>NC_090928.1:1054454837-1059454837 GCF_040938575.1 Ambystoma mexicanum | reverse complement strand
AATCTCATGCTATTCTCAAATTTTCCTACTGCCTTCTGTGTTATGTTTGTATTCAGCCTCTACCGTGTGATAGATATCAATCCCCAGGTATCTGAAGGTTCTGGTCTCCCAGGGTATTTGCAGTACTTGTAGATGTTCTCACAGGATCCCCTTGTATCTCCCCAGGGGGAATATACACAACTTCTTATGGTTAACTGTGATGCCAGAGAGCAACGCGAATCACTCCATTACTTCTAGGATATATTGCAGGTTCTCCTCCGGATACCTCAAGTATAACAGCATATCGTCGGCATACATTTATATCAGATGTGGGATGTGGCCCCCCTTCCCACTTCCTCGTATTGCTGCCTCCGATATATCGCTAGGGGCTGTCTGGTGCCCCTACTGAGTTGCCACCTCTCTGAGATGATTGCTCCCGTCTTGACTCTGGCCAGTGGCTTACTGTACAGTAATTTCACCCACCTCGGGTACCCATTCCCAATGCCATATTCCTTTAGGGCTGCCATCAGCCAGGGCCATTTGACTTAGTCGAAGGCCTTCACCGCGTCTAATGAGATAGTTGCCACTTCTTGTGAGTCCCCTTCCGTTTGCTCTATGACTCGGTGGAGCCTTCTTAGACTCTGATGCTCCTGTGCAGCACATATCCGGTCTGGTCAGGATGTATAGGTTTGCTGATAACCTGTCTCAATCTATTTGCCAGCACAGCTGTAAGTATCTCGCTGTCCTGATTCAGCATGGATAGCGGTCTGTATGACCCACAGTCCGTGCCCGGCTTGAGAAGCGGGATAATAGTTGTCTCTCTCAGGGATTCTGGCAATGTCCCTATTTCTAGCGCTTCGTTCAACATTGGCAGTAGCGGGCGGAGCACTTCCGTCTTATACGTTTTGTAGAACTCACTAGGGAGTCTGTCCGTTCCCAGGGCCTTACTGGTAGGTAATAACTTAATTACTTCTTCTAGTTCCTCTAGTGTGGTTGGGGCCTCTAGGTTCTCTCCCTTTGCTACTCAGTTTAGGTAAGCCAATATCCTCTAGTGTTTCCATCATCTCGCTCCATTTAACCCCTTCAACGTTTCCATACAGTTGTTGATAGAACTTAAGGAACTCCCCGTTCATGTCCTCTTGGGTATCGTAAATCTGTCCCTTCTCCCCCTTTATTACTCTGATCGATAATCTGGGAGTCTCATTTTTATATAACCACGCTAGCAATCTTGCAGGCTTTTCCCCGCCAGTATGCTGCCTCTCTATTGATTTTATTTTTTGTAGTTTAAGGTACATAGTCTCTCCCAGAGCCCTCTACATTCTAGCTGCAATTGGCTTATGGTTTTGGCCTCCTCAAGGGAGTTCTCACCCTTCTTCATAAATGCTTCTAATTTAGCCTCTGCCTTTTGCAGCTCCTGCGTTATGCCTCCTTGTAGCCATTTGGATTTGGAAATTGCTGCTCCCCCCACCACCACCTCAAATGCCTCCCATAGGATGCCTGCTTATTTTACGCTTCCAGTGCTATTTTCGAAGTATTCTACCACTTCCTGTCACAGGTCCTCCCTGAACATTGTATCTTTCAATGCTTCGGCCCTAAGCCGCCACGTTGGGATCCTAACTCTGGGAGGCACGTATTGCCATGTTAAGATCAGCAGCGAGTGGCCCGAGAGGACCCTCACCTTGTATTCCGACCGCCCTAGCTCCCCCATCAGTTCCGGGGTAGCAAACATATAATCTAGCTGTGTGAACAAGTTTTGTGGGGCCAAGTAATGAGAATGTCTTTCCTGTGGGTGACGTAGCCTCCATCCTCCAGATGAGTCTCCTATCAGGGCCCTCAGGGTTTTGGCTGCCAGGGTAGGTTTGTCTAGCTTCTTGTCTGATCTGTCTACCCTAGGATCCAACCTGCAATTAAAGACCCCCCCCCCCCCCGCCCCATATCACCACCCCCCAAGGTACGGACTAACCTTACTATATGAGGCCTTGAAATAGGCCACTGTGTCCTGGTTCAGGGCTTATGTATTGATGATGCATAGCTCTCCATTTTCTATCAATCCCAGTATCACCACCATCCTCCCATCTGATTCTGCGGTGGATTGTAATAACTGGAAGGGGACATGCGGTGCTATCCAAGTAATCACCCCGCTGGCGTATGCTGAATATGTTGTCCTTATGGTAGTCCCCTTCCATTTTTTTAATAATCATATCCTGTTTTTCTTTTGTAAGGTGCTTTTCTTGCAATAGGGCGATGTCTATCCTCTGCCTCTACAAATACATCATGATCTCATTCCTCTTCAAGTAACTATTGAGCCCCCTGACATTCCAGGTTGCTATCTTAAGTTCCACCATCTCTCATCCATACCCCATCTCACCTCTGCCTTCTCCTGTCTCCTGCACCATGCACATTAGCGCGTGGATGTAAGCTCGTTCCCTGTCCTTAAGTTCTCCTCCCCCGCCCACACACCCAACAGAAATCCCCCAACCCGCCCTTCCCATAGAAGTTTGTTTGCTTGTTTGTTTATTTGTATAGCATGCAAAACCCTAAGGTATCTCGGCCCTTAAACTTATATTCAGTGCTTCAGGTTACAGAAAAGGAAGCGTACGAAGAGAATTACATTATCACAGAACATGCAAGGTAATCTATCATGTGGAGAGTGCAAAAAAAGAAAAGTACAGGGCGATTACATCCATTGAGCTTGGTGCCAAGTTACGGACAACAGCAGCACATGAGTGCAGTGACATATCAGTGGGCAAAATACATGGTGGCAACCCCATCTTACAGGGCGGCTGAAACACACAAATGCAAGTGAGAAGTTAGCGAGCAGATGCATGATGCCTACCCCATGTTGCCGGGCGGCAGCAGCACACCAGTGCAAGGTCCAGTATTAGGCAACGAGTCCAGCAGTAGGCAGTTACATGGTGCCAACCCCATTTTACAGGGCGGCAGCAGCACATAAATGCAAGTGTCAAATCATTGGGAAATTACAAGGCAATTACAAAAACACAGGCGACCAGTGGAGGGGGTGTGGGGCAAACAATAGCACAGAGACCAAGGGGTGGGGTGGGGGGCACACAGTGACCAAGGGGAGGTGGTGGGGGGCACACTGTAGCACAGGCGACCAAGGGGAGCGGATGGGGGCACACAGTAGCACAGTGACGATGGGGAGGTCGTGGAGGGCACCTCTGTAGCACAGGCGACCAAGCGGAGGGGTGAAGATGAAGCAGCAGGCCCAGTCACCGGATTCTTGATCAGGCAGACGAATGAAGGGACACAGGAGTGGATCTCACAGCAGCAGTTGAGTGAAGAGGCTTTCAGCAAGGGTTTCTTCATGTCTGTGATTTTGGCGCCTTTTGGGGAGCACCAGTGAAGAACGATTACTCCCTGATCGATTCATCTCACTTTCCCGGTCCTGCATTCTGGTGAGGGGACATGGAGAGGTCCGGACGGAGTCCACCAAAGTTTCGGGGGGTTTCGATCTGCAGAAGACTATGCACTGCACGTGGCCACAGGTCCCAGGGTATTGGTGGTTTTCAGCCTGTGAAGGTCACAACCCCGTCGTGGGATGGCTCAAAAAGCAGGTTGTCTCAAGACTGATTGGTCCCACCAGTCTAAAGTCATCCTCTTAGGAGTTCCCCTGACGCTTGGAAGATGGGGTCAGACAGCAGTGAGTACACAGAAGGCATCAATGGTCATCTGTAAGTGGCTGTGGACAACTTCTCCTCTTCTTCCTCTTCGATTCTTCTGTTCCAGGGGTCATCTTGTCTTCAGCCTGAGGATCCATGCCTTTTATGCAGGAACCCAGCCAGTCAGCACCCATGTACCATTCAAACTGTGGGATGTGGCTATCCTTTTGGGACAAGCCAGCCCTCCAGTTGGAAATGGTTCCAGGCAGGCATACCAGAAGACAAAACATCAGAGTTTTGAGTCCTCCCCCCCCCCCCCCCCATTTCCTGTCCTCACAAACACACTGGAGCCTTGGTGGGCTTCACAAAAGATTCCTGCCGAAGACAAAAGTCAAAGCACAACCTCCTCCACCCAGCAGGGCAGAAGGACCAAGAAGGGACAAGCAAACAAGAAATAGCGAAAAAAGAATACGGTCACCATTTTGGGTCAATGGTGACCCTTCTGTACATTATCGTGGCTGTGAGTGCAGCCAGGTAGCAAACATTGCACACAAGTAGGTAGACTAAAACCACTGCCACCAGCCTTTCAGATTAGCTTGTCACTGTAACCAAAACATTACAGGAGCAGTGAGAAAGGGGATACAGTGTAACCCCTCAGCACTCTACATGAGGTGGTGTGGACTGATCTCACAATATAAAAGATGGGAAGGATCAATCTATCCTATAAAACAGAAAGAAATGGAAGCCCAAAGGGTGCTACAAAGGCATACATTAGTTTTCCAAAATTGATGAGCAGAGTTTGCTAATTAAAAATGTCTTGAATAGCAAACATACATATTTGCTTAGCAATTTTGTACTAATATTTTTAATGTCACCAGAAGTTATTCATACCCAAGACATAAAATGACCATGGTATGTGGCATTTTTGTGTACTGCTGAAGAGTAGGTCATTAGTGAGATGAGTGTTTGCTAATTGGTTAGCTGCTGAATGGACACAGATAAATAGATAAAAAGGCTCTGAAAACAGGTTTTCAGTGCAAGGGTCTGTGCAGCTGCTCCAGTCGGTGTTGCATAGGGCAGTGTCCGTATATTTTAGGATCCACATGCCTGACCTATCATTTGCTCTGCAAGAAGTTCAGCTGTTTCATAAATCCAAATGTTAAATGAAAGTCATCGCCTGAGACGAAGTATGTAGTACGGTGTTGGCGGCAGGCAGGGTAATTGCCAGCTTCCGGTGGACATGATGGGCCTTGCCTGTCATTGATATGATTTTCAATATAACGTTAAATACCACTTTCAGGGGAGGGCAGGGCCACCCATAACCTCAACCCCAAGCCAGGTAGGCACAAGGACATCATTTTAGCCCTGCACACCCATGAAAGCTGTATTTATCACCATTAGTACTCAGAGCCTCCATCTGTGGTACTGATAATTTTTGATGGCCTTTGCCCTTTTAAGAGTGGAGGAGATTATTATTGTTGCACTCTCTCTCCATTAGCCCCTTTGAATTTGCAGCCAACACATAAAAGATGGCGTAGAGACCCCTGAGAGCAAGAGGAAGCAGGGTGAGCTATGCTTTCTTTGAACAGACTAATTTAAATATCAAGTTGTACTACACAAGTGTCAGTGTAATTAGCAAATCAATAGAATTGCATAGCAAATTGCTATGCGACACTGCTTATTTTATGCATTGTGCTTTATGATGCAAAAGTCAAAAGACGGATGCCATAAAACGTATCCAAAAGATAGGGTAAAGGAATGAGCGTGTGTGGAAAAATGTTCGCACTCACTCAGGGGAACAGACCAAAAATCCAGTAGTCCAGCACAAAGTGCTGGGAGAGTCGCATATAGAGGAGATTGTGCATAAAAATGAAAATCTACCTAACAACGAATTGCACACCCCTGCTTTCTTCTCAACTACCCCTCTCAGCCTGCTCAAACACATGAAATCAATGAACTCCTGAGCACACACTCCCCATATATACTGTTCCTTAGAGAAACCTGGCTCAAAACCCACCACACATCTATTATCCCTGACCTGGTTCCCCCACACGCTCTCATCCACCACAGAGAACGCCTACATAAACACGGGGCTGGCATTGCCATCATATATAAGGAGTCGCTTGCACTTAGCAACCCCACCCCCATACACATCACTTGAAGCAATCTATCACCTGCTCCCCTCCATCTCACCCAAACCCCACCGTTCTACACCTCATATACCACCGTAACGCACAATCCCGATTTCTACACCGACTGGACTGCCTTCCCAACTAGCATCTACAGCTCCTCCTGCATCAATATCTACCTTGGCGACTTTAGCCCTGTTAGCTCCCATCCAGACAGCAAACCCATATTAAAGAGTATTCTCCCTCCACTCACCCCCTATGACTTCTTCTCAGGATTGACAGCTGGTAGAGATTCACCCTCTAAGTCTCCCACGTCCTCCGCCTCCTCACCTGTGGATACTTCGTCGGATGAGCTCTCTGAAGATATATGTCTTTGTTCTCGCCAGGAGTTCTTAGGCTTTTCTTTGCAGGTTTTAGGATAAGTTCCTCTGGAAGCCACACTGCCTATTGGCAGTAAACCGGCAGTAGGGGCTCCCAGTGAGTCCACCCCACTTCAGGGAAAAGCTTTGCTGAAAAACCCTGTTGTAGACCTTCTAATGGTTGAATTCCGAATTCCCAGGTAAATATGTTCTTCTTTCTCTGTTGGTTGCCTTTGTGAGCGTAGAAACTACAGAATGCACTGGAACCGGTAGCTTGGCGGACCAGATGCAGAGGATCCAACAAGACGGAACAAGAGTCGCCGTGACTGATGGAAGGGAATCCGAAGGTAAGTGGAGTGGCAGAGGAAGGGAAGAAAGGAAACAAAGGAGGAAGGCACTGAACTTCCGTAAGAACTGCAGCCGCTGAGCCGGGAGAAGCGTTAAGAGTAACGCGGGAGGAGAGGCTCGGAAGCAGAATGCCTAGGAGTGACGAAAGAAGGAAAGCAGAGTAAGAACGGAGGAAAGGCGAAAGTAAGCTGAATGCGGAACACTCGAGCAGCGGGTTAACCCGTAGGAAAGAGCAGGGATGCAATGCGCCGAGTGCAAGTTCCAACGCATATTTAAACACGTCATCGCGAAGTCAGAACAAAACACTGGAATGCTACCCTGACTTCACACGAAACGCAGTGGCTCATTTCTTCCTCCATTGATCCCACAGCTTCCAGGGAGGTCGAATCATGACACCTCTCCCAGCACTCATCACCTACCCCACAGACACAGCTGGCAACACGTTTACCTTTTTGATTTCAAGCAAAAATCATGTGTGTGGAAAAATGAATCTGGGTGTCGTGGTCAGACAACTTTGCTATGCCTTTCAAGCACACTCTACCAAACAAGTTTCCCCTTTCTGCTACCGCCCGCACCTTCAGCCAGAGAAACAAATTAGACACATCCTTATGTGATGAATCCAGTGGAGTCATCATGGATTCCCCAGCGGTGACCTTCTCCCAGGTGGGCAGGGAACAGCAGCCGCTATCTGATCATGACCGTGGGGGTGGCTTTCTGAGGGAGGATCATATTGTAGGAGATAGATACTTGGGAGAAGTTATGACTTCACTGGGTGAGACGCGGTATCTCGCCCTTTCCCATGAGGTAGACCCCCCTCATACCCAAGAACCTTTTTTCATGCGGACGTTCCTCTGATGCCCCAGACCCTCATGGCATACTGTCAGATGTTACCACTGGTAGGAGAAGCAACCCCTATTCATACTTTTCTAGCCAGTCACTCAACCATAACATCAACTCACACTACTTAAACATAACACCCTTTTCTTCTAAATTTCCATTAAGTAAAACCAGTAAACGGAACTATTCAAATGCCATGTGTTTAACAACATCTATGAACTTCAACTCCTAGATTTCCCCAAGTTCTGAGACAAGGAGGATGAAAGAGATAGACTTGTGTACCATGACCATGAACCACAATGTGCAGGCAGGCTGTTTTTCCAAAGCACTTGTGTGCAGGACTTTTTAAATCTGGTAAGTGCACTATTCGGAGAGGCAGTGCAGGGGAAGATGTTGGCTTGTGTTCAAGAGTAATCCTACATGAAGATCACCTACTTCAGAGCAGAAGAGGCTGCCATGGGAGAGATGCCAAGTTGGAGACTGAAGAGCTGTGGAGACGCTCGGAGTCGCAAGGAAGGTCCTGGTTCCTCGCTAGTTGAGAGGCTGACGTTCTCCATTCCTGATCCCAAAGGGAAACGGGTATGCAATCGCAGCCACGAGGGAGACTGCAAGAAAGTCTACAGCCTCCAGATTGGAAAGCGGGTTGAAGCAGCACACAGAAGAGCAAACCCGACTGGAGATGCTGGAGAAAACTGGTGAGTCTGCTGAAAACCAGTGGGGACCCCAGGGCGTTCCGGCGACCGTTCCAACAGCACTTTGAACATTATAGCCTTGTGAATACGACAAAAGGCTTGTTTGAATACCAAAATGCTAGAAGGCCAACCCCAATTAACTGTGAATATTGGTAAAGAAACCTTAACTAGGGCATATTTCTCAACCCGAGAGCCAGACCTACAATATTGATTATCCAAAGAAGCATATGAGAAGTCCTTTTAAACCAAAGTCATCAGGCGAGCGAAGTATATGAGAAATCCTGACAAGCAAGACAGCAAAAGTACATGAGAAATCCTAGCAAGCAAGACAGCAAGCAATTGACATAAAAAGTCCTGGCAGGCGAGTACACCAGGCATTTGGCGTTGCATAAAGAAACCTGGCAGGCGAGTAAACAATGCAATTTGCAAGCCCCCAAGAAATGTTAAAGGAAAGATTGGCGTTTATTTACTGAATCCTGGAAAGTTGAATGTTGACATTGCTATACAGACCAAGGAGAAAGCAGCATGAAAGAAAGACTTGGTTGCCTAAAAAGGAATCTTGTGAATCCAAACAAGACAATTCTTCTTATAATTAAGAATCCAGGGGAAGGGATCTACCCTCTGGAACTAAGGGATTCCGCCTTGGAGAAAATCTTTGTTGGAATTCTACTTATTTCGATTGTGAACACTTTTTGGCCAATTGAAGATATTTTCCTTACAAATTGTCATTTGTTTATAGTGTGGGGGTCAGGATAGGACATTTTGGACACAAGGACGGTTTTTCAGTTATTGACATTCTGACTCAGACAGATCCTGAGTTTTGATTTATAGGCAGGGGAAATCCTTTTTAGCGTAGGGCCAGAGAGGCATTTTCCCAACCCTTTTAGTTTTAATAAATATCTTTGGTACAAACATGACAACCTTTTGCCCAGCTCACATTTCTGACCCTTCACACTTGGCATCAGTCATACCAGCCCCTCTGCCCCACGCACATCCCTCCATTCTACTCAGAAATTGCAACATCCTCATCACAGACACTCTACAAAATTGCCCTCCTCAAATCTCAAACCTTTCAGCCACCACCATAAAGCATGGTTCAACAGCTATCTTCTGTATATCAAGCAGGAAGCCAGACGCCTAGAAGAGTATGGCCAAAAAAAGCCCATTCCCTGCCACTAGAACACCACTTGAGCACTGCTGCAACAAAAACAAAACAGCCACATGCAATTTTATCTTCAAGAACACCAATCCGCAACCATTTGTACAGATAATTATTTAACACTGCCAAATCCCTCTCCAAACCACCACCCACCTCTTCCACACCCCCCATCCACTACAGTGTGCAACGCCCTCACAGACTATTTCAACTACAAAATACACTACATCAGACAGTCCCTTCCCTCTGCTCTCCCAATCACACCCTAATTCCCAAAACGTGGGACACCTCCCACTCCATCAACACAGACACCCTCATCACCCTTCCTATCAAAACAAAACCTGCACAATTCCTGATGATACATGCCCACCTCAAGCCGCATGCATCCAAATGCATTGGCACTCTTGCTCCCCAGTGGCTCGACATCAACTCCTGTTTCTCAAATGGCACCGTGCCCTCTGCACTTAAAACTGGACAAATCTGGCACCGCCTCATAAAATACATCTCTTGACCCCCCCCACCGTATTCCCTGAAAAGTAATGCCCATCACTATTCTGCCATACCTCACCAGAATCATAGAACACTTTGTCACTATCCAACTGCAGAAACACATAACCACAAACCACCTACTTAACACCTTTCAATCTGACTTTCGACATGCACACAGGAGCGAGACCTCTACACTTCACATCCTCGATCTCCACAACATCACAGACAAAAGGACACACAGCACTACTCGTACTCCTCGACCTCTTTGCAGCCTTCAACACTATTCTACTCCACATCCTATCACACAGGATGCAACTCTAAGGCACCTTCCTCGACTGTTTCACCTCCTTCCTTACTGAGTGGACACACTTTGTGTGCGTGCCCCCTTTACGATAAACCCCACCCTCTTCACGTTCGGTGTCCTGCCAGGCGGCCCCCTGTTTCCATTCCTATTCAACCTATATGTTGAATACCTTGGACAGACCCTTCGCAAACACAACACCCATTTCCACCAAAAACAAAGACGACACACAAATGTACTTCAAAATCTCATCTCCCTCTCAACTCTACACCCTCAAAAGCTGTTGCTCCAACATCACCATGTGGATGGCCACCCACATCCTCAAACCCAACCCTTCCAAAACAGAATATCTCCATCTGCCCCCCAGACACAAACTCACTCCCTGGCTCAAAGAACTCTCCACGGAAAACCCACACATATCCCTCTTCACACTTGTCAAATCCCTTGGCTTCACCAAAACATGCAATCTACAAAGACATCTTGTACATAAGAACAGACACATCCTTCTTCTCGATGACTTCTGTAAAGCAGTCCAAGAAGTAGTTCTTTCCAAGCGGGACAGCAACAATGTTCCCTTCACTGGATTCCCCAGTAGCACCCTTTCCCCCTTGCAAACCATACAAAACGCAGCAGCCAGGCTCATCCTCAACTACACAAACATTGACCCATCGCCCCAGCTTTCTCCCAGCTCCACTGGCTCCCTGTACCCCTAAGAATAGCCTGCATGGTTTTCAAGGCCATCCTCCACAAAACCCCATCTTACTGTCATGATAAACTCAAACCCATCACCCACAAAAACATCCAACAAGCAAGCTAGTATTTTTTACGCATTTCACTCTGCAAACTAACATGCTTACAAAACCAAGCATTTACCCAGTGGACACCAATGGCATGGAACATGTAACGCAAGAAGATGCTTCACACCTCGAATATCGTTAGGAAATGCCTCTTTATTTAGTCTCCTCACAGCGCCAGTGCCTGCTCATGTCCACTCGCCATCAATTGCTCTTCTGTCCCAACTGTCGTGCCATACAGTGCAATTCTGTACTGAAACACTCTTTCCATTAGTGCACTGGGATAAATCCTTAGTTGTTGTCCCTTCTTTCATGGGGGAAGGGGGCCCTTCTCATGGAGCCAGGGTGGTGCGGCCACAGTTCAAAAGTCCCCCTAGGTGTGGTACATTGCGGGAGGATCACATGAGACGAGGGACGACATGTTAGGGAGAACATGGTACCCACCCACCCCTTTACAACCTACCTCACCTTCCTACACTATCACCTTCCTACACTATGCAGGGTAACATAGTCCCACATACCTCTATCTACATGTGTAAGTTGGGCCATTCCATCTCACTGCCTTATACTGAGACGAGGAAGGGTAAGGACTACCCATGTGAATCCTTTTACAAAAATGGGATGAGGAAGACTGCCACTAGCCTAGTATTGAACAACAATGTTTTAACTGAGACGAGGAAGTGCAAAGTGCTAAAGAGCACCCAGCGGAACCAACAGGAGCGGACTAGTCAATATGGACAGTCTTGGTAGTCGTGGTAAAAAAGAAGGAAGGCGCAAACCTGTTGTGTGGCCCTCCGAGGAGGAACAGCGAGAAGCCAAGTGAGACAGGAAGGAGAAGCACAGATCGAGGCACAGAGCCGGGGGCTGAATGCTCAGAAGCTGACCTAGAGTGGCGGGCCAGTGGCAGTGTGGCTTCTGGAGTCTCTGAGGGTGGGGAAGAACATTGAACGAGAACCGCGCCGCCTAGAGAAACGGGGAAGCTGCAGATCCGCTGCACACAAGGTCACTGAGAGCTGGAAAAAGCCCATGCTCAACCACAGATGCTCAGGAGAGGTTAGAACCTACGGTACCAAGTCCAAAGGTACACCGGTTACCAACCGGGCGAAGAGGAGCTAAGAAGAGGGTGGCAAGTAGAGAGGCTTCGTAAAAGCCGAGAAAGAATGGTCTGGCACCCGGAAAGCAGTAGAAGCTACAAATCACTGAGTGGAGTGATAGAAAGTGCCTGGCAGGATAGTGAACCAAGTCTATCGTGCGAACAGCAGGGGAAGGGAAGAAACAACATGAATGCCTGGCAGGATAGTGAATTAAGTATTTCCAGAACCAAGAGAAGCATCACCCCTCTTCTTTGTTGCAGTAACTGGTGAATGAGCCACGCCCAAGAAAACCCAAAAAGGCCAGGGGAAAGGGAATCCTTTCCTCCTGGCATTTGAGGAGCAGAGAACAGGGGAAGGGAATCATTCCCGTCTGGCATTGAAAACCTCAAGAGAAAACAGGGGAAGGCGAGGGGACCCTTCCGCCTGGTACATTTTCAAGAGACTTTTTAGATTCTCTGTCCAGAAGAAGCGATTCCTTCTTCTCGACCCAGCAGAGACTTTACCTTTAGTTGTCTATAAGTGTAAGGGAGGGAAATAGGATTTGACACGACAGTGGACATTTCTGGTTTTGGACATTCTGACAGTCTCCTTATTTGGGGCAGGGAAAGCCCTCTTAGGATTAGGGATAGGTAGGTTTTTCCCCCTTTTCTTTTGAACCAAATAAACGTTTATAGCAACCATTATGCCACCTTTGTGTCCTTCTCGTACTTCTGCACCCTTACAGTACGTACCCAGTCACCACCTGAATTTAACTGCCATCCTTATTGCATCCATCATTGTCCTATTTGTCCTTTCAATGCACCAGTTACCCTTTGGATTGCCTAGTGCTGTAGTCACATGATTGATACCACATTTGGCTAAAAAGTGCTGAAACTCAATGGATCCCATTTGGGGTCCATTGTCCGTTAGTACTTTTGGGGGAAATCCCTCCCTCCCAGAATCTGCATTCCATAGGGTATACAGTCGTTTGTCCGCTGATGTCTTTTTTTGGGGGGGGATTGGGAGGGATTTTATCAATCTAAAAAACGTTTTTTTTCATGAGTTTTGTAAAAACACATTAAAAAAAAAGGCCTAGCGGCGAATGTACATGCAACCTTCTATAGACATGATTACATTTGCAGATGATATATCATTCATTATGCATATCTTTGGCCATTTAGACAGTAAATCAATAGCCACCAATACATTATCTAGCACACATTTAAAGTAAAGAGGTTATAAGTCATCTTATCCAGAATACTTCTATTTGTTGGAGGTACTACCATAGGTGGTTTCTTAAACCTTTATTATTTATCACTCTCCTTACATTCTTCGCATTTCTGTACCCTTCTATCAATGAATCCATACCTGGCCACCAAAAGCCTGTGCAAATTATTGCCTTGCTCTTCCCAATTCCCAGATGCCCTTGATGACCCATCGCCAACACCATATTGTGCATGGCTTAAGGTACCACTAATCTCCGACACCAGCAAATCCGCCCACCCTGAATCCCCACTTCATCCTTTACTTGCTTATAATCTTTAATTTCACTATACTCGCTCATCATTTGCCAACCCAGTGTCATGCCTTCTTTAATTTGAGATACAACTCCTCTCCTTGGCAGGTCGCATACATAGGTCTTTCTCTATGCCCCCTACAACTACGATTATATCTTGCATATTACTTTAAATAGACAATACTTCAGTCATCTGCTCTTACTTCATTTCTCGACCCATTCACAATTAGATTTTTCTTTCCTTTTACATGCTTAACCACAAATCTCAAACCTTGTAAACTGGTAATTAATTTTGCGATCCTTGCAGACTGCATCTACCCCCTTCTGTTAACTATTAAATATGCTTTGAACTTGGAAACTGCTGACACACATGCTAACGCCTCTTGTCCTATGACCGAATACCTTACCTCCTTCAACGTCCTGGAGTTAAATGCTACCGTAAATCTTCCTACCCTATCCCTCTGCATCAGTACAGCTCACAGACCATAATTGCAGGCATCTGTGTACATTATTGTGACAAATTCCTCTCAATACAGGTACCTTAACTGCTTCTTCTTTGATCCCTTGAAATTCCTCATCACACTCCTGTGATCAGATGAAGAGTACACCTTTTGTGGTACTCCCACTTATGATAATGATGTGTTATTCATATGGTGCTAAGGCCTAAGCGCTTAACATAGAACATATTTACATACAATATCGCCCAACTAAAGTTGTAATTCAATTATCGACCTCGGAAGGATGAATGGCTGAGTTGGAGTTGCTGGGATTTAAACCTGCGACCTGCAAATTGCACACAGATTGCAGCAGCGAGTGCTCAACCTTCTGAGCTATCTACAAATTTCGAATAATATTCAATTAATCCTAGAAACAAAGACAATTCTAGTTCAGTAACTATACTAGTCACCTCTACTATTGTCTTATTTGTCTATCTTTGGTTGCACCTCTTGCATTGAAAACTCATGCCCCAAATAATCCCCCTTATTTTGTCTAAATGTGCATTCCGCCAAAGTCTGTGAGTACAGCATCTCATAACCTTAGTAAAACGTCCATCACTTTGTGTTTATCATAACTATTACCCCACACCAATATATCATCCTGATAGTATTTCACACCACTCAATCCATTCAACAATGTATGCTTTTCTTTTGGAAAGGACTGGCTGCTGAGGCTAGTCCAAATGGCATGCATACACAGCAGAACAAATCCACTGGTGTTATGAAGGGGAGTTCAGAAGTTTCATGCTATAATTTCACCTAATACACCGATTTGAGATCGAGGAGCGTGACTTTCTATGCTCCCGAAATCTGACAGAAATGAATTCATCTTTAGTAACAGACATTTCTCTGCTATAATGTTCTCTTAAGTCTATGCGCAATCTTATGGCTCGATTTGACTGCCTCACAATCACAATGGCAGACTCCTTTGGTGTTTGCTTCCAAGGCTGAGGAAACAGCATAGGAAAACTTTCAAATAAGGAAGCGTACAGGTTACTTATGGTTTTGGTCCTCTCCAGAAGTCCAGCATGACACTTGCATTTATTCATATTGGAGAGCAGACTATGTAATACCCCTTATGAACTGCTAACAGCAGAGTTGTTCTGTCTCCTAATAGACAACACTCAGAGATTTTAGTTGTAAAACAGTGATCATATCTATACGTGTTTAGCTCTGTGAACGACAGGGTTTTCTTCTGGTTGTAAAGTTTAGCTCTGTGAATGACAGGGTTTTCTTCTGGTTGTAAAGTAGTGATTCAATCTACATTTGTTTAGAACTTTAAACGACATGGTCGAATAACAATTATTCCTATTCATAACAAGTGAATCATTATTTGAAGTAGGTACCCACCACGTTTTATTTGCACTTTTTCAAGACCAGCTTTGGTCCTGCACACCTTTTGAAATAGAGGGTATTTTACACCTTTAAATAACTGTTCGTTTCAATTTATTTTCCCCTTTCACAGTGAATGACTACAGTTTATTCTTATACTGTAGTTACATATCTGGAATATTGGGCACAAAACATTGTTTAGTGAATTCTATAATTAGGGAAATGTAGTATGCAATGTTTATATATCTCCCCTACTCAATGCATTAACACCAGTAAAATAACTTTTTTACCTTTCACAAATATCCGAATGGGCTTGTGTGTTTTTTCTGGCTTCTAACATTTTCAGATTGATTCATTGAGTGTTTGAATTACTGGTTGACACAGGTATGTTTTGAATCATTTAACCACCTTGCTATCAGCCAATGGTAGCAGGTTTTTGTTTTTTGGTGTAAATTAGTATTGCCCTTACTGCTGCCTGTGCCCCTGGGCATCCAAACCTGTTGTTGTGTCAAAACCACAATGGGACTCACCCACTCGGGTGCATCTGGTGGTTCAATTATTCCCTCTGCTTGTAACGTAACAAGCTCGCCTTCTACCTCAATGCTAGGGGTACTGTTCTGAGCTTGGCCATAGTTGGCAGAGTGTTCCTTTTCAATCTGATCCTATGAACAAAGCCCTTTAAACAACTTACCTTATTGATAAATACCTCTGGTACTAACTTGACAATATCCTCCTCCTCCTCCGTGTTGATTTGACTAGTTTCTTCTACCGAATACACTTGTTGTGTTCTGTTAGGATCTAGCTTGATCCCCCAGTTCCACCTGGTGGTCCCACAGCACTACATTTCCTCCCAAACTAGTCACATAAACTGGTCCTTTAATGCACTTGTCCTTAAATTCCAAAACTGTTTCTAGTTCTCCAATGACAATGATCGGTACTTCACCCAATGATGCGTTTGCTTTTACTCTTCTCAATGTCTAACACCCTAGTGTCGTCATCCGCGTACCACTACTCAGCAATGTATAATCTGCGCCACTATCGACCAGTATGTAAACTTCTATTCCATTCACTTTGATATGGGTGTACAGTTTTTTTCCTCCTGGTGTCACTGATTGCATTAATAAAATAGTTTTTTTCAACCCCATAAGCCATGCCACTGTCTTCTGATTTACTACCTCATTCAGCATATTACTGTGCCCCCTCACAGATCTACAGCATCTGGCTAAATGTCCCTTCATTCCAGACTCTCTAGACTGTACATGTACTGCCATACATAGGTAGGTGTTTGGTGCTGCCACACCGAAAACACCTCTTGACCTTATACCCTCTGCCCTCCGCCCTCATGTTCATGATGTCAGAGCGTGAGTCATCCCTCGTTTGCCATCCTTGACCTTTTTCCTTGCCACATTGACTTGCCTCTCATTGCTGTGCTGCATACTAATCTTTTTGATGTATCCTTTTGCGTAGCTCCTGCAACTCTATTGGTTTGTCCTTGATTTGCTTCCACAAGCTCCTCGATACAGGATTCAGTACATCTACATCTTTTGCTATCTTAATAGCCCGGTCTAGCATGGAATCTTTCCCCTTCCAGAGGTTCTCCCTGACCAAGTATTTTATTAATTGTATCATTAGTTGGTCTTGCAAATATTATTCCAGGCAAAGTCCAAAGACAAACTTCAAAGCAAGCCCTCGCAGCAGTGTCACAAATGATTCTATTGTTTCACCTTTTTTCTGCTCCCTGGTGCAAAATAAAAATGTGCTAGAATTTTATTCTTTGACTTCAAAATGGTTGTCAGGTTTCGCCAGGCTATTCGTGTCACACCCTACCTGACAATACTGCCACTCCTGCCCATGCCCACCATGTCCAAAACTCTAGAATCACTGTAGCTCGCCCCGCTCCCTCTGTCCCATCTCATTCCCCCTTCACACTCCGGCACTCACGTGGGCCCCCTGAAGACTCGCGTGCACATGCACGCCTCACCCGCAACAGAACGCTCTCCAGATTGCGTCCTTTTTTGCACTGGCAGCTTCCTTGGCGCCTAGGTTATCGGCGGAATGCTGCTATGCTTCTGCGTCGCTTGACCAGCGCTGTGTGCTCACGTGACCTGGAAATCCACTCACGTGATGCGGCAGCACGTCATGTGATGGGAAGTAATGCCAGAACCGCGAGTATTTAAACACAGCTCTCCGTGTACTCGCTGCTTCACAGCTGTTCATTGCAACCGGTTTGGCGTCACAGGTTCATTTGGATTTCTTGATTCTTTTGGATTTTTGACCTCAGTTTGTTTACTTGGACTTCGCTTGGATTACCTTACTGGCTTTGTTACATTGGATGTGCCTGTTGTTTGAATTCGGACTGCTCTTTGGACTGCAACACGGATTTCCCTTTTGCATCTGGCCTTATTTGGAACTTCTTGCTTTCAAGCTCCACAGTTACCAAACCACGTTCTTGTCATCAGGTGGTTCTCACGCCATTATTTGGGACTACAGTCTACCTGCCCCCCTGAGTCCCGGACCCCTACCTCATAGGTTCATTGCCTTTCTCCTGACCCCTCTGGTAAGACCTTTTCACATTATTTTGGCACTGTCATTTGCTTGGTACTTAATCAGTATTTTCTTGCAGCGGATTGGGGTCCCAGAGGTTTGCGGTTCCGGAGTTGACAATCTCTACCTGTGGCCTCAACGGTCGCACAGGGAGTGACTTTGAGTTCTCTCTGTGTGGCATTTGGGGACAGAGGACTCTTCTGCCTACACGACATTCAAGTTTCAACAATTCTCAAGCATTCATTGCATGTTTTCTGTTGCCCGTCTATGGTTCCGGTAACCTGGCCAGCATGGCCCAAACAGCAGTGAAGAACGTTCTTCCTGTAAACAGAGTAATTGGGCCCATTCACCACTAGTACATATTTCAGGAATCCTCCTTCCAATCATTCTATTTCACCGTGGGCTCCCCTTGGGTCGATAGGAGCAATGCTGGTCCTAGTATGTTGGCCATATTTGTTTAGTATTTGTGTGACTTTACTCACAACAGTTATTGCAAGTTAACTTTGTTACTCTTGCCTTGTTTAGACTTTGTCAGCCCTTATTAAAAAAAAAAAATCATTTCTTATCAGCTTTGCGCAGCTACAATAATGTCATACAACAACACATAAGTCAAAACATAGCAAGGAGTAACAACTCTTGGGTAAAACCGTGGCATTAGTGGGCTCTCCCCAATTACTCAAGTTGTTCATACATCACAGCATAGCTCCCCAGTATCTTTGACAATAAGCAGTTTGGTCAGCTGTCTGCCACTAGAATCATCAGGCACACCTCCATCTCTCCACTAATCCCAGTTTGCTGTATCAAATGCTGATCGTGTAGGTCCCCTGGGGGGAATGTCTAGCATCCTCCGTTCGTGTCTGAGAAGAGGCAATCAGAAAGTGTCCATACAGACCCCAGATGTCCCTTGGTTTGGTCTGGGAAAGTGACATCCTACCAAGTTCTGACTCCATTTCGTTACAGTACAGAATATCTGTGTGCCACTGTTCCACTCTCGGAGATTGGGTCCCGCCCCATTCCATTGCCACCCAATGTTTTGCCAGAACCAGTAGCAGTCTGACCAATCTTCTCACCCCTTTTGGGATCTGAGCTGTATGTCCTAACAGCGCAGTTAGTGGGTTCGGGACCACATTGTCTCCCACTAGCGCACTCAAAACTTCAAAGACGTTTTCCCAAAACAGAATTACTGGGCAGTTCCATGCCAACTGGAGAAAGTCAGCTGGGACTGCGCCGCACCTTGTGCAGCTCTCCCGGGTGTCGCCTATGTAGTGAAGTTGTTGTGTAGTAAAATTGATGCAAATATTTGAAATGGGTCAGTTTGAATTTGGAGTTTATGGCCACTCTCCTCGTTTCCGCACAGCAGAAGTTCAGTGCCTCATCTGATAATACACATCCCAACGAACTTTCCATTTGCTCCGTGAGGGACATACATCCCTACCTTATCTTCCATGCAAGTAACATACAGTGTAGATATTGCCCGTCTCTCGTGAACCCATCTGAGTATTTTGTCTAGTATTGGGGCTATTACCGGTTCTTGGGGAAAACCTGGGAACAATTGTTTCAGGGAGTTCCTCAGCTGAAAGTATAAGAACGCATCCATAGTAGAGAGAACCCCCCCATACCTCTCATTGCCTCCAGCGTTAGGAACTGCCCATTAGGGAACAGGTCCCGAAAGCATGTTATATTAGCCCGCTGCATACATGTAACATAGTGTCTTTCACTGGCTAATGGGATCCACTGTATGTAAATCACTGGGAGATTCGGGGAGTAGATAACCTCCCCTTTAGCTTTTTTCTCTAAACGGACGCATGCTCTGCAAGTCAGCTCAACCAGTTAGTTACTCTGGTGGCTCCATCTGGCGCTGTCCGTATAACCGAACGCAGAAAGAACAGGAACGCAAGTGCCAACTCCACTTCCACATGCCCCCTATCCGTTTGGCTCCCATACCAGTGGAAAAGTAACCCTGCCTGCGCCACTTCGTAGTACAATCTGGGAGTGCCAGCCTCCCTCCCTCTAGTGGCGCTACTAGCTTCTACGAAGAAATCCTAACCTGTTTCCTGGCTCATATGAACCGCAATATTGTGGACCTTAAGTCCCTAAAATACTCCTTCGACACTGCCAGGGGTATCTTAAGAAAAACATATAGAAACCGAGGCAATAACACAATTTTAACCAAGGGTACTTTCCCATACAGGTTAAGTGGCAAATTCATCCACCTGTCTGTCATCAACTTGGCCTGTCCCAACACTCGCTGATAGTTGTTTTGTAGAGCTCACCAGAGGTTCAGGCTATATTTATCCCTAAATATTGCGTGTATACCCCATGCCATTGGAACCCAAACCGATCCCTGAAATACTCTGTGCCCTCCGTTAGCGAAAAGAGAACTGATTTTGTGGCATTAATTCTCAGCCCAGAGAAGTCCCCAAATCGGTCAACATCCACCATGATCGGGTCTAGATTATGCTGCGGATCCCTGACATAAAGCATTATATCGTCCACGTAGAGAGACTATCAACTTGTGCTTACACAGCTGCACTCTGTCCAGATGGTGGTCCCTGATCAACTCGGCTAAGGGTTTGATTGCCAGTGCAAATAGCAACAGTGAGTGAGGGTACACCTGCCGCGTGCCCCTCTCAATAGTATTACGGGTGTGCACAGACCATTCACTCTAATCCTGGCTTTGGGCAGGGTATACAACAATGAAACTAGGGAAACAAATCCCTCCCTCAGCCTCATTCTACGTAGGATTGCAAACAGAAAGGGCCATTCGACAGAGTTCAATGCCTTTGTGGCGTCAAGGAGTGCCGCCACTAGAGAGTTGTCCTGCTGTCTCGCAGACATTAACCCGAATATCCTGCGTAACCCATACATATATAGACCATATATCTTTGCCAGGATCTTATTGTCTAGGTTAATAAGAGATATGGGTCGATAAGACAAGTAGTCATTCGCTTCCTTGTCTGGCCTCAGCAGGACCACTACAATTGCTTCCCTCGGTGAATCGGGCAATCTACCATTCCTCAACCTCTGAAGATACACCTCGAACAAGTGGGAGGCCAACCTCGCAGTAAACTGCTTATAGAACTCTGCAGTGTATCCGTCTGGGCCAGGAGCCTTCCCAGAAGGTAGGGATTTAATCGCCGACAGGACTTCTCTCAATGCCAAAGGGCGACCCAGGCACTCCCGCTCCTCGTCCGTGCACCAATATATCGCTACCTGGTCGAAGTAGTCGTTCACCTCTTGTTGGGAAATTTCAGCTTCTTCCATGAATGTAGGCGTCATTGACTGCAATTGTTGAATGTGTGTCTCCAGTTCTGCCAATTGTCTACGAATTCGTTTTAGCAGCCCGGCTTCTTTTGAGATACACTCCCCTCTAATAACACATTTAAAGCTCTCCCACAGCGTTGCGTGAGACTTGACTGATCCCTCATTATGTTAAAAAAAAAAGTGTCGTTAGCCTTAGATAGGTCCTCTCGGAACACTCCACCTGACAACCCTTTGCTTTTAAATACCCATGGTGGTCTCCCATCCTCTCGACAAGTCACCTCCAGCATCAGCAGCACCGGGGCATGATCCAACAAGGTGCGTGCTAAGATGGATACCTCTGAGACCCTTTCCACTGTTAAGTCAGAGATCTGGAAATCATCCAGCTGGCAGGCTGAGTTATGAACCAATGAATGAAATGTGTACCCTGCACTTCCAGGATGCCTGATCCTCCAAATGGCTTCCACTTCCCATGCCCAACACATGTCCCGCAGTTTGCATTTCGCACTGGGATTGATGAATTGCAGGCCCTTGCTGTTCTATCACGGTCAGGATCCAAGACTGCATTAAAATCTCCTACCCATACAATCTCTCTGGGCGACAGTCCCTCCAGTTGATTAATCCACCCCATGGACTCTGCTGTGTTTTGGTTGGGTCATTAAATGAATTAATAATAATTCATTAGTGGTTAGTCGACCCTGTATAGTGCCATGCACCAAAAGGCCTCTCCCTTCCCAATCCTTGACCAGAGAGTTTAGGCAAAACCCCACTGAAGCACGCAGGAGAATGCATACCCCCCTGGATTATGAGGAGTAGGAGGCATCCCCAATTCATTCAAAATTTTGATTCCCCTTCTGGGGTTAATTGGGTCTCCTGAAGGAATGCCACATCTATCTGGTGACGTTGCGTGTACAGTAAAACGGCAGCATTTGGACGGGCAGTTCAGACCCCTGACGTTCCACGGCATTTGTACCTAAGTGACTGAGCCATATTGTATCCATAATGACATTATGCCCACCGAGACATTCCGACCTGTAGGTCGCGATGTAGTCCCAATCCTTAAAACAACACAAGAGTAACATCCAAATCCATTGTGAGACCCCAACCAGAAACCCCCCCCCCATTTCCCCACCCTCCAACCCACCAGCAACCCCAACCTGCCAGTAATTCCCACCCCTCTAGCCATAATAAATATCTTATGCTCCCTTTATGGGGCTTGCCAGGGCCCAGCCATCCAGGCAACCTATAACTGTGCTCGACCCCCAGCCGGCAATGGTAGTCAGAAAATCTTAGCACTGTATCATACTTTGACTGCTGGTGCTCCCGTTAAGAATCGTCTCTTCCCAGTTCCTTTTATTCGTTCAGCAATGTGGCGTTCTAGGTAAAGTTTCCAAAAAGGCATTTGTCTCCTTTGGGGTGTGGAAAAAGAGTACTCGTCCATCATGTTCCACTCGTGACTTGGCCGGAAATAGCAAGGCATACAAGTTCTTTTCTCTGAGTCTCCTCTTGACGTCAATGAATGTTTTCCTGGATGTCTGTATTTTATCCGTAAAGTCCGGAAATAAACGGATTGGGGAATTCTGATATGACAAGGAGCCCTTCTCTCTGGCTCTGCACAGCGCCAGGTCCTTGTCTCGGTAGTTAAGCAGACAGGGCGATCAGTGGCTGAGCCAGGGCGCCTGGTGCCAGTCTTCTGCCACTTGGTATACTATGGTCTCTCTCTACAGTGAACACCGCTGAGAACTCTTCTCCCCCCCCAGGACCTCTTTCAGCAGGTTCTCCACCATCCCTTCCATGTCCCGCTGGGCTGCCGACTCAAGCACTCCAACAATGCTTAGATTATTTCGCCGAGATCATCCTGCTTATCAGTCAGCTCTTTGATTGTCTTTTTGATTGTGGCCAGGCCCCTCATGGCTGCATGATATGGCATTCATAATGCGCCTGTACACAAGTGTATTGGTGTCATCCTCAACTGTGGACACTCTGCCCTCCTGCTCATCCAGGCGCTCTCCATGTTTATCCAAGTGGACCTGCATGTGATCTACTTTACATGTAAGGGTGTCCATTTTGCTATCTAGTGATTGAATGCGCGCCTGTACTTGCACCAATATTTTTTTTATGTCACCCAATGCTCCCCCTTGGTCCAGCATCGGGGCCCTGCAAGGCCTCTGTCATGGGGCTCTCCCCCATGTTGTTGTCTTGGCTGGGGTCGAAGTTTCAAAGTGAAGTTTTAACTGCTGCTTCCCAGATTTTTGAGATTTGGACATGTTTCTATCTTGTGATTCTAGCCGTGTGAGACTGAGGCTCTCCAGTAGTTCAGGTCCGGAGGCTTCCCTGGAGACTGGGCTGTGCGTGACCTCCCCTAGAGTGTATACCTTTATCTGGTATAATATGGGGTCCTGGGCTGTTACGTTCCTCCAGCTGCCGATCGCGGGGTTCAAAAGCCTGAGAGTGTGTTCGGCCTCAGTGCTCCACCATGTGGCTCGGCATGCAGGTCCCTGCCAGTGCACACAATTCCAAGTCTTTTACACCCCTCAGTCTATGCTTATTGTCCTCCCCGGATGCCTCCCTTCTTCCAGGCCTGTCTGTGGTATCCCACTCCTCCACGTTTTCGCTTCCTTCAGGGTGTGCTCCTCAGCCACAGCTCCCTGTGTGAGGCCAACACCACTGATAGCCCACGGATTACATGCTTTTCACTGTGCCTCCATGTCGTGCCCGACTCACTCCTCTCCAGGGCACCTCTCGGTCTATCTCTGTGGGGCCAGTATGCAGTTAATGCTGGAGCTCAGACCTACTCTGTGGTCTTGTGGCGGTGCCGCAAGGAGAGGACTGCCCTACCCGGTCCGCTGCACTCCTCGGGGGGTCGGGAGGGCACCGGGCATCGCTCCCACCTTTTTGATCTTCGAATATCGAGACGTGGGAAGAGTCCGGATGCTTCCGCTCCTCCTCCGAGGTTGCCTCAGCAGGCATGTAGGCAGCCCCGACCAGCATCTCTGTGTTAGTGTTGATGGTGTGCCACTAACCCGGTACACTAGGATGGTGAGCCATGAACCGGCCATGCTATATGTAAAGCTCAAACTCGCTGCACCTCTGACCCAGACTGCTCTCAGTCGGCTTCCGCTTCCTGTTCTATGATCCCGTCGGCTCTCCACTTCAGCCTACCACGACCCTGTGGTCCGATTTCGGCAGAGCACCTCTAGTCTCCAATGTTTCCACGTGTCGTTATTCCGACTCACACAAACCAAACGGGGGTCACAGCTTTAAGGATGAAGCAGGATCAAGCCTGGATATATTTAATTTGCCTTAGAGCTCGCAGGCCTGCAGCCATCCTGACCGGGCTCTGTAGCACCCCCATCTTGTCAGACATCTTTATAGTATATTCCTTTTGCTGTTTGCTCCTTTACTGCTTTTTTGCAGCATAGTTTCCTTGTTCACCACTACAAGGCACTGCACCTCACTCGCTCACACATCCATTTACTCCTGCTTCCTCGCACAGCTGTGATGCACTGTAGCATTGCTGTCGTTAGGCAACTTCTCTGTTGTTGTGGTGCTTGTTCCGCGCTGCGCTCATGTGAGCATTGCAGGCATACCTTCTATGTCCAATTTCAGTTTTCCACACTGTCGCTCGCCCTGGTTTCAATCTTTTGTGGTGTGCCAGCAGTCCGCACCTCCTCCATGCTCCCAGTGGGGGTCCATGCTCTTATGCACGCATCTGTTGTCTTTTTGGTGCTAGAGCTGCTTCCAGCTCCTGTTCTCTTCCAGCTCAGCGCCACTCTGTAACGTAAGAAGATCCTTTGCACCTTGTCTATCTGCAGGAATTGTCTTTATTTAGTTAGAATCTCAGAACAGTTGCAGGCCCTGCTCACATCCCCTCACCATCAACTGCTCTAATTATCAAAACATTCCATGTGCCTCATTCCACTGAAACAAACCACTGCACCATATAACCTTGTCAGCGGCTGTCAAATCGTGGAAAGCCTCTGGCCCGCAGCAGACACTCTGGCATGAATGTGGACTGGGCCCAGACTGACCAGCCTCCACATCCGGTCAGACACACAGACTGCCACTTTGCCCGTGAAAGCTGGAGCTTTCCCTAAGAAAGGACTGCCCATTTATTGAAAAATCCATCCACTCTACGGCAGGAAGAAGGTCATAGTACAAGATCGCCAAAGGACAACTGAAAATCTCATGGCACAGCCATTTCACAGTATATGGTACTCTAATTGGCATTAAGCGCTAAAATGCAAAAGTGCACTAGACTGTTGAAAAGAAGACGCTATATAAATATCCACTGCCAACTGCCCATCCTGAACACATCATGTAAGTAATCGCAAAGTTACCAAAAACCCCTGTAGAGACTCTGTGTCTCTACCGCACTTCACAGAAGGTTAAATGTGCAGATACAAAATAAATAGGGAATTCTACTATGGAGAACAGAGTTCTCCTGCACTGATAGCCAAAGGGACTGATCAGTGCCCTCAAAACAGATGAGCGTAGCAAGGTAAGTAGAGCAAAAAGGCTTATGTTGCCTCCAAAAATCAGGAACGGTTCAAAACAATAACAAAATGCAGAGTGTCCCAGTGATGTCTATGTAGGGAAAGCAAACATCAAAAGGATTAATCTTTCCTAACCAAACGTCCATCTCATAGGGTCTGCTCTGACTCTTGTGAGGGTGAGGCAGACAGGCTGTGGAGAGCATAGGGCTAGTGGGTTAGCACAAGCAGGGTTAATAATAAATGGCTTTAAGTAGTATGTTATTGTTTTCGTCTAACCTAGTTTTGGGTAAATGGATACTATAGTCTATTGGAGCCTGCAAGAGTGGTGTCATCCACTTTGGGTATAAGAACACATCATGTAGCCCATCTCCTGTTTAGTTAGAAAAACTGAAAACAATTATTTAAATATTGCTCTCTTCCTTTGCAGCTGGACTGCGGGAGTGGCGTAGTCCCATCCTGGCCTAGTGGTGATGGCCCCACCAGTGGGGGAGGGCCCAAAAAAAAACCCAGGGCTAGACATGCAATTTTATGCGTGACCCCACTTTTGAAATAATAACTATTAACAGGATAAACAAAGGTTGCACATGGGTTCACCATACAAAACACTATGCTGCCAAATGTTGAGTGCAAATATAATTGCAGAAAATACTAATTCCCTGTCTAAGATGCAAGGTGGAAGGCATAAGAACACTGCGGGAAGCATAGCAATCTCCTTGGGAATTGTTCTTGAATCACCGATAGACTTGTGTAGGTACTATTGAACCTAATTCAACACAGACGAGTGGTAGATGGAAGCTTTTGAATGAATTGTAACCACTGGTATTGCCCTGGGTGATTCGCCAGAGCACTGGTTTTAGAGCCAGTCATGGCATTACAAAAGTGCAAGCCAATATCCATATCGGGCTTAGTCCCATCTGTAGGGGAGCCCTGGTATCACAAGTATGACACTGACACAATAGGTACAATTTGTAAAACCTTAAGTTTCTGTGGTTGGAAAAACTCCTACTAACTAAGATGGGGAGTAGTCTCGACCATCAAACGAAAACAGTCCTAGTGGACTCCATCAAATCAAAATGGCCTATGCTAACTGTGAGAAACCTGAAGGTTTCTCACCCGCCAATCGCTGTGGATATGCCATCCAGATGGCCAGGACAAGGCCATCCCTTTTGGATCCAGATCCTGGGGGTGGACCAGTGTGGGAGGATCACCTGGATGAGGGCTCCTCTGGGAGGGGAAGTGGGACACCGGAGGGTGAGACATGGTATCCCATGGTATCCCATTCCCAACAACCTTCAACATCCCCTCGCCCCTTCTTCGACACAAACCCTTTCTCGCAGACAGTTCGCCATGAGCGACAACGGACTAACACCAGAGCCGTTTACCTGGCGGGTGATAACACCATGGACAGGCAAGGTCAGGCAATTACGGATTATTACACACACCTGACCTCCTTCACACTTCCCCACACAGAGAAAAGGCAGAGCATGAAAGCACACTCTAAGCGAGGCAAACCGCACAAGGAAACAGCAGTTTCAAGATGGTATTTTAATACAAGGAGAAAGACAGCGAAACCAGAGAGTCGCAAGGAGGGAAGTACCCGTGACCTCTAAAGACCGTTACTTTCGTGAGCTTTGGAAAGTAAGAAACCGAAGACCAGGTGCTAAATCTGATCAAACCTGCACAGTTTGTCAGAATGAGCCGGGGCACACCCATGTCGATAACTAAGGTGGCAAGGAGCGATTGCTGCCGTGGTACTGTCCTTGGCTCCAACAACAAAGCGGCGCCAGAAAAGGCAGCACAGTCAGTGAGTCGGAGAGATAGATGCCGAACCAGCTTGTGTTTTGAACCAAGGTTGCAAGTGGCAACATTGTACAAAGAGAACAGTGTGTGAGGAGTTTGCAAAGAGCGACACGGATATAATTGGAAACCAAAGGAGTAGTTGAACTTTATAATTGAACTTTGGGAGGCCAAGAAAAAGGTAGCATACACAGAGTGGTCTGCTCATTCAAAAGTCTGTTAGGTATCCAACTGATGCGGAGTGTGAGAAAAAGGAATATTGAGATCGAAGGGGTCATGCAACAGGTCAAGCTAAACCCTGTGCACATTTGAAAGTCTTGGATAGTTTAAAGTACATCACAATTGGTCCGAGCCCGGCTGAGGGAGACTAATCGAGTGAAAGAAAGGGATCTGAGCCCAGCTGAGAGGATCCAGGGTGAACACCCAAATGGAATACTGAAAAAGGAAAAGAACGTTTTCGTGTTGTTTGTGTATACCAGAACCTCTGAGTCAAGAGACAAAAGGTCTTGAACTGTATCCTTGTGCTGCAGAAGCCAGATTGTGTGCTTTGCTCTAGGCAACCGCCTTGCTCAGAACGAAGTTCAATCAAAACTTGCAAGGGGGCTCCGTTCCCCTATCTGGGTCTCCCTCAGTCGGGCTCAGACCGCTTTCGGATGTCCAAAACTCTGAATGTGCATGGCTTTCTTTACAGACGTCCTCAGGACCACTTCGACTCAGTCCCAGGTTCGACTTTCACTCTCCCCTTCTCTAGGAGTTAATTTAGCTTACTTTGCTTTTGCATGTCATTCGCTTTATCGTTACAATGTACCTTTCACTGAGACTTGCGAGTGGGCTACTTCCTTTCACCGGACCACTCTGTTACTCAGTATCGCTGATTTTACAGCTGCACTTACTTCAAAGTTCATTCACAGGTCTACCTTTCTTCACGTCTCATCCACATACGGGAAGCCTTCACTTGTGATATAATGTTGCCACTTCAAACTTTCTTTAACACACACCGGTCTCTCAGGTCGCTTGCCATCTCACCTGCTGTGTGCGTTTCTTTCTTGTTTTTTCGTTTTCCCATTCACGAGTCGAGGTTAGTACCACAGCCTTAGCCTCGCCTTCCCAACTCTGCTGTTCACTCTGGAGGGTCGCTAGCATCCTTGAAACACAATGCTGCCTTCTAATGTGGGATCTGGCCTTCTCCACGTGTCTTTTGCGGCCTGTCCGAGGCAAAGACCTCCAGTAGGGAACTCTTGGGAATTTCGACCCTCTGCTCGCATCCCTTGGTCCGTCGCTCTTCTCCAGTAGGTTTGCCTTTGTCCCGAAAGTTCTGCACATACTCGTTATCAGGCTTGCTCAGAGTGCGTCTCAAGGTCTGCCTTTTATCTGTGTGAGGAGAGCTAATCGGTATCAGGTGTATGCACTTGGAGTCAAGTGCCTGAATTTGCCTGACTCAATTAGCGGGACATGCCCAGTACGATTTATGAGAGGAAGTCCTGTTACTCTGTTACCCTCTTCCTCGGCCCAGTGTTTGTGTAAAAGGGGGGTGAGGGGAGTTGGTACCTGAGAGAATCCTAACGAATATGGTGGGTTAGAGGAACAAAAAAGGGGGGAATACCGTATCTTATCATCGGCTGCCGCACCCTCACTCCCTGAAGACCCCTCACCCAGGTGATCCGCGAAGTACACCGAAGTACTGTTTGCTGCAGGCTGCGGGCATGTGCGCTATCCTCTTTCTTGCTGCTGCTGCGGATTAAACTGCTTCTTGGAGACCGCGGCTTGGCCCTACACCAACGGAACTCCGGAAGCGCTGAGGACGTCGATGAGTCGGCAACACCTGGTTGCCTGGACTTGCTCTGACTTCCTCTCAAGGTGTGTCCTCTATTTTGGATACCGCCCCTTCTGGCTGCACCGCCCTCTCTGCAAGAACTAATATCAGAGCCATCGCGCAGCCGCGCTGCGCACCGCGAAGTACTGTTTGCTGTGGGCTTGTGCGCTATCCTCTTTCATGCTGCTGCTACGGATTACACTGCTTCTGGAGACCGCGGCTTGGCTCTACACCAACGGAACTCTGGAAGTTCTCAGGACGTCTGAGTCGGCAACACCTGGTTGCCTGGACTTTCTCTGACTTCCTCTCAAGGTGAATACCCATTGTGTGGGCTTTCGTAGCATATTCCTCTAAACTACAAACATTAAGAACGGGACATTTGCACGCTGTGCCCACGTGACAGCTACAGTGCGTTAAGACATGTAGTCATCGTGTCAGTCTTAGTGGTTAAGTTACGTATTCAGCATTGTATTGTTCCCACGCTTTGTAGCTAATTCAAAACCAGGGTCACGTTGCTTATGCGTAACTATTCTGTTTGACTTACTAGTGTATACTGCTTGTGCCGCTGTAGTGTTTTTTGTTGCTCATTCATTCTATTTCTCTCTTGTCCCCTCCCAAAGGTGTGTCCTCTATTTTGGATACCGCCCCTTCTGGCTGCACCGCCCCCTCTGCAAGAACTAATAGCAGAGCCCTCGCGCACCCGCGCCACGCACCGCAAAGTACACCGAAGTACTGTTTGCTGTTCGCGGTGCGCGGCGCGAGCAGCGGGGCTTATTACTTGTTATCTAACGCCTTCTTTGGGTGCGGTAGGGGGAACATTCCTGTTGAAAACAGGGACTGAATTGCTTTTTTTTTTCAAAGTAATAGACTCGACTTAATCGAGTGAAAGCGGTGTTATTTTCATTCCTCACTGTTGCCTAAGAGTACTGATCTTTTGTACGCTTCCAGTGTCCACTATATGGAATCGGTTCTCAGAAACGGCAAAAAGAGGAAGGTGGGGCCCACAAAAATGCTTTCATCAACAGATTCACCAAAAAATGTAAATAAAAAAAAAAAATTACTCCTTTTGCCTCGCTGAACGGGAAACCTTCCTTCTTATCTATGTCAAGTCACGCTGAGGAAATAGATGAGAAGACTTCTATACCTGAAAGCAAAGCTGAGGCATCTAGCCCAAAAAAAATATGTTCCTTAAAAAAAGTTAATGAAGAGCTTACGAACGATCCATTTGCTGCTGATGAACACACACTTAATGTGCAAAGAATCATCGATGACATACATGAAAACAAGTATCTTCCTATTTCCGACATATCCTTGCTTGCTCCAGCGATTATGACGGATTTAGACAAAAGAATTAGGCTATCGCTCGGGCCCTCCACTCCGGTATTTCTACACACGGTATGCGGATGGAGCATGTACATTCCCATAAATCAAGTGTTAACGATGCAAATCATCCATGTATTGGGAATGAAAACATAGATGCGAGCTGCAAACAAATGCCCATGACCAGTTCACCCACTACGAATTATATTTACAAAACAAACACACAGAATGAATCCTTCGAACAGAGAAATGCGAATACATCTGTTCCAGTCCTTAACTTTTCCAATCTACCAGACTTGCCTTTATCACAAGAAATGCCTGTAGACGAAAGGCCTAAGCAGAAGATTGATGATCTTCCCATTTTTACAAGAATTCTAAATTTACTCGATCGAGGGCACGAATATTCCCATCTGCTCCTGCAAGAGATCAAAAAAGATCTTGTGACAAAGACCACACAATTAGCAAAAATTGACGGTTATATTTTGGCACAAGAAGCATGCCACATCTATCACTCTGATTGCCATGTTAGGACAGCTTCATTATTAAAAAATGATCTGTTTCATTCTAGAGGCAATCTGGAAAAAAAAAAGCTGGTTCGCAAACTACAAATGAGCCATTTCTGTATCATGGAATTCCAACTACATATGCACAAATACTTAGTGGTAAAGAAAACTCAGGAGTGGGCATTTCATCCCTTGCAGATAATGTAAAAATGGGCTATCTAGACATTGCAAAGTTGCAACACGATAGACTATCACAAGTTGAAAAAATACTGGGTCAAATGGAACTGAAAGATAAAATCCGAGAAATGGTCATAACCAAGGAAGTTACCGCTGTGAACACAAGTGGGACTGGATGCACTCCTGATAGTCCCTCGACTCTGATAAAACTAATCGAAAAGGACAAAAGTAACGATTCGCAACAAGATGGTTCAAGTGCAAAGGAAAATCACTATTACTTATCAAGGAGATCTAAGAAAAATCATCTTAAAGCTCTAATGCAGTACAAACATGTCCAAGCAAAGTAACAACATTTGTAGCTCCCTCGGAACAAAACTTAAATTTAAATGAATTAAATGAGGAGAGCAAAACAGCACTGCAATTTAGCTCATCAACTATACAAGTAATCGCTTTACAAAAGGCGACGACTACAAATGAAAAACAAAACTTGAATCTGAGAGCTGTAAATAGTAAGGTCAGCGAGAAAGATGGAAAACACCACACGGAATCAGATTTAAGTATGTCTATCGAAAAAAAGATCCTAACTCGATTTTTCACAGACATTTCTACAAAGAAAACCGATGGGTTAAAAAAAATCGGGGAAATAAGTGGTAATGAAGGATGCCCACGTGAGTCACCAATTCTATGTGCGCAAGATGAACAAAGGTTAAAGGCTGAGACAACCAAGCAAGTATTAGAAAAAGTAGCATCACTTCTGGAAGCAATTCCCAAAGAAGGCGAAGGCCGTCTAGACATTCATATTAAACAAGGATACATTGGAAACCAAAATCAATGTAGGAAGGATCAGGTCAAAATTTGATTACACCCTTATCTTCTGCCCGCGGCGAAGTGGATGGACCTTCAGAGATCGTTCCAAAATCAAACACCACGCATGGAACTGCGACATCTACAAAAGTTCCACACCAAGTCTGCGGAAGTGCTACTGAAGCAGAAGAAGAGGAACTTGTTGTCATCAAAAAGCTATTAGAGACTACCCTTAAAGATACACTTAAGGATACTCTTCAACAGTTTCAGAACATACCTTGTGAAATGAAGAACAGAATTGGTTGGAAAAGTGATAATAAGATCAATGGCATGGCTCGTATCAATCAATCTTATTTAATGAATTCACTCTATAAGATTCCATCACTTAGAAGCCTGGTTAACAATGACATTGAGTGGATTAGATTACCCAATGAGAACAATAACAGAATGTTGTCCAGAATGCTATTACCCATTATCGCGAAACTGATTTGGGAGCACCAGGCCGACCTAATTTTAGGTCTTGAAATGGTTGGATTCCCCCAACTAAAAACAGCAATGGACTTTTTGGAATTTCAACCTCCTCCTCCGAAAGTGAATGGTGATCTCATTCTTTCCACGCAAGGCCCAAACGATCATCATAAAAATATGATGGAACAACTTTCTGCCCTTACAAACGCCCTAAACGGGCTTAAATGGCTTGAACCTCTGATCAAAACAGCAGTTAATACCACCAACTCCACGGCCGAATCATAAATTCATGACCTTGTGTCGTGGAACTGCTGTGGCTTCTGTAATTTGGTAAAATGGAGAGATAGTGTAAAAACAGAACACTTGCCCAACATATTACTTATACAGGAGACCATGGCATTAAAGTGTGTAGAATTGGATGGTTTTTTTGTATGCTTTCATCATGCTAACAAAGGTTCAGAAGGTAGACCTACAGGGGGGTTGATGATCCTGCCTGATATAAGGTTAAAATTCACTCTTAATAATGTTTACAAATGTGATTTGTGTCTAATTTGTGATATCACTTTTGATGGGAATCTGAAAGAAAACATTCTCTTAATTTCACTTTATTGGAACCCCATGCAATATCCCATTGAATCTGCGGGTGAACTATTTGGTGAAATCCTTAATGAGGCTCTTAATAAAGCTCCTGATGCTGAAATCCTCATTGGAGGTGATTTTAACTCAGCGTTTGGATCCAACCCCTTCTGTATGGGTTCTAATTTGTCTTATTTACATGCCTCTATACAGAAAGGGAATGTGTGGAGAAATGTTCTTAAAGCATGTAACGTCGTTCTAACATCCCCAGCAGACACTCATAAGAGGTTTACTTGGAAACGGGGCGCTGCTCAGTCTTGAATCGATCATATGTTTTCCACCGTACAACTTTCTGGCAGACTGTCCAAGGTCGATACCATCATGTCTAATTTGGGGGACCATTTAATGTTAACAACTTCCATTTCAAACTTCTTTATAAAATCTCTGAGTGAACCCCAGCTAATACCCATTCAATGTAACGGACTACGCTGTTCAATCAATTGGTCTCCATTAACCTGCAGGAAACTTACAGCGTTAGTAAATAGAGATTTTTGGTCTTGTATAAGTGGAGATCCTGTTGATTTTTCTATAATTCTACAGTGGAACTTGGACATGATTGCTAAACACTTGTGTGATATCTATAAAAAAGTGATTGGGCAAGATGTTGAGAAAGATGATCGAAGAGCATTTGACACTACGGTAGCCTTGCTAAAAAAGAAAACAAAATGGGGAGTTGCGTGTGGCAAGGAAGTCCAGGATGAATTTGTTCAATCCTGAACCTATCCTTCTAAAAAAAACTATCATAGTCAACTAAAAAAAGTTACTTAAGGAGACCAGGATTTTATACAAATACGGCAAAATCAAAGAATTGCCAACTTAATATGTCACCGTAAATCTAAAGAGATCTGGAAAAGTATAAGATCAATTGATAAAGTAACCTCACAAGAATTTGACTCTTGTATAGACAGTACAACTTGGTTTTCTTTCTTTCTTTGCAAATATGCACTCCCTGAAGAATTCACTTCTTTTGAACAGCTTCCTGAATGTCATCTAATCCTTGATCGTTGCCCTTGGGACAACTCGGATATCCTTGCTGCAATTCAGAAACTAAAAGGGTCCAAATGTGCTGGTCCTGATGGACTACCCCCGTGTTTAATTAAGGATGATCTGCTTTTCTGGGCTACCATCTTCATGAGCATGTTTCAAGAAATATTACGGTCTAAAAAAATACCCAGTTCTTGGCTCACATCAATTATCATTCCGCTTCATTAAAAAAGTTCAATTACAGATCCCAATAACTATAGACTGGTCGCGATCATTGATGTTGCAGCCAAGGTTTTTGCTTCATTGATCCTACAAGAATTAGAAAGTTTTGCATGGTCAAATAACTCTTTGCCGATCTCAAGTTGGTTTTCGTAAAGGGATGGGTACTCCCCTCAATGCGTGTCTCTTGGCACATATTATTGCACATGCCAGCAGTCCTGCTAACAGCCCTATATTTGTTGCCTCTCTGGACTTAAAAGCGGCATTTGATTGTGTAATTAGAGGCAAACTTTGGGAGAAACTCCATAAGTCCAATCTCCCTCAATATCTTATCACACTTATTCAAAAGCTTCATTCTCAAACAAATTTTAAAGTCAGAATTGACAGATTGGGCTCTCTAACACAGGCTATTCCATGTTTCACAGGAGTAAAACAGGGTTGCAACCTTGCAGCCATTCTGTTTAACATTTATCTTTCTGATATAGAGGACATTTGGAACACAGACAAATCTTTTGCAATTAGATTTGGCGATTTTTCTTTGTCATGGTTAGCATACGCAGATGACATTCTGCTCTTCGATCGTACCCAGGTTGGGCTTCAATCCAAATTAGAAAGCTTTATGTATTATTGCAAGAGAAACAATTTGACTGTTAATCCCCAAAAATCTAATATAATTATATTTTCAAACAAAAAGAAGGTACGTCAATTTGTATGGAAACTTGACACTTCACCCATTTCAATTTCCATTAACCTACCTTACTTGGGGCTCATACTATCTAAGAATACGACGTATAAACGAATGAAGGATCTTTTCCTAGTCAAATCTGTACCCCTAAAATGCTAAATGAAGATTCTGTTACATAAAATTTGTAACTTTTCCTTAACGCCTCTCCAAGAATTTTATTTGATAAAAGTGGTGGCTATTCTGTTATATGGAGTCAAGCTTTTTCTTTTTGATTTGGGTCCTTTTTTAGATCAACTTCAAGGACAAATCTACGTTAGGGCTCCCCTCTGCAATGCCAAACGCCATTACTAGACACAAATTTGGCCTCACTTCGCTTTCTCCGAGATATAGTTGGCGTTTGTTGCTGAATTTTGCAAAAATATTGTTTCCTCCCAGAAATTCCTTATACATAGACCTAAATCAAATGCTAAGGAGGAATAACATCCATTCAATGAATCAATTTAAAGTACAAATGTTTTTGGTGATGGAAAAGATCAACATCCCTGTTACAGACCTGGAGTTTTGTCAGGAAAAAATCAAGAAAAATGATTCCAACATGATTGGGCAGAAACCTGTATGCAGATAGCAAGATATACTTCGTTTGCAGAATATAGTAAATTTGTCCATCGGCAAGTACCTTGTATGTCGTATTTAACACTGTCCTTGTTCCAAAATTCGCCAAACCTTTATGCGATTCCGTTTTGATCTTTTCCATACACGAGTTAGAAAAAAAACATTGGCTCCAACTGACTTTAGATCAGATCGATGAACTATGTCGCTTTTGCATTCATGCACCAGAAACTTTAAAACATCTTTTCCTCTATTGCTCTCACTTTGAAAGCGAGCGTTGCAACATGATGAATTCTTTTATACAAGCTAATACATATACAGCTAGAGAATGGATCTGGACAAGATGTATGTGGGGTTCCACAAACTCATCAATAATTAAAACAGCAAAATTGTTGAAGATCATTTAGAGCGAAATCGAAAGAGTCGTGTAATTATGGTATTTCTCAGTCTATTAGTTAAGGTGAAACGGTTTTGTTGATTTTATTCTCATGTTCTGTTTTCATGTTTAAATGTTTTTATGTTTTGATTTCCGTAATTGAAACAATGTAACTTACTTGTGAATGTAACTTAAGAGCAAAATATTTGTAAAGGTCTTTTTTGACTAAAAACAAATAAAGATTTTATAAAAAAAAAGAAAAAAAAAGCAATGGCTGTGTCCTGGCCATCTGGATCACAAGTCCCCGAGTACTAGCGGGTGAGACACCCTTTGGTTTCTCTCAAACCCCAGACGAGGTTGGTGCTTTTCAAGTGCACTATTTTCTTTTGACTACTCTGGCAGTATTGGTAAACTGTCTGAATACTTGATTTTCGGAAGGCGATTTAGCCTTTGGTTGCCATTACTGGCTATTGAAGCCCAAAAACATGCCAGTTGATAGCATGTTGTCGGAAGCAGAGGTGATACTAAAGAATCTCCTGATAAAGGTTGAGTGGGCAGCTGTGGCTGCCATTGAGAATGTTTGGGTAGGAGTGATGGATGCGAAGGATCGTTGTTGAATTGTCACTTCAACGGCCTAATTCAAAAGTGAATTTTGTAGTAGTTGCACTAAGCATGCCCTGTCATTGCTGAGATGAACACAACACAAGTATGAGTTAACCCCAATCTAACAACTCTGAACCATAGGATCAATGGGGATCAACAATGTATAGCACAAAGAGAGATCATATTTGTAGTAATTCAAGTAATTATTGTCCAAAAGCACATAGTAGAAATGTATGGAAAATGTTATTCAAAGATATGTATAAAAAGCTCTATTCAAAGGCATACACCATCAAAGACCAACGAAATGCCAATAAACATTCCCTAAGCGCACGTAACCCACACATGCTGTGATTAAAGCAGAATGAAGAGTTTTGCCAACCTCAACAGGTTGTTCTTTTTTGCAGAGCTTGTCTGTGGAAGAGGTTTCCGTGAAACAGCAGACTTTTGTTTGCATCAAATTCATAATGCCCTTTTCCAGAACCAATGGGAGCAAGCGGCAGAACTCCTAAAGAGTTATTTTCAGACCCTTGAGGACACCTCTACCGCCAAGCTGCGAGCCGCTCCTGAGGTAAGAAACTTCTGCGGATGTTTATGTGAAGACATGCAGAAAACAAATCTTGATTGGGCTGTTCATAATTTGTAACCGGTTTTACCAGGCTCACCTCTTCCCTTTTAGTGCCTGCATCTTTTTCTGTATCTACTCGATGTATACATCCTGCCTAATTGTCTGATCATGAGCCTTTCACATTTCAGCCATCTCCTCTGCCCCCCAACACACACACAAAATCACGCACACGCCTATATCATTGAAATGGTGGTTCAATACATTTAATTATCAATAACCAATGAGGCAAGCTATTTATATTTTTTAATATAATAAGCTTTAAATATTTCCTTTTAAGCATTTGAGTAGTAGTCCAGGAGCAATGGTCTACTTAATAGCAGGCGGACTCCATGCTCTATCTCTGCAGGTTCTCTGTTAGTGTATTTCCCATTTGTTAAGGATGACTGACATTGCAGGGTTATGGCTTCTGCACCCATCTGTTATTCAGTTGGCAATTCTGTGCTTCTTGATTATCTTTTTGTGCAGAGATGGAGTATTCGCCCCGTTAACAGATGCTGGTGAGCAGCAAAAGATATCTTTCTTATTTTCTCTCTTCCTGAAAATGGCATTGTATGTCCATTTAGTCTCCCTCTGTAGACTTTTTCCTCTCCCTCACCTCGGAGCCCATATGTGCAGAGATATTCTGCTGAAAGTGCAGATGACTGCAGGGGAGTGGTATGCACAGTATGGCCTGGGATGTGCACAGCCTTACTAGTGGTTCACAGAGCGCAGTTGAGGTTCTGAAGAGCGGAGCAAGGGGCCTTCAGTACCTGCCTGGAGAGTGGGAAGAACATGGCCAAGGGGGTTCAATGCTTGGCTGGTGGATTGTCTTTTAGCATGATCTATTTTCAAACAGACCACCATTCTTGAAAGGCGGTTTACCAGTACCAGGAAATGGGACATGTGCTAATCGCGGATTACCCAGTGTGGATGAACTGGCAAGGTAAATGGCGGAATGGAGAGCTGAGGCTGGGGTTGAAGAGTAAGGTGGGATGTGAATGGGGCGGAGGCTAGTGGAAGGACTGGGGATGCCGGTGGAAATTGAATAGGGTAGATGAGAGACCAGGGGCTGTGGGAGATGCAGGGTGGAAGAGGAAAAAAAGTGGGTAGAGAGAGAACCGTGGTTGCAAGGATATTCCCAGCATTAGAAAAAGGACCAGAGAGGGAGTGGGCAGAAAATGATGTCTCGTCACAGCTGGAAAGCCAGGCACAGGAACACTGATTTGGCAAATCTTGCCTCTGAAGAAACCTCATATAACCGCTATGCAGTGTCAGAGTGTTAGGAAAGCTTTCTTTTTGTACCTTTTCCCTCCATAGATTCCGATGGCACCTGTGATGAATCGGAGATGATCATCCCAGAAACCCTGGCATGGATCCTTTCTCATGTGGCCAGGGAAAGGCAGCCACTACCTGATCCTGACCCTGGGACGGTATTATGTGGGAGGATCACATTAGGGGAGGTTCAGGTCAGGAAGAATGAGGAAAATACTTCCTAATGATCATACCGTATTAATGGCATATTGTAAAGTTGGACAAAAGAAAATACAGATAGACTACCCCTCTCTAGAGGGTCCTTTTGTACAACAGGCAGGAGGATCAGAACCTACTATTTCATTTGGTAGATTGACCACCTATTGCCACTTTGGAACTTCTCTGTGTCACAACACTTTTATTTCAAAACAATTCTCTTTATTTTCTTTTTTTGAAAAAAACATTATAAAAGACATTTTATCATTTCCTTAATACACAACATTTACCACTTGCGTACAACAATCTTCTTCACTTTATGGGTTAACTTAATTTTGCTTTTCTTAGGGAATACAACAGTCGTTTGGTTATTCACAAGAGATAGGGAAAAACATCTCGGGTTCCCTAGTTGGTCGACGTTTGTTTCAGCTCTTTATACGTGTACTACACCCTCTCAAAGGTTGTTACTCAATGTGAATGTTGGGCCATCTTCAGGACAAAGCAATATAATCACGGAAGTCCATTCCATTCCCCAGTGGTAGATCTTCTAATCTGTTGTCCACACATTAATTTTCGGGACGTCTGAGCCACACTCTGACATGTGGTGTTCTTAACTTCAGGTCCTATTAGTGATGTATTTGTAATTGCTGCCACTGCTTATTTGTGTGCTGGCTTCTCCCCTCTTGGGCGTTTCACACCTGCTAATTGGCATGCTGGCTTCTCTCCACCTGGAGGTTTTTGGTGGTGTGGGCAAATAGATGTATCGAGGAAGAGCCCCCTTTATTTCAGTGCCGTTCGGTTTCTCAATGGTTAACTGTGACCAGTTCCTAAGCCGTCTGTCCTGTTGTGTGTAGATCGACAACAACACATGTCAGAGTGTGGCTCAGACGTCCCGAAAACTAATGTGTGGACAACAGATTAGAAGATCTACCACTGGGGAATGGAATTGACTTCCATGATTATATTGCTTTGTCCTGAAGATGGCACAACAATCACATTGAGTGACAACCTTTGAGAGGGAGTAGTACACGTATAAAGGGCTGAAACCTATGTCGACCAACTAGGGAGCCCAAGATGTTTTTCCCTATCTCTTGTGCATAACCAAACGACCAAAAGCAAAATTAAATGACCCCATAAAGTGAAGAAGATTGTTGTATGCAAGTGGTAAATGTTGTGGTTATTAAGTAAATGATGAAATGTCTTTTATAATGCTTAAAAAAAAGAAAATAAAGAGAATTGTTTTGAAATAAGTGTTGTGACACAGAGAAGTGCCAAAGTGGCAATAGGTGGTCAATCTACCAAAGGACATAGGTTCTGATCCTCCTGCCTGTTATACAAAAGGGACCTGTAGAGAGGGGTAGTCAATCTGTCTTTTCCTTTGTCGTCTTTGTATAACCCTCCCCACTGTACAGATTCGACCCCCATAAACAAAAATAGGGGAGTACCCAATTATTCTACCTCATATTGTAAAGTTGGACATTTTGAGACAAAAACGAATATGAATTTTATGGCCTTCAAGTCCCATAATGATCTCAGTACTTGGGAGAGGGGCTCAGGGTTACCGACTGTAGTGTACAGTCTAGTGGTTGCAATGTCCCACACCCGAGTTGGACCTTTCAACATTTAAAGGCCTTTCAGGTGCAGGCAATGAGAGGGAAGCAGCGGAAGCCTAAGCAAGAAGTAGGAGAATGAGCTGCCGCTGCTTTGGAAGCAGGACACTGTGTCAAAGAAGTGGCAGAGGTCAGGAGTCCTGTAGGATGCAGAGAACGTGCAGCATGAAGCAGTGCAGGAACTAGCTGCCCCAAGGGAGAGAAGCTCTCCTGGTCCTGCATGCTGCTCCAGTGTGTGGCGTTCACCAGAGTGTGAGCAGAGCAGAGGCAGCTCCAATTACAGGAGACAAGAGCAACGGAAATGTTACCTGAGCTGTCAGACACCTGTGTTCCCTGATGAAAGAAGAACCAGGAGCAGCGGGTCCAGTGGAGTAGTGTGGAAAGACTGGTGAGTTAGCCTTGGTTGGGTGACCCCAAGGGTGCTCCAAAACAGAACTCTGGCTCGGAAGGAAGTTTTGAATACCGAACTAATGAATTAAGGTAATTTGTGTGCAACTCTTAACTTAAGAGAGAGTGAAAAGGAATATTGTAACCACCATTGTCAAAGCCAAAATGGGACAATATTCAAACAAAGTGAATGTGGTTTACAGAAAGGAAGATCACATAAAAGAGGAGGTTATAACAAGCATTGCCTAAGCCAAAGAAAGGAAATTAAAGAAAACCAAAGATGGCAGAATAGAAGCCCTGCTTGTAGAAATTGAGTGGGAGAGAGATATAATCTGTATTGCCTAGGGCAAACCAATCAGTGTGAGACACATTGTCAATGTGTACTGTATCCTTGTAGAAGGAGTTATATTGCGGTTGTTGAAATTCAAAAGAATCATCTATGAAGCAGTTGTTGATTTTACTTTCCCAATGAAAGATTTAAGTGTGGAAAGTTTGAAGCAATCTGCATTAGTAGTAGGAGTTTTGATCCTGGCAGGAGAGTAGACCAGGAAGAAGAAAGTACTATAATGTGTTAAGAGGTTGTGGTGGAAAGACAGTGATATATACATTGTTGTGTACTAATGAACTATTGCGGAAATCCTCCTGACAAAACTGTTTTGCTTCTGAAGAAGAAATGTGATTTAATGTAAAGTGATTGGTCTTCAGAGAAGAGAATAATTACATTGCATACTGACTTGTTATATGAAGACAAAAGGGCTGATTCAAGGAATTATTTGCGCCGAAAAACAGAGATTTGTGCTCCATTCTGCCCACAAATCCCTGTTTAACAAATTGGGATTTGCGGGCAGAATGGCGCACAAATCGCCATTTTTCAGTGCAAAAATTCCATGAATCAGCCCCAAAGTCTTTTTGGTTTGTCAAACAGCAGTTGAAGAGTGGGAAGTCTTACTTGAAAATAAAGTGCCAAGTCAAGGACATATGGAATGAACAGAACGTTGTGCTATATTTCAAGTGGAACTTGGCTAGTGAAAAAACTTTCTTGATTTTGAACTACTTTGGTTTTAAACATCCTGAATTGATCCGGGGAAGGGAATTTAACCCTTGTTACAAGGACTTATGTTTATAATTTCTTTGTTTGGAATTTAAATGCTATTTTATGAAGTGTGCAAAGCCAGATAAACCCTGTATGATTTTGTTGTATGTATGAGTGTGAGCGACAGAGATCTTTCGAAATTAGGTCATTTTCCTTTAGCCTTAGTTTGCTAGGCAGGGAAATCCTTGTTGGGCTAGGGAAAGATGGGCATTTGTCTCACCCTTATTGTTTAATAAATGGCTACCTGTGAGAGAACTCGATCTACTTGTCCATCTTGCATTTCCGACCCCTCACAGACCCGATTCTTTTTGCTTCTTTTGGACCATGTCCAGAAATTTTGGAGGTCAGTAAGCTTTACTTCCCTTGCCTGTTTTGCGCATTATTCTGGGGAAACTGACTGGTCCCCAAAATTCAGTATTGAGCGACTATGGGCTTGATCTACAAAAATGTTTTAACACGCAAAGTCCCCTTGATATTCTTTTTGTAAAAAATGCCCTATGTCTCCTTTTGAATTCATCTATTTGTAAAAATGCACAGTGCAGTACCGTTGGGATACTTTGCATCCTTTATATCTTTTCATATAATGGCCTTTTGGTTACTTTGTCAATGTGCCTAAGGCACGCTGGTGGCAGCTGTGGGATCTTTTTTTTCCTTCTTTTTTTATACTTTCTTTTGTTATTTTTGACGTGCTGTTTTGCATTTACTTCGTGGCTAGCACCCAAAGAAGCCTGTGCCACACCATTGTTTACTTGTTCTTTAGGCATATTGTTCTTAGGCCTTTTTCCTGCCTTCTCTGAACAGGAAATGCTTTATTTGGAAATCCTTTTCCCGGGGAAAGCTGTGGCTTTCATGGGCAAAGGGGGTTTGTGAGCTAGAGCAGGGGGCTGGGACTGTTTAGTCTCAATCCACAAACTCTGGCACCAGAAAGTCTGCTGCTGGGCAGATGTGGTGACCAGTGGACAGCCCCTGTCCGTTTGAATGGTGCAGATCCTTACCGTCGATGGGCTTGGCCCCAGCCTGAATCTGTGAAATAAGAGGGACGTCTGCAACTGTTCTTCAGATCAACATTGGAGCCAAGACTTCTACGAAGACAAGCAGCCCGCTGATAACCTGCAGACGACCGTGCAAGCTGACCAGCATTGACTCAGTGATTGGCCTGTGTCCTATGTCTTTGTGCGTAAAATAAGAACATACCCAAAACAAGCACACCACTTAGCAGGTTACATTTTGCTGAAACAATGAACTCACCCAGGAAGAAAGGAACCACTTTATAGTTTGCATTTATTTAACAATACGTAGATAACATGACAAATAATTACTGTGAACTGAATGGGACTTTGTTGGCAAATGGGGAAAATGCAAATTACAAAAGAGCACAATCTTAAGTTTCTTAGATATTGGTAGCTACTCTAGGTATCCCCTCACCTGGGCACGGGACTGGACTCTGGTCAGCACCCAACGAGACACAGTACTTGAGGACAACCTTAAGAGATCTTCGACTCCAAGAAACTTTGCATGTACACGACACAAGTTCACTGGCAAAGCCCCGCTTGCCCTCAGAAGGTGTCAGGTTTGATGGAATATGCCTGTCCATCAAACATTACGCAAACACTTCTCAAAGTTTCTACAAAAAAATGTTTTTGATGGAAAAGTACTGCACCTGTGTCCACCTCACTCCTGCCACACCTGCCTAGACACAGCCTGGGATGAGCGCTCTGGTATGCGGTCTTATCACATTGACCAAGGTCAATGTAAACTCTCAATACCATCTCGTGCCTATTGATGCATAGCGTTTCGCGGGAAAGCTAAATTCTGCAGGCTTTGAAAATCAGGTAACCCTTAGCAAGCAAGCTTTTCAGGTCTACTGACTGTGCTGTCTGAAAGCAAAACAAACAAAAAGCTGTGAAAATTCAGTGACCGCATTGAAAAGTCATTAACCCTATCGTAACTCAGCAAGCTGTGTTCCTATGCACTAATTGGTAATAACATGGCAGCCTGGTGAAGCCCAACACACTCATGAATATTCCCTGTTGTCAGGCTGGAAATCCTCTGTACAAAGCTTTAGACTGAAAACTGCTAGTCTCCTCTAACCAATCGCTGTGTTTCAGGTCAGACTGCCCCAAGTCAATGACGGTCCTCATTTTAAGCTCCACCCATGGTGGCCATTTTCAGAGTTCTACTGCACATTTCAGTTTTGGGAGTCGTCTCACTTTGCTCTTCGAGAATTGTGACTTTGCTATTTTTGGATACTTTTTCAATAGTTTTCTTCGACCTTTCATCGTCAACCTTTGCGCATTGACTACCGGCAGCGGGGACCCATTGTTGACAAAGATCAAGTGTTCATCATTGGATCTTCTCTCCACGAGTTTCCGGAGGGTGTTCGATGTCTGAAGTGGGCAAGAGGAATCCTTTTAGGGCCTACAAATCTTGTGGCTCGAAGAACGTTTGTTGAGGATCGGCACCTCAAGTGCTTTATTGTCTGCATCGGGACCACAATGAAGACTGATGTGGGATCTGCCGCGGTTTTACGGGAAAAGACAACGAGGGATCGCTATCGCAGGTTGGTGGCTTTGCTCAAGGAAGAGAAAGCCTCCGACGTGGCCTCCGGGCGCAGTCATGCCTTGTTGAGGACTGATGGGTCCTATGAGCGTGCTCCATCCGAGGAAAAAGAATTCAAGGTCCTTTGAAGATGCTCATTCTGAGGGGATCCAAAAGAAGGCAAAACATCACGCATCTGCTTCCACAAAGGTTGCAGCCACTGCAGGATCTAGTTTGTGAAGGGATTGCTCCCCATTTCCGGCACAGGCGATGGTAATCCTACCGGCTGAGGGGTGCCCCCTGCGAGGAAGTCCCTGACCCCCTCCAAACACAAGTCCTCTTCCATGGAAAAGTTGTTGGAGAGACCTGCGGGAGGCCCGTCGAGGCTCCTCCCTCTTAGTCAGCTTGGGTCCCAAGGACCCCGTCTTCGTCTACTAGGACCACAGCCTTGTCGACGACAAAGACCTCCATGTTGTCGACAGCGCTTCGTTGACGACCACCACTTCATCGATGACATCGGCTATTACTTCGCCGACGAAAAGTTTGCCGATGACCATAGGCTACACCAAGGGTGGCTTTGCCTCCACAACCTCAGTCTGTTGTGCCAACCACGACCTCCTCAGCGGCGACACCAGTTTTGCAAATTCCAATCATCGCCTCCTTCCCGAAGGACTTGGGTAGGGTGAGGGAGTTACTGTCTCTGTCAGACTGTGTGCCTTGACCCTTTGAGGGGTGTCTACTGGCCCCAGTGGGGTCTACAAGTACATCTCCGACCTTCTACAGTAATTTGGAGAATGAACATCTGCCTGAGGATTTTTACTCGGACCATGGAGGGGGCCACAGGCCCATGCTCCAGGAAGGTTCTCCAAGCCGGGAACCGTACCTGCATTTTGCTCCTCAAAGATGTTTCAGCCCAAACCCCTTCCCAGATGCACCGTTCGCACCCAGGCCAGCACCCAGCGACATGACCCTGGACATTCTCACCAACCTGCACACCTTGACGGCTGAAATTCAGCAAAGGCTGCCTGCTGTTCAGGCCCCTGGGCCAACCCGCAGTCCTCCCAGGCATCTGACCAGGATTCCCCCTCAGACAAGTCCTTCCAGGCCAAAGCGTCAGCAAAGCCCTCCCAAGCCAAAGCATCAGCCAAGTCCTTGCAGGCCAATGTGTCAGCTGACTTAACCCCAGTAGAGGAAGAACCACTGCGCACACACTGGCACAGACACCACAGCTATTCATACGGATGAGTTTAAGGAGTATTTCCTTGCTGACTGAGAGCCTCTGGGTACCGACAAGCCAAGCAGGGCTTTGCCACCGGATGAGATTGACTCCTTCAACGTCATGAGCTCACGGGCATCCAAACTGTCAGTCTGGTACCAGAGGAGGAGTTCCTCTTTCAGCGACACGAGTCCTTGTGGAAAACCGTCATGTTGGTTCTGTTTTTGGATGACGTCTGGGAGCAAGGATTGGTCCTTATGAAGGCGCCAAGTACCACACCCTCCAAGAGGGACCAGCTGGAAAATAAATACAGGGTCCCGGCTCCGCTCCCAGGTGTCTTTGGTCACAGCCCTCCAAGGGCATGCCTTTTGATGCGGACAACTTATTCTGGAAGGTAGTGGATGAAGCGGTCCGGCTATCAAGACAGATAGATAATGCGCCTCTGGGGACCTTGCAGCAAAGGAGATGGTCGTCCTTTTGTTTGCCATAAGGAATGGTCTCCAGGTCCTCCAAGTGGTACGCTATCCCCTACCGGCTCTCCTGCTCAAACACCCAAGAAGCCTACAGGGGGCGCTTGCAGGCCTATAGCAGCGGGGGGCCAGTGTCGTCATCGTCCATGGGTGAGGACTCAGACGCCCAAGCAGTTCTGAACTGGCCTGGGATCCATGCCCCCACTTTCGCACCCCAGTGGGAGGCCAGCTAGTGAACTTTGTTGAACAGTGAAAAAACATCACCACAGACAAACCGGTGCTGGACGTTCTTCAGCAGCAACACTTCTTGCTTGTCATTGGTGCACTCCGCAACAGTACGCTCTATTAGGTCGCTGTTGGCATGATGTCCTCCTGCATCCCCCTCGTTCCCTTTTGCATGTTACAGATGAGGCATCTCCAAGAGTTTGTCTGTGAGGTGGCTGCAGGTCACGGGTGCTCGGACAGACGTGATTGGCCTTGCCCAGGAGTTCTGACAAGCTCTACGATGGTGGGGTATGCGCCCACATCTCATGCAAGGAGCTCCCTTTCAAACTCCATTGTCACCACGGATGCCTCCCGGGAAGGGTTGGGTGAGGGGCGGCTCACACCGGATGGAGGACTCTAGCTCCCGGCAGAGAAAGACCTCCACATAAACATCCTGGAGCTCAGGCAGTCTTCTGGGCCCTCAAATTGTTCCAACTTAAGCTGCTGGGAAAGGTGCTGCAGGTCTTCCCGGACAACTCCACCTTGCTCTATATCTGGAAGCATGGCTAGACACGCTCCCCTGTGCTCTCCCTGGATGCCCAGTCCATGTTGCACTGGACCATTCTTCAGGACATGTTCCTCGTCCCCATTCACCTGGCGGGCACCAAGAACAACATTGCAGACTCTTCCATCAGGGAGTTGCGTTCCTGCCAGGTGCAGTTATCCCATCTCTTCTGCAAGTGGGGTCAACCCCAGATCGACCTCTTGGCGACAGCGGCCAACGCCATGGGCCAGAGGTTTGTTTGTTTGAATTTAGTGAGACCCTCCCTAAAACCCTAGCAGGGGACTCCTCTCATGTGGACAGGGGAGAGCAGCTGCCATCTGATCCTGACCCTGGAGGTGATATCATGAGGGAGGATCACATGGGAGGGACTCCTATCAAGGGGAATTGGTGACCCCTTTAACTCATGATTTCCCTATTCTCCCTGAAGCATTGATGGAATATGGTAAAGTACAGCAAACCAAGGTAACTGCTATGCACGTGACATCACCTTACTTTAATAAGGTAAAAATGAGTAAATGAAGATCAAAAGTGCCACTGAAGATAATGTGCAGTCTAGTTGTTTTAAGGCAAAGCACCAGAGTGGGACATTTAAATCTGAAAGTGAATCGCAGCTGTGGAGGAAAGGAGCAGCAGAAGCAGTGCAGGAAGACATTGAAATGATTGAAGCTGCAGGTGAAATGAACACCCTCTCAATCTGTGGCTTGGTCAGATTGCGCGAAAGGCAGCAGGTGTGCAGAGAGACAAAGAAGCGGATGAGGCAGTGCCTGCAAGGAAGACTGGAGACCGGGAGAGCCATGGTCGCTGAACACGGGGCAACAGAGGCTCCCGGTGAGAGAGACCCAGATGACGAGAGAACCAAAGAGGTCCCTGAGATGCCAAAAAGGAGAACTGCTATGCCGTGCAGCACCTGGGGAGGACGCTGAAGCTGCCAACAGCAGCCATTGAGCCTCAGAGGAGATACAGGGCACTGGGGCGCTTTAAAGCATTTTCCGCTCCCGCAATTAAGTCACGATGAGCCAGAGAGCAAAGTAAACGAAGGAGAGGGTGGGGGGGGGGAGAGCAAGGAGTATTAATTGGATACCTGAGAAAACCCCTTTATTGGTGAAATATAAAAGGGTGCAATTCCCCCGAGATGTCAACTTGGGGAAACCTATAATCCGCATTGCCAAGAGGTTAACATGAAGAAGCAGGAGTGCAAAAAGGATGCAGTTATCAATTTGAGACGTTAACTTGGAGAAACCAGTAACCCACATTGCCAGAAGAGCAAACATTATGACCAAGAGATAAAAGGCCAACAAGAGCACAATTCTCCTATTCTGAGAAACTAGTTCGGGGGAAATCTGTAACCCATATTGCCACTAAGAGATCAACGGTAGCAGTATGTGTTTTCTTCCTGGCAGGAGAGCGAACCAGCAAAGGGACCATTTGTAGTAAGTCCTGGTAGGGAGTACACCAGGAAAGAAACAGTTACTTTAAAGAAATGTGGTTGTGATAAGTTGAACGTGATCATGCTGACAGACTGCATTAACAAAGGTAGTTGCTGTGCTATCCTGACCAAAGTATTCAATTGAAAGAATAGTTTTGATAAAGACATTGTGTGAAGGTTATCAATTGCCTTGGTTTATGAACCAGTGTTTTGTGGAAGAGACATTTACTTTACCAAGTGGAAGGAAGCAGTGGATGGGGAAAACCTTTTGCATTGAACTAAACACTACATTGTGGAATCCGAACAAAAGGTATTCCTGAATTGATCCAGGGGAAGGGAGCCCAACTCTGGTCACAGGGAGTACTTTAAAAACCTGATAAGTTTGAGCCTTTCCCATTTATTGTTGAATTGAAAACAGCCAAATGTTCCTTGTATATTTTTTTTATATTTATTAGTGTGAGGGTCAGATGCTTTTTGGACACTAGGTAATTTGTCTTTAGTTTAAGTTTCCTAGGTAGGGGCATTCTCGTTAGGATAGGGAAAGATAGGTGTTTACCTCACCCCTTTTTATTTTAATGGCTAACATTGAGAAAATGATACCTTTTTTATGCCCGTGTCGCATTTCTGACCCCTCCCATTCACTAGCAGGTATCCTCAGCCGAGGAGCCTGGGGGATGCATTATAGTTCCCATGGGAAGGGCTCTCCCTGTACGCTTTTTACGCCAATTCCACTCCTGCTATATGTGATCAACATACTCAGACATTGCCATTGCAAGGTGATCCTCATTGCTGTGGCCTGGCCACGTCCGATCTGGTATCTGGACCTGCTCCGTCTGTCAGTGGCTCCATCCATTCGGCTGGCTCCACTTCCAGATCTTCTCTCCAGAGAAAACTGAACAATGCTGCACCACGACTGAGCATCACTGAGCCTCACGGCCTGGCTCCTGCAGCCCTAGAGTTTGGACATTCTTCCCTGCTGCTGGAATGCAAGAAGATCCTGGCCAAAGCCAGGGCTTCCTGTATGGAGTTTTGTTACAACCACAAATGGAAATGCTTCACAGTGTGGTGCAGAACTCAGAAGATTACGCCTCTGCGAATCACAGCTCTGCAGCTCCTTCTGAACTTGTTTTCACTGGCCAGGGCTGATCTGGTTCACACATCTATCAAGGTGCATCTACCTGCCATATTCCGGGCACCCGGGCACCTGCTAAGTGCTCGCTGTGGTCACAAAGGCTCGTCAAGGAATTCCTCAAGGGCTTCTTCAGGACTTTTCCTCCAGTGAAGGCTCCTGCTTCGGCTTAGGAGCTCAACATGGTTTTGACTAAGCTCATGGGGCCTCGTTTTGAACAGATGCATCAGGCCCCTCTGATGTTTCTCTCGTGTGGCCCCACCTCAGCCAGGCTGGTTGGGGGTGATACAGGCCCACTCCTGCAAGCAGTCGTACTTGACCTTCCCCGCTATAATGGCGGTGCTGCGGACCCACCCCCCTTTATGCCCAAGGTTCCCTCGGAGGTCCATCTCAATGAGCCTTTGGTTCTGCCAGTTTTCTTTCTGAACCAGTCTACGCCTCCTGAAAGGGCATTGCATTCGCTGGACTTTGGTCATGCCTTGAAGTTTTATGTGGCACACACAGAGGATTTTCAGAAGACTTCCTAATTGTTCGTCAATTATGGGACACCGAAGGCCCTGCCTAAGCCTTCCAAATCGAGGTGGCTCTCTGGCTGCCTCATGCACTGTCATCGTCTGGCCAACAGACCTCTTCCAGGCCGGTCTAGAGTCCCTTCCACCAGAGCCATCGCAGCAACAGCAGCATTTCTCTCTGGTGTTCCCCTGTTCGACAACTGCAGGGGAGCTACGTGGAGGTCTACCCACACCTTCATTAGATTCTACTACATCGACAGAGATACCAGGGAGGAGTCCCGGGTCAGCCAAGCGGTGCGATGCAACCTGTTTCATTGAAATGATCCTGTTCCAGGGATACGTGTGTTGCTTGCCACCTCCCATGGTTTTGTATATGCACTGCTGTGTAATCCTATTCATGAGCATGTGTATCCATGCAAAACCACATGCTGGACAAGGAACCAGTTACTTACCTGTAACTCCTGTTCTAATGGATTGTGTCCTCCCACGTATTCCTCATCTTATATTTCCGTATCCAGCTTCAGCTGCTTCGCAATTTTTGTTTCCAGCAGAGGGTGCTGCGTGTCGACTCGATGTCCCTCAGAGGCCTCTGTCTTGATGTCGACATCATCGATGGTATAAAGCGTGCGCAGCAACCATTGGCTTCAGTTCTGTTTTTCCATAAAATCTATCGCTTTGGATACAGTGCGCTTCAGTTCCCTACGAGAATCTTCGATAAAATTACTTAGAAATGGCGTCCTCATCAACTCCAAGATTGGGGTTTAAGAAGTGCCAGGACTGTGGGGCGAAGATGTCCCTTACGGACCCCCATCGGGTGTGTCTGTGGAGCCTGGAGTACTCATGTTAACTTTGACTGTAAGGCTTGCTTATCGATGACGGCGAAAGCCATGAAAGAGCGAAGAGGAAAATGAACAGCAGGTATATTTAAATCCCCATCGACAACTCTGTCGAAAAAATGATCTTCAGACGAGTCGAGGAATATATCTCCTCGTCAAAAGAACACAAAAAGATCACAATCACGCAGTGGCTCTCACCACACATCGTCATTGCAGCGTTTGAAGAAAAGGCACCATAGGTCGCCGTCGAGTTCCTCCCCAGAATGGGTCAAGTGCCCGACGAAATCAGCATCTCCGAAAGTAAAAATGATGAAGGTATTCGAGAATGCGGCCTTGACCCCCTTGAAGACTCATGAAAGCCATGCCCAGGTCAGAAAACTCTACAAGAAAAAAGATGAGTGCAAAACCTGTGCGCCCTGGAGGCAAGTAAGAAAACTCCTCGAGCAGTCGAATGATCCCTCGAGTCGAGACCAATCTCCTTCGAGGAAGAAGTCATTGACGTGATCTGTGCCGAAAGACTCCTCATCTGACCCTAAAAAGTTCTCGACGCCACAAGCATTGAAACCCCTGACATCTTCAGGGTCAAATCTCGGTGACACCATAGAAGATTATTGAAAAATCATTCACTCCACTACCAGGAAAGGATTGTTTTATCACGTTCTTCTATTTATGAGGATGTAGAGTATTCCTCTGATTCACGTCTCTTTGGCCTACAATATGGAACACCTGGGGTCCCTGAACCCTTGATCTCAGAGGAACCTGTGATCAAAAATCTACAGGAGTCCCTGCAAAATGCAAGTGGACTAGATACGTCCACAGAATTAGAATTTGGGGGACGTGATCCTACTGACCATGCAGAGGGGTCTTTCAGACATTTAATGTCCAGGGTGGTTGAATACATGGGGTGGAAAAAGACCCAGACCTGTATATGAACAGGGTGATTTTACAGATATCCTGGATAAAGTACCCCAGGAGGATCCTATTCGCCCCTTTCATGTGGCTTTGAAAAGGCGGATAAATGTAATATGGGAGACGACAGAGTTTATTCTGACAGTAAATAAAAAAACTAACATCTAAATACAGAGCGTCCAGTAGTGACCCTGGTTATTTGACGAAACACCTGACTCCTGAAAGTTTGGTAGTGCAGGCTGCCACGTCCACCTCCAAAACAAAATGTATACCCAACTTTTCCCCCAGACAGAGATGACCAGCGTTACGCTTTGGCCAAGAAAGTTTTTTCTGCAGGTAGTATGGCCCTAAAGTCGGTGAGTGCTATGTGCACGTCGGCCATGTTCAGTATTACACTTTGGAATGTAAAGCAATGGCGTCTGAACATATGCGCTAATGGGAGGAAAGGGACAGATTTTAAAACTAGTCGAGGATGGGAAAGACTCAATGTGCAAATTCCTCCAGACCGGTCTCGCCACTGCTGACAGTATCAGCAGATCAGTGGCAGCTAGTACAGTAACGCACAGATTTGCCTGGTTAAGAGTCTGGTTTTGCTCCAGATGTGCAGTCCAGACTTCTTACCATGCTCTTTGACGGCATACATTTATTTGGTAGCTAGGCTGACGAGAGCCTGGAGAAGCTGCAGACCTCCAAAGCAGTAGCCAAATCCCTTGATGCTGCTATTAGACAGACTTTCCTTGATTTTGCGGCATGAAATGGCAAATTTTGCGGCATGAAATGGCAAATTTTGTGGCACAAACCTTTATTTATTGCGCTATTTATGCAGGACATTTTTTATTATCTGGAGGGTGTAAGATTTCACATTGCAGGAAAGGGGAAGAATGCAAGGCTGAAAGAGAGTCAGTGTCATTATATGTATCTTTTGTATTAATTTAATAGGAAGAATCCCAGATGTCTCTGGCTTGGCAGAACAGTTTTTTTTGGCTACATTTTTGTTTGAATGTGCATGCCTATTTAATAGTATTAACTAAATTGATCATTATCAGTTGTAATGCTGAAACTTTTCCCCTTCTATGTTCTGCAATCCCCCAAAAACCCACACACCTCTCTCACTAACACACAGCTCACCAACTTCCCATTGCAACTTGCATTCCTGAACCTCTCACTCTGTCATACAAATACTTACATACTATGTCACACTGTCAAGTCACAATTTGCACTTCCCCGCCCCTGCCAAACTCCAAATCATACTCCCGACTCACACCTTACACTCTACAATTCCTCCCGCAATATACAGTCCTTCTTTCTTTTGTGCTGCTTCTGCATCTTGCATCCTTTCTCCCATTCTATCGCACTCTTCACTCATCTTTTTTCCCAATCTACAGCTCGCTGCCTCTTTCCGGCCAACCGCTTCCTCTCTGCTTTCTGGCTCACTGCTCCCCATGACCACACACTCCATCTACTTTCTGTACCTCAGCTTGCTCTCAGATTTCTGGCCCACCACATCACTGCTTCCTCCGCTCTCTTGTGCACTGCTACCTCCTCTGACCCACTGCTCCCCCACTGCTTTCTTGCCTATCATGTCACAACTCACCCATCACTCTTCCTCCCTCTCCTTTCCCTTTCATAGTGTGACCATTTTTTTAAAATGTAGATTTTGACCATGATCCTCAAAAAATCGGACATTTAAGCCAAGGATATGTTATTTTTAGATAACCCATGTTTGGAAATGAGCAGGTCGCCTTATTCTCAAAGACGACCTTCGCATTTCCACGAGGATGATCTGTAAATTGTGCGCTGCACAGCTGCATTGAACAGGGTTCTTCGTTGTTTGACAGAAGTGTATTTATTTGCGGCAGAATGGACCATAGTCAATTTTGCTGCAAATAGATTTGTACTTCAGCCAAACAATCCAAAATGTACCTTTCACCACCAACCCAGCCCCTCCCTTAGATAACTGCTTGGTCGGTGCTGCTTCGCCTCCAACCCTGCGGTGTCAGATCCGTCCCTCTAACGCAGGACGGATCCGACGTTGCAGGGTCCCTTTTTATGTTTTTGTTTTCAGACCCCCACCTCCAATTTTCAGAAAGCCGGGGACACCCCTGCAACCCCAAAGGCCAAAATACTAAACATAAGGAGCGAGTGACACCCCTGCAACCCCCGCTCCACATGTTCGGTATTTATAAAAATAGATCAAATGGTAATGGCGAAATCGGTCAAATTGTACCATTCAATTGATTTTTGGTGGTCAAAATGGGTAGTACCTTGAATAGAAGCGCTCTCTCGACAGTGTTCTGCAAGCTCCCAGCACGTCCATTGTAAAATGCGACCCAAAAAACACATTTCTGTCATGTTTGAGGAACAGAAATGCAAGCAACATAGCAGCAGTTCATACCTTAAACAAATGCATGACCAGGTCAAGAAAGACCCTGGGGGTCATTATGAGGATGCCGGTCCGGAAACAACGGTAACGGTAAACTTGCCGCTACCGTTGTTTCCAGACCGGCAAACTACAAGTTCTGCGAGCGGGGCGGGCGGAACGGCACCCGCTCGCAGACCTTGACAGATGCACCGGCACTGTTGCACACACTACCGGTGCATCTGTCCTCCCCATTCCCATCGAGTCCAATGGGACTCGATGGGAATGGGGATTTTCTTTTTTCCAGCGTCTGGCCAGAGGGACCGCCAAAAAAAAATGACTCTGGCGCCAGCCGTGCTGTTTTTACCGGCACGGCTACCGCCGGACTTGTAATGAGGCCCCCTGTCATGGCACCCCCAGCACCCGTGCGCGTAGGGTTGCCTACAATTTCTGCACATTTAAAAGTGCATCTTGCGTGGAAATTTAGGATGCGCTTTTTTAAATTTGCAGAAACGCCCCCTGATTTACTCAGAGGTGAAAAAGGCCATCTGAATGGGCGCGCATATAAAATCCATAAGGGACACCTGAATGGGCAAATTTTTATAAAATGTGCCCATTCAAGTGTCCCTTGTAGATTGGGCTGCTCTTTTTTTGGGTGCAAATGATGAGATGTGTTTGCGCATTTCATTTCTTGCTTTGATAAGTTTTGAGAATGTGGGACCCTGAGGATATATATATTTTTTTATTGTAGTTTTTGCATGTGTTTTTTGCAAAAATGGCTGTTTTTGCGCAAAACGGCTGTTTTCGCAGCATTTTGCGCAAAACAGCCATTTTTGCGGCATTTTGCACAAAACGGCCGTTTTCGCTGCATTTTGCGCAAAGCGGCCGTTTTCGCTGCATTTTGTGTGATCGCAAAATCGCTATAAACTGGAGGGTCCGATTAGACAGCCACAAAACCGCCCCACTAGGACACCTTGGAGGGGTAGGTCCTTTCGCTTTTACTCAGTTGGAAGGGGGGAGGACTGTCGAATCAGAGGTAGAAAAATAGATTCCCCGTGGTGTACGGGGAAGAGGTACTAAGACCACCCAGGCAGCGGCTACTTTACCATCAGCCGCTGCTGCAGTGGCCTCAAAATGTCTGAAACCTTAGCTCACAAGAACCCGGTGAGGGGCAGAGTCTCACTACAGAATGGCGATGCATTACTTCTGATGCGTGGGCATTGGAAAAAAACCTCAGTCATCCACCGGGGAATAGCTTTGTCAAAGTTCCAGATTTGCTCCTTATGCAGGAAATCTTGACTCTGCTAGAGAAATGTGCTATAGAACCAGTACCTGTAGCGGAGAGGAACAAGGGCTGGTATTCCCCATACTTCCTAATTCCCAAAAAGGACAGAGGATTGAGACCCACCTTGGACTTAAGAGACTTGAACAAGTTCCTAAGGAAGGACAAGTTCAAGATGGCTACCCTTTCTCATATTCTTCAGGCCCTCCATCTTCAGGCCTGGATGATATCATTGGACCTTCAGAATGCTTACTTTCATGTGCCAATCCATCAACAGCACAGACAGTACCTGAGGTTCGCCGTTGGCGGTTCTCATTATCGGTTTCGAGTTTTGCCATTTGATTTTCACCAAGTTGATGGTGGTGGTAGCAGTGAGTCTCAGGAGAGGGGGGATTCATGTCTACCCCTTCCTGAACGATTGGCTGATCAGGGCCAGTTCCACCGATCAGGCCCTGGAACATCTTGGCTACAAATGTCACTCTCGGATGTATGTGATTTCTTCGAATATATTTCTTCTAATTGAGATTTCATCGGATCCATTTCTCCGAAAAACAAAATCATTTTTACTTTTTCTACTTTTTATTTTATGCGATCGAGACCCCCACACCACCGCTCACCCCTCCCCTCCCTACCCTACCTTATACCCTTACCCCACACCCCACCTATTATGAATTACACATATACCATTTCCCCTACCTTCGACTTTCTGCCGTTTTTCGGCCTCATGGCATCCTGCATTTTTCTGGTGTCAGAGGCACGCCTGAGAATAAGATCTCTCCAGTGGGCTCTCAGGACTCGATGGTATCAATTCTCAGGCAGGATGTCTGATCTCCTTCAGGTTCCAAGCAGGGTCATACAGGATCTCCCTTGGTGGGCCGCGAGGACAACATTCTGGGAGAACACTTTTGGCAGCCATGGCCGAAGATAACTGTAGTAAGGACGCCTCACTCACAGGGTGGGGAGCGCATGCCAACGATCTGACAATCAGCAGTCGCTGGTCTCCATCGGAGTCCAAAATACATATACATTTTATGGAGTTGAGGGCAATCAGACTAGCGCCCGAGGCCTTTCTGCCCAATGTGAGGGGGGGGAAGAATGTCCTGATAATGATGGACAACACAGTGGCCATGTACTACCTCAACAAGAGAGGAGGTGTAGGGTCACTACCACTGTGAAGAGGCAATGCAGCTCTGGTTCTGGGCAATATAAGAAAGAATCCCCCTATCAGCAGTTCACCTAGCCGGAATGGAGAATATGGCGGTGGATCTATTCACGACTGGAGTGTCTCTCTCCCTCTGTTCTCTCTATCTCACATATATATTTATATATATTATACACACAGACATATTGGGACCTCCCAGATGACGTAATGGAGGTTTTGCTTTCGGCAACATAATCTTTGTACCGCTGCCATTGGAACAAATTCTGCAGCTGGTGCAGGGATAAGAATGTGATCCTTTTACATGCAGTACACCTATGGTGTTATCATTCTTATTACACCTGGCTAATCTGGGGCTTCAGGTCGGTACAATTAAGGGGTATCTGCCAGCGCTCTGTATTAAGTGCTCCTCTGAAGAGGTATCTCTCTTCAAGATCCCACTAGTTATACAATTCTTAAATGGACTGACAAATACATTTCCTTGGGTCCCTTTTCAAGTCCCAATTTGGGACCTCAAATTGGTGTTGACCTTTCTAATGTGTGCTCCTTTTGAGCCCATACATTCCTGTCCTTTAAGGTTATTAACTTTAAAGACCATCCTTTTAGTGGCCAGCACATCAGCCCGAAGGGTGAGTGAACTTCAGGCCTTGTCCTGCAAGCCTCCTTACACAATCTTCTATAAAGACATAAGGTTAAACCTTCCTTCTTACCTAAGATTGTGTCCAGTTTCATTTAACTCAGAAAATAGTTCTACCTGCATTTTATCCTCCTCATCCTGGAAAGGAAGAGGAGAGGTTACGCAGGCTTGATCCAAGGCGTTCTACATCTCCAGGATATCTAAACTAAGACAGATGGACAACATTTTGTAGGCTACATGGGCCACAAGTTGGGTATGGCAATCTCGAAACAAACTTTTTCAAGATGCATCATTTTAGGAATATCTGAATGCTACAGATTAGCTGGAAAGGATCCTCCGGGGGGGTCTTGGAGCTCATTCGACCTGGGGCACGGCTACCTCTTCAGCTTTACAGAGGGGAGTCCCAATTAAAGATATTAGTGCGGCAGCCACATGGTCGTCCGTACACACTTTAACCAAACACTGTAATCTGGACTCTTCCTCAAGCCACAAAGGTTTATTTGGAAAAGCATTGCTACATTCCATGCACACAGACCTATAAAGGAACTTCTAAATTATCATGAGTCTGAAAATTCATACATTGTTTTCGGAGTTTATCATAAAATAAGGAATACGTGGGAGGACACAATCCATTCGAAGAGCAAGTTAGTTACCCATGGTAACGTTCTTTTTCAACTGGATGTTCCTCCCACGTATTCCTCATTGATCCAACCTGCCCCGCAGTAGACTTTTTCCATGTGATTACAGTCTTTGCTCCTTCAGGAGGAGTAACTGTCAGGTGTAGGAAATCCTATACATGTAAAAACGGAACTGAAATCAACACCTGCTGCGTGCGCTTTATACCATCCATGTCGACAACAAGATTTTATTTTCAGGTTCAACACTCCTCCCTAACCTGCTGTTCTGAGCCGTGGAGTTGATAGTTCCCATGGGCACTGAACCTGACCTGGGCAAGGAATGAGACAGCCTGGCCTGGGTTGGGGCAGGAAAACTGGGGCTACACAAGTATGACATCAAGATTCACCAATATTCTGATGACATTCTGCTCTATCTGAAGATCAACTGTGTTGTCAAGTCTGAACCTGAAAGTTCACCTTTTGTACAGACCTAAATATCAAGTGCTGCCTTAATCCGAACTCCATGAAGACCAAATTCATCCTGCTCGAAAGTCCATTTAAACACACTGAGGTCCAAAGCAGGCTGACGGAAATTAAGCTTGACTAAGTTTTAACCATTCTCCCTCTCAGCGCCACGTCTCTTGGATTCACCATCAATAGTCACCCTGCCATAAAGGTTCAAATCTCTTAGAAAATGGTAACTGTCTGTACTAACTCATCCCTCTGTGAAAGATCACATCCTTGATGAAAGCACTGCAGTATGTGGTAGCCAGTCTCCTCAAATATGCAAAGGAATTTGACCACATTAATTCCCTCCTGAAAGAATTGCACTGGCTGCCTTCACAGGCCCCATCCCTTCGAGCCTTAATTACTTACAGGTTAGTGACATCTAAAGCTTCTCTCACCATCTGTGGGGGCCATTGTAACACAAGGAACCTTAGCATTGGTAGCCTGCAAACCAAGGAATGCAAGATAGGAAAACAAGACTTCCTCTGCTACTAACCTATACTATGCAACTAGATTTCAAACACATCAGGGCTACTACGTCTGTCCTGAATTTCGGAAAGGAAATCAATAGACTACTTCAAAGAATATCTAATCAGTTACTGATCACTAGACGCCCTGATAACTCTTAACACTCTCCTACATTAAGTACTGTTGAATGCATTTGCTTGCATTCATGAATTGATGTATATTACGTGCACCACGCTGCTATTGTTTAACATTACAAACGAGCAGAAGCATATGAATGAGCTGAACACTCATACCACAATCATATTAATAGTTTGATGACTCAATGTGTAATGTAACATGGAAGCATATGCATATGTACAGTCGTAAAATGTAATATGATGAACATACGTGGGCAAACAAATAGGCAGCAAACTGGTAATGTGAAATAGAACTCGTATTAATAGGCCAAAAACTCAATGTTTATTAATATGAGCAAGCAGAAGCCTACAAATGGGCAAAAAATGTGTAATGCCATATATGAACATTCAAAGTTTACCAGCAAAGTTTAATTAACCATACTCTGGCATCCCGCCTCATAAAGTCCCTCATTACCCTGGTATCGCCCATCAGTCCCTCATCTTCCCTGCAAACCCCACCCTTGTCAAAGTCATTTTATTACCACCACATCCCATAGATTTCCTAATGACCCCAACCCCTACATCCTTGTCACAATCCCTTATTACTTCTGCATCTCTCATCCCTCTTTATCACTGCAACTCCTTTCCTCGGCCCATTCCCTCATTACCACTGCACCCCCTTCTTCATTACCACTACAGCCTTCATCCTTGTCAAGTCCAACTTTAGTCCTGCATCCCTCATCCTTATCATAGTCCCTCTGTACCACTGCATCCTCCTTCCTCATCAGTTACTCTATACCACAGCTTCCCTCATCCTTGTAACTTTCCCTCATTTCCCTTACTCTGGCATCCCTCACCCTCAACACAATCTCTGGATATCCCCAGCAGAATACTCGTAATGTTTAATGTCCTATATGAGCATACAACGGATGCATACAAATGGAACATTCTGTCTGTGCAAAGAAATGCACATGCCTTTCGATTGCTGGATAGAAGAATGTTTGTAGTGGATATGTGTATTTGTAGTGGATATGTGTAATGTGCAATATTTCAAACTATCTCAAGCATATGAATAAGCACAACGCTTGCATTGTGTACTATTACGAGCAAGCGATAGCATAGAACATGTGTAAAATGTAACAAACAGAACACTTCTAATCTCCTAATGTGTAATGTAAAGAACAAGCTTATTCATATTAATAAGCAGCAAACTCCTAATGTGTATTGTTATGGACAAGCAGAAGTATACGAAAAAAGCAAAACACTCATAATATCTTGTACATACATCCAAAGGTTACCAAAAAAGGGTCATGACCTTTATCCGGACATCTCGTCTCCATTTCACAGTACCTCATTACCACTTTATGCTTAGGCCAAAATGATAAGAACATTTTTCCTTTAAACATTGACATTTTTTTTAATAATAATTACATTGGAAAAAAATGCTACTTTAAAAAACAGTTAAAGTTGCTATTGTTACGAATCGTGGACATATGTCTGCTCTCTGCAAGGAGGAGCCCCCCACCCCCTTCCACCGCTCCTGTGTGGCCAGGGAGGAGACTCCCCCTGTGGGGTCAAGGACTCCCCTTCCTGTGAGGAACTCCCAAAAGGATAGCCTGAAATAACCTCCTTAGGAATACCATGCTTAGACTTGTATGAGGCGAAAACAACCATGTTACTGTCAACAAGAATTTGTGCATGTCAATTTAAATGAAAAGCTCCATTTTAACTGGGACGAGGACGATGGAGCAAGGAGAGACGCTGCAACAAGGGGAGAAAGGGAGAAGCACAAACGTCCGCCAGGGAAGCCGCATGGCGACATAGTACCTGATAGAGGAGGAGACTGTGAGACCAAGAAAGCCAGTGAGTTTCAAAACTGCTCGCATACCAAAGGCAGGGAGCTGGTGTGCAGTCCCCTGGAATGTGGAGACACCGAGAACCATATGGTGGTGGTGTGACCAGAGAGATCTTGTGGTGGACTGGCGGTCCACAGAACCTCTATGAGACCACTGCACGATTGAAGCCACATAACATCCCAACACCCGAAGAGCCGGACGTCCTTCCAGAAGGAGAATACAGAGTACAGGAATTTGGAGTCGTCAGAGAAGCCACGCAGGCGAAGAGTGGAACAAACCCTGAGCGAAGAGAGGTACCGGTGACATTATCCCTGAAAATACCAGGTAATGGGGAAAATGTGAGATCTGGGGTGTCATTATGGGGATACTCATACTCATCCCAGTCAAATTAATGAAAGTATAACCTGAAAAGCAAGAGAATTGAATGAGGATAGTTATGGGACTGCTCATACTCGTGACAGTGAAGTTAACGAAAATATAACATGGAGAGCAAGATAATTGAAAGATGGGAATGAGATAAACCTGGAAACCATAAAAATTAAGAGAGGAAAATAAAACTATATGCAAAGAGCTTAGGGAGAAAGGCGGGGTGATATATATGCCTAAAGGCAGGGACTATAAAGAGAAAATATTTTGAATTAAACAGAGGAGAATCTCAATAAAGAGATTTGTAGAGGTTGGCTAATACTACCTTGGGAAAAGGGAAATACCCCCTTATTGTAAAAGAAAAGAGGGGAACCACAAGCAAACGGAAACCATTAATACAGAACAATGTGAAAGTACAAGGTCAATGAGACCTGGTTTATCTAAACTGCTATTTAAAAATCACCTATGTGAGAAACATAAGGGCATTCTCACATGTAGTGCCCAGGGATCCTTTATTCAGGTGGCCAGGGCAGGTCCATCGCTTCTGGATCTTGATCCTGGGGGGTGGACAAGCGAGGGAGAATCACCCGAGTAGAGGGTGCTCCTGCACTGGGGAGGGAATGCCCAAGGATGAGACATGGTATCACCCACCGTTCTAGTCCCGAACTATCCTACCGTCCCTCTACTACCATAGGATATTGTCATGCATGTCCTGCCCTACCTCCAGACTTTCCCCTCAAACCCTAATGTTGAGAAAGGGGAGAGAAACAAAGCAGCAATACCACTTTCCTATCATAAGGACACCCCTAGACCTGAGACATGGTATTCCCCCCTTCCTTGACACTGATCTATCCAAGCCCCCCCCCCCCCCCCCCCCCCCCCCCCCCCCCTCAACCTTTATAGGCTTTGCTAAGGCACACGATCTTAATTTCCCCATATATCACTCTGGTACTGTCATGAGGAAGAGGGAGTTGGGAAGAATGCAGACTTTGTATATGAAACAGCACTATTGTACTGGGACAAAAAAGATGAGAACACCAGCATATCCTCATACTCAATGAACATGTCCCTGTAACAAGGACAGGCAAAGTCATGCAATGGAAATCAACCAGACCCACCTGCAGCCTGTTAAGCACCCATGGAAGTATAAAAAGAGCACACTGTTTCTACAAGGAGAGCAAGTTGGGAGGAGAGCTGAGGAGCTGTGGCTGCCCAGGACCAGATGGAAGTTGGAACGCTGAGACACTGAAGGTCTGGACAAAGAAGCGTTCGGGGCCAGCGTGGCTAGAGTACCGTATCTCCAAGAGAATAAGAGGGCCCATGGCGGGGAGCCGCGCTTATTCCCCTTGAAATTTGCAGTGATATGCTTGTTCCCCTGGGCCAGGACTGGAGTTTAGGAGTGTCTGAGGAGCAAGTGGTGAAACCCTGACCTCAGACGGCAAAGACATTGGCCTTAAACCAGGAAAAAGCACAAACAGTGAGTCAATCGCAGAGGAGGACTGGTGTGTGCTTGTGAACTGAATGAGATACAACGAAGCAGCCTAAGCGCGTAAGACGGGAGATGCGTAGGGTAAAACTGACAAACCATGAATAGATCAATACAGTGAAACATAGTCAAAGAGTGGTCGTGTGTACGCTTACACGTTGTCATGTATGAAGGACAGAAGCTTCTGCGAGCAGGGGAGCTGTGTGAATGTCGGAAGTGTGAGCAAAAGAGAAATCCTCAAGAAGAGGGGCTGCGCATGAGAAACAAAGTGGTAGAAAAGTCCCCCAAGTCTTTGGAAAAGAGACCTATCAAGGAAAAGGGTGCATGAAAAGCATTGGGGTGGCCTCCAGGCAGGAGAGTGATCCAGGTTGGCCGGAGAGACCCCACTACAAGGAAAAGAAGGTATCCTTAAAGTTAATGGCACCTCATTGCTCAACCTGACAGCTGCGCTACGACCAGGGGGCCCTGGTGAAAGGTAAAAGGAACATGGTTGAAAGTGGAGAAGACAACCCTGAAAGCAAACCAGCTGAATGAACCTATTTTGCAGAACTGAACTTGTATTCCATTAGTTGAAATATATGTGTTAAAGAAACCACTGTGAAATCAGCATCGTCTCCACTCATTTTCATCATAATTCCAATTAATTGTCAAAAATAAGTTCTCCAATAGGCCATTCTATGTATTTGTATTTGGTTTATTTATAAAGCGCAACCAGGCCCAGGGGCATACGGGCACATACGTCTTTTGATCATGTTACATAAGAGTACAGTTACATTAGCAAGCAGTAGGCAACAGTTACAATAGTTGCGGTTACAAATAAATACATACATTGGTATTACAGGTACAAGCATACATGTTGCAATTAAGGCGGTGGGCCGAAGGTGAGACAGATAGTTATATTATTTACAATATGTACAGTGGGTAGGCAGTAAAGCTAAGCTCTAAGATGTTAAGCTGTCAATGTGTCCAGGTCATGAAGCCAACGTTTGGTGTTGCGTTTAATGTACATTCAATGCGAAACCTAATGTGTAATAGTTTCCACTATGTCCTTGTTCTTGCAGAATCTACACGTTGCAGCAGCTGAGGTACCTCTCCTCAAAAGCACTTTCTTCGTCCACATCAGTTTCCAACGGAATCTTAAAAGAATAATTCTATAAAAATAATAAGAAAACTGAATTTAAAATGAGGAGATAGATTCTCTTTTTTATGCTTGTGAGCAAGTTGCTTCATGGAAGGACAACCTCCAGACGCAGACAACAGATTCAAAGGTCAAATAAAACATGGTTTATTAACTTAAATCTCAGGATGGTTGAAGGCCTAACTTGCCCTATGCTAAGGTGGTATTTCCCTACCTAAAGAAACTAAGGATAGTCTGTGTCAGTAAGTTCAACTTAAAAGTCTGTCTGTTCAAAACCTATACTTGCCCTCACAACTAAAGCTAAACAATGTGTAGGATGTTGGCAACCAAAGAAATAGTGTTCCAAAGAAGGTTCTGAGCTTCTCCCAGCTCGAGGCTTACTTTCCAGCTCCCCTTCCCCAAGTTCAAGACAGTTCCACCAAGTCGCGTAAGGCTTCTCTGGGTTACCTTCCCCAAGAGGACCACACAGTTCCAAAACGAGATTTCAGGGTTCCTTTCCCCAAGAAACACAGTTCAAAATGAGTCTCGGGATACTCCTTCCCCAAGACACCAGCTTGCTCCGCTTGCCAACTTGTATTTAAGGTCGGTCTCTCAATATTCAAAACCAGTTCCAGATCAGCTTTATACTAGTTATTGATAGTTCATTCAGATTGCTTCCTTCTGCTTCACTTCTGAAATCTCTATAAGGCACTTGTAATTCCTCTTCTGTATTTTTCTTTCGCTTTCACAGAGAGGGTATACCTAGTCTAGGTGCAGTTTTCAGACCACACGGTCCACACATTACAGGTCACGCAACTGGTCACCCTAGGCTTGCTTGCCCACACAAGTTCATCTGTAGCTGCATGTTCTGGTTCACACTCACTTGGCTCGCTCTTTGCCAGTCTTTTGGCTTTGCCACAACGTGTTTCACTCTTGGACAGTCTGTGGAATTTGCCACTATGAGTTCAGGTATACGGTTCACTTTGTGGTGATCTTTTCCCCTCATCACCTTGCTTTCACATTCTTTAGCAATGTTCCATTCTTGCTTTATATTGCATTTCATCAGATTTGCTCTTAACTTGCAATATATGATATTTGCTTTTCACACCAACTTATCCTTTGCACATTGGCGCCTTAAAAGCTCTTTCATATGTTTACCAAAAGCTCACTCCATTCAGTATTCAATAGTTTCCAGTTCTTGTTTGCTCACACTTTGCAGTAATCGTCAAAAACCATTTACTTTGGTTCACTGTATCTTGCACCTTAATTCTCATTCATTCGTTAGGCATTCCATTTTGGCACGTAACAGCCCCAGGAGCGCCGCGGCTCAAGTGATCCCCTTTCCTCACTCACCGGTCTCCAGCGTCCCCTCCGGGTGGCTGTCACCTCCTGCTCTGCTGTACTTACACTTCTGCGGCGCATGGTGAGCCCCACGCGCAGTTAGTCTCTCTCTCTCTTTCTCTCTCTTGCTCTCTCTCTCTTTCTCTCTCTCTTGCTCTCTCTTGCTCTCTCTCTCTTTCTCTCTCTCTTGCTCTCTCTCTCTTTCTCTCTCTCTTTCTCTTTTCTCCTCCCTCCCCCCCCAGTAAGTCGCAGGCAGATCTGCTCGCATCATGCGGACGCTGACTTGCAACGTCTGGATCTCTTCTTCGACCTGCAGCTCCTGATGCAGGCATCGAGCAGAGAGGCTTCCAATACTGTGGCCCTCGCACTGCCCTTCCCTGGCCCTAGCACCACAGTTTCTTCAGTTCTCACCAGCGTCCTGTTTTCCCCAACAGGACCACCTTTGGCCGGCTCGTACTCCCCAGGATTTCTCTGTCTGCAGGCCCCCTTGCTGGTCTTTGACTCCACCTTTTATACACCTGCAACCGTTTAACAGGTTGCAGGTGTGAGTCTTTAGGCTCAGTTGCCTGACTACAACTAGGGAAGTATTCTGGACATGCCTGACCCCTTACATCAGTCTGTAGGCCTCTTCCTCGTCTCAATACTAGAATGGTGAAATGGTTGGTTAGTGTGTAATAATCTTAGTCGCCTCTTCTTCATCTGTTGATTCTCATTTGAAAAAGGGGATACTATGTTTTGCCTAGGAATATCCTCCCGCCAATCCCCAAGGAACCTCCACCCAGGTGAACCTCCCTCACATCTCCACACCCAGGGTCAGGATCCAAAAGCAATGGCCTTTTCCTGGCCACCGGAGAAGGGGATCCAAGGGGAGTAGGTGTGAGGACACACTCATGTGTGAGGATGCCCCCACCCATTCTCACATTCCATAATGCGCCCCCTTTTTGTTCCTCCCTACTCTTACTCCCTCAATACACACCCTACACTAGGCCCTGCCTCACCCCCACTCTACCGACCAACACTGCTTTACAAAAGTACTTTCTAGACCGAAAGAAAGTAGGTAAAGTGCATCGTAAACGATCACCATTTCTTTCAATAATTGTTGTTCCCCACCACATCATGCAGGCCTTTGCACCGCTCTCATTTCAAATAACCAATCGTACACAACTCTTAATGGATAACTTCCACCCCCCCCCCCCAACCCCATTACATACTCGGGGCTGTGCCTGCATTAATTTAACTTTGATCATGCTTAAATGCAGAATGCACACTCTGATCACTGGATTCAGTGCTATGTGGTGGATCAGTAATGGGCTTATTCACATATAATGTGATCTCCATGATTTTGAAATGTAAGCTGTAGTGTTATGTCAAGGTTAATTTGGGTAAATGTTCCACAACCAGTACACCCCTCGCTGGATCTGAGATGCTATTTGGCCATAAATGAAGGTTGATTACAAATGTATTTCCCAGTATTTGATGTTAACAAGGCCCACAATGGCTGATGGCCTTGCATCCAACGAGGGGAAGCCGAGTGAAGAACCGGATTTAATCACAAGAGATGCCTTTCCATTAGTATTACATTTTTTAGTTGTACCTTCTCACCAACTCTTGTGTTCATTGGGACAGCTTTGCTGTACCCAGTGCTCAGTAACACGCACATTTGTCTAGCAATGCATCCAATTGGGCAAGTCAGCAAAGTGCTTGCCGAATAGGACGCTGCAAGTGCACATGCTCATGCCCAAGACTCTTGCGCATGTACACTTGAACCAAGGTTTATGTAGCACACTTCAAAGAAGACGAAAAGAAGTTTTGAACATCTACAGTCTGCCCATGTGGGCACAGAGGCTTGGGGCAAATTGTGCTCCATCGATGCACACAGCTGTTGTTCCAGAAGTCTGGGGTACTTGCCTAGATACGATTGGTAAGAATGGGCCTCTCCTCTTCCTGCAGATGCATTAGTAGGAATATTGGCTTCTCTTTTTGCACTACATCTAGTGTGCACTACTTCTAGTGTGCACTATTGGCACCCAACATGCTAATGGAAACACACCTCTATGTCCTGGATAATGAATGGGATGGTTAAAATGCTTTAATGTGTGATCTATTGAAAGCGATAGAAACAATCCTGAATGATTTCCTAATTTATTTGGCAAATTCATGAAGTTATTTTCTTTAATGCTCCACTGTTTGGGTAGAACACTGTAAGTTTCACACTGGACAATAATGTTGGATGCTGCTCACAAGAGACTCTCTGAGCAAGAGGACTACTCCAGGCACTCCAATATTAGGATCACTGGCTTTACGGAGGGTGTAGAGAAGGGACACCTCATTGGCTTTCTGCAAAAAACCTTACCAAGGCCGGTGGTGGACCTTCCCCCAGGTTAACTTCTTGAGATTGAAAGGGTTCATCGCACTTTGGTCCCAAAGCCTGCACTTGGCCAGCCCCCTGCTCCTTTTTGGTGAAGCTCCTGAGATTCCCAGGGAAGGAGTTTTTGATGAGAAAGATCAGAGAGCTGGGGGAGCTGTGATGGGGTGAAAAGTGTAAAATCATGTTCTTTAATGATTACTGTAAGGAGATTGTGAGCCAGAGGAAATTGTTCATGAACTCCGAGTGGTGAGGGAAAAGCACCTTTCCTATCACATGGTTTATCCTACTATATTTAAAGTCATTGTGGATGGTTCCACTCATTCTTTTACTGATCACCTTAAAGCACATGACATTTTAGCCAATGTGCGTTCAGGGATGCTGGAGGTGTCCCACTCAAGGAAACCCGGACATTGATTCTGTTGTTTATTGTTTTAGGCTTTTGTTTCTTTTTTTTTTTTAATTTTATTTTATTTTTTACATTATATTGGATATCTGGGAGGGGAAGTAGTTTTGTTTTAAATGGTGTTTTATGTTACATTTTACCCTACAATGGTTGTGTTGTCTCGCGTGCTGCCTTATGATGTATGCAAGGCGTTCATGTGGGTCCTTTCTTCTACTTGAACACTGGGTTGATGCGTCATAACGTTACTGTAGAGGCCTGGTGCCCTGTGATGCGCTACGCAGAAGTTCCCAGCCTCCCTGGACTCCTTCATAGTCACAAGAACATTCTTGCAGCTTGGGTTAGGACTCCAATTCTGTGCGCCATGTGGTACTGATCCCTGGAGGTGGACTCTCCTGGAACGGTACAGATAAGCTCTGAGGGTTGTCTGGCTCTGTGTGGGGAGAGGTTATTTTTGCTTTCGCTTCCCTATTTGATACAGGGCAAATTGGTTGAAGACTGATTCAATGACACCGGCGCATCGCACAGTCATTATCTTTGGGTGCTGTGTTGCTCCTGATGTAACTCCCGGTGGCAGAAAGAACACAGGTGCCTTTATGGGCATGGATGAGACTGGGCGACTGGACTGGCCGTGCATCGTAGTGACTGCGTTTGCTACTGATGGTGTGTGGTTTAGCTCCACCCTCTGTGCGCCGGATCGACCAACTCCCATTCCTGCATGCAGGAGAGGGCGGCCTGGCCAGAGTGTCAGTCAGCTGTGACACTTGAATTGGTGTGTGGGGTACGGACCATCGTCGGCTTATTACTGTATTCCCCCTTACCGTTGGAAGATTTCATGTCAAGTATTGCAGGGTTATAGTGCTCGTGCCATGTCTGTCACTTAAATAGTCTGTTGTGGAGTGGTGTGATGCGCATAGTGAAGAATCCTGCGGATGCCTCACTAAAATCCTGCCTAAAATCTCCTCCCAGGTGGCCAGGGGAGGGCAGATGCTTCCTGATCCCAATCCTGGGGGTGCAGTACTTCAGGCGGATCACCTGGGACCGGGCCCAGGATAGTGAGCAGATTCGTTGGGATGAGAGACAGTATTTTCTCTCTGAAAGGGATACTCTTACTACTATGCCAGAAGAGGCTATGGCTTATTGTCATTTTGATATCCCTCAACCTCCTGGTAAAATTTAGATGGTAAATCCTACGGTTGTAACTCCACAGTATCTTATGCCAAAATAACAAATCTTTTGTATCCCTAAAAACAAATGCCCTCCACAATACACTACAAGGAATGGCAGAATTGTTGCCTTCTCTACACCTTCTTTCTCTAATAACGGTAAAGCCTATAACCCCTATGTTAAAATGACTGAGAATGAAAGCTACCCTTAACACTATACTAGGAATGGAAAAACCTTGTTTTTCTAAAGTGAACTACACGTCCCAGAATCCTATAGGGACTGAGATGAAGAAGAGGGCTAAAGAGGCATGTAGAAGTGGAGGACAGGCAAGTAACCCTAACAGCCTTTGCCAGGGTGAGGCAATTAACAGTAAGGGCCTGAACCGGAACTCAGTTGCCCCACCTGAGAGGCATAAAAGGCTGCAGCAGGAGGGGAAAGAAAGAAGAAGCTGGAGCAGGAGCTGGAAGGCTGGCAGTAGTAGCAGAAGAGCACAAGGCTCATTATCGGTTTGCTGGTATCCAGGCGGTAAATCCGTCGGGATACCAACCAGCGTATTACCAATTCCGCCGCTTGATATCCCAGTTTTACCGGGATATTACAGGTGGCAGGAATACGGATAATTCCTCATTCCATAGAGCCCCATATGCCTCCATGGAGCGGAAATACGGGCTGTGTTTTGCCAGTGGGGGCCTAATTTACCTCCAGCTCTTTGCTGGAGGGAAGTCAGGTAACCCACATAAGCAAATTGTAGTTTGCTTGTCCGGTAAAGTGCCAGTAGCTGTTATTACCAGCACTTTTTTCCAGACCGGCAAACATATATTGAGCCCATAAGTCTGAGGAAGGGTAAGCTTGATAAGGGGTCTACAATGACTCCAAAGGTCCTCCTTGAGAAAATAACATTTATTACATGGTGTTATGCTTACCTGGACCCCACAGGGGTGTCGATCGGATCCGGACAGCTGCGGTCTCCTTCAACGTGATGCGTAGTGCAGAGATGACTGTCTGGACTGGCCCACCTAATCTTGTCTGCTGGACCCGAAGAAATATTTTCCTGTAAGTGGAGACAGGGATTAACCACCTGTGGGTTTTAGTGATGACCTCCCAACTGTTCTCGCTCTCCCCCACTAATCACCTCCGATATCCCCTTAGTAACCTCACCTTATGTTCGTAAAAGATGAGCTCTCCATCCTGCGTGTCTTGCAGGGGCGCGTAGATACCAGTTACTTCACTGGTTTGAAGGCGTTGGGAGAGTTCCGGTAAGTATTGACTCTGGAGTCCCTGGCGGGATTGGTAAGTATCAAGTTCAAAGAGTTCAATGTGCCCGATGCTCACTCTTATCCCCTTCCTTCCTTAAGTTGCAACTGAGTTCGTGAGAAGAAGGCCTCGTAGCTGCTGCTGACATTAACTATTGCATGCGTTAACGTGTTATTTTTCTCCCTCTTTACAGATGTGGCATATGAAAATGTGGAGAGTTATGGAATAATACCGCCGGTGGTAAATCAGGTAAGTCTATGGTGGTAAGAGGTTGTATTTGTTGATTCCTTTGGCTCACCTTGTTTTTTCTTGTGTCCCCTAGGTGCCGGATTACGGCGAAGAAATGATGGAGACAGTGCCGGATCGAAAGATGCTGTGAGAACTGGTGAGTATGGGCCGTGCTGGAGCTGGCGAAGCGACGCGTGCAGGGCTGATGTACTTTCCTGGTCCGGAGATGAAATGGTTCCGGAATTAGGTGAGGAATTTGAAATAAGTTAGTTTTATAACCTTGTCCTTTTCTTCTTCTTTATTCTAGGAGCTCCGGATTAGAGGCGGCCGTGGCAGAAGACTGGATGCTGGCAGCAGGCACAGTGAGCGTCACGCTGCTGGATGCAGAATAACGCAAAGCATGTGCTGCTGTTCGGGTGTGGTTTAAATAGCCTCCAAAGTAGTTCCAGGTAAGAAGTTCCCTAGAGCCACGCCCACGTAAAAAATAGTCCCTGTAACAAAATAGTCCCATCCAGGCCTCATGTAGGCTTGGACTCTTTTGCAGCATGGTCTGCATCAGGTAAGTAAAGTCTATGAGCCTGGCGCCTAAGGCGCCAGGACTGAACCCAGACAGCCCCTAGCCGGGGCTGCTGAGGTTTAAACAAATGTCTGGATGCCTGCTCCCGGAGCTGAGGGCCTTGGTCCTGATGCCCGGGGGTAGGCATCATGACACATGGCCAAACACACAATAAAAAATTACTGTCAGCATGTAGTTACTGTCACACAAACTATTATAAAACGCATACAAACAGCCACTTAGACAGTGCAATAATACCAGAAATACTACCCAACACCTAAAAGGCAAGGTAAGTAAGTCATATAACACTGTCGGGTCCCAAGAAACATAAAGCCCTATCTCCAGAAGTCTAGCCCTATATTGAATGGGGCCTTATGCCCAAAAGTTCAGAAAAGTTCTCGGGAAGTTTGTGAAGCGGGAAAAAACGAGGGTAGGGGTCCTGGGGACTTGGGTATCGTTCCAAGAGTTAGAGGACACTCTGTTGCAGGTACCAAAACTGTTCTCGACTTTCAGAATACTTCAGCAAGCAATGGCAAAGCCAAACTGTTATAAAACCTTCTGAAAGTTACCAAACTTTTAAAAGGGGGAGTCAGGTGTCAGGTAAGGACCACTGTCACTCACCGCCCAAAATCAGATTCTTCTTAGGACTTGCCAAGTCACCAGAAGATGGTCCAAGGTTGTGTTTCCCGCTGTCTGCTTCGGTCCTTGATGCCCACGGGTTGCAGGTTCAAACACCTCTCCAGTCGGTGACAAATGCTAGTGCAATTTCTTCAGGATGGAGAATGCAGAAAAACTGAAAGCAGGGCCCCTCTCAGCACAGGACTGGATGCAGGAACGCTATTTTAGACAATGGCCACTGATGCAAGATGACGCAGGGTGACACAACTGTTGTGTAGGACTTTGCCTCCTATCCCGGGTCAACTCGATGCTGGAACCATCACGTTTGGAAGGGATGACTCCAGGTGCACCATCTGTGGATCCTCAAAGTTCTGAGTCATAACGCTAAGCAGCGACGTCTGCAGCGCGGATGCCCAAACCTCGAACTCGTCAGCCACAGATTGGCTCAGCGGGCACTTCCGAAGGCTCTCGTTCACAGGACACCATGCAGATGTCTGGAATTGATGTTTCCTCCACTCTCAGGGTCCAACGAAGGACTTCTAAAGATCTCTTGCCAGACAGGGCTCTTCCAGGACAGCAGCAAAAGTTGGTTGCAAGGCCTTCTTCGGATGGGTCCATGATCTGTTCACTCCTCTTCAGTAATGCAGGATCTCTCTTCTTTTTGAAATTCTTCATCTCATGTGTCTGGTCATGCTTAGATCTCCTCTTTTCCTCACCACTATCTACATCTTCTGTTTCTGTTCACCCAGTTTACTCCTTTAACAAACATCTTCTCTTCTTTTCTATTCTTCCTTCTCAATTACCTAGTTCATTTTCTGAAACTTCGGCTTATCTCCGAGATCTACATGTCTTTAACACTTTTTGATTCTCATCCTGCATTTCTACTCTCCTTCTCACTCTTCATTTGCTGCTCTCTCCGTTGATGGGGCTGCCTCAATTCTTTTGCCTTCTCTTTCTAATCCGTTGGATTCTCTTTATCCCACTACATCATTCTATTCTTCTCGTAAACCGCCCCAGCCTTGGCTTACTCCCCTCTTCGGCGCTATGCGGCAAGCCCTTCTCTGCCTTGAGAAACATTGGCGTAAAATCTTTTCTGACGTAGATCGCTTGTCATATTCTTCCTAGCGCATGTTTTACGATGACGTTCTTCTTTCAGCCAAACTCTCCTATTACTCTGATCTCTTACAGGCTCAATCTACTCATCTTAGACTACTGTTTCAATCTTTATCCCTTTTTCTTTTTTCCCTCCCCTGATTATTCACTTAATTCTACTTTAACTGCTTTTGATCTTGCTCTGTATTTTTCTTCAAGTGGCCACTCATTCAACCCCCATTATTCCTTCTTCCTCCTCTTCTACATCTTTTTCATCCCCTTCTCGCAGCTTCATCATTTAATTTTGCTCTCAGATTTCAAATGACTTTGATATTGCTAAACATAGCCCATCCTACTGCTTCCCCATCTAATCCGATTCCTTTTTCACTTATTCCTAAAGTCTATCCTTCCCTAGTCTGCTATCATTCTTCTCTCTTCAATATCTCTTTTCTTACATTGATCTTTCCTTCTTCATTTAACATGCTTCTATTCTTCCTATCTTAAACCTTCATTAGATCTCTTCTCCCATAGCTTTCTAAATTACTTGTGTATCTTGTTTACTCACATGTCTCCACTTTTGTATCTGATAACTCTATTCTTCCTCACTTTCAGTCTGGTTTTTGTCCTTTCCATTCTACTGAAACTGCTCTTCTTTCTGTCTGTGATTCTCTGCTTTCTGCTTGCTACTCTAAACATAATTATCTTCTCATTCTATCTGCTTCTTTTGACACTGTGGATCATACTCTATTACTATCTTCTTTCATCTTTTGGCTTTTCTGGTTCTGCTCTTTCTTGGTTCCGCTTGCATCTATCTAATCAAACATTTTCCGGGATCTTGGCCTGGGTCTTCCTACTTTACCTTCTTCATGGTGCTCCTCAAGGTTCTGTCTTGGGACCTTTTTCTTTTCTCTCTCTATACTTCTCCTCTTGCTGCTGTCATTTCATTTTTTGGGTTATCCCATCACTGCTATGCGGATGATGCTCCCTTTTCCTCTTTTACATCCACTATTCATGATAATCATACTTCTTGCCTCTTAGCTATCAATTCTTTCATGTCGGAAAATGTTCTTGTTCTAAATGCAACTAAAACTGAGGTCCTCTTTTTGTCCTGCTAACACTATTCCTCCCCCTTCTCCTCCTCCCTTTATTTCACTTCCCCTTCTCAACTTCGTACTTCAACCTATGCTCGCAAAGTGGGTCGTTACCTTGAAACTGATGTATCTTTTTCTCATATTTCTATCATTTAGTGCGCCTGTTGCTATCACCGGTATAATATTCAGATTATTGTTCTATCAATCTTTTTGGTCTTCCTGTATCTCACATTGCACCTCTTAAATTGGTCTTTAATGCTTCTTTTAGTCTTCTATATCTTCTTTCTCTTTGAAATTCTATTTCTCCCTCTTTATCTTCTCTTGGTTGGCGTCCCTTTCACTCTCGTCTTACATTTCACTTTCTATGTCTTGTCTTCAAATACCTTCATGACTTTGTTCTTCTTATCTTTAATCTCTTGTCTCATTTTACTGTCCTTCTTGTTCTCACCATTCCCAATCTCAATTTCTTTGATCAGTTCCTCGCCCCCCGTGTGCCCAGTCATGGTTTGGCTCTTTTACTTTATCAGCTCCACTTCATTTGCATGCTCTTCCTTTTCACTTCGCTCTATCACTTCTATCACTTCTTCCTCTTTATTCCACACTTCTCTTAAGAAAGATCTCCCTCAATTAGGCTGACGACCATGATCATTTTTGAGTAATCTTTTTTTTTTCATTTTTATTCTACCGTAAAGTGTTTCTCTTTTGTACAGCACTTTGGCGTAAAGCGCTATATAAATTACAAATAAATACAAATACTTGGCTCCTCTTATCCAAAGTCAGGCGAGTTATCAGAGTCAGCCCTCCAATGGCAAGATCTGCCCCACTCATGCACACCAACAGTGGTCCAGTCAATGACCATGGTGGGTCAAATGCAAGCATGAACACCAGACTTTCAGGCACCAGGATGTGGCTTGGGACCAGAAGGGTCCTGGGAACACACACACATGGCCCTCCACTAACCTGTGAAAACCAAGGCTTTCCCCTGCAAGTGCGTGCACTTAAAAGGCATTTCCTGACTTGGCAGGGCAGGAAGAAGGTGACAGAACAAGATGGCCAAAAGAACAAGCAAAAACCGTGTGGCACGGCCATGTTGGGATATTAGCTATAGTTTCTAACCAGACTTGGTAGGTCTAGAGAAAAGTATTGCAAAAATAGTACAAATGAAACTGCCACCAGCGTGCCTTTTAGGCACAGCACAGGTAGCCAAAAATCCAGTGCATTAGCCTAGGGTCATAGAAAAAAGATTCTAAGATGCATTGTGCAGTGATCCAAAATAAATAACATGTAACAAGAAAAGGGGAAAGCGGTTTCCCAGAACTAACAGTCTTAAGGACTAATCAGTTTCCACCTAACAATGAGCAAAAGTGCAATGGAGTAAAGCTGAAGGCTTCACTTCACTGGAAAAAGTCAGAACAGACTTCACAAACAGCAAAAGTTTGGGGGTCCATTTAAATGGAGGGAACGTTGCCTAAAGGAAAGATCTTTCCTAACATGCACATGTCAGCAATGGTGGGAGTATTGCTGTAGGTATATCAAAGGAGTAGGTTAGCGCCTTCAATTAAGGTATATGAATGTTGACTGCCTGCAAGGCAGGTTCCACCTGAGAATTGGGCATGTAGTAGCAATTCCCATCTATTGCACGCCTTATGAGGGCTTACCCTACCAGCGATTGTATGCTATGTGGGTGTATCTGGGAGGGTTTGTCACTAATGGAGCAATGGTCGACTGAAGGGGGTTCCTGCAGTGTGCCCGGTATCTGTGCCCTGGAAGTGTGAAGAAGCTTTATGTTTAAGACAGTTGTTGGAGCATTTAACTTGATTGTAACGTTCAGTTGACAGAAACATGCCATCTGCATACAAATCCCCTCATGTAGTTTTCCCTAGTCTTCCAAAGTGGGTCAGAAACTGTCTCTCAAACGTCATCTAAATGTCTGTTGTCACCTTCAATGTAAATGGGGAAGAGTAAAGATGGGGTTCGACCTAGTACTGTGCCATCCTCTACTTGGGGAGGGGAGCAGGATGGATGTTTTTCACATGATAACATGTCATCGCATACTGGGAACAAAGGTTGTGGATGAGTATGTGTGTATTCTCCTGTGTGAATGATATTCCCTAAGGTAACACAATGGGTTATGTGGCCTGAGCAAAAAGAAGTTGGGAGAGGGTACAGGCATGGCTAGGGCACCTTGTTGGGTAGAACACCCTCTGGAAGTTTCCTATTCTGCAATACCATTACTCCCGGGAATGTGAAAAGAAGATGGTCCTAGGGGATAAATTGTTTCCCCATGCCTGACCTCCGTAGCTCCTCTAGCAGGAAGGGCCATTCCACCAATCAAACGCCTTGTCCATTTGAGGGTAGCTGTTCTGCAGGGAGTGCCAGGTTTATATTGTACATCAATAAGGAAAATCTGCATAGATTATTCCGTATGGAGCAGCCTGCATTGCACGCTGCCTGATTTTGAACTAGTGAGTGAGGAGGAGCAAGCATTTTGCAATATTCTATCTTGTATCTTTTTAATTACTTGTGTACAGGCCTGTGTACACGTGCCAAAATGCGGGTTTTCATTGACATAGTAGGCCCACTATACATATACTAGGCCTACAGCTACCTCTAGCAGTGACAACAGGAGGACCACTGTAAATAATAATAATTTAGCATTTATATAGTGCTACGAACCCTCAGGCATCTGAGTGCTACATATTATGGTGTGTGATGCTCATTTATCGACCTCGTAAGGATGAAAGGCCGAGTTTGGCCCTGCTGGGATTCAAACCTGTGTCAGCAGGCTCTGCACAGATGTCAAAGCGAGCGCTCTACTCGCTGTGCAATCTGGCCGGCAGAGCTATGCGAATTGGACCACTGTACATCCATGGGCAACAGTTCCCTCGAGCAGAACATTTGGTGCGTTCGAGCAGCCTGTACTGTGCATGACGGCATCGGACAGACCTACATCTGCCCTTTTAATATAAGTAGATAGGTTGTTGGTGGAATAGGTCTAAAGCAGCAATACACATGGTCTGGTTTATTAGACTTTAACAGTGCAGTCACTGATGCTGTCTGGGTGGTTTTGGGAAAAGTGCTAAACTGAAGGGAGGTCTCAAACATGGTTTTCAAGAGATGTGGGACTATTTCTTCTGCATTTAGGCTGTCCTTCCCCAGAGCTTTTCCTTAAGGGAAGGATTGTAATATTAGTTCTAGGAGACTTTAGAAGTTATCTTTGTTCCTGCTCCAGTTGTCAAGGGATGACCGCATTGGCTCCAAGATTAGCTCCCCCAGTACCCTCTACCCAAATCTCAGCGAGCAGAACACCAGTGGGGACAGCTTATTGACACTTGGGATGAAAGGTAGGGAATACATTGCCAGAAAGTAGTTGTTCCTCTACCGCTTAGCATCTTTGTGCTCTCTTACCTTTTGCATATACATTTAGCTGCCTAATATTAGCTGTGTACAACTGTGGGAGAAGTCTTTTGTTTTGTTTTTCTTTTCATTAATAAGGCAATTTCTAAAAGTATGGTGACTTTCTCAATTTATTCAATACTCCTTGTTAAATTTGTGTGCCTTAAATAAGAATACATAGAGAAATTGTGCCTGGTTTTGTTTCAAGAATAATCTATTGAACACCATCTGCTTCATTTTGAATGAGACATAAAATGGCAAAGATCAATGACGGAGGATGGACATCTCCACCCATATCTAAATTTGATGCAGGCGAGAGTCATGAATCCCAAGGAAGTTCTGCCTGCATTTTACACTGGAAAAAAGGAGACTGAATGCACAGGGGCTCCTTGTAATGATGGTTGCCAGGCATGGACCCAACCTGGGCATTCTGCCACTCATTTCCCACTCTGGGCCGTAGAAAGCACATGAACCCAGGAACCACCTGGATTATTGTGCCTTCTTACCACGCGAACCAGAAAATTATCAATATCCACTGGAGAATGTGATGAATCAGAGATGATTCCCCCAGAAATCTTGTCCTGGGACCCTTCTCATGTGGCCAGGGAAATACAGATGCTTTCTGATCCAGATCCAGGTTGTGTTCTGCAGGAGGATCACATGAGAGGGGGAGCAGGTCAAGAGGAAGGGGGAAACCCCCTTGTTCAACTTCCCCGAGACCCCATCCTTCTATTTGGCCTTTTGCAAAATAGTTAGAATTCCCATAATACCCGAAGTACTGGGACGAAGAAGAGCGTTGAAGAGGAACACAACTACAAAGTGCAGCTTGTTAATGGAAATTACCCACACCTGAGGGACACTTTAATGGCCTCCTCAGGTGCAGGCAATGAGGAAGGAGCAGAGCAGCAGTCTTAGGTGGAGGAGTTTTGAACTCTCCACGTTGCAGAAGAAGCAGAGACTGGAGGAGAAAGACGACACCAGGACCACTGCCGAGTGTCGAGCATTGGCTGGTCCTGAGAGGGTCTTCACCAGCATAAGCCTTAATTGCAGAGGCTGTGCAGCAGGAAGCATAAGTTTGAAAAGCACCGTAGAGCCTTTGGAGCAGAGGAAGCTGTGTGTGCGAGTGGCATGGGCCACGGCAGACTGGAAGTAACAGATTGCCTGGCTGCGAGGAGCAGCAGAGGCGGAGGACCTTGGAGCATCGAGGGAAACTGATGCGCACGCCATACCCAGTGAGTTCACTAAGCTATTTTGACTCTGGAGCACTCTGTAACCGATTGCGTGCTTAGAACAGGTACTTTAACAACAGAAAGCAAACACGTAGAGGGAAAACCACAAAAGAAGGCAATTTTGAATACCGAACTGACAGAAAGCAGAGAAAGCATTATTTTGTAGAACAAACTGACTGTGATTCTAGGCATGCAGGTTTGTTTGAAAACCAGCAACAACGGTGACAATAATTTCAGATCTCAATACAATCTGCCATTGCCAAAACAAAAAGAAAGTTAGAACAAGGAAATGTAAAACTAACACACATTGCCAAAGGCAAGAGGGGCCAAATAAGGCTCCAAAAGTTTGTAAAGTTTGTTGTCCATAATTAAAGAAGTGCATACACCCACATTGCCAAAGAAGAGAGTGAGACCATATTATTGTCAGTATTTGGTTAATGAAGTGGGGAAACAAGAGCGGAAAGAAGGCTGCCCTTGTGATAAAGGATAATCCGAAGGAGTGGAGCATAACTTGCAGAGGTTTTAGAAATCACAGAAGTGTAATAAAGAGCACCAATGTTAATCTTGTCTTCCCTGAAGAAATTCTTAAAACGTGGCATTGTGAAGCAAGAGACATTGTGAAGTTGTTTTAAGTCAATCTTAACCACAGAAGCACTTGTAACACTTTATTCTGTTCGCGCAGGGGAGTATACCCAAACATAGAGCTTTGAAGTAGTAGGCCTGGCATGGGAGTAAACCAGTTATCATTGAAGTAGTAGGCCTAGCATGGAAGTTAACCAGGTGGAAGTTGATAAAGTGCTATGAAGTGGTGTTTATGAATCATCCTGACAAACTTTATTTCTGAAGAAAGTGTTATATAAGCTACTGCAGCAGTCTAATGTTGTTTGTATACATATATGTGGTTGTAGAAAAGACATTTCATATTAATTCCACTGAACTCAGGAAATGTTCTTGGTTTATGCGAAGAAGGTGTTTTGCATAACATCACAAGCAGAAGAGAGAGAAACCTTGTTGAACAATCCTGGCGTGTTGGAACTTTGTGTTTTGCGAAAAGAATTGCATTAGAACTGCTAAGAGGGAATACAAGGCAGGATTTCGTTATTCATTTGGAACTGTTGACCAGATTCCTGCTTGAATCTGGGGAAAGGAAATTCATGCATATTATAAGACGAGACAGTTGTCATATTGTGAATTTAATTGTTATATGTGTTGCTTTTAAACTGCCATATATATTACCTTGTTGAGTTGGTGTATGTATAAGTGTGAGGAACAGAAATCGTTAGTTAGTGTTTTCCATAGTTTATTTTAGGCAGGGAAATCCTTGTCAGAGTAGGGATAGTGAGGCATTTATCTAATCTTTTGAGTTAATAAGATGGCATCTTTTGAAAGACCTCCCCTTCACAAAGTTATCCGCCTCACATTTCTGGCCCTTCACAAGAAGCCTTGATCAAAAACACAGAGGCTGTCTGCTTGGGTGGATTTATAGGCTCATTCAGAATGAACACCACCGTGTTCCCCAACTTTATAACTGAAAGGATAAGGGGTCTTCTCACTGTTCCCTTCTTCCTCAACCTCCCCTGCACCTCCCCTTCCTGAGTCCTGCCCAGTCTCCTTCATTAGTTTCAGATGGTGCTCCTCTACCTGGGCCTCTCAGATTTGTTGTCATGGTGGCTCAGGGGCAATACAATGATTGCACTTGTTATGGGGTCTGTACCCTTTCTTATATCTACGCCCATTCGCAATCATCCACAACTCACAACCGCTCAGCTCTTGGCAAACAGAAGGCCAGCCACAATTCCTCCAACAAAACACCACCGCTACTGCGGACACCTCCACCACCTCTCTACCTTGCCTTTCAAACTCAAGCCCAAACCCATTTTCAAGGCTCTGTCACGCAGCCTTCTGATCCACAGCCACTCTTGACATGCACCATGATCAACGCTCGCTCCATTCCTACCCACTCAATCGATATTCACGATCTGATCATGAAATACAACCTCGACACACTAGCCATCACTGAGAGCTGGATTCATGAAGCCTCTGGCCCTGCACTAGCCTTACCCACTGGATATACTATCCTACGGAACGACCGACCCACATCCAAGGGAAGGCAGGGTCGCAATGATTATGAGATTCCATCCCCCCTTAGACAAATGTGCACTTCCATTGATGGGAATACGGACCTTCGCTCTCTCAAATTCTCACCTTCCCCTACCTGGGATATCACCATTCACCTTAGCTAACGCCCTCCTGCCCCCTCTTCAGATTTTGGGCAATCTTTACTCCATATCCTCCAGGATAAGCTCAAAGCATCCTCAAAAATAATCTTACTAGGTGAACTCAACCTGGGCCTACATGACCCGAATGACCTACCCTCCATATCATTGTCTGACGCACTTAATACACTTGGCTTCACCCAGTGCGTCACTAACCCCACAGACAACAAAGGCTGCTTATTGGACTGGATTGCAGATCACAATTGCCAAATTGCCGCTAGCGCGTACACACCCTGTCCTTGGTCGGACCACCATATTATCCACTTCTCCATCACACAGCCAAACAAGCTTTCACCTCGTCCCAACCCACTTTCTCCTGCTGTCTCAAGGAGCTATCGGAAGCTCATCAGAGACCACATCCTACCCCTGATCAACACTCGCTGCCTTCAGGCTCCCTTCAATTCAAACCATACAACAGTAGTCAATACCTACACTGCAGTCCTCTCTAAGGCAGTGAACACCCTAGCCCCCCTAATACCACACAAAGCTACGATGGTCAGACATTCCAACTCATGGTTCATCCCTGACCTTCTTGAGCTACGCACCCTGAAAAGACAAGCCCAATTAACCTGGCTAAAAGATCCCACCATCATTGCTAAACAGGACTTCACCAATGCCTCTAAACTGTATAAATCAGCCATAATCTAAGTCCCACTCCTTCAACAGTAGATTCAGCAACACTAAGTCAGATGCAAAAGAAATATTTACCATCTACAGAGAACTCGAATTCCCTGCTGCTACACCCACAGCCATCATTAAAGACAAGACTTGGTGCTCGAGCATCCAAGAGGCACTCCTTGGCAAAATGAACACCTTGAATAGGAAGATCCTCGCTCAACAAGCGACCTTCAACATAGCACCCATGACCTCTAACAACAACTGCACACACCATACCTTTACCTCCCCCAATCACAGTTCTCCTTCAGGGACCTCCCTGAAACTAATGTCACCAAAGTGATTAACAGCCTGAACCCCTCAAAATGTAAAGGTGACATTTGCCCTGCGCCCTTCGTCAAAGACTGTGCCGACATACTCGGCCCCATAATCACAGCCATCATAAATACCTCTTTCACGACACAGAATCTGCCCTATTTTATCTAAAAAATCTGTTAGATGAAATCAGCAGGGAAAAGGCAAGTCGGCACTACTGCAGCTTTCAACCTGGTACATCACCAGATCCTCTGCCACCACTCACCACTCAGGCTCACTTCGCACCCTCAGCCACTGCCTGCATTGCATCCATCCTGAATGGAAGAGTGATGAGTATTCTCAGAGACGGCCATTGCCTCTCCTTCTCCAATTACCTGTGGTGTGCCACAAGGATCCTGCATTGCCCCTACGCTGTACAATATCTTCACCAGGCCCCTCTTCCACATTCTAGATTCACTCGGCATAACTTACACTAACTATGCCGATGACGCACAAATCTTGATCCCCTCTCAGGCAATAACACAGAAGACTCTAACACCCTTAACACAATCTATTCCACAATTCAGACCTGGATGGCAGCCAATCACCTCTGTCTTAACAGAGACAAGACAGAAATCTTGATTGTTGGCCTGCCAAGCGCCCTAAAGTCCCTCAGCACTCAATACTCTGCCTTCACAATCGACAACTGCTCGATCCCTGTCTCTAACACTGTAAAGACTCTAGGGGTCTATTTAGATGCTTCACTTACCATAACCAAGCAAGTTAGTGCCATTGCCTCATCAGCAGCCTATGCGGCCAAGGTATTTAATGCAGCGAGACCATTCCTCTCCAAAAACAACTGCCTAACCATTGCATAGGCAATCATTGGCTCACAGATTGATTACTGCAACGTCCTATTCAATGGCACCTCTTCCAGAAACATGCACAAACTGCAAGTAATCCAGAATAAAGCTCTGAGAGCAGCCCTGAACACCCCAAAAATAGAGCACATCTCAAGAGCCAGAAGAGGTGCACACGGGCTCCCCATCCAGGACCGGATCATTTTCAAGACACCACCCATTACCCACAATTGTCTTTCCAACACAGCACCACCTTACCGGTCCAAAATAAGTGCCCATTCTTCCAGATCCACTAGGACCCCATACACAGTATAATTATTCCCAAAGTGAAAAGATGCAAAGCCAGAGGATCCAGTTTCCCAAACCTTGTGGCCAAGCTCTGGAATAACACCCCCTAGCCCCCCTGAGGGCAGAAAAGTCCTAAACTCAGTTCTTTACATAAATCTTACTAGTAACTATCTGACCCACCGCACATCTGCCTTCTCGGGATATTAATTGCCACCTGACATTTGCCGGTTCTTATGCCTATGTTTGACTCTTTGTGTTACCAATTGCTAGTTCTTACACCTATGTCTGACTGTTTGTTTTCTGTGATAACTGCCGCTTAGTCACCCTTTGTCACATTGTACTTGTATGCAACGTTGTATGTAACCTATTAGCTTGACTAGAACTTTGTACCCGAAACAGTGCCTGAATGCCTTCGGGTTGTATGTGCGCTTTACAAATGAAATTAATAAATTCACCTGTTTGGTGGATGACTTACCCTTTCTAGGCCCATGCCCAGGAGGGCAACTTTGTACCTTTTTTCTGCACCACTGCAACCCCAGAGTCGTTATATAGGCGCGTTACAAATGCCATATCATATATCATTATAGCACCCAGGCTTCCCCCACCACTCACCTTACCATGCAACAAAGTGGCCTGCGGTAAAATGCCCATGGTAACATTTCCAAAACCCAAATAAAATAACTCAAGGGCCAATAGAATAAGATAGCTGAATTGATCTTTACAATTAGTCATCTCGAAGCAACAGTGTTTTTGTTGTGTAAAACCTCCCCTTTAGACTCAGATCATTTTCTTTCCCTTGCACTAGTGTCTACTGTTCTGCCCTCTTTCAACTGTTGCACAGGTCCCAGGACCACTTTCATGCACATTTTCCCATATCTCAGTGAGGGCCCTTTAACCTCTTGCGACCTGGACATTGCCTGTCCTGAACCTTAGCCTTTGTTCAGGAGGCCCTTGCGCCTCCTCTGTGGGATGTTAAATTTCTTCTAATCCAAGTGGTCTCTCAGTGTGGACCCTCCACTGCCTTAATAGGACCTGGCAGGCCTGAAGCATTCACCATCGCTCCTCTTTCTCTGGACACTGATTCCTCCTTTGGGCCCTAGTGCCTCCGGCTCCTCTGATCCCTGGCAAATCCTTTTCATCTGTGAACTGGCACCTCTTACTTGCAGCGTCTCTGTCATGCTCCTCTTTTGACTGGCACAAGCCAGCTTTGTAACTCCTGGCCAGGAATGCATTTAAGGATCCACCAGATTTTCACATGTCTGTTTTTTTTTTATTCCCAGTTGATGAGTGCAGTTAAATCCAGATGAAAAGCAACACCATGATATGCACATGGAGTAGGATTGGGTTCCTCTCAATTTGAGCATCAAGGAGCTTTGTTGGATACTTCACCCTAGGCAGGCTTTTGAAGTTTCTAAAAACTTCTCAATCTGTATACTTTGAGCTGCCGATTTCTATGCTTACAAATTGATCTTTACGGCAGAGCTTCAACCTTAACTTCACAAGTGTAGGAATTATTGAAACACCCCAACAATGTGCCATAATGCTCTGCAACTTCCAACTATGGACGTCAATGATTCGGAATTAAATATTTTATGTTTTTTCACTTTGCAGGTCATTTGGAGACTAGGAACTGAAGTTTTATTACATCATCCAAAAAGCACATTAGAAGATGTGAAATCATTTGCAGACAGAATGAAGAACTTGGGAGTCAAGAACTATCTGAAGGTAAATATGTCATTGCGGATTTAATTGATGGTGCTCTGGGTTTACTTTTAATAGTAAGAATGATTTTACTCTTGAGTCAAGCTGTTGACTTTTCTAAACATTTTGGAACATTAAAGGGACCGTGTTTACTCGCATAAATCATGCTGATCAAATTAATAGATTAAGCATAAGCCAAATGAAACTCCTATAAATGAAAGTATAGAAAAAAGAAAAGCAATACACTACTTCTGATGCTGGGTCTTTATTGCAGTTTTAAAATAACATAACAGGTTGTGCCACACATCCTGCACAAACAAATGGTGTGGCAGCCACAACAAACAAATGGATGGTCATAAAGAGACAACTATGTCAAGTCTGATAAAATCACTTGGTATGGATCCACTGAGGAGAGCCTGCTGAACTCTGGGAGCAAAATGGAGCTACTCACTCTGTGATGCTACTCTGAAGTCTGTACTTGGGGGATTCCCCCATGTCCTCCCTTCCATCCAAGCCAAGAGAAGATAATCAGTGATCCACAGTCACGTGCATTCTAAAATTATTCAGGGAGGGCCAAATAACGAGTACAAGGAAACCCGTGGCTAGTGAGAGGAATCAAAGCTTCAGAGGAATAAGACCCTTACAGTGGTCAGGCAGATGGCAAGAGAACATGACCCTCACTGTACGCTTTTGGTCATTTCCCAGGTCCATTTGGTAGCTGGAGTCCATGCTCCGAGTGAGTCAGCTTGATGAAATCTGGCATGCATTTTTAACATGGAGAGGAAATCCTTTGGCAGATCGGATGGAGACTGTGAGAAGGCCCTCGTGCTCTATGCATGAATGCAGAACACTGCTTCCATTTACTTTTGCAGGCACACAAAGGATGGGGCAATTACCTGCAAATCTAGCAGATGGAATGTTGGCTCAAAGCCATTGTCGTCCTCCTGCCTGACTTGGACATGGGGAACCCATGTAGGGGCCAGATGAGCATTTTAAACAATTGAAGAAAAGGAGGGGCAGGCATACGCGTATAAAGAGGAAGTGACTGAGAATCAGAGCCATTATTGCCCCAATCATGCGGCCGGGGTTAGGAGAAGAGGACATTCTACTACCTGGAAGTAGCCTTGTGGTTGGAGAATACTTATCTATGTTGCACAAAGTACTAGCACAGGAGTGCCTGCTAAGGCAGGAGGTCTCCATACCTTACCCAGCTGGTGGACCCCTGAGGACACGAGGGATTCATCCATTACCCGAGACCATCTCACCAGACCGGAAGTGATGAGGCCAAGGCACAAATCTGAAAACTATCATGGTTTGGATGGCCAGACTATAACCAAGGATACCATGTGCTGGAACACTATGAACTTCCCTGCGACTGTGAGTAGCCATCCAAAAGAGGAAACAGGGTTCCTTAAACCCAGCTGTCTCCTGTGCTGTCTTGGTGTCCAAAGGCCTTTAGAAGACTGTGTATGGAACTGCAACTGGAAGACACTGAGGTGGAGGTAACCCCTATTTTTGGTGTCATACCAAACCCCTTTCCTGTCCTTTTTTGTTATTTTCCTTTGTGTGTAACCTCATTCTGTATCAAACCCTGTGACAACTAAATTTCTGGCTTCATGGGATGAAAAAGTCTGAACATTTTTCAAAATGGAAAAGGGAGACAATAAACTAAAATAAATGCAAAGTAGCACTGAGGCCTGTGGCTTCTTCCGAACCTCATTGCCCAGGATTGTAATCCCAATGTCCCTTAGTGTAAGTATAGAATGAATACTGTCTTTTGCTGTCTCCAGACATTGCTAATATGAAGAGGTTTTTTTCTCATAATGCTGTAATCTAGTTATATGCAACCTCATTCTGCCACAAATTATTTAAGTAAAAACTATTACCACCTGAACTTTGGGTGTCCCTCCCAATTTTGTCTACGTAAAAACGCTTTCCTTGCATGTGGTTTTTTCACTGCACTTCAAAATTATTCAGGTACTCTAGTGCAGTTTACTATCCTTAAGAAGGTTTATCTTTAGCCAAAATGAACAACACTGTATTTGTTCCAGACATAAAACTATTTAAAAAGGGGATCTTAAACTGTCAAACCTGGCCTTGTCCGGAGAACCCTCCGTAACCCCCCTGTCGATCAAGGAGTAGGCCGGGTCTTCCTTTCTTCCTGGCTCTTCTTGCCCCTTGATTTCTTCTCGTGTAAGTAAGGACGGGCTCCCCCAGAGGCCACATTGAAAGGTTAGTGATACCTGGCCAAAGGGAACACCAGGGAGCCTGCCTCAGACACAGGGAAAAAGCTTCCTAGCACCAATAAACCTTGTTAATGTCCTTGCCCATACGACTTCCGGAGTGAAGGGTTGTATTCCTTTTCAGGCTCCACAATGTGACCGGAAGGAGGTAACAAAGGCAGTCCAAATATCTGAGGTAGGAAGATAGTCCACTACTAGCAGAGGAGGAACCCTCTGCAAAGAAGGCAGACCACCTAGGTCAAGTAGCAGGATTCAGGTAAGTATAACAGGTTTCGGAACAAAAGATAAGAGGCTGGGTTTTACGACCAGTAGAGATGCAAAGCATAAAGAAAGCAGAAAACCAGAGCGGGTCTAGGATGTGCAGATGCACAGGATAGAATAGCCTGTTTGGACGGCAAGCGTCAGTCCGACTGAAAACAAGAGTGATAGTAAAGGTGGCAGTGCCGATGAAATGAGAACAAGAGACGTATCTACCTGAGACAGGTACAAGCCGAAAGGACTCGTGTGAAAAGTAGAGAGATAGCGAGAAAACTGGAGGCAACAAAGAGAGAGACGAAGAGGTAGAACAGAAAAACCCTACGGGCGGAGAAATGCTGGAGCACAGAGCAGAGGGATTGCGAGGGCTGCAGCAGTGCGAGTACCTAGAGAGAACGATACGACGCACAGTGCTGAGCGTTGTTATTGTAACGCTCACCTGATTCCCGTAGAGGCGCCGGTCTTGACTGGGCGTATACCGTATCTTCAAAGGTGATGTGTAACACACGGCTGGCTCTTTGGGCTGGACCTCTGTGCACTGTATGTCTGACTCGAAGGGTAAGATGTCTGCAGATAGAAAATATGGGATTAAGGAACTGGGTTATTGAATGTCTCTCTCTTCTTCCCTTTCTCTTCTCCTGTAGAACCCCAAAGGTTAACGCTCTCACCTTAGGTAAGTGAACGCCGTGCTCTCCATCTGCCTCGGGGCAGGGTGCTGTAACCAGTTTCTTCACTGGATAAGGGGAGCAGGCCTCTTGACTTCAGAGGACTGCTGTCCGTCGTTTACTGCACGAACGGTAAGTTTCGAGTAATTCTAATGTCTTTAAAGTCTTTAGTAATGATGTTTCTTGTTTTGCAGGGTTCCGGCGATGGCGGATGACGGGCTGAAGTGAGTTGAAGATGGAGCCCGTGTGATGAATAGAAGCGCCTGGAAGCACGTAAGTAAGCGCTTGTTGCCTGCTTCACAATGCGCTCTAACTGTCTTTTTATTTTGCAGGTACAAGTTCGGAGCGGTTGCAGGGTGCCGGAATACCCACTGGGTTAGATGTGGAAAGGAGTAATGGCACGTGAGTATTAAAGTTCCCCAATGTCTTTAAACGCACCTTGTTTTGTCTTTCAGATGCGGGATGCAGCGCCGAAGGCCTCCGGAGCGTGCGAAGAGTTGGTAAGCTTTTGTCTTTCAGATGCCGGAATGCAGTGTGAAGACCTCCGGAGCGCACGAAGAGTAGGTAAGCCTTTGTCTTTCAGATGCCGGAATGCAGCGCGAGGCGTTGGTGACAGCCGATGGACCAGATAAGTGAAGAGCTGTCACTGAAGACCGTAATGCTAACCTGTTCTTTCTTGTCTTTATAGGTGTTGCTGAAGACTGGATTCAGGATGGTAAGCCTTTTTCCTTAGGCCCAGGATCAAATGCAGAAGACACGATGAGCGTTCTGCTGCAGAGGATGCAGAATAACGCAAAGCAAGATTCATCCATCAGGTGTGGTTTAAATAGCCTCCTGTAGTGCTTAGGTGTCTCCTTCCACAGCCACGCCTAGGTAAGAAAAGAGTTCCTGCTTTCCAGAAGAGTTCCAGTGTTCTGAATCTAGGGAGTGGCTCCTGCCCCACCCAACAGGAAAAGTAGTTCCAAACAGAAGAGGATCAGAGGCTCAACTGGCAGGCAAGTAAGCAGCATGGTCTGCTGCAGGTAAGTCCATCCAAGCATTATGAGCCCGGCGCTTCCAGCGCTGGGACTGGGCATATTTATGAGCCTGGTGCCACTGGCGCCAGGACTGGGTCCAAAAGGTCCCAATTGGGACTGGTTGGCACTCAGAACCTGGGTTATGGATCTGCTTCCAAGGGAGTTGGGAAAACCCTGACCTTTTGGAAGCAGAGATCATGACAGTACCCCCCCTCAAGGCCCCTCCCAAACCGGGCTTCTCCGGGGGTTTTGGCAGGAAATGTTCGGTGAAATCTTTTGATTAGGCGAGGAGCGTGGACATATTCAGCAGGTTCCCAGGATCTCTCTTGGGGGCCGTAGCCTTTCCAGTCAATTAGGTAAAATAGTTTAGATTTGGAGATCTTGGAGTCCAGAATGCTTTTGACTTCAAACTCGAGTTCTCCATCAAATAGGATAGGTTTTGGAGATTTAGTTAGTCGGGTTTGAGGTTGCACGGGTTTTAATAGAGAAACGTGGAAGACCGGATGTATCTTCATGTGCGGGGGCAAGTCCAACTTGACCGCTACTGGGTTTACTATGGTAGTGATGGAATAGGGACCAAGGTATCTTGGGTTGAATGTGCGTGGCCCTTTTAGAGGTAGATATTTGGTGGATAACCAGACTTGATCCCCTACTTGATATTGAGGGGCTTCCTTCCGATGTTGATCTGCTCCTTTCTTGTATTGTTCTTTAGCCCATTGAAGGTGAGAAACAGCTTCCTTAAAGGCTTGGGTGATTGTAGAATGCAGGTAGTCTACTGCTGGTGTTTCAAGATCTTGGAGGGGATCCAACTCCGAGGTTCGAGGGTGACTGCCGTACAAAAGAAAAAACGGGGTTTTCCCAGTTCCCGAATGGACAGAGTTATTGTAGGCATATTCGGCTATCCAAAGGATGTCTTCCCAAGTTTTTTCAGTTTGTTGCAGCATGCAGCGTAAATACTGTTCCAGAGTTTGATTGGTCCTCTCGGTTTGTCTGTCGGTCTGAGGGTGGTGACTGGTCGATAGTCTCACATCAATTTGAGCCGACCGACAGCAACTTCGCCAAAAATGAGAAATAAATTGACTACCTCGATCCGAAATTAGAACCGAAGGAAAACCGTGCAGTCGGACGATGTTTTCGAGAAATTCTCGGGCCAGAGTTGCTGCTGTTGGCAAGCCTCTGAGCGGAATGAAATGCGCCATCTTGGAGAATAAGTCCACGATTACTAGAATCATATTGTATCCGGAGCATGGAGGTAGATCGGTGATGAAGTCCATAGAAAGCGTATGCCAAGGGCGAGGTGGGATGTCAATAGGGCGTAAGAGGCCTGCTGGTCTTTCCTTTTGACTCTTGTTTTGGGCGCATACTCCACAGGACATTATAAAGTCTCTGATATCTTTTTTCCAAGACGGCCACCAGAAGTAGCGCTTGATCTTTTCTGAGGTCTTGGCCATACCGGGATGTCCTTCCATTAAAGAATCGTGATAACAAGAGATTACTTTTTTCTGTAAATCTGTGCTGGGTAGGTATAATCGTTCTTGGAAATACAATAAGTTGTCCTTTACTGCAAAGTCCTTTCCCTGCAGATGCCAATTCTGTATGTCTGCTGGAGTTACAAGTTGCCTGGCTTTATCCTTAACTTCCTCTATGGATTCTGTGGCGATTACACCCAGAATTCTTTGTTCGGGAATGATTGGTACAGGTTTAGGATTGATCAAGTGTTCTTCCACTCCCATCCGAGAAAGGGCATCAGCTTTACCGTTCTTTGTACCAGGTCGATAGGTAATTATGAAGTCAAACGCGGCAAAGAATAATGCCCAACGGAGTTTTCTAGAGGATTGGGCTTTTGCGGTTTTCAAATATTGCAGGTTTCGGTGATCCGTAATCACAGTAACGGTGTGTCGGGCCCCCAGCAGATAATGCCGCCAAGCCTTAAAGGCAGACTTGATAGCCAGAAGTTCCTTGTCAGTAATCGTGTAATTGATTTCAGGAGGCGAGAATTTGCGGGACCAAAATGCCACGGGATGCAACTGATTGGTTACCGGGTCCTTTTGTGATAGAACTGCCCCCATGGCAAGGCTTGAAGCATCAGTTTCCACGATGTAGGGGAGTTCGGGGCGAGGGTGTTTTAAGATTGGTGCAGAGATAAATTTAGTCTTCAAATCCTGGAAAGCTTGTTCCGCCTCGGTAGACCATTCAAAACATTTGTTTTTCTTTAACAAGGCAGTGATGGGCTGGACTATTCGAGAGAATTCGGGGATAAACCTGCGGTAAAAGTTAGCGAAGCCTAACATGCTTTGCACACCTTTTACGGAGGATGGTGATGGCCATTTGAGAACTGCATCGACCTCCTTTGAATCCATACGCACTCCGCCAGGTGATATGAATCCCAAGAATTCAACTTCAGTCACGTTGAAAACACATTTTTCCAACTTAGCGAAAAGTTTGTGTTGACGCAATCTTTCGAGGACCATTTTCACGTGTTTCCGATGAAGAATAAACGAGGATGTCGTCAATGTAAACAACAACACACACATCTATGAGCTCTCTGAGGACATCGTTCATAAAATATTGAAAGGCGGCCGGGGCATTGCAAAGTCCGAAGGGCATGACCTGATATTCAAATAGCCCATACTTGGTGCGGAAGGCCGTCTTCCATTCATTGCCCTCTTTTACTCGTACCAAGTGGTAAGCTCCTCTAAGATCCAGCTTTGTATATATGCATGCTTTTCTGACTTGGTCCAGGAGTTCAGGGATCAAAGGTAACGGATATCTATTCTTAACGGTGATCTGGTTCAGGGAGCGATAATCTATACAAGTTCTAAGGTCTCCTTCCTTTTTTGGAACGAAGAACAAAGCTGAAGAAGCAGGGGACTTGGAAGGACGAATAAACCCATTTGCCAGGTATTGATCCAGGTATTGTCGAAGGTGAAGGTTCTCAGGCTCGGTGAGGGCATAAATTCTACTACAAGGAGGAGTAGATCCAGGTATCAGGTTTATCTGGCAGTCATAAGACCTATGAGGAGGTAGAGAGTTAGCCTGATCCTTCCGGAAAACATCTTGGTATTCTAGGTATTCGGGAGGTAACTGGGGAGTCTCTGAAGAAATTGCTGCCAGTGCAACACCAGGTGGAGGGTGACAAGTAGAGACACATTCTGGAAACTGGACCGTTCTTGCTCGCCAATCGATCAGAGGATTGTGTTTCTCTAACCAAGGTATTCCTAGAATAATCTGAAACTGAGGGGCCTTGATCACATCGAACACGATCTTCTCATGGTGTCCATCTTGACTTACTAGCGTCACCTCTTGAGTGGTATGCGTTACTGGCCCGGAGGCTATCTCCGTACCATCCACCGTAGTAATGACGTCCTTTATAGCCTTGGGACAAAGAGTTAGATTCATCCTCAAAACCATTTCATGATCCACATAATTGCCGATGGCACCGCTGTCGACGTAAGCTTCAATTGCATGTAATCGATCCGGATTATCAGGGCTAATGAGGACCATAGGTATCACGAAATGCGAGGTCACGGAACTGGTTTTCACGCTCGGCAAGAGGACCTCTATTCTTGTCTGGCGAGGTCGTTTCCCTGCTCAGAGTTTGTAACTTTGGTAACTGCAGCTCCTACTGCCTTCTTGGCAGGTTTCACCGGACAGTCTCGAAGAAAGTGCCCTGAGTTTCCGCAATAGAGGCATAATTGCAACTGTTTTCTCCTTTCCCGCTCCTTTTGTGTTAGAGGACCTTTCAGACCCCCTATTTGCATGGGATCCCCGGAGTCTACTCCTTTGGAAGGAGTTGGCGGTTTGGAAAATACTCGAGCATCAAACTTGGAACGATCGGCCTTCCTGTTCTGCAGTCTGTGATCTATTTGAACGACTAAGTCTATATAGTCCGAACAATCTTGTGGGGGATTCACTACTTGGGCTAACACATCTTTGAGCTCTCCACGTAGACCTCTATAAAACAGCGTAATCCTTTTGTCCTCAGGCCATTCAGTTTCCACTATCAGTCTGTTGAAAGACGCAATATAAGCCAAAAGGTCTTGATTACCTTGTCGCAACGAAAGAAGCTCATTGTCCAAGGCCTGCCCCTGTGAATGTCTTGCGAACAGTTTTTCCATACTGAGCTGAAAAGCTTGAAAATCATGGAGGACCGGATCATCTTGATTTACTAGAGGGATCGACCAGTCTGCCGCATTGCCACTAAGGTACGAAAGCACGAAAGCTACTTTAGCTTGATCAGTTGGAAAGGCTGCTGGCCGGCATAAGAAATGCAACCGGCACTGATTGATAAATACTGCAAACCTCTTTGGGTCACCAGAAAATCGTTCGGGCGGAGCCAGAGGTACATTCCCAGCTAGGTTGATCTGCACTGGATTCATAGAGGATGTAGAAGGAAGATTTCCCCCAGATGCGGGTAACGGGGTCTGTCCGGCTTGTGACTGTAGCAATTGTCTAGCGAGATCATCTGTTCGCTCCTTGGAAATAATCAGTTCCCTTCTTAGAGCGTTCGTTTCCTGACGGGCTGCATGCACTTCTGCCCTTAGTTCCCCAAGTAACTGGGCTAGCTGGTCGGTATCCAAGGTTTCCATAGCGCCTGGACGGGAGTTTTGTGGTAGGCTTTGCATTCTGTAACGCTCACCTGATTCCCGTAGAGGCGCCGGTCTTGACTGGGCGTATACCGTATCTTCAAAGGTGATGTGTAACACACGGCTGGCTCTTTGGGCTGGACCTCTCTGCACTGTATGTCTGACTCGAAGGGTAAGATGTCTGCAGATAGAAAATATGGGATTAAGGAACTGGGTTATTGAATGTCTCTCTCTTCTTCCCTTTCTCTTCTCCTGTAGAACCCCAAAGGTTAACGCTCTCACCTTAGGTAAGTGAACGCCGTGCTCTCCATCTGCCTCGGGGCAGGGTGCTGTAACCAGTTTCTTCACTGGAAAAGGGGAGCAGGCCTCTTGACTTCAGAGGACTGCTGTCTGTCGGTAAACGGCACGAACGGTAAATTTTGAGTAATTCTAATGTCTTTAAAAGTCTTTAGTAATGATGTTTCTTGTTTTGCAGGGTTCCGGCGATGGCGGATGACGGGCTGAAGTGAGTTGAAGATGGAGCCCGTGTGATGAATAGAAGCGCCTGGAAGCACGTAAGTAAACGCTTGTTGCCTGCTTCACGATGCGCTCTAACTTTTTTTTTATTTTGCAGGTACAAGTTCGGAGCGGCTGCAGGGTGCCGGAATACCCACTGGGTTAGATGTGGAAAGGAGTAATGGCACGTGAGTATTAAAGTTCCCCAATGTCTTTAAACGCACCTTGTTTTGTCTTTCAGATGCGGGATGCAGCGCCGAAGGCCTCCGGAGCGTGCGAAGAGTTGATAAGCCTTTGTCTTTCAGATGCCGGAATGCAGCGCGAGGCGTTGGTGACAGCCGATGGACCAGGTAAGTGAAGAGCTGTCACTGAAGACCGTAATGCTAACCTGTTCTTTCTTGTCTTTATAGGTGTTGCTGAAGACTGGATTCAGGATGGTAAGCCTTTTTCCTTAGGCCCAGGATCAAATGCAGAAGACACGATGAGCGTTCTGCTGCAGAGGATGCAGAATAACGCAAAGCAAGATTCATCCATCAGGTGTGGTTTAAATAGCCTCCTGTAGTGCTTAGGTGTCTCCTTCCACAGCCACGCCTAGGTAAGAAAAGAGTTCCTGCTTTCCAGAAGAGTTCCAGTGTTCTGAATCTAGGGAGTGGCTCCTGCCCCACCCAACAGGAAAAGTAGTTCCAAACAGAAGAGGATCAGAGGCTCAACTGGCAGGCAAGTAAGCAGCATGGTCTGCTGCAGGTAAGTCCATCCAAGCATTATGAGCCCGGCGCTTCCAGCGCTGGGACTGGGCATATTTATGAGCCTGGTGCCACTGGCGCCAGGACTGGGTCCAAAAGGTCCCAATTGGGACTGGTTGGCACTGGGAACCTGGGTTATGGATCTGCTTCCAAGGGAGTTGGGAAAACCCTGACCTTTTGGAAGCAGAGATCATGACAGTTATAGGAACTCCGCATACGTCGGCCGCCATGTTGGTAGAGGACTAGACCGCATCTTCTGTTGTCCTGGATATGCTTCCCATTCAGCCGTCTTTGTACGGGGTGGCGCCCAATTCTCCACTTGTTCCACAGTCGCCCTGGCTGCTGCATGACATAAACACCCATAATTTAAAACTATTCCATAATTTAAAACTATTCCAAGTTGTGAGCCATTACTGTGAAACCCTTAAGGAACTAGTGCATTATATGACTAAAGTTAGTCAGCTTTGGAGGTGGTTCCAGTTATTGAAGCCTGCTGTTAAAGATATTTTAGTAAAATCCAATGGATGACAGTGCCATTTGTGACGGCGCAAGAAAAGAAAAGCTGTAAGACCACTGCCATTAGCCACTCTGCATGGTTTGCCCAGCGTTGTGTGAGAAACCAGTAGGTGTCTCGCCCACTAGTCCCTGGGAATCTGCCATCCAGGTGGCCAGGACACGGCCACCGCTTTTAGAACTAGTTCCTGGGGGTGGACCAGTGCGGAAGGATCACCTGTGTGAGGGGTCTTTGGGGGAGTGGAACACCGGATGGTGAGACGCGGTATATACTTCCCTGTGACATTTTTACCCTGTCCTACCAGGTGAGATACGTAGGAATTCTACCCTCCCTTTACAACACAAACACTTTCACATGGACAGCCCGCTATGGGAGAAAACAGACTAACACCCAAGCAGTGTACCTGACGTGTCCCAATACAATGGTCAGGCGAGGCAATTACTGACCATCACACACACCTGTCAGCTTCCCCACACGGATAATAGGCGGAATACGAGAGCACACTCTGAGCGAGGCAAAGCACATGAGGAAACAGCAATTTCGAAATGGCAGCTGAACGAACGAGAGAAGGAAGACGGCAGAACAGGATGGGACTGCAAGGAGGGAAATCCCTTGACCTTTCCTACAAAGAACCATTGCTTTCAAGAGCTCAGGCAAATAGAAAGCATAAGACCAGGAAACCAGGCTGAAGAATCCTGCACTGTGTGTCGGAGATACCCGGGACTCTCTTGCATCAGTAATCAAGGCGGGGAGAAGATGCAGTTGCTGTGGTGTCATCCTTGGCTCCAGGAACAAGGCAGCGTTGGTGAAATCAACACAGTCGGTGAGTTGGGGAGACAAATAGAGTACCGGTCTGTGTTGAAGCCAAGGCTGCAAGCAGCGACATTAAATGGCGAGTGCTGGAACGAACATTGTTAAAACGCCCAAGATAAAAGACGCAAGTAAAATTGTTGATGAGTGTTTGAACTTTGAAAGGAAAAGATACGATACTTTTGACACCGCGTGGGTGCTCAATCGAAGGTCCCTGTCGGGTATCAAGTTGAGAAGTGACATTTAAGAGGTTTTTGAAGACAACAAATTATTGGGAATCGAAGAGGTCCTGCGACGGGTCGAGAAAAATCCAGCGCACAATCTAAAGTCTTCGATTTGGAAGAGTAGATAAATTTGGTCTGAGCCCAGCGGAGGGGGGCCTCAGGCCCTCTGAAATAAGAGACTTTGAATGGTAAAGAGACTTTGGCCAGAAGGCCCTGATGCTGAGGTTTTTGAACTGCATCCTTTTGTTAAAGAAGCCAGAGTGTCTGCTAAACTCTAGTGTGCCACCTTGCCCCATGCTGAAAACGTGGGGAAGAGGAGCCAATGGCTTAAATATCCTGACACATCATATCTTGAACACTTCTTTTGCATAACATTGTTTCCCAGACTATTTGTATTTAGAAGTAAGGATGATATGATATGATAGGTTATTTATAACTCGCTTAATATGCAAAGGTTTCTAAGCGCGGTCCCGGGGATCGAACCTGTGTTGCTCCGTGTTGTCTTGCTTCCAAGGCAAGCACGTTGCCGCTGAGCTATCCTCCCGAGACCAATACGTTTATTCGTATAGGCCCTTTTATTTTGACAAGACACTACTAGGACTGTGCTGTTATATTTTTGATGGTCGTAGCTCGCTCCCATCTTTAGATTTAGGATTAGATGGGCGTTTTTCAAACCCAATTGAAGTTCAATAAACACCCTTGAACTGTAATCACTTGTGTCTGTCTTACTGTTTGATACCATGCCTTGCTTACAGTTGCCATCAAGATTAACTGGATACATTAGGTTGGATGATAAGTAACTAAAAGCAAATGTAGTGGGCCCAGATGTACTTCAAAAGTTGATGTTGTTAAACTGCTTTTTAAGTAACGTGGATGGATGTGCATGATTGTGATTTGTGTAAATGATTAAAGATGTGAAATGTAGGCTTTTTTCTGAAGTCGGCAAAGCGGAGAGCCGATTATGTTGTGTTCTTTTTTTACTCTGGAAAGTTGTTCTGTGTGTAAAAATTCTCGAGTTGAATAATTTGTGAAGTCACAAATTGGACGAGACTTATGTTTTCGTATTTGTATACTGAAAAACAGTTAAAGTTATTTTGCCATATTTACTTGAATGTGCAAATTAAAATGTTTTTGTGATGTCATTGTTTTGTTTCAAATTGGTAAATTGTTATGAAACACAATAATTGAAGTGGAATGACTGTGTCCGACAGGAATGTTCATACTCGTCCCAGTATAAATAAAGACTATCAACGAGTAAAGCCAGTAGAGATCATTATTGGAATTGGCCGGGAGGAGAGCTCAGGGGCAATACGTTTGTTTTGGAAGCAAGACAACGCGTAGCTACACAGGTTCAAACACCGGTCTTGCGCTTAGAAACTGTTCTCCTGCATTAAGCGAGTTATTAAAAAAACAATTATAATTATTACTCCTACTCGCCCCAGTAAAGAAGAGTATATCATTTGGATCCTTTATAAGAGTGAATGAAAATCATTACTGCAATGCTCATACTCGTCCCAGTGAGAGAAAAGAAAGCATCACACATACCCGGAAGAGGGAATCTTCATGCTCAGTTTAACCCAGAGAGATTACATCAAGAAGTCATAACACAAATCAAGCATCAAAGGAAAGATTTGTAAATCTCTTAACAACTTTATCGGGGGAAAGGATGGACCATCCGATTAATAAAGGTGCTTCCAAAGAGAGTAAGCAAGAAGCTGATGACTATAATACAGGAGAAAAGAAAGCCCATAAAAGATCTGAATGAACTATCTGAGTTGATAAAAGCTGTCACCAAAGACTATTTCAAGATATCCTATTGAACTGTCATTTTACAAGAAGTGATCCTACCACGAGAATGGAGTCATTCTCTTGGCCTTGGTTATTAGGGTCAGGTAAGGGTATTTTGACAGTGGACTGATTACTTTAGACTTTCACTGATGGCTGCTGAGTAGCTTATTTGTTTTGTTAGGTAGGGGGTGCCTCTTAGGATAGGGAGAGTTATATGGTTATCCTTTTCTATAATTAAAATATTCAGTAAGTCGTGTTTAAAAAAAAAAAAAAAAAACTCAATATCAGAGTCCGAAATAGGGATGACCTTTATTTCTGGGCATTTAAAGCGCATTCAGTTTGTGAATTCAGGATGCACTTTTAAATTCCCGGACATGCCCCCTGATTTCAGCAAAAGGGGTGAAGAAGGGCATCTGAATGAATGCATCTATGATGCGCTCATTCAGGTGCCCTTCAAGAATGGGTGTGCTCATTTTTCTGGCACAAGTGATCAGATGCGCTAACTCATCTCATTACTAGTGCCAACAAATGTTTTGAGAATGTTTTAAGAATCTGTCCCAAAGACTTTCCAAAGGATTACACATGAATACAGTGTTAGCCATATCTCGCATTTAGCCTAATTGTGTAAGGTAGGAGCATTCCGCATTTAGCAATTGCAAGGACTACCCACGGGTCAAACTTGGATAGACCTGTGAAGATTAACCAATGGGTCACATCCTGAAAGACTTGTGAAGGCTAACCAGGCATCACAGTAGAACTGTGAACAACTGGATAGACCTCTGAAGATTAGCCACGAATCACAGATAGTCTGAAAAATTAACCATGCATCTCAGTAGATGGAATTGTGATGATTAGCCACTGTGAAGGCATCAAGTAGCAAGACACAGATTGAAGGTTAAAACAAGGAGGAGTTCATTAACTCAAATGTCAGGATGGTGTAAGGCCTAACTTGCCCTATACTAAGGTGGGAATTCCTTACTTAAACTAAGGATAGCCTGAGTCAGTACGGTCCACTTAAGTTTGTAAGTTCAAGTTAAGTCTGTCTGTGTCCAAAACCTATACTTGACCTCACAACTAAGGCTAAACAATGTGTAGGGATGTCCGCAACCAAAGTAAGGGTCCAAACTAGTACTAAGCTTGCTCCAGGCCTGCTCTTGGCTCCCTTCCCCAAGTTCAAAACAGTGCCACACAATGGGCTCAGGGTTTCCTTCCCCAAGTTCAACACGTTTAGACAGTTCCACCAAAAGTGTCTTGGTGTTGCCTTCCCCAAGTTCAACAGTTTCACAATTCAGAGATCACTCCACTGGTTGATGGTGGAAGACAGGAATACATTTAAGATGGCATGCCTAGTGTTTAAATGCATTAAAGGACTTGCCCCCGCATATTTAGCTGATAAAATTGTATTTTATCAGCCAAAAAGGAGTTTACGTTAAGAGGATAAATTCTTACTCTGCATCCCACGAACAAAATGTACGTCAAGAGGAGATTGAAGCTTTGATGCTTATGTCCCTAAAGTTTGGAATCAACTTCCACTCGAAATCAGAAAGTGCGAAAGCTTAGATCTCTTTAGAAAGAGACTGAAACATTTTTTATTTAGATAAATGTAAAGAGTTAAACCAAGGCAGACATCTAGGTTCCCTCTTTCTCTTCTCTTATGAAACCCTCGAGTTTTACAGTTACCATCTGCGCCCGAATTTGGTTGATTCCGTCTGGTGCGCGTAATAAGTTACTCAGAATCAAATCAAATCCCTTCTGCATCTGTCCAGTTATTCATCCGATGCCTTTTACTTGCTTTCACGCTATCCAATTGTTTTTCTGCACTTTTTACTTTGTTTGCCATTGCTGTTTCTTGAATTTAATCTTGTTTTCAAAAGCATATCACGTTCTGTTTTCATGCAATTTTCTCATTGTTTCTTCAATTCAGCATTCAGACATTTTACATGCTTGTCATTTTGTTCAGTATTCAATATTTCATCTTTGGTGTTTCGACCCATACATAATTATTCAAACACTAGTTTCATGTTTGGCAAATAGTTGAAATTCTTGGTCTTCAGACCCCTTTTCCTTGTATCTTTCTTTGTTCGGCATTAGCCATCACCCACACCATGCCCTTGGAACGCCATGGCCTGAGTGAACCTTCCCTGTCGCTCGCCGGTATGTGGCCGCTCCCCCGCGTGCACTGGTCTCCTTCGCGGGTTCTCGTTCACTCCTCTCGCACTCCCGATGAGCTCCAGCGAGCGGCGCTCTCTCTCTGGTATATCCTGTAGCGGTCGGTGGCTCCTAGATTTTCCCCACTCCTAACAGGGAACACACGGTAACAGGCTTCACCCAGAACCTCTCACTGCACACAATGGCCCTGGCTTTTCTTTTTTCTGCATCGTTTTCACCGCCCCATGTGTTGCCTCTTGCACCTTGGATGGCCTCGCTCTTTGGCCCAGCTGCAGCCCTGATCTGCTGCTTCTCACCATTTTTATACACCTGCAACTGCGGGTTGCAGGTGTGAGCACTCTGTTTCACTTGCCTGACCATAGTTATTGGGACATGCCTGGCCCTCACAGTACTCTTCAGGCCTCTTCCTCGTCCCAGTACCAGAGTGGTGAAATGAGTTGTTAGTGTTCACTACTTAGTCGCCTCTTCCTCACCCTAGTATGATTTAAATGATGGTAAATGCCAAAAGATGGTTTACAATAGCCTACAAAGGTGGGGTGGGTTTGATTCTCAGCAGAAAAGGGCAGGGGATACCATGTCTCGCCTGTGGATATCTTCTCCCCAATACCCAAGGACCCTCCCCCAAGGTGATACTCTAGGGATGTATCCCCGAGAAAAAGCATCCTAAATATCGTAGATGTTCGAGATCGAGATCCCGATGCTCATCTTCTCACAAAAAAAGAAAGAAGCAAGGTCACAGATCCTCGTCGACCTCTTCCTCTTCTCCCGATAGTGTCTTTCCCTAAAAAATCTTTTACTCAAGCGGAATGGGAAGATTTTCACTTAAAAATGCTTGACATTTTTCAGAGGCAGGCTCCACCGAGTGCCCCTCTCAAGGAGCTGGGGAAATCGAGCCACCTATCTGCATTTACGAAGAACAATAGGGAGTCTCATGTGTATCCTTCCTGTGTGACCTTTGAAGACTTTGAAACCTATAGATCACTCAACAAAGTCTTACAAACCTCTAACTCGACCAGATTTCTTCAGGTCTATGGGTTACATCTTCGAGGAGGATGTAGCGATAGACCAAGCTCCATTTGGGTATGAGTTTGGAACACCCAATGTCCCAGAAGAGCTTGAATCTCCAGAGGCAAAAATGCAAAAGCTGGTACAGACACTAAAAGAGACAAGCAGTTGGGAGACATTTACTGAAACTGACTTTGGTAACCCAGAGGTGGCTGGATATTCTGATCTTTCCTATAGGTCCGTGATAAGGAAGGTTTCTGAATATTTAGGATGGTCAAAACCCACTGCAATTGTGGAAACTGATGACCTTACCAATATTTTATATAGTGGTCCAGTAAAGGAAGCTGTGTTACCCTTCCATGCTGCCTTAAGGGTGAGAGTAATGGAAAATTGGCTGAAACCAGATTCTATACCCCCTGTTAACAAACTGGTAACTAAGAAGTACAGAACAGCTTCAGTAGACCCTCCCTTTCTCAGCAGGCATCCAACACCAGAGAGCCTGGTGGTTCAAGCCGCAACGGTATCCTCGAAGTCTGCGGCTTACCCTTCAACTCCTGCCAACAAGGACAATAGGAAGGTTGACTCATTGGAAAAGAGAATGTTTATGTCCTTTCTGTGACCCTTTTGCTCCCACTTCACCCCTTGCTTCCACACTCTCCTCAACTGAGCTGCTTGAGTCGAAGCCTTCGGAGGACAGGTTTTGTCTGGCGAGGTAGTCTTTCTCCTTTTTTGGTGGTAATTGCCTGTCACGGAGGGAAGCCACAGTGAACGCTGATGGAACAGCAAGCCTGTGGCTCCCTTCCCAGGAACAAGCCGATACACAAGGGAAAAAGCCAAGCGGCAGAAAAAACCCTTGTCAGGCGCCGAAATGCACTCTGTCCGACTCCAAGTAGAAACTTCCGAAGTGGTGTTGCAGACAGGAAAGCAGGCTGTAGCTGGAAGAGGCGCGGACTCAAAACAGCGAGGATCCGTAGCAAACGTGAAGCCAGAAGGCGTGGCTGTTATCCATTGCAGCCAGGCAGGACACAGGGAGCACAGGACTCAGGTAAGAGAAGAGAAAGACGAAAATAGGAAACAGACTGGGAATCCAACTGGAGAGGGGACCAGGGGAACGGAGAGGAGAAAGCAGAAAGAGCAAAGGCACCGGGTCTCGAAGGAGGGAGACGCAATCCGGGCGAAGGAACCGTAATGAAACCGGTAAGAGGCAAAGTAGCAAAGAGAAGGAAAACTTCGTACAGAGGACGAAGTCAGTAGCAGACAAAAGCACTAACGATCCGGACGGAGTGTCAGCAGCAAGCGTAAACCCGGAAGCTGGGAACACTATCCAGAGGGGTTGCAACGCAGCATCCAACGAGAGGAGGAGGAATAAATACTCCCGGCGGGCTCCGCGCTGAGGGAACTGGGACGGCCGCTAGAGCCGTAGAAATGGAAGGACTACCAGTCTCTAAACCCATACTGCAAGCGATACCGCGGAAGTATCCGCCAGTCTCGGCAGCAGCGGATGGCAGTATGCCCCCCTCCAGTGCGTGAAAACCCCGGCTTACCTGGGTGTAAGCGGTGGAATCTGGAAATTAACCTAGGGGCATGTACCTGTGAAGCGGGTTCCCACGAGTCCTCCGACTCGGGTAACCCTTCCAAGACAGTAAGTATTCCAAACAACCTCTATAATACCTAGAGTCCCGTATGGTGGACACCTCATATTCATCATTGTTCTTCTCAGGGAAGAGAAACTGATGGGGAACCGTTTTGCAGTGTGGGCCGGGTATGAAGGGTTTGAGAAGGGAAGAATGAAAAACTGGATGAATGTGACTCAGGGTAGAAGGGAGCTGAAGCCTATAAGTGACAGGATTGACTCTAGAGAGGACAGGAAAAGGACCCAAGAAACAAGGAGATAGTTTAGAAGGATTTGTCCATTTGGACAAAAATATGGTGGACAACAACATCTTGTCACCTGCCTCCATCCTCGGGCATTCTTTGCAATGCTTGTCGGCCTGCTCCTTATTGGGTCTTCTACTGTCTTCCACGATTCATAAAGCGGAGGTCTGAGCTGCTGCAATGTTCTGTAGAACTTCTTCTCCAGCCGGGTAGTTGGTGAGACTTGGAACATTGAGCAGAAATGCTTTGGGGTGAACCCTGTAAGTACAGTAGAAGGGGGAAAGACCGATGGCAGAATGCTTGGTGTTGTTGTATGTGAACTCCGCTGTGGGAAGCAGAGAAGCCCAATTGTCCTGGTGTTGATTGACGTTGATCTCAGATACTGCTCCAAAGTGGCATTGAGGCGTTCGGTCTGGCCGTTGGTTTGAGGATGAAATCCTGAGGAAAGCACTCTTTCAATGCATAGTCTGACACAAAGAGCCTTCCAAAACTTCGAGATGTACTAGCTCCCTCGATCAGAAATAATCTTATCCGGGATGCCATGTAATTTGAAGATGTCTCTGGCAAAAACCTCAGCCATTCTTGCTGCGCTGGGAAGATCCGGAAGGGGAGAGAAATGTGCCATTTTTGAAAACGTATCCACCGTGACCATTATACATGTACATGATTCGGACAGAGGCAGATCCACTATGAAGTCCGTGGATATAAGTCCCCATGGTCGAGTGGGTGTGTCAGTAGTCCAAGGGGTTTGCCTGTACGGTATTTGGCTCTGGCGCAGGTGGGACATGCTCATATGTAATCTAACGTCTCTCTTCTCAGATTAGGCCAGAGGAACACTCTTGAGATCAGCTCCATGGTACCTTCCGAGCCTCTATGGCCTGCAGTGCGAGGATTGTGGCACCAGTTTAATATCTTCTGGCGTAACGGACCGGATGGGATGTATAGACAATTCTTGTAGAATACCCAGCCATCTTTCTCCTGATAATGAGAATTAGGATGAAGCGGTAGTTGAGCATACTCCAGTCTGACCGCGGCTTTCACCTCTTGAAGGAAAGAGCTTACTAGAACCAGGATTTGGTTCCTCTGAAACAGTGGCTTCGAGCGATCTGAAGACTTCTCCTTACTCCTATCCTTGCGGGACAGTGCGTCAGCCAAGCGATTCAAAGTTCCGGGAATGTAGGTGATAAGAAAATCGTATTGAGAAAACAGATAAGCCCACCGGGCCTGTCAGGAATTTGAACACTCCATGTCTTGCAATACCCTCATATTATTGTGATCTGTCCGAATGGTAAACCGATGTCGTGCCCCCATAAGAAGGTGCCTCCACTCTTCGCACGCTAACTTCATCGCCAATAGTTCTTTTTCAGGAACCGCGTAGTTTAGTTAGCTGGGAGAGAGGGTTTTGGACAGATAAGCTACAGGATGTTCCACTTCATTAACTGTCTGTAACAAAACTGCTCCAATGGCTATGGCAGAGGCATCTGTCTCCAAGATGAAGGGTAATGTCTGGTCCGGATGCCATAGTATAGGGGCAGAACAGAAGAGTCCTTTGAGAAGGGAAAAGCTACTTTCAGCTTCGGTTGACCAGTGAAAAGGGAGAGGATTCTTTTTGAGTAGACGGGTAATGGGATACACCACTTCAGAGAAGTCTGGTATGAATCGTCTGTAGAAATTGTATAAACCAAGGAATCTTTGTACTTCTCAGAGGCCAGTCAAGAATAGCTTGAACCTTGTTGCGATCCATAGCAATACCCTCAGCTGATAAGATGTACCCTAGATATGGTACCGAAGGAACTGCAAAAATGCACTTCTCGGCCTTGACCAAAAGTTGGTTCCTTTGAAGACGATCCAAAACCTGAGTGACATGAGGAATATGTTCTTCCATGTTGTAGGAAAAAATGAGAATGTCGTCCAGGTAGATAATTACGGAAATGGTGAGCATGTCGGAAAACATTCAGTCCATAAACCGTTGAAATACCGCGGGAGCGTTCACCAGGCCAAATGACATTACACGGTATTCGTATAATCTGAATGCAGTGCGAAAGGCGGTCTTCCACTCATCGCCATTTGGCTACGCGGAGCAGGTGGTATGCATTCCTTAAGTCAAGTGTAGTGAACACCTTAGCCCCCTGGACTGCTTCAATGATGTCTGTGATGAGAGGCATCGGATAGCGATCCCGGATGGTGACCTTATTTAGACCCCTGTAATCTATACAGGGCCTAAACTCGTCGGTACCTCTTTTCTTAATGAAGAACAAAGAAGCCCCAGCGGGGGATTTTGAGGACTGAATGAGGCCATTCTTCAAGGTGATATCCAGATAACCTCTTAACACCTGTTTCTCTGACAGTGTGAGGGAGAACATTCTTCCAAATGGCACTAGAGCGTTAGTCTCAATGGCGATGGTGCAGTCCTCTGGTCGATGTGGGGGTAATCTGGCGTGATGATTCTCTTGAAACACTTCTTCAAAAGGTGCGCAGAATCGGGGTAGCGCGTGCACTCCAAGATGGGTATCCGGAATGATTGTTACAGACTGTGAATCACACCAATCTTTTAAGGGAAGGCAATTGGTGGTACAGTAGGTAGAAGAAAAGCTCAACTGGTTGTTCGTCCAATCAATACGAGGATTGTGTCTCCGGAGCCAAGGAATCCCAAGAATTATGGGGAAATGGGCTGCTCGTATGATGTCGAACTTCAGCATTTCAGTGTGATGGTTGATAGTCTAGAACAGATCCTCCGTGGAATGGGTTATTAGACCGGAGGACAAAGGGGATCCATCTACACCTTCGACCTGTTGGCCTTCTTGACGGGCGATCCTGCGTAGGCCTACTTTATCACCCCACAGGGTATCAACGAGGTTGCCTGCAGCTCTGCAGTCCAACAGGGCTAATGACTTGACTTGCTTACCCTGCAATTTGAGGGCCACGGACAGAACCATGAGTCTCGAATCTTCTTGGGAATCCGGAGCTGACGCTGAGAGAGAAACGTAGGGACGAGAAATGGAACTTGGTGACCCTCGGTTGCCTGTCCCTACTGGCGCCGAGGGTAGTCGTTTCCCGATTTCCTGTTGGGTACCTGCAGGCAGTCTTTCAAGAGATGCTGATCTGAACCACAGTATGCACATAGTCCTTTTTCTCTCTGTCTTCGTCTTTCCGCTGCTGATGGGGGTGTCCTAGTAGCTCCAGTTTGCATAGGTTTGTCTGAAGACTTAGAAGGAAGAGAGAGAAGGGGAAGGATGCGAAAGAGGGTCCGACAAGGATCCTGAAGTGCGTTGCTTGCGACGTTCAGATCTTCTTTCCTGGAGTCTAAACTCTATGTGGAGAGCGGCTGCGAGTAGATCAGAAAAAGTTGGTGAACGAGGAGATCTGGCTAGTTCGTCTTTAATCTCCTCCTTTAAGCCCCTCCGAAAGATGGCGTACTGGGCGGGTTCTGGCCAACCTGCCCCAGCCGCTAAGCTCTTGAAGGAAGAAATGTAGGATAAGACGTCCAATGAACCTTGTCTGACGTCCAACAGTTCCTCACTAGCAGTAAAAGACAACTCAGGTCTTTCGAAGGTCTGTTTAAGCAGGTTCTGGAATCCCGTAAAGTCATGCAGTATAGCATTGGCACTGGTTACCAATGGAGTTGCCCACGCCAACGCATTCCTAGTCATATTGGAGATTAGGAATCCAACCTTAGCCTGATCAGTAGCGAAAGTGCCGGGTCTAAACGTGAAATAGACGGTACAAGCATCCAGGAACTCTTTTACCCTTTCGGGAGAACCATCAAACTTTCCCGAGGAGAGTGGCATGGGAGGTAATTCCACGGGAGGATGTTCTCTAGCCGATAACATTTGTTTGAGAAGAGCGCTCTGTCTTCACTCCCCGTAGCTCTACGGACATAGCTTGGAAAGCTTTCCAAAGCTCTTGAACTTGTTCCTCCGCCGACATCTTGTTATGCTTGGGCGTTGCAATCTGTCCTTTCTGTGACCCTTTTGCTCCCACTTCACCCCTTGCTTCCACACTCTCCTCACCTGAGCTGCTTGAGTCGAAGCCTTCGGAGGACAGGTTTCGTCTGGTGAGGTAGTCTTTCTCCTTTTTTGGTGGTAATTGCCTGTCACGGAGGGAAGCCACAGTGAAAGCTGATGGAACAGCAAGCCTGTGGCTCTCTTTCCGGGAACAAGCCGATACACAAGGGAAAAAGCCAAGCGGCAGAAAAACCCCTTGTCAGGCGCCGAAATGCACTCTGTCCGACTCCAAGTAGGAACTTCCGAAGTGGTGTTGCAGACAGAAAGGAAGGCTGTAGCTGGAAGAGGCGCGGACTCAAAACAGCGAGGATCTGTAGCAAACGTGAAGCCAGAAGGCGTGGCTGGTATCCAATGCAGCCAGGCAGGACACGGGGAGCACAGGACTCGGGTAAGAGAAAAGAAAGACGAAAATAGGAAACAGACTGGAAATCCAACTGGAGAGGGGACCAGGGGAACGGAGAGGAGAAAGCAGAAAGAGCAAAGGCACCGGGTCTCGAAGGAGGGAGACGCGACCCGGGCGAAGGAACCGGAATGAAACCGGTAAGAGACAAAGTAGCGAAGAGAAGGAAAACTTCGTACATAGGACGAAGTCAGTAGCAGACAAAGGCACCGACGATCCGGACGGAGTGTCAGCAGCAAGCGTAAACCCGGAAGCTGGGAACACTATCCAGAGGGGTTGCAACGCAGCGTCCACCGGGAGGAGGAGGAATAAATACTCCCGGTGGGCTCCGCGCTGAGGGAACTGGGACGGCCGCTAGCAGCGTAAAAATAGAGGAAGGACTACCAGTCTCTAAACCCATACTGCAAGCGATACCGCAGAAGTATCCGCCAGTCGCGGCGGATGACAGTTTAGTGCAGGAACCACCCCCCCCATGTTAACATGCCATGAAGCAATCTTTACAGTCCATCCTGGATACTGTGGACTCCGTAAGCAGATCCATGACTGCCAGCACTGTGCTAAGGCGTATGTCATGGCTCAGGAAGTCAGGATTTACGGCGGATGTCTAAGCACGTTTGCTAGACATGCCCTTCAATTGAACTTTTTTTGGGGTGAAAATGCTGACGACAGCTTGGAGAAGCTGCAGGCTCCATGATGCGCCAGCTGGTATCATTGTTGGTATTCAGGCACCGTTTTACCCAGTTCAGTTGGGCTGCCTGGTTGTATGCCTTGAGTGAGGTGACTGCCATACCCACGTTGGTTTTATTTGCCTGTAGTATGGGGAGACGAATCCACACTTTGTTCCCTCACCAGATGATTTTGCTAATGGCTTTGTCTAGCTCTTTCAGCATGTGGGGGGTCGGTCCAATTGGGAGCATCATCGTTAGGTAGATCAGTTTTGGGAAGGAGTTAATTTTTAGTGCGTTAATCCCCCCCGATGTGGATAGGGTCAGCGTGTCCCATCTCTCCATGTTGTTTTGGATATTTTCGAGGATTTTGTGGTAATTGAGGTCTCCGAGTTCTGCTATTGAGGCACTAATACACGTTCCCAGGTATTTTATAAATTGTAGTTGGAGGGTGAACAGGGTCACTCCTCCCGGGTCCCAGGGGATATAGTGTCAGAGGGGCATTACTTCGGATTTGCTCCAGTTTATTTTGTATCCTCCCATGGGGCCTATGTCCTGTAGAAGGGATTTGATGTATGGGAGAGATTTCGAGCTGTTGCTGATGTATATGAGTAAATCATCTGCATACAGTGATACTTTGTTGTGCCGTCCCTTGTAGTATGCCCAGCCATGTCGGGTCAAGGCGCATCTTAATCGTCATGGGTTCGATGGATAGGGCATATAAAAGCGGCGATAAGGGGCAGCCTTGCCAGGTGCCGGATTGTAGGGCGAATTCCACAGAGGCCACTCCATTAGTGACCACCAACGCTGTTGAGTTTGTGTATAGAAGCTTTATCAATTGGATTAAGCATGGTGAGAAGCCATATCTGGGGAGGACCCGAAACATAAATTCCCATTGTACCTTATCAAACGCTTTCTCTGTGTCTCCCGCCACGATGGCATCTTGGGGGGTCCCTGTCCCCAGCTATCACATGTAAGAGTCTGGGGATGTTATCGCTGGAGTGTCCCCCTTTTATGAAGCCCGTGTGAATTTTATGTACTATGTACTAGCTGTGGTAGGGGGCTTTCTATTCTCTGGGCCAGGCACTTCGCTAAGATTTGGGCATCTGCATTAATTAATGAAATGGGTCGGTTGGAGCCGCACATTTTTGGGTCCCTGCCATTTTTGTGGAATACTAGGATATTGGCTCCTAGCATGGATTTTGGCAGCTGCATGTGTGTCAGTGCTTCTTCAAAGACCGCAGTGAGCTTGGGAGCGATTCCCTCTGCCAGGCTTTTGTACAGGTCTATTGGGATCCCGTCGGGGCCTGCCGCTTTCCCTTTGGACAGGGATAGGATTGCCTGGGTGATTTCGGCAGTACTTATAGGGGCATTTAAGTCTTTGGCTTGTTTTATTGGTATTCTGGGGATGGGTATCGTATCTAAGAAAGATTCTATGGTTTGTGGTGTACATGTGTCAGTGGCGGTATATAGATTGCGGTAGAATTCAGTAAATCTTTCGTTGAATTGCTCATCCCCCACCACCCAATTGTTGGTGTTGTCCATAATGGTTGCGATTATCTGTGTGGATTGGTGTTGTTTGAGGGCCAGGGCCATCCTTTGCAGGGGTCGATCTCTTTCTAGATAGTGGTTTGTGACCAGCTGGTGTATGATTTCTGCACCCTGCTGGGGGTGAATTATTTGATTTTGGGACGACTTTTTGGAATTTGGGGCCATATCTGTCTGTCCTATGTTGTCTTATGCCTCTTTTACAATTGTTTCAGTTCCGCTAGTAGTTGGGCTTCCCTTTCCCCCATTCTTTGCGTTTGTGTGCCCTGCGCGATATACATTGTCCCCTCAAGTAGGATTTAAAGGCATCCAAGGACCTATATAGAGAGTAGCCCGGCTTCTCGTTAACCACCCAAAAGCCCTCAATGTCGTCTATCAGGTGTTCTACTATGTGAGGGTACTGTAATGCACTGAGGTTTAGGTGCCATGTCGGGAGTTTACTGGGCATATCTGGGATTGTGAGGTGAAGGACAGCTGGCGTGTGATCCGATAGGGTGATCGGTTCGATTTTACAGTCTGTGACCATGTAGCTTGCGTTCGTGGGCAGCGGCCAATAGTCAAGGTGGGAGTAGCTGTTGTAGGAGTGAGAGTAGTAGGTGAAATCCTGCTGGCTTGGATTGGAGTACCGCCAAACGTCTACGAAGTGTAGATCCGTCATTAGGGTTTTGAGGGGTAGTCTTTTCTTTATGTTGGCGAGTTTTGTTTTTTTCCGATCTAGGTCCGGGTTTAGGGTAATGTTCAGGTCTACCCCTATTATGGTGAGATTGCTCATCTGTTGAGCGCATTCTGTAAATGTGTCTGTAAAGTATGCTAGGGTGTTCGTCATAAGGGCAAAAATGTTTAACAATGTGATTGGGCGTTTAGAAGCCGTCCTTGTATCAGGACGAATCTTCTGTATTTGTCGCTGTGCGTGCATAGTATTTGAAGTGGGACCCATTGTGTATTAAAGTGGAAACCCCCCAGTTTCCCTTGAGGTGAGTGTGCAGCAGCCCCCACCCAGCCACGCGTCAACTTGTCAGCTTCTGCTTTGTTGAGGTGGGCCTCTTGTAGAAATGTATAATTTTCTACAAGAGACCTGCATGGATGAATATTTCTTCTTTCCTTTCCTCTGGTTTCTTGACAGGCGATCTATATTCTTGGGCAGCCCCCTGCCATAGGCTGGATATTTCCCCTGGGGCTCAGGTTTGCAGGTGAAGGGTCAGGTTAGTGGTTTCCCTTTAATTCCCTAGGATATGCCAAACTGTCTGGTCAGCACCGTTATTCAGGAAGAGGTTCAGGCTTACAGGGCGTCCTATCCTTTCCAGACTGTACCGTGTTTCCCAATGTACTTTTGCCTGACTTTGTCCTTCAGTATTAAGCAAGGGAGCTATACTGGGCATGGCTGCCTCCTCCTTATCACGTTCTCCAAAGGCTTCTCCCCCAGCAACAAGGGGGTGAGCATAAACCTACTCCTCTCTCTCCTCTGGGTTTCTCCGGAGTTCTAAGGTTCTACAACTCCTTTTTTGCTGTTAGGATCGGCCTGATCCCTGGCAGGTATTCCTATTGACTTCCTGTTATTGGGTTTCTTTTCCTCTTTACAGGGTGATTTGTAATCTTTATCTAATGTCCCCGCTTGTGGAGTACTTGCCCACCATAAATGAGTGGCTCTTGCTTTAAGTACATTGATTGTCTCCTAACGTGAAAGTGGGTGAGGCATTAAAGGTTTTAATGGCGTTCAGCACCATCCTTGAATTCCACAAGGTTTCTCTATTTTCTTCTGACTCTCACTGCTGGTTCTGTGCTGGGCGGTGCTCTGCACGGCTTTCCCATGATGTTTCTTGGCTGTGCTCCTTCCAGTAACTTATGTTCTATTTCTTGATGGCCCACGGTCATGAAGAATGAAGGGTATTGTAAACGTCTTCATCATGATTTTTCTCAGTCGTCTCTCTCCAAGGTTCCCCAATGGAACCATACTGCATCAAAAGGAGTGCTGGTGGCCCACTCGGGACCATCTGCATGCCCCCTTCTGGGAGGCACATCAAGTGGTGGCTGGGCCAACCCTATTCCTAGCGCCCCGCTACTACCATATAATGGTAAGGGGAGTCCTTGGAATTCACTACACTAAAGAAGGAGGTTGGTTCTGGAAGAGCCATTGTGATGAGCTTTTACAAAATGTGAGAGTGCGTTCCAAGCCCTTCCTGGCACTGCCTTGATTTCCGGGGTGTAACAAAGGTTGTCTTCGGCTGAGCAAAGAGGTCTGAGGGATATGTAATTGGATGAATTTGGCACTAATGAAGCAGGCCTTCTGACTGTGTTGATCTGTGCCTGCTTACCTGTCATTGGATCACTAGGAGTTCCTACCTGGGAGCCGCAAACCCCAGAGCCTGAAATCCCATTTCAAATGGAGGCTCCTTGGTGCAAGTGAGCAAAAAGCCCCTTGTAGTCCAATCTAATCTCTTGTCATGAGAAAGACACAGGCCGCATTCACTTTAATGGAACAAAGCGAAAACAATGCAATAACCCAGAGAATGGGTTTATTATGTTTTCTTGTCTTCTCTGGCCCCTCTGCCAAGGAAAACAAACATAAAAGCCCATGTGACCCCTGGAAATAGATGGCATTAGTTCCCCCTTTGCCGGTAGAAGGAAAACAAACGTCTGCAAAGTTAAATTGCATCAAGCAGTGTTCTCCCAGTCCAACAAGCGTCAAGGGAGGTAAAATGTTGCTAACTCTTAGTCCCAAACACTCGGCAGGTTAAAAAAATGTAACTAACACTTCCCCAAAATTATTGGAAAGGTTTCTCTAAAACACACACACTGTCCTCAGGAAGGGTTTCTCTAAAAACACATACTGAATTGAAGATATGCACACAGAGAGGAGCAGGTAGCATCAAGCGCGATCCCATGTGAGTAGGATGAAAGCGCACACTCTTATCCAAGCTTGTTTATAATGACTGCTGACCCTTATGTTGCTTTCGTCCAGTGACTGGTATAATGAATGCTGTGGAGTCATCACTGATCATCAGCCTAAAATCCCGTCCTATGTGGCCAGGGTACAGCAGCCGCTACCTGATCCTGCAGGTGGTGGTATGAGGGAGGATCACATGGGAGGAGATGGCTGTCGGGAAGATGTGATGATTTCCTCAGGAGGGACGCAGTATTCTTCTCCACAATGTGAGAAAGACCCTACAATCCCAAGATCACTATTGGACTATTGTTATCATACACATCCCTCTAATTGGAAAAATCCCCCAACCCTTGTCAAATACCATCAACAGGATATTATTCATAGCTTACAAATACCTGAAACACCACTAACATCTCTTATTTATGATGATATCATAATAGGCAAGAATCCCAAACAGAATCTCCTTAAAACCTGTTAATTCTATGGATTCCAACTCCCATAGTCCCTCTGGTATTGAGACGAAGAAGGGGGACAAGGAGTAAATGTGGATTGAGAGAAGCTCTAAACACAATGTGCGGTCTAGTTGTTGTAGGATAAATCGGCTGCACGGGACATTTAAAGATGACTTCCACCGACAATCAGTAGGTGTTGTGTGTGGAGTCGGAGAGAGAAGGCACAGTCTGGGTGAAGCGAAGGGCAAAGCAGCAAGGAAAGGCAGACGTGCTGCAGCAGACTGCATGGGAGCAAGTACCTACTCATGGGCTGCCGTTCATCAGCCTGTGTTGCCGGCGTTGTGAGAGATCCAGAGGCACAAGGCAGGAAGGAAATAGACGAACCTTGGGCCCTAAAATACTCATGAGACATGCAAGCTACTGCAGTCATGCACTAAATTTCATTTTTAGGTAAGATCTATCTTATATCCATTGTAGCAATATAATTCATACACACATCTGTAGGTATAACTCTGCTAACCTACATGCTTTATTTTCTACCCTTCTCCGTTTCTCTCACCACCACCACCACATCACACCTTTGGGGATGTCCTGGTATGTTTCTCTATTGTCATTTCTGCTATGTTTCATTTTTACTGGATGCGTGTGATTTACAGCACAATGGGCCTCATTAGGACCCTGGCGGATCGGGTTTCCGCCAGCGCTAATCGCGGCGGACCCGTCCGCCGTACTACGAGTTCCCTTAGCGCCATGGAGGTTTTCTCCGCCTGGTTTTACCAGCCGGAGAAAACCATGGCGCTACGGGACCTCGTTGTTAATTACGCCACCGTATTTTACGGTGGCGTAATTAACTCCTTCCCCACTCCCATTATACCCTATGGGGCAAGAATGGGAATGGGGAAGGGCAGAATGGGGATTGGGGATTTACCGCTCCGCCGAGGTCGGAATGGGGCGGTAAATCCGCCAACCCCCATGGCGCTATCGACGGCTTTCCGCCGTGCTTCGCGGTGCATTTAGCACCGCGAAATCCGCCTGGGTCCTAATGAGGCCCAATGACACTGACATAGTTTGATGGTTTTTACTGGTATTTATTTGTTATGTTTCATACGAAAAGCTTCATAATAAGCACATTGATATTGTGGGAGCCTTGAGAAAGACCGTTCTGGTGAGGTGTCGGCTCAGACTCCAACATATTCAAATACAAAAGCAATTAAAATTATCGAGGGTCGAGACCCTAGCGTGTTTGAATACAGCAGTAATCACGCTGGCAAAGCAATAAGAACAAAAGACCTGGGGAACTGCACACTTTATAACAACCAATACTGAAACGCAGCTTCAATAATTTTCGTGCCCGAGGGAACATTCACATTGGTTGCCTACATGATACAACACATATTTACACCAGGAATTGATATAGCCGGCATGGTACAGGGTGTGCCCCGATGCCCAATCTTTCAGTATGAATATTGGTCAGAATAATTAGAAGTATTGACCAGCAGGCAATTTCTTAGCAAAAGCAGCAACTTCAGGCGTTATTACAATGTGACCACCAGACCGGGCTATCAATATTGATGAGAGGTATGGGAGTTGCTTTAATCAACTGGCAGCAGATTTGCAATAATGAGTGCAGGCAGAGGATTGTCATTACGGATTATCCATAATGATCCGATCAAGGATGACTAATAATTTACACATCAAACAGCTCAGACATTGTGTAGCTCGTATATAGCCAACCCATCCACACCTTTCTCTCACAGGCCTTACCCCAAAGGCATATCCCCACTCTCCAACATCCCCACATGCACCTCTTCACACATCATGCACCCAACCACCCTCTCATACTCCACTCACCCCCATAGTGCTCCAATTCACCTTTCTCATCTCCTCATAGGCACAGTCCCACTTCACATGCTCCGTCCCCATAGATACATTCTAACATTCGAAGTGATTGTGTCCTCCGACGTATTCCTTATCTTTGATAATACGTTTCCAGGTTGCTGGCCTCGGAAATTGTTTCTGTAGAGGGCGCTGCGCGTCGACGTCCGCCGAGTCGATGTCCCTCGACGGCCACCGCATCGGCGCCGACGTCCTCATGCACATAAATAGCCACGCGCTGCGTCCGTTGCTCAGTTCCGTTTTTCCGCGCTTTGTGGGGCCTCGGAACGTCGTTGCTCAGTTCAGTCAGGATAACTAACTATATCTACTCGAATATACCTTATCGTTCTCGATGGCTTCTTCATCGACACTGACGACGCCGCGATCCGGCTTCAAGAAATGTCGAGACTGCGGTAAGAAAATGTCAATAACGGATCCACACAGGATCTGCTTGTGGTGCTTGGGATCCGAGCACCATTGTTCGGAGTGTGAGGACTGCATGTCCATGACGGCGAAAGCCTTGAAGGAGCGCAAGGGGAAGCTCGAGAGAGGCAAGTCAGTCAAAACCTCCTCGAAAGTTTCGTCGGCTGAGTCGAGGCATTCGTCTCCTCGCCGTCGAAAACATTCCCATTCTAGATCTCGAAGTAGCTCCCACCATTCGTCGAGATCAAGACACTCAAAAAAGAGACGTCGAAGGTCCCCTTCCTCGTCGTCTTCTGTGTCCCCAGAAAGGGTCTCCTGTCCCACTAAACACAGTTCACAAGCTGAGTGGGAGGAATTCAGAAAGAAAATGTTAAGCGTCTTCGAGAACGCGGCCTCGACCCCCTCGAAGACAGCTGAGGGTGATACCCCGGGTGAAAAACCCAAAAAATCAAAACGCTGCGAGTCGCAGCACCCGGTGAAACATTCCACCCGAGAGCGCCATGAGCCATCAGGTAAGAAGGCATCATCTTCGACGCCGTTGCCGACGATTCCTTCGACGCACGGATCGGCGCCATCGACGCCGTTGTTGAAGGGTTCCTCGACGCAATGGTCGATCGACTCGACGCAGATGAAAGAGAGGACCAAGGCCACTCCACAGCCAACAGTGATTCCAAGGGCCTCCGGCACGACACCAAGACCGTCGTCGATGCCCTTGAGTAGGATCCCGATCCTCTCGAGTTCTTCGAGACCCTTTCCAGTTTTTTCAACGCCGTTCTCGGCGCCTTTGAAGCCTGTTACCTCGGCGTCGACGACATTGACGTTTTCTCGCCCAATAACGACGAGTTTGGCTCCTTCTGCCTTAGAGATGGGTTTTACACCATTTCAGAGGTCAGAGTACCCTGGACTATCTTCAATTTATGAAGAGGGGGAAGATTGTGACCAGGAAACATTCGGGTTACAGAGAACCAAACTGCCTATTTCAGAGGATTTCACCTCTGAGGAAAGAAGGCTGAAGGACCTACAGGAGTCACTACATCAGGCAAGTGGGCTGGACACTTCCCCAGAAGTGGAATTTGTTAAGCCAGACCCAGTGGAACATGCCGAAACACCCTATAGAACACTTATGGCAAGAATTATTGAATTTATGGGTTGGTCTGCGCCTTCACTTGTTTTTCAACAGGATGACCTAACAGATGTATTAGACAAAGGCCCACAGGAGGACCCGGTGGTCCCCTTCCATGCAGCCTTACAAAGGAAAATTGCATCTAATTGGGAAACTCCTGAAGTTATCCGTGCGGTCAATAAAAGATTGTCAGCCAAGTATAGGGGAGCGGCTGCTGACCCTCAATACTTATCAAAACACCCGACCCCAGAGAGCCTGGTGGTTCAAGCTGCAACTTAATCTAGCAGTAGGACCGCTTACCCTACTGTCCCACAGGATAGAGATGACAAGAGGTATGACTCTATGGCGAAGAAAGTCTTCTCTGTCTGTAGTATGGCATTGAAGTCCATCAACGCCACCTGTACGCTCGCCAGGTTCAGTCACACAATATGGGAGTGTGCTTCATCAGCGGCTGACTGCATACCCGAAGGAGAGGAAAAGGAAGCCTTCCTTAACATTATTAAAGATGGCAAAGATGCCATGTGCGAATCACTTCAAACTGGCAGTGATTCCGCTGACAGTATCAGCAGGGCCATGGCGGCAAGAACAACAATCCGCAGGCATGCGTGGTTGCGAAAGTCGGGCTTTGCTCCAGATGTACAGGCCAGACTTTTGAATATGCCCTTTGACGGCTCTTCATTATTCGGGAAAAGGCTGATGACAGTCTGGAAAGGTTACAGACTTCTGAAGCAGCAGCAAAATCTTTAGGAGCTGCTATCCGCCAAACTCCTTTTCGCCCCTCAGGAACCTCTGGGAGAGGAAAGTCCTTTCGCTATTATTCCACATTTCGGAAAGGCAGAGGACAGCCGGCTCAAAGAGGCCAAAGGAGATCCACCCGAGGTGGATGGGTCAAAAGTACTAAAACCGCAGCAGCAGGTGCCTCTTTACCCTCGGCATCTGCATCAGCCGCCCCCAAACCACTCTGAGGCCCTTCCCACACAATACACCTGTAGGGGGCAGGTTAACTCACCATCTGACGGAATGGCAGGCTTTAACGTCAGATGCTTGGGCATTGGAGACAGTTGCCCAAGATTACTGCCTACCCTTTCTACACATTCCTCAGTCATCCACAGGGGAACAGCTCTCTAAAAGTTCCAGATCCGCTCCTCTTGCAGGAAATTATAGACCTGCTAGAGAAAGGTGCAATAGAGCCGGTACCTGTAGCGGACAGGAACAAGGGCTGGTACTCCCCCCCCCCCTACTTTCTCATACCAAAGAAGGACGGAGGACTGAGACCCATCCTGGACTTAAGAGAATTGAACAAGCTCCTCAGGAAGGACAAGTTCAAGATCTTCAGGCCCTCCAGCTCCAGGACTGGCTGGTATCTCTGGACCTTCAGGATGCTTATTTCCATGTGCCAATCCATCTCAAACACAGGAAATACCTGAGGTTCGCAATTGGCGACTCTCATTATCAATTTCGAGTTCTGCCATTTGGGCTGACCTCCGCCCGAGGGTCTTCACCAAGCTGATGTCGGTAGTGGCGGCGAGTCTAAGGAGGGAAGGGATCCACGTCTACCCCTACCTGGACGATTGGCTGATCAGGGCTGTATCTTCGGAACAGGCCCAGGCCCAGCTAGATTATGTCTGCCACTTCCTTCACAGACTGGGCTTCTCCCTCAATTTAAAGAAGTCACAGATGATACCATCACAGAGACTCCAGTTCATTGGAGCGGTCCTGGACACTTCCTGGGAAAAGCCTCGCCACCAGAGGTGAGGGCTCAGGATATTCTACAGATGGTCACCAAGTTTCAAAATGCCCAACGTCTCCCAGCCTTTGACTTTTTGAGGTTGCTGGGCCTCATGGCATCCTGCATCTTCCTTGTGCCAGAGGCTCACCTGAGAATGAGATCTCTTCAGTGGGCACTGAGAAGTCCGTGGTCGCAATTCTCGGGGAGAATGACAGATCTCCTCCGGATTCCGGACAAGGTAGCCCGCAACCTTCAATGGTGGGCCTATCCAGAGAACATCTTGAAAGGAGAACTGTTTTGGCAACCATGGCCGGAGATAACAGTAGTCACGGACGCCTCACTCACGGGGTGGGGAGCCCATGCCAACGACTTGACCATCAGCGGTCGTTGGTCTCCATCGGAGTCCAGACTACACATCAACCTATTAGAGCTGAGAGCGATCAGACTAGCGCTGAAAGCTTTCCTGCCATCAGTACAGGGGAGAAATGTCCTGATAATGACGGACAACACGGTGGCCATGCACTACCTCAACAAAAGAGGAGGCGTAGGATCACTGCCACTGTGCAGAGAGGCGATGCAGCTCTGCTTTTGGGCAATTCAAGAAGGAATCTCTCTATCAGCAGTCCACTTGACAGCGGACGCTCTGAGCAGGCAGAGCACAGTCTCCCACGAGTGGGAGCTAGCTCAGGAAGTCCTTCAAGAGATCTTTGCCCTTTGGGGAACCCCTCAGGTGGATCTGTTCGCCACAAGCACCAACAGAAAGTGCGATCTGTTCTATTCAAGGGAATTTCCCCCGAGAGGAGCTCTAGTAGATGCGTTCGTAATGGACTGGGAGTTTCCACTCCTTTACGCGTTCCCACCAGTCCCTGTTATTCCTCAAATGATCAGGAGGTTGAAAAGATTTTGGAAAACCATGATCCTAATTGCCCCGGATTGGGCCAGGAGAACGTGGTACCCGGACCTTCTAGATATGTCCATCTGTCCTCCAATCCTTCTTCCACTCAAAGAGAATCTTCTCTCGCGAAGGGAGGTCAGGTTCTCCATCCAGACACCAGAACCCTCAACCTTCACGCTTGGCTTCTGAAAGGGTGAGTCTTTATACCGCTGCCGTTGGAACAAATTTTGCAGCTGGTGTAGGGAAGAGAATATCGACCCTTTTTCATGTGGTACACCAACGGTGTTATCGTTTCTACTCTACTTGGCAAACTCAGGCCTTCAAGTTGGCACTGTAAAAGGCTATCTCGCAGCGCTTTCTATCTTCAAGCGCACTGCGGAGGAACCATCGTATTTCAAACTTCCTCTAATGGTACAATTTCTCAAGGGACTAACTGTTTACCCTCCAAAACCATTCCAGGTTCCCTTATGGGACTCAAATTTAGTCTTAAACTTCCTAATGGGCACTCCATTCGAACCACTTCACTTTTGCACGCTGAGATTTCTCACGCTTAAAACTGTGCTATTGGTAGCACTAACATCTGCTAGAAGGGTGAGCAAGCTACAAGCTCTCTCCTGTAAACCCTGACATACAATCTTCCACAAGGACAAAGTTGTCTTACAGGTGAAGCCTAATTTCCTCCCAAAGGTGGTTTCTGAATTTCATATTACTCAGAAAATTACCTTACCTTCGTTCTACCCTCCTCCCTATCCGGGGAAAGAGGAGGAAAGGCTACATAGGCTGGACCCAGCTTTTACATCAGCAGAATGGCTAGGATCAGGCAAGCAGACCTGCTGTTTGTAGGATACTCAGGTCACAAGTTAGGACTACCCATAACAAAACAAACCATCTCCAGGTGGATTATTTTGGCCATCCTGGAATGTTAGACTGGCAGGGAAAGAGCCACCCCAAAATCGCAGGGCTCATTCAACCAGGGGTATCGCAGCCTCTTCGGCTCTCCAAAGAGGGGTACCGGTCCGGGACATATGTGCGGCTGCCACATGGTCGTACGCACATACATTCACAAAATTTTACAATCTGGATTCCTCCACTGCTCAAGAGACCAGATTTGGCAAGGCCGTATTACATTCGGTCCATCCCTAAAGGGATACATAATATTCTCACTCCCACCTCCAATTACATGCCACTGCTGTGGGAGTCTATCAAAGATAAGGAATACGTTGGAGGACACAATCCCTTCGAAGAACAAGTTACTTCTTACCTGGTAACGTTCTTTCGACGGGATGTTCCTCTGACATATTCCTTATCGCCCCTCCCAACCATCCCCGCAGTGATACTTCCCTTGTGGTTGCAGCTTACGCTCCTTCAAGGTCAATAACCAATTCAGGCATGACTTTTCTTATGCTACAAAACAGAACTGAGCAACGGACGTAGCGCGTGGCTATTTATGGGCATGAGGACGTCGGTGCCGATGCGGTGGCCGTCGAGGGACATCGACTCGGCGGACGTCGACGCGCAGCACCCTCTACAGAAAAAATTTCCGAGGCCAGCAAGCTGGAAACGTATTATCAAAGATAAGGAATACGTCGGAGGAACATCCCGTCGAAAGAACTTTACCAGGTAAGAAGTAACTTGTTCTTCTCACACATCAACCACTCCTCCATAGAAAGTTTCCTCACCATCTCTTCCGCTCCAATTCCCACAAAGGAACACTGTAGCGCTACTTGAACAGCACAAGCACACCGAACTATCCAGCTGCAAACCCACCAAGAAATAGCAGCATACTCAAATTTGAACTTTCCTCCAAACTCCATTCTGCTGCACCAACCACATTGGCCAAGAAAGCACAAGAGTGGGTCTAGGGCAAAGGGCATGGAGGGAGGGAGGGGGGAGGGAGGGATGGTTAAGGGAAGAGAGAGAGAGAGAAAGAGGTGCAATGGATAAGTTGACGGACATACTTGCTAAGAGGGGAGGGCTAGAGTGGCTGAACTTCAGACTTTTGAAGATGAGCATTCTGATTCTAGGTTCCCCACCTGACCAAAATATTTGTATTCTTCAAACCCAGAACTTTACTTCCATGCACTGTAGTGTCCTTCTCTGTTGACTTTGAGAGTTCTTAGAAACAAGCTGAATAGAGTTCTAATCATCTACATTAAATTAAACAGATTGGAGGGGAAATGGTACAGAGGCAGTCTGCCAGCAAAGCTGCTGACCTTATAACCAGAACATAGTGTGACGTATCTGAGGATCTTGTCCCTTCTTCCCTGGGGGTGGGGGGGGGGGAGGTGGTTGACCTTTCCCATGCGGCCAGGGTGGTGCATCTACAGTACAATAGTCCCCCTAGAGGTGGTGTACCGAGGGAGGATTAGACGGGTAAGGAATCCCCCTATCGGATTGGGGACGATAATCATCAGGAAACATGGCACAACCATGTTTACCTCACCCTACCCCTTTTCCAAGACTAAGTCCTACTATCCCCTTCCTCTATACAGCTTATATATATTACGGTCAAGTTTATAAAACTAACCTACATGATAATATTGAAGACCTATACAGTATAAAGTATTATGCATACAGCCAAGCTGACATGCAGAACATCACTGATCATAGAAAATATTTTGCAGTTAGCTTGCCAGGAGGTACTATGATGAGGATGATGGCCAGGAGTATGAAGATCACGTCTGAGCAATTCAATGGCCGGTGTAGTTTCCAAAGGTCCGTTATTGGCTTGAGGGCTCATATTAATCCAATGTGGGAGTTGCAACAGAGTTCAAGCTCAGGCCCAAACAAAAGCATTGGAGACACGAAAGAGAGTGAGAGCCGTCTCTCGCAGAGGACAAGCGGGAAGCAGAACCAGACAAGAGACGACGGAACAGAACACGAGATCGGGAAAGATCCCTTCGTGTACATCGAGGCTGCAGACCCTGCTGTACACCGGAACGCTACCGGAGCCTCTGGGAAGGAAACAGCAGACCAACACGAAGGAGACAAGCAGGTACACAGATGCCCTGGGGCTGTAGAGGTCAGGGGAAGCACAAAGGTGAGCTAAAGAGCCGGAGATGGAGGGTTTGGGAACCTGCATCAAACAAAAGATGGTTGTATGCTTGGCCAGATATTGAAAGAAACAAATACAACACACCTGTGCGAGTCTGGGACCCGCATCCAAAACCATGAGATTCCTGGACCCTGAAACAAATGAGAGTTGCAAACCTGCTTGGAAAGTGAATCAGGTGGATGCAACAAAACATTGCGTGCCTGAGACCCGCACTCAAAACCAAGACAGTGTTCGACTCTGAAACGGACAAGAGACAAATGACAAATTCGGAAAAGTCTAGGACCCTGAAGCAAGTGCGAAAGGGTAGTGAACCAAGTAGTAACAAAGCACAATTGTGAGTCTGGGACTCGCACCCACATGGGAAACCAAGGTCTAGATCCAGGAGGGTCACAGACCCCAAGGGATAACACTAAAGATAACCACGTATGGAAACTAAACACGTCACAAAAAGTATTGCGAGCCTGGATCTCGCAAACCATATAAGAGATTGAAAATAACTGGATCAAAACTACAGGAATCCTAAGCTTGGCAACAGAACATATCAAGCTGGTAGGCTACTTGGAACTGTGCTGCTGAGAAACAGTTCTTCCTGAGTTGTATCATCAAACACATCTAGGGGAAAGAACTATAACCCTAAAGTTCTCGAATTGCGGGGAGGGCAAAGGGTAAGCAGTAGAAACTGAACGATAAGTGCAAGATGTTAAAATATTATTATGTACTGCAAGTTTTTTTTTTTTTAATGTCGATTGTTTATGGTAAAAACTCATAAGATTGTTTAAAAAAAAATAACATTGGGAACCTTCGGGTGGGAATGAAGCGTACAAAGCTAGTATGAAACTGGAACTGTGAAAACAGACAGCGCCTTGCCAATTATTCAGAGACTTAGGGAGTATACCCCTATGATTGGAACTTATTTTGGAACATTATTTTTGCAACACCTTTTACAGTCATCGAAGCTACAAACTTTTCACTTGTTTGAAAACACTCTTTTGAGTGGAGACTAACCCTGCACCTGTATACTAGACTGTTAGAGTTAGGGACAGAAGTATGATTTTGCGACACAACGTTTTAGTTTAGGACTTCCTGACAATCTCATTAGTTTCCTTTGGGGGTAAGGAAGCCCCTCTTAGCCTTAGGGATAGAGAGGCATTTTCCAACCCATTATTAATAAAAGTCTATATCCAAAATTCTAATAGCATTGTGCCAGAGTCTTACTTTTGCACCGTTACTATAGTTTCTCATTTGTCCAAAGATGGTGGACTGTGTCAACTCCCCGAACACCAGTATAAACAACAATATTATACTATAGAAGGTGAGGTGAGGGTTCAGTTTAGATGCTAAATAATACACTTTTGAAACTGAACTGGAGTATAATCGTGCTTATTTCAGTATAGCAATTGCTAGGCCTGTGCTTTGCTGCTTGCAAGTATTGCAGACTTCTTTTAACCCTCCTGATCTAACTAATCTAAGCAAGCATGTTTTTAGATTTCTGAAGATTTAATAACTGTGTCTTTGCCCTTTATCAATCACTCTTTTAACATGCAGTGCCCGGTTTCTAGTGGTTACTGATTAAATAGCACATACTGGACAACTATAAGAATCGTTTGATTTATATTCCTATGATGTTAGTGAAGTGTCAAAGGCTTTATTTAATTATACTTCCCTATCAGTCACATTTATTATCAGACAAATGTAGTAACGCATAGAAATAAATGTACTGGGCATCCTCCTGAATTACTGTTTCAAATAAAGTCAAATAAAGTCAAGGAGTGGAAATCTGGGAGATGCAGCGAGGTACTGAATTTGGTACCAGAAGAACTGGATCTTTACTTTCTTAATCAACGTTCGTAGGCTTACTTTCTTAATCGATGTGGCTTGATCCTTGGACAAAATATTGTACCTCCTTTGTGTTACAGGTCCCTTATCTCAAATTTGTTTGGTGGCTATAGCCTGCCTTTCTCATTTGTCACTGTCCAGGAGCAGGGGCAGACTAACACTTGCTGAGTGAAGCCAGTCCTTGTGGTTGGTGTTAAATTAGGCTGCCCATCCAAATTCACGTGACCTGTGATTTTTCCTCATGGTAATCTTGTGAACATTGCAACAATGTAACCCTAGATTTGGCAAGCAAGAACTATTTCTCACAAAGTGTTAGATTTCCCACAAACGTGGTTTCCTGGTTGGGTCCTATTTTGCACAACTGAGCATGTATGGTGTTCTTTAAAAATAATGCTTTTCAAGTACTGGAATCAATTAACTTCATTACTGCACTTCTTGTTTAACTTTTCCAGGTGTCTCTAGAGCATGTTTTCCACCTCCTATGCCTTGGAATGACTGAGGATGCATACAGGCATCTCACTGTGGCTGAGAGCTGGCGATATGGTGATAGGTCAGCATCTGAAGAGAAACTGATTAAACTCATTCAAGCTCATAGAGCATTGTTGGACTACAAGAAATGGGCAGAAAAGAGGCAGTTCATGTTGGACAATGGTATGTTGTAGAGTCCTTCATTTTGTTATTTTGCCTGTCGATGCTGTATTAATGGCTCTGTTAGGATCTAAATATTAGTCCTTTTGGATTATTCGTGTCTGAATACCAGAGAAACTTGCTTTTTTATTACAAGCACAGACAGTTGTCTATATCATCATATTAATGTCTACTGTCGGGGAATGTGATTAGGCAAGAGCTGATGTCCGGGGAGACCATCTGTGGCAGGAATGCTTTCATTCTTTTCTAAGGTTGGTGAATAACGTTTTTCTGAAGGAGCAAGGCCATTTTTGTAGTTGGCAAAGTGGGACATGAGCTTCACGATGGCGAGCCAATAAAAATTTGGTTGAAGAGATTTTAAAAGACATTTGGGCCAAAACAAAAATGGATTTAATGCGCTTTGTCCCACTGAACACAACATTTGGCTCAAGTGCACAACACTATTTCTTTTCTGTTAAAGCTTATAACGTGAAGACCAGCTTCCTCCTTAGGAGATGGTGGTCGACTGGAATATTGGCTATGTTTACTTGGGTCTTTTGACGAGCACTCACAGACTCCTCAAAGTTATTTGAGGGTATTTGCCTGTCTGTGTTAAGATGGAAACTAGATTCCCATGTCAGTCTGATTGCTCAATGGATTATTTCACTTGCGGTCGAAGGGCAGCAAGCAATCTCAGATTGTTGATATCCGGTTCCTCTGCTGAGGTGATTCCACACTGCAATGCGATGATGTTTAGGTTTGTTATCCGGTCTATTTATGCTTATGTTATCGGAGTTATCTTTTCATTCACTGTTGGGTCTGGCATCCTGAATGTAATTGAGACCATAGTATGTTTGTGGATATGCAGGGATGTGGTTATCAGCATATAAAGGGTGGTGTAGAAGAATTCACCCCCCTGACCAACCACGAAAGCCGAATGTAGAACGACCCTCCTACCTTTTGTGCCGTGCTTTTGTAAGAACAGGGCACCATGAGGCAGCCAATGGAGGGGGTGAGGGAGAAGGTGGGGTAGAGGTTGTGGATAGGGAAGGGAGTTTAAGGAACATTTAAAGAGGAGTAGGAAGAGGTATTGCCATAGGTATGAGGGAACAACCGAAACAAACACATTACATTTTGTTGTAAGTATTCTTGCACACTCTTAATTGCGGCAACTGATACTCACCTGGAACATGAGACCTGAACCTGGACCTAAATTGTACTCCTAAGTACTGTAAAGAAGGCCTGGTATCAAACAGTTAAGACAGACACAAATGATCACAGTTAACGGGTGTTGATTGAACTTCAGATGGGTTGGTTGAACGCCTATCTAAACCTAAATCTAAGGATGTGAGCAAGCTAAGACATCAAATAATAATGCAGTCCTAGTCTAAAAGGGCCTATATCAATAAACCTATTGCCAATCCTTACTTCTAAATACAAAAGGGTGTGGGACAATGGTGTATGCAAAAAGAAAAGTGTTCAAGAAATAATAGTATGTCAGGACGGTTGAGCAGTTGGCTTCCCTTCCCACGTTTTCAGCATGGGCCAAGGCAGCACGTTCGAGCTTCGCACACACTCTGGCTTCTCGGCTACAAGGATACAGGTCAAAGCACAGACATCAGGGCCTTCTGCCAAAGCCTCTTTTCCAATAACCGTCTCTTACTGCAGAGGGTCTGTCATAACAAAGTCTAAAAGTTCCATTCCTATCAGGATTTTTACATGCACAAGTTCTCGCTGTCAGTGTTCATTGTGAGTCTCTTCAGGCTGAGATCTCCTTTTATCACAATGTTTACATTTGGTCTCCCTTGTTCGGGCTTGGACCATGGACCAAAATCAAAGACTTTCGAATGTGCAATGGGTTTTGCTTAAACCGTCGCAGGACCTCTTCAATTAACTTTTCACAATTGTTTTCATCAATCTTCTACTTTCATTTCTATTGGCGGGATATCTTGCAGAGATCTTCGATTGAGCACATTCACAGTGCTGGACCACTCTGTCAAGGGTATCGTATCTTGCTTTCTTAAGTTCAAACATTCAGCAGCAGTTTAGCTTTACTCACGTCTTTCATCACACGCGTTCAACAATGTTCGTTCCAGCGCTCGTTATACAATGTTGCTGCTTGCAACCTTGACTTCAACACAGACCTGTCTTGCATCGGCCTCCCTAACTCACCGGCTGTGTGGATCTTTTTTGCACTTCTTTGTTCTTGGATCCAAGGACGATACCACAGCTGCTGCTGCTCCTCCCCGCCTTGGTGTTTCAAGCGGGAGGGCCCTCGATATCTTCGACACACAATGCAGGATTCTTCAGTCTGTTTTCCTGACCATACACTTTCTGCCATGAAGGTTTCTTGAAAGTAACAGCGTCTTGCTGAAAAGATTAAGGGTAGATCAAGAGTATTTCCCTTCCTAGGGTTCTGGGTTTGCCGTCTTTCTCCCCTTGGTCAGCTGCCGACTCGAAACTGCTGTTCCTTCACGTGCTTTGCCTCACTCAGAGTGTGCTCTCGTGTTCCGTCTTTTATGGGGATGTTTAATGGAACTAGGTGTAAATGATTGTCAGTAATTGCCTGACTTCGTCTGACCATAGTAACGGGACATGTCGGGTACACTGCTCTAGTGTGAGTATGTTTTCTCCCAGAGCGAGCTGTCCGCGTGAAAGTGCTGGAGAAGGAAAAGGGGGATGGGCCAAGGTTCCCACATATCCTACCTGGTAGGATAGGGCAAAGGTGTTACAGGGAAGAGATCAGGGAAGAGAGTGATATCGCGTCTCGCCATCCACTGTCTCACTCCCACTTCTCAAAGACCCCTTACCCAGGTGATCCTCCCACACTGGTCCACCCCCAGGAACTGGATCCAATCACGATGGCCGTGTCCTGGTCACCTGGATGACAGATCCCTGGGGGCTAGCAGGTGAAACACCTTCTGGTTTCTCACAGTACACATCATGCTTCGAGAGCGACCAAACACCTCATATCTCATAAGCGAGACATATTGCAAAGCATTGACAAACATAGCAGTTTAATGATGCCACAAGTAGCAGACATGTACATATGCTGAAAGCACACAGAACATATAGTTGTAGCAGGCGGTTGCAGAAGGATACAAAGATTACAGCCACAAATTCCTACAGTCCATGCCCCGGGATAACCTATTTCCTCACAGGTTAGCTGCTGTCTTACACCACTCCAACTCTAGAAAAGAAAATGTGCAGCTTCTAGCTCTTTTGTACTCTTAATCATAGATGTACTTATTTCCAACCCATATCTCCTCAATGCCACCACTTGTCTTTGGCCCCGGAACCCCTGACTGGAGTCCCCAGGGCTTAAAGATAGCATCTTCAGAAGGGTGAACACTGGAGTGGCGTGCTGAGAAACACGGTCCCCGTAGTGATTTTAATGGCTGCAGCACAAGCCGCACAGCGTGAGCTGCAGGTAAGAGCATGGTTGCTGTGGTGAAGCGAAGCATGCTGGAGGCAAGCTGCTGGAATGGAATTGTGGGTAAGTAATACCGCAGCCACGATGTAGTGAAGCGTGCTGCGACGAGACACTGCAGCGGGAGTGCGGTTAAGTGAAACTGCTGCCATGGTGTAGCGAAGGATGCTGGAGGTGAGCCACCGGAGTGGAGCTGCTGCTAAGGAACACTGCTTCTGCACTGTAGTGGGGCGTGTTGGTGGCAAGCCGCTGAAGCGAGATACCAGTTAGCAGATCATGATATAGCTCACCAACAGAGCCCTGCCTTGCACCTTCCGTGTACGTCAATGACCAGCAACAGACACTTGCCAAGGCGGGCCTTAAATGCAGTAGCCAGATGTTTTGGGTAATGTAGTCTGGGGCCTAAAGCCTAAGTCCCCCACTTCCTACATTCCTGACAGTAGTCGCCACCCGCCTCCACCTCTTGTTAAGGGCTCTCCAACGGCCGGTTTACCAGGATGTCTTCAGAGAAACACCCTTATCAAACGAGGTGCGTGCACCACTGGCGGGTTCCCAAGAATGATCCTCCTGTCCATATCCTCTCCATTCCACAAAGTGGCACAGTTGTTGCTGTACCACAATTCACTGTAACTCGAATTCTTCTTGTCTGTTTTTCAGTAGAACTGGTGGTTTCCTGGTTAATGCAGGTGTGAGGAGCGAGACCTGGAAATCCCGGTGGATGCGCATGTAAGAAGGCAAGGTCAGACGCATTGTAGAAGAGACACATTTCTCAATCACATACGGGCCAATATACTGTTTCTTGAACTTTTTTGAATCCGCCATCTGTAGGTTCCTTATGGATAAACACACACTGTTCTCCACCCAATAATCTGGAGCCTTATGCCTTTTTTTAATTTTTATCTGATTCTGTGCATTCTCAAGGTTTTGTCTGGTCTCGCTCTGTAGATCAAGAATCACCTGTTTATGATCTGACACTGCTAGGACGTTACTAGTGTCGGGCACGTCTTCCGGTACAAAGCAATCAGCTCCATATAGGCACATATAGGGTGACATTCCTAAGGACGTATGTTGAGTGTTGTTGTAGGCAAGTTCTGCCAGCCATAGGGTTTGTACCCAGGAATCTGCCATCACTGCCAGTAGGCCCCCCAGGTACTGGTCTGGTTTACCCTTTGTTTGCTTGTATGTTTGAGGATAGTGTGGTAAAAATGCAAGTTCAGCTCTGTAAAAAGGCACACATTTATCAGCTGCAGGAGTAGCACTCTGAACAGGGAGGCTTCCTTGATAGACACAGTCATTTGTACCAGGCTGGAGAATTCCCTAAAATAACAGTATTTCATGTTACAGAAACAGATCATAAAGATGGGTCACCGGTAAGTATATAAGGTTTAGCATTAGGCTGAGGCATTGCAATAGGCCTCAAAGCATGCTTTTCAAAGAGGGGTTTACATTTCATTAGTTTGCTTAGAAGCCGCAGCTGCTGGTAGCACATTGCAAATCCCAGGATCGCATGGTAGGAAGCGATCTTTGTTACTTTTGAGGTCATAAAACAGAGCGGAAAGACAATGAGTGCACAATCATTTTATAATTCAGCATATTAATTTACAAAGTCTGATCTACTGACGGTTTCAGAAAACCCTTAGCAGTTTTCAAATTGCCCCCGAGTACAGGTCAAAGAGTTCCTAATGTGCAATATTAAGACGGTAACTTGTTCTTGGTTCAAAACTCTGGCAGTTTCATGGTAGAAGGCTTTCTCATTAGGACATAGATGAAATGACCCTGTCAGAAGAATAAAGATCCACTGGTCATCTCAAATGTTTCAATGAATTGGCACTATGATGTGGGAATTGGCTGTTGGATTGTGATGTCACAACAGGAAACCAGGGGTGGGGCGGTGTGGCAAGGTTTGCGGGACCCAATCATAGAAGATAATGGGCCTCATTACGAGTTTGGCGGTAAGGAATCATCATTACCGGCATGCCGGTGCTACCGTGTCCGTGTAGCATTGCTGCCGAAATCTAGGGTAGATGTGTAGATGAGTAGGTGTGGACGTGCATACCGGTATGCCGGTAACGGCAGCACCGGCATGCCGGTAAGGGCCACAAACCCCCTGATAGCAGCATCATCATCAAAGCAGACACCACCACCGGCACCGCTAAGACCGGCACCGCTGACATCGGTACCGCTAATACCGGAACAGGAAGTAACGGCATTGCGCCGGAACAGGATTTGCGCCGGCGGCCATCTTGAAAAACACAATCCATTACAATCCTCCGCATACAGGACCGAGAACTGAGAACTCTGTACTCTGCCAGCTAGAACAGGTCAAAGGCCACCCGAAAAGGTACACCTCACCTGCGCAAGCCCCGGTTTAGCGACGAGGAACTAAACATGCTTGCTGACAGCCTTGTCGAGCATGCAGATGTTTTTTGCTCCGACCTGCAGCATGCAGCGCCAATCAAGAAGAACAACATCTGGGAGGAGATGGCCAGGAAGGTCGCTGCCGTGGGGACAACCACACGCAGTATGAAAGACTGCTGCAAAAGATGGGACGATCTGCGGCTGTGTGTGCATAACATCTTGTCCGCTAACCGCAGCCAAGGCCAGGCAACAGGTGGTGGATCCTCCTCACCCATCAAGTTGGCACGGTGGGAGGAGACCTGTAGCTCTGTGATCGACATGGAGGCTGTAGAGGGAGTCGGGCATGCGGAGACGGGAGTCCCATCGTCGACCGATAACAGTGAGTGACCCTTTTAGCAATACAAAAGCGACACACACACCTGATGTCCCAAGTACAATGGTGTATCCCAGATGGCAAGTAGATGAGAGCAACAACAAACCCCAATGCCACAAACCACATGAGCCCACAATTGTACACAAAAACAACATATGCATGCACACACACATCACCGTCGAGATGCCAGCCTCACCACTGTTCCATTTCAATGCATGTGGCACACATCTCCACTACCGATTACACACTGGAGAGACAACCAAACAGCACATGGCACACAGCCCCTGAGCCATGGCTACAGCACGCAAGCCACGACACACCTGTAGGCCACCCAACAGACACCATGGACATCGTGGCTGCACCAGAATGATGCCAAAACACGAACCACCACCCCCAACTCGTGCAAGTACCATGGCCGCCCCTCCAATATGACTACAACAATGCAAATGACTGAAATTGAACCAACATCGATGTATGCAGGATGTAAATTCACCAATCACTGATGCCCTGCCTCTCCATCCCCCACAGGCACAGATTCCGACAGCGATGCAGACCATGCCGAATCTCAGAAAAAAACACCTGCACGCATGGGCAGAAGGCACGATGACGCCACCAGGCCTTCGACATCTAGGGCCGGGCCAAGCAAAACCAGCACTGCAAAACCACAGGCCAGTGGCCAACAGGGCGCACAGGCCGGAGACCAAGATGAGCAGCCAGTTGCAACAGATAGTCAGTAGCCCCAGGCCGGAGAAATCGGTGCCATCAAGGCACACATGCAAAAAGACACCACAGCCAAAAAGGTCAGACCAAAGGAAACACTGGCCCCCCAGCAGACACCTCATGTTGACGAGGATGCGTGCACAGCGACCAGTGATGTAGAGGGGCCGCACTCAACAGCGACAAGTGACATGGTTGAGGCGGCAACATCTGCACAGAATAGCGCGGAGGAGGACGAGGGGCTGGATTACGCAAACACAACAGGACCATGCATGTCGGAGGACGTGCAGCACACCAAGCATGCAGGAAACCCCACAGTACTCTCTTGGACAGGGATCTGATGGACACAGTACTGGGGAGGAGATGTACCAACAAGTGCTCAGCCCTGTGAGGAGTAACACACCACCTCCCGTGCAACGATCAGGTGGGTCATCCATACGGGACCTTGAGGGACAGCTGAGCCGCATGGAGGGGCGGCTGCAGGCTATGCACAACATGGTAAAGCAATACTTGGCCAAAGGGGAAGCCACATGGGGGGGCAAATCAGGAGAACACCCAGGCAATTACCCGTACAGTATACCATGTGGCCAGCTGGGTGCGTGGGGGCATGGCAGCCATGATGCAGGCTGTGAACCAGTTGGCTACCAACCTAGCCCAACAACATCCTGGCCCGGCCGAACCACAAGACCCACCATCGACCAGCTCAACACCGGCGAGCTCGACACAGACGAGCCCTGTGCGCAGGTCCCTGCGCTGTATGCTCCGGCCGGAAGTACAACCCCCTCCATCTAAAAGGGGGCATCAATGGCCTGGAACACCTGGACATGTCAGGAGGGAGTCCAGTGGAACTTGTATTGGGTGGAGGGGGCGTGGGTGTGGGGGGTTTTGGGGCATGGGGGGGTAGGGGACATGGGGGTTTTGGGGCATGGGGGTGGGTGTGTGGGGATCTTGGGGCATGGGGGCTGGGGGTTGGGGGGTAGTATGTACTGTATTGAGGGTGGAGGGCAACATTGAATCATGTACATAGTTTAATTTCATCAATACAACTGTTGTGCTAAAATAAAAAAACATAACTGGACATTGCTTCTTGAGTGTGTGTCAATTCATTGTTCAACAGTGCCCAGTGTCCCCCAATCCCAGTGCCCAGTGTCCCACGTTCCCAGCGCCTTCTGTAACGCAGTACATCAAAAATATTGTGCAATCAAAGATTGGGGTACAGCATGTCCCTCACGCACATTGTGACGTGACCGATGTGCAGCATATTCGTCATCATCCTCCTCCTCATCGGTGGTATTTGGTCCATGTAAGGTGCAAGGGTACGTTGCGCCGGATGCACATGTTGTGCAGTATGGCACATGCCAGTACTATCCTGCCCACCTTCTCAGGCCCGTAAATGAGTGCACCACCAGACCTGCTGAGGCAACGAAACAGTGCCTTCAACAGGCCAAAAGTCTGCTCAATCATCACACGCGTGCGTGCATGTGCACGATTGTAGTCCTCTTTGTGCCTATTCAGTGGATGCCTGACAGGGGTGAGGAGCCACAGCCTCAGGGGCTACCCTGCATCACAAGGTGTCAACTGGCATGGTGGAACTGAGGTACTGTGTATTGTTCATGCTCCACTGGCACATATGTTGGTGATGTTGACTACTTGATGGAATTTGTTTTCTACATGCATGTGACATAGGATTAATAGGTGTCCCTTCGGCTGCACGTGATTGCATGGTGGTTTGTGGTGTTCCTGTCGTGCAGGCGCAGTGACAGGGAATTCCCTGAGAGGCATTGTTTTTTTGTGCAGTCATGGCTGCATGACCTGTGATGTGTTTTGCTGCGCTCATGTGAATTCTGCTTTCTGACTGCAGGATGGTGCATTGTGGTACCCGTTGCTCTGGTGAGATGGTGTACCATGTTCATGTGCAGGGTGGGCGCTGTGTGTAGAGCTACCATTTACACATCGCTGTGCGGCCATCTGCATCCATTGTCAGTCTCATGCATTCTGTTGAATTCATTTGGGTCACAGTGGTATTTGCCACCCAGAATGGTGTCCCCACCCAACAACCACCCCCATGGCCCATACAGCAGACAGGTTGCAAATGCTTGTGGTCCCTTCCTCCAACAACAACCCCCATGGCCCTGTGGTCCGACATACCCACCAGCCAGGCATGTTGTGCAGCGTGTCGTTCCATGTAGTGGGGAAGCGTCGAGTTCCGCAGCATCATTGCATCATGTGTGGATCCCGGGTATTTAGCACAGCAATGCGTAATTATCTTGCTTGCATCACACACCATCTGGACGTTGAGGGAGTGGTATATCGTCCGGTTACGCTAGACCACCTCCACGGCATGCCAGGCTACCAGCTCCACATGGGTGCAGTCGAGGACACCAATGACGTTTTGGCATGCCTGCCAGTGCATAAAATGCAATTTTGGTGGCATTCACCTCCTCTGCAGTGCGTGGTAGGGATATGTGGGCCCTTGCGTGCTTCTGAAGTGCATCCAGAATCTGGTTCAGCACACGTGAGAAACATGGTTGTGAGATGCCATGCAGCTGACCCATTGTGTGCTGGTAGGTGCCTGTGGCCAGGAAGTGGAGCACAGACACTACCTTCAGCAGAGGGGGGATGGTGGTGCGGTTGTTGATCAGACTGATCAGTTTATCATGGCCGAGATCCACTATGGTGGTGGTGTCCCTGTCCAGGCGGTACAGGGTTTGGATCTGTGCAGGGGTTAAGTCTAATGGACTGGCCCTTATGTGTAGGATTGATGGCTGCCTGCGGGGTACCACTGCCTGCACTGGTGGTATCTGCTGGCCCAGTCTCACCCTCCTTCTCCTCCTCTGCATTCCATGGTTTACTGCCTGCTCAAGGAGTATCAGTGCAGGAATGTCCTCCAGCTCCTGTATAGCAACTGCTAGTGGTATCATTTTAGACCTGGAAGGGGTGTGGTGTGTGGGTGTGCTGCTTATGTGCTGGGCCACACTCCATTGCCTCCACCTGTGCTGATTGTGTGCACCTGTGACAGGTCTGGACACAGCAGATTGCTGTTAATGGCTGCCCCGTGATGCCAGTGTGAACGGCATTGTGGTAACCCGTTTTACCGGAATCTGGGTGCCGGTAAGTGCTTGTCCATGCAACTCGTAATGTGCCCTACTTTGAGGTATGCCGTTGTTACTGGCACGGCTGCCGCGTGCCTGCGCCCATTCCGGGTTGGTGCTATGCAGTCACAACAGGTCCCTGGTGATGCCGGTAGCACCGGCATTGCGGGTCGTAATACACTGGTCTGGTAAACGATGCTGGTTTTCCCTTACCGGTATCGTTATTACAGGACCGCCAACCTTGTAATGAGGCCCAATGTTTGCACTTTTTTATAGGGGTATTATATGATCTCACCAATCTGCAACATTAAAATGTTTCCACTCAAGAATCAAAGTGTTTGATGTTAATTCATTTAGATGATTGTAAAAGCCTTTGATTTAGGGACGTTTCTATGACGGCGCCTTTTCGCGTTCTGTTTGAATATTGCTGTCCCAGCTGCATCTATGGCCCTGAATAAAACTGCGTTACTGCTTGTCTGGCGTACACTCCTTTTTGACTACTTTTGTAATTTTTTACTGGTGAGTTCCGAGGAGACCGCGAAACATTTTGGAGGCCCAGGCATGGGGATTCCAGCCGTACTCCCGGAGGAGTTCGGTATTGCGTTTGCTGACCAGTCCTCATTTTATTTTTTTATTTGTTTATTTAAATCAGAGTGACCAAGAGATGGTACATGCCAGGTTCCAGAAATCATCGGTGCAGGTTGGTCCCTTCAAGGCTTTTTGCATCATAAACTTAAAACGAACACAAACTTTCCATACATAGACTTAGCTCGCGGTATGAGGAAGAAATCGGGGGGTGTGATTCACAGACCAGGGCAATGCGATGATCAAAGGGCGATAGACTCACCGAAGGGTGTAATTCTAGGTATGGGCAGTGGTAGTGGGGGTGAAAACAAAATTAATCAAAGTAAATCTTCAAAAGGGCAGTTAAGGCATTCAAGGTGGTATGTCATCCGATGGTTGGAACCTATCAAAGATTAGTGCTTTCCAAGCTTCATAAGTGTCCATCAAACTATCTTCTTGGGGTCACAATACCACTGCCCAAGCCCTTGTATCTGCTTAAGTGTCAAATGCGAGAAACCACAGTTTTACTCTGGGCCACCTGTGGATTTCCAGGACATAGCAATCCTTCTCTTAGCAAGTATGCATGCCAGGTCCATACATCCAACTACATGTTTGTGTTTGCTACATCTGGGGTATGCACCTAACAGGCACTCGATGGGGGACCAGTCGTATGTAATGACACCAGCTCCTCTGCAAGCCTGTTCAATTCGGGACCAGAACACCTGCACCTTCACACACTTCCAAAACGTATGAATAAGGTGAGCACTGTCCTGCTAACACAATCGGTAGGTGGGCTGCGTATTGTTACTGAATTTAGCTATTCTGTTGGGGGGTCATATATGTACGATCGAGTAAGTTAATCTGTAGCAGTCTAAAACTGGCGTTACGGGATACATTCTTAGGGAAATCTAGCATGCGGTCCCATTCAGTGTCTGTAATTTCAGAACCCAAATAGGTTTCTCATTTCAGTTTCAAAACAGTTTCAGAAGCCTCTTCAAAGACTTTCAGAAGTGGTGGGGTTAGGGTAGATCTATAGGCTTAGTAGAACTCCGGCGGGAGCCCGTCACTTCCCGGCGTTTTACAGTTGGAGAGGCATGTGATAGCCTTGCGTACTTCCTCCACAGTGATGGGTTGGTTTAAGGGGGCGTTTGGTCAGGTGTGAGCCTCGGCAGTCGAATTAGTGAGAGATCTTCTGCTATATCTTCCTGGGGTACCAGATTGTCATGACTGTATATTCGAGTGTAATACGCAGCAAAGAAGTAATTGATCGCAAGTTGGCATCCTCACGGTGCCCCGCACTTGTCAAGAAGTAGTGTGGTGGTGGGTCTAGGTTGTTCGCGTTTGCAAAGCCAAGCCAGTAACCTCCCAGATTTGTTCTTCTCTGCATGGGTACAGGCCGTGCGTGTGGTGTAGTCAAACCTAGTCTCCCCCATGCTTCCTGATACTGGGTGCGAGCTACAGCTAGTTTTTCCTCGGTCACCTGGTGATTGGGGGGGGCTGGGTCTCCAGTATTCTAATCTCCTCTATGACCTTCAGTTCCTCCCACAACGTTCGGTGGATGCCCTTCCTCTCCTTCCCCCCCCCCCAATCCCTCCCTGGGTTACCACTTTCAGGGCTTTCCAAATGGTGCCTCAGCTCTCTACGCTGCCCACATTGATGTCTAAGAAATTGGTTAAAAATTATTTCCTGAAAACCTTGTCAGTTAGAGTGTCAGTAGGCATGCGCCATGTTGGTACGGGAGGTCTGTGGTTTGTAAAGTTCCATTCAGCCATCAGTGGGGAGTGGTCCGATATAGTGCAGCCCATGTACTCTGCGCTGCAGAATTCAGCGAATTGCCCCACCCCGGTAAAAAGGTCATCAATCCTGGTGTGGAGCTTGTGGGGAGACGAATAAAAAGCACCCTCTGGTGGTTGGGTGTAATTCTCTCCAGATGTCAGACAGATCTAGGTCAGTTAATGTCGTGAGAGGACGTATTCAGCATCAGATCTCTAGCACAGTTAGTCACCCCCCCTCCCCCCCAAATAATGAACCCCTCTCGCCTGGGTGTTATAAGGTTGCAAAGCGAGCGAACATGGGAAAGGACGGTATGATTTGGGAAGTATGAATTAATAATACAGATTTTTTTCCCCTTGTTGCATGTAAACCCGAATAGTAAGCACTCCTATAGCAAACGTGGAGTATGTAGAACCATAGTCCGTGGCCCGCCAGTGGTTCAAAAGCGCCTTCTGTTCTTCTGCTGGTAGGTGGGTCTATTGCAGTAAAGCTATAGAAATTTTCCTGCGCTGAAGGTAGGATTTCACCTGATTGCTACGAAGGTAGGAATTTAGACCCTGCACATTCCAAGACAGTATTCTAATGGTAGCTATTAAAGCTTCCTTTGTTGCCCCAGTATCCCTTGGTCAATCCGGATACATCCCCTAGTGAGCCACGATGTATAGAATGAACCAGTGCATAACATAAACAGAACTGTGGCATTACCCAACACAACCATATTGTTCAGGCATCCTGGTACTACCAAGGCTTAGGGTGGCCATTGTGTACCATGTAGTGGGACTAGCAGCAGGTCAGTCACCAGTGTCAACTGGGAGTGGGTCGGTAGTACTAACAGTGGCTAACTGGGTTTCTCCCCCACTGAACAGATAGGACATACCTAGTGGATTCAAATATTTGATTAAATAGCACTAAATAAGGGAAACCAAAAGGAACACCAGTAGTCCGGATCAGGCTAGTCCGGAGGGTTACAAGCAGAGCATAGGCCCTGTGTCAGCCCAACTGTTCAAACAAATGTACCCACATCAGTAAAGGGTGGTCAGCATTTTCTAAGAGACGGTAGTGTTGGCGGGAGTTATTCCCCACATTCAGTTTGTCAGGTACCAAGGCCACCTTTACAAGACAGGTTGTTGTGTTCCATCCACATGTTCACAGCTTCAGGACTGTCAGTGTGATTTACCATTGTAAAGGATCTTCAGCCTCGAAGGATATATGAGCATGTATTTAAGGCATAATTGTCTAAGCCGAGCCTTTATAGGCACAAATGAGTTTCGAGCCCTCTGTACTGCAGTGGTGTAATCTGGATAAATGGCAATTTTTTAACCTTCTCGTGATATCTCACCCCCCTCCCTGGAGTGATGCAAAATCACCTCCTTATCAAGGAAGTTGAGGATATTAGCGATCAAAGGCCTAGGGTGAGATCCTGGGGGTGGGTTTTTCTGGAGCGATCAGTGGGCTCTCTCGACCTCGAAGCCTTGCGAAAATTTGCCAGGACTAATCCCCTGTAGCAACAGATTTTCAATGTAGGAGGTTGGATCATGTTTATATTGCTCCTCCGTGATCTGCCTTCAGCATCCTCTGCACATTGTTCCAGAGAGAACTTCCTCCTCTCCAGCTCCTTGACCCTGACCTCTAGGTCTTTAGTAGTAACTACAGTGTCATTAAGCAGCGATTACGAAGATGATACCCTTTCCGCCAACTGTCTGACATCTTGCCGGAGCAATTGCACATCAACTTTGACCTCGTCTATTTTGGTTTCCAGGGAGGTTTGCAGGGAGGCAATCGTAGCAAGGGCTAGATTGTCTTGTGAGTCGTGGGTGGTGTCCAGCAGTGCTAGTTGGTCAGCGCCAGACGCTTGAGGAACGGTAGAGGTCTTATTTTGGTTAGAAAACAAGTTCATAATGGTGGGATTCCCCTTGTTTTTCGTAGGCAACATTGCTGGAGGTCCTTAGTTAAGAAGTCAAGATGTAAGCAACAACACACCACCCGGTAAGTGCCAGGAGGAAGGAGGCAGTGGATCAAGATTGTGTATCTTGTGGCGCAAACTTTGGTTGTGTGGCCTCTGCCACATGGACACAGGGGGGGTCTAGCCACGGTAGGTGACCAAGCACAACAGGCAGACCACAGAATGGTTATGGTATAGCAAATATGAATAGGCACACTATAGGTGCAGTGTTTGGATACTTTTAGTGAGTGCCTCCAGTGTTAACAGGCTGTGAAGGGCCCGGCAGACCCCGCCATCACAGCGGGTGAAACCAGCACAGTGATGTGGGTCGCAGCTACTCCGGGAGCCGGGCTGTCACAGGACCGCTAGGCTGCGTCCCCCTATGATGCAGCGTGTGCGCATGGGTCGTGCACAGGTAGGGGCCGCAGGGGCAAGAGCCAAGGAAACGGGTGTCACGATCCATGCCCCTGACCCCCCTCAGGTATAACAGCCCCCTGGCAGCAATGGGGCCAAAACCCTTCACACTGGCCCCAAGGGCCTTAAAACTCATCAGAAACAGACATGGAGTCAGTCCTGGCGCCTTTGGCTATTTAAACCACACTCGAACAGCAGAACACGCTTCGAGGTATTCTGCACTCCTGCAGCGTAACGTTCACCGTGTCCAGTTCCTGCTCATCTGCTTCTCCGGCGGCTCTATCCTGAAGCCCTAGATCCGGATTCCATTAATAACCTGGAAGAATAAGAACAGCATTAGAAAGCAAGAAAGCAAGAACACTTACATGTGAAGTAACCAGCCTTGAATCCATCTTGCGCTTCGCTTACATCGCCCATCTCCGGAGTTCGCTGCAACCTGCAAAGGTAAAGAAACAAGGACAGCATAAATCACAATTCTTACCTGGGCAAGCAGCAAGTCCTGGCAGCACCCTGCGCTTCTCTTACCTCACCCATCTCCAGGTTTCACCACAACCTGCAAGGGAGAAGGAACAAGGTCAGCATTAATAAAGCACTTACCTGGGCAAGCAGCGCTTTGATCGCTCATCACTCTGGAACATCACTGCAACCTGTACAAAGAAGAGAAGAGAACACAGGTTAGCAATTAACACCAATAAAAAGCGCAGCGCTCCACGCATCAATAACTCACCGTGGTCTTTGCCATTGGCGCGGCAACTCCGAGATTGCAACCATCCCTGTGAAAACAAAAAGGGACATTGTTAGGGAACAGTGCAGTGGAGCAAGACGTCGAGAAGACCGAGAAAACGGAGGGAAAGAAAGAGACAGAATAAAGACAGAAAAGACATTATAACTCACCTGGAAGGCCGAAAGAGGCAAAAGAAGACAACAGCAATTATGCCTGTACTGCAGGAAATCAGGTCACTTTCTCAGAGAATGTCCTGTAAAACCCCATAGGAGAGCAGTTGGAGCTACAGCGAAAGAATGAGGAGAACAAGTCAGAAACCTTCCAGGCACGGCAAGCATAGAGGTCCGTTTGTCAAGCGAAGGAAAAGAGCCACATACCTCACACCTTGCCCTGCCTGTGATTTTGATCAGTCACCAACAACCGTCTCGGATGCATGCTGTGGAGGCATACATAGACAGCAGAGCCGTTGGTAACTACATAGACCAAGGCCTGGCAACAAGGATGGTGGTTCCCTTCTGTCAGAAAACGACAACTGAGAAGGTCACCACTGTCGACAGCATGGAGATAGCTTCTGGTCCTGTAACTCAACGCACAGCAGAGTTGACCCTTCTGTGCCAAGACGGACATCGGGAAGGCATTGCCTTCGACCTTATCAAGGCCCCTCAGTTCCGGGTGATTCTAGGGATGCCGTGGTTGGTGGCTCACAATCCTAACATCGACTGGCGAGCCAAGAAATTAGCCTTCTCCAATGAGTGTGCTCATGTGTCCTACCAAGTGGAAATGCTATCGTCTGACCCAGAGACACCTGTCCAACGTAAAGAGGCGTTGGTACTAGGTGTAACAAGTACACTACCAAGCGAATACCACGATTTTCAAGACGTTTTCCAAAAAGAACAAGCTAATACCTTATCCCATCACAGGGCATATGACTGTCATATTGACCTCGTACCTGGTGCACAAATCCTGTGTAGTCGAATTTATGCACTCGCGAACCTGAAAATCTCCACTTGAAATCATATCTGGACCAATACCTGGCAAACGGTTTTATCCGCCCGTCCAAATCCCCAGCAGCCTCGCCCCTCTTCTTCGTACCCAAGAAGATGGGGGACTTGAGAACGTGAATTGACTACCGCGCACTAAACCAGGTAATAGTTAAAAACCGTTATCCCCTACCCCTTATCCCAGAACTGCTGGACCAAGTCAAGGATGCCCAAATTTACACGAAATTGGACCTGAGGGGGGGCATACCATCTTGTGCGTGTAAAGAAAGGAGACGAATGGAAGACCGCCTTTCGTACTAAGTATGGGCTGTACGAATATCAGGTGATGCCCTTTGGGCTTTGCAACACTCCTGCCGCATTCCAGTACTTCATGAATGATATACTACGGGAATTGATCGAGGTATGTGCCTTAGTTTACATCGACATCTTGGTGTACTCCTCTTCTAAACAGGACCATGTCAGGCACATTTGCTCTATCCTTGCAGAACTCTGACAGCACCAGCTATACGCCAAACTTGAAAAATGCTCCTTCCATGTCACCGAAGTCAAGTTTCTTTGTTTTGTCCTCACTGCCAGAGGCGTCCGGATGGAAATGCACAAAGTAGATGCCATCCTTAGCTGGCCATCACCGTCTTCAGTCAAAGGTGTCCAAAATATGCTCGGCTTTGCGAACTTTTATCGCCGATTCATCGCGGGTTTCTCCCAGATTGTGCACCCGATCACTTCTTTATTACGGAAAAACAACAAACTGTTCCAATGGACAGAAGAGGCGGAGAAGGCCTTCCAGGAACTGAAGAAAAGATTTACCTCAGTCCCAGAGCTATGACACCCCTGCCCAGATCTCCCATATGTAGTGGAAACGGATGCCTCCAGCATGGCAAGGAGGGCTGTTCTTTCCCAAAGGGATCCTGAAACAGGCCAGTTACATCCCGTGGCCTTTTGGTCGCGAAAATTTACTACACCTGAACATAACTATGCAATAACGGACAAGGAACTCCTAGCGATCAAGACAGCCTTTAAGGCTTGGCGTTATTACCTCCTAGGCGCCATACATACCATCACAGTAATCACCGACCATCGCAACCTACAATACCTCAAGACGGCAAAGGCTCAATCATCCCGTCAACTCCGATGGGCTTTATTCTTCGCAGAATATGATTACATAATCACTCACCGACCTGGAGTCCAGAACGGAAAAGCCGACGACCTATCCCGCATGGGTATTGAGGAGAACGCATATTCAACCCCAGACCCGGTGGCCATTATTCCAGGTGACAAACTACTAGGACTTACAACAACGTTATCAATGGACGATCTCCAAAAGGAAATTCGGCTCCTAATGAATACCGAAGCTCTACAAGACTGGACCACGCAAGGTGAACATTACACAACAAAGAACCAACTCCTGTATTTCAGAGGGCGTTTCTATCTACCGTATAAGGCACTAAAAGAACAAGTCATTTCTGGTTATCACGACCCCCTGATAGGACATCCAGGAATTGCTAAGACCCTAGCCAAGGTGAAAAGAAATTATTGGTGGCCGACCTGGCGAAAGGTATATTCTGTCATGTGGCATTTGTGCACAGAATAAATCCCAGAAACAAAAACCTGCAGGCCTTCTTCAACCCCTGGAAATACCAGCTGCACCTTGGCGCACTCTCCTTCGATTTCATCACAGATCTGCCTCCCTGTCAAGGGTTCAACACTATCTTAGTCGTTGTTGACCTATTCTCTAGAATGGCCGATTTCATTCCGCTTAAGGGTCTACCAAACGCATCCAGTCTGGCAAAGGTGTTTTTACAGCAAATCCTACGATTACATGGTTTCCCCTCCGTCCTGATTTCTGACCGAGGGAGTCAGTTCGTGTCTTACTTCTGAAGGAAGAGTTGTGCAATTGCCCAAATCGATATCCGTCTGTCCACTAGTCACCATCCCCAAACTATTGGCCAAACGGAGCGGACGAATCAGACACTAGAGCAATACCTACCGTGCATGTTACATCAAATGGAAGAAAGCTGGAAGGATGTGCTGTGGATAGCTGAATATGCCTACAACAACTCGCTACACACCAGTACCGGACAGAGTCCATTCTATACCGTTTATGGAAGGCGCCCACGTACTTCAGAATTAGATACCCCCATGGCCTTGGAAATGGCTGCTGTGAAGACTTTACATACAGCCATCACCCAAGCCTTCAAAAAGGCAGCAGAACACTTGATCCAAGCCAAAGAAAGACAGAAAAGATTCTCTGATCAACAATGAAGAAAAGCCCCAGACTACCAAGTCGGAGATGAAGTCTGGTTGGCCTCTCGGCACGTGCCCATAAGAGGTACTCAAACATTTCGTCCCAGATATCTAGGGCCCTATACCATCAAGGCTATTATAAATCCTGTGGCAGTAAAACTAGCTTTACCACCAAATATGCAGATCCATCCCATATTCCACGTGTAACTCTTAAAACCTGTTCAGCCTGGAACACCAAATCCGGTACTGGTTAACGGAGAGCCCAAATTTGAAGTCGAGGACATCCTAGATTCTAAACTCACCAGGTCTAAGTTATATTACTTAGTGGACAGGAAGGGATACGGCCCTCAGGACAGGACATGGGAGCCTAGCGAGCACATCCATGCAGCATTCCTGGTAAGTCGATTTCATCTGAACCATCTGACCAAACCAGGGCCAGACAGAGGAAATACCTTGAGAGGGGCCTTATGGGGGGGGGGGGAGGGAGTGCTGTCACGATCCATGCCCCTGGCCCCCACAGGTATAACAGCCCCCTGGCAGCAATGGCGCTAAAGCCCTTCACACTGGCCCCACGGGCCTTAAAACTCCATCACAAACATACATGGAGTCAGTCGTGGCACCTTTGGCGCCAGGCTCTTTATCAGTAATAAAGCAATACCAGTTTTGGACCTTAATCCTACATGGAGGCCTATTACACAGCTCAGTTCTGTAGAACCAAGCCATGCGGTCTAGTGTTTTGGGTGTGGCTGGGCCTGGAAATACTTGGCCTGGAACTACTTTACCCGGGCTATTTAAACCACACCCAAACAGCAGAACACGCTTCGAGTTATTCTGCACTCCTGCAGCATAACGTTCACTTTGTCCAGCTCCTGCTCATCTGCTTCTCCGGGGGCCGGTCCTGAAGCCCTAGATCCGGATTCCATTAATAACCTGGAAGAAAAAGAACAGCATTAGCAAGCAAGAACACTTACCTGTGAAGTAACCAGCCTTGAATCCATCCTGCGCTTCGCTTACCTCGCCCATCTCCGGAGTTCGGCCCAACCTGCAAAGGTAAAAGAACAAGGACAGCATTAATAACAATTCTCACCTGGGCAAACAGCGAGTCCTGGCAGCACCCTGCGCTTCTCTTACCTCGCCCATCTCCGGGTTTCACCACAACCTGCAAGGTAGAAGGAACAAGGTCAGCATTAACAAAACACTTACCTGGGCAAGCAGCGCTTCAATCGCTCATCACTCCGGAACATCACTGCAACCTGTACAAAGAAGAGAAGAGAACACAGATTAGCAATTAACACAAATAAACAGCGCAGCGCTCCGCGCATCAATAACTCACTGTGGTGTTCGCCATCGGTGCGGCAACTCCGAGATCGCAACCATCCCTGTGAAAACAAAAAGGGACATTGTTTAGGGAACAGCGTAGTGGAGCAAGACGCCAAGAAGACAGAGAAAATGGAAGGAAAGAAAGAGACAGAATAAAGACGGAAAACACATTATAACTCACCTGGAAGACAGCAAGCAGACTCGGAGTCAGACGGTCTGGACCCTACATAAGGGCACACGACCAGTGAAGCAAATGGGTCCATGGAACGCCCGCACCAACCACGCAGGACGGAGAGATCAACGCACAAAAACCTAAGGTGAGCAATAACCCCAAGGGAGGGGATTTGGAGCAGAGGGAGGTGGGAGTCCACCCATTACAGAACCAGTATCTTAACCCTCCATTCTCCTGTTATAGGTGCTAACCAACGTCTGGCACTTAACCAAGCAGAGAGGGGTCTGGGATAGCGCTTAGACCTCCATCCAGTATCGTGTGGCACCCCCGTGGATACCAGGTGAGTGTAACAACGGGAGAAGACATGGGCTCACAGCAGTCCTACCTTGACTTCCCGCGGTGGTGGATGGATCCTAGGCAAAGCGCCTCTTCAGTAAGACCACCACAGTGATATGTGTGGGCCCGCTCGAAGTACGAGCAGCTGGGTGCTTCAACGCCGTTTATCAAATTCACGGCACCAACCGCTCCCCAAGCAGATAATGTTACACAAAGTGCAGCGGGCAGATATATTCACAGATATATTCACACTGCATCGCAGCTCTGAGCCAGACCACCCAGGGGCGAGGAGGACGTCCCAGCCTGCCCACCGAGCAGCACAAGTGGGTCCCCGTGGATCAGCTCCCTCGGTGACTGGAGCGTGGCTGCCACGTGCGCCGCCAGCAAGTCCCAGGGAGGTCCAGGTACGCAGCTGGATCCCGCCGCAGGTCGATGTGTTAGTCGCACATCACACAGCAGCCACCATCTTGCAGCACAGGGGGGCTCCGAACTCCACACAAATGAGTCCCTCTGCCGGCTGCAATTTGTGTCGGGTGAAGGTTAGTAGGCTCGGCCTTGGTTTCCCCCAGACAGGGGTGTAGTTTTAAGCAGGTATAAGCAATAAATCGAAGCTGCTGCAAGGATCAATCAGGATCACAGTGGGAGCTTCACACAGTCACGTCCTCACTGCACGCCCCCCGCTGAGCTAAGAGCTCAAATTTCGAGGAGGCAGACGTAGACGCAGAGCTTCCGAAGGTCCGCCTGGTCAGAGTGCTACCTTCACTCTGAAGGGGTACTGACCTTTAAAGGGAGACTGAGGTCGAGAGGAGTGGAGAATCTTCTAAAGGATACACAAGGGTGCCCATGCATGAACGCACATGGAGTGGGAGGGATTATCTTTATGATGTGTAGGATGAACCCTCAGGAGGTGGAGGGCGATTGGCCGTAGTAGTCTTAGATTTTAAGGTCCATTTATACGATAAGTAGTAATTTATTTTATTTATTTAAATTTATATAGCGCGCAAGCAGCCCAGGGGCATTGAGGCGCTGTTACTTGCAATAACTTAGTTACATGGTACATATGATAGCGATTGTTGACACATTATGAGTAGTACAGGAAATCATACTGTTACAAATATTGCATTTGGGCGTAAATTACAAACATAAATGATAAGTATTTGTGCTGATGTGTCGGTCCTTATGTGAAGAGGGTAGTTTTCAGTGTTTTGCGGAAGGTGGTGAGGGAGTCCTCGCCACGGATGGTGGGAGGTAGGGCATTCCAGAGGGTGGGCGCGAGGTAGGGGAAGCTGGATCCACCCGCTTTTACTCTTTTTACTAGTGGCACAGAGAGCATGTTGGTGTACGGGGATCTGGTTGGCCTGGTGGTGGAGACAGGGTGGATCCTTTGAGAAAGGTAAGCAGGAGCAGTGAAGTGAATGCACTTGTGGGTCAGTGTCAGGGCTTTGAATACGATCCTTTCCTTTATTGGGAGCCAGTGGGCTAGTTTTCTGGATTCAGAGATGTGTTCTCTTTTAGCAATGCCTTGGGCTGCCCGGAGAGCATTGTTCTGTATTACTTGTAGTCTCACTAAGTTTTTGTTGGAGGTTCCTAGAAAGAGTACATTGCAGTAGTCTAGCCTGGAGCCGGTGATGGCTCTGGCTATGTTGGTGCAGTTCTCTTTGGATAGAAAGGGCCTGATTGCGTTGATAAGTTTAGCATGATATGCAGCTGCGGATGCTATTGCGTTGACTTGTCTGTCCATGGATAGGCTGGAGTCCAGGTAGACTCCCAGAGTTTTGACAGAATCGGAGACCGGGATTTTAATGGAGTCAATGGTGAAGTGGCTAAATTGGACATCTAGGTTTTTAGCGTGTCGGGGGAACCTACCAGGAGGAGTTCCGTCTTGTCAGAGTTGAGGCATAGTCAGTTGTCAGCCATCCAGGCTTGGATGGTGTTGTAGTGGTTGTTGAGGGTCAGGGAGTCGGTGTCATAGTTAGCTGTGAGAGTGAGGAGGATCTGGGTGTCGTCGGCGTAGTTGGTGTATGAGATGCCCATAGCGTCGAGGATGAGAAGAGGGGTCGTGTGAAGATGTTGTATAGGGTGGGGGAGAGACGGGAGCCTTGGGGTACACCACAAAGTATAGTAGTTGGGGATGCGGCGGCTAGGTCAGAGAATACTTGCATGGTTCTGTCTTGTAAGAAGGAGGTGATCCAAGCTGTGGCCTCTGGGGAGAATTTGGCGGTGGAGGAAAGGTGGTGGCATAGGACGCCATGATCCACGAGGTCGAATGCCGCGGATAGGTCAAGGAGTAGGAGAAGTGCTGGTTTACCCATGTCTCTAGCATCGTCCATTTGGTTCTTCAAGTCAAGTAGGGCGGTTTTGGTCCCGTGTCTAGGACGGAAGCCAGATTGGCGGAGTCCAAGGAGTTTGTTCTCTTCAATGAAATGCTGGACCTGCAAGTAGGCTGCTTTGTCCAATATTTTGAGGAGGAATGGGACAGTGGTGATAGGTCTGTAGTTGTTTGGGGGAGGTGGGATCGAGAGTTGGTTTTTTCAAGAGAGGTCGGACCCAAGCTTCCTTGAGGGAGGCGGGGACTTTCCCTGTGGTAAAGGAGGCATTAACGAAGGCTGTTAGGAAGGGCGCTAGCGCTTCCGTGCAGTCTTTGATAATGGAGGCTGGGCATGCATCACCTTTGCAGTTAGAGGGCTTGATGTTCCTCATAATGTTGATGATGTCTTTTTCTTGGATGGGTTTGAAGGAGAAGGGTAGGGGGGGATCCGGGGCGGGTGATGGGATAGGGATATGCCTACTGGGTAGGGCTTTTTAGTGGCTAGTATTTTGCTTTTGAGGAGGCTTAATTTGGTTTGCATGGCCGTTTGTATTTTGTCACACCAGTCTTTGTCTTTGGTGAGATTCTGGGGGGCGGGAGTGGGTGTCTCGAGCTCTCTGAAAATGGCGAAGATTTCATTGGTGCTAGATTGGGCTTCCGAGATTCTGGATTCAAAGGATTTGGCCTTTGCTTGGGTGATTGCCTTTTTGTATTTGGTGGATAGGGCTTTGAAGATCATCTTGTCTTTTTCAGAGTGGGACGTTTGCCACTGTGTGAGTGCAGCTTTTTTCTCGTTGCGGAGTGTGAGGAGCTCAGGTGTGAACCAAGAGTTGGAATGGGTAGTGGGTTTGGATTTGCGCGGTTTGAGAGGGGCAATGGAGTTGATAGCTGCTTTGATGGCAGTATCATACGTTGTTGTGAGTGTTTCTGGGTCTGATGAAAAAGGTGGTCTGAAGGCTGGGCCTTGGAGGAAGGGCAGTAGCCTTTCCTTAGTGAGCTGGCGGGAGCTTCTGGCGAGGCAAGGTGGGAGCGGTTGAGGCAAGGGGGCAGCAGGGGAGCTAGTGGTGAGGATGCTAAAGGTGATGATGTGGTGGTCAGACCACGGGGTGGGATTGTTACCTGTAGTGATGGGTGGGCAGTTATGCTGTTCTATCCAGTCAAGCGTTCTGCCCTGAGTGTGAGTAGGGCTAAGGATGGTGTTCTTGTAGCCTAGATCATTGAGGGCAGAGTCAAGGGATTTTGCTGCTACGTCCTTACTATCCCGGAGCCCTAGATTGACGTCCCAGAGGAAAATGGCTTTAGACTGTTTTTTGAGGTTGTCAGAGAGGAGGTGGATGAGAGAGGCTTGGAAGTCTCCTGTTGGGCCTGGAGGGCAGTAAATGGTGTGCACAGTAATGGTGCAATGGGGAGAGAGGGTTATTTTAACTTGGAGGTAGTCGCTGTTGTTGTTGGCCAGGGATTTCTCTATCTTTCTGATAGAGAGCGAGTCTCTGGCAATAATTGCTACACCTCCACCTTTGGAGAGGCGGTCTTGTCTAGTTATGGAATAGCCAGGGGGTAGAGCGAGGGATAGTGCCGGGCCGGAGGCATCATGTAGCCATGTTTCTGAGATCATGAGTAGATCTAGGTTGTGGGAGGTTAGGAGGTCGTGTATGTCTAGGGCGTGGGCATTGATGGACCTGGCGTTAATCATGGCGCATTTCATGTGGGGTTCAGTAGTGCCTGAGAGGGGGTTCATGATGAGAGAGGGTTTGGTGGAGGGGGGGGGGTTGAGCTCTGGGTGTTAGGGGAGATGCAAATCACAGATTTTACATTGGGGGTCACATTTTCGGAGGTGGTGGACACGTGGTATAGCATTTGGCACACTAGCATTCAAAATGGTGGTAGAAGAATTGCAAATCACAGATTTTACACTGGGGGTCACATTTTCGGAGGTGGTGGACACATGTGGTATAGCATTTGGCACACTAGCATTCAAAATGGTGGTAGAAGAATTGCAAATCACAGATTTTACACTGGGGGTCACATTTTCAGCGGTGGTGGACACATGTGGTATAGCATTTGGCACACTAGCATTCAAAATGGTGGTAGAAGAATTGCAAATCACAGATTTTACACTGGGGGTCACATTTTCGGAGGTGGTGGACACATGTGGTATAGCATTCGGCACACTAGCATTCAAAATGGTGGTAGAAGAATTGCAAATCACAGATTTTACACTGGGGGTCACATTTTCAGCGGTGGTGGACACATTTGTAATCAAATTGGTTATGGAGGCGGTATAATTGTACAAAAAGTTAAGTACTTTATTGGTGGCTGTGTAGGTAGTACTTGAAGTGGATGCAGGCTTTGAGGTTTTGCGGGGGTGCCTGGCCTTATCAGCGAGTGAGGAGGGTTGTACAGTGCGTGAGCATAGCCGCATTTAACGGCTACTCGTGGGAATGGGCTGTGAACTGAAGGCAGCTTTCAAAGTATGGGCGCGCAACCTGAAGCGCCTTGAGGTGGTGCAGGGGTTGGAGAGAAGCTTGCAAGGGTAGAGCTTCTTACCTTCTGGGTGCGGCGTAGGTTTCGGGCAAACGGCAGACGAGCAGCGAAGAGCTGCAAAGAGCACAGGAGGCCTTTTCTCCTGGCCTTCTCTCGTCTGCTTCGCCTCTCGGCCCTCTCCCCCTCCATTTAAAGCAGGATGGGAGGGGCGGGCAGGCGGACACAGCAAATGGGACCCTGGGCCTGCGGCGGTGAACTGCTCGGCAGCAGTTATTGGTGTCGATGTCTCCATGGCAACGGCAACCATTTTGTGGCTCCTCCAGGCGGCAAGGATTTCCTCGGAACACACGGTTGTTCCGAAGGAAAGAACAGCTGATGAGGCATCCAGCTGGCGTGTGGGGAAACGTGCTCGCTGCGGAGCTGCAAAGAGCACAGGAGGCCTTTTCTCCTGGACTTCTCTCGTCGGCTTCGCCTCTCGGCCCTCTCCCCCTCCATTTAAAGCAGGAGGGGATGGGCGGGCAGGCGGACAAAGCAAATGGGAGCCTGGGCCTGCGGCGGTGAACTGCTCGGCAGCAGTTATTGGTGTCGATGTCTCCATGGCAACGGCAACCATTTTGTGGCTCCTCCAGGCGGCAAGGATTTCCTCGGAACACACGGTTGTTTCCGAAGGAAAGAACAGCTGATGAGGCATCCAGCTGGCGTGTGGGGAAACGTGCTCGCAGCGGAGCTTCAAAGAGCACAGGAGGCCTTTTCTCCTGGCCTTCTCTCGTCGAGGTGGCACATTTGCGTTTGAGCAGAGGGTTGTGTAGTAAATGGCAGACCTTGTTAGACAAGATTTGCACGTAGTACAGGCAATTGGTATAGTTGCATCATTTTTTATATTCTTATGGACTAAAGAGAGAACAAAAAAGGGGAAGAAGCAAATGCGCCAGCAGTTTTTCGTGATAAGGTGGAAGTTGTCGCAGTTTATTTATTGTGGCTGTGAAAATTACGGAAGGGTCAGAGCCGAACAAGCATGTACAGATCAAAAGAGCTGTCTAGCACATGCAGGGGGTGCATTCGAACAAAGGGTGGAGCAATCGCACTCTCGATATACTAACATAGGACATTGTTGTTAAGGTGATGGGCCTGTGGAGAGGGCCATTCGTATACTAATCAAAACTAACAGTGTGGGCCTGTGGAGAAGGCCATTGGTTGTGAGCAGTGAGAGGGCGGGCCTGTGGAGAAGGCCAGTGCAAACGAGTTAGTGGAAAAAGTTAAAAGGGTAAGGGTGAGAGTGAGCGGCTGTGTATGAGTAGGAGCAGGGGTAAGTGAAAAGGGAAGGATAATTAGGAGGGGTTAAAAAGTAAAAGCGGGAGGGGAAAGTGTTTTTTTTTTAAAAAAAAGTAGTTTTATTTCATGGATGCACCTCTTACTCATATGTATAAAAGGTTGCCCCACTATCGTGATAAAAATAATGAAGTACCATTTCGAGTGGGTAAACGACACAGTGGGGAAGTGTTATCAGGAATGGCCCGGGGAGGGAACATTCAAAAAAAGTATTATCAACTGTATGTACTCCTACCTGTCGGCTTCCTATAAAGGAGACAAGCTCAAAAAGAGTTAGGACATTTTAGGATTCTGGAAACTGTACGAAGAAACTAAAAAAGAAACGGAGAAGGGGAGTGTGCCACCTCCTCCCTATGCAATGTACCCACTGTTGAAACCAGCTGCAGGATATTCAAATCCTAGGCGAGCATCTCAAGAGAAGGAGAGTATAAACAAAAAGAAAGACGAGTGCAGAACTAACTCTGGGAATAAGGATGAGAAGGGTAAAAATAAATATTTAGTGGACATTAAGAAGAGCGCACAACAGCAACTTGAATCGGTGTTCAGGAAAGCAGAAAAAGCAATGGAAAGGTAGATAGAGAAAAAAGGGAAGGAAAAGGAAAGATAGCAGACGAGCAGGGATGGACAGAATTACCCATACAAATTAAAATTGATAGATGGGACATGACTTGGATGACGGCGAACTAGATACGATAGAGGGTGATCGCACTGACAGATTGGGAGGACAGCAACGACGGCGACCATGACGAATTCGACAAATGCAATGTGACAAATGTGAGATGGGGAAGGAGAAGAAACGAAGGGGAAGAAGAGGAATGAGAGGAATCATTGGTGGACTTGGGGGAATAGGCTTCGGAGTAGGAAGACTAGAATGGCAGTATCAAAAAGACCACAGCAAGGGAATAAACTCAGAGCGCGAACGCAGATGCGCCTTTTGCAGAAAGCAAAAGAAGTGCATTACGTACCGTGGCAGACCATGGACAGGGATCATTTGGTCTACAGTTTACCTTCACTAATGGTGGGGGCGAGTAAGTGGATTCATGTTTTTGAGAAGGAGAAAGCAGGGAGTCAGTTTGCCATAGGAGACATCGAGTTTACTGGCGGTATTGGTGGGGGAACGTAGTGACATTTGGCAACAGGCGTGATATGCAGTGGTAAAGCGTTCTAACATACATGATTGAGCACCCTTTAACAATTATTGAGCACACGTGTGGAAAGCTATGAGAGATATATCCAGATACGTCGGATATGGGGTCAATATTAGCATGAAAAATTAAGCCAGATGAGGATCCTGCAGAGTATATATGGTTCGCTCTCAATGGACCCATCGATTGATGGTGCCCCGCTTCAGACTTGCCCGTAAAGGTGGCCGCTCGTTCTCGGTAGCAGCTGCTAAAGCATGGAATAATCTGCCTCTCCCCCTGCGTGAGACTATCGGCCATCTCACCTTCCGGCGGACTCTGAAAACGTTGTTGTTTAAATAGTGTTCTGTTCTCTGTTCTGCTTTTTCCATTTTCCTCCCTCTCTCTTAGCGCCATGATACCCTTGGGTGTACGTGCGCTTGATAAATATCAATAACATAACATAACATACCATACAAGAGATGTGGACATAGGAAAATAAACAGTCTTGAGACGACAAACTATCTCTGTTTTATCACATCTTAGTAAGGGGACTCCCTGCGGATGTGCAGGTTTCTCTAGAAAAAATAGTTAGGATAGAAGCGAAAGGATGGCCTGAGATGCAGCCAACTATTGTGCACTATTGCAAAAGGAAGCAGGAGAAAGATGGAGATAGCCGACAACACAGTCAAAGCGGGAAAAAGCTGGCTAAAATAATCATGGAAGGAGCAGTGCTCACGGGACCAGTTGTTGTCCCACACGACCAACAAGGGGGGAGCTCCCAGTAGCAGTGGCAGCATAGCAAGGAAGATGCATGCAAGCACCATATAACCAGCAGTGGTGGACGGTACAGATGCAACAATGCAACAACCAGCATTTTCAGACGCACAACAGCCTGGGTTTTCATATGCGGGAGGAGTAAGCAATTACACGGGACAGTACCAGAAGAGGATATTATCCAAGAGGAAGGGGGGTTTGGTGCAGGGGTGTATGGGGTCACAGTTTGGATGACAATGTTTTGTGTGCAGCAACTTTGGTCATCTTGCCCGAACATGCTCACTAATTGCACAAACAGGGCAGCAAGGAGTGCACCAACAACAGGCATATATGCAGATGCAGACACCTCAACAGATGCAAGTGATCACACAGCAGCAGCTGCGATTGCTGCCCACACAGACACAGGTTATACCAGATCAGGGACAAGGACAAGTGCAAAGTAGGGAGATGGCGGGAACGCCAGGTACAGTGAGAATACTTAAAGCACCAGCACAGACACATGTACAAGAAAAAGTAAAAATACTGGGACAGAATGCAGTGCCCCAATACACAGGAGTGACAGTGTTGGGCGGCAATCCATTCACGTCTTCTGCAAACACATTTTCCCAATAAGGGTGCCCACAGGAAGTGCAAGTGTGCCCTGTCCTAGCAGTAACTGAAGATCCCGAAGAGGTGCCTGAGGTAGCAGTTCAAATAGGACAGAGTGGGACGACCAGATCAGATTCCCATTATCAAAAACAGATTTGGACACACAGCTTTTCAGGGACAATTTTGAAGGTTCCTCTGACTAAAGATTTACCATTAACAATAGGGACGTAGCATATTGTAGTGCCATTATTGTATTCGAAAGACACACCTATCAACATTCAAGGAAGAGACTGACTAAGCAAATTAAACACCAACATTTTATTTTCAGAGGCAGTGATGGTGTGCACCACACCTGGGATGTAACTAGCCAGGGTGGCAGTGTTGATACTGGCATACTATGCACACAGCACGATGAGCGGGATACCAACGCACACACAGGTGCTTTTGTATGGGGTACGGGTGCTGCTGGGATGTGATTTATAAAAACAATTCGAAGGGATTGTGTCCTCCGACGTATTCCTTATCTTTGATAATTTTTCTCCAGCTTGCTGGCCTCAGAAATTGTTTCTGTGTAGAGGGCGCTGCGCGTCGACGTCCGCCAAGTCGATGTCCCTCGACAGCCACCATATCGGCGCCAACGTCACCATGCCCATAAATAGCCACGCGTGGCGTCTGTTGCTTAGTTCCATTTTTCCGTGCTTCGTGGGCCTCGGAATATTGTTGCTCAGTTCAGTCAGATAAAACCTCGAAATACCACCATTCGTCGAGATCTAGACACTCAAAGAAGAGACGTCGAAGATCCCCTTCCTCGTCATCTTCTGTTTCCCCAGAAAGGGTCTTCTGCCCCACAAAACACAGCTCTCGGGCTGAGTGGGAGGAATTCAGGAAGAAAATGCTAAGCATGTACGAGAAAGCGTCCTCGACCCCCTCGAAGACAGCTCAGGGTGATGCCCCGGGTGAAAAACCCAAAAAATCGAAACGCTGCGAGTCGCTGCACCCAGTGAAAGAATCCACCCGAGAGCACCACGGGCCATCTGGTAAGAAGGCATCATCTTGGACGCCGTCGTTGAAGATCCCTTCGACACATGGATCGGTGCCATCGACGCCGTTGTAGAAGGGTTCTTCGACGCAATGGCTGATCGAATCGACGCCATTGTCGACGCCGACATCGACGCCGATGAAAGAGAAAACCACAGCTACTTCACAGCCAACGGTGATACCAAGAGCCTCCGGCACGACGCCGAGACCGTCGTCGACATCCTCGAGTAGGATCCCGATCCTCTCGAGTTCTTCGAGGCCTCTTCCAGTTTTCTCGACGCCTTTCTCGGCGCCTCCGAAGCCTGTCACATCGGCGTCGACGACATCGACGTTTTCTCGCCCAATAATGACGAGTTTGGCTCCTTCTGCCTTACAAATGGGTTTTACACCATTTCCGAGGTCAAGAGTACCACGGCTTATCTTCAATCTATGAAGAAGGGGAGGATTCTGACCAGGAAACCCTCGGGTTGCAGAGGACCACACTACCTGTTTCAGAGGATTTTACCTCTGAGGAAAGAAGGTTGAAAGACCTACAGGAATCATTACATGAGGCAAGTGGGCTGGACACTTCTCCAGAAGTGGAATTTGTCAAACCAGACCCAGGGGAACATGCCGAAACACCCTATAGAACCCTGATGGCAAGGATTATTGAATTTATGGGTTGGTCTGCGCCTTAACCTGTTTTTCAACAGGATGACCTGACAGACCTACTAGACAAAGGTCCACAGGAGGATCCTGTGGTCCCCTTCCATTCAGCCTTGCAAAGGAATAGTTCATCTAATTGGGAAACTCCTGAGGTCATCCCTGCAGTCAAGTATAGGGTAGCTGCGGCTGGCCCTAAATATTTATCAAAACACCCGACTCCAGAGAGCCTGGTGATTCAAGCGGCAACTTCATCAAGCAGCAGATCTGCTTACTCTACTGTCCCACAGGATAGAGATGACAAAAGGTACGATTATATGGCAATAAAAGTCTTTTCTGCTTGTAGTATGGTGTTGAAATCCATCAACGCCACCTGTACGCTCGCCAGGTTCAGTCACACACTGTGGGAGTGTGCTTCATCAGCGGCTGACTGCATACCGGAAGGAGAGGAAAGGGAAGCCTTCCTTAACATCATCAAAGATGGCAAATAGTCACTTCAAACTGGCATAGATTCCGCTGACAGTATCAGCAGGGCCATGGCGGCAAGTACGACAATCCGCAGGCATGCGAGGTTGCAAAAGTCTGGCTTTGGTTCAGATGTACAGGCCAGACTTTTGAATATGCCCTTTGACAGCTCTTCTTTATTAGGGGGGAGGTTAACTCGCCATCTGACGGAATGGCAGGCTATTACGTCAGATGCTTGGGCATTGGAGACAGTTGCCCAGGGTTACTGCCTACCCGTTCTACACATCCCTCCGAGTCAGCGACCGTGGCACAGCTCTCTAAAAGTTCCAGATCCGCTCCTCTTGCAGGAAATTATAGACCTGCTAGAGAAAGGTGCCATAGAACCGGCACCAGTAGCGGACATGATCAAGGGCTGGTACTCCCCCCTACTTTCTCATACCAAAGAAGGACAGAGGACTGAGACCCATTCTGGACTCACGAGAATTGAACAAGTTCCTCAGGAAGGACAAGTTCAAGATGGTAACTCTCTCTCAGATCCTTCAGGCCCTCCAGCTCCAGGACTGGTTGGTATCTCTTGACCTTCAGGATGCTTATTTCCATGTGCCAATCCATCTCAAACACAGGAAATACCTGAGGTTCGCAATTGGCGACTCTTATTATCAATTTCGAGTTCTGCCATTTGGGCTGACCTCCGCACAGAGGGTTTTCATCAAGCTAATGTCGGTAGTGGCTGCGAGTCTAAGGACCGAAGGGATCCACGTCTACCCCTACCTGGACGATTGGCTGATCAGAGCTGTATCTTTGGAACAAGCTCTGATCCAGCTAGATTATGTCTGCCACTTCCTTCACAAACTGGGCTTCTCCCTCAATTTAAAGAAGTCACAGATGATACCATCACAGAGACTCCAGTTCATTGGAGCGGTCCTGGACACTTCCCTGGGAAAAGCCTCGCCACGAGAGGTGAGGGCTCAAGATATTCTGCAGATGGTCAACAAGTTTCAAAATGCCCAACGTGTCCCAGCCTTCGACTTTTTGAGGTTGCTAGGCCTCATCGCATCTTGCATCTTCCTTGTGCCAGAGGCTCGCCTGAGAATGAGATCTCTTCAGTGGGCACTGAGAACTCAGTGGTCGCAATTCTCAGGGAGAATGACGGATCTCCTCCGGATTCCGGACAAGGAAGCCCACGACCTTCAATAGTTAGCCTATCCAGAGAACATCTTGAAAGGAGAACTGTTTTGGCAACCATGGCCGGAGATAACAGTAGTCACAGACGCCTCACTCACAGGGTGGGGAGCCCATGCCAAAGACTTGACCATCAGCGGTCGTTGGTCTCCATGGGAGTCCAGACTACACATCAACCTATTAGAGCTGAGAGTGATCAGACTAGCGCTGAAAGCTTTCCTGCCATCAGTACAGGGGAGAAATGTCCTGATAATGACGGACAACACGGTGGCCATGCACTACCTCAACAAAAGAGGAGGCGTAGGGTCACTGCCACTGTGCATAGAGGCAATGCAGCTCTGGTTTTGTGCAATTCAGGAAGGAATCGCTCTATCGGCAGTCCACCTAGCTGGCGAGAAGAACTTGACAGCGGACGCTCTGAGCAGGCAGAGCACAGTCTCCCACGAGTGGGAGCTAGCTCAGGAAGTCCTTCAAGAGATCTTCGCCCTTTGGGGAACCCCTCAGGTGGATCTGTTCGCCACCAGCACCAACAGGAAGTGCGATCTGTTCTGTTCAAGGGAATTTCCCCCGAGAAGATCTCTAGGGGATGCGTTCGTAGTGGACTGGGAGTTCCCACTTCCGTACGCGTTTCCACCAGTCCATGTTATTCCTCAAATGATCAGGAGGTTGAGAAGATTCCGGAAAACCATGATCCTAATTGCCCCGGACTTGGCCAGGATAACGTGGTACCCGGACCTTCTAGATATGTTCATCTGTCCTCCAATCCGTCTTCCACTCAAAGAGAATCTTCTCTCCCTGAAGGGAGGTCAGGTTCTCCATCCAGACATCAGAACCCTCAACCTTCACACTTGGCTTCTGAAAGGGTGAGGTACAAGAATTAGGACCTCCCTGATGACGTCGTGGAGGTGTTGCTTTTGGCCAGAAGGCCAGCAACAAAGTCTTTATACCGCTGCCGTTGGAACAAATTTTGCAGCTGGTGTAGAGAAGGGAATATCGACCCTTTTTCATGTGGTACACCAACAGTGTTATCGTTTCTGCTCTACTTGGCAAGCTCAGGCCTTCAAGTTGGCACTGTAAAAGGCTATCTCGCAGCGCTTTCAATCTTCAAGTGCACTGCGGAGGAACCATTGTATTTCAAACTACCTCTAGTAATACAATTTCTCAAGGGATTAACTAATGTTTATCCTCCAAAACCATTCCAAGTTCCCTTATGGGACTTAAATTTAGTCTTAAATTTCCTAATGGGTACTCCATTCGAACCACTCCACTCTTGTTCGCTGAGATTTCTCACTCTTAAAACTGTCCTATTGGTAGCACTATCTGCTGCTAGGAGGGTGAGCAAATTACAAGCTCTTTTGTAAACTCCCCTATACAATTTTCCATAAGGACAAAGTTGTCCTACAGGTGAAGCCTAATTTCCTCCCAAATGTGGTTTTTGAATTTCATATCACTCAGAAAATTACATTACCTTCGTTCTACCCTCCTCCCCATCCGGGGAAAGAGGAAGAAAGGCTACATAGGCTGGACCCAAGGCGAGCTCTGAGCTCTTACATCAGCAGACTGGCTAGGATTAGGCAAGTAGACCAACTGTTTGTAGGATACTCAGGACACAAGTTGGGACTACCCATAACAAAACAGACCATTTCCAGGTGGATTATTTTGGCCATTCTAGAATGTTACAAACTGGCAGGGAAAGAGCCACCCCAAAATCTTAGGGCTCATTCAACCAGGGGTATCGCAGCCTCTTCGGCCCTCCAAAGAGGGGTACCGGTCCGAGACATATGTGCGGCTGCCACATGGTCGTCCGCACATACATTCACAAAATTTTACAACCTGGATTCCTCCACTAGTCAAGAGACCAGATTTGGCAAATTCGTATTACATTCGGTTCATTCCTAAAAGGGATGCATGACATTATTACTCCCACCTCCAATTACATGCCACTGCTATGGGAGTCTATCAAAGATAAGGAATACATCAGAGGACACAATCCCTTCGAAGAACAAGTTACTTCTTACCTTGTAACGTTCCTTCGATGGGATGTTCCTCAGACGTATTCCTTATCGCCCCTCCCATCCATCCCCGCAGTAATACTTCCCTTGTGGTTGCAGCTTACGCTCCTTCAAGGTCAATAACCAATTCAGGCATGACTTATCTTATGCTACAAAACGGAACTGAGCAACGGATGCCGCGCGTGGCTATTTATGAGCATGGTGACGGCGGCGCTGATACGGTGGCTGTCGAGGGACATCGACTCGGCGGACGTCGACGAGCAGCACCCTCTACAGAGAAAAAATTTCCGAGGCCAGCAAGCTGGAGACGAATTATCAAAGATAAGGAATACGTCGGAGGAACATCCCATCGAAAGATCGTTACAAGGTAAGAAGTAACTTGTTAATCTTTTGCAAACAAGTGAAGGTTCTTTGCCAAGTGTTGTTCGCTGATGAGATGGATATCGGGAATTTAAGCAAAGGTGTTTTGATTATCCAATAAATTTTTGTTCAGACCACGGTGCCCCTCCACTATTACTTCAGGCACACACACACACACTGATATACCTAAAGGAAGTAGTGGTGAGAAAAGAAATGATTATATTAGTTGCTACTGATGATGACAAAATGGAGTGGCGATCAATCCTATGCATCAATCCCACTCTGACACTGGCAGGAGTAACAGACACAGAATTGTTCACTACCAAAGATAATGAGGTAGAGTTTGAACCGAGCATACCATGTCCAGTGCACATAAAAGAAAGAGCAGTGTCTCAGATGACACAATTGGTGAATCAATAAATAAAATACTTGCAGGAGGATCTGGAGAAGGTTCCAAATATCCTATCGACAAAAGGACCCCATGATGTGGGCATACTAAAAGGAGCAGGGGCAGTACATATCAAAATAAAAGGAGTTCTGTAACCATGAGCAAAACAATGCCCCTTTTCCCGAGATGAGAGCATATATGTGACATTGCATGCCCTATGGCAGCAAGGTATAATACAGGAATCCTCATCAACATTCAATACGGCTATCAAAGGGAGGGGCCTGATATTTCAAACAGGATGTATGCCCCATTAAAAACACAGATGAAGAATACCCATTAGTTCCAAACCCTGCAACATTTATTTGCAGCATTCCAGCAGAGGCACAGTACTTCACAGTTGTAGATTTGAAAAATGCTTTTTTTATCCATTGGCGTGCACCCAGACTCCAGGTATCTCATTGCGTTTACTTATCGTGGGACCAGATTCGAACATCCAAGAATGCCTCGAGGGTACTGCGAGGGACCCAGCATATTCAACAGAATAATACAAATGGATTTGAACAATTTACAGGTTGTAAGTACAGTGATACAATATGTGGATGACCTTTTAGTGTGTAGCACAACAGAAGAGGAATGCAGAAGGGACTCAGTGACACCACAACATTTCTAGCTGACAGGGTACAAAGTGGATAAAGACACATTGCAGTATTGCCAAAAAGAGGTAGTATACTTGGGCAAGATTGTGTCAGCAGATGGGAGAAAAATACCACCAGAGAGAGTTGAGGCAATCTATAAAAGACCCGCACCAAGGACAGTGAAAGAAATGCAAACGTTTTTAGGGCTGTGAAACTATTGCAGGGTATGGGTTTTTGATTACTCCACTTATACAATGCCATTACTGCAAGTACTAAAAGAAGCTCAAACACAAAAGCAGCATTAAATGGACTGCTGAAATGGTTGAAAACCTTGATGAACTAGTTAGCAAAAGCTTAAAGATGTGAAGGCAGGCGCTCTGTTACCAGTCTTTTGCTTCTCCTCCTAATGCAAGTTTTCATGACTTCATCAATCTTCAGGGAGGCTGAGTTTCTTTGTTTTTTTAGGCAGGTCTGCATTTTTTGTTTCAGGTGTGACAAGTTAATTAGCTCTGAGGATTCTGGTACTTGTATTTTTCGCACTTGATTTTGCTGGCAGGTGACTGGAAACAACTCCCTCCATAGCACAAATCTTCCCCTTGATGGGGGAGGGGGAAAGCCATGGTTGTGGCTGGCTTGTGAGCCCGGGACTCCTGGAACAATGTTTAAAGATATGAAGGCAGGCGCACTAATGCACGTTTTCATGACTTCAAAGAAACTCAGCCTCCCTGAAGATTGATGAAGTCATGAAAACGTGCATTAGGAGGAGAAGCTAAAGACTGGTAACAGAGCGCCTGCCTTCACATCTTTAAACATTGTTCCAGGAGTCCGGGGCTCACAAGGCAGTGCAGCAGGATCATCATGCCTTACATTGGAGAGCCACAACCATGGCTTTCCTCCCCCCATCAAGGGGAACATTTGTGCTATGGAGGGATTTGTTTCCAGTCACTGCCAGCAAAATCAAGTGCGAAAAATACAAGTACCAGAATCCTCAGAGCTACATAACTTGTCACACCTGAAACAGAAACGCAGACCCGCCTGAAAAAACAAAGTAACTCGGCCTCCCTGAAGATTGATGAAGTCGTGAAAACGTGCGTTAGAGCACCTGCCTTCACATCTTTAAACTTAGTTAGCAAAGGCACCAGTATTGGCTACACTTAATTACAAAGAGAAGTTTCACTTGTTTTCCCATTCAGACGGTAAGGTAATGACGGCTGTACTGACACAAAAGAAGGGACATGGACACAAGCCACTGGCTTATTATTATTGGATCACTAGATCCAGTAGGGCTTCTCATGTGAGCAAGCACTTGCTGCTGCTGCATTTGCGATTGAGAAAGCTTCCACAATTACAATGGGGTTCCCTGTAATTTTGTATGTGGAACATGCCCTGTTCGCAATAATGGAAAGGACCAAATCAACATTGGCAACTCTGAGATTTTCATGGTACAAAGTAATACTGACAAACCTTGCAATAGAGGTGGTGAGGTGCAGAACAATAAACCCATCAGAATTAATTGCAGAAAAAATTGAGGAGGGAGGTTACATACATGATTGCGTAGTATGCATAGACAGGAATGAAGGTATGCTCCTGGTAAAAGAGGAAGTGATTGAAGGGGTGGGGGCCTGATTTTTATTGATGGACGCTCAAGTATCGACCAAAGAACAAGACCAAGGCATTCTGGTTCAGCAGTAATGGGCCACAAACAAGGAATACAGAAGGAAGAGGAGTTGATAGTGTACTCACAAACACGATTGCCAGCACACTACGCTGCACAAGCAGCAGAATTAGTGGCATTAATTGAGACACTAGGTATGTCAGAGGATCAAGCAGTTAACAACTTTTCTGACTCTGCATATGTAACATCCACTGTGCATTCAGGACTGGCAAGGTGGGAAAGGAGAGGGTTCAAAAGAAGTGATGGCACACCAGTACAGCATGCAGCACTAGTGTGTAAACTATTAGAAGTGCTACCACTCCCAGTAGAATTGGCTTTAATAAAGTACAAGGACCACACAGGAGGGCAAGATTTAATTTAATTGGGTAATGAAAAAGCAGACAAAACGGCAAAATAAGCAGCATATCTGCCAGAAAGGACACATGTGCTGTTCCCTGGCAAAGGAGAACATATACCTCTTATGGCATTGATTAAAAACTAGCAAGGAAAAAGATGCATTGCCCGACAATGTTAATGCAACCCCAATAGTACAAATAATATAATTGTAGGTAGAAGCACCAGATGATGAAAAAGAATTGTGGAAGAAAAGAGGATGTTCTTTGTCCCCAACAGATTTAATTTGGCAGTATGATTATATAAGGACCTCATGGTGGCAGCGGTAAACACAGACACAAGTGATCACAGTTAAAGGGTGTTTATTAAACTGTATGCAGGTTGGAAAAACGCCTAATCTACACCTAAATCTAAGCGTCGACCATGAAATGAAATAAGGCAGTCCTAGTGGCGTCATGTCAAATAAAAAGGGTCTATTCTAAGAAGCCTATTGCCAAACCTTACAACTAATAAAGAGTTGTAGGATAGTTTTCAAGAAAAGAAAGAAGTCTTCATAAATAATATGTCAGGATGTGGTAGCCTGGATCTTCCTTCCCCACGTTTTGAGCACTGGGTAAGGTGGGATCTTGGAGCATAGCACCACTTGAGCTTCCTCAGCACGAGTCAACAGTTCTGTTCCAGTTTATCCAGAACATTGATGGCCAAGTCTCTTGCCTTTGAGGGTCTGACTTACTCGAATAACAAAACAAAAGTTCCTTCAACGAAATTAGTTTGTTTCCTGGTTTTACTTAAGATAAGGGTTCTTCATCTCTGGGACCCCCTCTTCGGGGCACTGACCCTTGGGTGATTGCTTTTCACCACAGGGCTACCCAGAAAAGAACTAACTAACAAACAAAGTTCTGTTCTATGTATTTCTCGGGTGATGGATTCACCCATGGGTCCCCCTCTTCCGGGGCGCAGTCCCCTTTCCTTCCTTCGCAAATCTTAAATGTCTTTTTAAACAGTTCCAGTGGAACTCCCTCTGCACGGTTCACTCTTGTCAACACACTGTTTCTGGGTCTGGATAGCTGTCTCGTTGTTGCAGTCTGCCTTGCTCGTACTGTATTCTCTTGCTCCACCTTTTATCCCTGTGGGGAAGGGAAAGAGCCATCAGGTGTGTGCGATTCTCATCAATTGCTTGACCCTTGTATTGGGACATGTCAGGTAAACATCTCTGGTGTTAATCCGTTGTGCGAAAGTATTTGTGTACGGAAAGGGCAGGGTCGGGGGTATTGAATGTCCTACGGAAGAGGATGTGGTAAAGGTGTTGAAGAAAGGGGGATACTGCATCTCACCTGCCGGTGTCCCACTTCCTGAGGACCTCCCATCCAAGTGATCCTCACTAGTGCATCCCCAGGAACTGGATCCAATAGTGATGGCTGTGTCCTGGCCACCTGGATGACGGATCCCCAGAGTTTAGTCTGGGAGACCCCTTAAGGTTTCTCACAGATAGCACAGGCAAGGTGGTAATGCCAAAAAACGTTTTTGCAAGTAGCACAAGAACAGCTCCCCTACCCTGCCCACATATCGAAGCAGCATATGGTTGCGGGGGATAAGTGAAGACTGGTTTGTGCCAAACTATTACAAGAATGTTTCTGAATGTGTAAGCAATTGTATGATTTGCCAAAAATTCCTACCGGGTCACACTTTAAGATTAGTACAACGAATACTGCCGTGCCCGTAGGGGTCCTTCTGGCACTTGCATATAGATTCGCTATGCAAGATACATGTACCTCTTACAGATACATGCTTGTTGTGGTGTGTCTGTTTTCACGTTGGCTTGAGGTTGGTCCCTGTGCCCATATTGACACCCGTTTAGGTTCAAAATTCTTCTTGAGGGAGGTGTTCCCAAGGTGGGGGATCCCAGATGAAATTCGCTCTGACAATGGTCGGCATTTTCTAAACAATTTGATAAAAGGAATAACGGCTCTCCTGGGGATAAGGCACAAATTGTGCATGGTTTATCACCCACAAGCCAATGATTTAGTTGAGAAGATGAATGGCCTATTAAAAATGCACCTTGCAAAGCTAACTCACACGCTTGGAAAATCTTGGTTGCACTGCTTACCTCTTGCACTTTTCGCTTTGCACATGTCGCCTGGAAGAGACCATCATCTCACTCCAAGTGAGATTGTTACAGGTCAGAGAATGCATGCGTCTACCCCTCTGTCACGTACAATCTTTGGCGCAAATCCTCTGCTAAAATTCTGGGGTGAAAGTTTCACACGTATCTCACAGAACGTACAAAATCGCTTCAATATATATCCCTGCAGACAAGGCTGAGAGCTTGGGCAGAGCAAAGAAGTGATAAAGTAGGACAGTTTCCGTTAGCACACTTCTCTATCCAGGGGACAGGGTGCATGTAAAAAAACACTTCAGGAAGTGGACAGAGGAGCGCTTCATCGGTCCTCACACAGTGACTTATGCAACACTGACAGCTGTGAAGATTAAGGGTCTCCGAGCATGGTTTCACATCACTGACGTGCGCAAAGAACAGGGCAACACCTCCCATTGAGAACAGTAACAGAGCACAGCATAATGGGAAGTATTTGCAAACTTTCATTAACTTTCTTTTTAGCAATAAGACTTTATAGAAAGCCAGCTAAGGAGGTAGGAGAGAGTGTTTTTAAAGACAATGTCGTTCTGAGCAGATGGCAAAAATGAAATAGTATAGGATTAATATTTTAGTTTTATTTGATTTTGAAAGAAAAAAGTGGTACACAGTTAAATGACAATGTGACTAGAGGAAAAAGTAATGTAATGGAGGAAGAGGGTTCATTATAACACTGAAAAAGGGCAAAGGTTGTCATCCGGTTATGTCTGGTACGATTAAATGGTGTCCAGTCAACTGGTCGAAAAAAAACTGGTCGACTGCAATTTGGTCGACGCAATTTGGTCAAACCAAATGGTCGAATTTGTTTTTTTATTTATATATTTATTTTTCGGGTTTTCGTTTAGTAAAAAAAGGGGTTTTTAGAGAAAAAAAGGGGGTTGGGGGGGGGAACCCCCCCCCCCAAAAAAAAAGGGTTAAAATAAAAAAAAAAAAAAATTCGACCATTTGGTTTTCGACCAAATTGGTTCGACCATTTGTCTGGTCGACCAATTTTTTTCGACCAAATGTCTGGCAACCGATTAAATGTTGCAGGTGGGAAGAGAAAGGGTGAACGGCACATGCTACGTCTGCTCACTCATCCCACACGTAATGGGGGCGCCCAAGCTCTTCCTGCCTCCGGGTGTGTCTTATGAGGAAGTATGATGCCTAATGCACCTATCCCTCTGTAAAACTAGGGGTTTATTCCAAGGAGCAAGTGTCACAGTCCAGTGGGTGGATGAAGGGGAAACTGTTTATGGCGATAATTAAGTGAAACTCCACAGAATGGCCGAAAAAAGTGAGACCAAAGATATGATAGTAGAATATATAACAGAAGGTACTAAAAGGGGGGAGCTAAAAATAAGTGAACACAAAAAATTCCAATGCATAAATAAGGAGTGGCAAAGCATTCCCTGGTGTCACTCCAGACCACTAATGAGAATAATAGGTGCAGTGTGGTATGGTGGCAAATAAGAGGGGGGGATAATGCAATTTCATGCTGAAGGATTGGTGGGGTTTGAGCAAAATGTGGTCTCTGAGGTGATGCTGGGGACAGCGGCTATAGTGGTCGTGTGGTGGGCTGCTGGATTGAAGGCCTATGCCTAGCTTCCGCCTTATTGGAGTGGGTTCTGTGCAGTAGTCACTCTGCACAGCCCTGCCCTGGTGGTGCCTTGATGCAGCACTGCTGTGGAACTTGTGATATAGGAGAGAGTGGCGCAGCAAAGTGAGATGCAAAAATCGCTAAGCAGAACGGTAAGAGAGAACTACTGGTCCGTAAAGAGTGCTGCAAATGTGGCCGCTATCCTTGACGAATTTTGGTTGTTCTCCAAAGCTGCCACATCCCTGTTGCTTCCAGGTTTACAGGCTGCAGCCAATGCAAAGTGGCTTCAGTTTACGCGTTATGAGCTGCCAATTCAACAGCAAAAGGGCTAAATTCTATAAAGGAAGAACTATGTTCTTGACCCTCTAACTGCTGTAGAAGGTGAAATGTGTGCCAAGTTTGAGAGCAGCTGTTGTACCGTATGACCCGATGGAGAGACTTTGAATGGAACATTGAAAGCTATCGGGAAATACAGACACTCCACAAAGAAATGACAAATTAAGCTACTGGAGTGAAGTTCAGTAACTGGCTGGACAGCATTTTCTCATGGGTGCCCACCTGGCTTTCTGGAGTATTTAAAGTGACTGTCCCCACGTTGGTCCTCATGTTCGTCACCTTCTGCATTGGCAAACATATTTTGAGACTTTATTCTAACCATAAAGAGGAAGAGTTATGCTGCCCCCTGAGTGTTGATAGGGGTAATAAAAAAGACAATGGTACTAATTAATCAATTAGGGAAAATGCAGAGGACGATATTGATTTTTGGGTCAGAACACAGCCTGAGGATTTAGAAAACTGAGGAGTTTTTTTGGATCTCATGTCTTAAGGATGGAGAGGGGTGTATATGTGTGGGGGATAATTGGATAGTTGGGAAGAAGCTGGGGGTGACATGAGATTAAAACATATATGGATTCATAAAAATAAAGTAGCAGAAAAGGAACTTGGGAGGGATAAATAGTTATTGATAGATCAATAAAAGGGTGGAATAACGTGTTAAAAATGCTAAAAGTTCAGCACGGTAAAAAGGCACAAACCTATAAGCTGCGGGAGTAGCACTCTGAACGGGGAGGGGGCTTCCTTGTTAGCAACACAATAATTTGAACTAGGCTGGAGAATGCCCTACAATAACAGTATTTCATGTTACAGAAACATATATAATAAAGATGGGTCACAGGTAAGTATACAAGGTTTAGCATTAGGCTGAGGCGATGCAAACAGGCCTCAAAGCATGCTTTTCTAAAACAAGTGCTTGTTTCATTAATTTGCTTAGAAGCCACAGTGGCTGGTAGCACATTGCAAATCTCAGGATCGCACGTTAGGAAGCGAACAATCTTTCTTAATTTTGAGGTCCTAAAACAGAGCTCATGGGTGCAGTGGAAAGGCAATGAATGCACAATAATTGTATAATTTGGCATATTAATTTATGACTCCTGATCTAGTGACGGTTTCAGAAAACCCATGGCAGTTTCAAATTGCCCCGAGTAGATCACTGCCTGGGAAGAAGGTTGAAGTGTTCCTAATGTGCAACATTAAGACGGTAACTTGTTTTTGGTTCAAAGCTCTGACAGTGTCATGGTAGAAGACTTTCTCATGAGAACGTAGATGAGATGACCGGGTCAGATGAATAAAGATCTGCTGGTCATCTCAAATGTTTCAATGAATTGGCACTATGAAATGGGAATTGGGGGTGACATCACAATGGGAAACTGGGGGTGGTGTGCTAAGGTTTGCTGGACCCAAGATAATGTATGCCTTTCTACAGGGGTATGATATAATTTCACCAATCAGCTTATTGTGGCGAGGCATTTTAATGTTGCAAAGTGTTTATTTAGTTTAGATGATTATAAAAGCTTTTGATTTAGCAGTGTTTCTTTGAAAGCACGTTCTGCGTTCAGTTTGAATATTGCTGTCCCAGTTGCGTCTGGGGCCCTGAATAAAACTTTTACTTTTTGCCTGGCGTACACTACTTTTCAACTCGTTTTGTAAATATTTACTGGTGAGTTCTAAGGCCACCCCCTGAACAATGGTGTGTCGTAGATATAGAACAGGTGATTCCCAACATGTCACAGAAGGCCCTCCAGAACCAGCATGTGAACTAGGAACCGCCATCCGATATAATATGTGTATGCAATCCATGCAACCGGACGATATGCTGTAGGAATAGCTCTGCCAGTTCCCAGCACTGGAACTTCCTTGGCAAGGGATGAAATGAGCTTGTTTGGTGCGGTAATCCACCACTACCGTTATGGTGTCAAATCCCTTTTCCATTGGCAGTTCAGTCACAAAATCAATTGATATATGTGACCAAGGTAATGGAGGCATTGGAAGCGGTTGTAGAAGGCCCATCCCTTTCCTATGATCAGCCTTGTTCCTCGTACAAACATCACATTCTTGAATATGCTCATACACGGGTTGACCCATGTGAGGCCACTAGAAATATCTACCCAACATCTGCTTGGTCTTTCATCCCCCCTGAATGGCAGCTAAGTGAGCATCATGACACCACCACAGGGCTTAGTTCTATTTTCCCAGAGTAGGAAAGAGAGAGTAAGAACAATCGGTTGGCATTATCTATCTATCTATCTGCATTCTTGTATTGCGCCACTAACCCGTAGGCCTCAGGGCGCAAACAGAAGGAAAAGGGAAGGCAGACAACAGAAAACAGTATAAAACAGGAAAAACAAAGAAACAGGGAGACTTAGGAAACCCAAACCTCACAAAGGCCAGCAGAATGAGGAGATATAGCGGAAAACTGATTTCAATGCCGAGAGAGCTGTACTGAAAGAAATAGATAAGTCGTATCCTTTGTCCAACAGGAAGGTCTTCAGTTTCTTTTTGAAAATAGGCAGAGTCTCACTATTAGTAAGATATTTAGGGAGTACATTCCAGAGAGCCGGGGCCCAAGAATCAAAGCTAATACCCCCAAATCTTTTCAGAATAGATGGAGGTTGAACCAAGACTGTATTGCTACTTGAGCGCAGAGAACGAGTGACTGGTTTCTTTTTAATCCTAGTAGTAAGGTAAGATGGAGCTTGACCATGTAGGCATTTAAACACAGTGGTTAAGCCTTTATGGTGTAAGCGATGTTTCACTGGCAGCCAGTGAAGGCTGCGCCTGGCGTCGGAGACGTGCATGTTTCGCTTAAGGCCCATTACAGCGCATACTGCATTATTCTGTATAATCTGCAAAGCTTTAATGTTGGCCTGGGAGGTACCGATCATCAGACTATTACAATAATCCAGCTTGCAGTTTACAATTGCAGCTGCGATCAATGCAAGGTTCTCTTTAGACAGATAAGGACGAATCTGCCATAAAAGCCGAATATAATCATGACAAGAGGATTTGAGGTAGTTGGCCTGACGAGTGAAGGATAGCTGCGGGTCAAAATAGATTCCCAAGGTTTTTACGGATTAGATACAGAAATGATATGTTGACCAATCAAAAAGTTGTCATATTTTGTGTCAAGTTTCTTCAGTCTCTGCTGGGTACCTAAAATCAACAGCTCCGTTTTTGCATTGTTGAGGGCTAGAGAGTTTAACGCCATCCACTTCTGAATTTCAGCAAAGATGGAGTTGATGTACTCTACATCTTTTAGATACTCACCAGTGAGTTTAATACAAACTGCGTGTCGTCAGCGTAATTGGCAAAATAAATGCCCAGGGCTGACAGAAGAGCGCAGAGAAGACGAGAGTAAATGTTAAAGAGTAGAGGCGAAAGACATGAGCCTTGTGGAACACCACATAATAGTAGGGAAGCCATGGAGTGAGCATTATCCTTAGTAACTCTCATATTCCGTGGACCCAAGAAAGATTTGAACCAGGCAGAGGCTTCAGGGGAACATTTGCCGATTGTGATTAGTCTATCCGCCAGTAGTTGATGATCGACTAAATCGAAACCCCTTGATGGGGGGAACCCTGTCCGTATAGTCCTCTTATTGTCCAATGCCACCCAATCTTTGAGAGTCCATCTTATTTGTTCTAGGATGCTTGTAGTGACTGCCCCAATTATTTTGTCTACTGGTATTATGGGCCTGGCTCCTACTATTGGGTGATCTTTCTTGTTGAGTCCAGGTATCCACGTTGCTGTTCTTTCTACCTGGACAATATGTGATGACAAAAATGTATTCACTGAAATACTGGGCCTATCTTAACTGCCTCTAGGACTCAGGGTTTTGGCTGTCCTGAGGTACTGTAAGTTCTTGTGGTTGGTTAATAACTCTGCTTGATGACGGGCCCCCATGAGAGAATGCCTCCACTCAGCAAAGTTCCTTGTCTGTGATGGAGTCAGGTTGCTCACACACTGTTAATTTCCTGGAGTAATATGCTACTAGATGTGTAATTCCTTCGTTATCTTGTTGCGACAGGACGGTGCCTAGCGCTTATTTGAATGCGTCCGTTTCCACCACAAAAGCCATCTCTGGATTTGGATGGTGCAGCACTGGGGCCTGCGTAAATGCTGTTTTCAAAGCCAGAAAAGCTTGCTCTTCTTTCTGCTCCCAGTCAAACCGAGTGGTTTTCACTAGCAGCCTTGTGATAGAGGTGATTTTTAATGAAAAGTTGTCGATAAGCCTGCTATAGAAATTGGAAAAACCCAGAAAGGACTTAATATTTTTCTCACATCGGGTTTCAGGGCATTCAGTAACTGCTTGGACCTTCTTTTTTCTTGTAGGAGTGCCATTTGGTGACAGTATATACCCCAAGAACTCCACATCCTTCATGTCTAAAAGACTCTTTTTCGAGTTTGGCATACAGTCTGTGTTCCCGAAGTCTTAGCAACAATGCCCAAACGTGTTGCACGTTTTGCTCTTTGGAGTCAGAATAAATCAATAAATCATCAATCTAGTGTGAGGGGTCAGAAATGAGAGGCAGACACAAAGTACAGTCTTCTCATTGTCAGACATTTTATTTAAAAGAAATGGGTTGGAAAAATGCCTCTCTAGCACTATCCTAAGGAAGGCGGTCGCTTACTCAGGCAACTAAAACTAAGAATCGGTCTGTGTCAAGTAATTGGTAATGTAGAAACTGTCCTTGTGTCCAAAACACTCTAAACTGACCCTCACACTAGAAATAAACAAGAGTGCAAGGACATTTCTCTGACCTATGTTTAGTGGAAAAAGTGTTTATAATCAAAACATAATGAATACATCCAAAAGTGTTTTTCCAAAGAGAAATCCTTGAAACCAGAGGATAGTTCCCTTCCCCTTGTAATAGGAGGGCCAACAGTGTCTCTTTTAAACAACGGTTCCTTAAGGTCACCAAAAAGTGTCTTTTTCAACAATTTATGATGCTTTTATCCTGGATTCAGAAAGTTCTTGTTCACACAATTTCTTTCAAAGCATCCGTCAATGTCTTGGTAGCAAAAGTGTCTTTCTTGAACAATGTCGTTCGTCTATGTATGGGTTTCACAAAGTTCTCGTTCTGTAAACTTGCAGATTTAGTTGATGTATTTTCCAGACTTCCTTGCCGGGTATTTGCTATCCCTGTTAAACTTTTCTTTACAACTTCTGTTGGATTACCTAGCATAATCCTCTGCCAAGTGTCCTCTCATGGGTTCTTCAGATCCCCGGGTATACTTCCCTGACAGGTATCCTGCCACAATGGTATAGTGTTTTCACAACTTCAATGAATTGCTTGATGTGCTGCACTGCCATGAATCCTTTCACTGGTGTTATTAGAGATCTCCTGGTATACTCCTCTGCCAGGTATCCTTCAACTCCCACCAAATGTCAACTGCCTTTTGTCTTCTCTTTACCAGGACTTCTCTATTAGCTTTACTGTTACTTTCCATACATCACAACAGCATCTGCTTTTGCTCTGTTCAGTGTTTTTGCTTAGGGTAACAATTGCTTCAGCTCTCCCACATTGACATCTCATGCATACATACATACTCAGATTTTGTTGTACTTTTTCTGGTCGGTATTCAAATGTTCTTGCTCTTAAACCTTGCACGTTTTGCCGGTGTTTGAATCGGTTTTGAATATTGTTCAAAATGTCAATCTCACATAGTTCATTCACTTGTTCTCTGCTTTGTTGGTACGTCCAGGCTCCCCAATGGCTCTGGACTGACTCACCAGTGGCTTGTGGTGTCCCCAACTCACAGCGTGCCTCTGCAGTGAAGCTTCCTTCCTGGATTGGCTTCCCATGCAATGCAGGCATCTCTTCAGTATTCCCTGTGGGTCCGCGGCTACTCGCCGGCCTCCTTCTGCATCCAAGACCGGAGAACGCTGCTTCTTGACACAACTCTACCTCCAGGAACTCTGCTGTGCTTCTCGGCCCACCCGAGATCCTTCAGCTAGGCGGCAGCACTTCGCCTTCTCCTCGCCAAGTCGGTGTCTGTAGCTTTTGTTCTCTCGAGCCACCTCATAAAAATGCCTGTCTTCTCCTCTGGGGTTCTCTCCAGTACCGTCTCTGTAAATGCCACGGTTGCCATTTTTAAATGTCCCGGGCAATCGAGTGTGATTGCATCTTGGTCTTTGGACGTTGCTTAATCTGCACTAACTCTTCCTTCATCTTCTTCGTCTCAGTACTTGAGGCTTTATGGGAGATGAAGCCCATAGATGTAATTGGATTTAAAACATGATGATGTTCAAAAACGTCACTTGCAGAAATGACAGAAACAGACATTATTTTACATGTGTTCTGAGTGTTTAAAGTATACATAGGGTTTTGTCTAGAGTGACAGAAAGGATAGGGCTTCTGATTTTCACAATAGGGGGGATTTGTGGGTTGACAAGTCACCAAAAACTTTGATATTAAAAGGTCTTTGCCAGACATAATGGGGGAATACTGCACCTCATCCAATGGATTCATCACCCCTCCCTGGTAGCTGCCCCCTCCCATGTGATCCTCCCTCAGATAACCATCCCCAGGGTCAGGATCAGGTAGCAGCCGCCGTCCCCTGGCCAGATAGGAGGAGGTTACCACTGGAGAATAAGTGATGAGTCCATTGGATTCATCACAGTAGACCACTACAAGCATGTCGATGTACCCACGTCGGACTTCCTGCTTGAGGTGCTGGAATGCGGCCGGTGCTTTACACACTCTAAAAGGTATAACCAAGTATTCGAACAGGAAAACTTTGTCCGGAATGCCGGCTTCCGATCGCCCCCCTACTTAACCCTGATCAAATGATATGCGCCTCGTAAGTCCAATTTGGTATAGACTGGGGCCATCTTAACTTGATCTAACAGGATGGATATCAAGGGCACAGGGGGAAACGGTTCTTGACAGTGACTTTGTTAAAGGGCTTCATAGTTGATGCAGGCGCCTTTTTGGGTTCAAAAAAAGAGGTGTGATGACACTGAAAACTTGGAATGGCGAATTAACCCGCATTCCATAATTTCGTCAATATAATGACAATATTGTGATGAACTGCAGGTGATCATCCCACCAACCCTGGCCTGGTACCCTTCTCATGTGGCCAGGGAAAGGCAGACGCTTCCTGATCGTGGGGGTAGTGTTCTGCGGGAGGATCACATGGGAGGGCATTCAGATCAGGAGAATTGGGAGAATCCTCTAAAGAAATTCCCTAGTGACCGTACGGTCTTATTCTGCCTAACTCCGCCCTTCACCGCCTTCAACTAATCTAGAATGGGACTGCAAGATTTATCCTTGGCCTCAAGCCCAGGGACTGCATCTCTCCAGTCCTAAAATCTCTCCACTGTGAGGATCAAGTTCAAGACCCTGTGCATCATCCTCAAGGCTTTCTGGGGCCTAGGACCCTGCTACATCCAACTCTCTCCCTCAATATCTTCTTGCTAGAGCCCTTCGGTCTTCTAGTTCCAACTCTCTGCAGATCAGACGCTTTTCCAAGCAGAGAGTGGGGGGTAGATTTCTCATCCACAGGTACCTCCCTCTGGAATGGCCTCCCTGCCCCTCTCAGACTTGAGCTGGATTGCCTGAAGTTCCGAAAGCTTCTCAAGACCTTCCTTTTCCTCCCTCCCTTTCCCCCCTCCCCTGTTAATCTCCGAGGCCTGCCTCTTGACTGACTTCCTGGTTCTCTCAGATTCTTACAGGGCACCCGGACCTCCCCAACCAGTCTTCCCCTGCACTTGGTCTCCCCTCACTCCCCCCCCCCCCCATCAACCTGCATTTGCCCTTCCGGGCCCCCTCCTCTTGGAGTAGCCTGGCCTGCACCCCTGAGCCCTTCCAGCCCCTTACCTCTCACTTAGCTCGTGGACTTTCCTTCCCCTGCACTCTCTGCTTCCCCTGGCTCTCTCCACCTGGCCACGCCTGGCACTTGCTTTCTCACTGGGCCTTCCGCCCTGACCGACACTTCCCACCTTCCCCTTTTCTCCTTCTCCCCTGCACTTCTTGTTACTGCACTTGCACAATGCGAATAAATGGCATATTGTGAAGCCGAAATATGTTGTAGAGGAGGTTCCAGACATGGCCTGCACCCCTGCCCCGCATTTCGAGGCACCAGTAAAGTACTCGCCAAGGTATGTGACGTATGAGGAGCAGATGAACCAACAAAGAGCTGCACTGGGACTGCCCAGTGTACATTAGAAGAGCTGTACCTGTTGAAGCGCCCATAACCAGACAGCCCTGGGCAGCACAGTACCCCATTAGACAACCATACCAGCCACTGATATGAAATGATAAGTATTTGCAGACTGTCCATGAGGAGACACAAAGAGCCCTGATGGAAGGCAAATGGTAACGAAACGCGGGCCTGGACAAACTCGCACATGGACAAAGGTAACACGCCAGCGCAAGCAGCCATTAAAAATAAATACAAGAGAGACGAAAGACAAAACAATGCTGAACCGTAAAAAAGAATCATAGCTGTGAAACCAGATGGAAGAATCGAACCAGCTAATGTGTGTAAATAGGCTTGGAACGCAAGAAGCTAAGAAATCAATACTGCTTGCAATGCTTAGTAGAAGAATAGAGCGGCAAGCGCCAACTATACATCTATCTCAATAAAGCACAATGTACACGTGCATCTCCATTTTGTAAAAGCAGAAGTACGCCCAGGCGGCCAAGGCATAACTGGTCGGGTTTCATATCCAAGCCCAAGCAAGAGAAAAGAGCGGAATCGAAACTCAACAAAGGACGGCTCAGGCCTGGGAAATCGAAGTCGACCCAAGAGAGGGAGGCGAGTTTCAGCTAAGGAGAATCGAAACTTCAGAGCATACCAGCCTGCCCTGTGAAGGTCAAGATAAGGAGGCCCGGGCAGGTGGTGAGGCTACAAGGAGAATTAAATACACGAAAAGCTGGAAACTGAAGCAGATTCATGGTGAACCAACACGTGACCAGCCAGGCGCGAAGATTTACCACTGTCTGATGTCACCCAGATCCAGGCCTTCCTTCCAGGGTGAATCTTGGGATACCGGGCACCTGGGTGTCTATTCTGCATGCTGCTAAGTAAAGTGGAGATTTATGCTTAGGGGTGTAACTTGCCCAATCACAATGGACCATGTAATCTAGGGTCCTATAGACACTGTAACCAATAGAACGTCATACTTGTAGTGATGTCAATCACGTGTGATGTAGAGGGATGGGCGTGACGCCCACCTGATAAGAGTTAACCAATCTGCATGCGTTATTGTCATATACAGATATAGCACCTATACTTAAGTTACCTTTCCCAACCAATTATATTGCATGATGATTTTTTTTTTAATTAGACGTCACTGATGACGAGTTTAGCCTATAAAAACGGCTGTTTGACTGCAAGTCGGAGCGAGACTGGTGTTTGCGATGCTGCTGATTTACATATGCTGATGTATGTATCATTAAACAGACTTCTCTTTGCCAGCTTATTGAGTCCTGGTTATTGAGTTGTGCTGGAGTATGTGAATCCTGCACCTTGTCCTCACATGGTGCAGCTATCTTGTATTACAAGTTCTCGAGGATGAGTACTGACCAATGGGCCCGTCAGTAATTTCCTCTCCTCCTGAACACTGTGATAAAAAAAGAAGAATCAGAATGTTGGAGACTTCAAGTCCCATAATGCCATAGGTACTCTGACGAGGAAGAGGAGCTCAGAGGCACAGAACTGCAATACGCAGTCTAGTCTACTGTTCTGTACAATCCACACCCGAGTGGGAATTTTGACTATTTAAATCCCCTTCAGGTGCAGATGAAGTGGAGTGGCAGTAGTAGAAGTTATCTGTAGTCGTGTATGCAGAAGAGTGAGGACGAAGACACCAGGAACACCATCGTGCCTTTGGCGATTAATGTTGCAGAGAGAGTTGTGAGCCAGAGAAGCCCACGTTGCAGAAGCACTACTAACACAATTCCAGTCGGTTGATACCATCCCGCCAGAACTACCCTCTGAATATCGAGGTTTTTTCGATGTATTTGACAAGAAACAGCTGGAACATCTCCCTCTTCATCGACCTTCTGACTTCCTGTAGGACTTCCTGTAGGACTAGAGGAGGGAGCTAAAATACCCTCCGGTCAAGTATACTCCCCAATTCCAGCGGAAGACCGGGTTCTACAGGACACTCCAGGTTCCCAGCTTTGTCCCTAAACAGGAAGGCAACTTGCAGCCCTGTATTGACTATGGAGTCTGTGATGAATCTAAGGTTTTCACCACTTTTTGTCGGCAACCAAACACTACTCCTATGTTGAACACGTTTACCAAAATATGCGAAAAAGAAAACACCAACTATAAATGAGATAAGCACTGTGACGAGCGGGCCCCAAGGAGAGGTGATAGGAAAGTGTCACCAACGTTCTAGTTGTTGTAAAAGAAGTAAAACTCACTTAGCCATATAAACCTACAGAAAACAGAACACGGGTGGGTATAGTAGTAGTAGTACTAATAGTGGTAGCAGCAACAGTAGTGGTCGTGGTTGAAGCAGTAAACGTTGAAGAAGTAGAAACAGTTTTCATACTGTAAAAGGAAGAAAGAAGGGGAACATTGTGTGGCGGCGGACGAAGGAGGGACTTCAAAAAAGTGTAAAAGAAGCTTCGGGAGAGCAGATACTTTGTCTCAATGGGAACACGACAGGAACTTCACTGCATGGGGCAACAGATGGCTGCAGAGAAGATACATTGTATTGTGGGTGAAAGCAGCTGTCAAAAGTTATGACCAGTGAGAGGACGGGCTGATACATTGTGGCGCGCAGCACAATTAAAGGAAGAAACAAGAGGTTTGGCGCGTCCTGCACTCGACAGCTGCTGAGGAGGGGGGGGGGAGAAAAGCATTTCCCCGACATTATTAGGAATACCATTGAGCTATAGAAAAATAAAATGACCTATTGACACGGAGAAGGAAGGAACACCTCTGGGGGGGAGTTCGAAAGCCGGCTGAAACCAGGACCCACAGAAATATTGCCTCCATGGAGAAAATGAAACACCTGAGAATTAACAGCATTTTTATTAAAATTGACATACAGCCTCTGGAAATCTGAGTCTACGCAGCTACGACGGGAACCGGGCAACAGCGCTGAAAGAGGAGTTATCAAACGGGGATAAGACAACACCAAGGTAACACCACAGACAGCTTTGAAGTCGGCAACCCTGCACTTGAAGCATCAATGGTCAAACGCAGGCCCCGCTCTTACAGTGTGAGGAGGGCGGTGAAAGCCCTCTAGGGAGAAAAGAGCAACGTATTAAGACCGTGCTGACTACAGGTGGCTGGCCATGACCCTGTGGAGTGCACGAAGTTACAAAGGTAAGACGCAAAGCGGAATTAATATTCATTAAAGAAACAACCCTACATTCTGTTGGGAAGGAGACAACGCCCATCCCACCCACCCTAGGCACTTTAAGGTGAAGCAAGCCCCATTGGAAGAACTATAACAGACCAGGGGGTTGTTCTGAAAGTCCCTACACAATCATAATATTGTATACGGTTTACACATATTAGACATAGTGCACGTAAGCAAGCGAACACAATTTCTATAGATCTAGTAGCCATAGCTGAAGCACAGGGCCTGCACGGCCATGCAGTATTTAGTGTGTTAGACACAGGCTGCAAGCCTGAAGGGGAAATCTGGTTAGGCCCAAGCGCTGATGAGAGAGGCCCACGCTGTCTACTTCCACAGAGACCCTTCTTTGTTCCAAGATTGTTGCCAATATGTTTGTTCTACAAAGAATGTGCCCTGCAAGCCACGAGACAGTACTGGGCGCCTTGGTGAACGTGTTATGACATACAGGCCGAAGCAGGACTCCGACCACCCACCCAGCTAACTACAAGTTATGGCGCCTACAACTGCCCTTGTTCTGAGACCCTTGAATTCCATGATACCAGTTGACCGCAGACCACCGACCATAAACCAACCGGCCATAAAAGATCTCAGAGTATGGTTGTCCCACTTTATTTCAATTGACATGGTTTGTAGTGCGAGGTACAGGGAGGGATACATTATAGTTCAAAAGCGAGGGTGGATGCCTTGGGAGCAAATGACGTGACCGGGAGTGAGTCCAGTATGTGTGGGTTGGTTTAGAATCTGGTCTCCCAGTGCCAGTCTTTGAGCATGCCAGGTGCACTGTTTGATGATAGAGTAGCACTGTTCACAAAGGCAGGGTTTCACAGCTCCACCCTATGGTCTTGTATGGTGGAATCGCCCACAAGGAGGGAGGAAAGGGGATGTGACGTATGAGTAATTAAAGTTACTCACCGTAGTGACTAGAGCATTCCCACCCTACCCTGCTAGTATGCCAAAGGCTAATATGTACTAAGAATAGCCAGCTATCTAATGTGTTCAAAGGTGACCGAGGTGAGGTGCCGGAGGGCAGGACCTCGGCGGGGCATCCCCGCGGCCAAAGGTTTTGGTACTGTCCCCATGTTTGATGCCCACAAGGATGGTGGAAAGGGGGGACTATGGACTATAAGTACTCTAGTCATTACGGTGAGTAACTTGCATTTCCCACCATAATGTTTTATTCAAGTGAACAGCAGATTTCATTAAGTTGCATCATTTTTGTTAGTAGTGATATAACGCAAATGCGCCAGGTACAAAATGTGGTGACAGACCTCTGGGATTCTGTTCACCGATGCACCTTCACACACACCTTTGTCTAATATAGGGGGGCTTTGAATGGTAGTGGCCCCACTGCTTCACCAAGGTTTTAATTAGTTCTCTTCTCCCCTATGATGAGTTGTAAGCAGTAAACTGAGGTGACTGTAGACCGAGGGAGTTTCCTTATATGGTATGAAGGGAATGGGGCACTTTTCTGATACTAGTGCCCAGTGATACTGGAAGTCAGAAAAAGCAGTTTCAAAGGAAGACCTCTTCTCTTTTTCCCACTGTATAAAACTAAAGTGTGAGGGCTGAATGTTGCCTTAAAGAGACCTTCTAAGGTATAGCACTAACGGATATAAAAAAATATAGGAGATGCTTTAAATCTTCTTCCAGTGGCATATCTGATTAATTTGCAGGTTTTGACTCTAGACGACCAACCAAGGATAACCAAAGTCAGCTACGCGTGATTCCCATATTACAGAAGCTGAATTACCTGGCCATCAGTGCCCCCAAAAGGCAGCAGAGTCCAAATAGGTACTATTCAGGTGAACTTCATAAGTAACTCTTTGACTTGATGGTCTCAATGTTGACTGATGTATGTATTTCTTTGTGCCAACTGGAGCATGACTTGGAAATATGACAAACGTCTATTTTCCAAGCATTATTGCCCAAATGCATAACGGCTCCAGGCCCAACCCCTTTTTTTGATGGCATATGCCCAGGTTCTTACAAAATCCCTACCCATGTCTGTTCAAGGGCTTTTATCCTTATTCCTGACCCCTTATCAAACTGGATTCACAAGCGGCAGAATAGTGATGGACTATGTTCAGTAAACATTAGGGGGTGCCTCCCACTGGCTTCAGGAGCAGAACATTCTGGTAAGGTCATTGCAATCAGTGTGGACTTTTCAGCGGATGGATTACAGAGGTGTTTGCGGTATTGAAGAGGGTCTGATTGACTCCTCTTTCATATGGTAGTTAAAGTCTGTGCATATAGCTCCCGTTTCTAGTTCAATTACCTGCTGTTTTTTTCTCTTTTAAACCAAGGAAGGAACCCAGGGCAAGTCTGTGAGATGCTGTCTAAATTTTCTTGTGAGGCAATTGTGCTTCCAGAACCTAAACAAATCCCTGGCACTGATAAGGCAGTGTTTAACCGGAGCTCTCAATCAGTACAGGTGACCAGTTACTGTGTCACTCTAATACAAATACCTCTAGCCTTTTTCTAGAGGCAGTCCATCTAATGTGACTTCCTGCTGCTTTTGGCACTTCCTGGAGACTTCTGTATCCCTCAGCTCAAGCGGGGGACACGCGGCTCAGGGCTCTTCAGTGTTCTCGACCCTCTCGAGGCTCCTCCTGTCCTCGGCGTCCTTCTTGCTCTCGTCCTGTTCACCTGCCTCTCTCCAGCCTGCTCAGCATCGGGTTGCTGCGTCTTCCTTCCCAGGTGGATCTTCCTTTTCAAACAGTTCTCTCTTCCATGCATGCACCTGTAGCCACGCAACTAGCTGCAGGTGCAAGATCTTTGCATGACCATGATTACTTCTGGCAATGGGACATGCCTGACCCGTAGAGTAGTGTTCCACAGTCCTCTTCCCAGTAGCAAAGTGGTGTGCACAGAGGGGAGTGTGCATCACTCTTAGTTGCCTCTTCCCAGTCTTGAAGGGATATGAATATGGGACACTTGGTGTGTGTGACAGTTGGGAAAATTGGTAATAACCTACAAAGGTCATGGGAGGGTACGGTGTATTCTGACAAGGGAAAGGGGATACCATGGCTCACGTAAAGGCACCTTTCTTGCATGTTTACCCTCGGGGTCGGGATCCAAGAGCGATGGCCCTTCCCTGGCCACCTAAGAGGAAGTCCCAAGGGGAGTAGATGGGAGGATGCCCTCAGGTTCCAGACAGAGGATCCATGAAGCCTTTGTTTATTAGGCTGTGTATACAACAGGTCCAACCCCGATGTATTTGTTTCCGGGGGAGCAAGTGGTATAACAGGGAGAGATACATTAAACAAATACAAGAAACCACATTACCCCCTCCTCCTGTTCTGAGAATCGCAAAGTGGAAAGTTTAAACCAAGTTGAACTGTGAAATTACTGTAACAAGTGTTAGAGGGGAAAACCAATTGCAGAGGGAAACCTGCACCACGTGGGTGTTAACTCAAGAGACTCTTGTCGAGCCCCATAGGAGAGAAACTACAGATACCAGAAGGCCATAATAGGGCCAGCGGAATAGGTCAAAGTGGTCATACTGAGGGTCAAGCAAAATCTCTGTACAATCAAAAGACTTTGATCTACAATCTAAGTAAAAGAAAGGGAAGTGAATCCCACAGTGAGAAAACACAAGGTAAGCGAATCCCAAGAGGAGTGAAGTCTAAAGTCCCAAGAAACAGTGTGTTGAAAAAGTTGAACCTGCCGAGGGATGTCAGTTAGAACTGTCTAAAAAGACATTAAGATTTGTGGAATACGATACATGAAGGGTTAGCACCCAGAAGAGGGGGACCAGGGGTAAACCCATCACCCAGCGAATAGTGGAAACAAACTTTCATTTGTTGAAGGAATTCTTTTTTTTTTTGTTAGTTGAAGACAGCAGGTCCTAGAAGGCAAGGGGCTCAAGTAAAACGTGATTTGGCCATCGACGGTCCTGAAAGCAGCCATTAGAACTGTCATCTCATGCTGTAGAAGCCCGATACTATACTGTGCTCCGAGATCCCACCTTTCCCCGTGCTCAAAACACGAGGAAGTGAGACCCAGGCTATTGCATGCTGACATATTATTTGAGAACACTTCTTTCTTTTCTTGAGAACTATCCCACAACCTTTTTTTGTATTCATTGTAAGGTTTGGCGATAGGTTTCTTAGTGTAGGCCCTTTTATTTGACACAATGCCACTAGGACTGCCTTATTTTTCATTTGATAGTCGACGCTTGCTCCCATTTTAGATTTAGATTATGCGTTTTTCCAACCTGCATACAGAATCTATTGTTCAATAAACACCCTTGAACTGTGATCACTTGTGTCTGTCTTACTTGTTGCCACTGTGGTTTCCTCACAATAGCAAGATGGATGGCTGCAGCCACCCAGGAGGCATATAAGACTCAGCACAAAGAATCCTCAATGGGCATGCACGCTCATGCCATTAGGGCCAAGGCAGCGGCTGTTGCCTTCCAATGTCACGTACTGTGGCAAGTGATTAGCAGGGCGGTGGAATGGGCTGCTGTCATGATGCCTACCCCCGGGCATCAGGACCAAGGCCCTCAGCTCCGGGAGCAGGCATCCATTTGTTTAAAACTCAGCAGCCCCGGCTAGGGGCTGTCTGGGTTCAGTCCTGACGCCTTAGGCGCCAGGCTCATAGACTTTACTTACCTGATGCAGACCATGCTGCAAAAGAGTCCAAGCCTACATGAGGCCTGGATGGGACTATTTTGTTACAGGAACTATTTTTTACTCGGGCGTGGCTCTAGGGAACTTCTTACCTGGAACTACTTTGGAGGCTATTTAAACCACACCGAACAGCAGCACATGCTTCGCGTTATTCTGCATCCAGCAGCGTGACGCTCACCGTGCCTGTAGCCAGCATCCCGTCTTATGGCACGCCCGCGTGCCTGCAGCCAGCATCCAGTCTTCTGCCACGCCCGCCTCAAATCTGGTGCTCCTGGAATAAAGAAGAAGAAAAGGACAAGGTTAGAAAACAAACTTATTTCGAATTCCTCACCTAATTCCAGAACCATTTAATCTCCGGACCTGGAAAGTACATCAGTCCTGCACGCGTCGCTTCGCCAGCTCCAGCACGGCACCATATTCACCAGTTCTCACAGCATCTTTCGATCCGGCACTGTCCATCATTTCTTCGCCGTAATCCGGCACCTAGGGGACACAAGAAAAAAACAAGGTGAGCCAAGGGAATCAACAAATATAACCTCTTACCACCATAGACTTACCTGATTTACCACCGCCGGTATTATTCCATAACTCTCCACATTTTCATATGCCGCATCTGTAAAGAGGGAGAAAAATAGCACGTTAACACATGCAATAGTTACCGGACAGCGTTGGGTAACAGACTCTTACCTGAACGCCAGCAGCAGCTACGAGACCTTCTTCTCACGAACTCAGTTGCAACTTAAGGAAGGAAGGGGACAAGAGTGAACATCGGGCACATTGAACTCTTTGAACTTGATACTTACCAATCCCGCCAGGGACTCCAGAGTCAATACTTACCGGAACTCTCCCAACGCCTTCAAACCAGTGAAGTAACTGGTATCTACGTGCCCCTGCAAGACACGCAGGATGGAGAGCTCATCTTTTACGAACATAAGGTGAGGGTACTAAGGGGATACGGAGGTGATTAGTGGGGGAGAGCGAGAACAGTTGAGAGGCCATCACTAAAACCCACAGGTGGTTAATCCCTGTCTCCACTTGCAGGAAAATACTTTTTCGGGTCCAGCTGACAAGACTAGGCGGGCCAGTCCAGACAGTCATCTCTGCACTACGCATCACGTTGAAGGAGACCGCAGCTGTCCGGGTCCGATCGACACCCCTGTGGGATCCAGGTGAGCATAACCGCTACTCCATCGGCCTTCCACAAGCACTACTGTCTAGATGCCAGTTGCAGGGCTGGGGCAGCATTTGGCCAGGCTGTCCTCGTAATCTGTTTGCCTAGAGGTTCAAGCTCTCCTTCCCAGGGTGGTTGTATCAGTTGTAGTCACCCTTACAGGATGGAGGAAAGGGGAAGGGACGTAGGAGTAATTTAAGTGTTACTCACTGGAGTGACTAACGTACTCCTAGTACATAGTCCCCTTTCCTCCATACGTCCCACCATCCTTCCCCTCCTAAAAAAGAGGAGCGAGGTTGAACAGTTCAATACAGCCGATGCGTCAAAGGAGAATCGGGCGTGGCATTAGTGGGTGAGGTTAGGGGAGCGCATGCTCCCAGTGTCGTGCCCCAGTGCATGTATACATTTAAAGGAAAAGTGTTATTTTTCTGGTTAAAAAGGTTCCGTTCCTGTCCCTAGCGAGGGACGCCCATACAGGATGGAGAAAAGGGGACTATGGACTAGGAGTACTTTAGTCATTCGGGTGAGTAACACTTAATGACTCTCTCTTACCCTCCTCACCTTTACCCAATACTTCTATGTATACCTGTAGGGTAGAAGAAAACAACTCCTTAGAAAGTACTAAGACGAGGTGGAATAAGATCTACATAATTCTGTACCAACCACTGAGACAAAGAGGATCTCTATTGACTCTTGGGAAAATCATAGAAGTGATACTGTGATGAGGAGAAGGTGTGGAGACATCAAGCACACCTCTTCTCTTCAAAATGCTTTGAGTGGTCTAGTGTTTGTCAAAGTCCTATTGTTTTAGTGCAAATAAAATGGAAGGACTAACAATGTTGTTGAGGCCGTCCTGGTGAAGCTGGCAGAGGTCCAACCATCCAGGAAGAAAGAAGGCAGACGGGGATGCTGAGGTGGGAGCACGCTGGTGCACAGTGGCTCCCCTGTGAAAGGACCGTGCAACAACGAAGAAGCTTCTGGCATACCTGAAGTTTGACAAGCGTGAAAAGCAGAAGCCACGCCAGCTGGAGAAAGGTTTCTGCTGCAAGGTCACCGCAGACAAAGGAGAATCGTAGCACATTGGTCCCAGGAGGACCTGGACCAACGCGGACCATGAAGAGAGGGATGAGGGTGGCCGGGGAGGCACCAGGGCACCTAGAAAGTGGTTAGGAGATCACAGAACAGAAAAGTCATGAATCTAGGGTCTGGGACCCCGAGATAAGATGAGGAAGTTTTGCATATTGGAAAACCAGCAGTAGTCCTTGGCAGGAGAGTGGACCAAGGCTATCAGGAGAAAGCATAAAGCAAGGTGTGAGTCTGGGACCCGCACCCATAATGAGTCAAGCTTCATAGTTGATCTTCATAGTCTCAGTACCTGACATGGTCTTGAGCCTGGTAGACTGCGCCTATGAGAAAACCCAGGGGAAACACCCCCCCCCACCCCCGCCAACCGGAATCCCCGGGCATTGTGAATAAAATAAGATGGGAAAGGCCAGGGGATGCAGCCATCCACCCAATGCGATGTGAATGGCCAAGGGCCAGAGAGAGGCCAGGGTGAGTTAGACATTCCCCAAACTGCATTGGACTGCCAAGAGAAGACTGGGAAAGGCCAGGGGAAGGGAGACATTCCCCTCACTTTGTTGAACAGTGAAAATAAACCAAAGAGAGGCCAGGGGAAGGGAACCATTCCACCTGTTTCTGGAAATTGGCAACCATATCAAACTGTATGTGTCCAGGAGGAAGGGAGTCATTCTTCTGGACTTAGACGGCAGTAAATCACTTTAGTTTGTTTTCAAGTGTAATGGTTGGAAATAGGTTTTGACACAGGATGTGGATTCTTTTCTTTAGACTGACATGCTGACAGACTCCTTAGTATTTAGTTGAGGCAGGGAAACCCCACTTAGGGTTAGGGAAAGATGGGGATTTCTCTTTACATTTGTTAAATAAGTCTTTGCCCAAGACTATGCCACCTCTGTCCGTCTCCTCCTTCCACACCCTTACTTTTGAATCCAATACACATATACTGTTCGATTTTCATAGTTAACTGATTGTTACTTCATACATTTTTTTTATTGATCTACTGTTAACATTTGATTGTTATCGAAGATTATACAGAATTGGTATTTTACTAAAATCTAATAAAAATCATATAAAAAAGAAAAAAGCATGTACTACCACAATTCTTAAACAGGGGGCCAATGTGACAGATTGTGTTCCCCTGCTTAACTGGTAAAGCCTCTTGCTCACTAGTGGTACAATTTCAAAGAATCAATTCCTCCTTCAAAGTCCTGAGATCACTTGCCTTAGTAAAGGCGGCAAAGGTCAAACAACAAAGGCATTATATTTATGCAAATTGCCCACAGACAAGTTTGAGGCAAAGCTTGCCAAGGGGGAAGAATCCTGAGGTGAAATTTAAGAAAAAGGGATTTGACACGCAAAATTTAATATTGGCAAGATTCAAAGCTAGCACTTAGTTTATTTAAAATCTATCAGTCCAGAAAGGGTCTCCTTTTGGAGTAAGTCCTAGATGACCCAGTCATGCTGAGCTGTCTTCACTACTGCAACAGATAGTTTTTCAATGGTCTACCAGGTACCCAAGGTTGATATTCCTTAGTGCTGCCCTAACATGGTTACACCAAGATCAAGAATTCCCTCCAGCCAACTTAATCACATTGAACACTGAACCCTTGATTGTATCTTGACAGCGTGGTCTATCTTTAATACATGTCTATGACCAATTGAATTGTCATGATGAAATGTTGGCGCGTACAAATTATGAGCGGTGAAAATGACTTGTCTAAACTGCATCACAACAAAGATTCTTTACACATTTTTCTGAGTGAAGATCACATGTTAATGTATTTGATGAATAAACATGCGCAGCCACTAACTATATTGTTGGAATGTGCTTGCTCCGTGGAATGTGGAACAGCAAGATGGAATGAGGGCTTGCAGGACAGAGATGGAATGTTTGCATTCAGTGGGGAGGCAGTTGGTGATGAAAGTTTTTGAGGATTTTGGGGGTCTGTTTATTATGCTGTATAACTTGATGAATAAACATACATCACTCATACCGGGTGTTTGAAGCAGCATCCTTTCATATATAGTGAAAGTATGATGTTTTTTAAATGGTTTTCCCCCATCTTCGGTAGTTGTGGGTACTATAATAGTCTTAAGCATGGAAGGGATATTTTGTGTTTGTATAACAAAATACGTTTCAACGATAAGTGGTTATACAAACGTGTATGGAACGTGTATACAATATAGCAACACTGCAGTGTGAGTGTGAATTAAATATAAAATGATAAATATGAACTTTGAAATTAAAGAAAGATGACTTTTCAGTTTATTTGCACTTTCCTTGGCTTTCACCCCCCTCACCCCCCTTCACTTCATCCCCCACACACCGCTCACAGTCAGTCCGTCTGACGTGATGGGCTAGAGTAAATGAATTGGGCCTTTTGTGGCTGCATACCTTCTGGCGAAGTGACCACAATGAATTAACCACATCGTTCAGGTTGTGGTGTCCCCAGATCCACAACAGCATGTGTTTGCAGTAAACCTCTGGTCATAGACAAATCCCTTTGGGATAAACAAACCTCAAAAACCTACATGTTCCATAACTCCCTGCTTGAAAAAACCCTGACTGGATCCAAGGAACTGAATTGTGGACTCAGAGAGGGGATGGACCTTATAGAAGACCTAGTCAGGTCACCTAGGCAGGGAAGGCTGTAAAACACCTCTCTGGGCCAGATTGTAACGAAGCGACTCCCAGCTTTCTTAAATTGACATGCTAAGTTTATTTCCAGCTTCATAGACATCTTCATATCAGTCAAACATGTAACATTTAGATTACTTGTAGGACAATAAAACACTGGCAGCCCATCACCCAGGCAGAGGGCTCACCAACTGACCAGGTTTGAACATTCACCCATGCATTCCATCACTCAGGCATAAACACTCCACATGACATCACAACATTCCTTCTGCAAAGCCAAGCCATACACAACACATCTCCCCTTACATTGCACATCACACTGCAAAGCATTACACAACACATTTCCCCTCTTCCGACAACAGCGCAAGACATTACACAACACACCTCCACACACACCAACACAAGACATTCACACCGACTCACATCATCAGGGCTAGCACGTAACACGTGCTTTAACAGTCTACCACTCACCCGATGCACTGGCCAGGCACACCGGGACCAACAACCAATATCACTGTCACACTCCGGACCCTGATGAGGATGGAAAGAGTCATAGAAGGGCACACAGTGCAGCTGAACACAGCCGCATGTGCACATAGAAGAAAAAATAATTTGTGGTAAATGAACCACAAAGTCGGGTAATGTGTGACCATGCAATGCCTAATACCACAGACACGCCCATACCAACACCGGGGGCGCTACCACCCGTACACACATACCAATAACCATGCGTGATTTATGCTGCAGTCACCCCACTACACCTACTGGGGGCGCTACCACCCAAATACCAAACCATTTACCTGGCATGACTAACCTCAGTCACGCCCCGACAATTGGTGGCACTACCACCTCACACAGCCATACGTGGGAGAACCATGCATAACCTCATTATAGTCACGGCCGACAGAAATGGTGGCGCTACCACCAGAAACTCACGTACACTGTTTAACCATGCGCGACTCATCACAGTCACACCAATACCAAACTGGAGGCGCTACCCCCAGATACCTTACCATGTGGCACTGCCTCTCAAATACCCTTGTGGCGTACCCATCCACATTCATACTGAATATTAGCCTGAAGGCGCTACCCCCAGCAACCACATTGAGAGGTAAGACATGCTGACCTGGCACTCACACCATCAGCAAACATACTCATACATTTCATATAAGCTTCACCCAAAACTAAAAACACAGGAGGCTGTATCCCCTCAATCACTAGAGAATCATATTGACACCAATACAAGGGATAATTGAAGGCGCTACACCCCAAATGACTAAACTGCCCGTATCAATACAGAAGTTCCATACTGTAAACCATACATCACATAACATACAGTTTACATAGAATTGTTCTATAAAACACAATATATATATCATGAAGCCCAAACCAAATCCATTCCTAAAAGTCCATGTCGCAATTTAGCGACCTAAATGTGAAATCCTCAAAAAAAAATATACATCTAGTCTCTTGAACATTAGATGCCATGAACCCGACCTAAATCCAATTCTAAAAGTCCATGTTGCAAATGGCGACCTACATGCTGAAAATCCTCAAAGTTAATTCTGTGACTTCATACATGCTCAAATCACCCAACAACACCCATCCAGAAGAATTAATGCGCCAAATGACACCAATTACCAACCATGCTGATGATACTTGTACTTAAATGCCGAAAGTCCATCCCAACTCATGTGACTGTAAGCTGCAAATCCTCAAAATTCTTAAATCTAAGAACATCACACCATATACAAGCCACACCAACCCAGCCACACTAAGAACACCAGATAACAGACCAAACGTTTACCATGCCCATAAGGGAGAGAACATAAATACGGACATATCTTAAAGGATACACATGTCCTTTTTCCTTTAACTGTTAAGAAACGCTATCCGACATCATCTTGCCCAGTTCTAGCATTCACAAGTCTGTCCCACGCCGTATTACTCTTGATCCATTAGCTTAAACCCCGCCATTAGCCTCTCAGCATACCATTACCAGACCATGTCTAAACCGCTCCGTCGTGCAGATTACAGAAACAAACGTTACCAGACCGCGCCATATTCACCATGCATCCTCCCACAAAATGACCCGGCAGCGACCAGGAACAAGTTCTATTATACTGCTCTCCTCCTTTCTCGGACAACCACAGCCCCGACCTGGCTGTCCCGTACACCACGCAGAGCAGTGCACTGCGATTGGACTTCCTGGTTGCGTTGTACACGCAGAAAGGGTCCTTTACTTCAAACTCCAGCCGCTCTGTCCTTGGATATGGACAAGTACGTCATTCGTATTGACGGATCACCGGCAGCAAAGCGTTCAGTTTGTTTCACGAACCTTGAGCGTTCCACGGCTTTGTCAACTCCCCGCACCAGTCAGTGATGTCATCACTTAACCCCAAGCAGCTACTCAGTGCAGAGCTCTGCCTTCAACTGCCAGATATGCCACAGCAGGTACTGGCACTCTACACAGCTGCTAGGCTGTACCACTGCACATAAATATATCTCTAGCAAGAACCGGGGCACACGATCCTTTCATGCAGTTTTATAACGCTGCCAAAGTCCAAAAGACTTTTGCAAGTCTTTCCTAGCAAATAGGGCACAGCTTCCTGTAAGCAGTACAGCTCCTATCCTCGACTTGGGGGCACACCTTCCTCCTTATTATGGGCGCATCCCCAGTTTCCAGTCCGTGGGACAGCCCCTATCCAGTGCAAGGTTTCCCTTCCTCCTCATTATGGGCAGGTTATCTGCTTCCAATGGTGAGGACATACCATCCTTCCACTTAGGGGCTCGCTACCTCCCCCTTTTTCCGTCCTGGGTGATGGGCCTTACTTGTTGTGGGGGCAGTGTTGTCCTTCTCCTTCTCCTTCCTCCTGCACCCCCCGCAGCAGGTTCACCAAACTTTCCTACTATTTTCATGCGTGGATTCTTCTTTTAAAGCATAAACACTCCACATGAAATCACAACATTCCTTCTGCAAAGCCAAGCCATACACAACACAGATGGCCAAGACTCTGTTACCAAAGCAACAAGAAAGGGACTAAATCTCCCACAGTCCCTCTTTGCAAAAAGAGGAACCCCCGTGCTGGACTAGCAAAACCTATTTACAGATTGGGACTCGGGCAGATAACCGGAAGGACCTGGGTAGCCCATAGAAGTGTTTTACCCCCTGCTACTCCTACAACCAAAGGGACCAGTCTTAGATAACACGCAGCCTTGCCCCATTTGATATTGAGTGATATCCGGTATCCCAGGCCTCACCTTTACAGTTAATGGACTCACAGACAGCGCCCTGCTTCCCATACTACCAGGAACACTGGGGAGGAGAGAACGCCTGTCTCCCTCACAATTGCCAGCACAATGGAGACCGAAACAACTGCAGCTGCGGCATCCATTAAAAGCAAGGGAAAATTTACCAGCTCTGCACCAAACAAAGGCTAACCATTCTCCAAACTCCCACCCCATAGGACTATTGCTTAATACATGCCATTGAGCTGTTGGACACAGGAGGACAACACAGTGAAATTCAGAGAAGCTTAACCCCCAGTCTGCGACAGGGGAACAGACCAGCAGCTACTTCCCAGCCAGCAGCAAAGAGAGACTGAAGTGTGATTCATGATGGAAGTGGCCCGACTTAAAGATTTTCCCTATGAACTCGGGACTACAAAGCATCCTTGTCATGGAGCATGCCCAGAGCTCGCATTTGAACCCTCTGGCCAATCATTGGGAAGCTAGTCTCACTTCTTTTCTAGCATTTGAACATTGCAATTGATACCATTTGTCATACTTTTTAAACTTGTTTGTGCGCACAAGCCGCTTGCCTAACTACATTTCCCTATGTAACCCTGGGCATTAACTGTTCCATCAGGCGCTTCAGCACCAAGCCAGTCTTCGCCGGTCATCGGCGTACTCAGTGTTGCGGTGAAACTCTGCACAAGTAAGTGCTCTCTTTGACTCTCCCCGGATTGTTACCCTTGCTACACTTTATCAGAATCCCAGTGGCCAACATGGGCTACCCCCCTAGAGTGCCATTATCTTTGACAGCACTGAGAGCTACTCAATTAGCTTAAATTAACAAACTAAAGCTGATCAAACTTGATAGCCTCCAAACACCTTTTCCCGCCACTAACACTACCGGCACGGACTACGGATAACAGGTTCCTGCAGTCCTTCAGACGGGAGACTTCCATAGCAGTTCTAATGCACACGAGCCACTCGGAACAACCCACAATTCCTTTCCATTATACTTGAGACACCTTGGATCCAGGGAACTCGATCCACGGTTCTTTACCTCTTGGTATTCATTCTTTTAACTGCACAAATCACACAGTGCCTGAGTCTGTAACGTCCTCCCCTTCTCCCCACTCAATCAACAATATGCCCCTGTGCTACCCGTTCGACTTAGTACAAAAACGCAAAAACTCACCGGATCATAAATAAGGAATCCACATTAAAAATCGTGCTCCTTAACACAAGATCATTGATCAGCCACGCTTGAGACCTCCATGACCTAGTAATTGACAACAACCTAGGCATACTTTGTACCACTGAAACTTGGATTTGTGATTCAAGTGGGCCATCTATTAGCCTAGCACTTCCTATAGGATTCTTTCTTCTGCGCAGCATCGGCTACAGTAGCAGTGTGGCAATCGTCACCAAAACTGAACTAGGACTTTTTCCAGCCCCTGTGTCATGTATCCTTCATGTCAAAATAGCCCAACCAACAATAGCTGCATAAACCTCATTCTCATCTACAGGCCCCCAAACCCAATGCCTGACTTCAACAATGAAGTTACCAAACTTTTAAACAGCCTGACCCGCCTTAACACAGCCACTTTCTTCCTGGGAGATTTGAATTGATGGAGAGGCAACTCACTGGATAGAGAAGCCATTGAATTGGAGTCCTCTCTTCTCTCCATAGAGCACGAAGTACAGAATAATGAACCTACCACAGCAATAATAACATACTAGATTGGATTGTTGCAAGGAAACTCCTAGTTAACAGCATTTCAACCAGTCCCTGCATGTGGTCTGAACATGTTGTTATCACCTTTAACATCCAGAGTTTCTACCCATTGCCCAATTCTGCTAATCATATAAAAACGGTCACTAGTCGTAATATCAAAGGAATCCCTTATCAGGACTTACAGTCCTGTTTAAGCAACATTATGTCCAAGATACATCCAGAGGACCCAGCTGATAGCATGGTTGCTTCCTTTTCTGACACATTCACCAAAATGCTAAACCAGTCAGCCCCCATAAAAACTAAACAGGTTAGAGACAATCCAACCCACCAAACCTGGTTCACCCTGGAACTTGGACTCCTGAGGAAACAAAAACAAACTTTAGAATCTCGCTGGGTTAAACACAAATATAATGACACCCGCAATGCCTGGAAGGAGGCTGATACATTTTATAAATCGCTAATCCTGGACACAAAAAATGAACTTCTTTAACACCCAAATTGAGCCCTCTTCTATCCACACAGGGAAGCTTTCAGGTATCCTAAAATCCCTGGAAAACCCCAAGGCATCTCAGATCTCCTTTACACCCATCAGCCCAGATTGCTTGACAATTCAGGCCAGCTTTGATGCAAAAATGTTAGTCTCAAACCAAAATAACAGCAGCTGAAAACTGCAACTCCTCCCTCATGAAACAGGCCTTTCTATAATCAAAGGGATGTGACTTTCAGGAATTTACCTTTACCCACATATCTGTCCAAGATATATGCATCATGCTGTCCTCCATGCGCCCCACCTCTTGCCCATTCAATCTCCTTCCACCAAAACTGATCCTGGAGCATAAAGACCTATTCGCTCCTTTCCTGACATGCCTAGTCGACGCCTCGTTTAGGGATAATCATGAACCTAACAACATCAAAAGCTCAGTCACCCCCATCCCAAAAAAAAAAAAACTAACATTGATCAGAGAGAACCAAGTAACTTGAGATCTATTACCAGCTGTCAGTTTCTTCTTAAAATACCAGACAAATTCGACACCACCCAGCTACAAACCTTTTGTGGAGTCCAACTGTATCCTACACAAATGCCAAATAGGTTTTCGACCATCATTCAGTACTGAGACAGCCTTGTAGACAATCGGACCAAAATGCTGGAGATCATGGACAGAGGGAAGGCTGGGATGTTGATTTTACTGGACCTCTTTGCGTCCTTTGATCTGATAGACCATGAACACCTCCTTACTTTCCTAAAAAGATCCAGGTCATTGTTCCAGGGAAGCTGTGGACTGGCTCCACTATTTCCTTTGTAATCGAGAATCCAGAATACAGTGGGGATCGGCTTTCTCTTCCTCAACACCTATCCGCTGTGGATTACCACGGAGTGTTTCTATTTCATCAGTACTCTTCAACCTATACTTCAGATCCCTCTGTACACTCCTCAACAATCTGGGTGTACTTTTTGCAAACTATGCAGACAACACCCAAATTGTCTTGGAACTCATGACACAGACTCTAAAACTTTGTCTAACATCTATGGTTACATTGGCCTGAACGGCAGCAAGACAGAGCTAATGATCTTTGGATCTAAACAGGCACTGGACAAACTGAGCACAGATTATAGCAGCTTCCCAATAAGTGAGAATGCAATTAAAATCCAACAGAAAGTAAAAACCTTGGGATTCAGTTGGAGGCCTCTCTTAATGCAGATCCCCCGATCGCATATGTAAATCACATGTGGAATTATTACCTACACCTCCTCAAGAATATCCACCCCTACATCTCTGAGAAGAATTGTGCCACTATCGTACGAGCTACCACCCTGACCAGATTGGACTACTGCAACGCCCTACTAAGTGGAGCTTCACTCTTCAACCTTACGAGATGTCACTTGATCCAAAACGAAACAGTTCGTATTGTTGGCAACACTCGCAGAAGAACACGTGTCAGCCCATAGGAGAAAACTGCATTGGCTGCCTATCCGGGAACGTATTGGATTCAAAATGGGCACCATGGTTCAATGTTGTCTCTATGGCCAAATACTGGAGTATCTGAAACCATTGTACCAACCCACCAGGTCCCTGTGCTCTTCCAGCATAGGTCTGATAGCATGGTCCCACGGTCAAGCATACCAATTGCTTTGGTAGATCTTCTTCCGCAAAAGCAGCCTTCTTTTTGAATGCCCTGCCTCCGGCATTAAGGCTCGAACCAGACTTCAAACTTTTCAGTAAAGCGCTAAAAACCTTCCTATTCAAATGATCTAACAATCTACCCCACCAACTATCTAACCTCTGCCTGACTTGTTTTTATATGTTTAGTCTAACTGTGTTCAGTTCCAGCACTGTGAAATGGCCAACTCCCATGACATGGGTGGAAGGAACTTTTGTGGTACATCGAAGTTGAGTTGCAGTGTTAAAGAGAAAGAAGATGGATTGGAGAGGAAGGTTGCTGGGCTGGCTGTAAGACCTGGAGTGAAAGATTGGATTGCAAATCCAGAGAGGAGGTGAAAACTAAGGCTCTGACCAAGGGTGAGGCCCTGACAAGAAAAAGAACGAGCAGAGGCACTGAGGAGTGAGTAGGGCAATGTATGTCTTGGTGCGGACTAGTGAGCAGGGCACTTTATGCTTGGGAGAATGATCAGGGCACTATATCCCTAGGTTCAGATTAGTGAACAGGGTACCCTATCCCTGAAGAAAAGACAGAGAAAATAGCGAGAAAGTGGAAAAAGGAAAAGGTCCCCTGGGGACTAACTCAGGAAAGAAGAACCTGCAGCGTTCGTGTGAAGTGCCGGGGAACGCTATTTAAAAAAAAAAAAAAAGCATCCTGACACCTTAAATTAATGAAAAGCATAACATTCCATCATTTGTTGTAACTTGTGTCAGGACACTTTATTACCCTCAAGGAAGTCTAGGTAAACAACCTTTTGTTGACCCTGTGTTCACAACTGGTTGTTGTTTTTTAACAAGAATAGACAAAAATGAAAGAATATAGAATAAATATTTGTGGAGGACAAACGTTAAAATAACACTATACCTATGCGGACCTGTAGGTGATGAGAACATACCAGAGTGATATGTTCAGAGTTTGTTTAAAAAATGGAAACGCCAGCCTTTAGTGAATAATGGAATAGAGGTGCTATGTGAGTTCATAGCTTATTGCTTGGTTTGAAAGGATTGAGGTTAAAGCACATTTTATACCTCAGAATGATATGTTGCTCTTACTGTAAAAAATAAATCTTTATGATGAATTTGTGATAATGTTGTGTTCCATTTTACACTTGTATTTGTAAATGTGGTGAAAATAATAAAAGAAAAATTGAAATATATATTTTGAAATTCTTTGGACTGTGTGCCGATGTGATACCTCTGGTGGCAGGCAAATCGAGCCATAGATAGACCACTTTTAGAATATTGTGAAATATGTACCGCTTTGTCAGAGGAAAGATGTTGAGGTTTGATCTATCCTTCAAGACCTTATGAACCACAGTATAAATAATGGTAACTGCTCAAGAAACACCAAATGCATGTAAGCACATGTGTGCTCCTTGAACATGAAGCACCCCTCAATTGACTAATATATTAAAAGTAAGCAAATTATAATTACTTTGCAGCTTGATTATGTAATTTATGCCTGACGCTCAGTTCTCTTGATGTGTTTTAACCCCCGTTTGATATGTCTTTGCGTTTCAGAAGTGGATTACATGTCTGAATCGGCCTATGCCCTTGAGATGAGCAGTCACTTCCGTCAGGCTACTGGAGCCTTCAAAGAGATCATTCAGTACCCGGGAGTGTGGGATACCTTTGTCCAGAGTTATGCAGATGTAAGCTTACAAATCAAAACTGTGCTAGATTTTAATTCTTCATTAAAAAGAACTACTTTTGAAAATGGAGCAAAGGCAATTTATAATGAGGATTCTTATTCAAAGTTGCTTTGAAGTTAGTATTGTCACCTGTTGTACGTTCTCAATGCAGGCTCTCGGGTTCCCTATTTGTCCAAGGAGACTTTGTTTGCTCTAGTCTTTTTCTTGTTTCTATTTCTTTTATCAGCACTCTTTAAGGTTAATGATGCAAGGATGAGTGGCTTGATGTTCGTTACTTTGTGTCACTGTATGTGCCTCAAAATTTAGCAGAACTGAATTTGAGTTTTTAAATGTTTTAATATTTATTGTAATGTTTGCCACATTCTCAACACAGTCTCTTAGGTTCCTTATCGGCCATTGGTGACTGGTATTGCTCTAGTCTTTGTCTCTCTTCCATTTCCTTTATTATCAGCCCTCATAAGGGCTCAAGTTGCTATATGCGAAATCTGCAGGCTAAAGATAAACCCATGTGCTCCTGCTGCATCTATCGATAGGAGATGCACACTTCTCCAGTATGGGTCTTGCATGGATTCACATGCCCATGAATTTTCTCATCAGGCAAGTCCACGTTTATGAAACTATTTCTCTGTAAGCGAGGAATCCGATGAACAGCAAGTCAGTCATACAAATGTAAGTCATAAATGTCCTCCCTATAATTAACAGCAGAACCAACACTCATCAATAAATTCCACATGCAGTCCAGATGCAAGAGGATGGTGAGACTGCATCTCCATTTACCAGCTTCATGAAATGGGATAAGTAGGGCAAAGGAAGCTGTGGTGCGGGCCAGGCATAAATGCATAACCTGTCCAGTCTTTCTATTGTGCTGACGTTGTGCTGACGTTGGAGTACTAGCATGAGTAACCGCATGGTGTTGGAGTTACCTATAACTCTTGTTCTCCAGCATGGGTCATGCTCATGAATATTCCCTGTCGTCAGGCTGGGAATCCACAGTAAATTTAAAACAGTTTAAGTAAGTCAAAAACTACTTGGCGCTTCTATAGCCTGTCAGTGTCACGTTTGGGTCATACTGCCCCAGCCAATGACACTCGTTTTTCTAAGCTCAACCATCTTCAGATTTTTACTTCACATTTCTGGTGTTGGGAGTTCTCGTGTTTCGCTTCTCAAAAATGGATAGCTTTTAGCTATTTTTGAGAAATGTCTTCATCATCTACCATTATTTTGTGACTACCGGCGGTGGGATCCCGTTGCCAGAGAAGATCCTCAGTCCATCGTCTGATCTCCAGCTCGTGACACCACAGGCACAGGCCTAGTCCTAGGCCTTGCTCTAACACCATGGCGGATGCCACAAAGAAATGCCCTGTGAAAAAAGCGGCATGAAGAATATCTTCGAGGATTGGCACCTTAAGTGCATTTACTCTCTCCATCCCGACCACAATGCGAACGGATGTTTAGTTTGCCAGTTGTTCTCTTTGAAGAAACAGAAGGACCGCCCTTGGAGGTTGGTGGCATGGATTGAAGAGGGGGAAGGCCTATGAAGCAGCCTCTTGGAATAGACCAGGCTCTTCCATGTCCGGCAGGTCCAAAGAGCGTTCTCCTTCTAATAAAGAGTTAGAGGTCCTATGAGAATGCTTCCTTGGCGAAGATTCAGAAAGGGTTAAATAACACGCTTCATTGCCTTCCTAGTCAATGGTTGCGATGGCTGCGAAACTCAGTTTGGAGAGAGGCCGGTCGAGCTACCTCAGTCCGCAAGAAAGTTCCTGGTGTCAGCGTCCAAACACAGGTCTTGGGTGAAGAGCAAGTCATCGAAAGACAAGTCACTGGCTCTACCGTCTTAGATGACTTTGATGGCCCGAGCCTTGTAGACAACTTCATCCACCAAGGCCGATGTCCATTTTACGACCGCCCTGTCAACAACTCTGTCTACAAAGTCTGCCCTTCCCCCTTCCTTCGACAGCTGCAACACCAAAGGGTTTGTCCATGGTGGTCACCTTTACCACTGCAACGATTACCACACCCGGGGTTTCCCTGCTGCCTAGACATCCGTCAGCAGTTCCAACGACAGTCCCATCAACAACTACACCTTTTCCTGCTTCGCAGGCACCAGTTATCTCCACTTTCGGTAAGGGCTCGGATTTAGTGAGAGATATGCCTCCAGCTCTGGGCTTCCTGCCCAGGCCCACCAAGACTGCACAACACTTCGCTCAGCAATGTACACCAGTACTGAAGTCCTTCCAGAGGGGTTTTACTCACATCAGGAAGAGGGCCAAGTGTAACCCGACCCCATTCTGCCTATGTCTCATCAGTTGTCATCATTGTCAACTGCCTTCACTTCCCAACCTTCTCTCCAGAGACGGAGGGTCAATACTGCTCCACGACCTCTCTGAGTCTCATGCCCTGGCTCCTGCAGCCTTAGAATTTGGACAGTATTCACTGCCTTTGAAGAAGGTCCTAGCCAAATCCAGGCCCCCTCTATGTTGGCTTACTACAAGCACAAGTGGAAACGATTTACAGTGTGGTGTCAGACAGGCTGAGCGTCCATTCCACCAGAGCCATTGCAGCAATGACAGCATTTCTCTCTGGTGTTCCCCTGCTTGACATCTGCAGGGCTGCTACGTGGAGGTCTACCCACACCTTCACAAGATTCTACTGTGTCGACAGGGATTCCAGGGAGGAGTCCCAAGTCAGCTAAGCTGTGCTGCACAGCCTGTTTGTTTGAGGTGAGTCTGTTCCAGAGGTATGTGTATTGCTTCTGTGAGCCTTGCTACCTCCTGTGGTTGTGTATTTGTACTGCTGTGTAATCCTATTCATGAGCATGTGAATCCATGCAAGACCCCATGCTGGAGAAGGAACAAGTTACTTACCTCTAACTCTTGTTCTGCAGCATGGGTTTGGCATGGATTCACTTGCGGACCCTCCTCCCACTCTCTGGCTTTTCTTGGTTCATACTGCCACTTTACGTGCACAACCAAATCTGAAGCTGGCCACCAGGGGTGGAGCTTGGGAGGACGAGTGTCATTTGCTGGGGCAGTATGACTCAAAACGTGACCCTGCGGCTATAGAAGAGACAAGCAGTTTTTGACTTAAAGTTAAACTGCTTTAAATTTACAAAGGATTCCCAGTCTGATGACAGGGAATATTCATGAGCATGTGAATCCATGCAAGACCCATGCTGGAGAACAAGAGATGCAGTTAACTCGATCACCATATGGTTACTCATGTACTCTGTACCAGCACAGTAGTAAGACTGCACAGGTTATGCATTAATGCCGGCCCCCACCATAGCTTCATTTGCCCTACTTGCCTCATTCCATGATGCTGGTCAATGAAGACGCAGTCTCATCTCCTCTTGCATCTATACTGCATATGAGATTTATTGATGAGTGTTGGTTCTGCTGTTAATCATAGGGAGGACATTTATTACTTGCATTTTTACGACTGACTTGCTCTTCATCGCGTACAGACCTAAATGGTTTCATAAACCCAAACTTTACAATGCTATTCTCCAACGGTTCCAACTCCTGGCCCGGACTGGTTGCCATGCCTTTGTCCACTACACCCACTTCAATTGTGACATTGTCTCGCGAGATGCATTTTTTGGCTGCAAATCCATTTGAATACTTTGATCCACCTTCTCTTATATGCATTATTTATAGTTAGATTATTTATTGTATGTATTTATTTCATAGACCCACTACCTGCCCTCCCCTAGTTGGTGGGCTGCTTTTCCAGCTGTGTCACCAACATTTCTATTTTCTATGCAAGCCTATCCGTTCTGGGATACTAACACTTGACCTAATTGTTTCTCCTGATGACCGTTTGCAGACAACTGATCAACTTTGTGACATAATTACTAACCTAAGCGGGGGGGCGTGGCCAGGAAGCCATGTGAAAAGACGTGTCCATACGGGGGCTCCTGCAGATCCGCACATTATCCGACTGAAAACCGTGCAAGGACCGATGCAATTCGGTTGAGACAAAGATGATCGCGTACATGAAGCTCGGGTGCACGTGTGGATACATTTTGACACGGGCCCGCACCGGGAAAGCGCTGCTAGAAGCTAAAAGAAAATCTGGAGGCGAGAGCGCGAAGAAGGAGAAAATGGCCGCCGCCGCATAATTGAGGAACAAAGGAGTGGCTGGCCTGGGTGCCTGGCGATTGCAACGGAGTAAAGCGGCATTGGTGGGGCATGGATCGGGCGCGTCGTGAACATTAAGGACATCCGGTATCCAGCCTTAGGCCCGCGAGGTGGACAGCGTGTACCCGGAAGAGAGCCGGGCCTGGCCAGAGGTACTTTGTAACCTGACGTGTAGGCTGCAAGGGAGTGTGCGTCTGGACATGGAGCGGGGCCCCTGACCTTTCGTAGCCCAAGCGCTAGCTCTTAATAAGCATACAGCTGGAGATAGAGGGGGTGAAGGCCGGGCTTAGCTGGTGGTGAGAGCCCGCGATATGGCATCGGATGGCGGAACTGCAGGAGGGCGAAGGGCCTAAAGCGCAGATAAAGATCCCAGTGGTTGTTGGAAACACACGTGCGCCCTCAGAACGTTTCAAAGGGTGAAGCGCAACCGGGCCTATCATGGGGCTGTGAAAGGCAGAGGAAGAAGACAAAATGGTCGGAGGGGCCAGGGAACAAAGGAGCCTCGTGACAGGAATGCAACGATAGTGAAGGGACAGCTAAAGAGCGCACTGTGACATCCTGCTGTAGATCCCAGCGCGGACAGTAGGCTGCCTTTGACGGAAGAAATGTCTAATAAGCTCCTGAGAGCGAAGAATAAACAGCCCACGCTCGACGAATACGCCAAGACACCGCCTGGCCCGGACGGAGCCAGAAGTAAAGACAAAGCTCAAGCAAGGGAAATGGCCGCGGGGGGCGCGAATCAGGAGGTCCTCTCGGCGATCGCGGATCTGAAAGTGGCTTGGGAGACCAAGCTCCAGCTGGCTGTGACGGAACTGAAGACCGCAATGGAACTCCAGGTCGGGGCGGTGCAGGAGGTCGCGAACCTCCTAAGGCAGGACGTGCGGACTCTGGCGGAGCGCACGGAGACTCTGGAGAAAGAAATGGGCCCTACTGCGGCAGACTGTGCTACACAAAAGCGTGAGCTCCATGCCCTGGTGCAACGTGTGGGCAACTTGGAGAGTAGGGCGGAGGAGGCGGAAGGACGCACCCGGAGGAACAACATCGTATTGTGGGCCTGCCGGAGGGAGCCGAGGGCCACAACCCTACAGAGTTCATTGAAAATATGCTACTGCAGGAGATCACAGGGGGCACCCTGTCGCAGGATTTTGCTGTGGAAAGAGCGCACAGGGCCTTAACTAGGAAGCCGCCGCCGGGAAATCCGCCCAGGCCGGTGATCGCCAAGATCCTCAATTACCGGGACCGGGAAAGGATCCTTGAACACTTCTGCAAGGGAGGAACAATAAAACGAGGAGCGGCGAACATAACTGCTTATCCTGATTATACCCTGCAGGTACAGCGCAGTCGCATGAACTTTGGATCCGTCAAGAGGAGATTGCGGGAAGTCGGGTACAAATACATGCTGCTCTACCTGGCCAAACTAAAGGTTTTCTTTAAGAACAGGATGCTGTTCTTTGATACCCCAGAGGATGCTATGGAGTGGCTGGACGCGCAAAACTGCCCTCAAGAGCCAGATGTCCAGACGGCAGATGAACTAGGATGAGATAAGTAACGCTGTGGGCCCGGTCGGGCTGCGAACGGTGGGACTTGAATATAGTCATTGAAGCAGTTGGAGAACATGTATGTGTCAGTTGTTAGGAAACATGGTCCGTGAGCACGGGTACGGCTGCGAGAGGAAGGTGCCTCCAGGGGCCGTTCTTTATACCCCATTTAGAGTTCAGTCTAGTCACTGTTAGTGGGGTGACACCCTGTCGGGTTCTCTACTCTGGTTTCCCAGGGAGAACCAAACACGGGGATGCCTGAGATCCAGGGATGGAGCTGGGCAGTTGGTTGGGTTGGGGTTTTGGGGTGTGTAAGTTTAAATATGAGCCTGAGGGGAGAAACTAGAATTAGGTGTCTGCTTGGTGTGGGGGGGGAGGGTTGCTTCGAAAGGGGAAGGGAAACTATTGATGAACCATGGGGGACCTAAGGATATTAACGTGGAATGTTAGAGGGCTCAACAGTTATTTGAAGCGAAACAAGGTCATGCTGCATCTGAGGCGACAAAAGATAGACGTCGCCTTGATACAGGAGACGCATCTGACGCGAGAGAAAATGGAGCTGGTAGGGAGGAAATGGAAAGGGACAGCGGTGGGGTCAACGTACTCTGCCTATGCTAGAGGAGTACTGGTTTGGGTGGCGCCACATGTCCCATTTAAGCTAACTGAGGAGGTTGTGGAGGCGGACGGGAGGTTGGTCATAGTAAGAGGGCTGTTAGAGAACAAAGAAGTATGCATTGTAAACACATATGCTCCCAACCAAAACACGGCGGCATATTTTAGGACGCTGTGTACCAAGCTCAGTGTCGGTGTGGGGGGTGCGGTGATTTGGGGTGGGGATTTCAATTGTGTATTGAATCCTAGGGAGGATAGGTCAGATCATAAGACGACCAAGCCCAGCCCGGCGGCCAAAGTATTGCAGACGCTGCTAGCGGACTTTGGCCTGGTAGATGTGTGGAGAGCGAGACACCCGGGCGTGAGGCAATACTCTCACTATTCGGCTCCGCATCAACTGCATACGAGGCTTGACTACTTCTTTGCCACTCCGGACGTAGTCGCGGAGTGCGACCATATAGACTACAGGGCGAGAGTTCTCTCTGATCACTCGCCCCTGGTCCTGCGGTGGCAGCATTGCCCCCCAAGGGCGCGCATACCAACATGGCGCCTCAGGGCGGAGGCGCTCAAGGACCCAGTCTTCAGAGAAGACATAAGGGAGGAGATTATTGCTTACTTTGAGGTGAATACTGGTAGTGTAAAGTCGGCTGGTACTTTATGGGAAGCTTTTAAAGTCGTAATGCGGGGGATGCCATTGCAAAGTCAAAGGGACTGATGGGTGGGGTCCTAGCTGATCTGCATAGAGCTGAGATTGAGCTGGAAAGAGAGTTGGAAGGGGATGGGATCGATACGGAGGTAGTCTCCAAATTACAACAGAAGTGTGCAGAATACTGGGACAGGCTCTGTAACCTAAATTATAAAAAGTATATAGAGAGACAGCATGCGGGAGGAGACAAAACGGGCCGACTTCTAGCGTGGTTGTACAAGAGCGAAACCCCGAGATCCCCGATTCGATCGGTAATCAATGAAGAGGACGAGTAGGTGGACACCCAAGAAGGTGTAAATAGGGCATTTGTGGAATACTATAAGGCATTATATGAGGATGGTGAGGGGGGCAGCCAGGAGGAGATAGACGAGGTACTGGAAGATACAGGCCTGCCTAAGGTCAGTGACGAGGAGAGAGAGGAGTTGGATGCTCTGATCACTCTGTAAGAGTTGAAAGAGATTGTGAGGCAGTTACCCACCAGCAAGGCTCCAGGTGCAGACGGGTTCCCTAGTGAATTTTATAAAGTGTATGGAGAGGAGGTGCTCCCGCCCATGCTAGAAATGCTTAATGAAGCGTTCGAGGTGGGACGGTTGCCAGAGTCACTCAGGGAGGCGATTATAATACCGCTCCCTAAGCCCAATAAACCGGGACACAGTTGCGGCTCCTACAGGCCCCTGTCGATGCTGAACCAGGACAGCAAGATCCTGACAGCTGTCCTGGCTAACAGAATGCGGAGAGTGATCGGCAAGTTGATCCACCCTGACCAAACGGGCTATGTCCCGAACAGGAACATCACTCACAACCACAGACGCCTTCACCGGGTGGTCGAATGGGGGTGTAGTGATGACGGTGAAATGGCGATAGTGGCATTGGACGCGGTTAAAGCGTTCGACTCTGTTAAGTGGCCGTGGTTGCTGACGGCCCTGGGAAGGTATGGAATGGGGCCAGGCTACATGAGGTGGGCCGAGATGTTATACAGTGCACCACTGGCCAGGGTCCACACGGGTGCAGTGGTGTCGGAAAGATGGCAGCTGGGCAGAGGCACTAGGCAGGGGTGCCCCTGGTCCCCAATGTTGTACATATTGGCCCTCGAACCCATAGCAATTTACCTCCGGCAGCAATATGACCCGATCGGTATCGAGGTGGGAGGGGAGTGTCACCTTATATCCCTGTATGCAGATGATATGCTACTATATCTGAGAAACCCGGAAGAAAATCTGCAGTATGTCTTGGAGGTGATGGAGAGATATGCCCTGCTGTCCGGTATAGCGGTGAACCCCCAGAAATCTACTCTATTTCCGCTGGGTAGCTATGTGGGGTCTCCTGTGGAGAGGTTGCCAGTGTTGCAGATCCCGTGGGCGACGAGCTCTTTCCGGTACCTGGGAATAGACGTGTATCACACGATAGAGGAAGAACATAGGCACAATACTGAACTAGCCATTGGGAAGATCGAGAAATGCATGAGGTTCTGGGAGAGATTGCCATTAGCGATGATGGGCCGGGGTGCTATGCTTAAAATGGTGGTACTACCTAGGCTTTTGCATTACTTCAACAACATCCCATACATGATACCCAAGAAGTTTTTTGTAAAGCTGCACAGTATGTGCAGGGAATTCCTGTGGCACGGTACCCGGAACAGAGTTGCATTATGGAAGCTGCAGAACTTCTACGAGAAAGGTGATATTAAACTGCCGAATTTTGAAGCCTACTATGTGGCAGCGCAACGGCAATATGTGGCCAGGTGGCTCTCCGATGATGAGACCCCTGAACACAGGCTGCTCGGGAGGGACTGTACCCCCTTTTATCTGCGGGAGATGATCTGGGTGGCCAGCGCAAACATGAGGGAGCGTCCTAGAATGCTGGCCTTGGGGCGGAACATGTGACGCAGAGCCTGTCGGATGATGGGAGACCCATTGCCGTGTGTTCCGCAGATACCACTGGTCGCACTGGCGAGGGGAGACGGGCAGCTGAGGGCGATCATCAGGACATACTGGGAGTCAGTGGGGCTAGTCACCATGGGAGACATTTGGCAGGACGGGACCATTATGGAGTTCGAAGAACTTGAGGAGGTGTCGGGATTGCATAGAGGCCAATATGTAACTTATCATAGGGTAGTGCAGGAGATCCGGAGTAGGTGGCCTGAAACTATCCTGGCGGATGAACCGGATGCTACGGTTGAGATAATATATGACACATCGGAGGGCGGACATGAGGTCTCTAGATTGTATGAGATGTTGATGACTAAGGTCGGGAATGACCTAGTGCACTTGAGATTGGAATGGGAAACAGAGATGGGGGCCCCGATGGCAGATGGGCTGTGGGAACGTGCGTTGGGATATCACAAGAAGGTGTCGAGAAATGCCAGGTTCAAACAGATAAAGCTATATATAACACATAGGGCATAAATGACCCCCTTGAGAATATCCAAGTTTCGGAACACTGGACGCCAGGCGTGCCCTAAGTGTGACGAGGAGAATGCTGACATGATACACATGTTATGGGCGTGCCCAGTAATCGCAAGCTACTGAGGTGAAGTGGCGCAGAAACTAGCAGGAAAGGGTGTCACGCTCAAAGTAGATTCGGCCTGGGCCTGCTTGCTGGGGGGGTATCCCAGAGCGCGAAAACTCAAACATGTTGAGAAACTGAGAGATTTGGCATATGTGCTTGCGAAACGTAGGATCGCCATGGGATGGAAGGAGTGTCATAAGCCACGGGTGGAGGTCTGGTGGAGGGACCTACAAAAATGGGCGGAGGCTGAGACAGTGGTGTGGCAAGATGCTAGTAATGCGGGGGAGGATGAAGAAATGGGCTCCCTCACGGCATGGAAATTACTGATAGCTGAACTGTTTGGAGCAGTGCCGGCTCCTGTTGAATCCGAGGACGACGATACCCTGCCGCACGAAGCGGATACTGATTGCGAAAACCATACAGGCTCATAGGGGGGAGGGGCGGGGATTGCGGTGTTTATGTTGTTTAATGTGTTTATTTATGTTCTGTTGCATTGTTGTTTGATTTGAATAAAATAAAAAATATATTTAAAAAAAAAATTACTAACCTAAGCTATAGGTGGTTAACTATATCGAATGTCTCTAAGGTATTGGTCCCCTTCTATGGTTTTCCATTTTACAGATATGCTGAAAAGACACAGCTGATTCTCTAGCTGAAATCTATATCTTGGCCTTCTCCATGGTACCACCTGGCATTATAAGTATAGGCTCTGAGTGAGTGGATAAGTAGGAATGTCCTCAAACGGAATCTCAAAAAGACTGAGCTTCTGGTGGTTGGTGCCATTCTACCACAGTGCCTACTATATGGCCTACTCTTTTGGCATGTGCCATGCCCTCTTGTGTCAGGTGAAATATATTTGCATGTATGAAAACTGTGCACAGTATGCAGTTCCAAAATGAGTGCCTATCACAACATCGGGATCAATTTAGTATTTCTTTCACTATATTGACTTGAAACATAGGCTGTAGGAAACTGTACTGCCGTGGGAGGAATCGGAAAAGTGAGGCGGTCCATGTTGTGAAGTTTTCTGAACAAATGCCATTTTATTATATTGTTATGTGTGATGAACACCTCACTAAACTATACCGTGACAAGGATTTCCCTGCCTAAAATAAACTAAAGGAAACACTTTAACAAAGGATATCTGTCCCTCACACTTATACATATAACAAATAAACAAGGAAATGCATGGCAGTTCAAAATAATCATGATTGAGTTCACAATGTAACCAGTCTCTATTCATAACCTGGGGTGACTCCCGTTCCCCAGGTTTAAATGTGATTCTTCTTCACAGTTCAAGAAAAGATCCCAAGGAAATCCTGTTTCGTAACAAAGTTCCATTGCAGTTCGATGCAATTTCAACTGTTAAACAGAAAGTTCCAACACAGAAGATATACGGTTCTTCCTCCTTAAACAGGTTCTTAGTGCCTCAATAACTACAATAATTCTTTTGGTCAGGATCATTTTCCACTCTGACAACTCAAATAAATACAACTTCACTGCAACAGCCTTGCACGATCTTCCTCCAACACTACTAACATAAAATGTCTGTGTAGGGACCACATTGAGTAGCACTCCTTCAACTTCCACTGGCTTGTCTCCCTGCCAGGCCAGTTATCTCCAAAGACTTGTCATTCGGATATACTCCCCTGCCAAACTGTCAGAATTTCAAATGCTTTTTGGTCAAAGCCAACTGACAAGAGGTTTTCGACAGCGTCACAGCATTCAATATATTGCAGCTTCAAAACATTCAACAACCTTTCATGGAAAACCAGATTCACATTGGTGCTCTTTAGTACTCTTCTGAAAATGATGCTCCTCTCCTTCTGGATATCTTTTCTCAGAAGGGCAGCCTTTTTTGTACTCTTGTTTTCCCCACTCCATAAGCAACCAAAGACTGATAGGGATAGGGTCGCTGCCTCTCCCCTGGTTTTGGCAGTGTGTCTCCCAACTTGCACCAGATGTTGTACACAATATGGGCAACACGATTCGGAGTTTACAGACCTTGCATTAGCCCCTTTCTGCTGTTGGCAATTTAGCCTGGATTGTGTTTGCCCTGGTTTCAGTTTCTCTTCGCTTGGGTAATGCTTATTAACTCTTAACAAAGTTGCCCCCATGGTTGGTTGGGTTTTCCACAGACTCACACTTTGGGAGGATAGCTCAGGGGCAATGTGCTTGCCTTGGAAGCAAGACGACACAGAGCAACACAAGTTCCATCCCTGGGTCTGCACTTAGAAACCTCTGGGTATTAAGCGCGTTATAAATAACCTATCATATCATATCATATATCAAGATTAGTCATTTGGCTCTGACATAATATGTTGTTGCTGCCTTTCCCTAGTGCATTATTCAGAGTTAACTTGGGAATCACTTTACTCACACACGTGCGCTGCTTGCACTCGTTCTGCTTTTACATGAGTGCTTCCCACTCCCCGAATGCCCGCTTCGCCGAACGCCGGCTTCCAACTCGCAGGGGGGACAGAGCACTATAGTGTTACTGACAACCTGTGAACTCATCGGATCAGACCTGCACCTCTGTTCCCCCCCTGCCCCTCATAGAACTTCTGCTGCTTCGGCAAGTCTGCCTTCACCCATGCCGCTTCCAGTTGGTGCTCTGCTTGCTTCTGAGGCCTTCTGGTGCACGCCAGTCACCGGAGAGAGCCTTGAGGTCCTCGGGTAAACGCCAGCCACCTGCGACATCCCCCTGCATGCTTCCCGCTGCGCAGCCTCTGCAGAACAGGTCACAAGTGGGAACGCTTTCCTCCTGCACGCTTCTCGCTGCACGACCTCTTCACTTCAGATTTCTGGGGCCACCGACCCTCTCAGGACCGGCAGCTGATATCTGCCAAGCAGTGGTCACGGCATCCTCTCCAGTTTCTGCCTGGACAGCTAGCACGCACCATGCTGCTTCTGCTACTGATTTCCCCTACTCTTCACCAACAACGCCAACTCTATAGCCTGCTACTGAGGGGGCATTTTAAGCCTCAGTCTCCCTCTGGTGTGAGTCATCTGCATTAATGAGCTGACCACTACTACAACAGTGTACCACTTCAGCCCTCTTCTTCGTCCCGTACCTAGGGAATTATTGTACTTAAAGTCCCTAATGGCAAATTAGGTTTTCTTATTTCTGTTTTATTTTTAAATGCCAGTTTGTTCCTTATAACATTATTTAAAGGAACACCATATGAATTAGTCATTAGCCTTGATTGTACAGGGAAAGGCAGTTATTTTACGCGTGTGTTATTTCCAAATTTCCTTTCACTGCTCCTTTTTGGGTTAGGGAGGTTTTCACTTTTACAGGTCTCCCTAATTTTAGAAGGGGTTTGATACTTCCCTAGGGCTAGGAGTGTATGATTGGGTTGACCCCTATTTGTATGTATATATTGGGGAAAAGCAAGATGGCTATTACAACAAGCCATTACATATGTTGGCGTTGCAGAGCCATCCTCCGTAGAGGAAGGCAAAGAACATGTCTCATACCACAGATTCCTTTCATTCCCCTGGGCCAATTATCCGCCCAGGTGATCCTCCAGCAAAATACCAGCCACAAGGTCTGGATAAGGAAGCGTCTGCTTTTCCCTGGCCACATTTGAGGAGACTTTAGGCAGGGAATTAGTGAGGAGTCTGTAGGATTCATCACAGCTGGCCCAGTCCATACTGGGATGTGCCAACTGTAGCAATCTGGTCTCCAGCATGACATATCAAGTGATTGGATCATCTTCAAAAGGCATCCGGTAGTGCACAGATGCAAACCCCTCTCTGTGATCATATTGAACCAATGTTGTGTAGCGTACACTGGCTGCCAACAAGAAACACATGGTTTATGTAAAGCCTTAAATGCTGGGGAAATTAAGAAGAGCAATCTGTAGTGTTAGGCACGGGTTACTTTCGTTCTAACTGATTCTCACAAATGGTGGTGTGACTTAGCAATCAACATTTCAATTTCGTGAGGAATGACTGATGATAATGAAGACCAGTTTACGCTTCCATACGCAAACAGAAATGGGAGGTCCACAAAGTATACTACTGAAAAACATAATCTGCATAATAAGGTGTGTTTAAAATAAATTCTACATAAAAGGCAAGTACTCAGCAGTAGACATAAACTATTACAACAGTAAGATGATCCCTTTAAAGGCACTAACAAATAAACCAAACAAGTATACACTAATTCTGTCAGGATTACCTTTTATAACTTCAGCAGCATTTTAGCAAGTGTAACTGTTTGGCCAAAAAAACATTAAGCAAAGTCAATAGGTATTTCTTGGTTATAGGTTAGTTTAGCAGGTTCTCAGAGAAGCTGAACAGAAGGCAACAGTATGCTGAATAGATGCGAGTAGGGTCCTCTGGAGAGGAGAGCCCTGAGATTTGTTGCAGAAGGGGCACACAGATGAAGATTGCAGACATTACCGCACAAGTGGAATGCAGACATTTGTGTTTTTGGTACTGTGAGAAACTTGAAGGTGTCTCACTTGCTGGTCCCCAGGGATCTGTGATCCAGGTGGCCAGGACATGGCCATCGCTAGTGGATCCAGTTCCTAGGGGGGGACCAGTGCGGGATGATCACCTGGATGAGAGGTCCTCGGTTAATGGAAGTGTGATGCTGACGGGTGAGACGTGGAACCCCCTTCCTTATAACCTTTTCCCCATCCTACCCCATAGAATATTCAGAAGCCCCCTACCACCCCATTTCCTGACACACTTTTTTTTGTCCTTTCAAATTTTATTTTATTAAAACTTTAAACCATTTCACATTTTAATCACAAACAGTCCGGAGAACCCAGATTTCAATGGCATCCATGAATGCAAGACTAGAAACAGTGTGTATTAACTCCCCAATCTCTTCCCCCAACCCCCTTCCTTGGTACTTCCCTCACTTTTGTATCTTGCACAGTTTGGTCCTCCAGCCCAATGGCTCCACAAAGATTAATGTCAAAAGGTCAATCATTTAGCAACTCCCTCAGAGTGGCGTCCCAATGTAAATAGCCCAAAAAGTGAGATTCCCTCTTTGGGGGGAACCCCATGAATTTCCCTTTCGGAAGGACCTTTCCCCAGGTGGGATAGTCATTGACAGTTCTGGGTACTTCCCACCCACCCACATCTGCTCGAAGTCCAGTACTTGGGGGTTATGTAGCTTGTTTTATGTACTTCTCGATAAACTCTGCCCATTTCATCTCACACGGGCCCACCAGATCATGAAGATCCGCTGTGATTCTCTCCATTGCATACCGGTTCTTTGCCACATTAATCCATTCACTGTTACCAGGGAGGGACTTGTTCTTCCATTTGGTGACTATACATACCCTTGCTGCCATTTTAGGTAACCTTGTGTATTCGCCTTCCTCCCCCTAAATCCCAAACAAAACCATGAGGGGTGATTCCGGCCTCCCGATCCCATCCATCTCTTTTATCCACCCCAGGATCTCGTCCCAATAGACCTGGACCCGTGGGCAGCTCCACCACATATGCCAGTAATCCACATTACTCCCGCATCCCCTTCAGCACTTGGGACTCGTATATCTTGGAGAGTCTGACTGGGTCATAGTGCCATCTGTGTAGTACTTGATGGAGTGAAGTTTATATTGGCATGAGATTGATGTCCGTGTGATGCCCTTGCACAGTCTGCCCCATAGATCTGTTTCAATGCAAATCCCCAGCTCCTGCCCCTAGCAATTCCCTCAGATTGTCCGTGGATCCCCTGCCTCAGCCGACCAACGCACCATACATGGCTCAGATCAGCCCCTTCATCTCTGTTCATTTATCTAAAATAAATTCAAAAGGTGTAAGATCCCTCTGAATCCTTTCCCTCAGATGTGCACCTGTAAGAGCCCCTTTCAACGGAAGATATGTGAATAAAGAGTTTATGCCCAATGCCTCCTCCAAATCCATTATGGCTATAAAATTGCCTCCCCTCCAGAGTTGACCTATCCTCCCCAGCCCGGCCTCGCACCATTTTTGGAACCTCTCAGGGTTAGGTATCATGTCCCTGACTCCTGGGACCCATAAAAGACACAGCGGGGAAGGTCACGTGGTAATCCCCCTCATGCTCCCCACCCCCTTGACGCCAGATGTCCCACAAGGTACCAACGATCGGGTGGTCATGGATCCTCCTCGGAATTCTGTTTCTAGGAACCCACAGCCACTCCCCGATCATTGCCGGATACAGCAGGAGATTGTCCAGCACCGCCCACTGCAGGGACCCTGAGCTGCGCCGCCTTGTAGTATAACTTAATGTCTGGGAGGCCCACCCACCCTTTTCTCTTTGGGTAAGACCAGGGTATCTCGGGATCGGTGCTTTCTTTCCCTGCAATATAAATCGTGAGGTGGCATGTTGGATCTTTCTAAAGAATCCATCCGGAATACGAATGGGAAGCATCTGGAACGCATATAGGACTCTGGGGAGAACCACCATTTTGAGAGTGTTCAGACGGCCCAGCCATGACAAAGTGAGCTTACCCCACTTCAACAGATCTTCTTTTTTTTATTTTTATTGTATTTGGTAACATACAAACCTTTACAATTTACACACGATTTTAAACATATATTTACAGCAGTATAAAAAACATTTCTGATTCCTTGCAAATAAACACAATTCTTTTGCTACAATTCATATGTGATAAGTCACATTTCCTTATTTTAAAATAAATTATTCATAAATATGACAAAACTAAAAAATGAACCTATCCAGATCATAATATCCTTATTAACCTTAGTAGTTTAGTGATTTCATACTATGTACATAAAAGATTCATATCCTTTAATTTCTTGTCAATTTCACACAGTAACATAATCAAGTTCATAGTCATTTTGGTACTATTGCCTATCATACACCTAGACCAGAGGGTCATTCTTGCCAGCAAACAAGAGGGATCAAAGTAGGATCCAAGAGTACTAATTCTCAATATCTCAAAATAGTCACAGAAAACAACCAGATGTTGTAAAGATTCAACCATAGTAACCTTCTGACAGAATCTACAAGCACATGGATTTGTTGATTCATTACATCTTCCCCATTGGGCTAATCTTTCATTTGTATGAAATTGGTTCAGTCTGAAGCGGAGGTATACATTTCTACCTGAAGCTGATGGAAATTGTATAAGATATCTCGGACAAGTACCCCATTTCCTTCTAATCTGAGCATATTCCTGATACGTGATATACCTACTTATTCTGTCCGATTGATAACACCAGTAATATAGCTGCATTTTCCTTTTGCAGCTAGGTAAACCCAAAATTAGATGTTCCTCTGGGATTAGTGTAGCGGACACAATATCCTTCCTTTTTTCCACAAATGCTAATATGGACGGAGGATGTTTAAGCAGCACCTGATTGCTTAGATCTTCATAAAGACTATTGGCTGGTGGGTTTAGGTACTTAACATAATTATTAAGCATCCGCCAATGCCATTTTACAGATAGACGACGGAGTCCTATTTCATGTCTTATGATATCGTTTGGAATTGAGGTGGCCAAACCCAATACTTGCTTCCATATGCCACCTTGTAATGAATCAAGAACATCTTCAATTTCATAAAGACATATATCAAGAAAATATAGTATGCATTGTTCCACTTTAAGTAAATAAAATTGCAAAACAGATAATATGGAAAAGCCGCAATATTTTCTCATGATAATTTTCATCTGTGAGATTAGAGGCCTAGCTTTTTCATACAGTTTGTTTTTCCACCATTGCGATGAGTACATATCGGACAATGTATAACCAAGATATTTAGCAGATTTTACTACCTCAATAGGAATACCATCCATAGACCAGTTAAACCGATATGCCTTTTTTTCCCGTCTGTGAAAACAAATATGTTAGATTTAGACTGATTCACTTTTAGATTATTCTCTGATGCATATAAGGAAAAGGAATTCAGCTTGTTTTGGAGACCAAAGGGGGGACAATGTATAATGAAGATATTTAGCAGATTTTACTACCTCAATAGGAATACCATCCATAGACCAGTTAAACCGATATGCCTTTTTTTCCCGTCTGTGAAAACAAGTATGTTAGATTTAGACTGATTCACTTTTAGATTATTCTCTGATGCATATAAGGAAAAGGAATTCAGCTTGTTTTGGAGACCAAAGGGGGTTTTATCAAATCATAATAAATCATCGGCAAAGCCCACGTAATTGAGTTTCAGCACCCCCAGATTCACAGGGAAATTGATGACCTCTGTCCAACAATCCTCAATATCGCAGATATATAGATTAAATAATACCGCTGCAAGAGTGCAGCCTTGTTTAAGTCTGATGTTAGTTGGTATAACATCGGTGGTAGCGCCTGCTCAATTTAATCTGACCTTATAATAAGTCGAAGTATGCAGAGGGGCAATAGGCGACACCAGGTACGAGGGGAATCCCATGTGTAGCATTTTTTTCCACAATAATTCCCTCACCACTGAGTCAAAAGCTGCACTCAGGTCGAGAGAAGCCATATAGACTGCACCCGTGTGATTATGTTTGGTGTTCCATTGAATGTGAGATATAATTGTAGCATTTAGGGAGCACCCCATCGAGCGACGAAAACCAGTTTGGTATTTTGATAGGGTAGCATTAACATACATGTACTCCAGGAGCTCCTCTAAGATAAGATGACAAAATACTTTCGAGGAGGCATCCGTGAGGGCTATCGGCCTAAAGTTATTTGGATCATTAATAGGGCCCTTTTTATAGATTGGACTGATCGTAGCGGCACACCATGCCTGAGGTAAAGATTGAATAGCAAATACCATATCAATTTTATATTTTATAATACTAGCCCAGAACTTTATATCTGATTTTAAAAGGCATGCTGGAATTCCATCCGGGCCAACCGCTCTAGATGCATTTAGTTTCATGGTTGCCCTTTCAACATCATTATGGGACCAAGGACTGCTGGCTAACCAAACAATTGAGGTACGAGGTATTTTTATTTTCACAATATCAGTAGGCAATGTAAATTTTGACTTGAAGTGATCCTCCCATACAGAACCCACAATTGCATTTTCCTTTAGGCCAGTCTTTTCATGATTTATAGATCTTAGTATAGCCCAAATGTTGCGTGTGTCACATTTCAGCAGATGGTACATCATATTTTGGTTGTCTATTAGGTATTGAGTAACTTTGAGACTCTTCAATGAATTTCTGTATGTCTGCAAAATTCTGAATTTTGAGACCCCATAGGAGTTCCCGTCAGTAACGGTTTTTGCAAGATATCTAAGATTACTTTCTTTAGATTAAATATATCAATGCTAAATTTATGCTCATGTATTTTATCGGTACTGACAGGAGCCGTCTTCTTAACCAAGGCCAATACATGAAAGTTAGTTTGCTTGGTTAGAAGTGCATCCATATAGGGTGCGTCCATGTTTTCATGAGACAGATTATCCATGATTATAGGATCATTTTTCATCCGCCAGATAAGCTGATGACATGTGGATGCAGACCATCTAACTGACAGACCCGGTCTGTCCGTATCCACAAGAGTAAGAACGGGACAAGTAGTATAATCCCATTCACTGAATTCAAGTTTAATGGAAATAGCACAATGATCTCCAAAACCCAAATCTTCAATTGTGATCGGATCGCAGAGGTTATACAATGAAGTTGACAAATAAAAATGATCAATATGGGAGAATAACCCTCCTCGAGACCATGTATACAGGGATGTTTGATCACCAACTTCGATCACCTGATGAATACCATTTTTGAATTAAGCTTACAGGAGTTATTGATAAGAATGGCCAAACCTCCTGAAGGCCTCCCCAAATTCCCCCTTTTAGCAGATTGAGAGTGGCATACAAAACCTTCAACATTAAAATGCGACATATGCATTGTCTGTTGTAATATAATGACATCCAAATGACATGTATCTTTCGCTGTGTCCCACCATCTGAAAAAATTAGCCAGGCCACAGCTGTTCCATGAGCGGCACAGGATATTAAACTCATTACAGTTTTGATTAGGTAGGTGGCATAGTTATTTTCGAGACAGCCTTAGAGAGAGTACTATTCAAACCATTCAAAGCGGCAGTCAATGCCATTAATTGTTTGATCATATTATCATTAGAAAGCATTGATATACCCGTTGCTCCATTTGCTTGGTCGTTAACAACCTTCATGACTGGCATTTCAAGAAATGTTTTAGCTTCCAAATCGGTTTGAAACAGGCAGGGTAATAAACCAACATACCTAAGGTTTTCCCTCTGCTCCCATACCAGTTTCATAATCAGCAATGAGTGAAATCCACAAATCATTCTATTATTGTGGCATGGGTTAGTCTCACCCAGTCAATATCATCCGAACACAGCGTTCTCAACGATGGAATAGAATGAAATGCTTTTAATAAGGAGTGGTTTAGATTGATTTTACCATTAATTTTTGGGTCGTTTTCCCATCCCAGGATGAGCGGCATCTCAGGTGTGATTAGTATTTCCCTGTTTTCCATTTGGTTCACATCAACATTTTGAGTCTCAAGTACTACCCCCTCACTAGCCGCTAGATCAGGAGATGATTTAGGCAACACTTCCCCTGCTGCTACAGGCGGGGTTACATTATTTTTAGAATCTGCAATATTTGAGGCCACTTTGTTATGAGACTGTACAGAATTATATGTGTACTAGGTACAACACATTGTTCATCTTTGCCCAGAAACCCCATCATCCAGGGTTCACCCAACTCATTCTGTGAATTTAAGATCTGCTTAATTGCCAAGTGCTCATTAGAGAGCTTTTTATTTTTATTCATAGAAGTGGTTTTGTGGACCATAGGATAAAATTGTGAGAGTGAAGATTGAGCGGTAGCAATCACCACATCTGAGGCCTGCAGTAATTTTTTTTTAGAATTTCTATTGGGAATGCTTAGATCAGGGACCATCGCCTTTTTGGAAATTAAACTGGAGATGTTTTGGCCCTTTACTGCAACCGCCGTACCATTAGGTTTATGATCAAGATGAACTCTCGATTCCTCATTTAATTGGGATAAATCAATGACCCCCTCTTCGCTATGAGTACCCGGAGATTCCTGCGAGGGGCGGTCCTGATCAGATTTTATAGTCTCATTCACCATTTTCTTTTTTTTTATTGTGGCATTGGCTTTGGCCCTTCTTTTCTGAGCTCTCATAGCTAATCTTTTTTCTCTTCTTGTCAGTACAACTATAGATTTCTCTTGGTCATCGACCTCTCTTACAGCCTGCACTTGCGAGCCGTCTCTCACAACACAATCATCTGTAAGATCAATTAGGTCCGTCAAGGGAGAGGGGCTATCGGGACTCATTATTAGATGGAACCTGACCTGAAGAAGCTTCAGACCCCATATGTTTCAAGGTCCCAAAAAGATCCTTCAGGTCGTTAAAATCATGTTCTATTTTTTGCATTGAAGTAGCCATGTTTATGGACCCCGCCTCAATCTGGGGAAAAGGATCCGTCTGACAATATATAGTTTGCATCACTTTCACGGTGGTAACCTCAGCAAAGGTTTTCTTCTCCTTACCCGATAAGTCAGGCTCACTGTGGGATTGGGTTGTTTTATCCACCCAGGTTTTCCCTGTGCAAGACTTCCCTGTTAGGGTGGCAACTGCTTCACACGTGAATAATAGTCCCTCAATTCGATTTGTTTTGTTCACAAGTTCTTCAATTGATCTTCTCAAAAGACCAATCTCACAGTGTGACCGTTCATGTCCTTTATCGGATAGGTCTAGAATTCTTGCTATTACAGGAAAGTCAGTGTTTAGTGATTGCCCTTCTAATAAATCTGATTGAACCACAGGGGACGAGAACTCCTTGTCTTTATCATTTGAGGTCGACTGGAACTCCTGTATATCGAGTTTCATTCGAGCATCAATGACCGATTGGGGACTGTTCTTTTTTAAGGAGATCATTTTAGGTTTTTCTATATGGTAATCTGATGCCAAATCAGGATCCCATTGTGCCATTGTATTGACACCATCCTCTGATTTCAGATAGGGGAGTATTACCTTAGATTTTTTTATTAACGGATTGCTAAGCATAAATACGTCTTCACGACCCATGTTTCTGGAATTCACTGGGGTCGAGGGGCCCAGCGAAAGCCGCACCCTTTTCCCCAGTTCGGCTTCAATGGTGGGACCCATCATAGAACAATCCATTGCATTATCTTTCGACCCTTTAATTGATACAACAGATATGTCATTATTCATCTGTCTCCTAAGTTCCACAACGGGGTCATCATACGACTCACCCGAATGCAAGATATCATTAAGGTCCTTTACGGCATATTTGGGTATTGAGTCATATTTGACGAGGCTAATAGGGGAGGTATGCACCTGTGCAGTTACCAGATTTTTTGGGATTTTTCCCATTTCATTTAGAATCCCCCCTTTGTGATCTGCTGGTATGCCTGAGTCTTTTTTATCAGCCTCATCCACCATCTCACTATGTAAATATAGTGGCAGCATATCATCATCCATAGTAGAGGACGGGCACACCCCACTGGTATGGATTGTCCCCGTGAGGCAATGTGGGTCCTGTAGTTTCTTCAAACTCCTCAGACCAGTAGCCATAATGAAAGAAAACATTTGGAGTCTGCTGGTTGTTATCACTAAATTAGGGAGTGTATATAGATAGTGACTTAATCTATCCCCGGGAAGTGGAATTAATTCGCAATAAGCACACACATTCCCTACAACAAATTGTCAGGCTAACAGGGGAACCTTTGGTGATGTATCATGTAATAGCACGATTCCCATCTATCACAGTCAGTTAACAGTTCTAAACGGACAACACCAATACCTCTGTGAAGGAAAAAAATCACTATACGGGCACCCCCCGCACCGCCGAACAGCCGAACAGCCAAACAGCCACAGCACTTCCGGATGCGCGCGCCAGATGCGCGGGCACCGGAGTATATATGGGAAAGGCCGGGATGCAGTGGGCGGATCAGAGGGCGGAGCTGGAGAAAAAAAAAAGAAACACATTTTGGCGCCTAATTAAAAAATGAATGCGTGCAGAGCAGTAGCGAGCACAAGTCCAACAAGTCCAAAGAGTCGTACTAAGTACGTGAAGTCTATATTTACTTGGGTGTTTTCCCTCACGCTTCTTCTTGCCGACTGCTTTGTTGCGCGGCCCAAGGCAAAGAAGAGTACAACAATAACGATGCAGGTAGGGAGGCAGCGTTCCACAGCCAAACAGCCACAGCACTTCCCAGGCACTTCAACAGTTCTTCTTGGATTTTATTCTTAAGGGGTGGGGAGTTAGCCTTGACTAGTCCCCCACAGGATCTAGTAACCTCAATGCCCAGGTATCTCATTTTATCCAGCCTTGTCTGCATTCCCAGGGGGGTGAACCTTTTTATTGCCCCGTCTTCAGTCAGTTGTATGGGGGGGAAGTACCAATTTGGCCGTGTTATATTTTTAATCCCGCTCTTTGACCGTACTGCTCAATTAGTGAGAGTGCCACCGGTATAGATTGCAACGGGTTCCTGACATACAGAAGCATGTCGTCGGCGTATGTGGGTTTTATATTCCACCCCACCCACCCGGAATCCTTCTACCCCTAGGTCGTCCCTGATCCTTTGGGCTAAAGGTTCTATCGAGAGGGCGTACAATATCGGGGATAAAGGGCAGCATTGCCTCGTTCCTCTCCCCAGTTCGAACCAGCGGGAGTATCCCCCATTTACTGCAACACAGGCACCAGGGGATTCATAGAGAGAAAGTATTCCCCAGTGAAGATGTCCTCCTATCCCAAATTTGACTAGGACGGCTCTTTGGAAGCTCCACTCAACCCTATCAAATGATTTTTCTGCTTTGACCGATAGGAGCGTTGGGTCCCCGGCCATGTTCTGGGCTGCCTGGATCATGTGGAGAGTCTTCCTCATTGTGTCTGCCCCCTGTTTGCCATTAATAAACCATACCTTGTCCGGGTAGATCCATGTCGGCATGTGCCCTTCTAGTCTGGATGCTATGATCTGGGTAAAAATGTTTGCGTCTATATTCAATAGGGAAATCAGACGGTAAGGGGCGCAGCTCCGGGGATCCCTCCCGGCCTTATGGATCACAGTAATGAGTGCCCTCCCAAAAGAATCTGGGGCCTTCCCTGTATTCAATATGTCGTTAAACAGTTCCATCATGAAGGGTAACAGGGCTGGGAGAAAGGACTTGTTGAACCCTGCTGTGTATCCGTCCTCCCCGGGGGCTTTACCAAGTGTTAGTCTGCCCACTGCTCTCTTGACTCTTCCTCTGAAATGGGCGCATTTAATATCTCTCAATCTGTCTGGGAGAGTTTTGGCAGGTGAATCTCTCTGAGGTACCGGTCTGAGTCGTCGCGTCCTCGGTCACCTCCGAAGCGTACAGGGACTCGTAGAAGGTGGAGAAAGCACCTGCCGTACAGTCTCCCGCCGCCCCATCTATATCGGTGACCCCCTTTTCAGCCGGTTGCCCCCTCAACCTAGCAGTGAATAGGGCATCCGCTTTATCCCCTTTCTCATATAATTTTTGCTTTAGTTATTGGAGCTTCCAGACTATCTTCCCCTCTTCCAATAGTCTCAACTCCTCCTGCTTACCCCTTGCAGACATAATGTGTTCCATTCGTCTACCTGACTCCTCATGCGCTTTTTTGTCTAGTACTAAGATGTCTTCCCGTAGCCTGCCCTCTATTAATCACTGTACCCTATTTCTCCATGAACCATCTCTGATCAGGATCCCTCTCCACGTAGCCTTACCCGCCTCCCAGACAATGTCCCTCGCCACCTCCCCAGTGTGGTTTGTTTTAAAATATTCCCTGATCTCCTCCATCATCTCTGTACTGAATAAGGGATCCTTCCAGAGGGACTCATTGCACCTCCACTTCGTCCCCTTGGGTGTCAGCCCCCCCCCAATAGAGATCCACTGTGACCATGTCACGGTCAGACCATGAGATCTGTGAGATCTCAGTCTTTGGCTTCCTCCCACAATTCCCTAGATATGTAGATATAATCAATCCGGGTATACGTTCTGTGTGGTGGTGAGTTAAAGGTGTATCCCCTTTCCCGGGGATGGAAGTGCCGCCATATATCTCTCATCTTTTGGCCAGCTAGAGCTGCCTGGAATGCATGGTTTCCCGGTCCGGGCAGGTCTTGTTCTGTGTCCCGTAGTGTCAATCTATCGAGTTCCTTCTCTGCCCAGAAGTTGAAGTATCCCCCAAGAATGAGGTGGCCTGTACACTCAACCAGTATCTTTGCCATAGCATTTTTCAAGAATCTGAGCTGTCCCTGGTTTGGGGCATAGACTGTGGCCAGCGAGATGTGTTCTCCCCTTAGGTTTCCCGAAACCACCAGGGTCTGCCCCTCTGCATCTGACAAAACCCTGCTGATCTCCATTCTCAATGCCTTATTCACTAGGATCCCTACCCCAGCCTTCCTCAAAGGGCCCGAACCCCAATATTGGCTGCCTATTTGCGCACTAGGGATCTGCCCCTCCTCCCCTTTGGAGAGTCTGGTCTCATGCAAAAACAATGTCAAGTCCCGCCTGCCAGAGCTCCCTTGCCCCCAGTGCCCTCCTCGTGGGTAAGTTGAGCCCCTTGACATTGAGATTGCCCACTTTTAATGTGTCCCCACTGGGGACCCCTTCGGTTAAAGCCATCCAGGCGTCTGTTTGTGATCCCATTTTTTGCCACTCAACAAGTGAGTGGGTTTCGAGGTGAACTGTACTGTGCAGTTTTAAATGGTGAAGTGGGACCTATACCGATGGTTTTCCCTACCCCCGCCCTCCCCCTCGGGCGTCCACTTCCTCCCAGGACTCAGCGCCAGGTCAAGACCAAACCACCAGGAATCTCGATCCCCGAACCCAGTCTAAATAAACCTCCTAACCACACATATGCCCCATCAATCGCTCAACATAACAAAACATAGCCTCCTTTATTTTGAAGACCCCCCCACGTGAAAAAGCTTGTGAGAAAACAACTCTCCAACCAATCAACAGTGACAGATTGAATTGCCTCTACCACCCCCAAGACCCTCTCCAAGTGTCAACCACACAGCAAGCTTGTCAATTTTCTAGCCATATGACATCTCAGATTCATGGATCCAATCCCGGTGGGGTGCACAGCTTCCTGTATTTCCGGGAGCCCGGACACCTCTCCTTCGGGCCCTTCAACTGCCAATGACCCTCATCATTAATTTCCCTCAAGGTGTGTGGTGACTCCCCCGAGCCTGTGAGCTCCCTGGTGGCCCTGTGTATATCATCCGTCAAGGACAGCCGGTACTTGTGAACACCAAACTCGAAGGATAGAGAGAATGGGAACCCCCACCTGTAGCGCACCCCCTTCTCATTGAGCCACTTCGTGAGGTCCTGATAAACCGTGATCCTTGAAGTGCCCTGCAAAACCAGGCCCTTTGTCCTCGCCGTCTCCAGGATCTTCAATCTGTCACCATAGCTGTGGAATCAGGCCAGGACCGACCTAGGACCTCCTGCTGCAGCTCCTGCTCTGTGGATCCTTTCACTCTTTGCTTTGTCCACTGGATCATTATCAAAAATGAGTTTTGTGATCTCATATAGAACTCTCCTGAGATTCGCGTCGGACTCGACCTACCTTTCCTGTATCCCAAAGATGCAGAGATTGTTGCGCCTCTCCCGGTTTTCCAAATCGTCCATCTTTAGGAGTGTCTCCTCTTCTCTTTGCCCCACCTCTGAGAGTCGAGCGTTCATTTGTGTCTAGAGGGTGTCAAAAGAGGTCTGATTGTGCTCCACTCCCTCAAGCCTTTCTTGCATCTTATCAATCCTCTGAGTGATCTTGTCCACTCTTCCCCCGATATAGGCTCTCAGGTTCCTTATCTCTTCCATAAGAGCTGCAACATCTTTTTTGGTTGCGGCTGATTCATCATTGCCCTGCGACATGGTGCCAGGTGTTCATAAATCCTCTGAGACTGCCTCTGGTCTATAGGTGTATCTCGCTAATCGAGTTCTGGGGTCAATAGGCTTCTTTTCCAGCCCACCCACCCTAACAGTGGCTGCCGTTGGCTCCAAGAAGGACCACTTGTTCTCCTGCGAGCTGATTGTACTGGGGGCACCACTTTTTCTGTGGGTCTTTCCGAGGCAAAGTTCTAGGAGACCCAATCACAATCTGTTCACCAAGCTGTGCCTTCTGTCCAGGGCCTTACGTGTCAGAGTCGGGCACACGCCCCAATCAATGGAACCCACACCTCCACACTCTTGCGTCGTCTTGATGTCCCTCAAACTTCTGGGGTGGGTCCGGGTCTGTTTCACGAGTTGTCCGTTGGTCCCAGAAGTTTGGATCTTATCGGCCTGTCTGGATCCTGTGGCTCGGGGATCCCAGCAATCGCACCAGGGGGGCTCCTGCACGTGGAGTGACGACCTCCTGAGCAGTCATCCCTGCGTACAAAGGGTCGGGGTGGTGCCAGCATGGTATTCAGAGCAGGCTTTAGTGCTGCGGGCTTGCACACGGCCCCTGCAGATGTTTTGTAAATTTGAAATATCAAGCCCTCAGAGGCAAGAGACTTTAGGAAAGAGATTTGGCCACTTAAGGTCTGGATTTAGCTACAAGAAACTGTAGCCTCGTACTGCAGGAGCTCAGGAGTGTGCTGTGCTCAGTAGGCCTGCTTTGTCCCGTGCTAAAAAACATGGGTAAGGGAGACCCCGTCCATGGCATCCTTGTGACCATTATCCCGCACTGTTTTGTAGCATAGCTATAAGGATTGGCAATGTTTATTTTTATTATATGCCCTTTTACTTTGACAAGACGCCACTAGGACTGCCTTATTATTATTTGATGCTCATACCTTGCTCCCATCTTAGATTTAGGTTTAGCTTAGGCGTTTTTCTCCCCCATTTTATGCAGTTTAATAAACACCCTTGAACTGTGATCACTTGTGTCTGTCTTTACTGTTGCCACCATGAGTTCCTTACAATACATAGGAAGAGTCTGCAGGAGGGAGCAGCCACTAAGTATTGAAAGAAGGAACCACCAACAGATTCAGGAGAGAAAATTCTCAAGTTGTTGACGAGGCTTCTGCAAAGAACAGGTGCAAGGGTCGAGAGTGCAGAGGTTGGATCTAACGTCTGATTTCCACCGGTCATGGTTCCAGGCACAAGGACAGCAGGAGGAGACACTAGCAACAGAACTCACGAACCTCAAGAACCCAGTGAGATAACCCCCAAGTTGATGGATCCAGGCACAGCAGCAGTGAGATCACAGTGCTGACCTTTGGTTTTGGTCAGCAGAGATTGCATTCGGAACTTTGCACTGCAAAGGAGTTCCCTCAGAGGATGGACAGATGCAGCCAGTGTCTGGTGGGTCCTGGGATGGATCAGCACTTGTGAACAGCAATGCTGTCTGGTCTCCATCAACGCAACATTGGCTCCAATATCTGGCTCACTAATGCATATCCTCCAGAGGCTTCAGGGAAGCAAACAAAGGCTACAGAGGAGGAGGATCTGAATGTTAGATCATGGAAGGGACCACCTGAGATTGGTTTACTCTGGTCAGGAAGGAGCAGAGCTTTCCCTTCAGGAGGCTTAGAAGTCCAGGTACAGAAGGTCCAGCAGGATTCTCTGCATTCTCTCTTTTTCCAGTTTTTTCAAGAGCAGTTCCGGGTAATAAGACTGGAAAGGTTTGTGACGTGTGATGCCATTTTTCAAACTGGGGGCCAACCTCACTCGTGCTTCACATACAAACACAAAGATATTTGGATTGACAGTGGCTTGTAGACCTTTGCCCACCCTAAACTGGATTCCATTAATTTTGGCAGGTTTTTGTGGGTTAACTTAGGCAAATGGGCATGGATGGCCATTCCTGATGGAAATCTCAAAGAAGGTACACAAAGACAATGGCCAGGTCACAGGACTTCTAAAAACGCTAGGTAGCCATTTTGATCATGTTCATGGCCGCAAAAAAAGATATTCCACAGTGAAACCACATAAAAGTATACAGTTCTGCCAAATTCAACTCTCCCAGGGACAAAATGTGGCACTTTTACAGTAACCATGTCCTGTTTAGCTGCATGGGCTGCCAGTAACGCACATTTAAAAGTGATTTGCAGTCTTCAGTGATGGAAAAATAGGAAAACATACTTTACGGCCAGCAAAAAAGACTAGCAACTACCAGAGTTAGTCAAAAGATAACAACAAAAGAAATTCCTGACCTAACGTTATGCTTCACACGTAGTTCAGTTTCAGGGTACCATGCAGTGTTGTGTGCTGCCAGCCAGATGCAGACAGGCTCCCAACCTCAGATTACTGATTTTCCCCATTCCCTCTGTTGCAGCCAAATAGGTGACCTGAATTGAAAAGACTAAGTCGCCTATTTTTGAAATTCCCTTCCTCTGGGCTTTAAATCAGTGATAGCTGCTGAATATTCGTATTAGGTTAAAATCCTGGCTGTTCACAAAGTAACCAACTGTAGAACTTTCTCCCTAGCACTGTTCAAGGGTGTCTTTGAGGTTATAACAGTTAGGCTTTATAAGCAGAGTTAACATAACATACCTTGGTGCTTTCATTTTCACACAGAAGGTTGCAATGTTGGTTGCTATTTCCCACAGGCAGACTATTTCTGATGTCTGCCCGATACATGGAATATATAGCCAGCATGAAGTGTAGGGGTTAGTCATTTTCCCAAAGCATATGGTGGGCTTGGAATTCAAAAAAATGATATTTTGAAGAAACAGATTGCTGATTAGTGAGCGGAGGTAAGTAGCAATCCTGAAAGAAGTAGGAGATGGTGGTTGGTGTGACTTTTTGCAGGGGGTCTCGCTGATCCAATTAAGGGCATACAGTTATCTGAAACAAACATAGATTTGAGGGACTGAAGATTTACCAATTTAGGAACTATTACCATCTCGGTAGTCCATATAATATTACCATTGGAGAATTATGTTGAAGTATGTATGTCTTTGCTTACACAGAAAAGCTAAGACTGTGAAAGAGGCTGTCTCATGAAAATAAATCCCAGATCTTTGCCCTTAGTCATTATAAAAATCTCCAATAATAAGTTTCCTGAATGGTGGCTTTGTTTGATATCTGATTCCTCATCATTCGCTTGACTGCCACCTTAAATTCCAGTTCTCTAAAAAAGACGTGACTCTACGGACTATCCATTTAGAGGAGCATTCATAACATGTATTATTGGAATACTATTTTCTCTGAATAATATTTATTGGCAGGAGTTTGAATAAAGAAACATTGCAGTGCTTACCATTTAATTATTGTGTGTCACTTACTTTCACTTACTGCAAAATGTTTAATGTGTCTGTTTAATGACATTGTTTTGGCCCTATCCCATATGGAAGCCACAATTACTTTAGTGTTAGGCTTAGCTGGAAGCTCATGCATGATACAATACAATGCAAAATATTGGTGAATGGGTTACTGTTGTAAGTGTAACCGGCTCCTATCCACCATAGATGGCCAACAACCCTCAGGCACCATTACTCTTTGGCCAAGAAAAATGCAATGTGTAGGGTTTTTGCTGATGCTTAGATTAAGGGAATGCATAGAGTTACCAGCAACCCTCATTAATCTGAGTCCTCCCCTTTTTTCCTAGGTCCTTACTGAGGCATCCAGTGCTTCGGCCCAGGTGCCATACTGCCCTAACAACTAACCCCCTCCAAACCATGGCGAGTAGTATGAAATGCCCTTTGCCACAGAACTACTTGTACACAGTCTGCAATACCACCTCCTGGGTGGAAGTTTGGGATGTAGGGCTGGGATGCCGAAGAGTACGAGTCAAAGTAGCGAGGATTATCATTATGAAACTAGATATTATCCCTTCATCCTATTTCTTCGTCTTTAAGAAATGAGGACTCTGAAACCAGTACAACATATATTGCCAGATCAACTGAGGAAGACGATTCATAGGCACTGGGAACCTGCAGGGATTGCAACAGTGGGAGACATATGGCAGGACGGAGAAGTAAAGGAATTCGGGGTGCTGGTAGAGGAAACGGGTTTACACGTAGGGCAGTATATTACTTATACTAGAATGGTACGGCGGATCAGAGAGACATGGTCTGAAATAATACTGGAAGATCAACCTGACACAGCCATAGAAACGATCTATGATATAGCAGAGGGAGGGCATGAGGTTTCTCCAATCTATGAGCTGCTGATGTCCAGGGTGGAAAAGGAAGTGGGCTAGTTAAGACAAGACTGGGAAGAGGAAGCCGGGAAACTCATGAGTGACGGGCTATGGGAGCAGGCTCAAGGGTACCATAAAAAGTGTCTAGGAACATGAGGCTACAACAAATACAGCTATATGTAACCCACAGGGCATACATGACCCCCCAGAGGATAGCTCGGTTTAAGAACGCTGCATGACAGACATGCCCCAAATGCGGGGAAGAAAACGCGGGGATGACGCACATGTTTTGGGCATGTCTAGAAATTGGGAAGTTCTGGGGAGAAGTAGGCCACTGATTAAAGGAGAAAGGGATCAAACTAAACGTTGAATCAGTGTGTCCATGCATGGTAGGGGTGTTCCCTAGACCGCGCCAATTGAAACGTGAGCAAGCTTAAGGACTTGACATATATACTGGCCAAGCGCAGAATTGCCATGGGGTGGAAAGCATGCAAAAGACCAAAGGTAGAACTTGGTGGAGTGACCTCCAGAAATGGACCGAAGCCGAAATGGCAGTATGGCATGAAGCGGTCAGAAGGGGAGGGGAGGGGGAAGCAGGAACCCTGGCGGCCTGGAAACACTTAGTGGCCACATTGTATGGGTCCACCCAGGAGTGCTAAGCGATCAGGAAACCTTCGAGAATACGCAAGGGGAGGTTCCCCCGGAGGAAGGAGGAGCAGATTGCGAAGTGGAGTAGGCTCAAGTTGTGGGGAGGGAAAGGGGTAAGCGGTAGAGACTTAACGATATGTACATGATGCTAAAAGTATTATGATAAATACTGCTGGTTTTGTTGAATGTTGATTGTTGTAAAAACCAATACAATTATTTAAAAAAAAAAACATATTGCCAGATTACCCTATTAAATTGACCAACAGCAGCGGTGCAGTGCCTAGGGCATTATGCTTTAATCACACATCTAAATCGATTAATCATTCATTTATGCAAGACTGGACAGCAGATGCAATGTAAACCACGTACAGCCTGTAGTAAGAAATAAATGTATTAGACAAGGCCTCCCTACTCACCACGTGCAACCCCCTTTGGAGAAATCCAGGAGGCTTAGAAACCTATGATGAAATGAGCTTGCACTCCTGGAGGAAGAGAAACCTGGGATTGAAGATAATATAATAAAATATCTAATTCTACTCCATGACAAATGGTCGGTGTGGCCAGACCTGTTGTCCCGGACCAACTTTTCAGGCAAATACCTAGCCTTGTGCTTTAAGGAAATGCAGCATCACTGATGCGAGGATGATCACAGGGAATCTGACTTCATCCAGCCTATGGGAGATGTGTCTGGTAGATGATGGACCAACCCAGTTCCCTGTGACTCAGCCCCATATAGGATGGGGAGTTTCTCCAATGTCCCTTTCTTCTTGGCCTCCCTTTAGATTTGCTAAGGGCAATTGACTTAGACTACATTAGTATATTTTTTATTTTTTAACTTGATTTAACTGTTTTACCAGTTTTTACAAGGTTGACTTGAGTTTATTTTATTTCCCCTACTATAGCCTTCGCTTTGTTTTGTTAAGTCCTTTATCCGTTTTTGGTAACCAGTCACCCATTTTTTCTTTTCCTTTTGTTGGTCCAAGTCGTGGCTCTGTCTGAAGTTCCCAACTGCTATGACGGCTTTCCTGTTGGCCCCATTCATTAGGTGTTTCCACCAATGTTCCTCGTTCATGCTAAAGTAGTCTGTGATTAGGTGGTCAAGGTGGACTTTCGTTTTGTTGCCAAGTCCTTACATTCGAGGAGCAAATGTGTCAAGGTTTCGCACACATTTGTCTGGTTGCAGAATCTGCATCCACTCGCTCTAGTTTTGTCTCTGGTAGTAATGATTTAGTTTGTTTTTAAGATGTTCAATCGGGCTCGCATAAAGGTTGAACGCAGTTTTTTGTTCTGAAATTTCAACAGGTATCTCACTGGTTCATTGAGTTTTTGAATATTGACTGGTAAGTGACTTGTGGAGTTATATTTCATGGCCACGTCCTGAGTATTGCACCAATCTTGTTCTTTTAGTCTTCACAATGTTTTCGTAGGGTTGTTGATTAGTTCGTTTTGCGAGCTTCAGATTTCTTCTAAACGTGTCAGGTTTTTGAGTGACCATTTAACTAACATTTTGTTAGTTCTTCGTGGATGATCTCCTACATTCTTTCTTTTGAGCTGTGGACTTTCCTGAAGAGCATTAGACTGTTGAGGTCTACTGTGGCTTCCAATGAAGTTAGTCCTAGTTCCCTCCTGACTAATGTTACTGGTGTCGAAGATGGAAGACCTAACACTGCACTCCAAAAGGAACCTTCCAGCTTTCTCTAGATGCAGGTGGGTATCCCTGGCATGGCCTCTGCACCGTAAACGATCGCAGGAATTAATTTTGCTTTATAGAAATTCAAAGCCACTTAGATGGAAAAGCAACCACATTTCTTGTCGAGCATTCTCATTTGGTTGATCAAGCTTTTGGTCTTTGTATGCATGAAATCTTGCATTGCTACTTCAAGATTGTTTTTGCTAAACATAGCCACCAAGTACCGGAAGGATTAGACTTTTTCAAGAGGAATTCCTCCTAGGTGCCAGGTCTTTGTGTCCCTCCTTTTAGCTGATTTTTCCAGAGACATCCCTTTCGTTTTATTGATGTTAATCTCGAGGTCGTTAGTTTGCAGATATAGTACAAAGTTGTCTAGTTTTCTTTGTAATCCCACAGCCGTTTGATCTATCAGGATGATATCGTCGGCATATAATAGCCTGCTTATTTTTTCCTTCCCCACTATTGGCGAGAAGATTCTGATAGCTTTTTCTGCGTCTTGATAATCACCTGTATATGCATTATAAAGTGCTCGTCTATACGTTGAGATGTTCTCTGAAAGGATGCCCGAGCCACTGAGACATACTTTCATCGATGTTTCTGAGTAAAGTTTTATGATAGGAGATAGAATGGATCCTGGACACTTCCAGTTGTAGAGTTTCTCCCACAATTTGTCCCTGTTGACTCTGTCGAAGGCTTGGGACAATACTTGGCGCACCTTCGACCACTTTGGCCTTCAGTATGCTGAGCATCATGCTGTCCGCTGTAGTTCCCATGTTTTGAGTAAAACCAGTTTGAAAATGGTCGAAACCGGCTGAAGATGTCACCCAGAGTTTAAATCTGTCTAAGAGGAATGAGCCAAAGATTTTCCCGATGCTATCCAGCAAAGCTATCGGCTGATAGTTGCATGGATCCCCTTTGTCTCCCTTTTTAAATATCGGAACAATGTTAGCTGTCTTCCATGAAAGGGGGGGTCGTTCTAGAGATGAAACTTTGAAGATTTCTGATATCAACAGGGCCCAGGCCTCGACATTAGTCTTGAGGTCGACATTTGAAAGCCCATCCGGACCTGGGGCTCGGAATGATTTTAGTTTGCCGATTTTGTCTGCAATCGTAGTTTTGTCTAGCTCAATGTCTCCTCTTTCTGCAGTGAATTTTTCTCTCTTAGATGTTGTTGGTAATTGACTAAATAAGTTTGAAAAGTGTGATATCCATAACTTCTTGCTCACACTGTTTGAGAGAGGCTTGGGTTACTTGGCCCACCGCAGATATTAGTGACTAGAATGCTTTTGATTACCACTCAGTGTTCGTAACATACATTCAGAGTCTTCTTGGTACAAGGTAATTTTATACCCTTTCAGCCAGATTTTGTACCCCTTTTTGGCTTTGCTAGCTTCTTCGATGTTACACCTCGGAGGAAAGTTTTTGGCTTTCCTCACGTGCTTACGAAGTGCTCTTCTTTGTATTTTCAGGATTTGGTTGTTAGAGTGTTGATGACAAGTATTCCTTTGGCCCCCCCTTTGTTGGAAACATGTAAGGTACTAGGAGAGGAGAGTAGTCGAGATTGGCCATTTCTGTGGCGTCGTTGATCTTTGCTCTGGCCTGCAAGTATTCTTTTGTAATGACGTTTATTGTTCGTGTCTTTAATCGTAGTCTGGTTCCTCCTTTGTTAGTGTCCCACTGGATGTCATATATTGATTCTCCAAGTACCCTTGAGTCCAACTTGCCTTCAAGAGGGTGTGGTCACTGTTCCAAGTATGTATGATCTCGAAGGCCTTCATTCTTGCCATCTTGCCAGGAGGTATCGAGAGACATAGATATGGTCAATCATTGCTTTGTGGCCTTGACTTTCCCATGTGGCGATTGAGGGGGGTCCTGGCGTCAAGAAGCAGTGCAGGTTGTGCATATCATTAGCCTCCATACAAGCCGTCAGGGTTTGCCTCTTGCTTCCAAGATCAAGTTGAAAGATCCAATGGTCAAATTTACATATGTAGAGTCGTTGTTCAGGTCACTGCATATTATAATGTGGTCTGCTTGATGCTTGTCTCTAAAGTTGATCATTAGAGCTTCATTTTTTGGATTAATAAAGTTGTAAGGTGGGTCTTTCGGATTCCAGTAGAGGTTGATCAGCAAGAACTTTTCATTCTTCTAGGAATTTTTGAGATGATAGGTCGGTGTTCATAAAATGATGGTGGCCAATATGTGTGGTTCACATATGAGAATTTTCTCGAGGTGCAGAGCTCTGCCAGTGCGAATGGCTGTGATCAGGCCGGCCCTTGGTCTTCCAAGAGTTCATTTAATTGCTGGAGAAAAGGCCAAGTCGCATCCGTCAATGGTCGGTTCCTTTGTAGACCATGTCTCTTGGAGACAGAGAATATCGAAACTGCCCAGATTAACGTCGGAAGTGCTTGTTAGGTGCGCAAAGCATCGCGTATTCCATGATCCTATGGTTATTTGAGTGGACAGAAAAGTTGATTTGAGCTTCGATGGAGCTGAAGAAATGTCATCCGACAGGGAGTTTGGTTGCTAGGATCGCTTGGCTCTGCTTAGAACTTCTGGCAACCAGTCCCATTTCGAGCAAACAGTTCTTGTTGCTGTATCTCTGTTCATGGAGATTGGTTTGTCTTGAGTTATTGTGATATTCCAGGGCCACTTGGGATTCGTTCGTTTTTGAACGACTTGTCATAGTCCATTTTGGAGGCTTTTATTAGCCAAAGGTTATCTTTGTCGCTGCTGACCAAATCGCAAGAGGCGAGCATGTTGCGTTGAACTTCCCTCCGCTCTCCTTGTGGTGCCTTCGTAGCGGGCAACTTGTTGATCTGGGCTATGGGGGGTTGATCGATACCCCCGACCTTTCTTCTTTCACATGTGTTTGTGGGCTACGGAAACAGAGATTTAATTGCCTTGTCTTTGCTCTTTCCGTATTGACTTCGTCTTCTTTGTTCTTGCCGCATGGAGCCTATGATTCTGGTAAACAGAGTTTCTATCATCCGTTGCCATAGAATTGGCGGCGACTTGAGTTTTAACATATCTGTTAGCAGACGATTTTTGTTTGTCCTGATTGGGGCTTGGTGAATCTCTTGAGGGCGATTTCTTGTCGTTAGGCCGATGCTTTATTTCCTCAAGGTCGTATCCCAATGTTCTTAATTTCTGGCTTCTAGTAACAGTTTTTTGACTCCGGGGGCCTCTCTGTGTAGATACACTCTATCCACCTCCTTGTCATTGTGAAATTCGAAGATGTCAATATCCTCAGACATGAGAGTTTTCAGCGAGGGAATGTGGTGAAGGAGAGCCACCATCCTCGTCCTGTTTAATATGATGTGTTCTCCGTCATCTAGCAGGCGCTCGAGGATGAATGAGCGTGTTTTAGTAGATCTTGCTGATCCCGTTAACTTTCTCCTTTTCTCTGCTACAGTTTGCCGGGACCTTGTACTTGTAGGGTCCCAACCTCTAACTGAGAAGCCAGATGGGCGACTTGATGACGGCTTTTTTCGTGTTGGCGTTCTTGATCTCATTGTTCTAGCAGATCTACGTCTTTCCCCCTCATTTATCTCGATAGGATTGGTGGTTTTATGGTCATGCCTCTTTCTTATCTTCAGAGAGGAGTTTGATCTTCGAGTGTCATGAACCTTCGATTTCCATCTAAAGCTGCCCTTGGCCTCCTGTCTAGTGGTCGGTCAGTGCTCACAGGCCTCTTCCTCCTTATGGGAATTCAGTTTTCGAACGTGCTGTACCCAACTTCTTTATGGGAGTAAAGTCTCTCGTAGCTTGTTTACCACTGGAGTATAGAACCTCATGTTTACTCAGCGTGGTGTTCTTTCTTCCGAGAGGAGGCCGCTTAATCTTCCTGAAGCTCCAACAGAGTTCTCCAGGTCAGATTTCAAGAGCAAAGGGCTTGGAGGTGGGGAGACCGCTTTCCTTTTGCCACGTTGTCTCTTGTCCGGCTCTTTTTCCTCAGACTGTAGAGAGCAGGCGTGTAAGTCGAGGGCTGCTTCCATCAGATCGCTTTCTGTTGGTGAAATCGGCGCTATGTCGGGTTGAGTACATGTAGGTGATCCAGACCGCGCAGTTTGCAGTTGTCTATGAACTTTAAGCATGGTTCTTTTTTTAAAGGAAAGCACTGGTTGTTTTACCATATTAGATTTTTGCAGTTTGGCTCCCATCGCTGGAGGGAGTATCGTTCATTGGTCTATGGGTTTCGTTTTGAGTAGGTCCTCAGTTATGGGCTGTATGGTTAAATCCTGCTCTGGGAGCATACAACCATTTTTTCTCAGGCGCTTTTGTGTGGTGTTAGGTTTTGGTACTAATTGACTCCCTTTATTCGGCAAAAGAAGCTTCAAGCCAGGGTGAAGCTTGTCGGGTTCCACACTCTTGGAAGGACTAATCCAAATTTGTTGCTGGGGTTTTGATTGCACTTTCGAGGGCTTTTTCGGGAGACTCGACGGTGGATGTAAAGGCTGGACTTCTCGGACATCGTCTGTCTTTTCTCGGGTCCGGAGAGCTGTGAAGATGTATGGTTTTGGTATTGGAAAGTCTGTTTGAGTGTAGGCGATTACTTGGGCCGGCGACCTCCATAATTGGGTTTGAGTAGTCTAATCTTGTGTTAATTACTTTTTTTGTTCAATTGCAGTAATATATCCTTTAACAACGGATAATCTGGTTGAATGTAAGCCACCATTGTCAGGTGGTCTTTTAGAGTATCGTTCAGTGCCTCATATAGTTTTGTGAAGGGAGCCAGGGCGATAGTTGGTGTAGACATGATGAAAAACAAGTCCAGCTTTTTATTTGGAGTATCGTAATCTTTGGCTCGTAGCGGGTCACTGGGTCTCTGACCTCTTCTGAGAGGTTTAATAGGTGAAGATGGTGTTTGAGTTTCTTGGCTGAATGTAGTCGTATTCTTTTGAGGTTTTGACTGGGCGATTTTAGGAGAATTCAGGGGGATGTGGCTCTGATCATCACTTTGTTGGTTGTCTTTAGTGGAAAGAGTATCAGGCTTCCCCATCGTGTTTACGTCATAAGTATCCTCAAGCAAGTCCTTTTGGTTGTTTTTCCAAAGTGGGGTCCCAAGAGGGGCTGAGCTCTGGTGGTGGCTGGGTTTTAATTTCCTTTAATCGCCCTTCCCGCTCATCTATGTCAGGTCTCCGTGCCGAGTTGGTGTTTATAGGGCAGGCTGTGCCATTTGTTTGTCTTTCGCTAATGACCCTGTGTGAGGGCATGTTAATGTTAGTTGGTTTAGGCGATTTCTTCGGGCCAGTGGAGAGTATACACCTTGCCGTGTCTGCAATCAAAGCCGACTTAAAGTGCCACAGTTGAAGATGGAATGGCTTATGTCTTGATGTGTTGTCATGATTTGGAGCCCGTTTATGAGTAGATTGATTTGGCTCTGAAGCTAGGTCAGGGGTTGGCGGCTCATCCAGGGAACTCTCTAACAGCTCGGCGTCAGAGATTTCGCTTCTTAAATTTCCTCCCATGCTAATTTATATAGGAAAGAATTTGGTGAGCCCCCCTCTTTGGAGGTGTAGCGCTAAATTGGTGTTTGATTCTGAAACTTTTGTTGCACTTCTGTGAATGCCGCGTGGGCTGGTTTTTTGGGGGAGACCGATCGTGGAAGAGTAGTGTTTTTTAGCGTGGCTAGCTTCCCCCTAACTTTGCCGAGGTCATGGGTGATTTGGGCCATGCGCTTTACTTTTCTCCCTCGGTGTAGACCTGTTTGTGAGACATTTTCTTTTAGCTTTCTATTGTAAAGCTGTTTCACCCTGGCCAGATTGTTGCCATTTTTCAATGAGGCTGCTTGCGATTTCAGTGTAGACAATAGGGGTTCCATATTAGTTACTGAGTCATCTGTTGTCATCTGTTGAAGCGTATGACTGGTCATTTGCTATTTCCTGATCAACAGGTTCCTCTAGGGAATTGCTTGGGCTCTTCAAATCCTCCATAGCACCTGAACCTGATGACCATGGAGAATCCTCACCAAGCGATTGGTTCTACTGCCATTGAATCTGCCCCTCTGGGGACCTCGAGATTCTGCAAAGGGGGTATAGAGAAATTGGTACCCTAGACCTGCCCTTTCAACCCCCCCACTTTTTCCAGGATCGCACAGGTATGGATTACTTCAGCCGCTTGCATGACCAATTTTCTGGCTACATTTCTTCGGACCCAGAAAGGGTAGTTTCCAGAGTAAAGGCTTTGTGGAGGTTTCTCTCAAATCCTAAGCCAGACGGGTCTTCTGCCAGCAACACCAGACATATTGTCAGGAGACATCAGGGGCCAGCATGATTTCCTTCACAAACATGTCCTGGATGTTTGATAATTGCACCCCACTACTAGAGGTGTAACGAGACTGAAAATCTTTCAACATAGACTGGTCCGCGTGCAGGGCTACCTTATCCACCATCATCTGCCTTAGAAATTGCCATAGCTATCGCAATTTACTTTATTGCCTTTAGTCCGGTCAAGATTTATTGGATGAAACCAAACTCGACTTCATAATTTGGGAGAGAGTTGGCGAGACAAGTGCAGCATCCAACACCATGTTTATAGTGTCCATAGTCTGCTTCAACTCTTGAACTCAGACTTAGAATGAGAGCAGATGGAGCAGCAGCCCAGGCCAAGGGGGAATCACAGCTGCTCCTGCGATTGTTGGGGAAAGAAGGGCCACAGGAGCTAGTAAATAATCAGCAACTAGAAGAGTATTTAATGTTTTCAAAAGATGTGCAAGGCAAAACCCAGCAACGCATCGCAATGTAGCCATAGGCTGATAATTCTCCACAAACCATGTCACTAAAACCGCTCTTGTGGCAGTCACAGGTATCAATCTAATTTTCATTCCTATCAGTTTTTCCATTGAGTATAGATTATCCAGTGCGTAAGACTTACATACTTCTCTTTTTAATTTCAACCAGAGTGGTTGCATAGCAATTCATACCTGAAAATAGTGAGTTGCCTTTCTAAGTAAGAAATTCTCTGTGATATTTCACAAGATCCGGGTAGCCAAACCAACCCCCCCCTCTTTGATGCTACGTAATAAAATAAACCTAGGAATATTTGGACATTTACCAATCCCCCTACAAAATGTTTTGGAAGACCTTATCAATTCTCTGCAGCAACATTTTAGAGAATGGCAGCGGAAGCGATTGCATTATGTATAAAACCTTTGGCAACAAAACAAATTTTATAGCGATCACCTTGGCTGACACACTGTCAATCCCTCCCATTTCCTAACATCATTCAAGATCTTCTCCACCACTTTGTCAACATTAAATTCAACACATTTCTTCAGGTCGCGTATAATGTGTATCTCTAAATATCGCACCACAACTGGCGACCATCTGCAATTCCATGACAATAGAATTCCCCCATCGCGTGATTGTTAGAGGGAATATTTTACCCCAATTGATTTTATGTCCTGACAATTTCCCTACTTCCTCAAAATAGACTTGACTAGTGAGCTGCAGTGTTCTGGAATAGTTAGGAGCATTGTCATATCAGCATATATTAATATCTTAATCTGTTGATCACCCACATGAATCCCAGGTATCCCTCTGGCCTGCCGAATATAAACTGTTAACGGTTCTAAGGGTAAATTAAACAAATATGGTGATAATGGACATCCCGGCCTCGTGATCGCAGGAACGAATCCAATATTATACCATTGGCTTGGACTTATACCACAATGTAAGTAGTTCATGGCCTTCATAAACACCAAACCTAATCCCATTCTACCTAATGTATATTCTAAAAACCTCCAATTCACTCAATCAAATTCCTTCTCTGCATCAAAAAAGGCCAACACAGAGTCTGACATTACATTGCTATGGAGCTTCAGTACATCCAGAACCATCCAAATGTTATAACCATACCTACCTGACGTAAAACCTTCCAGAGATTCATCAATCAGCCTCCCAATATAATCACAGCCTATTACCCAATATTTGTGTGAAGATTTTAACATCTACATTTTGAAGCGAAATCGGCCTTTAATTACTGCATTGTCTATTGTTTTAACCCGTTTTTGGGATCAGTGTGGTGAAAGATTATTTTTTATTTTCTGGCACATTGACCCGTTAAAATATTTTTGATAAAACAAGTCACATAAAAGAAGCGACAATTGGGCTGCAAAATAAATATAAAATTAAGTCAGTAGACCGTTGGGGCCCCGGCGATTTCCCTGCTTTAAATTGCTTAAAAGCAGCTAGGACCTCAGCAATGTCTATTGTCACATCAATCTTATCCTTTCCTTCAGCAGATAGTTTTGGGAGTTCAATCTTGCTGAAAAAGGTGTCGATCTGTCTGGCTCGAAAATGTATCCTCTTTATACAATAGTTCATAAAACGATTGAAAACGATTACAAATGTCTAAATTCTTCAACATTTTTCCACCTGGAGCCTCTAAGTGGGTTAGCCAATAGTCTTCCACTTCTGTCACCAGTCTCCTAGAATATTTGTTTCACCAAAAAATCCCTTTCAATTAATCGATCTTATTTTCTAAAGTTAATTTTTTCTCACTCTCTTCAGTTGTCATGTTCCGAGCTTGAAATAGCACATCTCTGTTGTAGATATTTGAGATGGTCTTCTAATAATTTCAACTCCTTTAGCCCCACTTTCCTGTTATGAAATAATCTGATCAATTCACATCTCACTACTGCTGTAAAACAATTCCAAACTACAAGTCTATCAGTTGTCTTGTTATTTTCGTTAAATATATATTTAAATAAGTCATCATGCCTGTAGTCACTGATGAATCAATGAGAATTCCTGTACGCACTTTCCACCTGACAGTTGTAGATCCCATATCCGTGAGATGCAACTGCTAATCAATCTGCGCATGATCTGAGATCACCCTCTCCCTTATCTCAGTACAAACAGTTCGACTAATGTGCCTATCTGAAACTAACGAGCAGTCGATTCTTGAATCCGAATTGTGCACAGGTGAGTAACATGTAAATTCTCTCCCCGTTGGGTGCATTATCCTGTAGATGTCAACTACATCATACTTTTGAAAAAACTTTCCAAATTCCTTACTCACTCCCAAACCCGTGAATTGACACTGTGCAGACCTGTCTATTTTACAGTCCAGTACACAATTACAATCCCCCCCAGTACGCTATAGTCTTCTCCTGAATCTTCCTTCCTCCACTCTGGAACCCCTTCAGCTTATCCAGAATAGAGCAGCAAGACTCATCCTTGGCCTAAAGCCCAGGGACCGCATCTCTCCTGCTCTAAAAAGTCTTCACTGGCTCCTGGTTGTTGCACAGATCAAATTCAGACCCCTCTGCATCATCCACAAGGCCGTGCAGCACTCCACATTCCTAGCACTTCCTCCATGGCTCTTCTACGAGCTCAGACTCTCCAGCACTTACCGCCTCTTCCCTCTTCCTTTCTGTACTTGCACATTCTGAATACTCACAAGGCATAGTAGGTTCGTCCCTCTTCCCTTCAGCTCTTAATATCGTGTTGTAATGTACCCTCCCTCCGTGCCTTTGAAACAGTATATTCTTATTGTATAAGTGCCTAACAAGTAAACAATAAATAAATAAAACATATTCTCACCTTGTAAGCCACACATATGGAACTGAAATCTCTAAAGAAAGGTACTCTAGGGGAGCAAGTACCACAAACAGAGCCTATAGTCATTCTCTCATCATAAACCATATCAGGTAGCAACACTCGATCCTCATCATCTTTTACTAACTTTTCCACCAGTACATTCAAACCTCTCCTGAACAATATGCTCGCCAATCTTCATTTTGAATCATAGTTCATGTGTGTATCTGGAAGGAGACAGAAAATCTTGGGAGCACCCAAGCAAATTAGTTTCCTGTAGAAACACAATATCCGTCCTACTCCTCCAAATCCTTGATAATTATTTTCCCTCTTAAGCGGGCAATTCAATCCGTTTACATTCCGAGCTACAAATGATAATGGCTTCATAGCTCAACTAGAACAGTCTTTCCATTTTTTAATTTCTCTCCATTTCTAAAGCAATAACAAGTAAAAGAAATAGGTCAGAAATAGGTCAGTGTATGATGTGGAGCCAGTGGAAAAATAGACTTGATCTAAAATAGAATAGTAAGACATAGTAAGGTCACACTCAGACAAAACAGCCATACAAAGGAACATATAATAATAAACAAATACCTGATTCTGTTCAGGCATATTAAGAGCAAAAGTATATACATAAATCAATACATCTTGAACAATACACGCCAGTAGGGTCCGTGCCCAATACATTTAGAAATAAAGAAAAACATACCTCTTCCACCTCCCTCATTTGAGCCCAGCCTGCGTCCCAGTTGTTGAAGGCTTCCTGTGATGATGCACATTATAAGACTCGCACAACTGCAAACGCTGCTTGCGCTTCATCGTTTCACTGTTAATTTCAAGGCCCCTTTGTTCTAAGAATATACCTAGAGGTGAGGAAAGCAAGGCATCAGTCTGTCCAAAACAGGCAAAGGTGGGGGGTGGTAGTTTGTAATTAGCTTCTTTTACTACTCCTGTGGGGCACAGGGGTAAGTATGGTTTAAAATAAATGTGTGCAATGTTTTTTGTTTTTTAAGGAGGGTAATGGACATATCTGTATCAAAGGGCTTGATGCCGCATTTAATTAGAACTAGAATGAGAAGTTGGGATTAAGTGGGTTATAAAACAATGTCAGAAGTTGTTCCATGTTGTCTAGAAAAGCAAATATGTTGATCATATATTTTTACATGACGTTAGTCTTCAAAAGAGTAATGTAGATGAAGTGATACTTTAATGAGGTAATAGGAATAAAATCCATTAGCATAAAATAAATGGTTTAGGTTAAGCCTCATTCAAGGGCTGACAGGACTAACATTAACCAGTGTGATAAATCTGTGAGTTTTCACTTCTCCCCTAGTGGGTGACCTTTCAGGAAGTGCGTCCACCGTATAATAGTCCCCCTGGATTTGGTGCACTGGGAGAGGATCACATGGGAGAGGAAGCTCCTTATGGGACTAGGGACAACTTCACCTGAGAACACGGTATAGCTCCGCTTTGTTAGATCCTCCCTCTTTCCCCACGCCGACTCTCCTTCCCTTTTTCCAACCATTGCCAATATGTTTTATTGTAAGATCAACCATCTTAGTATGTTAGACCCGATTAGTGGCCCTGAAAATACAAATTGCTTTCCCTCTAGCTCCAATTCAAGTACGGTGAAGAAGATGATGAGCAGGAGTATGAAGACCCCTCAAGAGGACCAGAGTGAACCGTCTAGTCTCTCATGTCATTTGAGTGGTCAAAGGAAGTATAAAATAGCAGAGGGAAACCAACATGGGAAGAGCCATCCTCCGACGAGGAAACCTCAGGAGACGCCAACCCGGCGAACACAGAAACGCACCAGGAGGCGCTAAGCACAAAGATAGTCCAGGGAGAAGGAGCTACTTCGTACGCTGCCTGACTAACCTTCCACACGTCCCAACGTCCCTCAAGCTGCTGGAAAGCAAAAGCGCAGCTTGAGAGGGGAGCAGCGATTTGCGTAGCAACAGCCGACGAGGAGAGGAACCCGAATTAAGCTGGAGATGGAAGATCCAGCCAGAGGAAGAATTATTGACCGCCGCCGGCCCGAGAGGAACACCGGAGCGCTGCTGGTGCTACACATCGGAGCACCGGTGCTTGGAAGACGCAAATCACAGGTACGCAGGCAGACAGAGAGGTGCTAGAGGTCTGGGAGGAGATTGGGAACATCGACCGAACACGAGATAAGAGGGTCTGGCACTCCCAGAATATGAGAGAAAGAAAAAAATACTTGTATGCTTGGCAGGAGAGTAAAGCAAGCAGGCAAGAGACATTATTGCACGTCTAGGACCCGCACCCATATGACAGCCAGAGAATAAGAAGCTCTGGTATCCTGAGAGAAACAGACAGTCCAAAAGGAAGCATATGCTTGGCAAGAGAGAAAAACCAAGCTCTTGAGACCACATATTGTGTGTCTGGCACCAGCACCCACTTGAGAACCAGAGGATCTGGGACCCCAATAGCAAAAGACAGATCAGAAGAAAACTATGATTGTCACTAGATCATCCAGCAGTTTTTGGTGTTTGATATTCTTTTTCCGTTTCTTACAGCTTCTCGAGTTCTATGGGGACCCAGAAGGTGTCCAGCGACTGCTGAACGATTATGCTTATGACAGCAAGTACCCAGCCAACCCTAATGCGCATGTGTTTTTGTATGCATTCCTGAAGAGAAGTGGGGAACCCACAGAGTCTTTGATAAAAGTCCTGATGGTAAGACGTGCAGAGTTTGTTTTCCTTAAGTGTTTTGATTTGGCAAAAATGGCACCACCCAGAAAAATGGCTTCATGCTTTCTCATTGCAACACATTTAAACACTTCTGTGATTCGAGGCCTAAATCATTTGATATATTAATGGCTTATATCTCAATTTCAAGATGTTTTCCTGCACTGAACCCAATTGTCAGTGTTGAGCACCTCACCTAGAGTGAGCATTCAGAACACTGCAAAAGAACCATCTGTATTTTTTATTTTAGTTCTTATAGTGCAAGTGCACCCAAAGCAATGTCAGAACATTTTATACAGAAGAATAAACAGTGGGTTTGAAACATTTCTCCCTTACAAAGAGAAGGGGCGGGGTAAAGAGGGAGTAATTGAAGGGGAAGGGAAACAGGGTTTTGGAAAGGGAAACGGATGCATTATAAATTGCCTGTGAGAACGTTTAAATGCCCTTAAGCAAGATGCAGAATACAAAGGTATTTGGGTTCCATGAACAAAGGTTGGCATCGCAGCTGAAAAGGAAGGGAGCTCCAATGTCTAAGTGTGATACTGAGGGGTACTTTTTTATTTTTTTATTTTTATTATTGCGCCATAGCCGAACATCGACTTTTCACATTACAAAAAAAAAGATTAATTAAAGAAATTCATTAAAAAACACAATTCACATAAACAATCCAGTCTAAGCCTAGACGTTTCCTCTTTTATTAGGAACACGAAGCGGGTAAGATGATTCAAGGCACGCCACTAAACGCAGAATATTGAGTATATATTAGGCCACAAGCCTGCAGAACTTGAATATCATGTATAGTCAATGTGGTCTCGTGGGCCGCTATTAGCCTATCCCGAAAGATTTCTGATGACAACCAATCTTCCCTGTTCACAAATTGCGAGAGAAACTTCACCCTATGTCCTGCGTACCCCGGCACTCCACCAGGATGAGTCTGAGCGACAGTACTCTTTTTCCTCTCAAAATGGGCAGTGTTTTATTGCCTCTGTGTTCAAATCCCAATGGGAAAACATTTCACCTGTGTGTATCAGGCGAAGTCTGACTCTCAGGAATACCCATTGTTCCCTTGATATAGGGAAACGTCTCAGATATCTGGGTAAGAAACCAATCTTTTTATCAAAAGGCAATAGTGATTAAGCCAGGGTCAACTTGCGCATGCTGTTAATCGTACGGATCCAATCCGTTCGCGTCAAGGTGCCCTTCACCTTCATTGGATTGGTGATTAGAGTTTCAACATCACCGTCCCATTCCGGCAATACCCCGGACACAAGAGACTTCAGGTTGAGCAGGAATGGTGATGATAGATGTTCAAAATGCATACCATTATCCTCATAAAGAGAGTTTGCCTGTGGGTCCATGATCGATCTGTAAAGTGAAATGAGCCTCCATTCTACTTGCGACCGGAGAGACCTTAAACCTAACTCTTATCTTAAAATGGCCATTGGTAAATTCTGGGGGAGGCCCAACACCCTCTTCCATATTCGACCCTCCAGTCTTAATCAGTTGGTTTTCCATGTGAGAGGTTTGGCTTCGAGACCATACAGAATAATTGGAATGACGTTGGCGGTATAGAACTTGATCAAAGGCAATAGGGAATATTTACAAAATGTGGTCATGAGTTTCCCCATCTGGCATGTTAATTGGGAAGCCTTCCCAATGAAGTCCATGGCAATTTGGCTCATTTCGGGGGAAGTCTATAGTGAGAAACCCAAGTGCACCACCTCACCGGGATCATATGTTCGCCCAAGGTCCACTTGCAATTGGCCATCTGCCTACCTGGTCTTTTAAAGACCAATATTTCTGATTTCCCCGAGTCAATTAGCATATCATTCTCTTTTGCTTATCGACCCAGGAAAACCAAAAGATGCTGCAGGCCACCTGCAGTGTAATCAAAGAGGACGATATCGTTGGCATAAGCCAGCCATCTAATGGGTCAGAAACCTAATTTGGGGCTGGCCAATGCAGACAAATCTAGTACCTTCCCCAAATCTGCAAGGTAAAGGTTGAAGAGGAAGGGAGCAATTAAGCACCCCTGTCTAACTCCCCTCTCAACCTCTACCAAGTCAGACAGGTGCCCCCTGGTGTCTAACCTAACCCTCAGATAAATGTCCTCATGCAAAATTGACAACATGACCAACAGAGCCTTGCGCCAACCCCCCCGCCCCCGCCCCAAGTCTCCAGTTTTTCCCCAAAGCCGATCCCTATTGACTGTATTGAATGCTTTGGAGAGGTCTATCCACGTTCCATAAGGCGCCGGACCAGCCATCACTCAGGATGTTTCGTAGAGTATACCCAGGGCTATCCCAGTCAATGCCGTGGAAAGACCTCTCTGGAATCTTGACAATATGTTATTTTGCCTGGCCCACTGCTCCAGCTCTCTCAGCAGTAGCCCGACAAATATTTTACTCTCTACGTCCTCTAAGGGCGATCGGATGGATAATTCGCTGCATCTGTCCGATCTCCCCCTTGAAGATTGGAATCATTATTTAGGTTTTCCAAGACGGAGGAAACTGTCTTTTGGCCAGGAGCTAACATCCACAACCACATAGTTACATTTCCTTGAGGACTTGATGGGTCAAACAATTTGGCCCTGCCGCTCTAGAGGAAGATGATTTGCAGATCAGGTTGAATAAGAGACTCTCCGAATACTCCAGCTCCCAGGATGTATTGGGGATCCTGAAGCAGGACTTTTTGGAAACCTTTTTGTAGAGGGCACTAAAATGTATACACCATTTTAACTCTGCCATCACATTACTTTGGAGGCTTACCTGTGGGACCTCTCAATGTTTAAGGAGGGCCCAAAAAGTGTACGAGCTGTTCTTACTCAACGTTCCGAACATCAGCTTGCTATCTTTTTGGAGGCGGAGGAATCTTGGTTGCCGGGACCAGTTCCTATAGTCCCTCATGAGATTGCCCAGTCTTACCATGTATTCCTCAGACTCCAAAATTCCACGCCCCAGTTCCTTTACTGCTCTACCCAACTCCCTCTTCTTGCCCATGTTGCTTCATCAAATGTATGTTGATGTGTGGGGCGCTTGCGAAACTTCGTCCTAGGGGGTTAGTCTATAGCCCACAAAAACTCCTGAAAGTTTAATGGACTGCAATTAAACTTTAGCCTAGAATCGGGCATCCCCTTACAGGATCTTTGGAGCTCACTAATTAAGTGGATGCCATGCCGTTCAAACTTCATGTACCTGTTCCTCCCATTATTGACGATTACTGCTTGCATTGGGCTAGCCGTTGCCTCGATAGACCCCAGGTCACAGTGGCCTCCAGGCAACCATGATCACTGCTTCCCCAGTCCTTGGCTTGGAAATTATTACGTATCTCAAAAAGCATAAGGGACAGGAACAGATAATCAATGGTCGAACTGGAGAGTCACCTTCTCCAGGTTGCAGCCGGGGGAACATCCCCCCTCTATTGCATCATTCACCATTACCAAATTCCATTCTGAGAAGAAAGATACCTATCCCCCCTCCGGCCATTACTCGCTTTGTGGCCGATCTACCCTGACAGGTTGGTGTAACAATGCACTCTGCATTTAAAATCCCTAGCCAGGAGAATGTTGGCTCCTGAATTATCTGAATTTACCCTAACCAGTAGGTCTGATACGTAATTCATGAAGGTTGTCTGCTCTGAGCATGCAGGGTTCCAATATAAGTTCATAATTATCAGTGTCTGCACCTGATCTGTGCATCGTATCTCCAATGTGGCTGCCAATATTCCTTTTGGTTTGGAGGGAAAGGCTTCATTCGAAGGGATTGTGTCCTCCGACGTATTCCTTATCTTAGATATCTCTTTCCAGCTTTGCTGGCCTCGGAAATTTTTTCTCTCTAGAGGGCGCTGCGCGTCGACGTCCGCCGAGTCGATGGAGTGATGCCGCCGCCGTGTCGACGTCATCCTGCCTATAAAGGCCGCGCGCAGCGTCCGTTGCTCAGTTCCGTTTTTCCGCGCTTACTCAGTGCCTCGGAATATCGTTGCTCAGTTTCGTAGAGATATTATTCCATTTTCCTCGAGATATTCGAGCCATACTCGATGGCTTCCTCGTCTGAACCGACGACCCCTCGGTCCGGCTTTAAAAAATGCCGAGACTGTGGAAAAAAGATGTCGCTGACGGACCCTCACAGGGTCTGTCTGTGGTGTTTGGGAGCTGAACACCATTGTTCGGAGTGCGAGGACTGTATGTCCATGACAGCTAAGGCCCTGAAGGAGTGTAGGGGGAAGCTGGAAAAAGGTAAGACTTCTAAAGCTTCTTCTTCCTCGACGAAGTCGAGACATTAGTCTCCTCGTCACCATTCGCGCTCCAGGTCTCGAAGCGGGTCCCATCACTCCTCGAGATCGAAGCACTCGAAAAGGAGACGCCGAAGATCCCCTTCTTCGTCCTCCTCTTCCTCTGTTTCACCTAAGAGAATCCCCTGCCCCACGAAACATAGTTCCCGGGCTGAATGGGAGGAATTCCGAAAAAATATGATGAGCGTCTTCGAGAAAGCGGCCTCGACCCCCTCGAAGACTGCCGAGAGCGATGCTCTGGTCGAAAGACCCGAAGGTCCAAAACGCCGCGAGTCGTAGCACCCGGCGAAGGAAGCTTCTCGAGTGCGTCACGAACCCTCGAGTAAAGCAAAGACCTCGAATCCTTCTTCGAAGGTTCCGTCGACGCCGAGGTCGGTGTCTTCGACGCCGTAGTCGAAGGGACCTTCGACACACGGGTCTGTCGACTCGACGCCATCCTCAACACCGGCGTCGACGCCAAGGAAAGTCACGGTTGCGGCACACCCAGTGGCTATTCCCAGGTCTTCGATGACGATGTCGTCGAGATTGTCGATATCCTCAAGCAGAATTCCGATTCTATCGAGGACCTCGAGGCCTCCACCTTTGTTTTCGACACCACGTTCGAAGCCTTCGGCGTCGACGACATCGACGTTTTCGAGGCCGATTACGACAAGTTTGGCACCCTCTGCCTTGGAGATGGGTTTCACACCCTTTGTGAGTTCAGACCAATTGAGAACAATGTCCTCAATTATGGAAGAGGGAGAACTGTCTGACCAAGAAGAGACATTTGAGTTGCAGGGATCTGCAACCCCAGTTCAAGAGGAGTTATCCTCAGAGGAACACAGATTAAAGGAACTCCATGATTCCTTACATCAGGCAAGTGGTTTAGACACTTCCCCAGATGTGGAGTTCGCTAGGCCAGACCCGGGGGAGCATGCTGAAACCCCTTATAGAGCCGTAATGGCCAGGATTACAGAATTTATGGGGTGGTCAACACCTTCACAGGCTTTCCAACAGGATGACCTCACGGATATTCTTGATAAAGGTCCACAGGAGGATCCTGTAGTACCTTTTCATAAAGCTCTTCAAAGAAAAATAATGACGAACTGGGAAACCCCAGATGTCGTCCCGGCAGTAAATAAACTGTCTACTAAATACAGGGTATCTTCTGCAGACCCTGAGTTTTTGTCCAAACACCCATACCCAGAAAGTCTGGTGGTACAGGCAGCATCTTCTACTGACATCAAGACTTCTTACCCTACCGTCCCACAGGACAGGGTCGATAAAAAATACGATGCTCTGGCTAAGAAAGTCTTTTCGGCATGTAGCATGACGTTAAAATCTATTAATGCTACTTGCACCCTTGCTAGATTTAGCCATACACTTTGGGAGTGTGCTTCTACAGCGGCTGACTGCATCCCGGAGGGAGAAGAAAGGGAGGCGTTCCTAAATATAAAGGACGGTAAAGACGCTATGTGCGAATCCCTCCAGACGGGCATTGATTCGGCTGACAGTATCAGCAGAGCAATGGCGGCAAGTACAACAACCAGGAGATTTGCTTGGTTGAGAAAGTCTGGTTTTGCCCCAGATGTGCAAGCCAGGCTCTTGAACATGCCATTTGATGGCTCTTCTTTGTTTGGGAAAAAGTCGGATGACAGTTTAGAAAAACTGCAAATATCAAAGGCAGCAGCAAAATCCCTAGGCGCTGCAATCCGTCAGACACCTTTTCGCCCCACAGGAACCTCAGCGAGAGGCAAGTCCTTTCGCTTCTACTCCGCATTCGGAAGAGGTAGAGGACGACCGGCTCAAAGGGGACAAAGAAGAACTACCCGAGGTGGACGGGGTAGATATTCAAAAGCCGCAGCAACAGCAGGTGCCTCTTTACCATCGGCATCTGCATCAGCCGCCCCAAAACCACTCTGAGAACTTCCCTCACAAGACACCTGTAGGAGGCAGGTTAACTCAACATTTGGTGGAATGGCAGGCTATCACGTCAGATGCTTGGGCATTGGAGACAGTTGCACAAGGTTACTGCCTGCCTCTCCTACGCATACCTCAGAGGATCATCCACCGGGGATCAGCTCTCAAAAAGCTCCAGATCCACTCCTCTTGCAGGAAATTTTAGACCTGCTAGAGAAAGGTGCCATAGAACCGGTACCTGTAGCGGAGAGGAACAAGGGCTGGTACTCCCCTTACTTTCTCATACCAAAGAAAGACGGAGGACTGAGACCCATCTTGGACTTGCGAGAATTGAACAAATTCCTCAGGAAAGACAAATTCAAGATGGTAACTCTCTCTCAGATCCTTCAGGCCCTTCAGTTCCAGGACTGGTTGGTATCTCTGGACCTTCAGGACGCTTATTTTCATGTGCCAATCCATCTCAAACACAGGAAATACCTGAGGTTCGCAATTGGCAACTCTCATTATCAATTTCGAGTGCTGCCATTTGGGCTGACCTCCGCCCCGAGGGTCTTCACCAAGTTAATGTCGGTAGTGGGTGCAAGTCTAAGGAGGGAAGGGATTCTTGTCTACCCCTACCTGGACGATTGGTTGATCAGAGCTGTATCTTCGGAACAACCTCAGATCCAGCTAGATCATGTTTGCCACTCCCTTCACAGACTGGGCTTCTCCCTCAATTTAAAGAAGTCACAAATGATACCATCGCAGAGACTCCCGTTCATTGGAGCGATCCTGGACACTTCCCTGGGAAAAGCCTCGCCACCAGAGGTGAGGGCTCAAGATATTCTACAGATGGTCACCAAGTTTCAAAATGCCCAAAGTCTCCCAGCCTTCGACTTTTTGAGGTTGCTAGGCCTCATGGCATCCTGCATTTTCCTAGTGCCAGAGGCTCGCCTGAGAATGAGATCTCTCCAGTGGGCACTGAGAACTCAGTGGTCACAATTCTCAGGGAGAATGACAGATCTTCTTCAGGTTCCCGACAGGGTGGCTCGAGACCTTCAGTGGTGGGCCTGTCAGGAGAACATTCTGAAAGGAGAGCAGTTTTGGCAACCTTGGCCGGAGATAACAGTAGTCACGGATGCCTCACTCACGGGGTGGGGAGCCCACGCCAACGACTTGACCATCAGCGGTCGTTGGTCTCCATCGGAGTCCAGACTACATATCAACCTGTTAGAGCTGAGGGCCATCAGACTTGCGCTGAAGGCTTTTCTGCCATCTGTACAAGGAAAGAATGTCCTGATAATGACGGACAACACAGTGGCCATGCATTACCTCAACAAAAGAGGAGGCGTAGGATCACTACCTCTGTGCAGAGAGGCGATGCAGCTCTGGTTTTGGGCAATCCAAGAAGGAATCGCTCTATCGGCAGTTCACCTAGCCGGAGAGAAGAACTTGACAGTGGACGCTCTGAGCAGGCAGAGCACAGTCTCCCACGAGTGGGAACTAGCTCAGAAAGTCCTTCAAGAGATCTTCGCCCTTTGGGGAACCCCTCAGGTGGCTCTGCTCGCCACCAGTGTCCACAGGAAGTGCGATCTGTTCTGTTCAAGGGAATTTCCCCCGAGAGGAGCTCTGGGAGACGCATTCATAGTGGACTGGGAGTTTCCACTCCTGTACACGTTTCCACCGGTCCCTGTCATTCCTCAAATGATCAGGAGGTTGAGAAGATTCCGGAAAACCATGATCCTAATTGCCCCGGATTGGGCCAGGAGAACGTGGTACCCGGACCTTCTAGACTTGTCCATCTGCCCTCCAATTCGACTTCCACTCAGAGAGAATCTGCTCTCACAGAAGGGAGGTCAGGTTCTCCATCCAGACATCAAAACCCTCAACCTTCACGCTTGGCTTCTGAAAGGCTGAGGTACAAGGATTGGGACCTCCCTGATGACGTTATGGAGTTGTTGCTTTCGGCAAGAAGGCCAGCAACAAAATCTTTATACCGCTGCCGTTGGAACAGATTTTGCAGCTGGTGTAGGGAAAAGAATATCGATCCCTTTTCATGTGGTACACCAATGGTTTTGTCGTTCCTACTTTATTTAGCGAATTCAGGCCTTCAAGTTGGCACCATCAAGGGCTATCTCGCAGCGTTATCCATCTTTAAGCGCACTGCGGAAGAACCATCCTATTTCAAGTTACCCTTGGTAATACAGTTTCTAAAGGGGTTAACTAACGTTTATCCCCCAAGACCATTCCAGGTTCCCCTATGGGATTTAAATTTAGTCCTAACTTTCCAGATGGGCACACCTTTCGAACCACTCCACTCTTGTTTGTTAAGATTTCTTACCCTTAAGACTGTTTTATTAGTAGCACTTACATCTGCTAGAAGGGTGAGCGAGTTACAAGCTCTTTCTTGTAAACCCCCTAATACAATCTTTCACAAAGACAAAGTTGTTCTGCAAGTGAAGCCTAATTTCCTCCCAAATGTGGTTTCTGAATTTCATATCACACAGAAGATTACCCTTCCATCTTTCTATCCTCCTCCCCATCCGGGGAAAGAGGAAGAGAGGTTACACAGGCTGGACCCAAGAAGGGCTTTAAGTTTTTACATTAGTAGACTGGCTAGGATAAGACAAGCAGACCAGATGTTTGTAGGCTACGGAGGTCACAAGCTGGGGCTACCGATAACTAAGCAGACCATTTCCAGATGGATTATTTTAGCCATTTTGGAATGTTATAAACTAGCAGGAAAAGAGCCCCCTCAAAATCTTAGGGCTCATTCGACCAGAGGTATCGCAGCTTCATCGGCCCTCAAAAGAGGAGTGCCAGTTCGAGACATTTGTGCGGCTGCCACATGGTCATCCGTCCATACCTTTACACGGTTTTACAACTTGGATTCCTCCTCCATTCAGGAAACTAGGTTTGGAAGGGCAGTATTGCACTCTATTCATCAATAAGAGGAAGCATGAAGTCAGTACTCCCACCTCCAATAACAGAATACTGCTATGGGAGCCTATCTAAGATAAGGAATACGTCGGAGGACACAATCCCTTCGAAGAACAAGTTACTTCTTACCTTGTAATGTTCTTTCGATGGGATGTTCCTCCAACGTATTCCTTATCGACCCTCCCATCCATCCCCGCAGTACTACTTCCCTTGTTGTTGCAGCTTACGCTCCTTCAGGGTGATTAGTTGAGTCCAGAAAGAATTATTGTGGGCTACAAAACGGAACTGAGCAACGGACGCTGCGCGCGGCCTTTATAGGCAGGATGACGTCGACACGGCGGCTGTTGAGGGACATCGACTCGGCAGACGTCGACGCACAGCGCCCTCTAGAGAGAAAAAATTTCCGAGGCCAGCAAAGCTGGAAAGAAATATCTAAGAGAAGGAATACGTCGGAGGAACATCCCATCGAAAGAACGTTACAAGGTAAGATGTAACTTGTTCATCTCTGTTATTATAGAGTTACGAGTGGCAATAATGAGCCCACTTGAAGGACTCCTCCACCCACTGATGCAATGCTGCTTGATGTGTGATAGTAAAGCCCCCATCTAGAATGAGTTAACAAACCACGTTTCTTGGAAGAATATCAGATCATTGCAACCAAAAATTGCCCCTTTCATGGTCCTGTTCTTAAAAGAACTGGAACCCCTCGTATTCCAGCTTGCGAACCGCCACTCCTTTTTAACTAGAGGAACTCAACCCACACCCCCAACTTCTGAAAAACTTGACTCAAGATTTTGGGAAGCAAAAACCAGACGTTCATTTGTGACTCGCATTGTGGATCAGACCTCCCATTTACTAAAGCTAACTCAAGTATATGTATTTTACTGGGGGACTTCCCAGTTTGTGTCTCCTCTGTCAAGGGACCCCCCGGATGTCACCCTTGATTCCCTAACCAGTAGAGTTGTGTAAACCTCCAAGCCCTGCTTCCCAAGGTCGCCACAAACCACAGGAAGGCATTTGCCCCAATCTTTGATCGCAATCCCAACTCCACCAGTGAAACAGTGTCATCAAAGGGGAACTGGACAAACTCATTGTTGTTAGTGGAGAAAAGATCCAGATCCAGAATTTCCCTGGAAAAGTTTAAAATGGCTCTGCGATTCAAAGGGTTATTTCACTGCCTTTCACAGAGCACCTCAGCCATAGTCTTGGAATAGAAAAGGGAGCTATCTCCACATCCTCAGCCACTGATTAATGGCCGGAGGATCTACCTCTTCACACCTTTCATTAACCGATGAACAGGTCCCCAAAAATGTCAATCCCAGGGGATGAGCCACCCCTACAGGTAGTACTCCATATGTGATTGGGCCCTTCAGAAGTTAGCAATCGGCTGCTGCCCATCGTGGCCTGGGGATCCAGCTTTTTCCGCTGCAGGAAAATGGGAGCCCATTTTATCGGTTTTGGCATATGAATTGTTTGGATAACAGTAGAATTTCCAGCAAGCTTTTCAGGCTTCTTCCCCTGCACAAAGATGGTGGCCCATTTTTATCCATTTGGGCATGTTTGCATGGGCTACTATAAGGTTTCTAGAGGACTGTGGCCTGTTGGGAGTTATCTTCCCAGATCGAGCAATCTGAGGGGGTTCAGTGGTTTGAAGTTAACACAGGGTCAGACCACATGTCTGTCTGTACCCAGATACTTGCCCTGACCACCCACACCTCAGATGTCTTTCGATTCTTGCAGTTCTTAACCGATTGCTTATCGTAGGAGACTGGTGTCTCACCCTAGGTTACCAAAAGTTAAGCACCGCGGCCCAATGGATCTGGGATGGTCAAAAGACTCCTGCGTCCATTTTAAAACCTCTGGCTGAGGCTCTGAAGGGAGTGAATAAAAGTAACAGTGCCTATGTTCTTAATTCTCCTAGATTTATGCCTTGGTTTTTTTCCCTTCGGCCGATCACAATTCCTGGCTCTCGTTTTTATTCCTCTTTGCTTTGCTCCTCCTACGGTGGTGAAAAGGAAGGGAGCGCCAATGTGAAAGTGTGCTACTGAGGGTTACTGTTATTTGGTGAAAAACTAACATTTGTGAAAGGATGTAAGCAGAGAGTAGTGATGTGCAGAGGCGTAGCCAGGATTGTCTAACAAGAGGGGCCTGAATCGAAGGTTGGTTGGCCCACCGCAGTAAAATTCATCTGTAAATGCCCACACCGCGCTCTTGAGTGGGCATTTACAGATTATGGGTAGGCCTTGTCCCCTCCGACCCTATCCTGTCTACGCCTTTGGTGATGTGGCCCAATTTTAAGCAACCTATCATATATACATACTGTTACAGGGGATCCCTCTCAACCTGTGGTGGGAGGCCTAAGAGGTTTTTCACCATAGCCACTCCTGCCTCAGAGGTGGGGGTGTGAGAGTTGGGAGAAACTCAGTCTCTGTCCCTTTTACCTCTGCCTGCATGACTGAAATAAGTACCACCTTTTTTCCACCTTTTTTGCCCCACACATGTATTGCAGTATGCTGGCCAGTTTGTTTCTCTTTTTCCCATAACTCTACATCGCCTAAAAGGCCGACCTGGATAGGAGTAGCGAGGAACTGTAGGCCTGTGGAGCAACCAGCACAACAAACCAGAAATCCCTGTGCTCTCAGCGACAAGAACTGTGGACATTATCTTACCTGCAGCAAAACTGCAGAGCGGTCTGCACAGCAAACCAGCAATCCCAGCGCTCTATGCATCATGAACTGTGCCAAGTCTTTTACCTGCACCAAAACCATGGAGTGGCCTGCACATCAAGCTGGCAATCCTAAGGCTTAGTGCGACACAAACTGCAGCAATATTCTTATCTTCAGCAGGACCACAGAGCAGTTTCCATATCAATCCAGCATTGACGAGTCTTCGTTCAGACCTGGCACGAATTGGGACATTGATTGCATTCAGAGTTGTCTGCCATTATCAAATGCCTGGGTAGGTGCGCTCCAAGGATGGGGGGGGGGGTTACAGCCCATTGTATGCATTTCCCTATCTGTTACCCACCCCTAGGGACAAGCAAGGCAGCAGTTGGCCTGGGGAACCAACTTAGGAAGAGAACCAATAGAGGGGCAAGAGGGAGGAATAAAAGGGGCACAGGAAATGGCAAGCGGTGGGTTGTTTGGGTGATGTCAATGGAGGAGAAGGAATTCTGAATGTATAAAGGGTTGGCCCGGGCAAGATGGTGGTTCAAGCAATAGTTATTAAGTTTTGGATGCCAGATTGCAATGTATAATCCTTAACCTGAGCATGCATTTGTCTCCGATGTCTACAAGGGGAATAGAGCTTGTCTGCCTAAAATGTAGACTCTAAATGTAAATAATGTGGTCTCTCTTAGGAAACGCCCTATGATCATGTTTTGTTTGGCCAGATCTATAGCTCTAATCTGCCTGTTGGAAGAGCCCCACGAATGGCTATGGCAGGCATCAGTATTTCTAATGTCAGTTTCCAAAGCCATGGAGGTTGTTCACACCACTGTCTGGGTTTTTGGTATTTTGATCCAGAAACAAGACTGTCTGATGCTTAAAAACTGTGTGTTAAAAAGGAATATGGGTCTTGGAACTGTATGCTTAGTGGGGATGTTTTGTGTTTGTGTCTTACCTTGTTGCTGATGACAGTCTTGCCCTAGATTCATTTTTGCTTTTGATCTCTCATTCACCTTCAGTGATTGGTGGGGACTAAAATTTCACATTTATAGATCTGTCCCAGGTCCTCTGGCTGAGATACATACTAAGATCTGCGCATCTATTTCTATAATGGTGCAGGACTTTTGTTTAAGTAATATAGCTTCGAGGGGATTGGGTCCTCCGACGTATTCCATATCTATGACAGGTAATGTACACAGCCCATTCCTCCGGTGTCGCTTGCATGGTGGGATAAGCGACCTGCCGATGGGCGGAGTCCTCGGAAGAGGACGGGGAAGGGGAAGGCGACCTATGCCGGCGCTTCCTGGAATGACTAGAAGAGGCGGAGGAGTGGCGAGACCGACTCCTGGAAGGAGACCCACCGGACGTCTGACGACGACGCAGAGTCTCACCCCTCGAGTCATCGGTCGAAAGACCTCGACTTCCGGGGCTTAGACACCCGACCTAACGACAGTTTCTTCTTGCGTTCCCGCAAGGCCTTCGCAGTGAGCGACTGGCAGTCGACACAGTCGTCCGTATCGCGGGCCTTCCCGAGGCACCAGAGGCAGGCGTTGTGCGAGTCCGTAACCGACATCTTGGACCAACAGTCCCTGCAGTTCTTGAAGCCCGGACGCGGGGTCGAAGATGAGAAAGACATCGCCATGAACAGGTCTTCACACCAACCGAACAGGTTCAACGAACCGAGAAAGAAAACAGCAACTCCGAGTCGAGGCGTACCGAGATTCACGAAGCGAACACGTTCGCGGAAAAAACGGAACTGAGGCTATGGGCGTTGTGCGTCCTACTTATCACATCACATCGGGTGCCGTCGGAGGAGGTCCTCGGGGACGGCGCATCGACGTCATCGACGCAGACGCCAAAGATTTTCCGAAGAAGCACAGCTGTGGACATTACCTGTCATAGATATGGAATACGTCGTCGGACCATCCCATCGAAAGAACGTTACCAGGTAAGAAAGTAACTTGTTCGATATGTGCATCAACCGGAAATACGCTTATCTCTAGTGGTTGCTATCACAGCAATGTCAGGCTGGGCTTTCCTCATTTCCTGCTTCATTATATGCACTTGTTCAGCTATTTTCTCAGTTGCATTCTTAGGTCCCGGTCTGATTAGTACTATAATTAAGCTGGGGGGCCACATGAAATCGAGGACAAGAGACTGGAGGCTTAATGCTCCTTCATTGAATGTGGAGGCCAACCAAGATGAGATGATTGGATTGATCCATGACTATTTTTCTCTTGAACTTACGTTTGTCAAAACGTCAGATAGTAATGCCATAATTCCACTTAGCCCGAGTGCTCAGGCTATTCACACCCGTGAGTTGGCTAAATCTAACTGCAATACCCCCAAAAACCAGTGGTGTCTCAGAGTGGCATTCCTTTGCAGCGATATATCCAAGTGTAGAATATGCTGCAGAACATGTGATGGCCTGGTGATGACCAGGAATATTTCGCGTGTTTTTAGATCTGTCAATCTTTCCAAGGTACAATCTAGTAATAACAAGTTCCCTCGTTTTGGGTCGCTCCCACCGCGAATAAGCAGTGGACCATGCAGTAGTCGCAGATCCTAGATGCTCTGTTCAAGGAGCTTAGCGCATCCCAGTATGCATGTGGTTCAGCAAGATCCAAGATGGCAGACCAGCCTTTTAGAGGCTTGGCTAGCATTGAAGCGAAAATTAGAGCAGATACAACTGGTATGTGGAGGCCCAGGCAATTCAACCAATGCCTAAGTAGGGAAAAGGATCATGCCCAGTTGAACTACCTAAACACAAGCCTAGCACAGCTGGAGGGAAGGAACCGCTATAAAAGCCCACACAGGGAACACAGTGATGTCGGAGTTTGGAGTAGTGAAGCAGGGAGTGAAGGAGCAGGACAGTTGGGAGTGTGAGGATTTGAGGGTGCAGGAAGAGGGGAGACATGAGTGTGAAGAAGTTAAAGAGCCAAGAGGAGGGAAGGAAGCAGAGGCAGTGAAGGAGGGGAAGAAGAGGAAAATGTAAAACCTCAGAAGAAAGGAATATAAGAAGTTAGAAGGGTGAATGCTAGGTAGTCGGAGAAGAAAAACAGTGAGAGATGCGGTCAGTGGGAAGTCCTTTGGAGATGCAGGGAGAGTGCCAAAAAGAAGGTCAGACAGCACAAGCATAGTTGTTATCGTGGAGAAATGAGGAGGAACATACAAGTGCTAGAATCTCAATGATGTTAGACTACAGCCAGTTTCAGGGCTAGAAGTGTGGGCTAGTTTCGGGCCAGGTAAAAGTGAGTCACCGCAACAAAGAGGGGAGCAAGACTGGGCTTTGAGGTAGCGGGCTAAGGGCTCCAAGTCAAGGAGGTGAACGAGGACCCATACTTGCACCTAGTCATCCTTTGGGCATTCCTTACTTTTGGGAGATGCTGTGGAACTTACTCAAGAAATATGTGATATGATATGGCATTTTTAACGCACCTGTACACAAGTGTTTCAAGGCGCGCACATTCTGCAACAAGAGTCCTCGATTCAGCTTGGCGATGCTATCCATCTAGAGGCCAGCATGGAGCAATAGACTGAGTAACACAAGTCATGTCCCCAACAGTGGCTATTTGAACTAGAGACATGCTTTGTGAAAAAGGGCTGCTAGTCAGACCGGGATAGAACCGTATAGGGATGATTGGTACCAGAGACCTTGCCTTATTGCCTTATGCAGCAGGAAAGAACTGATTTGTGAAATTTGCTTACATGGGGTTCCATTCACCAGCAGGCAAATCAGGATTGGGGACGGGGACCACACAAGAAATGACCAAGGCAACCCTATTAACATAATAGTAATATGACATCCTGGGAAAACCAAGCAAGATTTTGTTGTTGTTTATATAACGTGTGAAAAAAGAGAATTCCAAAGAAAATTGCTAATAACATCGATATCCTGACTAAAGACTTGTTGTGCCCTTACAGGTGGAAAGGGGATGGAAGCCTAATTAGTATAGAACTTTCAAGGAAAGAGGTGGGGGATACATCTGCAACAGGCCTCTTTTATTTACAGTTCAACCATTGTTAGCGGTCATCTTTTGTTTATTCCTCATCCTGGGTGATTGTAAAACCACAATCGAGACACTATCCATCAATTGCTTTGGTGTCTTAGTTGGTGCTTCCTACGGTCTTTGGGAAAGTGCCCAAATGTGAATAGTATTTGTTTGTTACTTTGATATACTGACCTACTAGAAAGGAATCAAGTAGGTACTCATTCACTGGATAGGTTAACAGAGGATGTGTGTTTACCATGTTGTAATTCAATGTACTCTTTTCTATTTTTCTCTATGTGAATTCTGGGATGAATGTTAACGTTTGGCTCTAGACATTTTCCCAAAACATAGAGGCCATCTGTCTATTTCATCTCTGAAAGTGCTAAAGGCCATGTTCTCAAGTGTGTGCACCTGGCAAGCACCCACACAAACCCCACCCTCCACACACACGCCGTTACTCCTACACCCCTGCCTCCCCATATCTTTAGGTTACTTTAGGTAACCCTCCACCTAACCTCGCCACAGATGACCATTCTGACAATATCCAGAACTCCCGCAATATGCTAGAATATCGCCCTACAGCCTACCCTAACCTCATGACCCGGAACGACAGACTAGGCTGTAGACTCCCCATACTACTCAGCAAAATGACCAACAATCCTACAACTAAAGTCACTAATAAAAACTCCATTGCAAACACTGTGCCACTGAAAGGAGCCCTACTTAATGTTAGATCCCTTGTGGCCCACCCTACGGAAATTGCCGACATCATCCGTTCAGCAGACCTGGATTTCCTCGCCACCACAGAAACTTGGCTTCGTGCAGCAGCAGGTCCCTCTCTAACCCTCGCGGTTCCAGACAACTACTCCATCCTCAGGGCAGACAGACCTAATGCCCGTGGAGGAGGTGTAGCACTTATATTCAAATCCGCGCTTGACATTAGATCTGTGACCTCCCCTCCTCTAAATTCTTGTGAACACCTATCCATTAAAATTCAAACCACTCCTAAGAATACTATCGCCCTGAAACTACTATACAGACCCCCTGGTCCCATAGGTTCCTTCGAGGAAGATATAACCTCCCTCATAGCTGAAAAATCTAAACCTTTATCACAGAATATTATTCTAGGTGACTTTAACCTGGGATACAATGATCCTCACGACACCCCAGCATCCTCCCTTGCTAATGCACTTTGCGAACACAACTACATTCAACTCAACACCTTACCTACACATCAGAAAGGCAGAACCTTAGACTGGCTTGCTGCCCACAACTGTAACATTACCTGCAAAGACCCCCAACCACTTATATGGAACGACCACTTCCTACTTTCATTTGACATTAGCACTAATAACACACACCACACACAGTGCCCTCCTGCACCAGCATGTCTGACGAGAAACAAGCGGAACATTACCGCTGAAGCCCTCATCCCATTGGTTCTACCCACCCTAAACATGATCCCCAACACATCGGACCTTAACTTACTAGTGGAGACCTACAATAATGCCATGACAAAAGCTATTGACCCTGTTGCCCCTCTAAAACTACGTAATGGTAAACCCAAAGCACATCTTAACTCCTGGTACACACCAGAACTTAAAATACTAAGAAATAAAAAGTCCAAAATGGAAACCCTTTGGAAAATGAACCCATCAGAGGAACACAAAATCAATCTCACAAATGCATCCTCCCTTTATAAAAAAGAAATAATTTGCACCAAAAAGGAAGCCTACAATACAAGAATAAGTAATGCAAGCTCCAGTACCAAATAATTATTCACCATCCTGAAGGAGTTAGAAAACCCCAATCCACCTACGGACTTGTCCATGAAGGACCAACTCTGGTGCACTAGTATCCAAGATGCCCTTGCAAACAAAATAAAAGACTACAACTTTCTAATAGTAGCCCCACCCCTAGCCCCCCTATCCCTAGCCCACCCACCACCACTAACACTAACCATAGCTTCACCTTAAAAAAAGTAACCGTACTAGAAGTGCAAACAAATCATAACCTCCCTCAAACCGTCAAACTGCAAAGGGGACAGTTGCCCCGAACAGATTATAAAAGATGCAGCAAGAGACCTCGCCCCCTTCATTTCCAAGCTCATAAACGTATCATTCTCCACCAGTTCGGTACCCAACAATTTGAAACAATCATGGGTCCTCCCGCTACTAAAAAAAACAGACCTTGGACCCAGCCATCCCCACAAATTACAGGCCTATCACAACCGTTCCCTTCCTGTTAAAAATCCTTGACAATGTTGCTTACTTGCAAATTCAGCATTACCTAGAGTCCAACCAATTACTCGGATTGTGTCAGTCTGGCTTCCGGCCTCAACATGGAACAGAAACGGCCCTTGTTGGTCTTAAAAGTCAGATTGATGAAATTGAAGACAAGGGCAAGGCTGCCATCCTACTCCTTTTAGATCTCTCAGCAGCCTTCGACTTGGTCGACCATAAAATACTCTGCAACCACCTCTCCTCAGCCGCCCACTTTTCCCCCTCTGCTGTCACGTGGATACAGTTCTTCCTGGCCAATAGAACTATGAGAGTCTTCTCTCCGGTGGCAGCAGCAGACCCCATCCCTATCACTTGCGGTGTCCCACAAGGCTCACATGTTTCACCCACCCTATACAATATCTTTACAAAGCCCCTCTTTGATAAACTGGATCGTCTGGGTGTCACCTACACATACTACGCGGATGACACCCAGATACTCCTTACCACCTCGAGCAACTACAATACTGATGTAGCCAGGATCAACGAAATCTTCTCTGTCATTCAGGCATGAATGGCCACACATGGCCTCTGTCTGAATGACGAGAAGACTGAATTGGTCATTGTTGGCTCACCTAACACCTTGCAAAAACTAAGTCCCAACTACTCCAACATCATAATTGATGGCAATACCATCCCGGTTGCCAAAAACGTGAAAACACTTGGCTGCTACCTCGATGCCAATATTAACCTCACTAAGCAAGTCAACTCGACCGCTTCAGCCACTGCCTACACAGGAAAACTAATTAGAGCTTCTAGACCATTTCTTTCCCCCAACAGTGGCCTCACGCTAGCTAGAGCTCTTATACAATCTAAGTGAGACTACTGTAATAGCCTCTACTTAGGGGCCAACCAAGCGATAATTAGTAAACTCCAAGTCCTTCAAAACAATGCGCTACGGGCAGCGCTAAACATTCCCAGGTGTGAGCACATCTCTGCCACCAGAACTACATGCAAATGGCTCACTATCCAACATAAAATCGATCTAAAAACTCTCTGCCTCACTTACAGAGCTCTCAACCATCTAGCCCCCACCTACCTTACTAACAAATTCACCATGAAATCTTCCATCAGAACAACGAGATCTTCCAATACCTTATGTCTCACAGTACCCAGATTTACCTCTAAAAGAGCTGGAGGCTCGAGCTTCACTGTCCTCGCCTCCCAAGTCTGGAACGCCCTGCCACTGAATATTAAATCATCCAACTCCTTCCAGTCGTTCAGAAAACTTGGCATTGGGTGGCTTCTGACAAAAAGTCAACCTTGAAGTTAGACTTCGCTATAAACTGTACATATTGCACATGTCTCATTTTTGTCATTATTGGTTGCTATTACCTCCACTCTGTATATAACTGTGTTCAACTATTACTGCTTACTATCATGTACTGTGCCTTGTAACTTGTACTAAGCACCCTTTTACTCCCGGGTCCGGAGCGCTATAGAAATAAAATAAACAAACCGACTCGTCCTTAACACACCCTTACTACAAATGAGATCTTGAAGGGGTGCCGGGATTGTGGTGTAAATGGGCAGGATGAGACAGTGGATTGAGTGGAATGGAGAGTGACTCTGGGATGCTTGCCAGAGAGCAGTAGGGGGCAGCTCCTTGGGGGTGAGTAGGAGGAGACTGTGGGGAATACATAAGCACATTTGAATAATGTTTATTTAGGGTTCTACTAGTAGCTCTTAATCGTATAAGTTATTGTCAACAAGTAGTTTGGAAACGTCTGAACAAGTCCTGCCGCCTTGTGGACTGAATTAGGTCATCAGGACTGACTGGTTACTGGTTGGGAAGCAAACTGGTCAACCCTGTTAAATCTTTACATAAATTACTCCAGAAGGTTAATGTACATTTTTCAGCACCCTAGTTGGTGTACACTTGACAGCCTGTCTACTGTTTTTTTCCTTCTACCAGATTTTCATTTGTGTGATGGAGGGGTTCTAGACTCTGACTGGTGAGATATCTTATATATTTTCCTTGATTGGTTTACTAACCCCTTTCTCCCTATGATGCATAATCGGGGACGGTCTTCCTGTGCGAGTCACATCACAGTTAGCTGTGCTCTATTTGTTTGGTGGTAGACATTACTTTATAAATGCCCTGATTGGCATCCTTTTGTTAGAAATCCAGTATGAACAGATACACCCTTTCACACAAAGGAAACCAGCGCAGAAGGCCACATGTGGTCTTAGCCAGCCTCGGAAGAGTGAGGTCCAGTTCTGCTCAGGTATGTGAATGATGGCTGGAATTCCTCAACAGAATCCACATTGTGATTGTTTGCCGGAGCATGAACTCCTTAACGTTTCACTGTGGTGGCTGCCATATTTTAGAATGGATGCACCCTTCTTATAGGATGATGATTTTGCCTTATGTTCCTAATAGTCTTATTTAACCTTTGAGTTTGCTCCAGTAAACTGTCTTACCCTTGAACAACTCCTAAGGTACAAAGAACAGGTAACCAAACCAAAGAAACCTATGAGAAACCTCTCCTCCAAAACAACTTGCTTAAACTAGCCTAACAGTACAGGTCTGCCTGTGTCTGCAGATGCCACATTGCTGGAGGGGGCAGCGTTTAATGGCAGAAAGGTGCCCTTTCCCGTGTTGGCATAATTGGGCTGAAAGTCCTGAGGAGTCATTATCCCCAGAAGAAGCCTTGTCCTCATTCCTGCACAGATCAGACACAGAGAGGTGAGAAAACTGAAAAACGGAGCACTGCTAACGAATTAAGGGCAAGTCCTGTTTCTAAAGAATTGAAGAACCAAAAAGAACTCTACAGGGTTCGGTTGCACTGAGCGGTGTTCCCTAGTCAGAGTTGGACTATGACTTAATCTGTCTGGTACCATGTCCGTACCAACAGCGAACAGCACAGGTGCACTGTATCCCACATGTGACACTTCACCATGCCTATTCTTCAGCACCTTCTCCAGATGGCCTCCTGTCATCCTGCTTGCCTGTAGCATTTGTGTAGCTACCTGAACCGGCTGAGAAACCAAAAACAATCCCTGCCACTGGTGAACTTGGACTTCTCAAGCTTACAATGTTTGCCATTTAGCGGTACACTCTCAAATAATGCCATACGAGATTGAGGTCAGTGCTTAGCATTGAACCCATCTTTGACATTAGTGGGCGGTACCACAGCATCAAGACTGTTGGCCTCATTACGAGTATGGCAGTAAGTGGTAAGATTGGAAGTAACGTAATTACCTCCAATTTTACCACCATACCAAATTAGGAGTTTTGGCTTTGAGTGGAAGATTTACCTCTAGCAAAACCATGGAGGTAAATATTGCCACTCAACGCCAAAAAATCAGCAGAACTGGTAGAATTACTGCCGTGATAATTCTGCAAAAAAAAGCCCCTTTGGGTCCATATGGACCCAATATAAATTGGGATTTACACTGCTACCACCACTTGTGATCAGGCGGAAATTCTGCTTGAACAAGTGGCGCTAATGGGAAATCTGTTTGGTGGTATTTCAGAGGATTTTCCTCTGTAATACCTCCAAACTTGTAATGAGGCCCATCCAGCTCAACCAATCAGAAGCCAATACCTTGGAGAAGCATAGTCCCAGCAGAAAGGGCTTGAAATCCTAGGTTCTCTTGCCGATTTGCTTTGATCCCCAAATTATCTGCTGGACATCGAACACTGTGGGTGACTAACTGGTATAAAAACAATCTCTGTTCACTAAAATAATCTTATTAACAGGTACTTACCTGCAACCAGCAAACCGATACTTCACAGAAGATAGTATACGTTTTAAAAACCACTTTCTGTGAACAATCTCTTATTTATGTATTTATTTATTTTATTTTGGCACTTGTAGAGTGCACCGCACCCAGAGGCATCTAGGCGCTGCTTACAGTAAACATAACCTGGTGATAAGAGCGCAGACGGCATAATTATATTGTTAAGTAATCAGTGAACACTAATGCATACAACATTGTCCGATCAGAGAACACACAAGAATGATGCAGGTCCTGTAGGGCTAAAACAGACTTATAGGCTTTGTGAGAAAAGCCATGTTTTTAGGCATTTACGGAAGGTCCAAAATAAGGGTTCTAAACTTGGAGGAAAGGGGAAAGGGAAGTGCACGCCAGTGTTTAGCGTCCACAGTCTGAAACTGAGGCCCCCTGTTTTTGTAGTCTGAACCTGGGTGTAGAAAGGCGTTGTGAGTAGGTAGTCTGAGTGGGCCTGGTAGATTGTGGTTTGGCAGATTTTTGTGACGGGTATTTAGGTACAGTGTTTCAGAGCCGTAATAAGTGTTTGGAATAGAATGCGTTCTCGAACAGGCAGCCAGTGTACGTTTCTTCTGGCTGAGGAGATAGGGTCTCTTTTAGGGATGTTAAGAGCTGCTCTTAGCGCATTATTCTGTATGACCTGAAGTTGTTTAATACTACAGGAGGCAGTTCCAGCTAAGAGGGCGTTGCAATAGTCTAATCTGGAGACTGAGGGTTCTTGCAATAGTAATGCAGCAGTCTGCGGAGAGGAATGGTCTGCAGGCATTAGTAGGTTTTGTGGTGTAGGCTGCATAAGAGGCAATAGCGTTTACATGCCTGGTTAGTGAAAGAGAGAAGTCGAGGTACCCCTCAGAGTTTTCACTTCTTTGGAAACTGGTATGGTGATTCTGTCAGTGATAAATGACTTGTATGCTCCATCCATTTTATTTAGCAGTGACTGCGAGCCAATCAGGAGCAGCTCCGTTTTGTTATCGTTGAGGCATAGTGAGTATAAGGTCATCCATGCCTGAATAGTTTAGTAGATCGAACTCAGTGTATTTGCGTCCTTATCATAAGTGCCTGAGATGGGTAAAATAATCTGGATATCGTCTGCATAGTTATGCCCAGGGTGTTGAGGAGGTCGAAGAGCAGTTTTGTGAAGATATTATATAGCGTGGGAGATGCACCTGAGTCTTGAGAACACGCTCATTGTTCTGTTTGAGAGGAAGGATGAGATCCAGGCTGTAGCTGTGGGAGAGAGGTAGCCTGGCAATGAGAGGTGGTGCCAGAGAATGTGATGCTCTCCCACATCAAAGGCTGCTGAAAGGTCCAGTAAGAGAAGGAGAGCTAGTTTGCTATGGTCTTTAAACTCCTCTATTTGGATGTTTAGGTCTAGAAGTGCTGATTCAGTGCGGTGACCTGGCCAGAATCCAGATTGGCGCAGTCCGAGGAAGTTGTTGGATTCCAAATGTTTTTGTATCTGAAGGTAGGCTGCTCTGTCTAATATTTTGAGTAGAAATGGGACTGTTGTAATGAGGCGATAATTAGTAGGATGTTTGAATTTGTTAATCTTTTATAACGTGTTTAATACCGGGGACCAGTCTCTAAGCTGAGTGACCGGGATTCGAACCTGTGTTGTTCTGCACTGGCAAACACGTTGTCCCTGAGCTATCCTCCCTGTCCAATGCTATACATTTTGTTACACTGTATCTTAGCCACACATTGGCATCTTGCGCTGCCACGTCTCGTTCTGGGTGAGGCCAGGCATGTTGCGGGGAAACTCTGTTGCTTAGCTTTGGGTTATTCTCCCTTCTACTCCTTCCTGCTGTGAACACTCAACCCTCAGAGAATGTATGCAAATATAAGAAAGTTCATACAACTGCTAATTTCTTCCCTGAATCTGCTTTTAGTATCTTGTCAGAGTGGATAGTTCATGGGTAGAATGCTCACCTCTCAAATGCTGCCAGGCTGCCCTTTGTAAGTTAGAATACCAGGGAATGGCTGATGTATCCTTTAATCCCTTTGAGTACAGCAAATTGAGTGCCATTCAATGGGGGTAATAATAAGAACTTTTAGGAAAGCTCTTAGTCGGTCAAAGCGTCCGGCATGACGAGCTATACAAGAGCACACGTGATTATCTAAAGCTCCCACTCACCTCTCTGGAGGGGTAATCTTTGCTTGTAATACATTGGAAATAGCCTTTAAACAATTCTAGGTCAGCCACATTGGAATACTTTAATATTTTGACACCTTATAACTGTTTTGTATTATTCATGAATTAAACATAGCAATTGCTGTCTTCTAATTGTAAAGCTGTTGGATACATGCCAGTTGTGTTTTGTGAACTTGAAAACTAACAATAAGTAATGACTGCTTTGAAAATATAGTGAGCCCTTCAGTGTAGCCTACTTAGCGTTAGCATTAAACAAGGGAACCGGAATCTAGGTTGTCCTATGCAAAGTTATTGTTCTTTTTTTATTTATAATGCTCCCGAACTAAAATTTATAAATTAGAATTGAAAAAGAATGACTGGTATTGGTCAAGTGAATATAGTGAGGGTACACTGCGAACTACCTGTTGGTATTGTTGGAGGGAGAAAGGACTGTGACCGGTTTTCCAGGGATTGATCTGAGCCCAGTAAACAAACTCTGCAAAATCTTTGCTGTTTTTGATTATAAGCAACACGATGGCTCAGCACTTTGTCACGGGTACGAATCCTAGTCAAAACTCTTTTGTCAGTGCATAAAAGCATGTGGGAAAAATTATGAAGCGCTATAAAAAAGATGTCATACTATAAATTACGATCTTGATTGAGGCAGGTCAATTTCCTGCTGCTTGATGTAAAGGGACCCAATGGGCATAGAAAAATCTTCAAGCCCTCTAAGACTGAAAAAAAACATCCTACAGATGGTTTGGATCTGTAGCTTGATTCTTCTTTTTGTTCTGGTATTTGATATTTTGTAAAGCGTTGTATGTATGCATCATTCTGAGCCCATATTGGACAAGGCTATTTGGAAGAGAAGGGAAGGGAGGGGAGGTGAGCGTGTGCTTGGCAAGACCTTACACATGCTGTTCAAGACGCTACACCTGGCTTGGTTGGTAATTGTTTTGGATCCGTATAAGTGTGTTCCAATTGACCAGAGGTTCTATAGCACTGGGTTGTTAGCTTTCACGGAAAGGCCCTCTTGAAAGCCGGAGTTTTTTATGCTTTTTGTTTCAGACGATTGTGTTGCAGTTTTTAGTTACTGGGATAGGGCATTTAAAGCCAGCCAGCTCCCGACTGGGTCCTTTTTCTGAATCTAGTGGATCCAGGGGGGTTCTGTGTTCCAGGAGCAGGGTCTCTGGTGTCTTGAGGATGTATTTTGGTCTCCAGGTGCTCCCAAGTTGCAAGCTACTCTCCTAGTTGTACACAGGATCTTGAAGTTGACTTGCTGTGGGTTCCGGAGTCCGCTTAGGCTTTTTAAGGCACCCTGTTATGGTCTGCAGGTGGACAGCAGACTATATTTGTTTGTATTATTTCTTGGGTAGCCCATTTAGAAGGCTGTTAGGGTAGTCCACCGTTGATTGGGCCAATTACTGAATTGAGTAGATTAGTTTGTTTGTGGTCAGTGAACGTGAATATCAATGTTTGTCTGCCTGTCATACTGTCGTATGGTTGATTTTTATTTTTGGAAGGAAAACCTTTACATAATGTGAAAACATGTTCTCAATGTTTGTTGAATGCTAAAGGGTAATGATCTTGTATTGTTGTTTGTGAGTATGATTGGACTGGTATGTCTGGCCTATTCTTTCCCATTGTTTTCCCCCCTGTAATGGAAACGAACTTATACGCCTTGTTTGATGTATTTTACATAGGGTGTACATTTAATTAGTTGTTCTAACACATTTTACAGTAATGTATCATCCTTATGTAATGTATGTGCCGTAAAATGATCTCAGCGGTAGCGATCATCACACACAGGGCTGCAGGGCTGCATTCAGTCCCGGTTTTGGCCTGTTTTATGAAGCATCCTTCAGAGCCAGTACTGTGTGTATTCTGCTCCAGAGGCATCCTTCTACTTTACCCGGCCATGGGAACCCCTAGTTGAAAGGGCTGTGGCCATCGCAGAGAAGACCCCATTTTTAAAAAAAATGTTTTCTTTAATGTGATATAGGTTGAAAATAAATTCAAACTTTACACATGTTAAAAAGAAGAAACAACAAATGTTATATACATTAATACATAAATACCAAATCAGGCAAAAACAAGCCCTAAAAGAATATTATAGATAGATAAGTAAAGAAGTAAAAGCGGATGTTTAAATAGGCAGATATTAATACATCTCATATTACATCAAAAAATGTGTCTATATTACTAATTTTCCTAGAATTCTGTACACACTTGAGGACATACACTAATAAAATTAAATTAAAAAGAAGAAAAAGCACAACTCTCCACAGAGTTACTTAATCAAGTTCTTAAGGAACCAAAAGTTAGCGAAGAGCCTACACCAAGTCCATATTAGCATATCTTTTCTAAGCTCTGCCATTCTCACATTGTTCAGATCAGAGAACCCAATCTTACTTCGATCTGTTGCCAGACGTTATTGAGTGCAATGAGCAGATGCATATTGCAGGAATTTGTGCAATAGAGCCAGAATGGGGTTTCACATATAGTTAAAGGATTATGTTCAAATTCACCAAGATGTAATAGTATTATGCAATTTAATGAGTAGCATTCCGTCAGGAGATGTTTGGCTGTTTCCAGGCATTTTGTTAATTTACACAGGCGACAGACTCGCTCTAGGGCTGGGATATTTTCCCTAGCTCCCAATTTGCTCCAAGTGGGCAGCTGTTCTAATCTGAGCAGAATAATAAAACGTCTGAGCCTTTTTGTGGGACAAAGATTAAGGTACGCTTGGGGTTTCATAAAAGTGTATAATCTATATTTTATGAAATGATAGGACTTTAGAGTGCTCAAATGTGCAAAATTCTTGAGCCAGTCCCATAGGTCTACCCTTTTCCCAAGAGCATTTTGAACTTCCTTGGAAAAGGCTATCCCTCTGTGTGTCCAGCCTATGTCGGCCAAAATATTTTCCATATCTTTGATTAAAGGTGAAGTGGTATACTTTTTGGCCATTTCCTGGTGGATCACTGTCAATAAGGGATTGGTAGCCCTGCTGATCATCTTTGTGATACAGCTCTGCCCTTCTTTTGAGTACCGTGGCTTTCAATGATGGAAGGCCCAATTCGAGTCTTATTACGGCCATAGGAACTCCCGGGCACAATCCCAATAACCAACGCCAAAATTTGCCCTTCATCACTTGGAGCCAAGTTAGATCAAATGAGAGGAGGGACTCGAGACCATAATGATCATGGGGGTAAACACTTGAAGGTATAGGTGACGTGTCCCCCAAAGTGTGAAGCCCCCCTGTTTATTAGTAAATGTAGCTATAAATGCTGTAACTTGCGTCGCCCTGATTTTACGCCCTTGTCTACATTGATGGTAATCACCATTGGGCTCGATTTCCACTCCCAGATAACGATAGGAAGGAGCATATGGTATATGATTTAGTTGCACCATCAGATTTACTCGGGATGCTCTTTTCCTGTTGAATCTAAGCACCTTAGTCTTATCTAAATTAATGGTAAATCCATTAGTCCTAGCATATTCCCACAGAATATTCGCAGAGCGCCGAAGCCCACTTATGGTGTTATCAAATACAACCAGATCGTCTGCGTACGCTAAAACTACGCAAGGTGCCTCACCTATTTTAGGAGGGCAGTTCTCTGCACCAGCCAAAGCGGCCGGAATGTCGTGCACATACAGATTGTAAATAAGGGGTGCAGTGATGCATCCCTGTTTTACCCCCCTATTTTGAATTACTTTTCTGGTCATCGAACCTTCCTGATTGAGTCTGAGACGGGCAGTGGTATCCTGATGCAGGAGTCTCAGATAGTAAAGGAGACCAGCGGGGCAACCCATTGCTTCAAGCTTCACCCAAAGTCTAGCTCTGTGGATAGAATCAAAGGCAGCCTTAAAGTCTATGTATAGTTTATATAATGGAGGTTGTCCCTTATGGAGTGCCCGTGTGCGAAGTATATCCATCACCAGTAGATTGTGCGAGGTGGAGAAGTTCCGCCGGAATCCACACTGAAATCTACTGAGAATGTTTGCCTCCTCTGCCCATTTCTGCAATTCACTTAGCAATTAGGAGGCAAAAAGCTTGCCTGAAATATCTAACATGGAAAGAAGCCTGTAATTATTCATATCAGCACGGTTGCCCTTTTTAAACACCGGAATGAGAATAGCTGTTTGCCAAGATTGGGGAATAACCCCCTGTGCTAGGATTGTTACAAAGAGTAGGGAGAATATGTCGGCCCAGAGTTCAGGGAAGTTCTTAATAACTACGTTTGCCAGCACGTTATGGCCAGGTGCTCTGGGAGACTTCAGACCTGTTATCTTATTCAGAATGGCCTCAGCGGAAACATCAAAGGGAGGATAACAGGGCACCTTATTAAGAGATAAAGGGCTCCGTCTCCCCTGAGTTACGACCGATTAAGAATTTAGAGGATGACCGGCAAGTTCAAGGTCTTGATACCCCGTATCTCCGCTCTCATCCCTCTCTTGGCATCCCTAATTCCTTTATTATAAGGAGGGTTACTGCCCTCAGTTCTTAGCATATATCCCATTTTCACTGTGGCATGCTTGGCCGAGAATGCCAGTATCCAATCCTCAATGGCATTGACGGTCATAGAGTTGAAATCAGGGAGACCACCAGGAAAAGTAAGTTGAAGGGCTTCAGTGGCCGATCTAATGTTCTGTTCAGACCAGGCTATTCTAGACCCTGCATGATTAAGGTTGATACTGCCAATATTCGATAATAAAACAGGAGGGCTAGGGAGACAAATTGCACAGTGAAGCAACGCGTGGTCACTCTAGTTATTGTTCATCACCCTCATATCAACAACTTTTGCATCGTGGGGCACATGAATATGTAGTCCAGCGTGCTGGAAGAAATACCATTGGACCAAGTGTGTTTCCCAGGCCTATCCCCGGGAGTGCGTCCATTGATCATCCCTAGGTCCAGGAATCAAACAGCTTAAGCCATCCTAATCCTTCAGTCTCCCTTTTATCATGGGTCATTAAGCATGTTGCATGGAGTTTAGGGTTGGAAGATGCAAGTATATTGCCTGTCATATGGCAATTAAAATCCCCCAGAACAGCCACTATATCATTACCAGGCGTCAGTGACCAAGAAGACATTAGTTCCTGTAAAGCTTCTTGTAAGAGTTCTCTAACTACCGCCCAAGGTGGATTGTACACATTTATGAGAAGGAACCTACAGAGACCACTTTCTTCCCTGTATTCCACCTCTACTGCCAAAAGATTCTACTCACATTTACACTGGATCCTACGAGATACAACTGTGTTAACCACCCCTGTAAGTAAACCCCCGTATGGGCGACCCTTAATACCCCCTTTTGCAGAAGATTGATGCATAACAAAACCGTCCAATAATAAAGGGTCCAGTGCCCAGGTCTCCTGAAGACAGATACAGCTGTGCTTAGACAATAAGTCTACAAAACCGTCAGGCCTCAGTAAATGGGCAAAGCCTCTACAGTTCCAAGTGAGAAGAGAGAAGGATCAGAGGTTCTGAAGGGCTCTTGGGAGGGATTCCAAAAATGTTTTTAGGACTTGTTGTATTTCGGCCAGTGCTAAATTGTTCCCTGCCACAAGCTCAGGATCATTCGTTGAGGAGCTCAGAGTGGTAATGTCCTCAAGGTCTTTGCCCTGCTCACTCTCATTCGGATCCACATCAATGTCAATGTCCACTGCCCTCAATTCCTCTTTATATTTCCTGATCAGTCGAGCTGTCGATAAAAAAGTGCAGTGTAGGGCAGAGACGCAGGGATTGGGACCATTCAGAGGCTCGACAAACAGGAAATCGTCAGATTTCAAGACACGAAGTTGAGGAATATAATAGAGTCTGAGTAATAATTCTGAGCGTGTTTTTGCTGCTCAAATATAAGTTCTTAATAAAACAAATGCGTTTATCATTGGTGTCCTTGGGTTCGCTCTGTGAGTCAGGCAGTACAGGAACTAATGTGTCTTCCTCCTCAACCGACCCCGAGTGTGGCACAGATCTTGTAGGCGAGCTGAGTTCGATCCCCGGTTCCGCGGCAACTATGAGGGGTTCATCTGAGTCCATACTGATAGATTTCTCTCCCGGCACAAGCCAGTCAGTGAGAAGACCTTTAGTCGTTGCCGCCCGTACTGCCGCTCTCGCTAGTCTTTTCCTAGCTTTTTTTTTGTTGTGCGCGTCTCCTGCGCTATCTGTGGCACCACCATGGAGGGAGCAATCTTTATTTTGGCTTTCTTATTTTTAAGTGCCTTTTTCGCCAATATACGTTTTTTTCGTGAAGGGAACGCATAGGCACTTATTTCTGACTCTGGATCATCTTCAATCTCGAAGGGTACATCAGAGGCTGCCACACTGGGAATGGATTCAAGTGTCCCAGCGGTAGCCCCTACTATATTTCCCTGGTCCTCCGTCCCCTCCCCTCCCCTCCACTAGATGTATGGCGGTAGATAAATTGACTTCGGCCTCTTCACGGGGATGTTCCTTCAGTTCTATTGCCTGGGTGAGGATGTTGGTATTTGTCAAAATACGCCCAGCCATTTGCAACAGAATCTTAAGCGCAAATTGTAGAGCAGCAACTGATGATTGCAGCTCTGCTATCTCAGTTGCGCCAGGATGTGGTCTAATATTCACGTCATCCTCATTGTCCGGAACATCCTCCATAGATGCCATAGCTAGATTGGGCGAAGCAGATAATCGGCCACTACTCCCCACTGAATTGTGCAGGCCGGGGGGAGTGCTCATGTTATTTCCAGTGGGGGGGTATTATACCACTTGTTGCCAATTGTGGTGTTTGTGCCGACATCCCTCTCTGTATGTTCAAACAAAGATCTAGGAGGGAGTTGTTATCAATGTCGTCAAAGTTTGTGGTGTTCAGAGAAATGCAGTCACTTGGGACGAGGGCTGCAGTTTCCTCAATGGCGGTGGAATTAATTTCAGGGGGAGGATTCACTGGGAAAAATTTGGCGATAGCACCTTGCACCACCGGCTTGGCGTATTTAGCATTTTTCTTTGGTTTGGCACCATTCTTATGGGTTTTCCCGGTTCTCCTTTATAGGTTGGATCTTAGTTTTCCGCTAATTGTAGATAGAGTGGGCAGACCGTTTCCCCCGCTGCATGTTGGCGCTGTAGACCAGTGGTCACCAAGAGTTCACTAGTCAGAGATAAGGAAATATTCTGATCAAGATTGCAGAGAGGTTACTAAAATCAAAGCGAGGAGTAATTATTCCTCAGAGTGCCGAGGAGAAAGAAAATGGTATGCCAGCGTCCTCCCAAGTTGGCCAGGCAGTTCCTCTCACTCGGCGACCAAAGTCAACGGTGAATGACAATGGTCAATTGCCCCAGATCAAAGGCAGAAGCCTGCAGTCTCCGGGGCTTAAACACCAAGCCCAATGTTCCTCCCTGCCTGACCCCAAGCCAATAGTCCTTGCTAAGGGCCGATGGGAAAAGTCAGTAAACAAATGCAGCTAGGAATGGTGAATCACCTTGACAGCCAAGAAACTATATATGTGCATAAGTTGCACTTATAGAAAAAATAGAACCAAGCAGGAAGAGGACCGCCCCCCAAATATATCACCCTGCTCAACTCACCTCTCCTTCTAGCTCAAAGGAGAACTGGCCCAGTGAAGCGAGCCAGCTAAATCAAAGTGCTCAGATTCAGCACCGTAGCTTAATCAGCCTGCTCCAAACAATGGCCACACTGTACTGCCACACCGTAGTACGCTCAGGTCTGACCCCCCAGCGCCTCTGCAGCTGCCGTCGTTGTTAAGGTCTCCCCTCGGCCCCCCCGCTATGGAACGCATACGGGTGCCATTCTAGAGACATACGCCGGGATTCCGCCTTGGGAAGCAGGACCGCCTCGAGATACAGGTCCGATGCGGGAACGCCGCGGCGAGTTGGAAAAAAAAACCCTTGGCGTCCTCTGCAGTGAGCACACAGAATACGTCAAGCCGCACCTCCACGCAACAGGCACAAATGCGAACGTTGCAAGAGGCCGCCTCAGACAAAATCTTCCCCGAAGACCCCATTAACAGAAGGCGTGTCAACACCTGGCAGAGGGACAAGTCTAGAAAGTTGAGTCTTCAATCAGCTGCAGCTTGCAATCTGGTGAGATGTGCGCCTGTCTGCGGGGGCCATGGAGGCGGGCTGTACCTGCCCCCATGGTGCTCACGCATTGCTCTGCTGTTATAGGCACCTGCCATCTACATCTTAGAATAACCCTTTAGCACTTAGTTCTTCGTAAGCTTTTTAAGTGGAGACGCGCCCATGCTCCAGACACATACATAATGGGAGGCCAAACGCAGGCGGAGCTGTAAAGCGCATCAGATGTAAACTTTGCAGAAATGAATGCACTCGTTGAAACACCTCCGATATGGAAATTAATTTGGGAGAATTTATTGAAATATTGTGTTGGCAAACTAAACCGTTTGAAACATTTGTTTGAAGCTTTATATTAACGAGGAGAAATTCTCTGCAAAGTCTATTTGAAAGTGTGTGCACATAATGAAACGGTTAAAGTTCCATCATGCCAAAAACAAGTAAAACCTTTATTTTAACTGTCTCGAGCTGGTGGCGGCGTAAAACCCCACACCTCTGCTTCGTCCCTCTCCCCCTCCCACTGTTTAATGCATTTTTGATTCAAAACATATGCTGTTACCTTTTCCACTTTTTTTCTCCTTCAGTTTATGTATGGTTCTTTTTACTTTGAAAATCTTACGTTGTTAAAGTGTCACTATTCCTTTTCTATATCACCCTTTTTATTTAAAGTATTTTTAAGTTGATAATTTCTTTGTAGTTTACCGGCCGAAATCCCTGGACAAAAAAACATTTTGGAGAACTCGCCCATTGAGAACACTTTCTTGTCATATTTTTCATATTGCAATTGTATTAAAACCAATCTCTCGGTGTCATTGCTTTCACCATGATGTCAAGATATTTTTTTGGGGGGGAAAGTGAGTGGATTTGACACTTGAGGGATCCACTAACTTGTCCTATAGGATGTGAACTTAAATATCATGTCTTTTTATGGTTCTATGCTGAAAAGTCTACTTTCTTTAAAATTGGAAAACAGTGACTTTTTTGGAAAGTATAAACTTAATCCTTGAAAGCATTGCCCTCCCATCCTGACAGTAGGCGAACGGTTGGGAATACAGGTGAATATGGCCTGCAGCATGGCCAGGAAATGCCATTTGTCCAGAGTGGCTTGCCGTTGTATAACTTGGAAAGTGCTTCCTGTTGGCTTCATATATGTGTGCGAGTGAGAGAATGTATTTGGCAGGTGCAACATGGACTGGGCTTGCCTGTCTCCCTAGCACTAGACACAAAGAGCCTCATCTCTCGATCACCGGACCTCTCACCCTGGCTGGCTGGTGTTACTCGACAGTATAAAGTTTGGACGTTTTGTGACCTACACAAAGTATTTTTGCTTCCATGGTTATGGATGGCTTTAACAAAATGATGCCCAAATAGAGTGCAGAGTTCTCTTTGCATCCATTTGGCGCAGACCTTTCTGGCCACGATGCCATGTAATGCAGCTATGCAGTGCGTATAGCAGCCTGAGCTGCTCACCTTCATTGACGTGCGTTTGCCTGCTTCTTGTTCTCGGAATCCCTCTTTCTGGAAGTATTATTGGTTTGTGTATGACGAAACATTTTTTGGGAATGGCTATGCTTTGGTACTTTAAACAGACCATCCAGTTTATATTGATTTTCCGCCTGCAACAAAAAAGCACACGATTTGTCATCTTTAAATGTGCCACAAATTTTTTGATTTGCTGCTATGAGGGGGCAAAATATACAGGCCGATTCATGGAAATAATGTGCGCGGAAAAACCGGTGCACGCGTGCGAAAACGTGCGATTCGCAGTGGCACAGAAAAAATCGCAGAAAATCGCACAGAAAACAGCGCACATCCATTCATGGAAGCACAGGCACGCGTGAAATGTGGGATGTGCGCTGAGAAAGTGCGCGGCGCACGCTGGCGCACATTTCATCGAACGCCGTGTGATAAGGCCCCAGCAAATTCGCACATAGCGCGGCGCACAGAACAAAAGTAGACGTAACACGGGGCGTCACACGCAGAATGGGGAACAACTCGTGAAAATGTGGGCGTCACGGGGGAAGTACAGGAGGCAAGTGCGCAGAACGCCCACACGCTCGCCTACAACACGTATTCATGGAATCGAATAAGGAAAAACAGCGCACGGCCAAAGACGCGCAAAGGCCCATACATGTCCGCCACACGAAAGCAGGTGGTAGCGTCCCTGCGCAGGAAAAAAAATGTGTGCCAAAGTCCTACACGCGCGAGAAGGCCCACACGCGATCGGGCATGGGGGAGCGTGTGCGTGTATTTCAGGGGTGCGCGAGAAGTATCTCACACGCGATTGGCCTGGGCGCGTGCATTCCATGGGCTCGCGGGTGGTTTCACACGCGATCGGGCCTGGAGGAGCGTGTGCGTGTATTTCAGGGATGCGCGTGAAGTTCCACACGCGATTGGCCTGGGCGCGTGTATTTCAGGGGCTCGCGGGTGTTTTCACACGCGATTGTCCTGGGCGCGTGTATTCCAGGGGTGCGCGAGAAGTTCTACACACGTTTTGGCTGGGTGCGTGTATATCAGGGGTGCGCGAGAAGTTTCACACGCGTTTTGGCTGGGTGCGTGTATATCAGGGGTGCGCGAGAAGTTTCACACGCGTTTCGGCTGGGTGCGTGTATATCAGGGGTGCGCGAGAAGATTCACACGCGTTTTGGCTGGGTGCGTGCATATCAGGGGTGCGTGAGAAGTTTCACACGCGTTTTGGCTGGGTGCGTGAGAAGTTTCACTCGCGTTTCGGCTGGGTGCGTGTATATCAGGGGTGCGCGAGAAGATTCACACGCGTTTTGGCTGGGTGCGTGTATATCAGGGGTGCGTGAGAAGTTTCACACGCGTTTTGGCTGGGTGCGTGTATATCAGGGGTGCGCGAGAAGTTTCACACGCGATGGGGCCTGGGGGAGCGGGGTGCATGTATTTCAGGGGCCTGCGGGTGGTTTCACACGCGATGGGGCCTGGGGGAGCGGGGTGCGTGTATTTCAGGGGCCTGCGGGTGGTTTCACACCCGATGGGGCCTGGGGGAGCGGGGTGCGTGTATTTCAGGGGCCTGCGGGTGGTTTCACATGCGATGGGGCCTGGGGGAGCGTGTGCGTGTATATCAGGGGTGCGCGAGAAGTTTCACACGCGTTTCAGCTGGGTGCGTGTATATCAGGGGTGCGTGAGAAGTTTCACTCGCGTTTTGGCTGGGTGCGTGTATATCAGGGGTGCGCGAGAAGTTTCACACGCGTTTCGGCTGGGTGCGTGTATATCAGGGGTGCGTGAGAAGTTTCACACGCGTTTTGGCTGGGTGCGTGTATATCAGGGGTGCGCGAGAAGATTCACACGCGTTTTGGCTGGGTGCGTGTATATCAGGGGTGCGCGAGAAGTTTCACACGCGTTTTGGCTGGGTGCGTGTATATCAGGGGTGCGCGAGAAGTTTCACACGCGATGGGGCCTGGGGGAGCGGGGTGCGTGTATTTCAGGGGCCTGTGGGTGGTTTCATACGCGATGGGGCCTGGGGGAGCGGGGTGCATGTATTTCAGGGGCCTGCGGGTGGTTTCACACGCGATGGGGCCTGGGGGAGCGGGGTGCGTGTATTTCAGGGGCCTGCAGGTGGTTTCACACACGATGGGGCCTGGGGGAGCGGGGTGCGTGTATTTCAGGGGCCTGCGGGTGGTTTCGCACGCGATGGGGCCTGGGGGAGCGGGGTGCGTGTATTTCAGGGGCCTGCGGGTGTTTTCACACGCGATGGGGCCTGGGGGAGCGGGGTGCGTGTATTTCAGGGGCCTGCGGGTGGTTTCACACGCGATGGGGCCTGGGGGAGCGGGGTACCACTCACCGTCTGCTTTGCATGTAGAAGAACGCGTAGCCAACACCCGCTGCTAAGTAATAGCGAGTGAACCCCAACGGATGGAAAACGCACGCACCGCACGAAAAGCACGTACAGAGAAGCCCTGCCAGGGCAACGCCCGTGCGCGAAACTGCACAGACGCGCTTACGCTGTAAGGGCCTTTGGTCCAATGAAATCGCGTACGCGTGCTGACGCGCTTACGCGCTAAGGCCCTTTCCTCGAATTTCACGCTGACGTGCAGGATTTTCACGTGCCAGATCACTCCGTATAAAGCTGGCCACGCGAAAACACACGGAAGACCACGCTCCTGCCCAGAAGGCCGAATCACTGCCCCCCAGTGCCCCGAGCAGCCTCCCACGTGCCATCTGCTGCTGCCTGCCTGCTGCCACCGTGCCCTGCCATTTGGTGCCTGCACATCAGCTATCTGCAGGGGTCCAGTTGCTGTGTCCACCCCTGCTGGTACAGAAGACTCCCGACTCGAATAACATCGCTCCACAGCCCAACCCCAGGACCCAGTTGCCCACCCACTCCTGCCCCTGGGGTTGCCATGTCGGGCACATCTACATCTGACACCAGTGGCAACCCCCGGCCAGAGGGGCAGAGGGGCACCAGCTTCACTGCCACCGAAGTTGGTGTCCTGGTGGAGCAAGTCCTGGGGCAGTATGATGCCCTCTTCGGATCGTCCCGCGCCAACAGGGAAGGATAGGAGAGGATCTGGGCCGACTGTGTGGTTGCCATCAACGCGGAGGGGGTGGCAACCCGCACCATCCAGAAGGTCAAGAAGCGCTGGGAGGACTTGAGGTCCAGGACCCTCATGAAGGCCCGGCGCCTCGTGGAGGGGAGCCGGGGCCGCATGAGTTCCATCCAGTTGAAGGTCCTGGAACGCGTACACCCAGCGCTCCACGCCCAGGTCCTTGAGAGGGAGACCCGTCTGGAGTTGAGCGGTAAGTGGCCAAGCATTGCTGTGTGAGACAGGGCGTGTTGCAGTGTGCTGGTTGTCTGATACTTGCCTGCATGTGTGACATAGGCCATGTACGCATGTATGTGTGCAGGGACATCATGGGAATGCATGTGCGACCTGTAATGTGTGAATCGCACGGTTGTTGCATGTGTTTGAATGCGACATGGGGAGCCCTGTGCAGATTGCACACATGAGAGCATGGCAGTCTCTGTTCCTGGACATGGGTGGGGGCGAGGGATGGGTGCTGATGCCAGATACATATGTGGTATCCATGTCTGTGTGCCTGACCTGCGTGTCTGTGACTTGAGTGCCACGGATGCATGACACATGTCTGTGACAATGTACAGATTCACTGATGCAGCCTAGTCATCCTTGTATGCACTGTGATTGGGGTGTACGGGGCCAGATGGATGTGACTGAGGTGAAGTGTGTGCATGTGATAGGCATGACCCATGACCCATGATGCATGTGAGTCCCATGACTCGGTTGTCTCTGCGGCGGCCAGGAAGAAAGCGGGGGGGGGGCGCTGTAACGCTCACTGATTCCTGTAGAGGCGCCGGTCTTGACTGGGCGTATACCGTATCTTCAAAGGTGATGTGTAACACACGGCTGGCTCTTTGGGCTGGACCTCTGTGCACTGTATGTCTGACAATTGCGGTTAGGTGTTGTGCCCAATAGCCTCTCTGAAGAAAGTTGCATCTAGAAGTGTTCCCAATTGCATTTACGTATTGCGTCCAATAACCTCTCTGAAGAAAATTGCATTGCATTTAGAAGTGTTCCCAACTGCATTTGATATTGTGCCCACTAGCCTCTCTTAGGAAAATTGGATTAGAAATGTTCCCAATTGCATTCAGGAATTGCGCCCAATAGCCTCTCTGAGGAAAATTGCATTCAGAAGTGTTCCCAATTGCATTTGATACTGTGCCCAATAGCCTCTCTAAGGAAAATTGGATTAGAAATGTTCACAATTGCATTCAGGAATTGCGCCCAATAGCCTCTCTGAGGAAAATTGCATTCAGAAGTGTTCCCAATTGCATTTGATATTGTGCCCAATAGCCTCTCTAAGGAAATTGGATTAGAAATGTTCCCAATTGCATTCAGGAATTGCGCCCAATAGCCTCTCTGAGGAAAATTGCATTCAGAAGTGTTCCCAATTGCATTTGATATTGTGCCCAATAGCCTCTAAGGAAAATTGGATTAGAAGTGTTCCCAATTGCATTCAGGAGCTGCACCCAACAGCCTCTCTGAGGAAAATTCACATTTAGAAGTGTTCCCAAGTACATTCAGTAGTGTGCCCAACTGTATTTAATAGTGTTCCCAATTGCATTTAGGTATTGTGCCCATTAGCCTCTCTGAGGAAAGCTGCATTTAGAAGTATTCACAAATGCATCTAGCTATGTTCCAAATTGCATCCTGAAGCTGCGCCCAATAGCCTCCCGCAGGAAAGTTGCATTTAGAAGTGTTCCCAATTGCTCTTAGAATAGCCGCTCACCTAATCCCAATTGCATTTAGTAAGTAATCCCAACTGCATTCTGAAGTTACGCCCATTAGCCTCTCTAATAAAAAATTGCATCCAGAAGTGTCCTCAATTACATTTAATGATGTTCCCAATTGCATCTAGGTGTTGCGCCCAATAGCCTCTCTGAGGAATGTTGCATATTAGAAGCGTTCCCAACACCATTTAGTAGTGTCCACAACTGCATTTAATAGTGCTCCCAAATTACATTTAGGTGTTGCGCCCAATAGCCTCTCTGTGGAAAGTAGCACTTTAGAAATATTCCTAATACCAGTTAATAGCATTCGCAACTGCATTTAAAAGTGCTCCCAATTGCATTTAGGTGTTGCACCCAATAGCCTCCCTGAAGAAAACTGCATTTAGGAGTGTCCCCAATTCCATTTAGAATCCTAAACCTAACTGCATTAGGTGCTGTGCCAATTAGCCTCTCTAAGAAAACTGCATTTAGAAATATTCCCAATTGTATTCTGAAGCTGCCCCAATAGCCTCTCTAAGAAACTAGGATTTAAAATTGTTCCCCAAAATTGCAATTAGAAGCTGCGCCCAATATCCTCTCTGAAAATCTCATGCTATAGGAAGGGTCTCCGGTCTGGAGTGGGAGGGAGTTGGATGTCACATCTCATGTTGTAGGAAGGATCTCAGGTTTGAACAGTTGAACCCAGAAGTGTGCCTAAAAGCGTGACATCACCGACCTTAGAACTACAATCAGAAAACCCTCCTAAACCAATCATAAAACTCGCACCAATCATGAGTGCACCCACTCCACCAGAATCAGTCAGAAACACCATCTCCGATCTGTCTTCCGTCCCTGCCCACCTCTCCCAAACCCCCCTCCCTCTCTCGCACCCCCTGCTTTTCCCCCTCTCCAAACACCAAGCAAGGGGGGCACGATGGCGAGCCACCCACCCCAAGACCACTCATCCCCTGAACCCCACCCCCGACCCACCTGCATTACCCATACCCGCTCCCCTCGCTATCATACCTGACACACCCCACCCTGCAATCACCCGACTCCCGCCCTCCCCTTATACCCCTGCCATCATCCCCTCTCGACCTCACCCCTTCCCCTCCCTAAAAACTGCACGACTAGCCCTAGCAAGAACCGAAGCTGCCTCCCAATCACCCTCCGACCCCCCCACCCTCTCCCACACACCAGTCGCAGCAAGGAAACTAAAGAGGAAACGTTCTTGGTCCCCCTCAATCTCACAGCACTCCTCGCCCCCCCTATCTCGAACAATCACATCTATCCTGCAATCCCCCCTCTCCCCCGTGGCTTCCCCCCGCCTGAAACCCCTCTCCCTCGATTTCTCATCAGCTGCAACTGAAACTCCTAACCGGCAACATCCCTCCCTCAAATCCCCCTTCCAAAACCCGTCCATCCTATCACACGCAGCCTCCCAACCCCTCCCAAAGCCTGCCAATCTCTCTGCTCGCCCACTATTCCCATCTATCACCACCCAACCTACCCCCCCCCCAAACTCTCCACCACTGCACCCTCCCCCTCCACCACAAAGATCATCCCCGACTGCCGTTGTGAACTGCATCCTATTTAACGCCCGATCAATAGCAAAAAACAGACATGCCATCTTTGACCTCCTCACCTCTGACAAACCAGACCTAGTTTTCATCACCGAAACCTGGTTCTCTGACGACTTCGGCCCAATCGCCAATGAAGCCTTTCCCCCCCAACTACGCCCTCATCCCAATGAACCGTCCGTCCAGGGGAGGAGGGGTAGCACTCGTCTACAAATCTCTCTTCCGCGCCTCAATCATCGATAACCAACCCTCCATTCCATCCTGCGAATCTCTCCTCGTTAAACTATCCCTCTCCCCATCGCTCACACATAGCTTCCTAATAATCTACAGGCCCCCAGGCTACGATAGACACTTCGCAAATAACCTTTGCGACTCTATTGCCACCCTCAAACTAAACCATCCCAACCTCACCCTTCTTGGAGACTTCAACATATGGCTCGACATCCCCACCAACCCTATGACATACTCCCTGGCTGACGGATTAGATGCAATTAACCTCCAACCCCACATAAACGGACCAACCCACTATAAAGGACACACTCTTGATGCCATCTTTAGCTCCAACAACCTGATTCAGCTAATGCCGCCCACCCCTATTATCTGGTCTGATCACTTCATTCTCTCCTTCACCATCCACTCACCCAAACCCCTCCCCCTACTCATATCCGAACCTCCGAATATAGGCAAATGCTGGAAGAAACTAATAATCACCCCAGACTTAGCCGAGGCTCTCCTCCAGTCTCCACCACCATCCTGCCCTCTCAACAACCATCTCACCCCTGAGGCCCTTGATTCTTGGCTTAGCGCATCTCTGATGCGCCTCACCCCCTCCTGCAAACCATCAACCCGCCGTGGCCCTTTCCCCAGATGGTTCACTCCTGAGCTGAAGACCACTAAACGACTATACAAACACCTAGAACGCAAATGGCATAAAGAGAAAACCCATGAGAGCAGGACCACCTTGGCCCGACACCTGTATCGGTACAAAGCCGAAATCCGGAAAACAAAAAAGGCCCACTACAACTCACGAATCCTAAACTGCAAAAACCCAAGTAAAGAACTCCACAAAATTATCTCCGAATTCACCAATCCAGCTTGTAACACAACCATCCCGACTGCATCACAATCACTCTGCGACTCACTCTCCCTCCACTTCTACTCCACGGCTATAGAAAGGACAAATACTCTAACCTCCAAACTAGCACTCTTACAGCCACCAGACAATCCTCAGCCCGTACCACCCAACCCGTCAACTGCAACCCCCACGCAACCAACGTTCGATTCCTTCAGTCCATTAACAACAGAACATTTTCTCAAACTCCTATCTGCCCGCAAACCATCCGGATCACCACAGGATCCATGCCCAGCCACTACCCTTAAAGAAATCTTTGCCTCCACCTGCGCAGGAGAACACGCAAGATCTATCATAAATGCTTCCCTCACTTCCGGTACCTTTCCAGACGCTTTCAAACTGGCGCACGTCAAACCCCTGATAAAAAAAACCCTCGCTCGATCCGCTCGAGCCCAAAAACTACCGCCCCATATCAAACACCAGGTTCCTCGCCAAACTCATTGATCGAACCGCCCACTCTCAACTTAACGCCTTTGTTGAAGCCAACAAACTCCTAGACCCCGCCCAATCAGGCTTCAGAACTTGTCACGGAACTGAAACCACCCTAACCTATATCTGGGACGACCTTAAAATGACTGCTGACGCCGCGGGATGCGCCGCTCTAATCCTCCTCGACCTATCAGCCACCTTTGACACGATCAATCACTCAATACTCCTTGATCGCCTCCACTCCCTAGGAATACGTGGAACCGCCCTCAAATGGATAGCCTCATTCCTCAAGGACAGGCACCAAGTAACGACACTCCAACTATACCTCCCAAGCACGACCAGTCAACACAGGAGTCCCACAAGGAGCGTGTCTATCTGCCCTCCTCTTCAATCTCTACCTGACCACCCTCCCACCGATAATTCGTGCACACAACATCCTATGTTACAATTACGCCGATGACACATAACTAATTCTAAAACTCTTGAACACGAATCCTAACTCACGACCAGACCTGGCAACCTGCCTCCTTAACATTGAACGATGGATGACCCAAAACCACCTCCTGTTAAACCCCTCCAAAACAGAAATCATGATATGCGGCAACCCAGATCTTCTCCCTTACCCCCTACCCTGGCCAACCGCCATGGGCAACTCACCGATACCCTCCAACACAGTGAAAAATCTTGGATGCACCCTAGACTCTGACCTAACACTCTCGCGCCAAGTCAACAATGTCTCAAAGTCCTGCCACTACCACCTCAAAAACCTTAGGCGCATCTTTCCATATCTATCATTTCCTAACAGTCTCTGCGGTACAATCAATCGTCATCTCACGGCTGGATTACGGCAACCCCCTATACCTCGGAATCCATGCCTACCAAATGAACAAACTTCAAAGAACACAAAACGCGGCGGCCAAGGTGTTACTTTCGCTTGGTCCAAGAGACCATGTATCCCCAGCCCTCAAGACACTGCACTGGCTTCCAGTAGCCCGTAGGGTAGCTTTCAAAACCTTATGCCTCACCCATCGAGCAGTACATAAAACTGGACCACAATACCTTCAAGAAAAACTAATAGCTTATCACCCCACTCGCACCCTCAGATCAAGCACAGCCGGCCTCCTAGTAATTCCTAAGACTAACTCAGTCAGGCTAGGCGGAGCATCATTCTCAGCCCTAGCCCCAACCCTGTGGAACTCTCTCCCACCCCACATCAGGCTAACCGAGGAGCTAACAGCTTTCCGCAAACTACTGAAAACCTGGCTCTTTCCCTAAACCCAACCGGCTCCGTTCTAGCATCATCAAAATAACACCGACCCAGCGAAGCACCTAAAGCAATAACAAAAACCGATTGTATCAAATATTCACAAAATGAAATTAAAACGAGTAAGGTAGATCTAAACAGTGAAGTCAATAACACGAATTGATCACTGGGAAAAAAAAAAAAAAAAAAAAATATAGAGCGTGGACGAGCTTGGAAAGCCGATGAGTGTGTTGAACGGATGAGTGAGAAGGGCGAATGAATAAAGATGAGACTAGACAAGTATAAATGAATGGGGAGGATGGAAGCGGTTGACAAGTGCGTCTAGAAGACGTTTGGGTCTGGAGACCCGATGAATAATACGAGCAAAATCAATAGAGGTGACGGATGAGTGTGTAAACCAATTGACTGTAGAAAGCGGTCCGAGTATGGAGAGCGGCCATGTGTAAAAAGTGGAGGAAGGTGGAGAATGGAAGAGCATGCAGAGCGAAGGAGCTTGTTGAGCGAAGAGAGAACAAAGAGCAGAAGAACGTGGAAAGCAGATGCGCGTAATGAGTAAAGAAAAGTAGCAGCGACTGATTGGGGGAGCGACAGGGTATGGAGAACGGAAGAATGTGGAAAGCCGAGGAATGTGGAGGGTGAGAGGCCTGAAGTGGGAGACCGACCGAGTACCAACGAATGGAATGCGAGTGGAAGATGAACGCTGCTGACAGTTGACTGTGGAGGGCGAATGACTGTGCAGGGCGGATGACTGTGGAGGGCGGATGACGGTGACTGTGGGGGCGGATGACGGTGACTGTGGGGGCGGATGACGGTGACTGTGGAGGGCGGATGACTGTGGAGGGCGGATGACTGTGGAGGGCGGATGACTGTGGAGGGCGGATGACTGTGGAGGGCGGATGACTGTGGAGGGCGGATGACGGTGGAGGGCGGATGAACGCTGAGGACGGATGACTGTGGAGGGTAGATCAACGCGGAGGGCGGATGACCGCGGAGGGCGGATGACCGCGGAGGGCGGATGACCGCGGAGGGCGGATGACCGCGGAGGGCGGATGATTGTTGGAAGGTGGATGCCTGTGGAAGATGACTGTGGAGGGCGGAGGAGGGCGGATGACGGCGGAGGGCGGATGACGGCGGAGGGCGGATGACGGCGGAGGGCGGATGACGGCGGAGGGCGGATGACGGCGGAGGGCGGATGACGGCGGAGGGCGGATGACGGCGGAGGGCGGATGACGGCGGAGGGCGGATGACGGCGGAGGGCGGATGACGGCGGAGGGCGGATGACGGCGGAGGGCGAATGCCCTTGGAAGATGGGTGTGGATGGCGGAAGACTGTGGAGGGCGGATGCCTGCGGAGGGCGGATGCCTGCGGAGGGCGGATGACTGCGGAGGGCGGATGACTGCGGGAGGTTGGATGACTGCGGGAGGTTGGATGACTGCGGGAGGTTGGATGACTGCGGGAGGTTGGATGACTGCGGGAGGGCGGATGACTGCAGGAGGGCGGATGACTGCAGGAGGGCGGATGACTGCAGGAGGGCGGATGACTGCGGAGGGCGGATGACTGCGGAAGGACGGTGAGCGTACAGAACGAACGAATACGAAGAGCCAATTAATGTGCTGAACAGATGAATGTGGAGAACACATGAGTGTAGAATACGGCTGAGTGAATTTGGAGAGCACATGAATGTAGAAAACGGTTGAGTGTAATGTGGGGATGAACATGGACCGCGGAGGAGCTTGGGGGACGACTGAGTACAGCTATCGGCTGAATCTGGCGAACGACGGAATGTAGCGAGCGGCTGAGTATGGCAAGCAGCTGAGTATGCCGGGCGACCGAGTGTAGTAAGCGACTGAGTATGGCGAGAGAACGCGTATGCGTCAAACGAACGAGAAATAAGAGCGAGAAAACGAGTACACAAAACAGATAAGTACATTGTACGGAAGAGTGAACGGAGCTGACGAATGCAGAACTGACAAAGTGGCGGATGAGCATCTGATGCGAATGAGTGCATAACAGATGAGCCTGGGGAGCGGGTGAACGCACGAAACAAATGAATGAATGGACCAGAACGCATGATTATGCTAGATGGAGGAGTACGCTATACGGATGAACCCGCTGACCCGATGAATAGAGCACAAGAGCAGATGAGAAACAAAACACATCGCACGGACCGGACCTGACCCCTGTGGATTGCGTGATGTGCAGTCTTTGATGTGGAACGCAAGGAACCATTGTAAGAGCATACTTCATTTCACAGCCCACGCTTACTCTCTCCTTACACCACCACTCAAGTAGAACACAGAGATACTATGACACCATTCGGTATAACTGTTCTCATATCAACATCCACCACTCACTCCCCATCACTCTAAATAAACATTGCTGGTTTCCCACCCCCAGCCAAGCGTTCTCGTCAGGTCTAACGCTGCCTCAATCGGACTGGATAACTCCCGCCAGACCGAACACATACTCCTGATTCCTCAACCACCACACCTATCGCTAGGAAGCAGCTACCACAAAAATGCCGCACCAGCTGCACACATACCTGGTGCGCACACGCACCTTTGACCCTCTCTAATCTCTCCACTGACCAGAACCTCGGTTCCCAAGGGCGTTCAACCTACCAGCGCCTTCAGACCATACCAATGGTATATAAGGCGCTATATAAATGCAAAATAACAATAACAATAACAATAACATTGTATGATTCGAGAGTCCATTGGACATGTATTGAAATGTCCATGGCACGCACCATGACTGTCACTGTGTGTGTTTTGCCTGGACTGACACATGTGTTGTGGTGTGACATGATGGAAGTGTACTTTGACAGTGGCACTCATCTGCTATTGCTTCCTGTCTAGGGGACCATTGTACAGTACCCTGATGCTTGTGTTCTATGTCTCCCTCTACGCAGCGGCTAGTGAAGGAGAGGGCGGAGACGGCGCTGTGGAGCAAGGCGGCGGGGATGCCCCCACGGCTGCAGCGGAAGGGGTCGGTGAGCCCCCACAGGGGCCTGACTGTCATGATCTCTGCTTCCAAAAGGTCAGGGTTTTCCCAACTCCCTTGGAAGCAGATCCATAACCCAGGTTCCGAGTGCCAACCAGTCCCAATTGGGACCTTTTGGACCCAGTCCTGGCGCCAGTGGCACCAGGCTCATAAATATGCCCAGTCCCAGCGCTGGAAGCGCCGGGCTCATAATGCTTGGGTGGACTTACCTGCAGCAGACCATGCTGCTTACTTGCCTGCCAGTTGAGCCTCTGATCCTCTTCTGTTTGGAACTACTTTTCCTGTTGGGTGGGGCAGGAGCCACTCCCTAGGTTCAGAACACTGGAACTCTTCTGGAAAGCAGGAACTCTTTTCTTACCTAGGCATGGCTGTGGAAGGAGACACCTAAGCACTGCTGGAGGCTATTTAAACCACACCCGATGGATGAATCTTGCTTTGCGTTATTCTGCATCCTCTGCAGCAGAACGCTCATCGTGTCTTCTGCATCTGATCCTGGGCCTCAGGAAAAAGGCTTACCATCCTGAATCCAGTCTTCAGCAACACCTATAAAGACAAGAAAGAACAGGTTAGCATTACGGTCTTCAGTGATAGCGCTTCACCTGGTCCATCGGCTGTCACCAACGCCTCGCGCTGCATTCCGGCATCTGAAAGACAAAGGCCTTACCTACTCTTCGTGCGCTCCGGAGGTCTTCGCACTGCATTCCGGCATCTGAAAGACAAAAGCTTACCAGCTCTTCGCATGCTCCGGAGGCCTTCGGCGCTGCATCCCGCATCTGAAAGACAAAACAAGGTGCGTTTAAAGACATTGGAGAACTTTAATACTCACGTGCCATTACTCCTTTCCACATCTAACCCAGTGGGTATTCCGGCACCCTGCAGCCGCTCCGAACTTGTACCTGCAAAATAAAAAGACAGTTAGAGCGCATCGTGAAGCAGGCAACAAGCGCTTACTTACGTGCTTCCAGGCGCTTCCATTCATCACACGGGCTCCATCTTCAACTCACTTCAGCCCGTCATCCGCCATCGCCGGAACCCTGCAAAAACAAGAGACATCATTACTAAAGACTTTTAAAGACATTAGAATTACTCGAAACTTACCGTTCGTGCAGTAAACGACGGACAGCAGTCCTCTGAAGTCAAGAGGCCTGCTCCCCTTATCCAGTGAAGAAACTGGTTACAGCACCCTGCCCTGAGGCAGATGGAGAGCACGGCGTTCACTTACCTAAGGTGAGAGCGTTAACCTTTGGGGTTCTACAGGAGAAGAGAAAGGGAAGAAGAGAGAGACATTCAATAATCCAGTTCTTTAATCCCATATTTTCTATCTGCAGACATCTTACCCTTCGAGTCAGACATACAGTGCACAGAGGTCCAGCCCAAAGAGCCAGCCGTGTGTTACACATCACCTTTGAAGATACGGTATAGGCCCAGTCAAGACCGGCGCCTCTACGGGAATCAGGTGAGCGTTACACTGCCACGGCGGTAGACGGTGAGAAGCCATCCAGGTTGGTAGTTTCCACAGAGGAGGAGGAGGCCGCCACTGAGGCGCACATGGGGCCTGGTGGGGGCATCCCTGCTGGTGCAAGTGGTACAGTCCAGGGGCAGGGGCAGGAGGCAGCACAGGTCACTGTGGAGGGGCCTGTGCATGTCGCTGTCCCTGAACCTGTGGGTGCACCACCTTGCACCAGCAGGGATGCCCCGTCCCAGGCCCGTCCGCAGGTAGAGGGGATGTCCATGTCATCTGACTCCCCTCCACCTGCGGACGAGGGGACCCCTGGCCGTGTGGAGAAGGTCCTGATTGGGGTCGCGATGCGCACAGCTGTGATTCGTGATGCCGTGCGTGCTTCCCAGGAGGAGCACGCACGTCATCACGAAGAGCACCGTGCCGACGTGGCCCAATTGGGATCGTCCATGTTCGGGGGTTTCCTGCATGTGTCGGCCAATCTGGCGGCCCTCTCCTCCTCTGTGGAGACTATACGCCAGTCGTTCTCCTTGCCGTCTTCCGGCCCAGATGCCACCAGGGCCCCCTGTGGACCTGCCCTGACCAATGCAGCCAGCTCGGTGGGGATCCCATCCCTGCCACAGTCGGGAGTCAGAGGTCCAGCAGGGGTGGACACCACAGCAACTGGACCCCAGCAGATGGAGGATGTGACGGCATCATCGGGCAGGGCACGTGCACGACGGCGTCGGTGGTTTCCATCAGCCTGGATGCCGTCGTGCTGGCAGAGGCAGTGGCGTCGGAGGCAGCAGCAGGCTCGACGTGGGAGGCATCATGGCTCGGGGCCATCAAGATCAGAGGGGCAGGCATCGGCCGGAGGGCAGGAGAACCCTTGGATGGTAGTGTCTTCCGTGTGGGAGCAGTTGGTCCAGCGGATAGGTGCGGAGCGGCAGCGGGCGGAAGAGGAGCGGCTCACCATGGTCAGGGCGGAGTTCTCCATGCGTCGGGCGTTGAGGCGGGCTGAGTGCCTCGAGGAAGCTCGCAGGGAGTTTGAGGTGAACATGGGGTTATCCCTGCGAGACCTCGGGGCCAGGACAGAGTCCCGCCTCCAGGACATCGACATGGAGTTCGATGATGCCCTGGCCGGCAACATCACAGAGTGAGCCGCAGGACTTGCCTGCTGCCATTGTATATAGTTCTTTAGTTAGTTAGTGTTAGGTTTCCTTTATTTTTTGAGATTTTTTTGGACCGCTCGGACAATGGCCACTTTTCTGTATATAGTTTTTTTATTAGGTAGGTTTCATTTATAGTGTTGGGCTCATGGACCCTGGAATATTCTTGTGTACAGTTGGATTTTTTAAAATACATTTTTTTGATTTATATTTGTGTTCACCATGAGGCAATGGTTTTCCCTTATTTGTTTCACCATGATTTTGCTTTGGACAACATTAGTTTTTGGATTCCTTTGTTTTTTGGATTTTTACATTACTTATCGGACATGGACAATTTATTTTGTTATCCCCATTGTTGTATGTTTGATTTGTTTACTTCATTTTCTTCGAGAATACATGTTTTTATAACTTTCTTTTGTGGTATTTTCTCATTGGTTTCATGCATGTCATGATATGATGATGATGATGATGATGATGATGATGATGATGATATAGGTTTTGACATTCACTTGCACCCATTGTGTATGTGTGTGTGACGGACATGTGTTCATTTACATACTTGCCATTGGGGTTGTATCATGTAATTGCATTTGTTATGTGGGTGGATGCAATCCTTGGCTGGGTGTTTGTGCTGGGTATGCTGCCCATTACTGCCATGATTGTGTATCGTCAGGACCTGGGGGCAGGGGGACATGGTTGGGGGCCTGCTGGCAGGTGCCCCACAGTGCTGGGGGGTGGGGGTGCAAGGGGACATGAGTGGGACATGAGTGGGGGCCTGCTGGCAGGTGCCCCACAGTGCTGGGGGGTGGGGGTGGTGGGGAACATGAGTTGGACATGGGTGGGGGCCTGCTGGCAGGTGCCCCACAGTGCTGGGGGGTGGGGGTGCTGGGAGACATGGGTGGGGGCCTGGTGGAGGCTGCCCCTGGTGACTGGGGGGTGGGGGTGCTGGGAGACATGGGTGGGGGCCTGGTGGTGGGTGCCCCTGCACTGCTGGGGGGTGGGGGTGGTGGGAGACATGGGTGGGGGCCTGGTGGAGGCTGCCCCTGGTGACTGGGGGGTGGGGGTGCTGGGAGACATGGGTGGGGGCCTGGTGGTGGGTGCCCCTGCACTGCTGGGGGGTGGGGGTGGTGGGAGACATGGGTGGGGGCCTGGTGGAGGCTGCCCCTGGTGACTGGGGGGGTGGGGGTAGTGGGAGACATGGGTGGGGGCCTGGTGGTGGGTGCCCCTGCACTGCTGGGGGCTGGGGGTGGTGGGAGACATGGGTGGGGGCCTGGTGGTGGGTGCCCCTGCACTGCTGGGGGGTGGGGGTGGGGGTGGTGGGAGACATGGGTGGGGGCCTGGTGGTGGGTGCCCCTGCACTGCTGGGGGGTGGGGGGTGCTGGGAGACATGGGTGGGGGCCTGCTGGCAGGTGCCCCGCAATGCTGGGGGTGGGGGTGCAAGGGGACATGAGTTGGTGATCATTGGTGCAAGGAGACATGTGCCTTTGCTGGGGGGCATGCCCATGTTGGGTGGGCTGCCTGCGGGACATGACCAGGGATGCAGGGTAGTCCCCTGTGGTGTGGGCTGCCTGCAGGGGCCGTGGAGCGTGTACAGGGAACACCTGGGAGGACCCACACTGGCAAATCACATGTAGGACTCTCCGGCACCCCTGAAATACACGTACCCTGCTGAAATCGCGTGTGAAACTTCGCGCGCACCCCTGATACCCGCACGCAGCCCAATCGCGTGTGAAACTTCGCGCGCACCCCTAATACCCGCACGCAGCCCAATCGCGTGTAGAACTTTGCGCGCACCCCTAATACCCGCACGCAGCCCAATCGCGTGTGTAACTTCGCGCGCACCCCTGATACCCGCACGCAGCCCAATCGCGTGTAAAACTTTGCACGCACCCCTAATACCCGCACGCAGCCCAATCGCGTGTGGAACTTCCCGCGCACCCCTGAAATACACGCGCCCAGGCCAATCGCGTGTGGAACTTCCCGCGCACCCCTGAAATGCACGCGCCCAGGCCAATCGCGTGTGGAACTTCCCGCGCACCCCTGAAATACACGCGCCCAGGCCGATCTCGTGTGGAAGCACCCGCGAGCCCCTGAAATACACGCGCCCAGGCCAATCGCGTGTGGTACTTCTCACGCACCCCTGAAATACACGCACACGCTCCCCCAGGGCCGATCGCGTGTGAAACCACCCGCGAGCCCCTGAAATGCACGCGCCCAGGCCAATCGCGTGTGGAACTTCTCGCGCACCCCTGAATTACACGCACACGCTCCCCCCAGGCCCGATCGCGTTTGGAAGCACCCGCGAGCCCCTGGAATACACGCGCCCAGGCCAATCGCGTGTGGAACTTCTCACGCACCCCTGAATTACACGCACACGCTCCCCCCAGGCCCGATCGCGTGTGGTAGCACCCGCGAGCCCTTGAAATACACGCGCCCAGGCCAATCGCGTGTGGAACTTCTCGCGCACCCCTGAATTACACGCTCCCCCAGGTCGCGTGTGTTGCTTCTCGCACTGGTACAGGGTTGGCGCAGCCCTTTGCGATGGTTTTGCGATCTTGATAGCTTTTCCTTGCGCGAGGGGGTTCTTGGGGGCGTAACTGGCGCTGCTGCAGGGTCGCTGCGATACTCTGCGCCACGGCTTGTTTTGGAGGATTAATCCATGAATACGATGTGCGCTGAAATGGATTTTATCGCACGCGGCTGGCGCAGACATTCGCACGGGAACACTCTGCGCCAGCCGCGTGCGATACTTTTGACTGTATTTCCATGTATCGGCCTGATAGTATTTTACCCATCTGCCACTTATAATTAGACTGACAAATCCATGTTGATTTCTGATGCCCACTTCCCACAGGAGAGCTGGCCCAAAGCGCCACATATCATTTATATGAAGGAACTCCCTTTGTGAGAGATGTACCTTTTGAAATGAAATGAGTATCTACCTAAAACTATTTTACTTAAACATAAATGCAGCAGAATATATATTTGCATCAGTATTTCCTTTTTTCTTGCCGCAAAATGTGGAAAGCAGGACCACAATATGCTGTAGGGTCTGATTTGTATTTGTATTTTTGTATTTATTTTATTTGTATTGCGCACCTTGCCCTGGGGCATCTGGGCGCATAGTTTGCAAGGAAATGGTTACATACAGGATAGCAAGTTTCCCATAAGGGAGACACGGTTTTAACAAAGTGGGAGTTCGGGAGCTGAGTTCGTGGAGCAGTCATCAGCAGTCTTGCAGCCCATCTGCCTCTTTTTGCGGAAGTAGCCTTTATCAGCCCAATCCTACCGCAGAGCGGTGAGCTGAGTTCGTGGAGCAGTCTGCAGCAGTCTTGCAGCCCATCTGCCTCTTTTTGCGGAAGTAGCCTTTATCAGCCCAATCCTACCGCGGAGTGGTGAGCGGAGTTCGGGAGCTGAGTTCGTGGAGCAGTCTGCAGCAGTCCACTGCAGATGCGTAGCAGAACCCAAATGGTCCCCGAAGTGCGCCCCAGGACGAAATCCGCTAGAAAACCTAGTACGGCTTCCGTATACCCCGCACAATCTAGCATAATGAACAATGACTCTGTGAAGTGGTGCGAGGAGTCTCAAAACACGCTTACTACGCCGACCATCCAAGATGGGATAATCCCAACAAAGTCCAAAACTATTCACCCTATGTCGACAACAACGGCAAACCAAGTTCACAAGCCCGTTGAGACTATAAAGATAAGAGAAATAAGAAACAGTGCACTTAACCTTACCGATACCAGCGAGGTCTTTCGCCCGGCCCCAGCAACACCAGTTGCGATGTCTGACGACTCCCGTGCGGTCAGGTCTGAGCCGGAACGACCACGGGGAACCATCGCGGGCGCAATCCAGGAGCGGAGGCCCACGGAGTTTGTCAAACTGACAGAACAGCCTCCCTTTCCCCCGCCCGCAGCCGCAAGCAATTCTCCACCCACCTCCTTGGTGAGCGACCTCGACGCAGGAGCTGTCGGAGGACGGCCCCTGTTCGAGGCGGATCAGAACGCCGTAGGCGGAGCGGGGAAAAGTGAACCCACCAAAGGACTGCTCTTGCAAAATGGTGAAAATAGTCCGGAGTCCACGAAAGAAGCTGGGGAACAGGAGTCACTCCCCATGCGAAGCAGTGGGGGAATAGCCCACCCCACTGCGCCCCCCTCCGGCAAAACATGCAAGAGATGAAGGAGGGGCAAAGATCTCAAGCACACAGAGACCCTTAGAGGCCATAGCGGCCGACAAAATGAGGGGAAAAAACGTTAACCCAGTCCTGAAACTCCACAACATCGACCAGCCTCGAACGGGCCCAACAACAAAGGCACTGATGCACCGGCTGGAAAAAGACAAAGTCGCCTCCATACCGCCTGCACAGCAACAGAAACCTTAGACCACCATGCAGACTAATCTAACGACGAGTGCTAAAGAGCAGGTCTCTAACACACCCAATAACTGCGTGGTCACAAGCTCGACGATAGAAGACATTTCCAACCCAGAGTCAGCCAACGATTCGGAAAACTCTGCAAACAACTTTGAGGAAGGACAGTCAAAATCAACACTAAACGTTTCAAAGAAAAAAAACAATAAGAAATCAAAACCAAAAAAAGACGTAAAACAAACACTACAAAAAAAACTAGTACCCAAAAAAGGGTTGGGAAAGCTCGCAAACTAATCAAAACAGGTCACAAAGGAGTACAAACTAGTCAGTCAACAAAAGAAGGAGAAAGCTTAACACCCTACCAAACCCCCTTCTTTCATGCCCCTTAAAGGCCTTCTTCACACAACAATACAAAAGGAAACTAACCTCAGAGCTCGAAGTCTCCGATGCGGAGATGCTGGAAATAGCACACGATCTGCCCCCAGGCAGCAAGCGGAAAACTACTGACTCAATTTGGACCCAAAAAAGCCAGAAAAACCGCCACTCCTCAGGCAATTCTGGAAAAAACAAACGACAACTTAGATTTAACTCAACCACAAACAGCACAACCACTACTCGAAAACCTCCCAGAGAAAGAACAAGCAACGAACACAATCACCCTACTGCAAAGCTCTAAAAACGATCATGACCTAAACCCTTCAACAGGAGTGAAAGAGCGAAGATATGCATGGACCAAACCACATTTGGTGACAGGTTTACTAAAGACGCCGCCAGCAACGACTATGGAAGGCGAGGCGCGCCAACATGGCCTTGAATTACCTAATCAAAAACTCTCCAAAAGCCTAAAAACAGACCACGATCAAAGTGCTTCAACGGAACACCCAAACCAAGATCCTTTGATTCCACAAAAAAGGTTGGACAATACTTATTCTATGCCAAAAAACCGCCGCCCCAGTAACATAGCAGCAGGAATGCAGAAAGCCACCACAAACGACAAGCCGGACATGATCACAATCATGTCAGCAGTACTAGCACCCTTCTGCAAATTGTACGAGGCAATAAAAGAAGATATTCGAGACAATACGGCCATCTTGACAAACATGATTACGAAAATTGCCCATGTTGAGAGTTACCTAACGGCGATTGAAGATCAGAAAAACGGGCAAACGCGAAATACAAGAATCGAAGAATTGGAAAATAAGATCGCCAACTTGGAACGGCTTTCCAATGTCCAGCACATTCCACGGGACAGGCCATCAACAACCCAGTTGGTTCACGAACAGCTGTTAGATAAAACTAACATATCCTGCCCGAATTTAGTGTCGGAACAAAGCCAAACCAAAGCGGTTCAGAACAAAAACATTGACTTGGAAAAAACAAGGGCTAAAACGGTACACTTGGTATCAACACCCAAAGAACAGATAGTACTTCCGACCGAGACCCAAACAGAAGAAATAATCATTATAATCTCCCCAGGAACCACAGAAGATTTTATGTTAGACAAAGTCCTAATGAACTTATCTCAATTTATGAATGTTTCAATCAATACAGAAGACTATTTTACCCCACAGAGAATAACCAAAGTGACACCCAAGAGGGACGACCCCACCAAATAACTAAAAGAGAACCCCCACCTCGAAACAAACAGAGGAGGACGTCAAGAAAAGCATCATGCTAAGACGCCCAGGGAAAAAAACAAGACGCACATAAGGAACAAGAAAAATCAAAGACTAGATGGAGAAGTAGCACCGATGTCCATCATCAAAATATAAAGGGAGGGACCCGTCTCTTTAAACTTGAACAACAAGAAAGAGAAAAAGATTATCATCCTAAACCGTTCGACCGTAATTCAACTAATGAGAAAAACTAAATCCCTAAGGAAGATCGGAACAGAAGACTTAAAGCGTGTTGAACCTTACCACAGTGGAAATTTAGCCAAAGCATACTTACACGTTAAAGCTGAAGCCATTGAAAACATCGACTACCTTTCTTTCAAAGAAATCAAACAGATGGGCTTCCTCTTAACGGAATTAAAATCCTCAGATAAAAAAGAAGAGAGAGAAAAACCAAACTGGGGATCACAAGAAAAAACAAGGCATATAACCTCGCCAAATGAAAGGCGTAACTCCACCAACACGACGAGTTATCAAGACTATCACACGAGTCACTCAATCCCAATTAAACGACAAGAGCAGCAGGAGCATAAACACAAAGAATCACCTGGACACTCAGAAACACGAAGGAAAACAAGAAAACCGGCGGAAACAGGCGAAGACAGCCATCCAGGAAACACATGGTCTTGTCTACTTAAATTAGAACTAGACCCAAAGAAGGACCACGTTCCTCTCAACCGTCCGGCGATACTTCAGATAATGAACAAATCTGAAATGTTAAGGCACTTGAAATCAGAAGATATCAAACTAGTAGAACCATACCACAGCAACAAAAGAGCCAAAGCTTTTATCCATATAGAATCAGACAGCGGGAAAAAAGTCAATCAGCACGCTTTTCAAGAACTAAAAGACGTGGGCTTCTATCTGACAGAAATAAAGAAACAGGGAAGAAATAAAGACGAAAAGCATCCAGCCCTCACAAAAGGTCAGGAAACAATCGTCAACCATCCTGTCCAGCTTCAAGACAAAAGCCAGAGAAAGGACCAGCACCATTACCGCTCACAAGAGGACTCATCAGTAAAGCCAGACGAGAGTAAACGTACAAAAAAAACATTTGAATTGGGCAAAACACAAGGCCTCTGGAATTGGCTGAGATCAACGTGGAACAAGAACAGCAAAAAATAGCAACGACCCGGGCCAGCCCTCTCAGACTGCCACGTCTCAAACGTTAAAGAGGAATGGGCCACAAAAGAAGTTTTCTGCCTGTGATCGTGGAACACCCGAGGCCACGCACACCTTACTCAGTTGAGCGACGTGAACCTTGGCAGTTTTGACATAATATGCTTACAAGAGACATGGTTGATGGCTAAACCAACACTCGACGGCTTCACAGTACAAATCTCGCCAGCAGTGAAAGGTCTGTTGGGAAGACCATCAGCGGGCCTATTGACGGCATTCAAAATAGGTTTGGGCCTGGAAGAACTGAGGAAGTGGAAGGAAGCATATGAAATGATGGTGTCTTTGACCACTTGGTTCCGACAGGACATCAAACACGGCGGAGGTCTCGCAAAAAAGTTAGCCATCAACTGTTACTGGAATCCACAGCGTATGTCAACCGAAACGTTTTGCTCAAACATGGGCAACACGATTGACCAGCTCTACGAGGACTTCGAAGACATTGAAATCATAATCTGCAGAGACCTTAACGCAAACTGCAGCAACCTCCAAAAGTCAAATCCCCCTACTGATAAACACTCTACAATATCAGACTCCACCAGGAACAGAGGGAAAGCTTGGCAGGAGCTAATTACAGGAAGAGATATTCAAAATATTGACATCCTGTTCCCGAACCAAATAAATATCCCAACCGGGAGCGCGAATCGTCGAGCGCTACACTAGACCACATCTGTATTTCGTCGGGTCTAATTGAATTCATAACAAGGTTCCGAGTTGAAAGAACCAACAATAGCGACCACAATCTGATCACATGCTCTTGGCAGGGATTGAGAACAGCAAAACCGATATAGTTGAAGTTAGCAGCCAGAGTTCTCGACTAAGGCTAACGGAAAACGACATTCTGGAAATCGGGCTCGCATGGGAGAAGAAAGTTGGGTCCGACAAGCAGAAAAACATAAGAGAAAGACCGGACTACACACCGCTCCTATTGCCATACAAAAAACCTTGGGGAAAAAACCATAAAATAGCCCAGCCATCCCACGCCTTTAACGAAGAAGTGGTCAAACAAAGAAAAATGAGTCGCTGTCTGAAAAGAAGAGCAAAAAAATCGAACAGCATAGAGGACTGGGAGATCTGGCAGCAGGAGATGAAAAGGTACCGCAACTGGCTAAGGCAACATAAGGCACTCCAATACCAACATGACGCAGAGCATATGATGAAAAGACTTGCATCAAAAAAATCAAGTGAATTCTGGTAACTGATAAAAAAGTTGGCCCATTCACAGACCTCTCAACTGTGTAACGCAGAAGAAATGGATATCCTACATAACGTCGGAATTCAAAGAGGCCAAAAAACCATCACCGCCAAAACAAACAAACACGAACTTAAGCTGTGTAAATTTAACTAACTAATCAAGAAGACATAGAAGCAAAAATCAAGAAATTAAAGTCTTCCAGAGCACCCGGCCCCGATGGCCTGACAAACGTAACACTGAAGCAATTTCCTGACCAATGGACCGCGGTGATTAGCAAAATCTTTGCCGAATGCAAGAACAAAAAGCAAATTCCAGAGTCATGGCTGAAAGCAGTAATCGTGCCAATTTACAAAAAGGGTTGCCGCGAAGATCCGGCCAATTACACGCCTATCGCCTTACTGGACGTCATCGGCAAGATTTATGCTTCCCTTCTCTTGGATCATTTCAAAATTGACCGCAACACTCTGTGGGCCAAATTACAGGCCTCAACCAGTTTTGGATCCGATTAAAGCACTTCACTCAGAAAACACTGTAAGAGTGAAACTCAGCCAACAAGGAACTCTTATCTGAAGAGATTAAGGTAACCCGCGGGGTCAAACAAGGCTGCCCCCTGGCACCAGCCCTTTTCATCTCTTTCCTAGGCGACTTCCAATGCTCCGAAACTGAAGTCAGGTGCTTCCCGCCTAAAATAGGCAATTCAACCATACTGAGACTTCTATACGCAGATGATATCATCTTAATCGACTAGACCATAATTGGTCTACAGCGAAAACTGAACAACTTGGCCAATTACATCGACCAAAACTGCCTCGTCGTCAACAAAAACAAAACGAAAGTTTTGACGATCGAGAAAGCGCTGAATAAAAAATCGAAGAAACCAGCATGGTTCTTGGAAAACGTCAAAATCGAATCAGTAAAATCCATCAGATATTTGGGAGTTGACCTGGACAGTTCAAATACATCCTTGACGATGCAAAAGACCCTATGGGACAAAGCAAAAAGACTAACACCGCAAATGCGTCTCATCGATAAAAAGTTTGGCAAGTTCTCCCTGACTCCTGCCATAAACTTTTACAAGGGTGTAAAGTGGCCCCTGCCCTGATCTACGGAATGGAAGTCTCGCTCTCCATCCCAGCCAAAATTTTGACCAGATTAGAATGCCTAATTTGGAAAGCAGTGTTGGGAGCTCCCAAATCAACTTCAATGGCGGCAATCAGAAGGGAGCTGGCCTAGTTTCTCTCGAATCCATGGTTGACCAAGCCGCCATGAATTTCTTTAGGAAATCTATCTTAGAAGAGTCTCTCCCAGCCTTCAACATTATCAAAGACGAGATGGACAATGCAAAATGCGCATCCCTGGAAAAATGGACGAATAAAAGGAGAGAGAAACTGCAGGAAATAGCGTGCTCAGTCAAAGAGCTCAAAGAAAACCCTGACAATCAAGCAAAAAATCGTAACAACGGATTGGACACAAACTCTCGATCTCGCAACAAATAACAAACTCCTTACTCATCTCCCTCCGACTTTCAACAAAGTAAAATCCCCAATTAAGTACTGTAAAAAATTTCCCGACAAAAGAAAGCTGCTCATGAAAGCAAGACTAAACCTACTTCTGACTCGGGAAATAAAAACCATCAGAGCTGCCTCTGACAACTTCAAATGTAGACTATGCAAAAAAACGGAAGTGAAAGAAACTCTGAAGCATTTAATACTTGACTGTCAAAACAACAAACATAACGGAACAATTCACCTACTACCGTTGATGGAGAATCCATGGATGTTCCAAGAGAACGAGCTGTGGAACAGATTAATATCAGGGGAATCCACTAGGTGGTCGGTGGCAATGGTGAATTTAATTGAGGCAACTTTCAGACAGATCGGCGACAGAACCTCACCCACGCAGAAAATCAACGGAGTCCAGACTATAGGGACAGAGGCAAAGTCTTGATGACCTCAGAGCTGTCATCTGTCACGTGGAAGTTAAAAACATAGCGCACCTGGGAAGCACGAAATGTAGAAAAGCGACGTTTGCTTAACTAGTAAAGCACTGAAGCTTTCGATAAATTTATCAGGGATCTCCTGAATAAAAAAAAAGTCATAAATAAATAACTTAAGGCAGAAAACATGTTACATACAGGTACATCGTTACAAAGGTTACTCTAGACATTACTGGAAGTAATGCTATGGCATACAGCAGAATTACGCTAATGGGTGAAGATAAGCCAAAGATACAAGTGCAGAATAGGGCAAGCCTCAGATGTGGTGTTTATGCTACCTCAGTTCTTCAACATGGCTTCGTATGGGGTGGGATCCTTTTCACCCATTCGGCTGTAACGCTCACCTGATTCCCGTAGAGGCGCCAGTCTTGACTGGGCGTATACCGTATCTTCAAAGGTGATGTCTAACACACGGCTGGCTCTTTGGGCTGGACCTCTGTGCACTGTATGTCTGACTCGAAGGGTAAGATGTCTGCAGATAGAAAATATGGGATTAATGAACTGGGTTATTGAATGTCTCTCTCTTCTTCCCTTTCTCTTCTCCTGTAGAACCCCAAAGGTTAACGCTCTCACCTTAGGTAAGTGAACGCCGTGCTCTCCATCTGCCTCGGGGCAGGGTGCTGTAACCAGTTTCTTCACTGGATAAGGGGAGCAGGCCTCTTGACATCAGAGGACTGCTGTCCGTCGTTTACTGCACGAACGGTAAGTTTCGAGTAATTCTAATGTCTTTAAAAGTCTTTAGTAATGATGTCTCTTGTTTTGCAGGGTTCCGGCGATGGCGGATGACGGGCTGAAGTGAGTTGAAGATGGAGCCCGTGTGATGAATAGAAGCGCCTGGAAGCACGTAAGTAAGCGCTTGTTGCCTGCTTCACGATGCGCTCTAACTGCCTTTTTATTTTGCAGGTACAAGTTCGGAGCGGCTGCAGGGTGCCGGAATACCCACTGGGTTAGATGTGGAAAGGAGTAATGGCACGTGAGTATTAAAGTTCCCCAATGTCTTTAAACGCACCTTGTTTTGTCTTTCAGATGCGGGATGCAGCGCCGAAGGCCTCTGGAGCGTGCGAAGAGTTGGTAAGCTTTTGTCTTTCAGATGCCGGAATGCAGCGCGAGGCGTTGGTGACAGCCGATGGACCAGGTAAGTGAAGCGCTGTCACTGAAGACCGTAATGCTAACCTGTTCTTTCTTGTCTTTATAGGTGTTGCTGAAGACTTTATTCAGGATGGTAAGCCTTTTTCCTTAGGCCCAGGATCAGATGCAGAAGACACGATGAGCGTTCTGCTGCAGAGGATGCAGAATAACGCAAAGCAAGATTCATCCATCGGGTGTGGTTTAAATAGCCTCCTGTAGTGCTTAGGTGTCTCCTTCCACAGCCACGCCTAGGTAAGAAAAGAGTTCCTGCTTTCCAGAAGAGTTCCAGTGTTCTGAACCTAGGGAGTGGCTCCTGCCCCACCCAACAGGAAAAGTAGTTCCAAACAGAAGAGGATCAGAGGCTCAACTGGCAGGCAAGTAAGCAGCATGGTCTGCTGCAGGTAAGTCCACCCAAGCATTATGAGCCCGGCGCTTCCAGCGCTGGGACTGGGCATATTTATGAGCCTGGTGCCACTGGCGCCAGGACTGGGTCCAAAAGGTCCCAATTGGGACTGGTTGGCCCTCGGAACCTGTGTTATGGATCTGCTTCCAAGGGAGTTGGGAAAACCCTGACCTTTTGGAAGCAGAGATCTTGACATCGGCTTTTTGTACTTCTTTGAGCAGTTTTCCTCCACTCTCTCCATATGTAGGTCTCACAGTTTGCCAGATGCGATTTCCTTTCCTTTGTAGATGGGAGTATCATGCGTGTAGTTTCCTGGAACAGTGTCAGGCTACAGAGCAAGTTGAGAGACTTTGATATCATAATGTGTAGCAAGGTCGAAATTCTTATTCTTATTATTGGTAATAATATCAGGGTGTTTATTGTGTGCAGGTCTTGCTTCGGGAAGCAACTGAACACTTTACAAATCATATGGCGTTGGACGCGGTGAGGCAAGCAGAGATAACGGAGAGGGGAGGAGGAGGGTGGGCAATTTGGTAGCAAGGGATCTACAAGCAACGAGGGGAGGAAACAGTGGGGAGCAGCTCACCCAGTCCCACTTAAGGTTTAAAGTAGAGGGTGTAGACATAGGAGGCACATTGTATTGTTCTAAGAGACTTGGACCCTCCTTCCTCCATTTTCTGTTGATGATTTTCAATGCTCTTAATGTACTCCGATAAAATGTGCATTGTTAATGTTTGGGAGGAAACTGGTCTACTGCTGAAAGCCTGTCTGAATCGATATATCAAAATGGTTTGCCGCTCACTGTAGTTGCAGAGGTCAATAAAGACGAAACACTAATAAATTAAACACAATATGCTCCGATAGCACATTTCTATTGTGAAAATGGAGGAGATGTCTTTAGAAGCATTTCAAAGAAGTGTGGGAGCCCTGGACTTTACACTTCCTCTCCTTCCACCTACATCTCTGGGGGGGAGTTCACCTCTGCCATTTCAACTCCACGAGGCGGCATCGTTGTTGCAGCATAATCCATACTGCTAGGTAAGCCCAGGAGGGCTATCGTTCCATTTCTGGGCAATTTCATTGGCGCTTCCATGTCAGAGGGCATATGGGGGCATTCTAAGCTATTTTATTTCTTGTGCACACAGCAACGCGCTTTAGCGTTATTCTAACTTTGTTGCTACAGAGTGCGCACGGTGCCCACTTGGGCTTTACCATCAGTGAGCACTCTGTGCATCATGGCCCCCGCCCGTAGTGCCTCACCTTCCTCGAGCACCGCAACAGCCGTGATTGGCCCACTTCCTCATCATATGGCCAATGGGAGAGCTGCCAGGCATCTTAGCCGCCCCCGCCCCCAAGGCCCTCTTCAAAGGCCCCTTCTGTGCCTGGGAAGGATCGGAGGGAACGCCCTGTTGTCCAACGCAGTACCTCACGCTCTACCACCTCCAACCTCATGGATGAGTCCCCCATCATGCAGCCGGCTACTTCAAGAACTTGTGACTATCCTGGAGCCTTGCCCCCTCCCCCCCCATTGCAGAACCTATACCTTCTTTATCTTACCCCATTTGGGAAATTTCGAATCTAGGTGTGTTTTACCAACTGTACACTCCCTTATTTTGCATTATATTAGTGTGCTGATTGGGTAATTTCAAATCTAGGTGTGTTTTTAAAAACTGTACATCCCACCCATTTTTGGACGCAAGTGTTTCTACTGCATCTGCTTGCTCTCCTTTTCTGGCTACTAGTCCGCCTGGTGAGTTTGTGCCCATCCCCTTCATCCTTCATCCTTCATCCTTCTCTCCTCCACCCTATGACACTCACTATCTCTCCTATCTACTCTAACTGCTTTACTATGACCTATCCTCCTTCTCTCACAAAGACTGGAAGGAAAAAGTTTAAAAAAGAGTTCCTGACCACCAACCCTGGTCTACCCATTGCAGACACATATGTCAGCGCAACTTCCAGACAGATTGTTACTGATATTCTCTTTTCTGTCCCTTCTCCAGATCTCTAGACCCTTCTTATCTCTGCTCTCTCTCCTTTCCTATCCTCACCCATTAATGGGGGCACTAGATGGGAAGTACTGTTGTCAGGCTTCTCATCATCCAGGTTTATCATTAATGTCTATCACAATGGCACTGTCATGGCCCAGGGTCCTCAACCTAACCTCCTCCTCTTTGACCCGCCGGCTGTCCCTCATTGATTTCCTTGCTGTGCCTGCTACTCCTTCTCTCTTTCTGTCCCTCCTCCCCTTCCTCTGACTGGAGTACCACGCCCCTGTACCCGTCCTCAGAAAACCTTCAAAGGCAGAGACCTGCTTCATCTGGCCACGCTTAATGATTACTCCGCTATAAAACACTCTGCGGAATCTGCCTCCGCCTTGAAGACATTGACCTCAATATCTTCGCTCTTACCGCAATGTGGTTCAATACCAGCTCAGTCACTGCTTTTGACTCTGTTGGCTACAAGATCATTTCTACTCATTCCTACTCCTCGCCCTAGCAGTTCCGGTGGTGGGGTTGCCCTGATCTTCTGTGAGTGGGTCCCTACTTCCCTCATACCCACCCAGTCATACTCCTCCTTCGAGAGCCTGGTCTGCAAGCTGGTCATCTCTCGTATCTCCTCCCCAACCATTGCCACTATCTATAGGCCACCTGGCTCTATCAAATTGTTCCTCTCTGAATGGGCTTATTTCTCCTCCTTTCTCCTTAGATCTTCTTCTAAACTCCTTCTACTGGGTAACATCAACCTCCACCTTGACTCGAGCATGGTGTCCAAGCTCTTCTGTGACCTCTGCAACTCGCTCTCCGTCTTCTGGTTCTACTCACTCGGCTGGACACACCCTTAATGCATTTATCCACAGATCCTTTTCTCTCTGCCCCTCCCACCACTTGGCTCTCCCGGTCTGACCACTCCCTCCTTCCACCTGGGCCCTCTCAACACTCTGACCACACCTCTGCCATCTCTGCCAACCTCGTTCACGGACATACTCCAGATGAAACAAGTGTCAGTTGCTGCCTTCGCATCCACCTTCATCTTACCTTCCCCTCCTCCTGCAGACTCGTCCTCCAAGTCTGCTCTCCACAACCTCCATCGTGTGGGATATATTGACCCACTCAGATGTGCCTTACCACATCACTTGCTGCATTGGTGCAAGAAACAGCACCAGGATCTCAAAATTGCGTTTTACAACCACCAAAATAATGGCTGCATCACCCTGCCTCACACATTTCAGGCGGGGAGTAACAGAGTACACACTGCATGAGTGTGCCAGTGTGCTCTGCAATATTCTTCTACAAATTAAGTGAAAGAGGCAGCATTGCCTTGCTGGAAATCTCAAAATTCCCATTTCAAAATGACACCTTTTTCAACCTTAAAAGCGCTGCTTGGCGCTATCAATTTTTCATAAAACTACTGTGATTTAAAAAGCCCTGCCATGTCCAGGATCATTGATTATGTCTCAGAGGAACCGGGCCTCATTTGAATGACCGCTCCAGTCAAAAAGCAACTTTGAAAAATCAACCAAGGACTCTGCTTTCACTCGCAAGGAAAAGCATGCATATTTTTCTACAATGTATCAAACATCAGCCGTCTTCAAAGAACTTCTAAATATCTGCGCCTGGTTAGTGTCATGTATCATTGTGCTGATAAAACACATGCTTCCAGGAAAAGGACCTTTGGTTGCAAAGGCAGTGTTTGCAAAGGCAGATGGGGGCTGCTAAGTTGGCAAGCTTTAAAAAAAATTCTGCTCTTCAAGTTACAGCCCTGTAACTTCCTTCAGGAAGAGAGGCACACCATAAAGTCCTGGCACAGGAAAGCACTAATTGCCAGCTTGAAAGACTTTGAATGGACGAGGACAAAGGGATTTCACATGCTCATCAGACAATCGTCTTTGCTCCAGGCTAGGACAATAGCAGTCCTGGGTGAGCAGGGCAATAAAACCTTCAATTAAGAGAGAGGCCCCCATCCTGCTTGAAAGAAACTACCAGGTGGTGTTAGCTGGGACGAACAAATTACAGACAATGACTCCCATTTGTCTTAAGACTATTGTAGAAAGAACTTTAAAAAGACTTCTCAGCTGTCAAAATTGGTGAAAATTTGGACTTTTCCCAGCGTAAAAGTGGAATTGTGGGCTGTGTTTGAAAACTTGGTAGAATGTCGTGACACACTCTGGACAGAAACTGTCAAATATGTTGTATTATCAGAAAAGCATCCATGTTGCAAATGTCAAATTTTGTACATACATCCCATGCGACAATTCACATCTGTGTATAAAATTGGGGAATTTTGGGCCAAATCTTTAATGTGTAAAATTACCAAAATGTGTCAAAGGTGAAGCAAGGTCACACAGACTGGAGGTTTGGACTAATCTGTGCTGCACAAAACATCTAACCTGTGTTTCTGATTTACTAAGAGGTGGCGACTGCATAAACATCTGTTTTTGGCAAAATTGGATTTTCAGTAAAGAAAATGTGGGAGTTTCTAGATACAGTAAAAATCACCTCATAAACATGGCATCAGTTTTCTATTATCCAACCAATTGTGAGCAAGGCGGAGACTATGCCCTTGCCCAATCCTATTGTTAAGGGTGTGGGTAGTGAATCCTGCCCCTGTCATATACTGTAATGATGTCATCTGGCATTATAAATAAGGGCCCCTGACTAGCACTCAGGACACACACACTGATTCCTGATTCCTACGCCGGCGGCCTGTTCCTGTCTGTTCCTGTCTTCATCTTGCATCTAAGCTCCAGATCCCAACCACAAGGCCAAGCAATTGCTGATCCTGCTTCAGCTAGGCCTCCATTCTAAAATAATCCCCATAACCATGGGAAGCGCTGTGATGTTTTGAGGAAGCATCCTGAAGTTACCTGGTTTGTTGCCACTCACTGCTATCCTGATGCCCTATAGTATCCAGTAACCAGAACTGCCAATCCAGAAGAACTATCCATTGGTATCCAGTCCCTGCCCAGCTGAGTTTGACTGGGTGCCCTGTGTTAGACCAGATCCGTGGGTGATCCAGAGCGCTGACTGTCCAAAATCCAAACTAAAAGTGGACTGTGAGTATCAATAGGAACCATAGAAACATAGTAAACCTTGCCTTGCTTTGTTCCATCCCAATCTCTAAGTCATCCAATCCTTATCCTGATAACTGTAATGTTGTCACAATCATTCTTGAAACCCTGCCTTTGATTCCTTGTGCTAGTGCCAATATCTTTAATAATTTTGTCTTGTGAAATCCTAAACCCTTAATCCTCCCTTGGGTAATCGGACTGGGTCCGCAAGGGCAGGCGTGGAGGTGCTGGGGTTGATTCCGCGGATCAACTCCAGAGCTTACTGTGTCTCAAGCTGGTAGCCTAGCCTAAATGCCCTAGTGTAAAGTAAAACCGTCCTTGTAAAAAATGGATTTGTTCCTTTTTCTTGCCTTTATTTTCCTAAAACGCACCTCAATAGATCCTGCATAACTCACTCAATTTAACAGCTAGAGACCTCATTTCACTTTCATATGGTACCTAGGATCCATCGCTCCCCCCCAACCCAAAAACCACAATATTTTACACATTTTTATTAAAAACCGTTTGGTTAATTTCAAGCGGGAATGAGCATTTTTGCAAAGTTTTACGTGTTATTTTTACTTTCAATTGTTTTAAACCTTCCATTCATTTTCCAATTGTATGCTTTGGCTCAATCTATTGCTTATGATTGCTTGTAACTTTCCAGTGTTGCTCCCGTAGAGAATTGTACTTCTTTAAGGATTTTTGCACACATTCATTGTTTTATTCATCCATTTCCGAGTGTCACTTTAACATTGCAAGGGTTCAAATCCGTTTTTCTCTCTCGTTTGGGGAGGGAAGGTTGGATTCGAATTCTGTTTCTTATTCCTCACTCCTGATTACCTGAAGCTTCTTTATATCTATTTAGAATTGATTATTTGTGGGTTGAGGAATATTGCAGGGGGAAATCCTAACTTGAGTGCCATCTTTCCCAAAATTCAAAAGTGTCTCTATTCCCTGGTGTTTTGTAGTTGTGTTAATCGAAGGTTAAACTAAGTACATTGCTTACATTCATATTGTTTTTATCACCCCATTGGCAAATGCTGCTCCATATAATAAAAAGTGTATGATTTTCTTGAATTTCTAAATAAATATTACCTTTACCTACCAGCCTGGTTCCTGGTCCATTGTGACCAGGGGTATTTGAAAAGGGGGTCTGATATGAGTGGTGTATCTCTCAAATATTGAACCTATGTATAACAAAATAAGCATTTCAGTTCTGCACTGCATACTAGGCTGATACCAGGGTGTATCACCTGATTGAAATCCTTAACAATCTAGCCATTTCTAACACTCTTTGACATTCTCGCCCCAGTCATGAGGATCTGTCTGAAACACTTGGTACGACTCGGAACTATTACACTTGAAGCGCAAATGCAGAGCTGTAGAACGGAAGTGGCAGACCACAGGCTCATCCTCTGAAACTGCAGCCTTCTCAAAAGGCAATATCATCTCACCATTCGTTTTAAGAAAAGGGCCCACATCCAGGCCCATGTCTCTGGAACATCCAATAACACGGCTGAACTCTTTAAAATCTGTAAGGAGCTAGCCAATCCCACTACAGTCCCTGCCTCACCTTTTCACTCTCAAGCCCTCTGCACTGCTCTGAATACTCACCTCACTGCTAAAACTCAGGACATCCTGAGCACTCTTTCTTCCTTCCCTCCTCCCATCCACCTGGCCCCCAACCTCCCTCAGCCTCTCTCCTCCTTCTCTAGATCACTATGGTTATCCACTCTATGTAGGTCTCCCCCTGTTCTTCCAGAACTATTGAGGACAACATAGGCTCCCTTGCCCCTGCACTTGCTGATTTATGCAATCACTCCCTTGCTACTGGGTCTTTCCCCTCTTCCCTCAAGCACTCTCTTGTGCGCACCCTCCTGAAAAGCCTTCCACCGACCCTTCAAGTCCGGCCAACTACCGTCCCATCTCTACCACTCCCTTCCTTGGGAAACTCTTGGAGGAGCTGGTTTGGCCCCAACTGGCCCAGCATACTGAACTCGTTGGTTGCCTACATGACCATCAATCTGGATTACGAGCATCGAGAAACACGGAAACTGCTCTTCTGAACACCTGTGAAGAACTGCTTGCATCTCTTGACACAAACTCTCCTGCTGTTCTCATTCTACTCGATCTCTCCCCTGCATTCGATACGGTCACCCACTCCATCCTCATAAAAGGGCTACATGATACCCTTGGTATCTGGGAACGGGCACTGAACTGGCTTGGCTGACCTCCTTCCTCACTGACCATCCCTCCCAGGTCATCCAGGGCACATTCTCCTCTTCTACCTCCATCTCCACCTGTGGCATTGCCCGGGGCTCTAACCTTTCACCCTGGCTTTTTAACATCTATTTCGCCCCGCTTGCTCACCTTATCTCCACTTTCTCCCCTCATGTCCAGTGCTATGCAGATGACACCCAACTCTTCTTCAAACTTCCCTCTGAGGCTCTCACTACTTCCTCCATCATTCCCGACTGCCTATCTGCCGTTCAGTCCTGGTATGCATCCAGCGATTTGTGCCTCCATGCCAGCAAGACTGAGATCCTTCCTATTGGGATCCCCACTCCCTTTTTCCTCCCCTCACTCTGGCCACCCTCCATGGGCTCTGCGCCTTCTCCTGCAGCTAAAGCCAGACAACTTGGAGTCCTCTTCAACTCCTCTAACTCCTTCCACCCTCACATCTTGGACCTTGCCAAGAAGGCCCAATTTCAACTGCACCGCCCCAGAGGTATCCTTCGTTTCCTCACTTTTCCCTCAGAAGCTCAATGTCTCCAGAGCTTTGGTACTCTCTAGGCTGGACTATTGCAACAGCCTCATCCTTTTCCTTTCTCCGCCCCTTCTAGCTTGCCCAGAATAGGGCTGCAAGACTTATCGTTGCTCTCAAACTCTGGGACTGTATCTCTGCAGTCCTTAAATCCTTCCACTGGCTCCCAGTTGCTGCAAGGATCAAATTCAAACCCCTCTGCATCATCCATAAGGTTGTTGGCCAAGGACCAATCTATCTACAACTTGCTCTCACTAAATACTTCCCTTCCAGATTTGTACTCTCCTCTGGCTCCAACTCTGTGTCAGGTGCTTTTCTAAGCAGCAAGATGGTGGCAGATCTCTTTCCTCGGCTGTCGCCCTCCTCTGGAACAACCCCCCCTTCCTCTCTGTCTTGAGCCAGATCTCACATTCCGGAAGCTCCACAAGACTTTCCTCTTCACCTCCTCCTTCCCCCTCCCACTCCCTTGCTAATAACCCCACAGTTGCTGAGATTGGCGGCCTGGGACCTTATGTGTCCCTCTGGGTCCCGGCCTTCCTCCCAATCACCCTCAGCCTTCCGCCCCACCGCAGCACTTGCCTTCAGGCACCCACTGGCCTGTGTTCTGTGAGAAACCTAGGGGTGTTCTCCCTATGAAAACTTGAAACCCAGGTGGCCGGGGCAGACCATTGCTGTTGGATTCCAATCCTGCGGGAGGACAAGCGAGGTAGGATCACTTGGGTTGAGGACCTCTGGGGACACTGGCAAGAACACCATTAGGCGAGACATGCTATTCTCCCTCCCCACTTCCAATGCCCTCACCCGATATCCTCTCAGCTTTTTCATTCTACTTGAACCTCATCCTGACCAGGTCCTTTTCGATGCAGAACCGTTCCCACATATATCCATATGAAGTTCCCCACTCACTATTCCCAATTCCCCACTCCAAGTCAGAACCCTAAGAAACATTATCCGAAAGGTTCTTTCTATTTGTAACCCTTTCAAGCTAATTTTCCACCCCATTATACAAACCACTACAACTCCCACAATCCTCACCCTTCGTACCCTGCCGACATGACGGAGAAGTGGAAGAACAAATCGGGAGCAATGAGGATTACCCATAGGAATCCCTGGGCCATTGACTCCTATGGACGACCGCCATTTTGTCACCCTAAGAAGGCCAAGCAGAGTCGGGCAGGCCCAACCCTAACCACACACCTGCAGCCTGTTAACATCACACAGGTCCTTAAAAGGACAGAGAAATCAGTTGCTCGTGGGAAGCCAGGAGGGTGGCTGCAGGGCTGAGACCGTCAGAGGATCCCTACTTCAGACCCATGCACTCAGGGAGCAGGAGCGAGGCAGAGCACATGGTGGAGCAAGGTTTCCCAGGCAGAGGCTGAGCCCAGAGAGAGAGACGGTGGAACCAAGACGGTGTGCAAGGAGGGTGGAGCCCTTGCCCCATATCCCGGCTGATCAGATGTCTCAGAGAGCGTGGCAAGTAGCGCAAATCTGGCCGAAGCGGGAAACCAGGAATTGTTACATAGACTGTGCATGATGTCGGGGCCCTCCTGCACAGCTAACCCAGTCAGGGAGGAGCTCCAGCCACCGGAGTATCGTCTTTGGCTCCATGATCGAGGCTGCAGACCAAGCCTTCAATACAGTCGGTGAGTCGGAAGAAACTTTGCAATACCGGTCTGTCAAAAGAAGGTTGAGAGCGGCAAAAGTGTTGGAAAGGCATCCTTTGAACTGTACATGGAGGGATTACCTTAAATCAGAGTGGTCCGGAACCCATGCGTGTCCAGTAGAAGGTCTCTGATAAGAATATTACTGAGGGAAAGTAAAAGTGAATGTGGAAGTGAACTGTGAAAAGTGATCGAAGTGGTCATACGGGGGTCAATGAAAATCCCATGTACACTCGGAAGACTTCGATTGAGGCGGTCCAAACCTGGCAGAGGGAGACCTACATGAACCTTTAAAGGCCCTTGACGGGTCCAAGCCCGACTGAGGGAGATCTGTGAAACGAGTGGCAGGAAAGTGAAAACTAGGCTCGCACCCAGCTGAGGCGAGCCTATAGTAGCAGTGAAGTAAAGAGGGGTCCGTGCCCGGCTGAGGGAGACCCGGGGTGGACGTTCCACCCGATGTTGTCTACTGGAGAAAGAAAGAAGAAAGAAAACCCATGGAACTTTGATTTGTTATTAAAAAAAAATTGTTAATCAAAAGAGACACTAGCCTAGAAGGCCTTGGCCTACCCCACAGACTGGCTCCTCTTGCTCGGGAGGTTTTGGAGTGGATGCCAAGCTCAAGTATTCCGCCTTGCCCCGTGCTGAAAACGTGGGGAAGGGAAAGTCAAAGTTCAGCAATCCTTAACTACCCATTATCTGGATATATTGTTTCAGACGGTTTTGTTCCACACCTCGTTGTTCCACACCCTTTTGTTCTTTAGAGTAAGATTGGCAATAGGTTTTTTTAGTATAGGTCCTTTTGTTTTGACCTGACTCCAATAGGACTGCGTTATCTTTATTATTTGATGGTCGGAACTTGCTCCCATATTAGGTTTAGATTAGGCGTTTATGTCAACCATTTTACAGTTGAATAAACACCCTTGAACTGTGCTTCATTGTGTGCGTCATACTTTTGGTACCATGCATTCCTTAAAGTTCTCACTGGCCTGCGCTTACTATGGCAGGTGATCACTCTGTACCAAGCAATCTCTGCCAGGCACTACCTGCACTCAACTGACTCCTTGGCACTTCCCTCTGTGGAACTGCTAGCACTTCACCTTCTCTCTTTCCCTTCACTTGCACGTTCTGAATGCTCACAAGGCCTAGTAGGACCACCCTTTTCCTGTTCAACAGTGTTCTGTTTGCGTTTGTTCCCATGTTACCTCCCCTCTGCCCTGTGAGTAGTTTGAAACACATATTCTTGATGTATAAGTGCCTTACAAATGCACAATTAATAAAATAAATAAAATACCTGTTCTATGGAATTTCATCCATTCAGTAGGGTCTACGCCCCCACATTTTACCTCACTGCACCCTTCACAGAGGAGAAATATAGATTTGCATATCCGTCTGGTCCCACTCACATTAAAATGCTAGGCAATTCCCCTCTGAACAAGAGTACCATCAGCAACCCCAGACCTGTGTTTTGGCCTTGTTGGGCCTCCTCATTGAGGTGAAGCTGAGCCTCTCCAAGGCACAGTGAGCAAGGGGTTCACATCTGGATTACCCTTTACACAAGTAATGAAGAGTGTGAGAGCCCCTCTACTGTTCCTTCTCTATTTGTAGGAGCATGGGGAATTAGACCGGCCCGGCCAGTCTTGCTTTGTAATCACCTTTTCCTAATATACTGCATTTTCCATATCTGTTAATGTGTGCCCTGTTTCTAAGATGCAACTGCTGAAAATAGGCTAAATGTACTGAACTGTTGTATTAATGAATGTTCTGTCAAAAGGCTATTGTAACTTTAGAACTTTGAGAACTCTCATTGCAAGCCACACAAGACAAAAATGTATGGGTGACTTCTGCAAGTATTATATATATGATTACCAATAGAGTTCACCACCTTCATTTTATCTGGCTAATTGAGCATCTTTCGTTTACATTCTTTTATGCATACTATCATGACAAGGGTGGTGACACTGTCTAGTCAAAGAACTGCAAGAGGGGCACTGGATGGGAAATATTTCTTATATTGATTTTAATTGTTTAATGTGTAATACTCTTTTATGAAGATAATGCGTTTCTTTAAAAAAAAATGTCTGCACTCAGGAGATGGTTGTAGGGGGTTAGCAGCGTGGCACTCTTGCTATTTACAGAACCCATTATTTTTCTGTGGTAATGTGGTGCAACTTGTTACTGTTTTTAGAGTGTAATTCCTTCGTGCAGACGCAGGTTGCAGAAAAAGCAAAAAATTGTGATGTCCATTGGTTTGTCAAATATTCCAGTGATCATTCTATATAAAATGTGTGCACCTTCTTAACTAAAAAAAAGCTGCTGGGTTGCCGAAATACATTTAGAGGGGCTGAAGCAAAAACAGGCTGAAGTACCACACGCAGACTAAGCTGGGTTTAGAAGCAAAGAGGAGAGAAGTGTAATCAGTCGGTAAAAGGTGTGTGGAGTGATGGAGTTTAAACCCACTAACATGCCTGTGGGCTTGTGCGCGCTCTATAAATGCGAAAATAAATTAAATTAATAAATAATAAGATCTGTTTTTCAGATACTGCACCAGCTGGTTCCGTCTCATGAACTGATGTTGGAGTTGAACATGCTGCTTCAAGAATCAGGTTTGTTTTTGAAAATGCATCATTTGAGTACAGAGCAGGGTTCAAAGTAAACATTTGAAGATCAGAAATGACTTTAAATATAGCTCCTGAGCATTGAGGGGGATACTGAGTGAGCGGGGGTTAGTACAAAGTGTCCCATCGTTCAATCTTACACATGAGATGTACCATGATGTTCAAGCACAAAATTAAACCTGTTTAGATAACCTTCTAAATTACTGGTAATGTATTACAGTATAGTGTGGGTTATATTCAGTCCCAGGATACAAGTGAACTGCATCAGGCTAAGCTAGGCCAAAGGTGCTGAAATATGGAAAACTAACTGGGTCCCGTGTTCACGTGACCGGGCCAGAAGTTACATGCATTTTTCAAACAGATGACTGATGCACTGGAGTACTGCTTTGCCAAAAAGACAATGCACTGGTATGGAGAACTCTGTGCATTCTGCAGCATTGATTGAACAGGGCACAATCAAAAATGTCAGAGTAATTCAAAGGCATACTGCAAGGAAGGAGTGACTCTGTTAACCTGTTGAAAAATATTGAGATAAGCAGCATGAGGGAAATGGAAGTGAAATGTGTTGTGTTGTAGTTACTTCGAGATGTGAAAACAGGCCAAATGTAACAGGATGTATTTTAAAAAACATAATTTTGTTCATGAGAAGCTGACTTTAAAAGCTCTGCCTGGACACACAAGGAACCTGTTCCATCAAATCGCAAAGGTCAGACACTGTTCACCTCCCCACTTCACTTACAAAAACCATGTGGTCAAACCCCTTTGAAGTTAAGCAGAGCCAGGAATCGGGCGTAGCTTGGGCATGGGACAGACGTCTATTGGGGTGGACTGGTGTCCATTGAGTAAACAAAAATACAACCCATGGATGTGAGCTTTCTAAAATATCCAACATTGAATTCAGTTCAGTGATGGGGTCTGGGGCCTGAAACCTATTTGACATGCAACCGCAGATAATATGATCCCAGGAGGCGGAGTTGTAGTCTCTCTGCCCAATGAGATGAGGAAATAAATGTTCAGGTCATTAGCCGTGGAAGAATGTAAAGGGGTTTTATTGCAGACTATGTCAACAGAGGAGAAAACTAGGCTGTCTCACAGGTCTTGGGAACAGAAATATTCTATTTCATTGAAGCTACAAGTATGCATATAATTAGATTACAACAGGCTCAATGGGAAATCATATTTTGCCCATAAAATGGGGAACCGTGACAGATACAGTGATGGTTCATATCTTCCTGAAAGGCACATAAAGAGCACTATGTGTTGATAGGACTCTCCTCAAAAGTCGACTGTGGGAACCAAAGTTATGAGGTAAAATAAGATTCTAACTTTAATCCATTTTGTGGAAATCACAAAAGGTGTTTGCGCAGGCAACCACCTGCCAACACCAGACCTAGTTCATTGCGATCGGTATGATCAGACCAATTTAAAAATGTATGGGTGGTGACATGTGGAAGATTTTTATGGATTTTATTTTTACATTTGTAACGCGCCTAAACTCGAAGGCATCCAGGCGCGGTTGCGAACCAGTTACACATAACGTATACTTGCACGGAAATAACATTGTGACTGTGGTGGATCCAGAGACTCAGGAGAGCATCTCTGGGACCGGGTTCTCCAGAAAGGTCAACGATTTAGTTAAAGAGCAACATTTTTAACGATTTTCTCAACTTCATATTTGAGTTGTTTAGAAATGTAATTTCAGATGGGCACAGTAAGAACTCCCAGAAATGGGGCCTGCAGACCAGATGACCAATCATCGGGAAGAGGCTAGACCTTGTTGAGGGGGAAGAACAATAGATGTCCAATAAAAATAATCAGCCAATAAGCTGGTACACCCTAATTTAGATAGTTTGGAGGGTGGCTATGAGGTTTTAAAATGGGATGCACAGTGGAAAAGGGAAATGGTTGGACAGAAGGAGCAGACCGGATCAGACGAGGACAAGGGGAACTAAAATGTCCATGAAGAAAGGTGGAACTAAAATCTGGAAAGACAGGAGGGGATGCTGGAGGGCCATTCATGACTGGGACCAGAAGAGGCAGACAGAAGGGTTGTTGCTGGATTGCCATCCATGTCAGAAACCAAGAGAGGCAGTCCAACCAAGCCCCTATGCTTCCCATGAGATGACCTAAGATGGCTTCCTGATGCTCCTGTGCAGAACCCAGAGAGATTCAAAGTAAGTGCATTATTCCAACAGAACAAACCATTGGTAGGGGTCTACTTGCATTAAGATCTTCCCCCTATATAGACATTAATGGGATGGGCATCCAGAAGTAGATCCATAGCATTTCCTGATTAGTTAATGATTTAATTAACTCCCAAATAGCCATAGGGGCACGGCAGCGATCTCTGGGAAATTTGAAATCTCCGATATCTTTCACAGTGCTGATAATGATAGTGTTTAAAGTAATTGTGGATCACCTATATCCCTTTTTGCCAAACCCAAAAATCCTCTAATGGGGAGGGGTTCCTTTTGAAAATGAAATTGCAAACTGTTCAACACTCCCTGAACCTTGCATTAAAGCAGAAGTGGTCCCAGTGGTAAATTGAATCTCTGGGTCTGCGCTGTACAGAAAAGTGCCTTATTGGTTAAACAAAGGGAGAATAGCTGATTTGAAAACACAAACTCTTTTTTTGTATTGAAATATTTTTTTATTGACATTTCATAAAAGCACAAGATAGATATAGACAGTGCTCATTCCTCTGCTGTTCAAATAACCCAACGGGTGTGTGAACAGAACGTGAAACAAATAGAAATAAAACCATAACATGGAAACCTTAGCTGTTCCCCTTTCCCAACAGCAACCCACCGTGTTCCATCCTTGCCTCCTCCTATGTCCACGGAAAGGGTTGCTACGGACATTAAGAGCATTTGAGTAGCCCCTTAATCCTCAGTCTTGTAGGGCAAGTAAAGTCTCTATTGTGCATCCGAGCACATGACAGAAAGGTCCCTCACCTCCCAGAGAACGCCCATATTTGATCTTCTGAATAGTACATAACCTTCTCAGTCGCTACCACCGACCACATACATGCCCACCACAAATCCTCCACCGTAGGTGGCCTCAGTTACTTCCAATATGCTGCTATTGTAGCTTTTGCGATCAAAAGCATGGTTCTCATTAAGGATGGATTTCAACAGCGTGAGAACCCCCTACCGCCTCTGAACACCCCTAGCAGACATACTACTGGGTCCCGGGGTAATGACGCTCCGGTTTTAGCATTCAGTACAGTCAGCGCCTCAAACCGATATCGGCTGACCTTTGGACCTTGCCACCAGATATGCAAGTATTTTCCTTACGCACCACATCCACTCCTTCACAAACTGTCCCCTTGCTCCTCCCTGATGTGCTTAAGTCTATTCGGGGAAAGGTACCCTCTAGCCAGAAACTTGAATCCTTTCTGCATAACGTACGCTCCTAGTCAACCCCTTGGATGCCTCTTTCCAGCTCTCTAATGGAAGCTCTAAACCCAGCTCCTTATGCTAGGCTTGGAGGTATGATGGCAGAGACTGAAGCCCCTTATTGCAGAGACTAGCATAAAGACGAGAAATAAGCCTAGTGGAGCCACCCAGTACAAAAATATTTTTGGGAATTCTTTTAATGGCCTACTGGGTGCTTTTCTCTGTAGTGGCTCTTTTGCCCATGGTCGGCGCTGCAGTACTGGAACCTGTCCTTCTTGCCAATCCCAAATGTTTCCTTATAGGATTCAAAGGACCGAATTTGGCCATTCTCGTTGGAAGTTAGAGTTATGATGGATAGGAGTGAGTGGAGAAAGAAAAGATGATAGACCCAATCCCACAACCGGACCACCCCAAACCTGCATGGTCCCCTTTAGTAGCAGGTCATTCATATAAACTCAGGGGCCTGGCATGCCTCGCGAGCCACGGAAGGAATCTAACTGGTTTACTGGCGACCTCCTAATCCTCAATATTACACCAACTCCTGGATGTACGTGTATTAACCGATTCATGAATTGTCCTCAGCTGTGCCGCTTGGTAGTACCTCCTTACGTTTGGGAGCGCCATCCCACCACCCCTCTCTGGGCCTGCACACAGTTGCCCTGGAAATCCTATCCCTCCCATTCTTCCACAAATACTCCAGGATGTTCTGCTGCAACCTCTTCAGAGTTTGAGCGAGAATTGCAACCGGGAGAGCCCGAAAGTAATATACGAGATTCGGAAGGATGTTCATCTTCATTGCGGCGACTCTGCCAAACCATGAGATTGCCCTCATCCCCCATGACTGTAAATCTGTTTTGATTTCTGCAAACAGCTCCGGATAGTTTCTGTACTTCGCAGGAGAGCCACTGTCTCTGTGCTGGCTTTAATATTAAGTGCCTCACTTTTATCTAGGTTCACCTTGAACCTACAAATCTCTCAAAAGGACTCTAAAATCCCAAACAGTCAAGCAACTGTGGTCTCCGCTTCTGAGAGAGTTAGGATCACATCATCCGCAAATAGCTCCAACTTGAAAGTTTTGCCATGATACAGGATACTATGTACTCCCTTTTCAGCTCTAATTCTCCACGCCAGTGGCTCCACGATGAGGGCAAACAGTAACAGCGAAGGGGGCACCCCTGGATAGTACCACGCAAGAGTGCAAATTCCAAAGACAAAGCCCCCATAGCGGCGACCCTAGCAACTGGACATGAGTATAAAACAAAGATCCACCTAATGAAACCTTCCCCCATGTTAAACCTCTGAAGTACTTTCCGCAGGAAAGGCCACGCAACATGATCAAACGTCTTTTTGGCATCTAAACTCAGGAGCAGAGACAGGGTTCCCGTTCTATGTGCGTGCAATATCAATGAGATCAACAATCTTCTGCACATAATTGGACTCCTGCCTCCCTCGCATAAAGGATTCTATCAAGTCTGGAAGCTAGGATTTTAGCATATAGCTTAATGTCTGTGTTAAGCACAGCTATAGGTCTATAGGAGGCTAGGGTGCTTGCCTGGTTTAGCCATCAACAATATTTTAGCCTCCCCCATGGAGTGAGCAGAGGCACACTATGTGAACATAGTATTAAATAGGCTATGAAGAGGGATTAGTAAACTGTTGAACTGTTTCAAGTAGGAAGCTATAAAACCGTCCAAGCCTGGGACCTTGCCCACCCTCAGCGATGAGCTCAACTTCAACATTTCTCCCTTAGTGATTTCCTGATTAAGCTGCATTGTCTTGAAAGGGGCCCCTAGGGGACCCTGACGTCTATGGAAACAAGGCGAGTCACCACACGCAATAGATACGCCAGACAAGAGGTTGTATTCCCAAAGCTAGGGTTTATTGCAAAGCAAAAGTCTCAGTTGGCCAACTCGGTCTCGCGCCCCGCGACGTGTATCTCTAGACCTCGAGGGACGCAAGAGAGTGAATTACGTACATCAGTTACATATATACAAAATGCATATCAACCAATCAGCTATGACATGTTCAACACCCCCCTTTTTTGGGTTTCTTTGAACTTGTTGTGATGATGGACATTTCCGACTACTATTGCACCTTCAAACATCTATTCTAGTAAAAATTTGCAATTTGTGAGTACGAAGGCATCATTCAGTTGTTGAATAGAACACAGCGCTTCTGTTCTTCGAAGCGAGCTACATACGGGGGGAAGAGTTGCATTCCGGACCTTGCTATTTATTAGGTGCTATTCGCGTCCTGGGAGCCGACACGCTCTAGCGGGCTCAGCAAAGGGGGGCCGTAAGAAAACCATAATTCAAGCCTTTAGCAGTATTATTCTAACATATTCTACCATATAACGAGACTGGCTGGCAGCTGCGAAATGATTAAATGCCTTGCAGCTCTGCTTCAAGGCTACATCCGGGAGTGGGCCAGGCATTTTTCCTGGCACTGCCTACGTTTGTGTTTCAACGAACTCTTGTTATCCTCTCGGCCCTGCGGCCTTGTCCTTTTCACATACAGACAACAATGTTTTACAGTCGAGCAGTGTAAGCGGAAAATATACTGCAAAGCAACAGGAACAGAAAGCAATGAGCAATGGTTAGAAAACAAAATGGCGATTCTTGTTAAATCAAAATGGCCGTTCATTGGCAAACTCGAAAACCTATATTCTGTCATATCGTGCATGAGACGGTTGGCCCACGGCCACCAAAATACATTTGCGGTCACAAAGTGGAGGTATCCATTTTTCTAGACTGACAAACCCTCCTTTGGCCGTATGCCAAACATCTCATCTATTTATTGAAACCTCCTCTAGTGATGATGAATCTGAAGTACTTATGTCTGAATTTTGCATGCTATCGTAGACATCATCATCTTCTTCATCAATATCTATTGCCATCAACTCTTTTACTGCTCTCATCTCATTTGGGTCTGTGTCAGTTCGATCATGAGGTTGTTTTTTCTTTGTCGTCATATGCATACATCCTTCCGTACATCCCTCAGTTACCTCAGCGCAAACTATGGGTAAACAATGTATACAACAACAGCACGTTAGGAATATTTCAAACACCACTACTAATATTGAGATCAACTTCCATCCCCAAGAACGTAGTATTTCCCAAAACCAAGATCCTATTCCCCAGCTCCCTTCTCCAGTAGGGAATTCAGAGCTTAGGACGTGCATTTTCTTTATTGCTTCAAAGATCGTGGGGGAATAGTCATCGACATAAACGCAACATGCTGATCCCACTATTTTGCAAATTCCCCCACGATCAACCAGGATCACATCGAGAGCCATTCTATTTTGCAGTGTCATTAACCTGATTCCTCTTTCTTCCAACGTCATGTTAAATAATATATCTGTTGTTGTGTTTATTGTATTTTTTAGGATTCTGGACAGTTGCCTTATATTATAGGAGTTCACTATCTGCCCTAAGAATGGAATGAATGATTTTGCTACATCAGTTGCTATTAAAACACCCTTGTCAGTCCTTTTGACTCTAGTTCTGGATAATCTGACCATTGCTGCTGTTTCTAAGAGGAATACTCCTGGGAACAGTAGCCCTAGGTAACCTGTAGCTCCCCAGTTTCTGGGCAACCAAGGATATGCTTTCTCTCCACATATAAAATAAACTGGATCACCTACATATACTGGTTCTATTTCCCATTTTAATACCACTGTATTCATGCAACCAGTATATGTTCCGACTGAAAAAGAGCCTTTCTTTTTTAGACAAAAAGGGACAGTTCTTCGGCTATAATTCACTGTGTAAAATGGGGGAATTGCATCTTTGTCCCCTTCTGTTCTTACACGAAACGTCATTACAGATGTTTTTTCTGGTGAGGACAATCTATCTCGTCTATTTTGTCGTGTTCTCTTTCGTGTACTTTTCCTCGTGGGCTCTGGGGCTATTACTTGTGCTTTATGGAAAATGGAACAGCCCACAGGCTTCATTATTATCTCCTCAAACTCATTCATGTTGGTTCTGTCTAATTGACCCGTATTACTCTCATTACATTTCCCATAGAACATTGCACCTAAAGATGCACTACATGCAGAACTTAATGGTAGTGGCTGCACAACCCACCCTATTCCTTTCCCAGCATGCTGTGGTAAATGGGCACATACCCAGCAATTTGTTTTCTTCAGAATTGCATGTGTCATGTTCATGATCAACAGCAAAGTGTTATTTCCAAAACCTTCCCTGTGTCTTTCTTCCATTCTGGGCAGGGTATAAGTGATCACCTGAACCGGGCTTTCAGTAGTGGATATATTAATTATTGGTAAAAACATTTCTAATGGGTGTATTGTTTCCACCCACCATAATAATTAGGGCTGTCGATATTGGTGCTGCCACGCTCATAAAGCACATTATTATTGTCAGTACCAGCATACAATTTGTTTTACCATGCATTTTTCTTAAGCTTACAGTCTTTATAATTGACTCATTCTCAGCGGTGGTGGTGCAGGAGGAGGCTGGAACCGGTCCCGGCATGTTTCCCGTCGTCGTCCTTCTTTGTTATCACAGTTCGTTGTGGATATCTCTCTTCGTCGCGCTTGCTCTGATGTTAATAAGTTCAATGGAATTGTCACAGTTCAGTTCTGCCTGTCCTTTTTAGCCTGGATTTGATTATTCGTTTTTAGGCGAGATCACTTGTCCTTTCTTATACTGCTCAGAGGACCTTTGATCAGTTATCTTATCGCCTTAGTATCATGTGCGCCCAGCTTGTCCGCTCTGGTTCAGGACACATGTACTTGTTATGATCGCACTGAGGAGCCGCGAGTCTAGAATTGTCCGATTTACACAATTCTCACGCTTCTCTCCTTTACACCTCTGGTTCCTTCTCCGTCCATGAGCTGAACCAGAGGTTGACATAAACACCAAAAAGAACTGAGGATCACTTTGTCTTCCGAGGCCGCAAGTTGTATCGCCTTGCTCCTGGTATCGTATGATCCGTGAACAGTGCCGGTGCACTTCCAGATTCAGGCTCAAAGTCAGCCTGTGGCGCTACTGCAGGTGCTGGTGTGCGCCGCACCAATGATGCAGATCCGTTTTTTGGCATGCTGGCAAGTGCTGGTGGGCGCCAAAGGGGTACACGATTTGTTTCTGCTGGTATTTGCAAGGCAGATTTCGCGTCGGCCAGCAGTGATGTCGATTCTGCTGGGCAACGTTGGGGCACTCTTTGCCCTTCCCTCTCTTTGGCAATCGTCTCAGGCTTTGTTTCGAGTTTCACTTCTCGTTTTGGCAGATTAGGTGGCTGCTTACTGGCAACAGTTTCTTTCGTTTCTGGGACCGCTGTCTCTTTCCGGTCTTCAGTGTCAGGCAAGTCTTTCAGTGCAGTTGGAATCTTCTTAGCATGGATCCACGACTTCCTTCCATCCACCCGTATTGCCGTCTGCGTCGCCAAGAGTACTTGATAGGGCCCGCGCCACCTGGGTGCTAATGTTGACTTTCTTTAAAAATTCTTTAGCAGCATCCAGTCTCCTGGCTCCAGCGCGTGCCCTGGACCGGTGTATCTCACTGGTAATGCCTCCTGCACCTGCTGATGAATCAAACGCAATTTCTGCATTAAAAGGCCACAATAAGTACTAAGCACAGGATGTTCTATCTCACTAAGTAGTTTTGGCTGAGGTGCGCACCAAACAATTGCCAGCCTCACCATCACGATCTCGTACGGGGAGAGCCCAGTTTTAGCCTGTACAGACGTACGCATGCATAATAGTGCTATTGATAATGCATCCACCCAACTCAACTTGCTTCCCGCACAAATCTTGCTAATCTTTGATTTAAGAATCCCGTTGTGCCTCTCCACAAGACCGGCAGAACTCGGATGCCTTGAACTATGGAATCTCTTATCAATCTGTAGACCAGCACATATCTGTAATACCACTGCACCCACAAAATGTGGTCCATTATCAGACCATAGGACACGGGGCAAGCCAAATCTGGAAAAGTATTCCTTCAACATTACTTTTGCCGTGCTCATTGCTGTGCAGTCCTTCAAGGGATATGCCTCCACCCACTTACTGAATGCACAGATCACAACCAAGACGTATTTTAAGTTTTGGCACCTCTCCATCTCTATGAAATCAAAATGAATCGCCTCAAATGGCATGGAGGGCGGGCCAAAACTGCCTGTTGGAGTCACTGTTCCCTTCCCTACATTGTGTTGCAAACACGTGATACAGTTCTGCACCAACCTCTCTGCATTCTTTTTTATGTTTACATTCTTGCCAAACTGTAGAAAGTTGCTGTATTTTCTTTGCACAGATGTGCGTAGGGCTGTGGGCCATTGTGACCATTGCAGTCACGTATGAATTTGGCAACATCTAGTTTCTAGTTCCCTTGGCCACCCAACAACCCTCCAGATCCAACTCAGCAGATCCCTCTGCCCACCCCTGTATTTCATTGGCCGTAGCTTCGGCCTGCATTTCTTTGACAGTGGCAACTCCATCTTCTATCATACAGGGTACTTCCTCTGTCTGAACCGTCATCATTTTGGTATTCAAATCAGTGGCCGTCTGTTTCGCAATTCTGTCTGCAAACGTGTTTCCCTCTCCTACTTTGCATGTTACTTTTTTATGTGCTTGCAGTTCACTATTGCTAGGCGCTTTGGAAACGTGAGTGCAGACAGCAATCGTACAATCAAAGGGCCATGTTGAATTCTGGCGCCATGTGATGTCAAAAACCCTCTCTCAGCCCAGAGTCGACCGAAGTTATGAACCACTCCAAAAGCATACTGACTATCAGTATATATATTCACATTCAAATTTTCAGAAATCTCGCAGGCTCTAGTTAATGCTATTATTTCTGCGGCTTGTGCTGAATTATAGGGAATTCTTTTGCTTTCTACAACGCTCTCTAGGCTAGTGATAGCATACGCGGCAGTTGTCGTGCCATCTGGTAATTTAAAACATGAGCCGTCACAAAATAACTCTCCATCTGGCTCTTTCTGTGGGATATCACTTAAATCAACTCTCCCCTTGGTTTCTTCCTCAGTGACCATTAAGCAATCGTGGGGGGGGGGGGTGGGTGATTCATTCTTGCCAATTTCTTTTATGGTTGGTGGCATTAATTCTGCGGGGTTCAAAGCGCTACACCTCATAATTTGGATATGGGGCGCGAACAAGATAATCTCATATCTTGTCAATCTAGCAGAGGTGAGGTGTTGCGTCCGTGTCCTATTAAATAGAACGTCTATGGCATGTGGCACCATCAAAATTAAAGTGTGCCCCAATACCATCCCTTCCGTTTGTTTCACTGACGCAGCAGCCGCCGCGACAGATCGCAAACATCGTGGTAGTGCGTCCGCTCAGGGTCCAGCGCAGAAGAAAAATAGCCGCACGGCCTATTTCTTCCACCTTGTTCCTGTGTCAAAAAACGCCAATGCACATCCTTCACTCTCACACACAAATAGTCTAAAAATGTTCCCATAGTTCGACATACCCAAAACTGGAGCCGGGCATAATGCAGTTTTCAATCCATCAAATGCTTTCTGACATTCCTCATAACCGCATCCTTTCTAGTTAAATTCACCAACGGCTTCACAATTAACGCAAAATTACCAATCCATTGTCGGGAATAGGAAGCCATGCCTATTATGGCTCTGACTCCTTTTTGTGTCTTTGGAATAGGCATAAAAGAAATACTTTCTATGCGTTCTGGCGTTAGTCTTCTCCCTCCTTTTGAAAGTAGGTAGCCCAAATAGGCCACCTCCTTTTGATTATACTGAAATTTCTTCAAACTATCTTTATGGCCATGTGCCGCTAGGTGTGACAGTAGTAATACAGTGCTTTCTTTACAAATCTCCTCTGTGTCTGCAGCTAGCAATAGATTGTCTATGTATTGCAAGAGTACACAACCCACAGGTAATTCCAGCATGTCTAGCTGCTCTTTTAATGCTCTACTGTAAATACTTGGACTTTCCGTGTAACCTTGCGGAATCCGCGTGAATGTAAATGATCGTCCTCCTAATGTGAACGCAAACAAATATCTGCTGTCCTTGTCCACTGGAATACTGAAGAGCGCTAAAATATTCTGCTGAAACAGGTATCATTGTCAATATTGTAGTGACGTCTGGCACTAGAGGAAATTGTGGATCTACTACCTTATTCAATGCGCGTAAATAAATTATGAAACGGTATGGTACCTCATTACCTCCTTTTTTATAAACCGGAAGAATCGGGCCGTTGCATGTACTGCCTGTAATTTCCTCGATTACCCCTAATTTCACCAAATCTCTTCAATCCTTTCTCACCTTCAGCCGAAATTCTGTATTGGGGTATTCGCGGTAGGATAACACCTTCTTTCAAAATGATCTTTACTGGCTCTATCTTTAAACATCCTACATCATTGTCATGCATTGCCCATATACAGGTTGGTACTTTACTTAGTTCCCCTGGTAACGCTTCGGACATGAATTCTGACACAGGGGCATCGTATGGCCAAGTAGTTAGTAACACTCCGTCTGCCGTGCAATGTATAACGGAACCTAGTTTTTTCAACAAGTTCAATCCCAACAAGTTCTCCCCACAATTTTCTGTTAAAAGGAAAGGACAATGTTCAGTGAATGGTCCTATAGTAACTGGGACTGGTTTGGACACTGGGTTTATGACTGGTGTACCTGCGACCCCTACGGAAATATTCTTTTGCCCTGACAGTGGTATATCCGGAACCAAGTGATGGTCTATTGAACACTTCTGTGCTCCGGTATCTACAAGAAAGCAGAGCTCCTCATTCCCGACTCTCATTTCTACGTAGGGTCCTCTCTGATTCACGGGAATAGACACTGGTTCCGAACCCTGTCCTGGGCTGTCCTATTGGGGAAATAACACATCGTCCGATGTGTAATCATTACTATTACTGTAATACGTGTTTGGCTGTGTATCGAAAACGTTCCCACTCTTTCCTCTATTTCCCCCTCTCTGGTTTCCATATTGTTGATTTTGCTGTCCCTGACTCTGGGTTGGGGCATTTTGGTTTTGGCCTTGGTTTTGATTACCTCCGTTATTGTGATGCTGCTGCATACTATTCCTATTTGGTCCATTCGCTCCTGGGTGTCCTCTATGCTGTCTCCTCTGACCAGACCCATTTCTATTCTGTAGATGCGGACATTGCGCTCGCCAATGTCCTTCCTCCTTACAATACGCACACTGATTCGGTCCCACTGTTCCCCCATGCATACTCGAATTACTCCTTCCTTGTGCGTTCCCTCGCCCTATATTATTGTATCTTATTCAGCATTGAACTTATTTAGCATGCATTACTCCTGTTGCCCTGTTGCCTAGGGCGCCTATCGCATCCTACTCAGCATTGATTGTATTTAGCATGTGCACTGATCTTACCTAGTACGTGCTACTCTTGCTGCCCGGTGCTACTAGCATGTGTTACTTAGCATGTATTACTCTTGCTGCCCTGCCAGGCTGCCCACTGTATCTCACTTGGTACTGATCTTATTTAGCATGTGTTATTTAGCATGTGTTACTCCTGTTGCCTCTGCCTAGGTTGTCTACTTTTCCTGCAGTCCATAGTCTAGTTGATACTACACCACTATATTACTTTGGCAGATAACTTTCATGTTGCTCACTAGCCACAGTCAATGCTAACCCTCTGCTGCTCGCAACACACATATCTAGCCTCTAGTCGGATGCTCCGAACCGTAGTATCCATTACATCCTTGTCTATCATCACACGGCTCCCCTACACAATATTGCAACACCTACCTCACATGCCAGCGGTGCGCAGCCCTCAAGGCACCGAGCATCAGCATGCCCCCCTCAGTAACCTTCCAAACCACTCATATGTTACTCCTCACATTAAGTATAACACTCCACACCATGGCACTCAACTTCCCTACTAATAGGACACTGCCCATCCTGACATCCTCCACTGTGTCCAACCCTATTACCACATCTCCCACAAGCATGGAAGATTCCTCAAACTTCCTATGCAAGCCCTGCCTTACTATAGACAGGAATCTACGCCTCCGAGCGAGACTAGCCAAAATTTACGAGCCTCCCATTAGGTCCCTCTGTACTCCCCGAGCCACAAGGACCCTAAATATCTCGCCTTCCTCTTACGGCCTTAGGCCATCAAAACACTTAGTTAATCCTTGCAAACCAAAACCTCTACAAACACCTCAACCAGCCACACCAACAACGACAAGCCCACAGATAAAAGGAGCCCTAATAAACTCAAGATCACTGGTAGCACATGCCACGGAAATAGCTGACCTGATTCAGAAGGATGACCTAGACTTCCTCGCTATCACCGAGACGTGGCTACATCCCGCTGCAGGCCCTATGCTCATGCTAGCTGTCCCTGATGGCTACTCCATCCTGAGACATGACAGACTTCAGTCCAGAGGAGGCGGCATCGCTATTATCAACAAATGCTGCCTTGCCATGAGACCTTCCACCCCCATCGTTACTCCTTCATGTGAATCCTTATCTGTAAAAGTCCCTCTGACCAATGATCAAACCCTGAATAGCCATCTGTTATACCGCCCCCCAGGCCCATCTGCAACTTTTGTTGATGGTCTAAATGCTATCCTATCGAGCAACCTTAAAAGCTCCTCCCAGGTACTTCTACTCGGAGACTTCAACATGGGCTTTAATGACCAGTCCGACCAGCTTGCCACCAAAACAGCTAATGCTCTATCAGAATTGGGATTCACCCAAAGAAGTAATACCGCCACCCATAACAAAGGCAGAATTCTAGACTGGGTGGCAGACTACAATTGTCAGGCTAACATTCTGTCTATATCACCACTGGCCTGGACCGACCATAACCTTGTATCTTTTACGCTTTCCACCAACAGACCCCCACCGACTCCCACCGTTAGGGCTCCACCGACTCTAACGAGAAACAAAAAGTGCATCACTGTGGACAGGCTCATCCCAGTATTACTCCCCACCCTTAATTCACTCCCAGATAATACAGAACCTGAGAAATTGGTCGATGAGTATAATAAAATCATGACCACCTCCCTTGACCAAATCGCACCTGCCAAACTCAGACCAAGTAAGCAAAAAAACCACCTGAACAAATGGTTTACTCCTCTTTTAAAAACGTTAAGACAACAAAAAAGAAACTGCAAGGCCACATGGAAAAAACACCCGACAGAAGCCAATAAGCTGAAACTCTCCAAATTGTCCTCCCTCTATAAAAAAGAAATCTGCCTAGCGAAACGTTTATCCTTTGACCCTCGCATATCCCACGCCAAATCAAATTTAAAGGAACTCTTCACCATCCTTAAAGAAATTGAGACCCCGATAGCTCCACCTGACACCTGTACGAAAGATAAGAAATGGTGTGAAGGCATCCAACATGCCTTAGCTAATAAAATAGCTACCCTTCAAAACAAAATCACCTGCAAAAAAAACACCCTAAACCACCTGCCTCCTTCCAAAACAATTGGCAATGCCAACATAGATGAATCTACCAGATTCAACTTTACTAAAGTCTCCATTTGTGAAGTGGAAAGAATTATTCTATCCCTTAAACCCTCCAATTGCCAAGGCGACCTATGTCCCGCGCAGCTTATCAAGGATGCCGCCCGAGACCGATCGCCATTCATAGCCAACCTCATTAATGCATCCTTTGCTACCGTCATCATCCCTACTAACCTGAAACAATCTTGGGTACTCCCCCTCCTAAAGAAACCTACCCTTGACCCATCCATACCGACCAACTATAGACCAATTACCACGGTGCCCTTCCTATTGAAAATCCTGGATAAGGTAGCATACACACAAATACAAAAGCACTTGGAACGTCACCAATTGGCAGGGGCCAGACAATCAGGTTTCTGTCCCCAGCACGGCACGTAAACTGCCCTTATCGATCTCAAGACTCAAATTGACGAGCTTAAAGATAACGGCAAATCAGCCCTACTCCTCCTTTTAGATCTCTCAGCTGCGTTCGACCTAGTCGACCATACTATTCTCTGTAACCATCTAAACACAGCAGCACACTTCTCTGATGACGCTGTTACTTGGATCAGATCCTTCCTGAATGGCAGAACCATGAGAGTTTTCTCTCCGACAGCAGCTGCAGACCCCATACCCATCACCTGCGGTGTGCCCCAAGGTTCATGCGTCTCACCCACACTCTACAACATTTTCACTAAGCCCCTTTTCGATGATCTGGATCATCTCGGTATCACCTACACTAACTATGCAGACGATACCCAGATCCTTCTCCCACTTTCAGGGGATTATGAAAAGGATTTGGCCTTGGTGAATAGAGTGTACATCATCATCCAGGCATGGATGGCCACTCATGGTCTATGCCTGAATGATGATAAAACTGAACTCATCATTCTGGGTACTCCATCCAACCTAAAAAAACTAGGCCCCGACTATTCTTCATTTATAATCGACGGCAACATCATCAAGGTGGAGCGCGAGGTGAAAACACTCGGTTTCTACCTCGACTCACATTCTCCAAGCAGGTTAATTCCCTAGCATCCTCCACCGCCTACACGTGCAAACTCATACGCACTGGTAAGCCTTTCCTATCGGACAGTAGCTGCATTACTTTGGCCAGAGCCCTCATCCTGTCGCGCCTTGACTACTGTAATGCCCTCTACCTAGGATAGACTAAAACTATAATTAAAAGAATCCAAACATTACAAAATAATGCCCTTAGAGCAGCCTTAGGCATTTCTAAAAGAGACCATATCTCAGAGACTTCCTGACAAAATAATTGGCTCCCAACTAATGACAAAATCCTCCTAAAACACTATCACTGACGCACAAATCCCTCAACAATGCCGCACCTACCTACCTGGCGGAGAGATTCCACAAACAAACCTCCTCTAGACCAATGAGAACAGCCAACAAAGACCAGCTTTCTATACCCAGCTTCAAACGCTCCACTATTGGAGGTAATAGCTTCCCGGTGAAAGCGGCTAAATTGTGGAACTCCCTACCTCCCACCATGAGAGCAGACCAACCCTACCGCAAGTTTAGATCCAACACCATTACATGGTTAAAAACAACAACTTGTAACTGACCCTCTACTTGAACAGAGATAGTATCGACTGGATTCTGCCTAAAGTACTCGCTACTTGTAGTGACTCGACATCTTCACTCTATTCCAGCCTCCTTAACTATCTCTCACCTATCCTCCTCTCACTCTCGTCACATATGTGCACTTTCTAACCAAACTCTGAACACAATACCTCTCCGGAGACTGTCTGTACACTCTCCTATTGCACACCATCCTTGCAATTAAGTACCCTATAGATATATTTCATTGCAATTTCATTGTAATTATTACCTGCTTGTAAACCGAATATCTCCTTATGTAACTAATTATTACCTGTATGCAAACTGTATATCTCTTTGTGTAACTAAGCTTCGCATATACTTGTTCTGTTGCGCCCTGTTACCCTAAGGTATGCTGTGCTCTACAAATAAATAAACAAACAAACAACAAACATTATGTCCTGTTACTTGCTGCAATAGTACCTATGTTCTTATTAGACATTCTTTCAAGTCTGCCCCCAACTGTTTTAGCAACGATAATTCGTTCACCATCTCCTTATGCCCCGGCGATGGTAACTGCTGCCGTTTATTATGCGACCCCTTTTCCCCCTTCCCAAGTCTCCCAATATCCCTACTCCTGTACGCAGGTGTAGTAAACATTTTGATAGGTGTAGAAACATTTCGCCATTATCATTATCTAATTCATCTCTAAGCTCAAAAAGTCTATATACATGTTCTCTCCCTTCTTCATCCCTCTCCCTACAGTGTGCTAATAGCTGCAGTGGTAATTTCCCAATTAGCTGTTTCCATTTCTCCACCAAATATTCACCCATGCATTCCAACACTACCTGTCTTTCGTTGCTTCTACGGAAGTCCTATATCGAAGCCACTGCTGCCGTCCCATCATTCCCGTCTGTGTACATCTTTGCCTGTTGTTGCAATTCCACCTTCCTTTCTTTGCTGATTGCGCTGCGAGTTACCCTCGTGCATCCCTGTTGGTCAGTCCCGCCTCTTGCCCCCGTGGTTTCAACTTCAACCCCGGGAGGAACGGACGGTACCGAGTCTGTGCCTGAGGCGGGAGGTGCTGATGGGACAATGGGAACAGGGAGTGTCTGTTGTGGGCCTGGTTGGCTAATAGGAAGTGTTACGTGCGCGGTCTGTGGCTGTGGGAGGGTTTGAGCTACCGGATGGGGAGCTTGAGCTACGGGCGGGGTCTGGGCAATAGCTACTGACGTGTCTGGTCTTACTTCTGATCTTGGGCCTTGTTTTGTATGGGTCAATATATTTTCTATCAATTCATCTGCTATGTGTAATTCTCGTTGTGGGTATATCTTTTGTATATTCAACTGGTCACACCTACCTGCCCTTCTTAGACTCTCAGTCCACTCCTCCTCTTCTTTCTCTTCCGCTACTTCACCTTTCGATTTATGCCTGCGCGCATGCTTTGCTCTGCTTTTAAATCGGAGCATTGCTTCCTTTCTCCAGTCTTTAATAGTCTCAAACGCTGCAGGACGCGCTTTCTTTCTTATCAACACCCTTTCCAGGTTGTCTATCCTCGCTATCTCAAAACTACCATTAATCGGCCACTGATGGTCTTGTTACTTTCTGGTTTGCCTATGCCAAGTCTCACAGAATATTATCGCACCCACTCGATACTTCACATACATCTCATACGCTGGCGTTCCCCCAGGTGGTACAATTTGGCCATCTTCCAAAGATTGTCTACAACAGCGGAAAAACCCTGCTAAGGTGGACAATACCCCAGGCATGTTTCAACCATCCCCCTGGTTAATCAACCTTACCTAGGGCGTTTGATTTTGCAAAGTCAACTCTCAACCAATACCAGATCACTTTGAATCGGGGAATGACTTACCTGATAAATCAAGTTGTCTGTATACTGACACACCAAAGGACGTCGTGTCTGCGTTTCTTGGCTTCCGCCTCGTTTTGGGACACTCGCCTCCTTGTTCTCTAGCCAGGCACGTCGATCAGATGTGTGCAGATCTGCAAAGGAGTCTCATCACTTTTACAGGGCGCCCCGAACACCTCTTGATCCCGGCTCGATCGTCCCGTCCTCGCCGTTCTCCGCCTTACTCAATTACAACGTTATGCGATGGAACAAGTGGGGGAGGGTCCCTATTAGGGCGCCATCTTGAAAGGGGGCCCTAGGGGACCCTGACATCTATGGAAACAAGGCGAGTCACCACACACGATAGATACGCCAGACACGAGGTTGTATTCCCAAAGCTAGGGTTTATTACAAAGCAAAAGTCTCAGTTGGCGAACTCGGTCTCACGCCCCGCAACGTGTATCTCTAGACCTCAAGGGACGCAAGAGAGTGAATTACGTACATCAGTTACATATATACAAAATGCATATCAAACAATCAGCTATGACATGTTTAACACCCCCCTTTATTGGGTTTCTTTGAACTTGGTGTGATGATGGACATCTCCGACTACTATGACACCTTCAAACATCTATTCTAGTAACAATTTGCAATTTGTGAGTGCGAAGGCATCTTTCAGTTGTTGAATAGAACACAGCGCTTCTGTTCTTGGAAGCGAGCTACATACGGCGGGGGGGGGGGGGGAGTTGCATTCCGGACCATGCTATCTATTAGGTGCTATTCGCGTCCTGGGAGCCGACCTGCTCTAGCGGGCTCAGCAAAGGGGGGGCCGTAAGAAAAGCATAATTCAAGCCTTTAGCGGTATTATTCTAACATATTCTACCATATAACGAGACTGGCTGGCAGCTGCGAAATGATTAAAAGCCCTGCAGCTCTGCTTCAAGGCTACATTCGGGAGGGGGCCGGGCATTCTTCCTGGCGCTGCCTACGTTTGTGTTTCAACGAACTCTTGTTATCCTCTCGGCCCTGCGGCCTTGTCCTTTTCACATACAGACAACAATGTTTTACAGTCGAGCAGTGTAAGCGGAAAATATACTGCAAAGCAATAGGAACAGAAAGCAATGAGCAATGGTTAGAAAACTGTCATGATCTCTGCTTCCAAAAGGTCAGGGTTTTCCCAACTCCCTTGGAAGCAGATCCATAACACAGGTTCCGAGGGCCAACCAGTCCCAATTGGGACCTTTTGGACCCAGTCCTGGCGCCAGTGGCACCAGGCTCATAAATATGCCCAGTCCCAGCGCTGGAATCGCCGGGCTCATAATGCTTGGGTGGACTTACCTGCAGCAGACCATGCTGCTTACTTGCCTGCCAGTTGAGCCTCTGATCCTCTTCTGTTTGGAACTACTTTTCCTGTTGGGTGGGGCAGGAGCCACTCCCTAGGTTCAGAACACTGGAACTCTTCTGGAAAGCAGGAACTCTTTTCTTACCTAGGCGTGGCTGTGGAAGGAGACACTAAGCACTACAGGAGGCTATTTAAACCACACCCGATGGATGAATCTTGCTTTGCGTTATTCTGCATCCTCTGCAGCAGAACGCTCATCGTGTCTTCTGCATCTGATCCTGGGCCTAAGGAAAAAGGCTTACCATCCTGAATCCAGTCTTCAGCAACACCTATAAAGACAAGAAAGAACAGGTTAGCATTACGGTCTTCAGTGACAGTGCTTCACTTACCTGGTCCATCGGCTGTCACCAACGCCTCGCGCTGCATTCCGGCATCTGAAAGACAAAGGCTTACCTACTCTTCGTGCGCTCCGGAGGTCTTCGCACTGCATTCCGGCATCTGAAAGACAAAACAAGGTGCGTTTAAAGACATTGGGGAACTTTAATACTCACGTGCGATTACTCCTTTCCACATCTAACCTAATGGGTATTCCGGCACCCTGCAGCCGCTCCGAACTTGTACCTGCAAAATAAAAAGACAGTTAGAGCGCATCGTGAAGCAGGCAACAAGCGCTTACTTACGTGCTTCCAGGCGCTTCTATTCATCACACGGGCTCCATCTTCAACTCACTTCAGCCCGTCATCCGCCATCGCCGGAACCCTGCAAAACAAGAGACATCATTACTAAAGACTTTTAAAGACATTAGAATTACTCGAAACTTAACGTTCGTGCAGTAAACGACGGACAGCAGTCCTCTGAAGTCAAGAGGCCTGCTCCCCTTATCCAGTGAAGAAACTGGTTACAGCACCCTGCCCCGAGGCAGATGGAGAGCACGGCGTTCACTTACCTAAGACATCTTACCCTTCGAGTCAGACATACAGTGCACAGAGGTCCAGCCCAAAGAGCCAGCCGTGTGTTACACATCACCTTTGAAGATATGGCATACGCCCAGTCAAGACCGGCGCCTCTACGGGAATTAGGTGAGCGTTACAAAAACAAAATTGCGATTCTTGTTAAATCAAAATGGCCGTTCATTGGCAAACTCGAAAACCTATATTCTGTCATATCGTGCATGAGACGGTTGGCCCACGGCCACCAAAATTCGTTTGCGGTCACAAAGTGGAGGTATCGATTTTTCTAGACTGACAGTCTGCTCTTCTGTAAACCTAGACAAGGAGCAGCTGTTCAAAAATGTCTCTATATTCTCAGACTCTGGTTGCTCAGTCCTGTACAAGGCTCTGTAGAACTTGTCAAACTCAACCAAGATCGCCTTGCTTCCAAGTACCATATTACCATTACACCCCTTATCTCCTGTAATTCGAGATGAACTAGCTCTTTGTTTAAGCTTCCAAGCCTTGTTGCCTTCTTCAAAGTATCTTTGTTTTGAGCGAATCATAGAGTACTCGGCCCTAGGCGTCTCAAGCATATTGACTTGCCTCTTAGCCGCCTGCATAGCTCAAAGGCTTTATGCAAGCCTGTCTCCCTATACTCGCTTTCCCTCTCTTGAACCTCTTGGGTCAGAGCTGTGGTCTGTTCCCTTCTGCGTTTGAGTGCCACAGCTTTTATAAAGGATTATGCCCCTTATGTAGGTCTTAAAGTCGTCCCATCTCACCATCTCTGGCACTTGGCCAAGGGTTTGAAAGAAAATAAATCCTTAATTGCCTTTTCTGTCTCCTCACTACCGGATCGCTAAGGAGGGATTGTTGAGTTTCTAGTATCTGTGCCCTGATTCTCTGGAGGGAATATCAATGTTAATTAGAACTGGGGCGTGATCTGAAAAATCTGTTGTACCAATGCTCACGCGTTTAACCCTTGGGACTAGCTCCTCCACAACCCAGAAATAATCAATTCTATAATATATACAGAGAGTATGTTAGAAGAAAGTATATTCCTGAATCGCTGGATGTGGTATGCTTCCATGCATTCAGCATGTTGGAGTCAGCAATCTGCTCAACAAGGGCCTCGCCACTGCCCAGTATCACCCCTTAGATGCATCACAGTTAGGATGCAACAGAAGATTAAAATCTCCCTCTTGGAGTATGTTGCATCGCAAATGCTATGAGCTCCCCCAGCATTTTACGGAGAATCGTTTTGTGCAGTTCGGTCCTTATACTGAAGCTAGGATAACCTGTGTTTCCTCCAATTGCCCTGAAACCAATAGATAGCGACCTTCTTTATCCAATTTCACCTGTCCCACCTGGAAGGATATTTTCAAATGGATTGTGCCCTCCCACGTGTTCCTCATCTATGATATTTCCTATATCCAGCTACAGCTGCTTCGGAAACATTTTTCGGCAGAGGGCACTGTGCGTCGATGCGGTCGACTCAATGTCCCTCGAGGACCTCGGTCTCGAGGATGTCTTCGAAGGTATATATGGAACGTGCTGCACCCGTTGGCTTCAGTTACATTTTTCCAAGTAAGTTTTTGCTTTGTGAACTATGGCACGCTTCACATTATTACTTCGAAATTGTGAAAAATGTCTTTGTCTTCGGCAAAGACGGGGTTTAAGAAATGCCAAGACTGCAGCGCTAAAAACCTCGCTGACTGACCCACGTTGGGTGTGCTTGTGGTTCCTTGGGTTGGAGCACAAGACCTTGACCTATCAATCGTGTCTATCAATGACCAGAAAAGCTCTGAAGGAGCGTCAAGGGAAATTGCAGGTAGGTAGACTCCCCAAATAATCTCTTTCGACTACCCCGTCAAAAAAAACAATCCTCTGACGAAGCGAGAGACCACTCTCCTCGACGTAAGAAAACTAAAAGGTGTAGATTGCGGAGTGGCTCTCACCACGAAGAAGAAAAGGCATCATAAATCGCCTGCTTCGTCTTCCTCGTCCGACTCATCTCCAGAGAGGAGTATATTTTACCCTACTAAGGCCTCTACTCCGCCTGAATGGAAATAATTCAGGCAGGAAATGCTTAACATTTTCGAGAGTCAGAATCCCTCGAATCAAGTAGGCCTTGCTCCTACCGCGCCTTCTGAAGCCAGTAAAGAAAGGGCTCGAGCCAAATCCTGCACATCCTCGAGCCCAGGACGATGGCCAGATTCTCATTGAGAGCCGTCCAGGCCTCGACATGATGAAAAGTCATCTGTCGAGTCATCGAAGTCCGTCACGGACAAAGTCCACGGACAAGTCGATGTCAAAGCCATCAATGTCCTCAGTGCCATTGACGCCCACGACGTTGTCATCGAAGAAATCGATGCCAACAACTCCATTGTCATCTGGCTCAAAACCATCGAAGCCATAGATGCCGTTATCAAACATTCAAAAGTCCGTTACACCATTGCCAAGAATGGATTTTTTTTAAATCTCTTGCGTCGATTTATGAAGACTATGAGCCTTCAGACGACAATGATCCACCTTTTGGATTACACTATGGCTCACCTAATGATCCTGGTAGTTTTATATTGGAGGAATCTAGGTTGCAGGACAAACAGCTAGTGGGGTGGACACCTCACCAGAGTTGCATTTTGGCACGCTGGACCCAGGTGCTCACACCGGTGCCTCTTACAGACAATTAATGACCAGGGTCACTGATTTTCTGGGATGGAGCAGGCCTGCCCCCCGTTCAAACAGGATGACCTCAAAGATATCCTGGACAAAGGTCCTCAAAGGGATCCAATCCTACCTTTTCATGTCACTCTACAAAAGAGAGTAAGTGCAAACTGGGAAGTGGTAGATATATTTTGGGTTTATATCTATTACATTGTGGTATTTTGGCTATGGTGGTATTTTTGTGGTATATTTTTATAGTCCTTGGCAATATATTGTGGTTAACTTTGTTGGGGTATTTTTATAGTGGGGAGACAAATTTCAGATGGTTCCATGTAATAATGTCCCCTCAACAATATCGCCATCCAAAACAATTGCGGAAAAAAGGCTGGTTTTTGAGGGGACATTGTTACACGGAACATGCGGGGGACACTCCCGCAACCCCTGCTTCCCCTGTCCCTATATATATATATATATATATTTCGGAGGCTTGTGGAATCTGCTTAGATCACATGCTGTGCATAGGCCGATCTATAGTGTAAACTGCAGAGTATTAGTTTGTTTTTCGAAACTCGAAAAGGGGCGTCAAACTAGGGCGTGCCAGTAATACTATCCCTAGTGTGATGTCCACTGTACCCATGATCCCTCACGCGTGTAAGAAGGACCCTCAGATTGTTTTTTTCACCATACTTGTCGGAAGCATAGTTGCGGAGTTCCCTGGCTTTCAGGCATTTATCATAAATTAATCTAAAATTCCTGTTCTTTAAATCCCACGTCAAGACTGCGAAGATCGACGCTGGTACTGGAGAGCGAACAGCCGTCGAGACTGTATGATGGACTTTGGGCCTCGGAAGGCCTCTGGCTTCGGCCCGGGCCTCGGAAGGCCTCTGGCCTCGGCCCTGCAAGTAGGGAGAGTGGGGGGTGGACATACTCGCACTCGCTATTTTCCTACATACACTCGCCCACAGCCATATATTAACATATGGAGAGTACTCCATTTAAATTCTGCCCCAAGTGCAACCGTAAGTTCCCTTGGGTAGATAAGCATAACACCTGTAATCTGTGTCTGCCTAGGGACAACCCGGAAGCAAATTGCAGAGCGTGTAAGCTCTTTAAAGCTAAAATACTTAAGGACAGCTCCACCAAACGTTGGGCCCATTACGCCAGGCAGCTCGAGGCCATGGACGCGGTGGGTTCCTTCAGTGATGGCAGCAACGCCGCCGTATCGGATGGCAAGGGCACAGGGGTGTCGTTCGACGCCCGAGCGCAAGCCCCCGACCTCGGAGGACTGTCCGGTGGGGCAGTTATGGGGACCACACCCGGCGGCAAGAGCACTCCCACACACCTTCATCTAAACACACTAACCCCACCCGAGACTCGACACGTGTGTCGAGTGATCGGCAGAAAAAGGCACAAAGAGAGCGGTCCGCAGAATCGGTATCCTCTGGGCGCTCCAAGTCACGGTCGCCCCATGACATGCAGCAACCATCTTTGATTGCTAAGAGTGCCACACTATCTAAGGTCACAGAGGTATGGTCATCAGAAGACAAATCCGACCTCTACCCCCAAACAGCACATTCAAAGTCGACTCCGGCAGTTCGTTCTACGTCTGCCTCCGAGTCTCGACGTCCCTCCTCTAAGATTCCAGAACCTCCGAATCTTGACGCCAGACGTCGAAAGATTAGGGGAAAGCCAAAGAGTCAGGGAAACATGCCTCTACACACGGGAAAGGGGACAAACAGAAAAAAGCTTCTGTACACCAAGTCCAGAAGGAGAAACACATCTCCAAGACCCCTGTCACTAGGCCTAAAGTTGTCCCTCCCACTCTCCAGGATATGGGAATAGAAGAGGAACCACAGCAGGAAGTGGTCATTCCCAGTTCCAAAGAATGGAGCTCTGAAGACATTGACAGAGTGATGAGGAGAATGTATTTTATGGCAAATTTTTATGAGAAAAATCCTGATTACTTCCTAAACTATCAGAACACCCCTGCTAACTCTACTCCTTCCGGATCCAAAGACCTTCAGCCTCCTAGCAAAAAGCCCCGTACTAAGACGCCAGTTCAGGGCCTGATTTCAGACCCACACACTATTGAACCTTATCAGTATCTTGAAGATTTAGACATACAAATACTGGCCGACCAGGCAGGGGTGGAATATTACAGAGACGATGAGGACCAGGATGAGAAGGAGGAATTCGAGGCAGGGGCCTATGGTCTCGACTCTCCTATTCCCAAGGACCCACCAGTGAATGACTCACATGTGGACAATCAACCGTTACTGAACGAGGTCTTAGCTAGAGCTGCAGACCATTTTCAGATAGACACTCAAGGGGCTCAAGAAGAGAGGGACTTTGCAGAGCAAATTATGGGGGATAGAAAATCCATTGCCCAAGCCATACATATTCTGAAGTCTATTCAACGTAGAATTGACCCCTCTCTACTCACCCCTAATCTTACCCGGGCAGTTAACCCAAGAATAGAAATATTATTCAGGGCCACCCCCTCTGACCCACCATATATAAGAGGTCAGCTTAAACCCCACTCATTGGTGGTTACAACCACCAGGAAGAGGGCAGGGACACCTCTAGCATCCTCTGAAGCTCCCCCAGACAAGGAGAGCAAAAAGATTTTTGGGCTAGGAAGGAAAGTGGCTTCCACTTCCGCTTACCAGGCAAGAATGGCTAATACCACCACTCTGCTGGCAAGTTACAACTGTCACCAATGGGAACAGGTAGCTGTCCTCATTGCCTCCGCACCTGAACCTCTAAAGGGCCAGTTGGCCCAGATTGCGTCGGAAGGGAGATCGGTGTCCGGGTGCATTCTCAAAGTGACCTTTGATGCAGTAGAAAATGCAGGCTGGCGCATCGCAGAGAGCACAGTCATCAAGAGACACGCTTGGCTGAGACAGTCTGGGTTTAAACCCCAGACCCAAGCTACACTCATCGACATGCCGGTGGAACCGGCATGTTCGGGAAAGCGGTGGAGGAAGCACTCAAAACAGCCAAGGACGAATACGATACTCTAAAGTCCCTTGGACAATTAACTAATAAACCCACTAACCAACGAGGGAATAATAATTTTCGTTGCTCTCGCGGGCAATATTCCCAGAGAGGGTCTAATTACTTTCAAGGGCAAGGAGCATCGTGGGGAGGCAACCAACAGGCTTCACAGGGTTTCGCCAGAGGTCAAAAGAGGGGCTGTGGTAGGGAGAGAGGCAGCCCAGGTAGAGGCGCTACACCCCCCAACAAACAGTGACATTCCGCTCTGGTTCCCTTCCCATGCATCCCCAGTAGGGGGGCGCATTTCCACCTTCACCCAGGCATGGGAAGGGATCACTTCGGACAGATGGGTGCTGTCCACAGTGTCCGCGGGATACTTTACTGAACTGTTGGAACGCCTCAAAACCATCCTCCAAGACAGAAAATACACTCCTTGGAACACCAAAGAATCCTCCTCGAGGAAATCGTCATTCTATCTGCAATGGACGCGATGGAACTCGTCCTGGGCAACCAGGTAAACAAGGGTATTTATTCAACTTTCTTCCTTGTGCCAAAAAAAAGATCTAACAATGCGCCCAGTATTAGACTTACGCCCTGCAAACAAGTATGTCAAGCCTCAAAAATTTTGCATGACTACACTCCAAGAGGTAATCCCCCTACTAAAGAGAGTAGATTACATGGCAACATTGGACATAAAAGATGCCTATTTTCATATTTCCATGTTCCCAGCGCACAGAAGATTCTTTCGCTTCAAGGTGGACAGTCAGCACTACCAGTTCAAGGTGCTGCCCTTCGGTATAGCCTCGGCTCCAAGGGTATTCACCAAGGTATTGGCGGCGGTGTTGGTGGCGCACCTACGCAGGGAAGCTATCCCAGTGTACCCTTACCTGGATGACTGGCTCATCACAGGGGAAACCCCCGTTATTTGCAGATCCAACATTCAAAGAACGATCAACCTCCTCTTCCGATTGGGCTTCTCAATCAATGAGAAAAAATCAAGCCTGGTGCCAAGCACCTCCAAACAATTCCTAGGAGCCGTCCTAGACACTCAAGAGGGGTTGGCCTTTCCATCAGAGGAAAGAATTCGGAATCTATTGTGGCAAATTCCTCAATATCAGTCCGGTCGCCAGATAAGGTCATCGCAAAGCGTTGTTTGCTAGGCATGATGGCGTCATGCATTTACCTGGTTCCCCACGCACGTCTGCGCATGCGACCTATGCAGGAATAGTTGGTGAAACAGTGGTCTCAGGCAAGTGGTCAGTGGGACGATCTAGTGGTCGTTTCGCCAACACTAGTCCAGAGTCTTCGCTGATGGACAAAAGAAAATCTTTCAAAGGAGCAACCCTCTTACGATCCAGATATACAGGCGTACTCACTACAGACACATCCCTGTCAGGGTGGGGAGCACACCTGCTTCACCACACAGCTCAGGGCCTCTGGTCTCACAGAGTGGCCAAGAATCACATCAACCTGCTAGAGCTTCTGGCAGTCTTCAGAGCGCTTCGAGCGTTCGAACCCCACCTATCGAACTTGTCAGTGCAGATCCTAACAGACAGCACGACAGTGATGTTTTACATAAAGCAACGGGGGCACTCGTTCACCAAATCTGTCCAGGATTGCCTAGAAAATTTGGATATGGGCACTCAGACGGAACATTTACCTGTCATCTCAACATGTTACTGGGGATCTCAATTCACTAGCGGACGCTTTGAGCAGAGACCCCCTCCCAGTAGAAACTGGGGTTTCCTCACTATAGACCTATTCGCCACAAGCGAAAACAGACAATGCCCCGGATTCGCATCCAGGTTCCCCCAGCCAGGCTGCAGGGGGAACGCCCTATGGATGAACTGGTCAGGGATGTTTGCCTACGATTTTCCACAAACCCCTCTGATAAGGAAGGTGGTCAACAAGATACTCAGGGAATCGATGACGCTCATCCTAGTTGCTCCCATGTGGGTGAGACAAACGTGGTTCCCACACTTGCGCAAACTGGCGGTGTGCGAACCCATGAGACTCCCATGCTGGTACAGCCTACTTTCCCAGCACAGAGGGCAAACAGTGCATCCTCAACCCAACTCGATGAACTTGGCAGCATGGCTCCTGAAGTCATAGAGTTTGGCCATCTCAATTTACCACAGAGATGTATGGATATTTTAAAAGAATCAAGGAAACCTAACACAAGGCACTGTTACTTTGATAAGTGGAAAAGATTTGTTATTTGGTGCCAGAATAAACAAAATCAACCCAGTTGATTGCACCCCTTCCAATATTGTCACCTATATGCTCCACTTACTGGATGCAGGGTTGCTATTTAATTCACTCAAAGTACACCTGGCGGCGCTGTCAGCCTACACCGCCTTCCATAACAAGGTGTCATGGTGGAAAATGCCAGTTGTCAAAGCCTTTATGGAAGGGGTGAAGAGACTCCACCCTCCAATTTCTAGACCACCACCATGATGGGACCTTAATGTGGTGCTTGCTAAACTCATGGGACCCCCCTTTGAACCCATGCTTAAACCTAGTCTCAAATACCTGACTTACAAAACTGCCTTCTTAGTAACCATTACATCCATAAGAAGGGTCAGTGATTGAGGCTCTGTCAGTGCAGGATCCTTTCTTTACTGTTCATAAGGATAAACTGGTTCTACGGACTCACCCTAGGTTCTCACCTAAGTTTGTTTCAAAATTCCATGTTAATCAGTCCATTTAACTGCCAACCTTCTTCCAAGAACCCAAAAGCTCTGCTGAGGTGAAACTACACACACTAGATGTGCGAAGAGCAGTCCTCTACTATGTAGACAAGACCAAACCGCTAAGAAAGAGAGATCAGCTGTTTGTCTCCGTAGCTACAGGCAGAGAAGAAGATTGCGTCTCTAAAGGTGCCATCTCTAAATGGATAGTCAACTGTATCCAACTGTGTTACTCCCTTTCTGATAACTCTGCCTTTTACACCAAGGGCCCACTCTAAAAGAGACACAGGGGCCACTCTGGATTTCATTGCAAATGTAACCCTTGACACAATTTGCAAAGCAGCTACATGGAGCTCTATTCACACTTTTACTCAGCACTATTGCATTGACACGCATTCCAAGACAGATACTCAAGTGGGACAAGCGGTTCTAAGACATTTGTTCGCTCCTGACCCTTCTCACATCCCACCTCCTTCTTCTAACACTGCTCGCTAATCGTGCACAGCATGTGATCTAAGCAGATTCCACAAGCCTCAGAAGGGATACATTACTCACCGTAATCGTATTTCTGATGCTTGTATCTGCTTAGATTCACATGCGCCCGCCCTTCCTCCCCTCTGAGAGAAGGCGCATGGATGCTTGTAGTCTTATCTATCTATCTGCTTGGATACTCTGTACTCACGCTACTCCTCATGCTACCTCATGTCAGAAAAAATACTGTCTGAGGGTCCTATACGCATGAGGGATCATGGGTACAGTGGACGTCACACTAGGGATAGTATTACTGGCACACCCTAGTTTGACGCCCCTTTTCGAGTTTCGAAAAACAAACTGTAATACTGCACAGCTTCCACTAGATGTCGGCCTATGCACAGCATGTGAATCTAAGCAGATACAAGCATCGGAAATACGATTACGGTGAGTAATATATCCCATATGGTCCTCTAAATAATGTCACCACAAATGTTTCCCGGCAACATTATATACAGCAACCATATATATAGGGCTATTATTACCTGATACCTTTCAGAATAGTGCCTAGTAATCATCTTTACTAGGGTCACTAACAAAAAACAAATACTAGACTTAATACACTCTTAATAGATGGCTCATGCCCTCCTTTGGTATCTTATGTACAATACCACATTATGCCCTTTTGGTTGACTTTCAACAAATGTAAAGCATGCAACTGAAATACAGCCCGTTCATTCAGTCTGTCTAGATAAAACAATGCACAGCGGCTACTTTTCTTTGAGCTATTTCTTATTGCACGTCTGCATCTCTCTATGCATGTCAAATCAATGAGACTGAATGCAAAAAGAAATACACTGGTATACAAGTTGCACAGAATGACCCATACACCCATGTTATAAGTCACAGTCTGAGCAAATCTATTTTGCAGTGGCTTTCAACTCTCTATCTGTGCAAAGTTCTGCCAATTGACCTTGGTTTTGTGAGACTTGGCAAGACAAATACTGTTTGTAAAAAAAACAGCAAGACTTTGAGAAGTAGGAACACAGAATGACATGTACATTTAAATTCGAATCTCTAATGCAGCACCTAAAATGAACTGAACTCAATTCGCCTCATATTTACCTAAATCTGTTGGTGATATTCCCGGCCCAGCTTTGGGGTGCAGTCTTCCTCAGCCCTTCTGCCTGCCTTGCACAGGGTCAACCCAGATAAGGATTCTCGAGGTTGTAGTTTTTCTTAGGATCGTCAACCCAGGAGAGTGACAGCCTCAATATCAGCCTTAGCTAGCCCAGCAGACAGTCAGCTTGCAAGCACCGGACTGAGTCTGCTCAGCAACCAGCACTTCTGCCTCCTGCGTCCGTCAGTGCCAGAAGAGGAATGCCCCTTTGCTTTGCCTCGCCTCAAAACCCTTTTTATCAAACCCCCTGTTAATCTAGAAAAACACCTCCCTTTGACCAGGTCAGCAATGCAGTTAGCACAATAAGGAAGGCACAGAGAAAGGCAGATCGCAGGTCCAAGGGATCTTGGATTGGCCCTCACTATCAGATGTTAAGGATTTCTATAGACTCATGGGTTTTGCCTCCTATTATAGGGGATTCATGAGAGGTTTTATGGAATTATGGCACACTTCACGCAAAGCACAAGGCGCAATTGTCACTTGACTCCAGATGCATAAGATTTGCAGGCACTTTTGTTTCAGCATCAATTCCCAGATCCAATGCTTCCATACATCATAGAAGCAGATACCTATGATGTTGCGATTGGTGCAAAGATGGAGGAGGAGGAGAGGCCATTACAGTGAAATATGATGCAAGCCAATTAAACAATTTGGAGTGTAATTGCACCATCTTAGAAAAGGGATTGTTGGCATTAATGGAAACCTTTATTAATTGGCGTAATTTGCTCTAAGAAAAAAAAGGAACCTACACAGGCCTTTTCAGACCACAAGAACCTACAACATCTGAAGAATATTTGTTGCCTCAAATAGACACTTGCAAGGAGGCTTTTGTTTTTTCCCCCTCATTTTACTTTCCTGATCAAGTATGTCCCTGTGATGCAAAAAGTGCCAGATCTCTGCCTACAAGATCAAGAAGCTAAAGTTCAGGCACCCTCTACCCCTATTAATCTTAAACTGTTATCAACAACTACCAAGATTCCCTGGTTACATCATTTGCATAATTTGTGGTTTAAGTATCCAGTTAGGACTGTGTTACAGGAGGCTCTGATGGAATTATACCATGATTCTATGATCACTGGACATGGAAGGGTACAAAAGACATTCAGGCATATTCAGCATTATTTTTGGTGGTCTGTAGTGAAAACTGAGATCCCCACATTCTTTCAGGGTTACAGTTAATCAATTAATTGATCCCACTGTCTACTCCAAGAGAACCTTAGCATCACATATCAACATTACTGATTCGCCAGCATTGGAGTGTATAACATATTATTTGACAAAGATGGCACATTTTGTTCCTTTTGCAGGTGTTTCCAAAGCCTCTGAACTTGCAACATTCTTGCTTCACAATGGGCCTCATTACGAGTTTGGCGGTATTCCAGAGGTGAATCAACCAGAATACCGCCAAACAGAATTCCTGTTACTGCCACTTGGTCGGCGGTTTTACCTCTTGATTACAAGTGGTGGTCGGTGATGTTAGTCACCATTTATTGAAGTCAGTAGTACTCCATGGGGAATTTGGTGGAATTACCGCCAGCAGTAATTACGCCGATTTTTAGCTGTAAAGTGGCGGATTTACCTCCAGTTTTTTGCTGGAGGCAAATCCTCACTTCACTGCCATAATTGTAGTATGGTGGTGCGGTAATGCAGCGTTTACAGAATAACCATTCTGATTCCTCTGTTTTTTAACCACGCCGCTGTAATGATGCTCAATATCTTATGACTTCCCCAGTTAACAGCACTGCCTGAGGAAGTCCATTCACATCCTGATTCTGGAAAGCAACCTGCCATTTGTTACAGATTGAAAAAGCCTATTCCACAGCACTCAGAAGGATGGGAAAACAGAGGGGTTGAATCGCTTTCTAGAACAATGCCTTAAATGCACCATCAATCAATAACGAGACTATTGGGTGACATTGCTGAGTGCTGCAGAATTTGTAATAATGCCTACTACTACTCTGTGGACTACATTTTTCTTAGGCACCTGTGCCAAACATGCCTACAGGGTTCCACTTGAAATGCCAGTGGTAGCTTTGTTTAGCTCGAACAAATGCAGGATTTAGAGGACACTTGCAGGGAAGCAGTTGTTCCTCCTTTACGAGTGTTGGGGACATTTACCTTTTGCATATCGTACCCTCTGTCCTGAGCATCCCAGCACTAATGCTGTATTCTCTGGGATTTTTACATTGATGTTATGACATTTTATTTATATTACGCTCATACGTCAGAGCGCGGCGAGGCAAGGGAGGGGTACAAGGGAGAAACAAAAACTATGATCTTACTAGGCCCAGTGACCTTGAGAACACACAAGTGTATGTGAGAGGGAGGGGTAAAGTGCAAGGGGCAGGGGAAGGAGTGGAAAGTGCTGAACATGTGATCAAAAACAACAAGTAGTGCAGCCAGCAGGTGACAAGTGCAAAAATAAGGCACAGACAACGGGTGTCTAATAAGTGCAGGAAAGGGACTGTCGGATTGCAGAGACAGACCCCAGACAAGGGTTGCCAGGAGGCAGTGCGGGTGTGCCGCTGGGTGGGCAAGGATCTGGGCCTGAAATCAGAGAGTAGCCAGGTGCTCAGTGCTGAAACCGAGATCAGCAGGGAGAGGAAGAAAGAAGCAAAGAGGAAGGTCTTGAGGTGCTTCTGGAACCAAAGATGGTTCTCCTCAAGTTTCAGTGAGGCAGGGAGGCTGTTCCAGAGGGAGGCCCCAGCCAAAGAAAGAGATCTACCCCCAAATTGTTGCTTAGAGAAGTAACTGACCCTGAGGGAGTTGGAGCTGGAGGAGCAAAGAGCTCGAGTAGGAAGGTATTTCCGAAGGTAGAGTGATGCCTCAGTCCTTGTATGGGGAAGGGGCAGGGCCAAGATTGACTAAGGGGCATGTTAACTACTGATGCCAATAGCTAACCAGTATGTGGTACAGGGCACACATCACCGCACTGGGTCCCAATACTGGTAGAACCCTCCCTCTGGGAGAGGACGCCTCCTGGAAAGTTGCTGCAACCAAGAAAGAGAAGTCTAGGGGACTAGAGATCCAGCGGAAGGAGCTTGATAACCCGAATGGCAGCGAGATGTGAAGCTGCCACTGATAGCGTGCCAGGAGCTGGCAGGAAGGGAGCCCCAGCTCCAGGAGAGTCAAAGGAATCTGAATGACCTAGGCTGCACCACATTCTCAAAACATCTGACCAGAGGAGCGCCGCCAAGGACAAAGGTATGCAGTGTGAGGAATCTGAGGGCGTCCTCACTTCTTTTCCCAATATATCCTTCTCCCAGGTGGGCATGGAGAGGCTGGCGCTATCGGATCCTGACCCTGGGGGTGGATATGTGAGGGAGGATCACCCGGATGGAGGAGACTTGGTGAGTGGGGATGAGGCACTCTTGGGTGAGACATGGTATCCCCATTCCTCTTTTAGAATGAGTCTGCTACCACCAAGCCTTTATAGGCCATTGTCAATCCTTTCCCTATTTTTCCTCTAAAACATTCCCCAATAGACACCAGTTTGGTGCTGGGACGAGGAAGAGACCAACTAGAGAAACACACATACAAATACCAGTTATGTACTGGGACGAGGAGGAGGCCAGCAAGAGTAATGCAGGTCTCTTGATTCATATATATCGAGAACAAAATTGAGCAAGGTCATGAGCTACCTGACTGCTGAACGGAGAACGAACACCACGTGTGCTAGGATGCACTACGCACAGTGCATCCTAGCACACATCCTTTTTATGGATCCTTGCATAGTCACCTTTTAAAACCATCCATGGCCTGCATGCACTTTCCCTAAACACTACACGTATGGCGCATCCACTGCCATTCATTGCTCCTGGTACAACAAGATCGAGACCCCGCACGCATCACCAGCTGTCACGTGCACCTCAGTACTCGCAATACCCTGAAGCTCATTACTTGAGCCTCCATTGTCTATCTTCCCGCAACCATCCACGCCCGCGGACAACCACAGCATATTCCTTATGCTAGCCTGTGCCATGAAGTGTCTCCTGGTAACAGGCCACCCATAGGTAAGCCTGTTCCACTCTTCTCAGGCCTATAGTCCACTCTCAGCATTAACTGCCTATCACAGCCCATGTGTCCATCCTACTTCCACAGGAATGGCCACACCTAGGACCCTGAAATCCTCCCAGTGTATTTTGACACTGCAACTCCTCGAGCCACTGCACTCCCAAGATCCGGTAAGCACTGGTTCCTTTTTGTACTTAGTCACCTACCTCTGCTAGATACATGTGAATGTACTCACTCCTAAAACACTCTTGTCTCTTTACTCCAACAGACCTCATAAGATACTTCTGTCTATGGCATATCTCGTCCTGATGAAGGCCACACCATCAGAGCTCAGTCCAGCTCACCTTTTGGCCGAAACACTGTCGTGTTGACTTGTTATATTGTGTGTGTTGTTGTTGTTAAACCCTAGATTGTTTTGATGCATTTGTGCTGGTTAATATGCTGTTACCTCACTAAGTCCACTAGTCTCCTTCCCAAGGACTCCTTAGTGGACGTAGAAGCAATAGAAAGACAATACAAATATTCAACATTTGTTCCCTATGAATTGGGTACTACACCGTGAAAATTTGTAAATGCTGATATATCTTATGTTGCTCCTAGTCAAGTGTATCTTTAACACTAACTGCAATTCCATTAAAAATCCAATTGCAGTGCTCAGAAATGCCCTGGTACATTTTTGCCAGAATCTATTCAGTCACACCACCACGCGAAGGTGTAACCCACAAAGGAGTGTGTTCGCTCTCCGTTCAGCAGTCAGGTAAGCTCATGACCTTGCTCAATTTTGTTCTTGATACGTTATTACCCACTTGGGTAGAGCAAGGCATCAACCAGGTGCCCTTTTTGATAATTGGTCTCCTGATTCAGCAATGAGTGGTCTAGTCCCTTTTGAACCAATCAACCTGGCGGGAGGTTTAAAAGCCAGAATTACATCAAAAATGTAGTCCACTGTGGAAGCAGGTCTGCTGACTGCTGGACAACTGCAGACCTCTCCTGCAAAGCGGAGTGGCAGACAGAGTGCTTGAGAAACCCTCTAAGATGTATGCAGCAGGAAGTGAGGCTGAAGGAAGCTGGAGGCTGGTGGCAGACCGTGGAAGGGAACCGGCGTGACCAGGCAAAGCTGCAGTGTGAAGCCCGAGCTGCGAGCCTAGAATCGGTGGTGTGAGCAAAGCCATGGAGAGCTGCTGGGAAGACGGAGCAAGGCGCCACACGAGAGAGAAAGAGCTTGTGGCGGCTGGAGGCCTCGCTGGACCGCAATAAGCTCAGACCAGTGAGTCAACTGAGGAAGCTGGTCACCCGGGACAGCAGGAGAGCACACAAAACCTTTAATGAATGCAGACTTGAATGAAAGCAAATACTTTTTGAATACTGATCTGATTGAAAGCAAGTTTGTGGCACTTCCTGATGCGGAACTGTGTGATTTGAGAAAAGAAGCATTGACAAACAAGCATTGGCAAGAGCGATAAGCGTATAAAGAACTGTGTAACTTGAGTGAGCAAGCATTGGCAAGAGCCAGGAGAATATGTGAAAGAGCAACAAGTGAATGATGCCAAACAAGCCATGGTAAGGTATCATGAGGATGTGAAATGATAATGAATCAAGCACCACTGTAAAGCTGAAGCAGTGACAATATGCCTATGAAAAAGAAGCAAGAAAGGTGTGTTGGTTGTGTCACCTGTAATGGGTGGACTGTGTGGTCCGACAACTGCGCCTAGACCGAGTGCACTTAATGCAAACGCCACTGAAAGCACCCACAAAAAAGCTTGGGTTGAATAGCAAGGAAATCTTGTGTGATCTGAATTAAGGAACTGAATGTTATCCAGTCAATTAACTGGAAATACATTTCACTGAATACCATAATACAGAAAAACAGTGGAGTAAGGGGTTAAAATGAGTCGGGATGGGGTTGCGGTGGCTGTATAAGGGTAGAAAATCGGGGGCCTTTGTGGGGAACACCCCAAATAAAAATAAAAAATTGTTTTTTTTTCCGGTATTTTGGTTGCAATTAAATGTACCACTGAATTTTCCATTGGTAAAATCACATATAAACGAACTGATCGATATGAAATTGGTGATAGGTAACCAAATCAGAAGATCTGGGAAGTGTCCCAAGGAATTGTTGTTTTGGAAAGTTGAAAGACTTGAAAGCTTGGGGAAGGGAATCTCCTTAACAAAACGAGAGCTGGAAGAAACGCTGAGCTTTTATTGAACACTACTTGTTTTGATTCTGACATCCCTACACATTGTATACAATTAGATGTGTGGGCAAGTATAGGTTTTGGACAAGGACAGACATTTGCTTTGGACTTCCTGACACATACTATCCTTAGTTTCCTTTGGGTAGGGAAACTCCACCTTAGCATAGGGAAAGTTAGCCCTTTTTTCCAACCCTCCTTTTGATTTAATAAAGGTTTATAGCCCAAACATTATTCAATTGTCTGAGTCTACTTCCGGATGACTTCACAGCAGATGCTCTGGGAAACCGGGAGGTGGGTGGCAAGGTCAAAGACAACCTCATAGTGGAGTGAAAACCAAACTACCCCATGGTGGGTTGAGAAGCAGGTAACCCTAAGCCGTGGTACCACCAAATGACCCCAGTTCGGGGGGGGAAAACAAAACTACCCTAGACAGGGTGAGAAACTGACAACCCCAAGGTGGGGTGAAAACCAACGGGCCAAAGATGGGGTGAGAATCAGACCACCCCAAGGCGGAGAAAAGCAAATGACTGCAAGGCAGTGTGAGGGCCAGATGACACCAAGGCGACGTAAGAGGCAGTGCTACTGGAGTTCGATCAAAGAACGAGCACCACAGGTTAGGGTGTACAACCAGACACTGCAGGGAGGGGAGATGGACATCAGGAGTGGAGAGTTAATTGTGCAAAGCCCTAGAAAGTATGTCCAGTGGAGTACCCGAGACAGGGCTTTCCAATCACATCAGTGCTACGGGTATCAGAAGCCTGAGATGGAAATTAACTATCAGACGAAGTCCGAAGAGGGAAGAAAATGAATTTTCTTTCAGCAAGTGCAACAACTCAGTTGGAAAAAGGTGAGAGAGGCATTTTGCTGCCTGGTTGTTTGAACTGAACAGGGGCCTGTCTCTTGAGAAATAGACCCATTGGACCAGAAACCCACCTCAGTTTCCTCACGTGGGACCCCAAACTTTTTTCATGTTGGCTTCTGTTTTGTTATGGTGGTAGGGAACGAGATCAGGATAGATCTGGTTTTCTCGATGACGTACAGAGGTTATGTTGTAGGACCGCCTGGAGAGCACCCTTTTGACTTCTTTTTATTTTCTTTGAGATGGGAATAAAAGGCATTTAAGGACAGTTAGATCTATTTTTTAATAAAGAAACCAGTAAACACAAAGTGACACCTTACCTATATCCTGATTGACAAACTGCAGTGGCCACACACCACCTAAGAAGCCTGTGATCTGTTTGAACAGTGACGTGAGGGCCAAACTACCGCCAAGACAACTTTTTCAAATGTGGCCCTGTTGTGCTCTTGCTTGGTCAAGCACCTATTAAGGGTTGCGCAATGTTGCTCTACCGCTTGTGGGTGGTCAGAAGGAGACTGACTAGCTGTTTCCATTTTTAACAAGGTTTTATTCAAATCATAAGAAAAATGCTGTGCTTTCCCTTCCTAACGCAACTAACTAGGGTGCTTGTCCAGGTAATAGTCTGTCCAAAATTAAGCTACTCTGACCCTACCACTTATTACAAAATGATTAAAGACCCACAGAATGACTCCCTTCTCCTGGGACTGCTTTCTTAGAAATGTCTTCTCAATTAAAGATCTTTAAATAGTTCTTGACGATCAACTGCAACAGTCCGTTCAGTTCACTTAGGGGACTTTCCCTTCCGCTGGTTTTGTAAGATCCTCTTCAGAGGTCCTCCTTTTCTGGAGGTTGGAGGTTCTTTCAATCTGTCTTTCTTACATGTACTTGAAAGTTTCTCTTTCTCTGATGGCAAACTTATATCTTGGAAATTATAAACAATCTTCTTATGATTACAGTTATCTACCCTGTTATTGCTTTGCTTTTCACTGAGACCGGTATGATGATCCCATTGACGATTCTCACTGTTCTCAGTATCTGGTCTCCCACTGGGATGAGAATGAAGTGCCCAGTAATGAATCTCACTGTTCTGGTTCCTTTTTCTCTCACTGGGACCAGTATGATGGTTCCAGTACTGATTCTCAATCTCTTGATTACTTGTCCTCCAGCTGGGACGAGTATAATTGTCCCAATAATGTTTTGCAGTCTTCTCGTTGCTGTGCTATGGTGGGCCCAGTAGTGATTCTCACTGTTCTGGTTTCTCTGCGTCTTAGTAAGACACATACGAGTATCATATTCGTTATACTTACTACCCTCCATGGGCCTCCCGCTCTTCCCGTTACCTTTGTGGTCTTGGGACTGCGTCACAAAGACTCTTCTCCCTGGGTCAGGGTGGCAAGTCTGGTAGTCTCTTCCTCTCTCCTTGACACCCTCTGTGTAGTTACTTTGTGTTTGGCTTCCTTGTCTGGGGAATGTTCCCCAATGGCTTCTCCTGGCTCGTCCTCACGGCGTGGACTCACTTGCTTGGCTTTCCAGGGCCTTGCTCCCATTTGGTGCAGCTCAGGCACTTTTGAGCGTAAGCCTCCTCTGCTCGTAGGAAGCCGTGTAGCCTTCTCTGCTTCACTCATTCTGCTGCCAGTGCAGCTTTGAACTTCCTGAGCTTCTCTCTCCCCGGAGTCTCCTTCAATGCTTATGACGTTGTGCTGCGGATTCCCCTGTGCAATGTTAGTCCTTATTCTGTGTTGGACTGGTTCTCGTTATTCATCCATTGGTTTTATTCGTTACAGTACCAGACGGGTACCTTTCCTCATATGGCACATCACAGTAGCAGATGTATAGTGTTTCTTCTTGTCTTCTCCCAACAGGATTGATCAAGTTGGGTTGTTGAGTGAGTTGGGCAGGGAGTTTCTCATCGGAGCGGGAGTCCTTGTCACCATGGGGGGAATCTCGCCCAGTGAGGTGCTGCTGGCCTCTTCCCCTAGGGGGGAGTATTGCGGAGCGGACTCACATCCCTAGCCTCATATGGAAAGGCTCCTTCCCGGGGACAAGTGACTAAATCCTGCGATTCGTCAGACTCTTCAGAGTTATTCTGCTAGCAGTGCACCAATTCCAAATTCACAGGCATCTGAATGATGCATTCCTGCCCATAATCCGTGTTATTTAACACTAGAGTCTTGCATAAGCCATCATTCAAGCTCTGGAAGGATGTCCGGCAGGCAGAGCTGTGTTGTTCTCTCCTGGTTCCAGCTCTGCCACATTTGGTGCAGGTGACCTTCTTTAGCAACTTTGTAGATGTGACATCATTAAGGGGGAAGACAAGGGTCCCGTACCCCTTGATGAAAGGCTTCTAGTAACACGTGAGGCACAGGAAGGCTATCACTTCAGTCTGTGTAGTGGGGATATCCCAGTCCATCACTGCCCGCACATTGGCCTGGAGAAGCTATCTCTTATTGCCACCCACTCTGTGTCCTACGTAAGTCACAGCTCTCTGCGCTATTGGTCACTGTGGTTGATTGTTGGTTGTTCTTTCCTGCACCAAGTAAGTCACAGTCCACCAAGGCCCTGTTGCAGGGTACTCTGGTCTCCCCTATGGCTGTGTTATTCACTTGTGGATTCAGCTCTGCTGCTCCCCTGTAGCATGCCTGGGTCAATTTCTATTTGGCTAAACAACCTGTTCCTCCAGTTTCAGGCTGAGTCTTCTCCATTTGGTCCAGGTGCAATGTGATGCTGGTTGTGCCACTTTATCTGGATGTTGGTGCCTCCTAGGAACCATCTGAAAGATTATAGAGAGCGAGAGAGAGACCTAGCCAGAACAGATGCTGGTAGACACCAGGGCATGGGAAGGGGTGCTAAGTCATACACACATCGCCACACATCTGGGGGCTCAGATGCGGGGGCTCTGTGTTATGATGTAAGTGCAAGTTAAAACAAGTTCATAAAAATGTATTACCAGATCATAGTTAAACATTGAGCTGCACTATGAGCTCATTAAGTTCTAAGAATGTTATTCTAAGAATGTGGATGAGAGACAGTAGAGACTGCAGGGAGAGAGCCATGTTGGCACTCGGCTCTCATAGGCCGCTGTCGCTGTAATGAAATAAATTACTGTTTCTTCATCACTGCTGCCTGGAGCCCTTATTTCCTCATTGGCGACGAGGATGGCTCTCAGCATTGTCTCCCTACTCCTTTGAAGTCTCGTCATAGCGCGGCCTGCATTATTCCACACTCCCGTGCGACAGCGGACGCTGCAGGAAGGTCAGGAGGAGCGGAACAGGTCAGCAGGCGCGTCCCCTGGGGGGTAATCTTGCCTTCCCCATTACTGTATTGACTCTGTCTCAAAGCAACAGTGTTTACTTTCAAGGATCCCTAGCATTGACATTATCGTTGCTGAGCAACCTGCCCATGCAGTTCTGGCAAGTTTCAGGAGCCAGCCATTATGACATGTATCCATTCTGTGGATGAGCAGCCATCATGTTCCAATTCAGACTGATGTAAGGAGGATTGTGACATCATACACAAGGGATTGTACTCATACAAGACTGATCCCTTTGTCTGCATAGCACAGCACTGTCACTGCTCAGTCTGTGCATCCACTGGGCATACTTGAACTGATCCAGAGTCTATTGGTTGCATCCAGCAAGCCCACTCTTTACCACCTTTTTACCGCTTCAGACATGGCAGCTTCAATACCTCCGCCAATGTCATTTTTGAATGAACCTGGACGCCCCCAAGTTAGGTGGGACAGGTGGAAAGACATGTTTGAAAACTACCTGGTGGCAATGGGAGGAGAGAGATTCAGCTCAACTCGCAAAAAGGCATTATTACTTCACAATCTTGGTGTGGAAGGCCATGCAGTGTTTGATGGGTTAGGCAGTGCACAAGCTGGTGAAGCTGAGGACACAGATGAATATGCCCTTGCGATTAAACAACTCAAGGATCATTTTGAGCCTAAGAAAAAGGTTACATTCGAGAGGCACAAGTTCTTTCAGCGTACGCAGGAGTCCTCAGAATCCTTGGAATCGTACATAGCCTCATTAAGAACATTAAGCCACTCCTGTGAATTCGAACATCTATCTGACTCGTTAATTAGAGATCAGTTAGTGAGGTGCACAAATAATATTAGGATACAGGAGAAATTGTTGGCAAAAGACATGAAGTTGGATGAAGCAGTGGACCTAGCCAGAAGCATAGAACAAACCTCACAATGTGTCAAAGAACTGAAGTCTGACCAACAGAGTACCCAAGCTGTGTGCGCAGTTGATCACAAGAAGAGACTTAATGTCAATACAAGCAGGAAAGGAACATGGGGTGCGAAGTGTACCAGATGTGGCAGTGTCAAGCATGGTCCGAATTACCCTTCGTGCCCAGCAAGGAATGCTGAATGTTTCAAGTGTAGGACCAGAGGACATTTCGCTAATGTATGCAAGAGGTCATCAATAAATCTCTTAGAAACCAGAGACAACTAAGAAGGTGGTGCTCACTCAGCTTACAACATACAGGAGGTGTATTCCTCGCAAGACAACCCCAACATGTCTTCGAGGTTTCGACCATTGGAGGAGGAGACGGCAAAGGTCCAACAGATGTTTTTGTAATTGATGGTCAAGAAATACTCATGAAAGTTGACACATGTTCCCCATGGACCATCATTTCTAAAGAGACATTTAAAGATGTTCTAAAAAAAGATGAATCAATGCTGGATCCACCAAGAATTCGGCCCTGTGGCTATGCGGAATCCCCAATTGAGATGCTGGGACAGTTTACTGCAAGTGTGCAATACAGAGGTGGAGAATGCATAGCTGACATTTTGGTTGCAAGAAAGGGAGCCTCCCTTTTAGGTTGGGAGGAACAAAGGAAGTTGAGAGTCGGGGTGCAAGCTAGCGCCACTGAGCCTGTCACCATTGCCGAGATTGATGATATGTGGTCAAGAGAGTTCCCAGAGGTCTTCACCGAAGGTCTGGGCAGACTCAAGAACTTCGAACACCATATTAGACTAAAGAAAGAATCTCAGCCTATTGTTCATAAAGTGAGACATGTGCCGTTAAACATGAGAGCGCAACTACGCAGTGAACTCAATAACTTAGTAGATAAGGGTGTCATTGAACCTGTTGAGGCCACAGAGTGGTTGTCCCCCATTGTTTTAGTGGCCAAAAATAATGGTAAATTAAGAGTGTGTGTAGATTTGCGCAGTCTTAATCACAATATTCTGGTGGAGAGACATCCCCTTCCCAACATTTCCGAGACACTCTCCACTCTTGGCGAACCCAAATTGTTCTCTGTCATTGATCTCTCTGCTGCCTATCACCAAGTTCCCCTTTCCCGAGAATCGCAACATCTCACTGCCTTTATCACACCTGAAGGCACTTATAAATACAATCGCATGCCATTTGGGTTGGCCTCGGCCGCATCTGTGTTCCAAAAGGTGATGGAGGAAGTGTTAAAGGGGTTGGAAAATGTTAAGGTGTTTCAAGATGACATTCTGATTTTTGCAAGTAATGAGCATGAGCATGACAGAGTACTTAGGGCAGTACTATGCAGACTGAAAGAGGCTGGGTTAATGGTCCAAAGAAGCAAATGTAAAATAAGTGTTGAAGTGGAGTATCTGGGACACAAAGTTTCGAAAGAAGGTATTTCTCCCATAAAGTCACTCATAGAAAGCATTAGTAATACTCCTCAGCCCCAAGACAAGGACCAACTACGTTCTTTCATGGGACTAGCGGAATATTACCATAAATTTGTGAATGGCTTTGCATCCATCTCATCTCCATCGAGGGAGTTACTAAAAAAGAACGTGAAGTACACATGGTCCAAAGAGTGTCAGGAAGCATTCTTGCAAATCAAAGATTGTATAGTCAAGGCCCCATCCTTAAGTGGATTCATGTTTGGCAGGAAAATGTTGCTTTCAGTTGATGCTAGTACCCTTGGTTTAGGAGCAGTTTTGACTCAGTTTGACTGAGGTAAAACTGAATACACAATTGCATTTGCATCCAGGCCACTTAGAGGAGCAGAAAAAAATTACTCGGTCATTGAAAGAGAGGCACTAGCAGTATTTTGGGCAGTCACGCACTTCAAGTTCTTTCTATGGGGTCGCCCTTTATTGTCAGATCAGATCACAAGCCTTTGGTTCAATTGATGAACGGTTCTGAGTGGGGCAAAGGGTCTCCAAGAGTTTCGAGGTGGATGGTAGAACTCTTGGGTTATAATTTCAAGGTGTGTTACATTCCCGGGAGGGAGAATGTGGTACCAGATTGTTTATCCAGATTACCTGTGTGTGATGGTGAATTGGAGGGAGCACCTGAATTTCAAGATGTGAGCATTGCAGAAATTGAGCATGATGCCATTGATAAAGAGATGTGGATAAGATCTGGTGAGCAGGATTTAATATTGAATCAAGTTATGATTTGGACCAGAGAAGGATGGCCTCACAAGAATATTGTGGGAAAAGAGTTTGACAGATATTTTGGTGTGAAGGACGAGCTAAGTATGTCTGAGGACGGATGTAAACTTAGAAAAGGAAATAGGATAATACCCCCCAGTGGAGTCAGATCTCATTTAGTGAATATAGCACATCAAGGTCACCTGGGCATGGGAGGAACAAAGAGATATTTGCGGCAATATTTCTGGTGGCCCGGGATTGACAGCGATGCAGAGAAGTGTGTTAGGGGTTGTAGAGAGTGTGGTAAGAGTGACAAGACCAAGATGGTTAGAGAAGTACCAATAAATCCTGTCAAAGTACCGAGTGAACTATGGCAAAAAGTTGCAGTTGATTTGATGGGACCATTACAAAACCTTGACAATGGGTATAAATACATTGTTGTGTTAGTAGACTACCATTCCAAATGGATTGAATGGAAGGCTTTGCGTGAGGCAACCACTGCAGAGATGGTGTTATTCTTCGAGGAAGTGTTTTACAGGGAGGGTTTCCCGACAGAATTAATCACTGATAACGGAGTACAATTCTGTTCTGAAAGGATGTTAACTTTCTTGAAGAAATTTTGCATCAAACACACTAGAACTGCTTTATATCATCCAAGGGCCAACGGCCTCCTTGAGAGAGCCAATAGGTTCATAAAGGGTGGTTTGCAATTGGCCATGGCTTCTAATCTAAGATGGTTTGGTGTAGTAAGAGAAATGATATGGAACTACTGTACCACACCACACTCGGTTACAAATGTATCTCCGTTCATGTCATTGAGAGGGAGACAACCTGGAACAAAACTATGTCCAGGGTGGATGGACTTAGCCAAGAGTTCCAACATTGATCGCAAGAGAATTATGACTCATCAAAGAAGCACAGGATGTGTACAAAGAAAGATTTGATGAGGACAAGAGTGTCAAAAGTAATACCTGGAAAGTGGGAGATTGTATTCTCATAAAGAACCCTAGATTCACTCCCAAATGTGTAGAAAGCAAATACATTGGTCCCAAGAAAATATCTGCGGTAAGAAACAATGTAGTAATTGTAGAAGGGGGGGGAAGTGTTGGTCAATGTCCAGAATTGTGAAATGTCCAGAATGCATGAAGGACAATGCACATGATAAACATGACAATGGTGAACATGACAATGGTGAATTTGCTAATAACAGTATCAGAGAGTCTAGTGTCATAGAAAGTGCTCCAAGGATGACAACAATTCAAGGTCTGCAGCAGAGACACATTCAAATAGAGTCAAGAACAAACCCGGCTGGTTTCAGGATTATTATGTGGAGTAAACAGCTGTATGCACATAAGGGATGAGATGTTTTAACTTGCACTTACATCATAACACAAGTTCATAAAAATGTATTACCAGATCCTAGTTAAACATTGAGCTGCACTATGAGCTCATTAGGTTCTAAGAATGTTATTCTAAGAATGTGGATGAGAGACAGTAGAGACTGCAGGGAGAGAGCCATGTTGGCACTCGGCTCTCATAGGCCGCTGTCGCTGTAATAAAATAAATTACTGTTTCTTCATCACTGCTGCCTGGAGCCCTTATTTCCTCACTCTTCCAACATCCTGGGTCCCCCCTCACAGGGTCATCCAATCCATGATGCTGTCACGATATGTCTTTACTGTTGTCTGTTTCCTTTTTCTCTTCCCACCACTTACCTGTATATGTGCTGTGCTTACCACCAATATTGGGCGTACAGGAAGCTTAAGAGTATGTAGGGTCTATTACATTTGTACTGTTTTTATACATGAGGCCTTATGTTATATAGAGGTTGAGGAGAGTGAAGAAATTGGGACCCCAAGAATGTGAGCCGATGAGTATCTTGATATTGTCTGTGGGCACTGGAGAAGCCAACTCCAGTTAGCTTTGTCCTCAAATTGAAGAGATGCTCCAACTAGATCTAGAACTGATGGTGGACAGTGGCACATATAGGAGCTCTAGGAGGACTGGGATATCTGTGTCTCGGGGTCAACCAGATACAAAATGAATGAAAGCCAAGCAGCATACGTCAGGTGCTGTGAGTTGTACCCTGAAGCCTTGTGAACTTTGTAAGGAGACCCTTGAAAGTATGGAACCTTTTTGTTATGATTTTGATAGACACCAATGAAGTAGGGAAGGAGAAGTTATCCTGGCCATTCCAGAAGCAAGTTTGTTTGAAGTGTGTCCTGGGACCCACCTGGGATTCGCGCAAGACTGACTCTAGAAGGATAGTTTACAAACCTCTGATACATTTGATACACAAGTCAATGAAAATTAGGGTAAAAAATAGCTAAGTCCCTTGCTCTGGGTGTGGTAACATCTTACCTCCCAGTGGTGGTGTGGGGTTTCCAAGTGATTCCCAAACATTATCTTTTGACCTTGTTTATAGGCCCTAAATGTCAGTCAGTTGGATTGTCTGTTAGACTACTTGCTGACGCTTCTGCAGTATTTACGTTGATGTATGGAGGGTCCAGGTGTGTCTGCCACTGAATGTTGGCCTCTTTAATTTCACGATTCTGGGGTCTATCCTGCCTCAAATCTCAGGGACCCTACACAGATAACCTGCCTACTGCTCCTCCTCTGCCCTCCTTGTCTGGGTTTCATACCTCCACCTGCTTCCTCACCCTGCCTTTGGCCAACCATTCTAGCTAGCGCATTTCCCTCTTTCTCAGATGTTGGGGTTTCACCTATAACGCCTATTCCTCTGTTGTTATCACCACTTCCTCCTATCTTACTACCACCTCTACCATTGCCTTTGCCCCTTCTCACCTCCAAAACCACCGTATTGATCCTCGTATTGCACTCTAACACTCTCCTACCACTTGCCACAAACTTCTTGAACCCACACTGAGTAACTGGGGCTCTCTGCTTTCATACCTTGTTCTCTCCTACCCATGGATGGTAGGACCTAGCGCCGTTATTTGGGTGGAGATAGGGCTGGAAAGTCCCCACTTAAGCGGATTAGAGTTCGAAGGAACTCCCGTCTTGCCTCGCTGCTTCCTCTCTCTTCGCATTCGATCTGTGATGGAAAGGTCTTCCAAGATCCTCGTTCTCGAAATGCCGGCATTCCAGCCCTATCTCCACCCAAATAACGACGCAGCAATCTTCAAAAAGTCCGCCGGATCTATGCAGGTCCTGCGCTACTATTTTGAAGAACCTCTGAGTAATTACCAACCAGAATAAACAATGAAAACAGGATTTCCATTAACGCACAAAATGCAATCACCAAGAAGGAAGTGACATCCTGGTGCAAATGACAAATGTTCTAGTCTAACCATTTTATGATTAAAAAAGTTTCCAACTATTATCTGACACATCGGGGATCGATATTGAACTTTTTTGTCAACTCACCAATAACCACATACCGTCCTGAAGAGGGCCATAACATAAACAGCGGAACACCAGGGAAGGTGTAGACGACATCTGTTCAGCCGAAACAAATGTAGACATCTCACAGACACCCAAACTAAGCTGTCTTTCTTTCAAACGAACTTTCAGCTAATGCTGTACATTGAGTTCTCCCCTGCTATTATTAGTTTTTGGTAACACATTTTGTTGTCAATGTGATAAATTATGAATGTCACCTACTAACACAAGTCAAGATTGGTATAAAAATGGGATAATTCTGGACTGTTTTCTCCTGAAATTGTTCTTTTTATAAAATTCTTCTTAAATGTTTGTGATGCCTTTTGGATGGCACACACAGCACGATTTTGTATTGAATTAAATGTAGATTAAACGTGTTTTTAAATGATTACCTGTTTGGCATAATTACCTGGACAGATGAATTGGATAATCTATCCAGTTGCGTTTGTTTCTTCTGACTCCTTCTAAAGGTAGACTAGGAGAGGGGTAATTTAGCAGCCTAAATCTCAAAGGAAAGAAAATGGGCTTAAATCTGAAAAGTGTGAAGATATGGGCAATGCATTTCAGCAAGGAAAAGAAAGACATGTGGCTGACAATGCTGTTTTACTAAATCCATGGAGTGCTGCACTTTTACCTAAAGAGACAGACCGCAGCGTGTACAATATCTTTATGCACCATGAGACTATGACCACAAAATCATAATTGAAGCCAAGCTTCTTGCATTTACAAGAAATAAAAGAACTTCCTTTCTGTTTTTCCTCATCCAAATGACAGTATGCTAAGAGAAGTGCTCATTAGACTTTCAGAGTTTGAACATGGCTTTCTCATATAACTGCCCTATACATATGGACAATTCAGATGTGATGCACATGTATTTTGCAACTGTGAGATTAAAGAAGTACATTACATATGGATATAAGGCCCAGGTGCCTTATAAAATGTAATGTAAAATGCATTGTGTGTGAGTTTAAAAGCTATTGCTTGCAGAATCTTACATGCAATCGGTCATGTCTTCTAGAGATGAAACTAAACCTCAAAGACCTTTCCTCTGCTGGCTCAGGGTTTGGAGGTCTGTGTGTCAACCATCAATCAGGGCCATTGCTTAGAAATATATAAAGAGAAACACTGCCTAGATTGAAACCATGGTTGAAACACATAAGGCCATGCCTGTTCTTTCAGCAGAAGGGACCAGCAGAAGGGGCCTTGAGGTCACAATTCCCATCAAATTTCCATTAGAGTTGCAATCGGGTCCATTACAGGCCTTGAAGGGGGAGGCGAAACATGAGCCAGCCTCTGGTTGATCACATGTTTAAGGGTAAATGCAACTTAAGAGAACAAAGGAAAAGGCTGGAGTTGAGTTAATAGGTTAATAGAAAAATACATATTATTGCATAAAAAGGGCAGCGTATATGTCACAACTGTCATTCCAGACTTTTAGTAAAGATGATAGTAACCCCCTTTGAACCATACTAAAACGATGTTTGTGTGATAAACATAACTTCAATTATTAATGAAAATTTGATTTGGGCCTTCCCTCGATTCCGAGGGATTTGAAAGTTGGCGTGAGGGTGAAGGAAATTATTAACATGGGAACTAAGAAGTGGCATATTTTTCACTGATACGGCTCCTGAGTAAATTAACAAAACCCGTATCTCTGCATAGGAAGGGCGTGCCGACTTCAGATTAGCATCATCTGATTTGTTTTCAAATGTAGTTCTTATATATGTATATATATATATATATATATATAATATATATATCCGTACATGTGAAGATTAGAAAAATTAAGGTATTTGCCATGTTGATAGATTTTTAGAGTTGAAACAGGCTGAGCCCACATGTCAGTTTGGGATGACAAAGCGTTATCCTCACACTGCTTTCCTAACTCACACCCCTCATCTCCTTGTCCTATTAACACACAGGTGGGAGGTGGGTAGAGAAAACCAACCCATCCCTTTCACGGGAATAATGACAAGAGTGTGATGTAATTTGCCCTATAAGTAGAACAGTTTGCATTAGAACTGTGCTTTTCCTACTTATTCCGGGAGATAACCTGCTGCTGAACTCTTGCGAGAAACATCCAAGCAGAGAGGCCCCAAATCTTGCATTGGAGACAGGGACCAGAAGACATAGAAGCGGACTGAGACCCCTTGGAGGATTCAGAGGAGTCTATCCTTGACTGACACCCTTGCTGTCCCAGAGGTGCCCTGCTGTTCCCTGGTTACCATTACAAGGCCTCTCCTGTAAGTAAAACTATCCCCAATGCCATAGTGTGTAGGTCCTGCATTTTTCAAGTATTATTTTAGTTATTTCCCCATATATAAATATCCTGTTTGTCTGTGTAGATCCTTAGTATATTTAATTAAAGTAAATCAATTAATTCCCCTATAGAAATTGCGGGATGTGTTTTGTTGGCATTCGAAACGAACAAGCTCTTCCAAGTGTGTTTTGAGCTGATATAGACCTAAAGATTTGCCAAAAGAATGAATCCCAAAACCCTGTTTCCATGTGAGTGTGCAGGGTGCAAAACGACCCAAACCACAAAAGCACTGCCTGTTCTTTTTAGTGTGGCAAAACGAATTTTCCCATTGCTTTTCTTTCCCTCATATTGCATCTTTGGTAATAAGTAGAAAGACGATTTTTCCCCTTGAATCCTTTTTTCCAAAGAGTGCATTTTATCAGAATCCCAAAATGGTTTTCCCATTGTGTTCCCCGCTCTCTGCCACTGGCCTTCAGTTCAGAGGGGTCAAGTCTAATTGATGTTTGGAGGGTGGGGTGAGGGTTGCTGGGAGAAAAAGTATTATAACCAAATCAGCAATCACTGTGTGTCTTGAATTGTTCTTTTTCTGTATTGGTGGGTGATTTTAAAAGAAAGCGGTGGGAAATTGTCACTGCATATCTCAGTATTATCTCTGTGTTGTTGCTTTACAGAAGTCATTTTTGTTCTTGTGTTGCCACGGCACTGGTGGCTGATGTTAATCTGTCAAATTTGGTTTAAATAAATTAATAAATATATATTCTTACTACATAGCGGCCTGCTTCCTAGTCCATTGTGGCACCGGGTATTTGTTGAGGTTGGGTGTGAGACGGGTTGAAGGCCTTGAAAAATAGAAGCGGAATCAAAATCATAGTCCTTTGTTGTGCCCCACATTGATTGGGGTGGAAAGGAACTCCCTGAGTTGAGGGTGACCGCTTAATAAGCCACGACATGGCGGGTAGCTCCTGAGAATGCTTTCCATTTATGAATTAAAGGCTCCTGGGAAAGCACCCACCAGGGAAAATGGAAAGGCAGCTAAAAAATGGAGCCCAGTTTCTTTTGACCTGGCTGCCACTTCAAGGCAGAGGTGATGCAAACCAGGCCCGGGTTGGATTTGGCAGGAAGTGCTAGGCGGGGATGGGATTTGGCAGGGGTGATGCCAGAGAGTGGTTATAGTGGAAGAGAGCATGGCACTGCTTGGAGGGAGAACCTTGCTGATGTGCAGGTGCCAGGGAGCAAAGTGTGTGAGCTTTGATCAGTAGGTAAACCCTGCGCTCTGCACTTACTGGCTGCTCCTACACTGATGCTTTGTGCTCATACTCAGGGACGTCATCGAGGGGTCGCAACTGCGACCCCTGAGGTCTCCCTTGCTACACCTAAAAACAAAAAGTTTAAAAAAGGTCTTTTTTTTTTTAGTGCAAGCCCCTGGGCTGTGGCCAGCGCCATGTGGCTCTTTTGTTCTGGACTGGCTGGCTTTCTTGCTCAGGCCTCTTAAAAATAAAATAAGAACAGGGGTTCCACAAGTCTAACACTTTCAGCGGTGACCCTAAATAAGAAAGAATAGGAATACCAAATAATGTGTCTTTCTGGAAATCTATGCCATAATTATTAGACTCATTAAAGGTGTATTTCGGGCGCACTTCAGGGGGTAAGTCACTGATTTAGTCTATTCTTAAACACCTCAACTCAGCCTTTCATCCTTCTGAGGTCGATAAATGAGTACCAACAAAGGTTGGGTGATATTGTATGTATATTTTTCTATGTAAAGCGCTTAAGCGCAAGTGCTATATAATAACACATTATCATTTGGCCATGGAAGTCTGCTTGCATTCACAGTAATTTGGTAATATGGCCCTATACACACTGATCTTAACGATACATATGGCGATCCATTCTTGTATGAAATATATATCACATTATAGTAATATCCTAACCATATTTTTCATAGTGTACGTACGAACAATGCTATGTGATGCCACTTCCTGTTTTGCCAAGGGGTCAAATGTCGTGTCCCATCACTTCCCGCAATATCACTTTGGGGTGTGGTCAAATGAGATCACTTTCTGTGATGTCATCAGAGGTCATGGGTCCGGTGATATCACTTCCGCTACCCTTGGCATTTTGGCGAAATGGCGTCCCTGCTCATACTTGGTTGTAATGCTTTGAAAGTTGTGGCTGATTGGTAGTTACGCCACAGACGCAATACACAATATATTCCAGGAAATGGATTCAAAAAATAGCTATCCATTCGGGTGCCACCTTGAGAGGAATTAAATCAAATGGCCATCACAAAAGCAGATCTTTTAAAACGGAATGCGATGTAATAGCATGGGTGATGAGCAAGTGGAGGCTGGTGCATAATGGGTGTTGGTGAACAGCATCTCTTCTTTTATTTATTTATGTATTCATGTATAAAGCACCTACTGCAATACAATTGCTTTGAGGTGCCCAATTATCTACTGGTTATCACTTCTCTGTCATGTGTTACTAGACCCCTCCATACGTCTTACTGTTGGCTTTGTGGAGGTGGCACTCTGAGAGGGAGGTGACAACGAGCTTCACTCCCTTCGTCGTTCTACTTTGAGTGCAGCCTATGGTCAGAGGATTTTCGGAGCAAAGCATAGAGATTAGATCACAAAAAGAGCAAAAAAGAAAGGTGTGAAGCACTCTGGCATGAGTGGTATATGGGTGGATGTGCAGGTGTGTGTGTTTGTGTGGAGGGATCACAATAATGTGTTTTACAAGCAAGGCTGGCATATATTGGCACTGGCTGCAAAACTATTTAACGGATAATGCTGGCACGTATTGCCCAGTGTCAGAATTAGTGCGTGTTTACAGTAGCATGCTGTCATTTATTGAGGAAGGCAAGCTTGGAAAAGTAGTATGCTGATTTATATTTGGCACAGTCAGCATGAAAAGATTTTACAGTGGCGACATTGCTGCATATAATGTGGGCACATGCAACATGAAAATATGCTTTACACTGTCAGTGCAGGCATATTGTGAGCACATTTGTCATTAAAATATTTTGAATACACGCTTGATAATCCAGCGTATATTGGATTTTTCCATGCTACCCTACAGAACCAATTGTAAATTGCAAAGTTTTTTGCCAATTTATTGCAAACTGTGTGCTGTAAAATACGCTATATAACCCATTATTTAAAAAAATGTTCGAAGGCAGAGACCACCGTCTTCCCCGATTGGTTGGTTCGAATTCCCTCACACTGCTCAGTTACTCGGACACATTTGGGGCGAAACATGTATGCCCCTCCAGTGGAACCTTAACAGTGCATTGGATCATCAAAGAGAGGAAATCCAGTGTGCTTTCAGGGTGACACTAGGCAAATGTAATGCAAAACCTCTTCACGAACAGCTCTTTACATTAACTAATGCGTGTTCCAATGACCTCGGCTATTCTCACAATTTCAGGAAAGGAGGAACACCGCCAGCAGGGGCTGCAGGTCCTCTTCAGTCTCTTGGATTTCTCTAGCTGGAAGGAGCACGTGGGCGCCTGGAACAGTTTAGCAAAGCAAATGAAAGCTGCCCTTCACGGGTAAATATCCTGCGACAGTAGTTGTTTTTTCTTTTTATGAAGCCTTACACAATAACCGCTGTTTGTGAAGACACGGTTACCGTGTTACATCCGTTTAATGTATGTCTGCAACTTTACTTTAATGGGCAAAAGAAGAACATGACGAAGCTTTCTTTGGTGGACCACAGGGATTCAAGTAATGTCGTTATTGTGTCCTCTTTAAAAAGCACACAGCAGTGAGTGGAGAGCACACATAGCTGCTAGTGCCTCTCTGATTAGCTTGCTGTTATCTGAGCGTTGTAAACTTGTGTCACACCAGTATGGAATGGTCCCTTAAAGATCATAGTACTTTCTGCTATAATGATTGGGCTTCTGTGGTTGCCAAATAACTCCACTCACATCGACTGCCATGATTTTGAGTTTTTGATTTCCTTGCAGACTCGCTTACTCCTGTTATTCAATTACAGCTTGTGATCCAATCCGAAAAAAAGGCCACCCAGTTCTATGCGGCAACGCAAGTATGCTTTTATAATAGCAACAGCACAGATTGCAGAGGCCCTTCAAATAAAGAACGTAAGACTGATGCGAATATAGGTAGGAATGTGTACTAAATGGTAACTCGTGTAAGTGAAGGAGGCAGCTCACCTAGTTGAAATTAGCTCGACATTTTTTCAAGCAGGACGAGCTCTTTTAAGTACGACCAGGGACAATCGCAGCTTAGGATCCGATTTCTGAACAGTTTCCATCATCCGTTCAGTAAACTTGGAAAATAAATGGCTGCGCATATATAAAATGTGTTTTTTCTTCTGATTGCTTCTATTTTGACAGTCAGGTGGTCATGCCATTTGATTAATACATACGTACTATTTTTGCCTCACTTGCACGGACCCCAACCTCTTAATCTCTGACCACTTTACATTGTGTTTGTTGAGGTTAGCACCTCTGTTGGGGTTAAGCCTAGCACTTAGCTACGCAGCTCTCTTCTAAGGCATCTCCTGATTCTTCTTTTCCTCAGTTAATTTCATTGCCTGGGGGTGGGCTCTTGTTGGAACCTGGGTAGAGTAAATTATGCCTCCATCTTCTCTTCCACATACATACATACATTCTTCCTATTGCTTCCTTGCCGGTAGAAGGAAGGTTTTTGATACCGCAAATCTGGAGTTCATTGAAGAAATGGCGGCACATACTATGCAGAGCCTTTTTAATTATTCTATCCCCAGAGGTGAGCAAGAACACGCAACGGAGGTACATTTGATCTGGTTGGAGAAGGGATATGGACCATCATTTACTGATGGGCACATATTTTCCATCAGTAGATTACAGCGCTGCGGGATGGCAGGAAGGTCTGCTCCTGCCTCCTCCAGGAACTCTGTGTAATGCATGTCGGCAGATGATGACATTCCCAAGGATTCTAATTAATGCTGCCCGCCATGCCCATACATGGTGGGCAACATTAGCAATTGTTTTAGTAATCTGTGAAGGAGCACAACAAACAAAGGACAGAGAAGCCCCATTTTGGGTTTTCCTATTTCGTTCTCCTCACAGGTTACTTCTCCATAATGCGTCATTGAGAATAATAGCCAAAATGTTGATGCAACTTCACTAAAGTTAACTCCGGTCCTGGTTCTGAGTCTGTGTATGAACCCATCTAAATTTTTCGACTCTTACTTTTCTCTTATGTCGCCCAAAGGAGTAACTGAATCGAAAGTTGCACTATATCTTGCTGCCTCTTTGATTGTAACCCCCTCACTTTTGGCCCTTCTGCAGTGTAAAAGCTAATCCCCTTGTTGTTCTGGAATTGGAGGCTATTGGGCCATAATAATTTATCTCTAATTCAACGTTAGTTCAGTTCTGCAGTCACAGGTCTAATTGATCTTCATCTGGGGAGCTGGCCTGGAAAATCTGAATGGTACTGTTGTGATAATATGCATGGCTTTCCTAGCTTAGCTCAGAATTTCTTCTTGCACTGCATACTCTTGAAACTTAACCACAATATTTTGGGGGTCGCCTCATCGTCGCCACCTTAATCACTTAGTCTTCAGTGCTCTTCAATATCTGTTGAAATATGTGTCCTATAAACGATTTCATATCATTCACCTTAGAGTCTTCCTTTAGGAACATCACCCTTAAGTTCTTATTTTATTTGTAGGGATAGATTTGCCTCTCACAGCTACTTTATCTCTTGCAATATCCTAGGGACGTTCTCCTTTAGCGTACAGATCGATCTCTCCAACCAATCTACTTCTGTCCCCTTATTCTGCAATCTTTTATTTTCATTCTATTGACTTCCTCTTGACAAGGCCCAGTCTGCATCAGACAATAGTTTATTCATAGAGGCTTAATTTAAATTCTTCCTTTTCTCTCCATTTCCCCCCTGCACGGCTTCTTCACATCATACTTTTTTTCCCTTACTACAGAGGTGCCTTTAGGCCCTTGTGCCTGTTGCCAGTCCCTCAGAGCCCCGGCTGGGGATGTGTGCATCCAGCCAGCACTGGGTCTGCATGCCTGGTCAGCCAACCTCTTTCACTCTTTGCTCCTATCTGGGTCTCATGGGGCCAGGCCGAAGCTGCAGTTTCTTTTTACCATAAACTCTTGCTTACACTTCTCGGCTTCAAATCCAGCCCGTTGGGGACCAAGCTTAGTTTTGTGAGTGGGCTATGGCCCCTCTCCCTGCCAACTTGTAGGAGGTCACACTCTGCACAGGAAATGTGCCTGAGCAAGACAGAGCGGCGCTCCGGCAAGACTTGCCTTGCCAGAGCGCTGCCCTGTCGCCAGACTCGCAACACTCAATGGATCTGCTCTGAAGCCATGTTATCGCACGCATGTGCAACCCATGCTTCAGCGAGCAGACGCCTTTCAGAAGGCTATGCAGCGCTGCTGAGTCTTTTTAAAGCGGTCTGCTAGTTGAAACGTGGGTTGCTCCTGTGTGTGATAACTCTGCTTTAGAACAGGATACTCCCAGTGAGATCTGTCCTGCAGCCGAGTTATCACTTGCACGAGCAACCCACATTTAAAAAAGCAGACACTTTCAGTAGACTTGGCATGGAATGCTGAATAGAGAAACAACCAAAGGCTCACATACTTGTTGCAGCTGTCCAAACTAGTATATATGGCCTGTAATGTACAACATTTTTTTCCTAGGGTGAGTAGTATGACCAATTAAAACTGCAGAGCCCAACTTCCATTATTTGCTCAGAAGTGTTTTTTTACTGAATCACTATAAGACATGTTTCAAATTTTAAATTGTGGACATTCTTATGTTCCCACAATGCTCATAAAGGCGGAGTTCGTGGCAGAGTTCAGTCTGCTTCCTGCTTGGAGACTATTGTGAGGAGCTGCCGCGACTGGACATTCTCTGTGTTCCTGTCCCTTTAATCCTAAGGGCAGCCTTCATAAGTGAACTCCCCACGCGGAGCGCGGCACGGAATTCGTGGCAGGGTTGTCTGCTTCCTGCTTGGAGACTATTGTGAGGAGCTGCAGCGACTGGGCATTCTCTGTGTTCCTGTACCTTTAATCCTAAGGCCAGCCTTCATAAGTGAACTCCCCGCGCGGAGCGTGGCGCGGAGTTCTTGGCAGAGTTCAGTCTGCTTCAGCCCGCGTCAGGAAGCGGTCTCTCTCCCCACTATGAAGCATACTGTGTTGCTCATAGGACCCTCAAACACGCTACAAACATTTGCAACAACGGTGTAGACTTGAAAATCAAAGCGAAAATCAAAGCGACTTAACGCTGGAGGTAAGCACACATTTGCCTACTAATGATATTAACATTAACAAAGACCAGACAATCCCTGCGATCGGTGATTGTATGGTTCCCTCGTTGGCCTCTCTGGCATCGTCAGTTTTATGCCAGCATGGGGGAGGGCATGGTCGCAATGTTCCAACAAGCCGTGCCATATGCGAGTTAAGCGATCAGATAAACTGTGCGGTCGCGTCTACTAAACCACCACCTCTTCATGACCCTCCCCCTTCCTCAGTCTATGCTGATGCACAAGAAAATCCCTTTGATTTTGATGTTACGGATATCACTGATCGAGACCTGTTGGAACTGTGCTCGCCGTTTGAAGCAGAACCCTCAATCAGCGATTCTTGTGACCCTTGTGCGCGTCTGCGTGTGTGTTCTGCCTTGGAGAAACGTTCTCAAGAAATCGTACTGAATGAGAGCAACATCAGTGCACTAATCGATAACCATCATGCTGCAGAAGTCGGTCATTTGACCCCGATGCAATCCAAATCACATCGCTTGAATGCGGCAAATGAGAAAATCAACACAGGATTAAATGCCCCATCCAACATCGAGGGAATTAGGGAGATGGAGAGCGAGTACTGCTGCAGCTCAATAGAGCGTCACAGCTCAAATCCACAAAATACTCTCCCTATCCCAAACGATAAAGAACGTGTAGGGCACCATGAAACTACCAAAAACACAACGAAATGTTCAACAAATGGACACAACGTAGCCAGAGTGATCTCTACTCAAACTTTACCTTCACACTTGAAAAACATAGCTGGAATCGAGGCAGCTGCACGTGAAGCAAGACTGACTGAGCGGCTAAAAGCTGACTTCCTAACCATGCATGAATGCCTAGAGGCCAGCTACACTCAGAAATATGCCAATTCCCCACGGACCAAAGAGAGATTGGCTCGATCAAACTGTCCACCCCTGAGAGAACTAATGCCCCAACACCCGGCTAGAGAGGAACCACAGGACAAAATCCAAGCAAATACACTTTTCAGGCCACAAGCAACTAAACCACAAGTGGACTCTCAAGCTGAAATAACGCGAAGCACTCTAAATACGACACCAGAAGTTAACGCGAATAGAAATTCATCAGAACAACAACAAACAACTTTGTTAACAAGTCAAACAGACAAAGAGGCAAATATTAATGGAAACTTATCAATAGCTGCAAGTGTGCAGATTCATAACAACATACTTGCAGCAACCTCTATTGCCTTAATACCCTTCATGAAGCTTTACAAGCCAATAAATGACTCAATCCAAGGCCAAAGCTCATTACTAGTTACGATCAATAACAAGCTGCAGTCTCTAGAAAAACTCTCTGAACACCTTACACACAGACTGGATTATGAAACAGAAACATCGAGACAATGGCAATCCTGAATAAACGAGCTAACAAAGCGTGAAGCCTGCGAAAAGGCTGATCTAATTGAAGCAGTAATTGAATGCACGAAGTGGCTCAGACATAATATACCCACACAATCAGCATGTAATCTATACGAGTGCAATTGTCAAAGAGAAGCAGGGAAAACGATCTTGCCACCGATTGATACGTCCTCTTTGGCTAACAGGACAGCAGCAAAATCTTGCCAGACGATAGTGATTAAATCATCAAAGATACCAGTAATACCAAATGAAGGAATTGAAGTCCAGCTGAACTCGCGTGCTACAGAGGAACACGCGAGTGCAAGTGGCAGTACTGCTGCTGAAACCACTGGAGCTGGCGTTGATTTAATCACAATGATGCCAAGCAAGGATGTCCAGAAAACCTCAATTTTGGCTGGAAATGAAAACACCAAATATGGTATGTCGAATCAAGAAAAACAGATAACATCAAACAAAGCGTCATTCGGAATCTTCACTGGAACCGCTCTATTGATATTGAAGCATGCAGATTTAAAATCTTCTGCAAAAGTCAAACATAGAGAGCCTCCTCAAAAAAACAATCAGAAACCAATGGTAAAAAAAAGCCCAAACTAACAATGCAAAAAAGTTCATCAGAAATCTTACAACTCCGCCGAAGCTTGGGCTTTTTGACCACACTGATGTTGCAAGAAAAACTACCAAGCCAGCACAAATGCCAATCGAGCCAGTTGTGTCCCAAGTCTTTCCAAATCCCAACAAAATACCAAGACTCGAGGTTGAAGATTCCGAATCCTCAAATTCCTACGCCTCGATTGACTTATGCAAATTTTCAACTTACTCCATAGACGATGACTCAGAAATCGTGGAGGAAACAGAAAATGCACCAGTCCATAAACAAGGCACACAGAAAACGCGGCCTGAAAGTCTTAAATTTCATAAAATCTTACCAAAAGAACGCTTCAAAGAAGTGGAACTGAACAAACTAGAGAGACCAAACGTCAAAGTAAAAATCTTGGAGGGTAGCCTTTGCGAAAAAGAAGTTCCACATCTGAAAAATGTCAGGCACACGAGTCCCCTGAAATTCTCAAAACTAAACGCAAAACAAACACTAGGACGACTGCAAAAAGAAAGATATACAGCAAAAAAGTCAGGGAAGAGACAAACTTCTAACTCCAAAAATGGATTCTGGAAAATACAATTGGAGTACATCTTAGAAGAGAAAAATGAGGTGAACCTAAATAGAAATAACATAATGAAGTTACTGCACAGCATCCCAGCTCTCTGGACCATAAGATCGCACGAAATCGTGATTGTAGAATACAAAACTGAATGTCGCTCAGATTGGGTGATTTTCCATATGAGATCCAAGTTTGTTGCTAAATCCATAATTGAAGCCAAGGAAGATCTAATATTCTTTGGCTTCGATGTTGAATCCCCGCTGAACCACAAGCAGCTAATCAGCGATTACAGCCCTCAAATACCTCACACGCACAACGACAAGAGCTGTGGAACCAATTTAACGATCTCCCAGGTTCGACAGAAAAAAACGCATAAAACACAGTCAAACTCCCAATCAGCGCGACACAAAGAACAGCAAAGCCATAATTAGCATAAAAAGGAAATTTCTAAGGTCACTCACCTGCTAACGTCCTGGAACACTCGAGGATTCACCCATCTGTTTCATGATGATGACTTGCCGATAAATAACGATCATTTTATAATTTGCGTGCAAGAGACATGGCTGCGATGGCTACTCAATCTACCAATTATTGCAGGGAAAAACCTATTCGGAAGACCGTATTCAGGCTAATCACCATGATCAAGCATAACAATAACTTGAAAGTGATAAGTTCCTTAAATCCAAAATTATTCACACAAGTTAATATATTAGAACAAAGTAATCTGAACCTAAAAGGTGCAAAACAGTTAATTATTATAAATCTGTACTGTAATCCAGCAATGATTTCACAACATGAATTAATCTCAACAGTAACTAATCAAATTGATAATGGATTACTGACCTTTGAAGATCCCTTTATCGTGATATGTGGCGACCTAAACTTCTCCTGGTTCAACGAAACCAATGAATTGATCACTGTAAGAGATCACCGTCAGTCAGAGAATCAGACAAACTGTGGACAACGTTGGTCAGAAGAGATGGCCTTACGACAATGCGAAATGCTGAACGGCTGCATTCGAGGAGACATCCCAGCAGCAAAAACGTGGCACAGAGGTAAAATTACTAAAACACTCGATTACATTTGGACCTCGAGAAACCTGCTGAACAATTTAGCCAAACTAACAACAATAAAAACACTGAAAAGTGATCATGATCCATTATTGCTATCTTGGCGTTGGTCTAACGAAAACCTTGACCATCAATAATGGAAACAGACTCAGAATAAATGCAAATCGAATAACATATTTGACTGCCAAAATGGATAGTAGGAATGACCACGGTCTCGAAGTGAATTATGAACCTTTATTGCATCAATTCACAACAAGAACAATTGGTAATAAGACAGAGACACTGGCACCAAATAATCCTTACAGTACAACTGTAGCGGAAGCAAAAAAAGAACTAGCCAGTGATCTCTGAACCCTAAGAAAATCGAAAAACAAAAACCACATAGAACTGGCAAAAAAACGACGCTAGCGTTATCGTAACTGGCTCAAATCATTTAACAAGATTCGAGAGCAAGATCAGGCCGAAGAAATGTTACAATTGATCATGTGCAGCCCATATCTCTAATCAAGCAGCATCCTGGATCACTTCCTTCCTTGAAGGAAGAGCCATGAAGGTCTACTCCGACACAGCTAACACAGATCCGACCACTATAAACTGCGGTGTCCCCCAAGGATCTTGTACAGCCCCCACCCTCTATAACCTCTTCACAAAACCCCTCTTCGACCTACTTGACTCCAGGGGTGTTGCATATACAAACTATGCAGACGGCAGTACTTTTACCCCTATCTGGACTCTATCCCCAAGACGCCACGGCCCTTCACAACATCTATGCCACTATCCAAGCTTGGATGGCAATCAATGGCCTCTGTCTTAACGGGGAGAAGACTGAAATTCTCATCCTGGGCCACACAAACACATTATCTAAACTAAGCCCCCAATACAACAACTTCAACATAGACAACTCAACCATCTCCGTATCATCCTCTGTCAAGACTCTAGGTGTTCACATTGATGCAAATCTATCGATGAACAAAGAAGTCAGCGCCATAGCCTCTGCATCAGCGTTCAGCACCAAACTCATCAATGCCATTAAACCCTACTTATCCACGCCCAACTGCTTGGCCATAGCTAGAGCAACTATTGGAGCCAAACTCGATTATTGCAACGCCCTTCTAGCTGGCATCTCCGCCAAAAACATTCACAGACTGCAAACCACACAAACCAATGCCCTCAGAGCCGCCATGAGCATCCCTAGAAGAGACCATATATCCCACGCCAGACGTGAAGCATGGTGGCTCCAGGTCAAAGACTGTATTACTCTGAAAATCCTCACCATCACTCACAGGTGCATCAACAAAACCGCTCCAGCATACCTATCTGAAGCAATATCAAGGACCACATCCACTCGCCCCACCAGAGCTCAGTACACCAACCAGCTACACATACCACGCATAAAGAGAGCCACGGCAGGAGGTCTAGGCTTCTCCTATATTGCACCGAAACTCTGGAACTCACTCCCTGCCACCCTTAGAGCTGAAACTTCCATCTCTGTCTTCCGCAACGACCTCAAGGCCACTCTCCTCAACTAGCAAGTGGAGGACTGCCTCCTCCACTTCTGCCATGTATATTGTAATATAACTTTTTATTTATTTATTTGTTTGGCTGTATATATACTGCTAATGACTATGTAGCTATATTGCAACCTGTGTATATATATTGCTAATGACCATGTAACTAAGTAACTAAGCTTTGTACTGTAACAAGTGCCACGATGTCCTCGGGCTGTTGTGCGCTATATAAATATGAATAAAACATGTTAAAGGACAGTCGACATATATGGGAAATATTAAACACTGGGCACCTAAAGCAAACTTTCTCAGTGTCAAATGGTGTAAACGTAGCAATTTGGATCAAACACTTCTCGTCTGTTTTTGCATTTAAAACATCTTTAGAAAAGCCATCTTGGTACCAGATAACATCGTTTTGGGACGTAATAGAAACACAAGACTCCATAGAAAGGGCCATTCAAAAATTTTAAAACTCAAGAGCGCCAGGCCCTGATGGCATTTCAAACATGACACTTAAACAAAACAAACCGCAATGGGCTGCATTCATCAAGCAACTGGTTGACCAGATTGTGAGGTTAAGATTAATCCCTGAATCTTGGAAGAAAGCGGTGATTGTACCGATATTCAAGAAGGGCAATCGTGACGACCATGCAAACTACCGTCCAATTGCCCTTCTTGATACCTTGGGGAAAGTGTTTGCGACTTTCTTGCAAGAAAACTGGCACGATGGGCAGAAGTCGCAGAAGTGACAGATAATCGGCAAACGGGATTTACCAAAGGAGTAGGAGTCGAGCTAAATCTGACGCTGCTCAATATAACCAAACTTGAAACCCTGAAAAACAACAAGCAACTATTTTTTGCATTCATCGACCTAAAACAGGCCTTTGATCGCATTAATAGACAGACTTTATGGAAGAAATTGAAGGCCTGGGAATGTCCGGATAGCCTACTGCAGCCGATCATAGCACTATATTCAAACACTTCGATAAGAGTAAGGTTAAACAAACAAGGAGGCCTTATTGAAGATCTATCGACCGAACGGTGAGTAAAACAGGGATGCCCTTTAGCGGCACTCCTGTTTAAACTCTTCATTTCAGATCTACCTAAGAATTTATTGCAACCCAGGACCTTTCCTCCCAAAGTCAATGGCGAGCAAATTAGTTGGATGATATATGCCAACGACATTGTGCTTTTAGATCTAACACAAATAGGCCTACAACTATTACTCACAGCTCTACAACGCTACCTTCTAGAAAATGAGCTAGAAATCAACGTACAAAAATCAAAGATAATATCCTTTGGTCGAAAATCACATCCGCTATCCAAGAATTTCATCTGGACAGTAAATAATATACCCCTGCAACAAATTGATAGAATACACTATCTAGGAGTAATCTTTAACACTTCACTCCAGGACTGGAGTTGGAAGCAAGTCCTGATGTCCAGAATGCAGATGTTCGCCTTACAAAGAGCTAAGCTCCACGCCAAGTTTGGGAAATTTATTCTGTGCCCAGGGTTAACATTTTATCAGCAAAAAGTGGTCCCTGCAATAACATTCGGCAGCGAAGCAGGATGGAACATCAATGCTCAATTCTGGGACCAATTAGAAGCTAAGTTTTGGCGGAAGGTGCTGAAGCTTCCTCAAAATGTATCAATGATTGCCATTCGTCACGAGCTAAGTATTGTCTCATTATACAGGACAGTCCTATGGAAATCTATAATGATTCTTCGTAAGATGCGAATTGAACCCACAGTAAAACCCTATGAGATTCTAAGAATTAAATCAACGCATAGCCTGAATGATCTCCTAAAAACATGGGAAAACAAATTACTAAAGATACTAAATGAAGCAGAGATACCGTTAGACAAAGTGCTATACATGCCACAAATCGCAAAAAAATGGCTTTGATGGAATTGAATTATAAACGAAGAGAAACGTATGCAATTGAAGACAAGATGTGATTTTGGCCTTTCTCTGCATGAAATCGGTGTCCTTCCAAAATATCTGTGTCGATTTCCCTCCCGTTACCATCGAGATCAGTTTATCAGATTGCGATTGAATCTCTATAGAACTAAAGAGATACTGATTCTGACGCGAGACAGCAATACAACAGATAACTTATGCCGCTTTTGCAATCACAAAATAGTCTGTGAAACACCTGGTGACAAGCTGTACAGCAATCTCCAATCCATGCAAATTACACATTGGTCAATATGCACCCAAGAACGTTAATATGGAGGAGTGGTGGAGTTACTTTCAGGTATAAATCAGCAATTGACATGTGGAGTAATACATTTTATGGATAGTATTATGCCAGACCCAAAGGAACCACTAAATCCTGGTTAACAGCATCTTGATGCATGCAGAAATGTCAATTAGAAGTGAAGAAAGCAACATGTCAATTGTGAAAATTGTGTAAACTGTGACAAAAAGTTTGTTTTTCTTTTCTAAACTAAGTTACAAAAAAATGCTCTTTGCTTTTATACAAATCACCATGAATTGGGTTCTATGAAGAGATACTGTATTGCATGACCTGGCCTGTGGCCACGCCCATCGTCCCCACCCCTCCAAGGATGAGAGAGTTATCCAAGTAAATTGTTTTACATTTCCAGCACTGGTCACACTCCCCACATCCAGGGGCCGAAACCCCCTAGGGTGGGGATCTGCACTTCACGCCTCTCCTAGCCGCCTGGCCCTCCACAAGAATGCACCCCTTTGTTCCTGCGGTCACTTCTCGCTCTGAGATCAGTCCTTGCGCCATCTTGATCACACCCCTACCGGTTTTCTTTTTTTAACAACCAATAATGCATTGTGGAGAGAAAACCGGGGCCGTGCCAATCCGAGATCACCTCGATCCCGGGACCACAAACTCTCTACAGTGGCTACTATTAACCTTTTGACCAGTGCTAAATTCTCTATCTGCTCCCTGTAAGGCACGGTGCACTGTATGATGGGCCAGTGAGTGTTGTGTCAAGGCTCAATGTCAATGCTTTGATGTCTTTATAACATGCCATTCTAATACTGACTGAGCTGATAGGTAGCCATGTGTTCTCCTGCAACGTGCCTGGTATTTGAGGTCTCATGCAATCTGTCTTTCAGTCTCTTGTATAGGTGTGTTTTTTTACCTTTTTAATGGGCAATTTGTCTTCCCAGTTTTAGCTGGATTGTTATGCTAGCTGTAAGGGTGCAGAAGCAAGTCTGACACAGTGGTGGCATGTTTGTTGGCAAAGACTTTTATTAATAAAAGTGAAGGAAAAAGAAAAGCCTATATTGTCCTATTACTATGAGGGGTTGCCCTACTTCAACAAAAATACTAAGGACTTTGTCATGATGTCCGTATAGTAAAATGTCCACCGTCCTGTGTCCAAACCTATTTCCTTCCCTTACACTCTAAACTAACTAAAGCAAACTGGGTGTCTTATTAATCCAGAAAGAGACCCTTCTCAATCTGGATATAGACTCCAAGGGCTCGATCTTGTAAAATAATCTTTAACTTCAGAGTTCACTTCTTGAATGTTAATTCCAACATATAAACAACACCGTTGCCCCCAGGCCTCTGGAGGGATTCTCTTCTTCTGTCTGCTCTTCAGTTCATAAATGTTCCATCAAGTCTGGTACACTAGCCTGCCAGACCTGACCGTAGACTATATTCTCTACAAAAACTCAACGTTGCAAATATCTCCAGGTCACCAATGTAGCATCAAGTCTGGTTCACTATCTTGCCAGACTTGATTATATACTTTAGAGTTCCAAAACGTATTTCTCGTTTTGGCAAAGGGTTCCCCAACACCTTGTTCGAATCTCTAGCGCCTATTCTCGACCCCAAATCTCTCGGGACTGTTTCTGGGTCTCGCTGGTTTCTCTTTTCTTTGAGCTCCAGATCGTTTTACACTTTCTCTGTGTCTCCCCGATTCACTCTGGGCTTCAGCTCACTGATTATATATATATATCTTTGTGCTGGTCTGGGTCCTTGACCCTTGTATACTTTCCTGGCGGGTCTACCCTGTTTTCATATGGGTCCCAGACCCTAATCTTCTGTTTCTGTGGGACCCATATACTGGTTTCACCTGGTGCCCACTTGAACATACCTGGTGTACTCTCCTGCCAGGTACTTGTTGACAGTCCTTTTCACAAAGTTCATATCCAATTGTATAATCCCTGTGTTATCCCCTTTTTGCTCTCTTTGGGCCCCATTAGTCGACCCTTTCCCTACTTTTGGGAAGTCTGGGTGTGGTCTCTGGTCTCTCCTGGAGGCAAAGTGGGGCTTCTGTGTCGCTGCCACGCTCGGCATCCTGTCTGCAGCTGCTGCGTATCGTTAGGCTCTCCCTATGTCGTTGGCTGCGTGCGTTCTCATTCTTGGTTCGCTTTCACCGGTCGGGCATCTCTTCTCTCCCTCCTCCAGGGCTGGCTTGACGCCCTGAGTCCTTCTTCCCTTTTTATGATTGAAGCTGCCTCTTGTAAGCTGTACCGTGCGTGTTGGTGCTGCAGTGGACTTATGCCTCCTGGCTCCATCTTCCTCTTGTCAGTTGTGACTTCTATTTTACCGGGGTAAACTTCACTCTTCCTCATCCCAGTATGTTTAATGAAACTCTGTACACTACTGAAACACATAGAGGTATGGGGGACCACAGGGGACTGAGTGGGACATAAGGACAACAGGGACAACAATGGTGGGGGTGAATACAGTGTTCTTTTCACTGGTCCCTTGGAGGGTTTCCCCTCCCCATGAGATCCACCCACTGAGTAGCACCCCCAGGGGGACTTTCAGTAGCATCCGCTCCTCTTTGGCTCCATGAGAAGGGGCTTCCCCTGTGGAAGCAGTGACAATACCATGGGAGTCATCAAATAGCATAACAGTTTAAGGCCCGCACCATTCCCAAGTCCTTAATGTCTTCCCCCATTGGCCCAAGGCCACTTTACAGCAGTGTTATTGTGCTTCGAGCCAGACCAGGTTAACATTTTCTTTTGTAAGTGTCACATTGAATATTAGTATTACAGAGCTATGCACATTTTTTCAGTGCTAATATTACTTTAGTTCAACCCTGTACTGTGCAATGTGCTGTCCCCACTTCTGTGGTCAGGTATTTGCTATTAAAATCCTTTGGTGCAATCTTCTTTTCGAAGTTTTGCGAAGGTGAAAGGCATGCCTCTCATTCAGCAAACCCATAGTTTAAGTAACTGCATTACATTTGTATTCATACTAATATTACTTTCACTAGCAGAGCAGTAAGAACTGTTTTATATATAGGAGCAAACGAAGCAAAGGTTCCTATATATGTGTCTGAGCAGAAGGAAAAAGTAAACGTGGCAACTACAAAACAACCCAGGCCATTGGTAGTCATTCCCGTCCTGGGAAAAAATGGATACATACCTGAGATTGAAATGGATGTTATTAGTAATACATCACACATAGCACGTGTTTCAAACACTACTTTTGAACGCCAGAGACAGGGTCAGCAAAACGAGCAAAATAAGGGATTGACAAAGGTTGGGCCAACACAGATAATGCATGCAGACACACCTGATCCAGTGACAAGAAGCCCAAGCACAAGTCCCACAAGACAATCACGTGCACAGATGATAGCAGAGTCAACATGGCCGTTCATAGCCATTGCCAGAAAGAGACAGAGGGATAAAGAAAGACTTGCTGAACTTTCTTCTACTCGGGGAACCCGGATGGATGTTCCTGCAAATCAACCAGCCAGAAGAAGTTGTACCGATGTGTTTACAGATGTGGTTATAGCGAACTACAAAAAGACTTTGAGAATTCAAGGAAGCACCCAAGAAGACAATTATGAACTGAATGATTATGTAGACAGCACAGTACACTTGGGAAGCAACATATGGTACCAACACATGAAAGAAGTTCGAAGAAGGACATCAGATGAAGACTGCTTCGTGTGTGCACTACTGCCATATAGCATGGGGAAGTCAAAAATCTTCATAGCAATTGAAATTGTTGTCCAGACAGCGCATTGCCTATGGCACATAGCACTTTGTAAAACAAGAGGTCAATTTATGGTAAGCGATGCTTCTCTTAAATGGGCAACTGAAAAGACAGATCCAGATGAAGATGACTACATACAAGATATAAAGACAAGAAACAGAGCCCATACGAGAAATCACGTGATCAGATCTGAGAAGCCAGGAATGAAAGGAGCTGGTATTAGATGAAAATTGAATGAAAAACTTCATATGAAAGGAAAATCTGCAGAAGAAGCTTGCAGATGGAAGAACAGAGGACAAATGCAAATTTGGGGAACAGTATTCTCACCAGACGAATGGGGAAAAGGAGTAGTAATCTGCAGAGCATGGGTAGTTATTGGCTGTTGCCAACCAACTATTGATAAAGTACAGAATGGATGCAAACCATTATGGCCAAGCCTTGCTAAACTACTGACATGGGTCGAAGACAGGGGAGAACCATTTTAGATAGTACCATTAGAAAGTTCTAAGTTTTGCTTCAGAAACAATGGTACAAGAAAAATGGGAGAACATCAGAACTGTGGACAAATATTCGATGCACCATGAATGGTGCATGGAACAGCAGTAATCATGGATCACTATTGGGCTTGTGGATCAAAAGCCTACATCAGACTGCCTAAAGACTGGGGAGGAATTTGCACATTGGTGAATGTGCATGTTCCTGCATTGGCGAATTCCTAAAGGTGACCTGAACATTGACAGTTTTCCCAAAGCAGATGCTTATCTAAGGAAGAAGAGATCTGTGGAACTGATAAGTCGAATAAAGAGAGAGAATTAGTTCTCTGCTAAATCAATAGAAGCCTTTGATGCCATTCCTTATGAACACAGGCTGTTCAGCCAGACCTCATCAGTGTTCACGATGATCTTATGCCAGGATTCCAGGTTAGAGTAAATACCAAGTGGTTACAAATCACCAGATGGGAATTGCTGCAGACAATTAACACAACTATAAAAGGATTTAATGTAATCCAAGAAGAACTGAGAGCTGTAAGACTAATGGCTCTCCAGAACAGATACGTCCTGGATATGATTACAGCCATGGATGGAGGTATTTGTGCCAAAATTGGAGAATCATGTTGCACATGTATACCTTCTCACGATGACGAGAATGGAACTTTGACAGAGGCCATAAACATGCTGACGAAACTTCATGGTCAGATGATAGAAGAAGTAGAAGATATTGCTGATGACAGCTGGTTTGGAAATCTCTTCTCACGGTTTCCACAATGGATGGCAGATATGTTCAAATTTCTTGGAGTGTTGCTATTATTAGTGATGCTTGGATTCTGTGTGATCAAGATAATAATCTCACAATGCAAAAAGGCAGCAAATAAAGCCATAGGAATGAAGATCATGATCAATGTTGAACCAGGATGGTAACCTAAAGACTCGACTCATGAAGAGATCATAGACTTTGTGAAGACTAGCATCCATGCACCTGAGGGAACAAAGCTCCTGTATCCAAAGGACCATAGGAAATATGTGGTAAAATGATCTACTGCAGTCCAAGTTGACAGCGCACACTCATGACATGGAACAAAGATGAGCATGTGAAGTCAGGTGGATGCCTGAAGGGAGTCATAAAAATATGGATCCCTAAGAGGCACCTTTTCAGACCAGGGGGGGGAGTGTAAAGGGGGAGCCAAGTACCCCCACTCCACCTACCCCGCCTACATTACCTGAGAAGTATGAACCAAAGTATGTGACATATACTACACCAATCAGAAGGCAAGAAGAAACTATGTATATAGCAGTCTTGAACAAACAAGGAAGGCCTCAAATTCAGTGTCGCAGTTACAAAAGCAATTGAATTAAACAGAATATAATTCAACTAAGGAGTTGGATGAGCCAACGAGCCAAGGTCTTATTACTAAAATTGGCTGACATTAGATACAATTAACGTGAAAGAACAGAAGCTCCTGTTCAAGAAGGTCAAGTGTAAACAGACATCAGAGGACTGTTGGGGAATAAAATCGAATACAAAAAGGCTCAATTCATGGTGTCCAGTCACGTGCTGGAAGACAGTTGAATGCATGAGGAGATCACACCTACGCATGGAAGCTAGGATTTTTTTAAGGAGTATGGGATACATACTCCTTAAAAAAATCCCAGAGAACAGTACAGACTCAAGGCCAACTTCAAACACTAATTGCCACTGAAACATTGAGGTGATGAAGGAAATGTTCTTTTAATTGGTGGGAAGCTGGTAGCAAGACAAGCTCACCCGCACCTGGTTGTTCAGTCTGCTTGCTGCTCACATAGGTGGAAAGTTATTGACGGGGGTTAGAAGCCAACCAATTGTAGAGAACCATGTAGTTGAGGTCCTATAGTTTGTGTAGCCTATGGAACGTCGTACATTTAGTGAGGTTCATAGTGGCCATCTTGAATGGAGGGCTTAGTTGCCCCACCTCCTTTTGAATATCCAATTATTTCTCTGTTACGCTATACAGATATTACACCTATACTAAGTAGTTCACTTAGAGCCAATCCCGCTTCCCGATAGGTTTTAGAAGTTTGCCACGTAGGATGACGTTGGTAATGACACAGGTCTACATGTCAGTAGTGACACATGGGGTCTATTAAAATAGTTTTTTCTTAAATCAGTTGATAGTTGAGTATCGAGCGATTGCTGATGTTCATTGTACTCCCTGTTTTACTTAATATCATGAAAACAGACACATTTTTTGCCAAGCTGTTTGTGTCGTCTGAATTGTGTTTGATTAAAATCTGCATCCCCATCCATCTCAAGGGTTTTGCTACTCATCTTAAAGGGCTGGAAAGTCTCCAGTTCATCTGCTTCCCTTGTGTCCAAGACATTTAATTATTCAACACCACCCCCTTTTATACCCATGAGGCTCTAGTTAGTTACTAACTCTTCCACCTGCAACATGAAAGCAGAAAAAGACACTTAAGCTAATCCACACATGCCAGAGCCCCACCCAAAAAATATCACTGGAGGTTTACTGGAGGTTCACTGGAGATTGTGTTGGAATTGCTCTCCCGACAATAGTCTACAGGCTCCCCATGCATTTCACTGTGACTGGCCCTTAAGGGTCCTGCCACTGTAAAATGCAACCCAAAAAACACATTTCTATCCCATTTGGGGAACAGAAATGCAAGTGAGACAGCAGCTGTCACATTTAAAAAAATGAATTAAAAAAAAAGTATTGCTAGGGCAGTAAAGTAGAGTCACTAGGGTCAGTAAAGACCGTGTAATTCAGTGGCACCCCTCATGCACCTATTCAAAGTTGGCACATAGGGTTGCCTACAATATCTGCACATTTAAAAGTGCATCTTGTTTGTCAGTTTGGGATGCACTTTTAAATGGGCAGAAACGCCCATGATTTGTGTGAAGGGGTGAAAAAGGACATCTGAATGGGCACATATAAGATGCGTTCATTCGGATGTCCTTTGTGGATTGGACTGCTTTTTTTTGCACAAGAGATGAAATGTTCTTGCACATTTCATTTCGTGAGTAAAAAAAAAAAAGTTGAGAAACTGGCCCCTTAGGTATTTTTTCATTTTTAAATTTGTTTTGCAAAAATGGCAATTTTATGGGTGTTTTTACAAAAATGGCAATTTTTGCACTTTTTTAAAACAGCCGTTTTTCACAGCATTTTGCGGGATAGCAAAAACGCAATTAACTGGAGGGTCTGTACAATACATGTGTAAACAATACAATGGTATGTTTACAGCATCTGGTTCTAGTGTGACCGCCTCTCCTCTTGGGACAGCATGAAATTGCTGCTCTGGTTGCCCATCTCGATCATTTGATGCAAAGGAAGGAAAAATATCTTTAATGGCCCTGCATTTTTAGATTTGTTTCTGGAAACAGCATTCGTCCTTGATCACTAGCTGCTTTCTGGAAACAATTTCTCCACCAGTTGCGGTGCAAATGTTCCTTTATAGTGAAAAAAGATGATTTCTGTGGGTGCGATGAACTCTGCTTCATTAACCAGTTCCCAATCGATGCATCGAATCTGCTTCAGACCAGATGACGTTGTAGCTTCACTTTCAGCATGAATAAAGTTTTAAGTTTTATCACGTCCTCAATCTGTCCCTCGGAGAAGTTTCTCTAAAGCTCTGTGGTTTCTTTCTTAATAGATCACCACCTGGATTATGATGCCCTCCAGGATCGCATTCACATTTGTAGTATTTCTTGGGTAGTCTTCAATTAAACGAAGGAACACCACACTGACCACTCTATGTGCTGCGTCGGGTGATAGGGGCATTTGTGTTTTCTTCACTGTACTCCGGCAATTTCAAAAACTCTTCAGCGATGATTAGAAGCAGTCTTTTAACTATTTTTTCCGTTGTCAGTATTGACAATAAAAATTTGTAATGCGACAAGTTCTCCCCACCAGTCACGGATACGTACGTAATATCAACTCAAAGTACGTAAGTATGTGCCTAGAAAGGTCATCACTGGGTAGCACCAGGAGTAACTCCAAACAAAAGCTCTTTGTGGAATGAATCTGGATACTGTATTCTTTTCCATTTGCTGTGTCCACGATCAAAGTTTGGCATATCCTTATTCTTATCAAGGCTTAAGTGTGCCTCAGACCAAAGTTAATAACCTTTTTCAATTTTTCTTATCAAGGCTTTAAACATGCCTCAGTTCAAAGTTAAATAACCTACTGCGGCTTTCAAGAATGCAGATCTTCCCTTAACCCTGCAACTAAGATACACAGTGTTCGAATGTGTCCTTTTACCCTTTTATTTGTAGCTAAAAATGGAGTGTCCAAATCAAGCCACAGTCCACTAACGTGTTTTTCACGCTTTCCACTTGGCAGGTTATGCGTCGTCCTTCCTCGTCATGGATCTCGTCTGCATGTGCTGTGGTTCTTCCCCGATGATTGTAGCTTCTTCACAGTGGTTTGTAAGCAGAGGTCTCTCTCCGGCGTAGATCTTTGTATTGGCCAGGAAGATCCAAGCTCACCTACCCTGCACTTTGACAGCAGATGGTGTGACGTCCTTGACAATGAAAGGACCCTGAAAGCGGGGCTCGTCCCACTTTTTCCTTGTGTGATTACGAATCAGGATCTTGTCACCTGGGTTAATTCTTGGGCGTATAAATTTGGGAGTTTGGATTGTTGAAGCATCTCCTTCTGTGTTCTGTACTGCTGTACACCCTCATCTCTGCAACTGTCCTGAAATCACAGAAAAACTAGATGTTAAACAGTTAAAGTAGTTTTGTAATTCAAGTCCTAACACTTCTGATGTTGGCTGAGCATCACTTCTAACTCTGGATGGAGGCATTAAAGGCGTTCTCATTTTTCTGACAGTCACAATCTCATGCGGCGTGAGATGGTGGTCAGAACCTGGTTGGTTCCTTAATGCATACAATGCAAGTGGTAGGCAGTGCAACCACCCTTTTTTCAACGTAAGCTTCAATTTACTGATTCTTCCCTTTAACAGGCCATTGAGCTTTTGTCAGATACCATTTCCTTGCGGATAAGCCAAAGAAAACGTATGTTTTATTCCGAGCAGCAAAGTGATCGGCTCGAAAACTGCATTTACAAAATGAGGTCCATTATCCGATCTCATTACTTCACACGCCTGCCATCTGGGAAACACTTCACGCACCAAAAACTTGACTGCAGACGTAGAGTCTGGGTGTGTGCATGGACCTGCCTCTATCCATCTGGAGAAAGGACATACTACAACTAAAAGGTATCTGTATCCATTACAAACTTGTATCATATCAACATAGTCGATATGTAAGGGCTGAAAAGGGCCATTTGGTTTTGGGATCATCCCCCTCACTATGCATAGCATATACCCAGTCGTGAACTGCAGGAAAATAATACAATTTACCATAGAAAATGCAACATGTTCCATTAGGTTTGGTACAAACCAATCCTCAGCAATGGTTAAAGCAAGATTCTTCCTAGTTGTATGTGCTGGATAGTGTAGTTGTTCTAGTGCTATCTTTAATAAGGCTATATGCATTACTGGTTTGCCAATGCTGTCTTGTCACCACAATGCTTTAGAGGGGTTTAAAGAACACCCTCTTCACTTCCACAAGTTCTTTTCTTCTTGCGGTGCCTCACCTTGGAGCTCTGTTATCTGTGTTTTAGGCATTATATCGCTCGTCCATATTTAACAATACAATCATTCTTTAATTTATATCAATAGTTTGAACATTCACCATTTCTATATCTGTATTGGCTATGCGCTTGGCTTCAGCGTCTGCTGCTTGATTTCCGCTTGAGATAAAATCAGTCACTTTTGTGTGAGCTGCGCGTTTAATGACTGCTATGCCCAATGGGGTTTGTAGTGCCTTAATGAGCCTATCCAAAAAGGCTGTGTGCTGCACTGGCGTGCTGTCCGCTCGGAGGTAGCCCCTCCTTTTCTAGTGTGCTAATCCTCTACGTACCGTCAACATCACATAAACCGAGTCGCTGTACACTGTCACTTCCTGGTCTGCGTGATTCTCGACTGCAAGTATCAACGCCAATAATTCTGCAGTTTGGGCTGAATAATGAGATGGTAATCGAGTACTTACGAACACTCGAAATTCTCCATTTGTCAAATGTTTCACTACCACAGCGCCTGTATATCTTTGCCCGTCATTTTGATCGATTATTGAAGAACCGTCAATGAAGAAAATTTCTCCCCCTACGAGTGCATTCTCCTTTACTCTAGGGAGCTCATCACAGAACTCTTCATAGTTTGCGCAATCGTGCATAGGCTCTCCTTCTGTGATTGGCTCAGCTATAAACATAGCTGGATTCACTATTTTACATCGGACGATTTTAATCGCTGGAGTCGTTCTGATTACCTCATATGCAGAAGCCCTTTGAGTAGTCAACGTGCCTTTTTGTTTTTTTTAAAATTGCGAATAATGCATGTTCAACAAATAATGTCATGGAACATCCCTTCACTATGTTTGTAGCTTTCTCTATGGCGAACGCAGCGGCTACTAAACTTTGTTCGCATGGAAAGTGATCTCTCATTATTGGGTCCAAAATTCCACTGTAGTATTCAAGGGGTTTGTACCCCAATGTAGTACTCAGTGTAAGTACTGCTGTCATAAAAGTACCATCTGTGTGCGAGAATAAAAATAATTCCTCTGCATAATTGGGAATCCCTAAAACTGGAGCCATGCAAATGGCGTTTTTCAGTTTGTCAGTTTGTCAAACCCTTTTTCCATTGCCTCAGTCCACACGATTTTCTCTTTCGTAGCCTGTACCTTTTTTAAGGCCTGCAAAAGCGGCCTAGTGTACGAACTGTAGTCAAAGACCCATGCTCGGACATAATTGCATAATCCTTTGTTGTTTTATCGTGTGTGGCTTGGCTGTTTTTAAAATGGCCTTGGCTCTTATAGAAGTAACTTTCTTTGCCTCATGTGAAATCAATTGGCCTATGTGCAACACTTGTTGACAATATTGTAACTTTTCCTTGTCAACTTTATAGCCTTTGACAGCAAGTATTATCATCAGCTGAACAGAATCGTGTCTGCACTCTTCCTCTGTGGTGCTGCAAACTAAAATGTCATCTACGTATTACAGCACAATGCTTTCTAAAGAAATATTGCTCAAGTCCACCTGGAGGACTCGATAGGGACTCACAGTACCCCTGGGGCAGCCTTGTGCTTTTTAATCGCACTTGGCTAAAAGTGAACAATGTCAAATCTTGTGAGTCTTTATGCAATTTGATTGAGAAAAACACATTTTTTAATTCAATCACCATGAAATATCGTGCATCAACAGGTATATTACATAGAATCGTGGACGGGTTAGGAACTAGAGGGATTTCAGCCTCTACGATCTTGTTTATTGGTCTTAAATCTTGTATTAAATGCTATCACCCCCCTTTGATTTTTTTTAATAGGATAAACTGATGTATTACATAGTGATTTTGATGTCACTAAGATACCTTGGTCCATCATGGCGGAAATCGTCTTGAAAATTCCTTCATCTGCCTCTCGAGACATGGGATATTGCCGTGCTTGAGGTAAAATTGTTCCCGGTTTCAGTTTAATCTTCACTTCCCCGACTCCTTTCAGTAAGCCTACGTCATAGGGGACAGTAGTCCATAATGAAATTGCCACTTTTGCCATATCTTCATCAAAATATTCAGGACGCTTCTTTGCTAGCATCATTCACTGCAGGACCTCTCTTAATCGCTTTGACTCAATAAGTAATGCAAATTTAAAATATTACAAAATCGTCAGATTTGTCATCTCCGAACAAATTGTCATCAGTGATGTCAGTCACTCAGCTGCCTTCCTCAATGGCAATTACTGTACACCATTGTCGACCTTTGTCATCAGTTGCATCGAGCAAAGCCATATTTCCTCGGACTAACTATGTCTAAAGGGGAAATTTGCCCTTCTTCTTCATCCATAGGTATCTGTGGTCTAAATAGAAACTCATCTGGTATTCTCATGGTTCTGCATACTAGACCTGGCAGCCATGTTAGCAGAATGCATATCCCATAATGGAACACTTCGGGTTCCAAAGGTATTGCTCTTAGGCGCTATTTATCCGGCGTATGCCCTGATCATTTTTCACACGTTTAAATAATGCATTCCCAGTGTCGAGCATACTATGCCATCATCTGTAAATGAAATGGTCATATTCATTTTTGTCATTAAATCTCGTCCTAATATGTTGACAGGTATTTGCCTTGAATAAAGCAGTGGCACCTTCATATCACACTCTCCTATGGAGACTGGTAATTCTTCTGTAAAAGGATCACGGCTTGTAGCTCCTGTAAAGCCCTGAGTATTCATCGTATCGCCAGACATTAAAAATGTGGCCTCAGGTATACACGAGCGCGTTGCACCCGTGTCCACTAAGGAGTAAGCTTTGCCGCCTATAACTACGTCTGTCCTCGGCTCCTCACGAAGATTTGGCGTAATAGATAGCACTGAACACATCAGGTCCCCCAGTGAGCTGTCCTATTGCGGGTACAGCCCCACTACATCACTCGTGAATGGATTTCCACCATCAACAGTGACACCTCCTATTCTATGCGTCGTAGGCTGCTCTGTGTTTGTGTTTTGCTGAAGTTGCATAGGAGATTGCTGCGATTGTCCTTGCAGTTGATTACCTGTCACTTGATGTGCACTCTCAGCGTTGTTTGCTGCACTGTTTAATCTTGCTCAACTCCATTTCCGATCTGCTGTGAATATGCAGGGGGAGTTGGCATTCCCTGTCTAGAAAACTGAGCATTCTGTACCATCCCTTGGCTTCTACATATACGAGCTATGTGCCCTGTCATTCCACACGTCCAACATACAAGCGGTTGTCTTCCCATCTGCCCATTTTGCATGTTTTGACTACCATTTTGAAAACTCTGAAACCCTTGTTGGTTATTCTGAAAACGTCCTTGATTATTCTGGCAATATCCTTGATTACCTTGCCAAGCTCTCCCTTGATCTCCCCTTCCTCTTGGAGCATATCCATTATTTGTCTGATCAAAATGTCTTTGGATATTTACTTTCAGCATATCTACTATTTGCTGTGGATTTGAATCGCCCACATTAGTTAACATTGCCCCTTCAATGGCATATTTGGATAACTTCTTCTGCACTAACTTTGCTTCTTCACCTTTTCGTGCATCGTCTTTTTTGCGATCCTTATCCTGTAGGAGTCTGTAATAATGTGCAATGGCCAACTGAATTTCCGACCATGGTTTTGCTTCTATCCCCACCAATTTCTTGAGCTGCTTTTGCACCTGCTGTGGCAGCCCTTGGCATAATATATGGTAAAATAAAGGTATAGAAGTCCCCCAAGCCTCCTGTGTTTCATGCGCTCATGCGTCTTGAAAACTTTGAATATATAGCAACGGATCCTCTCCTTCTTTCATCTTTCTTGTCATTATAGCTCCCATATCGGACCTGTCCGCATATAGCACACGAAGCACTTTCCAAATCGATGCTCTACAGTTATTAACCAGTGCTCCATCATGCACAGTGTTGACTGTAGTCACACTAGGGTAACCTGCTCGCATCCATATGTCATCAGCTCTTTCACCAATTAGGAGTATTAGAAGATCCATTTTCCAGCGCCGGAAGTTAAAGTAAAGGGAGTTTACATTTTAAGTTTTCCCTGTCCATTTGGGGCCATGGTATACACTGTGGCCTTGCTCCTCTGTTTTCTAACGAGGGGAACTGCGATGCTCCAAATTCATTCTCATCTCTCATCATTTGTCTATCTACTGCTGGAGTAATATTCCCACATCACCGTCTAACTGGCAATGACCTTAGCCTGCTTACATAGGGTGGAAACTCCCCCCTCTGACCATGGGGTTGCCCCTTATGTTGCTCTGACTGTGTCAGTGGCTCTGATGCCTTAGACATAGGTCATTTTAAATCCGACCATCTTACTACTTTATCCAAAGGTGGATGTTCTTCTAGCTCACATATGAAACTCCTAATTTCCCTCGAGTAGGTTTCCCTTTCTTTGTCTGATACTACTTGTGCCCAATTTATACAACTTCTCTCATCGTTATCTCTGTTTAATGTTAACCTGTCTAAAGACAGCTCCTTCTGTCTCGTACTACAGGAGGCTTCCTCTGTGTCATACAACTGCATACTCTTAAGACGCTCATTATTTCCCTTCCTTTGTGCTTCTTTCTGGGCTTGCATTTCATGATATACTTTATCGATCATTTCCTCAATGCTTTGCGAATCAAATTCGTCTTCTAAATTTACTCCAGACGTGCCTGGAAATGATTTGGGAAAGAATTCCTCTGTCTTCCCAGTCTACCCGTGGATTGGGATCTGCTACTTCCCTTTCCAAATACTCAAGATTGTGTGCTCTGTCTCCTTTTGTGTTCTATGTCATCATCGACTTCTCTGCGCTTTATCGCCTCTTCTCTTATTTTATCTTCCTCTTTCTTTTTCATATACCTTTGTTCATTTGCCCTTTGCCTTTCCCCATCCCTTCGCCTTTGTATTCTTTTTTCTCTTATCCTTTCCTGTTCATCGGCTTCTATTCTTTTCTCCTTTAGTCTTTCTTTTTCCTCAGCTGTTCTTCTTTTATTATCATGCTTTCTTTGTTCTTCTGCTCTTGTTTTTTAGCTTGCTCATCTTGATATAACTGTTCTTGTCTTTATCTTTTCTTCTCGCTCCTTCGTCTCTCAATCGTTCCTCCCTTTCTTTGTCTTTTCTGTTTTGTTCATCTTGATCTCCCCTTTCTCTATATCTTTGATGCCTTTACCATCGAGTTTAAGTAAAATCTGACCTCCCATCCACTTGTTCTGTACGAGTGCTATCTCATCAGTTTTATCCTGATCTCCTTTCCATCTATTTATTTCTCTCCATTTGTCCAGAGATGTGCTTGCTTGATCACTTCTCTCCTTATCACGTCTCTCCTTGTCCCTGAGGACTTTGGAGGTTATATCTTTCTCTTTGTCTTTTTCTGGGCCCTCGTCACTACTTTGTGCAGGTGACTCATATGACGGATTATTATATCCTGTTGCTGCTTTAAGTTCTCTTAATGGGTATAACCCTTCGTCTTTCTTCATCTCGTCTTTCACTTCAGATGGGGCAGGCAGAGCAGAAGGCTCTTCACCCCCCTCCTTGCATATATTGAGTATCTAATCTAAAGGAGGCTCCTCCTCCTTCTCGTGTTCATACATTTTCTAAAGCTCTAGACTCGCTATGCGCTTTTCTAACTTTTTTCCTGTGTACGCAGCATGTACATATGTCGTCATATGCTGTAGCACTGTTCTCGATAATGACCCGCCTTGGGGCCACAGCATACACATTTTGTCTGCAGTCCCTTTAACCCATTCTGCACTGTACTGTTTAAGTTTAAGCGCATGCTTTGGTAGCTGTTTGCAAAGATGCACTAATGGCGTAACTTCTTCCATTTCTAACTTTTCTCTTTTTATTATCACTTTTCTTATGCTCTAGTTACAGTTTTCAATTTCATATTTCAATCAACATACACTTATGAGCAAGCACCAATTGTCGCAGGCTCCAATCCTGTTATAATACAATATTTTACTTTAATCTTGCTAAAAACCCATCAAAGTTTAATCTTAAAATATTCATTTTTCGCGTCTTAACTTTTCACTTTTCTTTATCAATTAAAACATTTATTTTTCCAGCTCTTAGGTCATCACATTTTTCAACCACATAAAACAAAACAGACAGACTTGACCGGTCACATATACGTGCACCTCACAATCCTTTTCCTTAGGACTCGTCTTACCCTCTACAATTCTTGTTCTGACTGGAATTTAAGCCAATTCCCTTAAAGTCTTTAAACTTATCTCGTCTCCTATATGTCCCTCATAAAAGGGCCCTCTGAATTGAGGCGTCTGCTAGCATTCTTTAAAATCTAGGAACAGGGCGTATCCTTATAGCGTGGCTACACCTCACGACTATTTTCCTCATATATTACTTGGAAACACTCAAGTCAGTATCTTTCCCATATACATATATTTTACTCTCTTATTCTTGCATTATATTTTATCCTGCCTCCCTCCGTTACTCTCCGTTATTTACTACGCATGCATCCCTTTTGCCACTCTCTTTGGTCTTATTCACTCACCGTTCGCATCTTTTCATCTTCAGACCCTCGGGATCACCGCCTTTCTTACCGCCTCTTTGAGCTGCTTTTTGATCGGCTTCGCATAGATGTGGGAGGGGTTCCTATTTCAAAATAGGGGTCCCGTCACACCCAACTTGCAAGATTTGGTTTCTATTCTAACCACAATCTATGGGGAGCTTCACGTCCTGTCAGCCGAATGGCAAAGGTTGTGCGATATTGCAGAGACCATAAAGTTCACTTATGTCGATGGCCGATGGTATCTTATCTAACCATCCTCTACTACCAAGTGAACTGGAGACTTTCCAACCCTTTAAGATGAGTAGCAATACCCTTGAGATGGATGGGGATGCAGATTTTAATCAAACATCAATAATTCAGACGACATAAATAGCTTGGTAAAAGTTAGTCTGTTTTAATGTAAGTAAGTAAAACAGGGAGTAGAACGAACATCAGCAATTGCTGGATACTCAACTCTCAACTAATTTAAGAAAAAACAGTATTTCTATAGGTCACATGTGTCACTACTGACGTGTAGACCTGCATCATTACTAACGTCATCCTACTAGGCAAACTTCTAAAACTTATCGGGAAGCGGGATTGGCTCTAATTGAACTACTAAGTATAGGTGTAATATCTGTATAGAGTAAAAGAGAAAGAATTGGATATAAATCAGGTGGGGGCAACTAAGCCCTCCCTTCAAGATGGCCACTATGAATGTCACTAAATGTATGATGTCCCATTGGCTACACAAACTATAAGACCCCAGCGACGTGGTCCTCTACAATTGGTTGGCTTCTAACCCCGTCAATAACTTTCCACCTGCATGCGCAGCATGCAAACTGAACAACCAGGTGCGGGTGAGCTTGTCTTGCTACCAGCTTCCCACCAATTAAAATAACATTTCCTTCATCACCTCAATGTTTCAGTGGCAATTAGTGTTTGACGTTGGCCTTGAGTCTGTACTGTTATCTGGGATTATTTTAAGGAGTATGGGTACTGTCTGGCTTCCATGCGTAGGTGTGATCTCCTCATGCGTCCAACTCTCTTCCATCACGTGACTGGACACCATGAATTGAGCCTTTTTTGTTTTCGATTTTTTTCCCCCCCAAGAGTCCTCTGACGTCTGTTGTTTTCACTTGACCTTCTTGAACAGGAGCTTCTGTTCTTTCACGTTAATTGTATCTAATGTCAGCCAATTTTAGTTATGATAAGACCTTGGCTCTTTGGCTCATCCAACTCCTTAGCTGAAATATATTCTGTTTAATTCAATTGTTTTTGTAACTGCGATACTGAATTTGAGGCCTTCCTCATTTGTTCAAGACTGCTATATACGTAGTGGAACCTTCATTCTTTATTCAATCCATATGTATCTGAGGTATATATGTATATGTTGGCGCTTGCCGCAATCTATTCACTATAAGCATTTGGCTAGCTTCATGATTGCTTTGCTGCTTGCGTTTCATGCATCTGTAGAAGTTTAACTAAGTATCTTCATCATGCATATGGCATTAATCTCTTCATATTGATCTCAAAATGCCACTTATCCTTAGTACTTCTTCATTCTTCATAAATTGTCTGCCTCTCGGGTCGGATTATCTTCTACACATGGAATTGATTCAGTTTCGTACGACGTCACCATTCATCCTGGTCATCCAGTTTCTTTGTTTCATCAGTAATCGCATTCAAATGGCCATCATATTGTCTTGGATGTAGGTATGGTTTCCTTAATGGATACTTTACTTCACATATTCTCTTAGGTATAGGTATTCTTATGGGTACTGCACAGAGTCGCTGCTCTTCTTCTTGCCTTCTGATTGGTGTAATATAAGTCACATACTTTGGTTCATACTTCTAAGGTAATATAGGCGTGGTAGGTGGAGTGGGGGTACTTGGCTCCTCCTCTACACAGATGTACATACTGATGCTCCCTTGAAGCAAGAGGGGATTCTGGAGCTCTGCAGGGAGCAAGGCAATGTAAGCTTAGAAGGGCCGGTAGGAGAGGTGGATAGCTGTTAAGCCCTGGAGGGGAAGGGCTGCCCAGAAAGCCACCACTGCCCCACTCAACTCCTTGGGGGACTGGACAGCTGAATCTAATATCAAGGCCTATGGGAGAGACCTACTGTGAGTTATATAACCCATGACCTAGGAGAGAGGCCTGTTGTGAATGCTTCCATATGAGGCCTATGAGAGAGGCCTACTGTAAGTCCTGTACTCAAGTCGGAGGCGAGAGGCATGTTGTGGACACTGTAAGCCAAGACCTAGGAGGGAGGTTTTTTGTGTATGCTGCAAGGATTGCATGGTATCAAGAATAGGCAGACACAAGTGATCACAGTTCAAGGGTGTTTATTGGACTGTATATGTAGGGTGGAAAAATGCCTAATCTAAGCCTAAATGTAAGATGGGAGCAAGCTACGACCATCAAATCAAAATAAGGCAGTCCTACTGACGTCTTGTCAAATACAAAGGCCTATACTAAGAAAAACCTATTTCCAATCCTTATGCCAAATATATAAGAGTGTGGGATAGGGCTCATAAGAAATAAAGAAGCGTTCACAAATAATATTTCAGGATGTGGTAGTCATGGTCTCCCTTCCCCACGTTTTGAGCACGGGACAAGGCAGACTCTGGAGCACAGCACATGCTCAAGCTTTCCTAGCACGAGACAACAGTTCGAGAGGCTATCAGGACCGTCGATGGCCAAGTCTCTTGCCCTGAAAGAAGTCTCTTGCCTTAGAGGGCCTGATGTACTCAAAATAACAACACAAGTTTGTCTTGGTATGTACATTGGGTAATGACTTTTCACCAGAGGATTCACCCTCTTCCGGGCTCAGATCCCCAAATAGTTCTTAACAATATCAGGTCCTTCAATGGTTAGATTTCCTACATCCAAAGGCTTGATAGATTTCAAGTCAACAAACAAACCTTTTGTATTGCACTTGAGGTGCTGATTCTTCACCCCTTGGGTCCCCCTCTTCTGGGCCTCAGACCCCTCTCGAATATCCGCCTCCCTCCGTCTGGTTCAGTTTGGCTTGCATTCAAAAACTATTTCTCAGTTGCATTCACGTATTGTTGGGGTGTGAGTTTCTCACCCCTGGATCCCCCTCTTCCAGGCGCAGATCCCGCTCAACTGTTTTCTTCCCTCGGTTTCTTCACTATGGCTTTCAACACAATCTCATCTGCTTATATTCTCAAATCTTAATGTCTATTTAAACAGTTCAATGAGGACCACCCTCTGCCAGTTTCACTCTTGTCAACACACTGTTCTTTGGGACTTTAGAATTTTCCCCCTTTTCATCGGCATCCGTCCTTCGGGTTCACTTTTGCTCATCTCACAGTTCCTTCTATTTTCTTATGATGTGGGATTCACTTCCCTTCTTTACGATCATCTGCCGGTCAAAGACTTTTGACTGTACAGAGGATTTTAGTAGACCCCAGTATGACCACTTTGACCCTCTTCTCGCCTTTCCCAAGGCCTTCTGCTAACAGTAGTTTCAACAATCGTGTAATCGCCGAGAGTTTTGCTGCTGGCTTTTTTCCCCTTTTACATCAACAGTTCTTTGTACATTCTGCAATCAGCCGTTTGCTACTTTTGCTCAACACAGTTCGGTTTCTTTATCAGTTCTCCCCTGGACTCACCGGCTGTGATGAACCGATTGGCCTTCTTCGTATCAGGAGTAAAGGCCGGTACCACGGTAGCGAGTATCTCCTGCTTTTCAGCATAGGTACGCTCCATGTACCGTTGACATCTGCTGCAACACACTTGGGCTACTGTTCGCAGTCTTACAATTCCTTCCACAGGGGTTTCACGGGCCTTGGTCGGAAAGGGCAAGGTTGCTTCTCTCCTTGTCACCCTCTCAGTTTGCACGGTCTTTCTCCTCCTCTTGAACTGCTGTTCCTGGATAGCTGTTTTGTCGTGCGGTCTGCCTTGCTCGTATGGTGCTCTCGTGCTCCACCTTTTATCCCTGTTGGGAAGGGAAAGAGCTGTCAGGTGTGTGTGATTCTGGTCAGTTGCCTGACTTTCCCCTTCCCTTGTGTTGTGACACATCAGGTAAATGGCTCTGGTGTTTGTCCTCCTCCTTGTTTGAATATCATATGGGGTAGGATTGAATAAAGGTGTTATACGGGATTATAGGCCCCGTATTATGGGGTTGGGTAAATTTAGCAAGAGTGAGATTGGTAGGGGTTGTGGAATGAACGAAAACGACCATAGTTTTTATCGTGACCTGAACAGGGGGGATTGTGGGAATGGTAGTGTGTTGTCTGGGGTTTACTGGGGTTTCAGGAACGAATAATCAAAGGGACGTTAACAAGAATGACTGGGAGTATTCAGGTAGGAAACAGGGAAATAGGGATTCTGGGGAATGTGGCCTCTAAGTGTAACAGGGTGTCTAATAGTTTTACCAGATGCAGAGGGGGATGGATGATTCTCGAAAAGGAGTTTCATTGGGTGGAAGGGAGGGCGAGTTGATACAGCCCATAAAAGCTTCGAGGACCTAGTCTTCCTTGTCCATTTCTTCAGTATAGTACTGCATCTCACCTGGGCCATACCCCTGAGCATAACCCCGGGCTCCCCCATCCAGGTGATCCTCTCTTGCTCGCTCATTCCTAGGGTTGAGGTCTGAGAGTGTCGGTCCCTCCCAGCCACCTGAAGGGCTTAGCGAGGTCTGCTTGGGAGAATACCCTCACGTTTCTTACATAACCCATGGCCTATGAGAGAGCTTATTATGAATCCTGACTCTAAGGTCCAGGAGGGATCTGTGGTGAATACAGAAATCTAAGGTTCAGGGGGGCCTTTTGAAAACCGTGAGAGACGCGAGAAACACGCTTCTTTGTTTTGCATTAGAATAGGGAAGGACTTTGCAGAGTAGATTTTGAACTTTTGCTTTAGCTAAATCATTGGAAGGTTTTGTTTTATTAGCACAGGAGAGTCGGGGAAGCTAAAGACCCATTAAGCTTACGATTGAGACATTTCTGTTGGTCACATCATTTGGTGATTTCTTTGTAGATTAGAGCATCCCTGGAAAGGCAAAGACTTGTTATAATAGGTTTTGGACCTCGAGGGGAGCACTGGAAGCACGAAGAGATCACTAGGAAGATCAACCCATCCTGACTCGCTTTAATTTAGAAGTCAATTTTTAGAGTTTCCCCAAGTACCCGTTAGGCGTTTATCTAACCTTAACACTGACCATTACGCAAACCAAAATGAAGATTTGCTGAACCATAAGTCAATAGTGAAATGTATCATTGCAGCATGTACCTCACAGTACTTAATTGTTTACAGCCAAACCCCTGTTGGTACTATGTATTTTGTGAACTTGCAGCATAATTAGTAGTTTAATTTCATTTATATAGAGAGGACTTTACTTGTGACTCACCAGACCAACTAATGCTGCATAACCATGTAACATTAACTAAGTGTTTGGTAAATTGTATAAAAGTGCTTAGGACACATTTTGAAGTCATTTAAAGCTTACACATAATGGACAAAATGCATTTCGTGTGAATATTAGATTTGCAGCATGTAAAAACAAGCTCCTTGTGCCACATAGAGAGCGCCTGCTTACTTGTTGAAGCCTGATACCCAGGAGCTGCTTTTAGTTGCTGCTCATCAAATCCTTTTCATCCCTGACCTGGCACAAATTTGAAGTGTCTTCTAATGTATAGTTGGATATACAGTGTTATATATTTTATGTACCACTCTGGCTTTCTGTTACCATCTCCCACTACGTTCCTGTGCATTGTTTGATTTCTTTTGACGATGATTGGCTACTAAAATGATAGCACAAATAGACAGTAACCGTGACTGAATGTGAGCCAGCTAGAGCATCCACTGAATCTGACTGAATGTGAGCCAGCTAGAGCATCCACTGAATGTGACTGAATGTGAGCCAGCTAGAGCACCCACTGAATGTGACTGAATGTGAGCCAGCTAGAGCACCCACTGAATGTGACTGAATGTGAGCCAGCTAGAGCATCCACTGAATGTGACTGAATGTGAGCCAGCTAGAGCACCCACTGAATGTGACTGAATGGGACTGAATGTGAGCCAGCTAGAGCGCCCACTGAATGTGAGCCATGTGACTGAATGTGAGCCAGCTAGAGCACCCACTGAATGTGAGCCAGCTAGAGCATCCACTGAATGTGACTGAATGTGAGCCAGCTAGAGCATCCACTGAATGTGACTGAATGTGAGCCAGCTAGAGCACCCACTGAATGTGACTGAATGTGAGCCAGCTAGAGCACCCACTGAATGTGACTGAATGTGAGCCAGCTAGAGCATCCACTGAATGTGACTGAATGTGAGCCAGCTAGAGCACCCACTGAATGTGACTGAATGGGACTGAATGTGAGCCAGCTAGAGCGCCCACTGAATGTGAGCCATGTGACTGAATGTGAGCCAGCTAGAGCACCCACTGAATGTGAGCCAGCTAGAGCATCCACTGAATGTGACTGAATGTGAGCCAGCTAGAGCATCCACTGAATGTGACTGAATGTGAGCCAGCTAGAGCACCCACTGAATGTGACTGAATGTGAGCCAGCTAGAGCACCCACTGAATGTGACTGAATGTGAGCCAGCTAGAGCATCCACTGAATGTGACTGAATGTGAGCCAGCTAGAGCACCCACTGAATGTGACTGAATGGGACTGAATGTGAGCCAGCTAGAGCGCCCACTGAATGTGAGCCATGTGACTGAATGTGAGCCAGCTAGAGCACCCACTGAATCTGACTGAATGTGAGCCAGCTAGAGCACCCACTGAATGTGACTGAATGTGAGCCAGCTAGAGCACCCACTGAATGTGACTGAATGTGAGCCAGCTAGAGCACCCACTGAATGTGACTGAATGTGAGCCAGCTAGAGCATCCACTGAATGTGACTGAATGTGAGCCAGCTAGAGCACCCACTGAATGTGACTGAATGGGACTGAATGTGAGCCAGCTAGAGCGCCCCCTGAATGTGAGCCATGTGACTGAATGTGAGCCAGCTAGAGCACCCACTGAATGTGAGCCAGCTAGAGCATCCACTGAATGTGACTGAATGTGAGCCAGCTAGAGCATCCACTGAATGTGAGCCAGCTAGAGCATCCACTGAATGTCGGTTACTCCTAATGTCTGTCTACTTTGTTCTGTCCTAGAAAGCACTCTGAATGGCTGCAGGCGGAGTGGAGTTCCAGGGAGGACTGGTGGCCAGCCTTCCACTTCAGCCACTACCTGGCGAAGAAGGATTGGCAGCAAAGTGAAAGGCTTGCAATGAAGAAAGCACTTGTGGCTGGAATCTTGTTGGGAAAAGGTCACATTTTTTTCTGTTCGCCATTTGAATTTTTAAGTCCTGCTGTGGTGTAACTGAAAATTAATTGCACCCCCTGCAAAATGTGTTGTTTCCACATGGCATACCACCAGTTATAGACCTACTCAGAAACGAGGACAAAAAGGACGCCATGATAAATTAATGCCCTCCCCCCCCATCTCAGGTGCTGCAGGATTGTTATGTTATTTCACCAAGCTGGCAATTTCCGCTGCAGCCCTTCAGGCATTTTCCTGTAGTTTAGATTAAAGAATTGCCACAACTTTTGTCCATCGATCAGGCACCATAGAAGATGTGCTCTTGTCTCCCCTTCCCCTTTTCTGAGTTCCGCAGGAGGTTATTTCTCCTCTGCAGTAAATCCAACTCTGCTCCCCCCCAGCCTCTCTCCCCCCACTCCTTTTCAATCTGAGCTCCCGGACCTCCCTTCCCTGTCTAATCTCTGTGCCCTATTTCCTGTTTTTGCTTCTTTGTCCTACTGCCACCCCCATGTTGGATACCTATCAAATGCATTCCCATTGCATCAGCAGTCTAGACTGCCATGGAAAGCACTTTCTCTCCCTTGAAGGAACACCAGAGTCATCTGGCAGAATTATCTTGCCTACTTTTGCCAACCAGGATCCTCCACTTTGACCCACCACCTGTACATACATGTGCATTCTATAAATGGTAATCTCTTTGTATGCCAACCCGTGCTCATTATTCTTGTATTGTGCCAGAAGCCACCTAGACCTAGGATTTCTCTGCCAGTCCATATGTCCTCATACACAGAGATTTTTGTCAAAACTCCTCTCACTACAAATAAAGACAAAACAACTACAACATTAAATCAACATTAATCTCCTCTGCATCAGAATTTCGCTGGGCCTTGTGGGAGGAGCCTCTGAAGTTCGATTCTGGGAGCATACTCAGGTCACTGTACCACTACTCTTCTGAAACATGATTTATCATAAATACAAGTCCTAAAGAATCGTATATTAGGTTGACACCAAAAAGCAGATTATCGGCCTAGCAACCAATAGCAACATTGGGTGCTTTTGATGGGCTTGTTTGGGAGTATTTTAAAAATGCAATGTGTTCCAAGAGCACTTATCAGCTTGCTGTAGGCTCAATGCTGCCTCTCTCTCAGCTGGATTGCCGGTGCCATTAATTGCTACATGGTTTCTGATCTTCTTGGAGAGAAATGACTGGCCAACACCTGAGGTGGTAGGTATGGTGTTGAGACCAAGTTGTACTCTGTACATTCAACCATGTACATGTGGAGGGGTCAGCCCCCTCACCTGCCTCTTGGGCAGAGCTGGCTTCGACAAACAGCCCGGCAAGCCTCCTGCCCCAGGTTCAGACATCCCCTATCCCTCCTTTTAATGCTATCTATAGTATTGTGTCCTATTAACACTGTGTATAGGCGCGTTACAAATGCCATATCATATTGTATCATATCATATTACTGTATCAATTTATTCTACATCTAATTGTGTGTTCATAGCTATTAAACTCAGCACAGGATGTACTGATAGTAGAACCCTGTGGTGGACACCTTGCAGTGGGCTTCAGGGGTGGGGGTTCTCTGGCTCCACCTCCTGGCATCTCTGCCGCACTCCACCTGTTTGCTGAGTGTATTTGAGTGACTCACAGAGCCGCACATGATATTGCATGCAGCCCAACTGAAACTACCACTCGGTTACAAACAGATCTATAGGTGAAGAGATTGGGGTAGGAATCTTCCTTATCACCACCCAGCCCCTGCCAACATTTGGAGCAAGGACATTCAAGAGGGCAGAGGAGAGAAATTTCACTTTTCCTTCATCTTTGTCTCCTTGCTGTGCATTACAACTGCAGCCTTGAGTAGAGGGATGGGTGAAGCCTGCTTTCACCTTCATGCTATCCCCTGCCTCTTCCTTTCCTCCTTTCCTCTGGTGGGAGCTTCCCAACAAGAATTATTTTCCTATTTCTTACCTGCAACTGATGAACTCCGAAGGTTACTTTTGCACCGATGCTGATGTTTTGATTACTACAGAATGGCCAGCTTCTAAAACAGAGCTCTGGTCTTCCAAGGGTCTAACTAGCTGAATGGCAGCATTGTTCCATTGGGAAGGTTGCTCAGTTTCGCTCTGATTTAAGCCCCTACCTCTCCCTCTACCATGCCAAACTCTCTGACCTGCAAGTGTTGGAGTTTGGCAAAGGAGGGTCAGACGCTGCAGTCCAGTAGAGCAACAGAGTGTTCATGAGCATACAGAGCGCTCTGAGATTAGCACCCAGCTATTCGCCTCTTCTGTCAAACACCTGCTCCTACATGACTTGCTTGCTTCTGTTTCTTCTCCTCTCTCACTTTTCATCTGTCTTCTTCCGCCAGCTTTTTTGCTGTGTGTAAGTGGAACATAAGCTTTTGCTTTTATGAAATAGCTATTTTGCTTTTTCGTGGCAAAAAGGTTTTATTTTTTTAGCTGATTTTCGGAGCGCATGGCGTTTCGGGCAAATGAAGGGCTTAATCCCCCTTAGCACTGCAGACATTCGAGCCATAGAGCTAAGGGCAATAAGACCAGCGTAAGCAGGCAGTGCCTACTTACAATGGTGCCACCACCGACCTCTGGTCGTATCCGGCATTATGGGCCCTCAAACCTTATTACATACCATTGTTCGGACTCTCGCCTTTAAGTTGGTCTTCAGGTTTCAAAACACCCACTATGCCGCTCAGCCCAGATCTATAAAGGCTCATTCAAATCCTTTGCGTTTACATTACGAACAAAGGAAACAAGAATGTTCTAATATTCGGCTGGATGAATTACCTCTGCCTAACAGCACTAAAGCAGAGATTCCGGTCCATATTGGTGCCAAAGACAAATCCATCCCATTTGCAGGCCACAACCTAAAAATGGTCACAACCTAATTGCCGAAAGTAAAGCACATGGAGCATTTATTTGATGTATTCCTACCGTAAAATCTACCCTGGGAATGTCTTGGTCAAGTGTAGAAACCCCTATCCATGCTTTCAAACACCCTACCACACCAGCATACCATCCACCAAGTAGCCTGGGTGAACCTTGTTGAGACACACCAGGGGTAATGCAATGTAATCCACACCAGGAAAAAAGTCCTAGAGTGCGTCCTCTTGAGGTTCAGGAACACATTGAAAATACTTTGAAGCACATGCAGTGGCCCTGGACACATACAGAATATGCCCTGTCGACATGATGTGCCAATTAAGACATTTCATGCTGGCCCACATGCAAACAATTCAGCAACTGAGGCAAAGCGTGAAGGCAGGTGGGCCCCAGGCATTTTGGATGATATCATCTTGAGATATTTGAGAACCAGTGGATAGAGAAGCCATCCCCTGAGGTGATCTCGAGAAGCAGCAAGAAATGCTGAATTGGGGAATTTGCTTGTAGTTTGGCCCTACAGGCCATCAGAATCAGACTACATCTTCATTACACCCATTGCGAACTCCAAACCAACTCCTTGTCTCCCGAACCTTCATTACCTTCCCACCCAACAGCATTCATGAGCAGACTTCCCTCCAGTACTCTGTTGTCTCAACAAGAGATACACGAGGGCATATTCTCACAAAGAAAATATAATCTCACTTAAATTACACATTCTGCCTAATATTAGTGCTAGTAGGCAACCACAAAGACCCACTGGCCAAGAGGTTTTAAAAGTGGTTAAAGGGCACATTTCTGGTGATGTGTAAACGCCTTGTCATGGATGATAAATCCTTTTATTCTTTATTTTCAGTTATTAGGTGGCGCCCTTGTGCCGTCTATAAGGCAACACTATTGGCTTAAAAAGAGAATCCAGGAGGGAGGGGGTGATGGCATAAAAGGAGGGCCACACAACCTGCAGGATCTCACCCAGTGCACGCCTAGGTGCTTTCTAAAGGGAGTGTGTTTTTAGCCCACTTGGTACCCATCCTCGCCCACAAGGGTCTCCTTTCACAGCAAGCTCTTCTGTTGTGGGGCCGTCATCATTATTTGAAGCAGTCTTCTGATAACCAATATATCAATTTCAGTTTTAAATCTGCTCCTGATGTAATATAAAGGTTTTAGGGAGTGTGCCTGTGGCCACTTGATTTATAAGCAATGTGTAGCACAACCAGATTGAACTTAAAAAAACATCCACTGTTCATTTAATGGCACACACTGCTTTCTACTGTTCTGATACTAGCTGGGGTGTCCTGATCGAATGGTGTCTCATGTGCCCTGGAGGATGTTGCTTGTGTCCTCATGTCGGCAAGTCTTGCTTCAGTTTGCTCTGGCATCTCATTTGCCCTGGCGAGAGTTGCTCTTGTCCTCTGGTCGGCAAGTCGTGCTGCTGTTTGTTGTGTTTCAGAAGCTCTTGATATTGAATTTCGCTTTGCGTCAGATGGAGCTTTTCCAAGTCATGCTTGTTTTTTGTGCAGCATGTTTGTCACTCAATGGGCCTCATTACGAGGTAGGAGGGCCATGGTGCTTTTAGCATTCCGGGTCCGAGTTCCCGAAATAGGGACTTACCGGGTCATTCCAACCTTGGAGGACCCGGTAAGTCCCCATTCCGGGAACCATTCCCCATTCCCATTCGAGCCCCCATAGGGCTCAATGGGAATGGGGATGGAGCAAATAACGGTACCGCAATTTGCGGTACCGTTATTAGCTCTGAAGTCCCTTAACGGTAAAACCAGGCGTTAAGGAAGGGACCCGCTAAGGGACCTTGGAATAGGGTGGTAAGGGATTACCGGCACCGGTGTCCTTACGGGTGCCGGTAATCCTTTACCACCTACCTCGTAATGAGGCCCAATGGCTTCAGCACATTTGAGAAAATGTCAAAGATTGATTGATTGATTGTGCTCTCTTCTCGTGAATGAACTTAAGTAAACTGTAACCTTGCTGTTTCCCATATTTGGAGTGGCGGATAAAAAAAAGTAACATTCTTTTTTTTTTGTTCCCTTTAAAAATGCTTTAATAAACAGTTTCGAACTGTATACAGTAGTAATGCATTTTAAAGGAATAACCAACATATCGAACATTTTGCTTCAGACACTTTTCCAAATTTTGCCACCTTCTAGTACCTACTGTAGTGAATCGGGGTGAGCATCAGTAAATTAGGGTTTCTACGGAGTGAATTTTCTGCATCCAAACATAGACTACAATCATGCCCCAGACAAATGAGGAATCCATACAAAGGTTGGTAGCAGTGGGTTCAACGTTGTGGATTTGTATAGCCGGACTAACATACACACATACATACATTCAGCTTTATATATAAAGATAGGAATAACATTGGTTCAGCTTTATATATAAAGATCGGAATAAGCATGCATGGGCAGCTGTGGCAACCTGGTTTGTGTTCCATTCAAGAACATAGCAGTTGTATTGTCCATAGGTCAGTGCAATTTGATTTGTACATCTCACTGCATGATTTCCAGTTTTGCACGCTTGCAGCAGTTTAATGTCAATATAGATGTTTTAAAGTGTTTACCGTTTATTTAAATTTTTACACTAAGATACAAAATAGAAACAATAACATACAAACAGGATAAAATTCATATCACCGAAATATACAACAAATATAAAACATAATAAAAGTGATCGCTGTTGAAATTATTACATAACCCTAATTAAATAATGAACCAAAGCAATGTTATTCAAGTTCATATTCCCACTCATCAAGCGTTCCCAGAAACTCTGAATCAATATATCCTAGTAGCTATTTACAAACTTCTCAAATAATTGAAATAAAAATGAATCTGACACCTCGGATAAATGACATCTTAAGCATGCTCCCTGTTAAGATACCAAGAAGGATTTTCAAGGAGGTCGATAGAATTTTGCAAACCTCCGAGGCTCGCGATTTGGAAACTTCAACTCCCATTAAACTTGGGGGGGGGGGGGGGGGGGGAGGAACTTGCCTAACTTCCTAGATTACTATTTATCATTCTCCGCTCGCCACTTGTGCAAGGTTGTTGACTCTATCAATGATCAGTCTGAACAGTCCAATCTGTTGTCTTGGGAGTGTGGTGCGGTTTCCCAGCTAGACCCTAAAGCCCTGCTAACTTCTAAAATATGCAAATCCAGAATGACCAGTGCACTCACTTCGTTTTTGCAAGACTGCAGGTGTGAACTCTCGAGCCGTATGGGTACTGATCCCTACTTACACCCAGATGCCTCCATTTGGAATAACCCAGCATTGAAATACCAGGGTAAGTCCCTCTTTTGGACAGAATGGTTTGTGGCTGGTATAAAATATTTTAAAGATTTGTTTGAAGGTGGCAATTGGATGCCGTACACTCAACTTGCACGGATGTATGACATGACAGACTGTTCATTTGCTGAATATAGGAAATTGAAGATTATAATTTCAGCTTGTGTTGAGGTGCCACAATTGACTATTCAAAGTACTGCTTGGGCAGATATTGAGATATGCTCGAGTGCAGCACACCCTGCTTCCACCATGTACGGATTCATGAAAGCTAATCGGAAAGGAGATCCAAGGCTGCCGACCATTTGGACAGAGGAATTAGGAGATGATGTTGGCTTGAGATGTTGGCGTAAGTGCTGTGAAAACACTCGTCTGGTGAGTTTGGATTGGGTCCTCAGAGCTTCTCAAACACAATTTCTATCTAGGGCCTATTGGACTCCGGAGAGGTTGTTCAGGAGGCAGCTGTTGGACACTGATCTATGTTGGAAGTGTAAATGCTCCAGAGGTTCCCTTGGTCACTTGCTTTGGTCTTGCAGTTCTGGGCAAAGGTTTGTGAACGATTGAGTTTAGTCTAAAACATTGCAATTCCAATGAATGCCTCTTTATTCATTTTAGGTGATATTTCTTTGCTGGATGAAATTGACTTTGGCAGGAAAGTTTGGTTCTTGCACGCATGCATGGTTGCTAAAAAAAATAATATTGAGGTCTTGGAAATCAAGTCATTCCTTTAATATTGATGATTGGGTGGAGGAGCTTCTTACTGTCTCAACGTATGAAAAAGCCATTTACAAGAACAAGTATGAAATTGACAAATTTTGGGACATTTGGCGCTATTTTCTTGATGCCTATGGTTGAGTTTGGACTTTTGTTCAAGAATGATGTATCCCTAGCTTTGTATATTATTGTTATGTATATTTACTTATAGTTTTATACAATGTTTTTCTAATATTCTTGTATCTGCTGCATGGTTATTAACATTTGTGATTTTTTCTGTCTTTGGCTTCGATGTTTTCTTTCTTTTTCCTTTCTTCCTTTTCTTTTTCTTCTCTCCCCTTCTTACACTTCTATTCTTTCTCTTGTACTGGGTATTTAGTGATAGTTTATGATGAACTGCTTAGTATGTTTTGACTTTGATTGACTAGGAGCATGATTTAAAGATTAATACCATATTTTGTTATTATTTGCTGTTGTGAAAATAAAAACAAATTGAAAAAAGTAAAAATAATTGAAATCGAAGAGACGAAATGGCAGGACACTCAATCACCCAGTGCTTTAGCGATTCACATTGCTTCCTATCTTTACAAAGACGTAAAGTCAAAGATTCCATGGAGAGGCCCCTAATGGGCCCTGAGCTGTGCAAGGTGCCAATAGATTAAAGCAGAAATACATATACACTTGACAGAAAAAACGGTCTTGAAAGTGTGTAAGGCACTTGGGAAGAGTTCCAGGAGGTCTGTGCCATCTTGCCCAGATGCCTCCATTTGGAATAACCCAACTCATTCCATTGAATCTTGGTCCCGACCCCATTCAGTCAATTTAATTGACTTGTAAATTCTAGTGCGATTATACACTAACATTTACCTACCGGAGTCTATATCGTGAGGAACCAGGAATGAGACACGGACAGAGAGGACTATTCAAATAATAAAAGGGGTTGTTTGGGGAAATGTCTTACTGTCCCTACCTCAACCAAAAACTAAGGGCCTTTCCTATGTCAAGATGTCCAGAGCAAACAAATACCGTGTCTCTGAATTCTTATCCTAGCCCTCGCATACTAAAACTAACTCTAAGGAGTTAAGGGTATTGTCTCTGGCTTGAAAAGTGCAAGTTCAACAAAAAGTACAACTCCCATAAAATACTTCCACTTCGATGGTATTCACAGTTCTTGGGTTTTAGGGAGAATGTTCAGTTCTTATGCCAGTTCCCCTGAACCAGAGAGACCGCCAGCACTTTTGCAGGACTTCTAGGATTGTTTGCTTTCTTCTCCTGAATTAGTGGGACCATTTACTACTCACTCATTATTTTTGCTCTGAGATGGGAACCCTATGTTTCTGATACTGTAATTCTTTTTACTTTCAATGGAGTCATGCTTTCCACAAGTATTTCACTACAGGCATCTGTAATGGATTATTACAGCACCAGGCACCCTATGCGCAGTGTTGCTAGGGAGTCCCTTGGGCTTCTCTTTTTATGTTCTTATTACTTTTCCACGAGAACTACTGTTATCAAGGAAAGTAGGATGTTGTTCATCTTACTCCACTTTCTTTTTGTGGGACCAGCACACACCACCCTATGTGGCGTGCTGAGGGGTTACACTGTTAACTCCTTTCCCACCGCTCCTGTAACTTGTATAGTTCCAGTAACAGACAAACCTAAATGGCTGGTGGCAGTGGATACTTTTCTACCATTTTTGTGTTTGTTACTTGCAGATTGTTTCCACTACTGCAGTACAGCACCCATGGGTGACCATTGTCCCAAAAAGGCCCCAGTCCTCTCATCCCCATATTCTGTATCTGTGTTCCTTGTTGGCCCTTTTACCATTCCAGGTGCGGATGGGTCCTCTTTGAGTTTTGCATGACAGGTCCATAAGACTGAATGAATGGGTTCCTGCAGTCCAGGCAAGGCTTTTGGGATAGAAGGCTAAGTCGTCCACTGGAACTGAAGCTCTGAAGAATAACACTTCAACAGATGCCCGTAGCACCTCCAGTAACTGCAGATTCACTGCTGAAGTACCACTGCTGTCCTGACCCAGTTTCTTTTATCGGGAAGCTCTGCCAAGGGCGACTTCCTCCTCTGAGCTGGTGGGCATAACCAGCCTGAAGACACTCCTCAATGTGAGCAATCTCCGACGGCCTACGGCCTTCCTGGGATGCAGAATCCTAATACCTGGGGTACCTCGACCACCTTGAAGTGCATTGCATTACCTTGCCGTTGACGAATCTCGCTGGAACTTCGGATGCACAAATTCTCGCCCAGAGTCCCCTCACCATAGTACAGGACCGAGAAAATCTGAAGATTCCAACCGGCAGTGATCATTAGCTACTGGTGCTGAGAAAAGGGCGCCAAAACCACGAACCAACGCAGGAGGAAGAAGAATTGTTTGCTGGCGAGTCCCTCTCTTGACTACTGCTGCAGGAGCTCATCCAGGTTCCCCCTTTTGTCACCTTAACCAAGTACTAGAAGACCGGGTTACGTCCGTGTATCCAGAAGGCATCCAGATGCATCATCTTCTACACTCTGGGGCTCTTAATAAACTTATCTTGAGAAGTTTGAGTCGCTCCTTTGCTTTTGGAGTTTCTACTCCAAACTCCAAACACTGTTTCTACTGTTTGAGTGTTCACTCATTTTCAGTTCTCCAGGCCGAACTGCCTGTGCCCCTCCAGGAAGGCTTTTCCTAAGCTCCTGAACTTTTACAAAGACCAACTAACTTGTTACATACCTGTGCTAAGATGATTTCCATCAGAACTGTTGCTTTCCCATTGGCATTGCTGTTTCCCTTACAGTAAATCTTCTAATCCTTTTGGCTTTGGCATAGCTTGTTTCCCTCCAAAACCTGAACTCCTTTCTTTTTAGGGAAACTACTGCCTAAGCCTTATAAGAGTTGCTACAGTATTGCTTACCTGTAATTGTTGCTCTTTACATTTTTGAGCTGACTTATTACCTAATAATGCAGAGTCGCTTTTTTACTTAACTGACTGACATCACCCTGTGTGTGGATAAGAAAAGTACATAACAATGTACTCACCTGCTTTATTTTTCGTTATTCTAAATGTATGTTTGATATTGTTAGTTGGTACAATATTACTTTAGTTTATAACTGCAGTGTGTGTGTATATAAAATAAACCACTATTTTTGATACAACTTTAAAAAAAATCAAAACTTTTTTTATTGGCATTTCAACAATACAACCCACCAACAGATTGCCCAGTGTGACTCAGAGAAAACCCTATCACACGTGCAGATTGCAACCTCTATGCTTGTCCGTCCATGCAATCAGTTCTCCACATGTCTTCTTTGCTTGCAGCGGTGCCACTCTCTGGGACAGTCTTCCTCCCCAGAAACGCTACGCTCCCTGCCGTGCAGTGCCCTCCTCCCGCCAAACCCCAACAAATGAGAAAACTGCCAACTATGCATGCTTCCCCTGTGTCCCGCCCGCCCCTGCCTTTATACCCCATTGCCCCCTACTACGCACCCTTGTCACGTTCCGCTCTCATGCTTCATATGTTCGGTCTGTGGCAACCTAGCTAGGCTTAATCGGGGCCAATAATCTGAACGCGCAAACATCCTTTGGACCAGTGCATTCCACGCTCAAATACCATCACAGCCTTTGTTCTGTCCACTTCGCACCGCTCTGTGCCACACCACAGTCCCTGCCTCTGCCGATTTCTTCAAACCTCCCCTCCACTGATTTCCCTGCCATGGCAATCCTACGCTTAGCTAGGACACAAATGAGGTCTTTCATTCTAGAGATATGTCTCATTCTGCCTACGTTTGAACAGCCCCAGTAAGCCCACCTCAGGCGGCCACTCATGCATATTATTTATCCCCGCTCTCTGGACTCTGTCAGCTATGCCCTGCCAGAACCTAGGAACTACCGGGCATGACCAGAACATGTGTTGTATGTCTGACAGAGTGTCCTCACACCTCAGGCCTTTCTGCTCCCCATCTCCTGTAAATAATGAAATGGGGTGTGGTTTCATATATGCGCTATGGGTGACCTGCAGCTGTGTTAACTTGAATCTGGCATTCCTCGACACCTTCCTCTTATACAACAGCACTCTAGCCCATTCCCCATCTGTTAAAGCACGCCCAATGTCCTCCTTCCACTTGGCCCTTCCCGGAGCTCCGGCTTACTGAGTGAGTCCAATATTAATTCATAAAGCCTGGAGATAACATTGCAGCCCTTCGTCAAGTCATATATCGTGTCTAGCATGGCGTCCCCAGTAATCCCCTTTCTCGCTGCTGGCCATCTACTCACAACCATCCTGTCCACCCTGTGATGTGTCGGGAACTGTCTCGCCGGGATATCATACTGCTCGTCAATTTAGGGAAGCTCTGCAGTACCCCTTCTTGGTTCAGATACCCGAATGTAATTATCCTGTATGGTTCCCAGTGTTGTCTGATAGTGTGGACCTCTTCCCACCTCCTGCCACAAACTGCTGCTAGGGGTATATTAGTAGAGTATGGGTCCTGTCGTCCCACCATCTTCCACATTCTGTGCTACAATGCTTGTCCCAGAGTCAATATTTTTGATAGAACTACAAGTGTTTAAGTGTTTCTTTGGGTCTATGTATGTCCTGATTTCACTGTACTGATTTACAGCTCACATTCCTCCTCTTAAGATAAGGCTGTCTGCTCTGCCACTTTAGCAACCTTGGGTAGTACAGGCCTACATTAGAAGTTGGGGCCCTAAAACCAAGGGATAGGTCTTGTAGAGCTCAATACCAATTGGACTTTAGAAACACTTTCCGAACACTGGGAATGGCTCCCTTCCCTAGATTTCTTTCCAGCAAAACAAATAGTTCAAAAAAAAACTCAAGTTCCTTGTAGCCCATAACCCTCTCCTCTTGGTGTTGCAATTTACTGTAGTAGTAGTTCAAAATCCTAACTGCATGAATCTTCCGTAGGATTGTTCTTTGACAGTGTAACAAATACAAAAAAAAATCCTAGGGCATGTATCTTCCTTGGGATTCTCTTTGCAAAGTTCCACTATTTGCATGTGGGTCCCAGACTCACATAACACCTGGTGTACTCCCCTGCCAGGTTCCTTCAAAAGTGCCTCGTTTACTATCCTGCTGTGGCTTCTCACAAAAGTTCACAAGTGCCTGCTTTACTGTCCGGCCGGGGCGTCTCACAAAAGTTCACACGTGCTGGGTTTACAATATTGCCAGGGCTTCTCACAAAAGTTCACAGGTTTCTCAGTTTGGGGTGTGGGTCTTAGACTAACACCAGACTTCAGCCTGTGCCATTCTTTTCATGCCCAATGGGTTAGCGACCCTCCCCTTACCAGCGTGTTACTTTTGTCACCTCTTCCGTGGTGCGTGGCACTTGCGGTGAAGCTCCCCGGCATCCCACTTTCCCCAGCTGGGCTCACTGGCTATATGTGGCTTCATCGCGAGCTTCCATGTATGCTGCAATTCGCCAGCAGATTGTAGAAGTGTCCCGGCCTTTCTCTGCTGTTCGCCTGGCTTCAGAGTTCTGGGGACAGCGTTCTGCTGTCACTGCCTTTGCAGTGTGAGAGTTCTGACTCTCCCGCTTCTTCTTCCCAGCAGTATCGGCAGTCCTTCAGCGTTTGGGAGCACTTGGTTTCCTTTATCCTCATCCACGGGTCTAGCAGGTCAAGGGATGAAGATTGGGGATGGTGCGTGGAGGGACGCACATGTGCAATATAGTTCCGTCTAATAAAGAGCATGTGTTTTTTTAAGTCGCCACTTTCTGACCCGCCTGCATGCAGGCATACCCAACCAGTTGTGAAGGAGGGACTAAGAGAACCTGAATTGCCATGAAGGTATTTATTTTTCAGATTTTTACTTTCAAAATGTCCTGGCGAAAAAATGCTTTGGACTTCATAGTTCAAATCCCAATTGTCCCTGTGAGAAACCGGAGGCTGGTTTCACATATAGACCCCATCGCTTCTTTGTTGAGGTGGCCAGGGCATGGCCATCGCCTTTGGAATCAGACCCTGGTGGTGGACACTGCTGGAGGATCACCTGCATAGGGGGTGGAATGCAGTATTTCCCCCCCTTTTGTCTGACACGCCCCTACCCGATATCCCCTCTGTCTTTGGAGGTTATTGTAAGCAGAATCCTGTCGTACCCCAACTCTTTAACTTACAAAATGAAAAGAGAACACCATGGGAAATCAAACCATCTTTTGACCCTTAAAAGTAACCTAGTCCCCCCTCTTCTAACACAGAGGACATTTAAAACATCCCTCCTTTTCAGACGTGACCGTACAAGAACTATCTACCGTCACGACAGGAAACTACAACTCCCATAATTCCCTTACCCCACTGAGTTACCCATGTACTACAACTAGAATTAATACCTCTAGTAATATGCAGTGGCTCTGCCCCACTGTGACCAAGCCGGGTCAAGTGCTCAATCACAATCACACCCATTCTGCCTTTAAAGGACAAATTTTCCATCACAACTCCCCCTCCCCAATTTCGATAATCACTAAGAAGAAGAGGAGGTGACTAAGAAGAATAGAGATTACTGAAAACCACACTAAGAGACAGAAAACAGACTGCCCCATGTTAATACTGGACTGTCCCACTAATAGTCAGGGAAGGACAGGCAGACCCAGCCCAGAACTCACACCTGCAGCTTTTTAAAGAAACTTGGGTGTATAAAAGGTGGAGTTCCTGGCAGAACAGAGAGCAGCAGTTGGGACAACATGATGGGAGGCTGTGCGGCTGAGTGCAGGGGTAACTGAAGGGATGACTCAATAGAGGGTCAGGTCTGTGGGCTATGAATAGATTCATTCTAGGGGGGGCATCCTGTCTGTAGTAGTTACTGATTTCATTATTTGGATGCAAATTAATTTAACTGTGTCAAAAACATCCACGGCCCATATTGCTTTATGCCATGTAATGAACCAACGTACAATATATAAACACACACTATATTTTAGTACTGTAGTTTAGCTTTTTATACTGCTGTTTGTTTTTTTTTAAATTAATTTAAGGTTTATAAAAACAGCAATCTTTCTGTTATAGAAATTCAACCACACTTATTTTGACAAAGGGTGACATGGCTAATTCCCTCTGCAAAAGAGTCCCAAGTCAAATGGTGGAAAACAAAAAACAAAAGTGGACAGCATAAAGGAGAGGTCCACAATGTTCATTAGATAATGCACATTGTGGACCCCTTCTCAATCCCAGCCCCACTTGTTACTTGGCCCAAGGAAAAGTGAGACGCCGGAAAGCTGACCCAGTGTGGCTGGAGGCTTGCCACCTGGAGAGAGAGCCAAAAAGCGAGGAGAGCTGCTCGAGGCAGGCCAGATGCAGGCCAGTGCTGCTTTCCCTGGGTGGATGTTGATCCCCGGGAGACAGAGGGGCAGGTGGTGAGACCCTGACCTCCGATCTGGGAGTGGTGAGTCTTTTTCCGACAGCGTTGCGTGGCCGGTGAACTTCTGAGTGAGGGGGAAACCTGGCACGTGTGTGAGGCTGAAGCTGGAACCTGTCAGAAATATATGAACTTTTCTTGTGAGCATGAAATCCACTATTTAACCATCAGGAAAGGTGCATTATGGGACATATAGTGGAAATACAACCTCGAAGACGTCTGCCCCTTACACTTGTGAACTGTTTATAGATGCTACAGAGTAACATAGTGGTCTGGCATAGTGAAAGTGCCCAAACGAAAATATGTTTAGACTAACATTTAAAGACTGTGAGAAACTGTGAATTGAAAGGATTGGAAGTTTAGGGGAAGGAAACTCATACCAATGTTGTGAGTGCGAGGTCTGAGCCCGACTGAGGGAGACCTACAGGACCTTTTAAATCTTGTGAAAGGGCCAAGCCCGACTGAGGGACACCTGTAAATAAACATTGTGCTTTGAAAAGTCTGCGCCCAACTGAAGGTGACCTACGTGAACTTTGTGTTTTAAAAGGGTCTGAGCCTGACCGAGAGAGACCTATTCAGACTTTGTGCTTAAAAGGGGTCCGAACCCGACCGAGGGCGACCCAATATGAACTGTGAACCTCAGACTTGAGAACTTTAAGATCCTAAAGAGAAGGAACTTTGTTTTGTGTGTGCCCAAGCATTCTGCGAATGAGAGACTTTGTTTTGGAAAGAGACATTGTCGCGGAAGGCCCTGCCTTATGTCCTGAACTACATCCTCGAGCCGATGAAGCGAGAGAGTGTTCCAAAGCCTGAGTGTGTCACCTTGTCTCATGATGAAAACGTGGGGAAGGGAACTCCACTGTTCAGTCATCCTCGCACACACTTTCTTGAACACTGTTTTCTCTCGCATACACCCTCACACATTTGTTATAGCGTAAGGATTGGGAATAGTTTTTTTTAGTATAGGTCATTTTGATTTGACAAGACACTACTAGGACTGTGTTATTTATTATATGATGGTGAGCCTGCTCCCATCCTTAGATATAGGGCTAGATGGGTGTTCTACCATCTTTGCTAAATAAACACCCTTGAACTGTGCCTCATTTGTGTCTATCTTGATCCATGATACCATGCCTTCCTTACAACCCTGATGTCCAGCTTTACTCCTTGGACTCTCCTGTCGACTTACCAGCTATTCTCCCTCTTCTTACCCATGATTCAGGTGCAGTTCTATGGGATATCTGCCACGAGCCTGATCAGATTATCGCCAGTTTTTACTTTCTCGCTGTGTGCTCTCTCCTGGCTTCACAGGTGATGGTGGGTTTCTCTAGGGAACTAAGCTCAATTATTGCAGTTCATCCTTTCCTTCTTCTGGTCTCTTCCCATGATCCTTGTTCTCAGCGTTGACAGGAATGATAGCAGATATCCAGTGGGTACTCTGCTGCTGTCACCAGTGCTTGGATCTTCTTCTGTAGTTAAGACCGCAGTGCAATGTGTTAGGTTCCCACTCTTGTCGCTGATGCTACACATGGTATTCCCCCCCCCCCCACATGGCTTTTTCCAGCAGGTTGATGACCCCAACCATACCTCTAAACTGAGTTTTTCAGTCGGGGTTTGTGCTGCAGGCTGCACCATCTGACTCCAGCCATGGACAAAAGAAGTCAGAGTTTTTTTGTGGCCAAATTCAGACGGGGGTTCCTCCAATATTCTTAATGTACACCAGGGCAATCCAGGCTCCCACCCTACCTCTCCCTAGTTTATGGAGTTGGATGCATTCTGACATTCTTTTTAAAATGGATAATAGTGCATTTTCAAACCAGCTTCAAGTGAGGACACCTCGTGTGAAAAACTAGTTTAAGACAACAAACTTGGTATGCCCACCAGTGGCATGCACTGGTAAGCTAGGAGGAACAGTTGTGGATATCATGGGTCAGATAGTGCAGCCCGCAGCGTCTTCTGCCAATGTACGGGCTGCAATGTAATTTCCCTTTAGACATTCCTTTAGTACTCAAACTTAGAATGTTCTTTAGATGATATAAATGTGTATTTTTATCAGAGACTGGCACTCTGACTATATTATGCAGAATCCCTTTCCAGTCCCACTAATAATGGGCTTTGTTGACCAATGGTTTGTATAATACTCCAAGACATGCGTCTGGAGGTGTCTAGGCAAACTGAACTAACCTCATTTTTCGAATTTTACTGCCTTTTCGGAGTACAAATGGTACAAAAGGAAACTCGTTTTTGAACACCAGTTTCTATTAACAATAACACAGAAGATGGAATTTGCTCCCAAGTTATCCTCGGATGGGTCAGTTTAGCTCCCAAAAACACATTCTTCGAGAGCCCAGAATCTTGTTGCAAAAGATATTGTAAAAGATGCTCAACCACAAGTGGTGGGCAGCCAAAGGTTCCACCACAGATAATGCAATATCCCGAATGTTGAGGGAGACCAACGCAGCACAAAATCTCAGACTCTACTTCAGAAAGTGGTTTACATATGTGATAAATGGCACCCAAAGACCATGGTGCCATGCAGATCCTGCAGTGGCAAGATGTCCCAGATCATCGGGGGTCCTGTCTGATGCCTGCTTTACTCCTTGCACGTTGCTGTTTTGTAAGCTCCACCATGTTGCTTCGGTCTGCAGACCAGAACCAAGCATCCAGGTCTGAGGACGATGACACAAACCTACGTGAGACAAAGGTGCCTTCCATCAAAGAGGAAGTGTTCCATGTCTATCATCAACAGCCTAAATACGAGATGGCATAGTGCTCGCATATACCCATTGATGACTTGATAGATTTGGTATCCAGTGATAGTATTGGAGGAAATTATAAAGAATTAATTTACAAAGATGAAAAGATATTGCAAGAAATAACAGAGTGGGTAAAAAATACCTAAAAGCAGAAAAAATATATCGAAATAAAGAAAAGAAAATGTAATAATAGGGGTGGGTTTTAGGTGTAAAAACAAAAAGAAAAAAACAGATTTAAGTTAAAATTTTGATAAAGAGGAAGGAGACTAGGAGAGTTTAAGAGTAGGAGAGGTAAAGGGGGCTCGGGGATCCCCCATCCCCTGAAAATAGGTATTTTTACAATGTGCAGTGTAAAAGGCATTTCAATAAGTTATAACTGTTCTGTTTATGGTTCTATTGTGATTATATGTTTGCGAGATTTTGTATCAATTATTAATCATTGTTTGACTAGTGCTGGACTGACTACTGAGCTGTTCTTTAGTGTGCTTAGTTCTTTTCTTTTTTGTTTAGTGTTCTCACTTTGTGGAAAGTGTCCAGGAGGTTCAAGTTGACATCACAGATGATGATGCTTTCTTGGATTGATTCTGGAGATATAGCACCACAACTTAACGAATGATTAAAAATATGCTTTGATTTGTACTGAATTGCAAATTATTCCAGGTGGAGCAATTGCTTTGTTATATCTACTAGTGCCATATGGCACTGAAGAGTAGCATTCCACATGCGAGGCAAGGTGCAGTAAGTAACTTGGCTGGCATCATAAAGGAAGTATAAAAGACCCTTGGTGGGGGTCAATTTTAATGGCCACAAAGAAAACTAAATAAGGACAGGTTCTCATTGGCATAGATCTGCTCTTACCAAATCAGGAAATCCATGAGGAAAGACACATCACACCCACAGTCAATGGCCTGATTGCAGATTAATCGGGAACACAGTCTCTCCAAATCTAGACCAGATACTAACATCTAAATCAGGTCAAGGAATTGCACCACATTCTGACAGTAATTCGCAGCAGAAACAGATGTAAAGCACCAATATTTCGAGGCACAGGCCCCAGATAACTGGACGCATCGAGAAGTATCTCTGTCCATCTAGGCCACAATTTAGATTTTGAATACTAACCCAGCAAACTTCCTTTCCCTAACACCCACAACCAGCGACACAACAAGAAGTGAATGTGTAAGAACAGGGAAGTGCCCATGGTGAAATAGATGGAGCAAATAGATGGAGCTTACTAAAGCATTTCAGCCTGTATGGGACCTGGAAAGAAACTGAGAAGAAATAATCCATATAGATCTTTCTAGGCTCTCTGGATGGAGTCAGGTCAGTGGAAGATGTTTCTCAACCAGATGCATCAAGGGACCTTTCAAGTCAACACAACCTTTTCTGCCACCGCCGCCATATCTGTAGAGTGGTTTTGTACAAAAGGTCTACTACGCAGAGGGATGCAAATTGTTCTCCCAGCATCTCTGTTTATGGTTGTTTTGCTAAACCTTGAGGGGCATCAATGGGTCAGCAAGGCCCAAAGCATTCCTGCAAGAAGAGGTCTAATTCAAGGACGGTAAACTGGGAAAAGTGATAGTCATCTGTGTCTCCTGTTGGGCTACTGGCTCTCCAGATCATCCTTAACCCATTTGCACTTATCAGCAAGAATTCACACAGTGGGGAAATGTCAATTCAGATTATTGTTCATTACCTGGAGGTGCGCATTTATTGGTAGTAATAGGTGACTATTCTAGATATCTAGTTTTAGAAGTTAGTGTTATCCACCCATGTGGATCATGTGATCTCGAAACAGATGAAGATTCTGGCACCGGGCATGCAGTACACCAGGCAATAAAAAACGGGCAATGGGCCACCTTTCCAATGCAGAGAACTTCAGAACTACCTAGACCACCTTGGTGTCATACATACCTGCATCAACAGATGCCAACCTCTGGCAAATGTGCATGCTGAGAGTTCTTTGTATTGGTTAAGAACTTGAACTATGCAGGTTTCTGAGAAATATAATACTCTCCACTTCTTCACTTGTGCCCAGGCAACCCTCCTTAATCATTGCCCTCTTACATCGACAATACCTGCACTTGCCCCCTTGACTCCTAGTGAACGAGTCAACTGGGCAAAAGAAGGAAAAGAGAATGAGGAGGAAATGAGTAAATGACTATCAGACAACTTGACAAGGAGTTGCCCATCCTGCACTTGACACCAAATCCTGCTACAAAACGGACACCCGTATGAAGCAAGTGATACTGTTGAGACAACCCTGCTGAATGTCACTAACACAAAAGGAAAGATGTTAACTGTAAAGATACCCCTAACCCCTCCACCCCCCCCCCCCCCAGCTTGGTCACTCGCACTGGGTCTACACAAGACACTTTACATTGTTACATTACATATTTTAAAAAGTTGGCAGTTCATCATTAGTGGATAGTTGGAAAGTGCAAAGTCCCAGAGTACCTGCTCAGTCAGTTCAGCAGGTTCAGTCTGGTCAGAAAATATCAGGCGGATCGTCCAACCTGTCAGACTCCCAGGTGCCCTATACCGTTCTGACACACTGCCGTATGGAGCCCATGAAGGGTGTCTGGTGAGTTGCCTCCTGAGCCTGCTACCTTGACCAGAGGCCAGGGGTCACTATACGGTCTACGTGATAATTGTAATTCCTTAGCAACTGAAAGACTTCTTGTTGCTGGTCATGGTGCATTACAGGTCTGATGGGTGACTTACGTTAACTTGAGTTTTATTTTTTCGTGTTGATAAATGTTAATTTCTCCATGGATTATCGAACTATGCTCTCTGTTCTGCCATTTTCTTAACCTCTATAATTAATGGTCAACGTTATAATTTCTCAAAGATATGTCTTCCCTTGGGATGAGTCTTCTGATTTATAACAACATTTTTAAATGTTAACATTAATCCCCCCCCATTCCCCCCAAGGTCCCACGGTCCAAGGGAAATACCATAATAGTTACCTTCTGTGTACCTTTTAAACCTTTTACGTAAGCCCCACATGGTTTGCTTGATATAATGAAAGACATTGTATTTTATGTTTAGTAAGAAGTAATCTGATACGAAGCTAAGCAAACACGTAATGTTTCATTGCACAGTAGCATATACATCATACAAATAATACAAATAATACAAATACATTAAAGATGTTTAAAGTACACCATTTTGTGGTACACTTCGGTCCCTTTAGACAGAGATCACTTGACCTATTTTAATGCTACGTTGCTTTAGAAAGGGGTTTCTTATTTTAAACAATTCTTGCGTAGAATGCAGATTCCAGCTGCCAAAAGAAGCCTGCATTCATTGCAACTCGGTTTTTCTTTTCACTGTTAGCTCGCTAGCCAATCAGCAAGCTTGCACTGGAGACTCTAACCGCCTGTAAAGACTACTTTGCAAGCTTCCCTTTGTGATGTGTACCAACTAGGCAATGTGGCATGGACACGCTGTCACAGGTGAAACTGCCTTTTTTCTCATGGACAATATCACTAGAGCCCTTCCCATTTGACTCTATTGTGTGCTAGATGACTTTCACCCTTCTTAGAGGCCCTCGCACTCCACTCAGGACCAATAACATATACAAGTCACCTACCAATCATTAGAGCCCTCTGGTGCACGCTCTAAATCTTCAATCATACCTTCTTCAGGAGCAATCCAAGACATTGGGCCTCATCATGAGTTGGGCAGTAATGCCGGCACTAATAGCGCTGGCGTTATTAGCCCTACCGCCAAACCCACTGTCGCTATTAGCGCCGGATCATGGGTTTGGCGGAATGTGAAATCCCCATTCCCCATTGAGCCCATTCAGGAATTCCCCATTCCCCATTGGGCTCAATGGGGAAATTTTGCGCTTTTACCTCCGGCAGATTTCCCGCCAGCGGTAAAAGCACGGAAAATCGGAAAAATCTTGGCGGATTTCCACCCAGCTCAGAGCTGGGGGGAAATCAGCCGAAGCCGTGATTTGGCGGACCCTTAAATCTGGCGTTAACAGCGCTACCGCCGGATTTAAGGGCTATCGCCAAACTCGTGATGAGGCACATTGTTTAGATTTTAAATATGGCCATTCTTATTGCCAATCAATACTGGTTCAGGCATCCTCGTTGATCGCAAGATGCCAAGGCCGTTCTTTTGCTCAGTGCGTTCTTATTGTTTCAGACCAGCTGACTGAACCAACATAATCTGTTGCAATGGGTTAACATTCCATTTTGAAGAAATAAAATCTTCAACCTTCTTTCAATGTTCCTGGCAAACAATAGTTGTTCTATTGTCTTTCTATATGGAGGCAGCTTATAATCATTTTCTATAGTGCTTGTTTGATTTTCTAGCTATGGTGGGCCATGCTCGGATAAGTCGTGCTTCCCTCCATCTCTCAGAGAAGGTGCCCTGCCACCTGAAGGTCTTGTTCCATTTGATATTTCCACGAGAGAACATTGCACATCTCTGCAACCCATTCCTGGTCTCTAAATTGCTTATCATCTCCATACAAATTGTAAAAATATCACCTTCAATTTGGTAATGCGCAACTCAGTATGCTCTGTATCGATGATACTCCTACGTCCTGTCCCCTTTCCTCCATACTTATGGGACATTTCTCCGTCCTGTGGGACGGGACCAGAGCACTTTTGTAAAAAGCATCCAAATTTTTTTAAAAATGTGTCCCTCCTCTCTTTCCTGCGCGGGGCCCGGCACGCGGCCGTAACCCCGCTCACCTTGGCTCTGCATCGCCCATCAGTCCTTTTCTCCACACGATCGGGGCCGGACGCACTTGCATCCTCGGAAGATTTTCTTCCCTTTTTTTCCCTCTCTGGCTCTCGCTAGTGTTCATTTACTAGTCTTTCTATGTCTTTTAAACTAGATTTTCCAGACTGTTCGTGTCACCGTCGCTTCGCGAGGGCGGATCCCCATCCTCGTTGTTTAGAGTGTTTGAGTCCGGAACACCGTTGGGACTCCTGCTTTTACTGCGACTCCCTTTCGGTCCGGGCACTTCAACGTCGGTTGGAGCGGTGGGAGTAGGTGTTCGGACGGACTCCTCCTTCTCATTTTCAGGCGTTCATCGACGAGAAGAAAAAACGCCCGGTAAGTTCTTTAATTTTCAGAGCACCCCGGCCGGGGGATAAGATACCTTCCCGGGTTCCTCTCGAGCCGGGAGGGGCGTTGATCGCTCTGTTACCGGGGTTCGCCCTGAGGTGCCTGTCGGGCCTAATAATTCTACCGGAGTTTTCTCCGAGGGTCTCCGTAAGGGGCCTGTGATCACCGGAGTACACTCCGAGGCCCCTCCTGTGGGGGCTGTGTGTAGACCCAGTTCTACTGAGTCGTGGGGTACCAGAGCTTGCTCTGAGGCCGCTCTTTCGGCTTTCCTCAAAAACAAAACCGGGCTACGCCCCGAGGTCTTGGCTGCGCTTGAGGTTACCGAACGGATGTTTGAGGCCCGTGCCGATAAGGCTTCTACCGGGCCTAGGTCCGAAGTCCCTCGTACAGAGGCTAAGGCTACCAACAGTTCTGAGGGGCCGGGCAAAGCCCTGTCGGTGACAGCGCACCGTTCCCGCTCTTGTGGTGACACCAGATCTGTTGAGGGGGCAAAGAAGAAAGTTTCTTCTTTTACCGGCAGTGCCGAGGCTCTTCCTTCGAAGGCTCAGTTGGCGGTTGGTATGTCGCAGAAACATTCCAGGCCTCATAGTACCGGCTCTGCCGAGGTTCCTTACGTAAAGGCTAAAATTAAGACCCCTGATCCATCGACGGGGACCCCTGCCTCACTTCCTCACGTGCCGCAGTTCCCCTCAGATGAGGACAAAATGGCGCCCGTTCCCGCCACGACCACAGTGGCCATTTTAGGTACTACCCCTACAACTACGCCATCGGCCCCTGGTGTAGGGTTCGGTCCTTCGGGTGAACCTAAGGTCCCTTGTGCGCATCCTTACCAGCCGGTTTATGATTAGAACGCCCGGATGCCTCTTCTGCACAACGTTTCGTCGCCCGCGGGGGCGGCTCCCGTGATTTATGTGGATACATCGGCGGAGGGGCCGGTGTGGCACCCTTCCCCGTTGCGTCCCTGGATTTGTCCACCTCATCAGAGGCCTCCTCAGGTTCCGAAACAGTCTCCTGAGGACGCCTTTTTCGGTAAATTTTAAGCGCTTATGCGCACCGACCCCATGAGGGAATATTTCAAGGGGCTTTTCAAGGAGAAATGTCCACCGCGCCTCCGGCTCCACCCGTCCCGTCGGTGGTTCTGCCGGCGCCTCCTTTACCTGTGGTGCCTCCCCCTGCGCTTCCGCCTGTGCGACCATTGTCCCCAGTGGACAAGGCAGTGCCTGACTCGGCTCAGCAGGAGCCGGACCTGTCAGATGACCCTCAAGGTGATCAGGACAACGAGGACCTGCCCCGCTCTACCAGAGCTTTCCATGACCGGGTACTGGACATGATGAGCTTCTTAGATGTTCCGGTGCCCGAGGCACCTGCTCCGCAGGAGGGTGTGCTTTCTGGGGCGTTCACCTTGTCTCCTTTGGAGCGTACTGGCCTGTTCTTGCAGAAGGACGTTCTGGCCGAGGTCCGAAGAGTTTGGGAAAAGCCACACTCGGGACTTTTTGTAAATAAAACGATTGATGCGAGGTACAGGCAACATTCCTCGGAAGAAGTGGCCTTGTCGTCTTGTCTGCCTCCCTCCTCCACAGTGGTGGCTGCGGCCACGTTGCAATCCAGACCTGCAGCTCCCTCCTCCGCGACGGCGACTCAGGTCTTGGGAAAGGAGGACAAGCTCCTGGACTCCCTAGGGAGGAAAATCTTTGCCAATTCAGCCTTGCAGCTCAGGCAGGCCAGTGCAGAATTGATTTTGGCGGGAGCTTAGATGCGGATGTGGAGAGGTCTGTCAGAGTTTGAGGAGCACATTCCGGTCGAGAAGCTGGAGGATTTCAGAGGAGGCCTTTCCGATGCCAGGGTCTTGGCCCAGGATCTCATGGAGGCTGCGGCTCATCACGTAGACACCTCGGCTCAGGGTCTGATGCTAGGGGTTGATACCTCACGGCAAGCATGGCTACATGCCACTAAGTCCTCGAAGGAGGTGCAAGACAAGGTTCTGGACCTTCCATTTGATGGTAAGGAGCTTTTTCACTCTTCTACTGATGTAGAGCTCACCAAAACCAAAGACAGCACTCAGACGGCCAAATCATTGTCTGTTCTGGTTAAACCTCCCTTCAAGACTCAAAGGCCGTTGTCGCAAAGGTCGACCTTCCTCTGGTTTTAGGGGCTTCCTCTACTGCAAAAATCGCAGAGTGGATACTCCTGCGGGGAATAACCACCGTAGACAACAGCGTACGCGGTAGTCTCCAGCTCCTCAGCCTCCTCATCAGGTTCAGGTGGCACCGCCACCGATAAACCTGCCAAATGAGGGTTTTCCGCGCTCGCAGGAGACCCCGGTGGGAGGACGCATTGCGTCTCATTTGGAGACGCGGCAGACCATCACAGAAGACAGATGGGTCTTGTCAGTCGCTCGAGCGGGCTTCCGCTTACCTTTACCCCCTACCCCACCCCTCAACCCTCCTTTTCAGCTGTCAGGCTCACCCTCCCTCAAGGCTGAGGTTCAGAAACTTCTGCTCCTCAGAGCTGTGGAATCCGTTCCCCTTGGGGAACGAGGGGAGGGCTACTACTCCCGGCTGTTTACGGTGCCCAAACCCAACCAGGCTGGCCTGTGCACCATCCTAGACCTTTCCCAGTTCAATCTTTCCCTACCCCAAGAGAAATTCAAGATGATCACGCCTGGCCAGATTCGCTCCTCGTTGCAGGTGGGCGATTGGCTCAGCGTGGTGGATCTTCAGGATGCGTACATGCATATCCTGATTTGGAACCCACACAGGAAATACCTCCGTTTCTCTTTGGGAGAGGAGCACTTCCAGTTTCGGGTGCTTCCTTTTGGCCTCAGTTCGGCGCCGCGTGTCTTCACGAAGATGATATCGGTGATCGCGGCCCATCTTCGTCTCCAGGGTATCCATGTGTATCCCTATTTGGACGACTGGCTCCTACGCAGCCCTTGCCCGTTGGCAGCAGCGGGCAATCTCCAGTCTCTCCTTCAGCTCCTGTTCCATCTTGGGCTGTCAGTGAACTGGCGGAAATCCTCCATGACAGTCTCACAGGACCTGACTTTCCTGGGTTTTCGTTGGAACACGATAGACTGCCGAGTGTATCTGACCGGAGACAGAATGGCGGATCTGTTGGCCTTGTGTCAGATGTTTACGCAGTCGGAGAGCATGTCGGCCTGGTGGTTCCAGAGGCTTCTGGGCCTCATGGCCTCGTGTGTCTGCTGGCTCTTCATCTTGCTCGTCTCAAAATGAGACGGACCCAGATGGCTCTTCGGAATTCCTGGCGTCAGGCTGTGGACCCGGATTCCAAACGGATAATGATTCCGGATTCCATGGGAGTGGACCTGGACTGGTGGTCTTCTCTCAGCAACCTGTCAGTGGGTGTCGGGTTCCAGGACCCAAGCCCCATGGTGATGATCACGACAGACTCCTCCCTTTTCGGGTGGGGTGCGACGTTAGATCTTCTTCAGGTCTCGGACCTCTGGTCACCTCAGGACAAGCTCCTGCACATAAATCGATTGGAGCTTCTGGCGATTTTCCTGGCGCTGAAGGCGTTCAGACCTCTCATTGTCAACAAGGTGGTCCGCATAATAACAGACAATGCGGTGTCAATGTACTACATAAACAAGCAAGGGGGAACGAAGTCTCCCCCTCTCGTGGATCTGTCCATCCAGATTTGGGAGTGGGCCATGCTTCATGGGGTCTGGCTGCTTGCAGTGCATATCCCGGCCCGGCTGAATGTCACTGTGGATGCCCTCAGCCGGCGGACAGTGGTCAGCTACGAGTGGGAGTTGAAGGCGGAGATCCTATCATGGATTTTCTCACGTTGGGGCACACCGGAGGTGGACCTCTTCGCCACGGCGGTAAACAAGAAGCTTCCTCAGTACGCCTCCAGAGGAGGGCTGGGAGCCTCCTCTCTGGGGGACGCACTCGAGATACCATGGCACAACATGAGAGCTTGCGCCTTCCCGCCTCTTCCTCTGGTTCATTGAGCAATTTGGAAGTTGAAGAGTTCTGTCAACTGTTCTCTTCTACTGATAGTTCTGTGGTGGCCGGCCAGGTTTTGGTTCTCAGAACTTCAACACCTGTCGGTGTGTCCGCCGATCAGGTTACCAGTAACTCCCGATCTTCTTCACCAAGGGGAACAGCAGATGTGGCACCCCTCCCAACAATCGCCCAGCTTGGCGGCATGGTGCCTGAGTTCACGGCTCTAGAGCCTTTGGGTCTGTCTGCGGATAACACGCGCATTATCCAGGCAGCCAGGAAACCCTCAACCAGATCCCAATACAAGAGTAAATGGCTCAGGTTCTGTCATTGGTGTTTGGAGAAAGAATTGGACCCGAGGGTGGCGACAATTGACACAGTGCTGTCCTTTGTCTCCTCCCTAGCAGACTCAGGGGTTCATGTCTTGTCCTGCAGGGCTTATCTCTCTGCGATTTCCGCCTACCTCTCTACAGACCGGTGTTCTTATTTGTTAACTAACCCGGTGGTGAAGAGACATTTTGCTGGTTTGACATGGCTCTACCCTCCGGTTCGTAGTCTGCACCCACCTTGGGACCTAAATGTACTCCTGACGGCGCTGTGCCATAAACCTTTTGAGCCAATGGCTACGGTTGACCTCAAGTACGTGTCCTGGAAAGTTTCCTTTCTGGTAGCCGTTAAGTCAGCGAGGAGAGTGAGTGAGCTCCAGGCATTGTCGGTGGAGCATCCTTTCTTGGTCTTTCACAAGGACAAGGAGGTCCTTCGGACGAACCCAGCTTTCCTACCAAAGGTAGTGACCGAATTCCATCTGAATCAGTCGATTTCCCTTCCGGTCTTTTTTCCGAACCCTGCCTCGGAGGCGGAAAGGGTTCCTCACTGCCTGGATGTCCGAAGAGCTCTTATGTTCTACCTGGACAGGACTGCCAAGCTTTGGAGTTCTTCCCAACTGTTTGTGACCTTCGGTAAACCCCAGGGCAGGCCAGCGTCTAAGGCATCCATTTCCAGATGGATTGCTGCCTGTATCACGGAATCTTTCACTGTCCAAAAGCTGAAACCTCCTAAGGGTATCCATGCACATCAGGTGCGAGACAAGGCAGCTGTGGTTGCTTTTCAGAAGTATGTTCCCTGGGAGTCCATCGCTAGAGCGGCTACTTGGGCCTCCCCATCTGCTTTCTGTAAGCATTACTGCCTCGATATGAGCTCTAGGGCTGACGCTCAGTTCGGCCAGGCTGTGCTGAAGAACCTGTTTCAGTAAGGGGTATTTCCATCCACCCATAGTTCCTGTAAGGAGTGCTTGGGAATCTCCCATAAGTATGGAGGAAAGGGGACGGGACGTAGGATTATTACCAGGTTACTCACCTTAGTGACCACCTTACTCCTAGTCTATAGTCCCCTTTCCTCCATACGCCCGCCCGCCGTCCCCTCTAATAAGGTTCCGCTAATGGGTCTTGGACTCTGCGATAGAAAAGGACTGGTGGGCGATGCGCGGGGCGGAGCCAAGGTGGGCGGGGTGACGGCTGCGTGCCGGGCCCTGCGCAGGAAAGAGAGGAGGGACACATTTTTGGAAAAAAAATTGGATGCTTTTTACAAAAGTGCTCCGGTCCCGTCCCACAGGACGGAAAGATGTCCCATAAGTATGGAAGAAATTGGACTATGGACTAGGAGTAAGGTGGTCACTACGGTGAGTAACCTGGTAATTGTATTATTCATTTATATTTATAACATTTCTTATACGCCCAGACCCAGAGGTATCACAGCGTAGTTACAGACAGTTAGGTTACAATTAAAGGAGTATAGGTCAAGCAATACAGTCATAGTTTCATCAAGCAAAAAAATACATAGTCGTTACATAATGCAGGGACAAATTATTATCCAGGCTAGCATAAATACGGCTCTGCTCAGTGTAGTCCTGGTCAGTTCAAATTGGTTGAATAACCAAGTTTTTAAAGATTTTTTAAAGCACTGGAATGATTCTTCATTCCTTATATTTGTCAGGAGTGTGTTCAAGTGTTTAGGGGCCAGGGCTTTGAAGCTGCTGCCCCCAGCTTTGGAACTTTTGTAGCGTGGGATATCAAGGAGTGCATTTCTGCTAGATCTGAGTGTTCTAGTAGAGGATTTTTTGGTTACTGAATTATTGATGTATTTAGGGGCCTTATTGGCGATGCATTTATGTGCAATGCATAGGGTTTTGGAAATGATTCTTGCCTTGATAGGTAACCAGTGGGTAGCTCTCCTAATGTGCGAGATGTGGTCAGACTTGTTTATTCCTAACACAGCACGTAGTGCTTTATTCTGCATAAGTTGCAATTTAGCAAGGTTGGTGTTGAATGTGCCTAGTAGGAGTACATTACAGTAGTCCAACTTCGAAAGTATTAAGGCTCTTGAGAGGGTGACACCATTTTAGGCGCGAGAAATTGGCGACTTAGAGCATTACGTTTAGCAGAGTAAGATGTGGCTGAGGCGAGTGCATAAACTTGTTTTGTCATTGTTAGATTAGCGTCTAAGTAGACACCAAGGGTTTTAACCTGTTTGAGTACTGGTATCCTGGTACCATCAATCTTGAATGTCGAGCCTTCAGGCTGTAGGGCATTGATTTTAGTTGTGGACCCTACTATGAGAAGCTCTGTTTTTTTGTCATTAAGACAGAGACTATTATGGGCCATCCAGTTTTGGATTAGTGCATAGATTTGACTAATGAGGACGGTATCCTGCTCATAGTTACTTGATAGGGGGATGAGGATCTGGGTGTCATCAGCGAAGTTGGTGTAGATGACACCCATAGCATCCAGTGCTGCAAATAGAAGCTTTGTGTAGGCATTGTAGAGGGTGGGCGATAGGCAAGATCCTTGGGGAACACCTATGGGGACTGGTATGGGGTCGGCCGACTCTTTCCCAATACACACTCGTGATGTACGATCTGCTAAGAAGGATTTAACCCATTGGGTTGCCTCCTTAGAGAATCTGAAGTCATTGGATAGTGTGGCACAGAGTTTATCATGGTCAACTAAATCAAATGCGGCAGAAAGATCTAACAGCATTAGAAGACAAAGATTGCCTGCCTCCCTTGTGGAATCCATTTGGATTTTTAAATCAAGGAGTGCAGTTTCTGTGCTATGGTTAGGGTGAAACCCGATTGTCGGGCATCCAGGAGTTGGTGTTGCTCTAGATGGCTCTGGATTTGGGTATATGCTATTTTGTCTATTATTTTCAGTAAAAATGGCACCGTTGTTATCGATCGGTAATTGGTGAGGATTAATGGGTCTAGTGTTGGCTTTTTCAGGAGGGGGGGGTCACCCAAGCTTTTTTAATTCTAGCAGGGACCATGTTAGAATTGAGCGAGGCATTAACAAATTTGGTAATGATAGGTGTCAGCGTGGGGGCACAGAGTTTTACTAAGTGAGCGGGAAATTGGTCTCCTTTGCAATTGGAGGATTTTAGTTTGGATATGGTGTCCAATACAACCTCTTGTGTGATCGGGGTAAAGTGGAAAGGTTTGCAGTCGTTCTCTTTCGGTAAGTACTCGGTAAGGGTAGGTGGGTTTTTGTTTGCTAAGAGTTGTCTTTTCGAGATCATTTTCTTTTGTAGGAGTAGTATTTTTTATGCTAGCGCATTCTGGATTGTAGTACACCATGATTTACTGGCGTTGACAGGTGACATGTCTTGACTTGGATTTTCTAATTCTTTGAGTATAGTAAACAACTACTTTGAGTTGGATGAGGCCTTGTTGATGCACAAATAGAATGCCTCAGCCTTATGGGTTATTATGGATAATTTATAGGCTTTGTTGGCTTCATTAAAGGCATTAGCTGAGTCTGGAGTATTCGTTTTTTTATGGATGTGCTCTAGTGATTTTTTTTGCGTCTCAGATTTACTAGTTCATCATTGAACCAAAAACGTGTATGTTTGTTTGCGCGACGAGTTTTAGTTGTGACAGGAGCTACTAAGTCGATGGTGGTTAAGAGACATTTCTGATAGCAATCTGCCAGGTAATTAGGATTGTTACCTGTTAGGGTGGTGGAGACCAGGGCTTCATTTAGAACAGTGGAAAGGTTGTCTGCTGTGACTTTTCTGGTATCTCTTTTTTCATAGGTATCAGATTTTTTAGTAGTAGTGGGGTCTGTAGCATTGCTAATTATAGAGAAGTTGATGATATGGTGGTCGGACCAATCAAGAGGTAGAACAGAGTCGATGGATACTTGTGAATTGAGAGCGAGGATCTAGTCAAGTATTCTACCTTTGTTGTGGGTGGGGGCATTGACTAGTTGTTTGAAATTCATATCTTTGAGGGCCGCATGAAGGGCTGCAGCTTTATGACCTTGGTGATCATTGTATCCTAGGTTTATGTCACCGAGTATGATACATTTGGTATTGGGTTTGATATGGGGGAGAGTAAGAGCGGGATGTCTAGGTCAGGGTGAGTGTTTTTGTTAGGTGATCTGTGTAAGACCAGGAAATTGATTGTAGTTTTTGGATTGGAGGTAAATTTGGCTAGGAGGAGTTTGTACCCATTTATTTCTTCAAGGGGGCAAGCCCTAATTTGCAGAGTTGATTTAGCTATTATTGCAACTCCGCCTCCTTGAGTGCTGGAGCTATCGGTCCTAAGAATGCTAAATCCAGGTGGAATGGCGAGGGTTAGCAGTGGACCTGAAGGTGGGTGTAACCAAGTTTCAGTTACAACTAGGATGTCTAGTAGTTGGTTGATAATGAGGTCATGGATTTCAATGGCATGGGCTCCAAGTGAGCGTGCGTTAATGAGTGCACCTTTGAGGTTGGGAGTGATATTTGATGGTGGTGTGTCGACTGAAGTAGAGATTGGTGGGGCTTTAGTACCTCTGTTCAGTTTGGTTAGTGCTTTAGGTGGTGACTTGGGCTGATAAAATGTGGATTTTACATTGGTTTTAAGGACGTTGGTGACGGCTGGTAGTGGACTGGTGTCTAGGTGAAGAAGTTTAGTTTGTGATCCGAGTCTAGTGCGTCTAGCATTACCCTGAATAGGGGTGCTTGAACTGATAGTCACTTCATTTGGAGTAATCTTAGGGGGTATCAACCGGACAGCTCTGGGTTGGTGGCGGCTATATGAGAGCTATTAGTATCCTGTTCCTGAGGGGGGAGGAAAAGGTGAGGTGGTTGGTAGGAATGGGGTGGGGCAGGGTGATGACGCTGGCATCCAATTCTAGATAGACCGTTATCATGTGCGATGTACGCACCTCCTGTGAAGAGTACTGTATTGTACATTACACAAAACGGGAACATGATGGCTAGTAATATGCATAACATACTTTGCTATAGGTGAGAGAAGAGGAATACTACTATATGAATGTACTTCGATCCTACGCAGTTATATTTGGTCACCTTAGATGGGGGAGCGGTCTAGAACATGCGCACTGCATGCAGTAGTGATAGAAACATTGCTAGAAGTGATCGTTAGTTAGTACACATTAGGTCACAAGGAGTGTGTAGGAATGCAATATTAAGTACAAGGAGCTTGACTGTGCAAATCAGCAGTAAATTGACATAATCCAGTTAGGCACAACGTGATTCAGGCAAGCTAATGCAATATTGTAATTGGATGTAACCACGTTTCCCCCTCCTGCGCCGTATCTATAGCACAAGATGCGGGTACACCCCAGCTAACCTGCACACCTTTTTAACCTCTTGCCACCTTCTGATACTGCTTGCACCCCACCACGCTAACCACCTTGTTTCCATGGATTGGTCCCACTGCACAGTCCTGGAGCATCTCTGTCCGCTTGTAATTACCCCGGCACCCTCGCCCTTGGTTTAGACCGGCAGCTCTCAAGGTAATCCTGCTCGGGCATCTAACCGATCTTGTGCACCCGACCATCCAAATGTCTTTGCTACAAACCACCTAGAAACATCATGTGAAACTGGGCTCTGGTAGGTGCACTCAGCACGACAGGCTTTGCACCTGTTGCTCCCTCAGCTTGTACCCCCCCAGTAACCGCTCTCATCCTTCTCTTTCAGGACCATGGCAAAGGCACACCTAAAAGGTCAGACATGTTATAGAAGAGCACTTCATATTACTCATAAGGGCGTGGCCGGAAGTGCCAAGCACGAGATTGCTCCTCCTAGGTGCACAGAGAATCCCATTGGGCTCATTTTTCTTTGCAGTTAGGTGGTCTGAATAAAATGAAATGCAATTTAAAAAAAATAAATAACGCTTCCTGTCTCCTTTATTGCAGGTTCAAAGTATTTTACTTTTGTTGTCCTTCGAGGCAGCACGTCCCAGAGGAAGAAGTGTAAACGCATGAAGCAGTTTGTGAAGAAGCACAGCATGGCTGGCTCCGGATAAGGTCCAGATTCCAGCCCGGTGACTGTGGCATCAGACGTGTGTCTGAAGGGCTTCTTAACCTGTCGACGTGCTTGTTTTGCACCTGTGCTGCTGGCTCAGCACCGTTTGGAAGGACGCATTTGTTCAGTCTTGGGATGTTTGTCCTTTGTAGCATCTCGGCTGTGCGAGCTCATTACCCTGGGAGATTTTCGAGCTCTGGCCCTTGCTTATTCCAGTCAATGGATTTGTGTTTTATGTTTGAAAGCCGTCCCACTTAACTATGCTCAATGAATGCAGACTCTAGACTATACAAACCTTGCAAAGGCCACGCAGGACTGCCAATGAGTGGAGACCCAGACGAACACTACTACCCAGGGAGCTGAAATTGACTTTTAATGTCGAGCCTCGCTTTATATCACATGATCTCCTACACATTCTAAAAATAATCAACAAAACCTGTCGAAAATAATATCCAAATTGAAGAAAGTTCAATTGTATTTTTAAATTGTATTTTGGCCTGTTTGTATTTTGTTTTTTATTGGGTCCAGAGTATTTATAGGACTCATGTCATTTGCTGAGCCTTTGAAATTATATCACTTCAAAACCTGTCCCTGTCTAGATTGTTGACTCTAGGACATAATCAGTCCTCCTGTGGCTTTGTCTAGCGGTGCACAATACAACACTCCAATTTCCTCATCATGCCAGGAGACGGATACAATGTGCATTTATTGTTATGAATCTTAGCAAAATCATCACTTAGGCTTGGCGCGTTTTACAGCACATTAAAACAGCTACCCATATTTTTTTGCACTGCACATACCTGTGTGAGTGATTGTACCCATGTATAAAGACCCCTCCCCCACTATCAGTTTAGCGATGCACACATTCCACCTTATTTTGTCGCTGGTGGAAAATCCTCAGGGAGCTGCAAGGCTGGCTTCAGTTGTAGGCATTCTTCCCATCAAATTTTCTTCATTTTCCATCAGATTTCCATTTTCCATCAGATTTGGCCATGCACGTGGAACTGCGTGCAAAGTGTGTATACACAGAGCAGGTATCGAAATTAAGATTTTATGAACTGGAGATCATAGCAGCACCTGGGAATTGGGCGTCAATCAGTGAGTTGAAGTTACCTCTGAGGATGCAGGAGCTTACTAGTGTGCCGTAAATGTGACTTGCGCACTAGATGCTGCAAATCTACATGTTTTACTGCTATATGTGTTCATGCTTTACATATCCTTTTGACATGTTGTATATGCTCCTCTATACACATTCCCAAACATACAGAATAATATCAATAGATATGTGTGTATGGTGCACGTTGGCAAGGGGAGTCAAAAGTAGCTCCTGGGAGCTGTAGCGCTGTCTGTCTAGACAGCAAGCAAGAGCTAAATAGCGACCAGCAGTTTCAAACCGATCAGAGAAAGTGCATCGTGTTTGAAGGCGGAAAGTCTGCCTGAAACACTGACTGCTGCAGTTCTGCTTCTGCATGTTTTGAGGTCAAGGAACAACACTCTGGCTGCCCCTCCAAATAGTAAGATGAACTCCCCACAAGGAAAATAAAGTCCCAAACCAGCCCCGCTGCAGATTGGAAGCCTCTTTTTTTTTTTTTTCTCCCTGACTTTTGTACCACCCTCTTCCCAAGCTCTTGGCAGAACCATCTGGTTCCTGGTGCTGTCAACCTGCCCTCCTTTCCCCATGTTCCCCTCCTCTCATTCCGGTGTCCAGCCTGATGCCTCCTGGTGCACCAACTCCCTGCTCGTGTGTCAAGAGCCTGTATCCTTCTTGTTGTCAAACTAGCTGCCCTCCCACACCCATCGGTTGTCACCCAGGACCATGGTGAAGGAAGGAGTCGCCCGCCTCTTCGGGTCAGCGGCACAGAAGGCCTTGACCTGCCAATACAACAAGCTATGTGATGGTTTGCATGGCGCTTTGAACGCTGAGATCAGAAAACCTCACGGCTTTGAAGAAGTCAAGAAGCACTGGCAGGACTTGTGGAGGCAGGTCCTGAAGCTGGTCAATGCTGACTACAGGTATTGCTTCACCACATGAGGCCGCTCACCACCACTACTAGTGCTGTTGCTGTCAGAAAACGAATACCTCAATCTGTTCACCTGCGAAGCATTGTGTCAGTTGCACTCATGCAAACACGGTGAGTGTGTACAGAAAACAAAATGTATGCATGGGTCTCATTTAGATGAATTGGTAAAATGGCTCATATGTCTAAGAAGCTGTGCAAAGAAACTTGTGTGGCTGTTCCTGAATCTGTGGAATTTTGTAGGCAATGGTATGGTACCGTGTCTGTCCAATTGTGAGGCAGTTGGAGAAGCAGGGATCCCTATTGGACTGTACCTGCTTACTACCCCATGCAGCGAGTAAGTGGAGTCTATAGTGATGCACTGTAATACTGGCCAGGATGTCACATTGCCGTGACCAACATTACTGATCTCGGCCATGCACATGTACAACCACCTCAACATTATTGGATATCTTCAACAAGTTGAGGGATGAATGGCCGACAGCTTCTTGCACCTAAACGGGAGCAAAACACTGGTTTGGTTGCAAGCAGTTAATCAGCACGATTTGGCTCCTTAGAAGCATGATTGGTTCACAGTTGTTTCCTGCACTCTTAAAAGTCTTATTTATCTTTTGTCGGATAATATGATTTGTGTTTGTAAATGTATTGAGTTCAACGACAGAATTAATTATCTAATTATTTTCTCCTTTCATACATACCAAAGGCTCCAATGGCACATGTAAGCTTTGTGTGCGGAGGCATAATATCAAGGAGTTCATCTTGTCTCGGTACATTTACCCATGGACACAGCACTCTCGCCTCCGTTAAAGCCAAAGACTAGTGCCTTTCTCCAGCAGAGCAGATGTAAAATTGCCAGGACATGGCTTCCCATCCTCTGGCCCCAAAGTAGACAAAAGGAGACGCTACAAGAGGAATGTTAGTGGGATGGCAGAAAATAATGTGCCTCTGGAAATGCATTTTTCTTTGTATGGTGGGGATGTTGGCATTGGAAAACTGTAAGAGGGTTAATTGGGTTGTATGACGATGCCATCCCATCAGTCTCAAAACGCACACAAAGTTGAAATGCCAGTGTGAACTTTTAGAAGTCCAACCAAATAGGGGTAGGATTAATTGGGTAACCCCAAATTAATCACATACCTGTTTTGTTAGATTTCTCATCCAACAAAACATTAGATTACTCATCTTTTGGCTTTAATGGAGTTGAAAGGCATATATGTATTGTGTTCTCTCACATATTCCTCATCTTTGATATATCCAAGTCTGCTTCTTCAAAATTTTGTTTTTCATAGTCGAGCATCGTGCAGCATTGTGTTATGGCCCTTGATGGCCTCCATACTGTCCTTGGCCGTGGCTTTGATGCTGGCATATGTAGCACACTGGGTGACAGTTACCTCTGTTCTGTTTTTCCCGCATGCTAGCATGCTTTGGAGCTACATTGCCGCCGCAAAATTTCAAATAACGTATTACTTCATCAGTCGGTATCATCTACTCGACATGTCCTTGACACCGAAGACCGGTTTAAATTGATTTGCAGATTGTGGGGCAAAAACGTCCATCACAGACACACGCACTGATTCTGCCTATGGTGTATGCCACAAGGTTGATTACTGTGGCTCGTACCAATCCATGACGGTCAAAGCCTTGCGGGAAAAGAAAGGGAAAACTCGAAGCAGGTAAGCCCTCTCCCAAATCCCCCTCCATTATCCCTTCGAAAAAGGAAATCCTCCTCTGACTCAGAAAAAGTACTCTGGGCATCAGAAGCGCTCGAGATCGAGGTCACGACGCTCGTCATTCTCTCACAAAAAAAAAATCAGAAGCGACTGAGGAATTCGACCATGCGTACAGGGAGTGTACACTCGCCTGGGCTTTTCGATTTTTTTAAAAATTAAAATGAATGATGGGAGATCTACCTCCGAAAATGTTTCGGGCTAATCCGCCCACATTTTGTAATGATTGCTGCACAACAAACACATAGTCCAGTGTACTCTGAGGGACACAGCCTACAGCCCCAGTCCTCCCTGTCACATTTATTTGACAGGTGACAGCGAGGGGTGCACGAAAACATCCAGAGGAGAAGGGCAACACCTTCCTCCTCCCATGGCCAGCCTAATGAAATATCAAAGGCTTCATGTATCCACCCTTTGCTATTGTCTAAGTTCTGTGTGGTGGCCGTGCATACTGACGACAGTTAATTCATGCAGGCCTGTGAATAGGTCTGGTCACAGAACTTAACAATGGGCAGGAAAACTAACACTTCTTTGATATGCAATGTGTCAACGTGAAGCTAGTTCCCGCCCCTCTGTATGAAGGACAGTGAATGGCATGTCTGGGTCCACTATTTACCGTAGTAAACCCCTGCAGAGTGGACCCCTTTCAGAGGGAGAAGTATGTGATTTAAGGGAGACAGGAAGTCTGCTCTCGTCACAAACTTCAAGGGAGACCTGCACTTTGATCAAGAGCCACAGAGGGCTCATTTAACCAGAGAGACACTTTGATCTACAACAGAAAGGAAGATGGGGGGGGGGGACTTAGGAGTACATGTTGTCACCTCTTTCCTTTCCTGTTGCAAAGCACTCTGGTCTTGACCTCACGTGTAACAGAAAATTGTTGGTGGGGACCCCGGATTGGTTCCTTAAGGTAGGCTTAGCCTGCACCAATCACTGGGGCTCATTTGGCTTTAAAAGAGGGCTGAGCCCCTCACTTAGATCAACTGAAGGCTTCACTGGAAGCAGGAAATAAGAACTCAGCATTGGACTCTGGCTGAAGGTACAGTCTACCTTACAGCTTCTGCCAGTGATGGAAGGCCAGGATTTCAAAGAGGGAAGCAAGATCCCTCCCCAAAACCTCTCCCAGGCAACAGAGGCAGATACCAGACTCAGAGGACCCGTCTAGCAGCTGCAGAACCAGTACGTAGCCATAACACAGCATGCCCTGCTAGGTTCTGCCAGCAAGCTGCCTAGCGGTGAAGTGCCAGAGAGTCTCTGAACAAAGGAAAAGGCTGTTGCCTGCAAGCACTCTCCTCAGCTTTTGGTCATCCGCCTTGAAAGGTCGCCACGAGCCCTGCGAAGAAGGTAGTAGTGCCACACAAGCATCAACCAGCGTCCATCTTTAAAGGTCATTTTTGAAGCAGTCGAACCGTGAGTCCTCGACCAGCGTTCCAAATCCGCCAACCAGCATAGATACACCGATTCCTGACCCGAGCCACCGTGTAGGCCAGAAGAAACAAAATGTGGACCAACTAGACTAAAGAGTACAGGATTCCGATTCAGTTTTCAATTCTTGCTAGTACATAATATTTATTTCACGTGTTCAATACAAAATTTAATAATCTTCTAATAAAACAGGCTCTACAAAAAGAAAAAGGTTTTCCCCATCACACCTTGTTCACTCATAACTCAAACATACCATTTTCATACCAACATACATTCCAAATAGAAACTGGGTAAATTTGTATTCCCATAACATAATCCAGCATATAAATGTAAATTTTACTCTTATATTTGTAGATGTGGCCCTCTGTATTTTTCCAGGGGTTAAATGTCTATCGTCGACACGTGTTTCGGTTGAAGTTCAAAAAATGGGCAGGACTCCACTTCCCCCATTAATCGTCCTGCCCATTTTTTGAACTTCAACCGAAACACGTGTCGACGATAGACATTTAACCCCTGGAAAAATACAGGGGGCCACATCTACAAATATAAGAGTGTCAAATTTACATTTATATGCTGGATTATGTTATGGGAATAGAAATTTACCCAGTTCTTGTTGGCAATGTATGTTGGTATGAAAATGGTATGTTTGAGTTATGAGTGAACAAGGTGTGATGGGAGAAACTTTTTCTTTTTGTTGAACCTGTTTTATTAGAAGATTGTTAAATTTTGTATTGAACACGTGAAATAAATATTATGTACTAGCAAGAATTGAAAACTGAATCTGAATCCTGTCATCTTTGGTCTAGTTGGTCCACATTTTGTTTGTTCTGTATATACTTACCTGGAGGACCATAGACAAAACACCAGGTATCCCTTAATTTTTATGCACTGTGTAGGCGAGCCTGCAGCTGTCCGTCCGGCCTCGCTTGCCGAACTGCTTGCCGCCGGATACCCGCAGCGGTCTCCCATCTTGAACTCTGTCGCAGGAGCTGAGAAGCTTCCTGGAACCAATTTGACGCTGCTGAGCATCAAGAGTGAAGTCCTCTTTCTCCTCAAAGGCAAAGGGTTCAGGGTCTTCAACTCCGGTCTCGAGGCTTCCTAAACTGTTGAAGCCATCGAGTAACTCAAGCAAGTCATTGAGACATTCACTGACCGCTTATTTGAAGTCATCGAAGCCCTCAACGCCATCGGCACATTCAGTGTCTTTGAAGCCTACAAAGACCTCGACTGACTCTTCGAAGTCATATAAACCATTGCCTAGACCGGATTTCTTTAAATCCATGGTGTCTATCTTTGAGGAAGAGGAGGGCCAGGCTCCATTTGGGTACGAATTTGGGAATCCCAGTGTTCCAGAGGAACTTATTTCACAAGAATCAAAGACGAGGAATCTTGTTGAAACACTGTTTGAAATGAGCAGTTGGGAGACTTCACCGGATTCTAATAAAGTGCCAAATATGAATGAATTTATATTTAGCAAACCAGTCGCAGGATTTGGAATGGAAGAGGTTAAAGAGGTTATACTAAAGCTGAAGGTTTCAAGAGCCCCTTGCCCTGACAGTGTAGCCAATATAGTCATCAAAGAAAATCCGGAGCTATGGTTACAGTTATTATTCAGGATATTTGCTTTTATTCTTGTGGCATCATACCCGATAGCTGGAGGAGGTCTATTTTGATTCCTGTATTTAAGAAGGGTGTAGGGACAATTCATTGTAACTACAGACTGCTTGCAATGATTGATTCCAGCTGTAAAATCGTTGCCTCTCTCCTCCTAGTTAAAATGAATAAATGGGTTGAAGAGAAACGGCTTTTAAGCAAGTTCCAAACTGACTTCAAGCATGGTCTCTCTACTACCCATAATATATGAGCAATGAAGTATTTGATGGCAGAAATTCATAGAAATCCTGGCACTTGGCTAGATTTATGCTTCATTCATTAGTCAAGTGCGTTGGACTGCGTCCACCGCTTGAGACTTTGGGATCAATTGACTAGTTGGGGAATTGATCTTACTATCCTCCACTACATCAAGGAGATGTATACTAACTGCTGTGGCAGTCAGATTAAATCAGGTGGGTCTCATCTCTGACTTTATTGCCCCGAATCTTGGTAATAAACAGGGGTCCTACTTTACAACTTATATGTAGCTGACATGGCCTCCACCCCCACGAACATGTTATTTCAATGCACAATTTGCCACAATGCGGCCATTATAGGTTTTACACCTCATGGCCTAGAGACAGGGCCATATTAAGGAATTTTGGGGCTCAGGACACAGATACCTTTGGGCCCCCCTCCAAACCGAATAAATGAAGGGATCATATGTCTCTGGTCTTGCCCGGCCCCTCATTCAATGTGATAAAATGCTGCCCAACAGAAATCCAAATGTGTGGGTTCTCCCTTGCCATCACCATACCTCAGAATAATAAACAAGTGGCATTTCAAGACCAACATGAGCCGCCCACGACAAGGGTACACATTCTAACAAGCATTGGCAAGTCCAACAGTTTCTGCTTCTGTGTAACTAGGCATTTTCCATGCATATGATAACACTCTAGGTGCTGTGAGAAACCTGAAGGTGTCTGCCTAGCTAGTCCCCAGGGATCTGTCATCCAGGTGGCCAGGACACGGTCATCGCTATTGGATCCAGTTCCTGGTGATCAGTGACCATTGAGGGAGGATCACCTGGATGGGGGGGGGGTCCTTGGGGAGTGGGACACCGATGGGTGAAATGCAGTATCCCCCTTCTTCCAATACTTTTTCCCCATCCTACCACGTATGACATTCGAAAACACTGCCCCCACCTCCCCTTTCCGACACAAACACCTTTGCACAACATGGAAGACAACGGACTAACACCAGAGGCGTTTTTACCTGACATGTCCCAATACGAGGGCTAGGCAAAGTCGGGCAATTGACCAGAATCACACACACCTGACTGCCCTTTCTCTTCCCCACAGGGATAAAAGGTGGAGCACGAAAGCGCACAAAGAGCAAGGCAGACCATACAACGTGATAGCTAACTCAGCATGGCAGTTCAAGAGGAGGAGAAAGACGGCGCAGGCAAACAAGGCCTGTGAAACCTCTGTAGAAGGAATTATAAGACTGTGAACAATAGCCAAAGTGTGTTGCAGCAGATGTCTTTGGTACGCAAGACCCTCCTCCCCTGGTAACCAAGCTGGGGAAGGACACTGGTCTTGGTGGTACCAACACCGAGAACCACAATCAGAACAATAACGAAAGAAGATGGGCGCATAGTGGACACCCAAGAAGGTGTTAATCAGGAATTTGTAGAAAATGACCAACTCCTGTACGGAGACGAGAAGGGAAGCGACTACAGTAATATAAGTGAAACACTGGAGGATATAGGGTTGCTGCAAATTAGCGCAGAGGAGCGAGAGGAACTGGAAGCCCTGATTACTTTAGAGGAATTAGAGGAGGTAGTGGTGCAACTACCCACCTGCAAGACTCCAGGGGCTGATGGACTCCCTAGTGAATTCTATAAAATGTATAGAAATGAGGTGCTCCCCCCGCTTTTAGCGATGTTAAATGATGCATACGAAGTGGGCATGCTACCGGAATCCCTTAGAGAGGCGATCATCATACCGCTCCCTAAACCCAATAAACCTGGTAACGACTGCAGCTCATACAGACCGCTCTCAATGCTGAATAAGCGGTTCTGGCAAATAGAATGAAGAGGATTATTAGTAAACTAAAACACCCTGACCAGACCAGTTATGTCCCTAATAGGAATATATCCAACAACCTCAGACGCCTCCACCAAGTCATTGAACACGCGAATGGGGATGCGGGCGAATTAGCAATTGTATCGTTGGACGCAATAAAGGCCATTGACTCCGTCCAATGGCCCTGGCTGATTGCATCCCTGACTAATTATGGTATAGGACCGGGATACCTCCAATGGGTCAGACTATTATATAGTACGCCGCTAGCCAGGGTTAAAACAGGAGCAGTAATATCAGAGAGGTGGCAACTCAGTTGAGGTACTAGACAGGGATGCCTGTGGTCCCCGATGCTATACATCTTAGCCCTGGAACCCCTGGCGATATACCTGAGGCAGCAGTATGACATGATGGGCATTGACATAGAAGGTGAACCACAATTAGTCTCCTTGTACGCAGACGATATGCTGTTGTATCTACGCTACCCTGAAGAAAACCTCCAATATGTCTTGGAAGCGATGGAGCGATTTGCAGGGCTGTCTGTCATAACAGTGAATCCTAGGAAATCTTGTATATTTCCTCGGGGCAGATACAAAGGGATCCCGTTAGATCAATTACCTGTTTTACAGATACCATGGGAGGTCAACACGTTCTGATATTTGGGGATAGATATCTATAATACGGTGGAGGCAGAGCACCAACATAACACTGAGGAAGCGATTAAGAGTATAGAAAATAGTATGAAGTTCTGGGCAAAGCGCCCCTTGGCGATGATGGGACAGGGGGAAATGCTGAAAATGGTGGTTCTCCCAAGACTATTGCATTATTTTGGGAACATCCCATACCTGATACCAAGGTGATTCTTTGCTAGGATACAGGGTATATGTAGGGAATTTCTTTGGCAGGGGACCAGGATTAAAGTTGGCGTGTGAAAGCTACAAAACTCACACGATAAAGGGGGCATAAAGTTGCCAAACTATGAACTCTAAAACATAGCAAGCCAGCTGCAATATGTAACAAAATGGCTCTCAGAAGGGCCAACTTCTCAATCCAGGTTGTTTCGACTGGATTGCGCCCCATTTTTCCTGAAAGAAATGATGTGGCTGCCCAGAGGGGATATGGAAGAGCGCCCAAAGATGATACTAGGGTGGGAGATATGGCGTAAGGCCTGCCAGGTAATGGAGAACCCATCCCCGTGCTCCCCACAAGTGCCACTGGTTGCACTGTCGGGAAAAGACAGGCAATTAAGGATGACGATCAGGAAGCACTGGGAATCGGTGGGTATAGTAACAATGGGAGACATATGGCAGATGGGAAAGATAAAAGACTTTGAGATGTTGAAAGAGAAACGGGGTTACATACGGGACAATATATTACGTATCATAGGGTGGTACGGCGAATCAAAGAGACATGGTCTGAAGAAGTACTAAAAGATGAACCGGACGCCACCATTGATACAATATATGACATAGCAGAAGGTGGACATGAGATATCCAGGATATATGAGATGATGATGACCAAAGTGGGGAAGGAAGTGGTACAACTGAGACAGGACTGGGAGGAAGAAGTGGGTGCCAAAATGAGTGATGGGATGTGGGAGCGAGCACAAGGGCACCATAATAAAGTGTCAAGGAATGCAAGGCTACAACAGATACAATTATATATAACCCACTCGCGCCTTGAAACACTTGTGTATAGGCGCGTTACAAATGCCTTATCATATCATATGACACCTCAAAAGATAGGCAAATTTAAAAATGCAGGACGACAATCATGCCCCAAATGTGACGAAGAAAATGCTGGAATGGTGCACATGTTCTGGAAATGTCCAGTAATTGAGAAATTTTGGGGAGAAGTAGCACACAGGCTGGAAGAAAAAGTGGATCCGGTAGGGACGACGTTTCTTGTCCACTAATGCCGGATGTTTTATCCATTCATCCGTTGCTACCGCAAATCTGGTATTGATGCATCTGACATGGGTTTATACGCGTGTCCGTCTACTCGTAGTTTGGCGGGGTTTCCGCTGCACGCACGGCCGGAGATGCTAAAACCGGCTTGGCAGTATTTAGGATTACTCGGAATGAGGCCCTGTGCCTGGTTCATATGACCAGGAAAGATCAGGTGATCTTAACCAGGTCTGCCGTCATGTTTTGTGTGTTTAGTGGAGATTCCATACAGAGCTGTTGTTTTGTAGGAAGAAAAGGTTGCTGAAATGTTGTTTTAGTAGGTAATTCACCAGTTTCTGTGCTGGGGTCAAGGGTGCCTAATCATGATGGGAATGACGTCAATACATATGTACTGTAGCTATAGATGCCATATCATATCCGGACAACCATGACTGAAGTTTACAATTTGGCACACTGACATGCCCATCCCTAATGAAAACTTCTTAATCCAAGAGAGGATGATGATGCAGAGGTCAGCACATGGGCGAAATTTAAGGCGGAGACAAGGGTGTTTGTCCCCCCTCAACTTTCGTGGCACGCCATTTTGTTCCCCTCATTTGGTAGGGGCCCCTTTCCTTTAGAAGTCATGTTCTATTCTACACCCCATCCCCCCGCCCCACCCCAGCATTTTCGGCCAAGTTACTCCAGTCGTGATCACCTGTGTGAAGGTACAGAATGCCCCATTGTATCTCTTTTTTTAAGGGGAACTCACCAGTACAAGAGATGACCTACGGTTCATTTTCATAGCTACATTAGACTGGTTGAAAAAAAAAAAACACTTCAATTTCTTCAGTGGGTGGGCGGCGACTCCAAACCCCCTGGTATTTAAGAGCCATGTATAAAACAAGTAACTTATTGGAATGTAAACACGACCTGGGGATTCAAACCGCGGTCTTCAGGTTAGTAGGTTGGGTACTTCATGACTGCACCATGTGACCAGGTGAAAAATGACAAACGAGTAAAGGTGAAATGTCACATTTCGTGACTACACTCTCCAAGGAAAATATTGGCATTGATTCTTGGAGTTTAAAACGTGGACGCCTTTTAACATTTTTCGACACTAGGAGAAAATGTCCTCTCTTGTTTTTTTGTGTGTGATTTTACGAAAGACAAATGCCCATTCGTCCTGTGAAATGTGTATGGTTATGCTAAGCGAATTAATTGAAATGTGCATATTTCACCTTGATATGTTAATTTCTGGTGACGTCACATCCCATGACCCATGTTAATGAGTACCCCTACTTTTATTTTTGGGACCTGACCACATTATTGTATTTATATAATCTACCTGCTCCTATGAAGCGTGCGTGATATTTTGTTAAACGTATTTCATCATTCTCATCAAATTGCCTTCACCCTGAGTTGCAGGCTGTTTCGCTTGCCTGCTGGGTAGGGGATTGAGGTTCCGTCTCCCCCTTTAGTGGCTGCACACGGGTGAGCACAGTCAGGACCCCATCAGCACTCACTCGGCGAGTTTACACTGTGAGGCAGTCGGAAAGTGTGTGTGATTGAGGTGGAGAACGTGGGTGGGGGCACGTTCTCCACCTCAATCACACAAAGAAAGAAACTGTGGGTTGCCTCAACATAGGAAGCATGTCATGGGAAAGGGGACGGTAAGTCACGGCGCATGCTGATGGGCAGGAGTTTGGGCTAAAATTGAGGCCATTGAAGGGCGCATTATTTGGGGGCTCGGACGTACTCTGATTTAGAAAAAAAAAAGGTGCAGATTGAAGATGATGGGGGGAAATGGACATAAAGAGTCAGGACCTGACATGGAGGATCGACAAAGCAATGATACTAAGCACTGGAAACATTAAAGATCGGCAGCGTCAATGGGCCGGCTATTGCGGGTCCGAGATCCAGCATCAGATGTCTGCCTCAGCCGGGAGAAGATGTTACGGAGCCCCCAGCTCCCCTAGCCTCGCCCGTTCGCCCAGGGAAGCTGGGGGCTGGGTGGACTAATCTGCGCTGTCCTCTTTTCTCCAGCCGTCACTCGCGGGTTTGCAGGCTATATTTGCTGAGCATGTTTCTTTCTTCTGGTCTGAAAGGGACACCACGGGAATTAATGGGCCGTGACTATAACTGGGGTGGGGTGGGAGGGGGAGGGGGGTGGGGGGGGGGCATCACAGTTAAACACAGGCTTTCTACCTGCTGGGAACACTGTTGTTTTTAAAATGTGCAGCTTACACTTTAATAGAAGGGGGAAAAAAAGTAATTTCCAAACTCCAAAACAGTGCTTAAACCTGCATTCACTAGTTTTCTTTGAAATGTGTTTATTTTTTTATCGGACTACCACACACATACCCTGTAATTATTGTGCCCCTTCCTTTGTATTTTATCACAGGTTATATTTATAAAGATGTTATATGCTTATCAAACTGATGAATCACAAATAAATGCATCTGTTGTGCTGACAGCAGTTATTAGGAAATTAAACTGTGGGTTCATGGGTGCCAACCTTTGATTTTCACTACAGGAGCAGAAATACCCCCACCTCTGCCCTAAATATAAGCAAACGACCAGCTAACCCCTGCTCTGACCAAACACATTGTATATCATTTGTTTTTTTTATAAGGAATTGCAAAAATTCATAAGATTAACAAACAGTTTGTAATGTATAACATCTCAGCAACAGACTGTCAACCTACCGAGCTACCCTGGTAACCTTCTACTGTAGAGCGTGTCTATGGATCCCTTAATGTACTAAAAATCACTGCATTACCAACAGTATTTTGGGTGCACCACTGCCATGGACGTGTTTTCAATTGGAACCGATGTGGAGTTTGGATAGAAGCAGCATGAACAAAAACGGCCCCATTTAAAAATTATTATTTTGAACATTTCCTTTGAGTGGACTTCAAATTCCAACTCCGCCCCCTTGGAACTCCACCCCTCATCCAAGCTCCACCCCCACCCTGGCCATTGTGGGATCCTCCTTTACATTTTTCCATTTCCACAACTGATGATGGGTACACATGTGATGACTAGTAGAGATTGAACAAATAAACCATTATAAGGTGAATCCCTCATGTCAATGAGTTGTAAAAGGGGAACTGTGAGGAAATGATTCCTGCACTGCAAGTGTACAGGGATGTGTAGTGGTTAAACTGCCTTCTCAGCCCCACTAACCCAGCAGTGATCCCAATCACAAAAATAAAACATATACCCCCTTGCCATTTGTGGTAATGTGAGCCGAGGGTGGGTGATACTCTTAGAAACGGTGTGAAGTGATCTCAGTAGCAACCCAAAAAGCAATAATACAAAGACTCCAAAATTAAAGAAAGTCCAATCGAGGTTATATAAAAATATACATACTTTAGCCAATTTAAGCAAAATCCCACCCCTGTAAGAGAACACAGAAAATGCAAAACCTGTACAGAGTAGCAATTTGGGTGCTTCAGTAGGGGTGACTAGGCAAGCAATTGCAGCAGTGTTAGTCTAACATATATCTTTTAAAGAAAAGGGGCTTACAGTCACCATGGTCACAGGAAGTAGACCAGGGAGACAGGGCCTCTCCACAGTACATTGTTCTTGATATTAGGTTTTTTGACTGTGTCAAACTGGGCTTCTCTGGGCTGTCCTTGAGGTCGAACCGGTTTCGAGATGTGGTGAGTGGCCTTGATCCATGTGGTGAGTTTGCTTCGAGATAGGGGCCTATCAATTCGATACAGCATTTGAAGTGATGCGGTTTAAACGGTCCAATAGGCTTTGGTCAGCGGTCGAGTCAGTTCAAGACGAGGTTACAGCCAAATCAAGTCGATGTGTGTCGCAATGGCTACCAGCGGTTCGAGTTAAGGTTTGAAGCAGGTCAAAGAAGTGGCACTTCGAAGGCTTCTGTAATGGTATGCTGTTGTTCGAACCGAGGCAGCGAGGAGCGCTGCTGGTCCAATATGGCATCGAGCTGGTTCTATGGTGCAGGTGGGGTAGTTTGGCATCATCAAATGCCAAAGTAGCACCACAGGTCCTGGCGGCTCAAAGGGTGTTAAATGTGGTTGGAAGCTATGCAAAAACATTATCCAGCTCTTATTGGGCTTGTGGTTGCTAGAAGCCCCAGACTTCCCAGTCCAGGGAGTTAGGCTGGCACATACAGGTGTTCCTTACCCCTCCGTAAAGACCCTGGTTGCATTGTAATTTTTAATTGTTATTTATAACATGCTTAATACCCAGAGGTTTCTAAGCGCGGCCCCAGGGATCGAACCTGTGTTCCTCCACGTCGACTTGCTTCCAAGGCGAGCACGTTTCCCATGAGCTATTCTCCAGAGACATTACAGCTGGCAGAGTGGCAGATCCTGGTCCAAGCAGCAGTTCACCCAATGTGCCCTTTGGATGGTTAGTGAGCAGAGATTTCCTCTGTCTTGGATAGCTCCTGCCTTCACCTTTATGACAGAGGACTTGGGGATAGACTGCATTCCCAATAGGGTCCCAGAGATGTATTATTCTTGGTGTACACGAAAGAACAAGGGTTGAAGTGGGAGACCCTTTGTTATAAAGTTTAAATTTCACAGGAAATTGGACAGAAGCATGTCTGCTTTATGGGGTCAAATCCATGTCGCTGTAACAAGTGACCCTTGCATCATACCCAGAGGGCCATGTTCTGCAGGAAATGGAGGGAAGCACAGATAACCCCATGGGGTTATGGAACCCTTTCTTAGACCCAGCTTTTCTTCTCTGGCTACTGTAACCCTTCACATACTGGCGACATCAGCACTGGTGTGCAGCACACTGGTATGAGACTGGCCTTTGTTATGTAAGTGGCCCTTTAAATCAGAGTTTCCAGGAGATGATCTGGTTGGAGCTCCTGTAGGGGAGGTGCTACCTTCCTTCCCTGGGGATCAGAAGAGGCCTGCATCCTGCCTATTGTCTCACTGGGAGCAGTGAAGATAGGCTGCCATGAATGCATATTTCCCTCATGTATCTGTGCTGGGTATACAGAGCTGACAGTTATGATATCAGACTGTTGCAGCTTTAATAATTGTGTTCAGTTATAAGTCACCGTACCATAAACAGATAATAGCTTATTCATATAGATTAACTTGCCACCAGACAAATACGCCAACAATCAGAGGTTGAAATGTCACCTCTGACTGCAGAGACTTTAGGTCACAGCAGTTGTCTGGAATGTCCATTTGACCGTTGAACCTGCCAGTTGAAGAGCAGGTGTTTCCATTGTCAGGGAACTGGTGCATCTGGGGCACATGTATGCACTATGCTTTTGGCATAACGCTTCATGAAAGGGGGTCTGATTAGCAGACTCCCCTTTCAGAAACAAATTTACCCACATCATTGTATTTTGTACAGACATCTAAAACTCCAGGACTTTCCTTCACTTGCCAGATGTCATACTATCACAGGAATAATTGGTGTCTAACAGTCGGGGCAGGGATGTATGATTGGGCGATGATAAGATATACATTTGAGATAAGCCAGAAGTCAGCATCCAGACATTATCGCTTGTGTGAAGGTACAAAGCTGCTTATAATATCTCTTCTATTGTGAAAAGTCACCAGTACAAGAGCTAATGAGCCAGATAGCAGCATCCAGTCATTCTCGCCAGTGTGCGGGAGCATTAGCACCTGGAGCGGGGGAGAAGCCAATCAGCGCCTCCAACAGTGGGCATGCACGCACAGAAACATCTGTGTTGAAAGAGAGCTTCTGGCTGCTATTGACGCCATTCTCCCCCTGCAGTTATCGGTGTGCCACCACTCTTGTCTCTGCACCACCTTTGCATGTCCCCCCCCCCAGGCCTTGCCTTCCCTTCTCCGCCCCGTTCTCAGATCTAACTGATCTCTCAGCAATTACCTGGTCTTTGCCACCAAACCACCTCCCGCCACTCACCAGCCTCCATGGACAGCGACAAGGGACTGACTCCCCTACCATGGGCGCCTCCATGTAGGCCATGTTAAGACTGTTTCACTACCCCTTTGATAAAGGGTCACACATCCCTACCCACTCCATCAAAGGAATGTTTATTTTTTTAAAAGTGTTACCACACCAAGCAACAAGACAGGATGCTAATAGTTCCATTTGACGGCCAAGCTTGCCCACAAATGTGGGTCTTAAACGTATGCAGCTGCCAATATCACTACTGTAAATAACACATCTAGGTCAATTCCTAAGAAACAAGAGACCAGATTCGTCCTCATCGGTCCTCCCGCTAAACAACAAATTAACCAACAGTGGCTCAATGATATGCACCTAGAAGAATTTGATCCGTAACTTTTGTATTCAGTAAATTCCTGGGGAGTCGACATTGACAGCAACCTGTCCTTTCAGAAACACAAATCCAAATCTCCACCCTTTGCAAAATTGAACCCTTCACCCGGCTGCAGGAATTCGGGACCATGGTGCACGACCTGGTGGTCTCATACATCGATGGGGGAAATGCCCTCCTTACCGGGATCCCAGTTGCTCACTTGGCTCCCCTAAAAGCAGTCCACCACCCTGCAGCACATCATATAACGGGCGTGAGAAGATTTTACCGAAACTTCCCCCTTCCTATGCAAACTACATGGTCTTCTTCTTCAGGCCAGGAGATTGTTCAAAACTGCATGTATCATCAGGGACGTCCTTTCACCAAAATACCTGGGGTAGCAGAAGTGACATCACATGACCCTAGACCCTTGATGACATCACAGGAAGTGATGTCATTTGACCCCACCCCAAAGTGATATTGCAGGAAGCGATGGAACACAACCTTTCACCCGTTGACAAAACAGGAAGTGGCATCACATAGCATTGTACACTACGAAAAATATGGCTACGATATCACTATAATGTATAATGTAATGTGCATTCCATACCTGAATGGATCGCCATATGATCAGTGTGTATAGGCCCATATTACCAAATTACTGTGATTGCAAGCAGACGTCCATGACCAAATGATAATGATGTGTTATTATATAGCACTTACGCTTAAGCGCTTTACATAGAAGAAATACACACCCAATATCACCCAACCTGTGTTGGTACCCATTTATCGACCTCAGAAGGATGAAAGGCTGAGTTGACGCGTTTGAGAACAGACTAAATCAGTGACTCACCCCCTGAAGTGTGCCTGAAATAAACCTTTAATGAGTCTAGCAATTATTGTATAGAATAGCAGAAAGACACATTTTTTGGCATTCCTTTTCTTTCTTATTTAGGTTCAGTGCTGAAAGTCTTAGACTTGTGGCCCTCATGTTCTTATTTTTCTTCTATTTTAAGGGGCCCGAACAAGAAAGCTAGCCACTCCAGAATTGAATTAAAGAGCCACATGGTGCTGGCCACAGCCCAGGAGCTTGCATTGCCAAAAAAAAGTAAACATTTTTTTTTTCTTTTTTTTTTAGAGGTCGCAAGGGAGACCTCAGTGGTCGCACTTGCGACCTCTGGAGACCCCCAAATGACGTCCCTGTGTATCATCACACCCATACACTGGCTACCCACACCCGGTACATCCCTCTGCTTCTCTCAAGCTAGGTCTGCGCTTTTAACAATAAAATAAAAATAAAATACAAGAACGTACTGAAGCTTGAGTTTGTGCGATATGATGCTGCATTAGGATTAGGTGCTGTCACAAATAAAGAAGGCATTGAAAGAGCTTCTTTGCAAAGATTTACTGGCCGCCAAGAAGAAAACACTGCAATTTTGGAAAGGTGTGATTGAGCCACATATATTTGGAAGAGCCGAGTAGTTCATTTTCATATTTTGCTGGCTTTGATCTTGAGGACTTTCCCCGACGGTGCTTCAGAGGGGATGAGCACTTTGCTCCTTCAACCTTTCCATCATCTCCTCTCCATTGGCATTAATGTTATGAGAAGGCAGAGAGTGGACACTGCTGGGCAAGGGTGAAATATACTGCTCCGAAATTTGCCTAAAGTCTCACTTTTCCAGAGTGGTGAAACTACTGCTGATTTCGTTTTGTCCGGTTTTTGCTTTGAGGGGCATTATTGTTTTGGCCAATTTGGAGATTGAAAGACCGCTCCAGAAGCATGCATTACATTAATCAGCAAAGTATTCGAGCACTAGGTGGCAGACTACAACTGCAACGCTACTATTGCTGCCATCACCACTCTAATCTGGACAGACCATTTACTAGTATCCTTTAATCTCACCACCACCACCAAACCCTTATCTAATAACGCAATCATTGCTGCTCCAACTGCAACGAGGAATAAAAACAATATAACTACGGATACTTTCCTACCTCTGATTCTCCCCACCCTCAATGCCTTACCAGACAACATCAACCATAAAACGCTAGTCGCAGAACACAATAAGATCCTGACGGCTCCACTTGATACCATCGCTCCCCTCAAAATGAGACACTGCAAACCTAAAAAACACATTAACTCCTGGTTTACACCATAGTTGAAAACCTTACGCCTGGAGAAACGAAAATGTGAGACAACTTGGCGTCTACTTCCCTCCCCAGAAAACAGAACCAATCTTAACAAGATTTTAGCTGTTTACAAAAAAGAAATATATTTTGTCAAATGTGAGTCTTCCAACAACAGAATTTCACAAGCTAAATCTAGCATGAAAGAACTCTTTGTAATTCTCAAAGAATTAGAAACGCCCATCCCAGTAAAAGACAGCTGCACGAAAGATGAAATATGGTGTACTAACATTCAAGCTGCCCTTGCCAACAAAATAACATCCCTCCAAGACAAAATTACAACAAAAAAAGCTTCCATCACCACTATGCCCTTTTCCATTCCTACATCTACCACCCTCTTCAACCCCTTAACTCACTTTAACTTTTCCAAGGTCACCATTCTAGAGACGGAAAAAATAATATTGTCACTTAAGCCCTCGAACTGTCAGGGCGACCAATGCCCAGCTCAACTCATTAAGGATGCAGCAAGAGATGTGGCACCTTTCATTTCAAAGCTCATTAATACCTCCTTCACATCTGGCTCCATCCCTAGCAACCTCAAAGAATTCTGGGTACTCCCAATTTTGAAAAAACAAATGCTAGACCCCACCATCCCGACTATCGACCCATTACTACAGTGCCCTTCCTCCTTAAAATAATAGACAAGGTCGCATATTCACAAATCCAAAGATTTCATGAATGCAACCATCTATTAGGAGTTCAACAATCAGGCTTCCATCCCCAACACGGAACAGAAACCGCTTTAATTGACCTTAAGACCCAAATTGATGTACTTAGGGGTAAAGGGAAATCAGCACTTCTCCTCCTTTTAGATCTCTCAGCCACATTTGACCTTGTTGACCGCAAGGTCCTTTGCTGTCACCTAAAAACAGCTGTGCATTTCCCTAAGGAAGTCCTTACTTAGATTGAATCCTTTCTCCCTAACAGGACCATGAGAGTCATCTCTCCCTCAGCTGCGGCTGACCCTACCCCCATTACCTGCGGTGTCCCCCCAGGGATCATGTGTCTCGCCTACCTTGTATAACATCTTCACTAAGCCCCTTTTTGATGATTTGGACCATCTTGGTATCACCTACACTAATTATGCAGATGATACTCAGATTCTCTTTCCACGTTCTGGAGATTACAAAGAGGATATGGCCTTGGTGAACAGGGTGTACCTCGTCATCCAGGTATGGATGGCTACACATGGTCTACGCCTGAATGACGACAAGACAGAACTCGTCCTGGGCACCACTCACAACTTGAAAAAATTAGAACCTGACTGCTCCACCTTTATAATCGACGGCAATTACATCAAGGTAGCCAAAGAGGTTAAAATGTTAGGTTATTACCTTGACTCCACACTATCATTCACCAAACAAGTCAACTCCATGGCATCCACGACTGCATACACCTGTAAACTCATTAGAGCTGCCAAAGCGTTTCTCTCTACAGATAGCTGCTCCACCCTCGCCAGAGCCCTTATATTGTCTAAACTAGACTATTGTAACACTCTCTACATTGGCTCTAATAAACACATTACCAATTGAATTCAAACCCTCCAGAATAATTCCCCTAGAGCAGCCTTGGGGATTTCCAGGAGAGAACACATTTCCGAATTAAGAAGACAAAACAACTGGCTCACGACTAATGACAAAATACAACTTAAAATTGCTAAACTAACTTACAAATTTCTCAATAATGCAGCCCCCCTCTACCTCAGCGAACGATTCTGCAGAAAATCCTCTACTCGGCCCACTAGAGCAGCTAATAAGAACTGCCTCACTGTACCAAGAACTAAACTTTCTAAGGTGGGAGGCTGTAGCTTTCCAGTGAAAGCGGCTCAGTTATGGAACTCTTTACCCCCCTCCCTACGAACAGACCAGACACTTCCTCACTTCAGGCAGAATCTTATCGGTTGGATCAGAGCCCATGACCAGTAAGGCAGGACCCTTGCCCTACTTCCTTCAACCCCCATGGCCTTTTACCAGTTTGCAGGACCTGTAAACTGCATATCACTGTTCTGATTGTACGTCCCATACTGATCTTTATCTGTAATGCATTTTATTTTTACTGTATTTTGCCTCTACTGCACTGTATTTTGTCTGTAACCAAGCTGTGAACTTTCCTGTAACCTTCTGCGCCCTGATACCCTCGGGTCTGGCACGCAATACAAATGAATAAACAAACAAACAAACATAATGCGAACGAGAGAACTGCCTGATTCGTGCAGGACAGCAATTATAGTCCTAATATTTAAAAGACGCAATATGGCGGATCCAAACAACTACCGCCCTACTGCCCTCTTGAGCAAGCTGTTTGCGGCAATAGTTCTAAAACATCTTTAGATTGGGTAACTAATGAGACTAAATGTGACCCCTGTCAATCTGTCTTTATAAAAGGTGTGGGAACCCAACTAAATCTCTTCCTCCTAAATCTCTTGAAGCTAAACACCATAAAAAATAACACCAAAATCTACTTGGCCTTCATAGACATCAAGAAAGCCTTCGATAGCATAGATAGGCACATTATATGGGCAAAACTGGAGGCATGGAACTGCCCTTCGCACCTGTTGACGGCCATTAAGGCCCTTTATTCCATGATTAAAGTCCAGATAAGATTGAATTCTCAGGGTCATTTATCCAAAGAAATGCATGCATCTAAAGGACTGAAACAAGGATGCCCATTGGCCCCAATTTTATTCAATCTTTTTCTATCGGACCTACATGACACAATGACTACTGTGTCATGGTTTTATTACATGGCACACTCCAGCCAGGGACTCCTTCCCCGACAATTAATGTGGCGTTCAATAAAGCGCTTTTAATTTTTAATAAACTGCAGATTCTTTTGTTTAGTAGGCCTCCAACCAGTCTCGCACCCAGCCTCCACAAACACCCTGTGTCACAATGGATTAGGAATCAGGCTGGTATGTATCAGTAAGATTTTTATGAATTTATTATTTAAGGAAAATTAAACAATTTCACCGCCAATAATGTTGTGGTAACACAATGCACTAATCTCTACAAAACAATTAGGTTAAGATATCCTGTTACAATTCTCACAATCTTTAATGTCACCACAGAAAAAGAAAAAATGTATAACGAGATAACACCAACGGTTTAGCACTTCGCCCTGCAGCACTCACCCTCAAACATCAGCTAACTTGATTCCTTTGAATGGAAGGCAGTGGCAAGGAGTAGGGATAGAAAGAGAAAATTGGATTTGGGTTAAAGCCCACCACCCCAAGATGGGAAGCCAGCAAAGAAAGTGAAAATCTGTTTTTGGAGCAAAACGGCACAATGGGATTTTGATTATTACTCACAACTGCTATAGGACAGAATGAAAGTAAATTTGTGTTGCTGCACTTGAGGAGATAGGGAAGCCTAGAGACTACTAATCAGCACACCAGGGCAACGGAGAAATAAAGTAGGAAAATCGGTTTTGGGAGGAACAAATGCAAAAGGAAAAAATACAATGGCAATGGAAATTTGTTTTACACTGGATTTACAAGGACAGGCAGCTCAGGGAAGGGGTATAGCTCAGAATAGGAAAATTGGTTTTCAATGACATGGAAAGAGGCACCTAACAGGCAAAAGGGAATGCTCTCAATGAGACTACGGTTTGGGTTATTAATAGGACAGATGCAAATAGGAATTTGTGTGGGGATGCACACAATACACGGACAAACTCATTTTTCAGTTGCAAGAAGGCTGATTCTTTAATGACTATAGTAATTAAAGAAAGACACCAAGGACAAGGTGGTTCATTTAGAATTTCAACCAACTTGTACTGTGAATTTCAATGGGGGAATTAATTGATTTACTTAAAAATATGCTATGGATTTACACAGACAGTGAGAGGTTTACCAAAGGGAATATGCGAACATACACAGGCTACACACAGTTTCTTCTATAGGAAGGTGACGGAAGCCTGAATTACACTAGCAATGTGGGGTTTTTAATAGGGGTTTTCAATTGGGGGTTTCTATGGGGGTTTCAATTGGGGAATTATTGGGTGCAAAGCTACAAAAGGAAGGGCTTAAGCAATTTAAGGCTGGGGTATTTGCTACTTGCAAAGTAAGCCTTGGTTTGGGATTCTTAAAAGCCAGCTGGATCTCAGGACACTCTGGACAGCTAGGCAAGGGGTCTGGTCACTGCACTCTCAAAGATGGTATGGTTCAGCCACCTCCTCCTGTCTCCCCAGATTTTTGTCCTAACCTAGTAAAGTCCCCTTTATATAGCACAAATGACATCACTCATGTTACAATCTAGGGGGAGTACTCTGTAATTACCCCTACTGCTCGGATAGGACAGTTTACCATTCCTCTCTCAGCCCCCTGGCATGATTGGTTCAAGGGAAGAGAGCACCATCTGTCTATTTGCAATTATTACTATTACATGTCCTCCTGGCCACATTTTAGTTAAAACCAGTTATATCCCATAACTTCATACTTCTACTAGCTCCGGCCATATAAAATAGATATGCATTTTTTGTGGGTCATAGGGATTTAGGTAAGCTGATCGCCAACTCCGTATGAGGTAGCATGCTCCTTTGGCACATTTTTGTCATTTTCATAAAATGTGTAACAGTATGACTCCGCAAGGGATCAAGCATGTTCCTAATTTCAAAATCTCAAAATTGTCACATGTTCGGAGCAGCCAGAAACTAGTCTTAACTGGCCATTTCAGTCCCTAAAGTCCTAGGAAAATGCACCTGGAAATTGCATTAAAACATAGCATAAAATTGAATTATTTCTCATTCTAATTGCTGCAAAAATGCCTAAAAATGGAATCAGACTTTTAATGTCATTTGGGAGGATCTGTCCCCCTCTGTGGGAGGGGTGCTTTATCCCCCACAGCCGTTGACCAGAAATGTGTGGTTGTAGGATTAAAATTCTTGCCCTCATGTGAATTAAAAGTACAATGCAGTGCATAACTTCATGTCATTCAGGTGAAACAAAAGCAACCTAGGGCCATTTTAGGATTCAGTGCATAACTTCATGTCATTCAGGTGAAACGACAGCAACACAGGGCCGTTTTAAGATACAGTGCATAACTTCATGTCATTCAGGTGAAACAAAAGCAACGTACGGCCGTTTTTGGATGAAGTGCATACCCATTGTAATTCAGGTGAAACAAATGCAATGCAGGGCCTTTTTTTGGATTACAGTGTTCAACTGCTTGCCACTCATGTGACAGGGCAAGCAAAGCATGGCCATTTTTGGTGGCAGTGCTCATATGCAGTTTTTCAGGTGAAAGGGATTTCTGTTTATGGCCTTTAAATGCACCCCACAAATCGTTGAGTCTTTCCTCCATAAGTTAACGGTAAAACTCTACAATGGGTCATGTACGCCAACGATCTGGTAATAATTGGTCAGACTTTGATGGGCCTCCAATGAAGCCTGTATAATCTACAAGAGTACGTTATCAAAAATGGTCTTCAGATTAACGCAAAAAGACAAACATCCTGATATTTAGATCACTAAGAGGAAGATGTGGACCTTCATTTAGATGGTATGTATGGCGGAACGAATTGACTCAAACAAATTAAATAACTTAACTGGCAACCTGCATGAATTCCAGCATTAACAGCAAACACGAAAACTAAAACTAAGAACCAAAATTAAGAGTCTAACAGCTCAAGGAATGGTGATCAATGATAAATATGGAAAATTTCAATAATTTCAGTACTTTTTAGAAAGCAAAAGTAATTCCGGTACTAACATGTGGGGCAGAGTCCTTCCTGTCTACTCCTTGCGACTCATGGCCATCACTAAAGGGTATATTTTGAAGGCAAATCTTGCACCTGGATTCTGATTTCAATCATCATATACGAACCAGGCCTGACATCAATCTATGCCATGACAATCTGGGAACACCTTGCCCTATACAGGAAATGTCTTACAAAAGAAACGCCTCTTCCATATCAGATGCTACGCACCGATAACATGAGAAAAGATTTCCCTTATAACAGTGGAAAGAAAGATGCTTTAAAACTCTCGAATACCTGGGAGTTTCTCAGGAAATGCTAGAGAGAAAACCAGATTATGCCAAATAAAAGCTATGGGAACATGACTGGATCGAGACAGACTTCACAAGAAAAAAAGACAAACTATACGCGAGCCTGAATAGTGAAACTAGGATTACAACTCCATCCTGAAATACTTGGTCAAATTCCCAAGCAAACAATACCAAGAGCAATTCTTAAGATTTCGCTTAAACATGTTCCTGACAAAGGAGATCTTGTTGGTCAACAAAAAGATGGATGATAATCCTAGCTGCATATTTTGCAAGCTGGAAGGGACGGCAGAAACATTGAAGCACATGGTCCTGCTATGCACAGGCCTGACCAGGTTAAGATCCAGACACATGGGGCGATGCTTTACAGAAATGACGACTTACTCGATAAACAATTGGTGGTCAAAGATCCTACTAGGAGAAAATCTTACACTAACTTTTGGGCTGATTCAGTTTTAAAAAAAAGTTTTTTTAATTGATTGTCATGGCTCACATTTTAGCAAGGTGTCGACATAGGTGAGATAAGAATCATTAATGGGGCTCATTACGAGTTCTGCGGTAGCCCGCCGGTGCTACTGCTGGGTTGCCGCCGAACTCGTAACACTGTTTCCGCCGCCTGATATCCCGTTGCCACTGGGACATTACAAGTCCCGGCGGCTCGGGATATCAGGCAGGGGAAAGTATATGTCCCCATTCCCATAAAGTCCCATAGGACTAACGGTGCAGGTGCTTCTGTGACAAGTCTGCCTACCGGGACCGTTGGGCCTAGCAGGTGAGACCTGCCGGGCGCAATGGCCCCTGCAGGCAGACTTGTAGTGTGGTAGTCCGGAAAGGGTGCTGGTACGTTGCTACCGGCACCCTTATTTCCAGACCAACACACTTGTAATGAGGCCCATTGTGTTATGATGCAAAATGATGCTATGAATTGGAAAGTACAGATAAAGGCATTAAAAAATTAATAAATCTGCGCACCCGATGCAAACACCACAAAATAGGAAATTCTGCATATAAAAACCTAACGAAGATGCCTATTTTGCTCGCGAAATGGTGAAGCGGTTGACATTTGCCATCGATTCTGCACAGTGTAATTCGTCCATTTGGCCAACCCCTAAATGTTACCCAAGGGCTATACTGTTCTGAGGAGTCTGTCCAGGCCCTGGACGCAATGAGCGTCCATTTTTTGACCTATTTAGTGATAAGAGGTTTTGTTGCTGAAGGCAAGTTTGCTTGCCCCAATCTGTATGCTGACTGTTCCCGCCACCATGTTCTTACAGGGATCGACATTAAGATTGGATAAGCAGGAGCTAAAGGCAACTCCTGGTATTCGGCCCCAACCAGCAAACAGTATCTCCCACTGGAGAACGAGGACCTAGTACATAAGGTTCTGTCAATCTAAGGTAATATCTTGTTCATTCTGTATGACCCCTTACGCTTTAAATGTCGTATAGATGTGCCCTAACGCTAATTTTAATCTCGTGCCAAATATATGTATGTTTGGCACCAGTTGGCATGGGGAGCCAAACGAAGCTCCTGGTAGCTGCTGGTGTCAAGTTAACCAGGCCCTTCTAGGCTACAAGCAGGAGCTATATAGCTCCCAGTTCACTTCTAGACTACAAGTAGGAGCTAAATAGCTCCCAGTTCACTAGTAGGCTACAAGCAGGAGCTTAATAGCTCCCAGGCCTCCTCAATTTCTAACCCTGCTATTATGTCTCCCCATCAGTGCTAATTACCAATCAGTTAGCAATGCACGGGCACCCTATGAAGGTTATGCATAAAAGATTGTAATAAATCAGTTAAGGTTTGTTATTAAACACAAAGTTGTCAAATTACAACAGCAGTTTTATAATGTGCCACAGGCAGAAACATTCCAGGAATATAACCTTTGTATCAAAGAGCCACTATAAATCGACCATCAGAAGCTTGAGAATGAAACACGGCAGTGCGCCTGAGGTACAGATGTGTAGAAGTCCATGCATTACAGATCATCTTACCGCCCTCCGCTAACATCTCAGCAGCATCATTCTGTCCCCATGTCCACCTTAAATGGAAACTAATGGGTTTATGTGGTGCACAACTCCAGCTGTTTATGCATCCATAGGCATAGTGTAGAGACTCTGATTTCAGCAAGAAGATATGTTTGATGGTAGGCAGTGCGGAGTGACCTGGTGGGATGCTCTGTGAGAAGTGGGGTGCAATGCTTGATTACCCCCACTTCTAAGCAGTGAAACAATGGCTGTTACTATTGTCCAGTAACAGTTGTTCGACCTTGGTAGGATGAATGGATGAACTGACCCTACTGGCACTTGAACTTGCCAAGTGCAGTCTGTGAGGAAAGCGAGCACTTAACCTGTGTGCTATCCTCCTGGACATACATTGATAATCCCTATAAGTATGGCCTCATTAGGCAAGTGTAGGTAGCCATGCCACTTACCAAGAAATATAGGTAATGTGAGAAGCCATCAAGTCGCATAGGCTTTGCCCCATTAGTCAACACAAGTAGCTGTGAGCTGGCACCTGATCAGGAGCTATGCTTGTGGACCCATTATGCAATATAGGGAATTAAGGCCCCTCCGCTTTTAGGCAATATACCAACGGCCCTGTTGGCACTAGAGATAATAACCTCTAGTATACACCATTTCAGGCAGTTTAGATAATGTCACCCATTGGACAGTATCGATAATTATGATTTCCTAAACTTGGCATTCAATATCATTCCTTTGTGAGACATAGATAGTGATGACTCCTGCTAGTCTATATACCAACGACCAACAGGATAAAGCAGGCACCAATCTGATGGATACTATCACCTCCTTTGGCCTTACCCAGTGGATGAAATCCCCCACACAAAGTAAGGGTCATACCTTAGATTGGCTCCTGTCCCAAAATGCCAATATTTCTGACATCTCAGCCACACCATGTATTTGGTCTGACCACTTTCTTATTCAAGCCAAGACTTCACTACCCTCCCCTCCTCCTAAACTTAATGCCAACCCATGCATCCAGAAAATGTCTCGCAACCTTAAAAATTTAACAGCTCCACATTTTGCCACACTGCTGTCTTCTAAACTTCAACCCCTTGACAACTTTGTTGACTCCTCGAAACATATCAATCATCTGTCTACTAACATCCAAGAAGCAGTTAACGACCTTGCCCCACTGAAAATGAAGACAATAAAGACCGAAACCACAAAGAACACCTGGTTCACTAATGAAATTCTTGTGGCCAGACAAGAAAAAAGAGCCCTCGAAAGAGTTTGGAGGAAAGATCCCAACGACAACACTCTAATCAATTACATAAAATCCATCCTCAATTACAAAAAACTCATCACAGAAGCTAAGGTCACACATTATAACGCAAGGATAGTGAATGCTCAATCCAACACTGGGGAGCTTTTCAAAATCTTAGCGGAGTTCCAAAATCAGCCCCCAATCCCTAATAATATCATTAAGGACAATAAATGGTGTCAGGGCATACACGATGCCTTTCTACTCACGGTTGATTCTCACAAAGAAAAAATAAACAAAGCCCTAGGCATTGTAACATCCCCGCAAACCCCCACAGACACTGTTCTTCCCAATACCTGCAAAAACAATATCCCTCAATTCTCTTTCACACACTACACCGAAGATGAAGTACTCAAAATCATAAAGGACCTTAAAGACACGTCCTGTCTTGCTGACGACTGCCCCACAAGCACTCTTAAGGAGTCCTTAGAAATTCTGGTTCCATGGATTACCAAACTGGTCAATCTCTCTTTTGATGAGGGCCTGGTACCGGAACTGTTAAAATCAGCGTGGATTACACCCTTATTGAAAAAGGAAAATCTTGACCCAGCGAACAAAGACAATTACAGCCCCATTACCAACGTGCCATATGTTCTCAAGATAATTGACAAACTTGCCTATTTACAGTTACAAGCCCATGTCGAAAAATATAACATCTTGGGTACCCGTCAGTCGGGCTATAGGGCTCGTCACGGGACTGAGACAGCAATGCTAGATCTTAAATCTACCTTAGCTAGCATAGCTGATAATAATCAAGCTGCTTTGCTCATGTTACTAGACCTCTCCGCAGCCTTCGACCTAGTTGATCACAGTTTACTGGTGTCAAGGCTCGGCGAGGTCGCCAACTGCTCCGTAATTGCATCCAGATGGATTGCTTCCTTTCTGGGTCCCAGAATGGTGAGGGTCTGTGTTGGCGATAATCAATCTTCTCCAATATCTCAGACATGCGGAGTTCCTCAGGTCTCCTGTCTATCGCCTCTACTTTTCAATCTTTATATCCGTCCCCTTCTTGACCTCTTAAACAAATTAGGAGTGCAATACACGAACTACGCTGATGATACTCAGGTGGTCATACAGCTGAGTGGCTCCTATAGCAGCGATACAGTAACCATCAATAAAATATACAAAGCCATACAAGACCGGATGGCCTGCAATTCTCTCGCCCTGAACGACAAAAAAACTGAACTCCTCATCGTGGCATCAAAAACACTTGGGCGAAACTCGACTCCAACTATGCTAGTTTCCATATTGCCGACAATACCATTCTCGTCCAGAAGAAAGTCAAGACCCTGGGCGTCGATCTTGACGAAGAACTCTCTATGAAGTCCCATGTCTCCAGCATTAAATCTAGTTGCGGTCTTATGAATAAAAGAATAGGCTATATTCGACCATTCATTTCGGAAGAAAACTGTGCCCTTCTGTCCACTGCATTGATCAATTCAAGATTGGATTATTGCAACAGCCTCCTAGCGGGCACCACAGCCTCCAACATCCAATCACTACAAGTGGCTCAGAACAATGCTGTGCGTAATATCTTCAATCAGTCCCGTCGTACACACATATCCACTTTTAGGAAAAAACTTCACTGGCTTCCCGTTAAACATCGGATAACGCACAAGATATTGACCATGACCCACAAATGCCTCAGCCTCTGTAGCCCTACTTATCTGTCAGCCCGCATTAGCATTAAATCCAACGTGAGGAACCTTCATTCATCCTCTGCTACTATTCTCAAGCAACCAAAATACAGGACAGCCAAATTTGGAGGTACCACTCTTGACGCTCAAGGTCCCCTTCTATGGAACAAACTCCCAGCCCAGATGCGGCAGATCCAGGACTACACTGTATTCAAACGTGCTGTAAAAACCCACTTCTTCAATCTGGAATAACTCTTTGACCCTTCTTCTTTCTCTGCCATGTGTGTCTGTTTGTTTTGTTCAGTTTTATGTGCGCCCTGAGGCCTACGGGCATGTTGGCGCATTACAAGAATTAAAATAAATAAATAAATAAATATGCAGGACACCATAAGGCAGGATAGGTAATAATGACCAGAAATAGGAAGGAAAAATAGGACCTCCACTAGACAGTATAGTAGTAGCGACACCCATGGGCCTGTATAGGTAATTATTACTCTCAATATGTAGTATAAGTAGCACTGTCGCTCACTAAAAACATCCAATTATTGGGCCCACAACTGTGCTAGGCCTCAGGAAGCATATCCGTCAAGAAGACTCCAAACACACTCCTCTTCCATCAGTCTTTCAATCATGACACAAACTTCGTCATAACCACCCCATATAAGGGAGGACCAGGCTCCACAATCCATATTTTACCTCTGTCACCTGGCACTGGAGTGCTATGTCATCTGTTGTATCTTGAATGCTAGTGTGTCTGTGTAAGCAAGCGTGGTGGAGTGTTTGGGGTCTGGGGATTCCAAGGTTGACGGTTAGAGACTGGGAGCTGGGCAGGGAACCAGAACAGATGCATGTGATCTTCTCTCTCGCTTTCCTAACTGTATCTATGCAACTAAGAGTTAAATAAAGCATCTTCCGTTTTCTACATACCTGAGTCAGCCTGGTTCCTGCTCCTTGTCGTCGCTGGCTCAGGCACACCTTGCGAGAGGCAAGGTACCACATCATCCTTCAATCTCCTGACTTGCCATTGCTGCACAGTGGTCTCACACCAAACAAATAACTAATCATGGCAGTGCGCTAGGGCGGATTCTTTCAGCGTCTAAGCACTGCCATAATAGCTGTTGCTATTACCCAGTCCATCGACCTCAGATGGATGAATGGATGAGTTGACACTCTTGGTATTCGAACTTACAAAGTGCAGGCCATCCCCATGTCTGAGGCGAGTGCGTAACATGTCAACTATCCTCCCGGCCGTACTTTCATAAGCCATATATGTTGGATCTCATTGGGCAATTACAGGTAGCCATATCATCTTTCAAGAAATATGTTAAGTTATGATAAAGCGCAACTAACACCCGGAGGTATGTTGGCGCTGTAGGTGCAAGGGAAACCCTACAGAACAAAAGGAAGAAGGAGGAAAATAGCTTAGAACATACAGCCAAGGCAAAAAAAAGACTATTGAGGATAAAGAAAGGTCTTTGGAGCCTTTCAGACCTTAACATAATCATCTGTCAGTCTCAAGGCTAGAGGAAGGGAGTTCCAAAGTAAAGAACCTGCTACAGAAAAAACCCGACCCCCCAATGGCTGGGGGCGACTTGCTTTCAAAGGATTGACTCTGCGTCCCCTACTTGCTACTTCAGTCCCCAATTACAACTTCCCCCACTTATCCCTTCTCTAGTCTTTCAGTATATCCTCTGATGTTGCGACCTCAAACAGCATTCCCCTCATTTCTTCCAACATGACCTGCCCATTCCAGAAAATGGTTTCTGCTTCTCAGCACTTCCCACGTGTTTCCCCGAGCTGCAAGAGTTGATGCAGCCTTGCCTGTCCTAATCGGAGTCCCCTCTGCATCGAGTCTTGCAGGCGGGGTAGGATGTTCCATGTTTCCTTTCTAACATGGATTCTTTTCTGGATTCTCATGGCAAGGCCTCATAATGTATTATAGTTGGCTGCAATGGTTGAATCAGAGGATTTAACTTTGGATTGGAAACAGAAATAACATGAATGCTAAACCCTTGCAGTGTTCAAGGAAACGAAATAGCTGCCAACATAGGGAGGTAAAGACAGAATGGTCAGCCCATTGCGTGAAGGGTAAATGAAACCTATACATGATTAACAATACAATTATGGAAATATGCCAACATAATTGGAATATAAGTAGCTGTGGCATTCTGGTATCCACTCTCAAAATGTAAAAAAGTTTATTAATAGAAACTTTTTAAAAATGGGTTTATTCAGGGTGACTTTTGTAACTGCTATCATCACAGTTCCCCTTGTTTGTTCTGTGGCATGATGTGTAAGATGTCGTTTCCTGTCTTCACGAAGTTCATCTGCACTGTATGTTCCAGGGTGCACGGTTTCATTTTAAATCTCTGCATAGTTCTCCGGCACTACATATCCCAGAATGCAGAGTTTTCGGTTCAAAGTTTCTACATAGTTACTTTGCTTCCTCGAAAGTACAATTTCAGATCTAGCCTATATGCAATACTTTGGAACTACATTTCCCAGAATGCACAGTTTCAGATTCACATGTGTATAGTTATTTGGCATGGCACTTCCCTGAATTTACACTTTCACATTTGATCTGTATATAGTTTTTTGGTATTTGGTTTCCCAGAATGGACCATTTTAGGCTCACAGTCTCTACTTAGTTGTCTAGCACTATGAACAAAGTTTCAAGGTCACAGTTTCTCCATAGTTCTTTGGCATTACAGTTTCAGACTCAGTCTGTTCATAGTTCTTTGGTACTTTATTTCCCACAAGGGGACATTTTAGGTTCAGTCTCTATGTAATCCCATATCACCATGTTTCCCTACTTCAGTTTTAAATTCACCAAAATTTAACAAGCCCCTCTCATTGTTTAAATCCTACAATTTAAGCAATGTTAGTGTAACATTATTTTATGTTGTCTTACTCACATGCCATTGAGTCTGAAGTTTCTCAGAGCCATTTGGACATGTGTATCTATAATTTTCCACTTTCACTTACCACTATTACTTTCTTTTTGCCAGTGCACCAATCATAGTCTGTTCAATATGGCCACAATTTGCAACTTTGTTTCTCTTTTTTCTAGACCCCAAGATTGTCACCAGAGAATTTTAGTTTATTTAAGAATCACACCCGAGCCAGCGTACCCGATTGGGTGGTAACAGCCCAGGGCCAAACGATAGTCCCTGGTGCTGTTACCACTCGTTCCACTGTACCAGCGAGGATGTTATTGCTATTAGCACTCTGGGTTTTTAATCCGGGTGCTGATGGCAATCAATTTGTTTGGATGAACGGGACACACGTTTGTTGCGTCCTGTTAATTCAAAGAAATACTTACCTAACATGGCTGCCATGGAAATGGAAGGTAGCGCTCCATGCAGAGCCCGTCTTCCAGTTCTATTGTGACACAGGGGTGGTGGCGCAGCCGCCAGATGAATCAGATGGGGTGGGAGCTGTGTGGGTGAGTGGAGCCTGTAGGGAAAGGGAGGTGGTAGCAAAATGGCAGGGCCAGACGGCCGCAGTTCTCAGCTTGCTCGGAACGCAGGCTTGGATTGTGAGATTCAGCCTGCGATTCAAGCTAGCTGTTTGGATGTGGTGCCAGCCCCAGTTGCTAATTTATCATTCTCCCATCAATGTGCTTAATAACAAGTGTCACAGATGGCCTCAAGAACATACCGAACACACAAGGGCACACTAAGGACAGTCTCTCTCTATATCTTGTCTCTCATGTGCTTTTCCCTCTTCAGCCCAGGCTTCCCTAGACCCCAAGATTGTCACTAGAGATCGGTAGCCCCCTACTATCTGAGGTCTGATTTAGCATTTAAGATGGCATGAAGCCAAATGCTTTTTCAATCTCACTTCCTCTGGCTGGGGATTCCTAGGTGGTTCTTATACACGGGGTCCACAAAAGTCACAATGATCTTTAGAAACTGAGTTAAGTGCTTTCCAAATACCCAGGCTCCACTTTCCATTCCTCTCAAACCTTTGTGCTCCTTAACATAAGCTTCTCTCTGTCTCCTCTCCCTTCCTCCTACTCCCTCCCTTTCCTTCTCTTTCTCCCACTGTCTCTCCTCCCTTTCTTTTCTGTCCCTCTGATGTTACTCTCACTGCCACTACTGCCTTCCTCCACCCTCAGACCTCATTCTCTACACTCTCTACCCTCTACTCTCCCAATCTCCCACTACTCTCTACTACTTTCTCCTCCCACTACTCTGTGTTCAGCTCTCACCTCCCACTACTCTCTACTATACCCTCCTACTCCTGCTCTCCACTACACTCTCCTCCCCCTACGCTCCACTATATTACACTCCACACACACCTTCTCCCACAGTAACCCTCCTTTCACTCTGTCACCCTTCTCAATCACTCTCATTTACACCTCCTACAATCTCCCTTCGTTTTTCTCACCTCTCACACACACACACACACACACACATCCTTCTTCCACCTATCTTGGTCCTCCTCATGCCGGCGTTTCCCCTTGGATAGATTGCATGTCTGTATTAGGCTTGTCTCAGTAGGTGAAGTTCCCAAAACATTATTCTGGACGTAATCTTGATGTGTATTTTCTGTAATTCTACTAGTGATGGGAGAACAATTTACCATGGCTTGGTCTGATCATGTGTTCTCCAGCATGGCTTCACATGCTCATGAATATTCCCTGTCGTCAGGCTGGGAATCCTTGGCAAAAGAAAAAACACTTTACCTTTCACTTAAAAACTGTATTTCTCCTCTAAACTAATCACTGTCCTCTGGGTCATTCTGCCCACATCCAATGACAGTCCTTTCCTTAAGCCCCTCCTCTGGCAGCCATCTTCAGATTTCTACTGCACGCTTCAGTGTTGGGAGTCCTCGAATTTGCTCTCTGAGCTATTTGTACATTATTTCGCGTTTTCAACAGGAAAAGTTCTATTTTTGTTTCAAAGAAGCCTGTGTGCACTTTTCTTCATCTGCCGACAGCAGGGAACCGTTGTCTGTGAAGTTCTGCGCCCCTCCAGGATGAAGATGCATCGAAGATTCTACATGGCCTCTTGGGCCTACTTTGTGCCCTCCGACCATGATGGAGGAGAAGGAGGGAACGACCCTCTTCAGGCCCTGCACGGGTTACAGAATGTATTTGTGGAGGACAAACACCTGAAATGCCTCCACTGCCTGCACCTGGACCCCAGGGAACAAGGAATCAGAGTGTGAGATATGCCTTGGTTTCTCCAAGAAAACGACAAAGGACAGGCACAGTAGGCTGGTGGCATGGCTTAACGCCAAGGCCCTTGACCCGTGCTCCGAGCAGGGTCATGCCTCGTCCAGGACCGGCCGGTCTGAGGAGCGGTCTTCTAAGTCCTTTGAGTTTGCTTCATCCAGGGGGCCCAAGACAAGGCCAAGAATCGCAAGTCCGAGTCCACCAGGTTTGCAGGGGAAGCGGGTCCCAAAGTGGATAGGGCTCGATCAGCATCACCTTCCGCCTCCATTGCCAGCCTATCATCAAGCTCCTCTTCAAAGAGGAAGTAATCTACCCCGGCTAAACTATGTGAGAAATCCGAGAAGCCGCGGATGGAGGAGAAGAAAGCTGCGCAGCACAAGCATTCTCAACCGGCAACATTGCAACACATGCTCGGCCAACTGGAAAAAGGGTGTGATGTTGTTGGACCTGGAGGATGCCTACTTCCATGTCCCCATTCACCAGACCTTTCTACGTTTCGTGGTGCAGGGACAGCACCACCAGTTCAAGGCCCTACCTTTCGGCTTGAAGTCAGCCCCCACAGTGTTCATGAAATGCCTGGCACCAGTGGAAGCCCATCTGCGTCTACAGGGCATACACGTATACCCGTACCTGGAGGAATGGCTGATTCGTGCCCTCTCGGAATAGCTGGCCGAAGGATGGGTAGTGAGGGTGCCGGCCCCACAGATCCTTCCATACTTTCTATCCTTGGCCAAGGCCGGACTGGCGCACGTCTCCATCAAGGTACATCTGGTGGCTATCTCCCGCTACAACAGGTCTCCAGGAAGATATTCACTTTGGTCCCACCGACTCATCAAGGAATTTCTCAAAAAACCTTTCTGATCTTTCCCGCCGGTGAAGGCTTGTGCCCTGGCGTGGGAACTAAATGTGTATCTGACGAGGCTCGTGGGGGCCATCTTCGAGCCTATGCATCACGCCCCTCTCAAGTTCCTCTCGTGGAAAGCGGCTTTCCTTGAGACCATAACCTCTGGCAGAAGGGTTGGTGACATCCAGGCCCTATCCTGCAAGCAACCGTACCTGACTTTTCATGAATCAAGGGTGGTGCTGTGTATGCACCCCTCTTTCATGCCGAAGGTTCCGTCGGAATTCCACCTCAACGAGCCTTTGGTGTTACCTGTTTTTTTCCCGAAACCTTTGTCTCGCTGGACGTTGCTCATGCCCTGAAGTTCTACATGACACGCACAAAGATTTTTTGGAAGACTTCACAACTGTTTGTGAACTTTGGTCCTGTGAACCATGGCAAGGCCTTGTCCAAGTCTCCATTTCAAGGTGGCTCTCCAGCTGCATCACACACTGTCATCAGTTGGTGAACCAAGTGCTGCCCGGCCGTCTGTAGCCCACTCCACCAGAGTGATTGCTGCAATGACGGCGCTCCTGTCTGTTGTGCCCTGCTGGACATCTGCAGGGCTGCTACGTGGAGGTCCACGCACAACTTCACAAAGTTATACTGCGCTGACAGGGATTCCCAGGAGGAGTCCAGAGTCAGCCAAGCAGTGCTACGCAACATGTTCGCTTAGGTGAGCTTGTTCCAGAGGTAAGAGTTAATTGCTTCTGTTGAGCCTCCCATGGTTGTGTAATGTTGTACTGCTATGTATTTGTTATTCATGAGCATGTGAATCCATGCCAGACCTCATGCTGGAGAAGGTTTAAGTTGTTTACCTGTAACTATTGTTCTCCAGCATGGGTCTGGCATGGATTTACATGCAAACCCTCCCTCCCGCCCCTCTGCAGCTCTTCTTGGTCATACTGCCACTTTACATGCTTATGAAATCTGAAGATGGCTGCCAGAGGAGGGGCTTAGGGAGAGGACTGTCATTGGATGGGGGCAGTATGACTCAGAGGACAGTGATTGGTTTAGAGGAGAAATGCAGTTTTTAAGTGAAAGTGAAACTGTTTTTTCTTTTACCGAGGATTCCCGGCCTGACGACGGGGAATAATCATGAGCATGTGAATTCATGCCAGACCCATGCTGGAGAACAATAGTTGCAGGTAATTAACTTAAACCTTACTTCTCTTTAAACTTAGGCTTCTAACTTAACTTTCAATAAGCCATACCAACACATGTCAACTACGATGTGCAAATTGTCCAATGTTTCTGTTGAAAACTTTGGTCACGCTTTGGTCTGGCTTTTCAGAACCTTTCTCCTGCCTTTTTAAATCGGTCAGATCTGGTACCACAATATGTGTCAAATTTAGTAACAGCTTTTACTGATTATCTACATCAAACACTAAGATTCTTGTGCCCGCAAAATAGATTGTTTCTGGAAAGATCTCACAATCTACTAAACCTTGGTACCACGACCAAGTGAGAGAGGCCAAAAAACGTTGTCGCCAGTTAAAAATACTCACTTAAACTATGGGAGATCCCAGGGTACCTTTTCTTCACACAGCAAGGGGGTCCCCTCCTGGACAGCTAGTGTGTAAATCTAAAATTTAATTTTACCCAGTTCTATCACAACATTTGTCCAGTTAAATGTATTTAATATTCATTTAAGACCTTTGTTCCTATAATTCAACAGTTCAGATATCAACACATATTTCTCAAACAATTATACATTTAAAACATTGTTATAAAACCAATCTAAGTGCAATATAAAGTGTCTCTCGTGTTAAAGTGCTTCTAATTCTATTCACCTCTCCTAGTGGAAATCTTACATTTAAATCACAGATCTATTTTATGAATCTGATACCAACAAAAAAATGCCCGACATGTTTCATTCCACTATTTTTGTGTTTGAATCTAGGGAACTTTTTCAGGGGTTGGTACTTGCTTCTACTAAGCTGTGATATCTGAAAACGTCAGTCATCTCTGTCTTTTCTAGTTCCGTTTTTACTAAGGCTACTTCTCTGTGCTACTGGGAGCTGCACATTCTATGGTGCTTCTTTTTGGTCATTCTTTTGCATGTTTATACTATACTGACATAGGGTTCACCTACTGCAATCTTTTGTATTGCTTTGTTTGCTCCCTCAATAGGACTTAAACTGTCATTATTTACAACTAGGTTTCTTAATCCATATTGGTAAAGCCTGCATTGCGGCATATTCTTCAGCTTTATTGATGTATGCCTTTTTTGACTAAGTGGGCAAAAAATATAGAAACAATCATTTTATGTACTGAATCATTCAGTCTGTCTCTTATATCCATTATCTGGTTATTTTAACACATACTACTAATCTCTTGATTCTTGTATTTAGCTGGTCTAGGTCTAGTCTTTGCAGTCCGCTTTATTGCTCCATCACTATTAAAAATGAGATATGGCTCACTTACTTATAATTTAATTGTAATCATCCAGCCTGGAGCACACACGAGAAGTTAGAAACCAACCCTGTGAAAGGATTACAAAGTATGATCAAGGTTAAGGTAGAAAAAGCTTTAGATCTTGACTCTGCAAAAAAGATGCAACCTTCTTGGTGAAAGAAACATCCAGAGTACCTCTATTCTATACGTTACCTAAAATACACAAGAGTAAATAACCCACCTGGAAGACTAATTGTTTCAGGAATCAACTCTGTCCTTGAACCACTATTCAAATTTTCAGATGTTTACCTCAGACCATATGTAACACAAATGAAGTCATATGTGCAAGATACCACGGCCATAATCAAAGAAGTAGAAGGTATGCCATACAACCAGAGTAAAGAAACCTTGGTCAGCCTAGACATTTGACCTCATTATAAGTATGGAGGTACGGTAGTAAGCTACCGGCACCGTTGTTACCGTACCACCATACTAGTTCTACGAGCGGGTGCCTTTCTGCCCGCCAGGTCTGACCTGGTGTACGGAACGGCACCCACTCGCTGACCATGACGGTAGCACCGGCACCGTTAGTAACAGTGCCGGTGCTACCATCCTTCCCATTCCCATCGAGTCCTGTGTGACTCGATGGGAATGGGGAATATTTTGTTTCTGGCGCCTGGCCGGATGGACCGTTGGGGCTGTAATGCCCCAGTGATTCCACATTGCCAGACGCCGGAAAAAAAGTGACCCCGGCGGCAGCTGTGCCGTTTCTTCCAGCACGGCTACTGCCGGACTCATAATGAGCCCCATTGAGTCATTATACACTATGATTCCACAAGCAAATTCTCTCCTAATGGTAGAAGAACTATTATATCGCATGAAACCCCAAATTCGTTCATAATGTGAAGTTTAGAGATGACCCTGACGGAAAATTACTTTGTTTCTAGATCCATCTTACAGACAAATCCACAGAGCCACAATGGGGGCAACAGTAGCACCAAGTCTAGCTAATTTATATGTAGAAACTCTAGAGGAGACTAAAATATAAATACAGACCTGAAGCCTTTCAAAAATAAAATCAAAACATGGAAAAGGTACAGCCCTGAGGAGCGAAGGGCTGACAAGGAAAGCTGTTGGGCTGTGGCGAGTGCCTATTCTGTGCTGCTGTTCGGCATTTGCTGTGGAAAAACATCGGAGGACCATCGGACCTGACGGGAGGTGCGTGTGCCTACCCCTTTAACCCCATAGCTGCCTGGTCAGGTGGTCAGCTGGGTCAGGGGTTAAGAGGCCGCCTCCGCCGCCCTTGCGGCGCTAAGCCCTGAGGAGCGAAGGGCTGACAAGGAAAGCTGTTGGGCTGTGGCGAGTGCCTATTCTGTGCTGCTGTTCGGCATTTGCTGCGGAAAAACATCGGAGGACCATCAGACCTGACGGGAGGTGCGTGTGCCTACCCCTTTAACCCCATAGCTGCCTGGTCAGGTGGTCAGCTGGGTCAGGGATTAAGAGGCCGCCTCCGCCGCCCTTGCGGTGCTAAGCCCTGAGGAGCGAAGGGCTGACAAGGAAAGCTGTTGGGCTGTTGCGAGTGCCTATTCTGTGCTGCTGTTCGGCATTTGCTGCGGAAAAACATCGGAGGACCATCGGACCTGACGGGAGGTGCGTGTGCCTACCCATTTAACCCCATAGCTGCCTGGTCAGGTGGTCAGCTGGGTCAGGGGTTAAGAGGCCGCCTCCGCCGCCCTTGCGGCGCTAAGCCCTGAGGAGCGAAGGGCTGACAAGGAAAGCTGTTGGGCTGTGGCGAGTGCCTATTCTGTGCTGCTGTTCGGCATTTGCTGCGGAAAAACATCGGAGGACCATCGGACCTGACGGGAGGTGCGTGTGCCTACACCTTTAACCCCATAGCTGCCTGGTCAGGTGGTCAGCTGGGTCAGGGGTTAAGAGGCCGCCTCCGCCGCCCTTGTGGCGCTAAGCCCTGAGGAGCGAAGGGCTGACAAGGAAAGCTGTTGGGCTGTGGCGAGTGCCTATTCTGTGCTGCTCTTCGGCATTTGCTGCGGAAAAACATCGGAGGACCATCGGACCTGACGGGAGGTGCGTGTGCCTACCCCTTTAACCCCATAGCTGCCTGGTCAGGTGGTCAGCTGGGTCAGGGGTTAAGAGGCCGCCTCCGCCGCCCTTGTGGCGCTAAGCCCTGAGGAGCGAAGGGCTGACAAGGAAAGCTGTTGGGCTGTGGCGAGTGCCTATTCTGTGCTGCTCTTCGGCATTTGCTGCGGAAAAACATCGGAGGACCATCGGACCTGACGGGAGGTGCGTGTGCCTACCCCTTTAACCCCATAGCTGCCTGGTCAGGTGGTCAGCTGGGTCAGGGGTTAAGATGCCGCCTCCGCCGCCCTTGCGGCGCTAAGCCCTGAGGAGCGAAGGGCTGACAAGGAAAGCTGTTGGGCTGTTTGGCGAGTGGCGGGTGACGGAGTGCCCCCGACGACGGTTTCCATCATGAGTGTGGCGGAGAAAACACAACAAACACAAGTAAAAGGTACGCCCTGCCACTTAATGTTGAAAACACGGGCACAAAAGAGACGCGAGGTTCACGCAGACAGCACTAAAACTCTCGAGTCACAGCATACCCACGCAAGAAAAGAAAGTAATTATCACTCGTGTACATCTACATGTGAGGTCACAAGTGAACTGACTGCTCCCCTTTTCATCCCAAATACACACAATTGTTCGACCACACTGTCACCATTGCAACAGTCAGATTTGGCTAATATGGCCAATGATGTGTTTGTTAGAGTGCCTACGTCTTTAAATGATAATCTCGCTGTCTTGCATGACTCCCCGACAAAAAGCAAGGATAGATGCACACAAAACAAGATCACACAATTTGAGTTTGATCCTGATGAAGTTACGCTTAGTCTTTATAATAATATTCATAAGACAGCATACGGGGATGTGGCATCGAGTACGTGCGGAACTTTAAATCCATCACAAAATCCAATAAAGTCCCCATCCGAAACTTCACAATCACCGGTAATCTTACCTCTGGGGTGTGTCGGTGCTGAGGTGGTGGCGGTGAGTGTGGACTGCCCTGTGGAGCCCGGAGGGTTGCCGTGGGAGGCCGTAGAAGTCGCGGAGCACGGAGAGACTCTGTGCGTCGGGGATGTGCCGGCTGACGCTGATGACAGATCTTTGTCGACGCTGTGTGAGCCACCTAGGTGCGTAGTTGGGGGCGTCAACTGAGACGGTTTGAGGACTGAGACCAGAGCTGCCAAGTGCAGCAAAATCGATGGAGACTCCTGCGTCGAGCTTCCGTTGGAGACGAGTTCTCCTAGAGTCAACTGTCGATTGGTCCCACGACCCCCGGCTGCCCCGATGACATCCGTCGGTTCACCACTAGACTTGCTAAGAACCTCTAAGCCCAATGATAATACCAATACTGGTGAAGAGTGGGGTGCAGACATGGTCACCGGCTTAAATAAAGAGATGGTATCTGATTTGTTAACATCTCCAAAACTAACATCAAAACCCAATATGCGACGCGATTCATTGGAAATCGCAAACAATGTTTTGAAAACTCTATTTAGCCTGACTAAGGGCAACAAAAATTGTGCGAGTGCGGCCACACCTCCTATTGATGAAGGAAGCTCAAAAGCTCTTTTGAAAAGGTCTAATAACGTGTTACTTGATCCATGTGAGATGACCCTGGTGGATGTTCCCTTCAAATGTGCAAAAATGTCGAAAAATGAAACATTGTCTGCATATGCTCACGACACTTCAGGCTTACCATTATCATCACAGAAAAGTCTGCTTAGTGGCAAACACTGTGCCTATCGCAGAAATCAAAGTACAAGTAACGCTAATGGATCTGTGGTTTCTAATACTGATGACTCTGATGGAGACGAGACAACAAACTCGTTGTTTATGGAACGACCATTCCCTAAAATTAGGAGAAAAAGATGTAGTTTCGACCTTTTACCCAAGTGTACAAAAAGATTGACACAGGGTCCCGAAACAAGTAATGCTATGCCCTCTTCAGATTTACAATCATTGATTTTGTCCTCACTAGCTATCTCCTTGGCCCCATTCACAAAGTTGTATGAACATTTATATGATGCTACAAGAGATTGAACTACAGTAGTGGCTTTGCTAAATTCGAAAGTTGTAGAATTGGAACAAATTTGTGCCAACACTAACCGCTCAATGCACGAGGGTTTTGGAAAGTGCAACGAATGGCATAAGCTGTTACCAGAGCAAAAAAAGAATGATACAATTGACAAAAAATTGTTTGCAGAGGTCGCTAAAGAAGCTCTTGCCTTGTTCAAAAAAGACACACGTGGCCTTCAAAACGGAGAGTTGAGTGAGAAATCTGTGGCCAGTGTACAACCTGCCCTAACCTGTAACACGAAAGCAATAGAGTCTCCGAATCCTATAAACAAAGTACCCAATCCTGAAATACATTCTGAACAAACTCTACTAAAAGTTAACATCAAGGCTCCCAACAAATGTGTACCTAACAACGTTTTACAGACTGCAAACATGGTGATTCAGGATAATCATGTAAAGTCTGACGGTGTAAAACTTAATCTTCAAGAGTCGTCTACCCGGCAGTCAGATCCGATTTCAATTATAGATAAACCAGAGAATAGTGCAGCAAGAGACTCTATAAGGTTGTCGAGTGCAGGAAATTTGGGCCCGGTTATACTGCCGATTGAGGAAATTGTTGATGTGTCTTTTCACACTGCGTTTGTGCAAGCACGCAGCTCAGCAAATCCGGCACTTGAAATTACTCGAGACGAATCTACGTCTAATAGTAATATTGGACGGAATAAAGTTGGCTTAGGTGAGGAAATAGCGATCTCAAATCCAGCGCCAAAGTTATTTCCATTATTTGAAAAACAAGTTGCGAAACCACTTAGTATGGAACCTGTAAAAAATAAGATAATTCAGCAGTGCAAAAAAACAAAAAATCAACCAGCAAAAAAGAAAAAAAAAATGCACGGTGCAAGAAAATTTTTAAGGAATATTAAAGTGGTACACGTACTTGCCAATGGAAAGATTGAGTCTGTTTCGACTGAATCAAAAAAATCACTCATTCTACCCACGAACGAAAGCGCAACGAAAGAAGGCTCAAGCGATGAAATCATAGAGGTGTCTGAAATATCATCAGAATTGCTAAATATGTCAACTTATAATGAGCCAGAATATGAAGATCTTGAAGAGCCAACTGTTCTTGTTGATAAAGTCCAAAGCAACAACAAAGAGAGTCCTAAAGCCTTCTTCCTGGAGAAAGACTGCATAGACGGCAGATTTGTCGTTTTACAAAAAGTGAAACGGAAGGTACAGCCTACTGCAGCAAGTCAGGTTGCAATAGTTCAGTGTCCTGACAGTGCCCTTTATACCAACGAAACGGCAATACAATCAGCGCATATGACTGAGAAGGTAAAAAGTCCAATGTTTTTGACTCTACAAGAAAAACGTAACAAGCTACACGGAACCTGCTTAAAGTACATGCCAGACGTCATGATAAAGCCAGTGCAGCTGTTTGAAAGGTTGGCTAGTAACCACGAAGTGAAAACAGCATTAACGCCGATAAAGGGAAATTTAAACAACCAGACCCTCCGGACCACGCAGGAAAAAAGGGATAAGAAGTTTCGATCCTGTACTACTAATCCTGGAAGGAGGGGGCCCGAAGACCAGACTGAGATTGAACTATACGGAAAACAATCATATAGACATGTTAAATTGCAAGAAATGCAGCTTGTAATGCAAAATGACAGGCACAGGCTCGATCGGGCTAAACACACCACTAACGAATGTGACACGGGTGTAAGGAACAAAGCCCTTACGGCCAATGGTCTAGCGCCTCAGGTCAGATTGATGGTTGAGAGATTAAACTCATCTGACAGGTTGATTTTAAACAGGCGTAACATTATTAAGCTACTTCATCATGTACCGAGTTTACGTGCAGTTACCACTGAGGATCTAAAGATTGTGGAATTTCCAGACGAGCAAAAGAACGATAAAGTGATTTTACACATCACTTCGTCCTTAATAGCTACCTCCATTTTGGAGGCAAATGTATCACTTTTTTCATTGGGTTTTGATGTCTATAAATTAGACGATGGGGATTCTGGAGCCTATCGTGAGCCTAAAATGGCGACAGAGCCCCAAGCCTTAAGTACCTCTATCCTATTAAATCGGGCAGTATTATCAACTGAATTAGCCAATACACGACTGATTGGGCCAACTACGACAAAACATAGCATGCCTGGCGAACACAGTGATCAAAACAAGGCCTCAAATTATGAAAAAAAAGGGGTCTTGATGGACGAAGATAAAAATTCTGGCGAAAACATGGCTCAAAACAAGACCATAAAACGTGGAAAAAAACAGGTCTTGTCGGACGAAGATAAAAAATATGTACCTGAAAGTGAAAGCGACAAACTCACTATAACAATACAAGGTAAAATGCGACAAGGCGTCGCAGAGCCCAATTCACCTACAAATACCTGCATTCAGGGTGAAATATTTGAATGGCAATGGTTGGTCGGCACGCTAAATAATAGTTGTGAACGATAACGCCAGGATGCTGACGCCGTGAAGCACTGCGTACTAGGCTCTTGGAATTCACGGGGCTTCACACATTTGATGAATACTGAGTGGTTGGGAGGTTTGGACATAGTATGCTTGCAAGAGACATGGTTAAGCAGTAGCCCTGTCGCATCAGATTTTGAGATAGCTATAAATCCAGCTATAAAAGCAGTGAAAGGCCGTCCTATGGCTGGTCTTATAACTTTAGTAAGACGATCATCCGGATATAGCATTGAAAAATCGACTAATCACTCACCTTTCATCCAAGAGTCCACGATTGTCAAATTGGCCAAACACTCAAGTAACAAAGAACAAATAACTATCTTGAACTTATATTGGAATCATGTGAGGGCTGGAACCAATGTGTTTATTGACGAGGTCACATGTCTCATTGATCGCCTACTGGTTGAGCAAGAAGGAGCCAATATAGTCCTTTGTGGCGATCTGAATATAGACTGCTTTCAATCTAAATCTCGTCAGACAAAGAATTTGGCAACTAAATGGATGAAAGAATTGGGCGTAAGAAATTTGCAGGTGCTTAATGGCTGCACGCTAGGCGACATACCGCCGGCTTTGACGTGGAACCGTGGAAATCAGGGTTCTACCATTGACTATATATTTGTCACTGCCGATTTCCATCAATTGGTAACTTCATTAAAAGTGCAACGAAATTCAAACAGCGACCATGGAATATTAAAGATGGAATTCAAAAGTACAAATGTAAGTGCTAAACCAAAATGGCAGGTGAAAGTCGATGTGGGAGCAAGTAGAGTCCGCCTGTGTTTAGCTGAAAAGGACGTTGAACTCATAACAAACAAATTCAATAGCGATACTGCGACATTAGAATATGCTCAGCTACTGGCAAACTTTAGAACCAAGAATGGTGGCTCTAAACATACTATGTCGAACCGAACCCATTGCTTTGATTTGGCTGTATTACAACAGAAACGGGGTATGAGAAGGATAATACGGCAGGCACGCTCTGACGCCCCAGAGACACGTTGCATGAAGATAAGAAAGGCGAAGCAACACTACAAAAACTGGCTTAAATCTTACAAAGTGATTATGACCCAAGGCGACTGAGAATGTATGTTAAGAAATCTGCATACCAAGAAATCCCGTGATTTTTGGAAGCTCATTAACAACACACCGGCATCCCAGTCAGCTTTACAAGCTTCCATGGTATCTGAAACAACATGGATTTCACACTTCAAAGAACTATATAAAGACTCTGGAGGTGACGCTAACCTGGACGATCACTGTGCTGCAGGTTGGTCATTAACTTTTCCGAGAGAGGAGATCATGAGTATAATCAAGAAAGCCAAAAATTCCAGGGCTCCTGGTCCTGACGGTTTGACTAACTTCACGATCAAGCAACATCCAGACCTATGGGCAGACTTCTGTGTGGATCTCTTTGCGAGAGTGAATCTCCAAAGAAAGACACCGCAATCCTGGAAATCAGCAGTGATTGTCCCCATATTTAAAAAAAGGGACAGAACATGCCCTAAAAATTACCGGCCGATCCCCTTGCTTGACTTCTTAGGGAAGGTGTACGCGACCATGTTGCAGCATAAGTTAGTCAAATGAGCAACTCATTCGAAACACGTAGATGTTAGACAAACTGGTTTTGTCAAGCAAGTTGGATGCTCGTTGAATCTATTGTTGTTAAATATACTTAAAATGGAAGCAATTAGAACCCAAACAATGGTTTATCTTGCTTTCATTGATTTTTCTCATGCATTTGATACAATAGATTGTGCACGGCTATGGAACAAAATGAGAGAATGGGGCTGCCCGAAAGACCTAGTTGCCGCAATAAAAGATTTACACACTGGAACCTCTATAAGAGTTTGTCTGGATCAAACTGGTACGCTGTCTCATCCAATTAACACCTTTAAGGGAGTCAAGCAAGGCTGCCCGCTGGCGGCGGCATTATTTGGGTTGTTCATTTCTGATATTGGCTACTCCTTTGAAGGCTTAAACATCTTTCCGCCGAAGATCCATAAATCCCGGTTGAGCTGGATGTTGTATGCGGACGATCTTATATTGTTGGATTTAACACCGATTATTTTACAGAGGAAAATTAATGCAATCCAGAAATATGTGATCGAAAACCACCTGTCTATCAACACAAAGAAGTGTGAAATACTGGTTTTGAAAGACTCAAAAAGTGGCAAAACTAGGCTTGCAAAAAATCTAACATGGTCATTAAACCTAGAAAAGCTAACTATCTCGCCTAATGTGAAATACCTTGGAATGATGCTCAGTTCCAGCCTCAGTGACGAACCATGGAAAATTGAGATTAAACGTAAATGCAAACAATTGGCGTGTCAAGCGCAGGTGATAAACAATAAATATGGGAAATTTTCTCTGAAAGCAGTCTTACGTTTTTATGAGCAAAAGGTGATACCTATACTTACATATGGGGCAGAAAATGCGTTGGGTTGTACTTGGGAGATATGGTCTACTCTTGAGAACATCTTTTGGACCAAAGTCCTTAAATTGCCAAAAGGAAAGGCTACGTCCTCGATAAGATACGAACTATCATTGATCTCAATTCATGCGAGAGTTTGTTGGAATCTGTTATCACTTTATCGGAAAACGAGAACTAGTGAACAGATTCTGCAATTTGGCGTACTCCACAGTGCGACCTCCTCCGGACCTGGGATCCTGGCATTATGGATGAAACGCTGTGAAGCTCTTATGTCTGAATATGACATTAAGATAGATACTCTCCAAGGAAACCCGAATGCAGCAAAAATAAAAATATGGCGAGAGGATTGAGAACGAACATGTTCAAAAAGAACGTCCTCTAAAATAATGTGTGAGGTTCCTACTGAAGCTCGGGCATATAACAACCCACAAAAATACGTTGAATTGTTTCCAGACCCGCACGCCCGAAGACTGCTCATGTGGTTCAGGCTAAATGGGTTTAAAACAAAAGAGCGGCTACGGGCCTGGACAACATATGCAAACTTAGATCCAACCTGCCGCTGTTGTCTTCAAGCACCTGAAACTTTGAAACATTTGATGCTCTTCTGCGTTGGGCTAAGAACGGAAAGAACTCGTCTCTTGGGCCCTTGGAGTGACTCCCATCCGTCAATGGACGCTGAAGATTGGTGGCAACAAATGTTTAATGGAAGGGATATGAAACTAGTCTTGCCTGTAACACATCTTTTAGCAATAATTGAAGATCGATTGCTGACCCCTAATGTAGCCATAAATAACGGCTGAGGATGTGTTACATCTCTCCTGGGACAGTGGGAAACTATACTTCTGTAGATCAATGAGGGAAAGGGAAATGGATGAATGTTGTTTGTCTGTTTTGTAACATTTATGTATTTTAAAGGTTGAATTACAAACCAATAAAATTTTTTTAAAGAAAAACATCGTTGATGTATTCTTAATATGGGAAGGGAGTGAAGTGGAATAAACAACCAACTTTGTGAAGTGGCTTAATAACTAGAATAAATGTCTGCAATTCACAATGAATTATAACATTTCGCAGATTGTCTATCTGGACATCACCATCTACGCGAACATTGAAAAGAAACAACTTGCGGTTGAACCCCATCACAATAAACAGATAAAAACGCCCTACTGAACAACGAGAGGTTTCACTCAAAACACACTAGAGAAAACCTCCCCTTTGGGCAATTTTTGAGGATAAAAAGGAACTGCATGGCAAAAATTGACCACGAATAAGATGCAGATCTTCTCAAATGTAAATTGCTAAAACGAGGATATCCTAAACTTCTAGTAAAAGAATCCTGCAAAGAGCCAAGAACAATAATAGGGAAGCAATTCTGGAATATAAGAGCAATAGAGAAAAAACTCTGATAAAATGGTATCATTGACTTTAAGAACAATTTACAAAACGATAAGTGAACTTAAGAGTTGTATTCAAAATAAAATAAAAGAAGCACTGATGGTAGATCACTTCCCATGATTAGAACACACCTGTGAAGAAATAAAATGGACAGTGCTATACAGAATAATAAGAAGTAAAGAGACCAGTGCTGACAAAGATCGCTTTTTAGGAAGGAGCAAGAACTAATTTTACTGACCAAATGCGACCAGATAGGGCTGAATAAAATATTGAATGGAATAAGATCCAACTATAAGACAGGATCGAAATGGTAGATCAAAAAGATGGCCTTTGGATTTTGAAAGGATGACAATAAGTTACAGTATAGAAAATAGTTATGAAAAGATATGCAACCACTATACAATAGTGCCAATCCCCTAGAAGAATGTACAACATTAGACAGGCATTGCATTAATTATATTAGAAGGTACAGAGAGAGAAATATGTTTCAATCAATAAGGGAATATTACAAGTATCCAGACTGCAATTAATGAAGTCCATAACATAACGAGACAGTAACCAGATACACCCTCGATCCGTCCTGAAGTAGCCATGGCAATGCTAGTACAGATTTGAGTAAAATCAGACTGGAAAAAGAAGATGGATTAAAAACCATGCAGGAAGAAGCTCATGAACGGAGGCAAAAAATGCGGTCTGACTAATTGGAGGAATATTTATATCAAAACACAGCAAGGGTAGTATTACTGCTACAACTACAAAAATAAAATGTGTGCAATTATCTTATGTTAAAAATCTAATAAAAAAAGAGCACAGAGATAAGGATCATATCATTTATGCTAACTACGGATTAGTGAGCCTCTAGAGGAATATAACAACCACAGATTTCATCCTTCTATATAGTAGAGTGAGGAGTAAACTGTCAAAAGATGGCCCCCATGTTAGAAGACCAACTAGCTTCCGCACTTCCCCCTGGCACATGACAACGTTACTTAGGGAAACAAAACACTCTGATGAGATTTCGAGATAGTAGACCGGGAGAACGAGAAGCCGCAGAGTAAGCGTGACACGCAGTCAACCTCACAAAATATCGAGTAAGTGAACTACTAACCGTGATGAATTAGGTCACCTCGAGGGAATGTATCTTCTTGATTAGAATATTTAAGTAACACATTGTTTTAATCCCAGATAGACGACCGTGGGTAAACAGGACAAGGAAGAGAGTGATGAGGAACCGAGTCTCAGGTAGACCATCTCAAGCAAATGTAGAAGTGAGATACAGACCACAATAAACACATACAGATCGCCAAAGTGACGAGTAAGTCAAATCAGAATACACTTGCACTAAACTGTGTGCTCGAGGCTGGATGATTATAATTAAATTATATGTAAGTGTGCCATATCTAATTTTTCATATTGATGGAGCAATAAAGCGGACTGCAAAGACTAGACCAAGACCAGCTAAATACAAGAATCAAGAGAACAGTAGTAAGTTTTAAAATAACCTGATAATGGATATAAGAGACAGACCGAATGATTCAGTACATAAAATTATTGTTTCTATATGTTTTGCCCACAGAGAGTCAAAAAAGGCATACAGCAAAGAAGTAGAAGAATATGCCACAATGCAGGCTTTACCAATATGGAATAAGACACCTAGTTGTAAATAATGACAGGTTAAGTCCTATTAAGGAAGCAACTGAAGCAATACAAAAGATTGCAGTAGGTGAACCCTAAGTCAGTGTAGTATAAACGTGCAAAACCACAACCAAAAAGAAGCACCATAGAATGTGGGGCTCCCAGCAGCACAGAGAAGTAGCCTTAGTAAAACGGAAATAGAAAAGTCAAAGGCGACTGAAGTTTTCAGATATCACAGCTTAGTAGAAGCATGTACCAAGCCCCTGAAGAAGTTCCCTAGATTCAAACTCAAAGATAGTGGAATGAAACATGTTGGGCAATTTTTATTGATATCAGATTTATGAAATAGATCTGTGATTAAAATGTAAGATTTGCAATAGGAGAGGTGAATAGAATTAGATGCACACAGTGACACTTTATATTGCACATTGCACTTAAGATTGGTTTTATAATAAGGTTTTAAATGTATAATTGTTTGAGAAATATCTGAACTGTTGAATTGTAAAGAAAAATGTCTTATATAAATATTAAATACATTTAACTGGACAAATATGTTGTGATAGAACTGGGTGAAATTGAAATTTTAGATTTACTATACACTAGCAGTCCAGGCAAGTTAGAAATAGCCTAGAGAAAAGCACATGCTAACAATCTCGGGCTGTCCTATTCACACCAGCTGCAGATTTATAAACCCCTTATTAAACGGTCTTACCGTGCTTACTATTCCAATTGCAATCTAACTGGCTCTGCATTCAAACAGTGGTCATCAGAGGAACAGGATGTACAACTACCAGTAGAGACACAAGGAGAGCAGGATTTTCTATCTACTCCTTCCTAGTTGGTAACTAATTCTAGGTGACGCTGGTGTGCCGATTATCTAAAAGTAGATAGAAAAAGAAAAGAAAACAGGCAATTGGTTGCTGGATACTCCCAAAATCACTGTCCTGGGGTTTTTCCTTACAGCTCCCTCTTAGACCACTCTCTTTCAGTCATAAATTAAAAAGAGAACATCTGTGGCAATGTTCAGTAGTCTATTTGTAGGTAAACATACTATTTATTAGCATATAGACAAACTGAGCTTGTTTCCTAAGTTCTTTCAAATTAAAATGAATGTTCACTCTTACAGTAGACTCAATTATTATGTTGAAGACATTAACTCTAGGCTCTCTCTGATTGATTATTAACAATCCACGAGGAGCGTAGAGTCAGAGCTGCTTGGCTAGGTAAGCAAATTACTGCCTCCTATTGCAACTTCTACTGTCTACCGGTTTCAGTGGTGTATGCTCATTAGAACCACTTTCTTCAGGACAGTGTTCTATATAACCAGTGGTATGCTCACTGATGTCTAAGGGAGCTGATAGATGTTTAATATGTTACCGCCCCATCCTCTGTTGCCATACTTAAGAAGCACAAAATATAATGCAGGTTCACGGCTCAATTGCAAAGGCAAAATAAATTAGCTAAGGAAAATGAGCTTCAAGTGTGTATTTCCTAACAGCACAATTATGTCTCAGAAAACACATAAAACACACCATCCAGTAACTGTTCAACTTTGTAAATGCATGAGTGGAATACATCCACCTTTTCTCCCATAAGATTTAGAAGGGAATGGCTGTCATGCAGCTTACAGGATGTCTATTGTCTTCAAAATAGAACAAATGTAGGGAAATTGCTAATCTGGATCACACCCGTGTGACAGGTTGCTGGATTATAATGGAAGATAATTTTAAAGGCATGTGCTGCAACCGCAATGGTTCTTCTACCCATACACGTTCCCTATATAGCAGAAAGACAATGGGAGAAGCGCGCCACATTCAGTTAAATTAGTGTGCCCTTCCGACATTGAATCCAATTGCTTCTACTACTCTGCATCAATATGTAAAAATAACATGGCTAATTCAATTAATGCAGCTCAACGCTGACAGTATACCAGGAGTGTTAGCATGGGTAAGCCGCTTCGCATATTTCCTTACTTTTTATGGGATCTCTCCTGGTGTCATTCCACAGTTGCCATCTCGATGGTAAACTGAGCAGCGCATCCAAACAGAAAACTTCTTTTATTTCCGTATTTAGATCGAGACGTAGTCACATGCTCCATACCTTACGGTCTGTGAAACGTGACTAACGCTTCGCAAGGGAGCGTCTTGAAAGGACACGCAAGTCAGGCAAAATGCATTTGCCGAAAAAAGCTGCTGTATAGTGGATATAAACACATATTGGCTAATTTCATAAAGGTGAGAATTCTATGGCACTTGCTGCAATGCTGTGGGAAGAAATTAAAGATTTAAATTATTTTAGATGTTTTAAATATTTTGGCCAATCCAGATCATTTCCTAAAAACTGCATTGCAACAGTCAGAAATTGTGCATGCTGATTTTTAGGGGGTGCACTATGTGGGACATATTTGTCCCGGTTCATGTTCTATTGTCCTCCACAAATTAGATGAATACCAGATGCAGATGTTTGAACACCAGGATTCGGGGTCAGTTTACTGTTGTTTGGCTAATGTCTGCCACGGTATTGCTTCCTTAAGACCAATATAGTCGGTGTTCAGGCAAAATATCCAATTTTGCTCTCTTTTAAGTAGCATAGATTGGATGTCCCCTTCTCTCCATGCGCATTGGATATCTGTGGTTACATGTTGTTTTTGTTGAAAATGGGCCACCAACGACGCATGTTCCCAGTTCAGTCTGATACAGGACATGTGCTCCTGGATACATTTCTTGATGGGCCTGCTCGTCATCCCAATAAACTTTAATTTACACGGACACTTAATCGGATATATCACATTTGAAGTCTTACAATTTGTGAAGGAATTCTGTTTCCATGGTCTTTTCAGTCCAAGGTCTAAGGTTTTTGAACATGTGGTCAATGGACATACATTGCATTGCCCGCACTCTGAGTATCCAGAAGGTGGTGCAACATCCCATAGCGTGCCCTGCTGCACAATCGGATCTGGTGGTTGATATGAATGTGCTAGTGTATCCCATAGATTGTTTCTCTTTTTAATCGCAAATCTGGGTGTTGGTAGATTGATAGATCCCACATTCAGTATTGGCCTTCATTTCAAAATTTCCTTTTTTACTCTGTTGATTTTATTGGAATGGCTAAACACTGCTGTGATGTGCTGTGGTCCCTCTGTTTTTTTTGCTTCAATAGTGTAATGTCTCAAGGGATGTTCCTAGCTCATTTCCTGGCATGTTTGATAATTTTGCCTGGGGATCCCCTCTCTTGTAAGCAATTAGTTAGGACACTGGCCTTTGTGTCATTTTCCTGAAATGTTGAGCAATTCCTCCTATATTTTAGGAATTGGCCAAATGGTAAATTGTCTCTGAGGCTTTTTGGGTGAAAACTTGAGTATTCCAAAAGGGAATTCCGATCGGTTGGTTTACGGAAAATGGTGGTGGTCGAACCGTCGTCGGCTGCTCGTATTTCAACATCGACAAAATGGGTGACATCTTTAATGTGAGTATGGGAACATTTTAGATATCTGTTGCATGAATTAAGCCATCCCATAATGTCATTGACAGACTTCTCATCTTCAGTGAATACAGCCAATATATCGTCTATGTATCGTGTCCATAGCGAAATGTGGTTTTACAAGGGGTTATCATCTTGGTAAATGTCTGTCCTCAAAGTCTGCCACATATAGATTGACCAGTGAGGGTGACAATGTTGCAGTCCCAGAACATTGTTGTAAGAACTGTCCTTATACATAAAAAGCTTTCTGGTTAGTGACATTTCTGCCAATTGTAAAATGTATATTCTTGGAATCTCTAAGGGAGGTGTTAGACACTGGAGTACCTTATTGATAATCAACAATGTCTCCATCTGGGGGATGTTTTTGTATAATGACTCAATATCCAAAGTGATAAGGGACTGTGTCTGTGGATTGAATTGTAGTTCTTTAATGAAAATTAAGAATGCCAGTTGTGTCTTTTAAATATGAACGCATTTTGGGCACTTCTGTTTTCAGAAACAAATCCACAAACTAGAGATAGTGTCTCTAAGATGAAGTTTATACCAGCCACTATAGGACGGCTAGGTGGTGGAGATATGCCTTTATGGACTTTAGGTAAAGCATAGAATGCTGATATTTTGGGAAATTTGCGGCATAAAAAAATCACCTTCTTTAGAGCTGATATAGCCTTCATATGGGGCCTCTTCCACTATTCCTGTAATGAGTATTCTCAAATGAGGTGTAGGATTGCCTGCTAAGAGTTGGTAATTTTCTCTGGTATCAAGTAATGTTGTTACCATTTTTTCATAATCCATAGTGTTCATAGTGTTCAGAAAATTACCAAGAATTTCCGACTCTGCTTCTCGTGGATTGTTAGTAATCAATGCGAGAGAGCCTAGAGTTAATGTCTTCAACATAACTAATTGAGCCTACTGATATGATATGATATTTTATTTGTATCGCCCCATACAAAAGTGTTTCAGAGTGCGATGAGGCAAGGGACGGGAAACAAGGGAGGACAAAACAACAATCTTACTAGGCGCAGTGAGATTGAGAATGTGCTAGTGCAGGGGAGAGAGAAGGGGGAGTGGAAAGTACTGAACCTGTGATAGAACAACAGGCAGTGCGGCCTGCAGGTGGTAAGTGCAAGAGTAAGGTGTAGACAATGGGTGTCTGATAAGTGTTAGAAGTGGACTGTGGGGTTGCAGATACAGACCCAAGTGCAGGGGTTGCCAGGAGGCAGTGTGGGTGTGTGACTGGGAGGGCAGGGGTCTGGGCCTGAAATCAGAGGGTAACTAGGTGCCCGGTGCCAAAGCGGACAGATTAGCAGGGGCGAGGAAGAACAAAGGCCGAAGCAAAAACAAAGGTCTTGAGGTGCTTCTGGAACTGAAGATGGTTCTCCTCAAGTTTCAGAGAGGCAGGGAGGCTGTTCCAGAGGGAAGCCCCAGCCAAGGGTACTGTAAGAATGAACATTAATTTTAATTTTAGAGAACTTAGGAAACAAACTCAGTTTGTCTATAGGCTAATACATTGAATTGTACATACAAATAGACTACTGAACAATGCCATATATGTTCTCTTTTTGATTTATGAGTGAAAGAGAGTGGTCTAAGAGGAAAAACCTCAAGACAGTGATTTTGGGAGTATCCAGCAACCAATTGCCTGTTTTCTTTTCTTTTTCTATCTACTTTTAGATAATCGCCACACCAGCGTCACCTAGAATTAGTTACCAACTAGGCAGTGGAAATGAAAAACTCTTATTATCCTTGTGTCTCTACTAGTAGTTGTACATCCATTTCCTCTGATGACCACCATTTGAATGCAGAGCCAGTTAGATTGCAATTGGAATAGTTAGCATGTTTAGACTGTTTAATGAGGGGTTTATAAAAGAAGCCTGTTGGTTAGTACTATTGTACATATGTGTTTTGCCTTCTTTTGTGGTAAAACCTGACTGTTAGGGCAAACCATGGTCTTGTAAATACCTTTGTGTTAATTATGATCTAACTGGCTCCACCATAAGTAAAGAGCTGTTTAATGTTCTAAGTGAACTACGCACCTCTGCTCCTTTGAATAGTACAGTACCCCCACCTCAAAAGCTCTGTGAGGATCTTTATCAATTTTATGAAAATAAATTCAATCTATTCATTTTTCACTTTCTGTACCTGCATCTACTTCTGCTCTGTATGAGATTGTGAGCAACGAAAAACATTCTGCTTTTTTTAAATTGTTGAAATCTTGCAATTCCTCACGCTTACCTCTTAACATCTGCCCAGCCAGAATACTCAAACAATTAAGATAATTTGTAATCGCCAACCTATGTCTCCTTAATAATCACTTATTTGCTAATGAACAAAGTTGCTGACCCATTTAAGATGCAATGTCTGCTCTTCTAAAATAAACTCTCGTTGGGCCTTACACAGGCCATAATTACCAGCTGATCTCACAATGCCCTTATATTGATATTGGGGAAACTATTAGAGGATGTGGTAACATCACAACTCCAATCTTTTGTCTAAGAAGCTGCCTGGCTTTGTGACTTTCAGAAAGATTTTTGCCCGGGATATAATACCAAATCAGTCTTGTTAGCCGTGTTAGATGATCTAAGATCTTGGGTGGCTGCAAGAGGTACTGGCATACTTATCTTATTCGACCTATGTACAGCCTTTGATACGGTTGACTAAAATATTCTCTTTAAATTTATCCTGTGAGAAACCAGAATGTGTCTCCCCCACTAGTCCCCAGGGCTCTGTCATCCAGGTGGCCAGGACACGGCCATCACTTTTGGATCCAGTTCCTGGGGGTGGACCAGTGCGGGAGGAACACCTGGGTGAGGGGTCTTCTGGGAGTGGGACACTTAATGGTGAGATGTGGTATCCTCTTCCCTGTAATACCTTTACCCCATCCTGCCAGTTCTGATATTTAGGAACTCTATCCCCCCTTTACAACATGAACTCTTTCTCGCGGACAGCCCATTATGAGAGAAAACAGACTAACACCAGAGCAATATTCCTGACATGTCCCAATACAATGGTCAGGCAATTACCGAGCATAACACACACCTGACTTACATTAAGCTTCCCCACACGAATAAAAGGCGGAGCACAAGAGCACACTCGGAGTGAGGAAAAGCACATGAGGAAACCGCAGTTTCGAGACAGAAGCTGAATGAGAGAGGAAAGATGGCAAAACAGAAGGGGATCACAAGGAGGGTCGTTCCCTTGACCTTTTCAACAAGGAAACAATACTTTCCAGAAACTTTGAGAATAGAAAGCATAAGACCAGTAAACCAGGCCGAAGAATCCCGCATTTTGTGTCAGAGATGCCCGAGACCCTCCCGTGTCAACAATCAAGGCGGGGAGAATCACCTACTGCGTGGTGCCGTCCTTGGCTCTAACAACAAAGAGCATAGGTGAAATCAACACAGCCAGAGAGTTGGGGAGACCGATACAGACCAGTCTGTGTTGAAGCCAAAGTTGCAAGTGGCAACATTGTATGGCGGGCGCTGGAACAAACATTGTGAAAGCGTGTGTAATAAGAGACGCAAGTCAAGTTGAACTTCTGATGGGTGACTGAGCTTTGAAAATGAGATACAATACCTTTGACAGAGTGGTCAGGCACCGCATGGGTGTTCAATCGAAGGTCTCTGTAAGGTATCCAGCTGAGAAGTGGCAAGAGTGAAAGTGAGAAAAAAGTCAAGAAGAGAACGAGTAATTGTGAATCGAAGTGGTTTTGCGACAGGTCAAGCAAAACCCTGCGCACAGTTGAAAGTCTTCGATTTTGATGAAGTAGAGAAATTTGGTCCAAGCCCAGAGGAGGGAGACCAATTGAAGGTTTTGTGTTAAAGTGAAAGTGGGTCTGAGGGTACGTGGGGTGAACAGTAAATAACCTGAGAAATTGTATATGTGAAATATTCGGTCTGAGCCCGGTGGAGGGAGACCAATTGTAGATTTTGTGTCAAAGCGGGTCTGAGGTCTGGCGGAGGGAGACCAATTGAAGGTTTTGTGTTTAAAGTGGTTCTGAGCCAGGCAGAGGGTACCCGGGATGAAAAGTACATCAAACGAGAAATTGTATATGTGAAATATTGGGTACTAGCCCAAGATTTTTGTCAAAGTGGGTCTGAGCCCAGCAGAGGGGGACCTGGGGACAACAGTAAAGCATCCGAGAAGTTGTATATTTGAAATCCTAAGAAGAAAGAAACTTTAATGTTTGTTGTGTTGCATCAGGCCCTCTGAAATAAGAGACTTTGAATGGCAAAGAGACTTTGGCCCAGAAGCCCCTGATGTTGGAGTTTTGAACTGCATCCTCGTGCTAGAGAAGCCAGAGAGTGTGCTAAGCTTTACTTTTACTTTACTTTATAACATTTATATTGCGCAACCATAAACCCATGGGTGTGAGGGTGCAGACACGACAAGAAAAGACTTGAAGAAACCGGGGGATCAGTAAGAGTGGTACCACAGATTCGAAGGCTACTATTTAAAAAGGAAGGTTTTAAGGTGCTAAGTGTGTTAAGTTCAAGTGTGTTGCCTTGTCCCGTGCTGAAAACGTGGGAAGGGGAAGCCAACGGCTTGAATATCCTAACATATCATTTCTGGAACACTTTTCTTTTTGCATAACATTCTTTCTCACACTTTGTATTTAGACGTAAGGATTGGCAGTAGGTTTATTAGTACAGGCCCTTTTATTTTGACAGACCCGACTAGGAGTGCGTTATTATTGATGGGCGTAGCTCGCTCCGATCTTTACATTTAGAATTAGATAGATGTTTTTCAAACCAAACTGAAGTTCAATAAACATTCGAGCTGTGATCACTTGTGTCTGTCTTACTGTTTGATACCATGCCTTCCTTACAATCCAAAAAGCTTGGATTACAGGGAAACATGTGGGAATGGGTACAAGCGTTTCTGATCAACCGCATACAAATAGTGTACACCCCCTCATTTCCTCACCCATGAGTGATGTCTCCTGCTGGGCCCATTAGGGATCCTCCTTTAGACCCTCACTTATTAATCTCTACATGACTCCTCCGGCAGAACTAGTGTGTAGCTTTAACATGATTTGTTATATGTACGCAGACGACACCCAGTTAATTCTGCGATTGGGCAATTCAAGTACAAACCTGATTGATCAATTCAAGAGTTTCCTTGAATTACTGAAGAGATCGATGACAACAACCTGTCTAGAATTAAACAAACCAAAAGCAGAAATCTTCTCTGCAAACCAAATAAGGTTAACTCACCCACACAAGAATCTATAGGAAAGTGGGATTTATGACCATCTGCAATGACATCCTATCCAAAGCCTTCACACTCAGTATGCAATGTAAGAGTCTGGTTAGACCCTGAACTGTCCTTAGAGGGACAGATTAGTACGAGGGACAGATTAGTACATTGTTGAGTAGCTACTAATTCAAGTTAAAAACTCTGACAAACTTCTTGGGCTATTTCTCGTTTTCTGAGAGTGCGGCTTATAAATGCATTTTTATTCAGCCATCTTGATTACTGTAATATTTTCCATTTGGGGGCTTGCTAAGAAATCTCTATCTAAATGACAATGTATCCAAAATGAGACTGTAAGGCAGAATTTTTATCTTAGGAAATATGATCACCCATCCCCTTCTCTTCGGTCTTTGCATTGGCCACCTGTATTTATTCGTATCAATTTGCCTGGGGCCGATTTGGCTATTTTTTTGTTGTTGACCATTTTGAACGCACATATATGTGGGGGGAAACCCCCTGAGCCACCCCCAACCCTCTATATCATTTATTACCTCAAACCCACCACCCACATATATTTGCGGCCAAAATGGTTGTGAACAATTCGGCCAAATCGGTTGGGGGCAAATCAGCCCCGGTCAACTTGGGTAATACCGTATTTAAGAGTGGAATTCAAAGCCCTGTGCTTAACGCATAAGGCCTACTACAAAACAAGTTCACCCTTAATAAGGGCCCATTTTCCTGGACAACATCTCTGTTCCGACTCTGTTAAACTCTTTACTACTCCTAAATTCAAAAGACATTAATGGGGTGGCTACACCTTTGCTCTCCGGGCCTCAACTCTTTGAAATTCTCTTCCTTTTACAATTTGTGATGAGTCTGTCCACTACATCTTCACAAAACATTTCCTGGCTGTTCCCCAGAGTTTGCCTTGGCCTGCAACTAAAATCTGCCTTGAGCACCTTGATGCCTCTTCTGAGTCGATTTGTTGCACTTGTGTGTTCCCTTGACATTTATTGTCATTCGGATTGTGCAAGTGCAGTAAACAAGAAGTGCGGGGGAGAGGGAAGGGGGCTAAGTGCCGGTCAGGGCGGAGGGCACATAAGAAAGCAAGTGCCAGGGGAAGGCAGGTGGACAGAGCCAGTGGAATGCAGAGAGTGCAGGCGAAGGAGGGTCCACGAGAAAGTACGAGGTAGGTGGCTGGAACGGCTCAAGGGGTGCAGGCCCAGACAGGCTAGTGCAGGGGAGGGGGACTGGAAGGGCAAGTGCAGGTTAGGGTGGTCGGCGGGGTTAGGACAGACAAGTGCAGGGGTGGACTGGATGAGGAGGGCCGGTACCCTGAAGAATCGGAAGGAAACAAGCAGCCAGTGAAGAGGCAGATGGGGAAATTTGCAGGGGAGGGGGAGATGGAAGGAGGAAGTGAAAAGGAAGGTCTTGAGAAGCTTCTGGAAATTAAGGAGATCCGGCTCAAGTCTGAAAGGGGCACGGAGGCCATTTCGGAGGGAGGCACCTATGGTGGAGAGAGATCTACCCCCCAGTCTCTGCTTGGAAAAGCGTCGGATCTGCAGAGAGTTGGAGCTAGTAGACCCAGGGGCTCTAGCAGGAAGGTATTTAGGGAGTGAGAATTGGATGCAGCGGGGTCCCAGGCCCCAGACATGACCCCTTGCATACGTTCACAGGTTTACAGCAATGGATGGGCATTTGTGGGAAGTCAAAGACAATCAAAGGCAGTTGTAAGATTTCAGGAATCTGTTTACAGCGTGTGAAAAAGAGTTTAGGAATACAAAGAAGCAATGTATCCCCTTATCTCAGCAGAAGAAAAAGCCTAATAAAGACTTTCTTAATAGATTAAATTATCACCATGCTGGGGCGGGCCAGGTGAACTTTCCTGTTATCTGTGCGACAGACCTGAGTGCCCGCGGGTAAACTCAATCTAAGCTTGTGCAATGCATGCCACAGTGGTTGAGCCGGGTGTGGTCACATATGCGCACTGTGAGGGCATGCCACACATGCTGCTAAAGCCGGACCCTTTGCTCAATTCGCAGGCAGAGCTAGCCTTAGCAGCGACAGCGACCCGGGCAGAAAAACAAATATCTGGCAACCCCCCCTCACCACGCATGACCAATGTCATGCGGGGCAGGAGGAGGTGCCACATTTTTCAATCGGCACCAATGCGAAAGCATTAGCGCCCTATTGTCATTAAATGCTCACCGTGCCTAAGGGCGGGTGCATTTAATTCTAATAGGGCACCTGACTAGACCTTGAAAGACTCCCCACGAGCTAGTGTGACGGGGGATAATAGGGCCCGGCGCGGTCGCCCGGGCGGCCCTGCCTTAAGGCTGGCCCTTGCTTATCAGATCATACAGTACACTGAAGAGGGGCAAGCTCTTCCTTTACATTCACCCCAGAACTGTTTCTTTTTAAAATAAAAGTATAGGAATGAAAAAAACTTTAAAGTAGAGGAGCAATGCTCCCAACCGCTCCTATGCACTTCGACCACTGGTTCATTTAAATTTGATACATGCACCATTCCTGAGCCACTCCACTTGCTGCTACATCTCTCTCTGGTGAGCTGCTGACCCATGTCTCCACGCCTAGGAACACTGGTCCTGGGAGAGGACAGGGAGAACACAGATGAGCATCGTGCAGAACAGGTAGTCACAGGTAGATGGGACGAAGACTGGTGCCCTCCCAACTCCCATGCCCATTCTCTGTGGCGGGACAGCCTCTGAGTAACCCCATGGTAGTCCTCCTGCCCCATGTTCGGTGGGGCCCCATCCTCTCTTGATGGGGTTAGGTCTCTGGCCATATCACATGTTTGCCTCTGCCCTTTCCTCCAAGTCCCCTCCTCTGGAAATCTGACTGCATGGGGATCCTGGGGGGGGAAATTGAGACTGGATTCCTTTAGGCCAATAATTATGTCAAAAAGAAAGGGTTGGTGTCTTTTTTCAAGGCCATTGGGACCAAGGAAGCATGGTCCACGATTAATTTGCACTTTCATCTTGTAAGGTAGTATCGAAGGCTATCAGTGGCCTATCTTTTAACAAGATACTCCATTTCCCCCACTGAATAATTTCTCTTTCAGGAGCTTTCCACTGAAATACAATATGGACGTCTTCTCTGCACCTTGGACCAGTGACGAGACTGCACCCAATCCTACTGAGAAGGTGTCAGTCGGAAACAAGAACTCCTTTGTAAAATTAGGCATGATCAACACCAGATTCTTACATAGTGCTGTCTTTAGTTTCTCCAAAGCTCTTGAATCCAGCGCTCCTGATTGGGATGTGTCTTGATCAGTTTATCTGTCAAAGGTGGTGCGAGTTCTGAAAAGGTGTGAATGAACCTCTGGTAGTATCCCACCAGCCTGAGGAAAACCGGAATGTCCTTGTTTGTTGAGGGACTCTGACCCACTTCCACCTTGCTGTGCTGAGGCATCACCAATTCATTTCCCACCTTGAATTAAAGGTATTTTATGGATGACTGGGCCAGATGGCATTTCAATGAGTTAGCTATTAGGTAGGACTTTCTTAGTTGTTTACAGACCACTGTCAGATGTTTTAAGTGATCTCCGAGGTCTTGGTAGATGCCCACGAAGGTCCGACATGGAGTGAAAAGGTGTCCATTAATTGCTGGAATGTGGCTGGAGCCCCATGCAGGCCAAACGGTAGGAACAAGAATTGAAATAGCTCTTCTGGTGTTGAGAAGCCAGTCGTTCACTTGGCATCTTCATCCAGGGCAAGGCACCAGCCAATTACCTTTGGCAGCCAGCAGGGTCTACACCAGTGTGTTGATCCAAAGCATAGAGTATGTATCAAACATAGATATTTAATTTAGAATTTGAAAGTTGATACAAAACTACCAGCTGTTGTCAGGCTGAGGTGCTAGAACAATTGGAGATGACCACTCACTGACGTATCTTTCCATTACTCGTATGTCTAGCATTTACTTGAGCTATTCTTTGACTATTTTCTTTATGGCCTCAAGCAGCCAGTGCGGTTTCAGTCTGATCACTCTTCTGGATGGCATTTGGATCTTGTGTACCACTCCTGGTACCATTCATGGCTTCATGGAGAAGACATCCGTATATCTTCCCAGTAATTCTGCCCTGTTCTTTGTGTCTGGATGTCTAGACACCTGGAGAAATGGTGACACCCCCTTGGACTTGAGTTAGTAAAGGAGTTTCCCTTTTGGTATTCTGATATATAGCCAGGAGCTGTATTAAGTTGTAGTGGTTTTCATCTATTGGCCTGTTGTGCATTGTAGGTGAGGCGAGACACAACCTCTGTAATTAGTAGCTTTTTCTGAGTGGTGGTGAGTAGTGCCATAACCTTTCCCCTACTTGAAAGGTGCGTAGCTTGGCCTCTCTCTGGAATGCTTTCTCCTGGCGTCCTGGGTTGTTTACAAGTGGGCTTTCACCAGGCTTCCTACCTTCTCCATGTAGTTTAGTTTATTTATTTTTATAGGACAGCCAAGCCCATGGGCATCAGGGCGCTTTTCATACACATTACAGGAATACAACTAGTAATACAGACAGGCCTACAATAGTGATTTGCATAATTTAAGTAGCTTTGGGTCTCACCCTAAATTACTAGGGGAATCCAGACGTGGTCCCCTTGCTCACTATTCTTAGAGAGGCACAGCTCCACCCTACTGACGAGGTCCAACCAGACTGAAACACGTGTCTGAGGTTGCGGTTGGTACTCTTGTTCAGAGGATATTTGCCTAGCATTTTGGTGCTGGACTGCCCCAGGGCAGGACAAAGACTGATTTGTTTGGAAATGTCTCCTCTGAGAAAGATAGTGAGCTAAAGAATCTGGGCAAGGCTCTCGCAACCAGGACTAATGTCTGTCAGAGAGACTCCCAGGACCTCCCTTGTTAATTTGCATAATTTAAGTAGCTTTGGGTTTCACCCTAATTTACTAGGGGAATCCAGACGTTGACCCCTTGCTCACTATTCTTAGAGGCACAGCTCCACCCTACTGACGAGGTCCAACCAGACTGAAACACGTGTCTGGGGTTGCTATTGGTTCTCTTGTTCAGAGGATAATTGCCTAGCATTTTGGTGCTGGACTGCCCCAGGGCAGGACAAAGACTGATATGTTTTGGAAATTTCTCCTCTGTGAAAGATAGTGAGCTAAAGAATCTGAGTAAGGCTCTCCCAACCAGGACTAATGTCTGGCAGAGAGACTCCCAGGACCCTCTTGTTAATTTGCAACTTTGATTATATTGCCATCAATATTGAAGGAGGAGAATGTTACACCCAGTTTATTCAGGTTAGTTGAGGATCCTAGGAGAAGCAGCTCTGTCTTCTCATCATTGAGGCAGAGTCCATGCTTCGCCATCCATGCTTGTATAATGAGGTAAATGTTGTTGAGGGTCTTACTGTCTACAATGTGATCACCAGTGATAGGGATGAGTATCTGGGTGTCATCCGCGTAATTAGTGTATGTGACACCCAGATAGTCAAGTCTATCAAATAGAAGCTTAGTGAACACATTACAGAGAGTAGGGGACACACATGACCCTTGTGGAACCCCACAAGCCACTGGAGAAGGTGAGGCAGAGGCTGAAGGAGCAAAGACCCTCCTAAATCTATTATTGAGGAAGGACTCAATCCAAGCGTTCACTTGGTTTGAGAAGTGTGCAGCAGATGAGAGGTGTTTACATAGTATTTTATGGTTCACCAGATCAAATGCCGCTGATAGGTCAAGTAAAAGTAGCAGGGCGAGTTTTCCCTTGTCTTTCAAGGTCTGGATTTGAGTCTTGAGATCAATAAGTGCTGTTTCTGTCCCGTGTTTGGGTCTGAATCCAGATTGTGTCAGTCCTAGCAGGTTATTAGTTTCCAGATGTTGCTGTATCTGGAGGTAAGCTGCTCGGTCCAGAATTTTTAACAAGAAAGGAACCATTGTGATGGATCTGTGGTTTTAAGGGTTGTTTGGGTCTAGTGAAGGTTTCTTTAGCAATGGGAGTACCCAGGCGTCTTTGAGATTATTAGGTACTATACTAGATTTGAATGATGCATTGATGAGAGGTGATGAATGGAGCCAATTCTTTGGCTGCCTCCTTGATGAGTGGGGCTGCACAGGTGTCTCCCTTGCAAAATGGATGGTTTGAGTTTCAAGATGATGGTCTCGACTTCTTTGATAGAGAGGGGAGTGAAGTTAAATTGGGGCAGTGCCTTCCTAATGGGATGGGATGGGACCTGAATGGGATCAGTGTCTGAGATAAGATTTTTTTTAGTTTCAATTTTATGAAACTATGAAAATGTGTGAAACTTCAAAAGATATTCCCCAGTGTTCTGTACTATGAGGTTATCATTGGTCTGTCTACACCAAGGTCTTCACACTCTTCTCTCTTAATATCCAGCACATCTTTGGGGTACTGGCCATAGAATCCTGTGGATGATTAAGGTGTCTTCCTTACAGCAAACATGGCTGTGGTTTCAAAGCATCTGAGAAGTTTCCATCGATGGTGACCAACCTTCTCAGGATGCGCTTAAGATTTTGGTTAAACCTCTCCTCCAGACTGTCTGTCTGAGGATGGTATACCAACATTCTGTGGGCCTTCATTAGGTCTTTCATTTCCCCCATCAGCTTTGACTTGAAACTGCTGCCTTGATCAGTGAGTATCTCTGTTGGGAAGCCAACTCAGATGAAGAATGGGATAAGCACCTTGAGGATAGCCTTGGTGGTGTTGTTCCTCAAGGAAAAATCCCCCGGTATCTGGTAGCGTAATCCAGGATTGCTACAATGTACTTGTCCCCAGCCCTGGAAGTCCCAGATGGGCTCCATGATGTCAATGCTGATTCTTTAGAAAGGATTTTGATAATCGCATCCAGCGGGGTCTTCGTGCAGATAGGGCAGAGTACACAGACCCTGTTGACCTGGGCATGCACACTGGGCATTAGACTCTGCTGAGGATATTTTTCTGCATCTTCTCTAGCCCAAGGTGTCATGTTGGAGTGGTCTAATTAGATTGCCTCTTTCAGGAACTGTTTCAGGAACAAGAGCTGGTAATAATTGGTACCACCTTCCCCTTTGGATTCATGTACACTTGGTACAAGAGCCCTCTCCTGCGAATAAAAAAGGGGGTGGGGGTATTCAGAGTTCGGCTCTCAGCTTTACAGACCACGTTCTTACAAACCTGCTCCAGAAGAGGTCTGCATTCTGTGACCCCCCATAATGAAAGGCCTGGGCTTCCTAGGGATTGGGAGTCTTCTGGTGTCAAGATCTGCTTCATCAATCTCTGGGATTCACATCTTTTCACATACCAATTGGGCTATCAGCTGGCTGGGTTTTATGATGTAGGTGAGAGTTCCCTGGTTAAAGAGGGCTACATTCACCTCCCCTCCGTAGTCCCCATCGATGACCCTAGCTCCCACATCTAAGGAGTGTTTAAAAGCCAACCCTGACTTGGTCACAGTCCACCCATATGTCCGTTTTGTAAGGGTGTAGAAGTAGGCAACTGACTCACAGGTGGCATATGTATGGCTAAATGTTTTTTTCAGTAAGCAAATGAAAGAGAAGACCCTATCTGACACTAGTTCTAAGAAGGCGTTTCTCTTCCTCAACTAAATACTAAGGAGTCCATATGTCCGTCTAAAGCAAAAGAGTCCATCGTCCTGTGTCCAAACCTATTTCCGAACCTTACATCATAAACTAAACAAAGGAAAAGAGGTGATATTCTTTGTCCAGAAGAATGGCTACCCTATTCTGGACGACAGCCCAAAGTTCACTTCTTGATGATGCAAATAAAATGTTCTTCTTAAAGAAAGTCTCGAAATATTCCTTACATTGGGGTTCCTGCAAGGCAGATAGAAAGTCTTGTATCTTCCCAGTGTTAGGGGGATAACTTCCTCCCCTAAACTTTCACAGTGATTTTCCCAATGCTAGGACCTTTTCCTAACCTTTGCAGTGTAATTCATAATGCCATGAGAGTGACTCCCTTCTCTTAGCTTCTTACACAATGTTCAACATCAGGGAGAATGCCATCCTACACCTGGCCTTTCTCAGGCTCTTCACAATGCCAAGAGAATGGCTCCCTTCCCTTGGCACCTTTCACAATGTTCAGAGTGTTCACAGTCCACCTGGTTCACTACCCTGCCAGGTACTGTGACTATGAAGATAAGTTTAGAAGTAGATTGTTATTGGGTGTGAACCTCTGACCATTCTTGGCTCTTCAAGGATCCCAATACACATACCTGATTCACTATCCTGCCAGGTATTCTCTTTGTCGGGTTCCAGACCAGTGGTTCTTCCGCTCTGTACTTGGGCAGACCCGACCTAGCAATCCACCAGGTACTGTGACTGTGAAGATGCCTGGGGATGCTACTCATTATTGGGTATAGGTCTCTGACCCACTGACTATGGCTTCTGAGCTTTTTGTGGGTCCCAGCAACCACCCCAGCAGCCCAGATACCTGTGAGATCCTTGTCGGTGATCTCCTGTCAGTTGCAGGCTTCCCTTTCTTTTTATCTAGTTCTCTTATGGCTTATCCCGTTGAGGCAGCATCGGCGCAGCATTTCTTGTTCTGCGGCTTGCAGTCCCTCGGGCTGCACGTACCAACTCTCTTGCTCAGCTGGACTCCCGCTTCTTGGTCCGTGCTTGGCGAACCCTTCCGTGATGGCTCTAAAGAGTCCGATCTCTGCTTTCTGACCAACTCTCACTCTCTGATTGCCTCTGAATCACCCAGTTTCTCCAGGGAGGATCTCTCTCACAGCCATCATTTCCCTCTTCTCTTTTGAATGGGTTCTGCCCAATCAGAGGTTGGAAAAGACTTGACCGTTCACTCAGGTTTTCATTAGTGTTCTCTATGCTTCCGCATTTCTTCCTCATCCCAGCACTGATCTCAAGGATTCCCATTGAGTGAGTTGGTCTCTCCCTCGCCTCAGTACATAAGGGATATTGGTCCTGTAGGGGCAGACCCCTTAGTTACCTTAACCCAAGCGGGCCCACCACCTGAGGAACGAGTGCACGTTTTGTACGTAAAGCAAGTTTATTGTACAATCGTCCGGGGAGCACGTAGATGGTGCTGTAGAACCAATCTAATCCAAGTTCCAATGAACCACATCAGTTGACATCTCATATAACATTTTTGCAACAGTTAAAACACTCCCAGATACTCTATTAGAATCCACCCCCACATGCCATTTGACCGAAACCTCCACAAAGAAATCCCATCTTTCTCCAATTCCTACACTCTTTTTGGCAGCCATTATCTTAGCTACCATCTTCAGCTCATTGTGTAGAACACACCTCCTCTTAGGATTCGTCTGTGGTAGGTCATGACATCAGCACATGGTTAAACATTTGTATGCAAACATAATTCATTACTGTTAAGAACTGGTCTAAGCCCTTTTAACCTTAGCTTTTAATTGCAGATGGTTCACATTAATATTTCAAGCAATATGAAGAAGGCTGGGTAAATAATGTCTCTTTAAATTAATGATAACTATCTCATTGCCCAGGTCACTGGTTCCATTTGAACATTCTAATCTAAATAACTGCCATTTCATTGCACACAACACATCTGAAAATACAATTGAAACTCCTGGGTTTCAATCACTTTAGCCTTGAGCGCTGAGTCACCCCATTGTTTAATGCTGGTCAGAACAAAATAGCAAAATAAAAACTTATGGCTGGCTCTTCTGAGCTGACTGTGAAGGTTGAAGTTACTTATTACCTGTCCTCTGGCATCTGAACTCTGAAGAAGCAGTTTCTCAAAAGTCAAAGTTCACTTTAAAACACGGCAGTCAGAGCTGTTTGCAATCATTTGTAAAAAGCTCACTACATTTAGTTTCATGAATTCCCTATGTATTTGTATCAGTGTGCATTTGTGTTTAACAACTGTCATATTTTCTTCACAGTGCGTTCTGTGAGAAATCTGAAGGTGTCTTCCTGACTAGTCCCCGAAGTCTGTCATCTAGGTGGCCAGGACACGACCATCGCTATTGGATCCAGTTCCTGGGGGTTGACTAGTGAGGGAGGATCAACTGGATGGGGGGTCCTCAGGGAGTGGAAGTGGGACACCGACGGGTTGGACGCGGTATCCCTCTTCTTGTAACACCTTTTTCCCAACCCACCATATAGGATACTGAAACACTCTATCCGTGCCCCTTTTCCGACACAAACAATTTTACACACAGCGAAAGACGACGGACAAACACCTAAGCTGTTTACCTGACATGTCCCAACACAGGGGTCAAGCAAAATCAGGGAATTGACCAGGATCACACACACATGACGGCCCGTTCCCTTCCCCACAGGATAAAAGGTGGAGCACGAGAGCACAATACGAACAAGGCAGACCACACGCCAAGACAGCTATCCAAGCACGGCTGTTCAAGAGGAGGAGAAAGGCAGTGAGAACCAAAAGGCTGACAAGGAGAGAAGAAACCTTGCCCTTTCTGACCCAGACCCGCGAGACCTCCGTGGAAGGTATTGTAAAACCACAAATAATAGTCCAAGTGTGTTGCAGCAGATGTCAACAGTACATGTAGCGTGCCTCCACTGATAAGCAGGACAGGGGAAGATGCCTGCTACCGTGGTACCGGCTTTGACTCAAGATATTCTGGAAAGCCAAGTAGTTCATCACAGCCGGTGAGTCAAAGGGGAACCGATAAAGAAACCAAACTGTGTTGAATGAAAGTCACAAAGTGGCACATGGAGGAAAGTTCAAAGAACTGTAAATTGTTAAGGGAATACCAGCTGCAGAGGGGTCCGGCACCATGTGGGTGCTCACTCGAGAGACACTAGTTGATCCCGCATTGAATGAAATTACTGATACCAGAAGGCCCTAGGGGAGCCGCATGAAAAAGGTCAAAATGGTCATACAGGGGTCTAGCAAATCCCTTGGTCGAAAGTATTTGCCCAACAAACCATGGAGAAAGTAAGGGAAGTGAATTCCTTTTACTTTCTTCTGATACAAAATTGTGAAGTGGCAAGAGTGAACCCAACGGGGGATGCCAATAATGAGGGGTGAAGTCTAAAGTCCCAAGGAACAGTGTGTTGACAAAAGTGAACCCAATAGAGGGATGTCCAAGGTGAACTGTTTAAAAAGACATTAAGATTCGTGAGTGCCAAAAGACAAATTGATTTGTGAAATGCCATAGTGAACCCGACGGAGGGAGGCAAATGTTTGAAAAGTCTGAGCCCGGAAGAGCGGGATCCAGGGGTGAGAAGCAATCACCCCAAGGACACATGAATGCAACTGAGAAATCACTTTGAATATAAGCCAGAGTGAATCAGACATGAGGGAGGCTGGTATTCGAGAGGAGTCTGAGCCCAGATGAAGGGGAACCAGGGGTGAAGAATCATCACCTCGAGTGCAATCCACCAGGAACTTTTTTTGTTATTGTGTAAACCATCAGGCCATCGGAAGCAAGAAAGCTAACCTTTCAAAGGTCCTGATATCAATAGAAACTGTTTGTGGATCTGAGTCCGGAAGAGGGGGATCCTGGGATGAAAAGTCATCAACACACGTACATTTGGAAAGGAACTTTTATTTGTTATTTTTGAATACATCAGGTCCTTGAAGGCAAAAGACTTTTTGTAGAAAAGAGACCATCGACGGTTCTGATAGCTGAGAACAGAACTGTCGTCTCGTGCTGGGAAAGCTTGAGAGTGTGCTGTGCTCAGGAGGCCTGCCTTGTCCCGTGCTCAAAAACATGGGGAAAGGAGACCCCCGGCTGACGCATCCTGACTTATCCTTTGGGAACACTCTTTCTTTCTTGTGAACCTTATCCCACACTCTTTTTGTATTTAGCGTAAGGATTGGTAGTAGGTTTTACTTAGTATTGGTCCTTTATATTTTGACAAGACACCACTAGGACTGCTTTATTATTATTTGATGGTTGTAGCTTGCTCCCATCTTAGATTTAGGTTTAGATTAGCCATTTTTCCAACCCGCATATACAGTTTAATAAACACCCTTGAACTGTGATCATTTTTGTCTGTCTATTCTTGATACCATGCCTCCCTTACAGTTCTCTATGAGCAGTCCTCTACCTTGCATGCGCATTCAAAACATTCACAGTCTCTGTTTCCATGTATTTCAAAGCACCCCATGCGTGAATCGTGTTTGTTACATTTGGTGGTTTTAACATTTTATCTTTCTGCTGACGTGCAAGCTAATATGTATCCGCTCTAAACAAAAAGTAACACTGCAGATACATATGCAGTTGCAACATAGTGCTCAGTACGCCGCAACCCTAGTCATCTATATGGTGTATGGGACATAAACCCCCTTGCTCATGGGGACCTTTCATGACCACCCCAACAGTCCTCCTTTAGTTAATACTTTAATAAATCATGATAATCATCTTGGGGAACAATTCCATAACCATCTCTCACACCGTTCCCAATATGAGCCTACTCCTCCACTGAACAACCCCAACATATCCCCTCACCATGCCCGCAATCTACCCACTACTCCACACAATTCTCACGACTTGGTGGAGGACACAAAACCGCTTTAGTCTGAGTTCCTAAGTGAGATGAAATGGCAGTTAGCCTAGCCTTGGATAGGGTCACAGTCATCATGGCAGCTGCTTTCGGTACCTGGGCAGAGCAACACCATAAGAGCAATTGACAGGAACAGAAAGGAATAAGAACAAAGACAAAAATAGGAGAGTCAGTATCTGGTCACCTGGAGCCATTTGGTATTTGCCGCTGCTTGGACACCAGGTGCCAGAAGAGAAGTGAAAAAAGTCTTCATGTAAGTCCTACAATTATAAACCTATGAATATAAAATAAGATCACAAGAGGCACAGAGATAGATGGTAAATGAAACACAGTTTATTATGCATAGCAGGGGAAGTCAGCTGCTCACTAATAAGCTAAGCACCCCACCCCTGCTACAGGAAAGAAATTCACTCTTTATAGTGGCAATGATGTACATTACATGCGTAGAAGAATTTCAGAGAAACACCATTGCTTTTCCTTACATACATACATTTCCTTATAACATCTGCTGTACTGGAACACAATGATGTGTTCTGAAATATTCTGAGAAAGCAAGAGATATTGTGTGAGCATTTTGTCTTTGGTATAAGACATTCTAATCCTGACTAAAATGAAAACATTTGAAGTCATGCTATCTCTTTCTCCGCAGTCAAGGCTGTTTTCTCTGCTTGAGAATAGTTGACAGTCCGCCAAAAGACACAGTCTTCTAAATAACATCTCTTCACTGTTCAGCTGCGTTCAGCATTTTAGCATTGGCAGAGGAACACATTTAGCACTTAGAAACTAGAATTTGCTATAATACATGATATATTTCTGCATGGCTCTCAGCAAATCTTGATCCATGATAGCTCAAAACAAACCATACTGCTAAACAGAGTTTACATTAATGAATGAATGGATTTACTTTATGCTAACCAAGAAAATGCAGATTCACATTGATGTGGCTGAACAGCCGGTATCGTTCAGGAATTCCGCTTTTGATGATGTGGGTGAAAGATAATTGAACTGCCTTCTATGTTGCAATTGTTCCTGATTTTCATCGTCAATCATAGTCATTGGTTTGTCCATGTAAGTTGATGAAGGGGAAACAAGGGACAGGGGACAAAGGGGGCACAGATTTAACTTCAGGCATTGGATGAGTCAAAACTAGATGTTCCTCAGGGATGACAAGAGCTGCCACTTAAAGGTTAGAGAAACTGCAGACACCTTGCCAGGCTGGAGGCCTGTGCATTTGGTCCACAGGTCCAGAAATTGTCAAGAAGGGCAGCCGTACCTCCAGCTACATCAGCGATGCACAGCATGCAGCTACAGTTCCCATCTGTGCCAAAGGGTACCATGCCATCCCCCTTAAAACACAGGGAACAATGGGTAAAGGTCTGTATCTTAACCTTGAGCCATATCAGATGTTGCAAGTAACTTCTCAGCACATTCCTACATTCTTGGTTTAATTGTGGCACCCCTTCTTCTGAGAATCCCCTCATTCCTCCAGTTCTGCAACCCTTCACCCCTTACTTCCATTGATCTTTTAGAAAAAACAGCCCCTTCCAGATTCATTTGGGCTCGTTGAATACACAGTATGTTTTTCTGCTCTTAACACTCGGCAACTGAACAGTCGTCATCGGTTGGTATGATTAATGCCGTAATTGACTGCCCTTTGAACTGCCCTTTGACCCTGCAAAAGGCTATGTGCACTAGACATATCGCATTTGCTAACTCTACCTCACTCTGGATAAACCCCATAGGGATACTAGAAGCATGGAAGTTGAGAAAGCAGATGTAGCAATATCCTACGGATCTCTCTCTTCCCCCACCTTCCTCACGTGGCTATAACATATATTATCTGCTGCGAAATCATGTACAATTGTTGTGGGATCTAGTTCCTCATCCCCATTATACAAAACATAATTATTAATATTTCTTCTTTCTCTTAACATTATTTCTTTGTATTGCACAGAACTAGACAAATGTAAAGTTTCTGTATTTACACTGGTTGCCATCTTCAGACATGATGAGAAATCAATCGTAAGGACCATAAAAACATAAATGTTCACACCATTTACAAGTTTAGACATTTCCTTCCTAAACAAAAAGATTCAAATTCCAGATGTTTGTTCACACCCGCCTTTGCACTGGAATGAATAGTGAGTCTTTTTCAGGCGTACTTAAATTTATGCCTGCTCCTGTGTCGGTGGATGGGTACTGGTATCACTGAGATTAATCCAATTCTTCTTGCCCTCCACCATCACAGCAGTTGGAGTTGAGTAGATAACTTGGTGAGGCCCATGGAAACGCTGTTCGTTCCATGCTTGCACAAAGGTGCAGATAAAGATGCAATCTGCCAGGAACAGCGGTATCTTGGGTTAATTGTCGGTAGCTTTGCTGTTTTCTCCTGTTGTCTGTTGGTGAGAAGACACAACCTGTGAAGATATAATGTTAACACTTTTCGTTAAAGCCCTAATGTACTCCCTATATTCTTCTCCTAGGACCTATGCGGTCTTGAGTGTGTCTGATGCTGTGCATGCAGGTGAGAGAGGTGTGGTTAGCCTACGTCCCATCATGATTTCATGAGGGCTTAATGATGGTCTTTCCCTGGCTGATTTCTCAAATAAAACAGTGCAAGCTGAAGGCAGTGGTACCAGGACTTTTTTAAGCCATTACACAGTATGGCTAAATGGGATGTAAGGACCCCTTTGAGCCTCTTCACAATCCTGTAGGCCTCCTGGTGGTAAACCAGGTATAACCTGTGCTTGATCCCTAAAGGTGAAGTAATTTCTGCAAGCAAGACATTAAAGAAGTGGCTACCATTGTCGGATTTTAGAACCTCACAAATTCCCCTCCGTGGAAATACCACTCTCACCAGAAATCTCGCTGCGGATTTAGCATCCGGATGTACGCAGGGACCAACCTCAAGCCACCAGGAGAATGGACAAGCAACCACAATCAAATATCTATAATTACTGCACCTCGTAATCATGTCCACAAAGTCAATGTGGAGCTCCTTGAATGGCCCAGAGGGCCTAGGCAGGACCCCCCCCTCTTACCGACCTCATGGTATTTCCGGATTGAATTCCTTGCACACTACACAATTCCCAATGAAACTACTTACCTGTCCTTGTAAGTTCGGGATAAACCATTCCTCCTGGAGTTCTGCTGCAATTTGTCACCGAGAAGTATGCAATGGGTAGCGTAGTTGCTCTAGAGCCAAAAGAAGCAGCTCTACGGGCATTACTACCTTCCCCGTCACCTCCTGTCTCCACAGCAAATCCATGGGTGAGAGAACACATCCTCTCTTTCTCCAGATCTCCTGTTCTTCTCTAGAGGATTTCGCTTGTATTTCTACGATCTGAAGCAACAGGACTGCGGTGTATGAGGCTAACTGTACCTGCTGGGACATGGCTTCTGTTTTCTGGGAATCTGTAAGCGGTAAATAAACTGCTTCCTTCACTGCTTTGTCTGTGTCATCATTCCTGAGAGCTATTGGATTAAATAAAACCTCCATCGGTACCCAGCATGTCTGGTTTCTGATCCCTGGGACCCAACTCAACAAAAGAATCAGCCCATAAAGAAACAATGTTGAATGGACAGAAACTCACCCTGATTGCGCTGTCACTACAATAGGCATGCAAACGCGCTGCTTCTATTACCAGATTCAAACCTGGAGTCGAGCATAATATATCTTCCTCTTTTAAGGCAATCAACATCTGCAGTTTTCTCAGGAGGCCTCTTCCCAAAAGATTTTCTGAAGTGTCTTTACAATACAACAAAGGGGCAGATCAATATTTAGTACCTACCTTAATACGAAGATCTTCAGTATAAGGAACCAACAGGATACCCACAGAGAATCCCTGTTTGTCCCTCGTTCTGCCTGACGAGGGGAACTCACCTTCATTAATGCAAGAGTTTGTAGTACCTGTGTCGACCATGCATCAGAACGTTCAGTCACCTACCTGCACACCTACCTGGGCTTCCTCTTCCATATTGGTGGTAACGAACAAGACTGGACACATCAGAGAACCCTGTGGGCTGTTCTACTCCTGGTACATATTAGCACTGGGGAGAGGAAAAGGACTCCGTCCAAAAAAACTTGCTCCAGTATGGTGAGTGACAGTTCCTTGGGGGTAAAGGATTCTTGTCCCATGTCTGCACCAATACTTGTACTGGCATGGTTGGTGGGAGCCCAAAGGTCTGTGCAGCCCCAGTCACTGGGTTCTGTTCAACCCATGCCTGCTGCGATTGCCCGGGGCATATGGCAGGGTCAGGGATTGCATCTGTTGAGCTCCAATGTTAAAATACTGTGGCCTGCCATGACAATCTTGTGACACTTGTCCCAACCTTCCACACAACCCAACACGATCCTCCATAATTATTTCCCATCGGCCCATTAAACTGAGGACTCATTCCTCCGAACCTGCCAAAAGACCCAGTACCCCGTAGAAATCCTCCCCTGCCCCACGGAAGTCCTTTCATTGGCCTTGGACCGGGAGCATACCCACCCATCCACCCCTGTGACATGCCTGATTGAACCTGTGCCTATTGTCCCAATTGCCTTCCATAGAATTCATAATTACTGCCCCTTCCAAACAAATCTTTTCCAATTTCTTCTGAACAAGCGTAGCCTCTGCTTTTTGTGCCTGTTCTATGCCCTCCTTTTCTTTTTCTTGTCTTCTTTCACACAAAATACACAAAATGTGCTTGAATTTCTGGCCAGCTCTTGGCCTCCATTCCCACCACTTTACCTAAATCATGCTGGACTTCCTACAGAAGTCCCTTCTTTAACATGTGGTAGAAAATCGCCACAGCTTTGTTGCACGCTTCTCCCGTCTCTGCCTTCCACATCTCCTGAAATGACTGGATGTGTGCAGCAGGATCATCATCAAATTTCATCGTTCATCATTTTGGCTATATCAAATTTATATCAACCGTATCAGGATATGTAATCTGCAAACCCTCCATACCTGCACCCTGTAATATATATGGGCATTTGTATCCAACTGAACTCCTGGATACCCTGATCTCCTACAAAGCTCATCTGACCGCTACCCCATTAGGACTGTGAATAAGCTCTTCATGTGACACCAGCAGTGTGTTTCTCTAATGCATAAATCCACTTCCCTGCCCCTGCATTGAGAGAAGGGAGTGTTTTCAAGTTGTTCCAGTCGATGTGTGACCACAGGACATAATGCACCTTTCCCAGACCCTTCTGGAGCAACGGAAACTGAGTTACACCCGTTTTTACTGGGGCTTCCCCATCTCTCTCCTACTACTTGCTACAGCCATGCAAGTGCCCTGTTGCGTCCTATGGCTCCATGGTGTGCTCTCTATCACTGCTACTGAAGTGGGATCTAGGGCACCTACACCCTGCTCTCCCTGCTCATCATCGGATTCCCTTCCCTCTTCATCTTCTCCTCTTACGACTACATCCCCTGACCCTTCTAAAGGCACGGAAGCATAATCAGCACTGCCATAGGGTGCCATCTCCCACCCTCCCTGCCCAAATCCTGCACCTGTGGCATAACCGATTTTTTCAACCTAACAAGAGCCTGCCCATATCTCCACCTTCTTCGACATCTCTTACCTATCTTCTCACTTTTTTCCGCTCTTCATCTCTTTGCCACTGGAGCAACACTACCTCTTCCTCCGCTAGCCTTAGCGCTTCCTTCATTTTTCCCCGTTCTTGTGTCTCTACCACTCTCTGCAGCCTATCCTCTATCCTAGCATGAAAAGGCCTAAGCTCTTCTTTTTCTCCCATTTTCAATCCTTCGTCCACGCCTCTGACTTGCAGCCGCACTCTTTCTTGCTCCTCCACCCTTAATCTACCTGCTAAGCAAGCAGTCAGGGAGTTATCCCCTTCCCACTCTCCATTTTCAACCTCTCTGCAGCCCTAACAATTGAGGGACTAACCCTTCCATTTTCCTCAAGAACCCAGTTCTTAAAAATCGTAACTGATGGGAACGTTACTTGTGTCTGTCTCGCAACCACTGGAGTAGGCACTGGAGAAAATGTTGGCACAAACTCGGGGTCTTTGTACCTCTCTGCTGGTGATAAAGGATAGCACCCATAAGCACCCATATAAGGGTGGTGCAGAAGGAATTCCTGCACCCTCCTTTTTTGGCTCTCCGTCCTCGATATCAGCATTGTGGCCCTTCCTACCTTTTTCATACATGATCCATAATTCCAAGGTATTTAACCTCTTCTCTAACTTCAGGCCTAGTGCTTTGTAGTCAAAAAGGTATGCAGGTTCTGCAATATCCCTGTATCATAGGTTCCCTCGACAGGTGAATAATTGATCATTTTCCCCTTACTTTCCCGCAAACATTCCCTATGGTACTTTAGAATGTTCACCTTATAGCCGGGCAACACCTGGCACAAAAGATTCAATGGATTTTCCGTACGCCACCCCAAGTTATCAAAATTAATTTCACAGAACAAATATTGAGCCGAACCCGCGGCACAAAAAAGTTTCACTAAAAGAACCCCTTTTTACCTTCACCCAGTTTCTGTCACAACCCTTACCCCAGACCCCCACTGGCAAGCCCTCTTCCCAGATAAGGTCAGGGTTCAGGACTCCATCAAGGCCTTGAAGGCCTTGCATCCACTCCCAAGACTCTCTTGGAGTCAGTCCTGGCTCCGCTGGCACCAGGCTCATATTCATTATGGAGAACATGTTTGAAGGGGGAATACTTTTCATTAAGCCTGCAGTTAACATGGAGGCATTCGCATTGCTTGGTTCCTAAAGAACTAAGCTATGTGGTATAGTGTTTTGGGTGTGGTGGCCTGGGACTACTTTACCTGGACTATTTTGTTGGGAGGCTATTTAAACCACACCCAAGCAACAGAGCACGCTTCCCGTTACTTTGCAGACTGCAACGTGACGCTCACTGTGTCCTGTGATACCCACGAGCCTCAGAGCAACAAGCCTGCAGAAGAGACAAAAGGAACATCTTTAATCGAATATTACCTGAAATCTCCATCCTGTCATCCGCTCTCCAGTGAACAGCTTCTTCTGGGCTCCGCACACCTACCGTAACAAAGCAACCTGAAAAGGAAAAGGAGAAAGACAACATTAGAAAAGACATATTCTGGCATCACTTAAGCCCCGAACATTATAGGAAGCTTACCTGGCTTTTCACCTTACGGCCGGCATGGCTCTGGAGTTCCTCACCCGCTGGGAAAGGACCGAGACCTGTAAGGAAGAGAAGAAACACAGGTTAGCAAGGCAAGACAAAAGCAGAACAGCGCAGCGCATTACTTACCGCATTACAGCGCACATCCTGCGGCATCATTACCGGCGGTGCTCTAACCAACCAGTACACCACGCCAAATCTCCCGCACACCCAGAGAGAAAGAAAGGACATTGTTAATCACAAAAGAAAGGCAGGCAAGGGCAATCAGCGCTATACAAAAATGCTGCAATAAGACCTACCTTAAAGACACTTGAACAGGCACGCGCCAGTGAAGTAACTCAGCCTCCCACGTCCACTGAAGACTACGCACCCCTGCTAAGAAGGCAGGACGGAGAGCACGCCTAATACAGTAACAAGGTGAGGAGAGGGCCTAAGGGGCTGAAGCCAAAAGGGTGTGGGGGTGATACTTACCTGAGTCGGCCAGTTTTGAACCCAGTCTCCTGTGTCCTCAGGCTAGACCTCCTCCGAAGACACCATCCGGAAATCGGGAGAAGGTTCCGGCAACCAACCAGGGCTGAGTGGCGTCCCTGTGGATACCAGGTGAGCGTAACAGTTTCTTAGTCATTCTCCACAATCACTCACCATACTCGTTTATACCGCAATTACCTCACTCAGCTACTTGCTTTAATTCTACTTCTCAGTCTTACCCAAAAGACAGCATCTTATCAAAAACTCTTGCCGGCCAATATTTCTGAGATATCCCCACCACTCGAGCATAGAAGGGGCGCAATGCTTTCCACTATAGCACTGCTGCTCTAGCTCACTTCATCACTAGTACAGCCTTTTCTACTACAAAACTCTTTTCCTGACTATAGGACGTTTCCCATTCACTACTTCAACTAACCAAGAAAATTGAGGCGAGGGCTCCACCCGCACAGCCGATACACAATAAAAACGGTCAAGAGTGTACTTCAGAAAGGTATCTACGGTTGGACTTAGATGACACCCAACACTATTTGTAACTTATCAGTAAGGAATGGCAGTAGTTTTTTTTTTAGTATAGGCCCTTTTATTTTGACAAGACTCCACTAGGACTGTATTATTATTATTTGATGGTCGTAGCTTGCTCCCATCTTAGATTTAGGTTTAGATAGGCATTTTGCACACTCTTGATAAGGTTCAATAAACACCCTTGAACTGTGGTCACTTGTGTCTGTCTTACTTTGATACCATGCCTTCCTTACAGCTATTTATGAAAAGATAGATAGTTGGCTAATGAAATGTTGCACTAATAAAAAGATAATAAAAAAAAAATAAGGTGGCTCTTCAGCTTTTCCCTTGAAGGCTGGCAAATTATTTCAAGACGTAATGAGTGGGTGGCTGTACCATAAACCTGGGCTAAGAAGAGTCTGTCTTTTCTAGTCTCAGTTTGGTTCAGATGCTGCCAAAGGTGAGACAAATGTTGCTTACAGGATCCTCCTGAATCTATGTCTAGGGATGAGTACAGAGGGACACCCATAATTTGATCTTCTTCCAGCAGCCATTGGGAATTAGCTCTAGCCTAAAAAATATGATCATGTTTCTAGAGACATGTGGCCAATCCAACCGTGTCATTCTGTGTTTTGCAATTTCTTTTTTGGTAATAACGCATAAAGGGCATTATTCTAGTCCCAGGGTATCCAAGATGAGTTCCCAAGAGCCAAATCTACTCCATATTTTCATGATGTTCACCCAGAATATATTGAATATAATCAGGAGTTATTTTCCTACCCAGTGGTTACTTTGAAAACCTGGCATGGTGTGTTGTTCTGAATTTGGAGACCACAGCACCAGATGATTCTACTATGAACTATTGCTCCTATGGCTGTGGGTCATTTTGCAGGGTGGTAAACGATTGTACTCTCTGCATCATTCTGGTCAGCTGGACGCAGGACTTTGATACACTACTTACCCGTTGGATCCCAGAAGATTCTACTCAAGCTTTTGTCTTCAGAAAGAGGTGTTGGTGGTTTACCAAAACTGGTCAGAGGGATACAACACAAACCCTTGATAACATTGTACATTTAATCAGTTATCCATTAATACAAATTCTGTTTGTTAAAAAAATCACAAACTTGAGGAAAGGCTAGCATTTTATGTTTCTTTAAAGATGGAGTGCCTTGTGTTTTCTGAGGATTTTTCGAAAGTAATGCAGAATTGTTTCATAGATTGGTGTTTATTGCTCTTGATTACTGTTCTAAGATGGCCGAAGAATCATCACGTCAGCTTTGGCCACATTTACTTTGTCAGTTTCCTAGCACTGAAGGAAGCAATGCATTGTTGCACCCCCTGTCCTTGTAATCAATTCCACGGATTTCCAGATGGTTTTGAATTTCCTTAATGTATGTGCTTTTACAGATGGTGCATTTGTGAAGGGCGCAGTGACTCCTGTCGCTTAGTCTATTGGAAGAGATTTTAAAAACTGTCCTGAATTTATGTCTGCCGTATTGGTGTGCAGTTATGTGCAAAAACTATGACAAGTTTTTTTATCTTAACTGTCAGCCAATGTGTTTGCCTATCTCTGCGAATCTGCCATTTTCAGACTGAAATCTTTGATCCCATCTGACAGCATCTGAGTGCTCTTGCTGTTTCAAGATACACACGAGATTGCTGAGCACTGGTGATAGCATGAAGTGTCAGTCTTCACATCGAATGTCTCGAATGGTTTCCTTCATTCCTTCATCCTGATATGCTTGACAATTTTTAGGAGATTACTAATACAAAAGAATGAAATAATGTTGTTTTTGATGTTATTAATATCATGGTAAATGCATATGTTATTCCTTTTTAGTTTTGGCTATAAGGTGGCCCTGAAAGTGCTACTTATAAAGCCAAAACTATTGTCGTTAAAGTAAGAGCTTTAACATGAGAGCTTGAAATAGGGGCCCTGGAAGCAGGCTGACATATGAGGATGATTATCATGTAGTTTTGCTATGTGTCCCACACATTTAATGCCCATCACCAAGTGAATCTATAGGGTTTTCCTCACATTCCCACCCATCTCCACCCACAACACACCTATTTTTGCACTATTTAGCAGTGTGGTGACTTTGCTAGCCATTCTTTCTTCCAAAATGGTGGCCGCCATGTTTTGATGTTATTAAAAAGTTATTTGACTTGATTTTAGTTATGTTACATATTGTAATGTATTTTGCAATACAAATAAACAAGTTACTGTTATAAATACATTTTTGGCAAAATGTCTGTAAACATTTCCATGTACTTATTCGTGGGTGTGTGGCTAGTGTGTTCTGATGAAGCAGTACCTGATTGGAGGGATGGGGACATCTGGATTGGATGCGCTCAGGTGTCTGATATGTAAAACAGCTGCACAATTGTATGAAAGCTGAGATTTACCCCTAAATCTCTACGAATTGAAAACACAAAGAGGCCGATTCATGGAATAATTAGCGCGGCGCAAGTGGGCAAAAACGTGCGAATCGCAGTGGAATAGCGAAAATCGCAGTGCAAGTGCGAAAATCGCACGAAAAGCAGCGCACGTCGATTCATGGAAGGCCGTGCGCGAGAAAACCAGCGGATGTGCGATAAAAAAGTGCGCGGCGCACGTTGGCGCACGTTGGCGCACAGGCCATCTAACAGCGTGCGCCAGGTCACAGCGAAAATCGCACAGGCCACAGCGAAATTCGCACATAGCGCAGCGCACGCAATAAAAGTAGGCGGAACACGGGCGTAACACTCGGAATGGGGAACAACTTGCCAAAACGTGGGCGTCACGGGGGAAGTACAGGGCACAAGTGCGCGGAACGCCCACACGCTCGCCTACAACACGTATTCATGGAATAGAATAGGGGAAAAAAGCGCACGCTCAAACCAGCGCACAGGCACAAACACGACCGCCACAAGAAAGGAGGCGGTAGCGTCTCTGCGGCTGTAAGAAATGTGCGCCAAAAGGTGCTCCAACAAATAGCACCTATATACTGCCATGATGAATGTCCCATACTGTGGCCCTCCAGGAAAAATGACGTGCAAAGGGGTACCCACAAACACGGACACCCGCTGACAAAAAATACGTGTGCATGTATACCGGGGTGCGCGGGAAGTGTCACACGCGATTTGCAGGGTACGTGCATCACAGGGGTTCGCGTGAAGTTATTCACGCGATCGGGCCTGGGGGAGCGGGCTACGTGTATTACAGGGGTTCGCGTGAAGTTCCTCACGCGATCGGGCCTGGGGGAGCGGGCTACGTGTATTACAGGGGTTCGCGTGAAGTTCCTCACGCGATCGGGCCTGGGGGAGCGGGCTACGTGTATTACAGGGGTTCGCGTGAAGTTCCTCACGCGATCGGGCCTGGGGGAGCGGGCTACGTGTATTACAGGGGTTCGCGTGAAGTTCCACACGCGATCGGGCCTGGGGGAGCGGGCTACGTGTATTACAGGGGTTCGCGTGAAGTTCCTCACGCGATCGGGCCTGGGGGAGCGTGCTACGTGTATTTCAGGGGTTCGCGTGAAGTTTCACACGCGAATAGCCTGGGGACGTGAATTTGAGGGGTGCGCGGGAAGTTCCACACGCGATCGGGCCTGGGGGAGCGGGCTACGTGTATTACAGGGGTTCGCGTGAAGTTCCTCACGCGATCGGGCCTGGGGGAGCGGGCTACGTGTATTTCAGAGGTTCGCGTGAAGTTCCACACGCGATCGGGCCTGGGGGAGCGGGCTACGTGTATTACAGGGGTTCGCGTGAAGTTCCTCACGCGATCGGGCCTGGGGGAGCGTGCTACGTGTATTTCAGGGGTTCGCGTGAAGTTTCACACGCGAATAGCCTGGGCGCGTGAATTTGAGGGGTGCGCGGGAAGTTCCACACGCGATCGGGCCTGGGGGAGCGGGCTACGTGTATTACAGGGGTTCGCGTGAAGTTCCTCACGCGATCGGGCCTGGGGGAGCGTGCTACGTGTATTTCAGGGGTTCACGTGAAGTTTCACACGCGAATAGCCTGGGCGCGTGAATTTGAGGGGTGCGCGGGAAGTTCCTCACGCGATCGGGCCTGGGGGAGCGGGCTACGTGTATTACAGGGGTTCGCGGGAAGTTCCACACGCGAATAGCCTGGGCGCATGTATTTCAGGGGTTCGCGGGAAGTTCCACACGCGAATAGCCTGGGCGCGTGTATTTCAGGGGTGCGCGGGAAGTTCCACACGCGAATAGCCTGGGCGCGTGTATTTCAGGGGTGCGCGGGAAGTTCCACACGCGAATAGCCTGGGCGCGTGTATTTCAGGGGTTCGCGGGAAGTTCCACACGCGAATAGCCTGGGCGCGTGAATTTGAGGGGTGCGCGGGAAGTTCCACACGCGAATAGCCTGGGCGCGTGTATTTCAGGGGTGTGCGGGAAGTTCCACACGCGAATAGCCTGGGCGCGTGTATTTCAGGGGTGCGCGGGGAGTTCCACACGCGAATAGCCTGGGCCCATGCATTTCAGGGGTGCGCGGGAAGTTCCACACGCGAATAGCCTGGGCGCGTGTATTTCAGGGGTGCGCGGGAAGTTTTACACGCGAATAGCCTGGGCGCGTGTATTTCGGGGTGCGCGGGAAGTTTTACACGCGAATAGCCTGGCGCGTGTATTTCAGGGGTGCGCGGGAAGTTTTACACGCGATTTCTGCACGGTACGTGTATTTCAGGGGTGCCGGGGAGTCCCACATGTGATTTGACAGTGTGGGTCCTCCCAGGTGTACCCTGTACACCCTCCACGGCCCCTGCAGGCAGCCCACACCACAGGGGACTACCCTGCATCCCTGGTCATGTCCCGCAGGCAGCCCACCCAACATGGGCATGCCCCCCAGCAAAGGCACATGTCTCCTTGAACTAATGAACACCAACACATGTCCCCTTGCACCCCCACCCCCCAGCACTGTGGGGCACATGCCAGCAGTCCCCCACCCATGTCCAACTCATGTCCCCCAACACCCCCACCCCCCAGCACTGTGGGGCACCTGCCAGTAGGCCCCCACCCATGTCCAACTCATGTCTCCCACCACCCCCACCCCCCAGCCACCAGGGTCACCCTCCACCAGGGCCCCACTCATGTCTCCCACCGCCCCCACCCCCCAGCACTGTGGGGCACCTGCCAGCAGGCCCCCACCCATGTCCAACTCATGTCTCCCACCACCCCCACCCCCCAGCACTGTGGGGCACCTGCCAGTAGGCCCCCACCCATGTCCAACTCATGTCTCCCACCACCCCCACCCCCCAGCCACCAGGGTCACCCTCCACCAGGGCCCCACTCATGTCTCCCACCACCCCCACCCCCCAGCACTGTGGGGCACCTGCCAGCAGGCCCCCACCCATGTCCAACTCATGTCTCCCACCACCCCCACCCCCCAGCACTGTGGGGCACCTGCCAGTAGGCCCCCACCCATGTCCAACTCATGTTTCCCACCACCCCCACCCCCCAGCCACCAGGGTCACCCTCCACCAGGGCCCCACTCATGTCTCCCACCACCCCCACCCCCCAGCACTGTGGGGCACCTGCCAGCAGGCCCCCACCCATGTCCAACTCATGTCTCCCACCACCCCCACCCCCCAGCCACCAGGGTCACCCTCCACCAGGGCCCCACTCATGTCTCCCACCACCCCCACCCCCCAGCACTGTGGGGCACCTGCCAGCAGGCCCCCACCCATGTCCAACTCATGTCTCCCACCACCCCCACCCCCCAGCACTGTGGGGCACCTGCCAGTAGGCCCCCACCCATGTCCAACTCATGTCTCCCACCACCCCCACCCCCCAGCCACCAGGGTCACCCTCCACCAGGGCCCCACTCATGTCTCCCACCACCCCCACCCCCCAGCACTGTGGGGCACCTGCCAGCAGGCCCCCACCCATGTCCAACTCATGTCTCCCACCACCCCCACCCCCCAGCACTGTGGGGCACCCGCCAGTAGGCCCCCACCCATGTCCAACTCATGTCTCCCACCACCCCCACCCCCCAGCACTGTGGGGCACCTGCCAGTAGGCCCCCACCCATGTCCAACTCATGTCTCCCACCACCCCCACCCCCCAGCCACCAGGGTCACCCTCCACCAGGGCCCCACTCATGTCTCCCACCACCCCCACCCCCCAGCACTGTGGGGCACCTGCCAGCAGGCCCCCACCCATGTCCAACTCATGTCTCCCACCACCCCCACCCCCCAGCACTGTGGGGCACCTGCCAGCAGTCCCCCACCCATGTCCAACTCATGTCCCCCACCACCCCCACCCCCCAGCACTGTGGGGCACCTGCCAGTAGGCCCCCACCCATGTCCAACTCATGTCCCCCACCACCCCCACCCCCCAGCACTGTGGGGCACCTGCCAGTAGGCCCCCACCCATGTCCAACTCATGTCTCCCACCACCCCCACCACCCAGCACTGTGGGGCACCTGCCAGCAGGCCCCCACCCATGTCCAACTCATGTCACCCACCACCCCCACACCCCAGCAGTGCAGGGTCACCCTCCAGCAGGCCCCCACTCATGTCTACCACCACCCCCATCCCCCAGCAGTGCAGGGTCACCCTCCACCAGGGCCCCACTCATGTCTCCCACCACCCCCACACCCCAGCAGTGCAGGGTCACCCTCCACCAGGCCCCCACTCATGTCTACCACCACCCCCAACCCCCAGCCACCAGGGTCACCCTCCACCAGGCCCCCACTCATGTCCCCTATCACCCCCAGCCACCAGGGTCACCCTCCACCAGGCCCCCACTCATGTCTCCCATCACCCCCACACCGCAGCAGTGCAGGGTCACCCTCCACCAGGCCCCCACTCATGTCTCCCACCACCCCACCCCCCAGCCACCAGGGGCACCCTCCACCAGGCCCCCACTCATGTCCCCCTGCACCCCCACCCCCCTGCCACCATGTGCAGCCCCCACCAGGTCCTCACAATCCCCAATTATGTGCGTAATGGTCAGCCTCCACAGCCAAAAAGCCCTACCAAGTAACCCATTCACCCACATGGAAATGGAAATCACATGTTACACCCCTAATGTACATGAAGCAAATGAACCCATGTCCGTCACACACATATTTTCAAATTGAATGGGAAAACACACAACATGACATGCATGAAACCAATGAGATGAAACCACACAGTGAACAATGGAAAAAAAAATGTATTGAAAAAAATACAAATGCCAAAGAAAGAAAACTAACTACAATGTAAATGTGAAAAAATAAGCTGCATGTCCGCATAATAACACAAAACTAGAAAATCAAATAAAAAAAATATGTCCAAAGTGAAATGTAAAAACTCTCCATGCAACAAAGAACTATGTACAAAAATAACAAGGGTCCATCATCACAACTGAACTAAGGAAACCTCCTAAAAAACCTACCTAAATATCAACTATATACAAAAAGTGGAGCAGTGTCCGTCGACTCCAAATAATAATAAGAACGAAAGGAAACCTAAAACTAAAGAACTATATACAAAGGCGGCGGGCAAGTCCAGCGGCTCACTCTGTGGTGTTCCGGGCCAGGGCATCATCGAACTCCTGTTCGATGTCCCGGAGGCGGTCCAGTTCCATGGCCCCGAGGGTCCGCAGGGACGACGCCGTGTCCTCCTCCAACCCCCTGCGGATTGCCTCGAGGCACTCGGCCCGCCTCAGGGCCCTCCGCATGGAGTTCTCCGCCCTGACCATTGTGAGCCGCGCCTCTTCCGCCCGCCGTTGCTCCGCACCTATGGCGTGGCCCAACCGCTGCCACACGGAAGACACTCTCTGTCCTGGGTCCTCCTGCCCTCCGGCCGATGCCTGCCCCTCCGATGTCGAAGGCCCCGAGCCTTCATGGCTCCCACCATCTTGCTGCTGCTGCTGCTCTGCCTCTGCCCGTGCACTGCCTCCTGCTGCCTGCACATCCTCCGCCGGCTGGGGTGCACCTGTTGATGTGGCCACCCCTGCTGGACGTCCGACTCCCGACTGTGGCAGGGATGCCTCCTCCACCAGCCTGGCCGCACTGTCAGAGGCAGCTCCACAGGGCACCCAGGTGACTGATGGGTGGGAAGATGGCACAGAGGACGACTGGCGCGTAGGGGGTCCAGTTGAGGAGGGGGTCGGAGCAAGCCCCATCAGACAGCGGAATCCGGCCTGGGTGACCTGTCCCAGCAGGCTGACGTGGTCAACGAGCCATTCGAGATGACGTGCAGTCTCTCCATGAAAAGACTGCAGGTCACCTCGCATGGCCCGTTGACGCAACGCCACACCAGCCAGGACAGGCTCAACCCGGACCTGGATGGCCACGTCCGCAGGCAGAGGAAGGCCAGTTGACGTCAGCTCATCCCCTGCCTGAAAACGGGTCTGGACGTAGGCATCCCTGCTGGTGCAAGATGATGCAGGGACAGGATCGGGGACAGGATTGCACACAGGCACCTCCGCGGCCGCTTGTGCTGCCTCCTGTCCCTGGTCCTGCACTGCACCACTAGCACCAGTGGGATCCCCACCTCCAGACCCTGTCTCTGGTGCTTGCGCGGCCCCCTCCTCCACCAAACCCCCCACCAACCTGGATGACTCCGTGCCATCTTCCCCTGTTGGGCCCTGTGGGGTCCCAGCTGCCCCTTCTGCTGCCGAGGAGTCCAACTGCAACCTCCGCCTCTTGGACCTCCCCCCGGCAGCTGCGGCCTGGGACGCGGCACCGGACTCCTCACTCCCCGACGAGATGACAACACGGGAGGGGAGCCGGGCCTTGCGTCTCCGGCTGGCGGTCGGATCCCCGCCGCTGTGCTCCACAGCACCTTCTCCGCCCTCTTCATCAGTTGACGCTGCAGACAGGGAGAAACAAAACACAGGCATCAGGGCACTGTACAATGGACACATACACGCACGACAGTTGCACATGAGTGGCATTGGCAAACCTCAGACATGTCATCACAATCCCCAACACACATGTCATTGCAACTGGCACACATGAGCCATACCACAGCCATATCGCAACTGCCACCACCATCCCTACACATACAACAGCATCAGCAGCCAAAGGGGAGCCATACATCACATGCAACACAGGAAGTGCACCACACATGTACACACACCACCACACTTGCATGCATGTCTACACCTCTGCCAAGTGTCGCACTGTTCAGACGGGCATCCATGTCACATCTGCCAATCAGGCTTCCACATACCGCTGTCACATGCATCCATGTAGCATCACTGTTGCACCTTTGACAAATACACACACATGCACATGTACACAGTGCTCATACATGCAGCCGAAAACAACATACATGCCTGACATCACGGACATGTCTACTTACATACACATTCATCCAAACATGTGTGCACGCACAACTGCATTTGCCATGCAAGCCCACACACACAAGCACCATCCATGTCTCACACATTACAGCCCTCGCATGTGTCAGCCCCACGGCCCTGTACACCCCCACCCATACTCCACCCCATACAAACAGATGTGCAACCGGCACAATGGGGAATGATCACCACACGCCCTGCTCACAACCAGGATGCATGTACACTCACCGCTCGACTCCAGACGGCTCTGCTTCTCTAGGACCTGGACGTGGAGCGCTGGGGATATGCGTTCCAGGACCCCCATCTGTTCTTCCGACAAGTGGCCCCGGCGCCCCTTGGCATCCGCTGCCTTCAAGAGGCGCCGGGCCTTGTTCAGGGTCCTGGACCTGAAGTCCTCCCAGCGCTTCCTGACATGTTGTAAGTCCCGGACTGCCACCCCCTCCGCGTTGATGGCAGTCACGATGTCAGTCCAGATCCGAGTCCGTCCTTCCTTGTCGGCGCGGGAACTTCCAAAGAGGGCATCATACTGCCCCAGGACTTGCTCCACCAGGACACCAACTTCGGTGGCACTGAAGCTGGTGCCCCTCTGCCTCTCTGGCCGGGGGTTGTCAGTGGTCACAGATGGTGTTAGCCCCGACATGACAACCCCAGAGGCAGGAGTGGGTGGGCAACTGGGTCCTGGGGCTGGGCTGTGGAGCGATGGAATTCCAGTCGGGAGTCTTCTGTTCCAGCAGGGGTGGTCACAGCAACAGCACCCCTGGCTGATGTGCAGGCAGCAAATGGCAGTGCACGTGGGCAGCAGGCAGTCAGGCAGCAGCAGATAGCAGGTGGGAGCGTGCTCGGGGCTCTGGGGGGCAGTAATTCGGCCTTCTGGGCAGGAGCGTGGTCTCCCGTGTGCTCACGCGTGGCCAGCTTGGTACGGAGTGAATTGGCACGTGAAAATCCTGCACGTCAGCGTGAAAACCGAGGAAAGGCCCTTAGCGCGTAAGCGCGTCAGCACGCATACGCGATTCCATTGGACCAAAGGCCCTCAGCGCGTAGGCGCGTCTGTGACGTGACCCGCACGGGTGTTTCCCACACAGCACGTGATGACAGAGCACACGTGGAAAGACTGCACGTCAGAGTCTCATCGCGTGTAATTGGACAAAAGTGCGTGTACACGCGATTGGCCTATGTACGTGTATATGAGGTGTGCGCGGACACTTACACACGCAAGTACGTCAGCGCACCTGTATCCCGGTGTACGGCCATTTCCACCAATCACACGCAATGAGACTCTGACGTGCAGTCTTTCCACGTGTGCTGTCATCACGTGCTGTGTGGGAAACACCCGTGCGGGTCACGTCACAGACGCGCCTACGCGCTGAGGGCCTTTGGTCCAATGGAATCGCGTATGCGTGCTGACGCGCTTACGCGCTAAGGGCCTTTCCTCGGTTTTCACGCTGACGTGCAGGATTTTCACGTGCCAATTCACTCCGTACCAAGCTGGCCACGCGTGAGCACACGGGAGACCACGCTCCTGCCCAGAAGGCCGAATTACTGCCCCCCAGAGCCCCGAGCACGCTCCCACCTGCTATCTGCTGCTGCCTGACTGCCTGCTGCCCACGTGCACTGCCATTTGCTGCCTGCACATCAGCCAGGGGTGCTGTTGCTGTGACCACCCCTGCTGGAACAGAAGACTCCCGACTGGAATTCCATCGCTCCACAGCCCAGCCCCAGGACCCAGTTGCCCACCCACTCCTGCCTCTGGGGTTGTCATGTCGGGGCTAACACCATCTGCGACCACTGACAACCCCCGGCCAGAGAGGCAGAGGGGCACCAGCTTCAGTGCCACCGAAGTTGGTGTCCTGGTGGAGCAAGTCCTGGGGCAGTATGATGCCCTCTTTGGAAGTTCCCGCGCCGACAAGGAAGGACGGACTCGGATCTGGACTGACATCGTGACTGCCATCAACGCGGAGGGGGTGGCAGTCCGGGACTTACAACATGTCAGGAAGCGCTGGGAGGACTTCAGGTCCAGGACCCTGAACAAGGCCCGGCGCCTCTTGAAGGCACCGGATGCCAAGGGGCGCCGGGGCCACTTGTCGGAAGAACAGATGGGGGTCCTGGAACGCATATCCCCAGCGCTCCACGTCCAGGTCCTAGAGAAGCAGAGCCGTCTGGAGTCGAGCGGTGAGTGTACATGCATCCTGGTTGTGAGCAGGGCGTGTGGTGATCATTCCCCATTGTGCCGGTTGCACATCTGTTTGTATGGGGTGGAGTATGGGTGGGGGTGTACAGGGCCGTGGGGCTGACACATGCGAGGGCTGTAATGTGTGAGACATGGATGGTGCTTGTGTGTGTGGGCTTGCATGGCAAATGCAGTTGTGCGTGCACACATGTTTGGATGAATGTGTATGTAAGTAGACATGTCCGTGATGTCAGGCATGTATGTTGTTTTCGGCTGCATGTATGAGCACTGTGTACATGTGCATGTGTGTGTATTTGTCAAAGGTGCAACAGTGATGCTACATGGATGCATGTGACAGCGGTATGTGGAAGCCTGATTGGCAGATGTGACATGGATGCCCGTCTGAACAGTGCGACACTTGGCAGAGGTGTAGACATGCATGCAAGTGTGGTGGTGTGTGTACATGTGTGGTGCACTTCCTGTGTTGCATGTGATGTATGGCTCCCCTTTGGCTGCTGATGCTGTTGTATGTGTAGGGATGGTGGTGGCAGTTGCGATATGGCTGTGGTATGGCTCATGTGTGCCAGTTGCAATGACATGTGTGTTGGGGATTGTGATGACATGTCTGAGGTTTGCCAATGCCACTCATGTGCAACTGTCATGCGTGTATGTGTCCATTGTACAGTGCCCTGATGCCTGTGTTTTGTTTCTCCCTGTCTGCAGCGTCAACTGATGAAGAGGGCGGAGAAGGTGCTGTGGAGCACAGCGGCGGGGATCCGACCGCCAGCCGGAGACGCAAGGCCCGGCTCCCCTCCCGTGTTGTCATCTCGTCGGGGAGTGAGGAGTCCGGTGCCGCGTCCCAGGCCGCAGCTGCCGGGGGGAGGTCCAAGAGGCGGAGGTTGCAGTTGGACTCCTCGGCAGCAGAAGGGGCAGCTGGGACCCCACAGGGCCCAACAGGGGAAGATGGCACGGAGTCATCCAGGTTGGTGGGGGGTCTGGTGGAGGAGGAGGCCGTGCAAGCACCAGAGACGGGGTCTGGAGGTGGGGATCCCACTGGTGCTAGTGGTGCAGTCCAGGACCAGGGACAGGAGGCAGCACAGGCGGCCGCGGAGGTGCCTGTGTGCAATCCTGTCCCCGATCCTGTCCCTGCATCATCTTGCACCAGCAGGGATGCCTACGTCCAGACCCGTTTTCAGGCAGGGGATGAGCTGACGTCAACTGGCCTTCCTCTGCCTGCGGACGTGGCTATCCAGGTCCGGGTTGAGCCTGTCCTGGCTGGTGTGGCGTTGCGTCAACGGGCCATGCGAGGTGACCTGCAGTCTTTTCATGGAGAGACTGCACGTCATCTCGAATGGCTCGTTGACCACGTCAGCCTGCTGGGACAGGTCACCCAGACCGGATTCCTCCGTCTGATGGGGCTTGTTCCGACCCCCTCCTCAACTGGACCCCCTACGCGCCAGTCGTCCTCTGTGCCATCTTCCCACCCATCAGTCACCTGGGTGCCCTGTGGAGCTGCCTCTGACAGTGCGGCCAGGCTGGTGGAGGAGGCATCCCTGCCACAGTCGGGAGTCGGACGTCCAGCAGGGGTGGCCACATCAACAGGTGCACCCCAGCCGGCGGAGGATGTGCAGGCAGCAGGAGGCAGTGCACGGGCAGAGGCAGAGCAGCAGCAGCAGCAAGATGGTGGGAGCCATGAAGGCTCGGGGCCTTCGACATCGGAGGGGCAGGCATCGGCCGGAGGGCAGGAGGACCCAGGACAGAGAGTGTCTTCCGTGTGGCAGCGGTTGGGCCACGCCATAGGTGCGGAGCGGCGGCGGGCGGAAGAGGCGCGGCTCACAATGGTCAGGGCGGAGAACTCCATGCGGAGGGCCCTGAGGCGGGCCGAGTGCCTCGAGGCTATCCGCAGGGGGTTGGAGGAGGACACGGCGTCGTCCCTGCGGACCCTCGGGGCCATGGAACTGGACCGCCTCCGGGACATCGAACAGGAGTTCGATGATGCCCTGGCCCGGAACACCACAGAGTGAGCCGCTGGACTTGCCCGCCGCCTTTGTATATAGTTCTTTAGTTTTAGGTTTCCTTTGTTTTTTCTTATGATTTGGAGTCGACGGACACTGCTCCACTTTTTGTATATAGTTGATATTTAGGTAGGTTTTTTAGGAGGTTTCCTTAGTTCTGTTGTGATGATGGACCCTTGTTATTTTTGTACATAGTTCTTTGTTGCACGGAGAGTTTTGACATTTGACTTTGGACAAAATTTTTTGGATTAGATTTTCTAGTTTTGTGTTTTTATGCGGACATGCAGCTTCTTTTTTCACATTTACATTGTAGTTAGTTTTCTTTCTTTAGCATTCGTATTTTTTTCTAATACATTTTTTTTTACATTGTTCACTGTGTGGTTTCATCTCATTGGTTTCATGCATGTCATGTTGTGTGTTTTCCCATTCAATTGGAAAATATGTGTGTGACGGACATGGGTTCATTTGCTTCATGAACATTGGGGGTGTAACATGTGATTTCCATTTCCATGTGGGTGAATGGGTTACTTGGTAGGGCTTTTTGGCTGTGGAGGCTGACCATTACGCACATTGTGAGGACCTGGTGGGGGCTGCACATGGTGGCAGGGGGGTGGGGGTGGTGGGAGACATGAGTGGGGGCCTGGTGGAGGCTGCCCCTGCACTGCTGGGGGGTGGGGGTGGTGGGAGACATGAGTGGGGGCCTGGTGGAGGGTGACCCTGGTGGCTGGGGGGTGGGGGTGGTGGGAGACATGAGTGGGGGCCTGGTGGAGGGTGACCCTGGTGGCTGGGGGGTGGGGGTGGTGGGTGACATGAGTGGGGGCCTGGTGGAGGGTGACCCTGGTGGCTGGGGGGTGGGGGTGGTGGGTGACATGAGTGGGGGCCTGGTGGAGGCTGCCCCTGCACTGCTGGGGGGTGGGGGTGGTGGGAGACATGAGTGGGGGCCTGGTGGAGGCTGCCCCTGCACTGCTGGGGGGTGGGGGTGGTGGGAGACATGAGTGGGGGCCTGGTGGAGGGTGACCCTGGTGGCTGGGGGGTGGGGGTGGTGGGAGACATGAGTGGGGGCCTGGTGGAGGGTGACCCTGGTGGCTGGGGGGTGGGGGTGGTGGGAGACATGAGTGGGGGCCTGGTGGAGGGTGACCCTGGTGGCTGGGGGGTGGGGGTGGTGGGAGACATGAGTGGGGGCCTGGTGGAGGGTGACCCTGGTGGCTGGGGGGTGGGGGTGGTGGGAGACATGAGTGGGGGCCTGGTGGAGGGTGACCCTGGTGGCTGGGGGGTGGGGGTGGTGGGTGACATGAGAGGGGGCCTGGTGGAGGGTGACCCTGGTGGCTGGGGGGTGGGGGTGGTGGGAGACATGAGTGGGGGCCTGGTGGAGGGTGCCCCTGGTGGCGGGGGGGTGGGGGTGATAGGGGACATGAGTGGGGGCCTGGTGGAGGCTGCCCCTGCACTGCTGGGGGGTCGGGGTGGTGGGAGACATGAGTGGGGGCCTGGTGGAGGGTGCCCCTGGTGGCGGGGGGGTGGGGGTGATAGGGGACATGGGTGGGGGCCTGGTGGAGGCTGCCCCTGCACTGCTGGGGGGTGGGGGTGGTGGGAGACATGAGTGGGGGCCTGGTGGAGGGTGACCCTGGTGGCTGGGGGGTGGGGGTGGTGGGAGACATGAGTGGGGGCCTGGTGGAGGGTGACCCTGGTGGCTGGGGGGTGGGGGTGGTGGGTGACATGAGTGGGGGCCTGGTGGAGGGTGACCCTGGTGGCTGGGGGGTGGGGGTGGTGGGTGACATGAGTGGGGGCCTGGTGGAGGCTGCCCCTGCACTGCTGGGGGGTGGGGGTGGTGGGAGACATGAGTGGGGGCCTGGTGGAGGGTGACCCTGGTGGCTGGGGGGTGGGGGTGGTGGGTGACATGAGTGGGGGCCTGGTGGAGGGTGACCCTGGTGGCTGGGGGGTGGGGGTGGTGGGTGACATGAGTGGGGGCCTGGTGGAGGGTGACCCTGCACTGCTGGGGGGTGGGGGTGGTGGGAGACATGAGTGGGGGCCTGGTGGAGGGTGACCCTGGTGGCTGGGGGGTGGGGGTGGTGGGTGACATGAGTGGGGGCCTGGTGGAGGGTGACCCTGGTGGCTGGGGGGTGGGGGTGGTGGGAGACATGAGTGGGGGCCTGGTGGAGGCTGCCCCTGCACTGCTGGGGGGTGGGGGTGGTGGGAGACATGAGTGGGGGCCTGGTGGAGGCTGCCCCTGCACTGCTGGGGGGTGGGGGTGGTGGGTGACATGAGTGGGGGCCTGGTGGAGGCTGCCCCTGCACTGCTGGGGGGTGGGGGTGGTGGGAGACATGAGTGGGGGCCTGGTGGAGGGTGACCCTGCACTGCTGGTGTGTGGGGGTGGTGGGAGACATGAGTGGGGGCCTGGTGGAGGGTGACCCTGGTGGCTGGGGGGTGGGGGTGGTGGGAGACATGAGTGGGGGCCTGGTGGAGGGTGCCCCTGGTGGCGGGGGGGTGGGGGTGGTGGTAGACATGAGTGGGGGCCTGGTGGAGGGTGCCCCTGCACTGCTGGGGGGTGGGGGTGGTGGGAGACATGAGTGGGGGCCTGGTGGAGGGTGACCCTGGTGGCTGGGGGGTGGGGGTGGTGGGTGACATGAGTGGGGGCCTGGTGGAGGGTGACCCTGGTGGCTGGGGGGTGGGGGTGGTGGGTGACATGAGTGGGGGCCTGGTGGAGGCTGCCCCTGCACTGCTGGGGGGTGGGGGTGGTGGGAGACATGAGTGGGGGCCTGGTGGAGGGTGACCCTGGTGGCTGGGGGGTGGGGGTGGTGGGTGACATGAGTGGGGGCCTGGTGGAGGGTGACCCTGGTGGCTGGGGGGTGGGGGTGCAGGGGGACATGAGCAGGTGTGCAGGGTAGTCCCCTGTTTTGTGGGCTGCCTGCAGGGGCTGTGGAGGGTGTACAGGGAACACCTGTGAGGACCCACCCAGCCTAATTGCGTGTGATAATTCCCGCACACCCCTGTAATACACGTACCTGGCCAAATCGCATGTGAGAATTCCCGCGCACCCCTGTAATACACGTACCCAGCCGAATCGCGTGTAGAACTTCCCGTGTACCCCTGTAATACACGTACCCAGCCAAATCGCGTGTGATCATTCCCACATACCCCTGTAATACACGTACCCTGTCCAATCGCGTGTAGAACTTCCCACGCACCCCTGTAATACACGTACCAAGCCAAATCGCGTGTGATAATTCCCACGCACCCCTGTAATACACGTACCTGGCCAAATCGCATGTGAGAATTCCCGCGCACCCCTGTAATACACGTACCCAGCCGAATCGCGTGTAGAACTTCCCGTGTACCCCTGTAATACACGTACCCAGCCAAATCGCGTGTGATAATTCCCACATACCCCTGTAATACACGTACCCTGGCCAATCGCGTGTACAACTTCCCACGCACCCCTGTAATACACGTACCAAGCCAAATCGCGTGTGATAATTCCCACGCACCCCTGTAATACACGTACCTGGCCAAATCGCATGTGAGAATTCCCGCGCACCCCTGTAATACACGTACCCAGCCGAATCGCGTGTAGAACTTCCCGTGTACCCCTGTAATACACCTGCCCAGCCAAATCGCGTGTGATAATTCCCGCGCACCCCTGGAATACACGTACCCAGCCAAATCGCGTGTGATAATTCCCGCGCACCCCTGGAATACACGTACCCAGCCAAATCGCGTGTGATAATTCCCGCGCACCCCTGTAATATACGTACCCAGCCAAATCGCGTGTGATAATTCCTGCGTACCCCTGTGATACACGTGCCCTGGCTAATCGCGTGTAAAACTTCACGCGTACCCCTGATATGCACGTTACCCGCTTTGCGTTCCTTGTTTGGCAGCCCTGTGGACTGGTCCAGGGTTAGCGCTGCCCTTTGCGATGATTTAGCGATTTTGATGGCTTTTCCTTGCGCGAGGGCGTTCTTGGGGGCGTTACTGGCGCTGCTGCAGGGTCGCTGCGATACTCTGCGCCACGGCTGGTTTGGGAGCCTGAAATCCATGAATACGCTGTGCGCGGAAATCGGTTTTAGCGCACGTGCCTGGCGCAGTCAATCGCACGCGGACACTCTGCGCCAGCCGCTTGCGACACTTTTCTGCGAAATTCTATGAATTACCCTGAAAGAGTGGTGCTTCCTGATGTGTGCGCTTATCTAGAAAACATATAGCAACCGTTGGATGCCATGAATACAAATTCAAAATATTGAATTTAGTGTTTCAATATTCTCTTTGCATATTCCTTGTTTGCCATTGCTGACGCGTGTTTCGACCCTTGGTCGTTCTCAAGACATGGCACAATTATATATTGAAGATCAGTCTTCACTATAGTAATGTAAATAGCGCAGATGCTATCAGTGAATCCTGCATTCAGGTTGTGTTGATAGCAAGGCGGTAAGGTCGATTCTTAGAGATATCTAAGCTAACACAGTGTTGTTTAGCATCCTCTGTTCTTACTTTCAAGTTAACACAGCAATTGGATCTGTTCTCAGTACTCATTAATTTAGCGATATATTATCAGCACTAAAGTCTTTTTAAATTCGCCCTGCTGAGGGGGGATTTCAAAAGACTTCGGTGGCAAAGTTTACATTCAGAAAGTGCACGAACTTATACTTTTGTTACTCATAATTTGATGTACTTTTGTACAAGTGCTATGCACATTAACAACACTTTATTTTGCAATTGTCTGAATAAGCCAATGAAAGAATGTTTTACAACCGCAGCTGCCTCTGCTTCCTATCAGAAATGTTTGCAGACAACACATTATTGCGAACAGTTAAAAAGGTCAATTGGCGTTGTTGATGGCTCTTACAGCGAGCTGCTCCCATTTGTCTCTTTTACTACTACTACTAATATATATATATATATACATATATATATATAACACACACACACACACACACACACACACACACACACACACACACACCCCCCCCCCCCCCCAAATCCCCCCTGCCCTGCCCCCACCCCTCTGTGTATGCAAAAAGAGGAGTCTGGTGCTGCCCCTTAAGGGCTTTGGCACGTGGCAGAGTGATGTTGCACTCCGTCACGTGCCTTTAAATAAAGGGAGCGTGCCCCAGTGGTCAGTGCGACCGGGAAGCCCGAACTGAACGGATGTCTCTTGTGTGAGTCTGTGGCGGGTGTGGGGCTCATGGGACATCGCGGGGGTACGGACAGCCCTACAACAAGCTATTTCTCCTTGTAGAAACACTGAAGTCGGCAGCTCCCAACCTTGCAGTCACTTTGCACAGTCTCCTCAACGCATCTCTCTATACGTCTCTCAACTTCTTGGAACACCCTCCCCAGCCCCCTAATCTCGCCAACAGGAATGCCACAGTCAATAAATATGCAGTGCCCCTAGTCAGGCGTAGGTTATGCGGCCCAGAAATTCCTCGCTGTAGGGAAAGCACCAGTTAGCTCAACTGCCTTAGTAAAAATCTGTGCCTTCCTCAAGGATGATTAAGCATATCACAGAACACCGTTTTAAACTATCGGTCTTATTACCACATGTTCATATTTACCATGCCAAACACGTACATTTTGGGTAGAATGTAACATTTTACTCACATGTGTGAAGCATGCCTTTGTCAAACATTGAAACTCAAACACTTAACCTTTTCACACATTACCTTTGGTTTGCTTTCTGCTGAATTGCATTCTGATATTTGTATTTAAGGTGGGGTGATTAATGCCACAATTGTAAACCTTTTGCCTAGCATATTTCTATAAGAATGTATATATTTCTGTGGGTACTTTACCGTGGTTTGTGTGTTTTTCAAGTTCTCTTTATAAAACAGAGTATTGTGGCTTTAGAGGTTGTAGTTTTGGAGATCAGAGGGGTTGTTTCCCCTGGTTCTGGCCCTGTGCTGATTGTCAGGGCATAAATTTACGATACATGTTACGTGGGTGTACAGCGTCCGCCCACTTTTTTAAGGGGTTGAACGCAACCCTTTTTAGGTGTTTTTGAGGCCAGAATTAAGAAACAAAGTGATCGCTCAAGTGTTCGGCTACTAGGATTTCATCCCAATCCGTCATATTTCCAGTGCAGATGCTTACCTACACTGTTGTAGTAAATCACCACTTGCGCCAAAAGCAGGTCTGGCTGCAGATGTGTCTGGCTAATGGAGGCCCATTTTAAAATGATGCTTGGGGTTCCCCGTGCCTACAGCTGGGAAATCCAGTCTGAGGCACCCATGCAGTGCATGTATTATAGAGATAAAGGAATGCAAAGGGAATGGGGGTTAATAATCAGAATACCACAGGACAGGTAGCCAACTGGTTGCTGAAACACTAAATGTCAGCTGAAAAGCCAGTCAGCTCTTTGTCATCAAGATGCTAATGCAGTCAAAACCAGAGTGGTGATATGAACGCTGCTGGATACTACAGGAGGCCTGGGAGAGGTGATAGCCTGAGGTAGCCAGTTGGTAAAGTAAACATGATAAGTGTTATTATGAAGCAAGATGTCACTTTTCTGCACTTGGCAGAACAAACATGGATTTGTTTTCTTATAGTATCATTACTGACATTATGCACAAAGCAAACATGAGCATGTTCTTACATGTGAATAATAGGGTATAATGTTGCATTCAAATGTATGGGCACAGCCAGTGTGTAAATGTTTTTTAATTTTTTTTTAATTTTTTTTTATTGACAATTTACAAATTAGGCTGGGCCTAACGGCCGACCCAACCGGCAAAAACAGCAAAATGAATCACATTATCAGTAACTTTTTCCTTTTTCATTTCCTTAACTCCCTTCCCCATTTCCCCCCTCCCGTCCCTCCCCCCCAAACGATTAACATGCCAAGTTTAGAAATGTTGCTAGTAGTTATAACATAAGGAAGAACGCTTGCGTACCACGTGGTTGCTAGGAGTATTCCTTGAAACAGTGGGGTATAACCGGGAAACCATTAGGTGAGGGCCAGACCGGGACTTTGAGGGCTATGAAGGGATGTGCCCTGTTCTCTCCCGTACAATCTCCCCTTTACAGGCGCATGGAAACACAGTCATCATGCAATAGAACTGCAGTCCATTCTTGTGCAAAATCCGACATGGTGTCATTTACTATTGCCGTGAGTTTTTCATATGTAAAAATCACCCTGAGTTTGCAGAGCCATTCCTCTTTGGAGGGGGCCGAGACACTCTTCCATTTTTGGGCAAGCGCCAACCTCCCTGCCCGCAGCATGGCACCGATGACCTTGGGGTAAACATTTACTTCCGACTCGGGCATGGGGATACCCAGTAGGCCCTCCAGCGGGTGCAGGGACGGACCAAACCCCTCAATGTCTTTGATCCAACTAAGTAATTCCGTCCAGTAAACCTGTATTACAGGGCAGCTCCACCACATATGAAACCAGGTTCCCCTTTGGTGACATCCCCTAGGGCAGAAGGGGGACACATCCTGGACAACAGGGACGGGGGGCGATGCCAAGAGTGGAGGATTTTAAAGCTGTGTTCCATGGCAGCCGTGTACAGGGAACCCATAAAGATGCATTTAAAAACCGCCCTCCAAGTGTGATCATCCAGTGTCATCCCCAACCTCTCTTCCCATATGCGTTTGAAGGGTTGCCTACCCTCTAGATCTGATGTTATCAATACACTATAAAGCTTGGACAGAGAGCCCTTTCGAGACGTACTTTTAGCCAATATGAGTTCAAATGGGGTGAGGGGGCGACTAAGCTGTTCGTTCCACCGGGGTTGGGTCAAAATCCCTTTCAACCGCAAGTATTCGAAGACCGTGGGGGGCCTATCCACCAGAGCCTCGGCCAAGGCGTCATACTCTATGAAGCCCTCTTCGCGTGAGAGTTGGGAGACTCTTTCCAACCCCATATCAGACCAGGCCTGAGTGTCGCGGAATCCCTTTGTGCCCAGGTCAATGGGAGGCCCCCAGAGCGAAGAAAGCGGCGAAGGCCAAGTGGACAGTAGTTTATTAGCTTTACTGGGTTTCCATAGCGCCCACAGGGCTGCTAGGGTAGGATGCCCTCTGAGCTGTGAGGGGATAGCCCTAGGAGCGGTCCAAAAAAAATCCCTAACCTTTCTCGGGTGAGCGTGAATGTCTTCGACATACGTCCAGTACGTTCGCATTTCGTCCCGCATATGCTCCAACATCACCCTGAGCTGCGCTGCTTTGTAGTATATCCTGAAGTCGGGGAGTCCAAAGCCACCATGAGTCTTTGGGAGGGTCAGGGTGGATGTTTTAACCCTTGGCCTTTTACCGTTCCAAATAAAATGGAGGATACGGGATTGGAGCACTTCAAAAAGGGTCTCGGGTATCACAGCGGGAAGAGCTGTGAAAAGATAGAGTAGGCGTGGCAGGATATTCATCTTTATCGTGACCATGCGCCCCAACCAAGAAAGTGTGAGGGGTGCCCATCTTTTAAGATCGCTGCTGACCTGGGCGAGGATCCCCGGGAAGTTGCACAGGTATAGTTGTGATAAATCTCTGGGGATGGTGATGCCCAGGTATCTAGTGGATTTTCGTTCAATTTTGACCCCCAGAATATCCTCTCTGCTCCCGATGTCTTGGTCCAGCGCGCCCATAGGCATGACACTTGATTTAGATGTGTTTATTCTCAGCCCAGAGAAGGAGCCAAAATAATGTATGAGATCGAACAACCGCGGTAGGGATTTTGTAATATTGGTTAAATAACTCAGTATGTCGTCTGCAAATAGGGAAAGTTTAAAGTCACACTCACCGCACTGTATTCCCGTGATTTCCGAGTCGTTCCTGACCGCTATGGCCAGGGGCTCCATTGCCAGGGCATACAATAGAGGTGACAGGGGACAGCCTTGCCGGGTGCCTCTGGAAAGGGAAAAAGGCTCTGAGGTACCCCCGTTAACCAACACTCTCGCCGAGGGCGAGTTGTATAGAGTCGCAACCCACCCACAAAAGTTTTCTCCCAGACCCATCTTCCGGAGAACCTTGCCCATGTAAGGCCACTCGACGCGGTCGAAGGCCTTTTCTGAGTCTAGCGAGAGGAGGTACCCCTCCACTCCCTGTCTAGATGCCTCGTGCATAAGGTCGAGGGTTTTCCTTATATTATCTGACCCCTGGCGCCCCGGGATGAAGCCCACTTGATCCCCATGCACTAGGGTCGGGAGGTGCTTCGCTAATCTATTCGCCAGGAGTTTGGCCAATATTTTAACGTCAGTATTAAGGAGTGATATGGGGCGATACGATTGGCAATAAGCGGGATCCTTGCCCTCTTTAGGTAGGACTACAATTAAGGCTGACATCATCGTGGGCGGGAGAGTACCCTGGTCCAGTGCAGCGTTGAACATCTTAGCCAAGAATGGGGCAAGTGTTGACCTATAGGTCTTATAAAACTTGACTGTGAAGCCATCATCTCCCGGGGCAGTGCCGCTCTTTAAAGAAGTTATAGTATCTATTACCTCTTCAGGGGAAATGGGTATTTCTAGCGCCTCGGCTTTGTCGGGGAGGAGGCCCGGGACCGGGAGAGAATCCAAGAATCTGTCAATGTCCCTCCCATCCCCCGAATATTCTGTGCAATATAGCTTTTCATAATATAACCTGAATTGTTCTGCTATTTTGGAGTCCCTCACGGTTGAGTCCCCTTCCGGGGTGTGGATTGAATTCACCCTCCTGCTTTTCCTAAGTTCACGGAGTCTCCAGGCCAATATCTTGTCGGCCTTTTCCCCCTTTTCCATATACTTTTGTTTCAAAAATGAGAGCTTCCTTTCCATTTGTCCCACCTGAAGGTCGGCCAACCTGTCTTGCAGCCCCTGCAATTCCTCCCACTGCCCAGGAAACATCTGTGTTTTCAACTTCCCTCCCGGTTGAATAGCCTCTATCTTGCCCTTAAGCACCTTCTCTTCGCGGTCCCTCTCCCTCTTCCTCCCCGCCCCTATGCCTATAAGGGTGCCTCTAATAGTTGCCTTAAATGCCTCCCATACTCCCATGGTGCCAACCTCCCCGTTGTCGTTAAGGGTAAAGTAGTCTTCTATGGCTGTTAGGAGGGTTTGGCGTATCTCCCTGTCCTGTAGGAGAAGGTCGTTACAGCTCCACCTAGATCCAGCTGCCGGGGGAGGGGGGAGGCCAATCCCAATCCTTACCATATCATGGTCCGTCCAAGGGACGGTCTCTACTCCTATGCTCGAGACCTCTCCCTGCAGCGAGGAATCTACCAGGATGTAGTCTATACGTGAAAAGACAGCATGTGGCTTCGAATAGAATGTGTAACCAGGGTGCCGACCTTTCTCAGGTGTACAGGTGTCACATAAGCCCAGTTCTCCATTCACTTCCAGAAAGGTCAGCGCCAGCTTTTTGTAGTGAACGATGTTAGGGCAAGAATTAACTGATTTCCTATCCCTCTCGGGACAAAGCACCATATTGAAATCCCCCCCCACCAGAAGGGTACCCTCAGCGAATGCCATTATTTTCCCTTTCATACTCTCCCAGAAGGTGTCCTGCGCTTCGTTTGGGGCGTATATGCAAACCAAGGTGAACAACCGGCCCCGTACATCCCCCTTTACCATGAGATACCGCCCCTCAGGGTCTGTCTTTGAAGCTTTAAACCCAAAATGGGCCCCGGGGGACACCAGTAGAGCTACTCCTCTTTTCTTTGCCTGGGTAGAAGCCATATACACCTGGTCTATGGTTTTAGCCCTGAGCTTAGGCTCCTTCCCCCGAACCCAGTGAGTCTCTTGCACGAAGAGGAAGTGTAGCCTCCTCCTCACAAATTCCCTTATAAGTAGTGACCTTTTTGTGGGCGAGTTGAGTCCACGGACATTCAGTGACCCCACTGTCAAGGATTGGAGAGAATCATCCATTAGAATGCGGATCGAGGCTCATACCTCTTTCAACACAGCAAGCGTTATTACTCCCCCAATGCTTTAGCAACCCGTAGACGGCTCGAGACCGCCCCTGGGGTGCAAGAGAATCCCTAAAACTTGGTGCACCATAACTGTACCCCCAACAACCCAACCCCCCCTCCTCCCCCCCTCCCCCCTTCCCCCTAATCGCCTGGTTGTGTCGTGGCATCGTCCAGAAACCCCAACCAGGCCACCAATGTCTCCCCCCTCCGGGCTCATTAACTCTACATAAACAACAACTCGAGCCCCCCCCACCCCCAGGGTCAATGAGATTCATGAATCGAAACACCACCCTCCCTTCACAGTGTCAATCGTGGAGTTATTCGTCGGGCTCCATTAGCGCTTTTCAGCTACCTTGCTGGTCCGGCGACGCTGGGGCCACTCTCCTGAATTTCCTTTGGCCTCGCACTCTGTGCCTTTCTTTTTGAGCTTTATTCCCTTTTGGGCCCGTCGGGGCACGCTCCTGATCCCGGTCTCCCAGCTCCGTGTTTGCATTGTCTAATAGTTCGCCGGATACTCTCTGGATATCGCCTTCAGTGATCAAGGCGTATTTATAGCCCTCGAACTCGAAAGAGAGTGAAAAAGGGTACCCCCACCTATATCGGACTCCCTTAGCTTGGAGCATTTTTGTCAGCGGGGAGCAAAGGCGGCGTCTTGCGAGGGTGAAGGCCGACAGGTCTTGATACACCGAGATCTGGGCCCCCTCCCATTCCACTGGGCCCTGCTTGCGAGCCAGTTCGAGGATCCTGCTTTTTTCAGAGAAATAGTGAAAGCGGACCAAGACCGATCTGGGGCCTCTGGATGATGCCCCCGCTCTGTGGGCCCTGTCGATGGTAGGTTCGTTGGTGTTGGCCCCCTCAAAAAGTACTCTTATTACCTCGTTAACGGCCTTGATAATGTCTGCTTGCGTTTCACCGTCGTGTTCCGGGAAGCCTAGGAAGCGCAGGTTACAGCGGCGTTCCCTATTCTCCAAATCGTCAATTTTTAAGGAACATTTCTCTTCTCTTCTCTCGAGCTCGGACAGGCGCAAGTCAAATTGTGTCTCGAAGATGTCGTTCGAGGCTGTAGTGTTCTCCAATGCCTGGACCCTGTCATCGATATTGTCCACCTTTTTGTCTAGGGTATCCAGTCTTAGGGTAATATCTGCCCTGAAGCCTCTGATTTCCTCCAATAGGGCCGCCATACCCCTGGTGACCGTGCTTGCATCCGCAGATTCCTGTTGCGTTTGAGACGCCATTTCAGGGGCTGTCAGGGGCACGGGAGGCGGGCGGTGAAACTTCTGTAAGGATTCTCTCCAGTTCATAGGCTCTCCCTGGGTTCCTCTGTTCCCCGGGGGCTACCCCCAGATGTTCGTGGGTGATGCAGCCTGCTTATCACCCTCGTGGGGGGGGGCCCTGTCTGCTTTGGGGCAAAAGGGCTGGGTCGCAGCCCCGGAAGTTTCGTCTCCACAGGGGACCCCCCGCACCTCTCGATCCTCAAATGGTTCGACTTCCCTCCCTCGGAAGCCGTGACAGTGTTTGTTGCCCCCGGGGGTGTTCGCGTGAAGGAGAAGTCTCAGGGCCCTCAGCCTGTCTCTTCGCGTGACTTACTGGGGGTGCTCTCTTTCAGCCGGGCCTCGTATGCCCCCCCGAGCACGGCTGGGGAGTGCGCTGCACGGTGGAAGCCTCGTTGCCCCAGGCCCCTTCGGGGTTCACCTGCACGCCGGGGATTCACCTCCGCCTTTCTCCTGCTTCCCCCTATGAAAATCTCACTCTACCGGAGGTTACCTAGCCCCGGACCGATCCTCCTTACCTCCCTGTGGGAGTTCGCATGTGGCACGTTCTGGCATGCGGGAGGCACCGCCTGTCTCCTGCGCCGCCGCCTGGGCCGTATGATCACTCTTCACGGGCTCGCCGGGATCCGCTCGCTCCTTTCTCCTTTTTTTTTTTTTTTTTTTTTTTTTTTAAAGGAGGTCCTCCGCTTTTCCGTACACCTCCCGCACCCGGGTCAGCCGCGTCTGCCCCCAGGGTCGTCCCGCCGCCAGGTGGTTCAGGGCCGGGGCGGGAACTGCCGGCCGGGGGTCGCCAGGGCCCTCTACAGGCCTCACTCAGGCCCGGGCTCGCCTTAGATTTCCGCGGAGCCGCGGGGCCGCAGAGGGGAGGGGCTTCCGACCTTCGAAACTCGAGGGTTCCGATCTCCGGCTCCGCACCTCGTCCGAGGCTCAAAATTGGACCAGGGGTGCCCGGCACCCTCGTACTGGCGTGGGTGGTGTCGGCTCTTCACTCCGGGGGTGTCGTGGGGGGCTCAGGTCCCTCGATCAGTGCCCTGCTGGGGAGACGAGCCGAGATGCATCAGTCCATCTCTGCGCCCCCTGGTGGATCGTGTAAATGTTTTATACTGGCACACAATGTGAGAAAAGGCATTATGAAAATGTGTTGGAGAAATGCTCCTGTGCACTGTTGGTGACTTGCATCTATTGGATTTTTTTTCATGAGTTAACTTACAAAACCCAATTGCAAACTGTTTGGCTTTTTACCCAATTTTTCTAAAAAAGTGTGCTCTAAAATGCACCATTTTCACCCATTATTTAAAAATAACCTTGGGGGGAGAACCCCCCCAACCGACCTTGCGTGGTGTGGGCTCACTCGTTACTCTCGGTCCCTCAGCCATATCAGGGAAACATATTTATGGCCCTGCAGGCAAAAAATTCACCAGCCGCCACTGCCCCCAACCAAGCCCAATCGAATGGTAGTCAGGCGGGGGCCCAGAACAATGACTCCTCTGACCCTGCCAACTATATATGTCCTAGGTACAAGGGTACTAAACCAATCCTGGTATGTAAACACTCCCCCACCCAAGGAGGGAGGACTAATCAGGTAAGTACTGCCCGGGAAACTTTCCTCCAAACTTCCCTCAGGAGATAAGTATCACTCCACCTCCCAATCTGAACTTTTGCCCCAGATATCCCACAAACCAGAACTTCCAAAACAATCCTCTCTCTCTCTCTCTCTCTCTCTCTCTCTCTCTCTCTCTCTCTCTCTCTCTCTCTCTCTCTCTCTCTCTCTCTCTCTCTCACTCTCTCTCACTCTCTCCCTCCCTCTCTCTCCCTCCCTCTCTCTCTCTCTCTCTCTCTCCGGTTCCAGGAAAATACATCCCTGAACGTGGGAGAAGTGGGATTCAGGATGGAAAATTATGGGGGAATTCCCAGTACCGGAGCTACTCCGGCAGAAGGGACAGTTACCCCTTTCAGGAGCAGCAGAGGTATGACCTGAGACCTTCCTACAACCCAGACAAGATCTTGCAACTGGAGCGACAGGTCCAGCAACTGGCCAATGATCTGGGGTGCATGCTGAGGGCTCAGTCCATCTCTCAACCGAACCCTGCTTCCCAGAATTCCTCAACACTGAGGTCTGATGCCCCATGGGGAAATGACGGGAGGAAACCTCTGCCAAACCACAGGTTTTGTGGAGGAGAGATGACAAGCTCTTGAGGAAGCTTACCTTCTCATTCAAACAGAACCCCTGAAAATCTCTCAGCCTGAAAGAGTCTCTTCTACCCCTGAAATGTTAAAACCCAAAAAGCAAAGGGTAAGTAGGAGAGGCCAATGAAGAGCCCACTTTGTGTAGGAACTCCAGATAATCCCCTTTGAAAGACAAGAATCCCTGGAGGATTCAGGTAAGCAGACCTTCTCTTTCAAAAATGGGGGGATCCCTCCCAAAGAAAAATGGGTCCGAAAAGACCCTGAGTGGGACAGGGTAAGTATGGAGACCGAACCTGAAACATTTCAAACCCAAACATGTGAGCCACACAGAAGTGAAACAGAGGGGGTGTCCTGTCTCCAAACAGGTTCTGAGAACTGTTGCCAGGTAACGGGGGACACCCAAGGAGCCGGGGAAAGGTAGGCTTCCCCAACAACTCCCATTGAGAGTTGCTAAGTTTTCTTTTTACAGATTCCCGAACTCCGACACAGAAAATTGACCAAGATCACAGTGTTGGAGTTCAATATTAAGAAAATGACCACCCGGCTGTCAAATAACTTACACTTTCTTTGCACCTTGGAGGAGAAAGAAGGGCAATTCTATGCACCGGTTAAGGTGCAGGGTCAATGTTAATTATCAGCTCTGGTGGATACTGGATCACAAGCCACCCTCCTGTTAAAAAGGACCTTTGGGAGAGATCCAAGATGGCCGCCGGGGTGAGGAGTCGCAGCTAAACCGCGCTCCGCCCGGGCCGCCGAAAGTAGCACGACCGAAGCCGTGACGGGCCGTCCCTCGGCCCCCCCCCGACTACCAAGCTGCCCCCATACACCCCCCCCCAGCGAAGAAGCAGGCGCTGTGAATAGACGTGCGCCGCCGAACACACGAGGAGCGAGGCAACCGCCCCCTCCCCCATCGGGACCGAAAGAGTTTCTCCCGCGTCGCAGGGGGCCCTCCGGCGCGGCGCCGGGAGATTGGAAGGCATCGACCAGCGAGTGAGCGGGATCGAGGAACGGAGCCGCCCTCGCGCCGCCCCGAGGTGAGGGGAGAGCGGCGTGCAGCGGAGCAGCTGCGGCGCCGGGAGAAAGCAGCGCGAGCAGGGCGGACCGCGGGAGAGGGGCCGCGGGGGCCGCCCTGCACGGAGCGCACAGGAGGACACAGAGGCAAAGGTGAGCAGGCCCGGGGGGGGGCCAGGAATTAAGCGCCAGCCCAGGCGCACATACCCCAGGGGGGGGGGGACTCACAGGAAGAAAAAAAAAAAAAAAAAAAAACCTCTCCCCGGCACCAACCAGATTCCCCCTGGGACATAAGGACTCACCTCACAAGTCCCCCAACAAGACAGGGGGTGGAAAGGGGGGAAACCCAGGAAGGTGAAACATAATACAGCAGGACCCCCAACAGTGAAGAACACCTCGGAGGACAAGAAAGCGAGAGGCCCCATCGAAGGGTTACAAGAGGGCGAAGGAACCATATAGTCTACTAGACGGAGCGCCCTATCATGTCTAGGGCAAAAGGAAAGGGGAACCCCATCCAGCAAACTCCCCAAACAGCAAAACAAGGGGCCGACATTCTGCAGATGTGGTCAACAGAGGGGACACCACAACCGAGAGGAAGAACCCAGGGAGACCCCACGGGAGAAGCAGAAACACTATCCCAACAACAGCAACCACTGACCAGGGAGGACATGCAAACCTGGTTCATGGACCTGCAGGAAAAATTCATGTCCACAGTTCAGGAACAATTTACATCCATGAAGAACGAAATGAAACAAGCGGTACAAGACATGAGAACAGACATAAACAACCTAGAAGAAAGAACAGATATTGTGGAAAAAACGGTGCAAAGTCTTGAAGAAGACACGAGACAAACAAGCGAAACGCAAGAACACCTGGTGACACTCACTCACAACTTGGAACTACAATGTGAGGATTTAGAGAACCGCTCTAGACGCTCCAACATCCGAATCAAGAATATGGTGGAATCAGTGCTGGACAAAGATCTGAAGGAGGCGGTGAAGGAGGTGTTCAGAGACATCCTGGGAACACAAGATATCGAGGATATCGGAATCGACAGAATCCACAGGGTGGGACCGAAAAGAGCGGGGGCCCCAGGGGAAAGACCACGTGATGTTCTGGTGGCGCTATCCTCCTACCCGCAGAAAGAACAGATCCTCAGGAGAGCCAGGGAATTGGAACATATTAAAATGAATGGGCAAGACATCCAACTGTATCAGGACCTAGCACTAATAACCCTCCAAAAAAGAAGAGCAATGGCCCCACTGGTGAAAGTGCTAATAGGAAAACAAATCCGCTACAAATGGACCTTCCCGTTTGGGCTGCTGTTCACATGGGAAGGAAAACAGAAAAGAGTGACCACGCTGGAAGAAGGCCTCAGCACGATGGGACTACAAGATGAAGAGATGAAGCAGATGGAGCAGGGGGAGGCCACAAACAGGAGAGAACGAACGAGAAAACCTATGGGCTGGGAATCCAGCAAGCAGAAGAAGGCAAATCCAGGGAGAGACACCCGGAGAAAGGTACCATGAGGAGTATAAGAAAAACACATGCCTGGGGAACAGACATGGATACGTTGCCACTGAAGACCCAGTCGGGGGGGAACATGGGAACGGACCGGAACGGACAATTCAAGGAGGGCGGCCTGGTCGAGACCCAACGGTCGGGAACCAGGTAAAGACAAATGGATCAGTGGGGTTTAGGAATCCCCATAACATACCCCCCGAGGGTATGGAGGGCAGGGAGCGAAGGGTGCAACGCCCTAGCGTCAATAGGAACCCTCGCCCTACTCGGGGGAAAGTTTGGTTGGTTTAAAGTTCAAAGTTGGGGGGGAAGGGAAGTTCAAGGGAAGGGAAGGGATCGGAAGAAACAAAGAGCTAAATCAGGAACAGGAGGGGACCAGAGGCAATGGCATACAAACAAAATAGAATGGGGATGATACGCTTTATGACCTACAATATCAGGGGCATGAACCACCCAACAAAAAGAACGAAACTGGAGAAACAATTCAAAAGGGAGAAGGCGGATGTACTACTCCTCCAGGAAACCCATATCAAAACTAAAGATAAGCACAAAATACGGATAAAAGGATATAAAATATGGGCACAGGCAACGACAACAGAAAAAAAAGCAGGAGCCCTGATAGCGATAAAAGAAGGAAAGGACATAAAACCAATAGACACTATGACTGATAAGGAAGGAAGGTACGCCTTTGCCAACGTAGAGATCGAAGGATGGCGCATAACGCTCGCCTCAATATATGCACCCAATCAGGGACAGGATGGCTTTCTCAGAAACGCACTATCGAAACTGGAAGATTTCGCTAGAGGGGAGGTGATACTGGGGGGGGACTTTAATTTGGCGTGGAACCCAAAGCTAGATAGGAGCACAGGAAACACACATGGACAGGGGGCGCCATCAAAACGTTTGAAACAGCAAATGGACCAAATGGCTCTGAATGATGTCTGGAGGGAACTGAAGGGTGAACAAAGGGGGTACACCTATTTCTCACATGTTCACAGCTCTATGTCCAGGATCGACTATCTATGGGTGTCAGTGGGACTACTGGGAAAGATACAAGGACTAGATAAGGGCTCTATAGCCCTCTCGGACCATGCCCCTCTATGGTTGGACGTGACTCTCCCAGGGAGGAAGAGCGGGCTATGGAAATGGAGGTTACCGCAGGAGTTGATCCATGACCCAGTGCCATGGGAGGCCATAAGGGAAATGATAGCGGAATACTTCTTACAAAATGACACGGGGGAGGTCGCAATGAGCGCAGTCTGGGACGCGTTTAAAGCAGTCTTGAGGGGGAAGATGATAGCGATGAAAATCACGAGAGATAAACAAAGGGATCAGTGGGAAAAAGAGCTGGAAAAAACAATCGAGGAGATCCAAGAGAAATTGACGACTCAACCCACAAAGATATTGAAAAAATCTCTGAAACATACACAAGGCCAACTAGAGATGTTACGTACAAAGGGCGCAGAAAGGAATCTACTCTATCTGAAACAGAGATATTATATAAGAGCGAACAAAGCAGACAGACTCCTGGCGCGACAACTAAGGGCGAAACAAAAAGAAACAACAATTAAGGCCATATGCGATACGAAAGGTGCCACTCAAACCTCTACGCACGACATGGGGGAAACAATGAGGCAATTTTATCAAACGCTCTACTCCACAGAGCACCCCGATACAAACGCCCAAACTTCATACTTAGAGGCCCTAAAGATCCCGAAAATCTCAGAAGAAGACAAACAGTCACTAGAGACCCCTATCAGTGAAGAAGAAGTCAATAAAGCCATAAAAGAACTCCCAAGTAACAAAGCTCCAGGCCCGGATGGGTTTACGGCACCATTTTATAAAAAATATGCAGACATACTAACCCCGATCCTAACAAGACTCCTAAACTCATTCAAAGACACCGGTAATGTGACCCCCACAATGAATGAAGCGAAGGTGCTGGTGTTTCACAAACCAGGCAAAGATCCAACTAACCCCGCATCATACAGACCAATCTCCCTAATCAACCTAGATGCAAAAATATATACCAAAATCCTGGCAACAAGGCTATCCCCGCTCCTCCCTAAATTGATTAGCGAGGATCAATCAGGCTTCATTCCAGGCAGGCAAACCCACGATAATACTAGGAGGCTAGCCCACCTGATCGAAAAAATAGGGATAACCCGCACCCCAGCGATACTACTGTCAGTAGATGCCGAGAAGGCTTTCGATAGAGTGGAGTGGTCCATACTGTTTAGGGTTCTGGAATCCATGGGGTTTGGGGAAAAATTTATCGCGAGTATTAGAGCAAACTACAATTCCCCATCCAGTAGAATAGCCATTAATGGCGAACTCACTGGCAAGGTAACGATAACGAGAGGAACGAAACAGGGCTGCCCCCTATCACCACTACTATACGCTCTTTTCTTAGAACCCCTCCTAATTAAAATACGGGAATCAATACACATCAAAGGGATAGAAATGGCGGGTCAGCAACACAAAGTAATTGCGTATGCAGATGATATGCTAATAACCTTAGAGGACCCTGAATCCACTTTATCGGCCACAGTTAGAGAACTAGAAAACTATGGGACCATCTCTGGCCTAAAAATAAATAGAAAAAAATCAGAGATCCTCATCCTGGCAGGGGATAGAACGAACATAGAAAGGCAGGCAAAAATACTGGACCTCAAGATAGTACAGAAAGGCATTAAATATCTAGGAATAAATGTACCCCCAAAAATAGAACAATTCTACGGGGAAAACTACCCGTCGCTAATTATAAACATCCGAAGGGAATTAAACAGATGGAACCCACTACAGATATCCTGGTGGGGTAGAATACAATCAATCAAGATGACCATCCTCCCAAAGGTACTATGTTATTTTCAGGCTCTCCCAGTGGGGGTCCCAAACACGTTCTTCAAAACCTTAACAAAACTGGTATCGTCCTTCATATGGAAAGGGAAAACACAGAGAATAGCCAGGAAGGTCCTCACGGCCCCAACCAGAGAAGGAGGAATGGCGCTACCCCACTTTAGAAAATACTACCAGGCAGCACAGCTTAAAGTTCTAAGGGAGTGGGTGGGGGAGGATCCGCAACAGATATGGGCCAAACAAGACAGAGCAGTAGCAAGGACCCCACTGGTAGAACTTCTCTGGAAACAGAGGCAGCACAGGCACGAAAATCTAAGGTTAAGCGAAATTATGAAGACCACGTTAGAAGCATGGGATAGCCAAACAAAAAAAGGCATAATGACCACAGCGATTGGACCCTTTACACCCATCTGTAGAAATCCACTATTTCCACCGGGGATGGAACAAGGGGCATATGACACCTGGGAGAAGGCGGGCATTACTAAAATAGGAGAGATGTTTATGGACAAGGAAATCATCCCCCTGGAGTCGTGCGTGGCTGGCACGAGAATCCCTAAAAGTGATAGATACAGATATGAACAGCTAAAGCACTGGCTAAACTCTCCGACAATCATCGAGGCAGCAACCAGGGACCTTACAGGGTTCGAAACATACATCACATCCAACACGGGGGAGAGAAAATGGGTATCAACATTATACAAATGCATAAACTCACAAGGGGAAAGCATTAAATGGTCATACAGAATAAAATGGGGCAGAACATTGGGGGAGGAACCAACGGATAAACAATGGGAGGACCTATGGAAACAGATCCCCAGAATGACCCGCTCGGCACAAACTAGGGAGATGTGGGTCAAAATAATGACACAGTGGCACTACACCCCAGAGAGGCTCCACTCAATGTACCCCAACACGTCCAACCACTGCTGGAGAGGATGTGACGAAGTGGGAACATGGAGACACATATGGCATGACTGTAAAGGCATCAGACCCTTTTGGGAAGAAGTGAAAAACGAGATGGGCAAAATATTCCCGGATGTGGGGCTGATGGGGGAGGAGGTGTGGCTCTGTGGAATCAAAGACGACACAGCAAGGCAATACACCAAAACGCAATGGAGATCATTCATGGGACTACTCATTGCAGCCTGGACCACCATTGCACAGAACTGGAAAAATAAAAATACCCCATTGACCTACACCTGGCTACAGAAAGTATGGGCCCATATAACAATGGAGAAAATTACCCACAAACTTCAAGGAACAGGAGACAAATTTGTAAAGGAATGGGAAGGGACCCTGCAATACCTCCAGTCAGACTTTATGCAACAATGGTGCCCCCATAACATAAAAATCTCAGATATATTCAACGCATAAAAGGATCCCTGGACAAAAGACTCCATCCGTCCCGTGGGGAGGGAGGAGGGAGGGGGAAGGGAATGTTATAAGATTCAATGTTAACTTCTTCATGTATTATTTATGTAAAACTAATAAATACAAGTTAAAAAAAAAAAAAAGGACCTTTGACCAACTAAACTCAGGACAGGGAGAGGGCCACCAGGTTCCACTCACCCCACTTACCGGACAACTCTAAAATTTCAACGGGAATGATATTTTCGTCGAAGGGACTGCAGATCTGGACATAAAATTTGGACGGCACCGGCTGAAACATCTGATGATATTTGTGACTCCAGAGGGCACACCTTGTTTAAAGTGGAGTGATCCCCTGAGGAGTTTATCCCCTCTGATCGACTGTGTAAACAAGGTACTCTGGACTCAGACTAACTGCCCTATCAAATTAAAAATGAGTACCAATTATGTAAGCCTGAATGCTACCTGTCACATAATTGATCAAAGCTCTAAGAATGTAGAGTTCCATTTAAAAAATAACCAAGTCCCATACATCACTGTAATTTCTGTAGGAGAACAAACTGGTGATGGGAAGCCTTCTCCATTCTTGAAAATCAACCTTCCTCCCAGTTTTAAGTGGCAATCCACACTGGAAGGGAACACCCTACAATTTTACACCGGTCCAACATCAGGAGAAACCTTGAGTCTCGTGAAACCAGGCAAGGAGTCTGCTGAAAGTCTGATGGACATTCAGAAAAAGAGCAAGCAGTTGTTTTTCCCCATTCAGGTAATTGAGGGGGAGGAACCAGTATGTCTGAATAATGGATGGAGCTTCGTCAGCGAATAAATATTCAGGAAATGCCCAAAAGATCAGACTATTCCCATGTTTAAATTGATTGACAAATGGGAAGTAGGTCTGGAAACCCCAAATTCTAAAAATATCCTTTGCCAACAAAAGTATGGACCATAATTGTTGGGATGTGAGAGAAGTCCCATCTGTTTTTTATCTGGGAGTGCCATTCTCAACCGATTTGCAATCAATTTGGACCTCATTAATAATGAAGCATGGTCCCGACTGGGGAGTAGCCCCATGGGTTTTGACAACATTGAAAAAGCATTCCGGTCATCTCAATTGCTGCCTTATGCGGTTGAAGTTCAAGTGCGAGAAAAGGTTACCCTCCCAGAACAGGTGCGACAATGTACTCTTCACCTCAAAATTAAGCAAGGCAGAACCTCAAACAACAGGATGGATATATAAATCTAAATTCCATTCTCCAACAATAAGGTTTGTATTTAAATTCAACACCTCTAGTAGACCTAGGACACAACACCATTCGAATATTGGTGGATAACAGCGACCCTCGAATTATCCATTTGGGTGCAGACACCTTTATTGGAATGGCGGTTGATGCCCAACATTATTCTATTGATTTAGGTAATGAAATCATGGGACCAATCCCAAACGACTGTATTGACATCAGCGACGGTATTCCTCCAGAAAAGAGTTTTACTAGGCATGGGTGGAATTTCCTGGTGTACTCTTCCTGCCCTTACGGTGTGGAAGAGTTGACCTGTGACATTAGAAGGGAGGAGGTAGTGTTCAGAGTCAAAGACCACTATCTTGAATCTCCAACTGGAGGAAACCGCTGAAATTGCCAAGCCCGAGGTCTTTCCAGGTATCAAGCAGATGGCTGTGGAAAGGATCAATCTTGCTGATGCCTGTGAGACCGAGGAGCAAAGGCAAATGCTAAAACAGGTCTTACTGGAATTCCAAGATATTTTTTCAGTGGACTCATTTGACTGTGGACGCACATCCATTCATTCAACCACCATTCCTCTCTGTTTTTACTATCTGTTCCCCCGTGCCTTCTCTCGTTTCCGCTTCTTCCAACTCCTTGCCCCCTTACATTGCAACTCGCTGCCTTTCTCTATACACTTCATCTCCACCTATTCCTCCTTCCGTTCCTCCTTAAAAACACTCCTTCTTCTCCCCCCACACTGACTCCTCTCCCCTTCCTCCTCTTCTTTCTCCTCCCCACTCCACCTTCATGTTCCTTTATCTCTTTCTGTGTCCCCCCTTTGACTTCCACCCTCCCTTCTACTCCCTCTACTCCCTCTCCCCTTCTTCCTTCCCATACCTCTCCTCTTCTCTTCCTTCCCAAATGTAAATTGTTCTACATGCTGTTTTTCTGGTTTGAATCATGTTTATTTTATTGCTTCTATGTTTCATGTTTAATGTATTTTTGTTGTTATGCTGTAAAGCGCTTTGGTGTAAAGCGCTATATAAATGATAAAATACAAATACAAATTCGGATGGACCATACAATGGCTCCACTATGTGTGAAACAGTACCGGTTACCTCTTGCATCCATGGACTCACTCACAGAAATGATTCAGAATCCTATGGGATAATTCGTCTGATCCAAAGTACCTTCAGCAACCCGGTCCTGGGGATCATCAAACCAAATGGCCAATGGAGACTATGTGCAGACCTGAGGGAGTTGAACAAATGGGTCCACATGTCAAGATGGCCCCTTCCTTACATCGATCAGGGACTGGCCCAGATCCAAGGGTGAAAGGTGTACACCACTATTGACCTGACCAACGGTTACTGGACAGTACCCGTGAGTAGGGAAGACCAGTACAAGTTTGCCTTTACCTTTGGGGGGGCAACAGTACACATAGACCCGAACCCCCTTTGGATACTTAAACTCCGGCAATGAGTTCAACATCTTCCTACATAAGGCCATGCCTGATTTGGGCAAAAGAGGAAACCGGGCTTATGTGGATGATGTTTTTATCAATAGCCCAACTGTGAACATATAGCAGAAATCCGCTATGTTATAGCCCAGTTGCAGAAGGCCGGAGCAAAACTGTCCTTTCAGAAGGCACAGTGGTGTAAGACCAGAGTGAACATCTTAGGGTACGAGATCACACCTGACGGTCTTAATCTCCAGGCAAAGAAGGTGGAAGATTATTTGAAATTAAAAGACCCTACCACTCTGCGAGAATTAAGAAGCCTTCTTGGGATTTGCTAATTATAATCGAAAGTTCATTGAAGACTACGCAGAGGTCACTCGACCCTTTATCCATTTATTAAAGGCCAGAGTCAAGTGGGAGTGGGGTCCAGAATAATCTGAGGCAGTTAAACAACTGAAAAAAAGCCTCTCCCAGGCTCCTTGTTTGGCCACCCCATAAAGAACAGGGAGTTCTTCTTGGAGACGGGGTTCTCAGATACTTGCCTAACAGCGTTATTGTACCAAAAGCATGACAAGGTCAGCAAAGTCATCTCATACACGAGCAAGACTTTGTCCTCTGTTGAGGAAAATGTCAATGTCTGCGAGAAGGCACTGAGGAATTACCCCCCCATTCATACAGGGGGAGCACATCATTGTCGAGACTCCTCTCCAACCGTTGCAATATCTACAAACTGACAGAATCCGGGCAGGCAACGTTAGTCATTTCAGAATTACTTTCTGGATTCTGTCCATGCTTTACTGTTGAGGTCAGATATGGCCAAAACAAGACATGCCCCCTACCGCAAGGGTTAGCGGACATGCATGATTGTGCTCACGAAAACTTTCTCGAGGACGAAGGTCTAATAACCAACAACAACATGGAAGTGTACTTAACTTCCCCAACAAAGGTCTATGAAGGGGACATGTGTCAGGTGATACCCACAGTTTATGTGGATGGTTGCTCCTACCATGTTGATAACTACGAGGAACAAGAACTGGTGGCTGCCATTGGGAATGCATGGGTGAATGACATCCCGGAACCCTCTACTGGTTATAAAATAGGACCCTGAAGTAGTCGGGTTGCAGAGTTGATGGCTGTTTATCAAGTCATCCTCACTGCAGTGCACCACCAACTCAATGAACTGGTCATAATCACTGACTCTGATTATGTCAGGAATGGGTTTGTGGAGCATCTGATTAACTGGAAGAATTGAGGCATGCTTTGTGCCAACAACAACCACTAAAGCATCCCAAACTGATCAATCGACGATCTGGTGACCTCCAATGAGATGACCATCTGTTGGAAGAAGATAAGAGGTCATTCCAAGATAGAGGTGCCAGATAAGAATGGGAATGGCCTGGCAGACCAGCTGGCTAAAAACAGAGCTCTGCATGGGGATTTCATAGAAACGGAATCCCTGCTGGGTGAAATCCAAATGGCAGCTGTCACCAGGACAGAAACTCAGCCTAACAGCAAACTCTCAACAGCCCAGTGGAGTAAAGATACCCCAGATGCAGATTTGATCACTGCACAGAAAGAGGACACGAACATTGGGAAATGTTACCGACACATTGAACACCCTGTAAGCTTTCCCCTAAGAGAGTCGGATTATGCTGGTAAAGAGGATATCCGGGTGCTGAAGTTTTCCAAGATGTTCCAGATCCAAGATGGTTTGTTGGTAAGGAGAGCCCTACCTGGCAGTGATCAGTGGGTGGTACCTACCTCATTCCGAAGCTTGATGTTGAACCACGCCCATGATGCGGCCACTTCCAGTCATAGGGGGTTTCATACGACATGGAAAATCTTGCACAAGGTTGCCTACTGGCCACACATGGGCCAGTACCTCAACACTTACCTAACAGGGTGTCTTGCGTGTGCGCAATTTCAACCCAGTTCACTCACACAGAGAGCTCCCTTACAAAAAGGGGAATGACATTGCCATGGTCACATTTGCAAGTCGATTTCTTCGGGCCAGTGATTCACTCCTCTAGAGGAAACAAGTACATGTTAATTGTGACATGTTTTTCACAAAGTGGGTAGAATGTCTTCGAGCCCCAAATTATAAGGTGGAGACAGCTGATGCACTAATGATCAACCACATCTACTCTCGTTTCGGCCTTCCGCAAATGATTGAGTCGGATGAGGAAGCCATTTTACCAGTGAGGTGATGGCAAAGGTGTGGGAGATTCTAGGGTTAAAAAGAAAACTCCACATTTCCTATTGCCCAGCCTCAAGTGGGAGGGGTAGAGAGATACAACACAATTGTGAGTATCTTAAAGACGTTTTTGGCAGACTCTGGGCCCAGTTAGGACATTCGATTGCTGCTTGTCCTGATGGCTATTAGGTCTACACCATCTTCTGCAACAAAGATGTCTCCATTTGAGCTCATGACCAGATGCAAAATGGTGTTCCTGCAGCATCTACTTTATAGGACTGCTCATGAGTACATAAAAAATGTAGGGAAGCACCTCCAGCATGCTTTTGCTGATGCTCAGCACAATTTAGAAAAGTCAGCTGAAGGAATGAAGACCTACTGTGATCTAAAGACCACCAAGAAAGAATATGAAGTAGGTGACAAGGTTAACCTGTACAATTTTCAAAGGAATCAGGCCAAGGAGCGGTAATTCCTCTGATCCTGGCGGGGTGCCTTTGAAATTGTCGATACAATACCACCTGTTGCTTACAAGAACAGATGGAAGTAAAATGGGTCCACATCAATCAGTAGAAAAGCTGTCATCCCAGACACGATTTAGGATTGATGAGCCAAATGAAAGTCGAGCAGAGGAACCATCTGAAGAATGAATGAAAAGGAAGGATGAAAAATTGGGTGGAAACTAATATATATATATATATATATATATATATATATATATATATATATATATATATATATATATATATATATATATATATCAGGGATTCATTTACTTGGTGTAACTGTACAAATTAAGAAAATAAATAAAATGTGTTTTGTGAAATGGTGAAAATGTCAGGTAATAATTGTATGCTGTTGTTGTTGTAAATTCTATGTAACTCTTTTTCTATCTTTTATTAGAGAACTAACCTCCTTAACTTCCAGCCTGGAGGTGAGAGTGGAGTCCGGTGAGAACCCCAGGGACCTTGAAAGTAAGAAAGGGGGTGCCGTGCCATACCCTCCAACCCAAAGATGGAAGGGGAGGCTGGAGTGCCTACTCCCAAAAGAAGGAAGAAAAGGGGGTGCCATATCATACCACCCAAACCAGAGACCAAAGGGGAGTCTGGAGTACCCACTCCCTGATGAAGGAAATGACACCTAATGAAGTTACACTCTGCCCTTCTCTTCCCCAACAAAGAGTCATGAAAGAACAGGGGAGGGGCATGTAGTCCCTTTCACATGAGCAGCAGGAATTTAAACACAGAAGCAAAAACGGCTTGGCCTTTATTTTTTTCAAGTATAATTGAAGAGCCATGTGGAAAAGGGGCCTACCATGTTGTTTGTGGAAACTAAAACACAATAAAAAAATAAAAAATAAAAAAGGGGCCTAACAAAGGAAAAGCAGCATTTTAATTTAAAAAATAAGGAAAAATCAAAGATCCCTTTCACATGGAAAAAATGATTTTTAAACAGTGACACCAAAAATGGCTTGCACAAGTGTGTGCATATAAAAGCAGTTTAAAGGTGAAAATGTGCCACTGCCAACAGAGAAATGTCAGGAAAAAAATGTGATATGCGGGTTGACAAATAGCAATGTATATTAGGTTTCACATACAAAACTCAAGTAACATTTTGAAAAGCCACTTTGTGTTCATGAAAAAATGTCAGCCCAAGACAAACCCTTTTGCTATTTAATTATTTATTTAGCATTTGTAAAGTGCGCCTAACCCATAGGTATCTGAGTGCTGGACAGGCAGAGGTAAGACATTATACATAGGTTGCATAGAGGCGAACAAGTACAGTAGTAGAATTTACAAATTTGACAGTATTTACAGTTTTACAGTTATTTACAGTGTATACAATTTACAATATACAGTTTGCAATATGCTAGTTTTTAAGGCACGTTTGGGTGCCAACCAGTAGTAACTCTGTTTTTTAGTTGTTTAAACAGAGTTCATGTTGAGCCATCCACATTTGGATCGTCTGATAGATATTGTTGAGTTTGGTGGTGTCTTTGTCGTAGTCTCTTGGGTGATGCAGTAGTTGGTATAGGACACTCCAAATTTGTCTAGACGGTCAAACAAAGGCTGGGTAAAAATATTGTGTAGAGTGGGTGACACGCAGGATCCTTGGCACATGCCACAGAGAACTGTGGATGGGGCAGCATTTGCTATGTTGGGAAAAATTCTTGTTGTGCGTTCTGAGAGGAAGAACTCTATCCAAGTAATGGCTTTCGAGGAGAATTGGGCAGCACTAGCTAGGTGATGGCATAGAATTTTATGGTTCACTAGATCAAAGGCCGAAGAGAGGTGTAGGGGAACTAAAATAACTAGATTTCCATTGCCAATGATAACGTCCATTTGGTATTTGAGGCCAAGGAGCACCATTTCCGTACAATGCCTGGGTCGGAAACCCGATTGGCGTAGGCCCATGAGGTTATTTGTTTCTAGGTGTTCTTGAATCTGAAGGTAAGTGGCACGGTCTAGGATTTTCAGGAGATATGAGTCTGTAGGAATGGGGCGGTAGTTTGTCGTGATGTTAGGGTCGGCAATGGTTTTTTTAAGAGTGGGAGGACCGAAGCATCTTTTAAATTCTTGGGGACGGTGTGTTGTGCAAATGATTTGTTGATTAGAGAGGTGATGAATGGGGCAAGTTCTGTGACACGTTCTGCCAGACAGATGTCGCCTTGACATCTAGAGGGTTTCAAGCTGGAGATGATCTTGGTAACCTCTGTGATGGAGACAGGCCTAAATTCAAATGATGAGAGGGGTATGCCTAAATTATGGGTGTCAATGACAGTATCTGGAGTGACTACCTTGTGTTTTTTGTTGGTAATTTTAGTTTGGCACATTGCAACTTTATCCATGAGTGCATTCTGGATGTAGGTGCACCGGGTTTCATCTTTGTGACATGTTTCTGGTGGACTGGTTGGTGACTCGAGTTCCCTCATTATGGTAAAGAGTTTTTTTCTCCCAGATTTGGCATTAGCTATTCGCTCATTGTACGTTAGGCTCTTTGCTTGGAGTATAGCTTGCTTGTATTTTTTAGCAGAGGTGAGGAAGAGTTCACTGTTGGCTTTGGTAGATGAGTCTTTCGAGAGAGATTTGGCAGCACGTTTATTGGATCTTAGACTTTTAAGGTTAGGAATAAACCAGGAATTGAGGTGAACTGTAGGTTTAGGTTTGCAGTGTTTGAGTTGTGCAATATTGTCAATGGCCTGTAGGATGGTGGCATTGTATAGATCTACCAGAGTGGCTGGATTAACCGATTGGTGGGTGTACTCAGTGATTGGGCCTAGCAGAGGGAGCATGTTAGTGTGTTTGATTTGCTATGGTGGGAAACTTCACAAGGAAATCTCCCAATAATGTGTCCTGCTAATGGTGCCAAAATTCAGTGTTCTCCAGACATGCTGGCTCTGAACCATTGACTGTAGGAGAAGTTCCGATTGGCTACATCATGACTAATATGCGTGAAAACGGGGGCAGCCGCTTCAAAGAGCAAGCTTCCAGCACAAAGGAGACTGATTAAAAAACTCTGGGTAGAGGCTGACCCAGTGAAAACAAATGGCCAGAAGGCAGGAGGAGGGCCATTTGTCCCACAAAAAGATTCACAATTAATTTAAAAGGAGTATTATCATTGAGGCCTTTTTCTCAGCAATTATAATGCAGATGGATTTCATCTATGTATCATTCTTTATGTAATTTCCAGGCGATTTTGGAGATATAAAATTCATCCACCTGCGACTCATGGAACTGTAATGGCTATCTAAAATTTGTTTCTGGCTGATTTGAACATGTTCCAAATGTGAGAGTTGGTGAGCACGTGGAGAACACAATTAGGCATATGGGTAATAACTTACATATTTGTGACTGTTATGGTTTTTATGTGAACAGCAGAAAGGTGCCACATGGCCGTTCTGCAGGGTACAGACTTGGTGGTTGTCTTATCTAATTCTCCATGATTAGCTGAATTAAGTTTATTATGGTAGTTGTTAGTAAAATTATGAAGTTGTGATACATAACTAGTTGTTGCCAAAAAGTTGAAAGGAGGACGAATGGAGATTGCAAATGGGAATTTCCATAAATTGCTCCAGACCCCTAAACCAATCCTGACTTGGAGGAAGGGTTTGGGAGGAGAGAGAAGGATAACTGTCCAATCCTAGTTGCGGAAATTATTGTATTGCAGGGTACTTCCCCAGGATTGTAAATTGGTGGTTTCATTGCTGCTATATTAGGGAGACACACAGGAGAGGAGACAAGAGACAGACCATCAGGATGGCTGCTGAAACTTACCACCTGTAAGGAGACAACAGAGGAGATTGATGAAAGTGCATATGGGTGTAGCTGTCTATTTCTAGGAAGGCCTCAAAGCTGACTGGGTCCTATGTTAGAAAGCGGAAGGGCATCTTTGAGAATGTAGTGACAAGACCCCTGCCATATCTTTTCAGAGTGTCCTGAGATGCAGCTGGATTTCCTGAACTGTAAACAGAGGCTTTCTGTGTAAGTAGAACTGAGCCCTGGGAAACCAAAAGTTGGGGGAGTCTGCTTGCCTTGAATCCTTTCCCTTTATAGTGAGTGGGGAGGAGTGGGGGGACAAAACTGTGTAGTTCCTTAGCCTATTCAACTAAATGTATTAATTAATTAATTCCACATTTGGCAGAACACTACGGGGTGACTTTTGTCAAAATACAAAATTAACAAAGCTCACTTCCCAGTGTGCGCTGAAAACTATACCCTATAATTTAATTGGTTAATCCTTTTTGTGCTGCTGGCCCCGACTTCTTTAAGGAAGAGGGGTGTCTTTGTTCTTAAATCAGTCCAACCTATTTATCCAGCATCCCGAACACAGGCCTTTCAGTAAGGGGGCACTGAAATCTAAAATTCCCCAAATAATTTCAATGTTTCTGTCTGACTTCCCAACATAGACCATAGCAAGGGAGGTCTGAAAAACAAACCGCTAAATCTCCCTGTGTTTATTTTAAACCAAAAGTGTGGGCGGAATTATAATTGCTATATGTATTTGTACCAATCTTGAAATCCTACTGCTAGTCCTTTAAGCCCACAGGGAAATCAAAATCACACACCACTACATTTATAATTCATTATTTCTTGAAGTGAAATTGGAAGAAATTGAAGAATAGTGATTCTGTTCTTTTTAATTCACTTTTGTGATTTATTTATGCTGAGACAAATTGATTTTGTTGTGCCATGGATAAAGTGGTGTTTGACATTTTTGTGCTAATTTCTATTACTTTTATTTAAATAAATACCAATATATTTCCTGTACACCAGCCTGGTTCTTGCCTCATTTGTAGCTCTGGGGGGTGTAACCATGGGACATGCTAAGTGTCTGAAATAGGGCTGAAGAAAATAATCTGTTAAATAGTTAGTTTGCGTGATACCTTTGGTGGGGAGGGAAGGAACTCCCTGTGTTAAGGGTGGTCCCTCAATAAACCGTTACAAATACCTGTAGCCACAGAACTGGAAATACTGCTACAATAAAGGTCTCCAGGGCTCCATGCATTAGCTTATATAAGGCCACAAGAACTGGGCATAATACTTGATTTTTTCCTCATAAATGGGCACAACACTGAAGATGTGGCCTCCAAACCTGGTGACAACACTCTAGTCGAGGCCTTCACAATTGGACATAACTTTCCAGAACTGGCCACAATATTGCAGGTGTGGCCTTCAGAACTCGAGGCCATATTCTATATGAAGCCTCCACAATTGTGTGGCATCCAGAACCGGGCAAAATACTGCACAGGTGCCCCTACCAGGACTGGATACAAGGTCCTAGATGAGGCCTCGCCAATGCTTTCTGCAGATAGTGCATGTTCCATTTCTCTGTTGGACACCACATCCCCTATGAAGCCTCACATTCCTGCACTCTCCCCAGGGGCATATCCTCATTTTTGGACGCTATAGTGGTCAGTGGATGGGATAACCCTCTTGGTAAAAGCAGCACCCTGAAGGTCCTTGTTAGGTGAAAGCTGAATGTGTATAGAGGAGCAAGTCTGATAAAGCAAAAAAGAAAAATCTGAACCTTTCTCCTTAGCACCACTCCGGTTGTTGCTAGATAGGCTGGTGGGAGGTGGGGGTGGAGAGGATCAGCTGAAATTAGCACATGAGTTTTGCTTTCTGTAGCAGCTGCTTTCCCTGTTGCTGAAGTGAGGAATGCAGTTTACAGCTCCCTCTATCCCAGAAGCAACCAGTTTGATTTCCTGGGTGTATTTTTGTCCACAACAGACTGGGTGTAGATCAAAGATCAAATTCTTGCTCAACTCCCCCTTCTCGCTTCACTGTAAGGTTTTAGGAAGCCTTGGGGCCACTGTTTAACATGACGCTGCTTGAAATTTTCCCTTAAAATGTCAAGAATCTCCTCAGAGTGGCACAGTCCTACGGATGGAAACTTGCAGTGCTCTTCAGATGAAGACTGGCAGTGGTCACCTCAAGTTGGTGCAAAGATTGGTTTTGACCACACTTTCTAGTGAATTGCATACCATTTCTTTCACAGATGTATCATTACGTGGATTAAAGGAGTGTACCTTTTATTCAAACAATGAGATTTGGGGACAAACCTGCAGTGTTGGTGCTGATGATGCAGGGTACGACTGTCACATTGGTGAACAGTGTGAGAAGCTAGCACTGGTCTGCAATATGACAATCTTCAGTGTTGTGATGGGTGGAAAGCTCAGTAGGGACCCAGATGCAGGCGTTGGAGACCAGAAAGTGAATGAGTGTCTGGACTCTGGAGTGGAGGCAAACCCTTGTAAGGGTGTCCCTAATTACGCTCACACCAGAAAGGATACACCCCTCTAGGGAAATAAGGCAAAAAGTCTATCTTGTAAGGATAACAAGTTTAATCTTACAAAAATGAGTATGGTAGCAAAGGACTGCCTGAACTGTCTTCTCTTGTCCCTCTTCTGTTCCTTCCTTTCCAAAGTGATTTTAGGCAGGGGTGTATATAGTCCTGTTTTGCTGTGGTGGCGTCACTGGATACAGACCATGGCTCCATCCCAAACCGCCCTTATTCCATAACAGGGATGCTCCCAAGCCTCCTTCCTTCATTGTCAGCGGTTTTGTCAGAACATGCTGCTCTACATTTTGCTTCCTTATACAGAAACACACTGCAGCCGTGCAGACTTTTACAAACCTTGAAGCCTAGCCCAATTGAAAAATAAAACATTTTTATAACTAATTTTCATTCATTCTGTCCATATTTCACTCCTCCTGCTAATGCTATCTGGGCCCTGTAGTCTCATTCACACCTTCTTTTCATAATCTGTCCCATTTTGCAATTTGTCGTACAGAATATGTAATCCCTATTCTTAGCCTGCATAGACCCTTGAGTGTCAGTAGACAGCTGGTGAGTCACTTTGTGTACTGCCAGCCTTAGTGGTGAACACAGTGGAATTGCCTGTAGTCCATTTTTAGCGTAGGCTGCATTCTTTCCGGGAAGGAGGGGGAGTTTGCATCTACCGCACTGAGATTTTAGAATGCCTAGGATCTGACATTACAAATCTATCCAGTTAATAGTTAATTGCACCTTATATTTAAACAATAACTGCCTTTTTCAGTGCCTGTCCATGTCTGTGTATGTGATTATATTTTCATGAGAGCCTTCAAAGTGCCACTCCTCCCCCCAGTCCATTATAGCACCTAAAAGAGGTCTTGCCTAATTCTAAAGCGCTTGGGGGTGCAGGAGCACCCTGGTTCCTTTACAACATTCTCTGGACTTGCGCCGTGTTGTTGTGTGCCGGAGTTGTCGCCTGGTCCTTCCCTCCTTGGATGAGTACAACAGCGCCTGCAGGGGCCTATAGGCCTAAGGTACTGAGGATGTGCAGTATCCAGCAGCAAGTAAGGTAGGTACCCCTACCCAGTGGTCGAAGTGAGCGGGAGCGGTCGGGAGCGGTGCTCCTCTACTTTTTTAAATTACGTTTTACAGCTCCTATACTTTTATTTTAAAAAGAAACCGTTCCGGAATGGTTTCGTTTTAAAATAAAAGTGTAGGAAGACGTTGCAGATTGCTCTTTCAGTGCACTGCACTGAACGTTCCCTTAAAAAGCAGGTGCAAGTGTTTGGGGGTTTGTATTGTGCGTGGGAGGGGACGTGATGATGGGGTTGGGGGGGAGTGGGTGCAGGCCAGCAGGGAACATAGTTCCACTATTTCTTTTCGTACACTTCGCCCACTGCCCCTACCTACTCCCCACCCACCAAATTTGGTTAATGGCAACCTGTTAGTGTGTGTGTGTGTGGTCAGCTTGTTGGTGGGGCTGGGCTGCGTGTAGGTGGTTTTGTTGTGCATGTCGTGTGCTTAGTGTTGAGGTGTGTGTGTTGGTATACATCGTGTTTATGGGTTGTGTGTTCACAGTCAGATTGTGAGCATGGCATGGCATTGAGTCTGTATTTGTGAGTTATTGGGATGCATGTGTGGCTGGTGAGTGTATCACAAGCAAATGTTTTGTTTTTGTAATGAGTTGACCAACACCAGCTTTCCAGACAGTACTTGCGGAAGGCACTGCAGATCCAGTGAGCGTGCAATCAGAGAAGTAGGAGGGGGCAGTAACTTCCACCGACCAGATATGGTGATAGGTTGCATGAAATGCTGCAGTGGGGAAGACAGGCTCACGTAGGGGAAGAGAGTGGCTCTGATGCCATGGCAGGGTACTGAATAATGACAGCATAAAACAGCACTTGCTGCTGCTGGGATAGTCTGCACTAGACTTTCTAATTAGCCCTGCATTCTGCTCTGCGTGGATGGCCCCCGAGATAGCCTGCACCAGACTTTCTAATTAGCCCTGCATGCTGCTCTGCGTGGATGGCGCCCTTCTGCGCATGCATCGGGTGAGTCCAATCACCATTTGGGGAGTTGCATTTGCCATTTTTCTGCCGTTCGCTGGTCAGAGGTGACCGGGCTCTTGCTGGCTGCTGCTGATGGGAGCCCATTGAGACCTCCCTGTTCGTTTTCAAATGAAGCGATCTTTTTAAAGATGTGTGGTTTATTCATGTAAACAATACAAAGTCACGTACTTGGTGAAATATGCCAACTTTTTAACTCAGATCAGCATTGCTTTTCAGAATAGCGAAATAATCACATTAAGGAAGTCTTCCCCAGCCTGACCGTGCCTGCTTTGATATTCCTGAGAAAATGTCAAATGCAATAGGCAGGAGAGGCATGGTCGCTGGGATTCCATAAGGATTGCGAAAACCGATTTTTCCAATAATGGAGGCATTCAAAGGGGTTTCTGTTCAAAATTGTTTGTGCATGTATGTCTACGTTCATCATAAAACGCAGACTATGACCGGTAGTTCAATGAGTTACGCTCCTGTGCCGAGACCACATGTTCGGATCTCAGTAGTGTAGACTCAACACATTGGAGTGACTCTCAGCACACCTCCATTCCTGTCTTGGAATGATTTCCGACCATACAATCTCGGTCTCCCGCAGCTGTTCCGCCAATTCCTGCAAGGATAACATCATCTCCCTCATCAGTCTCCTTCTCCCCAAACTCGTTAAGTCTTTGTCCCCGAAATGTATGATCAGCACCTCAGGTTTTTGCTGCTTACCCAGCAATTTGTGCATGTGCCCCTGCAGCTGTTACCATCTCATGCCGGGCACCTCGTGCCACCATATCCGGTATTCACCAGCGGTCAACTCCTCCTGGTCGGCCGTCCAGCTCACCCCAGCCCTTGACTCAAATGAATGCCCCACCACCCAGACAGACCGCCTCCTTCTTTGTGCCGCAGCTACTAGGGAGGAGATGAGAGGGAAGCTGTTAGCACTATATTTTTTCAGACCTTATGTACCTATTCAAACATCCCGATTTCCATCCCCCAATTCACTTGATCGCCTCAGCGCTTAGGTCCATCTCTGCTGCCGAGGTGGCTGCCCCTATCCTAAAGGAGTGGGACCCAAACACCCCTTCTGTAACTCCTGCTTTTACCAGCGCCATGTCCATGACCCTCCTGAATTGGAAATGGCTCAAAGCTGCCCCATCACTGTGAACGAGAAAAGGGGACCCTTTGCCTGTAGGAACTCTCAGGTGGAGATACGCCGCCACGCACCCTACCGTGCAAACCTTGCTGCCTTGTGTGCTGCTGAGTGTAATAATCCTACCTTTCCCTCTCTGATCTGTCTTGGATTTTCTAAGGCGGATGCTCAACCGCCCTCCATCTAAGAGTACGTCACCCATCCTAAGGAACCCAGAACCTCTGCCTTCCTTATTCTCCAGTACCAGCTCGCTCACCCTGAACGCCCCAAAGAAAGCCAATGTGAAGGCAGCTGTAAACAAGACCTTCTCGTACTCATTCCGGCACACTCCTCCCACGCATCCGATCATACTGTGCAATTTCCCCACATCAATGGGCCGCCTGTCATCAGGCTTCCTCTCGGCCTGCTTGGCCCAACCTTTCATTGCCAGGACAATGTAGTGCTCTTTTGTGGAATCTGTCCTACCCCCCAACTTGTAGTAGTGCGCTATCGCCGCCAAGTGATATGCCATGCAAGATCTGGACCTCCCAGATTGCCAACACCATCCCACAAAAGCCCGGACTGGCAAATCCCTAAGTGATTCTAACATTTCGCTCTGAAAGGCCACGAACTGCTCCCAGCACCCTTTGTATCTCCTTGCTGTGCCAGGTGCCAGCAAGGTATTGATCAGGGAACTCAGATCCCCCCAATCATGCCACACCTTTGTGTCTTGAAAGGGGTCATTGTCACGCTTGCTTCCTTTTGTTTTTTTCCGTATTGTGGCTTCTCCACTTGAACCTTTTCTCCCGACGCCCTGGCAGGTACCATCTTATCTATGTACCCGCCCACATCCACTTCGTCCCAGGTTATAGCTGGCCACACCTGCATCTTAAGTCTAAACCCCCTATCATAGTTGAGCCAGGCATCCCTTCCATGTTTTAGATACAGCTCATGAATGCATTGCTCATATGCGATCATTGCCACCTCATCCTGTGGAAATTTCTCTAGCATGATGGTAGCATACATCCTAAAAGCCCTCACCCAATTGTGACTAGTGACCTCCACCATTGGTCTCTCTCTGTCTTTCTTTTCCCTCTCTCTCACCCTTAATTCCTTTAACCCTCCACCCTCGGGTTCCATCCCCACCAAATGCAGGATTTCCAAGAATTCTTTCCACCATACCCTCTCCTTGTATGCCAAGGGTGTATGCCATACCAATGCATTCACTGCAACTCTTGCAGGGGCAAAGCCTGGCATAGGCCTCCTGTACACCGCAATATTGTTCGCCATTCCACCCTGAACCTGACTGGCTGTTGGTGTCGCTATTGGCTGCACTCCCTGACCATCCACACCACAAGGGGCGACCCAGTGGGGATCCCAGGATTATGCTGACCCTTGTCCCCACCAAGACTGTCCTACCACCTGAGGGGCTGTTGGCGGTGGCCTCCCATTCGCCAACTGCCCCACTCCTACCACATGACCTGCCCCGGGGCCCACCTCTCTTGATGCCAGGGTTTCCCCTTGGAGGTGAACAGCCTCAGCATTTCTACTCAACTGGTTAAATGCATTAATATTATTACATAACATTTGCCCATTGCTCCCATTTCCCCATGCTTGCATACACTGCATTAACATACCTTTTACTGTCTCCAGGGTGGTTGGGCCCTCTGCTGCTACCGCCGGGTTGGCTACAGGAGCGCTGGGAGCGCCGCCACGATTCCTTGGAGCCTCAGTAGGTACAGGCGCCATTGCGGCTTCAATTGCGGCTTCAACCTCCTGCACCCTCCCCTTTCTTTTAGGGCCCGCCATTTTGTGTCTTCTAACAGCTTCCGCCTGTTGCCTGCTGGCCTTGGCTTTCTCTGTCATGACCCTCTTCCTCTTGGAGACTGGCTCCTCTTGTAGACTGGCTCCTCTTCCTCAAGGTGCTCTTCTTCACCCTCTTCCAAGGAATGTATTTCCACCCAAGCCTCCTCATTCAATGTGGATGGGAACAACAGAGGTGATTCAGCCTTTTGGTTGCGCCCAGCAACCTCTGCCCCCATTTGAGATGTCACCAGCTCCATCCAGTTTGTGCCATGCTTGGCAGCAGCCATCCGTGCGATGGCAAGGAAGGCCTCCAGGTCCTTCTGAGGGTAAGTAAGCCCCTTAGAGCCTTAGCCCTGTGCCTCCATCTTCTTTGCTCACAAGGCAGTAAAAATATACCAGCTGTCCCCTTGGAGGGCTTCACCCAGCTGAGCCCACTTTGCGCAGCTCGACACTACTCCTGGCTAACACATGCTGGATGGCTTCACCCCGCTGAGCCCGCTTTGCTCAGTTCACACTAGTCCTGTAATATTCGTGCTGGAGGGCTTCACCCAGCTGAGTCCGCTTTGCACATCTCCCCTTAGCCCTAGCAGATTAGTGCTGCAGGGCTTCACCCAGCTCAGCCCGCTTTGCGCAGCTCACAATAATCCCTGAATGCTCGTGCTGTTCACCAAGCCTTGTATTGTATTGTATTGTCCTGTATTGTTCACAACAATAGTCCCACGCCCATAAAATATTCCGGATGCTTCCCAGAGGCTGCCTGATGCAGTCACAAGTATATGCCTTTGCTCTGTTCACCTCTTTAAAAGTTTCACCCCTGGGCGGCCCGGGTGTCTGGTCGGGCAGGCACTCACAGTTCAATTCTTATTTTTAAAGTAGTTTGCCCTTGTTGATTCACCCCTTTAAAAAGTTTCACCCCTCAGCGGCCTGGATGTCTGGTCGGGCAGGCACTCACCGCTCAATTCTTGCTTTTAAATTATGCCTTACTTGATTGACACTGTGCCTTACCGGGACCGCTCCGAGCTCTTCGCCGACAACCGACTGTTCCTGCTGCAGCTGCGTTCCTTTTGGCTCCTCCCCCAAGTCCGCATACTCTTGCTTTGGCACCGCGGCTCCTGCTGATCTTTACGCCGGCTCCGATGGGCTGCTCCTTCTTCCTGTTTCCTCCGTACTTCAGGCGGCGATGGCTGCTCCTGCTCCCCGCCTCTTCACGATTATGGGCAGGGACGGCTGTTCTCTCTCTAACGCTGTGCTCCCACACTTAGCTCCTTCTCACAAAATCCGGCAGCACATCCCAACGAAAAGTCCTTTCCAGCAGGATGCCCGCCGCTTATATGGGGCTTGCCCCGCCCCTTTCTTTTGTTGCCCTTCGCGGGCTTTCCGAGCGGTTTGGCACTCTTTTGGCTAATACCTCCCCCCTACCCAGGAGGGCAGTGGGGAGGGAAGAGGAGTGAGGCGCCTGCCCCGGTTATCGGGTGCCGTCTCCATTTTGGGTCTTTTCCGTCGTCACCTTCAACACCGTCATCAGGCCAATGAAATAAGTATCGTTTAACTGGGTCATACTGGCACCTGGAATAGGCATAGGCATTTTAGTTCCATGAAATGCCAATAATGTGTTAGTCAGGGTTATATAAAAGTTATCATTACACTAATATGAATAGAAGTCTCCAGACAAGTGAAAATAAACATGAAATGTGAGGCAATGGGTATGCAATTTTGTGGGACTCTCCAACTATAAATGCAGGTGCAGTGCTAGCTGAGCTCCCTGTCGTCGACTTGACAACGGAACGTTATTTTGCAAAGATAACAACAAAAATACGTGTTATGGGGGCCGATATGGACATCCAGCAGGCCCCATGGTACTACAGGACACCAGCACCAATGGGGGTGGGGGCACAGCCAGCTATGCCCCTGACCGTGCGGGCCTCTGCCAACGTGCTGGAACGAGGGTCCCATGGCATCAGGGCATGCTGGCCTGTGACTCCCACATGAAAGGAGACACAGAATCAGTCGCTCCTCTTCTGGAGTCTGCAGCCGTTCTGTCCACGTGCCTGCAGGGCTCCCTTTTATTAGCTTGGGCCATGACCCAGTCATGGCCCATCTTAAAAGGGCAATACACATGGGAGGGATACATCCCCTTAAAGGGCAACACACATGGGAGGTTTACTACACAACAATACGTAAGTTTACTGCTGCATCCAAATGAGTTTGAAGTCAGGTCATAAAGAATATATATAACGGAAAGAGTCCCAACAGGAAACAACCGAAAAATTACTTGCAGTGTAAAAAAGCAGAGGAATCTAGGCAAAAAATATGTTTCACTTATTACCGGGCCATATGTTTGTTCTGTATTTTATTAGAACACAGCATTTGTTGTGCTAAATCTCCAAAATGTGTATGAACTTTCACATTTATTCAATAAAACGCAAAGCATTCTCATTATGAAAACACATACAGGAAATGTGATACCCACAGAAATATGCTGGGTGCAAGTGAAGCAAAGAACCAACGAAAAACATCAAGGTTTAAACACAGTACATCTTTTTATATTTTTTTTTATTTTATTGGTTTAAATTCAAACCTTCAAAATATTTTACATCAAAAAATAAAAAATAACACATTGAACTTTGTCATTTCTCCCCAAATTAACCTCCTCCCTTTTGTCCCTAAATCTAAATATTACTCAATAATTTTTTGTTGTGTATAGAACATACAACATTAGGGCTAGCCGTCTCTTAATTACTCATTAGTGTCTTTTAGTCTCTCTTCTATGACGGCCAGGAAGGAGGTCAATGGTATAATTAGTTTCATATCCAAGCAGTTCCACATACTCTGCCACCACTCATCAGCGCATGTCGACTGATGGTCATCGTGCCATCGTCCCAAGTGAATTGATCTTACATCTTTCAACGCTGCACAAGAAAGAACTAAATGTCTAAGGGACTCCGGCTCCTTTTTGCACAACCGACAAATGGGATTTAGACCTGCATTGCCAGCCCAGTGACAGATTCTATCTTTGGCTTTCATTGCATTTAGCCTGAATAGCATAAATGATCTTCTAGCTTTCGGATTCGGAAAGCGAGTCAGATATTTTTGAAGGATACCATACCCTCTTGCTTCAGCGGGAGAATCTTTCATCGCGTGTGCGTCAATACGTTCAGTACACGTATTTATCCAATCAGCACGCCATAATGTCACTATGGCTGCCGTTGGATTTGTGTGAAGAGTTTTCAAGTTGATGTTATTCGTTGCTAAAAGATCTTCACATCGTTTTACCCATTGCGAAAGGATATCTGGTCCTTTAGATGAAGCATGATGGAAAATATGGAATTGGAGTATTCCTTCCTCTGCTCTTGTTTTCTGAAACAATGTGAGCTGATTCCAGCATATGCTGGCATGCAATGAGATTAGAGCAAATTCATATTTTATACACGCTGATGAAATTCCGGGCGGTAAGCTTAAGGACTTAGTCCAGAACATGTGTTCTAGTGAGGCCCAGTGAGTTGACGGGCAGCCAAAAGCATTTTCCTCACCGTAGGCCAGGATCGGCACCACTTTTTGTTCATAGAAGTTGCAAAGTGGTTGCATTGAGAAGCGCCCATATTTTCTATGCAACACTAGGCCCTGACAAGCCAGCTGGCCACACTTTCGTTTTGAGTCTGCTACCCAAGGTTCATCGCAAATACTGGAATTCAAAATCATCGCAAGATATTTAACGCTTTTTGAAATGTGCAGTTTCTCTTGATTTAAAGACCACACCTGTCTTGATCCTTTTTGTAGCCGGCTTATTTTTAGGTTCTCAAAGACCAGTATTTCAGTTTTTGCAGTATTGATCTTTAAATTGTTCTGACACACGTATTTTTGAACTGCTTCCAGTTTACGTTGAAGCCCAATTGGTGTCAGGTCTAGGATTACCAAATCGTCAGCATATAATAGCCAGCCTGCCTTCAATGAATTGAGTTTTGGCGGAAAAGATCTCACAGATTGAATCGTGGCACCAATGTCAGAGATAAAGAGGCTGAAAATTGCTGCTGCTAACGGGCACCCCTGCTTGACACCTTTATACATCCTGATTTGAGCTGATAAAGTCCCAGATTGATCGAGCCAAATGAAAATTGAAGTGTCATTGTGAAGTTCTTTAATTGCTGCAAGTAATCCAGCTGGACAGCCCCACAATTCTAACTTTTGCCACAACATTTCACGGTCGATCATGTCAAATGCCATGGAAAAGTCGACAAAGGCAAGATACACTCTCGTGTTTGTTCTAAGGGCTTCCATTTTCAGCAGATTTAGTACAAGCAGGTTCAAAGAGCAGCCAACAGATTTCGCAAAACCCACCTGTCTTTCATCCACTCTATTTGATGTTTTTGGCCATGCAATCAGTTTTTTTTACAGCAGAGATGAAAAAATCTTGCCCAGACCGTCAAGTAAGGCCACCGATAGTTTTTTGGTGATAATCTGTTACCTTTCTTGAATATGGGTACTATTATCCCAGTCTTCCATGAGGCAGGTATTTGTTTTTGCAGGTTAATTCTTGCAAATAGATCACCACACAGATCGGCCCATAAGTCAGGAAACTGTTTAATCATACAGTTCGACAACCCATCAGGTCCAGGTGCCCGAGAGTTTTTTGCTCTCACGATTGTCTCACGGATTTCGTCTTTTGGGAACTGTAGATTCCATGATGTTATATTGGAAATTGACTTATTTGGAGCGAGATCTTTATGATAAAAGGCTGTGAAGTGATTCACCCACTCTTTTTCTGGAACCGGGCAAGCTTGCAAAGCAACTTGTGGGGCTTCCATGCCATTGATTATTCACCAAAACTCCCCGCTGTTTTTGTTCATTAGAATCTTCATCATTGCTTCAGCGTCATTCTGATGTAGTATTGCTTGATGGCTTTTAATCCAGTTTTTATAGGATTGTCTCGCTGCTTTATTTTTCGCTGATATTTCTCCCAATGGCCCGTGATTATTTTTTCGAATTTCAGCTCTCATCATTCTTTTTCGTTGTTTTATCATAATGTCAAAACTATGCTTTTTCTGAAAAGACCAATTTTTCATACCAATATTCTTTGTTTTGAACTGCGACAGTATTGGCACATAATCAATCTCCTTCCCTGTTGACTTAAATTGATTGCAAATTGTGATTACCTCCTTTTCATCCAACTTTAAGCGGAGGCAATTTGGTTCCACTGAGATTTTTGCACACCATTTTTCACTCTGCGCACCTCTTAATTCTTGGAATATTAGTTCCAGCATTTCATGGTCACTGTTGTTCATCGACCGGATTTTCATAGACTTGATTTTTCCGTGCATGGTGTCAGAAACGAAGATATAATCAATGATGGAACTTTGGCCTTCTCGCTGCCACGTCGGCATTGCCGGAATATCACCTTGCGTACAGCCATTTAGCATTGAGAAGCCCCTTACTTCCATTTCGTCTAACCATGATTTTGCTAAATTACCTTTAAGGGAGCTCTGTGGGTTAAAAAATTCAATATTCAGGTCTCCACAGACAATCAAGTCACTTCCAGTGCTGGATTCTAATAAATTATTAAGAATTGTGGTAAACTGATCAATAAAGGGTTGTGTCCCAAAGTTGGTGATTCCAATATATATTAATGATATGAATCACATCGCAAGCCTGAGAAGTAGCGGCGGATTTTCTTATCTCGCATACTTGACTGTAAGGCGTGTGCTTCACTGCTTTCAACAACCGGTATCCTGAAGACCGATTGATCATTGTCAAAAGACCAGCTAACGGGCAGCCTTTCTCTGCCTTAACAGCAGGGTTCAGTGCACATTCAAAGTCTGTGATAGTTGGTAATTCACACATCCAGGTTTCCTGGAGGCAGATCAATTGTAACTCATTGGCCCAGTTGTTAAAAAGATGTACAAAACCACGTGTATTCCATGAAGCAAAAGTGAATTCCTGAGATACATTAGACTTTGGGCATTAACTGTTCAAATTCATATTTAACGCAGAGGCCATCCAATTCCAGTCTTCCCCGGGAGTCTGTGCAGTTTGGTTGCTGAGTTGTGGAAAAGAGGATTTATCAGATAATCTCCCGTTGTCTATGGTGATTTTGATTTTCTCCATTGGACATGTTCTGATGTTTGTGTCCTGTATTACTGCCGCCGAACTTTGCAGAGGGGAAGCGGTTTGATTGACCTTACGAATTAGTTTGCTCTTTCCGAATTGCGGCTGCCATTTTTGGGGCGTTTGATCACTCTTTCTCAAGGCCTCCACAGGTGCGGAATCGCTCTTACAAGAAGACAATGGCTCCCCTTGATAGAATTTTTCTTCTTCTTTTTGCCACATCGTTCAGGGTCCATCACTTTGTAGGAATCAAAACCTAGTGACAGCAATTCTTCATCTGCGTCCAGGATTACGTTTGCAATTAGATTAGAGTTTAGGTGTATGATCACCTTGTCAGTGCACAAGTCATCTGGGAATTCAATGATTTTCAAGTCTTTCGACTCGAGAGAGCGGAGTCGCGGAACATGATGTAACAACCTTAGCACATTTGTTCGATTCAGAATAAGTTTATCGGTTCCCTCCATTCGCTCTATCATCAATTAAATAAGAGACAACAACTCCACTGACCGTGCCGGAGGCCACTGGTTCCTATTTTTCTGGTTTTGTGCATGCAATTCCGACTGGTGGAAGTCTAGAATCTGAGGCTTGGGTGCTTTAATGTTTAGATTAGCACTCTCCCCTGATTCAATTCTCCTCTCCAAAGTTGTCACATTTGACAACCCTGACTTGACCCATCAACAGTCACAGTTTTCACCTGATTTTGGGTCCTTTGTCTTTCTCTTTTTTCTTGTAGTGTGATAAACTCCGGACTCCTAGGTTTGTTGTTTTCATCCTTAGACTCAATAACAGGAGGAATTATCTCACGCACTCTATTTTTAATTTCTCGTGTTTTATTGTTTAGGAGCACCTGCCGCTTCTGTGCGACACTCGATATCTGAATTTGGTTATTAGATTTTGGGTCCACCGATACTCCATCAGCTCTTTGAATGTCACTTATTTCCACAGGAACTTTCATCAGTTCGACTTCATCCTCAGCCTTGTCTTCGTAGACTGATCATTCCATTAAGTCCACCTGTATTGTCAAGTCCTCTTCGTTAAGCAAACTCTCCTTAACCTTTGTATTTAAATCCTCTTGATCGAGGTGAACGATTTTGGTCTCTTTAATTGTATCAGCTAATTTTAAGCTTGTGGAAATAGCTTTGTCAACTAATTGAAACATGTTTAGATTCCGGAAAAATTTTCGGGGTCCTTTTTGTTGCGATTTTTTCCGAGCAGGCATATTCTTTAGTTTTTTGGTTTGTGGAGGATTTTTCTTTACACCCACCATCGGAGTAGATTGAGCTTCTACGTCTGAATTTCCAAAAATGAGTAATAGTCCTGCTGGCTTTGATGACGCAAGCAGCTCATTTTGTGGGCCGTCAACCAAGTCTACTATTTCCTGACCAGAGGATGAACCGGAGGCCATTTGAAAATCCACCAATGCTGGATTCAGTACATTTTGAGCCTGTAAGAAAGCAGAATTGAACAAAATTTCGAGCAGGTTCGTTTGATTGTCATGTTTCTCATATGAGTTATTAGCCGTCATCAGCTTTCCCACCTCAGGCTCCGTCAATAAAGCAGCCACCTTAGCTCCTTCATTAACCAATTCAGGCACTTCAGTCTGCGAAGTTTCAGTTGAGATGTTAGGTTGGAGAGTAGAATTGTACGGTTGATCCAACTATATTTGGGAAACAGGTTTCCTGGGCCTCTTTGAAGAGTTTACTACGGCAACAAAGTTTGAAATTGCGGCTTTACTTCCTATGTCTTTTTGTTTTCCATCAACCTTCAACTCTTCACATTTTTACACTACATGTGACTGATGAAATAAAGCCAATGCTTCCTTCGCCACTTCTGCGAATAGTTTTTTGTCAATCATGTAATTTTGTTTGGCTTCATTCACTGCTTGTATACCTGACAATATTTGATGGTTCACTTCATTTTGTTTAAGTCCATCCGTCCCCTGTTTTGCCTCTAAGTGGACAGGTTTTGAGTTCATCATTGCTAACAAGGTCGTGACATCCTTCAAATTGTTGTTTAATGTTTCATACAGTTTAGTGAATGGAGTAAGGGAAATTGCCACTGCAGATGTTAGCGCCATTAGTAGATCGTTAGAGGGGACGTGGACACACGTAGCTGGATACGTACTTTCCTTTTTCTCGAGTGCCTCTCGTGTGTTTTGTCTGGAACGTACCCCTTCTCTCCTAATCTTTGGAAATGGACGTTAACCAATCGAAGAGTCTGTTGTTTCTGACTCATCTGATGAGTCTTCGCGGTGGGAACTCATACTTCTATTAAGTTGACTCTTTTTCCTTGTAGATGGTCTAGCTTGATAATGGGTAGGCACCCTTTTCTGGGAGTCAGCCACAATTCCCTCTTGTGACTGTACTGAGCTGGCAGGAGACACGGTCTCTCGTGGTTTGTATCTTTTATAATTATCCGATCCCCAAATATCTCGATTGGTATCTGTGACATGCGTACAGGGCCTTTTCTGGGCGGCTTTATGTGGAGTTTCATTTATTGGAGTAGAAACAACCAATCGATCAGAACTTCTAGATTTATTCAAATTTATCAAATTTTGTAAGACTGCTGATACCACCTCTAACGAGTTTCTTTTGCTAAGAAACGGGGTCGTCATTTACCACAGAGGAAGAACACTTGCCTGTCTCTTTCTGAACACTTTCCCTCTGCCCTATTCTATTTGAAAGGCAGTCTTTTTGCAGATTGTCTGAAAGGGACGGCTTGGGGGTGTGGCTAGCAGCATATGGAATAAAGGCAGAAGATTTGCTCTCAGTAGCGTTTATCTCATTATTCAATAAACTGGGCGACATGTCAGTATCCCTTACTTCAAGTACCGGGACCGCTCCGGCAACGCCCGACTCACACAACGGGCTGGTCGAGTCAAGGGCGGACCCGAGGTGCGCAGCCGCACCAACGCTCACACTCACATCCAGCGGGACATCCTGGCGCAGCGCGAAGCCCTCTCCGCGCGAGGCCTCCACAGCAGCGCCGGCCTCACGCAACGTCGCTGGCCTCTCCCCCCGACCAAGCCCTCCTACGTCACCTGCGGGCGCCGCCTCCAGCGGCCACGCCGCGTCCTCTGTCGGCTGCTCAGCAACAACGTCCCCCGCCACAGGTGCCGATCCAACCAACCTCTCATCCATACATAGGGGCCGCTGCACCGCATCCCCCCTACTCGGTAAGTTCATTTCCCTGTTGCACGCAGGGACGAACACTTTATCGGCCTTTCTATGGGACTTGTCCGATGTGATCAACAAGCCCTCCTCCACCTCTTGATCAATTAGGGAGTCCGGGGGGGACACTGTGGCGGTAGGGATTGATTTTAAGTGTGTGGGCGAGGGTGAAGGCGTTGAATCAGTATGCTTTGGAGCCTTTGGAGCCTGGCTCTCCTCCTCGTGACCTGAGGGTTCAAACACCTCTCCCATCTGCTCCGTAGCTAAATCTACAGCTGGAAATTTTGATGACTCTGTTTGGTCATGAGCTGATCCACAGGAAAAATATTGACTCTGCTGTTTGGTTCTCGATTGTTTTTCATGCATTACATCAGAGTTAGCGGCCCTTTTCACTTGGGCTCTAGTTCTGGAAATCTGAAATGACGACTTTAAGTTAGATGGGTCCATGACTTCCCAGTGCAACAGTCTGTTCCTTACTCCTTACGCCGCTCGCCAAACAGCAAACAGCGGTATCCTCGGCCCTTTGCACTCAGGGCTTAGCGCCACAAGGGCAGAAGAGGCAGCCTTAAATACCAGTTAGCCTGAGTCAGGTGACCAAGTGAGTCAGGCAAATAAAGGCACAGGCACAAGCACCTCTCTTTTCCTCTTCTTAAAGCTCTTTAGTCTCCTCTTCAATGGAAAGTAACGCTCGCCACAGCAAACAGCGGTATCCTCAGCCCTTTGCACTCAGGGCTTAGCGCCACAAGGGCGGAAGAGGCGGCCTTAAATACCAGTTAGCCTGAGTCAGGTGACCAAGTGAGTCAGGCAAATAAAGGCACAGGCACACGCACCTCTCTTTTCCTCTTCTTAAAGCTCTTTAGTCTCCTCTTCAATGGAAAGTAACGCTCTCCACAGCAGACAGCGGTATCCTCAGACCTTTGCACTCAGGGCTTAGCGCCACAAGGGCGGAAGAGGCGGCCTTAAATACCACTTAGCCTGAGTCAGGTGACCAAGTGAGTCAGGCAAATAAAGGCACAGGCACACGCACCTCTCTTTTCCTCTTCTTAAAGCTCTTTAGTCTCCTCTTCAATGGAAAGTAACGCTCGCCCACAGCAAACAGCGGTATCCTCAGCCCTTTGCACTCAGGGCTTAGCGCCACAAGGGCGGAAGAGGCGGCCTTAAATACCAGTTAGCCTGAGTCTGGTGACCAAGTGAGTCAGGCAAATAAAGGCACAGGCACACGCACCTCTCTTTTCCTCTTCTTAAAGCTCTTTAGTCTCCTCTTCAATGGAAAGTAACGCTCGCCACAGCAAACAGCAGTATCCTCAGCCCTTTGCACACAGTACATCAAAACATACAGTAAATTGTCAGCCTTTCCTTTGAGTGACATTACGGCTAAAAACATCTTCAAAATATGGTGTACAAAAAATTATCCCAATCCGTTATAATTCAAGCGCACACATACTCTGAAAGTGGTCTGGCTGGATCCCAGCACTGCAGGTGTGTTGTTTCTAAAACACTATGAATTATGCAGTTAGAATGTGTGTGTTGAATTGTTAGTGATTCTCTAGTTCAGGACTTGACAGAACGAGGCAACTCAGAACACAACTTAGAGGTGAGTTGTTCTCATCGGCTATTAAATAAAAGTCATCCCCTCACGCTTTGTAATGATATGATAGCTTATTTAAAATGCGCTTAGTACCCAGAGGTTTCTAAGCGTAGACCCAGAGATTGAACCTGCATTGCTCTGTGTTGTCTTGCTTCCAGGGCGAGCACGTTGCCCCTGAGCTATTCTCCCGAGACTTACAAACTTGCAAACATCAATTACTTCTATGCGACAATTCCTGTGAGAGAAAACCTGCAAAGAGCAGCACAACAAAATGTTCCATCATGGGCACTTGTGAGTTGTGAACGTTACAAGCCTCCTCCTGGAAACACTCTTGTTAGTTTGGGCTATTAAGCCAACACTAATGAATTTGAGTAAAGATGGGGAGGAATGGCATATGGGGCACAGTCTGTAGGTGTTTTTTGGTAGGTTATTTGCTCACCCGTTGACTGCCCATGACCATGCTAATACCTAAGGCCATTCCTGCCCCTCATCGCCCAAAACACCTCCTTGTGGGTAGTCTTTGACCTACCCTTTTTCAATCCTTACCATCAAACTGCCCACCAGTGATTTTTCAAAGCAGTCTTCTGAGAGTGAATGGCTTAATTGGAGTTAAAAACTTGCTGAGTGCTTCCATATATACTTGTTTGCAGCGCCACTGGCCAAGTGCAAAAAATAATGGAGCCTCACTAAATCTTTTGCCCCAGACTACACCTCACCCTGTGACAGCCCTGGTAGAGGGCAGTGTGAGAACTTTGCACTGGTCGGGTGGTGCAGGTAAAAATGCTTAGCAGAGTGAAAATATTAAATGAAATGCTTACCTTATAAACTGAATTGTTAATTTGCAAGTTAATAGGTGTCGGTTTTCTCCATCTTTGTACTACTGGTTGTCAGTTTTGCTATTAGGTGGCACTGAAGCACCCGATATAAACCAAAACATTGCAATGGAATACATAGGGAAGCGAAATGTGATATGAGGAGGAACACACAGTTTATGGGTCATTTTTGGATATTTATCCTACCATTGACTGTCCATGTCTATGCTAACCCATATGGCCATTACTACCCATTACCTACCGCTATCCACCCAAAGCATATCTTTCAGGGATATCTTTGAGGAAGATCTAATAAGCAATAACATCAAACGTCCTCTAAGGGCCTGCCAAAGTTATTTCAAAACAGTCGTCTGAGAGCTTGTGGCTTAGTTGCAGTTGTAAACATGATGATCGCTTAATAAAATGTCTTAATCAAGTGTGCCTCCAGCCACTTGATTCATATTCAGTATGTGTGTCCTTGCATATGCACCTTGCACTGAAGTTCAGTTCAAAACTAACAGTGGATATACCAACAGTTTCGGCTTCTTGTTTATAGGTAGTAGACAGGCATTTGCGACACACTGACATCATATGCCCAGGTACTCGCAGCAGTTTCAAGCTGTTGCCATTTTATGGTCAGGTCATACCATAATGGTATTGCCGTCTTTTGCCTACACAAAAGCTAAAACTGTTGGCTTTGCCAATTCTTGTTTATATAAGGAGCAAATAAACCGCACAAAATATTCTGGTACAAATTCTCATACTCAGAGTCTTCACCACCTCAATAGCTCTCGTCAGTAGCTCCCGCCTATTGGCCATTAACTACAAGTAGCTCTTGCTAATGCAAAGGTTGGACACCCTTGCCTTAAAGGAACCATTTCAAGTGCAGGAAATACTTTACAAGGTATTTGTTCAGGATCATTGGTCACATTGCCAAATATTATGGCCTCCCAAATTAGAGGAATGTCCACTCCGGTGATTCCAATGTTTGTTTGTTTGTTTGTTTATTTATTTATATTGCACGCCAGACCCGAGGGTATAAGGGTGCAGGAGCAGCAAGGTTATCCTCAGCTTGGTTACATTGCTGTACAATAGTTACAGTGTGTACATAGATACATATTTACAGTGTGTAAATGGTTAAGGCAGTTACGACAGATGCAGTGATAAACATTTTACGGTTGAGCATATTTACATAGTATACATAGGGTAGGCAGATAAGTTATCGGTCGTTTTCCTTTATCCACTGAACGTAGTTGCGTCTAAAGTGGGGGTAGGTTTGAGGTGTCCTTAAGGAAGGTGGCAGGGAGTTCCAGTGTTGGGCTGCTTTCACCTGGAAGCTGTTACCACCTGTTTTGGTTCGTTTAAACCTGGGAACTGAGAGCAAGTTGGCATTGGCGGTTCTGGTGGGACGGTTATAGGTATGTCTTTTTATTCTGTCGACTAAGTAGCGGGGGGCTGCATTGTTAAGGCATTTATGAGTCAAGGAGGCTACTTTGAGTTGAATTTTGTCGGTGGTGGTGAGCCAATTATGGGCTCTTTTAATGTTGGAAATGTGTTCTCTCTTAGGGATGCTGAGCGCTGCTCTAAGAGCATTGTTTTGCACAGTCTGGATTTTATTAGTAACATATTTATTGGCTCCTACGTATAGGGTGTTACAATAGTCCAGTTTTGATAGTACAAGGCCTCTGGCTAGGGTAATGCAGCTCTGGGTGGATAGGAAAGTTTTGGCTACTCTTATTGGCTTACATGTGTAGGCTGTAGAGGAGGCCATGGAGCTAACCTGTTTGTGGAAGGAGAGAGAAGAGTCTAGATAGATTACTAGGGTTTTCACTTCCTTGGCTACCTTGATAGGGTTGCCCTCTATGATCAGGCTGGTGTAGTTGTGGTCAATTTATTTAGGATGGGGGTAGACCCGAGGATAATGAGTTCAGTCTTGTCATCATTCAGGCATAGACTGTGGGAGGCCATCCATGCCTGGATGATGAGGTACACCCTGTTCACCAAGGCCAAATCCTTGTTGTAATTTCCCGTCGGCGGGATGAGGATCTGGGTATCATCGGCGTAATTGGTGTAGATGATACCCAGACCATCGAGATCATCAAACAGGGGCTTCGTGAACATGTTGTAAAATGTGGGGGAGACGCAAGACCCCTGAGGGACCCCGCAAGTGATAGGGATGGGGTCAGCGGATGCTGAGGCAGAAAAGACATGCATAGACCTGTTGTTCAGGAAGGACTCAATCCAGCCAATGGCTTCTTGGGAGAAGTGGGCTGCTGAGTCTAGGTGGTTGCAGAGAATTTTGTGGTCTACTAAATCAAATGCTGCAGAGAGGTCAAGAAGAAGTAGTAGAGCAGTTTTCCCATTATCTCTAAGGGTATCAATTTGAGCCTTAAAATTGATGAGGGCAGTCTCTGTCCCGTGTTGGGGCCTAAAAGCTGATTGCCGGATTCCTAGGAGAGGGTTTAGTTTGAGGTATTGTTGTATTCGTAGGTACGCTGTCTTGTCTAGTATTTTGAGCAAGAAACGGACGGTAGTGATGGGTCTGTAGTTAGTAGGTGTGGACGGGTCTAGGGAGAGTTTTTTTAGTAGAGGGAGAACCCAAGACTCTTTGAGATTGTTGGGGATGATGCCTGAGGAGAAGGAGGCGTTAATAAGTTTGGTAATGAATGGAGAGTGCTCTCTTGTAATGGGCACGGGTCACCTTGGCAGTTGGAAGGTTTGAGACCGACGACCATTTTTTCCACTTCTAACGTGGAGACTTTGGAGAAGCTGAAGTGGGGAGGTGGGTTGGGTGTAGGGTTATGGGGTGTAGGGCGGGGGGGGTGTTGGTGGAATTGGCCGCATTAGTTAGGGATTCTTTCTTGTTGTTAATTTTGATTTGCAGGCCTGCGACTTTGTTGGAGAGGGCGTTTTGGACACTGGTGCACCATTGTTTATCTTTCACACATGTTTCTGGGATAGGGACAGGTGTTTCCAGCTCTTTGATAATGTTAAACAATTCTTTGGTACTGGAGTTAGCTTGTGCTATTCTCTGGTTATAAGAATCTTGTTTAGCGATTGTGATTTCTTTTTTGTATGTGGAGGCTATTTTATTGAGGATCAACTTGTTGTTCTCTGTGAGTGATTGTCTCCAAGCTTGTTCCTTTTTGCGTTTCTCTAATCTAAGAGCTTTTAAGTGGGTGGAGAACCAAGAGTTTCACAGGCCGATTCATGGAATTAATGTGCGCCGAAAATTCCGGCGCAGAGGTGCCAAAAGGTGCGATTCGCAGTAAAAGTGCGAAAATCACAGTGCAACTGCGAAAATCGCAGGGAAACCAGCGCACATCGATTCATGGAAGTCTGTGCGCGAGAAAAATATTGGATGTGTGCTGAAAAAGTGCGCGCCGCACGCCGGCGCACAGGTCATCCAACGACGTGCGCCACGGCCGCTGCGAAATCGCACATAGCGCGGCGCACATAACAAAAGTAGGCGGAACACGGGGCGTAACACTCGGAATGGGGAATAACGCGTGAAAATATGGGCGTCACGGGGCAACTACAAGAGGCAAGTGCGCGGAACGCCCACACGCTCGCCTACAACTCGTATTAATGGAATCGAATAGGGCAAACCAGCGCACGGTCAAAGACACGCACAGGGCCAAACAAGTACGCCAAAAGAAAGCAGGCGCTAGCGTCCCTGCGCCTGAAATAAATGTGCGCCAAAATGTGCGCTAACAAAAAGCACCCATATACAGCTATGATGAATGATCCATACTGTGGCCCTCTAGGACAAATGAGGTGCAAATGGGTACCGACAAACACAGACACCCGCTGTGTGAAAAATAGCGTGTGCGTTCCACACGCGATTGGCCTGGGCACGTGTATTTCGGGATGCGCGGGAAGTTCCACACGCGATTTCAGCAGGGTACGTGTATTCCAAGGTGTGCGTGAAGTTCCACACGCAATTTCAGCAGGGTACGTGTATTCCAAGGTGCGCGTGAAGTTTCACACGCAAATTTGCAGGGTACGTGTATTTCGGTGTGCGCGTGAAGTTCCACACGCAATTTCAGTAGAGTATGTGTATTCCAAGGTGCGTGGGAAATTCCACACGCGAATCCAGCAGCCTACGTGTATTTCGGGGGTGCCGGGGAGTCCTACACGTGAATTGGCCGTGTGGGTCCTCCCAGCTGTTCCCTCTACACCCTCCACGGCTCCTGCAGGCGGCCAACACCACAGGGGACTACCCTGCATCCCTGCACATGTCCCGCAGGCAGCCCATCCACCATGGCCATGCCCCCCAGCCAATCCACATGTCACCTTGCACTACTGCCCACCAACGCATGTCTCCCAGCACCCCCACCCCCCAGCATCCAGGGGCACCCTCCACCAGACCCGCACTCCTGTCTCCCTGCACCCCCACCCCCAGCACTGTGGGGCACCCCCCACAAGGCCCTCACTCATGTCCCCCTGCACCCCCACCCCCCAGCACTGTGGGGCACCCTCCACCAGGCCCCCACTTCATGTCCCCCCTGCACCCACACCCCCCAGCACTGTGGGGCACCCTCCACCAGGCCCCCACTTCATGTCCCATCTGCACCCCCACCCCCCAGCACTGTGGGGCACCCTCCACCAGGCCCCCACTTCATATCCACCTGCACCCCCAAACCCCAGCACTGTGGGGCACCCTCCACCAGGCCCCCACTCATGTCCAACTCATGTCCCCCTGCACCCCCACCCCCCAGCAGTGCAGGGGCACCCTCCACCAGGCCCCCACTCATGTCCAACTCATGTCCCCCTGCACCCCTACCCCCCTGCATCCAGGGGCACCCTCCACCAGGCCCCCACACCTGTCTCCCTGCACCCCCACCCCCCAGCACTGTAGGGCACCCTCCACCAGGCCCCCACTCCTGTCTCCCTGCACCCCCACCCCCAGCACTGTGGGGCACCCTCCACCAGGCCCCCACTCATGTCCCCCTGCACCCGCACCCCCCAGCACTGTGGGGCACCCTCCACCAGGCCCCCACTTCATGTCCCCCTGCACCCCCACCCCCCAGCACTGTGGGGCACCCTCCACCAGGCCCCACTCATGTCCAACTCATGTCCCCCTGGACCCCCACCACCCCAGCAGTGCAGGGGCACCCTCCACCAGGCCCCCACTCATGTCCAACTCATGTCCCCCTGCACTCCCACCCCCTGCAGTGCAGGGCACCCTCCACCATGCCCCCACTCATGTCTCCCAGCACCCCTACCCCTCCGCAGTGCATGGCACCCTCCACCATGCCCCCACTCGTGTCTCCTAGCACCCCCACCCCCCTGCAGTGCCGGGCACCCTCCACCATGCCCCCACTCATGTCTCCCAGCACCCCCACACCCCACTGTGGAGCACCTGCCAGCAGGCCCCCACTCATGTCCAACTCATGTCCCTCTGCACCCCCACCCCCCAGCATCCAGGGGCACCCTCCACCAGGCCCCCACTCATGTCCAACTCATGTCCACCTGCACCCCCACCCCCCTGCATCCAGGGGCACCCTCCACCAGGCCCCCACTCCTGTCTCCCTGCACCCCCACCCGCCAGCACTGTAGGGCACCCTCCACCAGGCCCCCACTCCTGTCTCCCTGCACCCCCACCCCCAGCACTGTGGGGCACCCTCCACCAGGCCCCCACTCATGTCCCCCTGCACCCTCACCCCCCAGCACTGTGGGGCACCCTCCACCAGGCCCCCACTCATGTCCCCCTGCACCCCCACCCCCCAGCACTGTGGGGCACCCTCCACCAGGCCCCCACTTCATTTCCCCATGCACCCCCACCCCCCAGCACTGTGGGGCACCCTCCACCAGGCCCCCACTTCATGTCCCCCTGCACCCCCACCCCCCAGCACTGTGGGGCACCCTCCACCAGGCCCCACTCATGTCCAACTCATGTCCCCCTGGACCCCCACCACCCCAGCAGTGCAGGGGCACCCTCCACCAGGCCCCCACTCATGTCCAACTCATGTCCCCCTGCACTCCCACCCCCTGCAGTGCAGGGCACCCTCCACCATGCCCCCACTCATGTCTCCCAGCACCCCTACCCCTCCGCAGTGCAGGGCACCCTCCACCATGCCCCCACTCGTGTCTCCTAGCACCCCCACCCCCCTGCAGTGCAGGGCACCCTCCACCATGCCCCCACTCATGTTTCCCAGCACCCTCACCCCCCCAGCAGTGCAGGGGCACCCTCCACCAGGCCCCCACTCATGTCTCCCAGCACCCCCACACCCCACTGTGGAGCACCTGCCAGCAGGCCCCCACTCATGTCCAACTCATGTCCCTCTGCACCCCCACCCCCCAGCATCCAGGGGCACCCTCCACCAGGCCCCCACTCATGTCCAACTCATGTCCCCCTGCACCCCCACCCCCCTGCATCCAGGGGCACCCTCCACCAGGCCCCCACTCCTGTCTCCCTGCACCCCCACCCGCCAGCACTGTAGGGCACCCTCCACCAGGCCCCCACTCCTGTCTCCCTGCACCCCCACCCCCAGCACTGTGGGGCACCCTCCACCAGGCCCCCACTCATGTCCCCCTGCACCCTCACCCCCCAGCACTGTGGGGCACCCTCCACCAGGCCCCCACTCATGTCCCCCTGCACCCCCACCCCCCAGCACTGTGGGGCACCCTCCACCAGGCCCCCACTTCATTTCCCCATGCACCCCCACCCCCCAGCACTGTGGGGCACCCTCCACCAGGCCCCCACTTCATGTCCCCCTGCACCCCCACCCCCAGCACTGTGGGGCACCCTCCACCAGGCCCCCACTCATGTCTCCCAACCCCCCACCCCCCAGCAGTGCGATTTCCCTGGGTACGTGTATTTCAGGGGTGCGCGGGTAGTCTTACACGTGATTTCATCAGGGTCCATGTATTACGGGTGAACTTCCACACGCGATATCAGCAGGGTACGTGTATTATGGGTTTCGTGTGAAATTCCACACGCGACTGGGCCTGTGAGAGTGGGGTACGTGTATTCCAGGGGTGGGCGCGAATATTTACTCGCGACTGGGCCTGGGAGAGCGTGTTACGTGTATTCCTGGGGTGGGCGGGAAGATTTACACGGTCGCCTACAGCGCGCCAAAAAAAAAGGTCCAATCCGGAAACACGTACGCCAGCATGAAGCAGGCGCACGTCCCGCGCAGCATAAAAGAGTGCGCAAACAACAAACAAGCTCAGACGCCAGGATGAATATACCGTTCCTAGCAGCAGTGGCCATGGGATACCGCAGGAGGAGGAGAAGGATAGTCAGGGCCAGAATCTTTACACCCAGAACCAGCCTATTTGGAATGCCTGATGACCAGGTGTATGGGAGGTACAGGTTTCCACCACACATAATATTCGACCTGGTCAGTGAGTGGGAGGATGACCTCACATCACCCACCCTGTGCTCCCAAGCACTCAGCCCCCTGGAGAAGGTCCTCAATGTACTGCACTTCTTGGCTACCGGATCATTTCAGCGGACAAGTGCCATAGTGGGGGGGTGGTGTCACAGGCCACGCAGTCACAGTGCCTACACCAGGTGTTGGCCATCATCACTGCACGCCCATCAGTCCGCAGGCACATATACCTGCCCAGAACACCTGCAGAAAGGCAGGCTGTCAGCCAGGATTTCTACAGGGTGGCACAATTCCCCAAAATGCTAGGTGCCATTGATTGCACCCATGTGGCTCTACGTCCCCCCAGGGCATCTGAGCACATCTATAGAAACCGCAAGCACTGGTATTCCATCAACGTCTAGGTAGTATGTGATGCCAAGGGAATCATCACCTCAGTATATGCCAACTATCCAGGGTCCACCCACGACAGCTTCATTTACAGGATGTCAACCCTAAACCGGGACATGGAAGCTGGGCGGCATGGCGATGCATGGCTGTTTGGTGAGTATAAATGCCACAGCACACGCATGCATGACAGATACAGAGTAATGTCACTACCCCACTAATGATCCCCAGCACCACCTCCCCAGGGGACAGTGCCTACCCTCTGAGCACCCACATGATGACGCCAATTCGGAACCCCATCACGCCTCCCGAGGTAAGATACAACACAGCCCATATTGCAACCCGGGGCATAGTGGAGCGCACATTCGGAGTGCTCAAGTCACACTTTCGCTCCCTTGACCGTTCTGGCGGGCAGCTGTTATACGCTCCCCAGTAGTGGGCAGGATCATAGTGGCAGCATGTGTCCTGCACAATGTTGCAACACGCCGGGGCCTGGCTGTAGACATGGTGGTGCCCCCACATCCCCAACCACATGCACGCCCGCTGCGCATGGGAGGGGAAAGGGCACGGGGTGAGGCAGCCCATACGCAGCTGGTGGCTAATGACTTCACATAGAAATCACACCCCTGTGGAGTGCACACAGCCCTGGCACATACCATCTGACAATCAATGATGACTCAATCTGACAATTATGATGAATTAAGGGACAGTCAACTGTCAGAACCATAGCAGCCTGAGATTTTTCATCTGGAAGTGTCACAATGTGTGCATCCCTACCTACACAAACACCACCAATGCAGTGTCATTAAAAGACACACTTCTATGCAGCAAAAATGAATACCCACTTGCAAAATACAACATGAGAACAGTGCCATGTCACCCAAACCCTCCCCGGCACCACCACACAACACACCATGGCATGTCATGCTATGTGAGAGCAAACAAATTAATCCCCACAACATGACACAAGTGTCACAAACTACAGTGTCCCTAATGGAAACTGGCCACACATGAAATGCTCACAGTAATGCAGGACCAACAACACACATTACCAAATGTTTACCAATAATACTAATCACCTACACAACCTCCAACCTACCATAAACATGACAGTACGGACTTAAAAAATTGGTAGCCTCACTACCTGATAATGCCAGCACTTTGAACACTTCCAACTGTACAGTGTTAGCGCCACGCAAAAGTGTAGGTGCACTGCTTACAACATGACTCCATTTCCAAAGTAGCCCGCCTTGTGAAGACATGAGAAATGGACCTGCAAATTAGGAGGATGAGATGGATGCAGAGGCACATATCAATACACCATGCAGTGTACAATACAACAACAATATGCACTAGGAATGTATATACAGTATTGACTACAGACTGCCCACACATCAAATGGGAGTCCAACGTCACTGTGTAAGTCAATGCCACTTGGGCACACCCTTTACAAGCCCATGGAAACGGGAAGCAGGAGGGGTGTGTGTCACACAAACCCAAGCATCTGACCCAAATTCAGGACAAGCCTGCATGTGCCCAGCCACAATACAGCGTATGCCCACGGGAGCCACACAAGGCAACACACTGTCCAAAAAATCAAAAATCAAAAATGCCCATGAATGGGCCAGGGAGGGTGGGGGAGGCCACCCAGGAGGTCCGAGGACAGGGTGCACACCAAAACCCACCTGTGTGGATCTTGCGAAAAAAAAAACACCTCCATGGGATCATGGCCTGCACGGCTACCCTATTGTGAGAGATTCGCTGCTGTCGCTCTCCTCACCCTCTGCAGCTGCATCAGGAGGTGGTGGCACTATGGGAGGCAGCCCACGCAAAGCCCTAGTCTGGTTCTCCATGGCAGCAAGCATGCAGGTGTGGAAGGTCTGGTTCTGGAGGATAATCGTGCGGAGGTCCCCATGCAACAACTCACGGGATGCCCGGACCTCCTCCCTAGTTGCCTGCATCTCAGCTGAGAGCGTACATGTGAGCCGCTCCAGCTGCTGTTCTGTCCTTGTGTTAGTTGAAGCCTCAAGCTCAACAAGAGTTACCCTGAGCTGACAGAGTTCCACCCTCAGGGCTTCTCTGTGGCCCTGGGACCCAATAGAAATGGCTTCCCGCAGAGTCTCCAGTGCCGCCCGCCTGTCCCTGTTGGACGCCAACATGTCCTCTCTGTGTGACTGGCAAATGGAGTCTGTTGCCTGCTGTAGTTGTTCAATCAGCCTTTCTTGGGGGACAATGGAAGTGGCCACCCTATCCATGGCCTGAGCCATCATCTCAGATGATGCTGCCTGTTGGTTTGCCATACCATATATGGATTGCTCCCATGCAGTATTGCCAGGTGGCGTACGGCCACCGCGTCGGCGGGCACCACACCTGTCTGGGGCAAGATGAACTGCGCCTTGCTGTGCCAGCACTGCCTGAGGCTGCAGGACTGCATTCCCCCTCTGATCTGCTGGCCCAGGAACAGGATCAGATGTTGCGGAGTGTGACCCTGCATCCGTAACCACCAAAGGCGGACCTACCAACACTGACATCCCCATTGAGGGTTCTACCCCTGGTGCAGGTGGATTGGACAGTACAGAATCCCTCCCAGAAACACTTACCTGCGACGGCACATAGGTCTCATCATCTGAATCGACACCTGAATAGAGCCCGGGAGAGGTGCACCCAGAGCCACCCCTTGAGATGATGCTCTGCAGCAAGTGTGGGTTCTCACCCACTACCACACCATGTCCCTCACTGGTGCCCGGTCGGGCCTGAGACCCCTCCTGGGTCTGCACCATCTCCACAACCCCAGCAGTATCAAGTGCGTCATCCCCTGCAAAGACATGAAAGAAAAGAAATGGGAACAGGCATTAGCACCATGGCACACAATTAGGGCTGAGAAGCAACAGAAACAGTACTTCATTGCCCCATGTCCCACATGACTGTAACCCTCCCATGCATGCACCGTCACTGAGTATGAAGGGGAGGCAAATGACACACATTGATGACACCAAGATGGAAGACCAACACATTTGCTGCATGCTGGCTAGCAGTGCCATCACACATTGGCCTGTGATTGGCATGTCCAATACACATACATGACACATGCCAATACACAGATGGCATGCACCATAGCCATGTCACACATGTGACAATAGGACTGATAAATGCCTATTGAAAGTGGTGGAATGCAGACAATCAGCCTGAATGAACACAGAACAATACGCAACTATGTTGTGGCAAGATGACACTTCAAGGGCAACTGGCGTGAGGTTGGGCTGAATGTCTACTGTTGCCAGAAGGGATACTGCAATACCCAAATCCTGGTGCGCAGAATGTATTGGATGAAGCACATGGGTGACCCAAACCACTCAGGCACACACACCCTCACCTGGCACTCAATCAGAAGCCCTCACACACACACACTGCACATGGATGACACACACATGCATGTGCACTCACCGGACAATGCCTCGTAATCTGGCAGGTCTCCCACGCCTTGGATCTGTTCCTCCGTGACGTAGGTCCCAGCAACATACTCATGTGGAGTGAGTTCTATGTCCTCTGCTGGAGACCCACCGCCAGTCACTAGAGTTGCGGCATGACTTGAGGCCAGCTTTTTCTTTGCCCTGCGCTTCAGGTTATTCCAGCGCTTGTAGCAATCATTAGCTGTGCACTTAGGAGGTCTGCGATGGTCTGCCAGTGTGCCTGATCTGGACACTAGGGGCAGGAGCCCAGGTGGACTGTGGACTAGGAGTGTGGGAATGAACACTCACCATGGGACTTGGTGCAGGCATTAGCTGAAGTGTGATGTAGTCTGGGGGAACGTCAGCAGGATGGACTGGGACCGACACTGTCCTGGCTGGGAGACTCAGAGCTGGGGTGGATGGAGCCTGCAGCCTCCCCACCCTGCCTACTCGGGGCAGCAGATGACATAGCTGCCCCTGATCCACGTGGCCTGGTGACACCAACGTGCACCGGCACACGTGGCCTAGACCTGCTGACCTGGAAGTCAGCCATGGAGTCACCCTGTGCCAGGTCTGGTGCCACAATGGGCTGGTCCAACAAGGGCTGAGCAGGGATGGTGTCAGCCACGTTACCCTCAACCAGAAGGGGGGCATGGGTGTCCCTGACTTGTCACCCACACATGGGGGGCTAGGGGCACCCTGCAAGTTCCGGCAACGTCCCCTACTGTATCCACCACGGCCACCTCTTGTGGCTCGGCCACCTTTGCCACCCTTACCGCGTGCTCGCCTCCCAACCATAGCACTGATGTTGTTGTGTGTATGGGAGTTGCAGTAAACTATTGTCCTGGGCAATTGGGGGTGAAAGGGGTAGGGTACTAGATGGAATTCGTACCCTAGTGCTCTAGCAAGGCTGTATGTGACCCCTGGGGAAAGATGACGGGTCACGCAACGCACAGGCACCCCAAAAAAGGGAGATAATGTGCACGCAACCCCTCCTAGACCACGTGCGTGGAAAAATAAACCTGCACTACGCTGTGGCACCCAGAAACACAAAAATTAACGTATGCATGTCACACGCAGCTTAGACTGACCGTCTGCTAAGGAAAATCGTGGGAAAAATATGCGCGTGTGCGCGTTGGCAACCCTGCCAAAAGAAGAATTGTACCCTGTCTGAGGAGACAGGACAACAGGAGAAGTGAACGCTGTTTGAGGAAACAGGCCCAGGAAAAAGAAAAAAGAGAAAAAGCTGTCAGAGGTAACAGGGAGTACGAACTTGGAACGCTGTGAAGTAAATCGCGTGTGAACCGACAAGAAGTACAGATTTCACCCACTCGCTCTCCATGAAAAGCACGTACAATGAAATGGCGTTCTACACGTACCTTTTAAACATGCCCACACGTCCAGCATCACTTCCGCGTGTACGCGCTAAGGCCCCATCCTCCAATTACACGAGGCGACACTCTGACGTGCAGTCATTGGACGTGTAACATGCACCCGGTACAGGGAAACGCCCGCGCACACGTCACAGACGCGCATACGCGCTGGTGGCCTTTGGGCCAATGAATTCGCGTACGTGTGCTGAAGCGCTTACGCGCTAAGGCCCTTTCCTCGAATTACACGCAGACGTGCTGGATTTTCACGTGCCAATTCACTCCATATCAAGCTGGCCACGCATAAGCACATGGAAGACCACACTCCTGCCCAGAAGGCCGAATTACTGCCCCCCAGAGCCCCGAGCACGCTCCCACCTGCCATCTGCTGCTGTCTGATTGCCTACTGCCCACGTGCCCTGCCATTTGCTGCCTGCACATCAGCCAGGGGTGCTGTTGCTGTGACCACCCCTGCTGGAACCGAAGACTCCCGACTGGGATTCCATCGCTCCACAGACCAGCCCCAGGACCCAGTTGCCCACCGCCTCCTGCCTCTGGGGTTGTCATGTCGGGCAATGCAACATCTGGCACCACTGGCAACCCCCGGCCAGAGAGGCAGAGGGGCACCAGCTTCACTGCCACCGAAGTTGGTGTCCTGGTGGAGCAAGTCCTGGGGCAGTATGATGCCCTCTTCGGATGTTTGCGCGCCGACAAGGAAGGATGGACTCGGATCTGGACGGACATTGTGACTGCCATCAACGTGGAGGGGTGGCAGTCCGACTATTCCATCATGTCAAGAAGCGCTGGGAGGACTTCAGGTCCAGGACCCTCAACAAGGCCCGGCGCCTCTTAAAGGCAGAGGATGCTAAGGGGCCACTTGTCGGACGATCAGATGAGGGTCCTGGAACGCATATCCCCAGCGCTCCACGTCCAGGTCCTTAAGAGGCAGACCCGTCTGGAGTCGAGCGGTAAGTGTACATGCATCATCATTGTAAGCTGTTCGTGTGATGATGTGCCAGTAGTGTGCAGGTTGCACATGTGTTTTTATGGGGCCAAGTATGTACAGGGCCGTGAGGCTAACACATGCGAGGGCTCTCATGTGTGAGACATGGATGGTGCTTGTGTGTGTAGGCTTGCATGCCAAATGCAGTTGTGTGGGCACACATGTTTGGATGAATGTGTATGTAAGTAGGCGTGTTCGTGATGTCACACATGGATGTTGGTTTCAGCTGCATGTATCAGCACTGTGTACATGTGCATGTGTGTGTATTTGACAAGGGTGCAACAGTAATGCAGCATAGATGCATGTGACAGCGGGATGTGGAAGCCTGATTGGCAGATGTGACATGGATGCCATTCTGAACACTGTGACAGTTGGCAAAGGTGTACACATGCATGCAAGTGTGGTGGTGTGTGTGTATGTGTAGTGCACTCCCTGTGTTGCATGTGATGTCTGGGTCACCTTTGCCTGCTCATGCTGTTGTATGTGTATGGATGGTGCTGGCTGTTGCGATATGGTTGCGGTATGGCTCATGTGTGCGAGTTGAAATGACATGTGTGTTGGCGATTGTGATGCCATGTCTGAGGTTTGCCAATGCCACTCATGTACAACTGTCATGTGTGTATGTGTCCATTGTACAGTGCCCTGATGCCTGTGTTTTATTTTTCCCTGTCTGCGGCGTCAACTGATGAAGAGGGCGGAGAAGGTGCTGTGGAGCACAGCGGCGGGGATCGCACCGCCAGCCGGAGATGCAAGGCCCGGCTCCCCTCCCAGGTTGTCATCTCGTCGGGGAGTGAGGAGTCCGGTGCCGCGTCCCAGGCCGCAGCTGCCGGGGCGAGGTCCAAGAGGCGGAGGTCGGAGTTGGACTCCTCGGCAGCAGAAGGGGCAGCTGGGACCCCACAGGGCCCAACGGGGGAAGATGGCACGGAGTCATCCAGGTTGGTGGGGGGTTTAGTGGAGGAGGAGGCCGTGCAAGCGACAGAGACGGGGTCTGGAGGTGGGGTTTCCACTGGTGCTAGTGGTGCAGTGCAGGACCAGGGACAGCAGGCAGCACAGGCCGCTGCGGAGGTTCCTGTGTGCAATCTTGTCCCTGATCCTGTCACTGCATCATCTTGCACCAGCAGGGATGCCTACGTCCTACGTCCAGACCTGTTTTCAGGCAGGGGATGAGCTTACAACAACTGGCCTTCCTCTGCCTGCGGACGTAGCTATCCAGGTACAAGTTGAGCCTGTCCTGACTGGTGTGGCGTTGCGTCAACGGGCCATGCGAGGTGACCTGCTGTCTTTTCATGAGGAGACCGCACGTCATCTCGAATGGCTCATTGACCGAGTCGGCCTACTGGGACAGGTCACCCAGGCCGGATTCCTCCGTTTGCTGGAGCTTGTTCCGACCCCCTCCTCAACTGAACACCCTATGCGCCAGTCGTCCTCCGTGCCATCTTTCCACCCATTTGTCACCTGGGTGCCCTGTGGAGCTGCCTCTGACGGTGCGGCCAGGCTGGTGGAGGACACATCCCTGCCACAGTCGGGAGTCGGACGTCCAGCAGGGGTGGCCACATTAACGACTGCACCCCGGCCGGTGGAGGATGTGCAGGCAGCAGGAGCCAGGGCACGGGCACAGCAGCAGCAGCAACGAGGTGGGAGCCATGATGGCTCGGGGCCTTTGGCATCAGAGGGGCAGACATCGGCCGGAGGGCAGGAGGACCCAGGACGGGGAAGTGTCTTCCATGTGGCAGCGGTTGGGCCACGCCATAGATGCGGAGCGGCAGCGGGCAGAAGAGGCACGGCTCACAATGGTCAGGGCGGAGAACTCCATGCGGAGGGCCCTGAGGCGGGCCAAGTGCCTCGAGGCAATCCGCAGGGAGTTGGAGGAGAACATGTCGTGGGCCCTGCGGACCCTCGGGGCCATGGAGGAGGACCGCCTCCGGGACATTGAGCAGGAGTTCGATGATGCCCTGGCCCGGAACATCCCGAAGTGAGCCGTCGGACTAGCCCGCTGCCCTTGTAAATAGTTATGTAGTTAGTGTTAGGTTTCCTTTGGTTTTTCTGTTTTATTTTGGACAATGGACCACATTTTTGTAAATATTTTTAAAATTAGGTAGTATTAGTAGATAGGTTTAATTTCTTCTGTTGGGATCATGGACCCTGGATTGGTTAAGCTGTATATAGTTGACTGTTGGATTTTATTTTTTTATTTGGAATTTACCCATGGAGCAATGGTTTTCGGTTTTGATTTTCCTTTCGATTTACTTTTTTGAACTGTGACTTTGGACACCTTTCCTTTGGATTAGGATTTGTGGTTTTACATTATTTTACAGACATGCTGCTTTTTGTTTTTAATTCCCATTGTCGTTTGTTTATTTTTGATTCCATTTATGTTGCTTTTAATACATTTTCTTCATCAAACTTCAATGTGTAGTGAAACTCATTGGTTTCATGCATGTCATGATATGTGTTTTGACATTCACTGGCACCCATTGTGTGGGGTTGTATCATGTAATTGGCATTTCTACGTGGGTGGATGCAATACTTGGCTGGGTGTTTGCCATGTGGAGGCAGCCCATAAGGGCCAGGGATCTAGATTCTGATGACGTGGTGGCATGGTGGAGGGTGCCCCTGAATGCTGGGGGGTGGGGGTGCAGAGGGACATGAGTTGGACATGAGTGTGGGCCTGCTGGCAGGTGCCCCACAGTGCTGGGGGGTGGGGGTGCTGGGAGACATGAGTGGGGGCCTGGTGGAGGGTGCCTGCACTGCGGGGGGGTGGGGGTGCTGTGAGACATGAGTGGGGGCATGGTGGAGGGTGCCCTGCACTGCGGGGGTGGGGGTTCTGGGAGACATGAGTGGGGGCATGGTGGAGGGTGCCCTGCACTGCAGGGGGGTGGGGGTGCTGGGAGATATGAGTGGGGGCCTGGTGGAGAGTGCCCCTGCACGGCTGGGGCCTGGGGGTGCAGGGGGACATGATTGGGGGCTTGGGGGAGGGTGCCCCTGGATGCTGGGGGGGGTGGGGGTGCTGGGAGACATGAGTGGGGGCATGGTGGAGGGTGCCCCTTCACTGCTGGGGGGTGGGGGTGCTGGGAGACATGAGTGGGGGCATGGTGGAGGGTGCCCTGCACTGCGGGGGGGTGGGGGTGCTGGGAGACATGAGTGGGGGCATGGTGGAGGGTGCCCTGAACTGCAGGGGGTGTGGGGGTGCTGGGAGACATGAGTGGGGGCCTGGTGGAGGGTGCCCCTGCATTGCTGGGGGGTGGGGGTGCAGGGGGACATGAGTGGGGCCTGGTGGAGGGTGCCCCTGGATGCTGGGGGGTCGGGGTGCTGGGAGACATGAGTGGGCGCATGATGGAGGGTGCCCCTGGATACTGGGGGTGCAGAGGGACATGAGTTGGACATGAGTGGGGGCCTGCTGGCAGGTGCCCCACATTGATGCAGGGGTGGGGGTGCTGAGAGACATGAATGGGGGCCTGGTGGAGGGTGCCACTGCACTGCTGGGGGGTGGGGGTGCTGGGAGACATGAGTGGGGGCTTGGCTGAGGGTGCCCTGCACTGCAGGGGGGTGGGGGTGCTGGGAGACATGAGTGGGGGCATGGTGAAGGGTGCCCTGCACTGCGGGGGGTGGGGTGCTGGGAGACATGAGTGGGGGCATGGTGGAGGGTGCCCTGCACTGCGGGGGGTGGGGGTGCTGGGAGACATGAGTGGGGGCATGGTGGAGGGTGCCCTGCACTGCAGGGGGGTGGGGGTGCTGGGAGACATGAGTGGGGGCATGGTGGAAGGTGCCCCTGGATGCTGGGGGGTGGGGGTGCAGAGGGACATGAGTTGGACATGAGTGGGGGCCTGCTGGCAGAGGCCCACAGTGCTGTGGGGTGGGGGTGCTGGGAGACATGAGTGGGGGCCTGGTGGAGGGTGCCCCTGGATGCTGGGGGGTGGGGGTGCTGGGAGACATGAGTGGGGGCATGGTGGAGGGTGCCCCTGGAGGCTGGGGGTGGGGGTGCAGAGGGATATAACTGGACATGAGTGGGGGCCCGCTGGCAGGTGCCCCACAGTGCTGGGGGGTGGGAGTGCTGGGAGACATGAGTGGGGGCCTGGTGGAGGGTGCCCTGCACTGCTGGGGGGGTGGGGGTGCTGGGAGACATGAGTGGGGGCCTGGTGGAGGGTGCCCTGCACTGCGGGGGGGCGGGGGTGCTGGGAGACATGAGCGGGGGCCTGGTGGAGGGTGCCCCTGCACTGCTGGGGGGTGGGGGTCCTGGGAGACATGAGTGGGGGCATGGTGGAGGGTGCCCTGCACTGCGGGGGGGGTGGGTGCTGGGAGACATGAGTGGGGGCATGGTGGAGGGTGCCTTGCACTGCAGGGGGGTGGGGGTGCTGGGAAACATGAGTGGGGGCCTGGTGGAGGGTGCCCCTGCACTGCTGGGGGTGGGGGTGCAGGGGGACATGAGTGGGGGCCTGGTGGAGGGTGCCCCTGGATGCTGGGGGGTGGGGGTGCTGGGAGACATGAGTGGGGGCATGGTGGAGGGTGCCCTGCACTGCGGGGGGTGGGGGTGCTGGGAGACATGAGTGGGGGCATGGTGGAGGGTGCCATGCAGTGCGGGAGGTGGGGGTGCTGGGAGACATGAGTGGGGGCATGGTGGAGGGTGCCCTGCACTGCGGGGGGTGGGGGTGCTGGGAGACATGAGTGGGGGCATGGTGGAGGGTGCCCTGCACTGCGGGGGGGTGCTGGGAGACATGAGTGGGTGCCTGGTGGACGGTGCCCCTGCACTGCTGGGGGGTAGCAGTGCAGGGGGACATGAGTGGGGGCCTAGTGGAGGGTGCCCCTGGATGCTGGGGGTTGGGGGTGCTGGGAGACATGAGTGGGGGCATGGTGGAGGGTGCCCTGCACTGCGGGGGGTGGGGTGCTGGGAGACATGAGTGGTGGCATGGTGGAGGGTGCCCTGCACTGCGGGGGGTGGGGGTGCTGGGAGACATGAGTGGGGGCATGGTGGAGGGTGCCCTGCACTGCGGGGGGGGGTGCTGGGAGACATGAGTGGGTGCCTGGTGGACGGTGCCCCTGCACTGCTGGGGGTTAGGGGTGCAGGGGGACATGAGTGGGGGCCTGGTGGAGGGTGCCCCTGGATGCTGGGGGGTGGGGGTGCAGAGGGACATGAGTTGGACATGAGTGGGGGCCTGCTGGCAGGTGCCCCACAGTGCTGGGGGGTGGGGGTGCTGGGAGACATGAGTGGGGGCCTGGTGGAGGTGCCCCTGCACTGCTGGGGGGTGGGGGTGCTGGGAGAGATGAGTGTGGGCATGGTGGAGGGTGCCCTGGACTGCGGGGGGATGGGGGTGCTGGGAGACATGAGTGGTGGCCTGGTGGAGGGTGCCCCTGCACTGCTGGGGGTGGGGGTGCAGGGGGACATGAGTGGGGGCTGGTGGAGGGTGCCCCTGGATGCTGGGGGGTGGGGTGCTGGGAGACATGAGTGGGGCATGGTGGAGGGTGCCCCTGGATGCTGGGGGGTGGGGGTGCAGAGGGACATGAGTTGGACATGAGTGAGGGCCTGCTGGCAGGTGCCCCACAGTGCTGGGCGGTGGAGGTGCTGGGAGACATGAGTGGGGGTCTGGTGGAGGGTGCCCCTGCACTGCTGGGGGGTGCTGGGAGACATGAGTGGGGGAATGGTGGAGGGTGCCCTGCACTGCGGGGGGTGGGGGTGCTGGAAGACATGAGTGGTGGCCTGGTGGAGGGTGCCCCTGCACTGCTGGGGGGTGGGGGTGCAGGGGGACATGAGTGGGAGCCTGGTGGAGGGTGCCCCTGGATGCTGGGGGTGCTGGGAGACATGAGTGGGGGCATGGTGGAGGGTGCCCCCGGATGCTGGGGGGTGGCGGTGCAGAGGAACATGAGTTGGACATGAGTGGGGGCCTGCTGGCAGGTGCCCCACAGTGCTGGGGGGTGGGGGTGCTGGGAGACATGAGTGGGGGCCTGGTGGAGGGTGCCCCTGCACTGCTGGGGGGTGGGGGTGCTGGGAGACATGAGTGGGGGCATGGTGGGGGGTGCCCTGCACTGCGGGGGGTTGGAGGTGCTGGGAGACATGAGTGGGGGCATGGTGGAGGGTGCCCTGCATGCAGGGGGGTGGGGTGCTGGGAGACATGAGTGGGGGCATGGTGGAGGGTGGCCTGCACTGCGGGGGGTGGGGTGCTGGGAGACATGAGTGGGTGCATGGTGGAGGGTACCCTGCACTGCGGGGGGGGTGGGGGTGCTGGGAGACATGAGTGGGGGCATGGTGGAGGGTGCCCTGAACAGCAGGGGGGTGGGGGTGCTGGGAGACATGAGTGGGGGCATGGTGGAGGGTGCCTCTGGATGCTGGGGGATGGGGGTGCAGAGGGACATGAGTTGGACATGAGTGGGGGCCTTCTGGCAGGTGCCCCACAGTGCTGGGGGGTGGGGGTGCTGGGAGACATGAGTGGGGGCCTGGTGGAGGGTGCTCTTGGATGCTGGGGGTGGGGGTGCTGGGAGACATGAGTGGGGGCATGGTGGAGGGTGCCCCTGGATGCTGGGGGGGTGGGGGTGCAGAGGGACATGAGCTGGACATGAGTGGGGGCCCGCTGGCAGGTGCCCCACAGTGCTGGGGGGTGGGGGTGCTGAGAGACATGAGTGGGGGCCTGGCGGAGGGTGCCCTGCACTGCTGGGGGGGTGGGGGTGCTGGGAGACATGAGTCGGGGCATGGTGGAGGGTGCCCTGCACTGCGGGGGGTGGGGGTGCTGGGAGACATGAGTGGGGGCCTGGTGGAGGGTGCCCCTGCACTGCTGGGGGGTGGGGGTGCTGGGAGACATGAGTGGGGGCATGGTGGAGGGTGCCCTGCACTGCAGGGGGGTGTGGGTGCTGGGCGACATGAGTGGGGGCATGGTGGAGGGTGCCCTGTACTGCGGGGGGTGGGGGTGCTGGGAGACATGAGTGGGGGCCTGGTGGAGGGTGCCCCTGGATGCTGGGGTGTGGGGGTGCTGGGAGACATGAGTGGGGGCATGGTGGAGGGTGCCCTGCACTGCGGGGGGGTGGGGGGTGCTGGGAGACATGAGTGGGGGCATGGTGGAGGGTGCCCTGGACTGCGGGGGGTGGGGGTGCTGGGAGACATGAGTGGGGGCATGGTGGAGGGTGCCCTGCACTGCGGTGGGTGCTGGGAGACATGAGTGGGGGCCTGGTGGACGGTGCCCCTGCACTGCTGGGGGGTAGGGGTGCAGGGGGACATGAGTGGGGGCCTGGTGGAGGGTGCCCCTGGATGCTGGGGGTGCAGAGGGACATGAGTTGGACATGAGTGGGGGCCTGCTGGCAGGTGCCCCACAGTGCTGGGGCGTGGGGGTGCTGGGAGACATGAGTGGGGGCCTGGTGGAGGGTGCCCCTGCACTGCTGGGGGTGGGTGTGCTGGGAGAGATGAGTGGGGGCATGGTGGAGGGTGCCCTGCACTGCTGGGGGATGGGGGTGCTGGGAGACATGAGTGGGGGCATGGTTGAGGGTGCCCTGCACTGCGGGGGGGGGGGTGGGGGTGCAGGGACATTGAGTGGTGGCCTGGTGGAGGGTGCCCCTGCACTGCTGGGGGTGGGGGTGCAGGGGGACATGAGTGGGGGCTGGTGGAGGGTGCCCCTGGATGCTGGGGGGTGGGGTGCTGGGAGACATGAGTGGGGGCATGGTGGAGGGTGCCCCTGGATGCTGGGGGGTGGGGGTGCAGAGGGACATGAGTTGGACATGAGTGGGGGCCTTCTGGCAGGTGCCCCACAGTGGTGGGGGGTGGGGGTGCTGGGAGACATGAGTGGGGGCCTGGTGGAGGGTGCCCCTGCACTGCTGGGGAGTGGGGGTGCTGGGAGACATGAGTGGGGGCATGGTGGAGGGTGCCCTGCACTGCGGGGGGGTGGGGGTGCTGGGAGACATGAGTGGGGGCATGGTGGAGGGTGCCCTGCACTGCGGGGGGTGGGGGTGCTGGTAGACATGAGTGGGGGCATGGTGGAGGTTGCCCCTGGATGCTGGGGGGTGGGGGTGCAGAGGGACATGAGTTGGACATGAGTGGGGGCCTGCTGGCAGGTGCCCCACAGTGCTGGGGGGTGGGGGTGCTGGGAGACATGGGTGGGGCCTGGTGGAGGGTGCCCCTGGATGCTGGGGGGTGGGGGTGCTGGGAGACATGAGTGGGGGCATGGTGGAGGGTGCCCCTGGATGCTGGGGCGTGGGGGTGCAGAGGGACATGAGTTGGACATGAGTGGGGGCCTGCTGGCAGGTGCCCCACAGTGCTGGGGGGTGGGGGTGCTGGGATACATGAGTGGGGGCATGTTGGAGGGTGCCCTGCACTGCGGTGGGGTGGGGGTGCTGGGAGACATGAGTGGGGGCATGGTGGAGGGTGCCCTGCACTGCGGGCGGGTGGGGGTGCTGGGAGACATGAGTGGGGGCATGGTGGAGGGTGCCCCTGCACTGCTGGGGGTGGGGGTGCAGGGGGACATGAGTGGGGGCCTGGTGGAGGGTGCCCCTGGATGCTGGTGGGTGGGGGTGCTGGGAGACATGAGTGGGGGCATGGTGGAGGGTGCCCTGTACTGCGGGGGGTGGGGGTGCTGGGAGACATGAGTGGGGGCATGGTGGTGGGTGCCCTGCACTGCAGGGGGTGGGGGTGCTGGGAGACATGAGTGGGGGCATGGTGGAGGTGCACTGCTGGGGGGTGGAGGGGCAGGGGGACATGAGTGGGGGCCTGGTGGAGGGTGCCCCTGGATGCTGGGGATGGGGCTGCTGGGAGACATGAGTGGGGGCATGGTGGAGGGTGCCCCTGGATGATGGGGGATGGGGGTGCAGAGGGACATGAGTTGGACATGAGTGGGGGTCAGCTGGCAGGTGCCCCACAGTGCTGGGGGGTGAGGGTGCTGGGAGACATGCGTTGTTGATCAGTAGTGCAAGGTGACATGTGGCTGGGATGGGGGGCATGCCCATGGTGGATGGGCTGCCTGCGGGACATGAGCAGGGGTGCAGGGTAGTCCCCTGTGGTGTGGGCTGCCTGCAGGGGCCGTGGAGGGTGTAGAGGGACCACCTGGGAGGACCCATACGGCCAATTCACGTGTAGTACTCCCCGCGCACCCCTGAAATACATGTACCCTGCTGGATTCGCGTGTGATACTTCCCACGCACCCCTGGAATATACGTACCCAGGACGATCGCATGTGAAACTTCCCACGCACCCCTGAAAGACACGTACCCTGCTGAATTCGCGTGTGAAACTTCACGCGCACCCCTGAAATACATGTGCCCTGATGAAATCGCGTATGACACTTCCTGCGCACCCCTGCAATACACGTACCCTGCTGAATTTGCATGCGATACTTCCCGCGCACCCCTGGAATACACGTACCCAGGACAAACGCGTGTGGAAATTCCCGCGCACCCCTGAAATACACGTATGTTAAGCGGAGCTGTAACAGTCCTCATAGGAATTACCTCAGGATACCTAGTAGCATGGTCTACTACAACAAGTATAAACCTGTTGCCTGAGGAAGTTGGAGGATCAAGGGGACAACAATGTCAATCCCTACTCTCTCAAATGGGACTCCCACAACTGGGAGAGGCACTAAAGGTGCCACATTCTTGGCGCCAACCTTACCAGAGGTCTGGCAGGTGTGGCAGCTCCTGCAGTGTTTCTCTACTTCTTCGTCCAATAAAAGTAGAGAGAGAGCCTTTCCTTAGTCTTCTTGAAACTCAAGTGACCAGCCAAAGGAATCTCGTGGGCTAACTGCAAGAACTGTGGTCTGTTCTCTTGGGGTACTACAAGTCGTTTGTAGTCTCCAGGTGCAGACTCGGTCAGTTCACTGTAGAAGAGGCCATCTTCCCAGTGTAACCTGTATTTCCCAGGCTCTTGCCCTTCAGCCTGAGCTTCTGCCTGGTGGCGAAGACCTTCCAGAGTTGGACATTCTCTCTGTCCCTTACTGAAGTCTGCCCGGTTGGGTCCACCTTCTGCCAGTAAAGACTGCAGCTCAGGATGGTCAACAGGATCCATATCTCCAATTAGTTCCTGGCCTTCCATTAGCTCTTCTTCAGAGTCTAATTCTACCACACAGGGTTGTAGCACCCTCTCAGCCTCAGCTGGAGGTGGAGCTATGGGTGTAACTTTGGACAACCGCGGGGAAGTCCTTGTTGGCTGCACTGAAATGCTGGCTGGTGGTTTCGGTATAGAAGTCTTAGGTTTCCCTTTCGCTTCTGGTTTCTTGGAGACAGCAGCTGACAATTCCAGTGGAGCAGGAGTGATCTCTTTCTTCATCATCTCCTGGAGAGTACCTCGCATGGTTCTCTCCCTTGCAGGTCTGGTTAGCTCCTGTAACCGTTTACTAGGAGGTCTGGGGGGGTGCGACACAACTCCGAGAGTTTCAAATCGTTACCCAACAGAACACGTCCTGGTACCTCACTCTGTATGCTAACAGGTATCTTCACAGTTATGTTGTTACACTGGAGAGAACTGGTAATTGGGGAAGCATCTGCACAGGCCCTCCAGCTAACTTGGTGAGGCGTTTGGGTGCCTTAGCAACATCCTCAGCCTGAAAAAAAGATTTATCCACCACAGTTATGCTGGCCCCAGTGTCCCTAATGGCAGGAGTCTCCTGACCATTCACCTGGACACTGTCCTTATAATACTCTTTAGTATTATCGGGGATGGAGTTATAGACATCTAAATTCTGTTGTTCCCACAAACCCAGAGACACTAAAGAAACACTGGCTGAGACTCCAATGGGTTCATCAGCCAGCAGTAGAAAGTTTCCACTTGCCATTTGGACTTCCTCCTCTGGAGCGAAGGCTAAGGAGACAAGCTGGACCCCTGAAGGTTTACCCTTACATCTGGGATCTCCTTTCACATGGTCAGTCGAGCCACAAACAAAGCATTTTCCGAATGCTTTCTGGAATGGTGGCTTGTTCTGGCCTCCTTCCGGTTTGGCACCAGTAGGTACACTATTCTGCTGTGGTTTTCCTTGTGGCTTACCCTTATGGTTTTGTTTGGGGCCCTCTTTGGGATTTGAGTTATTAGAATTCTCTTTTGAGTCTTTTTTAGGCTGTTTTCCCTCATCCTTTTTCTGAGTTGCCCCAGAATCCTTATGAGTAGCCCTGTTGGCAACCCACAAGTCAGCAGCCTTAGCTAGCTTCCTGGAATCCAATTCCTTCGAATCAGCCAAGTGCTGTCTGAGCTCCGGAGAACAGGCATCATAAATGGACTCCAACATAAAAATATTCTTCATACCCTCATAAGTGTTCACCTTGTAACCCTTAATCCATCCCTCTAAGATTTTCAACCCTTCACTCACGCAAGTAGCCCAAGGGGTACCATCAGGCTTTTTGAGGGTTCTAAACCTCTTAAAATACTGGAAAGGGGTCTTCCCGAATATAGCTATCAATGCTAGTTTCACACTTTCGTACTCTTTCCTATCCTCCTCCCCCAACTCCATTACCACATCAGTCGCAACAGGGGGGAGCCTAGAGAACAACCAGGTAAGTAGCTCATTACCTGTGATGTGTAACGCTCACCTGTCTCCCACGGAGGCGCTGGCCTGGTTCGCGCTGCTGTGACCTCTTTTAAGGTGATGCGCAGGGTTCGGAAGACGGACTGGACCGGGCCCCCAAATCTGGCTTGTCTGGCTCGCAGAAGTATCCTTCTGTAGGCGAAAATAGGGGATTAACTGTCTGCGGGGTAATGCAATCAGCCTCCCACTTTCCCCTCTCACCCTCCTCGAAACCCTTCTGTGATTCCTTGTAGCGTCTCACCTTAGGGTCTGGAAGGACAAGCTCTCCATCCTGCTTCTGATGCAGGGGCGCGTTGGTATCCAGTTACTTCACTGGATTTTCGGATTGGTGAGAACCAAACTTGCTTGGCTTCCTGGTAAGTTTTATTGATAAGAGGTTCCCCTTGTGTCCATGCATTAATGTACTAATACTAGTGTCTTTTTCCCCATAGGGGCCGGGGTACGGAATGCCGGGGAACAGGCACCGACCCGAGATGAGAGGTGAAATCCTTGCAGAAATCAGGTAAGTCTTTAATGAGCGTTTTTTGGTAATGTCTTTTCATTCGCTCATTAACACTGATGTCTCTTTTTCCCCTTAGGGGCCGGGGTCCGGAAATGCCAGGATGCGGCGCGGACCCGAAATGAAGAGGGAATGAATCAACAGGTAAGTCTTAACATGGAGATTAAGCTTTCCTTATTCCCTTCTCTCTCTCACCTTTTGTTCTGGTCTTTTTCTCCCTAGGCGCTGGGACGTGACTGCGAATCCGGATGATCGCTGCTGAACATGGAGGCGCCCTGCAAAGGTGAGTGGAATGCGGCGCTGCAGCGATCGACGCGATGAGCTTTTAAATAAAAGTCTTCCTTTTCAGGATTGTCGGCGAGATGTCTCTGGGATGCGGATTTAGCAGGTAAGGACTTTTCCTTCTTCTGTTCTCTTCTTCTCTGCCTTTGCAGGTGATCCAGGATGCTGGCAGGCGTGGCAGAAGTCAGGATGCAGGAGCAGATACGGTGAGCGTCCAGCTGCTAGATGCAGAACAACGCGAATCACGTGTGGCTGTTCGGGTGGGGTTTAAATAGCCTTGGAAGAAGTTCCAGGTATGTATCCTTCCCCGACCACGCCCAGATGGTAAATTAGTCCCACAGGTAAAGTAGTTCCTTTCAGGCCTCAAGGAGGCCGGGATCCTGCAGCATGGTCTGCATCAGGTAAGTGCACCCAAGCACTTCCATAATGAGCCTGGCGCCTATGGCGCCAGGACTGATGTCTTTTATGAGCCTGGCGCCATAGGCGCCAGGACACAGTCCAAAGGGCCCCTATATGGGGTTGCTGGGTCCTTCCTTGGGGACTGGATTTCCGCTTTCGGGGACACAGGGCTTGAACCGGCTCCCCGGGAGCGGGCATCATGACAGCACTCCCCCCCAAGGCCCCTCCCAAGGTTGTTCCCTCCGGGGGTTTTGGTTTGTCTGGGAAGAGTTGGTGGAATTTCCTGACTAATCGAGGTGCATGCACATGGTCGCTGGGTTCCCACGACCTCTCCTGAGGTCCGTACCCCTTCCAATCAATTAGGTAGAACAGTTTTGACCTAAACATTTTTGAGTCTAAAATGTTCTTCACTTCGAATTCGGGCTCCCCATCTATTAGAATAGGTTCTGGAGGTTTGAGTAGTCGGGTTCTGGGTACCACTGGTTTCAGAAGTGACACATGAAAAACAGGGTGAATTCGCATACTAGCTGGTAAATCAAGTTTAACAGCCACTGGGTTAATTATTGCCGTAATAGAATAAGGTCCCAGATATTTTGGGTTAAAAGTTCGAGGCCCTTTGAGTGGTAAATGTCTGGTAGCTAACCACACTTGATCCCCAATCTGATACGGAGGTGCTTCACTCCAATGTAGATCAGCATTCTCCTTGTATTTTCTCTTGGCTTGTTGTAAATGCGTAGTTGCCTCTTTGAAGGCTTGGGTAATTGTAGAATGCAGATGTTCTACTGCAGGCATTCCGAGGTTCTGAGGTGAGTCAAGGTTTGAGGTTCGAGGGTGATGCCCAAACAAAGTATAAAAAGGACTGTGGCCAGTTCCAGAGTGTACCGAATTATTATATGCGTATTCGGCTATCCAAAGAATGTCTTTCCAGTTGCTTTCAGATTGCTGTAACATACACCGTAAGTATTGCTCAAGGGTCTGATTTGTCCTCTCGGTCTGACCATCGGTCTGAGGGTGGTGACTGGTCGATAATCTTACGTCGATCTGCGCCATTTGACAACATTTGCGCCAGAAGTGGGAAATGAATTGGCTTCCCCGGTCAGAGATTAGTATAGATGGGAATCCATGTAGCCGAACAATATTTTCGAGGAATTCTTTGGCTAGGACAGAAGCTGAAGGTAAACCTTTCAAAGGAATAAAGTGGGCCATTTTGGAAAACAAATCCACAATTACCAGAATAGTATTGTACCCGGAATAAGGAGGCAGGTCCGTAATAAAATCCATTGATAGGGTGTGCCAGGGTGCTGGCGGTATGTCTAGAGGTTGAAGGAGACCGGCTGGTCTTTTCTTTTGACTTTTATTTTGGGCACAAACACCACAGGACATCACAAAAGTTTTAATATCTTTTCGCCAAGAGGGCCACCAAAATTGTCGTTTCACCTTTTCCTCTGTCTTGGCAATACCGGGGTGTCCCTCTATTAATGCATCATGATAACCGGAAATAACTAGTTTGTGTAATTCCTTATGTGGCAGGAATAAGCGTCCTTGGAAATAAGGTAAACCATTATCTATGGTAAAGTCTGATCCCTTTTGTATCCAATCCTGTAAGGTTGTAGGGTCCAGGAGTTGTTTCACTCTGGCTTGAATGTCTTCAAGCGTCTGTAACAAAGTCATGCCTAGAATCCTCTGTTCGGGAATTATTGGTACTGGTTCTCAGTTTGTATCAGATTCTCCCATTCCAATTCGGGATAAGGCGTCTGCTTTGCTGTTCTTGCAGCCAGGTCGATAGGTAATCACAAAATCAAATTCAGCGAAAAACAAAGCCCATCGGAGCTGCCGTGATGACTGAGACTTGGCGGTTTTCAAATACTGTAAATTCCGGTGATCAGTGATCACTGTGATGGTATGTCGAGCACCAAGCAGATAACGCCGCCAGGCTTTAAAAGCGGACTTAATGGCTAACAGTTCTTTGTCCGTGATTGCATAATTAACCTCGGGTGCCGAGAATTTTCTGGACCAAAATGCTACGGGCTGCACTTGGTTGGTTTCGGGATCTCTTTGGGACAGGACAGCTCCCATGGCTAGGCTGGATGCGTCAGTCTCGACGACATAAGGGAGATCTGGACGCGGGTGTTTCAATATAGGTGCGGAGGTAAACTTAGCTTTTAAATCCTGAAAGGCCTGCTCGGCTTCTTCAGACCATTCAAAACGTTTATTTTTCCTCAAGAGTGCAGTAATGGGTTGTACCATCCGTGAAAATTCTGGGATAAACCTGCGATAGAAATTGGCAAAGCCGAGCATGCTTTGAACCCCTTTTACAGAGCTAGGTGATGGCCATTTGAGGATAGCATCCACTTTTCTTGAGTCCATTCGGACTCCTTTGGGTGTCAGGATGAAACCTAGAAACTCGACTTCTGTGGTATGGAAAACACATTTCTCCAATTTAGCAAATAGTTTGTGTTGGCACAGTTTTTCAAGTACTGCCCTGAAGTGTTTTCTGTGATCAGATTCCGAAGAGGAGTACACCAGAATGTCATCGATATATACGACAACACAAACATCGATGAGTTCCCGAAGGACATCATTCATGAAGTATTGGAAGGCAGCCGGCGCATTACACAATCCGAAAGGCATCACCTGGTACTCGAATAATCCGTATTTAGTACGGAAGGCAGTTTTCCATTCGTCGCCTTCTTTAACTCGTACCAGATGATAAGCCCCCCGGAGATCTAACTTGGTGTATATGCAAGCGTCCTTCACCTGGTCAAGGAGTTCAGGGATCAGAGGCAGAGGATAACGTTTTTTAACCGTTATCTGGTTCAATGCGCGGTAATCGATACAAGTTCTAAGGTCGCCTTCTTTTTTGGGCACGAAGAACAAAGCCGAGGATACCGGGGACTTTGACGGGCGAATAAAACCATTAGCTAGGTATTGATCCAAATATTGTCTCAAATGCAGATTCTCAGGTTCGGTAAGGGCATAAATCCTGCTACAAGGGGGTTGTGCACCGGGCACCAGATCGATTTGGCAATCGTACGATCTGTGAGGAGGTAACGTGTTGGCCTGTTCCTTTTGGAAGACGCCCTGAAAGTCTTGGTATTCCGGAGGTAGTTGCATGGAGGCAGAGGTTACAGATGCTAGATTAATCTTCAGGTTTTCTGGGTAGCAGGTTTGTGTACAATCCGGGAAGGTTATTCTCTTAGCTCACCAATCAATTTGAGGATTATGTGTCTCTAACCAAGGGATTCCAAGAATAAACTGAAACTGTGGAGCCTTGATTACATCAAACACAACACCCTCCAGATGGCCGTCGGGACCAATAAGAGTCACCTCAGTAGTGGAATGTGTTACCGGTCCAGAGGCAATTTCAGTTCCATCGACTGCGGTGATGACATCTTTGCTGGTTTTAGGACGGAGAGGGAGGTTAATCCTAGAGACCAATTCATGATCCACATAGTTTCCAATAGCCCCACTATCGATGTATGCCTTTATTGCATGCAACCGCTTAGGCTGTTCTGGATCTACGAGAACCATTGGCACAATGAAATGCGAGGTCTGAGAGTTAGTTTTCAAGCTCGGCAAGCGGACCCCTCCACTTGTCGGGCGGAGTCGTTTTCCGAAACAGAGTCTTCATGGTTTTTATCAGTGGCTCCTCCTTTCGGGGCGGTTTTGCCGGGCAATCTCGTAGAAAGTGTCCAGAATTCCCACAATAAAGACATAATTTTAACTGCCGCCTCCTTTCACGTTCCTTTTGAGTTAAGGGTCCTTTAACCCCTCCAATTTGCATAGGCTCAGAGACATCAACTCCCTTGGGATTAGCATGGGTCTTGACCAACACCCGGGTCTCAAACCTGGACCGATCTGCTTTTCTGTTTTGAAGTCTGTGATCCAATTGGACCACTAAGTCTATATACTCTGTGCATTCTTGGGGCGGATTTACAACTTGGGCCAAGACATCTTTAAGTTCTCCGCGTAGGCCTCGATAAAACAATGTGACTCTTTTATCCTCTGGCCATCCCATTTCCACAATTAGTCTATTAAAGGTTGCAATATAGGATAGGAGGTCCTGATTGCCCTGTCGCAGGGATAGAAGTTCGTCATCCAGAGCCTGCCCCTGAGAGTGTCGAGCAAATAACCTTTCCATGCTTGCTTGAAACCTTTGAAAATCACGGAGAATCGGGTCATCTTGAGTAACCAGTGGAACTGACCAATCAGCAGCGCAGCCGCTGAGATATGACAATACAAAGGCTACCTTGGTCTGATCATTAGGGAAGGCCCCAGGTCTGCATAGGAAGTGCAAACGACACTGATTCATGAATACGGTGAATCGTTTGGGGTCCCCAGCAAAGCGTTCGGGTGGGGCCAGCGGCATGTTTCCAGGTAGATTAATCTGCAAGGGTTACTGGAAACCACAGGAGCGGGGTTCCCTCCGGAACCGGGCAGAGGAGTTTGCCCAGCTTGACCTTGCAAAAGCTGTCTGGCCAGGTCATCAGTTCTTTCCTTTGATATTATTAATTCCCTCCTGAGGGCATTAGTCTCTTGACGAGCGGCATGTACATCGGGCCGTAATTCCCCCAGTAATTGGGCCAACTGATCAGTCTCAGAACTTTCCATAGCGCCTGGGTGGGAATTTGTAGGAAGGCTTCGCGTTCTGTAACGCTCACCTGACTCCCACGGAGGCGCTGGCCTGGTTTGCGCTGCTGTGACCTCTTCTAAGGTGATGCGCAGGGTTCGGAAGACGGACTGGACCGGGCCCCCAAATCTGGCTTGTCTGGCTCGCAGAAGTATCCTTCTGTAGGTGAAAATAGGGGATTAACTGTCTGCGGGGTAATGCAATCAGCCTCCCACTTTCCCCTCTCACCCTCCTCGAAACCCTTATGTGATTCCTCGTAGCGTCTCACCTTAGGGTCTGGAAGGACGAGCTCTCCATCCTGCTTCTGATGCAGGGGCGCGTTGGTATCCAGTTACTTCACTGTATTTTCAGATTGGTGAGAACCAAACTTGCTTGGCGTCCAGGTAAGTTTTTTTGATAAGAGGTTCCCCCTGTGTCCATGCATTAATGTACTAATGCTAGTGTCTTTTTCCGAATAGGGGCCGGGGTACGGAATGCCGGGGAACAGGCACCGACCCGAGATGAGAGGTGAAATCCTTGTAGAAATCAGGTAAGTCTTTAATGAGCGTTTTTTGGTAATGTCTTTTCATTCGCTCATTAACGCTGATGTCTCTTTTTCTCCTTAGGGGCCGGGGTCCGGAAATGCCAGGATGCGGCGCAGACCCGAAATGAAGAGGGAATGAATCAACAGGTAAGTGTTAACATGGAGATTTAGCTTTCCTTATTCCCTTCTCTCTCTCACCTTTTGTTCTGGTCTTTTTCTCCCTAGGCGCTGGGGCGTGACTGCGTATCCGGATGATCGCTGCTGAACATGGAGGCGCCCTGCAAAGGTGAGTGGAATGCGGCGCTGCAGCGATCGACGCGATGAGCTTTTAAATAAAAGTCTTCCTTTTCAGGATTGTCGGCGAGATGTCTCCGGGATGCGGATTTTAGCAGGTAAGGACTTTTTCTTCTTCTGTTCTCTTCTTCTCTTCCTTTGCAGGTGATCCAGGATGCTGGCAGGCGTGGCAGAAGTCAGGATGCAGGAGCAGACACGGTGAGCGTCCAGCAGCTAGATGCAGAACAACGCGAAGCACGGGTGGCTGTTCGGGTGGGGTTTAAATAGCCTTGGAAGAAGTTGTGGCTAGTAGGTTATTGGAAGTGGGGCGGGAGGCTTTGAGGGCGAAGGTGAGGAGGTGATGGTCGGGCCACCGTTGAGGGGAGATGGCAGTGATGGAAACCACACAGTTATGGTCTGCTACCCAGTCAAGGGTTCTCCCTTTATTGTGGGTAGGAGTGTACAATCTTTGGGTAAAGCCAATTCTGACAAGGTATTGTCAATGGGGGTAGCCTGGAGGTCTTTGGGGTCTTTAAGGCCTAGGTTAAAATCACCTAAAATGAGACTTTGTGAAGTATTTTTTAGACTTTTGGTGAGGATAGTGGTGAAGTCTTCCTCGAAGGAGCCTAAGGGTCCGGGAGCTCTGTAGAATAAATGTATGGTGATAGTTTGAGAATTGGCAGTAGGCAGCTTAGCTGTGAGCGATTCGCACGATGTGAGGTTGTTTGTGGTGTCAAGTCTAAAGTTGAGTGTTTTGGCAATTATGGCAAGGCCTCCGCCTCTGGATTCTATTTTGTCCGCTCAGAGGATAGTATAGTCATCAGGGATAGCTAGCGAAAGGGCTGGGCCAGCGGCTGCATGGAGCCAGGACTCAGTGATGGCTAGAAAGTCTAGATTTTCCTCTAGGATTAGGTCTGCTATATGTGTAGCATGGGCTACTACAGATTGCGCATTAATTAAGGCGCCTTTAATGGGCGGGGCAGTAGTTTTTGTACTAGAAGGTGTGGTGGCTGTATTGTGAGCCTTATATTTGGTCATATTATTGGTTAGGTTGTGCTTGGGATTGTTCGAGGGAGGGTTGGTGGGAGTGTCCTTGTACAGAGGAAGGGTTCGGTTAGTCAGTTTAGACTGGGTTGAATCCCTGGCAAAAGGCTCATTTATTTTGGGTAATCTGGCTCGTGATCTGATATTTCTGGTGGCTAGACTGCATGGCATGGAGAGGTGGGGCAGAGTGGGTATACTGGAGAGCGTGGTCGGTGGATGGTGGACATAAGTGTAACGCTCACCTGATTCCCGCAGAGGCGCCGGTCTTGACTGGGTGAATGCCGTATCTTCAAAGGTGATGTGTAACACACGGTTGGCTCTTTGGGCTGGACCTCTGTGCACTGTATGTCTGACTCGAAGAGTAAGATGTCTGCAGATAGAAAATATGGGATTAATGAACTGGGGTTATTGGGTGCCTCTCTCCTCTTCCCTTTCTCTTCTCCTGTAGAACCCCAAAGGTTAACGCCCTCACCTTAGGTAAGTGAACGAGGAGCTCTCCATCTGCCTCGGGGCAGGGTGCCGTAATCAGTTTCTTCACTGGATAAGGGTGCAGGCCTCTTGACCTCAGAGGACTGCTGTCCGTCGTTAACTGCACGAACGGTAAATTCTGGGCACTTCAAATGTCTTAAAAGTCTTTTGTAATGATATCTCTTGTTTTGCAGGGTTCCGGCGATGGCGGATGGCGGGCTGATGAGAGTTGAGGATCGAACCCGCGTGAGGAATAGAAGCGCCTCGAAGCACGTAAGTAAGCGCTTGTAGCCTGCTTCACGATGCACACTAACTGTCCCTTTTATCTTGCAGGTACAAGTTCGGAGCTTTAGAGAAGCTGAAGGGTGCTGGAATACCCACTGGATTCGGCGTGGGAAGGAGTAATGGCACGTGAGTAATAAAGTTGCCCAATGTCTTTAAACGCACCTTCTTTTGTCTTTCAGATGCGGGATGCAGCGCCGAAGGCCTCCGGAGCGTGCGAAGAGCTGGTAAGCTTTTGTCTTTCAGATGCCGGAATGCAGTGCGAAGACCTCCGGAGCATGCGAAGAGTAGGTAAGCCTTTGTCTTTCAGATGCCGGAATGCAGCGCGAGGCGTTGGTGACAGCCGATGGACCAGGTAAGAGATGCGCTGCCACTGAAGACCGTGGTGCTAACCTGTTCTTTCTTTGTCTTTACAGGTGCTGCTGAAGACTGGATTCCAGGATGGTAAGCCTTTGTTCCCTTAGGCCCAGGATCAGAAGCAGAAGACACGATGAGCGTTCTGCTGCAGAGAATGCAGAATAACGCAAAGCAAGATTCATCCATCGGGTGTGGTTTAAATAGCCTCCTGTAGTGCTTAGGTGTCTCCTTCCACAGCCACGCCTAGGTAAGAAAAGAGTTCCTGCTTTCCAGAAGAGTTCCAGTGTTCTGAACCTAGGGAATGGCTCCTGCCCCACCCAACAGGAAATGTAGTCCCAAACAGAAGAGGATCAGGGGTTCAACTGGCAGGTAAGTAAGCAGCATGGTCTGCTGCAGGTAAGTCCACCCAAGCATTATGAGCCCGGCGCTTCCAGCGCTGGGACTGGGCATCTTTATGAGCCTGGTGCCACTGGCGCCAGGACAGGGTCCAAAAGGTCCCAATTGGGACTGGCTGGCACTCGGAACCGGGGTTATGGGTCTGCTTCCAAGGGAGTCGGGCAAGTCCTGATCTTTTGGAAGCAGAGATCATGACAGCACACCCCCTCAAGGCCCCTCCCAAACCGGGCTTCTCCGGGGGTTTGGGCTTGTTAGGAAATGTTCGATGAAATCTTTTGATTAGACGAGGCGCGTGGACATATTCTGCAGGTTCCCAGGATCTTTCTTGGGGACCGTAGCCTTTCCAGTCAATCAGGTAAAATAGTTTAGATTTGGAGATCTTGGAATCCAGGATGCTTTTGACTTCAAACTCGAGTTCTCCATCAACTAGAATAGGTTTTGGAGATGTAGTTAGTCGGGTTTGAGGTTGCACGGGTTTTGATAGAGAGACGTGGAAGACCGGATTTATCTTCATGTGAGGGGGCAAGTCCAACTTGACCGCTACTGGATTTACTATGGTAGTGATGGAATAGGGACCAAGGTATCTTGGGTTGAATGTGCGTGGTCCTTTTAGAGGTAGATATTTGGTGGATAACCAGACTTGATCTCCTACTTGATATTGGGGGGATTCCTTCCGATGTTGGTCTGCTCCTTTCTTGTATTGTTCTTTAGCCCTTTGAAGGTGACAAATGGCTTCCTTAAAGGCTTGGGTGATTGTAGAATGCAGGTGGTCTACTGCTGGTGTTCCAAGATCTTGGAGTGGATCCAACGCCGAGGTTCGAGGGTGACTAACGTATAAAAGAAAAAACGGGGTCTTCCCAGTTCCCGAGTGGACAGAGTTATTGTAGGCATATTCGGCTATCCAAAGGATATCTTTCCAAGTTTTTTCAGTTTGTTGTAGCATGCAGCGTAAATACTGTTCCAGAGTTTGATTGGTCCTCTCGGTTTGTCCGTCGGTTTGAGGATGGTGGCTGGTCGAAAGTCTCACATCAATTTGAGCCGACCGACAGCAACTTCGCCAAAAATGAGAAATAAATTGACTACCTCGATCCGAAATTAGAACTGAAGGAAAACCGTGCAGTCGGACGATGTTTTCGAGAAATTCTCGGGCCAGAGTTGCTGCTGTTGGTAAGCCTTTGAGTGGAATGAAATGCGCCATCTTGGAGAATAGGTCCACGATTACTAGGATCGTATTGTATCCGGAGCATGGAGGTAGATCGGTGATGAAGTCCATAGAAGCGTATGTCAAGGGCGAGGCGGGATGCCAATAGGGCGTAAGAGGCCGGCTGGTTTTTCCTTTTGACTCTTGTTTTGGGCGCATACTCCACAGGACATTATAAAGTCTCTGATATCTTTTTTCCAAGACGGCCACCAGAAGTAGCGCTTGATCTTTTCCGAGGTAGGTCTTGGTCATACCGGGATGTCCTTCCTTTAAAGAATCGTGATAACAAGAGATTACCTTTTTCTGTAAATCTGTGCTGGGCAGGTATAACCGTTCTTGGAAATATAATAGGTTGTCCTTCACCATAAAGTCCTTTCCCTGCAGATGCCAATTCTGTATGTCTGCTGGAATTACCAGTAGCCTGGCTTTATCCTTAACTTCCTCAATGGATTGTGTGGCGATTACACCTAGAATTCTTTGTTCGGGAATGATAGGTACAGGTTTAGGATTGATCAAATGTTCTTCTACTCCCATCCGAGAAAGGGCATCAGCTTTACCGTTTTTTGTACCAAGTCGATAGGTAATTATGAAGTCAAACTCGGCAAAGAATAGTGCCCAATGGAGTTGCCTAGAGGATTGAGCTTTTGCGGTTTTCAAATATTGCAGGTTTCGGTGATCTGTAATCACAGTAACGGTGTGTCGGGCCCCCAGAAGATAATGCCGCCAAGCCTTAAAGGCGGACTTGATAGCTAGAAGTTCCTTATCAGTAATAGTGTAATTGATTTCAGGAGGCGAGAATTTGCGGGACCAAAATGCCACGGGATGCAACTGATTGGTTACTGGGTCCTTTTGTGATAGAACTGCCCCCATGGCAAGGCTCGAAGCATCAGTTTCAACGATGTAGGGGAGTTCTGGGCGAGGATGTTTTAAGATCGGTGCAGAGATAAATCTAGTCTTCAAATTCTGGAAAGCTTGTTCCGCCTCGGTAGACCATTCAAAACGTTTGTTTTTCTTTAACAAGGCGGTGATGGGCTGGACTATTCGAGAGAATTCGGGGATAAACCTGCGGTAAAAGTTAGCGAAGCCTAACATGCTTTGAACACCTTTTACGGAGGATGGCGATGGCCATTTGAGAATTGCATCGACCTTCTTTGAATCCATACGCACTCCGCTAGGTGATAATATGAATCCCAAGAATTCAACTTCAGTCACGTTGAAAACACATTTTTCCAACTTAGCGAAAAGTTTGTGTTGACGCAATCTCTCGAGGACCATTTTCACATGTTTCCGATGTTCAGTTTCCGATGAAGAATAAACGAGGATGTCGTCAATGTAAACAACAACACACACATCTATGAGCTCTCTGAGGACATCGTTCATAAAATATTGAAAGGCGGCCGGGGCATTGCAAAGTCCGAAGGGCATGACCTGATATTCAAATAGCCCATACTTGGTGCGGAAGGCTGTCTTCCATTCATCGCCCTCTTTTACTCGTACCAAGTGGTAGGCTCCTCTAAGATCCAGCTTTGTATATATGCATGCTTTTCTGACTTGGTCCAGGAGTTCAGGGATCAAAGGTAACGGATATCTATTCTTAACGGTGATCTGGTTCAGGGCGCGATAATCTATACAAGTTCTAAGGTCCCCTTCTTTTTTTGGAACGAAGAACAAAGCTGAGGAAGCAGGGGACTTGGAAGGACGAATAAACCCATTCGCTAGGTATTGATCCAGGTATTGTCGGAGGTGAAGATTCTCAGGCTCGGTGAGGGCATAAATTCTACTACAAGGAGGAGTAGATCCAGGTATCAGGTCTATCTGGCAGTCGCAGACCTATGAGGAGGTAGAGAGTTAGCCTTATCCTTCCGGAAAACATCTTGGAATTCTAGGTATTCAGGAGGTAACTGGGGAGCCTCCGAGGAAATTGCTGCCAGTGCAACACCAGGTCGAGGGTGACAAGTAGAGACACATTCTGGAAACTGAACCGTTCTTGCTCGCCAATCGATCTGAGGATTGTGCTTCTCTAACCAAGGAATTCCTAGAATAATCTGGAACTGAGGGGCCTTGATCACATCGAACACGATCTTCTCATGGTGTCCATCTTGACTTACTAGCGTCACTTCTTGGGTGGTATGCGTTACTGGTCCGGAGGCTATCTCCGTACCATCCACCGTAGTAATGACGTCCTTTACAGCCTTTGGACAAAGAGTCAGATTCATCCTCAAAACCATTTCATGATCCACATAATTGCCGATGGCACCGCTGTCGACGTAAGCTTCAATCGCATGTAATCGATCCGGATGTTCAGGGCTAATGAGGACCATAGGTATCACGAAATGCGAGGTCACGGAACTGGTTTTAACACTCGGCAAGAGGACCTCTATTCTTGTCGGGCGAGGTCGTTTCCCTGCTCAGAGTTTGTGACCCTGGTAACTGCAGCTCCTACTGCCTTCTTGGCTGGTTTCACCGGACAGTCTCGAAGAAAGTGCCCCGAGTTTCCGCAATAGAGGCATAATTGCAGCTGTTTTCTCCTTTCCTGCTCCTTTTGTGTTAGTGGTCCTTTCAGGCCCCCTATTTGCATGGGTTCCCCGGAGTCTACTCCTTTGGTAGGAGTTGGTGGTTTGGAAAATATTCGAGCATCAAACTTGGAACGATCGGCCTTCCTGTTCTGCAGTCTGTGGTCAATTTGAACGACTAAGTCAATATAGTCCGAACAGTCTTGCGGGGGATTCACTACTTGGGCTAACACATTTTTGAGCTCTCCACGTAGACCTCTATAAAACAGCGTAATCCTTTTGTCCTCAGGCCATCGAGTTTCCACTATCAGTCTGTTGAAAGACGCAATATAAGCCAAAAGGTCTTGATTACCCTGTCGCAATGAAAGGAGCTCATTGTCCAAGGCCTGCCCCTATGAATGTCTTGCAAACAGTTTTTCCATACTGAGCTGAAAAGCTTGAAAATCATGGAGAACCGGATCATCTTGATTAACTAGAGGGATCGACCAGTCTGCCGCATTGCCACTAAAGTACGAAAGCACGAAAGCTACCTTAGCTTGATCAGTTGGAAAGGCTGCTGGCCGGCATAAGAAGTGCAACCGGCACTGATTAATAAATACTGCAAACCTCTTTGGGTCACCAGAAAATCGTTCGGGCGGAGCCAGAGGTACATTCCCAGGTAGGTTGATCTGCACTGGGTTCGTAGAGGATGTTGAAGGAAGATTTGCCCCTGATGCGGGTAACGGAGTTTGTCCGGCTTGTGACTGTAACAATTGTCTAGCGAGATCGTCTGTTCGCTCCTTGGAAATAATCAGTTCCCTTCTTAGAGCATTCGTTTCCTGACGGGCTGCATGCACTTCTGCTCTTAGTTCCCCAAGTAACTGGGCTAGCTGGTCGGTATCCGAGGTTTCCATAGCGGTAGGCTTTGCGTTCTGTAACGCTCACCTGATTCCCGCAGAGGCGCCGGTCTTGACTGGGTGAATGCCGTATCTTCAAAGGTGATGTGTAACACACGGTTGGCTCTTTGGGCTGGACCTCTGTGCACTGTATGTCTGACTCGAAGAGTAAGATGTCTGCAGATATAAAATATGGGATTAATGAACTGGGGTTATTGGGTGCCTCTCTCCTCTTCCCTTTCTCTTCTCCTGTAGAACCCCAAAGGTTAACGCCCTCACCTTAGGTAAGTGAACGCCGAGCTCTCCATCTGCCTCGGGGCATGGTGCCGTAATCAGTTTCTTCACTGGATAAGGGTGCAGGCCTCTTGACCTCAGAGGACTGCTGTCCGTCGTTAACTGCACGAACGGTAAGTTCTGGGCACTTCAAATGTCTTAAAAGTCTTTTGTAATGATATCTCTTGTTTTGCAGGGTTCCGGCGATGGCGGATGGCGGGCTGATGAGAGTTGAGGATTGAACCCGCGTGAGGAATAGAAGCGCCTGGAAGCACGTAAGTAAGCGCTTGTAGCCTGCTTCACGATGCGCACTAACTGTCCCTTTTATCTTGCAGGTACAAGTTCGGAGCTTTAGAGAAGCTGAAGGGTGCTGGAATACCCACTGGATTCGGCGTGGGAAGGAGTAATGGCACGTGAGTAATAAAGTTGCCCAATGTCTTTAAACGCACCTTCTTTTGTCTTTCAGATGCGGGATGCAGCGCCGAAGGCCTCCGGAGCGTGCGAAGAGCTGGTAAGCTTTTGTCTTTCAGATGCCGGAATGCAGTGCGAAGACCTCCGGAGCATGCAAAGAGTAGGTAAGCCTTTGTCTTTCAGATGTCGGAATGCAGCGCGAGGCGTTGGTGACAGCCGATGGACCAGGTAAGAGATGCGCTGCCACTGAAGACCGTAGTGCTAACCTGTTCTTTCTTTGTCTTTACAGGTGCTGCTGAAGACTGGATTCCAGGATGGTAAGCCTTTGTTCCCTTAGGCCCAGGATCAGAAGCAGAAGACACAATGAGCGTTCTGCTGCATAGAATGCAGAATAACGCAAAGCAAGATTCATCCATCGGGTGTGGTTTAAATAGCCTCCTGTAGTGCTTAGGTGTCTCCTTCCACAGCCACGCCTAGGTAAGAAAAGAGTTCCTGCTTTCCAGAAGAGTTCCAGTGTTCTGAACCTAGGGAGTGGCTCCTGCCCCACCCAACAGGAAAAGTAGTCCCAAACAGAAGAGGATCAGGGGTTCAACTGGCAGGTAAGTAAGCAGCATGGTCTGCTGCAGGTAAGTCCACCCAAGCATTATGAGCCCGGCGCTTCCAGCGCTGGGACTGGGCATCTTTATGAGCCTGGTGCCACTGGCACCAGGACAGGGTCCAAAAGGTCCCAATTGGGACTGGCTGGCACTCGGAACCGGGGTTATGGGTCTGCTTCCAAGGGAGTCGGGCAAGTCCTGATCTTTTGGAAGCAGAGATCATGACAATAAGGCATGATGGTATGGGGGTGGTGCCTGTGGCGGCAAGGCTTGAGGTGCGCCTTGTTACACTGGATGAGTAGATGAGGTGGAGAATTACTCTCAGCAGTGCTGAGAGGATGCCTGGTAGGTACATTCTGTTGGGTATAGGTGGAATGCAACAGTCAGATGTCAGGGCATGGAGAGGCTGAATGCAACATAGATATTGAGTGCCGCGATCAGATGGCAGTGCAGCTAGATACTAGGAGCAACAATCAAAAGGCGGTGCGGCTAGGTACTAACCGCATCAATCAAATGGCAGTGCAGCTAGGTGCTAAATGCAATAATCAAATGGCAGTGCAGCTAGGTGCTAAATGCAATAATCAGATGGCAGTGCAGATAAGTGCTAAATGCAATAATCAAATGGCAGTGCAGCTAGGTGCTAAATGCAATAATCAAATGGCAGTGCAGCTAGGTGCTAAATGCAATAATCAAATGGCAGTACAGGTAGGTGCTAAATGCAACAATCACATGGCAGTACAGGTAGGTGCTAAACACTACAGTCAAATGGCAGTGCAGCTAGGTGCTAAATGCAATAATCAAATGGCAGTGCAGCTAGGTGCTAAATGCAATAATCAAATGGCAGTACAGGTAGGTCCTAAATGCAACAATCAAATGGCAGTACAGGTAGGTGCTAAACGCTACAGTCCAATGGCAGTGCAGCTAGGTGCTAAATGCAATAATCAAATGGCAGTGCAGCTAGGTGCTAAATGCAATAATCAAATGGCAGTACAGGTAGGTGCTAAATGCAACAATCAAATGGCAGTACAGGTAGGTGCTAAATGCAACCATCAAATGGCAGTACAGGTAGGTGCTAAACGCTACAGTCAAATGGCAGTGCAGCTAGGTGCTAAATGCAATAATCAAATGGCAGTGCAGCTAGGTGCTAAATGCAATAATCAAATGGCAGTACAGGTAGGTGCTAAATGCAACAATCAAATGGCAGTGCAGGTAGGTGCTAAATGCAACAATCAAATGGCAGTGCAGCTAGGTGCTAAATGCAATAATCAAATGGCAGTGCAGCTAGGTGCTAAATGCAACAATCAAATGGCAGTACAGGTAGGTGCTAAATGCTACAATCAAATGGCAGAGTCAGTGGATAATGAATGCCAATAGGTGTTAGATGTTACCAAAAATGCAAGCAATAGTCAATTTTACCGTAGGCTAGATGCGTTATGACTTGGGTACACTAAGTGGCTCTTGCCGAGGGGCTGGTTACAGCATAGCTAGCAGCATGTTAGATCAATGTAGCCACAGTGCGAGATGTCTTCCCTGGAGTTATAGCAGCACAGCCAATAATAGACGACTGGGACACAGTAGGCATATTTGAAAGCATAGTCAAGTACAAGCATAGCAATTACTGGTTAGTGGCATGTAACAGACATGACGGTTGGGCAATGTTGTTAGGGCACAATCCGGTGAAAAGTGATGATCACATAGTCGGGCAAAGAGTAAGATGAGTAACCCTTTTGTGATTCTAATCGGTGTAGAGGAGCAATGCGCGGAGGAACGTGAACCGGAATGAGTGTGCAGCGGGCCATGCACTACAGGCAGTGCATATGGGAATGAGGACAAGAGGAATGAGGAATGAATACCCTCCATCTCCTTTGCCAGGAAAGGCAACCAAAAACAATGTTTACTTTAAATTGGCCTCTTGTCTGTGTTACAAAGCCATCAATTATACAATGCCCCACTCACAATGATTGCAGACATTCTCCTCCTTTGAGAAGATCCATGTATTGTGCTACGCTGACTGGCACATCTAAAACAAACCAGGTTTCATGTTTTCCCACAGAACCTACTCTTAGGATACACCCAGTACTACCTCCCATTCCAGTTAGCAAGAACCTTTTACTCTCACTGACATCGCTGGCCTTAATGTGTTAGAAATTATTGATGCGCCACCAGTTTCTCCACGGTAGATCCTGATTGTCAGTGTTTTTTCCGACCCAGCTGGAGGGCTAATGTAAGATGGTCATGTGAAGACTCCCTTTGACACGCCCTCTTCACTTTGGATGGCTCTGGATTGGATGTTTGCCCGTCAGTCTGTTGTCGACAATGTCCTCTCTGTATACCCTCCCCTGCCCAGAGACCCTCTGCTAGACTTCCATGGCAGATCTGTGTGATATTATTGAAAACGATAACACCAAATCACATCGAAAGTGATTCGATATTTTGTTTAAAACACTAAACACCCTCCCCAGCATATTTTAGGACTGGCGTAGCAACATAATCAAAATCCAGTCCTAGAATATTCGGGCAAAGTGTTGAATAGTGCCTTTGAAAAAAAATATCGAATCACTTTCAATGTGATTCGATGTTATCGTTTTCGTTAAAATCGCTTGATACCTTCCATGGCAGCGACATTTCAGTCTGATGGCTTAATATCCGAGGAGCCTTAAAGGGATGCAGGCAAGACACCTCCTTGAGTAGCATCAATATAAAGTGCACATCCCCTGAAGACCTCTGCTGAGGCCCAGAACACGGAACTGAGAATACCCCTCTCCACAAGCAAAGGTTAACTTCTGGCTTCAGTCAAAGATGCAGTGGCTAGTGTTTTACAAGGCTCCTTGAAAATCAATCCTGAACATTCTTAAAGGGAGCTGTTAAATATGACTCCATTTTTTTTTCTTCAAAAAAGGTCCTTTTGACATGATTTTTTTCTTTGTAACTACTATTTTAGATATTGCCCTATAGTCACAAACCCAAGCAAAAGCCAACATCCAACCTGTCAATAGGAAAGTAAGCTCAAATACTACTTTTTAACATTTAACATTTTGTTGAATATTTGTTATTTTTTCTTTAAACAGCAGACCTGAGGAATGCATTTTACAACCTGTGGTTTTAATGTTGCTGTGAAAAGTAGCTGTTACATACCAGAGAGGTTGAGAAGGGCTTTTACTGCCTTAAGATTCTTCACAGTGTAGGTTTGGAGAAAGAAATGATTAATGCTTTGTAAAATGCTGTACGCAGGAAAGATATGTGTATGATCTTTAGGCCTCTGTGTAGCCACAATACACATCTCCACTTCCCACCTGACAATCTGCACGTGAACGTCCCACACCCGTTGAATTAAATTGCCAATTGGCCTTTAGCTTACACTAGGACTAAAGGTCAGGCAATTTCTAGTTTACATGTACATAGCGCTTTATGTCATAACTGGGAGCTCCAGAATTTCAAATTATGGGTGTCTAAAGACGTACCTGAATTTCGTTAGCGACCCGACAGCCTATGCTTTGCCATTCGAGTGTCCTACCTGTTGTATTATGCGGTAGGTTTAGTGTTTAGAGTGTGTACTGTATCATGGTAGGCATGTAACCGCTTAAGCTGTTGCAGCTGTACTTGCAATACATTATGTCATTGGTTCCTTGGAAACAGTGCCGAATTAAGCCATGAGGAGGCCCTTAGGCAATCGAAATGTACCCCCCCTTGCAAATTATCTCCCAATCCGTTTTTAATTTCTTGCAATGCTTTATTGTGATCCGCTGCTGTAAGGCCCCTTTTTGGTAATTGGGCCTAATGGGTAATCCGGTACTGCTTGGTAAGCTAATGCCTGCACACCTTGTGAGGAATCCGACCATCCGCACAGGGAGTGTGCACTTGACTGGGCTGTTTTGATATTTTTTTAAAGAAATGGAATGGAATTTTGGTTGATAAACGTCAGCGAAATGTGTGGGGATAATCTGTACACATTTACCAATGCTCACTGCACTACAAAAACATATTCAAGTGTACTTTGGGGGACACAGCCTACCGGCGTAGTCCTCCTGTGATGTTCAGCTGGAACGTGACAGCCAAGGGTACATCAAAGCATCTTAAGAAGGGGTCAGGCAACACCTTCCTCCGGCCATGGCCAGCCTAATTAAAATATCAAAGGCTCCATGGATCCGCCCTGCATATTAAATTCTCTGTGGTGTCAGCGCATACTGATGAGAGTTAATTGAAGCAGGCCTGCGAAGAGGCCTTTTCACAGAACTAAAAAACGGCAGTAAACCCCCAACACCTTTTTGATATGCAATGTGTCAGCTTGAAGCTAGCTCCCCACCCCTCTGTATGAAGAGTAGTGAACATCATGTCTGGTACAACTGTTTATAGTAGGCAATCCCTGCATGATGACCCCCTTTCAGAGGGAAGAAGTATGTGATTTGAGGAAACAGAAAGTCTGTTCTCGATACAGACTTCAAGTTAGACCTGCGCTTTGATCAGGAGTCACAGACAGCTCAATTAACCAGAGAGACACTTTGATCCATAAAAGACAGGAAGATGGGTGGGACTTGGTGTTACATATTGTCACCCCTTACCTTTCCTGTTACAAAGCACTCTGGTTATGACCTCACGCATAACAGAAGATTGCTGGTGGGGACCCAGGATTGGTTCATTAAAGTAGGCTTAGTCTGCACCAATCACTGGGGCCCATTTGGCTTTGAAAGAGGGCTGGCCCTGTCACATTGCAGATCATCCGACGACTTTGAAAGGTGTAACAAGGACTAATTTGGACCCTGGCGGAATTATAGATTGTCTTACAGCTTTCACCATGGAAGGAAGGCCAGGATTTCCAAGAGGAAAGCAAGATCCCTCCCCTAAACATTTCCCAGGGAACAGTGGGGGATACCAGACTCAGGACCCGTCCAGCAGCACCAAAACCTTTACCCAGCCAGCACACAGCGTGTCCTGCTAGGTTCTGCCAGCAAGCTTCCTAGCTGGGAAGAGCTAGAGAGTTTCTGAACAAAGGACAAGGCTGTTGCCTGCAAACACTCTCCTCAGCTTTAGGCTGTCTGCCTTAAAGGACGACATAAGCCCTGCGAAGAAGGAGTAGTGCCACAACAATCATCAACCAGCGTCCATCTTTTAAGGACATTTTTGAGACAGTCAAGCCCTTGAACCGTGACCGGCTGCACCACTGACTGTTGTCACACTGCAGTCACTAACGCTGTCCGAGGCACCTCGACCAGCATTCCAGCATTCCAGATCAGGCAACTTGCACCGAGACAACAATTCTTGACCCAGACCTCAAGCACCAGATATATTGTGGTTCTGTCCCCCTGGCCCTTAGTGCTCAAACCTGCAGTACATTGCAGTATGATCAAGAAATGATGAGGCAGTTAAATAATACAGAGATATATGTTAAATTAAAAGGAGATCCAACAGAATTGATCTTAAAGGAAATTCAAAAATTGCGCAATGCAGCATTGGAAAAAGGGATTCTGAATAAAAAAGAATTTATATGTTTTTGAACCCAAATAAGACCAGGACTCCTTTTATTTACATTTTGCCTAAAATACATAAAAGCACTACTGATCCCCCAGGCAGGCCAATTATATCCCTTTGTGGATATATTTTAGAACCAATTGGCCAGTATTTAGACTTCTTTATGAAACTGTTGGCTAAACAGACACCTACCTATCTAGCAGATTCTACTGATGTGATTAGAGCTATAGAACTTTTGTCTTTTGATCCAGATTGTGATTTGTTGATCACTCTAGATGTAGAATCTTTGTATTCTAATATTCCTCAACTGGATTCTCTCTCTCTCAGAGTGATTAAGAAATGCCTGGAGGAAAGGATAGATAGAGACACAATACCTAGTAATTCTCTTGTGGAGTTACTTGAGATTGCATTGACAAGAATTTTTTTTTCGATTTAAGAAGTCTCATTTTATGCAGATCAAAGGCACTGCAATGGGGGCTGCATTTGCCCCAAATTACGCCACATTATATATGTGTGCCTTTGAAGAATGCAATATTTTGGCCAATACCAATCCCTTAAAAAAAGCATTGAAGTTTTAGAAGAGGTATATTGACGACATACGGAAAATATGGGATGGTAAAATAGACAACCATCATGTCATTTTTGATTGGCTGAACCAATTGAATCCTAATTTGAAATTGACTATGCAATCTAACAACAAAGAGATTCCATTTTTGGATTAACCAATTAAAGAAGATAACAGTGTCTTATTAGCTGACCTGTATAGGAAGGACTCAGACAGGAACACTATCTTGCACCATGAAAGTTTTCATTCGCAAGCACTTAGATCTAATATTCTTTATGGACAGTTTTTGAGAGCTCGTCAAAACTTTTCTAAGTTAGAAGACTTTGTCAAACAATCAGACATTATAGAAGAACGACTAAAGAACAGAAGGTACTCTACTAAATTGATAAGAGACTCAAGGAAAAGAACTAGATATCAGCATCGGGAGGAATTACTATCCAAGAAGGATGGTAAACCTAGACCCTCAAGTGATTGACTTGTATGTGCATTAACATATAATACACATCATAACAAAATAAAGAAGATTATAGCCAAGCATTGGCATTTACTCCAACTGAATCTTCCTTCATTGGCCAAACCCATGTATGCTTTTAAAAAAGCAAAAAACTAAGAAAATTGGGTTTCAAAAGCAAACAGGAATACAATACAAGATAAACAACTGTCCATCACAGCCACGTTGGGAATGTTGCCCATTTTGGGCCATTACCCTTGCAGGAGTTGCTGCAATTGCGCGTTGACTGTAGCTTGCACCAATGTCACAATTAACAAAAGAAAATGGATGCTGAGGGATCATACAATATGCAAAAGTAATAATGTTATCTATGCAGTTATATGTCCTTGTGACAAAACATACATCGGAAAGACGTTGCGCCCAGTGAAACTAAGAATCACTGAGCATAGATCTTAGATTAGGAATAAACAACTGAATGCACCCCTTGTGGCACATTTCTTGGAATACAATCATAGCCCTGACGCCCTAAAATGGTGGGAAATAGAAAAAGTAATAGGTACAGATTCACCTAACACCACTAATAGGTTGTCACAGAGGGAGCAATGGTGGCTCTACCATACTCGGAGCTACACTGATGGCCTGAATTTACAGGAAGAGTGGAACTGACACATGGATTCGTCAGCCCGTTGTGTAATTAGACTAAACATCTGGCATTTCAGAAATATTCCAAGTTATATGCGGCACGTTTACTTTGTTTCGCTTTGCATTTCAAAATTCAATTTAAAGTTCACTTTTGGGAACAATGTGGAACAAATGGGTTAATCCCTGGCCAGGTATTTACATGTGTATGTTTCTTGCCTTGAGATATGTAGTGTTTGGAACACATTACGAATAAATATACAAGAAATAGAGGCATAGTCCTCTTTCTACTGTTGTTCTAGAGAGTCGCCCTTTGTGTTCGACTCTATGACCGCCGTTACGCAGGAACCTCATACGGCAATAAAATCGTATAGATGTCAGAAAGTAGGTCGCCTCGACATGGAAGTGATATCTCTGTGCCGCGCAGGTTTGTAAACGTGGCTATCTAAAAGCAGCAACACATCGGTGCCTAGGAAGAGGACGCCTAGGAGACAAGAACGTGGAGAAAATAACCAAAGTTTACCAAGGTAACGACTTCACCTTAGCATTCTACATTGAGAATCGCTAGATCGTAGGAACCTAAATGTAGATTTTATGTTTTTTCTCATTTAGCTAGCACGCAGACGGGAGCAAACATCTCTAGCAGCAAGTTTAAAAGCTCACTTGGGCAATTCCGCTCAAGAGAAAATAACAGAAGCGCTCTAAGGTAATTGTTCTGGGGTTTTCTTGCTTTAGTATATATAATGGAGAAATATAAGACCATAGGAATCCAAAAGCAACTTTCTCATGTTTTTGCCTTATCAGTAGGAATCCAAAAGCAATTTCTCATGTTTTTGCCTTATCAGTTGAAAGGGTACATAGATGGGAGAAGAGACTGCAAGTAGCGAGAAAAAAGTTTTTTTTAAAATGTTGATCCTCGCTATTAAGTAACGTACACAATCTAATTATATCATTTATGTTAAAGAGAATATGTGAAATAGTTTAACCTAGCATATATTGCCCTTATGGTGTTACAGATAGGAAATAAAAAATGACGAGTCGGATGCCTACGATCTAGAAATTTATGCAGAACTCTAAAGTGCTCTACATTCTGGCACAGATTCGCAGTACCAGCCTCTATATTGAATAATTAAAAGAACTGATAAAAGAGATCACTAAGGTATCTTTTAGAACTTATAGATCCCTTAGGGTTTAGGAACCTGAGATTTAGAAATGAACAAGAAACCCTACCGTTCCATATGTGACATAATGGTGTTGCTAATCCACCTCTATTGAATGCAGTTGGTGGGACAATGCAATGACTTGTATTGTTATTAATGGACATTAGAAATTTAGAATGAGCTGCTTTTGAGTATGCATTTGAATGTGCCTGCGTTCAGTATGAAGCGTCTTGGGACTGATTGAACCATTCGGTACTTAAGAGTGTAATTAGTTTATTTACCGTCCATGGAGGTCGCTTGACCCCTAGAATTTGGGTTTTGAGCAATAAAATTAGTTGTTGTTCCCTGCTTTTTGATTGATTGAAAAATGAGATGGCTATGATGAGGATTAAGAGACTGTTTTTTTTAAAGTGTTTTTTAAGTGTTTTAACATTATGGTATTGTCATTTTTGTATTTTAGTATTGGCAAAGCCTTTGAGTAACAACTGGGCTAAAGTCGGCTAATCCTGAAGAAGACGTTGACCAGTGGTTGTGAAAGATCTAGCCAACTGATGTCAAGTCGAAACTATGAAATAAGGAAGTCCAAATACGAAGGAGTATTGTTAAAATAACTTTGGACACCTATAGTTGATGTACAAAGGTGGACTTGCAGTATGATTTAAAAATTAGGCAATTGTAAACCTTTGATGAATTGTGGTCTAGTAGTAGGAGCCACACTGAATTTAGTAAGAATTTCAGTTAGCACAAATAAATGTCTGTTGTATGTCCTTGTTTTGCATAAATAATGTTTTGTTTTGCACAAAAAATGCGCTTTGCGCAAAAAAACGCTGAAAATGGGCATTATTAATAAAATGAATTGTCGTCTTAATCATTCTAATTACATGTTTGGAAATGTTTTATCCATGTGTTTTATGAAATTATAATAGAATAAAATGACTTTTAAAGGATGCAGTCTCTTTCCCTCATCACGCTTTTTTTGAAACATAATATTGATGTTTCATTTCCATAGGGCATCACTCTTGTTTAGTATAGATGGTTAGCTAGGTGCCATTGCATTGTCGAAGATTCTCCGCCGTGGCTCGAAGAACTACGAGGTGACCTGTGGAGAGCAGTATCACACGTGATTAGAGAGAGGTCGACAGGAGCCCCCTTCCAGAAAATTCCTGTCCCCTCCCTGTGCGACCCACCGTAGGGCAGAGGGCAGCTGGCTGATTAGGGGAGACCCGATACTCAAGGCCCTCAGTTGATCCACGGAAAGTAAGTATAGCATAGGTCTGGCAAAACGTGAAGGGAGAGGGGATATGTTGTATATTGGTGGAATTGTGATAAAATTCCAAGGGTTGTACGAGGAGTTTTACATGCAATTTGGCTGGCTTGAGCAGGGTACGCATATTCTGAGGGGTATGGGAGGAGTTTTACATGCGATTTAGCTGGTGCTAGCGGGGCACGTGTTCTTCGTGCACCCCTCAGAATATGCATACCCCGCTCGTGCCAGCCCAATCGCATGTAAAACTCCTTGCACACCCCCGGAATACGTGTACATGTATTCTGAGGGGTGTGCAAGGAGTTTTACACGCGATTTGGCTGCCGCGAGCTGTGTATGCATACCCCGCTCGCACAAGCCCAATCCAGTGTAAAACTCCTCACGCACCCCCGGAATACACGTACACCGCTCGCGCCAGCCCAATCGCATGTAAAACTCCTTGCGCACCCCGGAATACTTGTACGCATATTCTGAGGGGTGCACAAGGAGTTTTACACACGATTTGGCTGGCATGAGTGGGGTACGCATTCGTCGCGCACCCCTCGGGATATGCGTATCCTGCTCGCGCCAGCCCAATCGCGTGTGAAACTCCTTGCACACCCCAGGAATACGTGTACGCATATTCTGAGGGGTGCACAAGGAGTTTTACATGCGATTTGGCTGCGCGAGCTGGGTATTCATACCGCGCTCGCACTAGCCCAATCGTGTGTAAAACTCCTCGTGCACCCCCGGAGTACGTGTACCCCGCTTGCACCAGCCCAATCGCGTGTGAAACTCCTCACACCCCCCCGGAATACGTGTATGCATATTCTGAGGGGCACGCAAGGAGTTTTACACACGATTTGGCTGCCGCAAGCTGGGTATGCATACCCCAACCGCACCAGCCCAATCGTGCGTAAAACTCCTTACGCACCCCCGGAATACACGTACCCCACTCGCGCCAGCCCAATCGCATGTAAAACTCCATGCGCTCCCTGGGAATACGCGTACACTGCTCGTGCCAGCCCAATCGCGTGTAAAACTCCTCGCGCACCCCGGAATACATGTATGCATATTCTGAGGGGTGCACAAGGAGTTTTACACGTGATTTGGCTGTCGTGAGCGGCGTACGATTTCCTTGCGCACCCCTCGGATATGCGTATTCTGCTTGCGGCAGCCCAATCGTGTGTAAAACTCCTCACGCACCCCCATGATACGCGTACCCCGCTCGTGCCAGCCCAATCGCGTGTAAAACTGCTTGTGCTCCCCCAGAATACGCGTACCATGCTCGCGCCAGCCCAATCGCGTGTAAAACTCCACACACACCCCTCGGAATACGCGTACCATGCTCGCGCCAGCCAAATCATGTGAAAAAGGCTCTGCATGCTCGGATTACCAGCGAACGCATCTCGCAAGCAGCCCACGCCACAACGGACCCCCCCAACACCTGTGCACATGCCAGCAGGCAGCCCACACCACAACGGATCCCCCAATACCCGTGCACATGCCAGCATGCAGCCCACACCACAACGGACCCCCCCATCACCCATGCACATGCCAGCAGGCAGCCCACGCCACAGCCGACACCCCATCACCGGTGCACATGCCAGCAGGCAGCCCACGCCACAGCTGACCCCTCATCACCCGTGCACATGCCAGCAGGCAGCCGACATCACGGCCGACCCCCTATCACCCGTGCACATGCCAGCAGGCAGCCCATGCCACAGCCGACCCCCCCAACCCCTGTGCACATGCCAGCAGGCAGCCACACCACAACAAACCCCCCATCACCCGTGCACATGCCACCAGGCAGCCGACATCACGGCCGACCCCCCATCACCCGTGCACATGCCAGCAGGCAGCCCATGCCACAGTCGACTCCCCCAACCCCTGTGCACATGCCAGCAGGCAGCCACACCACAACGGACCCCCCATCACCCGTGCACATGCCACCAGGCAGCCCACACCACAGGGGACCCCTACACCCCTGAACATGCCCCGCAGGCAGCCCCTCACCTCTGACCACGGCCCTCAGGCAGCCCACACCACAGGGCAGCCCCCTACAACCCTGTCCATGCCCGGCAGGCAGCCCCTCACCCCTGACTATGGCCCGCAGGCAGCCCATACCACAGGGGCCCCCCTACATCCCTGACCATGCCCCACAGGCAGCCTCTCACCCCTGACCATGGCCCGCAGCCAGCCCACACCACAGAGGTCCCCCCTACGCCCCTGACCATGGCCCGCAGGCATCCCACACTACAGTGGACCCCCCTACACCACTAACCATGCCCTGCAGGCAGCCCCTCATCCTTGACCATGGCACGCAGGCAGCCCACACCACAGGGGCCCCATCTACGCCCCTGACCATGCCCCTCAGGCAGCCCCTCACCCCTGACCATGGCCCGCAGGCAGCCCACACCACAGGGGTCCCCCCTACTCCCCTGACCATGGGCCGCAGGCAGCCCACACCACAGGGGCCCCCCTAAACCCTTGATCATGTCCCGCAGGCTGCCCCTCACCCCTGACCATGGCCTGCAGGCAGCCCACCCCACAGAGGACCCCTCTACGCCCCTGACCATGCCCCGCAGGCAGCCCCTCACCCCTGACCATGGCCCGCAGGCAGCCCACACCACAGGGGTCCCCCCTACACCCCTGACCATGGCCCACAGGCAGCCCACACCACAGGGGCCCCCCTACCCCCTGACCATGCCCCGCAGGCAGCCGCACACCCCTGACCATGTGCCAGAGGCAGCCCATACCACAGGGACCCCCCTACACCCCGACCATGCCCCGCAGGCAGCCCCTCACCCCTGACCATGCCCCGAAGGCAGCCCACATGGCACCATGCACCTGCAAGCCCCGACTCATGCCCCCCCACCAGTGACGGGCACCTGCCAACAGGCCCTGACTCATGTGGCCCCACCCCACCCCAGTGACGGCAACCTGCCAGCAAGCCCCAACTCATGTGGCCCCCATCCCACCCCCAGTGACGGCAACCTGCCAGCAGGCCCCAACTCATGTCCCCTACCAAACCCATAGTCATTACATAAAACCATATATCAAATATCCCCCAAAATGGCTCCACCCACTGCCCCCCCCATGCTATTCCATACCCATCCATTGCCCCTACCTCACAGTACTGGCCCCATGGCATGCCATACCCAGAAGCACACATGCATGCATGCATATAAATGCACAACATAGCCACACAGCACTGACAAATGCCTGAGCCAGTGGTGAATGATATATGCAACAAACAAATGTGAGCACACAACACTGTGATTGGACCAAATGAAAATGTATTGTGAAATCAGAAACGACACCTTACAAAAATTAAAAATGCAAATAAAAATACAATGAACTGAAACAAAACGAAATGGCATATCCACATGAAGTATAGAATCAAAAGTATCTAAGTAAATGATGAAAATGCACTTCCACAAAATAAATGCAGTCAGTTCCAAATAGTAATAAAAAAAGGAAACCCATCACTCCATGAGAAAGAAAAAATAAAAAAAACAATCCACACAAGTCCAACTATGTACAAAAACAATGTCCATGTCCTCCAAAATAAAATAAAGAAAATAGAAAGGAAACTTAACACTAAGGAACTATTTACAGAGGCGGCGGGCTAGTCCTATGGCTCGTTTCTTGATGTTAATGTCTTTGGCCAGGGCATCATCGAACTCCATGTTGATGTCCCGGTGGCGGGCCTGGGATGTGTCCCCGAGGGCTCGCAGGAATGTTGCCATGGTCTCCACCAACTCCCTGCGAGTCTCCTCAAGGAATGCTGCCCGCCTCAATGCCCAGTGCATGGAGTTATCTGCCCTGACCATCGTGAGCCGTGCCCTCTCCGCCCGCCGCCGCTCTGCATCTATCTGCTGGCCCAACCTCTGCCACACGGAAGACACACGTAGTCCAGGGTCCACCTGCCCATAGGCTGATGCCTGTCCCTGTGATGTAGATGGCCCTGAGGCCTGATGCCTCCCACGTCGAGCCTGCCGCTGTCTCAATGCCAACTGCCTCTGCAACCACGACTGCCCCCAGGATGATGGAAACACCCGGGGCCTTAGTGCACGTGCCTATTTTGATGGTGCCTGCACATCCTCCACTGGCTGGGGTACAGTTGCTGGGGTGACCACCTCTGCTGGTCCTCCAACTCCCAACTGTGGCAGGGATGTGTTCTCTACCAGACTGTCAGGTTTCCTTCCCCTATTCAGGCTATTTTCCCTTATTCAAGTTTCTTTCCCATTATTTCTCTTTTATTATCTTTTTTAGATTAGCCTTGTGTGGGTGGGAAGTTTTCTATTGTAGTTGGTTTGGCCTTAACTTCCTGATTCAGAATCCTGGTTCTGACCCAAGGCAAAATGGAGTTTCACAGTGACAGCTCTGATTGGTTGGAAAACACTGCTGAACAACAATGAACATTCTAAACTGTCACTCTTTGCCTTTCATCATCTAAACCCCAGCTGAGAGGACGTGTTTAGTGGCTGCTCCTGCTTTAGACTTGGGCCTGGCGGATTTTATCCTTCAGGCGTTAGCAGTTGAGCGGCTACTTTCTTGGGGGTTTCAGAAGAAGCTATCAGCTGACAGGAATTCGTTTTTGAAGACAAGAAACTCTGAAGATCTTTAAGAAATTGTGCTGGAGATAAGTGACTTTGGGCCTCATTAGGACCCAGGCGGTAAGGGGTTTACGGCGGCGTAAACAGCGCCGACCCTTACCGCCTGATTCCGAGGTCCCTTAGCGCCATGGAGGATTTAACACCTGCTTTTAGCAGGTGTTAAAATCCATGGCGCTAAGGGACCTTGTTGTTAATTACGCCACCGTAATTTACGGTGGCGTAATTAACGCCTTCCCCACTCCCATTATGCCCTATGGGGCAAAAATGGGAATGGGGAAGGGTAAATGGGGATTGGGGACTTACCGCCCCGCCAACCTCGGAATGGGGCGGTAAGTCCGCCAACCACCATGGCCTAAACGTAGTTTAGGCCATGGTGGTAAAGGTACGACCCAGGCGGTAATTTACCGCCTGGGTCGTAATGAGGCCCTTTGTTTTAAACTGCGGCTCTGTTTATCTTAATGACATTTAAGTGAGAACTCGTAAAATTTAACTTTTAAATTTATATTTTTTGAACTTTGCGCGAGCAAGTGTTTTCGAGCGCGTGTGTTTTCTTAGCGCGTGTGCTTCCAAGCGCGAGGATCTGTTTGCCGCGTGCGAACTCTATAGCGCGTGTGTTTTCTTAGCGCGTGTGCTTCCAAGCGCGAGGATCTGTTTGCCGCGTGAGAACTCTATCGCGCGTGTGTTTTCTTAGCGCGTGTGCTTCCAAGCGCAGGGATCTGTTTGCCGCGTGAGAAGTCTTTAGCGCGTGTGTTTTCAAGCGCGTGTGCTTCAGCGCGAGGACTCAATTGCGCGTGTGGTTACCTGCGCGTGTGTTTTAACGCGTGTACTCGACCGCGTGTGAACTTTTTTGCGCATGGGTTATAAGGCGCGTGTGAATAGGCACAAAAATTCTTCAGCGAGGAGTTTACAAGTGCGTGTGTTATCTGCGCGTGATTCCGTTTGCGAGTGAATTCCGCTTCGTGTGTTTTTACAAGCGCGTGTGTTTTTTTTGCGCGTGTACTTTCTTTACAGTGCGCGTGTTCTTCAACGCAGGAAGTTTTTAACGTGCAAATCTTCTGTACTGAGATTATCCGCGTGTGTGTTTTGCACGTGTTTCTTCAAGAATTCACAAACTTTACTGAATTGTAAAATGTTTGAAAACAAAAGAAAAGTTTGAAAGAAAAAGAAAGAAAAAATAAAGACTATTTAACTGGACAACTAGTGAATTCTGGAAAAAAGGCAAAGAGCAAAACTTTCCAGGTTTGCTTGAATTAAGAAGTTGCTGTGAATTTCAAGAGTCTCAAGTAAGAGAGATTTTCAGCTTCTTTACAAGCTTCTCTAAGAAATTTCAAGAGAAGAACCAGGTATGATTCTTAATTTTTAGTTAAGGATTTAAAGTCTTTCCACTCTTAAGGTTGAGTAAGTAATAAAAGGATTTGCATCTGCTTTTCTTATATCCTCTGCAGGTTCAGCTTTGGTTAGTCTTGACACAGTCAGCCTGGTGTTGTTTTGTTATCCACTTCCCCCGTTCCCTTTGGGGTGTAGTTAGCAGAGCTGAATTGAAACCTAGTTCTGAGAATTACATTTCAGGGGGATTGTCGGGGGTTCAGCAGCTTCCGCGGACACAGGACCTCTCAGCCTGACAGAATGAAAGGCCAATAATTGTGTCCGCCCGAGCTGTCATGAACCCTGACGAATCCATGGAGGCGTTAGGATCTTTGATCAGGGAGTTACGGGAGGAGTTGAAAATATATCGGGATGAAAATGCATTACTTAGTCAAAAGGTGGATGACTTGAGTGTTAAAGTAAAACAAATTCAACAGAGGGGAGAAAGGTGAGAGGATGAGGTTTCAGGGGGTGCTGGTTCTCCACCTGAGTTAGAAAGGGAAGGTGGAGATCAATTACCACAAACACAACCGGCCCCTCCAGTGGCAGAAGGGGTAAGGAGTTTAATTATGCCAGTTCCTTTGGCGCCTCCAGAACGTTATCATGGGGACCCCAAGAGGTTTAGGGTGTTTTTAACGCAATGTGAATTACATTTTATGAGTAGACCAGAATTATTTCCCTCGGATGCATCTAAGATAACTTTTATGTTGTCCTATCTTTCTGGGGAGGCATCTGCTTGGGCAGGGTTGTTGGTGAGTCAAAAGAGTACGGTCTTAGGAAATTACACCAGTTTTTTAGAGATATTCCGAAAGATGTTTGATAGAAGACAGTTATCTCTGGAAGTGGATGGTGAACTTTTAGAACTCAAACAAGGTAATAGAGACTTGATTGCTTATATAACACAATTTAAGTCCCTTGTGTTAGAAAGCAAGTGGCCCGAGGATAAGCAGGTCTCGTTGTTTTATCGGGGCCTTAGAGATGAGTTAAAGGATGCATTGTCTGGAGTGGTTGAACGCCCTTCTACTTGTGAAGGTCTGATTGATTTGGTTGTTCAATTGGACTTTCGTTTGAGTGAAAGGAAGGCAGAGAGGCGTCATTGTCAGAGTGACGTAAAGTCTCTATTTAGAGTGGATAGATCTAAATTAGAGAGTAGATCCAAAGGGAATAATCCACCTCCCAGGGTCCAAGGTCCTTTAACTGTGGAAGAAAAGGCTAGGAGGAGAGATAACAATCTGTGTTTATATTGTGGGAGAGGTGGACACTTTTTAGGGAACTGTCCTTACACTCCCAAGAAGACTTCTACTTCAGCGGTCAAGGTACAACAGATCGCCAATACTGTGCAGACAGCGGTTCCCCATATAACCGTAAATGTATCCTTGTTCTTTGGGTTGGAGTGTAAGGGAAATGGTCCCGTTATGCTTGACTCAGGTGCCACCGGGAATTTCATGGATTGGGGTCTGGCAAAATCTTTGGGAATTCCAATTCTTCAGAAAGAGGTAGTAGAGCAGGCTAGGGCTGTTGATGGTACGTCTCTATCTTCTGGTCCTATTACTCACAGAACTGGTTCTTTAACTTTGGAGTTATAAGGAGGGAGACTTAGTTTGGATTTCTACCCGGTACCTAAAAATTAAGGGGAAGAATAAATTCAGTCCACGATTTGTAGGCCCATTCGAGGTAGAGAGAATCATCAACCCTGTGGCAGTATGATTGAAATTACCCAAGCATTTGAAGGTACATCCTACTTTCCATGTTAGCCTTTTAAAACCGGTTTGTTCAGGAACTAGATTTAGAACACCACCTTCCCCTGTGATTTTGGAGGATTCATGTGAGGAATTTGTGGTTAAACAAATTTTGGATTCCAGGAAAGTGAGGGGAAGGTTGCAGTATTTAATTGATTGGGAGGAATATGGACCTGAAGAACGATCATGGGAAGATTCCGTTGATGTACATGCTCCCCGTTTAGTTGCTAAGTTTCATGCTAAAAATCCACATAAGGTAGGCCCAGAGACTGGGCATTAGGAGGGGGGTACTGTCAGGTTTCCTTCCCCTATTCAGGCTATTTTCCCTTATTCAAGTTTCTTTCCCATTATTTCTCTTTTATTATCCTTTTTAGATTAGCCTTGTGTGGGTGGGAAGTTTTCTATTGTAGTTGGTTTGGCCTTAACTTCCTAATTCAGAATCCTGGTTCTGACCCAAGGCAAAATGGAGTGACAGCTCTGATTGGTTGGAAAACACTGCTGAACAACAATGAACATTCTAAACTGTCACTCTTTGCCTTTCATCATCTAAACCCCAGCTGAGAGGACGTGTTTAGTGGCTGCTCCTGCTTTAGACTTGGGCCTGGCGGATTTTAACCTTTCAGGCGTTAGCAGTTGAGCGACTACTTTCTTGGGGGTTTCAGGAGAAGCTATCAGCTGACAGGAATTCGTTTTTGAAGACAAGAAACTCTGAAGATCTTTAAGAAATTGTGCTGGAGATAAGTGACTTTGTTTTAAACTGCGTCTCTGTTTATCTTAATGACATTTAAGTGAGAACTCGTAAAATTTAACTTTTAAATTTATATTTTTTGAACTTTGCGCGAGCGAGTGTTTTCTAGCGCGTGTGTTTTCTTAGCGCGTGTGCTTCCAAGCGCGAGGATCTGTTTGCCGCGTGAGAACTCTATAGCGCGTGTGTTTCTTAGCGCGTGTGCTTCCAAGCGCGATGATTTGTTAGCCGCGTGAGAACTCTAAAGCGCGTGTGTTTTCTTAGCGCGTGTGCTTCCAAGCGCGAGGATCTGTTTGCCGCGTGAGAACTCTTTCGCGCGTGTGTTCTCTTAGCACGTGTGCTTCCAAGCGCGAGGATCTGTTTGCCGCGTGAGAACTCTTTAGCGCGTGTGTTTTCAAGCGCGTGTGCTTCAGCGCGAGGACTCAATTGCGCGTGTGGTTACCTGAGCGTGTGTTTTAATGCGTGTACTCGACCGCGTGTGAACTTTTTTGCGCGTGGGTTATAAGGCGCGTGTGAATAGGCGCGGCAATTCTTCAGCGAGGAGTTTACAAGTGCGTGTGTTATTTGCGCATATTCCGTTTGCGCGTGAATTCCGCTTTGCGTGTTTTTACAAGCGCGTGTGTTTTTTTTGAGCATGGACTTTCTTTACAGTGCGCGTGTTCTTCAACACAGGACGTTTTTAACGTGCAAATCTTCTGTACTGTGATTATCCGCATTTGTGTTTTGCTCGTGTTTCCTCAAGAATTCACAAACTTTATTGAATTGTAAAAAGTTTGAAAACAAAAGAAAAGTTTGAAAGAAAAAGAAAGAAAAAATAAAGACTATTTAACTGCACAACTAGTGAATTCTGGAAAAAAGGCAAAGAGCAAAACTTTCCAGGTTTGCTTAAATTAAGAAGTTGCTGTTAATTTCAAGAGTCTCAAGTAAGAGAGATTTTCAGCTTCTTTACAAGCTTCTCTAAGAAATTTCAAGAGAAGAACCAGGTATGATTCTTAATTATTAGTTAAGGATTTAAAGTCTTTCCACTCTTAAGGTTGAGTAAGTAATAAAAGGATTTGTATCTGCTTTTCTTATATCCTCTGCAGGTTCAGCTTTGGTTAGTCTTGACGCAGTCAGCCTGGTGTTGTTTTGTTATCCACTTCCCCCTTTCCCTTTGGGGTGTAGTTAGCAGAGCTGAATTGAAACCTAGTTCTGAGAATTACATTTCAGGGGGATTGTCGGGGGTTCAGCAGCTTCCGCGGACACAGGACCTCTCAGCCTGACACAGCCTTGCCACGGTGGATGGGGCAGGTCCACAGGGTGTCTGGGTGAGACATGGCCGGGAAGCCGGCACAAGGGACAACTGGCACATAGGGTGTTTCCATCATCCTGGGGGCAGTCGTGGTTGAGGAGGGGGTCGCAAGAGCATCAAGCACACAGAGGAACCCTGTGCCAACGACCTGTCCTACCAAGTCGACGCGGCCACACAGGTGTCTGAAATGATGTGCGTTGTCCTGCCTGGAACCACGCACATCATACCGAATCACCCGTGTGCGCAACGCGACACCGACTAGGACAGGCTCAACCCTGTCATGGTTTGCCTCGTCCGCAGGTAGAGGAATTTCAGTTGGTGTAGACATATCCCCTACCTGCGAACGGGCCTGGACATAGGCATCCCTGCTGGTGCAGGATGATGCAGTCACAGGATCAGGGACAGGATTACACACAGGCACCTCCACGGTGACCTGTGCTGCCTCCTGCCCCTGTCCCTGGACTGCACCACTTGCACCAGTGGAACCACCCCCTCCAGGGCTCATGCATGGGTCTGATACAGTCTCCTCATCAACCACACCCCCCCACCAACCTGGATGACTCTGTGCCGTCTTCCGTACTATGCCCCTGTGGGGGCTTACCTGCCCCTTCATCTGCCGAGGAGTCCACATCCAACCTTGGCCTCTTGGACCCTCCCCTCAGCAGCTGCGGCCATGGACACAGCACCAGTTCACTCACTCCTGGAAGATATTATTACCTGGGAGGGATGCAGGGCCTTGTGTCTCCGGCTGGCGGTGGCATCCCTGCTGCTGTGCTCCACAGAGCTGTCTCCACTCTCTTCATCAGTCAACGCTGCAGACAGGAAGAGACAGAACACAGGCATCAGGGCACCATACTGTGGTCTGATAGACACATAACTATTGCACATGAGTGGCAGTGTCAAACATCACAGACGGCCTCACACTCCCCATCACTCAGGTCAATTAAACCCACACACATGCACAGACAAGCAGGGAACATGCAACAGGCATCTGCATCCATTCACATGGAACTGCATGAACATCTTAAGGGTGGCATGACGTCACATGCATCATGGAGCATGCTATTCACATGCACACACGCCACCAGACAGACATGCATCTAGCCATCTCTACCTCCTGTCACAGTGCAATCATCGTCAACTATGTCACATCTGCCAATCGGGTACCTAGATGTCTGTGTCACATGCATCCATGGCATCTCACAGTCACACACATACCAAACACACACACACACACATGTACACTTTTCATGTACATGAAGGTGGGACGAGCATCCATGTGTCACACCCTAAACATGGCTGAGGACATACACAGGCTGCAAACATGTGTGCATCCTCACATGCAGTTGTACATCATGCATCGGTACACATACACCATTTTTTGCACCACACATGACTGGACTCACATGCAGAACGGTCATGTTCCTGCACATACACACACATCCATACATTGGCCATGTCAGACATATGTCCAAGCTGCACACTCCTGCCACACCTCAACATGCACATTGGTGATTGAGAATGCACGGACACTTACTGCTCGACTTCGGACGGGTCTGCCTCTCGAGGACCTGGAGGTGAAGCGATGGGCGAAAGTGCTCCAGGACCCTCATCTGGTCAGTGGTAAGCAGGACCTGGCACCCCACTGCATCCTCTGCATCCAAGAGGCGCAGGGCCTTCCTGAGGGTCCTGGAATTGTAGTCCTCCCAGCGCTTCAGGATGTGTTTCAAGTCGCATGGTTCAAGCCCCTCAGCGTTGATGGCACCCACAATTAACTCCCAGATCCTCCCCCGTCCTTCCTTGTCGGCGTGCGATGGTGTCAAGAGGGCATCATAATTTCCCAGGGCTTGCTCCACCAGGATGGCAACTTCATTTGCACTGAAGCTGACAGCCCTCTGCCTCTCTGCCGGGGGGTCGCCACTGGTCCCAGATGGAGTTTGGCCCGACATGGCAACCCCTGAGGCAGGTGTGAGTGGGCAACTGGGTCCTGGGGCTGGGCTGTGGAGTGATGGCACACCAGTCGGGAGTCTTCTGTTCCAGCAGGGATGGTCACAGCAACTGGACCCCTGGCGATGGCTGATGTGTAGGCACCAAATAGCAGGGCATGTTGGCAGCAGGCAGGCAGGCAGGCAGCAGCAGATGGCTCGTAGGAGGCTCCCCAAGGTTCTGAGGGGCAGGTAAATGGCCTTCTGGGCAGGAGCGTGGTCTTCTGTGTGTTGTCGCGTGGCCAGCTTGATGCAGAGTGAATCCCCATGTGCAAAAACAGCAAATCAGCATGAGATTGCGTGAAATCTGAGGAAAGGCCCTTAGCGTGTAAGCGTGTGCGTGATGTTACGCCATGGGCATTTCCCTCGGCACGGGTAAAAGGTGAGCGTGGGCAACAGTTCGCTGTACGTGATTTTTGTGGAGACTGATGCGTGTGTGTACTCTTCTTGTGGTTTCACACGCGATTACTTCACAGCGGATAGAGTTCGTACTTCTTCTTTTGGCAGGGGTGTTGCCTACACGCACAAGCGGATGTGTTTTTCTATTCCATGCAAGGCAGACGGTGAGTCGAGCACGCTATTTTTCCCACTGTGGGTTCCCCTGGATATCGCGTACCCATTTTCGAGGTCATAGTAGCCCGCGTGTTCCACGCGTACACGTTTTTGTGTCCCTGGGTGCCACAGCGTACTACGAGAGGTTTATTCCACGCACGTGGGCTACCGGGGTTGCGTGCATGTTTATCATCATTTTTGGGGTGCCTGAACGTTGCGCAACCCATCATTTATCACCAAGGGTCACAAACAGCCTTGCATGAGCACAGGGGTGCGCCTAACATCACGTACCCTGCCCACTATATACCAATTGCCCAGGACAATTGTTGAGTGCACCTCCCATTGGCAATATACCATCTGTGCCATGGTTGGGAGGCCACCAAAGGTACAAGGCGGCAAAGTTGGGCATCCTCCCAGTGTTGTGTGTGGTTGAGGACATGGCTGGGCTGACCAGGGGGGAGAGGGAGTCCAGGGTGGCCACAGAGGGGGAAGAGGCAGGGATGCACCACTGGGACAGGATGTCCAGCCATGTGTTGGTGCAGCCATGCCACCACCCCCTGTAGCTCAGGGAGATGCAGCTGTTGCATCCGACCCATGCGCCCATATGACCCAACAGTCAGTAACATCTGCTGTCATGGGCTCACTGGTTGTGGTAGCTGCTGGTGAAGCTGTGGCGACCACCACCCACGCTTAGGGTCGGCCAGTGCATGATGCGCTAGAAACTGTGGACTCTCAGACAGAATTCCAGGTGGCCAGGAAGCACATGTCACGTGTGTCCAGGGTTGCTGTGACTGAGGCAGACGTATCTAGGGCAGTGGTGACATCTGCTGCCCGAAGCAGCCAGGTGGTGGTAACTGCATCGGCAGATGCAGCCAACACCACCCCGGCTGTGAGTCTGCCAGCCAGGACTGTGTTGGTCACAGACCTTGGCACTGCGGCAGATGTGGCACTGGGTCCTGGCAACAGCAGCCACTGACTCAAGCCAGGCCTTCCATCCTGGTTCCACCAACCACTCCCTTGGTCCAGTCCACCAGCGCCACTGCCCCTACTGATCAGGGAGACATTGGACACTCAAGGTCCGTGCCACCGCCCAAGAGTAGGAAGTGTGCTCCTGCGCAAGAGGCTGGGACCCCAGACACGGCTCTGGTCTCCGACACATCGAGGAAGAAGCCTTTCAACAAGAAGGAACTGGGCTTCCTTGTGGGCTATGTGTGGGCACACAAACGCGATATACTAGTGGGCCCACAGTGCCATACTACGCCTGCCCAGCATTGGGCCCACTGGCAGCATATTGCAGATGGTGTGAATGCTGCGGGATTCAAGGTGCGCACAGCTCAAGACTGCTACAAGCGTTGGAATGACCTCCAACACTGTGCAAAACAAAAGCGTGCCTCCAATTATGCCATGACTCAGGTGACTGGCAGTGGGCCAGCACCAGAGGAGGATGCACTCACTCAGCATGAGGAGATTGCTGCAGAGTTCATCGAGGCAGAACTAATCCGTGGAGTGGGAGAGATGATGGATTATGATGCATCCTCCAGTGAGTGTCGATGCGTGTTTGTCCAGAACATGTGTGTTTGACTTGTGTGATGTGATGTGCTTGACTGCCACTACATGCTATGTATAAATGGTTGTCATGTGTGAGTCATGCAATGCTTCACTGATGCTTGCCTGTTGTGATGCATGCAGGATATGTGATGCACACAGGGACTGTCCTCATCACCACACATGCACCCTACTCACATGCAAGTCACTCGGTTGCCCCTCTGGTACATGTTCTGCTCTCCAACCTTGACTCTTACACTCCCTCTGTCCTCATCCTACTTGTTCTCTCCTCTGCTTTTGACACAGTCAACCATTCCATCCTGCTAAATCGTCTCTGTGACAACCTAGGCATCACTGATCAGGCTCTGGCCTGGCTGATCTCTTTTCACTCTGATCGACCCTCCCAGGTACAACTTGGGTCCTTCCTATCCTCTATCTCCTTCCCTACCTCTGGTGTTCCCCAGGGGTCTAACCTCTCACTCTGACTATTCAATCAATACCGGGCAACTCTCGCCTACTGCACTTCCATTTTATCCTCAAATTTCCAGTGCTATGCTGACGACACCCAACTAATTTTTAGTCTTCCCCCAGCTACCTCCTCTCCTTCCTTCATATCTTACTGCCTAATCGCCATTCAAAATTGGTGTGCCGCAAATGATCTTTGTGTATATGCCAACAAAATTGAGATCCCCCTCATTGGTACACCCCCTCCATCCTTTCCCCTCACTCTCTGTCTGGCATCCCTTGGCACTCCTCCTGCCCCTACCAGCGAAGCTAAGGACCTCAAGGTCATCTTTGACTCCACACTTTCCTTCTCTGCACACATCTCTGATGCCACCAAAAAGTCAAACGTCTTACTGCAACTCCTTAAGGGCACTCTTCCTTTCCTCTCCTTTCCACAGAAGCTCCTTGTCTCCCAAGCTCAGATTCTCTCAAGGTTGGGCTGATCTAACAGCCTCTTTCTAAATCTACCTTCCTCCACTCACCGCCCTTTACAACTAATCCAGAACAAGACTGGGAGACTTGTCCTAGGCCTCAAGCCCTGGCATCGTATCGCTCTGCCTCTGAAATCCCTTCATTGTCTCCCTGTGGTTGCATTGTCCACAAGGCTTTCTGGGGCCTGGGTCCTAATTACCTTCAACTATCCCTCCGTATATACCTCCCCTTTAGAGCCCTTTGCTACTCCACCTCAAACTCCCTCAGTGTCAGCCGTTTTTTCAAAGGAACGAGCTGGTGGTAGGTCCTTATCTTCTGCGGGGGCCTCCACCTGGAACTGCCTACCTGCCACCTTGAAACTTGAGGAGAACCATCTATGGTTCAGGAGGCTCCTCAAGACCTTCCTCTTCGCCTCTGCCTTTGCCCTTCTTCTCCCCTGCTGATCTGCTTTCTCTCTCAGCAATGCTGCACCTGGCCACCTTCTGCCCCTTGGGCCCAGGTACCTGCTCACCCTGCCACCCTCCTGCATTGCCTCCTGGCCACCCCTCGCACTGGGGCTTGTATCTGTACCCAAACAGGCCCCCCTCTTTTTCTGCACTTATCAGATACTCCCTTTCTAACCCTGCACTTGGCCACTCACAGGCTGCACTTCCACTGTTTTGGATCACCATGTGTATTTATGTATTCATTTTTTATCTTGTCCTCTTATATGCTTTGCACTCTCCAATGTGTCCCCCGCATGCACTTCCCCCCTTTCACTCCTCATGCACTTGGGCATTCTCAATGTCACTGGGCCCAGTAAGATCGTTGTTTCTGTTTTCTCCCCCGTTCCCCTCCCTTTGCCTGGTTGCGCTCTGAAACACCTGTGTCTGAGCGTGATATGAATTAATTAGTATTTCATGTCATATCATGTTCCTGCTCACTCACATGTCTGCATGTGGCCAGTGATGTTGTTGCACTCAGCACTCGGCCTATCTGATAACATGAGTGCCGTGTATGTGTGGACAGCCTGCAAGGTGGTCCTCCTTACGGGCACGCTTCCTAGCCTCTCAAAAACCCTGCAGCTCAATTTCAACATGGCACTGGTGAGTTACATGTTAGACTACTGGTATTGCCTGTTCCCCGTTCCTGTGTACATTCACACTTCCCTCTGCAGTCCTGCAAAACACGTACTATAGTGTACATACTTCGTCCTTGGTGCAGTGTATCTCACTCGGACTGTGCAGATGGCAGTGGCTCCCCGTGGACATGAGTGCCCATATATGCTCCATGTGCATTCCATGTATGCCCCAATGGGTCCTTGACAGGCATATCATCATGGTACGCCTCCAGGATTATTTTAGTGTCATGGTATTTGGTCATCCATTCGATGCTCACTCTGGGTCAGTCCCTCATCACGTACATGTTTAAGGTCTCCTCGTCTGTGTTGTACAGAGGCCTCACCCTGTTACAGGTCCCCTGCCTCTGTTCAACTGGCGTTGTGGCTTCTGCATGCATGGGTGTGCTACTGATGGTTCCTCACATGTCCACATCTCATCTGCTGTAGTGTAATTTGACTTACGAGATGCAATTGATGCATGCCAACACTGTCTGCCAATGCACTGTTCTCTGGTCAACCTTTCATTGCCATGCACTGCCTCCCTGCAATTCCCCAAAGGGTGGTGGGTTCACTGTATTTATGCAACCCAGTGCATGCACTTTGCACATGATGGCTGCACTTGCCCTTACACTGCTGTCATGTTTAGGGATTGACATCACTACTTACGTGTTGATGTTGGAAGTTGAGGCGGTATACATGCACTGCACCCACCCACTTCTGTACCATGTTCTGGCCTTCAACATGCCTACTGAATGTTGCTATGTCAAAATGACCTGGCATGTATGTTCCCATGTTCATCCCTTCACTGTATTGAAACATACTAGCGTAGGTGCATCATGTACTCTGTACTGGTGATGGATGTGAGTGCTGCATGTGAACATGCATATTACATGTTCACATGCTTATGCATGTTCTTATGCTTATGCTACCTGCCGTCTCTTTGTTGCCATCTCTCATTTCCTGCTTGGATCTGTGCCTGCCAGAGATTGTGTGTGATCCAGGTGAGATGCAACATTTAGTACATGTGTAGGATTTAACATTTTACACACATCCATTTCTGCTTTCGGGATTCCCTTGCATTGCAATGCGACTGGATGCATGTCAGAGTTTGAGTTGTGTGTGACATGTCTGCTTCAAGTGTTGGCTGTTGATGTTGTGATGTCTATGTGTGTGGTATGTGCTGTGGACATGTGTGCTCATGTTTCTTTTGTTTATGTTACAGGTGATGACACACTGGAGGCAGAGGATGAGGATGTGATTCCAGACATGGTCGTGGGTTTACATCACCAACCTGACGCCAGTGGTGCTTTTGGGGTGGTAGACCACGAAAACCCATTTTTGCTCCAGGCCATCGTGTCCAGGGCTGACCATGAGTCAAGCTCTGATGAACTCTCTGACCACAATGTTGAGTTGGATGTGCATCATGACATGTCGTCGCTGGTGAGTGATCCTGCAGTGCATGATCTTCTGTCCGCGACACCTGCAGTGAGGGTAGTGCCCTCAAGGGGCCAGGCAGTGTTGGAACATCCGCTTGTGGTGGTTATGGGTGCACGGTCACACTCCACACCAGTTGCTCATGTTCCTGGGGCATCAGGTGGACAGAGGGATGCAGTCCTGCAGCCGCAGGTGGTGCCAACCCAGCAAGAACCACAGCTCCATGGGCCCGGCAGGTGTAGAGTCCGGCAACACGGTGGCCATGCACCACTGAGGACCACTGAGTGGGAGAAGGCCATGTATGCCATCGCGCAGCAACAGGGGGGAGCAGTTGAGATGATAGCTGAAGGCATGGAAAGTGTGGCCCGTTCTATCCTCAACCCTGCAAGGCAGGTTCAGCTCCAGCAGCAGGCAACGTGGTCCATGTGCTGCTGACTCAGGCTGGGCATGGTGGCCTCCGACAGAGCACGCCGGGCTGAAATGGTGGCTCTGCGCCAAGCAATTGCTGCTCAGTCAGAGGCACACAGGGAGGCCCTGAAGGAAGAACACCAATCCCTCAGATCTACTCTGGGTGTGCTCATGATGACCCAGAGGACGCGGACAGAGGAGAGGATGGAGCAGCTTGAAAACACCATCTTGGCTGAACTCCGTGCAACCAGGGAGATGCTCCGTATGTCATGTGAGGCCATGCAGGCAGACTCCATCATACACGTGAGACCTTGCAGGAGGATGCACATGTATCATGTGATGTGATGCATGCAGACCTATGTGCCATAGCCATGTAGGACCAGGCTTACCAGACCTGCACGCTTGCTGCGGATAGGCATGGTGAGGCAACTGTGCCACGTCTACCTTCTGATTTAGATCCAGAGGGTGACGTTGACGACGATTTATCTCTCACATAGGTCGGGCCGTGCAGGCGTTGAGCCCATGGAGGATCTTTTTTATCTCAACATCTACTCATGTGGGTGTTGAGATGCACCCTGTACCTCCCCCCTCCAGGGTGCCCCCCCTGGGTTGTATGAGGCCATTTTTATTTTTGTTTTCTATTATTGTTTGTCTATTGTGCATTCATGTGACAGTGTGGTGCTTTGTGGCATTTGAAAGCATCCACTGTGTGTTCCAGCTGGGCCCATACAGTCTTGTGTATGTGTTTGTGGCTTGGGGTCCTGACACATATGCCACTCCTGCTTCCCCTTTCCATGGGCTCGCAAGGATGGCTTGGCGTGACAGCATCTTACACAGGGACATTGAGCTTCCGTCATATCTGTGGCCAGTCTGCAGACCTACTTGTGTATACACCCCTAGTGGGTATTCCAGATAGTTTCTCCAATGCATGTCTGCACTTCATTTTTGTGTGTATTTTGTTGGCTATGCATTTCATTATGTTGCTTGTGATGTTTTTCGTGACTTACCTGTCTATGTTGTTGATGCACTTCCTGCTGTAGGCGGTACCGTGCACCCTTTGGATGTGCAACACACACTGATGATGGGAGGGGTTCTTGTGGTATCAATGTCACATTGGGACACGGCTAAAGTGATTGGTCACTGTCTGACATGGTCAATGTGGGGTACTCTGTACATGATGTGTTCTGTTGGTCAATGGATGATCCTGTGTTGTGTTTGCTTTTGAGGTGTCAGGGGATTGGTTTGGTTTAACACACTGAGGGGTACACAGGTGCAATGTTCACATGTGCGTTGTACAGAACACTGGGGGTCACTTCTTTTCACATGCATGTATTCAGTGTATGTTGCTACTGACACATACACTTAGACAACACACCCCCACACCAACAACGACAACTACATGCACACACGTGCATCCAGATTGCCTTCTCAGGCATGCTGTGTCCCTGCAGTGTATGATCACTTTCAATTCCTTGATCGTGTACATGCATCACAGGGTAATTTTGGTTGATTGTGCTTATTCTTCATGAGGCTCAAGGGCTTTCACCAATGCACAGCAGACTCACTGTGCTATTTGGTGAGAAATGTGTTGCAGGGGATACACACAGCACACAGTGTTTCTATTGGCAAATTTCTATTGGTCAATGTGCATGGCAACAGGCATTTTGACTTTTGTTGCTAGTACCACTGGTGGCATGCATTTGTGCCACACTTTTTGTGGGTGGGAGGCTTTGGTCACTCATTTCATCAGATTCCATGTCAGGTGTAATTGTCTACTGCTTGTTTACTTTTCTCACGTGGCACTACATGACAATTGTGCCATGTGTTGTGCATTTGGTTTTCTGTTTTGCCGTTGCATGCCATGGCATGGTGTGGCAGATGGGGGGTCATGAGGGTTGGGAGGCGTTAGGTGACATACCAGTATTTTCATGGTCTGTTTTGCAGGGGGGGGGGTGGTGGGATATGCACCTGGCACGTGTTCCTTTTGGTCACACGGGATTGGTTATGTTTAAGTAGCTAGGGATGCACACAATGTAGCACTTCCGTGGACACATTCTCAGGGTGGTAAGGTTGTGACAGTTGACTGTCCCTTTGTCATCATCGATTGTCACCTGGTTTGTTCCAGGCCTGTGTGCACTCTGCTGAGGTGGGAGTTTAGGTGAAGAATGTGGCCACAAGCTGGGTACGGGCTGCCTCTCCACGTGCCCTTTCCCCTCCCATGAGCAGCGCCTGTGCATTTGGTTGGTGATGTGGGGGCACCGCCATGCCCACTGGTACGCCCGCTGTGTTGCAACATTGTGCAGGACACATGCTGCCACAATGCTCCTGCACACTACTGGGGGTGCATATAGTAGCTGGCCGCCAGAGCGGTCAAGGGAACGGAAGCGTGACTTGAGCGCTCCGAATGTGCGCTCCACTATGGTCCTAGTTGCAATATGGGCTGCATTGTATCTTTCCTGGGGTGGTGTGGTGGGGTTCCATATTGGCGTCATCAAGTAGCTGCTCAGAGGGTAGGCACTGTCCTCTGAGGAGGTGATAATTGTTGTCATTAGTTGGGCTGGTGTATTTGTCTGTGTGTGACATGCATGCATGTGCACAGGCATTTGTACTCACCAATGAGCCATGTGTTGCCATGATTCCCAGCTTCTAGGTCCCGGCTCAGGGTGGACATTCTGTATATGAAACTGTCATGGGTGGACTCTGTGTAGTTTGCATAGACAGAGGTGATGATTCCCTTGGCATCGCATACAACCTGCACGTTGAGGGAATGCCAGAGCTTGCGGTTGCGGTAGATGTTCTCAGTGGCCCTAGGTGGATGTAGGGCCACATGGGTGCAATCTATGGCACCAAACACTTTGGGGAAGTGTGCCACCTATAGAAGTCCTGTACCACGGCCTGCCTTTCTGCGGGTGTTCTGGGCATGTATATGTGCCTGCGGACTGAGGGGCGCAAGTCATGATTGCCACCACCTGGTGTAGGCAGCGTAACTGCGTGGGCTGTGAGATGCCCCCGACTCTGGCAGTTGTTCGCTGAAATGACCCAGTGGCCAAAAAATGCAGGACATTGAGCACCTCTTTCAAGGTGCTCAGTGCTTGGGAGCACAAGGTGGGTGATGTGAGGTATCCTCCCACTCAATAACCAGATCTAGGATGATATGAGGTGGAAAACTATACCTGCCATAGACCTGGTCATCAGGCATCCCAAAAAGGCTGGTCCTGGGGAAAAAAATGTGGGGCCTGGCTATTCTCCTCCTCCTGCGGTGTCCCAAGATCACTGCTGCGAGAAATGGGACATTCATTGTAGCTGTATATGCTTGTTTGTTGTTTGTGCACACTTTTATACTGCGTGGGGGTGCTTCTGCCTGCTTTCGTGTGGCGGACATATTTACACGTGTGCATGTCTTTTGGCGGGTGCAGGCTTTCCCTATTCGATTCCATGAATAGGTGTGTGTGACACTGTGTGGGCGTTGCGTGTATTTCCCAGTGGTACTTCCCCCGTTATGCCTAAATTTTCATGAGTTGTTTCCCATTACACGGGTTCGGTCCCCTTTTTAGGTGTGTGCGCTAGGAGTTGTGCGCTTTCGCTGTGCGTGTCGCGCACAGCATTTGGATAGTCGCAGTGACATGTAGGGTAAGCGTGGATTTGGCAGAGCTCCCGGGAAAGCCACGCGCATAGCCTTCCATGAATCGCGTGCGTGCGAATCGCGCGCGTGCGCTGGCTTTTTCACGCTTGCGCCACACATTTCGGCGCACAAATATTACATGAATCGGCCTAAAAAAGTTCATGCCCTGGCCACAGGAGGGCACTCACTCCAAATCAGTGCTGCAACACATGACAACATATTTGCATGATGCATACAAGGGAAAAAGTCACAGAATAGACCAGCCATTTTGAAATTGTGGAAGGTGTATGGAGAATAGACAGAGGAATGGTGTGTAAAAGAATGAATGCTTAATCAGCATGACCGGGGGTGGGGGAACACAACACCCATGGCACTTCCTCCCCATAGTAGCGATCCATCCCCTGAAGCACAGGTATTATACCCATTATGAGTTTTAAAAGCAGTGGCAGGATACACTAACACCACATATGTGTCCCCCGTGTATAGCAGTCAAGATATTATGAATAGAGTAAACCAGATAAAGGCCAGTGTCCACACATGGGGAATATGATGAGCGCAGTGATCTGCAGGCAAAACTGACAGAAGCCGAGGAGGTCCGGAGAATGAGAGACGGGCAGGGTGACAGCGACGATGTAGCGATGGTGCTGAATGAGTGGGTCGGAGGACAGGTAATGCTCAAACTGGATGAAAAGGGCATGGACGATTTTAAAGAAAGAGAATGGGAGTCATAGAATGTTACGCTCACCTGGTCTCTGCAGAGGAGTTGGGGCACGGTTGCAGCCTTCCTGGGGGTGAGGTCACTCGGGTCCGACTTCGCCCTCTGAGCTTATGTGGTGACTGGTTGTAATAGGTGATGCTGCTCGGAACTGCTCCTAAATGGAGAATAGGGCGCGTGAGTATGCCAGCTTGTGTGCCTGATCCCCTTCCAGACCCCTTCTCCCAAACCATGGTACCCGTGGGATGCGCTGCTCTGGAAAGCTCACCTGTTGATTAGTTTTGGCGAGCACTCCATCCTGCTGCATCTGGCAGGGGCGCTTGTATGATCTATACCGAGTTCCTTCACTGGTCTCTTGCACGTGGTAGTCCAGTCCTGTTGCGACTAAGCCATTATACTTCAGGTAAGCGTTCCTGTTTGCCTTTGTCTTTCCTCATCTGTTTTTGTTGTATTGTAAAGTTTGTTGTCTTGTATTGCTGTCCGTTCCGCTTTTGCTTTCTTCTCTTGCAGGTGATGTTGCCGGCCCGGCAGAATCTGCGTAGCTCGAGGCGGCAGCCAGAGGGAACGAGGAACAAAGCTGCAATGGTACAGTAGCTGGTAAGTTGTTAACTAGGGGGCGCGTAGGGTTCAAATGCGGCGCAGCCCTCGGACGGATGTTCTAACCTTGTCTGTCTTCTTCTTCACAGGGTCCGAGTTCATGGGTGCGGAGCGCGGTGCTGCGGCATTGAAATCAAGATGATTGGATGTCAAGAGATGAGTCTGCAGATAAAGTGATGAAGCACCGGTTTCCTGGAGGTGAGTATGTAGGGGAACACCTTGTTTCAAAGCTAAGTAAACTGGTCCAAGTGGCAGTGAGCGTCACGTTGCATGTGAGTGCACAGTAACGCGAAGCACCGGCCTTAAGGATGGAGTAGCTTATATAGCTGAGCTTCTGAAGCCACACCCACCAGGTTCAGCCTGTCTGCCACACCTTGCTACACCCAATGAGTCAGCACATGAAGACCAAGCCTAGGGAGCACATGAGGATGGTCTCTGGAATAAAGGCTTTCAACTCCTGGAAAGTTCTTGTAAAATAAAAGCACTCCTGCACTGAAATAAAGTAAAAGCACTCCTGCACTGAAATAAAGTGTTCCTGCTCACATCTCTATATGAGCCTGGTGCCAAGGGCGCCAGGACTGAGTCCAGCTAGGGTCTCTGTGTTTATGGGTGCCAAAGGGACATAAGTGAGTCAAGTGACCCATTGCCCCCACCACTAGATGGTGTGGTTTTTGTGTTCTGGGGCCTGTGGCCATGACAGAAAAAGGCAAGAGAAAAAGGAGCATGAGAAGAGAAAAAGAGAACAGGAAAAGAGAGGAGAGAGAGAAGGAATGAAGAAGAGCAAGACAGAGAAAAGAAGCGAGAGGCAGATAAAGAGAAAAGAGATGAGCAAACAGAGAAAGGGAGAGAAGGAAATATGAGGAATGGGGAAGAGAAAGAAGGAAGGATGAAAAGAGGGACAACGAAAGGCAATGAAAAATAGAAAGAAGTAGAGAAAGACAGAGAAAAGAAGTTGAGGATATTATTAGAGGATGTACATTCCCAGACAAGGAGATGGACCAAAGACGACAACAGAGAGAAAGAGAAAGGAGTTTAGAGAGACGTCAGAAGGAAGGCGATGTAATCATTGAGAACCATACTCTTCTAGATGAAGAAGAAGAAGCAGCAATACGACACATAGTTAGTAATCTGTACAGGAGCAGAAGGGATGGTATGAACAACATGATGGAGAGTAGGAAAGGGTCTCTGCAAGGTAGGAGAAGGAGCATATTGGAGGAAACAATGGGTGGAACATATAGATTGAGTCCCATTGGAAAAAGACCCTTCTTCAAGCATGGGGCAAGGAAAAGAGGTAGTGTGGTTAGCTCTGGAAGAACCAGTGCGTAGGACAGAGCTTAGTCAATTTCCTAAACATCCAAAAAAGCGATTAAGCAGTTTGGAGAATGAAACACCATATGTAAATAGGTTGAGAAGTTAGCATGACAGATGCAGTGACACATATGAAGGGCATGACTGCGCTCAGACAGAGTGCAGGGAGAACACAGTTCCCCCTATTAGTGGAAGGGGCAGGACTGCCACAGTATATTCTGTGGCCACAAATGGACACAAATAATTTGGTTTACAAACTCCCAACCCTAATGTCGGGGGCAGGAAAATGGATTTATGAATTAGAAATAATGACAGCTGGAATGACGTCAGCAAGAGGTGACATGAAAAGTTTGCTTGCTGTTATATTAGGGGAGAGATAAGACGACATTTGGACTTCGGCGGGCTATCCTGGAGTGACTGCACAAAACACTTACCATTATGGTCCACGCTTTAATAATTGTTGCGCTAACATGTGGAGGGCACTTAGGGCTCTATCCCTAGACTCACCAGACAAGCGCTATATAGACATGCAAAATGAGACCAGAGGAAGATCTGACAGTGCATATTCACGAAATTCAGGAGAAATGGAGGCTAGAAATAAGACAACCGTGCGTGGGACAATAATATCATGATTTTATATCAGATTGTATGCCAAGGGCTTCCCGACGTAGCACAAATGCAATTGAAAAAATTGTTCGGGGTGGAAGTGAAGCCATGGCCAGAGATTCAATTGACTGTTGTTCATCATTGTTGATTAAAGCAAGAGAAGCAGAAAGAATGAGGAGGAGAGGAAGATGGAGGAAGCAAAGCTAGTGCAGAAGAAATTGTCAAAATTGTCAATGGAAGGTGCAGTATTGACCAGTGGAGGGGAACATTTCTACACACAAAGGGCACAGCAGGTACAGCCAGCAGCTAACAGGAATTTTCAGGAAGAGGAGAATAGAACTATTACCCACAAAGGTGAGGGGGGCAGCCCAGAGGCAGAGGGTTTGGATTTGAAGCTACGCCAGGAGGAGGATTTAATGGGGGCCAACTTAGATTTGGGGGACAGACACAGCAATGTTGGACATGCGGGAAGATGGAGGACATTTCACATACATGTAGAAGTAGGGGAGGGATGCACCAAACTGGCAAGAGGCCAACCCAAGAGAGGGGAAATCATACCCACCCCATACAGCTCAGAACCACATGAGTATTATGCCCAAGTTTAGACACAGTATCAGACACAAGCACCACAAATACAACCTGCGCAGAAAGGAATGCTGATCCACATGCAACCAGCACCAATACATGCACAACAAACCGCAATGCAGACACTGCAGACCCCAGCATAAATGCAAGCACCTGCACCGACACAGGCACCAGAACCCCAGAATGCTGTGCCATCATGGAACACACAGTGACACAACACCTATACCCAGGATAGGGGATGTGGCAGTAATGGGAGGCAATCCTTTAATTGGCATGAGATTGGACATGTACCCACAGTAGGACAGCCCACGTCCTACCTGTTACACCAGACCAACAAGAGTATCCAAGGATTGGGGTGACAATAGGTGACACATTTTTTTTCTTTTTAGTAGATACACGGGCAACTCGATCTTGTGTTAGAGAAGGAAAATACCCAATCCTAGGCATTGCCATGAACATACAAGGCTTCCCTGGGGCAACATGTATGGCTCCTTTTACTGATGACTTGCCGATCACTATAGGGGGGCACAACCTTTCCATGCCATTATTATATTCCTGCAAGACACCAACTAACATACTGGGGAGAGATTTCATGAGCAAACTGAACATGACCATATCATTCACTGACCAGGGAATAATATGTTCAACCCCCAGGGATTCATGTATGGTCATGAAGTACAAAGCCGTTTGCCATTAGACCCGGAAGTGTTGCTTTAGGAGTACCCATACTGCTAGCATGACTCGCAAGAATACAGGGTAGAGTATTACAACTGCCTATTGAATTTTTATTCAGATTAGAAGTACCCATGGATGAGGAGAAAGGGCAAGTGATCACAATAGAGCTAAAATCAGCAGTAGTAGGAGAAGACAGGGTGATTTTGCACAGAGTTGATGAAGAGGGAATACACTAGGAACAGTGATAGCTCTTGATGAGGGACACAGACTAACTGATTTGACAGATGAAGACTTATTCACAGATGATGATTCAGATGATGAAGTAGTGTTTAATATGTCTTACATATTAGCTGAAAGTTGAGAACAGAGAAGTACCCCAGAGAATGTCACAGGTAAAAAAGATACCAACCTTCGTCTTGGAAGATTTGGCACATTTACCAATCACATTGTGGAATAGCAGTCCATAAGACGTTGGGCTACTGAAAGGGGTGGGGGCAGTCAAAATAAAAATGAAGCAAGGAGCTATTTTACCTTGAGTGAAACAGTATCCCATGTCGATTGAAGCAGATGAAGGCATTTATGACACCATTGCTGCCCTCGGGAATATAAGTGTCATCAGAATCCCCATGTAAAATGGCTGTGTACCCAGTGAAAATGGCACCAGGCGGTCATGGAGATTTATTCAGGATTTGCACCTGTGATGACTCAGTAGCGATCTCTCCAATACCTTGGCCTGGGACCTCCATTATGTTGCCAGGGAAAGGCAGTCGCTTCCTGATCATGACCCAGGGACTGGTGTTATGCAGTAGGATCACAAGGGGAGGAAACAGGACAGAAGGAAGGGGAAAATCCTCTGTTTAACTTTCCAGAAGTACCTGGGCTGGGCTCAGAATCCCTCACAGATGATTCTTCTTACCAGGGCCTATTTCAACTCTATTAATGTGAGAGCAGTGGTGGCGTTGGGGATGGGGGATCCAAGGGTATGGTGGATCAATCATGTCTATTTTGTGATGCGCTGAAAGAAGACTTAGTGCGTTTTCTTCTGTTTTGCACCATTTTCTCATTAATCGGAATGCTTACATTGAAGATAGTTTTGCATGGTCAAGGTATTCGATGTTATAAGGTGCCCTTTCATTATATGTTATTGGCAGACTCAGTCCAGGTGTGGTGGGTGGATTTAATGTTTTTAAAGTGTGCCTTTCTTTGAGAAGTGTTCTATTAAAGCTGGTTTAAATCTGTGCATGGTGATGTTTTTAGGAGGTTTTACGCATGTGCAACTAGTTTTAATTATTTTTTATTATTGTTTGTAATATGTTGTTGATTTATTATTGTTGTGTTTTCATGGTTTGCTTTGCTTACCAAAATAAACATTCATTCATTCATTCATTCATTCATTCATTCATTCATTCAATGTTCTCTGAGACACTGGTCTCCTGATGGCTTATTGTGGCAATAAGACCCGAAGCAGCAGGCCAATACCGCACCAGGTATTGCCATAGCTACAGGCCCAAGCATAGCGAGGGCCTTAACAAAGCCCCAGGGGCATTACCGTGGGCGGTATTGGCCCACCGCCAAGGGTCTTATTGCCATTAGTACCCTGGCCCGTTGGACCAGGGTACTAATGGCATTTTTTTCTGTTTCGAAATGCGTTTCGAAACAGAAAAAAATGAAAAGCTAATAAAAATGGCCGCCGGGAAAGGGACTCATGAATCAAAGCTGCAAAGACAAGAAAATAATGCATACAACCAGTGAGTTAGCGAAAGAAATGAAAGACTGGTTTTTGTCAACAAAAAATGGAAGATGCAACAGTGTATTGCATGATTGAAGGTTGCACACATGCTGATGAGACGCGAAAGAAAGCTAACCAGTAACGAAATTGTAAGTTACAGATAATTGTGAAGCCAGTGATACAGAGTAGCAGAGTGGTCCGGCAAAAGGAAATAGCCCACTTGAAAGTCTTCACGAAATGTTTGATGTCTGGTTATAAAGTGGCAAAGTGAACAAACTCTTAAATGCGCAATGGTCAAGATTAACCCAGATGAAAGGGGAAGTTAAAATGTGATTGCTTGAAGAGGACAATTTCTTTAAATGGTTCTGATTGAGCTATTGAATCACTAATGAGAAATTGTGGCAAATAACATTAATGGAAAGCTTAAGTGAAAGTCAAAGTGGTCATGCAGAGGTCTATGGTAAAAGCCTCACACAATGGAATGTCTTTGACATCTGTGAAAGGTCCTAGCCCGGCTGAGAGAGATTTATGTTGAATCAGGTACTTTTTGATTGATAGGTCAGAGCTCGACTCATGGAGGTCTATGTGAACTATTGATGCCTTGAGAGGTCCGGCCCGACAGAGGGAGACCTACGTGAACATTTGTTGAACTGTGAAAGTACTTTTGGAAAGCTGGAATAAGTGACATTAACATGGAAGACCAGGCGGGCCTCGACCCACGTTTTGAACTGCCTTCTTTGATAAACTGAGGCAGAGTGTGTGATCCTGTTAATGGGGGCCATCTTACTCTGTGCTGTTCAACATGGGGGTGGAGAGCTGACCCCGCCACATTGTTCCTTTATGTTATAACATTGACTTTTCTTTGCATACACATTCCCCTTTACACACTTTTTGTATAAGAAATAGGGCAGGCATTAGGTGTTGTTAGTATATGCCATTTTGATTTAACATAGAGTGACTAGGACTGTGTTTTCTTTATTATTTGATGGTAGAGACTACTCCCATCACCGCTATAGGGCAACATAGGCGTTTTTCCAAACTACTAAAATTGCATAAAGGTTTTGAAATTGTAACTCTTGTGTCAGTGTCATACTTGTGATAGCATGCCTGCCTTACATGTTGAAGAAGTAAACGGGAAGGCGAATGTACCCTTAGGGCAGGAGGTGATTGCCACGAAGAAATCTAGTGAAAGGATAAACCAGGTAGTGGAGGGTGCAAGTGCTAAAGAGTTGTACTGATTGAAAACAACATGTGGAGTTGTGACATTTGGAGAAGAATTCTAAGAGCTGGTTGAAGATAAGTTACAATTCTTTCTGAAATTGTGGTGGGCCATCCGGATCAAATTATTTTGTTGCGATAATTCCTATCACACAAGGGGTGAGAACTTATGAATTAGTGTTAACAATGGATTTCCTTGTTTTCCCTTTGAACTGCGGAGAAAACCCTTGTTTGGATCTGAGGAAGGGAAGTTCACCAAGACTATTACAAGAGACATTAATCGCATTGTGAAGCCAGTCATATGTTCTATATTTTTTTGGATTGACAGGCCATATAATTCATTGTTACTTTGATTATTTTATAAGTGTTAGGGTTAGATATCCTTTGGTTAGAGTGTTTCCCTTAGTTTGTTTTAGGCAGGGACATCCTCGTTAGGCTAGGGATAGCGAGGACTTTATTCAACCTGTTTATTTAATAAAATGGCAAACGTTGAAAACTCATTACAAAGTTGTCCGCCTCACATTCCTCACTCCTCACACACTTTCTGAATAATATAGTTGAGGTCCCGAACCCAGCTACAATGTTATGTAATATTCTTTCCACTGTTAAATATTTCACAGTGTATGATTTAAAGATTAAACCCCCCCACATCCTGCACCCTCTTTGTCTTGTTGTGTCTTGAAACACCATCTGCTGTATAGGTGCCTTTTAAATACCAGATGGACTTAGAAAAGGTACAGCTTGACAGTACAGTAATGTACATTTTTAATGTTTTTATATTTGTGTTTCTTTGACTACAGTATGTATGTCAGGCCACTTTTAAAAGGACTCAAGGAAACATAGGAAGACAACGGTGACATAGCCTGGACAGGTGAAATGATAGATGCTTTTGATGAATTAAAAATGGAAAAAGGCACAGCCCCCGTGTTAGGGATCACAGACTACAATGCGGAATTGTTTCTATTTTCTCATTTAAAAGGAGTAGTGATGACAGCGAGTTCTTTCACAAAAGACTACAATGGGACACAAACCATTCATATTTTACAGTGGGATCCTAGACCCATTATTGAGAGGCCATTATCCATGCAAACAAGGATTGGCGGCAGTAGCCTTTGCAATTGAGAAATCTGCCAGCATAACCATGGGATGCGCAGTCACATTATATGTGGAGCATGCCCTATTCGCCATCCTTGAAAGGTCCAAAATCACACTGACCACACAGAGAGCCTCTGGGTATGAGGTAATCATATCCAGCCCATCAATTAAAATGGTCAGATGTCAAGTGGTATATCCAGCCGCATTTGTAGCAGAGCCAGTGGAGGAAGGGGATTATGTGGACAAATGTCCTATAAGGGGGGACAATCCTCTTCATTGACGGGTCCTCGTCGATTGATCAGAGCAAAGGTAAGCGAGCGACATAGTGGGAGAGTGATAAAATGAACACTGACTGACAACTTTGAAACAGTGACAAGTGCAATATTTCCATCACATTCCTCTGCAAGGGCAGCAGAATTGGCAGCGCTGATTTTGGCACTTGAAGCACATAAGGATGAGGCAGTAACACTGTATTTCGACTCCACCTACATGATGTCAACAGTACACACATGACTGTCACGATGGAAGAGGCGTGGCTTCTTAGGCATAGATGGCACAACAGTGCAGCATGTGCCATTATTGGACAAGCTCATAGACACACTCCATCTCCCATCTCCCATCGGCCATCGCCTTGGTGAAGTGCACAGCGCACACCAAAGGTGCAGATTAGATTTCCTGCAGTAACAAGGTTGCCAAAATTGAAGCCAAAAGAGCAGCATATTTTTCTGTAGTATCTGATTTTGTGACTGCCACAAAAAGATACACACAGGCAAGCAACATGGTGATGAGAGAAGGGTTTAATACACTACCCAGAGGCCAAATTGTAGAACTACAGGGAAAAACACCACCAGAAGAGCAAGAATTATGGAAATGATTCCATGTTATCTCCCACAGATGCAATGCTGCGACTGTACAGCACCGACTGTACAGCACAGAGAAATGATTCATGTCTCTAGGGCTGCTCAAAATAGCACTAGACCAACTGCATTACCCAGCACAAACATCAAGAGACTGTCTTGCAGCAACGATCTTGCAGTGTTGCTTTATTCCAAACCGGGCAGAACATCTGGTAGAATTTTGTATACATTGTTTTGTTTGCCAGTAGGTTACTGCTGGACATACGTTGCAAACAATACCCCGTCCTAATGGATCATTCCAGCATTTGCATGTATATTAGGTCGATAAGATCAAAATTTGCGACGGCTATAGATATATGCTAGTGGTCGTTTTTCCCTTTTCCTGATGTATTTAAGCAGGCCCATACACACATCCTGATACCAAATGTGCAGTGAAGATCCTTATACGTGAGGTCTTCCCAAGGTGGGAAGTGCGTGAAGTACTCTGATCCGACAGTGGACCGCATTTTGTAAATTAAGTATTTGAGCACATTAACATTCTGTTAAGCATACATTTTCATCCACGAATCACCTCCAAGCAAACAGAATTTGCAAATGCCTCAACAGTCTACTAAAGGAGTGCATTGCCAAGTTAAAAGTGACACTGAAAAAGGGTTGGCTCCATTGCCTTCCTCTATCCCTATTTGCATTAAACAATCAGCCTGGCTCTGACCATCACCTGACTCCTCATCATCTGGTGACGGGATGCCGAATGCACACACCTCTTGCTCCTCCCATTCAACCTCACACTGATACAGAGAATGCAGCTATTGTACTTGGCAATGAAATGCATGATTATAGGATGGCTATGTAGGAGTCTGTTAAATCTGTGTTGTGACAGCTGCGGGCACGGCAGGGGAAGAAGACTGATGAAGACATTGAACAAGTTGATTCAGCAATGTTGCTAAAACCTCAATTTTTATTCCCAGGGGACAAGATCGTCTGCAAGAGCTTTTGTGGGAAGTGGCATCAGCCACGCTTCAATTAACCTTTTTTGGTGGAAGAAGTTTCTACGACAGCAGTGAATCTTCAGTGAAGAAGAGCCTGGATCTGCCTCAGTAACTCCAAGCACTACAAAGAAGAGACCACCTGCCAGACCCTCTAGAGCATGAAGGTGAAGACGAAATGAGAAGAGTGCAGACGAGATCCATGGCCAATCAGCAGCTAGAAGATTAAAAGGGACACTGATTTCCCTAGAGACACCAAGGACTGAGCAAACATTTCTGTAGGGATAACTGTGTGAAATAAAGAGTGAGATTTACACTGTGGAAACCCCCGCCCAAAAAACAAAGCAGAAACAAATATATATTATATATATTACATGGCCACACTAGTGGCCATGTAGTTATGGTTAAGATGCTGTTTCCATAGGAAGAGCACTTTTTGGGCGGCTTATAACTTTGCTCCCCCTGGACTAATCCTCACCAATCTTTGCAAAAAAGTATTTGGCCCACTCTGAATTTTTTTGCAACGTTTGGTGAGGTTTGGTCTAGGGGGGGCAAAGTTATAGGGGAGGTCCCAAAACTTCTTTTTTCCCATAGACTGAATGGGGAAAAAATGTATTGACGCCTACAGCCCAAACCGCTGGACGGATTTACACCAAATTTGCGGCAGGAGTGGCGGCTTGGTCCCAAAAGCATGCTTTTGCAAATTTGGTGAAAATCCGTCCAGTAGTTTATTTTAAAATGAACAAAAAGTAGGTCACAAAAAATTAGTAATATTGTTACGCTCACCTGGTTCCCACAGGGGCGTCGATAGGACCCGGACAGCTGCGGTCTCCACCAACGTGATGCGTAGTGCAGAGATGACTGTCTGGACTGGGCCGCCTAATCTTGTCTGCTGGACTCATAGAAGTATTCTCCTACAAGTGGAGAAAGGGATTTAGCCACCCGTGGACTTTAGTGATGGCCCCCCAACTGTTCTCGTTCTCCCCACTAATCACCTCCGATATCCCCTCTTGGTAACCTCACCTTATGTTTTTAAATGATGAGCTCTCCATCCTGCATGGCATGCAGGGACGCGTAGATACCAGTTACTTCACTGGTTTGAAGGTACTGGAGGAGTTCCGGAGGAATATTGACCCCAGTGTCTATAAAGTTCAAAGAGTTCAATATGTCCGATGTTCACTCTTGTTCCATTCCCTCGTTAGGTTGCAGCTGGGTCCAAAAGAATATTGCCTGGAGGCAGCTGATGGGGTTCAGGTAAGAGTCTGTATTACCAAACACTGTCCGGTAAAAGTTGCATGAGTTTAACTTGCTGTTTGATCTCCCTTTATAGGTGCGGCATAGGAAGATGCGGTGAATTAAAGGACAATACCTCCGGTGGTAAAGCAGGTAAGCCTATGGTGGTACGAGATTGTCTTTGTCGGTTTTCTCAGCTCACCTTGTTATTCCTTTTATTTTCCCCCCAGGTGCTGGGTTTCGACGAAGAAAATGATGGAGGCAGCGCCGAGTCGAAAGATGCTGTGGACTGGTGAGTATAACGTGGCGTTGCTGCTGGCGAAGTGACGCGTGCTGAAATAATGTCCTTTCCAGGCTCGGAGCTGTGTTGGGTCCGAAATCAGGTAAGGAATCAAATAATGTCCGTGATCTAACCTCTTCACCTTTCTTTTCCTTTTGTCTAGGAGCTCCGGATTCGAGGTGGGCGTGGCAGAAGACTGGATGCTGACTTGCAGACACGGTGAGCGTTACGCTGCTGGATGCAGAATAACACGAAGCATGGGCTGCTGTTCGGGCGTGGTTTAAATAGCCTGCAAAGTAGTCCCAGGTAAGAAGTTCCCCAGAACCACGCCTTAGTGAAAAATAGTCCCTGTAATAAAATAGTGACATCCAGGCCTCATGTTGGCTTGGACTCGTTTGCAGCATGGTCTGCATAAGGTAAGTAAATTCTATGAGCCTGGCGCCTATGGTGCCAGCACTGATTTCTATGATGAGCCTGGCGCCTAAGGCGCCAGGACTGAATCCAAACAGCCCCCTGCCGGGCTGTTAGGGTTTTAATAAATATCTGGATGCTTGCTCCCGGGACTGATGGACTCGATCCGGATGCCCGGGGGTAGGCATCATGACAGATATCTATGTTCGGTCCGCGGACTCACTTCTCTGTTCGGTCCGCGGACTGGCCTCTGATTGGCTGTGCTGTCCGTGGACTGGCCTCTGATTGGCCGAAAAATTCACAGACTTTTGCGTAGTCCGCAAACAACGGGACGTGTCCGCTGATTGGATGCTGAGAAAACGTGAAATGCGTCTGTTTTCTTGAAACGCCCGCCATCTTGGATTCGCTGACTTTTTTGAGGTCCGTGAACAGCACGGTGAATTTAAAAAAAAAAACAGCATTTCACTTTTCAAACTCAACAAACAATCTCTGGGGAGGTGGGGGGATGAGGATGGGATGGCATATGACCATAAGAAGCCAAAAACGGGTTGTTTCACCCCCGAAAGTCCGCAAACACTCCAGATGTCCTGGAACAGTCCTGTGGTGTTCGCAAACACTCCAGATGCACTGGGACAGTCATGTGGTGTTTGTGAACACCCCAGATGTCCTGGGACAGTCCTGTGGTGTTCGGGGACATCTGTACCTATTTCTGCATTACAGGGTTGGGGAAAAGAAGTTTTTGCATGGCTTATAACTTTTGCGCCACTCAGTGAAACTGCATGTTATTTTGTACTTTTATTCTAGGACTAATCCTGAATGGTTTTGCAAAGTTTTGTGGGATTCTGTCAAGAGGGGGCAAAATTAGAGGGGGGTCCCAAAATATTGTAAAGGCATATAAATAAGGTGTCATTTGACGAATCTGCACAACATTTGGCAAAACGATTTTGGATCTAGAAATAAATGGTTTTCTAAAGTTTGGTGGAATTTTCTCAAGAGGGGGCGAAATTAGAGGGGGGGTCTCAAAATTTTTAGATGGCTCATAACTTTGTTGCTATTTGACGAATGTGGACAAAGGTTTTGAGAAAGATTATAGACCCCTCCTTCAATGTTTGTGTAAAGACTGAATGGATTTTGTCAAGTGGGAACTAAGTTATATGACTATTGTATGTACATATATTTTGACACTTTTTAAAAAATAAAACATGGGCGGGTTTTGAGCAAACTTGTGAGGAGCATTGGCAAGGACATTAAAGCATGGTTTTGCAAATGTAGCTGTGTTTTATGTTTTGACAAGTGTAATAATGTAGGTACAAAAAATAGTCATATACCTTTGGTGTCTGAGGTATAGCCTGTGGCCGTGGGCAGTTGCCCGATTGTCTGGGTCATAGCATAAGGTCATGACGCGGATATCTGGCTACTGGCCATGACCACTAGGGACGAAAAATGGTGTTAAAGTGGCTATGTCTACCTGGGACCGGCTATGTGGTAAAGTTATTCGAAGGTAGGATAGGTTTGAAAGGGGAAAAAGGTGCTTGTGGTAATATGTTCATAGGGTTTTGCAGGCTGCCATGGCAAGGGAAGAGGGGCTGTGTTCGGAGCCCCGCCTTCTTTTTCCATGTTGGCTGTCTTGGAAAAGGAGTTTCCTTCCTAGAGTGGGATGCCGCAAGCGTCCCGCTGTAGGAAGAAAAATCTATGTTTTAGCACCTTGGGTTCCCGCTTTGGGAACCAGGGGTGCTAACAGCCTTTATCCTCCATTTCAGGGGCTGCAAAGGACGATAATGGTCTGTAGCCCTCCTTATTCATTCATTTATAACGTACCAATGCCCGCAGACATCAGGCTGTGTGGTTACATTATTTGTTAAAGAAGATGAGGTAGAGGAAGTTCTATTTTTTAACTGTGAAAGGTGGTTCCTACAGGAACATTCATTTTATTGTTTTTGGATGGGAAATGAGGGAAGAGGCACCAAACACTAATATGGAGGGGCAGGTGGACAGGGGAAAATGTTGCGCGTGTGTTATTTCTAAGGTAGGAGGCAGTGTTTCTCATGCTCCTTGATTACAGCCGTAGTGGTGTCTCTTGGGGAGGAGGGATGGCATTAGCTGATTCCATTTTAAGAGAAATAGCAGTTTTGCTAAAAGTATGTACTGTGTACTAGATTGTTAATGGATGAGTAGGAATAGGTGTTGGAGCTGTGCAAGGGTTGAAAGTTCCTAGATCAGTAGAAAATGCAGTTCCGAACTGTCCGCAAAGGACGGACCTTATTGTGAAGTGCGGACGGGTTCTTAGACACGTCATCATGCCGCGCGCTAGCGTATGATCATGTGGCACTGTCCGGAAGGTCCGCAATGAAGTCAAAGGTTCGTAGACATCTACGGATGCAAAACTAGTTGAAATAGTTGAAGAAAGTGTATAGAAGTGTTAGAAATGATTCTAGAAGGTGGGAAATGGCAGAGTTTTAAGGTGACACTTTGTAAATTGGACACAAATATTGTTATATTTGGTAAGTATGATATTAGTAAGTTGAAGGAAAATAACATGCACTAATAAAAACCTATGAAATTCAATGAAACAACTTTGTTAAGGGGATGTTATGGTTAAGTTGCACTAATAAAAACCAATGAAATTCACTGAAAAAACTTTGTTAGAAGGACGTTATGGTTAAGTTGGACTAATAAAAACCTATGAAGTTCACTGATAAAACTTGGTTAAAGGGACGTTATGGTTAAGTTGCACTAATAAAAACCTATGAAATTCAATGAAAAAACTTTGTTAAAGGGACGTTATGGTTCCAAGTAAAACCGAAAAACCCCAGAAAATAGCCATTTATGGTAAGCTAAGCAACCATAACTCGCGCCACCACTGTGCACTGCTAAGACTAACACCCAGGACATCAAAGATGACATCACAAATGTCATTGATGACATCACATGTGCATTTACCTTTCATGAAAAATCTGTACAAGGGATTCTTATTGTAATGTTAATAAAAAAAGTGTCAAGGATCATTGGAATAAATATCAAGTGCTAATTAGTGCATTAAGCAATGCATTGATATAAATAGCATTCTATTATGAAGTTCCATCCAGTATACTAAGGTACTCATGTAGAAACATAGGCATTGTGTACAGCATACATGTTGGAGGTGCAATATTCATAAGCTTGCCATGTTGAATAGTGAAATGATAACTGTTTTCTTATTGGAGTTTTGCGTACTGTGAAAAATGTGATAAGTAGGTAATAAAACCCACTTACTACATAATTGCATTATTATGGACAAAACAAAAAGAGACAACACCACATACAAATAGGTGTAAATACAAGGAAATTGAAGTAAGAAAAAAAACAGCAGTAGTAGCAGAAAGTGTTCATAACCTATCTGATTACCTTTATGTAGAGAAATGATTGCTCTGTTTCAAAGCTGCTACTTACCCTATGTATATGTATCACATGATTTGACTGGACCCTAAGGGAAGTACTGTAAGAACATACTTGAAGGATAAGTCTACAAATATACAAACTTTTCCACTTTTAATTCCTGACTGTTACTGAAGAAAACCATGTGGCCTAGATATGTCAGTAAAGGAAAAAAGGGGGAGCCAGACATGTGATGTCATCAGTGATGTCATCAATGACATTTGTGATGTCATCTTTGATGTCCTGGGTGTTAGTCTTAGCAGTACACAGTGGTGGCGCAAGTTATAGTTGCTTAGCTTACCATAACTGGCGAATTTCAGGGGTTTTTCGGTTTTACTTGTATCCATAACGTCCCTTTAACAAAGTTTTTTCAGTGAATTTCATTGGTTTTTATTAGTGCAACTTAACCATAACGTCCCCTTACCCTTAACGAAGTTTTTTCATTGAATATTGAATATATATATAATATATATATATATATATATATATATATATATATATATATATATATATTTATAATCAATGCTTCCTTTAACAATTTTTGAAAGATTTATTTCTAGCCCTTTTAACAACTTTTTTCCGATGAACATTGACCTTCTGAAGACGCGTGATGGATGACTTTGAGCACATGAACTCATATATGACCATTTCTGTTGAAGTCTCTAATAATGTGTGGAACCAGCACATGAGCCAAGTGGGGAGTGAGACGTCTGATGATTTTGATTTGATTTGAATATTTGTATAGTGCATATCCCGTAAGAACCTAGCAAAAATTCAATTTAGGTGCGGATGAAAAGGAGATTATTTCGATAGAGCAGATTGTAGAAACAGTAACTGCCGAAAAGAGAGCCGGAGAGCTCCTATTCAAATAGATAGGTTTTTAGCAATTCTTGAAAACTGGATAAAGATTTAGTCTCACTCAAAAATTGCGGGAGAAAATTCCAGGCATGAGGACCAAAGACAGAGAACCGTATATCTCCCCATGTAGTGGTTCAGGAAGCGGGGATTGTCAATAGTGCCTGTCTGTTTGACCGTAGAGTATGAGTCGGGCAATGGGATGAGATCTTAGAACTCAGATACAAAGGTGCCAGCCCATGAATACATTTAAACACCAAAAAAAAGAATCTTAAATTCTATCCGCCGATGAACCAGCAGCCAATGAAAGCCTCGATGAAGCTCTGAGATGGGGGCCTTATGATAGGGAAAAGATCATGCGTACAGTTAAATTCTGAGCCAACTGCAGACGTTGAACTTCATATTTTGGAATACCAGCCAGAAGAGCATTGCAATAGTCTACTTTAGAGTTTGTTAAGGAACCTACCACAGTGTGGCAGTCTTTCCCAGAGATGAGGGGTAAAATAAGTTTCTGGAGCATAATCTGAAAATACATACACTTTATAATTTGATTCACATGTAGATGACAGCTCAGGTCCACCTCCCATCACAACCCAGATTATTTACAGACTGGGTGTATCTGGTAGGCAACCTGAATCAGGCTGGAACAGGGGGTTCCTGATATAACTTTAGACAGCTTATTTTTTGGGCCAGAAATAATAACCTCTGTCTTAGAAGGATTCAGCTGTTGATGATAGCTGTTACATGTGCTCCCTTGTCCCCTACACCATGAGCACTTCTGGAGTGTTCATAGCACACAGAGCAACTGCCTAACTCACTTAGCCCTCTGCACAGCGAGGGGGCAATTTCAAGTAAACCGGGCTACCATGTGATGGGTGTCAAAAAGACATTCCCGTATGAAGACAGCCACATAAAAACAAAAGCCATGATGAGTTATCCTCAGAGCAAAAATAGGGTGATACAATACATATTAGAAGGCCTGAAAAAAGGATGTGCTAAAGAAACAGACCATAAGCTATTGCAGTGCACAAATGCCACAGGGAAGGAAAGAGAGCCCTGGGACACCTGGGTGCTGTGAAAGACCCCAATTCCAAATATACAGACCTGTATTTACCTCAGAAGGCTTGGTTGAAGGGATGATGGGATGCACAGCACAAGCACTCCTGATGGCAACAGTAAAGGTGGTACACAATGCAAATGATCTATGCCTTAAAGACTGGACAGAATATTCCAACTTACTCACATGGGTGGAGGACGGAATGGGCCCCCAAACCATAAAACCTATATACAATGACATGTTATGCTTTATGATTACTGCCCTGGTAGAGGTGGGAGAAAATAAAGGGTGCAAACATATTTTTGAAGTGCAAGGCATGAAAATAGTCACTGCTGTCTTAATGACCCACTGCTGGGCTTGTGGTTCAAAAGCTTACATATGTTCACCTCCAGATTGGGGAAGCCTATGTTACTAAGTGGTAATAAGTACACATGCTTTGGTAGTGCCTCAAAGTGAAGTACAAATTGGCGACTTCTCCCAAATGAATGAGCAATAAAGGATGAAGAGGTCCCTCACTCTTAAACAGAATAAAAGCGAACAATATTTTTTGGCTAAATCAGCAGTGGCCTTTGAGGATGTTACCAGATCAACCAAAAAGTGTTCAATAGGACGAATGCGTTTTTCAGGTCTATCTTTGTCCCTGGGTTGCAGACTTACACAAACGCTAAATGGTTGCAAATAACCAGATGGGAGTTGCTCCGAATGGTAAACGTGAGTGTGATAGGCTTTAATACCATAAAGGGAAAGCTGAGAGCACTACGACTCATACCTCTCCCGAATAGGTATGTCCTCAATTTAATAACAGCCATAGAGTGTGGCATATGTGCAAATATCGGGCCATCTTGCTGCAAGTACATACCCTCCCACTATGGGGAAAATGGAACCCTCACAGAAGCCATAGCCACTCTAAAATAATTGCACACAACGATAGTGGAGGAGGTAGATGAACCGGAAAATAATGAATGGTTCAGTTATCTGTTCTCCTGGATACCCACGTGGCTGGCCAATGCATTTAAGCTACTAATTGCCATAGTAGTACTCATACTACTGGCCTTCTGTGTTTTAAGAATAGCAATAAAAGGTTGCAAAAAGGCTGCCAAATGAGAAGTTGGAATGGAAATAGTAATAGACCTGAATGCTCCTACACATCAGCATACCCAAACAGATGACCTACTTTGCATCCAAGTAGGGGAAAGCGCTATTACCCCTCCAGGAACAAAATTTACTTTTCCCCAAGACCCTCACAATTATATTAGGCAATGAGTATATTGCAATTTCAAAGGGGGGTGCTGCTATACGACCTGGAGGGTGGTTGAACATATAAGATGTGCAGGCAACCTGGTGATTAAAATATGGATTCCCAAAGTACCTTATGTGGAGGAGGGCACAAAAGAGGACGTGGTCAAGGGCTCAACCAGAGGGGGGAATGATGAGAGACAGATGAATGTGTCATCCATTGCTACTGCCCCGCCCCCACCCCAATACAACCCAGGTGAGAAATGTTACTCACTAAGGCAGCCATACAGCCCATATCTCAGACAGGTGCGACAGGAGATGAATATGGTTTAAACTAATTGATGGCAAGAATAAGCTGTGAAATTACACACGTGCATGCAATAGACACAAAGCAAATATGCACTCACCATGAAGAAACATGAATACTAGGTCAAATATGTATGTATACATGAAGAATACTAACATAATCAATTTATAAGCTGAATGCAACATGAACAGAACACGTACATAGCTCACTAACATAGAAAAGCGACAGTATGTCAGGACCCTCGCCCAAAACCCCCTCTGGCAAACCCATTGGCCAGGTGGAGTCTGGACTCGGGCCCCTAAAGCCTGGCATCCTCTTCAAAAGCTCTCATGGGGCCAGTCCTGGCGCCTATGGCGCCAGGCTCATACACCATGAAAAACAATGTGCTTGGGAACTACTTTATTGTATTGTCAGCCAACATGGAGGCATCCACATAGCTTGGTTCCTAAGAACCAAGCTATGCAGCCTAGTGTTTTGGGTGTGGTAGCCTAGGGACTACTTTACCTGGACTATTTTGTAACTGCAAGGAGACAAAAGGAGCATCATTAGCAGCAGCATCTTACCTGCAGTCTTCATCTTTAAACACTCACAGCTACTGAGAACAGCTTCCTCGAATCTGCACGCCTCCCGGACTGAACGACCTGAAAGAGGAAGATAGAGGCAACATTAAAGAAAGCAGTAGAGACATTTACAAATTACGAACTGCTCAAAAGGCTTACCTGGCTGGTCGCCTCTCGGCTGGCACCACTCCGGACATTCCACTCGTGCTGAAGAACACTGTGACCTACAAGGAAGGAAAACACAGGTTGGCAAAGGCAAGACTTTGCAGCGCTGCGCATAGCGCTTACTTACCACATCACAGCGCTCTTAATGCACCATCATTTACCAGCGGGGCTCAACCAGGCCAATTCGCCGCGCTGAAGCTCTGCATACCTAAGGGAGAAAAAAGAGACATTTTAAGCAAAGAAAGGCATGCAGGATAGCAGCAAAACTAAAGAACAGCAATAAGACCTACCTGAACAATATCAAACGGGCTGGCGTCAGTGCAGTAACTGGACCGCACTCGCCCATGAAAGACAACGCACCCCTGCAAAGAAGGCAGGGCGGAGAGCATGCCTAATTCTACCACAAGGTGAGGAGAGGGCGCCAGAGGGACTGGAATCATACGGGGGTGGAGGGAGGATACTTACCCCAATCGGTCAGTCATGAACACAGTCCTCCTGTATTTTCAGGCAGAACCTTCCCTGCAGACCACATCAGGGCAAAGCTGAGAAGCATACCAGCGAATACCCCCATGCCTGGGTGGCATCCCTGTGGATACCAGGTGAGCGTAACAGAACGCAAAGCCTACCATGATAAATCCACCTGGGCGCCATGGAGATATCAGAAATGGACCAATTGGCCCAATTACTAGGAGAGCTTCGTGCTGAGGTTCATTCTGCCCGATAAGAGACTAAGGCCCTCCGGAGAGACCTAATAGTGACCAAAGGATGCACTGAAGAGATTAGCAGGCAATACTTGCAATCACAGGCAGGACAGACGCCTCTACCTGGAAGCAATCCAACGATGCAAAACCCTGCCATACCACCCACTCCGGTACAGATCACGTTACCTGGAACAGTGCCCCTGGCACCACCAGAAAGGTTCTCAGGCGACGCACGGAAGTATGCGACATCATCAATCAGTGCCGCCTTCCTTTTCTTTGTAGGCCTGGAGCATTTTCAACCAACTAAGCTCGGGTAGGTTTTGTCTTATCATACCTGAGTGGTAGTGCAGCAGATTGGTTGGTGCCGTTGGTAACCCATGACGATCCTCTATTACATAACTTTGGGGGGTTCCAGAGAGAAATGGAAAAGCCTTTTGCTCACCATACCCAGGAACAAGCAGTAGACAATGAACTCTTGTCCCTCCAACAGGAGAATCAGGACTTGTTAACGTACATTGCTACCTTCAACAGACTGGTTGCCGAAGCTAGGTGGCCAGAAAACAAAAGAACCATGTTATTCCATGGAGGTTTACGAGGCGAATTAAACGACGCATTAGCCCAGGTGGTTGATCCACCCAAAACAAAAGAACCATGTTATTCCATGGAGGTTTACGAGGCGAATCAAACGACGCATTAGCCCAGGTGGTTGATCCACCCAGAGACTGTGCAGAATTCATAAATCTGGTCGTGCAGCTAGACCACCGGTTGCAGGACCGAAAGGCAGACCGGTCTAACACGGACCCTCGGATCGTGTATGTTCGACCAAGGGAAAACACACCCCGTGTACCTGAAAATGCTGTAGAACCCATGCAGATTGGAGGGATACGGCCTCCATTAACAAAACAAGAGCGGGACAAAAGAAGACAACAACAGCTCTGTTTATATTGTGGGAAACCAGGACATTTCCTGAAGGACTGTCCAGTAAAACCCCCAAGAAGAACAGTCGGGGCCACAGAGAAGGATGAAGCTAAGGAATCGGAAAACTACCAAGTTCGACAAACGTAGAGGTCAGTTTGTCGAGTGAGAAGAAAGAGTTGCTGACCTCGTACTTTGCAATACCAGTGATCTTAATTAACCACCAACAGTCGTCAAGAATGCATGCCGTTGAAGCATACATCGATAGCGGAGCAGTTGGAAATTATATTGATCAACAACTGGCAGCAGAGATGGGGCTTCCTTTGTGTTCTAAGCCAACTATGGACAAGGTAACCACCGTGGATGGGACAGAAATCGCTTCCGGACCAGTAACCCAGTGCACAGCCTGGGTAACCTTGTTGTGCCAGGATGGACATCGGGAGTCTATTTCATTCGATCTCATCAAGGCACCTCAGTTCAGGCTAATAGTAGGGATGCCATGGTTGGTTGCTCACAACCCTTTGATAGACTGGCGGGCACGAAAATTAACCTTCCCCAGTGACTGCTTCCCTGCCTGCTATTACCAAGAGGAGAAACCCGACGTCTGTATCCCCATGACTCCCGGAGCGGCAGTATCAACCCTGGGAGCAACTAATACCTTGCCAAGTGAATACCATGATTTCCAGGATGTTTTCCGAAAGGATCAAGCCAATACATTGCCTCCGCACAGGCCCTATGACTGTCAGATCGACCTTGTTCCTGGTGCACAAATCCCTTGCGGCAGGATCTACGCTCTCACAGAACCAGAAAACCTTCATTTGAAATCCTATTTAGACCAGTACCTTGCAAACGGATTTATCCGTCCTTCGCAGTCCCCCGTAGCGAGTCCTTTGTTCTTCGTACCGGAAAAGGAAGGAGACTTGAGAACCTGTATTGACTACCGCGCATTGAACCAGATCACCGTGAAGAACCGCTACCCCTTGCTACTTATCCCTGAAATGCTAGACCAAGTTAAAGATGCCCAGATTTATACCAAATTGGACCTTCGAGCAGCGTTCCACCTGGTCCGAGTCAGAAAAGGAGATGAATGGAAAACCGCCTTCCGTAATAAGTACGGCTTGTTTGAATATCAAGTCATGCCCTTCGGGTTATGCAACGCTCCAGCGGCATTCCAATATTTCATGAATGACGTCTTAAGGGAGTTCATTGATGTGTGCGCCTTAGTGTACATAGACGACATTTTAGTATACTCAGCCTCGAAACAAGATCATGTCAGGCACATTCGTTCAGTCCTCACCAAGCTCCGTCAACATCGCTTGTTTGTAAAGCTTGAAAAATGCTTTTTTCATGTCACCGAAGTAGAGTTTCTTGGTTTTATCCTTACTCCAGGAGGCATCAGAATGGACGTACATAAGGTAGATGCCTTTCTGAAATGGCCTTCACTGATGTCTCTGAAAGGGGTACAAAGCATGCTGGGCTTTGCGAACTTCTACCGACGGTTCATCCCAGACTTCTCTCAGGTTGTTTACCCAATCACAGTACTATTACGAAAAAACAATAAAAAGTTTGCTTGGACCGAAGAAGCAGAAGAAACCTTTCAGGAACTTAAATGAAGGTTTACCTCTGTGCCAATCCTGCAACATCCTCGTGCAGACCTCCCTTATGTCGTTGAAACTGATGCGTCCAGTCTCGCAATGGGGGCTGTCCTTTCACAGAGAGAACCGGAAACCAGCCAGCTACATCATGTGGCCTTCTGGTCGAAAAAGTTCTCACCTCCAGAGATTAATTATGCCATCACGGACAAGAAACTCCTGGCTATCAAATCTGCCTTTAAAGCCTAGAGGCACTACCTTCTGTTGGCCAGACACAGCATTTCAGTCATCACAGACCACCGAAACATGTAATATCTCAAAACAGCCAAGGACCAGTCCTCACGCCAATTATGGTGGGCCCTTTTCTTTGCCGAATATGATTATGTAATCACATTTCGACCAGGAGTCAGAAACGGAAAAGCGGATGCCTTATCTCGCATGGGCATAGATGAAATAGTATATACAACTCCAGACCCAGTACCTATTATACCTTTAGACAAACTCTTGGGTATCACGACAGCCTTAACACAAGCAGAACTACGAAAATAAATCCAACGGACAATGAATCCTGATGCCTACCTCGCATGGCAAACTCAAGGAGAACAATATACCATCAAGGACCATCTACCCTTTTTTAGGGATCGCCTATTTGTACCCAAGAAGGAATTACAACAGCATATTATTTCAAACTATCACGATTCACTGAGCGAAGGGCATCCTGGGATCGCCAAAACCCTAGCTAAGGTGAAAGAGAACTTTTGGTGGCCTACCTGGCGTAAGGACATCATTCAGTATATTCAGTCCTGCGGTGTCTGCCCACAAAATAAATCACAGAAACAAAAACCATCTGGTCTCCTACAACCATTGGACATTCCTCCAGTTCCATGGCACACTCTTTCCCTTGACTTCATCACTGATCTACCTCCGAGCCAAGGGTTCAACACCGTCCTTGTAGTTGTGGACTTATTCTCGAAGATGGCCCATTTATTCCTCTCAAAGGCCTCCTAGACGCAGCCACTTTAGCAAAAGTGTTCCTGGAGGGCGTGGTTAAGCTACATGGCTTCCCTTCGGTTCTGGTCTCTGATCGAGGCAGCCAGTTTGTTTCAAACTTCTGGAAAAAATGTTGTGCAATGGCGCAGATCGACGTTCGGCTATCTACTAGTCACCATTCCCAAACGGACAGCCAAACCGAGAGAACCAATCAGACACTCGAGCAATATTTATGGTGCATGCTGCACCACGAACAAAGGAATTGGAAAGACCTACTATGGATAGCCGAATATGCATATACCAATTATTTGCATTCAAACACGGGACACACGCCCTTCTATACCCTTTAGGGCAGACATCCACGTACCTCTGAACTAGACCTTCCAGCCAGCTTGGAAATGCCAGCGGTAAAGACTCTACACACAACCATTACTCAGTCGTTCAAACGGGCAAAGGAACACCTTATTCATGCCAAAGAAAAACAAAAGAGATTCACCGACCAACACCGAAAAAAGGCCCCTGATTATCAAGTAGGAGACAAAGTTTGGTTAGCTGCTAAATTCGTACCCATCAAGGGAACCCAGACATTTCATCCCATATTCTTAGGACCCTATACCATTAAGGCAATTATCAACCCAGCAGCCGTTAAACTGGATTTACCACCTAATCTACACATCCACCCGGTATTCCATGTGTCCCTCCTGAAACCAATGCAACCCGGCACACGGATTGGGACACCACCTAAGCCCATACTTGTTGACGGAGAACCAGAATTCGAAGTCAAAGATATCTTGGACTATAAATACTCTAGGACCAAGCTATATTATCTCATCGATTGGAAAGGATTTGGACCACCAGATAGATCCTGGGAGCCCAGTGAGAATATCAACGCACCACGTCTAAACAGGAAATTCCATCGGAACTTCCCAAGCACACCTGGGCCAGACAGAAGGAACACCATGGGAGGGGCCTTAGGGGGGGGGGCTGTCACGACCCTTGCCCAAAACCCCCTCTGGCAAACCCATTGGCCAGGTGGAGTAAGGACTCGAGCCTCTAGAGCCTGGCATCTTCTTCAAAAGCTCTCATGGGGCCAGTCCTGGCACCTATGGCGCCAGGCTCATACACCATGAAAAACAATGTGCTTGGGAACTAGTTTATTATATTGTCAGCCAACATGGAGGCATCCACATAGCTGGGTTCCTAAGAACCAAGCTATGCTGTCTAGTGTTTTGGGTGTGGTAGCCTAGGGACTACTTTACCTGGACTATTTTGTTGGGGCTATTTAAACCACACCCAAGCAAGACAACACGCTTTGCGTTACTTTGCAGCTTGCAACGTGACGCTCACCATGTCCAGCTATTCCCTCAAACTTCGGGGAAGCAGAACCTGCAAGGAGACAAAAAGAAACATCATTAGCAGCAGCATCTTACCTGCAGTCTTCATCTTTAGCCACTCGCAGCTACTGAGAACAGCTTCCTCGAATCTGCATGCCTCCTGGACAGAACGACCTGAAAGAGAAAGATAGAGGCAACATTAAAGAAAGCAGTAGAGACATTTACAAATTACAAACTGCTCAACAGGCTTACCTGGCTGGTCGCCTCTCGGCTGGCACCACTCGGACATTCCACTCGAGCTGAAGAACACCGCGACCTACAAGGAAGTAAAACACAGGTTAGCAAAGGCAAGACTTTGCAGCGCTGCACATAGCGCTTACTTACCGCATCATAGCGCTCTTAATGCGCCATCATTTACCAGCAGGGCTCAACCAAGCCAGTTCTCCGTGCTGAAGCTCTGCATACCTAAGGGAGAAAAAAGAGACATTTTAAACAAAGAAAGGCATGAAGGATAGCAACAAAACTAAAGAACAGCAATAAGACCTACCTGAACAATATCAACCAGGCCGGCGTCAGTGAAGTAACTGGACCACCCTCGCCCATGAACGACAACGCGTCCCTGCAAAGAAGGCAGGACAGAGATCAGGCCTAATTCTACCACAAGGTGAGGAGAGGGCGCCAGAGGGACTGAAATCATACGGGGGTGGAGGGAGGATACTTACCCCAATCGGTCAGTCTTGAACACAGTCCTTCTGTATTTTCAGGCAGCACCTTCCCCGCAGACCACATCAGGGCAACGATGAGAAGCATACCAGCGAGTAACCCGGCTGGGTAGCGTCCCAGGTGAGCGTAACACAGTACTGGGCAGCCATCTTTTCCAAAATGGAAGCCATAGCACGCATTTAAGTGAATGAAAGGCCTTAAGGCTCCACGAAAACTCAAACTGCTGAATTCACTGAAATACAGACCATTGCAGGGCACAGACAGTAGCTACAAAGACCAAGCCAAGGTTACTGAGAAATTAAGGAGGGTTCGGACAGCTCAGAGAGAACACAAGATAATAATTCCAAAGGCAAAGCCATATTTTCTTAAGATTAATTAAAGAACAATCAGTCTTTGAATACCAGGTGCAGGTTAATTACAAGCCCAAAACTTCATAGGGAACGGATCAAGCAAGTCCCTAGCAGTCAAAAAAGTGAGAACACATGCACTTATATTAGCAAAAATCCCCATGAATGCAGGGCGAAATAAATTGAATGCGGTCTCATCACACGTGACCCAATTTGAAGAACAAGGTCCATTCATTAGCAATAGACACAGATGGGGCACCTGACTCAACTCGTCACACATATTTCCAGAGATAAGGCACCTTACAAGGTTAACTACAAAGATGTTGCTCTGGCTCATGTCCTCGGCATAAGGGATAGTATATTTTTTAATTGAAAGGCAAACAGTTCGCGGACATCGCCCCTGTACTCCCATTTGGCTCATGCCTTGACGACCTGTCAGTTGTCCAAGGTTGGTCAGTAGAATGCCAACCAATCAGGACCCTCAATGTTATGCCACTCAGTTTGCATTGTGCCAACAAATCATTTAATTTAGAGATGACATGTATTCACCATTGTCAATTTAGGGACGGTCGCAGGTGGAGTCATCAGATATGTTTAACCCAATAAAATGTTTAACCCTTATATGATCTATATATACACATTAGCCAATCCCCAGGTTTTTGTAACCAAGATTCTAGTATGATGTCAGTAGGGATGAAAGTTTGGTTTATAAACTGTTGTTTTGTATGGGAACTTTTGACAGCTGCAACCTTATTGCTTGTATGCTGTCCCTGCTTTATTTTGTTAATAAAGCTGGGTTTTGCCTTGTACTTTGACTATTTCCATTATTGAGTCTGAATTTTACTGGCTCCACACCTACTGCATACATCTGGGGTTTTCCATGTCATCATTACCCTACTCTGTCCACACCCCAGGAAAAGGAAATAATCCTGAGGTGTTCATATTTTTTAATTTCACTATTTTATAAGTCTGTACTACCAATCCTACTTTGCCTCACATAGTTTTGACAGATCATGATGTAATCAATTGCTGCAATCAATTACCAAGACTCTCCACCTCTGTACCAGTAAAGCAACAACAAATTCTCATGTCTTATTGAAATAAACACAGAGGGCCTCATTACGACCCTGGCGCTAAGTAGTTAACGGCGCCGTAAAAGGCTGCGGCGCCGTTAACCACTTAGCGCCTTACTACGAGGTTCCTTTGCGGGACCCGACCTGAACGGCTGGTCTAGACCAGCCCTTAAAGTAGGGACCCACAAAGGGACTCTAGAGGTAAGTACGGTACCGCAATTTGCAGTACCGTACTTACCGCCTTCCCCAGTCCCATTGAGCCCTATGGGGCAAAAATGGGAATGGGGAAGGGCCAATGTTCAATGGGGAATTACCGCCCCGCCAACCTTGGAATGGGGTGGTAATTCCCCATTGAACATTGGCGGACTCGTTACGATACTGGCACCAACCATGGTGCTAATAGCGCCATGGTTTAGCGCCAGTATCATAATGAGGGCCAGAGTCACTTAAGACTACATGAAACCACATCTCTCTAATGTGAGAAACCAAAGGATTTCTCACTTGCTAGTCCCCGGGGATCTCACTCTCAGGTGACCAGGGCACAGCCATCGCCTTTGTATCCAGACCCTGGGGGTGGACCAGTGCATGAGGATCACCTGGGTGGGGGAGTTGCAGGCAGTGAGTTTGAGGTAACCAATGGTGAGATGCGGTATCCTCCTCTTTCCCGTGCCCATACCCCATCCTATTTGATAGGATTCTCCAACGTCCCAACCCCCAACCTCTTTTTGCACAAACAATGGATCGAGGAAGAGGGCGACTGAGAGTAAAGAGGCTAACACTTACATATCATATTGGATATGTTCCATTGATCAGGTCAGGCAAAGACAGGCACTTGACCTTAATCACATACATCTGAGAGCCATTAGCTCCCCCATACAGATAAAAGGTGGAACATAGTGACACACTCTGAGCAAGGTGAGACAAGAGTAGAAGCAGGTCTTCCGGGGTGAAGGTGAACCCAATGGAGTAGGATGACCAATCGAAGGACCAGAGCATTTGTAGGGAAACTCTGAAGATCCCTGCAGGAGGTAATTGCCTCCGGTTAACCACGAAGGAGACATGCAGAAAACCGAATCCCACACAAGAAGAATCCTCAATTGTGTTTCAAGGACTCCAGTGACCCTCCCGGCTAAACAACAGAGTTGGGGAGGCGAGGCCAAGCCTGTGGTATCAAGCTAGACTCATGAATCAAATCCGCAGAGACAAGAAAGGAATGCACATAACTGGTGAGTTAGCGAAAGATATGAAAGGACAGTTTGTGTCAAGGAAAGATTGAAGCCAAAACAGTGTATCTCACAATTGAAGGTTGTGCGCATGTTGATGAGACGCGAAAGAAAGCAATTAATGAACTTTTAAGTTACCAATAACTGTAAAACCAGTGATACAGAGTAGCAGAGTAGTATGCCGAAAGGAAATAGCCCACTCAAAAGTCTCTGCGAAATGTTTGATGACTTGTTATAAAGCAGCAAAGTGAACGATCTTTGAAATGTGCAATGGTTAAGATTAACCCTGACGAAAGGGGAAGTTAAAATGTGATTGCTTTAAGAGGAAGATTTCTTTGAACATTTCTGATTGTGGTATGGAACTACCAATACCAAGAGACATTGGGGCAAATAACATTAAGGGAGAGCGGAAGAGAAAGATGAAGTGGTCCTGCGGAGGTCTATGGCAAAAGCGTCGCACATTCGAAAATCTTGGACATCAGTGAATGGTCCGAGACCGACTGAGGGAGACCTGGAACATGAAATACGTTTGGGAAAGGGAACCCCTAAAAGAATGTGAATGAAGCTTGGGGAAGCAAACCCCTGCAAGTGCTGTGATTACAAGGTCTGAGCCCATCTGAGGGAGATCTATGTTGAATCAGGTACTTTTTGGTTGAAAGGTCCGAGCCGGACTGAGGTAGACCTACGTGAAATATTGATGCCTTGAGAGGGCCAAGCCAGACAGGAGACCTACGTGAATGGTTGTTCAAATGGGAAAGATCTTTTGGAAAGCTGGAATAAGGGACTTTAACATGGAAAGCCAAGCGGGCCTTGACCCACATTTTGAACTGCCTTTTTTTGATAACCTGAGCCAGAGTGTGTCATCCTGTTTATGGGGGCCGCCTTACTCTGTGCTGTCCAACGTAGGGAGAAGAGATGAGTCAGCCACCTTGATCCTTTATGCTATAACACTGATTTTCCTTTGCATACGTATTACCCGTTGCACACTTTTTGGATAAGAGATAGGGCAGGCACTAGGAATTGTTAGTATAGGCCATTTTGATTTGACATAGCCTGTGTTTTCTTTATTATTTGATGGTCGAGACTAATTAGATCATAGCTATAGGGCAACATAGGAGTTTTTCCAAACCCCAAAAATCTAAAAAAGGTTTTGAAACATATAACTTTTGTGTCAGTGTCATACTTGTGATACCATGCCTCCCTTACACTAAGATACATGATATTTTGGAGATGACTTCTTCCCAGTCCATATAGTATCCACATATAACCAGATTTTAGTAAATACTATAAATAGTGTTGCCCTACTACAATCCAAATTTGTCAAGCTCAGGACAATTAGCAATGTTTGGTTTACTCTTGAACTCTCTATCTTTGTCAGGATTGAGCCGGATGGGGGTCATGAGACCTTTTGTAATGATTTTGCACTAACCTGTCTCGTGCAGCAATTTACGAGGCAATTGGGGAGTCCCCTGAGGACCCTAACACCTCCCTCCTCCCTAATTAGGGAACCGAAGGGGTGTGCAAGGGATCCCAGGGAAACCCTCCTGGGGGAAAAAACCCTGCTGGAACGGATGAGAAGCTGGATCGGTCGCGTCTCCGCTAGCTGCAGCTCCTCACGAATTGCGGGATTAACCGGGTCTGCTCACTGTACCTCGGTGAGGTCCTGATTGAAAATAAGTGAACGAGAGTTTAGAGAAGGAACTAGGTTCAAGAGGAATCAATATCTTGATTGGGTAAGTACCTATGTTGTCTGGAAGATGGGGACTGTGGGCGGTGGAACGGGAAGGCTAGGCGGAATGGTAAGGCTGTAGGAAAGAGTAGAAAAGAAAGGTAAGTATAGGTATGAGGTATAGAATAGTAACTCCCTAGTTGCGAACTCACGTAGCGTCTGTAGAGAGTAGCGACGCTCTGGGCTTCGGCTCTGCTGGACCATATCCGGAATCCATGAGAAAACGCGATGACGTCAGAGGACATCTGACTCGCGAACGTGAAAACACTGCACCATAACCCAGAGGATGAGAGGCCATCTTGGAAGAGGGAAAAGCGGCGAGTGCCCGCAATCTCCAGCGTTGCCACAGGGAACGCCGGTGCCAGCTAGCCGTGACAGTATGCCCCCTTCCGAGGGCAACACCTCCAGGTTTGCCCGGATGATACCTGTGAAAACGGCGAACCAGTAAGGGGGCGTGAACTGATGAAGCTGGTTCCCACGTACGGTCGGCCACCGAGTAACCCTTCCAGTGGATCAAATATTGAAGTCGACCGCGATGATAACGGGAATCACAAATGCCCGAGACTTCGAACTCCGGACCTTCCGTAGTAGCTACTGGAGGCGGGTCGGACCTTGTAGATCGGCCAAAACGATCCGATCTGTGAAGTTTGAGTTGCGAAACATGAAAAACTGGGTAAATCCTGGACCAAGAAGGTGGGAGCTGTAACTCGAAAGCCAAAGGACCTTTTGCTCTTAATACTGTAAAAGGTCCAAAATATTTCGGAGACAATTTAGAGGGAACCAGATGTCTGGGCAGAAACTTTGCTGAGAGCCAGACCAAATTCCCCGGAACAATCACAGGAGCCGATGAACGATGCAAGTCAGCATAACGTTTAGAACGCTCTTGAGCTTCTAGTAATGCGGTTCTGGCCAAAAGATGTCCCTGTTGAATATCGCCCATTAGGGCGTCCACATCTGGAAAGGCCGAAGCTCTGAGAAGAGACGATGAATAGCAAGAAGGATCGTACCCATAGGTACAATGAAAGGGACTGGTTTTGATAGACGCATGAGGAGCATTATTGTAGGCAAACTCTGCCAAGGGTAACAAATCCTTCCAATTGTCCTGTGCCGCTGATACAAAACAGCGCAGATACGTCTCCAGAGTCTGATTCAAATGTTCTGTCTGCCCATTAGTTTGAGGATGGTATCCCGAACTCAAGGCTCTCTTTATGCCTAAAGCAGAGCAGACTTGTTGCCAATATCGTGAAATATATTGGGAACCTCGATCTGACACTATGCTGTCAGGAAGACCATGCCGGGAAAAGATGGAGTCTATGAACTGTCTTGCCATCTGTGGTGCTGTCGGTACTGAGGGTAGGGATTGGAAATGAGCCAATTTGGTGAAATAATCCACTGTCACCATAATGGTTGTATGATCTTTAGACACAGGTAAGTCAACTATAAAATCTGTGGAAATCAATTGCCAAGGACGAGTAGGTATTTGGACTAGAGCCAGCTTTCCCAAAGGTTTACTGCGAGGAACCTTGACTTGCAAACAGACTACACAGGAAGAGACGTAATCAGTCACGTCCCTTCTTAAGGTTTCCCACCAAAAATGTCTCAGTATGAGTTCTTGGGTACTGGCTATTCCACGATGTCCAGCCACCATAGAATCGTGGCACATGTGCATGACTTCCGTTCGGAGCTGGACTGAGGGAATGTACACCAGATGACCCCGGTAGAAACATCCGTCTTCGAGACTTAGTCCCCATTTGTCTGCCTGACCTCTAATGGAGTCCATTAAGACTAGAGTTTGGGCTGCGACAGAGTGGAGAAAGTCCTGAACCATAGATATGAACGTAGCATGAGGAAACAATCTCTCGGTCTGAAAACCAGATTTGCAATCAGGATCTCTACGTGATAGAGCATCAGCTTGAAGATTGATTTTACCAGGAATAATAGTGAAAGTGATATTGTAGGGAGAGAAAAAATGGGCCCATCTTGCTTGCCGGCTGTTACGTGTCTCCGCGTACTGCAAACTCTTGAGATTCTGATGGTCGGTGCGGACCTCAATGGGATGTTGGGAACCCAACAGGAGATGTCTCCATTCCTGGAAGGCCCGTTTTATAGCCAGCAACTCTTTCTCTAACACCGTGTAATTGATCTCAGAGGGAGAAAAAGTTCTGGACAGAAAAGCCACAGGGTGTTCTGGTCCTTGAGTAAAAGCTTGTTTAAGCACCGCACCCAATGCAAAATGGGAGGCATCAGTTTCTACTATAAACGGTAAGTTTTGATCCGGGATTCGTAAGAGAGGAGCAGAAGTAAAGAGTGTCTTTAAAGTATCAAAGGCTGACTGGGCGTCCTCTGTCCAACAAAAGGGCTTTCCTTTCTTGAGTAGTCTTGTAAGGGGCAGAACGATTGATGAGAATCCAGCTATACATTTCCTATAGAAATTCGAAAACCCCAGAAATCTCTGTAGTTCCTTGACAGAACTAGGGGAGGACCATTCCAGAATAGCGGTCACCTTACGAGGATCCATGGATATTCCAGTAGGGGACAAAACGAACCCCAGGTAAGTAACTGTAGTCTGATGGAATATACACTTTTCAGGCTTGCAATAGAGGTGGTTACTCCGTAATCGGTGTAATACCTGACATACGTGTCGGTGATGTTCTTTTGGATTCCTGGAAAATACCAATATGTCGTCAAGGTACACCACTACCGTATGAAGAAGGAGGTCTGAGAATATATGATCAATGAACCTTTGAAACACTGCCGGGGCATTCGCGAGTCCGAAGGGCATTACTCGGTATTCGAAATGTCCAAAAGGGGTACGAAATGCGGTCTTCCACTCATCCCCTTCCTTAACTCTAATGAGGTGATATGCCCCTCTGAGGTCCAACTTTGTGTAAATAGATGCCCCTTTTACTGCTTCTAGGATGTCCGGTATCAATGGCATTGGGTATCGATCGGGAATCGTGATCTTGTTAAGTCCCCTATAATCAATGCAGGGACGTAATTCATCCGTGTCCTTCTTAGCTATGAAGAATAACGATGCGCCTGCAGGGGAAGTCGATTCCGTAATCAAACCGTTTCTGAGATGGGTATCCAAATACTGCCGTAGGACTAATTTTTCCTTCTCGGAAAGGATGTACATCTTTCCAAAGGGGAGTGGTTGAGAGGAGTCTAGCCGGATGCAACAATCATCACTCCGATGAGGTGGAAGTTCAGAAAATTGGGAAGAGGAGAAAATGTCCTGAAACTCTTCGTACTCAGGAGGAACAAGAGTAAGCAAGTCTACAATCCTTTGAGAGGCCACAGGGTTCGATGAAGGAGCACAAAATCCCACTGACCCTTCAGTAAGGCAGTGTCGGGTACAATATTCTGATCCCAAAAAAATGGAACCGGCTGCCCAATTTATGTATGGGTTATGTAGTTTTAACCAGGGCAAGCCCAGAATGACAGGGTAGTGAGCTGCTTTTATTATATCAAATACGGCTTCCTCCCTATGTGAACCAAGGAGCATCGTCAAAGTGTGAGTCTGTTCTCGGATAGGTCCCGATATTAGTGGGGTTCCGTCTACGCCCTCAACTGGTATCGCGATAGCTTTGGGAGTACAGGGAATATTCAGTTTCCTCGCCCAAAAATCGTCCATGAACAAACCAGCTGCTCCACAGTCGACCAAGGCTGGGACAGAAACAAGGTTTTCATCTGGCAAAGAAAAAGTTACGCGCAAGACTACCATGTCCAGCGAAGGAGACAACTTTGTAGGAGATTGGGAACCGGTATCAGTTACCCCGACCGTAGGTCCCCTTACGGTTGAGGTCTGGCGTTTCCCGAACAAAATGGTTTTCTGAGAGGAGCGACTGGGCACTCGTGCACGATATGGTCAGAAGAACCACAATACATACAGAGTCCTCGGGATCTGCTACGGGCGCGTTCCTCTTGAGTCAGAGGACCCCGTGTGGTGCCTAACTGCATAGGTTCGTCTGCTGTAGCTGTTTTGGAGAAGGATACTAATTCAGGCGCAGGGCGATGGCTTCTCCCTTTCCTCTTCTCTGCGTGCCTTTCTTGCAGTCTATAGTCCAGCTGCATAGTCAATGAGATAAGTTCAGCTAAGGTGTTTGGTCTCGGAACTCGAGCCAATTCATCCTTCAACTCCTCGTTAACCCCTCTCCTAAATAATGTAATAAGTGCATCATCGGCCCAGGATGTGCCTAGGGCCATTTGTTTAAAGCGGGTAACATATTCTAAGACTCCTAAAGATCCTTGCTTGAAATCTAGGAGTTTCTCTTGAGAGGAGACATTGTATTCTCTCCGTGAAAACATAGCTTTTAGACTTGCCGTAAAAGCAGGCACTGAATCCAATATGGCATTATTGGAAGTGACAATAGGGGTGGCCCATGCCAGCGCAGGGCCCGTGAGATGTGTAATCATGTATCCCACTCTATCTCTGTCGGAGGGAAAGAATGACGTCTTAAAAGCAAATTGCACCGTACAAGCATCCAAGAATTCCCTTAAAGAATGCGGGTTTCCGTCATATTTTCCGCCTGGCAGAGGACCAGGAGGAATTTCTGAACTAGTGGGGGCTTTATTTAGCATTTGCTGTTTAAGGATTGCATTTTCATGCTTTAAGGCTTGTACCTCGTGGGACAATCCTTGTACTGCGGTCGTCAACTGCTGCACTTGATCTAAGGCTGCTTGCAAAGTTGCCATGATGTGCATATAGGTATTCCTCTTCAATTATTGTTTCTTTTTCTTTTTTGGGCGTCGCTAGCTGTAATGATTTTGCACTAACCTGTCTCGTGCAGCAATTTACGAGGCAATTGGGGAGTCCCCTGAGGACCCTAACACCTCCCTCCTCCCTAATTAGGGAACCGAAGGGGTGTGCAAGGGATCCCAGGGAAACCCTCCTGGGGGAAAAAACCCTGCTGGAACGGATGAGAAGCTGGATCGGTCGCGTCTCCGCTAGCTGCAGCTCCTCACGAATTGCGGGATTAACCGGGTCTGCTCACTGTACCTCGGTGAGGTCCTGATTGAAAATAAGTGAACGAGAGTTTAGAGAAGGAACTAGGTTCAAGAGGAATCAATATCTTGATTGGGTAAGTACCTATGTTGTCTGGAAGATGGGGACTGTGGGCGGTGGAACGGGAAGGCTAGGCGGAATGGTAAGGCTGTAGGAAAGAGTAGAAAAGAAAGGTAAGTATAGGTATGAGGTATAGAATAGTAACTCCCTAGTTGCGAACTCACGTAGCGTCTGTAGAGAGTAGCGACGCTCTGGGCTTCGGCTCTGCTGGACCATATCCGGAATCCATGAGAAAACGCGATGACGTCAGAGGACATCTGACTCGCGAACGTGAAAACACTGCACCGTAACCCAGAGGATGAGAGGCCATCTTGGAAGAGGGAAAAGCGGCGAGTGCCCGCAATCTCCAGCGTTGCCACAGGGAACGCCGGTGCCAGCTAGCCGTGACACCTTTGTGGCCACAGCCACCATGAATGGGCTAGCAAGCCCTGGAGTTGCGGACTATGGGGACAAGAACATCATTGTCCAGGATTCCTGGTGGCAGCTTTCATGCTGCCAGGAACTTCATTTAAGGCCCAGCCTTTTTCTGGGTGGTGCTGATTATTAATGCATGCGGCATGGGCAAGGAACAAGTGGCGGTCATTGCTGCAGTTTGCTGCATAGACAGAAGGCTTCACGGTTTGTGGACACCCTGATGCAGGTGATGTGCACTCCCGCTGATGACCGCCTGCATGCATGCGCAAACCACACCATAGCGCATGGTGTACAGCTCCGAATTCGGGCAGTTCCTCATTCTTACAAATTTGCTCTGGGAATTCTTGTGAAGGATCCCGGGCAAAAGCTCAGTGAATATTTGAACTGAGCTATGTTTTATCTCACATGTTGCTTTCAGTGTTTGTTTGTGCATTGCATTCAATGTTATGCTCTCACTGTGCTGTGTAGACAAGTAAATAATGTACTTATGCTTGTGCTACCTGAAAACACTTCAGCATTTGTGTCTGCAAGGTTCTATGTGTTATGCTTTACATTGTTTACTATGCATGGGTTATGCTTATGTTTATTGAAGTATACTGAAGGGGTAGGACGGGTGGGACACAGAAAAGGGTGGCCATTCTTGGGCAGAGTGCCCATCAGCCCAAGGAATTACATGGTACATCTTTTATTCCAGTGAGTGTGCAACCATTTTTCCTCTGCTTTCCCGTTTATATCCACTTACATATCCTTAATCCTCTTTCCAGTGTTCCCAACTTCAACTTACCTATCCACCTCTCCCTAATCCCCTCCCCATTGGCTGCCATGTGGTGAGGGTTAAGGAACTCATGCCAACCAAGTTAGGAGGTTCATTCTCCAAACGGTTTCTGTAGTTAGGGTGGGGGTGTGGATACTCCATTCCATGAATGACAAATTTAAGACAGGTACTAAAAAGATTGGAAAGAAAATCGAGAACAAAGACAGACTCCTCTCTTACTTTAAAGATCAAAATTGAATGGGGGAAATATAAACATCCATAACTGCGTACAAACACATGCTATACGCTCTTCCGATTGAACAAGCCATTTATTCCTCCAAGAACAGCTTCCATATCTTAAAATCTCTTAACGAAAGCAACACATGATATTAGTACTCCAGTACCTTCAATCAATTGATGCAACTCCATTCAAGGATAAAAATAACAAGATTTCAGCCTAACCAAATCAAAAACGTTTGTGCTCTTAGTGTCTTGTGTAGATTGTTCAACCGTTTGAACCTCAAAATTACTTGTGGAAACGCTGTTGATAGACCAGCAGTGCATTTGTACGGTAAGAATTCTTGGCATAGGCTAGTGATTCATGAGGGAGCGTGTTAAATGTTTAGAAGATACATTGGTCTCTCTGCTTTCTTATTCTTGCTCATAGATTTTATCCATCAACAGTGATTATTGGATACCGAGGCTTGAGCCTCATTACTCCATGTTTCGGGCTGACTATGTAGTCATGGGATAGGATTCTTCATGGTCTGTGTCGACTTATCACTGTAGGACTGGTTTCACAGGGTCTTCGCATTGATGGGACACAGCTAGCAGTCGAAAGGGTTTGCAGTGGTGGCAGTGAGTCTTCTGATCAGAGGGTTTGGGTTCTGATACAGTCCTTGGCAGAGGTTTTTACTCAGCTTCGCTAGATGTTCATCCAATATCTCGATGTCCAGTTCTCTGTGAAGTGCCCCTATCCTTGTAAAGAGTGGAGCTCCAGACGCTATCCACAGGGCCATGTTCTGGACTATCTGAAGACTCTTCCGGTGTCGGTCATGGCAGGACATCCATGCTGGGTAGGCATACGTCAGGATAGGTCTGATGATTGCCTGGACGTTGATCTTTGTCCGAAGGGGCATGGAATTGGTCTTCAGGAGTGGGTAAAGCACAGCTATCTTTCCTGTCTTCTGCTGAGTATTCTCAATATGTCTTCCCCAGTTGAGTTTTCTGTCCAGGGTCACACCAAGGTAGTGGCTGCTGCTCTCCCACTTGATGGTCTCCCCGTTGAGGCTGATGTGCGGGTGCTCCTTGATCTTCTTTCTGGTGAAGAGCTTGGCAGTTGTCCTTCTGGTTCTGAGTTCTATCTGCCAATCACTGTACCACGTCAAGATGGTATCCAATGAAGCTTGCAGGTTCGTTGCCACTTCCTTTTTGCTGAATGACTGGGGGATGACCGCATCATTGTCCGTATACAGTGCCGGGTCAGTCTTGTGGAGATCTGTCATTGTTTAGAAGGTACTTTGGTCTCTGTTTACTTAATTTAATTTTATACACTTAAATGTTTGGGTCCTAGTTATTTGTTAGAATAAATGTTTTTTGTTTTTATTCTTAGATAACAGTTAGATTGCTGTTAAGAGATATAGGGCATCATTATGAGTTGGGCGGTATCCCAATGGTAATTGTGCCGGGATACCACCAGTGCAAATTGTGTTACTGGGGGGGGGTGATAAGTCCTCATTCCCATTGGGCCCAGTGGGACATTCTGTGCGCTATTACCGCCGCACAATTTGTGCCGCAGTAATAGTGCCGCAAATGGTCAGAAAGGGGAGGTTTTGTTCCTCCAGTAAAAAGCTGGAGGTAAACCTCCCACTTTCCGTCCAAACTCAGGACTGGGCAGAACAGTAATGCACTAGTAATAGCGTTACCGCCGCATTTTTACTGATCCGCTCAACTCATGATGACCTCCATAGTAAAGGGTTTACATGAATTATTGTACTCTAGCTGGAATAATGTACTCCTGGTAATTTAAAATTGGCCTTTTTCACATTGCTATTCAGGACAACAGCATTGTGGCAAGGTTTGATTTAATTGCTCCTGGTGACTATGCAGTGTTTTGAGAGGTCTACATGTTTGAAGTGCGATCTCCAAAGGCTGAGGTCAGTATGAATACTCATGACCTATTTCTATAATTTATACAACTAGAAAAATTAGACATTAGTGACTAATTGTAGGTTTTCTTTGTTGTCTATTAGATTATGTATGGATGTTAGAGCCCCCAACTCCTGGAAAAGAGTTTGTAAAATCAAAACATGTAGAGAGAATTTATCATTCCCAATATAAGACATATAACATGGAAGAATAACAACATCTATTTTATGTGATTAATCATTTCTGTAATTGATGATAGATATATGTGGTGATCTAACAAAATTGAATTGATTATTGTGTATTTATTTGTGAAATGTGTATAAAACGAATTGGACAACGAAATATGTTTATTTGTCAATAGAAGATGTACATGATTAGCTGTGGAAATTATTTGTCTACAGATATACTTTAGATTTGTTAAAAAGTTGTTGATTAATTCAAACCATTAAACCATATTTTTGAATATAATACTGTTTATTATTATTTTTTTTATTATTTTTGCATTTTTAAAGCGCTCACACAGCTCACGGGCATCAAGGTGCTGTTACAGAAATTGTTTTTTTTTGTTTTTTAGTTGCGTTATTGTTTATTTTTATGTCTTAGTTGCATATTTATAACACGCTTAAATACCCAAAGGTTTCTAAGTGCAGAGCCAGGGATTGAACCTGTGCTGTTCCGTGTTGCCGCTGAGCTATTGTCCCGTGACAATTAGTGTATTTGTAAACTATTAATTACATGTGTAGTATGAATTAAACTAAATGTGATAGTGCAACAGTTTTTCAGATTGCTTTATTTAGGTTTTAGCTGAAGACCGATAGATATCAGCACTGATAGTTTGATTAGGAATATTCATTGTTTAATCTATTAAATTAGTAGAATTGATTTATCTGTAACCTATATATCTAAATATCAGGACCTCTGTATTTTGTCAGTGCTACTGCAGCTCTCCAAAAAGAATGCTTGTAATGCTCATGTTCCAGGGTTTTCATGTCTGCCTTACGTTTTCATTGTTGGTAAAATGTTTGTGCTCTGAGTGTGTTGTGTATGTCGTTCAAACATTTCTATCTCTGTTGGAGGGATAGAAATTTAAAATAGCATCACAAGGTCATGAATGATCTGGTTATGCATTGTGCATTCCACTGCTCCTGATCGAAAGCGGCATGGCTACCCCCTTACCGGGTACCGGGTCCGGGTTCCTTGAATGAGGAATTACCGGGCCATTCCGTCCTTGGAGGGACCAGTAATTCCTCATTCAAGGAACCCATTACCATTCCCATTCGAGCCCCCATAGGACTCAATGGGAATGGGGAGGGTGCTAACAACAGGCTTGTTAATAACGGGCCTGTTGTTAGCACCCTGGTCTGCTCGCGGGACCCGCTAGGGGCGCCTGGTAAAACCAGGCGTCCTTAGCGGGTTCCCATGAGCAGACTCGTAATGAGGCAGTAAGGGGTTGATGGCTCTGGCACCTTTACCGGCACCATTAACCCCTTACTGCCTCACTCGTAATGACCCCCTATGAAGAAATGTCACATTTCGTTTGAGGACATCAGCACTGTACTAAAAATGAGCCCCATCGAGAGCAAAACTACAATATAATACAGCTATAGCTGCAATTATACATACAACCAACTGATGTACTCCCCCTTGTGCTGTCCCTCCTTCCACCCTTTTGCTGTCCCTCCTCCCCCATTGTGCTGTCTTACTTTCCCCTTGTGTTGTCCCTCCCCCTTGTCCTGTCCCTCCCCCTTGTGCTGTCCCTCCTTCCACCCTTTTGCTGTCCCTCCTCCCCCATTGTGCTGTCTTACTTTCCCCTTGTGCTGTCCCTCCCCCTTGTCCTGTCCCTCCCCCTTGTGCTGTCCATCCTACCCCCTTGTGATGTCCCTCCTCCACCCTTTGCACTGGTTCTCCTTCCCCTTTTTGATGTAACTCCTCCCTATTTCCGATGTCCTTCCTCCCCTGTGCGCTGGTGCTCCTTCCCGTCTTCTGTTGCTCCTTCCCTCATGCACTGTCACTGCTTCCCCATTGTGGTTTTGCTCCTTGACCGTTGCGCTGCTGCTCCTTCCCCCACTGTGCTGTCGCACCTTCCCATTTCGCTGTCGCTCCTCCCCATTGCTCTGTCACTCCTCCCCATTGTGATGTTGCTCTTTCCCCCTGAGCTGTCACTCTTTCCCCCTTGCGCCTTCGCTCCTTCCCCTTGTGCTGTCCTTCCTCCCCCTTTACACTGTCCTGCCCCTTCCATCCTGTCCCTCCTTCCCTTGCACACTGTTGCTCCCTCCCCTGTGTGCTGTTGCTCATCTACACTTTGTGCTGTCTTTCCTCCCCTTGTGCACTGTTCCTCCTTCCTTCCCATGTGCGCTGGCACTCCTTCCCTGTGCGCTGTCACTCCTTCCCCCATTGCTTTGTCGCTCATCCCCATTGTACTGTCAATCCTTCCCCCTTGTGCTGTTGCTCCTTCCCCCTTGCACTACCACTCTTGACTCCTTTGTGCTGTTCCTCCTCCCCTTTGTGCTGTTCCTCCACCCCTTTTTTGCTGTCCCTCCTCACCCTGGGTGTTGGTGCTCCTTCCCCCATGTGTTGTTGCTCCTTACCCGTGTGCTGTTGCTCCTCCCCATTGCACTTTTGCTACTACCCATTGTGCTGTCGCTCCTCCCCATTGCGTTGTCGCTCCTTCGTCCTTGTGTTGTTGCTCCTTCCCCCTTGTATTGTCGCTCATACAAATGGCAAAACTATTGACATTGCACTGTCCCTCCTTCCCATGTGCGCTGGTGCTCTCCACCATGCATTGTTTCTCCTTTCCTGTGTGCTGTTTGTGCCGGTGTTTGCTGGTGGGCAACACTGGCACTCTATTTTCATCACCGGGACTCTTTTCTACAGGCAGACTGCAGCGTCTCACACGGCGGTACTGGCCAGGTCAGCTCGTGCACCTGCCTCACACAGCTTTGTGTGCTTGCACCAGCAGGCTTTGACCTTGGCTTTGGGACTCGGTGTGCTTTCTCCTGTTATCTTTTGTCGCAAAGAAATTAAATTGGCATAGTAAACGCCTGCAGAAGTTACTGCTCGCTTCAAGACAGTCAACTGTCTCCCTCCCTAATACGGATCTCCAGATAAAACAATTACTTTGCTTCATGTCCCGAAATTAAAAAGGAATAATTAAAAAAAATGCTACTATAAAAGACAGCAATACGTCCCTAGACTGGCGCATTTACAAGACCAGTCATCTGTATGTTAAAAAAAAAGGGGGCGACTGATTTGAATTTTGCAGCCCTATTCCTGCATTACTGTAGTTAAGAACTTTCACTAGCTAATGTACATACATGCATCAAATTAAAATAATAGCCCTCAGTCACTTCTCTATGTGGTTTAGTTTTTTGCTGGGGACTATATTATGTTTTTTTTCTGTCAATTGTACTATACTTTATCTTGTGTTTAAACTGAACATCCCTTTTCCAATCTGTCCTCTGGTTACCCGTGGGTGTACGAACTATACATACACAGACAGTGAAACAAATGAGAGATGTTGCTTGCCAGACCATTTAAACCATGGAGGAACTATTAATTCTGGCGCGGCGTGTTCAGACTCGAGATGCTCATGTCCAATGGCGAGAACATGAATTGAATGTGTCCGGAGAATCCAGTAAAGTTTTATTGGACCATTGCTACAGTGCGACTGCACCACCACAAGAAGATGTTACTGGATGTGTTGAAGATAGCTCTGAAGTAGTCGCAGATCAATTCACACAATCTACACCAGCAAAAACAATGCCACCCAAAAAGCTGTCGACATTGTTGTGTTCTCCCATCAATGTTCAAGTAATAGATGTTGAAATGACAGAGAATGAACCAGCAGCACTATTCACCGACGCATCAGAAACTGATATCAGCGATATTAGTTTTAATTCTGGTGATATGTCCGCAAGGATGCAGTCCGAAACAAATGTGATGCAGGATGACAGTCTAATGAAAGAGGGCAAATACATAGTATTCGACAGTTGTTTGATGGATATTATAAGTATGCTGAAATGTGGGCATTCTGTTAGAGGGGAAGTATGTGGGAAGCCATTGATTCATGTGACTCGTGAAACACAAGGCAGTAACGTCAAAATACATGCCGCCTGTACATTACATCATACGTTCTCATGATCTGCACAACTGATGCTGGGGAAACAATCACTGTGTGCAGCTGCCTCACTTTTTAGTGGGTCCAGTTTTAGAAAGTTAGAGTCTTTCTTTCAGTTTGTGGGACTCCATTTCATTTCTAAAACGCAGTACTACAAATTCCAACATGATTATCGTTTTCCGGCCATTAGTGATGCTTGGAAATTTGAACAATTGTCTCTAGAAATTACATTCGAAGGCAAACAATTCAGGCTAGCTGGCGATGGACAGTGCGACAGCCCTGGATTTTCTGCCAAGTACTGCACCTACCACTTTCAGGACATGGATAGTAAGAAAATTATGAGTTTGGTGGTCGTGCAGGTGTCCCAATGTAAATCCTCAGTGGCCATGGAGAAACTAGGATTTACAAAATCATTGGAATATCTACAATCGAGGGGAATGAACATCAACCTCATAGCCACGGACAGACACGTTTCAATAGCCAAGACAATGAGAGAGCAGTTCCCACATATTAAACATCAATTTGACGTATGGCATCTTGCTAAATCAATCAATAAGAAAATCTCGGCTGCAGGGAAAAAAAAGGTTTGGAAAGTATTTCACAGTGGTCCCAGTCTATCAGCAACCATCTTTGGTGGAGTTCCAAAACTTGTGAAGGGTCAGTGGAAATCCTACTTGAAAAATGGAGGTCACTGATGCACCACTGTACCAACGTTCACCGCTGGACGGAAAACCAACATTTCCACCAATGTGAACATGGCCCTTTGTCCCCAGAGGAGGCACGGAAGAAGAAGTGGTTGATTCCATCTTCACCTACACACAAAGCCATTGAGAAGACTGTTTTTGATAAAACCCTATCAAGCGATTTGAGGGGACTGACAGAATTCTGTCACACAGGAGGTTTGGAGGTGTTCCACAATATGTGCCTAAAGTACAGGCCAAAGCGATTGCATTTCGGCATACAGGGCATGAAACATAGGACTCTACTAGCGACCTTGGCCCATAATGAGAATGTGTGCCGTGAACAATCTAGGACTACGGGAAATGTAGGGATGCGTCGCTACACTACGGCATTTGCAAAAAGAAATAAGAAATGGGTGGTGAAACCAGTATATGAGGAAATGGAGTTCGACTTTGTTAAAGGCCTTATTGTTAATGTACTAGAGAAGCACAGACATGGAATTTTGAGCGATTCTGTGCAGAGCACTGACGCATTGCCACCAAACATTGCCACTGCCACCCAAAGCAGAGTTCTTTGAGAAGTACAAATCCCGGTTTAAATCATTGTAATCTGATTGTCTTTTTGAAACAAATGTTATTGTACAGTGTACATACAAAGTGTGCTAACCCTAACCCCTCCCTTCACCATCCTGGGTGGTCAACAACCTGGGTGTCATCTTTGACTTCTCTCTCTATTCACCTCATATCGCTGACCTTGTCAATATGTGTATGTATATATTTTTGTTGCTGTAACTAAGCTTCGCAATCTTCTGTAAATGCTGCGCACTGTTAACTGAGGGGAGGCTTGCACATTGCAAATAATAAAACAAACAAACAATAAATCTCACTTTCAACTCAACTCCTCGGGTACTTTATAATTTTCCTGACCTTCCCCCAAAAAGTCAATGGGCCTCATTACAAATCGCCCGGTATGGAAACAACGGTGGCAGTAAACCCGCCGCCACCATTGTTTCCATGCCAGGCAATCACAACTCCTGCAGGCGGGAGGTGATATTCCCGCCAGTTCTGACCTGGAGGGTTTAACACCGCCCGCCTGCAGGCGGACGAGGAAACACCGGCAGCATTACGAGATGCTGCCGGTGTTTCCATGATCCCCATTCCCATTGAGTACCATTCCGCCTCCATGATTCCCGGGAAACCGGGGTTGTAATGCCCCGGTAATTCCGGGAATCACGGAGGCGGAATGGTAATACGAGTCTGGCGGTAACCAGGTGGTTTTACCGCCTGGTTACCGCCAGACTCGTAATGAGGCCCAATGTCTCCATAGTTATGGTTCTCTAGGGCTGCAAAGCTCGCGGACAACGAGGACAAAATTGGGGGCCTTAGAACGCGCCAAGCGAGGCGTTGCAGATGGGAGAGAAGCCAGTTCGCATTAGCACATTGAGGCCTAGTAGAAATATGGAGTCGAAAATTCAAGTTCTCACAGATGGCGTTACACGGGATGTTGCAAAGTAAGAATGTATGCTCATGCAGAGTGAAGGTCAGCGGCTTTGATTTTTTGCTCGTGGGCTGAAGAGGCCCACGACTCTCACTGGCAGTATAAGGTTCTATTGTTTTTTTACCTTGAGAGACAGGGACCATGCTGAAAGGACTTCATTTGAAGGAGGGGTGCAATAACGTAAGAGACGATAAGGCGGAAAATTCTGAAACTACACTGAGTTTCATGTTAGTTCTGTGTATGAAAAATCGTTGCCACAAACAGAGTGCAATTTACGGACTGCATTACTCAGACAATGGAAATGGCAAATATAATGTAAGTAACTCTTTTAGACGATTTTATACCGGAATATAATAACAATAGCGTTCAGTTAAAGACAGGTTAAGTTGTACTTGTTCGTTCTGTGTGGCATATTACAATGAAGAGCAAGTAAAACATTTGTGGGATCGTCTTTGTACCGGGCACATGGGCATGCATTTGCCCATTCGACACGCATGTAGACAAATAGTCATTTCTCAGTGGTTCAACGTTAATAAATCATTACTTTGTGTGTTAACCTCGATTTCTTTCGTCAGATTTCGCATTGCTTTTAGAGCCGAACATACTCCATTGCACTATCCTCGCAAGCAAATAGTTTCACCTTGGCCCTAACAAATAAAATGAATAATAGTAATAAAGATCGGCTGGCGAGACTCATTTCAATTTTTATGTTTTCAAAACAGGTACATCCTACCGTACTGCGACTGCCACCTATTCCAGACCCCGGCCGGTGGTTTCTTCAATCGCCAGCTGCAGCTTTTTGTAAACAACTGCACTACACTGACTATCTTATGGGACAATCGCCAAGGGCCCATATGCCCTTACGCAGTACTAGCGGCTAGAAGCAACATATCAACCTTTATGGTGGCCTAGTGCCTAGTTGATGGAACAGTCTTGCGATTCACCGTGCGACCAAAGTGCTTCTTTTAACGAAAACCAACACCCTGTGTACCATAAAGGAACAGCGCGTGACTCACGATAAACTTTAGTGGATTTGCAGATCGAGAGCAAAGAAAAAAAATTCCATTCCGATTTAATATGCCAATTGCTGAATATTCTCTAAACATTTAATGTCAAATAAATGTACTTTACCAAATGTACCGTATTGCTGTTTGATTTTAAAGTACAGTTTCATATTCCGAATTGTGGCGCGCTGTGTTGTGAGTTGATCTGTGTTGGTTTCCGGGTTCTGTGTGAAGTCGCGTAGAAGACGACTGGGCGCGTTTGCCTACGCAGCGCAGTAACGTCACGGAGAGAGGCGGGGAATATGAATGTTTTGATAATGTCAGACTCAGGGGCGGGGGATATGATTTAGTGCCGCAAAAGCAGGTCACACAGGGCGATACTGCAAGTGATAAGATTATCACAAAATGGCGGCGCCCTACTGCCTGTTTTTACGTGTGTTTAATGGACGAAAACACGGGTAAGGTCCATAGGAAATTTTTCTAATATCGACCGACTTAAAAACACTTGGCCGACCCGTAGAGACAATAAAAATTTCTGACCGAACCATTCCTTTAACTAATTGACACTTTGAATTGTATTGGTGTTTCAAAGACCTCACCCCTTTCAAACACGACTCACAGTCCCTATTGTCTCAGGGGCCAAAATCCACAGCCACAGATTCTCATGACACTGCAAAATCTACCACCATTTCAGGCCCTCACCAGCTTGCATCTTTCATAGGGCTGGCGAGGCTTCCTGTGCTGCAGAGGGTGGGCGAGTTATACATGCCAGGCACTCCCCGCTTGGCTGTGCACCCCGGCTCCAGGGAATGCATTCACTATATTTGCACAGATCAAGTGGTTCTTAGTGTATAGTTTCTAGGCCCTCTCATTTGGACCGATAAGGGTCATATCAAATGTTTGCATTGTGTTCAGTTTCTAGGCGCTCTCAATAAGAATATGGAGGCCAAAGGAGATAACATCAGTAAGCTGCATGGATGAGTTAGAACACTGTAATCTCTGTTCAACCTGCAGGTCACAAGTTTGATACCAGCAAGCCATACCCATTATTTCATCCTTATAACGTGAGAGATGTCAACGTTTGATAAGGTTATTGGGGGTCATCTATGGGTGACCAGCTCAATAGCCCTGCTATGCTGTGCCCACTGCTTATCTTAAGATATTAAGATGTCATAGCTCTCAACCTTTCATAGCCCTTGGGAGGGTGAAAACACCTGATCTTGTATTTGGCTTGTGGCAGCCCATTGCTTTCTATGGGCATGTCGGGAGCTTGGCAGGTGAGAGAGCTGCCAAAGTGGTGGGTGACACCCACCAAAAGCGTGTAAGTTGAGAGGTATGAGATGTAATGCATAGCATCACACATCTCCTATGAGAGTGAACTATGTCTTTCATACCTAATGCCTGAGTCATGTAACTTATGGTTTACTCCAAGTCCCAACGACAGTGTATATAAAGTGAAGCAACACAGGGTTGCTCATTTCCGTCCCACCTAATGCTAACAACATACAACTATTTTTAAAGCTATACGTGAGGGTACAACAGTGATTGGAGCAACCTTTTGCAGGGTACTGTACTTTGGTTGTTTGTATAGCGCTTTACAATGTTGTTGGGCATTTTCCAAGCACTGATGGTGAGTATGGGTGGGGCGCTTGTTGCATGTACACTTCGTGTCATACTGCCCTTGTGGTTGTGTTTTTTGCTGCACAAGGTTATCATGCTCTTCCGGTTTCAAGATAATTATGGGAGTAATGGTATAGTGGTATAGTCCATCTTCCCGGATCTTACGTAGGATGCCGGCACTAAGGTTTTACGGCTCTAATTCTACTCCCTACCTCCGATGTCTGGTGCAAAGAAAAGGCCATTTCAAGATTTAGATTTGCCAGGAAGAATGTAGCCAGCAAAATAGGAAGTAAAAAAAAACAATTTAAAAACATTTAGCGAAGGGGGAGTTCAAGTGTTTCCACGCAGCTCTGCCCTGTGATGGCCATATCACATTCAAGTATTTGGGACTGGTCTTATCAGCGGGGCAGATATTACTTATTTGATGGACCTGGGATTTGTCACGTGTTCATGGAAAAGGGTGGCCTTTTCATGTTATTAGTTTGTCTTATTTTCACTATGTGTAGTACCATTGGTTCAATGGTTTCTTTCTGATGATTAGCAGTATGGTTGCTGCCATTGTGACAATTGATTTGAAAATGTAGAGGTTTTGGTTTTAGTGCTGCTTTAATGCCCACCTTCTGAAACCCTGTATGATGTGGCATGGGGTCAAGCCTGTCTTGCACATCCTTTATGGCATATTTGTTGCATTGGGATTGTTCCAACAGTGGATTGGGCCTCTATTTGTCCTCCTGGCTGTTATTTCCGATATGGCTGCCATTCAGCAGCATGACAGCTGCTGAGCTTCCTGCTCTGCCCAACGTTTAGTAAACTAAATACATTTCATTTGTTGTTTTACTCAGTGTCCTTCTGAGGTTGCACACGAGAGTTTTCTGCTGTTTCAGACCCCTCAATGCAAGCAACCCTGGCAAAGCTGGACCATCCAACATGGGAATGAGGGGGTTGAGGAGAGAAATGTACCATAATGCCAGGAGGCTGCCTTTTCCTCAGACTTTCACAGGAAATGTGCATATTTACCAGTCCACCTCAGTTAGTGCTTGCACATGATTTCTAGGTGGCCTTGAAGTAGAGTGGGTGCCCATGGTCCACCCATGCCACCTAGGCAGTATATTGCCACAGCCAGTCTATCTTTTGTAAACCACATTTTTCTGGTGTGTGTTGTCTAACATATTTGGTTCAATACAAAACAACCAAGAATGCGATACAGAAAGAATGGATTTGTTAATAGAAAGCCCCGGCGCAGCAACCAGATCTCCCTGCAATATGTAGCTTTATCGCCCCCACCACTCTCACCATCGAGAAGTATTTGCCTTTGTATACCAGTGAAGAATGTCCCTCTTCAAGGAGGTTTGCCACTACTCAGCAAGATAACAAGCACGTTTCCAGCTTTTTGGTTCTTCTGCTCCAAAGACAACAGTGCTGTTTTTTTATTTGACAGTTTTTTGGGAAATACATTTCCTCTGAGGGTGCTGTTCTGGATGTGCTGTGGTTTGTAATATGACTCTTGCTTGAAACTTGACAGGGTATCCACGAATACCAAAGGATATCCTTAAGCGTTGCATTGAAAGGTGTATTACCCATTTCAATGGCACCCAATACATAGACCTCACTTAAGAAGGATGAAATGCTGAGCCAGCCCTAAGTTCCCAGTTTCAAGTGTTTGACTGTCAAATGTGCACAGATGTCTGAGACAAGCACTTGCCCATCTCATGTGCTTTGGACACCTGTGGCTGTGTCCTGCAGGGGGTCAGGCAAGGTTAACTCTACTTATTTAGGTAAAATGCCAACTGAAACTAATGTACACAAACACCAACAACCAGCGCCACGCAGCAAGGCAAATTAAGCAGAATGCACACCCTTTTAGTTAGTTAGCTATTCTAAAACCTAGAATTAACAAAAGACAATTAAAAAAAGTAGAGACCCGAGAACTGGGACAGGACAAGAAGATGGAGAGCAAAGGAAGGTGGGGGAGGGATTGAGAAATGTGCACAGTGAGGGCAGGGGAGTGGGAGACAAGAGAGAGAGGGAAGGGGTGAAGGGTGAAAAGAAGGGAGAGAACACTCTTCATCTGAGCTTAGTATCAGTAGGAAAGCCAGACACATTTGAACATATTTCACTGCTGCCAAGGGCACATCATTAATAGGAATGCTAGCATGTGCTGCTTCATTCCTTCTAGGCATGCTCCAAACATAGGATAGGACTCACTGTCCAGCTAAGATAAGCAAATCAGGTTGCTGAGGTCTATCTGAAACAAGTATGATCTATAATGTGTTCAAATGCCCAACCCACGGCACTGCAGCGCCGCCGGGGCCTGCATTAGTGAGCCAAGATATTTTGTGCCCTGGCACTTATTTATTTTACAAATTAAGCACTGGGTCGCTCCTCCCCCTAAGCTAAACCTAAGCCTAAACTGAACCTAAATCTAAAATGGGAACAAGCGTCGACCACCAAATTAAAAATAAGGCTGTCCTAGAAGCGTTGTGTCAAAATAAAAGGGCCTATACTAAGAGAAAACTATTGCCAATTCCTTACAACTATTTACAGAAAGAGTGCGGGATATGGTATTAAAATAAAGGGAACAGTGTTCAAATAATAAGTCAGGATGTGATTGCCTTGAGGTCTCACTTCCCCACATTTTTAGCATGGGACAAGGTGGGAAGGCTCGAGCACACTAGTTGAATTAAACAAAGTTAAAGAAGCTCTACTATATCTCAAAGACCACAATGAATACAACAAAGGCACAAACCTTGAAAACAACATAATGGAAGACAAAAAATATGCAACATCACACTACAATCTGGTCATTTTGAACGCGTTGCCCATAAAAGTATGGCAGACATGCTTGACGACTACAAAATCCACCCACTACATTCAAGAGACTCCAGGAGAATGCTTAAAATGTGTCAAGCAAACGATGCTCCACATTTATTTAGACGCATGCTGTTTTCCACTTGCCTTCCTAACAGAAAGATGATGAAGACACAATGACAGACCTTTGAAAATTAATGCATTACAGTATCATTGTCTCAGAATGTACACTGATGAGGTATAATTAGATCAAAGCATTGAATACATTGTCCATCTTTTCTTTGAAAGTGAACTGTCAACTCTATGGTATGGTATTTCTACCAATATGTCAGGTAGTCAACAAATTGAAAAGGTAAAACACAATGATGATAAGTTGGAGTCAAGACTTATCTTGGCAAATATGCAATGGCACAAAAGAATAATGGTTTGGATGTTCTGCTGATATTCGCTATATGCTAAGTAACCTATGTCCCCCACATGGTTGTTACACTTGGTTGTGCAGAATATGCATGTGATGATTGACATGACTTCCTACACAATCGAAATAAAGAAGGAGCAGACTTATAAAATACAGGAGGATTCTGTTCACTAGATCTTTCATGCTACGTCCACCACCTCTTTAGTGCCATGTTACATTTTATCAGCAACAAAGATTGTCCTAATCTAGGAAAGGTAGAATATTACTTTAGAGAAAATAGTATCAGTCTAGAGGAGCACCACATGTTCACATGCTTTTGTGGAATGAAGATGCTTCCAAATTTGGCCATGGTACTGATGAGACTGTTTTACACTTTATAGAAAATACATTACATGCAACATCTCAACAGAATAATTAAATACTGAACTACAAAATAAAATCTTGCATTTTTAAGTACATGTGTCCAGCAAATATTAACGACGCTGATACAGAAGCAAAAGTAAATAGTAAACTAAAAGGTGTTTTTTATTCCATTAACCCGTTTGCACCAAAGATCGGGTACATTGTTTCATGTCTGCTGTTAGACATAGCATCAAAGATAAGTCTCCTAAAACATTTATAATATAAAAAGAGATGACTCCTCCAAGTTCATACATGATTACAATACCATATCCGCATCCAATACTAAATATATTAAATTGCTGTCTATAATCCTGAGCATGGCAAGCCACCTTCTATATCCTCCTCATGGTGTCCTTTCAAACATCCCTTACCATCCGATCTATGACAGTGCGTACCGCTCCCCGGGACCCCTTCCAATAGCTAGAAGCCAAAATCTCATCAGGAGTAATCATTTGTGGAGTGAACAGAGACACAGCACAAGACAGTTCCGCAAATAATTAAACATATTCCCAGCTATCAGTGCCATTTACATAAGTATGGCTCTGATTCAGATTATATCTGTAGGAAAGGGCTTTGTAAAAACTATTTTAAATTGGCTGTAATTATCACAGGAATTGTGGTTAACTGAACATCAAGTGGGAAGTCTACTATTTAAAGGCTAGTAGAAGACCCTTCCCCGATCAAATACATGTATTTGTGAAATGAGCTTTCAGCAGCACTAACACCTCATGTATCCTTGTCCTTCCATAGCTGCTACCTCCTCCATTGCTGGGAAAATGCTTCACCCTGCATGAACTCCTCTGTAATTTTGCAAAGAGACTACACAAAGCAGCACGCAGCAACCGGCTCTCAATTTATCCTTCCATACACCGGGGCTTCTAGCTTCCTACAGTGCCGACATGGTTGGCTGCCTCCTATGGTGCCAAGCCACCTCCTTCTACTGGGGTAAGCCCCTCATCACTTGTGTTTCACCACACCGTTATGCCATCACAGCTTTCAGGGTAATTCGATGGTCTCCCAGCTCTTTGCTCCTCCTACCTGCAGTCTGGCAAATCAGAGTTCACTAATCGTTGACGCCTTTCACAGTCCACTGCTCATCAGCTAGGTGGACTGAGCACCACTCTTCTACTTGCTAGGAGGAGGCCCTGTTTTCAGAGGGTTTACCCCACACCTCTTCTTTCACATTCCCGACCTCAGCAACTCACTTGCACTCGTCGGCCATCTTGAGCTTTTACACGCGCACTAGGGGACTATTCAAAAATACTTGAACTGGAGTTTTCTAATAAAAATGCACCTTTATCAGGTGGTCCATTAGCTCCACTCACTCTTGGGATCAGTTTTGGTGTACTAATGTAGCAAGATCTGCTAAAATACGGAATCTTATAGAGGAATCCCACAGAGCCTCTAACCTTCACATCCACTCCAAATGGAGGCTGGCCATGCCCGTCCCCTTGGAAGAAGTTGCTGGATGCAAACATCAGCTCAAGGGCAAGGACAGATTGCCAAACAGTAACAGATGGGAATAACCAAACAGATTACATCTAGACCTAGGTAACTGTTATCCTGATATATTGCAGGCGTAGCTTTGAAGCTAGATGATATGGGCTGGAACAATTTTTTGAATCATTTGTTATAATTTTCTTGCAAGAAACATGGAAGGACCCAATCTATGTAATTAATGGACACAGATCCTTGAGCATGTGTGCACTTACTTCACCCGGTGGATTGTGCATAGGGATATCCTTAGCACTGGGAGCTGAGGTAGCCATTACTATCACCACTTCAGATTTCTTTCAAATGCTAAAAAGGTGTACTGAGGATTATCTAACAGTGATAATTGCAAGAGTTTATAATTACCCTTTTTAACTAGTTAAGATACATGTTTTTAGGGATGAATTAAATAGTGTTTTAGTAAAGTTGTTAAAAAAAGATTTCCTAGGGAAGGTAAATGACCAATTTCAGTCATGGTGAGATTTTGGTGCCAAAACAGAAAGCAGTATTTGGCCAGATTGTGTGACTATATGTGGGATAAAGTATCCCCTGCCATAGGTTAGAAGGATATTGCAAGTCACAGAGGAGTTCCTTTATAAGATCATACAACTCTGCAGTGACTTGCAATATCCTTTCTACATACAGTAGTAGGTATTGTATTCCTTATATTAGATGGCCACACACCTTATCCCCTTTACTACCTTGCCTCTTGCTCAATCTAATGGAGGAAATGTTCCATTTGCTGATCCTTATAATCAACGTGGAATCTGTTTGGATTTAGGAAAGCTAATATGCAGCTTCTAAATTGCTGCAGAAATAAAGTTTAAGCATTATAATAAAATGTATCAAAAAGGTTTTCATTTTGTGCTTTAAAATAAATAATTACATACAGATTTAGGCTCACATGTCTTAAGCTCCAGCAGTGCACAAATTAAACATTATACCATACACCATTCCTTGTCAAGTAATGGCTGTAAAGTGTTACAGAAAACTATTTCAGAAGCAAGAAATTTAAAAGACTTTTCATAGCTTTAATGAAGTGTTGCAGTGACAGCTGGAATTCTGCACTGTGCTGGATCAAGCAGCAGACAAGGGCCTCATTACAAGGTTGGAGGTAACCCACTGCTGCCGCCGGCGGGTTGCCGCCAACCCCTAACACAGTTTCCACCGCCTGAGATCCCGGTACCACCGGGACATTACAAGTCACGGCGGCACGGGATATCAGGTGGCAGAAAATGTTGTGCCCCATTCCCGTGTAGTCCTATTGGACTCCACGGGAATGGGTGCACGGAAGCATCGGCACCGTTGTCAGCGGTGCTGGTGCTTCCATGTCAACCCTACCTACCAGGGCGATGCACCCGGCAGGTCAGACTTGCTGGCGCATCTGCTCCGGCAGGCAGAGTTGTCGTCTGTCAGTCCGGAAATGTTGCCAGTAAGTCGCTACCAGCACCCTTGTTTTCAGACCGGTAGACTCGTAATGAGGCCCATTGTGATGTCACAATGTTGCATAATAACTGATTAAAGCGTGATTGTGATCTGATTTTATTATTAGAGGTCAGTTGCAATTTCAAAACTAGCCTGAAATAAGAAATGTATTTCTCGCCTTTTATAAGGCTATCATAGGTTACCCTTTATTATAATGGTATTTCCACTAGATGGGTGGATAATGAACAAGTAGATGCTGAGGGACAAATGCACTTTGGTCTGCATATAGGGAATGTCAGAACAGGCTCACACTCCTCTAATCTGAGTACATTTAAAAATACCTTAATAGGTGAATATTACCCAAACTGAGAGTGTCCCTTTTCTCATTGAAGTAGACAACATTACTAGTCATAATGACTCACTGTACACTGCTGTTAAGTTAGCGGCTGGCATCAACTAAACAATACCTTACAACTAACGTTCACTTGTGTCTCTCCTTCCATACAACTCTAAAGTGCTCAAAAGGGTTGTGTTCAACCATATTACAAATTTCTTTGACATCCACAACCTTCGAGACCTCCTAAATGCAGCGTTTTGGCTCCTGTCAATCCACAGAAACTGCTCTGATAAATGTCCCCAACTTAGTTGCATCTGCTAAGCACTCCAACCTATCCTCCATCCTAATTCTCCTTGACCGGTCAGTTGCCATTGACACTGTCGATCACTCTGATCTCTTTAATTCTCCCTCTCTCTTTCTTGGGATTTGCGACCAAGCCCTAGCCTGGATTGAATGCTACTTGGCACCTTGCCAATTTTATGTCTTCTCGAACAACACCTCTCAACTCACTCCTCTAACCGTTGATATTCCCCAAGGCTCTGTCTTAGGTCCTCTTCTCTTTACACTCTACACCTCTGCTCTTGGAGCACTCATCTCCTCCTTCGGATTCTCGTACCAACTCTTCGCAGATGGCACCCAAATCTTCTTCATTTTCCTATACTCTCCTCTGATCTATCTATCAAAATTTTAATATTGGATGACATTGAACTCTCTAATGATAAATTCTACCAAAACAGAGGTGCTCTTCTTCCCTGTCAAATGCTCTCTCTCAACTCTTCCCCTGCCTATCCAGTTCCCACCAGACACTTTCTACTACTCCTCTTCAGCTAGAAACCTTGGCGTCATCTATGACCCTTCTCACATCTTCTCTACCTTCATCTCCAAAACTACAACAGCAGCTCACCTCCTCCTCCGAGATATTAACAAAACCAGGCACTGCCTTCCTTTTAACAATGCCAAGGATCGCTTAACCATACATGTCAGCTCTAAACTGGATTTCGGTGCCAGCATCCTCTTTGGTCTCCCCACATACGGTTCCTGTCCACTCAATAAGATCATTAACTTCGCAACTAGTACTGCGTTGGAATCACTTACATCACACCTACTTCCTCTTGCCTACACCAGGCTGGATGTCTGACAATACAAAACAGGGCCAGATAAAAAGTCTTCTCCTGGTTCAGAAATCTATTCATTGTTATGCACCACTGTATTTATCCTCCTGTGTTCAACTCTACAAGCCTTCACGTAATCTCTGATCTGCCTCAACTACACTTGTGGCACCTCACTGTAGCCTGTGTAGCATGGTGCATGTGCTGCACTTGGTGTGGAAGCCGGAAGGATTCTGGAAGTGGAATGTGGAATGGTGGAGAGGACACAGAAGCTGGCGGTTGGAGACACTAAAGCATCCTCCTTCAGATACTCCTTTCATATCCCCTTTTATATATCTAAATAAGACTCAATTGTATCAATAAACCCTTTACTATTTATAACATAACTGTCCCTCGTTTATACTACACTTGGCGACGAGGAAGTCTGTTTGCAGACAGTTTAACTAAGCAATCACCTGAAGAGCGGAACATTTGGCGAAGAAACCAAAGATAAGCAGGTGAGCAGCAAGAAATCCACTTAGTGTGCACAATTGATAAAGAAGCGCTGTTTAATCATTTCTGCAGAAGTGAGTTTAAGTAATGTGAGGCACTCGCCATCTATGTTAATGCTCAAGTAATTACTCACAGCTGCTGTTATTAATCCGCGTGGCCGCCTCGAGCCGCGTATCATATGTAAACACTGTCTCGAGCGGATGGCGAGCTCTCATTGCAATAGCAGAAGAGACGCTTCAGAAAAAAGGACCCGCAACGTCACGACGTGCATCATTTGCGTGCATCCATTTTTAATGGGTTACTGTGGCAATAGCAAAACAAAGGCCACTGAGAGTATGACGTACGGTGAAGCGGTGCTGTTAATGAGACAAAAATAAACATAATCGTGACAAAAGGAAACAATAACGCTGCGGATGTAATGTGAACAATAACATCCAGCCGATGTCCGCATAATTATACTAATAAAGCGGCAAAAAAAAAACACAGAGAAGATAATAGAGAAAGATACTAATCTGCTCCTACTCCTACTCGTCCCAGTACTTAAGGAAAAAGAGAAATGGGGTGCAGGAAAATTTTAAAGTATAATATTTAGGAAATGTGATATTTCATCAGTATAAGAAAATAGGAATGGTAAGGAGTGTATTACTCCTTTGTCAACTGAAGAATTGACAGTAGCAACCATTGACAACAGAGGGGCAGGTGATCAATCCACAGCCTGAAACATGACAATGCACATTGTTCCACCACCAGCCATGTTTTTGCTTGAAGCTGGAGACCCAAACTTACCATGGAAGAGATGGTTAAAATCGTTTGAACATTATGCGTCAGTGGTCTGCGGAACGAACTACAGTGTAGAGAGGAAAAAGTCATTGTTACTCCATTGTTTGGGACCAGCAGGACAGGAAAAAGTATGAAGATTTACTGAACATACCAGATGAAGAGGATATGAATGAATATGAGAAATGTATTGCCAAATTGAATAAACATTATGAAAAAAAGCTGAGCACAATACTGGAAAGATATAAGTTTGGCAAGAGATCACAAGAAATCGGGGAAAGTGTGGAACAATATATAACTGCTTTAAGGAAACTTGCTAAGAACTGCAAATTTGGACCACAACTAGATGAGAGACTCAGAGATCAATTCATGCTAGAGTGTGATAGCACCAAGATTAGGGAAAGACTATGGGCTGAAGATGACCCTGATTTGGATGTGGTACTACGCATTGCCAAGGAAGTTGAACATATGGAAAACTGTGTAAAGACTTTAGAGAATAGTGTAAAAAGTACTTCTGTGAAACCAGATACTAATATCAATGCAATTCAGATGACTAAAGCTGATAATGGGAACAGTGAAAGTTCTGTAATCAAGCGGAAAGAAGAACCCAAGATGCAAAGTACATACCAGTACAATGGTGATGTGAAGAATCAAGGGTTTGGACGCGGATTTGGAGGATACGACCGGGGGCGTTTCATAAATAGTCATCGACCTCAAATGAGTCAAAGAGGCAGAGGAAGAATTAGAACGTGCTTTAGATGTGATAGTCACATGCACTGGGCTAACAGCCCTGAATGTCCAGCTGTTCATATAATCAGCAAGAACTGCAATGGAAAAGGTCATCTGGCCAAATGCTGTAGAATTGATAAAGGAAACATGAATTGGATTGGTGGCGCAGAAGAATATGATGAGGAAGAATGTGTTTTTGTCATCAGTGATGGCGCAAATAAAACAGAACTAGAAAGTCTCAAGACCAATATCATGATAAATGGTTCTCCAGTAATAATGTTGACGGATTTGTGAGCGAAATACATGTTATTGCCGGAAGCAATATGGAAAAAGATTGGTCCAAAATGGTTAAATGAATCGGACATTAATCCCATTGCTTACGGTGGTATGAAAATAGACATAATTGTGTGGTTTGAAGCAAAGTTGGCTTTCAAGGACAGAACAACCAATGGGAAAGTGTATGTATCAAAAAAGGGGGCATCACCTTTACTTAGCTGGACACACCAAGCATGGCTTAAGGTTCGATTGGATGCAAGAGCAGAAAAATCCATTTATGTGGTTGAATCAAATGAAATGACTGCAGAGACAATAAAGAAAGAAGTATCCAATGATGGAATAGGATGTGCAAAAGGTATTACACACAGACTACAACTCAAAGAAAATTGCAAACCAGTTGCACAGAAGCTGAGGAATGTGCCTCTAGCCATGAGAGAAGTAAAGAAGGAATTGAAGAAACTGGAGGAGCAAGGATAATTGAAACAATTGATGCAGCAGAATGGGTGCCACCATTGGTGGTAGTGAGGAAGAGCTCAGGAAAAGTCAGAGTGTGCATTGGTCTTAGAGAATTGAATAAATGCATCATACCGGAAAGACACCCATTACCTAATATTCAAGAGCTATTATCAACTATGGGGTCAGCAAGAGTATTTTCGACCCTAGATCTCAATTCTGCATACCATCAAATTAAGTTGCATAAGGACTCAAGACGTTTAACTGCATTCATAACACCGGAAGGTCTATATCAATATAGGAGAATGCCATTTGGTCTTATATCAGCAGTGAAGTGGGAGAATGGGAAAACAAGCTCCCCCCATCTCATCAAGACCATGGCCTAGAGGATCACGGCCCAGGCACCCCCCACGGGACGAGATTGTCTATCTACCAGATGACAAAATACCCTGGTTCAGGAACATAAGGGTATGCCCACCAGCCTGTCTTACGCAAGCCGACACCTGCGGCATGGATGAACTCGACTAAGACAACAGCCACAAGTATCCACATCGTTAGAGATGCCATAACGACCTAGCCAACTGCCAAGAACACACGTGCCACCATGCACACTGGTCACTCACACACCAACCTACACGAAGAACATATTCAGTGCTATGACGTAGGTGACTGACACACCCACTGATGTGCATCGTTGTTATTTTTCACATAGGCCTTTTTATAGTAATGCAGAAATGCAAGACGCCTGAAGAGCTTTTGTGTATACGCTTGCTGACGCTTCTCCCACCACTCGCCCTGTGACGACACCATCATGTATACCTAACACTGCTTGTGACGCCATGTCAACCCGCGATCTCCATACATGGATTATGTATCGCCACCCATGAACCAGTCCCGAGTAGGCCGCAAGCAAGAGCCTCATCATGAAAATCCTCTCAGAGCAAGAGTACAAGTGCTGATCATGCAGAACGAGCCCCAGCGAGAGCTCACAGCCAAGGCCACGATGTTGCAACTCGCATGCTACCAGCCCGGCACCAAAGTTACACCTGTAAAAAAAGCCAAGCCCACAGAAACGAAATACAAATCTAATTTGCAGGATTCTGCTCCAGCTATGGTCTCTCCACACGTGACCAAGCTGATCTGACAAGGTGCCAGACCCACGAGACAGAAAGTCGCCTGGGTCCCACGTCTGGGACACAGGTTGCAACAATGAAGCGGCAAGATGGACACCTACGGCGATGGGAATGACCTGCTCACAAGCCTATGAGCAGACCTGTACGTTGCCTGCACAAACACATAGTTGCACATTGTTGCTAATGACAGGTACACCGCGAGCTGGGAACGACGATGGTCCCAGGCTTGAGGGCTCGCGGGAGAACCAATCAGAACACAGGGCGGCTCATCACTGACGTCAGTAGTATTAGCCAATCACCAGGGGTCCCCTTGTAGCAATCTTCAAGTATCTAATAGTAGGGACAGCCCAAGTAAACCACCTGACTCATCCTTAACCACTAACATCCTTCTCCATATGTATCCTATACTAACCCTACCACTCGGGGAACCAATCCGGAGTGGCAATAGGTTTTTTTCTAACTTTCCCAGGTGACGCAGATAGTGCGTCATTCTGCCATAAAAAGCGCCTGCGAGCCCCGCTAAGAGTGAGAGTCTGGACGGACGCGTACGAGACCCATCCCTGCCGTTGTTATAATAAACAGCAGAACCACCTTGCTCCTTGTGTGTGTCTCATACTCCTTTTGGGAAACACGGGAGGAGTTGGGGCCTCCCAGCCCGGAGGTCCGCGGACGGCTCTGGCGGCCCCGGGATAATCACCACGACAAGTTGGAGGCACTGCTGAGATCTCTTTAAGGTCTTCCCTTTTGAGTTTTTTTCTTTTTCCAAGGCCTCTCGTTGCGAGGAGGCCCGGCGGTGCACGGTCCCCTCTGCTGCTGCCCCCTTTTGAGAACTACAGGACCATCGCGGAACTGTGAGAAGACCGGACAGCGCAATCTGGATATTGGCCCTCGGGAGCCGGTTGAGAAGTATCCCGCCCGCCGTTGGCGAATGTCCAGACGTGGTCTAAACGAGGGGAGGTGGCGAGCCGCTTGGAGGGGTGCACGCAGTCGAGCGGCCCCGCATCAAGAGAACTTGGTGAGTATGGCACACCCAACGAGCAATGTGACATTGTGAGAGAGGGGGGAGGAGTTGTAATAAGGGCGGCGGGAGGTGTTATTACAGTGTGTTGCAAAGATTTGATTAATAAGTGTTGATAGACGAGTGAGCGGTAATGGGACAGGCACGAGGGCCTTCCTCTACCACGTCACAGAAGCAGGGTGGGTGGAGCCAGAAGGCACTACGTGCGGTTGCTCGTAGACACTGATTGGTCCAGTTCGTGGACACCTGTAGAGGGGGTGTATGTGGCTTTCCTATGAATTGGCGTTTTTGATCAATGAGTAGACGAGGATCCCTATTGATCGAGCAGGTGAAACTCGATAGATAGATGACGTTTTCCTGTAGGAGGTAGCTAGATTGTTGCCAAGTACGGAAGATAATTGGCTGGTTAAGCTCCCCCGGCGAGGGGTGTGTCACATGCGAGGCGACCCAGTGTGCACAGTCCGATTATAAGAGTGTATTGTTGGTTACCTTGTTCCGAGCGTAACAAGAGGACAGCTGTGGGGTTAACAGGGACAAGAAGTTAAAACTTATTGCGCGCTCTCTTGAAGTGTAAAGATCTTACCGGTAATAGTTGAAAGAGGTTGGTGACGTCACCCGTAGGACCTTCATAGGACACCTTGACCACATCGTGTTGTTTGAGGGTTGGTAGGGAGTAAGCAGAGGATAAGGGCGGCACAACAGAGGTGGGGAGGCCGCGCACGGAGAACACCGTCCACCTCCAAATACGTGAAGGGTGAAAAGGGGGAAGTGACCGTACACGCAGAACGCCGGCCACACTGAGTAAGGTGGAAGAAAGAGGGGAGTGGAAAAGGTGGGGCGGCTGTTCAAGCGCATCACACAGGGCACGCAGCCGCAGGGGGCTTCGTGTGCCGTGGCCTCAGGGGGCCGTACCAACAGTATTAAAGGAAGAAAACAAACAGAGGAAAAGGACTGTATACTTGTAATTGTTCTACTTGATTGTTTTACTTTTAGCGGACGGTCGAAAGTCCCCAATCTACAGGGCCAGGTAACGACGGTTGTGCTGAAGGGAGTTAAAAGCACAATATAACCATGTCATAAGGGTCGGGATCTTGAGGGTGGGGGAACACTCTGACTACCCCCCTCCAACATATTTGCAAAACGCTGTCACCCCACAGGGAAAAACGTATCAAATATAGCATAGAATGGACACAAGGAACAGACAACAAAATGACGACACCATGGCCGCCTAACGGCAGTTTTGAACCGTACGTCCAACACTCACTGCTGACACACATACACAACACGTACAAAGGGAAGAAGTTGGCACATCACGTGGAGGTGTTTAAGTTGTGGATGATGTTACAGGGATCCCAGCCAGGACCAACCGGAATGTTCACTGTGGAAGGGATGGCAGAAGAGAAGGGGAGCGAAGAAACAAAGGAGGGGAAGGAGATTAAGGAGGAAGAAGGGAACGGGGAAACGGCGACCAGTAACGTACAGTGCGCGGAAAGAGACAGGAAGGGGGATGAAAGGTCTGGTAATGGACATGAAGTAGAAGTAAAGAGGGAAGGGACAGAAGACATGCCCCTAGCGATGGTAGTGAAGAAAGAGGAAGGTGGGTTGTATCCTGTGACGGAGTTACGAGAAGCAGCAAGGCAACAACTGATGGCAGCTGAGGGGTACTCAAACCCTGCATACACCCCTCCACCATATACCGCTACAGGTAGCTACCAGAGGGGGGAGGAGGTGACAAGCACGATGGGTTTGAGTTGCACGCAGGCGCGCACAAAGGGAGGGAAGAACAGCGAGGAGCACATTTTGAACATAGGACAAGACAAATGGATAGCAGCGCAGGTGCTCTTAAAGCTGCAAGGGACATTAACAGGAGAAGAAAAAGATGTGGTGAGGAGAATGAATAAGGACGACACAGGTAGTATTGGAATAGGGGGTGAGGAGAGTAACACAAGGGAAGGAGAGCTGTCACAGGAAGAGGAGATGTTGGAGGAACGATTGGCTGAATTGAGGGACGAGCGGAGTGCACTGATTAAGAAGCTCCCGAGCAGCACAGCGTTACATGAAGAGGAGGGAGGAAGAGAAGGAAAAGGAAATGAAACTATGGAAGAAGAAAATACTCTCTGAACACACCAGGAAATACGAAGAAGGTAAAGTAATAGAAAGCATATTAGAAAGGAAAAAGGAGAAATGGGAAAGGAGGAGAGAGGAAGAAAGGATATTAGCAAAGGTAAGTAGTGAGGTGATGGAGGAATTGAAAAAGAAGAGAGAGGAAATAGGTGGTGAAATAGTGGAAAAGAAGGAAGAGGAGAGCAGAGAGAGGAAACTGGAGCCTGGGGTAAGAACATATGCACATCAGGATGCGGAAGTGGCTACAACATCAGCACAAGGGGGAGTAACTAGTAGAGGAGAACAGAAAGGAATGGATTTAATTGACTTAAAAACGGGGACAGTAAGGGGGAAATGGACAGATTGGGGGTTGTCGCTCCTGGATGAATTCTGCAGCGAAGAAGAAGAGAGGGTGGGAAGAGAAGGAAGAAGCGGCGGTAGGGAGAGTTTAGATAAATTGTACATCACACGCGCTAACGGGGAATCACCATGGGCATGCAGGAAGAGGGAAGAAGAGAAGAGAAGTGAGGAACAGGTAAGAGAAGTGGCAGGAGGAACAACACACGCAGTAATATCCACATCATCACGCCCAACACGCCCACCCACACCCGCGCCTGAACACATACCATACATCGGCAGGCTCAGAGACATCCAAGGACGCAGGCAGGAAGAATGGCAACTCACACCTGCAGTGAACCAAGAGAGTAATAGGAGAGGGAGGAGAAACGAAGGAGAAGATATGACAAGCAGTGGTAATATAGATATGGCAGCAGTTTTACTTGACATAGAGGAAGAGGAGGAGTACACGGATTCCACCCCGCGACAATGGGGGAGACAGATGGGGTACAATTTAATGCCATTATTGGAGAGGGGAGGGGCCAAACCACATTATGTCCCTTGGAAGCATGCTAATAAGGAGAATATAAAGTGCAGGCTCCCATCACTAAGCGGAGGAGCAGGGGAATGGATATAAGCGATGGAAAAACACACCGCAGGACAGAAACTAGCAGTGGGAGACGTGAAGGCACTATTAATATCAATATTAGGGGATGCGGCAGATGACATTTGGAAGAGGGCAGGCTTCCCCGGAGTTACAATAACAAAACACGTCACATGACGGGGCGCCATTTGCCAACTGCAGGCATGCATTGTGGCAGGCACTGAGGGTCCAGTACCCAGACACATCAGGTATAGGAGCAATTACGTCACGCAAGATGCGTGAGAATGAAGATCCTGTTGATTATATCCAGGAGATTCAGGAGAAGTGGCGCTTGGAAACTAGGGAAAATGGGACAAGACACCAGCCATTTTTTACCACATACTAGTACAAGGGCTCCCGGAGACAGTACAAAGACAACTGAAGAAGATAGTGGGAATGGAAGCTAAGGCCTGGCCAGAAATACAACTAACAATAATACACCACTGTAGGATGTGGCAAGAAAAGATGAAACAAAAAGAAGAAGATAGGAAAGCAGAAGAGGAAAAATTAGTGCAGAAAAAACTAACAAAGTATACCATGGAAGGAGCACTAATAACTACACCGGCAATAATGGCACCAAACCACATGAAAGTAGTGGCTACACAAGATTACACACAACAACAAATAGTACCATTACCACAACCATCACAATTTATAACACAACAGATGCCACCACCCCCACCATACACGGCTCCTACAGGAGGAGGGTACATGCCACCGGGAAATGGATATTATAACAACCCCTGGGGAAGGGGCAGAATGATGAGAGGGAGAGGGTATGGCCAACATGCACAACAGCAAAGGGGAGGATTTCGAAGTTACTACCCCAATGGGCAACAAGGGTACCAAGACAATGCAGGGAATTTCCCATGGCAGGCCAGGGAACCACCTGTATGTTGGGTTTGTGGAATGTTGGGACATATGTCACGCACATGTAGAATGAGGCCCACCCCGCCAGCATGGGGGGAACAGGGACCACAAGGGCCTATGAGGGAGCAACAGGTTTACCAGCAACAGCAGGGAACGCAACAGAGCAACAGACAACAGCAAGTATCACCACAACAGCCACAGCAACAGATGCACCACTACGCTGCACCGCAGCAACAGTTACAGACATACACACCACCGCAGCAACAGGTGGCAGTAACACAACAACACCAAGTGCAACCAGTACAACAGCTCACTCAAATACAGGACCATAAATTGGCACCCATTGATACACCGCTACAACAAACACAGTTGGGGAGGGTGACTGTCTTGGGACACAACCCTTACACAGGAAGCGGTCAGTCACTGTACCCACAATAGGACAGCCCACAGATGTCCTTGGTTTGACCCATCCTGTCTATAACACCTAATAGTGTGGAGGAACCATGCATTCAGGTAGTGATAGGTGACAAACATTTTTCCTTCCTTGTTGACCCTGGGGCAACTAGCTCTTGCATAAGGGAGGGTAAATTTAAAATGTCAGGCGAGGCCATGCACACCCAAAGATTCTCTGGGGCTAGGGGGTTGGTTCCCTTTACTGATAACATCTCCTTATCTATAGGAGATTATGACATGTCTGTCCCACTCCTATATATTCAAAGGAGTCGCCAGTGAACATACTTGGAAGGGACATAATGAGCAGATTAAATATGACAATCTCCTTCACGGAGAACGGCATAATTTGCTCCACACCAGGAATAAACATGCTTACTGCATGACAAATACTGCAAGCTTACTGTGGCCAGACAGTAGCTCGAGCTGAGTCTGTGGATGGCGATCTGTTCCAATATGGAACAGACATGGCATTTGCATGGATGCCAGAAATAGAAGGCAAGATTTGGAGGAGGCCGGCAGCATATTTGTTCAGGCCTGAGACACCAGCTAGTGAACCAGAGGGGAAGGTGATTTCGGTAAGCATCGAGAGCATTATAGCGACTGCAGATTATATCGCAGTACATGCCCAAGACAGGGCAGGGAGAGCATGGAGAGCAGTAATAGCACTGGCTGAGGGATGCAGGCTCACGCAGGTGTCTGATGAAGAGCTCTTTTCAGTGAACAGAGGAGAAGGAGAGATGGTATTTATGATGAGTGTTGACATCTGGTTAAGAGTGACATACAAGCAAGTAGCACTGAAAATGGCAATGGCACTCGAGGCACCTGCATCTACCCCAGTACCATTTTACGAGTAAGACATGGCTAAAGTTCCACCATCACTGTGGACTACCAGTCCCTATGACGTGGGCTGCATAAAGAGCATTAGAGGAGTAAAAATAAAGTTGAAACAGGGCGCAATACTAACTAGAGTGAAGCAATACACACTATCAAAAGAGGCAAATAAGGGCATATACGAAACCATAACAGTCATGATAAATAATGGCATATTGGTACCATCAGAATCAGCATGTAACATAGCTGTGTGCCCAGTGCGCAAAGCTAAAGGAGGGTCTTGGCGTTTCATCCAGGACCTCAGGCCCTTGAATTACATTATAGAGGCAGAATACCCCATAGCAGCAAACCCAGCCACGATACTATGTGGAATACCAGCAGAGGCATGATGGTTCACCGTGATTGACCTCAACAATGCCTTTTTCTCAATACCTCTGCACCCAGATTCACAAGATTTGACAAGCTTCACATACAGGAATACAAAATGAAACACACCAGGTTGCCACAAGGGTACTGCGAGTCACCCTCAATTTTCAACAGAGTAATACAGATGGATTTGGGAAACATTGAAATGGAGAGCACGGTGCTGCAATATGTTGACGACATAATAATTTGCAGCACAACTGAGGATAGGTGCAGGGAAGATTCAGTAAAATGCTGACAGTGTTGGCTGAAAAGGGGTACAAAGTAGAAAAGGAAAAGTTACAGTACTGTCAGGAACAGGTACTATACATTGGCCAACTAATATCCCAGCACGGAAGAAACATTGCACCACAAAGAGCACAAGCCATAACCAACACACCACAACCACAAACTGTGAGGGAGCTGCAGTAGTTCCTGGGCCTATGCAACTACTGTAGAGCATGGGTTTTCGACTATAGCTCGTGCATAGGACCCCTACTCGAAGCACTAAGAGAGGCACAAAAGGGGGACAAGAGGTTGGGGTGGACAAGGGAAATGAAAGAGGCGTTTGATGAGTTGAAACACGCCATATCCACAGCTCCCGTACTAGCCACTCCAAACTACGAACATCAATTCTTCATTTTTTCACAATGCGACTCACCAGTAATGAAAGCAGAATAGACTCAGAAAACTTACATGGGACACAAGCCAATAGCCTTCTACAGCAGTCACTTGGACCCTGTCATGTTAGGACATTTCCCTTGCGAACAGGGCCTCGCTGCAGCTGCATTTGCGGTGGAAAAATCATCATCGATAACAATGATGTGCCCCACCACATTATTTCTGGAACATGCACTGTTTGCAATTTTGAACAAACCTAAGTCCACACTGACCACACAGAGGGCGTCAGGTTACAAAATCATTTTATCAAGACCCGAATTGACAATTGTCAGATGCAGTAACGTAAACCCAGCCAGATTCATAGCAGAAGTTGTTGAGGAAGGTGATTATGCCCACGATTGCACACAGACTATTGAAATCTACTCCAGCACAAGGAAGGTGGAGGAGTGTGCTCTTAATGGGGGTGAGATAATGTACATTGATGGGTCATCAACCATTGATCCGAGCATTGGGATAAGGAGAACTGGGGCAGCAGTAGTTAAAATGATGGAAGATTTGATGTATGTCTCAGTAAAATGCGTGCAATTACCGCAGCATTATTCGGCTCAGGCAGCGGAATTGGTTGCACTGATTTTGGCACTAAAGGAAAGTGTTGACAAAAGAGTTACTATATACTCTGACAGCGCATATGTCACATCAACGGTGCACTCCGGGTTAATAAAATAGCAGAGAAGGGGGTTTAGAAGAGCTGATGGCACCCCAGTACAACATGCCCTCTTGCTAGCAGAATTGATTGAAGTAATTAATGACTCCCAAGAGATAGCTTTGGTTAAGTGTCAAGCACACACTAATGGAGATGACTATATCTCGAAAGATAATGGAACAGCAGACGCACATGCCAAGCATGCTGCATATTTTGGTGAAATATGGACCCCCCTAGAATCAGAGAGAGGGAGGGGGAGGTCAGTGGTAAAACAGATGATGATGAAGGAAGGGTACACTCATCTCCATGCAACACAGATAATGGAGTTGCAGGCAGCTGCACCAATGGCAGAAAAAGAACTGTGGGTAAAGAGAGGATGCATGATGTCCCCAACAGACGCGCTGTGGCGTCAAAATAATACTGGAAAGGTGGTCATGCCATTGGCACTGTTGAACACTGCCCTGGACCAGCTTCATCATCCAGCACATACACGAAAGGAAGTGATTGCAGCACGAATTAGGGAGGCTTGGTTCTGCCCCGAGTTAAATTCTCATGTTACCAATTTCATCAGCAACTGCCTCACATGCCAACAGTTTACGGCTGGTCACACGCTGCAAGTGATAAAAGGTACTATACCCCGGCCTAAAGGACCCTTCCCACACCTTCATATTGACTACGTTGATATGATCAATGTATGTCAAGGACACAGGGACATGATTGTAGTGGTATGTCCATTTTCCAGGTGGATCGAGGCCGTACCCTGCTCACACGCGGATGCGTTTAGAGCAGCTAAATTTCTAGTGAGAGAGGCCTTCCCCAGGTGGGGTGTTTGCGAAGTGCTGCGGTCGGACAACGGCCCACACTTTGCTAATTAAATGTTTGAGCACATCACATCTTTGCTGGGTATTAAACATAAATTTGCATGTGCATACCATCCACAGGCCAACGGTATATGTGAACGCCTGAATGGCCTATTAAAAGAGGAAATTGCAAAAATTCAGCAGACAACTAAAAAAAGCTGGTTGCACTGCCTTCCGCTGGCTCTATTTGAGTTAAGGAATAGGCCAGGATCTGATCACCACCTCACTCCCCACGAGGTGGTGACAGGATGTCAAATGCGCCTTCCTTTAACGCCAACATCAAGAGCCTTTACTGACCATGATAACACTGCAAATGTTTTTGGTGACGAAATGTATCAATATGTGTCTTCCTTGATTGCTAGTGTCGCCTTTGTATCTCAACAGCTCGAGCGCACGCGGGGTGAGTCGAAGAGCTCACAACAAAAAGACACCAACGAGGAACAGGAGAAGGAAGCACTATGCACTATTGCGGAGGGAGATCACATGCTCCTCTGCAACTTCGAATGGAAGTGGAACAGCCCACGCTGTACCGGGCCCCACTTGGTAGAGGCAGTGGCTCCCAGAGCAGTAAAGCTACACGATAAGCACGCCTGGAATCACCTACACGACGTGAAGCCCTACAAACATCAGACCCGCCCTAGCGTTGACGACAGGGCCATTGCAAGACCAACAACATCAACAACGTCGGCTACAGACAAGGATACAGCCACCGCCGCTGAGGACAATTGTGTCACTGCCCCTGACCACTCCTCAGTCACAAACACTGCCATAGACTTTGGACACTTGCCCATAGCCCACCCCATGGTCACGAGATCACAAAGTAAACAAACTTCTGCCCAACCCAGTCCCAGTGCCCCGAGCCCCAGCCCTGCCAAGGTCACCACCGATTGAAGGACATTGTACAACAAACTTGATGTTCACACACACATATAAAACACTTGTATGTTTTTCTTCTACCTTCTCTCGCACATGCAGGTACCACATATCATTGTATTGTTTAGAAGGTAAAGTAACTAACAGTGTGCTCTGCCCAGGAGTAGACGCTGCCCACAGATGATAACACCCCTGAGGCCCTATCACACCAATTTGTATATCATATAAGGAGGCCAAAGTACCTAAAAAGAAGGAAGGTACGCGTATATTACACCGCATTTGTTTGGCCATAAAACAATCATTTCCCCATCTTCACGAGCACTTGCCGGCTCTAAGAGATGGGTCACTAAGATTAGTGTGGGAACAGCTCTTCGCCTGGGCACTGAATGATTACTTAATACGGAGAGCTTAACTAACAAATACTAACAATAATAACGAGCACATTCAGGATTTTCAGGTGGGCACCTTTAACGTCGCAAGAATAAGCTGCCGGACTGCAGCGAGGTAAGAGCAAAAATGCCAGTGAGAATAGCTCTTGTAATAAAATTGATAGGAGTGTTGGTCATCACTGGTCTATTGGCTGCCTCTGTATGGCAGAAAAACTATGCTCCAAATTTTATGGCTGCATCCAAAACTAACCTACCCCCTCCCACGGCTGCAACAGGTATGATATCAGGTGCTACTAGCAACCCTAAAGGTAAGGGAGGTAGAGTTAAACGCAGCACATATACTGACAATAAAGGTATTGATAATTACATAACAGACTCAGCACACATCTCAAACAACATGTGGTACCAGGACATGACCCAAATTGGTAAGCAGACAACTGAGGACAACTGCTATGTGTGCTCATTGATCCCATACGCCATGAGCGCATCAAAAACATTTGTTGCCACTGAAATACAGGAAAAAACAGTGCAATGTATAATATATCTGGCACTTTTCCAAACGAGGGGACGATTCCAAGGGACGGTGGTGAGAATGCAGTGGAAAACAAGGGACACATACCCATACGAAAAATAATTTCCTCAAGACATATTTGAACTAGCATAAAAGCAGCTTACATGACGAAGCATTTAGATACATGACGGATGGCCCCGAAAAAGGAGAAACTAAGAAAGTAATGCTAGAATACCTGCCGTGTGATTGGTACGCCACTGAAGTTCCTGGTGTACAAGGATGCTGGGAGAGACCACTGATAACTATACCTGGGAAAATATATATGAACAATGAATGGGAAATAGGAGTGGTTGGGAGCAACATGATAACAAGAGAAAATATTACCACCATACAGGAGCACACCCGACAGATGTTGGACGACGTGGGGTAAATATGTACCCATGCTGACGTGGATGGAGAAGGATGAAGACCCAATAAGCATACTACCACTGACTGCACCCAAACTATGCTACCAACACAAAGGAGATATGGATGTGGGATACAACACCAACTGTGGAAGCGTAGTGGCACTACCAGAGGGGGTGCTGGAACGGCAGTTATAATGGACCACTATTGGGCCTACGGTGATAAGGCATACCACACCTTGCCTCCATTATGGAATGAATATGTACCAGGGTACACATCAACGTACCATCACTGGTAGTACCTCAAAAACATGTTAACATGGCCAATTTCCCCAAGATGACGAAGGGAACAAGAGGAGGAAAAGGTCTATACAATCACAAGAAGGAGAGAAAAATAACAACAATAACATTCTACCAAGAATGAAAAGACAAGGAGAACCCCTGACAGGAAACTACCTGTGGGGAAGATCGGAAACAGCACTCACCTCAATCCCACCAGAACACAGATTATTCAGCAGGGCTGCAATGTTCTTCTCGTCAATAATACACCCAGGACTACAAGCATTTGCAAACACAAAATGGCTTCAGATCACCCAGTGGGAACTGATGATGACGATTAATTTGACAGTAAATGGATTCAACGCCATAAAAGAAGAGCTACGAGCGGTAAGAATGGTAGCACTACAAAACAGATATGTGCTGGATCTTCTCACGGCTATGGAAGGAGGAGTTTGTGCGAAAATTGAACAATCATGCTGCACATTTAGCCCTGCTAACGACGCAGATAATGGAACACTTACTGAAGCAGTATCACAACTGGCCCAGATGCACTCCAAAATGATGGAAGAAAGCAAAGGTGTAAAGAAGGATACCAGTTGGTTTTCATTCATATGGTCATGGATGCCGTCATGGATGTCAGATGGACTGAAGAGTATAGTTGGATGCATAATATAAGCTGCAGCAGTATTGATTGTAATAAGGTTCTGGAAGGCCAGAAAAGCACACACTACAGACGAAATGATAGAAATGGTTGGCATGCACCCCTTGATGCCAACTGATGATGACCAGCAAACCAACGTGATAATAAAGGAAAGAGAGAGACTGCGTAAACAGATCCTTAACAACCACTTGGATCCACCATCTGTGAAGTTGGAGAACCCAAGAAACCTGAGGAGCTATGTTGGAAGATGGGTGTACTGCAATCCAGGTGGCAGCTGTGTTTATATGTACTGGTCGTTCGAAGATCATGTCAACCACTATGGACACTTGGCTGGAATAACTAAAGTATGGAGAGTAAGAGTAAATAAAGAAAAAGATATGTTTGTGGTCGACAAGTCGACCAGAGGGGGGACTGAAGTGGGAGAATGGGAAAACAAGCTCCCCCCAATCTCATCAAGACCATGGCCTAGAGGATCACGGCCCAGGCACAGCCCACGGGACGAGTTTGTCTATCTACCAGATGACAAAATACCCTGGTTCAGGAACATAAGGGTATGCCCACCACCATGTCCGACTCAAGCCGACACCTGCGGCATGGATGAACTCGACTAAGACAACAGCCACAAGTATCCACATCGTTAGAGATGCTATAACGACCTAGCCAACTGCCAAGAACACACGCGCCACCATGCACACTGGTCACTCACACACCAACCTACACGAAGAACATATTCAGTGCTATGACGTAGGTGACCGACACACCCACTGACATGCATCGTTGTTATTTTTCACATAGGCCTTTTTATAGTAATGCAGAAACGCAAGACGCCTGAAGAGCTTGTGTATACACTTGCTGACGCTTCTCCCACCACTCGCCCTGTGACGACACCATCATGTATACCTAACACTGCTTGTGACGCCATGTCAACCCGCAATCTCCATACAATGGATTATGTATCGCCACCCATGAACCAGGCCCGAGTAGGCCGCAAGCAAGAGCCTCATCATGAAAATCCTCTCAGAGCAAGAGTACAAGTGCTGATCATGCAGAACGAGCCCCAGCGAGAGCTCACAGCCAAGGCCACGATGTTGCAACTCGCATGCTACCAGCCTGACGCTAAGGTTACACCTGTAAAAAAAGCCAAGCCCACAGAAACGAAATACAAATCTAATGTGCAGGATTCTGCTCCAGCTATGGTCTCTCCACACGTGACCAAGCCGATCTGACAAGGTGCCAGACCCACGAGACAGAAAGTCGCCTGGGTCCCACGTCTGGGACACAGGTTGCAACAATGAAGCGGAAAAATGGACACCTACGGCGATGGGAACGACCTGCTCACAAGCCTATGAGCAGACCTGTACAAGTTGCACATTGTTGCTAATGACAGGTACACCGCTGTAGTGATACACAAAATTGCAACTTTGCCAATCAGGGCTTTAGATGACAGCATTAGCCGCTGAAAGCCAATAGTGTATTCAAAGTATGTGCCAAAAATGCTGACAGTAGTCTGTTGTAGCACTTCCATTATGCAGTAGTGAGCTACAAGGAATATGCAGGCCTAGTAGGAGTGATAGGTCACATTATGCAGGCAGGGCGAGGGCCCCGAGCTCTGTAGCTAATAGACAATATTGGAGTGTTTGGAACATTATGGCACCTATATAGCGCTTAAATAGCCAGTCTTAAGCGCTATGAACACTAAACTATGAGTGCATGCCTTTTAGAGCTTGCTCTAATAGGGTTAATACATCTCGGCTTCCCTTAGAATATTCTGCCTCTCTAACGGTAGCCCTGTAAACTAATCTCCCTTTCTCTGGGAAGGCACTGATAAGACATTCCTGAGCTTTCGCGCAGATGGGCTCCAGGGAGGGGCTCAGAAGAAGGAGCACAGTGGAAATTTACAGAGCTGGGTTTTTCCATGAGCCAGCCTATATTTTGCACAGGGAAAGTTCTGGAACTGTGCGTCATGGACAGACAGCACGAGATTATAAAATATGCATGCTCACATGACTCAGGTGGGAGATCGTCCTGTGGACTTGGTTCAAGCAAGATCAAGTGCCCGGAATTGGAGCTCTAACGGCACCCAGCAGCGCTGTCCTCTGAGCGGGGCTTGTTACAGCTAGCTTATGAGGGCGAGGGTCTCGCAGTGCTGATTGAAGGGGCGTAAGACTGTGTTTCTCTATGTTTCTCTATGTTTCATTTCTCTAAGTTTTGTGCTTTGTAATCTTCTCTAACTTGAATCCCAAAATGTATATGAAATTCACTGTTTAGAATAAATACTAAAACTTATGGAAGGTGTCATTTGTCACTAGCATGAGTTCACTGCTCAGCACAATAGAACCTGTATTTTGGGCTGAATTGGGTATTTTTTGCTCTCAAAGGGCTGGCCCCGAGGAAGATTTTGCCCATATCAAGACATTTGGTGGCAGCTTGGGGATTTGTGCAGAGCAGTGCCTTGCTGTGAAATGACAAATTGTGTGAGAGAACACAGTGCAGAGTGAGGAGCAGGCTGTCGCATTTCCTTGGTGGTCTCACTGCAGCTCTGAGACTTCAAAAGACAGCAGCGTTGTGTCGGCTTGCCGTGGCCGATAGCTTGTGTGGTTAAGACTCCCTTCAGTAAATCAGTCGTGACTGACTTATTGCTTGGGAATGGAGCCAGGGAGTACAAGGCGATAAACAAGCGGGAAATGGCTTTGTTTAAAGCGCTCCGATGAATGGTCAAGAAAGATGTATGTTCAATTAGGAAAGAATTTTATCATGCGGTTTCCCCAGTTTAAAGTTGTAATTTGAAATGCAAAGTGAGACGGAGTTCTCATCTCTATTTTGTCATGAGGGCAGGGAAAAATAGTTGCAAGGATTTGACATGCAAATTGTGAATAGTAACCTAACCATTGATTCAGCCCCAGTGTGCTAGCGAGTGGGGGGCTGTAATGTACGGAGGCGAAGGTTCGCTTTTTTAATGTATGCTTTTGAAGTGTTGACATTCCTGAAGATAACGTGGGGAATGAGCCGTGCTTAGGAGAAAGAGTAACATCTGTGCTGAGAGCCTAAAGGGTTTGTTTTTCTTTTGGCAACTGTAAATTCCATGTGCTGGTGGCGAATTCTGTTTAAAGGAAACACACTAAAATGACTATATTGCATTTTAGTTGTGCCATGTTTATAATGGGTGAGAGACTCACTTAAAAAAGGAAGTGAGTGAATGTTATTTGGATTTTCGATTTTTGTGTATTGATTTGAAATTGCAGAATCAGTTTGCAATGGTTTGGGGGGAAAAAACAATTTATATTTTTCTAAATTGCCTCTAAATTGCCCCTGGAGTATTTTTGAGTGTTCCCACGCTATGCCATGGATTTGGACTGTTGCCTTATAAGTGATGCATGTTTGGAAATAGTGACCTGTCGACTGTGGTACATGGTGAAAAATGTTGTTGACACAATAACAGCCCACAAGCAATATAGAGTGTGGGTTGCTCTTGCAGAGAAAGAAAAAAAACGTGCAGGGAGCTGCACTAAACATGGCATTTTTTAAATGCACTGAAATAAGTGGTTATATTCTGGCAATGGTACAACAGAATGAAAAATCTGTGTGTGATAAGACAGCACAAAGATTTAGTGGGTTGTGGGTTCTTTTGAAAGATCACACATTGCATTGGAGTGAGCTCGTGAAGCCAAACTACAAGCTTACGAGGAAGAAAAAAAAAACGTATGCTTTTAAATGGGACATTAATCAGTTCAAAACAGGCTAAAAGACGCTTTGACATTTTGCAAAATTACATGGAGTAGAATCTGATGACAAGAAAAAGTGCCTCTTTTGAAAATAAGAGTCTTGCTGTGTGTGCAGAGCTTGTGCCTTGAAGATAACTTGCACTGTCTTGGGCGAGGTGCGCGAAGAAAAAAAAACTGTTGGAGGAAGGCAGACAAAAGCAGAATACTGCGCTCCTGTTTAGTGAAATGGTGTTTCAGATATGAGAGCTTTTCTGAGTTGCTGGAGAAGATCAGTGCAAGAAAGAGTTAATCTGGATGAACTGTCTGAAACGAGTGCCTTCCATTGAGTTTAAGAGTTATAGGCAAAGAGATAAGCTTGCTGCGTGGTATGGCGCTGCCATGTGCACAGGAAAGATAAACATTGACATTCCTGCATTCCATCCCCTGTGAGAGACACCGTCAGTGTGAGCAAAAAACTGAGGAGGGGGGGTGCAAAGACAGAAATGCTGAAACAGAACTGAAGGCAATAATTGCTGTGAGTGAGAAAATAAAAAGAGCACAATCTACCGTATACATGCTGATGTACGCATGCTTTCTAACAGTATGCAATAACAGAACTGAGCAGAAGTAAAGAATTTGCCCAGTATCAACACTGGAAGGAAAACAAAGGCTGCAGGCAGGATGGCAGACGGGCACATCACATCTGAACATTTGGGGAACCTGTGCATCTGTGAATGGGCTAAGAAAAGACAGCTGCCCATTTCAAGAGACATTGCCGTGCAAGCTGCATTCCCATGCACCATGTGATGTGATGTGAAGTGAAGCGACATTGCTGTGCAAGCTGCATTCCAGTGCTCCATGAGATGTGAACTGAAGTAAAGCTCTGTGCACTGGAGAAGAAACCTCTAGGCGCTTTGAGAAGTGAAAATACACAGCTGGTTAAAAATGCAAGCTACATTGCCAGGGCTGGAGTAACTGACAAAGACATTATGGCATTCCAGATGGAAGCAAAACTGACAAAAGCGCTTAGCCGTTTTGCAAGAGAAAACATGCAGAGCGGGGCTTTGGAGTATAACATGAACACTGCACATTAGCCATGATCCAGAAGCCTCACGGCTTAGTGCAAGAATGAATGATTTGTTGAAGCAACAAAAGAAACTGACTTAGACTATCGCGCTCAAAGGGGTGGTCCAAGAAATCAGCAAACACCCTTTGAGAAAAAAAAATCATAAGTGAAAAACCAGAGGCTTGAAAGACACTAGCTGTATGGAGAAAAATAAACAAAGCTGCTTGTACAACTGCAGGCGATATGGGACTGAAAGACTTTACCTTTGAAATATGGAGTGATGCCAGAAGGGCAACCTAACTCAAGATCATGAGACACTGGAAGCAAGTTGGCGCCTGGCATTCGTGATCGCTCTGGTGACAAAGAAAAGCATTGTGCGACCTGGGTACTTATTATATGGCTTTTGTAAAAGCACAGATCAGTCTGAGGTACCATTGACCAACTATGATCGCATTGCACAAATGAGTTTGTGATTAGGCAGTTACACCCCGTATGGTTGAGTGTAAATAAGCCCCCAATAACATGCAGAAGAGTGACAAATAATTGTGGTAGCAATGATGAAGTGTGTAGTTACCTGATGAGACTTCTGAAGATGGGGGTGGTGTTAAGGGAAGGGGTGGATAACGCTGACATTGTACTTTTGATGAAATCCTAACATTTCTGTTTGTATTTTGCCTAGGCAAAAAAGCAAGACAGTTGCGTGCCATTATTGAAGTAGATGTGTGCAATTTGCGGGTGACACTGATCAGTCAAGCAGACGCATTTTCAGAGAAAGCGAGTCACTGCGTGATGAAATATGCGAACATTGAACGTGTCCTGCACCGCACTCAATGCTGCTAACATGCATGACGTATGAGGACATTTGTTCTGCAACCTGCGAAAGGTGTCCAACAGAGTAATAACTTTTGCTGAACTGGCACGGTGCAGACTTGGCTAGTTATCAAATATTTGATGCTGCACATTCAAATGATTCAGTTGCTGGAAATAACCTGGTTGATATGTTTTGCCTTTCTTGTTTAAAGGACTGTGGACAATGAGTTGTGGACTGTAACATCATGCACCACAAACAGCTGTGTGACACAGCACTTGAATGCTAACACATTGAAAAATGGTTTTTAAATGCACTTTTTGAGATGAATCTGAAAAAACGAAATGGTTTTGCTCTTCCAACTGAATTGCTTTAACCAGAGATGTTTTGCTTTTTGAAAAAAAACAAAAAACTTCTACGTTGCACGTAGGCAGGAAAATGAATTATGAATTGTTGGGGCAGCAGGATTATGCAAGCAGGAGTGTAATTTATTTTGAGATAAGATGAGTGCGCACATCAAAGTCACCTGTGCGTAGGTTAAGATCCTTAATTTGAAGTAATGCTGCCAAGTGTGTGAGCTCTAATTTGAAATGGTAACTTTTGAAACACTGGATACTTTTACAGCCTTAAGGCAGGTAAATGAAACCATGACTGACTTGATATTTGATTTTATGACAGTGTGTGACACGGTTTTTGTTAAACCAACCAGTTTCATGTTTTTGTGGGGACAGCTGTCTCCAGCACACTAATGCAAAGAGTCACCTTCTGATTGTAGACATTTGGAATAATTCTTTGGAAAAGCGCTACAAATGAGTATCCACATGGAATTGCTAGTGTACTGGCCTGGCACATTGTCAGACATCTTTTGTCACTGACTCATATGACTGGTGTCTATGAAATCCTAGGCCCAAATGTTTCAGTGAATGGATCCAACGATTTGTTTAATTTGTTTAATGTGATGTTTTTTTTTCTGACCAAGAACTGCAGCGAGTGTTCTCGCCTAGATTTTATGGACTATAACTTGACTAAATGCATTTCACACAATGGTGTGATGAAACAGCCACTGCCGGATGATAGTATGGTGTTTGTAGCAAAAACTAATATTGTATATGGTAGATATCCCACTTGAAGAAGGGTATTCTCCAAGTCACAATAGGTAGACACTGTGAACATGTTAGATTTTCCAGTAGTAAGGCAACATTTAAATTGTAGGCGGGTAATGCACACCTCTATTATTACAGTGATACACTTAGACATAGATTTATCATGAGGCAATGTTTCCTTAGTACTACCAAGCTGCTACAAATGGAGTCCATTTCTATGGCCCATCACTAGAGTGCGCGTAGCTAGGGAGCTAGATTCATTAATTGCAGGAGCAGCGGGGAGTAACAGGGGCTTTATATGCTTGTGACATAGAAACTGTGCACAATAAGCTAGCCACTATGGGTTCTGATGCCAGCTCTGCTATAGAACTTCTGGCCTAGTGGGGCCCATTGATACGCCCAACACTACTACAAGTATTGGCAACCATTGGAGATGGCAGAATTATAGGTATGAAGACATTTTTCTGCCATAGGGCAGGCCAACAAGACTGCTAAATACACATGATGCATATTATGGCAAACATTGTTAAATCAGCAGGTGTTGGCTTTTCACTCTGAGTGGGGGTGACCATCTCCACACACTGGCACACAGAGCTACAGTTACCAGCATACATATGGATCAAATCGCTTGCTTTTGATTGCATGAATAACACATGCCATGCTTTGATGCAAATTAATAGAATTGTTTTTATTTAGATAACCTGGTGCCCATGGGTTCACCTTGTTCACGAAATTAGATGGTTTCTGGTTGGGTTCCACATATATGGGGGAAGTGTCTAATCACACAGCCCATAGTCACGTTTGAATGCCCTGGGATCAGGGGGAGGGTAGGCCCTTAGAGTGAAAGGCTGCCAGGTTTTAGAATTGGTAACCATACATAAATGCAATAGTGCATTGTAGATTAGACTACACTGGATTGCCTTGACATTCTAACTGCATGCTGCTTTTTAACTGACAATCAGTTATACAATAATTATTTAGGTATTGTTGTGTAGGCCAGGTTTCGGCTAGAGTAAATGTCCATGTTCACTTTGTGTAGGTATTTTTGTGTAGGCCAGGTTTTGACAAGGGTATATGTCACTGTTCACTTTGTGTACATTTTTGTTTAGGTAGTGTTTTACCTTGCATGCCACGCTGACTAACCGCTAGAAGATAGTTTGCTTAAACCTCTTGCAAAGCCCCAAGGTCTTTATCACTGCACTAAATACTATATTGATGGGTATTAGTCAGCATTGTCGCACACACTTTGAATAGGGGTGGAATGTAGTGATACACAAAATTGCAACTTTGCCAATCAGGGCTTTAGATGACAGAATTAGCCGCTGAAAGCCAATAGTGTATTCAAAGTATGTGCCAAAAATGCTGACAGTAGTCTGTTGTAGCACTTCCATTATGCAGTAGTGAGCTACAAGGAATATGCAGGCCTAGTAGGAGTGATAGGTCACATTATGCAGGCAGGGCGAGGGCCCCGAGCTCTGTATTTATTTTTAAATGTCTTTATTGGCATTTGTGAATAAACTTGTACAAGGATAAGATTCTGAAAGCAGTTACATTCAAAATGCAATAACTGGCGTAAATGTGATATGGTGATCAGCTTATAACCAACGACAAAACTATTAATAAAGAACAAACAAACTAAGGAAGAAAGGGAAAAGAAGAGAAAAGAAATAACAATAACAGTAACAGTGACTGTCCCAACTCTCGGTGTGGTTTTTTAATCGATGTCGCCAGGTTCGGGGAGTGGGTCCGGAGGCGGGTATCGGCTTTGCTCCCTCAGTACAGTTGCTGGGTGGAGCCCTTGGGTGTGGTGGGCTAATCTGTAGTGTCTGTTGCTTTCTAGGATGCAAGGGGGATGGGTTCAAGGAGGTTTGTAGCTCGTTGCAAAGACCATGTCTCTAAGGAGGGCTTTCCAGGCCTCCAGCACATTGCTCACATCGACGCCGCCACATCTGTTTCCCTCCTCCCAGGCTACAGTCTCAGCCGTAGTCCATCTTTCCATTTCCCTGATCCAGGGGTCATACCTGGGGCCCGCTGGGGCCTTCCAGGCCATGGCAATTGTTCTCTTAACTAGAAGGCAGGCCATATCCATAAGCTTCGTCAAGTGTTTGATTTTACCAAGTCTCGGATAGGTGCCCAGTAGGCACTCCTTGGATGTCCACTCGTAAGTTTCTAGGCCAGCGTTCCTGCAGGTCCGTTCAGCGGCCTGCCAGAGTTTCTGAGATTTGGAACAGGTCCAAAACATGTGAATCATGTCCGCCAGGTCTGAGGAGCACCAGGGGCACCTTGAGTCCGCTTTGTTGTTGAACGTGGATATCCGGTGAGGGGTCATATACGTTCTGTAGAGTACGTTCAGTTGGATCAGTCTAAACCTGGCGTTTCTGGATACCTCCTTTGGATATATCAGGGCTCTCGCCCATTCGGCCTCTGTGATTTCAGTCCGGAGGTCTGCCTCCCATTTTACCTTCAGCCGGGCGCTCTTTGGGTTGGGTCGATTGTTCAGTTGAGTGTACAACCTGGACGTCGGTCTCCATCCGTCACCAACGTCATACATTTCTCTCAGGAGGGGGTGAGTTTCTGGTTCCTCAGGCCATGCGATCCAGTTCTTTCTGGCCACATGTCTCACTTTTTGGTACCAGAGGAAATGGCCCAGTGGCAGTCCATCTCCTTCTCGAAGCGACTCGAAGTCCCTGAAGAGGCCATCATGAAATATGTCCCCCCATGTGTAGAGACCATGGTTCTCCCATCTCCTCATAGTTGCCAGGTCGGTGGAGGTTTTGCAGACATCCGTCATCATGGGGGTGTCAGGTGTATAAGAGCGTTGCAGGCCCGCCATGGATCTCACCTTGTTCCATGCCCGCCTTCCGACCTCTAGTATAGTGGGTGGGTTGGGGGGTCCAAGTCGGGGGTTCCAGAGTAGCTCCTTGGGATACAGCGGTGAAGAGGAGTGGGATAGAAGTTCTAGCTCAGCTGAAGGTTCATCTGAGAGCCATTTTGCCAGGTGTGTCGACTGGGCCGCCAGAAAGTGACTCTGGAAGTCGGGGAGCTGAATGCCGCCCTCTGCGTAAGGGAGTGTGAGGGTATTCAGTGTGAGTCGGTGCCGGGCTCGTCCCCAGAGGAAGTCCCTGATCAGAGAGTCGAGTGTCCTGAAAAAGGGTGGGGGAATGTAATACACCACGTTGGTGAAATAGTAGAGGAACCTGGGGAGGATTATCATTTTAGCTATCGCCGCCCTCCCCATCATGGAGAGCGGGAGCTTTGACCAGAACTGTATGGATCTCCGCACTCCGCCCATTGCGGCCTCCGTGTTGGCTTTGTGGGTGGATATTGGTGAATGTGTGATGTTGAGGCCTAGGTATCGAAAAGTGTCCACCTGCCAACGGATCCCGATCTCAGGAAGCTCCTCCTCAGGTTTATTTTTCAGTCTTGCTAGTGGGAACGCGCAAGACTTCTGCCTGCTAAATCTTATCCCCGAGTATCTTGCAAAGTTGTCCAGAACATCCAGTACAATCGGGGCATTCTCCAAGGGGTCGCGCAGGTATAGGAGGACGTCGTCGGCATATAACGAGATGATGTTGTCTGATCCTCCAATGCTAATGCCAGCGTCAAAGAACTGCTTCCTGAAGTATATTGCCACCGGCTCCAGGCCTAGAATGTACAGCATTGGAGATAGTGGGCATCCCTGTCTGGTACCCCTCTGGATGGGCCAGGCCCTCGATATCATGACACCCGTTTTAACTCTTGCCAATGGGTCGCTGTACAGGACCTCTATCCAGCGGATGAAGTGTTCACCAAGTCCGAACTCCCTCAGGGTTTCGATCAGCCACTCCCAGTAAATAGAGTCAAAGGCTTTTATGGCATCCAGTGAGAGTACTGCTAGATCTTCCTCGCTTTCGGACGTCTGTGAAATGATATGTTGGAGCCTCCTGAGGTTGGCGGAGGTGTTACGCCCCGGAACGAAGCCATTCTGGTCCTCATGTACCAGGGAACCGATCACCCTCGAGAGCCTTTTGGCCAATATGGTCGTCAATATTTTGCCGTCGTAGTTTAGGAGCGCCAGTGGGCGATATGAGTCACATCTATCGGCTGGTTTGCCCGGTTTGAGCATCGGGACGATGAGGGTTTCTCTCATAGTGTTAGGGAGAGTGCCCGACTCATATGCCTCCGTATATACTGCGTGTAGTATAGGAGAGGTGATCTCCTCGTAGGCCTTGTAGAATTCTGGGATGAGGCCATCTGTGCCAGGAGCCTTGCCTGTGGAGAGGGATCTGATTGCATCTGTGATGTCCTCCACCGTGATAGGCTCCCCAAGTTTGTCCTGTTGTTCCTGGCTCAGCCTAGGCAGTCCCACCTCAGCCAGCGTATCCTTTATATCTGCTATGGGGACCTTCGTCTCATGAGTGTATAGGTCGTTGTAGAATTCCGTGAAGGTGTCATTGATCTCTTGTCGTGTTCTGCAGGTCTTTTCATTCGTATCTTTGATCTCCTTGAGGGCCTGTCTCGGGTGCTCTTTCCTGCATAGCCATGCGAGTATTCTGCCCGGTTTGTCAGCTTCCCTGTGGGCCTTCGAGGTGCGCACAGAGAAGTCAAACTTCGAGAGTCTTTCCCATGCCTCCCTGCAATCCTCTCTGATCAGTTTCAGTTCAGCCTCCCTTTCGGTGGTTGGTGGGGCGCCACTTTCAAGTCGCTTTATTCTCTCCTCCACAACCTCCAGTTCTCTCCTCAGTTGTCGCCTGATCCCGCCCGCCTCGGCGATTATCTCCCCCCTTGTCACTACTTTCAGCGCCTCCCAAAGCGTGCTCCACTTCTCAACCGAACCCTTGTTTATCGCTAAGTATTCTTCCAGCTTTTCTCTTAGGGTTTCCTTGAATGCTGGGTCGGTCAAGGCATCTGATGGCATGCGCCACGTCGGGATGGGGGGGCGGGGGCCCTTGAGGGAGAGCTGCAACAACAAGGGGGAGTGATCAGATATTGTTCTGCCCATGTATTCTGCCAATTCAACTTGCGGGGTTAGTTCGTTGGCGATGAAGAAGTAGTCCAGTCTCGTGTGGAGGCTATGGGGAGCCGAGTAGAATGAATATGATCTATCCGAGGGGTGGAGGTCTCTCCAAATGTCCGTCAGGTGTAGGTCTGCCACCATCCTGGGGAGGGCCCCAGGAGAGGCGCTATGGGGCATGCGTGGAGCTGTCGATCTGTCCAGTTCCGGGTTCATAATAGAGTTGAAGTCCCCCCCCCATATGAACGTATACTCTCGGTAGTGCAGCAATTTAGCGCATAGGTCCTTGATGTGTGAGGGTATATTGTGCTGGGGAAAATACGAGTTTACTATACACAGGGGAGTGTTCTCAAGCATGCCCCACACTATAACATACTTGCCCTCTTTATCTAGCTCCGTTCCCATTTGATGAAATGGTGTGTCCGGGCTCACCCATGTATAGACTCCTCTTGCGTACTTTGAGAAGGATGCGCCGCTGCCCTGGCCTCCCCAGTATTTCAGGATTTTGTCTGTGGCCTCCAAGGTGAGATGTGTTTCTTGCAGGAGGGCCAATGATATTTTTTTCCTCTTTAGATAAGAAAAAATCCGGTTTCTTCTTATGTATGTTCCCATCCCTCTAACGTTCCATGTAATTAGCTTGAGTCTTGCTGCCATTGCATAAGTGGGTTCCTCGATGAGGGGTGTGCCACCCCTTCTCCCAGTGTTGCATGAGCCGTATTGTAGGGTGGGTGATGAGCCATTTGTGTGGGGTGGGTAGGCCCGCCCAGGCCCAGGAAATCTTTATTCATCCGGGTTGGGACAGTCATAACAATAACAACTTGGAACAAGTAACTAAAACTAATGCACCCAGCTTCAGCCACCAGGGTGGAGTGCTCGGGGGCCCTCGCGCCGTCCGACCTAGTCCAGGTCTCTGGCGCGAGTGGTTGTGTGCAGGAAAGAGGTCTGCACTGGTCAACGGTGGGTCCGTGGTCTGTGTCCATGGGCGGGAGGTCGAGTGAGCCCGCAGTCATTTAGCGTACTGATGTGGTAGTTTTGCTTCAGTATTGGTATAGCCTCGGTTCGGTTTGGAGTATAATACCAAAGAAATGGGTGCTCCAGCCGCGTTAGTATGCGGTCAGCTTTTTGGGCGTGCTAAGTGCGTTCCTCTAGAGTGGTTTCTTTGGGAGCCTCAGCAAAGTTATTGTGTTCCATCCACATAGTGGCCGCTTCTGGTGATTCCAAGAATATTGCCCGCCCATTGTGGATTACTTTTAGTCGTGATGGATAGAGCAGCATGTATTTTATGTTCAGTGTCCTCAGCTGGGCCTTGATGGGGACAAAGGAATTCCTTGCTCTCTGCACCGATTGGGTATAGTCGGGGTAGATGGTAATCTTTGAGTCACCCCGCTCGATTATACCTCCTTCCCTCGAGAATTTCAGGATCACCTCTCGGTCGCGGAAGTTGAGGACCTTGGCGATGATGGGGCGGGGGTAGGATCCAGGCGGGGGGCGCTTCTGGAGGGATCTATGAGCTCTTTCAATGGCGAATCCCTGCGAGAGTTTCGACACCCCTACTTCCTGCTGTATCAGGGATTCCACATAAGCCATCGGATCCATGGTCTCCGACCCCTCCGGTACGCCCAGGATCCTGATATTGTTCCGTCTGGCCCGACCCTCTGCTTCTTCGGATCTCGCCTCCAGGAAGTGCACTTTCCGTTTGAGGTCCGCTACCTCTTTCTGTAGAGACGTCGTCTCATCTGAGATGTCCTTCTGGGAGGATTCGACTATGGTGACGCGCTCCGTTAAGTTGCGGGCATCTTGCCTGATAAGTTGTATGTCCGTCTTAACCTCCCCGATTTTCGTATCGATGAATGTCCTCAGGGCCGCGATCGCCTCAAGCACTTGATTATGTCTGGTCTCATCCCCAGGGGCATCTTGTGCTGGTGAGGTCTTCGTGTGGATTGAGCAGCAGGCTTGGATGTTACAAAGGGGTCCAGAGTAGCGTGCTTGGCTTTGTTCCTCGCGGCAGCCATCTTGCCTCTTTGATGCCGTCGCCACCCTCTCCCCCGTGTCTATCGGCCGCGTAGCGATCTTCCTTCTGGCCCTTCTTGGCTGCTGCACCGGGTCCTGACGGTGCCCTCGAGTGGCCCGAGCCGGGGTGCACTCGACTGCAGGGTGGGACTGCTCGAGTCAGCGAGTCGCTGGCTCCCGGATCCAGTGCGAGCCGCTGGGTTATCAACGCAAGGCGGCCGCCATCTTGTGTGCCTCGCCCGGGAAGAAGGGGGAGCCAGCGCCGGGTCGCGGTAGAAGCTTCTCAGGCCCCGATTTTCGTCGGGGTTGGGTGGAAGACAAGGTCTCCCGCTTCGGCCGCCGGTGGATCTCCTCGGATGCGGTGTCTGTGGGCTGAATCACCTAGAAAAGGATCGGACTGCTGCGGCCCAGACGGAGCTCAGGGAACTCGCGTCCTCACTCCGTGGACATCAGGCCACGCCCCCCCCGAGCTCTGTAGCTAATAGACAATATTGGAGTGTTTGGAACATTATGGCACCTATATAGCGCTTAAATAGCCAGTCTTAAGCGCTATGAACACTAAACTATGAGTGCATGCCTTTTAGAGCTTGCTCTAATAGGGTTAATACATCTCGGCTTCCCTTAGAATATTCTGCCTCTCTAACGGTAGCCCTGTAAACTAATCTCCCTTTCTCTGGGAAGGCACTGATAAGACATTCCTGAGCTTTCGCGCAGATGGGCTCCAGGGAGGGGCTCAGAAGAAGGAGCACAGTGGAAATTTACAGAGCTGGGTTTTTCCATGAGCCAGCCTATATTTTGCACAGGGAAAGTTCTGGAACTGTGCGTCATGGACAGACAGCACGAGATTATAAAATATGCATGCTCACATGACTCAGGTGGGAGATCGTCCTGTGGACTTGGTTCGAGCAAGATCAAGTGCCCGGAATTGGAGCTCTGACGGCACCCAGCAGCGCTGTCCTCTGAGCGGGGCTTGTTACAGCTAGCTTATGAGGGCCAGGGTCTCCCAGTGCTGATTGAAGGGGCGTAAGACTGTGTTTCTCTATGTTTCTCTATGTTTCATTTCTCTAAGTTTTGTGCTTTGTAATCTTCTCTAACTTGAATCCCAAAATGTATATGAAATTCACTGTTTAGAATAAATACTAAAACTTATGGAAGGTGTCATTTGTCACTAGCATGAGTTCACTGCTCAGCACAATAGAACCTGTATTTTGGGCTGAATTGGGTATTTTTTGCTCTCAAAGGGCTGGCCCCGAGGAAGATTTTGCCCATATCAAGACAACCGCGAGCTGGAAACGACGATGGTCCCAGGTTTGGGGGCTCGCGGGAGAACCAATCAGAACACAGGGGGGCTCATCACTGATGTCAGTAGTATTAGCCAATCACCAGGGGTCACCTTGTAGCAATTTTCAAGTATCTAATAGTAGGGAGAGCCTAAGTATACCACCTGACTCATCCTTAACCACTAACATCCTTCTCCATATGTATCCTATACTAACCCTACCACTCAGGGAACCAATCCGGAGTGGCAATACGTTTTTTGCTAACTTTCCCAGGTGACGCAGATAGTGCGTCATTCTGCCATAAAAAGGGCCTGCGAGCCCCACTAAGAGTGAGAGTCTGGACGGACGCGTACGATCCGAGATCCATCCCTGCCGTTGTTATAATAAACAGCAGAACCACCTTGCTCCTTGTGTGTGTCTCATACTCCTTTTGGGAAACACGGGAGGAGTTGGGGCCTCCCAGCCCGGAGGACCGCGGACGGCTCTGCCGGCCCCGGGATAATCACCCCGACAGCAGCCTCTGTATTCCAGAAGACCATGCATCACATATTTAATGGTGATGAAGGCATAGTCTTCTTTCAGGATGACATTCTTATATATGCCAATGATCAATCAGAGCATGATAGGAGACTGGAAAAGGCATTGAGGAAATTACACAAAATGGGAATGACATTGAGCAGATTCACAGGAAGGAGATTGAATATTTAGGCCATGTAATATCAAAAGAAGGGATTGTGCCCAAACCTGATTTAATGTCAGCAATTGATAAAATGGCAACCCCCAACAATAAAGAACAATTGAGAACATTTTTAGGAATGGCTGAATACTTTTCAAAATATGTGAGAACATTTGCTGATCATACAGCTGTACTAAGAGATCTCACTAAAATGAATGTAAAATATGAGTGGAGTGAAGAATGTGCGAAAGAGTTTAAGTATATAAAGAATGCTTTAGCAACTGCACCAGCTTTAAAAAACTATGTAAGAGGATGATGTACCACGATCACAACTGATGCAAGTAATGTAGGACTGGGAGCTGTGTTGGCACAAGTGCATGATGGAGAAGAGAATATAATTGCATTTGCTTCACGGTTATTAAAGAGAGCAGAAAAAACATATGCAACAATTGAAAAAGAAGCCTTAGCTATTGTATGGGCAGTAAATAAATTCAGGAGTTATGTGTGGGGAACACAGTTCGAGATACATACGGACCACAAACCTCTTGTAGAATTGTTTATGAGCAAAGGATTAGATAAGGTATCAGCGAGAATAAGAAAATGGTTCCACAGAATGCAGGAATATAATGTGGTAGTAAAATACATTCCTGGTGTAAGGAATTATGCTGCAGACTGTTTATCTAGGCTTACAAATGTTCAAGAAGAATGTGAAAGTGAAAGTGAAGAAAGTCAACAAGAAATGATATGTATGCTTCAAGATACAGCCATTTCCAAAGGTGAATGGTTGGAAGGGATGAACAAAGACATTAAAATGAAGTTTGTGATGGAAAATATCAACAGTAAACATGTTCCTATTAATAAAATTAAAGAAGCAGAAGTACAAGGATTATGGAGTGTCAGAGACGAGTTAAGTATACGAGATGGATATTTACTTAGAGGAGACAGATTGATTCCACCAGAAAGTGTCAGAGAGAAAATAATTGAATTGAGGCATGAAGGACACCAAGGCATTTCCAAAACAAAGAATAGAATAAGGAACACATATTGGTGGCCAGGGTGTGATGCACAAATCAAGAGGAGTGTAAGAGACTGTATCTTTTGTAATAAGTCAGACAAGAATTGTGTGAGTAATGAGTACCCTATGGTTATGACTGATATACCAAGTAGACCCTGGATGAAAGTAGGTATTGACATAATGGGTCCAGTGTGAAGTGAGGGAAATCAAACAGTTTGTGTGGTAATGATTGACATATTAACGAGATGGGCAGAAGCAAAAATGATGCAGAGTGCCACGACCAAGAATATTATTAATTTCATGGAAGAGATATGTGGTTGTGAAGGTTACCCAGAAGTTGTGTTATCAGACAATGGTCCTCAATTTATTTCCAGAGAGATGGAAGAGTAATTGAGAGTAAAATCGATTAAGCATGTTACTAGTGCAATCTATCACCCACAAACTAATGGTATAGTGGAAAGATACAATAGAATACTCAAAGATGCCATTAGATTGGTGTGGGCCAATGGAATGAATTGGAAAGAGGCAGTCAGAATGGTGGTTATAGTACACAGGCTTACCCCACACAGTAAAACTGGTGTATCACCATTTGAATTGAGTAGGGGTAGAAAAGCTACTACTAAATTTTGTCCTGGATGGATGACTGATGTGCTAAGTATGGGAGTAATAACCAGTGATGCGGCAGATATGATTAGGCAGAAACAAAAGAGTAACAAAGCATGGCATGACAAGAGGAGATTTAGGTTTAACAAGAATCTGGAAGTAGGATGTTTTGTGAGAGTCAAACTACCAGAAGCTTTGAGAGTGAAAAGCATTAAGTGGTCAAATCCTATACAAGTCAGTGAGGTTTTTAAGCATGCTGTAAGAACAAGTGATGGAAGAGTATGGAACAATGGGAGTATAATGGCAATGAAGGGAAAGGTAAATGGTGAGAGTGTAGAGAAAAGTAACGTTGATGAAAATAGAATGAGTCAAGAATTTTCCTTACCAGTAAATTCAATACATATACCAAATGAGATGCAAACTTCAGTATCAAGGTTTGGAAGAAAGTATCGGGGACCAAAGTACTTAACAGACTATGGGGATTGACGAGGTGTCTCGAAAGAAGAGGGATGTGTAGCACGTTGCATGTGCTGCACTTGGTGTGGAAGCCGGAAGGATTCTGGAAGTGGAATGTGGAATAGTGGAGAGGACACAGAAGCTGGCGGTTGGAGAGATTGAAGCATCCTCCTTCAGATACTCCTTTCATATCCCCTTTTATATATCTAAATAAGACTCAATTGTATCAATAAACCGTTTACTATTTATAACCTAATTGTCCCTCATTTATACTACACTCACCCTCCCTGTTCTTCCTCTCACTTCCACTCTTCTCTCTTCTTGCTCCACTTGCTTGAAATGCTCTTACCCCGGACATCTGAGAAACAGTCCATGCCGTTTTGTTCAAAACCAAACTGTAAGCCTACCCCCTTGCCTCAGAGTTACCTTCTTAAGCTACCTCTGATCTGCCTTCAAGCTAACATTTTTCCATCACCTCTAAACTGCCTCTATCCCTCATTTTCTCTGCTTCTACTCTAGCACTTCGTCTATCATGATCAGATCACCAACACAGCTGGCCCCACCACCTACCTGCACTTAAAAATGTCTAATGTTGATTGTGCTTAATGTATGTATATCCACCAATGTATTGTACCTGGGGACTGTTCCATTTACTCCCCTTCACAATCTGGTCAGAATGTCACTCGAGCTCACCCTATTTGAAGATGCGCACTGTATCTTATCTCCTGTACTTTTTTTGTGATCAAGAGAGCATTGATCTTCCCTGTATGTAATTATCTTTTTGAAATAAAAAAAAATATTGGCATTTATGAATTGTGCATTACAGATTGTTCCATCATATTTATCATTCCAGTGCCATTTCTTTCTCTTTACAACAATTTCAACAAAGAACCAACAATAAACAACAACTGTCTTCATTATAAGTAAATAAATAAACAAATAAATAAAAATGTATACATACCATAAAGTTTGGATGTCAGATCATCGCTCTCAGGTGTTTTATCATTGCTTCTAGATCAAATTACTTTCAGTACCTCTTACTCTGAGGCCCGGTTCTCTAGAGACTATCGATTTGCTGCCAATAATTTCTGGAGAAACCCTACACATATGGCTTCATTCATCTGTTCCTCATCTACCCTTGGGGATTGTGTATATAACCGGTGGTAATATTTACTGAACACTTTCTTTATTAGCTCTTGGGTTCTATTTTTCCATCAGTATCTTTTATGGCAATTTGTATATGCAAATATGTCTGATTGTAAGGTCACAAATAGTTGTACAGTGACCATGAACCTAATAATCTCCTTCTGGACATTAAAGGTCCTTCAAAAAGTCTATTAGACGAAATACCATTTGGGCATGTATTGCCTTTGGGCTTCGGCGCTATAGAAATAAAATAAAATAAAATAAAAAATAACTTCACTGGTGATGTTCACCTAGAGCTGGAAGAAAGTCTCACAGTAACTGCTAAAGTCCCTCAACTCTGCAAAGACCAAACATCATAGTATGTAATTCAAACCTTTGCGCTAATAAACAATGAAATACCCCATTTCCTACTGTATCCATTTCTAAATGATCTGCAACATTATATAATCGAAAAAGGATAAAGGACAATTCCAAAAAATGTAACCGTAGAAAACTACTGATGTTGAATGTTATTAAAATCCTTCATCACCACCCTTGGAAAAATAATTAGCTATGAAGAAATATCAAGACCTTAGTCAACACTAAGGTGTAGAAACAAGGGAGCTGGTCAGGAGTACAGATAGCTGTCGACTCAGGGGACAAGTGAGTTGTGGTCCCTGACAGCACATAGTACTCAAGAATCTCATAGGGTAATGTGTTGTCCACATCAATCGATCCATTGGATGATTGACTATCTTGACGGATCCACTGCAACACAATTTATGTGACACAGGATATAGCCACTAGGGCCTGCCGAGATTTACAATGCAGGGAAGAAAGTGCCAGTAATTCCATTACTGACACTTTTCTCACACTGCCAAATTATATTGGGTGGATTTACTACCAATAGAATTACCAAGCAGTAAATCTGCTGATTCTTGGAGGAAAAGTGCTGAAGGCCAGTCCTTTACTTTTTCTCCAAAAATCAGCAGATTTACCATTCAGTAATTCTGCCAAAAGTCCCCAATGGAGTCCTATGGACTCCAACAAATGGGGATTTACACCACCTACCACAACTTGTAGTGGCGGTAACAGTAATTCCGTTTGGCAATATTTTGGCTGTTTTACTGCCAACATTTCACCAAACTCGTAATGAGGCCCATGGGAGGATGGCACTTTTACTCAAACAGGACTTGCAAACTCTGAATAGGAAACATTTGATCAATTGTCAGTGTTCAAGCATCTAGGAAGGTGCCAAGACATGATGGAATCCCAGCCAGGCCTTCAAAATGCAAGCACGAAATATTGGGGGGAGGGGGTGGGGGCACTGCACGCAAGTACACTTGTTGGCCATCCCCTCCGTGCAATTTCCACATCAAAGAAAACGTTCCGCTTAGGTGACCAGAAAATTGTAGGTCCAAACTTATAATGGGAAACACAAAGCAATCTCGGGAAGACGACACAGAGCAACATAGGTTTGTTTCGATCTCCGGGTCCACGCTTAGAAACCTCTGAGTGTAAATAACCAATTATAAATTATAAGAAGCACCAGAATGCAAATTGTTGGCTGAAGACACCGTGGGAGTGGTAACCATTGCAGGGACATCATTTCACCAAAATGCCAGGGGTAGCGGAAGTGCCATCACATGACTCTTGACCCCTGATGACATCACAGGAAGTGATGTCATTTGACCCCACCCCAAAGTGATATCGCAGGAAGCGATGGAACACAACCTTTCACCCGTTGACAAAACAGGGAGTGGCATCACGTAGCATTTTACACTATGAAAAATATGGTTACGATATCACTATAACGTGATGTACACTTCATACAAGAATGGATTGCCATATGTATCGTTAAGATCAGTGTGTATAGGCCCATATTACCAAATTACTGTGAATGCAAGCAGACGTCCATGACTAAATGATAATGATGTGTTATTGTGTTTAATAATTTTTATTAATTTTAAATAAGAACATAATGATGTATTAAATTGCTTAAAAGTAAGATCTATGTGATAATGATGTGTTATTATATAGCACTTACGCTTAAGCAATTTATATAGAAAAAATATAAACCCAATATCACCCAACCTGTGTTGGCATTCCTTTTATTTGTATTGCTGAATTTTAATCAAAGATTTGATTTTTTTACAACATCCTTAGCTTTTGTTTCTTTAATCGTGTTTGATCTCTCTAGTTTGAATGTTACGCTTATGGCGGTTCTGAGTGTTGTTGTTGTAGTATGATAGATGGAAGATGAAAGTGAAAAAGGCCGTCCAAGTAGGAGAAAAAGGTCCTAATTTTCATTTCGCTTCAAGACAAGTTTTTCAATTAGGGTTTGAAGGATCTTGAATGTCGCTAGTTGCCATGATGTGCGATCACCGCTAATCATCCTTTTCCACCATGTCTCTGCGTCAGTTATTAACGAGTGTTGGAGGATGTATTTCATTTAGGGAAGCCGAATCTCCATCAGACTTGGGCAAGACAGTAGTAGATGACGAATAGTCTCTTTCTCTTTGTCACAGAATCTACAGATGTTAGTCAGAGAGTGCTTTCTTATATGACGAATTTCGTTGGTATCTAGAAGGTTTATTCTTGCTCTCATTATGAGGTTGCGTGCCATTCGGCTTGGGAATTTTTTGATATAATTCTGGAGTTCATCTCGTTTCTTCCATATCGAAGGCAAGTGAGAGGTGAGCTTATACTCATCGAGAGTGCGGATCCATTCCATCTCTTTTATTTTTTTGTTTATCCTTGTAGTATTAGTGATCAGGTCATCTTCTGTGCATTCGATGGTTTTTAGTAGAGCTTGATTTTCTTCTTTCCATCGGTTAAGCATTGTGCAGCTTCCCGCTTGGATTTCTTTGAGCACCAGCTCATGGAGAAAAGAGCAGTTTGGAAGAATACATTTCCTGTAGAGCATCAGTGTGTTGCAATCAACAGTGCCTTGAAGGGAAAGCAGACTGAGTTCTCGGCGTATCAGAATTATTGGAGTCGAGTCTGGTAGACCGAAAGTTGTCCTCCAGAAGTAAGCTTCTAGCTTGGGCCAAAGAGTCTTGGGTAGACATGGCATAGCTTCTGATCCATATGTCACGATGGGAACCACTTTTTGTTTGTAGAAATTCAGTAGTGGAATGGTGGAGAATTTGCCACATTTTCTGTCTATTGCTTTGCCTTTTGTTGTTAGGCTTCGGATTTTGTTGAACAAAGATTCTTGCATGGCCAGGTCTTTTGCTGAGTTGTCCAAGTTTACGCCCAGGTATTTGAAGTTCTTAACTTTTTCAATTTTAGTTTTTTCTAAGGACCAGTTCAATTTATCTTGGATTTTGGCTGTGCATTCCATCACCATGATTTTAGTCTTGTCGATGTTAATTCCTAGATTGTTTTCATTAGAGAACAGTTGTAGATTGGTGAGTTGGCGTTGAAGGCCTATAGGCGTCAAATCTAGTAGGATAAGATCGTCCGCGTACGGTAATCTGCTGATGCTCGTTTGTGCAATTTTAGGTGGAAAGGATCTGATCAGGGCTTCTGAGTATTGGTAGTCTCCCATGTAAGCGATGAAGAGGGCTGGTGCTAGTGGACAGCCCTGGTTAACTCCTCTTTTTGTGTTGATTCGAGTAGATAGGCATCCAAGCTGGTTTAGCCTCACTTTAATGTTGGTATCCGTGTGAAGTGCTTTGATGGGCTTTAGAATGTTGCTTGGGCAGCCCCAGGCGGAGAGTTTCTGCCAGAGTTTGGTGCGGTCGACTCTATCAAAGGCTTTAGAGAAGTCTATAAAAGCCATGTACACTTTTGGGTGACCATCCTTTGCTTTGTTTATTAGGATGGTTAGCAGAAAGATGTTGATCGTAGTTCCTAATGTTTTTTTGAAACCAGCTTGAAAGTTGTCGTTACATGGGGCATGTGAGGCCCAAGATTGGAATTTTTTCAGGAGGAGAGAACCGAAGACTTTTCCTATAGGGTCCAATAGAGCAATAGGTTGATAGTTTGTGGGATCTTGCTTATCTCCTTTCTTAAAAATCGGGACCACTATTGCAGATAGCCATGTAGGGGGAACCGATTGTGCAGCCACACATCTCATGAACACTGATCTTATGAATTTAGCCCATTCGGCGGGATGAGACTTTAAGTCAAAATTGGTGATACCGTCGGGGCCAGGTGCTCGAGATTTATTCAATTTTCTGATGATGTCACAAATGTACTAGGTCGTCCAGCTTTATCCAGGCGTCAGTTTGGTTCAGGGGTTTGAGATCGACCGTCATTGTCTGCAGAAGTGCATATTCCCATGGATTGAGGTTCGGCAGCTCGAAGAGTGATCTAAAGTGAGCTGCCCAAGTGCCTTCGTCAATAGTGTTCGTGATTTCTGGGCCAATAGGTGAGGATGCTTTGTTCAACAATGACCAGAATTCTTTCGAGTTATTAGAGCAGATGAATTTCAGCATGATTTCAGCATCTTGTTGATGTAATGTCCATCTGTGTCTTCTCACCCAAGATTTGTATTCTCTGGTCGTTTCTTTGATTGCTAGTTTTCTTTCGATCGTAGGAAGTGTTGCTGCAGATCTTTTTACTTTCCTGAAGGCACGTCGTTTTAGGACCAGGAGTTTGTCATATGAATGTGTGGGCATTTGAAGGTTTTTGTTGAAATTGACTTCCTGCGTCCTATATGAGATCAGCAAGGGAGCGTAGTCAGTAGCATCGAATTTAGGTATGTCAGTTGGATTTGTGTACCGGTTCGTAAGTTCTCTTATACTGTGTGCTGTGAGGCGGAGTCTGTTTCTTTGGTTATTTTGTTCCAGTCCGACCTCCATCCTATCCCGGTTAGTATATGATGATTTCCAAGTGGTTACCAAGATATTGTGATCACTAGATGAGGTTTGAAGGACATAAAAAGAGGTCGTTAAAGATAGGGTAGGTTCGGAGACAAGGCTATAGTCAATAGTTGACGCTGATTTGTTGTTTGCCCATGTTGGGAGATGAGTATTGATTTTATATACTCTGTCCAGGTTGTGAAATTGTCCTGAGTTCATCAGTTTAGTCCACGATTCGCCTGGTCGTTCCCCCGGTGTTTTTTCTTTAGAAGGTTTCGGGTTGCAGAGGGCGTTTAGGTCACCACATATTATAATGTGGTAGGTGTTATAAGTGGTTCGTACTTCGTGGACAGTGTTCTCAATTAGGGCCAAAAAGTTTTTTTGGTCAATTGCCGCATGGTTCCAGTAGACGTTTAGCACTGCTACGGGAATAGTCTGTTGGGATGCCTTGTCAGGAGAGAAAAGTTTCCAGGTTAGTAGAAGTGCAAGATGTGAATAATTTGAAACGATGATGCCTGCTATTTCCAGGCCACTGTTCATACGGCATGCAGTGAGCAGACCCGAAGATGGTCGACCAACGGGCCGTTTTGATGACTGAGCCAGACGGAGGTCAAAGCCGTCGAGCGATGGAGTTTTGGTCAGCCAGGTTTCCTGGAAGCACCACAGAATGGCAGATCCCAGATTAACATCACTGGGCGAGGTTAAGTGCTTAAATCCCCTAGTGTTCCATGATCCAAGTTTAAGGTCGCAAGAAGAGCTCTTTTGTGTATTTGCCGAGTCTCGAAGATTGAGCCTGTTCATGAGTTGCTACTTTGAACGATGCATTGCAAGTGCCTTTGGGAGCCATTCCCAGAAGCTGGATGATGTCAAATCTTTGGTATTGGGCGTTGGGGGTGGGCCTTTTTCTAGATGAATGGTTTTAGTAAGGTTCCTATGCTGGTCTTGTCGTTCTTTGCGGAAGGCTATTTTTGCTTTAAGGTTTTCTTTGTTCGCGTCGTCTGTTACTGATCTGGTTGAAGTTCGAGTGGGTTGAGGTAAAGATTGATTCTTACTCGATGGTGACACTTTGCGTTTTGATGCGAAGCCTCTGAGATCTGTCGATATGAGGGTCTTCGTTTATGCAAATTAACGTTTGTGTTATGTTTAGGTCTTAAATAGTGAGCGTTTTCGCTATTGTTTCGTGATTTTTTCGTTGTGGGTTAGTGGTTTTGGAACTCTCTGTTGGGACAGGTGGTGCCCCAGGCTTCGGAAGTCTCTCTCTCGGTCCATCAGTATGTTTTTGACTCTTCTTGAGGTAATATGAAGTTGGCACACTGCTCTTCTATGATAGTGGCTTGGTTCGACAATCCTTAAATCGTCTGAGGCAATTTGATTGAGTTTTGGGATAAGATGCATCAAGGTCAAGACTCCTCTTCTGTTTAGTATGAGTTTGTCTCGGTTTTCTTTTGTTTGTTCCAGTTTGAGGATCCATTTCACTGGCGGTTTTTTAGACTTTGTATGTTTGTATTGTGTATTTATTTCAGGGTTTTGATGTCGTAAAGGATAAGAGGCGATATGTCCTGAGCTATTTCTTCGTTTACGAGTTCTCTGTTGTGATTTAGGAGAATATTTGGCTGTAGTTGGTAGGTTTGGATCGTTTGAGCACTCTGGTTAGATGCTGTTGTATCTTTCTGTTCTCGGTTTTCGTTTATTTGAATCATCTTTTAAACTGATGAGTCTGGGCAGTATATTAGTTTTATTTGGTTCTGTTTTTTGTTTGATTGCTGACGAGCGTTCGATCTTCTTCCGGCGTTCTTCCAGGGTTAAGAAAATCGGTGAATTTTCTATTTCTTCAGGATTGGTGTTAAACACTGAATATTTGGTGTGTGAATCCAATACAGGAGGGCTGATATTGTCTTCATGTGGTTGAGACAAAGTGCCCATAACAGATGTTGGGCCTCATTACGACCCAGGCGGTAAGTTACCGCCTGGGTCGTACCTTTACCACCATGGCGTAAACTACGTTTACGCCATGGTGGTTGGCGGACTTACCGCCCCATTCCGAGGTTGGCGGGGCGGTAAGTCCCCAATCCCCATTTACCCTTCCCCATTCCCATTTTTGCCCCATAGGGCATAATGGGAGTGGGGAAGGTGTTAATTACGCCACCGTAAATTACGGTGGCGTAATTACCATCAAGGTCCCTTAGCGCCATGGATTTTAACACCTGCTAAAAGCAGGTGTTAAAACCTCCATGGCGCTAAGGGACCTCGGAATCAGGCGGTAAGGGTCGGCGCTGTTTACGCCGCCGTAAACCCCTTACCGCCTGAGTCGTAATGAGGCCCATTGTATCTGAGTGCTCTGTGAGGTTCATCAAGTCAGTATTTGACAGGAAGTCCTCAGTTGTTATTGGTGATTCCTGGTGATTTGATTTGTGGATGAGGTTTGAGGACTGGAAGGGTCACAGATCTGTTGAGATGGTGCGCTTTGAGAGGTCTGTTGTCTCAATGGTATTGTAGCAGGTTTAAGAGCCAGGTTGGTAGATTTCTTTTTTTTAAGAGGTATTTTGCTGGCAGCCTCTGAGGCAAGAAGGTTATTTGAGTTTTTGGGTCTCGTTGAGTCATAAATTGAATAAGGTTGCTCCGTCGCTTCTTGTGCAGCTTTGTTTCTGTTTTCTTAATCGTCGATTACTAGGACGATATTAGTGATCGATCCATTTGTAGATTGACCTAGCAGCTGGTGGGTTTTTTTGGTGATCAAATTGGTTTTTTCAGCTGAGATACTTTTATGTGGGTTTCCGGCAGTCAAATCGATGAGTGGTGCAGGGTCGCTAGGTGGAATAGTTGATCCATTTGTTGATTATCGTTTTTCTAGATGGTTCAAGGTAGATTCTATTGCCTGGAGGCGTGCGTTTATATCAGCCATATTTGTGCAAGATGTTTTTTTCGTGTCTTTTTGAGCAGTAACGGGTGCCTTCAAGAAAGATGAGTTTCGTATGAATCATGGCTTGTAGAGCTGTGTGATCTTTTAGTGTGTCATGTAGTGATTCATAGAGCTTGGTGAAGGGCACCAAGGCAATTGTTAGTGCTGACATGTATGAAAGCAGGTCTGGCTTCTTTGAAGGTGTTTCATTAGTATTTTTTGAGGGTTTTCGGTTGGGTCCATGTATAGGAGTGGAGGGAATATAGAAGCTCGATCTGTCGTAGCGTGAATCATGGTCATGATGTGATTTCCTTTTGTCTCTGGGTCCTGGGGTGGTCTGTTTATGTGACCAGTTTTGTTGGGTTCTCTTTGCTCCTCTGTTTCATGTTGTTGTGGGCTTCGCTGTTCAGTAGGTGAAGTTGGTGGTGGGGCTGTTATGTCCTGCGATACAGGAAAAAGTAGTGATGACATTGAAGGGGAGGATGGGACAGCTGCTTGCTTCTTATTGTGAGCAGCGGTCGGAGCGGTCGCGGGCTCCGTAGCATGTTGCGGCTCGTTTGTTGCTGGAATTGAGGGGGTGGTCGGTAGAGGCGGTAGAGGGGCTAGGATTTGAGGTAAGAGTGGGATTTGGCCGAAGACAAAGTCGTCGGGAATCACGATACTGATTGTTTGATCCAGTATAGAACCGCTTTCCAGGTTGGTAGGAGGTGGGGTTTTCTTTTCTGTGAAGGGTAAACTGGTTTTGGGGGGGATTGGTTTGGTCTTTACATTTTCGTTGATTTTTCTATGTTTACTAGCTGGTTGCAGGTCGTGCACTGCGTCTAATAGTTCAGCGTTTGTAAGTTCTTGCAATACACCTGTGCAGCTTACCCCGTTTTGCTTTTTTATTTTTTTTTACATTTGTCAGCGTCGATATGGGAGAAAGTTTTGCTCTTGTTTTTTTTCCATTCTGCCTTTAGATATGGTCAATTTCAGGCTTGTGGTGTTTTTTGTGCTTTTGAATTACTTGGTATATTTTGAGAATCTGTTTTGCTTTTGGTGTGTCTTTTTCTTTTGCCTTGGGGCGTCGTTTGCACTTGGCATGGGCGTTTTTTTGGATTCGGTGTGCTTTTGTTTTTACTTTGTAGACGTTGCGCCTCTGAGAGGCGTGGGCGGGATCTTCAAAAGATTCAGCGAGCTCCTGCTCCGATGATGTTGCGAGGGGCGTGGACAACAGGCGTTCTGGGTCCACAGCAGGCGGGAGCCGGGCCGCGTCCTTCGGCTCCTCAAACGGCTCCGGCAACTCTGAGCCCCGACCCTCTGCATGGACGAGGGTGAGGACAGTGCGTGGGCCTGCGGGCGCGCTCCCGGGGAGTCTGGGGAAATCTCCACTCGACTTCGTTCTTTCACTTCCATCGGAAGGGACCGAATCACGGACCCATACCTGCAAGAGGTCAGCTCATCAACTGCAGACACAGCACCCCCTTCGGGGCAAGCTGCTAAGCGAGCGTGGAGAGATATAGCGGGTAGGGTTGTGTTTGTTGCTCTGAGAGTGGTGTCTGTATTTATTCAGTGAAGAGATCTGTCGGGCGTCTCAGGGTCCTCAGTTGATTTTGTAAAGGGATCAGTTGAGAGCTGAGTGCCGTTTAGTACAGGCCACAGACTTTTACTTGAAGTCTGTGTGGGTAGTTTGAAGACTTTCTTCCTCATTTTCTTCCAGCAATTTTAACGGGTTTGGTGGTGATTGCTGATGCGCTCAGTGGGTTTTGGGCTTCCTCTTGGAGGAGTTTATCAAGGTGTGGGCGAGGGCGCAGACTTTTAGTCGCCTATTTTCTTCTTCTAGTGGAGTCGGGGGGAGGCAGTCAGTCCAGTCACGACAGCCATGACTGCAGGACTGCCACTCTCCGCTACTCTGCGGTAGCTGCAAGTCTTTATGGAAAGGTAGTTGTATCTCCTCCTTCAGGTAAGAGTGAACAGGGAAAGCAGACCAAACAGAAAGTAGACTGCAGGACTGCCACTCTCCGCCACTCCGTTGGCATTCATTTATCCACCTCAGAAGGATGAAAGGATGATTTGAGGTGTTTAAGAACAGACTAAATTAGTGACTCACCCCCTGAAGTGTGCCTGAAATAAACCTTTAATGAGTCTAGCAATTATTGTATAGAATTCCAGAAAGACACATTATTTGGCACTCCTATTCTTTCTTATTTAGGGTCAGTGCTGCAAGTGTTAGACTTGTGGCACTCCTGTTCTTATATTTCTTCTTTTTTTTAGGGGCCTGAACAAGAAAGCCAGCCACTCCACAAGTAAAGAGCCACATGGGCTGGCCACAGCTAAGGAGCTTGCATTACAAAAAAAAAAAAAAAAAAAAAAAAAAAATTGTTTTCAGAGGTCGCAAGGGAGACTCCTCAGACTCCTAAATGAGGTCCCTGAGCATTGCACTTTAGAAATACTGCTCGCCTTCATATGTGGAGAAACGGAAGATTCTTGAAACGGAAGCAGAAGAGAGCCGAACAGGACTCTGACAGAGAGAGGCGTTCGATGTGCCTGGGCCGGCTCCACTAAAGCACTATTCCCACATCAAGGGAGTGGGATAAACGTTGGAGTCAGAGCTTGCCCAGGGCAAGGTGTCTTAACCCATCACTGTCTGGCTTCATTCATGCTGGGCCTGGCCCCAGCACTGTGCGGGCATTACACGCTCCTTGCTCGATTATTACAAAAACAGGTGGTGATCATGTAATGCAGCTGTTCTCATCTTTAGTGGCAAAGTGTTGCTGATGATGACAGAAACAAATGTAATCGTTAACATTATACTCCTGAAATTGCAGGCTCGTGTAGCTCGTTTGATCGTCGAGAAGGAAAATGACTGGTTTCCTGAAATGTTTACACTAATGGTGGGGAGGGTGTTGCATTTTAAAACATAAAAAAGAGTGTTTTTGAGTGATGATCGATGACGTATAATTACGACTCAATTTAAGAGCTAACTTTGAAGTCCATTCGAGTGATTGAGCGCAGAAGAAAAGCGAGGCCGTGCACAGAGATTTCATATTTGCAATCGCACGCCTGCTTGTGGAATGATGCTCATCAGCGTCAGTGTTTCACACTAGGTCCCAATACAAGGTCCAAGACTCTGAATTAAGACGCAGCATTTTCCTTCCAGAGTGTCCTGTCTCTGTCCTCTGCACAAATGCTCCAATGCCCCGTTACCATCACCAAAGCACCTTTACAGCACATAGCTGCTGCCTGCAACGTCCTCAAAGGTGCACCTTAGGTGCTTTGTGACTCAGAGCTCTCGAGTTCTCCCATCCCATGCTGTAGCAGCTCACCCAGTTCTTTTATTTTTACATTGTGAGCAGCTGTAGGTGAGTGCGCAGGGCCAGCGACTCTCGTGGGCCTGGCTATACACCATTTTGCCCTGGGAAACCCGGCGGAGACGAGGCCCGCTTCCCTTGCAGTCCCCAACCTCCATTTCCTTCTTCCCTCCCTCCTGCCACCTCCCGGCCGGCCCCCGACCCTGTGATTGGCTAATGGCAGCAACTGTGGCTGGTGTAACCAGCGGCGCCTCCCTGCATGCTCTTTAACATCGTGAGCAGCTGCAGGAAAGTGCGCAGGGCCAGCGACCCTCGTGGGCCTGGCTATACCCCATTTTGCCCTGGGAAACCTGGCAGAGACGAGGCCCGCTCCCCTTGCAGTCCCCAACCTCCATTTCCTTCTTCCCTCCTTCCTCCCGCCTCCCGGCCGGCCCCCGTCCCTGTGATTGGCTAATGGCAGCAACTGTGGCTGGTGTAACCAGCGGCGCCTCCCTGCATGCACTTTAACATCGTGAGCAGCTGCAGGTGAGTGCGCAGGGCCAGCGACCCTCGTGGGCCTGGCTGTACCCCATTTTTCCCTGGGAAACCCGGCGGAGATGAGGCCTGCTTCCCTTGCAGTCCCCAACCTCCATTTCCTTCTTCCCTCCCTCCTCCCGCCTCCCGGCCGGCCACCGACCCTGTGATTGGCTAATGGCAGCAACTGTGGCTGGTGAAACCAGCGGCGCCTCCCTGCATGCTCTTTAACATTGTGAGCAGTTGCAGGAGAGTGCGCAGGGCCAGCGACCATCGTGGGCCTGGCTATACCCCAATTTGCCCTAGGAAACCCGGCGGAGACGAGGCCCGCTTCCCTTGCCGTCCCCAACCTCCATTTCCTTCTTCCCTCCCCCCTGCCGGGCCGGCCCCCAACCCTGTGATTGGCTAATGGCAGCAACTGTGGCTGGTGTAACCAGCGGCACCTCCCTGCATGCTCTTTAACATTGTGAGCAGCTGCAACTGAGTGTGCAGGGCCAGCGACCCTCGTGGGGCTGGCTATACCCCATTTTGCCCTGGGAAACCTGGCAGAGACGAGGCCCGCTCCCCTTGCAGTCCCCAACCTCCATTTCCTTCTTCCCTCCTTCCTCCCGCCTCCCGGCCAGCCCCCGTCCCTGTGATTGGCTAATGGCAGCAACTGTGGCTGGTGTAACCAGCGGCGCCTCCCTGCATGCACTTTAACATCGTGAGCAGCTGTAGGTGGGTGCGCAGGGCCAGCGACCCTCGTGGGCCTGGCTGTACCCCATTTTTCCCTGGGAAACCCGGCGGAGACGAGGCCTGCTTCCCTTGCAGTCCCCAACCTCCATTTCCTTCTTCAATCCCTTTTCCCGCCTCCCGGCCGGCCCCCGACCCTGTGATTGGCTAATGGCAGCAACTGTGGCTGGTGTAACCAGCGGCGCCTCCCTGCATGCTCTTTAACATCGTGAGCAGCTGCAGGAAAGTGCGCAGGGCCAGCGACCCTCGTGGGCCTGGCTATACCCCATTTTGCCCTGGGAAACCTGGCAGAGACGAGGCCCGCTCCCCTTGCAGTCCCCAACCTCCATTTCCTTCTTCCCTCCTTCCTCCCGCCTCCCGGCCGGCCCCCGTCCCTGTGATTGGCTAATGGCAGCAACTGTGGCTGGTGTAACCAGCGGAGCCTCCCTGCATGCACTTTAACATCGTGAGCAGCTGCAGGTGAGTGCGCAAGGCCAGCGACCCTCGTGGGCCTGGCTGTACCCCATTTTTCCCTGGGAAACCCGGCGGAGACGAGGCCTGCTTCCCTTGCAGTCCCCAACCTCCATTTCCTTCTTCAATCCCTCCTCCCGCCTCCCGGCCGGCCCCCGACCTTGTGATTGGCTAATGGCAGCAACTGTGGCTGGTGTAACCAGCGGCGCCTCCCTGCATGCTCTTTAACATCGTGAGCAGCTGCAGGAAAGTGCGCAGGGCCAGCGACCCTCGTGGGCCTGGCTATACCCCATTTTGCCCTGAGAAACCTGGCAGAGACGAGGCCCGCTCCCCTTGCAGTCCCCAACCTCCATTTCCTTCTTCCCTCCTTCCTCCCGCCTCCCGGCCGGCCCCCATCCCTGTGATTGGCTAATGGCAGCAACTGTGGCTGGTGTAACCAGCGGCGCCTCCCTGCATGCACTTTAACATCGTGAGCAGCTGCAGGTGAGTGCGCAGGGCCAGCGACCCTCGTGGGCCTGGCTGTACCCCATTTTTCCCTGGGAAACCCGGCGGAGACGAGGCCTGCTTCCCTTGCAGTCCCCAACATCCATTTCCTTCTTCCCTCCCTCCTCCCGGCCGGCCACCGACCCTGTGATTGGCTAATGGCAGCAACTGTGGCTGGTGAAACCAGCGGCGCCTCCCTGCATGCTCTTTAACATTGTGAGCAGTTGCAGGAGAGTGCGCAGAGCCAGCGACCATCGTGGGCCTGGCTATACCCCAATTTGCCCTAGGAAACCCGGCGGAGACGAGGCCCGCTTCCCTTGCCGTCCCCAACCTCCATTTCCTTCTTCCCTCCCCCCTGCCGGGCCGGCCCCCAACCCTGTGATTGGCTAATGGCAGCAACTGTGGCTGGTGTAACCAGCGGCACCTCCCTGCATGCTCTTTAACATTGTGAGCAGCTGCAACTGAGTGTGCAGGGCCAGCGACCCTCGTGGGGCTGGCTATACCCCATTTTGCCCTGGGAAACCTGGCAGAGACGAGGCCCGCTCCCCTTGCAGTCCCCAACCTCCATTTCCTTCTTCCCTCCTTCCTCCCGCCTCCCGGCCAGCCCCCGTCCCTGTGATTGGCTAATGGCAGCAACTGTGGCTGGTGTAACCAGCGGCGCCTCCCTGCATGCACTTTAACATCGTGAGCAGCTGTAGGTGAGTGCGCAGGGCCAGCGACCCTCGTGGGCCTGGCTGTACCCCATTTTTCCCTGGGAAACCCGGCGGAGACGAGGCCTGCTTCCCTTGCAGTCCCCAACCTCCATTTCCTTCTTCAATCCCTTTTCCCGCCTCCCGGCCGGCCCCCGACCCTGTGATTGGCTAATGGCAGCAACTGTGGCTGGTGTAACCAGCGGCGCCTCCCTGCATGCTCTTTAACATCGTGAGCAGCTGCAGGAAAGTGCGCAGGGCCAGCGACCCTCGTGGGCCTGGCTATACCCCATTTTGCCCTGGGAAACCTGGCAGAGACGAGGCCCGCTCCCCTTGCAGTCCCCAACCTCCATTTCCTTCTTCCCTCCTTCCTCCCGCCTCCCGGCCGGCCCCCGTCCCTGTGATTGGCTAATGGCAGCAACTGTGGCTGGTGTAACCAGCGGCGCCTCCCTGCATGCACTTTAACATCGTGAGCAGCTGCAGGTGAGTGCGCAGGGCCAGCGACCCTCGTGGGCCTGGCTGTACCCCATTTTTCCCTGGGAAACCCGGCGGAGACGAGGCCTGCTTCCCTTGCAGTCCCCTACCTCCATTTCCTTATTCAATCCCTCCTCCCGCCTCCCGGCCGGCCCCCGACCCTGTGATTGGCTAATGGCAGCAACTGTGGCTGGTGAAACCAGCGGCGCCTCCCTGCATGCTCTTTAACATTGTGAGCAGTTGCAGGAGAGTGCGCAGGGCCAGCGACCATCGTGGGCCTGGCTATACCCCATTTTGCCCTAGGAAACCCGGCGGAGACGAGGCCCGCTTCCCTTGCCGTCCCCAACCTCCATTTCCTTCTTCCCTCCCCCCTGCCGGGCCGGCCCCCAACCCTGTGATTGGCTAATGGCAGCAACTGTGGCTGGTGTAACCAGCAGCACCTCCCTGCATGCTCTTTAACATTGTGAGCAGCTGCAACTGAGTGTGCAGGGCCAGCGACCCTCGTGGGGCTGGCTATACCCCATTATGTCCTGGAAAACCCAGCGGAGACGAGGCCCGCTCCCCTTGCAGTCCCCAACCTCCATTTCCTTCTTCCCTCCCTCCTCCCGGCCGGCCCCTGACCCTGTGATTGGCTAATGGCAGCAACTGTGGTTGGTGTAACCAGCGGCGCCTCCCTGCATGCTCTTTAACACTGTGAGCAGCTGCAGGAGAGTGCGCAGGGCCAGCAACCCTCGTGGGCCTGGCTATACCCCATTCTGCCCTGGGAAACCTGGCGGAGACGAGGCCCGCTCCCCTTGCAGTGCCCAACCTCCATTTCCTTCTTCCCTCCCTCTTCCCACCTTCCGGCCGGCCACCGGCCCTGTGATTGGCTAATGGCAGCAACTGTGGCTGGTGTAACCAGCGGCGCCTCCCTGTATGCTCTTTAACATCGTGAGCAGCTGCAGGTGAGTGCGCAGGGCCAGCGACCCTCGTGGGCAGGCTATACCCCATTTTGCCCTGGGAAACCCGTCAGATACGAGGCCCGCTCCCCTTGCAGTCCCCAACCTCCATTTCCTTCTTCGCTCCCTCCTCCTGACCGGCCCCTGACCCTGTGATTGGCCGCCCGATTGGCCCCTCCTCTGCATATCTTGAATCATCCAAGGGCAGCCCCCTGCCTGGCAGCCCCTGCGGTGAAGGGCCCCAAGGCCAAGGGAGGCTCTGACATTGGCAGCTCCAAGATGTGTCTGCAGGTGTCCGCAGGGGAAGCCAGTGAAGCCAGCAGTCAACAGACACCAACAAAAACTGTGAGTGTGGCATGGGTGGGGAGTAGAGCAATTACTCTACTTCAGAAAACCCCTGCCCTTCTTCCTTACCTCCCAATAACATAGACTGCCATAGACTCACACCAGGTATACTCAGAAAGATTTGTGACCACCAGACTGAACCTATTCATGACAGGATTGTAGAAGTCGCCTTGCATTACATACTAACATACTTGTCAAGGTCAACAAGTGCCGCACTTAGGTGAAACCTGAATGTTAGCATGCCCACACTTGGATGGAATTGTGAATATTGGCATGTGTCGCATCTGGATAGGACTTTGAAAGTTAGCATGCCCGCACTTAGATTGAATTGTGATTACTGGCATGTCCACACTTGGATGGAATTGTGAATATTAGCATGTCCACACTTGGATAGAATTGTGAATATTAGCCTGCGTTGCATCTAGATAGGACTTTGTATGTTAGCATGCCCGCACTTAGCTGAAACCTGAATGTTAGCATGCCCACACCTAGATGAAACCTGAAGACTAGCATATGCCACACTTAGATTTGTGAATATTAGCCTGCGTCGCATCTAGATAGGACTTTGAATGTTAGCATGCCCACACCTAGGTGAAACCTGAAGACTAGCATATGCCACACTTAGAATTGTGAACATTAGCTTGCGCAGCATCTACATAAGATTGTGAATGTTAGCATGCCCACACCTAGACAGATTTCTAAACACTGGCCTGCGCCACATCTGGATGGGATTGTGAATGTTGGCATGCCCACACCTGGATGGAGTTCTAGACATTGGCCTGCGCCGCATCTAGATAGGATTGTGAAGGTCAGCAAGTGCCACACTTAGACAAAATTGTGAATGTTAGCATGCTAACCCACTAACCAATATAAGCTCAAACTCTGCATACTTATCTCACTCAAAAACTCACACTACCCTCTCTCGCACAACAAGCCGCACGCACTTCACAGCACTGCAACAACACGTAAGGCGGAACAACAGCACACGCAGACTGAAACCAATCAAATACCCGCACCAAAGCTTAGCACCCGGTGTATACTGAGTTGAAGCTGCCAACAGAACACCACTCCTCTCACTATCCTACTCCCTCCTCACCTTACTAACCCATCCCACCTTATCGTTTACAGATCCGCCAGAGCGCCTGGGGACCAATTCCGTTGGTGACGGTGCGCGGTACAACTACCTTTAACATTTAACATTTAACATGTCTGACAGAAATGTCTTTAGAGTCTTTGTGACCCAGAGTTCTCAAGTTCTCCCATCTCATGCCGTAGGAGCTCACCCAGTTCTGTTCTTTTTATATCTGACAGCAATGTCTTTAGAGACTTTGTGACCCAGAGCTCTCGAGTTCTCCCATCTCATGCCTTAGGAGCTCACCCAGTTCTGTTATTTTTATATCTGACAGCAATGTCCTCAAAGGTGCACCATAGGTGCTTTGTGACCCAGAGCTCTCGAGTTCTACCATCATATGCTGTTAGAGTTCACCCAGTTCTGTTATTTTTATACCTGACATCAATGTCTTTAGATACTTTGTGACCTTGATCTCTCTAGTTCTCCCATCTCATGCTGTAGCAGCTCACCAAGTTCTGTTATTTTTCTATCTGACAGCAATGTCCTCAAAGGTGCACCTTAGTTGTTTTGTGACCCAGAGCTCTTCAAGTTCTCCCATCTTATGCTGTAAGAGCTCACCCAGTTCTGTTATTTTTATATCTGACAGCAATGTCCTCAAAGGTACATCTTAGATGCTTTGTGACCCAGAGCTCTCGAGTTCTCCCATCTTATGCTGTAAGAGCTCACGCAGTTCTGTTATTTTTATATCTGACAGTAATGTCCTCAAAGGTGCATCCTAGATGCACTGTGACCCAGAGCTCTCGAGTTCTCCCATCTCATGTCGTAGGAGCTCACCCAGTTCTGTTCTTTTTATATCTGACAGCAATGTCCTCAAAGGTGCACTGGAGGTGCTTTGTGACCCAGAGCTCTCGAGTTCTCCCATCTCATGCCATAAGAGCTCACCCAGTTCTGTTATTTTTATATCTGACAGCAATGTCTTTAGAGACGTTGTGACCCAGAGCTCTCGAGTTCTCCCATCTCATGCCTTAGGAGCTCACCCAGTTCTGTTCTTTTTATATCTGACAGCAATGTCCTCAAAGGTGCACCAGAGGTGCTTTGTGACCCAGAGCTCTCGAGTTCTCCCATCTTATGCTGTAAGAGCTCACCCAGTTCTGTTATTTTTATATCTGATAGCAATGTCCTCAAAAGTGCATCTAAGATGCTTTGAGACCCAGTGTTCTCGAGCTCTCCCATATCATGCCGTAGGAGCTCACCCAGTTCTGTTATTTTTATACCTGACAGCAATGTCTTGAGATACTTTGTGACCCAGAGCTTTCGAGTTCTCCCATCTCATGCCGTAGGACGTCACCCAGTTCTGTTATTTTTATATCTGACAGCAATGTCCTCAAAGGTGCACCTAAGGTGCTGTGTCGCCCAGAGCTCTTGAGTTCTTCCATCTTATGCTATAAGAGCTCACCCCGTTCTGTTATTTTTATTTCTGACAGCAATGTCCTCAAAGGTGCACCTTAGGTGCTTTGTGAACCAGAGCTCTAGAGTTTTCCCATCTCTTGCCGTAGGAGCTCACCCAATTCTGTTCTTTTTATATCTGACAGCAATGTCCTCAAAGGTGCACCTTAGGTGCTTTGTGAACCAGAGCTCTCGAGTTTTCCCATCTCTTGCCGTAGGAGCTCACCCAATTCTGTTCTTTTTATATCTGACAGCAATGTCCTCAAAGGTGCACCTTAGGTGCGCTGTGACCCAGAGCTCTTGAGTTCTCCCAACTTATGCCGCAGGAGCTCAACCAGTTCTGTTATTTCTATATCTGACAGCAATGTCTTTAGAGACTTTGTGACCCAGAGCTCTCGAGTTCTCCCATCTTATGCTGTAAGAGCTCACCCAGTTCTGTTATTTTTATATCTGATAGCAATGTCCTCAAAAGTGCATCTAAGATGCTTTGAGACCCAGTGTTCTCGAGCTCTCCCATATCATGCCGTAGGAGCTCACCCAGTTCTGTTATTTTTATACCTGACAGCAATGTCTTGAGATACTTTGTGACCCAGAGCTTTCGAGTTCTCCCATCTCATGCCGTAGGACGTCACCCAGTTCTGTTATTTTTATATCTGACAGCAATGTCCTCAAAGGTGCACCTAAGGTGCTGTGTCGCCCAGAGCTCTTGAGTTCTTCCATCTTATGCTATAAGAGCTCACCCCGTTCTGTTATTTTTATTTCTGACAGCAATGTCCTCAAAGGTGCACCTTAGGTGCTTTGTGAACCAGAGCTCTAGAGTTTTCCCATCTCTTGCCGTAGGAGCTCACCCAATTCTGTTCTTTTTATATCTGACAGCAATGTCCTCAAAGGTGCACCTTAGGTGCTTTGTGAACCAGAGCTCTCGAGTTTTCCCATCTCTTGCCGTAGGAGCTCACCCAATTCTGTTCTTTTTATATCTGACAGCAATGTCCTCAAAGGTGCACCTTAGGTGCGCTGTGACCCAGAGCTCTTGAGTTCTCCCAACCTATGCCGCAGGAGCTCAACCAGTTCTGTTATTTCTATATCTGACAGCAATGTCTTTAGAGACTTTGTGACCCAGAGCTCTCGAGTTCTCCCATCTCATGCCTTAGGAGCTCACCCAGTTCGGTTATTTTTATATCTGACAGCAATGTCCTCAAAGGTGCACCATAGGTGCTTTGTGACCCAGAGCTCCCGAGTTCTCCCATCATATGCTCTTAGAGCTCACCCAGTTCTGTTATTTTTATACCTGACATCAATGACTTTAGATACTTTGTGACACTGATCTCTCGAGTTCTCCCATCTCATGATGTAGCAACTCACCTCGTTCTGTTATTTTTATATCTGACAGCAATGTCCGCAAAGGTGCACCTTAGTTGCTTTGTGACCCAGAGCTCTTCAAGTTCTCCCATCTTATGCTGTAAGAGCTCACCCAGTTCTGTTATTTTTATATCTGACAGCAATGTCCTCAAAGGTACATCTTAGATGCTTTGTGACCCAGAGCTCTCGAGTTCTCCCATCTTATGCTGTAAGAGCTCACCCAGTTCTGTTATTTTTATATCTGACAGTAATGTCCTCAAAGGTGCATCCTAGTTGCATTGTGACCGAGAGCTCTCGAGTTCTCCCATCTCATGTCGTAGGAGCTCACCCAGTTCTGTTCTTTTTATATCTGACAGCAGTGTCCTCAAAGGTGCACCGGAGGTGCTTTGTGACCCAGAGCTCTCAAGTTCTCCCATCTCATGCCGTAGGAGCTCACCCAGTTCTGTTATTTTTATATCTGACAGCAATGTCTTTAGAGACGTTGTGACCCAGAGCTCTCGAGTTCTCCCATCTCATGCCTTAGGAGCTCACCCAGTTCTGTTCTTTTTATATCTGACAGCAATGTCCTCAAAGGTGCACCGGAGGTGCTTTGTGACCCAGAGCTCTCGAGTTCTCCCATCTTATGCTGTAAGAGCTCACCCAGTTCTGTTATTTTTATACCTGACAGCAATGTCTTTAGAGACTATGTGACCCATAGCTCTCGAGTTGTCCCATCTCATGCCTTAGGAGCTCACCCAGTTCTGTTATTTTTCTATCTGACAGCAATGTCCTCAAAGGTGCAGCTTAGGTGTTTTGTGACCCAGAGCTCTCGAGTTATCCCAACTTATGCTGTAAGAGCTCACACAGTTCTGTTATTTTTATATCTGACAGCAATGTCCTCAAAGGTGCACCTAAGGTGCTGTGTCGCCCAGAGCTCTTGAGTTCTTCCATCTTATGCTATAAGAGCTCACCCCGTTCTGTTATTTTTATTTCTGACAGCAATGTCCTCAAAGGTGCACCTTAGGTGCTTTGTGAACCAGAGCTCTCCAGTTTTCCCATCTCTTGCCGTAGGAGCTCACCCAATTCTGTTCTTTTTATATCTGACAGCAATGTCCTCAAAGGTGCACCGGAGGTGCTTTGTGACCCAGAGCTCTCGAGTTCTCCCATCTTATGCTGTAAGAGCTCACCCAGTTCTGTTATTTTTATACCTGACAGCAATGTCTTTAGAGACTATGTGACCCAGAGCTCTCGAGTTGTCCCATCTCATGCCTTAGGAGCTCACCCAGTTCTGTTATTTTTCTATCTGACAGCAATGTCCTCAAAGGTGCAGCTTAGGTGTTTTGTGACCCAGAGCTCTCGAGTTATTCCAACTTATGCTGTAAGAGCTCACCCAGTTCTGTTATTTTTATATCTGATAGCAATGTCCTCAAAAGTGCATCAAAGATGCTTTGTGACCCAGTGCTCTCGAGCTCTCCCATATCATGCCGTAGGAGCTCACCCAGTTCTGTTATTTTTATACATGACAGCAATGTCTTGAGATACTTTGTGACCAGGAGCTTTCGAGTTCTCCCATCTCATGCCGTAGGACGTCACCCAGTTCTGTTATTTTTATATCTGACAGCAATGTCCTCAAAGGTGCACCTAAGGTGCTGTGTCGCCCAGAGCTCTTGAGTTCTTCCATCTTATGCTACAAGAGCTCACCCCGTTCTGTTATTTTTATTTCTGACAGCAATGTCCTCAAAGGTGCACCTTAGGTGCTTTGTGAACCAGAGCTCTCGAGTTTTCCCATCTCTTGCCGTAGGAGCTCACCCAATTCTGTTCTTTTTATATCTGACAGCAATGTCCTCAAAGGTGCACCTTAGGTGCGCTGTGACCCAGAGGTCTTGAGTTCTCCCATCTTATGCCGCAGGAGCTCAACCAGTTCTGTTATTTCTATATCTGACAGCAATGTCTTTAGAGACTTTGTGACCCAGAGCTCTCGAGTTCTCCCATCTCATGCCTTAGGAGCTCACCCAGTTTGGTTATTTTTATATCTGACAGCAATGTCCTCAAAGGTGCACCATAGGTGCTTTGTGACCCAGAGCTCCCGAGTTCTCCCATCATATGCTGTTAGAGCTCACCCAGTTCTGATATTTTTATACCTGACATCAATGACTTGAGATACTTTGTGACACTGATCTCTCAAGTTCTCCCATCTCATGATGTAGCAGCTCACCTCGTTCTGTTATTTTTATATCTGACAGCAATGTCCTCAAAGGTGCACCTTAGTTGCTTTGTGACCCAGAGCTCTTCAAGTTCTCCCATCTTATGCTGTAAGAGCTCACCCAGTTCTGTTATTTTTATATCTGACAGCAATGTCCTCAAAGGTACATCTTAGATGCTTTGTGACCCAGAGCTCTCGAGTTCTCCCATCTTATGCTGTAAGAGCTCACCCAGTTCTGTTATTTTTATATCTGACAGTAATGTCCTCAAAGGTGCATCCTAGTTGCATTGTGACCGAGAGCTCTCGAGTTCTCCCATCTCATGTCGTAGGAGCTCACCCAGTTCTGTTCTTTTTATATCTGACAGCAATGTCCTCAAAGGTGCACCGGAGGTGCTTTGTGACCCAGAGCTCTCGAGTTCTCCCCTCTCATGCCGTAGGAGCTCACCCAGTTCTGTTATTTTTATATCTGACAGCAATGTCTTTAGAGAATTTGTGCCCCAGAGCTCTCGAGTTCTCCCATCTCATGCCTTAGGAGCTCACCCAGTTCTGTTCTTTTTATATCTGACAGCAATGTCCTCAAAGGTGCACCGGAGGTGCTTTGTGACCCAGAGCTCTCGAGTTCTCCCATTTTATGCTGTAAGAGCTCACCCAGTTCTGTTATTTTTATACCTGACAGCAATGTCTTTAGAGACTATGTGACCCAGAGCTCTCGAGTTGTCCCATCTCATGCCTTAAGAGCTCACCCAGTTCTGTTATTTTTCTATCTGACAGCAATGTCCTCAAAGGTGCAGCTTAGGTGTTTTGTGACCCAGAGCTCTCGAGTTATCCCAACTTATGCTGTAAGAGCTCACCCAGTTCTGTTATTTTTATATCTGATAGCAATGTCCTCAAAAGTGCATCTAAGATGCTTTGTGACCCAGTGCTCTCGAGCTCTCCCATCTCATGCCGCAGGAGCTCACCCAGTTCTGTTATTTTTATATCTGAAAGCAATGTCTTTAGAGGGTGGGCAGTCATAATTTCGACAAAAAAATGTCGACAGACAAAAATGTCGACAAAAAAATGTCGACAAAAAAAATGTCGACTTTCGTTTTTTTTAATTATATATTTGTTTTAGGGGTTCGGGAGATAAAAAAAGGGAAAAATTAAAATAAAAAATTAAAAAAAGGGGGTTGGGGGGGGGACCCCCCCATTTCGAAAAAAAATGCATTGAAAAAAAAGTCGACATTTTTTTTTCCGCCATATTTTTTCTCGAAATTTTGACTTTCGACATTTTTGTTGTCGAAATTATCACTATGAAACCTTTAGAGCCTTTGTGACCCAGAGTTCTCAAGTTCTCCCATCTCATGCCATAGGAGCTCACCCAGTTCTGTTATTTTTATATTTGAAACTAAGTCCTCAAAGGTGAACCTTAGATGCTTTGTGACCCAAAACTCTCAAATTGTCCCATCTCATGCTGTAGGAGCTCACCCAGTTCTGTTATGTTCTAGGAATTCTTGAAATTGTAGCAAAACTATAAATCCCACAGTGCGAAGGAATAAAATGAAGTCTGAATGTACTACTCACATAAAACGCCAAATCATAAGCATGCAGCGCCTCAATCTCTTGAACCTCCAAGGTGGGTCAAATCAGATGATTTTGGTGGCATTGAAATCAATGGGAGAGTGCACTTTCTTGGGCCGCACTTGACCCCTCAAGTCCATGGAAGGTATGAAGCTTTTTGCAGGGTGAGAATGAGACCAATATGGACGACACCCTCTAAATGAGGGTGATTCGACAGGTATGCCACATCTGACACCAATATAGGCTCGCGCCACAGTAACAGCATATTTGCCATAATCTCTAGCAGCAGAGATTTTTTCTTGTGCAGAGTTTAATCCTTTGTGCACGCATGTACTCCTTTCTGTCAGCAGTCTGGGTTTTGAGGATAATTGTTATTTATTGGTTTTTGAGTTTTTAATTATTTTTTTCAGATTTTTTTATGGGTTTCTCGATGTTGCATGACCTTATTTGCAGTTTCCATATTTATGCAGAAAAAGGGTTTAAGATCCAGATGGAATTGTAGAAATTACAAGAGCAGGGCTTAAACTATTAATTTTTTCCCCGAACATAAGTCCATTTTTGCTGATAGAGATTTAGGCCCTCATTACGATACTGGCAGTAAATCATGGCGCTATTAGCACCATGGTTGGTGCCGGTATCGTAACGAGTCCGCCAATGTTCAATGGGGAATTACCACCCTATTCCAAGGTTGGCGAGAAGGTAATTCCCCATTGAACATTGGCCCTTCCCCATTCCCATTTTTGCCCCATAGGGCTCAATGGGACTGGGGAAGGCGCTAAGTACGGTACCGCAAATTGCGGTACCGTACTTAGCACCAAGGTCCCTTTGCGGGTCCCTACTTTAACGGCCGGTCTAGACCAGCAGTTCAGGTTGGGGCCCGCAAAGGGACCTCGTAGTAAGGCGCTAAGTGTTTTACGGCGCCGTTAAACACTTAGCGCCAGGGTCCTAATGAGGGCCTTACAGGTTTAAGAACATTCCTGCTGTATATTGATGGTAAAAGGTATATTTTCCTGCATTCTTTTTCTTTCTCTCTAGCTTTTTGTGTGTGTGAGGGCGGGGGAGGGGGTGTTAGTGGTTTCAATGTGGTATTCTCCACGCTTGCATGGATTTCTTTAAATGTGAAGTGTCCCAGATTGCTGTTCACCTGCATTTAAAGGTCCTGTAAATTATATGATAGATTTGGGTCAGACTGGCGTTTTAGAAGCATTTATTTTGCCACAGCTAATGGAGTATGGCTGGGGGGGCACCGGGGGGGATTTATAACAATTCTTTGGCCTTGTCCCCACCCTAATCCGCATATGCATTGAGGGCCTACATGGGCAGCATTGGTCATAGGACCCTGAGAACTGTCATGCAGCTTCTGCAGATTCAAGCTTCAGAGGTAGTTATGTGCCAGAGGCGAACCTTCTCTTGGCACACTCTCTTGCCATGTTACATTAATGTTTTGCAATACACTAGGCTGCAAAAGTAGGGCAAAGCATGCTGGTTCATGTAACTGCTTGGAGATGTTCAAGAAGGGAACACACCGCTCTGCTGCGAGGGCCCTGTTTGCATCCCTCTGCCCCAGGTGAGCGAATCCACCTCTGTGTGCCCCCTGAGGCCTTGGTTTGCCATCTTGTGTGCCCCCAGAGGCCTTGATTTCCCATCCGTGCAGCCCCTTGCTGTCTCTGACCCTCCTCCCCAGCCTCCGCTTCCTGGTCGCCTGCTCCCGCCTCCCTGCCCGCCCCCAACCCTGATTGGCTATCCTGTTCTCCCCTTCCAGAAGGGAACAAACTGCTCTGCTGCGAGGGCCCTGTTTGCATCCCTCTGCCCCAGGTGAGCAAATCCACCTCTGTGTGCCCCCTGACGCCTTGTTTTGCCATCTTGTGTGCCCCCTGAGGCCTTGATTTCCCATCCGTGCAGCCCCTCGCCGTCTCCGACCCCCCTCGCCAGCCTCCGCTTCCTGGTCACCTGCTCCCGCCTCCCTGCCCGCCCCCAACCCTGATTCGTCCTCACGAGAGGATCCACCCCTCATTGCTAGTCCTCCCAGGGCAGCCCTCTGCCCGGCAGCCCATCGGCTAAGGACCCGAGGCAAAGGACGGCTACAACACTGACGGCCAGTTCGTATCTGCAGGTATCCGCAGGAGAAGCAGGAAGCCAGTAATAAGTAAGTGTGGGAAGGGCAGGGCTAGAAGCAATTACTTCACGCCATACTACCCATCCACTCATCTAACAAAGCATCGCCACTGTAAACTCGTTATTCCTGTAATATATTTGCATTTGGAAACTGTGTTCTATACATATGAATAAATTCCAAAGGGCACAAAACGCGGCAGCCAAAATGCTACTTGCGCTTGGCCCAAGAGACCACATCACCGCGGCCCTTAAGACGCTGCGCTAGCTTCCTGTAGCGCAAAGGGTGACTTCCAAAACCTTATGCATCTCCCATCGAGCACTGCATAAAACCGGACCTCAATATCTTCAAGACAAGCTAAAACCCTATCACCCCCACGCACCCTAAGATCAAGTTCAGCCGGCCTCCTAGTCATACCTAAGACAAACTCAGTCAGCTTAGGTGGATCATCATTCTCAGCCTTGGCCCCCACGCTATGGAACTCTGATGTATCCTGCTCATGGGCCTCATCACAAGTTGGGCGGTATCCCAGCAATAAATGCACTGGCATGCCGCCCAATGCTATTAGCGTTACTGCATCTCGGCCCAGCGCAATTTGCACCCATCCTGAATTGCGGTGCACTGTTAATCCTCATTTATTCGGAGTCCATGAAACTATATGGGTTTTCCCAGCAATATTACCGTCAGTGGTAATAGCACCAGCGATAATAGCGTGGAAAATGGGCAGAAAGGGGAGGTTTTTACCTCCAGCTAAATCCTCCCACTTTCCACCCAAACTCGGGATTGAGCAGAGGGGTAATGCAACAGTAATAGCGTTACTGCCACATTTTTATCACTCCGCCCTACACCTGATGAGGTCTTTAGTCTGCCATGACAGGGTCAAAGCCTACATTATATTGCACATTTTTTCAAAATAAATGTTTCATTATGGTTTCTTTGTTTTAATGCATTTTCAGAAGTGTTGTACTGGCATGTTATTATAATATGCATAATTCTATTTTGCATGAGATTCACATGTTATGAATGGATATTGGGGTTGTGTTGTGAGGAGCCAGGAGTGAGGTTTGTGTTTTGGGGGCAGGGATGCATGATGCTAGATATGTGGCTTGTGTTGTGGAGATGAGGGAAGCCTGCTATGGGATTGGTGCTGTGGGTGGAGACAGAGAAAGCAAAGGATGAGATTTGTATTGTGGGTATGTTGAGCCTGGATGCCAGGTATCGGTTGTTGGTGAGATAAAATGTCACTTATAAGTATCGTGCGGAGGAAGGGTGCCAGGCGTGCGTTCTTCTCCTTTGGGGTGGGGAGTAGAGGCATACTCAAGATTGGGGGCTTGTCAGGGGTGGTTGCCTACCCCACTTCCCACAAGGAACTCAGTAAAGCAGTGGTCTTCAAACATTTTTTGGCTGGGCCCCCCTGAGTAACATGTGGGCAGGCCGTGCCACCAAAAATGCCAAATGGACAGTAAGTCCAAATGGTTATGAACTATTGCGTGCCGTCACCGCACCCTACTCCCAGTATAGACCCTGGGCTCCTCCACCTGCTCCCACCACAGTCTCTGGGCTCCCTAATCCCACTCCTAGCCCAGTCCACAGGCTCTCCCCATCACACCACAGACTCCGAGCTCTCCCCACCTTGCTTCCACCAAAGTTCCTGGGCTCTCCTCACCCTGCTCCCTCCACTATCCCATGTCCACCCCCCAATCTGCTCCCATCACAGTCCTTGCCCCCCCGGTCCCAACAGAGTGCCAGGGCCAGTCGTGGCTGGTGAATTGGTTACGTGGAGGGCCATATAGATTTCAGCCAGATATGCCATAGAGACTAAGTGTAGTGTTTTTGTTGCATGTTTTGTTGTAAATTGTTGCATTTTAGAGCATACTTTTAAAATAATGGGTAAAAGGCAAAAGAGTACGCAATTGGCACTTGGGGGGGGGGGGGCTCGGTGGCAGGCATGGTATTTTTTTTACTGGAAATCTATGTTAGATGTCCCGTAAAAAGATACCATCCCTGTCTGATGGGCCCCACAGCACCTCAGAAGGAGAGCTAATTTTGGCAGATGGATAAGGGGATTGTAGAACAAAGGCATTTTAAAAATGCCTTTGTTGTACAACCCTCCTCACCAACACAAACACGGACACGCAGACCTTCAAGCAGCATTCACACAGCAAGCACTCTATCATTCACACAAGCACCCATAATCATACACTCACTTAAAAGACAAGCATACACTCATCCATACACATATTTAAATAAAAAATAAATGAACGTAAACATACCTTCTACCCCAGTCCTGAAGTGTCCTCCTCTGAGCTCCAGCTCCTGATCATATACAGGAATCAGGAAGCAAGAGCTTCCCGGTTCCTGCACAGGCGTGCATGGGCTGAGCATGGGTGCTGAAGCACCCCGTTCCAGCCAGCTCTGTCTGTATGTGTGAGGAGGTGCAGGAGCTCTCCCTCGCACATACATACATGCAGCCAGCATTTCCAATGAGCTATGCAAGGCTGGCGAAGAAAAACACCCCAAGCCTTGAATGGCTCCTTGAGCATGTGCAGCTGGGAAACTGAACTGGCAAAGGGAAACAGGGTTTCTCTTTGACAGTTCAGCCAGCCCAGAGGCGCTTCCTCAGCTGGATAAAGCAGCTGAAAGAGCGCTCAGTGTTTCAGTGGGGTGGCTTCTTGGCTCCTCCATACTGGGTGAGAGGGCCGCTGGGTCAACACCCCCTTGACCATTACGGATGAGCCACCCCTTGCCAGGGCTGCCCCCACCCCTCTCCTCCCCACCCCACTCCGCTCCCTGCATTGTCCCAGGGACCCCGAACCTCTCAAAAAACAACCCCAGGGCCCCCCTCTTACCTGATATACTCAAGTCCCCATTTCGTTCCTGTGCTGCATTCAAACACCCTGGAAGAGTGCTCTCTGTAAAGGGATAGAGAGCACGCTTCCAGGGTAAGCCTAGTTCCAAAATTACCTGGAAACTAATCACATTCTAGGGATGCACCAATCCGGCTTTCGCCCAGGCCATTGTACAGAATCTGTGCTCATTAAATCGATGAACTCAGAGACATGGGGAAGCCTACCGTCCTCCTTGATCTATCAGCAGCATTTGACCTGGTAGATCACAAAATCCTCTGCCATCCCCTCATCACCTCAGCCAATTTCTCTAAAGAAGCCACAGCATGAATCGCCTCCTTTTTAAATGGAAGGGTCATGAAAGTGTTCCATGACAATGACAATGTCCCACCTGCACCTATCCCTTGTGGTTCCCCCAAGATCATGCATATCACCCACACTATATAACCTTTTCACAAGACCCCTCTTTGACATCCTCGATTCCCTCAACATAGCCTATACCAACTATGCAGACGATACACAAAGCCCCCTATCCATCTAAGTAACTCTGGATCATCTTTAACTCCACACTTTCCTTTTCTGCCCACATCTCTGATGTCCCTAAAAAGTCAAACCTCCAACTGCACCACCTCAGAGGTACTCTGCCTTTCCTCACCTTCCCCAGAAGCTCACGGTCTCTTGAGCCCTGGTTCTCTCTAGGTTGGATTACTGCAACAGCCTCTTTCTAAATCTACCTGCTTCTACTCTCCGCCCTTTGCAACTCATCCAGAACAAGACTGCAAGACTTGTCCTTGGCCTCAAGCCCTGGGATCGTATCTCTACAGCCCTGAAATCTCTTCATTGGCTCCCAGTGTCTGCAAGGATTACATTTAAGACCTTTGGCATTGTCCACAGGGCTTTCTGGGGCCTGGGTCCAAAATACCTTCAACTTTCCCTCCGTAAACACCTTCCCTCTCGAGCTCTTCGCTCCTCCACCTCCAACTTCCTCAGCAGAAGTCGTTTCTCAAAGAAACAAACTCTGGGTAGATCTCTATCTTCGGCTGGGGCCTCCCTCTGGAACAGCCTCCCTGCCACTCTCAAACTTGAGGAGAACCATCTCCAGTTCCGGAAGCACCTCAAGACCTTCCTCTTAGCTTCTGCCTTCGCTTCTCTTCTCCCCTGTTGATCTGTTCTGCTTCGGCATCGTGCACCTGGTTACCCTCTGATTTCGGGCCCAGGTACTTGCTCACCCTGCCATGCAGCGGCACTGTCTCCTGGCAACCCTTGCGCTTGGGTCTGTATCTGTAACCCTACTGTCCCTCCTTTTTCTGCACTTATCAGACACCGCCTATCTGCACCTTAAACCTAGCACTTGCCATTTGTTGGCTGCACTACCACTTTGTTGTTATTACTTTCCCTTGCTTAGCACTTTCCACTTTTCCCCCTCCCTCCTGCAGTTTCCCCCCTCTCTATCTCCTGCACTTTCTTGTTCTCAGTGTCACTGGGCCTAGTAAGATCATTGTTTTTGTTCTCCCTTGTTCCCCTCCTCTGCCTCATCACGCTCTGAAACACTTGTGTATGAGCGCAATACAAATACAATATCAATATCATGGGATTTGATGGCTAGTCGAGTAATTCCGATGCCAGGGAGGATTTGAGACTTGCAGACTGTTCATTATTTCTTGACCAGGTTGGTTACCACAGGTTGGTAGTAGCAACTCAATATGAAAATGACATAGCCTCATTCAGCCATGTGTTCCATACTTCACAACGTAAAGAAGGATGTGTGATGGTGGGCTTGTGAATGCAATATCTTTGAAGGATCCCCTTTCAAACAAATAGTTCATTGATTGCAGTAGAAACTAATGCCTCCATTTTTGGATAGAGACAGATTGATCTAGACCTGTCCATATATGATCTTTGGAATTCTGAGGTCTGGGCACATCATATAAATGTCTTGTAGCTCAAGGCAATTGAACAGGCTCTGAAGATTTTCTTGCCAAACCCCAACAACTATTATGTGTTAATCCTAACTTTCAACACTGCTGCAATGTTCTACATCAACAAACATGGTGCCCCAAGATCCAAACTACATTGCCTAATAACTAAGGGATTTGGAATTTCAGAAGAAGTTTATTTTCCAGGATGCCCATCTACTTGGAGTCCTCAACAGGTCTGCAGACTCTCAGCAGGCTGACATTTTTGAAGCACGAGTATAGTTACACTTGCAGTCCTGCAGTTGATCTTCTCTCAGTGGGTCTTCGACAAGTAGATCTATTGTGGCTTCCTAACAAGAAGTCTTGACATGATACATGGATGGGTCAACTCCCCCTATCATTGGACTGTGCCCTTTCATTCAGTGTGACATAACTGACATATGCGTTCCCTTTGATTCCATTCCTTCACAGTGTTGAGGTTCATAAGTATTGATTGTTCAATCCTCCTGATCAATCCACATCAGCGAGCCCATTGTGGATTTGATCTGTCTGTCCAAAGCTCACCCAGTTCTGCTTCCCCAGAGTCTTAATGACAGAGCAAGAGATTCAAGTTCAACCTTTACTCATTTAATGTCCTTACCCGCATGTCACATGAGGATGTAACTATGCCACTTTGACATCGCTGAGCTGATATTGTCCATATCTAGGCAGACAGGAATCCCTACACTGGGGCTCAATACAAGAGCAACATGACCTGTTTCTTCTACTGTTGCCTGGAAAGGGAGGTTAATACTTTAAAATGCTCCTTACCATGTTCTAACTTTTGTGGCTAACTTAGCTTCCTATGGAGTACAGAATCCTTTCTGTAACCTTGTGGCCTTGGGCTCCTATCAAAGTTAGAACAAGGAATCACTTTGTCTGCCAGTCCAATTGTGAAGAGGAATGTTTTAGGGTCTACTTAATATATTGCCTTCAGGCGGTGTTCCTCACCCTCCCTGAGACCTCACTGCCCTGTCAGTATTTGCTCACAAAACATTTGTACATAGGACATCCATTTAGTACGTTTTTAATGAAATGTTGCATTCAAAGTGATTGTGGCTTCTGCTTGCAGTTACACATTGCAGACATTATCAGCCTGCACCCTGCATTATTTCATAGTGAAATGCACACACTTCATTCCTCTCTAAAGCGTTCTCCAATTTTCACAATAAACAGAAAATGGGCCTACCAACCTTTTTTCTGAACCCATCATATGACGATAAACATGCTCTCCACTATTTGGATGTTTGTAGGGCGTTCAGGTTCTAGCTTGATCGGACCAAAGACATCAGTATGGTGACAAGCTCAACAAATACAGTGAGCTACAGTCTGATGAACTGGTCGGGAAGCCACCCATCTAATTATTTTATAAAAAGGCCACTGTCATTCCCATCCTAAAAAAAACAGACCTATGCCTGAAGGCTGTTTACCAAATGCCGATGTTTGCGGATTTCAAAGAGAAAAGGTGGCATCTGCAGGATGGGAATTTTGTAAACAGCCCTCTACTGGTCCATTTTGGGGGGTAGGTAGTCCACCTGATGTCCTGTGGCTGCTGCACAGCCCACCTTCCACTACCCCATCCCACTTACCTGCTGCGCTCTGGCACACAATGCACAAGCCACACACTCATACGGCTCCCATACAGACCATGCACCCTAAAGGCATACCTATGGGATGCAGCATTTTGCATGCCGCTTCCCATATGTAGGCCTTTAGGGGGTCCGACTTACAGAAAACAAACAAAACAAAAACACTACTCACTCCAATATTCCAGCCAACTTTTATCCAGTCTCATCCCTCTGTCATTACTCCAAAATCCTTGAACGCATTGTCTTCAATTGTGTCTCTAATCACTGTGAAACCTCTTATCTATGTGACTACCTCTAGTTTTTCGTATGCCCATTAATAATAGCTCTCCTTCATATTTCCAACTTTTTCTCCTCTCCTGTCCATGCTAAACAATCCTGCATTCTTATCCACCCCCTCTCCATTTCACTCTCTATAGCACTCCACTGCTCTCGACGGGCTCAACTCCTACTGCCACTTCTCTAACTGATGGAATTTTCCAAATGCATTTGTCACCCCTCTCCCTGTTAGTATTCTGCAGGGATCTGTCCTCTGAAAAGTACCCACCCTCCAAACCTCCACTCTTGGTAAACTCATTTCCTTCTGACAACTCTCATATCTTCTCTTTCCCCTCCCTAACTCCTGAATTCTCCTTCAAAATTACAAATTGACTTAAGCAGGCATTGCATGGCCATTTGATGCCTCATGCGTAACTCATTTAAGATGGGGCATCTACTTTCCGACATCCAATGCTCCAATTTCCTATCTGATTTCTTCCAGACATTCTCATTCCAGCTGCTATATCACAAACCATTATTCATTCTCATTGATACAAACCTCAAACTCTAATTATCTCCACTACTGCTTCCTGTGCTTTAGTCAACCTCCCCAAAATCTGATATATACGTCTTTGCACTACCAAATCTCTCATCACTGCTCTGATACTTTCCAAAGAAGTCGACAGGACTAGCCTTCTTATTGGTCCACTCCCTCCAGTCTTTCACTCCCCTAGATAATAAAAGGTCCTCAGATCTGCTGTCTGCACACTCTTCATGCTCCTTCTCTTCTCCCATACTGCGCCCACAAAATACATGCTGACTGCTGGCTCAATGCACCTAACCAAATCCTTTTTAAAATGTGTCACTATTGTTTTCAAATCTTTCCACAGCCTTGGACAAGACTGACCTAGATGTCTTGTATTATATGCCAGGCATCCTCAGACCCTCTTCTGAAAGCTCCAAGACTCCTGCCTAACCTTTTTCCCCTCAGGCTTTAGATCATATTCCCTCCTGCCCATCAACTGGAAGGATGGGCTCTTCACACCTGACATCAACAATTTCTCCAACCTCACAGCTTCAAAGACCAGCTGATCTCCACAGAATCTCCCTATCCATAACCAATGTCCTACTTATCCCCTCTAATCCTCCTTCTGTCTTCTTCCCTAGACCCCCAAGTCCCTTTCTTATATCCCACCGCTCCCAGTCTACCTGCCCTCTTCCACACCTCTCCAATCTCTTGTATCCTTTTCGATTCAGCACTAACGCTATGCCCCTCTCCCTTTCCTGTAAGTGTCATTCATTTATTGTATTTTGTTCTTGTTACCTGCCATATCTCCTCCCTCTCAAGTATTCATGTGCACTAGTTCCATCCCCTAATTGTAAAGCATCCATGCATGTGAATTTGTTCCTCTCTCTGCAATTGTTAAATATTTTAGGTACAGACACCAACCTCCTTTTTACATGAATAAAAATAAGTAAATAAATCTTGTCCAAAGCATAAAAGAATGTTATCTGGTTAATAAAAAAAAGTCCACTTCAAAATGGATTGCATGCACACTGTATGTGCACCAAGAGGCTGTCTCTATGGCTTCTCAATCCCATGTGCCCTTTGATGTTCTCACAGGTAGCTATATGATCCGAACTTTCTGCTTTTTGTAGCCACAACTACTACTACTGTATGGGATCCAGCTATTGGGTGATGCATATTTTGGTCAGGCAGTCATGCTAGTGATAATTGACTCTTGGGGAGTAAGGAATGGTGTCATGTGTGTATGTGTAGAATGGAGGTGCTGAGTGACTTTTTATTGTGGGCTAGTAACTTGCAATTTCAAACTGTACCCTTGGACTAACACGGTCATAGTCTCCTTTCATCTATTCATCCTCCCCCGTTCTCATTTTATTTGAGCTATCTACTAGTCTCTTCCTGGGTGCATGGAAAAGGGCTAGGCAAAGTCAGTTAGAACTCATGGGAGAGAGCCATGCACATAAATTCATACATTCCCTACTCTGTGAAAGGAAAGCATGTAAATGCTCGCACACATTGATTGTAAGTGTGAGTGGAAATCCTGATGTGTATAATCAGAGTCGCCTTCACAATGGTGCCTTATGGGAACGTGCCTGCTATTGTCACTTGAAGACTAGATTGTGGGCTTCCAGGCAAAACCAACTTTTCCACTTGCAACAGAATCTGATGTGGCCTTAGAGGAAATGGGGAATCCATTTCTGGAGCAGGAAAAGCTCAGGGATTAGTAAAATGTGCCCTGCTCCATGCATGGCAATTGAACCAGAGTGATATGGTTCATAAAAGCATGTGTAGAGTCTGTCTCTGCATGTTTTTTTTGTAACTACACCATTTGATGGCCTCACCAGAAAAGATTGAGGCCCTAATTTTATACATGAGGGTTACTTGGGGTCCAAATGAAGGGCACGGTGCTAATTAGAAATTTACAATTTTTAGTATGACAATGTAGATATACATGTTATACCTGTTTGTATTGGATTTTAATTTTCTCATGTAGCAAATGTTGCCTCAAGAATGCAATGTTAAAATTGAATCATTGGATGAAAATGCATGTTTTTTGTGACTATGATTCCCACAGAGTGTTATGCGTTCTACTATGCATGATATGTGAGATAAATAAGTGAAATAAATAGAACACCACTGCACGTGTCAATGGTTCACTTCTTGCCATACCGCCTTGCAGCCTTGAAGAAAGTCCTCTGAAGGATCGGCAGTTGACCATACTGGGTGTGCTGGGCTGCTTTAGAAGGTCTCGGATTACCAGCCCTACTAAAACACTGCAAAAAAGCAACAAGATGCCTCGTAACAAGTCTGCTACACAAGGAGCACATCGAGGCAGCACCAGTGTCGCAGGCCAAATGCCACAAACCTGCCAAAACAATTTGCGCAGTTCGTTGCGGTAAGAATTTCTATCTTTATGGTGCTTTAATTTGACAGTTCAAGCTTGCAAGCTGAAAATAACCAACTGACTACACAAAGAACTGTGGTATCTGCCCAACAAAGCAATGTCACAGCTGATCAAGAGAGGGACCTATGCCCAGAAAGTCCAGTAATCGCTTGTGTATCCCATCCAGTTGTTTCAGCTGATAATTCTGAGACTTATGGCTTAACATCACACATGAATTAAATGTAATGTTGCATTCTGTGGTAACTAGAAAACTGCTTGTGGAATTGACATTATGGGTTTACCTTTGTAGGGGCTGTCTAAAGCTCTGGTGTAGTATATTTTGACTATGTGATTTCTTAAATAGAGAAGAACGTCATCTAGTACACAAAATATATAATAAAGTAAAATACACAAGGAACAGTTTTGTTCTTCAGAAGGAATCAGATAGAGTAAAGAGTAGTATACTTTTCATTATATTGGAACTAAGAACATTGCATTGATGTTGTCACATTGCGTTGACCTCATTCAGCATATTCTTTGCTTTTAAGAGTGTTTCAGTTGAAGGTGAACAGTGGCATGAGAATGCATGTTTTAATGACACATATGGATCACCAGTTGTTTAATATTGACTTGTGCTCCACTGACATTTTAATCAGTTAAGCCACCATGAATTTGTTTAGGCTGGTGGTAAGTTATAATGGTATTTAAACATGAGTTATGCTGCTTTGGAGCATGTAATGCTATGCTTATGCCTGAAAATATTGGTTTAGCTGATATTTATCCAGGGTCAAGAGAATCTGATGATAGAAATGCTGCCTGCAGGGGCATGTTGTCCAAGTTGAGAGAAGCTCATTATATATCCATGGTTTCAAGTTGCATGGAAAGATTTATTTTAAGTGCACTGGTAAATGCTGAGCAATACATGGGCAAAGGGAATGGCTATGCAGGCTTACTTATAACAGTAACGAAAAACTCTGTTATATGATTTATGATATAATGGACTGTTGCAATGGCTTGTCAGTCCCTTTTAGATTGACCTCTAGCCAAGAAGCCATTCACATGTTTTTATCTTTTGATAATAGTATGATCCACTATTTGTATTGGTCTCATGATGTGGCTGACCAGATGGGTTGCCATGTATCTCAAAACATATATGCTTGGACATTAATCAAGAGGAAGTATGATGAAACTGGAATATTGATTAATATGCTTGGATTTTTGGTGACGAAGAGTCAACATTTTGTTATCACTTAGGAATGCATAGGTGTATATCATAGGATTCTATGTTTTAGTGTTTCAATTTTCAGTTTCAGTTTGTAGATTTAGGGCCACAATTGATTTTTAGAAGTATGTTACTACTGCTGTTGTAAATAATTTTAGAAGCATTGCTTTGTTAAGACATGCATTGATGTCACGAATGTGGAGATGCACTGAGGTTGTGTTAGCTTTTGTAAAGGTGGCGTGACAGGGCACATGAGGATATGAGAGCCTGAAGAGTATGGGAGTATGTGAATATTACATTGTTAAGTCTACTGGTTGTATGCTGCGAGAACAGTTTTGGTTGTGTTTTCAGGACATTGATGTCATAGCTGAATTGCTGCTCTGTAAACTCGACCATGGATGAGACAGTGGGGTTCGTAACCCTTATATCATGGCTACCAACATTTACATAAAATAACTGCCCATAGTGTTTATTTTATCAAATTGTAACCATGGGTTTGATGTTTGCTTTCCTTTTCTTGGCTTTGACTCTTAAGTTTCCACATTGATCCGCCAGGCATTCTCCATGTACAATAAATTAATCTGCTAAAATACTTTAAAAGCCCCATCACAGTTTGTGTGCCACATCATTAATACAAATAATGAAACAGAATCTCTCAATCATGCCACAACCTTTATTTTTTATGAATTGGCTTAATCCCTGTAATTCAAAGATGATGTGTACTTTCTTTAAGTAATATAACATTTGCTTTGATAAGTACATTCTTGGTAGACCTTTATCAGCCAAACAGGAAAATAGCACCACAATGCATATTCCTAAGATGCCATAACTACACAATTGTTGAATAATTATCATAGGCTATAATCTGGCACACGAACAATATACATGAATCATACATGAGGCTGTAATTTGCAGGTTTTTTTGTGATTTTTCTTGACAAACTGATGTTGTATCCAGTTGGTATCCAGTGATACATTTGCATGGGGGAAAAGGACGCCAGGGGGTGATATTTCCCTAAATCTACACACCCAAGAATGTCTTGCACTTTCCTCAAATATTCAAGAACTATAATTAGAGTAGTATATAATACCCATCCTAGAATATATGTGGTAAGGCCTTTTGAGGTGCAGGGAAAATAATTGCCTAGCTGGTGACTTTTTCCCATGGGGCATTTCCACACAGAACCACTCATTCTTTATTTCTTAGTGTGGGTGGTGGCATTGTAGGCTGAACGTCTTGGGTGTTTTATTGTGACGTACCAGTGTAAAAACATGCTTGTTATTCTTGGATGAAGTTAAGTCTTTTACATATGTATGAAAAGGGTCCTGATCCATAATATACATGCACAAGCCTTCATTGTGGAGGAGATTTTGCCATATTTATTTGTAACAGAATGGCAGTATGGCAATGACACCTTTTGATGAATTGGTATTATGAAACAGAATGTAATATATATTTTGTCTTGTTGGGTAGGACAAGGAATCGCTCCAGAACTCGTCTAAAATTGAGAAGAAAGAGGTGGAACGGAAGGTGTAAGGTCTACAACCCAGAAAGCAGCACAATAAATCAAGAATATTTGAATAACTGTGCCCATATGAACAGAATAACACATGTTATGTCAGAACAAGATCAAATGTCAAAGACATTTGATTAATTCAATTTAGCACTAAAAGCTGGTGTTCAGCCAATACTTTGCAAATTGTATAAATATAAGAAACAAACAAATGTATATCTCAAAAACACTTGCTCTATGGTGGTTAATTTTTGACCTACTGGAATTGTTTTTGTAATCCATGTAATTGCACTTTTACACAATTTATGATTGTTTTTGATCTACTGCATTATCGTCACCAAGAAGCTGCTTTACAAACTGAGAGATACTTTTTGCAATATGCCTGTATGATTTCATCTTTTTTATGTACATGTGTATGGTTTCTTGACGCTCTTGTAATTAGTAAAAAGAAATATAATTAAGCCAAAAAAGCAAACATTTGGAATGATTTGTTGCTCAAATTATTTTTCAAGACATGTCTCAATGATTTTTATTTACGTTTGCTTGGTCAAACATTTCTCCTACTTCTTATCACCAAAGTACAAGCATAATCCCAGTTTCTTTTAATTGGCTGGCATTTTTATATTAGTCATCAATATAAACCCCCCTCCTCCCATAAACACCAAGCCCCATTTGATATCAGAAACATAATTCATTTAAATGTGTACGCCAGCCTTACCACACAGAACAGGAAGACAAAATTATTCTTGGGACCTTTGCATTTACTTGTGATCGCAAACTATGTGGCTGACCTTTGTTGTCAATGCCTGAGAATAATTTTAGTTATCCTGTGAATGCTGTTTACGTTATTTTGTAGTAAGTCATTTTCTAATGCTTATGCAGTGATCAACATTGGCATGAAGTGTGTCAGGAGTCAAGTGTAGATGGCCAGGCTACACAAGCTAACCAGGAAGTGATGGCAGATATTTTGCAGATTCAGAAACAGCTGCTTGAAAATCCGGTATGTGTTTTGGTAAGGAACACGTTCATGACACAATCAGTGATATTTCTCAGATTTTAGGATACCAGTGCATTTCCAGTTTTTGACAGTGTTTCATTTTGAGGGGACATAAGCATACTTTTAAGAACAAACTATGTACATGTATACTGCTAGGGCTAAGCATCATTTGGTAGATAAATCGAAAATCACAGAATTCCATAACAGTGGTTGTGAGCACGCCCATGTGAAGGATTGAGTGAGTCAAAGTGGACAAACAGCTGGTCTTCTTTTGATCTCTAGTATATTCCCAGAGCATATTATTGCTGTTGCCATTTTTGATTTTGTTGTTTAGACCCAACTCTGCTCTGACTGCATCTGTTTGACAAGTAGCACTTGATTACATGTTGCATTCTTATGAAGTCAAATTTAAAAATTATGGCTATTCCTCAAAGTAACTGAGCAAACAGTGATATGACTGCCTTTGAAAGAGATGGCTAAACTACACCTCCTATGCTTGTTTAATTGTGTTGCTCCCAAAAGTGATCAATTGGAATTGCTAATCAAAATGCAATTACACCTCTGGCCGGTTATTAGTCTTTGGGAATTGGTTGTTTTAAGCATTATCATTATTACATTACTTTTAAATGATGTAAATGAATACAGAAACTGAAAATGTTAATCCAGGTGGGTTTTATTTCATAGAAAAAGTCATTGGAAACAATTGAAGACCTCAAAGCTCAGCTGGCAAAAAAAAAATCAGACAAGAGGAAAAGACAGTATTAAAGCTTCACCATTGACAATGGTAACTTGTATATACTCATTTTACAAATGTGTATTTTTCTGTTGAGTGGCCACCATATTTACTGATGGTATTACACACATTTCTAATAGTTATAGTTGTATGTTTTCAACAACAAGAACAGCTATTTTTTGGAATCTGTGAACGACATCACGCCCTGCTCCCCTCCTCAACCACCAACACCATGGGGGTCATTACAACCCTGGCGTTAAGGGTTTAACGGCGCCGTAAAAGGTGTCGGCGCCGGTAAACCCTTAATGCCTGATTATGAGGTCCCTTTGCAGGACCCGACCTTAACGGCTGGTTTTACCAGCCGTTAAAGTAGGGTGCCGCAAAGGGACCTCGGTTCTTAGCGCCTTCCCCAGTCCCATTGAGCCCTATGGGGCAGAAATGGGAATGGGGAAGGGCCATGGTGAAATGGGGAAATACCGCCCCGCCAACCTTGGAATGGGGCGGTATTTCCCCATTCCACCATGGCGGACTCGTTACAACACCGGCACCAACCATGGTGCTAATAGCACCATGGTTTAGCGCCGGGGTTGTAATGAGGGCCCATGTAGATCTATTGAACATCACTGTTCTCCTGCTCATGTTTATTTTTATGACTTCAAGTATAAGCAAGCCAAGTCATTTTGGTAAACCAGAGCTAGAATCGTCGAGACCAAGCTAAATTAGTGTACCCCTCTTGGTGCAACGGTAACCTGCTACTTCAATCTGCAGAATATCTTCACAAGCAGAGCAATTGGCTATACAGAGTCATGCTGATTCTTCACATATGAAGGCAATGTCATCCCAATATCATGCCCCTCCAATTGTATTTTAAAATAGAGGTTCACTTGATGTCATTCTTGAAAGGTGTTCAAATATCTGTTTAAATATTACAGACACCAGATTTCATGAAAATTACATATACATATTTAAAAATAGTGAATGCAGTCATTTAAAAACAATGGATTTACACAAGGGAATGTGGGCTTCTATATAACACTTGCAGTGCGGTTTTCGGTTTGTTTCCAAGCACATCATGAAATATTTCCTTGCACTTTATTATATCAAATTCAATAACATGAACTGTGTTTTTTCATTGCATTTTTGGTATTTAGCAACGATGAAGGTCTTCACATTAAAGTATGTCTTTTTCATCCAACAGAATCTTCTGCACAGGGGCTATAAATACTACACCGATTGTGAGAAGATGCCAATTTGGGATACAGATGAAGAGTATGACAATATGATTTCGTTTTTTACTACTTAACAGAATAGTACATCTGCTTCCTCTCTGAATTATGCAATTGCATATTTGTAGTGATGAAAATGTATTTGTTTGTAAAAAAAGCCCTTATGTTTATTTGTTCAAGCCTATATAATTGTAATTATGTAGATTTCAACACAATCTTGGCTCTGCAAAAGTGAAGTCTCTTAAATCTTTCCAGTGAGACCTACTCTGATACATTATTTGCACGTCAGATATGTTATTAGCACCTGAGGGTGAGCTATCAGCCAATCTTGGAAAAACATAATTTACCAGCCGCAAAGCTCACTTTCCAAGTCACCTCTGTGGCTAAGCCCTCTTCCCCGGGTTCTGTTCCCCAGCTTCTCTAATGAACCGTGAACATTTATTCTAGTTTCCTAACAATAAAAAGAGCTCTGCAACCACTTGCTGGTGAATTGGTAGAGGATTACTAGCTAGGGTGGTAAACGTTATTTTGCTCATATTTGAAAAATATTCACTTTCACTAAAATGTTAACACAAAAACAAAACTGATACAGGTTTATAGAAGTGAGGAATTGGTCACAATCACAATCACAATCACAATCACAATCACAATCACAATCACAATCTGTTATAGCAGGAGGGCACCAGTAATGCTCCCTGTTTGCAAATGGACTGTATATATTGTCAATCTATGGTAGACAGAGTATTTAGAAATGTTAATGCGTGAATTTTTGTACTTACACAAATCTATCAACAAAATTGCATGCATATTGTGTTGTGATGATTAGTGCAACACATTTCCATTTTTGTGAATTTCATGTATGTGATTTACCATTTTAAATGCAACATTTATTGACCAATACTTTTTATCTGTTCTTCAATTCATTCCCATTTAAAATGTTAGCATATATATTACCAGTGGGTCATTCACCATGTCATTTCTTTTTTTTCAGCCCATTGGGGACGAACAATTGTGCATTAACGTCTCGATTGCATGAATATGTGAGGGGGGCAAACCCAGCTGCATCCATTGAAGAAACAAATGGTAATATGTGCATTAACTATGATGTAAGCTACACAAATTCATTTAAATACAGAGGAAGAAATGTTCCTCCTGGAAGTAAATTGTCCATTATGGGCGTGTTAGGTTTGCACTTCAGTGTTAACATGTCTCATCTGGGCAATATTCTTTATTTGTACTGCAAATTCAAAACAAAGGTGTACATGCATCCATATTCACCTGCAAGCCTTTATTTCTGAACTACACAAGGTGGATTGAGTAAAAACCTGCCCGCGAGGCAGAACTTTCAATGGATTCTTATGTAATCTGGCTGCTTTTTGATGTTTGATGGTGTCAAAAGCAAGCAGATACCCATATGGGATCCATTGATTTCATACTAGCATGAACATTTTATGCTGGCATAGAACAATGTGGATTTTGGAGGCAGGAGGCAAAAGGGAGGCTGCAATGTCACTTCCCGCCTGTGCCAACCTCTGCTTTCACAAAACCCCCAAATGCCCTGAAGCAGGTATTAAGACAAGTGTAATACCACTATTCCTATCTTTAGCACCTTTATTAATTCTCACAGCACTCAGAAAATCTGCTCTAGAGTGGAACATCCATTTATTGAAGCGAGCACTCCCAATGTGAAATATAATGAAGAAAAACATAATTATTAAAAGCATGGTGGTTTAAAGGTTATGAAGGTTGATGCATATTTAATACTTTAATATTTTCTTGGTCAGTTGGCAAAGTTAAATGCGCTTGACCAAATTAGATTAATGGGCTCATCTGATAATAGTTGAGACAAACGATATGCTTGGGTTTCGTTTAAAGTGAAATTTGCCTTCAAGTTCTAATGCTTTCACTTGTTCCACAAATACAAGTTAACAACCTATTGTAGAGGTTGAGCCATGATTTGGAAAGCTAGCACCAAAATGGAACTTCATTTTGCAAAAGACAAACGTCTTTTGTCCATTCCCTTTAAACTATGTATGCTAAGACGTCTCCTGCCTTGTCCATTCTGGTTCTCCCTTGAGAACGCCCTTTAGTGAAGTCCGAGCCCTGCAGACCACACCCTTACTCCGGTACTGTCAGGAGTAGAGTGTACTGGAGCAGGCAACTGGAGTGTTCTCCTCCCTATGGGGGGAGTGTTTATTCAATGCAGACTAGCTATTATAAGCAGAGTACAGTTGCTGACCGAGAAAAAGAGGACAAGAGCAGCTGGTACCAAGAAAAAAGCCAGAGAGTCAGGAGGTAAGATGCCATGCGGTTTGCCCTAGACTTAAGGTTCCCAGCTTCTGGGGCCCTTGGCTTCTCTCCTGCTAGTGCCCCCATCTGTATGTGTTGATACATGGATCAACTGCATCTGAGTTGTCTCCCAAGAGGGATATCTGTTGGCTACCAACTGTTAAGACCCTGGAGTTTCACCTGACCCCCTCATAACCTTTATGACCAGACCATAACACAAAAAAGATGGTGACTAAAAGCCACTAAGAGTGGGGCAATAGAAGGGCCTCCAGACCAGGAATAGTTAAAGTTCCACTCTCATTACCACAGTTGACAGGATTATCTCCCTCCTCAAGAAATGAGGTGTCAGTGTCTGTTCAAATATCTTTGGAAATGATTGTTCCTGGTTGCCCCTCATGTATCCTTTCTCTGAGGTTGCTGGGACAACCTGGATTACCTTAGCTGACTCAATCACCAACTAGTCTGCCCTATAGTTGACCATATTTCCTGGGCTCAGTCTTCCTACCCTAACTAGGGGATAGACTGTACCTCCCTGTAGGGGTCTAAAAGAGTCTAGGACCTTGTCACCTCCTCTGCCCTCCTGTTCGTACTTGCACTTAGAGAGGAAAAATGACAAGTAGAGGAACAGAGAACAGAGGAAATATGGACTAAAGAGGTGAAGGAATACAAGATAATAGATGTGGGATACTTCACAAAATCACTCATACACCTTTGTGTGTAAATACATTAAATTCAGTATTTGAGAATAAACGTATAATGATCAGAGATAAAATATGAATTATTGATTTAAAGAGGGTGGTTATTATTTTGTGTATTCTGGTGTGGGGTACACGGCAAGAGGAGCTATCAATGTAGCCTTAATACTCAGTCCGATCTAAGAAGGTAGACAATATGAATGTAACCCCAGTAATGAAGAGTGCTTAGTTCCTGCAAATTGTCCAATGTTTAGTTTCACAGGGAGCTTCACTTACATACATGAAAAGAGCCACCCGAGGTTGAACTAGTACTTTGGTTGAATTGCGTTTAAAAGTCCACAATGAAATGTCATGTTAATGAAGGGTTGGTAAAATGATAGTCCACCAGTAAGAAATCATTTTAAGCAAACAATGGCATTTAGAATGTAACAATGAAATGCTACTCTTCTTAGTTCGACTTTTTGCAATTAAGCGTGAAGTACCCGTTCCACCAGCTGTACCAGGAGGTAATGGCCCGGGCCCCGACTTAAAGGCCGTAGCAAGGTTATTTCATGAGGGCTGCAGGGGTTTACCAGCCAGTACAGCTCATGGAACAGGGACTTAACACTGTTAGCACCTGTTTCACGGAATGTGGAGGGAATACATGGAAAAGATTTCCATCCAGTGAATGGGCTGCCTCGCAGCGTCCCGTTCATTTAATGAAAATACTTTCCCAACATGGCTGCCATGAAGCAGGAAGACAGGGCTCTATAGGGAGCCCCTGTTCCACTTCTATGATGGCCACAACAGAGTGGAAGCAGCTGCGGCGGCAAGTCCCGCCACTGCTGCAATCAGGTGAGTGGGGATGAGGGTATTAGAAAATAAGGGAAGGGAGGGTGGAAGGAAGATGGCGGCGGGGGAAGCAGCCATCAGGCAGCTCGGAATGGGGACCTGGATCACTAGATTCAGTCCACTTTCCGATCATCCCGATTGGTTGACTTCACCAGCAAGGTGCTAATATATAACATAAGATATAGTATTTAAAGCATACAAATTCAAACATGTATACCCATAAATCATGCATTCTTTTGTTACAGTTGCAGCAAGAACCTATTGGCGCAACCTGAGGCGACAGAAAAAAAGAGGCCGGCATTTGGGAGCAGAGGAAGTTGGAGGCCAGAAGAAGAAAAAGTAAATGAGATGTAAGATGCTTTTATAATGGAAAACGCATGATGTAAAGCAGTGACTATCTGGTTATGGCAGAGAAAACAAATGTTTTATTGTTCTAAAAGGTAGGGTGTGCTATCCTGTGCACTACTAAAACAGAAAGTGGTAGTGTAGCTACCTCATGAAGATCTTCCTTGCAAGTGTGGTGCATAATAAGCAAACTGTACAACTCTCTGTTGCAGAGGCGGTGTATGAATAACTACCAGCATGTTGATCGGTCATCTTCTCCTATACTGCATAATAAACTAAACCCATACACATACCCTAAGGAACAACCAACAAAGGATATTATCTAGGACTTCAACTGGAAAGTTCACACTCCAACTAAGGAAACTCACTATTTACACTGAAGCCACTTTTTAAAAATGTTTAATGAAATACTGTGCAACATGAGTTTCTCGTTGAATGAGCAGACTTGTATTTCTCTACTTCCGATTACATGTTTCCCATCCCAATAGCAAATTTGCCTGAGACAAATGATGCAACTTACAAAAGGGACAAAAATAATGTATTTACACAATAGGGACATGTTACATGAAGAAACACCCTAGCCAGCCATTGGTTCTCTGAAATGTATGACTACTGCACTGGAGGCTGTGGTCACTGTGGCTATGGCCATGCTGACTGTGAGCAGGTTAGGTGTATCTTGTACTCAACCTAACTGCAGACCTGATGGATCAACCTGCATTGTTTTTGCATAGGGACCACAATTACTTGGCTACAGTGTTGTGTTCAAAGGTCTCACAGAAGGGGCAAAGCTATACTAACATTAAAACTTAGCTAAACAGCACCAAACTACCTTCCATAGCTGAATCTTAGACCCAGATACATTGCATTCTAAGTGTATACACTATGTGTAAATGTGATTTAATCAGTTAATCCTTGTCTCTCTGCAGAAGTGTAAACGCCGGATTGAGGCCATTAATGTGACCACACTGCCAGTAGAAGAGAAGGCAATGATAAAGGCAGCATTCCTGACACTTCCAAAAGAAGTTACCCAGAGTGCAGAGGAATCTGGAGAGGAAGATGATCCATTCAGGGATGGAGAGAAAATCCACGTGAAATGTATAAAAAAAGAAAATGGGAATCTCACTAGCTCAAGAATGCTAAAACAAAATGTGACATTGGACATGGGCAGCATTTAAAAAGACGTCGGAGCTATGTACATAGAAAACCTGGCTCCTATTCCACAAGGCAGAAACCAGATGCAGGTCAGGAGTTTCAATGGATGCTGGATGATACTTGCCATTGACATAGCAGTTTTAGTACAGGGAATATTTAAAAAGCTTCTGTCTATACTCCTCTGGAAAACAAAATCACATTTTGAAACTGTTCCATGTTATACAATAAAAATGTTTACAATTTATTTTGCTTTTCATTTTTTATGTGCTTGCTTTGATTTCACTGTATGAGGTTATGCACACATGACTATGGCCGTATTTGTCTGTTCTCAATTAATCTTTACACTTCAATCAGGTGGGGACATATGGTGGCATATTGAAACAACATAAAGCAAGCAATATTTAACTTCAGTAAGGCCAGAAAACAGAGATGAAATGAACAGAAATGTAAACAATTACTGTGAAGACCAGCAACTGCAAACTGCAAATGCAGTCCCAGAAGTCATGTGTGCTGGGACCCAAATAACATGTAGGTATCAGGGGTGGGCCATAAACTTGGAGTGTATTTAGTGGAAGGCAGTGGTTTCTTTGCACATACAACCAGTTATACCTCTTGCACACCTCAGTTGGAAATCATGCACTTACATACAGTCAAAGCCAGATGGAAAAGACACGGTGCACGTTAGCAACTTTTGTGAATCTGGGACACTGCTATCAAAGGTTTACACATTTCAAATACTGTAACAGGAGAACACCTTTAGTTAGCAAAGGTTTACAAATATTTTTTTTTGTAAACTGAAAGTTTACTGCATTGAAGCATATTTGCATATATACTGTGTGCAATGGTTTGCAAATCGCAAATAAGTTGTAAACTAAATGTTCACTATATTTTGCAATTTTAAGTATACAATCAGTTTGCTATGGTTTACAAAATTGTGTTTGGTAAACAGAATGTTTACTGGATTTTACCATTGAAGGGTACACAAAGTTTGCAAGGTACTCCTATGTTGTAAACCATGGTGTACCTAATGTTTACAAAATTCTAGAACTTGAGGTCCAAATGGACTTGCATAACTACAAGGTTTACGCACATGTAAACCAAATGTAAACACAAGGTTTACAAACAGTTTACAATGTGTGTAAACCTGTGAATGAGAGGTCCACCAGGGAATATAGGCTCTCACCGCTGGAGTGTGCAGATGTTTCAGAGCAGATACAGTTCTATCTGATAATCTCAACTATTAAAGGCTACACACAAAAAAGACAGATTTGTTCTGCTAATTTGCAGTGGCCTTTAATATTTGATATAAATCACTACCTCCCCACCCCCGTGCGTGCCCACCTGCCTGTTCAAATCAAGGGGTTTTGCACCCGGACCCCTTTAATCCTGTGCCCCGACCCTAACCCAATTCACAAAATAATACACACAAACACACACAGCTGACAGAAAGACTGGAGACTTTGGAAGGAGAGGTGAAAACCTGCTAAGACCTGGAGAAGGAAGGTTGGCCAAAAAGGCACAACAGCCCCTCTCAAGTCCCTTTGGGAATTGGAAAGCCACAGCAAAGGTCTTCCACTGTTTGGATAACAAAGATGTGGTAGTGTTCTCATACCCATACAGATCAACTATGAAACATTCACCGAGATATGCTGCTTGCATACAAAGCACTTTCTATTCCTAACCCCACACTGCACTTACACACTTTAACGAGCAAGGAGTACCGGAGTGCCATTACTTTGCTCGCTAAACAAAATATTTCATTACATTTTATATGTATGTGAAATTGTACGATCTTGGTTGCGCATGAACTTTGTTAATTTAATGACTGTGAATTGAATGTACTTCTTAGTTGAAAATAATATGAATCTTTTTTTTTATGAAACAGGATAAGTGAGGCTCAGTGCAGCATTTATTTCACATCTGCACACAATCTATAGCTGGCATAAAGTCTTGACATAAGAGGGACAGGTAGCTCTATACTAATTTTCTTGTCCCTGTTCATTTCTCCTCGTCTTCAGAGTAAGTTCCCCCTGCGGTAACAAAAAAGATTGGCGATGACCTATTATTTTCACATTTGTATGTTTGTAAAGTACAAGTTGGCCTGGGGAGCCAAAGTAGCTCCTGGTACCTGCTAATTTGAAGTTGACCAGGCCCTCCTAAAATAGAAGCAGGCGCTAAATAGCTCCCATCAATTTCAAACCCTGCAGGGATATCCCAATTTATCCTACACTTCACAAAGGACCTAAAAACCCTACTCCTCTAAGAACAGGTTACCACTGCTGATCGCTCCAATCAACGCTAATTACTTTACCTTACTTTATTTATATAGCGCAAGCCATGAACCGGGTGTCATGCTTCAAGCTTCCAGGCGCAGGAGTGGCACGAACCAACCACCCCACTGTGGTCTTGGTGCCTGCAAGACTAGGATTACACAGGCCTCTGCAACCCCAGTAGGGAAAGAGCGTTAGGGACACGATGGATGGATAGGTACGGTGATGAGGGTAACCAGAAAGAGGGTTAGGAAAGCGGAGTGGGGTGTGTTGGGAGGGTGAGTAACAAGGCTGTTCAGGATGTCCTGAGTTTTGGTGGCAAAGTGAGTGGCCAGTGCGTTGCAGAGGGCCTGGAAGGAAGAGAGATGGAGGAGAGTGCAAAAGGGTTGGCTAGTATCCTGCAGATTTTGAAACGTTCAGCTGTGTTGTTGGATGCACCAGATACCCGTGCCTGAATGTAGGCCCTTTTCTTGGCACGGATGGACAGTCTGTTTTGTCTTTGGAGCAAGCGGCAGGCCAGTTTGTCAGAGGGTGAGCCTGAAGTTTGCTACTTCCGTTCCGCTGCTCTGCACTTTCGTTTCAGGGCTGCAAGTTCGGAGTCGCACCAGGTGTTACGCTTAGAGGCGGGTTTCAGGCAGATTCTCAAGACTGGGCCAAGAATGTCAAGAGTGTTGGTGATGGACAGGAGGAAGTTGCTGAGAGCAGTGTCGTTGGCCGAGTCTGAGTTAAGCGGGTAATGGCGATACAGGTGGAAGTGAAGGCAGCAGCTGACACTCATTTCATCAGGCGGATGTTCGTGAAGGAGGTTGCACGGCTTCTGGGGGTTGCGTCAGAGGGCCAAAAGGACCCAGCTGGGAGGAGAGAAGAGAGTGGTCTAACCAATAGACAGGTGTGACCAGAGGAGATGAGAGAGGGAGGTTTGTGTGGATGAGGGCATCCAGAGTGTGTGGGGCAGAGTGTGTTGGTCCAGAAGATACAATGGAGATGGAGAGAGAGATGCAGAAGTCAATGAAAAGAGTGGATGCAGTGCCAGGGGAGTCCAATTGGATGTTGAAGTCACCCAAGAGGAGCAGATTGGAGGAGGTTGAAAGTAAGGAGGAACAGAAATCAGCCCATTCAGAGAGGAACAGGGTGGCAGCGCCTGGAGGCCGGTACATGGTAGCAATGGTCATGGTGGAGGAGGGAGAGATGACCAACTGGCATACCAGACTCTCAAAGGAAGAGTAGAGATGGGTGGGTAAGATGAAAGAAGGAACCCACTCAGGGACGATTAAGGCAACCCCACCATTAGCACGGTGAGGTTGAGGCTTGGAAATGATCTTGAAGCCGTCAGGTTGGAGGGAGTCAAAAGCAGAGACTGAGCTGGCATTGAACCATGTCTCAGTAAGAGCAAGAATGTCGTGGTCAGTGTCTTCAAGAAGGATCTGCATGAAATTACTGTGGCTGATTTTCCTGCAACCAAAATGTTTGCATGGGAAATGCACAAATACAAAATGTTCGTACATTTCCCATGCAAACATGCAGGGGTGTCCCCGGCAACCCCTGCTCACTATACTGTGTAGTATAGTGAGCAGGATGTTGCGGGGGACACCTCCACCCAGCCCTCCGCAGCCTTTTTTTTCATGTTTTTTTTCATTCTGACCCCACCAAAACACCTAAACCCATACCACGAAAAGTTTGAACTTTTGGTAGTTTAACTTTTCGTGGTGCGTGTTTCAGGTCTTTTGGTGGGGTCAGTAATTTTAATTGGGACATTTCGTCCTAATCCTTCAAGAAGGAGGGAGATGTCTGCGGAGTGCTTGTTGGCTGGGCAGGCGTTAAGAGTCACCAGGTGGAGACAGTTTCTGCCTTTGAAGATTTTCTGAGGGAGTACAGAGGAGTGGTACTCCAGTCAGGGGAGGGACAGAACGAATGGTAGGGGGAGAGGTAGGAGAAGGAAGAAAGTCAATGAGGGACAGCAGGATCTGGTCAAAGCAAAGGAGGTTGGCTTGAGGACCCTGAACCAGAATACTGCCAGTGTCGTAGACATTAATGATGCAGCGTGATGAGAAGAAGCCCGCCAAGAGGACGTCCCACTTGATATGATATGATATGATATGGCATTTGTAACGCGCCTATACACAAGTGTTTCAAGGCGCGACGAGGCAGGGAGGCGGGAACAGGGGGGAAGACAGACAACGATCCTACTAGGCCAGGTGTCATTCAGATCGCGCAAGTGCAGGGGTAGGGGGAAGGGAAAAGTGGAAGGGGAGAGGGGGAAGTGTTGAACAGGGTAAGTAGAATAAAAAATAAATAATAAATAGGGCCAGCTGGTGGCAAGTGCAAGGTAAGTGCAGACAAGTGCTGGGAGGGGGGGGGGGCTGTAAGGGATGCAGAGACAGTCCCGCAGTGCTGGGGTTGCCAGGGAGGCAGTGCAAGTGGAGAGTGGCTGGGCCAAGGACCGAGGTCGGTGAGAGTGGCCCAGGTGCAGTTTCAGTGAAGAATTAGCAGGGGAGAGGGAGAGAGAAAGCAGAAGCAAAGAGGAAGGTTTTGAGGTGCTTCCGGAACCGAAGATGGTTCTCCTCAAGTTTCAGGGAGGCAGGAAGGCTGTTCCAGAGGGAGGCCCCTGCCGCAGAGAGAGATCTACCCCCAGCTCGTTGCTTCGAGAAGCGGCTGACCCTGAGGGAGTTGGAGACAGATGAGCGAAGGGCTCGGGAAGGAAGATATTTGGGAAGAGAGAGTTAAAGGTATTTAGGCCCCAGGCCCCAGGAGGCCTTGTGGACAATGCAGAGGGTTTTGAACTTAATCCTCGCAGCCACAGGGAGCCAGTGTAGAGATTTCAGTCCTGGAGAGATACGGTCCCTGGGCTTGAGGCCAAGGACAAGTCTCGCAGTCCTGTTCTGGATGAGTTGCAGAGGGCGGAGAGTAGAGGCAGGCAGATTAAGTGCCTTGGTGCCACCATTACTGGGAGAGGATGTGAAAGGGGAGAGTGAGAAGTCCATAGGTCTGGAGAGGGGACAGAGAAAAGGATATCAGTGAAGATCTCTCTGGACGATGCACTGACATAGGCGTCTGCAATGGGAAGGCCAGGATTTGCCCACAGAATGTCTTTTTTTATTATAATTATTGTTTATTGTTTTTGGTTTGTGTTAAACCTTTACAAAAGTACATAAAAGATTTTGTATTAGAAAGATATAAAAACAATCATTTCTTTTATCAAATCAATAGCAATCATCCTAGACATCCAACTGCATAAAATTTATCTAAAACATATCATAGCTTAACAGTTTAAGAAGAGGCAAATCATTTCTTGGTTTCAGAGCGTCAAATCGAATCATAGCTTTCCTTATTTCATATTCAAACAGGCTCATCATAAGAGGCATCATTACACGATTCTTAATGTAAAAATATGTTAATATCATGACAAATTACAAAACATTTTCAAGAAGGTTATGACTCTTATTTTTAACACATTAGAGTTACCATGCCGTATCTGATACCACAATAGTTCTCTATTGACGCAGTGTAGTTGATTCACAAATTGTTTAAAATATAAAATACGTTGTTGCAATAGGGCTGGGCAAACTAACAGCAGGTGCTGCAGTGTCTCTTCGATTCCTTCCTCTCTACACAACCGACACCACCCCCATTCTTTATCCGCAATCCGCCATCTTTTCAATATGTAGTTCGTTTTTAAGACATCAAATCTGAATCTCATGAAAACATTACGTAATTCACGCGCAGGATATGTCTCCAGATAGGCTTCAAGAGTTGGATAACACTTCCAGAATGAATACATATGATACATAGATTTCGATAACATCACATACATCATAGTTTGCTGGCAGTCGTGCCCTTTTACGATTTTCTTCACTTTTAAAGGATTTGAGATAAGAATATCTACTGATAGGCCTAAATCCTGGTATGTTTGCATTGCTTCACTTTGGTGGATATAAAATGTGTTTCTAGTGTCATTGGCAGTAATCGAGTATAATGTATCTGCAGGATTAGTAAGACACTTCCTCCATAAACATAACTTCTTCCATTTTATGATCGACCTCCAAGATTGCAATCCCAATTCGTATCTTATCGCCTCGATTGGGACAGATTTAGGTAGAAAGAAAAGAATTCCTTTCCATATAATGCTCTCTAGTTGTTTCAAGTAATCAGAGTCTTCCAAATCATGAAGTTCCATCCCATACAACAAGCCTGGTATTAAGCTGCATTAAAGTAAATTTACAGTATAGTGATTCCAATTTTCGCATTTGGCGTAAAATACTTTCAGTTTTAATCTTTAAGTTTTTTTTTTGTAGTGGCAGGGGAACCAGAACCAGAGAATAGGTAACCCAGATATTTGAAGCCACACTGACAGTTTATCTTTTTACCTTCAAATTTCCAAGTTAGATTTGGGGATCTTTTCATAGGTTTACCCAGATTTATGATGGTAGTTTTGTCAGCATTAATTTTCAATCGTAAATCTGCTATACAAATTACGAACGCATCAATCATTCTTTGTAAGCCGACTTTTGTGGAGTCGAATAACAAAAAATCGTCGGCATATGCTAGCCATTCCAGTTGCATATCACCAATCTTTGGTGCAATTAGACCTTTGCCTCCCAATGCTTTATCCGCACCACACACATATAGGTTAAAAAGCGTGGCTGCAAGCATGCATCCTTGACGCAAACCGCTTTGAATGTCAATCTCAGATGTCAACAGGCCTTCAGAGTTCAGCCTTACTTTGATCTTTGTATCTGAATACAGATTGATAATGATTTGTAATAGGTGGTTAGGAATCTTCAGGTCGGACAATTTTAGCCATAAAGTGGCCCTATCTACCAGATCGAAAGCTTTGCTGAGATCCACAGCAGCTACATAGATCGAGTTCCCATGTTTACCTAAGGCTTTGGAAAGCAGGGATCTCAAAATCAGACCTCCACAGTCAGTACCAATTCCTTTTCTGAAGCCTATCTGTTTAATGTCAAGAATGCGATTTAGCTTAATCCATTCTAACAATTCCTCTAGAACAATGGAAGAGAACATTTTGGACTCGGGGTCTGAAATAGCAATCGGTCTATAGCTGTCTGGTGTTAATCTGGAGCCTTTTTTAAAAATAGGAATAACTAGTGCTAGTTTCCATGATGGTGGTAGGGTTTTAGTAATTAAGATGTCTTTATACAAGATGTGTAGAATTTCGGACCATAGGATGACATCAGCCTTTAAGATTAAATTTGATAGGTTATTGGGGCCGGGAGCCCCCGAATTTCTGGATTTAGTTATAATGCGTGTGATATTAGTAGTAGAAATATCTAACGACCATTCACAGGGTTCATAAGTACCGTCAAAATGTCTGGCATTGTTGCAAGAATAAATTTTGAGAAAATGTTCACACCACCTTCTTTCACTTATTTGGGTGAATTGTAAGTCTTTTTGTGAGCAGTCAACATTGTTAACAATTTGCCAGAAATTTGCGATATCTTTCCCTTTGATAGCATAAAGCATTTTCTCCCCATCTTTTTGAGCTCTTAACGACCTGTAATTTATCGCCCAGTTCTTATACTGTTGCTTAAAATTTTTAATCAAACGAGTTGTGTGAGTACACACAGCTTTTTCTCTCAGTATGGCACGAATATCTCTCCTCATTACAGATTTACGAATGTGGACCTCAACATCAAAAGAATGTTTGTGATGCGATCTATTAGTCGGTAATCTATTATCATTTTTCATAGTATATTCACAAATATCATTCAAATGATCAGTAAAAATCCCAGTACCAAAGAGCCGTGCACGATTAACCGTAGACATTTCACAAAAATCTTGCATTAACACAGAAGTAAATCTCTTAGTTTTGGAATAGGTCCATCTTATTCTGTTGCCTTTGGAATTTACAGTCAGGCCTTCAGAATATCGTAAAGTTTGTTCTGCCAGTGTTGTGAACCACAGATCAACATGCAATAATTTATGGTCACTGGTAGACATATCAATAACAGTTAAATCCGGCATATATTTTTCCAGACCACTAGTCACAAAAATATAATCTAGCACAGAGGTACAACCTCTGGCTGCCCAAGTGTCACATTCATTAATTATTTTGGTCATTTCCATGATTTCAATTAAATTACACCATAGGGCTCCTCTGATTTTGAGGTTCCCGGCAGCAGTTTCAGATTTACTGGTTCCCAGGGAAGTGGACAGTATCAACTCATCTAACTCTTTGTTGCTAATGTTGTAGGCAGCATTCAGTTTGCCTGCAATAATCACAAGACCGTTTGTATGCAACAGACGGCATTCATCAATTTTGTGACTCAGATTGGTTAATTCCTTTTTAAGCTGTAGCATTGAGTATTTCAAGGGATTCCAATAAACATTTATGATAAGTAAATGCGTTTTGGTACCATTCCTAGCAATCACATAGGTCACCGCTAAAAAGGAATTAAGGCTCGAACATTCATTAGATATCAAAGCTTGTAAAGATTGTTTGTATGCTATAATCATCCCACCTATTGGTCTACCTCTGGGTCCTTTGATGGCTGGAAGTTGAATCATATCAAAACCTTCCCAAAGCAAGATTTCAGTAGCCCAGGTTTCTTGCAGTAGGAGTAGGTCATATTTCTTTAAGACATCGGTAACTTTGTCATTATGAATTAAGTGATAATTGCCTCTTGTGTTCCATGAGGCAAAGGTGATATTTTTCTTATGGCTAGAGAGGCTTTCTCATTTCGTTTAGAGTATTGATTGACTCTCTAAGAGACAAGGCCAGCCATCTCCATTCTTGTTTGTCATTCATATTAGAGGTTGCAATCTGGGAGTTATTATAATCAATGGCTGCTTTGATAGGTTCCGGTACTTCAATCGTCACATTCCTGGGGGGGTCCTGCCAGCTGTTTTCATACTGGAAGATGTCAAAACCCCTGCGTTGCAGGGATTCAGCCTCCTTCAGCAGAATGCCCTTTACCAAAGGAGATGTAACAACCAGTCGTACGTAGTCAACTCTCTTCCTATGAATAAAATCTACTAAAGCAATTTCTGATGTAGTAATCAGTTTTAATTCAGGGATAGCAGAAAATAAGGATAGTATATATGGACGATTTAGCACCATTTGATTTCTTTCTCCAAACAGCGCCACTAGAATCAAGCTGGGTAAGTGAGGCAAAGCTGGTTTATTTAAATAGTCTAATTCATTAGCATCTAAATTGTCGTTAGCCGTGTTTCGGTTTCCTCTAGGCTGTATGGTTTCTTGAAGCATACCATGCTCGCTAGGCATATTATGATTCGCAGATGAAACATCGTCTTGTAGGATCTTCCTGATAATACAAGCAATTTCATCTTTTTTAGATGCCATGAGCACTGATTTATCATTAATTTTTTTGTGAGTCTCAGCTGTCTTTGATTCAATAGTATCAATGGCCTTAGAACTTGTGACAGCTCCAGCTTGAAAAGTGGGGCCAATGGTGATTGCAGCATTTTCCTGGGTGCCCGTTTCGTTGTTAGATGTAGGTTGGGGGGCGGTCTCAAAAGGAGTCGCCACCTGACAACCAGCATCATACTGTCTTTTGTGCTTTTTCCATCCAGACTTTGTGAGAGAAGGAGGATAGGTGATAGTGTAGCAGTTAGAGAAGATAGAAGAAATGATGAATGCCATCTCAGTGGCAGAGGGTAGATAAGAGCAGGAAAGAAGGGGGAGGCTGCACTGCACAATCCTGACCCTTACACCAGAGGCGGCCTAGTAGTTAAAAGAGGGCACTGATCCAAATGCAGAGCAATATGTGGGGTGCAGGATTCAATTAAAAAAGAAACACAAGGTGGTGCACAAAATGGATGCAAGATGTAAAGCACACTCACCTAGATACGATTTTAAAAAAGTATCACAATCTATGTGGAAAAGAGGAAAATAACAGTAAAAAGCTGAGACCAAGGGTCAAGGACCCATTGCCAAAGGAAGAGACACTTTCAAAGTGCGACAGCCAGGCCTGGAAGAATAGAGCACCAAGCTTGGCGCTACAGTTTTGTAGCCTTTCCCCTCCTTGTGATACTTGGGAACTGCGTTTAAAGAAACATTTGGTGTGTTTTCACTCTACAAACTGAACTTTAAAGGTCCATATCTAGAACAAGAGAAGCCTCGCCCTGGATCAAGAAGACACACAGTTTTTCCGTAGTTAGTTTAGTCTAAGGGATGGAAATAGGTTTGGACACAGGACAGTGGACTTTATACATTACAAGACATCCTGACATAATCCTTAGTGTTTTGGTTGAGGCAGGGCAACCACTCATACAAATAGGGTAAGATAGGTTTTTCCTTTTCTTTACTTTTTATAATAAAACTATTTGCCAACAAGCATACGACCAGTGTGCCTGACTCGCACTTCTGCAGGCTTACAGCACACAATCTTTTTGGAATAGATGTCATGAATCTAAAAAAAGAACAACATCGGACACAGATGGGGAGCTTGGAAAGCAAACCCAGATTAGATTGTTAAAATTTCAGTCAAATAAAATTCGACGGCAACGTGCTAAATTCAGTAATAAAATAATTCATAAAGCTTCACAATCACAACTTAAAAGGAACTGAGGCATCTGCTTATACTTAATAATGTGAGCACATGTTAAGTTTAACGTATAAACTAGAGTTGATTTATGTGCATAGGATTTGGAACCACGTGATTTTTTTAAGGGTTTTCCTGAATGGGATCTGAAGGTGCCTGAAAGGGCTGCAAGAGCCTGCAGGCGACCCTGAATCCTCTGGTTGGACATAACTAATGATGAATAGAGGCCCTGGCCAAGCAGGTGAACACAAGGACAGAACCAAAAGATAATCCCCATTCAGAGTCTTAGATGGAAAGAGCATGTTGAAGTAGCGGGAGGTGCCACACTCGAGTAATGTGCTGGTCAACCTAACCACTACCAACTCTACTTCAATTTGCCATCGGGTTCTTTGCATGTGTATGTAATATAGTGGACTGCTATGTTCTCATACGGATGTCTAATTAGCATATCTAGCAACATCCTATTCTGGCCAGAAGAAGTACAAGGGGATGCAAAGAGTTGTAGGTGATATGTCCAAACTTATAACAAAACTTAAATCAGGGGTATTTCAGTCAGAATTTGACCAGACGAAAACTGATTGTGTACCTCCTTCTCTTGGGTTTGGTGGAATTAGAGATTCCAACCGACAATAGTATGGTAAATCCTAAATTAAATGTAATGTGCATACACGGGTCTACAAAATATAGTCTTTACTACAAACATTGAACTACTAATAGGCATGCTGAATTTCATGGGAATTGTACAGCACAGAAGAAATATTAAGTTAAATGGTTAAAAAATAAAAATCATAAAAATAGTTGTTGGAGTGTCTTTGGATAAGGCAGGGAAAATAGGGATCTAACCCAACCTTAGGGTCAGGGGTCGGAGTACCTAAGATTCCTGGGAAAAGATACCTATCCTACATATTGTCTACCTTAGCCATTGCATAAGGCTCTACAGCGTTGAGCAGGTCTTCCAGACACTTTTGATGAGTTTGAGCTGCAGTTTGAAAGTGTTGTGCAAAAGGTTGTGGCCAGAGAACATGCCAGAAAAGGGCTACATGTCCCAGCAAGCATTGAACTTCACTAAGCAGAAAGAGAGTCAAATGCGAGGTCCACCAGGCAATGTAGACTCTCACCGCTGGAGTGTGCAGATGTTTAAAAGCAGACCCAGATCTATCTGATAATCTCAGCTATTAAAGGCTACACCAAAAAAGGCAGATTTGTTCTGCCAATTTGCGGTGGCCTTTAATATTTGATATAAATCACTACCCCCCTCACTCCCGTTAGTGTCCACCTGCCAAATCAGGGGGTTTTGCCCCCAGTGCCCGTTTAATCCCGTGCCCCGACCCTAACCCAACTCACAAAATAAAACACACAAACACACCCCACTGGCAGAAAGCCTGGAGACTTTGGAAGGAGAGGTGAAAACCTGCTAAGACCTGGAGAAGGAAAGTTGGCCAGAAAGGCACAACAGCCCCTCTCAAGTCCCTTTGGGAATTGGAAAGCCACAGCAAAGGTCTTCCACTGTTTGGATAGCAAACATGTGGTAGTGTTCTCATACCCATAGAGACCAACTATGAAAAATTTGCTGAAATATGCCGCGTGCATACAAAGCACTTCCTATTACTAACCCTACACTGCACGTATGCACTTTAACGAGCAAGGAGTACCGGAATGCCATTACTTTGCTTGCTAAACAAAATATTTCATTAAATGTTATATGTATGTGAAATTCTACGATCTTTGTTGCGTATGAACTTTGTTCATTTAATGAATGTGAATTGAATGTACTTCTCAGTTGAAAATAAAATAAACCATATTTTTTAATGAAACAGGATAACTGAGGCTCAGTGCAGCATTTATTTCACATCTGCACACAATCTGTAGCTGGCATAAAGTCTTGATATAAGAGAGCAGGTGCAACTGGATCTAGGTCACCTGGCCTAAGCACCACCCACCTTCTTAGCCCTGCTTCATCTTTCCTGTTCTTAACTCTTAGATTAAGGGCGTTTCTCGCCTGGGCATCTGAAGTGAAGGGCAGTTGAAGAAAAGGACAATCCTGTTTGGACCTGTTTGGACCAGGAGGACCAGGACCCGAACCCCTGCTCAGAAAGCAGGTAAGCATGCACCATGTGTTTACTCCCTCTGTCCCCACAGGCCATCCCCACCATCATCAGGCAACGCCAACGTCAACTACTCTGGTGCTGAGATGAGGACAGGTGCTCCGTGGCACAGTGAGTTGTGTCTTTGTAAAAGTTGTATTCTCGCGCTGCAGCATGTGTGTGCCCGCTCCCCCCTCCCTCCATTCCACCACGCTACCATTGGTTGGCAGGTCCCTTAAATCGGCCAACCAAGTCACCCCACCAAGTCACCCTGTGCCGTGACAGCCCCCTCGACCAAGGACCAGAGGCTTGCCCTTCCCTTTGTTGCCCCTCGTATTCCTTGATCACGTACCCATCCGCGCCCCTCTATCCCTGCTTGCTACGCGCGCACCCTTGCCACCTCCATCCTCGCATCGCTCGCGCTTCGCCTCCCTTACCTGCGTGGCCCCTCGCAACCTTCCACTGTGTTGCCTCTGCACCCACTGCACGTCCCCTGACTTGTGTGGTCCCTCACAATCCTTTGATCGCGTGTGCTCTAGCACTCTCTCCATCCTTGGCCATGCTCGTGCCTGCGTGCGTTTAGCCTGCGTGGTCCCTCGCAATCCCTGACTGCGTGTTCCTCGCACTTTCCATCCTTGCTTCACAGCATTGCACGTCCGTGACTGCGTGGTCCCTCACAACTCCCTATTGTGTGTGCCTCGCGCCCCCCTTCTCCAGCCTCCTGCACTGTACTGCTCTGTGTTCTGCTGTAATCTTCCCTCCTCTAGGTTATCATTTGTCAACTGTTTTGTTCTTTTGTATATTGTTCTGTGTTCTGCTGTGCTCCACCCTCCTCTAAGTTCTCTTTTCAAAGACTGCTCTGTTGCTGATGCCCTGGTAACCTGATGTGCTGCCTTGTTTTCTGCCTGCTCTTCCATTTGAGCTCTTGCCTACTTAGTCAATCGTCCACTATTGTCCTGTCCCTTTTTGCTTGCACCTATCCTTGAGTCCTCCCCTAGTGTTTCACCCACCTCTCCCTCTCCACCCCTCTTCCTCTCTCCTCTTCCCACACCTACTCTTTGGTGCTCTCTGTTTTTCCTATCTTTTCAAACTGCTTCTCAATCGAATATCCTGCTCTCCTCACTAAGTCTTGTACGAAGACGTTCAAAAAGGATATCTTGGTTTCCAACACAGGCCTCTCTATTGCTGACACCTATAGCAGTGCTTCCTTCGGACAGACCCTCACTGACATCCTCTTTGTCGTTCCCTCGCCAGACCTATGGACACTTCATATGGTCTCTGTGCTCTCCCCTTTCTCTTCTTCTCCCATTAATGGTGGCATCCGGTGAGAGGCCTTCCTGGCCCCCTTCCACTCCTCTAAGGTCATCGTTAATGTTTACCTGAATGGCACAGTCTTGGTCCAAGGCCCTCAGGCCAACCTTCTCCTCTTTGATTGACGCTCCCCGTGCCTCATCAATTTCTTTTCTTCCCCTGCTGTCCCTTCTCTCCATTCTTCAGCTTCCTTGCCTCTTCCCTCTGACTCCTCCTTGGCTACCTTGCCCTCTCCTACTTCCTCTTCTGCCCCCCTCTGGCCCCTTCTACACCTCTGCAGGGCATACCTCTGATTTGTACCCCTCCCAGAATTCTTTCAAGGTTGGCAACCTTCCCCATATTGCCACTCTCAACTCTCGCTCAGCTGTCAAGCACTCCTCTGACATCTGCCGCCCGTTGGAAGAACTTGATCTCAATGTCCTCAGTCTCACCGAGACATGGTTCACGGCCAGCTCTGTCACAAGCTTCGACACTCTCCTCACTGATGGCTACAAGATCCTCTCCGTGCCCAGATCCAATTGTTCTGCAAGGGGTGTAGCCTTGATCTTCCCGGAGTGGATTCCTGCCTCTGTCATTCCTATGCAGGCATACTCCGATTTTAAATGCCTTGTCTGCAGGCTCTTTCTCTCTCCTGGCCACTCTCTTACCATGGCTACTATCTATCAGCCACCTGGTCAGATCACCTCCTTCCTCTTTGAGTGGGCGGACCTCTCCTCCTCCTTCCTGGCCTCGACCACTCAATTCCTCCTTCTTGGAGACTTTAACATCCACCTGGATACTTCCTGTCCCTCCTATGGACTCTTTTGTGACCCCTGTGACTCTCTATCTCTGTCTATTCTCACCGCTGGCCCGGCTCACTCTGGATGTTCTGATCTCCTCAGACCTTCCCCTCTCTATCCCCCTCACCACTCCTCTCTCCTGGAGTGATCACTTTCTACTTTCCTGCCAACTCTCACTCTCTACCCCTCAGGCCAAACCAACTCCAGCCCTGCCACCTACCTTCTCGGTCATCCGACCCATGAAGCGTGTGTCAGTTGAGGCTTTCGCTGCCACTTTCTTTCCCCTCCTCCTCCTCTGGCTGACTCACATCCTCACACAGCCCTTTCCATGCTCCACTCTTCTATCTCTGATCCGCTTGAAGCCCAAAGCCAAGTGCAACTCCTGGTATGACTCTGACCTTGTCACCCTTCAACGCAACTGCAGGGTGGCTGAGAGGAAATGGCTAGCTTCTTGTTCATCCTCTGGCAAACTGGCTTGCCATCTGCACCAAAGGCAATAGTGGCTCTTTGTCCGCACTAAGAAGAGAGCCCACATCCAAGCCTGCATCTCTGTGCCCCCGTGAGTATTTGTGCATGCCCCCACCCACCCCAATGCCCCCGTGAGTATGTGTGTGCCCCCTACCTATCCAAATGCCCCCTGTGAGTATGTGTGTGCTCCCACCCACCCCAATGCCCCCCTGTTAGTTATGTGTGCCCTTCACCCACCTCCATGCCCCCATTATTGTCTTTGTGCCCCGTCCCACCCCCATGCCCCCTGTGACTGTCTTGATAGCCCCCTTCTTCCCCTGACCCTCCCCCTCCTGTTAATTTCAGGCCATACCCCAATTGCCATCAGGCTTAGTAATCGTAGCCGCCTGTCTTTCGCAGCTACTTGCCTGCTCCCCCATCCCCTCTATTGTTAAGTCTGGCATTACCACAATTTTCGTCTGACATAATAATTGTATCCGTCATTCTTTCTCAATCACCTGCTTTCTCTACCATCTTGCCTCCCCCTGTCCTGTTAAAGCCTGGTACTACCTCAATTGCCGGCAGGCATAGTAATCGTAGCCGCCTGTCTTCGCAGCCACCTTCCCCACTCTTCCTTCCCCTCCCTTTTTATGTCCATTAGCACTTACTCCTATCATTTGTAGCATGACCTCAGATAGAAGCTTGTTTGTCTCCTCACTTCCCTCCTTGTTCTTCTCTTCCCACTACACCCCCAGCACTATTCTGAATCGTCATCTGGCCTATTATGATAGTCACTTGTTTTGTTCATCTCCTCCTTCCTCTCTCCACACCCCCCCACCACTCCTCTTGTTATTCATGCACTACAACAATTGTCGTCAGGCATAGTAATGTTACTGCTGGTTTGTCTCATTCTTCCCTCCCCCTCTTCCCCTCTTCTTCGTAATTGTTCCTTGCACTTGCACTATCTGAAATGTCATCAGGCTGATTAGGATAGTTATTCTTTTTTCACATTGTTTATAGGCGCTATACAAATAAACAATCAATTCAATTCAATTAAATCTAACAACTCAGTCAAACTCTTTAAAATCTGCAAGGAGCTGGCCAATCCTGCTGCCGTCTCTACCTCTCCTGTCCCCTCAAAGTCCCTCTGCACGGCCCTGGCTTCTCCTTTCATCTCTAAAACCAGGGACATCCTGTCCACTCTCTCGTCATCTCTTCCTCCTCCCTCTACTCTCTCCTCTACCTCTGACCGCCCTGTGGCCACCTCTCCTCCCTCTTTCTCTTCCTTTCCTCTGTTCTCCCTGACGAGGTTTCTAGACAAGTCTGATCTATGAAAGTCTTGTCAAAACAGGTTCTTCCATGTTCTTCCAAAATCATCAAGGACCACATTGACACCCTTGCTCCTGTCCTTGCTGACTTCTGTAACCACTCCTTCGCCACTGGAGCCTTCCCTGCCCCCCTGAAGCACTCTCTTGTGCACCCTCTTCTCAAGAAGCCCTCAGCCGACCCCACAAGCCCAGCTATCGCCGATGTCCATCACTCCTTTCCTGGGCAAACCCCTGGAAAAGCTGGCCATCTCCCAGCTTAATCTTCGCACTGAATCTGTTGGTTGTCTCCATGACCATCAGTCTGGCTTCAGAGCAGTCAGAAGCACGCAAACTGGTCTCCTGAACATCCATGAAGACCTGCTCTCTAACCTTGATTCTAATCTCCTCTCTGTCCTCATCTTACTCGTCCTCTCTTCTGCCTTTGATACGGTCAACCATGCCATCCTTCTAAACCGTGTCTGTTATAACCTGGCTATTATCTATCAGACCTTGGCATGGCTGATCTTGTTCCTCTCTGATCGACACTCCCAGGCCCAACTTGGTTGCTTCCTTTCCTCTATCTCTCTCTCTACCTGTGGTGTTCCCCAGGGGTCTAACCTCTCTCCCTGGCTGTTCAACCAATACCTGGTACCTCTTGCCCATCGCATTGCCACTCTCTGCTCCAACTTTCAGTGCTATGCAGATGTCACTCAGCTCGTTTCAGGCTCCCCTCTGCCACATCTTCTCCTTTTCTCATCTCTGACTGTCTGTCTGCTATCCAGGAGTGGTGTGACACCAACTATCTCTGCCTTAATGCCAGTAAGATGGAGATTCCACTCATCAACACACCTGCACCCTCCTTTCCTGTCACTCTCTGGCCGGCCTCCCTTGGCCCTCTTCCTGCTCCCATCTGTAAGGCTAAGAACCTCTGGGTCATCTTCGACTCCACACTCTCCTTTTCTCCTCACATCTCTGACATCTCTAAGAAGTCAAACTATCAACTGCACCTCCTTGGAGGTATTCTTTCTTTTCTCTCCTTCCCCCGAAGCTCACTGTCTCTAGAGCTCTGGTTCTCTTTAGGCTGGACTACTGCAACAGCCTCTTTCTAAATCTGCCTGCTTCTACTCTCCACCCTCTGCAGTTCATCCAGAATAGGACTGCAAGACTTGTATTTAGCCTCAAGCCCAGGGATCGTATCTCTCCAGTACTGAAATCTCTGCATTGGATCCCAGTGGCTGCAAGGACTAAGTTCAAGACCCTCTGCATTGTACACAAGGCCTTCTGGGGCCTGGGTCCTCAATACCTCCAACTCTCTCTTCGCAAATACCTTCCTACTCGAGCTCTTTGCACCTCCACCTCCAACTCCCTCAGGGTCAGTCGCTTTTCTAAGCAACGAGTTGGTGGAAGATCTCTTTCTTGGCCTAGGGCCTCCACCTGGAACAGCATCCCTGCCTCTCTGAAACTTGAGGCGAACCATCTCCGGTTCCGCAAGGACCTCAAGACCTACCTCCGGGCTTCTCTCTTCCTCTCCCCTGCTGATTTGCTCTCTGATACTGCACTGGTCACATGGCTACCCTCTAACTCGGGCCCAGTTGCACACCCGCACTACTTCCCAGCAACTCTTGCACTTGGGTCTCTATCTGTAACCCTACAGTCCCCCTACCTGCACTTTTGGACACCTGCTGTCTGCACTTACTCTTGCACCTGCCACCTGCTGGCCACACCTCTTGTCATTGTTTTGAACCCATGTACAGCACCACCCCTCTCACCTTCCTGTGGCACTTTTTCCCTCCACCCTCCCCTGCACTTGCACAATCTCAATGTCACTTGGCCTAGTAAGATCTTTGTCTGTCCTCCCTCTGTTCTCCCTTTCTTGCCTTGTCACACCATGACCCATTTATAGGCGCGTTACAAATGCCATGTCATATCATATCTTATCATAAGAGGGAGGGGTAGCATTTACTTGTCTCTGTTCATATCTCTTCGCTTAGAGAGAATAAGCCCCCCAGTAACAAATGAGTTAGGGGATGACCCATTTTTTTCACATACACATGTTTGTAAAGTACCAGTTGGCATGGGGAGCCAAAAGTATCTTGTGGTAGCTGCTGATTTGAAGTTGACCATGTCCTCCTAATATAGTAGCTGGCGCTAAATAGCTCCCAGCAATTTAGACCCAATGCAGGGATAGCCCAATTGAGTAAAATATAGTAGCATAGATAAAACACGCCTACATTATCCTACACTTCATGGAGGACCTAAAAACCCTACTCATTTAAGATCATGTTACCAATTGCTGATCACTCCAATCAACGCTAATTCTCCTCCTCTGGAGCTGTTCATTAGCCTACTCTGCCTATCCATCCCAGCCTCCCTCCTGGCTGCATCCCCAATGTTCAGTGAACTGTTGCTTCCCAGCTAGATGTGTGCTTTGCAAATCCCATGCATGCATAAATACATGCATGCTTGAGGATGAGGGGCACACTCTGGTTCCCAGCTGAGACCACCCACCCAGTGAAGTCTACCGCCAATCACGCCCCTTACCCTCTTGGGGGCAGCAGTCCAGGTGTTGATGTTTTAATACCATTGTTGCTTAGGAATGCTTGTCACTGTAGTCCTTCCAGTGATTCAGACCCCAGTCCTTCAGTAATCCTCCCTTAGTTGGTGGGGTTATGGGGTGCAAGCATTCTGGCACTACACAGTGGGACATGTGTCACTCCAGTACCACCCCACCATAGAGTTTAGAGCTCCCAAGTAGCGTGCTTACCCATGGGGGCAGGGGGGTGTAATCTGGTTCCCAACGTAAACAACCTCCCAGTGATGCCCCCTGCCAAATATTTGTGGGATTCTTGCATTCTTCGGCTAGGAAGCCCAGGGGTGGATGGTTTAGTACCACTGTTGCCTGAAATGCTGGTCACTGTTGTCCTAGCAGGTGGACACAGAACCAACTTTTCTTGACAGTGGCATAAATAGTGGTCCTTCCACTGATACAAGCATGTCATAAACGTCATTGCGCTCAGCCAGAACAAGCTCCTCGTTCATGTAGTAGTAAATGTGGCATGCCGCATTGTGTTATCATATACTGTTACTAGGTAGCATGAACGTTTTGGGATAACTTTTCATGTCCAAAGCCAGGGGTACACCTGTTAGTGATACCCTGGTCATAGAACTATTTAGACATTGACAAGCTGATCGGTTAAACATTCACAGACCACTTGTGTCGGACCACGGAACAAATAAGAAAAGAGCCAATGCTCTTTGGGAGCCAGGTAGCCAACACCACACAGAGAAACACAACAAAAGTCTGTGATAACATCAGCAGCACTGTGTGGGCATTTACAGATGTTAATGTCACTGCGGTGCGTCCAACCAGATTAGTTTCAGACCCCACTTGTTAGACAATCCTGGCTGCGCCTCTGACAATGGGGGTTCTTTTAACCAATGTATTAATTCTGTAACTCCATATAGGCCAACATTTTATGCCCAAAAAGATGTACGATTTTTCAAGTTTCAAAAATTATACTTCGCATAACAATTACATCACAGGAAAATACAAAACATACATTTTTGGCACCACTGGAGCATTCTAAAATACACAACCCATCAAACAGCACAACGTGGAAAGATGCTCAAATGTTTAAAATGTACAATTCTGAATGCTGAGTGAACACAGAATTGGATTACCTAACTTCATAGAAGGTTATCACACAGAGCTGATAGGCAACGTTTGCCACTGCTCTGTAGCAGAGGCCTGTGCAATTAATATGTATTTGTGCAGTGCAGGTTGACCACTAAACAACATGGAGACTGATACCCTTCTCAGCCTGATAGGCAGATGCTGTGTGATGGTGTTACGCTCTGCCACTCGCCTTCGCTGCTGGTTCACCTAAGGCCTGTCCCAGCCAGAGTGCAGGGCAGAGTCATGTAGCTGTCAGGTAACTATATAATGGTCTGAGCCCATCACTCAAAGTAGTCACATACCCGCCCACCAAACAGACACACAGACTAATGTGTTGCATGCTTTTTCCTGGAGCCTGCCCTAGAGTCACATAAATTACCTGCCCCTGTAAAAATCGGTAGGATCTGTCACCCAAATCTGTAGGCGGTAGGACTGCTTAAAAAGTAGTAGCCTACCTCCTAAATCAGTAGGGTTGGAAAGTATGCAACTCTGATGACATTGTGTGTGCTGTAACATAAGGGTCAGGTGCCTGGCTTTTGTCTTCATTGTGTAGCAAATTTTGGAATTACGGTTTCAAATCTGGACTAATGCTTGTTCTGCTGTTGAGCGATTCGGCATACAGTCTTTATAACGAAAATTGTATGTAGACATGCACATATAATGAAACTTTTATAACGGAAAATATATTAAAAATATATGTGGTGAGTGGGGTAAAGGGTTAAACCTAGTGGGAACACGGTTGGGGTGGGTTTTTATGGGTGGGAAACAGGGATTTGGGGGGGCTACCCCCAAAAAAGCAAATAAAAATGTGTTATGTTTTGTCGTCAAATTTTCAGTATATGTGCATTCTACATAAAATGTGTCGTTATAAAGACATGTAACCGAGCAAATCCCAGTCATAACATGTTCCACTAATACGTCCAAGATTGTTTGCAAGTTAAGCCAGTACATTGGTAGGATTTGGTGTGTGCTTTTGCTTGGGGATTGAGAGTGCTTACAACATCTTTCCCGCCTTCTATGCAGATGGGGTCATGCTACATCAACGATCCCACCGGCCCCCCATGAATGCAGCCTTCAGCTAGCATGGTAAAAACACCAAGTGAATAGTACTAAATGTCCGGCATGGGCATCCATGGTGATTTTTGGAAATGTGTGTGTTTCCAGGCTTGTTATATAGGATTTCATTTGGGAGAAGGTGATTAGTCAATCTTTGCGCAGGAGCAAGTTTTAGGTGTTCCCTGCTGTTTAAATAAGGAGCTATTTGTGCATGTGCAAATAGCTCATTTCTCCCTCTTCATTGCACAACACCCTATGCAGAGATCTGTTACTTGAGCCTCTCCAGAGGCTTTGGACTACGGCCCCCATGATCCCTCACCACTTAAATGCTGTCTAGGGCTGATGGGAGTTGTAGCCCAAAACATCTGGAGAGCCAAAGGCTGCAGACCTCTGGAATGCGGTGACGTTATCACAAGGGGCAAAGTTATTTGCGCGAGATAATGAACCGGTCTGATGTTACAATCTTTCAGTAGGGTGCCATCAGTTAGTAGTCAAGATAGATTACTGCAATATTTAGCCCTGGTGGCAATAGCAAAATAAGGATGTTCTAGCAGTAGAAGTAGCATTTTTATTTATTTATCACAGTTTTTTGGACAGCTCTTTGATCATGCACTTCCACAGTTGCGATGGAAGCCACACACCATTGAAACATACTCTGATTAACACAACAGAATTATTTACAAGGTTTACACATCGACGCGGAACATGGGGACTACGAACTCAATTGTTTCCAGATTCGAAGTAACATCTGATAAAAGCAGGTAGGTCAAGTGAAACCACATTGACTAAACATGCTCTTGGAGCGATTAATAGCACAAGACCTTCACGTAATGGCCGCCATGTTGATCGTGTAAATGAGAAACGCCACAGTATTTCATACAGCAAAGTGACTGCTTTAAGCTTAACTTCCAAAGGAGCTTTCACTGAAGAGCAAAAGAGTTCAAAAGAGTTCAACCAACAGCCAGGATAGGTGGCACACATCCTAGAATCCAGTGCTTAGCCCACTCTGCCATAACCCAATGTAATCTGTCTCCACAGAGAGGCGGCCTCCATTGAAATGAAGAAATTAAACACTGGCAGATAATCATTTGCAGGCACCCACCGAATGAGAACAAAGACCACAAAAAGCAGAAATAAAAAGAAGCGCCAAAGCCTGATTAAAAATGAATGAAAAGGAAAGCAAACATGGAATCAGAAAAGATATGAATGTATTAAGGTCTGGTTATAAGCGCACTTTTCAGTACTTATCGATCTATGTGGTCATTTTTAGTTTTGTCTTATAGGTGATGCTAAGAGCCACCTGTAACCCAAAACTATTTCATTCGAGTACAGCCAGGGAGAAATGGCATTTGAGGAGGGACACGAAGCTTGTAGGTTCTGTTTGCTTATTTACCCACCCATTAACTGCCCATGGGCATGCTAATCCCCATGGCCATCCTCCCCGCCCCCTTCCTGCCCTTCGCCCTCAAAACACATCCTCCTGGGATCTCCTTGAACTAAACTTTTTGAGCCTTACCATCAAACTTCTGTTATGTTATTTTAGAGGCATTTCTATAATGCGCTATCACGCAGAGGTATCCTGGCGCTAAAGGAAAAGAAAACCTCAACAAAGGTAACAGTTAGACTTAGAGAACTCACTTACTGAATACATAGGTTTTAAGCAGTTTCTGAAATTTAGAGAAATCATCAGTTAACCTAAGAGCTAAAGGAAGCAGGTTCCACAGACAAGGGGTAACTACGGAACTTCGGAGACTATCCAGCCCGCCTAGAGATTGGCTACTCAGCCCGCCGCCAGCCCCAAATGGGAGACCAGCACCAGTATCACATCCTATACAGGATCAACCATATCTACTCCGCCTTGACAAAGACTACGGTCGAAATGCGTTGGCTTTTTTTCTCTCACCTGGACCTAGCATGTTTACTAGGCAAATTTATGTATGAATAAAACAACATTAAAACCTTTACTTTAGACAAGTCAGGACCTCTTTTCCTCTATCATTATGCTCTAGAACAAACTAATCTCATGGCTATAAAACAGGGGTAATAACCACCCACCAGCGCCAGCAAGTAACAAGGTTTGTCTAAAAAACACTGCAAAACTTTCTTCAGGAACTTTGGAGTTTCTTGTCCTTTGACAAAACATGTGCCAGGTCGCAACTCACACATACTACAGCAACCAAGTAACCACACCTGAAAGCGCAGGGGTCCGCCAACCCTAAACTCCAACCAACTGAACCAGCTACAGAAAAGGCTCTGCGAACAAAAGTAGCTTTCCTAAAATTGGAAACTAACAACAAGCCATGATTAGCCTAGTGTCCTGACAGGAATGTAAGGAGACATTTTCTCCAGAAGAAAAATTGCACCCTGCTAATGAAGCATGCGGTGAGTCAGGCAAAGAGCCTTAAACTTAATTCAGCTTTCGACAGGCAGCCAATGAAGCTGAGCCAAAATGGAAAAGAGTAAGAAATTTGGGCAGACACATAACGAGTCTCACAGCTGAGTTCTGTAGAATTTTAAGCCTTTGAATATGATATTTTGGCTGACCCAGAAAAACAGCATTACAATAATGGAGAACTCCACAGATCGTTGTGGCAATCGCAGGAACCCGGAGATGCAAAGGCAAAAATGAGATCACTTTTTTTAGTGTTTTAAGCTAAAAAAAAAATGTTTTACAGACAGCACTAATCTGTGATTCAGGTGACATAGTGGAGGTGATTTTAACAACACGGTTTTCTACTGAATCCACTGGCACATGCAAGTTCCCCAAGCTGCAGTGCTAAAAATCCAGAGTCCACAACTGACTAATAGCCGGAGGGCTAATGATCATGACTTCAGACTTCTCACCGTTGAGTTTGAGACAGTTTACGTTCATCCAGCTACCTATTGCAGCAAGACAAGCTCCAAGACGCATAGCAGAATCCAGTGTGTTCTGATCCAATCTCAAAATAAGCTGTGTCTCGTCTCCAGGACTAAAAACGAAAGCCATAAGAGTGGAACAGATTAGCCAGAGGCCTAACGTAAATGTTAAATAACAGGGGGGAAATCGCAGAGCCCAGGGTAACCCCAAAGGTCACAGTGGCTTGCTCGGACCTAAAGAGTGGAAGAGAGAGAGAGACTGTGAACAATTATATAGAAAACAAACAAACCATTTGAGGACAGTTCCTGTAATGCCAACATCCTTAAGTCGTTGACACAAAGTAGAATGGTCAAACGCGGCCGATAATTTGTGCGTAATCAGTAGAGCCGTCCCACCCTGGTCTCAAATTAGAGGAATATCATTGAGAACTGAAACTATTGCTAACTCAGTACCCATCAGGGGACAAAATCCTGACTGATAGAGATCGAGAATCAAAATCGCCTGTAAAACATTTCTCAGTTGTGGAGTGGCAATATCCTCAAGAATCTTCATTAGGAACCTTAAAAGTGAGATGGGTAGAAAATTAGTGAAAATTGAAGGATCCAAGTTGGGCTTTTTCAAGAGGGGTGAAACCAAGGCCTGCTTAAGGGCCATCCAACAACCTCGTCATGCAAGTTCAGTCTTTATCTCCTTAAACACATAAAGAGGGGAACATGATTTAAGGTTAGAAATAACTTGAAGGAGATGGTCCTCTGAAAGCTCCACAAAAAAGAGAAAAAGACAGACTGGGATGAAGAAACAGAAGATGGACTAAGCTGCTGCTCCTCCATGATGGGAGTTGAAATGTTTGCTCTGATAGAGATTTTGTGAACAAAATAGTCTGACCAGGAGTCACATAAAACTTGAGAGGCGTGAACTTGAGGAGAAATAAGACCAGAACAGCAAAGCTCCTTAACCACAAGGCATACTTCTTTAGGTTTTTTAACTGACAAAGAAATGCGGCTAGCATAATAGACAGTTTTAGCAGTATTAATGGTTCGATGATATTCCAGAAGAAGAGTGTTTAGCATAAGTCTATCAGAAAGCAGATGGGCCGAATGCCAGGTATGCTCCTCTTGCCTATAGCCAAGTTTGAACACAAGAAGTTCTGAAGTATACCCAGGTGCAGAGCGCCCGGGAGTGTTTTTAGTGGTTCCACCTCATCAGCTATTCTGCCAAAAGCAACCTGGAGAGCTGTTAAAGGACCAGAAAAAGATTTAGTAGCCGAAATCTGAGATATACTATCAAGAATCTGTAAAGAAAGTTTTGTCAGGTCAACCTGTCTCCAGTTGTGATGAGCACATGATACAGGATGAGGCGTGTTAAAAGGAGCAAGGCCGAGTAGGGTAAACGGAACCAAAAAGTGATCTGTCCACAAGAGGGGCAATACCGAGTGAACCTCTACCGTATCAGCTGGTGCAAAAACGAGATCTGAAGTATGGCCCTTAGAGTTTGTAACGACATTGAACATGTTGAACCAACAACAGATATTCTAGAAGCACAGAGAGTTTAATTGATTGGGGGTCTGTAGAGACATCCGCCCAGACATTAAAGTCACTCAATATACAAAGCAAGGCATATTTTAGTGTAAATCAGGAACAAGATCAGCAAATGCTTCAGAAAAACAAGCATCAAAACCAGGAGGTCGATATACAATAAGAAAATACAGAGTTGGGAGAAATTGATAAATTAACTAGAACATGTTTGAGTTAATGCGATGAGGCAATGCTATTGTGGAGCACTGAAAAGCTTTTTATAGATAAAGGCAAATCCACCACCAGAGTGAGAAGCACCCTGATCCATTTGTAAAATTTCATAATCTGGGGGGAGTGCCTGAATCACACCCGGGATGGAAAATGCTGTGATACATGTCTCCGAAACGCAAATAAAATCAGGCTGATGAGATGGCAGCAAGTCAAAAAAATCAAACCTACGTGTCACAAGAGAGCATGCATTACACAGCATGCCAAACAATGCAGAGTCTGGATGTGGATCAGTGGAAGAAGATATCCACAAGGGAGGCCATGTAGTATCCTTAGGAGCAAGGGCCCAAAGTGGTATGGTATGGTAATGTTTTTTTTATAGTGCCTATAAACAAGACAAGTGTTTCAAGGCGCTCAAGGTGGGAAGGAACAGGGGAGAAAAACAAGTCATTCAGAGCCCTTGAGTTTCTGATCGATAACCAGTCGGCCCAGGCAGAGTAAGTTCATAGATACAACTAGCAGAGTAGATAACGACAAATAGGTGTGACGACGATTCTGCAGTTTTTCCAAGAGAGTAGAGGCTACCATGCAGGAGGAGAGACAGGGAGGAAAGATAGACGATCTTCGAGGCATGGTACGTTCCTATCATGCAAGTGCACAGATAGTACAGGAGAGGGGGAGGGAGGAGGACAAGTGGGGGGGGGGGTAGGAATTCAGATGCGCCCTGTTGGTCAGAAACTGGGTAAGGGCTGAGAGATGACATTCTCAATGGTTAATTGAACGAGTGCAATAGCAATGAGGCAAGTGCAGGCTCTGAAGCAAGTGCTGGAGGACTGCTGAGGGTGCTGGGGTCCTGTGAGACTCTGAGGAGCTCCCGGCGGCCAGTCGACATGCTGTGTGGACAAGGAGGAGAGATAGAGCGGAGAGAGAGGTTAGAAGGGTAGAGGGAGAGAGAATGAAGAGGAGAAGAGTAATGTCTTCAGGAGTTTCCGGAACGTAAGGGTTGCATGCTCAAGACGGAGGGCCGCAGGGAGGCTATTCCAGAGGGAGGCCCCTGCTGAGCATAAGGATCTCCCTCCAAATCTTTGCTTAGAGAACCGGCTCATTCGCAGACAATATTTAGGAAGGCATCAGTGATGATAGGTGGGTCCCAGGCCCCAGAAAGCCTTGTGAACAATGCAGAGGGTCTATAACTTGATCCTTGCAGCCACAAGGAGCCGAGAGATGCGGTCCCTGGGCTTGAGGCCAAGGATTAGTCTCACATTTCTGTTCTGGATGAGTTGTAGAGGGCGCAGAGCAGAGGCAGGGAGGTTGAGAAAGAGGCTGTTGCAAGCCTTGAGAGAACTAGGGCTCTGCAGATAGTGACCCTTGGGGGGAAGGTGAGAAAAGGAATGGTACCTCTGAGGAGGTGCAGCTGGTAGTTGGACTTTTTAGAGATGTCCGAAATATGAGTAGAGAAAGAGAGAATGGAGTCGAAGAGGATCCCAAGATTTTTTGCCTCGCATGTGGGTGCGTGTGCATTTCCAACGGAGGCCGGCCAGAGTGAGAGTGGGAAGGCTGGAGCAGGAGTCCCAATGCGAAAAATCTCGGTCTTACTGGCGTTGAGGCAGAGGTAGTTTGCAGCACACCAAGACTGAATTGCAGACAGACAGTCAGATATGAGCAAGGACGAGGAGGTGGCTGAGGGTAGCCTGAAGGAGAATTGCGTGTCATCCGCATAACACTGGAAATTATAGGTGAAACTGGCAATCACACATGTCAGGGCAGCCATGTAGACATAGAAGAACCACAGGGAAAAGTTAGAGCCCTGGGGGATGGGGCAGGTTGAAAGAGTGATAGTGGAGCGAACGGGCCCAAGTTCCACCTGGGATTGGCAGTCAGATAGGAAGGAGGTTAACCAAGCCAGAGGCTTACCAGTGATTCCCAGGGTGTCACTGAGACGTGCAATCAGGATGTTGTGGTGTACTGTGTTAAAGGCAGTGGAGAGGTCAAGAAGAATGAGGACAGAGTGCTGCTTTGCTGTAAGTATGGGAAAATATAGGTTTATCTGTGGTAGAAGCGGCACAGTATTCAGAGTTGCTAGTAGCTCAAAGCCCAGCCGGGACCTTGACGGGCACAGACAGGCTCAACTGGGGAGCATCGGATACACGTGACCGCTGCCCGCTCGTCGAGGTCGGCATTTAACTCTACACATGATATCACATCCAGTGAAATCCAGGACCGGCTTGAATAGAGCAGGAAAAGAGACTGCAAAAGCAGGTGTGTGTGTGAGCAAGACATCAAATAAGGACTGTGTAGCTAGTGCTGGGTCCGGGACCCGCTAGTTTGTTTGTTGTGAGTCCAGGCACCCTCACCCGCGAATAGCACATAGGTTACAGGGAAAATACATAAAAAAATAAACACGACAAGCTAACAGAAAAAATAAAATAAAATGAATGCAAGCAAAGTTAAAAAGGTGAGGAGCGGACCTAGTTCACATAAAAAACAAAGATACTCAAATAATTAAAAGCAACAAAAAACAAAACAAATACTAGACCAGCGAGAACGCCGCGTCTACCTTCCTTCTGGCAAAGGAATCTGATGAACAGAAGTTCACACAGAGCTGAGAACTGAAAGCGTCTAATCCAGAACCGGCACGAAGAGAGCAGGAAAAGAGACTGCAAAAGCAGACGTGTGTGGGGGCAATACATCAAAATAGGACTATGTGCTAGAATTGCCTGCCAAAGCAGTCTTCTGAGAGTTAATGACTTAATTGGAGAGGTAAAAGCGCCACTGGTGTAATACAAATGCCAACCAGGTCTCCCTTTAGCCGCTCGATTTATAAGCACTATGTGTGTCCTTCACTGAAGTTCTGTTAAAACAAGCATTGGCAAAGCCAACAGTTTTGGCTTGTGTACAAGTATTAGACGTTTGCCAGGCACTGTTATTATATGCTGAGGTATCTGCACTATTTTGCAGATGCTACCATCGATGGCCAGTTACTACCACTATGGCAGTGCCTGGCAAATGCCTTTCCTTTTCCTACACAAAAGACTAAATTGTTGGCATTGCCAATGCTTGTTCTTTCCACCTTGTAAAAGCAGGAAGATTCTTTATGAACCCATTATAAATGCCTCCCACAATTATTAAGGTGAATTCACTATGTGGTGGGAAAGTTGAACATTTCACAGACAGACCTTTTGTGCTTAAGTGCAAACCGACACGGTCCACAGTGTGCAATTTACAGCTTAAATGACCTGCTAGGTGTCCCGTTCGATGCAGAACTCTCCCCTGCCACCAGAGGTATCAGGGGTGGTGCAGGGAGGGTCCTTTCATGTGAACGCCCTCACACCTCTAAGCCACTCATAGAGTTTCTCCTCTGTGTATTTGTACTTGCATTCTTGTATTTTGTACATGCATTCATTGAGGACATGGTAATAATAAGGAACACATACACAGTCACATAGAGTAAGCAGGGCATCCCAGCGAACCACTGCCTCACAATGGAAACTGTGTAATGGACAATGAACCCGACAGTATTTAACAGTGAGGCAGGACAGGCACTGGGGACAGTCCCATCGTGGGGTAGATGTCCTGCTCACTTGGACGCAAATGCCATCGCCACCACCTGACCCTCATCGGTAGCCTTAAAGCCACAGGGCTTTGCTTTTGATCACACCCACCATGGTCTGCAATGCGACCTATGTTAAGTTATTATCAATAGCCCAGAACCAAACTATTCATTGATATATGGCAACTGGTTGTTTGTTTGCAAATCGCAAATAAAGAAATAGTAAAGAAATGCCTCCTGGAGCTGTGGCCTCCCCCTTGGAGGGGATGAGGAGCTTCCCCTTTCCTGTCTAGTGCTTGGATTATTAGCAGCTTCCTTGGCTGCACATTGTTGGCCTTGTTTTACTTTAAATGATTTTACTTCGTTGGATGTGGGCTTTCACTTATATTTCTTTATTTTGCCTGTTTATAGGTTCACCGTTGTTGGTTCCCTGGAACTTGTTACTACTAGTTAAGTTCTGTTCCTTCTGTGTCATATGCACAATAGTTTGACTGGAGTCCCTGGCCTGTCTTTGATTTTTAGTGATTCCAGACCATTTTGCACCCAAATTCATCATGACGCGGTCATCCTGCTCAGCATAGCTGCCTAATTGGTCCTTGTTACAACCTGCCCCAAATCCCAACCTTATGTGTCCCAGGGAACTACATCTGCACAATGGACATGCTCAGTGGCCCATGAGTGCACCAGTGGTGGTATCTGGTCATTTCATCTAAAGCATTACCATCGAATGCCATTCCATCGACAAAAGTGCATCAGAAAAAATGCATTGAATGTATGTTTTTTCAAGGTAAAGCGTTTACTGTTATTTATAATGGGTTTTAAAGGGTAAAAAACAGGGGTTCTGGGGAACCCCTGATAAAGAAAAAGGAAAAAACATGCATTTTTTTAGATGGAATGGTCATTCGATGGTAAAAATTAGATGGAATGACCATAAACCCCAGCGGTAACCCTGTCTGGGTTACATGTGATTTAAACAAATGAAATAATAACGAATTAAATAATAACAAATACAAAATTGGCTTTTTATTTTAAATAAGAGGGTATGCCCCCCAAACCCACCCTTTCCCCACGCTTCCAATCCCACCCCGAACTCCGCCACACCTTTTAAAACTTTTCCCTCAACTCCCATATATATATATATATATATATATATATATATATATATATATATATATATATATATATATTCAGTGAAAAAACTTTGTTAAAGGGACGTTATGGTAACATAAGCAACCATAATTCGCGCCACCGTGCACTGCTAACACTAACACCCAGGACATCAAAGATGACATCACAAATGTCATTGATGACATCACTGATGACATCACATGTGCATTTACTTTTCATAAAAACTCTGTACAAGGGATTCTTATAATGCTGACCAAAAACTGTCAAGGATCATTGGGATAAATATCATGAGCTGCAATATCATTAAGCAATGCATTGATATAAATAGCATTCTATTATGAAGTTCTATCCAGTATACTAAGCTACTCATGCAGAATCATAGGCAGTGTGTGCAGCATACATGATGGTGCCATATTCATAATCTTGCCATGTTGAATACTGAAATGATAACTTCTTTCTTATTAGAGTTTTGCGTACTGTGAAACATGTAATAAGTAGATAATAAAACCCACTTAATACATAATTATTACAGACAAAACACAAAGAGACAACAACACATACAAATATGAGTATATACAGGGACAGTGAAGTAAACAAAAAAGCAGAAATAGTAGCAGAAAGAGTTCATAACCTAACTGATTGTCTTTATGCAGAGATACTATTGCTCTGTTTCAAAGCTGCTACTTACCATATGTATGTGTATCACATGATGTGACTGCACCCAAAGGAAAGGAGAGTGAGTATAATGTATACAAATATGAGCATATACAGGGAAGGTAGAGTAATAAAAATAAAACTATGAGAAAGTGCTGATAAGCCTAATGATTATCTTCATGCACAGAAAGGATTGCTCTCTTTCAAGCCTGTGTCTTCCGCTATGTATATGTTTCATTTGATGTGACTTGACCCTAAGTCTACAAATCTAGTACCTTTTCAATTTTTACTTCCTGACTGTTACTGAAGAAAACTATGTGGCTTTGATATGTCAGTAAAGGATAAAAAGGGAGAGCCAGCCATGTGATGTCATCAGTGATGTCATCAATGACATTTGTGATGTCATCTTTGATGTCCTGGGTGTTATTGTTAGCAGTGCACGGTGGCTCGAGTTATGGTTGCTTATGTTACCATAACTGCCGAATTTCAGGGGTTTTTCGGTTTTACTTTGAACCATAACGTCCCTTTAATAACGTTTTTTCACTGAATTTCATAGGTTTTTAGTAGCGCAACTTAACCATAACGTCCCTTTAACAAAGTGTTTTTACTGAATTTCATAGGTTTTTAGTAGCGCAACTTAACCATAACGTCCCTTTAACAAAGTTTTTTCACTGAATTTCATAGGTTTTTAGTAGCACAACTTAACCATAATATCCCTGACTTCATATACATGTAACATAGAACATACTAACCCCCTCGTAGTGATTTTCATGTCCGCGGACTACCGCCATGTCCACGGACATATCGAAAATCTGAGCGTGGTGAATGTAAATTTAAATAGTGTGCCCCATTTCCCCTTTGAAGTTGGCTCTGAAAAGCGCCGGTTTCTTTTTTTTTTTTTTTTACAGATGCTTGACAGACACCTGTTATTTTGTATTTTTTTTCTTGTATTTTTTTCTTACTTTACTCCTAAAATCTTCACATAACCTTCTCCAAAGCAACCCATACATTCCAAAATAGAAAGGCATTTCCCATAAAAGATAAAGAAATGCCATCTTCTTTAAAATTAACAGCATTACTGGCATCAATATTCTCATTGTTACAGAAGAACATACCAGCTCTAAGCATGAAGGCACACATGCCTCGGTTGTTGACACACCTAGCAATGTTTTGCTGAGGACAAAAAACTGAACTGTTGTCCCATATTGCCCTAGGTAGTAATCCAGAAAAAATTACTTTCGCATTTGGAAGGATCTTCATTACGGCTTGAACCAAGCGTTCCAAATCAGCCAACAAAGTAGGGGCACTGACGTTGCCCAAATGGAAAGCACCATAGTGCAAAACTATCACATGCGGACTGTTCATCGTGGCCATATCCTCACAAACTTGTACAATTCCCTGTACATTGCAATCAGGCACAGTGCTCCACACCACCTCCACTCCTTTCACATCAAAGTTCTTTGCAACATGCCTGCATTGAGCGTACTGTTGTAAACCATGTACAAACATATCTCCGAGCACCAACACCCTGACTTTCTCCACTTCAGCCATCTTCATTACACACAGTCTGTTTCAACACAAATCCACAACCTCGACATCTGATTGGCTGATCCGTACAGTCTTCTTTCCATGTTGAATTTCCTGGAAAAACCCGGATGTAGCACGCCCTGTCCACGAACAGCCGCGGTGTCCGCGGACGGCGTCCACTTTACTCTCTGTGCCATTCCCTCATTGCATACAGCTAAGCAATCACAAAATACGAATAACGTCCTCAGAACACCCCTATTTTGTGAATTTTAGAACATTTCAGGACAATTATCATTTCATTATTCAACATATTAACATTACAAATAATATACTTTCATCTTGTACTCTGCACACAATGCTATGTTTCTCCATTAGTAGCTCAGTATACTAGATAGAATCCCATAATACAATGCTATTTATATCAATGCATCGTTCAAAGCACTAATAACGGTATGATATTTATTGCAATATCCTTGACACTTTTTTCGCAACATTATAATAAAAATCCCTAGTACGCAAATTCCATGAAAAGTACATACACATGTGATGTCATCAGTGATTTCATCAATGACATTTGCGATGTCATCTTTGATGTCCTTGGTGTTAGTCTTAGCAGTGCACGGTGGTGGTGCGAGTTATTTTTCATAGCTTACCATAACTTGCGATTTTCAGGGGTCTTTCGGCTGTACTTAGAACCATAACGTCCCTTAAACAAACTTTTTTTAATATCACGCAAACAATATACAAACATGGCGTGCAAAAACCAACTTCTCACAGATGGCTTTACACAGAATGTTGCAAAGTAAGAATTTATGCTCGTTCACAGTGAAGGTCAGCTGCTTCCATTTTTTTCTCGGGCCCCGGAGAGGCTCACGAAGCGGACTATAAGGTTGTATTGTGTTTTGACCTTGACAGACAGAGATTGTGATGAAAGACTTCCCTTGAAGGAGTGTTGCTAAAACGTAAGAGAAGATAAGGATGACATTTCTGAAACGAAACCACTTTTATATATTATATCACTATGCGAAAGATCGTTCGCACACGCGGAGTCATATTTTGGGACTGCACTACTCGTAGACAATGGAAATTGCAATTGTACTGTAAGTAACCCTTTAGATTATTTTATACCAAATATAATTACAATAGCGTAGCATTAATGACCGCTCAAGTTGAACTTGTTCGTTGAAAGTGGCATAATGTTTTCTACCGCGCACTATCACCGCCAAATTGATCCCCTGTCGTTTAGAGGGCTCTGAAAAAGGCAGACGACACAGGGTGGGTTAATAGAAATAATTTAACCGGTCTATGGGAGGTCAAGCGCTCTACTCGCTGTGCCACTTCACTGTAGCCTGTCAAGTGGCACAGCGAGTACAACGCTCGCTTTGACATCCGTGCACAGCTTGCTAACACAAGTTAGAATCCCGGCAAGTCCAAACTCAGCCTTTCATCCTTCCGTGGTCGATAAATGAGCACCACACACCGTGGATAATAATAAGCACCGCTGAGATACCTCACGGTTCTTAGCGCTATATGAATGGGAAAATATTATTATTTTATTATTAAGATACTCCGTTGCACTATCTTTGATAACAAATAGTTTCACGCCCTAATAAATAAAATGATGATTTTTAATGAAGATCGGCTGGTGAGACTAATTTATGTTTTTTAAAACAGGTACGTGGCCCCATTTTGCCTATGTCACGATTTACAGACTCCAGCGGATGGGGTCTTCAACTGCCAGGTGCAGGTACAAATATGCAACTTCATGACCCTCACCATTTTATGGGACAATCGCCAAGGACCAATATGCCCTTACGCAGTACTAGCGGCTACAAACAACATACCAACCAATAGGGTGGTCTAATGGCTCGTTGTTGGAGCAACCTTCCGATTATCAGAGCGGCCATTTACTGCTTTTATCATAAACCAACAGCCTATCTACCGCAAAGGAACGACGCGTGGCTCAAAATAAACTTTTGCTGATCGACAGCAGAGACAATAGCAAATCGCTGAATATTCACTAAACATTTAATGTGAAATAAATGTACTTTACCAAATGTACAATCCTGCTGTTTACTTTTAAACCACAGTTTCATATTCCGAATTGTGGCGCATTGAGTTGTAAGCTGATCTAACACCCTCTGTTCCGCAAAGGAACATCCCGTGCCTCAACATGAACTTTTGCGTATCGACAACAAAGACAAATGCAAATTGCTGAATATTCTCTAAACATTTGATGTCAAATAAATGTACTTTACAAAATTTACAATCTTGCTGTTTGCTTTTAAATCACTGTTTCATATTCCGAATTGTGGCGCGCTGTGTTGTGACATAATATGTGTTGTCTTCCGGGTTCTGTGTAAAGTCACTTAGCACTGGAGAGGACTGGGCGTGTTTGATGACGCACCCTGTAACGTCATGGAGAGAGGCGGGGAATATGAATGCTTTGATAATATCAGGCTTAGGGGCGGGAGGTATGATTTAGTGTCGCAAAAGCAAGTCAACCAGGTCAATAGCGCCAGTCATATGATTATCACATAATATCGGCGCACACCAGCCGGATTTATCGTTTCTTTAGTGGACAAAAAGTCGGTTGACGCCCATAGGAAATTGTACTATTAGCGGACAAAAGGAGTGGTCTTAAAACACTTTCACCCTAACAACGAACAATACAAACAACGTTCTCAGAACACCCCCATTTTGTGTAATTGCAACCATTTCGGGACACCGCGAGTGTTCTTAGAACACATTCAACTAGACAGATTACAATACGGACAGCGTCCTGAGGACACCCCCAGTTTGTGTATTTACAAACAATTAAGTACACCGTGAGTGTTCATAGCTCATTTTTACCTTCCTTGCGAACAAAAATGACACATACTCCGTCCTCTAAACACCCCACCATTTAGTTTATTTACAAAATGTCAGAACATCCGTGTTCTCTGCGGACAAATCGAACGCAACAAAAATGTCTAGCACATAAAAAAACAAAACATTGAACCTATCTCATACTCCCCCACCCTCCCCAAACACTCTTACACACCAACACACGGCACTAAATACAATTTTTTATCCACGTTTCACCGCGCTGTACGCGGTCGACGGCGAATACAAGATGGCGGGCGCCACAGAAAATCTGACGTGCTCCACGCCCCTCACCATCCAATTAGCGAACACGTCGCATGTCCGCGGACATGACGCAAGGCCATGGGCCAATCGGGGTGCTGTCCGCGGAGCGAACAGGGAAGTCCGTCCGCGAAGAGAACACAGATATCACTAATTTTTTTGCCTTACATTTTGGTCATTTTATAAAAAACTACTGGACGGATTTACACCAAGCCCCCGTTCCTGACGCAAATTTGGTGTAAATCAGTCCAGCGGTTTGACCTGTGGCCATGCGCAAAGTTTTTTCCCATTATGTCTATAGGAAAAAAAAAGTTTTGGGATCCCTCCTATAACTTTTCCCCCCCTAGACGAATCCTCACCAGACTTTGCAAAGAAATTCAGAGTGGGCCATATACTTTTTTTGCAAAGTTTGGTGAGGATTCGTCCAGAGGGAGCGAAGTTACAAGCCACCCAAAAAATGCTCTTCCTATGGAAACACCAACTTAACCATAACTACATGGACGCTATATTGGAAATGCTTTTGTTATTTTTGCATTCGTTATTTCATTTTCGTTTAAATCACTGCATACCACCAGTCTGAGCTCATCTATTCCAAGACTGGTCCTGGGATCACCCTTGCTGCTCCACTGATTAAAGGTGCGATTTTTAAGAAACTATTTTGTTTCATTCCTAAACGCACAGGAAAAACTGGTTTCCTTTCTAGTAGTTCTACAGTACAAAGCTGATTCTCCCCGCCCCCCCCCCCACCACCAGAAGCCATGGCACCAATAGCTCTGCCCTTGAGAAGGCCACACCTCGGTTTTTAGGTGGCAGCACCTCAAAACCAATTAGTCGATCTAAGGCTGCGCACTGTGTCTGCAGAACTGTCCATTAGTTGATTAGACCCATGCCTGAGGTACCCAACCTCATATTAGATTCTTTATATGATATCCTTACCCTGATTGATAGTTGGTTAACTAACACCAGTGGACCAGATATTGAAATGGGCGTACCCTTCACCTACAAAATAATGCATGCAACCAGCCCAATCCTACTTAATTAAATAAAAACTTCTTTCTGCTACAAAGAATGCCTTTTGTACAAGATAAACCTGATCTCCACTTACTCGATCAGCGTCCTGTTGATTTATCGTCCACCTGGTTCTGAACCAGATTTTGTCATCAACTTCCTAGTAGTTCTACCCAAGTCTCAGTCTCTTTGAATCCTCTTATTGTTCTAAGATTTCTCTCTTCCAGCTACTGCCAATCCTTTAAACCCCTTGGCCTTTATGGATCTTTGCCAATAGGTCAGTGCACCTTCTCATGTTCCCAGCCACACTCTAGATTTAATCTTCTCTTCCACCAGCCTCATTAAATACGTTTGCCCCTCCGCTATACTTTTTACAAATCATGTTGCCATTCGATTTGAAATTGGTCTAACCCCTACTCTATTCTTCCCACCCCCTCTTTACTCAAATTGGACACACTTGAACCTTCTTTGCTGAAACCCAAACCCAAAACCTATTTTATGGAAGGCTGAAGTCACCCTTGCCTGTGACCAGTTCATTACTTGGCCCACACAATTCCCGGTTCACCCAATTCTCGATTCACATATCCCTAAGCAGAATCATCTACCTAGTGCCAAGTGGTTCACCAGACCTCAACATTCTTAAAACCCAGACCATGCATTGGAGCAGTTCATCTAATGTCCCGTGTCCAGGAGGGTAGCTCGCGGACACGTCATCTAATTGTCACCTAATTGTCCCAGGAGGGTAGCTCAGCGGTAACGTGCTCGCCTAGGAAGCAAGACGACACGAAGCAACACAGGTACGATCCTCGGTCCGCGATTAGAAAACTCTGGGTATTTAAGCGCGTTATAAATATGCAACTAAGACAAAAAAAAGCTATTATGCAACTAAAAAAAAAAATACTATTCCTGTAACAGCGCCTCGATGCCTGCTGGTTGTGTGAGCGCTTTAAAAATGCTAAATAAATAATGTTTGGGAAATATGTTTTTCTTCAAATAATGTATACATATAGTTAGTTAGATGGATATATAGATATATGATAAAACAGTTGTGCAATCCCAAACTCATACATACATATAGAAATCTATGGCAGAATTGGTACTTGATACGGATGAAGATCTCTGTGGGCCAATGTAGAGTCTCTACCCATCGCCACAGTCCAGCCATCCACATATGTTCACAAACTACATACAGACTCATTCTTTCATCAAATCTTTCTCATTTTGCTTCCTTTCATAATTGGTCTACTACTGCTCTCACTTCTACCTCTCACTACACTACTGTTCCCACTACTACCATTATCTCTCTCTGCTGCTGAACCTCTCTCTACTAGCCCCCGCCTCCACCCTTTGATGCCACTACTCCACCTAGCATCCTACTACTACCACTCTCTTTCCTCTTCACACATCTCACGGATGTATTGCTCACCCTTCCACTACACCTATTCTCACTATTGTCATACCCTCCCCTCTTCTTTACTATTCCCTGCTCCTTGCGCCACACTTCTACTCCCTCTCTACTAACCTCACTCTCTCCTAACACTCACTTCCCATCACACTTACTACTATACTCACTACCCCACTGCTATCTCCCGCGCTATCTTATACCTGTCTCTCTCCCGCTCGCCTCCTAAGATCCCCCTCCCAATGTCTACAATATGCAGACTGCACTATACACCACTGATACCACCCCCTCTCAAATTATATTAACTCTGCCACCAACTTTCCAACACTCTGCCCCACTGTCCTCCTGGTCTCACAGTCCCCCTCCAGCTCCTCCTGTGACCTCACCCATACAATCCACACTCTGCCTTTCCTGCTGCCTGTTTTTATGCTGCCAGACAGGTTGCTCAGTGCCTTTCTCACGCCATCCTCCATTACAGTGCTCACCTGACCTCCTGCACCAATCAGTGCTTGTCTTTTCCCCATGGGGAGTGCTACACAGAAGAGAGGATTACAAAACCAACATAAGCCCTCAACCTTTTTCCAGCATGATTTCCCTGATGGTCTCTGCTCCTCTCCATCTTTTCTTTCTGTCATGCTGGGGTCTGGAGGTTTTTCTTCTGGGGTGGTCAATTTTCTGCTTGCCTGGATTGCTGATCAATTCTGGGATGGGGAGGAGGCTCCTGAGTCATTTTGGGTGTCATGCTACTGTTTTAAACCGGCCTGGGTCTTCTCTGCTGCTCCCAGGGGGATTTGTGGAGTTGCGGTTCTGAAACAGAAAAGTGAGAACGGTGGCAAGCAAACTTCTATGAGAGATATTGGGAGACTTTGAATGGTACCATAGTTTACATTTTCAGCAGGGGGATGTTTCAGGGAGTGGTGATCCCCCATCTCCCACTTCACATATCAGTAGCAGGGATTGTTCTGAGCTATGTTTTAGTGAAGCTCCTGCCCCAAGTTGAGAAGTGTCTCTCCCGCCTTGACATGGTTGTGGCCCTGACCCTGTCACATCAAGTAAGTAAGTTGCTCTCCCAAGGCAAAGCCAAAATAAAAACTGTATTTGTTAGATGCCTCAGCACTGGCTCACCTATATCATCTGTTTAACAAACTCTGGTCTCTAAAGTTCATCTTTCTAAACAAATACATTTAAAAACAACTTGCAAAATAAATATACTTAATGGGTTACATTTAATCAGAACACATTTTGAACTTCAATACCGTATTTGTTAGATAATTAGATGTTCTGATTCTGGTTTTTCATTAATTGCCTGATTAATTGAATATACATTTCTTCTAAAATGCTTATTTCTCCATACATTTCATGAATATAAATAGTGCCATTTTGCCGTCGGTTAGACAATTGAGAACTACAATAATGTGTTCTTTAGCACATATCAACACCTTATATGTCCCAAATTAAGATTTCTAAGAAAGTAATATTTTAACAGAGATAAACTACTCACCTGCAAGGATAGGGGCCAAATAAAAATTAGAAACTACTCCTGATATTCTAAACCATTAGACCGATGGGAGCTATGGGAGTACACTTTCTGAGCATGCCCTCTTAATATCAAGCCAATTAGAGGGCCCATCCAATAAATTATTGCTGCATCAGATTACACTGATATTGGAGGTGCAAAATAGATACGAAATTTAATTTAATGTGCGGCTTGGAATTACATTTCCCATTTTTTTGTAGTTCCTACATGTATTTCTACAGGCCCCTGTCGCGTTTGCGCCGTGCCTTCGTAACAGCTGATTGGTGCCGGTGTGTGTCCGGGGTGTCGGGCTATCCACTCCGCTCCTCTACGGATCGTCAAGTACGAGCTCATTTCCTCTTGTAAAACCATGCATGCACTTGAGGATATTGTACATCACAACCCCTCTGAGACCATTGTTAATCCACAACACAACACAGGCATGCATTCTTCCCTGCTTAATACTATCTCACTGATAGAGCATGGGGTCGAAGTACACGATTATCTCACCAAGACACCTTGTGACATCACGGCCATTACTGAATCATGGCTCACAGACACGACTCCCACAGCTGATACCCTTGCCATTCCTCCAGACTTTTGTATCTTTAGAGCAGCCCTACCTGATTGTAGGGGCAGAGGGGTGGCCCTCATCGCTAGAAAGCGTTTGGATATTCATGTTAATACTCACTCCTCCCCTGAAGGTTGCGAAAGTTTGGTAGCCAAAATTGAACTTCATGCCAATTGTTCCCTCACTATTTTGGTGATTAACCGGCCACCATCAGCTGCCCCCCTATTTGAGGGGCAATTCATTTACTTACTTAACAACATCCCAAAAGTAAGTACTCCTGTTATTGTCCTTGGCGACTTCAATCTTTGGGCCAAGGACCCCCACGATAAATTGGCAGTCTCTCTGCTTTCAGCACTGAATACTATCGGCTTCACTCAGAAGGGGCTTTCTCCGACCCACAGAGATGGACACACGATAGACTGGGTGCTGATTCACCACCTAGCTACGATGAACATCACCACTGAGCTTTGTCCATGGTTGGACCACTTTTTAGTACATTGTCCATTCTCACTGCCTGCCTATCCCCTGTCCTCTTTGTCCCACCCCAAACACTCTGTCATTGCCAGGAACTTAAAAAAGGTCACCCCTTCAATTTTAGCCTTACAGCTTTTGGCTAAATTAGCCCCGGTTGAGACCTTTGTCAGTGCTGGAGATCTCGCTACCCATATCACTAACACTATTAATGAAATTATAGATGTCCTAGCACCCAGAAAAACTAGACTTACTAAGAATAAAGCTAATAAGAGTGACTGGTTCGGGGACTCCATCACTGTTCTTCGTTGTGCCAAGCAAAGAACTGAGAGAGCGTGGAGGAAAAACCCCTCTCTCTCTCTCTGCTAGACCTATATAAAGACTCAGTAAAAACTCTGAAACTAGCTATCATCACAGCTAAATCACAAAGTAACAATGACAGGATCACTTTGGCGCAATCAAACGCGCGAAAACTATTCTCATCCTCAAAGAGGTTGAAGGTAACTTACCCAATGCCACAACATTACCCAAGGACTCTGCGTGGTGCCAATTCATTCATGACGAGTTTAATAACAAAATCTCAGCTCACACTCTATTCTGCTCAGTAAAAGAAATGTACAGAGAAGAGTATCAGGTCCCCAAGCTCCTCTGACCCCGCTGCTTCTCTCCGCAATTGTACTTCTCCCCATGCTATGTTTCAGTTTCAGCCATGTACAGTGGCCCAGATTTGTAAAACTGTAGCTGGCATGAAACCTACCTCCTGTTTAGGAGATAGTTGCCCTTCTGCCATCTTTAAGGCATGTATTGACACTCTTAACCCCTGGATAACCACATTGGTCAACCTGTCCTTTGCTGAATCCACTGTACCCTCGGTCCTAAAGGAGTTGTGGATCACTCCACTCCTTAAGAAAAATAACCTTGACCCCAATATATAAACACTACTGACAGATCACAAATGTCCCATTTCTTTAGAAAATGTTGGATCGTGTTGCATATATACAGATCCAGGATATCATAGAGAATAACAGGGTTTTGAATCAGAGACAATCAGGCTTCAGACACATGCACGGGACAGAAACCGCATTGATAGATCTTACATCTAACATTGCAAACATTGTGGATAAAGGCAAACCTGCTCTCTTGTTGCTGCTTGATCTTTCTGCAGCATTTGACCTGGCTGAGTGACCAGGCACACTGCTCTGGCATGGCTGCTTAGTGGATCCCATCTTTTCTTGGACCCACGAGCACCAGAGTTGCTGTACAAAACACTAGCTCAATGTCCATGTTTACCACCTGCCGGGTACCACAGGGTTCATGTATTTCTCCATTGCTGTTCAATGTTTAGGTCATGCGCAGTGGTCGAAGTGGGTGTGAATGGTTGGGAGCGGTGCACCTCTACTTTTTTTATTACGTTTTACTGTTCCTATACTTTTATTTTAAACAGAAACTGTTCCGGAATGGTTTTGTTATAAAATAAAAGTGTAGGAAGCATTTGAAACTGCACTGAACATTCCCTTAAACAGCAGGCTCATGTGTTTGGGGGTTTGCATTGGCGTGGGATGGGGACTGGCGATGGGGTTTGTAGGGAGTGGGACAGGCCAGTAGGGAACATAGTTCCACTACTTCTTTTCATACACTTGGGCCACTGGTCATGCCACTTCTTGCTCTTCTGGATGACCTGGGTGAGCAGTATGCGAACTATGCAGATGAGACTCAGGTCATCATAGAGTTAACAGGCTGTTATAGCACGGATTCTGATGCCATAAATCGCATCTAGAACTCTATTCAGGATTGGATGATCACAAACTCCCTTGCTCTCAATCCTGAAAAAAAAGAACTTTTGATCTTAGCATCAGGAGAAAGACTCAAACTATGTCTTTTGACTACAATAATTTTCTTATAGGAGGAAATTTAAACGAACTGTCCAAGAAGGTGAAAACTTTGGGTGTTGTTCTGGACGCTGAGCGGTCCATGAAACCTCATGTTGCCTCTGTTCGGGCCTCTTGTGGGTTTATGGCCATACTATAGGACCACATTCGACCATACATTTCACAAAAAAATAGATCTCTTCCAGCTATAGCCTTGATTAACTCCTGCCTCGATTATTGTAACCGCTTGCTGGTAGGGACATCAAAGGCGAATGTTCAGACCCTGTAAATTGCTCAAAACGGGGTAGTCAGAACTGTCCATGGTCTCACCCGGAGGGAACAGGTCACAAGTGCAAGACAAATTCTTCATTTGCTACCTATCAAACAACATGTCACGCACAAGTTACTCTCCTTGACATACAAGTGCTGTCACGGTGAAGCTCCGCAATACATGACCAACCGCCTCACCATCTTTCCACCTGGTCACTGCCTGCACTCCTATGACCGCCTAAAACATTCCCAACCCAGGTATAATCTTAAAACCTTTGGTTGCTCCACATTTGATGTTCAGGCTCCTTCATTTTGGAACAAACTCCTGTGTGGACTCAGGCAGTCCAACTCTACTCATGAGTTCATGAAAACTCTTAAAACTCACCTGTTCAATCTTTACCCAGACTAGGTTTCCATTCCCACAGTTCCCATCAGATTAGACCACTTTCCTCCGCTTCCCCCTTCATTGCAATCTGTTATGTATGTCCTGTTTTGTTTCTTGTGCGCTTTGATGCCCATGGGCGGGTAGAGTTTTATAAAAACTGTAAAATAAATAAATAAATAAAAGAGATAAAAAGGGGAGAGGCCATTTTGTTCTGGCAGGCTGAAAACACAGGCCATTTGACTGAGGACATTCATGCCAAATTGGCAGCCTTTGGACTGAAGAATTTAATTCTAGAGCATAGGAGGATTCGCCTAGAAGGGAGCGGGAGCGTGGGATAATTTGTTGCCTCAATCCATGGGCTATGGAGAGGAATCAGATAACCTGTTAGGTACTGATTTGGAAAACAGCACTAACCAGTGGTTCCATAGAGATTATTCCCTGATATTGATTTCTGTCCAAAAGGATTGCTATTCAACCATTGAAAACCCATGTGAGCCAGTGCCTATTTGTCTATTCCAAAGTTATATTTCCTTGGAAGTGAAATATTGGCAAAGTGGGGTACTGGTTTTTGTAGACTGAGTCTACCTGGATATGTAGTATTACAAAAGCCTGGTTATATCACAGGTTGATAAAGGGATTAGAAGACTATGCCCTTTAACATCATTAGTCAATTAATGTCCCAAATTAAAATATCTTTTTCTAGCATTCAATACATTGGAGGTGGGGGGCATTGTGTTAAGGAAAAAGGATCCACATGAAGAAGTGGTTCAAATAAATTGCCTTCCCACATGCCAATCACTCCAAATCCAAAGGCATTTATAATGTTCTTTTATTGGTTCTTAGTAAGGTACACATAGGATTTAGAATGCAACCTTTCATTGTTCAGTTCGAAAAAGTGATCTTTCTCTCAACCATGACTTTTCAATAATTTCCGCTGAGTTACATGGCAACCTAAACCCAAAAATCCCAAAAGATTCCAATTCAGATTACCATAAAAAAGCTAATGTGCAGTAGACTAGTGAAGCATTAATACAACCACACCGATTGATATGATTGTGTTTCATATTCTGATGCTCTTTATTTTGATGATTGTGATAATGTATTAAAGTAAGAAATCTGTGGGCCTCATCATGAGTGTGGTGGAAAGGCAACAACGGCACCAGTAGAGCTACTGTTGCCGTTGTTACCTCTCCACCACACTACGAGTTCTGCTCGCGGGTGCCGGTATGCACGCCTGGTCTGACCAGGCGTGCAGACCGGCAACCGCAAGCAGAACTCATGATTGCACCGGCACCATTATTAACGGTGCCAGTGCATCCATGCTCCTGACCCCCATTCTGCCCTATGGGGCAGAATGGTGATCGGGAGGCCGGCCATAACGGCACCCGCGAATGGGCAATTACCGGGTCCGCCAAACTCGGCATGACCCGGTTATTGCCCATTCGCGGGTGCCGGAATAAAAACAACTCCGGCGGCAGCCGTGCCCTTAATAAGGGCACGGCTACCGTCAGAGTTGTAGTGAGGGCCTGTGTCTCCTGCTCGTTTCACTAAATGGCATGTATATGCTTTTATAACGTTATGCTTATCTATAAAGTGATTCAATAAGGACTTATTGTTTAAAATAGTCATACACTTATGATCATTTATGCATGTGTGTCTATTTAAATTGGCAGCGTTATTTATGCATTCTATGGTTTAGCGATATATACAATAGGCAGATTGTGAGGGGGATAATTATTGCAGGTGCTATTAAGCTGCTGTTATTCTGATCTGTCAAAGGACCTCGAGTGAATGTATATATCTCAGCAATGTGTAGTTCGTCAACAATAACTTGGGTGATGCTGGTCTTTGTTCAGCATTGTGGTCACAAACTGGATTGGTTGTACTTGGCAAGATTGTGCAGAGCGATCCTTTTGTGCAACTTGATGGTCACTGTCTTCTCAATTACTTTGCCAATGAAGGGGAGATGCATGAGGGGGCGATAGTTGTGCCAGGTTGTCTGGGTTGAGTGTGGATTTCTCAGCATGGGAGCATCTAGGAAGGGTCAAATATCTTTAAATAGTGATCTTGCCTGCTATTGCTGTTGCCCATGTTAGTGGCATGTGTGTACACCACAGTAGTAAATTATGGTATTAATCTTCCATTCATGAACTTTTGATCACCTTATTGATAAATAGGTGAAATGTTTGTATTCTGTGTGGATCCTCTTAATTTATAAATACTGCTTATAAACCATGACTCTCTTGCGGAAGTTTGCCCTAAAACCATAATATGTCACAGTCTGGATTGAAACCATAGCATTCCTGCTCTTAGATCCTGCCCATAATATTGTTTACCATTATGCTATCACGCTAATTAATGATGGTATTCCAACTTTTTACTTGGAGGCCCAGGTTTTCCAAACCTCCAACATGGAAACTTGTCCCCATTTTGGCTGTGTCTAGACATATATTTTTTGTAGCGTTCGCTTTAGGAAACGCGCAAGACACTTTTTTGCACAATTGAGCCAGAGTGAATCTATTGTTTACCTATTTCCACTGGGAGAAGATAATTCATTCCAAAATGGCATGTCCTCTAGACTTTTTCCATCCCTGCTACAAGACAGTCGCATGCCTTGAAAATGGCCTATATTGTCTGAAATTCATTGGCCAGCAGTGTCAGACTCGTCAGTTTTTAAGGAATGGAAAAGACATTGGTAAAGATGTTTTAGAATTGAGAAGAGCAATGAAGAAACTTTATTGAACAACATACATATGCTAAGAAGTAGTTTTTGAGCAACAAGGATGCAACCACAGCTGGGGGAGGTTCCCTCGATTTTGTCCTTTTGTTTTGTGTCTGGACATTAGTAATAATTTGAAAAGATGAGTCTTGACACAATGGACCATCTTTCTATTATCCTTTGCCGGGGCCAGCATGTGACTCTTGGGTAAAGCCGGCATTCTCCATCCATTGGCTTGCATGCACCCAGCCCCTAACATTGTGATCACAGTTCCCTCAAAGTAGCAACATTGTAGTTGTGTTGTGCTGCTTACACCAGGAATGGATGCCTACTTCGCCCCACATGCTCTGTACTGGACTCCTCATTTTGGAGCACGAGTCGTAAACACGGCTGGCTACATGACCTGTCACGAGATTTAGAAGTGGTGGTTGCCCCCTGTTGCCACTGGGCATGCAATACATGGCAAGCATTGGGACAGCTTACTGTTTATAGGTGATATGAGACTACAGTTTTGAACTTTGTCCAGATACAAGAATATATGTAGCGTTTAATGTTACAAGCAAATGACTACTCAGTTGTGTCTTTCACTAAATTACTCATTGGCATGATGCATGATGTGTTGTTCAAATATCTCTTTTACGTTTATGCATTTGCCTTTAAATGGCAAATGCTTATTGTTCTCATTCATTATTTCACACTATAATGAGAAGTAAATGGGAAAACTGTATTGCACAAATAGGTAAAGGCTGAAAACGATAATGTCAAATAAAAGGTTTAATGGGTAGTCCAGTACTGATGGGCTTATTTAAAGTTTGGAACAAAATATAGTAGTTGAACACGGATTGCATCAGCTACAAAGCTGTCACAACATGACAAACACTTGACCTGGCACAGATGCCCACCATCCCTGGAGGCCATAGGACCCCCATCGCCAGGCTGGAAACAATGAACTGCGACGAGGGAATAACATGAAGCAGGGATTTCCTACATCCTTACTTGGAACCCCATGGGTGCATACCCTATTTTCAGCCCTCTGTTGCTCCCCACTTGGCTTTGTGCTTCAGAGATCCAATACATGCATGAATGCATGCATGCTTGCCTTAGCAGTTAGGGGCACACACTGGTTCGCAGCTCAGATCAGGCACCCACTGTTGTCTACCCCCAAACATGTTCATGTCCCCTGCCCTCTTCAGGGAAGCAGTCCAGGTGTGGATGGTTTAATGCCAGTTCGGCTAGGAATGCTTGTCACTGTAGTCCTTGTAGACATCCAGGAACCATCACCACCCCAGTCCTTTCATAATTCTCCCTTGGTTGAGGGATGGAGGTGGGAGGCAACAGTCTGGCATTATACAGTGGGACACATGTCACCCCAGTACACCCTCCACCCCAGAGACCAGAACACCCAAGTAGTGGGCTTGTCGCTGGGGGATGTGGGGTGCACTCTGGTTTCCAGCTCTAACCAACTGACCAGTGATTTCCACCATCAAACATTTTTGGGGCTCTTGCACTGTTCAGGGAGGCAGTCCAGGGGTGGATGGTCTGGTACCATTCCTGCCCGCAATGCTGGTTACTGTTGTTCTGAGAGGGAAACATGGAACTAACCTTTCTTGACAGTGGCAGAAATAGAGCTCCTACCATTGCTGCAAGGACATGAGCATGCGGCCATACAATCCATTAAGCTCGGCCAAAGCACACTTAATCCATGAATCGGTGAATGTTGCATGCTGCATTTATTAGCACGTACTGGGATTGGTGCAAGTCACGCTTTGCTGTCCATTTGCATGATAAAGCCACAGGTACACATGCCCCTGATGGAGCCCTGGTCATAGAACTATTTAGACGTTAAAAGGCTGGTTGGCTATAAAATTCCCTGACCGGTTGTCTCAGAGAATGCAATGAATGATTCATGAGTCAATGCTCTTTGCATCTGGGTCACCAACACCAAAGTCTGCAATAACATCGGCGCCTCAACATAACAGGTGCATTTGTTGAGGGCACAGTCACCCCCATTGGGGGCTCTTTGAACCAACACGCTGATTCTGCAACTCTGACGACACAGTGCAGCAGATTCGCGAATCACAGTCTCAGAAACGTTCATTATGTGTTGCAAGTCAACCCTGTAAATTGGGAGGGGTGCTATATAATTTTCCCGTTTTCTGAAGGTCGCATATCAAACAGACCGATTTCGAGCGAGCTTCAGAAAACGGGTAAGGGACATAACCACTATTTTTTTTTAAGCCCCCCCCTTTGCTCCCTGTCGCCCTCATCCGCATACACACACACGTTTGTCACTCACGCGCATGCAAACAGACACACACTACACACACACTTACCTCTGACTTCCGCAGCTCGTCCTCTCTGTGCCTGTCCGCCTCTGCACACAAAAACAGCTCTGTGTGGTCACGCAGCGGTCTTTCTAAATCGGTCGTTTTTCCTTTTGGAAAAAAGAAAAAGGTCCTTTGACCTAGTAGCATATTAATGACCCCCAGGAATGCAGCCTTCAGCTAGCACAGTAAAAAACCCATCACCCATAAATAGTGAGTTATGCATGGTAACCTATGGCCGGCAGCACTGAAATGTGTCCTGCATCCAGAGTGAGTTGAAGAAACGTGTGGATTTGCAGACCTGCTGTAGAATTTCCTTTGGGAGAAGGTGATTGGTCATTCTTTTTGGTAGGAACAATTACTAGGTGTTCTCTGCTGTTTAGATAAAGAGCTACTGGGGCCTGTGCAAATAGCTGATTTCTCCTTTCCCATTGCACATTGCTTCATGGTGACAAGTGTCATCAGTAAGTGACATCAGTAAGGAGTCAGGATGGTTTACTGCAGTTTTTAAAATACAGTTATTCTAGTAGCAGTGGCATTTCTCATTTAAACACTTTTTTGTAAAGCTCTCTGGTGCAACCCGGTTTGGTTGACGTCAAATAAAACAGAACATTAAATAATAAATAGGGCCTTTGAGGCATTCTCTGATTAACGCAGCATAATGATTTATAAGGTTTACACATGAACGCGGAACAGGGGTACCTGGAAACTCGTTTCCAGATTCGAAGTAACATCTGATGATAGCAGAAAAGTCAAGTGAAACCACATTGACTGAAGATGCTTTTGGAGAGATTAATAGCATAAAACCTTCACACACTGGGCGCCATGTTGAAAATGCAAGTCTGTCAGCCAATTGTAAGAAACAAGACAGTATTTCACAGTAAATTGGCTGCTATGAAGTAGATTCCAAGGGAGTTTTTTCACTGTGTACAGCAAAAGAGTTCCAAAGAGTTCAACCAATAGCCAGGATAGGTGACACACATCCTAGAATCCACTGCTTAGTGTACTCTACCATAACTCATTGTAATCTCGGGAGGATAGCTCAGGGGCAACGTGCTCGTCTTGGAAGCAAGACGATGCGGAGCAACACAGGTTCATCCCCAGGGTCCGCGCTTAGAAACCTCTGGGTATAAAGCACATTATAAATAACCAATCATATCATAGCAATCTGTCTCCACAGAGAGGCGGCCTCCATTGAAATGAAGAAATTAAACACTGGCAGATAATCATTTGCAGGCACCCACCGAATGAGAACAAAGACCACAAAAAGCAGAAATAAAAAGAAGCGCCAAAGCCGGATTAAAAATGAATAAAAAGGAAAGCAAACATGGAATGAGAAAAATTAAGGTCTGGTTACATGCACACCTGTCAGTACTTAACAGTCTAGCTGGTGCTTGTTGTTAACTCCTTGTAAAAGCAGGCGGATTCCATATTACCCATGCAGTGGAAACGTGAAGGGCAAGGTTGAATTTATCCATGTCTTACTCTTCACTTTTTCACTATGTGGTGGAAAAGTTGAATATTTTATGGAGACCTTTTGCACTTAAGTGTAAATCGACACGGTCCGATCCGTGCAATTTACGGCTTAAAATAAAATGACCTACAGGTGTCCTGTTCGATACAGATCTTTCCCCTGGCCCCAGAGATATCAGGGGTGGTGAAGGGATGGTCCTTTCATATGCACGCCCTCACACCTCTAAGCCACTCATAGAGTCTCTACTCTGTGTATTTGTACTTGTATTTGTTGAGGACAGGGTAATTCAACAAGGGACACATACATAAGTCCCATACAGTAAGCAGAGCATCCCAGCGAACCACTGACTTACAACGGAACATGTGTAATGGACAATGAACCTGATAGTGTTACTGGTGAGGCAGACCATAAACTGGGGACAATGCCATTATGGGGTGGACCTCCTCCTCAGCTGGGCTGGGTTGGTCCTTGACACTACCTGTCCCTCATGGGTAGTCTTAAATGTTCACGGAACTGCAGCCTCCCATATGCAGGAAGCGAGGTGCGTTCACCATCACCGTAAAGTGCCTAGACAGTTAGCCGGTTCCTTGGCTGAACATTGTTGGCCTTACTTAATTTGAATTAATTTTACAGCGTTAGATATGGGCTTTTATTTATAGTGTATTATTTTCCCTGTACGTAGGTTCACTGTTGTTGGTTGACGGGCACTTTGTTGCGACTAGTACAGCTCTGTTCCTTGTGTGGCATTGGCCTGGTAGCTTACCTGGGCGCCTTAGCCAGTCTTTGATTATTTTAGTGATTCAATGCCTTTTTCCACCCAAATCCATTATGACGCTGACATCCTGCTCAATAGAGCAGGCTGGTCCTTGTCACAACTTGACCCTCATCAGCAGCCTTATGTGTCCCCGGGAGCTGCAACTGCACAGTGAACATGCAGCTTCTATGTGAATTGTTTGAAAAGATTACATCGAATTCAATTTCATCAATTTCTTTTGTGGTAGATTTTGTCCCAAATATATGCGGGGGAGATCCCCCACAGGCCCCGCGTTTTTCTCCACATTAGTTATTCACCTATACCCACTCCCGCATATATTTTGGGCAACATTTGTTGAGAACAATTCAATGAATTGGAATTCGATGTAATCTCCTGAGGCAAAACCTCCCTATCCCAACATGCGGAGTGGCCCGCAAGCATCGGTGCTCATCTCTGCCAAGACTGGGCCTGGAATCCGCCTTGCTATTCCACCAAGATAAGATTGCTAAGAAACAATGTTTTTGTTTTAGTCCTAACCTGACTATTCCCACACACACAACAATCTGGATTTCGTTCGGAGTCCTACAGTGAGAAGATGATTCTTCCCCCACCGCAATCAATTTCGCCAATAGCTCTGCCCCTGAAAAGGCCCTTCCTCAGTCTTCAGGTTGCAGCCCGCAAAACTAATTGATGTCCCTCAGGGCGCACCCTGTGAACTGTGCAATACCCATAGTTGTTGAGCACATGCTTGACGTGGCCGACCTCATATTAGATTCTTTGAATGATATCCTATTCCAGATTGAAAGCTGGTTGACTGACACCACTGGAACACATAATCAAACTTACTGATTGGAAAATAAGCACCACCTTTAAATGATAAAGGTGATGGTAACCTGATTAGAAAAATGGAAATTGAGGTTACCCAATGTATTGGTCTAATACAAAGCAGGATGAAATATGCACATGGTCATGACTCTACACACCCCTGTTGTGCCGATCTTACCTAATTAATGGTAACCGTAAAGTCGAATATATTGACGGATGCTGCTTGAGGATCACAGAAGTGCTGTCAGCGCAGCACTGTGGAATTACAAAGAAAAGACAAAACTACAATCACTAAGTCTGTTAGTGTGGACTGTTTTAAAGGCAGGAGTACTACACTGCTGGAAGGCAGTGTATCATAAGGTGCAGGAAATACGTGCTTACCTAAACATGCCGCATGGATAATATCTCACTGTGGCATAAAGGCGGTAGTCAGTATCTGCATCAATACTCGGGCGAGCCCTGGGTGAGCCCTAGGGACATATAGACAATGGGGATTGATTAAAAAGTGCTTGTGGCACTGGGTGTCTGAGATGCACAACTATGGGTTGGATAAAGGAGCGTGTGCTTCATACCTAAGTCGGCGAGAAAAGGATCTCTGCAGAAGAGCCGCGCCGCTGCAGTATCTGATTGGAGTTCGAACGCGGAGAATGCTTCTGTGAGAAGCAGCGGTAGAGACGCCGTTGCTAGGCGCCATGGATACATATAGCGGGCGCCATGTTGGATTGGTGTATGTCTAAGCCAAAATATTTCGCTAAATACATGGATATGGTTCACGAAACCACACAGAAATCAACTGTCGTGGGGTGCCCAACCGTCTCACAAATAATGGTGTAATTATCACAACGTGTTACTAGTTGTTGTCATGGTAACCAGTCGCATTTCGCGAAAAGAAAAACGTTGTGGAACTAAATAAAGCAAGGATCAGTTAATGGCGTATAGTGAAAACTCTTGAAGAGGGGGTTGTGTATGCCGGAAAAATGCGTGTCCCCGTGACCATAGTAACGGTTATAAGCATCGCATCGGGTGTGTTGTGTAGTAATACGCGGTTCTGCGCATGCGCGGCCCATAAAGAGGCTCATGCATGCACGCATTAATAAAGACGGTCCCGGGCGGCAGTTCGCACCGGAGACCAGAGCAGCAACACGTCTCCAGCGTGTCTCTTGGTGCGAGTGTTGTGTGCGTGCTTGTGTGCCTGCAGGTGGGGCCTGCCATCGCCCCACACCATCACACTGGCGACGAGGACGGCGCAGGAGCAGTCCTCCGCTCCGGTAGCGTCCAGAGAGGAGAACGCTGCTCCGTGTCGGCACGGGCTCACACGTGTGGCCGGTGGCCATCTTGGATCGAGCGCAGAATGCAGTGGTTGCCGCCCGTGAGGGTGCTCGTGCGCCACCTGCAATTTGCACCCAAAAGAGTGAATTTTTGGACCCTCCACAGCCTGTGCAGCCGCAAGGTTGTGGCATTCTGCCAATATAACAGAAAAAAGAAGAAAAGAGTGGCACTGGAGAAGATGTTGCGCCAAGGGTGACCCGGGGCCCGGTCTTCAAAGCAGTTCAACGTATTTCTGTGAGTACCACGCAGGGAAATGGGGGAGGAAGAAGAACAGGATGGCGCTCCTGCCCCCATCTCTCGCAGGGTGAACAGCACACTAACCCCCATGCCCGAATTTGATACCACGGGCCCACCTTCCAAGTTGGGGCCCAAATGGCTCCTGTGGGTGAAGAGGTTGGAGATGTTCTTCACGGCCTCGGGGATCACGGAAGATGAAGAAAGAATTGCAATCATGGTGTACTCGGCAGGGGCCGAGGTGCACAAGATATATGACTCTCTGAACATTCCGGTTGCGACATATGCTGCGGTGAAACTGGCGCTCCGAGATCATTTTCTGCCAATGGCGAATGTTGACTTTGATAGGTTCGTCATGAGTGCGGAAACACAACGAGAGGAAGAGTCATTGGATCAATTTTGTGCACGACTCAGAGTTCTAGCAAGTTCCTGTAGATGGGGTAACAAAGAGGAGATGGTTCGGAACCAGTTGTTGCAGGGCTGCAGCTCTGGTAAACTGAGGAGGCAGGTATTGAGGGAACCTGGTTTGACCCTACAGCAGATTCTGGACACAGGAAGGGCCTATGAGCTGGCTGACGCGAGGGGTGCGAAAATGGATGCAGCCACGCATGGGAGGAACGAAGGTGAGGCTTTTGCAATTGGCCGCACTAACCCAGGAAAGTCAAGGTGGACGTCAAGAGGAGGTGATAGCCCGGGGGGGCATAGCAGCGCTCCCTCGTGCCAATATTGTGGGTACGACCTGCCACATATGGGTGACTGTCCAGCCAAATCGAGAACCTGTGGCCGGTGTAACACCCCATATGCTAGAGTGTGCAGGGCTTCAGCACCTGTCGCCGTGTCGAGAGGGCCCGAAAGGGTTGCCAGAGACAGCACTCGGAGAGTGAGGGGTGTATCCTCCATTGAACAAGGCGTACAGGACCTGGACATCACCGAGGAGGAGGAGGAGGAAGATGAAATCTTCTTCATCTCGAGCATTGCTGAAGGCCCAGGCAGGCGACGACAACCCAAGTGCAAAGTTAACATTGGGGAAACACCCACACCTGTCTTGATAGACACTGGGGCGTCCGTCTGTGTGCTGGCAACGGAACACTACAACGCACTCCCTGGTCCACCAGGCCTAGCAGAGTCCACAGCACGGATATACGCTTTCGGAGGACACACACCGCTTCCCATCCAAGGAGTATTCGTGGCCCCAGTTACTCACGGACAAAACAGAATAAGGGCAAGATTCTTTGTCACAGATGTGAGTCCGCATTCCCTTCTGAGTTGTGCTGCGGCTGAGGCATTGGACATTGTACACTTCTCATTTGCAGTCTATCACACTGACTTGGAAAATCTGTTGAGTCGTTTTGAAACGATATTCCGAGGGATAGGGAAACTAAAGGCTGACCCAATATGCCTCCACATCGATGGGTCTGTGAGACCAACGGCTCTAAAACATCGCCGCGTCCCTTTCCGCCTGAGGGCACAGGTGGAACGCGAGCTGCAATCCCTGATAGAAAAGGACATCATTGAGAAGATAGAGGGCCCCACCCCGTGGGTCTCCCCGATCGTGGTAGCCCCAAAGCCCAAACAACCGGGTGCGGTACACATCTGCGTGGACATGAGGCTTCCCAACCAAGCGATCAAAAGAGAGCGCCACATAACACCCACCCTGGACGACATCATTGGGGAACTTCAAGGGGCGAAAGTGTTCTCAAAACTGGATTTGAGGTCCGGGTACCATCAGTTGGAGCTCCACCCCGAGTCAAGATATATCACAACGTTTACGACACACGAGGGGTTATACCAATATAAAAGACTCAGTTTTGGTATCTCTTCCGCGGCAGAGGTCTTCCAGAATACCATCAGGGGAGCCCTGTCCGGACTCAAGGGAGTGATAAACATGTCGGATGACATTCTGCTCTTTGCCCGTCCGAGGCTGAACACCTAAAGCACCTGGAAAACACACTGGCGAGGCTGCGCGACCTAGGGTTGACGCTGCACAAAGAGAAGTGTGAGTTCCTGAGAGACAGGCTGGAATTTTTCGGGTTTGTCTTCCACGCGGGGGGCATATCACCTGATCCCGAAAAAGTGAAGGATATTCGGGAAGCTACCCCGCCAACCTCACCATCTGAAATCAGAAGCTTCCTGGGTATGGTGACATATTGTGGTCGCTTCATCCGCGATCTAGCCTCCCTGTCGGAACCCCTGAGAGCGCTAACCAGAAACGACATCGCCTGGAACTGGGGCGAGAAAGAACAGAGGGCTTTCGACAACATCAAAAATGCCCTATAGGATCAAGAAATGATGGCATACTTCAATCCGGATCGGGAGTCCGAAATTGTAGTTGATGCCAGCCCCGTAGGACTGGGGGCTGTCCTCATGCAGGCCGACAATCAAGGAACAATGAGGCCCATCGCATATGCCAGCAAAGCGCTAACAGAGACGGAGAGACGGTACTCTCAGATCGAGCGGGAAGCTCTGGCCATCCTATGGGGGTGCAAGCACTTCCGGATATATATTTTGGGAAAACCGGTCGTGTTGGTAACCGACCACAAGCCTCTCATCCCGATCTTGTCCGGAACATCATCCAAACCACCGCCTAGAATAGAGAGATGGATGCTGTCGTTAATGGAGTACGGGGTCAAACTGCTGTACCGACCAGACCCTGACAACCCGGCAGACTACCTGTCCCACCATCCAGGTGCGGGGAGGCCAAAAGACACAGTGGAAGTGGCAGAGGGTGTTGAAGCGATACATCTCGCGGTCGAGGCGGCGCTGCCCATTGCCCTATCCCGTCAGGAGATCGCTGAAGACTCCAACAAGGACGAGACATTCACAAGGATCAAGCATGCCATGGAAAATGGAGAATGGCGAGAGGTCCTCCAGGACAACTCCCGAAGGAACGCAGGGGCTCAGAAAGACCTGCAGGCCCTCTGGAAAGTGCGCCATGAGCTCTCGGTAGCCGAGGATGGCCTCCTGCTACGGGGTCACCAGATTGTCATCCCAAAAACACTGGTTGACAAAGTTCTGCAGCTCGCACACAATGGGCACCAAGGGATGGCCAAGATGAAAGCAAGACTGAGACTCAAGGTCTGGTTCCCCGACCTGGAAAGTAGAGTGGAGAAGTTTGTGAGAAGGTGCATCCCCTGCCAAGCAGCCCAACCGGTGGAGAGGGCCCTGCCGATCCAAACCATGGAGAGAAGTGACCAGCCATGGGGGACGGTCCATGCCGACTTTGGATCCACCGGCCGAGGGCTCTACTTTCTAGTGGTGACAGACCAATGGTCCCGCTATCCGGAGGTTGAACTGGTGGAGTTGACGACGAGTGACCACACCATCATTGCGCTGGAGAAAATGTTCGCCACGCATGGATTTCCGGTGGAGATATGCTCAGACAATGGGGCACCATTTCGGGGGCAACGTTTTGCTCAGTACTGTGAGGAGAGGGGAATACGCCGTAGGAAAGTCACACCGCTCTGGCCGAGGGCAAATGAGGAGGTAGAGCACTTCATGCGAACGCTAAACAAAGTGTTACACATATCAGCAGAGGGAGGCGCAGACCTCCGACGCAACTTAGTGGACTTCCTTCGAGAGCATCGCTCGACCCCCCATCAGTCAACCGGGGTCACCCCTCCCGAAGCACTCTTTAAGCGTGTACCAAGAGGGCTCCTGCGTGAAATGGAAGGCCGCCAGCCGGGGGAGATTGAAAAGGATCACTTGCGAACGGAGAGGGCGGTGCGGAATGAAAAGGAGACGATCAGGAGGAAGCTCTCGGAGAGGCCGATTGCGGTGGGGGATACCATATTGGTGCGAAACAGAAGAGCAGAAGGAAAGTTATCGTTAACCTACGAAACCCAGCCCCTGGAGGTGACACACGTAAAGGGCTCGATGATTACAGCGGCCAACGCACGTGGAACTGTCACCAGGATTGTCTCGTTTTTCAAGCGCATGGGATCTGCTGAAACGGATGAAGTCGACCCTCTCGCACCTGAGCCAAGCGATGAACCGCCACCGAGACCCGATGGACTGGCCGAGACTCAAGGGACACAAGAGGTGCCTCAGGCCGAGGCGTAAGCTGCCGCAGAGGTTCCAAGACTTTATTATGGACTCTGCCTAGTCATCTAGGTCGTGCTAGAACATTTATGTTTGAAGAATACGTTGTTAAGTTATACTGTTGATCAATGTTCATTGTTTGGGGAAAAAGGAGGGATGTTGCGTAGTAATACGCGGTTCTGCGCATGCGCGCATTAATAAAGACGGTCCCGGGTGGCAGTTTGCGCCGGAGACCAGAGCAGCAACACGTCTCCGGCGTGTCTCTTGGTGCGAGTGTTGTGTGCGTGCTTGTGTTCCTGCAGGTGGGGCCTGCCATCGCCCCACACCATCACAGGGTGGGTGTCACGTGGTATACTCCCGCAAAGCAATTACGTTAGTAGAGGCTGTAAGATGACAATAAATATTCCCAAACAAAATACTGATGTATAACTGATCGGTCTAGATTGCAAAAGCAATGTAGTAGAACGTCTAGATGACGCCTATGGCCATCGTCTGGGGGGACTAGTTGGCCCTTTTCTATACAAAGCTGTGTTATACTGTAGGGCCGCTGCAGTGCCTATATTTTACATGTTGAAAGGATGGGCAGTCCTTTATAACGCTATGTGGAGCTAGAAGGAGGTGTGACCACAGAATGTAGATGACACCCTGGACATGATGCATAGTGAAAAAAGCATAAGCCATATATACTCATAGTTAGAGACACACTACTTCGAAACACACATGCAGTTGGCTGTGGAGGCTGTAGTCGGGGTGGCCCCTCTAGTGATATTAATGTGTGATATTCATGAGTAACACAAGGGGCCTCATTACGAGGTTGCTGGTAAGCGAAAAGCGATGCAGGTAAAGGATTACCGGCATCGCTTACCGCTCCGGTGTATTCTGACCCGGCAACCCGATATTAGCGGCACCCTAAATAACGGTGCCTCTAATAGCGGCATGGGCGCGTACATGTGCCCCTTCGGGTAGCAAATACCAGCATGCCTGTAATAGGAGGACATCCCAACCCACGCAGACACGCAAATACCGGCATTGTGAAGCCGGTAATCACGGGCTGCACGATGCCGGCCATACAGGCATCGCGGACCAACCCCAAACAGCAATCAGGAAACAAGCCAACTGCCACAGGTGTACACAATCCCCACAGGTGGAGTCAATGGAGGCTGGGCCAGTATAAAATGATCACACCCACACACCACACCCCTTCCAGCACCAAAATGCTACCACTAGCTGTTGCAATCATGGTGCTGGAGGACATGCCAATACTGCTACAACTACAGCAACAACACCAACTACAACAACAACTACAGCAGCAACAACAGGCAGCACAGAGGAGACGCAGGAGGAGAAGGAGGGTGAGACAGGCCCAGCAACTACCACCAGCGCAGCCAGCAGTGCCTCGTAGGCAGCCACCAATCCCTCGTACCAGACCCAGCCCATTCAACCTAACCCCTGAGCAGATCCACACCCTGTACCGGTTGGACTGGGACACCATCACCACCATAGTGGACATGATACACAACGACATTGCCAGCCTCATAGAAATACGCACTGCTATCCCCCGCTACTAAAGGTGGTGTCTGTGCTCCAATTCCTGGCCACAGGCACCTATCAACAGACAGTGGGCCAGCTGCATGGCATTTCACAGCCACTATTTTCACGCATGTTGAACCAAATGCTGGATGCACTCCTGAAGCACGCAAGCACCCACATATCCCTACCACGGACTGCCCAGGAGATAGCCGACACCAAAGTAGGCTTCCATGCACTGGCAGGCACGCCCAATTGTGTTGGTGCCCTCGACTGCACCCATGCGGAATTGGTAGTCCCCCATGCCATAGAGGTGGTGTACCGCAATCGCAAGCAATACCACTCCATCAATGTGCAAATGGTATGTGACTCCGGCAAGATCATCACACATTCCTGCGCCCGATTTCCCGGATCAACACATGATGCCATGGTACTGCGCAACTCCACGCTACCCTGTCACATGGAGCGACATGCTGGACCACGTGCCTGGCTGCTTGGTGAGTTGCACAACTGGCCCATGGCAGTGCTTTGGGGTACTGATGTGTAGGGATGCATACTCCACCTGGATGGGAAAGGGGGGATGCATACTCCACCTGGTTGGGAAAGGGGGAGGGGATGCATACTCCACCTGGTTGGGAAAGGGGGGGATGCATACTCCATCAGGTTGGGAAGGGGGGGATGCATACTCCACCTGGTTGGGAAAGGGGGGGATGCATACTCGACCTGGTTGGGAAAGGGGGGTGGGATGCATACTCCACCTGGCTTGCAATTGTCGGTGATTGGAGAATGCATGCAGAGCTAAAAACTCCAGACCTGAACCTCCCAAACGGAACATGACACATCACTGGCACAAATTGAACAAATAATGCATATCGATGACAACAAGTAAGAGGCACAACCAGGCCACCATGGTGATGGCAAGCAATGCATGACTGTACAGGATGAAAACTGTGCCAATGTGGCTAGTGTGACCATGCATAGTGTAGAATTAACTGCTTGAATGGGAGGCTAAACATTGTCATACTACCACAGTACATCCGCCTCAGCATGCATGATTACACCCTGCATCATCTACTGTATGCCATCCAGACTACCACACCTCATAACAGTATAGAATGCATCTAGGTGACAGTTTTGCATACGTACAGGGACATGTGCATGTCCACACCAAATAGCTGCCGCCATGACTGTGCTACCTGAAGGTGGCAGCTCAGAGTGACACACACCAATTTGTATTTGCTTGCAGGTGATGGAGGATATCCCTTGAGGCCGTGGGCACTTACCCCTGTGCGGAACCCGCAGAACAGCCATGAAGAGGAGTACAATCGTGTGCACACCCGCACCCGTGTTATGATTGAGCAGACCTTTGGCCTGTTGAAGGCGCATTTCCGCTGCCTAAGCAGGTCTGGTGGGGCACTCCTATATAGGCCTGAGAAGGTGGCAAAGATCACCATGGCCTGTGTCATGCTGCACAACATGTGCATCCGGAGAAATGCACCACTGCCACCTGACATTGACATGCATGCCCCGGCTGAGGATGATGAGGATGGAGACGGAGGTGAAGTAGCCCCCCTGCCAGTACGTGATACACGGGATGGCCATGCTGTACGCCAAGCACTCATTCACGAATACTTCTGAACCACAGGGACTATGATAGACATGTGTCAGTGACACACTGGCTCCATGTTGACATGCACACTTGAATTGTTGGGAGTTGGCCACTGAACACCATCACAGATTAAATGGATATGCACAAAATGAACAATCTCCAGGCATTGATTTTTTTGGCACACAACGGGTGTATTTTTGCAAACAGGGAAAAATGTGCACACTACCCCCCCCCCCAACCCCCAGTGAACTCCCTAACCCACCCTACAAACCCCAAAAACCCCCAGTGAACTCCCTAACCCACCCTACAAACCCCCAAAAAACCCCAGTGAACTCCCTAACCCACCCTTCAAACCCCAAATGTCCCCAAATGTCCTCCAAGAAATGGTTCCCTTCACCCACAACCATGTGTCCCACTCCCATTGTCTGGGCACTCTACTTCCTGGCATTTTTGTTGTCCGGGGGTGGCATCTCCGAGTGCCGTGAACTCCTCCAGTTTATCCGCACAGGGCTTGCGGGGACAGAGGATGCAGGTGTTGTAGCAGTGGATGTGTCCGATGCAGGTTCCACTCCTGCTCCAAGGCGTGGCCGCTGCATATGGAGCAGGATGGAAGTTAGGACTTGGGTGACTGCCCCCAGACAGTCCCTCATGAGGACAGCTGACGCATTCACGGCAGCAGTGTTCGCAGCAATGGCCGCTGTGGTCTCCCCAATGGCAGTTGTGGGCCCCACAATGGCAATAGCAATGTTCCTCCTAGTGTCCTCCCCATCGGCAATGTACTGCCGCATGAGTTTAAGCATTGACTCGTGTCGTGCTTCCACCCTCGACAGGCGTGCCTCCAAGGTGTTGGTGGTAGCTGGAGTGGTGGTAGCTGGAGTGGTGGTAGTTGGAGTGGTGGTAGCTGGAGTGGTGGTTGGTGCATGCATGGGGCCTACATCCTGGGTGCTGTCCTCCTCAAAGGGGCACACGTCTGAATCCCTGAGGTCAGAGTCATGGAGGCAGGGATCGTCACTGCTGTAGGCCTCCATATGGGGTGGGGGGGTGGGCAGGGGCCTTGGGGTGGATGTAGTAGACACAACTGTGACACCCTCGGGGTCCACATTGGCATCCACAACGTCTGCAGTGGTTGGTGGCGCAGGAAGGGACACCCCTCCATCTGTTGTGGGTGTGTGCTGCTGGTCCTGATGTGTGTGGGCCACACTGGCAGCAGGTGTTGTTTGCTGGCTTTCCACCAGGTCAGGCACACTGCCTGTGGGTCTGGCCTGTTTATCTGGCTGGGGGGTGGTGGTGGCGGTTGCCCTTGTCCTATGGCTGATGTAGATGCCCTTGCACTCCGCTCCTGACTGGCATCTTCCTCATTGGTGCCTGGGGGTTGAAAGAGATGCAGGTCATCAGTAATGGTGTCACATGCCAGCGACATACTATTGTGCTGTTCAATATTCATACATTCATGCATCCATGTCTTACAGGTGTGTGGCACTTGGTGTTCTGAGGGGGCATATTGGCAATCAATGCATGGCAGGTGGCATGCCGTTGATATGGGGTTTGTGTGTTGGGTTACATGGGCACGGTCCTGGTATGTTGCCCGTGTGTTGGTTATGGGATTGACACTCAGCATGCATTTCTGTGTGGCAGGGTTTGGGCTGCAATCATGACTTGGATATGTTGATGTGGGTGTAGAGACATGCATTGCCTTGCCTAGTCTCACTTCCACGTCACTTGTTCTACGTCATGGTTTACCCTACAGGGATTTGCAGGGTCACTCACCTCTTTCTGGGGATGATGCAGCACCCATCTCCTACTTCGGTTAGCGACAGTAGTAATTGTATTCTTTGTTGTAAATATCACTGTGCAAGAACACCAACTTGCTTCTGTTTTGTTCTGATTGTGCAAAGTATGATTGCTTGTGTTGTTGTCATCAATGATGTTCAGAAGTATCTCTTAAACTATGTAAAAAGTAGATACCAAAAACTATATAAACATAAGTTTTTGTAACCCTAGGTGTGATTTGTTACACATCATTGTGCTGAAACTCCAAATGAATTACAAGGGAGGAGGTTCCTCAATAGGAAGCGGAGTGAACCAAAGTGAACATTTCACTAAATGCTTTGTGTAAGTTCCAAGTTGTTCGCCATACAGCTTATGGAACTTTGAAGCTGATACATGGGATGCCCAAAGTGTTCTACTTTGATGTGTTAACATTTATTTCATTTGTTGAGCCATGTCCATCGATATCGTGCTCTTTTGCTGACAGTAATTAATTTGTGGTACTTTACCACGAAATCATTACTTCGAATTTTCATCAAATCTTTTAGAGAATTGCAGGGTAAGAGGTAAAAAGGGGGTGTTCAGGGGTTTGGAGTAGGGGAAGTAACGAAGGGGAAGGGGGGATAGGTGGGAAACCCCCCCAAATTGAAAAAAAGAATGTGATGAAACAATTCAGTACATTACCACAAAGTAATTACTGTCGGCAAAAGAACATGGAAACCTACCATCAAGACCTTTCAGGTTGCATTTGACAGGACCCAGTTGCGATATTCCCCTTATGAAGCAAATCCAAAATACATTGGATTTATATTCATGCCTGTGTCCATGATTACATCCTTTTAATGTTATAAAGGTGCAATTACATGTTTTTGATATTTATTTTGACTCGTTTATGCATTTTGTAATAAACATAAGTATATACGCAAAGCATTTTGTGAGATTTTCACATGGGCTCACTCAGTTTATGACAAGGGGTTGCCAGATATTAAAATGGCTGTACCCGCTACCTGCAAAATGATATGTGCCAACCAGCAAAAGAAGTCTGGGGGTGGCATGTGTACTATTTAAAAAACATTATTTTCCTACTCTAAAGTCCTGAGTGCATTCCTTTTGAACAAGATAAACATGATCTCCACTTACTCTCCTAATGCACTCTTGGTTTGTTGCCCACCTGGTTCTGAACCAGATTTTGTCACCACTTTCCTAGTTCTTACTGTCCCAGTCTCAGTGTCCTTGAATCCTCTAATACTTCTGGGATTTCTTTCTTGCAGCTACTGTCAATCCTTTGAATGCTTTGGCCCTCATGGATCTTTGCCAATAGGTCAGTGCAACTACTCATGTTGCCGCCACAAGGTTGATTCATGGAAATAATGTGCGCTGAAATTTTCGTGCCAGTGCGAAAATCGCAGCGAAACCCGCGCACAGCGATTCATGGAAGTCCGTACGCAAGGAAATTCCTGGATGTGTGCCAAAATACTGCGTGGCACACGCTGGCGCACACGCCTTCAAACCGCGTGCGCTAAGCGCACAGCGAAAGTGCACATAGCGCGGGAAACACAACAAAAGTAGGAGTAACACAGGGCGTGATACGCGGAATGGGGAACAACGCGTGAAAATGAGAGCGTCACGGGGGAAGTACAGGAGACAAGTGCGCGGAACGCCCCCACGCTCGCCTACAACACGTATTCATGGAATCGAATAGGGCAAACCAGCGCACGGGCAAAGACGCGCACAGGCTTAAACACGTCCGCCACACGAAGGCAGGCGGTAGCGTCCCTGCGCATGAAAGAAATGTGCACCAAAATGTGCGCTAACAAAAAGGACGTATATACAGCCATGATGAATGTCCCATACTGTGGCCCTCTAGGACAAATGACATGCAAAGGGATACGCGACAAACAGTGACACCCGCTGTGTGAAAAATAGCGTGTGCGTGTATTTCAGGGGTGCGCAGGAAGTTTCACACGCAATAGGCCTTGTGCGAGCAGGGTACATGTATTTCAGGGGTTCGCGTGAAGTTTCAAACGCGATAGGCCTTGGGTGAGCGGGGTACATGTATTTCAGGGGTTCGCGTGAAGCTTCACACACGATTGGCCTGGGTACGTGTATTTCAGGGGTGCGCGGGAAGTTTCACACGCGATTTTGCTGTCAGAGCGGGGAACGTGTATTTCTGGGGTGCGCGGGGAGTCCTACACGTGAATTGGCAGTGTGGGTCCCCCCAGGTGTCCCCTCTACCCCCTCCACGACCCCTGCAGGCAGCCCACACCACAGAGGACTACCCTGCACCCCTGTTCATGTCCCGCAGGCAGCCCATCCACCATGGGCATGCCCCCCAACCAAGGCACGTTTCACCTTGCAATATGATCAACAACTCATGTCCCCCTGCACCCCCACCCCCCAGGAGTCAGGGGCCCGTGCCAGCAGGCCCCCACTCATGTCCCCCTGCACCCCTACCCCCCAGCAGTCAGGGGCACCTGCAGCAGCCCCCACTCATGTCCCACCCATGTCCCCCTGCACCCCCATCCCCCAGCAGTCAGGGGCAACTGCCAGCAGGCCCCCACTCATGTCCCACTCATGTTCCCCTGCACCCCCACCCCCCCAGCAGTGCAGGGGCACCTGCCAGCAGGTCCCCACTCATGTCCACCAGCATCCCTACCCCCCAGCAGGCCCCCACTCATGTTCCCTTGCACCCCCACCCCCCAGCAGTCAGGGGCACCTGCCAGCAGCCCCCCACTCATGCCCCATACATGTCCCCCAGCACCCCCACCCTCCAGCAGTCAGGGGCACCTGCCAGCAGGCCCCCACTCATGTCCCACTCATGTCCCCCTGCACCCCCACCTGCAGCAGTCAGGGGCACCTTCCAGCAGGCCCCCACTCATGTCCCCTTGCACCCCCACCCCTCGGCAGTCAGGGGCACCTGCCAGCAGGCCCCCACTCATGTCCCCCAGCACCCCCACCCCCCAGCAGTCAGGGGCACCTGCCAGCAGGCCCCCACTCATGTCCCACTCATGTCCCCCTGCGCCCCCACCCCCAGAAGTCAGGGGCACCTGCCAGCAGGCCCCCACTCATGTCCCACTCATGTCCCCTAGCACCCCCACCCCCAGCAGTCAGGGGCACCTGCCAGCAGGCCCCCACTCATGTCCCCTTGCACCCCCACCCCCCAACAGTCAGGGGCACCTGCCAGCAGGCCCCCACTCATGTCCCACTCATGTCCCCTTGCACTCCCACCCCCCAGCAGTCAGGGGCACCTGCCAGCAGGCCCCCACTCATGTCCCCCAGCACCCCCACCCCCCAGCAGTCAGGGGTACCTGCCAGCAGGCCCCCACTCATGTCCCCCTGCACCCCCACCCCCCAGCAGTCAGGGGCACCTCCCAGCAGTCCCCCACTCATGTCCCACTCATGTCCCCTTGCACCCCCACCCCCCAGCAGTCAGGGGCATCTGCCAGCAGGCCCCCACTCATGCTCCCTGCACCCCCACCCCCCAGCAGTCAGGGGCACCTGCCAGCCGGCCCCCACTCATGACCCACTCATGTCCCCTTGCACCCCCATCCCCCAGCAGTCAGGGGCACCTGCCAGCAGGCCCCCACTCATGTCCCCCAGCACCCCCCCAGCAGTCAGGGGCACCTGCCAGCAGGCCCCCACTCATGTCCCACTCATGTCCCCCTGTACCCCCAACCCCCAGCAGTGCAGGGGCACCTGCCAGCAGGCCCCCACTCATGTCCCCCAGCACCCCCACCCCCCAGCAGTCAGGGGCACCTGCCAGCAGGCCCCCACTCATGTCCCCTTGCACCCCCACCCCCCAGCAGTCAGGGGCACCTGCCAGCAGGCCCCCACTCATGTCCCCCAGCACCCCCATCCCCCAGCAGTCAGGGGCACCTGCCAGCAGGCCCCCATTCATGTCCCCTTGCACCCCCACCCCCCAGCAGTCAGGGGCAACTGCCAGCAGGCCCCCACTCATGTCCCCTTGCACCCCCACCCCCAGCAGTCAGGGGCACCTGCCAGCAGGCCCCCACTCATGTCCTCTTGCACCCCCACCCCCCAGTAGTCAGGGGCACCTGCCAGCAGGCCCCCACTCATGTCCCCTTGCACCCCCACCCCCCAGCAGTCAGAGGCACCTGCCAGCAGGCCCCCACTCATGTCCCCCAGCACCCCCATCCCCCAGCAGTCAGGGGCACCTGCCAGCAGGCCCCCACTCATGTCCCCCTGCACCCCCACCACCCAGCAGTGCAGGGGCACCTGCCAGCAGGCCCCCACTCATGTCCCCTTGCACCCCCACCCCCCAGCAGTCAGGGGCAACTGCCAGCAGGCCCCCACTCATGTCCCCTTGCACCCCCACCCCCCAGCAGTCAGGGGCACCTGCCAGCAGGCCCCCACTCATGTCCCCTTGCACCCCCACCCCCCAGCAGTCAGGGGCATCTGCCAGCAGGCCCCCACTCATGTCCCACTCATGCTCCCTGCACCCCCACCCCCCAGCAGTCAGGGGCACCTGCCAGCAGGCCCCCACTCATGTCCCACTCATGTCCCCTTGCACCCCCACCCCCCAGCAGTCAGGGGCACCTGCCAGCAGGCCCCCACTCATGTCCCCCAGCACCCCCCCAGCAGTCAGGGGCACCTGCCAGCAGGCCCCCACTCATGTCCCACTCATGTCCCCCTGTACCCCCAACCCCCAGCAGTGCAGGGGCACCCGCCAGCAGGCCCCCACTCATGTCCCCCAGCACCCCCACCCCCCAGCAGTCAGGGGCACCTGCCAGCAGGCCCCCACTCATGTCCCCTTGCACCCCCAGCCCCCAGCAGTCAGGGGCACCTGCCAGCAGGCCCCCACTCATGTCCCCCGCACCCCCATCCCCCAGCAGTCAGGGGCACCTGCCAGCAGGCCCCCACTCATGTCCCCCTGCACCCCCACCACCCAGCAGTGCAGGGGCACCTGCCAGCAGGCCCCCACTCATGTCCCCTTGCACCCCCACCCCCCAGCAGTCAGGGGCAACTGCCAGCAGGCCCCCACTCATGTCCCCTTGCACCCCCACCCCCCAGCAGTCAGGGGCACCTGCCAGCAGGCCCCCACTCATGTCCCCTTGCACCCCCACCCCCCAGTAGTCAGGGGAACCTGCCAGCAGGCCCCCACTCATGTCCCCCAGCACCCCCACCCCCCAGCAGTGAAATGGTGACTCCATGACACAAACCAAAAGTCAACTATGTACATCAACACATGTCTGCCACACGAAGGCAGGCGGTAGCGTCCCTGCGCATTAAAAAAATGTGCGCTATCAAAAAGCATGTATATACAGCTCTGATGAATTTCCCATACTGTGGCCCTCCAGGACAAATGACGTGCAAAGGGGTACACGACAAACACGGACACCCTCTGTGTCAACAATAGCGTGTATTTCGTGGGTGCGCGGGAAGTTTCACACGCGATTGTGCCTGGGCGAGCAGGGTACGTGTACTCCTGGGGCTCGTGGGAAGTTGGGCTCGTGGGAAGTTGGGCTCGTGTGAAGTTTTACACGTGATTGGGCCTGTGCGAGCGGGGTACATGTAAATCTGGGGTGGGCGGGGAAGTACAGGAGGCAAATGCGCGGAACGCCCACACGCACGCGCCAAAAAAGACGCGCTAATCCAGAAACACATACGCCAGCAGGAAGCAGGCGTACGTGGACCCGCGCAGCATAAAAGTGAACGCAAACAACAAGCAAGCTCAGACGCCAGGATGAACATACCTTTCCTAGCAGCAGTGGTCGTGGGATACCGCAGGAGGAGGAGGAGGATAGTCAGGCCCAGAATTTTCACACCCAGAACCAGCCTTTTTGGCATGCCTGATGACCAGGTGTATGGGAGGTACAGGTTTCCACCTCACATAATACTCGACCTGGTCAGTAAGTGGGAGGATGACCTCACATCACCCACCCTCTGCTCCCAAGCACTCAGCCCCCTGGAGAAGGTCCTCAATGTACTGCACTTTTTGGCCACCGGATCATTTCAGCGGACAAGTGCCATAGTGGGGCGGGGGGTGTCACAGGCCACACAGTCACGCTGCCTACACCAGGTCTTGGCCATCATGACTGCACGCCCATCAGTGCGCAGGCACATATACCTGCCCAGAACACCTGCAGAAAGGCAGTCTGTCGTCCAGGATTTCTACGGGGTGGCACAATTCCCCAAAGTCCTAGGTGCCATTGATTGCACCCATGTGGCCCTATGTCCCCCCAGGGCATCAGAGCACATCTATAGAAACCGCAAGCACTGGCATTCCATCAACGTGCAGGTAGTATGTGATGCCAAGGGAATCATCACCTCAGTATATGCCAACTATCCAGGGTCCACCCACGACAGTTTCATTTACAGAATGTCAACCCTAAACCGGGACCTAGAAGCTGGGCGGCATGGCTGCTTGGTGGGTATAAATGCAACAGCACATGCATGCATGCCAGATACTGAGTAATGTCACAACCCCACTAATGATACCCATCACCACCTCCTCAGGGGACAGTGCCTACCCTCTGAGCACCCACATGATGACGCCAATTCGGAACCCCACCACGCCACCCGAGGTAAAATACAACACAGCCCATATTGCAACACGGGGCATAGTGGAGCGCACATTCGGAGTGCTCAAGTCACGCTTTTGCTCCCTTGACCGTTCTGGTGGGCAGCTGTTATACGCTCCCCCAGTAGTGTGCAGGATCATAGAGGCAGCATGTGTCTTGCGCAACGTTGCAACACGCCGGGGCCTGCCGGTGGACATGGTGGTGCCCCCACATCCCCAACCACATGCACGCCCGCTGTGCATGGGAGGGGAAAGGGCACGGGGTGAGGCAGCCCGAACACAGCTGGTGGCTAATTACTTCACTTAGAATCACACCCCTGTGGAGTGCACACAGCCCTGCCACATACCAGCTGACAATCAATGATGATGACATGAGGGACAGTCAACTGTCACAACCATACCATCCTGAGATTGGTCACCTGGAAGTGTCACAATGTGTGCATCCCTACCTACAGAAACACCACCAATGCTGTGCCATCAAAAGACACATATGCTGCTAAATGCATGACCCCCTTGCAAAATACAACATGAGAACAGTGCCATGTCACACAACCCCTCCCCAGCACCTCCACCCAACACACCATGGCATGTCATGCTATGTGAGAGCAAACAAAGCAATCCCAAAAACCTGACACAAGTGTCACAAAGTACAGTGTCCCTAATGGAAACTGGCCACACACAATATGCTCCTACTAATGTTGAACTAACAACACACATGACCAAATACTTACCAACTAAACAATGCCTCTAGACAAGTTCAAACATTTCTAAAACATGACAGTACTAAGTTAAAGTAGTCGTAGTCATACAACCTGAATATGCCACCACATCGCCCCCTTCAAACTGTAGTCTTGCAGCCTTCAAAACTGGTCTGTGTACTGCATACAAAATGAACTCCATCTCCAAAGTAGACGGCCTTGTGAAGACATGAGGAATGAACCTGCAAATTCAGAGGGAGACATGGAAGCAAAATCATACATTAATACACCATGCAGTGTAGAATAAAACAACAATATACACAAGGAATGTCTACACAGTATTGACTACAGACTGCCCACACAGCTCATGCGAGCCCAACATCACTATGTACATCACTGTCACTTGGTCACACCCTTTGCAAGCCCATGGAAACGGGAAGCAGGAGGGGTGTGTGTCTCATGAACCCAAGCATCTAACCCAAACTCAGGACAAGCCTGCATGTGCCCAGCCGGAATACAGTGGATGCCCACGGGAGCCACACAAGGCAACACACTGTCAAATTATTTTTTTAAAAAAAATCAAAATTCAAAAATCAAAAATCAAAAATCAAAAATCAAAAATGGCCATGTGGGGGCCCGGGGGGGAGGCCACCCAGGAGGTCCGAGGACAGGGTACGCACCAACAGCCACCTGTGTGGATGTTGGGAAATTAAAACACCTCCATGGGCTCATGGCCTGCACAGCTATGCCAATGTGGGAGAACTGCTGCTGTCGCTCTCATGACCCTCTGCTGCTGCATTAGGAGGTGGTGGTGCTATGTGAGGCAGCCCACGCAAAGCCCTGGTATGGTCCTCCATGGCAGCAAGCATGCGGGTGTGGAAGGTCTCGTTCTGGAGGATTATAGTCCGGAGATCCCCATGCAACACCTGACGTGATGCCCGGATCTCCTCCCGAGTTGCCCGCATCTCAGCTGAGAGCGTACTTGTGAGGTGCTCCAGCCGCTGTTCTGCCCTAAAATTAGCGGAAGTCTCAAGCTCAAGAAGAGCCTGCCTGAGGTTATGGAGTTCTTCACTCAGGGCTTCTCTGTGGGCCTGGGACTCTATTGAGATGGATTGGCGCAGAGTCTCCAGTGCCGCCCGTCGGTCCCTGTTGGACGCCAACATGTCTTCCCTGTGTGATTGGCAAATGGAGTCTGTTGCCTGCTGTAGTTGCTCCATCTGCCTTTCAGGGGAGATAATGGAAGAGGACACCCTCTCCATTGCCTGAGCCATCATTTCAACTGATGCTGACTGTTGGGTTGCCATAGCGTACAAGGAGTTCTCCCATACGCTATTGCCTGGTGGAGTACGGCCACCGCATCGACGGGCACCACACCTGTTTGGGGCAAGGCGATGTGCACCTTGCTGTGCTGGCACCGCCTGAGGCTGCAGGACTCCATTCCCCCTCTGATCTGCTGGCCCAGGAACAGGATCAGATGCTGTGGAGTGTGACCCTGCATCTGTAACCGCCAAAGGTGCCTCTACCAACACTGACATCCCCATAGAGGGATCTACCCCTGGTGCAGGTGGGTTGGCCAGAACAGAATCCCTGCCAGAAACTTACCTGTGACGGCACATAGGTCTCATCATCCGAATCAGCACTTGAATAGAGGTCTGGGGAGGTGCACCCAGAAACATCCCTGGAAAGTATGGTCTGCAGGAGGATTGGGTTCTCACCCACCACCACACCACGTCCCCCGCTGGTGCCCGGTCGTACCTGGGATTCCTCCTGGGTCTGCACCATCTCCTGAACCTCAACAGCATCAAGTGCGTCATCCCCTGCAAAAACATGAAAGAGAAAAAATGGAAACAGGCATTAGCACCATAGCACACAAATAGGCCTGTCAAGCTACAGAACCAGTACATGATTCACACATGTCCCACATGACTATAACCCTCCCATGCCTGCACTGTCACTGAGTAGTAAGGGGAGGCAAAAGGCAGACACTGATGACACCAATATGGGAGAGCAACACATTTGCTGCATGCTGGGTAGCACTGCCATCACACATTGGCCTGTGAGTGGCATGTCCAATACACATACATGACACATGGCAGCACACAGATGGCATTTAGCATAGCCATTGTACATTTGACAAGTACAGCCATATGTCAGTGATTGAGTACTGTCACCCATCCATGTGAGATGGACATGATGACATGAAAAATGCAGCATACTGGGACTAAGTACACATGTGCCACTAACTGCAACACATGCAAGGTACAAGAATACAGTAATAGTTGGCTGATATATTTTTCCTCACATTGACATTGCAGGAAACATCTGTCATTTTCCACATGCAAACAGGCACTCATCTAAACATTTGTGCTGGCCAATACTCCATCAGCCTGAATGGTCTCATTGTGTACATAACCAGGTAAAGCATTGCCCCAGTGTGGCCAGTAAACAATGACCGAAGCATATCACATATGTCACAATATGGTTGATAAATGTCTAGCAAAAAAGGGGAGAGTGGAAAATATTATCCTGAAGGCACACTTACAAATTCTGACCAATGTAGTTGCAAGATGGCAGTACAAGATCAACTGCACAATTGTGGACCTAATAGGATACTGTGGGCAGAAGGGATGCAGTCATAGCCAAATACAAGGCACGTGATCCCATGTGAGGAAGGAAATGGGTGACCCATAACACTCTGGAGTACACACCCTCACCTGGCACTCAATCAGAACCCGTCACCCAAAATACATACACATGCACTACACACACACACGCATGGGCACTCACCGGACAATGCTACGTAATCAGGTAGTTCTCCCACACCTCGGATCTGTTCCTCTGTGACGAAGGTCCCAGCAACAGACTCATGTTCAGTGAGTTAGTTGTCCTCTTGTGGAGACCCACCGTCAGTCACCAGAGTAGCGGCATGATTTGAGGCCAGTTTGTCCTTTGCTCTGCGTTTCAGGTCGTTCCACCGCTTGTAGCAATCATCAGCTGAGCGCCTCACAAATCCAAGGGCACTTATGTGGCTGGCGATGGTCTGTCAGTGTGCCTTACGTTGACCAGGTATGGTCTTGGACCCTGCAGTCACCACCATTTCGTGGCTATGTTGCGACACATAGCTCACAAGTGCATTAAGCTCCGTGTCATTAAAGCAAGGCTTCCTTGACGTGCCGTAGTGTGTAGCCGTGCCTGGGCTCTCAGCCTGTCGTGCCAGAGCACCCTTCTTCCTCTTTTTAGAAGGTGGAGCGGAGCCAGAGTGGCTAACGCTGCTCTGGTCAGTAGGGGCAGAATCACCGGTGGACTCGGTTGTTGGAGTGTGCGAATGCACATTGACCATAGGACTTGATGCAGGCATTGTCTGAAGTGTGATGTTGGCAGGGGGAACATCAGTATGATGGACCAGGACCGACACTGTCCTGGCTGGGAGAGTCAGAGCTGGGGCAGATGGAGCTGCAGCTGCCCCTGCAGCCTCACCACCCTGCATACTTGGGGCAGCAGATGACATAGCTGCCCCAGATCCACGTGCCTTGGTGACAACTTGCACCACCACACGTGGCCTAGACTTGCTGACCTGGAAGTTAGCCAGGGAGTCATCCTGTGCCAGGTCAGGTGCCACAATGGGCTGGTCCAACAGGAGCTGAGCTGGGATGGTCTCAGCCGCGTTTCCCTCAACCATGGGGGGGAGCATGGGTGTCCCTGATTGGTCCTCCACACATGGGGGTCTAGGGGAACCCTGCAAATCCTGGCCACGTCCCCAACCGTGCCCACCACGTCCACCTTTTGAAGGTCGGCCACCTTTGCCTCCCTTACCGCTTGGTCACCTCCCAACCATGGCACTGATGTTTTTGTGCGTATGGGAGGAGCAGTAAACTATTGTCCTGGGCAATTGGGGGTCAAAGGGGTAGGGTACTAGATGGAATTCGTACCCTAGTGCTCTAACAAGGCTGTCTGGGACCCCTGGGGGAAGATGACGGGTCACGCAACGCACAGGCAGCCCAAAAACAAAAATAAACGTGCACGCAACCCCTCGTAGACCACGTGCGTGGAAAAATGAACCCGCACCACGCTGTGGCACCCAGAAACACAAAAATAAGCGTACGCGTAATACACGCAGCCTACAATGACCTCTGAAGGGGAGTGCGACACACGGGGCAAGCACAGTTGCTAAGTACGTGCGTAACTCACCGTCTGCCTGGAATAAGAATGTGAAAAATACGCGCGTGTGCGCGTTGGCAACACCCCCGCCAAAAGAAGAATTGTACGCTGTCTGAGGAGACAGGACAAAAGGAGAAGTGAACACTGTTTGAGGAAACAGGCCCAAAAAAAGTAGAAAAATGAAAGCTGTCAGAGGTAACAGGGAGTACGAACTTGAAACGCTGTGAAGTAATCGCGTGTGAACTGACAAGAAGTACAGAATTCACCCACTCGCTCTCCACGAAAAGCACGTACAAGAAAATGGCGTTCTACACGTACCTTTTAAACCGGCCCATATGTACACGTCACTTACACGTGTACGCGTCCTTTCCTCCAATTACATGCGCTGACCCTCAGACATGCAGATTTTCCACGTGTGCTCTGTCATCACGTGCTATGAGGGAAACACCCGTGTGTGTCACGTCACAGACACGCTTACGCGCTAAGGGCCTTTGGTCCAATGAAATCACGTACGTGCGCTGACGTGCTTACGCGCTAAGGGCCTTTCCTCGAATTACACGCTGACGTGATTTTCACGTGCCAAATCACTCCGTATCAAGCTGGCCACGCGTTCACACACGGAAGACCACACTCCTGCCCAGAAGGCCGAATTACTGCCCCCCAGAGCCCCGAGCACGCTCCCACCTGCCATCTGCTGCTGCCTGATTGCCTGCTGCTCATGTGCCCTGCCATTTGCTGCCTGCACATCAGCCAGCGGGTCTGTTGCTGTGACCACCCCTGCTGGAACCGAAGACTCCCGACTGCTATTCCATTGCTCCACAGCCCAGCCCCAGGACCCAGTTGCCCACCCACACCTGCCTCTAGGGTTTCCATGTCGGGCACTACACCATCTGGCACCACTGGCAACCCCCAGCCAGAGAGGCAGAGGGGCACCAGCTTCACTGCCACCGAAGTTGGTGTCCTGGTGGAGCAAGTCCTGGGGCAGTATGATGCCCTCTTCGGAAGTTCGGCCGCCGACAAGGAAGGACGGACTCGGATCTGGACGGACATCGTGACTGCCATCAACGCGGAGGGGGTGGCAGTCCGCGACTTCCAACATGTCAAGAAGCGCTGGGAGGACTTCAGGTCCAGGACCCTCAACAAGGGCCGGCGCTTTTGAAGGCAGCGGATGCTAAGGGGCGCCGGGACCACCTGTCGGAACATCAGATGAGGGTCCTGGAACGCATATGCACAGCGCTCCACGTCCAGGTCCTTGAGAGGCAGACCCGTCTGGAGTCGAGCGGTAAGTGTACATGCATACTGATTGGAAGCTGTGCGTGTGGTGGTGTGCCAGTAGTGTGCAGGTTGTACATGTGGTTTTGTAGGGCCATGTATGGATGTGTATGTACAGAGCTGTGAGGCTGACACATGCAAGTCCTTTCATGTGTGAGACACATGGATGGTGTATGTGTGGGTAAGCATGCAGGCCAAATGCAGATGTGTGAGCACACATGTTTGGATTACTGTGTTTGTAAGTTGGCATGGTTGTGGTGTCACACATGGATGTTGGTTCCAGCTGCATTTATCTGCACCGTGTACATGTGCATGTGTGTGTATTTGACATGGGTGCAACAGTGATGCAACATGGATGCATGTGAGACTGATATGTAGAAGACTGACTGCCAGATGTGACATGGATGCCAATCTCATCACTGCGACAGTTGGCGGAGGTGTACACATGCATGTAATTGTGGTGGCGTGTGTGCATGTCTAGTGCACTCCCTGTGTTTCATGTGATGTCTGGCTCACCTTTGGCTGCTCATGCTGTTGTATGTGTATGGATGGTGCTGGCTGTTGCAATATGGCTGTTGAATAGCTCATGTGTGTGAGTTGCAATGACATGTGTGTTGGGGATTGTGATGCCATGTTTGACAATGCCACTCATGTACAACTGTCATGTGTGTATGAGTCCATTGTACAGTGTCCTGATGCCTGTCTCCTATCTCTCCCTGTCTGCAGCGTCAACTGATGAAGAGGGCGGAGAAGGTGCTGTGGAGCACAGCAGCAGGGATCGCACCGCAAGCCGGAGACGCAAGGCCCGGCTCCCCTCCCAGGTTGTCATCTCGTCGGGGAGTGAGGAGTCCGGTGCCGCGTCCCAGGTCGCAGCTGCCGAGGGGAGGTCCAAGAGGCGGAGGTTGGAGTTGGACTCCTCGGCAGCCGAAGGGGCAGCTGAGACCCCACAGGGCCCGACGGAGGAAGATGGCACAGATTCATCCAGGTTGGTGGGGGGTTTGGTGGAGGAGGAGGCCGTGCAAGGGACGGAGACGGGATCTGGAGATGGGGATTCCACTGGTGCTAGTGGTGCAGTGCAGGGGCAGGGACAGGAGGCAGCACAGGCCGCCACGGATGTGCCTGTGTGTAATCCTGTCCCCGATCCTGTGACTGCATCATCTTGCACCAGCAGGGATACCTACGTCCAGACCCGTTCTCAGGGAGGGGATTGGCTTACACCAATTGGCCTTCCTCTCCCTGCGGATGTGGCTATCCAGCACCGGGTTGAGCCTGTCCTGGGTGGGGTGGCATTGCGTTAATGTGCCATGCGAGCTGACCTGCAGTCTTTTCATGAGGAGACTGCACGTCTTCTCGCATGGCACGTTGACTGCGTTGACCCACTGGGACAGCTCACCAGGGCCGGATTCCTCTGTTTTCTGGACCTTGTTCCGACCCCCTCCTCAACTGAACCCCCTATGCACCAGTCGTCCTCCGAGCCATCTTCCCACCCATGTGTCACCTGGGTGCCCTGTGGAGCTGCCTCTGACCCTGCGGCCAGGCTGGTGGAGGACACATCCCTGCCACAGTCGGGAGTCGGACGTCCAGCAGGGGTGGCCACGTCAACAACTGCACCCCCGCTGGAGGAGGATGTGCAGGCAGCAGGAGCCAGGGCACAGGCAGCGGCACAGCAGCAGCAGCAACAAGGTGGGAGCCATGATGGCTCAGGGCCTTCATCATCGGAGGGGCAGGCATCGGCCGGAGGGCAGGAGGACCCTGGACGGGAAGTGTCTTCCGTGTGGCAGCGTTTGGGCCATGCGATAGATGCGGAGTGGCAGCGGGCGGAAGAGGCACGGCTCACGATGGTCAGGGCGGAGAACTCCATGCGTAGGGCCCTGAGGTGGGCCGAGTGCCTCGAGGCCATTCGCAGGGACCTGGGGTTCCAGATGTCATCGTCCCTGTGAACCCTCGGGCCATGGAAGAGGACTGCCTCTGGGACATCGAGTAGAAGTTCGATGATGCCCTGGCCCGGGACATCAACATGTGAGCCGTTGGACTTGCCCGCTGCCCTTGTAAATAGTTAGATAGTGTTAGGTTTCCTTTGGTTTTTTCTTTACTTTGGTTGCGCTTGGACAATGCACCACGTTTCTGTATATAGTTTTTCATTAGGTAGTATTTTTGATAGGTACATTTCTTCAGTTGGGATCATGGACCCTGGATTGTTCATCTGTATATAGTTCACTATTGGATTCATCTTTTTATTTTGGATTTCCCCATGGAGCAATGGTTTTCACTTTTGTTTTTCCCTTGGATTTGCTTTGTTGGAGTGTGACTTTGGACACCTTTCCTTTGGATCATGGTTTCTTGTTTTTCATTATTTTACGGACATGCAGCTTTTCTTTTTTTATTCCCATTGTTGTTTGTTTGATTTTAATTCCATTCATGTTTCTTTTAATACTTTTTTTTCTTCATACTTCGATGTGTGGTATTATCTCATTGGTTTCATGCATGTCATGATATGGGTTTTCACATTCACTTGCAACCATTGTGTGTGTGTGACGGACATGTGTTCATTTACATACTTGCCATTGGGGTTGTATCATGTAGTTGCCTTTTCTATGTGGGTGGATGCAATACTTGGTTGGGTCTTTGGGCTGGGGAGGCTGGCCATAAGGGCCATGACTGAGGATCGTCATGACCTGGGTGCAGAGGGACATGAGTGGGGGCCTGCTGGCAGGTGCCCTGCACTGCTGGGTGGTGAAGGTGCAAGGGGACATGAGTGGGACATGAGTGGGGGCCTGCTGGCAGGGGCCCCTGACTGCTGGGGGGTGGGGGTGCAAGGGGACATGAGTGGGGGCCTGCTGGCAGGTGCCCTGCACTGCTGGAGGGTGCAGGGGGACATGAGTGGGACATTAGTGGGGTCCTGCTGGCAGGGGCCCCTGACTGCTGGGGCATGTGGGGGTGCAAGGGGACATGAGTGGGGGCCTGCTGGCAGGTGCCCCGCACTGCTGGGGTGTGGGGATGCAAGGGGACATGAGTGGGACATGAGTGGGGGCCTGATGGCAGGTGGGGGTCCAGGGGGACATGAGTTGGTGATCAGTGGTGCAAGCGGACAGGTGGCTTGGCTGGGGTGCATGGCCATGGTGGATGGGCTGCCTGCGGGACATGACCAGGGGTGCGGGGTAGTCCCTGTGGTGTGGTCTGCCTGCAGGGGCCGTGGAGGGTGTAGAGGTAACACCTGGGAGGACCCACACTGCCAATTCACGTGTAGGACTCCCTGCGCACCCCCGAAATTCATGTACCCCGCTCTGACAGCTAAATCGCGTGTGGAACTTCCCGCGAACCCCTGAAATACACGTACCCCACTGGCACAGGGCCTATCATGGGTGAAACTTCCCAGTAATACACGTACCCCACTCGCACATGGCCTATCGCGTGTGAAACTTCACGCGAACCCCAGGAATATTGGCCCTGTGCGAGCGAGCGGGGTACGTGTAGTTCTGGGGTACAGCGTGAAGTTTTACATGCGCAAGGGCCCTGTTGAGCGGAGTACGCGTATTCCTGGGGTTCGCGTGCAGTTTCACCCGCGATTTCAGCAGGGTACGTGTATTCCTGGGGTTCGCGTGCAGTTTCAACCACGATTTCAGCAGGGTACATGTATTCCTGGGGTTCGCGTGCAGTTTCACCCGCGATTTCAGCAGGGTACGTGTATTCCTGGGGTTCGCGTGAACTTTCACCCGCGATTTCAGCAGGGTACGTGTATTACGGGATTCACATGAAGTTTCACACACGAAAGGGCCCTGGTCGAGGGAGTATGTGAATTTCAGGGGTGCGCAGCACATTTTACACCCGAAAGGGCAACGCCCGTGCACAATACGTCACAGACGCGCTTACGCGCTAAGGGCCTTTGGTCCAATGATATCGCGTACATGTGCTGACGTGCTTACGGGCTAAGGGCCTTTCCTCGAATTACACGCTGACGTGCAAGATTTTCACGTGCCAAATCACTCCGTATCAAGCTGGCCACGCATACACACACGGAAGACCATGCTCCTGCCCTTAAGGCCATATTCCTGCTCCCCAGGGCCCCGAGCATGCTCCCACCAGCCATCTGCTGCTGCCTGTCTGCCTGCTGCCCACATGCCCCGCTATTTGGTGCCTGCACGTCAGCCATCTGCAGGGGTCCAGTTGCTGTGTCCACCCCTGCTGGAACAGAAGACTCCCGAATGGGATTCCATCGCTCCACAGCCCAGTCCCAGGACCCAGTTGCCCACCCACTCCTGCTTCTGGGGTTGCTATGTCGGGCACATCTCCATCTGGCACCACTGGCAACCCCCAGCCAGAGAGGCAGAGGGCCACCAGCTTCACTGCCACTGAAGTTGGTGTCCTGGTGGAGCATGTCCTGGGGCATTATGATGCCCTCTTCGGAACATCACGCGCCAACAAGGAAGGACGGGAGAGGATCTGGGACGACGTAGTGGTTGCCATCAACGCGGAGGGGGTGGCAACCCGCGACATCAAGCACGTCAAGAAGTGCTGGGAGGACTTCAGGTCCAGGACCCTCCACAAGGCCCGGCGCCTCGCGGAGGGGGGCCGGGCATGCATGAGTAACATCCAGATGAGGGTCCTGGAATGCGTAGGCCCAGCGCTCCACGCCCAGATCCTTCGGAGGCAGACCCGTCTGGAGTTGAGCGGTAAGTGGCCAAGCATTGCTGTGTGAGACAGGGCATGTTGCAGTGTGCTGGTAGTCTGATGCTTGTCTGTATGTGTGACATAGGCCATGTATGGATGTGTGTGTGCAGGGACATCATGGTCATGCATGTGAGACCAGTTATGTTTGAACCACATGGTTGGTGCATGTGTTTTAATGCAACATGGGGAACTCTATGTGGAATGTACACATGAAAGCATGGCTGTCTCTGTTCCTGGACATGGAGGGGGGGTGAGGAATGGGTGCTGATGTCATGTACATGTATGGTGCACATGTGTGTGTGTGTGCCTGAGAAGTGTGTGTGTGACTTTGAAACGCCATGGATGCATGTGACTTTGAAGGCAACATCTTGGTTTACAGGGGCCCTTCTACATGGATGTTGATGTTGATTGCAGGCGCCAGGACTGTTTCTGCATGTGTGTTGTGTGCATTCACCCATGTGTTGTGGAATGACAGGATGTAAGTGACATTTGACAGTGCCACTCATGTGTTATTGCTTCCTGTCTAGGGTATTTTGTACTCTACCCTGATGCTTGTGTTCTATGTCTCCCTCTACGCAGCGTCAAGTGAAGAAGAGGGCGGAGACGGCGCTGTGGAGCCAAGTGGTGGGGATGCCTCCACTGGGCGGCGACGCAAGGCCCAGCCACCCTCCCAGGAATTACCATCATCCGGGAGCAAGAGGGCTGGTGCTGCGTCTGCCACAACGGCTGTGGGGGAAGGGCCGGGTGAGCCCCCACAGGGGCTTCCAATGGCGGAAGACGGTGTGGAGACATCCAGGTTGGTGGTCTCCACAGAGGAGGAGGAGCCCGCTACTGAGCCGCACATGGGGCCTGGTGGGGGTAGTACCACTGGTGCAAGTGGTGCAGTCCAGGGCCAGGGTCAGGAGGCAGCACAGGTCACCATGGAGGGGCCTGTGCATGTCGCTGTCCTTGACCCTGTGACTGCACCATCATGCACTAGCAGGGAGGCCCCATCCCAGGCCCGTCCGCAGGTAGGGGAGAGTGCCATATCCCCTGCCTCTCCACTGCCTGTGGGCGAGGGGTCCCGCGACTGTATGGGATCCGTCCTGGTGTGTGTCGCGCTGCGCACGCGTGTCATTCATGATGACGTGCGTTCTTCCTGGGCGGAAAACGCACGCCATCGCGAAGAGCAGCGTCATGACGTGGCACTGCTGGGAGGGGCCCTGGTCGGTGGGTTCCTACATGTGACGCGCATTCTGCCGGACCTCTCCTCCTCTGTGGAGGCTATGCGCCGGTCGTTCTCCACATCGTCTTCCGGCCCAGATTCCACCAGGGCCCCCTGTGGACCTGGCCTGACCAACTCAGCCAGCTTGTTGGAGATCCTATCTCTGCCACAGTCGGGGGTTGGAGACCAGCAGATGGAGGATGTGCAGGAACCATCGGACATGGCACATGGACAGCAGCAGCAGGAGCAGGCTGTAGGTGGGAGCAATGATGGCTCGGGCCAATAACATCGGAGGGGCAGGCATCGGCCGGAGGGCAGGAGGACCCTGGATGGGGAGTGTCTTCCGTGTGGCAGCGGTTGGGCCATGCGATAGATGCGGAGCGGCAGCGGGCAGAAGAGGCACGGCTCACGATGGTCAGGGCGGAGAACTCCATGCGTAGGGCCCTGAGGCGGGCCGAGTGCCTCGAGGCCATTCGCAGGGACCTGGAGTTCCAGATGTCATCGTCCCTGCGAACCCTCGGGGTCATGGAAGAGGACTGCCTCCGGGACATCGAGCAGGAGTTCGATGATGCCCTGGCCTGGGACATCAACATGTGAGCCGTTGGACCTGCCCGCTGCCCTTGTAAATAGTTAGTTAGTTAGTATTAGGTTTCCTTTGGTTTTTTCTTTATTTTGGACCGCTTGGACAATGGACCACATTTTTGTATATAGTTTTTTTATTAGGTAGTAGTTTTTGGTAGGTTTCATTTCTCAAGTTGGGCTCATGGACCCTGGATTCTTCAATTGTACATAGTTTTACATTCGATTCATCTTTTTTAATATTTTTTTTCTGTTCACCATGGAGCAATGGTTTTTATTTTCCCTTGGATTTGATTTTTTGAACTGTGACTTTGGACAACATTTCTTTTTGGATTTATTTTGCTTATGTTTTCTTGATTTTCATAATTTATCGGACATGGACCATTTCTTTTGTTATTCCCATTGTTGTGTGTTTAATTTGATTTACGTTCATGTTATCTTTAATATATATTTTTTTATACTTCCATCTGTGGTATCATATCATTGGTTTCATGCATGTCATGATATGGGTTTTGACGTTCACTTGCACCCATTGTGTGTGTGTGACGGACATGTGTTCATTTACATACTTGCCATTGGGGTTGTATCATGTAATTGGCATTTCTATGTGGGTGGATGCAATACTTGGGTGGGTCTTTGGCATGTGGAGGCTGGCCATAAGGGCCAGGGATCTAGATTGTGATGACGTGTTGGCTGGGGGACATGTGTCGGGGCCTGCTGGCAGGTGCCCCGCACTGCTGGTGGGTGGGGGTGCAGGGGACATGTGTGGGGGCCTGTTGGCAGGTGCCCCACAGTGCTGGGGGGTGGGGGTGCAAGGGGACATGAGTGGGACATGAGTGGGGGCCTGCTGGCAGGTGCCACTGACTGCTGGGGGTTGGGGGTGCAAGGGGACATGAGTGGGGGCCTGCTGGCAGGTGCCCCTCAGTGCTGGGGGGTGGGGGTGCAAGGGGACATGAGTGGGACATGAGTGGGGGGCCTGCTGGCAGGTGCCCTGCACTGCTTGGGGGGTGGGGGTGCAAGGGGACATGAGTGGGGGCCTGCTGGCAGGTGCCCCGCACTACTGGGGGGTGGGTGTGCAAGGGGACATGAGTGTGGGCCTGCTGGCAGGTGCCCCACACTGCTGGGGGGTGGGTGTGCAAGGGGACATGAGTGGGGGCCTACTGGCAGGTGCCCCACACTGCTGGGGGGAGGGTGTGCAAGGGGACATGAGTGGGACATGAGTGGGGGCCTGCTGGCAGGTGCCCCGCACTGCTGGGGGGTGGGGGTGCAAGGGGTCATGAGTGGGACATGAGTGGGGGCCTGCTGGCAGGTGCCCTGCACTGTTTGGGGGGTGGGGGTGCTGGGGGACATGAGTGGGGGCCTGCTGGCAGGTGCCCTGCACTGCTGGGGGGTGGGGGTACAAAGGGGTAATGCGTTGGTGATCACTAGTGCAAGGTGACATGTGGCTTGGCTGGGGGGGCATGCCCATGGTGGATGGGCTGCCTGCAGGACATGACCAGGGGTGCAGGGTAGTCCCCTGTGGTGTAGTCTGCCTGCAGGGGTCGTGGAGGGTGTAGAGGGAACACCTGGGAGGACCCACACTCCTAATTCACGTGTAGGACTCCCCTGCACCCCCGAAATACACGTACCCCACTCGCACAGGGCCTATCGCGTGTGAAACTTGCCCGTACCCCAGTAATACATGTACCCTGCTGAAATCGTGTGTTAAAATTCCCCGCACCCCAGAAATACATGTACCCTTCTGAAATCGCGTGTGGAACTTCCCGCGCGCCCCAGTAATACACATACTCTGTTAAATTCACGTGTGGAACTTCCCGTGCACCCCAGTAATACACGTACCCTGGTGAAATCACGTGTTAAACTTCTCTTCACCCCAGAAATACACGTACCCTGCTGAAATCGCGTGTGGAACTTCCCGCGCACCCCAGTAATACACGTACCCTGCTGAAATCGCGTGTTAAACTTGCCCGCACCCCAGAAATACACGTACCCTGCTGAAATCGCGTGTGGAACTTCCCGCGCACCCCTGTAATACACGTACCCTGCTGAAATCACGTGTTAAACTTCCCCGCACCCCAGAAATACACGTACCCTGCTGAAATTGCGTGTGGAACTTCCCACGCACTCCTGTAATACACGTACCCTGCTGAAATCGCGTGTTAAACTTCCCTGCACCCCAGAAATACACGTACCCTGCTGAAATCGCGTGTGGAACTTCCCGTGCACCCCTGTAATACACGTACCCTGCTGAAATTGCGTGTTAAATTTCCCCGCACCCCAGAAATACACGTACCCTGCTGAAATTGCGTGTGGAACTTCCCGTGCACCCCAGTAATACACGTACCCTGCTGAAATCGCGTGTTAAACTTCCCTGCACCCCAGAAATACACGTACCCTTCTGAAATTGCGTGTGGAACTTCCCGCGCACCCCAGCAATACACACACCCTGCTGAAATCACGTGTTAAACTTGCCCGCACCCCAGAAATACACGTACCCTGCTGAAATCACATGTGGAACTTCCCGCGCACCCCTGTAATACACGTACCCTGCTGAAATCGCGTGTTAAACTTCCCCGCACCAAAGAAATACATGTACCCTGCTGAAATCGCGTGTGGAACTTCCCGCGCACCCCTGTAATACACGTACCCTGCTGGAATCGCGTGTTAAACTTGCCCGCACCCCAGAAATACACGTACCCTGCTGAAATCGCGTGTGGAACTTCCCACGCACTCCTGTAATACACGTACCCTGCTGAAATCGCGTGTTAAACTTCCCCGCACCCCAGAAATACACGTACCCTGCTGAAATTGCGTGTGGAACTTCCCGTGCACCCCTGTAATACACGTACCCTGCTGAAATCGCGTGTTAAACTTGCCCGCACACCAAAAATACACATACCCTGCTGAAATCGTGTGTGGAACTTCCCGCGCACCCCAGTAATACACGTACCCTGCTGAAATCGCGTGTTAAACTTCCCCGCACCCCAGAAATACACGTACCCTGCTGACATCGCGTGTGAAACTTCCCGCGCACCCCAGTAATACACGTACCCTGCTGAAATCGTGTGTTAAACTTCCCGCGCACTCCTGTAATACACGTACCCTGCTGAAATTGCGTGTTAAACTTGCCGCACCCCAGTAATACACGTACCCTGCTGAAATCGTGTGTTAAACTTGCCCGCACCCCAGAAATACACGTACCCTGCTGAAATCGCGTGTGGAACTTCCCGCGCACCCCAGTAATACACGTACCCTGCTGAAATCGCGTGTTAAACTTCCCTGCACCCCAGAAATACACGTACCCTGCTGAAATCGCATGTGGAACTTCACGCGCATCCCAGTAATACACGTACCCTGCTGAAATCGCGTGTTAAACTTCCCCGCACCCCATAAATACACGTACCCTGCTGAAATCGTGTGTGGAACTTCCTGCGCACCCCTGTAATACACGTACCCTGCTGAAATTGCGTGTTAAACTTCCCCGCACCCCAGAAATACACGTACCCTGCTGAAATCGCGTGTGGAACTTCATGCGCACCCCAGTAATACACGTACCCTGCTGAAATCGCGTGTGGAACTTCCCGCGCACCCCAGTAATACACGTTCCCCACTCGGTGTTTGCTGTTTGGCAGCCCTGTATACTGGTCCAGGGTTAGCGCAGCCCTTTGCGCTGAATTGGGAATTTTGATGGCTTTTCCTTGCGCGAGGGCGTTCTTGGGGGCGTAACTGGCGCTGCTGCATGGTCGCTGCGCCACTCTGCGCCACGGCTGGTTTTGGAGGCTAAAATCCATGAATACGCTGTGCGCGGATATCGATTTTAGCGTACGCGGCTGGCGCAGACATTCACACGCGCACACTGTGCGCCAGCCGCGTGCGCCTCTTTTGTGTGAAATTCTATGAATTACCCTGCAAATTTTCTCTTCCTCTAACCTCGCCAAATTTGTTTACCCCTCCTCTCTGCTTTGCACAGATAGTTTTGCCATTATTTGAGGTTGGTCTACCCCCTACTGCATTCTTCCCACTGTCTCTTTACTCAAAGCAGACAGTCTTGAAGAAGGCCTTTTTTGCCGAAATCGACTCTGGATTATGCCTGTTTTTCGTAAGGATGATGCCAACTAGCGGGGCATTTTTGACTTGATGGGCCGATAAAGTTTCCGCAGCCATCTACATAATCGCTATCCTTGCTGCAATTAAAACTTTGTGACTAATGCTAATAGCTAAGTTGTTCCTGTCTGTGAACCCTAGAGAATAACTAGATAATTATATGCACCTGAACTGTCTCTTTTTCTGGTATCTTGTATCTTCGTAATTTCACCACCAAATTCCTTACTGCTAATATGCAGAACTTTCCTTATCCTTTGATGCATTCTTCATATTTTCACTTGAAATATTGCCATTTCTGTCACCTCACTGCTGTCGGGGTGATCTCCCGGGGGCCGGCAGAGCCGTCCGCGGACCTCCGGGCTGGGGAGGCCCCAACTCCTTCCGTGTCCCAAAAGGAGTATGAGACACACACAAGGAGCAAGGCAACTACTGCTGTTTATTAGAGTAACGGCAGGGATACGCTCAGTCGGTATGCATCCGGAGTGGCTCTCGTCGTTAGCGGGCCTCGCAGGCCCTTTTTACAGCAGTATGACGCGCTACTTGCGTCACCTGGGAAAATCATCACAAAACCTATCGCCACTTGGGGTTGGTTCCCCGAGTGGTAGGGTTAGTATAGATCCCCTATGGGAAGAAATGTTAGTGGATGAGGACGGGTCAGGTGGTACACTTGGGTTGTCCCTACCGTTGTTACATTGGAATTGTTACAAGGGGACCTTTGGTGATTGGCTAAGAGTAATAGCGTCAGTGATGAGCCCCCCTCTATTCTGATTGGTTCTCCCGCGAGCCCCCAAGCCTGGAACCATCGTCGTTCCCAGCTCGCGGTGTACCTGACATTAGCAACAATGTGCAACTGTGTTTGTGCGGATAATGGACAGGTCTGCTTACGGGCTGGTGAGCAGGTCTTTCCCATCGCTGTAGGTGTCCAACTTGCTGCTTCGTTGTTGCAGATTGTGTCCCAGACGTGGGACCCTGGCGGTTCTCTGTCTGGTAGGCTTGGCACCTTGTCAGTTCAGCTTAGTCACGTGTGGGGAGACCGTAGCTGGAGTAGAATTATGAGCATTAGATTTTGAATTTTGTCTCTGAGGGCTTGGCACCTGTAGGTATAACCTTGGCGCTGGGCGCGCGGCATGCAGGTTGCAACATCGTGGCCTTGGCTGCGGGCTCTCATTGGGGCTCGTTCTGCATGGTCAGCACTTGTATTTTGTTCTGAGAGGATTTTCATTTGCGAGGCTCCTGCCTGGGAATTCTTGCTTGCGGCCTACTTGGGCCTAGTCCGTGGGTGGCAGTACATAATCCATACCGTGGGGGTCGTAAGGTGACAGAGTGTCATACGCAGCATTAGATATACATTGTGGCATCTTCATAGTGATAGGTAGGAAAAAAGCATCGACAAGCATATACACAAGCTCTTCAGGCATCTTGCATTTCTGCGGTGCTGTAGAAGGCCTATGTGAAAAATAACAACGATGCATGTCCGTGGGTATGTCAGTCCGCTACGTCATAGCACTGAGTATATTCTTCGTGTTGGTTGGTGTGTGAGTGACCAGTGTGCATGGTGACACGTGTGTTCTTGTCTGTTGGCTATGTCGTCATGCCATCTCTAACGATGTGAATACTTGTGGCTGTTGTTCTAGTCGGGCTGATCCATGTTGCAGGCGTCAGCTTGACCCGGGTGTACTAGTGGGCATAGTCTTCGTATATACATGTTTTTGAAGCAGGGTATTTTGTCATCTGGTAAATAAGCGAACTCCTCTCGTGGGGGGTGCCTGGGCCGTGATCCCCTAGGCCATGGTCTGGATGAGATCGGGGGAGGGTGTTATCCCATTCTCCCACTTCAGTCCCCCCTTTGGTCGACTTGTCGACCACACAATCATCCTTCTCCTTATCTCCTTTTACTCTCCATACTTTTGTTATTCCAGCCAGGTGTCTATAGTGGTTGACATGATCTTCAAATGTCCAGTACATATAAACGCATCTAACACCGGGTTTACAATATACCCATCTTCCAACATAGCTCCTTGGGTTCCTTGGGTTCTCCACCTTCACAGATGGCGGGTCTAGGTGATTTTCAAGTATCTGTTTGCGCAACCTTTCTCTTTCTTGTATAATCATGTCCGTGTGCTGGTCGCCTTCGGCTGGTAGCAGGGCGTGCATGCCGACCATTTCCATCATCTCATCCGGTGTATGTTCTTTTCTTGCCTTCCAAACCCTCATTCCAATTAACACGGCCATTCCTACTAATAAACATCCAACTATCAATTTCAGTCCATCTGACAGCCATGACCATAAAAAGGAGAACCAGCTGTCATCTTTCTTTACTCCTTTACTTTCTTCAACCATTTTTGAGTGCATCAGGGCAAGTTGTGATACTGCTTCAGTAAGTGTTCCATTGTCTGCGTCATTAGCAGGGTTAAATGTGCAACATGATTGTCCAATTTTTGCACAAACTCCTTCTTCCATTGCAATGAGGAGGTCTAGCACATATCTGTTTTGTAGGGCTACCATACGTACCGCCCTCAGTTCTTCTTTTATTGCATTAAATCCATTGACGGTGGAATTAATTGTCATCATTAGCTCCCATCGGGTTATCTGGAGCCACTTTGCATTTGCATATGCCTGCAGTCCTGGGTGTATTATTGATGAGAAGAACATTGCTGCTCTGCTAAATAGTCTGTGTTCTGGTGGAATGGCAGTGAGAGCTGTTTCCGATCTTCCCCACAGGTAGTTTCCCGTCAGTGGTTCTCCTTGTCTTCTCACTCTTGACAAAATGTTTGTGTTGTCGTTCTCATCACCTTCTTTAAACGTCACAGAGCTTTTCCTCCTTTTCTCTCCTTCGTCCATCTTGGGGAAGTTGGCCATGTTGACATGTTTCTGAGGCACAACCAGGGATGGTACGTTGATGTAAACCATAGTGCATATGCCATTCCATGATGGAGGTAGTGTGTGGTATGCTCTATCACCGCAGGCCCAATAGTGGCCCATTAGAACTGCTGTGCCGGCACCCCCCTCTGGTAGCAATATTGTACTTTTACAGTTGTTGTTAATCCCAACATCAACATCGCCGTTGTGTTGATAGCACAGTGTGGGTGCAGTTAGCGGTAGTATAGTTATTGGATCTTCATCTTTCTCCAGCCATGTTAATAGTGGTACATTTTTTACCCACTCCATCCAACACTTGTGTTAGGGAGAATTCTCTGTTTAGGCTGAATTTACTAACCTAGTGAGTCCCCCAGCAGCTTTGCTGGATTTCGGGAGTTTGTTTTTTTCCATCCTGCCAAGAATGAGACTCTTTTCTCCCACTCTTGGACATGTATGTGTGTAATTCCTTCAAATGTCAATGTGTTCTATGGGCTATGGGGTCTTTTACTCTATAGGGTCTCATATGTTTTTCTATGTGTGTTACACTGCACCCTACGTGCCGTAAAACGGGGGCGTCCTAGCGGACCCCCACCATAGACTCCATACCCGGGGACTGACTACTGTCTCCCCGGGCATGTAAAGTCACCATTGACTTTACTAGACCTAAATTTACTAACAGAACTAGTACACACCATCTTATTGTGGACGTACTAGATGGAGGTAGTGAGTGGTATGCTCTATCACCGCAGGCCCAATAGTGGCCCATTAGAACTGCTGTGCCGGCACCCCCCTCTGGTAGCAATATTGTACTTTTACAGTTGTTGTTAATCCCAACATCAACATCGCCGTTGTGTTGATAGCACAGTGTGGGTGCAGTTAGCGGTAGTATAGTTATTGGATCTTCATCTTTCTCCAGCCATGTTAATAGTGGTACATTTTTTACCCACTCCATCCAACACTTGTGTTAGGGAGAATTCTCTGTTTAGGCTGAATTTACTAACCTAGTGAGTCCCCCAGCAGCTTTGCTGGATTTCGGGAGTTTGTTTTTTTCCATCCTGCCAAGAGTGAGACTCTTTTCTCCCACTCTTGGACATGTATGTGTGTAATTCCTTCAAATGTCAATGTGTTCTATGGGCTATGGGGTCTTTTACTCCATAGGGTCTCATATGTTTTTCTATGTGTGTTACACTGCACCCTACGTGCCGTAAAACGGGGGCGTCCTAGCGGACCCCCACCATAGACTCCATACCCGGGGACTGACTACTGTCTCCCCGGGCATGTAAAGTCACCATTGGCTTTACTAGACATAAATTTACTAACAGAACTAGTACACACCATCTTATTGTGGACGTACTAGTAGGGGTAATTCGATTACTCCTGGATCTGTTACTCGAGGGGGCACTGTCCGTCCCCCCTCGTCGAGTTTTGGCTGGTGGCAGTGGAAACTACTTGTTATGTTCGACCCCGAACATAACCCTATGGGATTCGTCCCATTGTTGGAGATTGATACTTTTCTCGTTAATCTCTAACGTACCACTGGTCTACTTATCTTAAATAAGTTTATTGGATGATATTTTCTGCCAGAACTCGGTTTTAAAATGGCATCTGTGTTCGTCTCTGTGACTCCTAAACCAAAGGTTGAGCCCTTTGTTCCACTTTTGGCGGGCTCTGTACAGAGACCCTCGAAAAGTGGTACCATTCTGTCTGGGTTACCACAGGGGTGTGGGAGGGGGTTTAGGCACCCTGCACCGAGTTGCCTTGCCAACTCCGGTCGCACTCTGGAGTGATTGGCCCAAGTGGTGAGCCTTCCCGCTCACCACTTAGCATGTGTTGATTGACAGCTAGGCTGAATGAATGGGGGTTTTCTGCACAAAAGCAGGGCTTTTGGGACTGGATCTTCAGAAGTCGCCACAGGACCTAAGAATCCGACGAGGGTAACGCTGAGCCGACCTGCACGACGACACCTCCGGTAGAGCCCTGCGGAACCGACTCACCACTTCCCGACGACAGAGGAGAACTCCCTGCCGGAGAGTCTCTTCCCCTGACTGGTGGGAACAACCAGTCCCCTTTGCTTTTTATTTGCCTCAGGCCGCAGTGGTCGAATTGCCCGTGCAGAGCACCTCGGCAACCGGATAGCCACTACCCCTGTACCGCGACCAAAAGGTGGTGCCTTGTGACGGAGCACTCCGCGGCTGGTCTCTTCCCTGGTGGTGCACCGGACTTCACTTTCTTCGACGACGAGAACCTCTCTACTCTTGGCAAAGACCTGACGTGCATCCACCACCAGGAACAACTGCCTCCGCCGGAGCTGCCCTCCACAACAAGGTACCGTGTCCGCCTGGCTTCCCTTCCGATCGGTTCAAGTGAGGTGTCTTAATCCTCTCTGTTCCGTTGGGTCGCCTACAAGCTTTTCTCATTCGTTGTTCTGAACTGGTTCAATCTGCCGATAACAATTTGCTACAAAGACTTGAATGCATCTCCACTAGAGACTTTTTGGGACATCGCGCCTTGCCTCTCTCCGAGTGGGCCTGGCCTCTGAACTTTACGATCTATTGTGATTCTTGCCTTCCTGCCTTGCATTTTATCCGCGTAGGATTGAACTGTGTTGATTTCATAACCTGCCTATCTTTTTCTCTCCCGTCCTAACTAATATTAGAGTGTCATCTAGGTTGAGGTATTTCTCTGTCTGAAAATAAGTGGTGCCAGTAGAACCTAGAGTTGTCGAAATATTGCTAGGGGGATTGATTGTTTCTTCTTCGTAGAGTAATTGTGTTTGATTTGTTTGCCGTGACTTGCCATAGTGTTTTTCATAGATGTTTCATTATAAATAAATGCCTCAATATCTTAACACTAAGCCTCGTTGCGTGTTTACTTGTCTTGCTGTGAAGAATTGCCCTATCTTGTATACTCCACATACTGCTCAACTCTTCTTGAGGGAAGTCTGACTGCTCAGCCACAGCTACCAAGTGAATCTGTGTGGTACAGACTGCTACCAAGTGGGTTCACCGCCCAACACCTGTAGTCCTAAATCTTTTGCAGTGGTCCCAGAGGGAACTGCACAGGTTTCCGCCTAACAACTTGTGGTTTGTTTTGTTTATTGGGTTCGCATTTTCGTTTGTTACCATATGGCTCCCTACCACTCCATCTGTCCATCCTTCATTTGTGTATATCTTCCCATATATTACAATGAGAGCTCTTTCCCAGCAACCTTGTTCACCAGCAATTTCACTTGTATACCAATCACACGGCAGGTATTGTAACGTTACTTTCTTCCTCTCTCCTTTGTCAGGGCCATCTGTTACGTATCTGAACCCTTGAGTGTGTAGGCGGTAGCTGTTGTACATGTTAAGTGTTTTGATGAAGTTATTTTCATATGGGTATGAGTCTCTTGTCTTCCATTGCAATGATACCACTGTCCCTTTAAATCTTCCTTTTGTTTGGAACAGTGCCATGTATATCAGACATTCAACTGTCCTTGCCGGTACTTCAGTAGCTACAAACGTCCTTGACGCGCTCATGGCGTATGGGATCAACAAGCACACATAGCAGTTGACCTTAGTTGTCTGCTTACCAATTTTGGACATGTGCTGATACCACATGTTGTTTGTGACGTGTGCTGAATCTGTGAGATATGTGTCAATCCCATTATTATTCCCATATGTGCTACGTTTAACCCTATTCCCATTACCTCTTGTGTCACTTGTACCACCTGATACCGTACCTGTTGCAGCTGTGGGAGGGGGTAGATTAGTTTTAGGTGCAGCCATAATTCGAGAAGCATAGTATGTCTGCCAGACAGAGGCAGCAAGTAGATCAGTGATGACCAACACTCCTACAATTTTTATTACAATAGCTAATATCACAGGCATTTTGCTCTTACCTTTGCTGCGGCCCTGCAGCTAATTCTTTGTGATGCTAAAGATGCCCGCCTGAAAATCTCTAAAAGATATGCGTTAAGGTGTTAGTTGTTAAGCTCTCCCTATCAGGTAGTTGTTTAATGTCCAGGCGAAAAGCTGTTCCCACGCTAATCTCAGCGACTTATCTCTCAGAGCTGGTAAGTGCTCGTGGAGATGTGGGAATGATTGTTCTATGGCCAAAATGAACGTGTTGTAATATACACATATCCTTCTCTTCTTTAAATATTTTGGTCTTTTTATAGCGTATACAAATTGGTGTGACAAAGCTTCAGGGGTGTTATCGTCTGTGGGTAGCATTTACCCCTGGGCAAAACGCAATGTTAGTTTCTTCACTTTTCTTATACAGAAATACATATGCGCAGTACCTGCATGTGCGAAACAAAAAAGAGAGAGAGAACATGCACGTGTCTGCAAGTGTGGTGCAACATAACAATTTGTTAGGCAATGTCCTTTATTTGGGGAGTGGCAGGGGCGGGTTTGCTAGGGCAGGGTTTTGTTTGACCTGGGATCTCGTGACCATGGGGTGGGCTGTGGGCGAATGTCCAAAGTTTTTATAGTCTGTGGTTGGGGAGGGATCAGGGGGAGTGTTGCAATTATCTTTCGTTGCTGCTGCTGCTGTGTTGTCCTTTGTTGTGGTTGTTGCGGTGTTGGCCCTGTCATCAATGCAAGGGCGGGTCTGGTCTTTGTAGGGGTTGACATCATGTAAGTGGTTCCACATTTTTTTTATCACAGAGCTTTACAGCTCGAGGAGCTACTTCTTCCACCTGGTGGGGCCAGTAAATCTGGGGCTGTTCCACCTGCGGATGAAGTTGCGGAGGAGAACGTGGTCTCTTTCTGCAATAGTCCAGTTAGCTTGTTGTCCTTGCTCCTCGTTTGTTTCTTCTTGTCCAGTGGTTTTCGACCCGCCCCGCTTGCGCTTGAGCTGTTGAGAGATAAAGGCGACACTAGTAATCAAGGAAGACACATATTGATACATTTCATCACCAAAAACATTTGCAGAGCTGTCATAGTCGGTCAAGGCCCTTGATGGTGGCATTAGTGGAAGGCGCATCTGACGTCCAGTCACCACTTCGTGGGGTGTGAGGTGGTGATCTCACCCTGGCCTATTTCTTAAATCAAACAGAGCCAAGGGGAGGCAGTACAACCAGCTTTTCTTAGTTGTCTGTTGGATTTTTGCAATCTCTTCTTTCAGGAGGCCGTTCAGGCATTCACAAATACTGTTAGCCTGTGGGTGATATGTGCATGCAAACTTGTGTTTGATGCCAAGTAGTGCAGTTATGTGTTCGAACATTTCGTTTGCAAAGTGCAGGCCATTATCTGACCGCAGCACTTCGCAAACTCCCCACCTCGGGAAAACTTCCCTCACTAGGAATCTTGCTTCTCTGAAGGCGTCTGCATGAGAGCAGGGCCCAGCCTCTACCCACCTTGAAAATTGATCATGTCAACGTAGTCAATGTGCAGGTGCAGGAAGGGTCCTTCTGGCTGTGGTATAGTACCTTTTATCACTTGCAGCGTGTGACCGTCTGTGAACTGTTGATATGTTAGGCATTTGCTGATAAAATTTGCAACATGTGAGTTTAACTCGGGACAGAACCAGACCTCCTTTATTCATGCTGCAATCACTTCCTTTCCTCTGCGTGCTGGATGGTGTAGCTGAGCCAGGGCAGTTTTCAATAGGGCTAGGGGCATCACTACCTTGCCTGTATTATTCTGGCACCATAATGCATCTGTGGGGGACATTGTACACTCTTTTTTGACCCATAGCTCCTTCTGCGCCATGGGTGCTGCTGCCTGTAATTCCATTATCTGTGTTTCAGGGATGTGAGTGTATCCCTCCTTCATTAGCATCTGTTTTGCTCCCGCCCTCCCTTTATGCTCTTGTTTTTCTGGGAGGATCCATGTCTCACCAAAGTATGCAGCATGTTTGGCATGTTTCCTTTTGAGATAGGGTCATCCCCATTAGTGTGTGCTTGACACTTCACCAGGGCTATTTCCCTAGGGTCATTAATTACTTTGATCAGTTCAGCAAGTAGTAGGGCATGTTGTACTGGTGTACCATCAGCTCTTCTGAACCCCCTTCGTTGCCACTTTATTAATCCTGAGTGTACCGTTGATGTGACATATGCACTGTCTGAATATATTGTTACTCTTTTATCATAGCTCTCTTTTAGTGCCAATATTAGGGCTACTAGTTCTGCCGCTTGGGCCGAGTAATGTTATGGCAGTTGTACACATTTTGCTGGTACATACATCCAGTCTTCTGTCAGCCTAACCACTGCTGCTCCTGTCCTTCTAACCCCATCACTCTGGTCAATTGATGAGGACCCATCAATGTACATTATCTCTCCCCCCTCTAGGGCATTTTCCTCGACCTTTCTTGTGCTGGAGTAAATTTCGATGGCCTGTGTGCAATCATGTGCGTAGTCACCATCTTCAACTACCTCTGCTATAAACTTGGCTGGGTTTACATTGCTGCACCCTACAATTGTTAATTCTGCTCTAGATAAAAGTATTTTGTAGCCTGATGCTCTCTGTGTGGTTAATGTTGATTTGGGCTTGTTCAATATTGCAGAGTGGGTGTGTTCCACAAATAGTGTGGTGGGGCACCCCATCGTTATGGATGATGATTTTTCCACCGCAAAGGCTGCGGCGGCCAAACTCTGTTCGCAAGAGAAGTGACCTACATTACAGGATCCAGGTTTCCACTGTAAAATGCTACAGGCTTGTGTCCCATGCTTGTCTTTTGTGTCAGTACTGCCTTCAGTACTGCTGAGTCGCAATGTGAGAAGATAAAAAATTGATAGTCATAGTTTGGAGTGGCTAGTACTGGTGCTGTGGAGATGGCATGTTTTAATTCGTCAAATGCTTCTTTCATTTCTCTTGTCCACCCCTTACCTTTTGTCCCCCTTCTGTGCCTCTCTGAGGGCCTCGAGCAGGGGTCCTATGTATGAGCTGTAATCAAAAACCCATGCCCTGCAGTAGTTGCATAGGCCCAGAAACTGCTGTAGTTCTCTCACTGTCTGTGGTTGTGGTGTGTTCGTTATTGCTTGTGCCCTTTGTGGTGCAATGCTCCTTCCATTCTGTGAGATGAGCTGACCAATGTAGAGTACCTGTTCTTGGCAGTACTGTAGCTTTTCCTTGTCTACCTTGTACCCCTTCTCAGCCAACACTGTGAGCATCTTAATTGAGTCCTTCCTACACCTTTCTTCTGTGGTGCTGCAAATGATGATGTCATCTACGTATTGCAGCACCGTGCTCTCCATCTCGATGTTTCCCAAATCCATTTGTATCACTCTGTTGAATATGGATGGTGACTCACAGTGCCCTTGGGGCAACCTTGTGTGTTTCCATTTTGTGTTGCGGTATGTGAAGCTTGTCAGATCCTGTGAGTCTGGGTGCAGGGGTGTCGAGAAAAAAGCATTTTTGAGGTCAATCATGGTAAACCGTAATGCTGTTGTCTGAGAAGAGCTCCCCATCAGACACCTGTGTAAACCTGCATCCCTCTGCCAGTGCTATTACAGCCCTCCAAGCTCTCCCCTCCTTGTCTTGGACGTGTACTGCAATGTAGTCAGCAGTTGCCATAATGCTCTCGATGCTCACTGAAATCATTTCCCCCTCAATTTCACTTGCTGGTGTCTCTGGTCTGAATAAGTATGCTGCTGGCCTCCTCCAAATTTTGCCCTCAATTCCAGGCAACCATGCAATTGCCATGTCTGTCCCACATTGGAAGATCTCTGCATCTCCTGTAAAGGAGATGTCTTTCCAGCCTCCTTACTCAAAGATCATATCCATACTCTTGCCCCATGGATTACCACTTTTGTGAATAGATCCTTTCAGGAATCTTATGTCCCTGAGAACATAAAGGAAGCATGGGTTACACCTCTACTTAAGAAGGAAAACTTGGACCCTGCAGAGGCGGGTAATTATCGTCCAATTACCAATGTTCCCTTTTTGCTGAAAATTTTAGATAAAATCGTGTACTGCCAATACCAAGATTTTGTCGAGGAACATGACATACTGGCGTCACAACAATCTGGGTTTCGCCCTAATCATGGGACTGAGACTGCGCTCTTAGATTTAAAATCCTATATTGCCGGTCTTGTTGACAAAGTTCATACAGCCCTGCTGCTTTTATGAGATCTATCGGCCGCATTCGACTTAGTCGATCACCAGCTCTTGGCCGATAGACTAATCACAATTGGTAAATGTTCTCCAGAAGCTTCAGCTTGGTTTAAATCATTTCTGGGCCCACCAAACATGAGGCTAACAAAGGATAATGCTCATTCTATAGCATCCCTATTGTTATGCGGTGTCCCACAGGGCTCATGTCTTTACCCCTTACTTTTTAATATTTACTCACGTCGTCTCTGCGCTCTTTTGTCAACCATGGGCATTTATTTTGCCAACTATGCCGATGACACGCAGATTGTTGTCCAACTTACTGGTGAGTACTTAAAAGATGCAGAACATATTAATGCTATCTTTGCTGAAATCCAGAAGTGGATGGCATTTAACTCATTAGCCCTTAACAACTCTAAAACTGAGCTGTTGATCTTAGGCACCCAGCAGAGATTAAAGAAACTTGATACAAAGTATGACAACTTCCTGATAGGCCAACACGTCATTGCCGTTTCTAAATCTGTAAAAACTCTAGGGGTCTTTTTTGACCCTCAGTTATCCTTCACCCATCAGGTCAATTACCTTAAATCTTCCTGCTACTTTTATATCCAGCTCTTATGGCAGATTCGTCCGTTTCTGTCTAAAGAAAATCTTGCCTTGATCGCAGCTGCCATTGTAAACTGCAAGCTGGACTATTGTAATAGTCTGATGATTGGTACTTCGCAGGCCAAAGTGAAAACCATGCAGATTATTCAAAACAGTGCAGTTCGGGCTGTAATGGGCCTTAAGCGTAATATGCACATTTCCGATGCTAGGCGTAGCCTGCACTGGCTGCCAGTTAAACAGCGCCTAGATCACAAAGGTTTATCCATAGTCTTTAAATGTCTGTTCGGTCAAGCACCATCTTATCTTACAGCTAGGCTCAGAAAGAAGCAAGTTACCCGTTCTTTGCGCTCTAACAGTAACATCATCTTGGCTCAACCACCATTTGCCCTGAAAAGATTTGGCGGTGTTAGTTTTGATTCTTGGGCTCCGGCTCTATGGAATTCACTCCCTAGCTATTTTGCGAACAGCGATTCCGTAGTTACCTTTAAGAAGCAACTAAAGACCTTCTTGTTTGATAAAGGTTAGGACACTCTTAACTTTTCCGACCATGCACTTTGATATCTGGTTTTCCTTCTGTCATTTCTCTTCATCATGATTGGCCTGTGTGATGACAGGCCTTCCTTGGTAACTGTCTTCTTTTGTGCTACTTGTTTGTCATTGTTGTCTGTTGTCTGCTCTCTCTCTCTCTTCTGTGAGCGCCCTGAGGCCTTTGGGTTAGAGGCGCAATATAAGAACCTAGATAGATAGATCTACAGGCTCAGCCCGGGCCACTGTTTGGCCACAGTAAGCCTGCAGTATTTGTCATGCTGTGAGCATGTTAATTTCTGGTGTAGAGCAAATTATGCCCTTCTCCGTGAAGGAGATGGTCATATTCAACCTGCTCATTATGTCCCTCCCAAGTATGTTTACTGGTGACTGCTTTGAGTACAGGAGTGGGAGATACATGTCGTGATCTCCTATAGATAAGGAGATGTTATCAGTGAACCCTCGAGCCCCAGAGAATCCTTGAGTGTGCATGGCTTCGCCTGACAGTTTAAATTTACCCTCCCTTATGCAGGACCTAGTGGCCCCGGTGTCAACTAGGAAGGAACATTTTTTGTCACCTATCGCTACCTGTATGCGTGGTTCCTCTGCAGTATTAGGTGTTACTGATAGGATGGGACACATCAAAGACATCTGTGGGCTGTCCTATTGTGGATATAGTGACTGACCGCTTCCTGTGTAAGGGTTGTTACCCAATATTGTCACCTTCCCCAGCTGTGTCTGCTGTAGCGGTTCGGCAGTTGTTGATATTGCATTGTCCTGTATTTGTGTAAACTGCTGTGCCGGTTGTACTTGATGTTGTTGCATTGTTATCGCCTGTTGCTGTGGCGATGTGTTTGTTTGTACCTGCAGCTGTGGTTGTTGCAGTGGTGCTTGTTGTTGTGGTAGGCATTGTTGTATTCCTTGTTGTTGTTGGTAAGCTTGTTGTTCCCCCATAGGCCCTTGCTGCCCTTGTTCCCCCCAGGCTGTCGGTGTGGGCCTCATCCTGCAAGTGCGTGACATGTGTCCCACCATCCCGCAAACCCAACATATTGGTGGTTCCCTAGCTTGCCAAGTGAAACTCCCCGTGTTGTCCTGGTACCCTTGCTGTCCGTTTGGGTAGTAGCCCCGGAACCCTCCCCCTTGCTGTTGTGCAGGTTGGACATAGCACCTCCCTCTTATCATGCCACCCCTCCCTCTGTAGTTGTTATAGTATCCATTTCCCATTGGCATACATCCTCCTCCTGCGTTTGCCGTGTATGGTGGGGCGGAGGCATCTGCTGTGTTATAATTTGGGCTGGCTGCTGTAATTGTGCTACCTGTTGTTGTGTTGTTTCTTGTGCAACCGTTACTTGTGTGGGGGTTGGTGTTGCTACCGCGGGCGTTGTTATTAGTGCTCATTCCATTGCATATTTAGGTAACTTTTTCTGTTCCAATTTTGCCTCCTCTGCCTTTCTATCTTCCTCCTTTTGTTTCATCATTTCCTGCCACATCCAGCAGTGGTGTACTATGGTTAGTTGTATTTCCGGCCAGGCCTTAGCTTCCATCCCCACTATTTTCTTCAGCTGTCTCTGTACTTGCTCTGGGAGCCCTTGTACTAGTACACGGTAGAAAATTGCTAGTGTTTTATCCCATGGCTCCCGAGTTTCCAGGCGCCACTTCTCCTGAATCTCCTGGATGTAATCAACAGGATATTCATTCTCACACATCTTGCGTGACGTTATAGCTCCTATGTCTGACGTGTCTGGGTACTGGACCCTTAGAGCCTGCGACAACGCATGTCTGCAGTTGGCAAATGGCGCTCCATCATGTGATGTGTCAGTTATAGTGGCCCCTGGGAAGCCTGCCCTTTTCCAAATGTCATCTGCAGCATCCCCCAATACTGATATTAGGAGTCCCTTCACGTCCCCTACTGCTAACCTTTGCCCCGCAATGTATTTTTCCATCTCATATATCCACTTCCCTGCTCCTCCACTTAGTGATGGGAGTCTGCATTTAATATTCTCTTTATCAGCATGCTTCCAGGGGACATATTGTGGTCTGCCCCCTCCCCTTTGCAGAAGTGGCATTATATTGTACCCCCTCATTTCCCCCAGTGCCCGTGGGGTTATGTCAGTTTATTCATCCTCTTCCTCCGTGTCTGGTAATTCTTCTATCATATCAATATTACAGTTAATTGCTCTATCGTCCCCTTCATTCTTCCTCCCTCTCCTGTTACCCTCTTGTCTCACTGTGGGCGTGCTTGCCCGTTCTTCCTGTCTGCGTCCTGGGAGGTCCCTAAGTCTGCCGACATAACGGTTATGCCCAGGGGTGGGTGTCAGTGGGCGTGGTGTTAGTGCTGGTGTTGGTGTTAATGGTTGTGGCGTTCTCCTTGCTACCTCTCTTACCTGTGCTTCACCTATATTCCTTCTTCCCTTTTTCTGCACGCCCATGGTGACTCATTGTTGGTGCGTGTAATGTACAGTTCATCTAAACTCTCCCTATTGCCATCTCTTCCATCTTTTCCCAAACATTCTTCCTCCTCGCTGCAAAATCCATCAGGAAAAGACAATCCCCACTCTGTGCGTTTCCCACCCACTGTCACCGTCCTTAGATCTATTAAGTCTGCTTCCTTGTACTCACCCCTTTAACAGCTGCCCCTTGTGTTGATGTTGTAGCCACCTCCAAATCCTGGCGTGTGTATGTTCTTACACCGTGCTCCACCCTCCTATCTCCAATCTCCTCATCCTTTTTTCCTATTATTTCACCACCTATTTCCGCTCTCTTCCTTTGTAGTTCTTCCAATACCTCTGCACTTACCTTCGCTAGTATCCTCTCATCCTCTTTCTTCCTTTCCCATTTTGCCCGTTCCCTTTTTAATATGCTCTCTATTACTTTACCTTCTTCATTTTTCCGGCGCTTTCAGATGGTATTTTCTTTTTCCACAGTTCCATTTCCCTGTCTTTCTCTTCCTCCCTCCGTTTCAGTTCTCGTTACTCCGCTCGGGACATCCTCTCTGCTATTGCCTTCATCCGCTCTGCTTCATTCTTCCTCTCTTCCATTCGTTCCTTCATCCTCTCCTGCTCGTCCCTATTCTCCTTTCTCTCCTTCTTCCTTCCTCATGTTTCTTTCTCAAACTGTCTGATCAGTGCACTCTGTGCGTCTCTTAATTCAGCCAACCTTTCCTCCAACATTTCTTCCTCTACCTGTGACAGTTGATCTTCTCTTGCCTTAATCACCTCGGTCCCTGTCTGTGTGATACCCATTTCATCCTTTGCCATCCTACTCACTACGTCCTCTTCTTCCCCTGTTAATGTCCCTCGACGTGTTCCCCACTTTCCTTCCCTCCCTTCGTTCCCGCCTGTGTGGAGTTTAAGTTCATCATGCTCATCACCTCCTCCCCCTTCTGGTAGCTATCTGTAGGGGCATATGGTGGAGGTCTGTATGCAGGGTTGGAGTACCCCTCAGCGGCTATCAGTTGCTGTCTGGCGGCTTCTCTTAATTCCGTTACTGGGTACAACCCCCCTTCTTCCTTCTTCACTACCTTCACCAGAGGCATATCTTCTGTCCCTTCTTTCTTCACCTTCTCTTCTGATACTGTACCCGATCCTTCTTTCTCCTTCTTGATCTCTTCTGTTGCTGCTCGCTGTGCCCATGCCCCCTCCATTCTCCTTCTCCTCTTTGCCTCTCTTTGTTTCTTTGCTCCCTTTCTCCTCTGCTGCCCCTTCCATAGTAAACATCCCCATTGCCCCTAGCCTGGCTCCCTGAAACATCTTCCATAAGTTAAACATCTCTATATGGTGGGCTAATTTCTTTCCCTTGTACGTGTTGTGTATATATGTCAATAGTGAGTTTTGGGTGTATGAGTCAAAGCTGCCGTTAGGCGGCCAAGGTGTCAGTATTTTGTTGTCTGTTCCTTGTGTCCAGTCGATACTGTACTTGATCATTTTCTCCTTGTATGGTGATAGTGACGTGCAAATGTGTTGGAGGGGTGTAGTTAAAGCATTTCCCCTCACCCCAGACCCTGACCCGTAATATGTGGCATGTTACAATTTTTGTTTTCTCAATATCAACCTTCTTTACCTGGCCCCGTAAACTGGGGACTTCCGACCGTCCGCTGAAAGGTAATACAATTGCAAAATATACAGTTCTTTTCCTTTATTATTTGTCCCCTTTGATGTCACCGGTATGGCCCCCTATGGCCGTGGCGCATGAAGCCCCATGCGGCTGCCTGCCCTGTGTGGCATGCTTTTACAGCCACCCCACCTTTCCTTCTTCTTTAAACCTCTCCCATCCCTTTTCCAACCCCCTTGCTGAGTGTGACCGGCGTTCTCCGTGCGCGGCCACCTCTCCCCTTTTCGCCCCTCCCTTATCAAGAGTTGCCGGCCTTCTCCGTGTGTGGCCCACTCACCTCTTCTATCCCGCCCTTTCCCTTTTCCTATCCCCCGGCCACTCCTTGATCAACCCGAGATGGTTGCAGTGTCCTATACAAGCCCTGCGGGTGACGTCACCACCTTCTGCAACTATTACCGGTAAGAAACCTTTATAAGATGAAAAAAGAGCGCGCAATATGTTTTAACCCTTTTGTCTCCCGTAAACCCCACAGCTGTCCTCTCGCTTCAACCGGAGCAAGGTAACTCCCAATAAACTCTTATAATCGGACTGGGCACGCTGCGTCGCCTCGCATGTGATACGCCCCTCACCAGGGGAGCTTAACCAGCCAATTATCTTCCGCACTTGGAACCAAACTAGCTACCTCCTGCGGGGAAACTTCATCTACCTAACGAGCTTCAACACTCAATTAGTAGGGATCCTCATCTACTCATTGATCTATAACGCCAATTCATAGGAAAGCCACACCCCTTCCCTACAGGTGCCCGCGATCTGAACAAATCAGTACCTTCTGACAACCACACATGGTACCTTTCGGCTCCACCCAATTCGCTCCGTGATGCGGTAGAAGACGGCCCTCGTGCCTGTCCAGACACCGCTCACTCGTCTATCATCACTTATTTATCAAATCTTTTGTGGCACACTGTAAACACCTCCCTCCTCCCTTTTCACAATTCCTCCCCCTTCCGCACATCATTACATTGCTTGTTGGGTGTGTCATACTCACCAAGTCCTCTAGAGGCGGGGCTGCCCGACTGCATGCACCCCTCAAAAGCGGCTCGCCACCTCCCCTCGTCTGAACCACATCTGGACACTCGCCAACCGCGGGCGGGATACTTCTCAAGTCGGCTCCCGAGGGCCAATATCCGGTTTGCGCTGGCCGGTCTTCTCGCAGTTCTGCGATGGTCCAGTAGTCCTCAAAAGGGGGCAACAGCAGAGGGGGCCACGCTGCCAGGTCGCCCCGTTGCAAGAGGTCTTGGAGTGGTGCTCTCAGGGTAATATACCTCAAACAGATCTCAGCAGTGCCTCCAACTTGTCGGGGTGATCTCCCGAGGGGCGGCAGAGCCGTCCGCGGACCTCTGGGCTGGGGAGGCACCAACTCCTCCCACGTCCCAAAAGGAGTATGAGACACACACAAGGAGCAAGGCAACTACTGCTGTTTATTAGAGTAACAGCAGGGATACGCTCAGTCTGTATGCATCCGGAGTGGCTCTCGTCGTTAGCGGGGCTCGCAGGCCCTTTTTACAGCAGTATGACACGCTACTTGCGTCACCTGGGAAAATCATCACAAAACCTATCGCCACTTCGGGTTGGTTCCTTGAGTGGTAGGGTTAGTATAGATCCCCTAGGGGAAGAAATGTTAGTGGATGAGGACGGGTCAGGTGGTACACTTGGTTTGTCCCTAACAGTTGTTACATTGGAATTGTTACAAGGGGAACTTTGGTGATTGGCTAAGAGTAATAGCGTCAGTGATGAGCCCCCCTGTATTGTGATTGGTTCTCCCGTGAGCCCCCAAGCCTGGGACCATTGTCGTTCCCAGCTTGCGGTGTACCTGACATTAGCAACAATGTGCAACTATGTGTTTGTGCAGACAATGGACAGGTCTGCCTACGGGCTGGTGAGCAGGTCTTTCCCATCGCTGTAGGTGTCCAACTTGCCGCTTCGTTTTGCAGATTGTGTCCCAGACGTGGGACCCTGGCGGTTCTCTGTCTCGTAGGCTTGGCACCTTGTCAGTTCGGCTTAGTCACGTGTGGGGAGACCGTAGCTGGAGTAGAATTATGAGCATTAGATTTTGTATTTTGTCTCTGAGGGCTTGGCACCTGTAGGTATAACCTTGGTGCTGGGCGCGCGGCTTGCAGGTTGCAACTTCGTGGCCTTGGCTGCAGGCTCTCGTTGGGGCTCGTTCTGCATGGTCAGCACTTGTATTTTGTTCTGAGAGGATTTTCGTTTGCGAGGCTCCTGCCTGGGGATTCTTGCTTGCGGCCTACTTGGGCCTAGTCCGTGGGTGGCGGTACATAATCCATACCGTGGGGGTCGCAGGGTGACAGAGTGTCATACACAGCATTAGATATAAATGGTGGCATCTTCATTGTGATAGGTAGCAAAAAAGCATCGGCAAGCATATACACGAGCTCTTCAGGCGTCTTGCGTTTCTGCGGTGCTGTAGAAGGCCTATGTGAAAAATAACAATGATGCATGTCTGTGGGTATGTCAGTCCGCTAAGTCATAGCACTGAGTATATTCTTCGTGTTGGTTGCTGTGTGAGTGACCAGTGTGCATGGTGGCATGTGTGTTCTTGTCTGTTGGCTATGTCGTCATGGCATCTCTAACGATGTGAATACTTGTGGCTGTTGTTCTAGTCAAGCTGATCCATGTTGCAGGCGTCGGCTCGACCCGGGCGTACTAGTGGGCATAGTCTTCGTATATGCATGTTTTTGCAGCAGGGTTTTTTGTCATCTGGTAAATAAGCGAACTCCTCTCGTGGGGGGTGCCTGGGTCGTGATCCCCTAGGCCATGGTCTGGATGAGATCGGGGGGAGGGTGTTATCCCATTCTCCCACTTCACTGCCATCCGTGTATAAACTTCTCTGTGTCTCTCACTCTGGAGTAGCATCCATTGTGTCCTGTATGTGAAAGGGTAACCCATTAGCCCCCCCTGCCCCTTTCTGGCTAAGGTTCAGAGCTAAGGTTCTGCCCTGATGCACATAGTAATTTCGTCCTTTTTTCTGGTCAGGTTCACACGGCTTCCAAGGAGGGAATAGTGGAACAAATCCTTATAAAGCCCTTCTTTATGGTCAACAGGCAAGATTCTTCCCGTAGTGGAAGATGGTGGCAGCCATGATGTTCTTCGGTCCCTCTGCCACTTTCGAAAAGTTGACAAATGACTTTTGCCTCACGATAGAGCGGGAATCCATTCAACTGCCCTTTCTTGGATGCAGTCTTTTGTATCTCACCAAAGCTAAATGGACAAGCATGAGAAGCACATAACTTCCCACGGTGAGCAGACAACATAACACCAACCACTCAACATGACAGGAAAACTACCAAGACTGCAAACAAACCAGTGAAGGAGAAGGGGTAGAGCCAAGAAGAGTTTTTCAAGTTTTGCACCTAGTTAACCTGGCCCCTGGTAAGAGTATTGTCTCAGGTTGGCCCATAGTCAATGTGAGCACTGGAAGCAATGGAAGGGGAGAAGAGAGCGAAAGAGGAGAGGAAAGGTATTGTAGCAGGGATCATACTATGCACCTTATTGGGACACAGTTGTAGGTAGGCACACAATCTAAATCTTATGCTATAGCTTACAACTTGACCCACCTGTTACCTGTCTCCAAACCCTGCTTACCTGGGTTTCGAATCATCCCGGTGAGCCCTGCTGTGACGTGGAGGAGGGATGGAAAGGCAAAGTTATGGCAGGAATTTTTCCAAATACCCCTAAGGGGTATTTGGACACTGGGTTACAATAATTGGCGCACAAAAGGAAAAGCGGACAAAGGAATGCTGGTTTACTGTTATTTAGTTGTTGTTTGAATAGCTTATACCTGTTCTTCCAGTGCACCAGCAGGGTTTTATATACCTGTTTTCTATAAAAGGGGAAAACACAATACACTATATACAAAAGCTATTTACCGAAGCAGCTGCATATCTAAAAGAAACCTTTCAAAAACATAAAAATCCAATTCCTTTAAAGAGTTTGTTATAAAATATGAAAATGTCCTTGAACAATATGTACAGAGTCTCTACAGTGCACTGTATAACAAATATATACTTACTTTGGAGACAGCTTGGTCAGGGCTGTCTCAAGGTCCTTGCTGCTGCTCTTTCTTGATGTACTTCTGTTGGTGGTGATGGCTCTCTGGCAAGCCGTTCGTATGTACAGGGAGGCAGCAGCAGCGTGTGGGTCTCTCAAAGTCATTTTGTTTGCTGGGCTGCTTATGCAAGGTGCAGCCCAGCAATCAGATGCAGCGTTGGTGGGCCCACATCTCTCCTGCACATGGGCCACATATGCTAGGTGTGGCCCAATGAGTCCTGGTGGGCCACCTATCAGGGGTGGCCCTTTCAATTAGTTTGAAGGCCCAGGAGGCTGTGATAACATTGGGCTCTCCCCGCATTGAGAGCACCAGTGATTAAGTGTGCCCCAGGCCTGGCGGTGACTCGGAGGCCAACTAGGGGCGGTGGTGATGTTATCAGGCACTCCCTTGCTTGACAGGAGAGCGCCATGTTTAAGACCCGGGCTGCACCGGTGAACACGGTGCAGAGCAGAGATCCTGTCAACCCTCTTAGGAGTCATTATCCCCGGTGCTCTGCTTGCACCGTTGAACATTTTCTTCTTTTTAAGAGTAAAGGAACTCTCGCGATTCCATCACAAGGGCCCTTTATGCTAACTTTTCTTTCTTTTTCATTTAACGGTCCATGGTGCGGAGTAGTAGTAAGAGCTGTGAGCGGCCATTGGTGAATGCAGAGGATGCTGGAACCACGACCGGTGTGTAGGCGGAGCCGGGTCCAGAGATGGTCATCAGAGCAGGAGCTCTGATCTGCAGAGTCGGCACAGCGGGAAGTGGTGCTGTGATGGACCGTTTCATCAGATAGAGAGACTCTCTGAAATGCTTGTTTGCTCTGGGTGGTTGACGAACAGTAGAGTGTCAAAGGGGCAGCGCAAGCTCCTTTTCTAAGCGGTGCAGGCCACAGGAGAGCAACCAAAGTGGGCAGGAGCCCTTGAATCATGAAAAGAAGCAGCGTCAGCATTTTGCAAGGGGCGAGGAAAGAGACCGGTGAGTTTGCCTGAGCATGGAAAACCCGGAACGCCCCGTAAGCGAATGCTAGCCTATAATCATAAATGTGAATACCGAACTGAGATCAAGAAGCCAAAAGAGAAGAGCAGAAGCATTTTGAACACAAGGAAAGGTAATGGTTATTGATACAAGGATCAAGTGGAGTACCAATATAAAAAGGGGGCAATACTTGAGCAAGTCAACCAGAACTATCATTGCCAAAGCCAAGAGGGAGCAATATTAAAGAAAGTTAACCATAACCTCCATTGCTCAAGTACTTGTCATAGTTAGTTTCATTAGTCCTGGCAGGAGAGTACCTCAGGGTAAGGGACATTGTAGTAATAGGCCTGTAAGGTGAGTGGACCAGGTGGAAGTCATTGAAGTACTGTGGTGTGATTAAATGTGTTGAAGATGAAGAAGCAAAACCATGGAAATACATTCTAAACTGTTGTGGAAACATCCTGAAAAATTTATATTGCTGGAGAAATCCTGACAAAGACCTTTGTTGATATTGATGAACTGTGGACATGTCCTTACTTTCTGAGATGAATGTGTACTGAACTTTATCTCAAGTGGAAAGATGAAAACTTGTTAAACATTCTGAACTCTTGGTCAAATCCAAGTCAGAGACTTGTTGGAAAAAGAAAAATGTTATTGGAACTTCGTTGCAAGAAGGGATTTCCTTAACCTTTTGAACTGTTGACTGAAATCCTGTGTGAATCTGGGGACAGGGAATTCACCCAGTTTATAGGGAGAAACAATTACCAGGGTTTGAACATAACTGTTATTTGTGTTATACTTGAGTGCCATACATTTCCTTGTTACGTTGTTGTATGTATTAGTGTGAGGGACAGAATCCTTTTGTTAGAGTGTTTACTTTAGTTTTTTTTGATAGGCAAGGGAATCCACATCAGGGTAGGGATAGTGAGGCATTTATCAAACCTTTTGTGTTAATAAAATGGCACCTTTTGAAATACCAAGTAGAAAGAAAGAAGCTGGATAAACCATCCTTTTGAAATACCTTCACAAAGTTGTCCGCCTCACATTTCTGACCCCTACCATGGAGGAGTCAAGACCTATTCTCACATGAAACTATGAAGTGCATAAAATTGACTGCTGCGTGCACTGGCACGAGTGTACTGGATGAGTGCACGGTGAGTGCTGTCTCGCTGATGAAATGCTGACTCTTTGCTCTCGATTTTTAACTGTCTAGCAGATTGCCACATTTTTCACTGCTTTGGAACTTTCCAACACTCCTATTGGAGGAGTAAAACCTGCTCTCACACGAACTAGGAAGTGCATAAAAGCAGCCTGCTGCATGCCCGGGTGTACATGCTCTTGTGGAGTGAACGGTGAGTGCTGTTACGCTGTCCTGTGGTCAGTGGTCCAGCATTGTTGCTTCACTATTATTTGGGTAAACTGGTTAACATTCTCAGCATTGAAACCTAAACCCTCTGTGCCTAACGCACCTTTGAGCAGTTTTGTGGTATATGCAGCTATTTAAGAGCTGCTGAATACCTGTTAGGTTGCATTATTATTATTTTTTTTATTCATATTTGTTTTGGTTTGTTCAAACCTTTACAAAGAGATATATACAAAAAGAACAAAATTACATTAAAACAATAAATCTACAATAACTTACTTATGCATTTTCATTTTCATTAAGATACAAGATATAAAAGACAAAGCAAAAGAACATACTTCATCCCAAATATTTACCGATTTACAGACTAAAACAATAGATTTTCTTTAAAAACCTTTTTAAACAATAGGACATTCTATATTCTCCATTTTAGAAGCCTGTAATGTCTACACAGTTTTTTTTTATGTCAACATACAAGTATTTTTCAGGAATTCGTTGACTTTAATTTTCAGGGCAATAGAAGAACCATGAAGCATTTCACACCACAATTTGTTTCTATCCACGCAGGCTGTGTTAAAAACAAATTGTGCAAAGTTTACCAGTCTCTTCTCTTGAAGATTCGGACATTCCAATAATAAGTGTTTTAAAGATTCACCAACTTCTTTTGATTTACAGAACCGACAAACTTCTGTCCCACAAGAGCTCTGCCCCTGAATAAAGAGAATCTCATTTGTATTAAGGACATTAAAGCTAAAGCGCATATAAAAATTTCGAAATTCTCTCGAAGGATATTTTTTTAGATATGCTTCCGTGTAAGGACAACATTTCCAATATGACACACTTTCAGCATATAACTTCGAATTTAGCAAAACTACATTGTTCTCTAACCAATCAAATGCATTCACAACCTCCTTCACTTTATCCGGAAACTTAATAAGTGTATTTATCGATAAACCCACATCAGACAGTTTCTTCTCGCAGTCCTCTTTTAGGTTATGCATAAAGTTTCCATTTGTCACATGTTTAAGATAAGCATAAATTGTGCCGTTTTCGGCAACCAGACATTTTCTTAATAGAGCCAGTTTTCTGTTGAACATGATGCTATTAAGTGAACGCAAACCAAGTTCATATCTTATTAGCTCTAAGGGAATACATTTTGGAACAAAGTATAAAACCTTTCGCCAAATCATAGACTCCAGTTGGCGTAAGCAGGACCACATGTTTTTGGAGAAAAATTCACACCCATAGGCCAATCTTGGCAACACCTTAAGCCTATAGAATAAAATGCAGGGATCAAAAGTAAATTTGCCATATGTTCTTTCAATACCTTTTATTTGGTTGAGAGCAACTTTAGCTTTTTGTAAAAGTCTGGATTTTATCATTTTACTGGAGTTACTGGAAAAGACATACCCTAACCAAATTAGGATCATTTGACTTTTGATTTTAGCACCATTACAGCTCCAATATGAAAAAAATGGTGTAGGACTTTTACAGCCCATGTGAAAGATTATGGTTTTGTTTGGGTTAATTTTCAGTTTTCTCTCTTCAATAAATGAACCAAAATCGTTTATCAACTTTTGCAGGCCGATTTTTGTACAATCCATTAGTAAAAAATCGTCAGCATATGACACCCAGCTCAAAACTGAGCCTCCAATTTTAGGTCCAATTAGACCACTATTATCCAAGGACCTACCTGCATTAGTCATATACAGATTGAAGAGTGTTGCAGCTAATCTGCAGCCTTGTTTAAGCCCATTCACAGTAGGAATAATATAGGTCATACTTCCTTTATTGTTTAGCCTAACTCTAATTGCTGTTTCTGTATAGAGGTGAATGATTATATCTAACAGGGCTTTATCTATACCTAGCATTGACAAGGTTTTCCATAGTGTGGGCCTGTCAACGAGATCAAAGGCGGAGCTTAGGTCCATAGATGCAATATATAAGTGCTTCATAGCTTTCTGTTTAACCGCACTCATTAATTCAACCAACAGCAGACCACCAGCATTAGTGCCTATGCCTCTGCGAAAACCAATCTGTCTAAAATCTAGTATATTGTTGTCTTCAATCCACATATTCAGTCTGTCAAGTACCATGCCAGCAAAGATTAGGTTTCATTATATTGGCAAAATGAAATCATCTAAATCATCCAAACCTTGCACGTATGCTTTGCGCAGCAGAGGCACTCACCGCTCCAAAAGAAATCGGAGCATGATAGCTGAAGACTCAGTGGTTCTGCCTATTTACCCCAGCAATAAGAAAGATAATATTAAAGATCTAAATGCCATACAATTGAAAATTACTGGCTTTTTCCCACCAACTATACCGACACATCAGTAGTTGTCCGATTGGCACAGGAAGGCAGTGTATCCAGGCCAGTTTACACCAATAATGGCTTCAAGCAGGGTTGTATCCCTGCTTTTTTACTTGCGAGTAGCAGACTTGGGTGGAGTACTGAAGGCTTGTCATAATTTCCACCCCAAAAAATCGGTAAAGTACCTATAGAATGGATGTCATACGCAGATGACACGGTTCTGCGTGACTGTACACCCATAGATTTACCGCAGTCTATGGACGCGGCCCATGCATATTCATATGGTGAACAAGTTCATAATAAGCTTGAAGATAACAAAAATCATGATAATGGGTAAGCGTTCCTCTAGCAAAAGGTGTTTTGTTTGAACCCTAGGTGGTGAAACGTTGGAAGTCGTTGGCACCTATGTATATCTGGTAATGCCAATTAAGTATTAGATAACTGTATTGTACTATGGCAACACTCTTCCCGAGAGACCGTTAAAAAAATGGCAGGTAATCAAAAGCTTTATGGCTAGGAAAGAGGGCAATTCCATTGAGGGTTTCCCGGAGATCTATACGCTTTGGTGATCCTTGGAGATTGAGTCCTATGTAAAGACCGTCCCTACCTACAGCCTTCACCACCTATCCAAACGAGCCTGGGTTGTGACAGCAGCCCACACTGTCGTGCCAGCAAGATTGGAAACGAAATTAAAAAAATTGGAATCATTACGCTGAATGTATTTCAAAAGAAGTGACAACATTTCACTGCCTCCTGATGAATGTTCACCACACACTGGGACAGAACTGAAACATGTTGAGCTGAATGTTGAGGAAAATTGCTCACACAGGATATGTGTTAAATGGAACACCACTAAGATAATACCTTTTTAGTTTAGAACATATTATACTGCATATGCCTGAAATACTATTTAGACCACTAATTAAATCGGTTTAGACGTTTGCGTTACCCCAGTCACTATGTAAAGACTGTATTTTATAATACTTTTAAACATAAGATTCCATTTTGGATTGTTTTATTTGTGCAATTTTTAACTATATTAGATTTAATTCATGTATACTTGTTTGATTACTTGATTGTCTATTTGACTGCTCACAAGCACAGGCTGAGAATTCTCGAACCCCAATTGCTTTATATTATATACCTTAGCCGGGAAGGGGTAAGAGTGCTTTTTGGAGTAATCCCCAAATCTAGCAACCCGGTAGTCCCTCTACTTAACTATATAAAGTTTTTCATAAACCATATACAATAAAAATAATGCTTTTGGAAATTTCTGTCTGCATTATGAATTTGAAGTGTTTAAGGACAGACTAAATCAGTTACTCACCCCCTGAAGTGTGCCTGAAATAAAACATTAATGAGTCTATCAATTATTGTGAAAGACAAATTAACTGTTATTCCTATTCTTTCTTATTTAGGGTCACTGCTCAAAATGTTACACTTGTGGAACCCCCCCTTTTTTTTAACGAGGCTTGAACAAGAAAGCCAGTCACTCTAGAAACAAAGAGCCAAATGGTGCTGGCCACAGCCCAGGAGCTTCCTATATATGTATATATAGATATATACCCAGCACCAAGAAAGTTATGGTGGGTTTAAAAAGGTTTGAAAAAAAACCTTTCACCTGAAATGTGAAAATAGGCAAGTCCATTTGAGCCAAGTCACACATTCCACAACACCACCTAGTAGCTTTCGCTGGAAGTTCACCTCCACTTCTGAGCCACAACAGCAAAGAATTGTGGGCATGCAAATTAGCTCAAATGCAAGCCTTTTTGTGCAGGAAGTTGTCTTTGTCTAAGAGGGCAGTGCTACTTTATACATACCTTAATCAACCCAAGACAAAGATTTGCAAGGCTGCCAGGACAACTACATACCGGATTTCACCCTTATTAATGATCATCAGTGCAATATAGCCCTGACAGCCTTGTGGCTGGAGCATTTAGCCTTATTTTCACAACACCCAGAAAGTTATGGTGGTTTTAAAAAGGTTTGAAAAAACCCTTTCACCTGAAATGTGAAAATAGGAAAGTCCATTTGAGCCAAGTCACAAATTCCGCAACGCCACCTAGCAGCCATCACTGGAACTTTCACCATAACTTTCTTGCTGTTGTGAAAACATGGCCAAATGCTCCAAACTCAAGGCTGTCAGGACTATACTGTGGAAAACACACAACTATTTAAATAGGTCTTTATAATATGGCCTATGAGGTGCAGAATGAGATTGTATTCTTACAAGATCAGGAACAGGAGTTGCTTCGAAAGTTCCTATTACATTTCAATACAGCACACATCACAACTTGCTGCAGGCTAGTAATTTCTTACTATGGCTTCAATCAGTGAACCACTTTCCATAGATCACTGTGTGCTCACTGTTGTACTACACGCATCTGGTGTCCACATGCTAAGCCCAGGAGCCTCCAGATGTGAACTACATGCAGATCAAATCATCGCCATATCCTGGAATAATGAGATGAAAACCCGAGACGTATATTATTTATAGTTAAGTTTTACACTACTTTCACACGATTCACCAGTAAAATCCGAAAGAAGTGAGACTTGACTGTGAATTATGAATAATTTACTTTTTTTCAAATTAATTGTTCAATCATATCAGATGAAATACATTAAATGGTAATGTAACACAAGCCATACATTAAAAATGACATAATGCAGTTACATATGTAAGCCGTTTACTGTTTTAGATCTTTGAAAATGTATGTCAAGTCTTCGTTTCCTGTACCAAATCTAAATATTGTTGTGGATGTCTGCAAATAATTATTCACGTTATCATGGGACCTACGGAGTCATTAAGAAACGAAAGAAACTGAGTCTCCGCCAGTGTGATTACAGAAGGGACACACTCATTTGTTTCATCCTCATCTCCTGCCCTCATACAGAACTTCTCATTGATATCAAGCTTTGCACTTTCACTCTGATTATGTAATTTAATTATACAGAACTTCTCATTGATATCAAGCTTTGCACTTTCACTCTGATTATGTAATTTAATTATACATACATTATGATTAATTAAGCGTGTCCTTTCACCTTTACCAACTATATTCAGATACCAATCAACCAATTTCTGTGACGTATGCATAATAGATGGACGCTGTCCAGAGAATTCACCTAGCCTTTTATTGAGAAACTATTTCCAAAAGGAGTCAGATGACGGGTGCGTGACCGACTGCCATGGAGTCGGACAAGGGATCTGCTCACCTGCACCCTAGTAGGATGTAGGCCTCCTTAACAGTAGACCTATGTCCTCTTTTTAAGGTTCCCTACAAAGTGGTAAGTGAGACTCCGTGGGGGTGTGTAACCCACCCTACAGGTTTTAACACACTCTGACCTCAGAGCATGAAATGCGTTCCGTAGTCCAGCCCCGATCTCAGTCCTCAAGATGGCCGCACACCTCAATGTGGCTTGCCTCGCATAGCATAGCGAGAGAAGCAAAAGTCCCCTTGCATCAGTCTCACTCATGTCAGTTGCAGCATGACACCCCCAATCCGCTTCTGGGGAGGGAGTTTACCTCCTAGACTGTCAGCACCCCCCTGGTAAGGAGTTTCCTGGTGCCAGAGCCCTGGAGCGAAGACCGCAGAGTCCTCGGAGATTAGGTGGCGCATGGTGCCTGGGTGAGTTTGTACTAGTCCTGCGCAGAACTGCTCAATCCGATTGGGTTGGCATTAGAGCAGAGACCACAAGTTTGTAGGCATCCTTGCTGTCTTCTTCTGTGCATGTCTACCTACCTCTTTTCACCGGAAAGAATAAAGCGGTGTTACTTGCAGGAGGCGACACACTGTAAGCAGCAGCTCTCTCTCCCATTTATATTTGCTGACAATGGCAGCCTCAGGTTTTTAGGCTCGCTTTTAGATGGTGAGGATCTGCTCTGAAGAGGGAGGGTTCTCCACCCCTCTCATTATAAATAATGTTGCCTATAGAGATGACTCCCCCAGGGGGTTCTCAACCTGAGCACTTAGATGCCATCGGATGTGGGTACACTCATACATAATTAACTTACTGCTAGCTTGCCAACAATTTACTTCTTTAAAGCTCTATATTCTTAGACTGTTCCCTGGGATTAACTCCAATTGAAGTCTCCTGCTCCTCCCAGCTTCACGGGCACTCCCCTCCTTGTTGGTGTTTGCTCTTCTTGAGCCCCATTCTCGGAGGCAGAGAGGAAGGGTGTCTCTGTTTTCTGACCTACCTGAATGAGGAGACTGAGGTAGAGATCGCTGGCAGAGGTATTCGAAGGTTTTAAGGTAAAGGTCAGACTTTCAGAGAGGAAAGGCCAATGCACTATCAACTCACACAGTGCCTCTGGCCGATCAAACGACGGCACAAAAACACAATCAGAACTCATACAATGCCTAGACACCTCCGAGCAGTGCCTCACTTACTCCTTACAGAATCTGTTTCAACAACTGAGAACTGACCTTAACAAAAGTATCTCTGATACACATGGACATGCCAAAGAGGAGGCGATAGTGAAACTCTCTGGGAAAGCCATCCAAAAAGTAACTTATAAAAGCGACCCTAGAAAACGATTTGTAGCACCTACGCTCCCTACAGCACTTACTCTCTGTACTGACCTGGAATGTGGTCCCTGAGGGCATTCAACCTTCCAGAGCTTTGATGTCATACCAATGATAAATAGAGCGCTATATAAATGCCAAATAACATAACATAACATAAAACACATAACATATTACCAGAGACCTTGAATTAGACTGTGTGTACCTCAAAAACGTGTAAAGAGGGGAACATATTTGTATTAGAAACCTTAAATAAGGTCTCAAAGTATCAGTCATTATGATGTTCATGCAACATCTTTTGGAAGTGATTCTGGGAGGCAAACCTGACGCTTCTACAGAGCTCGATAGAGCAAATACAGCAGGCTCTAGGGCAGGCAAAGATGAAAATAAACTGATAAATATTGCGATAAAACGGCCCACTTTACATACACAAAAACAATTCTTCAAAAAGCCAGAAAAAAGTCAACAATATGCTACGGTGGCTCAAAATGTCAACTTCATCAAAATGTACCAGAAAGCAACCCAGCAAAAGCAAGGGAACGAGACATGATCACGGGAGAGATCAATCAATACCAAGCACAATACAAATGAGTACTTCCTTTTGCTTTTCAATTCCCTTGGAAAATGTGTACCCACGAGATCTCCATGGTAGAGGAAGGGATCGATACCCCAGATCTGGATACGAATTCATTAAACACACCTGAAGGGACAGATCGCCAGCAGGTTACCAGTCTTTGAGATGACAACGCAAGTGGGTGAGGTCTCGCCTGAGCAGATCAGAGACGTCCATTATGACTTGAGACTATCAGCATTGTACAGAGCCTAGAGTACAAGAGGGTAGATTAGCTGTGACTTTATCATACAACACCAGTGTGTTTAAGATTAATTGAACGCATGGCAGAAAAGAAGGCTTTTTCTTCAACTTCTATGGTCAAGTGGGGCTTTTTTCATACCCTTCTGGTTGAGTTTCAATAGGCAAGTTATTTCTTTCATGTGCTGTCACTTTATGTGCAGTTCATCTGATACCCATTGTTTATAGGTCTTTGATTTGGTAATCTCACTCTCCTGTTTTCTTGTTTCAAAATTCTTTCTAACATTAACTTCAGGATCGTATTTCTTGAGTTTGGATATGTTTGACCACCTATTCTATTTCATTCTTTCAGGGAAACAGAGTAATTACTGATATTATGGCAGAATCGGAATACACTCAATTAGCCAAACTGGGTAAAGACCCTTTAGAATTCCCAAAGGGCAGTTTCCCAGATTAATACCAGTGCTAAACTGTATACAAGAGTCTTAGGGACCGACTCGAAATTTTGATGCCACATTTATTACACAGATCAGTCTGGATTCATCCAGGGCCAGGAAATGTTTGGTAACATCTGAAGGTTCATACACCTAATAGATAAAGGTTAGATGAAACCTTTTCCCCCACATTCTTGTTTTTGCTTGATGCTGAAAAGGCATTTGATCGGGTGTACTGGTGCTTCTTGCTTTCAACCATGTGAGTTAAGGGAATTATGGAGGGACTTAGTAACATTATTAGGGCATGCTAGGTGCACCCAACAGCATGATACATGGTAAATGAACAGCATTCACAGGTCTTTAGCTTAACAAGAAGAACTAACACGGGTGCCCACTGTCCCCATTACTAGTTGCCTTTAGCCTAGAACCAATGTAAATAAAATTAGGCACCATCACGACATGTGGGGTCTTCTTTTCTGGGGGAATTGAGCATGAAATGAATATTTGTGAAGATGACATACTGCTTTCATCGAGAGCTCTGACTCTTTACCTTTGTATCTGAGCTTGAAACCTTCCATAATATGGCTGGTTTCAGGTTTAAACACCGAAAATCAGACATCTTGAATCAAACTTTGGAAGGGAGACTTTAGAAGACACTCACTGTATTTCCTCTTTCGAATGGGCCCATAAAGGAACTGGATGACTTGGAATACATATCACTTCTTAGTTGGGTTCTCTTTTTCAGGCAAACTTCCCCCTCTCACATAGCAAATGAAGACAGACCTGAGTAAACAGAGTCCATTAGAAAAATCATGGCTGAGCAATAGAGAAGTAATACAAATGAATATCTACCTCATCTATTTTAGTGCATTTAAACACTCCCTCTTTCCCCTAGTGCCTTATTTTCCCCACTCCTTAATAAAGTAGTGTCAGCATTTGTTTGGGGAGAAAGAGACCACACACATCACATCCAGGAAACATCTAACTCTGCTAAAGATAACGAGGGACTAGCTCTCCCTGACTTTAAGAGGCATTACAACGCCGTCCCTATTATGCATTATCTTCGAACAGTCTCTTAGGGATTCAGAAAAGCTATTGGCATGGTGTGGGTGTTCCACTTTTGGGAGTCATGAGGCTTGATAAAAGAGATAGATTTTGGAAGTGATTGCAGTGATGGTCAGAGTTTGGGTTTCTTTGTACCCTAAAAAGGGCCTTTGTTATGTCTTGTTCTCACCTTAGATTGAGACGGCACAAGGATGAGTCAAATGGATGACAGGACCAAGTTGGTACTACAGGTGACTCCTTTATTGTTCCGGTTACATGTACCACGCAGGGCATGGCAAAGATCACCTCCAGGTCCTTGCCAGATCACCGGCATCCACCACCCAGGCTGGCACCTTTCACTCTCTAACTCCCAGCCATCACTACTGGAACCCTCAGCACACCAATGCCTTCACCATTCCATGAATGACATCATGCTGACATCACATAACAGATATTCACCACTACAGCCTTAGTTCCCCTCTTGCTATACACCGCTTCAGTATAATACCAATTTCGTCCCCTCTCTGAAGGAATCTGGTTTTGGGAAGTGGAAGTAGGCGTTTGCAGGACAATAGAAGATCTGTTTTCAGATCGGAGGGTGACATTTTTTTAAAGGTATTAGAGTGGCTTTTCCCTGACAGAATCTAACAGGCTCCAGTAGGTGCAAATTAGGCTTTGGTTTGTCCATGCCACCGTTAAAACTGCAGCATGCAGAGACCTTCAAACAACCCATCAAAAAAAGAGTTACATCCACATTTGTGTACTTCACATTTCATTACTACTCCTCTCTTTAAACTACATATGAACTCAGAGAGAATAGTTAGTTGGACATGGATGGGAAAATGCAGCAGAATTTAGAAAGACACATTTCAGAGGATGAATGAGACCAGTTGTTGCAGCAAATCTGACTCACAGGGAAGAATGTATGAAAAATATTCATGTGTGGAATTAGCCTCTTTTAAACTACTGTCTTGTATCCTGCTGCCCCAGATCCATGCCAGCGAAATTGTGGTAAATGCTGAGACTCCTTACACATGTCCAAAGAAACAGGCTAGTGGAAAGAGACCATGGGCCTCATTACGAGAATGGAGGTAGCCATGGAGCTATTAGCTCCAAGGCTGCCTCCGTTCCGGGCTCTATTACCGGGTTCCTGCAATGGGGACTTACCCGGTTACTCCAACATAGGAGGACCCGGTAATTCCTCCTTGCAGGAATCCAACCTCATTTCCATTTGAGACCCCATAGGGCTCGATGGGAATGGGGAGGGAGGTAACAACGGGCAGATTACATCTGTCCCGTTATTGCCTCCCTCTTCCCCTCGTGGGACCCGTAAAGCACGCCTGGTTTTACCAATTTTTACCACCTACAATGCTAGGTGAGAGTTGGAATCTTGTTGGATGTTTGAGTGTTCTGAGTGTTCCGCCTTTGGCAGTTGGAAGAAGGTAGCTTGTGTGGTTGGAGAAAGTGGGCTCCTTCGTTCTCTTAATGATGTAATGTACTGATGACAACTGAACTTGTGAAGCGTGAGGAATAAAAAAACCTTGAATCATCTTACCTGCTGCCTCCAGAGTCATTTCCATACAAAACAGCTGCCGACGAGTCGGTCTTGGGATGGACCCGGGCAGAGGGAAAAAAAGCAGGCACATGTGTGAATGAGAGAGGAGAAATTAGACTGCTGTGGCAGGTGCAGGAAGAGGGGGCAGAAAGAAAGTGAAGGAAGAGGGAGAGGGAGACCCACTGCCCCCATAGAAGTGTCCCACCACTGAGGACAAGAAGTAGGCACTGTGCTGGCGGAGCAGAGCCAGGGTGACCGGACAGGGTGAGGCTGGGTGAGGCTGCCAGCTGAGGAGAAGAAAAAGTGCCTCAATACATGTGAAGAGTAACCATTCAGGGCGAGGTATGAGGCATCAGTGTTGTAGCCAGTGACTGCTGCTTGCAGGAAGGATGCCAGGGTGTTTGGCCAGAAGCAGAAAGTAACCCAGGATGGGTTTAAAAACAGTCTGTCAGCTGAAGGATGTTAGTAATTTGACAACTGGTGTCAGGGTGCCTCTTCAGAGGTATCCAGGCACTCACTATGACACAGGCATCGCGCCTGAGAAAGTTGCTCATCCAGGACAAAAAAAAAGTAAGAGAAGAGATTCCAATTTGCGAGCGGCAGCCAAACTGTCCTGGGGTACGGGAGTGCCGCCAAAATTAAGTTGGTGCTGAATGTTGGCGATGTTAATTGTGAGCCAGGGACAGGGCCATGGTGTGGAAATCCCGTGGAGGAGTGCTTGCTGTCAGTGCCGTCTTAAGCACTTTTGGGGCCCAGGGCACAGACAGCTTTGGGGCCCCCCTCCACCAAACCAAAGGAATTAAATGATCAAGAATATCTGGTCAGACCCCTGACCCCCTCGTCACGATCACAACCTATATGTTGATATTCTGCTTTGCAGCATTCATAATAAACACGTTTACTCCCTTGAAGTCCCTGTACCCTTTTCATTCGTGCTCTAATCATCAGAATGTTAAACAAGTAGCATTTGTAGGTCAACATTAGCAGTCTACGAAGGGGTTACTTCTATTCTAGTATAGATACAGGATACTTTTTATCAATAGCATTCAGGGAGGTATGCAGCCTGTAGTATTAATGCAGGACCGTATGTAAAAGGTACATGTAACCCAGAATAGACTGACAAAGCCAGGATACAAACATGATCGCCTTTGTTCCACAGTCTTGAATTTGGATACTTATTCACCTCTTGGACTAACAGGTTTTGCTCATCATTGTAGGTGATTGCCTAGGTTTTACAACACTCGATCTGAACAAACCAATGTCTAGACCTTCACCATTCACTTCCCCTTGCATACTCTATAGTGAACGGTGACATCATCAAGCAGCCATAGGGTCTGGCGCTCGCCAACGCTCCAGAGAACAGAGGCAGTACAGTGAAGACGAACGCGAGGATTGTGTTCAATGGAAAGGACCCACTAACGTGGCTACAACACGACATGGAGGACGGTGCTATATCTCCCTGCACTGCTACATGCTGGCCTGTTGCTGGCATGAGAGATTTGGAAGCGCTTTGTTAAGGGTGTTTTACCTCAAGTGCGCATTGGTTTTGGAGCACATTTTAAATGTATTTTTAAATGAGTTTCTAACTAGTGAACTAATGTGTGCTCTATGGGCGGCTGGCTGTCAGGGACGTCATTTAGGGGTCACCAGAGGTCGCAACTGCGACCTCTGAGGTCTCCCTTGCGACCTCCGTGGTCTCCCTTGCAAAAATAAACTAAAAAAAAAATATATATTTTTTTTGTAAATGCAAGCTCCTGGGCTGTGGCCAGCACCATGTGGCTCCTTACTTCTGGAGTGGCTGGCATTCTTGTTCAGGCTCCTTAAAAAAAATAAGAAAAATAAGAACAGGAGTGCCACAAGTCTAACACTTTCAGCACTGACCCTAAATGAAAAAGAATAGGAATACCAAATAATATGTGTTTCTAGAATTCTATACAATAATTGCTAGACTCATTAAAGGTTTATTTCACACACACTTCAGGGGGTGAGTCAGTGATTTAGTCTGTTCTTAAACGCTTCAACTCAGCCTTTCATCCTTCTGAGATCGATAAATGAGTACCAACACAGGTTGGGTGATATTGGGTGTATATTTTTTCTATATAAAGCGCTAAGTGCTATATAATAACACATCATTATCATTTGGTCACGGACGTCTGCTTGCAATCACAGTAATTTGGTAATATGGGCCTATACACACTGATCTTAACGATACATATGGCGATCCATTCTTGTATGAAATGTACATCTCATAACCATATTTTTCATAGTGTACAATGCTATGTGATGCAACTTCCTGTTTTGTCAATGGATGAAAGGTTGTGTTCCACCCCTGGCATTTTGGTGAAATGACGTCCCTGCCGTCTGTGTGTCTGCTTTCACGTCACCAATGTGGTGACCGGCAGCTTTGGGCACACACGTGCTCTATCATGTATCGAGAAGGGAATGCCCCTTGATGTTTCTTCCCTGGTCTGGGTAAGTGCGTGGTTTTCATTACCTTTCCAGACCATATGACATGGGTTGCAAATATGGCGCATAGAATGTGTTTGAACGCTCAGTGCGCGTATTAATGGTAACTGTTCATATCGTATTTAAGCTAAGGTATTTAGAATGTATGGTATGAGAGTCAGATGCGGTAAACTGCTGTTGTTAGCATTTAACCATTTTTTGAGGATTTTCAGCGCTTATAATTTCATGAAAATACAAAATGAACTTATACCATAGTACTGCATTTTAATAGGGAAGTTGTAGTGGATGTTCTGAGGGGATGTGTGGATGTTGAGTGGAACATGTTAGAATTAACGTTTTGAGGAATTTCAGCACTTATGTTGTGTGGGAATTGCAACATGGACGTGTAGGACATATTTATCAGTCATTACCCAAGGTATTGTGAACGTACTGGGCTCAGATGTTGAGTTGATGTCTAGTTTGGTGTTTGACATGCAGCCAGAGTTTTGATGACTGGTGTGGGTGGGACACATCCCGCATTGCAGTCATGGTTAGTATGTGGTGTGTGTTACATCACAGGTTTGTGTGGGGAAAGTATCCAGTGTTAAAAGGCTGCAGTTTGCTGGATGGGAATGTCTCTGTTACTGGGTGGAGGCAATTCAGACAGTGTGTTGTTTGGGGTGTGGTGATGTCCTGTGTGGGCTTGAATAACTGATTGGATCAGTGAGTAGGTTGAGCCCTGTTAAGAACCTGGAACATTAAAAACCGTACAGTAGCACCAGGAACATACCATTCCAAGATGTTGCTGTGTCTGTACACCTAATTTGGTTAATGTGAAAATTCCTTCTATCGACTGTTGTCGCTGCTGTGTATTTGGTTTGGAGTGTGGTTTTGTCTTTTGACATGGAAGTGCCTAGCGAGTTTGGCCATATCACTGGGATGTGGTCGTACCATCTGGGAGAACATTGCATATCGTATGGACAGCGTGTGGATGTTGGCTATTGGTTATTCTGCGGATGGTGAGATTGAGGTGCTCGTGGAAGTGATATATATTGGCATCTGGTAGATTGCATCAACATCACCTGGACCCGGTTGTGTATGGAGGTTAGTCTGGTTTTTCATTGGTGTAGTAGGCCTGTGCCCAATGTGGGCCAGTTTTATAACTCAAGAGTGGCAGTCTCAAGACTCATTGGTGGAAGCAGTGAGTAGGAGGTGTGTCGTGCAGTTATGGTGGTTTGGGATTGTGAAGGTATAATTGAGCCTATAAAGGGGCAGGTAGTGTGCAAGGGTGGCAGCCTTGAGACTCACTTGTGGCAGTGGTGAGTAGAAGGATTCAATGTATTTGTTTTGGTTGTGTGTGTCGCAATGTGGCGTGGGGTCTACTGCCAGATCGTAGTTATGCTTTGTTGGACAACTGCATCCCAGATTTGCTAAGCGGATGCAGTGTGAGTGTACGTATCCCTGTGTGAGTCAGTTGTTGTAGTCTGTAAGGATGGAAGGTGTTAGTCCTGTGTTTCCCTGTCTCCGTTATGGAAGGAAGGGAGGTGTTAGGGCCTCTTCTTCTTGTTGTTGCCCCGTCTCCCGGCATGAGTGAGTGAGGTGTTCTGTAGAATGCTAGGTGAGAGTTGAAATTATGGGGGATGAGTGAGTGTTCTGAGTGCTCCACCTGTGGAAGTTGGAAGAATGTAGCCTGGGTGGTGGGAGTCAGCGGGCTCCATTGAGCTTCCTTCTATCTCCTAATGAAGTAATGTACCTGTTGACAAATGAACCTGTGAAGCTTAAGGAATAAAGAAACCTTGAATCATCTTACCTGCTGCCTCCAGAGTCATTTACATACAGAATATCTTCCCTTCAGACATCTCCTATAGTAGGCTTCTATAATCTTGAATTTCTTGAGTTCACCCCTTTTTAGCACTCCAAGCTCAGACGTTTTCTGCAATAAAGTTCCTCTGCCTTTGCAGCTTAGCTATCAAAAAGCACTTTACTTTGTACCTCTTTATATACTAAGATTGTGTAGTTGGTAGAAGTTTCTGTGCCTAACTATCAGCCACATGTGCTTCCAAATGACTGCAGGCTTTTGTCAGGGTTCTCGGAGCTTTAATTAAACCCCATTGTTTATGCTTTTTTCCGCCTCTTGTACCACCTGTTCTAACTTACTCCTGGTGACTTCTCTTGCCCTCATACATGCTGCTGTCTTCCCTATAATTTCACCCCTAACCACTGCCTTACTTGCATCCCATATCACCCTCCAATCCATATCACCCACCTAATTTTCCATAAAATAATTCTGAAGTACTTCTTCAATTTGTGCCCTGATTGTCACACCTCTATGGACTAATTCAAAGTGCCCAACTTCACCAGAAAGACGGCAGGAGGTTCAAGCTTTCCAGTCATTGCTGCTAAACTCTGGAACAATCTCCCCATCACGCTGAGAAAAAAAAAAAAAACTCCTACTGGACCTTTAGAAAAAAACGAAACACTTGTCTTTTCACCTAAGGCTCCCCAAGCTAGACTGTAGACACACTCTTACCTGCCTCCCCTCACCCTCCCCCAAGTACTTTTGTGTATAAACCCTTATGTACTATCTGTGTATAATCCCTCAGTTACTTTCTACTTATTCTTTCTTTCAATGCAACTAGCGCCTAGATACCTAGAGGGTCAGTGCGCTGCAATAAATGCAAAATAAATAAATACGTACATAAATTCAAATACCACTCCTTTTTTCGCTGCTCAGGGGGAATGCCCGGCAGAACCTTCAACAGCACAGGTGCATGATCCGAAAGATATCACAACCCAATCTTTTTCTAAAGTACCATCGGGACCATATTTGTTGAAACTAAGATCATATCTAGCCTTGAATACCCTTTGTAAACCGCAGAAAAATGGGTATACTCTCGTTCCTCCTGACGGAAGAAGCACCACGTTTGTAATAGCCCCAATTCTTATTGTGCTTGCTTATTAAATATGCACATCTATTCCTTACTGTGTTTTTATAGCGCCACGCGTTGCCGTCCAACACTTCACAGCACCCATTGGGAACCACTGGGATAAGGTGGAGAAGGTGCTGCAGTGTCGAAGGAGTTTATCAGGACAGAGTGTCTCAGTGCTGAGGACATACTGCAATTTGCTGGAGTTTCCAATACAATCGCATATTCACAGCAGTACTTTATTTTAAACGGTTAACGAGAACTAGTCCCGTTGCACATATTCTTTTCTGGGAAGGGCAGTATTTCGAGTAAGGATTCATGCTGAAGGATTCTGGGGTAGTGCTGAGATTGTGTGTTTTTGGTGAAGGGCCTCTTTTCATTTTAAATATGATGTTTGGTATTGTCGAGCGCTGGGAGGAAGCAGCTCGCGCCCTTGAATGGTGGGTGCAGTAGCGCAGCATTTTGGGGGTTGGTCTGCATAGTCTGACGTCCTCCACAGAGCTTGCTGGCCGGCTTGGCTGCAGTATAAGGGAAAAAGGAAATGTGCCTTCAGTGACTGGAGGCAGAATTGCAGCACACAAAGGAACCAGTTGGCCATATTGATACTTCATTAATGAAATAGCCCATACAAAAGAAAATACTGGTGTATTTTGGTTAGTCTTTTATGGGCAGTGAATGGCATAGTAAGAGTGGACCCATAGTTTGTGTCTTTTGGTGTGGTGTCTGTGCCTGCAGAGATCTCCACAACAGGCGCAGTAACATCTTCAGCTAATGTACAGGAAATTGTGACATACCTGGGTACAAGCATATATCTGCAGGAGGGGCTTTACCGCCTGAGCTATCTTACACAAATCCTTATCTGCATTGACCTATTTGGTTTGATTTTGCTATTTTTATTTGAATATATTTATTTTAGTTGAATTTGTTGACCTTCGATTAATCATGTTTAACAAATCTTTTGAAATTATTTTTCTGTACCTCGTGCATGGTGTGCAAACTGAACAGTGCTTGTAGGCAACAGCTTTTTTTGCAGAGGGCACAGCTCTATTGAACTGTCTTTATTTACTAGTTATTCTTAAGCCGTGCCAGACAACCTATCGTTTTCTTATCCAACTTGTATTACTGGCTTTTCAGCTATTCATAGTCCGAACAGATTAAGCGCAGAAAAATAGAGACTGAAAAACGTGCCCGGAGGCATGCACAGGTTAAACGCTTGCATTAGAGCCACACGAACAAACGAAACATGACACAGATACCATGGAAAAGACATGTAGAAAGAGCAAATTAGTGATTGTACATGAGAAAGCTAAACAAATGAAAAAGTAAGCTGCAGTGATGCAGCAAAGGTAGAAATGTTCCCACCAAAAATCCAAAACTAAACCAAAACGTGTGCCCAGCCCATAGTAAATGGATTATACTCTGACCTCTTTGGTGGAAGTGTTTAGGTTTCCCTGTGATTCCTAGAAAACGAACCCCTCTAATAGCCAACCTTGACCAGTTTTGTCTGCCTCCCAATCATTGTCTTTGGGGAATCTAGATTTTTTCCTAGGTTTTTCACATGAACTCAGTCTTGAGGGGGTAATGGCGTTAATGTATGGGGTGTCCAGTCAAAGGATCGATTACAAAAGGCTCGAATGCAAAAGGTGAGAGTCAATAGGGTCGAAAACCAAAGGTTTGAATTTATTTTTTATATATATGTTTATTTTTGGGTTTCTGTGTAGGTAAAAAAAGTGTTTTTTACCACAAAAACGGGGGATGGGGGTGACCCCCCCAAAAACAAAAAAATATATATTAAAAAAATATATATATATTTTTCGAAACTTTTGTTTTCGAGACTATTGACTCGAACCTTTTGTCATTTGACCCTTTGCAGTCGATCCTTTGACCTATAACTAATGTATGGATACCCCTGTGTATCGGTGCCTAGTGGTGTGCCCGGTAACGGTGAGTAAGGTGGGTTGTTTCACCTGAAGAAGGTGCAGCAAGGGAGGGAAGCTGCCCTTGTTGCCCATTCCTCTTTGCTTAGTTTGAAGATGGTGAAAAGGGCTACCACCTTCTTTAAATTCACATTCTTCTCCCCCTCCCCAAACATCCTGCAACGACAACACTGCCACATGGATCATCACAAATACAGGTTATAAGCCACGTCCTCCTCATTTATAGCATAACATGGGTTTGGGGCTGTACGCCCATCAAGGGAAGGAGCGCGGTCAGTTGGCAAGAGTTATATTAGGTCAGCACACTTATGGGATGGAAGCACATAGATTCCTGTCACTGAAGACAATAAAGAGCAATGGCTGCAGGTGCACATTTCATATATAGTATATGCCTTATCATCGCCATAGTCAATGCTGTTTGACCTTGGCGATCTACTTGTTACACACAGATCTCATTTCACTGCAGCAGGTACATTGACACTATGCATTTTCCCATTGTTTTGGTATTTCATGAAATGTACGCTTTTGTGTGTTTTTATACCCGTCCCTCACTTTAGGTGCTAACAATGGGGTTAAATGTCATGTGATGGCAACAAGGTCAAAGGGCATATGACATCACTTCCTGTGAAGTCATCGGGTGTGTGATGTCACTTCCGCTACCTTCAGCATTTTGGTGACATGACATCCCTGGATGGAACTAAGGGAGCCTTTCCAATTGGCTGTGGTCAGTGTGACCCAAATGTGACTATAGTAAAGCATAAAATAGACTGAAATTCAGTTTAAGTAAAGCTGCTCTATGTTACAGAGGATTCCCTGCCTAAAGACAGGGAATATTCACAGCATGTGCATCTATCAAAGCTGGAGAACAGGAGTTACAGTAAGTAACTTATTCAGGAATGAGACGCAGACACAGTGAGCTCAAGGTTTTGGCTATAAACATTTATTCAAAATTAAAGGGGTTGGTAAAGGCCTCACTATCCCTACTCTAGGAGGTATTTGCCTACCTCAACCAAAACTAAAGGTCTGTCCAGTGTCAGGATGCCCAAAGCAAAATGTCCTGTGTCTGAAATCCTATCCTCGCCCTCACATTCTACACAACTACTCTAATATGTGAAGGGTAATGTCTTTTGCCTTGTAAGTGCCCAAATGTTCAAGTTGAAAAGAAATGTATAACCCCAACTCCAAAGTTCCCAATGGATAAAGGTCACAGTTCCAGGAGACAACTACCTTCCCCAGGTTTCTCTTCAAGACACTTCAAATTCCTAAGGGCATGAATTTTCCTTAGAGCTATTTGTTAAACAAAATACTTGTATACAAAAAAAACAACTTGGGTGCAAGTTCCAACCTCATAGTTTACCTGTTGTACTCCCTTGCCTGGTTCTTTTCCACTTTGTTTAACTTGCTTTTTAGATGGCTTTGCCGTTGTATTCCCCTTCCAGGATGTCTTTATGTTATTGACTTTGCGCACTTACAAACCTGACTTTGGCCTGGTGTACTTTCCTGCCAGGGTTTTTCATATGAGTTACTTTATGGACTTGCGAACTTGACTTTGCCTGGTATACTTTCCTGCCAGGGCTTTTCATGTGATCTACTCCACACACTTGCAGGATTGCTTTTGCCTGGTTTACTCTCCTGCCAGGGATTTTAATCTAATTTAATTTATGCAATTGCAAACTTGATTTCGCCTGGCTTATTCTCCTGGCAGGGCTTTTCATCCAATTTTACTTTACTTGCTTTTGCTTGGTTTACTCTCCTGCCAGGGTTTTTCATTTGATTTTACTTTGTACAATTGCAAACTTGCTTTTGCCTGGTCTACTCTTCTGCCCAGACTTTTCATCTAATTTTACTTTACTTGCTTTCGCCTGGTTTACTCTTCTGCCAGGGTTTTTCATCTGATTTTACTTTATACAGTTGCAAACTTGCTATTGCCTGGTTTACTCTCCTGCCAGAGCTTTTGATCTGATTTACTTTATACAATTTGCAAACTTGACTTCATACAATTGAAAATGTGCTTTTACTTGGTTTACTCTCCTTCTAGGGATTTTCCTCTGATTTACTTTATACAACTTCAAACTTGCGTTTGCCTTATTTACTCAACTGCTAGGGCTGTTCATCTGTTTTACTTTATACAAATGCAAAACTTGCTTTTCTCTCACATTCATCTGTAAACACTTTTCAGCTTATATTGGATTTCATATTCCTTCTCATTCGCTTCATACACTTAGGTCTTTCTTTGGCAGCGTTGCTGAAGTGCCCCAGTGTCCCATTCTCTCTTTCTCTCTCTGGGACTCACCGGTGTCCTTCGGTTCCCTTGTGGTAGATTGGAGTCAGCATTTTTATGTCCCACCTCGCGATCTCCCCTTCTTCACCGAACAGCTTCCATGTCCTTAGCAGCTCCCGCTTTCCTCTGGGCTCTCGCACCATTTGCGGGTGGCAGTGAGGCTGCTCCCAGGTTCCTGGGCTTCTAGGAAGTTTCTTCTTTGTTCCCTCCCGCATTCACCCCATGGTGAACTGGCTTCTGCAGTCCTCTGTCTTCTGCTTCCTCCTGAGCCTGCCGGTTCTATGGTCATCTTCATGTCCTCACAGTCCCTCAATCAACACCGAGAGGGCTCGGCTTTCCCAGGTAGCGTCCTCCCACTTAATGCTGGGTAAAGTTTTTAAATGTCCTGCACCTATCACACACTCACAACCACTAGAGCATATCTGGTGCTTCTTGTCCCTGGTGATCTGCAGTACTCCATTCAGCCTCCTCATCCCAATATTTTAGCCGGGTATGTGGCTCTGTGGACTAATGCATCCACTACAGGGCCCTGTGTTTGACCTCATGGTCACAGGTTCGAATCCCAGCAGGTCTACTCAGCCCTTCATCCTTCAGAAGTCGATAAAATGTGTATCATTTAGTTGGGTAAGAATAAACATCTGTTATTAACGCCAAGAAGCCCTTTGTGGGTGAACGAGCACTTTACAAATACGCCTGTTATGTTATGTTATTTCTAGATGTATGGGAGTTGTAGGCAGTTCTTGGTGTTTTATGTGTAGAGTGTTGGAAGGTGTTACCAGTTGGTCTTGTGGATGGTTGAAGGGAATCAGAAAACTATGCCATTAAGGCATGGGAAATGGAAGGGGTATCCCTTAAAGGGAAAGGGCGATACCATGTCTCATCCAATGATGTATCACCCCTCTGAGGTGCTAGGCCCTAAAGACCCTCGCATATGGAAACAAGGCACAATCACCATACACCCAGTGATTGACAGACACGAGGATCGATTTCCAATTACTAGGGTTTATTGCAAAGCAAACATTCTCAGTCGGCCGACTGGGTCTAACGTCTCGCAACGTGTAATCACCCAGACTTCGTGAGAAGCAAGAGAGCGAACATTCTACAACAGTATCATATATATAAAAAGAAAATCATACAATCTCTTTGTGACACATCAAAAACACCCATAATGTATCTTCTTAAGCTAGGGTTCGATAATTGACAATTATGACAAATATGACACATCATGACACGTTTCTTAATCTATATTACTTGGTTTAGCAACAGTTGCAATTTGCAGTAAGCAGACATAGTTCTTTGTTATGAAGAACACAAAGCACTTGTTTAGCGAGGAAGCTGTGTTCGTAGGAGAGACACATTCCAAGGCATGCTATCTTCTGGTTTCTATTCGTGAACTAGGGGTCAGCCTGATCTAAAGAGGACCCTGAAAGGGGGGCCGCTAAGAAAGTATAATTCATGCTTTAACGGCCTGTTTCTACAGTTTCAGCGAGACAGGCAGGCACCTGACTTGGTGATTTAAGGCCTCTCTGCTCGCCTTCAAGGACGTGTGAGGGAGGAAAACAATGTATTTCTGTACTGTTTGGCATTTCTGTCTGGGCCGGTCTCTCAACATGTAACTTGTGGCCTTGCTCCGTGCATGAGCAGAATTAAATAAAATACATTTTGTAAAGCGCTTGAACGAAAGGAAAAGAAAGCAAATGGCGGATTAAGGGCACAAAATGGACACTCTATGATTATGGTGATGATTCTGTATTGGCGATGTAGGGCATATGATGCGATTGGTTTTCGGCCAACATAATATACCATGTATGCTTTGGTAGGGTAATTTCTGGACTCACAAACCCTTCTTTTGGCGGTAAGCCAAGAGCATCATCCATACATCGCATCTTCCTCTGACCATGTATCTAGTTCTGAGCTATGCATACTACTGTAATCGTCATCATCAATATTAATCGATATTAACTCTTTCATAGTTTCTGTTTCGTTGTTTGCATTCGTATCCACTTTGGAACCTCTTTTTTTATTATCATGTGTACGCATTCATCTGTAATTTCAGAGCAAAGGATTGGCAGGCAGTGTATGCAACAACAACATGTCATGAGGATTCCAAGTAATGTTACTATGATTGCAATTAGTTTCCATCCCCATGAGCGCAATAACTCCCAAAACCAGGAACGTATATTCAGCTCCCAACCACCTGTCGGGATACGAAGGTCAGAGCTCAGAATGTGTAATTTCTTTATTGCCTCAAAAATCGTAGGGGAGGAGTCACTTACAAATACGCAGCACACTGATCCCACAATTTTGCAAACACCTCCATGGTTGGCCAAAATTATATCAAGAGCCATTCTATTTTGAAGTGTCATTAATCTTACTGCCTTCTCTTCTAGGGTCATATTATACAATATGTCGGTCGTTCCATTTATTGTTTTTTCTAATATTCTGGACAGTCTCCGTATATTCCAGGAGTTCATTGCTTGGCCCCAAAATGGGATAAATGATTTTGCTATGTCTTCCGCAATTAATCCTGTTTCATCCCTCCGGGGCCAGGATCTAGATAATTTCAATATATCTGACGTTCTGGAAAGGAATGCACCTGGGAAAAGGATCCCTAAGTAACATGTCCCCCCAATTTCTAGGCAACCAGGGATAAGCTTTTTCTCCACATATAAAATAAACGGGATCACCTACATATATTGGTTCTTTTTCTCTCTCAAGTACTGAAATATTCGTGCATTTATTGAATGTCCCTACTGAATAGGAACCTTTTTTCCATAGGCAAAATGGGACAGTGCGAGGATTGTAATTTATAGTATACGAGGGCGGCACTAAGTCCTTGCTCCCTAATGTGTTCATGTGAAACGTGATTACAGATAATTTATAAGGCACATACAGTCTACCTACTGGCCTTACCACTGGTTTTATCACTCTTGCTCTGTTAAATATGGAACAACCTACAGGTTCCATTACCACTTTTTTAAACTCATCTATGTTTGTTCTATCTAACGGACCCGTATCACTCTTATTCCACTTCCCATAAAATAGTGCACTTAGAGATGCATAGCATGCTGTATTGAGAGGTAATGGCTGTACATACCAACCCATTCCTTTCCCGCCATGCTGGGGTAAATGGGAGCAGACCCAGCAACTTATTCTGTTCAGGATAGAGTGAGTCATATTCATTATTAAAAGCAACGTGTTATTGTTATAACCTTCCCTGTGTCTTTCTTCTAATCGAGGGAAAGTGTAAGAGAGTACATGGACTGGACTGTCTGTGGCAGGTGCATTGGTGGCAGGCAAAAGAGCACTTAATGGATGCACGCTCTCCAAATACCATAATACTGGGATCAGTGTACTCAGAATACTAAGTAGTATTATAATCATTAGCATGAATTTTCTACAGCAAATTCTTCTAGACATTTTTATAGTCTCTATATCTACTACGTCATCAGCGTTGGTGCAGGAGGGAACAGAAGTAAGTATGGGCAATGTGTGCAATCCTTCTCTCAAGCAAATACTCCCTGAGCAGCCTGAGAAGGAGCCTGAAAAGATTGCCACAAAGGGGAAAGGGCTAAAAGTGCCCCAACTTTGTACAGCTGAACCTGCATCATCGCAGGCTGACACTAAGCCTGCTTCATCACTCATTGCATCACAGGCTGACACTGAGCCTGCATATGGAAGTGAATCTGCACTGTTCATTGATCACACAGTACCTGGAGTGATAAGGTCAATCTACGTTCTCAAAATCGGACGTGATCTGATCTACATGTTTTGTTTTGCCTCTATTCCCAACAAGGATGAATTGGGAATCGGAGGCCGAGCGAAGCGGAGCATGGGAGCTGTACCAATCTGCATCAAATTGGGAACTCTGGAATGCGGCTTCCTGGTGCTATCTTTGAAAAAGTGAATGACATATGTTGATCACCCCATGGGGACAAATGGGGCGCATATGGTACAAACACTGAGCCTGAAGGCCTGAACAAATCTGTAACATCACGGCAGCAACAAAATGCGGGCCGTTGTCTGACCATATGACCCGTGGCAGGCTGATTCGAGAGAAGTACTCTTTCAGCATCACTTTTGCTGTGCTCATTGTTGTGCAGTCCTTAAGCGGGTATGCTTCCACCCATTTACTGAATGGAGAGACTACCACCAGGATATACTTAAGGTTCTGACATCGTTCCATTTCTATGAAATCAAAATGGATGACTTCTAAGGGTATAGAGGGGGGCCAAAACTACCTACAGGAGTAGTTGTTCCTTTTCCAATGTTATTTTGCAAACAAATCATACAATTCTGGACTAGTCTTTCTGCAGTTTTTCTAATGTGTGGATTCTGCCATACTGTGGCCAAATGCTGAATCATTTTTTTAGCACATATGTGTGTGGGACTGTGGGCCATGATGACCATCGCGGTTACATAGGAGTTGGGAAGCATCCACTTTCTACTCTCTTTGTCTACCCAGCAACCCTCCACGTCTAATTCCGCTGAGCCCTCAGCCCATTCTTTTATTTCATCTGCAGATGCTTCCACTTGCATCTCTTTAACTGTGGCAATACCATTTTCTATCATGCAGGGCACTTCTTCTGACTGAGCTATAAACATTTTCGTGTGTGGATCAGTGGCAGTTTGTTTCGCAATTTTGCCTGCAAATGTGTTTTCTTTTCCAACGTTACACGTTACTTTCTTATGCGCCTCGCATTTCATTATTGCTAGTCGCTTAGGACACGCCAGTGCAGACAACTATCTTGCTATTAAAGCACCATGTTGAATCTTGGTTCCATGTGATGTTAGAAAATCCCTCTCAGCCCAGAGTCGACCCCAATTGCGTACTGACTGTCAGTATATATGTTTACATTCAAATTTTCTGAAAATTCACATGCTCTTGTCAATGCTATTATCTCTGCAGCCTGTGCTGAATTATATGGGATCATTTTGCTCTCTACAATACTCTTTAGTGTTGTGATGGCATATGCAGCAGTTGATGTGCCATCGGGCAATTTAAAACAGGAACCGTTACAAAACATTTCTCCGTCTGGCTCTTTCTGTCGGGTGTCTGTTAGGTCAATTCTTCCTTTCATTTCTTGTTCAGTAACCATTATACAATCATGGGGTGGTAGTTCCTTCTCACCCATTCTTTCATTAGAAGGGGCCATTAATTCTGCAGGATGCAAAGCGCAACATCTCAAAATTTGAATGTGTGGTGCAAAGAGGACAATTTCATATCTCGTCAGTCTAGCTGATGTAAGATGTTGCGTCTGCGTTCTATTCAAAAGAACGTCTACTGTATGAGGCACCATCAAAGTTAAGGCGTGACCCAAAACCATTCCCTCGGTTTATTTTACCGACGCGGCAGCCGCAGCAACAGCTCGCAAACAGCGTGGCAAAGCGCATGCAACAGGATCCAGCGTGGAAGAAAAATAACCGCATGGTCTATTTCTTCCTCCTTGTCCCTGAGTCAAAACAGCCAACGCACAGCCATTATTTTCATGCACGAATAACTTAAAATCCTTTTCATAATTTGGTGTGCCCAAACTGGAGCTGAGCACAACGCAACTCTGAGCAAATGCATTCTGGCATTCCTCGCTCCATGGTAAAGGCGAAGCAACATCCTTCTTTTTCAATGCCACGATAGGTTTTACAATCATCACAAAATTGGCAATCCACTGCCTGCAATATGAAGCCATGCCTATTATGGCTCTGACTTCCTTCTGTGTCTTTGGAATAGGCATACCAGAGATGCTTTCTATCCTTTCTGGTGTCAGTCTCCTTCCCTCTTTCGAAGGTAGGTAGCCCAAATAGGCCACCTCCTTGTGACAATATTGGAATTTTTTAATGTAGCTTTATGTCCGTGTGCTGCCAAATGTGTCAACAATTTAACAGTACTCTCTTTGCAAATGTCTTCTGTGTCGGCAGCAATCAATAGGTCATCAATGTTCTGCAATAGTACACAACCTGTTGGCAATTCTAACATGTCTAGCTGTTCTTTTAGTGCTCTGCTATAAATACTCAGGCTCTCAGTGTAACCTTGTGGAATTCGTGTGCATGTGAAAGAACGTCCTCCTAACGTAAAAGCAAATAAATATCTGCTATCTGGATGTACTGGAATGCTTAAAAATGCGTACATAGGATCTATGACACTAAAATGTGAAGCAGAGGCTGGAATCATTGTCAAAATGGTAGTGACATCTGGGACCAATGGGAATTGGGGATAAACTACTTTATTCAATCCGTGCAAATCAATTATAAAACGATATGGTATTTCATTACCTCCTTTCTTATACACTGGAAGGATGGGACTGTTGCAAGTGCTACCAGTAATCTCTTCTATCACGCTTCACTTAATCAAATCAGAAACAATGCATTTCAATGCTTTTTCACCTCCACCGAAATTTTATACTGTGCGATACGTGGCAATGTAACTCCCTCCTTCAAAACAATTCTCACTGGCTCTATTTTCAAACAACCAACATCGCTGTCATTCATCGCCCATATACAAGTCGGTACGTTACTTAATTCAGTCGGTAATGGTTTAGACAAAAATTGTGATACTGGCATCTTTTGTGGTGATATTGTCAAATACACTGCATCAGGAGAACAATGAATAACCGCACTTACGGGCCGATTCATGTAATAAATGTGCGCTGAAAAGGGGAGCGCAAGCGGGAACATCGCAGCGCAAACGTGAAAATCGCAGCGCACGCATGCCAAAGCCACGCACATCGATTCATGGAATTCAGTGCGCGTGTAAATCCTGGGATGTGCGCTAAAATCGTGGGTGGCGCACGCGGGCGCACATGTCATTAAACGCGTGTGCTACGCACACAGGGAAATGCTCGCAACGCCCAAACGCGCGCCAACAACACATATTCATGGAATAAAACAGGGGAAAGGCGTGCGCCAAAAAAGACGCGTTAATCCGGAAACACGTACGCCAGCAGGAGGCAGGCATAAGCGGACCTGCGCAGCATAAAAGTGCACACAAACAACAAACAAGCTCAGACGCTACGATGAATATACCGTTCCTCGCAGCAGTGGTCGTGGGACACCGCAGAAGGAGGAGGATAGCCAGGCCCCGCATTTCTTTTTACCCAGGACCAGCCTTTTTGGGATTCCTGATTACCAGGTGTATGGGAGGTCCAGGTTTCCACCACACATAATCCTAGAACTGGTATGGGAGTGGCAGGATGACCTCACATCACCCACCCTGTGCTCCCAAGCACTGAGCCCCTTGGAAAAGATGCTCAATGTACTGCACTTCTTGGCTACTGGGTCATTTCAGTGGACAAGTGCCATAGTGGGGGGTGTGTCACAGGCCACGCAGTCATGCTGCCTACACCAGGTGTTGGCCATCATGACTGCACGCCCCTCAGTCCACAGGCACATATACATGCCCAGAACACCTGCAGAAAGGCAGGCCGTGGTGCAGGACTTTTACGAGGCGACACTTCCCCAAAGTGCTAGGTGCCATTGATTGCACCCATGTGTCTCTACGTCCTCCCAGGGCCACTGAACACATATATCGAAACCGCAAGCACTGGCATTTAATGAACGTGCAGGTAGTATGTGATGCCAAGGGAATAATCACTTCAGTATATGCCAACTATCCAGGGTCAAGCCATGATAGTTTCATTTTCAGAATGTCACCCCTAAACCGGGACCTGGAAGCTGGGCGGCATGGCGACACATGGCTGATTGGTGAGTATAAATGCCTTTGCACATGCATGCATGTCAGATATTGAGTAATGTGACAACCCCACTAATGATAACCATCATCACCTCCCCAGGGGACAGTGCCTACCCTCTGAGCACCTACATGATGACGCCAATTCGGAACTCCACCACACCACACGAGGTAAGATACAAAACAGCCCATATTGCAACCCGGGGCATAGTGGAGCGCACATTCGGAGTCCTCAAGTCACGCTTTCGCTCCCTTGACCGCTCTGGTGGGCAGCTGCTATACGCGCCCCCAGTAGTGTGCAGGATCATAGCGGCAGCATGTGTCCTGCACAACGTTGTAACACGCCGGCGCGTGCCGGTGGACATGGTGGTGCCCCCACGTCCCCACCCACATGCACGGCCGCTGCGCATGGGAGGTGAAAGGGCACGTGGTGAGGCAGCCCATACCCAGCTTGTGGCAAATTACTTCACCTAAAATCCCACCCCTGCGGAGTGCACACAGGCCTGGCACATACCAGCTGACAATCAATGATGATGACAAAAGGTACAGTCAACTGTCACAACCATAACAGCCTGAGATTGTTCACCTGGAAGTGTTACATTGTGTGCATCCCTACCTACTTAAAGACACCCAATGCTACGTCACAAAAAGACACACATTCATGCAGCAGGAATGACTACCCCTTTGCAAAATACCACATCAAAATAGTGCCATGTCACCCAACCCCTCCCCATCTCAGCTACCCAACACACCATGGCATAGCATGCAATGTGAAAGCAACTAAATGAATACACACAAAGTGCACTGTCCCTAATGTAAACAGTCGACAGACAATATGCTCTCATTAATCAATAAGAAACACCACACATGAACAAATAGTTACCAGCAACAGAAAACATCAGTACAGGAAGAAACCGTGGCAATATATGACAGCAAAAAATTAACGTAGTGCAAGTCTCACAACCTGACTAAGGCAGCACATCGACCCCTTCCAACTGCAGAGTGTTGCTGTCAGGCAAATGTCTCAGTGTACTGCATACAACATGAACTGAATCTGCAAAGGAGACGGCCTTGTGAAGACATGAAGAACCTACATGTAAATAAGGAGAAAGACATGGATGCACAAGCACATATCAATACTCCATGCAGTATAGAATCCAACAACAATCCCCACTAGGGATGTACACACAGTTTTGACTACAGACCGCCCACACAACTCATGGGAGCCCAATGTCACTGTGTAAGTTATTGTCACTTGGTCACACCCTTTGCAAGCCCATGGAAAGGGGAAGCAGTAGGGGTGTGTGTGTCAGGAAACCAAGCATCTAACCCAAAGACAGGACAAGCCTGCAGGTGCCCAGCTGGAATACACAGTGGATGCCCACGGGAGCCACACAAAGCAACACTCTGTAAAAAAATAAAAAATAAAAAAATAAAAAATGGCCATGTGTGGACCAGGGGAGGGGGGAGGCCACCCAGGAGGGATGAGGTACAGGGTGCATCCCAACACCCACATGTGTGGCTGTTGAAAAAAAAATAAACGTCCATTGGCTCATGGCCTGCACGGCTACGCTACAGTGGGAGAACTGCCGTCGCTGTCATCACCCTCTGCTGCTACATCAGGAGGTGGCTGTGATATGGGAGGCAGCCCACGCAAAGCCCTGGTATGGTCCTCCATGGCAGCAAGCATGCGAGTCTGGATGGTTTGGTTCTGCAGGATGATGGTACAGAGATCCCCATGCAGCACCTCACGGGTAGCATGCATTTCTGCCTGCATGGCCTCGCGTGATGCCCGGATCTCCTGACGGGTTGCCTGGAGCTCAGCTGACACTGAACGTGTGAGCTGCTCCAGCTGCTGTTCGGACCTAAAATTCCGGGAAACCTCAAGTTCACCCAGAGTATCTCTGAGGGACCCGTGTTCTAACCTCAGGGCTTCCCTGTGGGCCTGTGACTCTACAGATATGGCTGCACGCAGGGTCTCCAGTGCAGCCTGTCGGTCCCTGTTGGACATGTCCTTGCTGTGTGAGTGGCAAATGGAGTCTGTTGCCTGCTGCTGGAGCTCCATCTGCCTTTCAGGGGGGATAATGGAAGTGGCCAATCTATCCATTGCCTGAGCCATCATTTCACACGATGCCCCCTGTTGTGCTGCTATACTGTAAATGGAGTTCTCCCACACAGTATTGCCTGGTGGCGCACGGCCACCGCGTTAGCGGGCACAACACCTGTTTGGGGCAAGGCGATCTGCACCTTGCTGTGCTGGCACTGCCTGAGGCTGCAGGACTGCATTCCTCCTTTGATCTGCTGGCCCAGGAACAGGAGCAAATATTCTGAAGTGTGACACTGCATCCGTAACCGCCACAGGCGGACTTTCCAACACTGAGATCCCCATAGAGGGGTCTACCCCCGGTGCAGGTGGGTTGGACAGAACAGCATCCCTGCCAGAAACACTCACCTGCGATGGCACACATGTCTCATTGTCCGATTCAGCACCTGATTCATAGAGGTCTGTGGAGGTGTACCCAGAGACACCCGTGGACAGTATGGTCTGCAGGAGGATTGGGTTTTCACCCACCACCACCCCACGTCCTCCACTGGTGCCCGGTTGTGGCTGAGATTCCTCCTGGGTCTGCACCATCTCCTCCTCCTCAACAGCATCAAGTTCCTCATCACCTGCAAAAACATGAAAGACAACAAATGGAAACAGGCATGAGCACCATAGCACACACATAGGCCTGACGAGGCAGAGATCCAGTACATAAATTGCACATGTCCCACATGACTATAACCCTGGCATGCATGCACTGTCAATGAGTTGGAAGGGGAGGCAAAAAGCACTCACTGAGGACTCCAAGATGGAAAAGCAACACATGTGCAGCATGCTGGATAGCACTGGCAGCACACATTAGCCTGTGAGTGGCATGTCCAATACACATACATGACACATGCCATCACACAGATGGCACGTAGCACAGCCATGGTATATTTGACAAGTACAGCCATATGGTAGGAAATCAGTATTGTCACCCATCCATGTGAGATGGACATGATGAGATGAAACATAGAAAATAGTGTGACAAAACACGCATGTGCCACATGCTGCAAAAGATCTAGTGTTCACTGATACAGTGATGGCAGGCAGATGAATACCTCAATGGTTGGTCACTTCAACATGACAGAAGACAACAGTCATGTTCAACATTCAAACAGGGACCAGAAATGATTGTGTGCAGCCCTTACTCAATCAGCCTGAATGGTTAAATCATTCCCATAACAAGGTAATAAATGTGGGCCATTGTGGGGTGTAATGTATGACAGAAGTATGTCACATTTGTGGCAGTACGTCAGAAAAATGTGTCCTAAAAATGGCAAGGATTGAAACAATCAGGCTGAATGAACAGGAAAACATTTTGAACAATGTAGTTGCAAGATAACAGTTGAAGGGCAACTGCAGTAAACTGGTGCAAGTTGTCAACTGTGGTCAGAAGGGATACTGTCATACCCAAACCCAAGGCCGGGGAATGGTTTGGAGGGACAACATGGGTGGCCCATACCAGTCATGACTACACAGCCTCACATGGCACTCAACCAGAACACATCATCCAAGCAACATACACATGGATTGCACACACATGCATGGGCATTCACCGGACAATGCTTCAAAATTTGGTAGGTCTCCCACGCCTCAGATCTGTTCCTCTGTGATGAAGCCTCCAGCGACAGACTCATGTTTAGTGAGTTGGTCGTCTTCTGGTGAAGACCCACCGCCAGTCACCAGAGTAGAGGCATGATTGGAATTCAGCTTGTTCTTTGCTCTGCGTTTCAGGTCATTCCACCGCTTATAGCAATCATCAGCTGTGCGCCTCACAAATCCAAGGGCACTAATGTGGTCTGCGATGGTCTGCCAGTGGGCCCTACATTGAGCAGGCGTAGTCTTGCACCCTGCAGTCACCACCATTTCGCGGCTATGTGCCAACACATAGGCCACAAGTGCATCTAGTTCGGCGTCATTGAAGCTAGGCTTCCTTGACGTGCCCGATTGTGTAGCCGTGTCAGGGGTACCAGCCTGTAGTGCAAGAGCACCCTTCTTCTTCTTGGAAGGTGGTGCAGATCCTGAGTGGCTTACGCCACTCTGGTTGGTAGGGGCAGAAGCGCAGGTGGACTGGGTACTTGAAGTTTGCAAATGCACAATGACCAAACGTCTCACTGAAGGCATTGGCTGCAGGGTGATGTTGGCAGGACCAACCTCGGTGTGAGGGACTTGGACCGACACTATCCCGGCTGGGAGACTCGGAGCTGGGGTGGATTGAGCTGCAGCTGCCCCTGCAGCCTCCTCACCCTGGCTACTTGGGGCAGCAGATGACATTGCTGCCCCAGATCCACGTGGCCTGGTGACAGCAACTTTCACCGCCACATGTGGCTTAGACTTGGTGACACGGAAGTCAGCCTGGGAGTCATCCTGTGCCGGTTCAGTTGACAATATGGGCCGGTTTAACAAGGGCTGAGCTAGGATGGTGTCAGCTACATTTCCCACAACCATTGGGGAGGGGTGGGGCATAGGTGGCCCCGATTGGTCCTCCACACACTGGCCTCTTGGGCCATCCTGCACATCCTGGCCACGTCCCCTACCGCGCCCACCTTTTGGAGGTCGGCTACCTTTGCCTCCCTTACTTTGCCTCCCTTACTGCTTGGTTGCCTCCCAACCATGGCACTGATGTTGTTGTGCGTATGGGAGTTGCAGTAAACAATTGTCCTGGGCAATTGGGGTGAAAGGGGTAGGGTACTAGATGGAATTCGCACCCTAGTGCTCTAGCAAGGCTGTCTGTGACCTCTGGGGGAAGATGACGGGTCACGCAACGCACAGGCACCCCGAAAACAAAATTAAACATGCATGCAACCGCTGATAGACCACGTGCGTGGAAAAATGAACACGCAGCCTAAAATGACCTCTGAAGGGGTACGCGACACACTGGGGCAACCACAGTTGGAAAATATGTGCGCGACTCACCGTCTGCCTGGAAAAAGAACGTGAAAAAGACACAAATGTGCGCGTTGGCAATACCCCCGCCAAAAGAAGAATTGAACGCTGTCTGAGTAAACAGGGAGTACGAACTGGAACCGTTGTGAAGTAATCGCGTGTGAACTGACAAGAAGTGCAAGAATCACCCGCTCGCTCTCCACAAAAAGCACGTACAAGAAAATGGCATCCTACGCGTACCTTTTAAGCCAGCCCACACGTGCCACGTCACTTACGCGCGCACACGCTAAGGGCCTTTCCTCCAATTACACGCAGTGCCACCCGGACGTGCAGTTTTTTCACGTGTACAATGAACATGCACCCGTGCTGTGGGAAACGCCCCCCAGAGCCCTGAGCACACTCCCACCTGCCATCTGCTGCTGCCTGGCTGCCTGCTGCCCACGTGCCCTGCTATTTGGTGCCTGCACGTCAGCCATCTGCAGGGGTCCAGTTGCTGTGTCCACCCCCTGCTGGAACAGAAGACTCCCGACTGGGATACCATCGCTCCACAGCCCAGCCCCAGGACCCAGTTGCCCATCCACACCTGCCTCGGGGGTCGCCATGTCAGGGCAGAAACCATCAGAGACCACTGGCGACCCCCAGACAGAGAGGCAGAGGGCTACCAGCTTCAGTGACAAGGAAGTTGGTATCCTGGTGGAGCAAGTTCTGGGGCATTATGATACCCTCTTCACACCATCGTGCGCTGACAAGGAAGGACGGGAGAGGATCTGGGAGGATATAGTGGTTGCCATCAACGCGGAGGGGTGGCAACCCGCGACATCAAGCATGTCCGGAAGCACTGGGAGGACTTCAGGTCCAGGACCCTCACAAGGCCCGACGCCTCTTGAAGGCAGAAGATGCAGAGAGGTGCCGAGTCAGCCTGACCAACATCCAGATGAGGGTCCTGGAATGCATAAGACCAGCGCTCCACGTCCAGATCCTTCGAAGGAAGACCCGTCTGGAGTTGAGCGGTAAGTGGCCATGCATTGCTGTGTGAAACAGGGCATGTTGCCGTGTGCTGCTAGTCAGCTGCTTGCCTGTATGTGTTACATAGGCCATGTATGGATGTGTGTGTGCAGGGACATCATGGTAATGCATGTGAGACCAGTAATGCGTGAACCACATGGAGCTGCATGCGGAATGCACACATGAATGCATGCCTGTCTCTGTTCTTGGACATGGATGGGGGTGGGAGATGGGTGCTGCTCTCATGTACATGTATGGTGTACATGTCTGTGTGTCTGAGAAGCGTGTGTGTGACTTTTAAATGCCATGGATGCATGACACATGTCCGTGACGATGTGTTCATTCACTTATGCAGTCTAGTCACCCTTGTATCCACTGTGTCTGTGGTGTACGAGCCCTGATGCATGACCCTCCGGTGATGTGTGTGCATGGGATCAGTATGATGCATGTGAGTTTGAAGCCAAACCTTTATGTCAAAAGAGGCCCTTGTACATGGATGCTGATGTTGATTGCATGCACCGTGCCTGTTTCTGCATGTGTGTTGCCTGCATTGACCCATGTGTTGTGGAGGGACAGGATGGAAGTGACGTTTGACAGTGCCACTCATGTGTTATTGTTTCCTGTCTAGGGGACTATTGTACAGTACCATGATGCTTGTGTTCTATGTCTCCCTCTATGCAGCGTTGAGTGAAGAAGAGGGCGGAGACGGCACTGTGGAGCAAAGCGGCGAGGATGCCTCCACCGGGCAGCGACGCAAGGCCCAGCCACCCTCCCAGAAATTGCAATCATCCGGGAGCCAGGGGACTGGTGCCGCGTCTGCCACTACGGCTGTAGCGAAAGGGCCGGGTGAGCCCCCACAGGGGCTTGCAATGGTGGAAGACGGTGTGGAGACATCCAGCTTGGTGGTCTCCACAGAGGAGGAGGAGCCCGCTACTGAGCCGCACATGGGGCCTGGTGGGGGTAGTACCACTGGTGCAAGTGGTGCAGTCCAGGGGCAGGAGGCAGCACAGGTCACCGCGCAGGGGCCTGTGCATGTTGCTGTCCCTGACCCTGTGACTGCACCACCATGCACCAGCAGGTAGGGGGGAGGCCCACATCATCTGGCACTCCACTACCTGTGGACGAGGAGTCCCGTGACCGTATGGGCCCTGTCCTGATTGGTGGTGTCGCGTTGCGCACACGTGACATTCAGGGGACCACGCACGCCATCACGAAGAGCTGTGTGCCAACGTGGCACAGTTGGGAGGGGCCATGGTCGGAGGGTTCCTACATGTGTCGCACACTCTGGCGGACCTCTCCTCCTCTGTGGAGACTATGCGCCAGTCGTTCTCCCTGCCGTCTTCCGCCCCAGATTCCACCAGGGCCCCCTGTGGACCTTGCCCGACCAACACAGCCAGCTTGGTGGAGATCCCATCCCTGCCACAGTCGGAGGTCCAGCAGGGGTGGACACCCCACCAACTGGAGACCAGCAGATGGAGGATGTGCAGACATCATCGGACAGGGCACATGGACAGCAGCACCAGCAGGCTCAAGGTGGGAGCGATGATGGCTCGGGGCCATCAACATCAGAGGGGCAGGCATTGGCCAGAGGGCAGGAGGACCCTGGAATGGGAGTGTCCTCTGTGTGGCGGCGGTTGGGCCAGCGGATAGATGCGGCGCGGCAGCGGGTGGAAGAGGCACGACTCTCCATGGTCAGGGCGGAGTTCTCCATGCGCCGGGCGTTGAGGCGGGCTGAGTGCCTCGAGGCAACTCGCAGGGAGTTGGAACAGGCCATGACTGCATCCCTGCAAGACCTCGGGCCAGGGCAGAGGCCCGCCTCCAGGAGATTGACATGGAGTTCGATGATGCCCTGGCCCACGACATCACAGAGTGAGCCGTAGGACTTGCCCGCCGCCATTGTATATAATTAGTTAGTGTTAGGTTCCCTTTCTGTTTTGATTTCTTTTGGGACGCTTGGACAATGCCCCACATTTTTGTATATAGTTCTTCATTAGGTAGGGTTTTTTTTATAGGTTTCATTTCATTTGTTGGGATCATGGACCCTGGTTTCAATTGTTGTACATAGTTGAATTGTGGATTTCTGAAACATAATTTATTTTAAATCACCATGGATGAATGGATTTTACAATTTACGTTTCCTTTGGATTTGCTTTGGTGGAAGGAGAGTTTGGACTAACTTTCTTTTGGATTACTTTAGATTGAGACTTAATTTCCTTTTTTCATTTTTGGACATGCATTTCTTTTCTTGTTTGAAATAATTTTCATGATTTCATTCCATTAGCTTCATTATGTGCAAAATACATTTTGATTTATTACTTCCATGTGTGGAATTCGCTCATTGGTTTACTGCATGTCACAATGTGGGTTTACACAATCACATGCACCCAGTGTGTGTGTGTGAGACGGACATGTGTTGATGTGCATAGTTGACTTTTGGTTTGTGTCATGAAATAGGCCTTTCAGTGTGGGGTGGATGGGAAACTTGATTGGGTCTCAAGACTGGGGTGGCATGCAGTGGGATTTTGGTGGACATGAGGCCCATGAATGTGCATCTTTATGACATGTTGGGGGGGACATGAGTCGGGGCCTGTTGGCAGGTGCCCGTCAATGCTGGATGGGTGGGGGTGCAGGGGGACATGAGTCGAGGGCCTGCTGGCAGGTGCCCGTCAATGCTGGATGGGTGGGGTTTCAGGGAGACATGAGTCGGGGCCTGCTGGCAGGTGCCCGTCATTGCTGGATGGGTGGGGGTGCAGGGGGACATGAGTCGGTGCTCACTAGTGCATGGTGACATGTGGGCTGGCTGGGGGGCATGCCCAGGGTGATTGGCTGCCTACGGGACATGAACAGGGGTGCAGGGTAGTCCCCTGTGGTGTGGGCTTCCTGCAGGGGCTGGGGAGGGGGTAGAGGGCACACCTGGGAGGACCCACACTGCCAATTCACGTGTGAAACTTCCCACGGACCCCCCAAATACACGTACCCCGCTCGCACAAGGCCTATCGCGTGTGATTCTCCACGCGCATCCCCCAAATACACATACCCCGCTCGCACAAGGCCTATCGCGAGTGAAACTACCCACGCACCCCAGAAATACACGTACCCCGCTCGCACAAGGCCTTTCGCGTGTGATTCTCCCTGCGCACCCCTCAGAATACACATACCCCTCTCCCCAAGCCCTATCCCGTGTGAATCTCCACGTGCACCCCCAAATACATGTACCCCGCTCGCACAAGGCTTATCGCGTGTGATTCTCCACGCGCACCCCCAAATACACGTACCCCGCTCGCACAAGGCCTATCGCGTGTGATTCTCCACGCGCACCCCACAAATGCACGTACCCCGCTCGCACAGGGCCTATCGCGTGTGAAACTTCCCGTGCACCCCAGAAATATACGTACCCCGCTCGCAAAAGGCCTTTCGCGTGTGATTCTCCCCACGCACCCCTCAGAATACACGTACCCCGCTCCCCAAGCCTTATCGCGTGTGATTTTCAATGTGCACCCCCGAAATACACGAACCCCAATTGCACAAGGCTATCGCGTGTGATTCTCCATGCGCACCCCCGAAATACACATACCCCATTCGCACAAGGCCTATCTTGTGTGATTCTCCATGCACACCCCCCAAATACACGTACCCCGCTTGCACAAGGCCTATCACGTGTATTTCTCCACGTGCACCCCCCAAATACACATACACCGCTCGCACAAGGCCTATCGCGAGTGAAACCTCCCACGCACCCCAGAAATACACGTACCCCGCTTGCACAAGGCCTATCGCGTGTGATTCTCCCTGCGCACCCCTCAGAATACACATACCCCGCTTCCCAAGCCCTATCGCGTGTGAATCTCCACGTGCAGCCCCAAATACATGTACCCCGCTCGCACAAGGCTTATCGCGTGTGATTCTCCATGCGCACCCCCCAAATACACGTACTCCGCTCGCACAAGGCCTATCGCGTGTGATTCTCTACGCACACCCCACAAATGCACGTACCCCACTCGCACAGGGCCTATCGCGTGTGAAACTTCCCGTGCACCCCAGAAATATACGTACCCCACTCGCAAAAGGCCTTTCGCGTGTGATTCTCCCCACGCACCCCTCAGAATACACGTACCCTGCTCCCCAAGCCCTATTGCGTGTGATTATCAATGCGCACCCCGGAAATACACGTACCCCACTCGCACAAGGCCTATCGCGTGTGATTCTCCATGCGCACACCCGAAATACACGTACCCCATTCACTCAAGGCCTATCTTGTGTGATTCTCCACGCACACCCCCCAAATACACGTACCCCGCTTGCACAAGGCCTATCACGTGTGATTCTCCACGTACACCCCCCAAATACACATACACCGCTCGCACGAGGCCTATCGCGTGTGATTCTCCATGTGCACCCCCCAAATACATGTACCCCACTCGCATAAGGCCTATCACGTGTGATTCTCCACGCGCACCCCCAAATGCATGTACCCCGCTCGCACAGGGCCTATCGCGTGTGAAACTTCCCGCGCACCCCAGAAATACACGTACCCCGCTCGCGCAGGGCCTTTCGCGTGTGATTCTCCCCGCGCACCCCTCGGAATACACGTAACCCGCTTGGCCAAGGACTATTGCATGTGACACTTGCTGCACACCCCCAGAAATACACGTACCCCGCTCACACGAGCCCTGTAGCGTGTGATAATTCCAGCATACCCCAGAAATACACGTTCCCCGCTCGCGTGATTGCAGTGTAGCGGACCTGTAAACTGGTCCCTTTGAGCTGCATTGGGGATTTCAATGGCTTTTCCTTGCGCAAGGGGCGTTCTTGGGGGCGTAACTGGCGCTGCGGGATGTTCTCTGAGCCAGTGCTCATTATAGCTTGGGAATTCCATGAATACGCTGTGCGCCAGAATGCTGTTTAGCGCACACGGCTGGCGTACGATCCCTCTCTGCGCTGCTCGCATGCGCTACCTCTGCGCTGAAATCTATGAATTACCCCGTTCATTTTTTCAACAAATTTAAACCCAATAAATTCTCGCCGCAATTTTGTGTCAAAAGGAACGGGCTTGACTCAGTGAATGGACCTAGTGTTATAGGTACTGATTGTTACACTGGACTGATTACTGGGGTACCTGCGAACCCTACTGAAACATTCTTTTGCCCTGACAGTTGTATCTCCGGAACCAAGTGATGGTCAAACGAGCACTTCTGCGCACCTGTGTCCACTAGAAAAGTGTGCTCTCTATTCCCTACTTTCATCTCTACGTAGGGCCCTTTCTGGTCAACGGGAATATATACTGGTTCCGACCCCTGTCTTGGGCTGTCCTAGTAGTTGAACAACACATCATCCGATGTGAAGTCACCAGAATAGTGTGAATTGGATTGAGTATCAAAAACATTCTCTTCTCCTGCACTATTCTGCTGATGTTGGTTTTGGTTCTGATTCGTGTTATTATTTCCTTGCTTATTCTGATTTTGTGGCATTCTTGTGTTTCTATTTTGTCCTTGTGTTACCGGGCGACCTCTATTCTGTCTTCTTGGGGCATTTCCATTCCTATTCTGTAAATGTGGGCACTGTACTCGCCAATGGCCTTCTTCCTTACAATATGCACATTGATACAGTCCAATTGGACCTTCGTGCATGTTGGAGAAATTCCCTCGCGTTTGTGCATTTCCTCCGCCCCTATTATTATTCGCTACCTGTTGCATTAATACTCTCGTTTTTAGATTCACCCTATCTCTCACCTCTTTTTCTTTTTCTGTATGTACTCTATTCTCATAGTATTGTGCCATGTGTAATACTTCACTCTGTGATTTTGCTTGCCACACACTTTCAGACGTCATTATTAAATTTTGAATTTTCAGTAGCAACCCTCTCACATATTTGTCAACAAATTATCTCTTCTCGGGTTCAGTGCTTAAATCTTGGCCACTAAAGTCTGCAAATACTTCTTCAAATCTGTTAAAATAGTCAGTAGCCAATTCATCTTTGCCTTGCATGCATGCCGTTAATTTGTCTGAGATAATTCTCCTTTCAGGTACCAAAATCTTTCATTTCTGTACTATTCCTGCTGGTAATGCTAACAGAGCTGGCGATGGCTTCTCGACAGCTTTTCTGTCCGTATCCTCTTTTATCAAATATTCCCATGTATCACCCAAAATATCAGTGTCATATACATTCCTAATTTGCTTCCATATATCTACTGGGAGAATCACAGGAAATAATAGGTCAATATCACTCATTGTAAAAATGGACGATTTCAAATACGACTCAATCTCTTTATAAAATCCTGCCGGATTCTTTCTCAGATCAGGGATTGTTTGTTTTATATTATTCACTTCTTGCTTAGAAAAAGGGACATGCACAAATTGTGCCGTATAATGGGCTTCTATTACCTGTGCGTCAGTCGTATCAGTGGTGGCAATCTCTACTTTTGGCACGAAGGTGGGAGGGACTTCCCTCATGGGAAATATCGAACTAGGCGTTTCCTTATTCGTTTTTTATTAAGCACTATAGCTAAATCGAGGGAAAGGGCAGTCTTTCCAGTTTCAGGTGAAAACGCTCTCTTGTATATTGTCATTAGGTCAAGGGGACAACAACATTTTTTTTCATAACATTCATCTTGCAAATACTCAACCATCACCTGCAATACTTTCCTCTGCATCTCTATCGTATACTGATCGAACGTATCATGCACCTCCATTGTAGAAATTCTAGCATCCGTAATCCATCTAATTGCCTCTCGTGTACCAGTTTCATTTCTTCACTAACAGGTTTTGACGACGGAAAAAATCGCTGCACGACATATGGTCCCACCTGTTATTTCCCTCTTTTCATCTCTGCATACAATTCATCAAGTTCATCCTTAAACTCAAATAGCCTGTCTACGTGCTCTTTTATTTCTGCTGCACTTTCCCTCATACGCGAAAAAGCATTCAGATCCCGTAACTTCTGCGGTGCTAACACACAAGTTAATTTCTTCCATCCGTCTATAAGATACTCCCCCATGCATTTTAACAATACCTGTTTTTCAATGAGCTTCTGATAGTCATACATTGCACTCAGCGTGGATCCCTCGTCATTTCCTTCAATATACGTTTCTGCCCATTCTTTAAGTTCTTCTCTCTTCTCCCTGCTAACCGTACTACGGGTTACTCAGGTGCTTCCTCTCTGTGCAGGCCCCGCCTCTGTAGAGCTGCCTTCTCCAGCAGCTGCAAATTCCTGCTCTGTCGGCGGTGGGGGAAATCGTATCACATGCGCAGGGGGAGATGGTGCACTTGGAACAACAGGAATGGGGGGTGGCAATTGAGGTGGAGCAATGGGTACTGGTGCAATCGTGTCAATATTATTTTAAGGGCATTCTCGTATTTTTTCAATCAAAATTGTATTTATTAGTTCATCTGATGCATGTAACTCTTGTTGTGGATATATCTTTTGTATGTCTAATTGGATACTCCTATCCCCTCTTCTGATATCCACAGCCCATTTGAGCTCTTCTAGTTCTATTGCTTTTTCTGTGTTTGATTTATGCCTTCACGCATGTATCTCCTTCACGCATGTATCTCCCTACTTTTTAAATGGAGGTTAGCTTCTTTCCTCGTCTCTTATGACGTCAATTATCGCGGGGCGTGCTTTCTTGTGCAGAAATACTGATTCTAATTGCTCTATTAGGGCCATCTCAAAAGTACTGTCTTTCGGCCACTGCAAATCTACTACATGTCTGGTCTGCCTATGCCAAATTTCATTAAACATTATCGCTCCTATTGCATATTTCACATACATTTCAAATGCTGGCCACCCTATGGGCGGTGCAACCTGGCCAGTTTCCAAAGATTGTCTACCGCAGTGGAAAAATCCCACTAGACAGGAAGACAATTTCCCAGGCATGTTGATCTTATTTATACCTTACCCTGGGCATTTGATCTTGTAAGAGCAACACTTAACCAATATCAGGGCTGTTAAGAATTGGGGTATGACTCACCTGATCAATCAGTTCATCTCTCAAGACTCAATTCGTCCGTATACAGAAGCAACCAAGAATCGTCGTGACTGCGTATCTGGCTCAATCTGCCTCGTTTCGGGACCCTCGCCTTCTTGCTCTCTGGCCGCTGCTCGCCGATCAGGGACCGGTTGTGTACAGATCTGCAAAGGAGTCTCTCATCACTTTCACATGGGCACCCCGAACACCTTTCGATCCTGGTTCGACGGCCTCGTCCTTGATTCGTTTTTGCCTTCTTCAAATTCAACGTACACGATGGAGCAAATGGGGGAGGGTCCCTATTCGGGCGCCATTTTTTGCTAGGCCCTGAAGACCCTCATGTATGGAAACAAGGCACAATGACGATATACCCAGTGATATGACAGACACGAGGATCGATTTCCAAGTACTAGGGTTTATTGCAAAGCAAATATTCTCAGTCGGCCGACTGGGTCTAACGTCTCGCAACGTGTGATCACCCAGACCTCGTGAGACGCAAGAGAGCGAACATTCTACAACAGTATCATATATATAAAAAGACAATCATACAATCTCTTTGTGACACATCAAAACTGCCCATAATGTATCTTCTTGAGCTAGGGTTCGATAATTGACAATTATGACAAATATGACACATCATGACACATTTCTTTCTTAATCTATATTACCTGATTTAGCAACAGTTGCAATTTGCAGTAAGCAGACATAGTTCTTTATTATGAAGAACACAAAGCACTTGTTTAGCGAGGAAGCTGTGTTCGTAGGAGAGACACATTCCAAAGCATGCTATCTTCTGGTTTCTATTCGTGAACTAGGGGTCAGCCTGATCTAAAGTGGGCCCCGAAAGGGGGGCCGCTAAGAAAGTATAATTCATGCTTTAACGGCCTGTTTCTGCAGTTTCAGCGAGACCGGCTGGCACCTGACTTGGTGATTAAATGCCTCTCTGCTCGCCTTCAAGGACTTGCGAGGGAGGAAAACAATGTATTTCTGTACTGTTTGGCATTTCTGTCTGGGCCGGTCTCTCAACATGTAACTTGTGGCCTTGCTCCGTGCATGAGCAGAATGAAATAAAATACATTTTGCAAAGCGCTTGAACGAAAGGAAAAGAAAGCAAATGGCAGATTAAGGGCACAAAATGGACGCTCTATGGTTATGGTGACGATTCTGTATTGGCAATGTAGGGCATATGATGCGATTGGTTTTCGGCCAACATAATATACCATCTATGCTTTGGTAGGGTAATTTCTGGACTCACAGAGGGGCACCTCCCACATGTGATCCTCCATCATATTTCCGTTCCCAGGATCAGGATCAGGTAGCAGCTGCAATCCCCTGGCCACATGGGGAGCAGTTTCCCCTGGAGAAGGAGTGATGACATTATCAGATTCGTCACTTTATGCAAGTCCGCTATAGATTTCATTATATTTGCCGCACTATCCTTTATATCTTTTTTAAGTTCGAAAAACATGAGTTGCAAATCCATTTTCATAGCCGGCACTTCATCAACCTGTGTCACTCTTTGTGAGGAGTGGACTTGCACTGCTATTTTTTGCATATGCTTTTTTGAGCCCTCCTCTGCCTGCATTAGGATTTTGATTTTTTCCGATTGAGGGCACTTTAAATCCCTGGAGCTTTTGCCATGATGATTTAAACCTCCACAAAGCACTCTCCCTCAAACACCCTCTCTGTTATTCCTCCTTCCCCCTCTATGTGTGTTGGGGCACTTCTGGCAGGATTTACAGCTCACCCAGTAATGGCCCCTCCCGACAGTATTCCAATGTTCATGGGGTGCCCGCATCTCTCTTCACCATGAGACCAAGGCCCAGCAGGAGGAAATTCTCACAAAGAGAGAGCACCAGGCCATCTATGCCTTGTATCCACCTCCGGCGTTCTGCTGTGCTCCCAGGGTCCATTCTTTGCTCAACCATCTGTCCTGTATGCTAATGCCATCTTCACTCGCCCGCAGGCCGATAGTGGAGCGCCCCTGCGGGGGAAGGAAGCTCTATTAGTACTTGACCTTGTATGCCTGGGGACTCCCTCCGGCACCTACCGGGTCGGCGGCCCATAGATGCTCGGATCGAGTCTACGGAATCAATCGCCCTCACTCATCCCACGTACATGAGGACTGATCCTCGTACCCTGCAGTCGTCCGTCTGCCGATTCCCGTTATTCATCTTGCGGGCACCATCTTGGAACCCTGCTTCCACGCTCTAACAGGCTTGCAGAGGTCCTGCTGCACAATTGTCTGCCACTAAACTCACATCGAGTGTCGCCAGGGGTGTCTTCACAACCTCAGTGCTAGTCTCAGTGATAGCTGTGTTATGTTAAACCTTCATTTGCCGGTGTTAGAGCTCCCGGTGGGCCTGGGACTCTCAGAGCTCACAGAGAGCCTGCCCGCATAGTTCTTCTGGGTGACCACGCACCTACAAAAATGTTATTTTATTTGTCGTTGATTCATAAAATCCAAACTGATCTTTAAAAAAAAAGGTTCATAAAATGGTGATCATATAGGGAATATCTTAACCAACTTATCATCACAATATTAATGTAATTATGAAAGATAAAAATATTATTCAAGCAATTGCACTGTGGGTTATTTGTCCTTTATTCATCCGTCAAAGCAGGCTGTTGGTTAAAATGTGATGATTAACCTTCTTTCCTTCGTGTAATTAATGAAGCCTTCGCTCAAATGAGATTTCATGGTAAGGCACAGTTACCAACACAGTGAATATTATGTCGGTGCTGTGCACAAGTAGCTGCAGTTAATATTTATCAAGACCTAAGGCACACAAACATCGTCCCTCTGTTTTTTGTGTTGCTCACTTGTACGTGAAGTGCTGCTAAGTGGTTTGGCGTTTGGTCATACTTGTTATATTTCATTGGCTGGTGTGCAGTGCTGGGTTGCTTCGGTGCGTATTGTATTAGGGCTAAGCAGTGGAATGTGCTCCCTTTCCATTAGCACCAAACTACCAGTCATTTGACCCTTTGATGCAAGTTAAACACCTTTGTCAGCACATTATGGGTTTGGCCGATAGGTGTCGCTTTGCAAGAGACAATTCCTTCGTAGCCAGAATATAATGCAATTCGAATTGAGAAGTGGATGTAATTCTTGGATGGATTATTGCCTATTTTAAGATCCATGTCCGTTCTTGGCGTCCTTTCGCCTCATCACTTATAACTGTGCTGATGATACCCAATTGATCTTCAGCCTGAATTCTGGTAATGGAAAACTGTGTTTTAGCAGTGAGAAGTTGGTTGAGAGCCAACAGTCTAATGGCAAAACCGAGTTAAAAAGGAGACTTTGCTGGTGGCTAACAGATTGAGTTATTGGTCATGTCATTACTGACTTTCAGAGTCAGGGACACCATTATGCTACTGGCACCTACCCTGGCATACCAAAAGATCAATTTAATAGTTTGAAACGTCTGCAGAATGGATTTTCACCTCTCTAGTTCTTAAACTCCTGAAGTTTGAACATGTGTCTTCTGCTCCAAGACTGCTGCATTGGCTTACTGTTGAAGCCAGGATGAAGTTTCAGACCACCTATATAGTCCACATGGCAGTCCACGGATTTATCATTGATAAACTCTATACATTGTCTCCCTCACCCTCTCGAACCCTATCAACATCTTCACCTGCAGAGACCTGAGTTCCATTTAAAACATGTAGGTCGTAAGCCTTCTCTAAATGCACCTTTGGCCTGTGGAACTCTTTGCCCCTGGACAATGCCGCAAATGGGCAATCATTAATTCCTCAGAAGAAGTCTGAAAACGGTCCTTTTTTCTGGCTACACTTTGGCTGCATTGGCAGAATATTAGTTGTGTTTGTTAGCTTCCTTGACAGCGATAACGTGCTTAAAAAACCTTAAACATAACATGACAGAACATTTCACTGCTTTACCCATGTCCCCAGCCTCGATACACTCATGGCGTGCAGGCATTGGTGGCCAAAGTCACCACAGTGCATGGGCAATATCTGCCCTTGGCCTTTTCATGCTGTCCTTCAGATTGTGCAAATGCAAGCTATGTGGAGAGAGCTGTGTTTTGAACATTCAGCTTCTTTTATCTGACTGCTTGTCTCGTGAAAGTGATTTGTGCCTAGCTGACGAGCAGCAAAAGTAACTTTCAGCAATATTGGATGCCTTTGTTTACACAGTCAGTCCCAGAGATGCGCTTCCTACTGATAGACCTGTACACTGTTAAGCAGGAAAGCTCTGATAGAGATCGCCTTTAATGACCTTACAGAGACCTCTTGCATTTGGGTGATCCACAGAAGCCTGACGGAATCCCCTCCACTGCTGAATCATAGGGTCACAGATGTTCCCATTTCTCAAGACAGAGAGAAGCTTAGCGAGTTAAGCTCTTGCCTCTAGGCTCTGGCTGCATTCTGCGTTCAAAGGTTCAATGGCCAGCATGGGGGACTGGAGCCTGCATTTGCTAGGTTGATAAACAAACATTATTTTAGTACAGGGCTTGAGGGACAAAGAGAGCATTGCAATATGAGGAGTTAGCCACATAAAACCTCATGTATTGAAAGAGACAACCTACCCAAAGGGAGTTAACATCTCCTCAGTCCTCATGGATAGAAGGAGACCATGGCGATATTTTCTATAGCCCTCATATAAGGATGTGGCCACTATCACAGTCTTCGCCTAAGGAGAAAACCCTGCAACCCTCACATAAAAGAGACGACAACCACTTAAATCCTCAGATTGGGGAGAAGAAAAACATCCCTGTCCCTCACACACTGATAGATCACATCTTCCCCGTGCTACACTTAAGATATCTGCAGCGACACCAGCCTTCTTACAAGTGAGCAGCAACGGCGACAGCCCTCATGCATGTAAGACGACAGCCCTCACGCATGCAAGAAGACAATCACTGCAGCCTCACAGCTGGAAAGAATAACTACTCTAGACCTCATGCAGGGAATAGACACACATCAATCGGTCGTATGATTATGGTACAACCAAAGAGCCAATGAAAGCGAAAGAATCAGTGGGCAACTCAACACACAGCACCGAACTACACAACATGGAGTCCCTTTGAGAAACCAAGATAAAGCGAAAGGCTCACATGTGCCTTGTCATGAATTTGAATCCACAGCAGCTCCGAAACCCAAAAAAACCTTTCTACTATTCGACCCATCAGTTTTGTCTTCCAGTGCCATGCAACACAAAATATTCTATCCCCCTCCCTATTAGTTGCCACACTTCCCTTAAAACAAACTGGCCAGGTTCATATTTCTCCTAGAAATGAACCAGGCCTAGTATCTACTTATTACACTGACCCCTGAAAATGACCATCTGAGCTTTGCTTTGTCCCCAGAAGGTTGCCATGACAATTTCAGCAGTGTCATGCCGGCATTTCCCCATTGAAGCAAATTGGCATTTTAGAGTATGCATTGACCCCAGAAAATGACCATATACATTTCTGTTTGCCCTCGGTTTCAACTGTGACCTGCCAGTTTTGCTCCATTATCCAGCTAGCATTCTCATTGCCCCCAGAAAATGGCCATACCAGTTCCCCATTGGTGCCAGAGAAATGACATTAGCATTAACATTCCATCAATGAAATGCATGCTGTGTCCCTGTTAAACACAGTGACATTCTAGCGTCTACATTGCACCCAGAAAAAGAACCCTGCCAGTTTAATTTTGCCGTTAGCAAATAAGTGTCTTAGTTTCCCACAGGCCCTAGACCATTGCTATTCTAGTTTCTTACTGCACCCAGTAATCTGTGCTAGTTAAGCTTGTATGTATGTCTGTTTAAAGAATGTCTTTAGAATGAACTAAGCCGAGTAGAAATGGAGCCCTGCGCAAGAAAACAGGAACGTGGATGCAATTCAAAGAGGGATCAGTGGGATGTGAGAGTGCCATTCTGGATGGGTTGCAAGTGTAAGTAGCGCAGTGGGTAACAGGTGTGGTCACAGGTGGGGTAACAGGTGTGCGCAACCAGTGGCTGATTCGTGGAATTGCTGCGTGTTCAGCTCCATCCTGAAGTGCAGGGGATTAGGGCCTCTGATGTGGGGAGTGTGTTGTTCCAAAGATATGCTGCATAAGAAGGCTTAGTTTCAGTTCTTTCCATCCAGCATGTATTGATTTCCAGTCATGGAATATCCTGAATATTTGTTTTGAATTGGCCTTCTGAGATGGTTAACTTCTTGTCCAAGTATTAAGGTGATCTGGTTGTTAATACCTTCGGTGCACAAAGGGCAACATTGCAACTGATGACTGTCCAGCCACTGTCCAGCCACTGGAACATCTATGAGCCGAGTGTCAGGTGTTGGAAAACCTTCTGTGTCAATTTCAATTAGAATTAAACATATGAATGCAGGTTTCATCAATGCCATGCCAGTTTCACAAGGCCCCTGTTAAGCAAATTGCCGTGCCCTCAGAAAATTATTATAACATTTTCACCTCGCCCTCAGAAAAAGAAGATGCTTGTTCCATATTGCCCTCAGAAAAATACAATACCAGATACAAGTTGCTATGGAATTTCCCACGGAATATTGCCCCATGCAACTTTCGTGCACTGCAGGTGGCACTTACAATGCCCACACAAAATTACTTAATTGTGGTGCCGTGTGCCGCTGACAAACACAAAGACACACACACACACACACACCCTGACACATGCGCACAAAACACATATTACCACGATCAGCCACTGTCTCTAACTGCATCTGTCTGTGCTTTCTGTGATCAAAGGCACGCATATGATGGGATGAAAGAGTCTCACAATACTATTCGACATGAATCCTTGTCGGGGCAAAGAGGGGAGAGATTCCCTTCATCTTGCCTAACACCTTTCACCACTATCTCTGATTGTGCCAGAGACTAAGATTAGTATTAGCTAGCCTCTCACAGCTAACCCAACCATGTCGTATAGGCAGGACAGAGTAAAGGTGGCCCTTTGACTTTACTGGGCAGCTCATTATGCACCCAGAGCACAGAAATGGTCTTCTGTCTTTAATGTTCGTCCTCTCACAGGCTCTGTCTGTTGTGCTACACCTGCATAGTTCAAACTGAAATGCCCCTGCGTCCTGTACATATCTAAAACACAGCACTGTGACAAAATGACTTCTGCCTTGCAGGAGTACAAGGATGAGTAGTGCCGAAACCTCCTAAACAGCTCCTAGCACTTCTACACAACAAGAGTGATCCCAATCATCAAGCTAAAACAGGCACAGCTAAGAGATATTCCTTTTTCGCCTTTTGTGGTAACGTGGGCCGAGGGAAGGCTATGCTCTTAGGAGGGGTGTGAATGTGAAATGGTTGTAGCCCAAACAGCAAAGTACAACAGTCCAAAATAAAGCAATGTTCAATCAAGGCTCTATTCAAATATATATACTTCAATACTTCAATTAAACACACCATATGTAAAAATAACTAAATAGAAAAACACTGCACAAAACCAACCCAGAAAAAACACAGATTATGCAAAAGATTCAAACATTAGTCTGGGTAATGAAACAGGGTTAAAGGCAATCAATAATAGCAATGTTTGTAAAAGGGTATGTCTTGTGCAAGAAAAAGGCATGAAATGTGACCTAACCAGTCTCTGGGTTTGAAAGGTGGGCCAGGGGGACAGTTACAAGTCAATAAAACCTTCTTGCTGTTCTTGGAAGATAGACAGCATCGAACCAGGCTTCTTGGCACTGTGAGAGTGGTTCAGAGATTGAGAGTCCCAAAAGTAGCACCGGAGGGTCCAGGTGGTTTAAATGTGTCAGATAGGCTCAAAAACGCTGCTCAAAAAAGTGCAGTGGTGAAAAACACAGTCTCTGGCTGATCTGGTGGCTCTTGAGTTGCTATGAGTCCATTTCCAGGAGCTCATGGCAAGATAAGTCCTTCTTCTCATTCTCCCAAACAACAAAGAGGTGGGCTTACACAACTGCAGGCAGGCAGGGTAGCAGTAAGGCTGGCATAGAAACAGTTCTTGGTCCAGCAGCATGTCACCCCCAATATGCTCTGGGGCTGGTTAGGGAGCACAGAGCGCCTCTGCCTTTGAACACCTGCTTTCATCTCACAATTGAAGGACCCTGGAAAGAACTGCTCTCTGAGCACGGTCCAAATACATTTTTCTTGAAGTCAAATGATAAATCAAGGAAGGTGGGGAACCTTCTTTTATAGGAAACTTCCACAGGCAAAAGAGGTCCAATCCCTTTACTTGTGGCAATTGGTCTCTGCCTTCTGACATCCCCAAAGTTCTTAGTGCTAAAGGAAGTGGAGGAGACTGGAAGGAAGGAGAAGTACAGAGAAAAACAAGATGGTGGAATCTTTCTTCAACTGTGCTGAGCACCTTCTGTCTACATCAATCCCACCCTTTTCCCTTGTCCACAGCATCAAAGGCCCTTTGGTATCCAACACCCAGGTGTGAGGCTAGTCCATTTGTTTAGGGTGTGCCCTTTGATTCCTGTTTTCTCAGGACAGCTCCTGCTGATGGGCTCCCTTGCCAGAGAGAGGTGTTACTCAACCTCACAAAGGATCAAAGAGGGAGAACCCCTAGGGCTAGATTGATGAAGAGTGAGGCACAGACAGCCAGTCTGGGTGGAATACACACAGTCTGCCCACAGCTGGTGTAAGTTATTTCAATCCGGCACTTCACCTAAGTCAACGCCTAGCGTGTAATGCACAACTGAAATCCTTATTTATTTATTTGTGTCTAAAAGTTCTTTTATTCTGAACGATGTACCACTTATATCACGCCCCTCTCTTGGAACCCCCCCGGTCACACTGAACCAGGAATTAGGCTGGTTTGCAAAGTTAATATATTTATTTATATATTCACAATATAATCACAATATTTTTAATGGGAATACAATGATCACCAATGGGGTGATGTCACACTAAGCAATCTCTTTGATTTATCATTTATCAATCTCTTTAATCATGAGGAGTAATAATGAGCAAAAATAATGCAGCACAGCAATAATACTTTTGTGGGTGTGTGTTCAGATTAAATGGCCATGTGGTTACTATTTCCCCCCGCACACCCCTCAACCCCCCAATATGGAATGTAGAGAGATAGGAGGAGAGAGAACAGGTTTCAGGAATGCAGAATTCAAATACAATGTCAATCCCAATTTCCCCCAGCAACCACAAGAGAGAAACAGAATTGATTGAGAAACTGTCAAAATGGTTTTAACGTTGGCTTTGAATGGAATAGGTAAAAAACGAAATATGGTTTAAATGACTGAAATTGTTTAAATTTTAATGGGAGCCGCTTTATCTGGTTGCAGACAAACACTAGCAATAATTTGATACCAAGAAGCAATGCGAAAATTGAAAATTGAGATCAGGTGCAATCAAAAGCTGTTTTACATGTGTGATATTTTGCCAAAATGAAAATGTACGGCAAACTTTTACGTGCATGCTAATCGCGATTGCGGGAGAACTATAAGGATTTGAGATTTTGGTTCTATGGAAAGCTGTGGATGTTAGCACTATAAGCAGCTGTTTAAATTTTTTTTCTAGCATACAACTTGAAGAAGTTATGGACGTTTTCGTGGAGGTCATTTTTTTCCAAATAGGCACCAAAATGAGAAAACAGGGATGTGTTTTCAAAAGACAACAGGATTTCTATACAGTAGGGGGTGACTATGAAGAAGCAAATGCCACTCAGAAGCACAGCCACTAGACCATGGCACCTCTGGATCAGGTTTTTGCCTGCCGAGGAGCTTGCCTTCTTCAGATGTAATATATCAGCGCAAAGATATATTTAACCATACTCCATTGTGAACAATACTAGTACAGAAGGAAGATAGTAGGGATAAGATAAGGGCCTCATTACACGTTGTGGCGCTCTTAACGTGTCCACCCTCACAAGAGGGCGCTAATAGCGTACCATTACGAGTACGCGGACACGAGCATAGCGCCATGTCGGTAATGACCCTACCGCCATGCCGCTAAAGACCCCAAAAAGTCTCTTACCGCCTTCGACGAAAGTGCAGATAGCACCTCCGCCCTCACGCTGCATGCAAATAGCGGTCACCCCTGACCGTTAAATTGCGGAACCGGAAATAGCGTCATCGCACAGGAACGGGAAACAGCGCGGCGGCCATCTTTAAAAACACAATCCATTGCCATCCTCTGCCCCCTGGACCTGTTTGGAGTAGCTTGCAGTAGGAAATAATCAGGGACACCCTCAACATGCCCAAGGCATTAAAAAAAACACTGACCATCAGCGGAAAGAAAGATTTACCTCAGAGGAGCTATTAATGCTGACCCAGACCCTAGGTGACAATGCCGCTGTGGTCTTTGCCAGCGACATGCGGCGGGAGACACTCATGAAAAAGAAGGCAATCTGGGCTGAGGTCGCATTGAAAGTCAGTGCTGTGGGCACCACCACCCGCAATGTGCGTGAGTGCCGAAAGAGGTGGGATGACCTGAGACTCCGGGTGAGAAGCATCCTTGCCGAAAACAAGTGGGGGGAAGGGTGTTATGGGACTGTTGTGGGGGGTGGGGGGAAGGGTGTTATGGGACTGTTGTGGGGGGTGGGGGAAGGGTGTTATGGGACTGTTGTGGGGGATGGGGGAAGGGTGGTGGGATGTTTGGGGACATGCACATTTTCTTCTTTACGTTCCTTAATACACTGGTGTTTGAACAAAACACAGGCTTGGACTTCTTCATTGTGTATGTGTGCTTTATTGACACCATGGTCCATTGTGCGCTTCCAAACAGACACCAGTGCATTACTACACATATCCATGTGACAGTACGAAACCATGTTACTCAGAATATTTGGTTGATCAGATGCTGTTTCACAGCACGTCCCTCCTGGCCATCCCCTCTTGCATGACCTGCATCCCCTTCACCTCCGTCCTCATCACCATCATCATCCTCATCAGGTGCTTCTATTTCAACGTCAGGGGGCAGTGGCACATTTCGTCTGATACACATATTGTGCAGCATGACACATGCCATGGTGATCTTGGCCACCTTCTCATGGCCATACAACGTGACCGTTAAATTGCGGAACCGGAAATAGCGTCATCGCACAGGAACGGGAAAGAGCATGGTGGCCATCTTTAAAAACACAATCCATTGCCATCCTCTGCCCCCTGGACCTGTTTGGAGTAGCTTGCAGTAGGAAATCATCAGGGACACCCTCAACATGCCCAAGACATTAAAAAAAAACACTGACCGTCAGCGGAAAGAAAAATTTACCTCAGAGGAGCTATTAATGCTGAACCAGACCCTAGCTGACAATGCCGCCGTGGTCTTTGCCAGCGACATGCGGCGGGAGACACTCATGAAAAAGAAGGCAATCTGGGCTGAGGTTGCATTGAAAGTCAGTGCTATGGGCACCACCACCCGCAATGTGCGTGAGTGCCGAAAGAGGTGGGATGACCTGAGACTCCGGGTGAGAAGCATCCTTGCCGAAAACCACAACATTGCCACAGCAGGTGGATCTGGGTCGCCCATAAAACTGAAAGAATGGGAGGAGTCCTGCGCCAACCTCATTGGAGTGGAATGCATAGAGGGAGTCGGGACGATGGAGCATGGCGTGGCAACCACTTCAGATGGAGGTGAGTGTACACATGAAAGCATGCAATGTGAATCTACTGGTCCCCCAAAAGGTGAGCCCAGAATCACCTCATGGATGGCCAAACATCCACACATGCATCACACCCTGGCCATGTCAGTGTCAGACCCAAACACACACCCATGCACACATCGCCAGAGACAAGTGCCACACACAACCATGCATGGATGAGCCACTGAACTGACATATCACCTGCATCCTTTACAATGTAGTCAAAATGCCCACAACTGCATTATTGATGTATACTGCATTAAGTACATAGAACCGTAACCAATGACATCCCCCTTCTTGTCCCCGACAGGCTCATATACAGACAGTGAGGATGCTGGCAATGCATCACAGGCACCCCCTGCACATAAGAAAACAAGGGCTTTGGACACAGAGGACACCCCCACAACATCAAGGGGCAAAGGCAGAAGGGTCCAGATGCATAGTGTGAAACATTGGTGGAGCGCCACTTCCAAGACACAAGTTGCCACACCACCAACAATTGCCCAACTCCAGAGGTTAACCCACCACCACCGATCCCAGCCACAGAGGGCCCACCCTCAGCTCCAGAAAGTTCCGCAGGAGAGGCGGCAGCCACTGGCCCACTATCTGATGTGGAGGACTCCACCGACTTCCACATGGAGATGCACATCCCAACCCCCCCTGAAGCCCCTGAGCCATCACCACAGCAGACACCTGGGTCTAATGTCACTGGCGATGAGAACATGGGAGCTTTTAGTAGCCCCCCGGTGGCTTCATCTGTTGACCTGGTACCATCACAGGCCACATCAGCCACACCATCAGAACCCAACACTGCTCTCGAACTGGCCAGCATCAGCCAGCGGCAACAGGAAATAACTGTGCTGGTTGGGCAGCATGTGGAGGAGGCTGCCCGTCTCAGGGCAGAGATTACGGACACAGCAAGGCACTCCAGGGAGGGGATGGAGGCATGTACAGACAGGCTGTGTGGGGAGATTATCTGAGTATGGGAGGTCCTCACACGGATACCGGACGCATTGGACCGCCAATTCCCACCACCACCACCATGACAGTCTGCCACTTCCTCATCCGCCAGTTCGAGGCAGACAAGCCCCCTCCGCCGCTCCTCACGCACCACCAGGCGCATGTCTACGCAGCCTCCCAATGCTGGTGTTGGCAATGGCCAATAGGGAGTGCATGGTGAAGCCTCCGCGTGCATGGCTGGAGGGAAACATTGTGCCAGACACATGTGGAACTGTTGTGGGGGGTGGGGGGAACGGTGTTATGGGACTGTTGTGCGGGGTGGGGGGAAGGGTGTTATGGGACTGTTGTGGGGGTTGGGGGGAAGGGTGTTATGGGACTGTTGTGGGGGGTGGGGGAAGGGTGTTATGGGGCTGTTGTGGGGGGTGGGGGGAAGGGTGGTGGGATGTTTGGGGACATGCACATTTTCTTCTTTACGTTCCCTAATACACTGGTGTTTGAACAAAACACAGGCTTGGACTTCTTCATTGTGTATGTGTACTTTATTGACGCCATGGTCCATTGTGCGCTTCCAAACAGACACCAGTGCATTGCTACACATATCCATGTGACAGTACGAAACCATGTTACTCAGAATATTTGGTTGATCAGATGCTGTCTCACAGCACGTCCCTCCTGGCCATCCCCTCTTGCATGACCTGCATCCCCTTCACCTCCGTCCTCATCACCATCATCATCCTCATCAGGTGCTTCTATTTCAACGTCAGGGGGCAGTGGCACATTTCGTCTGATACACATATTGTGCAGCGTGACACATGCCATGGTGATCTTGGCCACCTTCTCATGGCCATACAGGAGAGCGCCACCAGACCTGCTAATGCACCTAAACCGTGTCTTCAAAAGGCCAAAAGTCTACTCGATCACAATGCGGGTACGGGTATGTGCACGATTGTATTCCTCTTTGTGCCTGTTCTGTGGGTTCCGAACAGGGGTGAGGAGCCACCTCTTCAGGGGATAGCCGGCATCACCTGTATAGGGGGATGAATGGGGTCCTGTTACTGTTCACCTCAAGAGCGGCCTGTTTATATCACACAAATTGACTTTTCATTGTGATTGGAGTACACAATTAACAGCATACATGCAGATGGTCTGATTGACTGCAATGTGCAAAGGTGAGCTCGACCCTGCAAGTAGACATGCCCCATTTAATGCCTCCAACAGTAATTGACATGTCCTGGGTGAGGCCAGGTCTTAGGTGTCTCTGGGCCCAGGCAGATTTGGTACCACACTGCTGGTGTTATGCCATTCCAACATTGATGTTCCCATGCTGAGAGGCATCACTTCAGTGGTGCTATAGGTGCGTGGTGCAATGCTATGGCTAGGAGTGATCCCTTTGCATGCTTTCAAGGCACATTGCATTATTGATGTTGTGCTGGACTAATTCTGTATGACTATCTTGACGGCATGTATGACATTTGTGTATTTTGTGGCGTGGAATGTTGTGCAATGTGGATGTGGATGGATGTTTAAGGTTTCCAGACCTGGATTGACATCTATGTTGTGTAGCTAATACTTGCATGTCCGTTCATCTCAAGTACGTTGCGGCCTTCCCAGATGGACATTGGCGTACATCTGTATGTGCATTCGTCCGACGGACAAGCTACACCCATTTCGAGTATGTATATCTCCCCCCCCAATCACACCCAGTTGGGGTATGTATCCCCCCCCCAATCACACTGCTATGTGCTTGCCCTGCTTCTCACCAAGGAGCCACAAACGTTGTCCGGCTTGCCGCTCCATGTAGCGTGGGATAGTTGAGTTCCGCAGGACCATGGAATCATGGGTTGATCCGGGAAATCGGGCAGAGCAATGTGTGTTTATCACATACCATTTGGACATTGATGGAGTGGAATTGCTTCCTGTTTCGGTAGACTACTTCATTGTGATGTGGTACAACCAATTCCACATGGGTACAGTCGATGGCCCGATGCAACTTGGGATGCCTGCCAGTGAATAGAAGCCAACTTTGGTGTTTGCAATCTCCTGGGCAGTCCGTGGCATGAATATGTGTTCAGGTGCATGCTTCAGGAGGGCATCAAGTACCTGGTTCAGCGTGCATGAGAATACTGGTTGTGAGATGCCATGCATCTGCCCCACTGTATGCTAGTAGGTGCCTGTGGCCAGGAAGCGGAGCACAGTCATCACCTTGAGTAGAGGGGGGATGGCAGTTCGGATGTCTATGAGGCTCACAATGTCGTTGTGTATCATGTCCACGATGCTGGTGATGGTATCGTGGTCCAGACGGTACAGGGTGTGTATCTGCTCTGGGGTTAGGTTAAATGGACTGGCTCTGATCCTGGGGATTGGTGGGTGCCTCTGTGGTATGATTAGGTGCTGTGGTGGTGCTTGCTGTGCCCGTCTTGCCCTCCTCCTCCTCCTGCGTCTCCTCTGTGCTGCCTGTTGTTGTTGCTGCTGCGCTACAATCATGTCCTCCAGCCCATGTAATGCTGCAAGTATTGGAACCATCTTGGTGTGGGAAGGGGTGTGGGAAGGGGTGTGGTGTGCTCCTTTTGCGCTGCCACAGTCTCCATTGCCTCCACCTGTGCTGATTGTGTCCACCTGTGGCAGGTGGGAACACTGCTCAGTTCTCTTAACGGGTGATTCGCGATGGCGGTAAGGGGTTTTGGGGGCTTTACCATGCCGCTATTGGCATGTCCACTTGCCTTGTGATGCTGTGCTATTAGCGGCATGGCGTTATTTACGTAATTCGCTTGGGGATTTAACGCTACCGGTATTCCATTACCGGTAACGTTAAATCCCTAACGGCTACCATGTGATGAGGCCCAAAGAGTTCAGGCAATTCAAAAATATTTCTAACAATGCAGTTCTGAAGACAAGATAGGATGGATTTTGATAGGGATTGCTATGGACAGAACATGGCTAGTGACAGTCCTATACTATGGATACTCACTATATAGGTTTGAACAGAACCGTCAGGAATTCTGGTCCGTCAAGATCAGGGATTCTGCTCAGAAATTCTGCGGGGCACACCAGACTTGACAGGCTGCTGGGCACACCGGACTGGACTGGGTTGGCAATGGCTCTGGTCACAGCTATCTGGTCACAGCACGGCACGGCACATCACAGCACCACTGAATTGGGTCTTTTGATTCTGGTAATAATTATTTTGTAGGAAATCAGTTACAGCACAGCCAAGCAGTTCTTTTGTTCCCCTTAGATGTCTGGGGTAAATTCTGGTTTCTGGAATTTGAGGGCTTAGCTGAGAATGGTTCAGCTATAGAAATGGACCTTTCTGCTTGCCAAGTTTCTGGAGTCTGGAGCAAGGAAGTAGTCTGGTCCTCTCGCAGAGTGCTCCGCCAGCAATTGGTTAGTGGGTGAATCTTTGTGTGTCCTCTAAGTCCTCAGCTTTCGATATTTTATGTATTAGATAAAGGGTGTGTGTGCTAGATTTTCCTAAGCGCACCCCCTAGGTTGGCTATAGGTTAGAATCTCCCCTCTCCCTTGATTGGAGGAGAAAACAGGGTGTCACCATGATGATGTGGTTTTATGAGTCAGAGAATCCTCCCCTTGGCTTTTGAACATGCAATCTACTTTTAGTATAATACATATTTACAATTTTGCAAACTTTATAACAATAACATATCTAGATCACATATTTTGTGGAGCAAATGCTCTTCCAAGCCCCGTCGCTGTAGGATCTTGGGTCGGCTTCTCACAGAATTCTGCCTTTTCTGGCTGGAACATAATATCTAGTTTATCCAGAAAATGTGTACAACTGTGCGTATTGCATATGGGCATAAGCGTGTGAAGTTTCATGCTTTTAACATAAATACATTTGGAGTAAGACCATATTTTTCACTACTACGTCCCAGAACATAGCACAGAGTTCTGGCTCCTCTTAACATGTGCAGCCAAAAATTAGGTGCAGAAGTCCGGGGTTTAAATATTTTTAACAATTGTACACAGTAAATTATCAGTGTTTCTAGAAATGTGCTTTTTGTCCATTGTGAATCAACAAAAGGTTGCCTGTCCCTGTCTCCTCCTCCTTCTTGCAGCTCAGGAGCAATCTCCTCCCCCTTCCTTCTGGAAGAGGCCATTTACGATCCTTCGTGATTAGCATTTCCTTGCGTTGGAGGAAGCCCATTGTGCTCTTCCCATAGCAGCCCAAGTTCTCCTCCCCTCTTAATCATCACATGGGTGTGAGTTCCTGGTCTAGAGGGCAGAAGGGAGGTGCCTGGCCCTGTGTGGGAAGTTGTTCTAGTGGTTTTGGCTTGGAGTCAGGCTTAATTTAAATGTCATTTGTTACATTTTTTCTTGGTTTAAATAAACTTGTAATTTAAAAAAAGCAGGTAGAACACTGATTCCAGGCTCTAAACCATGAAAATTAAATAGTTACAACCTAGGTTACTCTTGATAACAGGTCACTTAGATTTCAGACATTAGATCTTAGTGGTACAAGTTTACAGTTGTAATGCAGGCTTTTAAAAACAGTCATTCAGGCGGCCGCTGGTACTGCTCCCAGATTTTGACAGATCCCACAGGCAGGAACTCTGGCTGTGGATGTTTTCATGACAAATTCAGCTTTTCAGGATACTGCCATTTCACAAGGATTTCTTGAACTCAGTGAATTGTGACACTCAGCAAGAAGATTGGATGCAAACAAGAAAAGATTTAAAAACACGATTCCGGATTTCTTTCAGCTAGCACTGCTTTTCAAGCAGTCTCTGTTTTTACTGGTTGGGCAGCCCAATGACATGTTTCAGGAGTGAGGTCTCCGTTCCACCACTGACAACATGCATGGTAGATTTGGCAGCCATCTTTTCGTGTTGTAGAGTGCGATTTCCATAGGTTTTGGCGCGCCCAGGGGTTTTGTGGCCATTTTGATCATTCTGGCACCACCAGGACACAGTGATGCCGCAGTTCGTGGAGTTGATGTTGGACAGCAGTGAGGATGGCTTGATGCACAGCCATCAACTCTGCCACTTGACTACTTCGGGGACCGATTTTGTACCCAGCAGAGGGTTCTGGGGCATCATTCCCCCATGCATTCCCTACGGCGGTCACAAATTCTTTTTCCCTGTTGTTGTCAGCATGGTAGGAGCACCCATCCACATAGACAGTGGGCATTCCCTCACACTCATCTTCTTCATAGACTTTGTGTGGGGAATTAAGGTATGCCTCCATGTTGTCCTTGATTTTAAGACTTTCATCCTCGAGACAGTTTTCTCTGGCACAATCAGGCAAGTCAGCCATACCTTGCGTGAGGGGACTTTCTTGTTTTGGCCATATCTGACCTCCACAGGAAAGCCTTGCATTGACAGAATCCAGGAAGTAATTCGGGAATTACTCACATTTCCGGCCCGGATTCTGTCACTTTGGAGATATTGCAGAGGCTGGGGTGGAGTCTCCACTATGATGTGTTCCCCCTGGATAAACGGGTGGTAATTTTTCAATGCCCACACGGTTGCCAGGAGTGCCTTCTCACAATCGTTGAATTTTTCCTCCACAGAGGATAAAGTCTTATTCGCATAGGAGTTACGTTATTGACCTTGTCATGCTTTTGATATAATACCGCAGTCAAGCATGTATTTGAGATCCCTGTCTCCAAGATGAACTCCTTGTTTTTGACATGGTAAGCCAAGCAAGGCGCTTTTGAGAGGCTTCTTTTGAGTTGTCTTGCTGCCTTGGCTTGTTCTGGACCCCACTCCCACTTGACCCCCCCTTCAAAAGACAGATCAGGGGTCTTGAAATCTCTGCGTAGTCCTCAATGAACTTTCTACTGTAATTAGTTAGTCCAAGGAGGCTCCTTAGTTCCCGCAGAGTTGTGGGGTCTTTTAATTTCTGGAGTGCTTCCACTTTCTTTTCCTGGGGGCAGAGACCCTGAGGAGTAATCTCATGCCCCAAGAAATTGACACGGGTTCTACACCACTGTGCCTTTTGAAAGGAGAGTTTTGCTCCGGTAGCCCTCAACTGTGTCAGAACATAACGGATCTCCGCTATGTGTTCTTCCACAGTTGAGTTTTGGACTAAAACATCATGTACATAGGCCATGTTACTCCTCTCACCCAGGTCGGGCATGGCCTTGTGTAGAAAAATGTTAAATTAATTGCCGGAGTTGATGTATCCGAAGGGAGTCTGGGTCCATGTGTACTGCTGCCCCCCCGAAGGTAAAGGCCAGCTTTTATTGGGCCTCCCTACTGACAGGTACAGTCCAGTACCCATTGGTCAGGTCTATTGCAGTGAATACCTGTGAACCCTGGATCTGGGCCAGCCGTTGGTCAATGTAGGGAAGAGGCCATCGGGAAGTATGGACCCGTTTGTTGAGCTCCCTAAGAGCAGCACAGAGTCTCTACTGGCCGTTTGGTTTCAAAATCCCAAGCACCGGATTATTGAAGGTGCTGTGGACTTGACAAATGATCCCACGGGACTCAAGGTTCTTAATTATTTCAGTAAGGGACTCCATTGATGCGAGGGGCAAGTGATATTGCTTCACAAACACTGGAGTCATGCCAGGGTCCGTGGGAATTGTTGTTGTGTGGATGTCGGTGCGATCACGGTCATATGAGTCCACCGCAAAGAGATCTTGAAAATCTAAGAAAACCTGTTTCAATTTTTACTTTTGCTTCAGAGTCTCACAGGCATCAGCTAGGTTGACTCTCTCTTCAACCATCTGCCTGAAGCCTGGAAAGACTTCCAGTTTTGCTATCTCAGCGGCCTCCTCCAGCTGGGTGGAGAAGTCCCGGGTTAAAGTGCTGATTTGGACTGGTGGCTTCAGGTGGGGAAGGTAGTCCTCGCAGACTCAGAAGATCACCTCATCCCTCCTGAAGTCACAGGTCACATCTTCCTTACCATAAGGGCAGGAAGTGTACACCAGGAAATTCCCCCCAATGCCGGGTGAAGATCCTGTCTGGTGTTGCATCATCGTCGCTATCACTGTCAAAATAGTCCTTGGGGATTGATCCTAACAGTTCATTACCTAAATCTATGGAAAAATGTCGGTCATTCACCGCCATTTCAATAATGGTGCCTGCGGCTAGAGTGATACTCTTTAAGTCGCTGTTATCCACCTCTATTGGAATGGTGTCATGTTTTATGTTGAATAATGGTGTTGGTTTACCCACAACCCTTGCTGTTGGAAGTGGGCATTAAGCTGAACATAGGCATCTGGGTTTTTCAGTTTCTGTCCTCTTTTAATTTTCACTTCCAGTGAGAATTGTCGGGTCCTTTCTGGGATGGTGACTTCCTCTCCAATCTGAATTTAAACTGCATAAGGCAGCAGTTGAGCTGACCTTAATGCTTTCTCTGGGTCATCAAAGTCCATGGGATTACCTTCTAATCGGGACCAAGCTTTGCAGTATATTAGGTCCAAACTAATGGCAAAGCGATTGAGAAGGTCACTGCCTAAGTAAAATGTGGCAGTGACATCTCGCATGACCCACCAATTATAGAGTATGCTCTTGTTGCCTATGCAAATTTTGAGCATACACCTGCTAGGCAGGAGATGTTTGGAATGGGATGTTTCCAGGTCCATTTCCCATTTGTCTAACCGTTTAAATGTGGGAATGGCTGGATCTTTTGGGAGTTTGCAGAACATGGCCTCGCTGATGAAGCTCTTACCGTTGTTCACACATACTCGGACGAGAACAGAGTCCTTCCCTTCATTTAACTGAATAGGGATGAACAACTGCTCTCTAATTTTCTGAATATCAGCCAAGCGTTGAGCTGATTTCTCATCTTTCTGGACTATAGGAGTGGGATTTTCTGATTGTGAATTTGTAAAGAATTTCAGAGTGTTTCCTTCCAGTGTGGAATGCCACCTTAGATTGGAAGGAAGGTTGATTTTCACAAATAGAGAGGACCCCCCATCACCAGTTTGTTGTCCTACTGCAATTACTGTCACGTCTGGGATTTGATTATTCTGGAAGTGAAATTCTATTTGGTCAGGTTTTTGTTCAACCATGTGGCATGTGCCATTTAAACTAACATGGTTGACACTATGTTTCAATTTTATTCAGTTAGTATGGGTCCAGAGGACCTTGTTTACACAATCTATGAGGCGAGACAACCTACGGAGGATGTAAATCCCTAGTAAACAAGGGGTGCCCTCTGGAGTCACAACTATGACCGGGTGCTTCACCTTGTGTCGCCCAATTTTAACGTCCAAATCCGCAGTCCCCTCGACAGGAATTTCCTTCCTGTCGAAGTTCTGAAGTTGTCCAGGAAGAGGGGTGAGAGGAATTTGGTATTTATCCCCCCTTCCCGAATTCAGTTGATCAAAGGCCCTTTTTGACAGAAGGGTAGCTTGGGATCCAGTGTCCCACAGTGCCGAATTTGTACATTGCCCCTGTATTTGGACCGGGGCATAGAATCTTCCCTCCTTCTCCTAAAGGGGGCAAAGATAATGTACATTTTTGGACAATTGGTGGGTTAGTTTCTTGGTTTTGGATACTGACAGAAAGGTGTTTTGTTTGGTGTCTTGGGAATCTGAAAGAAGAAGGTGACAGCTAGATATGGGGGAAGTTTTGGGTTCCCCTGGTTCTGGTTCTGGGCTGCCCCTCACCCCCCCCCCCACTTTTTGAGGCAGTCACCAGGATGGGTTTGATCCAGGGGATTTTCATGCTGGTGATTCTGGGGTTTGATGATGGGTGGTGCTAACTCAGTCCCCACATCTACCCAGTCTGGATTTGGATCCTTTGGGACCCATTTTTCTTAGGGAGAAGTTCCCCGTCCCTGAAGATCCTTTTCCCAGGATCCTCTGAGGATCCCTCTCCTTCAAACTGGAAGATTTGTACCTCCTCCTCAAAATGGGTCTTTTTGGGCTCTATATTTCTCCTACCCCCCCTCTGTTCCTTGGGTTGCAGATTGTCCGGGGCAGGAGATTTTGGTTCCGGTTCCTGGGTTTCCAGGGGCTTTCTACAAGTGGGGAAGGAAGCTTCCTCAAAGGCTTTACATCCTCTTTCCCCTTGTGCCTCCTCCCTGGGAACCGGTGGGTTGTCGGGGTTCTTCCCCTGTCATTGCTCTGGAGCACCAGATCCTGGATTTGAGGCATTCTGCGCCACCATGCTCATCTGAGGATTCTGTTGAGCCCTCAGCATGCAACCCAGATCCTGTGCCATGTTCTGGACCTGGCTCTCTAGTTGGGACACCCACTCTGGCTGGTACGGGGTCCTCCTGTCTTCCCTGGGCTGATCCCGGGAAGGGTAGCTATCCTTCTCCCAAAATACCCCGTGTTAGGAAAGTTTGGGTACCCCTCTACCCTTGGCCTCCTCTCTCCCGGATTGGGCTGTCTGGGCTCAGGAAAGTGGGGAAAGAAGGATGGATTGTTTTGGGGGTTAAAGTTTGGCGGGTACCTAGGAAGGAAATTTTGTCCAGTATTTGGGGGATTACTGCCCTCCTGGGGGAAGTGAGGAGTGAAGTTCCCTGGGTTTCCTGTTGTCTGGTTTGATCCCCCCTCTTGGGCTGGAGGGGTCCACACATAACCCAGGATGGGTCTATTCCCCTTGTAGCATGGGCTGATTTAGTCAGGGGAGCTAGGGGTCCCATTTGTAGGGTTGCCTCCTTGGCTCCCTGATTGTGATTGGCCCGAGGGCCTTCTGGGTTTGGGGTTGTTCTGATTCTGTGTGGGCAGGTTTCTAGGCCCTCCCATCTCTAAGTCTAAAATGGGGGCAACCTTCACCTCCGCCACTTTAGCAGCAGCAGGGGTGTTAGTTGTTTTGGGGCTTTTGCTATTGTTTTTATTTTCCAATGGCTTCTGCACCTCATAAATGCATGTGGCTTGTTCAATAATCCAGTCTAGTGATCTTTTTTCTCACTAGCTGGGTCATGATATACTTAGGGAGAGCATGGAAGAAGGTGTTTACAAATTCTTTGCTGTCAGTGCGCACCCTTCTAGTGGTCTGCGCAAAGGCACGTTTTAACTATTGAACAAATTCTTGTGGGGCCTGGTCTTCCCCACATTGTAAGTTATAGGCTGCCCTGGGAGCCTCTTGAGGATTCCTGTGAACGGAAAAGAGTTTCAGGATGGCCGCCCTATAGGTGGACCATCTGGAATGATTCTGATCCTCCAGCCCTGCAAAGAAGCTGGAGTACTCGGGGGAAAATGTCCACTTTACATATTGAATACAGCTTTGGCTGTCCTTCAAATGGAAAGTTTCCATCATTTGTTCAAATAGCTCAAGGTGCTCCCAAACCAAATATTTTGCATTCTTGTGATAGGGCGTGATGACACTCCTAATGCCTTTTATTTGTTTCAGGGGATCCTTGAGCAAGGCCCTCTTGACCTTGTTGGCTTTTTTTAGTTCGGGTGACCCTGGTCCACTTATCCTCTGACTCAGAGGCACTGCTACCAGAGGTGCCTGTCTGGTCTTCTAGGCTCTCCCGGATTCTGCGAGCTTGGGAAAAGCTGGCAGAATGTTCTTGCATCCTGTGGCGCTCAGAAGAGTCTTCTGATTCTTCCTTGCTCCCAGGATTGGCTGAGTACCCCCCGCCCCCACTGTCCTAGCTGGGAAGAGGTTTTCAGGATGCCCTTAGTGGGCCTACTTTCATGGAGTTCCCCGCCAAATTTTACCATCTGATCTCTGGGTAAGTTATATTTTTGAGGATCCATTTCTCTGATCCTCCCCTCATTGGAGTCTCCCTGATCAGAGAAAATGGCCCTGGCACTTGGGGACCCATACATAGATGCCCGCCCATCCGTTCCTGGGAGGCGCTGATCTATGAGCCCCATATTTACCATTGGGTTGCAGTCTACCATCCCCATGGCCCTTGGCTCATGTGAGCCAGTGGACAGTGGGTTGGCAGAGTCAATGGAACTGAAGAGATGAAAGTCTCTGGTACCAGGGTTCCTGAGGTTATGCTCAGGTGTTTCCCTCTCCCAGCGGACCTCATCTCTCTCAGCCCCTACTCACTGTTGATATGCAAGAACCTGACTCTTTTGCTCTTCTATCAAGCCCTTACTAGTCTCAATTAGTTGTTCCTGCATAGCTACCTGTCTGTGGAGCCTGTCATTTTTCTCACAGAGAGCCTCATTGTCTCTCTGTGCTTCCTGTGTAATTTTGGAGATTGGGCCAATTTCTGCTCCAGGAGGGTTACCTCCCGAGTCCTGCCCTTACTGGCCTCGTCATTCTTCGCTAGAGCCTCTTCCACCCTCCTGACATGCTCTAACAGTTTTTCATAGTCCCTTTTGAGCTAACCCAGTCCCTGAAGGGCCAGGTGATTTTCTTCCATCTTGGTTTTTAAATAACTGACCTTCTGGCCTAAGGTGTCCCTTTCCTGAATTAGAGTACCCCTCTGTGCAGCCAGGTCCTCCCTTTGTTTTTTGAGTGCACCAGCTTTCTGGCACACTTCATCAAATTCTGTCTGGGTGTCAAGGTCTTTGAGAATTAATGTATTATTTTCTTCTCTTACTTGGTCTAGGCGGTTTTGCAGGGTGACTGCCTGCTCTGCGCAGGCTCTATTAAAATTTAATTGCTGTTCCAGCTTTTGTTGACTCTGTAGTAGAGAGTCCAAACTTTCTTGGCACTCTTTTTGCAGCACCAGTACTTTGGTATCCTGCTCTACCTTCTCTTGCTTCAGGACATCCAGATCTTCTTTCACTTTTATCAGGTACTGTCTGGTTTCATTCTCTGATTCTTGGCTCTGGATTTGTACTGGGTTCGCCATTCCGGAAATATTAATTTCCTTTCTGACTTACAGGAGTTATTTTATTTTTGCAAAACAGGCCAAACTCCTTAGAGCATTTCTATTTAAGTGTGCTTTTACAGTGTAGTACAGTGTGGTAGCCCAACAGGGTTTATGTACCCCATCAGTTAGCACACTGTATTAGACTGTCACAAGTGATATGTCTAATTCAGACATCCCGGACGAGCCCCCAATCTGTAAGTGATTTCAATCCGGCACTTTACCTAAGTCAACGCCTAGCATGTAATGCACAACTGAAATCCTTATTTATTTATTTGTGTCTAAAAGTTCTTTTATTCTGAATGATGTACCACTTATATCACACCCCTCTATTGGAACCCCCCCTCACACTGAACCAGGAATCAGGCTGGTTTGCAAAGTTAAAATATTTATTTATATATTCACAATATAATCACACTATTTTTAATGGAAATACAATGATCACCAATGGGGTGATGTCACACTAAGCAATCTCTTTAAACACGAGGAGTAATAATGAGCAAAAACAATGCAGCACAGCAATAATACTTTTGTGGGTGTGTGTTCAGATCAAATGGTCATGTGGTTACTATTTCCCCCTGCACACCCACCAACCCCCCAATATGCAATGTAGAGAGATAGAGGAGAGAGAACAGGTTTCAGGAATGCAGAATTCAAATACAATGTCAATCCCAATTTCCCCCAGCAAACACAAGAGAGAAGCAGAATTGATTGACAAACTGTCAAAATGGTTTTAACGTTGGCTTTGAATGGAATAGGTAAAACACTAAATATGATTTAAATAACTGAAATTGTTTAAATTCTAATGGGAGCCGCTTTATCTGGTTGCCGACAAACACTAGCAATAATTTGATAGCAAGAAGCAATGCGAAAACTGAAAATTGAGGTCAGGTGCAATAAAAAGCTGTTTTACACGTGGGATATTTTGCCAAAATGAAAATTCGTGGCAAACATTTCTGTGTGCGGTAATCGCGATTGCGGGAGAACTATAAAGATTGGAGATGCGGTTTTTGATTCAATGGAAAGCTATGGATGTTAGCTACAAGCAGCCATTCACATTCCGTTTTTAGCATACAATTTGAAGAAGCTACGGACGTTTTCGTGGGGGTCGTTTTTTTCCAAATAAGCACCACAATGAGAAAACAGGGATGCGCTTTCAAAAGACAACAGGATTTCTTTACACCAGAGGGTGACTATGAAGAAGCAAATACCACACAGAACCACAGCCACTAGACCAGGGCACCTCTGGATCAGGATTTTGCCTGCCAAGGAGCTTGCCTTCTTCAGATGAAATATATCAGCGCTAAGATATGTTTAACAATACTAGTACAGAAGGAAGATAGGAGGGATAAGATAAAGAGTTCAGGCATTGCAAAACTATTTCTAACAATGCAGTTCTGAAGACAAGATAGGATGGATTTGGATAGGGATTGCTATGGACAGTACATAGGATAGTGACAGTCCTATACTATGGATACTCACTATATAGGTTTGAACAGAACAGTCGGGAATTCTGGTCCGTCAAGATCAGGGATTCTGCTCAGAAATTCTGCTGGGCACACCGGACTGGACAGGCTGCTGGGCACACCAGACTGGACTGGGTCGGCAATGGCTCTGGTCACATCTGTCTGGTCACTGCACGGCACAGCACGGCACCACTGGATTGGGTCTTTTGATTCTGGTAATAATTATTTTGCAGGAAAGCGGTTACAGCACAGCCCGGCTGTTCTTTTGTTCCCCTTAGATGTCTGGGGTAAATTCTAGTTTCTGGAATTTGAAGGCCTAGATTAGAATCGTTCAGCTATAGAAATGTGCCTTTTCTGCTTGCCAAGTTTCTGGAGTCTGGAGCAAGGAAGATGTCTGGTCCTCCTGCAGGGTACTCCGCCACCAATCGGTTAGTGGGTGAATCTGTGTGTGTCCTCTAAGTCCTCAGCTTTCTCCATTTATGCATTTGATAAAGGGGTGTGTGTGCTGGATTTTCCTAAGCGCACCCCCTAAGTTGGCTATAGGTTAGAGTCTCCCCTCTCCCTTGATTGGAGGAGAAAACAGGGTGTCACCATGATGATGTGGTTTTATGAGTCAGAGAATCCTCCCGTTGGCCTTTGAACACGCAATCTACTTTTAGTATAATACATATTTACAATTTTGCAAACTTTATAACAATAACATATCTAGATCACATATTTTGAGGAGCAAATGCTCTTCCAAGCCCCGTCGCTGTAGGATCTTGGGTCGGCTTTTAACAGAATTCTGCCCTTTTTGGCCGGAACAGAATAGTTTATCCAAAAATGTCTACAACTATGCGCATTGCATATTGGCATAGCCGTGTGAAGTTTCATGCTTTTGACATAAAGACATTTGGAGTAAGACCATATTTTTCACTACTACGTCCCAGAACATAGCACAGAGTTCTGGCTCCTCTTAAAATGTGCAGCCAAAAATTAGGTTCAGAAGTCCGGGGTTTAAATATTTTTTACAATTGTACACAGTAAATTATCAGTCTTTCTAGAAATGTGCTTTTTGTCCATTGTGAATCAACAAAAGGTTGTCTGTCCCCGCTTCCTTCTCCTTCTTGCAGCTCAGGAGCAATCTCCGCCCCCTTCCTTCTGGCAGAGGCCATTTACGATCCTTCCTGATTAGCATCTCCTTGCCTTGGAGTAAGTCCATTGTGCTCTTCCCACAGCAGCCCAAGTTCTCCTCCCCTCATAATCATCACATGGGTGTGAGTTCCTGGTCTAGAGAGCAGAAGGGAGGTGCCTGGCCCTGTGGGGGAAGTTGTTCTACCGGTTTTGGCATGGAGTCAGGCTTAATTTAAATGTCATTTGTTACATTTTTTCTTGGTTTAAATGATTTAAAACAAGCAGCTAGAACACTGATTCCAGGCTCTAGACCATGAAGTTTAAATAGTTACAACCTAGGTTACTCTTGATAACAGGTCACTTAGATTTCAGAAATTAGATCTTAGTGGTACAAGTTTACAGTTTTAATGCAGGCTTTTGAAAACAGTAATTCAGGCGGCCACTGGTACTACACCCAGATTTTGACAGATCCCACAGACAGGCACTCTGGCTGTGAATGTTTTCATGACTAATTCAGCTTTTTAGGATACTGCAATTTCACAAGAATTTCTTGAACTTAGTGAATTGTGACACTCAGCAAGAAAATTGGATGTTTGTGGGTGTTTTGGACCAGCATTCTGTATTTTCAGCAACCAAGAAAAGATTTAAAAACAAGATTCGGGATTTCTTTCAGCAAGCACTGCTTTTCATGCAGTCTCTATTTTTACTGGTTGGGCAGCCCAATTACATGTTTCAGGAGTGAGGTCTCCGTTCCACTACTGACAACATGCATGGTAGATTTGGCAGCCATCTTTTCGTGCTGTAGAGCACGATTTCCATAGGTTTTGGCACGCCCTGGGGTTTTGCGGTCATTTTGATAATTCTGGCACCACCAGGACACGGTGATGCCGCAGGGCAGAGCATATGTGGGTTAATACATCCCACACTGGCCTGGGCTCACAGTGTTGACACATGTATGATACCAACCAAATGTGGATTTAATAATTATGAGAAATGCTAGCCACCATACACTAAACTCAAGTATGGCTTATATTTAGTTTAGAACTGCCACCAGGCTAGTAACTCTCATCATTATGTGGTTTTGGGAGAATGGTGCAGATTTATATGCAGGGTGTACACTGCAGTGACTTGGCTGTCACATCACCTGTCAAACCTGTGACCGCTGAATCTGCTCTGTGCCACTGGAGAGTAAGAGTTCGAGATCAGAGGACTGATGCAATAGGGAATGGGTGTATGCTGTGATTTTGGCATGGTGCTTACTGGAATTGGAGTCTGATTATTAGCCACATAATATTTGAATTCATAAAAATAAAAAAGCCAGAGCTTCTACATCCTTGCCAGATGGCAATTACAAGCACATACTGTCAAAGTGCACATCATAGCGGTAATAATTTGAAAATAACCCAACGTGCGGCATGCATTTGCAAAGTATTATCACTTTCACTCTTATAGAAATACATTTTCAGTCTGCCAAACTAGCGATCCAGAAAGGAGCCATTCTGCCCCCATGGAGAAGCAGCCACTGGAATTTGGTTTATACTAGAATACCTAAACATGGGCACTCCATGGCTTCCCTAATGTAGCCTATGCTTTAGGTTATATAAAGGTGGCTGTCACTTAGGCCCTCATTACATGTTTGCCGGTATCCTAGCAGTGTTACCGCCGGATATAGGTACCATAGGGGGGATTGCTGGTATTACCAGAACTGATAATACAGTTGCTGGTAATACTGGCTGTTCTTTGCAGTGGGGTGCCTGACTTACCTCTAGCTCTTGGCTGAAGATAACTCGGGCCTACGCACTAGCAAACTTGTAGTTTGCTGGTCTGGAAACATGCTGGTAAATGGAATTACCAGAAAATTCATTTTGGACAAGCAAACCTGTAATGAGGCCCCTAGTGTTTTCATAACACCTCATCTACATACAGTCCCACCTTACAAGACACAGTATGCCTTTACCCGGACCACAAAGGGTGAAATAGTCTCAGAGGGTTATACTACTTGCATGGGCTGCCTAGTTCCACAGCTCTTCACTCTAGAATGGGTTTAAAAATGCATGCTCTTCCAATAATATTAGAAGAACTACACACTTAGAAACAGCAGCTGAGGGACACATGGGCACGGGAAACATATATCGTATTTACAGGATTATTGTTTTTTAATACATTAGTCAATCTTAAGGTTAAAATGGCACCGTCCCAGTGATTCAGTTTAATGGTTTAGTAATTGTTTGAATGTTTACTTATATTTGTTTATTGCACGAGATCCACCGCTCGCTCTGTGTTCCTCTTCACTACTGAGGTCTCATCACGCGAAGAGGGTCGCTAGTTGACGATGTAAGTGCCTTTCGCCATCCCCCCCGTCATGTTTTTGCATCATGTGGGTACCATGTCTGTTTTCCAGAGGTCCACATGGTGATGAAGAGCTGTTGCAATCGGTAGGTTAATAAGGGTGAACGTGCAAATTAATGGATTATACAATTACTTTGGGTTACTTTGACTTTGTTTGCTTTCGAAATATAATGTGACCATCTTGGTTTTTTCATTGGTTTTACTATGCACAATATTAGGAATGTTAGGAATAGTATGCAACGTGATCTGAGAACATAGTTCTGGCTGTGTTGTGGTTGATTTTAAGCATTGCCCATGTTTTGTCAGAGCCCAATTGATGTCCCCGACCATAGCAAGCCCCTGTGTGCCAAAATACCTTTCCATCGCTTCCTACCACAAGGGAACAGCACATGCATTCCCTGTACCTTCTTTCATGGCGCTCTCTGTGACGTTCCCATCATTGCTGGGCGGGTGACAGCCTGGGGCGTGGTTGTGCACCAGTGAGATCTGAATAAGCAGGCTTGCTCCTCAAAGATGGTTGACAGTATCACTGCTGCTTAGCTGGGTTGTCATCACTCTTTATGTTGCAGACTGTTTTAAGATCTTAGTTGTGCTGTTGGAAACCGAGGCTGTACCTCATTACTCAACTTTCTTGGCTGAAGTGTAGTTTGGGTTGGGTTGTTCTTGATCTGTGTCATCTTGCCACTGTAGAATTTGTTTCAAAGGGTTAGCGTTGTGAAGGGGCACAGGTAGCTGTCAAAAGACATACAGTATTGATAGCATTTTCTTGATCAGGGGGTCTGTATTCTGATCCAGTCCTGGGCAGGAATTCCTAATACTGCATTATAATACTGCTAGAGTTGCATCCAAGATGAATCTAGGGATTGCTTCAGGGTGGAGTGATTGACCGTGTCGAAAGCAGAGGAAAAGTCAAGGAGGATGGGGACAGAAGGAGACCTAGGGGCCTCATTATAACTTTCGCGGTACGGGTTAACGGGCTCTACTAATGGAGGCGGACCCGTTAAAGCCGTCCTGCGAAATTACGAGGTCCCCTCGCGGGACCCGGTAAGGACGCCTGGCAAAACCAGGCGTTGTTACCGGGTCCCGCGAGGGGACGAGGGAGCTAACAACGGGCCGGTGGTAATCGGCCCGTTGTTAGCTCCCGCTCCCATTCCCATGGAGCCCTATGGGGGCTTAGATGGAAATGGGGAAGGTCCGGGCCCGGGTTCCCAGAGGGAGGAATTACCGGGCCCTCCGAACTCAGAATGGCCCAGTAATTCTCCATTCTGGGAACCCGGTAAAGGAGCCCGGTTTGGCGGCAGCCATCGAGCTAATAGCTCGATGGCTGCCGCCAAACTCGTAATGAGGCCCCTAGAGTCAAGATTAGCGAGCAGATATTGACGGGTGTTCAGGAGAGCAGTTTCCGTGCCTCTGGCTGCTTTGAAGCCAGACTGATGGTCATGGAGACAACAATCAGATTCAGTGTTGAGAGTAAGCTGGGAGTGGGCCAACAGTTCCAGGAGTTTGCCCAGGAAAGGAGTGGTAGAAATCGGGTGATAGTTTGCTGGACAGGCAGGATCGGCAGAAAGCTTTTGTAGTAGGGGGTGCACAAGGGAGTGCTTGAGGAGAAAGGGGAAAGATCCAGTGGCAAAAGAGTTATGGCACAAATTGGCCAAGGCTGGAGCGAGGGTGTCAATGTGGTCCTTGATGGTTCTGAAGGAGCAGGGGAGCAACTGTATGGATGAAACATTCATAGATCGGACTTGTCTCAAAATATCATCAGGTGTCAAGATGGAGAAGGAGGAAAAAGGAAGAGGAAAGGCAGAGGCGACCAAGGGGGGCCTGAGAGGTAGATGGAGAGGAACAGGAAAGTGAGGTCAGGATGACCTGGGTTTTAGTGGTGAAATGAGAAGCCAGCGGCATGCAGAGGGGCTGGGAGTGGACAGGAGAGGTGGAGACTGCAGGAGGATTGGCCAGCTCCTTGCAGATTTTAAAGAGTTTGACTGTGTTGTTAGAGGCTGCATTAATGCGGCTTGGATGTGGACTCTCTTCTTGGTGAAGACAGAGAGTCTGCATTCCCTTTAGAGCAGGCGGCAGGCCAGTTTGTCGGAGGATGTGTTCGAGGCCCTCCACTTCCTTTCGTTTCAGGGCGTCAAGGTCGGAGTGATACCAAGAGTTGGACTTAGAGGTAGGCTTCAGACAGATTCTGATAGCAGGGGCAAAGATGTCCCAAGTGATGTTGATAGAGAGATGCAGGTTAGAGGCCTGTGTCAGAGTGTGAGTCAGCCGCAGGAGTAGGAGGGGCAGAGAAAGTAGAGGCGAAGGCATCCACTGATACTCACTTCATGGGCCGAATGCCAGAGAAGGAAGCGGGCAGTGTTGGGGTAGGCTTTGCATGTGGGGCACGAAGTGTAAGATGGGAGAAGAACAGAAAGTGGTCAGTCCATGATAGAGGAGTGGTGAGAGGGTTAGAGAGGGGGATGCCTGAGGAGATTAGAGCATCCAAGGTGTGACCGGAAGAGTGTGTCAGACCAGAGGAAGAATGGAAAGAGAGAGTTGCAAAGGTTGCAGAAGAGCCCAGAGGAAGGATTAGAAGCAGGTGGATGTTGAGGTCTCTGAGGAGGAGAAGCTCAGAGGTAGAGGCAAGGATAGAAGAGAAGAGGTCAGACCATTCAAAGAGGAAGAGGGCAACCTGGCCAGGTGGCCTTTAGATGGTGGCCACAGTCAGAGAGAGACCAGGAGAGATAGAGAGTCTGCAGACTAGGCATTCAAAGGAGGAGTAGGCCTGCATAGGAATGACAGAAGCAGGGACCTACTCCGGAAAGATCAGGGCCACTTCACCTCTGGGCTAGCAGGTTCTGGGCACAGAGAGGATCTTATAGCCCTTTGGGAGGAGGGTGTGAAAACTTGTGACAGAGCTGGCCGTACACCGTGTCTCGGTGAAAGCGAAGATATCCAGGTCAAGGTCTTCAAGGAGGCGTTATAAGTCAGAGGAGTGTTTGAATGCAGAGCTGAGAGCAGCAACATGAACCAGGTTACCACATTTGAAAGACTTCTGGGGTGGGGACACGAGGGAGGTACTCCCAGTGGAGGTTTTAGATGGGCCCTAGAGTGGGCAGAGGCGATAGATGGAGGTTGGACTGGGGTCAGAGAGGAGGAAACGGTAGGTGGCAGAGAGGCAGAGGAGGAAGGAGGTGTCAAAGGAGCCAGAGAGGTGTTAGAAAGAGTAGCAAGAGAAGAGAGGAAGTTGATAAGACGCGGGAAGCACCTACTGAAAAGGAGGAGATTGACTGAGGGCCCTGGACCAAGACGGTCCCATTCAGATAGGCATTAATGATGGTTTTGGAGGAAAGGAAGGAGGCCAATAGGGCCTCCCACTGGGTAACATCATTAATGGGAGAGGAGGAGGTAGGAGAGAGAACAGAGACCATATGAGGGGTCCATAGGTCAAGAGAGGGAATGACAATGATGATATCAGTGAGGGTCTGTCTGGAGAAAGCACTGATGTAGGCATCAGCGATAGGGAGACCTGGAGTGCAGACCAGGATATCCCTCTCGAACCTTTTCTTTCCAGACTTGGTGAGAGGGATAGGATTGTCGATAGAGTAGCAGTTACAGAAGATAGGAGAAATGGAGAGCACCATAGAGGTGCAAGGAGGAATGTTGGAGGAGATGATAGAGTTGGTGCAGGTGAGAGAGAGAAGGAGGGGAGCACAGCCCAGTGCCACGCTCCACAGGAAGCGCAAGAAGAGGGTAGGGGGTAACAGCAGTAATCACAGTGAACTGGGATTGGGACCTAGAGAGTGGTAGAGAGTCTAGTGGACCAGCAGAAACACAGTAACAACCGTAACAACAGTGGAATGGGGAGCTAGAGAGTGGGAGAGAACCTAGTGGAACAGCAGAGGCACAATAACAAAAGTAACAACAGTGGAAGGGAACCTAGAGAGTGGGAGATAGCCTAGTAGAACAGCAGTGGCACAGTAACAACAGAGGGGTTGCAAACTAGAGGTGGGAGAGAACCTAGTGGATACAGTAATACAGTAGCAACAATGTCAGAGGAATAGGAACCTTGAGAGGGAAACAGACCTACACCACAATGTGAGAGAGAAGGAATCTTCGGGGGGACAGACCTAGAACAAACAGTTAGCAACAGCAGACTAGGCACACAGTAAGGAGTCAGAAAACACAACATACAGCTAACTTCAAGGGACAGTTCAGGCAGTTCAGTAGAGAGCAGTAGTGGCTGCTCTCACCACCCATACCTTAGATACATTATGGTCACTGCCGGTCGGTGACTGAGCAGCGTACTCGCACTCTGCACCGCTGCCCCTTCCGGTCGTTGCTGATTGACAGCTGCGCAGCGTACTCACACTCTGCACCACTACCCCTTCATCGCCAAACACCTGCAGTGCACACCACTGCAGCTTTGTCCTGCACAGGCTTTGCCGCAAAGGATCGATCCTTGGTTTTTAAAGGATACGCTGCATGGACGTAGAGCAACGAGTGATGAATCAAACAGCCAGTGTCTCCTACAGTCCTGCGGCCTACAACACTGCGGCCTTGTCCTGCGTGGGCTTTGACACAGAGGGTCTGAGCCTCGGTCTTTAAAAGATACGCTGCATGGACGTAATGCAACATGTGATGAATCAAATGGCCAGCGTCTCCTGCGGTCTTGCGGTGCACAACACCACAGGAGCACATTGAAAGATTTGGCAATTTTTCCAATTAAAAGATAAACTGGCTCAAATAAGAGGTTCTGCCCTGTTCTTATTTTTGTAAAAGGGCTAATCTGACCGACTATTGTTTCAAATGGTGTCCGTTTAAGATGCTGTATCTGGGAGTTTGGCAAAGAGAATGCCTTAATGATGGCGGCGGCACCTCGGATCACATATATCATGAGCATGATCCTCCTCCCACTCACAAAGCCACTAATAAGGAGGTTGGGCAGTTTGAAGTTTAAAGCTATGGAAATTGCAGCTTCTGAGTGATAAAGGAGGCCTGGATTAATCTAATTTTACAAGGTATCACCAAGCTTTTATGTCCTGACACATACTGCCTTTTTTGCGGGAACCGTTTGATGAGTGGACGGTGAAGAGGCAAGTGTGGCAGGTCGGCTAGAACCATCCGCTTTACTGACACCTGAAAATGACAAGAGGAAGGATATCTCTGTTCTTACTGAATATTTTCACAGGATTTGGCGAGAGACATCTAAACTGCTAAACATAGAAGCACTACCTGCAAGTAGCACATAGATATGGCTAAATCCCTTAATTAAGATTAATAAGTTGCTGTTTTGGCCAAATTGCTATTTGGGAGGGCTTCACCATATTGGTGACCTCTTTCAAGGCAGGTTGTGGCTCTCCTTCCAGAATCTATGAAATAAATATGGATGGCCTCGGAGACTGTACTTATGGAGAATACAGGTCCCTTTAGTCCACCATACCACTGAGCCTGTTGCCAGAGGATGTCTTGAATGTTTTTTTCTGTTGCCTGGGTGAACAAGAACATATCGCCTCAGCTGTATACAAGGTCTTGAATGGATCATCAAAATGGAATACTCCGTTCTCAGATAAATGGTCGAGCCGACACAGATGTGCGATGTCGATATCAAGATGGGAAAGTCTTAGCAGGAACAGTCCTTGTATGTCTATTAACATTGGCGCGAGAGCGTGGCAAGTAAAGCTTAGAAACTGGGTTTTTTGGACATCTGAGCAGATGTGCTAGCCATGCCTAAGCACATTGGGTGCCTGTTGGGGCTGCAACCATATAAAAGGTTCATTGGAGCATATGCTATGGGGCTGTTTTAAGGTGAAGACCTTCTAGAGTGAAATCTCAGGCATCATGATCAAAGTTCTGGGTGTGGACAAGGAATATGACTTTATGACTTTGAGATTGAGAGAGTTGCCCGGAGAAACCAGAAGAAAACTAAAGTGGTTGAGGATATATGGAGCAGATTTCTTGAGTTGGACTGGGAGTGACTCATGGCTGGTGTACCTCCAGAGGAGTTCCGAGGTGTTTTTTTTTCCTCCTTCTCTTCTTATTTTCACGTTCTTCTCCATTAATTCCTAATTGTGTTGCTGTATAGTGTTAGTATAAAATGTTATAGTGTTAAAACCAACAATTTAAAATAAAACGTAGTAGTAAAGAGACAAGAATGGAATTACTGCCACTTTATTGTCGTTTTTACCCACACCACCAAACTCGTAATGAGGCCCACTCCAATAGATCCAAAAGGGGACTTGATTTCATATTTATTCGTTATACTGAAAACGTAATTTGGCGTGGCCCTCTTGATATACAGACTTAGTAAACAGCAGTCACGTAAAATGAGGAATGAATGGGCGACAGATGACTACGAATCCCGGTACGTGTAGCCGCTTAGCGCATACTCAGCATGTGTGCTGGGCCACGTCTCACCAATAAAACAGAGGCATGCCCCATAAACACACACAAGGGAACCCCCTGGGGGGGAGGAGGCCGTTGCCAAAAATGAAACACTGAAAGAAAAAGTGATGTACACATTTCAGTTGAACTTTAATGGCTCCAAGAAGGCCTTGCTTCAGATCTTTCATTTTATTGCCAGATGTGCAAAATGTGGCAGCTACAAAGCAAATGTGGGCACCGCTACCTCGCGCTAATGAGTAAACCAGGCATGCGCAGAAAGATCCAGTTTTGACTGAAGCTCAAACATAAACGTTCTTACTTTGTTAGCGCCAAAAGGTCTCAACGGGATTGACGAGAATCTGTTTCATCCTAAAATGCAATGACTTAATCAGCCCCAAAATAGTCCTCTAAACATCCCTTTGAGAGAGCGACGTCTTATTTATTATGTGTTGAAAGGTAGAATCATCCATGCACACATGCACAATAGTATCTAATTGTCCCATTCCCTTGCCAGTTAGGACACTGTGGGCTATGGTAAAATCATGTGTATTTTTAATAACATCTAGTTTGTAAAATGCTGACTTATGAGTTGAGATCAAATGACATATTTACATCATGGGGTTCATAGAAAGTGCCGAATCATGAAAACAACCCGTCCAATATTTTCTATGTACCACACCCAAAAACTGTGATGGGTGGAAGGTTTTGAATTAATCTCAACCTTTGACATTTATCTGAGCAACCTGGCACACCACCGTTTCTTTAGCTCATCTTTACCAATGCCAAGGGCACCAGCCATATGCAAATTGATATAGTTACTGCCACCAATGGGAGTGGTTAAGCATCAACTGCTGGGTGACATCCCTAAGTGAGAGGGGCAAGCCCAGATGTGGATCTCTAGCATGCTGTGCCAAAAGACGGATGCTAATGTGGTTCTGCAGTATGCTGTGCCATAGGGACCCAAGCTACTCCTCACTCATAATGCCCAGTAAAGCCGAAACACGTCTGGGGTTTCTTGCAGTCTTGTAAAGATGGGTCATGTATTAGCAGTTCAGACTGAATTGCCCTTTTGGGGCGCAAACAATCCTGATTGTATATAGGTTTCCTGTGATGGCATTGATGGATGAAAAACAAGGGTGTGTAGGGTTGACCAGGGCAATGCCAGAAGTTATGATTCCTTCAAAAACTTCCAGCCATCATTTTTCTAGTTTGCTAATGTCACACTGAATGCTAAGACCAGGCTCCTGAGCCTGAGGTGCCTAAAGAAAAATACAAGCTACGCCTCCCCGAAGACGCCCAAGGAGGCCAAAACATGTCTGAGGCTGCTTGCCGTCTCATGCAGAAGGGATGTGAATTAACAGTTCAGACTGGATTACATCTTGTGGGGTGCAAACAAGGCCGATTTCTATCCAGTGTTTCCTCCTTCTGTGGTGACATGGCAGGCTGAACAACAAATATCTGCAAGGCTGCCTAGAGCACTGGCCTTGGTTACTTTTTAATAAAAACCTGCCAGCCATCCCTTTTCTGTTTTGCTACAGTTACCTGAGCCAGTCGGGTATGGACAGACATGGGTCCTGGGCCCGCTGTGGCTAGGGATCCAAGGTGCACCTCATTGATGATGCCCAATGAAGGTGAAACCTGTCTGGGGTTGCTTGTTGTCTCGTGCAAAGTGGATGTGAACTAGCGGTTCGGACTGGACCCGTTCCTTTTTGAGTTTCGAACAAACCTGATTTATATATGGTTTTTCCTCCTTCTGTAATGGCATGGACGTCTTAAAAATGTTTCTGGAGGGTTGCACAGAGCAATGCCAGATGGTATGATTATTTCAAACCCTTCCAGCCATCACTTTTCTGTTTTGCTAAAGTCACCCTATGTATTATGAGTACGTCCAAATGTGGGTCCTGCTCAGTGGTAGAAGTGTACCTAAAAAAGTAGTGGAACTGTGGTTGAGGCAGGGGAGAGGGTAGGCGGAAGCACTGTGCAACATGTGACAAGGTGTTGCAGCCGGGGCATTGCAATAGTCAAAGTGACTAGTACCTAAGGCTCCTATTACTACTTTACACTTGCACAGGGACATGGATGGCCAAATCCTCTGTATAGAATGGTGAATGTAGTCGCAAAAAGTACAGGAATGGTAAATAGAACAAAATAAAAGTAGTAGTACACCATTCCCAAGATCACTAGTCTTGCTCCTCCTGTTCCTGGTGGTTTCAGTTATGAGTCACTGACTACGCAGACCCTGCCATGTGTGGTGCTTTTAACATTGCAGTGGGATGAGGTTTAACCAGCCTACTTGGTCGCGCTGCTAAGGTACACTCTGCAGGCACTCCCATTTGCATGTTCCATCGCTCACTGCTGGCTTAGCCAACCTGTCTTCATCAGTGTTTGGGGGTGGGTCTGCACAGACGCCATGTGATCTAGTCACCTGATCAGCTTTAAGATATCGCCTCCAATTTCATGGTCACTGCACTCCTTCATGAATACTGCTCTGTGTGATGCTTGCAACACTGGGGCAGACTGGTTGTAACCAGTTTCATGATCCATGAGCTGATAAAAAAAACTCTGCCCTCACTCCAAATTGTGTGTTTCATTGCTCACCACTGGACTTACTCAACCTGTTTTCCCCGATGTTTGGGGCACATCTCCACACAGACATCACGTCATCTAGTCACGTGTTTTTGGCCGTCAATGCATTACCTGCTAGGTCCTCCTCGCCCCGGGTGGTCTGTTAAAGACTTCTCACAGTTGTGTTCCCCTTATCTGGGCCTGTTTTAAGCCCGTTGAAAGTCACATATAAGAGGTATCTATTGTGGTCTGTTTTAATATGTGTATTCATTACGCTCACATTTCTTTGCATATTTCTGTCCATTGTGGACACATTGTAATCGAATGGGGGGGGATCTGTAACTCGACTATCTGTCTATCTATTCCTTGCAATGCTTTCAGTACTAGGAGCATTTCATGCCTGCTCTGCAGTTATACACTCTACTGCCTCTCATGATCTGATGGAACATCATCAGGTAGACATATTCTGCATCACTGTAAGCTGGTTAAAACCTTCACCAAATCTGCCTTTGGACTTGCTTGGGCCAAAAAAGAACTCTATGTTGCGCCTGTGTCCCTTTAATCAAACCAGGGGTGGTGTAATTGTAACCTTTAAACTTTCACCTTTTGTGAAATAGTGGCAGAAGGGTGCTTTGGAAGACCACTTAAATTACATTACATTGCAGCCACACCTTGCAGATTTTGTTGCTTGCTTTTCTTTTGAGTGCATTTTTTTCTTTAAAACTCTCTGGGCCTCATTACGACCCTGGCGGAGGACCATGGTGCAATTTGCACCATGGTCCATGGCGCTAAGCTGCCAACTCCGCCATGGGGGTTGGCGGACTTACGCCCCAGTCCGACCTTGGCGGGGCGGTAAGTCCCCAATCCCCATTTACCCTTCCCCATTCCCATTTTTGCCCCATAGGGTATAATGGGAGTGGGGAAGGCGTTAATTACGCCACCGTAAATTACGGTGGCGTAATTAACAACAAGTCCCGTAGCGCCATGGATTTTTCCGCCTGCAAAAAGCAGGCGTAAAAATCACCATGGCGCTACGGGAACTCGTAGTCAGGCGGAAAGGTACGCCATGGTTTACGCCGGCGTAAACCCCTTTCCGCCAGGGTCCTAATGAGGGCCTCTGTGACTGATTCTTAATATTCACTGAAAAAACTTTGTTGAAGGGACGTTATGGTTAATTTGCACTAATAAAAACCTATGAAATTCAATGAAAAAACTTTGTTAAAGGGACGTTATGGTTACAAGTAAAACCGAAAAACCTCAGAAATTCATCAGACATGGTAAGCTAAGCAACAATAACTTGCACCACCACCGGGCATTGCTAAGACTAACACCCTGGACATCAAAGATGACATCACAAATGTAATTGATGACATCACTGATGACATCACATATCTGGGTCACTTGATTTTATTCACTGACATATCTAGGCCAGGTGGTTTTGTTTACTGACAGTCAGAATATTAAAATTCAAAATGTGCTATATATCTAGACGTTAACCTTGTCATATGTTCTTAAAGTACTTTCCTTAGGGTTTCGTCTCAGCTCATGGTGCACATATATGGAGCAATAAGCAGGCCCCAAACAAACAATTAATTTCTATACATGAAGATGAACTTTAATGTTATTAACATTTTCTGGTGATCCTTTTTCTTTCTTTCTTACTTTACTTTCCCTATATGTGCATCTGATTTGTATGCATTGTGGGTCTTCATATGTAATGTTTGTGCTAGCACAAGTGTGTAGTAAGTCTTGAATAGTTAGCTATTTATTACATGTTTAACATTACTTAACACTCTGATAAGGTAGCATTCATTATTTTACTATCCAAAATTATGAGATAAAAAATATTTTACTTCTTTGTGTTTGTATTTTGTATTTTTATTGATTTATAAAGTGCCTTACGCCAAAGCGCTGTACATAGAACAACATAGTACATAAAACATGAAAGTTAAAACTGTTGAAGCATTACAATATGAATCAATCAAACAACAAAACTGTGGAAAGAGCAATTAACTGAAGGGGAGGGAGGAAGGGAGATGGGACAGGTTAGTGGGGAGTGAAGGAGGAGGGCACGAGGGGGAAAGGGAGGGTAGAATAGGGGGGTAGTGGAGGGGAGGGGAGAGAGTAAGCGAAGAGACAAGAAGGGGGAAGTAGAAGGGGGAAAGGGATTCAAGGAGGAGGATGGAGAAGGAGAGATTTAAGGGAAGTGTGGAAAGAAGTGAAGGTGGGGGAAGAACTGATGGGAAGAGGAAGGAAGTTCCAGTGTAGAGGAGCTAAGAGCTGGAAGGAGCGAAAATGGGAGGAGGCACAGGGGGGAACTTTGGTGCATGCTGCAGTCATTGGGGGTCATTACGACCCTGGCGCTAAGGGGTTAACGGCGCCGTAAAAGGCTGCGGCGCCGTTAACCCCTTAGCGCCTAATTACGAGGTCCCTTTGCGGGACCCAACCTTAACGGCTGGTCTGGACCAGCCGTTAAAGTAGGGACCCGCAAAGGGACTTTCGAGGTAATTACGGTACCGCAATTTGCGGTACCATAATTACCGCCTTCCCCAGTCCCTATGGGGCAAAAATGGGAATGGGGAAGGGCCAATGTTCAATGGGGAATTACCGCCCCGCCAACCTTGGAATGGTAATTCCCCATTGAACATTGGCAGACTCGTTACAATACCGACAGCAACCATGGTGCTAATAGCGCTATGGGTTACCGCCAGTGTTGTAATGAGGGCCATTGCCTATGTTTATGTATGATTAGGTTCCTGTATTAACAACACTCCAATATAATGTTTTGTTTAGATGAGTACATTCTTTAATAGATTAAGTAGTTCGTGATAGGTTTTCTGATCACCACTGACATCTTGTTACCAACATTATAAACACAATCCGTTGTAGGGGCTTTTCATAAAAATGTATTTCATATGTGATGTCATCTGTGATATCATCAATGACATTTGTGATGTCATCTTTGATGTCCTGGGTGTTAGTCCTAGCAGTGCACGGTGGTGGCGTGAGTTATGGTTGCTTAGCTTATGATAACTGGCGAATTTCTTTCAGTTTTTTTCAGTTTTACTTTGTAACCATAACGTTCCTTTAACAAAGTTTATTTTAATGAATTTCAAAGGTTTTTATTAGTGCAACTTAACCATAATGTCCCTGTAACAAAGTTTTTTCAGTGAATTTCATGGGTTTTTACCAGTGCATGCTAATTTCCTCCAACTTACTAATATCATACTTACCCCAATATAGCAACACCTTTGTCCAATTTACTGTTTCACCTTAAAACTGCCATTTCTCACCTTATAGCATAATTTTTAACACTTCTATACACTTTTTGCAATGTTTTCCACTGTTTCTGCATACGTCGGCCTCTGCAAACGTCTGACATCATCAAAGTGCAGTATGATGACGTGTTTGCGAATGCATCCACACTTCGCAATCAGGTCTGTGATTTGCAGACAGTTCGGAACTGCATTTTCTACTGATCTTGGAACTTTCAAGATCAAAATGTACCTTTGCACAGCTCCCACACCTCTTCGTACTCATTATCCATTAAAAATCTAGTACAGAGCACATACTTGGAAGAATATTAGCAAAATTGCTGTTCATCTTTAAAATGGAATCCGCTATTGCCATCCCTCCTCCCCAAGAGGCACCACCACCACCAGCTGGAGGACCTACACAACAAAAAAAGTACAGTATTTCCAAAGAACAATGAAGAGGACTAAGAAGATGAGATAGAGGAAGTGCCTACCTCTGGCACCCAGAGATCATGTGTGTGGCAGTTCTTTACCACTGTTGGGAATGTACCAAAGGCTAAAGCTACCAAAGTGAAATGCACTGAGTGGCTTGCACTCAGTCGCGGACTACCTGGACAGTACTCCTATGGGACCACCTCCATGCACCGTCACACCAAATCCAACCACTGCAATGCTCTCAGAAAGGTTGTTCCCTTCTTAGCAACTTAGCAAGAAGTAGGCTGTGTTCCTCCACCTCACCTCATCTTCCTCAGCCAATACTGTAACCACACAGCTTATTCTGTGGGACACAAAATCCCACAAGCTACCTTGCCAGCAATAAAAGGGGCCATTGATCCATATCTTTCGAAGACAACAGTGCTCTGTATATACTGCAACACACCACTCTGCAAGGGGGAGCAATTTTGATGTGCTTTTGAAGTTGTCAAGGTGCATGAGAAACGCTGCCCTCTACCTTAGATGTTAAACGCGCACAACATCTTCCCCTGTCCACCTGCCCCTCCATATTAGTGCTTGGTGCCTCTTCCCTCATTTCCCTCCCCACCTTAATTTTTTACCTCTCTTGCAAAAAAAATTAAAATAATAAGATTCCTTTAGGAACCAACTTTCACAGTTAAAAAATAGAACAAAAAATATAATCTTATATACTCAATCAACTTTACATTTCTCAGTAAAGTACATAGACTCAGTAAGATTTTCCAACATCTCCATTAGCATTTTGTGTTATGCTAATTGGAATAATGTGGCATTCTTCCCCTGTTTGAGGGACTGGAACGGGTCATAACGACCCAGCAGCCCAAGGTATCAACCCAACAAAGCCCCATTCCAGCCCCTGCAATGGAGAATGAAGGCCATTAGCACCCCAGGTTGCCAAATCGGTAACCCGGGGTGCCAAAAAAAAGGATTTTCCTTCTTACAACGGGATGTGCATGGTGTCCCGCTGTAGGCAGGAAAATCCTTTTCCAAGATGGCCACCATGCAAAGGGAAGGCGGGGCTCCGTGCAGAGCCCCTCTTCCCTTTCCATTACGGCCTGCTGAAGGCAAAGAGCGTGCCTTATAACCATATTAAGCTTCCACACACCAACTGCCGCTTAACAATCTTTTACAAATCTATTCCATCTAAATTTCCCTTGCTTCTCCAACAAAACTGTACGCAATGCTCATATAAATGCACAAATGCATTGTGCAGTGAGAGAAGTGCATCAGAGTGCGTGCCTGGGATTGAGTAGGAGCTCTCCCTTCAGCAATCTGCACTGCTGGAGCAGTACAGAGCCCCCTCCTGCCTGAGGTAAGCCTGTGGGCTTAATTGGGATCCGTGAAAAACTGTTCGCTTTGGCAGTTTCATAACTTCTGCAATTATCAAATATTACACAATACGTTCCTCTGAGCACAATTGTGTTTGAATCTTGCGTTCTACAGCGTTGAATACCTGACACCAGCAACATTTTATTCCTCTGTGCATTGTTTAAATGCACACCATTGTTTTTCGATGATGGAGGTAGAATCCTTAATTGGCTCATAGACCTCAACTGCAGCATCAATATCATGTCCAATACTCTTTGTGCCTGGTCAGATCACCATATGATCACAGTCATCATTAAATCTGACAATCATTGCACAGAACATTGCACTGCCTATCCGCACGAGAAATAAAAGGGATTTAGCCAGTGAGAAACTACTCCCACGCATATTACCCATCCTAAAAAATGCCACTGTCGTACGCTGACCCCACGGCGCTCGTTGATGGGCCTCATTATGAGTTTGGAGGTAGCAATGGTGCTATTAGCGCCATGGCTGTCTCCAAACTCGGGTCCGGGTTCCTTGAATGATGAAATACCGGGTAATTCCAACCTTGAAGGACCCGGTAATTCATCATTCAAAAAACCCATCCCCATTCCCATTTGAGCGCCCATAGGGCTCAATGGGAATGGGGAGGGAGCTAATAACGGGCCCGTTAATAACAGGCCCGTTATTAGCTCCCTGGTCCCCTTGCGGAACCCGCAAAGGACGTCTGGTCTGACCAGACGTTCTGAACGGGTCCCGCAAGGGAACCTCGTAATAGGGCGGAATGGGTTTACTGGCACCAGCACCATTACCGGTGCCGTTAAACCCATTCCGCCCACCTCGTAATGAGGCCCAATATCTATAATCAAACTATCCCCAAGGCCATTAATACCATTACCCGACTTAAACTACGGAAAATACAAACCACTCGCTCACGTTAACATTCACGCCGGTAAAGAGCGCTCGCTTTGACATCCGTGCAGAGCTTGCTAACGCAGGTTCGAATCCCGGCGGGGCCAAACTCAGCCTTTCATCCTTCCGAGGTCGATAAATGAGCACCACACACCGTGGGTAATAATAAGCAGCGCTCAGATACCTGAGGGTTTGTAGCGCTATATAAATGCCAAATTATTATTATTATTATAATTATTATCTTAGAACACTACGTAAGGAAAGAAGAAATGCAGAGGCCCGTTGGAAAAGCCTACCTACGGCATCTAAGAAGAATAGCCTTATATTAGCATTCCTAAACTACAAAGAGGCAATCCTTCAAGCCAAAAAAGACCCTTACAAGAATCATATCTCTCAAGCGAAATCGAGTACTAAAGAACTGTTTAAGATACTCAAAGAACTTGAATCGCCATCAGCTCCCCCGATACTTGTTTTAAAGATAGCACATGGTGCTCTAATATTCAAAAAGCACTACTAGATAAAATTACCATGCTCCAAAACAAAATTAACGCTAAACAAAGTAGTCTGTCACTTGATTCACATCATAGCACACCAGTCAGCACGTCTGACCTCCCTCAACACACCCACGAGCCATTTAACTTTTCACCACTCTCCATCAAAGAGGTCGAACATGTCATCCTCAAACCTAAACCATCTAACTGTCAGGGTGACACCTGTCCAGCCCCCATCATTAAGGAGGCTACTAAAGAACTAGCACCATCCATCACCGCCCTAGTAAATGCCTAATTCAACACTGGCATTGTGCCTTACAACCTCAAAGATGCTTGAGTTCTCCCTTTACTTAAAAAACCATCATTAGACCCGAGCACCCCCACCAACTACAGGCCTTTCACCACCATCCCTTTCATACTAAAAAAACTGGACAGAGCAGCTTACCTGCAGATCCAGGATTATCTAAAATCCAATAACCTCCTTGGCCTTAGACAATCAGGCTTCAGACCTAGGCATGAAACTGAAATGGCCTTGAACGATTTTAAAACTCAAATTAAAGATTTAAAAGATAACGGCAAGCTGGCCGTCCTCCTACTGCTTGATTTACCGGAAGCATTTGATCTGGTCAACCATCTTAAATCCGCAGCTCACTTTTTTGACAAAGCCACCACGTGGATCAGATCCTTCCTGAAGAACAGATCAATGAGGGTCTTTTCCCCGTCGGCCACCGCTGAACTGTCACCAGTTCTGTACGGGGTCCCCAAAGGATCATGTGTATCACCAACACTTTATAATTTGTTTAAGAAGCCCCTCTTCGATATTCTTGACTATTTGGGTGTCACCTACACAAATTATGCAGATGACACCCAAATGCTCATCCCCATCACTGGAGACCACAAAGCAGACTCCACAGCACTAAACGACGTCTATCTAGTCATTCAGGCCTGGATGGCCCAACACGGGCTCTGTTTTAACGACAATAAGACAGAGCTACTCCTCCTTGGATCTCAACCGAGACTCAATAAATTAGATCCTGACTTCAACTCATTCATCATCGATGGTAACACCATCAAGGTATCTAATGATGCTAAAACCCTTGGTATATACCTAGATTCTACTCTATCCCTAACAAAGTAAACTAACACCATAATCTCCTCAACGGCCTTTTAACCGTCCCTTAGCACCGGCAATTGCACTACCCTAGTTAGAACCCTTATGCTTTCGAAACTCGACTATTGCAACACTCTTTATCTAGGGACCAGCCAACGGAATATAAACAAATTACAAGTAATACAAAACAATGCCATTAGGGCAGCACTGAATATTCCTAGAACTCATCATATCTCAGATACCAGACGCAGCTTACACTGGCTATCTGTCACACAAACAATCGCTTTCAAATCCCTGTCACTTACGCATAAATGCCTTGCCAATCAGGCACCGAAATATCTGTCTAATCGATTCACGTGCAACACTTCTGATTGCCCTCATAGAGTGGCCCAAGCACATTGCCTTTTGTTACCGAGGTTCAAGCTTCAGAAGGCTAGGGGCCGAAAGGCTCTGGAACTCTCTACCTAACCCACTTAGAATCGAACCCTCCTTCCATGCCTTCCGGAGTAAAGCCAAAACCTGGCTTGTAGCGCAGGACCACTAGCTCCAGTACCAGATACCTCGCTCATAACCAACTAACGTTTGCTGTGCACCTTGTGGAATTCCTCTGTAAATATTTATTGTATTTAAATGTATATGTAAAATGTAATGCATATGTGTCATTGTGTAAATATATGCAACTGTAACCTTTAAGAATTGCACCCAGATGCCCCTGGGCTTGGCGCGCTATACAAATAAATAAAATACAAATAGAAGGGGCAGTACGGATAAGCAAGTGCTCATGAGAACCCAGGAGGGAAATGCCAAGATATGCCAAGGTGGGACGCCACTGGGTAACTAATGGAGCAGAGGAGTCCCAAGGGCGGGATGCATCTTAAAGGAGAGTTCCGGGACTTTTTTTTTATTGTCCCTACGGTTCGGCCATGGGTTTTTAAGCATAACTCGGTCGATCGTAGAAAACTTTCCTATGGACCTTACCCGACTTTTCGTCCATTAACGCACTCGAAATCAGCCGCCATTTTCTGATAATCCTATCACTTGCCGCATCGCCCTGGCTCACCTGCTTTTGCGGCACTAAATCAAATCCCCCGCCCCTGAAACAGACTTTATCAAAACATTCATATTCCCCGCCTCTATCCGTGACGTGACTGTGCTGCGTAGGCAAACGCGCCCAGGCGTCTTCTACGCGACTCCACACAGAACCCGGAAATCAACACAGATCAGCTCACACAACACAGCGCGCCACAATTCGCAATATGAAACTGTACTTTTAAATCAAACCGCAAGATTGTAAATTTGGTAAAGTACATTTATTTGACATCAAATGTTTAGAGAATATTCAGCGATTTTCTTTTTTATTTGCTCACGTTCCAAAAAGTTCGTTTTGAGGCACGCGATGTTCCTTTGCTGTACACAGGGTCTTAGATCATCTCACAATACAGCGCCACAATTCGGAATATGAAACTGTGGTTTAAAAGCAAACTGCAAGATTGTACATTTGGCAAAGTACATTTATTGGACATCAAATGTTTAGAGAATATTCAGCGATTTTCATTTTTATTTGCTCTCGATCCAAAATAGTTCGTCTTGAGGCAAGCGATGTTCATGTGCAGTAAACAGGGTGTTGGTTTACGATAAAATAAGCTCTTCGGTCGCACTGATAATCGCATGGCTGTTCCAACAACGAGGCACTAGGCCACCACAACGGTCTGTATGTTGCATCTAGCCGTTAGTACCGCGTAAGGGCATACTTGTACTTGGCGATCGTCCCATAAAATGGTCAGGGTGGTAACGTTGTTCACGCGGAGAAGCAACTGGCGGTTAAAAAAGCCGTCCGCCGGTGTCTGGTACTCGTGACACATGCAGTAATGCATGATGTACCTGTTTGAAAAACATAAACAATGAAATTAGTCTCACCATCAGATCTTTATTAAAATTATTCATTTTATATATTCGGTCGGGAAATTATTTCATAGCTAGGACAGTGCAACTGGATTTTAAACGTCAAGGGGGGGCTGTAGGATACTGAGACAGTCCCTCAGTGCAGGGGTTGACAGGGAGTGCAGGTGGAGAGTGGAAGGGCCCAGGACCGAGATCGCAGACAGTGGACCAGTTGTAGCAGGGGAGAGGGAGAGAGAAAGCAGAAGCAAAGGTTTTGAGGTGTATGCCGACGTTATTTCTTCTAATGAACGAACATGAAATGGCTTTCGTTTCTGAAATTATATTCATTATCGTTTCTTACGTGGTCCCGGCCTGTCAAGGTCAAAATACAATAGAACCTTATATTGAGTCGTGGGCCATTCTGGCACCCGCGAAAAAATCAAAGCAGCTGACCTTCACTTTGAACGAGCACACATTCCTAGTTAGCTACATTCAGTGTAAGGCATTCTCACAGGACTTGAAATTTACACTCCATCTTTGCATTTTGTCTGCGTGCTTTGCAGCCCCACAGAACCATAAATACGGAGACATTCTATATTTTTTGAAAAATGATTTATATTACTGTTTGGTTTAATTTAATGCGCAAATGAACAAGGTTGGATAGATACACATATTCAATGGGCCTGCGACATGAGGAGACTCGAGAGAACAGACAATCAAATTACAATCATTTAAACCGTGATGTGTATTTCTCAATGAGTTCTTCTTTAGGTGGACATGGAACAGAGGCAATGTTGGGTGGCAATGCAGTTGTCCCCTGCACCGGTTCGTTCACAACTCCATTTATGTGCCTATCTAGGACGTCAACAATAAGTTTCTCAATAAACTCATATTGCATATCCTCAAACACTGGTTTGATCACCCATTGTTTACTTCTTTTAGTGAAGGCCTTATTGTAGCGAAGCGTCCCTAAAGTTCCGGTCGTCCTACTTTGTTGACGGCCAACATTATGGTTATGTGCCAAGACCGCTAAAAGAGTCCGATTTATCATGCCCTCCATGCCAAAATGCAATCGTTTTGGCCTGTACTTGAGGCACATATTGTGGAACACCTCCAAATCTCCTGTGTGGCAGAATTCCGTGAGTCCCTTCAAAGCTTTTGTTATAGTTTTATCAAATACAATCTTTTCAATGGCTTTGTGAGTGGGTGATGAAGGAATCAACCACTTCTTCTTCCGTGCCTCCTCTGTGGACAAATGGCCATGTTCACAATTGTGGAAATGTTGGTTCGTGTTCCATCAGTGAACGTTTGTACAGTGTGGCATTACTGACCGCCATTTTTCCAGTAGAATTTCCAACGACCCTCCACATGTTTTTGAGCTCCACCAAAGATGGTTGCTGATTGACTTGGACCACTGTGAAATACCTTGCAATTCTTTTTTTTTACCTGCAGCCGACAATTTTTTATTGATTGATTTTGCAAGATGCCAAACGTCAAATTGGTGATTTATATTTTTGTACTGTTCTCTCATTGTCTTGGCAATTGAAACGTGTCTGTCCGTGGCTATCAGGTCGATCACCATTCCCCGCGATTGTAGTTCTTGCAATGATGCTACAAAGCCAACTTTCTCCATGGCCACTGAGGATGTACTTTGTGACACCTGCACGACCACCGAACTCACAATTTTCTTACTTTCCATGTCCTGAAAGTGGTAGGTGCAGTACTTGGCTGAAAATCCTGGGCTGTCGCACTGTCCATCACCGGCTAGCCTGAACCGTTTGCCCGCGAATGTACTATCAATAGACATTTTTTCCATTCTCCAAGCTTCACTAATGGCTGGAAATAGATAATCGGTTTGGTATTTGTAGAACTGAGTTTTCGCAATGAAATGGATTCCCACAAACTGAAAGAAAGACTCTAATTTTTTAAAACTTGAACCACTAAAAAGTGCAGCCGCTGCACAAAGTAGATTGCCTGCTGGCAGTTGTCCCAGCATAGGTTGTGCAGACCATGTGAAAGGATGATATTTTGTACAGGTGGCATGTATTTTAAGGTTAGTGCCTCGAATTGCACGAGTCACATTAATCAATGGCTCCCCACATACTTCCCCACCTACCAAATGCCCACATTTAATCCGAATAATAATATCAATCAAACAACTATCGAATACAATGAATTTGGCCTCTTTCCTTATACTGTCACTCAGCATCCCAGCTGGTTCGGCCTGTAACGTTGAGGACATGTCACTCACATGAAAGGTAGAATCTCTGATATCGTCTTCCGCTATGTTCAGTGATATTGATGGTGTTTCATTGTCGTCTACTTCATTCTCTTCCATTGCAACATCTGTTCCTTCTCCGGCGATGGGTGAATAAAACAATTTCTTCAACTTTCTCGCGGTCTTAGTTTTTGCGGGTGTGGATTCTGTGAATTGATCTCCGACTGCATCCGAACTACCAGGAGGACATTCACTATCAATGGCTGGTGGTGGTATAGCTCCGTTGTCAATCACTTCATATTCTTCCCATTGGCACGATGCTTCTCCAGTCTCAAGTCCCTGCCAAAAGGTTTGACAAGCAACATCTCTCGTTCGCTTCACTGTCTGTGTAGATCTAGTTCGCACACCCACTCGCAACTAGAGGACAGATTGGAAAAGGGGTGTTCAGTTTAAATACAACTTACAGTATTGAACTATTAACAGTGAAAAACAACATAATATAGTGACCAGGACACTAACCTTCTTTTGCTTTCTTTTCTTTGAAACTTTCTTGCCTCGAACTTCAACATCAGGACGCTGTTGCTCCGACTCGTGTGTGCATGTCTCCACTTCCTCTTGCGCTGCAACGACTATGTTTTCCTGATAAGCACATCCATCACGCACTGACGCTCCATGGACTCCCTGAAACATAGAACTTTCATTAGTATGTATAATAATATCGAAAACACAAAATGTACTTGGGGACCAATACCCACGTACATCTCAATAGCAAAACACGAATGAACGCTTTGTGTAGAACATTCAAACGACAATTATTCACGCATTGTTGATCTAGTTAGATGGAACTGTCAAGATCCATACCTCGGGCTCCTCATAGACTTCCATTGATGATATTATTGAAGATGATGCTTCAGTGACTCCCTGAAACACAGTAATTGCATTAGTATGGTTTTCTATTTTGATAAAAAGAACAGAAAGTTTGTGCAGGCGTGAACGGCTCATCTAAATAGACCTGCACAAATGATCAGTTGTCTAAAATAAATAATGGATATCTAAATATGATTCGATTTGCTCGATCGTTGGAAGTGTCACCACCCAGAAATCTGCATCAACTACTAGGGGTGATGTTCTTGTAGAAGAAGCTCCGTCATCTCCCTGAAACATAGTACTTGCGTTAATAAAGAAGGAAGTATAGCGGATGTAATCACGTCATATGATTTCGCTTCATCGAACTGTCAGTATCCATACCTTGAAATGCATAAGAACATCAAGGGACGATGTAACTGCGGTGCACACTTCTGCAAGCTGTTGCGCCGACCCGTAACTGCACGCTCCCCCTTCTTCTTGGACTAATGCTCCATCGACTCCCTGAAACATAGGACTTTCATTAGTAATGAACACAATATTGAAAAAAGAAGACACATAGGAGGGCGACGACAGAAGGACATATCAATGGCTAAAAACGAAAGAAACATTGTGTGTAACAATCACGCTACAAGAATGCAAGATCTGATGATCTCCATCGATGGAACTGTCCTGAAACGTACCTCGAGCATCTGAGTGACATCAACGGTAGTCGTCAATACGTTGGACTCCTCAGCATCTCCCTGAAAGACAGTACTTGAATTATTTTGGATAACAATAATTATAACTGAAAACAAAGACTAGAGGACGAGTACAAGGGTGTACCATTAGGTAAAATAATTACACGATAAATTAAAACTATTGATTTACATGCCTAAAACAAGTCAGTGGCAGAATAGCCAAGTAAGATTACCCGATAGGCGCTTGAAGTGGCTGATGACTGCAATAACGACACGGATGGAGAATCTTCCGCCTTCATATTGAGTGGATACATAAATGGGGAAATTATTGTTAGCTAATGCTACACACTACCGCAAGGCCGAGAGATAAATACGTAAACTTGACTCACCAGTGGAGGGATGTGGACGAATAGAGTGGGAATAGCGGTTGAGAGCAATTTTCGCCTCGCTCGCGGTGTGTTCTTCTTTATTAGCAATGATGTGGAGTACATGTCAGAGGTAAAGTGCCTGCTGCAGATGCGGTATCGATCACCCCTCTTGTCCGCAAAGACTTCTAGGACTCTACTTTCAAGCTCAGAGGGTGGATATCCGCAATATCGGACCCATTCTCTTATCTGATCTATTGTCTTAGGGAAAACATGCATTATAGTACCTTCAGATTTATTATGGGTCTTCGAAGGGCAACCGCCAATGGAACAGGCAGGCATTGTGGAAAGTTCTGAAAAGTAAAGATCAACAATTCTCTATGAATACCAATGTGTTAAAAAATTAAATGACACATAAAAGGTTCAATGCAAGGTATGTTTTGGTTCTTGGAACTATACACGTTATTCACATGCGGATAAGTATTTGAATAACTTTAAAAAAATAGAAAAATAATTTGACTAAACTCAGAACATCTGACTAGTTCCTTGCATGTACTGTCTTGAACGAAAAGAAATTGGACGCAAAATGAGTATGGTACATGGCCTTACCTTGACGAGCAAACAGTTAGATGCAGGGATCAGAGTAGTTTCTTGTCGTTCACAGGTTGCAAACTGACGAGTTTCCTCGAAGTGGTCACGGAAGTTCACAGAGACGAAGAGCAGATAACCAGCACCTTCACGGGTTGACTAGCAAAGTGCAAAGAAGTTCTCATTAGAAATATGAAGTGGGTTATAAAGAATTCGAAACAGGGGTGTGTTTGTGAATGAATGACGTGTATATGTCGTGGCATTATGCGGTTTGCAGGGGGCCGTCCAGCGTGAGGGGGGATGCTTGGCAGGAGACACGGGGTCTGGCGGTAGACATGGGAACAACAACCCATGCTCTATAGACCACTTTGAAGTGTACATGGTCTTTGGCACCTCTTGGCCTTTATCGCTCCCTGACAGCTCCACTTGCCAGCACAAGTACCCCGGTGCGAACTGCCTTTGATAGGGCGTGGGGTGGATTGGGGCGGTGGTCGTGCAGACAAGACACAGGAAGACTCGTGAATGGAGACACACTTATGTGGATTGCAGGGGGCCGTCCAGCGTGAGGGGGGATGCTTGGCAGGAGACACGGGGTCTGGCGGTAGACATGGGAACAACAACCCATGCTCTATAGACCACTTTGAAGTGTACATGGTCTTTGGCACCTCTTGGCCTTTATCGCTCCCTGACAGCTCCACTTGCCAGCACAAGTACCCCGGTGCGAACTGCCTTTGATAGGGCGGGGGGTGGATTGGGGCGGTGGTCGTGCAGACAAGACACAGGAAGACTCGTGAATGGAGACACACTTATGTGGATTGCAGGGGGCCGTCCAGCGTGAGGGGGGATGCTTGGCAGGAGACACGGGGTCTGGCGGTAGACATGGGAACAACAACCCATGCTCTATAGACCACTTTGAAGTGTACATGGTCTTTGGCACCTCTTGGCCTTTATCGCTCCCTGACAGCTCCACTTGCCAGCACAAGTACCCCGGTGCGAACTGCCTTTGATAGGGCGGGGGGTGGATTGGGGCGGTGGTCGTGCAGACAAGACACAGGAAGACTCGTGAATGGAGACACACTTATGTGGATTGCAGGGGGCCGTCCAGCGTGAGGGGGGATGCTTGGCAGGAGACACGGGGTCTGGCGGTAGACATGGGAACAACAACCCATGCTCTATAGACCACTTTGAAGTGTACATGGTCTTTGGCACCTCTTGGCCTTTATCGCTCCCTGACAGCTCCACTTGGCAGCACAAGTACCCCGGTGCGAACTGCCTTTGATAGGGCGGGGGGTGGATTGGGGCGGTGGTCGTGCAGACAAGACTCGTTTGCCGCAGGGCCTCACCAAGGAGAGGCCATCTAACTGCATGTAAGAGGCAGGCTGCAGGATCTAGTACATGGAAGGCAGGGGGGTGAGTTTATAAATACCTCACCCTCCCAGGAGAATATATGGGTGCAGTTCACCCTGGAGACCCTGGATGCCTAGGCAGTTAGTCAGCAGCAGGCTGGCCTGTGGTGGCAAGGCGGCACGGGCCAGAGGGGGTCATCTCTGTACCCGGTGCCCAAAAGGATTATTTATTATGATCAACCATATTGATTATTTACCTATAACCATGTTTTGTATCAATAAAATCCAACGGCCTTCCTTTTATTGCCAACGCTTGAACAAAGTGGTGTGGTAAGTATTTTTGGGGTCGGAGGCAAGGCCGGGAGGCTTGATGCCAACCCGCAAAATAACATATGTATGTCTGCTGCATATGGGTTCAACGGTTATGTGGATTGAAGGTGGGCGGCCAGCGTGAGGGAGGATGCTGGCCGGAGACATGTGGTGTGACAAGACAAGGCACAGGAAGACTATTCAATGGAGACACACTAGATTCATTTAAAAAATCAAAACAACCATTGTTAAAATATATGTTGGGTTTTATTTTAGATCTTAATTTCAATTGAACATAAATAATAAACATTACACATTGTAAAGTTGCGGTTGCAGCACATCCAGGGAAAATCCGCGGTATTGTCCACTGTCGCTGGGGAAATGTTGTCTAATGGCAAGTACCGCACAGGCAGGTATTACTCTCCGAACGCGGTGTCCGAGCCTCCCGTGAAGCCACCAAGTGAAGCAACGATAGGCCACCAGCCTGTACCACCTGTGAAAAGGAAAGATGCAAACTGTATTAAAATGACAACTTTCTTATCACTGTCGATTCAGGTAAAAAATGTCATTCTGCTTTGAAAAAAATTCTATCTAGAAAATGCACAACATGGAACCAATTTACATGCATTCGAATGATGAGACGACCATGAAATAGTAGTGGCATCACTGACATCACAACCAGAGTATACTTACTCGTTACTCGGATTACGCGGACGAACAGTGCCGCAAAGTTCGTGCATAAGCACCATCATCATCCTCAACACTGTCCGTGAGAGGCAGGCTTCCCTGAACTCTGGCAGCTCGGTGATGCATTGCGGACTTGGCTCGCCTTCCGAAATGTAGGCCAAGCACCCGGAATTTTCACGGCAGCAGCAGTTCTCCTCCTCAGTTGGCATTAGCTCGCACCGATTGCACGTGCACCAGGTGGAGACGCCGTCCATGCGACATGGTCCAGGCTCTTCATCCGTTGACTGGTCCTCCCAACTGCCGTCAGAATCCCCATCGTTTTCGCGTGCTTGCCTTTCCAGTAGTTCTTCCTCGGTGTACTCGGGCTCGTACATATACGGCATTATTGTAGCCATTGTGTGGTAAAGAAAGTAAAATAATTTATAGCGGTGGTACTGGTATCTGTTCACACGGGCTACAATCAACGAAGGTAGCTGACCAGAGCACAGAAACGAGTCACAGAATACTCAAAGTAACACACAGAGAGTAATGGAATCGAAAATCTGCTGCTGTGTGTTGTGAAACGGTGTGTTTATACTTATTGAGGAAAGAGGCGTCCTGCCATTTCCATGGCGACAGTTCATTAGCTGAGGCGCAGCGATTGTTGACACGAAACGTGCTTTGGCGTTGGGAAATGGGCGGTACGCGTCTGCTGATGTCAGGCTCAGGGGCGGGGGATTTGATTTAGTGCCGCAAAAGCAGGTGAGCCAGGGCGATGGGGGGAAATGATAGGATTATCAGAAAATGGCGGCTGATTTCGAGTGCGTTAATGGACGAAAAGTCGGGTAAGGTCCATAGGAAAGTTTTCTACGATCTACCGAGTTATGCTTAAAAACACATGGCCGAACCGTAGGGACAATAAAAAAAAAGTCCCGGAACTCTCCTTTAACCATAACATCCCTTTAACAAAGTGTTTTCTGTCAATTTAATATGTTTTTATAAGTGAAAATGTTTCATGGTGTTACATCACTGTATATAAGTTATTCATAATTACTCGTTTAACATATATGAAAGAACTATAACGCTTCTTTAAGAAACATGTTTTTTGCAACAAATACTTAAGTCTGTTGTCATCAGCAGGGCATGCTGGGGATGAAAATCATTGTTCAATTGCCTAGGACATAAGGCTCCACCATGACCCCAGCCAAACCAAACCACCCCTATTATTCACTGTACATACCCTGCATCCTAGTTCAGTGCCCACTATACCATAATAATGTAACCAATGACGATTGCTCATCGCTTGCAGCCATGGCCAATCTCCAAATCCATAGGGTAGGCATAGGCTTCGGCCATGCAGCATTCCCCAATAAGAAAATCGGAGTACACATTTGCATTTGCGGTGGGCCAGGCCCACTACCAAATGTATATCACTAGTTTTTCTACTTACATTCTTACACTTTGGAAAAATAAAACACAAGACATGTTTCCAAAAACAGGCCTGCAGGTCCTAGCTAATGCTCATCGCGCAAGTTTGTTGTAATCTAGTCCACCACTTCAGGCCTTGCTGATGGCCAGGCCCATTGCCCAGACACCAAAGTTATATCACTGTGTTGTGTATTTATTATTTATACTTTAAAAAAAACAAACACAAGACATATTTGCAAAACCATGCTTTCCAGTTCTTGCTGACCCTCCTTGTGAATATTTGCTGCAATCCCATCCAGCACTTCATCCTGTACCCATGAGCACATTTGTTTCCCTTTCTTTCAAAACCTATCCCAATTCCCAAAAACGTTGCCACATAGTCGGTCCCTTGTGGACATGGCCAATTTAACCCCATTGGTCGTCCCTCGTGGTCATGGCCAGTAGCCAGATTTTCCGGGTCATGACCTTATGCCGTGACCTGGACAATCAGGCTATACCTCAGTCATCAAAGGTATATCACAAATGTTTGTACCTACATTATGACACTTGTCAAAAAATACAACACAGACACATTTTCAAAACCATGCTTTCAGATCGTTGCTAATGCTCCTTACACGAGTTTCCTGGAAATGAAATCCGCTCATGTTTTATTTTTTCAAAATTGTCAAAATGTACGTACATACAATAGTCGTATAACTCAGCCCCCACTTGACAAAATCCATTCAGACTTTACACAAACATATAAGATTGAGTGTATAATCCATCTGAAAACATTTGTCAACATTCGTCAAATGGCAACAAAGTAATAAGCCATCTAAAAATGTTGAGACCCCCTTCTAATTTTGGCCCCTCTTGACAAATCCCCAAAACATTTATATCTGTATCTAAAATCTTTTTGCATACTATTGTGCAGATTCGTCAAATGGCACCACATCTATAAGCCTTTACAATATTTTGGGACGCCCCTCTAATTTTGTTCCCTCTTGACAAAACAGCACTACATTTAGCAAAACCATTCAGAATCAGGTCTAGAATGAAATTCCAGAATTTCATGCAGTTTCACTGAATGGCGCCAAAGTTATAAGCCATCCAAAAACTGCTTTTCACCAAAACTGTAATGCACAAATAAGCATAGATGTCCCCGAACATCTAAGATTTTCGCAGACATCACAGGACTGTTCGAAGACTGTTTGTGGACACAGCGGTACTAAAAAGCCTGTTTTTTGGCTTTTTAAGGCCATATCCCATCCTCATTTACCCTTCACCTCACCAGAGATTGTTTGATAAGTTTGACAAGTGCAATGTTGTGTTTTATTATATGTTTTTACTGCGCTGTCCATGGACACAGGCGGCTTTCTGTGAATGCAACATGGCAGGCATTTCCAAAAATCTGACGCACCTCACATTTTTTATTGACCTATCAGCGGACGCATCCAACGTCAGCAGACATCATGCCACCAACGTCAGCAGACATCATGCCACCCGCTGGACCAATCGGAGGCACGACTGCGGACTGAACCTAGATATCACTAATTTTGTTTCACCTACTTTATCGTTGTTTTAGAAAAAACGTCTGGATGGATTTACACAAAATTTACAAAAGAACGCTTTCAAGGGCAAGCCGCCACCCCTGCCGGAAATTTGGTGAAAATCCGTCCAACGGTTTGGGCTGTAGGCGTGAGCCAAAATTTTGGGTCCCCCCTTATAACTTTGCCCCCCCTTAACGAAACATCACCAAACTTTGCAGATCAGTCTGATGGAGCCCTATACTTATTTTGCAAAGTTTTGTGAGGATTTGCCCAGAGGTGGGTCGAAGTTATAAGCTTCCCAAAATATGCTCTTCCTAGGGGTTAAGCAATTTAACCATAACTGCAGGGCCGCTACTGCAGGCCCTGTAATTTGTGAAAGTGTGTTTGTATGTTCGGGGTTGGCTCCAGACCCATAACAGTTGGTAGGCTGACATTTTGGCGTACAGTCAGCATACCAGAATGGGGTGTACGGGCGATAGTGAAATTTCACCAACCCCACTCATTTGGCCTGCTCATGGCATTGTCCAGCCCTGTGTCATCAGTAGACAAGATTTTGGGAGATTGCCGATTTTGTGAATTTTACAAAAATGGGAAATCAGGACACAAGGTCAGCTTACTAGTCTGGGGTGTACAGGCGATAGTTAAATTCAACCAACCCCACTCATTCACCCTGCACAGGGATGGAGCGAGGTCTGGCTGTGTGCTATCAGTAGAACTGATTTCGGGTGATTTCCGATTTTGCGATTTTTCAAAAATAGGAAGTTATGGCACATTAAAGATACACAAGCTCATAGCAGACCGCCGCTTGCATATCAGCTTCAGACCCAGCAACGCCCAATGGTACCGCTAATCTTTTTATGTTTTTCACCCTACTTCAAAATCTACTCTTGATTTAATTTATGAGGCTGTTGCTTCTAGCTCTGTTTTGTATGAAAAATATGTCATTCTAGGTGACTTGAAGCGACATTGGAAAAAAGGTTCTGATTGTAGGCAAGCTTGTTTTTCAGAGCTTTTGGTGAATTTAAATCTTAAGCCATTTGTTGCTCACTGACAAGGGAATTCATGTTTTGGATATAATTGTTGCAGCCGAGTCGACTCTTGCTTGTGATTCTCGATTCCGTTTGATTCCAGGAATCATTTTTCCATACTTTTTTCTTTGTTCATTCCTTCTACTTTTTCTCCTGTTTGTATTCGATCTCAATCAGCTTTAGTCTGCCCTTTTAAAAAGGTTTTTCCTAATTCTTTACCTGAAGCTCTCAACTTGGGTCATTGAAATGTATCTAACGATTTCTCCTAATGATGTTCTTACATTTGTGGATGCATTTTATGATGGTGTGTTACCTACAGCCAATTCTCTGGCCATCTTCAGTTCTGTTAAAATAAAATCATGCCCCTTAGCTTCTTGGTATTCACCTCTGTTGAGATTAGAAAAAGTCTATTTGATGCTTGGCAAGAAATCAATATCAAGTAAATGCTACTTCGAAATGCCTTGTGAGGTATTTAAGTTGATAAACAATTGTACAAATCCTATTTTTTCGAGTACTCCCATTTGTCCACCTGCCCAGGTAAATTCCATAACTATTTATTTTACTATGAAACTCTTGAATAGCCAAAACACCATTTGTTCAAAGGTTTAAATACTTTGGCTGCTCCTTTGCATGTTATTTCTTGTTCTGTCTCTGTCTTTTTCACTTATTTCTGAAGCTATTATTAGCCATGAACATTACTTCTTATGCCCTTGATAAATCTTCTATATTTTAAAAAAAATCCTTTTTGCTCTGCTTTGTTTTCTCTGGTTCCCATTGATAAATGCTTCATGTTTTTTCTGAAATCTCTCAAAAGTGAGTAGTGTCCTAATTGGTGGACACTCTCATCTCCTGCACATCATTAATTCTGAGATAACTCAGTCAAAACTTGTATGAAATAATGAACAATTCATAAACATATGAATACAAGGGTTATAATTCCTGACAAATGTCAGTGTTAGGCTTTAAATACAAAAAAAGTAAGTATACACAATAATCATAAACAAAGTGCTGAGCTGTATGTGTTTTGGGATCTAAGTCCCTCCGTCAGGAGCGAAGAATATTACATTTGTTACAGTATTTCTTCATATTTCATGCTTCATGTATCTATGAAAGGTAAGTAGAGAACAAGATTAAGTTTGGTGATCATTAACAAAGTAAATGTTGATGTTTATATAATGTAAACTCAACAGAGTTTTGTAGACAAGTGCAATAAAACGTCACTTTAATGACTGCTTGAGCACAGGTGCAGTAGTCAGTTCTTCATAGATTGATGCTGTTAAAAGATTACTGCGTATGCTCAGGAGTAAGGCTCCACCTGGTATTCTATATGGTATTCACATCTGCCCATGTGGCCAGTTTTATGTGGAGCGAACCTTAAGGAAAATGAAGGGAAACCTCTGCGGACATAAGTCTACCATCAGAACTAAAAATGAGAAATCCCCAGTAGCTAGACATTTTATTGATAATAGACACTCGATAGTCCAACTCAGATATATGATCCTCAAAGTAGTTAAAATTCCTGCAAGAGGAGGAAACCAAAGCAAACTTCTCAGGTGCAGAGAAATGTATTGGATCTATAAGTTGGACTCACTGGAACCTACTGGAATGACTGAGGAATTCACTCTCACTGCCTTTCTATAAATCGATAGGCTGAATTTATAGTATGATGAGATTATCTAAGCCACACGTGTCTCAACAAAGACTGCCTTTCAAGGACATAAGGGTTTATATTCTATAAGCAGGCAATATACACCATCATAATATGACTTTGTGGACATTGAATATAATTGAATGTGACTGCACCATCTTTATTATTGTTCGCAGCAATCACACAGTAGTCCTTTTATTAAACTAAATAATAGCCCCTTAAAGAATGTATAAATCCAAGCACAAATAAAGATCTCATTATAGGCGAAGCAGACACGTACAGCATTGTAGATACAGAAACTTACATTAAAATGTTATTTGTATATTGATTGTCTCCATATGCATATGGACATTATGTCGTTTGGAAATCTTCATCTTTTATGTAATGTATTGGCATCAAAACATAATAAGGCAATATCAACTTTGCAAATGTATATAGGCAGGAATAAACACAAGTCACTGTGTGGGTTGATTAGATACATGTGTATCATCTTAGGTGCAAAGATCCACATATGGACATCATGTTGTTTTGAAAAAGTAATCTTCCATGTTTTGTAACACTTTATCTTTCTGTCACGATGAGCAGACCGGCTCACCCCAGCCCAACAGCAGTGGGAACATTGGGGCACATTAAGGGCCCTGACTGGATCAAGCCTCAAAGGAGGGCCACCTGGGCCCAGTCCTGGCGTCTTTGGCACGAGGCTAATGGAGCTTACGCCAAGGAAAACACAGGTGTAGTCAGTCTGCCACTGGATGATTGACTTCTGTGCTAATTGCAGTTAAGGGCATGGCTTTGAGCCATTAGCTTTTGCATTAGTCTGGAATCATGGGCGTGCCAGAGAACCTCTGGAACTCATTGCACCTTGGGAGCGGCAGGGCGTGGTTGGCTATATAAACCCTACCCAAGCCCTAGGCATGTTTCGCGTTATTCTGCAGTTAGCAGTGTAACGCTCCCCGAGGAAGTCCTGCCAGCAATCTTCCACAAACCTGCAAAGAAAAGCCAGAGACCATCGGGCTTCGCATACTCACCTGCTCTGACTTGTGCCTCTAGCAACGTCCTTAGCTTTCATCAGTCACCGGCACCTGCAGAAGCTAGAGAAGGAATACAAGGTGAATCACTGAGCTCATTCATCGCGCTCTGTCACCGCTGCACACTACTCACTGCGTCCGTCGCCATCGATCGGATTCATTCATCACGCCGGCTCACAGCTACCTGGAAAAGAGAAAGAAAGAACAGGTTAGATCATGCAAACTGCACCGGAGCTCGCGCTGGCCCCTGGACACAAGTCAGGCCACCTTGACCCACTGGCTCAACCGCTCACATGCATTGCACCAAACCAATGCACACCAAGGTGGACTTAGTGCCACAACAGTGACACGAGCCACAGCAGTGAGAAGAGCATGGACTGTGGCACGCAGGAAAGGACAACAAAAATAACTGGACACGGACAACATCAAATACAACAGATTACACAGATAATAACAAGCAGAGCAACACAAGCAACACGATCAAGGGTCAGTGATGTAACTGGATCCTACAGGACATTGCGCCCCTGCTGAGACTAAGCAGGAAGGCAAGCCCACCAACCAAATACACAAGATGAGAGCACCCCGGAGTGGGGATCACGTGTGGAAGGAACAGGGTGGGGGTCACAGGTGGCAGGCACAGACAGTCTCACTCATCACCCTTTCCCCTATCGTTGGAGCTGACCCAAGGCCATTCCAGGGAACAAAGGATGCACAGTGCCTCAAACCAGGGAAGCAGACACTCCACGAACCAGAGCCCAACGCCCCCACAGAGACAAGGTGAGCGTAACACTTTTGCGTAATGTACTGGTCCCAAAATGTACTTTTTGAACTGTTATCCTGTAGAACAAATGAATTGGTAGACTGTCCCTTAGCAAAGTTAGTACATTTGTAAACACCATGTGATGTTAGATTTACTAAAGTGCAGAAACCATATCACAGGAGCATCCTGCTAAAGACTCCATACACATTGTTCTCTACTATTATAAGTTTGTAACACGATCTCCTAACATTCAATGTAGCACCCATAACATTTAAAAACATTGAACAATTTTCCATCAGGCAGCTGTACAGACAGCATCCATCATTGGTCATCTTAACATACACTTTGATGGATCACTGCCATATTTTACAGAAACTAATTATGCTTGTGCATATGAAAGCTTGATACAGTAGTTGCCGAAAACCAGACATCTATCATTTACATATATAATTTACATTTGTCTAACTTGAAATCGATATACAACACCTATTTGAACTTCACAAAGCCTATTCGATAGCCTACATAGAACCACAATCATAATGATCATAATGTAAATGAACGTCATCAGTATGACGTCATCATGCCCAGTGTGACGTGTTTACTTAGGACTCATCTCTAAAACTCTGGACATCTTGTCCTCTCTCTCTTCCTCTCCCCTGCCCCCTCTACTCCCTGCTCTTCCCCTGGCCCTTCTTCGCCCACCCCTCCTCCCTCCTGCTCTGCCTTTCCCCTGTTCTCCCCTGACAAGGTTTCTAGAAAAGTCTGATCTATGAAAGTCTCATCAAAACAGGTTCATCCTTGTTCCTCCAAAACCATCAAGGACCACATTGACTCCCTGGCTCCTGCTCTGGTGGACTTCTTCAACCACTCCTTCACCACTGGAGTCTTCCCACCCCCCCTGAAGCACACTCTTGTGCACCCCTTTCTTAAGAAACCCTCTGCCGACCCGTCCTGTCTGGCTAACTATTGTCCAGTCTCCATCACTCCCTTCCTGGGCAAACTCCTGGAAACGCTGGCCATCTCCCAGCTTAATCTTCACACTGAATCTGTTGGTTGAGCATGGAAACTGCTCTCCTGAACATCTGTGAAGACCTGCTCTCCAACCTTGATTCTAACACCCCGTCTCCTCATCTTACTTGATCTCTCTTCTGCCTTTGACACATTAAACCATGACATCCTGCTCAACCATCTCCATGATAATCTGGGTATCAGCGGTCAGGCCCTGGCATGGCTGACTTCTTTCCTCTCTGATCAAACCCCCCAGGTCCAACTTGGGTCCTTCCTCTCCTCTATCTCTATCTCTACCTGTGGTGTCCCTGTGGTGTCTCCCAGGAGTCTAACCTCACTCCCTGGCTGTTCAACCAATACCCAGCACTTCTTGCCCACCGCATTGCCACTCTCTGCCCCAACTTTCAGTGTTATGCGGATAACATGCAGCTCATTTTCAGGCTACCCTTGGCCCCATCTTCTCTGTCTCCCATCTCTGACTGTCTGCTTGCCATCCAGGTGTGGTGTGCCGCCAACGATCTCTGTCTCAATGCCAGTAAGACCGAGATTCTCCTCATCGGCACACCTGCTCCCTTCTTTCCTGTCACTCTCTGGCCGGCCTCTCTTGGCCCACTTCTTGGCGAGGCTAAAAACCTTGGGGTCATCTTCGACTCCACACTCTCCTTCTATTCTCACAACTCTGATGTCTCTAAGAAGTCACACTACCAGCTGCACCTCGTCAGGGGTATTCTTCCTTTCATCTCCTTCCCCCAGAAGCTCACTGGCCCTCATTACGACCCTTGCGGAAATCAACCGATCGGACCGCCATAGCGTAAATAGCGTTTCCGCCATTGCACGATGGAGCAAAGTGCGGCTCATTCCGACCCATCGGGCACGAGCACCACGCCATGGCGGAAGTGCAAAGTCCGCGATGGCGGAAATGACCCTAAAACGGCCCACACCGCCGCCGTACGGCGCCCTAGGTGCAATACCGCCACCCATCTCAGCAGACACCGCAGTGAGCGCCAACCGGAAAGTACGGTGACCGTAAATATACGGAAACGGAAGTAAAAGCATGGTCCCGGAACGGGAAACATCCCGCCGTACACCTATAAAACCACAAATTCCACACAACCATTAAAAATACTACCCTGAGACACATCCCAACCCGTCATCCACCCTAGTGAAACCAAGAAAAAGGGGAAAAGTAGCGAAGAAAGCGTGCGACCGCAAGCGGCAGGTCCACTTCTCCCGTGAGGAACTCACCGTGCTCACAGAGACCCTCCAGGAGAATGCTGCCGCCGTCTTCTCCACGCAAATGACCAGGACGGCACTTGCGAACAAGAAGGCCATATGGGCCCTGGTGGCACAGCGGGTAAGTGCGGTGGGGACCGCACCCCGCAACCCACAGCAATGCAGAAAGCGATGGGACGACCTGCGGATACGCGTCCGTAGCATACTTTCTGCCAACCGCAACATTGCCACAGCTACCGGGGGAGGATCGGAATCACCCATCAAGTTGACCCCCTGGGAAGAAATCTGTGCCTCCACCATTGGAATGGAGAGCATAGAGGGAGTCGGAGGGATGGAGAAAGGAGTGCAGACATCCGAAGATTCAGGTAGGTGTCCCAAATAAAACAATGCCAAAACCACAATGTCCAATCATGTGAAGTACCACGTGCCCACATAGTGCAACAGTAACACATGTCCAGGAGAACGTCCACATACATAGGCCTGATAGCACACTTTAAAACACACATCAAATACATAAATAATTAAAAATCCTAAAAACACCCTCTACACGTGCAGCAGGCACACCCTAACTGCAGGCTGCCAAACAACTGCACCCTCACTCCACACACAAATGAAACCACCTCCAAGGCCCCGACCCAAATCACCCTCAGGTACCACCCCAATGCATGTGATACATTGCCATTCCAATTCCCACAGACCCATTAATAACGCTCGCCCTCCTTTACTCCACCACAGGGTCCGATCCAAACGACGAGCTCCAGGACACCCCTACCAGCACACCTGCAAAGAGGGCCAAGACCAACGGCCAAAGACCCTCCACCTCAGCTGCACGCATCAAGACACGGCAGCAGCACAAATCAAGTGGCAGCACACAGGAGGGAACTCCAACAGGCACCCCAGCAGCCAGCATGCCCACAACAACACCACCACAGGTCCCCCCAATGGATGCCACAGTAGGCACTGCTTCTGGTGGCAGCAGCACCATAGGTGACCCAGCATTAATGGCAGCATGCTCCGACACAGAAAACGGGGATGTCGAAGTTACATCCATCCATGACCTGTCTCAATCCCCCTGTCTGTTCCATCCCGTACACCATGAGGATACCACGCAGGGGCACCCACAAGACGACGACTGGCCATCCCCCACAAGCCCTGTGGCAAGGCAACATGAGGTGATCAGCCACTCTGTGACACCACCGCAAATGGCCATGGCCCAGCAGAGGCAACAGTCCCTCGACCAGGTAATCGTGCAACAGCAGCAACTGGCCACGCTCCTCAAGGACCATGCCGATGAATGTGGGGGCACTAAGGCAGACATAGAAACATCAACTGAGACACTTAGGGCAGAAATGGAGAGAAGTACAGAGACACTAAGGGCACAAATGGAGAGTAGCACCAAGAGCCTGAGAGTAGAAATGGAGAGAAGCACCGAGAGCCTGAGAGTACAAATGGAGAGAAGCACCGAGAGCCTGAGGGGGGAACTGCATGCGACGTCCAAAGACGTATGTGCCGAACTTGCCGCAGTGCGCCGTGTGCTCACTGAGCTCTCACAAACCCTTAGGGACATGCATGGACGTGAGCAGGCAGAGACATCATCCGTTGCAAGTTCCGTCCAGGGCAGCCCCCAACGTAGATCTGGGTGGAACCTGCGCTCCACAGGCAGGGGTGCCCCTGATACCCGGAGAGGGGGCTTGCAATAGCGACTGCCCACTGACAATGAGCATCTCTGGACACTGGTGTTCGGGGGGGAGGTAGGAGGGTGGAGGGGGTGTGTTGGGCTCACTTGGGTGGCGGGTCGATAGGGAGTTTAACATGATATCACATATGCCATAAACAATGCACGATCATCCAATGAGATGTGTGGACATTGATCTTTGTGTACGAGGCCATTATAGGCGTACAGTCCATATTGTGCATGTTCCAGACACACACAGTGCCACGAGTCCCGTGTCCATGTATCAGCCACCAGGCGTGAGTGCTAGAAGCATGCATCCATGAGATGCTGACGAATGTCACGGCCCTCCTGTGCCTCGCAGACTCCTTGAGGTGCTGCCACATCCCCACCCTCATCATGACCATCATCAGGTGCTTGCAGTTCTGCGTCAGGGGGCATGGGCACATTTCTACGTACGCACATGTTGTGGAGCATGACACATGCCATGACCATCTTTGCAACCTTCACATGGCGGTACAGGAGTGCCCCGCCAGACCTGCTGAGGCAGCGGAAACGAGTCTTCAGTAGGCCGAATGCCTGTTCTATGACTACACGGGTACGTGAGTGGGCATGGTTGTAGTCCTCCTCATGCTGGTCCCGTGGGTTCCGGACTGGTGTGAGGAGCCATCTCTTCAGTGGATACCCGGCATCACCTGTATGTGGACAATAAAGGAATTTTGAGGAATGCCATTGCTACGTACGCACCCCCCCCCTTCCTGCCAGGTCATTGCCGCATCACATACCCCACATCATCATGCATGAAATGAGACTCACCGAGTAGCCAGGATCTGTTCCCTGCGTGTCGCTCCATGTAGCGTGGTATTGTAGAGTTCCTCAAGACCATAGAATCATGGGTTGATCCAGGGAATCGGGCACAACAATGTGTAATGATCCTGTTGGAGTCACACACCATTTGTACATTCAGAGAATGAAATTGTTTTCGGTTGCGGTACTGGGCCTCCACGGCATGTGGGACGACCAATTCCACATGGGTGCAGTCGATGGCACCAATGCAACCCGGTATGCCGGCAAGTGCATGGAATCCCACTTTTGTGTTGGTAATTTCCTGCTCCGAGCGTGGTAGAGAGATGTAGTCGTCTGCGTGCTTCAGGAGGGCATCGAGCACTTGCAATAGTGTCCGTGAGAACAGTGGCTGTGATATGCCATGCAACTGTCCGACTGTGTGCTGGTAGGTGCCTGTGGCCAGGAAGTGGAGTACAGACACCACCTTCAGTAGGGGTGGGATGGCGGTTGGGCTATCTATCATGCTGACAAGGTCAGCCTGTGTCATGTCCACAATGGCGGTTATGGTGTCCCGGTCCAAACGGTAGAGGGTGTGGATCTGCTCATCAGTGAGGTTGAACGGATGTGCTCGGAGGCGTGGGATTGCGGGCTGCCTGCGTGGTGGTAGTGGCTGTGCTGGCGGCCCTTGCTGGCCCTGCCTTGCCCTCCTCCTCCTCCTGCGTCTCCGCCGTGCGGCCGGTTGTAGTTGGTGTTCGTCTTCTTCTTGAAGTTGGAGTACTTGCAGTGCTATCAGGTCCCCCAGGGCCAACATAGCTAGTCCTGCCGGTAGCATTTCGGAGTGGGTGTGGTTGTGGGAGGAGACTGGGTGTGCAATTTATGTGTTTTCAGGCTGTATGGCCTCCACCTGTGGTGATTCATTCCACCTGTGCAAGCTGCTCTCCCCTTTGGGCGAGCACGTCCCGCACACAACGCTGCAATTCGACGAATGGCATCTTGCTATTACAATCATGTATTTGTACCCGATGGCAGTGTAACATTGGTTGATATGTTCATTCGGCTATGGTCCCATTGTTTCACATACTATCTTTGCAGTCGCGAACAGACTTGTGAAGGGTCAGTGGAACGTAGTACTCGAGTAACGGTGGACCCTCATGCAACACTGTACCGAGGTTCACCGACGGTCGGGGCGTCCCATTTGTGAGTGAAGGCAGTTGCCATTTTCACTCACAGCCGCACTAGATGGATTAATTTGTGAATTCAAGCGGCCACAGATGCCTTTTCGACGTGATGTTGCAAATGAGGAATTCGAAGGGCGGCGCTTTCGGTTTTCAGCTAGCGGCGAGGAGATGCCCACAGGTCTGACTGCAAATGTAACATTCTATTGTTCAATGTCCTTGGGACAGGGGCCATGGCGAGGATGCAATGATTGATATGAATAGTTTGGGATGCGCAATAGCGACGTGGGCGATGAGGCCGGACGTTCCCAAATACATGTTACTTCACAACACTGGAATTACGGGCTGGGGCACAGTGGATTTTGCAGGCTGCATAACGCACAGACTCAATTGAAATTTCACATGTTATGTGAGTATGGAAACAGGCGTTTTCATTACGGGATGAGGGAATGATGTATGGATGCATGGACAGATGATTTGATACAGAGTTTGCCATGTACAGGGCTTCTTGGAATCTATCCGCCTCCCCTGCGCTATGTGATGCAGGGCTGCCATAGTGGGACCATCGTCTATCTGGCCTTGTTGAGCCCTCCCTGTCTCGACGCGCCTTCAGACACTTGTGTCTATGCACGTTAACAATCCCATCTGATGGATTCTGTTTTAACAGACGCATGCACAGGTACACTCGTTTGTGATAGTGTTTTCACCTCGATATGGATGGTTATGATTCGCAAGTGGTTTTTGGGTGGTGATGATCCTTTGGAGTGGGCTAGCATGCATATGGCTGTGGATTTGGTGTGATCATTGAAGTGAGTAATTCAAATGTAGTTCTGATGGCCATACTATTCTTTTTCATTTCATTTGGTTGACAGGTATCTCCTCCCCTTTTGCCACTGTCATCTGTATGCCACTCCTGCAGATGGATTTTACTCCCGACACCTGCTGCTTCGTGTTAATCAGTGGAGCAGCATTACGATCTTATGGGACGATCGCCAATGGGCCACATGCCCTTACGCAGTACTAGTGGCTAGGAGCAACATTTCGGCCTTTCAGCTGGACTAGTGCCTCCCTATTGGGACGGCCCTGCGGTTCTAGGCGCTTCCATGTTGCCTTTTCGTACGAGAATGTAGCCCCTGTGTACTATGAAGGAACAGGGCGTCACACAAGAAGTAGCTGGTCATTTATTGCGGATGCAGCCCACAATGGTGAAATGTATTTTGGAGTTCATGGCCTAATGGCTGTATGGGCTTGGTGAATTTGTTGTGCATTAAATTTCTATTCTGATATGAACCGTGTAGCGTTCTTCTTTGCAAGTGATGTGGCATATTACTATTTGGGGAGCGATGTATTGTGAGGAGATCTGCATTGGGTTCCAGCTTCGGGGTATAGTTGCGTGGTACTGTGCTGGGCGCGTTTGCCTACGAAGCCCAGTGAGGTCAGGGATAAGGGCTGCCATTATGACTGTTTTGATGATGTCATGCTCAGGGGCGGGGGATTAGCTTTTGTGTAACAGATGCCGGTCAGCCAGTTGGATTGGTGTAATGATGTGATTATCGGAATATTGCTGGTCACAGGTGCCTGTGTTTGCGTGCGTTTCTTGGTGGGAGACTGAGGTCATGTCCATTTGTATAGCTTCTGTATTCGTGCCATCTGTGCCCTGCAGCTCCCATTGGGCCCTCTTGAGATTCATTTGTTCGTTGGCAGGCATGGATGACTAGTACATTTCACTAGTTGCATTGTGTGACTTCATTGCACCTACGGGGGGTTGTACAATGTGGCCAGGGAGCGGTGTACAGGCACTCAGTAGGGCCGTTTACGGTTGGTTCGCGATGCCGTACTTCTCACCATGGCGGAATGGTACTTTCCGCCGTGCTTGATGGCGTTAGGTGCATGTCTGCTAGGGTCGGAATTCGCGTACCGTTGCGCCATGGTGGTAATTACGGTTTGGCATGGCGCGCGCGTACTTGGTGCAGTTAGCGTTGGCGTTCACTACGGTGTCGCTAATGGCATCGTACTTTGCGGTGACGGGTCATGATCGCACCGAGCGCTATTCGATGGCGGTATTGCATTTCCGCCATCGTTTTTCGATTTCCGCCAGGGTCGTAATGAGGGCCACTGTCTCCAGAACTCTGGTTCTTTCTAGACTGGACTACTGCATCAGCCTCTTTCTAAATCTTCCTAATTCTACTCTCCGCCCTCTGCAACTCATCCAGAACAGGACTGCGAGACTTGTCCTTGGCCTCAAGCCCAGGGATCGTATCTCTCCAGACTGAAATCTCTGCACTGGCTCCCAGTGGTTGTGAGGATTAAGTTCAAAACCCTCTGCATTGTCCACAAGGCCTTCTGGGGCTTCAATACCTTCAACTCTCTCTTCCTAAATATCTTCCCTTTCGAGCTCTTCGCTCATCTGCCTCCAACTTTCTGAGGGTCAGTCGCTTCTCCAAGCAACCAGTTGGTGGTAGATCTCTTTCTTCGGCTGGGGCCTCCCTCTGGAACAGCCTCCCTGCCTCTCTGAAACTTGAGGAGAACCATCTCCGGTTCCAGAAGCACCTCAAAACCTTCCTCTTTGCTTCTGCTTTCTCCCCTTCTCTCCCCTGCTGAACTCTCGACTGAAACTGCACTAATTACCTGGTCACCCTCTGATCTCGGGCCCAGGTCCCACCCTCCAGTTTCACACCAGGACTGCCTTCCAGGCAACCCCCACACTTGGGGACTGTTTTCTGTATCCCTACAGTCCCTCATCAGCACTTGACACCTAATGTCTGCATTTACCCTTGCACTTGCAAAAAAGAGAAAGCAATCCGTGAGGGATAGCCGCGTCCCCTGCACACTGTCTAACAGGCCGAACGGCCTAATGGAGTTGATAATCCGAAGATTATTTTGAAAGTTTATGAATTTCTTTATATTCAAAATACAGAAGATTTAGGAAAAACACATTCAATAGACAATTAGTGATCATCAACAGTAAATTCTGTAATTTATTTGTGTTTTCAAGTGCCCAACGCGTTTCGAGTCGAAAAAACTCTTCATCAGGGGCGACATATTCATCAAACAATTTCTATAAAAGGAAAATTATATACAATATATTAGTGCTTTAGATAGACTTAATGGTGAACAAAATCTAACAACAAAATCACATTTGTTATGAAGACAGTAATTAGCTTAAACATTTTAGCTGTATTGGTGGGTAACACATTCTATTGAAAAAAAGCCCAACATTACCCTAGTCTTTCCACATTCACCAAGTTAGTGTGATTATGCCACATATGTGTCTATATAGAAAATAGGTAGCTGCCCCTATATTTTGCCTTTGGCGCAGTGAATTTTGGGGGGATAATTTATTACTAAGGAGTGCAAATTATTGTGCTGCATTGATGCAAAATGACCTCTTACCTTGAGTTATGCTAATAACCAGCAAGGACTCAGAGGGTAGACAATTGTGTATTGTCCACTAGGCTCACGGTAACTAGTTCTTTTAAATCTGTGACCAATGGGGACCGATGGCAGAAGCGAATCTCTCAAGCCTAGAGAGAAGGAAAGATATTTTATAACAATGTATGTGAAAAGCTTTCTAAAAGAAAAAAATAGGCTTAGAGCCCAAAGTTAAGTGCGTTTACTAAGTAGTTTTAAAGTCCGGTCTAAATACTCACTTCGATTCACACCAGCAATCTAGGAGGAGTTCAGGAGCCGTAGAAAACGGCAGTTGAATGAGCCTCTCTCACATTTTGCGTGTTTTTATATTGTTAAGTGTTATGACGTCACTCGCGCATGCGTTGGCGGCGTCACGCTTACGCATGACGTCACCCCCGCATGCGCGGAGTGATGTAAACAATCCCCCATGTTGTGTATGAATTAAAATGCAGCATTCTACCATAGGCGATCCATATGCGGAAGCAACGATATCGATTTTTAATTATATGGCGTTACTTAGTAAAAAGTGATGGCCGTAGATGTGTATTTCTAATCTAAAATTTGAAATAGCGGTAATCCGTGAACCTCGATATGGGCAAAAGTGGGTCAAACGGGCTAATGATTAGGCTTTTGTACTAGGGCAACTGAAGAGAGTAGGTTGCTCTCTGAATTGTGATGTTATGTAATTATAATTTGTGTATATATCATCAACAATACTGTCGTGGAAACTTTGTTTAACACATTTAGCATTTTTCAGACCCTTATAAACGTTTCTTAGTTAATCAGTGGAGCATAAGGAAAACACACATTTCAATCACAATGACATAGCAGAATCCAAAAAAGGATAAGGTTTTGAATGTAAAGAATTAAACCGAAAATAGCTTCTAAAAGACATGTCATTGGTTCGGAAAGTTATATCTAGTGTAAGGTTGACCTATGTGAGTGAGACTAAGATGGCTACCTCCTTGTAGTGGGAGTTCATAGGAATGGCCCTAGAAAATAGTCCTCATTAATTCCCAGGGGTGTCATAGCGTCCAATTTGTTGATCCAGAAGAGTTCTCTTTGTGCAAGCTTTTTAGGAAGATTTCCACCTCTACTTGATGGTCGTAGGACCTCCAAAACCACAAATCTCAACTGTGAGATATTGTGTTTTTTCTCTTCAAAATGTCTATAGACTGGGGATTTGCAATTTTTGGTCCTGATGCAGGATTTATGCTCCGTCCATCGGTCTTTAACTTTCCTGTTTGTTCTCCCCATGTAGTATATACCGCATGGGCAACGTATAGCATAAATTACATTCTTGGTATCACATGTTGCAAATTGTTTTAACGAGATTTTCTTGCCGTTGTAGGGGTGTCTGATATGGTCTCCTTTTATTACATTATTGCAATGTTGGCAATGTAGACATGCAAACGTACCAAGTTTTTGTTTACTGAGAGTTGTCTGTGATGGTTGTTTTGGTTTCTCTGCCTTAATCAGTTGATCTTTCAAATTTCGCCCTCTTTTGTAAGCCATCATAGGTGGATCCGGGAAAAGCTGAGCAAGCGTATTGTCTGATTTAATAATGTCCCAGTTTTTGTGTATAATTCTTTTGATCTGATAGCTTTGGCTTGAGTATTTAAGTGTATGGATTAATCCCTTCTCGTTCTTCTTTGGATGGCCTTCCAATAGTGCATTTCTTTCCTGGGTTTCTGTGCGTATTATGGCTCTTTCTACCACTTCCGATGGGAATCCTCTATCCAAAAATCTTTGTTTCATAGTGTTATATTCTCCCTGGAGTGTATCTGTTTCTGAGGTGATTCTTTTGAGCCGTAATAATTGGCTGTAGGGTAAATTGTCTTTCAAATGCTTTGGATGGTGGCTTGTGTGGTGAAGACAACTATTCACATCCGTCGGTTTTCTGTATAATTTAGTTTTAAGTGAAGTCCCTGTTATTTCAACAGTGACGTCAAGAAAGTTCACATGTGGTTTGCCGATATCCATAGTGAAACCTATTCTTGTATTACAGGTATTTAGAAATTTCCAAAACTCTTGTAGTTCTGTTTCTGTGCCTTTCCATATCCCGAAGACGTCATCTATATACCTCTGCCAGCATTTGATCTTATTCGTCCAGGTTGGATTGTCCAATACATAATGTTTTTCAAAATGATACATGAAGATATTGGCGTAAGATGGGGCCACGGAGGACCCCATTGAGGTACCAGAAATTTGTAGGTAGAACTGCCCATTGTGTCGAAAATAGTTATTGTAGAGTATGATGTTAATTAACTCCAGTGCCAGAATCTTGTGGATTTTTACTTGTCTATTGGATAATAAAAACCATTCTAGAGCTTCAATTCCCTCGGAGTGTGGAATAGAGGTGTATAGACTGTTCACGTCCATGGTGAATAGTATCAGGTTGTCTTCTATTAGTTGTAATGTTTGTAAAATTTTCAAAAAATGAGTTGTATCCTTAAGATAAGTCGATGTTGCTTGGACCAATGGTTGTAGGGCTGTATCTAGATAGATAGCAAGAGGTTGAAATATACTTTCTGTCCCGGCCACAATTGGACGAAATGGTGGATCTCGAAGGTTTTTGTGTATTTTCGGCAGTCCATAAAAGACCGGTGTTATGGGATATTTCTGTATCAAAAAGTCAGCTGTTTTATCTGTTATCCAGTCCATCATGAGAGCCTTCTCCACAGTTGTATTGATAATGTTAGTTATCCCAAGTATTGGGTCACTATCCAGTGGTGTGTAGGTCCTAGTATCTTGTAAAAGTTTGGAACAGCCTAAATCATAGAGGGTTGTATCCATTAGTACCAGAGCTCCGCCTTTGTCTGCTTGTTTGAGAGTCAAGCTGCTGTCCTCTGCCAGTTGTTTAATTAGTTTCAGTTGGTGCTTGCGGATGTTCTGTTTTTTAGGCTGGGTGTACTTCAATCTTTTAAGGTCTTTTATGGTTTTTTGTTTAAATAGATGAATCAATGGGTGATTGACCTGCGGGTAGAAGTTGCTTTTATTTTTCATTTCTAGGTATTTTGATTTTGTTCTGGTTTGCATGTTATCCTCACTGTTATTAAAAAAGACCTTTAATTCCATCTTCCTTATAAGTTTAAAGAGGTTGACTTCTTCTTCGAAGAACGTAGTGGAGTTAGTTGGTATAAATGAAATACCCAAATTGAGTGTATCTATTTGGGCCGAGGTAAGAGGTTTGGAAGAGATGTTAATCACCAAATTATTCTTTATTTCTTTTTCTGGCGGGGTTTTCTTTTGTCCTCTTCAATTTCCTGTTGCAATGATGTCACTGATTTTGAGAGTTCTTCAATGGTGAGTAAGATGAGGTCCAAGGAACATTTATTCAGAATGTGCTCCCATCTATTAACAAAGTCTTTGTTCTCTTTGCAGAGGGTGGGTCTGAGATAAATTCTGAGACCCCTCGGGATCCGTTTAGCTCGATAATACTGAGCGAGTGTTGAAGCGTGTAATTTCTGTGAGATTTCACGTCTGATAAGGCGCTCTAATTTCTGTATAAGTCGCTCTGGATTGTTGTCAGATGGTGTAGATGTGCCGGTATCCCGAGGGGTCTCAGAATTTAACTCAGACCCAACAGGAAATTGAAGATATTTCTACACAGCTTTCCAAACTAAAAACAGACACAGAACTCAAACAGATTCTGGAAGATACCAACAGTAAACTTGAATCTTACAAACAGGACATAGAACAGCGTAAAATTAGAAAATTCCGTAGGGATACTTTGGATTACGCTCGGGACATCGTTTACTCTTGGCAAGAATTTTACACAAACAGCCGACCAGTACCAAGAAGACCACCTAGGCAACCAGCAGCAGTAGAAGAACATACAGAAAGCAGCGAGGTAACTAGTGGGGAACTCGAAGAAATACCAAGTGCTACAACAGCTTCTAATATTTTATCTGAAGCTACAACCAGTGGATCCACAGTAGTCACTCCACAGATTCCTTTTTTAGGCGACGGAAAACCAGAAGAGGACAAAAGAAAACCCCGCCAGAAAAAGAAATAAAGAATAATTTGGTGATTAACATCTCTTCCAAACCTCTTACCTCGGCCCAAATAGATACACTCAATTTGGGTATTTCATTTATACCAACTAACTCCACTACGTTCTTCGAAGAAGAAGTCAACCTCTTTAAACTTATAAGGAAGATGGAATTAAAGGTCTTTTTTAATAACAGTGAGGATAACATGCAAACCAGAACAAAATCAAAATACCTAGAAATGAAAAATAAAAGCAACTTCTACCCGCAGGTCAATCACCCATTGATTCATCTATTTAAACAAAAAACCATAAAAGACCTTAAAAGATTGAAGTACACCCAGCCTAAAAAACAGAACATCTGCAAGCATCAACTGAAACTAATTAAACAACTGGCAGAGGACAGCAGCTTGACTCTCAAACAAGCAGACAAAGGCGGAGCTCTGGTACTAATGGATACAACCCTCTATGATTTAGGCTGTTCCAAACTTTTACAAGATACTAGGACCTACACACCACTGGATAGTGACCCAATACTTGGGATAACTAACATTATCAATACAACTGTGGAGAAGGCTCTCATGATGGACTGGATAACAGATAAAACAGCTGACTTTTTGATACAGAAATATCCCATAACACCGGTCTTTTATGGACTGCCGAAAATACACAAAAACCTTCGAGATCCACCATTTCGTCCAATTGTGGCCGGGACAGAAAGTATATTTCAACCTCTTGCTATCTATCTAGATACAGCCCTACAACCATTGGTCCAAGCAACATCGACTTATCTTAAGGATACAACTCATTTTTTGAAAATTTTACAAACATTACAACTAATAGAAGACAACCTGATACTATTCACCATGGACGTGAACAGTCTATACACCTCTATTCCACACTCCGAGGGAATTGAAGCTCTAGAATGGTTTTTATTATCCAATAGACAAGTAAAAATCCACAAGATTCTGGCACTGGAGTTAATTAACATCATACTCTACAATAACTATTTTCGACACAATGGGCAGTTCTACCTACAAATTTCTGGTACCTCAATGGGGTCCTCCGTGGCCCCATCTTACGCCAATATCTTCATGTATCATTTTGAAAAACATTATGTATTGGACAATCCAACCTGGACGAATAAGATCAAATGCTGGCAGAGGTATATATATGACGTCTTCGGGATATGGAAAGGCACAGAAACAGAACTACAAGAGTTTTGGAAATTTCTAAATACCTGTAATACAAGAATAGGTTTCACTATGGATATCGGCAAACCACATGTGAACTTTCTTGACGTCACTGTTGAAATAACAGGGACTTCACTTAAAACTAAATTATACAGAAAACCGACGGATGTGAATAGTTGTCTTCACCACACAAGCCACCATCCAAAGCATTTGAAAGACAATTTACCCTACAGCCAATTATTACGGCTCAAAAGAATCACCTCAGAAACAGATACACTCCAGGGAGAATATAACACTATGAAACAAAGATTTTTGGATAGAGGATTCCCATCGGAAGTGGTAGAAAGAGCCATAATACGCACAGAAACCCAGGAAAGAAATGCACTATTGGAAGGCCATCCAAAGAAGAACGAGAAGGGATTAATCCATACACTTAAATACTCAAGCCAAAGCTATCAGATCAAAAGAATTATACACAAAAACTGGGACATTATTAAATCAGACAATACGCTTGCTCAGCTTTTCCCGGATCCACCTATGATGGCTTACAAAAGAGGGCGAAATTTGAAAGATCAACTGATTAAGGCAGAGAAACCAAAACAACCATCACAGACAACTCTCAGTAAACAAAAACTTGGTACGTTTGCATGTCTACATTGCCAACATTGCAATAATGTAATAAAAGGAGACCATATCAGACACCCCTACAACGGCAAGAAAATCTCGTTAAAACAATTTGCAACATGTGATACCAAGAATGTAATTTATGCTATACGTTGCCCATGCGGTATATACTACGTGGGGAGAACAAACAGGAAAGTTAAAGACCGATGGACGGAGCATAAATCCTGCATCAGGACCAAAAATTGCAAATCCCCAGTCTATAGACATTTTGAAGAGAAAAAACACAATATCTCACAGTTGAGATTTGTGGTTTTGGAGGTCCTACGACCATCAAGTAGAGGTGGAAATCTTCCTAAAAAGCTTGCACAAAGAGAACTCTTCTGGATCAACAAATTGGACGCTATGACACCCCTGGGAATTAATGAGGACTATTTTCTAGGGCCATTCCTATGAACTCCCACTACAAGGAGGTAGCCATCTTAGTCTCACTCACATAGGTCAACCTTACACTAGATATAACTTTCCGAACCAATGACATGTCTTTTAGAAGCTATTTTCGGTTTAATTCTTTACATTCAAAACCTTATCCTTTTTTGGATTCTGCTATGTCATTGTGATTGAAATGTGTGTTTTCCTTATGCTCCACTGATTAACTAAGAAACGTTTATAAGGGTCTGAAAAATGCTAAATGTGTTAAACAAAGTTTCCACGACAGTATTGTTGATGATATATACACAAATTATAATTACATAACATCACAATTCAGAGAGCAACCTACTCTCTTCAGTTGCCCTAGTACAAAAGCCTAATCATTAGCCCGTTTGACCCACTTTTGCCCATATCGAGGTTCACGGATTACCGCTATTTCAAATTTTAGATTAGAAATACACATCTACGGCCATCACTTTTTACTAAGTAACGCCATATAATTAAAAATCGATATCGTTGCTTCCGCATATGGATCGCCTATGGTAGAATGCTGCATTTTAATTCATACACAACATGGGGGATTGTTTACATCACTCCGCGCATGCGGGGGTGACGTCATGCGTAAGCGTGACGCCGCCAACGCATGCGCGAGTGACGTCATAACACTTAACAATATAAAAACACGCAAAATGTGAGAGAGGCTCATTCAACTGCCGTTTTCTACGGCTCCTGAACTCCTCCTAGATTGCTGGTGTGAATCGAAGTGAGTATTTAGACCGGACTTTAAAACTACTTAGTAAACGCACTTAACTTTGGGCTCTAAGCCTATTTTTTTCTTTTAGAAAGCTTTTCACATACATTGTTATAAAATATCTTTCCTTCTCTCTAGGCTTGAGAGATTCGCTTCTGCCATCGGTCCCCATTGGTCACAGATTTAAAAGAACTAGTTACCGTGAGCCTAGTGGACAATACACAATTGTCTACCCTCTGAGTCCTTGCTGGTTATTAGCATAACTCAAGGTAAGAGGTCATTTTGCATCAATGCAGCACAATAATTTGCACTCCTTAGTAATAAATTATCCCCCCAAAATTCACTGCGCCAAAGGCAAAATATAGGGGCAGCTACCTATTTTCTATATAGACACATATGTGGCATAATCACACTAACTTGGTGAATGTGGAAAGACTAGGGTAATGTTGGGCTTTTTTTCAATAGAATGTGTTACCCACCAATACAGCTAAAATGTTTAAGCTAATTACTGTCTTCATAACAAATGTGATTTTGTTGTTAGATTTTGTTCACCATTAAGTCTATCTAAAGCACTAATAAATTGTATATAATTTTCCTTTTATAGAAATTGTTTGATGAATATGTCGCCCCTGATGAAGAGTTTTTTCGACTCGAAACGCGTTGGGCACTTGAAAACACAAATAAATTACAGAATTTACTGTTGATGATCACTAATTGTCTATTGAATGTGTTTTTCCTAAATCTTCTGTATTTTGAATATAAAGAAATTCATAAACTTTCAAAATAATCTTCGGATTATCAACTCCATTAGGCCGTTCGGCCTGTTAGACAGTGTGCAGGGGACGCGGCTATCCCTCACGGATTGCTTTCTCTTTTTTGCATATGTTTCCAGCCTAGATACCAAGGCTGTGTATTTTCTCCCCTGCACCTTGAACTCTGTAATCATTATTTGGAACAGTCCTCATTTTACAAATTTGAATTGTTATTAATTTGGTGTGCAAGTGTATTTACCAGTTTGTGTTCTTTACCCTTGCACTTGCCACCAGTTGGCAGTTCTTCTCTTATTGTCTATTTATTCTATTTATTCCATGTACTGCACTGTCCCCACCCCCCTTCCACCCTGCACTTTTCCCCTTCCCCCTTCTCCTGCACTTGCGCAATCTGAATGTCACTTGGCTCAGTACGACTGTTGTCTCTGCCTGCCTTCCCTCTGTCCCCCACCTTGCCACGTCGCGCCTTGGAACACCTGTGTATAGGTGCTTTATAAATGCCATATCATAACATATCATACATGTAAAATATGTAGCAGCCATATTTTGGATTCCTGATGTTACTGTGCCAGAATCCATTTCGGCCGCGGACACTCCGGTAATGTATAATTCCTGGCGTTCATACTTTCCGTGACAAACTCTATAGCAGATCATTATCTTCATACCTGAACTAACACTAGTTATTATCTATCAGACAGTGTTCAACATAAATGAGGCCTAGTCCAAACTCTGTGAGGACCCTTTATCATGTTCCACTCAGAACAATTGCTACATATCTATCTTATGAAGTCCATTTAAGGTTGCATTCTACAATTATGTCAGTAATCCTCACTTCCCCCATCTAAATGAGATTATAACATTCAGTGGATAGATCCACTGATAATCGTGAAAGACTGGACATATTTGAAATATTTGACATAAGCATATATATATTCAGTGAAAAAACTTTGTTAAAGGGACGTTATGGTTAAGTTGCGCTACTAAAAATCTATCAAATTCAGTGAAAAAACTTTGTTAAAGGGACGTTATGGTTACAAGTAAAACTGAAAGCCCCCTGAAATTCGCCAGTTATGGTAAGCTAAGCAACCATAACTTGCGCAACCACCGTGCACTGCTAAGAATAACACCCATGACATCAAAGATGACATCACAAATATCATTGATGACATCAGTGATGACATCACATGTCTAGCCCCTTCTTTTTTTGTTCTCTGACATATCCAGGCCAGGTGGGTTTATTTACTGACAGTCCGAAACTTGAAATTCAAATTACATTTGTAGACGTTGCCATTCTCACATGTTCTTACAGTACTTTCCTTAGAGTTCTATCACATGTTATGATGCACATACATAGGGGAAGAAGTAGGTCTGAAACACAGCAATCATTTCTATGCGTGAATATAATCATGTTGGTTATACACAGTTGCTAATGATACTGCCTCTTATTTGCTTACTTTACTCTCCCTGTATAAGCCCCATATTTGTATGCATTGTGGTCTCTTAATGTTTTCTGTGTAGTAGTACAAGTATGTATTAAGTGATACATTATTACCTACTTAGTATATGTTTCACAGTACGGAAAAGCCTGATACAGAAGCATTCACCGTTTTACTATCCAACATTGTCAAATTACAAATTTTACACCTCTAAGGTGTATGCTGCAGCCAATGCCTACGTTTCTGTATGAGTAGGTTCCTGTACTAGAAAGAAAACTGCAATGGGATGTTCTTTGGTACATTGCGTAATGAAGTATGTAGTTCATCACACATCTCCTGATCACCCCTGACACTTTTTTGTCAACATTACATTCACAGCCCCTTGCAGGGACTTCCTATGAAAAGTAAATGCACATGTGATGTCATCAGTGATGTCATCAATGATATTTGTGATGTCATCTTTGATGTCATGGGTGTTATTCTTAGCAGTGCACGGTGGTGGCGCGAGTTATGGTTGCTTATCTTACTTAACTGGTGAATTTCAGGGGTTTTTCGGTTTTACTTGTAACCATAACGACCCTTTAACAAAGTTTTTTCACTGAATTTTATAGGTTTTTAGTAGCACAACTTAACCATGCCGTCCCTTTAACAAAGTTTTTTCACTGAATTTCATAGGTTTTTAGTTGCGCAACTTAACCCTAACATCTTTTTCTTCACTGAATAAAGATATAGATATCATGAATTTGATAGGTTTTTACTAGGATACCCCCCTTAGATTATATAGATATACCATACAACATACTGAACCCCCTATCTCATGCTAGTCGCTGCAATGTCCGCGGACCATGCGTATGTCCGCGGACGGACTCGGTCAACATCAACACTGTCCAAAAGCTCAGGAGGAATCTTACATTGGTGTATCATACAACAAACACACTGAACATGTTCAAAGAGCAGCATATAAATAAATTACATTAAACAATAAATAAGAAGTACAAACTGTATATGTAAGACATCAGCGGTCCAATTACAGAGCATATGAAGCATAATGGAACATACCAAAAAAAATAACATATGTCTCCAGCAAAATTACCTAACTGATGCTTTATACAGAAACTGCACAGAAAATATCAACAGCACACCTACAAAGCAGTAACAGCAAAACTGAAAAAACAAACTGGTAAGTACACTACATTAATTCCTATAGTTATAAACTTTCTTTAGTAGGATACAATAAAAAACAATGTATTTGTTTTTTTTTACACAGAAATGGCAGGCACTCTGGAGTGGCTTGAAGAAAGATTTTCCTGGGATGAAATGAGTGAAAACAGTTGGCAGACACTACAGTTTTCAAAGTAAGCCAAGTAATACACATTATTTCACATGTTCCTAACACATTTTTCCTTTAACAATACATACAGAAAATAAGAGTAATACTCAAACAGTACCTCATATAGTACTGTAACAAGAAACAGACACTGTGGAAAATCATCTACAGCATTTAGAACAAAACATGGATCAATAAATGACCAATTTCATTATTTTGAAGAACTTTGTAGAAAACCATATCATGGAAAAAATTAAATATCACTATCCCACGTGCACTTGTACCCCTAATCCATGTCCCAGTCAACCATCCCCAAAAATGCCCCATCACCAAAAACATTATGATGACACCTCAATCCCTTCCTCCCCTACCATCTTACCTGTAGAAAACCCTAATTACCCTGTACATGTCTCCATTTCTGCTTCCCCCTCTCTTTCATAATTTCTATATTTGTGTATATTAATAAAGTATTATGTATATTGTTTCTATATGTGTGTGTCTGTTTTTTTTTCAAATGGCCGTTTGGGTGTCCGCGGACAGCGTGACTGTCTGGGATGTCAGCAATTAACCAAAATGGGGTTGTCCTAAGGGCACTGCCTGTTTGTACTGACCACAATCAAAATGGGGGTTTCCGTAGGACACATAAACTGTCCGTCTGTCCGTAATTAACAAAAATGGGGGTGTACTAAGGACAGGCTCCCTGTTCGTATTGTCTGAACTCAAAATGGATGTGTCCGTAGAGCACGTAACCCATCCGCATGTCCGCAAAGTTGTGACGCACCTTCAATTAGTTTGGAGACCCAAACCCTATCCGGCAGACACTTGTGCGCATGTGCATACCACCATCTGGGTCCCACGAACATCGAGCCTGTCTGTAACTGTCTGCCGTATGTGTGTCACACTTTTAATTAATTCAGGGACTCAAACACCCGTCCCATTCACAAATGTGTCTGCGACATCATTATGTGACTGCACCCACGCTAAGTGTAGGCCCTCGACCGCGGACAGAGTCCGTGCCCCTGGACACCAAAAAAGCATTTATGACAAATTCAAGATGTTTTTCAATGAAATTTCACCCTTGTAGAGGTCCCAGACCATGCCCCTACCGATCTGGATACTTTTTGAAACATTTTGTGCACTTTTTGGTGTTCAAAGTCCAAAGCAGCGCTCCCCAGCACCCCTAGAAAAGGCCACACCCCAGAGCTGCTCTTCATTCTGTTTTTAGCTACCAGAGTGAGATTTGCTCAATATTGGTGTGCTATATTGCATTTACTGCTGACCTCTGCCTGCTGTGCTGTCTACACTGCATTGGCTGCTGACATCTGCCTGCTGTGCTGTGTGTGCTGTGCCTGCTGTGCCACATTTGGAGAATAATATTCCTCTGCCTGCTGTGCTACATCCCATATGGCAACCATGCCTTCCACCTCTGAAGCTGCCTCGGCTTCAGCACCACCCCCAGCCCCTCCACCACCTTCCCAAGGGCCTGGAGAGGGGAACAGGTGTGGAGATGCAGAGAGTGATGAAGAGAATGACGAGAATGAGGTAGTGGAAGTCCACACTACTGCCAGCCACTGTGAGTCTTGGTTGTGGTGGCCCTTTGCCACCATTGAAGGGGCACCCAAGGCACGTCACACAAGATGTGCTGCACTGAGTGCAACACTGTTCTCAGTAATGGCAAACCTGATTTGTACAGTTATGGGACCACTTCCATGCAGCGACACGTAAAATCATTCCACAGCGTGGCAATTCAGAGGGTTGTCCCCTTCGATCAAAGCAGTAGGTTGAGTTCCTCTACAACATCCTCCGTTTCTGCTCCTGCCACCACAAGAAACACTCCTGTGGGGCAGCGCATCTCTGAACCAGTCTATGCAATGCAGTAGACCCTTACCTTTCGAGGGTCATACTATTGTATATGCACTGCGACGCGGTGCTCTGCAGGGGGAGACACTTCAAAGTGCTTTCAAGGCTACGGTCCGGGAGCATGAGAATGTATGCCACCTACCTAAATAAGGCCCACCCTACATCTTCCTCTCTCCACCTGCCCTTTCTTATCCCCGCGGTTGGTGCCCCTTCCTTACCCTCCCTTCACTTCCTTTCCTTATGTGTCTTGTTAAAACACACAAAAAATTAATAAATACAAAACAACAAAAACACACAAAAAAGCCTCTTTTCAGAGCCACCTTTCACAGTTTAAAAATAGAAGTGCCAATGAAATGCTGCAGGGCCCTGTGCATTTTTAGAAGTCTGCGGACATTAACATTTTTGGGGTGTTGCGCTATCAAAACCATTGCACGGTTCTCCGGGAGGAAGTGGTGGCTCTGAAAAGAGCCTTTTTTTGTTTTTTTTTGTTTTTAGTGTTTCAAAAAACTTCAAGTGGTCAACACCTACTGGAAAAAAGATTGCTATGCTTCCAAAAAGGGTCACAATGCATTTTGTATATTTCGCAGAAAAAACTGACTCCCAGCATGAGTAAGATGGACTCCATATCTGCGATATATGTGTGTGCTACGAAACATAATATTTTCATTGTGAAAAGAGGACAAACCAACATCTCTCAAAAAAGCACAAACAGCATTGTTGACATTGTGCCTTGCTTTCTCCATTTGTGGACCAAATGAATAAGAACGCAGCTACAATTGTCTCTACGCAATACGAGACAAATTACTCAGGAGTTTGGAAACATGTCCATGACTTTACGAAGTCCTTCTTTCATTGCAAATTGCAAAGAGATTCCAGAGAAATGTTCTAAACTGTTCCCTCCACAATGAATAATAATAATGTCTGGATGACAGTGTGTCATCAAAGTGGCACAAAGAGGAACCAAATCTAACCACTTCATTCTGCACACTCCACGTTAGTGCACAATCACATGAGGGAATCCAAGATGTGCAGCCACTTCACAGCGTTCAGCATGCACCTCCAACCAATTTATCCACGAGTCACCCAATATCCAGACAATCTGCCTTCTGAAAGACATAACCATAGATATCTGCTCTCCTCTCAGGAAACAGACTTTCTGCCAAAGTCTCTCCTTACACATCACACCCAGTAAACCCTATTGACCAATCCCATGGCCTGCACAGTCTCATTTGTATGCCTCTCAGCATCAAAATCCCCATATGTAACACGCGCGATCCACGGACATCTGCAGTGTCTACGGAAAAATCGTGAAATCTGAGAGTGGGGAATGAAAATTTAAATAGCTTACTCTACTTCCCCTTTGATTGTGGCTCTGAAAAGAGCCTTTTTTGTGTTTTTGAAAGTGCTTCTAAAAAAACACCTTTCATTTTGTTACATTGTTTTTTCACGTATTCTCTTCCTGGTGTCTTCACATTTTCCTCTGTAAAGCATTCCTTATATTTTGAAGTAACATAGCATTTCCCAATAAGGATCAATAAGTGCCACCTGCTTTGAAATAGTCACCATTAACAAAATCAATATTGTTATTATAACAAGACAACATTCCAGCTCTAAACAAGAAAACAGACATTGCTTTGTTAACCAAACACCTTGCACCATTTTGCTGGGGACAAAAAACATTACAATTGTCCCATACTACCCTAGGCAACATTTCAGAAAAAAATCACCTTTGCATTTACAAGAACCACCATTACTGCCTGAACCAAGTTTTCAAGAGCACACAACAACCTAGGAGCACTGATGTATCCCAAATGTACAGCACCCCAATGCAGTACCACTACATCTGGACTGTTCCACACAGAGAAACTCTTACAAACTCCAACCACTGCCTGCATATTTGAGCTAGGCACAGTTGACCGCAAATCCTCCACTCCTTCAAAACCGAAACTGGCACCCATATGTTTAGACATAACATACCTTTCTAAAACATTTACAAACAGATCTCCAACTACCAACACCCTCACTTTCTTTACCTCAGCCATCTTCACTACACACACACAGCCTCTGTTCCTGCAAAGAACAACTTCAACACCTGATTGTCTAATCCCCACAGCCCCCTTTCCATGCTAGATATGCTGAGAAACCCCAGATGTGGCATGCCCTGTCTGCGAACAGCCGCGGTGTCCGCGGACCCCGCAACACAGGAGCAGCCCTTTTTCACTTTCCACATCACTGTCTGCACCACTCTCTCATTGGATACAAATAAGCAGTCACACAAACATCCACCAATCACATCCAAGAACTCTACATCTAACTCTGTCATCACAATTCAGCACTTTAGATGAACTGTTGATCACTCGGAGTACAAGTGTTCTGTGATTGCAAAGCACCTACAGCTAAAACTACTGTAAAACCCTTCAAGATTTCTCCTTTCAGATTCAACCACATCTACATACATCAATACAAACTACAGGCATGAATATTTTGTTTACAGTTCATTTGCAACTTTTTATAAATGCATATGCATAGGGTACCTGCCATTGACCCTGCATAATCTGCAAAAAAGCATACTCTAATTTCTCCCCATCTCCTACGATATGATATGATATGATATGAAATGATATGATATGGCATTTGTAACGCGCCTATACACAAGTGTTTCAAGGTGCGACGAGGCGGGGGGGAACAAGGGGAGACAGACAACGATCCTACTAGGCCACGTGTCATTCAGATCGCACAAGGGTAGAGGGGAAGGGAAAGTGCAAGGGGGAAGTGGAGAGGGGAGAGTGCAGTACATGGTTAATAGCATACAGGATAAATAACAAGGGCCAGCTAGTGGCAAGTGCGAGATAAGTGCGGATAAGTGCTGGCAAGGGGCGCTGTAGGGATACAGACACATCCCACGGTGCAGGGGATAGCCAGGGAGGCAGTGCAGGGGAGAGTGGCTGGGCCAGGGACGGGAACGGTGAGTGGCCCAGTTGCAGATTCAGTGCAGTTTCAGAAGTTTAGCAGGGGAGAGGGGGAGAGAAAGCGGAGGCAAAGAGGAAGGTTTTGAGGTGCTTCTGGAACCGGAGATGGTTCTCCTCAAGTTTCAGGGAGGCAGGAAGGCTGTTCCAGAGGGAGGCCCCTGCAGCGGAGGGAGATCTGCCCCCAACTCGTTGTTTGGAGAAGCGGCTGACCCTGAGGGAGTTGGAGGCGGATGAGCGAAGAGCTCGAGAAGGAAGATATTTAGGAAGAGAGAGTTGAAGGTATTTTGGCCCAAGGCACCAGAAGGCCTTGTGGACAATGCAGAGAGTTTTGATCTTGATCTTCGCAGTCACTGGGAGCCAGTGTAGTGATTTCAGTCCTGGAGAGATACGGTCCCTGAGCTTGAGGCCAAGGACAAGTCTCGCAGTCCTGTTCTGGATGAGTTGCAAAGGGCAGAGAGTAGAGGCAGGCAGATTTAGATAGAGGATGTTACAGTAGACCAGCTTTGACAGAACCAGGGCTCTGGAAACAGTGAGCTTCTGGGGGAAGGAGAGGAAAGGAAGGATACCTCGGAGGAGGTGGAGCTGGTAGTGTGACTTCTTAGAGACGTCGGATATGTGAGGAGAGAAGGAGAGTATGGAGTCAAAGATGATCCCGAGGTTTTTTGCCTTGCAGGTAGGAGCAGGAAGAGGGCCAAGAGAGGCCGGCCAGAGAGCTGCAGGGAAGGAGGGAGTGGGTGTGCCGATGAGTAGAATCTCAGTCTTACTGGCATTAAGGCAGAGGTCGTTGGCGGCACACCATTCCTGGATAGCCGAAAGACAGTCAGAGATGAGGGAAAGAGAAGAGGAGGCCGAGGGCAGCCTGAAAATGAGCTGGGTATCATCCGCATAGCACTGAAATCTATAATCAACTTCACTTACAAATCTGTCTGCTTTCCAAATTTCAATTTACCCATATTACTCATTGCAATGTCCAACCTACATTTCTCTTATTTCTGTCTGTCATTTTCACAACCAATTACCCCTTAACACGCTATTATAAATTCCTAGAATGCACACAAAACAGGAGACCAGCTTGTATCTTACAAAAGCATTGCAAGTACATAAAATGCATTTATTTAAACAGAATGCCTGACACTTGCCATACTTGCAAAACCAAACAGATACAAGTGTACATTCAGAACAGTGCTAATAGAAATGTAGATAACAAAGTCAAAGGGCCTCATTACGACCCAGGCGCTAATGGGTTAACGGCGCCGTAAAAGGCTGCGGCGCCGTTAACCTATTAGCGCCTAATTACGAGGTCCCTTTGCGGGACCCGACCTTAACGGCTGGTTTTACCAGCCGTTAAAGTAGGGACCCGCAAAGGGACCTTGGTACTTAGCGCCTTCCCTATTCCCATTGAGCCCTATGGGGCAAAAATGGGAATGGGGAAGAGCCATGGAGGAAGGGGGAATTACCGCCCCACCAACCTTGCAATGGGATGGTAATTCCCCCTTTCTACATGGCGGAGTCGGTAAGTTACCGGCATGGACCATGGTGCTATTAGCACCATGGTCCTCCGCCTGGGTCGTGATGAGGCCCAAAGAATTGATTGGTTTTCAGCACTCATGTAGGAAAAATCTATGCACAAAAAAAGTATGGAATTACACACACAAAAACATTCTCCTTTTCAATCTGTACATTTTTCCAAGCTTTCTTTCTCGCCCTACTACAATTTCCACTAATGTATTACCAGACTAAACTGTGCAACAGCAACACATACTTTCAAAAGTGCACCTCATAAGACACACCTATAAATACTCCACTAACGCCCTTAGCAATGAAGCTGATGCTCCAAAATCCCCATTCATATACAAAGCTATGCAATTTAACACATAAAGTACCTCTTCCTAGAAAGAATTTCTTTTAGCAAATGTAACTAATATATTCTTCAAGTGAAATGACTGTGACATTAACACACATTGTACTAACTGCTTCTTTCACAATTGCAGTGAAGACCACAGTCCCAAAAACCACTAGTGTTTAAAGTACAAGACAGAACCCAGAAGAAACCTTATCTTTGCATCCAACAAAGTAAGTGCAATACTGTCATAATGTTCTAACTGTTACTCAAACACTGCAGTATTCTAGTATCGTAGAACAAACAATTGTATCAACACTACAGCATTAGATTCAGTATTACTGATTGCACCTCAGCAGGTGCATATTTTGTATTGTCATCTGAACACCAGTATAGTAACACACACATACGAGAATAGCCTTCCGAACCTGAAGTAACAGCCCATTCCACAATCCCACACCTCTACATACATACCTACCATCATACTCAGACAATCATGCACAATGCACACATATATTGCACAATGTCCCAACCCACACTTTCTTTTTTGCTCTAACAGACACCAAGGAATGCCTACCAAAAAGCAACTCTATAGAAAGCAGAGCCGAAATAGAGCAAATCAAAATAAAAGTGTACAAAATAGGCATCCGCCTCTAGCAGAATGTATACAAACATTTCTAACAAAACCGCTAATACAGTCACTAAGCCAAACTTAAGCAGCTTACAGTAAAGAAACTTTGACTCCTCTTTCAAAATGTAAAACTAAACAGAACGTTATTAAAAAGACTACAGCTACCACTAGTGCTCACCCAGCACCTATAAATTTTGATGTAGCCACAAGTAAGCATGCCAAAGAAATTATTTTTCAAAAATAGTTCTGCCACAGAGTCCTTCAGAACCTTATAAAAACAGGAGAGAAATCATGCTCAACTCTTAAATCATTCAGCAGAAAATGAATCCTGGAAGCTCTCATAGACAGTGCAATCCTTCTCAAAAGGAAATGATTTATATTAGTTTTAAACAGAATTAAACCACTAACAAAACTAAGTACTAAACTACAACAAGGACTTCTCAACAAACAGAATATCAACATAGATATCTTCGCAAACATCTGTGCAGGTGAGTGGAGTCACACCACCAGCACAGAACTATTTCAATGAAGAAGCATAAAAAACAGAAGCAAACAAACCCAATTGTCATACATAGCAGTGGACGATGGTATGAAAAGGTTAATAATAAGATCATGGAACAAGAAATGCTGCTCACACAAAAATCTCCAGCAAACCTAACATCAACTCTCCATTCCACTGAACCAATATGTCCAGTCTACAAATGGCTGTGCACATCAATGCATAACATAGGTAAAAAATCTTTCACATCTTTACGCCAGTTCCTCAATCAGTATGTGAAAGGCAAACACAAATTGAAATTAAAACTATTACAAACTCAAAATGATAGGAACACACCATTCAACTGTAAGAAATCTTGTTCATAAACTGTACTATGCCAAAAGTCCTGCTTTAGCACTGGCCAATTAAAATAACATTCTTCTACATGGTACAGCCAAAGAACTACTCGAAGAAATAGAGCACATCCAGAGAAAATATTTTGGAAGTGAGACCCACTTACAAAATTCAATATCTTTAGAACAGAGTAGCAACAACTTTACAGATGGAAACCTTCTACTAGACACATACAAAAAAGAAATACTAAAGTTTAAAAGCACATCTGCTGAAGTACCAAACCATGTGTGTGTGTGTTGCCGCAGGACTTTTTATAAAAATAGCACAAAAACTAGACGTAATGCACAAAATAGAAGTCAATGAAGATTCCAAGTGGTTCCAATTAGCTCTCTATCTTATAGCAGAAAACAAATACGAAATTACTAACCCTGCAATACTTTGCAGATACTGCACTGCAAAACTTGACAACAACCAAATACCTTCACGTCCTATCACTAATAACTTGGAAATATTCCCACTACCAAAACCACTTCAACAACTTAACTTGTATGAGAGTATTATAATTCAAACAGTGCACCCATTTCAAGCAATAATAAGCTTTCAACCAAAAACAGCAAAACTGCCTCCCTCTGAATTTCTGAAAGGCATTCATGGCAAATAAGTTTATTTGCCATTAGATCTCAAAGAAAATGTACACACTCTGGGAGTGCAATGTCCAATAGATCAATCTTTCATTATCCTAATAAATGGAGTACCTACAAAAGACAAAACAAATTGGCAGCAACTACTGAACTTACATAAAGTTAGAGAAGCCCTGCAATATCTAAAATACAACAATGAATACTACAAAGAAATAGACATTTAAGAAAACCTGAGGGAAGCCAACAAAATAATTACAGACTAGTCAGGAACTGGCCAATTCCACTTCTAGATCCTACTACAGAATCCAATATTTTAGACCATTATACAATTCACCCATTGCACGCTAAAGACACCATATATGCTGCACTGGAAACTTACCAAATGCGGCAAGTCAAAAGATCTCCAATCAGCATATGGGAAAAAAGTGCAGAAGCACAAGCCTTTCCTCTACTCTTTCCTACTGGAAAAGGAGGAAGGTACGATGAAAGATCCACACAAATAACAGCATCAAAATACCACTCTTTACGAATGTATTCTGAAACTCCAGATTCAGACAAAACGTAGAATATATATTCCACCTTCTCTTTGAAAGTGAACTAGCAACTCTATGCTACAGAGTTGCACACACATTGAAATCAGGTACCAATGTTCAAAATATGTCTGCTATGCAATTACTACAAAAAGTGCAAGAAAAAGATGAAGTTTTACAGTCAAGCATTACAAATCGTTTAGCAAACATGCATGGTACAAAAGAATACTGGTTCCGACGAAACACAGAAGTAAACTGTATGATAAGAAACCTTGGCCCTCCCACTTGGTTTGTGACATTAAGTTGTGCAGAGTATGCATGGGAAGATTTGCACAATTTCCTACGCATAGCAAACAGAAACAAAACAAATATATATGTAAAAACACCAGGAGAACTCTGCTCTCTTGATCCTGTAAATGTATCAAGATATTTCCATCATCACTTTATTGCCATGCTACACTTCATTTGTAATAAAAGAGTTCCTCCCCTCAGAGAAGAACACTTCTTTTGGAGAAATGAATAGCAAGCCAGAAGAGCACCACACATCCACATGCTTTTGTGGATTAAAGAGGCTCCTAAATTTGCTCAGGACAGTGATGCCACTGTTTTGCAGTTCATTCAGAAATATGTCACTTGTGAAATCCCTTCACAAGTTACACATGACCTACATGCACAGATTTTACAATTTCAAAGACACGAGTGTGGGAAGTATTGTCGGCGCAAATATAAAAATAAAGGGAAATACTACACCAAATGCCACTTTGGTTTCCCTAGACCAGTTTCAACAACAGGACAAGTAAACAACTTAATGGGCCTCATTACGAGGTTGGAGGTAGCCATGGCGCTATTAGCACCATGGCTGCCTCCAAACTCGTTCCGACTTCGCCTTGGTGAATGGAGCAATTACCGGTCCATTCCAAGGTTGGCGGGACCGGTAATTCCCCATTCACCAGGGCCCTTCCCCATTCCCATTTGAGCCCGCATAGGGCTCAATGGGAATGGGGAAGGCACTAATAATGGTACCGCAAATTGCGGTACGTTTATTAGCTCCAGAGTCCCATTGCGGGTCCCGTCCTTAACGCCTGGAAAAACCAGGCGTTAAGGGAGGACCTGCAAAGGGAACTTCGTAGTAGGGCGGTAAAGGATTACCGGCACCGCCCTTACCGGTGCCAGTAATCCCTTACCGCCCATCTCGTAATGAGGCCCAATGTCTTCAGTTAGACATAGTGTCAAAGGTAAATCACCTTAGAACACATACTCATAAAAAGAACAGAAGGATCAAAGTACATCAATCATTACAATGCAATAATTGCTCTCCTCTGGAATGAAAATATAGATACATTGCAGACAATTCCACTGCAATTGCACGATATGTCACAGCCTACTTCACCAAAGCAGAAAAAACAGAGCTCAAAGACCTCTGGGACGACATATCATTTGACAAAAGACTGTCACAGAAATTATACCGCTTATGCATAAAAATGTTCTCCCATAGAGAATGTGGCTGCTACGAAGATGCAGACTGTTTAACTGGCACTGCCTTGTATGGAAAATCGGAAAACATAGTATGGCTAAGGCTTGGTCCTGCTAAATCCAGAAAAAGAGTTCAGTTCTCAAATCATATGAAGGCATAGAAACAATAGCCAGAAATGATCCCAAAAGCCAAGACATTATGAAAAACAACTTACTAGACACATACTACCCAAACAGGCGTACCGCTTTGGAAACCATGTGTCTATACCACATAGGCCAAAACTTCACATACAAAAATAATATTAATCCAGATGAGAAGAAAGGTAGATACAGAGTCGAAAATGGTGAAGGCAGCCTAGTGAAACTTACCAAACGCAGCTTAATTAATCATATCAAATTTTCATTAAAAACTCCTCAACATAAAGAACTGAATTACATGTCACTACTACAATTTTTTAAACCATGGAGAAAAGAAGAAGATTTATTAGACACCTATATCTCCTATAATTTTGCTTTCAAAGCAAATGAAAGCACTATAACAAATATAGGGCCTCATTACGAGGTAGGCTGTAGCCATGGTGCTATTAGCACCATGGCTATCCCCTTACTGCATTCCGGGTCTGGGTTGTCGAAATAGGGACTTACCGGATCATTCCAACCTTGGAGGACCCAGTAAGTCCCCATTCCGAGAACCATTGCCCATTCCCATTCGGCCCCCATAGGGCTCAATGGGAATGGGGATGGAGCTAATAGCGGGCCTGTTATTAGCTCCCTGGTCCCTTAGCAGCTCCCGCTAAGGGCGCCTGCTAAAACCAGGCACCCATAGCGGGACCCGCTAAGGGACCTTGCAATAGGGCGGTAAGGGTTTATCGGCACCGGTCTCCTTACCGGTGCCCGTTAACCCTTACCGCCCACCTCGTAATGAGGCCCATGAACTTTATGCACTACAAAACAATGTTAGACAATGAACAGCAACAGGAAGAAGAACTCCAGACACAACTAAATATAGACACTCCTGACAGCAGTCAACCTTCTCTAACAGGAAGCCAAGAACCACTTGGACAGCCACCCATAGCAAATGAGGCTGAATTAGCCATGACTGAAGTAGAAAACATCATGTACAAGTATGAAGAGTCTACAGAAGACTTTTCTATACTCAAATCACAATTAAACAATGAACAGCGTAGCATTTTCCTAGAAATAACAAAACAAATTGAACATGGTATGCAGCATGAAATTAAAACTTGTACCTGTCAAGACTACAAACCTATACTGCTATATGTGAGTGGTCAAGCTGGTTCAGGGAAAACATTCTTAATAAAAATCATCATCAAATTCCTCCAAGAATTGACAAACAACAAACTGTCAGTTGTTGTAACGGCCCCCACAGGTTTAGCCACCTACAACATAGGCGGTGTCACTTTACACCAATTACTACTCCTTCCAGTAGAACACAAGAACAAATTAGACTACTGCAAACTTTCTTCAGAAGCTGCAATGGAACTACGCAGAGGTTTGAAACAAATGAAAATGCTGCTAATAGATGAGGTGAGCATGGTCTCCAACCTAATGTTGTATTTGATTCACCTCATATTACAAGAGGTCCTCAAAACAGACTACGAATAACTCTTTGGAGGAAAACACATTATTGTTTTCAGAGATCTTCTTCAATTAACACCAGTTAAAGGTGAACCTATTCTTAAAACCTTAGGGCACAAACTATGCCGTAAAACTCTTGGCAACATAGGAAATGTCAATCTTTGGCAACATTTCCAATACAAATAATTAACTGTAAACATGCGTCAGTCTGCAGACCTCACCTACGCCAACATTTTAAAAAGTATTAGAGTTGGTGTATTATCTAAAGAAGCACAATCTATATTAAATACCAGGCACATCCATGCACTCTACTGGCATAACTCATGTGCTACTGATTTCATGGAGAAATTAGCACACAAAAATGTAAACTGTATGTCCTTGATGCCAACTCTTGCAAGCTGTGCACAATTCAATAAAACAATGTTGAAAAAATGAATGCAACCAATAGTTCAAATTTACTCCACAGACAAACTGGACATGCATGGTATGACACTAGACATATGTGGAAAAGCCACAGCACGACTTAATACCTTAGAAAACTCTATCTCTAACACAGCTGGTTTAGAGAAAATATTAAAATTACCTTTCAACTGTGGAGTAATGCCTCAAACGTAACCTTGACCTGGAACAAGGACTAGTTAATGGAGCACTTGGTACAGTTGTTGGCTTTCAAACATACACACGTGACAACAACATTCAGTTTGTCAATATTCACTTTGACAAACTGTCAGAAGTTAAAAGGAAAAGGACACTCAACAGCCCAATTCTTTCTTTTCAAAGACACGTATGTACACAGAGAACAATTTTCTCTATCGCTAGCATACACAGTCACCATTCATAAATCACAAGGTCTTACACTAGATCAAGCATTAAGAGATATTGGTAGCACAGTGTTTAAAGAAGGCATGAGCTATGTAGCACTATAACGCCTACGTACCCTTGAAGGACTATTTCTAGTGAACTTTGATGCAAGTAAAGTAAATGCTAATATTCCTTGCATTGTAGAATACAATAAACTATGTGCACGCTACACACCTCATCTCAAAACCTATCCTGTTCCTCACAAAGCAAAAGTTTATAAAGGAAAACTAGTTCAGACTCAAATTATACAGGATCTCACAACAATACCTCCAAAGAAATTAAAAGAAGCTAATACTTCATCAATGACCACAACCAAAGAAGGATCTACTGCACAAACAAAACCAACTACCTCTTCAAAGAAATGACACACACTTCCAACAAATAACTTGGACACAGAACTGTCTGGTCCATTCACATTTTCCAATACAACTGGTGTAAATTGCTATGCAAATGTAGCAATCAATATTCTATTCCAATTGCCACCAATTGTTAAAAACATTTACTTAAACAGGACAGACCAATTATGTTTGCAAATGTTAGTCTTTCACAGAAATGCAACCAACAATCCTGACAACACTTACAGTGTTTCTGGAATAAGGCAGGAATTGGACTACTGTGCTGGAATGGTCAGATTCACTATAAACACACAAGAAGATCCACAGGAATTTCTAATGTACTTACTGCAAGTACTGGAAAACAAAAACATACCTATAAATGAAATCTTCCAGATTTCATACTTGTGGAAACATACTGCAGCCATGTGGCACAGGAACAAGTCCCTAATGAACGCTTCGTATATGTATCCATACCTAACTGTGAATCCATTCCATTTCAGCAACTTGTACAAAATACAAACCATGGCAGATTACGTACTACTTGCAATTCTGATAATCATTCCACCTTACAAATACAGTCACATAGTGAATACGTAACAGTAATGCTTTTGCGTTACAATGCAGATGGTACCAAAAACAACTGCAAGCTGACTGGATTCACACATGGACAAGTATCACTTGGTAAGAAACCCTTCACAACAGTAGGCATAATCTACCGTGCAGGAACCACAACCAATGCAGGTCACTACAGTGCATAGATAAAAAGAAATGTGGATGGTTTGAATGTAATGATACTTCCATTACTCCAAAAAAAAAGATTACCAGTAAATCTTGTAAACGATTACTTAATATTCTTAAAACCAAAATGTATTCACTAATCTGAGTATAAACATCTACAAAATGTCCTCAATAACCTTTAAATCCATAAACTAATAGAATAAGACAACAGCTAGCTAACAGTGAAAAACTATAAACAGTTAGAATACACCAACGTGTATCTAACTACAACCAGAAAACTGCAATATACATTTTTCTAAGGAAACCCTGCAACACTTATTATGTATAAAAATACCCTCAACAACTTCAAAACTATCAACAGTTAGAATACTCCAACAGGTATCTAACTGCCCCAAAATTCTGCAACAACCAAACATATAAATGAATACTGCTAAAATGCAACAAGAAATAAACAATCAAAATATGCCAATTGGTATCTAATTGCAACAATAGTACCACCATTTCCAAACCAAAAACTATACACCTATTCAATTCCTCCTACTGAAATCAACCACTGAAAAATATTGTACCATAACGTAGATTTCTTTTTTTTTTAATCCTGCATGGATTTTTTTTCCCACAGACCCAATGATTTTACGAACAATCACAGGAACTGAGCAAAGTGCACAGTACACTGGTTTGAAGCATAGTGCTTGTAAAGTACTAACTATGAGGGTCGACAAAGTACAGAAATGTTTACTAAGCAATGCAAGAACTCATTACAAACTACCTACACTGAGATGTGATCTTTTCTTTTAACACAGAGAATGAAAAAACAATGTCTACTCCAATTTCCCATACCATGAAAAAACTGCAGACAGCTTCAACAAAGCAAACAGTAAGTATACAATGATTGGATTCAGAAACACTGCAACATAACACACCCATGCAAGCAAACACCTGACCACTGACCACAACCCAAAATGTTTGCTTGCATGGGTGTGTTATGCTGCGGTGGTTGTGGCCAGGGCCTACAGTCTTGGGTGCATGGTCTGGCCAAAACATGCATACAGCCTCAACAAAGCAAACAGTAAGTATACAATGATTGGAGTCACAACCACCGCAACATAACACACCCATGCAAGTGAACACCTTACCACTAACTACAGCCCGAAATGCCTAGAGTCTTAGGTACCAACATTCTGAACACAGTCCAACAAACCAACTACCACACACCATGTCCACTGTCCTATAAATACTATTACACTACTGGCAACCAGTACACAATCTCTTCAAAACATACCTCCTATGCAACCCACATACCACAGTCAAAATGTTTTCTTGAATGGGTGTGTTATGCTGTGGTGGTTGTGGCCAGGGTCTAGAGTCTTGGGTGCTTGGCCTAGAGTCTTGGGTGCTTGGTGCAAGACTCTAGGCCCTGGCCACAACCACCGCAGCATAACACACCCATGCAAGAAAACACCTGCCAACTGACCACAACCCAAAAATGTAACACAACCACCTCAAACCCTATACACTTCACTTGACATACTAAGACAGTACTTGCTGCCAATGCACAAACTCCTCAATGCATGCCCTCTCCACCCAATACTCTACTAACTACCCAAAACGAATATATCAGAGCATAGTAAAATACCCAGTAGTGCTGTCAGTGGTTGGTATGTCCACGACAACCACAGTGACCTGGGACACCGCGATCACATCACAGCCTTCTTCCACCTAAACAAATACAGCATTTGACCTATCTCTCACTCCCACGCCCTCTCCAGCCACTCTTCCACCCCAACACGCTCTCCAAAATTAGATTTCTGCTCTGTTCCACGTTGCGCTCTCTGGGAATATCTGCAACTCCAACATGGCGGGCACATGGGAAAATGTGACGCACCTCATGTTTCACTCCAACCAATCAGCGAACACGTTGCTTGTCCGCAGACATGATGTAAACCCTTTGGCCAATCAGTGTCCTGTCCATGGAGCGAACAGGGAAATGTGTCCATGGAGTGGACCCAGATATCACTAATTTATTTGGACCTACTTTTTGGTCGTTTAAAAAAAAATGACTGGACGGATTACCACCAAATTTACAAAAGCACGCTTTCCGGACCAAACTACCGCTCCTGCCGCAAATTTGGTTAAAATCCATCCAGCGGTTTCGGCTGCATGCGTGAGCAAAGTTTTTTGGACGAAACCTCACCAAACTCTGCAAGATAATACAGAGGGCGCCATATACTATTTTTGCAAAGTGTGGTGAGGATTCGTCCAGGGGGAGCAAAGTTATAAGCCACCCAAAAAGTGCCGTTCCTATGGATTTAGCAACTTAAACATAACTACACGCCCCTACCGCGGGCTGTGTAATATCCACAGATATGTTTATGTGACTCAAAATAGATGACAAAAATGTCCAGGGGGGGGCCTTCGAATGTTTGTACCAACGTGTCAATTCTCCTGTATTGAAAGGAAGGGCCAACAACAGTCAGTTCGTAAACAGAAACTGCACAATATATCCTGTAGCAAACATATTGTAATTTCTAAGCATATAAAATACCAGGTGGAGACTCACTTCTCAGCATACGCAGTAATCCTTTAACAGCATCAATTTATGAAGAACTGACTACTGCCCCTGTGCTCATGCAGTCATTAAGGTGACGTTTTATTACACTTGTCTAAGAAACTCTGTAGAGTTTACATTATATAAACATCAACATTTACTTTGTTAATGATCCCCAGGCTTAATCTAGTTCTCTACTTACCTTTTGTAGATACATGAACCATGAAATATGAAGAAATACTATAACAAATGTAAGATTTGTCGCTCTTGATGAATGGGCTTAGATCCCAAAACTCATACAGCTCAGCACTTTGTTTATGATTATTGTGTTTAGTTACCTTTTTGTATTAAAACCCAAACACTGACATTTGTCAGGAATAATGTAATTTTCCTTGTATTTATATGTTTATGAATTGTTCATTACTTTATCCAGAATTTGACTGAGTTATCTCAGTATTAATGGTGTGCAGGGCATGGGAGTGTCCACCAATTAAGACACTACTCTTTTCTTGGTATACAGTAGCAGCTTATTGAGCCAGAGCTGCAATTTCAGCCCTGCACTCTGATCTATCTAGACCTAATAAGACAGACGCTTCTTGCGTCCCCCTATACTGATCCCATAAGAGGTGTGCGTTTCATCCCATTTCATTTACTTCTCTCAAAAGTGGCCAAGTACTGCCGCTAATGAAGCAAATGAGCCTTGCACTCACAGATTTTGCAAAGTACAAGGCCATTGCTAATCTTACATTGTTGGGAATCTCCCTGGGAGGTGTGCAGCATTTGAGCTTTCATCCATGGTGTAGCACATGAGATATTCCTTTTAGGTGTTGGATATTGCCCTTTGCAATATTGAATACAGAGCCTTCGGTCTCCTAGTTTTGATATCTCAGTGGACTTAATTCAGTGAACCATGAGGCTGTGTTAATATCTTATCTTCAAATATGGGGCTGAGCGGTCCTGTTCTGGCATGGACTGCTTCCCTTTTTTGACTCACCTCCCTCAAGTTCTGCAGGTGAGGTCACCCAGATTGTAACCCTACCCCATGTCAATGATCACAGATTGCAGAGTCCGCGTACCTGTGGTCCGGGATGAGGTGGAGGTTCCTGGGTGATCCACGATGTTACAGGTACAGGTCAGGATAGATGGGGATAGAGGGACTCAGCAAAAGGCTACCACCATGAAGATGGCCCAGTGATTAATGTGGGCAGGAACAGTGCAAGGCAGGAAATGGAAAGACAGGAAGAACAAAGAGCAAAACAGGACAAGTACTAAAGACAAAATAAAGCAAGAACAAGAAGAGGGGCAAAACAGACCAAGAAGACAGATCAACAGCAAAGAGAAAAAGGAAGATCTAGAAGGTGACAGTGAACTCTCAGAAGAGAAGACAGAGAGTAGACCCCAGTACTAGCAAAACAAGCGTTGGGACAGGCAGAGTGTTGTATGAGTACTGCTATATTTGGCCCAGCTTCTGACCTCATTTCCTGGCAAAGGGAAGATCCTCAGTAGTGCGCATGCACTGGCCGGCGATTGAGGCCCTCTGCACATGAGCAAGATGGCAGAGCCCATCAGCATCGAGAATTCTAGCAGAAGTATTTGGAGAGCCGTCACGGGGACCCCTTTGGGAGACCAGAGTCCACTGTGCACTGCCACCGGACCACTGCCATGGATGTAAAAGGCTCCATCCTGTGGCTGAGTAAGGGGGCGCATCCATGGGGAAGCTAGGTGGGCGAAGCCGCAATGTGTGGCACCCCTAAACTGTGGATTTCCTCAGGGTTCCATCCTTTCTGTAATGTTATTTAACATATATATGGAATTGCAGGAATATCTGATGAATGGAATTTATACAATGCTGCATCAGTATGCTAATGACACTCAACTATATCTAAAAGTGTCATCTCCAGGGATATATTTCGCCTCAGGGGCTGATTCTGTACAATTGAGGATTGGATTTCCTTTTTTCTCTGAAACAAAGTCTGTCAAAAACTGGTTTTGCTTTGGCTTCTTCTTCTTCTCCTTCTCCTTCTCCTTCTTGAGTATCTTGCGTCCCTCTTTTCGACAGCTATCGTTCCATCTCTGCCCTCTTTGAAATCTTTCTGTTTTACTCGATTCAAATCTAAATTTCAATGAAGATATATCTGGTCTTACTCAATCTTGTTTTTTCAGTTATCTTGTCCTTGTAAAGTTAAACCTTTCTTTCCTTGTTGGACTTCTGCATGGTTGTTCAGACGTTAGTGCTTTCTTAGCTAGATGTTGGAAATGCCGTCTTCAAGGGCCTTCCAGCTTCCACTGAGACTTCCCCTCCACTCCTGTCCTTCATTACCTACAAGGCAGTGCTGATGGGGCTACGCTCTTATGTAGAAATTAAGTCACATATTTCTGGTGGGCTGTGGAAGACTAAGAGCCCTGATACTCGTTTTCTGGCAATGCCTTTGTTCAGACATTGGGCTTCATCAAAAATTGAGTAGTGCAATTAAAATGCGGCAGTATTACCATATAACGTTGAATTACCACACCGCTCAACCATAAGTATGGCTGAAAGTTGGATTCACCACCAGCTATGAGCTGGAGGTAAATATGCCAGCTTGCTGTGGAATTTCAGCTGAATTACCTCAGCGCAATTACTGCCACAGTAATTCTGCCAGCAATCCCCCATGGAATCCTGGCAGTAATTCCTGCTGGACCAAGTGGCGGTAACGGTAATGCAGTTTGGTGGTGTCTTGGCAGATTTACTGCCGAGACACCACCAAATTATAATGAGGCCCATTGACTTTATTCAGACTTACATTTTTCGTCTGTTTCTCTTAGGGCCTGGAATTCTTTGCCTCTACAAATTCGTCTTTCTTATGCCTTTTTTGAGTTTAGAAAAGCTCTTAAAACTCCCTCCATAAACTTTGTTAGTAATATTCTAACTGTCTGTAGTTGTATTACTGTTTTGGGGATTTTTGTATTTGTGTTGTTCTTGTATATTGTATTTTCTTAATTGTAAATTTGTGTACGTTTTAACCATTTTGTGGTTGTATTGTACAACACCCCACTAACCTCTGGCCAGGGTTTCTGCACTTTATAAATTTCCAAAACAAAGGAATAAAACTGATGACACCCACTGAGGCCGAAATGTTTCTGGGGTTGCTTGCAGTATCTTGCAGGAGAGATGTGACCTAGTAGTTGACTGCCTATTTTGAGTGGGACCGCATCTGAGGTGTATATAGGTTCCGCCTCCATAACGGCACGAGTGGCTGAAATACAATTGTTTATCAGAGCAATACAAGAGGTTATGATACATTCAAAACCTGCCATGCTCCTCGCCTTCATCTCAAAAGGATTTCAAGTTGGATTTCGCGGTCCCCATTATGGACCCATGTTTAACTATTCGGGTTGACTAAGCAAAGCAAAGAAGTGATGGCCCGGAAGGCTTTGAACGAATTATGAATTGCTCTGGCAGACCCTCCAGACCATTGCTCTTCAGTCTGCCATGCAATTACAGAATGGGGAAAGTAATATGCAAGTGAGGCTTGCGTACACGCAAAAGGGGGAAGTCTATCGCATTCTGCTTGGCCAAATCCCTTCTTAATACGATGAACAGCACCCCCAGACATGTTTTATGGGCATCCTCAGTGAGGTGTAGCTTGGGTTTCTAAGCACAGCAGCTCAGGACCTACATCTCGGCATACCGGTCCAAACTCATGTACCTCTAGCAAGTCTGAAATGTGATGGTTGCAAGCTTTCCAATAAATCATCACCTCTGGCATTGCTCTGGGCACCCTTCCAGAGCGTTAGTTTTCAGCCTGCCATCCCTTTAGAGAAGTAGGAGAAACAATACGCAAATCAGGCGTGGTGCCCGAGAAAAGCAGGTCTAAACCTTAACTCCGACATCAAATGCCTTCTGCAGGAAATGAAAAGCGGCCCCAGACATGTTTCGGCCTATTTGGGCATCATCAGTGAGATGTAGATTGGTTGTCTAGACAAATCAGACTTGGTCCCACCCAAAAGAGGCAGTCCAGCCCCAACTGCTAGTTCACTTCCCTTCTGCACGAGGTCAAAGGCATCCCCAGACATGTTTCGACCTCACTGGGCATCATCAGTGAGGTGCACCTTGAGTTCCAGAGATAAGTAAGCTTGAGCCCCAAATATGGGCTTTCCCGTCTCGGTTGGGCAACTTTAGCAAAACACGAAAGTGATGGTTTAAAGATACATCCTAACCTTTGGCATTGCTCTGGGCAACCCTCCAGACCATGATTCAACCTGCCATGCCATGACAGAAGGGAGAAAAACCATTTGCAAACCAGGCTTAGTACCCCTTCCCCCAAACAAGAGAATACAACCTAAAGGGCTGGTTCTCATCGCTTCTGCATGAGACTGCAAGTTGCCCAGACATGTTTCGGCCTTTTTGGGCATCATCGCTGAGGCGCAGCTTGTGTCTCTAGCCACATCTGGCCATACCTGGCCCACTCAGCGGACTGCCCTAATTAAGTAAAGCATGTCTCGTATCGTAAAGACTATAAGTAATGTTGTTTATCTTAAGTCATCTGCCATCACCACTGCTGCAGGGTCGCCACCTGTACTTATCACGCTTTCTGTAAAGAGAAAGGCCATTGTTTCACTCTAAGCCTACACTCCCAATTGGTGTGCCTAGGTTTGGGGTAGGTTCAGCTAGCCCCACCTCTTCTGTATTATTATCAGACTCCTTTTGGACATGCCTGCTTCTTGTATCGTGTTTATACCTCTGAGGTACGTGAGTGCCTCTCGTGTTATCCTCTGCCTACTCACCCCCCATGCTGGAGGGTTAAGTCATTTCATCCCTCTTCCATGCAATGGGTGGAGAGCTCTCAAGTTAAGCACTTGCCTCAGGCATGGGGCCAGACCGCACTTCGAGGCTTTGAAACCTGGTGGGCAGAGCCGTTGCTAGGGGGGCTCAGGGGGACTATAGCCCCAGGTCTTTTGGTTGTAGCCCCGGACAGAAACTCAGAGGCTACAACCAAAAGGCTAGCTAGCCCCGAGCCCTGACAGTCCCGGCATTAGTGTAGCCCCGGATCTTTTCCAGACCTAGCAACACCCCTGTTGGTGCGGCTGACTCAGCCGCTTATATTTCTGAGGCCAGTACACAGAGCAACATTACATTGGATAATGATATTCACTAATATTACTGTGCTCATAAAGGGGAGAAAAACAATATTAAGTGCTATGTAAAAACAGAATATTGGGCCTCATTCTGAGTGGGGCGGTTCTGTACAAAGTGCTGGTATCCGAGGATACCAGCACTGTACTGGGGCGCCCGACTACGGGAGTGCCAGTGGGGCACCTGGGTTACCTCCAGCTAACTGCTGGAGGGAAGCCAGACGCCCTACCGCCCAAAAAAAGCCCTTGTTACCGGCATTGCCGGTGGGGGTAATGACAGCAAATCCCCTCGTGGAGTCCGATCAGACTCCATGAATGGGGATTTACACCTCTCCTCCCGGCAACCCTAATACGGCGGCAATGCCCCCGGATCAGGGGGCAGTAAAGGTGAGTACCAGATGCCGGTATCCTGATGCCTCTACCACCAGGATACCGGCATAGTCGGAATGAGGCCCATTATTATTATGTTCACAACACTACTGGCCTAGGCTGCCCACCATCTTGGTAGCCCCCACACCCCGTTCTGACCCGTCTCCGATTTATTTTCATTATTTTGGAGCTATGACTTCCAGAAGTGGACTATGAACTCCACGTGTGCCCTCGCTAATCCCCAATTCAGCGTTTCCACATTTTACCATTTTTCTGCGTGCTAAACCTCTCCTCTTAACAGCGTGGCATGGCATGAATGCTGTGTGCTTGGCTTCCTTCGAAGGCACTTCATGGCGACTACCACTGTTTTCTTACACGTTCCATATGAACTGTGCAAGCTTCACTGTTAGTACAGATTTGACAAAGCCCTACACGTCTACCCCTCCTGAGGCCTAAGGAGCAGCTTTCTGCACTCTGTTGCCTCTGCTGGGATTATGCCATGGTTTCTTTCGTTGTCAATTACATGTCAGAGCTGATTCCCAGCTCACAATTCATGGCAATTTGGCTGAAGCCATCATCACGCTCACATTTCTGATTACAATAAGACCCTGATCAAGCTAGAGGCTTACGTTTCACAAACTAAAGTGGGAAGCGGGTATCTATTCCGTTCCCTAGGCTTCTGCAGAAACATGGCATCATGTCCAAAGGGATGCGTTCTGCCCACCACCTGTTCTGCCCCAGTCCTAATAAAACGATTATCAAAAGAGTACATCAGCGCAGGGGCAATAATGGAGAGTCCTTGCCAAGAACCCCAAGGCTGAATGGCTTTTCATTCACACCATATGTGGTAGTATTTCTCTGGGAACCTTGCTGGTAACACCTTATGCAGACTGTGTGTGTGCCTCCAACTATATCCTATGAGGATCTTTCAGTAGGTACACTAGGACCTCTGTGCAGCCATTTTTGTTATGTTCATTTTCCATTAATGTACAAAGTGAAGAAATGGTGTTTAATGCATAGTAACAAAATACCTTGCTTTTATGCAAGACATAAACAGCTTGATCCAGTCAAGCAAACTGAGAGCCCATGGCCTTGAGGAAGTCATGATATTCATCTTCACCAACACTTGGGAACCTCTTCTGCACCAACCGTTGAAGAAAGCGTGCAGATGGCACAATGCAAACACCTGGATTTAGTTCCAAGCAACAAAACGATAACACCATTTTGACACGCATATTAGCACATCCACGTCCCCAACAAACACATAAGGACACAAAACTACCATTCACATACCACCATATATGGCGTATGGTGCTGCTACTCTACTGCTTCCGGCAGCAGATGTAGAATTATTTTGTGTTTTTTATGCATTTAAGTATTTCGCTCCCATAGGTGTAGAACTTTGGTTTCACATTCCTATTTATAAAATCCCAACCTGCAACTCTATGAAGGAATAGACAGTGTGGGTTTCAGAAATCAAAATGCATTTAAATGAACAATGCAACTTCAACTACGTTAGTCTCCAGCTTGGCAGAAGCCTCATACTAAGCAACATCTCCTTCCACTGTAGGATGCTGCGGGAACAGCACATCAAAAGTCCAGGGCCACGACTAAAGTTAAGCCCTCCTGGGCTATTTAATGCTGATCATAAAACTGAAAGAGAAAAGAAAAACTAAAAAAGCACAGCAAGCGTTCCACACGTGGTATTTGTGCTGGGGATCCTTTTCACCACCTCACATTCTTGCGCACGTATTTAGCTTGTGTGAATGAAGGTGTACACTGTATTTGAAGCCACTTGGCTATTTAAATATGTATTATGAATACCCCCTTAAAAATGGGCGACGCATCCTCGTGTAGAGGAGCCATCCACAGTCCAGCCAGCTGCCCCTTTGTGATTGGGCAGACCTCTGTTTGAATAGCCAATCCTGTTGCCAGCAGACGGAAGCCAGCCTGTTCATTCAAGGCCCCTCGAGTAAGTCCCCTGTCTGTGCCTGTCCGGGCTCAGAGGGCCCCCCCACCTTTGTGCTTCCTTGCAGCACCCGATGGAAAAGCCACCAGGCATGCAGCCTGTTACCCCGCAAACCTGGGCCTTTTGAACCTGTGCACCCCTGGACAACACCCGTGAGTCATGGCTGACCATTGTTTTCACTTTTCACTTTTCTTTTGTTCCCCACTAACCCAAACAACTGTTGAACCAAGGTATGCCTATTCCATTCTACCCTTGTGTCATACTTAATCTTTGCTCTCACTGCATTCCTTGGTCTCCTGCTCAAATTCAAATCCTGGTGCGTTTTTTAACATCTCTGCACCCATCCTGCGGTGCATTTTGTGTCCCCTGTGAAATTTTGAATCCTTGTGTATTTTTTAACATCTCAGCCCCCTTCTTGCAGTGCATTTTGTGTCCCCTGTACAAATTCGAATCTTGGTGTGTTTTTTTTTAACATCTGTGCACCCTTTTTGCATTGCGTTTTGTGCCCCTTGTGCAAATTCAAATCCTGGTGTGTTTTTTAACATCTCTGCACCCTTTTTTGCATTGCATTTTGTGTCCCCTGTGCAAATCCGAATCCTGGTGCGTTTTTTAACATCTCTGCACCCTTCTTGCATTGCAATTTTGTGTCCCCTGTGCACATTCGAATCATGGTGTGTTTTGTAACATCTCTGCACCCCTCTGTGGTACTATAGTATTCCCAGTGCATCCATTTTCCTGCTTCTCTTGGCTGCTAGGCCTACTGTTGAGTGTGTGCTCGTATTGTGCTGTGCAGCCCCTCTTCTTTCTTCTCCTATCCTCCATCACCCCTATGGCACTCACCATCTCCCCTATCTTTTCTAATTGCTATACTATCACCTATCATCCCTCTTTCACGAAGTCTGGAAGAAAAAAGCTGGAGAAAGACATCCTGACCACTAACCCGGGCCTACCTATTGCAGACACCTATGTCAGCGTAACCTCCAGATAGATCTTCACTGATATCCTCTTTTCTGTCCCCTCTCCAGATCTATGGACTCCTCATCTCATCTCTACCCTCTCTCCTCTCACATCTTCACCCATTAATAGTGGCACTAGATGGGAAGTACTTTTGGCGGGCTTCACATCATCCAGGTGTATCATTAATGTCTATCAAACTGGCACTATCTTGGTTCAGGGTCCTCAACCCCACCTCCTCCTCTTTGACCAGCACCTGGTGTCCCTCATCAACTTCCTTCCCACACCTGCTACTCCTTCTTCCACTCTCTCTCCCCCCTCCAACTGGTGTACCACGCCCCTGTACCCCTCCTCAGAAATACTTCAAAGGTGGTGACCTCGTGCATCTAGCCATGGTTAATGCTCATTCTGCCATCAAACACTCTGCTGACATCTGCCTCCTCCTTGAAGACCTTGACCTCGATATCCTCGCTCTTACCGAGACGTGGTTCAATGCCAGCTCAGTCACTGCTTTTGACTCGCTTCTCCCTGATGGCTATAAGATCATCTCCAAGCCTTGCAGTAACCGTGCTGGCGTGGTGTTGCTCTGATTTTCCCTGAGTGGGTCCCTTCTTCCCTCATACCCACCCAGCCTTTCTCTTCCTTTGAGAGCCTGGGTTACAAACTTGTCCTCTCTCTCCTCTCTGACCACTGCCACTATCTACTGGCTCTACTACTCTGTTCATCTCTGTATGGGCTGATTTCTCTTCCTCTCTTCTCACAACCCCCTCTACACTTCTTCTTCTGGTTGACTTCAACATACAGCTTGACTCCTCAATCAATGCACTCACACTCTTCTGTGACCTCTGCACCTCGCTCTCCCTCTCCATTCACTGCTCTGGCCCTTCCCACTCGGCTGGACACACTCTTGATGCCTTCATCCACACTGATCTTTCACTCTCCCCCCACTGATCACCCCACTCTCCTGGTTAGATCACTCTCTCCTCTCACCTGGGTCCTCTCGGACCTCTGACCGCACCTCCCCCAGCCCTGCTACCCTTGTTCACGAACATCCATCTGATAAAACGAGTATCAGCTGCTGCCTTCGTATCTACCTTCATCCCCCCTCTCTCCCCACTACAGGGTCTACCTCTGACTCTGCTCTCAGAAACCTCCATCTTGCCATCACTAATACCCTTGACATTCTTGCCCCAGTCATGAGGATCCTCCTGAAATATGCCTGCAAGCATAACACCCGGTACAACTCTGAACTTGCAGCTCTGAAACGCAAGTGCAGACCTGCGGAACAGAAGTGGCAAACCTCAGGCTCACCCTCTGACAAACTGGCCTGTCACCTGCTCCAAAGACAACACCGACTGTCCATTTGCTCCAAGAAAAGGGCCCACATCCAGGCTCCAGTCTCTGGTGCATCCAGCAACATGGCTGAACTCTTTAAAATCTGCAAGGAACTAGCCAACCCTTCCGCAGTCTCCTCACCTCTTCCCTCGCAGGTCCTCTGCAACGCACTAGCCACACACTTTAGTGCAAAAACTCTCGACATCCTGAGCACCCTTGCGTCCCTCTCCCCCTTTCCTATCACCACCCCCCTGCGTCCTATGGCCTTTTATCCCCCCTCTCCCTCTCTCTCCTCCTTTTCTCACATCACACCTGATGAGGTCACCAGAGTTGTCTGCTCCAGGAAGGTCTCCTCCAAACAGGTCTCCCCTGTTCCTCCACTCTTGTGTTACTGGATCTTTCCCCTCCTACCTCAAGCACTCCCTTGTGCGCCCCCTCCTGAATAAACCTTCTGCAGACCCATCTTGTCCAGCCAACTAGCGCCCCATATCTATCACCCCTTTCCTTGGGAAACTCCTGGGGAAACCAGTCTTCCACCAACTGACCCAGCACACTGAATTTGTTGGTTATTTACACAACCATTAATCTGGATTCCCAGCATGCAGAGGCACAGAAACTGCTCTTCTGAACAACCACGAGGAACTGGTTGCATCTCTTGACTCCAACTCTGCTGCTGTTCTCATTGTACTTCATCTATCCTCTACATTTGATACGGTATGTTGGAGAGGACCCCCAGGTATGCCAGAGGGACACTGGAAGTCTGCGGACTAGAAGGGCCCAACTCTCTCCCCCCAGGATACACGGAGGACTCAGTCAACGGCAAGTTCAAACTGGTTTATTACAGGCAAAACCGACAGGGATCAGCACAGGAACAGAGAAAATCCATGCACATCTTGCTCTTCCTCAGCTAGCAGGCTGGTTTTGGTACCCAATTTCGTCAGAGTGATGTCACAACCTGGGCCCTTCTCTAGAAAACCTATCGGACTACATGATTGGGTATTGAGTATTATACCACCTATAGTGACCTTATAGATGCTATTCTACTGGCCCTTGCATGTCAGGTGGCTGACCTGGTCCCATCCCCAAGTCACTAACTATAACATTGTTGCAGTGTGGTGGACTTACCATTGGTTCTTGCCCGTTGCTACCCACCCCTAGGGTACTAAACTGTGATTTGCTAGAGCTGACGTCCCCAGACCAGGGATCTGCCTAGGTTCTCAGCTCGCTGTGTGCCTCTTCAAGGTAATAAGAACGACTATGTGTCTGCATTGCAACTTGTGTGTACCACCTTAGCTCACGAGAGTGCTCTCCTGATTGGCACAACATTTGTTCCATATTGTTTCATACTTGTCGTTGTCTGTGTCTGGTAGCCTGGGACCAGTGCTCCTTTCCCAGGGCTGTTCGATGTCCATTGTCTGCTTTGGCCACGTCACGTGTTCTGAGACCACAGATTTGAGCTGAGCAGCTCTGAATTACAAGGATTTATTAGTCTTTTCTGCAGCTGGTCCCTTTGTCGTCTGGGTATTGGAATGTCACCCGTATCTCTTGGCCTTGGCTGTGGGTCCTGTTTCGGTCGTCTTGCTCTCTGTGCAGCCTGAATCAGCTCATCTCGTCTCTGAGGCCTGGAGCATGCTGTAATTTTCCTAAACCTTATTCTGTGGTTTCTACTGTGTTCATGCTATATTGCATTTCCATAGGCTAGTCACACTTGGCTCTGTCAAGCCCCATAGGTGCTCCTGCAGTTCCACAGGGTTATTCACATGTAAGCATCTGCAAGCTGTGCTCAGGATCTCTTGTCTCTTGCAGTTGCTGCGTTTGGCTAATGGCAAAATAATAAAAGCAATGACAGTATGTATGTGTATCTGTCCTCTAACTATAGAACTGTACACTTGTGTTCTTCATGTATTCGAATGTGCGTGTGTGTCCCGAAGTGCATACGGCAAGTGTGCTTCATGTCTAATGCTGCTATATTGTGGTGTCTCTAACGACACCAGCAAAATGGCTTCTTGGTGTCAAGTCGAGGCTGTCTATACAGGTATCCTTAATCATGACCTGTTATGACCACACATGGATAGGTCTGTATGTTCCTCGGGTAGTATGGCTGAGGGGATACCTCTCAACATATTTGTCAATCATGTGTCCATTGGGATGTTGGCCAAAATAGAATGGGTGATTGTGGTGCTCTCTGGCCTTCTTCCTTGCCATGAATTTGGTAGGAGGGGGAGGGGTTGGTAGGCTTCCCGATCCCTCTTCAGGTCAACCACTCCATCCTCATAAAATGGATCCACAATACCCTAGGTATCTCGGAGCGGGCACTGGACTTGCTGACCTCCTCCCTCAATGACCATTTGTCTCATGTTATTGTGGGCTCTTTCTCCTCCCCCTAAGCCACCTCTATCTCCACCTGCGGCATCCCCCAGGGCTCCAACCTTTCTCCCTGGCTCTTTAACACAAAGCTTGTTCCTCTTTCACAACGCATTTCCACCTTCTCCCCCAACTTCCAATGTTATGCTTCAAACTTCCCTCTGATCCTCTCCTTACTTCCTCCATCATTCTTGACTGCTTATCTGCCATCTAGTCTTGGTGTACTTCCAGTGATCTCTGCCTCAACACCAGATTTAGATCCTTCCTATTGGGACTCCTGCTCCCTCTTTCTTCCTCTCACTCTCGCCATCATCTATGGGCTCTCCCCCTTCTACTTCATCTGAAGCCAGAAACCTTGGAGTCATCTTCGACTCTTCCCTTTCCTTCCTCCCTCACATTCAGGAACTTGCCAAGAAGGCCCACTTTCAACTCCACCTCATCAAAGGAATACTTCCTTTCCTCACTTTCCCCCAGAAGCTCGAAGTCTCTACAGATTTGGTTCTCTCTAGGCTAGACTAGTGCAATAGCCTTTTCCTCAATTTACCCTCTTCTATTCTATGACCCCCCTCCAGCAAATCCAGTGTCGGCTTATGTCCTTTAAACAGGTAGCATATCGTGCAGTAGATGGGATGGAGAGTAACTCTTAAACCAAATAAATCAACTCAGAAAGAAGACAAAACTCGTTTAACTGTTTTAATATCAATTATCTAAAACAGGGAGTTACAATGGACATCAACGGACGGCACACAGCATAATCAAACTTGATCTCGCTTAATCATTCTGCACAACTCAAAGCATTTTTATAAAAAAACAACACTTATATAGCAAAAACTCATCCTACGTGACGTGATGCTACATGGCAAACAAGAAAAACATACAAGGGGTTGTGGTTGGCTTAAAGGGGAACATGTAAGTATACTTTCCATACAGGAACGGGTTGTGATTGGGTCTCTACAGTCAGGTGGACAAACTATGCCCACCCCTAGTGCAAGTCATCTTCAACAGTTAGTTAATACCCAGCTCATCATTGGCTATCAAACTATAAGGCTCTTCATTATATGGCCTTCTACAATTGGTTGGCACGCTTGTGCCCTTCTGGAACATTCAACTCACTACAGCACCCCAGGTGTCAGTGGGTGGACTTGGCAAAAACAAAGAGGTGATGGCTGGAATGTTTAGAATGAATCTTAACCACTGGCACTGGTCTGGGCAACCCTCCAGACCATCGTTCTTCACCTGCCAAGCTATTACAGAAGGGGAAATACCTTGCGGCACACCTGCTCACTACTTTCCTGTCAATCTCTGGCCAGCCGATGTTTGCCCTCTTCCTGTCCCCACCTACGAGGCTAAAAACCTCTGGGTCATCTTCATCTCCACACTCTCCTTATCTCCTCACATCTCTGATGTCTCTAAAAAGTCACACTACCAGCTGCACCTCCTCACAGGCATTCTTCCTTTCCTCTACTTCCCCCAGAAGCTCACTGTCTCCAGAGCTCTGGTTCTCTCCAGGCAGAACTACTGCAACAGCCTCTTTCTAAATCTGCCTACTTCTACTCGCTACCCACTACAACTCATCCAGAACAGGATTGCCAGACTTGTCCTTGCCCTCAAGCCTGGGGATCGTATCTCTCCAGAATTGAAATCTCTTCACTGGCTCCCAGGGGCTGCGAGGATTAAGTTCAAAACCCTCTGCATTGTCTAAAATTCTGGGGCCTGGGGCCTCAATACCTTCAACTCTCTTCCTAAATATCTTCCTTCTCAAGCTCTTTGCTCATCCGCCTCCAACTCCCTCAGTGTCAGTCGCTTCTCCAAGCAACGAGTTGGTGGTAGATCTCTTTCCTCGGCAGGGGCCACCCTCTGGAACAGCCTCCCTGCCTCGCTGAAACTTGAGGAGAACCATCACTGGTTCCGGAGCACCTCAAAACCTTCCTCTTTGCTTCTGCTTTCTCTCCTCCTCTCCCCTGCTGAATTCCTGGCTGAACTGTACTGGTTACCTGGCCACCCTCTGATCTCAGGCCCAAGTCCCCTCCCTCGCCAGTTACACACCTGCACTGCCTCCCTGGCAACCCCCACACTGGACTGGTTTCTGTATCCCTACAGTACCCCCCAGCACTTGACACCTGATGTCTGCACTTACCCTTGCACTTGCCACCAGCTGGCCCTACTTCTCATATTGTTTTTTCCCCCATGTACTGCACTGTCCCACACCCTTCTCACTCCACACTTTTCCTTTCCCCCTTCCCCTGCATGATCTGAATGACACTTAGCCTAGTAGGATCGTTGTCTTTGTCTTCCCTCTGTTCCCCCTCCCTTACAGTGTTGCGCTTTGAAATACTTGTGTATAGGTGCGTTATAAATGCCTTATCATATCATATATCATATCATATCATATCATATCATATGCAAATCACCATGTCTCCCAGCCTAATTAGCCCATCATCCATCATCACCCATGTCTTCGGTCATGCAGATTGTCTTCGAACTTGGATTTGCAAAGTATCCTTGCGCTTGAGAATATATGGGAGTGTAAGCAGCCTCTAATCTCAAGTCTAGAGCTTCATGCCCCTTTTCTATTTCCATCCATAGCCCATGTGACGGTAGACCGCAATTCGGCTCCTTTTCTAGCTTTTAATTGTATTAAACAAATAAAACTTGGCACTCATGGTGTTCTTTCGTTACACCTTAACAGGGGATGACTCAGCTTCTCACGTTCACTGTTCTGCAAGGATAGATAACCAGTTCTTGGCTGCTCCAGCCTTTGACACCAGGTCAGACAGCCTTCTCAGTCTTTCCACGATTGACACACAGCTCTCAATCCTTCTTTCTCCGTGGGTTTAAGCTTACTAAAATTGTGACGCTGATGTCCAGATTCTATTTAATGGCGTCAGCACCTGCAGTCTATTCACTACGCATAGCTAGCTTCTTTGATTACTTAGTCTACTTGCGTTGCTGCATCTGTACAGTTATTAAACAGCTTTCATTGTCTGCAGTGCTCTTCACACGTGCAATCTTTATTCCACATATGAAAGGTTACTCGGTTCTTTACTTCATCATCAGATTATATAAGGTCTATGCATCCTCTTCTTCAGTCACTCTTCTCAGTGCATCATGCTCAACTCTTGTGTGACGTCACCAACTTCTCTTTCACTTATCTTCATATTCCAATGGGGATCTCTTCCAAGAGATTGTCATCTCTACAGGGATACATCAGATAAGGTTGTCTCAAAGGGTACCTCTTCTCAAAGACTCTCCTCTGAATAGTCACAGTCACTGGTGTCAAACATGGCCTGACTTTCAGCATGTAGGCACGATGGGGGTGGGACTTCCTGCAGGGGCACTCGGCTGCTCCTATACACCAGAATAGGACTGTGAGACGAATCCTTGGCCTCAAGCCCAGGGACCACATCTCTCCAACCCTAAAATCTCTCTACTGACTCCCGGTTGCTGCAAGGATCAAATTCAAATCCCTCTGCATCATCCATAGGCTGTCTGGGGCCAGAGACCACATTATCTACAACTGGCTCTCACTAAATACTCTCCCTCCAGAACTTTATGTTCCTCAGGCACCAACTCTCTGTGTGTCAAGTGCTTCGTTAAACTGTGAGCTAAACTGTGAGCTGGTGGCCGATCTCTGCTCGGCTGTCTCACTCATATAGAACAGCTTCCCCCTTCCTCTTTGTCTTGAGCCGGATCTCCTCAAATTCCGGAAGCTCCTCAAGACCTTCCTGTTCACCTCCTCCTTCACTTCCTCCCTCCTCTGCTAAACCACACAGTTGCTGATATTGGTCACCAAGGCCCTTATGTGTCCTCCTGGGTCCTGGCCTCGCGCACCCAATTGCCTTCAGCCTCGGCCCAGTCCCGGCACTTGCCTTGGCAACCACTGGCCTATGCCACCACAAACCTGCACTTACCTATTTATTGGCAACTGACCACTCTCACCAAGTCACTTAACAGCTGCTCTCACCCTAGTGCTTCCCTCTTTGGTACACGTAGCACGTACCTCCACCTCCTCATCCCTTCTCTCTCTCTCTGCACTTGCACGTTCTGAATGCTCACAAGGCCTAGTAGGTCTGACTCTTTCTTTCATTGTTATATTTGCTTTTCTTTCCCCAGTTCCTTCCCTGGTGCTCTGTGGGCGCTTTGAAAAATAATTTACTTGATGTATAGGCACCTTACAAATGCACAATAATTCAATAAATGAAATATCCTGGAAATCACTGTAATGCTAGACATTGCAACCAACAATCAACAAAAACAGTGTATCTGCTTGCATGAATCTCGCTATTATCAGACCATACAAGCATTCATTTTAATAGTACCAAACATTAACTGTGCAAATACAAAGCATGGAACACGCTTTCATGGGAACCACGGCATGAAATACACACCTCAAGGTACAGCATGTAAACCACAGCTCAGACGTTGCAGGCGCAAGAGACAGACGCAATCGAGTTCACTTTCACAAGTAAAGAGCTGCTATGTGGCAAACATAATCACATTCTCACCTCCAGTTACAGAAGCCTTTTCACTGGAGGAACATGATTAGATGCACAAAGTACACACATACCTCCCGCGAGGGTAAAGCCAATGTGTGACAGGGATAACATTACAAATAAAACAGAACATATGTTATATTCACAAAACAAGCACTTGATGGCAAACATAAGGAGGATTGGAGTACAATTCATTGCACAGTGCTTGGGCAAGCACAGTCGGACACTTAATTACAGGGGCTTTACACCGAAAATGTAAGCTGCAAGCACATATGGACAACCATGACAATCGTCACCATTATGCAAATCCGCAGACAGGTGATAGGCCACAAAAGAGACAGGGAAGGCAAACCCTGTTATGCAGGTTGCACAATACTGTGATGTCATACCCCCATCTAACAATGGCTGCCACACAGAGCATGCTGTCTGGATGACACACAGACATCAATGTGTCCATTGCACCTGCAGCTAGCGAAACACGCCAATGGAGACAGTCTTCCAGGACACTTAGACGAGCCTTAACCATTGCTACACAACGTGTCCATGCCAGCCTGGCTAAGACGCCATTGAAAGCATGCATTCCTGTACTGTCCTCATCCGTATCTGCAGGCCAGCAATGGGTTCTGTACATGACCAGCCCCTAGCTTGATATCCCATGTTTGACCTCTGCAAACGCCAGATGCAGACTGTGGACCGTCTCAATAGCAACAGAACCCACCCACTCCTCCTCTCTATTGTGAGGGCTTTGAAGGCAGCAATTAGGCACACCTGCAGACCATCTGAATCACTCCTAATGTGCTGCACGTGCCACACACCATAGAAAAAGAGCCTGGGAGGAGCAGAAGCTGTCCACCCAGACCTGCATTTCGTGCAGCAATGGAGAGATGCCAAAAAGTCTTGTTCAAGACAGCACAGCATGTTACCAGAAGTTCAGAGGAAGCCGATGTGTGGACATACCACATCTGCAACTAACATAGGTGTGACCCCCCCCAAAAGGTCACAAAGCGACCCCTAGAAATACAATACCGACAGTGTAGTACCTCAGAGAAGGGTCCGAAACGGCCAGACTGAAATGCAGGTCGATTACAATTACAGGCGAAATATCAACCACGAGAACTTGTTATCATTACCAATTCTGATTATAACTGGGTTGAATTTGTGGAGCATTTGATCAATGTGAAGTCCAGTGATGTTTTTAAGGGAAAAATGCCTTATAGACAAGGCAAACGGATCACTCAAAGATAGGTCTAGGCAACACAAGAACCAGCGCTATGTATGAAATATTTGGAAATGCTATTAGTAACACATACTTATTTAAAATAGAAGAATACATGAAAAGTGAATTAGAACATATTCCCGTAAATTAGGGCAAGTCCAATGCCCAGCATTGCAGGAACATGAGAGTCCATTCTGTTATGTTGATCACAAATAAAGTGTTTACATTTACACAATTATGAAGTGTTTGTAAACCAAAGCATATCATTTTTTAGTACAACTGACCCTTTGGTGATGACACGATATGATGATTCCCACTTCTGTGATAAAAGTGCCTACTGCAAAGAATGGTCAATGTTTTTAGAGGCTGTCGGGGGTCGGTCTTTCAATATCCCCCAGATTAACAGGAACCAATAACATAATTCCACAAATGAAAATCCCAGTATCCCTGAAGGTGGAGTGCTATGGCCCTATTTAGATGGAGAGCCTATGGAAGATATTCATCCTGCAATGCAGGCAAAGAGATTCGATTCCAAAAGGAGTGAAGTAAAAAGAGCAGATCTGGAGAGCAGAGCGAAGCCAATTATGATGGCCCAGTCCAGACTGGAGACAACATAGGGGATCCAGGGCTTCGAAGCTGAGATGCAGCCTAGAAGAAAGTAGATTTGAATCCAGGTTTCCAGATGCTTTTTGCCAACCTGTTCTAGACAGAGGGTTATCTTTGGGAATCCCACAGACTACCCAGCCTGCACAGAGTCCTCTGTCCTGTGTCCAACTAAAGACATTTGAAAAGTAATTCAAGTGATTCCCTAGAGAACCTCCAATATATTGTAGAGGTTATTTACCAGTACAGATTACAAAATAGCAATTCAACTCCCCTGGGGACTGCAGAAGTGTGTTATCAACATTCTCAGCAAGCATGACTTGAGGGCTGGTGTGGCTTGTCTCTGGTTACCCCCACTTGTCCAAGTGACAAGAGAACCCCTTCACAAATCCCTTGCTGCCTTCCAAGAGGAATTAAGCTTCAGAGAGTTTTCCAGGCTTCCTGCCTCAAGCCACACGGCCCTCCCACCGTGATGATATATTATGTGCTGTGTCCAGGCTTGGGAAATGCATTGTAACGTTGCACCATGCTGAAGTATCAGAGATATGAGAGGTCCCTGCACCCAATGCAGGACACAGCCTCATATGCTGATATAAATCCACAGAACCTATGTGTGCTACTTTGCAAGTAGTGAATAGGTAGTGAAGGGCCGGCGTGGCAAAGGGAAACTCAGGAGGATGCAGATTTCAGGAGGGGTGTAGGGCAACAGGGTCCCACACTGAGAAAGAGAACTGGAAAAAGGGCAAAGGAACCCTGGCACGGGGTTGCCTCATGCAGCTGTGGGCAGTGACACTTAAACCAATCCAAAACTCTATCACATTCAGTCACATTCAGGCCCTGCATATACCTGCATATACCTGCGTATACCCTGAATCCCACACCCAGTACTATGCGCCGGGGATGGTGCTTCAAAAGCAAAACAGAGCTTTTTGTTTCTAGGAGCTTGAAGTGGAGCTACTGTTGGGGAGGGGACAGCTCCGTCCCACCCCCTTAAGCGCTTTAGAGCGCGGCAAGATGCATTTGAAACACTATGATGGGTCAGGAGAAAGGTAGACAGTGAAAAGATCACACCCTAACATAAAGAGCCCCACCTCAATATAATAAAATATAATCAACCCGCGTAGTGTAGCGCGGGGCGCAAGCAACATTGCTATTCTTGCATAGATGTTAGTAATTGTATTTAAGAGACAAGGCCTGTGTGGCAAAGGCGGCAGTGCATGTGGCAAAGATAAGTGGGCACCACAGACACTAAGAAAAATTGAGTCGAAAAATGAAGATAAATTGACGCTCAAATAGATGCTTACAGGAGCTGGCTGCAATAAGTCTGGAGACACCCTGACTCTTGAACCAAAAAACCAAAAAACCAAAAAGGACTAGATAAAAAAATCTAGTCCAACAGCCGCTCTCTGTACAAACCCCAAATGGGTGATATAATTTAAACATGGATTCCAACAATGGAGATGTAAATTCTTTTCTTCTTATGTATGAGTTCAATAGAAAAACACTGAATTCAAAGTAGAAGTGACGGTAATATGTTTATCAAAAACATGGATTCAAATCAAGGAGGAAAATCACTAATAATGTCTTAGTGAGGATTCAGCTGTCACATCTCATATTTTAAATAGACTTCTTTTACCAATGCATTTCGGAGCTTATAGCTCCTTCATCAGGGTGAGTCTAATGAGACGTGTTTGGCCTCGTAGAGACGAGAATCCACAGTCAAAAAGCAGATGTGTGGTCTGCTGTCAGTAACGGCAGCGTGCAGAGTACAGACAGATCAATAAACCTATCGGAAACAAAAGTGTGCATTAAGAGGAGTTTCGGGAGCGTAGTGGTGCTATAGTTACAAAGGAACATCTACAATGGTTACCTGGAGGATAATCAGGGTCTGTATCGGCTAAGAAAACGCCGTTCTGCATCGCTGTAAGCAAACGTTGCTAATGGTAACGCTGCTAAAAATACCCACGTGACAGCATCGCATCGGGCGAGCAGCGTGATGTGGCACGTACATATAAGCGAGACTGCATTAGAGATATATGGGCATGTATGGAACTATAAATATAATTGTAAACACTCAGGTAAATGAAAGAAGGAAAGTGGATAAAAGAAAAATAAATGTGCAACAATATCATAGACATAGAAAAAATACTATCAAAAAATACTATAAAAAACAGAGATAGTAGTAGAAGAAAAACATACCACCACATAGGCTCCAAAGATGGCAGCCCATGGAAAAATAAGAGAAAGTAAACATGCATCTCAGCCGTAGTGGGTGGCACCAGAGGTGTCACCTTGGGTCCCAGACGGATGTCCGGGAAAGGCTGACATGATGCTTGGACATAAATGAAGCAATTTAGAGAATTAGCAAATCTTAAACTAACGACTTAGGTGATCAAGAACACTACATGGATATTATCAATGCCTAAGGATACTGGCGTTAGCAAAGTTGGTCCTGACAAATGTCTAGGACCACATTAGTTGTCAATTAACAGTCTAGCCATTACATGTAACATGCAAAATCATCAATAATACATGCAAAAACATTATACAGTGTCACATGAAATCAACATAGGTGCATCAAATTCAAAGATAACAATGATAATTGATTTCTTCATTCAAGCCATTGGGATATAAGCTCCCCAATCTGTCGATCCAATATGTCTCTCTTTGGTTAAGCCGAAGGCCCAGATCCTCATGTGGATTGACTTTGCTCAACACTTCAAGAATCAGAAATCTGATTTGGGTCAAATTATGGCGTTTCTCGTTCCAATGGCGAGCCACTGCTGAATTGGGATTAGAGTTACGTATGCAAGAGCGATGTTCGTTCCAACGCATTTTGGCTGCTCTCGTAGATTGACCAACATAATATTTTCCACACGGACACTTTATTCCATAAATGATATTCTCACTATCACAAGTGCCAAATGTCCTCAGCAGAATCTTATTGCCTGTACTAGGATGGTATACGGTGTTGCCCGTGATGACTAAGTTACAATTAGTACAATGGAGACAAGGGTATGTTCCCGTGCGTTGAGTACTAGGTTCTTTCAAGGGAGGTCTTGTACGTACTAGTTCATCACGTAAATTCTTGCTTCTTTGATAAGCAAATACCGGTAATTGATCAAACAATTTCTGTACTCTAACGTCATTCTTAAAGATGTTCCAATGTTTCTTAATGGAATTCTTTATCTTGTTGCTCTGAATGGAGAATCTTGAAACATATACAGGTGTTTGTAGTTCTCTTTTGGGTTTGGTAGTACCGGTAAGTAGTGTGTCGCGATCAAAAGTTTGTACCCTTTGGGACACTAAATTGAGTTCTTCGTTTGTGTAGCCACGTGCTAGAAATTTGTCTTTCATAGCTAGCTGTTGAGCTAAGCATTCTGCAGGATCACTCACTATTTTTTTCACTCGTAAGAGTTGACTGTATGGTAAATTCTTCAGAAGACTAGGTTGATGAAAACTGAGACGGTGTAGAAGATTGTTGCGATCGGTGGTCTTGCGAAACAAAGTGGTGTTGTAACCAGTTTCGTTTTTGACAATACTAACATCAAGGAATGTGATGCGTTCTCTAGATATCTCGCTTGTGAATTGAATACGTGGATCGATGTTGTTTAGATATTCAAAAAAGACCATGAACCTGTCGTAAGTACCTGTCCAGATTCCAAATATGTCGTCGATATAGCGTAACCATAGGTAGATGTTCTGATTCCACTCTTGCTTTTTTAGTACATGATCGGATTCAAATCTGTGCATAAAGCAATTAGCATATGATGGTGCCATGGTAGCGCCCATCGATGTTCCTGAAGTCTGTAAAAAGAACTTATTGCGATATTGAAAATATGAGTTCTCTGCAATAAATTGAAGAAGAGTCAGAATGAATTCTTTCTGTGCACGGATTGGAGGTGATTCAAGTAAGAGCCATTCAACAGATTCAATGCCTAAATCATGGGGGATGGATGTGTACAAACTCTTAACATCGATTGTAAACAAAAAATGTTCATGATTGAATATTGTGTCATTGAGTTTCTGTAAAAAGTGCGACGTGTCTCTGATGTAAGTGGAGGTTTTTTGTATCAGCGGTTGGAGGAAAAAGTCAATATAAACTCCAAGCGGTTGATTGATGCTGTCCATACCCGCGACAATAGGTCTTCCTGGTGGTTTGACTTGATCTTTATGGATTTTGGGTAATGTGTAAAAGTTCGGAATCCTTGGGTGAGTGTTATTAAGAAATTTGCGAGTGTGTTCATTTATCCAATCCAATTCAAGTGCCTTATCAAGCAGGGTTTCTAAGTTTTGTTTAATAGACACTGTAGGATCGCAGTCCAACGGTGCGTAGACGGTTCGATCTTGTAATTGTCTCATGCATTCAGCATCATAATCTGTGGTATTCATGATCACCAGTGCTCCTCCTTTATCTGCTGGACGGATAGTTATCTCTTTGTCACAATATAGGTCCCGAATAGATTTCATTTCGTGTGGTTTCATGTTCTTATGTGGTGGAATTTTGTAACTGATACGTTCAAGATCCTTAGTAACCATTTTCTGAAAGATGTCTATCGATGGAACCGAGATTGGTGGTATAAAATTACTTTTAGCTCGAAATTCTTGAAAATCAGGAGTATCGGTGGTACTCTCATGTGGTTCAAGTTCCTCAAAGAATACCTTGAGTTTCAATTTTCTGATGAACTTGTAGAGTTCGATCTTGGTATTAAACAAAGTTGTACTGTATGTGGGCACAAAGCTTAGCCCTTTTTGAAGTGTGTTCACTTCAGTCTTGCTCAATACTTTGTGAGATATGTTGATGACTAGGTTTTTCTCAGTTGTAGTCGTGTTTGTGGCTTGTTTCTGTTTCCTCCTCCCCCTGCGGGTTCTTTTGGGCGCGCTCCTAAAAAAGCCGAGCTTGTGGGTATTTGGGTTGAAGGACTGGCTGGGCGATTGACGTCACCCAATAGTTGTTCTGTGTGTACATCAGAGTCCCTTTGTGCTTCTGAATCTGAGCTAGATGTGGTGTCTGTTGGATGTTTATATAATTTCTTTGAGGCTACTGGTCCGTATTTTTCCATCCATGTATATACTTCTTCGTTGATATAGTCATAGGTATCACGTTTGAATTTTTTCACCTTTTTCTGTTCTAACTCAGTTTTATAATCTTCAAGTTTTGTATTGATTTCAGTTAAGATAATATCAAATTCTTCTTTCCCTAGTGACGTCACAAGATCTTGAAGTGGAGCTACTGTTGGGGAGGGGACAGCTCCGTCCCACCCCCTTAAGCGCTTTAGAGTGCGGCAAGATGCATTTGAAACACTATGATGGGTCAGGAGAAAGGTAGACAGTGAAAAGATCACACCCTAACATAAAGAGCCCCACCTCAATATAATAAAATATAATCAACCCGCGTAGTGTAGCGCGGGGCGCAAGCAACATTGCTATTCTTGCATAGATGTTAGTAATTGTATTTAAGAGACAAGGCCTGTGTGGCAAAGGCGGCAGTGCATGCATCAGGCCCAAATTGCGAGATGAGGGAAATCTCCATCCAGGCCCGAGCTCCCATGAGGACAGTCCCCACCCCCCAACCGCCACAACGCCTATTAATTGCTCTAACAGTGCTGCAAATATGTGTTTTTTACCCAAGAGGAATGTGCCCTACAAGGCCGCGATCAAAGAACAGCGCCTGGTGTGCATGTTATCTCCCACTGGCCAAACCCTTAGCCAACCTTACCCCGGGCAACCACGAGTTATAACCCATATAACTGACTGAGACCCGAGACCCCAGAATTCCATGGCAACAGGTGCACTCTGACCACCAGCCCTAAAAGTAACAAGTACCGGATGTTCAAAGAGCACGGACATTGTATGTTTTTGAGATGCAACCATGTGATTTGCATTCTGAGGTGCTGGGAGGGATACATTATAGTTCCAAGTGAGGTTGGAGACCCTGGAGCCAGATGGCGCAGAAGGGAGTGAGTGTGGTGTGTGTGTGAAGGTCAGAGTGCCCCCGAAACCTCCTTTGAGAAGCCCTAAAGTCTGTCAGGTTTACAGTATAATGACAAAGTTTCAATGTGATAGAAGTATAATTAATTTGTTCCTTGACCTTCGATGTGAGAAGAAGAGGATCACTGCAGCACCCACGTGATGGAAGACGGATGGACTGGGCTGGAACCTATGATTAGGCATCTCTTATGAATCAGACGGATCACGTATAGGCACACGCCAACCAGCCGTGAAGGTTTTTCACTGTATATGTTGTGGCATAAGTGACAATGTTTTTCTTTATAAGATTCTGCTTGTAATACTTTTTGGCAGAAGGTTCTTGGCAGCAGAGTACGTTGCTGTTGCGCTCATCTGTGTATGAGATTAAAACGTTTTATCCTTAAAAAATCAATTTGGACCTTTCTTCCCTAGTGGGTTGCATTCTCTCTGGTGTGAGCGTTATGGGACTTGCCTCCACTACATACCAGAAGTGGACTAGAGCTGAGCAGTCAAACTACTGAATTTCCGTACCTCTAGGAGGCCCAGTCACCAGAAACCCAGTGATATTCTCTAGCTCACCTAATTCACCACCGCTTGGATCACTTACAGTACAGCATCATTATTGTTTCTTTCCTCTTATTCTTTGGTCTCCGACCCCCTCAGTTCTGTCTCCCATTCCAATAAATGAAGAATAGGGAAGCACAGGAATAAGTAGAGTAGGGGATAGCATCTGGATGGGAAGGGAGGATATGAATAGGGTAAAAATAAATCAGGGACAAAGACAACAGCATAAAAGAACATTACATAGACATTCTGTTCCAGAAACAGCTTTTAATCCTATTGACTTTAATTTGGCAAAAATATTTCCCCAATCACCTCTCCATATAAGAAAGCTCCTGTTAGCACCAAGGGAAGCTGCTTCAAATGTATCATTCACATGTGGTGACAACAATAATGTAATCCAGGTAGCCTGGCATAGTGTGCTCATGGAGTGCTGCTCTACATGCAGTCAAAGAGACAAAACCAGGAGCACTTGAGTGTCATTATAATATGTCACATGGCTGAGGGAACAAGAAACTACTGACACCAAAATAAGTTTGAAGAGTTGTATTCAACAAAAATAGAACGTAAGACTAGTTCATGGAAATTGTTTCAGGATGGCTGCAGCATAACAATTCTTGGGAGATGTAGTCCTTGAACTCATGATGGTAAATGGACAGCAAATAAAAAGGCATTCAGCAAGTTCGAGATAGGAAGGTCTTCTGATTAGGTCACTCTAGCATTCACTCTTTATCACTTCTCCTGGAGACCTCAATGCCTCTCTGCTTCTCTATGGTTTTATGGCTTTCTACCTTTGCCAAGCATTCCAAAGGTCCTCCCCGTCACTGGGGCTCTCCTCTCTGTTACTTATTCTCCTATTCCAGGGCCAATGGGTGCTTCCTTCCTGTTCCTTTACTCAGGAATATGGTGCCCTGCTCCCCTTTCCACACCCAGGGATATAGTACCCTGTCCACTAATCTACTCCCAGGGATACAGTTCTCTTCTCACTTTCCCAATGATATAGTGCCCTGCTCACTCTCCCAGGGATATAGTACCCTGTCCACTAATCCACTCCCAGGGATATAGTTCCTTGCTCACTCGTCTGAACCCATGGATGTAGTGCCCTGCTCCCTAATCCACACACAGGGATATAGTTTCCTGCTTACTCTCCCAGGGAAATAGTACCCTGTCCACTAACCCACACCCAGGGATAACGTGCCCTGCTTACTTTCCCAGTAATGTAGTGCCCTTCTCATTCTCCCAGGGATATAGTGCCGTGCTCATTCTCTCTCTCTCATCACTGTAGTAAACACCTCTTCTAGATTCCACAGGCTCTCCTCTTCTGTGGCACAGCCCATCTTCTAGGGTAAAATTCCCTCAAATTATTAATTCTCACCCCTCCCTTCTCCTGGGCAGGGTTCTCTGTTTTTTGATCCCGAGGGGCTATCATCCCTCCTTCACTGGAGCCAATACCTCTTCTGGAATCTGAGGTGCTCACCTCTTTCTCACAGGAGCAAACCCCTCTTCTGGAGTCCAGGGGGCTCTTCTAATCCTCAATGGAGCACACTCCTCTTCTGGGGTTCAGCTGGCTCCTCTCCCTTCACTGGAACAGATCCTCTTTTGGGGATCAGGGAGACACTGATCCCCGTACTGGAGCACACACCTCTTCTGGGGCACAGGGGGCTATTCTCCCCCTCATTAGAGCAGACCTCTCATTAGGGGTCCAGTGGAGTCTTCTCTCCCTCACTGGAGCACACCACTCTTCTGGGGTTGTGGGGGGCTCTTCTCACCCTTACTGAGGGGTGAGAAGAGCCCCCCACAATCCTTTTCTGGGGATCAGTGGGCTCCTCTCTCCCTCACTTGACCATGCCCCTTTTCTGTACTCAAGGGTCTCCACTGCTCTGGTTCTCTCCTTCCTCAGCAAACTCTGCGCCTCAGGACCCAGCCCAAAATATACTGTTGATGTTTCTTAGCTTCAGTTTTAAAACCCCTCTCCATTCTCTCATTGGTTGAGGCAGATTTTAAAAAGCTTGCTGACATCTTGGATTTCTTTCAGTTGGTTTCTGAGTCCAGGAGCAGTGGTGTTTGTCGGCTGCCCAGCTCCTGTTTTATTTCCTAGCTGTTCTCCAGGGGAATGATGTATTTCTCTTCCTAAATGCTGCAGCTGCAGGAGAGGGAAAAAACAACATTCTTCTTCACAAACGCTGGTGCTGGAGGGCAGAGTGGTTTGGCATAGGTCAGGTTTTTCCCTTCGAGAATTTGTACCTGCTGAATAAGGAGTTGCTCTGGATGTGCTAGTGTTTACCCATAGCGTAAACCTGATGCATCCTGGAAGATGTAGTCTCAAATACCATGTTTCTTTGGGACCTGGTATTTTATAACTAGTTGCTCTCTCAGGAGGTTTGAAAATGGCTCAGGGCTGCCCCTGTTAGTCATACTCTCAGGCAGGCCATGGACTGGATGCAATGTTGGCATTGTGACCTAGTCACAAACATATGTGCCACATTTTCAGTCATTTGTGAGAGAAGTGTGCACATTTTCCAAACCCTTTTTGAGGAATGCAGGAAATACATTCTGGAAAGGCCAGCCTTAAGACAAACCAAGAATATCTGGGATGAGGCACTAACAGCCCCCCTTGAATCCAACAGACATAATGAGGGTATATGCGGCTCGAAAGGACTGGGCCTCATTACGAATATGGCAATGCGGGACAAAAGTGGTGGTAATGGTATTCCTGCCACTTTTCCCACTCTGCCATACTAAATGTTTGGTCCTGGAGTGCGGGATTTAACTCCTGCATCAGCAAAATTGGCTAAATTTCCGTGGTGGTAATTGCACCAGTGGTAATTCAACCAAAATCACCAAAGGAGTCCTATGGATTCCTAATTAATGGGGACTAACCACCACTTTTAATCTGGCGGTAAATCCAGAAGACCAAATAGCAGTAATGGTAATTCTGATGGGTGGTATTCCGGTGGATTTACCGCTGGAATACCACCCAACTCGTAATGAGGCCCAGTGTGTTTTTCAATTCGGAGCGAGATGGATTTACCTTACAAATGGTGGGTTAAAGGTTATCCCACCTCCCTCCCTTTTGGCATCCCCCAAAGCTCAATCATTGGCTCCTTCAATTTACTCTGCATCTCAATACCTCATCCCTCGGTCTACTTATCTCCTCCTTTAATTTCTCCTACGACCTCTTTGTGAATGATATGCACAAAGGTGTCTCGTTCCCTACTCTTACTCCTGATCTTAATGGCAGGAACATCTTCCCCTCCTCACTTACAACTTCACTAAAATATGGCACAGCCTTGACTACTGTGACTCTTTTTCCCTTACCTTCCCGCATCTACCACTTTTCCTCACAAGGCAAAATGCACAACCTGGCACCTTTATTCTTTACAATGTCCCGGAGGTTTGTTGGTTTGCAAATCCATGCATGAATTTTTGGTCTATTTCTATTTCCTATCTGTTAAAGTGTACATACCCCAAATTACCTCTTTCTTTAGGCCGATGTGGTGCAGCCTTTCTTGGATGGGCGATAACTGTTTTGAGGAGTTTTACCCCAAACTCTCTATCCTCTCTTCTTTCCCCATCCACTCCTTCTCGCGCACTAACATAATTTTCTTCTAATTCAGGGTTCACCCCAAACTCTCATTTCCCTCCCCATCCCTTCCCTGCCACAAACATTGTGTGCCCCCAAGCCCTCCACACACCCCACATGTACCCTTGCCTTATCTTTGCGCTGGTGTCTTCCCTCTTCCTGTCCACTCTGCGGCTGGAACTGTCAGCATCTGTATGCACTCATGGGCGGCATGGGGATGGATTCGGCCTGGCTGCAGCCTTCTGCTGCGGCGTACGTTTTATGGTCCTTTTTGACCATGATCAATAGATTGTGGGCAAAAGACTGCATACCTGAATTTGCAATCCCTAAATAGCCTATATTACTCTCCTCCCTGAATCCTCTGCTCTACTACACTCTCTTATCTCTCTATTCCCCAACCACCTTGTCCTTCTTCTCAATTCCACTCCTTCTACCTCTCTACTCCTCCCAGCTGTAACTCCCTTCCCCTCGCCCTTGCCCAACTAACATGTATCTAACACCATTGTTCATTCATACTTCTCTGTGGATATTTAGAGCCCTCAGGCAAGTGTCTGTCTTGTCTTATGCTGTTCTGTCCCTGGCTTCTGTACATCTACTGGTCAGTTGCTCACTACCTTTCCTGCTTATTTACAACACCGGATTCATGGGATCCAGGATTGCTGCAAATGTTGCTGTTCTCTTTTGCATTATTGTGGGGAGAAACACTATGTACCCGCAATAAATCTACTTTCTTCTTATCTGAAACCATGGCAAACTCTTGTCTTCGTATGTGCAGCAATGGCTGAAACTCATCTATTCCAGACCCACACCTCCATACTGGTTTTGCCAAGTAACAAGACTAACACCTCCCAAGAGCCTTGGGTGATTTCATTGCATATGTGGCAAAGAAAATCAATTGTGTTGGCAGTACAGTTCCACCACGTCAAACTTAAATAGTTCATAACAATCTTAAACTAAATCCAAGTTTAATTAAATTGGTGGTCACATAATTAAATGAGCAGCAAAACATTTTATTTCCGTTTCGTTTAGTTTCATAGCATTTTGCGTGTGACCGCCATCTGATGAAGAAGTCTATGGGACTGCAAAAGCACCTGCTGCTACCATATCAGCATACTATTTTCAGTTAGTCCAATAGAAGTTACTGAAACATTGATTTTGTTTCATTTTAAAATGGCACTAACACAGGAACAGCCATCTCCTCTATATTATAATGATAAATATAATCGGTTCTCGAAATGGGAACATGTATGTAGAGACCGCAGCCATATCTAAGGCACATCTATTCTGTGGCGCTAGTGAAGGGCATGACCGAGTTTCCCCCTTTTCTCTCTCCCAGATTCTCCACAGTACACACTGATAAGGTAAGGTCATTCCTGGATAGGACACTCCAGTTTCATCAGGGTGCTCCAATTCAATAGTTGGATCACTTTCTTAGCTCAACCCCCATCAGCAGGATCTAAAGATCAATTCTCAGTCCTTACGTCTTTCTGTTGATTAAACGTGCAAAGATCCTTGAGGAGAAAACTTGTAATCTTGATGCTCATACTTAGATTTTCCTTGCAAAATAGTTGGGAATGAGGGGAACACCCTGGGCATTAAGTAGACCTAGTTGGTTTTAGAAGGCACATGGAAATCAGTGGGTGCATCTGGAAACCAGCAGTCATCTTCAGTTTTTTTTGCCACAGAATTCATCACAAATTTGAAGGATCCCATGCAGCAAGTTTGTCATTTCCTATTAAACTAAAATACAAGTTCTTAGGACTAACCCCGACTCTACACATAGCACGCCACACTTCTTATATTTCATTTGTTTTTTTGATGCATTTTCTCAGGCCATGGCGGTAGCCTGTTTATGAGCCTCAGCCTGTGACTCAATCGTCTGCGAATAATGTGCACCTTTCGCCTTCTTCTCTTCTGCCATTCCTCAGGCCCCATCCACTGTATTTCTCCCCTGGGGATAAGGTGTCCCACTCACTTTCTTCTACTCTTGGTGTAAGATGCCCTGTTCACCCCTTTTCCTCCTCTTTGGTGTTCTCCTCATCCACCTTCTTACACTTGTCTGGTTTTCACTTTCTCTCCCCTTCTTCCCGTTCTCTAGATTTTCTATTTGCCTCCACCGTCCTCTGTGACTCCACCTTCCTCCAATCGTTGGATCTTATTTTTCACTCCACCTTCCACTGGTCTCTGGGATTCTCCTTCATTCCACATTAGTCTGGTCCCCCGTTTCCTCTTTCACTCAACCTTCTTACAGTCTCTCGATTTTTTATTGTACTCCCCTTTAGTCCTGTTTTCTCTTTTGCTCCTCTTTCCTCAGGTCTCTAGGTCTTCTGATTCAGCCTTTTCCACTCTTCCGACCTGGCAGACTGCCCCTCCATACTCCTCTGATAGTGCCCAGCCAAAGTCCACAGTCAGCCTTCTCATCCAGCAGTCCTCCAGCTCTTCATGGTTACACCTTACTGGCTCTGCACTCTAAAACTCTGTCACTGTTGATCAGGGAACTGGCCTTTATATATGGCTTGGTCTGAATATTTTCTCTATGAGTGGCTGGACCGGTCAGGTGTTTTGCTTGAGCATGGTCAGTGCCAGGAACGAAGAATTTGTAGTTCTAAAACGGAGGCACTTTAAATAGAGTAGCCACCATTTTGGGTTGCATTCCTCTGTTTTCTGCAAGCTGTTTGGCTACTGCTGCTCAGATGCCTCTCCCCTTCTAGTGGCAAGACTTGCCATTCATGGAATTCGCTCTGGCTATCCAATGTAGTCAGCAAACTAGTTTGAGTATTTTAGTGCAGTTATGTGGAACCAAGATTTTGTTGCTGTATTTATGTTCATTTGATGATTTTCTCATTGTGTCAATGACCTGGAGGTCACTTCATGAAAGGGTGGACCTACAGGTATAAAGTCTGGTCTGCTAGAACAACAGTTGGGAGTAACAATACTAATCTGCTTCCATGTCATTGTGACAATGTGACAGGTCATCGTGACAATGCCCAGGAGGTGAGTGTGTCAAAGGGTGGACCTGTGTGTATAAAGTCTGGTTTGGTAGAACAGCAGCAGGGAGTAGCAGTGCTAATATATTTTGAGGTTCAACATGTCATGGGTCGTAAAATTCCCACTGCATACTAGCTTTGTCCAGGGCTTTAAGTGGGGTAAGAAATCGAGGGGGGGCCCTCATTTGGGGGCGTGGCTTGGCTATGTATTTCTATGTTTAGAAAAGATGGCTTGCAAAGTACACAAACCATAGTAAGGTACGCACACAGATATATAACATGCATATATATGTGTGTGTGCATACCTTACGGTCTGCCTACTTTTCAGGCCATTTTTTTAAAAAAAACATTTCGGTTTTATAAAAGATGGCTTTGAAAGTACACAATTCAAGCCATCTTTTATAAAGCTTTGACTACGGACAAAATTGTCCGTCGGCAAAGCTTTATAAAAGATGTCTTGAATTGTGTACTTTTCAAGCCATCTTTCATAAACCTCGAAACATGTCAAGGAATCCCCAGGTTCGCCGAGGGTTAAAGATGCCTCGGCGACCTGGGGAAACAAAGGGACAGTAACTCCCTCTGGTGACCCCTCGCGCGAGAGGTCACCAGAGGCAGTTACTATGACTTACAGAAGTGGCAGCCAGGCACAGCATCGCTGTGGTTGGCTGCCACATCTGTCAGATCGCCTGACTTCATGGCAGGCGCATCTCCCGTCGCGGCTGCCGCCGCGACGGGATAATGCATCCCGCCAATGTTGCGTGTGTTGGGACGGGGGCCCCGGCAGGGCCCTGTCTCAGTCCCACTTTTTGGAGACTGCCGGGGCCCAGCCCCGGCAGGCCCCGGCCCACTTAAAGTCCTGGCTTTGTCTTTCTTTAAGATAACTGTTATAAGGGCTAAGTAGGGCGACGTAGCCCACCCAGATGATCCTGATGCAGCCTATGAACTTGGTATCTGTAGTGGTTGCGTCAGAATTGAGCAAACTCGCCAGAATGCTAGCCATAACATGCGTGAATATCACGCTTTCCAGCTGTAGTTCATGTAAACATAGCTTAGCTCCTAAGATATTGAGCGCCTTAGGTGGTACTCAGTATTCCTGTTTCCTTTTCAAAAGCCTCTGATCTAGAGCAAGATATCTTTCCAAAGAGTCTCAGAGTTCCCTGCAGATCCCCATTTGATCCGAAGATGAGTAGTGTCTATGCTTGCGACCTTGCCATAAATGCTTTAGCAGACATAGCTTCCCCATTAAACCTCCAATTACTCAATGCCTCAGTGTCTTTAAAGGAAAAGTACGCTCAGAAATATTATTGTCCCAATCGATCTGGCATGGCCTTTTAAGCATACTGTAATCAATCTTAAAAGCATTTCCTATGCATCTTACCTTAGTGTTCCTCACATTTACACATGCGAAAACAACAGGTTGGGTGCCGCCATCGTGTGCTAATTTTATCCGTTGATAGATCACCCTAAGTTCAAGTGCCCTCCCTCACTGCAAGACTATAGATCGCCCGCCCGCTCCACTTATTTTCATGATGTTCATGTCCAGTGTACACAAAAGTACCCTGTTATCACCCACACCATAACGTTACCTAAAGCAGAACCAGAAAGATAAACAAACGCATCCTATCACAGCGCAAAACATTTCTTTATTTTCACAAATAGGAGAAGAAAACATTTATTCTGAAGAAAACACCAATAGTAACAAGTACCTTTATTTTTCACGTAACGCTCAAAATAGAAGATTATGTCCACAAAGATATTTATATATTTAGCCAATAGAAGTTATAGCGAGTGAACATTGCATGCTTCAAATGTTTTATATAAGTTCCTCATGAAACACCAATTGCATTCAGCGATTGATTAATTCCTGTGTTTCATTTCTTCTCTCTTCCTTTTGTCCTGCAGTTGCATTGCCGATTCTATTTTAGAACGCGCATGGTGTTCTATTAGACAGAGGATAAGGAGTCATTTCACTTTCAAACGCAACACCTTCGCATCATCTTGTGTTCACATCATAAACGCTGACAGTTTGCTCCTTATTGGTGCAACCACTAAAGGACATTTTGGTCCCTGGTGATTGTCCCACAAAATGTTAATCACAGAAGCGCTGTTGATTATTATCGTCCAATGTTGATTGAAGAATCCATCAGACGGGAGCTTGAAACTATGGCATGCGCAGAACGGTAGAATATAGCTATGGAAATGATTGAATAAAAGAATTTATTTTCAGTGGCCATTTTATAATCGAATACACACATGAAAATATGCCAGCTAACGAGTTACTTTTTAATTCAGTACCGGACAAAAACGAATGAGCAACACCCACACCACACGGAATGAACACAGAGATGTCAAGAAGGGTGAGTAGGTCACACCATGACCTGCAGGGAAGTGCACAGAAGTAGTCAGACCACTGAATGGGAGGGAAACCCAGGTGCACCAGTTTCCCATAGATGCCCCTACTTGAAACTAAAGACAGAGATAGGAACGTCTTCGGTTGAACCACAGACAGATGGCATTATATTTAAAGTCGAAAGAGTAGCAAGCAAACAGATAACCCACGGGGCCCAGGGACCCCAAGGGCACAGGGAAAAGGTTCTGCCCCGCCCTAATGGTGTTCCGGGATGCAATGGTGGATGCACACCGCGGTATGCCATTGGACAAAGCGGTGTAGACATCATTAGCCTGAACACAGGTTTTGGGTGTAGGTGTTGGAGAAGTTATTACCGCAATATAGGCCACCTAACAACCCACAAATCTGCACATTCATCAATCGCATAGTTAGTCATTAAGTGGACAGCACACGTGCCATTTTCAATCCCCCAAATATTATCTAAAGTTATGCTTACATAACTTCAAGGTGTTCCATTCTCTCGATGTCAAGCAGAACAACTACCCAAACAACAGATCCCAGAAATAGAAACGGAAGCTTTGTATGGCCACTTTCAATATAGTCAATGTTATCAATTCTGTGTGGCTATTTGACACATTGGGCCTCATTACGAGTATGCTGCTGGTACCGTTGTTTTCGGACCGGCATACTCCGAGTTCTGCGGGCGGGTGGGTCTGACCTGGCAGGTGGATCAGCAACCGCCCGCAGACATTGACGGTGGCACCGGCACCATTCTATATGGTGCCGGTGCTACCGCCCTCCCCATTCCCATTGAGTCCAATGGGACTCAAATGGGATTGGGAAGTAATCATTTCTGGCACCCGGGAATGGGTAATTACCGGGTCCGCCGGGGCTGCAATGCCCCGGTAATTGCCCATTCCTGGGTGCTGAAAAAAAAATGACTCCGGCGGCAGCCGTGCCAGTTTTACCGGCACGGCTACTGCCTAAGTCATAAGGAGACCCATTGTGTTCTTCAAACTGTTAGTGCATTTCATTCAAGGACAAATAACAATGCCAGCCTGTATTCAGTGAGCTAAGCAAGAGAGGGGTAGGTTACGCTTTGGCGAAAGAATGCCACACAAAAAGATACAGCATAAGACCTTGCTTCTGACACATTGTTTAGAAAACTAAGGACAGTTAAAAACAGTAATTTACAATATGTTCCCCAACAGGAGGGTAATAACACACCAGAACATTATGTATTGCTGTTACCTCTGGGGCTATCTCTGTGCTGTAAGACTAGCAGATCCGTACCCCCTTTTTGCTTGTCCCGCACTCTTTCATGGCCCAAAGCATACCCCTGCGCCTAGTCTCCTACAAACCTACTGACCTTCATTAGTAAGTCCCTGTTCCACCCTTGATTTGTTTGTTCACTTCCTAAATTGCTGGCAGATATTGTACTCTTCTTACTATATTTCTGCAAGTTTGTTCATGCTCACATGTGCACCTAAATCAGCCCTGTGTACCATCAGGTCATACTGGGTGAGACTGCATGCTCACACTACATATGTCTCCCTTGTGTTTATTCTCATGTCAAGTAGCCACACGCACCACGAGGTGAGACTTTAAAACACTGTGTACTCATACCTATTGTGTCTCTAGCCTTTTGTGGCACTTGAAGTGGCCGTTTCTGCTAACAGGGAATTCAGTGTGGTATATTTATCTAGTTTTATTGTTATTTTACTGAGGATTTGTAAGGCGCTTTACACAACTGAATTGTGTTTCAAAGCAGCACAATGCTTGATGGGACAGAACATGGGAAATAATAACAATTGCAAACAAGTAATATACTATCGTTGTCCAACAAGGCCTTGTGGCATTTGCCCATGCAAGCGCATTGGGGAGAGGTGCTGGTGAAGGGGATGGAAGGAGGAGCAGAGGGGTGGACAAGTGCTGGAGGAGGGCCCGGGAGGAAGTCCTAAGGGAAGCCAAAGAGGAGAACCTCGAGCTTAGTGCTAGTACAGGAGGTATGTGAGGCATCAAGCAGGGGACTGCAGGGCAGTGAAGAGGGGTGGGGCAGTGCTGGTTTTGACTAGGAGGATGGTCCTGTGATCCTGTGAGATTCATGATGATCAGGCCACCGGTCAAAGCGGCAATAGGGTGATTAGCAGTGAAGCGAAAGAGGGATGATGAGGAAGCGAAAGAGGGCCTTGTGGATGATGAAGAGGGTCTTAGATTCGATCCTTGGACCCACCGGGAGGCAGTGCAGAAACGTTAGGGTTGGACAGATGCAGTACCTGGACTTGAGGGCAAGATAAGTCTTGCAGCCCTACTCTAGATTAGCTTGAGGGGGCGAAGGGAGGACAGAGGGACATTGAGAAGGAGGCTGTTGCAGTAGTCCAGCCTGGAGAAGAGCAGAACTCCAAAGACATTGAGCTTCTGGGGGAAGGTGAGAAAAGGAAGAATGCCTGTGAGGAGTGGAGCTGGAAGTGTGACTTCTTGGTAGGGTCCATGATGTGTGGGGTGAGGGAGAGAGCAGAGTCGAAGATGACCCCAAGTTTTTGTGCCTCACGAGATGGTTGTGGTAGAGGACCCAAAAAGGGTGGGCACAGGGTAGGAGGAAAAGAGGGTACAGGTGTCCCGATGAGGCAATTAGGAACAGAGGTTTTTGTTCAATTACAATCTGAATGTGTGCATCTGGGATGCAATCCTTTTACCACTTTTCATGGCCCTTTCAGAAAATGTTTACTTTTGGAGAAATGCACCTCCACTTCGTACAGATACAAAAAAAACATTTATTGGTCATAGTTATTCCCTCTGCATCGCCATATCCACAGATGACATTCCATGAAGTTGTATATGCTTCCATGATTGTAAATATGCATCAAAGTTCAGAACAATGGGCCATATGTCTGTATAATGATTGTCAGGTGCACTGAGTGCCTTCGGCTCACAATTGTCTATGGGGATAATTGTATCCCCATAGATCAATTACCATCAAGTGCACAACCACAACTTCTTCTCGTGTATCGCGTAACATGAATGGTAAATAAATGTGATCTACCATGGGTGTGCAAAGCAAATAGGGGCAATGGCGGGTGGTGAGTTGCTAGCAAAGGGTCAGCAAGCTATGTGGGTTAATGCATTTGGGCTAATACGTACAAACATTAGTGCCCCTACGACTTCTGCCTAGTAAGAATGCTTGATTATTATCAAACACACAACTAATGGTTATTGTTCCATCAATCCTTGTTTGAATTTTATTTATTTAACTTTATTTTTTGGGATGTTTGTAATACGCCTATACAACTAATGGTATTTCAAGGCACCACAAGACCGACAAGTGGGGGGGGGCAGTTTGGAACAAGGGATAAAGATAAAAAAAGTGCTCCTACCTACTAGTTCATTTGAAATTTGATAGTCCAAGTGCATTAATAAGAAGTTTGAGGAAAAGCAGTGGGTGTGAGTGCCGGTGGCTAAATGTGGAGTGCTAGTGTGGTAAGGGAAGTGCAGGGTAAAGAGGAGAGTGTGCAGATGAAAGGGGCGTGAGGGTGGAGCAGGGGGGAGAGAGAAACATGAGCTAGGCGACTGCTATGGGGAGGCCATGAGCACAAGTGCCGTTAACTGCATGGATTGCAGGTGGTGAGGGTCAACCAGAGGGGCCCGTCTGATAGACAAGAGTACTTCCCATCTGGTGTTACTATTAATGGGAGACAAAGAGAAACGGGGGAGGACAGAGACCATGTGAGTAGTCCATATGTCCGGAGAGGGAGCGACAAAGAGGATGTCTGTGACAGTCTGACTGGAAGCAGCATTGATGTTAGTGTCAGCAATGTGCAGGCCCGGCAGCGATTATTCTGTATTCATGATAAATTCAAACAAAGTCAATATTAGATCTTGCTTCTGTTGTATTGTAAATATTCAAAGATGTCATCACATTATTTACAGATGCTTTTTGGTTGTAATGAACATTTTACACAGACTTTTAAAAATGATTTAGAGAATCTAGAAACATATGACTCAAGAATTTCAATCCCGAAAAACGTTTCTATGATTTTGAAAAAAAAGGCACATTTACATTTTAGGTTTTAATAAATATACAATGACAGAGGAAAAGCAATATAATGAAAGGAAAGGTAAAATGAAACCATTTATGCATATTTAACATGATTTAATCGACAAAAATAAATAAATAAAAATACATTCATGAACATATGTTGCAAGTGTTATACCATTACATCATTTTTTTAATCGATAGAGGTGTGCAAAAATTGGGTAACATATTCAAACTGGCTTGTGAAAAAATTGTGAAGACAGCTACAATTTCAGGTTTTGGAGTACAAACCTCTTTAGCAATGTTGCATGGGATAGTATGCGCCCTGGAAACAAACTTTGGAGCCATTGCATGTGTATGCATGGACAGCACAGTCAATGTCAAATCTTTCACAAATGCAAAATCCATTTCCTGGAATATTGGCTGGGCCACCCACTGCTTGCTTCATTTTGTAAATGCCGTGTGCTACCAAAGCTTCCCAAAAGTTCCTGCATTTCTTGCTTGTTCCCTCCTAATGTTCCCGTTGTGCGCAAGTACAGCCAGTCTTGTTTTGGCCTCCATACCGTCTATGCCGAAATGCAATCTTTTTGGCCTGTACTTTAGGCACATATTATGGAACACCTCTAAATCTCCACTGTGGCAGAATTCAGTGAGTCCCTTCAGGTCTCTTGAAAATGTTTTGTCGTACACAATTGTCTCCAGTGCTGCGCGAGGAGGAGGACCTGACACTTCTTCTTACACTCCTGCTCCTTAGTCAAAGGTCCATGTCCACATTTGTGAAAATGCTAGTTTTCTCTCCAAGACTGTATGTTGGAACAATGGTGTACAATGAATGCCACTTTTCAAGTAGAATTTCTACAGATCCATTCCAAGTTGGTTGCTGATAGACTGAGACCACTTTCAAATGTTTCCTGGAACCTTTTTTACCAGCTGCTGTAATTTTTTGGGAAATTGATTTTGCAACGTGCTATACATCAAATTGATGCTGTATGTGTGGGAACTGCTCTTGCATGGCCTTTGCCATTCCAATGCGCCTGTCAGTGGCTATCAGGTATATTTGCATTCGCCTGGATTCCAGAAGTTCATTTGATTTAATGAAACCATGTTTCTCCATGGCAACAGACAATGTACATTCAGACACCTGCGCGATGAACAAACTCACTATTTTTTTACTTTCATGTCTTGAAAGTGGTAAGTGCAGTATTTAGCAAAATATCCTGGACTGTCACACTGTCCGTTGGCAGCAAGCATGACTCTTTTGCCAGCGAGTGTACTGTCAATTGATATCTGTTTGTGTTTCCAGGCCTAGTTAATAGCGGGGAATAAGTAATCCATCTGATATTTGTAGTATTGTGTTTTAGCAAGGAATTCAAGTCCCACAAATTGACAGAAACTTGAAATTGTACTGACCATTGATCCACTGAAGAGCAAATCAGATGAAAAAAGTACATTTCCAGCAGGCACTTTTTCAAGCATAGGTTGTGCTGGTCATGAAAATGTGTTATGTTGGTGAACACAGCTGCCTGGATTTTCAGGTTGGTGCCTTTGACTACATGAGTAAAATTCACCAGTGACTCCCCAGGGATGTCATTTTGCCAAAATGCCAGGGGTAGAGGAAGTGACATCATATGACCCTTGACCTCTAATAACATCACAGTAAGTGATGTCATTTGACTCCACGCCGAAGTGATATCATGGGACGCGATGGAACACAACCTTTCACATCTTGACAAAACAGGAAGTGGCATCACAAGTACAATACGAAAAATATGGTTACGATATCTCTATAATGTGATATACATTTCATACAAGATTGGATCGCCATAAGTATCATTAAGATCAGTGTGGCCCATATTACCAAATGACTGTGAATACAAGCAGATGTCCATGGCCAAATGATAATGAGGCGTTATTATATAGCACTTACGCTTAAGCGCTTTATATAGAATACATACAATATCACCCAACCTGTGTTGGTACTCATTTATCGACCTCAGAAGGATGAAAGGCTGAGTTGAGGTGTTTAAGAACAGACTAAATCAGTGACCCACCCCCTGAAGTGTTTCCGAAATAAACCTTTAATCAGTCTAGCAATTATTGTATAGAATTCCAGAAAGACAAATGATTTGGTATTCCTATTCTTTCTTATTTAGGGTCACTGCTGAAAGTGTTAGACTTGTGGAACCCCTGTTCTTTTTTGTCTTTCTTTTTTTTTTAAGAGGCCTGAACAATAAAGCCATACACTCCAGAAGCAAAGAGCAAAGAGCCAAAAACATCATGGGGGCAAAGGCTGTATAGTGCACATTTGAGACGAATAACATGCACAAGCAAAATAAAGTTTTGCTCTGATTTTTTATCTTTCATGTACCAGATAGGGCACTTGGTCAGTATGCATGTGGGGTGTGTTTTGAGCAGTTGCATTCACATGAACCATTCATACACTACATGAGCTACATCACTTCTCGTGAAACTGACACACATGGAACTGATGTATGTCAGTTATAGGTCACAAATGAAAATTTACTATATATCCAGGTAGCACAGCTCCCTTAGCATTACCATGATGTGCAGGTTTGATTTAGTGGTACGAAGGGTATGCAGTCTTCCTGGCGGATTCTCTATATAGACATGCCTATGTGTCGTGACTCACACATGTTGATTAAATGTGTGAGTGTGGTGAGGTCTAGTATCTACAAAAGGGTTGGGGAGGGTATTTAGGGGTGGGAGGAAGTGGTTGGGGGTAACCACTCTAAAAATCATATATTGAAGAAGGTATATCTTTCAGTGATTTTACATTTTGCAAGTTTCAGTATGAATGCATTGATTTGTAAGTATCCATAATGAAGACATGTATCCGGTACTAATAAGCTAACTGCACTAGTCACATGTGTGTGCAGCAAGAAGATGTTTTGGGGGTTCGTAGCCTATGCATTCTGTAGCTGTGCATCATGCTCCTTGACTTACACCTACACACTTGCACATTTCGTGCACTCACAACGCTTAGTAGGGTCCTGTGCACTTCAATGATTGTGGTTTGCTGGTCTGACAATTGTGAGTACGATTTCAACTTGCTATTATTCTTCGTCTACCTTCACCATTTAACACCCTGTGTGGCCTCTGTGCACGTTCACAGAAGTTTGCTAATTGATTCAGAAGATTTCAATAGGAGTAATGATGGTTTAATGCATGCAGTGTGCACATCCACTGGTCATGGGTGTCATACTGGGACATGTTTCAACACAGCACAGGGCCTAGTAGTTGGACTCATCTAGCTGCCAGGTATGCTATGCTGGTTACTCCCCCCCACCCCAATTTCAACACAGCACATAGCCTTGTAGTTAGACTCACCCAGCTGCCACGTTTGCTACGCTGGTTACTGCCCCCTCCCCCCAATTCAACACAGCACATGGCCTTGTAGTTAGACTCACCCAGCTGCCAGGTATGCTAGGCTGGTTCCTGCCCCCCCATTCAACACAGTACATGGCCTTGTAGTTGGACTCACCGAGCAGCCATGTACGATGCCCAGCGTGTCGTGCCATGTACCGAGGCAGCGTGGAGTTCCACAGCACCATGGATTCATGTGTTGAGCCAGGAAATCTTGCACAGCAATGGATGATGAGGTGGTGGGCATCACACACTATCGGTACGTTGAGCGAATGGTAGAGCTTCCTGTTGCGGGACACTACCTCCACAGCATGCCTGGCCACCAGCTCCGCATGTGTGCAGTCCACCACACTAATGACATTAGGCATGCTTGCAAGGGCATGGAATGCAATTTGTTTTGGCATTCACCTCGTCAGCAGTCCGGGGTTAGATTATGTGGTCCGGTACGTGACACAGGAGTGCATCAAGCACCTGGAAGAGCACACAGGAGAAACAGGGTTGGGAGATCCCATGCAGCTGCCTAACTTTGTGCTGGTATGTGCCTGTGGCAAGAAAGTGTAGCACAGACGCTACCTTCAGCAAGGGGGGTATGGCTGTACGGATATTAATGAGGCTCACCAGGTCATCATGTATCAGGTTCACTATAGTGCTGATGGTGTGCCTGTCTAGCCGGTACAGGGTGTGAATCTGACTGGGGGTGAGGTTGAATGGGGTGGCCCTGAGGTTGAATGGGGTGGCCCTTAGGTGAGGGATTGGTGGCTGCCGGGGTACAACCTGCTGCACAATGTGTATTTGCTGGGCCATGATGGCCCTCATACTCCTCATTCGCCTCTGCTGCATCCTCTGCCTCACTGCCTCTTCAATCAATAGCTCTGTAGGCATGGCCTCCAGGTCCTGTACTGCTACAGCTACTGCTAGCATTGTGGTTTTGGAAGGGGTTTTGGGTGTGGGAGTGGTCCTTTTGTGCAGTGGCACAGCCCGTTGGGACCACTTGTGCTGATTCTGAGCATCTGTGGTATGTTTCGACACACCAGAATCCACTTAATGCCTGGTGTTTCCGGCATTGTTTTCACGTTGTTACCGGTATGTCCATGCCGGTGATTGCGTGTCCGTGCACCTCGTGATGTGCACTTACTCATGCCATGCCGGTATCTCAAGCATGGCTGCCGAATGTCTCCGCAGATATCGGCAACGATGTTGCCGGATGCGGTGGGTCACTTGCGATGCCTGTGTTACCAGCATCGCAACTCGGACAACGCCGGGCAGGAAAAATGTGCCGGTATGGATATACCAGCACTGCTATTTCCGGACCGGCATACTTGTAATGAGGCCCCTTGTCTAATTATCATAGCGATAAAATTAGTCAGAACTCATTGTTATACCACAAATTGTAACATATTACTAGTCCATTCAATAAACTTTGAGCGACCAAAAGAAAACATGCGTTGAAAACATGGACTACAAAACATTACATTCTAATACAATGCTCAGAGATAAAAATACATAAAATGTTTGATAATGGTGAACTCTTTGAGATAAATTAAAATGAGAATATGGTGTACATTTGTTATAAAACAATACAAACTTTCAAGTGGGTGTGTATGTGAATGTGTGATGTGGTCACTGACACCCACCAAGGCTCGAGACCAATATTTGACATCCTCATACCCATGCACCGCACCCTGCCCCCTTGGGAGCGCACGGTCATAGGTACGAACTGCCATTGATAATGGAGGGGGATGGATGGGCATGAGGCGAGCGCAATAGGCCCGGAATGATATTCCAGGTATACATACATATGTGGGTTGCAGGGACAGGTCTTCAAAGGGGAGTCTGGAGACACTGGGTCTGGGAAGCCATGTGCACAATGGTCGCAGTGCGGTAAACCCCTTTGAGGTGCACATGGTGTTTGGCACCTTGAGCATCCCCATCCTCCCAGCCCCCTCGGGAGCGCACGGTCATAAGTGTGACCTGCCATTGATACTGGAAGGGGATTGATGGGCGTGAGGTGAGCACAAATGGGCTGGAACAATGTTCAAGGTACACATACATATGTTGATTGCAGGGATGGGGTCTTCTCAGGGGACTCTGGAGACACCGTTTCTGGGGAGGTCATGTGGACAATGGTTGCAGTGCACTAGGCCCCTTTGAGGTGTACAGGGTGTTTGGTACCTTGAGGGTCCCCATGCACAATGCCCCCTCGGGAGCACATGGTCATAGTTGCGAACTGCCATTGATACTGGAGGGGGATGGATGGGCGTGAGGCGAGAACAAATGGGCTGGAACAATGTTCAATAGATACATACATATGCTGATTGCAGGCACGGGGTCTTCAAAGGGGAGTCTGGAGACACCGGTCTGGGGAGGCCATGTGGACAATGGTCACAGTGCGGTAGACCCCTTTGAGGTGTACAGGGTGTTTGGTTCCTTGAGCATCCCTATACACCCAGCCCCCTCGGGAGCGCACAGTCATAGCTGCAAACTGCCATTGATACTGGGGGGGGGGTGGATGGGCATGGTTGGATATGTTGTTGACTTACTGAAAAATTCAAAGAACTATTCATATTAACTCTTTTTTTTATTTACTTTGGTAATGGATGGCACAAACAAACTACATATTGTATTGATGCGGTTGCGGTGCTGTTTGTAAAAATCCCTTGTACTGTCTGCTGTCACTGGGGAATTTTGTGCGAATGGCTTGAACGACCCAGGCAGGTATTACTCATCAAAAGCAGAATACATGGTCCATGAATCCAACATGTAAATGTACGATAGGCCACAAGCGTGTACCACCTCTGAAAGAGAAACAGAAATATTTTATTAGAATGAACCAGCTAACTGTACTTATTTAGTTAGAAACAACATTTGAAGTATCAAAAAATTACAAATGTGAACGCCCATTGAAGCAAGAACAGTTTGGGAAATATTGTTTTGAAATTGAAAGTGAAAGAAACATAATTGTTCGGACGTTGCATCTAGTGATGAATACTGTGGTTTTACATTAGTACTAGAAATGCATTCAAATTACAGAAAAAATAATTATTAGCCGTCTCAGTTGTTAAATATACATCAGATCTAGAGTAAACATACGCATTACTTCGTGCATAAGGACCGCCATCATCCGCAACACAGAACTTGTGTTGGTGGTGTGTCTTCTTTGGCTATGTAGGCCAAGCATCCAGAGGTTTCTCTGCAGCAGCGGTTCTCGACCTCGGTTGGCATACCCTTACAATCATCGCAGGTACACTAGTTGGAAAAGTCTTCCGTGCGACTGGGTTCAGGCTCCAGTGATTGATCATCACGACTCTCATCCAATTTCCCATCGTTTCCGCTTCTTTCTCTTTCAGTTGATTCCTCCTCTGAATATTCAGGCTCATACTCGTATGACTGTACTGTTGCCAAAGTTCCTGATTATTGAAAATCAATAATACAAAATCAAAAGTCAGAATAATAAGAATGAGTTTGTTGGTATACAAGAACTACTGTTAAAGAAGGAGAAGAGAACACACTGCCATGCATAGTGCAAAGATATGAACAATAGGCACAAACTATGAAATTTTGCATTCACACACAGTAAGAATAAGCCTTGTAAAAGTACAATTTAAATATGGTTTGGCAAAGACATTTGCACATAATATAAGAAATTATTCAATAAAAAGCAACAACTGAGTTCAATCAGTTCAGATAGTGTAACTACCTGTTTGCAGGTCGTCGAACTAGGAAGAAACAAGTCACGGAGGCTCAAAACGAAAAACACTAACAAAAAGGAAAAAGAAACTCCAATGTTGTGTGATCAGAAAGGTTATCTTTACACTTGTCGAGGAATGAGGCGTCTTGGCATTTCCATTGAGACACGTCAATAGTTTGCGCACAGAGGACATTGACAAGAGACGTGCATTGGCATTGTGAAAAGGGGCGTAAGCATCTAGTGATGTAAGTTTCAGGGGTGGGCGATCTATATTCTTCCCGCGAGGACACTTGAGCTTAGGGCCATGTATCAATGATAAGATTAGCATAAAATGGCGGTGCTGAACCCGTTGTTTTCGCATGTGTATATGTGAGGAAAACTAAGGCAAGTTGCATAGGAATTTCTTTTTTTTTTAAATTCAGTTTTTATTGATTTATAAATTGTATATCAAACATTGACAAAAAAACAGTGCAGCATTTACATCGGTGAATTATAACATTGTTAAAATATGTCATTGGTTAACATGTCATGCTGCAATATTGTATTGTGTGTTCGTTTTTCCCTTGACCTTTGAGCCCCCCCACCGTTTACCCCATGGGGTAACCCCATGGACGGCTGCCGTTAAGTTGTCCATCCAATATATGTTTCGACTTACATTGATCCATTCATTCTTAGTCGGGAGAGTTTCCCTCTTCCAAGAGGTATTGAGGCATGTTCTTGCGGCCAAAAGCAGGCTGTGTATCATCCTTGGTAATTTGGAGACTGCATCGTCTAGTTCTACCAGACCAAACAAAATCATAAGAAGTCATTTCTCCCTCTACTCTCCATCTAATTCTTTGATCCAGCTGAGGACTTCATCCCTGTATGCCTGTACGGCGGTGCACCCCCATCACATGTGCTAATAATCAACTTTCTTACCGCACCCACGCCTACAATAAGGACTTACTCCTTGATACATCTTGGCAAGTTTGACCGGGTCGTATTGTCATCTGTACAATAGGTTAATACTGTGTAATTTGTACTGACATGCTATGGATGTTTGCGCCGTTCTCCTACATATCTGGAGCCAGGTGTGTGAGGATAGATCCTGTCCTAGGTCGGCCTCCCATTTAGCTTTCAATTTGTAGGATGACGATTCATTCACTTCTCCTAGGGCTGTATACATTGCACTTATGAGACCTCTAGTGCCCGTACTTGTGTCTAGGATTTATTCAAAAGTAGTGAGTGCTCTCTGTAGTTTGTCTTTCCAGGCATCTCTAGTCATGACCCCTTTCAGTTGTAGGTATTGGAATACCGAGAGTGGCCCTATCCCCAGTGTCTCTTTGTAACGCTCACCTGAATCCCTCGGAGGCGCAGGTCTGGGCTGGGGGTTCTCGGAGTCTTCTAGGGTCACGCGCAGGCCTCGAATGCCACCCTGGAAAGGCCCTTTCCTCACTGAGATCTTGACCTGAAGGGTGAGGTGTCTGCAATTATGAGAGCAAGGGGTTAATATGGATATATAAGCCTGACTGGGTAAGCTGCCTCCCCTTCCTGGTACTCCCAAGTAGTTCGTAGGCTAAATGTGCTCACCTTATGTAGGTCAAAGCGGAGCTCTCCATCCTGCGTCTGTGCAGGGGCGCCGAAGCCAGTTACTTCAATGGTTAATTGTCCAGCCTCTTGGTTGCAGAGGATGAAGATTTGGAGCTAGGCCGTTGTTAGCAGCACGAACGGCGGTTGCTTGAATATGGAGGTCCGGAGAGCGATGGAATGGTGAAGGTATTGCAGGCAAGTAAGTAGAAAATGTCAATTCGAAGTTAAAAGCACTTCCTAATGTCTCTTTTCCTTTTTCAGGTCGCAGAAGCAGCTGGGTAGAAAAATGGATGTCGAGGAATGCACCGAGGAGTGAGAAAGATGAGCGCTGCCCAAAACACGTGCGTATAGATGGAGTTTTGTATTTCTTAATGATGTCCTTTTGTTTTGCAGATGCGAGTAGCAGCGTCGGCGGAGGCGAGAAGAATGCAGCGCAGGTAAGGAAAGTTTCACGGAGGTTTACTATCCAAAGTCTTTGCTTCCACAGGGTGCCGGGAAAAATGGAAAGCTGCAGCCCGTGGCTTGAGATGCACCGATGGACTGGGTAAGTGCTGCGCTGGTTTTTTATCTCGTGCTAACCTGGTGTTCTTTTCCCTTTTCAGATGCTGCTGAAGACGAAGATGGTATTTCGGAAGGTAAGAGTGCGGATTTCTCTTCCCCAGATGCAGAAGTTGAAGATTCTCTGGAGCTGACATGGTGAGCGTCCTGCTGCTATTGCAGAATAACGCGAAGCACGTTGCTCTGATCGGGCGTGGTTTAAATAGCTTACTGGAGTGCTTAGGTGTCTCCTTCCACAGCAGCCTCGCCCAGGTAAGAAGTCCCAGCTTCCAGAATAGTTCCAGTATCCAGTCCCAGGGAGTGGTGCTGGCCACACCCAGAGGTAAAGTAGTTCCAGCCATGGATGGATGAGGATTTCATCCTGCAGGTGAGTGAGCAGCATGGTCTGCAGCAGGTAGGTCCACCCAAGCACCATTCCTTACATCATGAGCCCGGCACGTCCTGTGCCGGGACTGGGTCCCCTTATGAGCCTGGCGCCACTGGCGCCAGGACAAGGTCCATAAGGCCCCTATGGGAGCCGATGGGTGCCTGGAAATGAAGTTGTGACCCAGCTTCCGAGGCAGTTGGGCTAAACCTGACTCCTTGGAGGCTGCGGTCATGACAGCACCCCCCCTCAAGGCCCCTCCCAAGCTTGTCTTTTCCGGAGGTTTTGGCTTGTTGGGAAAAGCCCGATGAAATTTTCAGACTAGACGAGGTGCATGTACATATTCTGAGGGTTCCCAAGATCTCTCCTGGGGTCCATATCCCTTCCAATCAATCAAGTAGTATAGTTTTGATTTGGAAATTTTGGAGTCCAAGATGTCTCGAATTTCAAATTCGGATTCTCCGACAACTTGGATTGGCTCAGGAGGTTTAGTCAAACGGGTTCCGGGTTGCACAGGTTTCAGGAGAGAAACATGGAAGACAGGATGTATCTTAATTCGAGTAGGTAATTCTAGTTTGACAGGCACTGGGTTAATCACGGCCGTGATCGAGTAGGGTCCTAAATATCTTGGGTTGAAGGTGCGTGGCCCTTTTAAAGATAAATGTTTAGTGGACAGCCAGACTTGATCTCCTTTTTGATATTGAGGAGCCTCTTTTCGATGTTGGTCTGCTCCTTTTTTGTATGATTCTTTAGCTCGTTGAAGATGATCTGTGGCTTCTTTAAATGCTTGAGTTATCGTCGAATGCAGATGGTCAACAGCAGGTGTTCCGAGAGCTTGAGGTGGGTCCAGATTTGAGGTTCGAGGATGACTTCCATACAGCAGGAAAGAAGGGGTTTTTCCCGTCCCAGAATGGATTGAATTATTGTAAGCGTATTCAGCAATCCAAAGGACATCCTTCCAAGTACCCTCGGATTGATGCAACATGCAGCGCAGATATTGTTCTAAAGTTTGGTTAGTTCTCTCAGTCTGCCCGTCGGTTTGAGGGTGATGGCTGGTGGAAAGTCCTACATCAATTTGTGCTAAACGACAACAACTCCGCCAAAAATGGGAAATAAATTGGCTCCCTTGGTCAGAGATTAGTACTGAAGGGAAACCGTGCAACCGGACAATGTTTTCAAGAAATTCTCGGGCTAGAATGGAAGCTGTAGGTAAACCTTTCAGTGGGATAAAATGAGCCATTTTTGAAAAAAGGTCCACGATCACTAGAATTGTTTTGTATCCGGAGCAAGGGGGTAAATCCGTGATAAAATCCATCGAGAGCGTGTGCCAAGGGCCTGGTGGAATGTCTATTGGACGTAGTAATCCTGCTGGTTTTTCCTTCTGACTCTTGTTTTGTGCGCAGATACCACAAGAAGCCACAAACTTTTTAACATCTTTCCTCCAAGATGGCCACCAAAAATGCCTTTTAATTTTCTCTGAGGTTTTGGCAACTCCAGGATGTCCTTCCATTAGAGAATCATGGTAGCAGGTGATGACCTGTTTTTGTAAGTCAACGCAGGGTAAGAATAGTCTTCCTTGGAAATACAATAGGTTCTGATCTATTGTAAAATCCTTTCCTTTCAATTGCCAATTCGATGAATCTTCGGGAGTTATGAGTTGATTGACCCTTGCTTTAATCTCTTCGAGGGATAGTGTGTTGATTGCTCCTAGTATCTTTTGTTCAGGAATTATTGGCACCGGCTCCGGATTAGCTGTAAGTTCGTCTACCCCTATCCGGGAAAGGGCGTCTGCTTTTCCGTTCCTAACGCCTGGTCGATATGTGATTACAAAATCGAATTCTGCGAAGAATAAAGCCCAGCGTAGTTGCCTCGAAGATTGAGCTTTAGCTGACTTCAGGTACTGGAGGTTACGGTGATCCGTGATTACAGTTACTGTGTGCCGGGCTCCCAAAAGATAATGCCGCCAGGCCTTAAAGGCGGACTTAATTGCCAAGAGTTCTTTGTCCGTAATTGTGTGGTTGATCTCAGGAGCCGAAAATTTGCGAGACCAAAAGGCTACAGGGTGTAACTGGTGCGTTTCGGGGTCTCTTTGTGACAGCACCGCCCCCATTGCAAGACTGGAAGCGTCTGTCTCGACGATGTAGGGAAGTTCTGGACGGGGATGCCTTAAGACTGGAGCAGAGATAAATTTGGCTTTTAATTCTTGGAAGGCTTGTTCGGCTTCTGGAGTCCACTCGAATTTTTTATTCTTTTTCAGAAGAGCCGTGATAGGTTGGACTACCCGAGAGAATTCAGGAATGAACCTTCGGTAAAAATTAGCGAAGCCCAGCATGCTCTGTACACCTTTCACGGAAGTTGGGGAAGGCCATTTGGTGATAGCATCCACTTTTCTTGAGTCCATGTGAACTCCGTTGGGTGACAAGATGAACCCTAAAAATTCCACTTCCTTTGCGTGAAAGGTGCACTTCTCCAGTTTAGCAAACAAGCGGTGTTGGCGAAGTCTCTGTAAAACCGCTGTGACGTGTCTACGATGATCAGTTTCTGAGGCTGAGTATACCAGGATGTCGTCAATATAAACGACTACGCACACATCAATAAGTTCTCTGAGGACATCATTCATGAAAAACTGGAAAGCGGCCGGTGCGTTACATAGTCCGAAGGGCATTACTTGATACTCAAATAATCCATATTTAGTGCGAAAGGCCGTCTTCCATTCGTCGCCCTCCTTAATGCGTACCAAATGGTAAGCTCCTCTGAGGTCTAACTTTGTGTATATGCAGGCGCCTTTTACCTGGTCCAATAATTCAGGAATCAAGGGCAACGGGTATCGGTTTTTGACTGTAATCTGGTTCAGGGCGCGATAATCGATACAAGTTCTTAGGTCACCTTCCTTTTTCGGGACGAAGAACAAAGCTGAGGAAGCCGGGGATTTCGAGGGGCGGATGAATCCGTTAGCCAAGTACTGGTCCAAGTATTGCCTGAGATGGAGGTTTTCTGGTTCAGTGAGGGCATATATTCTACTGCACGGAGGGGTGGACCCAGGTATTAGGTCTATCTGGCAGTCGTATGACCGATGCGGAGGCAGGGTGTTGGCTTGATCTTTCTGAAAGACGTCGCTGAACTCTTGGTATTCCAGAGGTAATCGGGGGTCCTCGGAAGTGATGGCTGCTAGCTTGATTTCGGGCTGAGGATTCCAGCGCATTCTGGAAACCGAATTACCTTGGCTCGCCAGTCTATCTGAGGATTGTGCTTTTCCAACCAAGGCATTCCCAGAATCACCTGAAACTGCGGGGCCTTGATTACATCAAACACGATCTTCTCCCGATGTCCGTCTTGACATAACAACGTTACCTCCATGGTGGTATGAGAAACTGGTCCGGAAGCTATTTCAGTACCATCCACTGTAGTGATTACGTCCTTTACCATCTTGGGACGTAGGGGAAGATCCATCCTGATAGCCAAGTCTTGGTCCACATAATTACCGATTGCTCCGCTATCAATGTATACTTTGATAGCATGCATGCGATCTGGTCTATTGGGACTTATGAGGACCATAGGCATTACCAAATGCGAGGTCAAGGAACTGGTTTTAACGCTCGGCAAGCGGACCTCTACGCTTGTCGGGCGAGGTCGTTTCCCGATTCCAGTTTCTCAGCATTTTTATCAGAAACTCCTACGGTCTTCTTGACCGGTTTCACTGAGCAATCACGAAGGAAATGTCCAGAATTCCCACAGTATAGGCACAGCTGTAATTGCCTTCTTCTTTCCCGTTCTTTCTGAGTTAATGGTCCTTTTACTACTCCTATTTGCATTGGTTCCACGGAGTCATTCCCTTTAGCGGAGCTCTGAGGTCTTGAAAGTACCCGGGTTTCAAATCTGGATCGATCGGTCTTCCTGTTCTGTAGCCGATGATCTAATTGGACTACTAGGTCGATATAATCTGAACAGTCTTGCGGCGGATTAACCACCTGTGCTAAAACGTCTTTAAGTTCCCCACGTAGACCTCTGTAGAAGAGCGTGATTCTCTTATCTTCAGGCCACCTGGTCTCAACCACCAGTCTATTAAAGGACGCTATGTAAGCCAGGAGATCCTGATTACCTTGTCTGAGTGACAGGAGTTCATTGTCCAAGGCCTGCCCCTGTGAATGTCTTGCGAACAACTTTTCCATACTGGTCTGAAAGTCTTGAAAGTTATAGAGGAGCGGGTCATCCTGTGTCACGAGAGGAATGGACCAATCTGCAGCACTACCGCTAAGATAGGAAAGTACAAACGCTACCTTGGATTGGTCCGTTGGGAATGCAGCGGGTCTACACAGAAAGTGCAAGCGGCATTGATTGATGAATACTGCATATCGCTTTGGATCACCGGAAAAACGTCCGGGCGGGGCCAAAGGCACATTCCCTGGCAGATTAATTTGCACCGGATTACTTGAGGTTGTAGGAGTGCCGCCCCCTCGATAGGGAGGCAGTGGCGTCTGTCCCGCTTGAGCCTGTAGCAACTGTCTGGCCAGATCATCCGTCCGTTCCTTGGCAATGATCAACTCCCTTCGTAAAGCGTTTGTTCCTTGGCGAGATGCGTGTACTTCTGCCCTTAGTTCCCCAAGCAATTGAGCCAGTTGATCTGTGTCTGAGGTTTCCATTGCGCCTGGGTGGGAAAATTGCGGTAGGCTTCGCGTTCTGTAACGCTCACCTGAATCCCTCGGAGGCGCAGGTCTGGGCTGGGGGTTCTCGGAGTCTTCTACGGTCACGCGCAGGCCTCGAATGCCACCCTGGAAAGGCCCTTTCCTCACTGAGATCTTGATCTGAAGGGTGAGGTGTCTGCAATTATGAGAGCAAGGGGTTAATATGGATATATAAGCCTGACTGGGTAAGCTGCCTCCCCTTCCTGGTACTCCCAAGTAGTTCGTAGGCTAAATGTGCTCACCTTATGTAGGTCAAAGCAGAGCTCTCCATCCTGCGTCTGTGCAGGGGCGCCGAAGCCAGTTACTTCACTGGTTAATTGTCCAGCCTCTTGGTTGCAGAGGATGAAGATTTGGAGCTAGGCCGTTGTTAGCAGCACGAACGGCGGTTGCTTGAATATGGAGGTCCGGAGAGCGATGGAATGGTGAAGGTATTGCAGGCAAGTAAGTAGAAAATGTCAATTCGAAGTTAAAAGCACTTCCTAATGTCTCTTTTCCTTTTTCAGGTCGCAGAAGCAGCTGGGTAGAAAAATGCATGTCGAGGAATGCACCGAGGAGTGAGAAAGATGAGCGCTGCCCAAAACACGTGCGTATAGATGGAGTTTTGTATTTCTTAATGATGTCCTTTTGTTTGCAGATGCGAGTAGCAGCGTCGGCGGAGGCGAGAAGAATGCAGCGCAGGTAAGGAAAGTTTCACGGAGGTTTACTAACCAAAGTCTTTGCTTCCACAGGGTGCCCGTGGCTTGAGATGCACCGATGGACTGGGTAAGTGCTGCGCTGGTTTTTTATCTCGTGCTAACCTGGTGTTCTTTTCCCTTTTCAGATGCTGCTGAAGACGAAGATGGTATTTCGGAAGGTAAGAGTGCGGATTTCTCTTCCCCAGATGCAGAAGTTGAAGATTCTCTGGAGCTGACACGGTGAGCGTCCTGCTGCTATTGCAGAATAACGCGAAGCACGTTGCTCTGATCGGGCGTGGTTTAAATAGCTTACTGGAGTGCTTAGGTGTCTCCTTCCACAGCAGCCTCGCCCAGGTAAGAAGTCCCAGCTTCCAGAATAGTTCCAGTATCCGGTCCCAGGGAGTGGTGCTGGCCACACCCAGAGGTAAAGTAGTTCCAGCCATGGATGGATGAGGATTTCATCCTGCAGGTGAGTGAGCAGCATGGTCTGCAGCAGGTAGTTCCACCCAAGCACCATTCCTTACATCATGAGCCCGGCACGTCCTGTGCCGGGACTGAGTCCCCTTATGAGCCTGGCGCCACTGGCGCCAGGACAAGGTCCATAAGGCCCCTATGGGAGCCGATGGGTGCCTGGAAATGAAGTTGTGACCCAGCTTCCGAGGCAGTTGGGCTAAACCTGACTCCTTGGAGGCTGCGGTCATGACACTCTTCAAGTTCTTGTATGGTTATGAAGATGTCATTTTTCCATAGCTGTCGCACCCTTTCCAGCCCGCCTTCAAACCACGTTTGGAACCGTTCTGGGTTCGGGATGGCATCTCAAATTGCCGGTACCCACAAGTGTCCCAGCGGTGAGGGCCATGTTGTGATCCCTTTCCCCTCTTTCCACATAGACCACAGGGTTCCGAGTATGGGGTGTTCTCTTATTCTCCTGAGTAATTTCGTTCTTGGTACCCATAACCATTCCCCGATGTTGGAAGGGTGGAGATGGTGCTTGTCCAGACCCACCCATTGTAAATCTGCCCATTGTCTAAGGTGGGGAATCAAAACTCTCAGTTGTGCGGCCCTGTAGTATAGTTGTATATCCGGGAGGCCAACCCTACCACTGTCCTTGCATAGGTGGAGCAGCGCTTTAGGGACTCTGGGCTTTTTATTCTGCCACAGAAAGTGTAGCAGGGATTTTTTTGTTGTTGCAAAGTAATCACCAGGCAGTTGAATGGGAAGCATTTGAAATAAGTAGAGTATTTTTGGGAGGATCACCATCTTGATGGCGTTCAGTCGACCCATCCATGAAATCATGAGTTTAGACCATCTCTCAATGTCCTTTTTTACCACCGACATCAGAGGGGGTAAGTTTGCCACGTATAGGTCTTTAAGCTCTCTGGTGACATTGATGCCCATGTATCGCAATGTGTCTAGGCTAATTTTCATACCCAGGGGTGCGAAACGTTCCACATCAGCATCTCTCCTTTTGTCTATCGGGAGGAGGACCGATTTCCCAGTATTTATCCTGAGTCCCCCTAGGCGGCCATATGTTTCTATTATCTCTATTGCTGCTGGGACGGACATTAGTGGGTTTGGTATGTGTAGGGGTATGTCATCTGCATATAGGCCCAATTTATATTCATGTTCCCCAACTGTAATTCCCTCCACCCTTTCATCTTGTCTCAGTTTCTGGGCAAGCAGTTCAAGTGAAAGGACAAAGAGTATCGCAGACAACGGGGAACCCTGCCTTGTTCTCCCACCTGGAATAGCCTCCGTTCACCGCTACAGAGGTATTCGGGGATGAGTATATCACCTTAATACCTCGGCGGAGCCTTGATCCCAGGCCTATTCTTATGAGAACCCTGTCTAGGAAGTCCCAGGCCACCCTGTCGAATGCCTTCTCGGCTTCTATTGAAAAGAGTGTAGAGTCACCTATAGCCTTCTGCACTTCATTTATCTGGTGTCCGCCCCTTGTCTTCCCGTTATAAAACCAACTTGATCGGGGTGTATCAGTCTCGGTAGATGTAGCTCCAATCTGCCCCCAATGACTCTAGCATATATTTTGGCATCGATATTGAGGAGTGATATGGGGCGATATGAGACACAGTTTTTAGGATCCCTACCCTCCTTCGGTATTACTGTAAGGAGGGCCTGTGCGAACGATGGGGGTGCTTTTCCTGTGTCCAGGATGTCGTTAAAGAGGGTCATTAGAAAGGGGGTGAGGAGTGTGGAACATGTCTTAAAGAATCCTGGGGTGAAGCCATCATCCCACGGTGCCTTCCCTATTTTAAGGCGTTTGATGGCATCCAACACCTCATCCCCTGTGATAGGTGTGTCAAGAGCCTCAGCATCTAATCTAGGTAGTGAGGGAGGCATGACTCCCTGATGTAGGCGTCGATGATATGTGTGGGAGGAGATGCGTCGTTAGTATATATGTTTTCGTAGAAGGTAGCGAATGCCTCTTGAATCCCCTCTGCAAGTGATTTCCATTGTGTTCGAGTGGATAGGGTCTGTCCTCTCTATTGTGTCAACCCACCTCTCTGATCTCTGTTTGCGCAGCCGCGCTGCCAGGATGGCGTCAGCCTTATCCCCCTTTTCGTAGAATTTTTGTTTAAAAAAATTGCAGGCTCTGAGCTATTTTCCTCACTTCCAGTGCCTTCAGCTCTCCCCCTAGCTCTTTGGCTTCGGAGAGATATTTAGACCTGCCGTCAGGGGAGGTCTGTGCAAGCTACTCGAATGTACCTATCTGCTCCCTGGGGCCCTTTTCTATGAGAGAGTGTTCCCTTTTTTTTCGGGCTCTTCTTTGATGAGGACACCTCTCCACGTGGCCTTGGCTGCCTCCCAGACCGATACCTTAGCAACTTCTCCTGTGTCACTGGTAATAAAGAATTGTCTAATCTCAGTCTCTATCTCTTCCCTGAAGACAGAGTCTTTCCATAGGGATTAATTGCATCTCCATTTCGAATTCCGGGATGTGAGACCATCCCAATTGAAATCTGCTGAAACCATGTCATGGTCTGACCATGCAAATGGGTGGATGTCTGTGGCACTAATTATTTCAAACAGGACTCCCAATATGAATATATAATCGATTCTCGTGAGGGTGGCTTTGGGGTGGAGTGGAAAGTAAAGCCCCTGTCTAGTGGATGGCGATACCTCCAGCTATCTTTGAGGCCGTATAACTCCAGGGTTGTTTTGATTTCAGCTTCTACTTGTGTCTGGGGTGGATTCTGCATGTCATCTCGTGTTTGTCTCTCTAGTGTCATGTTCATCCATGTGTTAAAATCGCCCCAAGGACAGGGTGACCCTGGTCATGCCAATTATTATCTCTGTGATTCTATGGAGGAATCTCTTTTGCCCCTGCTTAGGTGCGTAAATGGTCCCTCTATGTCCGCCCAAGATTTTGGGACAGTCATGTGTAGCCCCTTTCGTATGAGGATTCCCACTCCTGCTTTATTGAGAATACCAGAGCTCCGTTATGTTCCACCTATAAGGCCTCATGGAATGTTCTTCTCTCCGCCTCTTTGGTATAGTGTCTCTTAGAGAAATAGGATGTCAATGTTAGACCGTCAGAACTCTCTGGCAACCAAAGATCTCTTGGTAGGTGAATTTAGGCCTTTAACATTTAGTGTGCATATGCGTAATGAGTTCTTCTTGTGGGTCCCTGCTATTGCCACCATATGTAATGTGTATGTGAATCATGTGTGCGTGTGCACCAGCTGTGCTCATCAGGTGTAGCGTACATGCCTGAATTATCGGGTGCTGTTTGAACCATGTCGGTCTGCAGGAGGATTGTTGCCGCTCCCTCTTTGTATAACCTTATTTGTTCTTTTAGTACCCTCCCCGTCCCTCCCAAACCCCTGATTCCTTGAAGCACCCGGCCACTCCCACTTCTAAATACCAGATGAGTCGGAGTCACCGACGGGGTCTTCAAGCATGACCCCTTCCCTTTAAATCACATTATCGGGTGCCCCCTGTGCTTCAACTGAACATTTTCAAATGAACCACAACAGTATGAACTTCAAACATTTTGATCAAATCACACAGCAACAATAGGTATCTCCCTTCATTGAGGCCCTTATAGTATGCATGTCGGTTTTCAGTATGCCCCAATGACGTAGAGAGTGATACCTCATTCACCAATGGTGACCGTTCGGCTGGTCGGACTATGTGAGCATTCTTGCCCATAACCAGTGCAGCAAGATGGTGATGTATCCTCATGGTGCGTTGGGTGAGGGTGTATTAAGTTTGAGGAATTTTCTGGCGCCTGGTATTCTTCTTCTCTGCAATCTCTTGGTCTGCCAGCCAGCATTCTTTTCAGGTTGGGATTGGTTGTCCGAGGTGCTCTCTTCACCCCCGAGTAGCTCCCTTATGGTGTTGTTGATTTCTAAGTCAGCGTCAAGTTTATGCCTTTGACCATCGAGTTCAAATGTGATTGAAAACAGGTAGCCCCATCTGAATCATGTTACTTTTTCTTTGAGCCATTTGGTCAGTGGTAGGCACATTTGTCTCTTTGCAAGCGTTAGGAAAGAACGATCTTGGAATATGTTAATTTGTGCCGTGTCTAGCATTATAGCACCCTTCGTCTGGCTTTCTCGAGAATTTTGTGTCTGTCGGGGTAGTTATGGGAGCGATCTCAGGCCCCCCGTCGGTCCGCCGCCCCTGTGGAGCCTTTCAATTTTAATGGCGTGGATGGAATCGTCATTAAAGAGTTGCTTCAGGATCTGATGGATGGTGTTCTTCAAATCACCTTCGGTCTCACCTTTCTGGAATCCCAAAAAAACGGAGGTTGTTCCTTCACTCCCGGTTCTCAAAGTCATCCATCTTCAGTACGAGGTCCGCCTGACGGCATTCTATTTCTCCCAGTCGGACTTCCATTTGTGTTTTGATGGTGTCAAAAGATGACTGGTTGTGCTCCACCTCCGTAAATCTGTCCTCCATTTTGTCCATCCTACTGGTCATGTTGTCCACTTTGTTTCCAATATCTGTGCGTATGCCCTTTATTTCGACCAAGAGAGCGGCGACATCTCCCTTAGTGACCATCAAATTCAGCATGTCCCCTGCCATTGTCGCTGCGGAGTCGGAGGGGTCGCTGCTGCGTTCTCCAGTGAATGCAAATCTGGCTAGTCGCTTCTTACACTACATGCGCTGTTGTGCCCTTCCCCACCAGGTGCGTTACGGTGTGGCTGCTGCGTGCTTCTTGTGGTACTGCTGAATTGTTCACCAAAAGGGTGAGGTCAGAGGATATCTCAGGCATCTCGACGTTGCTATGACTGAAGGTTCCTGTCTATGGATGTGCGGCATCTGTGGGATGAGTCGTACTGGGTTATTTGCGACATCCCAGGCCCTGGGCCACAGTGCTCTCAGTTCGGCATCTTTCACATGGGAGTCCAACCAACCCGGGTGACCCAACTGCGTGTGAGGGAAGCAAGCGGGCACATGCCCCGATTCGGGGGCCACACACCTTCTGCGCTCCGTCTGGGTCACTTCAGGGTGGTGGGTGGTTTCTCCATTGGGTTCTTGTGTTCCTCCACCAATTTGGGTTGTGAATAAAGCTGGTTGAGGTCTGTCGGAGGTTTTGTGAGCACACAATGTGAAGTTGTGGGTCTGTTTGCGTGTCTGGTTGGTATTCGTAGCTTGGGGATAGGGCAATAAGAACTGCTCTGGTGCGTGTTTTGGTACCACCACAGTGTTAGACTGGCTGCGGCAGTTACTCGATCTTCTTATACCCTACTATGTGCAAGAGAGGTCTGAGGCTCGACCCAAAACAAATGTTTGGTTGCAGCTGTGGTAGGGGGATTGACTGTCTCCCAGGAGTGGTACCTTAATGAGGGTATGACGGAGTCACTTGTTTGGCACCAACGTAGTGTTATTGGATTCCGTCGTGGAGTGGCATGGTATGCCTGCTTCCGACCCCATACATTAAGGGCTAAGGTCCTGATATGCTGCCCACAAGGGTGGGGGCGAAGGTGCTCTCTGTCACGGTCCAGACGCCACGTGCCTTGTGCCGCAGAGGAGATGGATGCGGGGTAGGGCATTTAAGACACTGTGCCCTGGCTTTACGCCGTGTGTCACTGAGGGGATTGGCGTAGGTTCCTCTTTCTTGAGGGCATCCCATCCTGGTGTCTTCTCCACTGCAGACTGCCGGCAAGGTTATTTGATGGCCACCTGGGGCTGCGCGATTGCAGGCGGTTCCGTTTAGTGTGAAGTGAGCCCCTGCCGCCGGGAGAGTGGCGAGGAGCAGTGCGGGACCACGCTTCTGGTCACAACCTCAATGGATCACGGCAGTCCAGGGGGGTGTGGGTTTGATTTTAGATATTAAATTTTGGCACTGCTATTAGGGAGCAGCCGTCGATATCCTTGGGGGTTGTGTTGCATAACAAGATCCGGGACAGTGCGGCGGGTGGGGGGAGAGAGGAAGTATGGAAGAGTGGCCCAGAGCACGCCCAGTCTGTGGCCGTTGTGGAAGTTTCGAGCACTTTTTCACGGGCACTCCTTTCGCGAGGTGGGAGTATAAGCCAATGTTCCCGACCTTTGAGCGGGGAGGTGCGGCCGGATCGTATGCGCGAGCGTGGTTCATTGCGGCTATGCAGGCCCCTATGGGTCAGTCTCGTTACTGGCTAAAGCGACGTACCTTTTGAGCGTTTACATGAGTAACAGCCCAGTCGGGCCATCCAACGAGCGCTGCTTGGTGCGGCAGTGGGTCACTGGTCCTGATTCCGGGTTCCTTGCACAGCAGCCGATGGACCGTGGAGATCAGGGAAGGTGGCCTCTGGGCACGCACCATCCGCCTACGGGTGGGAGCGATCAGTCCAGACAACGTTTCTCTGGGTTGGAAAGTCCGATTTCTATCGGTTTGTTTCCCAGCATGTGCTTTGGGGTGCCTGCAGTCCAGGGGATGTCGTGGTGGTCGCTGATTGTGGGCAAATGGGGGCACATTTGCAGTTTCAGGGGTCAGGGGCACAGAGAGGCTCTAACTTGCATCTCTCATCCGTGCGCCCCCTGGTGGCCGTCCATAGTAATTTCTTTTAAGATTGATTACAGTATGCTTAAAAAGACATGTTCAATCGATTGGGGTAATACATTTTATGCACAAACTTCCCCTTTAACAGAAATGTTAACCTATATTCTGAGGATTGATATTATGCACGTGCATAGCCATTGCAATGCATTAGGCAATACATGCACAATTCATTTGTAAGATAGGTCGGTGGGTTAACCACTGAGATCTGTCTTTGATCTGCAGATTGCAGTTTCAAATCCTGGCAAGGCCAACTCAGCCTTTCATCTGCCGAGATCGTTAAATGAGAACCAACTTCGATTGGGTAATAATAACTGTATATAAATGTTCTATGTATAGCAAAAGAGTTTTATAAATAACACATTTCAAAAAATGTCTTTATCTGGAAATAATTTGCTGGGTATTAGACAAGATATTATAAAGCTTTAAATGGCATGGTATGATTTGTGGGCTTCAACGACAAGGATTCAATCTGAGTTGCAATTGAGTGAGAGAGCACTGAAAGTACCCATGCTTACTCTTGTTTCCTTCGTCACCCAAAGCACACAACGTGCTAGCAAGGCAGAGAAAAATGGTATTGAGTATGGTGGTGCAGTAAAGAATGGCAGTAACGGGGCAGTAATTTCCGTTACCGCTGCATTGCCACACCACCGTAGTATAAGTTTGGTGGTAAGGTGCAGGAGAAACCTTCAGCAAAAGATAGACAAAATCGGAGGAATTACTTCCGGCGGCAGTTCTGGCAAAATCCCCTGGGAGTCCTGTGGACTCCATAAAACATGGATTTACACTGCCTAACACTAGTAGTAATCCAGCGGTAACTCCACCGGATGTAGTGGTGGTAATTCCTTTTGGCAGTACTTTGGCAGAATTACCACAGAACAACCACCAAACTTGTAATGACCCCCTTAGTTTATTATCCCGGGAAATATGGGTAAGAAAATAAAGACAACATACATTTTGTTCATTGTGTTGATGGCAACTTTGACGCCTTCTGGCAAATACGCTCCATTATCTGCATCTAATGTCTTAACATCTGAAGCATGTCTAATTGAAACGAGACATAGTGATACAGTTTGCTGTGCAACCATGTTTACTAAGCTAAGAGGTTCCTATCATTCTCGGACTGAAACAGGTGAGAAAGAATATTAACATTTCATGAAACTCATTTCCTAGCCTCTGGAAGAACCTCAATGCAACTAGGATGTAAAACACTGTTAACCAATATCATGCCCAAATGCTTCACCCTTCTCTATGATATGGCACATAAATAGTATGCTCGGAAACCAGAAATAGTTCTATTTGCTTTTCCCTCTCTACCCCGATCCAATATGTACTTCAATACCACTCCTGGAGGAGCTGAAATGAGATTCATGTGCCATGCTCAAACTAGCGTGCCCATGTGGACCAATAACTCAGGAGCTCAGAAGTCTCTGATGACCTACAAAAACATCTGCTGGAAGGCCCGGGAAAGGCCAGGAAGTGCTGAAATCTCCCAAGGCTTGAAGGACAGATAGCCCTGTAACACTAGTGCATGGAGTAGGTCCCTCAGGGCTACTAACAGATTTGGAAAGGAGGGGAGAAGTCTGAGAATGTCCACTGGTAGCTCTACAAATTCAGGGAACCAAATCTGGGATGGACAAAATGGTCACCTCTTGACTGCGCATCTGCACTAGGACCCTCTCAATTAGCGGAGAAAAGTCACACCTCCATATTGAGGACCAATAATAAAGAAATGCATCTGTTGCGAATATTTATTTATTTATTTGCATTTGTTGAGCGCACAGCAGACCAAAGGCATTGTGGCGCTTGTTACAGTTGTGCTTATAAATAGTTAGATACAACTCAAGTCCGTATATGTTACATTGGACGAGATGGCTTGTTTACATGCATACATTGAAAGGTAGGTATCTGGGAGCGCGTAGTTAATTGAAGAGAGCAGTTTTGAGTTTTTTGCGGAAGGTGTAGAGAGACGTTTCGGCTCTGAGATCAGTAGGGAGGGTATTCCATAGCTTAGGTGCGAGGTAGGGGAAACCTATTCCCCTTGCCTTGGTCCTGTTGATGCGAGGTATCGTTAGTTGATTGGTATATCGTAGTCTGGTCGGTCTGGTGGATTGAGATCTAGATATGGTGTCTGATAGGTATGAGGGTGCTGAGAGGTTAATGCATTTGTGTATGGTTGTGAGAATTTTGAAGGAGATGCGGTCCTTGACTGGGAGCCAGTGAGCGGTCGGTCTTTTTAGCTTGTGTAATATGGTCTATTTTCGGTATGCTGAGGGCCGCTCTAAGAGCATTGTTTTGAGTTGTTTGGAGTCTGGTTAGATTTCTTTTGCAAGTGCCATCAAAGAGCGCGTTACAATAGTCGAGTTTGGCTCCTATAGTTGCTCTAGCGATGGAGAGGCAGTTATCCTTGGTTAGGAACGGTTTTATCGCATTGATTAGTTTAGTACTCAGTGCGGAGGCCGAGACTATGGCGCTGACTTGTTTATCCATGGATAGGGTCGCGTCAATGTGGACACCAAGAGTTTTAACCAAAGATAATACTGGGATGACGCAGTTATCTATGCTGAAATTGAGATACAGCGGGTTAAGGTTGGATAATGTGGATTTCTGTCCAATAATGATGATTTCGGTCTTGTCCCCGCTCAGACAGAGGCCGTTAGTAGCCATCCATGCTTGTATGGTGGAGTAGATTTGCTGTAGTGTAGTAGCGCCTTGATGATAGTGCCCCATCAGGGGAAGGAGCGCCTGGGTGTCATCAGCATAATTTGTTTATGTGATCCCAAGTGCATCCAAGTTATCAAAGAGAGGCTTGGTAAAAAGATTATATAAGGTGGGGGCAGTACAGGATCCTTGTGGGACACCGCAGTGGATGATAGAGGGAGCTGAATGAACTGTGTTAGAGAACACTTTCATGGCTCTGCCCTCTAGGAAGGAGGTTACCCATGTCGCTGCATTCTTGGAGAAATGTACAGCATGCGTAAAATGACTGGTGAGTGTGTTGTGATCTACCAGATCGAACGCTGCTGAGAGGTCAAGGAGGAGGAGAAGTGCAGGCTTGCCTTTGTCGAGGATGTTTGTGATTTCGTTTTTTAAGTCTAGAAGGGCTGTTTCGGTTCTTTGCCCCTTGCGGAACCCTGATTGTCTCTTTTCTAGGATCGAGTTTGATTCAAAGTATAGTTGAATCTGTTTGTGGGCAGCCTTGTCTAGTAATTTCAGAAAAATTGAACTGTTGTTATGGATCGGTAGTTATTGGGGTTAGAAGGGTCTAGCGTGGGTTTTTAAAAAAGAGGGCGAACCCAAGCCTCCTTAAGGCTATCTGGGACTATGCCCGTTTTGAATGAGGCGTTGATGAATGTCGTGAAAAGAGGAGCGAGTGGTTCTGCACATTCCTTAATGATTTTTGGGGGACACACATCGCCCTTACATTGTGAGGGTTTGAGGTGTCTAAGGATGTCAATGACATCTGCTTCAGTGATTTTCGTGAATGAAAATTTGGGCAGGTTGCTTTTTTTGGCGTTGGGTTGTGTCTGTGCACGAGGGCTCTGCTTGGGTAAGGCTTTGTAGTGGTGAGATATTTTGTTTTGGAGGGGGTTTATTTTTTAAAGCATGGCGGATTGCATGCCTGTGCACCCTGCTTGGTCTTTGACAATCACATCGGTGCAGACTAGGTGGTACAGTTAGTTCTTTAAAGATACTGAAGAGTTCTTTAGTTTGGGAGTTAGCAGCGGTGATACAGTGATTGTAGGCTTCAGATTTAGCATTGAAATGGATTATTTGTATTTCTTGGCTATGGATCGGAAGTTATCTTTTGTGGTGTCACAAGGATTGCTCTGCCAATTTTTGAGTGCCTGGAGTTTGTTTTTGCGCAGAGTCTGGAGTTCTTCTGTGAACCAGGAGTTGGACTGGAAGGATTTTTTCTCTTTTTTGTTTTCCAGTGGGGCAACGGTGTTGACGGCCCTAGTGATGGTGTCTTTGAATATCTCTGCAAGGATGTTGGGGCCCGAGGAGAAATGTGGTGCTAGGCATGGCAAGTTGAGGTATGCGCTGACATTGTCCGCAGTGAGTTTTTTAGCACTTCTGGCTAAGGTAGCCGGCGCTGTGGTAGGCGCTTTAGTGCATGGTGTTACTGGGATGGCGAATTGAAGATAGTTGTGGTCTGTCCATGGGAGGCTGGTATTAGAGGTGATGACTGTGTTGCAATTGTGGTCTATTATCCAGTCTAGGATGCGCACTTTTGTGTGAGTAGGCGATGTGATTTTTTGTGAGAAGCCTAGATCGAGGAGGTCCTTAGCGAGAGAGATAGCAGTTTTGTCATTGGGGTCATTGAATCCTAAGTTTAGGTATCCTATGAGTAAGGTTTTGGTGGTTCCTTTAATAGTGTTTCCTAGACGGTGGGTGACTTCACCTATGAAGTTGGTGGTGGGGCATGGTGGACGGTACATGACATGGATATTTATGGTGCTGTTTGGCGAGAGTGCTAGCTTGAATGATAGGATATATACATTCCCTTCCCCTTGGTGAGGTACAGTTCTGATAGATAAGGTTTCTTTGTAAACAAGATCTACCCCCCCTCCTGTTCTGGGAATCCTATCTTGTCTAAGGATGGCATATCCTTGCGGTAGGGCTAGCGTGATGGCTGGCCGGAAGCTTCGTGAAGCCAAGTCTCCGTGATGGGTAGAGTGTCTAGGTCTTGGGTGGTTATTAGATCATTAACTTCTAGAGCATGGACGTTGAGAGAGCGTACATTGATTAAAGCGCACTTGTATTGCAAGGAACACAGGGTTCTTTTTAGGTATAGGTGAAGAGTCTGTCTTAGTTGAAGTAGTAGGTTGATTGTAGGAGTTGCGGTTAGGTGCGGCATGGGTTAGTTTTTGTGTGGTATTTATGGGCATTGGCGCAGTGGTGGTTCGTGTTCACTTTGATGGTGCGTGAGCCTAGTCAGCGATTTCTGAGTGGCGCAAGTATAGGGGTGGCATGGAAGTTAATGGGGAGGGTGCGGGATCTAAGTCTGTGCAGTCTATAGTTGAGGTTAGGCACCTGTGTGTCTGACGTGTTGTGCGGAGTGTGTGTGGGTTTAGGCAGGATGTCCATAGTGAGAGGACAGCTATTCCTGTAGTAGTCATGGTAGCTGGGCTCTAAGCTAGGATGGTTAGGTGAAGTCATTTCAAGGAGTAAGGTGCTAAACAGGCATACGTAGAGAGGCAGGGTGCACATGCTGTAGATGAGTTTGCCGTGCAATTTGGTAGGTAGACACTGTAGTTACTAGTCTGTCAAAGACTAAAAGTCTGTAGTAGGCTGGGAGTAGGTGTACAAATGGGGCTGAATGTCCGTATCACAGAATAGGCTAGATGCAAGTAGCACAGTATAGTCTAGATGCAAGTGTCACAGAATAATCTAGATGTAGGTATCACAGGATAGCCTAGATGCAAGTATCACAGGATAGTCTAGATGCAAGTACCACAGAATAATCTAGATGCAGGTATCACAGAATAGTCTAGATGCAAGTATCAGAGAATAGTCTAATTGCAAGTGTCACAGAATAATCTAGATGTAAGTATCACAGAATAGGCTAGATGCAAGTAACACAGTATAGTCTAGATGCAAGTGTCACAGAATAATCTAGATGTAGGTATCACAGAATAGTCTAGATGCAAGTATCACAGAATAGTCAAGATGCTAGTATCACAGGATAGGCTAGATGCAAGTATCACGGAATAGTCTAGATGCATGTATCACAGAATAGTCTAGATGCAAGTATCACAGAATAGTCAAGATGCTAGTATCACAGGATAGGCTAGATGCAAGTATCACGGAATAGTCTAGATGCAAGTATCACAGAATAGTCTAGATGCAAGTATCACAGAATAATCTAGATGCAGGTATCACAGAATAGTCTAGATGCTATTATCACAGGATCGGCTAGATGCAAGTATCACAGGGTAGGCTAGATGCATGTATCACAGGATAGGCTAGATGCATGTATCACAGGATAGGCTAGATGCAAGTATCACAGGATAGGCTAGATGCAAGTATCACAGGATCGGTTAGATGCATGTATCACAGGATAGGCTAGATGCAAGTATCACAGGATAGACAACTAAATGGCAACATTTCCGAGTGGCTAGTATTCAAAGACATGAAGTGACACATTTGTTCAGGTGGTATAGGCTGGTGTATGGGGTACAGAGTTAAGATCAAAATGCAAAGGCTAGATCATCCTGTGTGGTCTGTATTTACCTAACGCGCAGCACTTCAGGAGATAAGTGAGCTGGCGTATGCACGATGATAATGCAGTTTACAGATATGGATCAGTGGCATTTACTACAATGACAACAAAACAGTGCCCTTATAATGTGGTGCATGTGGCTTGGTATACCATTGTATGTAGAACGAAAGGTCTATCTTGTGGCTTACGTCTGCTGTGGGCCACAGACAGGTCGTAGCATGGTACACAGTGTCATGCGGGTATCAAGAGAGCAATGTTATGGTGGCGACTTGATGGGGGAGGTGTGACCAGGGATCGTATTCCGATCGCACAATATGTCAATTGTTAGAGTGAGCAGGCCGTTCAGGTAGCGATGTAACTACTAAATGCTTACCGCTATGGCAGGCAAAGGCCGACCGGCGTGGGCTCTTCCAGGAAATGAGAACAGGGGCCACTGGACAGTGGAGGCTCTTTGTGGTTGCTAAGTGACACAGTAAACATTAATGGCGGCTGCCATTATGGGTAGACCACGTGGTCTGCTGTGTGGAAGATCAGGGAAACTTACGGTTGTAGGCCGTGCGACGATGGCTCCCTGCGCCTTCTAGGGATGGAGCGGGAAGGCTTTGTTGTGGCAGTGTGTTTTCGCGTGGGTCTGCTTGCCTCAGGTAGCTGTCGCTGATGTTGCAGCTTGTTGGCGTGGGCGTTTGATGCAACGTGACCTGATGCCCAGGCCTTAGGAGGATGAATTGGGCACAGTAAGGCGCCGACGCCATCTGGCCGGCCCAGGACAGGCGCCTTGTGTGTGGTGCCTTAGGTGGGGTGCCGGCTTCCGCCTGCCGGTCCACCTGATTGGGCAAAATAGATGTAGCCTGCTGATAGAAGGTGGAGGCTGTGATGGTCATGGTCAGCCTTATACAAAGGCGGTGACCATTTTAGATGCGTCTCGAGTACAAAGGCAGTATAATGCCTGATGAAATAACAGCGATTTCGGCACCAAACAGATCAGGTGTTGTTGAAATGGGGCAGGCACATTCTTCGTAGAAGTAGTGGAACGTTTGAGATCAGCATGTATCAGCGAAGTTCCCAAAGTCTGACGCAGCTTCTAGGGGCCCGGCTGGGCTCACCTAATTAATGGGCGACGTTGTGGAAGGGCGAGGTACGCTACTCCTGTAGCGCACCAGAGATGCTGCGCTGTCCACGACTGCTGTCTTCTGATAGTGGAGCCAGGCCAGGACAGGCGCCTTGTGTGTGGTGCCTTAGGTGGGGTGCCGGCTTCCGCCTGCCGGTCCACCCGATTGGGCAAAATAGATGCAGCCTGCTGATAGGAGGTGGAGGCTGTGATGGTCACGGTCAGCCTTAGACAAAGGCGGCGGCCATCTTAGATGCGTCTCAAGTGCAAAGGCAGTATAATGCCTGAAGAAATAACAGCGATTTCGGCACCAAACAGATCAGGTGCTGTTGAAATGGGGCAGGCACATTCTTCATAGAATATGTCTGTCTAGGGGCACCAATTGGAGAGCTGGGAAACCTGGCAGTTCAGCTGAGAGGTAAACTGTTCCACTTCTATTGAACGACAAGGAGACCGAGTTGGCTGTGGTCTAATATCCAGGCACTCCCCTCCTGGTGCTATCTGGCATTCCAAACTAGAACTAAATTGGACAGCCCAGGAGTTATTCTGCCTGGGAATTAATGATCCTATTCAGGTAGAAATGGCTTTGCTAGTTCTGCTTGGCACTTGGACTCCCCCCCCCCATGTGGTTGATGTAACAAACCGCTGACACTTTATTCATGTGAAGAAGTCTCCAACAATTCACCTGATCCTTTACCTCATTCTTCTCTAAGACAAACATGCCTGTTAAAAGTGCCAGGCATTTTCAATATGAAGATATTTCTCTGCTTCATAATTCTCCATTTTCCACCCATGGAAACATTCCCCCTCCTTCCTCCAAAGCACATTTTACTGCCATTCGATTCCAAAACTATTTTGGGGGAGGGACCAACATTCTCTCCCATTCCAGGCTTCCCTATGCATCAGCCACAAGAGAAGCTTGGAGTGTGAAGGACTTGAAGATTCAACTCCTACCATGATTATCCATAAAACCATTGTGTATCACCATGTATCATATTTTTTAAATGATTGTGAGGAGAAGAAATGCAATCAAAACAAAACCCATTTTACTCCTTCTAGATTTTTATATTCAACAAGTAGTATTTCCTCAGTATTTATTTTAGCCCCTCAATTTCAAGTTTCAAAATTCCCTGGTATTCTGTTGAGGTTTAATAAATTCAGCCTTCCAGGGAGGTATTATCACACTTGTAAATAATGGCCAGTAAGAAGAAAATACCTGCATCCTTATAGAAAGTATATTGCACTTTGTCATTTATTGTCACAGTTTGTGGCATGCCAATAAAATACACATTTCTGGTTTTATTTATTTTCGTATGTGTGAGAAGTTCATGAAATAATGTTAATGCTGAATTTAATGAAGAAACTTGAGGAGAACCACCTCTGGTTCCGGAAGCACCTTAAGACCATCCTGTTTGCTTCTGCTTTCGCACCCCTCTCCTCCGCTGATTCTGGTCTCTTTGGCATAGTGCACCTGGCCACCCTCTGTCCATCGGGCCCAGGCTCCTGCTATCTTTTCAACCCTCCTGCACTGCCTCCCGGCCACCCGTTGCACTGGGGTCTATATCTGTACCCCAACAGTCCCCCCTCTATGTCCTTTGCACTTACCAGACCTACCCTGTCTGCTTCCCTCAATTTAGCACTTGCTGGATTCAGTACTATTTTTCTGTGTTTGCTGTTTTATCATGTATTTATCAGTATTTATTTCTGCTCTCCCCTTGCTCTGCGCTTTCCACTTCTCCCCCCTCCCTTGCACTTTTCCCTGCACCCTCTCCCAAGCACTTGCACGTTCTCAATGTCACTGGGCCTAGTAAGATCGTTGTTTTGTTTTCTCCCCTGTTCCCCTCCCTTTGCCTTGTCGCGCTCTGAAACACATGTGTATGAGCGCGATATAAATAAAATATCAATCAATCAAAAACTTGACGGTCTGGTTAATCTGTGGTGGGTGGAGGCATGTTCACGTTTGGTATTCCATCCAGAACCTTTTCTGCACATTATTGCACATTATGGAACCCCTTGTGAGCACCTCTTCCCTAGGAGGAATCTTTCACCAAAGAACTCATGTGCGATAGTACATCCATCTCCTGTTTAACACAGGTCAGAGCCAAGAAGGCCTCTCAATCCCTGGGGAAGATGATTACATGTGATATATTATGTAGAGTGTGGGCAAAGGGATTGCAATGGCATACTATTGAGGACAGATATTTTGGAGTTCATGAAGAAACCCAGATTTTGCAGAAGGGAGGTTGTTGGGGAGAAATGCTGATGCAATATCATGTCATCCTGAGCAAGCATCAGTATGTTGCGTCACTGACGTCCTAAAGAACATGCCAACTCCCAGAGATGGTTCAAGGGTTTGTTCTAAATTATTTGTCAGGTTGCTAAAGGCCTTTCCTCACTCTCTGATCTAGAAAAATCAGTTACCTCCCTAACCCAGGTGTCCTTCCTCCCCAAATTAATATCTACAGCTTATTGACCCCTCATGTCTATGTTCTGTCTCTATAGATGGGGGCCTAATGGCAATCGCCTTATCTGTCTAAAATCTCCCTCCAGGACTTCCCAGACTAGACCTACTCTATCTGTGTAGTCATTCCTGCAGGGATGCGCCTTTTAGACACTCAAACCTCACCCTGTCTTCTTCCTCTCACTCTCTGCTGTTCTTCTCCCTATCTCTCACAATTACTCTACTCTCTTCCGGCTACTCTCCTTCTTTCAGCGCCACCTCACCTTTCTCCTATTGCTTTCCCTTTTTGACCCTCCAGTACTTCTCCCGATATATGTCCTATGCCTCCATCCTCTGATGTTACTCTATCTTTCTCTCTCCTGACCCTCTCCCCTCTCTACTAGTAGGCTTGGAGGAGAGCTCACGGGCAATGCATTTGTATTAGAAATGAGACAATGAAAAGCAACACAGATTTGAATCCTGATCCCGCGCTTAGAGACTGGTCTCCAGTATTAGGAGCATTTTAAAAGATTAATTAATGTATTAGTACTCTCCACTCTACTGTAAAGCACAAATCCCTCCTCTCCACTCCAGTACTACTCTTCCCTCTCCACTACTACTCTCTTCTCTCCCCACAACTACTACTATCCCCCTCCACTACTATTCTCCCCTCTCCACTACTACTCCACTCCTCCCTCTACTCACGAACCCTTCTTTCACTCCTTCAGCCACCTTCCATTCACTTTTTAAACTCTGTTGAACACAGTTACTTACACAACTTACATGAACACTCACAACACAGTACCACTTGCTCATACCTCAACCTTTCTTCAAAATGCCTCCACACTCCAGTTCAATGTCCTTCTTCATTCTCGACTCAGGGTGCAGTGTTCCTGGTAGCTAGGCAGTCTATTTGCCATTTGCTTTTGGGGCTCTCGGGATTCTCGCTGGCTATAATAATTGCATGGCTGAAGTTGTTGGCTGAATGGCTCCGGTGCGTTGATGTCTTGCGAGCGGCATGTCCAGATCTTGGCTGTATGTTCCAGATGACCTGAAATTCACAGAAAGAAACAGGCCAGCAATCTTTTAAGGAAGTATGGGGTGATCCACAGGAATTGGCTTGTGAATTTGTTTGTGGCTGCTCCCGACTGCCCTTGGAGCTAATTGTTGACATTTCCACCTAACATGTGATACATCAAATACCGTGGAGGAAATAATTATAGTGGAGCAGAACAACAAAAAAAATAAAAATAAATAAATCAGACTAAGGGATCGGTGACTGTTGGCTACAGTTATAGCCTTTGAGCCGATCAACATCTGACAATCATGACTTCACCCAGGGGGTAAACCGGAAAGCAATTTGTGGACTGGTGATTGTAGGCGGACCTTGGGCATTTGAGCCGGCAAACTACCTGTACTCGGACTATCCAGAATTCGTTAATATCCACATTGGACTATTTTTCCTTATTTTCATATAGCGCTTTGGGTGGAGACAAAGGACGCATGGTCTAAGAAAGTCAACAGTAGCGCAATCACTACATCCCGCCTGATAATTCAGCAGTTCAGCAAAAATTACATTGTACAATGAGTTCACATACACAGAGCCAACTAAAATTGCAAGGAATGGCTTCTGTAAAATGGATGTCAGAATCGGAACAGGATCAGGACCAGAACTCAGGTCAGGTGGACAATGAGCGAAGGAACTTAGCAGAAATAGCCACATTTTGCAGAATCCCAGAGAATAGTCGGGGCCCGTGAATAGAAGTTATCTAAATCAACTGGACTTTACAGACCAAGAAATGTTGCTAGCAGAGGAAGTAGTGTATAGCCCGGCTCGAAGATCAACCCAGGAAACAAACGAGAGGAGTGACCCTACTGAACTCAACATCCCAAGGGGTGATTCGCTGAAGAGCGACATACGAAGAAACAAGTCAAATACACTTCCCACTCAGAAGCAAATACACCTTCAACCTAAAATGCACATGCTACAGAGGTAGGAGTGCAAATGTCAAAAAACAACAGAATAACTGAGCTATCCCAAATGGCCAGAAGCAAATCTGTGGAAGATTTAAGGACCGTGGAAGTGAATGCATATAAAGGGGGCGAGAGGAATTAATTGTCTACCTCATCTTTAGTCCTACAACTGGTAAAAAATATAGCAGCTATCCAAGAAAACTTAGATCGCAATACTCAAAGATGGCTATACATTCTACTGCCCTCACCAACTATTTCATCTGAACTACCGCAAAAGGAACAAGGCGCAAAAACAAAAGAAATAGTAGCACCCAAAATGTCCAACTTAATAGCTGTAGTCTTCATGACACTATGGAAATGGAAGACAAACATGATAGTAGCCAGAGTACAAAGAGAAATTCTATCTGCCTCAATTCCACTAAATGCAACTACCAAAATGTGTTATCCAGAGGAGAGGACCCTCAAAGGGCCTTAACATCCCCCTCCTTTTGCTCATCAGAATCATCTCTGAATGAAGGTTTCTTTTCACCAACAGTGACCCCACCCCAGACTATTGGCAATGAACATCTCTTGGCAATCTACAGGGGACTATAATGTCGGCGCTGGCCATCTCCCTGGCCCCGTTCACGAAATTTCACTCTGTTGGCCATGATGCATTAAAAAATTATCTACCTTGAGTCCTTCACTATGGCCATACAAGCAAGGCTAGCTATAGAAGCAGAGAAATCATCACAATGGCAAAACCGTCTTTGTCACCTGGCGAGGGAGGAATTGGTTTTTAAATCTATGCTCATGGAATCAATTTTAGAATCCCAAAAATGGCTGCGGGTCATGTACGTGTCCTCACAGTCAAAAAAACACAAGTCATGGGCCTCTGAAGTAGAACCAGTAAAAAGGAAGCCAGAGCAACCTCCCTCTGGGAAGGTCTATTTAAACACTGAAGTGAATGAAGTCCACCAGGAAACCATAATGGGAAGGGTGGAAGAGAAAATTGGTGTGAAAATTGGTGAGATTGTAATACAAGAAAAGGTGAGCCTGCTCCAAAATTCAAAACTGTAAGAGGGACCACCTGTGGACAATGTACTAGATAAAGAACCTCTGGATGCCCAGTGGATCCTTCACTCAGATAGATCTGATATTCAACCTAGAAAGGAAAAAAAAGGCACCAATTTAAAGGAAAATTACACAATCTTTGACAAAGGCACTAAATTGTCTAATCAGGACAAACACCTACCTCCCAAGAAACCCAAAAATCCACCAGACCTGAAACCATAAAGATCTAATGCAGCGAAACAAATAATTCAAAATCTGAAAACTCCAACGCCGCTGCTAACGGTGCACTCATTTGAAAGAAACTATGCTAAAAAGATAAAGGGGGTCATTACATGGTTGGTGGTAGGGGTTTAATGGGGCCAGTAGAGCTGCCGGCCCCGTTAAACCCCTACCGTCGCATTACGAGGAATGCTCGCGGGATCCGGTAAGGGCGCCTGGGTCCCACGACCAGACCAGGGTGCTAACAACAGGCCCGTTATTAATGGGCCTGTTGCTAGCACCCTCCCCATTTCCATTGAGATCTATGGGGGCTCGAATGGGAATGGAGAGGTACCGGGTCCAGGTTGCTCAAATGAGGAATTAAATGGTCCTCCAAGGTTGGAATGGCCCGGTAATTCCTCATTAAAGGAACCCGGACCCGGTACCCAGTAAGGGAGTAGCCATGCCGCTAATAGTGGCATGGCTACCTCCAACCTTATAATGACCCCCAAAGCCTCTGTGTGGGAAAAAAGGAAATGAAACAAATGCGGAAATAGAGAAAGACCAGTCAACAACAAAGATGGATGACAGGTCTATCGAAATCTCTGCGGAATTGATTCTGAACTACTCAGTATATTTGACAGGTACAATTGTCGAAAGTAGTGAATCAAAGGCTGAAGTTAGTGTCAGTGAGTATAATAATAATAATAATTTAATAATAATAATAATAATGTAATCATTTAAAATGCTAAATTATTAGTATTATTATCATTATTATTGTCAAAAGTAGTGAATCAATGGCCGAAGTTAGTGTCAGTGAGTATAATGAATCAGATGGTGCACGAAGAAAGGATTATCAAGAGAAACCGATAAACATTTTGTAAATGAAGGATTTTCTTACTATGGATGAAAAAAGGAAAATATTGGATAACAATCATAGAGAAGAAAACCAAACAAAGCAAAAGAAGCTCCAGAGAAGATTTGGAGTACGGGTCACCACTGAAGAGATCAACCAACAAGAAAACAACTCTGTCACTGTAATCTATGTTAAGAAAAAAGGAAAACTTAATCTTAAATGGAAGAAACGTTATGACACTACTACACCAGATCCCTACACTTCTAACATTGACCTCGGATGACTTAGTGGTAACGTTCGTAAAAGAATCAAGACCAGACTGGCCGAAGCACTGAGATCTTTGGGATTTGATTTAAAAGAAGTAGACAGCACTTTATGGAAACCACAACTTGTCTGTCCACAGGAAAACAACTCTCCAATAAAAAAGAGGAGACATTTAAAAAAGGTGGCTGATATAAAGCTGCCAAATCCTTCCCTATACGAGACTAACAACGTGAACTGCCTGGAAGAAACTATCCAGAGGGCTTGGGATGAGGGCCGGAAACCCCTGACCACCACTTCCTCAGCTCTAAGGAAAGAGCCAAGAGTAGTGAACAACCGGCAGGAAGAGTAATCAGAAAGGGAGCCAATGTCAGACTGGGCATAGCTGTCGGGAGCCCTGGCAAAGAGAATATGGAATAGCGTGGGGATGGAAAACTACAAGAGGATATGTTGGTTGGATCCTTGAACACAAGGGGTTTTCAACATCTCTTTGGAAGCAAGGAGTTTGACTTAAAAGCTTATGTCATCATATGCTTTCAGGAATGTTGGCTGTGAAAGCCTCCTCTGTGTGATGGATTTATAAGTATACTTAACTCTTCAGAAATGGGAGCTAAGGGTAGGCCCCATGCTGGACTGTTGACATTAATTAAGATGGGAAAAGGTATTCGGGTATTGGAACATCATAAACCTAACCCCTGGACCCAAATGCTGACCCTAGAATTAGGAGAGAGTGGTGATGGGCTTACAAATACTCAATGTATACATGAACCCTGCAAAAATGAAGGATTTGGTTTTTGTGTCAAACATCATGAGTTTGATTGATTCGGTCCGGTGTGATAGGAATAATGTACATATCATATTGTGTGGAGATTTGAACAGGAGGTGATTGAGAAATTAATATCTGACTTTAGATCGGTTAAAAAGGCAGAGTGTAAAAAAGAGCGAAAGAGCGAGTAGATGGCTCTCTGAGATGGAAGCCAAGGAGCTACTCCCCCTGAATTGTCAGACAAGAGGTGATATTCCGTCTAACTCCACATGGCATGGTAACAATTGTGAGAACACTCTAGATTACTTCTTTGTATCGCCAAATGTTCAGCGGGAGGTTACATCATTGGTTGTTACCAGATTGACTTTTAGTGATCACTCCTAGCTTACGCTATGACTAAAGAAATTGGCCCTCATTACGAGTTTGTCGGTCCGGAAACAACGGTGCCGATAAGCTTACCGGCACTGCTATTTCCGGACTGGCAAACTACGAGTTCTGCAGGTGGGTGCCGTTCTGCCCTCCAGGTCAGACCTGGTGGGAGGTACGGCAGCCGCCCACAGAATTCACGGAAGCACCGGTACTGTTGCGCACAGTGCCAGTGCTTCAGTCCTCCTCATTCCAGTGGGGTCCTATGGGACTCTACGGGAATGGGGATTAACAGAATTGCGGCTGACGGATTTATGCGGGCTGATTTACCCGAATAATCCGGCAGGTCCAGTGCCAGTAAATCACTACGGGTCTGGCAGCAGCCTGACGGTTTTACCGGCACGGCAACCGCCGGACTCGTAATGAGCCCTATTGACTCTAATAGGGAGTATGGCATAAAAGTAAAATTGTCAATCTTGCAGGGTAGAAATCGGGTGATCATGGGCACACAAGAAGTTCTAGACCTTACTAGACAGTGGCGTAGAGGCCAGTTAGGAGAAGAGGAAAATTTGGATTATGTACCATTGCTAGCATCATTTGTGGTAAAACAAAGAGCCTCTAAAAAACAAGAATACGGTCATAAATATAACTACAACAAAGACTTGGTGGAAGCCAGGAAACAGTATAGACAGGACCTAAGAGAGCTAAAGAGGCTGCAGGGTGTGACGAGAGAGCAACAATTAAGACATCAATCTCAGCAATATAAAAACTGGAGATTGGCATTCAAACAAATGAGATCGCAGTTTGCAGCCAAACTCATGTTGAAAACTCTGAGTAAAAAAAAATCCCGACTGACCTGGGAATTAATTAACTCACTGGAATCACCCCAGGAAGCAGTCCAAATGTCAGCAGTGTCAGAAGAAGGTTGGGTAGTTCATTTTTTATAAACTGTTTGCCCCCACCACACACTGTAAAAAGTGTTAAAAAGCAGGTTCCAGGCTCTTTAAGATTTCTTCAGGTAAGTTTATTTCCAAGTTCTTAGTTACATATCCACATGAAGACATAAAGGACATAAGCTGTGAAAACACTGGCTCCCATCCCCCAGTGCCAGCCAGCTGTAACCGCCTCTACACAGAGCACTCACTCAGAATATTCCATCATCCACACATAAGCATTCCACATGACATCTCAAGCTACCTCACCTCAGACAGGCACAATACAACACACCTCCCTCCTTTACTAAACCATACATGCACAGAACAAGTCACATACCAGAACAACACAACTACCACCTTCCAAGATATACGCACACGTAACACTCAACTGGCAGACAGACACTTCCAGGGCCAAACCCAACCATCAAAACATCACACCCTGACAAACTACATTCCAATACTGTCATCCATCCGCCTGTTCCTGCCACAAACAAGCAACTGGGCTCTTACCCCAGGACCTGGCCAACCCTGAAAGTGGGCTACTTCACCTACATTCCTGAACAACCACAAGACTGATACACCTCCTACCACCTGCCCCCACCTACAACAACGCGGGTGTCCAGGCTGCCACCCTGGAACCCCAGCAGGCCTCTAGACTGCCACTCTAGAGAGCTGAGACCTCAAAGCCTCCAAAAAGACAATCACAACCTCACTCCAACAGGGATTCACAAAGTGGAAACATACAACATCACTGAAATCACAAAAACCCATGGTCTTAATACCATACTCATTACACCAGACCAGGATGTACAAGCCTTCCAAACACATAGGGACCGGTGGCCACGCACTCCCAATGCCAACATCAATGACTGGTAAAAACTAAACGGTCTTATAGCAAGGAAAACATCCTAATCTAAAACAAGCTGTTGAACCCATGGATACAACGAAATCCACAATAAATACCACAAGTAACATAGAAAACAATTTACTCATCATCTCAGGACTTATCACACTCAATACCGACCTGCTCCCATCACCCAGTGCCAGCCAGCTGTAACCGCATCTACACAGAACACTCACTCAGAATATTCCATCATCCACACATAAACATTCCACATGACATCTCAAGCTACCTCACCTCAGACAGGCACAATACAACAAAAAGGAGAGAGCTGGTGATGATAGTGAACCTTGGTGCTGGAAGATTGAGAAAAGCAACATCCTGATCCTCATTCTGAATTGAGAAATCGACCTATTGCCCTTCTTGATATTCTGGGGAAACTTTTTGCCTCCATAATCCTGGGCCATTTTATGAGTTGGGCAAATGAGAACACAATTCTGGACACCCGGCAGACAGGGTTTGTTAAGGAGGTAGGTACATCTATTAACCTCTTCCTGATGAACATCTTGAAAATGCAAGCATACAAGGAAAATACTACAATCTACATAGCCTTGGTTGATCTGGAACAGGCATTCAATGGGATCAAAAGGGAGAAATTGTGGTGGAAACTGGAGGCCTTTGGATGTCCCAAACATCTATTGCAAGCGATCAGGGAGTTGTACTCTAGAACATCCATGCAAGGAGTTATGAACATGATGGGGGGTTGACTAGGGAAATTATGACCCATCGAGTTCTTAAGGAGGGCTGCCCACTGTACCTATCTTATTCAACCTATACATGTCAGACTTGGCAGCAGACCAAACACAAGTTGGGGCTTTTCCACCCAAAGTTAATGGAGTCCTAATACCATGGGTCTTGTATGCAGATGATTTAATTCTGATCGATAAAATGCCTAAAGGTCTCCAGAGAACACTAGCGGCCCTGGAGTCCTATATCAGAATAAATTATGTCTGCATTAACGTAAACAAATCAAAAATAATGATAATAAATGCACGTGGGGGGACCCGAAATTCAAATGGTATATAGGAAAGGAACATCTTGAAAGAATCGAAAATATCACATACCTGGGAGTATGTCTAAATCAGAGCATGGTGGAAGCACCGTGGGTTATGAATTTGAGAATAAATGCTAAAACTATGACATTGCAGGGCCAGGTACTCCACTCCAAATATGGCAAATTTTCGATGATCCCAATTGTAACTTTCTTACAACATGAAGGTTACACCGATTCTGACATATGGTGCTGAAGAAGGACTGAATCTTCCTTGGCAGACCTGGGATGTTCTGGAGCGAATATTCTGGAAGAAAGTTTTAAGATTGCCAAAGGGACTCTCAATCTCATTGTTGAGATTTGAATTGGGACTCTATGTATTTAGTAAGTCTCTGGACATCTCTAACCCTGCTCCGAAAATGTCTAATTTCTTACTCCGCCCCACCCCTGAAGATCTTGGGAACTGTTCCGGGCAAAGGACCGAAGTGACCCCTTGACTTTTGAAAAAAAGAAATGTATTGAATATCTGACACACCTAAATGTAACAACCGAAGATCTAACAACTAACCCAGGGAGAGTAAAATGCAAAGTATATGAGGCAGATTGAATTACTACCCAGCGAAAGCGCGTTGCTTGTAAACTGATGAGATGTTATAACAGAGAAAGTAGAAGTGTAAGAATGCTACCGAGATACCTGGTTAAGTTCTCATGCAGAAGGTTTAGGGAGTAATACATGCTAATGCGCCTGAATCTATTTGAAACCAAGGAAGTCCTTGGAGCTCGAAGACAGACTGGCAAATCAGATCTATCCTGTAGATCGTGTGCTCAATCAGAAGTGGTGGAATCCTTGAAGAACTTACTTATCTATTGTACAGGTTTGACAAACCAAAAGATTATGTATATGGGGAATGTGTAACCCAGGTTAATACCCTGACCGCCGAGGAATGGTGGAACATGCTGCGCTTGGGGGAAAATCAATAGCTTGTGTTTGGAGTGGTTAAGTTTCTGAATGAAATACTGGAAGTGAAATGAACATGAGATTTAGGTTGATGTTTTAAATTGCATAGCTGTATGAAATGAAGACCAACACCAAGAGGTTGGAGATTATTTGATTTGAAATATTAATTTATTTTCTTCTTGTACATAGACTGATATATGGAACGTTATTGGTCATTTTTAGATTGCGATCAGGATGATGGAAATGGAATTACTTGTGTTGCAAATTGTTAAAGGTTTTAAAATAAACCAATACAAACAAAAAAGCTCTCTTGCCAGAGCCAGGCCCGCAGTAGAAGTTGGTCACCAGACCTTCTTCGAACGGGTCCATGGTCTCTTCATTTATCTTCAGTAATGCAGGATTTTAGGCTAGATTCTCATTTATATGCCAAATCACCTTCACCGTCACCTTCACCTTCACCTCGGAGACCCTCAGAACTCTCTTTTACTCTTTTTATGGGTGTCATTTTTCTGACTCTCCATAGTATATATTTGAATCTATCCTTTTTTTTAATATGTTTTTGGCCATCTATATTTTATTAATACAGCACTTTATGTGCAGTGTTACTGGGTTGGCCCTTGGGTTTCCCTTTATATTTTCCCTTGACTCACCATGCAGAACACACGTTCTCAAGTGTAGTGAGGGATCTGTATCCCCTTCACACTTTATATTTATATTGTGAGACCAGCACACCAACCCTTATGTTGAGTGCTGGAGAGATACCTGTCATCTCTTTATCACTGCTCCTGTAACATTTCTGTTACAGTGGCAAGCTTAGTATTATGGCTGGTGGCAGTGGACATACTTTACTAACGTTTGTGTAATTGTTACTCGCAGGCTGTCAAACCTGCAGCAGTAATGCACAGAAGGGTAACCATTCTGCTAGAATGGTGGCTTTTTTCATTTTTTTTGTCATTTTTAGTGTGCTTGTTCTTTCTTGGTGCTGATTCTGCCATCCTGGGTGGGGGGTGTCCTGGTTGTTCTTTTGTCTTCAGTGGGAACCCTTTGTGTCTCTGAAAGCAGGAAGTGGGGGAGGAGTCAAAATCTCTGCTCTCCTTTGTCTTCTGGTGTGTCTGAGAGAATCCAGTCCCCACTAGGATTTGTTTGTCCTGATTGGACAGACACCCGCCCCTTACTGTAAACTGCAGGGAGGGTTTGCAGAGGATGCATTTTAGCCTAATTGTTGCAGGATAGCCTTTTTTCATAAGGTGTTTTCTAAATGTGTTCACTCTACACTCTACATCTGTCTACACATTCTTGGTCTTCCTCTCCGTCTGAATCTAGTCACCCCTTCCGCTCCTAACTAGGTTCTCCACCATGCTGAACAATTCCAAGGCCAAAGGAGCCCTCTGGAGAGTCAGGAACCAGAAGCCCACCCTCCCACTGCAACTTCCTCCTCTCCTTTCAGTGTCCCCACCTTCACACCTCAGATTGTCCCCTTCCTTTCTCCCACTGAAAGACCCCATCACTCTCCCCATCCTCCCTCATGCCCCTTCCCGCACCTCCTTCTCTCAGCACTGTCTCAACCCTGTCCAACCTCTCCTCTGTCCCCTCGATCCCGCCTGCCAACCCCTCCCTATATTCACCCTCTGTGCTCCCCCAACTCCCTCCCTCCTTTCTCACTTTGCCCAAACCCCTCCTCTCCAACACTCAACTTTCATTTCCCTAAATTCAGCCTGGACAGCCTATGCCAAAATTGCCACCTCAGCTGACCCTCCCACCTTCACCCCCACGCCCCTTGCACTTGCCCGCTGGCCCAGGATAACAAGACCTTCCTTCCACAGGCCCGTCCCCCATCCTGAATCTTTCCCCAACCTACCCCCTCGGCTCCACCCTCTCTCCTACTCCCCTGGCCCCTCTCCCCCTCTACCTAACCCTGACCAGACTCTCTCCCTCTCTCCCTCTCCCCTGATAAACCCTTGACCCCTTTTCCACTCTCCACAGTCTCCATTGCCAACCCCCTTTCTCCTGGACCTATTCCCTCCTCCTAGACACTCAACCTTTACTTCATTAAGGGCAGCCCGCTTAGCCTTGCTCAAAATTCTGCACTCTGCAGACCCCCCACCCTCACCCACACATCTTCGGCACACTCCCATCAGCTCAGGCCTAGAAGACCTTCTACTCACAGCCGCCACCTGTCGCACTCCCCCTCTACCACCCCAACACCTTTCCTCATCATTCTGCTGCACTCTAACCACTAACCATGCCCAAACCTGTCCATCCTCTCATCCTCTTGTCCTCTCCCCTCTTTCACCCTCTCCTTCATCTCACCCCACCCATTGCCTCTGATCCGTACCTAGAGCATCTCCTCCATAACTCCCCCCACTTTTCAGGACATTGCCCCATCCCACCCCCTCTCTTGCATCCTCATCAACGCCAGATCAGTCACCAGAAAAAAACACATGATTTTTTACCTTATCTCCGACAAAAACCTAGACATCCCTTTCATCACAGAAACCTGGTTCTCTGATGAATTCCTCCCCTCTTCACATCAGGCATTCCCCCAGGTTACTCCCTGATCACCCACAACAGAGTCAGCAGAGCAGGTGGAATAGCCATTCTCCACAAACCTCACCTCACACTCTTACACGTCAAGAAACAACCATGCAATTATAACTTCAAATCCCTGCTAGTCAAATTCGAATCCTTTCCTTCTATCTCCCTCAGCTTCCTGATCCTTTACAGACCCCTAGGCTATAAGAGAACCTTTGCAGACTCTCCGAATGACTCTGTATTGGCCATCTTGATCTCTCATCCGACTCTCATTGTTCTTGGTGATCTAAACATCTAGTTTCACACCCCTTCCAGTCCCATGGCTCGTCATCTTCTTGATAAAATGGACGCCCTCAATCTGACCCAGCTCATATCAGGCCCCAAACACATTGCAGGTCACACCCTAGATGTAGCGTTCAGCTCGTCCAACCTGATCTCTTCCCCTCGCCCCCACCCCTTAATCTGTACTGATCATTCTGCTATCCTTTTCTCAGCTCTGACTCCCATGCCCCTCATCCCTCCCGGCCTCCCGCCCCCGGCCTCCTTTGCCAGGATCCCACACTGGAACAAGGTAAACATCTGCCCAGATCTATCCTCCTCCCTACTCTCCTCTCTTCCCAATCTCCCCCTCCAAGGAGGAACCCCCGTCCCCATACCTTTTTGACCAGTGGCTCTCAGACGCTCTGTCCCCCTTAATCCACACAAAAACCCCTTCCCACCGCCAGGTTCTTCCCCCAGGTGGTGCAGACCTCATCTCAAATTCCTCAAAACCCTCAACCATCTCCTGGAGAGACACTGGCGGTGCAACCCTTCCACCCAAACCAAAGCCACTCTGGCTAGACAGACAAGAGCCTACAGATTCCAAATTAGAAAAGCCAAACATGCCTTCTACACCTCTTGCATCGCCAATGCAAACAACCCATGCAAAGCACTTCACAGGATTATCTTTGAGTTGAAGACCCCCCTCTGCTCCTACTCTTCTTCACCCGTCTCCCATGCACTCTGCAACACCCTTTCTGACCACTACTTCAACAAAGTCATTGAAAGGAACATTGCCATCCAAGCTAAACTATCATCCTCTTCTGCCACATCATAGACCACCCTCATCTGCTGCCCCTGACACACACCTCTTCAGTTTCTTCTCTGCAATCTCCCATCCTGAGTTCCCACTGCTTCTCTCCAATAGCCCTGCCCCTCAGCCCTCCTCAAAACATTCTCTCCTCCACCTGTGCCGCCACCCTGACACGTTCTGTAATCAACTACTCACTAACAGCTGGAATCTTCCCACCAGCATACAAAACCTCTCACCTCAAACCACTACTAAAAATACCTCTCTTGACCCCCTCCTCTCCTTCGATTATCAACAATTGCTTCATAGCCAAATTACTAGATCATACAGCATACTCCCAGCTCAGTCTCTGCGTTGAATCCCACAGCTTTCTTGCCCCTACCCAGTCTGGCTTCAGACCCCTCCATTGAACTGAATTCCCTGTCGTCTTTAACTAGGATGACCTGAACAAAACAGCAGACTCTGCTCTCATTCTCCTTGACCTCTCAGCAGCCTTCGACCCAATCCACCACTCCATCCTTATGAACAGACTCTTTGAGCTAAGCATGAGGGACTCCACCATCAGATGGATCACCTCTTTCCTCTCCGACCACTCCCAAAAGTGTCTTTCTCCATCCTTTCTCCTCTGCCCTACACTCACCACCCCACCCCACTGAGTCCCTCAGGGAGACTCCTGCTCCCCCCTCCTCTTCAATCTCTACTTTTCACCCCTTTCCATGCTCATCTGGTCTCACCTGTTACAATCATGCTGATGACACTCAGATCATCCTCAAGATTCCTAACTCCCCCAATTCAACCCACCTAGAGCTGGCATATTGACTCTCAGACATTGACCTCTGGTTGACAAACAACCACCTGCTCCTCAACCCCAGAAAAACTGAAATCCCAGCCCTCCTTCCCCAAAATATCCCTTGTCTGCATTCATTAGGACCCATGTCCACTGCATCCCCCTCAGTAAAAAAAATCCTAGGATGCACTTTTAGCTTGGACCTGACCTTCTCCCGTCACATCAATGCAGTTTCCAGATAATGCACCTTCTACCTCTGCATCCTGAAGCAGATCTTTCCTTATCTCTCCTACCTGTAAGGGAGGCATAGTATTGTATGGGGGTGCCAATCCCTCCCCCCTCAACTGGATATAGATAGCATGATAGGCAGATCATATTTCCATCATTGAAGGAATCAGGATTAGATTGCCTTTATTTAAGGTAAAAAGTGTACATGGAACTGCACATATTTAGGGTTGGGATGGCCCAGGAAATAAAGGGTGCTGTAAATGTTACACACACTCCATCAGTGCATAAGGATATATATGAATAAAGGATAAAAAGTGAGAGATGCTTAATTAGATAAATAATAGCTCCCCAAGGAAAATACAGTGTCAGACAAAATATATTTCAAAATGGATACTCAAGTGTAAAATGGTTTCCAGTCCTAAATCAGGTATGAGGGACTATGACCCATGTCAAGAGTTTTCAGACAAGCAACAGTGGCTGATACATTGAAGTGAGGTAGTAGGTTTGTTAGGTTAAAATTAGAATTTGACAGGAAAAGCAGACAAGATTATGATGAAGCCAGATAAGTAAGGGAAGTTTACGATACATGTATATATGTTCTTATTGAAAAGGGCTCAACGTGTGTCATGCAGACCATTCTGAGAGACAAGCTTTATTATTTGGAACCATATACTAGAGTATATCTATTTCTCCAACAGTCTAAGGCACTAACTAGCTTGGCAGGGCCTCGACAATCAGATAAGCAGTAGACATTGATGCGATGAAGGTGTTCTTGGTAGGAGTTGAGCACTGTCATAGTTGAGTCCAGCCAAGTCTAAAATAAGCTTATCAGTTTTGTGCGTCAGAGAAAATTGTGGATGTCAGCTATGCTATGTGGCTTGGTGTACACCAGATAAACCATCCAATGACAGTGTAGGAATGTTTTGTCTCTAACTGAGGGGGCCTATCGGAAGCATACTTTGATTATGATTGGTTATTTATAACACGCTTAATAACCAGAGGTTTCTAAGTGCGGACCCGGGGTTCGAACCTGTGTTGCTCCATGTCGTCTTGCTTCCAAGACGAGTGCGTTACCCCTGAGCTATTCTTACGAGACTTTGACCAAGGTAGTCATTTACATAAAGATGTTGAAAGATACACTGTTGCAGTTTGAGTCTTTCCTTGACACATACTGGTCTTTCATGTCCTTCACTACCTCACCAGTTGTGTGCATTCCTTTGTTTTCTCTGCGGCTTTGATTCACGAGTTAAGGTTGATACCACAGGCTTGGCCTCACCTCCCCAACTCTACTGTTCACCCGGGAGGGTCGCTGGCGTTCTTGAAACACAAAGCAGCCTTCTTCTTGTCTGGGATTTGGCTTCCTGTGCGTATCCTGCATGGTTTCCTGGAGGCAACAGCCTCCTGCAGGGATCTTCAGGGTCTCTCTATCCCTCGCTCTAGACCCGCGATCGGTTGTCCTGCTCCAGTGGATTCACCTTCGCCCCAGACGATCTGATCCTTCTCATGTCTCACCTTGCTCAGAGTGTGTCTATATGTTATCCTTGTAGTGGAAGCTAATGGGTATCAGATGTATGTGATTAAGGTCAAGTGCCTGACTTTGCCTGACCTCGTTAACGGGGCATGCCCTATTAGCTATGTAAGGGATAGCCTATTTACTCTCAATCATCCTCTACCTCTGCCCAGTGTTTGTGAAGAAGGGGGGGTTGCTACATTGGTATGTATCGGGTATGGGCAAGGGAAAGGGAGGAATACTGCATCTCACCATCAGTCATCTCACCCCCACTCCCTGAAGATCCCTCACCCAGATGATCCTCCCACACTGGTCCACCCCCAAGGTCTGGATCCAAAGGCAATGACAGTGCCCTGGCCACCTGAGAGAGAGAGGTCCCCGGGGACTAGCGAGTGAGACACCCTTTGGTTTCTCATATATCCCCATAGAGTTTCTGCAATCATGGTCATCACCCTCTCGTGCCTATACTACTCTAACTCCCTCTGCTTCGGCACGCGCATGTACCAACTGCGAAAGCTCCAACGGATTCAAAACTCGACAGCAAGTCTCCTCCTCACACTCTCCCCAGAGAACACATCTCCCCCACACTCAGAACCCTTCACTGGCTGACAATCAGCCAATGGGCCTCCTTCAAAGCCATGTAAAATTTTGAGAGTCAACAATATCATTTTAGTCCATTACAAGCTATGAAAACATAATCTTTCTATCTTTTCTTTTTTAAAGCGTGTATACATTATTATATTACCCTTATTCCAAAAGTATTGGACTGTGACTCTTTACTTACAAAGTATGTTTTTGAATTCCTACTAATGTCTTTTTTTTTACAAGATAATTTCAATTATTGAATTGATTCAACAAAACTATTTCTCTATCTTTAACACAGATGGTACAGGCTTGTGGCCTATCGAACATTTACCTGCTAGATACGTGGAAGACTGAGATTTTCCATTCGACGTTTCATACCTGTGTCGTTCAAGTCACCCGTGAACATTTCTTAGTGCCTCCAGACAATACAGTGGATGTTTATGGACAGTACCACTACCGGATCATTATAACTTGTATTTGGTATATACATCAAAAATGTTTATAAAATGCAGTTTTTATTAAAATATTTTAGTTACAATAACAAATATATGTATCTAATAATTTTGCATTGTTTATTTTCAAATTATAATGTTTTTGGTATTCCTTCTGCGTTACAAGTTTTTCTCCTATGTTCCACAACAACATACAACAAGGCACACACCCTAAAGTCAAAACTCCAAATACCAGTACCTGCACGATAAGGAGGATTGCATTTCTTATTGTTACTATTTCTTCACAGGATAATTCTTTGTTTCGAGTACTCTATATTTCATTTGATTCTATTTAGGAATACACAAGTCTTTTATTAAATGTTAACAATCATCACAATTTAACAGTCATAGGAAATAAGAGCAACAAAGTGATACAATGAATGGAAGTGTTTGTCCAAGTCACCAATGCCACCAAGTTTACTAATAAAAATGGTATGCTATACCAGGAGGATAAACAATGGTTATTGGGACTGCCCTGAATAGGTTTCCAATATGAATCACACTCAATCATTATCTATTCAAACACTTCTACCTTATCATTTTTTCAGTGCCTTTTCCTCTGGTTTGAGTTTTGTGCCAGCTGGTTCAACGCAGTGTAAGCAAATGTACCACTCAGCCAGTTCTTGCATCTATACACAGTTGTCCATCTAATACCTATCACCAAACCCCATCCCAGCAATCAACATATCAACATATCTGTGTCCCCTTTCATTTATAGTGCTTTTTCATCAATTTGCATCCAAATTTTCTTTTCAAGTATCTGAATTACTTCTCCATTATCAACCTTTCTATACATTATTATATCTTGAATTCCCACATTACATGATAGGGTATTTTTTAAATATGTTATGTTATTTCATCTCACTGATCTATTTGTGGCACAATTGATGATCAAAGTACCTTCGTGAGACAGACTATTGATATAAAAGTGGGTGGTTAGCCTGGTGGGTCAAAGTAGCTTACAGGGAAAATACCAATCTCTAAAACGCTTTGTCTTTGCAAGGTTTTTATTGGTGAATCAATCCATGTCATACTTTAATCATTATTACATTTTTGTATCTTTTTTACTAGATCTTCCTGAGCATAACACAATGGCCCTCATTACGACCCTGGCGGAGATCGTGGTGCAATATGCACCATGGAGCACGGCGGAAAGCTGCCGATACCGCCATGGGGGTTGGCGGATTTACCGCCCCATTCCGACCTTGGCGGGGCGGTAAATCCCCATTCCCCATTTTACCCTTCCCCATTCCCATTTTTGCCCCATAGGGTATAATGGGAGTGGGGAAGGCGTTAATTACGCCACCGTAAAATACGGTGGCGTAATTAACAACAAGGTCCCGTAGCGCCATGGATTTCTCCGCCCGGAAAAACCAGGCGGAAACCGCTCCATGGCGCTACGGGAACTCGTAGTAGGGCGGAAGGGTCCGCCGCGAATACCGCTGGCGTAAACCCACTCCGCCAGGGTCGTAATGAGGCCCAATGCCTTCATGTATTGTTTTGGGGTGCCCTAATATCAGCCATGATAAGACGCCTGGTACAGTAATGCACATGTTCCCCAAGGACATGTCGATGATATGAACATGTGGTTGTGAATTTGGGGCTCTCCAGTATCTGAGATTGACAGCAGAGCCAATGATGTCTTGGGGGACGTGAGGGGCAATCAATGCAGTGTCTGAAGCATGCACTTTTTGGAATATATGTATGAAACTTGAAAAAGTTCATTAAAAGTGTCTACCAAGACTCACTCACAAGTTACTTGCGAATGCTCTTCCAACTGTGTTTGATCACACACAGTCATGTGAGTAGTGTACATTAATGATTAATCTATGTTTATATATACAATAAAACAATGTTGTTAAAGGGTCATTATGGTTAAGTTGCACTAATAAAAACCTATGAAATTCAATGAAAAAACTTTGTTAAAGGGACGTTATGGTTACAAGTAAAACCAAAAAACCTCCGACATTTGCCAGTTATGGTAAACTAAGCAACCATAACTCCCGCCACCACCGTGCACTGCTTAGACTAACCCCTTCAACAACGTTTTTTCATAGAATTTCATAGGTTTTTATTAGTGCAACTTAGCCATAACTTCCCTTTAACAAAGTTTTTTCAGCGAATTTCATGGGCTTTTGCCAGTGCATGCTATTTTCCTACAACTTACTAATATCATACTTAACCCAATATAGCAACATTCTTGTCCAATTTACAAAGTTTCACATCAATACTCTGCCATTTCGACTTCTAGCATAATTGTTAACACTTGTATACACTTTTTTCAACTTATTCCACTGTTTTTGTGTCCATCAATGTCCGCGAACGTCTGACGGCATCGCTGACTATCCACCCTTTGCGATCGGGTCTGTTATTCAAGGACAGTTTGGAACTGCCTTTTCTACTGATCTAGGAGATTCCAAGCTCAAAATGTACCCTTGCACAGCTCCTACACCTATTCTTACTCATTATCCATTAACAATCTGGTACAAAGCACATACTTGGAACAATAGTCTCGGGAGGATAGCTCAGGGGCAACGTGATTGCCTTGGAAGGAAGATGACAAAGAGCAACACAGGTTCGATCCCCGGGTCCATGTTTAGAAACCTCTGGGTATTAAGCGTTTTATAAATAACCTATCATATCATATCAATATTAGCAAAACTGCTATTTATCTTAAAAATTGCATCAGCTATTGCCATCTCTCTTCCCCAAGAGCCACCACAACCAGCAGCTGTTTTTTTTCATGCAACAAGCATGCACTTGATTGTAAAGTATGCTGCAGATTGCAGTTGACAGAAGCAGAGGTAACTGCAAGGGCATTAGACAAAGTACCTGTTTAATGTAGAGGAATCAAGACTGACCTATGATACTTATTTGTATTTTCAAAGATGGTGGATGGTTTGGGCGTGTGTGTTTGCTTGTTTGTGCATTGTATTTGTGTCCATCCGTGTTGATGTGTTGGGAGAGTAATTGTGCAAAGTAGATCTTTCTCTCATTCTCATTTGATTAGGTATTTTATAATTTTTATTTACAATGATGACAATATGTGTCTTTTCCTGGTCACATAACACTGTTCTGGGTGACACATTTAGGGGGTAATTCATGGATTATTTGCGCCGAAAAAAAACGGTATTTGTTTGCCATTCTGCCCGCAAATCCCTGTTTAACAAATGGGAATTTGCGGGCAGAATGGCACACAAATCCCGTTTTTTTCGGCGCAAATAATCCATGAATTATCCCCTAAATGTAATGCTTTGGTCGTTTCTCAGAATTTGGTGTCAATGTTGAAATGATTTGAATTTGGAAAAGTAATTAGTTTTTGCCATCCGAAAATTCTGCTTTTTATTAGCTAACACTGACTACATTACATGGAAATACTTGAAGCTTTATTAAAGGATGAACTTCTGCTTTGAACCTGATATTTTTCGCTACATATAACAAGAGGAGGAATAAAAATTGAAATCTCACAGAATTTGTCTTGCTGTAATGTAACATGGATATATCAAAAAGACAGGTTTCTATAAGAATAATAAAGTAACATTGATGGGTCATATTGAAGATTATATTACATTATTTGTGTAATTAAGTCACCATTGTGCAAGAAAATAAAAAAACATTGACAAAGCTATCTTAAACAATGAAAAACAGAACCAACCAAAAAATGTATGGATTGTGACTTCATTGGTAAGTCAGTGTAGTTGGAAAATGATGAGGAAGTATATGTGAAACAGTGATGCCAATATTACCAACAAGGTTTGACTCTGGATACAATAACCATATGTCTTTGGGCATATCCTCTTCTACATTCTTATTAGTCAATGTGTATGCTTATGTATGGTGGTCGACCAGGTACACCAGAAACATTGCTGGAATTGAGACCAGTCTATGACTGTATCTTCTTAGTAACCAACTCTCTATATGCATCTACATTTTTTCGCCATCTCTATCTATACATCTCTTCATCTCACTGCATGCATTTCTTTATGTCTGGCCTTGCCAACCTGTCTTTGCCTATCCCTATATGAGCAGTTCCATCAAGCTCCATCCTACACTCCGGCTACATCTCTAGTAATCCTTACATATGTATGTGATTCTCTCCATCTACCTACATCCATCTCTGGCTCTGCATCCACATGTATCCATACTTCTCCCTCTATCAATCTCTCTATCTACATGCATTCCTATGTCCATATGCATATTTATATTCATCTATCTTTTTGCTTCTCTGTGTATATATCCATCTCTTTATTTATTTGCATGTATTTATATATCTATCATATGTACCTAGTTGTCTGTCTATCTATCTATCTATCTATCTATCTATCTATCTATCTATCTATCTATCTATCTATCTATCTATCTATCTACCTCCCATCTACACGTTTATCTATTTCTATCCATATCTCTCATGTTAATCTGTGTATCTCTTTATCTATATCAATCTACATATCCATCTCTGTCTAAAGACTGTTATACATCTCAAAGTATGCATGTCTCTATGGCTCTCTATCCATCTCTCCCTGCCAATGTGACTGTATGTATCATTTTACATATATATCAATCTATCCATTGATAGCTCTCTATCCATCTACATTTATTAATCTCCTTGTATGCGTCACTCTATACCCTTCTATCCATTTCTCTGTGTACATCTATCTCTATGCATATGTCTCAGTCTACATCTATATACTTCGCTCTCTATGCACCGTCTATAGCTCTATCCAGAGCTCTCAGGATCTATGTATATTGTTTTTTTAACTCTGCGGTACTCTATAGACCTGTCACCCTCTAGACCTGTTCCCCCACCCTATGTCTGTCTGTCTCTCTGCATGTCTGAAGTATTGTGTCTTTCACCACATGTAATGTATAGCCTTCTATATTATTCCAAGTGCAGCCTCAAATGCCCCAACAATGAAATGTGACGGTTGTTTGAGTCACCATATGTAGGGTAAAGCTCCAAATGTCCGAACTCAAATTGCCCAATACTGCCAAGATCAAGAGCACAAGCCCCATACCTGGCATCCTGCCCCTTCACTACCAGGATTACAATCACCATACCTGTAATCATGCCCCTCCACCACCCAGTGCACAAGCTCCATACCTGGTTCTCTGCCCCTCCACTACCAAGATTGCAGTCACCATATCTGTAATCCTGCCCCTCCACTACCCAGTGCATAATACCCATACCTGGCATCCTGCCCTTCCACTACCCAGATTGCAATCACCATACCTGTAATCCTGCCCCTCCATCACCCAGTGTGCATGCCCCATACCTGGTACCTTCCCCGTTCACTAGCAAGATTCTAATCAACATACCTGTAATGCTGCCTCTCCACTACCCAGTGCCCAAGTCCCATACCTGCCACCCTGCCTCTCCACTACCAAGATTGCAATCACCATACCTGTAATCCTGCCCCTCCATCACCCAGCGCACAAGTCCCATATCTGGCATTCTGCCTCCCCACCACCCAGAGCACAAGCCCTATACATGCCATCCTTCCCACTATCACCAAGATTTCAAGACCCACACATGGGACCCTGACCCCCGCCCCCCAACAGCCAGAACAGAAACCCAGTACTGGGCACCTTTTGATGCCAAGCGTTAGCAAGTAAGTGCATTCCCCTTCCTTTCTCTGCTGGCTTTCTCCATAGAAAGTATGCCAGCACGGCAACCCAGATCCACACCTGTCGCTGGTGGGGTAGGGGGGAGCGGGGATGGGAGGGGCAGATACAAGGGAAGGCACAACATTTTGTAGATGAAGCATGTGCCCTTCCTGGCCCTACCATAGAGACAGCACTGTGTAATAGAGTACTTGGTTTTTGTAATTGTAGACCAAAATGACTCTATATCGTAAATGGTTACTGTTTTATTCAAATAACAGTAAAAATGGTATTGAATTATTGTTGTTAGTGTAGGACACTGTTTTCATTGGGTTAAAACAAGTTAGTCGTTATTCATTTTACCCACACCAGTAATGATGTCTTTGCAACGTAAAAGTGGCAGACCAGAAGTAACACCAGAACACTTTCCTGAGTGTGCATGTAGTCTTGTTTGATAAATGAACAATAATTTAACATAGCTTGACTCAGAATGTGTATATTAACGTTTGAAGCAAATACTATGTTCTGGTGAAGAGTACAAATATTGTCTCATTTTTTATGTAGAGGTCACAATTGAAATAGAAACATAATAATTGTTATTTCTGTGGTAAAGGTGAAACCGAGAGCAAATGGGACCTTGGAATTTTGAGCACACAAACAAGAAGCTCTTTTTAAGTTGTCCCTGAATCCCTCATAGTCAAAATTCCAAGGACAAAATATAGTAAGTAAGCTGAAAGAAAAGATAAGATGGACTTGAAAGAAGCAGACGGACGAAACTCAAGTTTCTCTTAATAAGAGCTGTCAAATGAGCATGTCCTGCATTTTACATTTCTAACATGGAAAGTCAGCAAATCATGTAAGCAATGTTTGTGGTATTATTATAATATTTATATATAAAGCTGAATGCATGTATGTGTGTGTGTATGTTTGTCCGGCTATACAAATTCACACGTCTACCAAATTTTGCATGGATTCCTCTTTTGTCTGGGGCAAGATCGTAGTCTATGTTTGGATGCAAAAATCTTATATGCAAAAAATGTTTGGCTGTGTGTGTTTGTCCGGCTATCCAAATCCACACAGTAGAACCCACTGCTACCAAATTTTGCATGGATTCCTCATTTGTCTAGTGCAAGATTGCAGTCTATGTTTGGATGCAGAAAATTCACTCCGTAGACACCCTCACTTACTTATGCTCACCCCGATTCACTATAGTAGGGACTAGAAGGAGGCAACATTTGGAAAAGTGTCTGAGGAAAAATGCTCAAGGTGTTTTTTATTCCTTTGAAATGTATTACTACAGTACACAGCTCGAGAGTGTTTATTAAAGCATTTTTAAAAGAAATTTAAAACACTTTTATTTTTATCATGACACTCCAAATATGGCAAGGTTACAGTTTACTTAAGTTCATTCACAAGAAGATATCACAATCAATCAATCTTTCTTGGACATTTTCTCAAATGTGCTGAAGCCATTGAGTGACTGAAACAGGCCGCAAAAACAAATGAATAGCACGTGGAAAAGCTCCATCTGATGCAAAGCGAAAATCAATATCAAGAGCTTCTGAAACACAACAACAAACAGCAGCACGACTTGCCGACCAGAGGACAAGAGAAACTTTCTCCAGGGCAAATAATACGCCAGTGCAAACTGAAGCAAGACTTGCCGACAGGAGGACAAGAGCAACATCCTCCAGGGCACATGAGACACCAGAGCAAACTGATGCTAGACTTGCCGGCAGGAGGACAAGAGCAACATCCTCCAGGGCACATGAGACACCAGAGCAAACTGAAGCTAGACTTGCCGACAGGAGGACAAGAGCAACATCCTCCAGGGCACATGAGACACCAGAGCAAACTGAAGCAAGACTTGCCGACAGGAGGACAAGAGCAACATCCTCCAGGGCACATGAGACACCAGAGCAAACTGAAGCTAGACTTGCCGACAGGAGGACAAGAGCAACATCCTCCAGGGCACATGAGACACCAGAGCAAACTGAAGCTAGACTTGCCGGCAGGAGGACAAAAGCAACATCCTCCAGGGCACATGAGACACCAGAGCAAACTGAAGCTAGACTTGCCGACAGGAGGACAAAAGCAACATCCTCCAGGGCACATGAGACACCAGAGCAAACTGAAGCTAGACTTGCCGACAGGAGGACAAGAGCAACATCCTCCAGGGCACATGAGACACCAGAGCAAACTGAAGCTAGACTTGCCGACAGGAGGACAAGAGCAACATCCTCCAGGGCACATGAGACACCAGAGCAAACTGAAGCTAGACTTGCCGGCAGGAGGACAAAAGCAACATCCTCCAGGGCACATGAGACACCAGAGCAAACTGAAGCTAGACTTGCCGACAGGAGGACAAAAGCAACATCCTCCAGGGCACATGAGACACCAGAGCAAACTGAAGCTAGACTTGCCGACAGGAGGACAAGAGCAACATCCTCCAGGGCACATGAGACACCACTCGATCAGGACACGGACAACGCCGGGTACACTAGCTAGTATTTTATTAAATATGTGCTTAATGAGAAACATTGATCTTCAAGTTGACACAAAGACAACACTTTTTATAAATTTAAATATAACGTATACATAAAAAGTACATTTCCATTGAAATGTAGTTAATTGTGATTTTGACAATGGTTCCTAAAATTTGTGTGTAACGAAATTTGAAACAAAAGTTTGAAACTTGTGTTTTAAACTGTAGTTTTTTTTCAATTAAAAAATATATATATTTTTCCTTTCTCAAATGTACATAGTTACATCATAAATATATGTGCATGTCATGGCAACCATTTCCCACCAATGGGTTCTTCAACCAGAATTGTAATTTAGCCATCACCATCAGAACAATGATTTCCATCTTCTGGGATGATCAAGAAGCCAAAGTTGTCCCATTTATGGTGCCTGTCATCCTGATGCACATGTCAGCATTTATTCAATGAAGACATGCGGATAGCAACATTTTGTTGCGGATGTCTAACAAACCATTTTTTCTCCCAAACGGAACGCCATGTGCTTCGATAGAAAAAGAGAACGGAATTCTATTTTACTCCACAGAATTTTGATTGCACAGTTTAAGTACAGGGATTAAAGAAGAATGGAATCAGAAGAATTACATGGAATGTGACCATCGGCCTAAACATTATTACTATGGCTTGAAGTAAACAATAATTATGTGCGCCAAAAGTTTGAATGTCCAGGTTGGATGTATTCAACTGTTTCTGTTGTATTAAGAAATATAACGATGTTGTAAACTCCTGACTATGAGTATTTATTGAAAAGTGTACGCTGTTTTCTTCTTTTTGTGAAAAGCGAGTAAACATGTACACTGTGTGTGTATGTATGTGTATGTATGTGTTTGTGTGTGTGTTCATCTTCCACATGTTGCATTAGGTAATGTGATGACGTAGTTGATGACAGCGTACGTTTGGCACCTCTGGGCACCAGCATCATGAGAAGACGCGTAGCATATCGGTTTGACATGCCGATGTCAGCTTGAGGGGTGGGTGTTATGATTTACTGCCGCAGGGGCATTTGAGCATAGGGCAATTGATCAACAGATAAAATGATCACAAGATGGCAGTTTACAACCCGTGAGGTTCACATGTCTAAATGTACGATAATCGACGGTAAGATGCCTTGGAAAAAATGTTTTTTTGATATACGCTCAAACATACATGCCCTTTCCATTGGGCCAATAAAATTCCAGCAAGAACATCCCCTTTAAAGCTGAATACATGATGCTGGACCCAGTAGACTGCTGCATTTGTTAGTTTAAAGTTAACAGCATGGTACTGGACCCAAACACAGCTGGTTTAATGCTAAAAACACAGTATTGGATTCAACCACACGTGCTGCTGTTATTTGCATGCGTTAGTTCAAAGCTAAACGCACAAAACTGGACCGGAGCACACCACATGCACTGCTGTCATTGCATGTACTAAAAGTAAATGCATGCTCCTGGCCCACGCAGACGTGCGGTTGTTCTAGCATGTTCTGTTGTGAGCCACGAAAGCTGAAATCCTCCATACAGAATCCTTCAGATGGCAATCTCATTTGTGGAAATGGTGCAATTTACCGCTTCTCTGCACATTAATTCAAACACATCAGCGTCTGCTGCATATCTCCTCTCTGGGAGCCTTTGATTGTAGTAAGACAACTATCCCTTCACAAAACGAACAATTGCATGAGTTTACGTTGTGCCACATATTTCACCGATTGAATAAGTGCCGCTGCTGCGGGCTTTCCAGATGTGTTCATATTGTGTGGAAGAAATACGAGCTGTGAGAGGTTCAATAAAGAGGGCTGGAAGTACCAACAAGGTAGGCGCGCGTAATAGAGGGTGGTGTCGCAGAAGTCACATGAAGCCCCAGTATCTAAGACCATCCTTTTCACCCACAGTGGAGTAATGATTTCCACACATTGAACATTATTTGCTTCTTTTGGCGGCTTTGTTGACTTCAGGGGCGGCGTTACGGCCTGTCAACTTTTTCAAAGAAAACGGGCCTCGAGCGTCAGCGGGCCACCAGCAACTGGCCCCATGTTGCCAGTCAGCAGGCGTGTAACATGGCAGTATATTCATTTGTATATTTTTGTTCTTGGGCTTAATATGTGCACTTTGCAGCGCTCGCATTACAAGCTGCGTTTTCTCACCCTCCGGGATATACAGAAGTGTTATCACCTCATTGCCTTCTAACACTGGACCCTCCACATCAGCCACTTGCTGACAAAGCAGGGTTTAGAGCTCTTCAGTGGGCATTTAGTGTTTAAGCTCCCTGCTGGCTGGCCGTCTTTTGATAATCGGCTTCAAGTAACCTTATCTATGCGCCATTTTAATGTAGCACCCCAGACTGTTTTCGCTCTAAGCAGGGGACCCCCAACCATCATGTGCAATTTATTGACATATAAAACATAGGGCCTCATTAAGCATGTCGTGGTAGTGGTAAATAGTTCGGTATTTTGAAAAACTGCATGTTTTACTACTCTTCCAAATTTTGAGTTTCATGTCCGAATCCCTTCCATTGCACCTGCTTTTTATATGATATGATATGATAGTTTATTTATATAGCGTCTATACACAATGTGTTTCAAAGCGCTTCAAGGCAAGGGAGGAAACAAGGGAAAATATAATGACATTCTTACAGGCCATGAACAGTAAGGATGTGAAATTAACTATCGTACTCGGCCTGACGACATTTCAGACATAGATAAGGAAGGGAGGGGAAGAGTGGGAAGGAAATGCAAACAGACAGGCGACTACCGTACTAGGCCTGACGACATTTCTGGTAGAGCCGGAGGAAAACAAAAGGTGAGGGAGAGGGGTGCAGAAAGGGAGGGGAGGAACAAAACAAGCGACTATCATACTAGGCCTGACGACATTTCAAATAGTGCTGGGGGGAGAGGAAAAAAACAGTAATGGGAGGTTGGAGGAAACAGACGAGGTTGCTATCATATTAGGTCCAGGGACAATTCTGCTAGAGTAAGTGCATAGAAGAAAGTAAGGGGAGGAAAAGGGTGGGCGGGGCTTGCTAAGTGGTGAAAAAGAGCGGCAGGCAGGAAGGCACAAGGTGGGCGGGGGTTATGCCAGGTGATCTAGATCCACTTACACCTGCTCCCCATCTGCATAGGAAGAGGCTGGAGGGCTCCTTAAGTAGGAAAAAGAGAGGCAAGCAGGAAGGCACCAGGTGGGCTAATTACTGCCACAGAAAAACAGTACGAGATGGGCTATTACCACTCTCGGTAATCCCTCATTCGGTAACATGCTGTCCTATGAGATCTGAACATGGGGAATAACGGAAGGGTTTGCATGATTCAGAATCATGTAGTAATGGTTTTTGAATGTGGTGGTTTTTCCAAACTCCAAAGGAAATAAAGCCAAAGTATTAATGAGCCGTAAATCACATGTTGGGGACTAAATCAATAACATGACAAAAATGGCAGAAATTGAGCATAATTGTGTATCAAGTAATATGAGGACATTTTCAATACATTTTTGATCTATATGATTGATACATAGAAAGCCACACTTATCTGTGATATGCTGAAGAGGTTCACTATATCACTACCATCTGTTTAGCCCATTTTATTCTTTCCCATTGCACCTATTCCAGCCTTTCTCTTGTAATACCCTCCTGGCATTAAAATAAGTATAAAATAGTATGGGCCTCATTATGAGCTTGGCAGTAATTTGGCAGTAATTCCACCGAGTCACCCCCCAAACCTTTACTGCCATTTGTTCCCGTGGAGTTACCACGGGATTACAAGTCGTGGCAATTCCCCATTTTTGGAGGATTCTTGGGGAATTTACCACCAGCGGAATTATCACTCGGTAAAACCACTGATTTCTGGAAGTAAAGTTTCAATTTTACAGCAACAAGCTGCAAGCGAATCTGCCACTTTTCCTCCAAAAATGGGCCTTTTTGCCACGCAGAAATTCCACGAGTGGTGAATCCACCAAAAATTATAATTTGGCAGTGTGGGAAAAATTGCGGTAATTCTGTTACCACCAAAAAAAGTGACAGTAGCGGAATTACCATCAATTTTTTCCCGCAACGCCGAACTTGTAATGAGGCCCCATAAAGGTTTTATTTTTTGATACCAATAGTCAATGCCAAAAGGATTCTTAATGTATTTATTTTCTTACAATTCTTCAAAATATAGAAACAAATCTTGATATTTATAATTTTATGGGTGTATACAAATTGTAACAAAATCCAATAAAGATATTAAAAGAGTTGTATATCACATACCTGGTGAACAATGTCTGAGTCATAAGGAAGAAGTTTTTAAATGTTATGTTGTGTTTTGGGGGTTGGCAGTGGACTGAGACATATTTTAAATCGTTACTGTACATATTGAAACCAGATAGGCCCAATACTTAGACAAGATTTTAGCTAATGGTTACCTGCATTGTTTAAATTATCGCAAGAACAACACAGCAACCTTAAATGTAGGGAGTGACAAGGCCAGTAATTTGGGGGGTGGGACTTGGTGGAAAGGTCAGGCCAAGAAGTGCAGTAGCAGAATAGTAATGTATTATATAATTTATTATTTTAAATATTGCTTTTATCCAAAGAATAAGTCTCATGGGCAGATTGGTGCAGAATAATAGCCAACCAAACAAGTGTTGACAAAGAGGGAACGTTCACTGTTTTATAGCAAAAAAACAATGATCTGAGATGAGATGCACATACATGCACATGTTCGCGTGCAGATATAGATGCTCATAAAAACTGTGATTATTGTGATCATGTAAGACTGAAATTCCTATGCTGCAGGCCTGCCAGAGTCCCTGCTTTTTTTTTAAATGTCCCTGTGTGGCTTACCTGGTTCCTACAATTTTTCCTCTATGAATCTATAGTTTATCAAGAAAACAGTCCCTGGTGTGTTGTCTTCGGGAGCATACACCCCAAGTGATTGGCTGACGGAATATTCCTTCTTCTGGGCCCCCTCTTCCGGTTAGCATTGAAGAGTCAAACCTGGTCGGTAGAAGGTCCTATCCCTTTTTTCGTGGAGTATGGTATGGCTGTGCCCAAGGACAAAAGATTAGTTTAGTTATACCTATCCATATAGGGATTTAAGGGAATCTAACTAACAAAGAACTCCCTACATACCCGGGGGCAACTACTGTATTTGAGTTTCCCCCAAGCTTGTTTGTTGTATGCTTTTCTTTCCTCTGTAATTTTCGTTGGATTGCACTTAGTAGCACACCTGTTGTAATTTTAACTCTTGTTTGTCAAGTTGTTTTTATGCTTCAAAACAATTTACGTATGTTTTCTCTTATATCTTCACACAATGCACCATGAAACTGAATGATCCATGTTATGTGTATTCATGTACTACACTTTGAAGAAATCAATATAAAGTCTTCTAAAAAATGCACAAATGTTTTGGAGGAAATAATTTTTCTGAATGAGTATTTCATTTATGATTTTGAATTGCTCCATGACTATAGGTCAACATATGACTGTTGTTCTTTTCCCTCCAACCAGCTCAACTTCACTAAAACAAGGACAAATGCCAGTATTAGTGAATTGAGACAATCCATAGCACTCTCGAAAAGAAATTGTCGTTTGTTTGCTCCCCTAGAACCCACCTTTAATTAGACTGCACCAAGAGGGTAGGGTACACCTATGTTTTATGGATATGTGCCTGGCCCAAGGATAAGCCAACTTACCTGACATCTAACTCTATTGGAGAAGTCATGCAGCTAGACCTAATTTCTGTGGACATGCTGTGTGTGTGGATGTTGTAATGACCTGACTGGGTGGAATTTCCAGAGCCAGGGCAAGTCAACACAAAATATGGCCTGGGAGTTCTGGAGTCTCCAGTGAATCCATATTTCCTGAAAAAGGCCCTTGAAATAGGGATGCAGCAACTGTTAAGAATGTTTTTCAAAGTCACTACCTGCTGTAGGGCTTGGAAAAGCCAACCTAAGGTTGACAAGGTTATTCACAACCACAGTTCAGCAAAGTCACTCTCTTAAGTAGCATTGACCAAGCACCAAGGTTAAATTAAGAAGGAAGGTGGCACTTTGTGTACTACAGTAGTTGTGTAGTACAGTTAATACTTAACAGACTTGATAAGGAAAAGATCCACACATGTAAGTAACCTTCAATACTACATGAAGGAACACTTTAGATATTTCAAGGTAAGGAAAATGAATGGAATACATATATACAACACAATTATGTAATTCTCTGTGGGTTAAACACTACTTTAGATTCACAAGCAGCTATTCAAACAATAAATAGAGCCTTTTTGCAACGTGTTTGCTTCCACTTGTTAATAATGCGTCAACATTTAAAAATGGCAGCTGGGCTTTCCGTGCCTTGCTAGAGGCGTCTTGCCCCTCTACTTGCTGCATCTTGATTGGCCACCTGAACTCAGTTATTACCAATTGGCTTAGCCGGCAGGTGGAAGCCGGCCGCCCACCCAAAGGACCGCAGCTTAAGGGGCTGTCTGAGCCTGTCCGGGCCGTTACAGTTCTCGGGCCACATAGCTCTGCCTTCCTTGAGTTAATCTGGGAGCCAGTTTACACTGCTCATTCATGACTTAACCTCACCGAACATCAGCTTGTACCAAGGGGTCTCCTCCTAAATTCGCAAGACTCGACTGTGCGCCCCACTTAGACGGTGCCTGCACATCATCAAATTGAACGTGACACTGCTGTCGAGTCGTGCGGTAACACTACTAACATTTGTGTGGGGAATATACTTGCCTAAATATCCGGAACTTGTTTTGAGTGTTATACTCCCTTCGATCTACCTCTTACCACAACCACCTGCCACTCATTGTAAATATAGTATGTATCTTCTTAAAGGCATTCTGAACTATAACTATCTTCCAGCCTGTGCAAATGTTGTATGTACCACGTCATCCTTAAGTCATGCCTGATCATCACATTAGCTAACCATTGCGATTGCTCCACGCATCTCTCAAAGTCACACATGACCATAGCCCCTGTCAACACTGTCCTACGTTGTAGCCATTATCTCAAAGTTTTCTTCTGACCTTAGTCACCCCCTGTGTGAACGTTGTATGTATCACTCTATACTAGAGTCATGTTTGACTACTGCTACCGATTACTCACATGAACATCCTATGTTTCCCTTCAGAGTCACCTCTTACCTTAGCCTTCGAGTAGCCATAGTATACACTGCATGCACTATTTACTGTCTTTCTAACTACTGCCATTTACCGGCCATTATGCATGTTGTATGCAGTATCAAGAGACATCTCCGGTCTAGGCCTCTCATTAATTTAATTAAGTACCCTATTAGCCCTGTAACTTACTCTGCCTAGGAAACTGAGAGTACTGTTTATTGAGTATAATACACCTGAAATCTGTAACTGTAACTATGTAACTGTGCCTGTAACTTACATACACTGCCTAAGAAACTGAGAGTACTGTTTATTGAGTATAATACCTTAAACACAAAAAGGAGGAGGGGGCGTGATTTTTAAACTGTTACATCAAGAGCAACAACCCAAGATAGGTAAAACATATAAATCAACACAACAAGTGCTGTTGAGCAGTGTTCCACTACAGGTGGGAACACTCCTACTATCTACTACACAGAGAGGGAACAAGCGAACAACAGGACATTCCACAACCAAATGTTGTGCGGTGACCAAATGTACTAACACAGGAAAATTAAACCCGCTGTTAGACCACGCAAATAGTAAAAAAATATACCATTTTATTCAAACGCATCAATTAAAATCTCAAAGGTACAACACAAAATAACTCAATAAACATTGCATCTTCTGTTGATTTAACAGACATTTAACAGGCAAAAAAGAATGCACAGGGAAATAAACCGAAATAAAGAAGGCTTTCAGGCTTAACAAAACAGTAGGTCAAGCGCATTGGTCAACCAAGAGTTTCAAAAGATGACCAAAAGTGTGCTAAAGTCTCAAATATCCATTTATTGCCATACCACTCCATTACCATTCAGCCCAGTATAATTAATACACCTGCTAGCCTCTTCCTTACATGAACACTCGGCCTTCTCCCTCCTTGCTATCAGAATTACCACCAACCTATCAGATACTAAATCATGTACTTACTCGTTGCCAATAGCACATATATATATTGTCTCTGATTTGCCTTCTCTTTCTTCCTGCATTATCGCCTCCCACCACTGCCTCCGTGGCAAACCCCCAAGTTTACAATGACTTGGTCAGTACCAATTCATCATTGGTCAGGCCTTTTAAACACCAATTCTCTCTTACTATGACTACCCCTCTGCCACAGTCTAAGTGCATAAGACCAACAAAACTCATGCCTCCTTGCCAGCAAGCTGACGATATAGTCACGGCTAGCAGTAAAATATACTTATATACTTAGGCCCTACCTGCCCCTTATCACCTACCCAATGGATACAACTATAGGCCTCCAAGCCTACACCTAATCAACCATGCTCTACAAACCCGAGAAACCACAGGCTTTGATCTAGATTGAAATTCACTTACTGACGTTCAATTTATGACAATGATAAACTTAATACTGTTACCTCACCAATAAAGAGAACCAAACCTAAACGTCTCAATATTACCCCTACGAACAACCATACACGACCAAAATCGGTGTACAGCTCGTGAAACCCATTTAACTGTGACATTCCACAGATCAAAGGTGCCTTGATAAACGCTAGATCTATGGTAGCTTGTGTACTAGAGATTGCTGACCTTATTGTATCTAACCAACTAGACTTTCTAGCCATAACGGAAACTTGGCTTCATGCAGCTGCAGGTCCAACTCTATCACAAGCATCACCAGAGAACTATACCATACTTAGGCAAGATAGAGAAAATGCCTGAGGAGGCGTTATTGCCTTCATTGCTAAAACTAAATTACGATTAAGGATCCTCCCACAACTACCTTTCCCATCAGGAGAGCTTCTGTTAATCAAACTGCCTCTCGCAGCAACACAAACCATAACAATGCACCTCATCTACAGACCACCTGGCCGTACCTCAACCTTTGAGGAAGATATCACTTCACTTCTCACTATAAATAATAAACTTAGTTCACAAATCATCTTGCTTGGAGACCTTAATTTAGGACTCAATGATGTGCATGATGGAATGCGTCTACACTTGCTAATGCTATCACCGAACTAGGCTTAAGTCACTGCATCAACTCTCCAATACATACGAAGGTAGAATGCTAGACTGGCTAGCTGACCTTAATTGCATTACTAAAATCACTTAAATTGAGCCTTGTGCCTGGACGGGTCATCACCTTATCTCCTTCACCGTACAAGACACCGCCCAACCTAACCTGCAACTCCCTCTGGCTCCCCCAGCATTTACCAGAAATAAGCGCAATATAACAGTGGAGAACCTATCACCGCTTCTCCAGCCTATTACTAACTTTACATCTACCAGCTCAGACCCTTCAGTGCTAGTTGACCTCTACGACCATTGCATCAATCGAGCCATAGACAAAATAGCACCTCTAAAACTGTGCAAAGGTAAACCTCGAGCCCACCTAATTTCTTGGTACACCCCTAATCTTAAAGCACTACGGAAAGAAAAAAGAAGTGCAGAATCCTCATGGAAAAACAATCTTACAGTGGAAAATAAGGAACAATTCTTTAAAACAGCTACCAGATATAAATCTGAGATTCTCCAAACTAAAAAAAGACACATACAATGACAGAATTAACAAAGCAAACTCTAACACTCAAGAACTCTTCATCATCTTAAGAGAACTCGAATCCCCCATTCCTCCTACGGAAGTATGCACCAAGGACAAGTCTTGGTGCTCAAATATCCAAACCGCCCTCTCCGACAAATGTAATCTTCTACAAAAGAAAATTACAACTAAAAGACGTAATCTCTCAAGGGATATCCCTTTATTGAAGCCACAAACTGCACAGCCTAAACCAGACACCCGCTTCAAATTCACCCTAGTCTTCACCCAAGAGGTTGAGGCAATAATTGCCTCCCTCAAACGATCAAGATGCCAAGGAGATACTTGCCTGGCACCAATTATTAAAGAGGCAGCTAGGAAGCTAGCTCCTTTCATCACAACATTAATAAACTCCTCCTTTGATACATGTACCGTACCAACTAACCTTAAAGATGCTTGGGTCCTCCCACTACTGAAAAGCCAAACCTTGATCCCAACATCGCAACCAATTACAGAAGAATAACCACTGTTTGATTTCTCCTGAAAATTCGAGAGAGGGTACGTTTATACAGATACAAGCTTATCTTGAATCTAATAACTTCCTTGGCCTCAAACAGTCTGGTTTTAGGCCTAAACATGGAACAGAATCAGCTCTAATAGACTTGAAAAACCAAATGGACGACATAAGAGATTGTAGAAAGCTCGCCCTCCTTCTCGTCTTAGATCTCTCAGCTGCATTCGACTTAGTTGATCACAAAGTCTTATGCAATCACCTAATGTCAGCAGCCCATGTCTCCACCAAAGCCACGGCCTGGATAAAATCCTTCCTGGATAACCGAACTACAAGGGTCTTCGCACCTACCGTGTCAGCTGAGCCCACACCTATTACCTGTGGAGTCCCACAGCGGTCTTGTGTCTCTCCTACGATGTATAATATATTTCAGCAAGCCCCCTTTGGATGACCTTGACAACCTGGGTGTCATCTACGCTAATTATGCGGATGACACCCAGATTCTCATCCCCACTAACGGTGATCATGATATTGACTCAACCTTGCTCAATAAAATCTACCTTATCATCCAAGCATGGATGGCCAATCATGGCTCTGTCTTAACGATGATAAGACAGAGCTCCTTCTCATAGGTTCTCCCATCAGACTAAAGAAATTGAGCAACCAACTCAACTCATTCAATATTGACAGCAATATTACTAAAGTATCCAAAGAGGTAGAAACCTTGGTGTTCTATCTAGACTCAACATTAAATTTGAAAAGACAAGTTAATGCCACAGCCTCTGCCACCTCTTGCACCTGTAAATTAATCAATGCATGTAAACCATTCCTCTCGACATCTAGCTGCACTACTAAGGCCAGGGCTTTAACTTTTTCTAAAATTCGCTATTGTAACGCCTTATACCTAGGGTCGATTAAAAATAACATTAACAAACTGCAAATCCTGCAAAATGACGCATTAAGAACTGCATTAAACATTCCTAGAACGCAGCACATGTCAGTGTTCAGACGAGGAATCAAATGACAATCAGTCATGGACAGAATTCATTTGAAAACTTAACTCTTACCCATAAATACCTTAACAACTCAGCCCCTACACACTTAGCTGACACATTCTCTATAAAGACCTCAGAACGTCTTACCAGAACCATACATTCACATTGCCTAAGGTTCCTAGATATAAGCTCAAGAAAGCAGGAGGTAGTAGCTTCCGGTCATGGCAGCCAATTGTGGAACACCATGCCTGTAGCCTTAAGATCAGAATCATCATTCCACAGTTTTCGATCAAAATCCAAAATCTGGCTCCTCTATCTTGATTGCTAAGTTGTTTCTACACACTACACCTGCAGACACCCGCTATGTAAATCCTGTAAATATTGAGTGCCATAATGTAAATTATCCATTGTATCTGTATCACTCTCACCTATGTTCCTGATTTATATGTAACCATGCATAATGCGCCCAGACAACTCGTGTACTTTGTAATATTGAGTACCTCAATGTAAATTATCCATTGTACATGCATCATTCTTACATATGTCCTGATTTATATGTAACCATGTAAAATGCGCCCAGATACTTCCGGGTTAGGCGCGCTATATAAATTAATAAACAAACAAACAAAACAAACATTCACCAAAGTAGGGAGTACATCTGTTTAAGCACATTGTAATACTGTGTCACCCGGAACCATATAATAAAACTTCAGAAATCCAGCCCAAGCCTGTACCAAGTCTCAGGTAGTCCTTTAGGTGCCTCAAAAGGTCCTCGAGTGGAGAGGTGAGTAGTCCAGAAGAGCCCACTTAGTTAGTGGATTTAAAGTACTGAAGTTATTAGTGCAGGGCAAATTCAGCATGCAGCATAGAGACTTAAGAGTCTTTAGAACAGCTGTCACTCCTGGGGATTTCAAGGATCACCCCCTGAAGTACTGATGTCAGAAAGTTGACCCACTGCCCGAGAAAGAATCTGTGAGAAAAGAGATGAGTTGCTAGAGACCATCAACTGTAAAATGACAGAGGTTTTCTTTTTTGGTATCAACTCCCTGTTGTTCCTTCCCTTCCCTGGGGTGACTCCGTACTTGCACTCTGTCACTGGAGCCTATGCACTCCTCTTCTGATACCAGAAGGTGGATCCCCTCTACAGTGAATATCTGCATTGAACTATTGCCCGATTGAGGAGTCCAGGAATTCCAGGGAACTGCAAACCAAGAATGAGCCCATCTTTGACACAAATGAAGCAATATTTTCTTTCACATCCAATAGGATGCAATCATGAGGTACCGTCTGCATCATTGTTCGATTTTTACCTTAGTCTGACATTTGGATACAATTGTTACAAAAATGACTGTGATGAACTGGAACATAATGTACAAGCCTTCTCATATCCATGTTGTAGGTGAGAGCCTCCACCACGTATGCTGCCATTGATTCCAGTGTTAATGCTGCTGCGCAATATGACCATCTCCTGCTCAACCAATGAGCCCACACTTTGCTTCACCCTTGAAATCTAAGTTAAACCGAGATTGTGGTTCATCCAAGGAATGTAGACTTGTGGCACCCCTTAAGCCCCAGTTGACCCCTTGGCCATTCTCGGCTGGTGGTTGACTCCAACCATCATGGTTCTGAGCCTTCGAATGTGTAGATACACAGACTCATGTATTTCATCAAAGAACACTGCTTGTACATGTACATGCCAAATACTACTGCATATCACTACATTTGATGGAGATACTCTATTTGAACAGTACCTTAGCCTTTTTGTTTGGGACTTTGAAGTTAAAGAAAGCATCCCTGGAAGTAGGGTGGGGGCTCAAACCTCTCTGCTAGTGCTCTTCTTTGTACTCCTAATTATTTGAAAGCAAAATAAATGCCTATCAAGTGGATGCGAATCTGGAAGTCCATCATTAAACACCCATAATACTTATTAGCTGCAGTGCCAATAGCCCCACCCTTGGCACTTTGAAAAGTCCAACCACTCTTTCACAACATAAAGATCACTTGGATGCAGCAAAAAGGAATATTTGAACAACAAAAGAAAAAGAGGAAAATAGCAAAGAAGTAAAGACTGTTGGTAGTCTAGAAAGATCTGAACTTTAGCATTCTCTGTGATTGATAGACATACTATAACCAGCACTTTCTGTGGCAGATCTTCTCAGCTCCCAAAGACACAGGGTGATATTAAGAAGGATTTTTTTTTAGTAGATAAATCAAAAAAAGAATTATGAATATGGACAGAATATTGTTGTAAAATAAAAGGTGCTCATTGGCCAAGTTGTACAAAAAACAGTTTGGATCTGAACCCAAAATACAGTGCAACATGCAATGAAATCTGTAGGTTTTGCTTTTCTCCTATTTTTTGGTAATGGAGCGACCAGCCTTATCTGAATACCCACATCAGTTCAGCTATTGAGACCTTATTAAGATTAATAAAAGACTTATCATGAAAGGAATCAGAGATGTGATGGCGCCTGGCATGCAATGGCATTCTGTGGGGCCTGTGGAGGAAAACCTAATCATAGGAAATCATTGATGGGGAGGATCAAGCCCTCAGCTCAAGCGTCTACTCGCTTCACATCCTAGGGTTTTAATGTCTGGGCTAGTAACACTCTGGCATTGATGTGTGCCTAAGTCCATGGAGCCAGCCTCTCACTCATGTTAGGGTCATTGCTGTCCCTACCTCCACCTGAAATGCAAAGTGGCCTTCATAGCTGGCGAACACTGATATTTATTGAGGCTGCGGAGGCTTTTGTTCAAAACTCACCCTCTACTTGAAATGCAGTGCAGGTGAGCCAGTGTGCATGAGCATGAGTAGTGGCTAGCCAAACCCTAGCTACACACAAACACTCCATAATGCTTCAGGTGGGCAATAGTAAAGACAGCTTGACAGGCTTGCAAGAGAAGGAACGCTATGTAGGGAGAGGGTTTTACATGTAACAAAGGTGATTATTTTGTTCCTTATATATTGAGATCCAGTGTACCTACCTTGAATGTTAAACAGGGGTGTGGGAGCCCTTCTACTGAGAACGAACAAGGGTCAAATACCCTGTGCTATGGGATTTCTCCCACTCAGGAGGGTCTACAACCATGTTTTAGCTCACTGCACCCTTCACAGAGGAGAAATATCCGTTTGCATATAATCCTGGTCCCACCCACATGGGCAGTCCAGCACCAAAATGCTAGGCAATTCTCATCTGAGCAAGAGTACCACCATCAACACCAGACATGTGTGTTCGGCCTTTTGGGTCTCAGCAGTGAGGTGAGGCTGAGCCTCTCTAAGCACGGTGAGCACTGGGTCCATGTCCGGAATACCCTGGGTAAACTAGGGTAACTTAGGGTGAAATCACAAGTTTTAAAAATTAAACAAGGGTGTGGGAGCCTCTTCTGAGGATGAACATGGGTCAAATAACCAGTTCTATGGAATTTCTTCCACTCAGCAGGGTTTTCTACAACCATGTTTTAGCTCACTGCACCCTTCACAGAAGAGAAACATCCATGAATGTTAGGCAGAATTGCACGAGAATGAATGCATTTAGCAGAGTTGTGTGAGAACAACTACTATTCGGGGAGAGGGTTTGGCATATGTACTGTGGCATTGTAGCATGGCATCTAACATAGTTTGTATGTTTCCCTATGCTTGTATGGCGTTTGGCAATGGGTACTGTAGATAACTGAAGAATGATGAAAGAAATGTTAAGGATATCCTAGAAACATTTTGTTTTCTTTGTTCATTATCACTACAGATTTAATGTTCATAGGTAAATGGGCTATATGAAAAGCTCCCTGTGTACGCAGCTATTTCAGAACTGCTCAAGTGCTGTGGCATGCTTTCCCGCTTAGCATATCACAGCCACAATGCATGATCTATCTCAGCTGTACTGTTCTTAGTGTCAAACACGTTGGGCATTATGGCCTTCAAAGCTTTTCAGGGATATGGCTTTCATCACGCATGTCCATGTTATAAGCCAAAAGACAATCTCACACAGCCGAAGTTCCTCAAAGTTGATGCCCATTGCCAAGCCAAGGGTTCCTCACCCAAAGATGGGAGGTTGCGTCTATTCAAATGCAGCTCTATACTATGCCCTTTAATTTTAGATGTCCACCAATATGGTTCCTGACCAACGGTTCGTTATAAGGCGGTATGTAAGCACCATCTAGATGTTGGAAGTATTGCAATGGAGTACAGGTATGAGGGAGATGGGATGTGAGTAGAAACACACAGTTTATCAGTGTTGTTTCGTTATTTTTTCACCCATTGTCTGCCATGGCCATATTTGCCCCTAAGACATTCCCACCCACACCTGCCCAGCCACCTTCAAAACACATCCTCTTGCAATCTTTATGAACGAACTCTATCAAGCAATAACATTAATACGTGTGCTGTATACAGCCTGTCAGTGTTATTTCTAGGCAGTCTTTTAAGAGCTAATGCCTTAAATGTGTTGCTAGTATAATACAATTGTCTTAACCAAGTGTGCCTCAATCACTTGATTTATAAGTTGTATGTCTGTCACAGCATCTGTTCCTTGCACTAAAGCCCTGCTTAAAACTAAGCGTTGGCAAAGCTAACAGTTTTGGTTTGTGTATAGGTATTAGGTAGGAATCTGCCAGGGACTGCAATCTTATACCCTGGTACTCACATCAGTTTCCAGCTGTTGCCATCTTCTTTTCAGATAATACGATTATGGCAGTACCTCGCACATGCGTATCCCTGACAAAACCTAAACTGTTAACTTTGCCAATGGTGTTTTCTATCCGGCCTTTCCCCCTGGATATTAATATAATTGAAATAGTTTATATAATGCTTTTATACTGTTATGTTTGCGACTTCAGTTTTAAAGTTCAATGCGCCACCTTTGGTTTCTGGATTCATTCTCACTTCTAAGGGAGTCACCAGATCACAACATCCAAAATGGTTTAGGTCAACATTACTTGATATCCAGCAGCAGGTAAAAATGAGATCCCAGACGTCTTCCACAAGGAGGAATACCTGTACAGAGCTCATGATTTATGTGTAGCAAAGTTGATTATATTCTCTCTTTCTATCCCTTTAGGACAGTGGTCTTCAAAATTTTTTGGCCTGGGCTCCCCTTGAGCAAATTTTGGGCAGGCCGGGCCCCCCCAAAAATGGCAAATGGACAGTATGTATTGCGCGCCGTCACTGCACCCTACTCCCAGTATAGTCCCTGGGCCCCCCCACCTGCTCCCATCTCAGTCGCTGGGCTCCCTCATCTCACTCCTACCCAGTCCCTTGGCTCTCCCCACCCCATGACACACCCTGGGCTCTCCCCACCCTGCTCTCACCACTATCCCATGGCGGGTGGTGAATTTTTTAAGTTGAGGGCATAACTATTTCCCCCAAAAATGCCATAGCGACCGAGCGCAGTGCGGGAGCCTGAACCAATCAAGGGGGGTTCGAGGGCCTTTCCCCCCTTTAATTATTTTAAAAATAATCGGTTAAAATGAGCATACTCTAAAAAAATGGGTAAATAGCAAAACAGTTTGCAATTGGTACTGGGGGACACAGGGGGCAGGCATGAAATGGGCCTAACACAATCAACATGATTATGTGTGTATGCAAGGGGGAAAGCATGGTATTTTTGACTGGACATCTATGATAGAAATCCAGTAAAATACCATCCCTGTCCCCTGGGCTCTACAGCGCCTCAGAAGGAGAGCTGATTTTGGAAGGTGGGTAGGAGTATTGTGCAACAAAGGCATTTAGGCATTTTTAAAATGCCTTTGTTGTACAACCCTCCTTCCCCCCTCTATTCACCACTTGCCAAAATCAGCTCAACGGATCAAACAAAACTAACATTTACACACACACAAACACACACACACACACACACATACAGCAATCACTCTATCATTCACACGAGCATCCATCACCATACACTTACTCATAACACACGCATACACGCATCGATACATATGTTTAAATTAAAAAAGAAATGAACATAAAAGTACCTTCTGCATTGGCCTGCGTGTGGGTGCTGAAACACCCTGCTCCAGGCTGCTCTGTCCGTATGTGCGAGGAGGTGCAGGAGCTCCCGCTCGCACATACAGACATGCAGTGCCCCAGCCAGCATTTCCAATGAGCTATGCAATGCTGGCGAAGCAAAACGCCTCAGCCTTGCATGGCTCAGTGAACATGTGCGGCTGAGGAACTGAACTGAACTGTCAAACGGAAATAGTGTTTCCTTTTGACAGTTCAGCCAGCCCCGGAGCACTCCCTCAGCTGGAAAAAGCAGCCGAGGGAGTGCTCATTGTTTCACTGGACTGGGTCCTTAGCTCCTCTATAATGGGTGAGGGGGCCACTGGGTGGGCGTCCCCTCGCCATTTTGGATTAGCCGCCAGGCTCGGACTAGCCTATAGCGCAATGCCTGTACCAAAAATGCAAAATGCTAGTGTGGGCCAGTCAAAATGTCCCACCTTTTTGGGCCAATGTGGGCCAGTTTGATAATTTACTTCACTATGCAGTTAGTAATTTTGACCATTGTTGCTGAATAAATATTCTTTAAATATCACAATTTACTTTACATTTTAACACAAAGCACCCACTTGGGTACTATTCAAACAGTCTGTGACTATAGGAATGAATATCCATTTACAACTGCAGGCCACTTTTTCATTGGTGCCTGAGACAGTTTCATGCTTCAGTCCGACTATGTGAGCCTCCCCAGCCCATTTCTTCCAATGTAAAAAAAAAAAAAAAAAAATATATATATATATATATATATATATATATATATATATAGCTTGTATTTTTTTATTTTTTACATTTCCTTCTGGGCTCTCACGGCCCCCCCAAGGAATGCGGCCGGGCCCCCTCTGGGGGCGTACCCCACAGTTTGAATACTGCTGCTATAGGGTGTACCTCCCGTGAGCGCTGTCCACACTGTTTTCTATTTAGTTAAAGGCTCTTGCTTTCTTTTGCAATCAACAGGGACACACAAAATAAGGGGAGTTAGAAGGAGAAGGAAGAGATTGGAACGTTTTTACTGGGTGTATGGGAAGGAGTCAGTGATAGAAGACTTGTCATTTGTAAAGGGTGAGAGTAGTAGGTTTATGGGAGGTTGGTGATAGAGGTAATTGTATATGTAATGGGGAGAGTGGGAAGAGAGGCTGCGGCCATCAGGCAGAAGGGGGAGAGAGAAGAGGGGAGATATGCAACAAGGAGATGACACAGGCAAGAAATAGGTGGCTGAGAAGAGGCTTGGGTGGCAATAGGGCGAAGGTTAAGAAAAGAGGAGTGTCTTTGCAAGAAAGGGCTAATTAAACACATGGGGCCTCATTAGGACCCTGGCGGTAGGGGGTTAATGGTGCCGGTAGAGCTGCCGGTGCCGTTAGCCCCCTACTGCCGTACCGTTAACCCCCCTACTGCCTCATTACAAGGTCTGCTCACGGGACCCGCTAAGGACGCCTGGTAAAACCAGGCGTCCTTAGCGGGTCCCGCTCGCAGACCAGGATGCTTACAACGGGCCCGTCATTAACACTGCCAATACAGACCAAGAGACAGCATACTGTATATATATAGAGGGATGCCAGTGAGATAGTAGGGCTGGCAGCTGAGAATGTGATGGGATAGTGTGGATGATACTGAGGAGGTGGACCGCAAAGGCTCCCCTAAATATATGAATGTTAGTGCATGTCTGTATTTACGAGGATAGGAAATTCCACTGGTTAGGGGTGAGGGGGGAGAGGGAGTGGAATCGAGAGGATGCACAGGGTCAACGAGGGACAGCAATATTGAGTATGTATTGTTACAGTTTTATTCCATGGCACACTCCAGCCATGGACTCCTTCCCCGACAATGAATGTGGCGTACAATAAAGCGCTTTTTAGTTTTAATAAACCACAGGTTCTTTTATTTGAGTAGGCCTCCAGCCCGTCTCGCACCCAACCTTCACAAATACCCCGTGTCACAATGGACTAGGAACCAGGCCGGTGTGTATCAATAAGATATTTATTAATTTATTATTTAATGAACATAGAAAAATATTCAAAATACAGCAGCCACCAATATGTGGCAACACAAATGCAATGATTCCTACAGAACAATTGGTGCGGATATCCTATCACAGTTTACACGGATCTTTAATAGCAACACAGGAAAAAGAACAGTTTTTAATCAAATGATAGCACCAAAGTTTAGCACTCCCCCCTGCAACACCCACCCCCCAAACATCAACTAACGTAGTTCCTTTGAATGGAAGGCAGTGGCAAGTAGTAAGGATAGAGAGAGAATCGGATTTGGAATAAAGCCCACCACCCCAAGATGGGAAGCCAGAACAGAAAGTGAAACCCCATTTTTGGAGCAAAAAGGCAGAATCGGACTTTGGTTATTACTCGCACGGCTACTCACAACTGCTAGGGGACAGATTGAAAGGAAATTCTTGTTGCTACACTTGATGAGATAGGGAAGTTTATAGGATAGTCAGCACACCAGAGCAACGTGGAAAGAAAAGGAACAATCGATTTTGGGAGAAAGCAAATGCAAAAGGAAATATACAAACTGCAAATGGAAATTCATTTTATACGGGATTTGCAATGATAGGTAACTAGGGAAGGGGTATAGCTTTCAAAATCGGAAATCGGTTTTCAAGGACAAGGACAGAGGTACATAACAGATAAGATTCTAGACATACAGGGTTGCTCTCAATGGGACTACGGTTTGGGTTTTTTAATAGGACAGATGCAAATGAGGAGTTTGTGTGGTAATGCACACAATACACAGGTAAATTCGGTTTTCAGTCACACAGAGACTAATTCTGTTGAGGCTATACTTTAATGACTATAGTTATTGAAGAAAGACACTAGGGACAAAGGGGTTAATTTCGAATTTTAACCAACTCGTACTGTGAATTTCAATGGGGAATTAATTGATTTACTTCAAAATAATGCTAAGGATTTATACAGACAACTGAGATATTTATCAAAGGAATACGCTAACATACACAGGCTAATACGGATTCCTCTATGGAAGGGTGAATGAATTATACTGGCAATTTAGTACTTTCAATGGGATTTCAATGGGGTTTCAACGGGATCTTCAATGGGGTTATCTGCTACTTCCAAAGTGAGCCTTGGTTTGGGATTCCGGAAAGCCAGCTGATCTCATGACACTCTGGACTGCTAGAGCATGGAATCTGGTCACTGCACTCTCCTGGATGGGATTCTGGACAGCGAGCTGGATCTCAGGACGCTCTGGACTGCTAGGCAAGGGGTCTGGTCTCTGCACTCTCCTTGGTAGGGCTCAGCTGCCTCCTCTCTGTCCTCCTTCTCCTGTCTCCCCGGATTCTTGTGTGTCTCCTTGTGTGTGTGTACAGTCCCCCCCTTATGTAGCCCAAATGACATCATTCACTTTACAATTTAGGAGGAGAACTCTATAATTACTCCTACCATGGGATAGGACAGCTTACCATTCCTCTCTTCGCCCCCTGGCATCATTGGGTCAAGGAGAGAGAGCACCATCTGTCTGTTTGGCATTTATTATAGTTCTTTGTTCTCAGGTCTACTTTTTAGCAAAACTGAGTTATGCCGCATAACTCCAAACTTATACTAGCCCTAACCATGTAATCTCCCCCACACACGGATTTCCCTGAAGTGGTGGTGTCTTTTCTCTGTGGATTTTAAAATCCATTTTTCTTTTGCCATGTGGAAAATGCTGCGGTTCACATGAAAGGGAAAACAAAGCCGTTTCCAGTTGGAGTGTTGAATTTCTTGCCCCTCATGTGAATTAAAAGGCAAACAAGGCCAATTTTGGATGTAGTGCCTACTTCTTGTCATTTAAATGAAATCAGAGCAATGCAGAGCCGTTTGTTGAAATGTTTAACTTTTTGTCATTCATATGGGATAAAATGGATCTATGTGATAACTACGACTGCCAAAAATGCTGAATTTTTTTTTAACTCTTTACACCACATATATATGCGAGCGAGACCCCCCGCAACCTCCCTCCATATTAATATTATGCTCTAAACCCCCCCCCACATCTATATATATGGTGTAAGGGAAGGGTTAAAAGGCATTTTCGGCGGTCGCCATTCCCAGGTCGACATTTTTGTACGATTCTGGATAAAAGCACACGCAGGGCCGTTCTTGGTGCAATGTTTAACTTTTTGTCATTCAGATGGGATAAACGCAAACACAGGGCCGTTCTTGGTGAAAGGTGTTCAAATGCTTGCCACACATGTGCCAGGGAAAGCAAAGCACAGCCGTTTTTGGTGGTAATGTTCAGCTTTTCAGGTGACAGGGATTTCTGTTTATGCACCCCACAGTATGGTGCCAAGGTGAAGGATTGCAGGTGGGGAGTAGCGGGAGATGGATTGAGTTAGTAGGGGTAGTCAGTGTTTTAATTTAAAGACCAACAGAAGAAATCTGTAAAAGGGACTTGCTGTGCATGGAGGGCCAGCTGATGTGGAGGCGGTGGGCAGAGGTGGGTGAATAACAGTGGCGGTTATAGAGGCGGCGAGTTGGAAAGTTGAGGCTTTTGTGAATGGGTGCATTAGAGGGGAGGTAAAGAGCCAATAGGGGTGCTATAGCACCTTTTTTTAAAACTTTAGTTTATTGGCAGGAAGTTAAGACAGGTACAGCACACATTTCACAGAAAAATTCGAGAGTTACAATATCACACTTAGGCATTATGCCATACACTTTTCAAGCAGTCCAAACTGGGGAAGGGGGAGATGACCAACATTGCGATGGAGCGTACAGGGCTCAGTGCTTATAGTGCGTTATGCGAACCCGGCGGGGGGGTGGAGCTCCACTCATCTTCGTCCATGTTATTTAGATAGCTGCAGAACTCAGTCCACACGTTTGTGGGATGGGATGTCGCGGGGAGGGAGCCAATGTACTCCTCTTCACATATTTGTACCCAAGTGAGCGACTTCAGCCACATCTCGAGGGTGGGGGGGATCAGCATTTCCAGCATTGTAATATACATTTCTTAGCGACAATGGCACTCACGTTTAAAAATGTTGACATTTTTTTTGTATTTTCACCAGCCCATATTCCAAAAAACAGAGCTAGTGGATCGAGGTCCACTGGGGTCCCAACTGTTTCTGAGAGCGCCTTCGTCACTTCTACCCAAAACACACTCAGCGCGGAACAGGACCAAAACATATGTATGTGTTCTGTGAGTTGTGTGTGAATTTCGCCACTCTGTGCGGTGTATAATAAAGTCTATTGAGGAGTTTATATTTTATGGACCGGAATCTGGCGTTGAATGACACATTGCGCGTATGTGTGCACATTTTGTTCCACATACCATCAGTAATTTCCAGTTCTAGCTCCCTAGCCCATATTTCACATGGTTGAGGGGGTACCACTACTGATTTCCCCAGCTGCATTTTATACAAAGCGGATATTACGCCTCTACTGCCAGCAGAATTTGCTATGTATTGAAGTTCGGGTGAGTCTAGGGGCTCGTCTGGGTTGGAGGGCCACATTTTATGGATCGCCGCTCTCAGCCTGAAGTATTGCAATAGCTCTAGCGCTAAGTTAGAGTGTTTGGGCCGCCACGTCTGAGGGGTGATGAATTTACCGTCCGGGAATAGATCTGTGAGTGCCCGGTAGCCAAGGTTCTCCCAGTGTTGTAGGATATGCTGGTCATGGGTGGAGGAGAGTCCAGGAAAGTGCCATATGGGGAGCCATTTGTAGTACGGGCGTTGCTCATGTTGTGGGTCCAACATACTGTTCCACGCCCTGATTGTGGTAGCTACCGGATCTGCCGGAGCATTTGTTCGGTATGTGCGGTGCAGTAATAGGGTCATGATGTTAGTCCCATCTCCCGCCAGTTTCTCAAGTTTGACGTGTTTGGGTGGATTTATGTTTGTTTGTTGTTGTTGTTGTTTGTTTTGTTTATTTTTTTATAATGCGCTCCAGACCCACAGGTTACCGGGCGCAGCAGCAAGCATATGCGAGACTTACAATGTTACATGAATAAGTTTACAGTATGACACTATTACATGAATGTACAAATAGCAGTTACAAAATTACAAGAATGTACAATTGGCAATATACAGAGTTAAAAGTTATATACATAAGGGTCACTAAAACATCTAGTACAATGGGTGGGCTGCACGTGTGAATGATTCATAGCAGGTGTCTAGTCGTTGTTAGCGTTAATGTGTTTAATGAAGTTCCTTCTGAAGTGTGGGAAAGGTTGGTCTACTCTTAGGTTAGGTGGCAAAGCATTCCACAAGTTGGCAGCTCTCACAGGGAAGCTGGCACCACCGATTTTAGCAAGTCTAAATCTGGGTACTATCAGGCAGTTAGAGTTGGCGAGTCTCGTAGGTCTACTAGATGTTTTTCCTTTTATTTTGTCTGTCAAGTAGCTAGGAGCAGCATTATCTAGAGCCTTATGGGTCAAGGAGATCATTTTTAGGTGGATTTTGTTATCAGTGGAGAGCCATTTGTGTATAAGTGTGCATACCAGTTTGTAGCATGTTGGACCTGTGCCGCGATCCAGTACAAAGTTGGGTATGGGGCTGTAAAGCCCCCTTTCTCGTAGGGTAGGGTCATGTGTTGCCACCTCTTGCGGACAGCCCCTGAATGCCAGAGGAATTGGGCACATGCCGCGTGGAGCCTCTTGAAATATTGCCTCCCGGACCAAACTGGTACATTAGCAAAGATATAGAGGAGCTTGGGGACCGCAATAATTTTTATCAGGGACAATCTGCCCGCAAGAGGCAGTGGGAGGGTACGCCATCTAAGCATTTTGGACTCTATGAGCTGTGCCGTTGTCGTGTAATTGTCCGCCAGTAGGGAGGCTTTGGTTAACAACACCTGAACCCCAAGATACTTGACCCCGCCCGGGGACCAGCGTAGAGAGAATTCACATGCCGGCTGTTGGGTTGTCGCAGTGAGCGGAAACATTGCTGATCTAGAGTAATTAATAGTGAAGCCAGAGTAGGTGCCTATTTTGGTGATGTCGCGGATGATCGGGTCTGGGTTTATGGAAGGGTTTCTGACATAAAGTAACACATCATCTGCGTACAACGAGATGATTTCCGGTGTGTTCTGTAAGCGGATGCCCCTACGGGTATGTCAGTCTCTGACATGGTCCGCCATGGGCTCAATGGCGGGGGCAAAAAGGATGGGGGAGAAAGGGCATTCCTGCCGGGCGCCCCTGTGTAGCGCAAATGGAGAGGACATGATGGAGTTAACTAACACCCTGGCATTTGGACCCCTATACAGCAATTCTATGCAGGAGATCATATTTGGTTCCACCCCCATTTTCCCCAGCACGGCCATAAGTATTGCCATGAGACCATGTCAAATGCCTTCTGGGCGTCTAATGTGACCGCCACTGCGTCCGCCTTAGGGTCGATTCTGGACATTACGTTGAAAAGCCGGCGGATATTAAGTGCAGTAGAGCGGCCCGGGACAAATCTGCTTTGGTCTTCATGGACCAGATGGGGCATGAGTGGAAGGAACCTATTCGCTATTATTTTGGCCAATATTTTCATGTCCGTGTTAATAAGGGATAAGGACCTATAAGAAACACATTCGTCTGGGGGCTTTCCTGGCTTGGGGAGCATGGTTATTAGGGCTTCCCTTAAGGAGGGAGGGGGAATGGCTAACCGGAGTGATTCGGTCCAGACCCCGTATAATACGGGAGCTAGGATGGCAACGTGTTCTTGATAGAACTCAGAAGTGAGCCCATCAGGTCCCGGGGCCTTGCGTTTTGGGAGATCTGAGATTACCTGGACTATCTCATCCAAGGTGACCGGGGCGTCGAGCTGTTCACTAGTGCTTTGGGAAATGAGGGTCATAGGGATGCTTTCTAATAGGTCGTCTAAGTTGTGGGTTGTGTGTTCCCGTTGGGGGCAATAAAGAGTGGCGTAGAAGTTTGCGAAAGTGTCCATAATGGCATGGTCCGACCAGTGTCTTGCGCCTTGACAATCTGTAATGCTATCTATTCGGGTTCTCCCTCCTTCCGCACGCACCAGCCTAGCCAGGGTTATTCCAGGTCTGTCTCCCTCGCCGTACTTGCGCGCGGCAGCGGGCCGAGCATAGTACCGCACCTCGCTAAGGGCATGAGATTCGTATGATTCAAGTTCTGTCCTGATCCGAGCCAGGGTTGCGGGAGCAGGTGCGGAGGCGTATTCTTGTTCTAGGGTTTTAAGCTTAGTTTCAGAGTTGTTTAAGGCCTGCCTTATGGCTTTGAGAACCCCCACCTCCCTCGAAATGCACATCCCTCTGATGTATACCTTAAATGCCTCCCAGCGGGTCCCCTCGGGTGTATCTTGTGTATTGTTCATCTGGGCTTAATACAACTGCTTTTAATGTGTAAACATTTGTTTTGATCTTAATCTTATTGTGATTTATCATTTTTTGTAGACTCCTGGGTACTCTACCAGGCAGACGTTGTGAAACCAATCTCGCCCTCCACTCTTTCTGTATTACATTAGACCTCGTGAATTGAACTTTCTTTTATGTACCACAACAATATCATGTAAATTGAATAACTCCTCTTAATTGTTTTTTTTATAGTACATGTTAACCAATTATTATGTTTGTTTTCCATTAGGATTTAAAACCTGAAGTTTGAGATTACTTTCTCTGTACAGTTATGATCACTGTGATATGATGCCTCTTTCTACAACTAACAGCACCAGCACTGCTGGGTTTGGTTGGTCCACTATGTGATATCCATGACTGTCCGATTTGAGTAAGCACCTTTTGCGGCCTCTATTCCCCTTTTATCAGTACCAGTTTCGACCTCTTGTTGGGTCACTCCACACTCTTATTAATCTTTCAGACTTTCTTATTACGTTCTTAACTACAGTACACATTAGCCACCCTTGTTACTACTATTTCTATTATAATTTTTTTTCCCATTTATATGACTTTTGATACTGTTTATATCACTACTCTATACCGTTTTTTCATTATTTTTTCTTGTCCCTCTATTCACCCATTTTCCTTATCTGTAATCTCTAGTTATTTTGTTTCCTCGGCTTTTCCTTGTAAGAACCTCCTTAATCATCCATTGAACATGTTATGTTTGCTCGCAGCACTTGAGTTACATTTCAATATGGCCACCGTACTACATCGAAAAGGACACTCTTTGTCCTTCTTCTGATTTGACTTCTATTGCATCCGCTTGGATTATCACGTGATGCATTCATCACGTAATCCTTTTTTAAGGGTTTTACGTCGTTACCGATGCTTGCATGCGAATTCGTGACTGCGCTTTTCCTCGCGGTCGGAGGTAAGAATCATCGCTCCTTGAATAGAATGTCAGGGACTCTCTGAAAAGTGATGAATCGTTACGTGTATTTATGCTCTTTCTTCACGTTGGTTTCAGCGTCCGTGCTAGTGAATTACTTCAGAACTCTGCCTTCACAGTGAAGTTCTGGCAGTAAGAGCTACACAGAGCTCTGGTCTTTACTCATCCAGCTGATGGACTAACACTTACCGAACGCATACTCGAATAAACCAATTTCTGGGTATGACTCTATCTATTTACATTATTTGTTCCCGTACTCTTGTTCAATATTTACTTAATAGGTTTCTTTCGTTAATAATTTTTTTGTAGTTTGCTTCACTTTCGAAATTTTCCGCACGTCGAGTAAACTCTAGCTGGCACTGATGCTCTTTGAAGACATAGCATTATTACACCACCGGACTGCCATATTCACTTCGCTTTTGGATTAGTGTAAGTCTTGTTTGGCTTCTTCCATCCCCACATTTTTGATTCTAGTGTACATAATCCCCTGATTACTTAGTTCTCCTGGTGTGGCATGTTCCATACCACGAGACATATGTGCCTGCCCTTCTTTTTGGCTTTCTTGAGTATCTATATGTCAACAGTTGGCTTGCTGCTGTAAGGTCCTATTGGGACTACTATAACCCAGTGCAATATGAAGTAGCAACATCATTATCTTTTAAATTTTGTATCCCTTCTTGATGATGATTGCAGTTTTATACTGAACTATGTAGTGTTATCTTGAGTACCGTATGCCTTAGGAGTATTCGGCCTCTCTTTGACTGTTTTCAACACTATACTTGACATGAGCATTCAATTTACTTTCATCTCTTAGATTGAACTGGCTCCTGTTACTTTATTCTTACTGAAAGCTATAATCACCTTGCCGATCTACAGCATCACTTTGGAAGCAGTTTCTTGCTACATCCGTGTACACACCAGTTTGTGGTGGCAGTAATCGACACACATCTCCATTCCTGCACTAATAGGTAACCTTTTTCATTCCATTATTAATTAACCGCACTGTCGGTGTTCTGGTTGGACAGTAATGGTTGTTCATGGGACCCCCACCTACCTGACTTTTAATATTTGGGGCACCACATCAGTGGTCATGTTTAAATTTGGAAAGGATCCTAGGGTCCTTGTTTTGAAACACATGAATGTATTCTTGCTTTACTCACTTATAACAAAGCTGTATGTAAATATATGAGGAGTATTTTTGTTTATATCATGTAAACCAAAAAGTGTTTGGTAGAAAAATTGTTTTTGATCTCTCTGTTAACATTGACTCGATGTATAAGCTACTTAGTATGTATGGTTTATCAAATTGGACAGTTCCTTTGTAAAACATATATTTCTTTATAGTCTGTTTTTAGGCCTATGAAGAAGAGGCATTTTCCCTCGAAACGCGTCGCCACTTAGAAATAACGGACTACTGACAACATTTCTTCCAATTATTTCTTCTTTGTGCAATAACATTGTCACTGTTTCTTGTATGCAATTTATTCTTTACAAAAATATATATATACACAAATGTGTTTTACAAAAATTACTGTTGTTGAAAATTATTTTCTATATTTAAATCTCTATCCTCAGATTACAGTAGTTGGTTTATCCAAGCTTGAATCTTCTCCTTTCTTTTTTTATATCAGACAGGATCTCAGCCTTAAAGATAACGTCAGATAGGGCATCAGATTTAAAGCGCCAGGCTGGGCGGGAGGTCAGGGCATTTCCCAGTTGGATCTGCATCAGGACCAGGGAGTGGTCAGAGAGCGTGCATGCAAGAATCTTGACATCTGTAACCCTACCCACCTGGGAACTGGACAGCAGGAACATATCTGTTCTCGAAGAGCTGTCATGTACTGTTGAGTAGAGAGTGTAATCTCTCTCTCTCGGGTGGAGCGTTCTCCACACATCATGTAGATTTAGGGACTTCATATGTGTGTGGAGCTGTTTGGCGGCTCGAGACATAACTCTGCGAGCAGTGGTTGTTCTGTCAAGGACATTGTCAAGTATAAGATTCATGTCCCCCCCCCATATAATGGGGACTTCGACGTATCTCATGAGAATGCCAGTCACTGTTGGGGCCGTATGAGTTAACAAGCAAGCATTCCTCATTGGCCAGAGTGCAGTGGAGAATTACGTATCTGCCCTCCGTGTCAATGTGGGATGTGTGGAGTGTGAATTTTACCAATTTGTGGATCAGAGTTAGGACTCCTCTGGATTGAGTGGAGTATTAGGTATAGAATCTGTTGGGGCCCCAGGCTGTGCTAGGTTTGATGACAGGAGTTTCAGAGCGTGTGTCTCCTGTAGTAGGAGTATCTTGACTTCTGCGGGACTTTGTGAAATTGGTCAGGCCCCTAATATTCCAGGTCATCATCTTAATAGACATGTTGGTGATTTAATGTACATCCCAGTAGAAGGAACTGTCCCCAATTACCATCATCTGTGCTGCAGCGGCGTAAGCACGCCCCTCTTCCAAACCTGTCGTCTCCTTCCTGCCGATTTTAATAAACCATCCCTCAACAACTCCTCCCCCCACCCTCACCGGCCTGTACAAACTAGCAGTGTGATAGTACCCACCCATGGAGTGACCAACTGCGTGCTGGACCCAACTTGGCGACGCTCGGTGTACATCACCAGTGATAAGGGTGACCAAGCACCCTGTCCGCCTTGGCCACTCCAACCCATTTTCCCAACAGGGGCCAACCCAAGAACCAAACCGGGGGTCGCCACTGCCATGTACCCAGTTTAGCAAGTAGTGTGGCACAAGGCATCTTCAAATGGCAGCATCAGTGTTACAACGAACTGTATTGCAGTGGAAAAATAGTGACAGATGGTAGCAGGCGAGGAGGAGTATGGTCTTGCTCAATACATTGGAAATGTAGAAGACCTCAGTCGTTGTCCATCAAGCCATTTACAAGTGGGTTCAGTGGGATCTGTGATTCAATGAATTTAACTGCTTCATCTGGGACCGTGAAAAAGTATAGCTTGTTATGGAAGGTACATTTCAGACGTGCCGGAAATAACATTGCGTATTCGATCTTCCTTTCTCGAAGCATTTTCTTCCCCCCGTTGAATTGTCTGTGCTCGGCCTGGACCCCCACGGAAAAGTCCGGGAAAATTTGAATGATTTGCGAGTCCATTCTCAGTTCGCCCTTCTCCCGTGCGAGGCGCAGTATATGGTCTCTGTCTCTATAGCTGAGAACTTTCGCTATTATGGGTCTGGGGAAGTCCCCTGGCTTGGGGCGGGGAGCGAGAGAGCGATGGGCCCGCTCGATCGTGAAGAATGGTGAGAGCGGAGGGTCGCCTAGGAGATCCTTAAGGAGGGATTCGACCGCCAGTTCCATGCGACCCTTAAGTGCAGACTCCGGAACCCCCACAATGCGGATATTGTTTCTGCGTGATAGCGATTCGAGATCATCACACTTGGCCTTGACACTTTTCATGTCCCGCACCAGGACTGACAAAGTATTTTGGAGAGTGAGCACATTATCCTCGTTCGTCCCGATTCTGGTTTCAGCCTTGGTGATCTTGGTGCTATGTTGGTCCAACTTAGACATAAGTGAGGCACATTTGCGTTTATATCATCCAACTTCTCATGAAAGGATGCGAAGTTCTTTGTCATGGATTCCATCATTGCCGTCAGGTCTGGCTGTGGGGGGTTGAGTGGGGTCTCCATGTTGGCTTGTTTCAAAGAGCTGGCACCCTGCTCCACCCTGGGTGCTGGCTTGGTAAATGTGTCTATGGTTCCCGTCTTGGTTGCACCGCGGGCCTTGTTGGGCATCCCAGGGGTGGGTGGTATTATGTGTAGGTACAGAGAGGCGCTGCCTGCGCGGCTCGGGACAGTGCCTGGTGGGTTCAGGAGGCAGCAGAATGAGATGGCACGGGGACTGGACCCGATGCAGGCGATCCCCAGCGTCAGCACACCCTCAGGAGGGAGTTGATTCAGAGGGCCAGGCGGGTCACAAGACCGGGGGGAGGGCCCAGCACCCTGGATTACAAGGAGACCACAGGGCCCCCCTGTCCACAAGTGTAGTGGAGGAGGGCAGGGCGGGCCTCAGGCACCAGGGTCCAGCAGCGAGGGCAGGGGGGATCGCCCAATTGGGCCCGATGGCACTCCGTGTAGGGGGACCAGGGCGTAAAGTCCGGATTAGAGATCCCCGGCAGCCGGTAGGGTTATAGCATGAGTGGTGGCAAAGGCCCAAGCCCTGGTTTTAGCGGCGCCAGGGGGGGCCCTCTCCAGAAATAGAGTTGCTGCTTGCCAGTGAACCCATCCGCTCAGGCAGTAGTATGTATTGGGGAGCAGACCGTGAAGTATGGCAGGATAACCCAGGAGAGCCAGCCAGGGTGCCCACAGCTTATGGTGGGAATGAAAGGGCCTGATGAATCAGCAACCGTTAGGCACAGGAGCTGGGGGCTATGTATCCGATGAACACGCAGCGTGCTGCTGAATTATGGCGGCCCCCCAGCTCCTCACCCCCAGCCGCAGCGGCCCAGATGGAGCATAGGATGGGCTCCCAGGGCAGGCGGAGAGGCCGCAGCGCCTCCGGCAATTCAGGACGTGACCCGATCACGGCCGCCAGCCGTCAGCCCCCCGCAGCGCCAGGACAGGGGGAGCCGGTGTCAGGCGCATGTCCCCCGCTTAGTGCAGCCAGGCAGGGCGCGTGTGATGAGCCCCCGGGCACGGCAGGGGTGCAGCCCGGCAGGCCACGGAGACCTCAGATGGATCCACAACAGTTGGGCACAGGAGCTGGGGGCTATGTATTCGATGAGCTTGCAGCGTGTTGCTGAATTACGGCAGCCCCCCAGCTCCTCAGCTCCAGCCACAGCGGTCTAGATTCAGGGCCCGGATCGGTCACAGCACCCAGCCGCCAGCCCCCCGCAGCGCCAGATATCCGCAGGCAGGCGCGGGGGAGCCGGTGTCAGGTAGATGTCTCCCGCTCAGATCAGCCAGGCAGGGCGTGTGAGATAAGCCCTCCGGCACGGCATGGGTGCAGCTCAGAGGCCGCGGAGATCTCACAGGCAGAGGGAGGAGGGGTATATTTCCCGAAGACTCCACAGCCGAGCCCGCAGCAGAGGGGGCGGAGGATCACGCCGCCGGTGGCCACACAGCAGGATAGAGCGGGCTCGGGGTAGGATCCGCACAGCCCCTCAGGCCCAAACGTAAGGGGGCCGAAACTTGGCTTCGGTAGGGCGATTTCTTTTGAAAATTAACATGGAAATAGTGGAAAGCCAGCGCTGCACCTGACAGGCGATTCCACTGCAGGATTCGATAATTAGCCGCCGATGTCATACGATGAAGGATTGCTGGGCACGGAGCTCCGCAACTAAGCAGCCATTTTGTCGGCTGCTCAACAGCGCCCCGGCTATAGGACCTTTTAAGTGTACTAAGTACACAAGTGGAGATGAAAGTTTTTGTGAAATGATACTGCACAAATGGGCAGATCTGTCTGACATCATGCAGATTAACCTTGCAGAAGTGTCGGTGGTGACAATAAAATGTTGGAGCTTCACATCCCTTTAAAAACGACCCAAAGATCATGTGCCTTGAGTCAGGAAGGTAGAATAGCAGGTGGAGATGATAATGGTGATGGGGGAATGGTGGAGTATTCAGGTGAGGGAGAAAGATGATGTTGGTCTTGGATGCGTAGGGTATAAGATAGCAAAGCACCATTCATTGGTGGATGACCACGTGGCAGGCCTATATCTTTGAGGTGATGTCTGGGGAGAAGCAGGAAAGTAAAATAACATCTGTCTTTCATCTACAAAGAGGTGGTACGAAAACTCACAGGAAGAGATGAGCTTACCAAAGGAGGAGGTGTAGAAAGTGAATAGGATTGGGCAGTGCGTAGAGCCATGAGGGAATACTGGTGGGAGGGAATTGTCTCCGGAGATCAATATTCCAAGATTTGGAGAAGGTTTGACTGAGGAGGCAAGAGAGGCGAGTGCTGTGACCTGCCAAGGTTAAAGAGGACCATAAGGAGAATGGGGTGATCCACAGTGATAAAGACTGCACTTGAGATGCTGGGCAGCAGTGAGAAAGTTGCAATGCCCGCAAGAGCCAAACATGACCCTTCTTTGCATCATAAAAAAGCTCCAAAGTATCAGTATGATCCATTACTGTGCGTAATTCATTTGCATCCTGAAGCTGTGGGTGGAAATGGATACACGAACATGTTAATAATCATGCATGCAGATTTCCAGAAATAGTTCATGCAGTATTTCTACATATTTGCATGTATTACTACCATGAGTGCTGTACGGCTGTACGCATGGAGTGCTGATTGCATCTCTGAATGTGAGAAGGTTAATTACTGCATGCAGCGAGTCAATGCAACAATCCACGGGGCTCATAATAGGCGCCCTCTGCTGGCAAGGATTGAGATATGGAGAAACACTCCACTTTCTAATTAGGATCTCATGGAAGACCTTTCACAATTTACGCTCTTCTTGGAATTCAAAATACATAGGCAGAAGGTCTTTAATGATTCATTCTTGGCGCAAAAAAGTACAATTTCCACTGGCCTTTACATTTTTCATTTGTCCAACCAAAAATAATGATGTGGCAAGCACTCTTGTGCAGGGCTACATCGCGGGTCCCTCTACACCTGCGCACCTGGTTGCCTTTTTTTTTCTAGATGCTTCTCTGTAGCTATCAGTCTCACTTGGTGCGGTGGCACTTTGATATGGACTATATCATTGCTGTGTACATTTAATTCAAGTTTTACAGGGCTGGCGCCTCTACACTTTGTGCACCTTGTGGAACATTTGGAGGGACATTTTCTTTAATTTATATATTGGTGATTTATATGGTGTCAACTGCGACAAACCACTATGGGGTGCAGCAGAGTAACTTTGCTGAACATGTTGGGGAGCATATAACATCTAAATGAAAGGGGCCCCTGCCAAATGAGTGGGACAAAATGTTGTGCTACAAAGGTTGGGGGCCTAAAACCCTTGCCCCCCACCCCCTAAAATTAAGCCCATGTGGCGTTTTCTAAGCGAGACAATTAAAGGGCACAAGACAAAATATCATTCACAAGTTTAGGAGAACAGTCAGGGCAGTCAAGCAAAGCGAAAATAAATGAGGTAAGTGTGGCGAAGGTTTTCAGAAAAGAGAGCTTAACAGGTATTGCACTGGACAATTGCAAGGCAGTTCCACTCTAGGTTTGTGGGCGCAGTCAGGATGTGGGCAAGGGTAAGAGTAAATGCAGGCTTCAGAGCTTGGAGAACAGCATCCTCATGAGGCCAGGGAGAACATTTACAGCAGCCAGTACTCCACGGGCTGGGTACCTGTGCAGGGACGTCATTTCACCAAAATGCCTGGGGTAGCGGAATTGACATCACACGACCCTTGACCTCTGATGACATCACAGGAAGTGATGTCATTTGACCCCACCCCGTAGTGATATCGCGGTAAGCGATGGAATGCGACATTTCACCCTTTGACAAAACAGGAAGTGGCTTCACATAGCATTGTTCCTAAGTACAATACGAAAAATATGGTGATGATATCACTATAATGTTATATACATTTCATACAAGAATAGATCGCCATATGTATCCTTAGGATCAATGTGTATAGGCCATATTACCAAATTACTGTGAATGCAAGCAGGCGTCCATGGCCAAATGATTTGTTATTATATAGCACTTACGCTTAAGCGCTTTATATAGAAAAAATATACACCCAATATCACCCAACCCAAACCTACTCATTTATCGACCGCAGAAAGATGAAAGGCTGAGTAGAGGTGTTTAAGAACAGACTAATTCAGTGACTCACCCCCCGAAGTGTGCCTGAAATAAACCTTTAATGAGACTAGCAATTATTGTATAGAATTCCAGAAAGACTCATTATTTGGTATTCCTATTCTTTCTTATTTAGGGTCACTGCTGAAAGTGTTAGACTTGTGGAACCCATGTTCTTTTTATTTTAAGAGGCCTGAACAAGAAAGACAGCCACTACAGAAGCAAAGAGCCACATGGCGCTGGCCGCAGCCCAGGAGCTTGCATTAAAAAAAAAGACACTTTTTAAAAAACATTTATTTTTAGGGGTAGCAAGGGAGACCACAGGGATACCAAGGGAGACCTCAGGGGTGCAGTTGCGACCCCTGGCGACCCCTAAATGACGTCCCTGCACCTGTGGCAGACAGCTCGTGAATGAACATACACCAGTAATAGCAGCCCTGTAAGCTGTCTGCATTTGAACATGTGCCAGGGGAAGACCAATGTGATTTGCGTGCTATGGGGACTACTCTGTCACAGTACAACGTGCACATGAACAGGCTGTGGGTAGGAGACGTCTCTTGCAGGTATGTTTGAAGTTGGGGAAAGCATAAGTGAACCCGTGCATGAGTGTTTCGCTGTGTCGGGCGGCGGTTCTGGCTCCATCAGAGACATGTCCAGGAGCCTGGGTATTTCTTGCCTGTGTTGGTGTCAGAGTTCAAGTTGAGGGTACACACGAGTGGACAGAGACCCCCACTTTTTTCAGGGGTCCCCCCACTTTTTCCGAAGGCACCTTCATATGCTAATTTCTGGTTCACCAAATTCAATTGGCATGATGAGTCGTCCCACTTTTTTCAGAGGGCACCTTGATATGCTAATTTCTGGTGTCGCCACATTCGATTGATATGTTGATGAGTCCCCCCACTTTTTTCAGAGGGCACCTTGATAATCTAATTTCTGGTGACCCCACATTCAATTGGTATGATAATGAGTCCCCCCACTTTTTTCAGAAAGCACCTTGATATGCTAATTTCTGGTGACGCCGACTTCAGTTGGTTTGATAATGAGTCACCCCACTTTTTCAGACGGCCCCTTGATATGCTTATTTCTGGTGACTCCACATTCAATTGGTATGTTGTTAATGAGTCCCCCCACTTTTTTCAGAGGGCACCTTGATATGCTAATTTCTGGTGTCGCCACATTCGATTGATATGTTGATGAGTCCCCCCACTTTTTTCAGAGGGCACCTTGATATGCTAATTTCGGGTGACCCCACATTCAATTGGTATGATAATGAGTCACCCCACTTCTTTTTCCAGGACTTGGCCGATTGTTGGTGTCTTAAGTTGGCGCAGGTTTTAGAGATGGACACTAGCCGGAATTGGCAAGATATGACTATTGGGCTTCAGGGCAACCTTGGCATGGCTTAAGAGAATGTACATTTTTGGTGGAATAACTTAAGATTCGGATGGGAGGATTCACCTTCAGTGAGGAACACATCCAGGCACGGTGCCAGGGTGACATTCACTGTGCTTGAAGAACTGGCCTGTTAGGCTTAGGACATGAGCATGTAAGTAAGTTTAGTCATCGCTTTGTGCAACCTGAGTCATTCCGAAACAGAAAATGACATTTACAGTGATGACACGACAAAAATAGAATACAATGGTCAATGAACTTAGTACACATTGTAACCGAAGTAGGGATGGGAACAATTCTGTGGGTGTAATTCCTTTCACTGAGAATTGGTGGGAATGGGGCTGGTTAAAGAGTAAGGCTTGATGGCATCATCAACACAGGGATCAAGCTTGTCTGGTAGGGCTAATAAATCTGTATTGCCAACAGCGGTGCAGCGGGTGTAACCTGTAACCAGACTCATGCTTCAGCCCAAGTAGAGAATGGTCAGAAATGGGAGTATGGAGCCGGCTTGCATGCTCCGAGCGAGTTACCGCATGTGGTCTTAAAAGGGAGTAGCGCACAGGATCTCGGCAGTGGCCATCAGGGACTACCAACTACTGCCATGGTGCAGTTGTTCAGGTCCTCAGCTCTAATTCAACTTTGGTTCATGGTGGTAGCGTAGCGTAGTTCAGTGCAGTGCAGCAGGCTGGTGTCATGGAGTCCCTCACCCTGCTATGCTGAAGGTGAGAGGAGGGATGCAAATTGCACAACTCTTCTGGCCTGCTCAGTTTGCTACCCACCTGGGTTCACTTAATAGGCCCAAAATGTTAGGAGCCACTTATGGACAATGAAGGCCATCAACAAACGGGCAGTGGTAGTAGCAGACTGGAACTTAAGCTACAGTTGGTGCAGTGAGGAAAGCCAAACTGCCTGTGCCTACCGGTGTGGTCGCACCAGCTGCGTCACCTTGGTGCACCAAATCCACTGAGCTGCGGTTGGAGCCTGTAGATGGATTCTCAAACATGGACAAGGCCCACTGAGTTGTGGTGCTTACAGGGGGTGGGGGTAGTGAGTGCAGCAGTCTGTGCCATTATGGTAGTCCAGGGAGAATCATTAGTGGTATGCCCCGGACCTGGGTCAGTGCGCAGTCCCTGCACTGCCTCTTCTAAACTCCTTTTGGAGACGGACTGCCATGCTTGCATCATGTGCACTCGGGTAAACTGTTGGGGACTTTTCCTTGTTATAAAACACAACAACGTGTGTGTAGTGCTCTAAAGTGTGCACGCTTGAACAGCTATGAGTCCCTTGTGTAGTGACCCTCATGACTGTGGTGCACAGGATGTGTGGCCACTGTATTTAGTGTGTGTAGCTGTATTGCATCATTGTGGTCATGTGACTTGGGCTCACGTAGCCCGTTATGGGTGCGTGCATGATCTCTCCGGAATGCAGCAACCAGATAAGTGATCCATTTCCCTTGAAGTCACGTTTTCACATTCCCAATGTTCTGCTGGACATGTTAATGCATGTTCTACATAATTGGATATTGTATTACATGTATGGATTCTGCAGGACCTTGAAAAAATACAACGACGTATTCATCCGTATGCACCTGGATACATGTATGGCCTATACACACTCTCTTCAGTGGAATGACACATATTTAAAAAAAATACAAGCGTCTCTCTGGAATTCGCAAAATGGGTCGGTGTTTGGGGCGAATGAGCGACTATTGAAATTCAGAAAGCATTTCCAGGGATTTGATGGACATTGTAATCCTCCAACTATCCCAAGGTTGCCTGAGGATGACAAGCATGGAGACACAGGAAGTTGCAGGCCAATTAAAAGGCAGGGCAGCACAGGCTGAGAGCCAGGCGGATTATAAGGCGCCATCTCAAAGGAATGGTGCCCGGGGGATTCATTTGGGAACAAGGATTCAGCTTCACAGTACAGTGTGTGCGTGCTTCATGCAACTCATGGAAGAGTGTACATGCACACCTCGCTTTGTCTTTCTGTTGCTGCTCTTCCATGCACCTGCGTGCTTTATGTAACTCATGGAAGAGTGTACATGCACAGTTCGGTTTTGCTTTATGTTGCTGCTCTTCTGTGCACCTGCGTGCTTCGTGTAACTCATGGAAGAGTGTACATGCACACCTCGCTTTGTCTTTCTGTTGCTGCTCTTCCATGCACCGGCGTGCTTCGTGTAACTCATGGAAGAGTGTACATGCACACCCCGCTTTGTCTTTCTGTTGCTGCTCTTCCATGCACCTGCGTGCTTCGTGTAACTCATGGAAGAGTGTACATACACCCCTCGCTTTGTCTTTCTGTTGCTGCTCTTCCATGCACCTGCATGCTTTATGTAACTCATGGAAGAGTGTACATGCACAGTTCGCATTTGCTTTATGTTGCTGCTGTTCTGTGCACCTGCGTGCTTCGTGTAACTCATGGAAGAGTGTACATGCACACTTCGCTTTGTCTTTCTGTTGCTGCTCTTCCATGCACCTGCGTGCTTCATGTAACTCATGGAAGAGTGTACATCCATGCACCTGCGTGCTTCGTGTAACTCATGGAAGAGTGTATATGCACACCTCGCTTTGTCTTTCTGTTGCTGCTCTTCCATGCATCTGCGTGCTTCGTGTAACTCATGGAAGAGTGTACATGCACAGTTCGTTTTTGCTTTCTATTGCTGCTCTTCTGTTTACCTGCGTGCTTCGTGTAACTCATGGAAGAGTGTACATGCACACCTTGCTTTGTCTTTCTGTTGCTGCTCTTCCATGCACCTACATGGTTCGTGTAACTCATGGAAGAGTGTACATGCTCACCCCGCTTTGTCTTTCTGTTGCTGCTTTTCCTTGCACCTGCGTGCTTCTTGTAACTCATGGAAGAGTGTACATCCATGCACCTGCATGCTTTGCTTAACTATATCAATCAATCAATCAAACTCATGCAAGAGTGTACATGCACAGTTTGCTTTTGCTTTATGTTGCTGCTCTTCCATGCACCTGCGTGCTTCATGCAACTCATGGAAGAGTGTACATGCACAGTTCGCTTTTGCTTTCTGTTGCTGCTCTTCCATGCACCTGTGTGCTTCGTGTAACTCATGGAAGAGTGTACATCCATGCACCTGCATGCTTCGTGTAACTCATGGAAGAGTGTACATGCACAGTTCACTTTTGCTTTCTGTTGCTGCTCTTCCATACACCTGCGTACTTCGTGTAACTCATGGAAGAGTGTACATGCACAGTTCGCTTTTGCTTTCTGTTGCTGCTCTTCCATGCACCTGTGTGCTTCGTGTAACTCATGGAAGAGTGTACATCCATGCACCTGCATGCTTCGTGTAACTCATGGAAGAGTGTACATGCACAGTTCGCTTTTGCTTTCTGTTGCTTCTCTTCCATGCACCAGTGTGCTTCGTGTAACTCATGGAAGAGTGTACATCCATGCACCTGCGTGCTTCGTGTAACTCATGGAAGAGTGTACATGCACACCTCGCTTTGTCTTTCTTTTGCTGCTCTTCCATGCACCTGCGTGCTTCGTGTAACTCATGGAAGAGTGTTCATGCACACCTCTCTTTGTCTTTCTGTTGCTGCTCTTCCATGCACCTGCGTGCTTCATGGAACTCATGGAAGAGTGTACATGCACACCTCGCTTTGTCTTTCTGTTGCTGCTTTTCCATGCACCTGCGTGCTTTGTGTAACTCAAGGAAGAGTGTACATGCACACCTCACTGTGCCTTTGTGTTGCTACTCTTCCATGCACCTGCGCGCTTAATGCAACTCATATAAGAGTGTACATGCACACTTCGCTTTGCCTTTGTGTTGCTCCTCTTCCATGCACCTGCATGCTTCCTGTAACTCATGGAAGAGTGTCCATGCACACCTCGCTTTGTCTTTATGTTGCTGCTCTTCCCTGCACTATGGAGGTGCGTATTGCCATTTACTCCAAGGCCTGGTCGGCAGCAATTCATTGAGGTGCCTCATGGCCATATGCCTCTCAATAGTCTCTGCAAGCAGCTGCATGGGTTATCTGCAGAATCATCTTTCTCATAACTGTGATGCCCATTAATGTTGTCCAATTGATTGCCTCCATTTCTTACCAGTCATGTTCCTTACTCCAGTTCTCTCTTTCTCGCCCCAGTCCCTCCTGCCATGGGGTGAGTTGACCTCACTGTAGGCAACCGCCTGCTATAGCTAGTTTCAACAAAAACAATCATTATCGAAAACAACAGTTTCCGGCTTTTCTGAGGGCATTGGATAGGCATTTGCCAGGCGCTGCAATAAAGGTACTACTTGGCCAAGAAATGGCAACAGCTGGAAAATTGCAAGATTACCTGTGAATACTATAGCAGTGCTTGGCTAATGCCGATCTAATACCTATACTCAAAACAAAACTGTTGCTTTGTCAATGCTTGTTTTTTACAGGACTTCAGTGCAGGGAACAGATATAAATTAAATGGGCGATGGCACAATTGATTAAGACAGTTTTAGTACACCATTAGTGCTTTTACAGGTGCAATTACGCCATTAACTCTCAGCAGTGAGTTTAGAAATAATGCTGACAGGCCATAGTTTGATGTTACTGCTTGATAGAACTAGTTCAAAGAGATGTGAGGAGGATGTGTTTTTAGTGGGGAGGGAAAGGTAGTGGCCTTCATAGCTGGAGAACACTGACATTTATTGAGGCTGCGGAGGCTTGTGTTCAAAACTCACCCTCTACTTGAAATGCAGTGCAGGTGAGCCAGTGTGCATGAGCATGAGTAGTGGCTAGCCAAACCCTAGCTACACACAAACACCCCATAATGCTTCAGGTGGGCAATAGTAAAGACAGCTTGACAGGCTTGCAAGAGAAGGAACGCTATGTAGGGAGAGGGTTTTACATGTAACAAAGGTGATTATTTTGTTCCTTATATATTGAGATCCAGTGTACCTACCTTGAATGTTAAACAGGGGTGTGGGAGCCCTTCTACTGAGAACGAACAAGGGTCAAATACCCTGTGCTATGGGATTTCTCCCACTCAGGAGGGTCTACAACCATGTTTTAGCTCACTACACCCTTCACAGAGGAGAAATATCCATTTGCATATAATCCTAGTCCCACCCACATGGGCAGTCCAGCACCAAAATGCTAGGCAATTCTCATCTGAGCAAGAGTACCACCATCAACACCAGACATGTGTGTTCGGCCTTTTGGGCCTAAGCAGTGAGGTGAGGCTGAGCCTCTCTAAGGCACGGTGAGCACTGGGTCCATGTCCGGAATACCCTGGGTAACCTAGGGTAACTTAGGGTGAAATCACAAGTTTTAAAAATTAAACAAGGGTGTGGGAGCCTCTTCTGAGGATGAACATGGGTCAAATAACCAGTTCTATGGAATTTCTTCCACTCAGCAGGGTTTTCTACAACCATGTTTTAGCTCACTGCACCCTTCACAGAAGAGAAACATCCATGAATGTTAGGCAGAATTGCACGAGAATGAATGCATTTAGCAGAGTTGTGTGAGAACAACTACTATTCGGGGAGAGGGTTTGGTATATGTACTGTGGCATTGTAGCATGGCATCTAACATAGTTTGTATGTTTCCCTATGCTTGCATGGCGTTTGGCAATAGGTACTGTAGATAACTGAAGAATGATGAAAGAAATATTAAGGATATCCTAGAAACATTTAGTTTTCTTTGTTCATTATCACTACAGATTTAATGTTCATAGGTAAATGGGCTATATGAAAAGCTCCCTGTGTACCCAGCTATTTCAGAACTGCTCAAGTGCTGTGGCATGCTTTCCCGCTTAGCATATCATAGCCACAATGCATGATCTATCTCAGCTGTACTGTTCTTAGTGTCAAACACGTTGGGCATTATGGACTTCAAAGCTTTTCAGGGATATGGCTTTCATCACGCATGTCGATGTTATAAGCCAAGAGACAATCTCACACAGCCGAAGTTCCTCAAAGTTGATGCCCATTGCCAAGCCAAGGGTTCCTCACCCAAAGCTGGGAGGTTGCGTCTATTCAAATGCAGCTCTATACTATGCCCTTTAATTTTAGATGTCCACCAATATGGTTCCTGACCAACGGTTCGTTATAAGGCGGTATGTAAGCACCATCTAGATGTTGGAAGTACTGCAATGGAGTACAGGTATGAGGGAGATGGGATGTGAGTAGAAACACACAGCTTATCAGTGTTGTTTCGTTATTTTTTCACCCATTGTCTGCCATGGCCATATTTGCCCCTAAGACATTCCCACCCACACCTGCCCAGCCACCTTCAAAACACATCCTCTTGCAATCTTTATGACCGAACTCTATCAAGCAATAACATTAATACGTGTGCTGTATACAGCCTGTCAGTGTTATTTCTAGGCAGTCTTTTAAGAGCTAATGGCTTAAATGTGTTGCTAGTATAATACAATTGTCTTAACCAAGTGTGCCTCAATCACTTGATTTATAAGTTGTAAGTCTGTCACAGCATCTGTTCCTTGCACTAAAGCCCTGCTTAAAACTAAGCGTTGGCAAAGCTAACAGTTTTGGTTTGTGTATAGGTATTAGGTAGGAATCTGCCAGGGACTGCAATCTTATACCCTGGTACTCACATCAGTTTCCAGCTGTTGCCATCTTCTTTTCAGATAATACGATTATGGCAGTACCTCGCACATACGTATCCCTGACAAAACCTAAACTGTTAACTTTGCCAATGGTGTTTTCTATCCGGCCTTTCCCCCTGGATATTAATATAATTGAAATAGTTTATATAATGCTTTTATACTGTTATGTTTGCGACTTCAGTTTTAAAGTTCAATGCGTCACCTTTGGTTTCTGGATTCATTCTCACTTCTAAGGGAGTCACCAGATCACAACATCCAAAATGGTTTAGGTCAACATTGCTTGATATCCAGCAGCAGGTAAAAATGAGATCCCAGACGTCTTCCACAAGGAGGAATACCTGTACAGAGCTCATGATTTATGTGTAGCAAAGTTGATTATATTCTCTCTTTCTATCCCTTTAGGGCACTGGTCTTCAGAATTTTTTGGCCTGGACTCCCCTTGAGCAAATTTTGGGCAGGCCGGGCCCCCCCAAAAATGACAAATGGACAGTATGTATTGCGCGCCGTCACCGCACCCTACTCCCAGTATAGTCCCTGGGCCCCCCACACCTGCTCCCATCTCAGTCGCTGGGCTCCCTCATCTCACTCCTACCCAGTCCCTTGGCTCTCCACACCCCATGACACACCCTGGGCTCTCCCCACCCTGCTCTCACCACTATCCCATGCTTCTCGCCCATCCTGCTCCCACTAAAGTCCCTGGGCTCCCTTATACTGTTCCCGACAAAGAGGGCCAGTGGCGGCTGGTGAATTTTTTAAGTTGAGGGCATAACTATTTCCCCCAAAAATGCCATAGCGACCGAGCGCAGTGCGGGAGCCTGAACCAATCAAGGGGGTTCGAGGGCCTTTCCCCCCTTTCATTATTTTAAAAATAATCGGTTAAAATGAGCATACTCTAAAAAAATGGGTAAATAGCAAAACAGTTTGCAATTGGTGCTGGGGGACACAGGGGGCAGGCATGAAATGGGCCTAACACAATCAACATGATTATGTGTGTATGCAAGGGGGAAAGCATGGTATTTTTGACTGGACATCTATGATAGAAATCCAGTAAAATACCATCCCTGTCCCCTGGGCTCTACAGCGCCTCAGAAGGAGAGCTGATTTTGGAAGGTGGGTAGGAGTATTGTGCAACAAAGGCATTTAGGCATTTTTAAAATGCCTTTGTTGTACAACCCTCCTTCCCCCCTCTATTCACCACTTGCCAAAATCAGCTCAACGGATCAAACAAAACTAACATTTACACACACACAAACACACACACACACACACACATACAGCAATCACTCTATCATTCACACGAGCATCCATCACCATACACTCACTCATAACACAAGCATACACGCATCCATACACATGTTTAAATAAAAAAGAAATGAACATAAAAGTACCTTCTGCATTGGCCTGCGTGTGGGTGCTGAAACACCCTGCTCCAGGCTGCTCTGTCCGTATGTGCGAGGAGGTGCAGGAGCTCCCGCTCGCACATACAGACATGCAGTGCCCCAGCCAGCATTTCCTATGAGCTATGCAATGCTGGCGAAGCAAAACGCCTCAGCCTTGCATGGCTCAGTGAACATGTGCGGCTGAGGAACTGAACTGAACTGTCAAACGGAAATAGTGTTTCCTTTTGACAGTTCAGCCAGGCCCGGAGCACTCCCTCAGCTGGAAAAAGCAGCTGAGAGAGTGCTCATTGTTTCACTGGACTGGGTCCTTAGCTCCTCCATAATGGGTGAGGGGGCCACTGGGTGGGCGTCCCCTCGCCATTATGGATTAGCCGCCAGGCTCGGACTAGCCTATAGCGCAATGCCTGTACCAAAAATGCAAAATGCTAGTGTGGGCCAGTCAAAATGTCCCACCTTTTTGGGCCAATGTGGGCCAGTTTGATAATTTACTTTACTATGCAGTTAGTAATTTTGACCATTGTTGCTGAACAAATATTCTTTAAATATCACAATTTACTTTACATTTTAACACAAAGCACCCACTTGGGTACTATTCAAACAGTCTGTGACTATAGGAATGAATATCCATTTACAACTGCAGGCCACTTTTTCATTGGTGCCTGAGACAGTTTCATGCTTCAGTCCGACTATGTGAGACGCCCCAGCCCATTTCTTCCAATGTAAAAAATAAATAAATAAATATATATATATATATATATATATATATATATATATATATATATATATATATATATATATTGCTTTTATTTTTTTATTTTTTACATTTCCTTCTGGGCTCTCACGGCCCCCCCAAGGAATGCGGCCGGGCCCCCTCTGGGGGCGTGCCCCACAGTTTGAATACTGCTGCTATAGGGTGTACCTCCCGTGAGTGCTGTCCACACTCTTTTCTATTTAGTTAAAGGCTCTTGCTTTCTTTTGCAATCAACAGGGACACACAAAATAAGGGGAGTTAGAAGGAGAAGGAAGAGATTGGAACGTTTTTACTGGGTGTATGCGAAGGAGTCAGTGATAGAAGACTTGTCATTTGTAAAGGGTGAGAGTAGTAGGTTTATGGGAGGTTGGTGATAGAGGTAATTGTATGTGTAATGGGGAGAGTGGGAAGAGAGGCTGCGGCCATCAGGCAGAAGGGGGGAGAGAGAAGAGGGGAGATATGCAACAAGGAGATGACACAGGCAAGAAATAGGTGGCTGAGAAGAGGCTTGGGTGGCAATAGGGCGAAGGTTAAGAAAAGAGGAGTGTCTTTGCAAGAAAGGGCTAATTAAACACATGGGGCCTCATTAGGACCCTGGCGGTAGGGGGTTAATGGTGCCGGTAGAGCTGCCGGTGCCGTTAGCCCCCTACTGCCGTACCGTTAACCCCCCTACTGCCTCATTACAAGGTCTGCTCACGGGACCCGCTAAGGACGCCTGGTAAAACCAGGCGTCCTTAGCGGGTCCCGCTCGCAGACCAGGATGCTTACAACGGGCCCGTCATTAACACTGCCAATACAGACCAAGAGACAGCATACTGTATATATATAGAGGGATGCCAGTGAGATAGTAGGGCTGGCAGCTGAGAATGTGATGGGATAGTGTGGATGATACTGAGGAGGTGGACCGCAAAGGCTCCCCTAAATATATGAATGTTAGTGCATGTCTGTATTTACGAGGATAGGAAATTCCACTGGTTAGGGGTGAGGGGGGAGAGGGAGTGGAATCGAGAGGATGCACAGGGTCAACGAGGGACAGCAATATTGAGTATGTATTGTTACAGTTTTATTCCATGGCACACTCCAGCCAGGGACTCCTTCCCCGACAATGAATGTGGCGTACAATAAAGCGCTTTTTAGTTTTAATAAACCACAGGTTCTTTTATTTGAGTAGGCCTCCAGCCCGTCTCGCACCCAACCTTCACAAATACCCCGTGTCACAATGGACTAGGAACCAGGCCGGTGTGTATCAATAAGATATTTATTAATTTATTATTTAATGAACACGGAAAAATACTCAAAATACAGCAGCCAACAATATGTGGCAACACAAATGCAATGATTCCTACAGAACAATTGGTGCGGATATCCTATCACAGTTTACACGGATCTTTAATAGCAACAAAGGAAAAAGAACAGTTTTTAATCAAATGATAGCACCAAAGTTTAGCACTCCCCCCTGCAACACCCACCCCCCAAACATCAACTAACGTAGTTCCTTTGAATGGAAGGCAGTGGCAAGTAATAAGGATAGAGAGAGAATCGGATTTGGAATAAAGCCCACCACCCCAAGATGGGAAGCCAGAAAAGAAAGTGAAACCCCATTTTTGGAGCAAAAAGGCAGAATCGGACTTTGGTTATTACTCGCACGGCTACGCACAACTGCTAGGGGACAGATTGAAAGGAAATTCTTGTTGCTACACTTGATGAGATAGGGAAGTTTATAGGATAATCAGCACACCAGAGCAACGTGGAAAGAAAAGGAACAATCGATTTTGGGAGAAAGCAAATGCAAAAGGAAATATACAAACTGCAAATGGAAATTCCTTTTATACGGGATTTGCAATGATAGGTAACTAGGGAAGGGGTATAGCTTTCAAAATCGGAAATCGGTTTTCAAGGACAGAGGTACATAACAGATAAGATTCTAGACACACAGGGTTGCTCTCAATGGGACTACGGTTTGGGTTTTTTAATAGGACAGATGCAAATGAGGAGTTCGCGTGGTAATGCACACAATACACAGGTAAATTCGGTTTTCAGTCACACAGAGACTAATTTTGTTGAGGCTATACTTTAATGACTATAGTTATTGAAGAAAGACACTAGGGACAAAGGGGTTAATTTCGAATTTTAACCAACTCGTACTGTGAATTTCAATGGGGAATTAATTGATTTACTTCAAAATAATGCTAAGGATTTATACAGACAACTGAGATATTTATCAAAGGAATACGCTAACATACACAGGCTAATATGGATTCCTCTATGGGAGGGTGAATAAATTATACTGGCAATTTAGTACTTTCAATGGGATTTCAATGGGGTTTCAATGGGATCTTCAATGGGGTTATCTGCTACTTCCAAAGTGAGCCTTGGTTTGGGATTCCGGAAAGCCAGCTGGATCTCATGACACTCTGGACTGCTAGGGCACGGGATCTGGTCACTGCACTCTCCTTGATGGGATTCTGGACAGCGAGCTGGATCTCAGGACACTCTGGACTGCTAGGCAAGGGGTCTGGTCTCTGCACTCTCCTTGGTAGGGCTCAGCTGCCTCCTCTCTGTCCTCCTTCTCCTGTCTCCCCGGATTCTTGTGTGTCTCCTTGTGTGTGTGTGTACAGTCCCCCCTTATGTAGCCCAAATGACATCATTCACTTTACAATTTAGGAGGAGAACCTATAATTACTCCTACCCTGGGATAGGACAGCTTACCATTCCTCTCTTCGCCCCCTGGCATCATTGGGTCAAGGAGAGAGAGCACCATCTGTCTGTTTGGCATTTGTTATAGTTCTTTGTTCTCAGGTCTACTTTTTAGCAAAACTGAGTTATGCCGCATAACTCCAAACTTATACTAGCCCTAACCATGTAATCTCCCCCACACACGGATTTCCCTGAAGTGGTGGTGTCTTTTCTCTGTGGATTTTAAAATCCATTTTTCTTTTGCCATGTGGAAAATGCTGCGGTTCACATGAAAGGGAAAACAAAGCCGTTTCCAGTTGGAGTGTTGAATTTCTTGCCCCTCATGTGAATTAAAAGGCAAACAAGGCCAATTTTGGATGTAGTGCCTACGTCTTGTCATTTAAATGAAATCAGAGCAACGCAGAGCCGTTTGTTGAAATGTTTAACTTTTTGTCATACATATGGGATAAAATGGATCTATGTGATAACTACGACTGCCGAAAATGCCGAAGTTTTTTTTAACCCTTTACACCACATATATATGCGAGCGAGACCCCCCGCAACCTCCCTCCATATTAATATTATGCTCTAAACCCCCCCACATCTATATATATGGTGTAAGGGAGGGGTTAAAAGGCATTTTCGACATTCCCAGGTCGACATTTTTGTACGATTCTGGATAAAAGCACACGCAGGGCCGTTCTTGATGCAATGTTTTACTTTTTGTCATTTAGATGGAATAAAAGCAAATGCAGGGCCGTTCTTGGTGCAATGTTTAACTTTTTGTCATTCAGATGGGATAAACGCAAACACAGGGCCGTTCTTGGTGAAAGGTGTTCAAATGCTTGCCACACATGTGCCAGGGAAAGCAAAGCACAGCCGTTTTTGGTGGTAATGTTCAGCTTTTCAGGTGACAGGGATTTCTCTTTATGGACCCCACAGTATGGTACCAAGGTGAAGGATTGCAGGTGGGCAGTAGCGGGAGATGGATTGAGTTAGTAGGGGTAGTCAGTGTTTTAATTTAAAGACCAGCAGAAGAAATCTGTAAAAGGGACTTGCTGTGCATGAAGGGCCAGCTGATGTGGAGGCGGTGGGCAGAGGTGGGTGAATAACAGTGGCGGTTATAGAGGCGGCGAGTTGGAAAGTTGAGGCTTTTGTGAATGGGTGCATTAGAGGGGAGGTGAAGAGCCAATAGGGGTGCTATAGCACCTTTTTTTAAAACTTTTGTTTATTGGCAGGAAGTTAAGACAGGTACAGCACACATTTCACAGAAAAATTCGAGAGTTACAATATCACACTTAGGCATTATGCCATACACTTTTCAAGCAGTCCAAACTGGGGAAGGGGGAGATGACCAACATTGCGATGGAGCGTATAGGGCTCAGTGCTTATAGTGCGTTATGCGAACCCGGCGGGGGGGTGGAGCTCCACTCATCTTCGTCCCTGATATTTAGATAGCTGCAGAACTCAGTCCACACGTTTGAGGGATGGGATGTCGCGGGGAGGGAGCCAATGTAAACCTCTTCACACGTTTGTACCCAAGTGAGGGACTTCAGCCACATCTCGAGGGTGGGGGGGGATCAGCATTTCCAGCATTGTAATATACATTTCTTAGCGACAATGGCACTCACGTTTAAAAATGTTGACATTTTTTTTGTATTTTCACCAGCCCATATTCCAAATAACAGAGCTAGTGGATCGAGGTCCACTGGGGTCCCAACTGTTTCTGAGAGCGCCTTTGTCACTTCTACCCAAAACACACTCAGCGCGAAACAGGACCAAAACATATGTATGTGTTCTGTGAGTTGTGTGTGAATTTCGCCACTCTGTGCGGTGTATAATAAAGTCTATTGAGGAGTCTAGGGGCTCGTCTGGGTAGGAGGGCCACATTTTATGGATCGCCGCTCTCAGCCTGAAGTATTGCAATAGCTCTAGCGCTACGTTAGAGTGTTTGGGCCGCCACGTCTGAGGGGTGATGAATTTACCGTCCGGGAATAGATCTGTGAGTGCCCGGTAGCCAAGGTTCTCCCAGTGTTGTAGGATATGCTGGTCATGTGTGGGGGAGAGTCCAGGAAAGTGCCATATGGGGAGCCATTTGTAGTACGGGCGTTGCTCATGTTGTGGGTCCAACATACTGTTCCACGCCCTGATTGTGGTAGCTACCGGATCTGCCGGAGCATTTGCTCGGTATGTGCGGTGCAGTAATAGGGTCATGATGTTAGTCCCATCTCCCGCCAGTTTCTCAAGTTTGACGTGTTTGGGTGGATTTATGTTTGTTTGTTGTTGTTGTTTGTTTTTGTTTATTTATTTATAATGCGCTCCAGACCCACAGGTTACCGGGCGCAGCAGCAAGCATATGCAAGACTTAGAATGTTACATGAATAAGTTTACAGTATGACACTATTACATGAATGTACAAATAGCAGTTACAAAATTACAAGAATGTACAATTGGCAATATACAGAGTTAACAGTTATATACATAAGGGTCACTAAAACATCTAGTACAATGGGTGGGCTGCACGTGTGAATGATTCATAGCAGGTGTCTAGTCGTTGTTAGCGTTAATGTGTTTAATGAAGTTCCTTCTGAAGTGTGGGAAAGGTTGGTCTACTCTTAGGTTAGGTGGCAAAGCATTCCACAAGTTGGCAGCTCTCACAGGGAAGCTGGCACCACCGATTTTAGCAAGTCTAAATCAGGGTACTATCAGGCAGTTAGAGTTGGCGTGTCTCGTAGGTCTACTAGATGTTTTTCCTTTTATTTTGTCTGTCAAGTAGCTAGGAGCAGCATTATTTAGAGTCTTATGGGTCAAGGAGATCATTTTTAGGTGGATTTTTTTATCAGTTGAGAGCCATTTGTGTATAAGTGTGCATACCAGTTTGTAGCATGTTGGACCTGTGCCGCGATCCAGTACAAAGTTGGGTCTGGGGCTGTAAAGCCCCCTTTCTCGTAGGGTAGGGTCATGTGTTGCCACTTCTTGCGGACAGCCCCTGAATGCCAGAGGAATTGGGCACATGCCGCGTGGAGCCTCTTGAAATATTGCCTCCCGGGCCAAACTGGTACATTAGCAAAGATATAGAGGAGCTTGGGGACCGCAATAATTTTTATCAGGGACAATCTGCCCGCAAGAGGCAGTGGGAGGGTACGCCATCTAAGCATTTTGGACTCTATGAGCTGTGCCGTTGTCGTGTAATTGTCCGCCAGTAGGGAGGCTTTGGTTAACAACACCTGAACCCCAAGATATTTGACCCTGCCCGGGGACCAGCGTAGAGAGAATTCACATGCCGGCTGTTGGGTTGTCGCAGTGAGCGGAAACATTTCTGATTTAGAGTAATTAATAGTGAAGCCAGAGTAGGTGCCTATTTTGGTGATGTCGCGGATGATCGGGTCTGGGTTTATGGAAGGGTTTCTGACATAAAGTAACACATCATCTGGGTACAACGAGATGATTTCTGGTGTGTTCTGTAAGCGGATGCCCCTACGGTTATGTCAGTCTCTGACATGGTCCGCCATGGGCTCAATGGCGGGGGCAAAAAGGATGGGGGAGAACAGGCATTCCTGCCGGGCGCCCCTGTGTAGCGCAAATGGAGAGGACATGATGGAGTTAACTAACACCCTGGGGTTTGGACCCGTATACAGCAATTCTATGCAGGAGATCATATTTGGTTCCACCCCCATTTTCCCCAGCACGGCCATAAGTATTGCCATGAGACCATGTCAAATGCCTTCTGGGTGTCTAATGTGACCGCCACTGCGTCCGCCTTAGGGTCGATTCTGGACATAACGTTGAAAAGCCGGCGGATATTAAGTGCAGTAGAGCGGCCCGGGACAAATCTGCTTTGGTCTTCATGGACCAGATGGGGGATGAGTGGAAGGAACCTATTCGCTATTATTTTGGCAAATATTTTCATGTCCGTGTTAATAAGGGATAAGGACCTATAAGAAACACATTCGTCTGGGGGCTTTCCTGGCTTGGGGAGGATGGTTATTAGGGCTTCCCTTAAAGAGGGAGGGGGAATGGCTAACCGGAGTGATTCGGTCCAGACCCCGTATAATAAGGGAGCTAGGATGGCAACGTGTTCTTGATAGAACTCAGAAGTGAGCCCATCGGGTCCCGGGGCCTTGCGTTTTGGGAGATCTGAGATTACCTGGACTATCTCATCCAAGGTGACCGGGGCGTCAAGCTGTTCACTAGTGCTTTGGGAAATGAGGGTCATAGGGATGCTTTCTAATAGGTCGTCTAAGTCGTGGGTTGTGTGTTCCCGTTGGGGGCAATAAAAAGTGGCGTAGAAGTTTGCGAAAGTGTCAATAATGGCTTGGTCCGACCAGTGTCTTGCGCCTTGACAATCTGTCATGCTATCTATTCGGGTTCTCCCTCCTTCCGCACCCACCAGCCTAGCCAGGGTTATTCCAGGTCTGTCTCCCTCGCCGTACTTGCGCGCGGCAGCGGGCCGAGCATAGTACCGCACCTCGCTAAGGGCATGAGATTCGTATGATTCAAGTTCTGTCCTGATCCGAGCCAGGGTTGCGGGAGCAGGTGCGGAGGCATATTCTTGTTCTAGGGTTTTAAGCTTAGTTTCAGAGTTGTTTAAGGCCTGCCTTATGGCTTTGAGAACCCCCGCCTACCTCGAAATGCACATCCCTCTGATGTATACCTTAAATGCCTCCCAGCGGGTCCCCTCGGGTGTATCTTGTGTATTGTTCATCTGGGCTTAATACAACTGCTTTTAATGTGTAAACATTTGTTTTGATCTTAATCTTATTGTGATTTATCATTTTTTGTAGACTCCTGGGTACTCTACCAGGGAGACGTTGTGAAACCAATCTCGCCCTCCACTCTTTCTGTATTACATTAGACCTCGTGAATTGAACTTTCTTTTATGTACCACAACAATATCATGTAAATTGAATAACTCCTCTTAATTGTTTTTTTATAGTACATGTTAACCAATTATTATGTTTGTTTTCCATTAGGATTTAAAACCTGAAGTTTGAGATTACTTTCTCTGTACAGTTATGATCACTGTGATATGATGCCTCTTTCTACAACTAACAGCACCAGCACTGGTGGGTTTGGTTGGTCCACTATGTGATATCCATGACTGTCCGATTTGAGTAAGCACCTTTTGCAGCCTCTATTCCCCTTTTATCAGTACCAGTTTCGACCTCTTGTTGGGTCACTCCACACTCTTATTAATCTTTCAGACTTTCTTATTACATTCTTAACTACAGAACACATTAGCCACCCTTGTTACTACTATTTCTATTCTAATTTTTTTTTCCCATTTATATGACTTTTGATACTGTTTATATCACTACTATATCAATACCGTTTTTGCATTATTTTTTCTTGTCCCTCTATTCACCCATTTTCCTTATCTGTAATCTCTAGTTATTTTGTTTCCTCGGCTTTTCCTTGTAAGAACCTCCTTAATCATCCATTGAACATGTTATGTTTGCTCGCAGCACTTGAGTTACATTTCAATATGGCCACCGCACTACATCGAAAAGGACACTCTTTGTCCTTCTTCTGATTTGACATCTATTGCATCCGCTTGGATTATCACGTGATGCATTCATCACGTAATCCTTTTTTAAGGGTTTTACGTCGTTACCGATGCTTGCATGCGAATTCGTGACTGCGCTTTTCCTCGCGGTCGGAGGTAAGAATCATCGCTCCTTGAATAGAATGTCAGGGACTCTCTGAAAAGTGATGAATCGTTACGTGTATTTATGCACTTTCTTCACTTTGGTTTCAGCGTCCGCGCTAGTGAATTACTTCAGAACTCTGCCTTCACAGTGAAGTTCTGGCAGTAAGAGCTACACAGAGCTCTGGTCTTTACACATCTAGCTGATGGACTAACACTTACCGAACGCATACTCGAATAAACCAATTTCTGGGTATGACTCTATCTATTTACATTATTTGTTCCCGTACTCTTGTTCAATATTTACTTAATAGGTTTCTTTCGTTAATAATTTTTTTTGTAGTTTGCTTCACTTTCGAAATTTTCCGCACGTCGAGTAAACTCTAGCTGGCACTGATGCTCTTTGAAGACATAGCATTATTACACCACCGGACTGCCATATTCACTACGCTTTTGGATTAGTGTAAGTCTTGTTTGGCTTCTTCCATCCCCACATTTTTGATTCTAGTGTACATAATCCCCTGATTACTTGGTTCTCCTGGTGTGGCATGTTCCATACCACGAGACATATGTGCCTGGCCTTCTTTTTGGCTTTCTTGAGTATCTATATGGAAACAGTTGGCTTGCTGCTGTAAGGTCCTATTGGGACTACTATAACCCAGTGCAATATGAAGTAGCAACATCATTATCTTTTAAATTTTGTATCCCTTCTTGATGATGATTGCAGTTTTATACTGAACTATGTAGTGTTATCTTGAGTACCGTATGCCTTAGGAGTATTTGGCCTCCCTTTGACTGTTTTCAACACTATACTTGACATGAGCATTCAATTACTTTCATCTCTTAGATTGAACTGGCTCCTGTTACTTTATTCTTATTGAAAACTATAATCACCTTGCCGATCTACAGCATCACTTTGGAAGCAGTTTCTTGCTACATCCGTGTACACACCAGTTTGTGGTGGCAGTAATCGACACACATCTCCATTCCAGCACTAATAGGTAACCTTTTTCATTCCATTATTAATTAACCGCACTGTCGGTGTTCTGGTTGGACAGTAATGATTGTTCATGGGACCCCCACCTACCTGACTTTTAATATTTGGGGCACCACATCAGTGGTCATGTTTAAATTTGGAAAGGATCCTAGGGTCCTTGTTTTGAAACACATGAATGTATTCTTGCTTTACTCACTTATAACAAAGCTGAATGTAAATATATGAGGAGTATTTTTGTTTATATCATGTAAACCAAAAAGTGTTTGGTAGAAAAATAGTTTTTGATCTCTCTGTTAACATTGACTCGATGTATAAGCTACTTAGTATGTATGGTTTATCAAATTGGACAGTTCCTTTGTAAAACATATATTTCTTTATAGTCTGTTTTTAGGCCTATGAAGAAGAGGCATTTTCCCTCGAAACGCGTCGCCACTTAGAAATAACGGACTACTGACAATATTTCTTCCAATTATTTCTTCTTTGTGCAATAACATTGTCACTGTTTCTTGTATGCAATTTATTCTTTACAAAAAAATATATATACACAAATGTGTTTTACAAAAATTACTGTTGTTGAAAATTATTTTCTATATTTAAATCTCTATCCTCAGATTACAGTAGTTGGTTTATCCAACACTATATAGTGTGCAGGGGACGGGAGGATTCAAAGCTTGAATCTTCTCCTTTCTTTTTTTATATCAGACAGGATCTCGACCTTAAAGATAACGTCAGATAGGGCATCAGATTTAAAGCGCCAGGCTGGGCGGGAGGTCGGGGCATTTCCCAGTTGGATCTGCATCAGGACCAGGGAGTGGTCAGAGAGCGTGCATGCAAGAATCTTGACATCCGTAACCCTACCCACCTGGGAACCGGACAGCAGGAACATATCTGTTCTCGAAGAGCTGTCATGTACTGTTGAGTAGAGAGTGTAATCTCTCTCTCGAGGGTGGAGCGTTCTCCACACATCATGTAGATTTACGGACTTCATATGTGTGTGGAGCTGTTTGGCGGCTCGAGACATAACTCTGCGAGCAGTGGTTGTTCTGTCAAGGACATTGTCAAGTATAAGATTCATGTCCCCCCCATATAATGGGGACTTCGACGTATCTCATGAGAATGCCAGTCACTGTTGGGGCCGTATGAGTTAACAAGCAAGCATTCCTCATTGGCCAGAGTGCAGTGGAGAATTACGTATCTGCCCTCCGTGTCAATGTGGGATGTGTGGAGTGTGAATTTTACCAATTTGTGGATCAGAGTTAGGACTCCTCTGGATTGAGTGGAGTATTAGGTATAGAATCTGTTGGGGCCCCAGGACTGTGCTAGGTTTGATGACAGGAGTTTCAGAGCGTGTGTCTCCTGTAGTAGGAGTATCTTGACCTCTGCGGGACTTTGTGAAATTGGTCAGGCCCCTAATATTCCAAGTCATCATCTTAATAGACATGTTGGTGATTTAATGTACATCCCAGTAGAAGGAACTGTCCCCAATTACCATCATCTGTGCTGCAGCGGCGTAAGCACGCCCCTCTTCCAAACCTGTCATCTCCTTCCTGCCGATTTTAATAAACCATCCCTCAACAACTCCTCCCCCCACCCTCACTGGCCTGTACAAACTAGCAGTGTGATAGTACCCACCCATGGAGTGACCAACTGCGTGCTGGACCCAACTTGGCGACGCTCGGTGTACATCACCAGTGATAAGGGTGACCAAGCACCCTGTCCGCCTTGGCCACTCCAACCCATTTTCCCAACAGGGGCCAACCCAAGAACCAAACCGGGGGTCGCCACTGCCATGTACCCAGTTTAGCAAGTAGTGTGGCACAAGGCATCTTCAAATGGCAGCATCAGTGTTACAACGAACTGTATTGCAGTGGAAAAATAGTGACAGATGGTAGCAGGCGAGGAGGAGTATGGTCTTGCTCAATACATTGGAAATGTAGAAGACCTCAGTCGTTGTCCATCAAGCCATTTACAAGTGGGTTCAGTGGGATCTGTGATTCAATGAATTTAACTGCTTCATCTGGGACCGTGAAAAAGTATAGCTTGTTATGGAAGGTAAATTTCAGACGTGCCGGAAATAACATTGCGTATTCGATCTTCCTTTCTCGAAGCATTTTCTTCCCCCCGTTGAATTGTCTGCGCTCGGCCTGGACCCCCACGGAAAAGTCAGGGAAAATTCGAATGATTTGCGAGTCCATTCTCAGTTCGCCCTTCTCCCGTGCGAGGCGCAGTATATGGTCTCTGTCTCTATAGCTGAGAACTTTCGCTATTATGGGTCTGGGGAAGTCCCCTGGCTTGGGGCGGGAAGCGAGAGAGCGATGGGCCCGCTCGATCGTGAAGAATGGTGAGAGCGGAGGGTCGCCCAGGAGATCCTTAAGGAGGGATTCGACCGCCAGTTCCATGCGACCCTTAAGTGCAGACTCCGGAACCCCCACAATGCGGATATTGTTTCTGCGTGATAGCGATTCGAGATCATCACACTTGGCCTTGACACTTTTCATGTCCCGCACCAGGACTGACACAGTATTTTGGAGAGTGAGCACATTATCCTCGTTCGTCCCGATTCTGGTTTCAGCCTCGGTGATCTTGGTGCTATGTTGGTCCAACTTAGACCTAAGTGAGGCACATTTGCGTTTATATCATCCAACGTCTCATGAAAGGATGCAAAGTTCTTTGTCATGGATTCCATCATTGCCGTCAGGTCTGGCTGTGGGGGGTTGAGTGGGGTCTCCATGTTGGCTTGTTTGGAAGAGCTGGCACCCTGCTCCACCCTGGGTGCTGGCTTGGTAAATGTGTCTATGGTTCCCGCCTTGGTTGCACCGCGGACCTTGTTGGGCATCCCAGGGGTGGGTGGTATTATGTGTAGGTACAGAGAGGCGCTGCCTGCGCGGCTCGGGACAGTGCCTGGTGGGTTCAGGAGGCAGCAGAATGAGATGGCACGCAGACTGGACCCGATGCAGGCGATCACCAGCGTCAGCACACCCTCAGGAGGGAGTTGATTCAGAGGGCCAGGCGGGTCACAAGACCGGGGGGAGGGCCCAGCACCCTGGATTACAAGGAGACCACAGGGCCCCCCTGTCCACAAGTGTAGTAGCAGGAGGATACAGGACAGTATGATCTCCAGAGGAGGGCAGGGCGGGCCTCAGGCACCAGGGTCCAGCAGCGAGGGCAGGGGGGATCGCCCAATTGGACCGATGGCACTCCGTGTAGGGGGTCCAGGGCGTAAAGTCCGGATTAGAGATCCCCTGCAGCCGGTAGGGTTATAGCATGAGTGGTGGCAAAGGCCCAAGCCCTGGTTTTAGCGGCGCCAGGGGGGGCCCTCTCCAGAAATAGAGTTGCTGCTTGCCAGTGAACCCATCCGCTCAGGCAGTAGTATGTATTGGGGAGCAGACCGCGAAGTATGGCAGGATAACCCAGGAGAGCCAGCCAGGGGGCCCACAGCTTATGGTGGGAATGAAAGGGCCTGATGAATCAGCAACCGTTAGGCACAGGAGCTGGGGGCTATGTATCCGATGAACACGCAGCGTGCTGCTGAATTATGGCGGCCCCCCAGCTCCTCACCCCCAGCCGCAGCGGTCCAGATGGAGCATAGGATGGGCTCCCAGGGCAGGCAGAGAGGCCGCAGCGCCTCCGGCAATTCAGGACGTGACCCGATCACGGCCGCCAGCCGTCAGCCCCCCGCAGCGCCAGGACAGGGGGAGCCGGTGTCAGGCGCATGTCCCCCGCTTAGTGCAGCCAGGCAGGGCGCGTGTGATGAGCCCCCGGGCACGGCAGGGGTGCAGCCCGGCAGGCCGCGGAGACCTCAGATGGATCCACAACAGTTAGGCACAGGAGCTGGGGGCTATGTATTCGATGAGCTTGCAGCGTGTTGCTGAATTACGGCAGCCCCCCAGCTCCTCAGCTCCAGCCACAGCGGTCTAGATTCAGGGCCCCGATCGGTCACAGCACCCAGCCGCCAGCCCCCCGCAGCGCCAGATATCCGCAGGCAGGCGCGGGGGAGCCGGTGTCAGGTAGATGTCTCCCGCTCAGATCAGCCAGGCAGGGCGTGTGAGATAAGCCCTCCGGCACGGCAGGGGTGCAGCCCAGAGGCCGCGGAGATCTCACAGGCAGAGGGAGGAGGGGTAGATGTGCCGAAGACTCCACAGCCGAGCCCGCAGCAGAGGGGGCGGAGGATCACGCCACCGGTGGCCACACAGCAGGATAGAGCGGGCTCGGGGTAGGCTCCGCACAGCCCCTCAGGCCCAAACGTAAGGGGGCCGAAACTTGGCTTCGGTGGGGCGATTTCTTTTGAAAATGAACATGGAAATAGTGGAAAGCCAGCGCTGCACCTGACAGGCGATTCCACTGCAGGATTCGATAATCAGCCGCCGATGTCGTACGATGAAGGATTGCTGAGCACGGAGCTCCGCAACTAAGCAGCTATTTTGTCGGCTGCTCAACAGCGCCCCGGCTATAGGACCTTTTAAGTGTACTAAGTACACAAGTGGAGATGAAAGTTTTTGTGAAATGATACTGCAGATCTGTCTGATATCATGCAGATTAACCTTGCAGAAGTGTCGGTGGTGACAATAAAATGTTGGAGCTTCACATCCCTTTAAAAACGACCCTAAGATCATGTGCCTTGAGCCAGGAAGGTAGAATAGCAGGTGGAGATGATAATGGTGATGGGGGAATGGTGGAGTATTCAGGCGAGGGAGAAAGATGATGTTGGTCTTGGATGCGTAGGGTATAAGATAGCAAAGCACCATTCATTGGTGGATGACCACGTGGCAGGCCTATATCTTTGAGGTGATGTCTGGGGAGAAGCAGGAAAGTAAAATAACATCTGTCTTTCATCTACAAAGAGGTGGTAGGAAAACTCACAGGAAGAGATGAGCTTACCAAAGGAGGAGGTGTAGAAAGTGAATAGGATTGGGCAGTGCGTAGAGCCATGAGGGAATACTGGTGGGAGGGAATTGTCTCCGGAGATCAATATTCCAAGATTTGGAGAAGGTTTGACTGAGGAGGCAAGAGAGGCGAGTGCTGTGACCTGCCAAGGTTAAAGAGGACCATAAGGAGAATGGGGTGATCCACAGTGATAAAGACTGCGCTTGAGATGCTGGGCAGCAGTGAGAAAGTTGCAATGCCCGCAAGAGCCAAACATGACCCTTCTTTGCATCATAAAAAAAGCTCCAAAGTATCAGTATGATCCATTACTGTGCGTAATTCATTTGCATCCTGAAGCTGTGGGTGGAAATGGATACACGAACATGTTAATAATCATGCATGCAGATTTCCAGAAATAGTTCATGCAGTATTTCTACATATTTGCATGTATTACTACCATGAGTGCTGTACGGCTGTACGCATGGAGTGCTGATTGCATCTCTGAATGTGAGAAGGTTAATTACTGCATGCAGCGAGTCAATGCAACAATCCACGGGGCTCATTATAGGCGCCCTCTGCTGGCAAGGATTGAGATATGGAGAAACACTACACTTTCTAATTAGGATCTCATGGAAGACCTTTCACAATTTACGCTCTTCTTGGAATTCAAAATACATAGGCAGAAGGTCTTTAATGATTCATTCTTGGCAAAAAAGTACAATTTCCACTGGCCTTTACATTTTTCATTTGTCCAACCAAAAATAATGATGTGGCAAGCACTCTTGTGCAGGGCTACATCGCGGGTCCCTCTACACCTGCGCACCTGGTTGCCTTTTTTTTTCTAGATGCTTCTCTGTAGCTATCAGTCTCACTTGGTGCGGTGGCACTTTGATATGGACTATATCATTGCTGTGTACATTTAATTCAAGTTTTACAGGGCTGGCGCCTCTACACTTTGTGCACCTTGTGGAACATTTGGAGGGACATTTTCTTTAATTTATATATTGGTGATTTATATGGTGTCAACTGCGACAAACCACTATGCGGTGCAGCAGAGTAACTTTGCTGAACATGTTGGGGAGCATATAACATCTAAATGAAAGGGGCCCCTGCCAAATGAGTGGGACAAAATGTTGTGCTACAAAGGTTGGGGGCCTAACACCCTTGCCCCCCAACCCCTAAAATGAAGCCCATGTGGCGTTTTCTAAGCGAGACAATTAAAGGGTACAAGACAAAATATCATTCACAAGTTTAGGAGAACAGTCAGGGCAGTCAAGCAAAGCGAAAATAAATGAGGTAAGTGTGGCGAAGGTTTTCAGAAAAGAGAGCTTAACAGGTATTGCACTGGACAAGTGCAAGGCAGTTCCACTCTAGGTTTGTGGGCGCAGTCAGGATGGGGGCAAGGGTAAGAGTAAATGCAGGCTTCAGAGCTTGGAGAACAGCTTCCTCATGAGGCCAGGGAGAACATTTACAGCAGCCAGTACTCCACGGGCTGGGGACCTGTGCAGGGACGTCATTTCACAAAAATGCCTGGGGTAGCGGAATTGACATCACACGACCCTTGACCTCTGATGACATCACAGGAAGTGATGTCATTTGACCCCACCCCGTAGTGATATCGCGGGAAGCGATGGAATGCGACATTTCACCCTTTGACAAAACAGGAAGTGGCTTCACCTAGCATTGTTCCTAAGTACAATACGAAAAATATGGTGATGATATCACTATAATGTTATATACATTTCATACAAGAATAGATCGCCATATGTATCCTTAGGATCAATGTGTATAGGCCATATTACCAAATTACTGTGAATGCAAGCAGGCGTCCATGGCCAAATGATTTGTTATTATATAGCACTTACGCTTAAGCGCTTTATATAGAAAAAATATACACCCAATATCACCCAACCCAACCCAAACCTACTCATTTATTGACCGCAGAAAGATGAAAGGCTGAGTAGAGGTGTTTAAGAACAGACTAATTGAGTGACTCACCCCCCGAATTGTGCCTGAAATAAACCTTTAAAGAGACTAGCAATTATTGTATAGAATTCCAGAAAGACTCATTATTTGGTATTCCTATTCTTTCTTATTTAGGGTCAGTGCTGAAAGTGTTAGACTTGTGGAACCCATGTTCTTGTTATTTTAAGAGGCCTGAAAAAGAAAGACAGCCACTACAGAAGCAAAGAGCCACATGGCGCTGGCCGCAGCCCAGGAGCTTGCATTAAAAAAAAAAGACACTTTTTAAAAAACATTTATTTTTAGGGGTAGCAAGGGAGACCACAGGGATACCAAGGGAGCAAGGGAGACCTCAGGGGTGCAGTTGCGACCCCTGGCGACCCCTAAATGACGTCCCTGCACCTGTGGCAGACAGCTCGTGAATGAACATACACCAGTAATAGCAGCCCTGTAAGCTGTCTGCATTTGAACATGTGCCAGGGGAAGACCAATGTGATTTGCGTGCTATGGGGACTACTCTGTCACAGTACAACGTGCACATGAACAGGCTGTGGGTAGGAGACGTCTCTTGCAGGTATGTTTGAAGTTGGGGAAAGCATAAGTGAACCCGTGCTTGAGTGTTTCGCTGTGTCGGGCGGCGGTTCTGGCTCCATCAGAGACATGTCCAGGAGCCTGGGTATTTCTTGCCTGTGTTGGTGTCGGAGTTCAAGTTGAGGGTACACACGAGTGGACAGAGAACCCCACTTTTTTCAGGGGTCCCCCCACTTTTTCCGAAGGCACCTTCATATGCTAATTTCTGGTTCACCAAATTCAATTGGCATGATGAGTCGTCCCACTTTTTTCAGAGGGCACCTTGATATGCTAATTTCTGGTGACTCCACATTCAATTGGTATGTTAATGAGTCCCCCCACTTTTTTCAGAAAGCACCTTGATATGCTAATTTCTGGTGACGCCGACTTCAGTTGGTTTGATAATGAGTCACCCCACTTTTTCAGACGGCCCCTTGATATGCTTATTTCTGGTGACTCCACATTCAATTGGTATGTTGTTAATGAGTCCCCCCACTTTTTTCAGAGGGCACCTTGATATGGTAATTTCTGGTGTCGTCACATTCGATTGATATGTTGATGAGTCCCCCCACTTTTTTCAGAGGGCACCTTGATATGCTAATTTCTGGTGACCCCACATTCAATTGGTATGATAATGAGTCACCCCACTTCTTTTTCCAGGACTTGGCCGATTGTTGGTGTCTTAAGTTGGCGCAGGTTTTAGAGCTGGACACTAGCCGGAATTGGCAAGATATGACTATTGGGCTTCAGGGCAACCTTGGGATGGCTTAAGAGAATGTACATTTTTGGTGGAATAACTTAAGATTCGGATGGGAGGATTCACCTTCAGTGAGGAACACATCCAGGCACGGTGCCAGGGTGACATTCACTGTGCTTGAAGAACTGGCCTGTTAGGCGTAGGACATGAGCATGTAAGTAAGTTTATTCATCGCTTTGGGCAACTTGAGTCATTCAGAAACAGAAAATGACATTTACAGTGATGACACGACAAAAATAGAATACAATGGTTAATGATCTTAGTACACATTGTAACCGAAGTAGGGATGGGAACTCTACTTTGTGTCCAATTCTGTGGGTGCAACTCCTTTCACTGAGAATTGGTGGGAATGGGGCTGGTTAAAGAGTAAGGCTAGGTGGCATCATCAACACAGGGATCAAGCTTGTCTGGTAGGGCTAATAAATCTGTATTGCCAACAGCGGTGCAGCGGGTGTAACCTGTAACCAGACTCATGCTTCAGCCCAAGTAGAGAATGGTCAGAAATGGGAGTATGGAGCTGGCTTGCATGCTCCGAGCGAGTTACCGCATGTGGTCTTAAAAGGGAGTAGCGCACAGGATCTCGGCAGTGGCCATCAGGGACTACCAACTACTGCCATGGTGCAGTTGTTTAGGTCCTCAGCTCTAATTCAACTTTGGTTCATGGTGGTAGCGTAGCGTAGTTCAGTGCAGTGCAGCAGGCTGGTGTCATGGAGTCCCTCACCCTGCTATGCTGAAGGTGAGAGGAGGGATGCAAATTGCACAACTCTTCTGGCCTGCTCAGTTTGCTACCCACCTGGGTTCACTTAATAGGCCCAAAATGTTAGGAGCCACTTATGGACAATGAAGGCCATCAACAAACGGGCAGTGGTAGTAGCAGACTGGAACTTAAGCTACAGCTGGTGCAGTGAGGAAAGCCAAACTGCCTGTGCCTACCGGTGTGGTCGCACCAGCTGCGTCACCTTGGTGCACCAAATCCACTGAGCTGCGGTTGGAGCCTGTAGATGGATTCTCAAACATGGACAAGGCCCACTGAGTTGTGGTGCTTACAGGGGGTGGGGGTAGTGAGTGCAGCAGTCTGTGCGGTGGGGAGTCATAATGTCGAAAAAAAAATGTCGACAGACAAAAATGTCGACAAAATAATGTCGAAAAAAAAAATGTCGACTTTCGTTTTTTTTAATTATATATTTATTTTAGGGGTTCGGGAGTAAAAAAAAAGGGAAAAATAAAAAAAAAATCAAAAAAAAGGGGGGCTGGGGTGGAACCCCCCCATTTCGAAAAAAAAATGCATTGAAAAAAAAAGTCGACATTTTTTTTATTCGACATTTTTTTTTCGACTTTTTGTCTGTCGACATTTTTGTTGTCGACATTATGACTATAAACCGTCTGTGCCATTATGGTAGTCCAGGGAGAATCATTGGTGGTATGCCCCGGACCTGGGTCAGTGCGCAGTCCCTGCACTGCCTCTTCTAAACTCCTTTTGGAGACGGACTGCCATGCTGGTATCATGTGCACTCGGGTAAACTGTTGGGGACTTTTCCTTATTATAAAACACAACAGCGTGTGCGTAGTGCTCTAAAGTGTGCACGCTTGAACAGCTATGAGTCCCTTGTGTAGTGACCCTCATGACTGTGGTGCACAGGATGTGTGGCCACTGTATTTAGTGTGTGTAGCTGTATTGCATCATTGTGGTCATGTGACTTGGGCTCACGTAGCCCGTTATGGGTGCGTGCATGATCTCTCCGGAATGCAGCAACCAGATAAGTGATCCATTTCCCTTGAAGTCACGTTTTCACATTCCCAATGTTCTGCTGGACATGTTAATGCATGTTCTACATAATTGGATATTGTATTATATGTATGGATTCTGCAGGACCTTGAAAAAATACAACGACGTATTCATCCGTATGCACCTGGATACATGTATGGCCTATACACACTCTCTTCAGTGGAATGACACATATTTAAAAAAAATAAATACAAGCGTCTCTCTGGAATTCGCAAAATGGGTCGGTGTTTGGGGCGAATGAGCGACTATTGAAATTTAGAAAGCATTTCCAGGGATTTGATGGACATTGTAATCCTCCAACTATCCCAAGGTTGCCTGAGGATGACAAGCATGGAGACACAGGAAGTTGCAGGCCAATTAAAAGGCAGGGCAGCACAGGCTGAGAGCCAGGCGGATTATAAGGCGCCATTTCAAAGGAATGGTGCCCGGGGGATTCATTTGGGAAGAAGGATTCAGCTTCACAGTACAGTGTGTGCGTGCTTCATGCAACTCATGGAAGAGTGTACATGCACACCTCGCTTTGTCTTTCTGTTGCTGCTCTTCCATGCACCTGCGTGCTTTATGTAACTCATGGAAGAGTGTACATGCACAGTTCGGTTTTGCTTTATGTTGCTGCTCTTCTGTGCACCTGCGTGCTTCGTGTAACTCATGGAAGAGTGTACATGCACACCTCGCTTTGTCTTTCTGTTGCTGCTCTTCCATGCACCGGCGTGCTTCGTGTAACTCATGGAAGAGTGTACATGCACACCCCGCTTTGTCTTTCTGTTGCTGCTCTTCCATGCACCTGCGTGCTTCGTGTAACTCATGGAAGAGTGTACATGCACACCTCGTTTTGTCTTTCTGTTGCTGCTCTTCCATGCACCTGCGTGCTTCGTTTAACTCATGGAAGAGTGTACATGCACACCTCGTTTTCTCTTTCTGTTGCTGCTCTTCCATGTACCTGCGTGCTTTATGTAACTCATGGAAGAGTGTACATGCACAGTTCGCATTTGCTTTATGTTGCTGCTGTTCTGTGCACCTGCGTGCTTCGTGTAACTCATGGAAGAGTGTACATGCACACTTCGCTTTGTCTTTCTGTTGCTGCTCTTCCATGCACCTGCGTGCTTCATGTAACTCATGGAAGAGTGTACATCCATGCACCTGCGTGCTTCGTGTAACTCATGGAAGAGTGTATATGCACACCTCGCTTTGTCTTTCTGTTGCTGCTCTTCCATGCACCTGCGTGCTTCGTTTAACTCATGGAAGAGTGTACATGCACAGTTCGTTTTTGCTTTCTATTGCTGCTCTTCTGTTTACCTTCGTGCTTCGTGTAACTCATGGAAGAGTGTACATGCACACCTCGCTTTGTCTTTCTGTTGCTGCTCTTCCATGCACCTACATGGTTCGTGTAACTCATGGAAGAGTGTACATGCTCACCCCGCTTTGTCTTTCTGTTGCTGCTTTTCCTTGCACCTGCGTGCTTCTTGTAACTCATGGAAGAGTGTACATCCATGCACCTGCATGCTTTGCTTAACTATATCAATCAATCAATCAAACTCATGGAAGAGTGTACATGCACAGTTTGCTTTTGCTTTATGTTGCTGCTCTTCCATGCACCTGCGTGCTTCATGCAACTCATGGAAGAGTGTACATGCACAGTTCGCTTTTGCTTTCTGTTGCTGCTCTTCCATGCACCTGTGTGCTTCGTGTAACTCATGGAAGAGTGTACATCCATGCACCTGCATGCTTCGTGTAACTCATGGAAGAGTGTACATGCACAGTTCGCTTTTGCTTTCTGTTGCTGCTCTTCCATACACCTCTGTACTTCGTGTAACTCATGGAAGAGTGTACTTGCACAGTTCGCTTTTGCTTTATGTTGCTGCTCTTCCATGCACGTGCGTGCTTCATGCAATTCATGGAAGAGTGTACATGCACAGTTCGCTTTTGCTTTCTGTTGCTTCTCTTCCATGCACCAGTGTGCTTCGTGTAACTCATGGAAGAGTGTACATCCATGCACCTGCGTGCTTCGTGTAACTCATGGAAGAGTGTACATGCACACCTCGCTTTGTCTTTCTGTTGCTGCTCTTCCATGCACCTGCGTGCTTCATGGAACTCATGGAAGAGTGTACATGCACACCTCGCTTTGTCTTTCTGTTGCTGCTTTTCCATGCACCTGCGTGCTTTGTGTAAATCATGGAAGAGTGTACATGCACACCTCACTGTGCCTTTGTGTTGCTGCTCTTCCATGCACCTGCGTGCTTCATGCAACTCATAGAAAAGTGTACATGCACACTTCGCTTTGCCTTTGTGTTGCTCCTCTTCCATGCACCTGCATGCTTCCTGTAACTCATGGAAGAGTGTACATGCACACCTCGCTTTGTCTTTATGTTGCTGCTCTTCCATGCACCTGCGTGCTTCGTGTAACTCATGGAAGAGTGTTCATGCACACCTCTCTTTGTCTTTCTGTTGCTGCTCTTCCATGCACCTGCGTGCTTCATGGAACTCATGGAAGAGTGTACATGCACACCTCACTGTGCCTTTGTGTTGCTGCTCTTCCATGCACCTGCGCGCTTCATGTAACTCATAGAAGAGTGTACATGCACACTTCGCTTTGCCTTTGTGTTGCTCCTCTTCCATGCACCTGCATGCTTCCTGTAACTCATGGAAGAGTGTCCATGCACACCTCGCTTTGTCTTTATGTTGCTGCTCTTCCCTGCACTATGGAGGTGCGTATTGCCATTTACTCCAAGGCCTGGTCGGCAGCAATTCATTGAGGTGCCTCATGGCCATATGCCTCTCAATAGTCTCTGCAAGCAGCTGCATGGGTTATCTGCATAATCATCTTTCTCATAACTGTGATGCCCATTAATGTTGTCCAATTGATTGCCTCCATTTCTTACCAGTCATGTTCCTTACTCCAGTTCTCTCTTTCTCGCCCCAGTCCCTCCTGCCATGGGGTGAGTTGACCTCACTGTAGGCAACCGCCTGCAATAGCCAGTTTCAACAAAAACAATCATTATCGAAACCAACAGTTTCCGGCTTTTCTGAAGGCATTGGATAGGCATTTGCCAGGCGCTGCAATAAAGGTACTACTTGGCCAAGAAATGGCAACAGCTGGAAAATTGCAAGATCACCTGTGAATACTATAGCAGTGCTTGGCTAATGCCGATCTAATACCTATACTCAAAACAAAACAGTTGCTTTGTCAATGCTTGTTTTTTACAGGACTTCAGTGCAGGGAACAGATATAAATTAAATGGGCGATGGCACAATTGATTAAGACAGTTTTAGTACACCATTAGTGCTTTTACAGGTGCAATTACGATATTAACTCTCAGCAGTGAGTTTAGAAATAATGCTGACAGGCCATAGTTTGATGTTACTGCTTGATAGAACTAGTTCAAAGAGATGTGAGGAGGATGTGTTTTTAGTGGGGAGGGAAAGGTAGTGGGTGGGAATAGCCATAGCCAGCTAATTGCTGGGTAAATACCAAAACACCCACAAACTGTGTGTTTCCCCTCAAGTCATCTCCTACCCAGCTGTACTGTGGTGCAATCATTTTGGCTTAGAGGTGGCGCTGAAGCCATAATGGATCAATTCACCTGCAATCCCTCCTGACGTTACTACCCAAGCTCATGGGGATCTAAGATGAAATGCTGGCAGGGAGAAAGCGGAGTAAGGACTGGGACATGGAAGAGCGAATACAAGTAATGACGGTTACCATGGTTTACCGGCAAGTAATTAAGGCGTGACCGTCTCATTTCCTTTCACGTACCATTTCTTACTATCATGGAGATATACCAAAGTGGCATGCATTAGACCACAATAAACCATAAACCACTTGTAACTGTGCCCACAGAAGAAAGCACAGTGTTTTAAACTGAAACTCTTCTGCACAAATAATGCACGCTGGGCTTGGTGCTCCTTCCATTTATCACTAACCCTTACAGCGAATTGTCTGCTACTCTTGAGACATATATACTGGTTTGGATACCTGGGGCCACATTACAGAAACTGTGCTCTGGTGCAAGGGCAAAGTTGCACGGTATTAGCACTAGGGCAAAGTGGGCCCTTTAAAAATAAAAAACACTGGGACATATTAGAAAACTATTGCACCAAGACAAGTGCAGTGTGGCATGGAATAAGCACAAGGGCAAAAATTGCCCTTGGGAAAAAAGATACATGTTCACTGCCTTACTGCAACAGAGCAAACATGGATCCCTTGCAAAAGAGTACAGTGGAATATTTGGGGGGGACTAAAGGTCACAGTCCTTATTTCGAGGGGGTCAGGACACCCTTAAACACCTTGGTAGTTTTGCCTATGAATGTCCTACCCTGGCATAGGGAGAAGGCAGATCCCATCAGCTGCTTTGTCTCAGTTCCTTTACGTCTGGTTCATGATATCATGGATGGTGGTGGCTTTGATGGGACTGACTTCCCCGACCATTTCCGAGGTGCTTTCCCCTTTGGATGCCCCATACCTGGGAGTGATCCAGGAGAGGGGCCAGCAGAAAAAAACAGCATTGGCAATGCCAACAGTTTCCGCTTTTGTGTAGGCATGGGAAAGACATTGGTATTTTGTAGTGGTATTTACTGGCCATTGATGGTAGCAGAAGCAAAATGGTGTGGGTACCTGGGCATCTAATAGCAGTGCCTGGCAAACTAATACATGGCATAGCGTGGGCTCCACCCTCTGCTGGTGCATGATATACCTTACATAGCTAAGTGTAACCACAGGAGAGTGGGCAATTTGAGGCAAACCCTTACACCACATGGCCTATGGAAATGGCCCAACATTTTTCAGCATACTCAATTTCTTAATTAAACAATTCAGTACTATTAGCATACGTGCCTCCACCTATATCTAGGACGGTAAACAGGGAAGGTATGGTGCTTCAGTCATGTTTTTACCGCAGTGCACAAAGAAGGATATTTGTTTCTCTAGGGGTTTAAAATAAGAGAACACATTCAGGCTTTTTTCTCCCAGCTATGCCCTACCCTTGCTTCTTCTCATGTCATGTGGGGGAATGTATGAATCTGAGTGCGAAAGCGTAATCATTTATGCATTCACCAAATCCTGGATTAAGGTATAAGCCTCCTATCTCTACTTTCTCTAGGAAAGATCCACCCCAATGGATGCTGTGACAAATCTGAGGATGTCATCCCTTCTCCCCTAGGGGGCAACCTTTCCCATGGGGCCAGGGCGGTGCATCCACAGTACAACAATCCCCCTGGGGGTGGAGCACTGAGTGAGGATCTTATGGGGGAGGAAGCCCCTTATGGGATTGGGGACGCCATGCTCAGAGTACCTGGTATTCCCCTGTGTCAATACACCTAAACCAGTTTCCAATGTTAAATCCTCCTTTCCCTTCTTTTGATAGGGCCAGTATGTGCTATTGTCAAGTTAATCAACCTAATATTCTTGACCAGATTAAAACAAAGTATGCTGCATATGGCTCTGTACTGAGAAGAAGATGACCAGGAGTCCAAGGATCATTCTGAAGAGGCAGATTGATCACTCTAGCTTCTCACAATGTGCGATTGGCCCAAAGCAATTAAAGTATCCAGCACAGGAGTATGACGGAAGCTCAGCTGAGAAGCCAGGAGAGAGCTGTCCTTGAAGGAGGAATCGGGTGAGCTAAGCTGATGAGAGCCAGCAGAAGGGAAGCCGTGAGGGGAGGAGTAGAACCCAAATTCGATCCTAGAGGAAAGGATTGCTCGCGCTGCTGCTGAGTAAAACCTCCTGACATCAAAGGCACCAGCAAAGTGCCTGAGTGGACACACAGCCGGGGAGAAGCAGGCATTCGCAGAGCCGCTACAGACCTCGCCGGAGCCCTGAATGCTGCCAGAGTCTCAATAGACAGAGCAGCTGCTTGGGAAATGCAGGTACCTGCATGAAAGCAGTAAACTGATAAACTGGTTACCCGAGAGGTGCTGGAGGTCTGGGCAAGATAGGGGTGAAGGCGGAAGCTGGAATAAGAGGGTTTAGGGTCCTGGGAATTAAGTGCAAGTCTGGGACCCACATCCATATAAGAAACAAAAACAAAGTCATTCAGAATATTGCAAGTCTGGGACCTGCACCCATATGAGAAACAGAAACAAACCCATTCAGAATATTGCAAGTCTGGGACCGACACCCAAAGAGAGACAGTACACGAGAGGACCATTGCTAGGCAGGAGCGTAAACCCAGCATATCTGAATATTACGTGCCTGGTACTCGCACCCAAAGAAGGACAGTCCATGAGTAAACAAGTGCTTGACAGGAGGGTAAACTAAACCATTTTGAATGTTGCAAGTCTGGCACCCACACCCAAATGAGAAGTTAATGAAAGGATAATTACTTGGTAGGAATGTAAACTAAGCAGATCTGAATATTAAAAGTCCCTGAAAGGTAGTGCTTGGCAGGAGAGTAAACCAAGCAATTTTGAATGTTGCGAGCCTGCGATCTGCACTCAAATGGGAATGTAATTGCTTGGCAAAAGGTAAGCCAAGCAGATCTGAATATTGAGAGTCAGGGACTCCTGTGCAATAGCACCTGGAGCGTTCGAAGTGCAGAATGGGATTACCACTATAAAGAATATAGGCCCAAATAACCAGACAAACGCAAAGAATATGGCAAATGGCTACTTTATTATCAATTCAACAAAGTAGGGAAACCTGGAAAACAAACAGATTGTAGTTCACACACTCTCAGTACATTTTATTTACACAAATGGTTTTATACCTCATTATATGTCAGCTATGACATCATTCTATGTGGCAAACAGTGAAATCTACCAGGTGGAGGGATTGGTTAAGGAGCACGTATATACCTATAGTTTATATAAGTGTTAGTATCATCATTGGATGCCACTTATCTGGCAGGCACGCCTTGAACAATTTCTAACTACGTGAAATACAGATAAAAGCATAACAACAGCAGCGGATGGGCACTCTACAACAATGTATAGTCCACCATTGGTGTCGTTATCAGCATCTCCAGCAACATCTCTTAGAACCTCTGTAGAAGAAGAGATTTGATAAAATTGTTGTGCAGCATTAAAACATTGTGAATTTCTTTCCTCCCCTTAGCAGTCACTATAAAACTAGATTTCTTTACACTTAACATATTACAGAATGAAAGATTGTGAAACTGTCATACAGCAATATTAAATGTCAGCATTGGCAATGAAAGAAACATCTCTAGACTCATCCCCCACATCCTGTTTAGATTTTGTAGGAGGAAAACATCTCAAAGATTTTACTAATAGCAAGGAGGCCAAAATCAACAATTTTGACAAATGGGATGAAAATGAAAGACAATCCAGCAGGGCCCCCTTGTTTCGTCCATCTCCACCACTATGCTGCCTACCCACCTCACTACCTAAACCCATGTCACTCACTAGTGTTGGATGCTTAAAGGCAACATCCTTATCTCTCCTAATCCCTTGAGGGCCTTCTAGGTGGATCCTAGCCTAGGGTACCACAAAAACTGAAGTAGTCTTTAAACCAGGAATTGATACCTTCCACCCACCCAGGTCTCACTAGTTCATATGTCTCTTATGCTATTGTATTCCTCACGCTTATGATCTTTCCTTTCTTTACCTTCCTTCCACTCTGCCCCTTCTCTTCCTCCCACTCTCTATTCTGTTTCCTGCTCTTTCTCCTCTGTCCCTTCAATGTTATTCTGTTTTCTTTACTCCTTATTTTGACCAACAACTCTACTCTCCACAACTCTCCCCGCCTACTACTCTCTCCTAATTCTCTACTACTCTTCACTCCCACCCCTGTCTACTACTCTCCCCTTCCTACTTCTCTGTACAACTCTCACCTCCTAATACTCAACTACTCTCTGCTCCTACTACTGTCTACTATCTACTTCCAATACTCTCCAATACTTCTCTCTCCTCCACACTCCACTCCTCCTTCTCTCACACTCACCCTCCATTCACTATGCCAGTCTCCTTGCTCACCCTATCTCACTACTGCATACTCTCCCATTAAGCCTCACTCACTCATCTTTTCATCACACAAATACTCACACACCTTAGTACCACTTTGTCTCACCAACCAATACCTTACCTTCGATATTCCCTCTTCTAGTCACCTCCATGCTCTGCTCCACCTTCATTCCATAGTCTGGTCTCTAAGTCTACCTCCTCTTCACCTATTGACCTTAACCAAACTCTCATACTCTCCATTCTAACCATCCCTATTGTGCCTCCTCCTCCCCCATCCATTGGCTGTTGGAGTCACCAGGTTCCCTAGGACAGTCTCAGCCTTGGTCACCCCCATGGATCAGGTTACACAGGTGTGAAGCCATGAAGGACCCTCCGTGCAATGCCCCATTCCTGCAAGAGAGTCTGCCACTGTTTGGCAATGACAGCCAAGTATAGTAAATGTTAATGTCAGAGTTTTTAGTTTGCTGTGAAGGAGATTCTTGATTGCGGGCCCACACGAACAACATTTTACTGGCACTTTGCTCACCACTACATCTTTTGCCGGTGGATTGTCTGTTCCGTCCTCCATCACAAGGATATCTGGTTTGGGAGTTCTGCAATAGAAGAGAGAAAACACTGGCAGCATGTTGTATGGCAGGCTTGAGATAATAAGAAGTGGGACTTTCCATTATAAATGAGGCACCTAAGGGGGGGAACAGGGAATGGGGCCTTCTTGACTGTCTCACACCACTACTGGCACAGGACTGGCTCTGGCAAACAACCTGGTAGGCCTCCTGCCCCAGGTTGAGAGGGGTCCTCATCCTCCTTGTCAGGGTAACATCCCTGATCCCGTCCCACAATACACTCTTTCTCCTAAATCCTCATCTTCGTCAGGGCAGCTGGCTGCTTCTAGGTACTGGGAAAAGATTTATTTGTTGGATATACATTTCCCCTGTCATTTTCTTAGGCATTTATAGAACCGTGAGCATTCTGTCAATAGGAGAACCTCTTCCAGAAGTCCTCCATTTACTATCATGGACATGGATAGCCTTTTCAGTTGCACCTGAATCACCACCATGGCTTTTGTATACAGGTCAGCATCCCTGTGTACACAAATTATTTGGGACAAGGGCCCTGGGTTGAGTTCTTCCAGGGAAATCAGGTCATATCCGGTGGTAGTCCTTCTACTTCTAACATGGCTCTGGCTGGACTCCCCTAGACCGTCACAGGAAGATGGAATTTATGCTCTGCCGCTCCTGTGGTGTAGACTGTCCATGCTGGTGACAAAGACATGTCTTCTTTATTATTATTATTATTATTATTATTATTATTATTATTATTATTATTATTATTATCATTGTATTTATTGATATTGAGCACGGACCTAGCTCCGAGAAGCAACGAAGCGCTTTACAGAGGTGTACAACATTATGGACGCATAACAGAGCGCTTTGCAGTGGTAACAACAGAACAGATATACAGCGGGGTTAGGATACATCGGAGGGAAACAACTGTTCCAGGTGGCGGGGCCGGGAAGCCCGGGAAGCATCCAGCAAGTCAGGTGGCACGAGTAGCGATGTGATCACTTAGGTGTTGAGGAGGAGAGACTCCTTGAAGAGGTGGGTCTTGAGTTCTTGAGTTCTTCTCTGAATTGTAGGAGCGGCTAGTCTGATGCCAACAGGGAGGAGGTTTCATAGTCTTGGGGTTTAGGCAGAGAAGGCTTATTTTCTGGTCCTTTCCTTTTTGCAGCAGCAGATTTCAAGCCTGCACGTGTCCTGGCTTCTGGTGGTGCCCTGTCTGCCGGAGATGCTGAGTTTCTTGGCGAAGTAGCTGGGTGACTTGAGGGCGACAGCCTTATAGATGATGCAGCAAGACTTGAAGGTGATTTGTGTGTGCAGTGGGAGCCAATGAAGGTCGATGAGGGCCAGGTGATGTGGTCGTATCTGCTTAGAACCTTGATGAGGCATGTGGCCGTGTCTGGGACAATTCTCAGGGGCACAAAGGAGGATGACGGGAGGCCTTCAAGGAGTGCATTGCATCCACCCAGGTGGGATAGGACTAGTGCTTGAACGGAGCATCTAAAGCTGTCCGGAGGGAGGAAGGGCTTGACTTTTCACAGGAGGGAGAGCTGATACCAAGCTGTCTGAGTTTTATTAGCCTTGTGTGTCTTGATGGAGAGGTGTTTGTCAATGTGGAACCCGAGGGACTCAACGCAGGAGGTGAACTTGGGTGTGAAGCTCTCAGATTTCATGGTTGATAGCCTGGTCTGTATGTCTGGGTGTTCGGTGTTGTTGGTGAGGAGTAGGATATTGGTCTTGGAGGGGTTGAGCTTCAAGTATGCACTGGACATCGAAGACTGCATCAGTGAGAGGCAGGTTTTATTTTATTTTTAATTATTTATTTTAAATGCTTATAAAGCGCTACACACCCTTAGGCCTCAAAGTGCACAAATAGACATAACAGACATGACGTAAACAAAATCAGAGTTCAAAACTAAAAAAAAGAAAGAGGACAAGGAATCAGTCAGGGAGGTTGAACAGCAGTGTTTTAATGGCCTTCTTGAATTTGCTAAAGAGGTGGAAAATCTGACGGCAACATGGATTCCATTCCACTCTTGAGGGGCCTGTATTTCAAAGCTTGAACCCCTAAACTTTAAACCAGGGTTGATGAAGAGTGTTAGTGTTGTTAGAGTAAAGTATTCTGGTTGACTGTTGGGGAGAAATCCTTTCAGTAAGATACTGTGGGGCGGTGGAATTCATGCATTTATAGGTAAAAGCAAAAATCTTATGTTTGATTCTTTGTTTTATGAGCAACCAATGCAGTTTCCTCTGAAATTTTGACACATGGTTAATTTTGGACAAGCCATGAATAGCCCTGACAGCGCCATTTTCAGTGGTCTGTTGGCGGGCCAGATTAGATTGGGCTGTGCCAGTAAGCAGGCTATTGTATTGTATTGTATTTTGCATTTATATAGCGCCTTATATACCATTGGTATGGTCTGAAGGCGCTGGTAGGTTGAACGCCCTTGGGAACCGAGGTTCGAGTCAGTAGAGAGGGTGAAGAGAGACAAAAGGTGCGTGTGCGCACAGAGTATGTGTGCAGCTGGTGCGGGGTTATTGTGGTAGCTGCTTCTTAGCGGTAGGTGTGGTGGTTGAGAGGTCAGGAGAATGTGTACGCTCTGGCAGAATTAATCCAGCTCGAGAGTGGCTGCGTTAGGCCTGAGGAGAAACGCCTGGCTGGGGGTATTAAACCAGCGGTGGTTACTTAGAGTGATGGGGAGTGAGCGGGAGATGTTGATATGAGAACAGTTATACCGAATGGTGTCATAGTATCCCTGTGTTCTATTTGAGTGATGGTGTAAAGAGGAGAGTAGGCGTGAGGTGTGGTATGATATATGTTCATTCGAATGTTCCCGCATATCAATGCATATTATGTACGTTCCTCACACTCAGCTATTCCCTACACTCAGCCAATTCCTACATTCAGCCATTCCCCACACTCAGCCATTCCCACATACTCAGCTATTCCCCACACTCAGCTATTCCCCACACTCAGCCATTCCCACATACTCAGCCATTCCCACATACTCAGCCATTCCCACATACTCAGCCATTCCCCACACTCAGCCATTCCCCCCACTCAGCCATTCCCCCACTCAGCCATTCCCCCCACTCAGCCATTCACCCCACTCAGCCATTCCCCCCACTCAGCCATTCCCCACACCCAGCCATTCCCCACACCCAGCCATTCCCCACACTCAGCCATTCCCCACACTCAGCCATATTGCAGTAGTCTAGCCAAGAATTAATAAGAGCAGTAGCCAGGCATCTGTTTTTTTAGAGTTAGGAAAGGTTTAATCTGTTGACGAAGCCTAATTATGCAAGCGTAGGAGGAGCAGATGGTTGAGACATGATATTTCTTCGACAATTCTGAGTCAAGAACAACGCCCAAGGTTTTAACTTTAGTGCTAACAGGAATCACATTACCCAAGATAGTAAAGTGAGAGTAATTAGAGTCAATAATCTTCAGCCGAGGGCTGGGGGCATTTAGAAGCAACTCAGTTTTATTGTTATTCAATGCTAGGGAGTTGTGGGCTATCCAAGTTTCAATTTCACCTTATATATTATCAATAGTCCTAGCATTGACGTTGTAAATACCGGTTAGCTCAAGGAGCACCTGGGTGTCCTCTACAAAATGAGCATAGACGACACCCAAGCAATCCAGAAGGTCTAGGAATGGTCTTATATAGGTATTGAAAAGTGCTGGAGACAGACAGGAGCTCTGCGGCACTCCACAAGAGGAGATGACTAAAGAGACGTTGGCCTTGCCTATAGCAACCCTGGAAGATCTAGGCCCCAGAAATGACAGATCCATGAGGTGGCTTTTTCTGAGCAGTTAGCAATGCTGACCATCCTTTCATGAAGGAGATCATGATCGATGAGGTCAAAAGCTGCAGAAAGATCAAGCAGCATCAAAAGGGCTGGCAGCCCCCTTTCCACGATGTTCTTGATGTTAGACTGGAGCCAGACTGGCACGTGCCCAAGATCCAATTAGCTTCACCAAAACGTTTTAGTTGCAAATACACCACTCTATCAATGATCTTATGCAAGTAAGGTCCGTTGGTTATGAGCCAGTAATTCCCTGCGACAGCTGGGTCCAGTGTAGTGTTGTATAACAAGGGGGTGATCCAGGCATTTTTCAATAAAGATGGCACAATGCCATCCCTGAAAGATGTATTGATCATTTTAGTAATCCAAGGGATAAGCACGTCGAGCGAGCCCTTAAGGAAATTCATGGGACAAGGCTGACCAGCGCAAGTGGTGGATTTAGGGTCCATAATAATGTCCTGGACTTCTTGCTCAGTGCATTGCCGAAAATCAAATTTAGGTGAGAGTGAAGTAGGGGTCTCTTTAGACAGTGTATTAAAGGAATACAATCCCTCTTTAGAAGCAACATGCGCTAGGTGATGACCAGTGGTTTTATCAAGAAATTCGTCTTGAATCGATTGACTCCAGGCAGAGTCTTTAACGATATGAGGACAGGAAGAAGTTGTAATTTCAAATTCTTTAAGAATTTTAAATAATTTGCTGGATGATTTATTTATTTATTCATAACGCGGCAGAAGCCTGCAGGCATCAGGGCAAACATGCACACAAGGACAACATCAATGTAAATGGGACAGAGTAAGAGGGCGATCATGGAGTTCCTGTTTCTACTACTTGAAAAGTGCTGTCTTGAGTTTTTTCCTGAAACTAGACAAGTTGTTCTCTAGTCTCAGGTCCCGGGAAGAGAATTCCACAGTTGGGCCACCCGGACTGGAAAAGAACGACCAAGGCCCCTTTCCTTTTTAAATGAAGGGCAAGAGACCAGGGCCAGTTCGGTTGAATGGAGACGTCTTCCGGGTGTGTTGAGGGTCATTGCAGATTTGAGATAGGTAGGGCCGTTGCCAAAGAGGCAGCGGAGGACAATGAAACAGGTTTAAAATGTAATGCGCTCCTGAATGGTCAGCCAATGGAGGTCTTTCCGATGTTTTGAGATGTGCTGCTTCCATGGGATGTATTTTATGATTCAAAATGCATTATTTTGGATTCGCTGGCATCTTTTTAGACTGGTGTTATTAGACCCAAGAAGCAGTGCATTACAGTAGTCCAGTCTAGATAAGATGGTCAATGGTAGCTTGATACTTTTCTGTCAGAAATGGTCTTACATTTTGGAGAAGTCAGAGGTTGTAGTTGCTGTTACTGCTAATCAGATTGGTGGGCTCATCTGAGTTGAGGGAGGTTTCCAAGACTTCCGAGTGTTTTTACTTTATGTTGGGCTGGAATTCTGATGTTATTGATGGTAAAATGTGCGTATTTTGCACTGAGCTTACCCCTAGCATGGGAGGAACTGAAGATAAGCAGCTCCGTCTTCTCTCCATTTATGCACATCCATTTTTCGGACATCCAAAATTTTGTGTCCGTGGAGTGAATGTAGTCTGGAGGAGTCCAGGTAGTCGTTCCTGCTAAATTCCATCACAAGTTGCATGTCATCCGTGTAGTTAGTGAAAAAGATGCCAAGTCTCTCTAATAGAGAGCAGAGGGGCTGGATATAGATGTTAAATAGCACTGGTGACAGACTGGTGCCTTGTGGGACTTTGCAAAGGATGGGTGCAGGAGGTGAGAAAGATGCTTTCTCCCCAATGGATTCTAGAAACACGGTGGAGCAGGAAGGATTGAAGTCATTCAACAGCTCCACTGGGGCAATCACCAATAGATTCCAGGGCATGGTTGAGGCATTGATGATCGAGCAGATCAAAGGCTGTAGACAGGTCCGAAAGGACTGGCAGGCCCGTCTTGCCATTCTCCATGGTCCCCAGCATATGGTATTGTAAGTCAATCAAAGCCTTTTCCATGATGTGTGCCGGCCCAAAGCCTGATTGCCCCCCATGCAAGATGTCTTTGGTTTCGACATAACATTGAAGGTGTGCCATGGCAAGTTTTTTCTAGTATCTTCAGAAGGAAGTGACAATTTGTTAAAAAATACAAGTATCAGAATCCTTAGAGTCAATTAACTTGCCACACCTGAAAAAGAAATGAAGACACGCCTAAAAAAGCAAACACAGCCTCCCTGAAGATTGATGGAGTCATGAAAACATGCGTTTGGAGGAGAAGTTAATGCAGGAAAACTTGACTGGCAACAGAGCGCCTGCCTTGTCACCAATTTGTAAACATAGGCCTGAGATTAGTTGGATCTCTGGGGTGAAGGCCCGATTTTTTGGGGAGGGGTGTGACTGTTACCACCTTGATGGAGGACGGATCCTGTTTGTCCTGAAAGGAAGCATTTACACACCGTTTCAGAAAGGGGGCAAAGATGGCTCTATGTTCGAGAATTATTTTTGGTGGCAAGGGGTTTTCTGCACACGAGGTGGGCTTCATTCCTGAGAGTAACTTCTCCATGTCTGATATCTCGATGGGGCTGAGGAAGAATTAAGGGAGAGTCTGTGAGGCCCGCAAAGTCTCGGGGGGTTATCCATAGGTTTCAGGTTGGACTGGGCGAGGAAGACCAGATCTCTTGCTTTGACTATTTTTGCTTCGAAAGCTGCCTGGACCATCCTGCAGTCGGATGCTGCCGGCACATTGGGGAGGGTGGTTAAAGCAGGTTTTTCCAGGGTTTTGAATACTTGGAAGAGTTTTCCCGATTTGTTAGATGCTTCTTCTATTTGGGAGTTAAAGAAATTCTTTTTTGTTTCGATTATTCTTAATTTGTATCTCTTATCTGTGACTTTCCATAGTTCCCTACTCTCTTCGGATGGCAGTTTCCACCATTTAGCCTCAAAGGAACTTTTGAGCTTCTTTAGGGCAGATAGTTCAGGGGTAAACCAGTGTTGGTGTCTAGGATTAGCTCTAACAAGTCTCGACCAAAGCGGGCAATGTGATCTATCATAGACTGGAGAGACTTAGTATAATGCTCAGCCAAAGCATATACATGGTCATTGTCTGAGGTGTTTAGCATAACTGTGTTCAGGAAAGATTGAATATCGAGAGAAGAGATCTTTGTGGAATTCCGGCTCATGACCCTTGTGCAGGAGTTTGAGGGTCTCTGAATGTGAGTCCTAAATTGAGGAAGTTTATTATGTAATGGTCTGACCTGATTCAGGGGATTGTGTCAAAGGTGTTTGTTTGTTTATTTGGTATAGCGCAAAACCAAACCCGAAGGGGTAGCTGGGTGCAGACAATACAAGGATACTTGAGAACTTGGTTACAGGACAAATACAGTTTATACAGTTCACATTAGTAACAAAGGTGCGTGTACAAGAAAATGCGAAACTACAGTTCAAGCTAGTTAACCAGAAATCAATTCATCTAGTTACAGTCATCTAGTGTCTCTAGAGGAGGTGGCAATGGGACGGTCAAGCTAAGTGTCATTGGAGCGTATCTGGGTGAGGACTTTTCGCCTGAAGCTAGGGTAAGGTTGGTCCATTCTGAGTTCCAGGAGGAGTTTGTTCCAAGTTTGCGCAGCTATGACCGGAAAACTAGAACCGCCAGCTGTACTCTTTTTGTATCTAGGGACCACTAAGGTATAGGCGTTAGTCATTCTAGTGGGACGGTTTGAAGTTCTCTTGTGGACTCTGTTTACCAGGTAAGGGGGGGCTAAATTGTTAAGACATTTGGAGGTGAGGGAGAGTGTTTTGAGGGCAATCCTGTCTTTGATTTTTAGAAAGTGGATATTTTTCCTAGAGGTGGAGATATGAGCTCTATTAGGAATATTTAAAGCTACTCTAATAGCGTTATTTTGGAGAGTTTGGAGTTTATCAAGGATATACTTGTTAGATCCTGCATAAAGAGCATTACAGCAATCCAACTTGGATATGATGAGTGCATTAGCTAGTGTGATGCAGCTAGTCTCAGTTAGAAATGGTCTACATGCTCGGATCAATTTGCAAGTATATGCAGTAGAAGATGCTAGTGAGTTAGTTTGTTTCTTGAAGGTGAGCGCTGAGTCGAGATAGACCCCAAGGGTTTTGACTGCAGGCATCACTTTGATGCCATTATTGTCGATGTTGAATGAGGCATAGTTTGGTTCAACTTTTTTGATGGCCAGCTCTGAGCCGAGGATCAGTAACTCAGTCTTGTCGTCATTCCGGCAGAGGCCGTGAGATGCCATCCATGCCTGAATGAGGAGATATATCTTTTTTACTAAGGATGTGTCTTCCAAGAAGTTGCCCGAAAGGGGGATTAGGATCTGAGTGTCATCTGCGTAATTAGTGTAGATGATACCCAGTCTGTCCAACTTGTCAAACAGGGGCTTAGTAAAGATGTTGTACATCGTCGGAGATACACATGATCCTTGAGGGACGCCGCATGAAACGTGTGTGGGATCAGCGGCTGCTAGGGGGGAGAAGAATCTCATTGTCCGGTTTGCAAGGAAGGATTGTACCCAGGTTATGGCATCACTTGAAAAATGAGTGGCAGAACTTAGGTGATTGCATAAAACTGCGTGATCTACCAAGTCGAAGGCCGCAGATAGGTCAAGGAAGAGTAGCATAGCTGATTTACCATTGTCCTTCAACTCGTCAATTTGGGTCTTGAGGTCAATCAGGGCTGTTTCAGTACCATGAAGGGGACGGAAGCCAGATTGCCGTGAGCCTAGTAGATTGTTAGTTTCTAAGTAGTCCTAAATTTGCAGATACGCTACTCTGTCAATAATTTTAAGCAGAAATGGGGCGGTGGTGATGGGTCTGTAATTTGTCGGTATTGCGGGGTCAAGTGATTGTTTTTTTAGCAAGGGAAGCACCCAGGATTGTTTGAGGTTATTGGGCACTAGGTTAGACTTAAAGGATGCATTGATGAGTTTAGAGATGAAGGGGCTAGGTCTCTAGCTGCATCTTTTATAATTTGAGCCGGGCAATTGTCTCCTTTGCAGTTGGAAGGCTTTAGAGATAGTATGATTTTTTCTGTCTCCAATATAGATATTTGACTGAAGCGAAATGGGTGAGGGTGGTTAGGTTGGTTTGGAGGGAGCTGTGGCTGAGGTGTAGGTTCCGTTGGCAGGAGCAGGGAAGCATGAACTGTCATATTTCTGGCCATCACCCAATCCAGTATATTCCCTTTGTGGGTTCATTATTCATGACTTGGTATTCCATATTGAGATGTGAATCTTCCAGATTGGAAGCCTTCTGATCATTAGGGTTACACCGCCAGTAATTCAAGTTGCCCAGGAATAGAGTGGAACTGTTAGACCCACTAAGTTTGCTCAGCAATTGTATGATTTTGTTGTGGAAGTCAGGCATGGTTTGCGGGGGACGGTAGATCAGAATAATATTAATATATGATTGAGGTATGATGATTATGTTTATTGACACCGGAGTTGAAATGTCTTGCCTTGTTTCAATAATAATTTTTGGGTAATTAAGTGCACCCTTCTTGTAATTGGCAAAAGTGAAGAGCCAGGGATTTATACGCCATTCGCATTCCGTGGCTCTTTTTACTTTCCCTGACTCAGTGACAGTATCACCGAACCAGGATTTCTTTAGGGTTTCTGTTTTTTTTATAAGTTTTCCCGGGGCCACTGCGTCAATAGTAGTCTGTAGGGTGTTGACCAGATGGCAAGATAGCTCAGAGGAGTCGTTAAACGATGTTATGGCACCTAATTTGAGGCGAGATCATCCGAGAAATCCACGGGTACCATATCCTTACATGTTCTATATTTTGTTTCAATGCGAAGATTTGAACTGAGTTTGGGCAGTGCAACAAAAAAAAACTATTTTAAGTGTAATCAGGGCATGGTCCGACCAGGGACACGTCTGGAAATGAAGACTTGGTTCAGGTATGTTTTGGGCCAGAACCCAGTCCAGAATATGTCCGTCACTGTAGGTTTGCTGGTCAACAAGCTGAGACAGATGATAAAAGAGAGCAGGCACACATGTCATTTGGGTCCTCAGCCCATAAGCTGAAATCACAAAAAATTATTACAGGTGAATTAATTTTTATAGTGCTATTCAGAAGTGCCATAAGTTGTTCCTCAAACAGAGGTGAGGTCTGGGGGGCACGGTATAAGAGAATAAAAGTAACAGAAACATTGTGACTAATTTTTATTTTAAGAATGAGATTTTCGCAGCCTTCTAGAAAGGGGGCAGTGGTGGAGTGACAAACCAGGTGCTCTTTAACAATGAATGCCACGTCGCCCCTCTTTTCCCGATGCAATCTGCTCTAAAAAATGTATAGCCATCTGGGGTGGCATTGCACACTGACATGTGGGCGAGATCATGCAGCCAGGTTTCTGTCACAGCAAGCATGTCTGGTTTATGCTGGAAGATATAATCAGCAATCTCATTGTCATGTGCACATAAAGAGTTATTATTAAGAAGGAGTATAGTCATGGAACTTTCGGGCATCGTTGTGATCACCTGTTTGGCTGTGTACAATGTTGTCTGACACAAAGGGGGGTCGAGTAGATCAATAGGAGAGTTAGTAAATTTCTTCATACACAAAATTGAAGAATGAGGCATCTCTATAGTTTGGATTGACTCAGCAGACTCCAGAGAGATGGTGGATTGTGCATCCTCCAGTGGGGTGCACAAATGGCATCTGTCTAATAGTAATAGTAGATGTTCTATTTTTGTGGGGATCGCAATTAACCCCCATCTTGTTGATACTCACAGGCGAAAAGTCCCAGAGACAAATAATTCTGAGCAATAGCATCCGGTAGTAAATGGGAGCAGACATGATAACACTACAGGGAGGTGTAGGAAACATAAGTAGTAAGAATGAGATTTAACTGCAAGTCAATGATGGAGTATGCTGATGAAGGGAGACAAGAGACACAGTTTCCACAACCTAAAACAAACTGGCACTAACCAGTTTGACCTCACGCGCTGGCGCTCACGCGCCTGCTATGCAAATAAAAGGAGAGCAAGAACTACAGGATGGTAGGGAACTGTAGTTCCCTTTGCATGTGAGACGGCGAGCAGATTTCTAATGAGGGCTTAAGCACACGTAGAGCTCAGAACAAGAATCAGAGGTACGTTCTTAATAAATACAACTCACCATGCTATAAGCCAATATAAGAGATGAAATAACTGTTTGCAAAACAAGCGTTTCAGTGGAAACAGGCAATTTTCTATCTAGAAGCAATTTAAAATTCCTATTCTCGAGTGCAAATACACAGTTCAAGTAAACACAATCTTTTAAAAGAAGCAGAAGTAATAAGGAGGACCGAGGACTTCCTTAAATAAGTCTGCACTACCCGGCTTGTCCGCACATGATGGCGCCATGTGCCTGGTATGCAAATAAGAAGAGCATGAGAACTACAGGTTGGTAGGGAACTGTAGTTCAATCAGCACATGAGACTGCAAGTGGATTTCTAATGAGGGCTTAAGCACACATAGCGCTCAGAACAAGAATCAGAGGTACAGTTCCAAATAAATACAATTTAAGAGATACAATAACTATTTCCAAAATGAGTGATTCAAGTGAAACAGGCAATTTTGTATCTAGAAGCAATTTAAAATTCCTATTCTAGAGTGCAAATACACAGTTCAAGTCAACACAATTATTTAAAAGAAGCAGACGTTTTGAGCCTATGGATGTCCTTGATGGAGTCAATCTTGAGGTATAGCTTTGTGCCATTGGCATATTGGTGTGTATGGCTAGGAGAGCTCCCAGCGGTTCCGTGTATAGATTGAAGATCACTGTGGAGAGGATGGAACCCTGCGGTACTCCACAGGTGAATGGTAGCCTCAGTGATCCAGAGGAGTCGATCTGAACAAACTGCTTGAGGTTAGCCAGATAGAACTTGAACAGCGTAGGACTATGTTGTTGATCCCCATGCACTGTTGAAGGGTGTCCGTAAGCTCCTGGTAATCTACTGTGTCGAACGAGGCCGAGAGGTTGAGTAGAACCAGGAGGCAGGGTGGCCGTCGTCAAGTATGTTGAGGGTGTTGTCAACCACCTGTATGGTTGCTGTCTCCATGCTGGATCTGGGTCTGAATCTAGATTTGAGGGGTTTGGGGGAGATTGTTGGTGTCGATGTGTTGCTGCAGTTGTGCGGCTACCGCCTTCTCGATGATCTTGCCTAGGAAGGAAAGATGGGTGATGGGGCGCAGTTACCTATGCTATCAGGATCCAGAGTGGGTTTCTTTAGTAGAGGGAGGAATTCTTCCATTTTTAGTGTTGATGGGAAGCTGCCTTGAGTTTGGGAGTTGTTGATGATCTCCAGGTAGGAAAAGAGTGCTTCTGTGGGTAGCATCTTGAGGAGGGATGCTGAGAGGATTTCATCTGTATATGATGTGGCTTTGAGGGAGGCCAGGGTTTCTACAAGGTCCTCTGTCGAGAGTGTCTTGAATGTTGCCTACGGTGTGGCGATATTGCCAGGAGGGACGTGAGGTGGGTCTGTGGATGCAGAGCTGGCGTCTATGAGCTGGTTAATCTTTCTGATTTTGTCGTTTAAGAAGGTGTTGATGGCGGCCAATTTTTCGATTGAGTGTGGTATGGCGGGGTTGGGTAGCGGGTTGAAGCACTGCTTGACCACTTTGAAGAGGGCTCTGCTTTTGTTGTTGTCTTCTGCTATTGTATTCTGATAGTAGGAGCCCTTGGCTGTGTTGATTAGTTGTCGGTGGGTTGCTCAAAGTTCATTGAGGAGCTCCAGGTCGGATGCAGTCCTGGAGCGGCACCAGGTTTTCTCTTGTTTCCTGATGACTCTTTTGCTGAGGTTGAGTTCTTGTATGTACCAGGGTGCTGACGGTTTCAGTTTGCAGGTGCGTTGTTTCAGTGGCTTGTGTTGGTCGATGGAGGCTGAGATGGTGGCGTTGAGTGCTTCCTTTAGAGAGTCATAGATCGATTGGGGGTTTTCAGTCCATGTAAGGTGTAGTTTGGCGAGCTCTTCTGTGAGGACTTCCAGTGTACGTTTTTGAAGGACCTGAAGTTCCGGCTGCTGTGTTTCTGCTGGGAGTACTTGACTAGGGTGGTGTGCAGGATGTTGAAAGGCATGGCTAGGTGGTGAGACCAGTAAAGCCGGGAGAGGAGAGATGTAGTGGAGGGAAGAGAGTGCAGTGATGATTAGGTCAAGGATGCTACCTTTCTCGTGTGTTGGGTCTTTCATGTGCTGTGTGAGGCTGAGGGTGTCAAGAAGTCTGAGGAAGGCTTCTTTCATCGGTTTGGTGGCCTTGTTGCCTGGGAGGTTGAAGTCGCCTAGGATGATGTTTGTGTGCATGAGGGACATGATGGTGACCAGGTTGGTGAAGTCTCAGATGAACACAGTGTTGGGTTTGGGTGGTATGTAGATGAGATGCAAGGTGATGGTGTCTGTCGAGGAGAGTGGGAAGTTGCAGTAAAGGACTTCAAAGGAGCCAATGTTGTTGACGTCAAATCTAGTGCAGGACCACAAGGTCTTGTGTATAACTGCAAGGCCTATGCCTGTCTTGCTCAGCCAGTCTCTGTGCTGGATGCTGTAGCCATCAGGGACAAAGACGTCTAGGATGTGGGTGGGGGTGGGTGTCAGCCTAGTCGCGGGAATGAAGATGGCATCAAGGTTTTGTGTAGTGATGAGGCCAGCAAAAATTTGCTGCATGGGTGATAGCTGAGCTGATGTTGGTGAGCATCAACTTCCATGTTGTGGGCAGTTTGGGGTGTGTTGATGGGCTTGAGGCCGATGCGGGTGAGGTTGCTGCATTGCAGAGTCCATGCCTTAGAGGAGGGGCGATTTCGCTGGTGTTGCCTGGTGATGGTTGGGATGGCCTGTGGGGACAGAGGGAGAAAACACATGTCAGTGCTTGCTTACCTGTTGTCTGAGCCGGGTTTTGGGCCCTGAGTCCTCTCGGTCCGAACAGATCCAAACAGGAATTGCCCTTTTCTTCATCTGCCCTTCACTTCAGATTGCTGAGCGAGCAATGCCCTTAATCTTAGAGTTATGAGCAGAAAGCAAGAGGTGGGGCTAATAAGGTGGGTGGGGCTTAGGCCCGGTGACCTTGATACACTTGTACCTGCTCACCAACTGCTTCCTCATCCGGGAACAGACTGCAGAGATATTCTAGGTCTGATGATGGTATTTGTTGATTTTATTGGGATATTCTTCATGTAGTTCTGAGTTCAGGAGCCCAATGCCCATTGGTTCTTTCTTGTGTACTTAAGTGCAGATCTTGTCAATATGCCGGGTTTTCCACAAGCCTAACATTTTATCACCTCTAGACATGGACTCAACCTAGGTTTCCTCCTGTCAGCTGACAGGAAAGTCCAGGTGTTTATTTCGGGTACAGGTCAGGCTGGACTCAAGGATTCAATTTCTTTAGAGCTTGACTCCACTATGACAACCGATGACCATTTTTTGCTTCACCTGTCCCCCTAACCAGTTCCCAGTAGGATTACATAGCTCTTCGGTGCGCACCAGAAATCTTGATGGCTTCTCCTAACGAAGGTTTGTGTAGCTGGTAAAATGCTTTCTACAGATACCGGGGTAAGGAGTCAACAAACTGTTTTAAGAGCAGCATCTCTTTTTTCAACAATTTCTGTACTAGACCCTGAGCTCTATACAACATCTGGCAGGCAGTTTCACCTTCTCATAGCTGCAGATGTTGCAGTTGGATCCCATAGTGCTCGCAATCCTGTCCCACTCTTTCTAGAATACCCCATTTCATATATTTGTAATAGGTGGTCATGTTGGGGTTTAACACTTGCACTTGTGCAATCTCAATTTCACCTGGCCTAGTAAAATCATTTGTCTCTATCCTCCCTCTGTTCCCCGTCCCTTGCCTCATTGCACCTTGAAACACTTGTGTATAGGCACGTTATAAATGTCATATCATATCATATCAAATACTTAATGGGCTTCTGCTGTTACAAGATGAGCGATATACCAGGCCCAGTGACCTCTATGCCAGCATGCGGTCTCGGCCACTCATTTAAAATTCACAAAGAGGGTAGCTGAGTTTTCTCCATTACATAATTTCTGTAGGATTATGGGGGGCACAGTCGGTTCTGATGGTGCTTCCTCTGGCGGTAAATGTCTCTTGATATTGGCAGCTAATCGCCAGTTGGCCTTACACCAGAGCTCTCACAACATCTTCTATGGGTCTTTGGGCAGATTCTATGTCCTGGGGAGTTGGATCCTCTTCAGGGTGTTTGACTAGAAAGTCTGCCTCTTCCTTGTCTCAGTCCATAGATCTCTTCACTATTGGAGTGCAGAAACTCTGGGAGGCTTGGAAGTCCACTACCACTTGCTTGGGTGTATCTCAGTATGCTTGTTCTTTCCGTGGCCTCCCATATCTGTTCTAACAAACCCCTCTCTAGATTATCTGCTAGAGGGTGGATTTCTCAGACAGGTCTGCTGAAGCATGGTCAGACGCGGCTGAATCCCAAAAGTCATGTGGAACCTACAGTAGGAAGTCAAAACTAAGGAATTACATTTCTACTTGCACCTCCCAGATGTCTTGGTCAAGAAGCTCTGTACCTGCAGTCATCCAGGAGTCTCCTACCTCTGACTTCTTGTCTGTCTGTTATTCTCTAGTGTGGTGTGTTTCTGTATAGGGGACTTGATGAATTCCACAATGACACCACATGTCACACAAGGCATCAAAAATACACACAAACTTTTAAAAAAGGTTGAAGGTGTTTTATTATTAATTCAAAGGAGGCCCACCTAAGGGCCGTCCCTCTCATTCTCATTTTCCTTTGGGTTTCTTCATCCTAGCCTTCCTTCTTTTGCTGGCCATAGGTTAAAATGAAACCTTAGAAACCAGGACCACAACAATGCATCCAAAGAGATATCAGTTACCCTTAGCATTTCTAAACAATTTGCCATCCATTTTTGTAAGGATCGGTCAATTTGCACTTCCAATAGCTTACTAATAAGAGGGAGGATAGATGTGGCTTGACCTATAATACACGTTCTAAGAAGCGGCAAGGCTTTCCACTTAACCTTTATTCCCAATGACCATGGTGCCAATTCATATCGGATTATTTGAATTGGCAAACTGGCTGGAAGGGTCAAGACCCTTTTCCCAAAAATACCCTCTAGTCTGTTCCAGTCATGGTTACTATCTGACAATTTAGTTTCAGCCCCATAGGTCAATGTGTGGACCACCTTTTGTTTACAATAAATAACCAATGGGGCAAATGAGAACCTTCTTCATATTTTTATGGATGATCAGACCCTGTGAGGCAGCCCTTTCAGACTTCCGTGTTATTTTAGCTCTATAAGAGGCCTCTGAAATGTTATTATTAATACATAACCCCAGGTACCTATATTCCTTCACTGACGTTAAAGGGGATTAGTCCAGGAACTAATTAAGAGATGATTTATTTTGACTCTTTTAAATGTCAGAATCAACACGTTACACCTATTGATGTTGATTTTTAGTGCGTTCTCATTCGCATAAGCTTCTAACATTGTTAATTGTCTCTGTAGGCCTATTGGCATCTGGTCCAATTGTCTGCATACAGTAGCCATAAGATTGAGAGTCTACAAGGCCACTCTAGCCAGATGACTCGCAAGGTCTGCTATAAAAAGGTTAAACAAAGCAGGCTCCAGAATGCACCCCTGCTTTAGCCCTTTATGTGTGAGGATCGTTTTGGTTAGTAAGCCTTACTTGCATAGAGGTTTGGAAATACAATTCTTGGATCATAAACCTAATGTGTCTGGGGCACACCCAGTCCTTCCGTTTTTGGAGCAACTTCCCTCGGTCCACGCAATAGAAGGCTATTTTAAAATCTATAAAAGCCATATAAACTGCTTGGCCTGTCTGTAAAACTTTTTCTTCACTAATCTCAATGTCAATGGGTTAACCGCAGTGCCTAACCCCTGCACAAACCCTGATTGATAAATGTCAAGGCAATCAGTCTCCTTTACCCAGTGATTTAAGTCCCTCAGAATTAGACAACCAAATATTTTTCACGGGGCGTCTAAAATTGCTATTGGTTGGTAGTTCTGTGGTACTTCTCTGTCCCCTTTCTTAAACACTGGGATCACCATCGACTTTTTCCATGACTTGATATTGTTACCAAGAATTGCTCAAATGCAATCACCAAAAACTTGGCTCAAGCCTCCGGGTGGGATTTAAACATCCATTTTTTAAGACCATCTGGGCCTGGAGCATGCAAGGAGCTCAACTTTGAAATAAGACTCAGGATGTCAGCTTGTTCAATGGACTGGTTCCACTTGCAATTGACCTCGCCTCTAACTATGCTCTTAGCATTCAGCGGCAAGCAAATAAATTAGGAAAGTAAACCACCCAGGCTTCCTCTTAAATAGGGTTAACCTGAAGGTCCAACTGTTGATCACTTTTATAGAGACTTAATAAGGACCACATTTCAGCACTGTTTTTTGAGGCCACCGCCTGTAACATTTTTTCTGCATCTCATTGGGCAAAGATGCATCTGTGGCCTATAAGCCATTTCCTATATCTTAACTTTAAACACTTTACCTGGGGCACTCTTAATTGCCCATCTATGGAACCCAATACTCGTATTTCCTGTCTTAATTGATTTTTCTAAATTTGTGACATTACATCCCAAACGTGCTTGTGCCTAAAAGACCCTCGGGTGAGGGGAGCAATCCTTTGAACAAACAAGTTTAATATGGCAACATAATCACTCCCACCATCAATGGAATCCAAAGGAGTCAAAGACTGTTGTTCATTTAAATGAGAGTGAAAGGCCGCTAAAATCTGATCATTCCATTTAAATCCATTTCTACCATCAATCACTTCAACAGTAGGGTAATACAATCCTCTCTTACCATTATGTAAAAATAACCCCCGTTTAACTGGCAACAGATCAAGGTCACTTCTAATTTGCGACACAAACTTTACCTCCTTCATCCCCATAAATAAATCCCTAGATACAAAACAATAATCAATTATTGCTGCCTGGTTATCCATTCTCCATGTTGGGCAGGCGGGAATTTCTCCCTTTATCGCCCCATTCAGAATGCATCGGCCCCTCTCGTCCATAAGAGCTATCTACTTCTTTGATCTCTGATCGGTTCTACGCTCCTGGGTCTGGAGACACAAGGGCCCTCATTACGACCTTGGCGGAGGACCATGGTGCTATTAGCACCATGGTCCATGGCGCTAAGGTTGCAATTCCGCCATGGTGGTTGGCGGACTTACCGCCCCATTCCGACCTTGGCGGGGCGGTAAGTCCCCAATCCCCATTTACCCTTCCCCATTCCCATTTTTGCCCCATAGGGCATAATGGGAGTGGGGAAGGCGTTAATTACGCCACCGTAAATTACGGTGGCGTAATTAACTCCATGGTCCCTTAGCGCCATGGATTTTAACACCTGCTAAAAGCAGGTGTTAAAACCTCCATGGCGCTAAGGGACCTCGTAATCAGGCGGTAAGGGTCGGCGCTGTTTACGCTGCCGTAAACCCCTTACCGCCTGGGTCGTAATGAGGCCCAAGATGTTTAAGTCCCATGCTATTAGGATTTAGGATCATCAACATGCAGGTTCAACAAACTCATGACCTCCTCCATGAAGGAATCCGTAGACATCCCAGTCGGATTCCAATACAAATTGAGGATAGCAAAGTGACATTGAATCATCCCTTCTCTGTTAGACCAATGCAATTTTGTTAATTGGCTAAATGGATTAGGCGCTTCCCAAGCTTTCAATGTAAACCCCTTAGGCCCCTAGTGGCCTTCAATAAACTAACAGGCCGATTCATGGAATTAATGTGCGCTGACATTTTCAGCGCAAGCGTGCGAAAGCGTGCGAATCGCAGTACCAGTGTGAAAATCGCAGGGAAACCCGCGCACAGCGAGTCATGGAAGTCTGTGCGCTTGTAAATCCCAGGATGTGCGCCAAAATTCTGCGTGGCGCACGCGAGCGCACACATTTCCAAACAGAGTGCGCTACGCGCACAGTGAAATTGCACATAGCGCGGCGCACACAACAAAAGTAGGAGGAACAGAGGGTGTGACACGCGGAATGGGGAACAACGCGTGAAAATGTGGGCGTCACGGGGGAAGTACAGGAGGCAAATGCGCAGAACGCCCACACGCACGTTCAAAACACGTATTCATGGATTTGAACGGGGCTAACGCGTGCGCCAAAAAAGACGCGCTAATCCGGAAACACGTACGCCAGCAGGAAGCAGGCGTACGTGGACCTGCGCAGCATAAAAGTGCACGCAAACAACAAACAAGCTCAGACGCCAGGATGAATATACCGTTCCTAGCAGCAGTGGTCGTGGGATACCGCAGGAGGAGGAGGATAGTCAGGCCCAGAATTTTCACACCCAGAACCAGCCTTTTTGGGATGCCTGATGACCAGGTGTATGGGAGGTACAGGTTTCCACATCACATAATACTCGACCTGGTGAGTGAGTGGGAGGATGACCTCACATCAACCACCCTGTGCTCCCAAGCAATCAGCCCCCTGGAGAAGGTCCTCAATGTACTGCACTTCTTGGCCACTGGATCATTTCAGCAGACAAGTGCTATAGTGGGGTGGGGGGTGTCACAGGCCACGCAGTCACGCTGCCTACACCAGGTCTTGGCCATCATGACTGCACGCCCATCAGTCCGCAGGCACGTATACCTGCCCAGAACACCTGCAGAAAGGCAGGCTGCCGCCCAGGATTTCTACGGGGTGGCACAATTCCCCAAAGTCCTAGGTGCCATTGATTGCACCCATGTGGCTCTACGTCCCTCCAGGGCATCAGAGCACATCTATAGAAACCGCAAGCACTGGCATTCCATCAACGTCCAGGTAGTATGTTATGCCAAGGGAATCATCACCTCAGTATATGCCAACTATCCAGGGTCCACCCACGACAGTTTTATTTACAGAATGTCAACCCTAAACCGGGACCTAGAAGCTGGGCGGCATGGCGATACATGGCTGCTCAGTGAGTATAAATGCCACAGCACATGCATGCGTGTCAGATACTGAGTAATGTCACAACCCCACTAATGATACCCATCACCACCTCCCCAGGGGACAGTGCCTACCCTCTAAGCACCCACATGATGACGCCAATTCGGAACCCCACCACGCCACCTAAGGTAAGATACAACACAGCCCACATTGCAACCCGGGGCATAGTGGAGCGCAGATTCGGAGTGCTCAAGTCACGCTTTCGCTCCCTTGACCGTTCTGGCAGGCAGCTGTTATACGCTCCTCCAGTAGTGTGCAGGATCATAGTGGCAGCATGTGTCCTGCACAACGTTGCAACACGCCGGGGCCTGCCTGTGGACATGGTGGTGCCCCCACATCCCCAACCACATGCCCGCCCGCTGCGTATGGGAGGGGAAGGGCACGGGGTGAGGCAGCCCGTACACAGCTGGTGGCTAATTACTTCACCTAAAATCACACCCCTGTGGAGTGCACACAGCCCTGGCACATACCATCTGACAATCAATGATGATGACATAAGGGACAGTCAACTGTCACAACCATACCAGCCTGAGATTGGTCACCTGGAAGTGTTACATCGTGTGCATCCCTACCTAAACAAACACCACCAATGCTGTGTCATCAAAAGACACACTTCTATGCTGCTAAATTCATTACCCCCTTGCAAAATACAACATGACAACAGTGCCATGTCACCCAACCCCTCCCCAGCACCGCCACCCAACACACCATGGCATGTCATGCTATGTGAGAGCAAACAAAGCAATCCCCAAAACCTGACACAAGGGTCACAAAGTACAGTGTCCCTAATGGAAACTGGCCACACACAATATGCTCCCAGTAATGTAGAACTAACAACACACATGACCAAATACTTACCAACAATACAATGCAGCTACACAACCTCAAACATAGCAAAAACATGACAGTACTAAGTTAAAGTAGTGGTAGTCTTACAACCTGATTATGCCAGCACATCGCCCCTTCCAACTGTACAGTGTTGCTGCCACGCAAATTTGTAAGTGCACTGCTTACAACATGAACTCCATCTCCAAAGTAGACGGCCTTGTGAAGACATGAGGAATTACAAATAAAACAAACAAACAAACAAGCAAACCTGCAAATTAGAAGGAAGACATGGATGCACAAGCACATATCAATACACCATGCAGTGTACAATACAACAATATCCACTAGGAATGTACACACATTATTGACTACAGACTGCCCACACATCTCATGGGAGTCCAACGTCACTGTGTAAGTCAGTGTCACTTGGGCACACCCTTGCAAGCCCATGGAAACGGGAAGCAGGAGGGGTGTGTGTCTCACGAACCCAAGCATCTAACCCAAACTCAGGACAAGCCTGCATGTGCCCAGCCGGAATACAGTGGATGCCCATGGGAGCCACACAAGGCAAAACACTGTAAAAAAAAATCAAAAATCAAAAATCAAAAATGGCCATGTGGGGGCTGGGGGGGAGGGAGACCACCCAGGAGGTTCGAGGGCAGGGTGCGCACCAACAGCCACCTGTGTGGATGTTGGGAAAAAAAACACCTCCATGGGCCCATGGCCTGCACGGCTATGCCAATGTGGGAGAACTGCTGGTGTCGCTCTCATCACCCTCAGCTGCTGCATCAGGAGGTGGTGGTGCTATGGGAGGCAGCCCACGCAAAGCCCTGGTATGGTCCTCCATGGCAGCAAGCATGCGGGAGTGGAAGGTCTCGTTATGTAGGATTATAGTGTGGAGATCCCCATGCAGCACCTGATGTGATGCCTGGATCTCCTCCTGAGTTGCCTGCATCTCAGCTGAGAGCGAATGTGTGAGCCGCTCCAGCTGCTGGTCTGTCCTCAAGTTAGTGGAAGCCTCAAGGTCAACAAGAGTCTCCCTGAGGTGATGGAGTTCTACCCTCAAGGCTTCCCTGTGGCCCTGGGACTCTATTGATATCGATTGGCGTAGAGTCTCCAGTGCCGCCCGTCGGTCCCTGTTGAACGCCAACATGTCCTCCCTGTGTGATTGGCAAATGGAGTCTGTTGCCTGCTGTAGTTGCTCCATCTGCCTTTCAGGGGGGACAATGGAAGTGGCCACCCTCTCCATTGCTTGAGCCATCATCTCAACTGATGCTGCCTGTTGGGTTGCCATACCGTACATGGATTGTTCCCATGCGGTATTGCCTGGTGGCGTACGGCCACCACGTCGGCAGGCACCACACCTGTTTGGGGCAAGGCGATCTGCGCCTTGCTGTGCCGGCACTGCCTGAGGCTGCAGGACTGCATTCCCCCTCTGATCTGCTGGCCCAGGAACAGGATCAGATGTTGTGGAGTGTGACCCTGCATCCGTAACCGCCAAAGGCGGACGTGCCAACACTGACATCCCCATAGAGGGTTCTACCCCTGGTGCAGGTGGGTTGGATAGAACAGAATCCCTGCCAGAAACACTTACCTGCGACGGCACATAGGTCTCATCATCCGAATCAGCACCTGAATAGAGGTCTGGGGAGGTGCACCCAGAGACACCCCTGGACAGAATGGTCTGCAGCAAGATTGGGTTCTCACCCACCACCACACCACGTCCCCCACTGCTGACCGGTCGTGCCTGAGATCCCTCCTGGGTCTGCACCATCTCCTCAACCTCAACAGCATCAAGTGCGTCATCCCCTGCAAAAACATGAAAGACAAAAAATGGAAACAGGCATTAGCACCATGGCACACAAATAGGCCTGACAAGCTACAGAACCACCACATGATATACACATGTCCCACATGACTATAACCCTCCCATGCATGCACTGGGGAGGCAAAAGGCAGACACTGATGACACCAAGATGGAAGAGCAACACATTTGCTGCATGCTGGGTAGCACTGCCATCACACATAGCCTGTGAGTGGCATGTCCAATACACATACATGACACATGCCATCACACAGATGGCATGTAACATAGCTATGGTACATTCCACAAGTATATCCATATGTCAGTGAATGAGTACTGTCAGCCATCCATGTGAGATGGACATGATGAGATGAAAAATGCTACATAGTGTGACAAAATAGGCATGTGCCACACACTGCAACACATCCAGTGTACAAAAATACAGTGATTGCAGGCCGATGTACACATCAATGGTTGTGCACTTCAACATGACAGGGAACAAATATCATGTTCCACATTCAAACAGGCCCCAAAAATGTATGTGATCAGGCCAATACTCAATCAGCCTGAATGGTCAAATCATTCACCTAACAAGGTAACACATGTGGGCCAATGTGGGGTTCCTCAATGACAGAAGCATGTCACAAATGTGCTGAGGAATGCGTAGCAAAAGTGGGAGAATTGAAACTATCAGCCTGAACGAACACTGAAAAATACAAACAATGTTGTTGCAAGATGCCACTTCAAGGGCAACTGCCATAATGTTGCGCTAAATTACTACTGTGGGCAGAAGGGATACTGTCACAGCCAAATTCAAGGCCGCTGGATGTTTTGGATGAAGCATATGGGTGACCCATACCACTCAGGCACGCACACCCTCACCTGGCACTCAATCAGAACCCGTCACCCAAACAACATACACATGCATTACACACACATGCATGGGCACTCACCAGACAATGCATCATAATCAGGTAGTTCTCCCACACCTTGGATCTGTTCCTCTGTGTCGAAGGCCCCAGCAACAGACTCATGTTCAGTGAGTTTGTTGTCCTCTTGTGGAGACCCACCGCCAGTCACCAGAGTAGCAGCATGATGTGAGGCCAGCTTGTTCTTTGCTCTGAATTTCAGGTCATTCCACCGCTTGTAGCAATCATCAGCTGTGCGCCTCACAAATCCAAGGGCACTTATGCGGTCGGCGATGATCTGCCAGTGTGCCTTACGTTGACCAGTTGTGGTCTTGGACCCTGCAGTCACCAGCATTTCGTGGCTATGTGCCGACACATAGGACACAAGTGCATCAAGTTCCGCCTCATTAAAGCAAGGCTTCCTTGAGGTACCGAAGTGTGCAGCCATGTCTGGGGTCTCAGCCTGTCGTGCCAGAGCACCCTTCTTCCTCTTCTTTAAAGGTGGAGCAGAGCCTGAGTGGCTTACGCCGCTCTGGTCAGTAGGGGCAGAATCAGCGGTGGACTGGGTAGGAGGAGTGTGGGAATGCACAATGACCATAGGTCTTGATGCAGGCATTGGTTGCAGGGTAATGTTGGCAGGGGGAACGTCAGTTTGATGGACTTGGACTGACACTGTCCTGGCTGGGAGGGTCAGAGCTGGGGAGGATGGAGCTGCAGCTGCCCCTGCAGCCTCCCCAGCCTGCATACTTGGGGCAGCAGATGATATAGCTGCCCCAGATCCACGTGGCTTGGTGACAACAACTTGCACCGCCACACGTGGCCTAGACTTGCTGACCTGGAAGTCAGCCAGGGAGTCATCCTGTGCCAGGTCAGGTGCCACAAAGGGCTGGTCCAACAGGGGCTGAGCTGGGATGGTGTCAGCCACGTTTCCCTCAACCATGGGGGGGCATGGGTGTCCCCGATTGTTCCTCCACACATGGGGGTATAGGGACACCCTGCAAATCCCAGCCATGTCCCCTATAGCGCGCACCACGCCCACCTTTTGAAGGTCGGCCACCTTTGCCTCCCTTACCGCTTGGTCGCTTCCCAACCATGGCACTGATGTTGTTGTGCGTATGGGAGTTGCAGTAAACTATTATCCTGGGCAATTGGGGGTCAAAGGGGTAGGATACTAGATGGAATTCGTACCCTAGTGCTCTAACAAGACTGTCTGTGACCCCTGGGGGAAGATGAAGGGTCACGCAACGCACAGGCAGCCCACAATCAAAAATTAACGTGCACGCAACCCCTCGTAGACCACGTGCATGAAAAAATGAACCCGCACTATGCTGTGGCACCCAGAAACACAAAAATAAGCGTACGCGTAAAACACGCAGCCTACAATGACCTCTGAAGGGGAACGCGACACACGGTGCAAGCACAGTTGCTAAGTACGTGCGGAACTCACCGTCTGCCTGGAAAAAGAATGTGAAAAATATGCGCGTGTGTGCGTTGGCAACACCCCCACCAAAAGAAAAATTGTACGCTGTTTGAGGACACAGGACAAAAGGAGAAGTGAACTCTGTTTCAGGAAACAGGCCCAACAAAAATTCAGGAAAGAGCTGTCAGAAGTAGCAGGGAGTACGAACTAGAAACGCTGTGAAGTAATCACGTGTGAACCGACAAGAAGTACAGATTTCACCCACTCGCTCTCCATGAAAAGCATGGCATCCTACATGTAGCTTTTAAACCGGCCCCCACGGACACGTCAGATACGCGTGTACGGGGGCGCTTTCCTCCAATTACACGCGATGACACTCGGACGTGCAGTTTTTCCACGTGTGCTCTGTCATCATGTGCTATGAGGGAAACACCCGCTCGTGTAATGTAACTTACACGCTTACGTGCTAAGGGCCTTTGGTCCAATTAAATCGCGTGCGTGTGCTGACGCGCTTACGTGCTAAGGCCCTTTCCTCGAATTACACGCTGATGTGCAATTTTTTCACGTGCCAAATCACTCCATATGAAGCTGGCCACGCGAAAACACACGGAAGACCACGCTCCTGCCCAGAAGGCCGAATTACTATCCCCCAGAGCCCCGAGCACGCTCCCACCTGCCATCTGCTGCTGCCTGACTGCCTGCTGCCCACGTGCCCTGCCATTTGCTGCCTGCACGTCAGCCAGGGGTGTAGTTGCTGTGACCACCCCTGCTGGAACCGGAGACTCCCGACTGGGATTCCATCGCTCCACAGCCCAGCCCCAGGACCCAGTTGCCCACCCACTCCTGCCTCTGGGGTTGTCATGTCCAGCACAACACCATCTGGCAGCAGTGGCAACCCCCAGCCAGAGAGGCAGAGGGCCACCAGCTTCACTGCCACCGAAGTTGGTGTCCTGGTGGAGCAAGTCCTGGGGCAGTATGATGCCCTCTTTGGAAGTTTGCGCGCTGACAATGAAGGACGGACCAGGAACTGGATGGACATCGTGACTGCCATCAACGCGGAGGGGGTGGCAGTCCGCGACTTACATCATGTCAAGAAGCGCTGGGAGGACTTCAGGTCCAGGACCCTCAACAAGGCCCGGCGCCTCGCTAAGGCAGCAAATGCCAAGGGGCGCCGGGGCCAGCTGTCAAACCATCAAATGAGGGTCCTGGAACGCATATGCCCAATGCTCTACATCCAGATCCTTGAGAGGCAGACCCGTCTGGAGTCGAGCGGTAAGTGTCCATGCATGTTGATAGTACGCTGTGCGTGTCGTGGTGTGCCAGTAGTGTGCAGGTTGCACATGTGTTTATGTAGGGCCATGTAGGGATGTGTATGAACATGGGCGTGAGGCTGCCACATGTGAGTTCTCTCAGTTGTGAGACACATTGATGGTGTATGTGTTGGTAAGCATGCTGGGCAAATGCAGGTGTGGGAGCACACATGTTTGAATTTCTGTGTATGTACATTGGCATGGTTGTGGCATGGATGGTGGTTCATAATGCATGTATCTGCACTGTGTACATGTGCATGTATGTGTATCTGACAAGTGTGCAACTGTGATGCAACATGGATGCACGTGACACTGATATGTAGAAGGATGAATGGCAGATGTGACATGTATGGCGATCTCATCACTGCAACAGTTGGAGGAGATGTAGACAGAAATGTAAGTGTGGTGGCGTGTGTGCATGTCTAGTGCACTCCTTGTGTTTCATGTGATGTCAGGCTCACCTTTCGTTGTTCATGCTGTTGTATGTGTATGGATGGTGCTGCCTGGTGCAATATTGCTGTTGAAATGTTCATGTGTGTGAGTTAAAATGACATGTGTGTCGTGGAGTGTGATGCCGTGTCCGTAGTTAAACAATGCCACTCATGTGCAACTGTCATGTGTGTATCAGTCCATTGTACAGTTCCCTGATGCCTGTGTTTTATCTCTCCCTGTCTGCAGCGTCAACTGAAGAAGAGGGCGGTGAGGGTGCTGTGGAGCACAGTGGCAGGGATCATCCCGCCAGCCGGAGACGCAAGGCCCGGCTCCCCTCCCAGGTTGTCATCTTTTCGGGGAGTGAGGAGTCCGGTGCCGCGTCCCAGGCCGCAGCTGCCGAGGGAAGGTCCAAGAGGCAGTGGTTGGTGTTGGACTCCTCGGCAGCAGCAGGGGCAGCTGAGACCCCACAGGGTCCGATGGAGGAAGATGGCACGGAGTCATCCAGGTTGGTGGGGGGTTTGGTGGAGGAGGAAGCCGTGCAAGGGACAGACACGGGGTCTGGAGGTGGGGATTCCACTGGTGCTAGTGGTGCAGTGCAGGGGCAGGGACAGGAGGCAGCACAGGCTACCGCAGAGGTGCCTGTGTGAAATCCTGTCCCCGATCCTGTGACTGCATCATCCTGCACCAGCAGGGAGGCCTACGTCCAGACCCATTTTCAGGGAGGGGATCCGCTTACAACAACTGGCCTTCCTCTCCCTGCGGACGTGGCTATCCGGGACCGGGTTGAGCCTGTCCTGGGTGGGGTGGCGTTGTGTCAACGGGCCATGCGAGGTGACATGCAGTCTTTTCATGAGGAGACTGCACGTCTTCTCAAATGGCTCGTTGACCACGTTGACCTACTGGGACAGCTCACTAGGGCCGGATTCCTCCGTTTACTGGACCTTGTTCCGACCCCCTCCTCAACTGAACCCCCTATGCGCCAGTCGTACTCCATGCCATCTTCCCACCCATGTATGACCTGGGTACCCTGTGGAGCTGCCTCTGACCCTGCGGCCAGGCTGGTGGAGGACACATCCCTGCCACAGTTGGGAGTCGGATGTCCAGCAGGGGTGGCCACATCAACAAATGCACCCCAGCCGGAGGAGGATGTGCAGGCAACAAGAGCCAGGGCACAGGCAGAGGCACAGCAGCAGCAGCAACAAGGTGGGAGCCATGATGGCTCTGGGCCTTCGTCATCGGAGGGGCAGGCATCGGCCAGAGGGCAGGAGGACCCAGGACTGGAAGTGTCTTCCGTGTGGCAGCGGTTAGGCCATGCTATAGATGCGGAGCGGCAGCGGGCAGAAGAGGCACGGCTCATGATGGTCAGGGCGGAGAACTCCATGCGGAGGGCCCTGAGGTGGGCAGAGTGCCTCAAGGCAACTCGCAGGGAGTTGGAACAGGCTATAAGTGCCTCCCTGCGAGACCTCGGGGCCAGGACAGAGGCCCGCCTCCAGGACATTGAGCAGGAGTTCGATGATGCCCTGGCCCGGGACATCCAAAAGTGAGCCGTCGGACTAGCCCGCTGCCATTGTAAATAGTTTTTAGAGTTAGGTTTCCTTTTCGTTTTCCTTTTATTTGTGGTCAATGGACAATGCCACACACATTTATGTATAGTTATATTTTTAGGTAGTTTTGTAGGTAGGTTTCATTTGTTTAGTTGGGCTCATGGACCCTTTACATCGTTGGACAATGGATTGATTTTTTTGGGGGGATTTTTGCACATGGATTACTGGATTTTTATTTTGGACAATGGATTGTATATAGTTACATCATGGATTTATTTGGATTTTTTTTTCATTATGGACATGGAGTAATGTTTTTTTTTTCAGGACAATGTATTGTAAATAGTTGAACTATGGATTGCTTTCACATTTTTTATTTATCATTATGAACATGAAACAATGGATATCTTTTTTTTACCTTTTTTTGGATTTGCGTTAGTGGAGGGAGAGTTTGGACTGTTTTTCTTTCAAATTATTTTGCATTGCTTATCATTTTCATTCTTTCATCTTTCTCACATGCTTTTCATTTCATGTTTGATATTTTGGTATGCTTTCATTTCATTTATTTATTTATGTACATAATACATTTTCATATTTTAGTTCCATGTGTGTGATTTGCTCATTGGGTTGATGCATGTGAAATTGTGGGTTTACACAGGCAATGCCAACCAGTGTATGTGTGTGATGGACATGTGTTGATGTACATAGTTGAGTTTTGGTTTGTGTCTTGAGATAGGCATGTCAGTGTGGGGTGGATTGGGAAATCATTGCGTCTCAAGAATGGGGTGGCGTGGTGTGGCATTTTTTGGTGTAGAAGTGGGCCATGACTGTGCATCTTTATTTCGTGTAGGGGGGACATGAGTGGGACATGAGTGGGGGCCTGCTGGCAGGTGCCCTGCACTGCTGGGGGGTGGGGGTGCAAGGGGACATGAGTGGGACATGAGTGGGGTCCTGCTGGCAGGTGCCCTGCACTGCTGGGGGGTGGGGGTGCTAGGGGACATGAGTGGGGGCCTTCTGGCAGGTGCCCTGCACTGATGGGGGCGGGGGTGCAGGGGGACATGAGTGGGACATGAGTGGGGGCCTGCTGGCAGGTAGCCTGCACTGCTGGGGGGTGGGGGCGCACGGGGACATGAGTGGGGGCCTGCTGCTAGGTGCCCTGCACTGCTGGGGGGTAGGGGTGCAAGGGGACATGAGTGGGGGCCTGCCAACAGGCCCCCACTCATGTCCCATTCATGTCCCCTTTCACCCCCACCCCCCAGCAGTGCAGGGCACCTGCCAGCAGGCCCCCACTCATGTCCCTTTGCACCCCCACCCCCCAGCAGTGCAGGGCACCTGCCAGCAGGCCCCCGCTCATGTCCCACTCATGTCCCCCTGCACCCCCACCCCTCAGCAGTGCAGGGCACCTGCCAGCAGGCCCCCACTCATGTCCCCTTGCACCCCCACCCCCCAGCAGTGCAGGGTACCTGCCAGCAGGCCCCCACTCATGTCCCTTTGCACCCCCACCCCCCAGCAGTGCAGGGCACCTGCCAGCAGGCCCCCACTCATGTCCCACTCATGTCCCCCTGCACCCCCACCCCCAGCAGTGCAGGGCACCTGCCAGCAGGCCCCCACTCATGTCCCACTCATGTCCCCCTGCACCCCCACCCCCCAGCAGTGCAGGGCACCTGCCAGCAGGCCCCCACTCATGTCCCCCTGCACCCCCACCCCCCACCAGTGGAGGGCACCTGCCAGCATGCCCCCACTCATGTCCCCTTGCACCCCCACCCCCCAGCAGTGCAGGGCACCTGCCAGCAGGCCCCCACTCATGTCCCCCTGTACCCCCACCCCCCAGCAGTGCGGGGCACCTGCCAGCAGGCCCCCACTCATGGCTCCCTGTACCCCCACCCCCCAGCAGTGCAGGGCACCTGCCAGCAGGCCCCCACCCATGTCCCCTTGCACCCCCCAGCAGTGCAGGGCACCTGCCAGCAGGCCCCCACTCATGTCCCACTCATGTCCCCTTGCCCCCAGGTCATGACGATCCTCAATCATGGCCCTTATGGCCAGCCTCCCCAGCCCAAAGACCCAACCAAGTATTGCATCCACCCACATAGAAAAGGCAATTACATGATACAACCCCAATGGCAAGTATGTAAATGAACACATGTCCGTCACACACACACAATGGGTGCAAGTGAATGTGAAAACCCATATCATGACATGCATGAAACCAATGAGATAATAACACACATCGAAGTATGAAGAAAAAAATGTATTAAACACAACATGAATGTAATCAAAATCCAACACACAACAATGGGAATAATAAAAGAAAAGCTGCATGTCCGTAAAAGAATAAAAAACAAGAAATCATAATCCAAAGAAATCCAAAAGAAATGGTGTCCAAAGTCACAGTCCAACAAAGCAAATCCAAGGGAAAAAAGAAAATGAAAACCATTGCCCCATGGTGAAAATAAAAAAAAAAGAGAACAATCCAATGGTGAACTATGTACAGATGAACAATCTAGGGTCCATGAGCCCAACTGATGAAATGAAACCTATCAAAAATACTACCTAATAAAACACTATAAAAAAAACGTGGTGCATTGTCCAAGCGCAACCAAAATAAAGAAAAAACTAAAGGAAACCTAACACTATCTAACTATATACAATGGCGGCGGGCAAGTCCAGCGGCTCACTCTGTGGTGTCCCGGGCCAGGGCATCATCGAACTCCATGTCTATTTGCCGGAGGCGGGCCTCTGTCCTGGCCCCGAGGTCTCGCAGGGAGGCACTCGTGTCCTGTTCCAACTCCCTGCGAGTTGCCTCGAGGCACTCTGCCCGCCTCAAAGCCCGACGCATGGAGAACTCCGCCCTGACCATGGTGAGCTGCGCCTCTTCCGCCCGCTGCCGCTCTGCACCTATCTGCTGGCCCAACCGGTGCCACACGGAAGACACTCCCATTCCTGGGTCCTCCTGCCCTCTGGCTGATGCCTGCCCTTCAGATGCTGATGGCCCCGAGCCATCATTGCTCCCACCTAGAGCCTGCTCCTGCTGCTGCTGTCCATGTGCCCTGTCTGATGGTGCCTGCACATCCTCCATCAGCTGGTCTCCAGTTGTGGTGTCCACCCCTGCTGGGCTGCCGACTCACAACTGTGGCAGGGATGTGAGCTCCACCAAGCTGGCTGTGTTGGTCGGGCCAGGTCCACAGGGGGCCCTGGTGGAATCTGGGCCAGAAGACTGTGTGGAGAACGACTGGCGCATAGTCTCCACAGAGGAGGAGAGGTCCGCCAGAGTGCGCGACACATGTAGGAACCCACCAACCAGGACCCCTCCAAGCAGTGCCACGTCATGATGCTGCTCTCCGTGATGGCGTGCGTTCTCCGCCCAGGAAGAACGCACGTCATCACGAATGACACGCGTGCGCAACGCGACACCAACCAGGACGGAGCCCATACGTTCGTGGGACCCCTCGTCCACAGGTAGTGGAGAGGCAGATGACATGGCACTCTCCCCTACCTGCGGACGGGCCTGGGACGGGGCCTCCCTGCTGGTGCATGGTGATGCAGTCACAGGGTCAGGGACAGTGACATGCACAGGCCCTTCCGCAGTGACCTGTGCTGCCTCCTGACCCTGGCCCTGGACTGCACCACTTGCACCAGTGGTACTACCCCCACCAGGCCCCATGTGCGGCTCAGTAGCGGGCTCTTCCTCCTCTGTGGAGACCACCAACCTGGATGTCTCCACAGCATCTTCCGCCATTGGAAGCCCCTGTGGAGGCTCACCCGGCCCTTCCGCCACAGCCGTTGTGGCAGACGCAGCACCAGCGCCCTCGCTCCCGGATGATGGTAATTCCTGGGAGGGTGGCTGGGCCTTGCGTCGCCGCCCAGTGGAGGCATCCCCGCCGCTTGGCTCCACAGCACCGTCTCCGCCCTCTTCTTCACTTGACGCTGCGTAGAGGGAGACATAGAACACAAGCATCAGGGTACAGTACAAAATACCCTAGACAGGAAGCAATAACACATGAGTGGCACTGTCAAATGTCACTTCCATCCTGTCATTCCACAACACATGGGTGAATGCACACAACACACATGCAGAAACAGTCCTGGCACCTGCAATCAACATCAACATCCATGTAGAAGGGCCCCTGTAAACCAAGATGTTGCCTTCAAAGTCACATGCATCCATGGCGTTTCAAAGTCACAAACACACTTCTCAGGCAAACACACACACATGTGCACCATACATGTACATGACATCAGCACCCATTCCTCACCCCCCTTCATGTCCAGGAACAGAGACAGCCATGCTTTCATGTGTGCATTCCGCATAGAGCTCCCCATGTTGCATTAAAACACATACACCAACCATGTGGTTCACACATAACTGGTCTCACATGCATGACCATGATGTCCCTGCACACACACATCCATGCATGGCCTATGTCACACATACAGGCAAGCATCAGACTACCAGCACACTGCAACATGCCCTGTCTCACACAGCAATGCTTGCCCACTTACCACTCAACTCCAGACGGGTCTGCCTCCGAAGGATCTGGGCGAGGAGCGCTGGGCCTACACGTTCCAGGACCCTCATCTGGATGTTACTCATGCGTGCCCGGCCCCCCTCTGCGAGGCGCCGGGCCTTGTGGTCCTGGACCTGAAGTCCACCCTGCGCTTCTTGACGTGCTTGATGTCGCGGGTTGCCACCCCCTCCGCGTTGATGGCAACCACTACGTCGTCCCAGATCCTCTCCCGTCCTTCCTTGTTGGCGCGTGATGTTCCGAAGAGGGCATCATAATGGCCCAGGACATGCTCCATCAGGACACCAACTTCGGTGGCAGTGAAGCTGGTGGCCCTCTGCCTCTCTGGCTGGGGGTTGCCAGTGGTGCCAGATGGAGATGTGCCCGACATGGCAACCCCAGAGGCAGGAGTGGGTGGGCAACTGGGTCCTGGGGCTGGGCTGTGGAGCGATGGTATCCCAGTCGGGAGTCTTCTGTTCCAGCAGGGGTGGACACAGCAACTGGACCCCTGCAGAGGGCTGATGTGCAGGCACCAAATAGCAAGGCACATGGGCAGCAGACAGTCAGGCAGCAGCAGATGGCAGGTGGGAGCGTGCTCGGGGCTCTGGGGGGCAGGAAAATGGCCTTCAGGGCAGGAGCGTGGTCTTTCGTGTGTATGCGTGGCCAGCTTGATACGGAGTGATTTGGCACGTGAAATAATTGCACGTCAGCGTGTAATTCGAGGAAAGGCCCTTAGCGCATAAGCGGGTCAGCACACGTATGCGATTTCATTGGACCAAAGGCCCTTAGCGCGTAAGCGCATCTGTGACGTATCGCGCACAGGCGTTGCCCTTTCGCATGTAAAACTTCACGCGAACCCCAGGAATACACGTACCCCACTCGCACGGGGCCCTTTCGCATGTAAAACTTCACGCGAACCCCAGGAATACACGTACCCCACTCGCACAGGCCCTTTCACGTGTGAAACTTCCCGCGCACCCCCTTAATACACGTACCCTGCTGAAATCGCGTGTGACACTTCCCGCGAACCCCAGTTAAACACGTACCCCACTCGCACAGGCCCTTTCGCGTGTGAAACTTCCCGCGAACCCCGTAATACATGTACCCTGCTCCAATCGCGTGTGAAACTTCCCGCGAACCCCAGTAATACACGTACCCCGCTCGCACAGGGCCTATCGCGTGTGAAACTTCCTGCACACCCCTGAAATACACGTACCCGGATCCAATCGCGTGTGAAACTTCCCGCGAACCCCAGTTATACACGTACCCCACTCGCACAGGCCCTTTCGCATGTGAAACTTCCCGCGAACCCCAGTAATACACGTACCCCGCTCGCACAGGGCCTATCGCGTGTGAAACTTCCTGCACACCCCTGAAATACACGTACCCGGATCCAATCGTGTATGAAACTTCACGCGAACCCCAGTTATACACGTACCCCACTCGCACAGGCCCTTTCGCGTGTGAAACTTCACGCGAACCCCAGTAATACACGTTCCCCGCTTGGCGTTTGCTGTTTGGCAGCCCTGTAAACTGGTCCAGGGTTAGCGCAGCCCTTTGCGCTGGATTGGGGATTTTGATGGCTTTTCCTTGCGCGAGGGCGTTCTTGGGGGCGTAACTGGTGCTGCTGCAGGGTCTCTGCGCCACGGCTGGTTTTGATTCATGGCTAAAATCCATGAATACGCTGTGCGCAGAAATCGATTTTAGCGCATGCGGCTGGCGCAGACATTTGCACGCGCACACTGTGCGCCAGCCGCGCGCGCCACTTGTGCGCGAAATTCTATGAATTACCCCCTAGTGTGTAGCCATCCCAGGTTGTGGAGTGCAAAGCAAGGTTTCTTGCAGTAAAACAATGTCCGGGGTAGTCAGAGGGCTATTCGTATTTGTTTTGTGAGATTGGCATCATGGAAGGAGACACAGACAACAGATTAAATATAACAGAAATCTTTTATTAATGAAATTGTCAGGATGGAGTAAGGCCTAACTTGCCCAATGCTAAGGTGGGATTTCCCTACCTAAAGAAACAAATCAAAGTATTTGTCAATATGTCCAAAGGAAAATTCTGTCTGTGTCCAAACCCTGTATTTGCCCTCACAACTAGAACAGAACAATGTGTTAGGATGCCAACCATAAACTACATAGTGTTCCAAAAGTAAAGTTCAGAGCTATTTCCAGCTCAGGCTTACACTTCAGCTTCTCTTCTCCCAATGTCAATAAGTTATTTACAATGTTCAATTTACCTTCTTTTCGACTTGCAGCAATACAGTTCCACACTTTTCTAAAGGTCAAATGCCCTTCCCCAAGTTCAATACAGTTTTAGGCCAACATGTCCCCAAGGTCAATATAACAAGATGACATAAAAAGAAGTATCATGGAGCTTTGGTTTTGTATTTCAACAGTTATTTACAACTGATATACACCACTGATTCTTTCTTTCTTTCTTTCTTTCTTTCTTTCTTTCTTTCTTTCTTTCTTTCTTTCTTTCTTTCTTTCTTTCTTTCTTTCTTTCTTAACAGCAAACTTCCTTGTTAGCAAATAAGGGTTCTCTGGTCTTGGTGCAGTTTTAGACCACACAGTCCACCCATTACAGGTCACGCAACCAGGAACCTACCATTCACTTTCACCAGTTCTTGATTCAATGAATAGTAGTTCTCTGGTCTAGGTGCCATTTTAGACCACACGGTGCACCCATTACAGGTCACGCAACCAAGAACTTCCAGGTTTCCTTGAGTAGTTCAATATTCAGTCAAACAAGTATTTTCTCAAATGCAGTTTCTTGGCTTTCACATATCAGTGGTTTCTCAACCTTAACTTCAACTTTGAACTCAGGACCTTTCATTTGCCTCAAATTTCTATTGGTGTTTAGTTTATGGTGCCATAGTGCAACAAGGTTGTTCTTTCCTTTCACTTTAATTCAACATGTGCATGTTTTGCGTATTCCATACAGTTCTATATTCAGTGTGTGCCTTTTTGCTTATTTCCTCTTATTCAATGCATCTTTACTTAGTTCATTTAATTCGGTATTCCAAAAATGCTGCTTTGCTTGTTTCATTCAATTGGATATTTAAGAAATGCCAATTTGCTTATTTCTTTCAATTCGGTATTCAATAAACACAACTGTGCTTCTGGCATTCAGTGCGTTATTCAATATAAGCAACTTTGCTCCTTTCATTCAGTTCAGTATTTGTTATAGGTAACTTTGCTTCTTTCATTCAGTTCGATATTTGTTGTAAGCAACTTTTCTTGTTTCATTCACTCTGGTATTCAACAAAGACAACTTTGCTTCTTTCCGTAGACTGTCACTATATGTATGGTCTTTTGTAGCTGCCTGGCATGTTTAAGTGTCCCAGACACATACCCGGATTCTGCAGATCCTCATAATAGCATCTCCCCCTTCATGGGAAAGCCTGCTAATCGCCAGGTGCTCCAAACCGCCCGCTCCCACTCTCATACGCAGCACGGCTCTCGCTCTTTTGCAGCACCTGCTACCCGCCTTTCCTTCCGTGGGCTTTCCATCCTGCACTGTCACTCCAGCAGGACTCCCAGGATCTCTGCTAGTGTTCCAGAATCTTGGCCTCCCTCGCTCCTGCACGGCTGCATCTGCTGTGTCTTTCTCTTTCCTGGCTTCCCCTTACTGCAGCAGCATTCTACCTAATATACACCTGTGGTCCAGTAATGGGTTGCAGGTGTTATTCATTAAAGGCTGCCTGGCTCTCATTACAGTGACATGCCTGACCTCTCATCTTCTTCATCCCAGTTCCAAAGTGGTGAAAGTACCTGTTGTCTGTGACTCTCAGTCGCCTCTTCTTTGTCTAAGTGCTCGTAGGTACCCCAAGAGAGCAATAAAGGGTAACTACCTTATAATAACCCATAAAGGTTGGGGAAGGATTAAGCTGGTTGTCAAGAGGATAAGGGGGTTACCATATCTCCCCTAAAGGTATCTCACCCCTACTCCCCAAGGACCCCTACCCAGGTGATCCTCCTCACCTGTTCAGCCCCAGGGTCAGGATCCGATAGCAATGGCCTTTCCCTAGCCACCTGCATAGAGGATCCAAGGGGACTGGGAGTGATAACACCCTCAGGTTCGTAGATGTTTCAAACCTCTGGTGTTCCACAACCTCATAGTCAATGGTGGTGGGGAATGGGATTGAGCTCCCAGGATCAACACCCTGGTAACCAGGTCCAATCTTCCCCACAACCTGCTGGGGGAAGGCTTTGATAAATTCAATTTCCCAACCCACGTTCAAATACCTTTGGAAGCAAGTAACTCTTGAAGGTGCCCGCTCCCCGACACAATATCCCAAAATCAGAATAATGGGCACACCCCAGTATGGAATGAGACCCGAAGAGAGATTGCAAGTTGAGCAAATGTTATATGAAGATAATTGTGCATGCAGAGAACTCTGCTGCCTGGAGAGCGCTCTGCCAACAGATACACGGGCAGCACATTTAAATGGCATCAAGCATCATAAGTGAAATCACATTACAAATGTACAATCCCGTAACTCGATTGGGTCGTATCATCAGTGCCGTATGGATCCATATGCGTCGACCACATGGGATTGGTGGGTGCTTAGACATAAATCCCACAGCACGTGGGTCAGCTGGGCTCATCTTCGTGAGGTGAAGGTTAGGCCAGAAGAATGACACAATTGCAAAAATACCATTTCAGAGCATGAGACAAATGACACTCGTAAAGTCAGGTAGGAATGCGGGTGCCTTTCAGAGTTCATACACAAGTTATAGGCAGACCTTGTACCCTCTGCACCCTGGTACCCATACACCTAGAATTTTTTTCCCAGATCCCCATCTTGGAGTTTTTGATCTACCTAATGCCTCATGATATGAGTAGACACGTGTTAGGATTAGAAGGAATATATGAGTTCCTCGGGTCAGGACTCTCCACAGGGGGCCAGATGTGTATCTATATCAAAGAACAGAGGGTCATGGGGCTGGTAGTTTACAGCTTGGCAGGATGCGGGTCAGAAAGGACACAAGCAGGTGTAGTGGAGATGGATGGGTTCTCTGGCAGAGGCCTGTTCTGGTCTCACAAAGTGCAATGAGCTCATCGGTTCTGGGACGCCACTGAAGGTTGCAACAATGAATAGCTGGACTTCCGTGAGAAGAACGTTTGTTCAAAGTTAGCAGGAGGCAGTGGGGCGGGGAACGTGGGCTGGTGGTGTGAAGCGCAAGGCAGAGAGAGACAGGTTTTTAGAGAACATTTTCAGGCCTAGTAAAAGATGGTGTCTGGCGTGAATCCAAAATAGAGCCTTTGTCCGTTAATAAGGTCTAGTTACATGCGGTCCATTTAAGTAATTAGTAAGTGATTAACACTGACTGTAGTTGAGAAGAAGGGGGAGACGTCTCCTCCCCTTCAGCACAAGTGAGATCTGTGTTGCAGGAGTGCAGGAGGGGAGGGATAAATCTCTCTCCCAACACTCTCAAAAGTAAAAAGGTGGCAGCCTCTTATTCTCTAGGAGGGCTATCTTGGGTAATTCGCTGTTTGGAAAGAACTGGTTTTTATCCACCTCCCCTATTTCATACCCCCAGGAGCGGAGCTGATTTTTGGATGATAGAAGAAGTGCCCAGACAAACTGTGAGGGGATGTGCAAAAAAACTCTATCAAGATCATAGCCATTAATACATTCAAAGTGAGCTATATAACTCGATTGAATGGCTCTCAAACCCGGTATGTTAGCCACTAGTCTCAGGACGTCAGATCGATTTAAAGTTAACGCCTCTGCTGAGCCACCCAAGCTTTCAAGGAAAAGGCAGTGAGCTGGAGCAAAAACATTTTACTTCTTTGATTAGTCAATGTTGTAGGTCACCTGGAAGGAGATCATAACCTTCCTCTTGGTGGTTTGTGATTTATGGAACCCCTAGCCCCTCTTAATTCATGAGGTGGCAGGTCCTACCGGTTCCCGGTAAATCGTTTTTCCTGAAACGCCTGATTACCAGCCACCTCATTAGCCAGGGGGAGAGGTTTTTGTTAATAGCTTTCTCTGCTCCAGTGTATAAAATACTAGGGATGACTGGTTTATATATTTGTCTTGAAGCTCCCCCCTCTGCGGGGGCTCACAGATTCGATGGTTTGCAAGAGGTCGATTGAATGAGAGTTCATTCCAACGGCATACTTCTTGCTGACTTCAGGGGGAATTTACATTACCTACAGTGTCCAAGATCGAATGAGTTGTTAAGTTCAAGAGTTCAATGTCCACAGGCGACAGTTGAATATCTTCTGTTTGCAGTTGGTTGCCTGATATATGGTGCACTTGCGCCACCGTAGTGGTTGCGGCAATATAATTTCCACCTCCCCCTGTACTTCACTCATCTCATAGCCGTCCCCTTGTAGAATGGACTCCTCTGGGTTACTTGAAGGTACCATTTGTTGAGCCGGGTCAGCCAGTCCGGGTTCAACCAAACTTTCACCAGCAAGTAATGCTGAGCCCGGAACATCATCAAATAAGATGAGGGGCTCCGTTGGGCTATCTGACCCCTGTTATTGCAGGGGGTTACCCAGAACAAGGGGAGCAGCTAAAGGCTCTTGTATTACTATCCCCAAAGTGGACAGCCTCAGGTAGCCCTGAATATGATGACAGACACGAGGTTTGTTCATGGGAAGTTCCACTCATAGTTTTCGTCACTGGGCCCTTAAAAGATCACTTAGGTGGGGGGGGGGGTTATCTCTTTTAACCTACCTCCCTCCTGAGTCACAGGGTTTAGAAATTTTGATTATGTAATATATTAAACTTAAATGTGTGAAATACTTTTAAACATGTAAATACTTTCACCGTAAATATTTTTCATGCATTGTGATGTACAAGGATTTAACCAATCATGTAGTTTACTCACAAAAAACACACTGAGGAAATAACAAAAAAAATGAATTAATGGTCATTCACAGCTTATTGTTACAAATGGTGGATGAACTCAGCACATCGAGATTGACTGTTTAAAATGCACCAGAAAAACTAGGGTCAATATGAATCAGTATTTGAATGTTTTTTCAAAGTGCTCATTTGGAAATGTATTCAGTGGTGTTAAATTGTAAGGTTGATATTCATAGGTTGTGTAAATGGGAAAGAATGAATGTTTATTTTTTCTGTTAGAGGCCTACAAAGAAGAACATGAAGAACAGGATGAATCACACCACACCACTTGCAATTGATGTTGCTTGTCAAACCGATGCCACTTGGGTTGTGAATGCTCGACCCAAGGTTCCCAATGTGCAGTGAGCACATCCACAGGAACTGACAGACAACACAGGAGATGCTTCTTTGTTAGTTGCCGACCCTCTCATACAATGTACACTGATGAAAGTATTGCTGTCAAAGATATCATCTTCCCTGTTTCCCCAATACGGTCAGAATATCTAAAAATATCACAGATTGAAATCACAGTCATCTTCTGAATTAATTGATGGTGATGCGCATGATCCTGACTACACCGTGGGTGGTGTGGAAGAATGAATCCACTATATTGCAGGTTGATTGGCTATCAAGGGAATAAAAATACATTGTTTAAAAATGATTAAATAAAACAATGGGAAACATGGGAGGATTTGTGGGGAACCATTGGTGAGGTTTTCTCTAGAAGTCAAAGGAACCATTATGAAGACCAAGGAGAGCTGTGTGCATGACATTTCAACATTTTAGGGGTTAACTCACCCTATTCTTTGAAAAGTATCAGCAGGAAATGCAAGTAGTTCTTGTGCTCTGTTATTCAATAGATCAAAGTTTAGGAAGATCTCAATGTTCTGTACATTTTTAGGACTTGAGTTAATTGCTAAAACCCCATACTGCAAATACCAGAGACAGTACGTTTTGCCCGTTATAAGTTAGGCCTGCAATCTCGAACAGGTAGGGATTGACTATGCTCTCGCTCTCGTAAGGCTCAGGTTTTCTGGTGATGGACGGAGCGATAATCCTGGTTTTTCAGCGAAGTACTGCACTTCTCACTTTCAGGACATGGACACCAAAAAACAAGAAGCTTTGCCATGGTGCAAGGGTCAGAATGTTCATCCTCCGTTGACATGGAGAAATATGGTTTCATTAAATCCATTGAACTTCTGCAATCAAGGGGATTGCAAATAGCATTGATAGCTAAGCACAGGCATGTGGGCATAGCAACGGTCGTGTGAGAGCATCAATTTGAGATATGGCACATCATCAAATCAATAGCCAAAAAAGACTGGTAAAAAAAGGGGTCAGAAGAAATTCTAAAATGGGCACAGTCCATCTGCAACCAACTATGGTGGTATTCAAAAACCTCTGAGGGTTCAGTTCCGATTCTGGTTGAGAAGTAGCATTCACTGCTCCTTCATTCTTCAAACACACACTCATGGGAGGATGACAAGCATTATCATGCAGTTGAAAATGGACCTCACAGTGACGATCAGGAGTGTAAGAAAAAGTGGTTGGTGCACAGCTCCCCTACTCATACAGCCCAACAAAGGATAGTGTGCGACAAAGTGCTTACCAAAGATTTGAAGGGCCCCACTGAATTTTAACACACTGGCGATTTGTTTGTTTTCCATAATATGTGCCTAAAGAACAGGCCACAAATGTTGCATTTGACGTAGACGGTATGGAGGCTCAAACAAGGCTGGCTGTACTTTCTCACAATAATAACGTTGGTATAGAACAAGCAAGAACTGCTGGTGCTTTTGGTATGCTGTGTTTAACCATGGCATTTACCAAAATAAAAAAAGCAATGGCTGGCTAAGCCAGTATTGGAGCAGATGCTATTTGACATTGTGAAAGACTTGACTTTGTCTGTGCTGGTAATGCAATTACAGTTTCCCAGGGAAAAGTCTATGCCGTAGAACATTGCCAATGTGATCCGACCCACATAGTGTAAAATTATAGTAAAATTGACAACACGATTCGAGTAAAGTGGTTTGGTCTTTAAAAGTTCTTCTTTTTGTACAAGTGCTTATTTGAGAAACAGGTTTTTATATCGTTTTGCTTAAAACATTTTTTTAAAATAATTTTACATGTCCATATTTTGGAAAGTACAATTGAATTTAAAAAAATCATTTTTATTGAAGACCTTTTAATTGGCCATTTTTTAAAATTATGTTTTTTCTTTTGAAATTAAGGAAATTAAATTTGTGTGTGGTTTACTTTATGTCTCTTTGTCACTCTTTGTATAATTGTATGTATGTTGTTTTAACTAATTATTTTTATTAGTGTTTATCACTGTTTCATTTTAGTAAATACTTGGGAAATAAAAAGAATATATGTTTCTGTATTTCAGATGTTCACAGTATATGTATTGTTAAATAAAACCTAAATGTTTGTATTCATTTTTATTCAAATTGTACTTCTTATTTTTTAGTATTTCGACACAAATGTGTACATCTTAAACCATATACTTATTGCTGAAATACAATCTCAAAATCAATTTATGTTGTATGAATGTTCATTCTGCAGCCATTGCTTATTAGGTATGTTTGTGTTCATCAGTTTGTACTTATTATTCAATCTTTTTCAATTTTTTTGGTTCCATTTTTTGGTTATTGTGTAATTCTCTACTGTCAATCTTTTCAAATATCCAAAGAAATTCACATGTTAAAATGTCTATACATATCTGTTGCATGTATCTTTTTTTATCATGTTTATGTTTTATTATGTCTTCTCTTCCCTGTTTCTCTGCACTTTGTCTGCATATACATTCACCAATTATAACGTGTTCAATTATTTTGTCTTTGTTATTCTTTTTTACTCTTTTTCATTGATGTATTTTTCTTGAACTCTTTGAAAACATATATTTAAATCAACTTTTCTCTCTCTATATATTTGTTTGTATTTTAGTTTTTATTTTGTGTGTACCTGTGGCCATTTTTTAACTCAACACCCTACAACTCAGTATCATGAGTGTTGTGACGAATAGCGAATCATCTCTGTTTGTGACTCTGTAACCCCAGCATTTGAGACTCAAGCATTCTACAGCCACATGTCCTTTGACCAGAGTCTACCGTTTTGGTTATTTATAGCTTTGCACATAACAATGCCCACCTTATTCCTTCACACTATCACTTCTGACTATGACTCCTCCACCAATCACCCTCACTCTCTCTTTCTCCATCAATCCCTTTATATTCCCTCATTTTCTTCACTCCATCTATGACACCTACCCCTTCCCTCTCTCTCTCTCTCTGTCCATCTCCCTCTCTATCCATCTCTCTTGCCATCTTTCACTATCTATCTATCTATCTATCTATCTATCTATCTATCTATCTATCTATCTATCTATCTATCTATCTATCTATCTCTCTCCATCCATTTCTAAATCTCTCTCTCTCCAGCTCTATCCATCCATTTCTCTATCGCTCTCAATCCATCTCTCTCTCTCACCATCTCTCTTTCTCCATATCTCAATATCTATCTGTATCTATCTCTCTCTTTAGCCATCTCTCCCTCTCTCCATCAATCTCTATCTATCTATCTATCTATCTATCTATCTATCTATCTATCTATCTATCTATCTATCTATCTAATTCTCCCTGTTTATCTATCTCTATATATCCGTTCATCTCTCTATCCATCTCCCTCTCTCCATCGCTGTCTAGCCATCTCTCTCTTCATCTCTCAATCTCCCTATTTCTCCCCATGTCAATCTATCTATCCATCTCTCTCTATGTATATTTCTATCTCCCTCTATCCACCTCTCTCTCCATCTTGCTCTCTGTCTCTTTCTCTCTCTCTCCACCTCTCCATCTCTCTCTCCATGTCAATCTATCTATCCATCTCTCTCTCTATCAATCTCTCTCTATTCATGTCTCTTCCCATCTCTCTCTATCCATCTCTCTCTGTACACCTATATCTATCTATCTCTCCACATTTCTCCCGTCCCATCTCTCAGTCTCTCTTTCGTCATGTCAATCTATCTAGCCATCTCTCTATATACACTCTTCTCTCTCTCTCTCTCTCTCTTAATCTGTCTCTCTCTATCACCATCTAAATATCCAACTCTGTCTTTCCATCGCTTTCTCTGAATCTTTCCATATTACTCCTTCAAACTCTCTCTCTAGCAATCTCTCTCTCTATCCATGTCTCTCTATCCATGTCTCTCTATCCATCTCTCTCTCCATCTCAATCCTCTCTCTATCTCTGTAATAATCTTTTCTTGATAGCTCTCTAACCATGCCTCTACCTTCATCCCTCTCTATCTCTATACTTCTGTCTCTCAAACTCGGCCTTCCTCTAAACACCTTTCTCCCACATCCTCTCTCTAGCTTTCGGTCTGTCTATCTGACTGTCATAAGTGTTGTGTCTGTTTGTGACTCTGTATCGCCAGCACTCAAGAATCGATGGCTGTACGTCCTTAGCCTAAAGGTGTATCACTGAGTCTACCCTTTGTGCTCTGTATCGCTTGGGTCCTGCCTATCCACCCTTGGTTGTCACGTACTAATGTTCCATTCCTTTCTGATAACCTGTTCGCTATGTAACCGTCGCAGACCACAAAGAAGAACACTAGAACACTGACCATGTGTGCAATTAGTCTTGCTTTTTTAATTAATAATTATTGTCCATAAACGGGTACAGAAAAATGAAAATAATTCTAAAGATTTAAAAAACAATGTTATTAGGGGCATGCGATAAACAATTGTCTTACTATTTATCTTTCAGTATTAAAAGGAATGGTAACATAATATTTTTGATTTTCTTTTCTGCAGCAAAACTTCAAACCGCAAAACAAAACTATTTGGACTTTGGAAGATGCCAACCTCAAACACCATTCGCCTTGTAGTGTGACCCTGAAATGTAAACATGTTGAGGATAGGGACAACAAAAATGATAATATGCATGTCAAAGAGACAAACAGACTGTAATAGAACTCTTATTTCTCAATTGTACTTGACAGAGAAAAAAAACCTTTTACATATCCATGATGGACAAACGTACATGTAAGTAGGCTGTTTTGTTAATTGTCATATGACTATGCAACTGTGAACTTGATGTGAAACAATTCTGTGCATGTATCTGTGAAGTTATGAAAACACAGGGTTTAACATATTTTTTAAATATAACATATAGAAAGAAATGTTATATTGGGAACACATTGTAACACGTAGCTACAACATTTGACCAGTTACATGCAGGTGTCTTCGAGATCGTCCTGGTTTGAGCTTCTAATTGAATGCTGGACATGTAGTTTTGTTTCGCATTGTAAGGACAGGTCTACAAATGACAGCATGTAGTGTGAAGAAAAACAAAGGACTGGGTCGAAGACACCCGCCTCTGTACTGGGAAAGGTGGGAACTATGCCATAACGAAGAACCACCTGTACATCAGGCATGGTGACAGATTAATGTAAGCCTTATATAGGGACTGAAAAACATCAATAATCAATGTTTGATGCAGTTATATGATGCTAGTGTATTGGCAGAATAGATACAGAGTATTTAAATGTAGGTAATAATGTTACATCTATCGACAATGGGTACTAACTAAAGTTCTTCCTTTTCTTGATACACAGTGACATTATAAAAATATGTGTATGTCATGGAAGCAAGCCATTTGCCCGTGGCTGGATTCTTCTCACAAAACTGAAGCATCACCATCACAAATGCAACAGTCATCTTGATCTTCTGAGATGATCGTGCCACTCCGGTTTGCCCATTTGCTGTGGCCATCAGCAGGACAAACATGCCCATAATTCATCAATGAGTACAACTAAAGAGCATGGCTTTGTTGGGGATGTGAAACAAACCATTTTTTCTACACAATGGAACACCATGTGCTGCGTGATAACAGTGGTTCAAGAGAAGACAGAGGATCTCCCAATATGGACTTTGATGTGAGTCAAAAATACATAAGAAGTCACTTGTTTGGAGAGTATCTCATATTAAAAAAGAACAATGTAACTAAGATTGTAACCAAACAACAGAATATGACCATCAATTATAATAGTATTCCTATCCCTTGGAGTGCACTACCTCCTATTCAGTCTGTTATTTCATTGATTATGCATGTAAACCGTTTGAATGGCTCCGCTAGGCCTCATTACAAGTTTGGTGGTATTTCGGCAGTAAATCTGCTGGAATACCACCAAAAGTTCCTGTCATTTGGTCTGGCAGAATTACAGCCAGATTACAATTGGTGGTATGTCGTGTTAGCCCCCATTAATTGGGATTTTGGCAGAATTACTGCCAGTGGTAATTCCGCCAGAGATAATTCTGCCAATTGTTATGATTTGTGGTGGTGAAGTGGTGGATTTACCTCCAACTTTTTGCTGGAGTTAAATCCTCCACTTCACTGCCTAACGTTTAGTATGGCGGTGTGGTAATACAACAGTAATAGAGTTAGTGCTCAGTTTTATGCCAGGGAAGTGATCACAATGTTACTCAATCACAGACAGCTTAACGCAAAAGAAAATACCATGCCTGCATGAATCACCAAAATAATATACAACCCCTAGGCAGCTAATGTGCACAAATTAAATTAGACTGCCTGCTTAAATCTCACTATTTTCAATACCCACGTGCACCATCACTCTTTCTATGATTGTTGCTTTTTAAGAAACACAATGTTCTTGAATGATAACATTGCAGTGTATCAGCCGGTGTGTTCACATGTATTTATATACCAATCACATTTTTTCAATAAGCCATTGCAAAATTCTTAAAAATATCCAATATCAAAAACATATAGCATTAGAGAAATGTTACTTGGGTAAATTACATTTATTTGCACATATTCACCCCACTTGGTTGCCCTATTTGAGTGTGTGGTTGTGAATTTGAAAGCTAAGTGCAGGTGATGTAAACAAAGACAAAAATAAATTGCATCTGACTCCTACAGGTTTGGATTAGGAAAACAAGACTCTCAGGGATATTACACAACCTCGGGTTACCCAACCAATGTGAGAGAATGTTTCCTGATTTTCTTGAATAGATCCAGGTGTCCCTTCCCTTTCACTTCACATATGAGCCCTCTTTTGCAGAGTCAGGATAAGGAGCAGAGGGATTTCACCGTAACATCATTTTATATGGACCGGGAAATAAGACATCTCATCTCACTTCATATTTTCAAATCTTTTTAAATGATCTTTGGCTCCCAAAGGTGGAATATCATGCCTTAGTTCTGTTTCAGACTATGGACCTTAATGCTTTGACTAATGTGTCTGGGGAAGCATATGGTTAGATTTTAACTGTCTCTATTTTATCAAAACTACACATGATCTGCACAGGAATGCAGCCACTGTTATGCTTCACACGTCACAGAAATGCAATCACTTTGTTATTACCTGGTAATCCCCCTGTCCTCATTGGGAACTAGCATCCTCTTTCTTTCATAGACCACCCGCGCTACCAGGAGTCACCATGGACAGTACAATAAGGCAATCTGGAGTTACATTGGGCATAGAACTTATTTTGGAATATGTCTTTCTATTTTTGGGAATCACCCTAGACCCGCTGAGTCTGGATTTCCTCGTTCAGCAAGGTTCACAAGCTTTTGTGACCAGGTTCCAATGTGGAATGCTCATCTCCTTTAGAATTGGGATGCTCTCTGCGGCCTCTATGGAAATCCACTCCTTCTGCTGGTTTCACTTCTCCAGCCAGCCATCACCTTTGGTTAATATTAATCATGATCAAAGCTCTGGGTTTTATGGTATTTAATATTTATAAATGTCTGTCTCTATGTATCCACATTATTGTGTTAGTTATTGTATCTCTATGTATCCATATTTCTATTTGCTCAATAAAAAAACGCAAGTTGCAACTAGTGCTTTTCCACATTTATTCAAATAAAAAATGTAGCGCCTCGATGCGTGTAATGGGAAGCTCATAATACTGGTTCTTGCACATCAAGTCAAAGGGCCTCATTACGACCCAGGCGGTAAGGGGTTTACGGCGCCGTAAACAGCGCCGACCCTTACCGCCTGAGTACGAGGTCCCTTAGCGCCATGGCGAATTTAACACCTGCTTTTAGCAGGTGTTAAAATCCATGGCGCTAAGGGACCATGGAGTTAATTACGCCACCGTAATTTACGGTGGCGTAATTAACGCCTTTCCCACTCCCATTATGCCCTATGGGGCAAAAATGGGAATGGGGAAGGGTAAATGGGGATTGGGGACTTACCGCCCCGCCAAGGTCGGAATGGGGCGGTAAGTCCGCCAACCACCATGGCGTAAACGTAGTTTACGCCATGGTGGTAAAGTCACGGCCCAGGCGGTAACTTACCGCCTGGGTCGTGATGAGGCCCAAAATCCATGTTCACCCTAACAACAAAAAACTGCTCTTTATGCAGACATTATAAATATCTCTTTAGCCCTTTAAACATTTCAAAAAGGAAATTAATGACTTTTTTTAGCCTCTTCATTTTGTTACTTTTCAAAGCCATTGTCCTACAAGGCATACGTGACAACCTGAAGAGCTAAATCCAATTAGTGAATTTTGGCTTTTTTCAGTTTTTTTACAAATAGATACTGAAAGGGAATAGAGTGATTGCCATCTTTATTTGTGTGTACAAATCAGTAAAAACTGAAAGCTGGGAACCCTAATCATAATATAATACTCTTCCTATCTGTGTGCATTCTCTTTTCATAATAAAAAAACCGTCCCCTAATCTTGTGATGGAGGTGATCAACTCCTTAGCTAGGGCAATCCACTCCTAGTTTTGTAGATGGAAATTGTAGCATGCATATAAAACACTGGATTATATTACCTAGATAAAATATATAAAACATGACATTACAATACATGCATTCATATAAATCGCATGCTAATATGTCAAGCTTAACAATACTGTACACTTTACAATGAATTCTAAAATGTAGTCCAAAACAAAGGAAACATGATATTTTAAGATCTTCAAGACTATCATTAAGTGTGCACATCTAGGAAACTGATCATTTCAGTCCAATAACTTAAGGTAGAGAGAATCAATGACACTTGTTTCCCAGCAAGGATATTTGAGCAAGAGCACATAGAAGTAATGTTTTTGGCTCAACTATAAAAGCCTTACATTTTTTTATCTTCTTTCCTGTAATTTAGGATATTCTATAATAAGGTGCCTTATCGTATCAACAAACTCTTTTTTCATACAAAACCGACAAGTATGCTAACTCATTGGAATATTGGATTTAGCCCAATAACTTCATAGGTTGGTAATACATTTAAGAGTGATCTCCATTTGTGGCATGAAAACTTTTTAAGGTAATCATTGAGCGTATTGTTTGGTTTCTCCTCTGTAGCAATGTTATTTAAGAGATCATATTCACTTACGGCATCCCTACTGATACAGCAGTAATGGTCCCAAATTACTCTTGATTCCCAGAGCGGCAGCAATACGAATTGATTTGGTTGCAGTCATACCACTAAGCAATTTGTCATACTCTTATACCCAATTATTTAGCTCCATGCAGTTCCCTCTCTGCATTAGGACATTTAGATCCTTTAAAAGCATTTTGTCAGGAGGGTCAATAATTTTCTTATAAAGTGACAACGCTTTTCATCTTAGCTGGGCTGCTAAAACACAGTAGGCCCAGTTTGTATCTTAGTATGGGGGCAGGAACACGATTAGGCAGGACGAAAATCCTCCTCCAATTTAACCCTTCCAATGCAAGCCACATCTGTTAGTCTAAAGTTTATGCAATCTCCGATCTGTATAATGAACATGAAATAACCTTATTTTTATCGTCGGTAAGGACCAGCAGCAGGGTGTAGGATCCAAAATATCTGGATTGAAGCCTCGAGAAAATTTTGACCAGATAGCAACTCTTTATGAAACACAAAGCCAAGCTATGTGAACTGGTCCACTGACTCCAATTTAACCCCTGCAAAAGACCATGTAAAGGCACATTTTTCCTGGAAGTTATCATTTTAGACTTATTACAATTTATTTCTAAATCATTATCAGACATGTAGTCTGTCATTGTGCTAAGGCTGTGTTGAAGACCAATTGGGATTTGATTAAAGATTACCAAATCATCATCATTTACCAAGTAATGCAACAGCATCAGGCTGAATTTCAGAGGAAATGCTTTAGCCTAGCTGAGAAAATAACAAAGATCTGCAATGTATACATTAAAAAGAGTTGGGTCAAAAAAATGCAACCATGGTACAGACCCCTATATGTACTCACAGTATCTGATATTCAACCTGTCCCATCTAGCCTGATTCTGATCTGAGTATCACTATGAAGCTGAATTGGAAGTTCCAACAGACCAGCAGAAAGGCCCCAGTCAGAAAGCTTTTTCCGTAGCTTACCACGATTCACTTTGTAGAAGGCCGACTACAAATAAATAAAAGCAGGGAAGTTACACTTTTGTTTAGCTAGCTTTCCTTTTGTATTAGGGTTAGAAAGATGCTGTTTAGATGTGTACCTACACCTCTACAGACATCTGATTAAAATGTATGACTGTCTTCCTAAGCCCATTGATTCAATTTACACAAAATTAAAGGGGAAAACATCTTGCTCCCAACAAGTAATGTGATAGAGCGATAGTTGGAGAGCTCCAATCTGTTGACCTTCTTGAATATCGGTATCAAGATGATGTCCTCCAAGACAATGGTATGTTGCTGGTGAGTATGGCGCCTTTAAAGAGTAAATATAGAATAGGAGCCCATAATTTAGGGTGGCCCTTCAGGGTGTAATTTGATAAACAAACCAGGCCCGCCGAATGGGATAGTTTAGCTTTCATGATAACCTCCACAATATTGTCATAATCAAATTCGAGCGTCCCACTTCTCGGAATAGGGAGTACAGGGCTCAAGGAGTTCGAATCAGGAGATGCAGAACAGTCCGTAAAGTAAGTTAAACATAGTGACTCTGGAATAGGGTTTACTTGAACAGTAGCCTGAGCGTGGCAACTTAGATGTCAAACGCCTATCTCATACTGAACACACCCAAGACCAAATTTGCACTCATCGGTCCCCCCACCAAACAACTCGTGCAACTAAATGACATGTGCCTCAAAGGACTCACTGTCATGATCTCTGCTTCCAAAAGATCAGGACTTGCCCGACTCCCTTGGAAGCAGACCCATAACCCCGGTTCCGAGTGCCAGCCAGTCCCAATTGAGACCTTTTGGACCCTGTCCTGGCGCCAGTGGCACCAGGCTCATAAAGATGCCCAGTCCCAGCGCTGGAAGCGCCGGGCTCATAATGCTTGGGTGGACTTACCTGCAGCAGACCATGCTGCTTACTTACCTGCCAGTTGAACCCCTGATCCTCTTCTGTTTGGGACTACTTTTCCTGTTGGGTGGGGCAGGAGCCACTCCCTAGGTTCAGAACACTGGAACTCTTCTGGAAAGCAGGAACTCTTTTCTTACCTAGGCGTGGCTGTGGAAGGAGACACCTAAGCACTACAGGAGGCTATTTAAACCACACCCGATGGATGAATCTTGCTTTGTGTTATTCTGCATTCTCTGCAGCAGAACGCTCATCGTGTCTTCTGCTTCTGATCCTGGGCCTAAGGGAACAAAGGCTTACCATCCTGGAATCCAGTCTTCAGCAGCACCTGTAAAGACAAAGAAAGAACAGGTTAGCACTACGGTCTTCAGTGGCAGCGCATCTCTTACCTGGTCCATCGGCTGTCACCAACGCATCTGAAAGACAAAGGCTTACCTACTCTTCGCATGCTCCTGAGGTCTTCTCACTGCATTCCGGCATCTGAAAGACAAAAGCTTACCAGCTCTTCGCACGCTCCGGAGGCCTTCGGCGCTGCATCCCGCATCTGAAAGACAAAAGAAGGTGCGTTTAAAGACATTGGGCAACTTTATTACTCACGTGCCATTACTCCTTCCCACGCCGAATCCAGTGGGTATTCCAGCACCCTTCAGCTTCTCTAAAGCTCAGAACTTGTACCTGCAAGATAAAAGGGACAGTTAGTGCGCATCGTGAAGCAGGCTACAAGCGCTTACTTACGTGCTTCCAGGCGCTTCTATTCCTCACGCGGGTTCGATCCTCAACTCTCATCAGCCCGCCATCCGCCATCGCCGGAACCCTGCAAAACAAGAGATATCATTACAAAAGACTTTTAAGACATTTGAAGTGCCCAGAACTTACCGTTCGTGCAGTTAACGACGGACAGCAGTCCTCTGAGGTCAAGAGGCCTGCACCCTTATCCAGTGAAGAAACTGGTTACGGCACCCTGCCCCGAGGCAGATGGAGAGCTCGGCGTTCACTTACCTAAGACATCTTACTCTTCGAGTCAGACATACAGTGCACAGAGGTCCAGCCCAAAGAGCCAACCGTGTGTTACACATCACCTTTGAAGATACGGCATTCACCCAGTCAAGACCGGCGCCTCTGTGGGAATCAGGTGAGCGTTACAGAACATAAAGCCTACCGCAAAACTCCCACCCAGGCGCTATGGAAACCTCGGATACCGACCAGCTAGCCCAGTTACTTGGGGAACTAAGAGCAGAAGTGCATGCAGCCCGTCAGGAAACGAATGCTCTAAGAAGGGAACTGATTATTTCCAAGGAGCGAACAGACGATCTCGCTAGACAATTGCTACAGTCACAAGCCGGACAAACTCTGTTACCCGCATCAGGGGCAAATCTTCCTTCAACATCCTCTACGAACCCAGTGCAGATCAACCTACCTGGGAATGTACCTCTGGCTCCGCCCGAACGATTTTCTGGTGACCCAAAGAGGTTTGCAGTATTTATTAATCAGTGCCGGTTGCACTTCTTATGCCGGCCAGCAGCCTTTCCAACTGATCAAGCTAAGGTAGCTTTCGTGCTTTCGTACCTTAGTGGCAATGCGGCAGACTGGTCGATCCCTCTAGTTAATCAAGATGATCCGGTTCTCCATGATTTTCAAGCTTTTCAGCTCAGTATGGAAAAACTGTTTGCAAGACATTCACAGGGGCAGGCCTTGGACAATGAGCTCCTTTCATTGCGACAGGGTAATCAAGACCTTTTGGCTTATATTGCGTCTTTCAACAGACTGATAGTGGAAACTCGATGGCCTGAGGACAAAAGGATTACGCTGTTTTATAGAGGTCTACGTGGAGAGCTCAAAGATGTGTTAGCCCAAGTAGTGAATCCCCCGCAAGACTGTTCGGACTATATTGACTTAGTCGTTCAAATTGACCACAGACTGCAGAACAGGAAGGCCGATCGTTCCAAGTTTGATGCTCAAGTATTTTCCAAACCACCAACTCCTACCAAAGGAGTAGACTCCGGGGAACCCATGCAAATAGGGGGCCTGAAAGGACCACTAACACAAAAGGAGCGGGAAAGGAGAAAACAGCTGCAATTATGCCTCTATTGCGGAAACTCGGGGCACTTTCTTCGAGACTGTCCGGTGAAACCAGCCAAGAAGGCAGTAGGAGCTGCAGTTACCAGGGTCACAAACTCTGAGCAGGGAAACGCCCTCGCCCGACAAGAATAGAGGTCCTCTTGCCGAGCGTTAAAACCAGTTCAGTGACCTCGCATTTCGTGATACCTATGGTCCTCATTAGCCCTGAACATCCGGATCGATTACATGCGATTGAAGCTTACGTCGACAGCGGTGCCATCGGCAATTATGTGGATCATGAAATGGTTTTGAGGATGAATCTGACTCTTTGTCCAAAGGCTGTAAAGGACGTCATTACTACGGTGGATGGTACGGAGATAGCCTCCGGACCAGTAACGCATACCACCCAAGAAGTGACGCTAGTAAGTCAAGATGGACACCATGAGAAGATCGTGTTCGATGTGATCAAGGCCCCTCAGTTCCAGATTATTCTAGGAATTCCTTGGTTAGAGAAGCACAATCCTCAGATCGATTGGCGAGCAAGAACGGTTCAGTTTCCAGAATGTGTCTCTACTTGTCACCCTCGACCTGTTGTTGCACTGGCAGCAATTTCCTCGGAGGCTCCCCAGTTACCTCCTGAATACCTAGAATTCCAAGATGTTTTCCGGAAGGATCAGGCTAACTCTCTACCTCCTCATAGGTCTTATGACTGCCAGATAGACCTGATACCTGGATCTACTCCTCCTTGTAGTAGAATTTATGCCCTCACCGAGCCTGAGAATCTTCACCTCCGACAATACCTGGATCAATACCTAGCGAATGGGTTTATTCGTCCTTCCAAGTCCCCTGCTTCCTCAGCTTTGTTCTTCGTTCCAAAAAAAAGAAGGGGACATTAGAACTTGTATAGATTATCGCGCCCTGAACCAGATCACCGTTAAGAATAGATATCCGTTACCTTTGATCCCTGAACTCCTGGACCAAGTCAGAAAAGCATGCATATATACAAAGCTGGATCTTAGAGGAGCCTACCACTTGGTACGAGTAAAAGAGGGCGATGAATGGAAGACGGCCTTCCGCACCAAGTATGGGCTATTTGAATATCAGGTCATGCCCTTCGGACTTTGCAATGCCCCGGCCGCCTTTCAATATTTTATGAACGATGTCCTCAGAGAGCTCATAGATGTGTGTGTTGTTGTTTACATTGACGACATCCTCGTTTATTCTTCATCGGAAACTGAACATCGGAAACACGTGAAAATGGTCCTCGAGAGATTGCGTCAACACAAACTTTTAGCTAAGTTGGAAAAATGTGTTTTCAACGTGACTGAAGTTGAATTCTTGGGATTCATATTATCACCTAGCGGAGTGCGTATGGATTCAAAGAAGGTCGATGCAATTCTCAAATGGCCATCGCCATCCTCCGTAAAAGGTGTTCAAAGCATGTTAGGCTTCGCTAACTTTTACCGCAGGTTTATCCCCGAATTCTCTCGAATAGTCCAGCCCATCACCGCCTTGTTAAAGAAAAACAAACGTTTTGAATGGTCTACCGAGGCGGAACAAGCTTTCCAGAATTTGAAGACTCGATTTATCTCTGCACCGATCTTAAAAAATCCTCGCCCAGAACTCCCCTACATCGTTGAAACTGATGCTTCGAGCCTTGCCATGGGGGCAGTTCTATCACAAAAGGACCCAGTAACCAATCAGTTGCATCCCGTGGCATTTTGGTCCTGCAAATTCTCGCCTCCTGAAATCAATTACACTATTACTGATAAGGAACTTCTAGCTATCAAGTCCGCCTTTAAGGCTTGGCGGCATTATCTTCTGGGGGCCCGACACACCGTTACTGTGATTACAGATCACCGAAACCTGCAATATTTGAAAACCGCAAAAGCTCAATCCTCTAGGCAACTCCGTTGGGCACTATTCTTTGCAGAGTTTGACTTCATAATTACCTATCGACCTGGTACAAAAAACGGTAAAGCTGATGCCCTCTCTCGGATGGGAGTGGAAGAACATTTGATCAATCCTAAATGTCAGGGCTGGGGCAATCGGCAGTGTTTTGGGGGTTTTGGGAGGAGTTAAGAGGGCTCTGGGGGGTCCAACCACCTTGTCCAGGCGTGTTTTCCTTCCATTTTACAGGACAAAGGCCCAGGGAAGGAGAACCCCCCAGAGACTACATTGCCCAGCAGGCCATGCGCTTCACGGGCCTGCTGGGAGGAAAAGGACCACACGCGCGCTACTGCGCATGCACGGACCGCGCCCAGGGAGCAGCGCTCGTAATCCTGACCATCGGCCAGAGAGGACGTGTTTGCCTCGAGCTCCTGCAGGCACGCCTACGCGGGGCACCGCCCGCCAGATCAACCCCCGGCCCCGCGTACAAACAAAGATAAGTACACGTCTTTTCATAGACAGCTGATTTATCCCGTAAGAGGGAAACGCGCTTCACGTTGAGGAATAATTCAGTTGACATTATCGGAAGCACGAAAAGACGAGTTAACCATTTGCATGCAGAGCATGATATTAACCCAGAGTTGGAGTTAGCTTGGCGGTGAAGCAACCGCGCCTTTAACAGATCTTTAACCCTTTAGGGAACGTTCTTTTTGAACGGTATTTTCGCACGCACGTGCACTGACTTTGTTTTGCTATTTTCAGCTTATTGTTCGATCGGTCGGGTGAGACATATCACGCCCATCAACCCGAAAAGGCCGAAGGACCTAGAACTCTACAGAACACAGAGCTAAGTGTTTTAGCACCTCGTGTGCACGTTATTGTTTGTTGTTACTATTGCACAGGGTGAGGTGGGGAACATGTATCTGCATATTGGTGGGGAGTTACCATAATACGAAGAGATGTTGGGAGGGTTTGCCTTCATGAAGTAATGAGGGCGAAGTTCGTGTTTGAGAAAGCAGTGTGAAATCCAAGGCAGCCCTAGAGAGTACTGATCTAGGTATAAGTTGGTTAGAGGCTCCAATACAAAGGCCTCCAAGGAGAATTCGGTGAGAGTGGATGGTAGTGACAAAGTGTGTGAGTGAGCAAGGTCTTCGCCAACAACCATCAACAAGCGGAGAACCGGAGCCGAGGAGCATGTTTCCCCAAATCCCCCTTTCCCATCCATTGTGATTCCCTAAACCTCTTTCCGGTGATCCTGAACTCCCTCTACCCATCCAATCAACGAACCCTAACCCTCTTTCCCCAGAGGGTTGCGGTGGCCTGTGGTTTTCATTTCCCAGGTGCCAAGACCCAATGGGGAGGGAGGAGTTTGTGCTGCCTCTGCGCCTGTCAAGAGAAGTGAGGATCTGACAGAATTACGAGCCCACGTATTCTTCCAGCGCCTAGGCAGCACAATCATGGCGGACGTATTAGCCCTTCTCCAGGACCTCAAGGCTGAATTGGCAGCAACCAGGCAGGACTATCAGAGCTTAGCAGGTCAAGTCCATACCTTGACTATCCAGACTCAGGCCAAAGCAGCGCCCTTGCCCAGACAACCCCCGCCAGTGCCAGTACAAGTGCAGGTAGCCACGGAACCATCTCTACCTCTTGCTGCACCCGAAAGATACCATGGGGAACCACAGAATTTTAACCAGTTTATCATGCAGTGTCAGTTGCACTTTTTGACCAAGCCTGGAGTTTTTAGAACCGCGCAAGCCCGCACAGCGTTCGTAATATCCTATCTCACGGGGGATGCAGCTTCCTGGGCTACACCACTGATTCGCAAGGACGATGCTTTATTATACAACTGGGATACTTTTCTGGATGAATTCGGTAAGATATTTAACCGTAGGGCTGCAACGTTGATTAAAGATCGAGAATTGCTGACACTGAGGCAAGGAAGCAGAGACTTGGTTTCGTATGTCACCGCTTTCAACCGATTGGCAGTAGAAACTGATTGGCCCCAGGAAAAGAGAATGGTCCTATTCTATCAGGGGTTAAGGGAAGACCTGAAAGATTTAGTTGCGCAAGTAGACCCCCAACCAGAAGACTGTTCCACCATGATTGACCTGGCATTACGATTAGATCAGAGACAAAGCGAACGTCGCTTAGACCGTCGTAAATGGGACAGTAAGCCTATGGTTCGGCTGGATCAACAGAAAAACACCAAGTTATCTGAGAAGGGAACCGAGGAACCGATGCAGATTGGAACCATACGAGGCCCCTTAACTAAAGAAGAGAAAGAGAGAAGAAGGAGAGAAAAGTTATGTCTTTATTGCGGAAAGTCGGGCCACTTTGTCCGAGAATGCACCAATAAACCGTCCACCAAAGGAACCCAGTTGGGAAACGCCCCAGCTCGTCCATGAGGGGGGTGAGGGCGAGCGAATCTGAAGATACCCCAAAGATGCTAGCAAATGTTCACCACACTCCGTCAGCTCACATTATGCTGGCTGGTCATCTGGAAGTACAAGGGAGGCACATTCCAGTGTCACTTATGGTCGACTCGGGGGCCACTGGTAATTTCGTAGACGATCAAGTGGCTAAAAGTCTAGGACTTTCATTGGTAACTAAAGAACAGCCAGAACAAGTGAAATCAGTGGATGGATCGCCGTTGGTCTCAGGCCCGATCACTCAGCATACACAGCCCATGCAATTAGAGTGTGGGAAGGGACATCAAGAAATTATCGAGTTTGATGTGATTTCAGCTCCACAATTTGGATTCATTTTGGGCCTAACTTGGCTAAGACTCCACAACCCAGCCGTGGACTGGGCCGCAGGAACTCTGCAATTCTCATCAATACATTGCCAGGCTAAGTGTAGTGTGGTGAAGAGCCGTCCCCACTTCATAGGAGGCAGTACAGATGTAGTTTTACCTGGAGAGTATGAGGAGTATCGGGATGTCTTCAGTAAGGTGGCCGCCGAGACCGTACCACAACACAGGCCATTTGACTGTCGCATAGACCTAGAAGCGGGCGCTGTGCTACCCTGTAGCAGAATATACGCACTCACAGAAGCCGAGAATGAACACCTGAAGGAATACATCGAAACCAATTTGGCAAACGGCTTCATACGACATTCTACGTCCCCGGTATCCTCCCCTTTGTTTTTCATACCAAAAAAAACGGGAGACCTGAGGACGTGTATCGATTATAGAGCGATAAATCGCATTACCATTAAGAATCGTTACCCGTTGCCCTTAATCCCAGTGTTGTTGGACCAAGTGCGAGGATCTACCGTATACACAAAGTTAGATCTGCGAGGCGCGTATCATCTGGTACGCGTCAGAGAAGGTGACGAATGGAAAACGGCCTTTCGGACCAAGTTTGGCCTGTACGAATATCAGGTCATGCCCTTCGGGCTATGTAATGCCCCAGCAGCATTCCAGCACTTTTTAGATGAGGTGTTACGAGGTTACCTAGATGTCTTTGCCATTGTATACATCGATGACATCTTAATCTATTCGCGCAATGCTGCGGAACATCAGGGTCATGTGAAGGCTGTTTTACAGAGGTTACGGGAACATAAGTTGTATGCCAAGCTTGAGAAGTGCCAATTCCATCAAACCACAGTTGAATTCCTAGGATTTATCTTGTCACCTCAAGGCATCACAATGGATCACAAGAAAGTGCAGGCCATTGCCAACTGGCCCTCTCCGAGTTCAGTGAAGGACATTCAAACAGTGTTGGGATTTGCCAATTTCTACCGCCGGTTTATTGACGGTTTTGCCAAAAAGGTCCAACCCATTACTCAACTACTACGAAAAGGAGTTCCTTTTCAGTGGGACGAAAAGGCTGAAACTAGTTTTCGAACTTTAAAAGAAGCGTTCGTGACAGCACCAGTGTTGCAGCATCCGGACCCTTCGAAGCCGTACATCATAGAAACCGATGCGTCTAGTTATGTGGCGGGTGCTATTTTGTCACAGCGGGACAACAATGGACAATTACACCCAGTCGCTTACTACTCGCGAACATTGCTACCAGCAGAACAAAATTACGTTATTGCAGACAAGGAATTGTTGGCTATTAAGGTGGCCTTCGATGAGTGGCGTCATCACCTCATGGGAGCCCATCATCCTATTACCATCTATACCGACCATCGTAATTTACAATTCTTGAAATCCGCCAGGGCGCTTAGTCCGAGACAACTCAGGTGGGCCATGCAGTTCTCTGAATACGACTTTGTCGTCACCTATCGACCTGGAGTGGAAAATCGAAAGGCAGATATACTCTCCAGGTATCCGGAGGCAAATTCGGCTCTATCAAAGACCATAGATGAACCCAAACCAATCGTGGACCCGGCACGAATAATTGGAAGTGTGGTGGTAGACGCCATATTCGAAAAAATCCGAAAAGCCATGTCTGCGCAAGATCTGGTGCAATGGGCTAGCAAGAGTCAAGAGCAAACTATCAAGGAGGGGTTGCCCTTTTACAAATCAGCGCTATACTTGCCTACTACACCGCTTCGACAACAAGCCATCAGGTGGTGCCACGACTCCCCTTTCGTAGGTCATCCGGGAACACTGAAAACCAAGGAGCTAATCATGCGTCATTTCTGGTGGCCTAGTATACAAAAAGACGTGAAGCAATATATAGCAAGATGTGAAACCTGTTTGAGAAACAAAACTGAGCACAGAAAACCTGCAGGTTTGTTGCAACCCCTTCCGACTCCTTCGGCACCATGGCACACGGTATCGTTGGACTTAATTGTCGAATTGCCACCAAGTCGGGGATTTTCAGCGATACTGGTTGTTGTGGACTACTTGACAAAAATGGCTCATTTCATACCGTGCAAAGGCACACCAACAGCCAGCATGTTGGCAAACTTGTTTCTACAGAACGTGGTACGGCTTCATGGTATACCGTATGGGATAGTTTCAGACCGTGGACCTCAGTTTACTTCGCGATTTTGGCAGGCTTTTTGCAAAACAGCAGGGATTGAGATTCGGTTGTCCACCAGTTACCATCCAGCAACAGATGGTCAAACCGAGAGACTTAATCAGACATTGGAACAATATTTGCGTTGTCTAACTCAAGGAAAAGAACACGAATGGGCAGAAATAATTTGGTTGGCCGAACTGGCTTACAACAACGCCGTACATGCATCAACTAAGGTCACCCCGTTTTATTGTGCTTATGGCTACCACCCACGGTTTCAACCTGTGCCACATGATCCAGTGCCCGAAGTTCCGGCAGTCAGGGAGAGACAGAAACATTTGGAAAGCATCTGGCAAGCTGCGCAACACAGTCTAAATCTCGCTAAAGCAACTTACAAACGCCATGCTGACAAGAAAAGGAGACCAAGTCCACCATACCAGGTGGGGGATCAAGTGTGGCTTTCGACACGCAATCTTCATCTAGAGGGCTCCCGCAAATTTAGCCCTCGTTTCATTGGCCCATTTCCGATTAAAGCTCTGGTTGGCCCTGTGGCAGCGAAGTTAATCTTACCCCCATCCATGAAAATACACCCGGTGTTTCACATCTCATTACTCAAGCCAGCCCCAGTTTCCATAATATCCAAGAAACCTCCACCGGTTTTGAGAGATGGCATTCCAGAGTATGAAGTCCACAACATTCTAGATTCACGCCGAAAACAGGGATCACTCTGGTATTTGGTGGACTGGAAGGGATATGGCCCGGAAGACCGCTCATGGGAGCCCGCTTGTAATATTCATGCTCCTCGGCTCCTCCGCCAATTTCATGTGTTACACCCCACTAAACCAAGACCTGCTGGAGGGAGGGGGAGTACTGTCAGGGCTGGGGCAATCGGCAGTGTTTTGGGGGTTTTGGGAGGAGTTAAGAGGGCTCTGGGGGGTCCAACCACCTTGTCCAGGCGTGTTCTCCTTCCATTTTACAGGACAAAGGCCAAGGGAAGGAGAACCGCCCAGAGACTACATTGCCCAGCAGGCCATGCGCTTCACGGGCCTGCTGGGAGGAAAAGGACCACACGCGCGCTACTGCGCATGCGTGGACCGCGCCCAGGGAGCAGCGCTCGTAATCCTGACCATCGGCCAGAGAGGACGTGTTTGCCTCGAGCTCCTGCAGGCACGCCTACGCGGGGCACCGCCCGCCAGATCAACCCCCGGCCCCGCGTACAAACAAAGATAAGTACACGTCTTTTCATAGACAGCTGATTTATCCCGTAAGAGGGAAACGCGCTTCACGTTGAGGAATAATTCAGTTGACATTATCGGAAGCACGAAAAGACGAGTTAACCATTTGCATGCAGAGCATGATATTAACCCAGAGTTGGAGTTAGCTTGGCGGTGAAGCAACCGCGCCTTTAACAGATCTTTAACCCTTTAGGGAACGTTCTTTTTGAACGGTATTTTCGCACGCACGTGCACTGACTTTGTTTTGCTATTTTCAGCTTATTGTTCGATCGGTCGGGTGAGACATATCACGCCCATCAACCCGAAAAGGCCGAAGGACCTAGAACTCTACAGAACACAGAGCTAAGTGTTTTAGCACCTCGTGTGCACGTTATTGTTTGTTGTTACTATTGCACAGGGTGAGGTGGGGAACATGTATCTGCATATTGGTGGGGAGTTACCATAATACGAAGAGATGTTGGGAGGGTTTGCCTTCATGAAGTAATGAGGGCGAAGTTCGTGTTTGAGAAAGCAGTGTGAAATCCAAGGCAGCCCTAGAGAGTACTGATCTAGGTATAAGTTGGTTAGAGGCTCCAATACAAAGGCCTCCAAGGAGAATTCGGTGAGAGTGGATGGTAGTGACAAAGTGTGTGAGTGAGCAAGGTCTTCGCCAACAACCATCAACAAGCGGAGAACCGGAGCCGAGGAGCATGTTTCCCCAAATCCCCCTTTCCCATCCATTGTGATTCCCTAAACCTCTTTCCGGTGATCCTGAACTCCCTCTACCCATCCAATCAACGAACCCTAACCCTCTTTCCCCAGAGGGTTGCGGTGGCCTGTGGTTTTCATTTCCCAGGTGCCAAGACCCAATGGGGAGGGAGGAGTTTGTGCTGCCTCTGCGCCTGTCAAGAGAAGTGAGGATCTGACACTAAACCTGTACCTATCATTCCCGAACAAAGAATTCTAGGTGTAATCGCCACACAATCCATAGAGGAAGTTAAGGATAAAGCCAGGCTACTGGTAACTCCAGCAGACATACAGAATTGGCATCTGCAGGGAAAGGACTTTACGGTGAAGGACAACCTATTATATTTCCAAGAACGGTTATACCTGCCCAGCACAGATTTACAGAAAAAGGTAATCTCTTGTTATCACGATTCTTTAATGGAAGGACATCCCGGTATGACCAAGACCTCGGAAAAGATCAAGCGCTACTTCTGGTGGCCGTCTTGGAAAAAAGATATCAGAGACTTTATAATGTCCTGTGGAGTATGCGCCCAAAACAAGAGTCAAAAGGAAAAACCAGCCGGCCTCTTACGCCCTATTGACATCCCGCCTTGCCCTTGGCATACGTTTTCTATGGACTTCATCACCGATCTACCTCCATGCTCCGGATACAATACGATCCTAGTAATCGTGGACCTATTCTCCAAGATGGCGCATTTCATTCCACTCAAAGGCTTACCAACAGCAGCAACTCTGGCCCGAGAATTTCTCGAAAACATCGTCCGACTGCACGGTTTTCCTTCAGTTCTAATTTCGGATCGAGGTAGTCAATTTATTTCTCATTTTTGGCGAAGTTGCTGTCGGTCGGCTCAAATTGATGTGAGACTTTCGACCAGCCACCACCCTCAAACCGACGGACAAACCGAGAGGACCAATCAAACTCTGGAACAGTATTTGCGCTGCATGCTACAACAAACTGAAAAAACTTGGAAAGATATCCTTTGGATAGCCGAATATGCCTACAATAACTCTGTCCACTCGGGAACTGGGAAGACCCCGTTTTTTCTTTTATACGGTAGTCACCCTCGAACCTCGGAGTTGGATCCACTCCAAGATCTTGGAACACCAGCAGTAGACCACCTGCATTCTACAATCACCCAAGCCTTTAAGGAAGCCGTTTCTCACCTTCAAAGGGCTAAAGAACAATACAAGAAAGGAGCAGACCAACATCGGAAGGAAGCCCCCCAATATCAAGTAGGAGATCAAGTCTGGTTATCCACCAAATAACTACCTCTAAAAGGACCATGCACATTCAACCCAAGATACCTTGGTCCCTATTCCATCACTACCATAGTAAATCCAGTAGCGGTCAAGTTGGACTTGCCCCCTCACATGAAGATACATCCGGTCTTCCATGTCTCTCTATTAAAACCCGTGCAACCTCAAACCCGACTAACTACATCTCCAAAACCTATTCTAGTTGATGTAGAACTCGAGTTTGAAGTCAAAAGCATCCTGGATTCCAAGATCTCCAAATCTAAACTATTTTACCTGATTGACTGGAAAGGCTACGGTCCCCAAGAAAGATCCTGGGAACCTGCAGAATATGTCCACGCGCCTCGTCTAATCAAAAGATTTCATCGAACATTTCCTAACAAGCCCAAACCCCCGGAGAAGCCCGGTTTGGGAGGGGCCTTGAGGGGGGGTGCTGTCATGATCTCTGCTTCCAAAAGATCAGGACTTGCCCGACTCCCTTGGAAGCAGACCCATAACCCCGGTTCCGAGTGCCAGCCAGTCCCAATTGGGACCTTTTGGACCCTGTCCTGGCGCCAGTGGCACCAGGCTCATAAAGATGCCCAGTCCCAGCGCTGGAAGCGCCGGGCTCATAATGCTTGGGTGGACTTACCTGCAGCAGACCATGCTGCTTACTTACCTGCCAGTTGAACCCCTGATCCTCTTCTGTTTGGGACTACTTTTCCTGTTGGGTGGGGCAGGAGCCACTCCCTAGGTTCAGAACACTGGAACTCTTCTGGAAAGCAGGAACTCTTTTCTTACCTAGGCGTGGCTGTGGAAGGAGATACCTAAGCACTACAGGAGGCTATTTAAACCACACCCGATGGATGAATCTTGCTTTGTGTTATTCTGCATTCTCTGCAGCAGAACGCTCATCATGTCTTCTGCTTCTGATCCTGGGCCTAAGGGAACAAAGGCTTACCATCCTGGAATCCAGTCTTCAGCAGCACCTGTAAAGACAAAGAAAGAACAGGTTAGCACTACGGTCTTCAGTGGCAGCGCATCTCTTACCTGGTCCATCGGCTGTCACCAACGCCTCGCGCTGCATTCCGGCATCTGAAAGACAAAGGCTTACCTACTCTTCGCATGCTCCGGAGGTCTTCGCACTGCATTCCGGCATCTGAAAGACAAAAGCTTACCAGCTCTTTGCACGCTCGGAAGGCCTTCGGCGCTGCATCCCGCATCTGAAAGACAAAAGAAGGTGCGTTTAAAGACATTGGGCAACTTTATTACTCACGTGCCATTACTCCTTCCCACGCCGAATCCAGTGGGTATTCCAGCACCCTTCAGCTTCTCTAAAGCTCAGAACTTGTACCTGCAAGATAAAAGGGACAGTTAGTGCGCATCGTGAAGCAGGCTACAAGCGCTTACTTACGTGCTTCCAGGCGCTTCTATTCCTCACGCGGGTTCGATCCTCAACTCTCATCAGCCCGCCATCCGCCATCGCCGGAACCCTGCAAAACAAGAGATATCATTACAAAAGACTTTTAAGACATTTGAAGTGCCCAGAACTTACCGTTCGTGCAGTTAACGACGGACAGCAGTCCTCTGAGGTCAAGAGGCCTGCACCCTTATCCAGTGAAGAAACTGGTTACGGCACCCTGCCCCGAGGCAGATGGAGAGCTCGGCGTTCACTTACCTAAGACATCTTACTCTTCGAGTCAGACATACAGTGCACAGAGGTCCAGCCCAAAGAGCCAACCGTGTGTTACACATCAACTTTGAAGATACGGCATTCACCCAGTCAAGTCCGGCGCCTCTGCGGGAATCAGGTGAGCGTTACACTCACCCCATAACTGTTAAACTCTGCCAAATCCCTGGGCTTCTTTGTTGACAGTAGCCTGTCCTTCCAAAAGCACGTAGCCAAAAAGGCACAAACCCCATGGCTGCAGATCCACACACCCTGCAAAATCAAACCATTCATTCCCATGAACACATTCGGTATGGTGGTCTAAGCCCTCGTTTTCACATACGTCGATGGGGAAAATGCCCTCCTTACTGGACTTCCAGCTACACACCTGTCCCCTCAAACAGCCCACCACACTGCCAGCTGCATCATTTCAGGTACCTGCAAATTCAACTGTATCTCTCCAGCACTGCACAAGATTCACTTGGTCCCACTCCCCGCCATGATCATATTAAAAACTACATGTATCACCTACAAAGCACTCACAAACCGAACACCAACATAATTGATGGCTAAACTCCACACCTCTGCAGGCTCTCGCACCTCACGTAGCAAAACTATCAAAAGGTTAGAGTCAAAGCCAGCCGGCGAACAGAAGGCTCGCAAGCATGCTTATCCTGTCACACACCAACCATCTGGAACTCAATCCTGATAGAGGTCTTGCAAAACACTTTCAACAATACCTGCAGGACAAATAAAAATCCCTCTCTCCCTCCACCAACAGTACTGCGCTACTGTATAAATTGACAAGCCCAATTCTGGTACCCTCCTGTTGTAAAGCACTCTGCTTCGCGCTATAGGTAAAACAATTATATATAATAAAGTTGAGTTAATTTTTTTCCAGAACCATTGGCTCTGATTGCTAAGGACTGAACGAAGAATTAGTTTGCAGTCCATTTATAATGGTATATATTTCTAGCTCTTTTCCAGTTCTTATATTGTTGTTTGAGTGGCTTTTGTTTGAATATGAGATCACAGTTCCATGTTTTTTAAGCGCACAAAGCGTCTGTCTCAAGACCCATTTTTTCTCCTGTATTTGATTGTTATAACTATGCCTTCTAGAATCCCCTTTTAGCTGACAAGGCAATGTTGATGTTAAGTTATGGAAGAAATTTGAAAATGAAGATCCTGAGAACAGCCTGGCCTTGTCCTTCTCACTTAATGAGTCATGCAGAATCCATAATCTCAGATTAAATATTTTGGTTATGTTGTGTCTTCCAAATTACACGATTGTTTGTGATAATATTGATATTGATATTTTAATTGTATAGCACTCCTACACAAGTGCTTACCATAAGGGCATTAGAGCACCATGGCGTCCTAATATATATGACCGTCTAAAAATACAAAATAGAACTAAGTTATCACTAAAATCAAATTGCAAAATATTATAAACACAAACGTCACAGATTAACTGGGAGACAAACGTAGTCAACTCAAATGTATGTGCCCCTCAACCAATGGGGCCAACTTGAAAATCTGCCATTTGTTTATTCAGACAAAGTAACTCAAAGTAACTCGCATGTGCTCATATGGTCACAACACATATGCCTATTAACATTCGTTGGATACTCAAACTTGTATGAAATGGTTTGCATAGTTGTCACGTACTTCCGGCAGTCACAGTTTAAAATACCAGCTATTATTTAATGTTCATTACCAAACCAATCAGACAGAATATTTGATAAATGATCGAAGATGTCAATGCCATGTATTGACATTGGACTCCAATAAATATTTATTAACAGTAGTTTATTTTGTATGAGAACGTACTCCAAGCTTTTAGACAGTTCTATTACCAGAAGGCCTGGATGGGTTACATGCAGGTTTTTACTGCTAACCAGAATGTCGTTCCTGTCCGCTGTCAGTCTGAAGGGACGTCCATGTACAAATTGAGAATAGCATCCAGGAATGGGGGATCTCACAGCCAGGTTTCTTGAAAATTAAGTATTTGATGCTCATCAAAGCATAAAGACTCAGTGATAGGGCTAAAAAGTAGTTTAGATGTTCCAGGATAACAGTTTTAATCCAAGTCCTATAGGCTGTTATTTACACTGGATTAGCTTTTATTCTCACACAAGGTTGAAGGCAGACAAAACTAATCTGTCTCCTTGATTTGCGGAATGTGATAGTTTCTTTCAAAATGTACAGATCTTCTCCGGGAGCCCCTTTTCCTGTATGAAATCTTGGCACCTGATTGAGACACAAAACCATTCCTATTATAATCAAGACTGTTGGGAGATTTTGAGGTTATTTATTTTCTCATACAATTTGTCTGTAACCTCAAATAAATCATAACCCCTAGATAGTAATATTTCTCTTTCAGACAACAACATATCATAGGCCGCTTTAGAGTGCACATGGATTATAACTATAGCAGTCCTCTGTGGATCTATACGTTCAATTCGATCAAGGTCCTTAGAGGGCAACAATCTAAGACTAGGGAAATCAGATAAGAGATTCAAAATGTTAGCTCGAATAAACAAACACATAAAATCATATAACTACTGTGGAAGATAAATTGCAGTCCCAAATAGCCAAATGAAGCAGAGCCATTATTCTGGCTGGATGTATTGTTCATAGACTTGCCCATATTCCTCAAGGGCAAAGCGCGGTTTCAAAAGGTGTCCCTATTCCGTCATGTTGAGATGATCTCAGCCAATCGTTCACCTAGAACCTTCTCATTGCTTTTTTTCGCAATAGATCAGACGTAGGATTATCGTCAATTAGACTATTATGATCAGCCAGAGTTATAACATAATTTAACAAATAATTAGTCATTCAAGGGTCATCGCTTGTGCAAATTCCAGGGTTGAGATGTGATCCGCTTGGCCAATTAGTGGCTTCTTTTTCAGAAAAGGAAGTATGGTGCCATTCATCTTTTTATCATGGTCTTCTGGGTGGCTCCGCCATAGTTTTGGTTGTTTTAACTTGGCCCTTTTTCTTTTTCTTTACAACCACAATTATGTCAGTAATGTGAGATGTTGATTCAATATTACTCGGGCCACCAGTACTATTTGCCAGCGCATTTGCTCTTAAAAATCTTAAATATTACGAGACCCCTGTGCGCTAGCACCTTGAAGCGTCTCTTGTGCCAAAGATCTCAGACCAATTAACCAGACTTCTCTAAAAATATGGCAACGTACTACTTTATTTTCAATTTCATAAAGCAGGGCAAACTAACGAACAACGGACTGATGCTCGCACACTCACAAACAAACTTGATTCCACAGAGGTTGTAAACCCCAATATGCGTCATCTATGACATCATCCTACTTGGCAAACTACAAAACCTATTGGCGGGAAGGATTGGTTAGGGGAACATATGTACCAATGGCATGCATAAGGGTTAGTACATCATTGGCTGCCCATTATCTGTAGGACAGCGCCTTGCACTACCTCTGAATATGTATAATAATGATTATAGCAGAGAAAATTTCAGCAGATTGGTTTATACAACATTTTATAGCACGTTGCCCCATAGACCCTCTGATTGGTTGGCATTCTCACCCAAACTTGGACTTTTGGCTCGTTACGAGCACATAAGCAAAACAAAACTCAGGTGCTTCAGTCACATCAGATTACTCCCCACTTTCCCAATTAGTCCATCATCTCTCATCAGTCCAACCATAAGCCAAAGGTTTCCATTTATAGTTGACCTTGTAGCCTGCTCTCTGTTCTTGGACATTCAAGGGAGTGTAAGCACATCACTATCTTCATTCAAGGCTTAATGAAAAGCCCTTTTTTTAAACTTCTGAATCAAATGTGAGGAGACAGCAAATATGTCAATTTCGACCTCCTGCTTACTGCTATTTGATTTACTTATGTTGGGTGTTCTTGCTCCCCTTGGCCTCCAGAGACTTGCTTACTCCAACGTGTAGGAGCCTTATTCAATGTTAATTGTCCAACACTTGGCACTTGCAAAGGTTTTCTTCTTCTTTAATGTAAGAGAAATATGTCTTAAGTATATGACTTATCTGTCTGCTTCCCTTTGTGCCTTTCAATTATACCTTGAAATAGCATCCTTGATCCCAAGCCAACAGAGACTCCTCTTTATTTTCCACACAAAGCTATTTCTTCAATGGTTCCTGACTCTGCACCCCTGGTCTGTTACTCATGTAGCTGAATAGTATCTTTACATGAGCCAACAAACATTTTCCTATCATGGCTGTCCTTGCCACATTATATTTTCCTCTATAGCAAGCTTCTATTTGTCTCATCTACCTTGCATTACTGCATATTAACACTTATTGGTCAGCAAGTCACTTCATCTATTTGTATATGATTACTTTATCATTTCATACATGTTTCTCTTGTCACTTCAGTTACATTGTTATTCTTCAGTATTTTTATATTGTTTCAATATGTCCTCATATCTTTATGACATCCCTCTGCCCTCATCAGTTTTCGCTCAATGTTACATGATGTCCAAAGGTGTGTGCTGACATCCTTCTACTCTTTCAGTATGAGTGTATATTCATATGGTTGCCTGAGTGCATATCGCCTCTCATACACTCGATGTGGTATAGGCTCAACACATAGAGTCCCACATATAGCCATTCTCCTGTTGTTCCAGTATGACGGCGACAAGGGGGTGGGAGGTAGGGAAAATGCATCCACATGCTACTCTACACCCCTTACCCTTCACTGCAGACAGACTTTTCAGATATGTTGTCTTTTTATGATTCAAACAACTTGCTTTGTTGGCTTTATGTTTCTACGAGCTGGTGGAGCACATACGGCATCCATAGAAGTGACGAGAGTATTCAATAGAATCATGCCATTATTAGACAAACATGTCTGGGGATGCTTGTGGTCTTGTGCAGACGGGATGTGACCTAGCCCCTTTTGGGGTGGTACCAGCCTGATTTTACATATGGTCTTCCCCCTTTCTGCAATGGCTAAGCAGGCTGAAGAACAATGGTCTGGAGGGTTGCTCAGAGCTACACCAGAGGTGAAGATTAATTATAAACCTTCCAGCCATCACATCTTTTGTTTCGCTTTAGTCATCCCGAGTTGGAAGGGCATACCCAGACATGGGTCCCGAGCCTTCTAGGCCAAAAGACCCAAGCTACTCCTCACATATGATGCCCAATGAGGTTAAAACATGTCTGTGGATGTGTGTGGTCTTGTACTGAAGGGATGTGGTCTAGCAGTTCGGACTGGACTGCCCCTTTTGGGCTGGTGCCAATCCAGATTTGCATTTGGCCTTTCCACTTTTTGTAATGGCTTGGAAGGCTGAAGAACGATAGTCCGGAGGGTTGGCCAGAGCTATGCCAGAGGTTAAGATTAATTCTAAACCTTCCAGCCATCACCTCTTTTGTTTTGCATTATTAGAATTACCATTATTAACAGAATTCACTAATGGTCTACCAGATGTATTTACCTCGGAACTAGTTGGGGGATATTAACTCCTTACCACCTCTGAGGTATTCATAAGGTTTGTAGTCTGTTCCATCGGGGACAGGAAGTGGTCAACTACCTCAGAGGCATTGAGATCAGAAATAAATACATGCTAATTGGTTAAACCTTTCTGTGCCATAATAAAACCTTCCAAAAACATTTGTATTGAGGGTTGCTAGCATCGGCTTGTTCTCTCTAAGATCTACATTTATGTTTACTCAGAGGCGGATAGGCAAGTTCATCACACAGTTCCAGGCAAGAATGGTCCTAAACCAGCTTGTTCAGTTCGGTATAAGGAGCCCAGCCCCTGAGCAGTACCAAATCCATCCAATAATGTTTGTTTGCGGTACACAGAGGTTTTATTTTGTGATGAATGATTAAAAAACAAGGGTGTTGTGCCAAGTAGAGTGGAATGGTGTGGAGTGATGGTGTGGAAGAAATTATTAATGTAGAGGGTGTCTCTGTTGCCCAGTGAAATATCTGCAAGAGAGGGATTGGCATGGCACGTCACCGGAGTGCTTGGACTAGCAGTTTCTGTTGATGGAGAAGCAGGAGCTTCAGACAGAGGGCTGGATTTGGAGGTCTGTCTGGCCTTACTACTCAGGACATGCATTTACACAAACAGCACATTTTGATTGATGGTCACTTACCTGAGTACACCCGACGTTCCCACTGCTCCAACTGCCATAAATGCACGCATGCCAACGGTGTTTCAATAGGTTCAACCTCTTCATCGTCCTCATTTCTCGCGGGTCCATCATGTCTCTGCATATGGGAAACCACTTCAGACTGCCACAGTCATAAGCTAAAGCGAGTCTTAGCGAGTGCTATTTGCGGATGCTCTTTCGCGTATCAGTTGTCTTTAAATAGGCTCTGCCTCCTCAACATCTCGGGAGTCCAACAAGTCTCTGCTTACTGGAATCCAGTAGAGAGTGCCACAGCCACAAATCACTTAGCGTGTAGTAATTTAAGAAAACAAGAAAACATTAGAACATATATGTGACCCTGCACACAGGGACATTTGACTCGACTTTGGGGCATATTCATTTTGGGAGTTATCGATTTATCATGATTTTCCAGATTTTGTACAATTGTAAACAACATACATTTTATATTTGCCATGTTCTTACTTACAAATCACAATTGGTTTCAAGTTCCTAGCATTTTCCATGATAAAGTTATTGATTTTTAATCTAATAAATACTGTAGGTGTACGTTCATAACATGAACGATTTTGCTCATTTGGTCTTGAGTGCATTTTTATTTTCAAAAACACACAGTTTCTGGACACAAGGTGTCCTCTACGCTACATTACCAACACTCTGTTCTATGAAACTGCTTTAGGAAAACTCAGACATATAATGTAATATTGAAAAACAACTCATGATTTGAGGTCTTGAAAATTGAAGTTTGAACCAGCCCTGCCATGTGATTCTTACTGTGGACAAAAGAGCATCTCATGATCTGAATACACATTCCTGGTTGGAAGCTTAGACTGCTCCAAGCTGAAACCAAGTTTACATACATTCAGAACCATTTCAAGCTAAAAACAAATGCAGTGTTATGCAAATAGAATTAATGGCTCTGAATGTTCTGCTAACATTTTTTCACCTGCGTTAAATTAAATATATTGCAAGATACAATGGTTGAAACTTAAGTACATATTACTTTATGATTCACAAATGCATTTTCCTCTGGAGTTGACATCAGGAATATGATGACATTGTGGAAATCCTAGGAGTGTTCATTTATGTTTCAGAGCTTCAAAATAAATGATTTGATGCCTGAGCTGAGTTCATTTGCTAGTAATGACATTCCAAATGTGTGGGCCTAAACACTATTGGATGCGACCATGTTCGTATTTCAACAGAGATATTTCTCATGCTCCCAGTGCGATCTTTTGATGAAGCAAATAGTGGGTAGAAATGTACTTTTGCTCAACATGACATGTTCTATTAGCACCTCTACCATGAATTTGAGCAAGTCTCCATGTCTTATGTCATTTAGTTCACTGAATATCTTTCACACCCATTGGTTCATTTGAATGAAAAAAGCGGCTTTCTTTTTTGTTGTTGTTGCAATTAAAGTTTACCACACACCCCTTCTTTTTGGGCCTGCTTACATGAATGTTCCTGAAGATTGTGAACTCTCAAGTAGTTTGCAAAGTATCTTCACATCTCTCTTTAGGTGTTGTTATAAGGTGACACCTGTTCACTTTTTTTTTTTAAACTTTCTTTATTGGCAAGAGAAAAGCAGCAGGCAAACAATATAGCACAATACTGGCAAATAACATATCAGCGGGTTGCAAGGGTGGGCCTAGGGGTTTTAAGCGGGGAGAGGCGTGTCGAGTATAATAGTTCTTACACTGAATAGTTCATTGTACAGTTCTTAAACCAACTGTTGGAGAGGAGCTCTAAATCATTCTTGTTGTTGAGGTAGCTGCAGAAGTCCGTCCACACATTCTTTGGGCGTGAATTGCTAGGGAGAGAATTAATATAATCCTCCTCACACCTTTGAGTCAAAGTGAGGGCCTTCAACCACATCTCAAAAGAGGGGGGTGTGTGGCGCCTCCAGCATTGTAATATACATTTTTGGCCACCATAGCCCCCACATTCAGAAACCTGGAAACCTTATGCAACCCAGCCCCCTTCCATATCCCGAACAACATTGCCAAAGGATCAATATGCATCCCCACTATTTCTGAGAGAGCTTGGGCCACTGCTTCCCAGAACGGGGCCAGCGCCCTGCAGGACCAAAACATATGGAAATGGTCGGCAGCAGTGTCTCCACATCTCAGGCACGGGTGGGACCCAGTCCGTGCAAATCTACCCAACCTGTAGGGTGTGTAATAGAGGCGATTAAGAAGCTTATATTGCATGCATCTGAATCTGGAGTTCAGGGAGACCGCACGAGTATGCAAACACATCTTACCCCACGTGGCATCCGTGATATCCAGATCCAGTTCAACCCCCTCAGATGTCTCGCGGCGTACGAGATGTAATGCCGACTTTTCGACTAGCATTTTGTACAAGGAAGACGTTATACCCCTGCCCTCGGCAGAGTTGGATATGTAGTAAATTTCAGGTGATTTAGGAGGTTCATCCGGGTACGAGGGCCACATGGCCTGGACCGCCACTCTAAGCCTAAAATATTGTAATAGCTCCAAAGCCGACCCCGAGTGGCCAGGGCGCCATGTGTGCGGGGTGATGAATTTCCCATCGGGGTATAAGTCGGACAGTGGCAGGTATCCCAAGTTGACCCAGTGTCGCATGAGGAGCTTGTCATGTGTGGGGGCGAGACCCGGAAAGTCCCAGATAGGTAACCACTTATAATATGATTGATGTTCAGACTGGCACTGCAGAAGTCGCTGCCATGCCATAATCGTGCTGTCGACGGGATCCGCCAGAGCACCAGACCTGTACTTACGATGTAGGATTAAAGACAAGATGTTGACCTCCTCGCTAGCAAGTTTCTCGATTTTCACATGAGGGGGGGGCTAGAGTGTTTGTACCAATAAGTGGCATGCTGGGCTTGTGCGGCAGTCCATAGGAGATAAAATCAGGAGCACTCAATCCCCCTCTCTCCAGGGGAGGGGTCATGTGTAGCCACTTCTTTCGAACCGCACCGGAATGCCATAGAAATTGGGCACATGTAGCATACAGGCGCATGAAATAATGCTTCCCTGGCCAGATCGGGACATTCGCTAAAATGTAAAGGAGTTTGGGGACCACTATCATCTTAATGAGAGCTAGTCTGCCCGATAAAGAGAGCGGGAGATTGCGCCATCTCACCATTTTGGACTCCATTGCTTGCGCAGCGGATACGTAGTTGTCAGCTATTAACGATGACCGAGAGAGGGAAACTTGAACCCCCAGGTATCTGATTCCCACGAGGAACAGCGTAGAGGGAATTCGCATGTCGGCTGGTGCATTGCAGCGGTGAGGGGGAATATCTCCGATTTGGAATAATTGATAGTAAATCCCGAAAATGTGCCAATCTTTGTTATGTCACGGATGACAGGGTCCAAATGTGTGGAGGGGTCTCTGATGTAAAGGAGAACGTCATCCGCATACAGTGATATTTTCTCCGGCGTGTCGCATAAATGAATGCCCTTGCGAGTATGTTTATCACGGATGCAGTCAGCATGGACTCAATAGCTAGCGCAAACAGGATCAGAGAGAACGGACATCCCTGGCGTGTGCCCTGATGCAGCGAGAAGGGAGCTGAGGTTAAGGAGTTGATCAGGACTCTAGCCGTAGGCTTAGTATATAGGAGCTTGATGTATGATATCATGCCCGGGCCAATTCCCATCTTCTGCAAAACAGCCCACATATATTGCCAAGACACCATGTCGAATGCTTTTTGGGCATCCAGGGTAACCGCAACTGCCTTCGCAGCGGGGTCAATTCTAGACATGACATTGAAGAGCCGGCGAATGTTGAGGGCTGTGGAGCACCCGGGGACGAAGCCACATTGGTCAGGTTGGACTAGATATGACATGATGGGAAGGAATCTATTCGCTATCACCTTGGCAAATATTTTGGTATCGATATTTATTAAGGAGAGGGGTCTGTAGGATCCGCAGTCGTCCGGGGTTTACCCTGCTTGGGGAGCACCGTGATAAGGGCCTCACGCAAGGACTGAGGGAGAGACGCCAAACGAAGCAACTCGGACCAGAGTTCGTGTAGTCTCGGGGCCAAGAGGGAAACGCACTCCTGATAGAATTCTGAGGTGAGCCCATCCGGGCCAGGGGCCTTACTCTTTGGGAGGGAAGAGATGGCCTCAGTGATTTCCTCGAGAGAAATAGGAGCGTCCAGCTGCTCTCTGGTAGGACGAGAAACATAGGCCATGGGAATCTGATCTAGTAGGAGGTTCAGATCGTGAGCGTTATGTTCGTGCTGGGGGGCATAGAGAGACGCATAGAAGTCTGCAAATGTCTCCACATTCCTCTAATGAACACCTTGAAAGCCTCCAAACGGGTCCCATCCGCGGTATCATGGCGCTTGTTGCAATCAAAAAAGGTGTTTATGTCAGAGAGGATCTCGGCTTGAAAACAATATCCCGCAAGGCCTCAGATTTGAAGCGCCAGGAGGAATGAGTCGGCCGGTCGTGGCCCAATTTGATGTGTAATAACACTGGGGAGTGATCTGAGATCATGCGCGCAAGCAACTGTACTCCCAGAATCCCACCCATAACATAAGCTCAGTTGATACAAGGAATAGGTCTATCCTGGAGAAGCTATCATGTACCGACCAGTAAAACGTGAAGTCCCTCACGTTAGGATGGAGCGCCCTCCACACATCACACAGCCCCAGTGTGGATGGAGTGCCCTCCACACATCACACAGCCCCAGTGTCTCTATGTGCTTACGCAGGCAGGTTGCCGCGCGGGTCACAGGCCGGCGAGCCACACCAGATCTATCCAGTGCAGTATCGAGGATTAAATTCATATCCCCCCCATATAACAGGGACGCCAATGTACTTCATGAGCAGGGCGGTGACTTCGTCAAAAGATTCGGGCGCAGCAACATTCGGATCGTATGTGTTCACCAGGAGACACTCAGTATTAGCCAAAATACAATGTAGAATTACAAATCTACCACCAGAGTCTATATAGCTAGCACGTAGTGAAAATGCGAGTGACTTATGAATAAGGGTCAGCACCCCCCTGGATTGAGAGGAAAATTTGGTATAGAACCTATTGGGCCCCCAGGTGGGCGCGATGGATGCGCAAGGTGTCCCAGAGTATGTGTTTCTTGGAGAAGGAGTATGTTAATACCATGTCTTGGGGCATATGCGGTTATCCTACGGGCTTTAGTGTAGTTGCTCAATCCATGGACATTCCATGTCATCAATTTGACGCTCATGGTATAACCTTATGGAACATCCCAAACCTGGGAACCGTCTCCCTTCAGCACCCCCCCACCCTCACGCCGCCGTACCACATCGCAGCCAGAACCGCCACTCTTCTACAACGTTTATTGCGATAATCCCCAAACTTGCCACCCCCCACCTTCACTGCCCACCCCCAACCTGCAATGTCATGACTCCCAACCAAACCCAGGGCAGCAGCGTGCCTAAACCAACTGGCCCAAACATACCCTCCAGCCCAACAGGGGCAAACCAGGTAATGGAACACCACACACGGCATTGCAACTGCAGTGGGGGTCACTGCCGCCGTGTAGCCATCCAAATGTCTAACCTGGTGCCGACAACACTGTCATACATACAGCGGTCATTCATAAAAACATTGTAAATGGACCATTACAATACATAGTAGTAGGACTAGGAGAAATGAAGAAATAAGCGCCATGGGTAGGCATGAGAGGCTAGCAGCAGGGGAAGAGCCCCAGGTGCGCCATACAACGATGCAGAAATGTTAGCAGGGAGATGGGCCGCCCGCACTACTGGCCAGGATGATCACAGTTCCCAGTGCGAAGGATGAAGATAGTTAGCAATAATGAAGGAACAGGGAGGAGAAGGGACTGCTGGCTATGAGCATGGCTCAAGCTGATTGATCAAGACGATGACGCATGAACTCCAACATTTAGTCTTGGACTATTAGGTCCTCCCCCGGATCAACAAGCGGGATCTGCGCTTCAATAAATTTAACAGCTTCGTCAGGGACCGTGAAGAAGTATATTTTATTTCGGAAAGTAAACTTCAGGCGTGCTGGGAAAAGCATTGCATATTCGATTTTCCTTTCTTTAAGTAGATTCTTCACCCCATTAAAATGCTTACGCTCCATTTGGACCCCCACTGAGAAGTCCGGGAAGATTCTAATGGTCTGCGAGTCGAACCTCAACTCTCCTTTCTCCCGGGCCAGCCGTAGTATATGATCCCTGTCTCTATAACTGAGGATCCTGGTGATTATTGGCCTGGGGAAATCACCAGGTCTGTGACGAGGGACCAGCGCCCTATGAGCACGCTCCACTGCGAAGAATGGGGAGAGCTGAGAGGTATCCAATAGGTTCTTGAGGAGGTTTTCAACAGCAATTTCCATTTTCCCCTTGAGGGCAGATTACGGAACTCCCACAATGCGAATATTGTTCCTGTGGGACCTGGATTCCAGGTCATCACACTTGGACTTCACTGACTTCATATCTCGTACTAGTTCCGCCACCGTGCTCTGTAGGGCCAGCACCCCGTCCTCATTGGCCCCTATCCTGGTCTCCGCCTCAGCTATCCTGGCGCCAAGTTGATCCAGCTTGGTATGCAAAGAAGCCACGTTGGCATTGATGTCATCAAGTTTCTCGTGAAATGAAGCAAAGTTCTTTGCCATAGATTCCATCAGCAATGACAGGTCAGGCTGAGGGGGGTCAGGCCGAGGGTCAATGACATCATGGTCCGAGGAAGCCGTCCCCTGCTCTGGCCTGAGGGTCGACTTGGTGAATTTGTCCATGGCTCCAGTTTTGGCAGCCCCACGTGATCTATTCGGCATTTCCAATACGAGCCGAAGCACAAGTATGCAGCCCCTAAAGGGAGTGAAAAAGGGAGTCTTGCCGTAGCCCCCGGCCAGACGCCAGCATAGCGGAAGGGGGAACCCCTCCCCAACCCCTGGGAAGGCCAAGCAGCAGAAGTGAATACTTGTAAATGGAAAAGCCTCAGCAAGCGCCACAGAGCGGATACACACCGCAAGGGCAGAAGGCATTTCAGTAGCAGATTGTATAGTGCTAGTACTGTAGGCGAGCCCCCAGACCCCTGTTACAGCCAGAGAGTATCAGCCCACAGGAAGAATAGCAGTGGTGTAGGCCTTAAAAGTCTCAGAGTGACAGCGTGGCACAATCCAGTCAGGCCAACTATGGGAGCGCAACACCTAGCAACATGGACGCAGATTAAGATGAGGGTGCAGGTCCGGCAAGGGGTCCATATAGATGATCAGGAGGAACCGGGAATCAATTGTAGAAGGAAATGCCAGTTGCCTGGCCTGCGGCAAACAGCCCACCCCACAAAACGGGCGCCGGGGAGGAGAGAATCAAAGCACCCCAGGTGAGCCCGAACATGAGGCAGAACGCTCCGGGCAGTGGTACAGTGAAATAACACAGGCCCCTGCAGCAGCCAACTCAGCGCGTCCGCCCGCACTGTAGGAGCCAGCAGAGGCAGGGGCCAAAGGTCCATGGGGCAAGGCAGCAGCAGAGAGGGCGAGGGCCGATGCACGAGCAGCCTCCTCTCTAACCATAGCAGCAGTCCGGTTCAAGGGGTGGGATGCGCGAAGAGCCGCATCGTGGGAGAACACTCGTACAAGCGGGGCACAGAGCGCAGCAGCCCAGGGCCGCGGGACGAGGCGGCAGCGGGGGAATTAAAGCGGTCACACAGGCAGCCCCCCGACTCCTTACCAGCAGCCGCAGCAGTCTGGCCCTCGGGGTGACATACAGAAGAGGGCCGCGGCCCGGGAGACCAACCAGGCAGGAGGAGCACGGAGCCCAGCAGCGCCCCGCGCCAGGCGGCCCAGCCCCGCTCACCGCAGTAAACGGCCGCCGCGGGGGAAAAGTGGCACAGGCAGGCGGAGGAGGGCAGAGGACGATGAGCCTCACTGGGCGAGTCCAAGTGAGGCTACAGGGCCCAGTCTACCCCGCAGAGGCACGGAAGCCAGCGGCAGCACACGGCAAGGACCCCCAGAGTGCGGCCCCGGGTGGGCCCGGCGACCCCTACCCAGACGGGCGCAGAGCGGAAAAGAAGTCCGCCGCGGTTTTAGTCCAAAGGGAGAAATCACCCCCAAACTTGACACAGGTGAAGTCTGTAATGCTGGCCACTGTCTGGGCGAAGGACATAAGTCGGATGGAGCAGGAAACCGCTGATACAGGGGAATTGAAGGCGGCTGGACACGGAGCTCGGAAACTAAGCAGCCATTTTGCCGGCTGCCCCGCAGCGCCCCCATCTGTTCACTTTTATATTTAAACAACATTTTTCCATTTTGTTTCCAATACAGGCCACATTAAAAAGAAGCAGTTACAGTTTTTTTTATGATCAGTGTGTTTTAGGGAGATACTCTTTGACTCCATTTATCCTGAAAATACAAACACATGATTGGTTATTGGTTGTTTCAGCAAAACCAAATGAAATTCTAAAACATTACATTAAATTATTTGATTTCAATGTCCAGCACTCTTACAAATGCAGCCTTACATTTTACTTCACCTATTTCTTGGGCCATTTCCAGCCCAACTGGCACAAAATTCCCAGTGAGAGGAAGAAATGGGCAAGAGTAAGCGAGACATACAAAGTTAGAGATATAAAGAGGGTTATAAGAAGTGGAACAGAAGAAAAGATGGTCGAAGTGATGAAGAGGGAGAGACGATAGATTAACACTGTCTGCCAGAGACTGCCCCTGAGAAACACTTCTAGGATACATACTGGGTTTGTGACTAGGATGAGGGATGAGAAAACTGGTCTAGGGTGAAGAAGAGTGACTAGGATTCATAAAAGGACGAGGGACTAGGACAAGGAAGAAAGACTTGGAACAGTGACTGGGAAAAGGAATATAGACTAGGGTGGGGGACTGGGATGAGCAAGAGGGATTAGGATGAGGAAGAGGGACAGGGATGGACACTAGGAAAAGGAAGAACTCAGACAAAGGTGAAATATAGGGACTAGGATGAGAAAGAGGGACTACGGCATGAATGAGATAGTGGAACTAAGATGATAAGTAGGTACGAGGGTGATGAAAAGAGGTAAGAAATAGTCATAAGGAAGAAGTGCAGGGATGAAGAAGGAGAGTAAATGGGGTGAGGAAGAGGGACCATGACGAGGGACTCTGAGGAGAAGGAGGAAGAGGGACTAGAACAAGCAATATGGACTATGACAAGGAAGAGGGGCGAGGAAGAGAGTTAGGATGTGGGACTTGAATGAGGGAGAGGGACTAAGATGAGGAAGAGGGACTGGATGGAGGAAGAGAGACTAGGACAAGGAAGAAGTACTGTGATGAGATAGGGAAAGAGACAAGGGACTAGGATTAGAGACATGGAGGATTGACAGGGAAGAGGGATTAGGACAAATATGGAAGGACTACAGTGAGAAAGAGGGACAAGGCGGAGTGACCAGAATAAAGGACATGGACTAGTAGAAGAGGAAAAGAGACTAGTATGGGAAGAGCATCCAGGATTAAGGACTAGGATGAGTAAAAGGAATGAGAAAAAGTGAAGAGGAAGAGGATCTCGGAAAATAAACCAGGATGAGAAAACGGATGAGGAAGCAGGAATAGGATGAGGACGAGGGACTAGGAGAAGGAAGAGGGAGGAGGGCCTAGTATGAGGGATGAGAATGAGGGATGGAGTTGACAGACAGGGATTGGAAAGTGGCACTAGGATGAGGAAGTAGGACTAGTATGAGGGAGAAGAAGAGGGACTATAATGAGGGAAGAGAAAGAGGGAGTAGGATGAGGGATGATGAGGAGTGACTAGGCTGAGGAAAAGGGTGTAGGAGGTGATATATTTACTAGAAAAAAAATGGGACTAGGATAAAGAAGAGGGGCTAGTGTGAGGGACCTGGACAAGGGACTAGGATGTTGAAGAGGGATTAAGATGCGGAAGGAGAGGAAACTGGATTGGGCAAGGAAGGGGGATTAGAATGAGCAAGAGCGACTAGGACAAAATAGAGGGATTAGCACAAGGGTCGAGGGACTGGGGAATGGGACCAGGGATAGAGGAAAGGAAGAGGGACAGGAACTAGGAAGAAAAGTTGGGATGAGGAAGATATACTAGGATGAGGAATACACCAGGAAGAGTAACTATTTCAATGAAGAGAAATGAGGTGATTAGAATATGGGACTAGGGTGATTGACTAGAATGAGGATGATGGACTAGGATAAAGAAGAGGAACTGGGACAAGGAAGGGGGAGTGAGAGAGGGACTAGGATGAGAAAGGTGTACTAGGAAGAGGGACAATGGTGAGTATTGGGGACAAGACAGAGACAATGAAGGACAGAAATGGGGACGAGGGCCTTGGACAAGGCATTAGGGAGAGGAAAAGGGACTAGTAGAAGAGATAGGGCCTAGGACAAAGGTGAGGTACTAGGTCGAAGAAGCGAAAGAGGGACTAAGATGAGAAAGGGTGACTTGATCAAGGAAGTTATAAAGAAATAAGGATAAAGATAATACATATAAACTAGGACAAGGATATGATAGATGGCAAGCACAAGGAAAGGGAGCTAGGATGAGAAAGAGGGCTAGGATGAGAGAGGGGAAGAATAAGAGGGCTATGGTTTGGAAGAGAAAAAGGTTAAGTTGAGGGACAAGAAAGAGGGACTAGGATGATTGACAGGGCTGTGTAAGGGAAGGTAGGGCTAGGACCAGGAGAAGGAAGAGGCATTGAATCAAGTTTGAGAGGAAGGGACTAGCATGTGGAGCTTGGATGAGAAAGAGGGACTAGAATGAGAAAAAGAGACAAGATAAGGGATTAAGACAAGAGACTACGATAGAGAAGAGGGTCTAGGATGACGAAAAAGTGACTAGGACACAGAAAAGACACTAGGATGAAGAGGTTGGATGAATAAGGGCGACTAGGCAAAGGCAGTAGGATAGGGAAGAGGGATGAAGGAGATGGAATAGGAAGAGGAAGCAGGATGAGAAAGAGGAATGACAACTAGGAAGAGGAAGAGGGACTAGGACAAGGGAGAGAGAATAGAATTAGGAGGAAAGAGAAGGTTAAGGGTTTATGGCTATAAACTAGGACTATGGACTAAGCAGAGGGGCTAGGATGAGGAAGTGGAAGAGATATTGGGACAGAGGATGAGTGTCTATAATTAAATTTCAAGTAGCCTGCTTAATTTACAAATGTGTCAATGGACTTGCCCCAGAGTATCTCAGTGTCAAAGTCTGTCGATACTATCCTGGCAGAGAATTATGCTCAGGAGATAACCTTCTGTTGAATATCCCACGCACAAAATATGTTTCCAGAGGGGATAAGAGATTTGGAGTCTATTGACCCAAGCTTTGGAATAATCTCCGGGAGGAGATTAGATCCTGTCAGTCATTACTTTGGTTTAGGCAGGCTCTAACAACACACTTGTTCAGATAGATTCTCCCAGTTCAGTAATAGCATGTTTATACAATCTGTTCAGCACCTCGCTTTGAGGCTTTCTGTCCATCTGCACATGCTCACAGTTAAGTATATTCTGGAGCACAGTATAAATAATCAAAATCAAAATCTATGTGGAAGAGGGAAAAGGAAGAGGGAAAAGAAAGACAGACTAGCACAAAAAAAGATGTGCGGGTCTATGATGAGGGATGGAGATGAGGTACAGGGACTAAGAAGAGAAACAATGGCTAGAAAGAACACTAGGATGAGGAAGTAGGACTATGATGAGGAAGAGAGACTCTGATGAGGGAGAGGACAAGGGAATACAATGAGGACAAGGGACTAGGATGAGGAAGAGGGAGGAGGAGGCAGATGTACTAGGACAAGGAAGATGGACTAAAATGAGGGACTTGTATGAGGGGCAAAGTGCTAGGATGAACAAGATATCCTTCCTGGGTGAGGAAGAGGCACTAGGACAAAGAAGGAGAAGAGGAAGGACTACAGAGATGAAAAATGACTATGATGAGGAAGAGGAACTGGGACAAGGAAGAGAGGCTAAAATGAGGGGCATGCAATAGAGTACAGGAAGAGGGACAGGGAAGATGAACTAAGATGAGAGACAGGAAGAGGGACTAGAATGAGAGAGAGTGTGACGGATTAGGAAGGGGAAGAGGGACTAGGATGATGGAGGAGGATGAGGAAGAAGAGAAACAATGATGATGAAGAGGGATGGGTAGGAGGGACTATGATTAGTAATCGTGACTAGGGCAGGAAAACGGGACTGCAATAATGAGGAGGGAGTGGAAGAGGGAGTAGAAGAGGGTCTAGGATGAAGAAGAGGGACTAGGATGAGGAAGTTGGTCCAAGATGAGGAAGAGGGATTTGGACGAGAGACAAAGACAAGGGAAGAGAGGAGGGACTAGGATGAATTTGAGCAAGTAGGATTGTAATGCTCACCTGTAGTCTGGTACACCGATTCTTGTGGGGACACTGTGGAAATACCCACCACTCCCACAGTGAACCCAATTGGCATGTTATAAGACACTAATGGGATTAACGTGCCTTCCTCCTTCCTCCCTTCCGGCCAGTGGTTAAGGTGTGGGAGTTTTCCTGCAAAGCGAGACATTGGCATGAGAGTTTGCTCTATGTGTGCACCTTTCTTGGTTTCACTTCGTCCTTCCGGATGCACGTGCATCCCCTGGTGGGAGTTGCAGACGGCCTGGAAGCTCACTGGATCCCATGATGCAGTTCTGCTGTCGTTGGTTTCTTTGTGGCACTGTTTCAATGTTTCAATGTCAGTAGTGCAATCATGCCTCAATGACTGGTAGTTTGGTGTGGAACTTTCCTCTTTCTTCCTTCAGAGGTTGAAAGTGCAGGAATCCAGGGCGAGAGTCTGGGGAAGAACAGGAATGAAGAATCGGAGCAAGGTCAGGTACGTACCTTGGCAAGCAGAACGTCAAAAAGAAAAGCTCTGGAGCATCGTTAACCTTCTGCCTTTCCTTGCTTCTGCAGGCGGTTCTCGGGAGTCCTGCAGAGAGGCCCAGGCCGGGTACCCTGCGACCTGGTTACAAGCCTCAGGTAGGTGTTCCCTGCTCTCTTCGCTCTTACAGTTTCAGGCTGGAGGGCTGGTTTCCGGCTGGAGGACTTGAGAGCAGGAGTTGGTGTTAGAACCAGCAAGAGAGCCAAGTAGTTCAACGTCACTCTCCGAATGCTAAGCACAGTCTTGGCGATAGCATGGCTTATATAGCTGCACCAATCAAAATGGAGCCTGAAAGTTCTTGATCCCATGAGATTTCAAAGTCTCGCAGGGTTTCAGAGAACAGGAGTTCAGAATCCTGCACGGTGTTCAGGGGCTGTCGATTACCCATCAGACTCGCCTCCAACTGCCCACCAAGGAGATCCATGGATGGGCCTGGATATGTGCCTGTGATGCCCGGATGTGTGTCTGTGAGGCAAGAGCAGTCGTAGCTCATGCCATGAATGGGCAAGAGTGACTAGACAACAATAGTAAAATACACTAGGAAGAGAAGATCATGAAGTGGAAGAGTGATTGTGAACCACGAAAAATATGAGGGTTTAAGATGAGGTACTCGGCTGAGGAAGAGTTATGAGAATGGTATACTGGGATAAGGAAGAGAGACAAGGAAAAAGGAAGAGAAAGATGTACTAACATGGTGAAGAGGAATAAGGCAATGGTATGAGGGAAAAGGAATGAGGGTGAAGGACAGAGATGAGTGACAGTAACAAGGAAGAGCCACAGGGACTAGGAACGGGCACTAGGATAAAGATGTAGGATGATGATGAGCAAGAGAGTCTGGGATAAATGCAAGAACAGGAGTTCTAGGAAAGAGACGTCATTTCACTAAACTGCTTGGGGTAGTGGAAGTGACATCACATGACCCTTGACCTCTGATTACATCACAGGAAGTAATGCCATTTGACCCCACCCTCAAGTGGCATCACGAGAAGTGATGGCATACGACCTTCGGATGCATCTAACACCCGTGTTTGCAGGCTCTCTCATTTCAGCCAGATATAAGAATCAAGGCACAGAGGGAGCCATGAGTTGTCCACGATCACCCATTTGGGGAATGTCATTTTCCAGATTCGACCTGGGGCCTGTATGTAAAACATACATAATGCAGTACTTGTAACAGGGTAACCAAAATCTCTAACGCGTGCTACAGTTAGTGCATGAAACATCTATAGATCAATGTATGCAGAAGTACTCATTGTCTGTGGCATTGATGTGTTAAACAAATCAAAAAGCACTGACCTGGGGAGGCGTGCAGTCTCTGTTTACCCAGGAACAAAATGATGCATGAGCAAGGCCTGAAAATTCAATAATTGACCAGGATTTAGTATCAACAAAAGCCCCTAGTTATAAATGTATCTATGAGTCAGCTACCACTATGATAGAAGAAACCTATTGAGCGGGTGCAAGCTGAGGCCATCTGTCTCTGGGTGCATTTATCTCTAAGTTATGTGACCAGCAACCACATGTTGCCCCCAGAACCCAGAGCCGAACATAACACCTTAATGTCCTAGGCTTTGTTGATACATGACTTTTTTCAATCTTTTTGAACGGGATGAGGTGTGGGGAGGGAGTGTTGCACTTCCCTCAAGAGTGGGGCTCAGTGCATCTATGATTTTCAGAGCTCTATGTGCGAGATGTGTTATTCAATGACACCCCCTCCCACCCCAGGACTGGCCTGTGAATGAAGCTTCCACAAAGCCATTTCCAATAAGGGGTTTGAGTGGGGAGGGGTGGGTCACTCATTGGCTCTCTCAGTTCTGAGACTCTGTGTGCAGCGCTTAGCAGTGTTGCACCAGAGCAGGGTCTCTATCAAGTTTGTAGTCCCTCTCAACTATTCACTTCACACTTGAATGTATTCAGGGTGAGAAGAGCCCACTCAGTGGCATAGCATAAGATTTGGGGGCCCCCTCCCATCAGAAAATGTTTTGAATAATGGGTGAAAATGGAGCATTGCATAGCACATTTTTTGTGAAAATTTGGGTAAATGGCCAATCGGCTCTGTAGGGTATAGGTTAACTCATGAAAAAGTATAATAGATGCAAATCCCCAAGAGTGCACAAGCACATTTCCCAATGCATTGTCATGCCGTTCCCGACAATATATGGCAGTATAAAAAAACATTTTCATGCTGGCTGTGCCCATACATTTCCATGCTGGCTCCACCAACATATGCTATTATTCCCATACAAGAACATGCTCATGTTCATGTTCGATTTAGATGTTTTTTACAGTATCATTACTGGCAGTAGCACAAAGCTACTTCTGCCAATATATGCCTGTACTCCTGTGTAAGAAAATACTCCCATTGGTTTGGCCATTAAAAGTGACATGTCCATACTGGTTCCAATGTAAGACAGTATAGACCCATAAGAACACTCATCCTCCCTTCATTGTAGATGCTCAGTTAATAAAATGTTATGCTACAGCAAGAAATATACAGGCCAGTACACCAAAATGTCAGTCTATACTCATGCTTGCTTTATCAAAGATGCTGACTAATAAATGTAATGCCACTGTAAGCAATGTCTAGACTGGCTGTACCAATATGCCAGTCCAGCTAGTTAATGACACACATAAAATTGGCTTTGCCCGAAAATACCAGAAAGGATGTATCAAAAATGTTGTAGTGATTCCTAATCTCCCAGGGCACCACACACACACACACGGGCGCCACACACACACACACACACACACACACACACACACGAACACACCCATCCACCCAGAACATTCAACACACACTCTCCCATTCCGACTCATTCACCCACCACTCACTGACCCATACACTTTCTCTCACGTCCACTCACACTGGATTCTCCACACAGACACGTACACATCTAGAACACTGAAACACACTATCACATTCCCACTCATTCACCCACCAGTCACTCACTCATACTCCTTCTCTTACATCCACTCTCACTGCATTCTCCACACAGGCACACACCCACCTAGAAAATTCGAATACACACACTATCACATTTCTTCTCATTCACCTACCACTCACTGACCCATAGCACATACATAAATCTGACGCGCACTTCACAAATGCAAAATGCGCATCACATTTTGTTTGTTTAAAGCCTTCTTACCTGTTTTTCCAGTTTTGGCCTGTCACTCCAGGCCACCCTTGGCTCCTCCGTGCTGCTCACAAACAGGACCCAGGAAGTTGGGAGAATGGCGTGGTTCCTGTATATGCGCCACGAGGAATCGGGAAGAGAAGGGGTTGGAGCTAAACATGGCATGTGACACGTGCCACATGTCACGGCCAGCTCCAACCACTACTGAGCATTTCTTTCTCGCACTGCAACCCCCGGATGGGTGAGGACTGGGCTGGAGCCCCCCAGACTTGGTGTGATGGGCTGTGGGGCCCCTACTACTCCAGTACCCAGGAGCTTCCATTTAAAAATAAATAAATAAATAAATAAATAAATATATAAATATTATTTTTTAAATACTGGGGTAGCAAGGGAGACTGCAGGGGTAGCAAGGGAGGCTCACGGGCTGCAGCCTGTGGTGACCCCCAAATGATGTCCCTGGACTAGGATAAGCCAGAGGGACTTGATTGAGAGAAGAGGGAGTAGGGTGAGGTACAAAGAAGTGGGACTAGAATAAGGAAAAGGGAGTAGGAGGTGGTAGATGTACTAGGACAAGGAAGAGGAACTAGATTGGAATGAGGATGAGAAACTAGAGCTGAAGGAGGAGAGAAATGGAGACTATGGTAAGGAAATGTGACTCAGTTAATGAAGAGGGACTAGGATGACAGATGAGGATCAGGGATGGGACAAGGAACAGGACTAGGAAGAGGGACTAAAACTAGGATGATGAAAAAGGAGATGGATGCGAAAGAGGAACTATGATTATGAAGAGGGATGAGAATGATTGACTAGAATGAGACATAAGGTCTAGGAGAAGGTAGAAAGACAATGACAAGTAAGATGGAGTGGATGAAGGAAGAGAAGAGGGACTCGATTGAATTAGGATGAGGAAGAGGGACATGGATGAGAAGGGTCTAGGATGAGGAAGAGTAAAACAGACTAGGATGAGCAAGAAGAATAGGGAGTAGAATGAGGAAGAGGGCATAGTACAAAGAAGAGGAACAGAAGGAAGGACTAGGACGAGGAAGAGAAAGTTGGAGTAGGACAAGGAAGAGCTCTGAGGATGATGGACGAGGAAGAGGATGGATGGACAAGGACGAGGAAGAGGGACTTGGATAAGGAAGAGGAAGAGGGACTAAGAAAAGGAAGAGGGATTAAGACTACCTGGCTCAGTTGATTACAGGGCCTTACACTTTTCTTTTGCTTACTTGTACTCGGACTGAAACATGCTGCCACAAGATAGCACATTGAGCAGCAAGATACAAATACTAACAATATGTGGAATGCAAATTGCATTCACATTTGTCATGCCAACCGAATATTCTGCTTATTAACACCCTTTGCCTCATCTTGTCTCTCTGTGACTCTGTTTTGGCGTCAAAGTGACGTTAAAGCACCACTGTATGTACCAAAACCAATGAGGTTCAGCATGTTTTTATAATTTCAGATTTAGGGCACCATGTGCGTTTACCATGCAAGCTAAAATGATTTATATGATGTCAACATTTGCTGGTCGTGTAGACGATGATACCTCCGTCCCCAAGTACCACTCGAGCAAACAATAAGTTAATGCCGAGCGATCCTTGAGGCCACAGGTGGTGAATGTCGTCAGCCGGAACCAGGAATGCCAGAAGATGCCCCCCGACCACTGTAAGGCAAACAAGTGGGTTAGATAATAAACACAAACCCAGACCCAAATTCTTAATGAATCTACAAGGGGGCTTACCCTGAGTAGTTGGTCGGAACCCAATGTTGGTGTAGGGAATGTTGTCTGAGGCAGCTGGCAGAGGTTGACGACAGGGTGGCAGCCTGGCAAGTCACTTGAGAAGGTGTAGTCACCACCTGATGCAGGAAACTTGAAACTATGAGCCAATCAGGTAGAGGAGTCCTGAATAGTACGTGATCCAAAGAACAGAGTCAAAAGCTGTAACAAAGGGGAAATCCACAGCAGTCCGATGGGTAAACCGAGGTCATATCCAAGAGGTAGCAAGTTCCAGGCAAAAGTACAAAAGGAAAATCCAAACCAATCGGAGAGAGGAGCCGAGGTTGTATCCAAGAGGTAGCCGGTTCCAGGCAAAAGTACAATGAGGGGAAGAACCAAATCAGTATCCAAAAATCAATCCGAGGTCGAGGTAGCAAGGTTAGCCCGTAGTCCGTAAAATGCCAAACAGGAAATCAGCTGTGAAGCGCTGAATGGCAGTCAGCGCGTCGCTTTTGATTGCTGATCCGTGATCATGTGACCGTGATTCCGTCACCCGTCACGTGATAGAACGTGTTGAGAAGGGCTCCCCAGGCATCGGAGACGGAAACGTTGCAAGACGCCTGTGGCGTGACTCTACGGCAACTGCCAATGCCGAAACGGGAAACGAGGCAGAAGTCGGCGTTGATGTTCCTGGCCAACCCCTTGCCGGCAGGCCTGCAGGTGAGAGCGTGTCCTGACACGTGTGGGGACCTGGTGTGCTTTATATGCCTGCCGTGTTTTCGTGGTGGTGGAAGTCGGGTTTTGGGGTGTGTCTGAGGGTAGCATGGATGGGGGCGTGACATATGAGTCTAGGGCCTTAAGTGGGTCAGGGCTAGCATGGGATCAGCCCAGTAGGGTTCAAACATTTCATACTTCAGCACTGCCAGGGCTCCCCAACTTGATTTCCCCCACCCTGATTTCTATGTATCTAAAAGTGAATAAAAAGATGGGTGATACTTCTGCTCTTCCTCACTGTATGTCACTATAACACAATGTGTAGAATTACATCATCAGCTTTGTACATATGCAGAGTTTTTGTTATGTAGTACTCTGAGGGGAAAGATAAAGAAGTCACAAATAATCATATTGATGTCTTTCCATTTCAAAGGTTGAATAAAATAATATTCATAAGATTCATTTCCTTCAAAACAACTGAGGGATTGGAACCTTCATTGACCTACTTTGACTTTATTTAATGTTTATGTTTGAATATTTTTTTATTCTACAACTTCATTAGAGCTTTCACGCCTCGGCGGGGGAGTCGGAGGGGGCGTTCATGGGCTTTAACGGCACGCCAGCCTGAGCTTTGGTAGGCCCGGGATTTACCCAGCTGCAGATAATTACTTTTTTCTTCATCTGGCGGGAGATCAGCTCTGCACAAGTCCATCTCCAGTTCAGAAAAAAAATTGCCAATGAAATGGAAAAGGAACAAGTCCCTTTTTGGAAGATGCTGGCCTTGGAAAACATGTTCCAAAATGGCCACGTCAACTGAAAAGGGACATAGTCTATTTTCTATTTCGATGGCGTCGGCCAGACGAGAAGAGCATCTTTCTCAATTTACCACTGGTAAGTTGGGATTGTGGGGAAGGGGAAAGGGAATTGGGGTTTTCTAACGTGGGGAGGCAACAGGGAACATCCCTGTTTCCTCTCCACGTTAGAATAAGAAAGGAAAAGAAAAGTGGGGAAGGGCCTCAGGTGGCTGGAACAGCGTGCAGGGATTGTGTAATCACGCCCGCTGTTCCAGTCACCTGATTGGCTGAGCACACTTCTCCGGGTCCGAATATATTATATTTAACACACCTTTTAAAATAGATTTGGCTCCCTCTCATGCCTGTTAAGTTACTCCTTTAGTTACATTGCCCACACATCTTTAAAATGTTTCTTAGGTACTTGTGATTCGTGCACTGTGCCAGACATTTCGTGACTATCCTCTTTGCCCCCTAGATGTGTTGTCCTACTTGACGAGACCCATTGAGAGTCAGCTGAATGTTGGACCTAATCTTGAAAACATTGTTGGGTAAACGATATTTTTTTCACTTCCTAAACAAACCCACTTCCTAACATATTCTAGACTGGAACAATTATATAAACCAACCCCAGTCCTAGAATATGTGTGCAAAGTGGTGGATATTGTGAGGAAAAACATAGCGTTCTCGCAGCAATATTTTGTTCAAATGATAATATCACTTGATACCAACACTAACTACAAACACTCGAGCTCCTGTCATAGTGTGTGTCCCATAAGATGGTTTGTTTAGGGTGCAAAGGCTGTTGCCCAGAAGGAGGCCGGCCATTTCTATTTGCTGAGTAATATTAAAGCTAGTCCACCTCATATTAGCTATCGAACTTTTCAGTTGCAATGTTCGTCTATTGAAGAGACAGCCTTTCTTTTCTGGTCGTGAAAAGCCTACTGTGTATTCACGGGAAACCTCCATCTCTGGTGTGTTTGTCCAACGTCCACAGAAGCTGGAGTTTTCCATCAGGCAGAGGCGCTGGGCCGAGCTGCGGGTGTGCTGTACGTGTCAGCACTGAGCTAACATCTCCGAGAAAAGACAGGAGTCGTTTTCAAGTGGGCGCGGGCTAAACTATACCAAAGTTCCCCTGCTCCCTTCGGTTGCTGTGGAGTCGTGAGGAAATCCTTTGTTAAAGTAGCAAAGTGGTTCTCCATCGAGGCAGTCGGCGTCTACTGTAAAGAGAGGTAAAATGCCCCCATGGGAAACGGTCTAAAATCGAAAATGCTGCAAGCAATCACTCAACGCATTAATCCTGCCAGTCAAAGGTAAACGTGTTGATGTGTTCCTCTTTAGCAACAAGCAGTGCATTATTTTACACACACAGTAATAAAACGGCAGAAAGCATGCCCAACAGTAACCCAGTGCTTTAAGTGGGATTAGAAATCAAGGGGGGGATCTCGTTAGGGGGCGTGGCCTACCCCTCTCCTAAGGGGTTGGAGGGGGCTGGTAAAAGAAGTAGGGCTGGCACGCACTGACATTATTTTTATAACATTTATTTTTTATATCACATTTGTAACAACCAAACCCTGGGGTATCACTGCGTTTGTTACATCAAGACTTGTAAGACTGAAACACATGTGTATGAGCGCAATATAAATAAAATATCAATATCAAGAGCAGAGGTAAGCGGAACATATGATGCAAGCATTTTGAACACCGAGTATGAGTGTTCATTTCTGATAGCTGCAGGGAGAGAATCTCAGAGTGTTGGTACCATAACACCAACGCTGACGCCTCCTGCTCTTTTGTTCTTATAGTGAGGGGTAAACAGAGGATTGAGCTGGATCTTAACGAGCACACTGGGAGTCGCTGAGAATGGCTGTTGTTCAGGGGTGGACTGGCCTATAGGGAACTCTGGAGATTTCCCGGTGGGCCTCTGCACCCTGGGCCTCTTTTGTGTGGTAGTTCCATATTTTCTCATAGGAAAAGCATTGAGCTTGCTGAAAATGTGTCATATGGGCTACTTTGAAAATTATTTCCAGGGCCTCTTTTGGTCCCCAGTAAATATTTCCAGGGCCTCTTTTAGGTCCCAGTCCACCCCTGCTGTTGTTGAGGTGAGGGGTGGCCTCTTTATAGATGCACTTGTGGGCAAGAGTTAAAGTTTTAAAGTCAATTCGGGCTTTGATTGGTAGCCAGTGGGCCTCGAGTCTGATTGCTGAGATGTGGCGTGATGGTTGTAATGCAAGGGCGGCGCGCAAGGATTTATTCTGCAGTAGTTGAAGTTTAGCCAGATTAGATGCTGAGGCGTCCATGAGGAGCGCGTTACAATATTCCAGTTTGGAGATAATAAGAGCTTGTGCAAGCGGGAGGCAGTTGCTTGGTGGCAGGAATTGCCTGCTCAGAGAGAAGAGCCTGGATGTGTAGGCAGTGGCAGAAGCTAAGGCATTGATATGCCTGGGCATGCTTAGCTCAGCTTCCAGTGGATGCTCAGTGCTTTGACCTGTTTCAGGAATGGGATGATGGTGCGGTCAATGCAGAATGTGGTGAAAGCAGTGGCAAGATTTTTTAGCCGGAAGGGGGAGCCCCACAATGAGCAGCTCGGTTTTATCATCATTTAGGCAGAGGTTATGGATGGCCATCCAGTTTTTTATGGTGCTCAAGAGTGAGAGGATTGAGGCAGTGTCCAGAGGTCGGTCACAGCATCTCCAATGAACACTCTGGCGGTGCGCTCACAGAGGAATGAATTGATCCAGGAGGTGGCTTTGGGAGAGAAGTGGAAATGCTGGCTAAAATGTTGGTAGAGGGTGTCATGGTTGACAAGGTCGAATACAGCGGATAGGTATAACAGAAGGAGGATGCCTAAGTTGCCTGAATCACAGATGCTGTCCATTTGCATTTTCAGGTCAGGAAGGTTTGTTTCCGTGCTATGTTTAGGTTAAAAGCCAGATTCTCTCATTCCAAGCATATGGTATTGCTCATGGAATGGCTGGATATGAGCGTAAACTAGCCTGAGCAGGACAGGGACCGTGATAATAGGGCACTAGTTTATGGTAATGGAAGGATCAAGGGAGGGCTTTTTGAGGAGTGGGGTGACTCAGGCTGCTTGAAGTTTGAGGGAACCCCACTGTTCTGGACAGATACGTGAAGGAGCACAAAGCTTCACTATATGAGCGGGGCATGTGTCACCTTTGCAGTTTGAAGGTTTTAGCGATAGGATGATAGCTGGAATCTGCTCTTGCATGACATGATTGAACTTGAATGGCGGGATAGAGGAAAAGAGGAGCACGCTGGGGTGGTCGAGTATGTTCTGTTTGGGGACTTTTGCTGCAAGCAATGATTTTTTGGCACTGATTTTGTCATGAAGTGACTCAATTTTATGTGATATGGCATCTTGCATGGTGATACACCAGGCTTTGTCTATATGGGTAGTGGAGTTGGTAGGGATAGGGGACTTGAGTTCTCTCAGCATGGAGAATAGCTCTTTTTAGGATTGGATCGTGCATTGGAAATTCGAGCATTCTAGGAATTAGCTTTAAGGGTAATTACTGCTGTCTTGTAAGTGTGGAGGCTGTAGTAAGGGCTTTGCAGATGCTTGTGGAAGGGTACTTTCTGCATTCATGTTCGAGGACTCTTTTTCTCCTACGCAGGCTGACGAGATCCTCAGTAAACCAATCATTATTGGGTTTGTAAGGTTTAGGTGTTTTCCTTGTGATGGGGGCGTGCAGGTCAGTGGTGTGGAGGAGACAGGTTTGGTAATGGTTGGCTAGGTCGTGAGGGTTCATGTTAGTGGACAAAGAGTAGGAGTTGAGCGACGCCAGGAGTGTTGGCTAAAGGTATTTCAGACACATACTGGGCTCATTGTGGGAGAATGAGCAATGTGAGGTGTGGTGAGGCAGAGGTTAAAGTGAATGAGGAAGTGGCCAGACCAAGGTATTGCGCTAATGGGCATGAAGTCAATGGTAGCATTAGCCATGAGGATCCAGTCCAGGATTGGTCCTTTGATATGGGTAGGTGAGTCTATCAATTGGGTGAAGTTCATGTTTTCTAAAGCTAGTGTTAGGGCAGATGTTTTAGGATCTGATATGTCATTGAATCCAAGATTGAGGTCGCCTAGGATAATTCATTTAGTGGATGGTTTCATGAGGGGCGTGATCAAGAGAGGGATGCCGAAGTCTGGTTGATTAGAGCCATTAGCTTGGCAGTAGAGCAAAAGCAGGTTGAATGTGGTTTGAGGATAATGGTAAGCTTGAGTATCAACATTTCCAATCTAGGGGTAGTAGGAATGGGTGACGATCTGATCTGAAGTGAGGTTTTAGCTAGGAGGGCTACACCTCCTCCTTTGTCGTTAAGGCGATCAGCCCTGAAGATAGTATAGTTAGGGAGAAGGCTAAGGAGAGAAGTGGGCCTGAAGTGTTGTGTAACCAATATACCACAGAGGCTAGGATGTCAAGATGGTGTTCCAGTCAAAATCATGAACATCGATTGCATGTGCTCCTAGAGAGCATACATTAATTAGTGAACATTTGAGACCATCGAGTTGCTTAGCTGGAAGCTGGAGTGGGAAGGTGACTGATCACTGGTGGACGGTGGAGTGGGAGAGGAGGTGCCTGAGCTAAGTCGAGCAAGTCTGGTGGAACCTAGTGAGGGGAATGTAAGTTTAGAGGTGGGGGCACCTGAGGAGATGTTCCGGTACAGAGTCTGTGCCTATATGTTGGGAGCCGGAAATTGCAACACGTGCATTGCCAGTAAGGATGCCTGTACCACAGAAAATCATGGAAACAAGATATCCATTGAGAAAACCTTATATGCATTCACAAAGAAAAAACAACTTCTTGGACAAAGTCCCAGAAGAAGTGTGAAAATGAGTGAAAGAAGAAGGTGACGTCATGCAGAGCAGAATATGTCGCACCTGGGAAAGATGCATGAGGCAGAAGAATATAGACATTCCATGAGCTCTGAAGAGAAGATGGTAAAGATGAGCAACATGTCGGGCTCGAGATAAAGATGCTCATGCTACAGAAACGCTGAAGAATATGTAAATCAATTTGCACTTGTACAGACGCAGTAACACAAGTAGACAAAGTAATCTTAAGGCTGGCTACGTAGAGAATAGTTTTTGCGGCGATGCGCCAATGTATAACACATAGGAATGTATAGAACCTGGATATTCTACAGCGCACTTTAAGCAAGGCTGAAACCCCTGATTGGAAAACAGAGTTTTCAGTGTGGCGTAGTTTGAAAATTACTGATGGTGAGAGAGAAATTCAAGAGAGGCTTGGCTGGCCCAGCACCAAGAATACAAGGCCAACGTGAGCCTGGGTGTCCATCAAACTTCTGTTTGAAATGGAATGGAAAAACACTGAGGGCATCAATAGTTCATCATTTAATAGAATTAAATGCTGCAAAAGGCTTGAAAATGTGGTCTCCCAGTCACATGGTCAGATCAAAATAGACATTGGGCTGAGCTACACCGAAACCAAGAAGATACTGCCTTTATTTCTCAGGCGCAGAGAGCTTCTACAAGGCCACCTTCATAGTCTAATTCACTGGCAGACTGTAAGAGTGATGATAGATGTGGGGCTAATTGGAAGGGGAGGCATGATCATGCTGAACAACCATGCACCTAGGATGGTAGCCTGCGTGCTGCTAGCATGTGGAATGTTCCAGAAGGGTACAAAGGTGCCAAACCAATGGTAGGGGCCCATGTATCAGAGAGCCTTATAGTTTGTATAACCAATGAAGTGTCGAGTAGTAGTATGACACGAAAGAATATTTGCACTTGGGTTGGGCTTCGTTGCGCACCGGACAGTAGAGACCCAATCACAACCACGGTCAGTATGGAACGCATACCTAGATGTTCCCTGTAATCCTATCACATCCCCAAGTAGGTTTTTGTAGTTTGACACATAGTGTGACGTCACCTATGATGGATGTTCGGTCAAAGGGTCGACTACAAAGGATCGAATGGTCAAAGGATCGACGCAATAGGACCGAAAACAAAAGGATCACATTTTTTTTTAAATTATATATTTTTTGGGGGTTTTCGTTTAGTTTTGGGGAAAAAAGTGTTTTTTACCACAAAAACGGGTGTTGGGGGGACCCCCCCCCAAAAAAAGTAAAAAAATATATATATTTTTTCGATCCTTTTGTTTTCGGTCCTTTTGTGTCGATCCTTTGACCATTCGATCCTTTGTAGTCGATCCTTTGACCTATAACCACCTATGATGAGTTTTTACGATAAACGTTTTTTATGAAATGCTCTGAAAGAAATGATGTCCGTTGTAACGCCCTGTTTTAGACAATTGAAAATAAAACAGACTAACTTTGCCAACTTCCTGAATCGTTTTGATTATTGATGTTTGAGTAACGTCTGCACCCCCATCCATCTCAAAGTATTGCTACTTTGTCTTAAAGGGCCCTAGGTTACTGGGTCCAGATCCTAAACACATTAATGGCCTGGGATCGTGTGATGGGTGTGGAGGTGATAGAGGATCTGTGTCTTTTGTGTGCAGGGCGAAGATTCATAGACTGGTAAGCGCTGGAGGTCGTGAGGGACCTGCGATTTCTGGGTTCTTTAACATGTTGGGATTGAGCAGTAGGGCTGTGGTGATGGCGGGGCCTCTCAGGAATGCAGAGAGCAGATGAGGTAGTAGTTATGCCACAGGTGGCTTCATGCGTGGTTGGTGCACTGAGTAACTTGCATGGTATGGGAGCCTTCAAGCATTGCTTAAGAGTGTGCATGGTTGTGGTGGCTGCGAGCGATAATGATTGGGACAGAGTAGGTTCAGATAAAAAGAGAGGGGGTATGATTGCTGGATGGTGGGGATTTTAAGGGTGTGCTGCGTGGTGTCTCTGGCCGTGGTAGGAGCCTGTTAGTGTTATTGGATTCCAAGTGAGGTAGTGAACAAGGTTGTACTTGCTGAGTGAATAAAGGTGGTAAAAATAATGTGGGGCAAGGTAGAAACAGTACATAAGATCGTGGGGCAAGTGCTTTGTTGCTGAGACCAATATGGCTTTGTGGTATAGGTCTGATGTTTGATTGTGTGAGAGGGTGGGCTAGGAAGGGCTGGTTTGTCATAAGAGGAGCGCCGGGATTGAGGCAACAGTTCACACAGTACAGTTTCAGCCTGAGGGCCATGGAGGTTGTGAGGCGCTGGCTCGTATGTCGCAGTGGGTACAGACAGGCGTGTTGGTGTGAGGCAGGTTGTGGCTTGGTGACTGGGAATGAGAGGAAGTGTAGCCAAGCATTTCAACAGGGGAACAGATACCGGTAGTTTACAGTGCGAGCACTGACCATCTGAACAAGGAAAGAGGGGTGGTAGGAAGCACGTGGGGGGTCAGGATGTCAGGGATTTCATTCAGGGATTGCAGCCATTAGAAGAGCAGGTGCTCCTTTTACCTTTGTACCCTGAGGGAGGTACAATATCAATGCAGGCCAGTCAATCATCTGCGAGTTGGTGCGGCTTTCAGGCTGCTGCTCATCTGCCGGGCTCCTCGTCTGTAGCCGGGCAGCCATTTTTAAATGGATCTCGCTTACATTGTATTTCAGCCCAATGGGAATTACTTGATGATGAAATCCCACATGGATTGGATCTTCTTTGCAGTTCTGCTCCGAGATGGATTCACTGCAGTGCCAGACAGGGTTTACCTCTGACGGCCTTAAAATTGGCCTTTAGAGGGGGAAGTAGAATATCAATGCAGGCCAGCCCATCATCTGCAAGTTGGTGCAGGCTTTCAGGCTGCTGCTCATCTGCCGGGCTCCTCGTCTGTTGCTGGGTGGCCATTGTTAAATGGACCTCACTTGTATTGTATTCTGTGGTGCAATGGGGCATACCTGAAGATGAAATCCCATATGGAGGGCATCTTCTTTGCACTCCTGTCCCGAGATGGATTCACTGCAGGGCCAGACAGTGATTCACTGTGCCCAGTCCCTCCTTTTAAACAAAAGAAGGGGCTGAGCATGCCAAAGGTGTGACTCCACTGTGTCCCAGCTCTCAGATGCTGCACGCAGCCCTTTCATTCAAGGAGCCATGTGGTAGGCAACGCTTTAACCACAGGCTCCTGGAATGAAAGGTCTGCCTGCTGCTGATTTCTCTGTACTCGGAAACAGCAGGAGGGCTGGACTGGACAGCTCTCCTTTTGTTTTTAAGTAAAGTCATCACACAGCATGAAGCCAGGAGGATTCTGTTTGAGTACAGAGACATCAGGCAGCCCATGTAGCCGAAGCGCTGCACGGTTACGCGGGTTGATTGCAGGTGTCAGTATAGTCAGGGGTGTGCCCCGTCAGGGCACTGGCTTGAGAGTCCTTTTTGGAGACTGCTGGGACTCAGCTCTGTACAGCCCTGGCCCACTTTAAGCTCTGAGTAACACTATAATATTATTGTATATCACAGAGCAGATCCATGACAATATAGGCCATCTCGTTTATAACGTGATATGCACAGTGTACATGATTCTTTTCCCTACAGTGTAAAGGTTGGTGCAATGCTCCTGATGATGTAAAACATCATATGTGTGCATAGCTATTACATACCTGTAGAGGTATTCTGTGAGGAAAGCAAACTAACATGCAATCCTGGAAACAAATGATGAATACGGTTGAACCACTTTAGTGTATCTGCGTTAATAAACGCTGCATGCTGCACAAAATCAATGTAAGTGCACAATGACATAGAAACTCATACAACCTGCATGCGTAAATGCAAATCTATGCATGCTGAACATGCCCAATTGAGTGGGCGGTTCCTTAATTCCATTAGTGGTGCACTGAAATAACGAGGATTGACACAGCCAATTATTTTAGAAGATGGGCATAGTACAGGCATTTGCCAGGCAGTGCCATGCTATACTCATTTACTCAGACCATATTCCAGCTCTGAGTATCAATCAGATACTTGGATGACATGCAATGCTAAATGATATTATGTCACGTTAACGATTCTTGTCAAGCGCACACCACAATTGGTTGCTTGGCACTAGGCTGCTGAAGACTAACGCAACATGAAAGGGCATTTGCAAAAACAAGACATGATCTTGATTATTGCACAATTCCAGAAGCAGATGACCTCAAGATTTAGCGGACCGTACCGAAAAGACATGCTGAGCCGTACGAGTTCATTTAAATCTGTGAAAGCAGGTTCTTAGTGGTAACAAAACCTGTTAAATAGGCACCGAATAAGTAAGACCCGCCATTAATAATTGAATCATGCCTGACCTCGCGAACTACATTGGGTTCCTCTCGAGGTCAGGATACTGTTTAAGACTGCATGTAGCATCTACAAAGTCATTATGAGTAGGACACCAGCTTACCTGGTGGATAAGCACCACATATCTGGTAGCACACTCTCCTTGCACAGAAAATCGACCAATCGGCTCAAATCACAACTCGTCTGCAAAGAGAGGATCCACAAGCAATCCTTCCCTTGTCATACTCCCACCCTCTGGAGCTTGACCCTGTATATGGTCGAAATGTCCCCACAGTTCTCCAATTTCACAAAGCTCTCAAAATGTTGCTTTTTTTAACAGTTCCTGACCAAGAACCAGTGGCAGCCTGTCACACCCTTGCCTGAGTGTCAGGCCACCACCTAGACTGAGTGACAGGAAGCACAGTTCCCGGTGTGCTTTATTTGTATGGGCGACTGTGCTGCCTGCCTCTCATAAGGTTCACAACCCCCACTATGGATTTATTTTCTTTTGTCGTGGCGCCCTTTCGTCTCCCCAATAAGCGTAGCACACAATAATTGTAGCTGGCAGGGCATCGGAAGACTGACCCGCCACCTCTCATTATTGCACTGGCAACATAGACATGTTGCCTGACAGGAGAGGACTCCTCTCCTGTCAGTCAGTGGCCCTCATTACGACCCTGGCGGATTTTTTCCGCCAGCGACGGACTTTCCGGCCATGGCGCAAAGTCCCTTTACGCCATGGCGGATGGCGGACTTACCGCCCCATTCCGAGGTCGGCGGGGCGGTAAGTCCCCATTGACCCATTTACCCTTCCCCATTCCCATTTCGGCCCCATAGGGCTCAATGGGAGTGGGGAAGGAGTTAATTACGCCACCGTAAAATACGGTGGCGTATTTAACACCAAGGTCCCAGAGCGCCATGGATTTTTCCGCCCGCAAAAAGCGGGCGGAAAAATGACCATGGCGCTCCAGGAACTCGTAGTTGGCGGTAAGGGGTCCGCGCAGCTAACGCTGGCGCAGACCCCTTAGCGCCAGGGTCGTAATGAGGCCCAGTGTGTTCAGATTGCGAAGATCTGCAACGTCGAAACCCTGACTAATGTAGGATATCTATATCACAGCGAGGAGTGCAGTGCCATCCAATCCTCCCTGTGGTGGCACAGGTGCCTGTGGAGGGTGCATGCAGGTAAATTCATTGTTTTATTTTTACTTAATGTGTATGCATGAATGTATGAATTGTATGTCTGTATGTATGTATGTATGTGTTTGTTTTTATGACTGTGTACATACAAGGAGTTGTATGAGTGATGTGGCTGCTGGAGGCATGTCTTCCTTTTTTGCTTTACGCATGATGCACAGCAACATGCATCAAGTGTAAAGGTTCCCGATCAGTCTCGATCAGTCTGTGTTGGAGACATGAAATAAAAAATGGTTAGGTAAACTGCTTGTGAGTGCGCTTGAGCTAAAGATATATAAGAGATATTGATTGGGTGTGCTGCAGAACTGATAAAGCAGTGTCCTACCTACTCTAAATCCAGTAAAAAGTAAAGGGTTATGGAGCTAACTGAGTAGTCTGCACTTACCAAACCTTTTGTAAGTATAGAAACAACCCCTATCACAGTTCATACTTTTGCACTCAAGAGTGAGTATTCCATTACAGTTAGCAAATCGAATCAATGCAAAGGATGCAATGGAGTTAGTAAGTCTTCAAAAAGTAGGATTTAATTGTCATATCCACAGTCCAGCCGACACATGTTTCAGCCACTGGTCTTTCTCAAGGCTGGTAATAGTATCAAATCCATATACAAACATTTCATAATCAAATAAAATTGATTGCAAAAATTGGTGCATACATACCAAAGTCAAGTAAGGGAGATCATCAGGAAAAGAAGAACAAACAAAAAACATTACTATAATTACAAATGAGGTGCAACTACAGGTACGAGGTAATGATTATTCTTCAGATACCTTGTTTCAATACAAAACTTGAGTGTTAACAATAACACACCATCCAAAGTGTGGATCCAGCCAAGCACCCTAAACACTTGACTCCCGACTTGTTTGAAAACCAAAATTGTTTGTTATATGAGTACATCTCTGTACACTCTTATAACACCCAAGCAAGTGTCCCACTTGCCCTTCATTTTATTTGTGCTGCGTTGGTATTTTATCTCCACATCTAGGATTCACTAGTAACTGGATTCCTGTGCATTACTCCAGTCAGTGACCCCACCCAATATTCTACAGTGAATCGGGTCCAAAACACTCACCAATAATTATTTATAAGGATACTCTGAAATATGAAATTGAAATGTTGAAATTATGATAGCATCTATATAGAGTTTCAACCATCTCACCCCATCAGTGAGACGTTGTGTCTACAACCACTTACCCAATGCATCTACCGTATCTGGTAGGTAGCATAAATGCTCATTCTAGTTCTCAATAATCTTTATCTGTGAGCTGTAATGATATATTGTACAAGGTAAGCCCACAATGGGTCTAGTCCAATTATCCAATACTTTTAACTTTTATAGTTACAATATATTATAAAGTGGACTTACCCCACTGATATTCTTGCAACATACTGTTGGTTCTGAATATCTGGTGGGTAATTTCTCCCTCGAGGTTGGTGTGATCACTGTAGGGAGCATAGAGTATATCAGCTCATGTTGGCCAGTGTTATTGGCATCATTACACTTATTGGCCCCAAAAAAGAAGTAACATATTTTTTAAGTGTTATGATTCATAATGTTGTTGGCCCCATGTTATGCAAATTATATGAATTATTGACATTTCAGTTGTGCTCCCCATTACATGAATTATTTACTTTTCCCATATTGGAATAAGAATTTTGCTTGAATAGTAAAATGGATAAAGTGTTACTGCTTACCTGATTAGTGATTTGCTTTCACGGACGCCACTTCGAGAATGTTATAAATGAATGGCACGTGTGACGTCACACGCACGTTTGCCTGTGACGCCACCAATGTAAATAAGAGCATCCGTGGTCAAATGCCTCAAGGATATGCAGGCAGTTGGAGCGATGCCCGGTAGTCACCGCAACTGCAAGGACCATGACATCCTGCCATTTTGCCTGCCTCTTTGACTTGCCTCCAATGTGCATCTCTTTTGAGGAACCACCATCTGCTTCCTTTACTTAGAAATTCTGTGATAATGACTAAAATAAACAGTTAGGGCTCTTGAGGCAAATAGATTAAGGAGTCGAAGTCACTGCAGCATGAACATGGCTAGACCAGCCAGGGAGACCTGTCACACCCACCGTTAAAATAGTCACAAAGAAAAGACCAAGAGAGTCCTTGTACAGGTCTGTTTTCCAGTAGTGAATGGTCTGTGCATTGCATGGAGGTTTTGGCTCTGCTCATTAGAGGAGACTTGGAAATGGGCACCAGGTGGTGGTTGAGAGCATAGGAGGAAGATTGCAAACCAGCACCAGGCCATAGAAGGGGAAAAGAAGAACAGAATAGGTATTCAGGGTTTTCGTACCATATGGATAGAGGATTAAAAGCAAAGGGCTCACCAAGCAGAAATTAACTGGTCTGGTTGTGTCCCTAAAGAAGGGTAAACAACTTGGCTGAGCAAATATCAATATTCAACAGTAAATTACCTAAGAATGGGAAGATACTCCTCTCCTCCCTTTCTCTATATCCAGAATAAATTGATTGTCTGGTGATGTTCATCTTCCCAATTCCGTAATTGTTAAGACGGTGCATTGAGCACTACCGCTGTTCTTATACACAGTGACCCAGAAGCAGTATTCTTCTGCTTCTGGTCTTCTTTGATCCATGGCTCAATCCTGAGTTCCTGGTCACAAATATCTATCTTTCTTGGATTCCAGTGCCATAAGATATGCTGCCGACAGGACTTCCAGAACCTCATGGTTCTCTGCCGGCATGGCTGTACGGAATGGGAGGTTCTTCTTTGGTAGATTGGTGGGAGGAAAGAAAGGTCAGGAGCTTTTTTCAGATAGATTGATTCCAATTGGCGGAGAGCAGGATTTCTAAAAGGGATCTCAGTCCTTTACCTAACATCCTTTTTCTTGGTGCATCTATTACAGAATGGTCAGAGACGGGTGTGAAGAGATCTGACTAGTTGCTTCAAGCTGTAGTGAAGTACTATGGAGATACTTCCTGCAGTAGTACGAGAAAGCTGTGCTATCTTGCACAGACAGCCACACACTCCTTTAGTGCTGCGTTTCCCTGTCAGCCATCCTGGCACATTCAAACAGTGCCCTTTTCCATTGATGGCTTTTCCAGGAGACGTGGTCCTTGCAACGCTGATTGGAAAAACACAATACTGGCGTCAAGGAGATCAACTCCTAGGGAATTTTTAGGTCAACTGTCACATACCATGCAATCTTTCTGATTCTGTTGATCAATGTTTTAATCCCAGTGCTTGAATTGTGAAAGTCAAAGTTCTGTGGAGTAAAATATAATTTAATTGTGTTCCATCAACTATTTTCAATCGAAGCACGTGGCGTTCCGTTTGTGCAAAAAAAGATCTAGTTACACATCGATAACCAAAACTTGCTATCTGCATTTCTTCATTGCATGAAAGCTGGCATGTTGGTCCTGATGAGAGGCAACGCAAATGTGCAAACTGGGGCGTTACGTCTTCCCAGAATATGGATATGACTGTTCCATTCGTGATATCTATCCTCCAGTTCTGATTGAAGATCCCATCCACGAACAGATGATTTCCATGACACACGCACATCCTGACGTAACTATGTAAATGTGGGAAAGGAAAAACATATTTTACTACACATTGGCAAAACAAGTAACAAAATTAAACTACATTGAAATAAAAAAATTACTTTTTTCATTGTATGCTATATTTATATAACAAATGGGCTGTCTTTGCGTCAACTTGAATTTCAATGAGGCACATCGTTTCTTGTCAAGCACACATTTGCATCAGTGTTATAGTATTATCAAAAACGCTGCTTACATTATTTGCAGTCTTTTCATTTTAGCAATGTAAAATGAAGATTGTTCTCGGTGGAAAGCTCTTACAAATAGAAACTTGATTTTCGTCTATTCAGTTTCATTAAAGTACCTCTCATCTTTTCTTTGAGGTTACTTGCTATAATGTATTCATGGGATTTTTACTATGAGGGATTCAGGGACAAATTACAAAGCAACTCTCTATTGTGTGTTCAAATCTACTTAGGTTTCGTTATCAACCTTACCGCAGAAACGAAAAATATCATGTTCCAATTTCAATTGTAAGCTCTAAAGTAAAAATAAGAAAATATTTGACTATTCAAATGGACATAGTATTTTGTTTCAACATTACTATATACACATTCTTAATCAAACTATATTTAACTATTATTTTATGAAACAAGACTACAGGCGCACACAGGAGTGTTTTGGTGTTAAATCTGGTCAGCCAATATTTCAATGTGAATAGATTATTGTATTCAAAGTCACATTTATTTTGGTAAAATTAAAAATGACTAACTTATTTTAACACAAATTTAAACAGTGCCCTATACTAACAATGGGAATTCAATACAATGTTTACTGTGAGTTGAATAAAATTGCAACTCTTTACAACATACCCCCATCACCCAAACCCAGGCGGCAGGTGTGGACTGGGGTTTCCATGCTGGCATCATCTCTGTGGAGAAAGCCAGCATACAGCAGGAGGGGAATGCACTTGCGTAATGACACCTCATCACCAATAGGTGCACAGTACTTTTTTGTGCTCTGGATGTTGGGTGGAGAGGTGCAGGGTCTCGTGTGGGCTTTGCAATCTTGGTGACAGTTTGGAAGGAGCCATGTTTAGGGATTTTGCTTTGGGTGGTGGGGGAGGGAGGATGTGAGCTAGGGAGTTTGTGCTCTGGGTCTTGGCAGTGTTGGGTCATTTGGATTCATACTTTTGGGGCTTTACCCTACATGCTGTGACTCTATCAACTATATAATGGCATTATTGTTGCAAGGTATTTTCCAAACAGGTGTCAGTCTTTCTTCACTGGAACGTCATGCACGCCATCAGAATGAAACATAATCATATGCCGCCTAGGCACGGCCCACCCACCTTCATACTTCTCAATAAACACTACTCGATAATACACATACAAAACATACATTACCACCTCAAATATAATATATCTCAGACACATGCAAAATTTGCAGCAGCAGTTCACATGTTCTGACCCTTCTGACTCTCCCACCCCCTTGACAATTTGCCATGGCATCCATTCTCCGACCTGATAACTATGGGTTGCTCCTAGGGATCTAGCCACTCCATACCAACCTTCATACTGGCTAAAAATGCAAGCAACCATTTAAAAAATCCTCTCTACACCTCTCACACCTCTGACTGCGGTCTACCGAAGGGCGTTCATCTATACAGTGCTTCGAGGCCATACCAATGGCATATTATAGCAGGCTATACATTACATATGGTGAAACACACAATACCTCAGACACACAGAGAGACAGACAGACATGCAGAGAGACATACAGACATACAGACGAAGTGTGTGGACAAGAGGTTTAGGGGGAGACTGGTCTATCGAGTAACACAGTTGGCAAAACATGTGGATAGATCACCAACATATGGATAGAGATATAAATAGATGCATAGAAAGTGATGAATAGATAAACACGTAGACAGAGAGATATGTATGAAATAGATGTATACAGACAAATGGCTAGAGGGATATAGAGTGATGCGTACAAGGAGATGAATAAATGTAGATGGTAGAGTGCAATCAATGGAAAGATTTATGTATATGAAATACAGTTACATTTGCAGGGAGTGATGTATAGAGAGCCATAGACAATGCATATGTATAAAGCTATATAGATAGATAGAGATGGATATGTAGATTGATGGAGATAAAGAGAAACATAGAGTAACAGGTATAGAAAGATATGGATAGACAGATAAACACAGATGGAAATGTATATAGATAGATGTTATACATAGACAACTAGGTAGAAATGTGAAATGCATTGACAGTGCTGCATATTGACATCGGCAATACGATAGATGAATATAAATATGCGTGAGGACATAGAGATGAATGTAGATAGAGAGAATGATAGAGGGAGAAGTATAGATATGATGCAGAGCTACAAATGGATATAGGCAGATGGAGAGACTCATATACAAATGTAAAGATGAATAGAGATGTACACAGATAGAATGATGGAGCTTGGAGGAACTGTTCATATAGAGACATGCAAACACAGGTTGTCAAGGGAAGACAGAGAGATGGATACAGTGAGATATAGAGCTGCATAGATAGAGATGGAGAAAAAGAGGTGGGTAGATATAGAGAGACGGATACAAATGGAGATCATTATATATATATATACACAAGAGGAAGGATTTTCCGCAATGTTTCTTGGATACCTGGTTGGGCCCACACACAGGGTCATACATTGGCTAATAAGGATGGCGGAGAGCAACTGCCCCAGATATATGGTTATTGCATCCATTGCCAAAGCTTGTTGATAATATTGGCAGCACTGTATCACATTGACTATTGGTGTCTTTCATTCCTCATCATTTTGTAACCAAACCAACCTATCAATGAAGTCACACTCCATACATCTTTTGGTTGGTTCTGTTTTTCATTGCTTTGGATGGCTTCATCAATTTCTTTTTTTTCAAGTTCTTGCTCAATGGTGACCTCATCACACACATAATTAAATGTGATATTCAACATGACCCCAATCCATGTTACCTCATGATTCGTATAGGAAACTGTTTTGTACTGTAAAAAAACAAAACCGTTCAAAGAAAACCAATTCGTGAGATTTTGCTTTTTATTCCTCCTCTTGTAGGATGTAGTGAAAAATAAGCATATTCAAAGCAGAAGTTCATCCGATAATACGTCTCCAAGGATTTCCATGTAATACATTCATTGTTATATGATGAGATGCAGAATTTATCAGACGTAAAAATCTAATTAGTTTGCAAAATTAAAATACTTTCAACATTACCACTAAATTCCGATTAACTAGCAAAGCATTATATTCCACATTCACTGTCACACTCCAACACATAACCACGGTAGGACCCAAAAACATCACACACAAGCACACACACAGAGGAACACACACACACTCACGCACACACTATGCACCTTCATTGAAAATACCAATATGTAGCATAGGTTGCTCTTGATTCCACTACATTAAACAAGTATTTTGTCTGCTCTGTTCGCAGTTACCTCTACTTCCACGAACTGCAATCTGCTTCATAAGTTACAATTAAGTGCCTGTTTGTTGCATGACTAAAGCCAAGAATCCTCAGCCTCTTTGCTCTGCACTGTCCAAGGGCAGACAATGACCCAGAATTACTAGCAACCACACAACTAATGCTGCTTGTCCTGTCTGCAATATATTTTGTAATGTGAGCATGCTGTAGAGTTTCTTTTTCAGTGTAGTTGCTATGGAGGTTAGGGATGCTGGATCTTCCGTCTCATGCCACTGCACCAGCACCATCTTTCATGCTATTGTACTAGCCACCGAGTGCAAACGTTTAGTGTTCTCCCTTGTGTATGTAGTATAAGATTTACATATTTATGATATATATTTCAAGGTTGGAAATGCATCTTCTTCGGTTCTTTAGACGTGTGTTATGAAAACCAAACAACATTTTAAAGTCATATCTGTTATTTTTCTCACTCTAATGATACTAATGTGGCAGTGCTGCCCTTGGCACCTATGTGCCTTTTCTCATTTTCCACTATTGAAAATAAACAAATACAATTGAAAAAAAAACACCCAAATGTATGTTGCATTGTAAGAATAACTCTACTTTGTAATGCTTACGCCAAAATAGCACAGCCACAACATTTTCCATTCCCATTTCATTGTATGATATAAATAAGTACTATGTGTGTGAAGAAATCTGGACATTTTCATACAAATACACATTTAATAAGAAAAATAGACTCACATTTAAAAATGAAAAAAAGAAAAAATATTTTCCAAAGTTATGCAGAGTTACAACTTTAAAAAAAATCAACATTTTAAATGATTTGTTTTTACAAAAAATAACAAATGACTGAAACTTAATTAGGAAGACATTTTAAAGACCACACCACATCATTTGAATCTTGAAGTCAACTTTCGAGCAAGTTCAACATTTGGAGGATGAACCACATTAACAATGATATGTGGCACAGACAGCCCTCCGGAAACATATTCTGCTGTCAGTCCATGCGTTTGCATGCCCAACACAGTCAAAGTGCAATCTTTCACAAAAAGTCAAATTCCATCGCCTCTAATAACGACTTAGCTACCCATTGTTTTTTCTTTTTGTAAATGCCATGTTGTAATGAAGCATACCGAAAGTACCTCCTGTTCTAGTTTGTTCCCTGCAAAAGTTGTCATTGTGAGCAAGTACATCCAGTCTTGTTCTGGCCTGCATGCCATCTATGCTGAAACGCTGTGCTTTATGCATGTATTATGGAAAACCTCAAAAGCACCAGTGTGACAACCTTCTGTTAGGTCCCTGAAATCTCTGGTAAGCGTTTTGTCACACACAATCCTTTTTAGGGTTATGTGAGAGAAGCCTTGCACCAACCACTTTTTGTTTACAATCGTGCTCTTCACTCAAAGATCCATGTACATACTTGTGAAAATGTTTGTAATCCTCCCATGAGTGCACATTTGAGCTATGATGGAGCATTGAATGCCACTTTTCCATGAGAATCTGGACAGAACCCTCACAATTTTTCTGCCAAAGATGATTGCTGATTGACTGTGGCCATTTTAACATTTCTTCAGACCCTTTTTTTATACCAGCAGCTATGTGCCATACATCAAATGGATACTCTATGTATGGGAACTGCTCTTGCATGACCTTTGTGGTGGTTTAATGCGGGAGGACCTAATGGGGAGGGAGTCCCTCTCTGGGTACAAGGACAATCACATAGGGTAAGCCCATTGAGCAATGCCACTCCACAACATTCCATAGTCCCCCTCCATTCCAAGCCATTTAATTGAGAGGAAACCCATGTATTTTTGTAGTACATGGGATGTACCCAGAACAGAACATACTGAAATGTGGAAGAACACAAGACGAATGAAGAATTAGCAACTTTTAAATACTGCCCCAAGGTGGCTCACCGGAAACATGAGGAATGCCATAGAGACATTGACTACAGGTGTGGATGCTGTGCCGGCGCAGAGTACCGGGGATACAAAAGAAAGAGAAGATGGACTAAAGTGTTACCGATCATGGGGAAGCCAGAACGCCGCTGGAACCTGGGAGTTTCAAACTTCAAGTGAGTTCCAGAAAAAAGGCTGTGCCGAGGACGCCTGTGGCAGGCTGCAAGAATCCCTCATGGGTCTGTGAGGAGAAGACCCAACTGTGAGGTGCAATGGAAGAAGCAGTCGCGTGATCGCAATAAGGTGGACTGTCCCATTCAAGAGTGAATCCAAGACTGTAAGGAGCGGAGGGCCCCAGAGGTACACTGGGCGCGACAATGTGGATGAGAAGCGCAGAGGAAGACACTGACAAGGAACCCCATCCCAGGAACGGCTGGTGACGTATCACTTCCCATGAGAAAGTAAAGGGAGAATCAGGAGACCTGGTAGGGATATGGGGGTGACGAAGAGGGGGACACAGCATAATGTTCCTCACCCCATTGGCAGCTGTAGGGCTATTGGGGAACAGAACTGCATCAGAGAGGATCTCCCTCATTGCAGTAGTAACAAAGTAGCTACTGGACACTGGAAGAGAGAAAAGTGCATCAAGGAGGATCTCCCTCAACCCAATAGTAATGAAAAAACTACTGGACGACATAAGAACACTAACCATCAGAGACGGGTCAGGGACCCTAACAATTGTGAACCAAGAATCCAAAGAGAGTTTCCTTGTCACAGTGGTATCAATAAGCCCACTGACCAGTAAAGACGGGTTGAAGACCCTAACAATAGTGAAGCAAGTATTCGAGGAGAGCCTCCTCGTCACAGTGTTATCAATAAGCCCACTGACCACCAGAGAAGGATATGGGAACCCAACAAAAAGGACATGAGCATCTGAGGAGAACTTCCTCATCGCAGTTGCAGCAATGAGGCCACTGGCCACCAGAGAAGGGTCTGGTGCCCCAATATAAGTGTATTGGGCACCTGAGGAGGAAAGTAGCAAAGATAAGTCCCTTGATCACCAGAAATGGGGATGGGACTTTGCTAATACCAAAAGAGAGTGGCAAAATATACCGCAAGTGGAAAGACACAAAACATACCTTTTCAAGCACCAGGAGAATGAAATCATTCTCATGGAGAAGAAACTAAAGCCCTTGGAACTTAGAGATGGCAGGAGAATGGAGTCATTCCCCCTGGCCTTACTGTGAACTGTACATATCAATACCAGGATACAGGAGTTATTCTCCTGGAGAAGGAACATTCTGTTGGAGTATTCTTTAGTTGTAGTGTAAGGGATAGAACTAGGTTGTGACAGAGGATTTTGGATTTTAATTTTGACTGACATGACCACCACCATGCCACCTTTTTGTCAATTTCCTTCTTCGACACCGTTACAATATATAAACAAACATGAATCATTCATGTTCTCTACTCATCTGACTCAGTGTGTGTTGAAATACATTTGGAACAGAATTGGGCAGTAACTTGTGAGTGATTATGACTTGACGCTTTTTAGTGAACTTTGAAGTTTCATAAATATTTTCTGAGAAGTGCATGCCGCAGATGTGGAATGTTTGTCCCTCAAGGCTTGGCTCTGCTGTCAATCTTGGCTACTGGAAAGACATCATTGTGCAACCATGTCCGTATCATCAACATACCTTTGAGGAAAATGTGCATGACTGCACACAGAGTCTTACCATGGCTGATATTCGGGCAGCCCAAAATAACACATGAAGGCATTGCTTTATGCTCAGGAAGATCTAGTAGAAAAATTACAAAAGGATAAAAATGATCAAAGTATGACAGGGATTGATTCACCAATAACACCCTTGCAAACACAAAGCACATTTTAGTTTGGTTACTGGACAGTAAGCTAGTCTGACCCACCAGGCGAACCACATTCTTATGTCAAAGGTCTGTCACATGAAGAAACATATTACTGGTACTTTGATCATCAATTGTGCCACAAAAAGATAAGAGTGATGAAAAAACATTACATATTTAAAAAATAGCCTATCATGTAATGTGGGATTTCAAGATACAATAATACATAGAAAGGTTGATAATGGAGAAGCAATGCAGGTTCCATGAAAAGAAAATGTGTATGTAAAATAAGCAGAAAGCACTATAAAAGTGCCAAGTTGAAAACGAGAAAACTGTAGTAACTACGGGTGTACCGAATAGTAGATTTAAATATTCGGCCAAACACTGAATAGTTGAAGGAGTATTCAGTCAGAGCCGAATACGAAGCCGAATAGTTGCCTTTTTAATAAAGTTATGCCGACAAGAAAAGCACTTTTGTAAATTAAAAAACACTTTAAAATACGTATATCAATTCTTTATTGCATTTCTTTTCTTTGTGGTCTATGGAAGATGTTTGTATAAACCCTGAAAGGAATACATTATCAGCAAATAAAGTCCTTTATAACGTCACAGTTTGTATTTTTGTAAATTCCTGGGTGTCGCCTGTTGGGCAGGGCCCAAGTAAGTAACACTAGCCCAAAAGTATAGTAGGCATGTATGCAATCACTGTGAGGAGAGACTGGCATGTGTACTTTCAAATGTTCCTTTTGGGCCTGACAATCTTTAGCCTTCTGGCTCCAGCAAGGCACTGAAACACAAAAGGGGAGATTACATCAATTAGCAGAACCCTGTTCACTGCTGAAGTGCTACTGAATACAAAACTTTGGGATTCTAAAGTCATGCTTCCACCTGTGGTACTGAGTGGGGCTGAGGCATAGGAAAAATTTCTTTTCATTAATGGATAATATATTTCTTTCTTTTTCGTGTATGGTACTCTTGTGTTGTTTTGGGGAATGCTAACAGACACCAGACAAAAAAATATAGGGAATGCTGAGTCCTCCATGGAAAACCTTTATCGTCTTATCTTTATTACACAAATATCGCCCTTTTTTAATTCTCTAATGTTGGGAGGAATAGGTCTTTTTTCTCTTTCAGGAATATTTCTGCTGCCACAGACTGGGGCATTTTGGTAAACAAAAATATAGCCACGTTACTTAGTAACATCTGTCACTTTTACTCAATTCAAAGGGTCTCATTTTGGCAACATGAGAAAGATGGAGTGCAGGAATTGTAACTTATGTCACGATATGACAAGCATATCTTTGCCACAGGCACACTTCCCACTGCGTCATCTTACTTGCTTTTTAAACTTGGCCTGCAGGCTGAATACAGTTCTTTGCTGCAGGCGCACTACCTCCTAAGAAAACCACCAGATAAAATTCTGTCTGTTCGGCACATGAAGGACAGAGACTTTCTTTGCACTTTCATGCCACTGCTCTGCCTTTACTCAATCAAACAAGTGACACGCATTTGTTTAATGATCCTTTTAAAGCATAAACATGACATGCCAGAATGATTCCAGGGAGCCAGGAAAAGCAGCACATAATGTATTATGTAGGGGAAACTATTCAGCTTATTCGGCCAAACCCGAATATCTCATTTTCAGCTGGAATTCAATCAAATACTTATGGAAAGCCGAATTTTGGTACACCCCTAGTAATAACCAAGAGTTCAATGACCTGTACTTTGGGAAAGTCTACGAGGAGATTCTGCAACGTAGATAACAAGCCATGGAACTATGATATCTGTAGTATAATGCAGAGATGTTTTCTTGCTAAGGATTTGAAGTACTTTATAAAAACTTTGAAAAGTGGGTGTGTACTTCAATTTGTTGCATCTAAGGACTGCCCTTGAATGCTATTTGTTGTTTAATTTTATGGGCATGATATATTACCGGGATATAGCCATATTTGGAAAATGTGCGAAGATGGAGTTGGTGAATGATTGATGACGTCAAATTTCATAAAGTAACATGGGCAAATGCCAACAACCATTGCGAGAGCATGGGCCCAGGTGAGAACTGCCTTTGACACAGGAGGGGGATCAGTAAGGATGAAGCAAGAGGAACAGGCCCGGAACCCAGGACACAGAGATATGTTGATTGCAGGGATGGGGTCTTCAAAGGGGAGCATGGAGACACCGGTTCTGGGGTGGCCATGTGGCCAATGGTCCCTAAAAGCCAGACTCCTTTGAGTTGTACATGGTATTTGCCACCTTGTGCCTCCCTATCCACCCTGCCCCCTTTACGAGTGCGTTGTCCAAGTAAGAACTGCTATTGATATCGGAGGAGGGCGGAGAAGGATGAAGCGAGTGGAAAAAGCCCAGAACCTAGTCAAAGCACACAGAGATATGTTGATTGCATGGACGGGGTCTTCAAAGGGGACCATGGAGTCATCAGGTCTGGGGTGGCCATGTGGCCAATGGCCCCCTAGAGGCCAGACCCCTTTGAGTTGTACATGGTATTTTGCAACTTGTGCCTGCCCATCCCCTTCACCCCTTGCAAATGCATAGCCCAGCTGAGAACTGCCTTTGATACAGGAGGGGGGTGGATAAGAATGATGCAAATGGAATAGGCCCGAAACCCAGTCAAAGGACATAGAGATATGTTGATTGCAGGGACAGGGTTTTCAAAGGGGAGCATGGAGACACCGGGTCTAGGGAGGCCATGCGGCCAATGGTCCCTAGAGGCCAGACCTCTTTGACTTGTACATGGTATTTGGCACATTGTGCCTCCCCATCCTCCCTGCCCCCTTTGTGAGTGCATGGCCCAGGTGAGAACTGCCTTTGATACGGGAGTGGGTGGATAAGGATGAAGCAAGCAGAATCTGCCTGGAACCTGCAACTGAAACTGCACCTAGCCTGTTAGTCGCATTTAGCCTGCCTGTATGTAACTATTTTAACTGTATTCCGACAACTGAAACTGCACCCAGCCTGATAGTCGCTTTTAGCCTGAATAGCCGGAATACTGCCTCTACCCAGCCACTTAGCATGTTCACCCTGGGTTTAGGCAAACGTACTACAGCCGCCCTCTACAGGCCACCTTGGCCACCACTGTACATTACCCTCTCCATCATACTAGTAGTACAAACACTTAGCCTGGACACTAAAGTTAACATTTTTAGCCTCTGCACCATCACCCATCTCACCTACCTCATCATGCTCGACACACAACAACATAATACAGGACTTAAAATGAACCAGTATCAAGAAAGTACTACCTTACAAATGCCATGTAATACTGCAGACAGAAACCTAAGACTACGCGCTCGTCTGTCCAAACTGCATGAGCTACCAGCTAAGAAAATTGAACAGCTAAATCTCCTAAAAACAGTTGCCCTTGAAGGTAACTGCAGAACCCACTAGGAAATATTCCAATCCTAAAAGACCCTTACTAAATGGCACCAAACAGACCGCCAAAGATAGACATAATACTACCTGCCCTAACCTAGAAAGCCACAATCCCCATCTCAAAGGAGCGCTTATAAACGCTGGGAGAGATATCAGATATGATTCTTACACACAACCTAGATTTCCTGGCCATCTCAGAATCCTGGCTATATGACGCGGCAGGCCCTGCCCTATCATTAGCAGTTCCGGGCAACTACACAATTCTACGAGCTGACAGACATACCTCCCGAGGTGGAGGCCTGGCAATTATAGCTAAGATCAGCCTAGATATGAGAATTATCACAACCACTACTATGAAATCTTGCGAATGCCTCACTGTCAAAATAGCCATCACTAACTCCCAAACACTAAACATCATTCTTATCTATAGACCACCAGGTCCTATTGGAACCTTTGTTGAGGACATTTCAACATCCCTGTCCAATAACCTAAAAAATACATCCCAAACAATAGTGCTAGGTGACTTTAATTTAGGCTATAATGACTCTAAGGATATCCAATCTACGGCGATCGCCTTGACTTTGAAAGAGCTGGGATTCTCCCAGAAAGTCAACTTACCCACCCACAATAAAGGTCGAATCCTTGATTGGATAGCGGAACACAACTGCAAAATAAATATTACGGACTCTGTACCTCAGATCTGGACTGACCACCACCTGCTTTTATTCACAGTGAAGACTAACCCTGGTAATGCCCAGTCCTTACTTGCCCCACCCGTGCCCATGAGGAACAAAAAACTCATGACAGCGGAAAAATTGATGCCCCTCATTTATTTATTTCAAAATCTTTTTATTGGCATTTTAAGATATACATTACATCAGTGACAATTTCCCTTCCAACTGATTATCTCCGCCACTCTGCAATTATGATACATACTCGATTATTTTCTGGAAGGAAACATCCCTCGGGACAACATAACAACATTAACTAAACATAAACTGTCTTCATGTTCAACGATTATGGAGTCTGTAGCACCTTATATCAAGTTGGTGGCCTGTCCATGTCCCTGTAGGTGGGAGACGGGTGGGGTTGGCATTCTTTCCCTTTGAGACTCGTCACCCCCTTCTTTTTGTTGTGAGCTATGCATTTCTTGCAGCTGAGCGCTGTTCATCACATTTCTAGGCCTCATGGGGGTTTGTCGTCGGATGGTAGGAACATGTCTCTCACCACAGCTTTCCATGCCTCAAATTTAGCGTTGGTGTCCCCATCACCCCCCACAGTACCCGATCCCCAGGCTTCTGTCTCTGCAGCCGTCCATCGCTCCATTTCCCTTTTCCACCTCATGTATTGGGGGCCTCTTTTGGACTTCCATGACATTGCCACCTCCCTTTTTGCTAGTATGCATGCCATGTCCATCACCCTGACAATATGTTTTATTTTGCTTAACCTGGGGTATGTGCCCAGCAGACATTCCTTCATTGTCCATTAATATCGGGTTACTCCGCCCTTCTCACATGCTTGTTTAACGTTGGCCCATAGTCTGCCCGCTTTTGCACACTCCCAAAACATGTGTATTAGGCCTGCTTCATCACTAGTGCACCATGGGCAGCATGCCTCTGCCTGCCGTTTGAAGCTTGCTACCCTTTTTGGGGTCATGTACGTCCTGTATAGCACGTTTGCTTGGATTAGCCTGAACTTGGCGTTTCTGGACACCGACTTTGGGAATTTCAGTGCTCTCTCCCATTCGTTGTCGGATAACCCCTCACCGATGTCCGTCTCCCATTTGGTCCTTAACGTGGCTCCGCAGGGGTTGGGCCTGTCGTTTAGCTGCGCATAGATCCTCGACACTGGCCTCCACCCGTCGCTCAGGTTGTACATTTCTGTCACTAGGGGGGTCGTTGCTGGTTCCTCTGGCCAACCATCCCATCTCTCCTTAGCCTCGTGTCTGAGTTTCTGATACCATAAGAACTGACCCGTTGGTATACCCTCCCTCTCGTGCATCGATTCCAGATCCCTAAATTCTCCCTCCTCGTACATGTTTCACGCCAGGCGTATATACCCCATCCCTCCCATTGCCTAAGTATGTTAACCACGGCTGGAGTCGTTCTCATGCTCGCCATTATTGGCAGATCAGGGGAGTAGGGGTTCTTTAGATGTGTGATGGTCTTGACTCTTTCCCATACCAGTCTACCCAGTTTGGCCAGTAAGGGAGCTCCTCCGGCACGGTCCGGGGGCGCCCATATTATCTCCTTGAGATACATGGGTTTGACAAGCTCAATTAGTAGGCCAGTTTCATTAGTGGCCTCATCTGATAGCCATTTAGTGACGTGGCTGAGTTGGGCCGCCAAGTAGTACCTTTCAAAATCCTGGAGTTGTATGCCCCCCTTATCGTAGGGGAGGGTTAAAACATTCAATGTGAGTTTATGGCGTGTTTTTCCCCATATGAAGTCTCTGACCTGAGCTTCTAGCTTTCGGAAGAAAGGTGGCCTGATGTAGTGGCAGATGGTTTGGAAGAATTATAGGTAACGTGGCAATATAATCATTTTTGCTATCGAAGCCCTTCCCATCATCGAGAGTGGTAATCTTGACCAAAATTTCATTGAGTTGTGAAGCCCTTGAGATACCGCCTGTGTATTCTGCTCGTTGGTGAGTTCAGGCGTGTGTCGGATCTTGACCCCCAAGTATTTAAACATGTCCTGCTGCCATCTTATCCCAACCTGCGGTAGACTGTCCATTTCTACCCCCCTCAGGCCTGCCAGTGGGAACATACAGGATTTTTGTCTGCTAAAGTGTATCCCCGAGTACCGTGCAAAGTTATCCAGTACTTCCAGAATTGTAGAGGTGTTATTTTTTGGGTCTGTTAGGTAAATTAGGACATCATCCGCATATAACGAGATGACGTGAAACCCCCCACCTACTCTTATTCCAGCATCCCAGAATTGTTTCCTTATATAGATAGCGATTGGCTCCAACCGCAGTATATAGAGCATGGGGGAGAGGGGACAGCCCTGTCTGGTGCCTCTTTGTATATCCCAGGCTTCCGATACCCACTTGCCCGTTTTCACTCTAGCTGTGGGATTGTTATATAATATCTTGACCCAGCGCACAAATCCCTCCCCGAATCCGAACTCCCTTAGCACCTCTATCAACCACTCCCAGTAGATGGAGTCGAATGCCTTTATGGCGTCCAGTGACATCACTGCCATCTGTTCCTGGCCTTCCGCTGTGTGTGCTAAGATGTGCTGTAGCCATCGTAAATTGGAAGTTGTGTTGCGGCCAGGCACAAAGCCATTCTGGTCCTCGTGAACCAGACAGCCTATCACTTTGGACAATTTGTTGGCCAGGATGGTGGTCAGTATCTTACTGTCATAATTCAGCATTGCTATTGGCCTATAAGAGTCGCAATCTTCGGTTGTTTTTTGTGGTTTGGGTATTGGGACTATGAGAGTCTCCCTCATGGTCTTAGGTAAGGTTCCTGCCTCGTAAGCTTCTTGAAATACCTTGTGTGGTAATGGGACCAGTGTTGTCTCGTATGTTTTGTAGAACTCCGGGGGGAGCCCGTCTGTCCCCGGGGTCTTGCATGTGGACAGGGCTCTAATTGCTACTGAAATGTCCTCTGGAGTGAGGGGCTCTTCCAGTGAGTCGCGCTGTTGATCGTTCAGTTTAGGGAGTCCTATCTCTTCTAGGGTGTCTTTTATGTCTGTCAGCGAGACTTGGGTGCCATGCGCGTATAGTGTGTAGTAAAAGTCCGCAAATGTGGTGTTGATCGAATGCTGGGTTGTTCTCCTTAGACCTGTCTTGTCTTTTATCGCGGTCACTGGGTGTTGTGGGTGTTCTCGCCTGCAAAGCCAGGCCAGTAACCTGCCTGGCTTGTCGCCTTGTATGTGTGCCCTGGTAGTGCGTGCTGTGTAGTCGAACTTTGCTAGCCGTCCCCATGCCTGCTGACAGTTCGCCCGTGCCTCCTGCAAATGTTCCTCCTCCTCCCTAGTGCCAGAGCTGTTAGTTTCTCCCAGCCTTATTTCTTCCTCCCTTTCCTCCAGCTCCCTCCTCAGCATTTTCCTGACACCCGCTGTCCCGGCTATAACCTCTCCCCTCGTTACCACCTTTAGGGCCTCCCATACTGTGCTCCAGCGCTTCACGCTACCACTGTTGTTGGTGACATATTCTACCAATTTGTCTCCCAGCTCCTCCTTAAATATTGGGTCTGTCAGAGCCTCTGTGGGCATACGCCATAGCGGAATAGGGGGTCTAGGGCCCTTCAAAGCCCAGTGCATTAACAGGGGGGCGTGGTCCGAGATCGATCTACCCAAGTATTGTATTGATTCCACCTGAGCCAGGTGCATTTTGTCTATAAACATATAATCGATTCTCGTGTAGAGATTGTGTGGGGAGGAGTAATGTGAGTATCCTCTGTCTGTGGGATGGAGTTCCCTCCAGACGTCTGCCAGGTCTAGCTGTTCCAGCAGGTTGTTTAGCACCCTAGAGGTTCTATCCGATTGCTTCTGCGGGGGTTAAGATCTATCTAGGTCCACGTCCCTCACACAGTTAAGATCCCCTCCCCATATGTAGAGGCCATCCCTGTGCCCCGCCAGTTTCATCTGCAACCTAGCTAGGTAATACGGAATGCCGTGGTTTGGGAGATATGTGTTGACTATGCAGATCTCTACCTGCTCCAGCACTCCCCACAGGATCAAATACCTCCCCTCCGGATCTACTTCAGTTCTTGTCATCTGGAAGGGCACCGCTGGGTTGATCCAAGTATACACCCCCCTAGCAAACTTGGAATATGGGGCCCCCTGACCTTGTGCTCCCCAGTGCTCCTTCACCTTCGCCTGGTCCTCCACCGAGAGATGAGTCTCTTGGAGCAGTGCAATGTCTACTTTTTTCCTGCGCAGGTATGACCTGATCCTGTTCCGGCGTAGATATGACCCCAACCCTCTCACGTTCCAGGTTAGTATTCTAAGTTGCATTGCCATGTTTGGGGCTCTTGCTCCCGGGGCTTTGTTTCCCCCCCGCCTCCTCACCTTCCGTCTTGCATCTTGAATGTCCAGGCCCCCCTCTTTATTCCTCGTTCTGCATGAAGATTGTGGTGTTGAACTAGAACTGCTGCAACAACGAATGCAGCTTAAACAAACAACTCTGTGAACTGGCAGTCCGACGAACAAGCAGTTCGGACTGCATAACTGCAAACTGCCCCCAGCAGTTACAGTGAGCCTGTAGCACTCAGGGGTTCCCACGCTTTCAGAGCCTCTCCTGGCTTTCCGGCGTGGGCGGTGTGCAGGAGTGTGACCTGCACGTGTCTCGTAGGGGTGGGCCATTGGCCTGTGTGCCATTGACTTGGTCGTGTGTGGTGTCTTGCTCTTCTGCCCAGTATTGCTATCCGAGTATTACGGTCGTAGCTGCCAGTTGATCAACCAATTCATGCCTCATGTGCAAGATCAGCGGTTAATGTTGCCGGTTGATGCTTCTTGTTACATCTATTATTCAGCTTGAGACAGTTTTACGCCATCGTACGCTGAGTTATTGTGTTCAAGCCACATATTTGCCGCGGCCGGAGTTTCCAAGAAAATTGCTTTCCCTTTATAAAGGACCTTGAGGCGAGAGGGGTAAAGCAACATATATTTGAGGTTAAGTTTGCGCAGCCTCGCCTTAATCGGTATAAATGAGTTCCTGGCATATTGTACTGCAGGAGTGTAATCCGGGTATATGGCAATTGTAGAATCCTGCCTCTTGTTTTCTCCACCCTCTCTGGAATATCTCAGTATTATCTCCCTGTCGCGGAAGTTTAGGATTTTGGCAATAATCGGTCTTGGGTATGAGCCTGGAGGTGGACGCTTCTGAAGAGACCTGTGGGCGCGTTCCACTGAAAACCCTTGCGAAAGCCTCCCTGCCCCAATTTCTTGTTGTAGCAATGTTTCTATGAATTCCGTAGGGTTCGGGCCTTCCATGTCCTCGGGAACCCCTAGAATCCTGATGTTGTTGCGCCGCGCCCAACCTTCTGCGTCCTCGGATCGTGTTTTCAGCCTTGACACTTTTTGTTCCAATTCCTGGGCTCGCTTCTTCAGATCCGCGGTGTTTTCGACATTAACCTGTAGAGCGGTCTCATTGACATTTACTCTTTCCGTCAAGTTGCGTGCGTCTTGGCGCATGAGTTGCATGTCCACTTTTATTTCATCAAACCTGTTTTCAATGGAGGTGCGGAGCTCTGCGATGGCTTGAAGGACTTGCGTGTTATCCGGTGCCACACCTGCGTGTGTTGACTCACCCGTAGTTGAAGGTCCGGGCATCTGCGGCTGTTTAGGTCTGACCATTGTGTAAGTGTCCATTGTTGTGTTTTTGAGTTTAGTTTTAGTTTTAGATGGAGACATCACATCTCGCAGGGCCAGGGTGCCTGCCGCCTTGTTCCGCGGGTATCTGTGTGAATGCTGGCCAGCTGTGTTGGGCCGGCTACAAAACCTCTCCTCGAGTGGGTCCCCCGTAGAACAGACCTCCGTCCGCCAGCTAGGCCCACTAAGGCAGTCCGGGGCCTGACCCAGCCGTTGGGCCCTCAGAGTCCACCACAAAGAGGGAACAGGGGCGCTTCCTCTTCGTTTTATCATTTCTCCTGCGGCTATCCTTGCCGCCGCGGGGGGGGGGGTTTGAAGGAAGATGTGGGGCCGCTTCTCACGGTTCATTGACATTGGAGTCTGTCGACATGCTCCATGGGGCCTCTCCTGGCTCCTCCAGTCTCTCGCACGGAGCCCGAGTCCCGTTCCCTAAGATGCAGCCCCACTCCGCAGTGGAAGGGCGGTGGAAGGGGACTCTCCCAGGTCACTGCTGTCTGGGTCCTCCGGAGTCCCACTAAGGGCTGCGGGTGGTGTTCCGATAGCGCTGTTCGGCCCCACAGGCCCCCCCCAGACAACAAGCCGTCCTCAGTGCGGGATCCTTTCCCCCCGCTTCCTCCGTATCAGGCACACGACGCCGGCGCCAAAGGCTCTGCGCTGGGGCCGCTCAGAGACCCGGTCCGCCGATTCTCTGTTTTTCGCGCTCAGTTGAGTTCAGCGGCGGAGGCCACCATCTTGGGCCCGCCGGGGGGGAGCCTCTTCTGACTGTCCGTTTTTCCCTTTGCAGGCTCCGATTTCTCCAGCAAATGGGTTCCCCTGCCCTCGACCAGGTTTGTAGCCTCATATGTTCTCAGTTAAGCACCGTAACTGCTGTCGATTCAGGATCTTGGGCAGGAGCTCAGGCGGACACCGACCTCACTCCATGCGCGTAGCCACGCCCCCACTTGATGCCCCTCATAATACCTAAACTGAACTCATTCCCAGACATTATCCATCCTAATGTGTTAGTTGAACAGTATAATGAAGCTATGCATTCAGCCCTTGACCACATAGCCCCGCTCAAATTAAGAATAGCAAACCGAAAAAGCACCTAAATTCATGGTTCACTCCTCATCTAAAAAACCTTAGGCTGACTAAAAGAAAACTTGAAACCGCTTGGAGACTCTCCCCATCAGTCGAAAATAAACTTAACCTCTCCAAAGCCTCTTCCCAATACAAGAAAGAAATACTATTAGCCAAACAGGAAACTTACAATACCAGAATATCTCAATCGAAATCTAGTGTCAGAGAATTGTTCAGCATTCTGAAAGAATTGGAAACCCCTATTGTGCCCCAAGAAAACTGCACCAAGGACAAAAAAAGGTGCTCCAGTATACAACTTGCCTTAACAAATAAAGTAGCTAATTTACAAACTAAAATTGCTCTCAAGAAAGCATCTCTAACGCCCCATATCCCTCAGAGCTTAGCGCCACCACCACAGCCCAACCAAGAAGTCTGATTCTACTTCTCTAAGGTATCGACCATTGAAGTAGAAAAGGTCATTCTGGGACTTAAACCCTCCAACTGTAAAGGGGATCAATGCCCAGCACAACTTATTAAGGATGCTGCGAGAGAACTATCGCCATTTATAACTAAAAAAACTCATCATTTCCTCCGTTACCACAGGTACGGTACCGAACAATTTAAAAGAGTCCTGGGTACTGCCACTATTAAAGAAACAAACCCTCGACCCTGCCATTCCCACTAACTTCAGGCCCATTACGACTGTGCCCTTTCTTCTAAAAATTCTAGACAAAGTGGCCTACATGCAAATACAAAACTTCCTAGAATCCAACCACCTACTCGGAACCCGCCAATCTGGATTCCGCCCGCAACATGGGACTGAGACAGCTCTAATAGATCTTAAGGCCCAAATAGATGAATGCAGAGACAATGGCCAAGCAGTACTACTCCTCCTTCTGGACCTATCAGCTGCATTCGACTTAGTTGACCATACAGTCTTATGTAGCCACCTTTACTCTGCAGCCCATTTCTCTAAAGAGGCTATAACATGGATCAAATCATTTCTGAGTAACCGGACTATGAGAGTCTTCTCTCCATCAGCCTCAGCAGATCCAATCCCTGTAAACTGCAGAGTACCACAAGGCTCTTGTGTGTCACCTACTCTCTACAATGTTTTCACGAAGCCCCTCTTTGACGAAATAGATCATCTGGGTATCGCCTACACTAACTATGCAGACGATACCCAGATCCTCCTCCCGCTCTCAGGAGTTTACGCCAAGGATCTGGCTCTAGTGAATAGAATCTATAGCATCGTTCAGGCCTGGATGGCCACCCACAGCCTATGCCTGAACGATGATAAAACTGAGCTTATCATCCTAGGTAACAAGAACGAAGAGTGTGGAGTCACAATTGGAGTACCTGTGCGCTAGTTATCACCAATATGATATATCATCGAAAAAAATGTATAGGAGGGAAAAAGTGTTAGCAGCAATCCAGTTCCCACCGGCCAATCCACACAGGCCGGTAATAAAGTAACAGTTTTATAAAAAGGGGGGGGGGATAGGGTTGCGCTCAACACTATTACAATTTGACAACCAGAAATCAAAATACAGTATTTTAATAAGGTTGATTGAGTAATAAAGTTGATTGAAAAATAGCCGACACGTGTTTCGACACTCGGGTCGTTTTCAAGGCTAAATGACATACATCAGTGACATCACAAAGTCAGCATATTCAAAAAATAACAATTATACAAAAAATATGTAAAAGAGTAAACAAACATACCAGGAATCAGGTAAGGAGGGTAGTACAGCAGTGGCAGATGGATATAGATAAACAAAAACAAAGGAACACAAAATCGTAAAATGAATTCAGTTAAGTCCTTGTCATTTTCTCTAGGCTAATTGTGAACAGCACCCCGCGGCACAACCCCCATGCAAGCCCAAGTGCCAGCCAAAAAAAAACTCCGGTGGTAATCAACAATTAACTTCATGAGAATTAGTGATGTCCAGTAGACCAAACAGATATAGTTACAATAACCAGTTTATTATTGACATCGATGAAACCACACCTCAAATAAAACTAAATAAAGCCAAAGTGAGGAGTTACTGAGTTAAAGAATTTTGTTGAAGAAAATAAGGTAGGGTAGCTTACCCTTCAAAAATAGTAAATAACAGCTGTTATGGCAATATCCTGTTCAAGGAAGAACTCGAATTAGAGTAAGTTATAAGCTTAAGTAAAAGTTAAACAAATTGTTATGAGAAAATATATTAATAAAACCACTCACCCCATCAGTCCGGGTGGGTTATGTATGGGTAAAAGAATATCAGAAACCTCAAATGTCCGGCGTGAAAGTATACCTAAAAGCGAAATCATCACAAAGCATAAGCTAAAACTTGCGCTTATACAAAGAAAAGAAGACAATTCAAGGTCACATGGGAAGAGGTACTTACTCGACTAATCGAGAAGGAATCCTAATATATCTGGACAATTCCAATCATTGTGTACCAGAAAAGGCTCCGTATTAAGGACTAGCGTCAAGTCCGTCACAGAAGTGACGCCGACGAATACGTTCGCACGTTACGTCGTTACATTGACGTATGATGTCAACAGAGAGAATACGTTCGCACGTTACGTCGTTACAGTGACGTCTAATGTCAACAGAGTAACGATCAAGAAGAAGATTGGTGAATGCGGTCGCAGGTAATGACGTGCAGTATAAACAAGGCACCAAACAGAAAGCATCGTGACGGCAAGTGCCGGAAGTAACTCAGTAACATATTAAGATACAAATATGGTAAATATCTTTAATCGAAATGAGCGTGGGTAATAAATAAAGAATATTTTTTAGAAGTCATGGGAAACATAACCATTCTCAATGGTACAGGGGAGACAACCCCTCAACCAGCAGTAAAGGAATATTTATCATATAACAAAGAAAAATTTATATAGGTGCTGGCACTTGAGCGCGCATCAGGGGTGCGCCACAGTGGTAACCGCTGACAAAACCATAAGTAGCAGAAAATCCTGAAATGAGGACATGAGAATATAAACTGAACATAGCACCATGCGATGGTTTTGCAGTAAAACAACTAGGTCAGATAGACTAGCAATCACAAGAAGACATGCATTTCGTGGTCAGAATTTAATCCACGTGTAGTACATCGCAACAGGCATATTAATTTGGCTTCCATTTGACGTAATTTGAGCTGGAGATTCCCGCCCCTTTTCCCCTTATGTGCTTTCAGCAGTCCAATGTACCGTAAATCCGAGATTGAGTCCATTTGATGTTCCAATTGCCAATGAATCGCTAAAGGCGATTTTGGTTCACATGTTCGGAGACTGGACAAGTGTTCTCTAATGCGGAATCTGAGTTGGCGAATAGTACTCCCCACGTAAAGTTTGCCACATACACATATAATGGCATAGACCACAAAAGTAGTCCTGCAGTTAATAAAATCCTTAATCGTGATTGTGGAACCAAATTTGTCAGTGAAAGTTTGACATTTCGGAGAGGCCCATGGGCACTGATTACAGTTCCCACATTTATGGAAACCAGTAGGTTGTTGTAGCCAAGAGGAGTTAGACTTTTGATAATCAAAAAATGAGGGACTGATCTGTGACTTGATAGTGGGGGATCTCAGAAAGGTAAATTTCGGTTTAGGTGATAGATATGGTTCAAGATCCTTGTCCAGTCTCAGAATGTGCCAATGCTTGGCAACCATTTTATACAACAATGAAGAGTCAGCCGTAAATGGGGTAACCAAAGAAATATGTGATAAAGGGTCTTTCGATCTTGGCGTCTTAGTCAGGAGGTCTGGCTGTGTGACATTAGTGAACTTAGCATGAGCATCATTGATAACAGATGTTTTATATCCCCTATTCAGAAAGCGTTGATTTATAATATTACATTCTTTGTCAAAGTCAACGGGACGAGTACAATTTCGTCTAGCCCTATGAAATTCTCCGGTAGGAATATTGTTGATAGTGGTTCTCCTATGGTTGCTTTGTGCTGCCAATATAGAATTCACCTCAGTGGGTTTCCTATAAGTACAAGTATAAAGTTGTTGATCCTCAATGTAAAGGTGTAGGTCCAAAAAATCAATTTGTTTGAAATCACATTTACTCGTGAAATTAATACCAAATGTATTAATATTAGCAAAAGTTAGAAAGTCATTAAAGGTCTCTTCAGTACCTCTCCAAATTAGGAAAATATCATCAATAAACCTTCGCCAAGTGACAATATTGGCGGCATACTGGTTATGGTTCAATAGTTGAGGCTGATTTGGTAACTAATTTGTCTAAACGTACCCTTTCTCTACATGAAATTTCTGCCCTTAATAAAGGCTTATCATTCTCACCTAGTGTATGTACTAACTTTGTCAATTTTCAAGTTGATGTCTTCAAATTTCTGAGAAAACTTAAGCTAAAAAAATTTTTTGCTACTCAGGTGACTACATATAATCCTAAACCCAAACCCGATCCACCCAGTTCTTTCAGCATCGGAGATTTAAGAGCTATTGAAACCCTGGTTTCCCTTAATCAGGAGGCCGGGAGTGACATCTCGAATGTTATTCAGGATTTGAAAATAAATTCCCTCAATATGGACCTCAAGGAACTTAAACTCAAATCTAAATTCACGCCACAATTTGTTAGTGACAATGTCATTGAGACTTTTAATCAAGCATTAACTCGAGATATCCACCAGTACTTGGACAAGCGCTCCAAACCCCAATGGAAATCTAATCTTACCAATAATCAAAAAACCGCTCTACGAGATCTTGCCAATGATACCAACATTGTAATTAAGGAGGCAGATAAAGGGGGTAATATCGTCATCTTAAATTCTATTGACTATATTACTATGGGTCTCAAACATCTTGACACCCCCGGTTGTTATGAGATTCTGAAGTCTAATCCTACAAAACGTGTTGTACTGGATCTAATTGAATTGATCAATGTTTGGCACTCTAGAGGTTATCTTACTGATGATGAAAAGGACTTCTTATTAATTACTGACCCCACTATACCCACAATGTATTTTTTGCCTAAGATACATAAACCTTATGATACTCTACCTGAGGTTAGGCCCATCATGAGCGGTATTAATTGGGCTACCGAGGGCTTGTCCAAATACCTGGATGAAGCGCTTAAACCATTTGTAACCCAAATGAATTCCTACGTTAGAGACAGTTCCCATATCCTACAGGACCTTTTTTCTATTACGTGGCATTCAGACTTTATGTTAGCTACCATTGATGTTGTTGCTTTGTACACCAATATTAACCATGACTTGGCTTTGCTTACATTAGATTATGTGTTTAGAAATAGTTCGGCATCTTTCCTTGAACATGTTTCTATGCTCAAGCAATTTCTACAATTTGTCTTAGCAAATAATGTTTTTCTTTTCAATGATCATTTCTACTTACAATTGAAGGGGGTGGCCATGGGGGCTAAATTTGCACCCTCCTTGGCCAATCTCTTCATGGCATATTTTGAAGAAACACATATTTTGAACCATAACCAGTATGCCGCCAATATTGTCACTTGGCGAAGGTTTATTGATGATATTTTCCTAATTTGGAGAGGTACTGAAGAGACCTTTAATGACTTTCTAACTTTTGCTAATATTAATACATTTGGTATTAATTTCACGAGTAAATGTGATTTCAAACAAATTGATTTTTTGGACCTACACCTTTACATTGAGGATCAACAACTTTATACTTGTACTTATAGGAAACCCACTGAGGTGAATTCTATATTGGCAGCACAAAGCAACCATAGGAGAACCACTATCAACAATATTCCTACCGGAGAATTTCATAGGGCTAGACGAAATTGTACTCGTCCCGTTGACTTTGACAAAGAATGTAATATTATAAATCAACGCTTTCTGAATAGGGGATATAAAACATCTGTTATCAATGATGCTCATGCTAAGTTCACTAATGTCACACAGCCAGACCTCCTGACTAAGACGCCAAGATCGAAAGACCCTTTATCACATATTTCTTTGGTTACCCCATTTACGGCTGACTCTTCATTGTTGTATAAAATGGTTGCCAAGCATTGGCACATTCTGAGACTGGACAAGGATCTTGAACCATATCTATCACCTAAACCGAAATTTACCTTTCTGAGATCCCCCACTATCAAGTCACAGATCAGTCCCTCATTTTTTGATTATCAAAAGTCTAACTCCTCTTGGCTACAACAACCTACTGGTTTCCATAAATGTGGGAACTGTAATCAGTGCCCATGGGCCTCTCCGAAATGTCAAACTTTCACTGACAAATTTGGTTCCACAATCACGATTAAGGATTTTATTAACTGCAGGACTACTTTTGTGGTCTATGCCATTATATGTGTATGTGGCAAACTTTACGTGGGGAGTACTATTCGCCAACTCAGATTCCGCATTAGAGAACACTTGTCCAGTCTCCGAACATGTGAACCAAAATCGCCTTTAGCGATTCATGGGCAATTGGAACATCAAATGGACTCAATCTCGGATTTACGGTACATTGGACTGCTGAAAGCACATAAGGGGAAAAGGGGCGGGAATCTCCAGCTCAAATTACGTCAAATGGAAGCCAAATTAATATGCCTGTTGCGATGTACTACACGTGGATTAAATTCTGACCACGAAATGCATGTCTTCTTGTGATTGCTAGTCTATCTGACCTAGTTGTTTTACTGCAAAACCATCGCATGGTGCTATGTTCAGTTTATATTCTCATGTCCTCATTTCAGGATTTTCTGCTACTTATGGTTTTGTCAGCGGTTACCACTGTGGCGCACCCCTGATGCGCGCTCAAGTGCCAGCACCTATATAAATTTTTCTTTGTTATATGATAAATATTCCTTTACTGCTGGTTGAGGGGTTGTCTCCCCTGTACCATTGAGAATGGTTATGTTTCCCATGACTTCTAAAAAATATTCTTTATTTATTACCCACGCTCATTTCGATTAAAGATATTTACCATATTTGTATCTTAATATGTTACTGAGTTACTTCCGGCACTTGCCGTCACGATGCTTTCTGTTTGGTGCCTTGTTTATACTGCACGTCATTACCTGCGACCGCATTCACCAATCTTCTTCTTGATCGTTACTCTGTTGACATTAGACGTCACTGTAACGACGTAACGTGCGAACGTATTCTCTCTGTTGACATCATACGTCAATGTAACGACGTAACGTGCGAACGTATTCGTCGGCGTCACTTCTGTGACGGACTTGACGCTAGTCCTTAATACGGAGCCTTTTCTGGTACACAATGATTGGAATTGTCCAGATATATTAGGATTCCTTCTCGATTAGTCGAGTAAGTACCTCTTCCCATGTGACCTTGGATTGTCTTCTTTTCTTTGTATAAGCGCAAGTTTTAGCTTATGCTTTGTGATGATTTCGCTTTTAGGTATACTTTCACGCCGGACATTTGAGGTTTCTGATATTCTTTTACCCATACATAACCCACCCGGACTGATGGGGTGAGTGGTTTTATTAATATATTTTCTCATAACAATTTGTTTAACTTTTACTTAAGCTTATAACTTACTCTAATTCGAGTTCTTCCTTGAACAGGATATTGCCATAACAGCTGTTATTTACTATTTTTGAAGGGTAAGCTACCCTACCTTATTTTCTTCAACAAAATTCTTTAACTCAGTAACTCCTCACTTTGGCTTTATTTAGTTTTATTTGAGGTGTGGTTTCATCGATGTCAATAATAAACTGGTTATTGTAACTATATCTGTTTGGTCTACTGGACATCACTAATTCTCATGAAGTTAATTGTTGATTACCACCGGAGTTTTTTTTTGGCTGGCACTTGGGCTTGCATGGGGGTTGTGCCGCGGGGTGCTGTTCACAATTAGCCTAGAGAAAATGACAAGGACTTAACTGAATTCATTTTACGATTTTGTGTTCCTTTGTTTTTGTTTATCTATATCCATCTGCCACTGCTGTACTACCCTCCTTACCTGATTCCTGGTATGTTTGTTTACTCTTTTACATATTTTTTGTATAATTGTTATTTTTTGAATATGCTGACTTTGTGATGTCACTGATGTATGTCATTTAGCCTTGAAAACGACCCGAGTGTCGAAACACGTGTCGGCTATTTTTCAATCAACTTTATTACTCAATCAACCTTATTAAAATACTGTATTTTGATTTCTGGTTGTCAAATTGTAATAGTGTTGAGCGCAACCCTATCCCCCCCCCCCTTTTTATAAAACTATCATCCTAGGTACCCCAACCTATATATCCAAACTTAGCCCGGACTATGCCAACTTCATTATTGATGGAAACATCATAAAAGTAGCTAGCGAAGTGAAAACTCTAGGATTTTACCTAGACACCACCATGAACTTTGCCGAACAGGTTAACTCTCTAGCCTCTGCTACCGCATGCAGATGCAAACTTGTCAGAGATAGTAAGCAATTCCTTTCCACAGACATCTGCATGACACTTGCCAGAGCCCTTATACTATCCAAATTGGATTATTGTAACAGACTATACATTGGGGCAACTAAACAGACCATTCACAAAATTCAAGTCCTCCAGAATAATGCCCTGAGAGCAGCACTCAAGATTAACAGAAAGGAGCATATATCCTCTGTAAGAAAAGAATACAAATGGCTATCCACTTTTGATAAAATTCAACTCAAGATCGCTTCCCTCACACACAAGTGCCTCAACAATAAAGCACCACCCTACCTCATGGACATCTTATGTAAAAGAACCTCATCCAGACCAACAAGAACAGCTAACGCGAACTGTCTCCAAGTTCCGCGATTCAAACTCTCCACTATAGGAGGACATAGCTTCCCAGTCAAGGCTGCGCAGCTGTGGAACTCCCTCCCCTATGGCATCAGAGAACCTCAGCCCTTCGCTAACTTCAGACAGAACCTGACCAGGTGGCTGAGAGCTAATGACATCTAACTACTCCAACCTGCATGACTTTTTAGATGCACCTCCCCTGACACAACTGTATATCATAACCATACGACTATCCAGGATACAGGCACCTGTCACCTCATTGCTCCTTGACCCTGATCCTGCCTTGTACATACCTGCTAATTGTAACTTGATGATGTCTGTACTTTCCTACTTATCATGTATTTGTAACTAAGTTGAGCATATTCTTGTCTGTTGCGCCCTGATGCCCCAGGGTATGGTGCGCTATATAAATAATAAACTAAACTAAACTCAACTAAACCCAGTTAGAGGACACAGATATTTGTTGATTGCAGGGAGGGGGACGTCAAAGGGGAGCATAGAGACACCGGGTCTCGGGTGGCCATGTGGCAAATGTTCTCTAGAGGCCAGACTCCTGCACAGTGCAGGAGATGACTCTCCTTGGAATGAAAGTCTGAGCACTGGGAAAGGGCCCGGAGGCACGATGGAGTGGGGGCGGTGGGGATGAGGGGATGATGATAGATTGTTACAGTGTCCTTCTGTGAACGCTGCCAGCATCTGTGGGGCATTGGTGGGGTATTGGTGGGGAGTGTTGTTATGTTTGAGGAGGATGATAGTTTGTTGCGGTGTGCCTCTGCAAACACTGCCGGCATCCGTGGGGTGTTGGTGGGTAGGAGTGTTGTTGCATTTGGAAAGGACGAGTTTGTCATGTTGTGGCCCTGCGAATACTGCAGGCATCTGTGGGGTATTGGTGGATAGAAGTGTTGTTGTGTTTGGGTCAGCGTTTCTGTACATCTATCGAGAGTGAAGAGTGGGGGATGATTTCAAAAGGAGTGAGGGAAAAGCCAGGTTTTGATGAGCCAATGGAGGACTCTCCATGTAGGGCTGATGTTTTCTTTGGGTGGTACGTTAATGAGCAGATGGGCTGCCGCGTTTTGAATTCTTTGCAGTTTCCTTAGCTGAAACACTGGTGTGCCTAGGTAAAGGCAGTTTGCGTAGTCTAAGCGGGAAAGGATTATGGAAATGATGGCGGAGAAACGATGAGGATAAGTGAGGTAAGGGAAGGTACACCTGAGGATGCATAGGTGGAAGAAACAGGTACTGGAAACAGAGATGACTTGTTGGAAGAGGGATACATCTGTGTCCAGTGTTTATATGAGGATTTACTCTGAGGTGAAGGTTGCTGGTGGCGGGCATAGGGATTGCGGCCAGGTTGGGGGAGGAGCAATGTTTTCCCACAGATTAGGATTTCAGTTTTCCCAGAAATGAGGATGAGGTGGTTGGTCGTCATCCAATAGTCAATATCAGAGAGGCATGATGACAGATCTGTGTGGTTGGGGCCTGGTGATTTTGGGATTTTAAGGATAATCTGAGTGTCATCTCCTCAGTTGTAGCAGGTAAGACTGTGGGAGCGGATAAGAGCGGACAGAGGGTTTAGATAGATGTTGAAGAGCAGGAGAGATATGGATGCTCCTTGTGGGACTCCTTTTGTTACTGGTCTTGAGGTGGAGGTGAACGGATGGAGGATTTGTGAGTGATTAGAGATGAAAGAGGAGATTCAAGAGAAGGCTGTGTCTTTGATTCCTAATGAGTGTAGCCTGTTTAGGAGAATGGTATGGTCGATGGTATCGAAGGCGGCAGAGAGGTCCAGAAGGATGAGTGCACTCATCCTTCTCCTAGGATGTTAAGTGATGGATGGACATTGAGGATGGTTGTTAGAGCATCGCACATCATGGCTGTAAAGTTTTTGTTGTAGCCAGGGGGTCTGTAGATGAGTAGGAAGCTGTGTGAGGTGGAGGGTGAGAGTTGGAATTTTACCCGGAGGGATTTGTAGTCTGTGGTGTTGGCTGAGGTGTCCTTAATTATTAGTGGAAAATGGTGTTTGTATAGTATCAAAACTCCTCCACCCCTTTGTGATCTGTTCCGTACAATCATGCTCAATGGGCCCGTAATCGTCAGTAAACCAGGTCTCTGTGATGAAAAGGATGTCTGGATTTTCCGCTGTGATGAGGTCAAAGATGTTGAATTTGTTTTTGGGGACTGACCTGGCATTGATGAGGGCGCAAGACAGTTGGTGCGGTATGTTTTTAAGTGCTGGACAGGTCGGGTGGGAATGATAGGAGGAGGGGGAGTGGAGGAGGAGGGGGTGGCCGGGGATTGGGGGAGAGTGCGACTGGGGGGCGTTAGGGAAAATGGGTTGGTCGGAATGGGTAGGGGCAAAAGAGTGGGCAGTGGACGGTGTGGGGAATTGAAGTTGGACCATGGGGGATGAGCAAAGAGGGGAATAGAGCTAGGACCAGGTTGAGTGCCGGCAGTCGGGGAAGAGTGTATCCAGGGGGGCACATTAGGGAAAAGGGGTTGGTTGGGGTGGATAGGGGAAAAGGGGTGGGCGATCGAGGGTCTGGGGACGAGGCATGGGGAACTGGAGTTGGACCAGGGGGGCTGGGCGGAGAGGGGAATAGGGGTAGGACCGGGTTGGGTGCCAGTGGGGAGGTTTGGTCCCTATAGTGAGGTGGCATGCATTGGGATTTGGGTTGGAGAACAGGAAAACCTAGGAAGGGCCTGGCATGGTCTTGGTATGGGCCTTTCCTTCCTTTCAGGTGGCCCATGGGGTGTGGGTGAGAGTGGGGGTAGGCTGTGGAGGTTGGGATTGTGTCCTGGACTGCTCTTGCTGTGCTAAGAGAAGGGAATCATGGGTTGGTGGTGGGGGTGCTATATTTCTCGGGCGAAGTGCAAGTAGAGGGTGCATTCGGGTAGCTAGCTAGTGGGTGGGGTGGGGTGGAAAGGTTGTTTTACCTGGGTTGCTGGGTGGTTCGTAATATTTCAGGGTGTCAATGTTTCTGCTCCCGCTCTCCATCTTGCTGCTCTTGTTTGAGTGGAGCAAGATCTACTTGGAGGGTGTAGCAGGTGGCAGGTGGAAGGCTGGGATGATGGACTGTGCATTAAGGGTGGCTGAGTCAGGGTGTGATGGGTCTTGTCAGGCCTACTGGTACACATGCAGCTCTGATTTGGCCAGTGTTTGGCTTGGTGTCTAACCTGTGGTAAGGGTACATCAGATTATGTGATTGAGTAGAGGGGGCACGTCCAACTGGGCACGTCCAACTCGGGGAACAACACTAGGTGTGTACTTCGGACAACCCCTACTAGGAGCAGGTTTTGGGGCACCTGGATAGAAAGGGTATGGGGGAGTGCACCTAAAAGGGGTTACCACAGTAGACAGTAAAGCATAGTACCTCCTAGATTTGGGACACATGGATAGAGGGAGAGACGCCTAAATGGGAATACAACAGTAGTCAGTACACATGCTGCCGCTATGGGTTTACAGACTACTGGTGGGGCATATAGCAAAACCTAGACAGAATGGTCAAGGGAGTGGAATCTTTAGCATCCCGAATGTGCACTCCACCATGGCACCATTGGCACCATGTGCAGAAATGTTTCTTACCTCAGCTGGTTTGGCAGGATTCCGGTACGGCGTCATCATGTATGGGGACAGCGGGAAGGCATTGTCTACAAATGTGTACATGGTTGTTATTGGCATGTATTGTCATGGTCTGTTGTTCAGTGTGTCACATGCATGCATGTGCATGACAGTTCATACTCACCAATGAGCCATGTTTTGCCATATTTTCCAGATGCTAGGGCCCGGTGGAGTGGTGACTGGCGGTACAGGTAGCTATCATGCGTGCTGCCAGGGAAATTGGCATACACTTCCATGATCAGTCCATTAGCGTCACACACTATCTGCACATGAATAGAATGTCAGTGTTTGCGATTGCAGTAAATGTGCTTAGTCAATCGGTGGGGCTGTAGCATTACATGTGTACATTCAGTTGTACCTAGTACACGTGGAAAGTGTGCTACTGCGTATAATTCCTGGCACACTCTCTGCTTTTCCTCCAGTGTTCCGGGCATATATATGTCCCTGCGCTCACACGCATGTGTTGTAATACATGACAATACCTGGTGGAGATAGCGGGATTGTGTGGCCTGCGATATCCCACCAGCTATTGCTGTGGTTCGCTGGATGGAACCAGTTGCAATGAAATGGAGTGCAGTCAGCACTTTCTCGAGGGGGGTAAGGGCATCGGAGCAGATAGTGGGTGATGTTAGGTCATGTTCCCACTCCCTGACAAGGTCTAGGATTACATGGGGGGGCTAATACCTAGCATATATCTGGTTATCAGTCATCCCGAAAAGCGTGGTGTGTTGTGCAAAAATCTGGGCCCTGGGCATCCTCCTCCTCCGGTGTCTGTGGACGATAGCTCCTGCTATTGATGGGTCCATCATAGCCGGGGATGTTGGTTTGGTGTGCATTGCATGCTTTGTACACATTGGATCCTATGTGCGTTCAACTTTACACCTGCTATCATGTGGCGGATGTATCACGGGGTTTGTGTGTGCCTTTTCCCGACGCAAGGTTACGCGTTGAAATTCATGAATATGGTTGGGTTTGCGGTGGAACAGGCGAGCAATTGCTTAGCATGAAACGTCCCTCAACACGCCCACATTTTCCTTTGTTCTTCCTCATTCTGCGTGTTCCGCCCCCTATTTGGGTCTCTTCATAGGTCCGGGCCACACGCTGTGAGGAGTCTGGCGTAAGGCGCTTAACGGCTCGCAGAGATGTGCTCAGCCTGTGTGGGGGCCCCGCAAGTACGGGAAAATTTGTCCAGCAAAGTCGATTCATGAATCGATGAACATGGTTTTGCGTGTAGAATGGCCTGCAAAGTCCAGATTTCACCGCAATTAATTCCATGAATCAGGGACTATGTGTGTGTATGAGCCCTAATTGCAGGTTTTATTTTGGAGGGGAGTAATACTAAGTGATTTTCTGTGCCCTTTACTGGCCTAGATTGCAGTTGCCAGTGGCACTTATATATACATCCACACACATATATATTTCAACACACGCTTCATTGCTGTAAAACCCAAGCCCCATCAAGGTCTGTGGCGGGCACCAGCCTGCCCACTCTCCCCTCCCCTCTTCTGTCTTGGGATTTTTGGATTGCCTGCAAACCCTGCTGCAGGTGTGCCTCCTCCATGCAGAAAAGGTAAGAGGGGGGAGGGTATGGGGCCCTGGGTGTGTTATAGGTCCAGAAAAGGGGATGAATCAAGAGAGGGGTCAGGTGTGAGGAGGCAAGGGATAGGGGAAAAGCTTCTAAGACAATGTATGTCATGAGGTAAGTGATTCCTCAAGTATATTGGGTATTAACGAGGGAGGGGCGTCGAAAGGAAATAATGGTTTGCTATTGTGAGTGATATTTGCCATATGATTTACACATAACATACAACATGGGGTAAGCATGGGGTATTTACCACATCCTACGCTTATACATATCCTATGAATAAATATCCCATGCCATCCTTACTCATAATTTGGTGGTATGCTAAAATTAGGATTTTTTTAAATTACATATATTTGTACTGCTGCCAACAAACGTACAGAATGAGGCCCCTAGAAAGATATTTCAACATCTTTCTTTGGATAAATCAAACATCCAAATACCATTCCCCTGAGGAGACCTAGGGAGATAATGAGGTATGTAAACTTAATGAATATTGGGCAGGCAATACGCCCTATGAAACGAGTAAACATGTCATTGTAGTATGCATGGTCACCATTTAAAAGTAGATGATTTCCTGATAGAAAATAAGCTCCAGAACGCAGCAGTAGATTCATGTCATTTGGTCAGGTAGTCTATGATTTCTTCCTATTCCATTACGTGCATCAACAACTGACAGAAAAGTCTCATATAAGGAGGTGGACTGTAGATTCCAAATGTATACTTGACGATAGCTTTCACTGAATCGTTTTGAGTGGAGCTAGTGGTTTTGCAGTTCCATGAATCAGGGTGGAGCAGTGCAATGTGTATTTTTGCAGTGCAAAGTAACCTTGCACGGCAAAAAGACACTTTGCACGGTTCCATGAATCAGGGTGTTTGTTGGCAGTGCAAAGACAATTTGCACCAGTGAAAAGACATTTTGCACAATGCAAGACAATACATGAATCAGGCCCAGAGTCGTCTGGGGTTCTCATAATTCACTTATCAGAGAATCGATGTATGGCTTCTTGGTAAGAAAAATAATGAGGGGTAGAAAATGAAGAACTCGGAGCACCAGGTAGATGTCCTCTAACAATGTCATCATAGCTCAAAGGGCGTCAGGACGAATACAAGCGCAAAACCCTTCCTGGTGGGAACAAAGACTCAATAGGACATGTTTCACAATGGTGTGCCCAACAATTTTGTTTCAATAACAATTATCGTTGATTTATATTTCATCAACGCTAATTAATTTCTCAGGATTATCTGCTTTTGACCAATTTCCAACTTTATTGCTATATTATTTTAACACTGCAGGTTTTTTGTATTTTCTGTTGCTCCATAAATTAATTATTGCAAGCAATATTTTAAATGTTCAATACTTTCGTTGAATATAGCATCTTTCTTTTCATAATTAATTCTTCAAGTATAGTGTTACAAACATCCCATACTACAACAGAATATTTTTTACATATACTAAACAAACAATTTCCTCTGTGACCCCACGAGATGTGATACCCACTTAACATCCACGTGAGCATGTATCCACATTTCTTTTTTGATCAGGTCGAAAGGACGTCATGAGGCAGTTCATGTGCCTTGAGGAAATAGTTGAAAAACTATTTTAGAGAAAAACAGATTACCAAGCAATTGGCAAGTCAATATGAGGATTTGGAATAAGGTGAGAGCAGCACAGGGACCCATTGATCATGGGGAGGCAGAGAAAATCAGAATATAAACTGTATCTCCAAAGTTAATTTAACAGTCATGTAACCTTTGGAATGACAATATAAAAATATTATAATGTTTTTATATGGTGCTTCATGCCCAGTCAATCCCAACTTCTATGTTCGGTAATAATAAATGTTATTATTTCCCGATTCGGAAGTACTCCATTGTTTTACTTTAAAATATTGAGGGTCTTTGTCGGCCCTGCCAGGATGCATGCCTGTGTCCGGCAGGCTGAACACAGATGTCAAAAAGGGGTGCCTAACTTGCTGAGTTATACCTCCAGCATACAGAATTTAGTGAAGAAGTGCTTGAAGTTTCCCTCTGAAATTCATATATGATATGATATGATAGGTTATTTATAACGCACTTAATACCCAGAGGTCTCAAAGCAATGACTTGGGGATCGAACCTGTGGTGCTTGGTGACATCTTGCTACCAAGGCGAGCACGTTGCCCCTGAGCGATCCTCCCGAGATATGGAAGAGCCATTGCCCTATTCAGTGCAGTGAATGACTGCCTTTACACGGATCACTTTCTAATATTATCAAATGTAATTGGACATTCACAGGACCCTATAGATTTAGAAATTTGTTTAGATGCTATTTACAATTTTGACTACTTTGTTCAACTATGTAATATCTGAGTCATTGCCCTGGATCTTCTCTGGCAGATATTGACAACATGTTTAGATGTGGTACTATATATCAAAATAATGTACACTTTCTACAAGGATATTAGAGTTGTAAATCTTATTAGCACCCGTGGTGCGGATCGCAGGCTGAAACCTGTAATCTCAGCCCACGTTCCACAGAAACCGCAGGCTGTTCCATGCCCTCCCCTTTTAAAAATGTGTCTTGAAAAAACCAACCATCCCCCTACCCATCTCCACATACTTGTTTGTGGCGGCGGCGCCGCCTCCCGCTGCCGCCACAACAGCTTCCCTTTTCCGGCCGCCATGGTCATAGAAGATGGGATCCATGGCGGCCATTTTGCTAAAGTATTTTCATTCATTCAATGGGGCGCAATTGGAACTGATAACTTGAGCTGCCGGGCCATTACCCGACGTTCCAGCCCTCGGAATGGGGCTTAACGCTATATTAATGACTGTTTACTGTGAGATTATCTTGTCAACAGGAGCTCTAGAAAAGAATGCACTTTGTTTAGATGTATATTGATCCTCTTGCTTGCCTCATCAACATTGACTCTGGGATTATTCCGTCTAATGCTGAAACTCACGAAAGGAAGAGTACACTATACGTTGACAATCTGGCCATATTCACTAGTGATAGCACAACCTACTGAGCAAGCCCTTAAATCTTGATTGAAGAGCGTCAGTGTTGGCGAGTTATGAAAGTTGCCACTCACTGAAGAAAGAGAAAGTAACTATCTATTCATGACATGACCAACTATGGATAGTTACCAAGAGTAGTTGAGATCTATTTTAAAAGTGGGTGTCCTCAGTTTGTCCTTTGTGGAAAGGGTATATTTGGTAAATGTTTTTAGAAAATACTTGATAAAATTGATATTTCTCTTTCATACATGTATCAAAAGAACACAGTGCCCAATGTCACACTTCATCAGAGCTTCAATGGAATTTGGAACACGTTACAAAACCTATGAAGACACTAATAACATGGGGCACGGTTCAGTATAACTTTTTGGGCTAGTCAACGGAAAATTCTAAGATGAAGTATAACCTGATTATATACATCAATCATGAAATGGAAAGACTGTATATGATATTAGAAATGGTCAACCCATATCAGACCAATAATTAATTTCTTATTCAAAAATAGTTTGCCAAAGTATTTTAAATAAAATGTGGACTCTTACACTATGCATTGTGCCAGTAGGATATGGCATGAAATCTTGAAGAAGCAAAATGTGCAATTAGCTTTCTCATTTCATGGTATGTAGATTTTTACCTGCAATTCTGAAAGATTCCACAATGTTTTTAAACCTTTACAATGGGGTGACTTTCTAAATTTAAGAGACTTCCATAATGGGGAGCCCCACAAAGACTGCTAACAACTTTCATTCGAAGTATACACTACACTAAACAGACAGATTGGAGCCCACCAATAAACAGACATTTCCAAGACACTGCACACAAAAGTGGACAATTGTTTGTATGATGTTAATTCAGAGGGAAAGTTTGTTTCCGAAACATCTGTAAAGCAGTCATGAGTAGCACACCCTCATACCTGGTGGCTAAGCTCCAACATATCAGGTGACAGACGCTCCTCGTACAGACAATCAACCAACCGGCTCGAACCACAACTAGCCCGTAAAGGGAGGACACGCAAGCCTTCTCTTGTCATGCACCCATCCTCTGGAACTCGATCCTAGTATTGGCACTGAATGCCCCCACAATTCTCCAATTTTGCAAATCTCTCCAAACGTGGCTTTTCCTACAACACCTGGCCAAAGACTAACCCCGATGGATGCACAGATTGAGTCATATATCGCAACTCACAATACTGTGCTACTGCTGAAAGATGCCAGCCTAATTGATGGCTACTCACACTCTGGAGAGCACCCCGCTGCTCTCGAGCTAACTCTGTGCTTTAAACAATAAATTAAACATTAAAAAATAATCTGGTATCAGTGCCTTTCATCTCTATTGGATGAATATGCAAACTGGATCATGCCAAAATTGTTTGAAACTCTGGTTCTCTCATGAAGGGTGCCTCTGAAGATTTGATCTAGGACTAAACTAAAAAGGTTGCCACGATTCAAGTTTGAAACAAGTTTGAAAACACAAAGGTTTAAAAGCCAACAGTGAGAAGAAATTCCCAAAAAAGTAGCAGACATTAAAATAATCAGGAGGCCGAGCTTGCAGAGCAGTGTGGAGGGTTTGCCTACATTGTAATATTAAATGAAGCAAATTATATAGGACTTATATTTCTGGAAAGGGGTAGTGCCAGGAAGGCACAAAGGGTACATGGGGATATTCCATATTAAAATCAGGGCTCCCTGTTTCTATATTAACTGTTTAATACGGCTAGAGATAGAAACATGTTGGATCACTGTCTGTATTGAGTTGTTAAATACAGAATAATTTAGAGAGGGGTGCCAATGTGGGGAAAGTGAAGGTGAAAGCCCCCCTAGGACTACACAAATGTAATAAATAAAACTAATCCAAAAATAAGATGCAGTATATATATCGTCTTGGAAAGATAGCTCAGGGGCAATGTGCTCGCCTTGGAAGTAAGACGACACGGAGCACAACAGGTTCGATCCCCGGGTCTGCGCTTAGAAACCTCTGGTTATTAAGCGTGTTATAAATAACATATCATATCATATAGTGCAGATTGCAGTCAGCTAATAAGGAAAGAGCTATTTAAAGTTTGGGCCCTTGACTGCTGAGTCAAATATTATCAAGGTGATGTTATTGGTCATTTGGAGGTTTTAAATTGTATAATAACCCTTGGCAAATACACATAACAGATAAGGAAACATACTAGTTATGGCTTAATATATTTGGAGACAAAAATAATAAATAGGGAAAATATTGATCATATACTAGGTATAAAAACAAATATAGATAGATGAAGACTAAATACCGACAACATAATAAATACAATAAAACTTTTGTTATAATCTTGGAAAAAATACAAGGCGATTAACCTGAATTAGAAGATAGGACGCAGTAAGGGAGGGGGATGTCAGTAAGGCGGCAGAGAGAGCAGATCCTACAGCAGGTCTCATGAAAAATGCAAGATGTATTGTGGAGCTTTGTGTAAAACCTTTAATCTTTTGCTACACAGTGAGTACGTTTTTACCGTTTCCCGTAGGTATTTCATCGGGAGGCCTGGAAAGGTGAGATTTAAGTAGACCCGAGAGCTGTAAGAGGCCTCCCTGTTGCTGTGTCCAATCTGTCTCCAATGAAACACTTTGAACACGTGATTTATTTGAAATGGCGCCGTCTTCCTGTCAGACAGAGCAATGGGCTGAGAGGGCCGTCTCTTTCACATACCGCATATCAATGAACCCAACACGTGTCTCTAATGTCAATTCCCTCTGCACAGTCCCCACATGTTCCCAATCCATCAGTCGGTGTGATGCGTGGGTTTTAGACACACACATAAAACCTATGTTAAGCATCAATATGCTGGACAAATACAATAATTACATATATTTAACAAGATTATTCAAGGCCAGAAGATCAACGCAAGGACAGTTGATTCTATGACAAGACAGGAGGCTCATATTATGCATTCAATCTTTACTCTGAAACCACAGCAGCAAAGAAAGATTTTACAAAAAAAAAGTTGAAAAAAACAGAACTAAATAGAGTTCAATGTCAATGTAAGGGGAGCTCCCCAATCCATCATGGAGGACATGTCATGCCCTGCAGGAGACCAATGAGCAGGCACCCTTCCTTTATAAGTCCATTACTCTAAACCCAACTCCTCTTTCTTTGCTGCTGACATCACAGCTAAGTCACTCCTTCTAGTTGTGCTTTGCATGCTAGTCAATAATTTTCAAACAGTTGATATAATATTTTATATTGTGTTGTTTATTGCTATACATTATATACTCAGTGCAGCAGAGTTTATTTCATGGGCCGGGTGGCCCTTCAGATTCAGCTTCAGCCCGCGTGTGCGGCAGAGTTTGTTTCATGGGCCAGGTGGCCCTTCGGCTCCAAGCCGCGTGTGTGGCAGAGTTTGTTTTCATGGGCCGGATGGCCCTTCGGCTCCAAGCTGCGCGTGCAGCGGAGTTTGTTTAATGGATGGGGGCCCCTCAGCTACAAGCCGCGCGTGCGGCTGTGTGTGTTATTGTTCAATTGTGACTGTGTTTCAGGTGTCGGTTGGCCCGCCCACTCCTTCCCCAGCGCTCTCATTTCAGCGCATGGCCCACCTTTCTCTCTGGGTGAGGGTATTATCAGTTTGAGATCCCGGCTGGGTCACGTGGGAGCATATCTACAGTGTGGTTATATTTATTTATATATGAGTATATATTGTTTTAACTTTAGCCTGCCCATGGGGGCGTCATTTGTTTGGCAGTATTCAGAAAGCTTCTGCTGCAGCGCCTGAGCAAGATGGCTCAATAAGGGGGCTGCAGGTTTACCATGCAGTAGGACCTGGGTTCGATTCCCGCCATGTCCAGTGTACACATTTGGATATATGTGTATATATATATATGTATTTACATATGTGCATTTTAAAATATTGAAATTTTAATTTTGTTTTCAAATTGGTATTTTTCAGTATATGTGACACTAATTCGTGAAGAGCCTCATACGCTGCCAGTCTGCAGCTTTATTTATTTATTTAAGTGCTGTGCAGGGCTTAGGTGATTTGCTCTCACTGTAGGTGCCATAACCTGTTCGGTTTCAGGTTCTGCCTGAGTTCTGATGCGAGGTTTCTCCTCATGTACTGCTGGGTACCACACCCTGCTGGGGTGAGCAGTTTGAGGTGCACTTGCTCAGTGTATTCCTCCCTTAAGGTTGTCAGCTTTGTTTAGGTGCTGCATATGGCATTGGTGATTACCTTCACTGTATGTGCCATAACCTGCTCGGTGGCAGGCTTTGCCTGTTTTCTTCTGCAAGGTGAACCCCTCGTATGCTGCTAGTTCCACACCCTGCTGTGAGCAGTTTGAGGTGCACTTGCTCAGTGTATTACTCCCTTAAAGTTGAGAGCTTTGTTTAGGTGCTGCATATAGCATTGGTGATTTCCTTCACTGTATGTGTGCCCCTCGTATACTGCTGTTCCTCACCCTACTAGAGGGAGCAGTGGAGGTGCACTTGCTCAGTGTACTCTTTTGCTAAGCAATATATATATTTAGGAGGTGCCTGGAGCACATTTTCGTTTTCAGGATTGTCAGTAGCCCAGATAGCTCAGTGAGCATCAGCTTCTATAAGGGACCGGGGTTCGGACCCCGGTGTGGGCGTAACCCCACTTCCTTGGGCATTTTGTATTATTTTTTATATTATTCATTAAATACTTTAAAGAAAAGAGTGTGTGGAGGTGGTTGTAAACAGACCCATGTGGGGGGTTGTACCTTCCTCTCTAGACATCACTCAGGTGTTAAGCTTCGTCTTTTAGTTAAATATGTCGCCCTTTACATTAGCTAGTTTCTGGACAACTCAGTCCGTTCCTTAGGCATTTCTTTCCCCAATATCAATTGTTCCACTCAGTACCCGGGTTTATGTCCCTATGGAGGGCTGCAGAGCTTGATTTTCTCTTTGGAGGGTAGCGTGTTTCCCTTACTATTTGTCCCATTATGACATTCATTATACAACTTGGACTATTGATGGGGACAAGGTAAGCTCGAGGGTAACTGTTCAGTTTTGTTGCAAGGCAGGTTGAGCAACCATGTTCTTTGGATGCAGTGTTTGGAAACACTTGCTGGTATCAGAGGGACGGGTTACCAAATAATAACTTTCTGGCGCCCGCCCTATGGTTTTTCCTCCCAAGGATTGGCCTGTTTCCGCTAATCATCTAGTGGTGTGTTTCAATTTCTCCTCTGCTCGAGGAGTACAAGCAGGGTTCGATACCCTCAAGAGAGTTGTTTAGTTTCTTTCATTATATATTTCCCTAAAGTGCAGCGAATAGAGTGCTGGCTTTCGGGCTGGTTTTCAAGTCTGTGCAGAGCCTACTGATGTAGGGTCCTAATTTTGGAAGGGTCTAAATCAGTCTTTCATCCTGCTGAGATCGATAAGTGAATACCTCACACCACTCACTGTGGGTAGTAATGATGAGCAACACTTGTATACCTGAGGGTTCGTAGCTCTATATATGTGCTATTATGCTTTGGGCAATGTACTTAATGTTTTCCTTTCCCTGATCCTCAGAGAGGCCAGTCAGCCTTACATGCATACGGAGGCTCAGGCCTCAGGGTTTGAAGGGACAGTGGTCCCAGTTTTCTTTTCAACCTTTAATTTACGGGGCATGATAATTATCCCAAAGTACTTGTCTCCCCTTATTCCCCTTCCCGCCACTCTGGAGGGGGGATGGCATCGTACTGTTACACCTCTTGGAGTAACACTGGATGGTTTCTGTTTTTCCTTTAACAGGAGTTCGGGCTCTTGACCAGTGCAAAACTCGCACTGGGCATTTCCCTCCCGTCAGGTTTACTTTCCTTTGCACCAATTTCCTGGTATTTCACTAGGTTAAGCGGAGCCCCCTTCCACGGTCATGGGGGTTGGTTAAAAGTGCAAGAGTGTATTTATTTTAAGGGTGCAAAGCGGGGCTTTAGTGTGGTCCTCAGGGTAGCCTTCTTCTGGGAGTGCTACTCATCTTCCATCGAGGTTATTACAGCCCTCTATAACAGGGCGTTCCAACGTCTCTACATTAACCATCTCAGAAGGTGTCTGTCAGTGCGATTACCAGAGGGCTGGGATATATTTAGTTAATGACTTGGTTCTCCTTGTCACCTGCATGGCAGGTAGACCTTTTGGGTTTTCACAAGAGATTGTTTTTTAATAAGGTGCCAGCACGGGGTGCTGGGGGCTGCAAGGTTCTTCAGATTGGTTAAGATAGAGGTTAGTTCTCTTCTGGTGAGCAACTTCATTTTAACTGTATAGTGATCAGTTCTTTGCAGTTTAGAGACTTTACAAAGACTATGGAATTAAGTGGTCCTCCTTCGGTTAGTTTATGATGCTCTAGGGGATTCATCATCCATGGAGGAGGGAACAAGGTCCAAGCACCTGGCACATCTACAAGGGGGTTCGGATATCACTGTAATGGTAACGATTGGATATAAGATATGTTTTGTCTCCTTGCCAAGTTCAGTCTCTTAAGAGTCAGGTTTTTTGTAAATATCTTCCTTTGTCATGATAGCAGAGTCCTTCTTCAAGAGTTCAGGAGGTCTGAGGGTCTCCATCTTGGCAGTTTGGCAGGTTTAACTCTTCAGGTGGGTCCATTCTGCTTCTGCCTCCAGAGGACATACCTTTCTTAGTATACACATATGTCTGGGGACAATTGTGTGTTAAGTCTATTGCTTTTCAGCTCCGCTCAGGATAGGTCGTCCTATTACAGGTTAATAAAATGACCTTTTTTACTCCCATTTTACCTTTTATGACGATTTGTCTTTCGCACTTGATTTCCCAGTGTAGTTATGTGACATGTCCTGTTTCTAATACGATATCTTCCTTTAACGCATGGGATGGAACCTACAAAGCTCTCACCCCTAAGGGGTATATTTCTTTATCTCCAGGAGAACTAAGTGTTTATCTTCTTTTGTTTACTATCTAGGTTGCCAAAGATGGTATGAATTTAAGTGTTTTAAATGTTTGATTGGACAACAGAGGAGTTTATTACTCCTCTGGTTTTTTCCTAACCTATGAGTATAGGAAAACTGTGTTCAGCATTTTTCCCCCACCCTCTTAACTGGTTGGTTTTGGTGGCCTGTAAGGAAAGCTGGAATTGGCACATCTTCCAGTTGTTTTTCTTGCAGTTGGTTTGGCTCTGCCTTATAAGACAGTTATTCGGGCAGCCTAGCCTTGGGCAATACTCTTGCGTTCAGCTGATTGATCAAATGAAAACATTTAAAACATGTTCTTCTCCTATTATTTTTATTATATTGTCACTATTGTATTGATCATGTTGTACTAATGGGATGCAAGGGCTTCAAACTTGCATAATATGAGCCTCCTGTCTTGTCATAGAATGGCTAATCCCCCACACTAGCGTGAGAAGGGGGTTTAGATTCTATTAAAGACAAGGAGGCGAATATTATCCCACCCACCCTCCCTTGATATGATATGATATGGCAGTTATGGCATGCATATACACAGGTGTTTCAAGAGAGAACACTCTTTGGTTTGTTGTCCTTCCCTTCCACCCACTCTTCTTGCTCGAGTTGAGGTTCTGATCAGGAATGTGGCTCACAGTTACAAGATGTGGAGTGCATGATACGAGAGCTTCGCTGGATTTGTCTTCATCGTTTATCATGTGATCTGTGCAGTGGACGTCTGATTCAAGACAGCTACAGAAAGAGGAGTTGGGTTTAGAGTAATGGACTTATATAAGGAAGGGTCCCTGCTCATTGGTCTCCTGCAGGGCATGACCTGTCCTCCATGATGGATTGGGCGCTCCCCTTACATTGACATTGAACTCTATTTAGTTCTGTTTTTTACAACTTTTTTGTTTGTAAAGGTTTTCTTTGCTGCTGTGGTTTCAGAGTAAAGATTGAATGCATAATACTTGCCTCCTTGTCTTTAATAGAATCTAAACCCCCTTCTCACGCTAGTGTGGGGGATTAGCCATTGTTTAACAAAATAATCACTAAAGGGAAAAACAGAGGCTACTATTAGAAATCCATTAAAAAAAACAACAACTGCTGAAACAGCGCGAAGGTACTACATCAGCCGTCATGCCATTACCTCCCTGCTCGCAAACGGCGAAATTGGGCCTTCGATGGGACAAAAACACGTTTACAAAACAATTTGCCATTGCCACCTGCACAAACGCAACAGCGGCGTGAGCTTTGACTTGCGTGGAAGCTAGCATTGTCAATGCCAGTCATTTTCCGCTTAATGGGTAATTGGATTACACAAAAGCGGAAATGAATCCTTTTGTTTGTGTTGCCTTCTTGTGCCCACATACGCTGTGCATTTGAGAGCTGCCCAATAATATGCCAAGTACTCCTTGCATTTGCCAGCCAGCTACTGCCATCACACACTCAGGTGCCATCATCAGTTGCCAGGCATTGCTGTTGCATGCTGAGGCCTTGCCATTAAATGCTCCTAATAAATGAAGGCAATGGGACTAGATAGGCCCTATAAAGACTGTGCCATGCACACATCCTGCATATAATAAGGTACAGAGTGGCCACAATGAGCAGAAACATGTCAGCTGTAGCGCCGCCGCAAGGCTGTTAACCATGTTGCAAAAACGAGTAGGTCCTTCGGTCCCAAGAGCAGGAGTGAGAGGCAGTGGGGTATTACATTGGAGTGCTGCCATGGCGGAGGAGTGGGAGGGGGGTCCTCTGCAGAGAGAGAAGTCCATTCCTCACATTCCTGCCTTCACCTGCAGGATTCCCCAAAGGTGGGAATGGATAGAAAATGACATTGACATGTTTGACTGGGTGACAAGAGGTTTAGGCCCAGGAAGGGGTATAGATGTGCTCAGTAAAGTCGCCGACAGAGTTCCACACTCAGAGCTTTCATCAACAAGCTTGCCAGCTCTGTGGTGGGAGCTGAGAGGGTTGGCCATGCGTCAAAGGGCACTGAGAAATGAGTTCACTCTGTGGAAAAGGCATGACGTTAAGCATTCAAATGGCAAGTCTGTCTCTGTAAGTTACTCCTAAATCTATGGTGGCCTGGAAACTGAGGTTTCAGGAGTAGCACAATAGTATTTATATGTGTGTGTGTGTGTGTGTGTGTGTGTGTGTGTGTGTGTGTGGAATGTAGCGCATCCAATCCTAGCTGGCAGGCAAAAGGGCACTGTGCAATGGGGATGTACCCAGGGGTCACAGTAGGATGCAGGGGTAGCAGAGGGGATGGGTAGGGGAAGCTGGGGTGGGGGGCATGCCAGAGGGAGACAAAGGGTGATTGATTAATACATGATTAATAAATCTCGTGTCAGATAGGCTACTAAATTCCTGCCAATGAGATACACTTGTTTCAGTCCCACATTGAGGATCACCTTTGAGTATTGCAGAGAGTTTGTCCAGTCCTGTGTTGTGTGTGTTTAGTACAGTTCAGCAGTAAGGATCACTTTCAGTATTTCAGCAATGTTGTCCTGTCCTGTGTTGTGTGCTTTTATTGTGAGCTTTTATTTCAGTTCGGCAGGAAGGATCACTTTCAGTATTGCAGCAGTGTTGTCCTGTCCTGTTTTGTGTGCATTTATTTCAGTTCAGCCGTCTGGATCACATTTATTTATTTATTTATTCATATTTTTAAAGGGCACAACAGCCCAGGGGCATCGTGGCATTGCAGCAGTGTTCTCCTGTCCTGTTGTGTGTGCGCTTTTTTAGTTTTGCAGTAAGGATCACTTTCAGTATTGCAGCAGTGTTCTCCTGTCCTGTATTGTGTGTGCCTAGTTCAGTTCTGCAGTAAGGATCACTTTCAATATTGCAGCAGTGTTGTCCTGTCCTGTGTTGTGTGCGCTTATTTCAGTTCTGCGGTAAGGATCACTTTCAGTATTGCAGCAGTGTTCTCCTGTCCTGTGTTGTGTGCGCTTATTTCAGTTCTGTGGGAAGGATCACTTTCAGTATTGCAGCAATGTTGTCCTGTATGTATTGTGTGTGTGTAGTTCAATTCTGCAGTAAGGATCACTTTCAGTATTGCAGCAGTGTTGTCGTGTCCTGTGTTGTGTGCAGTAAGGATCATTTTCAGTATTGCATCAGGGTTGTCCTGTCCTGTGTTGTGTGTGCTTATTTCAGTTCTGCAGTAAGGATCACTTTCAGTATTGCAGCAGTGTTGTCGTGTCCTGTGTTGTGTGCGCTTATTTCAGTTCTGCAGTAAATATCACTTTCAGTATTGCAGCAATGTTGTCCTGTCCTGTATTGCGTGTGTGTAGTTCAGTTCTGCAGGAAGGATCACTTTCAGTATTGCAGCAGTGTTCTCCTGTCCTGTGTTGTGTGCGCTTATTTCAGTTCTGATCACTTTCAGTATTGCAGCAATGTTGTCCTGTCCTGTATTGTGTGTGCGTAGTTCAGTTTTGCAGTAAGGATCACTTTCAGTATTGCAGCAGTGTTCTTCTGTCCTGTGTGTGCTTATTTCAGTTCTGTGGGAAGGATCACTTTCAGTATTGCAGCAATGTTGTCCTGTCCTGTATTGTGTGTGCGTAGTTCAATTCTGCAGTAAGGATCACTTTCAGTATTGCAGCAGTGTTGTCATGTTCTGTATTGTGTGCGCTTATTTCAGTTCTGCAGTAAGGATCATTTTCAGTATTGCAGCAATGTTGTCCTGTCCTGTATTGTGTGTGCGTAGTTCAATTCTGCAGTACGGATCACTTTCAGTATTGCAGCAGTGTTGTCGTGTCCTGTGTTGTGTGCGCTTATTTCAGTTCTGCAGTAAATATCACTTTCAGTATTGCAGCAATGTTGTCCTGTCCTGTATTGTGTGTGCGTAGTTCAGTTCTGCAGGAAGGATCACTTTCAGTATTGCAGCAGTGTTGTCCTGTCCTGTGTGGGACGTGCTTATTTCAGTTCTGTACAAAGGATCCCTTTCAGTATCGCAGCATTGTTGTCTTTTCCTGTGTTGTGTGCACTCATTTTAAGTTCTGCAGTAAGGATCCCTTTCAGTATTGCATCAGGGTTGTCCTGTCCTGTGTTGTGTGTGCTTATTTAAGTTTTGCAGTAAGGATCCTTTTCAGTATTGCATCAGGGTTGTCCTGTCCTGTGTTGTGTGTGCTTATTTCAGTTCTGCAGTAAGGATCACTTTCAGTATTGCAGCATTGTTGTACTGTCCTGTGTGGGACATGCTTATTTCAGTCTTGCAGCAAGGATCATCCTTCAGTATTGCAGTGATGCTGTCATGCCTGTGCGAATGTGCGAAGTGTACTTGTTTGACCTCTGCGGTGAGGGTCAACATTCAGTTTTGCAGAAGCAGTGTCAACTCATATCTGTCTAGGTAGTCTAGGTAGTGTGATTCCATCATAGGAAGCCATTCCATATTATTCCCTCCTCTGGACCAGTGGGCGCAAATAGCTTACCATCAGACATCTCTGTTGGCACCCTCCGGAAGCTTGTGGGTCTTACAAATGTACTCCATTCTGGAATGTGTACATGTCATGTATGAAGGTCTTCTCCTGTGTCTAGACAACGAGTAGGCCTTCATTGCATCTTCCTTGCCTGCTGCATCATCATGGTACAGCTTGCTTCATTTATCTGCTGCTGCTCCTGGCCACCGGACAGAGTTAGCTTGTACTCGAAGGACTGCAATGACAGACTGGAAGATCTCTAGACTGACACCAAGATGTAAGCACCATAGAAACAACGTACACTCAGATATAAATGATCACTGCCCTTCTGAACCGAATATCAGCAAAAGAGTCATCCAAAAAGAGTAGAAAATCTGACACAAGCCCAAATCCTCATCTAACCTAACCTGGCTTAAAAAGCTCTGGACTGCCTGCAAACAACTAACAACCACAGCGGAAGCCATCTACTACAGGAAGACCATAGCTGAAGCCAACAAGAAAAGCAAAGCTCTCTTCAAGGCAGCCAACCACTTCATTAACTAAATTCTCAACCTTCATTCCCTCATTCCCTAATTCTATTGAGAAATTCCCTGTTGTCAGCCACTCTTTTCATTGACCAGATCTACCAAACCATTGGCACCAGTCACTTTACACAGATTGCCCCACTCTTCCCACCAAGCAAAACCATGCCATGGGTCACCTTAAAAATCTCATCTATAAAGCTGCTGACGAACACCTCAACATCCCTCAACGCTACCTCCTACTCTGATGACATCCTCAAAACATTCCACACAAAAGCATTCGTTTGTGGCCAACATCAATGCATCGCTCACCCAAGGAGTATTTTTCACTACCCTCAATACCAGATAAACACTCCCAATCCTGAAAAACACAACACTGGACCCTGATGACCTTAGCAACTAATGCCCCATCACAAACCTTTCTTTACTTGGCAAGACAAAGCAGACATTTACACCAACAACCTCATACAGATATATCAGTCGGGTTTCTGCCCCAAATGCAGCACAGAGACTGCCAATATCCAAGTGGTAGGCGATGCTCTATGGATTGCCAATGATGGACCCCCTGCCTCCTGGAACCCCTCCCTCGTTCTGCAGCATTGCACATAGTAGATCATCAGGTCCTCATTGAGATAAAACACAACTACTTGGGAATCAGTGAAACTGTCCTGCAGTGCTTCACCTCATACCTAGAGGATCACCATCAGTTTGTCCCCATGGATACCTCCAGATCATCCCCCACCTGTCATGAGTGTAGTCCTATAAGGATCAGTCATCCCGTCTTTGATCTTCTACCTTCACCTCACTACCGACACCAACCTGGGATTCCACATTGACAGACACCTCTCCTTCACAATGCACATAATAAAGAAACCCCAGACAGCTTGGCACCAACTCTAGAGATGCAGTCAATTCTGTTTGGTGCGCGATTGAATTATAAAAATGTAAATTAAATGAAATTGCTGAACTTTTGTTCAGGGCCTAGGGCTGGACTTCTCAAGCAATAATCAGCTCTCTAAATGAGTGCGTTATATTTTTAAAGATTTGTCACATATTTAGCCATGGTTTCCTTCCTCACTTTAAACTGGATCTATAACGTTTCTATTCTCATGTATAACACTGTGTAGTGTGTTCTTATTGCCCACTTGGTACGCCAGTACTATATATATATTAATATATATATATTTGTGGTACTTACCTTATAGTTGCTCTTCATTTAATGAATGTATACTGTTAATAAACATTTATTTATTTATTTCATTTGTAGAGCGTGCATGCAAGCCAGAGTCATTGAGGTGCTGTTACAGGTACAAATCTAACACTCATGCTTTCGTCATGTTTTTGTCATGCAATACCGTCATGTTTTTGTCATGCAATACCAAGGGTAACACAGGTACATATTAATCAAGTGTCATTTTCATACACATTGTCATACAGAAAAGTAGAGTAGCAGGGTTAATTTTCTGGCAAGTAAGAGTAGGGGGCAGGGCAAGTTAAGGGTTAGGAGGAGATCTGAGTTTTGAGTGCTTTGCGGAAGACCCAGTAGATTTTTCAACTCTCAGGGAGGGTGGGAGGCCGTTTCAGAGTTTAGCAGCAAGGTAGGGGAAGCTAGAGCCACCGGCTTTGCATCTCTTTACTTTGGGCATGATCAATCGGTCAGTGTAGGGGATCCTGGTGGGTCTTGGGGAGAGAGCTTTGGTAATTCTTTGGGTGAGGTATGGGGGCTGTATTAGAGAGGCACTTGTGGGCTATGGCTAGAGTTTTGAAGGTGATACGCTCCTGGATGGGGAGCCAATGTGCTTCTCTTTTTGCTCTGGAGATATGTTCTCTTTTAGGAATATTAAGGGCTTCTCTAAGGGCGTTATTTTGGATGACTTGGAGTTTGTGGATGTTTCCAGAGGAGGTGCCTGTGAATAAGGGATTGCAGTAGTTGATCCTGGAACCAATGATTGCATGGGCAATAGTTAGGCAGTTGTTTTTATAGAGGAAGGGTCTGGCTGCATTTAGGAACTTGGTGGCGTAGGCTGCTGAGGAGGCAAGGTCGCTCACTTGTCTCGACATGGTGAGTGAGGCGTCAAGGTAAACCCCTAGAGTCTTTACTGTGGTTGAGACAGTCATTGAGCAATTGTCAATTTGGAAGTCAGTGTATTGATTGTTGAGAATCTTTAGGGCACTTGGTGGGCTAACAATTACCATTTCTGTTTTGTCACTGTTGAAACATAGATGATTGAGTGCCATCCAGGCCTGTATTGTAGAGGGTGTGTCAGAATCATCTGCGTAGTTGCCTGAGAGTGGGATCAGGATTTGGGTGTCCTCGGCATGTGTAGCCTATGCCGAGCGAGTGTAAAATATTGGATAGAGGCCTGGTAAAGATATTGTATAGGGTCTGGGAGATACATGCCCCTTGTGGTACACCACATGTGATGGGGAGGGAGAGGCATTAGAGATCCCCGAGAAGACCCTCATGACTCTTCCTTCCAGGAAGGATGCAATCCAGGCAGTGGCTAATGGGGGAGAAATTGGCATAGGTGGTGAGGTGGTGGCAAGGGATTTGGTGGTTGACCAGGTCGAATGCTGCAGATAAGTCTTGGAGGAGGAGCAGGGCAGAGTTATCCTCATCCCTAATCTCTGCTAGCTGATTTTTAGGTCTAGAAGGGCAGATTCAGTGCCATGCCCGGGGCAGAAACCTGATTGCCGGATCCCTAGGATTTGGTTGTCCTCAAGGAACTGCTGCATTTGCTGGTAGGCTGCTCAATCCAGTATTTTTAGTAGGAAGGGGACAGTGGTGATTGGCCTGTAGTTGGAGGGAATAGGTGGGTCTAGGGATGTTTTTATTAGGAGTGGGAGAACCCATGTTTCTTTGAGGCTGGCTGGAATGGTGCTTTTGTTGAAGGAGGCATTTATGAAGACTGTGATGAAGGGGGCTAGTATCTAAACACACTCTTTGATGAGGGATGCAGGGCATATATCACCTTTGCATTTTGAGGGTTTCAGACTTCTAATTAACTTCATGACTTCTGTTTCGGATAGGTCTCTAAAGAAGAACTGGGCGGTGGAGGGAATGGGGGGTGCAAAGCTGGTGCTTGTGGCTATGAGGTCTTTGTTCAATTTGGCTTGTTGTAATATGATTTTCTTGTTCAGGCTGTCAATTTTGCCTAGTAGAGCTGCTTGGATGTCTGAGCACCAAGTTCCGTCTGAGGCAGGGTGGGGTGGGTAAGACAGGGGATTCAAGTTCCTTAAAGATGGTAAAAATCTCTTTTGCCTCTGAGTTGGCATTGCTGATTCTGGTATTGAAGGAGTTCGATTTTGCAGTGATTAAGGCAGATTTATAGAGTTTGGAGATTTTGGTGAAGTCTTCAAGGTGTCAGTGGGATTCTTTAGCCAGGTTAGCTGGGCTTGGCATTTCTGATTGCGTAGTTCTAGAATGTCAGGGGTAAACCAGGAGTTGGAATGTCTGACAGTTTTGGTTTTATGCAGAACTAGGGGGCTATGGTATTCACTGCTTTCGAAAAGGTTGAGGTGTATTTATCTACTAATGACTTGGGATTGGTGGTGAATGGGGGCTGGAGGCATGGGATGTCGAGCAGAGGCACGATGTCTCTGGTGAGTATCTGTGAGCTCTGTATAACTACAGGAGGTAGTGGATTTGGTGTGGTTTGGGGTTTTTTGGTCTGTGGGATAGAGAAGTGGATGATATGGTGGTCTGACTAGGGGCAGGACATGTTGGTGCTGGTAGAGACCTCGCAGTTGTGGTCGGCAATCCCGTCTGGTCTACGTCCTTTCCTTTGGGTGGGATTGGTGATACGCTGACTGAAGCCTAGCGTATTATGGGTGTCCGATAGCGTTGTTGCTAGTGGGACATTGGGATCATAATGGCACAAAATTAGGTCTCGTAATAAGATGATTTTGGAGGAGGCTTTTATGTTATCCTGCAGGATACAAAGTAGGTTTACCTCAACGTTCTTAGAAAGGCCAGGTGGGCGGTAGATGAGATGGATGGTGATTGTGCATGTGGGTGATGGTGAGAGTTTGAGCGATAGTAGGTCTATGTTGCCATTGATAGATGTGTTAATCCATCTGAGTGGAAGGGAGTTTCTAGCTATCAGGGGGACACCACCTTCCCTGGAGGTGGGTCTGTCATTCCGAATGATAGTGTATCCGGTGGGTATGGCTAGGGACAGGGCAGGGACAGACGCCTCATAAAGTCAGGTCTCAGAGACGGCTAGTGTGTCAAGGTTGTGTTTGGTAATCAGATCATTGATATCCAGTGCATGGGCAGGTAGGGAGCAAGCATTGATGAGGGCTCAAGTCAGGGGGACTGAGTGCCTGTGGTCAGGGCAATTGAGTCTAAGGATGTGTCCTATTTGGGATATAATCTAATATATATATATTTATGTATACCACCCAAAAGTTATGGTGGGTTTAAAAAGTCTGAAAAAAACTCTTTCACATGAAATGTGAAAATAAGATAGTCCATTTCAGCCAAATCACACATTCCATAACGCCACCAAGTAGCCATTGCTGGAAGTTCACCTCCAGTTCTGAGCCACATCAGCAAGGCATTGTGGGTTTGCAAACTATCCCAAATGCAAGCCTTTGTCTCCAGGAAATTGTCTTTATCTTAGAAGGCAGTGCTGCTTAAAACATAGTTTAATTAACCCCAGGAAGACGTTTTGCAAGGCTGTCAGGACAACAACAGACCTGATTTCACCCTTATTAGGGAACTTCAGTGCAGTATAGTCTTGACACTTTTGTGGTTGGACAGTTGGGCCATGTATATACTGTTTTCACATTTCAGGTGAAAGTTTTTTTTTCAAGCCGTTTTAAACCCACCATATATTTTAGTGTGTTATATACATGCCCCAGTGCTCCCACCACAAGGCTGTCAGGGCTATACTGCATCATGATTGTTTTGTTTTATTTTCCGAAAGGGCTTTCAGAGGTCTTCATCAGTAATCTCTTGTTCCAGAGATAACAATAATCTTTGTTAGTTTATTAAGTGTTGCTTTATCAGGATACATTTACGTTTGTACCATCAGCTACACTTTCTAAGGTATGTAGTTTAATTTAGAACATTTTAAAAATGCAATGAATTTTTTATTCAATGTATTCTGATTCTTGTTTCAGGATCTAAAATGTCTTATATCGACTACCACAATTCTATTTTGATGAATAGCTAGTAGTTTCCCTATTTTGTTTCCATTTTAATAAATCATACTGTTATTGTTCATTGAATTTTTTTGAACTATTTTACTACTTCACTATCTTTAGCAGAATTCCCCCTGTTTCCTGGGGTTCCAAGTCCTTCTTCATGTGTTGAATTGCTTACCCGCAAATGGCTTATTTCCAACTTAATGTATGTCTTCATAGTATCCCATATCATTGCTAGGCTGTGCTTGTATTCCCCCAAAACGTTTCTTGATGTATTATTCTATTTGATTTTTCAGTCATCATAGCATAGATATGACTTATCTAACAAACATTTTATATTTCTCATTTCTTCTTTTTAGGTAATCAACGTGAGTTTCGTACTTCAGTAATCAGCAAGAAATTTGGGATTGATCTCATGCTAGCTGTTGTTTGCAATTCTCTAGTAACCTATTCTCTACTTTGCAAATATTGTCTATGCCTCTATGAATAACAATAATGTTGTCTTCTTCCCAGATTTGCTATTCCCAATATATCTATCAAGATCAGTGGGCTCATTACAAGTCCCCCAGCATCCCGCCGGTAATTCTGGCAGGATACTGGGGGACGAGTATTACAGGAATATTACAGGTTGCGGAGACACCAGAAAATCCCCATTCCCATAGAGTCCAACAGGACTCCATTGGTTGGGGAGGTTGCAATCACCGGCACTGGTAATACCGGTGCCGGTTATTGTGGCAATTGTCTGTCAGTAAGGGCCTGAACCACCAGCAGGTCATGTCTGCCGGTAGATCACAGGCTCTACCGGAAGACTTGTAGTTTGCAGGTCCGGAAAGGTGCCGGTACATGTTTTACCAGCACCTTATTTTCGTACCTGCAAACATGTAATGAGCCTCTAGGTCTTTTATCATATATTTACCAATATGGATGGATTTTTCGATGACAAATATGTATTGCTTTTCAAAGGCAATTATTCACTATTTGGTTTTAACATAGTTTTGAAGTTTCCTACTATAGTGTAATGTTTGGGATATTCTGCATGTATTTCTATTTTTATTTATGGGGGAGAAGTGTTGTATATTTGGTCCATATGCAGTTCACATGCTATTGTAAAGATTTGTGCTATCACCCATTTTAAATTTTCATCTTCGCTTCAACCTTCTGTTTCCCTATCCATTCTTTCTCTATATTCCGTGAGCGTCAGGTTCTCCCTGTTTTCCCTATTTTCCTTGCCCGAAATCCTTTGGTCATTTTGTCTATACCTCTTCTCTTCTGTCGTTAACTTGATCTGAGCTTGCAATTCCTGGTTGGTTCATATTTTTGCATTTTCGCTTCTTCTTCATTCCCAGTCTCTGCCTCACTGTTCATTTCCAACTCTCTATCAGTATCAATATCTGTGATATGGTATACTTGATGATATGTGGCCATCATGGCATTTATTTGAACCCTTTGTTAGTTTGGGGAGACCATTTTCTCTTTTCTCTTTTATGTTTTTACTCACCAGCTATTTCTGCATCTCCTTCTACCCAGCACCTATTTTCTCCCACCTCCTTGGCTCTTGCTGTTAGTTTCTTATTCATATACATCTTTACATGCCTCCCTTATCTTCACTCTCAACGGCTATACTTACGGCCTGATTCACAAGGCGTTTTCCTATGGGCTTGTGCCATTAAAAAATGCTTCGGTGAATCAGGCCCTTTGCCCAGGCACCTCATAGTTTATATATCCAAGCTTCATTGCAGGCTCTTCAGTGTGTACTTAGGGTACTTCATATCCACTTAACATCGTGTGACTTCCTTTTTGCTCTGTCCTGTTAAATTTTAGTGGCTGTTGCTGTTTTAGCAATGGGCCTCATTACAGGTCTGCTTGTCTAGCAATAAGAGTGCCAGTAGCAATGTACCGGCACCCTTTCCAAACCGGTAGCTTACAACTGTGCTTTCCTGGGCCTGTGTGCCTGGCAGGTCTGACCGGCCGGGCGCAACGGCCCCGGAAAGCAGAGTTGCCACGGAAGCACCGGCACCATTAGCAACGGTGCCAGTGCTTCTGTGTGCTCACTCCCATGGAGTCCTATGGGGCTCCATAGTGGTACTAACATTTTCTGCCGCTTGATATCCCGGTATATTATTTATTGCTTTTGGTTTACTTAAACCTTTACAAAATTTCTCCAACATTTTTTACAAAAAAAAGTAAAAATAGACTAATATAGAGAACAATAACAATCATACATTCTCAACTAACACATAAAACTGCTTAAATTACAACTTTGTCTACACATTCAGATATCTATTATAATTACCAAAGCGTCTCATACCTACACTTTCGAAGTTTTACTTGCCAAAACCTTACATCACTAGGTCAATAGGTCAAGGACATAAGCATGATCATAGTACATCATATATGACTCTCAAAAATTCATTGATACGTATTTTCAAGTAGAGCTACCTTGTAGCATCTCATACAAGAGAGTGTCTCTATTTACTCTAGAAATATCACTTACAAACGCTGAAAAGTAATCAATTCTTTGTTTCAAAAGTTTCGAACAAATCAATAACAGATGAATTAATGTTTCATTAACCCCATTTATCTTACAGTGCCTACAAAATGTGTTTCCCTCAACATTTTTGGCTCGTATGTTCTGGATCTCATGAGTATTCAGTACATTAAACCGAAATCTGATTGTTGCATTTCGAAAAGCTCTAGATGGATACTTTTCAGTATATTTCTCTGGAACCGCTTTCCACTTCCAAAATAAAATAACTTGTGAGTACAGAGATGAATTTAGTATCACCACATTATTTTCCAACCAGTTAAATGCTTTTATCAGTTATTTGACCTTTCCTGGATCCTTTATCAGAATCTCTGTTGATAACCCCAGATCAGATAGATTTTTAGCACATACTCTTTTAAGTTCAACCATAAATACACCCTCCAAATCTTTCCCCAAATGATGATACAGCGTGTTTTTTCCAGATACAAGACATTTCCGCAATAGTGAAATCTTCTTCCAAAACATAATACTTTTTAAAGATGGCAAACCCAACTCATAACGTATCAGTTCCATGGGTATACATTTTGGGATATGGCTTAGTACCTTACACCACACACATGCTTCAATTGTTTTCAGAAATGGTGCTAGTTAATCTGGACAAAACTCAAGACCGTAAGTCAAATGAGGAATAGCTTTCATACGATAGAACAAAATACATGGAGTTAATGTACATTTTCCATATTTTCTTTCAATTATTTTCATTTGGTTGGCAATGACGGATGCCTTCGCCTTAAGGTTGTTTTTCATGAAACCAAGTGAATGTGCGCTGGTGTAGGTACGATCCTAATTTTTTTATTTTTATGCCACCACATCAAAACATAAAGGAATTCTTGTCTTAACAATTTTGAACCCGTGTGAAATATCACGGTTTTATTTGGGTTTATCAGCAGTTTCCTTTCGTTAATAAAGACTTCAAATGCGGCTATCATTCTTTGCAGACCAACCTTGGTTCCATCAAACAACAAAAAGTCGTCTGCATACGCTACCCATTTTATACTTGTCCTGCTTATCTTTGGTGAGGATAAACCGATCAAGTCTAATATCTTTCCTGCTTGGGATACATAGATGTTGAAAAGAGGAGCTGCTAATCTGCACCCCTGCCTCAAACCACTGTGTGTCATGATTTGCTCTGATAGTAAACCTCTGTTGTTAAGGTGTACCCTCATTACTGTGTCCGAGTACAGCATTATTATCAACTCTAATACACCTTTATCGATCCCTATGCCGTATAACGTCTTCCATAATGTGCTTCTGTCCACCATGTCAAATGCCATAGTTAGATCCATGGAGGCTATGTATAGAGATTGCTTTCCTTTCACTCTTGCCTTACTCTGCAAATTTTGCTATGATTAGCCCTCCCACGCCTGTTCCCATGGATTGCCTAAATCCGATTTGTCTTAGATCCAGAATACAATTAACTTCTATCCATTTGGTCAATTCCTCTAAAACAATTTCTGCAAATATTTTGAATTCCACATCATACAACATAATGGGTCAGTAATTCAGCCGGGCTAAGGCGGTTGCCTTTTTTTAATATTAATAGGACATGTGACATTTTCCAGGATTCTGGGATCATCTTCTCACGTATTATACCACTATACATTGCTACATTGTGTTTCATTGTGACGTAAGATAAATTGTTTGGTCCAGGGGTAGTAGAGGCCTTGACCTTCTGTATCTGACGTGAAATATTCATAACTGAAATATTCAATGACCACACCTGACTGCTATTATATTGATCCGATAAGTAAATGCCTGGACACCTATATAAGTTCTCAAAATACCTCACCCACACAATTTCAGCTATTGGATTCTTTGTCAGCTGGAACTGTGTGACTTCAGTGCCATTAATAACAGACCATATTTTCCGGGTGTTACCTCCCTCCATAGCAGATAGCATTGCTTCTCCATCTTTTTGTGCCATACTTGACCGATGCATAGAAGCCAATTTTTATAGATTTGTTTACAATGCTTTATTTTTTTGATGTGTCCACTAAATCATGTTTTATTTTCTCTAAATTACGCACTTCTTTTCTCAAATGAGCCTTTTTCTTTTTTACTTCCATGTCAAATACATGGGCACTTCTTTTCAAAGGATTATGGTGAACGGATTTCACAACATTTGCTCTTTTTAACATTAGAAAGACATATTCCTTGAAAACTTCTCCAGAGTATATTTCCATTTTCCACTCCAACGAGTGTGACATATTTTTTTTAAACTTTATTTTTCGGTTGTTCATATACAAACAAAAATAAACTACACCAATTGGGTGCAGTCAACAAACATACGTTCATGACTTGCAAAATTCCCACTTAACCCCCTCCCCTCCCCTCCTGAAATGTTTGGAGTAAGCTCTCTTCTGCCGACTTGTTCACTGTGTTTCTGCTAGTCGCACCTATTGAGGCCGTTATGGACACATTAGTTCTCTGTGTTTGGGAGAGTTGTGGTTGAGAGTCTGAGTTGGAGAATAAGAAGACGATGTATGGGACCCAGATGTCGGGGGGGTCGCGCATGGAGAGGTAAGGTTCTTATGAATTCGGTGTCCATGTCTTGGCAATAGGTAACGTCTTTTTTCCATGCTGTTAGTGTTGGAAGGGGTCCGCGCCCCCAAGTCAAGGCAACGCTTGTACATCCTAGCACCAGGAGAAGGGCAGTCTGCGGCAGAGGCGCTGCATCTTTCACATTGAGTGGATGCTTCGGGGTGATGGCGTTGTTTTTTTACAGGGGTGTAGTAGGTTTGATGTACGAAGTTGAAATGAATTTGCTTGAAGCGAGTATTTATGGCGACTTTCTGGTTTGACGAAGAATGTAGGTCCAGTCGTCTTCTGGTATTGTCGACTGGAGGGCTGCCTCCCATCGTCGTTTCGCTCGTGTGTCGGTGGTTTTCGCGTCTGTTAGTAGTGATTTCTATATCATGGACACTTGTCTTCCCTCCCCTCTCGCCTGAATCAAGTTGTGTGGCAAGTCCCATGTCTCTGGTTGCTTGGTAAATGATGGGTATGGCGTAGTCTAAAGTAAATGAATATATCGAATGGGGTGTTACCTCCTCTCTCTTTGGCCATCTGAGGGGTTATGAACATTTCTTTGGGGAAAAGGTCACCTATGGATTGGATATTGATTTTGTTGAGCCAAAAATGAAACATCTTTTCGCTTGTCAGAGGTATACCGGTAATGAACTTGATTGGTAGTAGGGGGGAATATCTTGTATGTATTTCGTATTTATTGGTGATTTTCTTCCAAATGGCGTAGGTGGATAGGACAGTGTTCATTGTGTTGTGTGGTACTGGGAGATTGCTGAGAATAATGGCTCGCAGGAGGTTTGGAGACGCTAGGGCCCATTCGACCTGCACATGTGGGCGTATAAAGTCTGTGGTGTACCGATGGCTCAGGAATTGTGCCTGTGCTGCCCAGTAATATTTCTCCATGTCAGGGAGTGCGAGGCCGCATTGTGATAACGGTAATTTCAATGTTGTGTAAGCAACTCTTGCTGGCTTTCCAGCCCATATTAGTTCAAGGATAAGGCTTTTGTTTTTTTGGAACAATGAGCGTGGTAATAATAGGGGTATATTTGTGAATACATTTGGGGAGAATCACCATTTTGGTCATTGAGACCCGCCCCCATAGCGTTAGTGGAAGAGACTTCCATCTCTGAATGTGTTCCTGGAGGGAGCTTATTGTTTTCCCATAGTTGTCTTTAAATATTTCGTTGTAGTTCAGTGACATCAAGATGCCGAGGTATCCGACTTTGGAGCATTTCCATTTTAATCCGTGATCATCAGGGAATTTAGGAGTATTTGGTATCAGCGGAAATATCACTGATTTGGAGAGATTGGTTTTGAGGCCTGAGATGTTGCTAAACTTGATCACTTCGCGCATTATCGGGTTGAGGTTGGTTTGGGGATCATTGACAAATAACATAACATCATCGGCATAAAGGGAGACTACTAATCTATGCGGACCTAGTGTGAGGCCTCTATTGATTTGGTGGGATCTTAGTCTGGAGGCTAGGGGTTCCATGACCAGGGCAAAGATGAGGGCCGACAAGAGGCAACCCTGCCTGGTGCCGCGTTCAAGCCTGATACCGGAAGATTTTGTGTTACCTATGGTGATGTAGGATCGGGGATCATTGTAAAGCAATGAAATCATTTTAATAAAGAATTTACCCAAGCCCATTTGTGTGAGTGTCGCAAAAAGATAGGACCACTCTACGGAATCAAAGGCCTTTTCGGCGTCCAGCAGGACGGCGATTGCTTGTTGTGTTGGTTCAAGTGCCGCAATGACGCCAAACAGCCGTCGGATGCCGTAGGTTGTGCTGCGCCCGGGGATAAAGCCAGCCTGGTGACCTAATACTAGTGTGGGCATGAGGGGGAGAAGTCGTGTTGCTAGGATTTTTGCTAGAATCTTGTTAAGATTAATTAATGGGATTGGCCTGTAAGAGGTGCAGTCTTCTTGGGGCTTGCCTGGTTTATGTATTAGGAATACATTAGCTTCGCAGAGTATTGGTGGAAGGATCCCCTGCTCTAGGGCTTCTTCGTATACTCGAAGAAGTAGTGGAGCTATGATGACCACATGTGACTTGTAGAATTCTCCCGTGAGGCTGTCAGGGCCTGCAGCTTTGGTGCTTGGAAGCAATTGTATTGCTTCTGCTATTTCCTCCTGTGAGATGGGTGCATTTAGTGGTTTGCGGAGTTCTTGAACTACCCAACATTGTTCGGTGTCGTTGAGGTAAGCTTGAAGTGTCTCAGGACTGATGTTGCTTTTGGAGCTGTATAGGTCTTGATAGAAATTGCAGAATGTATTTACTATTTCCTCTTCTGTGTAGACCAGGTTTCCTTGCATGTCTCGGATATGTTTCACGTGGGCAGGTGTTTGGTCGATTCTTAGTAGGTGGGCCAGAAGTGCCCAGGGTTTTTTACCCTCGCCGTATTGTCGGATCTGGTGTCTGCGACCTAGAAACTTCAGCTCACTTTCAGCTGATTCTTGGAATTTCAGTAATTCTTCTTTCAGGTCGCTTGAGTCCGCGGATCTTTGGACATTGTGTATTTAGTTTCGAGATCCTTCAGGCATTGTTCACTGTTTAACAATTCGCGACGTATCAGTTTTAGAATGCCGTTCTCCTTTGCCATGCACACACCTCGTATGTAGCATTTGAGCGTTTCCCACAAAGTACCGGCGGAGCTCACTGAGTCCTGATTTATTTCGAGGAAAGTTGTGATCTCTTGCTGGAGTTCCGATGCGAAAGCAGAATCTGAGAGTGAACCTGCTTTGAACCTCTAGTTAAGGGCAGTCTCCTTGGTGTTAGGCAGCGTGAACTCAAGTGTTACCATGGAGTGGTCAGAGAAGGAACGTGGGAGGATTTGACAGGTTCCCCAGCTGTATGGGCTTTTGGTCGATACCATGATATAGTCAGTGCATGAGCTGGTATTGTGGACTGCTGAATGAAATGTGTATTCACATATGTCTCGATGGGTGTGCCTCCAAATATCGGACAGTTCAAATGCTTGACAGATCTCTGTCACCTGATGGCTCGCTTTGGAGGGTTTGCTGATTGTGTTGTGGGAATTGTCGTTTTGGGGGTCTAGCTGGGTGTTGAGGTCTGCGACCCAGATGATTGTTGCTGAGGTGAGCGCTCCTAGTTGAGACATGACCCAGTTGAAGTTTGTTGGTCCGTCCGCATTAGGGGCATAGGAGTTCACAAAGACTATTTTCCTGCAAGTATCCCCCTCACCAGAAGAGCCCTTCCCTCTGCGTCTTTCTTTGAGTCGATCAAGCTGAAGTTGGCCTTTTTGTCGATTAAGATCGCGACCCCTCTTGCAAAAGATGAGTATGAAGAGAAATATCTATAAGCAACCCCATGACCGGGCCCAGTGTTGTTCGGCAGTTGGAATAAAATGGGTTTCTTGTAGCATAGCAATATTGATTTTGTGTCTCCTGAGGTATTGGAGGATCTTCCTGAGTTTAGCTGGTTGGTTGCCACCTCTGATGTTCCAGGTGGCTATTTTAAACGGTCCCATTGGGGATGGTTAGATGAGGGCAGCTGGGTTCTGCGTGGTCAGCCAGATGTGGTTGATGCCTGGCCGTGGAAGAGAAGCTGTCGATGTTTGCGATCATCGTGGCGGGGTATACGGTTGTTTTGTAGTAGAACATTGGTGAGCAGTCAAAAGTAATGTGGTGAACATAACATCCCTCCCCTGCGTGGGCAACCCCCAACTGGTCCACGGTGTGCCCACCCTTGTGAACAGGACTGTGAACATTGCTGTGCTTGGGGCGCTAGTTGCCTTCCAAGAGGGAGAGTGGCTCCCTGTCAAAGTAGGATTTTAACTCTGTGGTGAGTATCGTGCGTGACAGTAAAGGTGGAGTGGTACCACCAATGTTTGATGCTGAAGTTGGCTGTTATGGTGGGTCTCTTCGCATACGATCTTCACGTTGCAGCCTTGGGTTGTTTGAAGTGGGTCTGCATCCAGCGCGGTCTAGGTAGTCATTTGCTTCCTCTGGTGTATTGAAAAATTGGGCTTTCCCCTCGTATTGAATGCAGAGTTTTGCTGGGAATAGCATAGAATAGAGTATTTGGTTGTCTTGTAATCTCCGTTTGACAGTTGCATGTGAGCACCTCTGCACCTGTAGTGTTGGGGAGAAGTCTGGGAATAATTGGATTGGGTCTCCGTCATATTGGAGTTTTCCTCTTTCCCTGGCAGCCTTGAGTATTGCGTTGCAGTCTTTGTAGTTTAGTAGCCATGCTATTATTGATTGTGGGTTTGCGCCTGGGATTGGTCTGGTATTCGGGATTCTGTGTGCTCTCTCTATGACAAATAGCTGGAAGAACGATTCTTTCCCGAATAGCGCCATGCAGATCTGTTCAACATGCTCTTCCATTTTAGAATTAAGTTGTTGCTCTCTGACCCCAATGATTCTGATATTGTTCCTGCGGGAGCGCCCTTCGAAATCTTCGTTTTTAGCGCAGACTGCCTTCATTTGGGATTCTAGGGTGGAGAGTATGGAGGTCAGGGCTGCAGTGCCATCGTCTAGGTCTGATACACGTTGTTCAACAGTGTCCGGCCTATCTGCATGTTTATCGAGGCGGTGTTGAAGTTGATCTACCTTTGACGATAGATTGTCTAATTTACTCCCCAGGTCTCCAATTCCAGCTTTTAAGTCGATTAGGATTTCTCTAATGTCGAAGTTCGGGGCTTGCTCTTCGGCTGGGGCCGTGTCTGGAGCTGGTGACTCCGGTCTACTGTTGGTGTTGGGTGGTTTATTAGAGAAGTTGGCTTCAAAGTTCATTTTTTTGGGATTTGTCGGTTTTCACCATGGTTTATCTTGATTTAGTCTCTGCAAGTTTGTGAATGGTGGTGGCTAGGCCGCTGGTGGTGACGTCCAGGCATAGTCAGTTGCTTGAGATGCTTCGCTGTTATTTTAGGTGGATTATGGGGGACTGGTTGGTGACTATTGAGTGATTTAGCTTGTTTGGATCCAGCCCCGGGGTAGTGTTGGTTGCCCTTGCTATTTGGCGTGAGCCCCCGATTCTTGCTCACACAGTTACAGCGATGGGTATTTTGGGGGGAGTTGCATGGATCCGGGGATCTTGCCTGGCTTTTCTAGTCGGTCAGCGTTTGGGTGCTCTTGTTGCGGTCGGAAGGCGTGTTGCCAGCAGTTCTTACAGGTTTGTCGCAATCGCACCACAGGTGAGCACCGAGGTAGGTGTCGTTTGTTGTGGCCCTTCGGTTGCGCTTTGCCGTGTTTTCCGCTGGATCAGCGTGAGTGATTCTAGAGTGCTTGATTATTTATGATTCCTGTGCTTGGAGTGCGGCGTGGGGTGCAGCTGTTGGAGCATGAGGGTGGGGCCTGGTGGTGTGAGCTAGCCGGTTCGTTGGTCGTCTGTTAGTGGAGTCCCATGGGAGACCAATGCGGTGGGTGTTGCCCAGCTGCTCCGTTGGCCGCGGGATACAGGCGTGTTGTCAGTGGATGTTTCGTCCGCCGGTCTTAGTCTCTGAGGGGTTATTAGAGGGACCCCCCACTTGTTGCCGTGGTATCTGCAGTGCGGTTTTGGCGGCTCGATGCCAGTGGCTTGCACAGTTTTGTCCTAATTTCACTGCGAGCGAGTCTCTTGGGAGATATTATCTACTGATATCGGATTGACAGTATTGCTCGGAGGATTTGGTTATGCGTAACAAGAATATCCGTGGTGAACGTGGCGTTATTTGGCTTTTGGAAGTAGTTATCGCCAAGCCACAGTGGGGTCTTGTAGCTTGGGCTAGCGAGGCAGTCACCTCTCTGTTGTAGGTATGTTAAGTGGGTCTGAGAGAAGCATGCGTGTTGTGCGCGGCTGCCTCGCGGGTGGCTGGTTCTTCTCTGGGGTGCTGTTGGGAGCTGCAGGTGGAGGTGTTTGTTTCCGCGCCTTCCGCTGGCTTTACTGGTTGCCTGGACGGATCAGGGGGATCCGCAGGCCTGCTCGGGGCTTGGGCTGAGCGTCGTGCACGCTTTAGTAGGCTCCTACCTGGTCGCTGGTCAGGAATTGTTCACCAGGATCGCAACGCTTCCGCACCCTGCACCAAGCCGCCACGGGGACGGTGATTTCCACGTCTCTTTGGGTGCCGAGGGCGTGCACATCTACCCGCTTTCTTACGGCGGCTCGGTTTCCTCTGCTGGGTTGGTTGAGCCTTTGCTGGATGTCCACCGTTGGCGGCAGATTGGGTCTCCGTTGGGCTCCACCCTCTTCACTTGCCTACAGCTTGGGATTGCAGCCAGCAGGGGCCGACAGGCCTCTGATTGTTGGGCTGTAGTTTAGCGGATATTTGGCCGCCAGAAACGAAATTGGTCTTAAATTAGTCAGCAGAGTCTCATGGATTCGCACAGCGTTAGTCGTGGGTGAACTGGGCACCACAGAGGCATCGATGTCACATGATTAATTAGGAGCTGCACAGAGCTCTTCAGGAAGCCGCCATCTTGGTTGGCTCTCTAGCGCCCTGTCCAACGAGTGTAACATATAATCATGATACATCAGGGCATTTATTGTCTCTAGATTATGTGGAGTCCACTTAACTCTTGTACCTGCAACATTAACTTCAACACTCTCTTCGCAAAAAACCTCACCTTCCTTTTGTTTTATCCACGGAAAGTCTGTAGATAACTTTCATAGAGGCTATGCACTTTCATATTGCACTTAACATCTTGGAAACAGTTACTCACAAATATGTAGTCCAGAATTGAATTGAAACCTCTGGCTTGCCATGTTGGAATAATATTAAACATCAACTGCATACCCCAGCTGTTCATAAATTCCAACCATAGACTCCCTCTATACACTTTATTAGATGCTGCCGCACTGTCAGGTATGGATGATACCAAGATCCATGATGCGTCCGTTTTAACCAAATTACAGTCCGCTTTCAGATCTCCTGATAGCAACAGTGCTCCATTGGGATGTAAAACGAGCCAATCGCTTATCCTATGATTTAACATCTCAAACAGATTCATAAGCTGATCATTTGAATGTGTGACAACGTTCCAGTAGATATTCATCAATATTATGTCTATTTTTTCATTTTCTGATGTTATTTTAAAGGTTGCAATTATTGCACAATCCAGTAACAATTGTTCGGTGACAATTAAGATATTGGTTTCTGACCGATAAGCTAATGTGAGAGCACCACTAGGGTGACCAGTTAACCCTTTTCTTGCCTTCATATTTATAACACCATAGCCGTCCCACAACAGATTACCTGTAGCCCAAGTTTCTTGTAATAGCACAAAATCATGCTCTTCCTGCAATTTCACAATTTTGAGGTTTGCAACCAAATGAGAGCAACCCCACGTATTCCAGGAGATAAGACTGTATGGTATTCTCTTGCTAACGAGTTTCCTTCACCGGTTTTAATTGTTCTATGGATTCTCTCAAGGACAAGGCAAGTCACCCCCACTCCTGCATGTCATTCAACTGTGCCCTTGCTTCTGCCATAGACACCAGGCCAGCCTCCTTTCCAGCCTATTCCTGTGACCGGCTTATGTTTGTGTCGTGATTTACTATGTCCTGTATGTCACCTTCTGTCTTGCTAAAAGCTGCTATGTTACAAGTTACATCTTGGTATTGCATAACGCCAAAACCTCTTTTCTGCAAAGCACCAGCCTCCTTCAAAATTCAGTGTCCTCATCAGTGGAGAAGCTATTAATAACCTGACATAGTCATACCTTTCATTATGGATATAATCTACAAGCTGAATATCAGCAGATGTTATCAAGCTCAATTCCGCAGTTTCATTGGATAAGTTTAATAGATATTGCCTATTTAACGCCCTCGGACCACCTTCATCAAACACATAATATATCACAAGACTGGGCTCTTTTGAGTAAACTGGACGTCTGAGATTCTGTACAGCCATCCTTTTAGCGCCTTCTTCCCAGATATTATAATCAGGTGATATATTATACCCATTCCCACCATTTTGCATTTCAATGCTACTTAATGTTCTAATGACTGGATACTCATTAGTGTTTACCACATGATATACATTGCTGTTTACCCTCTGACTGCTTGTGCTATTCACACTATCTGTTTTGCCTTGTGTCATTCCAGATATACGGAGTAACAACTGTTTTGCATCATTCAGTTTTTGATTCAAGATATCCCAATCAGTGAACTAACAGCATCCCTGGTTAATTGCGTGTCCTTAACCACATTTTTATTCTGCACCTCAATGCCATCCCTCAATATATCTATATCCCCGCCAGGCCTTTTACCAGTTTGCGCCATCTGTATGACCGCCAATTTTTTACCATTTTACGCAAACTGTTGATCACTTGCTGATTCCATCTCGCACACCAGTGCCTTTCCATTTGTATGACTTTTTTTGGAATGCATACCGTTAGATTTATTTACTTCCTTCAAACCCATAGAGTCTATACAGTCTGCAGCAATTGGCGTATTGAGTCTAGATGGAGCGTCCGGATTTTTAAAGATATCTAAGATATCTTGGACCCCTCTTTCCAATGCACGCAGATTACTATCTATCCTAGCTGAGGTTTCTTTATTTTTCAGTCCTTCTGACAGTATGGATGAGCCTTCAATCTATTGAGATTGTGTTGCAATGCTTGTTTCAACTGAAATGCGGGCTTCCATTTGGCTAGGGGAATCAATCGGGGCTAAGCCTCTTTCACTGCTGGTAACACTATCGTTACCATCGCTAACATTATCTTATCTTTCAAACCAAGCGTCTCGAATATCTACAGTTCTCATGAATTTGCGTGAAGATGTATTACCAGCCTTCGCAAATTTAGCCCGCTTTTTTCTTGATTTTGTTCTTTTTTTTGGGGGATATTTTTTCAACAAATTCGGATTTGTCATCATCACTTATAAGTGTTACACCAACAGACTTCGATATACCAACGCTTGGGCCACTCATGACTTCTTCAAGCATGATTTCCAAGCCAGCTCTAGAGGTTGGGCAACCAGTTTCATTCTCCAAGCGTGCATCCGAAGCCAGCGCATTAACAATTATAGCCACACTATCCTTCAATGGCTCTTGCACATTTTTTACATCCTCAGCACATGTTTCAGCGTTGATTTCTCTGAGTATCTCAGGTAAAGCGGTAAATGCCATCACCAATTCGTTTAACTTTCTCAAGTGTGTTTTAAGTTCTTTTAGCATCAGAGTTTGCAGCTCATTCCAACATCGCGCGGCAGCACAGTTTGGATGCACACTCGTGGTCTTGGTTCTTTTTCAGCATTACACTCGCCACTTTGCTCTAAATGTTGCGATATCGGTAACAGAGAGATTTCCCCGGTACAGTAAATCGGGGGAGTATCAGCATACAAGAAACCCGTTCTCATCTCTATCAACAATGCACACTATCTCAGCATCTTGGATCGCAACATCCGTGTTGCCTTCCTCGGCAAACAAGGATTGAGAGCTTTCCGACAGCTATACATATTTATCAACAGCTTGTGACCCACAGGTCCTTTTCTGATCTAGAAGCTCTTCATCTATACAGGGTGTGCCTGAGAGAGACACTGCAGCTGCGCGCGCAACACTCATTCTTGTTGACATCTGGGTCACGGACACAACGGCAGGATATTGCTTATTCTTACCAGTTTTTTTGCGCTCATGGCTTACCCGTATGCGGTTGATTGTTACAAACCCAGCGTTCCAACAGATGTAGACTAGATTTCGGAGGGGCACATTTCTGCAGCCTAAAGCTTTCCAAACCCAAATAGGATACCTAAATCCTCCCCAGCTTCCCCAACAGACCAAACAGACACAACAGGCCACCTCCGCGCGTAGCACCGGCAGGTTACCGCTGGACTTGTAATGAGGCTCAATGAATTGGACTAAGAGACGCCAATGGAGTCAATGCTTGTAATTGGGGTTCAGTCACTGATGTGTGTCTGGGATTTAGAAAGCACATTCCAAGCTGCAGAGTAACACGTTCTCTTCTGTACCAGGACTCTCTTTGATCTCCCTCACTTCACACCTACTTCCTCACACTGGCGTGTTGCCCATACAAGAATCCCCAAGAAAACCTCTAAGACCAAGTCAAGGCACCTTTTTTGTTTTGTTTTCATTTTGCATGGAGCTTGTGCCTTGCTTTCCTTTTGGGGAGCTTGCTGTGCACCCTCGAGCCCACCCATGCACCGGCCAATGGGAGAAGAGCGCCTCTGACATTCTCCAACCCTGGGGCCAGACTGAAATGCCAGTAGCAGCGTTGTGTGCAGTTAAAGCAGAATGGACAGATGTGCACGTTTAAAAAGTGTTTGTATCGTTTGTGAATGTTTCAGACAGTGTATGTTTCTGGGTTTTGTAAGATGTATAATGCATGTATAAGTATGTAATGTTTCACGTATGTAATTTATGCATGGTGCAGCCCTGGCTGAAGAAGTGGGGGGCCCATTTCAAAATGATGGTTGGTAACCCCTCACCCCCCTTTGCTCAGAGCAGAAAACAGTCTGTGCACCAGGTGTGCAACAAGACATACATTTGGAAGGGGGATAACGTTAGAGACACCCTCCTTTGCTCAGAGCAGAAAACAGTCTGTGCACCAGGTGTGCAACAAGACATACATTTGGAAGGGGGATAACGTTAGAGACACCCCCCTTTGCTCAGAGCAGAAAACAGTCTTAGAGACTGTGGGGTGGGGCGAACGTACTTGTGTGGATGCATCCATCTTCTTTACATATTCTGAGACAATTGCAGTGCAGCTTAAATGTTACAAGCAGATAACTCTCCCTGTGTCTGAAACACACACTTAAGTACTGCTGTGAGAATGAGCTGTCTCTCTGTCCCCCCCTACCCTTTCAATCACCCCCCTGACATGCAAGAACCCCACATCACGATTTCAAATACCTAAAAATGTATGCATATGACTTCAGGTGCCAACAATGAAACGCTTTGCAATAATAATTCCCGGGCCTTTGTTAACAGTGCAGCCCCAAGCACTGTTTATTATCTGTGTCTGGTTCTGCCATAGCTCTGTAGATCAGCCAGGTCAAGTCAACAAAATACAAAATTCTTAGGGGAGGAGGGCTAAAACCCGGTCTGCTCAATGGACGCTGTGCCATTGATGGAAACAAATCCAGCTAGGGTTTAGTAACCGCCACTTATCACGAGATGGTAAACCAGCAGGGAGCTGAAACACTTAATGCCCATTGACACCGGTTCCTCCACATCAGCCTCTTGCTGACAAAGAAGAATGTATAGCCTTTCAGTGGACAGTTAGTATTTCAGCTCCCTGCTGACTGGCCGTCTCGTGATAGTCGGTGGCTATTAACGCTGGGTGTTTTTGTTTGCTTTGTATTTGTATTTGCATTTATTTGCAGCGCACATAACCTGTAGGTATCTAGGCGCTAGTTTCATTGTGGAAGGGCAGGTCATTTATAACATGCTCGTTTTATTTATTTATTTATTTATTTTAAATATGTGCTTTGCATAGCTCGTGTTACAAACCTCATTTGTTGGAGCCCTTCAGGTCGTCACATCCAAGTGATGGCCTGAAGGGCTCCAGCAATGATGTGCTCCAATAAATGAAGCTTGCAACGCGAGCACTGCAAAGTGCACATTTAAAGTCCCATAACAAACATAATATTAAAAAAAGGAATCCATTTCGGTATTATACAACTGCTGACTGACAACATGGGAGCAGTTTCAGGGGCGCCACTGAGACTCAAGGCCCCTTTCATTTGAAACGATTGAAAGGCCCTGACACCGTCCCTTTATGCAAGTATCAGTGTGTGCACACGCGCACGCGTGCGCGCAGAGGGCCAGCTGAAGACATGTCATTGATCGATGGGGGGGCTGGGCAGTGCATTAAAGTGCGATATGAAAATATGTAGGGCCTCTGAAAAGGGGGTATGGCAAAATTGTGCTGGTCATGGTAAAGGAGGGGAGGGCTTGGGCTCAGGGGCCAGATTTTGATAGCTGCAGATTATCATAAAATGGCCAGCCAGCAGAGAGCTGAAACATCAAATGTCCTCTGAAAAGCAATTTATCAGTCTTTTTCATCAAGGGCCTAATGTAAACAAAAGCGGAGTAAAAAGGCAACTAGGTGATTAAAGCGTTGCTGGATACCTATCGATGTGATGGCCCCTGAAGGGCTTTAGCAAATGCAGCCTGTAACATGTGCACTGCAAAACGCACGTTTAAAGTCCTGAATGAAAGGAGTATCTTGCAGTCGCATAGGGCTGCTAACGGGCAAATTGGGGGCAGCTGCAGGGGTCCCCCCTAAGTATTGGGCCCATTTCAACTGGAAGGGTTGAAAAGCCTGGATGCCGTTACTGCATGCAGGAAGGGTGGCAGCTGATACATTCTTTAAATAATAACAAAAAAAAAGAAAGTACGCCTGTAATACCTGCCCCACTCCTTTATTTGGTTAGTTTTTGTAGAGTTTTAATGTGTGTAATACATATAAGGAGGGAGTTTAGCATTTGCTATTAACACGGCACTTCAACTGCAAAACCTATGTTCTCACTTTTCTGGGTGGAAACTCTCGCAGTCTGTACCTGTCATCTGTTTCACAATTTCTGTCAACAATTAGCAGCTAAATTAACATCAGCAAAACTAAATGTTTCTCGAACTAGAAGGCTATTTGCGTGAATATATACTAATGAGTGTGTGTGTGCATATACAGAGGGCTTTTTTTTGTTTTTCTTGATACATTAGAAGGCGTCCTATTGATAAATCAAGCCTCTGCAGACTTCAGTGGGGCTTCAGTGAGGCTGCCTCTTCCCCGTAGGTATTGATTGCCTCAGGCTTAGACTGCATTGTCTCCCTTATCAGGTCCACAAATGTTATGTTATGTTGATTTATACTGCACACCGCTACCACCCAGGGGCAGTCTCCAGGCGCTTGCGTGGCTGTGCAAGGGAAAGGTGTGGGGAGGTTAGTGAGGATAGGCTGGGAGGATAGGTTCAGAACCAAGAGGAACTGGCGTCTGTGACTGTTGTTATGCATGTGGGAGTTTGTGTGGGAGGCCTTGTGTGTTGTAACTGTATGGGTAAGATTCAGTGCCTCCGGTGTGTGGCAGTGTTTTGTGTTAGTGTTAGTGTGTTTTGTGGGTTGTGGTGTGTTTGGTTGTGCGCAGTGGTTAGATATTATCCATAAGGGATCTAAAGTAATGGGTGGCCGTAGCTCTAAAATTGTATGGTGTCTTGGTGTGTAGTTGCATTGTTTATGGTTTTATGCACTATGTGGGTGGTTCATTCTAGATGTGCTTCAGCATCTGGAGATGCTGGGTGTGAACATAGAATTGATTCTTGGTTTGTTTATGTGTAGTGTGGCTATCCCAAGTTCTGGTATGGTGTCAGTTATGTTGGAGGAGCAGGAAGGGGAGAATGGGTTACTAAGTCGCTTGTTTTGTTGGAACAACTCTTTGGTTGCCACTTAACTGTACCTAACCCAGTTCGTGGTTGTGGTTCTTTAGCCCATCTCGTCTCCACTCTAGTTGTCTGTGGTGGTATTGTTGCTGGTGTCCTTCAAGGTTGTCATTGTCTGTTGAATAGCCAAGTTTTTAGCTCTTTCCTGAAGGTGATGTGGTCTTCTGTGGTTCTAATTTCTTTGGGCATGGTGTTCCAGATGTTAGCAATTAGACATGAGAAAGCTGTCCCAAACAAGTTTCTTTTTCCAAAATGATTTGCCTCTATTTGTAGGTTGTTGCTGGATCTAAGGTCCCTTCCTGGGCCATTTCGGCAAATCTTGTCTTGGAGAAATGTAGTTCCTTGTCTGTTCAAGGCTTTGTGGGCGATGCAGAGTGCTTTGAATTTGATGTGCATTTTTACTGGTAACCATTGTAGGCTTTTCAGTGCTGGACTGATGTGGTCTCTTCTGTTTAGTCTTAATAGAATCCTAGCTGCAGTATTTTGCACCGTTTGGAGTTTCTTGGTGAGTCATTCCGGCATCCCTGGGTAGAGGCTGTTTGCTTAGTCAATTCTTGTGAGTATCAGGCATAGGATTGTGAAGGTTCTGTGAGCAAAGGAAAGGTAGGGGAGTAATTCTCTGAGCAGTCGTAGGAGGAAGAAGTATTTATTTGGCGATTGCGTTGACTCATGGCTCCAGGGATAGTCTGTTGTCCATGAGTATTCCTTTGTTATTTACTATGTCGGTAGACTCTGGTTGCATTCCCATGCCGGTCAGCCAGTTCAGTTGTGGGTTCCCTCTGTCGAATCCTGCAGGTGAGAGCATTATTTCTGTTTTTGAGAGTGATTCCCGTGGCAATGCTTGCATATGTTGCCAACACGTGCATCATGAAAATGTAAAATAATTCCCAAATAGTGTTGATTAAATAGTATCTACTCAATTGTTTTTCATGTATTATTCTAGAGAATAGGAAATTGCTTGGCTTTTTACCCAATTTTTCTCAAGAGTCTGGCCATATAATGGACCATTTCAAAACATTACTTTAAACATGTTCTCAGAGCGAGCACCACCTATACCTCCTACATTACTTGGGCTCCCTCGCTATGCTTGGTGGCTTCGCACTGGGAGAAGTCAATGGCCATCCACTAAAGATATTCACCTGCCACCACTGACCACTGCTCACAAGAGAGGAGCGAATGTTCATCTGGGAAACCATTCGCTACAACTATAATATGCCAATATGAAAATTTAAATTGACAGGATTTTCTACCATAAAATAAGATAAGAGGGACTACCATTTATACTCACCCAACCACGATCTAATCATTAACATTTGTCTCGAAGTGCATTTCCATTACAGATATTAAGCCTTGATAAAGGCCAGTGGGCAAAACCCATAGCCATGTATCCGGCCTCTTTCAACAGACACAACACTGTATCTATATATATGCACAACTGGTCTTTTGAAACATACACAACAATGTATCTTTCCTTAACTATGTGTATATAACAGGATGTTTGAAATGTAATATAAACAACTTGCAAATAATTGATTGCAGTGCACATTTAAACCAGAGATACTGTGTGAAGTAATAACATATAGTCATTAAATTATTAAATAATTTCTATTTCTGATTGATATGGTCTGATTAAGGAGCGCTTGCACTGGAGCCAACATAGTTTTGTGACATTAGTTAATGTTCAGTTTATTTTTTATTTTTTTTATTCACCCTTTCGCTTCACAATTCTGAGTTTTGCTTCAGTAGCTGTTCTGGTGGTTTGGTCCATGTCCAGTCGTTTTGATCTTTTTATTGACATTTTCGAAGTTGAGGGGGAGAATTCAATCATTATGGGATAAGATTTGTTGTCTATCATTGCCTATGAGTTGTCATGGATTTTGCTTTTTAGAGTGGGCCTGATCATTTCCTTCACATTTAAATTCCCTTGCTCATAGTAATCGGTCGTGGCCCCGTTCATGCACCGTGTACCCGGTTTTCAGAAAGGATTTATACACCTTTGCCAAAATGACTACTGATATGCCGAGTACAGGGATGAGTAGTGGCTAAATTGCCTATTCAGTCCCTCAATGCTACTAAACCTGCAGTGATTCCAATCATAAAGGTTAAACAGGCACAGCCCGACAGGTATACCTGCTTCTCCTCTTCTGGTAGCGTCAGCCGGAGGCAGGCTGTATTTTCAGAAGGGATGTGAGCTGATACAATTGCAATAAAACATATTATGGTGGTACTAAAATAAAAGAATGTCCAATCAAGATTCTATAAAACTAGGGACATTAATTAAAGCAATCCATGCACACAACCAATTAAAAGTTCAAACTAATTAAAATATAAAACACCCGCCACTGTAAGAAAAATACAAATAATGCAGACTTTGACGTGAAAGGGCACTCGGGGTGATGAGCAGGGCTGTTCAGGCAAGAGATTTCAGCAGCACTGTCAATGTTCAAAAATATGCCTTTAAAAGGCAATAAGGGGTCTTAAAGGGTCTTAAAGGTCACTATGACCCGTCAAGGTGGAGCAGGTGACAGGGCCCCTTCAAATTAGCTTGAGTTCTTGTTTTTGGGTGCTCGAAAGAGTTAAGCTGAGCTTCTATGTGCCTTTCTGCAGTTGTACTGGTGTTGAGACTGTCAAGTCATGTTGATCCAGTGGTGAGATGGTGATGAGCTGACTTTGAGATGGGGCTCCCTGTGGATCAAGTTGGCACTTGCGATGATGCAAGTCAATAGGTCCCAACAGTTCGAGTTGGTGGTCAATCGGTTCAGAACTATCCTTCCACTGAGTCGAGTCAGTGTGCAAGACAGTGAGTCAATGGTATCCAGTGTGTTAAGTCAGTGTGTCAAGTTGGGTTGAGATAATGTTTCTGTTGGGTCGAATCGGCACTCAGGATGCAGTGAGTCGGATGCTTCCACAGCAAGAAGCTGACAGTCGAGTCACAGTGGCAATGCACTTCTCTGAAACAAATCTGCCTAAAGACAGCTCGAAGAAGCAGGTAAGCAGTTTGAAGTTCATGGAGGGCCAAAAGCAGCACCGTGAATCCTGTAGGGGCCTGACGTCAGTCAAGCATGTTGGAGCCAGCTTAAAATAGTCTTGAGGTGATCAAACAGGATCAAAGCAGCTTCTGAACTTCTTGGTTGCTGGGAAGCCCAATGCAGGTTCTCCAGTGATATGGTTAGTCCTTAGCTCTGTGCGTCCAATCCAGGAAGTTGTCTGGAACCTAAGGGGTGTCCTTCACCTTTAGTGAACACGATCCCTGTTCCCACGCACAGGGAGCAGAGAGGCCTTGGTCTTCAGCAGTGTCATCCCCCTGTTCTGTGATGATGGTTAGCCAGCAGAGCTTGACTGTGCCTTGGATGACGTTTGCCTTTGCCTATAATACAGAGGTCCACTAAATCCTGCTTCTTCCCCTGAGGTCCAAAGATCAATCTGTTAAGGGGAGGAGTTCCTCTGTGGAAAAAATGCAAAATGTTACACGGGATTGTTCCAAAGCAAACCTGCTGTCAGGGGTCCAATCCAGGCTGCTGTATGAAGTATGCTTTGCCTTCTGATATCATACCCAGAGTGCTTTTGTCTGCAGGATGTGGAGAGGAAATGGAATTTTCGAGAGCCCCAGCAGAAACCAAAATAGTGGAACCCCTCTCCTTGCATACCCTCTATTCTAGGCAACTCTAAATCCACCCCTTCCAATGTCTTCTGACTTCAAAGGGACCCCAATGGTCAGCACCCTGGTGTGACAGTATCCTTGTTATGTCAGTGCTGACTTTGAAGCAGCGATTCCCAGGGGACATCATGGGGATGGTTCATGTGCCCTTGGATGAAGGTGCTGGCCTTCCTCTGGGGGATCAAAAGGCAGATTCCTGGCTATTGTCCCACATGGCCGTTGTTAAGACACCCAGGTCAAACAGCTAAAACACATTCCTATCATAGCTGAGCACTGCTCACCAAGCTGTCACTAATATTGTATCAAATTGCTGTGGCTGTATAATTGTGTGACTCTAGCAGCCACCATGCCATAATCAGGCATTGCTTATATTTACAGTTTAAAATGCCAACAGGCTAACTAGGATACATAACTATCATTTGAATCAGAGCTGCAGACATTTAAAAAGTCACCTCTGCCTGTTGGAACTTTGTGTTCCAGAAGCTTTTATGAATGTACATGTGACCTTTGTATTTGCCCTGGCACCACCAAAGGGATGATGTTGGGGGTGTTAGGAGACTCTCTCAGCAAAGCACATGAATGCAGTTTAATTTTGGCATTGACAATTGTGAACGGGGCATCTGATTAGCAGTCCTCCCTTTCAGTTACAGATTTCTCCCACATCATTTGATTTATTACAAATCAAACAAACCTTGGACTATCCTGCCCACACAAGATTCTATTCTGTCACAACACCCACCAGTGTTAAGAGATTAGAGACTACGGCATCCCTTTATAGGTCCTCTTTCAGAGTAACTGAGGCAGATTGCCGGTATTTCAATAGATGGGGAGGTTAGGCATAACGGGTTACTCTCAGATCTCCCTTTGCAAGATGGAGGCTGTATGCACCGGACAGTTACAGAAGTCTACGCAAGTGGAGTTCCCACTTGGGCAGCATTAGCAGCAGATGTAGATATAGTTTGGATGTTCTGAGCAAATCATTGCCTGGCAAAGTCTTCTCCTGATATTCCCTTTTTTGATTTTCCAGTGCCCCTGCTTTGTGCTGAGAACCCCCTCCATCTTGATCTTAGGGGTGGATGCAGATCTTTATTTGGGAGTTACATTTGGGAGGGGTTAAAGAGGTGCTGCGGACTTAGTGTTGGATTTCTCTGCATAGCAAGGGAACTGGAACCTGAACCCATTCCTGCTGCTGATGCAGACGCCGCCCCTCTACTATTGGCTCTTCTTTTCTCGGTCCGCCTCCGGCTTGGCACCTGGATTAGAGCCTTCCACTTTGGTTATGATCTCATTCTGGCTACGGTTGCCCGAAATGCCTTACCAGCTCATTTGATACCTGCAGTACCTGCTCCTGGAGCCACAATGCTACATTTGCAGGAAGGGCTTTCATGCTCTTGTTGGCGCCAGCTTTTGTTTTTGGGATGCAACATGACGATGGAGTGAATGCCATATATGTAGAGTGCTGTTAGCGCTTGAGGGACATTTAGTTTCAAGCAGAAACATTATCCTAAAACTGATTTTGTACTGAAGAAAGCAGTCTGAACAACATACACATTATTTTATTTTTTCTATGTTTGCCTGCATTCTACCTGACAGCTGCTGTCGCCTAGGGCTGACTGGTCCCTTTCTTTCTATGCTTTTGAGGTATGGCTGAAGTCAGCCAGAGCTGTATTAGGACAAAATATGAAAAGTTATCTGAAATGCCTAAAAGATATCATGTCATTTTTGGAGTTGCCCCTCTCCTCTATACTGCCAGGTAAATTGTGGGACATGTAGTCATAGGGGATATGTCTACTGAGCAAGGCAGAGTGAATTCTGGGCAATGCAGTGCTTTTGAGCAGTATTAGGAACCCGCATCCCAGGTTGAATTCCTTGAAAGTTGAGTGGCCAATCCTAAAGTAGAAAGCTGCAAAGGTAGCTCAGCAGGTTCGCTGGCTGTTGCTGAGATGTGATATATTCAGAACAGCCTGTAAATCCTTGGGCTGTTCCTAGCTCTATCAGAAGAAGTGTGCTTTGAAATGCTCCGTTAAGACTTCAGGAGAGGGTCAGGCTCTATTGCCTGACTAAAATCAAGGTTGGGGGGAGGAGGGGGCGTTCTGTCCCATACTGAGCCATACATGTTGGTGGGGGCTTCTGAATTAAGTGAATCAGGGTATTCCTTTTAGCATGTTGTCCCTGTAAGGCACATATTGTGCGGGAGGTCGTCTTATAGTATTGCTGAGGCATATTTATGAAGTGAACTGCCGTGTATTCTGTAATAAGTACTCCAATGTTGGTTATCTGCACTGTGGGAGGCAGCGTACATTCTGGGACATATATTTCTGTGACGACAAATGTAGTAAAGCCTGGTATTCTAGGACCAGTGTTCACCATTATATGAGGCTTATTTTCCATGTCCTGGAGATGGAGCACACAAAGTGGCTCCAAGGACAGGCATGTGTATGTGTTACACTTGCTCTGATTACTTATTTGTAATTTTCATTACTCCTAGTCCTACTCTTCCTCGTCCAAGTACTTACCTCATGAGGCCCCTGCCTCCGACACAGGACCTTCTTCTCTTTCTTTAAATCCCTATAACTGCTCCCCCACATCCATGTCACTCAGTTTCATATTACCAAGCCGGAGCTTGGGACCTTCCCAGCAGGGAGGGTGAGGAGGGTCGTCAGTACTGTGACGAGGAACAGTAGGAACATGAGTGATGAAGATTACCAGTAAATAATCAGAGCATTACCTCCACGTCCACTCTTCCTTGTCCCAGTATTTACCTCATGAGGTATACCAAAGCAGCCAAAAACAGTGCAGCAAAACACACACCCACAATAACTCTTAATTTACATCCCCACAGACAAAACTCCAACCCTGAAGGAACCAACCCCAGAGTGGGAGAAACTCAACCCATAGCGGTTGATAAAAGTGCTTAGACCAGCCCAGGCGGCAGCCATACAAATCTTTTTCAGAGAAACCCTCCTTGCATCGGTCCAGGAAGCCGCCAAACCCCTGGCCATGGAGACCACAACACAGAACCACCGGCAAATGGAAACCACAGATGCCTTACGCCCAGCCCCAGCCGGACCAAAAGCAATCAGAAGGCTATCAGAGCCAAATACCCCCAATCTCCCCAAGCCTACCGGCAGAAGTGATGGCAATAAGAAAGGCAGATTTCAGTGTAAGATGTTTGATATCAATCTCAGAAATGGGTTCAAAAGTAGGCCCTTGAATGAATCATAAGACAAGAGGGAGATCCCAAGGGGAAAGCCCTTTATAAGTACAAGGACGGGAAGAAGAAAAACCCCGGAGCAACTTCTCCACCAACACCTCCCCACCCAAGTGATCATCAGAGTCCCCCAAAAGGAATTTAGTGGAGGCCCACTGAGAGCGAAGCATGGAAAAACCGCCAGGCCCTTGTCAAAACCCCTCCTGGAGGAATTGAAGGATAGCAGGGAGGCCAGAACGCAGGGTAGGGATCCCAGACCCGCCCATACCAGTCTCGGAAATGTCCCCAATGCCTGCTGTATGCCTTCAGAGTGAAGGGTCTAAGAGCAATCATTATGGACTCGACTACGGACCTGAGAACCCCTGAGATATCAGCCTAGACCGTGCAATAGCCACACTGCCCATTGCATCCGGAGGATTTCCAACAGCAGATCCCCAGCCGAGGTTCCTGGGACCGAAGCTCCAACAGAGAGGGGAACCAACTCTGGCGGGACCAGAATGGAGCTAACAACAACACAGTTACCCTGGACACTCTGATGCGCTGAACCACCCGGGGCAGAAGGGGAATAGGCGGAAAGGCATAAAGGAAACCCCAAGGCCACTGTACAGAGAGGGCATCCACACCACAAACTCCCCTCGGCCTGAAACCGAGAGCAGAAGAAGGGAGCTTTTGCTGAGGCTGGGGGTGCAAACAGGTCTAGAACAGGGGTCCTGAATCTGACACAGATCTCCGCAAAGACCTGGGCTGACAGGACCAGTTCCGCAGAGGAGTGAAACCGGCATCTGAGAAGATCTGCTCGAACATTGTCCACCCCCCTGATATGTGAGGCCACCAGAGACACCAGATGCAATTCTCCCCAGGTGCCTATCAAAGCTGCCAGAGCATTCAAGTAGCCGCCGGATCCCCTTTGGCGGTTGACATATGCCAAGGCCATTGTAGTGTCCGTTCGGACCAAAACGGCCTGACCGTCCAGCAACCCCTCGAAGTACACCAGAGCTCGGAGAATGGCACACAACTCTCGCCAATTGGATGATCGACGGCTCTCCCCAGATCTCTCAAACCTTGAGCTGAGAGGACCCCCAATGTAGACCCCCCAATCCATTCCGCTGGCGTTGGTAGTAAGAGAGGCCACAGGAGGAAGAACCATGGATACCTCAGTCTGTAGATTTGGAACCCCCAGCCACCATAGCAGGGAGACCCGCAGCGCTGGGGACACTGAAATCAAAGCTTCGAAAGCAGAGATGTCGGGAGCCAGTGGAAGAGAGGATAAAACACCAGGGGACGTAACTGAAGATGGGCCCAAGGAACTAGAAAACACGCAAGACGACACGTGCCCCATAACTTCAGAAACAGGCGAGCCGAGACATACTGCCTTCTGAGAACCCTGCACAGAACAGCCAGCAAGCGACAGACCCTCTCTAGGGACAGGAACACCCTCTCCATCCCGGGGCAAACCAGTGCCCCAATGAAAACTAGATCCTGAGAAGGCTCCAGCTGAGACTTCTGCCAGTTCACTATCAAACCCCAGTCCCGCAATGCCTGGCAGAGTAAAGGGAGATGAGGCAGGACAGCCTGCCGACAGAACTCCTCGACCAACCAATCGCCCAGGTAGGGAAAAAAACTGCACTCCCTGCAGATGCAAATGCACCACCTGGGGAGTCACCAGCATGAAGAACACTCCGGGAGCTGATCGCACCCCGGACGGGAGCGCTCCGAACCGAAAACACTGTGATTTCACCCAATCCCCCCTGCATAACATCCAAAGTACGTTCTGCAAAGCCTCCACGTTGAAGCTTTCCGCCCGGACGAAGCAGTGCAGGGCCCGAGACACATAAGCAGGTGACACATCCTAGAAGGCATAGGGACCAGGAATACCCACGAGTAGAAAACTTGACCTCCAACAGGGAGAGGAACGGGCAAGATGGTAACCCAGAACAACAATTTGGAGAGAACGGATCGCATGGCCAACTACTTGGTCCGTGAGCTGGGTATCAAAGTCCTAACCATGCAAACCTGGACAGGTGGAGACAGGAAAGGCAACTGATAACCCCCCCTGGAAGGAGCCCAGAGCCCAGGAAGCTGCACCCCACCGGTCCCATACACCTCCAAGAAGATAGAGACGAGGAGCCAGGGAAAACCGCCAGTCACTGCATTTCCACCAGAGGAAAATCACAGGACGTTGAAGCAGGCCTGTGCTGCAATATAACAGCATGCTTGTCAGCCCACAAAAAGATGGGACCTATCCAAAGGAAGATACAGGACAGCCCGGTAGTCCAGCAGACCATGGCCCCCTCAGCCGACAGAGGAGCCACCAGGCTGGCATCAATGCGCAGAGCACTGTCACCAAGCGGGGCAATGCAAGCCATCCCGGCTAGCAGACACCAAAGGCAACCCCATACCTGGGGTATGCCTATACTGGAAAACTCACAGAAAGGACAGCCCCCTCCACCGGCACCAGGGGCTCCAAGAACCCCTTTAAGCACAGACATGTGCCACAATCTGCCATATTACTTCCACATTTCTGAGAGGAGGCGTGAAAGCAACACGTCGGCACCGGAGGACCTAGACCCTAAAAGAAGAGACACTGGGAGCCCCTTGAGTTTCGTTACTTCCATGATGCATTAGCAGTTTCCATAATTCCATGCCAGACAAGGGAAAACAAATCCATCTCCTTCGTCCGTCCCCCGCGCATTTCAGAGGAAGAGGACAGGACAAGGTGCCTGTGTCCATGGCTAGCACAGACACAAACACACCACTAACTCACCACCTGTATACACAGCACAGGACTGAGAGGGGGCTTGAGTCCTGCATCATGTAGCTGGTAGCCCCATTCTCTACCTGTCGAGCCAATGGGTACCCCTCCAGAAGGCACCAACCAAGAGTGAAAAACCAAACAAAACAATCCCCTAGGCAACGCCGCATCAAACAGGATGCATGTCGTTGCACGACCCCAATGGCAGGAGAATCAGGGCACAAACATTCACAAAGCCCCCAACTCCTTAACGAAGCCCGGGCCCTGCAGGACCCGGGCCGTGATGTCCTCGCGCCGGCCAACAAACTTGCAAAACACAACCGGGCAAGGCACCTGCCTCCGTAAGGCACACCAAGGAGCCGGCATGAATGGGACGCCAAGATGGCCATAGCAGCAGGAGAGGGGAAAAACAGCAAGCACAGAGCCCCCTCCCCTCTCCTTCCCTTCCCCCGGCCCAGCAGGACCCGGGACACAATGCCCACGTTGCGGTCCGGAGCACAGCAAAGAACCAAACGAGGCAATCCCGCTCAACCTGGACCCCAAGCCCCGCAGGGGGACCAGAAGCAGCGCCGCACCCGAGGTAGCTCGGTGCCATCCATCCAGGGGGCCAGCAATCGGTGCACCCTGAAGAAAAAGTCCAACCTGCCAGAGCCTGGAAAAATTAAACTGAGTGCCGTGGATCTGGGGGAGGAGTTATAGGGATTTAAAGAAATTGAAGAAGGTCCTGTGTTGGAGGCTGGGGCCTCATGAGGTAAGTACTGGGACGAGGAAGAGTGGATGTGGAGGTAATGCCTTATCCACACTTTTGCACTCCAGGGCATTTGCGTACGTTTTGGAGGTGCAGTGGAGACACAGAACAGGGTTTTCATGTCTACCGCACAACCTTGTTCTGCACTCACAAACCACTTGATGTTATGGCAGCCTGACCTTTTCATGCTACTCTAAAACCAATGGGTTCCTGCGGAATTCACCTGTTTTAGCACCTGCTAGAAGCAGGCAGATTCCACAGGGGTTCTTTGTAATTACTGTCCCCCATGCGTAGCAGCATTCACACGTTTTTTCACTACAAAGTGCAAAAAAAGCTGCAACTGTGACTCCCCTGTTTAACATGCTTTATTTGCGCTGCTTAGTGCACATGACTCAAATTGCATGAATGGGACCGTATTGCATGAAAGTCCAAATGTCGAGAGTGACCGCCATGCCACATGCTCCTTTTTCCAAAATGAGCCCTACGTCGATAACGCTACAGGAGGGGACAATGCATTCTGGGATATGTAGCCATGTGTTGAAATGTCCATAGAATGAGGCAAATGTGAAGTAAGATATGCTTTCATGCTTCTATGTTCATTCATCTCTAGATTTTTTTTGTTGCTGAGTTTTTAGCCAACCTTTTTTTGCCGAAAAAACTCATCAAATTTTTCGTTTATTTGGGGGGTACCACCCTAACTCCCCTACTTGCCTTTTATTTATTCTCCATTCTCCCACCACCACTTATATGCTCTTAAACCCACATTCTTCCATTAGTAGTTTTCAGCAGAAATTTTTTGGCAAAAAATAAGTGGAAAAAAACAGGCGATGAATGAACGTTGTACCGCTTTCATGTGTGGGATCCTGTACTCGGAGATGCAGAGTGAATGCCTGTGGTGCCAGAAGCAATGGATGGAGCATACTAGATCCTGGGAAATGCAGCCCTGTTCCTATTCCAGTATGGAGTGAGGCAAAGTGTGTTCTTGCAAATTAGGTAATTGTGGAGCATCGGTACTGTGTCAGTCATAGTGTATTGTGGGACATGTATGTCTATTAGGCTTTTCTTTTTTTCTTTTTTCTTTAGTGCTTATGGTTATACATTGGAAGCCTTTTGCACAAATACATATAGCTATAATACATACAATAAATATGATTTAAGCATCGAAATTACTTTCCCATAATTAAATCCATACCTACTATCTACACCTAAATAAATACATATTTACATTTTATATATAACCTTTCTATTTACAAGCATGCATGATAAATCCTAATTAAAACATATCTCACCATTAAGATTTTCTTTAAGAAAAGCAGCAATATTCCAAATACAAAAAGATTATTGAGAAAACCATTCAGTAGAACTCTGCGCTCCTTCGACACACATTTGCTCAAACAGCCGAAACCCCGCTTGAAAAACTTTGGCGATTGTAGTTTTGAGTTTAACGCACCACGCAAATGGAATGGTGAGCTCTCACTCACTACTCGCCTTTAAGAAATGTGTGAAGACATTCTTTTTTTAACCAATCTGAATAGAACCTCCTTGTTCATTGACTTTTCTCTCCATATCTTTCATGCTGTGCTCCGAGGGCTACGAGCATGTAGCACCCTACAAAAACTGAAATAAATAAATGTCTAGATAAATAGTGGCAATCCGTTCGGATGTGTCTTGCTGTTTCTACACCCATTTTGCCTAGTTGGCATATTATTTCTTCATGACAGATGGCCATCCAAGCCCCTGGGCACTCAAGAGTACGAAGAATATTCATCATTAACTTTTATTCGGCTTTAAAACCATCAAGTACAAACACACCCAAAAACATATTCTTGTTTCCAATAAATACAATGTCAATCAAATGCATAGAAATGTCAATATCTTTAGGTGCAAAAATACCATCCATTTAAAAGGCATAAAAATCATTTCCTAGGATGCCCAGTAACACATCATTTATCCAGATCAACATTGGAGGAGAGCATGTTCGCAGCGTCGCAGAAATCGCCCGAAGTTAATCACTGTCCAAGAGTTTGGATATGGTTGATATGTCCTGAGTCGTGGGCACTTCACCCCTGAAGAATATTAAAAAACAACTATGTAATACATTTTCCTAGGTCTGCAATACAATATTTCAATAAATAGCTGCATGGTTGATCAAGGTTAAAACTCGGTCTAGTAAATTCATCATATCTCTTTTTAAAGGATAATCTCGTGAGGTTGTTATGTCTATCACAGTCAATCATTTTCATTTTGCGTTTCTTTAGAAATTCAACAATATTCACTTTAATGTGTAATTCAAGCAGTAGCAGTTTTCCGCAATGCTAGACATGCTTGATTAGAAGGAGTTGTAGAAGTATTGGAGGATATCAAACCTCTGTAGCAGTTTTCCACAATGCTAAATATGACTGATTAGGAGTTGTACAAGTATTGGAGGATATCAGACCTCTGTAGAAGTTTTCCGCAATGCTAGACATGCTTGATTAGAAGGAGTTGTAGAAGTATTGGAGGATATCAAACCTCTGTAGCAGTTTTCCACAATGCTAAATATGACTGATTAGGAGTTGTACAAGTATTGGAGGATATCAGACCTCTGTAGAAGTTTTCCGCAATGCTAGATATGACTGATTAGAAGGCGTTGTAGAAGTATTGGAGGATATCAGACCTCTGTAGCAGTTTTCCGCAATGCTAGATGTGACTGATTAGGAGTTGTAGAAGTATTGGAGGACATCAAACCTCTGTAGCAGTTTTCCGCAATGCTAGATATGGTTGATTAGAAGGAGTTCTAGAAGTATTGGAGGATATCAAACCTCTGTAGCAGTTTTCCACAATGCTAAATATGACTGATTAGAGGGAGTTGTACAAGTATTGGAGGATATCAGACCTCTGTAGAAGTTTTCCGCAATGCTAGATATGACTGATTAGAAGGAGTTGTAGAAGTAATGGAGGATATCAGACCTCTGTAGCAGTTTTCCGCAATGCTAGATGTGACTGATTAGGAGTTGTAGAAGTATTGGAGGACATCAAACCTCTGTAGCAGTTTTCCGCAATGCTAGATATGAATGATTAGAAGGAGTTGTAGACGTATTGGAGGATATCAAACCTCCGTAGCCGTTTTCTGCAATGCTAGATATGATTGATTAGGAGTTGTAGAAGTATTGGAGGATATCAAACCAAGAAGAGTGTCCCCATTCTTCTCCATCAGGGATACTTTAACAAGGAATTTGCAATTTTGGTACTTCCACAATGTCAGTAGCGAAACTATTCCCAACTCACAACTTAATGCTTCCACCAGCACAGAACTGGGGATTCTCTAAATGGCACGCCACAACTTTTCCACAAGTTTCTCCAGCCAATTGACATCCTGCTCATAGATGGTTTCTAGGCCAATAGTATGGCCCGTATCACACTTGTCTTATATATGTGTAGATAACCCTCTGCAGAGTGTCCACCCTTTCTTGCAAAGAAACCTTTGATTCCCAACCATTTCATCCAAGTTATACTGACAAGCATATCGCCGTAAAAAGATCTTATCGTTCGATCCTTGATGGGTATCCCCAAATATACATAGGAGTCGACAAACTCCACAGGATCCCCATTTATCTTCCAATCCATAGTTGATGTTGCTCTTTTCCTTCCTATGATCATGACCTTAGTTGTTTAAATTGGTTTTCAGATTGTTTGTAATCGCATAATCATGTAGGGCCTGTAAAGTTTTTGTGATCGCATAATCATGTACGGCCTTTAAAGATCTCTGCAACCCAATTGGCATCTGAAGTGAAATCGCTGTGTCGTCGGCCTATGACAGCCATGTAATCGCTTCCGTACCTATTCCAGGGGGAAAGTTAGGCTCAGAGTGCATTGTAGGAAACGTAGTAATGCGGTCCTGTGTTCTCTGCATAGGAGCACATTTTCTGGCATATGTTTTGGGCACCGTGGCGTATAATGGTAAACCTTTTCGATGCCACAGAGGTGTCTGGGCATTTAAGGCTGTGCCTGGCTTACAAGGCCATATTTGGTAAATGAACTGGAGTTGGATAGCTGATGGCTGTACCTTGCACACCAGGCTGGCCCTGGGCAATCAATGACTGCAGATGGGTGTATTTGGCTACCGCTGGGTAGTTGACGCTACACCAGTCATATGGCAGCAATGCCACGCCATCTGAGGGTGAATAGCGTAGGATGGCAGCTCTTATGCATGTGGGGCTGCCCCTGGGTCTGTGATTTCCTTATTTGAGTAGATGAAACTGCTAGTGTCATTAAATATACCAGACCTACTGGCTTTGTCAGTGCTTGTTGCTCTGGTCATAGCTCCATGGCAACTACTGGCAGACCTTTCTGGACACTTTAGGACCCTGCCCCTCCTTCTCTGTAAGAAAAAGTAAACAAGGAAAATGGGTAAGAACAGGGGCTTGATGTAGGCAAGCAGGGGGGCAACGCGGTAGAACTGTTAAACTCGTGTTTGCAGTACGTCACGATGGGAGTATAATGCGTGGGGAGAGATGAAAGGCGGAGGGGGTTATTAACGTGCAAGGCTCTCCCAGAGATGTTTAAAGGCACCATGAGCCTGCTTCCCCGAAACCTGCTCGGCGGAGCTCCGAGATATGCAGGCGAGAAGCCAAGCAGGCGAAGGGGCACAGCGACAGGGAGGCCTTGATTATCAAACTCAGCCGTGCCTGATTCTGAGCTCCACGTTAAACAGGAAAAGCGTCGTTTCAGGATGGGGTGTCGCTTTTCTTATTTCTTCCATTTTATAAATATATAGAATTTGAAGCCCATAAAAAAGCGTCGTATTATCACGAAATTACACTTGTTGTAAAACATTTAGATGGTGCTCAGGATCAGGCCCTGTTTCTCAATACGTGAAAAACGTGCATTGTTTTTCCAGCCTGCTCCAGTTTACAACAAGAGCTGTGCACATTGCAAACATTGTTAAAATGGACCCTGAGAAGCCGCCTCTTTTGCTGAGAGCCTGAACGCTGACCAAATTGCCTGAGGCACGCAGGGCCCAACCCGGAAAGGTCCTGTTTATGAGTCCGTGGGGCCCAGAATAAATCAGGTAAGGCGGATCCGATTTTAAAGTAATGCTAAAAGAGCAAGGGCCGTGCATGTGGAAAGGGCAAACAATCGTCTGCAAAGTGGTTACAGTTTAAAGATTAAACAATACAGTCTAGTTAACTCTTTTAATAAATGTGAGTTTTGTTTCTATCATGAAAAAAAATGCAGACATTGCAATGGGTGTCTTCAGCGCTTCTGATATTTGTGCAACCCTGAGAAAATCACCTCTATCCCTGAGCCTGAGAGTCAGGGACACGGCCTGGTAGTCCTGGGTACAGCGCGGGTTAGAGGGGATGCAGGATTCCCACGCTGGCGGGGGGATCTGCCCCAGGGAGCCACCAGCCCGGACAGATCGTGGTCCGTGTGGATCTCGTCTCTGCCTGCAGTCCAGCCTGAGCCCCCACAGCGGCGACGTGGGATCTTCAAAGCTCTGGGTGCAGGGAGGGGGTGGGGTGTCCATCGCCGGAGTGACGTACAGATGAGGATAGTAGTACGCGGTCCTCCCCCAGCCCACAAATAGTACATTCCACGAGGGAGCAGAGCACACACTGACTGACAGGAGCGCTCAGCGCGCACTCCAGAACGCTCAGAGGATGAGCGCCAAGGGGCACGAGCGCACCCGGGAGGCTCCCTCTGCTGCAGCCACCCTTGCAGGCAGGTCCCCTGCCCTCCTCGGCCTCCTCTTCCTCGCAGGCTGCCTGCTGCAGCCGGACCTGCTGCTGGGGCACCCCCAGTGCCTGGACTACGCGCCCCCCTTCCAGCCCTCCTCGCACCTGGAGTTCTGCTCCCAGTACGACACGTTCGGCTGCTGCGACCAAGCCAAGGACAACGCCGTGGCCGAGAAGTACTGGGGACTCATGGAGTTCTTCGACCTGGAGGGCCACGATCTGTGCGGGGGCTACATCAAGGACATCCTATGCCAGGTAGGGCAGACTCAATCTATGCCAGGCAGGGTGGCCAAAAGCATCGCATGCCATGCAGGGCAACACAGAGCGCTCTCTGCTAGGTAAGGTGTTTAAAAGCATCCCAAATAGACACGTCCCGTGCCAGGTAGGGCTACTAACAGCATCCCGTGCCATGTGGGGCGAATAGACGTGTCCTGTGCCGGGTAGGGCTACTAACAGCATCCCGTGCCATGTGGGGCAAATAGACGCGTCCTGTGCCGGGTAGGGCTACTAACAGCATCCCGTGCCATGTGGGGCAAATAGACGCGTCCCGTGCCGGGTAGGGCTACTAACAGCATCCCGTGCCATGTGGGGCAAATAGACGCGTCCTGTGCCGGGTAGGGCTACTAACAGCATCCCGTGCCATGTGGGGCAAATAGACGCGTCCCGTGCCGGGTAGGGCTGCTAACAACATCCCGTGCCATGTGAGGCAAATAGACGCGTCCCGTGCGATGGGGCTGGGGCCGTGTGTGTGTGTTTGGGGGGGGGGGGCGGGCGGGGTGTCAAATAGACGGGTTCGGTGCTAGGTAGGGCTACTAAAAGCATCAGTGCCTTGTGGTGCAAAATAGACACCCTCTGTGCCAGGTAGGGATAATAAAAGCATACCGTGCCTTGTGGTGCAAAATAGACACCCTCTGTGCTAGGTAGGGCTACTAAAAGCATCAGTGCCTTGTGGTGCAAAATAAACACCCTCTGTGCCAGGTAGGGATAATAAAAGCATACCGTGCCATGTGGGGCAACACAGGCCGTTCTCTGCTAGGTAAGGTGGTTAAAAGCATCCCATATAGACGCGTCCAATGCCAGGTAGGTCTTCCAAAAGCATCCCGTGCCATGGGGACAAATATACGCCTCCCGTGCCTGGTACGGCGGCTAAAAGCGCACTTGCCATGTGGGGCAAACAGACGCGCCCCGTGCCATGTGGGGCAAATAAACCGCCATGTGCCAGATAGGGCGTCTAAAAGTATCCCGTGCCTTGTAGGGGAAACAGGTCCGTCCTCTGCCAGGTAGAACGCCTAAATGTATCCTGTGCCAGGTAGGGCTGTTCAAAGCATCCCCTGCCACGTGGGGGGCTAAATGCATCATATGCCAGGTAGGACAGATAGACCCATCGTGTGCCAGGTCGGGCGACGGGGAGGGGCACTTAATGCATTCAGGCCCAGTAGGGCAGATAGACCCATCATGTGCCAAGCATGAAGAAAGAAGGCATCGTGTGCCACCCAGGCTGATTACAGGCCTTATTACCCAGGGAAGGCAGATAAAGGCATATGATGCCAGGTTAGGTGAGCAAAACCACTCGGGCACCTACAGCGAATAGCGATATCCGGTGCCAGATACGACGAAAAGAAGCGCCACGCCAGTTACCACCCTGCCAGGCGAAGAAAACTATCCCGAGCCTGGTATGGATGTTCGAAGATGGGCATTCTGCGCCACGAGGGTGCGGTCACACTGGGTGGTCCTGAGGAACAGTCAAACAAGTGCCAGCTAGTGACAGGGAAGCATGGCACCCAGCGCCAGGTAGCGATTGACAACATTCGATTCTGTCCAACGAAAAACAAAAATGGGCACCCTGTGCCATGTAGAGGCGGCCCCAAGGAAAGCCCAAGCTGTCCTCTGCCATAGAGAGGCGGCCCCAAGGAAAGCCCAAGAGGTCCTGTGCCATGTAGAGGCGGCCCCAAGGAAAGCCCAAGCTGTCCTCTGCCATGTAGAGGCGGCCCCAAGGAAAGCACAAGCTGTCCTCTGCCATGTAGAGGCGGCCCCAAGGAAAGCCCAAGCTGTCCTCTGCCATAGAGAGGCGGCCCCAAGGAAAGCCCAAGAGGTCCTGTGCCATGGAGAGGCGGCCCCAAAGAAAGCCCAAGCTGTCCTCTGCCATGTAGAGGCGGCCCCAAGGAAAGCCCAAGCTGTCCTCTGCCATAGAGAGGCGGCCCCAAGGAAAGCCCAAGAGGTCCTGTGCCATGGAGAGGCGGCCCCAAAGAAAGCCCAAGCTGTCCTCTGCCATGTAGAGGTGGCCCCAAGGAAAGCCCAAGCTGTCCTCTGCCATGTAGAGGCGGCCCCAAGGAAAGCCCAAGCTGTCCTCTGCCATAGAGAGGCGGCCCCAAGGAAAGCCCAAGAGGTCCTGTGCCATGGAGAGGCGGCCCCAAAGAAAGCCCAAGCTATCCTCTGCCATGTAGAGGCGGCCCCAAGGAAAGCCCAAGCTGTCCTCTGCCATAGAGAGGCGGCCCCAAGGAAAGCCCAAGAGGTCCTGTGCCATGGAGAGGCGGCCCCAAAGAAAGCCCAAGCTGTCCTCTGCCATGTAGAGGCGGCCCCAAGGAAAGCCCAAGCTGTCCTCTGCCATGTAGAGGCGGCCCCAAGGAAAGCCCAAGCTGTCCTCTGCCATAGAGAGGCGGCCCCAAGGAAAGCCCAAGAGGTCCTGTGCCATGGAGAGGCGGCCTCAAAGAAAGCCCAAGCTGTCCTCTGCCATGTAAAGGCGGCCCCAAGGAAAGCCCAAGCTGTCCTCTGCCATAGAGAGGCGGCCCCAAGGAAAGCCCAAGAGGTCCTGTGCCATGGAGAGGCGGCCTCAAAGAAAGCCCAAGCTGTCCTCTGCCATGTAGAGGCGGCCCCAAGGAAAGCCCAAGCTGTCCTGTGCCATAGAGAGGCGGCCCCAAGGAAAGCCCAAGAGGTCCTGTGCCATGGAGAGGCGGCCCCAAAAAAAGCCCGCACTGTCTGGGGACCCGGAAGAAGCACACGCTTCCAGTGGCCCAGTGTAGACAGTATAGTAGTAACCGGGCACCCCTCTGAATCCCGCGGACCCAATAACCTTTGCATCCTGCCCTATGCCAGCCAAGCGTAGCCACTGATGCCCGCTTGGGCTATTTTAAGAGTGCTTAAGATTGACATCGTGTGTCAGGCAACGGTGGGCGGGAGGTGACCGGTGTCCACTAAGGGCGGGGAAGTTAGTAACACATGCCAGACTTTGAGGGACGAGAAGGCACAGCCTGTGCCACGCTCTGTAATGCCAATAGTTTATGCCAGGCAGGCGCGCACAAATACTGGCGCCAAATACGTGTAGGGTTAAAAGATAAGGGAAGCCTCTTTTCATAGCACCTTCGTTTTCGTATCTGCCCAAAGCTGGGCGATAATTAAACGTTGGCACTGAGCACTATATGGAACCCTGCACTTTGCCTGTCATGCTGGGCGTATTATGAGACCACCGGTGAAACAGAAGGATGTTCGGGAGGGGCAGCCTGGCTAGGAAAGATTGAGGGGACGGTAACTGGTATCTGGTACAGTTGCGAGCAAACGGCAGCCTGGCTAGGAAAGTCTGAGGGGAAGGTAACTGGTATCAGGTAAGGTTGCGAGCAAAGGGCAGCCTGGCTAGGAAAGACTGAGGGGAAGGTAACTGGTATCAGGTAAGGTTGCGAGCAAAGGGTAGCCTGGCTAGGAAAGACTGAGGGGACGGTAACTGGTATCTGGTAAGGTTGAGAGGATAGGGCAGCCTGGCTAGGAAAGACTGAGGGGAAGGTAACTGGTATCAGGTAAGGTTGCGAGCAAAGGGCAGCCTGGCTAGGAAAGACTGAGGGGAAGGTAACTGGTATCTGGTAAGGTTGGGAGGAATGGGCAGCCTGGCTAGGAAAGACTGAGGGGAAGGTAACTGGTATCAGGTAAGGTTGGGAGGAATGGGCAGCCTGGCTAGGAACGACTAGGGGAAGGTAACTGGTATCAGGTAAGGTTGGGAGCAAAGGGCAGCCTGGCTAGGAAAGACTGAGGGGAAGGTAACTGGTATCTGGTAAGGTTGGGAGGAATGGGCAGCCTGGCTAGGAAAGACTGAGGGGAAGGTAACTGATATCAGATAAGGTTGGGAGGAAAGGGCAGCCTGGCTAGGAAAGACTGAGGGGAAGGTAACTGTTATCAGGTAAGGTAGGGAGCAAGGGCAGCCTGGCTAGGAAAGACTGAGTGGAAGGTAACTGGTATCAGGTAAGGTTGGGAGCAAAGGGCAGCCTGGCTAGGAAAGACTGAGGGAAAGGTAACTAGTACCAGGCAAGGTTGGGAGGAATGAGCAGACTGGCTAGGAAAGACTGAGGGGAAGGTAACTGGTATCAGGTAAGGTTGAGAGGAAAGGGCAGCCTGGCTAGGAAAGACTGAGGTGAACGTAACTGGTATCAGGTAAGGTTGGGAGCAAAGGGCAGCATGGCTAGGAAAGACTGAAGGGAAGGTAACTGGTATCTGGTAAGGTTGTGAGGAAAGGGCAGCCTGGCTAGGAAAGACTGAGGGGAAGGTAACTGGTATCAGGTAAGGTTGGGAGCAAAGGGCAGCCTGGCTAGGAAAGAATGAGGGGAAGGTATCTGGTATCTGGTAAGGTTGGGAGGAATGGGCAGCCTGGCTAGGAAAGACTGAGGGGAAGGTAACTGGTATCAGGTAAGGTTGGGAGCAAAGGGCAGCCTGGCTAGGAAAGACTGAGGGGAAGGTAACTGGTATCTGGTAAGGTTGTGAGGAAAGGGCAGCCTGGCTAATAAAAACTTAGAGGAGGGTAACTGGTATCAGGCAAGGTTGGCAGGAATGAGCAGCCTGGCTAGGAAAGACTAAGGGGAAGGTAACTGGTATCAGGTAAGGGTATGAGGAAAGTGCAGCCTGGCTAGGAAAGACTGAGGGGAAGGGAACTGGTATCTGGTAAAGTTGTGAGGAAAGGGCAGCCTGGCTAGAAAAGACTGAGGGGAAGGTAACTGGTATCTGGTAAGGTTGTGAGGAAAGGGCAGCCTGGCTAAGAAAAACTTCGAGGAAGGTAACTGATATCAGATAAGGTTGGGAGGAAAGGGCAGCCTGGCTAGGAAAGACTGAGGGGAAGGTAACTGGTATCAGGTAAGGGTGGGAGGAAAGTGCAGCCTGGCTAGAAAAGACTGAGGGGAAGGTAACTGGTATCTGGTAAGGTTGTGAGGAAAGGGCAGCCTGGCTAAGAAAAACGTAGAGGAAGGTAACTGGTATCAGATAAGGTTGGGAGAAAAGGGCAGCCTGGCTAGGAAAGACTGAGGGGAAGGTAACTGGTATCAGGTAAGGTTGGGAGCAAAGGGCAGCCTGGCTAGGAAAGACTGAGGGGAAAGTAACTGGAATCAGATAAGGTTGGGAGCAAAGGGCAGCCTGGCTAGGAAAGACTGAGGGAAAGGTAACTAGTATCAGGCAAGGTTGGGAGGAATGAGCAGCCTGGCTAGGAAAGACTGAGGGAAAGGTAACAGGTATCAGGTAAGGTTGAGAGGAAAGGGCAACCTGGCTAGGAAAGAATGAGGGAAAGGTAACTGGTATGAGGTAAGGTGGGGAGCAAAGGGCAGCCTGGCTAGGAAAGACTGAGGGGAAGGTAACTGGTATCTGGTAAGGTTGAGAGGATAGGGCAGCCTGGCTAGGAAAGACTGAGGGAAAGGTAACTAGTATCAGGCAAGTTTGGGAGGAATGAACAGCCTGGCTAGGAAATACTGAAGGGAAGGTAACTGGTATCTGGTAAGGTTGTGAGGAAAGGGCAGCCTGGCTAAGAAAAACTTAGAGAAAGGTAACTGGTATCAGGCAAGGTTGGGAGGAATGAGCAGCCTGGCTAGGAAAGACTGAGGGGAAGATAACTGGTATCAGGTAAGGGTGGGAGGAAAGTGCAGCCTGGCTAGGAAAGACTGAGGGGAAGGTAACTGATATCTGGTATGTTTGTGAGGAAAGGGCAGCCTGGCTGAGAAAAACTTAGAGGAAGGTAACTGGTATCAGATAAGGTTGGGAGGAATGAGCAGCCTAGCTAGGAAAGACTGAGGGGAAGGTAACTGGTATCTGGTATGTTTGTGAGGAAAGGGCAGCCTGGCTGAGAAAAACTTAGAGGAAGGTAACTGGTATCAGATAAGGTTGGGAGGAATGAGCAGCCTAGCTAGGAAAGACTGAGGGGAAGGTAACTGGTTGTAAGATCTGTCATACGTTTAAGGAGTAAACAATATGGCTCCGGGTTCAGCATGCAAGTTTACACCCACTTTCGTGCTTCATTATTTCATACAGAGGTCTGTGTTTTTGAAGTAATACGGTTTCGCCTAGAAACCCCTCAATGGTCCCGCTCGATGAACCGGGAACAAAGACATAGTGGAGTCTCGAGGGAAAACCCCCGAGGGGGAAAAAACCCTGTGAAGTGCTGCTTGAGTACGAGGACTCCGGAAGGCAGCTGGAATTCTCGGATACTGTTGACTCGTTAATGTATCCTGATGAGGATGATTACCAGAATGAAATCTGGGATGGCATGGACAGAGAGTGAGAGGGTTCATTTGTAGGAATCAAGAGGAATGGAAACTGAAAGGGAGATGAATAAAGAATGGCTTACCCTAGGATACAAAGAAAGGGTGATCCGTTGGAGGAGGAGACGGAATCACTGAGCAAATACCTGAGGTAGTAAAGAGGTCAGTTTTATCAGTTATGGAGAGTTCTAATTATTCTATGCAGGATGGATTAAAGAGCCTTTGTAAGAACGTACCGACGAGGATGCCAAACCGGAAGACTAAGGATAGCTGATCTCTTACAGACGCGGGACGCGTCTGATTCTTAAAGTGAACTCGCCTGGAAACGGAGCACAAATGGTAAGATTGTAACACGCGAAACAGGAAAAGAAATAATGCGACTTGCCGCGCGGCATACCTAAAGCCTTCCGTCGAAACCCAGTTTGGGATGACGGCTTCTGCGAATGGAAGTAACAAGTAGATGGCAGTTCGGCTAAAGGAAAAGAATGGGTAAGACGTGAAGAGAAATAGCAGGAAAGAAGGTAAACAAGGTTTTTCCAAGATAGTTGTACAGAGTATGATAGGCGTACTTACAGAGCGTAACCAGACTCGGAATGAGAGTAGCAACGCAATGTTCTGAGGCGCGGATTCTGGATATGCGGTCGGAAGAGGTAGGGGCGTGGCTAGTCTTCTATTCCAAGTAGTCTAGAAGCCTAGACCGCTGCAGCTGGTTCCACGCATAAACATAAAGGAAATACTCCATGTAACGTGGGAAGAGTGAGCCGAGAGAGATGGAACAGAATGAGGCGTAACACTGGTATCAGGTAAGGTTTGGAGGAAAGTGCAGCCTGGCTAGGAAAGACTGAGGGGAAGGTAACTGGTATCTGGTAAGGTTGAGAGGAAAGGGCAGCCTGGCTAGGAAAAACTAAGGGGAAGGTAACTGGTATCAGGTAAGGCTGCGAGGAATGGGCAGCCTGGCTAAGAAAAACTGAGGGGAAGGTAACTGGTATCAGGTAAGGTTGTGAGTCATGGGCAGCCTAGTTAGGAAAGACTGATGGGAAGGCACCTGGTATCAGGTAAGGCTGTGAGGAAAGGGCAGCCTGGCTAGGAAAGACTGAGGGGAAGGTAACTGGTATCAGGTAAGGTTGGGAGGAAAGGGCAGCCTGGCTAGGGACAACTGAGGGGAAGGTAACTGGTATCAGGTATCAAGTAAGGTTGGGAGGAAAGGGCAGTCTGGCTAGGAAAGACTGAGGGGAAGGTAAATGGTATCAGGTAATGTTGGGAGGAAAGGGCAGCCTGGCTAGGAAAGACTGAGGGGAAGGTAACTGGTATCAGGTAAGGTTGGGAGCAAAGGGCAGCCTGGCTAGGAAAAACTTAGAGCAAGGTAACTGGTATCAGGTAAGGTTGGGAGGAATGAGCAGCCTGGCTAGGCAAGACTGAGGGGAAGGTAACAGGTATCAGGTAAGATTGGAAGCAAAGGGCAGCCTGGCTAGGAAAGTCTGGGGGGAAGGTAACTGTATCAAGTAAGGTTGGAGGAAAGGGCAGCCTGGCTAGGAAAGACTGAGGGGGAGGTAAATGTTATCAGGTAAGGTTGGGAGGAAAGGGCACCCTGGCTAGAAAGACTGAGGCTGGGGAAAGGGCAACCTGCAGGGCGGGCTGGAGATTTGTGGGGGCCCATTGCAGTATAATGTTTGGGGGCGAGGGCTCCTTGCAAAATGCTATGACGAAGTGTTCGGGTGTTTAAATAATAATGGACAAAAAGGAATGCAGTAGGCATGTCAATCGCCGGAGATTATCGGGCGCTGGAAGGAGGAGCGGGGTGGGGAATTGTGGGGGCAGGTGGAGGGGGTTCAGGCAGGCAGTGGGGAGCTGAACAGTGAATGATATGATTGTTTATTTATATAGCGCCTATACACAATGTGTTTCAAAGCGCTTCAAGGCAAGGGAGGGAACAAGGGAAAATACAACCACATTCTTACAGGCCATGAACAGTAAGGATGTGAAATTAACTATCGTACTCGGCCTGACGACATTTCAGATAGTGCAAGAGCTAAGACATAGATAAGGGAGGGGGAGAGTGGGAAGGAAATGGAAACAGACAGGCGACTACCGTACTAGGCCTGACGACATTTCTGGTAGAGCCGTAGAAAAACAAAAGGTGAGGGAGAGGGGTGCAGAAAGGGAGGGGAAGAACAAAACAAGCGACTATCATACTAGGCCTGACGACATTTCAGATAGTGCTGGGGGGGTGGTGGGGAGGAAAAAAAACAGTAATGGGAGGATGGAGGAAACAGACGAGGTTGCTATCATATTAGGTCCAGGGACAATTCTGATAGAGTAAGTGCATAAAAGAAAGTAAGGGGAGGAGATAGGAAAAGAGAGAAGGGAAAGGAGGAGAGAACAGAGAGTAAGCAGTCAAAAAAGAGTGGAGAAGCAAGAGTGGAGAGCGAATACAATTGCAGAAGTCAGTAGTAACACATAATGTTGCAAGCCACGATACAAGATGAAAATGGGAATAGCATGATTCAGGGCCACCATGAGTAAAAGATGCAAAGGAATGTCCAGTGAAGAGCTAGGAATTGCTCTTTGTCAGGAAGGAGCTAATTTGGACGAAACGGGGTAACAGGCAACAAGGAGATACACACCGTGCTGGATGCTGAGTGCCACCAAATCTAGCTGTGTGCTCTCCAAAGCGCTCATTTAAAGTCTCGTGTTAAGGTGACAGTTGCCATCAAAGGCAGCCGCTTCCGTGAGCGCCCAAAACACACCTTAAATGCCCTTTTCCAAGGAACATGATCCTGTGTAGTAACACTGCCAACTGGAGACAGCTGCTTGGGCCCCCCTGAAGCTCTGTGCCCGTTTCAAAAGTGCAACCTGCTTAGGTACGGCTGGGGGCAAGGGCAACATGTGTCAGGTAAGGCTGGGAGGAAAGTGCAACCTGCCTAGGTTTGGCTGGGGGAAAGGGAAACCTGTGTCATGTAAGCGTGGGGGAAAAGTGCAACCTATCTAAGTATGGCTGCGGTAAAGGGCAACCTGCATCAGGTAAGGCTAGGGGGAAAGTGCAAACTGCCTAGGTATGGCTGGGGGAAAGGGCAACCTGTGTCAGGTAAGGTTGGGGGGAAAGTGCAACCTGCCTAGGTATGGCTTGGGGAAAGGGAAACCTCTGTCAGGTAAGGCTATGGGTGAAGTGCAACCTCCCTAAGTATGACTGGTGGAAAGGGCAACCCGTGTCAGGTAAGACTGGGGGAAAGTGCAACCTGCCTAGGTATGGCTGGTGGAAAGGGACACCTGTATCGGGTAAGGCTGGGGGGAAAGTGCAACCTGCCTAGGAATGGCTGTGGTCAAGGGCAACCAGTGTCAGGTAAGGCTGGGAGGAAAGTGCAACCTGCCTAGGTATGGCTGGCGGAAAGGGAAACCTGTGTCAGGTAAGGCTGGGGGAAAAGTGAAAACTGCCTAGATATGGCCGGGGGGGAAGGAAAACCTGTGTTGGGTAAGGCTAGGGGAAAGTGCAACCTGCCTTAGTGTGGCTGGTGGATAGGGCAACCTGTGTCAGGTAAGGCTGGAGGGAAGTGCAACCTGCCTGGGTATGGCTGGGGGGAAGTGCAACCTGCCTGGGTATGGCTGGGGGAAAGGGCAACCTTTGTCAGGTAAGGTTGGGAGGAAAGTTCAACCTGCCTAGGTATGGCTGGCGGAAAGGGAAAGAGAAACCTGTGTCAGGTACGGCTGGGGGGAAAGTGGAACCTGCCTAGGTATGGCTGGCGGAAAGGGAAACCTGTGTCAGGTAAGGCTCGGGGAAAAGTGAAAACTGCCTAGATATGGCCGGGGGGAAGGGAAACCTGTGTTGGGTAAGGCTAGGGAAAAGTGCAACCTGCCTTAGTGTGGCTGGTGGGTAGGGCAACCTGTGTCAGGTAAGGCTGGGGGGAAGTGCAACCTGCCTTAGTGTGGCTAGTGGATAGGGCAACCTGTGTCAGGTAAGACTGGGGGGAAGTGCAACCTGCCTGGGTATAGCTGGGGGAAAGGGCAACCTTTGTCAGGTAAGGCTGGGGGGAAAGTGCAACCTGCATAGGTATTTTGTTGGGGAAAGGGAAACCTCTGTCAGGTAAGGCTAGGGGGAAAGTGCAACCTGCTTAGGTATGGCTGGGGGAAAGGGCAACCTGTGTCAGGTAAGGCGGGGAGGAAAGTGCAACCTGCCTAGGTATGGCTTGGGGAATGGGCAACTTCTGGCAGGTAAGGCTAGGGAGAAAGTGCAACCTGCCTGAGAATGGCTGATGGAAAGGGTAATATGTGAGAACGCTTGGGACAATATTTGTGATCAGCGAACCTCCTATAAACTGGGTTATAACTTGACCTTAGGGAATAAGCAATGATGGGTCGCTCCTTCTTGTGTCACCAGATCCACAGATGGCTATCTTCTCAGAACTTTTCTTCGGTTTAGGATGAATTTATTATAGTCAAAAGAGATATTGTCCATCAGAAAACTTACTGCCGATAATTAATGTAGATTCTGTCAATCGGAAGTGGAAACCTGCAACGGATATTCGTATTTTGTGATATGATAGGTTATTTACAACGCGCTTAATACCCAGAGGTTTCTAAGCGCGGACCCTGAGGATTGAACCTGTGTCTTCTGTGTCGTCTTGCTGCTAAGGTGAGCACGTCGCCCCTGAGCTATCCCCCCGAGACTGTGTTATTTTACAATCTGACAGACTGAAGTTTTGACCAATTTATGTTCATGCTGCAGCACAACTGAATAGTTTCTTATTTTGGTCAAGGATATTTGATGGGCGCTCTTATCCGCTTTTTAATTGATCAATGTTGAATTTAACTGATGATTATTAAGTGATTCATTTTTTATACTGATTTTAGATATTTAGCAGACTGTAATGATTGTATTGATATGTGTTATGTTTTGATGAGCTATGGACTATAAATTATTGATTGTGTAGCCTATCAGTAATTATTGTATTTTTTTGTTGTATATGCTTGTATAAGGTTTTATTCTCAAAACCAATGCAATAAAACAAATAGGGAAAGAACACCTGTAATAGGTTAAGTCTAAGGGAAGGGGCTACCTGTTCTGGGTACGGCTGGGAAAAATGACAACCTGTGGCAAGTAAGCTTGGAGTAATGTGCGAACTATGCCATATAATATTGAGGAAAAAGACACATTTTGTTAGGTTAGAATGGGTCAAAGGGTAATCTATATCAAGTATTGTTGAGGGAACAGGCAACCTGTGCCAGACAAGGCTGAGGAAAATGAAGATCCCTTCCGGCGAAGGCCGGGGAAAATGATAGCCCATTCCATTCCAGGTGCATTTGAGAGAATAAGTCACGTGTGCCAGATAATTCTGGTGGACAGGAAACATATTTGCTCTTATTTGCTATAGGGTTTTTGTGCCAAAACCCTCTTTTCCTCCTCTGCACCTCACAAAAGTATCGACACCACTCCTTGTGGCTTTCAAAATAACATTTTCAAACATCTCCTCTATTTGGGTGTGCACTCACTCCACCACTGGACAGGAAACATATGCCACGTTCAGATGGGGTAAGACATGGATAACCCGTGACACATAAGGCTGAGAGAAAGCAACCTGCCCCAGGTAAATCTGGAGCAAATGAGACCTATGACACTTATGCCTGGCGAAAGGCAACGCGTGCCAGATGAGGATGCCCGGGAGGGCATTTTACTCTAGATAATGCTGCGGTAACGTGCAACCAATGCCAACTAGAAATGGTACCACATAAGGCTGTACGGAAGGGCAATCCCAAGCAAGGACGAGCCGGCAAGAGCAAACGTCTTGTGCCAGTAGTGATGGGCATAAAGGGCAAACTACTCTGGTTACTGATGAGATATCGAGGGCACTTTGAAGGAGATATGAAGGAATCGCCTGACACGGGCCATGTGGCCCAGGGGAAGTTGGAAACCACTAACGTCAGTGGAAAACAAGAAGCTTCTGTGCTAAATGCGTTCTTTACCAGGCTTAAGCATCAAAAAGACGTGTGCCAAGCGGTGAGAGCCTGGGATGGTTACATATTATCGACATTGCTCATTGCCAGGCTTTGAGTGTCAGTGATATTGTATGCCTGCCAGCAGTGCCAATCCAGGGATATCCTGAGCCAGATGTGGTCCTAACATGCCAGGGCAGGTGGAGCTGTCACGGAATGTAGCTTTTAAACCTGCGCGCCTCAATGCACGACAGTCGATTGGGTACATGTAATGATGAAACTAACACATGTAGCTAACAAATGTTGCTTCTGTTGCGGTGTAAAAATGAAGGAGCCTCAAATGGCCCATATGACTTTGCGTGTTAAGTAAAAAGACATTTCGTCTTTATTTTTTATAAAGAGAATTAGAACCCTGCGAGGGTCAATCAGATTGTAACAATCAATCTGATTGGCCCTCGCTGGTGCTTTACCCGACCGGGAATCCTTCTGCTAACATTCCATTCCTTTGTCCCCGGTGGGGGCGCGGGGTGGCAGCCACTCAGCTAATGAGGAGGCTCCGAACACGTTAATCCCCACTCAGAGCCACCACAAGGCTGGAGGCTGCGTTCTTCGCCCGCCGGGGATTGAGGTAGGTGTTTTTCCTCCCCCTGCCCTGCCCCCCACAACTCCAATCCAAACAATCCCCTCCCCACCCTCCCAAACCCACTTACCTTCTTTTTGGCCCATTTCAGGAGCGGAAGCACTGGGAACACATCTGTCCCCAGCGCACCCGCTCCCGATCCACAACAGGCCATCATGGAAAAGAATAAGGGACTACAGATAGTCCCTTCTCTCCTTTGCATGGCTGCCATTTTCTTTGTTTATATTTTCCCTATTTCTTGAATGGCCGCCATGGAAAGGGAGAAGGGACTACTAGTAGTCCCTTCTCCCTTTCCATGGTGGCCATTTTATTTGTTTACCTTTTTGCGTTCATTTTGAATGGCCGGCATGGAAAGGGAAAACGGACTCCGTTTTCCCTTCCCCAGCGGCCATTTTTTAAAATGCATTTCAGAACACACAAAAAGTGCTCTTAGTACCCCAGTCTTACAAGCCGGGGCACTAATAGCAATAAGCCCCTAACTGCTGGGGAATTACAGAGTCATGTAATGCTCCAGGGCCTTAGTTAAGACTCTTGCTTTGCTTGAGCCTGTAACTTTGGGCCCCGGGCATTACCTGACTCGGTAATGCCACCGCGGCGTGGGGTTTATTGCTTAAGTGTGTGGGTGAAGAGGGTACTGGGCCTTGTTGGTAGTCTCGGATTTCCAGACATGTAGAGTGATCCCCCTTTTTACATACTTCTAGGCAGGTAGAAAACACCTGGGTGGGACGTGTGAAACCGGCGCGTGTGGGGCTGTGGTACTGGTAATGTAGGGCTCTGATACTGTCACTGTCACAGAACTAGAGCTTCTCAGAAGTAGTGTGCTACTGTTAATGTCATAGAACTAGAGCTTCTCAGAAGGGGTGTCATACTATTAATGTCGTAGGGGTGTGATACGGTTAATGTCACAGAACTAGAGCTTCTAAGAAGGGCTCTGATATGTTAATGTCAGAGAACTAGAGCTTCTCAGAAGGGCCCTGGCACTTATAATATCATATAACTAGAGCTTATCAGAAGGGGTGTGATTCTGTTAATGTCACAGAATTAGAGCTTCTCAGACAGGCTCTGAGACTGTTAATGTCACAGAACTAGTGCTTCTGAGAAGGGCTCTGATACTGTTAATCTCATAGAATAGAGCTTCTCAGAAGGAGTGTGCTGCTGTCAATGTCACAGAACTAGAGCTTCTTAGAAGGGATTTGCTACTGTTAATGTCATAGATCTAGAGCTTCTCAGAAGGGGTGTGCTACTGTTAATTTCACAGAACTAGAGCTTCTCAGAAGGGCTCTGATACTGTTAATGTCATAGAACTAAATTTTTTCAGAAGGGGTGTGATACTAGTCATGTCATAGTGGTGTGATAAGGTTAATGTCACAGAACTAGAGCTTCTTAGAAGGCTCTGATACTGTTAAACGTATAGAATTAGAGCTTCTCAGAATGGGTGTGATACGGGTAATGTCATAGATTCAGTGCTTTTTACAGCAGGGCATTAATTCTGTTAATATCACAGTCAGCGTTTCTTAGGGCAGGGCTGTGATACTGTTATTTGGGTAAGAACCAGTATTTTAGTAAAACTGCACTGCTTATAATGTTCTGTTAGAGGGATTTATACCGCACTCCGCTGCCATTTGCACGGCCTCCAGTCACGCTGGTGGATCTGAAAATAAGGGAAGGGTCGGGGTTGTTAGTGGGAGGAGAGCGTGAACATATACGTGCTTTTGCTGCAGCGTTGGTAGTTTCAATTAGAAAAAACAGTCACTGTGTGTGTTAGTTTACTTCTAGATGCTACGGGTTTGTGGACGTGCAAGTTGTTGAATCCATAAGGGAGGCCGTGCTCGTCAGTGGCATAGGGAAGCTTTGGCCGTGTTAGATTTGTGTAAGTTATGAGGAGGTGTGGAGTGCATTTGTTTGGTGTCAGTGTGTGTGGGTGGTATTATAGATGCTGTGTGTGCATGGCAAAGTTGGTTAACGTGTAGTGTATGTGCAGGCATATGGAGAGTTTTAGTAAGGGTTAATGGGGGAAGAGTGGGAAATCCTCATGGTATAGTGTTAATCACAGTCATGTAGTGTTAGGACAGATTTCATATTCAAATGTAGTTTTCCCTCCATGTGTCAACCCCCAAACTTTTTGCTGCTGTTCTACACCCTGATCTAACCTTTGCCAGAGAAGCACAGCCCTCAGCCGCACTCCTCTGGGTTTTCGCTCACTTCCTATGGGGAAACTGACATGCCCTTAAGACAGTCAGTACTGGGAGACTTCATTTCCCTTAGTCCTTTCCTCATGTTACAGCTTTTGTGCAACATCTAACAAGAGTGCAATGTAACTTACTTTACCGCACCCTTGGGTCTCTAGTCATTTCAAAGGCCCTAGAAACTCTTGCTGGACTTTTTATGAACTGTGCAGATGTGTCACGGACAGGACTGGTGGCAGCTATCGTTTTTCTTATGTTTTGAACCCCTTTCTTGCCATGTTATCCGTGCTTACCACGTTTGGCACGAATAGGTGGCCTGGCTCCAAAATTGCCATGCCACGAGGTTCTTTGTCCTGTCCTCTGGCCATCTTCCGCCTTCACCCTCCCCAGGCCGAGCCGACCCGTGTCAGTCCTTATTTGGTCATGCACTTTCCCGCGAAACCCCAAAGCTTTCGTGGGCTTCTGCATGCCTTGTGTGTGCCTCCAGGATGTGGGCTGGGATGTCTGTTCCTAATGCACATCCTAGGTGCCAGAGAGTCTGGAGTCTCCTGAATGCCTGGGACCACTGTGGTCCGTGATTGGTCCACGTATGGAGTGAGTGTTTGTGAGCAGATCTCCCATTGGGTCCTCTCCATTTTGGCACAAAGGGAACTTTGGATAAGAGGAGGCCGAGAACACCACTACCATGTCAATCTCCTGAGTTCACACGAACAAAAGATAAGGAGCCAAGTATCCTGCAAGAAGAAGCTGAGTCGAGGAATCGCTGGTGACCCACTGGAAGGTTTGGAACCCTGAGCCCGCTGTCGTCCTGCGAGACCCCTCTGCATTTGATCGTCCTAGAAGGTCTGCGAAGGCGCTTCGACCCATTGGAATAGTGGGACCAACTATTCTTGGAACCTTCATTAAACCCTGCAAGTAAGCCTGTTCGGAAGTGTCCCTGGGCCAACCAGTGGGCTGACCAGCTTACGCGGGATGTTTGCTCTGTCACCGCCGCAGTTTCGAGGAAGCCCGCAAAACTTGGTATACTGCTTGCTCTGTGTCCACGGCACCCTCATACCAAATTTTGTACACTTGGCATTCCCAGGTCTGAGGTGAGACGAGGGCGCCCAGAGCGGAGTAAACGCGGTTACCGTGTTGCCCTGCTGTGGCAACGACTTGTGCAAGTTTGCTGCACTTGTGACCCCCTTCACCCTGAAGCCTACTACCGTGGAAACTACACGGTGTCGAGACGTCCTGATTGTCGCATTCAAACCTGCCAGCGAAGTGGAATGTACTGGCGTAGTCTGGGTCTGCCTGCGTCAGGAATCGGTGAGTAGTCCATACCCTAACCGGTGGCCCCTAGCGCAGGAGCCCATTTTTACACACAAAGTGGCCCCCGAGAGCCCCTTTCCTTTCCACCGCTATTGCAAAATAGCGACTCCATCCCGCACTCTCAACCTGCGTCTGCCCGCTAGTGGAGGTCCTGCTTGAATAGTGGGGACTTGTTCTTCGTTGACCATATCCACCTTCCTGAGCTGCTAGTGACCCTTGAAGAGACCCTATTTTGTCCATTGGCACAAGCGCGTGTATGTACTATTGAGCATAAGGCAGATCTCCCATTGGGTCCTCTCCATTTTGGCACAAAGGGAACTTTGGATAAGAGGAGGCCGAGAACACCACTACCCTCATACCAAATTTTGTACACTTGGCATTCCCAGGTCTGAGGTGAGACGAGGGCGCCCAGAGCGGAGTAAACGCGGTTACTGTGTTGCCCTGCTGTGGCAACGACTTGTCCAAGTTTGCTGCACTTGTGACCCCCTTCACCCTGAAGCCTACTACCGTGGAAACTACACGGTGTCGAGACGTCCTGATTGTCGCATTCAAACCTGCCAGCGAAGTGGACTGTACTGGCGAAGTCTGGGTCTGCCTGCGTCGGGAATCAGTGAGTAGTCCATACCCTAACCGGTGGCCCCTAGCACAGGAGCCCATTTTTACACACAAAGTGGCCCCCGAGAGCCCCTTTCCTTTCCACCGCTATTGCAAAATAGCGACTCCATCCCGCACTCTCAACCTGCGTCTGCCCGCTAGTGGAGGTCCTGCTTGAATAGTGGGGACTTGTTCTTCGTTGATCATATCCACCTTCCTGAGCTGCTAGTGACCCTTGAAGAGACCCTATTTTGTCCATTGGCACAAGCGCGTGTATGTACTATTGAGCATAAGGCTCCTCTCTTCGTAGGTATTGGACTGCTTCTTAGTTAGGTGTATTCTTGATGTGGAACTGGGTCTAAAGATTACTTGCACTGTCTGTTTTCCTCCCCATCTAGGTGGTCTACATATTTTGTGCTTCTTAATCCATTAGACCCCTCTGGTCTGGTATATATATCGTGTTGATTGTGATGTGTTGGTTTACTTTAGTATTATTGGGATTCTTTGCTATGGTTTATATTACAAAGGCCTTGTAATAAATGTGTCTATATTTTTAATATAACACCTGTCTGGAGTAATTTGTAAGTGTCCTTGCTTTGTGTGCTCATTGAGGTCTTTCAGTCACCCTCACCCCTCTTGAGACTTAGTCTTGACCGCCTGCCATAGCTACCCTGATTGGTCTGGCTTGTCCAGAGGTTAGCCTGTTCCAAGAAACTAGGTTGGCTTTCTGAACCTCTGCTCCTCCAGGTCAGAGTTCAGAAATCCCTCTTAACAAATTGGTGAACAGCGGTGGGATAGGACTGAAGGAATCCAGTGTTGCACATGAGTGAAGGCATTTCGAGATATTCCTACCAGGACACATAGTGAATTGTTGTAGTATAACTTTTAAAAGGCCATAGTCCTATCTAACAGTATGGAAACAAGTACCTCGTTAACTTTAAATGCTTCTAAATCTGAAACATTGAAAAAGATGGGTGCTGAGAGAGGTGTCTCCTCTCATGGCACAAAAGTGGAAATGATCCAAAGAATCATGGACTGGCAAGGAGCTCAGCTTAGAGCTATAGCTTCTGAGGACAGTGCAGAAGGAGGTGGGGCTGCTCTCACTGGTAGAACTGATGGTTCTACTGCTGCACTGATCCGCAGCGACCATGAGGACATGGAGGATGTAATGTCGAATGTTTCCTCTGCCAATGCTGATGGGGAGGCCATACTTGAATTCAAGAAGCAAGAGCTGCTGTTTAGGCAGAAGGAGCTTGAGTTCAACATGACCAAACTAAAGATAGAGCAGGCAGAAAAACAAAAAGACAGGGATCACCAGTTGGAACTGGCCATGCTTCAAATTGCCAATGGGTCTAAGGGTCCTGGACATGGGTCTGGGGCCTCTTCTCATCCAAGGTTTCCAAAAGATCTGCTCAGTGTGTATGAGGAAAAGAATGACATTATGGACTGGATGAATACATTTGAGTATGCATGTGAAGTTCAACAAGTTGACAATGCTGATAAAGTTGCCTGGTTACTTAGCAGACTGCCCCATTCTGGCTGCAGTGTCATGATGGAAATGTCGAAAGTTGAGAGAGCAGATTTTGCAATGTTGACGCAAACTCTAATCTTAAAGTTTGGAAAGACTCCTGCCCAATACTTAAAAAGATTCAGAGAGTATAAGAAAAAAGAAGGTGGTACTTGGGTATCTTATGTAACTGAATCCTTAAAAAACTTGCCTGGCTGGGTTGAAGGGTATAAGGTTTCTACCTTTGAAGGTATGATAAGTCTTGTCATGCTGGAACATATTTTTGCATCTTCTTCCCCTGAGCTTTAGCAGCATTTGGCAGATTCAAAGGAGATAGATCCTAAGAAGCTAGCCATTGCAGCAGATTTGTGGGTGTCACATCGAGTGTCCTATAAGGACAAGATTCATCCTGGTAAGCAGGAGGAAGGGAAAAAGTCCAAAGATAAGGAGGGTGGGGAAACTGATAAATCTTCTTCCCAAAAGGGCCACAAAAAGAAAAAAAAGGGTAAGACACAAAAGAAACTCACAGGGTAGTGGAGGTCAGCCTCTGAAACAGAACTCTGGTTATGGTAAGCCTCCCTATGTGAACAGACCCAATGGATCTTGTTTTGCTTGTGGAGCAATTGACCACGTGAAGGGGGATCTCAGATGTAAGGTCAAAACCTTGGGGCTCCACTCTGCTAATCTGGCCTTCTCCTCCTATGAGGAAGAAGAGATTACCGGCGCATCCTTCTCCTCAGACTCCTTCCCCAGTGGGATAGAAGCTGAGGTAGTTTCAGTTACCCTGGGTTCCTGGGAGCCTAAAGTCTCAGAGGCTTATTCTAGTATTCCAGATAACACCAAGCACTACTTTAAGGACAGTGTTCTGATCAATGGAGTAGATACTCCAGCTCTTAGGGATAGTGGGTGCAGTCGAACTGTAGTGGATTCTACCTTGGTAGACCCAGAGGAGGATGCCAGAGCTACTCTGATGCCCACTAAGTTGACTGACGACCCACCTCTCATGTTCCCAGTAATACCTGTAAATCTTACTATCAATGGTACAGCAGTTAGGATTCCAGTGAGCATTCAGAGGAGTGTCCCAGGAAAGGTCTTGTTGGGCAGTGATCTCCAAGCTTTAGGGCTTGTGGGAGACACTGCTGACAGACCCTGCACAAGGTCTCAAACAAGGGCAGCCCTGGCCAAGACCAATGCCCTGCCCCAGCCAAAGGGGAAACCCAAGGCTAAAGGAGTCAAAAAAGTAAAAAGAGGGAAAGAAAATATTCCCCCTAACTCACCTACCACTGAGGTGGAGGTAGTTGGTCAAATACCAGGACCTGATGAGGAGGTGGTGATGCCTGAAGTATTTGACCCCAATGACCATCCTAAACTAAACGATTTGTTAGTAGAAGGTGGTCCTGACAGGGAAGAATTCAGTAAAGGCCAACGTGAGTGCCCATCTCTGGAAAGCCTAAGGAGACAGGCCTTCTCCCAGCTTGAGGGTGAACCTCCTGGGAAGCATCGGATTTATTGGGAAGGTGGGCTCCTGTATAGTGAGCCTTCAGAGTCTACAGAAGGAGACCATAGGAGGTTGGTGGTTCCCCTTGCTGTAAAACCCTTCATCCTGCAGCTGGTGCATGAAGTGCCCCTTGCTGGTCACCTTGGTATTAAGAGGACTAAGCAAAGGTTATCCATGCACTTCTACTGGCCCAAGATGGGGATGCAAGTAGAAAGTCACTGCAGGAGTTGTGCCTCCTGCCAGTTATCTGGTAAGAGTGGTTCAACAATCCAAGCTCCATTGGTACCACTCCCAGTTGTGGGGGTACTCTTTGAGAGGGTAGGGATCAACATTGTTGGTCCCCTTGACCCCCAAACATCCTCAGGCATAGGTTTATCCTGGTGCTGGTCGACCATGCCACCAGGTATCCTGAGGCCATCCCATTGAAAACTGTGACTGCCAAGTCAGTTGCAAAAGCTTTACTTGGCTTTGATACTAGGGTTGGCTTCCCTAAAGAAGTTGTGTCTGACAGAGGCAGCAACTTTATGTCAAAGTATATGCAGGTTATGTGGAAGGAATGTGGGGTCACCTATACGTTTTCTTCCGCATACCAACCCAGACCAATGGTCTGGTGGAAAGGTTTAACAGGACATTGAAAAGTATGATTGGGGCTCTGGAAGAACCTCAAAGAAGAAAATGGGATCTTCTTTACCATACTTACTGTTTGCCTACAGAGAGGTACCACAAGAAGGTGTTGGCCTCAGCCTCCTTGAACTTCTGTTTGGTCACCCTTTACGGGGACCCTTATCCATAGTCAAGGAGGGATGGGAGATGCCCACTCCCCTATTACTACCAACGTAGTAGACTATGTGTTAGGGCTCAGAAAAAGGATGGTACTCCTGATGGGTCTGGCTAGTGACAAGTTAAAGGCAGGACAGGCTCTGGTGAAACATTGGTATGACCAGAAAGCTTCCCTCATCAACTTTACACCTGTTCAGAAAGCCCTGATCATGAATCCCATAAGGCCTAGGGCTTTACAGGATACATGGGCAGGCTCTTACACAGTGGTGGAGTCACTGAGTGAGGTCAACTATTTAGTGGACCTTGGAAGGCCTGGACAGGCTCCAAAAGTGTTCCAAGTAAATAAGCTGAAGGCTTTCATCCCAAGAGTTGAAATCGCTGCACTGCTATTGGCTTCCGATGTTGAGGAAAAGGAGTCTGAACCTCTTCCTGACCTATTCCAAAGCAGTCCTTCAGATAGCTCCATTGAGGGTGTCCGAGTGGCCCCTCACCTGACATCTGATCAGCAGGCTGATGTGAAAAGTTTGCTTAGGCAATTTTCCCCCCTGTTTTCACAGTCCTCTGGTTTGACACCTTGGTGCAAACATAACATAGACACAGGAGACAGTGCACCTACCAAAGGTAGGGAATACAGAATGTCAGACAAAGTACGGTCTTACATTAAGACGGAGGCCAACAAAATGTTGGATTTTGGGGTGATTGAACCCTCCAGTAGTCCTTGGTCCAGCCCTGTGGTTTTGGTTCCAAAAGCAGGTACTTCTGAACTGAGGTTCTGTGCGGATTACAGGGCTCTGAATGCTGTCACCAAGACAGATGCACACCCCTTGCCTAGAACAGACAAGCTGGTGGATACCTTGGGCGCCTCCAAGTACCTCAGCACGTTTGACCTCACTGTAGGCTATTGGCAAATAGCCCTTGCAGAACATGCCAAGGTGAAGACAGCTTTCTCAACTCCACAGGGCCTTTACCAGTTCAGGGTAATGCCTTTTGGGTTGAAGACTGCACCTGCCACCTTCCAGAGGCTTGTGAATCATGTGTTGAATGGGTTGGATGAATTCTGTCTTGCATATCTGGATGATATAGCAGTTTTCAGTGCCACCTGGGAAGACCATGTGAAACACCTTGGGTTGTGTTACAGGCTCTTCAGAAGGCCCACTTGACCATAAAGGCCAGTAAGTGCAAGAATGGACAAGGCTCAGTGGTCTACCTTGGACATGACGTAGGTGGAGGGAGGATACAGCCTCTATGCAGTAAAGTACAAGTAGTACAAGACTGGCCTACCCCCACTACACAGACCCAAGTGAGAGCCTTCTTAGGACTCACTGGCTATTACAGAAAGTTCATGGCAGACTATGGCACCATAGCTGCCCCTCTGACTGCTCTCACTACTCCAAAGAAACCCAAAAAGGTAACTTGGACTAAAGAGTGTGAGAAGGCCTTCTATGGCTGTGCTCAGGGCCCCTGATTACCAAAGAACTTTTATTGTGCAGACAGATGTCTCTGACACTGGGATAGGAGCTGTACTTTCACAAGTAGATGAGAAGGGTAAGGAACACCCTATGTGGTCCATAAGTCTGCAAGGCTTTGACTTTACTATTGAACATAGGCCAGGTGTCCAACATAGCAATGCTGATGGGTTGTCCAGAATGTTTAACCGACCTGAACACGAAACTCATCCAAGGGTGGATTAGTTCCCCCTGTCCTTAGTCTGGGAAGGGCGAATGTTAGGAAGGATTTCATATTCAAATGTAATTTTCCCTCCATGTGTCAACCCCCAAAAGTTTTGCTGCTGTTCTACTCCCTGATCTAACCTTTGCCAGAAGCGTAGCCCTCAGCCACACTCCTCTGGGCTTTCGCTCACTTCTTATGGGGAAACTGACATGCCCTTAAGACAGTCAGTACTGGGAGACTTTGTTTCCCTTAGTCCTTTCCTCATGTTGCAGCTTTTGTGAAACATGTAACAAGAGTGCAATGTAATTTACTTTACCGCACCCTTGGGTCTCTAGTCATTTCAAAGGCCCTAGAAACTCTCGCTGGGCTTTTTATGAACTGTGCAGATGTGTCACAGACAGGACTGGTGGCAGCTATCGTTTTTCTTATGTTTTGAACCCCTTTCTTGCCATGTTATCCGCGCTTACCGCGTTTGGCACGAAATGGTGGCCTGGCTCCAAAATGGCCATGCCACGAGGTTCTTTGTCCTGTCCTTTGGCCATCTTGCCCCTTCACCCTCCCCAGGTCGAGCCGACCCGGGTCAGTCCTTATTTGGTCATGCACTTTTCTGCGAAACCTCAAAGATTTTGCGGGCTTCTGCATGCTTTGTGTGTGCCTCCAGGATGTGGGCTGGGATGTCTGTTCCCAATACACATCCTGGGTGCCAGAGAGTCTGGAGTGTGCTGAATGCCTCGGACCACCGTGGTTCTTGATTGGTCCACGTATGGAGTGAGTGTTTGTGACCAGATCTCCCATTGGGTCCTCTCCGTTTTGGATAAGAGGAGGCCGAGAATACCACTACCATGTCAATCTCCTGAGTTCACATGAACAAAGGATAAGGAGCCAAGAATCCTGCAACAAGAAGCTGAGTCGAGGAACCGCTGGTGGCCCGCTGGAAGGTTCGGCACCCTGAGCCCGCTGTCGTCCTGCGAGACCCCTCTGTATCTGATCGTCCTAGAAGGTCTGCGAAGGCGCTTCGACCCATTGGAATAGTGGGACCAACTATTCTCGGCACCTTCATCAAACCCTGCGAGTAAGCCTCTTCGGAAGTGTCCCTGGGCCAACCAGTGGGCTGACCAGCTTACACAGGATGTTTGCTCTGTCACCGCCGTGGTTTTGAGGAAGCCCTCGAAACTTGGTATACTGCTTGCTCTGTGTTCACGGCACCCTCACACCGAATTTCGTACACTGGGAAATTCCCAGGTCTGAAGTGAGATGAGTACGCCCGGACCGGAGTAAACGCGGTTACCGTGTTGTCCTGCTGTGGCAACGACCTGTGCAAGTTCGCTGCACTTGTGACCCCATTGATCCTGAAGCCTGCTACCGCGGAAACTACACGGTGTCGAGACGTCCTGATTGTCGCATTCGAACCTGCCAGCGAAGTGGACTGTACTGGCGAAGTCTGGGTCTGCTTGCGCCAGGGACTGGTGAGTAGTCCATACCCCAACCGGTGGCCTCTAGCGCAAGAGCCCATTTTTATGCATGAAGTGGCCCCCGACGGCCCCTTTCCTTTCCACCGCTATTGCAAAATAGCGACTCCATCCCGCACTCTCAACCTGCCTCTGCCCGCAAGTGGAGGTCCTCCTTGAATAGTGGGGACTTGTTCTTTGTCGACCTTATCCACCTTCCTGAGCTGCTAGTGACCCTTGAAGAGACCCTATTTTGTCTATTGGCACAAGCGCGTGCATGTACTATTGCGCATAAGGCTCCTCTCTTCGTAGGGCTTGGACTGCCTCTTAGTTAGGCGTTTTCTTGATGTGTAACTGGGTCTAAAGATTACTTGCACTGCCTGTTTTCCTCCCCATCTAGGTGGTCTACATATTTTATGCTTCTTAATCCGTTAGACCCCTCTGGTCTGGTATATATATCGTATTGATTGTGATGTGTTGGTTTACTTTAGTATTATTGTGATTCTTTGCTATGGTCTATATTACAAAGGCCTTGTAATAAATGTGTCTATATTTTTAATATAACACCTGTCTGGAGTAATTTGTAAGTGTCCTTGCTTTGTGTGCTCATTGAGGTCTTTCAGTCACCCTCACCACTCTTGAGATTTAGTCTTGACCGCCTGCCATAGCTACCCTGATTGGTCTGGCTTGTCCAGAGGTTACCCTGTTCCAAGAAACTAGGTTGGCCTTCTGAACCTCTGCTCCTCCAGGTCAGAGTTTAGAAAACCCTCTTAACATGTAGGCAGTTCGTTGAGAAGCTGCACCCCATTGTGCAGTGGTTTGCAATGTTTGGTCTCTTTGACAATCTCCCACGGCTTGGCGAGTTAGTTCTGCCCATCAAGGAGACATTTTTTTCCTGTTTTCCAGAAGGTCAGGTGTTCCTTTTTCGCCTGCATTCCCATGGGGAGCGAGTTCCAGAGTTTCATGGAGGGTTTTGAGAAGGTTAATGTTAGGCAGAATCATATGCAGTACCCTTTGGGAACACCACACACAAGACTACAAGTGTAAGTACATTTTCACCTTTGGTACAAGCCTGTACTACACATTAAAGTGGTAGCAATGGCTGAGCAACCAGACTTATCTCAAGAGTAAAGTGAGCAATTACTATGATTCAAGCAAACATTGATTCAAGGTTTCTGAGTAAAAGAAAATACATTTATTTACACCCTCAGCTATAAAACAGTTCACTATCATAAAGCAGCAGAAAATCACAATCTTAATATATTAGAACAACCCCCAATCAATTCTGGACAAGTTAGGCTCAAAATGAAGTTTGAGCAAAATGGCACTCCAGCAATTTGAAAGGGAGACAAGACAAGTTTATTCAAAATAGATAGCACCAACAAGTTATATGCAGGGCAATCTAGAAAAGGCTACTACAACTAGGATTCAAATCAATAGGTCTGGGCCAACGTGAATGGTTCAGAGTCTTTGCAGAGGATCACACAGTTCAAAGTAGTTTGCGGTTAAGTCTTTGCCAAGAGTTCAAAACGAAGTAGGTTGGAGGAAAAGTTATTCATAGGAGAAGACAAGGACAAGCCTTCGGAGAGGAGAAAGATTTCAAGCACTTTCAATGTAGTCGGACGGAACGAACAATCAAGTTTGCACAGTACCTTAAAAGAAGAAGAATGCTGTAGCTGAGGCAGTTGTTCCTGGCAGTTCCTGCAGGCTCACAGTTCCTGAAGCTTCAGTCGTGGTGAGAAGAAGGAGGACGGCTGGAGGGTCCTGCACTGCCCAGGGATAAAGCTAGCAGCGGTCCAAAACGATGAATAAAAGGTGCGCTCCTTAAAACCCAAACTGGTTCTCTTCCCACTGGCTATCCAATCTACTGCAGCGATGCACAACAAATTTGACCAGGAGAGGGAGGCTGGCGTTTGGTGAGCTGGTTGGTCCCACTAAGCTCAAGGGAAGAAGATTCCTTGCAGATTTTCTCTGTCGTCGAAGTTTCAAGCGATTCGCACCTGCAGCAGGGCTTTACCGGGATGTCCAGTAGTTGCAGCAGTCGTCTTCCTTCAGCTTCTCTTTGGTTCTCTCAATCCAGTGGCGACACTGCCTTCTAGTCCAAGAGAGTGGCTTTTTATGCACCAAATCCCCCATTCACACAGTCTGGCTGTCAATCACACAGCAGGGTGCCTGTCCTGGCAGGAAAGCCACCTAGCCAATCAAACTAGAGTGTGACTTGGGTCTCCAAGGAGACCCTGTGCAGGGGGCCTCAAACCCCTCCCTCACATCCTGTCCACCCAGACACTCAGGCGCCTAAGGAGGGCTTCTGTGTAGAAGCCTGACAAAGGACGGCGACCAAAGGAACCAAACCTGGTTTGGCGTGCAGAGTAAAACACTAGAAAGACCTGTACAAAAAGATATGGCGAAATAATTTGACCGGAACCAAGTTAGACTAAACGTGGATTACCGGGTTTGAGTTTGAGGCTACCGCCACAGTCTCTAACGGTACCGATGCTATTTTCATAGTCCGCGGTCGAATACAAATGGTAGATACCACTGCCGCCAGCCAAACCTTAGAAAAAGGGGAACATAATAATGTTCCATGAGAATCAGACAAAAGGGAATAACTATTAACCCCTCCAGTACTCTGTTGGAAGATAGGGTGTACTTGGTCTGTACATTTAAAAAGACTAGTAAAGTCAATGGCAACTTTACATGTTCTGGGAGACAGTAGTCAGTCCCAGAAAATGTAGTTCAAAGTGGGAAGTCAGAAAAGACAACCCTGTGTCACTGCACTAAAGGTGCTGTGTGACACACAGTAAAAAGATGATGTCTATGGGGTGGGTGAGTCTCCATAGCCCATGAGAATAAAATGTGCAACACATTGAAAATGAAAAGTTCAAAGCCCAAAAATATAGCAAAAGAGCTGGAGGGCTCTAAGGAAGAGGGAATTTAGCACTTGTGTGAGAAATCTCCCTACCAGTTGATCCACTATATTTCATTTTTGAATAGTGTTTAGGTTCCATGCTTAAGTCATTGCCAGATCTCAGAGTTCTATTTGGTCTGTAGATGAAGATTTTTCATTGCAGGAATCCTGCACCTTGCTCATGGATTGCACTGTGGGCAATGCAAAGCATCTTGAAGTAGATCATTTTGTTGACTGGTAGGGATTTATTTTAATGCTGGGGTGTTGTGTTATGCCTTGTTGAGTCTTAGATGGAGGGCTTCATCATGAGTTGGGCGGTAGTCCTTAAATGTGGCGGTAACGCTGTTACCACCTCATTTAAGGGTCTGTCTAAACATGGGTCTGGCGTGTTTACCCCCAGCTCAGAGCTGGGGGAAAACGTGCTGGAAAAATTCCCATTTTTGGGCCCAATTTGCACTGAGCTATTAGTGCACACTAATTGCGACGAAAATACCCCATTGTGTCAATGGGGAATAACAGTTACCACCCAACCCGTGATCCAGCGTTAATGCCCCCAGAGGGTTGGCAGGAATGCAAATACAGTTGGGTGGTATCCCAGTAGGGATACCGCCCAGTTCGTGATGAGGCTTGGAGTCTTTCTACTGCATTTTGGATCCGTTGTAGTTTTTTCGGGAAGTAGTCAAGCATGCCTAAGTTGCTGTTGGCACATTCTATTCTTGATATGACAAGTGAGATAATGGTGAAGGTTCTGTGTGGAAAACCTAGGAAGGGCAATATCCACCTGAGTGAACGTAGGTGGAAGAAGCATTTGGTTATTAATGTGTTGAATTTAGGTTCCAGTGTTAGCTCATTTTCCATCAGAATTCCTTTAACCACTTTGGGAGCTTGCAGTCCTGTTCCTATTTCTGTAGGCCATGGTATGTACGGTTGCATAGAGGGATTGTTGGGTATGACCATGATTTCAATTTTATCCAGGTTGAGTTTAAGGTTGTTATGGCTCATCCATGCATAGGTTTTTGAGAGGCAGTTCTCAGGGGTTGGTCTATTTCCTTGCTGGTCAGGATTTTGGAGTTGATTTGAGTATGAAAGATACCAGTGCTGGAGAAAAGGAGTTACAGGTAAGTAACTTGTTTCTTATTTTACCACGTAAGCAAAACATATATTTATGCAAATTTCCTCGGCCTTTGGCAGCCCCTCTATCTAGACCTTTTAAAAGGACACGCCCCATCCATTGAGAGGACCCTGGTCACCTAGGGCTATAATATACTTAGGATAGTCTGTGCACATCTCAAGCCTTTCACGCACCCAGACTTTACATTTACATATATATTTAATATACAGCAATCTCTATCTATCGATCACATACAGCCATTCTCATGCACCTTAGCATTTTAGACTTTTACACATCTCTCCCTTGTTGTTTCATACCATTTTTTGATCAAGGCATTCTAAGCAGACTAAGGTCCTGCTGTCCCTGGGAGGGACTTAATGCATCTTAACATGGACAAGGTTTAAGCACTTTGAAACTACTACGGTGGTGAGCTGGTGCAGTGGAACAAAACCTAATAATAATAATCCCCTGCATAGTTGTAGCATGGAAGTCCATGTTGCCGGATGATTTTTGTGAGGGGAGCCATGTAAATGTTGAAGAATAGTGATGACAGGAATGAGTCTTGTGGTGCAGCACATGTGCGTATTCCTGAGGTTGTTCTGAAAGGGCTAGCCAGGTAGTTTCCATTCTTTCCATCCGGAATGATTTCATCTATTGTAGTGCAATGTTGCTTATCCCCGTGACTTCTGTTCCTTTTGATGAGGGTTGCATGGTTGACTGTCTCAAAAGCTGCTAAAAGACCTCAGGGCAAAGGTGTTGTTGGAGAGTGAATGCATTTTTAGGTCATCCCAGATGGAGACTAGTGCTGATTCTGTCCCTATCAGAAGCCTGAAGCTGACTTGTGCCTGGTCCAGTAGGTGGTTGGTTTCCACGTGTCTCAGGGTTCCTCCATACATGTATGCTTCTAGCAGTTTGGCCGTGTAAGGGATGTTGGGCAGTATTTGGCCGGGTCGCCTGTGCTTCCGATGGGATCTTTGAGAAAAGGTTTAATGTAGGCAGATTAGAAGCCCCCAGGGACAGTTCCTGTTTCCAGCGAATGTTTCATATGCTTGTGGAAGTATTGTGCAGGTGTTTCTTTGCTGATGGTCTTATAGATGTCTGGCGGCAAAGGTCTGCTTGGGATCTGGCTTTGCTGCCTTCCCTCACTGGTTTAGTAAAGTCTTCTGTGGTATAAGTGTTGTGGTTGCCTCTGGGGGAACATGGTTTGTGAAGGCATTTCTCTATCTCGTCGACTATAGTGCTAACGACAGTACAGTAATGGTGACAATGCCATAACTTTTCTGCAGGTTTTCTCTTTTAATGGGACAATATACACAGTGCTTTTCTATTTTACACTTGACAATATCACAGTGGCAGTGTTTGTTTAAAAGGGATCAAATCAGGACTTTATTTCAGCACAGCTCTCGTTTGTTAGGACTGCCAAACCTCTGAGTGGGGCATACACAAACATCACAGGAGCTCGGCTGTACAGTATCTGTACTTCTCGGAAGGGCTGTGTAACTTTTAATTGCACTCACACAGTGTAGAGCTGCTGTTTTGTATATTTTATTATTGCCTGATGATAAAAAGATACATTTATATCTTCTGCTCCCCACATGAAACAGAATTAATTGAAACTTCAATAGTCCAGGTAGATCATTTGTTTCATTCTAACAATCTTTTATTTTATATATTATTAGAGGAGATGCCCCTGTACACGGGCCAAAGTGCTCAAATAAAGATATTTTCAGAGTGTTAATATATTATGTGGTATATTTGTATGTAATTCATGTTATTAGAAATAAATATGAACACAGTAGGACCACTATACACCCTAAGGCAGCAGCTCCCTCTAGCGGTGACAACAGGCGAAGCTATGTTCTCTACTGCACATGACTGCATCCGACTAACATACATCTGCCCTTTTTTATTAGTTAGATTTTTGTATTTTTGTTAAAACAGATTTCATACAGTGTTTGTATTCTCATTTATTTCTAATACAGATTGATGCCATAATTGTTATAAATGTTTGTTTTTATGAGCTTGTCCCAAAATAAAACCGATAAACATAAACTAGACTGTACTAATGGTTTGAGATATAATTTTAAAGTGGGAGTATTTAACTCCCTTGTTAGTTTGGGCTATCAGGCGTCACTTGCGAGTTGGGACACCTATAAGCTGAAACTATTGCTTTAGAGTACAGATAGGGAGAAATGGCATACGAGGAGGGACACACGGCTTGTAGGTGTTTGATTATTTTCCCACCCATTGACTGCCCATGGCCATGCTAATTCCTATGGCCTTTCCCACCCAGTTCCTGTCCCTCCACGCCTAAAGCACCTCCTCATGGGAACGCTTTGAGCTCACTTTACTCAAGCCTTACCATCACGCTTTGCCTGCCAGTACTTTTTCAAAGAAGTCTTCTGAGAGTTTATGACTTAATGAGAGGTGTAAATACGCTACTGATGTAATAAAAAGGTCTTACCATGCCTGCCTTCAGCCACTCGATTTATAATCCTTCTGCGTGTCTTTCACTGAAGTCCTGTTAAAAGCAAGCCAACAGTTTTGGCTTGGGTATATGCATTTGCCTGGCACTTCTATTAGATGCCCAGTTCCTCGCACCATTTTGCACCTGCTACCATCCTGTACTTGGCAAGGGCCTTTCCCCATGACAACACAAAAGCCTAAACCTTTGATATTGCCAATGCTGGTTTTTGAATTTGGAAGTAAAATTAATTTAGGAAGTAAAGAGGAATTCCTGTTCCCAATGGGGGTATTCTTTGTGAGGACAAATATATTTCATTTTGTAATCCATACATATTTGGACCTAAAAATGCATACTACTGAAAATATACACTTTTATTTGAAAGTTACTCTGCATTTCAGCCCTTCATAATATAAGAGCTCATTTATGCAGCATTGCTCTGCTGGTACATCCAAGTCAAAGTTTGCAAAAAGCTGGGTCAAAATACCAAGCTAGTCTCCCGCTCTCAAACTGTTGCCCTGAGGGTTACTGGGTATTTAATTAGTGGTCTTCATAACGTAGCTTGTGAAATAAGAATCAAATTATTCTGTGAAGTACTTCAAGTTAAATGAACACATCAGAGTCCTCCAGATGGTCAAACTTATATATTTCTCAAACTTGTTCCATAATAACTCCTTATGTGAACAGAGGTCAGCATATCCTCTTTACATTAATTAACGGTTCTTATGCCAATGTATTTCGTAGAAAAATGCTCCTTCTTCAGGGCAAACCTGAGTATTTACAGTTCAAATAATACATTCAGAAGTCATGTACGAAAACAACCATTCATTTATAATTGTAAATATAGAAAATGTTAACACACACCATCATTTTTCCGCGTATCGTAGTGATTGCAGCACATTTTAGGGAGACAAAATAATCAACATGCATATAGTCAATGTGTTGGTCATACAATTTACACATCTCGTTTTGTATGGAATTCATATGCTAATACTCCTGTTACCTTAATGTAGTCTTCAGTTGTATGCCTTCACCACACTGTTTCAAATGGCACTAAGGAATTAGAAATTACATTTCTTAGAATTCCCTTACTTATTCTATGCTGTCAATGCAGAGTTCTATGGCTGAACGCCATTCTTACCTTGTTGTCACGCGAGTTGCATTAAATGCGTGGTCAACAATGTGGGCCTCATTACAAGTGAGGCGGTAAGGAGTTAACGGCGCCGGTAAAGGATGCTGGTGCCGTTAACCCTGTACCGCCTCATTACGAGGTTCCCTCGTGGAACCCGCTCAGGACGTCTGGTCAGACCAGACGTCCTTTGCGGGTCCCACGAGGGGACCAGCATGCTAACAACGGGCCCGTCATTAATGGGCCCGTTGTTAGCATGCTCCCCAATGGGGGCTCAATGGGAATGGGGATTGTCCGGGTCCGTGTTCCCTGAATAGGGAAATACCGGGCCCTCCAAGGTCGGAATGGCCCAGTATTTCCCCATTCAGGGACCAAGCACCCGGACCCGAGTTTGGAGGCAGCCATGCCCTTGTTAAGGGCATGGCTGCCTCCAAACTCGTAATGAGGCCCTGTGTCTTTCTGCAGTGCTGTCTACTCAACGGCCGGTTTCAGCAAATAATCTACGATCAATGCATACGGTAGATATGTAATGCACGGTACCACATACTTAGTTCTATTAGCCTATATTCCATAGTTTCGTTCTGTGTGCTTACCTGCAGCCGATCTGTAGCGTGTGTGTACGCGCACTGGTGTTGCTCGTAGCGTTGTCATGGAGACGGGCCTATTTTATCAGCTTCCTACGCGCACTGTTATAATATTCTGCAACCTTAGACTAGCTTTCCAATTTAAAACGTGCTGTACCACCATCCAATTCAAACACATCAGTGAAGCTGCCTGGGTGAAAGCATGGGAAGGTTCCGATGTGTCCTCTTTTTTAGGAGAATTTTTTTACGTCAGATTTATTTGAGTTGGGAGTATCTGCCGATTTTAAGGAGTAAATGTGGCTGGTAAAGCTATAATCTTTAGGGGTGCCTGCACTAGTACGTTTCAGCAAGGTTTCTGTATTTCATTCAATTGGTGTCAGCACTTCCTGACAGGCCTGCTGTCGTTCAATTGGCCATTACCAGAACCTCTCTGCAGAGCATCTGTATTTCTATTGGTCTAGTACAAGAACCTCTCAGTAGGGCTGCTATATTTCTATTGGTTCTATATTTCTATCTGGTTCAATTGGCCATTACCAGAACCTCTCTGCAGAGCATCTGTATTTCTATTGGTCTAGTACAAGAACCTCTCAGTAGGGCTGCTATATTTCTATTGGTTCTATATTTCTATCTGGTTCAATTGGCCATTACCAGAACCTCTCTGCAGAGCATCTGTATTTCTATTGGTCTAGTACAAGAACCTCTCAGTAGGGCTGCTATATTTCTATTGGTTCTATATTTCTATTTGGTTCAATTGGCCATTACCAGAACCTCTCTGCAGAGCAACTGTATTTCTATTGGTCTAGTACAAGAACCTCTCAGTAGGGCTGCTATATTTCTATTGGCACAGTAGCAACGCCTTTCAATGGAGCTGTTATACATTTTGTTCTCAACATCCAATTACAAATACAAGACAGGAAATAAACATCATCATGTAAATGCAGAAAATAACCATCAACATCACAAATATAATCACAAACCTCATCAGGATCCCATCAAACTCCCCATCCCCTCGTCCCATCCCCCCTCCATATCCACCACCCCCCACCGCAAGGGCAGTACTTTGTTGTAGTAAACCACAAAACTGAATTGTCCCAAATCCTACCTTCTTGGGCCTCCCTCCCCTAGTCCTCTGGGTCTTCCCATGGCATATATTTTGACACTCATGGGAGCCAGTTCTGTAGAACCATGGGACCATGGATCCACTTTCATTAACCAACTCTGTGAGCATTTCCATCCCATATATGTGCCTGGCTACCCAAACCCACTCACTCTTGCTGGGAACCTCCGTACTCTTCCATCTTCTGGCCACCACTATTACAGCTGCTCGCAGAATTCTGCACCATGTGGACCACCTGAGCAAGGTTCTCCTGCTCTCCTAGTAAGCTGAAGAGCACCAACAAAAGGGTTAAGTGTTTGTCCAGTCCATCCAATTCCCGTATCCAGGACACCAGCTCACCCTAGAAGGACTGGATCTGTGGACTGGACCACCACATATGCCAGCAAGTACATAGCGCCCAGCACCCCCTCCAAAGAGTGTGGATCGAAACTCAAATACATTTTCGCTACACCAGCGGGTGGGAGGTGCCATCTGTGGAGCAATTTAACGGTGCTAAGCCTGTCCTGTGAGGATATCGCTATCACCTTTGTGGATCCACACATTTGCCTCAGTGTCTCGTCCGTCAGCTCCATACCCAAATCCCTCGCCCATTGTTTCCTGCCCCTAAGACCCTCGGTAGGGGCTGCCTGCAACAGCGCACAGTACAGTGTTGCGATACAGCCCTTGTTCAGCCCTTGTCTGGACCCCCCACCAGTATTTTGTTCAAAGGCTGTTATCTCCCCCGCTAGATTGTTGCCCACCTCCTGTCCGTCAGAGCTCCCTACAACCTGCGAAATGAAAATGTTGATAATTCCCACACTCCTGTTGGATAGTACGTTAGCCCCCGTAGTCCTAAATCTGTCCCACCCCACTCAACCCTGCTTCATACCACCATTGATATGCCAACCATCTTGTGCCCTCACATTCCCTCCAAAGGCACTCATTAAGAGGCACAAGGAGGAGAACCTCATCCTCTAAAGCCACCCACTGCTTAACCGTCTGAGAGTCTATGTGATCTACCAGCAACCTCAGTTGCGCTTCCTTCAACGAAGTCCTGGAGACCAACTCCCTCCTCCTCCCACAGCCCAGTTAATGTATACACTATCCTCGGCTTGGACCCGCCCACAGAAAAGTCACCACCCTTTTCCAGAGATTATCGTGGAAGCACTTAGGGATGACTATGGGAAGCATCTGGAATAAATACAGATATTTTGGGAGCACGTTCATCTTAATAATATTAAGGCACGCTACCCAAGAGAGGGTCATTTTGTTCCATCCCTCCATATCCTTCCCTATATCCTCACCCAAAGGCAGGTAATAGCGATACCTTATATTGGACATTCGAAACCGCAGGTCCTCTATCTTTGGATTGCCTCACAGTCGTGTGGGCAGTGGTTCCATTGGCAGCTTGTAAAACATAGGACACAGCGGGCAACTCTTTCTCATACCCCTGCCAAGCAGCACCACTTCCGAGTGCACCCCAATTTATTTGCTGGTAGGGGTCTGAACTCCCAGCCGGTCAGGCCTTCCAATAGTTCACTGCCCCCCCCCCCCCCCAGAAATCTTGTGTTTCCCCGGTCCGGAAAAAATGCTGCTGCTGGAGTTATTAGCATTTTTTCCAGCTTTTGTTCTGGACCGGCGATCTCATAATGAGCCCCAATGAGCTCGTCAACAGTGTCATTTTAATGGGACAGAACCAGAACATGTACAATGAAGATTGAGGAGGCGATATCGAAGCAATCTTGAAAACATTATGTGGTTCGGGTGCTCTAGGACCTGCCTTGGAGACTCATGCCTCAGACTTTGCTCACATAATGTTTCAAAACAGAGGGTTTCTTTTCCAGGTGCATAGCATGGTTATTTACATGGTTCATGCCTTGTTCTTCCCAAAGTGCATGTTCCCATCAATTTAAATGATCATTTAAAGTATGAACATTTAAGTCATCTTAATATGTCTTGCTTGCAATCTCAGCAATGACGCCAAGACTGAATGGGCCGTGAATCTAAACTTCCCTTTTTACATTCCTGAGCAGATCTGATACCAAACGCTTATAATGTACATATGACAACCTTTATGACCTCCCACATGTATAACCATGCCTGGCACTGTCCTCATCAAATGTTGCTTACACTCGAACCCCTGGCGATTCCACTTCATTGAGCAGAGTAGGATCAGCATGAGGCAGACACTAAGATATACATTAAAATAAAACTTTTTCAGGGCTAGTTATAGGTTTGGTCCAAACTAGGAAAATGCAACATAAAACTTAAACAACAAGGAATGACCTTTTCTGGGGTTTAACAATTTGAGAGTTAGCTTGTAAATTTCAGTTGGGGTTCCTTCCCAGTGTAGGTGGATAATTCACAGTCACTCACATTGCTGGGGTTTTGAAGTGTGCCCCACGATTTTTTTCTTGTCTCTTCAGTGGGTACTTCCTGGTCCTCTCTTTCTCCTCCTCGGTTCTGGCCATACCCCTTTTCCTGTTTCACTGGGGTCCACATGGGCTTGCATGCTAGGGCTGACGATGAATACAAACAGGGAGAGGACAGTGGCTGGCAAAACCTGAGAGCATTCATCAAGAGACTGGTAGCAGGAGCCCCTTTCTCACCTTTCTCCTCAATGGTCTGCAAACATATTCCACCCAAGGGGACCTCGCCTGGACTTCCTGTCATCTGCTCTCCTCTCCAAACTCTCTCTCTTCCTGCACCTCTGTGATGGTTCACCACATTCCTGTACCTTCCGCTCTTCCTGACTCGCCCTTGTCAGGTGTGATTGCCGTCTTGTGATCCTGCACAACGTCTCCCTGTTTAAATCTTCTCCTCTCTTCATCTCCCTATTTCTTTTACAGTCTCTTCCCCACTTAACTCCCAAACACAATCTCCAGCATTGATGTTTCTCCAAACTTACTTCCCGTTATCCTCTTTTCCTTCCACCATTGTATTTTCTCTGACCTTCTCGTCTTTCATTCTTACCTCCTCTTTGGTGGTCTCTCTTTCACTACCTCTAATATTTCTGCCAACCTACTGCCAACCTACTGTTTGTGTGTCCTTTCAAACTCCTTGTTTCTTCTTCTGACCTCGTTGATGTTCTCTCTCTGTCCCTCCTGAATATTTCTTCCATCCTCTTCCTTGCATCTCTGACCCTTCTCCTTGATATTCACTGTCTCTTCCTCCAGAAAATCTCCTTTAACCTTCTCTCTCTTCACTCCTTCTCTCCCTCGTTCAGACTTTATTTATGATGTTCCTTTTCTGTTGTGTGTAATGTTCCTCCCCTTTTCCCTACAACTACCCATTTCCATCTCCCTTGTCCTGCTCCGCCTCAATCCTCCCTCTTACTCCAGAAATATTTGCAACTCGCTCCCCAATTCCTTTCAGCCTCGCCCATGCTACACTGCCTGTTCCTTTTAGAGGGGCTTAGCCACTCACCCTGGACCACCTTCCTAGAAAGTGGGGACACCTGTTTGTGCTAATTGTGGCTGTGATGTGATTGTAGCATCAATTCTTCAGAGTTTAATTTGCTTGATTATAATGAGTCTCGGGTGTGTTGTGCAGCAATGCAGAGCAAGCTGATTTCAGGTTCGGCTACTGTGCGTTTCTTCCAGAAGTTGCAGAAATCAATGCCCTTGCACTCTTTTTCGCACAGACAGTGGTCATGCTTGCTCCGCACCAGATGCCCTCAGCACACCATCACTGTGTTCATCCGATCTTCTATACGTTTTTTCCTCAACCAAATCCACCACAAAGAGTGACCATCATGTAAGGCAATGAGATTCCTTGGAAGGGGTAAGGGATTTGGGAGGATCCTGTTGGTGACAGACCTGTACATTAGTTCTGGGCAATGGGGTGGTCCAGAGGATCCCTCATATACCTCCTTCCACTCCAGCATCACACTTAGGTTTGTGACCCAGTCTAGTCACCTTCACATGGACCACGCTTTACAGCCCCCAGAGTTCCAGCCCTGTAGCCGCTTTCAGCAATGTGAGATGCTCCTCACTGACTGTAAATGATACCTATTCCCTGCTAACCTGAATGGCTTGCTTGAAATTAATACTACGTTGTAAGGAATAATCTTCTTGCAAACTATACCTGTAATCCCTACCGGTGTGAACGCTCCTTGCTTCCAAGATCCAGGTCTGCTCTTGCTAGGGAGGTAGTTGCACAGCACTCTGGAGTACCATAAGTACTTACAATCCAGTAATAGTGTGTGTCCAATTCACTGTAGGACATACAATACAGGAGATTAACCTAAGAGGTGCGTACTAGGCCTACATTTGTCCTAGAAAGGCTGGACATAGGGTTTAGAACATTTTAGAAAACAGAACCGGGCATGAGTAGGTTCAAGTTCACCTTTAGAAACAAGTAGAAACAATGAACCCACAGTGGTTACTGTAAAATAATTACATTTTAGGCACAGAAGGAATTGTGGTGACTTATTCATGAAAATCTGAAATATATCACTGATATTTTGTAAAATGACAGTCTTTGCCCTAAAGAATTCCATGGCTTTTAAGGGATAGGGGACGAGGCCTCATTTCACTTACAAGGAGTTTAAATCTTTTCCAAGCATTATCACATTACGGAACAATGGGGCCAAATCACATATGCCTGCTGCGGTCATAACGAAAAGTAAAGTATCTTCTCCTTTTACCCCAGAAGTACAAACCTTCTAGCCCGTGGTTCGTGAACCAGCAGGCCAGGAAGACCTGGTTGAACAGAGAACACAGACCCCACACCATAAAATAGAACTCAATGGTAAATGGGGGACCACCAAACAGTGGTCGTAGTGGGCTGGAGCGGTGCTCCTCTACTTCTTCTAATTACGTTTTACTGTTCCTGCACTTTTATTTTAAAAAGAAACCGTTCAGGGATGGTTCATTTTAAAATAAAAGTGCAGGAAGAAGTTAACACACTTCAGTCCACTGCACTGCACGTTGCCTTGCATTTGTTTGAGGGTTTGTATTGTGCGTGGGAGGGGGCGTGGTGATGGAGTTTGTGGGGTTCAGGGCAGGGCCAAAAGGGAGCATCGTTCCACTGCTTCCTTTCGCACACTTCGACCACTGCCTCCAAACCTTAACACCTTCAATCGTCCCTCCGAGGACCTCTGATGGCAGGATCAAAGAATATAGACAAAGCAGACTAAATTGGGAAGATGAGTCCTTTTATAGATTTCTAATGTCGATACAAGTTTACATGAAGCACTTAGAAGTGTGACAGTGCCCATCGAAGCTATTTGCGAGCGAGCGTAATCCTAATAGCAGGCACACACACACGGACTTGACTCATGGAGCTGTCTTCCTGATTTAGGGCATACATTCATTTTGGCTGGTTACTTTCAAGAGGTATTAAGACAGTATCCGGTAGTTTAAGACTGACTTTTCCCCCCTAATGCTACAACTGAATAGGTTTGTTCTACTTGGACACATATCTTTCATGGCAGCCATCAGCCCATGGATATAGAGGACTCTAGTGTACGAAGGGAGCACTGGCTTACTTGGAATGTAAAGGGAAAAATATCAAGAATTTCCTTAAACCACTCATTTCAAAATAACAATTTCAACATAGACCACACGTTTATTTAATTTACAGTCTGTGGAAAATAGAACAGTTTTCGTGTTCCTACTAATAAATTTGCAAACTAATGGTGGTACTGCACGACAAAACTTATATTTGTTCGTGTTGTGTTATAGTTTACACTGTTAGCTTACACAAGAGGCGTCATTGTGTATTACAGTATTGTAGTGGACAATTCTGAGCTGGAACACGTATTTTGAAATATTCAGTTTCAGTGGTTAGGTCTGTACACTACGCAAATAGCAGTCTGAACCTGGCCAAAGAAAATATGTGCCCTCTGTAGCTTTGATATTATTTATTAATATCTGGCACGGCGAATCCACAGGATACACTGCATGTGGACGGGCTCATTTCTGAGCCATACCACAGTGTAATGCTGTGGCTGCACTTGCATGCATGGCACGCCGGGTACACTTTTTTTCTTTTCAGGTGACCATGGAAAGGGAGAAGGGCCAACACGTAGTCTCTTCTCCACGATCCAAGGTGGCCATTTCTAATGTTTTTTTTTCCCCAATATAAGTGAATGGCCACCATGGAAAGGCAGTAGGAGGCAGTAGGAACTACGCGTACTCCCTTCTCCCCTTCCATGGCGGCCATTTTCTTTGTTTACTATGGCTGCCACGGAAACAGAAAACAGACTCTGTTTTTGTCCGCGGTGGATATTTTTTTGTAACATTTAAAAACTTTTTTTTCTTGGCTGCAAAAAAAATCATTAGTACTCTGATTAACGGGCCGTGGTACTAATGGCAATAAGCCCCTCGACGGCGGACCACTACCACCCACGGTAATGCCTCCGGCGACTTTGTTAAGGCCCGAGCGTGTAACTATGGGCCCTGGAGGTATTACCTTGGACGGTAATGGCCCGCCGTCTCGGGGCTTATTGCCTCAACAAGGGCTTTGCTCTGGCCTACCTGGGGTTGGGACAGTCATTTGACTGAATCACTTTGTGTGAACTGGTTTGCCTTGTTCATGACAGAGTTGGTAGGTAATACCTAACTCTGAGTTTGACATATGGTTAAAGAGTACTGGTTCCTTTATCATTGCAGTTGATTTTTTTCTGGTGTCAGAGATGTGGTCTCGTTTGGATATGTTCAGAGCTGCCCGCAGGGCATTGTTTTGTATGACCTGGAGTTTGTCCAAGTTGCATTGCAATGTACCAGCAAGGAGGACGTTACAATAGTCAAGTATTCCTCCGATGATGGCTCTTGCGATGGTTAGGCAGCTTGCTGGGGAGAGGAAGTGTCTGACTGCGTTGATGAGTTTTGCTGTGTAGGCGGTGGAGGAGGCGATTGCATTAACTTGTTTGGTGAGGGATAGTGTAGCATCTAGTTGGACTCACAGGCTTTTTACTGAGGTGGATATTGGAATTTGTATGTCGTCTATGAGGAAGGAGGTGATTTCCCCTCCTAGCTTTTCGAGTAGGGAGAGTGAGCCCACCAGTAAAATCTTAGTGTTCTCATCGTTGAGGCATAAGTGCTTGTTGGCCTTCCAGGTTTGGATGGTAGAGTAGATTTTGTTGATGGTCAGGGTGTCCTCTGAGTGGGAACTGGATAGGAGGAGGAGGATTTGGGTGTCATCAGCGTAGTTAGTGTACAAGATGCACAGGGAGTCTAGGAGGTCAAAGAGGGGCTTGGTGAAGATGTTGTAAAGGGATGGGGAGATGCAGGATTCTTGTGGGACTCCGCAGGGAATGGGGATGGGGGGAGCACTATTTGTGTCTGAGAAAACTGTCATGGACCTGTTGATAGGGAAGGAGTTTATCCAGGATGTGGCTTCCGGCGAGAAGTTGGCAGATGAGGTGAGGTGGTGGCATAGGGTTTTATGGTCAACCAGGTTAAAGGCTGCTGCAAGGTCCAGGCGTAGGATGTTGGCTGGCCTGCCTTCATCTTTTAGGGAGTCAACGTGCATTGTTAAGTCGAGGAGGGCTGATTCAGTGCCATTCCCTGGGCGAAAGCCAGACTGGCGGGTTCCTAGAATATGGTGAGTTTCTAAATATGCTGAATTTGAGTGTATGCTGCCGTATCTTGGATCTTGAGTAAGAATGGTACTGTGGAGATCGGGCAGTAGTTGTTCGGGGAGAGAGGATCAAGTGAATGATTCTTTAGTAGTGGGAGTACCCAGGATTCCTTTAGGCTGTTTAGGACTGGGCTAGAGGTGAAGGAGGCATTGATAAATCTGGTTAAGAATGGGACTATAGTTTCCGAGCAGTCTTTGACAATCGTGGCTGGGCATACATCCCCTTTGCATCTTGTTGGTTTGAGTGTTTTGAGTATCTTTGCTGTTTCCTCTGTGGTTATATTTCTGAATTTAAAGGTTGGTATAGAATGATATGATCTGGCAGCAGTGGGCAGGTTGGTGGGGTTGGTTGCTGTTTGCTTTTTGGCAATTTTGAGTTGCAGGGATGTCATTTTTTTACGCATTGCAACTTTGATGCTGCTACACGAGATTTAGTCCTTGATAAAGGTGTTAAGGGGTATATAAAGGGTTTCTAAGTCTCTGAGAATTTTGAAAGAGCTCTTGCGCATTGGAGTTGGCGTTAGAAATCCTTAGTTTGTAAGCTTTGGCTTTGTTTTCAATGATGGCCATCTTGTATTCGTTAGCTAGGCTAGTGAATGTGGTTCTGGTAGTGGTGGAGGGGTTTTTCTTCCAGGTGCTCTCCACTGATTTCTATTTTGCGCATAGGGCCGAGAGGTCTGCAGAGAACCAGGAGTTGATGTGACTTATAGGTTTAACTTTTCTGGGGAGGAGGGGGGCAATCCAGTTGACTGCGTTAGTGAGGGTAGCTGTGTAGTGGTTGGCTAGGAGTTCTGGGTCTGAGGAGTCCATGTGGTCTCATGCCAGAGGGGGGGAGAGAAGTGGTGTGATGGTGTCTTTGGTGATGTTTCTGGAGTTGCCAGCGAGAATGGGGGGTAGATACTTTGGATCGAGCAGAGGAGGTTTCAGCAATGGGAGGGAGAAGCATATGATATGGTGGGTTGACTAGGGGCAAGAGGAGTTTCATGTGATGGATATTTGAGATTCAGAGAGGTGTTTCTGGTGGCCATCTGTCGCGGATTGCTTCCTATGTTGGTTGCTGGAGAAGGGCCCACTCCTGTGTCCCTCAAGGCATCAGGACTTCTGTATCACACAGCGGAGCTGCATAGAGAACAGCTGGCCTTTGCTCCTGGCCTTCACTGCCCGGCTTCGCCTGCCGGTTGGGTCGAGGAGCAGATATCGGCTCTGTGATGGGTCAATGAGAAGCAGGGAGGCTGCCTGGTGGAACACTCAGGTTCAGAGAGGTGTTGCTGGTGACCATCTTGTCACGGGTCGCATCCCATGTTTGTTGCTGGAGAAGGTCACACTCCTGTGTCCCTCGAAGCATCAGGACTTGTGTATCTCGCAGCGGAGCTGCAGAGAAAACAGCTGGCCTTCGCTCCTTGCATTCGCTACATGGCTTCGCCTGCCGGTTGGGTCGAGGAGCAGATATTGGCTCTTGGCCAATCAGTATCAGGTAGGCTGCCTGGTGGAACACCCAGGTTCAGAGAGGTGTTTCTGGCAGCCATCTTGTCAAGGGTTGCATCCTGTGTTGGTTGCTGCAGAAGGGTACACTCCTCTGTCCCTCGAGGCATCAGGACTTCTGTATCTAACAGCGGAGCTCCATAAATAAAGGCTGGCCTTTGTTCCTGACCTTCGCTGCACGGCTTTGCCTTCCAGTTGGGTCAGTGGAGCACATATTGGTTCTGCGAGGGGCCAATGAGAAGCAGGAGGCTGCCTGGTGGAACACCCAGGTTCACAGAGGTGTTTCTGGTTGCCATCTTGCTGCGGGTCGCATCCCGTGTTGGTTGCTGGAAAAGGGCACACTCCTGTGTCCCTCAGGGCATCAGGACTTCTGTATCTTGCAGCAGAGATGCAGAGAGAACACCTAACCTTTGCTCATGGCCTTCACTGCACACCTTTCCCTGCAATTGTATTCTCTAAAGATATAGGTCTGCTGTCATTCTGTCCCACATTTCTCCAACTTTGCTGGTATACTGTCTAACTTTCCTATTCCCCAAAGGGCGGGGTGCGAATGAAGCAAGCCCTTGGTGGAGTTTCCCTATAAACGACCAAGCCGTAGAGTTCAACCCACAGCAGTCGCCAGGGGGAATGAGCGAAGCAAGCCCTCGGGGGGTTGGGCGCTGAAGGCACCAGGGCGGCAGAGCCTCCATAGTATAATTATACATTCTAAAATTCAATCAGTTATCCCTGGTGCATTTAAACCATGCAAGCAATTTACAAACGCATGACAATAGTGCTTAATGTCAGGGTTTCAGGAAAATGAGGCACATGGCATGTTGGCTGATGGAATTAAACATTTGTTTATTTTCTTGATTGTCACATGTTTTAACATGCACCTTTCAATCCGAGTTTTTCTGACTATGGAAGGCACTTTCCAAATGATTTGCAATCAAAACACCAATCTGTTCTCAAATAATATTTCTCGGTAGCCTCTCCATCATTTTTAGAGAATAGAAGATTGTCTTGTGAAATGTTTATATGTGCTTCATAGGTTCTGCATCATGTGCATGGACTTGAGAAAAAACACATTATACTTTAATAAAGTTAGGCATCATTACAGCTCCTCGTGTTTTAGTTCAGCATTAAAGTTCTGTGTCTATTAAATGTATCCCAACATACCTTTCCCGATGACCATCCTTCACAGCCACCCAAATTCCACCTCTGCACTCTCCTTCAGCATTGTACGTTCCCACTAACTGAAAATCTCTACTATTTCATGAGACCTTAAATGGTATGCCTGTAACGAATGCTGTGTTATAAGGACTGATCCCCTTGTATTGTATACCAACTCCTATCCCCTACCTGTTTACATCACTCTGTCACTTTCCAAAGCTAGGTTGGCACTTGTTGAGGAGTTGTTTCCACAGACCTCAGGTAAGGTGTGTGACTTGACATATCCTAAGTGGAAAATAGGGTGTCCACCATGTTAGAACAACACTCTCTCAACTGGTAATGAAGCAAGCTGTCTGGCTTATCTCTTAGGAGAGGATAGGCTGGCATCAAAGCACAATGAATCCCAGACACCTACACATTAAAATATGCCATATAAAAAATACACATATATATATATATATATATATATTGATTAAAACACTGCAAAATTAGTACTGAGGAACATACATCAACAGGATTAAACAGTACCTGGGTTCAAATTCACTCTAGGACATCAATATAGGATACTAACTTAACAGGTGAGTACTGGGCTCATTTAAGGTAGATTGGTAAATTATGAGGACTTTAAACCAGTGTACACCAGTCCCCCTTTCCAGTGGTTGCTTTGGCATCCACTTTAAGGGGATGTGTGTTACTGCCGAGTATTGTGAGGAATCACATCTTTCCCACTCTGACTTAATTCTGCCTTTTGGATAGGGGCTGATGAAATCTCTGGGATGTCTGGTGTTTTGAAGCAGGTTTCCTCAGAGTCAGAGGTCATGCATGATACACTCACACCTACTGCCTTCTTCTGACAACTAAGGTGAAATCTGGGCTGGTCAGATCGTCCACAGTCTGAGGAAATATCAGGGAGTCTGAGAATTGCTGAAGATCTGCCACTTACTATTGGGGTAGTGCCAACCAACATATGGAACCCACTCACAGGGTAGTTTGTCAACTCTACTTTGTGGATCTTTTGTGAGGGAGAATTGTATGGCCTGAATTACTTTGCTACTCATCTCTCTGAGGTGTTCTCGTGTCTTTTTGATTCACCCTGTGTGAAACCCACATGTTGTTACAGGTCATTGATAAGCCACCCTCAATATGGGGAGTTCCTTCCCTCCCCACTCAAGTGATTATGCAACAAACTATTTAACAGATTATTTTTCTATTTTAGCCCTATCTGAGACACATATTAAGCACCTTGGATCCCTCTCCCCTGAACTAACAATAAGCCAAGAACCAGGCCTTGGTACAGGAAATATATTGGTATTTATTTAAATTAAAAGTAATACAAATTAGCACAAAGATGTCGAAACACCACTTTATCCGTGGCACAACAGAATCAACTTCTCTCAGCATTAAGTGAGTTAAAACAAACACAATCACAATTCTTACTTTCTGCAAATCTCACCTCACAAAATAATTATACTGATCAATAACAAAGGTACTTATGTAAAGTTGTGCGATTTTGATTTTCCTGCAGTCTTAAAAGGGTAGATGTTGGATTTTAAGATTGGTAAAAATACATATGGCAATTATAAATTCGCCACACTTTTGGTTTAAAATAAACACCAGGTGATTTATCGCTTTGTTTTTCAGACCCCCCCTTGCTTTGGTCTATGTTGTGAAGTCAGACAGAAAAATTGTAATGCTTTGGGGAATTCTGGATTTCAGACCTCCCTTACTGAAAGGCCTGTGTTAGGGAAGCTGGATAAAAAGGTTGGATGGATTAAAGAGCAAAGCACCCCTCTTCCATAAGGAGACAGGGTCAGCTGGACAACAAGGATTACCCAATTGATTTATAGGCTATAGTTTTCAGCACACACTGAAAAGTGAGCTTTGTTAATTTCAAATTTTAACAAAATTCACCCAATAGTGTTCTGCCAAATGGGGAATTAATTAAATTAATATTTTTGGTTACATAGGGCACAGTTCCACTTACATAGCAAGCCTCTGTTAAAGGTTCAGGAAAGCCAGCTGCATCTCAGGACCCTCTGAAAAGATAGGGCAGGGGGCTGGTGACTCCACTGTCAAAGATGGCCTCCCGCTCTCCACTATAGGACCCAGTCAGCTTTGAGGCTGACCTAGAAATAAAGCGCTCCACCCAGATACACTCTCAGCACTCTTCTCTGATGTTTCCTTAAAGCTGTCAGATGGTTAGTTTCAGCAGCCTTCCTAATGGTCTGTCTCTTGTCTGCCTGTTCCTGTCTGTCTCATTTTTCTCTCTCTGTCCTAGTGCAGTCCCCCTTATATAGTAGCGATTACACCACCAATTTTACAATCTTGGGGAAGTACCCTGAAATAATCCCTGCCACTAGGATTGTACAGTTACCCTTCTCTCTCCTCCCAAACCCAGCCTCCACATCACGATTGGTTTAGGGGTCTGGAGTAACATATGGCAATTCCAATTTGTCATCATCCTTTGTCCTTGTTATGCTCACTGGGTCTCTGCGGAGGCGTTGGGACACAGTTGAAGCCCTCCCAGGGATTAGTTCGCCCTTATCTGGCTTCTCCCTCTGCACTTGTACAGTTACTGCAGTAGTGCTGCTCAAGACTGCTCCTATGTAAATATAAAGGAGGCGTAAGTATGCCAATCTGTGATCCGAGTCCCCTTCCAGAGCCCTTTCACCCGGTATATGGTTCCCGTAGGTTGAGCTGCCCCTAGAAAGTTCACCTGCTTACCTTGATTGATGAGCTCTCTGTCCTGTTACTTCTGACAGGGGTGCTTGTTTGACTGGGACCGAGTTCCTTCACTGGTCCCTGCGTGTGGTAGTCCAGTCCAGCTGCGACTAATCCACTTCTCTCCAGGTGAGTGTTTTTGTTTGTATAGTCCATTTTGTTTTCAGCCTACCTTTGCAGTGTTTGTTTCATCTGTTCCGGTAATGTTGTCGGCTCTTTCTTTAATGTCTTTCTTTTGCTCTCTCCCTGTGTAGATGATGTCACGGCCCGGCAGCAGCAGAGCTGAAGATGGCAGCCGGAGCGAACAGGGAGCGAGCCTTCGATGGCCCGGCAACAGGTGAGTGGCCTCTGAGGATGCGCACGTGGTGCCATTGCGGCGTGACCACTGGCTGCTGAGTTTTAACTGTCTAACCTTGTCTTTCTCCTTCTTTACAGGGCCCGACTCCGAGGATGATGGGCACCACGTTGGATGATGAGTGCAGCGCCGGAATCAAGGTCGCTGGTTTCCTGAAGGTGAGTATGCTGATGAGATGGTGAATGCTGGCTTCCAGAAGGTGAGTATACAGATGCGAGGAGATGGTGAATGCTGGCTTCCAGAAGGTGAGTAAACTGGTCCAAGCGGCGGTGAGCGTCACGTTGCATGAGGATGCAAGTAACGCGAAGTGCTGGCGTTGGGGATAGAACGCCCCCAAGTTCTGTTCTGCTTGCCACACCCTGCCCCTCCTGGAACCTGCACGTGCAGCCTGGGCCTAGAGAACCACACCCAATGGTATACTTATGGAGAGTGTTCTTGAATAAAAGCATGTGGACAAGTTCTTGTAAATAAAGCACTCTTGCACCAAAATAAAGTGTTCCTGCTATCTTTTTACATGAGCCTGGCGCCAAAGGCGCCAGAACTGAGTCCAGCCAGGCCCCCTATGTAGATCTGTCCATGTCCCACTCCCCCCATCACTTGATGGTATGGTGGCTCTGCTTTTGGCCCAGTGCTCATGACAGTTCTCCTTTCAATTAATTATGACAAATATGTCTATACAGTTTTTGATTGCACTCGAGTGTGATATTTGCAACAAATGTCGAATGCAAAATGTGTTCATATTTTTTATCATCCAAACAGCAGTAAATCCTTCATTCTGTGACACTATTAGATGCATCACAAACAAGAAACAGGTTACAGACACTGTCCATTAAAAGCACTAGATACCAGGAATACATAAGACTGAGCTTTTCGGTCAACTGAAATAATCGCTATATAAATAGAGCATACACTATACTTATTCCCATAAACAAACATTTGAAAATTTAAAAATGCCAGTATTAATGTGGAAACCATTATATATGTCTACTAGAAGTTAAATGACAAAATCCAATAATTAAGTGCTACATAAGAAACCAGTAACACAAATGTTTATTTGCATTTTCATTAATTATACTAAATTACCTTGCCCATATAGACCGTAGTCTTGTATGTTGGATAATGAGGAGTATTCTCCGCCTATTTCTAAGTTGAGTAACAAACTGGGCCTAGTATGGAATCTTCACAAGCCTTACTGTCAACCACATGCGCAACAGACACTATGACGTCACTGCGCAAATGCCGTGGAAACAAAAACGGAATGTAATGACGTCATCAAGCCACGGCGCAATTAGGTGTATAAACAAACGCCCATTTTAGATAAACCATATCGGCAACCACGATCAGACTTCCAAGACTGGTAGCGCATGATTCCATCGGAACGAAAATAAATGCGGTAAGCAAATAGAATCCCTTCTTGTGCACAATTGGTTAGATATAGGAGAGCACAAGACAACAGGACCCATTATCCGAGTATCCTCACATTTGGATTATTTTCTTGTCTCTCTTTCCACTTCAGAAAACAAATTCATACTTGCATGCCTAACGGCTAGAGAGACAAGACGAATAATAAGAGCAGCAAAACCAAATAACGGGCCAAATCAACAACAGAAATTAGAATGATACTTAATACTAATCTTCTGATGGAAAGCCCAACACATTGCAAGTAAGTATATTAGATCAGAATCTGGTCTTTTCAATCTGCTAAACAGAAAGAAATGACAATTAAAAATATAAAGGGCTCAGCAAAATGCAAATTATTTGGTATTTTTTTCTTGTTCCCCACAAGCCTATGAACAGACCATGCAGGACATAAACTCTCTATAAATATACAAACAAGAAGAAAACCCTCCTGAAGAACCGTCTTACAAGATGGAGAAACACGTGTTGAGGGAATAAAGTGAAAGGGAATCATTTCATCCTTGGCAGAAGTTGGCAAAGCTATAATGACAGATGCTGTAGAGCAGAAAACACTCTGCATGCTCATACTTTAAAGGAAACCTAAGACTATACAAAATAACATTGTGAATTATAACAGTGTAATCACTCTGTATGAAAGTAATACAGAGTCAAGTGAAACCAATAACTGTATGAATGCTAATACAGAACGGAGTGCAATCAAAAACTGTATAGACATATTTGTCATAATTAACTGAAGAAATAAGTTATATACATTTGCTTAAGCACCAACTGATGTCAAATAAGAAATAACAAAAGTCTCTTTTGTGTTTTTCTTTGCATGTAAATAAACACTGGGCAGTCGCAGTGAATAGGAGACAAGGTGCTGCATACAAAGGCATAAAAAACATAAAGCATGAATACAATCTAAGGAAACTCGCCATAGTTGCCACAGACTGGTCTTATTCAACTTTCAGTTCTCCTTTCAACCTTTTGGCAAAAACTAGTTATGTATCACAACTTCATTATTTTACTATTAACTGGCAGACATATTTTTTTGTTTCAGCTAATCATGGGGAATTAGATAAGCCGACCACCAAATCTGTATCATGTAACACACCCATGTGACACCTTCCTTCAGCTTCCATAAAAAGCACAACAGTTGTGAATATGTAAGTTATTAAGCATATCCCCTATTTCAATTTCCACCTGCTCACCAACTCTCGCATTTGGAACATGTTCAGATTAGCCAGAAACCTAGTTTAGCTGGCCCTTACAGTTCCAGAGTCACAGCAAGATGCATTTTATATCCCCAATATAACCTGGAAATTACATAAAAAATGGTACATAGATGAAATCCATTATGATGCCTGACAAAAAGGCCTGAATGATAATAGTCCTTTTCTTTTAAATAGATTCTCAATCTTCATGTGGGACAAATGGCCCTGCTCCTGCTTCCTTCCGGCCATTTGTTTTCACTGCGTCAGCCTGTACCTTTATCAGTCTCATTTGTGTTGGAAGCTTGCTCTTTGAAGTGGGTGCCCTCTATTTTCACAATTTTCACACATATTAGTCTTGCTCCAGCATAGGGTGACTTTTCTTGAAGTCCATGCTTTCAGAGCCAGCATGTCTGGAGAACACTGAATTTCAACGCCTTTAGCAGGACATTTTTATTGCGGTTGGCCATTAGATGGAAGATGTGACATCCAGGGTGGGAGTGGGAGTTTTCCTTGTGAGGTTTTGCCCACAGCCAGCAAAAGGGTCTGCCGTGGGCTGATATTTATTTCATGAAGACAAAGTGGCTCTTCAAATATCACTGGAGCTTTTTGGGTGAAACATGATATACATTGCTCTTTGTCAACCCACACATCATGTTTTGTTTTCCTGACATTTTTCTCTGAGCAGTGATATTTTTTTACTTTTACTTTTTTCAAACCATTTTTATTTGCACACTCATGTGCAGGCCGTTTTTGTTTTCAATCTTTAAAAATCCTGTTTTCCGTGTGACAGGGATCTTTGATTCCTCCTTCTTTTGTAAATTTAAATACTGTTTATCCATTGGTAATGACAGGTAGGTCCCTTTCCACATGGCTCTTTAATTGTATTGACAAATAAAAATCAATGCCAGGGAGTTTTTGTTTCAGTGTTTAAAATCTTGCTATTCATGTGAACTGGACTTCAGTTTGGGGCCTTTAAATGCACCCCACAAAGGCAGCATTCTTTGCTAGCTCCCTAGGAATCAAAACCTTGGAATCAGCCCAGTTCTGATGCCAGTTAGGAGACAAGAATTCACAATGTGATCCAACAATGAGGAAATTAGTCGTGCTGCAAAGGGGTCATACTTGTGCCCTTTCACCCAGCCAGACACATTTTCGGGAGTCATTCACTTTCATTTTGAGCTCCCTAAAGTTCGTCAGATACTGAGTGGGATTCTTAACAAATCTCATCATTAAAGCTGGTTTCCTGCCCTCATTCTTCACCCTCTCACACTCGTCCTACTCCACAATTGAACACCATGCACTTAGTGGAAGATGAGGGACAAGGAATGCAATCTGACTTTCATCAGTCACTCTCAGCACCTTTCAAGCAAAATTAAAACCACTCAACCAATCCAAAATGTAATTTCCTTCCCCTCGCATATTGAAGAAGTTCTTAGGGGAGTTTGGATGACAACAAGAACCAGAGCCATCCCCAGAACCGGAATCTCTTGCACGGAGCACCTTTTCATTGTCTAACTCAAGATCTTTTAGCTCATTCCAATGGGCTCTGTCTTTTCCTGCTCAAGTTAGTCAGCAAGCTCTTAATCCCTCTCTCTTTCTCTCCCTCTGTCCCTCAATCTCTCTCCCTCTCTCTGGCAGGAAGTTCAGTTTCAAACCTTTTCAGGGCTAAGTTCTAGATTCAGATACCAGTTCAGCCTTTTTCAGCTCCAACTCCATAGCCCTTATCCCAAGGGACTCGTCTCTGGGGGAACCTCAGTAGGGGAGGTAGATCCATTACTGGAGGGAGAAGGGCTTGCCTCTTCTACCTCAGCAGCAATGTATTCGAAGAAGGGCCTTGATGAGCTCAGCAACATTGAGAAGTGTTTATAACCTTTCAACATTATTTTTGTTCAAGGCCCCATTCATAAAGAATTCCACAGATCAGTTGTACAACATAAAAAAACAACTTATATACAGGTAATACAAGTAAGTGAAAACAGTCTTTGCACAACCGATAGCTCACTCGAAGCAAAGTTAAGATACTGCTCTGCAAAAGGGGTAGCTATTAGAAAGAAATGATGAATCCCAAATGACATTAAGCAACACACACAAGACAAAAGTAGGTTATTCAACACAACAATCCACCCACCTATAAACATAAAAGTTTTTGTTCACGGTAACTGACTCAACCACATTAGCCTAGGCCAGCCCTTCAATCAAAGATTAGCCCACACAGGCTTTAGCAACAAGCCAATCAAGCTGGCCGTAAACATTGCCAAATGCACTGCTACACTGGCACTGGATGTAGATTGTAAAGTCTAGAGGTCTTTATACCAGTCTACACCAGTTTACACCAGTTTAAACTGCAATTCTGGGCCTTTGTGGGCTCAGGATGTGTCTCTGTCAGCCAAGCCGCCATTTTGGCCATGCCTCATTGTCCACGTAGACAAAGGGTAGCACAATGTCTGTGAGCAGGGCCGAATAAAAACATTATTTTTAAAAAGGCTACCATTTAGGGCATTGGGCCACTAATGTGGTTAAAGTGGCTAACACTCTGGGGTAAGCAGAACAAAATCATAACTTCCAACAGTTTACTCCACAGCACACTTTCGGGGTAACAGAAACACCCACAGACTGAAGTGGGGTCCTTAAAAACACTTGTGCCCAGGAAGCCATATGGGCTACTAAGGGCATAACACCAGAAACATTTTTCATTGGCAGGGAGACTTTTGATCAGGGCCACTTTAAAAAAATCAAGGAAGACAGCAAAATGTTTAAGGGACCCAGAAAGTTGCTGGGCGAGTGGTCTAAAAACGAAAGCCTGCACTAACAGTTCTTAGAGCTTAATACATATGCAAGATACAATTAAAATAATAACTACATTAAGTTGGTCTGCAAACCATCCTCAGTCAGTCTGCATTTTGAGGACTGAAGCGCCAGGCTGCTGGATTCAGATCTGCTAAAGTTTAGTCCTTCAAAGGCGCAGAGTGGGCAACCAGAGGCGGGTGAAACACTACAAAGAACTGAGTAGCCAGTGGCTAGGAGGGCAGAGAAAGTGCTCTGTGTGCCACATCTTTTCTCTGCATTAGGCTTCATACAGGAAGGGCGATTTATTTCCCCTCCCTTTTTTAAATGGTGTGTAGAACAGACAACTGTAAAAGAAGGCATCTGCTCCGTATACCCACCTGCTCATCTGACTTTCTTGGCCGGTATGTGTGCACTCAGACATCCACTTTTGAATGAACACAGCAGAAGTCACTCTTTTGTGGATGGACACTTGTAATGAAGCCAGCGGCTACGATGAGCAGTGGTATTACTACCCATTATTGACTTTGCCAACATTATGCCTATTTTAACTCCTCCCAGTTGCACCTCCATCATAAAGTGAATTGAACTTTCTTGATCCATAACCAGAAATGAGAATGTGAGTGCAATCACATTTTACAATGCAACGGAAATTGTATGACAACTTACTTCCATAACTATCATGTGTCTCAAAGGTTCTGGGGTAAGTGGTTGATTGAAGGGATAGGCAGAGGAGGCTCTTGCCCCCTCTCCCGGTCACCCTCCATGACCTGGAGTGCCATCCGCTTTAAAATCAACAGGCAACTGATATATCTCCTGTGCACGTCTGAAAGCCACTTCCGGAGTCTTGTGCTTTGAAACTAATATATTTAGAGAAATTAGACGTCCTCTACTTACACAGATCAACCAAAAGTGAAGCTGTCGACTATATAAATGGCGACTGGTAAGTGTTGTGACAAAGGGATGGTGCACCAACCCCAGAGTGGATTAACTGCTCAGAATTGTTCATGCCTGAGTCACTATCACAGACATATTACTCATATCTTAAACTCTGTTGTCATTCCCATGTTCCCAAAATGCTCTTTGATTTCATTCAGCCTTTGATGCTGTTTGTTCTTCTCACCTCTCTCATAAGTGATTTATTTACAGAATGAAAACTGTTCACATATTGAGAGAGTCGTTTATTTACAAACGGAGACACAGAGATTCATTTCAATAATATATAGACTGAATGAGGACATGACCATCGAGACCATGCTGGATGACCAAAGCTACATGTTTAGAGGTGTATTGTTTTGCACACATGCCAACATGCCGCATTCCATTCGGGACGTGCTAATCCAGTCCTGATTTTAACTTTGCATTCTGGGCCATGTAGTCCTGGATTTCCTCATTATTAACACTGGACTAGAAAGTCCCACAATCCAAAGTTAAAAACAGGATTGGATGCATTTCGTGAATGAAATGGAGCATGTTGGCATGTATGTTTTTGGGTCAGGCAGAGCCCACTTTAGGCCATGCCCACCACTTAGGTCAAGTCCTTTGTCAGAATGCCCCCCTTCATTTCATATCCCACTTAAAGCACTGTATTTCAATGCATGCATTTTGCACACGTTTGGTCACAGCTAGCAAGTATTTTTTACATTGGCCTGAATAATGTTATATATTGTGAGCAAAGGCTTCATACAAATGCATTTGAAAATGCTCCTGTTCACTGTTAGTAACTTGCCATCTATTGGACTTTTTCGTGTATCATCCTACAAAACAGTATTATAATTGTATGTTTTTAACAAAAAATAAAAAGTGTGCTGTAAAATGCACTATTTTGACTGATTATTTTAAACACATTTCTGGGGGAAGAATGACCACTCCGCCCCCCTTGGCTGGTTGGGGCTACCTTGCTACTTCCGGTCGCTTGCACACATTTGGTCGAAATATTTGTACTCCTCCAAGGAAAAAATTCACCGTTGGTCACTGAACGCCAGCGCCCCCTCAGGAGTCACTCGTCCCCGCTACCAAAAGCTGCAGACAATCCTACTAGGAAATGCTGAAAGATCTACTCAATAGTCTGCTCATTTTTGCATCAGTCTGTACTAAAATATTTTAAAATCAAACGGATTTTGGTTATGTATATCCCAGATTAGACAGGGGAGAGAGACTACATTGAGAAATAGATCATTTTTTAAAATCTCTCCTGCCCATAAAATTCTCCTCTGTCCTTAAAACACTCGGAATTGTAACAGTGCCCGTCAAAGCCATTTGAGAGTTAACTTAATCCTAACCGCAGGCACACACGCGCAGACTTGATTCATGGAGCTGTCTTCAAGATTTAGGGCAGGTTTGAATTCTGACCGCTTACTTTTTTTTCTAATGCTAGAAGTGAATACGTTTGCTTTACTGGGAAATATATCTTCAAAGACAGCAATCAGCCCGTGGCAATAGAGGGCTCTAGTTTATAAGCGAGGGAAGCACCAGTGCAATTAGAATGAAACGTACTAAATATTAAACATTTCCATTTAAACCACTCAAATTAAGACAACCTTTTAAGCACACACTACAACTTCATTAAATGTACAGCCATTGGCAAAGATTCTTGGTTTTAAGCCCAGGGACTGCATTTCTCCTGCCCTAAAAACTCTTCACTGACTCCCGGTTGCGGCACAGATTAAATTCAAATCCCTCTGTATCATCCACAAAGCTGTCTGGGGCCAGGGACCACGCTATCTGCAACTTTGCCTTACTAAATAGGGCCCTTATGTATCACTCGAGGACCTGGCCTCCCATAGCCAATCGCCCCAGCCTCTGGCTACCTCTCAGCACTTGCCTCTGCACCCACCGGCCTCAATCCTGTAGGCTCGCACTTTTCTATACAATGCAGCTCCAGGCCACATAGCATATACCATACTATGCACTTCATCTGCTGCTCACCCACGAGCATGGGCATTCCAGCACTTATCCCCACCCCCCACTTCCCCTCTTCTCGCTGCACTTGCACGTTCTGAATACTCACAAGGCATACTAGGCTCGTCTTTATATTCCACTGTATTCTTCGTTTTTCAATCCCATGTTCCTTCCCTGCTGCCCTGTGGGTACTTTGAAACAGAATTGACTTCCTGTATAAGCGCCTAATGAACGCACAACAAATACAAATAAATAGATGGCTCTCGTTCTCAGGTAGAGAGAAACACACATCAGCAGTGATTCTGTTCCACAAGACTGCTATTTTATTTTGCTTCACAACATCTCCTGAGTGCAGCATTTTACTTTATACTGTTAACCTACACAACAGACATTATTGCGGTTTACTGCATTATAATTCCCTTGTAGTTGTATGTTTTTGACGGGCCATAAAATGTGAGGAATGTTTTTCTGTTTTTGCTTGTTTGAATTATGCATTTGTTCTTTCCTTATTGTTGTGTTTGTGGGTGCATTGTTCATGGAAATAAAAAAAAGAAAGACATATTCTAATACGTTCGCAATCTCAATGAATAAGACTGCCCTCCATAAACAGCAAGACGAACTTGAGCAAATCTTAAATGTGCTTATTTCAGAATGGCATTTTGGTTGCACACTTAGAGTTGGGAGGGTCATGCCACAGAATCACTAAGGCGGCACTGTGTTTTTGTTCGGCTGCCGAGTATCTGCAGTCGGCAGCAGTAACGGGTGCAAACAGGACCTGTGGCTCCTTGGTGGCGGTTACCTGGAGGACTTGTTTCACTGTTACACCACACTCTTCAAAAACCATGTGACTGCGCAAAGCTCAGCGGAGTGCTTCAGAGTGTCTGCAGTTGGTAGCAGTAAGCAGTGCAAATAGATCCTGTGGATCCATGGTGGTGGTTTCCTGGAGGACGTGTTTCACAATTACAGCAGGCTCTACAAAACCTGTGTGACTGCGTGGAGCGCAGCAGAGTGGGGCAGAGTGTCTACAGTTGGTAGCACTAAACAGTGCAAACAGAACCTGTGTATCCTTGCTGGCAGTTTCCTGAAGGATGTGTTTCACTGTAATACCAGGTTCTTCAAAAACGGTGTGACTGCGCAGGGCACAGCAGAGTGCTGCAGAGTGCCTGCAGTTATTAGCAGTTTGTGGCAGAGTGTCTCCGATAATCCTGATAATTTCTGTTTATTCAGAGAATATTCTATATTTAAAAACAAATCTTGTTCTTTCCCCATTGCTTACCATAACTGAGAATACATAACAGTATAGGACATTATGTATGACTTGAGGAGCAAATTGGTCCTGAATGATTGCCGTTTGGTTGATCCACTGCAGGACCGGGTGACTCTGCAGTGCAGGAGCTAATCCTCTAGTTTTAACAACAACTCCTCTCCCTAGCCCACAGCAGCAGAACACCATCTCCTTGTGCTTTCTCTCGGCCCACTGGGGGCTAGAAAGTCTTAGTGAAGATTCTAACTCTAACTCTCCACAACAAAATGCCGCCCCCAACCCTTTGACATCTGTATTGGAAACGGATGTCCCAATGACTCCCTTGGGGGAGCCTTCATAATTGCTCCAACAGAATCTGACAACGTTTTTTGTACAGACTCTGTTCCTGTGCCTAAAGGGTGCTCAAAAAGTAAGTCTGATAAAGGCACAAAGGACCAAATAAGATTTGTAAAAATAACAGCCTTCCATCCAGTGACAACACGATGAATCACATTTTATTAATGATGAAAGCCTTCTTGACCTAGATATGTGTAACGTCAAAGCTAATAGTACTTCTATAGAAGGACCAGAAGGAATTGGGAATGTAGCACTGGACTTCCGTTTATCTTTTTTGCCTGATGACTTGTTGTCGCTTCTGGAGGCGATTGAATCTAGAACTGCTAGCTTGTCAACCACTACCCTGCACCCTCCACTTCACATCTTCACCATACACTTTGTGACTCAGGGGACACAGTCAAGTTGACTGCACCTTCTATTTCTGCCCTTTTATGGTTTTAAGTTATTTGTAAATGTATACGATAATATTAGCGCAAAATTGAAATCCCACACTATTGTCTAAGCAAGATAAAATTAAAGCTAGACATTTTGGATTTAAATCTTACTGAAAAGAGTCAACCTAAAGCACATGCCGCTGACACAAGGACCACCAAGGATCTGACTGAACCTGAGCCTGTTGTGTAAAATTTGATTGTCAGCAGGTGCTAGTAAAAAAGTAGTGGAAACAAACAGTATGGCCCAAACAAAAGAAGCTCCAGAAGAAGCTCCAGGAATGTATTGTGAAAATCGCAGTAGATGAAAAAACGCAACTCTCTCTTGTTGGATAAATATTGCGTTTCTGCTTTAGATAAAAGGCATGCAAGCACGTCAAGACCAACATAAACTACCAAGTAAAGAGCAGTTGAAGGGGAGTTACCAACTGAGTTTGTTAAGAATGAACAATCTGTACAGCGCGACCAACATCCTAGCGCTGAACCAATATTGAATGGTGAACCGTCAGTGAAATTGAAAATCATGACGACAAAAGTGTGCACAGCTGAATATCAAACGGATACAATTCCAACTATACAACATGCACCAGTCACTTTAAACCCTATTGCTGCTATTCAAACAACTTCAGCACCAAGGCACAGAACACGAAGGCTGACTCCTGTCTTCAGCCTACGCAGCCGTCTCAGAGGAGCTGCAGCTCCCCTTTAGCACTGCAGGAGCAGTGCCCCTTCTGCTCCGTGTGACCGGAGTTATTGCTGCATCAAGAGGTAAGCCTGTTGGCTTAATGCAATCGGTTGCAGAAATGTGGCTGCATTATTTCCTGAATGCCTACAAAGCGACATATTCGTGGCCTACATATTGATGTCACCCAGAATCCACACTGCCGATCTTGCATTCCGCCTTTGGCTGGATGCTAATATCAGCCAGCGTTTTCACCATTACCTACCATGAGGCACATTGCACAGCTTAAGATGGCCAACTTCTTCTTTGTTGCTTCTGGTCCTGCCTAACACCACCCTGCCACGCTTCCCATTGGCTGGTGCCCTTCTCTTGTGGGCCAATCCGCAGCCGGCAGGCAATCAGCCGGCCAAGAAGCACCAAGGCACAGAACACGAAGGCTGACTCCTGTCTTCCGCCTGCCCGCAGCCTCCGTTTTCTTTTGCCAGAAACCCTCCCTAAACACATGGGGCCTCATTACGAGTTGGCCGGTAAAATCGGGTCATTACTGGCATGCCGGTAAGAGCGGGTCCGTGCTCGTATGAACCCGCTAATAGCGGGTGATTATGGGTGCGCGAGCACGCGTGAACCCCCATGCCGGTAATGGAAATATCGGCATGCCGCTAAAGGCCCTCCAACCCCCCCTATAGCGGCATCGCGGGACCCGCCGATACCGGCACCGCCTCAGAGCAACCCCTAAATACTGCCACGGTAATACCACCATGTAAATACCGTTTTCGCAAAAACGTACCCGGAAATTACGTCATCACGCAGGAACGGGAAATGGGCCGGCGACCATCTTTAAAAACACAATCCTCCCCAACCAGCAGTCCTTTCGTGTTGTGCTGCATCAGAAAACACTCAGGATGTCCAAGGCAACCAGGAAGATGAACCCCCGGAAGCGGAAACAGCGTTTCTCTGACGCTGAGCTCAATATGCTGGCAGACACTTTGGCCCAGCATGCAGACATCATCAGGTCAAACGACATGAAGCATGCTGCCCGGATGAAAAAGAAGCCAATCTGGCAGAAGGTTGCCCAGAGGGTGTCGGCTGTGGGGACCACCCCACATACAGTACGCGACTGTCGCAAGCGGTGGGACGACCTCTGCCTGAGGGTGAGGAACATCCTGGCAGTCAACAGGAGTGCGGCCATGGTGACAGGCGGGGGGCCACACTCACCAGCAAAGCTGATGCCATGGGAGAAGACTGCCAGCTCTTTCATTGATCTAGAGTCAATAGAGGGATTCGGAGAGATGGAGATGGGCGCCGCATCAACCACAGAAGGAGGTGAGTGACCCAGCACATCCTTGTAGGGGAAACCATGACGTGGCACAAGTGACGTGGAAGTGAGACTAGGCAAGGCAATGCATGTCCCAGACCCACAGCTACATATCCAGTCAAGAATGCGTGCCACACCCTGCCACACACAAATGCATGCTGAGTGCCAATCCCAATTCCAACACACGAGCAACATAACTCGACCGTGCTCATGTAACCCAACACACAGACACCATATCAATGGCATGCCACCTGCCATGCATTCATAGCCTACATGCCCCCTCAGAACACCAGATGCCACACTGTAATAAATGGATGCATGAATGTATGGAGATTTCACAACGCAATAGAATGTCGCTGGCATGTGACACCATCACTGATGACCTGCATCTCTTCTATCCCCCAGGCACCGATCAGGAAGATGCCAGGCAGGACAGGGATGCAAGGCAAGGGAGAAGGGCATCAACATCACGGCAAGGGAGAAGGGCCACCACCACCACCACCCCCCAGCCTGAGAAACAGGCCAGACCAACAGGCACTGTGCCAGACCGGGCTGAAACCCAGGAAAGTACACCTGCAGCCAGTGTGGGCCACACACATGGAGACCAGCAGCAGCCACCCACAACAGTGGGAGGTGTTCCCGTACCTGCACCACCAACCACCGCGGACGTTGCAGATGCTAATGTGGACACCCAGGATGTCACAGTCGTGTCCACTACACCCACCCGAAGCCCCATGACCACCTCCCCACCCCATTTGGAGGCCGACGGCAGTGACGATCCCTGCCTCCACGGCTCCGACCTCAGAGATTCCGACATGTGAACCTTCGAGGAGGGCAGCACCCTGGATGTGGGTCCCACACAAGCGCCATCAACCACCCCGGCTACCACCACCCTGGCTACCACCACCCCGGCTACCACCACCCCGGCCACCAGCACTCCCTCTACCAACGACACCTTTGAGGCTCGCCTGTCGAGGGTGGAGGCACGACAGGAGTCGATGCTAGAACTAATGCTGCACTATATTGCCGATGGGGAGGACTCCAGGAGGGACATCGCTAATGCCATTGGGGAGACCACAGCAGCCATAGCTGCAAACACTGCAGCCGTTAACGCGTCCGCAACTCTCATGAGGGACTGTCTGGGGGCAGTGACGCAAGTCCTGACGTCCATCCTGTTCCAAATGCAGTGGCCACGCCTTGGAGCAGGCGTGGGACCAGCCTCTGACACGTCCACTGCTATGACCCCTTCAACCTCTGCCCACTCAAGCCCCGTGCGGATGACCCAGAGGAGTGCACGGCACTCAGACATGCCACCCCCAGATGCCAAGAAGGCCAAGAAGTAGGGTTGCCAGACAATGGCCGTTGGACACATGGACGTTGGTGAAGGGAACAATCTTCAGAGTACATTTGGGGACATCTGGGGTTTGTAGGGTTGGTTAGGGAGTTCACTGGGGTGATTTGTGGTTTGTAGGGTGGATTGGGGAGTTCACTGGGGTTATTTGGGGTTTGTAGGGTGGGTTGGAGAGTCCACTGGGGGTTGGGGGGGAGTGTTCACATTGTTGCCTGTTTGAAAAATACACCCGTTGTGTGCCAAAAATTCAATGGCTGGACATTCTTCATTTTGTGCATGTACTTTTAATGTGTGATGGTGTTCAGTGACCAACTCCAAACAATACAAGTGTGTATGTACACATGGAGCCAGTGTGCCACTGACACATGTCTATCATAGTCCCTGTGTTTCAGAAGTATTCATGAATTAGTACTTGGCGTACAGCATGGCCATCCCGTGCATCACGTACTGGCAGGAGGGCTACTTAACCTCCGTCTCCATCCTCATCATCCTCACCCGGCACATGCATGTCAATGTCATATGGCAGTGGTACATTTCACCGGACGCACATGTTGTGCAGCATGACACAGGCCATGGTGATCTTTGCCCCCTTCTCAGGCCTATATAGAAGTGCCCCACCAGACCTGCTGAGGCAGCGGAACCGCGCCTTCAACAGGCCAAAGGTCTGCTCAATCACAACACGGTTACGGGTGTGCACACGATTGTACTCCTCTTCATGGCTGTTCTGCGGGTTCCGCACAGGGGTGAGTAGCCACGGCCTCAAGGGATATCCTCCATCACCTGCAAGCAGATACAAATAGGTGTGTGTCACTCTGAACTGCCAGCACAGTCATGTCGGCAGCTATTTGGTGTGGGCATGCACATGTCCCTGTACGCATGCAAACATTTTACCTAGATGCAATCTATACTGTCATGAGGTGTGGTAGTCTGGATGGCGTTCAATAGATGATGCAGGGTGTAATCATGCATGCTGAGGCAGATGTGCTGTGGTAGTGCAACAATGTTTAGGCTCCAATTCATGCTGTTCATCCCTCACTATGCATGGTCACACTGACCACATTGCCACAGTTGCCATCCTGTTCATTAATGCATTGCTTGCCATCAACATGGTGGCCTGGGTGTGCCTCTTACTTGTTGTCATCGATATGCATTGATTGTGATATGTGGCCCAGTGATGTGTCATGTTCCGTTTGGCTGGATCAGGTCAGGAGTGTTTAGCTCTGCATGCATTCTCCAATCACTGGCTATTGGCACCCCAGTGCAGTATGCCCCCCTTTCCCACCCAGGTGCAGTATGCCCCCCCCTTTACCACCCAGGTGCAGTAAGCACCCCCTTATGCATCCCCACACATCAGTACACCAAAGCACTGCCATAGGACAGTTGTGCTACTCACCAAGCAGCCAGGCACGTGGTCCAGCTGTCACTCCATGTGATGGGGTAGCGTGGAGTTACGCAGTACCATGGCATCATGTGTTGATTCGAGATATCGGGCGCAGCAATGTGTGATGATCTTGCGGGAGTCGCATACCATTTGCACATTGATGGAGTGGTATTGCTTGCGATTGCGGTACACCGCCTCTATGGCATGGGGGACTACCAATTCTACATGGTTGCAGTCGAGTGCACCAACACAATTGGGCATGCCTGCCAGTGCAGGGAAGCCCACTTTGGTGTTGGCTATCTCCTGGGCAGTCCGTGGTAGGGATATGTGGCTGCTTGCGTGCTTCAGGAGGGCATCCAGCACTTTGTTCAACATGCGTGAAAATAGTGGTTGTGAAATGCCATGCAGCTGGCCCACTGTGTGTTTGTAGGTGCCTGTGGCCAGGAAGTGTAGTACAGACACCAACTTTAGTAGCGCGGGGATGGCAGTGCGTATTTCTATGAGGCTGGCAATGTTGTTCTGTATCATGTCCACTATGGTGGTGATGGTGTCACGGTCCAACTGGTACAGGGTGTGGAACTGCTCAGGGGCTAGGTTAAAAGGGCTGGGTCTGGTGCGAGGGATTGGTGGTTGCCTACGAGGCACTGCTGCCTGCGCTGGTGGTAATTGCTCAGCCTGTCTCACCCTCCTTCTCCTCCTGCGTCTCCTCTGTGCTGCCTGTTGTTGCTGCTGTAGTTGTTGTTGCTGTTGTTGCTGTAGTTGTAGCAGTATGGGCATGTCCTCCAGCGCCATGATTACAACAGCTAGTGGTACAGCTAGTGGTAGCATTTTGGTGTTGGAAGGGGTGTGTTGTGTGGGTGTGCTCAGTTTATACTGGCCCATCCTCCATTGACTCCACCTGTGGGGATTGTCTTCACCTGTGGCAGCTGCCTTGTATCCTGATTGCTGTTTGCAGGTGGTCCTGCGATGCCTGTATGGCCGGCATCGTGCAGCCCGTGATTACCGGCTTTGCGATGCCGGTATTTACATGTCCACGTGGGTTGTGATTTCCCCCTATTACCGGCATGCCGTTATTTGCTCCATGAAGGGGCGCGTGTACGCGCCTATGCTGCTATTGGCACCGTTGTTTAGGGTGCCGCTTATACCGGGTTTGCGGGTCGGAATACAACGCATTGTTTTTGCCTTACTGCCAACCTTGTAATGAGGCTTATGGAGTGTGCACCTCACGAACATCTTCCCAGCACTCAATTCATCAGACTATTTGCCTGGTTGCCATGCCTCCATTCACTGCCCACCATTGAGTAAGACTCTCTCTACCCACATCTTTATTATTAGCTCCACTCTATGTCCAACCACCTCCTTCCCCCTTCTCATATATGTGTATGCATTACACATGTTGTAGTCTTACTAAGTGACTGTGTGACTTTCAGATTTGCCTACATTACTCGCTCTGTTCGCATGCTCTTACAAATTGTTTGGACGCGCCCCAATAATCAGGTGGGTCCTAATCCGCGTAACTGTATTACTTGCCATAACACGCAACAAGCTCCTTTCGCTCCGTTTATTCTACCGCATTTGTATTTTGACTGTTGCTCGCCTTAAAACTATCACTACATTCTTCTGCATCACGCCCTGCTCTGCATTGTTTCGCATTCCTGCGTTAACGCTTTGCTATTACCAGAGAGTTTTGTACATTGGTCATTCCCTGCTACGAGCAATTTGCAGCGATTGTTGACTGAGTGCTTTGATGTGCTTTGATGTGCCACGTCATTCCCTAGCGTACAATGAGATTGGTACCCTTACCACCGCAGACCTTCCATCCAATATGTTGTACTCCTTGATCACCCTATGTGCCTTTGCTTAACTACTGATTTCTGTAACCTGCACATTGCTCCTTGATCCATTCAGCTTTTGACATCCCTTACGGTTATAGGCACTGTGCATTGTCTTTACACACTTGCTGTTGCTAAACACTATGCACTTTGTTTCCTTCTTGAATTAACTATTCTGATGGCAATATTCTCCTACTATAACAACACCACACTAGCAGCTTTACCACATATTAGACACACACACTCCTGGCTATTCTGCACACAACCTAGGCTCAACATGCCTCCCAGTCCATCTGGACAAAGCTGTAGGCCCGCTTTGCACAACACCATACAGCAACACCACTTCCCAACTCTGGACTCCTCCACACATACCATTAACCCTTACCTCAATTAGCCTACCCTTTGGATTGAACACTTTGCCACGAAACCTACACCTAACCTACCATGAGCTACTCCTTTAAGGAACTACAGACTTGGCTCTAGACTCCCCCATGCTTCCTACCACTACGCCACTACCATTAGACACTCTAATAGGCATTCTCCCACTACAGCACCCCACCCCCACCGTCCTCACCTACTACAAACTCCCATCATGACACGAGCTCACCACATGCCCATATGACCTTTGATTAACGGCAAGTCACTCACAGCACATGCACTTGACATAGCTGACCTTAACCTTACACATGATCTTGACTTTATAGCCATTACTGAAACATGGCTCCATTAGGCCTCATGACCGCTCCTAACTCTAGCTATCCCTACAGGATATACCATCATTAGAAACGATCACAACACCAATCAAACAAAAGGAGGTGGCATTGCATTCATTCATAAAAGTTCCATTAATCTCTGCATCTCTAACACATAGCAAATCACGTCAGCGGAATTACTCACAGTCAAATTAGCACTTACCCCTAGTCAGACTATCACACTCCATCTAATTTACAGGCCCCCAGGCTCTATCCCCACATTTGCCGAAGATCTATCTCACATTCTTGCTTCCGACACGAAAACTAAATCTCACATCATCGTACTAGGTGATTTTAATCTGGGTCTTCAAGGCCCCAATAATTCTGCAGCACATGACATCAACAACTTGCTTACCAACATAGGTTTTACGCAACATATTAATAAGCCAACACGTTCTAAGGGCAGAATCCTCAATTGGATATCTGGCTTAAACTGCGAAATAAATGTCGATTGTAACCAACCGTGTGTCTAGACAGACCACCATCTAATCACATTTAGCATTTCTGCCAAAACTACACGCACCAAACCTGACATCGCACCCGCTATCTCTACTAGAAACAAGAGATATATAACATGCAAAAAATTGCTCCCACTTATTCACTCTATCCTCAATGAACACGCCACTATCTGCACTGATCCAACTGTCATGGTAGATTTGTTCAACCAGCCTTTACTAAAAGCGCTAGACCAAATTGCACTTATTAAACTTAGAAAACCTAAACCACAAGCCCACCTCAACTCCTGGTTTACACCTCAGTTGAGAGTCCCACGCAAAGATAAACGGAATCTTGAAGTGCTTGGAAACGTAACCTCACTGAAATGAGCAAAGCAAGCTTAGCTCTAGCCACCTTGAACTACAAAGAGGCTATACTTCAGGCGAAAAAAGATACTTATAATAAGCGCATTGAACAAGCTAAATCTAACACCAAAGAGCTATTCATAATACTAAGAGAACAAGAATCTCCGGTCTCTCCTCCTGACACCTGTATTAAAGACAGCTCCTGGTGTGCCAATATACAAAAGGCACTCCTTGGTAAAATAGCTACTCTCCAAACTAAAATCAACAACAAAAAAATCAGCCTGCAGATCGACTCACAAGATAAATCGCACCAGATCAGAACAAACATCAACCTCCACTGCCAGAAATCATTTAACTTTGCGCCCCTTACTATCACTGAAGATGAAAATATTATGAACAACCTTAAACCTTTGAATTGCCAATGTGACTCATGTCCTGCCACTATTATCAAGGAGGCTTCTCATAACCTAGCGCCTTTCATGACTGCATTCACAAACTCTTCCTTCAACTCTGGGATGGTCCCTGACAACCTTAAGGATGACTGGGTCATCCCACTTCTTAAAAAACCTTCACTGGATGCTAACATATCTACTAACTACAGGCCCATCACTACAGTGCCATTCTTGCAAAAAATTCTTGATCGAGCGGCCTATCTGCAGATCCAAGACTAGTTGGAAACCAACAAACTCTTGGAACTTAGAGAATCGAGGTTCCACCTGCGTCATGAAACTGAAACAGCTCTGATTGATCTTAAAACACAGATTGAGGATCTCAAAGACAAGGGTAAACTTGCCCTTTTTCTCCTACTTGACCTATCCGCTGCGTTTGACCTTGTAAATCACCAAATTCTTTGCCAACACCTCAAACTAACGGCCCATTTCTCTGATAAAGCTAAGGCCTGGATTAGCTTCTTTCTGGAGAACAGGTCTATTAGGGTTTTCTCCCCATCCGCATCTGTCATATGTGGAGTACCACAAGGATCGTGCATTTCACCAACACTCTACAATGTGTTTACAAAGCCACTTTTCGATATCTTGGATTATCTGGGTGTCATCTACACCAATTATGGCGCAACACAAACTCTGTCTGAATGACGAAAAGACAGAGATTCTCAACCTAGGCACCCATCAAAGACTCAACAAACTAGACCCTTCGTTTAACTCCTTCGTCATTGATGGCAACATAATTAAAGTTACAAAGGACACTAAAACCCTAGGCATTTATATCGACTCCACCCTTTCTCTCTCTAGGCAAACCAATACAGTATCTTCCACAGCAGTTTACACTTGCAAGCTCATAACAGCTTGTGGCCCCTTCTTATCTCCAGCCAACTGTACCACACTAGCCAGGACCCTGGTAATGTGTAAAATTGATTATTGCAACACCCTCTATCTTGGCACCAACCTAGGGAACCTCAATAAGTTACAGATTATTCAGTACAATGCTATTAGAGCGGCATTAAATATCCCTAGGAATCATCACATCTCTGCCATCAGACAAATTCTCCGCTGGTTATCAGTAACGCAAAGATTATCCCTAAAAACTCTTGCTCTCATGCATAAATGCATCAGCAACCAAGCACCTTGCTACCGCAACAAGAGATTTAATATCCATACCTCTCAGAAGTGCCCAGTCCAATTGCCTAACCATACCCCATTTCAACCTTCAGCGATCAGGGGGGGATCAGCTTCCCTGTCCTGGCAGCAAAACTATGGAACTCTTTTCCGAACCCCCTCAGAGCAGAACCATCCTTCCTAGTGTTCAAAAGGCAAGCCAAAGCATGGTTGACTGCTCTCAACCAACCCTGAATCTGACTGTTCATTCAACTCCTACATGCCTAGACAAACCATCCTTTGCTTGCTGTACATTTGTAAATTATTGCTGTTCATTTACTCGTAACTGCTGTTTCTTGTCAATTAACGCCCTCTCCTGCTTATTATGTAAATGTTTCCCTGTATATTATCTGTAATTGCCTACTATGTCTGTATCGCAAGTTATGCGCCCGGATGCCCTTGGGCCCGGTGCTCTCTATAAATAAAATACAAAATACAAATTCAGATCAGTCTAATTTCATTCCTGCATGCTCAACTGAATGTCAATCAAATCAAATCTCAATCTTTCAGCATATACTAGCCACTTTAAATCTCATTGAAACTTTCCAAACTGCTTGAGTACATTCAGCATACTCCAATGGTGTTCCTCTCAGCAATCAATTGCGGGCTGATTTGAAGTCTACAACATCGGCACAAGATTCTTATCAACTCATTTTAGAATTAATTTTAAAGTCCTCGGAACAATTTATTTAGAATCGTGCTAACGCTTTAAAAATGTTGCACAAAGTGCCATGACTAAGGCTTATAACATCGAAAGACAGTGACTGGTATATTTCATTGACCCCCACTGAACAGACATTGTGTTACTTAAAATTCAGTCTAACGTGGTGGTCAAGATCCTTTTAAATGAAGCCGAGACAGCCTCTCATCATATTCAGATGGCACCATTTCCTCTCTGAATCAGGTTTACCCCATGCAGGAAGAAGATAAAATGTGGACGAGGGGAGGAACACTGAAAATGTAATGTGGGATCATCCCGCATTAGGTTAGACTGTTCAAATTATTACTGATACATCTAAAGTGTGTACGAATATGGATGATTGGTCATAGTTAGCACAAATATTATCCCCAAAAATAATGGCATTGGAGATAAGGGAGCTGGTTTTTAGGAATTTTAATAATGAGGAGTTATGCCAGAATCTTAACATAAACACTATATTGATTTTGCAGAAAGTGTGGATGTTATCGTCAGTGGTGCTGGATGGCTACTACGTCGTACAACAATTGGCAACGCGAATAAATCGTGGTAGACTTTTCGGGTGGCTTAATTATCGTCATTAAAACCTCCCATCTGGCCCACCATGAAATTAACCTCAAACACGCATTATGGGATCCTTGCAATAACAATAACTTTGAAGCACAGCCATTCTTGTAAAACATTGCTGATCATGAATGTATATTGGAACCCTGCCCAATCCCCCCATATAATTTTATGGATGCAATGGTATCAATTTTAGAAACCTACACAGAGCAGACAGAGAACCAAGACATAACAATAGATGATTTCAATTCATAGCTTGAGCCATCTGAAATCTGGAAAACGCAAGAATGGGAAAAATTGGATAGTACTATTTAATAGTTGGGGGCTTCAGATGACTAGTGGTAATGCTAGGGGACATCCAGAGTAAAACCTCATGGAAAAAGTATGAAGCACAGTCTTGTATAGATTATATATTCCTTTCACCGCAACTGTTTGTACCATATAATATGACATTTATAACGCGCTAATACAAAAGTGTTTCAAGGCGCGACGAGCCAAGGGAGGGGATCCAGAGGTAGGTCAAATACACCGATCTTACTAAGCCTAGTGACATTTAGATTGTACAAGTGCAGGGGAGAGTGGAGGGGGAAAGTGCCAGGGGAATGGGAGGAAGGGCAGTGCCAGACATCGGATCAAAACAACAAGTAGTGCGGCCAGCAGGTGGCAAGTGTGAGCGTTAAAAGTGCAGACAACAGGTGTCTACTAAGTGCAGGTAAGGGGACTGTAGGGTTTGCAGGTACAGACCCAAGTGCAGGGGTTGCCAGGTGGCAGTGCAGGTGTGCAACTGGGCGGGCAGGGATCTGGGCCCGAATTCAGAGGGTAGCCAGGGGGCCAGTGCAGTATCAGACAGGAGATCAGCAGGGGAGAGGAAGAGAGAAGGCAGAAGCAAAGAGGAAGGTCTTGAGGTGCTTCTGGAATTGGAGATGGTACTGCTCAGGTTTCAGAGAGGCAGGGAGGTGGTTCCAGAGGGAGGCGCTAGCCGAAGAAAGAGATCTGCCCCAACTTGTTGCTTGGAGAAACAACTGACCCCCAAGGAGTTGGAGGTGGAGGAGCGAAGAGCTCGAGTAGGAAGATATTTCTAAAGGGAAAGTTGGAGGTATTGTGGTCCCAGGCCCGAGAAGGCCTTGTGGACAATGCAAAGGGTCTTGAACTTGATCCTTGGAGCCACTGGGAGCCTATGGAGGGTTTCAGGGCTGGAGAGATATGATCCCTGGGCTTGAGATCAATGACAAGTCTCGCAGTCCTGTTCTGGATGAGTTGTAGAGGACGGAAAGTAGAGGCTGGCTGATTTAAATAGAGGCTGTTGCAGTAGTCCAGCCTAGAGAGAACTAGAGCTCTAGAGACAGTGAGCTTCTGGGGGATGGTGAGTAAAGGAAGAATACCTCTGAGGAGGTGCAATTGGTAATTTGACCTCTTAGAGACGCCAGAGATGTGAGGAGAGAGGAAAGTGTCGGAGTCAAAGATGACCCAGAGGTTCTTAGCCTCACAGGTGGGAGCAGGAAGAGGGTCAAGGGAGGCCAGCCAGAGAGTGACAGGAAAGGAAGGTGCAGGTGTGCTGATGAGACGTATCTCAGTCTTACTGGCATTAAGGCAGAGATCATTGGTGGCACACAACTCCTGGATTGCAGACAGAAAATTTGGGATGAGAGAGGGAGAAGAAGTGGCAATGGGGAGCCTTAAAGCAAGATGAGTGTCATCCGCTTAGCACTGAAAGTTGGAGCAGAGAGCAGCAATGCGGTGGGCAAGAGGTGCCAGGTATAGGTTGAACAGCCAGGGAGAAAGGTTAGGCCCCTGGGGAACACCACAGGTAGAGAGTGAGATAGAGAAGAGGAAGGACCCAACTTGGACCTGGGAGAGTCGGTCCAAGAGGAAAGAGCTCAGCCAGGCCAGAGCCTTATCACAGGGCCGATTGAGCAGGATGGGATGGTTGACTGTGTCAAAGGCAGAAGAGAGATCAAGTAAGATGAGGACAGAGGGGTGATTAGCATCAAGGTTAGAGAACAGGTCTTCACGGATGTTCAGGAGAGCAGTTTCCTTGCTTCTGGCTGCTACGAAGCCAGACTGATGGCCATGGAGACAACCAACAGATTCAGTGTGAAGATTAAGCTGGAAGATGGCCAGCTTTTCCAAGAGTTTGCCCAGGAAAGGAGTGATGGAGATGGGGCGATAGTTAGCCGGACAAGAGGTGTGAGCTGAGGGTTTCTTGAGAAAAGGGTGCACAAGAGAGTGCTTCAGGGGGGAAGGGAAGGTTCCAGTGGTGAAAGAGTGATTGCAGAAGTTGGCCGAGGCTGGAGCGAGGGTGTCAATGTGGTCCTTGATGGTTTTTGAAGAACAGGGAAGAACCTGTTTTGATGAGACTTTCATAGACCGGACATGTCTAGAAACCTTGTCAGGGGTGAACAGAGGAAAGGCAGAGAAGGGAGGAGAAAAAGTGGCCGCAGGGAGGCAAGAGGTAGAGGAGAGAGTAGAGGGAGAAGGAGAAGGAGGAGAGGACGAGAGGTGGACAGGATGTCCTATTTTTTTTAGATGAAGTGGGCAGCCAGGGCCGTGAAGAGGGCCTGGGAGGGGACAGGAGAGGTAGAGACTGAAGCAGGATTGGCCAGCTCCTTGTAGATTGTAAAGAGTTCTGCCGAGTAGTTAGATGCCACAGAGACGAGGGCTTGGATGTATGCTCTCTTCTTAGTGAGGACAGAGAGTCACTATTGCCTCTAGAGCAGGCGGCAGGCCAGTTTGTCAGAGGATGCACAAGATGCCAGCCATTTCCTCTCAGCCACCCTACACTTGCGTTTAAGGGTGATGAGGTCTGAGTTGTACCAGGAGTTGCACTTGGCTTTGGGCTTCAAGCAGATCCTCATGACATGGGCAAGTACATCAAGAGTATCATAGATAGCAGAGGGGAGCATGGAAAGGGCTGTGTCAGGATGTGAGTCAGCCAGAAGTGCTGGAGGGGGAGAGAAAGTGGTGATTCATGTGAAAACTTTGAAATTGTTGATACAATCTGAGTGATCATGATCTCCTCATGGACGGCTGAATATCTACAATTAAAACAAACTCTAATTCGACTCATTTTGCAGTTTCTCCAGTAGGTAATAGGATTGGTATACAAATTAGGAATCCAATCACATTTAAAATACACATTGGGCAACGGTTCAAAAATAGAACCTTGGGGAAAAAAATGTGAGTTCTTGCCCCTGATTCTTTCAAATTTGTATTCATAATCACACTCCTCCAAACAAGAACCTACAAATTAATAATAAACTGAGAACATGTAGATATTACGGCTGATTCTGAGACTAATATCCATAACATCATGCTCCCCCTTAGAGCAAGCGACACAATCGCATATCGCGCACCAACATTATAAGAATTGGCATAGAAGCTATGGCCACTTCTACAGTGGGATGGAGAGAAGATGTTAGAAACCATCACAAAAAAACTGCCGTAATTTCTGGAGCCTAATGAACCGATCAAATAACAGTCAGTCAGAGCTCCAGAGTAATCTTTTCTCGAAAGAAAGATAGGAAACATACTATTATTATTATTGTTCTGAATCTGGGGCTTCCAGGCAGTGGACCTCTGTAGATTGGGTCCTAGATATCAATTATGAAGATGTAGATGGAGATGGATATGGAGATCTAGAGGTCAGCATTAAGGAAGCATCGAACTCAGAGGCTTACAACTGTGGACAGCAATACTTTATATATTGTTCAAACAGATGATCTTTTCCAAAGCTACCCATGAGTCCTGGAAATTGTTAACAATAATCCTAGTTTATAAATAAGGCGATCAGCTCATCCTGGTAAATTAATGACCCATAGCTATATTAGATGCTGAGAGCAAGGTATTTGCATCCTTGATTTTGCGTGAATAGAGCTATGGGCGGAAACTACAGAGCGATTGAGCAAATTCCAAATTGGATTCCAAAAATGAGGGGGCACCACAATTAATGGGTTTATTATAGATGCACTTTAGCAAAATGCCTGCTGTAAAGACAAACCCCGCCCCTTTACATAACATCTGTCCTTTTTCCCTGGCATTTGACACAGTTAAAAGGTCACTGCTTTGGAAAAAAATTAGGCAGGTGGAATATCCGAGCCCACTGTTAGCCATGCTTGTACACCTATATTCATACACACACACTTGCAAACCAGGTTCAATCAGCCAGGAGCTCTGACACAAAAATGTCCAACTTCCCGGGGCCTTCCCCAGGGGTGTGTGCTTGCCCCATATGTCTTCAACCTGTATGTGTTTGATATGGGGGACCTTTTAGCCACCTCTTCATTTGTGGCCCCCAAACTTAAGGCCATAAAAATGACTTTGTTAGCGTTTGGGGATGATGTGATATTGGTAGACCACATGCAATTAGGTCTCCAACAGCTACTTAATTCCATTGTGCAATACGTTGACAACAATGACCTAGTAATCAACGAGACCAATACAAAAATCTTAAGATTCACTAGGAACTCAAAATAAACATTTAACTTTTGCTGGCAAATTGGCATAACCAAACCTGAGACTGAGACTGATTCCTTATCAAGCACCGACAGCACTCAAATGACGTGTGTCATAACTCACGGTCCAAAGACTTACCAGATTAAAAAAGTAATCACCAAGTACTGCCAATTGTTAAACTGAGTTTACCTGATGCTCCACTACCAAGGTTTGCTTTGAAAAGGGCCAAAACTATCCGTGATAAGCTTGTGCACTCTGCCTTTAAGAAAGATCCTCCCAGATTGCGACTCTGGGACCTAAGAACGACTGTAGGTCACTTTCCGTGCGGATCATGTTCCGTTTGTCAATTCACAAAGAAACTCAAAGATTTCAAAATTGGGGCCAGAACTTGGACCCTAGCATCCATGACAAACTGCAAAACTAAACAAGCAGTATACTGCATCCAATGTCCTTGTGGTCTCCGATATGTTGGCCAAACCTCCCGACCGGTCCATATTAGGATCTCAGAGCACCGGTCCAGAATTCAGTGCCGAACTGTATCTGCACCTCTTGTAAATCATTTTATAGAACTACAACATTCTGTCAATGACATTTTTTGGTGGGTTTTCGATGTAGTTAATGAGAATGTGTCTCGCTGTCTCTTGCAGAAAGAGTCACGATGGATCCATCGTCTATCTACCCATACAAATGGATTAAATGAGGAATTTTTCCCTCTGTCTTGAACACTTTTTCTGTTCCTTCTGTCTTTGCTTCAGCCCAGATGATTTTCCTTTAACATCATTCAGCCTGATAAGGAGTCAGGTTTTTTCATTTCTATTGCCAGTTACTCAACTACTTTTATGCGCACATATGCCATAATTTATTTCCATTTGGCAATGTTCACCTATCCCAATACACATATTGTTCTAATTCATTACTTGCTCAGCGAGCTATTCAATTCTCTACCTTGCTTCCCAAAAAATCTCCCATACTCGTTTACTCTTTTCGGGACTTGGCGGTCACAGTCTGCCATTGCCTTTTCTACTGGAATTTCTTTTCCAGGTGTTCTCAGTCATTAATCATACTTTTTAAATTGACAACACACTTTCAGATCATTTTTTCGAACTACTTTACGACTTACCGCTCCGTGGCCACGGTCTGCCATTGTCTGCGCTGTCCGACCTTCTCTACTGGAATTTCTTTTCCAGGTGTTCTCACTCAACTTTTTAAATCGACAACATACTTCAGACCATTTTTCGAACAACAGGAGCTAACTAACTACTTTACGACTAACCGCTCTGAGCGGTTTTTGACCATATATCTTCACGTCACATGATGCCTCTGCCAGCTCCTCATAATGAGTGAGAACCCAGACGTTCTCACTCATTAATCATAACTTTTAAAATCGACAACATACCTTCAGACCATCTTTTCGAACAATAGGAGCATCTACTAACTACTTTATGACTAACCGCCCCGAGCGATTTTTGGACCATAAGTCTTCATGTCATATGACGCTTCCGCCAGCTCCTGATAGGCTTGCCACCTTCCTCCAATCAGATGTCAACATTGGTGATGAGCGGATAACGAGACTGAATAGCGAGCACCTATCCAGCTCATTACATAAAGAGGCACGCCGGCTGCAAGCCTATCAGGTCTCCCCACTGACAGAGCCCAATAGGAGTGTACCTTGCAGCCGCCACCCTCTTTCACTCTCTGAATCTTTAGGCTGAGCAGCGGCATACCGTCTGCATATGCCTTCGAGCTCTCCATTAAAGCGGACCTTTTCAACAAACGCGCGCAGCGCAGTCAGTATAGAGGTAAGGAGTTTCAATGACACTCTGTGCCCACCCGCTCCGTTTTTCCAAGCAGTTAGAGCTGCCTTGAAGCATATTGCTATTTAGACACAGCTTCCAAAACACTATTTTTCAAAAACACTTAATTTGTTTTTCTCTATACAGCCAGAGAAAGCCTTCACTGCATTTTTTCCTCGTGTTTGGAAAGACACGAGTCACACTGCTTCTTGTTCTCATGCTTCACTTCAGAATTTCAGCCGACCCCATTATTTCTTTCAGGTAGGATTTTGTTATTTTTCCTTAGTGCTACGTGATTCCAGCCCTCTCCAGAAGATTCAGTGAGCAATATACTTACTCGTACCGTATTCCTTGCAGGTTTTACCCCTGATGCCAAACCCCTGAATTCAGGATACATTCTGCAAAATGCTGTTGAATGTTACATCGGCACACTTCATTTTGCTTTAGAACATTCAAATCTGTTTTGCAAAACTCGACCAACAGGTAGTTTTGAACATTTCTCAGTAACTGTCTCTGGGAAGAATTGCTTTAATCATTTAATAACAACCTGATAAATGTGTTTCCAACTTCATTTTCTTCCTCTAGGGAAAAGCACTCCCCTCCTTTGATGATCTAGCATTGTTTTGGGTTACCCCGGGCCCATTTTTCCAGACGCCTTGCCGCGGTCTTCGACCAGTGCTACGCCTGGTTATCTCTACTAATCCACAACTTTCTGAATTTGTAATTTTTATGCCCTTTGGCTTCCAACTGTACCTCTAAGCAATGTTGGTAGTTTCTCGCTAAGAAATCATTTCTAATATTCAAATATATATATTCCTTTGTATGCTTCCCCACAGGGTCCAGCTGTTGTGTGATATCCCGCCCTGATGAAGGCAATTTTAATTCTGTATTGTAATTACTTGCCAGACAGCTGGCTTCTTTGCCAAAACGTGTTCAAGATGTCTAGTTAATTTGTTGTACCTATTTTTATCATTCACAACACATACACGTAGTTCTCTTTTTTCTTTTAAACATTTCTTCTTTTTTCATTTTGTTTTACTAAGAAATAACAAAATAAAACATGTTTACTGCTTTTAGCCTGAGACTACCTCGATTGCCTTTTGAGTCTACAGTAGTCTAATTGGAATGGTTTAGTGATACCTTTTTTGGTACACCCATTAAATAATCTACACAAAGTTCTTTACTTGAATTTACAGCAGTATGGAACCCATTGGTTTTGCTTAGTTTAGAGTCCCTTTCCATTGCTGCTTTTTGGGACAATTCCCCCTCTCTTTTGTGGTAAAATTGGCAAATTGTCAATTAGAACCTGTCACACAATTAAGATACTTGGGTTTTGAATTAGACGCTACCCCTTGCAAGAAATGTACTTTTCAAATGATACTGGAAAAAGACAATGGCGGTCATTCCAAGTTTGGAGGCAGCCATGGTGCTATTAGCACCATGGCTGCCTCCAAAATCGGTCCGGGTCCGGGTTCCTTGAATGGGGACTTACCGGGTCATTCTAACCTAGGAGGACCCGGTAACTCCCCATTCAAAAAACCAATCCCTATTCCCATTGAGCCCTTATAGGGCTCAATGGGAATGGGGAGGGAGCTAATAATTATTATGCTCCCTGGTCCCTTAGCGGCTCCCTCTAAGGGTGGCTGGTAAAACCAGCCGCCCTTAGAGCGACCCGCTAAGGGACCTCGTAATAGGGCAGTAGGGGGTTAACGGCACCGGCATCCTTACCAGTGCTGTTAACCCCCTAACGCCAGGGTCGGAATGACCCCCAATGTATTGGTGTCACAAATGAATCACATCAATAAAACATATTTTAGGTTTTTTATAATACCCATAATTCATTTTTATGAAGCAAAAAATGTGCCCACTCTGGTCCATGGACAGGAATTCTGCCCATTTTTCACTATTCTTATATGGCTAAAATAGAAAACTATATATGGAAGAAATCCTTACTTTCACAAAATTGCACCCTGATTTCCCTGATTCATTATAAACTAGGTTTAATATCTTTAAGCGGCTGGTTAAAATGGAAAATATTGACATTTTGTAGGTTAATCCTTCTCCCTCCTCACAATTCACTTTTCGGTGATATGGTAAATATTAGATAGGAAGGGAAAACTGGTCCAATTTTGAATTACGTGTTTAAAAGTGAGAATATACTACATACCTTAACTTCTGATTAATAATCCTATTGCGGTAAACCAAAAGCTTTTTTTAGGTGTTCGGATTGAAACAATAGAAACTAATAGGCTATAAAAAAAATTATAATTGTTTCCCGAAATTTGACAAACCACTTGGCATGCTCCCCCGATATTTGTGTAAAATCCTGAATGCTTATTTGAGGTTGCAATTTTTGAGATTTAGACTAAATCTTCTCCCTACGAAAGGGATTTTTTATATATGCTCTAAAGCGAAACGCTAAATCACCTACTGACGCAATGTCCAACATTGTATAAGTTGCAGAAACATTTCTTCGAGAGTTTCGTAAAAAGTGGGGATTGGCTGATGTCACGAGAATATTGGGCATGGTATTCTAGTGGTAATGAAGTTCCACTCACAATTGCTGTGCTTAAGATTTTATACAGAATCAATTTCATCCATGTTAGGTGGTAATGCGTGAATCCTATTAGTTGTATAATCTAATAGGAGCAGAAGCAAACTGCAGACTGCAGTCAGCAGAAAGCAAACTGTGCCTCGGCTGCCATCTAGTATCACCCATGAGCCCCCCCTCTTTGATATGGTTGTGCAATGTCTTCCCATTTTTTACACAGCGCACCGGAGTGCCATCGGAACTGGGAAAGTATCTTGTTTAGCACAGAGAAGAACGTCCGACCTGGCCATAAGGGTATGTTTAGAAACAAGTATAGCAATTTAGGTAAGATCATCATCTTGATCATAGCCGTCTGCGAGCCAATGACAGCAGGATGTGTTTGCTTTTACTCAGTTTAGTCTCCAGCTGTCCAGTGTTCCTTGTGTCTGGAGACCGTAACTACCAGATATTTAATAGAGTTCTGCACCCATTTAAGTTGATATGCACACTGGGGTTTAGCAGTAGTTCCCGTCAGAGGAAACATCTCAGATTTAGTGTAGTCAGCCATGAATACAGAGAATTCCCCAAAGTCTGTGATATCGTCCAAAACAGGATCCAGGTTTTCTTATATGTTTCTTGTATAAAGGAGTATGTCGTCTGCGTACAAGGACAACTTTTCTGGGGAGCCAACAATGCAAATCCCCCGGTGTGCATGTCGTGTTCTAATCAGGTTGGCCAAAGGTTCAATAGCTATTGCAAACAGTAAAGGGGATAGTGAACCCCCTGATATATCCCCCTTCCCAATGTAAAGGGTTTGGCCACTGTCCTGTGTACCAGCACTCTGGCTGTGGGGTCTGCATATAAAAATGTTTACAAATTCATTGATACCAAAACCACTTCTTGACAGCGTCAGAAAAAGGAATTCCCATGAGAGAGTGTCAAAGGCCTTTTGAGCATCAAGTGCGACCGCCACATCAGATACTTCCAGGAAGATCCTAGGCATAATGTTAAATATCAATATATATTCAGTGTCGCTGACCTACTTGAAATAAAACCTGCTTGATCATGGGGGAAATCATATGACATCAAGGGGAGTAACCTAGTGGCTATAATTTTTGCATATATTTTAGTTTCCACATGTATAAGTGAAACTGCATTCCTCACCTGGATTTCCAGGTTTTAGGAGCACCATTATGGTTGCTTTGCGAAGTGTAGCACGCAAGTGTGCATTCTGTAAAGACTCTTTCCATACTCTTAGCACGTATGGGGTGAGTACAGTGCCATATGCTTTGTAAAATTCTGTGCTAAGGCCTTCCGGGCCAGTGGCCTTGCTTCTTGGTAGTACCTCTATTGCTTTTAGGATTTCCTCCACAGTGAATAGGATGTTTATCTGGTCTCTCTCAGCACGAGATAGCTTGGACGTGGGGATTTCCTCTAATAATGCGTATATTTCCTCAACCCCCTTTCCAGTCTGTGCCTGAAACAGCTGGCTATAAAAAATTCAGATTGTGACATTGATCTCTCTATCAGTGTGATGTATATTCCATTCACTGTCCCGTATGAATGGTATGTATGCCGGCCCCCTTTCCATTCGTATCAAGCAGGAGAGGCCCCTCCCCGGGCACTCCCCTTCTCGTATTTCATGGCAGCCATGGGTCTATCAAAGTATTTAATCTCCCTGTCTGCGTCCTCTCTAAATTGATCCAGTGTTGTTTTCATATCTGCTTACAGGGTATTGCTCAGGGTCGACGCATGTTCATTTTCCGGTGATCTTAGTTTTCTCTCTCCTAATGGTCTTTAGGGCTCCCATTTCTGTGGCTATTGCTATGCTCCTTATAAAGGACTTAAAGGCTTGCCAGATAGTTCCCACTGATGTCACCCCATTGTCTTTGTGTGTAAAATATGTTTGTATGTGGTCCTCAATGTTAGCTTTAAACACAATGTCCTGCAGCGCTGATGATTTAAACCTCCATGTCGCCTGTCCCCTAGCTGATTCCTCCAATGTCATCTCCAACCAAATGTGTGATTGGTCTGTATAGGTGAGCTGGAGAATCTCAATGTGTCGTTATGTGCCTCCCGAGCTAGCATGTTATTAGTGCCAGATCGATTTTGTAGGCCATGTCATGCACTGTAGAGTAGTATATGTATTCCCATGATGTGCGGTGTAACATCCTCCACGCATCACTCAGCTCCAGTCGCTCCATGCCTCTCATTATACTGCTCACCGCTTTGGTTAGTGGTTTAGGTGCAGTACCATTGTGGTCCACCTGTAGGTAAAGTAGGGTTTTCATATCTCCGCCTCAGATAGTTGGTACTAGTGAGAATGTCTCAATGAAGTTGTGAATCTATTTATAGAATGCAGGCTCATCTACATTAGGACTGTACGTGTTCACTAGGAGAACTTCAACACCATGTATCTTGCAGTGTGCTACCACATACCTCCCGTCAGTGGTTATGTCTCAGTCAATATATATGAATTTCAGCAATTTGAGTATTAATAGTTAGTGAAATATCTGTTGCAGCCCCATTATTTGGTGAAATTTTAATTAATCTGACCGTTGGCGTGTGACTCCTGGAGGGAAAGTATGTTAGCTCTGTATCTGTTGATATAATTGTAATTAATTTTTATGTTTTTCCCATTTCCCTAATTTTCCAGATTAATATGTTTATAACGCCATTTACAAGTAGTATTCGACTGGTAACATGTGTCTCCTGGAGGAAAAGTATGGCAACGCTGTGTCTGTTAACATAGGACATAATCTTAATTGATTTTGATGGGTTTACCATTCCCCTAATATTCCAGTTTAATATGTTTACAATCACCATTTACTAGTAGTATGTAGTCATATCAATCATAAAACCCCAAGTTATGTGTGTCACCCTGTCAGTTGGAATGTAACATCGCAATATGAACTTTCTGCCAAGCATAACTTTTGATTAAATGTATTGCCCCTCTCCTATTACCCTTCCATTCAGGACGATGTCACCCCAACTGACAACGCTCGTCAACCCGCTTAACAAAACCCAGCAACCTAGCATTGGGGGAAAAACGGTTCCCGGTGACACCGGCCCCCGCTGTGCTACCTCAGTCACCCTTGTTAAGAAGGGCCCTCGGACCGCCCTTGGTTCTGTTCTGCTGGGCACTGCTGTGTCTTGGCATCTCGGCACACAGGAAGAGGACTCAGGAAAAAACAGGAGTCTGGGGCAGGTTTTCAAGCAAGAACTCAGGTTTTATTTCTCCAAAAGACGACACACACAATACATCATGGAAAGTACAGGAGCTCAGCACATTTCATTGAAGTCAGTCCTTCTTAAATACAGTGCTAATGGTTTAGTCATAAAGACAACCACTTCATATCTCTGATTTGTTGACTCATATGGCCTGAACAATGAGCTGTTCCTATTTTGGCTAGTGATAGGCCGACCTCTATGCCACTCAACTGACTCCTTTGGCACGCAGACCTGGTCTAGACCGGTCCAAACCACTCCGAGCCCCCTCCATTGCCCTTTATTTCTACTCTCATACAAAACCAGACTCTCCATAGATGTCCCACATCAGGCAATTAGTCATTCTGTTCTTAACCTTCAATTTGAGGTACATTTTGGCACTCGCCACATGGATTTCCTGTTCTAGCGATCCTTATAAGGGCAGCAGCTGCATTCCTTTGATAACAAAAACTAGACAACCGCGTCCCTGGGTGTCTGCTCCCGGACCTTATCTGATTACATAGGGTACACTGTCAAAGATTAGAGTTATGATTCATGGAAGTCCCGGTTCTACGGCTACTTGACTGTCCTTGAACTATAAGAGATAATTGCTTTCCATTTCAAAACTGTCTACCCAAATTCATTTAATTAAATACAAATTGTTCTTTGTAAAAAGTGATGTTTGACTTAAAGGGGTTGGCTTGTCACAAAATGGTGGATTAGCCTATTTCTAGTCATATCTTAAACCCTTGTTACTTTCTAACCTATGAGCATGCACTACTCACTACGCCATTCATTATTTAAAGCATACTGACTTTGTAAACATAACTTAATTTAAAGATTTTGTGTTTTTAAGCACTAGGATTTCAGTTTTCTGCATATTTGGATGCAGTAATCACCTCACCAAGCTTTTCTATGCCTTGTTTAAGTGAGGGGGGTCTGTCTCCGCTACATTCAGTTTAAGGGAGGGGGTTAGACTTCCTCTTCACTCCCCCATCTTGCAAAGTATTTTAGTTCTTACTTAATACTTTCAACCACACCCACGTCCACCCTCCTTAATTCTTGTTCAAAGAGATATCCTATCACAGTTCTACAATCATCAGTACTAACATATTAATACTCCTTTACTCTAAAACATGTGTTTCCCTAGCTACTTGTATTTACTTTTATTTGAGCCCTATCTTCATTCCCCAATTTACTTTTAACTAACTATATGCTTCAGAAAAAGTTCAGCCGTTATGCATTTTTTGAGAGATAGTCATTAACTTGAGGTAACCCAATGGCCCATCATACATTTTAGCCATATTGTGGCTCATTGTCCACATTTCTTTCTGCTACTTCCCACTCAGGACATCATATGTTGCTCCCATTATGCTTATCCATGCATTTTTCCTCATGTAATAGTTCCTTTGTTATTTTCTTGCTATTGATAAATCCTCCACCCACTCATCTTTGTTTGGCATCCACAGACCGTCTGTGTCCTGTCGCCTTTGTCCTTCCTCTCGAGCTGTTGTGCAGCGAGTCTCCTGGGCCTTTTTGAAGCTTAGGCCAGGAGTTCAGTGTCTCTTTTATCACCAAAAGTTTAAATCACTTAAGGAACAATTAAGCATGGGGCATTCGCATTTGGACCGGAGTTACAAGGATGGGGGAGTTTCTGCAAGAAACAGAAAATGTGACTGAAATATGGGCACTGGTTGGGTTCCTTGATGACCGCGCTTAGCTTTTACGACCAATTTTTCTGATCCCTATAGGTCCCTCAATGTATAACTGTAAGATAAAATTGAATAAGATTTCTTTGCAAAATAAACATGTGTTCCTTTATTAGCACATTTCCTACCAACCCATCCCCTTAGAAATCCTTGGTTGCATATTTTGGCAACCTTCACCTGCCTTCTAAACAAACTTCACATATTTTTCTGGACGTCCATGCCTCCTAGAAAAACTCATTGTGACACATTTTCAAGTCATTCCTTCCTCCTAGACAAACTTTAGTTAAAATATTTTTTAGGCCGTTCCTGCCTCCTAGACAAGCTTTAGTTTAACACATTGTTTTATAGTGTGGTCAGCCTGCTGGAACCTGGTATGTCTTTGAACAATCATTCTATACAACCTGTCCTTCAAGGGACACATTTTCTCCTGAGGTCAGCACATTCAGACCTAGGGAGATAAAAATAACAATCAAAGAACGACGTCTTCTTCCGTTCCCGTCTTCCAGGCACATCTGTAGCAGACGAAGATATTGGGATCCTCGTTGTCTGTAGAAAATCAAAAGAGAGACAATAGGTCATTCAGGGACTGGCACTATTTAATCAGTGGTGCTCTGGTTTGCTGCAGGTGCTTCTTCAGCTTAGCAGAACGTGCTTCATTCAGTTTAGCGGAACATGCTTCATTCAGTTTAACGGAACATAATTGTCTGTAAGCTGTAAATACTTGCTCATTAGCAGTAATTCTTGCTGCTTTGTCGCTTCTTCATCCTTTTCCCGCTTGTGTTGGACCATGGTCTTTTCTTTTTGTGCTTTACTTTCATCCTGTTGAGACAAACAGGGGCGTTTCGCTGCACAACATCCCTGCCTAATACAAGTATACTTAATCTAGCCTACCCTTGTTTTTCTAGACTGTGGCACCAATTCTCACTATGTGCCTTCATTTTTTTATCTTAAACAACAGTGTTTGCCTATTCTAAATAATTGTATCCACTTGCCAAATCAAACTTCTTTGGCATCATGAACACAAAAATAATTACCCACCTTCAATTTGACTTCTGTTTTCTGCGTTTGTCTGAAGTGGCCATGCTTCCATCTATCTTCTACTCTCTCCACACCTGATTGCACCTATCTTGGGAAAAATGGCTATACATTTGAAGACATTGTGTCTCTTTCTACCTTTTTCTCTGTTACTCACCTGGATCCTCTTACTTTTAGTACTGATCACTGCGTGTTCACACCCTTGTAGTGTGAACCAGTACTTACCTCTTTTCCTTTTCTCCCTATTAAAAGCCATGCAGACATTTCTCATGTTTCCAGGCAAATTGTTAGATGCAATTAAAAAATTGTATTTTACTTACCTCACTGTGACTTCCTAGATTGGCCTTGTCCACACTGTTCTTTGTCTGGTCATCCCAATTTTGGTCAACCATACTCCTTTTCTCTGTCTTCATGGTCACTGATGCGTTTTATTGCCCTATGCTATTTTTTACTCTCAGCCAGGAATTTTCATTAGTGCTATTTGTTTTCAATTTTTTTTATTTATTTTATCCGTTTTATGCTTCTGGGTTTATTCCCTATCCCTTTATTTATTTGTCCAATCATTCCCTCCTTCGATTTCTCTTTTTCTTTTTTATTTAAGATAAATCAATCATTTTTATTTCTTCCCACTTTATTTTTTCTGGATCTATGCCAAAAAAGGGCCAAAGTCTACCTAACATTTTTAATCCCTTTTCTAATCGTCTTTCAATTATATTGAGTACTCATTTCATTTTTCTCATGTATACTAAAACATGCTTTCTTTCTTTTTACTGGGTGATGCGTTGGGGAAAGTACCACCTCATACTCCATTAAACTCTGTCTAGGTATACCATCACCTCTGACGTTGTTTAACCTAAATCTTTTTATCTGAATCATTGCTGCGCTTCATGATTCTTTTTTTTTCACTCCTTAATCATTCGCCTAGTTTCCCTACTTTATGGCTGCCTCTAATTACATGGAGGTCATCTGTCTCCTCTTCTTGTTCATAAATGTTCATGGTCTGCACCTGAATTTATTAAATATTCTTATTATTTTTCCACTCGGTCATACAGCTGTCTATATTACTGCGCTTTTGCCACGATAATAAAATCCTTTAGTTTTTTACCAAAACAATCCCATCGGCCTTCTGCCTTTTTCATGCCTTCAGAAATATGTCCATATTTAAATGGTGCATGTCTCAAAATGAACAAAACATGCTTTCCTTGATTACCTAAATCACATAATTATGCTTTAGGCTTTGTCATCCAATCCTTTCCTCAACCATCTGCATCCTACAATGACAGAATCTCAAATGCCAGCTCTGAATCAAAAAGAGTGCTTCACTATTTTTCAAAGAATTATTTCCGTGCAAGCCGCCAAGGCCCAAGAGATCATTAAAGACCAACCCTGGTGCAACACCATGCAGACTGTCCTACTAAACAAAGTGGAGCTCCTGTAAAAGAAACATCAAGAGCACCCCAAAAAACCTCACTCAGTACATTATGCTTTCCTCAAACTCCCGAAAAAGAGGTCACAAAAGACCCAATAACACCTTTCAACTTCAGAGAAATCTCTAAATCAGAAGTAATAGAGATCATGAATAAAATCAGGCCATTCAGCTGCAAAGGCGATGCCTGCCACGCACGCTAGTCTAAAAGACTGTGTAGAACCACTTGTGCCATTTCTCATGACGTTCATCAATGCCTCCTTCAATCCCAACACTGTCTCTGCAGCTGTAAAAAAAACCCTGTCCATGTCAAGCCAGGTTAATGCTATAACATCTTCTGTCACACATACCATTAATATTATCAATGCAGTTAAGCTTTTCCTCTCTGCCAAAAATGCCCCTGTGTAAATACTTGCCGTTGCCATGGCAATGTTCCGCATGCACACTGCCTGCAGAACTGGAGCGGCGGCCATCTTACTGAGGGACTCTTAGCTCTAAGTGGAACACCATCCCAAAATTGTAGATGGGGAGGTTCCCCAATGGACAGATGGACGGAATACCGATGGATCAAGTCCGCCTACATTCCGAGTCAGAAGTAATATTTCTGATCCATGTCCTAAACCAATGTATGGCTTTTAGAACAAACAGGCATTACAACCTCAATTCAAAGTGGTCTAGGAGAATTGGGAGTACAAATATAGGGTCTGCATAGTACAATTTCAGACATTTTGAGTGCTTCTGGGAATTCCCCCTTAATATTTCTTATACAAAGTTAGTAAACAAGTATCCCCTGTAACTGTACAGACTTAACAACATCTTCAGTACCTCAGTCACCTCTTTTAAACCAATAATTTGAATATGCCCAATCAAAACAATCAAAATGAGTGTTTAGAGAACAGCAGTGAACTGAAGACTCTGGGTGCGATCGAGTCCACCGCACCCAGCTCCCAGTATACGTGAAGATTCTTCCACACCTTTCCCCGAGAGCTAGGTAAATTTGCCTCAGTAAAGTTCACCGCCTCTTCCGGTATCGTAACAAAAAATGCCTTATCTCTGTATTGTATTTGCAGCCTTGCCAGAAAGCGAAAAGCATATTGGACAGATATTTCCCTCAGTAGCTACTTCACCCCAGCAAAGGATCTCCGCTCTGCCTGCACCGCCGTTGAAATGTCACAGTAAATATGCACTTTGCTCGACTCATACTGTAGCGAACCCTTTTCTTGAGTCAGCCATTGGATCCTATCCCTGTCTCTGTAGTTCAGTAGTTGGGCTAAGAAGGGTCTTGGAGGTGCATCTGGTCTTGGCCTCGTGGCGGGTCCGTGGTGCGCTCATTCCACTACATAGCAGAGAATGTCAGGTCTCCCAGTATTTGCCATAGCAAGTGTTCTATCAGCTCTTCTATCGGACCTTGACCAATATTCTTAGGTAGGCCTATTATGTGGAGATTGTTGCACCTCGAGCGTGAGTCCAGATCATCACATGTTTGAAGCACCTTTTTAAGGTCTTTGGTAGCCTTGGCAATTTGTCCTTTGTGGTCCTGAATGTCATCCTCCGTCATGCTAATTTTGGCCTCTGTTTCGGTTTTTCTGGTGCTCTATTGCTCCCTTTTGGCTTTGAGAGAGCCAATGTTGGTCGTTATATCGTCTAGCTTGCTGTTAATAGACATTTGCATGCTGTTTAGTATTTGGCGCATATCTGGAGTGTTCTGATCCATCGTCGCAGATGTCTGGCCAGGCGCTGCACTAGGTTCCACCCGGGGTTTAAATACCTGCCACGTATAAGCCTCGATGTTGCTCTCCTTATTGAACCCACCACCTACTTTAGTCATGGTCAGCTCATGGCCCAGGGTCCAAGACTTCTCAGATATGTCCTGACTGCCTTCCACTACCAGCAGATTGCTGTGCACTACCACCTTTTAGGGCCTTTGCGGTAGAGGGGGGAAGGTGTAGTCTCCCCAAGCGGCAGCAGTGCAATGTGGCAACAAAGTGCCCCAAGCCAATGTCCCTCCCACGTAATACCTCCCATATGACCTCCTGTAGTCAGGTCCCTGTGGTGGGAGAGGGAGGTGGCATGTTCTTCCAAAGCGGCAGCAGCACTGTGCTGCAGCAATGGGCCTCGAGCCACTGGGCCCTGAACCATTTGGGTAATCCTCACCACAATGGTGCCAGCCATTACCACCCCGCCACAGGGCTTAGGTGCTTGGGTCGTCTCCCAGCCTCGATCCAACCTGGATATAGTGCGTGGGCTAGCAAGTCTCTCCCGCCTCCTCCAGGATCCCTGGAGCACTGTCTTCAAGTGGGTGCAGTCATGTAGACTCACATTGGCACTTCTGCTGGTCGTTTACCACAGATGCTCCGGGGGCCGCTCTCTGCTTGTTTCCTCGGATCTGGCACCTGCCCGCATGGTGAACTCCAGTGCAGAAGTTCTTCCGGGAGCAAGCAGTGTTTCTCTGCATGACTCATAGCAATCGACCTCCGGCTCTGCACCTCCATTGTGGAATCTGCGCCCCGCCGGGTCCAGGGGGCTCAAGCTAACCAATGGTGTGGCTCCCCTTCTCAGTCAACAGAGTCTATCAACGGGCTTCACTGGCATTGTTCAATGGGGGCATATTTGTTATGAAGCGGGCGGCCAGGACGGAGGTTTCATCTTGCAGACTGCTCAGCAGCACTCCTTAAATGTTTATTTTTCTATTAAAAACAGTCACTGTAATCCCTTTTAAAGAGCCCCACACCCCTCATGAACATCCTTAAGGCCATCCTAGATGGGGGCCAGGCCCACAGTTTGAAGACCACTGGTTTAGGTGGATCAAATCCCTTTCTCGGACTTAAAATGCCACTGGCATAAAACACTGGCAGCAACAATTCTTTTGAGCCACCTGTGAAGGTGGGCAAAGGACAAAAGTGACAGGGGAGGGATGTAAAAGGTATGGTGGGTGGAGGTAAGGTGGGTACATAGTGGGTATCGTACTGTTAAAAATAAAAGGATGAAAGGGAAAACCTCTAGATGCGTTTTGACCAGTGTCTTGTAACTGTGGCAAATGACATTGAACTGGGTTTAGCACATGCTTAGGGGGCTACTGGATTCCTCAGTCATTGATACAGGGCCAGAGGGTACTGTCTACCTCAGTTTGCAGCACAGGCTTATAGAGCGCAAGCTATGAGGTCGAACTCAAAACGAACAATACGAAGCACTGTCACAAGCAGAACCACAGACGACATGTTGCATTGCACGTGAACTCGTTCATCTGTCTTTTATGATATTGTCACGACTCGCTCCCTTCGCTCCCGTTCCCGCCACTTGGGGGCATGTTTTGGGGCTTATTCCTTGCTGGACATTTCCTCCGAACCTAATGCCACAGTGCTGTAATGAATTGGGAGCGCTAAATCCCTATTTTCCAAACTACTTCCCTTCCGGATCCATTCCAGGTTTTTGGCAGCCAGCATGCTTCTTTAACCAAATGACTGTGCTTCCCAGAATGCCTGGCCCACTGCTCCACCTCCACCCTTGCAGGACAAGGTTGGGTGGAGGATAGGCAACACCTGTGGCTGCAGGTGCAGCAGTCAGCACACCTGAGGCGTGTGCTCGTTAAACAGCTTTAAAAGCCTCAGTCTCACTTCAGTCCAGCGCTGGTCATCGTTTGCAGTGTTCCTGTTTTTGACTAGTCCCTGGTCTCTGGTCCCTTGCCTTTGTACCTACTTCCTTGTTCCTGTTTTCTTGTTTCCTCCGCCCTGAATTTCGGATTCATGCGCTAATTGATTTCTGCTCCCTTGATTTTCCCTTTTTGTCTTCCCCTGTTTGCAGGCAGCAATTCTCAGTGCTTTCCCCTTTTAGATGCAGCCCAGTTTGTCTGTGTTCTATATTTCTTTGACTCTGCCCTTTGCTGCTGTTACCCATTTGCCTTAGCCTTCCTCTTAGTTTAGTTTCCTGTCTTTTCCTTGGAGGGGTAGGGAGTAGTTTGCATAGGTTATTTCGTTTTTTCCCTGCTCCTGATCCTTACTTTCTAGAGGATCCATTCCATGTTTTCCATTGCACTTCTGCATCCATTTCCCATTTGATCATTAGGTGTGGTGTGCGGTGGTAGCTAGCTCCTGTGTGAATGCTTATGTTTTCCCCACTAATTTGTAATCCCTATTCCAACTTAGGTATTTAGTTTTCTGCAGCGGATCACGCTCCGCTGCCTTCCAGTCTCCGCCCTTGCCCTGCGGGCTCTCCACATAGCAGCGGATCACGCTCTGCTGCCTTCCAGTCTCCGCCCTTGCCCTGCCGGGCTCTCTACATTGCAGCGGATCTCGCTCTGCTGATTCCCAGCCTCAGCCCTTGTCCTCTGGGCTCCCTGCCCGGCAGCCTGCCTCATTCCGGCTGCCTTCAGCCCTTGTCCTCTGGACCTCCCTACTTCTCCCATTGCTGTTATAGCCTTTTCTGGGTCCCAGATTCATCAACAGGATTCGTGGGCTAGCTGACATTCAAGAGGTGTATCTCGTCCTCGTGAGTACAGTTCTTAAGTTCCCTTATGTAATACCATCAAGAGTGTTAGTACACAGATCCTGTCATTGCTGGCCCTCCACGTGGGTTTAGCGCTGTCAGTACCTGTAACAGCAATTGGGGGTAAGGTGCTTGCCGACTTTCCTCGCGGTCAGGTGCTTACCCCACATCCCTTTTCATATATTGGTTTTGATGTCACACTCTATTTGCACTCCTGGGTTCTAGCATACCTGAGTCGTTGTTCCTGGGTGTACATTTCCCTTGCCATATTTGCTGCCTTTGTACTCGCCTGACTAATCCTGACAGATATGCATTTTGGAAACATTTGCTGATCAGTTGCTCGTCAGGGTTGCGTGAGCATTTGTCAGGGACTTGAAAATGCAGAGTGAAAACATTGTTTAAGTATTTCGACACATATTTGAATATAATGTGGGGTTTTGAGACTAAAGGACATTTTATGGCAATCTCTTTTATTTAAGAAAACCATATTTCAGAATTATGTATAAAGACCTAAACACATTATCAACCTGCACTCTCATTTGAATAATTATCTGAAATGTTTGAGGTCTGTAGCCACCGGGCCATTCAATAATTACCTACAAAAAGGTCTACTGATGCCAGGGGTTGTCTTGTGGTGTAAAAATGTAAAAAACCACCGGCTGTCCACAAGCCTATGATTCTAAGGCACCGGACTTCATCGCAAGTCCAAAGCGTAGAGGTGTGGAGGGGCGACCTAGAAAAAGTGGCAATAATGGACTTAGTAACTTTCAAAGCGCCACAATGCCTCCGGGCTGCTTGTGCGCTTTATAACTGCAAATACATTTTTTTTTAAATAAAGCAAGAGAGAAAAGCACTGAATCATTGCAATTAGTGTAATTGCACAGAATCGCCTGGTCCCCGAAAAATGGATTGCTAATACACTGTGGCAGTCAGAATGTTGTGTACATGTTGGGTACTACTCTAGAAACCTTGAACCGGTGCAAGTGCAATACACACTATCGCAGAAATTGCCCTTGTGCAAAATACATATTCTTTTAATGCATCTTTGCCCCAAGACAAAGGACTAGGTCTCGAGCAGGCGCCCCTCCACACTACACCGAGCTTGCTCTTGACACCAATGACTGTATTCTAACCCCGCCCCCTTATCGAGTGCCACCCTGCATCACTCCCCTACCCCTTTCCAGAACGGTGCTGCAAACTCACCAGGCCAGTCCACCCATGCGATCGTTAGACTGTGCTAGGCTCGTCCCTAATTAGTAGACACCCATTTTCTGCTCATTCATTGTCTCAATCTGGGCTCAAATGTTCCATCAAGGAGGGCTGCTGGATAATGAAAGACTACTTCATGCACCATAGGACTATGATCCAGCGATGGCACCACAACTGCGCCCCGCGCCCTTCGCCACCTATGACGATGCTCCAGACTGTCCCCCCTTGTTATGTTCTTATGTCATGTGATGTTGCTGGTATTTATTTAGTGACAATTTATGACCTCACCAGCACAATATGACTCTGAATTCTACCAGATGGGCTATTGAATGATTTAACATTAAAAGGGACGAAGGTTATTGATTAACTGGAGATGCCCAGGATGATCATTCCGAAAGGTTGCTGCTTTTACAGAGAAGGCTCGACCTCCCCTTTTAGCAGTTCAAAAGGCGCAAGATCTGGCAGATGTTGAAAACAGGATGCTAAGGAACGATTGGAAAGTAGGTTGATGAAAGCTGGTTGATGAAAGCGCTCTAGTGTGGCACGGTTCTGGGAATCGGATACAAAGATTTGAAGGTAGCGTGATTGCAGCTCACTGCGGGATCTTGAGCAAAAGCTGAGCTGACTGCTGAGCCGCCATGTCTGACATTGTTTCTGAATGTTGACTTTGGATTGTGCCCTCTGACTCTGCTCTACTGTCTGTGATTCCTTCCTGATTGCGCGCCTAGAACCGCTTCTGGAACGGTCTTTTCCTCCAAGCCGTGATCGTCACTGCACTTGGACACAAGCAGAGCTTCTCCGATCCGCAAAAGGTAGTGCAGAGACCATGTGATACAGTAAGGCTGGGTGCAGGATATGCTGAAGCAGCACAACCTCTACTGTCCCTATAGTAAGACTATCCAGTAAGCCAGCAGTCTCGCTGCATACCTGCCAATATCCTGGGTCTATGCCCAGGTGAAGGGGTGTACATGCACAAGTTAATTCTAGGAGTGGCTAGGTCTTAACAGATGCGAACATTCCTGCTGTGCCCTCCCCCCTGCCCCCACTCGTATTGTAGGAGGGTAGAGACACAAGGTCTATTCCTACGTCCGGGTGGGTTATAGGTCAAAGGATCGAATACAAAGGATTTAAATGCAATAGGGTTGAGTCAAAAGGACCGAAAACAAAAAGGTCTAATTTTTTTTTTGGGGGGGATCCCCCCCCTAACTCCTGTTTTTGGTGTAAAAACCCCTTTGTTTTCCTATACGGAAACCCCCAAAAAAATATACATTTAAAAAAAGGCATTCAACCTTTTTTTCCGGTCCTTTTGACTCAACCCTATTGTATTAGATCCTTTTGTTTTAGGTCCTTTGACTGGACACCGTCCGGATGCTAGAGGGGGTGCACGTCATATAGAGTACCACCTAGGCTCGGACTGGCTTATAGGGCCATAGGCCCATGGCCAAACCAAAAACGCAAAATGCGGGTGTGGCCAGTTTTTTGGGTCAATGTGGGGCACTTCTTTGGCCAATGTGGGCCAGTTTGATGAGTTACTTCACTATGCCTCTAATAGTTTTGGCCAGTATTGCTGAATACATATTCTTTATAATGTACAATTTGCATCACATTGTATCAACCCACCCACCCCCCCCTTGGGTACTATTCAAACAGCGTCACAAAGGGAATGAATTCCGATTTGCAATTGTGGGTCACTATTTCATTGGTGCCCGAGCCAATTGTATGCCCCAGTCCGACCCCGGTACCACCTACTGGGAGGGTGGAGAACTCAGGGGCATTGTGCTTCCATTGGGAGCACGATGAACAGACAATGCCATGCAAAATTGGTTTGAGCTCCAATAAAGCACTTAGAAGTTGTACGAGTCCGGCATGAAGCCCTACATGAATAATCGACAAAAATAATGGGTATGAACCCACGAGTTTGGAGAAGCCTTCCCCCATCTCAGACTGGTAGCAAGAAAAGCGATATCCATTTTCAGCTTGTTCAAACTTAACTTGGCCATTTTATCGTTAGACACCATTGTGGGGCAGAACCCTTTCGCCATCTTGAAATTGGCAATTTACTGCTCATTAAAAAAGTGGGGCCATCTTGAGATTGGTGACATTTCTTGGAATGCATAGTGTGATTTTAGCATGGAATGTGGAAGCACTGAATGCAGTTAGATTAATGCTTTGGCGGCTGACAATAGGAAGAAAAATAAATATGACTGGTGGTAACGCCAATATGTGGATTGTCCTATCAGCGCGTTGCCTAATGGTGCAGAATCGTAAGGGAGATGACTGCAATTCTATAACATCTTTTCCTTTCTCTATTTCTAGGAATGCTCTCCATATGCTGCTCATTTATACGATGCGGAAGACCTGCAAACACCCCTGAGAAACATTCCAGGCCTTTGCTTCAACTATTGCTCCGAGTTCCATGTAAAATGTCGTTCCACTGTTGCGTTTCTTACTGACGACAAACTCATTCAGGAGACCTGCCAGAAGGACAGGACACAGTTCTGCAACCTGCTTAACCTCCCAGATCCAGACTATTGCTTTCCGCATGTCTTAAAAAGCACAAGCCTCAATGGAAACCTTGGTTCCTTGGTCAAAGACCCAAAGGGCTGTCTTAGACTCTGCCTGATTGAAATTGCTAATGGATTACGGAACCCTGTGTTAATGATCCACGCCAATGATGACACTCATCGAATGTTTGTGGCTGAGCAGCTGGGGATGGTGTGGGTCTACTTGCCGGATGGTAGCCGATTAGAGGAGCCTTTTCTGGACCTAAAGGGGATCGTATTGACGACCCCATGGTTGGGCGACGAGAGAGGCTTCCTAGGCATGGCTTTTCATCCCAACTTCCGGAATAATGGGAAGTTTTATATTTATTACTCTTTCATGAGACAAGACAGAGTGGAGAGGATCAAAATCAGTGAACTCAAGGTATCAGCATCTGATATGAACAAGGCGGATCGACGTTCGGTCAGGTAAAGTGACATAATTACAAATAATGCCACCTGTTAATGCATTTTTTCAATTTAATACTCAAGACTGAAACTACCCAACAACTCTTTACCCATCAGGGGCTGCTCATCCATAATGGGTGACAGGGTACTGACCCGCCCATACTCCACAAGGTGAGGTTCAGGAGCTTTATTCGTGCGGCCCCCAGAGGTCGGACCAGTGTCAACCGAAAAAGAACGGGGAAAGATGGAATGTTGGGTTGGGGATCTGGGCTGGAACACTGGGCTCGTGGAAGCGGAGTTCCACGAGCTGGTCATGAGTACATTATATAACATCTCCGCTGCTAGGAAAAACTGGAGGAAGGGAAGGGGGGGGAAAGAAACTGGGGAAGGAGGTGGGGGAAAAGGAAACAAGAGGGAGAGGTTGGTAGTCACTACATATTAGAGCTGTCAATAATATAAGAAATCTTGGTTGAAGTTTTGTATGATCTTCCGATTCCTCCTCGACAGTCTGCTGTTGAGGGTTTACTCAGTGTACTTGTGGGAGCCATTATCTTCACGTTGACCGTGTTGAGGTGCTCCCGTGGAAGGAGGAATTGACTCTGACGGAGTCTCATGTGGTGCGTACTTGGATGTTCTCGCTCTGTGAACGTCCGTTATCTTTACTATGTCGTCTCCTGACCACTTCTTTCCATCATCGAGTGTGACGGATTTACCATGACATTGGATGACCTTTTGTGGGGGTCTGAACTTGGTTTCGCACTTGGGTGTCTTTTTTGGTTCTTTGACGCAGACCCAGTCTCCTACTTGCACTCGCATTTCTTTTACTGCGTTTTTTGAGTCGTATGTTTTGTATTTTGCCTGTTTCTCAGATATTCTCTTCCAGATTTGATCCATGTTAAGCTTGACTTCTCCACCATTCATGAATATCCAAGCTGGTCTTAGACGATTGGTTGCAGCTCTACCTCGCATCAGGGTAAATGGCTCGATGTTGGTGGTGGTGTGTGGTGTTGTTCTGTATGCACACAGGGCCTCTTTGAGGGTTTCTCTCCATGAAAGAGTGTTGGCAATGGCCAGCTGTATTATGCTTTTTACGAGCCTATTCATCCTTTCTACCAATCCGTTGGATATTGGGTGGTATAGGGATGTGGTTATGTGTTTGATATATCTGTGCTTGAGGAATTCCTGGAACTCAGATGATATAAACTGGGATCCGTTGTCTGAGACCAGTTCCTTGGGATCTCCTTCCCTGTTGAATATTTCTGTCAGGAAATCTGTGACTTTCTTGGAGGTGATGTTTGTTTCAGCTATTCCCCATTCAGTCCATTTCGAGGTATAATCTACAAGGACTAGTATGTATATTTTTTCAGCTTCAATGTTTTCGAAGGGATCCATAATGTCTATGGCAACTTTTGACCACACATCCTTGGGTGGTTCTATGGTCTGGAGAGGGGTCTTCCTTGCAATTTTGGATTTGTCGCTCGAGGCACATGCGACACAGTTTTTTACAGTCTCTTCTGCTTCTTTCCACATGTGCGGCCACCAGTAATTGCTCCTCAGTCTATTCTTCGTCAAACCTCTCCCCAAATGACCTTCATGAGCTAGCTCAAGGAGTTTCTCTCTGAGTAATACGGGTGAAATTAGTTTGTCGCCTCTGAATATGTGTTTTTCGTTCATAATTATTTCATCCTTGAACGGTATGAAATCTGTTAAGATACGGTTTGGTTCGATCCAGTCATTGATTATGGCTTTTCTCATTTCTTGTTGTTCTGTGTCGTTGTTGGTGATGTTCAGCCAATCCTCTTTAGAAACAGCAGGATTGATAGTAGCTATAATGTCTTCCTGAGGTTGATCGATCTCATCTTCTTGGTTGGTGGAGAGTCTGGAGAGACAATCGGCTATTCCATTTGAGAGACCGGGAGTGTAGCAAACTTGAAGGTTGTACTGCATGATATCAAGAAACCAACGCCTAATTCTTGGCAAAATGAGGTGTGGTGTTTTTGATTGAAGGATGTTTACTAACGGTTTGTGATCGGTTTTGAGTAGTATAGGTAAGCCCCATATAAAATTCCTGAAATGTTGTAAAATCCATTTCACCCCCAGGGCTTCTCTCTCAATGGTTGAATAATTTAGTTCTGCGCCTCGCAAGACCCTTGAGGCAAAGGCAATGGTCACAATGCCCCCTTTCTGTTGTTGTTCCAGGACACCGCCAAGTCCATATTTGCTGGCATCAACAGAGATGATGGTCTTATTTTACTGCTCTGCAGTGTTTTACTGAACTTTTGCAGGCAGAGTAGGAGATAGGAGATGAAATAGGTTTCCTCCCGCCTGCCTGCAAACGCTCATTTTTATAACAGGCAGCATGGTAAAATAGGTGTAAAAATGAAGTATACAAGCCTTACAACAGTTGGTACGCCCATTTTAATGTTCTGGGACATTGTGGACATGCTTTGCAAGCAGAGTGAGCGGCAGGAGGGGAAATCCATTTTCCCTCTACTTTCCCAGTCTAACAGCAAAACCTCTATGACAGGATGAGATTCTGATGCTGGCGTAAAACAGATGGATTCCTATGGAATCCGCCTGCATTTAGCGCCTGGTGAAAGCTGGTGGATTCCACAGGAATACATCATTAATGCCATCTGCAAAGTGTAATTTGCATGCAGGCGTCTACATGTTACACAAAACGGAGAGTAGAAGGAAAGTGTAAAAGGGGATTTCATTTATTTTGTGAAAGTTGATAATTGCACGCATGGGAGTTGCATCTTTTATAAAATGACCCCCTAAGCATTTTTAGGTATTGGCAAATGTCAGTGGTACATTTTGGAACTCACGTGGCCCCCTTGCTTTCTTTCCCCACTCTCCTAGGTCTTACATGATACAAGTCACTGCCACCATACTCTTTTTTGAAGTTTTGAATACGTGGTCTCTTTGAAGGCCATTTTTATTGTAATGTTTTATATATATATATATATATATTTGTAATGGTAAATTGCATGAGAATACATTTTTGATATATTAATTACAATGGCATTGTATGACGACATACAATACACAACCGAACGCTTTCCTTATTAGAACCGGCTTCGTTCTAGATCTTTCCATCAAGGGTTTTCATTTTTTGTGCCTAGGGGTTTAATTATTGCAGAGGTGTTTGAGAGGAATGTTATTTTACATTCATTTTTGGTAAATTAAAAGATTATGGGCTAATCCAATGAACCTTTTATAGGCCTAAACAGAAAAAGCCATAACCTAGGCCAGTGCAAGATACAAGCAATTCTGTGAGGGCGTGCATACTTTTACATAGTGGAAAAAGGCAGCAAAAGTGGGCGTGTCTGAGAGAGGTGGGTGTCTGTGAAAAAGTGGTACACACCTATAAAAGTCAATATTTACGTCTGTTCACTTGTTCACAAAAGTTCCAGGTTCTCTTACACTCCTTTTATTTTAAGACAATTAAGGCCAGGGGTTGCAACCTTTGGCCCGCCAGATGTTTTCGACTACGAGGCTACGACTCGCATCTGTCGTATGAAGCACAGTTAATGAGGACGGATCATGGTCGTAGTTGAAAACATTGTGAGAGCAAAAAGTTGCTCATCCGTTCTCTAGGCTAAGTGTACAATCATAGGTGTGAAAGTTGTTTTAAAATCTATTTATATGTTGAAAGGGCACGAGTAAGAAGCGATATGCAGCGTGAAATATGTTTTTAGTAAGAGACCTTTTTTTGAAATGGCGCAAGCATATGCTGGCATCAACTCACACCATGGCAGGCCCTCAATATGAGATAAAAGAGGGACATCTTTAGAAAATCACATATAACTTAAACATGTTTTCTGCTAATTGTAAGCTGGACCTGAATTCTTTGTGAATGCCTTTTCAAGACAAACGTTAAAACGAGTCATACGCTTAACTTGCAACCGACGCAACTTTCTCCTAAAATGATTGTCTGTGATTCGACCCTCTTAATGTTCAGAATTCCCATTGTTGGCAGGGATGGCACGTATGTCCTGTCTTTTCTGGTGAGTATTGTAACTGCATTTGTATGCATGTGAATGTGGCCTTGTATATTATTCAATGTCTGAGGTAAGTTTTGTTCACTAAAGTTATGTCATGGTGTGCTTCGTATTTTTTTTCGGTATCCCATACTCAATATATGTATCAGAAGATCTTTGTTCGAATCCTGAACCTGAAATGGGGTCAACACACTAAGGGGCTAATTTCCAAGACCCCCACAAAAAAAAAGAAGAAAAAAGAAATGTGTTATGTTTTGTCATTATAACATTTTTGTCATGTGTGCATTCATTATAAAATTATTCGTTATAAAGACATGTAACCTTACGCCTGCCTTTAAAATGTCCATTACGCGCCAAAGAACTCGGAAATTAGCCTCTTAGTGTATTGACCCCATTTCAGGTTCAGGATTCGAACAAAGATCTTCTGATACATTACATTGAGAATTGGCCACCGAACAAAAAATACGAAACACCCTATGACATGACTTTGGCTTACATGTCTTTATAACGAATAATTGTATAACGAATGCATATATAACGAACATTTTATAATGACAAAACATAACACATTTCTTTTTCTTTTTTTTTCTTTTAATTGTGGGGGACCATCAATTTAAGGAGGACCAAGATAGTACAAATCACCAGAAAGGGGCGTAGGCGCTCCAGATTTTGAAAGTAGTATGGGTGTGTTTGAATTCACTGAATCCTACGACTAACTGGGCCTGGAATTCGATGTACTACCTAATTATGGCCTGATAATTGCACAAATAAAGAGGCAAGCCAAGCTGCTCACCCTCCAGGCTTGGAAATTTGCAAAATTAACCACAGGGTATAGTATGGCCGGCATTGTAAAATTGTATCAACAATGCTTTGTACCTGCCATACTTTATGGTCTGGAAGCATTAGCCATGCATGATTTGAGCTGGCTCAACATCCTAGAGGGTCATTACTGGCGAACAGTATTAAGACTCGCGCCCTCTTGCCCCTTGCAATATCTGAGGCTAGAACTGGGCCTAACCTCTCTGAGTGGAATGGCACTTTGTGCTCGCGGTAACTTCTACTTGAAATCATGTGCCTCGCCAGTGTGTAAACTCCTTGCTCTGCCGGGTAGTAACTATAACTTAGAAAAGGCCAGCGTGGTGGCAACTTTAAACAACTTGATGAATTCCTTTTTCTGGAGATAGGCTGGATCCATTGCACAAAGAGAACTGGACCATACACCCACCTGAAAAAGTCATTTGAACACAAGCTAAATCGCTGGGTTCGGTGCGAAAATTATACCCACTTAGAAAAGCTGAAAAGGTACAAGTCAGTATCTCATGTAGTTCATAGATACAGGAGGTTACAACCCTACCTGCTCTTATGCCCGGACCCGGATGAAAGGGATTTCGTGCCAAGGCTACGCAATAACCAATTACAGGTCCTTGCTGTCATGGGTCCCCGCCTGGGTATAGCCCCTAAGGACAGTAACTGCCGTATCTGTGGGAGAAATGATTTCCTAGAGACCACCAGACATGTGCTTACTGCATGTCCCAAATTGGGACCGTTGTACATGTGCAAAGCTGGTGCATAGCTTTTGGCGCTTTCCCCAGAGACTCTTTCTGGGACTACTGTCTCAATACAGACACCATCTCATCTCAGCTTGCCCTGTTCAGCGTTTGGACACATGTGAGGGGTTTCCTGTTGAATTAATTCCTCAAGAGATAAGACATGGCACTTCCACTCATGTTGCCCCAGGTCTATCTCCCTCGAAGTTGGGTAAAACATCACTGTTAGGACCATAGGTCTTGCACCTTGCTTTGTCAGGGAACCAGTAGCCCGCGTTCAGGCTTATATAACAGTCCCGGATAGCTTGGATGCTGTTGATCACTGGGGTAAGGGGGTGACCCATCAACAACAACATTAACTGTGTACCCACTGTATATTTTAGTTTTAGTTAGTCACAGTACATGATTCAATTCTTAACTCTTAACTTTTAATTTGCGTTATAGTCTACCCTATTACAGCAAGCTTCTATCTTTATTATCTCAATGGTTTGCGATATAGGTGAATATTTCGTAATGTTTTGTTATGATGATATGATATGATATGGCATTTGTAACGCGCCTATACACAAGTGTTTCAAGGCGCGGCGAGGCAGGGGGGGAAACAAGGGGAGACAGACAACGATTCTACTAGGCCAGGTGTCATTCAGATCGCGCAAGTGCAAGGGTAGAGGGGAAAGGGAGAAGTGCAAGGGGAAGGAAGAGGGGAAGTGCAGTACAAGGTTAATAGCATACAGGAAAATAACAAGGGCCAGCTCATGGCTAGTGCGAGTAAGTGCAGACAAGTGCTGGGAGGGGGGGGCTGTAGGGATACAGACACAGTCCCGTAGTGCAGGGGGTGCCAGGGAGGCAGTGCAGGGGAGAGTGGCTGGGCCAAGGACCGAGAACGGTGAGTGGTCCAGTTGCAGATTCCGTGCAGTTTCAGTAACTTTAGCAGGGGAGAGGGAGAGAGAAAGCGGAGGCGAAGAGGAAGGTTTTGAGGTGCTTCCGGAACCGGAGATGGTTCTCTTGAAGTTTCAGAGAGGCAGGAAGGCTGTTCCAGAGGGAGGCCCCTGCAGCTGAGAGCGATCTCCCACCAACTCGTTGCTTGGAGAAATGGCTGACCCTGAGGGAGTTGGAGGCGGATGAGCGAAGAGCTCGAGAAGGAAGATATTTAGGAAGAGAGAGTTGAAGGTATTTTGGCCCAAGGCCCCAGAAGGCCTTGTGGACAATGCAGAGGGTTTTGAACTTGATCCTCGCAATCACTGGGAGCCAGTGTAGTGATTTCAGTCCTGGAGAGATACGGTCCCTGGGCTTGAGGCCAAGGACAAGTCTTGCAGTCCTGTTCTGGATGAGTTGCAAAGGGCGGAGAGTAGAGGCAGGCAGATTCAGATAGAGGCTGTTACAGTAGTCCAGCTTCGAGAGAACCAGGGCTCTAGAGACAGTGAGCTTCTGGGGGAAGGAGAGGAAAGGAAGGATACCTCTGAGGAGGTGTAGCTGGTAGTGTGACTTCTTAGAGACGTCGGATATGTGAGGAAAGAAGGAGAGTGTGGAGTCGAAGATGACCCCAAGGTTTTTTGCCTTGCAGGTAGGAACAGGAAGAGGGCCAAGGGAGGCCGGCCAGAGAGCTGCAGGGAAGGAGGGAGTGGGTGTGCCAATGAGTAGAATCTCAGTTTTACTGGCATTAAGGCAGAGGTCATTGGCGGCACACCAGTCCTGGATAGCAGAAAGACAGTCAGTGATGAGGGAAGGAGAAGAGGAGGCCGAGGGTAGCCTGAAAATGAGCTGGGTATTATCCGCAAGTTGGGGCAGAGAGCGGCGATGCGGTGGGCGAGAAGTGCCAGATACTGGTTAATAGCTAGGGGGAGAGGTTGTTATGCTGTTATGTTTGTGTAAAGTTCAAATTTGGACTAAATCACAATAAAAAGAATATTATTATTATAATGACAAAACATGACAAATTTGTTTTTTCTTTTTAGTTTCTTTTTTTGGGGGGGACCCCTGATTACCACCCCAAAAAACCCACCCCAACCATTTCCCCACAAGATTTAACCCTTTACCCCACATACATTTTCGTTATGTTTTTAGTTATATCATTTTCGTTATATATTCATTAAATTAAAGACTGCATACCCAGGCGTAACAGTGATTTTCATGCTGGCATAAAGCCAATGATTTCCTATGGATTATGCCTGCTTTTAGCACTAGGAAATGATTATAAACGCTGCCTGCCATGAGCACATGGCAGGCAGCATTTGCTCTATTTGCACTGCAGGCTGCAAGAGAGAGCTGCTAAGAGGCTTCCGCCATCTGTTTACACTTCTCTTTTGCACTCCACAGTGCAAATAAAGGGTAATAATTGCCCATAGGGGACCATAGGAGACCTGTTTGTATGTAAGCTTCTAAAAGCTCTAATCAGCTCATAAGCATGCTCTTGTGTAACTCCATTCACCAGTGCAGTAACTGACTTTCATCAGCTTCTTGTAGGCCTCTTAATTGAGCCACACGTAGCACACCTATACTGGGCAGTTATAAATTAGTTGGCAGTTTGTGATTGATTGAAGACCTAGGCCACCTAGTTGTAGACAACCTATTTAAGCAATAATCACATGTTCCACAAGCTGTGCTGGATGCTAAGGCACAGGGCCTGTGTTAGTAGGCGGGAGTCCGGTAAAGGCTTTTAACGAGGACCCTCGGGCCCTCGGGCCGTAAGCACCCAGTACAGTCTGTACAGTACAGTCTGTGAAATTGGTTTGCAGGATGCTGATAGGGATATTTTTGCAGAAAACTTGCAACCTATTGTTTATGAGAAAAGAAAAGCCTCCCCCACCCCCAAAGCTGGTTGCTATGGAAATGGAAGTCGTGGACCCTTGTGGAGACCCTCTTCCACTGCTGTGACTAACTCCGCAGGCTGCAGAAAATGGTGAGGTGGTGAATGCAGACATATGTAGAGCCAGGCTGTTACTGGGTGCCTGGTGGGGCTGGGTTGACAGAGGACCTAGAGAGCACTGGGTGGGTGGGCTAATAGTCAAGTCAGTCAGGGGTGTGGGTACCAGCATTATTCAGCTTGCTCAAACCAAGGGATTGGATAGTTACATTCAAGGTTTTTTTTAGCAACGTGATTGGCTGCTGCATCCACCAGGGATGCTAATAAAGGTTATTGATGACTGGGGTAGCTGCTTCTCTACTTGAACACCTAGTCTGTTTCTATTTTTTGCACTTGCACAGCACACATTCAGCAGTGCTGTGATGAATTGCTATCTGGCAACAGTGAAAGTCCTGGCTTTAAAAAATGTAAGTAATAAAATGATGCAGATAATTCCATCTATGAAAGGGAAATCTGCTTACCAGATTCCACTGTCATAAACTCCATGCCCAAAGCATAGTGTGTACGTGTACCCGGCTGCATCAGCATCCTGATTAGCACAACCTGCTCTACCAGTGGCACAGAGCAGGGTCAGAGGTCGCAGGTGCCCTCTTGGCAGCTGCAGTGACATCGAAGTCTCTGCCGAGCATTTAAAATATGCACCAATGTTAAAAAAAACTGCATAATTCTGGAGATCATGTCTTGTGCAACACTTAACTATAAATATAAGCCATAACTGAGTTAAAGTATGGTTGGCAGCATCTCTCAGAGTTATCCGAGCCACATGAAATAGATTTTCCACATATCTCAGCCTTGTGGGTCCAGTTCAGCTGTGGAAAGATGATGTGTATTGCTCCCAGACAAGGCCCACACTTGTCCACTGACAGGACTGTAGCCTTGGTGGATTGCTTCTCTTTGTTGCTTTGTAAGGGCAGGTAACACCCTTTCACCCAACACAGTTATTCCACAGGACGCTGGCCTTGGAACAGAAACCAAGAGGCATGCCCATTCACAGAGAGCCAGACCTTACACCAGGGTGCTGCATTTCTAAAGGCTGTTCTTCTTAGAGAGAAGGGAAGGGGGCAACGCTAGAGAGGTCTTAGGAACTCTGTTCAAGTGAAGGAGACTTCCTAATTTTTAATCTCTCTGCCTCTCTTTCTCTCTCCTATCCCCTCCACTTGCTCTGGAGCAAAGCACTTAGGGTGTGACATCAGAAGGGCAAAATCCATTCATTTCCAGGGCAGGAATTGGACCCCTAAAGCAGCTTTAGTCCAATCACCTGGAGACCTTTGTCTATAAAAGAGGGGTTGTCCCCCACTTCTTTGAATCATCTTGACACATATTTGGATCATCACTTGAGAAGAGTTCACTGGACCCTGCTAAGGGAGCAGTCCTACTGAAGTGCTGCAGCTGTGAGGTGAAGGCAGGTGTTCCTAGGCAGAAACCAGCTCTGTCCCCCAACCACCTCCATGGACCATTGGGGGTGAACACTGCTGCTGGACCATAAGCCTGCCTCTCCGGCCAGCCACCCTGTTGCCTAGGACCACAGTGTGCTGCAGGTCCCTGAATGGTGGGTGCCAGCTTCCCCCATGTTTGGGTGCCTGGAGAACAGACTGACATTGGCACTTGAGACCATGGAGTGGCACTCAAAGCACCTGAAAGCCAGAACAGCCAAGGTCCCTGTTGACAACGACGAACCGCTCTGAGCCGTGACTCAAGCAAGCTTAATGCCTAGAGATCCAGCAGGACCCTTCGACGATGTCCTTTGGCGCCCATTGTTCTCTGAACCACTGTCTGCTGTACGACCTGCTTTGCTGCCGCAATCCGCCAGCAAAGGCGCATTGTTGCCTTGGCTCGAACCACAAAGTACTGCTGCTCTGCCTTGCTCCAGCTGTAATCTGACATACCAGCTTCTTCCTCGCTGCTCCTGTAAATCGATCGACCTGACTGTGGTGTTCCCCGAACAGCGACTTCCGAGCCTCTGCATAGAATCCACTTGCCTGCGCATCCTGGTACCAGCTCACTGCTGTCGAACTGGGACCACTGACTGAACATGTGGACTGCTTGATCCTCACAGCACAAGTAGATGATTTGAAACTGAAGCCACCTTCTGTTTGACCCCAGGTTGATACCAGCTGGCTGCTGGCCTATTGCGACTCCTGCATCCTGGACCCGAGCCGACACCATGATCGATGGCGAGAAGACTGGTTCGATGCTGTTGAACCACTAAGATATTTTCAAAGGTACTCTTGACTGACATCTGCTCCCCTGGTCCATCTTTGGGCCCTATAGACTGGCTAGTTCATTTTATTCCCATTTTGCAACTCAAAGAACTATCCTTTTTAACATTGTGGTATTTTGACTGCCTTTCCCCCCTTGTCTCATCACCCAGAGTGCTGCATCTATTCTATCTGTGCATATTCTATGTTTCTTCTAAAGGGGTGGGATTTGACAGTGTTTTCAGAATAGGTAGTATTGTACATGGTGTGTCTGATTAAAATATATATTTTTTATAGAACCTTGAATGGGCAATCCTTATTTTTGGACTATTATACTTTGCTCTTTGGGTTGCTACTGAAATACATTCACACCACTTTTAATAGTACAGCCTTCCCTTGACCCACGTTACCACAAAAGGCGAAGGAGGTATATCTCTTGACTGTGCCTGCTTTACTTTTATGATTGTTTGGCTATTGGCTTGTAGAAGTGTGAGGGCTGAGTGGGCGTTTTAGCCTCTACTCAAAAGTAGACCTTTTGTGTGCGCTTTTCATTATACTAACCCACAAGGAGTAGTTCACTAACTCAGCTAGATAGAGGGTCTCATGACTTTGTACAAGTAACATGTTATCTACACAGTACCATCTTCCACGCACACACATCCGCACTTCATTTGTTCAAGCTGTATCACCTTTTGCTTACACACCCTTGCTCCATCTTTCCTGCTTCCCTGTGCTAATGCACATGGCTACCTTTCTAATGTCTTTATTACATGGCAGGTCATGCATACATTCTGCTTCCACATCTGCAATACAGCCAATTACAGGTTGTAGTGTCAGGTTTCATGGCTCTAAAGAAAGGCATACAATCCTTGATTTCAGAAATAATCAGGGGCAGTGAATGCCATTAGCGAGTAGCAACAGTTCCATGGCGAATCATCCTAAAAGATGGAAACCTGGCAAATGGTGCCAGGGTTAGACAACCTGCAGCTCTCCAGATGTTTTGACCTACAACTCCCATAATTCCCTACCACTGACCATACTGGTTACCGCTGATGGTAGTTATCGGTCAATACATCTGGAGAGCTGCAGGCTTACTCCTAGAATATGAGGTATGTCTCCTATGAGGCAGCCACCTACAAGTTGTGTTTTAGTTTCTCAGTTTTTCAATGCTCTAATGCAATGTCCTCTATTTGCTTCAGCAACCCTTTTTATTTTCATAAATAAAGAATTTAAAAAAAAACAGTTAGGTCGATAGTCAACTTTGTCCAAATAAATGTCCACCTGCCACGCTTGGATGTTTCAATTGTGAAAGCAAAGCATTACAAGAGGGTTTGGCCATGCAAGAGACTGGGCAAGTATGAACAATATGATGGCAGACTATTACCAGAGTGTGTCATGGATTAGCAGAGCACTTCAAGAACCACGATGCATCAGTAGGACTTTGTTAGACTTCCTCCGATCTGAAATAAGCAATAGGTTCACTTTGTAAGCCTTCCTGCTATTCTGGGCATACATCTGTTCTTTTGAAGTATTGAATATGTATTTAGCAGTAATTGCAGCAGTTGTGCCATTTCACACCTTTTCTGGTAATTGCCAAAAGTGCCTTTCAATTAAAACAGACTACCCTTTCCATTTTTAATGAATGTTTCCTTTGTGTACTGGAAATCCGCATGACAACCGTTATATTCAGAAATGGATTTGAGCCACATGTATTCTTATGAGTTTCAGAGATTCTGAGGGCCTGATTCTCATGTGGGAGGTAAGTACCGAAAAGGTCAGAAAAAGTGTTGACGACCTTTTCAGTACTTAAGACCTATTCTGAAGGTGGCACATTCTTCCAAGGTCGGTATGAATGCACCACTTTTGGCATATATGTGGCGGATGCTAGGATGGGTAGGAAACCAAGCTAGCAACCGTCACATTTGTTACCTGCCATTTAAGACCGGTATTCTTGTGGCACTCCTCCACTTTTTAATGTGTGTTAAAGTAGAGCACATATACCGTACCATTTCGGTGCTGGTATTGTGGACGAGTGCCACAGGAAGCTGGTCGGAGTGCAGGTGGATGGGCAAAGATTAATACTTGGGGGGATGGGATGGGTGGGTAATTTGTAATGTAATATGTGGGTAATTGTGAATATTGGTATACAGCTGGCACATTGTTTTAAAGCATGTGAATAACGAATATGTTGTTATTTAAGATGTTCTCTCACAGCATTTTCGTAAAATAATGATTACGTTGTTATTTAAAGAAAGTGCTGCAGAGACTTTCCATTGAGATGATATGATATGGCATTTATAATGCGCCTATACAGAAGTGTTTCAAGGCGTGATGAGGCAAGGGAGGAGTAACAAAGGGAAGACCGAGACAACTATCCTACTAGGCCAGGTGACATTGAGATTGCACTAGTGCAGGGGAGGCGGAGGGGGAAAGGTGCGAGGGGGAAAGGGGAGGAGCAGTGCAGTACATAGGATAACAATAAAATAAATAAAAAACAATGAATACAATAAATAAGAAGTGTTGGCAAGTGCATGGGTAAGTGCAGATATCAGGTGTCAGGTCCTGGTAGGGGGCTGTAGGGATACCGAAACAGCCCCTGAAGGCGAGTGGGTGCCAGAGGGGCAGTACAGGTGTTCAACTAGCGGGGAGGAACCTGGGCCTGAGAACAGAGGGTAGCCAGGTGACCAGTGCAAGTTCAGATTCAGCCAGGAGTTCAGCAGGGGAGAGGAGGAGAGAAATCAGAAGCAAAGAGGAAGGTCTTGAGGTGCTTCCGGAACCGGAGATGGTTCTCCTCAAGTTTCAGAGAGGCAGGGAGACTGTTTCAGAGAGGCAGGAAGGCTGTTCCAGAAGGAAGCCCCAGCCAAAGAAAGAGACCTACCACAACTCGTTGCTTAGAGAAGCGACTGACCCTGAGGGAGTTGGAGGCGAATGAGCGAAGGGCTCGAAAAGGAAGATATTTAGAAAGAGAGAGTTGAAGGTATTGAGGCCCCAGAAGGCCTTGTGGACAATGCAGACCGTTTTGAACTTAATCCTTACAGCCACTGGGAGCCAATGAATAGATTTCAGTCCTGGAGAGATACGATCCCTGGGCTTGAGGCCAAGGACAAGTCTCGCAATCCTGTTTTGGATGAGTTGCAGAGGGCAGAGAGTAGAGGCAGGCAAATTTAGAAAGAGGCTGTTGCAGTAGTCAAGCCTAGTGAGAACCAGAGCTCTGGAGACAGTGAGCTTCTGGGGGAAGGAGAGGAAAGGAATAATACCTCTGAGGAGGTGCAGCTGGTAGTGTGACTTCTTAAAGATGTCAGAGATGTGAGGAGATACGGTGAGTGTGGAGTCGAAGATGACCCTGAGGTTTTTAGCCTCACAGGTGGTAGTGGTGGAGCCTGGGCGTACAGATTTGGTGCAGTGATTCTTGCTCTTTAGCACGCTCACCGCGCCAACATCAGAATCGGGCCATGACTATTTACCAGAAAAATAGGAAATTAGAAGAAAGCCAATTTAAAATAGACAAGATCACAACTATGAAAACATAGTCTAGAATCATGGGAATGCCTAAATTAAGTTACATTAAACACTTTGTATGAATTCAAGATTTAAAAAAACATGTATTCTACATTCATCACTAGTAATCAAAACTTAACTCACCCTACACCATTACTTCACTCTACTCCCATTGAATATTATGAAGCTTACCTCAATACTTCAGTTAAAGAATGAGGTAACTTTTAACTTTCATTTTCATAATTGTTGGTATGTGGGCTACAGGCACCTGTACAGCTCCCCGCTCTTTTCTGACGATTTGATATTATACAGAATACTGTGCAATGGTAATGTTGTACAGAATACTGTGTAATAGTGATGTAGTATAGATAGAATACTGTGGGGCACGGTCTCTGACCAGTGTGTCCTTGATTATTCGACAACCCTTTACTCAGACCTTGAAGAGCACAGCCTTCCAGAGAGAACCTTAAAACCATTGTTCGGAAATTATGTGATGTGCCAAAAGATTGCCAAAGAGGCTGGCTTTATAAAAAATAGCCTCTGTATTTATAACCCACAATAGGTCAAATAAAGGGTTTAACCCATAACTGGCAACATATCACAAAACTGGAATATCAAACATGTGGAATACGCGTTAAAGAGACGTGTTTTGGATGCTGCTTTATGTGACGAATCCAGGGAATTTCTCCCTTTTTTCGCCAAGGGGAGCTACCCTCTTTGGGACTAGGGAAGTTATCTATCTACGCAATACCCTCTCTAGGGGTCAGGGCAAGTGGGATACTATTGTCGATGATCCTCCCCTCTGGGAACAAGCAATGCCCAAGAAAGAATTCCATTCCAACTTGATCCACTTCAAATGGCCCAATGTGTGTTGGTTATATGGAGATCGAACTCTGTGTACAGGTACAGGGACCCTTTAAAGTGGATGCCTTGGTTTCTGACTTGTTTTTGTCCCTGCCTCTTGAGGAAAACCAGGACCAATGTAATCTTCCTCTCCGTTCCAGGTAGGAGCGTAATTGCCACCGAACGCCAACAGAGGAGGAGAGCATCAGCTAGAGAGCAAGAGACGCCAGTGTACACAGACTTGCAGCAGAGGGAGACATTCCCGTATAGGAGGATCTGAGAGCCATGCAGTCAGTGTGGTGGGTGCAGACCCAATGCAGTGTGTGGAGCGCTGCTACTTCAACAAGGGCGGCAGCCCTGAACAGACCGGGACCGCAGAAGAATGAAGCAGAACCAAATGAAACAGGGCGCACTGTTGTCCTGCTCTGCCGACACTGATGCCAAAAGAAAGGGAGACAATGCAGAACAGCAGACTGTGCAGATCAGAGCAAAGGCAAGGACGTAGATCAGCATAGGCCAGAGTGACTGCCTCCACTAAAGAGCAGTGCCACCATAGAAAAGGTAACAGCAGCATCAAAGGAGCTGTTGGAGGGTGGCGAGGACAAAACCAAGCCCACTCTGGGCTGAGAGTGAGAATACCCAGCAAGGGGGGTTGAAAAGCCATAGATTACACCAGAGTGAAGAGGCCCATAGCCCACAGAGGGCTGATGAACCAAATACCCCAGGAGGAGGTTATAGAAGCAACCTACCAAGTCGGGCTGAAGAAGCCCAACGCCAAAACAGGGCTGATAAGCCAAATACTCTGCGAGGGAATGAGAGAAGCAACTGCACAAACAGGGCTGAGCAGCCCCATAGCCAACACAGGGCCAACAATCCAAATATCCCAGGAAGGGGGAGAGAAAAGCGATGAACCAAGCAGGGCTGAGCAGTCCCGTAACCCACGCTGGGTTGATACTACGAATACCCCAGGAGAGTTAGAGGCAACAATAACCATCAGAGGGCTGAGCAGGTCCATAGCCCATAGGGGGCTGAGAAAACAATACTCCAAGAAGCCAAGGGCTGGAAGAGACTGTGAGAACTCTTTGGTGGGGCCAGGAAAACAGCTACTACAAAAGGGGAGTAACCCAATTCCATGCTGAAGCTTAGGTTTTCTTTCTTGCTTTTCATAGTGGTAGGGCAGGTATTTTGTTAGCATCATTTTGGATGGAGGACTGAGTTCCTGACAAGCACCATTTTTTTGTTTTCTAGCATAAGGAATCCATCGCAGAGATTTTCTCAATTTCTTTACTAAATATCTGAACGAAACATGTCCTCTTGTCTGTCTCCTATGTCTGAGTTATCACATTCATCAAGCCGCAATGGGGTAATTTCCCTGCTCCACTTGTAAAAAGGAGGCGCAAACTTACAACTTAAAATATAATAAAATGTAAGCATGAAGAAAAATATATTTCACCAATTCTAATTAGAAAAAATAAAAAAATAAGAATACGATATCACATCAACAAAACAACAAGGATCATAAAATCAGTATGAAATTGATCTGGACATTGCTATAATCCTAATAACGTGGAAAAATAAAGGTGCATAGGAGGTTCTGAAGAAGCACAACAGGCGGTAAAGGTAAACACCAGATTGCAAAACACGTGTTAGCCACAATCATTGTACTCACTGAGTCATAAAATACTATTGCACCAATGTCATTACCATGGACCTATTGAGACATTATGAATTTTGAAGTGATAGTCATTGTTACTGACTAACTGACTCAGGAAATACAAATACATACTGAGTATGTTAATAAATAGTTTTTTTTTTCATTACAAAATTGAACTGCTCATGATTGAATGACCTTGTAAACAATAACAATATTTGGTTCATAAAAGTGTCAATGCATAGCAAAGACTAAAGGTGTTTGTGAGGTAAAATATCATGCTCCTGTGGATACACAGTAAACAATACAATCTGAGAACCCTCTGACCTGCAGGACAGCTTCAGGACAGTTTAGCTCCACAAAATGGCAACCTAAGTTGATTTCCAGAAGGGATTCTCAGACTGCTGCGAATGGGGCACAAAGAAGAGCATCGGAACAAAACACTTTGCCCAAACTCCTTCATAGCAGCGTAACCTGATATTACTCAGAGAGAGGCCACAGCATTGGCAGGTGTCTATGCATCCCAGAACTGCCACCTAGTCACGTAAAGTGTACGTGAGCATGACCATGACACATGGCCAAAGTGAACCATGGAACCAAACAGTGAGTACGTTTCAAGTGACAGGATAGTCACTTCTCCCCCGATGGGCTTTCATGGGCATGCTTGGCTGCCAAAACGGAGGCTCAAGATAGAGTGTCTTCCGTAGAGGCTTAGCAAGATGTAAGTTCTCCACCTGGTCTCTTGGTTGGTCTCACCTGGCCTGGCATCCATCATGTGGCATCTCACTTTGTGGGCTTGCCTCAACTAACATGTTTAGAGCATTAAGCAAAGGGAACATACCTCAAGGGCTCTGGTCAGGACAGACTCATCTGAGATGGAAAGATAGCTGCCTGGCCATCGGGTCTAACCTAGTCACAGTTATACAGGAATGGTCTCCAGGCTGTTCTATGCTCCCTGCCTAGTACTCCAGATCCCTACCCAGAGAGAACCCTCCAATATGGGACAGTCCACTCCATGAGCACCATTCTCCCCATTCACACAAAACATGTGCAACAGATGAATGTGTGAAGGAGGATTGATCATCAAAATGAAAAGCCCACACAGGAAACATCCGTTAGAAGATTTTACTATGCTGGAAATATCATGAAATCACATGAGGATAGCAGATGAGAACCATTGTTAGTTTTGGCTCATAGTTCTCGAACAGCGATTAGCTGAAATGGCAATTATGAGCCAAAACGATTGCTATATTAGTACAAGACAGGGATTGACTTGCAAGCAGGAACACACAGCCTGTGGTGTTCTTTAAAAATGTACTCTCCAACGGTGTGCCATGTTAGCTCTTCGACACCTTCCCATCTTTGCCCAAACTACGAACTTGGCAAACATGTTCCCTTAGCGTGAAGCAGCTGCACCTTGCAGGGCTTGAATTGATCAGAAGCCCAAGTGAGGTGCAGCTTAATTTGTACAAAAGTCCCAATGAATGTTCACCACTACATAGCAAGTAGACACTTTTAAAATCGAACAAAAGTGTTCAAGTTAGAATTTTCTCACTAACAATATTACTAGTAGAAATAATACTTTGATAAAAGTCTTTTTGCTATTTCTTATTTATAATGTTGTAACTGTGCCATGAGCCTTGGAAGGTACAAGGAAGAGTTGCTGGTGTGAGTGGTGGTGTGAGTGGTGGTGCTAAAGACTAGTTTTGTTGTCATGCTCTCCGTGATTCCTAGATGACTTGCTGGAGTGGGCTATATAGATCCGGAGGGGATGTGTACTGGTGCGCAGATAGGGCTACAGCAAGAAGAAGGGGTTTCAGCTTGTCAGGAGTGCGGGGTGCGGAAGGCTGTGGGACCCCAAAGCCACCACTCATGCATAAGTGGGAAATCTGCACCGTTCCCCAGCTCTGAGTTCACAACTTGTGTGCAAGGCCCTTCTTCACTCTGAAAAGCCTCACACAACATGTTCTGGTTTACTCCTCTGTGTACAGTATTGTACATTTTTCAAATTGTAGTCGGATATTCCGTTTTTGAGATTTCCTCTTGGTCATGGTTTGTTGTTTATGGCACAGTTCCCAAAATGTAACTCAAAAAATGATAGCCAATAAGATAACTGAACCCTATTTCTGTGATCAAACAATAGAACTGGCGGTGCTCATGGGTGTTGCTAGGTCTGGAAAAGATCAGGGGCTAAGATAATGTCGGGACTGGCGGGATTCGGGCTAGCTATAGCCTTTTGGTTGTAGTCCCTGAGCTTCTATCCGGGGCTACAACCAAAAGACCCGTGGCTATAGCCCCCTCAGCCCCCTCTAGCAACACCTCTGGGGGTGCGAATGTTCAAAGGGGCCTGAGCCACTAGGATGATAGCGCAAGCACGGGTCTCTGTCCAGAAATATCCTAGGAATAGATTTTGTGAATACAATTTATTTGAACATCCCAACATTCTAGAGAATACATAGAGGCATCATTGAGTCAGTGCAGAGGAAAACATAGTTGTCATGCAACACTATTTACTTAGACGGTTGTATACTCTGAAGGTGTGGACCTTAGGTTAACTCCCCTAATGAAGAGTTAGTGGTAAATAGATTCTATGCCTTTGATCTTTCATAGGTACATGCTTTTACTGTTTTCCCCCAAATCATGTATGTTTTCAATCTGTTAAACCTATACTTACGAACATTGTAGTTTGACAAATTGAATGTATCAGTCTAAACAACCATCCACCTGTTGTTTAAGAAGGGGCTTTCTTGTTTGGAATATATTAAATTAATTCAATTATAGTGTACATCTTATTAGTAGAAACGACAAGCATTAATGAGTCTATTATTCATGTACACATTTTGGTGAATTTGGATTGCCAACAATATATAAGGTGTACATTTCTTGCATTATAGGTAGGTATCACACGTATATTACATCTTTTATATTTGAAATCAAATCAATTGTTATTGCAAAACCGCCTGTTTCTTGCCCGTGCGTGTGGGAGTGACACTGTTAAGCTGGGTTTCCCAGGTTCGTAAACAGAACCTAAAATAAAAGTTGATAATTGTGCATGTCTTATTTAAGGGTGGTTGATAAATTGCACTCAATCAGGTGTTGCACGGTTAAATATTACTGTAGCATTAAGATTATGAGCCTAAAAGTAAATACTCGTTTATTATTTCACATCTTTTTCAGTGGGTTGACTGCATCCAACAATTAGATGCATCTCAGATGTTCCTTTGTGATAAAATCACATGTGTGATAAAATCACATGTTTCTAGTGCTTTTTAACACAGGCATGAAGCTTGGCGAAACCTATCAGGCCTGCTCGCTACGGTGCGGCTTGTCGGCGTGTTGGGTGGGTGTGTGTCGACTGGCGGTGACTTGTGCTCCCTCCCCGTGGCTTTGAGGCTCGAGATTGAGGTGTTTCTTGTGTCTCTCGAGGTGCGTTTGGGAGTGCCTTTTGCACCTTTTGCACCTCCTGTGTACCGGCTAGCGCTATCTGGTGTGACACGGATTGTCCCGCCGAGCGTCTTTGTTTCCTCTGGGCCAACCTGGCACTGCTGTCTTGCCTTGTCAGTCTGGGCTGCTGTGGCAATCTACTTCTGGGTCTACTGGTGTACTGGCAGCCTGGCAGTCTTGGCCCTTCCTGTGGTGTGTGCAGTTACTTGTGAGTCTGTGGGGAGTATAATATACCAATTAGCACCGTGGAATGGGGCACTGGGGCTATTGAGGAAGACATACTTTAAGTTCCCACCAGAGTGGTTTATCCGTCGTTTAGATCTATATGGAGCTTTGTTGCTCTTTATTGCACAGAGTATGTCTAAAATTAGAACTAAAGCTAGCAAAGCCTATACAGTCCCCACCCAACCTGTGAATATATGCACGACCCCCTTGCTTAAGAATGGGCCATTATCGGAAGTTATGGCATTGAGTGCCTGAAAGAGGTGAAGATTGCAGGACATGAGACCACATCTTTCTGCAGATGAGGATGATTCTGGTTGTCCGAGTGTCCTCTCACCAAGTGCTTCCGCTAAGTTGTACACCGATATTCAAGGTAGAGGGAGTCTCCCTAAGAAGGATCCTATTGAATGTTGTCCTTTAGGGTCAACTATTATGATGCCATTGTTGCCTGCTGATGGTATGTCTACAGACAAACTAGTCCTTAACCAACTTCTAATGGAAAAAACAGAGACAGTTGACATGGAACCCCGAATTGTCGGATGGAGGAGATAAACAAACCTGTCAATTTGATCCAAATATTCTTATCCAATGGCTGCCAATTAGGGACAAGCTTATCGGAGAGCTAATTTATCTAAACATTTTAAAGATTTTTGCTTGTGGATTGATGTAATGGACAGACTGGCAGTGCAGTTTCAGCCAACGAAAGAAGACAAGTTCTGTCAATGGGATCAGATTGTAGATAAGATCGATCAGACATCCCAAGTTGCACAATATATATCTCAACTCTAAAACAAGTCAATGTAACCTGAGTTGCCTGACCCCCTTCCCCCATTGAAAAAATCAACTCCCAGGGGACAGGAAGGGTATACTTACTATGAATAGTAGGGATAATTTATGTCAGACAACCGTACAGCTGGAGCATACGAAAGTGCTATTGGATAAAAAAATGGTGAAACAGCGAACATCTTTACTGATCCAGCAAGCTCCGGCCATTGCCACTTCTATCATCGTTGGAAAGCAAGTCCAACCATCTTTGCCAACGTTGCAGATTGAAGAAAGAGAGGCGGTCCAAGTCCCTGTAATACTGGTTAAACAGAATATCCCTAGCCCTAAATATAGTTTACTTACGATCTTGCGTATTGGTAAAACCTTTATGCCCCCAATTGTTGATGATTTCATGAAGAAGACCATTATGGATCATAGTAATTTCATCACCACCAACAACGTAGAGACCTCAGTGGGACATGAACCTAAAGATGCCCTAAGAAACAAGGTGCTGGCAGGGTTACGTCAAAAGACTGGCCCAGGTGTTGTAAGAATGTCAGACCTCAAAATCATTTGAAGGGTCTGATAGGTGAGATAGATCAGTGGCGCAGTCAGGACGGCAGGCACTGCATATTGTTGGGATGTGGTTTAAGTAACCTGCCATCCTATCTATCCATTTGCAATGATTTGTCGAGAGTCTCATCTGATCTGAAACGTTTCTGTTTTATCATACTGATGCCTGTGAAGAATGGACTTTCTCTGCATTTGATTTGTTGTATGTGTTTTTTTTACTGTTTGTTGTGCTCTGAGTTCTATGGGCATGTGGCACATTATAATAAATACATAATAATAATACTAATAATAATACTAATAATAATACTAATAATAATACTACTACTACTAATAATAATAATGATAATAATAATACATGGAAGCAGGAAACATGCAATGGAAATAAACATGTATTTTAAAATCACCAGTTTCTGTTCATAAGAATTGGCTTAAACCTGACAGAACACTCAAACAGTGAATTCCCCCCTACTATCTGGAAATGACTTTGAAGCTGCAGCTGTGTCTGGGAAGGAATTTGTTGGGGTAAGGTGCTAACAACTGTGTAAACAGAGAGGCAGCCCTTAATGAGCTTGTTAAGATGGGCCAATCAATAATCGATAGTCAGTAATGAAAATAACTCAAGAAAATCGAGTGAATACAAGTGCACAAGAACACCCAGGTTTATTCAAACGTGAACAGCCTGGAAAATACAAAATAGTATTCTTCAACGTTACAATGTAAAAGACAACATTTTAAGTACAAAATACATCATACAGGGCGTCATGGTTAGTGATAAGAAAACATTTTCTACCATTGGTTAGTGGAATACAGTACCTATACATCCTATAAATTATGGCTACTACTAATGTATATTTTTTAACTGATGGCTCCTCCTAAAGTCATCCTACTAAAAATGTTTATACTTTATTCTGCTACCTTATTGGTTGGTACCATGCACCAGAAGCCAACCTGGCAGACACAATCCTGTTTGGTCGGTGGTTTGCTCATCCGAACTTGGCACTTCAATGCAATAGCAAGATGCGTGGTGGGGAAGGAGAGATGAATGGACTGCTATGATTCAGTTTGAAGAAGTCTACTCCCTTTCCATTCCCAAGCCTGAAACCTTCATCTGCTTGTGACCATGATGCTGCCCCTGTGTCTGGCTGAACCATGGAAATAGCAGGTGCACTGTCTAGTTACACCAGGAATCAATTGTCATTGTTTCTGATCACGTGGTATGGGACCACTGCTCAGACCTCATTTACATATATTTATTGAGTTTTCTGCTATTCGAACTCGTATTTGATGCTCTGTGTGTTTATTTATTAAGAGGTTGCTTGTCACCGTAGCTTCTTGCACCTGGAGATCAAACGCTCTCTGTAGTTTCTCACTGCTACCAATAGAAACTAATTAACTTTTAGAGTTGCATGCTGTGCACTTCTGGGTAATGTTATCTGTTATGTTACGCTATTGGGCATTTGTATAGTGCCGCAATACCATTGGTATGATTTCAAAGCACTGTGGGATGAACGTCCTTGGGGAGCGTAGTCCAAGTCAGTGGAGAGAGTAGGATAGTGAATAGTGCTTGGGTGCACCCAATATGTGTGCAGCTAGGGTGGTTTTAGTGGTGTGTAGTTGCATTCTGATGCTAGGCATGGTGCAGTGGTTGTGTGAGATCAGTAAAATGTGAGCAGCAAGGACAATTAGACTTGGGTAGCTGCATTCTGGCGGTATTGGAGCTTGTGAATGGGATTATATGTGCAGCTAGGCTGTTTTTTTACATGGGTTATAGCTGCATTCTACAGACTGTTGAGGTGTTCATGGGGGTGTATGAGTATGTGTGTAGCTAGGCCGAATTCACTGACGGGTAACGCTGCATTCTATTGTTTCTTGGTGCAGAATAGAGAATTAGCATATTGGTATGTGTGACCGTCGGATTGGACGGAGTCCCTGTTCCTGATAACCTTTCAGTGCCTGCCGAGGTGTCTGTATCTCCCTTTGAGGTTCAGTGCTTTACTTCAAGCAATTGCGGGTCTATGGTCATACCTGTGTCTTGTAGAGTCTGCAATTGCTTATTGGAAGACACCTTCTCAGGGTTCAGTTACATCCAGTTCAGTTCTATCTGTCCTAGGACTACATCCTAAAAGTGATGACTGGTGCTCAGTGAGCCTGAAAGGTCCAGCATCAGCGTCTGTGGCCATCCGTGTGTCTTGCTGAGTCTACAATTGCTTATTGGAGGCACCTTTTCAGTGTGCAGTTGCATCCAGTTCTGTTCTATTGAACGCATGAGTACATCCTAGATAGGATGACTGGTCCTCAGTGAACCCGAAGTTCTAGCATTAGGCCAGACCTTGTTATTGGTGCTATGTCTTACTCACAATATTACGTGCAGCCAATGTTTTTATTGTGGAGACTCCACACCAGCCTCTGCAATATCTCCAAAGTGACAGAATTCGAGCCGGGAATGTGAGTAATTCCCGAATTACTTCCTGGATTCTGTCAATGCAAGGCTTTCCTGCGGAGGTCCGATATGGCCAAAACAAGAAGAGTCCCCTCGCGCAAGGTCTGGCTGACTTGCATGATTGTGCCAGAGAAAACTGTCTCGAGGACGAAAGTCTAAAAATCCTCAGCGGAATCTAGAAAGATCAGCTGAGAGTATGAAGACCCACTATGACCTGAAAACTTCCAGGAAGGAATATCAGGTGGGGGACCGGGTCTATCTATACAATTTCCAAAGGAACCAGGCCAAACAGCGAAAATTTCTGCCTACATGGAAGGGACCCTTTGAGATTATAGACAAAATCTCCCCTGTGGCCTACAAGATCCGCATCCCCAAAGGCGGTTTGGCAGAGGGGGAAGACAAGGGGGTCCACATTAACCAGTTGAAGTGTTGCCATCCCAGGCACACTCTGCAACAACTGGAGGAATCCTCTGGAATCCTAGAGGGTACTGTCTCAGAGTAATTCAGTTCTAACTTAAAATATCCTACATATCGCCTATCAAATTCTGAGTTTCTCAATGTGGGTGTTTTCATTTTTGAATGCAAAAAGAAATGTGCATGTTCATATGTTTTGACTATAAATTTATATGCCACCCCACTATATCAATGGTGGGGGAAAAATGTCTATGAATAGGTATTGCCGCTCTTCCTTTGTCGTCCTAGGAGAAAGAAAACCTGTAGACTGGCCAAGGAGGACGATCCGGAGACCGGGAGCAGAGACGCGAGGGGCCCGGGGTACCGCCCAATATTCCCATCAGGACCGGCGAGGAGAACCGATCGATCAGTACCAGATGGAGGAAAAGATGCTGAACTGTGCCATCTATTGGAAGAAGATGAGGAAACATCCCAGGTCTTGCGAGTCCCATCAGTGAAACAGAATGGCCATCGCAAGAGGGGGGCTTGTGGGATGTTTTTACCCATGTATCCGAGCCCTACCTCAAAACTGTGCAGTACTGACATGGAAAACATCATGATGGCCAGAGCTTCCCAGAAAATGCACAGGGAAATGCATGAAGAATAGGCTGCCACTCATTTTTGCCGATGTTATGGGCACAGAAGGGCACTGCCTAAAACCACCATTGGACTACCCACACAGTAGTCTGAAACCATCGGGAATGGCAATGCTGATTGCCAAAAGCAACCTAGAATTGTGGGGAATTCATTTTCTTAAATCCCAAAAATGGGTGCATTACCAGTACTCACCACTATCAGAAAGCCGGCGTTTTAAAACAACACCAAAGAAAGACTTACTGAGAGGTGGATACAATCTAAAGTTATATTCTGAAGTGACTTGAAGGTTTATAACAAGACTGGCTGAGCTGTGGATTTCAGCAGTTTAAGCAAATTTGGACTGAAAGACACTAAAAATCTAAATGTTTAAAAGAAATGAGTGACCTACTTTTGAGTGTCACATAGGTTGCAATTGTTTAAATGTCATAGTTTTAAACTTAGAATCAGCATTCTAGCTGCATATGTAAAAATGATTAATTTTATTTGAATGCAGAAAACTGGGTAACTAAAAGTGACATTAGCTGGGGCCTGGCTTAAGGAACTGAATTCTGCCCACCAGCTACCCCCGACAGGAGATGAGACTTGCACAACAGCTGTGTTCCCAGGCCTATCTGCCTTTTGCTGCTCCCACCAAAAGGGATATGACACTTCCTTGATTGAATTACCTGGGCTCTGCAGGAAATTGAACAAAGCCCTGTCCTGACTCAGGCAAATGTTTTATTATGGGGGCCATAAAAGTGGCTTCCTCCTGGAAGGAAAGGGGAGGAGCACTGCCTGTGAGAGCAAGCTGGCTTGGCAGAACTGGAAAAACCAGAAATTCAACCTTGTGCTGGGGGGAAACCACACCTCTTTGGGGCCAGAACATAACTCTAAAAAGATGGATCATTCATAGAGCGGACTTGTGAAAATTATTTAAATGATACCATAATTCTTGTGATTTTTCTGGCCACATTTTAAGAGGTTTTTAGAACCGGTGGTATGATCTGGGGGCAAGCTAGCAGTTAAGAGGGTATTACTTAAAATGTATGCATGTTAAAAATCTGACACTTCATCAAGTAATGTCCATACTCCTTGCGCACATGTGTACAAATTTGGGGTAATGTCCGATATTACGAAACCAGTTAAAAAGTGCAAATGTTGCCATTTCTGAATGCAAGCTCCCAGGAAGAGCAGATTTGGACAGGGTATACCTCCTGTGATATGTGATGGGTGCATGTAATTTTAAACAAATGTGTACCTGTGCAAATATGTCTTTTGGGTCAAAATATAGATTGTGTGTAATTTGACAGGGGTGGGTTCTCTGTACCATAAACAGACCTCATCATGATGACGCTTCATTTCATTCCCCCAATCAAGGGGAAGAGGATGAAGTGGCCAATGACAAGTGGAGAGGGGTAGGGCCTAGGAAGCTAGCCTCTCCACCCATTTTCAAAACACATAAAAGCAGACAGTCAGGACAGATAGGGACATTCAATTCCATTTGCTGCAACGCGCTCTGCCGGACCACACAACATCCAGAAGATACTAGATTCCACACTTAGACTTTAAAACTCCAAAGAACTTGATTCAGAACTCAAAGCAAGGGCCTAAACCCACAAACTGAGAACTCTTCTCAGTGGGTCTCAGCATCCAGCAAACCTAACAGCGATATCAGCATCCAGGAGCCATGCAGATCAGCGCTGGGTCCAGAGAAAGCTGTGCAGAAAGATCCAGAAGCAGTGCTGTACCCAGAGAAAGCAGAGCAGTTCGCAGAACCAGAGGCAGAGCAGAGCTGACCCAGACCGCTGTTAGCAGAACCAGAGAGCTGACCCAGATCACTGTGAAGTGCCGAGACCAGACCGGAGTCCAGTCTAAAACCTTACCAGATCCGTGGTGAGGCCTATTTCTAAATATATTGTGAGTACCTAGCAGAACTGTGCAGAACCAATCTCTTAGTTAAAATAATATAATTCAATCTATTTTAATCTAACCAGAACCGTCTCCTAACTGTCACCTGTCATTTGCAAAGCTGTCACCTGTCATTTTCTAGTTGCTAGCTGTCACTTGTCTTTTTGAACTTTAAAATTTCAAATCTGAAAAACGACCTTTACCATATCGCTCAAATCTTCGTGACCGTTTGTCGTAGAGACTTGCAGTAACTTTCCTCTGAAAGCTGGGAATCTTGGCTTTTCAAGGAACCTAGAACCGCATTCCTACCCCCAATACTTTTGCCGCAATCGCGAAAGACGCACTCGCGAATTTGCCGCGATTTGCAAATTTCTCCACGTGTGAAAACAGCAGCTTCCTTGCTCTCCTTGCTAAAAATTCGTTTGCCTCTTAAGAACCATCCCTGAATCATTGCTAGAGTGAGCCTGGACTAAAATTAACTAGATACCACTCACCCTGAACCTCTAGGGGGAATTAAAAGCATTTTAGCATATTTTTCACTTCATTGCCAGCACATGTAAAAGCATTTTGGGCCTGTGTTTCAAACTTCTGTAGTCTAAGCTTGCTGAGGTGAACTGAATTAAATTTGATTGTATTTCTGAAAACTGTGTGCTTCCTTCCATTTCCTTGCATTGCATAAAGGGGGGAGTGGATTGCCAGAGAAAAGTGATTACATTGTTTTGTTGAAATCATAATGAGTATTTCTGTACTGCAATTTCATTCCACCTTGCATCCATTTGAAACCATCAAAGTATTGTTGCTATCTTATCCATCCTATAACCACTCATCATTGATTATAAAGAAGTGTGCTAGTGCCAGACTATCCATTATTGATTACTGCTCAGATTAAGTGTGATATTCAATTATTAATTTATTATAAAGTGTGATATATATATATATATTGTTTAAATTATCAAATAAACCTTTAAACTTGCAAAACAGAACTACTTCTTGGCTCAGTGGGGTCAGGGGGATTCCAAGAGAGGGGTGTTATATAGGGGTAGTCATCCAGAACGCATGAACTGGACATAAAGATATATCAATAAGGGTTTCCATTCAGTACCCCAGACTAGGCATTGACTTAGCTGTAGTGTTGAATTGAATCCTCTTACATTACAGATGAGTAAGATTGGCAAAGATAGACATCTCTTGGACTGATACATAGTGCATACCTGGAGGAGGACAATGATCAAGCTCAGTCGTGGCGTAAGTACATAAGTGCTATTAGGACTCGGGTTAGGACTCTAGGGCATTGGTTTCAGACAAATGGAGATAGACATCTCCTGGCCTGAGGGCGTAGTGTTTACCTGGTGGAGGACAATGGACAAACTGCAAAGCCCATTTATAGCGTATGAGCAGAAGTGCTACAAGGCCCATTGTTTGGGTCCTGGGTATTAGATTTCTAGACTTTATTAGGGTAGCAGAAGCACTGTGTTGGCACCTGAGAGCAGCTAGGTGCTTATTTCCAAGCATGTAGGGGGCCAGACGTTTCATAGCGTTCAATTTAGTTGATAATTGGAGCTAGCTCCACTGTCCCGGTTGTTCATGCCTGCCCGTATTGAAGGGTTATCAGGCCATTGGTGGTAGGTCGAGTGGCCAGAACGGTCCCTTACATGATTTTAAGGGAAGAGCCAGGTTTTGAGTGCTTTCCAGAAAGCCATGTAGTCTTGCTGTGTCCAATACCGGGAGGCACTGACTTCCACAATTTAGTCACCGGGGTTGTGTAGGCAGACCCTCCAATCCTGGCCGAATTGGATGTGGGGACCACTACCACTGGGAGGAGGGCGGTGCTTGACCTTAGGGTGCGGGTTGGGAGGTAAGGCGTAATCTTTTCTAGTAGGTATTTGGGGTCTGCTTTGTGCACCGCTCTGCATCCAATTGAGAGCCAATGTAGGGTGCGGAGAGCAGGTGAGATGTGATCCTTTTGTCCCAGTGCAAGAAGCAATCTGGCAGCCGAGTTTTGCACTCTTTGAAGATTCTTTTGTTGGGAGGCTGGTGCATCCAGCTAGGGGGTTGTTTGACAATGGACATAATTGCAGCTCATTTATTTGGGGTAGGTGAGGTAAGGGAAAATGCTTTCCCGAAGCCTATACATTGGATACATTGTTGATGTGGTGAGACAGAGTTAGGTTTGAGTCCATTTTGCAGCCAAGGTTTTTGACAGTGGTGGTGGTAGGGGATTGGGGGCTGACGGAGGGTGGCCAGGGAGATGGTTGGGAGAATAGAGTTGTTTTGAGGCATACCATGATCTCCGTTTTCCCCTGGGTTCTGAAGGAGATGGTTACTCGTCATCCTGCGGTCAATGTCAGTGAGACATGCTGCTAGCTAGGATCAGAGATTGATTTGGGAATTCTCAAGATGATTTGTGTGTCATCTGCATAGTTATAGCAGGTGAGGTTGTGAGAGCGGATGATCACAGGCAGAGGGGTCATGTAAAGGTTGAAGAGAAGGGGTGAGAGGCAGGCACTTTGGGGTACTCCAGTGCTCACAGGGCATGCGGTGGAGAGGAAAGGGGGGTGATAGGTGATTTACAGTCTGTTAGTGAGGAATGAAGTTATCCAGTTGAGCGCTGAGTCTCGGATTCCTAGAGAGTGTAGTCTGTCAAGAAGGAAGGTGTGGTTAACCATGTCAAACGCTGCCGAGAGGTCAAGAAGCGCAAGTGCTGCGCATCCTTCAGAGTCTGTAGTGGCTTTGAGGTCATCCCAGATAGAGGTCAATGTGGTGTCTGTTGTGTGGCACAGACGGAAACCAGACTGCGCGGGGGCTAGGAGATTATTGGATTCCACAAAACAGGTGAGCTGTGAGTACGCAGTGCGGTCAATGAGCTTTGCCAAGAATCGGGTGTTGGAAATGGGCCTGTAGTTGCTTTGTAGGAGAGGGTCGGGGGATGCTTTCTTAAGAAGAGGTTTGACATGCACAGTTTTGAAGGGTTCTGGGAAGTTGGCGGAGGTAAGGGAGTCATTAAGGATGGACCTTGCAAGTTCTCCTGCACAAGTAGAGGTGAACATTTCTTTGAGGAGAGAGGCAAGACAAGAGTCAAGAGGGGAGCCGGAGGGTCGACTGTCGGATTGTAGTTTGACAAACTCCTCACTCGAGATATGGTTGAAAGAGCAAAATGAAGGGTCTCAGAGGGCAGGAGGGATGATTTCGTAGAGTGGGTTCTGCGTGGGCTGAGAGGTCGGAAAGTTTGGTGTTGAGGGTGGCTGTCTTGTCTAGGGCTGTTTTGTGGAAATGTTCAGAAATGGAGTTGCAGAGCATTTGTGAGGAGGTGGTCAGCGCGTAGGTCCAGAAAGGGTTCAGGAAGTCTGTGATGATCCTTTGGAGCGCTCTACTGCTGCTACTGGCGCTCAGAATTCTTTTATTGTAAATGGCCATATTGATGAAGGGGGCTGGCGGCGAGCTGGACGCCATGTTGCAATATCATATGTATCAAAGTGTAGTTAATTTTGGATGGGATACTTTAGTGTTCCTGTTGGTCTATACATTGATTCATATTAGCTTGCATGCACACGGAAAGATAAAATATTAAACCCACCAAATGTAAAAACATACATTTACAATAAAACAAATACATGGGGAATTCATGAATCTCACAAATAAATCAGAAACACGGTAGTCAAGGGCTGTTTTGCAAAGTGAACTTTGAAACTGGTTCTGTGAGGTTTGAGCAGCCAGGGGATAGGTGAATAAGTAACTTCATCACCTTCACTGTCAGTACAGCTCTAGAAAAAAGCTATGGGTTTTTATGGTTTGATAAGTATCGTAGATAGTAGATGTAATTTCCTGATGCCTGAGAGCGTGACAGAAGGAGTTTTGTTATATATTTTGGTCAGTAGCGTAAAGTGAGGTAAGCCAGTGCCTAAGGCTATTCAGGAGATTCAATTGTGTGATGAAGTGGGAGTTTTGTAGATTGGAAAGTTTCAATGGAAAATTGACCTGGGGAATGATATAGCATCACTAACTCAAAGAGAAATCATTCACCTAGCCTTCGTCATATCGCAGGGAATATTCATGCAAGCCATGTGCAAATCAAGAGTTATGGTATAAACAGCTTAGGTCAGTTATTGCTAGTAATGAATTACATTTCAATACCAATGTTTAACCATGAGCAGACATCATGACATACTAGGGATGAATCCTAAGAAGAGGTGTTATGAATATTTTCTGAAGATGACTATTAAGATAAAACTGGCCAAATAAAAATGAAGGAATTGGGAAAAGATGGGATTTCTTTGACAATAGTTTTGCCCAATCATGTTTGTGGGGTGGATTGCAATAAAGTATTTGGGAGTGTTTTCACTTTTGCAAACTTTATAAAAGATGTATATTGATGTGTTAGTTTGGTCCTGCAACGTCTGTTGCTGTTTATTGTACTGTAACGTCCAAGTTAGGAAGCTACTTCCCACACAATAAATGTGTCGCACAAGAAAGCGCTTTTAATTTTCTATTAGGTTCTTTTTTTATAAGGCCTCCAACCCGTCTCACACACAACCTCAACAAACACCCAGTGTCACAATGGACTAGGAACCAGGCCGGTGTGTATCAAAAAGACATTTATTAATATATTTATTTAGGTAAATTAGGACAAACAGATTACAGCAGCCACCAGTGTTGTGGCAACACCAATACAAAATATCCTTTTTAGTAAAGTACCAATGCAGACACGACACCAGAATATGTAGTTACACCAGCTACCCTTTACGACACTGCCTCTCCCCCCAATGCATGCAAAGAACAGTTCAAAGCACACAAGAAAAATGAACAGAGTTATGATTTTCTCCTAGCACCCCTCACCCCCCAGACCTCCACTAGGCTTAATTACTTTTAATTGAATGCAGTGGCAGGGAGTAGGAATGCAAGGGGAAAGTCAGTTAGTGTGTGGTGCTCAAAGAAACAATATGGGAGACAGAAAGGAAAGGGCAACATTCGTTTTGCAAAGTGGTAATATGGGTTTTTAAATTATTTATCACAACTGCTATGGGAAAGAATATACATGAAGGGAATTTGTTTTTCTTACCCCTAAAAGGACACACAAGGCTTGAGGATTATGGTCAGAACAGAATGGGAAAATCAATGTTGGGAGGTTTGGTCACAGAGGCAGCAGAGGAGACAGAGATGCAATGGGAAAAATGTGTTTTGACACACCTGACAATAACACACAGGGAGTTAGGATTATTATCAGAACAGAATGGGAACATTCGATTTTGGGATGTTTAGCACAATGGCAAGGTGAGAAAGAAAATGCAAAATGGAAATTTGTTTTTTAGTGCACAATGGCACACAGGGACAATTTTGTTTTTACACCCTGCACACACACGTGAAAGCAGGGCTTGGGGTTTAATTCTTTTGGCAAATCTTTATGGCTATACCAGCTGACAACACACTGGGAAAGGTGTGTTAGTTTCGAAGGCCAACAATACAGATCCAATGAATTTCAATGGGGGAATTAATTGATTTACTTAGAGAAGTATCCTAAGGATCTCCACAGGCAAATTGTGATTTTTCAAGGGGACAATACCTAAAATACACAGCCAGGTAGTGGATTCTTCAATAGGGAAATGACTAGAAAACACAGACAGGTAGGAGATTCTTCAATGGGGAAATTACTAAAATACAGTGGCATATAGGTGATTCTACAATGGGGAAATGACTAAAATACACAGGCAAACAGGATTTTTCAATGGGGGCATATCTAAGACAATGCTGAAAAGAATACAGGGCTTATGCAATCTATTGCTTGAGGTATTTCTACTTACAGGAGAGGTCTGGATGGGACATCAGATAGCATAAGGGCACCACTGCCTGGACAGCCAAAAGGGTCAGTCACTGGTCTCCAATCTTTCCTTCCAAGGGCCCCAACCAGTTTCTATGTGTCCACTCCAAGATTATGCCTCCCTCTGCTGGGATGTTTCTCCAGATTTCAACAGCAGATCAACTCATGGGATTAGTGGGAACTGTCCTGCTCTGAGGCGGGCTGACTTGGTTATAGTGCCAATGACATCACTAACTTGTCATAATTCATGCAGAAGGGATTGGGTAATGCTCCAGTACCCTACTCCCACATGTGTGCTGATAGGACCAGGGAATGTGGGAGTGCTTTGGGACACTAGGATAGGAGAGCACTTCATCATCTCACTTCGACAGGTGGGCTCGGTCCTGTCTTTGCATTTAAAATCTTACTACCTTGCAAGTACCCTTAACTTTCAAAACTTTACATGTATGAATACATTTTTGACATCTATATTTTCTTGCAGGTCAATTGACACTACTCATAAGTCTGTAATTGCTGTGCATAGCTATAGTTTTTCTTCATTTACTCCGGAAACATATCAGTGAAAAATACGCCATTTTACGTGCATCATAAGAATTATGACTGGCATGTTTTATCAAATGTTCACATCTCTGGATTTCACAAGAAGGCCCAAATCACATTTTCATGAATACATTTAGTTGTGTTTATCTCACAAAAATCATTTTGGGATGACCAGAAGGGGTTAATTGTTATCTTTCCACAAATCTTACAGTGACTATTGCACAATGTGTATTGTACATTCTATGCGATTCTCTCATTTAAAAGCAATGGAGCATTTTATATTCTGTCCCACTCTGCCCCCACATTTGCTAAAGTTTCAGTTTCCCTGTGCCTGTGACATCAAGAGAGGGATTTGAGTTTTCATTAGCCTGCCCCTTCAAGACCTAATGACCACTAATGCACTTTTTATGTGAATTGTGACCCAGAGGTCACCTTTGCTGGAGAACAGACCCCCTGTTATCTGGCCGACTCCATGTCTCCCATCTCAAAAGCATTTTAAAGTTGTATTTTTAAGGACATAGTCCTGATTGATGAGGATACCCCAGGCCTGCCTTCAGGACAGCAAATGGGAGATCCTGGAGCTTGGTTTCACATCTGAAGAAATGGCTGGCAGCAAACCTAAATGCATTTAAAAGGACATTTTATAAAATACACTGTTTCAAACTATGCAAGCTATTTGAACATTGTCCATTTTGTGAGCTTGTGCATGGCAGAAACCCTATTAACTTTTTGGAAGTTTGATGAGCATTTTGCTGTACATATTATGAGTTTACAGGGGAAAACAAAATTACATGCATTTGTTTATTTCACAGCAAAGGCTTTGTTTCACTGTGACGGCTTGAAACACAATCTTCATTTAAGATACTGTGCACTACGATTCCTGGGAATATTAGTTCAGATGTCCATGTGTGTTTTTGTTCCTTCATGAAAGGTGGTTCCCATATTTAGGTTGGTTCACACATTAGGTACATGTGTGTTTTTGTTCCTCAATGAAAGGCAGTTTGCATGTTTTAGTATCTTCAGATTTTTAGGCCCACTTCCTCTCCTTTTTGCTTTTTCCCACATTATTCCAGCGCAGGCCTTTTACTTAGGGGCATGTACCCCAATGACTCTGCCCTTTTATTTCTGGCATCCGGGGCTATTTCACCCCACAAATCCCCCCTCCTGGCTCTTTGATTTATTATGCAGAGAGAAGAGCAAGGAGAGAGTGGGGTGTCCCTTTTATGTGGCCTAGGTTCCTTCCAGGGATCTCCCTTAGAGTGTGTCTGCTCTCTTCCTGGTCCTTATGAAGTGGTGCACTGGTCTGCTTGCCACACTTTTTGGAACTTTTTCCGTTAGGTTTTTGGTCCCGGATCCCTCCCTTTTCCAGAGCCTCCTCCTCTGGCCTGTAGAGGCAAGGAGTTATTTAATCTGCCAAGAAGAAAGAACAGATTAAGTATTTCCTACAATAATATTGTCCCAGGTAGAAACGTGAAAATGGACAACAAAAGAACAAGAGACACATCACTGTATATAACATCACAACCATTTCTTACATGACAATCATTTGTAATCACTTCAAAATAAGGATAATTGGTTCTACTTCCTGTAAATGTGTGATTATTTCATCGAGGTTCCAGTTCTTTACCTTACTTTTCAGATGTTTCCTGGGCTCTACCCTCACTGGGTTCTTCAATCAGTCGCAAGTTCTGCCTGGGATGACAGCTCTTCAACTGCTTGACGTGACGCCATTTCTATTCCATTTGTTCTCCTTTAGGGATGCAGATTTTATAGGCGACGTGTGAGATTTTATCTACAATTTCAAAGGCGCCGCGCCAGGAGGGGAGGAACATACGCTTTGGTCCGATTCCTTTGAAAATTGTACAAGTAGACCCTTTCTCCTACTTGGTTCTCTTTCTTGGTTGTCTTTAAGTCATAGTGGGTTTTCATCCCCTCTGCCAACTTTTCTAGATTTTGCTGAGCGTAAGCTGAAGGTTTTTTTGCAAATTCTCAATGTATTCATGGGTCGTGGACCCATTGATGAGGGTCTGCTCTTGAGTTCTGAGAGCAGATGCTGAGGTAGCACCATTTTTTGTCCAGTCATGCTCGAATGATGACATTTTGCTCACAGAAAATGGTGTAGACCTGATGGCCACCAGGACAAGCAGGAATTGGATGTCCCAACTAGGCCCAGAGTCCACCATAAACTTCTTTAGGATGCCCACAATCGTTTTTTTTTGGTCCTCTCAACTCCCCTACTCAAGACTGGGTGGTAGGCAATGTGGAGTTTTCTCTTTACCCTGAGTATCTCCCACATCTTTGTCATCACCTCACTGGTAAAGTGATTTCCTCGGTCCGACTCAATCCTTTGGGGAAGGCCAAAATGCAAGAAGATGTGATTGATCAGGAGGGCAGCAGCTGTTTCTGCCTTGCAATTTGGGGCTGGGAGACATTCCACCCACTTGGTGAACAAGCATGTCATGGTCAACATGTACTTGTTTCCTCTATAGGAGCAAATCATGGGCCTGATGAAATTTACTTGCAAATCTGACCAACGCAGTGTCATTCCCCTTGTCTGTAGCGGAGCTCGGTGTGTGAAACAACTTGGCTGAAACTGAGCTCACACAAGACACCCCTTTTAGTATTGGTCAAGTTCCTGACCCATGTGTGGCCAATATGCGACCTCTCACAAGATTCCCAAAGTTGTATGAAACACCCTATGACCGGCAGTGGCTGCATCATGGGTGTGACTTAACATCAGGCTTCGGAATGAGTTAGGTACAACTCACTGGTCAGTTCCAGAGATGGATCGCCGTACCAACAAACCATCTTGGATTCTGAATATTTTGGAGAACTTCATCAACACCCTGAGATCCTCATTCCCAACATAATCGGATTCGGTCAGAGGAAAATTCACGGGCTCTTCAATGGGTTGATAAAATTTCCTAATACTCGGATCCCCTTTTTGTGCCGTAATCAAATCAGCATCTGGGGTTTCCTTATTCCGCTGGGCAGTTGAGAGTTCATTTTGTGCATGCGTTTTGGGCCTGGTGACAGCAGTGACCTGGATTTTCCCCAGCAAGGATTACATTTCTATGAGTTCCCAGTGGATGGCTCTGGTTTTGGCCAATTGGTCAGCCAAATAATTTCCAGTTTTGTCTGGTCCCTCTATTCTGGAGTGACCCTTGATCTTTTTCCAGTAAATAGTCATCTCATTAGAGGTGACCAGATCATCAATGGATTGTATTAATTTCCAATGCTTGAGTGGTTTGTTATTTGCGCACAGCATGCCTCAATTTTTCCAATTAATCAGATGCTCCACAAGCTCATTCCTGACATAATCTGAATCAGTGATTATGACCAGTTCTTGGAGTTGGTGTGGCACGGCAGTGGGGATGGCTTGATGTACCACCCTCAACTCTGCCACCTGACTAATTCGGGGACCGATCGTGTACCCAGCAGAGTGCTCCAGGGCATCATTCACCCAGGCATTCCCAATTACAACCACCAGTTCTTTTTCCCCGTGATTATCAACATGGTAGGAGCACCCATCCACATAAACTGTGGGTATCCCCTGGCTCATGTCTTCCTCATAGACTTTTTGCAGTTAAGTTAGATACGCCTCCATGTTGTCTTTGGTTCTTAGACTTTCGTCCTCGAGACAGTTTTCTTGGGCACAGTCATGCAAGTCAGCCACACTGTTGCGCTTGGCGACTCGTCTTATTTTGGCCATATCTGATCTCCACAGGAAAGCCTTGCATGGACAGAGTCCAGGAATTAATTCTTGAATTACTCACGTTACCTGCTCGGATTCGGTCACTTTGGAGATATTGCAAGGGCTGGTGAGGAGTCTCGACAATGATATGCTCCCCCTGGATGAATGGGTGGTAATTCTTCAATGCCCACACCATTGCCAGCAGCGCCTTTTCACAATCGTTGAATTTTTCCTCCACAGAAGACAAAGTCTTGCTCGCATACGAGATGACTTTGTTGACTTTGTTGTGCTTTTGGTATAATACTGCTGTTAAGCAAGTATTTGAGAACCCTGTCTCCAAGAAGAACATCTTGTTTTTTATGGGCTAAGCCAAACAAGGCACTTGGGAAAGGTTTCTCTTGAGTTATTTTACTGCCTCGGCTTGCTCTGGACCCCACTCCAACTTGACCCCAGGGTTTAGTAAATGTACCAAGGGTCTTATGACCTCTGCCTAGTCCTTTATGAACGTCCTACTATAATTGGTAAGTCCCAGGAGGCTTATAAATTCATGCAGAGTCATAGGGTCTTTCAATTTCAGTAAGGCTTTCACCTTTTTCACCTGGGCACTGAGACCCTTGGGTGATTTCATGCCCTATGAAGTTCACACAGGTCCTACACCACTGTGCCTTGTGAAAGGACAGTTTTTCTTCGGGTTTCTACAACTGGGTCAGAACATAGTGTATTTCAGCTATGTGTTCCTCCACAGTCAAGCTTTTGATTAGAACAACATCTACATAGGCCTGATTTCCCCTTTCGCCCAAGTCGGGCATGGCCTTATGCAGAAAGATGGTAAGTTTGCTGCCAGAGTTTATGTATCCAAAGGGAGTTTGGGTCCATGTGTATTGCTGCCCTTGAAGGTAAAGGCAATCTTGTACTGGTCTTCCCTACTCATGGGTACTGTCCAGTAACCGTTGGTTAGGTCAAATGGCGGTATACACCTTTGACCATTGGATCTGGGCCAGTCCCTGATCGTTGTAGGGAAGAGGCCATCTCGACATGTGGACCCGTTTGTTTAACTCCCTAAGTCCTGCGCAAAGTCTCCATTGGCCATTGGGTTTGAGTTTCCCCCGTACCAGGTTATTAAAGGTACTGTGGACTGGATGACTTATCCCACAGGATTCTAAGTTCTTTATAATCTCTGTGAGTGACTCCATAGATGTGAGAGGCAACTGGTATTGCTTCACAAATACGGAAACCATCGCAGGGTCCGTTGGTATGGAAGTTGAATGAATCTCGGTGCGACCACAGTCGTACGAGTCCACTACAAAGATCTCTTGAAAATCCCCAAATACCTGTTTCAGCTTCTGCTTTTGCTCCTCGGCCACACAGGCATCAGCAAGGTTGATTTGTTCTTCAACCATCTGCCTGGAAATACCTCAGGTTTAGCAATTTCGGCGGTATCCTCAAGTTGAGTGGAGAGATCTCTTGTTATGGTGTTGGCCTGGACATGAGGTTTCAAGGAGTGGAGGCAGTCACTGTTGACTTGAAATACCACCTCATCCTTTCTGATGTCACAGGTTACCTTTTCCCCACTATAAGGGAAGGAAGAGGACACCAAGCAATTCCCCCCTTGCCGGGTGAAAATCTTTTCCAGAGGGATTGTTGGGTGTCCTGACCCACGTTTGAGCTATCATGCTGCAACATTTGGTGCTGTGGGCTTAGAAAATCCAAGATGGCCAAAAAGCCCACATGTGCACACTAAAATGGTTGCCTAACTTGCCACCCACCAGTGCGAGCAGGATGGGCCGGGGTGCCATGAGTGAAATGTGTGCCAAAGGAAAAACCGCACTTTAAAATCACCTTTTGTTTCTCTGAATGCCAGCTCAAAATGCCTCTTTTCAAACATTGCAACACATCCAAAAATCTCACTGAACACCAGCGGACATCTGGCAGAATGAAGTATGTGTGCATACTAAATCTGGGAAGTTGAAGAGCCCCAAAATAATGTTCATAACAAGACTGGCTGAGCTCTGCAGGTCAGCAGCAGCCTAACTGAAACTGGATTTAAAACTACCAAAAATCGAAAATCTTTAAATTAACTGAGTGACCTACTTTTGAGTGTCACTGTTGAAATGTCATAGTTTTGAACTTAGAATCAGCATTCTAGCTGCATATGTAAAAATTGTCTTGACTTAAACTGGGGAACAAAAAGTGCCATTTTATCTGAAACCTGGCTTAATGAAACTGAATTCTGCCTGACATCTACCCCACAGGAGTTAAAACCTGCTCAGCCACTCTTCCCCTTGCCAAAAGGAGTTGTAACCTCTCTGATTAGATTAGGGGTGGAGCAGCTACAGGGAGTTGAACAAAGGCCTGTCCTGGGCCCAGGCAGATGGTTTATTAGGGTAGTCGTAAATGGCTTCCTTTTGAACAATGGGCCTTCCAGGGCCCAGGCAGATGGTTTATTAGGGGGACCGTAAAATAGCTTCCTCTTGGCAGAAGCTGGGAGGGGCAGGGTCTCTGAGCTTGGCAGAAACTGGATAAACTGGTTTCTACACCATGTGACCTGGGAAGACACACCCCTGTTGGCCAGAATATGATTTTAAGAAAGATGTATAACTCATGGTGCGGACTTGTCAAAATTATTTAAAGGATACCATAATTCTTGTGATTTTTCTGTGCACATTTTAAGACGCGTTGGGAATTTGTGTGATGTTCTGGGGCAAAACCCCACTATTTATGGATACTACAGACTCTGTGTTTAAGCTAGAGACATGGGAATTTACTGGAGTATGTATGGACAGGCCGTGTATATGTGTATAATTTTTAATGAAGAACCAAGGTTGCATAACCCACTAAAATCAAAAATGTTGCCGTTTCTGAATGCAAGCCCTCAGGAAGAGCAGATTTGGGACAGAGACTACCTCATGTGATAGGTAATATGTACATGCAATGACAAACCACTATGTATTTGAGAAATGTGTATTTTGATCAAATATAGATTTGTGGGCAAACTGACCAGGGGAGGATCCTCTGACCCATAAAACCTACAGCATCACTCTGACTCACAGTTCCTTCCCCAATCATGGGAGAGGCGAGAATTGGGCCAATGACAAGTTGAAAGAGGGGCTGGCTAGTGATGCTGCACACACACCCACTTTCAAAAGACATAAAAAGAGCCACTGGAAGCTAGAGAGGACATTCAATTCCATTTGCTGTGGAGCATGCTGATCGACGACTTCACATCCAGAGATCCAGACTTCAAATCCATCAATCTCCAGAACCTGTAGCAGTACCTAGAAAGAATCCAGAGAGGCTAGACCAGCAGAGCAGAGCTGACCCAGACCGCTGTTCGCAGAACCAGAGAGCTGACCCAGATCACTGTGAAGTGCCGAGACCAGAACTGGAGTCCAGTCCAAAACCTGACCAGATCCGTGGCGAGGCCTATTTCTAAATATATTGTGAGTACCTAGCAGAACCATGCAGAACCAATCTCTTAGTTAAAATAATCTAATCCAAACTATTATTTAATCTAAGTAGAACTGCCTCCTAACTGTCACTTGTCAATTCTGCAGCCGCATAGCTGTCACTTGTCATTTTCTAGCTGCAAGCTGTAACCTGTCGCTTTGAACTTTTAAAATTTCAAATCCGAAAAACTACCTTTATTTAATTGTCCGTATCTCTGGAACCGTTTGGTTTAACTTTCCTCTGAAAGCTTAGAATCTCAGCTTTTCAACGAGCCTAGAACCGACTTCCTACTCCTTATACTTTCTCCGTAATCACGATTCTCGCACCCGCGAATTTTGCCGCGATTTGGCCTGATTTCTTTACTTGTAAAAAGATAGCTGCTTTTGCCCGAACTGCTAAATTTCGTTTGCCTCTTAAGAACTATCCCTGAAGCACTGCTAAAGTGAGCCGGAACTAATATTAACTAGATACCACTCACCCTGAACCTCCTGAAGGGAATTAAAAGCATTTTCAGCATATTTCTCACTGCATTGTCACCATATTCAAAGCACTTGGGTCTGTGTTTCAAAACTCCTATTGTTGTATAAGCTGCTGAGGGGGAATTGAACTGAATTCTATTCGATTGCATTTCACTGCTCAGATTAAGTGTGATATTCAATTATTAATTTATTATAAAGTGTGATATATGTATATTGTTTAAATTATCAAATAAACCTTTTAAACTTGCAAAACAGAACTACTTCTTGGCTCAGTGGGGTCAGGGGGATTCCAAGAGAGGGGTGTTATATAGGGGTAGTCATCCAGAACTCATGAACTGGACGTAAAGATATATCAATAAGGGTTTCCATTCAGTATCCCAGACTAGGCATTGACTTAGCTGTAGTGTTGAATTGAATCCTCTTACAGGATATCGTTATCACAATTGTAACAGTCATTCGGAATTTGTCCCATGATCTTACCTAAATCAATGGAAAAATGTTGGGCATCAACCGCCATTGCAATAAAGGTGTCTGCGGCCAGAGTGATACTCCTAGGGTCGCTGTTATTCACCAATACTTGAATAGTGTTGTGTTCTAGGTTAACTAGTGGTGTCGGGTTTAAATACAGCTCCTGCTGTTGGAGGTGATCATTCAAATTTATTCTATGCTTTTGTCATCAGTGGAACTTTTTAGCATGTACCTGCTAGGCAGGAGATGTTTGAAATTTGTAGTCTCAGGCCCATTTCCCACTTATCAATCAACTTAAATGTGGGAATGGACTGATCTTTTGGGAGTTTCCTGAATAATGCTTCGCTGAAGAAGCTTTTTCCATTATTCAGGCATACTCTGGCGAGAACAGCACCCCCCCAAAAACAGCTGTTCACCCTTTTTCTGAATGTCAGTCAAGCTTTGAGCTGGTTTTTCATCATCTTTTATCAAGGCATTTGGGTTTTCTTCAGATTGTGGATCGGTATCAAATTTCAGAGCATTCCATTCCAGTGTGGAATGTCACTTAAAAATGGGAGGAAGGTTAATTTAAAAAAATGGAGAAGGGTTCCCAAAATCAGTTTGCTCTCTTACAGAGATGACAGTGATGTCAGGGACTTGATTGTTCCTAAAGTGAAATTCGATTTGGTCTGACCATTGTTCAATCGTGTGGCATGTGCCGCTTAAACTCATGTAATTAGTGCTTTGTTTCAGTTTGATTGGCCGGTTAGTCTGAGTCCAGAGGACCTTGTTCACACAGTCAATCAGGCGTGATAACCTCCGAAGGAGGTAATTCCCCAGTAGACAAGGTGTGCCCTCTGGAGTGACAGCTATCACCGGGTGTTTCATCCTATGTCACCCAATTCTGATCTCCCGATCCGCAGTCCCCTTGACGGAAATATAATTTCCATTGAAGTTTTGGAGTTGTCCAGGAAGAGGTGTGAGGGGAACTTGGTGACTCTCCCTCTTCCTGAGTTTATTTGGTCAAATGCCTTTTTGGACAGGGGGGTGGCTTGGGATCCAGTATACAGCAGCGCTGAAATTTCAAATTGACCCTGTACCTTGATGGAGGCATAAAGTCTCCCTTCCCTCTCCTAAAGGGGGCAAAGGAAATTTGCATTTTGGGCCAGCTTGGCAGTTAATTTCTTTATTTTGAACTCTGACACTGTGTAATCTTGGGCAGTTTTCTGTGTCGGAGTCCAGAAATCTGTAAAGAAAATGTGGCACCCAGATATCTGTGCAATTGTGAAATCCCCTTTTTCCCCTGATTCTCTGCTGTCCCTCTTTTCCTGGAGACAATCTCTTGAACCGTTTTGGGGGAGGATCTCTCATTGCTGTCAGGGTTCTTGAGGTGACATTGTTGGGACTCAGTAGTTGGTGGTTCTGGATCAGTCCCCATACTTACCCAGTCTAATGTAGGGTCTTTCGGGACCAATTTTACCTTGGGAGGGATCCCCCCATCCCTGAAAGAGAAGATTTTATTCCTGAATCCTCCAGGGATTCTTCCCCTTCAAACGGGATGACCCGGACCTCCTCCACGAAATGGGTTTTATTTGTCCCTTGATTTCTCCTATTTACCCTCTGTTCCTAGGTTTTAGCTTTTTGGGGTTAGGAGATTTGGGTTCAGGTTCAGAGGTTTCGAGAGGTTTTTCCTCGGGTGAGAAAGGAAGTTTCCTCTAGGGCTTTGCAACTCCCTTTCCCCGGGCCTAGACCTCTGGAACATATTGGTTGTCGGGGTTTTCTCGCCCGTCATTTCTCCAGAGGAACTGTTCTGGGCAGCCATGTTCATTTGATGGCCCTGCTCAGCCCTCAACTTGCAACCCAGGTCTTGGGTCAGACTTTGGACCTGGCGCTCCAGTTGCGACATCCTTTCTGGTTGCTATGGGGGTCTAGAGTCATATCTTTGCTGCTCTCGGCAAGGGTAGCTATCCCTTCCCCTAGAGTAGCTCCGCTATTGAGGGTTTCCCTGATAGCCCACCATCCTTGGTCTCCCTTCTCCCTGATTTGGGGGTCTAGAGTCCTGAAAGCAGGGAGAGAGAGGAGGATTGTTTTGGAAGTTGAGGTTTGGAGGGTACCTGGGAAAGAAACTTAAGGTGGAGGGTGGAATATTTCTTCCCTCCTGAGGGAGGTTTTGGGGGATGTTTTGAGGGGAATTTTGAGGACAGTTTCCTGGGGCAGTACCTACCTGATTGGACACCCCATCTTGTACTGGGGAGTCCATACATACCCCAAGATGAGTTTGTTAACCTTGTACATCGGGCTGATATAGGTGGTGAGTCAGATGGAGCATTTGTTGGCTACCCTGCCTGGTTACCACCCAATTGTGATGAATCAGAGGGTCTCCTCTGCCTCTCATTCTGCTTATTCTGCTATTTCCAAGTCCAAAATAGGGGTATTTTTCACCTCTGCCAACTTGGCAGCAGCAGGGGTGTTTGATTGTTTGGGGTTTTTGGGGTTATGTTTATTTTCAACTGGCTTTTGGACTTCAAAAATCCAGGTAGCCTGTTCTATTACCCAATCCAGGGTCCTACACTCATGAAAGTCCCTTACCAATTAAGTCATTGTATACTCAGGGAGTGCATGGAAATACGTATTGGTGAACTCCTGGCTATCTGTGCGCACCCGTCTAGAGGTCTGGGCAAATGCCTGATTTAGTTCTTGCACAAACTCCCTAGGGGCCGGGTCTTCTCCGCACTGCAAGGTGCAGGCCATCTTGTGGGCCTCCTGAGAGTTCCTGTGCATGGAGAAGTGCTTTAAGATGGCTGCCTTGTAAGCAGACCATCTTTGGTGATCTTGATCCTCCAGCCCAGCAAAGAAGCCGGAGTATTCCAGGGAGAATGCCCATTTGACAAACTCCATGGAATTGTGATAATTTTTTATGTCAAATGATGTCATCATCTTCTCATACAATTCCAGATTCTCCCAGACCGAGTATTTGGCATGTTTATGATATGGGGCCTCATTACGACCCAGGCGTTGGACCATGGTGCTAATAGCACCATGGTCCATGCCGGTAACTTACCGACTCCGCCATGGCGGAATGGGGAATTACCACCCCATTCCGAGGTTGGCGGGGCGGTAATTCCCCATGCCGCCATGGCCCTTCCCCATTCCCATTTTTGTCCCATAGGGCTCAATGGGAAAGGGGAAGGCGCTAAGTACGGTGCCGCAAATTGCGGCACCGTACTTAGCACCAACGTCTCTTTGCGGGTCCCTACTTTAACGGCTGGTAAAACCAGCCGTTAAGGTCGGGTCCCGCAAAGGGACCTCGTAATTAGGCGCTAATAGGTTAACGGCGCTGCAGCCTTTTATGGCGCCATTAACCCATTAGCGCCTGGGTCGTAATGAGGCCCATGGTGTCATAAATCTTCTGATGGCTTTTATTTGCCGAATTTTACCTGACCTCTCTTTTGTTTGGCAGCCTTCTTTTTCTGCTGCACCTGAGTCCACTCGCCCTCTGACTCAGAGCTTCTACTATTGGTGGTCCACTCCCTGTCCTCTAGGCGCTCCATGCCTCCCTGAGACTGGGAATCCCTCCCAGAATGATGGGGTCTAGTCTCTACTTCCCTGTGGTGCTGTGGGCTTTCTGGGTCACTTCCCTTGGGTTCCCCTTTTCACACAGAGGAGTACTCATCTTCCTCTTCCCTTCTTCCGGGTCTGGTGGAGAACTCCCCCCACCACACTGAATGGGTGAAGGTTTTCAAAATACTCTTTTGAGGCCTGGACTCTGATTCTTCTCTATCTGCAAAGCGGACCAAGTGGTCCCTTTGTAACTTATGTTTCTGCCAGTCTAAATCCCTTATCCTGTCATTATTGGAGCCCTCCTGGTCAGAAGTATCTGTAGGGTATTTTTAAATCTGGATAAAGATGAATGTCCATCAATATCTGATAGGGACTGGCCTTCCAGCTCAGTTATACTATGTCTGATTGAGTCCAGCTGCCTCATGTTTCCCTGTTCTTGAAAACTGGTAGGCATGACGTTAGTAGCGCCCTGCGCATATAATGTGGTTAGTTGGCTTGAGGCCCCTGGTGAAGAGGACATCACACTGTGGTCAGGGGTTGCCCTTCCATAGTCTAACTATTCAGGGTGCCTCAAAGCCTGTTTGTATCTAGCCATTTCCTTCTCTAATCTCTCAGACTTATTTTTCTCAGCCCCTATCTCTTCGTGATATATAGAGGCCTGAACTTTGAGCTTCGCTATCAGGGCTTGAGTAGCTTCTGTTACTTTGTTTTGCACCACTACTTGGCCACTGAGTCCCCTTTTCCCCTCAAAAAATGACACATTTCCCTTCTGTGATACCTGTATTACCTGGGCATACTCAGACCTCTTTTTTTGCAGGAGACTAATCTCCTCACTTTGTGATTTTTTGGTCTGTGTCGCCTGCTCTAGGTAAAATTCTACTTGCCTCACATGTCCCATATTTTTTTTTCATTTTCTACCCTCATGTCAGTCAGTTCCTGGGAACATGACTCACTTTTCTCCACCTCCCCCCTTAACTGGTACACTTCCTGAAACAGGGCACTTTTCTCCTGACACAATTTACTATTCCCCTCACAGAGACGATCTCTCTGTTGTTTCAGAGCGGTCAGATTCTGGCGCTCCTGATCGAATTTCACCTGGGAATCAACCTCCTTTATGATCTACCAGCTATTTTCCTCTTTCAGTTGTTTAATTTGCATTTGAAAAGCACAAATGTCCACTATTATGCACCACTTGCTCACTCAATATGTGTTGACTGTCTCTCAGATTTTCTTGATATTCCTCACTCAGTGCAGAAAATTGGGACTCTCGCTCCACATTTGTTTGCTGCTGTGCCACCAACTCATCGTTCAGCTGCTGAATCATGTTTTCTAACCTTAACTCAGAATTTAGACTCTGTTGTACTTTTTCCTTTAATTGCTTTAACTGTCTCTGTGCTTGATCCAACAGCTCAGATTGGTTTTGCACAGAGGCTATACCCTCCTGTCATCTTTCTTCCATGATCATCATATAGAAGTACATGTATGCTGTGAGCTGAGCCATTTTAATTTGCTCATCTCTGGTGGTCTGTGTCATATAATAGTCGGTCAGGGCTTGATGTAACAGGCCGTTATCCTGCCACACATCCACCTTTATAGAGGTAACCTCCTGTATCAGTCTAGATTGCCACCCTTCATGCTCTTGTTCTACCCATTCACCCTTAATAAACAATTTGAATATAAGGTGCTTCCTGGCAATGTTAATTTCTATGCTGCTCATTATGAAATGTGTTCTACACCTAATCTCAACCCTGCTGCTGCTTAGTTAGTATTCACAATATTTTATTTACACACACAGCCCTGAAACCCAGGATACAGGTTTGGATGGCGCCTTCACAATGCAACACAGCTTTTCATCCACTAAATGTAACAATCCCGAAATGAATAGTCTGCTCTGCTGCACTGTCATGGTGAAAACACTTTATCAGTCATGGCACAAGCCCCCAGTCTGTTGCTGTTTATTGTATGGTAACACCCAAGTTAGGGAGCTCCTTCCCCCACAATGAATGTGTCGCACAAGAAAGCGCTTTGGATTTTCTATTAGGTTCTTTTTTTGATAAGGCCTCTAACCCGTCTCTCACACAGCCTCAACAAACACCCAGTGTCACACTGGACTAGGAACCAGACCGGTGTGTAGTAATAAGACATTTATTAATATATTTATTAAGGCAAATTCGGACAAACCGATCACAGCAGACACCAGTGTTGTGGCAACACCAACAAAAAATATCCTTTTTAGTAAAGAACCAATACAGAGATGACGCCAGACTATGTAGTTACAGCAGCTGCATTTTACGTCACCTCCCCAATGCAAGAAAAGAACAGTTCAAAGCACTCAAGAAAAATTAACAGAGTTATGCTTTTTCCCAGAACCCCTCACTCTCCAGACATCCACTAGGCTTGATTCCTTTGAATGGAAGGCAGTGGCAGCAAGTAGGAATGCAAGGGGAACATCGTTTTTTGTGTGGCGGTCACAGAAACAATATGGGAGACAGAAAGGAAAGGGGAACATTTGTTTTGCAAAGTACAATGGTAAAATTGTTTTTTAAATTATCACAAGTGCTATGGGAAAGAATAGAAAGGAAGGGAATTAATTTTTCTTACCCCTCAAAGGACACACAAGACTTGAGGATTATGGTCAGAACAGAATGGGAACATCGATTATGGGAGGTTTGGTCACAGAGGCAACAGAGGAGACAGAGATGCAATGGGAAAATGTGTTTTGCTACATCTGACAATAACACACAGTGCTTTACGGTTAATTTCAGAACAGAACGGGAACATCGATTTTGGGATGCTCAGCACAAGGGCGAGGTGAGAAAGAAAATGTAAAATGGAAATTCATTTTTTAGAGCACAATGGCACACAGCACCAATTTCGTTTTTACACCCTGTGCACACATGTTTAATTCTTTTGGCAAATCTTTATGACTATACCAGCTCACAACACACTGGGAAAAGATTGTTTTGAAGGCCAACAATACAGATCCTGTTAATTTTATGGGGGAATTAATTGATTTACTTAGAGAAGTATACTAAGGATCTACACTGTCGAATTTGGATTTTTCAAGGGGACAATAAGTAAAATGCACAGGCAGGTAGGGGATTCTTCAATGGGGAAATGACTAAAATATGCAGCCAAATATTCTTCAATGGGGAAATGAGTAAAATACACAGGCAAACAGGACATTTTTCAATGGGGGGATATATAAGGGAATGCTGAATACAGGGCTTATGCAATCTATGGCATGGGGTATTTCTAACATCCCTAACTTGTCATAATTCCTGCAGAAGGGATTGGTTAATGCTCCAGTACCCCACTACCACCTGTGTGCTGATAGGACCAGGGAATGTGAGAGTGCATAAGGACACTAGGGGAGGAGAGCACTTCATCATCTCACTTAGAGAGCTGGGCTTGGTCCTGTCTTTGCAGTTACAATCTCACTACCTTGCAAGTACCCTTAACTTCCAAAACTTTACATGTATGAAAACATTTTTGACACCTATATTTTCCTACGAGTCAAATGACACTACTCAGAAGTCTGTATGTCATTGCTGTGCAGAGCTATAGTTTTTCTTCATTTACCCCGGAATCATATCAGTGAAAAATACACCATTTTACGTGCATCATAAGAATTATGACTGGCATGTTTTATGAAATGTTCACATCTCTGGATGTCACAAGAAGGCCAAAATCACGTTTTCATGAATAACTTTAGTTGTGTGTATCTCACAAAAATAGTTTTGGGATGACCAGACGGGGTTAATTGTCACCATTACAGAAATCCTACAATGACTGTTGTACAATGTACATTGTCCATTTTATCTGATAACATGTGATTCTCTCATTTAAAAGCAATGGAGCAGTTTCTATTCTGTGGCACTTTGGCCCCCATCTTTGCTAAAGTTTCAGTTACCTTGTTCATGCCTGTGACGTCAAAAGAGAGATCTGTGTTTAGATTAGCCTGCCCCTTCAAGAGCTAATGAACACTAATGCATTTTATATGTGAATTGTGACCCGCAGGTCACCTTTGCTGGAGAAAAGACCCACTGTTATCTGGTCCACTCCTTGTCTCCCAGCCCAGGTATTTTAAAGTTGTATTTTTAAGGACATAGTCCTGATTGATAATGACACTCCAGGCCTGCCTTCATGACAGCAAATGGGAGGTACTGGAGCTTGGTTTCACATCTGAAGAAATGGCTGGCAGCAAACCTAAATGATTTTAAAATGACATTTTATAAAATACACAGTTTCAAACTATGCAAGCTATTTGAAAATTGTCCATTTTGTGAGCTTGTGCACGGCAGAAACCCTATTCATTTTTTAGAAGTTTGAGGAGCATTTTGCTGTACATATTATGGGTTTACAGGGAAAAACGAAATGACATGCATTTGTTTATTTCACAGTAAAGGCTTTGTTTCTCTGTGACGGCTTGAAACACATTCTTGGCATTTTCATTTATGATTCTGTGCACTACGATTCCTGGTAATATCAGTGCAGATGTCCATGTGTGTTTTTGTTCCTTCATGAACGGTAGTTCCCATATTAAGGTTGGTTAACACATTAGGTCCATGTGTGTTTTCGTTCCTTCATGAAAGGCAGTTTGCATGTTTTAATATATTCAGATTTGTAGGTCCACTTCCTCTCCTTTTTGCTCTGTTCCGTAGACCTCATGTCCCACATTATTCCAGTGCAGGCCTTTTACTTAGGGGCATGTCCCCCAATGACTCTAGTCTTTTATTTATGACATCCGGGGCTATTTCACCCCACACAACATCTAACTGCTCCCCAGAGAATTGTACAATAAACTTGCTTTATGTACAACCATACTCACTTTTCTAGTGGTTGGCCTGTTTGGGTTAAAGTGATTAAAGGCCAATTGGCACAGGTTTTACAATAATTGCTGTACTCCACTCCAAAACCACACTTACCCCATCAGTTGCTGCTGGTTGATGGCTGGCTGCTGGCTTTCCAGGTGATCACAGGCAAACACGGACTGGAGCTGCTTCTTTGGGAGCTGCCCTTTGCCTAGGGCCCGTAGCCAAGGGCTGCCCAAGAAGGGAGGCTTCCCTGGATGCAGGGTCTGAAATAGGGCTGCTAGGCCCTATCACTGAGCAGGGGGGCAGGCGGGAGGTGGGAACAGGGGAGTGGACACAGGCAAAGCAGGGCAGGGGGAGAAATACTAGTGAAACGCACACAAAAAATGAAACAAAATCTACAAAAACTATGCAAAATGGGTCGGGGTACCACCACTAACCTCACCTTTAGGCCAAAGATAAATGCACCTTTGGTGCAGGTAGCGAGGGGGAAGACCTTTGCTGTAGATGTTCCAGCTGCTGGGCTCAATCAGCGGGCGGGTGGCAGGTGGAAACAGGGAAGATGACAAAGGCAAAGCAGGGCAGGGAGAGAAATACTAGCAAAATGCACATAAAACAATTCTACAAAAACTTTGAAAAATAGGTCAGCGACTCAGCACTAACTTCACCTTTAGGCAAAAGCTAAATGCACATTCCATGTAGGTAGTGAGGGAGAAGACCCTCGCTGTAGATGTTCCAGGCTGCTAGGCCTAATCACAGAGCAGGTGGGCAGGCAGGAGCCGGGAACAGGGAAGAGGTTTCGATTCCCTGTTGGGGCACCCTTGCTTCATGGTCTTGACACCCAATATCTGTCTGAATATTGTGTGGCTTGGGAATGTGTGCAAAGAAGTTTTGATAACAGGATTTAGTATTTCAGAATGAAGGCCATTCGCAGTTCTGTCTTAAATGGTGGTACTTTGGTTCACTCTCCCCCATGGTAATGTTCTTCGTGTCTTGTGCATTGCATGCCGCTATGCATTTAGTCCCTGCCCATGTTTGCTGTCATCTACTTCTACCTATGTTCATAACCATGCTACTTTGTTTTACGCTAGCTGGGTATGCTGCAACCTTTTTTAAACGTGTATGTGCTCTCTACTTTTAGCCCCTACTTGTGTGGTGCAACCTATTCTGCTCTTTATGGCAGTTGTATTGTCCCTAATGTTTAAACTAACTGTTTACAAGTCACTTGTCATATTAGTCAACTTGTATATACGTTCACCTCTACGAACATCTGGGGGTCTGGCCACACTTGTGTTGATTTTATCTGCATCATGACAGGTTGATCTATGGAACAAAGTTGGAATTAAAAACTCAATTTTCAGTCTCTATCCCTGAGCTAATGACAGTGGGGATGCCCTAGGAGACATCCACATGATGCTAAGAGGTGGAGTTAGACCAAACTGGTCTGGAAGATGTGAACACTTCTGCAGGCCCTTGACTTTGCACAAATGTTAAGTGTTTTACACCAGGCCAAACCAACAAAGAAGCAAATGGCCTGAGATACATGTGAACTTTCTGGAACAATAAGAAGTGTGTAATTGAAGTTAAACATATGCATATGCCTTGAAATGACCATAGGTGCTATGTGGAAAGCATAATTGTTGATTATCCCGCGGACCATAATTTGCACAATAATGGTTCAGATATCATTAACAAGCTTATGGGATGACCTATCTTTTGTGACACCTATGATAGAAATGTGACCTTGGGAACTACATTTATAATGTGAAATGTGATTATAGCTACCCAGAAAAAGCTACAGAGAGGAGAGTCGGGAGGATTGTTGTATTTTTTATATACCACTTATGCCTGAGCGCTTTACAGAGAAAATATATAAATATGTAATCACCCAACCGAAATTGGTAGTCATTTATCAACCTCAGAAGGATGACAGGCTGAGTTGGCCTTGTCAGGATTCGAACCTGTGACCTGCAGATTACAGCAGCAAGTGCTCAACCCGATGAGCTATCGTACAGAATGGTAGCTTATTAAATTAGATAACTGTATATAAAATCTTACGACACTGACTTGTATCATTTTTAAGTGAATTACAAAAAGTCTTCCATTCAAACCTACAACCACGTGCAGAGATGAGAGACAGTGTATTGCGATTGGCATGATTAGACCAATTCAGAAATATATAGATGATGACGTTTATCTAGAAATTAGAGAAAATTGTCACGTTGTAGATGTTAAGTTCATATCTGAAATGTGTGGAAAAGGTCATTTCAAATGGGTGGAGTGATACCTCCCACAATTGGAGCCTAGTAACCCTGAGTACCAATCAGAAATAGAGAGGCTCAGTAAGGGGAGCAAAATAGGTGTCCAATCCAAATCACTAACCATTGAGCTGGCACCTCATAATGAAGACATTTTTGGGGGACTGCTTAAAGATTTACAAAGAGACACACCATGGGAAAAGAGGAGAGCTGTCTGACATCATCTGAGTGGGAACTAAAAAAATTAAATTGCCGGAGCACCAACATTGCTTGGTAGGTGAACTAGGGAAAGGCAGAAGCTGGGATCCATACAAGGAGAGGCAAATCAAGGGAATTGATGCTGGAGGCTATCCATGGCTGAGGTTGGAGTCTGACCAGATCCCTGTCCTTTATCTATTCCTGAGCACACAAACCAGAGATATTCTATGCAAGTAACTTGTCCAACCAAACCAAGTCTTGTGAGGGTCTGTTTGATTTAATATCTTCACCTTTTTGATTGGGTGGGCTGACCAAGTAGATCCTTAGCATTTTTACTAAGTAATACATAATTCACTCCCATATAGACAAACAACATGGGTTGAGCTCAGGGGAGTTTGAAACCTACAAACTCTCTCCTAGCACTGATTAAAGGTATAGTCATTTAAATAAAATGGGTATCCCTTGCATTATTTGCCAACCTCAAAATTCCCTAAAGTGGAGGTGTACATAGAAATGAAATTCCCAACTGCTTCCCATTCCCCAGACCCTGCCTTAAAGCAACAGAGTTTCCATAACAAACTGAATATCTGGGTTTGTGCTGGTGCAGAAAAGTGTATTGCCAAATTAAATAGAGTGTGGCCCTTGATTTAAAAGCATACCCTCTACAGAGAGTGAGAAAGTGACTCATGGTAAAAGAGAGATTCTTCATTACATTGTGGTGAAGGAAGAAGGGTTCCATATATATATATATATATATCAAACATGTTTTGTTTTTAAAAGTCTGTTGTGCTCCAATACTGTTGGCATTGTCAAGTGCACAGGAAGAATAAAAAATAAAGAGGGATGCATGTGTGAAATTGCTTTTGCCAATAGAAATGTGTTGCAGGTTATTTAAATTAAACTTCATGAAAAGTGTATTGCCAAGTGTATGATCGCATCAGGTTTCAAGATGCTACCTGTTATATAGCAAACCCCATGCAACGTACATTGTGAAGGTAAATTGTTCCGTCATGTCCAGGGCGCTGCACAATTCTGCACGTTGAGAGTATTTTGTGAGTGACCCAGGTAGCTGAAGTATTTTATAGACCTGTGTTTCTATATAACCAGGGTGGAAATAACCAATGAAGGAAAGCTGTACATGTTAGGGGGTTAAAGAGTCCGTAACCTGTGTTTTCCTAAACCAACTGATGTTTAAAATGTGTGTAAAAAGGGAATTGTCAGGAAGGAAAAGCATTTGGGCCATGGAGTGAGGTGGCATGGCGTGCGATTTTGTGTACATTTTAATTGTACATAATAATTAATAAATATATATATTCTTTATACACAGCGGCCTGGATCTTGGTTTACCTTTTGCTAAAAGGGGAGGGGATCTACGTGGTATGATATGGTTCACAGTCAGGGCTAGATTGAATTATATAAACAGGTATATTGGTGTGGTGCTTTTGATTGGGGGGCCAACGAACTCCCTGCATTAATTGTTGCCCCATATATACCCCGTACATAGGCACCTTCATATGCGGTCAGAAACAGGTCCTAGCCGAGTTAGGATGTTCCCAGAATGGCAGGTTGGGTCCTGGGGCAATAAGGGAGGGCATTGACCCACATATCACACCCTGTTTATGCCACTGGTGTTAACACATTATTTTGAAATAACATGTTGCTGGAAATAAGGAACAGAAGTTGGAGTTTTTGCTGTGCTGTCTGCCCAGAATAAATTGACTTGTCCTTAATGTGCACAGCAGAACTCACATCATTTGGACGCCAGCTCTACTAAGGAGTTGCAAGAGTTATAACGAAAGCAGATCATAGCCGAATGGGTGTGCATGCTGAGCTCTAGGTCTGGAAATGTCACCGTCAGATAATGTGATCTTCCGGTAGCAAATCATTTTCAGTAGAGTCATGATCAAGGCCAACGTTATCCACCCGTACATCATAATTGCAGCTTATCCTGTTCCTAATTCATAGGCGTATCCCATGAGAACCGGGAATGCCACATTTGGCCAAAATAATTACAAGTGGGGAAGACAAATTGTGAGTGGATCGGATTTCCTTTTTAGGCTGTGTTTCACTAAAGGTCGCATGACATATGAAATGCATAGCTTGGTTTCTCCTCCCAATTATTTGTCTTTAGAATTGAGTACACGAAAGCTTCTCGTCCCTTTAGACCGAGCCTTTGAGGGCAGAACAAAGTCTCATATCAAGGAGCCAAGACATCATAATTACTTACATATATATAGTAATTACTTTAAAATGTCCGCACACGTGTGGAAGGTAATATTTGTTCAGATAAACCAAACACTAATAGACATAGTAAAAAGATGTGGAGAGACGTCCTTTTACTATTCCTATTAGCGATGTAAAGTTTTCGGTAAACAGTGTTTATATTGAATCTTTTATATATAATGAACATATATCGAATAGTTCATAACGAAAACGTTTATAGTGAATGCATTTAGGGGTGGATAAAGGGTTAACTATGTTTGGGAAACGGTCGTGGTGGGTTTTTAGGGGTGAGAAATGGGGATATGTGGGGTAACCCCCACCAAAAAAAAGTGCTTTCACTATAACATTTTTAGTTATAAAATATTCAATGTTCATTCTTTATAAAAGATTTCGGTATAAAGACATGTAACCAAGTTTTCTTCAGTGTCAGTGTTTCCCTGTGTTGCACGTTGGTATAAAGACATGTAACCAAGTTTTCTTCAGTGTCAGTGTTTCCCTGTGTTGCACGTTTTCTCCACCTGTGTTGTGAGTGCATCACCTCACCAGCCTCCTCTCATTTTTATATTTTCCTCCATATGCTTGTTCTATTACGCCCCCACCATGCGCATATTACCCTAACATACTGTGCTCTCTTTGTGGCCCCTGTAAACCAAAACTCTTGGCTTGGCCAATGCGTGTTTCCATTCTTCTAAGGGTTTCACGTACTTATTTGCTTTTTTTTTTTAAATAAAATTAGGCAGGTTCCCTAGTGAGCTGGGATGTGGGAAATGCAAATCCAAGCACGCATTGCCACTGAAATTAGTTATTTAGCGAATGGCAAGCCAGCAGCGTGTGGACCCTTGCCTTGAGTATACAGTCTCTGTATGCATGGGCACTGGAACACTGGAAACAAGTCAGAATAGGAGAACTGATTCCAGACATTGTCGTCCAAGAGGAACTGTGGATTTGAAGGAATGGACGAGCAGGCCAAGTTTAGGTTTTAAGATGATCAGCGAAGGCCCACCTCTCCAGCTGTGGATTCCATTGATCTGATAGAAAACAACCTTAGGGGATCATGAATTATAGCATCATTCACCAAGTTCTAGCCCCCAAGGTTGCAGTGCAATGGTGGTTGGGTGTGATGGGGGAGATGGAGAAAGTGGTGTCTTGATCTGTCGGTGAGAAGTCCCATGTCCTCATTGGTTTCCGTCCATTAGATCTGGTGGTTACATGGCTTGTCCAGCTTCAGGTGAGTAGGAGGGTGGAGATGGACTTTCCATTGTATGGGAAATGGGCTTCAATGGCTTTGCCAGCCCTGTGTTTTAGTGGGTAGCTTCCTTTGGGTGTCAGGATTGAGGGGCGAGGGGGGCTTTTATCCTGCGTAACATGTAGGTGAACAATACGCAGGCATCCCATGCTTCAGGGGAGCCTGCACATGGAACACCGTCCTAGCACCCGCACTGTCATGAATGGGATAAAAGACAATTATGAGATCTAAGGAGAAGACACTGGTCCTCATGCTGACTGTAGCGGCCATGGAATGAACGGTGCCGGTAAGGGAGTTCTGCAGTGGGTCCCGCTCTGTACGCCTGCCCAGACCAGACGTGAAGAGCGGGACCCGCTAGCAGTACAGGATGCTAACAACGGGCCCGTCATTAACGGGCCTGTTGTTAGCATCCTCCCCATTCCCGTAGAGCCCTATGTGGACTCAAATGGGAATGGGGACGTACCGGGTCCGGCTCCCGCGAAAGGGAATTACCCTACCCTCCAAGGTCGGAATGACCCGGTAAGTCCCCTTTTGCTGGACCCGGACCCGAGTTTGGGGGTAGTCATGCTGCTAAAAACGGCATGGCTACCTCCAAACTCGTAATGAGGCCCACTGTCTAGAACTCTGTGCATTCCCCATGGCATTATTAAGTCCAACACCCCCTCCTGCCCAAGCTGGGAATGCCAAGCAGGACAATAGATGTAGGCCTACAAGGAAATCTCCAGAGTTCTCTATAGGCCAGTCCACCCCTGAGTCCAAGAATGACAGGCCTACTCATTTCCGCAACACAAGTTTGGTCAATTCTGTAAGCATTTGCTTTAGTACGTATGTGATTTTTAAAAGCAGAAATTGCGTCCATTTGACGTACCCATTTTCAGAGCGCAAAAATACGCACTGGCTGCATGTCGTTAATAAAATGATCCTGGCCATGGGTAGGAGGTGGCAATGCAGGACGCAATCTCTTCCATTGCACGGTACCATGTGGACCATGTAGGCTGGGAGGATGGCTCAGGGGGAAAGGGTTGGTTGGTCTAGTGCTTAGCGGCTTCAGGAATTTGCCATTAAGCTCGATATATAACGCCAGTAAAAAAATGTGCTCTCTCCTAAGATATTTTCAGGTATGGCTCCTATTGGTAGATAACCCTAGTCCACTTCCCACTGAGCATGGATAGGATGCCAAAGGCGGAAGTAGCCAACAAGGGTGTGGCACTAATGACTTTCTTTTGCATTTGCCTTAGTCTATGGTTTAGGGAATTACCTTAAGTTTCCCAAACAGTCTGACCAGATCTGTTCAATTTGAAAAGGTGAAACCACGAAATGTTTGCGTGCAGCTCAGGTATCACACACATTTGAATTTTTAATTCATTGAATATTAGTAAGGTGCACTATACAGCAAAAAGCGATTTCAAGCACCATAAGACAAAAAAGGGGGAGGGAACAGGGAATATAAACAACAAATAACGGTCCTACTAGGCCTTGTGACATTTGGATCGTGGAAGTGCAGTAACAGGAAGTGAAGGGGTGAGGGGATTGTGGTGGGGGGCAGGGAGGGTAGTGATTGTCAGGGAAGGGGCATAAGTGCAGGTGCAGAAATCAAGGGGGGGTAGGAGCTAGGTAAGTGCTGGGGGGATTGAAGAGGGGGGCTAGGTGCAAGGGGATGACGGGGATGGACTGCAGTGTAAGTGCGAGGAGGGGGTGGACCAGACTCAGGAGGGATGCCAATCCCACCAGAGTAGTCGGATAGGGTGCCTGGAAGGGCAGTGCTAGTTAGGGGTGTGCTGGAAGACTGGCCAGGGAGGGCCTGGAACTCTGTGAGACTCATTAGTGACCATGCATCCAGTTGGAGAGGCAGGGTGGCGTGTTAGCAAGGGTGGGGGAAAGGGAAGGAGGTAGAGAAGAGAAGGGTCTTGAGAAGCTTCCAGAACTTAAGAAGGTCTGACTTAAGTCTGAGAGGGATAAGGAGGCGGTTCCAGAGGAAGGCACCAGCCGAAGAGAGAGATCTACCCCCCACTCTCAACTTGGAAAAGTGCCTGATCTGCAGAGAGTTGGAGCTAGATGGTCGAAGGGCTCTAGTAGGAAGGTATTTGACAAGAGAGTTGGATATAGCGGGTTCCCAGTTCCCAGAAGGTCTGATGCAGAGGTTCTTGAATTTGATCCTTGCAGTCACCAGGAGCCAGTGGAGAGATTTTAGGGCTGGAGAGATGTGGTCCCTGGGCTTGAGGCCAAAGATAAGTCTTGCAGTCCTATTCTGGATTAGTTGAAGGGGGCAACGAGAGGAAAGAGGCAGAAGAAAGAGGCTACTGCAGTAGTCAAGCTTAGAAAGGACCAGAGCTCTGGAGACATTGAGATTCTTGCTTGGGGATGGTAAGGAAGGAGAGGATGCTTCTGAGGAGGTGAAGCTGAACGCGGGCCTTCTTGGCAAGGTCTGTGATGTGCGGGATGAAGGGGAGAGAGGAGTCAAAGCTGACCCCAAGGTTTTTTGCCTCACAGGATGGTGAGGGGAGAGGACCCAAGGAGGGCGGCCAGAGGCCTGGAGGGAAGCGGGGAGCAGGTGTCCCAATGAGAAGGAGTTCAGTCTTAATGGCATTAAGACAGAGATCATTAGACATGAACCATGCCTGAATAGAGGTCAGACAGTCAGGAATCAGAGAGGAGGAGAAGGAAGAAGAAGGAAGCTTGAAGGAGAGCTGAGTGTCATCAGTATAACACTGGAAATTAAGGGATAAGAGGAGATCAGGTGGGCCAGAGGGGCAAGGTAGATGTTGAAGAACCCCAGTGATAGGATAGAGCCATGAGGGACGCCACTGGTAGAGAGTGAGATGGAGGAGAAGAAAGTGTGCAGTTGCACCTGGGAAGGACGATTAGAAAGGAAGGAGGTCATCCAGTCCAGTGCCAGACCCATGATATCAATAGTCTCTTGGAGCCGCTTTATGAGGGTGGCATGATTGACCGTATCAAAGGCAAAGGACAAATCCAGGAGGATGAGAGCAGAAGGAGATTTAGAATCAAGGTTTGCCAGCTGGTCATCACAGGTGTTCAGGAGAGCAGTTTCCATGCCTCTAGATGGCCTGAAGCCAAACTGGTGATCATGGAGACAGCCAACAGATTCAGTGTGGAGGGTCAATTGGGAGATGGCAACTTCTCTAATAGTTTTCCCAGAAATGGAGTAGTGGAAACAGAGCGTTAGTTAGCCAGGCAGGAGGGGTCAGCAGGCAGCTTTTGTAGAAGAGGGTGCACAAGGGAGTGCTTGAGGGATAGTAGGAAGTAGCCAGTGACAATGAAATGGTTACAAAAGTTAGCCAAGGCAGGAGCAAGTGAGGAGATGTTGTCCTTGATAGTTTGAGAGGATCACCTGTTTGGAGGAGACTTTCATAGAGCAGACAACTTTAGAGACCTCATCCGGTGCTATGGGCGAGAAGGAGGAGAGTATGGGGGGTGAAAGTGGGGCCAAGGGAGGCATGGGATGTAGTGCAAGAGGTAGGGAGGGAAGCAGCAACAGTAAAGTTTTGCATGAATCCAGGAACAAATTGATTTTTAAGATAAGGTGTGCACTTTCCAAAAACAACAAAAACCACACTTATGTTTAGGATTTATACAGCATACGCCTATCTAGAAAGCCACAGAGGCCCATACAAAAAAGGGGGCACTTTGGGGGACAAAGGGACAGGGAAAATGTGTTGAGCAGGCTCGAAGGGGGAAGAGCAATCAGGGGATCTGCAATCCTTCCGAAGTATAGGAGTAATGGGGGCCAGTCAGATGTGTAGTGGGATGTTATTCCAGAGTTCGAGTACGTTGCAGAAGGCCTATTTTCTGGCTCTCTCCTTTTTGAGTTTAGGGCCTTATTACAGTTTTGCCAGTTCAGTAAAAGTGTCGGTAAAACTGCCGGTAATTCCAGCACCAGCACTTTTACTGCACCGGCAAAACACAAATTTGCTGGTGGGGGCACAGATTTACCTGCAGCCAAGAGCTGGCGGTAAATCTTGCCCCCACCAGCAAAACAAAAAAATTCCAAAACTACTGGCACTTGTAATTCCGGTGCCGGTAATTCCAGCAATCCTCTCCATGGAGTCCATGAAATGGGGATTCACCAGGGTTTCCGTCACTTGGGTTATGTTGGTAATTCCGGCTTTCCAAGGGGTGGAAACGGTATTACCGTTTTGGTGGCATCCCGCCGGATTTACCAGCAGGATTCCACCAAAAGTGTAATGACCCCCTTCGAGTCTAGTCTGGCAATTGTGCAGGTTCCGGTGCTCTGGAGACCACCAGAAATGGTGTTACTTAGCCATGCATCATAAAACCTTGCCTTTAAATAATTGCCTTTTTAATACTCCTGCTAATACACCGCTACAAGCATACATGGATGGGAAAATACCATTGAGGCATCTCTCCTGCCAGTTCCACATTTGAACTATCTATGCCATGAAATGCAAACGGGAGCAAAGGATGTGTACACCACGTGTTCCCCGTATATTCCCACTGCCACTGCATCAGAATGTGGGCCAATGTAGAATTGCAGCGAATGGTCTGGAGATTGCGTGCCTCGAACAGGTGGGACTGCTAGCCATTTATCCACTAGTCATACCTGTCATGTCTCGGGGGGATAGCTCAGCGGCAACGTGCTGGCGTTGAAAACAAGACGAGACGAAGCAGAACAGGTTTGAATCTCGGGTCCGTGCCTACAAACCTCCGTGTACGTGTATATAACGTGCGTTCTAAATATGCAACTAAGAGATACATGTTCCTGTAACAGCGCCTCGATGCCCGTGGGTTGTGTGAGCGCTTTAAAAATGCAAATAAATGAATAAAATGCCAACATGGAATTTCACTGGGAACCGAAGCTGCTCAATTGCTCTCATTAAAAAAAGTGGCACCTGACGACTTTGTCAGAGTATCCCATGTAAAAGGTTTGGCCGAATATCCGATGTAAAGACTTCCAAACTCAATTCAAGTTGCTGCCTCTTATTTTGGTTGTTTGTCCTCCACTAGATCACGTGTGGTGTTTGGGCTGCTTAGTCCCCATTCATGCAGTCCACCAGACTCCACATGGCGATTTGAAGCAAGTACCTCCCTCTGCAATCCCTCCCATGGCAAACCCCCATTTACGGGCAGTAATAATATAAAATAAAATAAATAAATAATGTGGAGGAAAAACCTATATTGATTTTTTAAGAGATGAGGCAATGTGGCTGTTGTAGGAAACCTAAATAAAGGTCAATAGAGAAGAGCTGTGGGTTAGTAGAATGAACTGTGGCAGTGCAGGGCTCTTACTCAAAACATATCTTCACATGTGATATTTAACTACGGCTAGGATCCTGCAAGCCTGTGTCTGCAAACTTTTCAGCGTAAAGTAGATCTGCCCTTGGAACTAAGTGAAAAGATTCCATTTCTTTTCTAGAAGGTTTGAATCTACATGATGGCCCTTCTCCCATGTGTAAAGAGGAGGAAAGAGGTGTGTATTGGCCTCGCTTGGGCACGTGCATCCCAGCTCAGGTGGCAGCAGCTCTACTTGAGTGCGTAGTTATTGAATGCAATTGCTTAATCACGCTTTGCTTCCATTAAGTCTCCTTTTATATTTAGGAATCTTGGGTTTGTTTGCATGTTTGTGTGCTTCTATGTTTACGTCACCCTGTATGCACACCTGTCTGCGTGTGGGTGCGTGGTGTGGACGTGGGAAGGCATTTCCGGCAGCTACTGCCCTCTGCTTTTTACTTCCTATGTTCATCTTTCATCTTCCTCAGGACCTCTCCTCCTTGTTTCTGTGCAGAGTCTATAGTGGATATTTTGAGGGATTTATTTTGTGTTTTAATGCTGGACAACTGTATTTGGGGAAACATCTGACCCCCACCCCTAGACTCTTTGTTCTAGGGTCAGGGCAAACAGTTTGAATAAAAGAAGCAGTCCTGGACACAGGAAAAAGTGAATCCTTGATGGGCGCCTTAAGCTGTTCTAGATTTCAGATCAAAGTGAGAACCATGATCCATATAGGCACTGCCTCACTCATCTTCACATACAAATGCACCGTAACCACTTTTGCCTCCTTTGCACACAGGCGGATGTCCAGCACTCCACACTACAACAATTCCATCGGAAACATTTGACTTTGAGCTCTCCCTCACCCCCACAAATCAACAATGTCATTAAAAACAACTTTCCATCACTGCTTGTCTTTTCCAATCCTATATCTATCACAATGTACCCCCAACACCCCTTAACAGTGGCAGCCATTAGCAATAGTTCTCTCACGCACTGATTATTCATCTCCCAAAAGATGACAGCCCAGTACCTCACCGTCCACTTGATATAGAGGTTACAATATTAGAACCACATCATGGTGGCACTGAAGAGGCCCCACTGGATTGGTACACTTTAAAACAAGCTGCTTAAATAACAAATCACTATCCAGCTGCACACATCTGTGATCAACAAAAGATAATGTTGTATGAGATAACCAATAACTTGGATCAGCTGCCATAAGCTAGTTGCTCCTCCACCTATGAAGATATAAACATTTTAGGAGAAGAAACATACCTATACAATGTTGATCCCTATGTAACACACTTCCCATTCCAATATAACTCAATGTAACCAAAAACATCAGAGAAGCATTCCTGCCCTAGGTCGAATCACTGATCATAACCCAACACATACTCGCCCCAACATTGAGGGTAGTACCCTCGACCTCATTGTATCCTCTTTCGCCTTCCTAAACTGTACTGCCCCCTGCATGCTCACTGAACAGACCATGAAGCCATCCCATTTTCCATATCACACTCCCCACCAGCCCACAAGAGTCAGGATAAATGTCCCATGGTGGTGCGTCACTCCTTCACAAACGTTACTATAGAGGAACTTTATAACAGTTTCTACAATGTTCAGACCTGTCAGAACATCATCTCACTGTTAGTAATGTAAGTGATTTCAATCCGGCACTTCACGTAAGTCAATGCCTAGCGTGGGATGCACAAATGAAACCCTTAATTATTTATTTGTGTCGATAAGTTCTTTTATTCTGAATGATGTACCACTTATATCACCCCCCTCTCTTTGAATCCCCCCGGTCACACTGAACCAGGAACCAGGCTGGTTTGCAAAGTTAAAATATTTATTATGTATTTCACAATATAATAACGCTATTTTTAATGGGCATACAATGATCACCAATGAGGTGATGCCACACTAAACAATCTCTTTAATCACAAGGAGTAATGATGTAAAAAAACAAGGCAGCACAGAAATAATACTTTTGGGTATGTTCAATCAAATAGCAGTGTGGTTACTCTTTCCCCCTGCACACCCCTCAATCCCCCCAATATGCAATATAGAGAGATAGAAGGAGAGAGAACAGCAGTGGTGGACTGGCCTATAGGGAACTCTGGAGATTTCCTGGTGGGCCTCTGCACCCAGGGCCTCTTTTGTGTGATATTTCCAAATTTTATCATAGGTAAAGTATTTGGCTTGCTGAAAATGTGTCATATGGGGCCACTTTGGACATTATTTCCAGGGCCTCTTTCGGTCTCCAGTCATTATTTCCAGGGCCTCTTTCAGTTCCCAGTACACCCCTGGAGAACAGGTTTCAGGAATGCCGAATTTAAGCAAATATATCAATCCCAATTTCCCCCAGCAAACACAAGAGAGAAACAGGAATGATTGCAAACTTGTCAAAAATGGTTTTAAAGTTGGCTTTGAATGAAATGGGGAAAACACTGAAAATGGTTTAATTCACTGAAATTGTTCAGATTCTCTGGGAGCCGCCTTATCTGTTTTCAGACAAACACTAGCAATGATTTGAGAGTAATAGGCAAGTTGAAAACTTAATTTTGAGGTCGGGTGCAATGAAAAGCTATTTTACACGTTATAGATTTTGCCAAAATGAAAAATTCACGCCAAACTTTTCCGTGCGCGGGAATCGCGGTCGTGGGAACTTATAAGGAGTTGAGTTGTGGATTTGGGTTCGTTAGAAAGCTCAGGATGTTAGCTACAAGTAGACACTTACATTTCATTTCTAGCATAAAATATGAGGAAGTTATAGACGTTTTCGTGGAGGTTGTTTTTTTCAGAAAGAGGCAAAATTGTAAAACAAGCATGCGCTTTTAAAATACAAACAAGATTTCTTTACACTAGGGATAGACTATGAAGAAACAAATTACATGGATGCTCAGCCACTTGATCAAGGCGGCTGCCAGCTGAGATGCTTGCCTTCTTCAATATATCAGCGTAAAGATGATTTTAACAATATTATTACAGAAGGACTATAGGATAAGAGAGAGAGTTCAGGCAAGACAAAAAGGATTTCTAACAATGCAGGTTCTGGATAAAATATGGGATGGATTTGGAATGGGATGACTATGGAGAGTACATAGGCTAGTGACAATCCTATACTATGGATACTCACTACCAAGGTTTTGAATGGAACCGTCAGGGATTCTGGTTCTGGTCAGGGATAATTTCTGGACAGACTGCTGGGCACACCAGACTGGACCGGTCAGCGATCAGCAAGGCACCCTGGACACCGCACAGCAGGACTGGACAGCAAGGCGCTCTGGTCTACACTGCACAGCACGACTGGACTGGATCTGCAAAGACTCTCTGGTCTGCACAGCACGGCACTAGACGGGTTGTTTAATCTGCCCTTCTGGTTATGAAGATGATTCTTTGGCAGGCAAGCAGTTACAGCACAGCCTGGCTGCTTCTTGGGTTTCCCCTTTAAGTTGAGGGATGGCTCTGGAAGTTAGGATATTGGATGTTTTGTGGTGTTTTGGACCGGTATTTTGTATTTTCAGCAACCAAGAAAAAGGGGACTTAAGAGCACTTTCTGGGTCTCTTTCAATAAAGCACTGCCTTTACTGCAGTGTTCATTTTTACTTGGTGGGCAGCCCAGTAACATGTTTCAGCGGTGAGGTCTCCATTTCATCACTGACAACAGACAAAGTAGATTTGGCAGCCATCTTTTCATGTTTCAAAGCGCAATCTTCATAGGTTTTTGGCACGCATAGGGCTTTTGCGGCCATTTTGATGATTCTGGTGCCACCAGCACACAGTGATGCCGCAGGGCAGAGCAGAGTGGGTTAAAACATCCCACAGTAACCTTTAGCCAAACCACAAAGGAGTTGGTAGATTTTATTCTGGAAGAAGTGGGCCGTACATAAGCGACCTGGTATACTCAGGAAATCTCTATCAACAAACGGTCCACTAGAGCTCTTGCAAAATCAAGACGCAAGGCCCACAAAACAGAGGACCTTCAATCCTTCAAAGCCTTAAGTTTGAAATCGTGGGCCCTGTTGTCCCAAGTCATGGCCATTTCTTACACCACCACCATTACGGCAGACTCTAACTATAGCAAAGACCTTTTGGCAACAGTCAAGCACTGCTCAAATCATTACACCAAAACCAGACGTACCACAATCCTGGAAGAAATGTGAGGCTATTGATAGGTTCTTTATCAAGATGATTGATACCATCAAGCTCCGAATCCAGGGCTCCAAATCCTATGAACACCTTTACTGTATCCAATCATGGGTTGTTCAACACTGGATCAATGTATCACCCTGTTCACCTGAGCCCCTCTTATACATGTTTGCATTCTTAAACTGACTTCTTCCACCAACAGCATCCTCCCAGCCAGCATCCTTAAAATCTTACCAGTCCTACATTTACTGCTCATCCTAGCATAGTGAATACCTCCCTCGGCAAAGGTACATTCTCAGAAAGTCTAAACACAGGGCTTAAACGCCCACTCCTGAAAATCCCATCCTTGACCCGGAAGACCAAGCAACCCTCAGGACGATCACTACACTTCACTTTACCAGCAAAGTCATTGAGCAATTAGTTTCTATTCAACCACTTAACAAAATTGAGCAACTCAGTCTGCCCTGGGTGTACTGCCCCAAATGCAGCACTAAAGCATATGGCATCCAAGTGGTCGACTATGACCTTCAGATTATCGATCATGGGGACTCGTGCCAGCTAGATTTCATAGACCTCTCGGCTGTGTTCAACACTGAGGACCATCACACGGCACTCACACTCCTTTTACGCAGGGCAGGCTTCTCTGGCATCCTTTGGAATGGTTCACATCCTACCTATCATGCGGATACCACACTGTCATGATAGTCTCCCTCAGGCCCAAAGGCTGCCCCTTCACCTGTGGAGTCCTTCACTATTCAGTCAAAGTTAACCTCTATATGGAAACTCTGGGCTCCCTCCTAGACAACCCCAACATAGCGATACACAATTTCATAGATGATGCACAATTGTAACTAGAGGTCAACGGCCAACAAGAAATTGCTTGCCTCTTGTCATGGCTTGCAACCATTCAAATGTAGATAACAAGTGCCTATTTAAAGCTTTACGTGACCTAGATCAAATTCATACTCTTGATCTACCCCTCTAAGCAGGAATCCACTCAAACGTGGCTGGACAAAATGCGCTTGTATTGGTTGAACCCTGGCCTCACCCACTCAATAAAATCCATAGGCTTCATTATGGATAGCAATATATCCTTCCAACAATACATCATGATAAAAGATCAAACTCTACTTGCCAAGATGAAACCTTTCCTCCAACCTCATGACTTCTGAATGGTGGTGCCCACCCTATTGATCGTGCATATTGACAGAGTCCCATCACACCACGGCTCACCTCATCAACACTCTGGGAAATTTCATCACGTCACCTTGCGCGAATTACGCTGGCTCTCCATTCCAGCTGGGATCTGGTTCGAAACTGTGTGCCTGACCGACAAGGCAACCGCTGCCAGTACGCCAGCCTACCTGACGGCCAAACTGAAAACTTAGGTGGATCGCATTCATGTCGCAGAAAGTCCATCACCAGACTGGAAGCTAGACTGTCTTGTAATGAGAAACTAGGGAACAGCTGTTCTCATGCTATCCTCCAGGCCTCTGGAACTCAGTCCCAGTGGCAATTAGGAATTCTCCAAATTTCGTTGTTTAGGAAGTAACTGAAGACCTGGCTCTTCCAACAACACCTTGTTGTAACCTACATTCTATCTTGTGCACAACCCATCCATATATTGTACTGTGGTAATTATTGCTAATGTTTACTTGATTACGTGTTATATTCTCACTGCCAGTGTTCAGCTTTATAAACTGAACAGTGCTCCACTGCTTCTGAGCTGTGCTCGGGCTACAATATTTTATTATAATTACAATAATAACACAAATACAAAGAGCCGTATCATTGATAGATATCTTTAGCAATGAAGATAACTCAGTTGTTCAGTTTGCCCGCTGACGTTATGCACGCGGGGCCTTAAGGTCATAATTTCACTAAAGTTGATGGGTACTTTCACCTTTCTTCTTTGGTTTTGGTAAATAGTAACATCTGAGATTAGCACCAAGAGACACATGTGTGTTTGCATTGTGTGCGATATGCCAAACGGTTAATCCCTAATAATGTATGTATGCATGTATTTATTTATTTATTTATTTGCGTATTTATAAAGTGCACCTAACCCGAGGGTATCTGGTATAATAATGATAGTAATAATAGTACCAAATATTGGCAATCATCACCAAACACACATCCTACATGGATTTTACATGCTCTGCATTCTGTCATTTAGCATTTTATATACACATACAAGAGCAGAAATTCTCAAGAATTGATTCTGTTAGGATGCCATCTATGAGAACTATCTTGTGCAAGGCAGACAAGTAAATTACTCAGAGTATGTTCAGTACACCGGGGAGCTTGTTCATGCAATGCTATTAGTCGTAATTGATGATATACTCAAACCATCCCTTCACCAAAAGAAGGTTGAGCCCTGTTCGAAAAGGGCCTCTGAATCTGTGTAACATGGATGTGCACCTCCAGGTTCCTTTTTTTCTCCCTGGCCACAACTGTGCACATGGGGGGAGAGTTTTCTCACATTGAAAAGTGCATCTCTATTAATCTATGGGATGTGCTTCAAAATGTGAGAACATGGCAATGGCCCGCCCTATGGCTGCTTGGAACAGGCAATGGGGGATGTACAATGTCCTAAAGTGCCATTTCTGATCCTTCCATGCAGTTTATTTAACTGGGAAGGCAAAGGTCCCTGTTGCATTTCTTGCCCTGAAACAGGGATAGCAATGGTTGTTTTGGGGTCTTTGTGTAAATTTGATGATTAGATGCCCTTTAATGATCCGTCATGGAGAAATGTTCCACCATCACACACTTTGGGTGCTGGAAGCCTATGGTGCATTAGTGTCAGGTTTGTGTACCTGACATGTATGTATTCAAGGGAGCCAGCCAGCGAAACATTTGATGCCCTGCATCGAGAAAGGTGAAGGTTACTTTTGGGAATGAATCTAGCACATAAAAAAGCACATCCTTTGCACTATTTTGGGTTCCATGTGATAACATCCCCACAAAAATGTCGGCATGCAAGAATGGCGCCCTTTTTTTTGCGGCAACATTTTCACATGGAAACTGCGGGGGACTCCCCTGCAACTCCCACATTTTTTAAAATGGAGCGCGGACCCTCCCACCCCCCCTCCCCCCGCAGCCCCAGGTCTCATTTACCCGATATATTGTCCCTAGAAATAATGTCACCTATGCTGTTTCCCAGAGGCTATATGTATGGCGACATTATTTATGGGGATAATATTACCTGATACCCTATTTTGTGATGTCTGATTCGTTCCAAAGAGAGTCTTGCATATTTTCCTGCTTGAAAGATTTGTATAGGCTTGTCTCTCCCTCTTGATGTAAGAACATAGTCAATAGCAGAAAGAAAAGGGTTTCTTTTGGGATGTTAAAACAACCTAGCTGTAAAGAGCAGCAGTGTGTTTTACAGATCCAATTTGGTTGTAACAGGAACTTCTCAGACATGAGGTGATGTGCATTAAAACAAACTGTGCAGTGGTCCGGCTGAGAACACATTACAGGAGGCACTATGTGATAGGATGAAAGGTGTTAAATAGCTGAGGGTCCCAGATGACACCATGCCACCTGGGAAACCAGATTCCTGTCCTGGGCTTTGCTTTTACTTCATTTCTTTAGCCCATTATATTCAACTAAAGTGACCCAAGACTACAACGTCCAGAATGCAATTCATGGAGAGATGGAAGCTCAGGACTGGGATATGTTCTCTCAAGTAACCTGGGGTCGTCTGCTAACCTTATGCCAAGTTCTCAAGTACACCAGTCAGGGGTCTGTATCCAACGTAGTTGTTGTTGTTGTTTGTTTGTACTATGGGACTTGCAGTCCTGCCTTTATAATGGAAATAGTAAGATTACAACGGCCATAGATACAAATACAAAAAACAGGACTGGATGAGCTGCATCATCCTGACACCTGTCTATTTAGGGGCTGTGCAATAGCCCACCCTTGGGACAGCACTAGACAGCACACTGAACAGTTGGGTGTCACACTGCACATTTTTACAAAGTGTTATAATATAGTACAATAACGTGATTTGCCAAAAATAACACAATGCTTTTGATGAAGCGGTGAACCTGGGATTTTAACCCTGGGCGTTTTGAGGCTCAAAGGGCACAAACTCAGCCGCCTTAGCCACACATCATCACTTGGTATAGTGCTGTATGTAAATGTTACAGTGAAGCTTTGGAATCATCCCAGAATTAACATGAATCTTTCTCACTTTGATTTCAAATGATTTGTTTGCGAAGATAGTAATATTGCATTTGTTTGGGGAGATTCCTCGGGAGGTGGGCAGACAGCTGCAAAATGCCCTCCCCTAATCCTGGTAGCAGGAGGGACCTTGCTATGCTGCTTCCCGTAAGCAGGCCCACTGATGATCTTATCATCACTCTTCGCCAGGAATTCGCAAACTCCGACCTTAGCTCTTCCTCCAGACATATTGTAAGCAGACTTACAGTAGGGCTGATTCTGTGATCACGTGGGCCGAGGTAACGATGAGCTGGCAAGGGGGGTTTCCTGTCCGTTTATTGGCGAATGTGGTGCGATGGGTAATGTCGAACATCTGCTCTGGGCTTTTAACTCTACGTGATGTGCCTCCTTGAGACATATGTGAAAGAGAACGATGACACGCAGCTGTGATATTTTAATTGCGACCTCTCTGCACCTCGTAAACGTTTGCGAATTCCTGCAATCACGCAAGGAACCTGGGGAAAAAAAAACTTGCTTCCTCGCTGCTGAGAAGCTTGATCTTCAAAACGCGCAGTTTCGCAGAGTTTAACCCTTTATGTTGTTTGTGCTAGTATGTTTGTCCTGAGTTCCCATAAGGAACCATGCGTAACCTCTGCCCACTTCCACAGTGGGGTCAGCGGATGACAGCAACAATATTGAATCCACTCATTCAAGAGGCGTACATAGGTGCATGTAGGGACGTCATTTCAGCAAAATGCCAGGGGTAGTGGAAGTGACATCACACGACCCTTGACCCCTGATGACATTACAGGAAGTGATGTCATTTGACCCCACCCCGAAGTGATATTGCGGGAAGCGATGGAACACGACCTTTCACCCGTTGACAAAAAAGAAAGTGGCATCACATAGCATTGTACACTACGAAAAATATGGTTACGATATCACTATAATGTGATGTTCATTTCATACAAGAATTGATCGCCACATGTATCCTTAGGATTAGTGTGTATAGGCCCATATTACCAAATTACTGTGAATACAAGCAGACGTCCATGAGCAAATGATAATGATGTGTTATTATGTAGCACTTACGCTTAAGCACTTTATATAGAAAAAATATACACCCAATGGGGGTCATTACGACCCTGGCGCTAAGGGGTTAACGGTGCCGTAAAAGGCTGCGGCGCCATTAACCCCTTAGCGCCTAATTACAAGGTCCCTTTGCGGGTCCCGACCTTAACGGCTGGTCTGGGCCAGCCGTTAAAGTAGGGACCCGCAAAGGGACTTACGAGATAATTACGGTACCCATTGAGCCCTATGGGGCAAAAATGGAAATGGGGAAGGGCCAATGTTAAATGGGGAATTACCGCCCCACCAACCTTGGAATGGGGCGGTATTTCCCCATTTAACATTGGCGGACTTGTTACAATACCGGCAGCAAACATGGTGCTAATAGCGCCATTGGTTACCGCCAGTGTTGTAATGAGGGCCAATATCACCCATCCTGTGTTGGTACTCATTTATCAACCTCAGAAGGATGAAAGGCTGAGTTGAGGCGTTTAAGAACAGACTAAATCAGTGACTCACCCCCTGAAGTGTGCCTGAAATAAACCTTTAATGAGTCTAGCAATTATTGTATAGAATTCCAGAAAGACACATTATTTGGTATTCCTATTCTTTCTTATTTAGGGTCAGTGCTGAAAGTGTTAGACTTGTGGCACTCCTGTTCTTATTTTTCTTCTTTTTTTTTAAGGGGCCTGAAGAAGAAAGCTAGCCACTCCAGAAGTAAAGAGCCACATGGTGCTCGCGACAGCCCAGGAGCTTGCATTACAAAAACCCCCCCTTTTTTTTAGAAGTCACTAGGAAGACCACAGAGGTCGCAAGGGAGACGCTGCAACCTCTGGCGACCCCTAAATGACGTCCCTGGGTGCATGTGCTTACAGGAAATGGATGGGCATAGCAACCCACCTAAGCGTAACGATCCAGACGGGTTTATCAGAATGACATAACAAATATGCAAATAATCTCCAGTGCAATGTATAGCATGGACATTTTTAACTATTTGCAAAAAGTACCCATACTCCGCAGAGGTTCGGTAGACATACACGATAACACTCTCATCAGTTGTTGAAAATCAATGATCTTGTCGGTCGCTGTTCCGAGTCACTTATCGCTTGATGTGCTTTGCACCTTGAAGTAAACTGCACTGAGAATGGGCACGTGCGGCTGGCTGACATACCCCGGAGCAGACATGGAGAGAAAGCGAGAGTTGGCATGCTGCAGCATACTGGAACCTTCTGTGTGCCCCTAACCCCCACCTGTCTCCTCACCCAGGCACGGGTCACTGCGTTGCAGTGCTTTGCTGTGCAAATATCTCGGAAACTGTGCATTCTAGGGCCTTGTGGGTTTCCAGGGGACCTTTGAGTTTTGTTCCACGCATTGAGACACTTAAAATGAGCTTTGTACAGTCCTTCTATGACCACATTGATGTTTCGCCAATTTCAGCCAATCGTCTCTGCGGGAAAGGGCTGAAATTCAGGGAAAGGAGTGAGATGTACAAATGACATGTAGCCATTAATGTCTGGAGGGTCATATAGATGTCATATAGATGTACCATGTTCGAATAAGGCAGCCAAGCAAGTTCAAGGGTTGTTGTAGGACACGGAGCACCTGCATCTGCTCAGCTCAATGTTCCTTGACTGGATGTCGGGTGCCAGTCTCTGTGCTTTCAACAGTAGTCCCGGCGCGTTGACTGCAGAGGCAAAGCTCACTGAACATTCTTGCCTGCACATCCCACATTCTCCCTTTTCTTACGAAAGAATGGCCCTAGCTACCTAGAACATGCAGTTCACGATCTTTGAAACTGGAAGGCAAAGTCGGGTCTCGTTCTGACCTCAGAATCCTCTCAAGCTATACTCTTCTCCTACCTTGGTCTCTCCTTTCATGGCCATCATCTTCACTGCACCCACGTGATCACTTTGTACACCTTCAGATACCAAAGGTACTCCTAACTACTTATACAAGTAGTTCACTAACAGCACCCTGCACCGATTGTCCTGTTCCATCTGCTCTTGGGAATCATATGGACCTTTGTCCCAAGTACCTTTTGTGATCTCCACAGTGGAGCATGCCTGGTGTAATCCCATTGTGCTGCAGTGACATTAAGTACATCTACTTACCACAATCTCTATGTCATTGTCCATCTACAGCCACCAGCATTAAACCACGGTCATCCACCTTTGGTCAGTGTCACACCCAAATGCTGCTAATGGATTTTAAAAATGATGTCAGCCATGGCACCACTGAGTGGCATGCGTTGTCAGTGCTGTAAATTACATCCTCTCTCAAAGGTCTTTCAGAAGTCACTTGCCTGTATGGATGCAATGATAAGGGGGACTTCTGCAGTTTAGTCAACCTTTTTGTATGTTTTCCCACCTTCTGCAATGTGATTTTATCTCTTATGGCTGTTTTTCATTTATATTCCTGGGATTCCCACTCCCCACATCCTCCTATCCAACAACTACACACTCATCTTTTTGAAATGTGTTCAATGTATTTTCTCCACAAGATAAGCAGCATAGTCTGCATGTCCAGTTTATCACTCTGGTTCATGTTCGATGATACAGGTATATGATAAAGGTATATACTTGGCGCTTGACTCATGATTTTGCAAATCTCAGGGTGTGGGTATTCATATCTTATGGGCTTATCATATGAGCTAAGGGTTTGTGATCAGTTATCAAACAATACCTCTTTCCCAATATGTACTTTGTGAAATACCCTGTTGCCCATGCACCAATCAACATCTTCTATTGAATCGCATCAAGGGAAGCGTTATCAGTGAATGCATTTAAATGAAGCAACCTTTGTCCAATCCCTTCAATGCAAATACAGCGCTATAAATGCTCCACTATGTTGGATACAAATAATCTTGGTGCAATCAATGCTTGCTCATTTCAATTTGTTATGTGCCATATTAAGATCCGTGCTGTGGTTTTCTATATCCTTCGCACATATCAGAATATCATCTTGGAAGTAAGCTACATTCATCACATCATGCAGCATCATGGTCAATTTTCCTCTGGAAAAATGATGCAGCAGAAGAGGAAAAAAGACATCCTAATATAGCTTCAAACTACAACGGGGGTGAAGAAAGATGTCAAGGATTTTACATCGTCACACAGCATTATCTGATGATATGCAATACTTACACCCAGTTTTGTGTACATTTTACAACATGAACACCCATTCAGAGATGCTTGGTATGCGGTAACTGTCTGTAAATAGTTCACTATTGAGGCTCCTGAGGTCCACACATATCCTTACCATGCTGGAATCAGCTTTCATTATGTGAATCACTGGACTCAGCCATTCACTGACCACCTGTAGTTGCCCAACCTTTTCCACTTTTTCCATGTCTGCAGGCATCTGGGCATGGTTATTATTGTCTAAACTCCGTGCTTCATTGTTGCAGCACCTGGCCACCAATATATATCACTTACATTGGTTTGTAGCCGTCCCATACTGAATATGAACAATGGACAGTGTTTGTTCACAATGGTTTTCCGGGACTCTGTTTCTGTTCCCATCACTTGTTCCTTGCTCCACGGGTCCAGCCTAATTTTCCATTTCTTTGATTTGTGCCATCATAATATAGTTGGGCCTTGTTCTACTACATACACCTTCCCTGAAGCACTGCAATCTTTGAACTCTATTGTGAGCCTTTTGTATCTTTAAAGATCAGGGTATATGTATCTCCAAAGACTTTGTATTGTAGTGTATTGTAATGGAACTTAATAAAGCATAACTACAGCTCGCAGGTGTCTAGGCGCTGAGCAAGGCGGAGGTTCATGAGAGGAGAAGGATCAAATAAACAGAGAAACTGTGTTAAAACAAATGGGTTTTAATAGCCTTGCAGAAAGGCAAATACTCCTCAATTTCCCTAAGGACGAAATGAAGCCCATTCCACAGAGAGACAGCCAAAACCAAAAAGGAACGGCCCCCAATACTAACACGTTGATAGTGAGACACTTTCAAAAGCACATGGGAGGATGAGCGGAGAGACCCTGCGGGATAGTATTGTTCCAGCTTATTTTTCAAATAGATGGCGCCTGTACCATGAAGAGCCCGATGTGTCACACACTTGGGACTTCACTGGCAACCAGTGAAGTTTTTGTAAAAGGCCTACAGACAGGGTCAGCCTGGGAGCATTAAAAGCTAGCCTAGCTGCAGAAATGTTCAGTACTTGCAGTCGCTGCACCAGTTTTTTCGGCTGTCCCAGGTAGACCTTGTTGCAATAGTCCAAAGAACCCATAATTGCTGAGGTAACTACTTTGATCCAGCAGTCACCGGGGAGAAGGGGAAGAATTTTTCTTTAATACTCTGAGTTTCCCGAAACCAGTATTGCAAACTGCCGCTATCTGGGCTTCGCGGGAGGGAAGAAGCATCACCACCAGATTTTTCACGGACATACTGGGAGTAGGGCATTGTCCAAGGGAGTCTGGCCAAAACTGGGAGCTCCAAGTTTTAATGGCGGTCTGGGGGCCGAACACAAGAACTTTGTCCCCCCCCCATTGAGCTTCCACCAATTTGCAGACATCCATTTGCCAATAGAAGATAAACAGGCTCTCAATTTACAAGAAGGCTCATTAGTAGTGGAGTCCAGCCGAAACACCTACTGAGTGTCATCAGCATACAAATGAAAGTGAACCCCGGACTCTGAAATAAAATCTACCAGTGGGCGTAGATATAAGTAGAAAAAAAGTGGACAAACCCTCGATCCTTGCGGCAACCCACACCAAAGAAAGGAAGGAGAACGAAAGGCCTGAAAAGAAACAGTCTGATTACGGTCTGCCAGAAATGAGGTAAACCAGGCCAGTGGAACCCATGAGATCCCTGTCTGCTCTAACCGGGTCATGGGAATGCCATGGTCCACTGTATCAAAGGTTGCAGAGAGGACGAAAAGAATCAGTACTCCGACCCCTCCACGGTTCTGAAGCAAAGGTAGATCATCCAAAAGACCATGACAGACTCCATACCCATTGAGGGCCTAAAGCAAGTAGTTGTTAGCTTCGAGGAAATGAGAGAAAAGCAGAGTAACCAAAGCCTCCATAAGTTTCATCAACACTAGCAATAGAGAGATATATCAGTAATTATCCACAATATTGGAATCAAGATGTTTTTTTAAAAAAAAGGGCAGTAACTAACGCGGGCTTCAAAGAGGTTGGAAGTACCCCAGAGGAAAATGAGTATTGAAGCACTGCTGTAAACACAGAAATAGCATTAGAGGGGAGAACCTTAAGACATGAAGAGGGAATGGATGAAGGGGGGGTGCAGATTTAAGCTGACTCAGGGCCCTGAAAGCACTAGGGTCATCTATAGGTTCAAACTGAAAGAGCCTGGTAGGGGAAGGGATCTCTTGTTTAATAGAAGGACTAGTCTTTCAGCTTGAGCATCACACTTTTTATGCAAACTGTCTCCACCCCGATCCTTCCCTTTTGCTCTTTCAATGGAATGACTGTGAGGTCAGATCCAGAATCTGCCATCAGTTTGATTATTTTGCCACCAAAATGCACCACACACTGGTTGGAATGTATTCCTGTTTCATTATAAGGGAGTACAAACCCTTTTCTTCTGCCTTCAATTCCACTCTAACCACCTTTCCTTCAGACACTTACATTACTTGCTTCTGATGTCACTGCCTCCATGGTTTGTGAACTGGACCCTGTCATTTGCCAAGCTTGCATAATTGTTGCACCTGAAACATGTATTAAAATGTCCAACACCTATTTCAACAACCACGAATGGACCAGTTACAGGCATTGCATATTTTGATTTGGGCAAAAGGTAATTTATGAAAGATATTGCCATGGGCGTTTTCTGGCTCCCCTTTTTTGACAAATATGGCCGATCAGTTTAATGCTCTGTGCCTGGGCCGGGGGCCTTCCCCCAGGGGCGCTGGACCATTGCCCACCGACCTGATCGTGAACTTCTCCCAGTTGGACCCATGACTTTGGCACGCCAAGTGCACTGTGTAACGACACTTCTGTTTTCGAAAAGCCCGTCAAACAAGCAACAAGCAACTAATGAGAACTTGAACTGTAGGGGGGTGGGGGGAGGGGAGGTGGGGTGTTACGATTGGTTTTTTGTTAATCCATGCTTACACATGCTATGTAATGTCGTAATACATGCACGAAACTTAATAAAAATTGATTAAAAAAAAAAATGTTGTATTTGCGATATGATCAGTAAAACTACTGGGACCAATGAACTGACCTGTGATGATAAATATGTTGAAGAGGAAGTTTGTTAAAGGTTTTTGGGTTAGGTTGCTTATTTCTGCTACTTATTTAATTGGTTTAAAAACGATGTTCAAACTAAATTAATCTCAAACCCCATGATTATCTTGAATGGAACTCCAGTAACTCTAAGCAGACATTGCTCAGATGTGAGAGGAGGTGGATACAGTCCTTTATAAAACTAGAACTGTCAAAACCGATAGAATTGGCTTTTGTGACTCGTTAAAAGGTTCTGCATAAAAATGTGCTTGTGTTTTTGTGTGAGAGATGGTGCTTATGCAATGTTATTATTTGGAAACAATAACATTGCTAAAGGCTACATGTACCACAGGAGGGAATTGTGCATTGCCTGGGCGTATCTGTGTCATAACTTCACAGGATCCAAGGTGATGACCCTATATTTTCTGGAGTTTTACCTGGGTGTCTTTGCTGACCCTCGATACCTGCATGTGGGATTAAAACAGACAAAAACCACAGTGCAAACGTGAAAGAAAAAAGTTATGATTGCTTGCTTACTGCTTAATGTAAACACTGACTCAACGCTCCATGTTGCGTTTCAGAAGCATTTTATTATTCATATAAAACTGCCAACAGAGGGAGCACTAATAACTATTATTGTTTTTAATTCATATTATCCAGTCTACAGTCTCCTCTGGTAAGTACATATGATCCAGAATGAGCCAGTGATTAAATCCTCAGAGAAGAATTAATTTGAACTCATCAGAATTGAGAGTCCATGGAAACAGATCTTTATGATTAGGAATTCTGTGCCCATAGTTAGCATATTTTCTCATGACAAATGTTCTCTAATTTAATATTTCCCAATGATTTGGAACATTTAATTTCAGCAAGATCTTCTCCAAATAAGTGCATTAGGATATAATCGCGGCTGGTGTTTTCAATGTGTCCTTTGAGTCAGACCTAAAGGGCCTAGGACTTGGCTCTGGAGAGGATCATTTGGCACCAGCCTTTTGGGTGAAAGGGTAAGTACATCATAACAACTAGGTTTGACATATGAACGTTGATTCCAAGGACACAGTCCTCTTTCTTCTTCTAACTCAAAAAAATAAGAAGGTGCGCCCAAGGAAAGCTGTCTGTGCCAAGTCCGAGGCCAACACACCTAATATTCAATACACCAATACATTGGGACATCTGAATGTAATTCTGAAGAATTTAACATCTAAGTCATCTTTTATTCAGGACGTTATTTGTAAATTGAAAATAGATAATCTTTATTATCCCATTCCCTTTCAAAGAACTATTGTTTAAAAAGACTTTAAGCTAACAAACGTATCTTAACAATGATAAAGCCCTCACATATTGACACCAAAAGCTTATGCTTCCTTTCACTGAATGCAAGACCAGCAGCCAATAACAGATACCTGATTCATGATGTAATCATCAAAGCTAATTTAGACATACTTCTAATAGCTGATTCCTGGATCTCTGATAACCCCAGCATACTGGCCGATTTGACTCTAGCTAGCTACAAACATATATATAAAAATCACGACTAATTAAAAGAGGTGGTGATCTGACTATTATTTATAAATCAGATTTAAATATCACCCCTTTATCTAATTCTAATATTTTATCAATAGAAATACTTGCTTTAAGCGTTCAACCAGAAAAATCATATCCACTCATTATTGTATTAATATTGTGGCAATAACTGCCGAGCCGGTGGGCCATTACCACCTATGGTAATGCCCCCGGGGCCACAAGTTACAGGGCCTTAACGGTGGCCCTGTGGGCATTACCATAAGGCGGTAATGGCCCGCCAGCGAGGTGGTTATTGCCATTAGTATTCCGCAGTCTGCAGGCTCGGGATACTGGTTTTCCTGAGTTTGCAGCACCGGATCACTAATGGCTTCCAAAACCTTTTCTTGAAGCATGTCTTTGCCGTTTGAAAAGGTTTTGTTGCAGTACACGCTGGTTCTGAGAACACTAGACCGCGCGTACTGCTTCATTAGTACGGAGCAACAGGGTGCCTTTTTGGGTGAAGTTGCTCCGTACTAATGAATGGGACAAAAAAAAAGGCCACCTCGGAAAAGGGAGAAGGGGCTATGAGTGGTGGTCCCTTCTCTCTTTCCAAGCCTGCTTTGAAAAAAGAGTGTACCCGGCACGTGAACAGCGTTCGTACATCCACGGGATTACACTGTGGTATGGCTCGAAAACGAGCCAATCCACGTTCAGTGTTTCCCGTGGACACGGCATGCCTGGTACTAATGTACATTATTGAATCTCCTGGTTCAAAGAACAACTCTGTGCAGGAGTTATCTGAACCGCTATTTGGCTCAATGGGAATGGGACCTGGAAGCATGGTACTGTTAATAACGATACCAGTGCTACCATCACGTTCTGCTCGCGGGTGCTGGTACGGCCACCAGGTCAGACCTGGTGGCTGCAAGAGCACCCACGAGCAGAACTCGTAGTATGGCGGTACGGTAGCAACCACTGTTGCCTTACCGCCATACTTGTAATGAGGCCCCTTGACTTCAAAGATCATGTTAATTATCAAACTCACATAGCAGGGCACACCTTGGACCAACTCTTTACATGATAAATGAAGGTATCTATTGATCCTGCATTACATTTTTCCTGGTCAGACCATCTGAGCATTCCGTTCTACCTAGTCATTGAATCACCTCAATCTCCAAAAATGTAATCCATTGTCTTCCGTCCCTGAGAACCTTGGAAATAAGTTACTAAGGAGGAAGTAGCTGAATATATATGTACAAAACCCCAAAACCAAAATTAAAACTGTGATAATGGTCCAAAGAATTTAGCAGAAACATTAAATCTCTGTGCTACAGGTATGCAGTGATAAAATTGCAGCAAAAATGTCGCCTGTAAAAAAAAAAATCGCTGTGGTTTTACCCGTTAAAGGTGTACCCCATTACACCATTTAAGGGGAGCATGGGTTGCGGGGGTGTCCACCGGTCCTTTTAAATGGTATAATGGGTACAGGGTTGCGGGGGTGTCCCCTGCATCCTTTACTTGGATTGCGGCAGCAAAACCACAGCCTTTTTGCCACGATATTTTGTGTCCACGGCCATTTTTGCCGCGATTTTAACACATGGAACCGTGCTACATAGATCTTAGGTAGTATTGCCTCACTGACTATAACTAAAACAGGGATAAAACAGAGACTTGGAAGGAAACGGTTCTTGTTTAGTTTAAATCTCATGCTGCTTAAACTCAGAAACTTGGTAAAACGTTGGTGTCACTCATATGACCAAAGGGCTCTGTTAGGGAGAATTCTCTGTGTAGGCTGAATTTCCTAACCTAGTGAGTCCCCCAGCAGCTTTGCTGGATTTCTGGAGTTTGTTTTTTTCCATCCTGCCAAGAGTGAGACTCTTTTTCTCCCACTCTTGGACATGAATGTGGTTAATTCCTTTGAATGTCAATGTGTTCTATGGGCTATGGGGTCTTTTTCTCCATAGGGTCTCATATGTTTTGCTATGTGTGTTACAACGCACCCTCCGTGCCGTAACACCGGGGCATCCTAGAGGATCCCCACCCTAGACTCCATACCCGGGGACTGACTACTGTCTCCCCGGGCATGTAAAGTCACCATTGGCTTTACTAGACCTAAATTTACTAACAGAACTAGTACAAACCATCCTATTATGGACGTACTAGTAGGGGTAATTCGATTACTCCTAGGTCTGTTATTCGAGGGGGCACTGTCCCGTCCCCCCTCGTCGAGTTTTGGCTGGTGGCAGTGGAAACTACTTGTTATATTCGACCCCAAATATAACCCTATGGGTTTCTTCCCATTGTTGGAGGTTAATACTTTTTCTCATTAATCTCTAACATACCACCGGTTTATTTATCTTAAATAAATCTATCGGTTGGTATTTTCTGCTAGAACTCGATTTTTAAAATGGCGTCTGTGTTCGTCTCTGTGACTCCTAAACCAAAGGTTGAGCCCTTTGTTCCACTTTTGGCGGGCTTCTACACAGAAGTCCTCCAAAGTGGTGCCATTCTGTCTGGGTACCATTGGGGGGGTGGGAGGGGGTTTAGGCACCCTGGACTGAGTTGCCTTGCCAACTCAAGTCACACTCTGGTGTGATTGGCCCAAGTGGTGAGCCACCCCGCTCACCACTTAGCGTGTTTTGATTGACAGCTAGGCTGAATGAATGGGGGTTGTCTGCATAAAAGCAGGGTTTTTGGGACTGGATCTTCAGAAGTCGCCACAGGACCTAAGAATCCCACGAGGGTAAAGCTGAGCCGACCTGCAATAATGACACCTCTGGTGGAGCCCTGCTGAACCGACTCACCACTTCCCGACGACAGAGGAGATCTCCCCGCCGGAGAGTCTCTTCCCCTGACTGGTGGGAACAACCAGTCCCCTTTGCTTTTTCTTCGTTCCAGGACGCAGTGGTCAAATTGCCCGTGCAGAGCACCCCGCCAACCGGATAGCCACTAAACCCTGTACCGCAACCAAAAGGTGGTGCCTTGTGACGGAGCACTCCGCGGCTGGTCTCTTCCCTGGTGGTGCAACGATCTTCAACTTTCCTTCGACGATGAGATCATCTCTTCTCTTGGCAAAGCAACGACGTGCATCCACCACCAGGAACAACTGCCCCCGCCAGAGCTGTCTCTCCACAAACAAGGTACCGTGTCCGCCTGGCTTCCCTTGTGTCGGTTAGCATGAGGTGTCTGAATCCTCGCCTCTCCATTGGGTCGCCTCCAAGGCTTCTTAACTTTCTGTTCTGAACTGGTCCAATCTTTCTATAACAATTTGCGACAAAGACTCGAAGTGCATTTCCACTGTGATACTTTTTGGGACATATCGCCTTGCCTCTCTCCGAGTGGGCCTGGCCTCTGAACTTTGCGATCTACAGTAGACCCTGCCTTACTTGCCTTGCATTTGTTCGTAAAAGTGTTGGTACCGAGTTGATTTCATACCCTGCCTTTTCTCTCCCATCCTAACGAATACTAGAGTGCCATCTAGGTTAAAGCATTCACCTCTGTCTGCAAATAAGTGGTGCCGTTGAACCTAGACTTGTCGAACTATTGTTAGTGGGATTGATTTACTTATAGTAATTGTGATTGAAGTTGTTTGCCGTATTAGTGCCAGAGTGTTTTCCATAGATGTGTTTTTATAAATAAATAACTATATATCTTTACACCGAAGCCTTGTTCCGTGTTTGCTTGTCCTACTGTGTAAATTGCCCTATTTTGTATACTCCACATACTACCTAACTCTTCTTGAGGGAAGTCTGACTGCTCAGCCACAGCTACCAAGTGAACCTGTGTGGTACAGACTGAAACCAAGTGGGTTTACTGCCAAACACCTGTAGTCCTAAATCTTTTGCAGTGGTCCCAGAGGGAACTGCACAGGTTTCCGCCTAACAGACTCTCAAGGAGTTAAAACAACACCAACTTAATTATAAGAAGGAAATTCTCAAGGCAAAAACGTTTATATTGCCGGAAAATGTACTCTGTCCCTAACTTTGCACAAAAACCATTTACAGTAGTAAACAAGCTATGTAATGTTCCTGAATTATCTGAGATAACTCCATCTCAGTCCCTAGTAGACCATCTCGCTTCTCACTGTACGCAACAACATCGAGAAAATTAGGAACAAACTGGATAATATGCCCTCAAAGATGCACTCACCTATCTTAAAATTGCCTAATACAGAATCTATAACATCAGCAATTTTTTCTGTAACCCTACAGTCCCCTTACCTGCACTTATCAGCCACCCCTTGTCTGAGCTTTAAACCTTGCACTTGCCATCTTGCTGGTTGCACTACTAATTGTTGTTGTTGTTGTTGTTTGTATCCCTTGCTCAGCACTTTCCACTTCTCCCCTCTCCCTTGCACTTTCCTCCTTCTCTCTCCCCTGCACTTGTGCATTCTCAATGTCACTGGGCCTAGTAAGATTGTTGTTTTGTCCTCCCTTGTTCCCTCCCCTTGCCTCATTGCGCTCTGAAGCACTTGTGTATGAGTGCGATACAAATAAAATACATCATATCATATAATGGATTGGATAAATGCACATTATCTGAAAATCAACCCTGATAAAACAGAAGTTAAGTTTATCAATCAGAATCCAAGTCCTCAGACTGGAAAGTCTACAGTAAATGTCTTGAGCCGAAATAAGAAGTCAGAAATCCGGATTCCATATTAGCCAACACCCTTACCTTAAGAAGTTAAATCAGTGCACTTACCAAATTATGTTTTTTTTTGCAACAAGAAAATAAAGCCTCCACTTCAGTTTGTAACATTTGTACAGCAGGTAATGGTCATGAATTCGCTAGTAGTCTTCGACTAGACTTTTATAACAGAATATATCTGGATCTATCAGAACTCCTATTAGAATGCCTTCCAAGGAATCAGAATGCTGCTGCCAGAACCCTATTAAAGCTGAGGAAGCAACATCATGCTACCCCGGCTCTGAGAACTCTACACTGGCTCCCGATGAAGAAGGACATTGTCTTCAAGAGTATGTGAATCGTATTCAAAAGCCTTCCATGATCTAATTCCTCTCCCTTTTCCTACAAACTTGAATTCTATATCTCCAGGCGATCATTAAGAAAAGCGAGAAAAAACTAATAATTATTCCACCTTACAAGAAGGAAAGCCAAGATGGTGGGTCTTTTATAGGTCAAGTAGTTCTTCTTCTTCGTCTTAATTATCGGATGCGTGGGCGGACCCACGCAGGCGCTTCCCCATCCTAAAGGATGATGTGCACCAGACCCACCAATCAATACTTAGCTCACATAAACTCACAACTCCTCCCACCGCCCCGTCTGCCTCACAAAATCCAACATCACACTGCTCAAGGTCAAGTAGTAAATATTTGGAATTCTCTACCTTCATCATTACATAATTAAGTTAATCTGTTAGCCTTGCTTGCGAAAACATTTAAAAACATATCTTTTAACATGTCTAAAGTCTTGGACTAACACACATCCCCAATATAGTGCCAAGATGCTTACGGGTGAAAGACGCGCTTAACTAAAACCCCTATAACATAACATAACATCATGCCTTTGATTATCCTCCTCCTGTTAACTCAATTCTTGTGCTTTTTCCATCCAAGTAGAACAACCCCACTTTCCATAAGTAGAGTGATAAACGCTTTGTTTATCAAAAAGGGAAAAGATGATAGGCTCAGACAAAATCTATTTTTTTCTGGATCCATGGCTGGGGGCAGTAATTGTCCCATTCTATAACAAGCTTTAGCAAAGCTAATATGTTTGGTATTTCCAGTTCTTTATTACATTTTACATTACAAGGCAAGCATTTGGGTGAGCATAGGCAGGGGTGAGAAAGGGTGGGTGGGATAGGCAGGGGTGAGCTTGGTTGGAAGGGGTGAGATGTGGTAGATAGGCAGAGCTAGGCAAGGGTGGTGGGTCGGGGCAGGCAACAGTGAGTTTTGGTGGGGCTGAGGTAGGCAGGGGTGGCCAAGCACTGGTAGGTCAAGCTAGGGTGAGCTGGGATGAGGTCGAGTGGATGAGGTGAGATAGAGTGGGCACATAGGCAGAGATGAGCTAGGGTGGGAGTAGGCAGGATGAGTGTTGTGTCCCGAGTCCCTGTCTCACAGGCCTAGTTAACTGAAGGTGGAATGTTGATGAATGCTGTGTGCAAGTACAGTTCAGAGAATGTTTTGTGAGTGGTTGAATTAATTGTCTATTTGAGTGTCAGCTGGGGCTGAGCTGTGTATGAATGTTGTGCCCAGTGGGTGTCTCCTGTCTTATATGTATGTTAGAAGCTTAGGTTATGTTATGTTATCTTGCATTTGCATATTGCCTACTGCCATAGTTCATGGTTTCGAAGCAGTTTTGGCTGTCAGAGAGGGAAAGGAGGAGTATGATAGAACATTCAGAAGTGTCAGGGAGGAGAAAAGTTGGGTAGATTGTTTGGATGAAGGTGAGGGATAGATAAGGTGCTCAGGAAGGAATAGGAATGAAAAGGTGGAAGAGCTATGTGTACAGTTGGACCGAATTTATTATGGGACGCGCTTGTATTCTATGGGGCGCATCGCTGAAAGCCGAGATAGCTGGAGAAAGGTTTTAGCTGCTCCAAGGGGTATGTCTGGAATGTACTCACTGCATGGTGAGCAAGGGCATGTTGAAGCCATGCCCAAGAAAACACAGGCAGCAAACCCCTTCTACTTACTTACCTACGGCCCGCAACAACATTTACCAGGGCCGTATGACAGAAATCAAAATTTGCCAATTTTGCAACAGCTCGCTGACAAGCAAGCAAAAAACCTCAAATTGTTTAGTTTCCTCGTGTATTTATGTCATGGTTACCAAAAACCCATGGCGTGTGTGAAAAGTGCTTAAGAACAGCATAGAACATTACTACTCTGCAATCCTCATGGAAAGTCCTTAGAAGGGGTTCTGATTAGAGCATTGATACCAACATATGAAGTTATAAGCTGCCCAAAAAGTGTTCTTATTTTTGGAACCCACTACAACTTTGCCACCCCTTGAGGAAACCACAGCACGTTAAAAAAAAAAATCAGAATTGAGTTTATATTTTGTTGCTCATTTTCGTGAAGATTCGTTAAAGAGTGCCAAAGTTAAAAGCTACCCAAAAAGTGCTTTTCCTATAGGATAGCCATCTCACCCATGATTACATGTCCTCTAACATTTGTCAAGTTCCGGAACATCACAGCAATGTCCCTGAACATCGGAGATGTTCGGGGACTTTGGTGATGACAATACACCCAACTTTACCCCTTTTGTAGGCATATTCCACCCCATCCTCACCTCCCCACAGGTGGTTTCATTTGTAAGACAAGTGTGATGTGTTCATATTTTTTTACTGCAAGGCTCTCGGACCATGGGTGCAGTTTGTGAATCCAAAATGGCGGCTGTTCCAGAAGTTTTGACGCACATCACGTTTCGTAATTGACCAATCTGCACCTTTACGTGATGTCTGAAAACATTAAAAGGCTCCCTTATTGGTCCACAGGTGTCTGCGGACACTGAATCAGAAAGGGAGCATTTTATTTCTACTTTTGGGGCATTTAAAAAAAATCTGCTGGATAGATTCACAACAAGGGCACACTTTTATGACACAGCCACCTCTCCTCACACACGTTTGGGGCAAATCCAGCCATCGGTTTGAGGCTGTAGCCCGAGCACACTGTGCTCGGGCTATTCAACTCTACAGATTCCAAAAGGTTTTGGACCTCCACTGCAACTTTGCCTCCACCCGCCCTTGACAAAACCCCAGTACACCTTTGACAATTAGAACTGTAATTGAGGAGCAAAGCATCAAGTCATGTACTACCCTGACCTCCTGTTCCATCCATGAAGCCTCCGTTTTAAGATATAATAGTGAGCAGTTGGTGGTAGGGATAGTCGGGGTGAATTATGTTGAGTGGGTGGCAGGTTGATGGGGTTGAGGTAGCGTGTCTGGATAGGGGCATGGTCATGGGTGATCTAGGGTGGGTGGGTATGGGGCTGGTGCAAGCTTTGCTAGGCAATGATAAGCCTGGGTAGCAAGGATTGGGCTGGGCTTGACAAAAGGGGGGGACTAGACTGGGGTGAGCTAGGGTGGGTGGAGGTAGCCAGGGATGAGTTTGGTGATAGGTCAGGATGAGCTAAGTGGGGTGGGTGTGCTCATTAGGCCGGTTTAGACAGGATGGAGGGTTTAAAATGTTTCTCTGCGCTACAGGTCAATAATAGCTTCTCTTTACTACACAGACCAATAATTGGATTGCTGCCTCACAGGGCAATTACTGTACTTCTCCTTCGCACTGGTCAATATCTGCATAATTTCTGATGCAGAGGTCTTTAATTTCTCTTGTTGGGATGCAGGTACAGCGTCCCAGCCAGGCAAAAAGGTTCAGACTGAGAAAAACCTATTAGCGTGAACCACAGTGTGAGCAGGATGAGTTTTTCATGGCAGAAGGCATGCATATCACTTGTAGTTAGTTTTGACACACATTAGATACCCACATATAGCAACACAGAAGGAGCAACAACTATATTAATGTTGCGGTTGTACCGGTCATAGATAGGGCAATGTATAGGCCCTGTGTGGTAATTGTAGACAATGGGCCTCATTATGAGGTTGCCGGTAAGAGAAAATCGATGCCGGTAAAGGATTACCGGCATCGCTTACCGCTCCGGTGTATTCTGACCCTGCAACCCACTATTAGCGGCACCCTAAATAATGCCTCTAATAACGGCATGGGCACGTACACGCGCCCCTTCAGGGAGCAAATACCGGCATGCCGGTAATAGGAGGACATCCCAACCCACGCGGACATGCAAATACTGGCATCGCGAAGCCAGTAATCACGGGCTGCACGATGCCGGCCATACAGGCATCGCGGACCACCCGCAAACAGCAATCAGGAAACAAGCCAACTGCCACAGGTGCACACAATCCCCACAGGTGGAGTCAATGGAGGCTGGGCCAGTATAAAATGAGCACACCCACACACCACACCCCTTCCAACACCAAAATGCTACCACTAGCTGTTGCAATCATGGCGCTGGAGGACATGCCAATACTGATACAACTACAGCAACAATATCACTACAACAACAACTACAGCAGCAACTACAGGCAGCACAGAGGAGACGCAGGTGGATAAGGAGGGTGAGACAGGCCCAGCAATTACCACCAGCGCAGCCAGCAGTGTCTTGAAAGCAGCCACCAATCCCTCGCACCAGACCCAGCCCATTCAACCTAACCCCTGAGCAGGTCCACACCCTGTACCGGTTGGACCGGGATACCATCACCACCATAGTGGACATGATACACAATGACATTGCCAGCCTCATAGAAATACGCACTGCCATCCCCCTGCTACTAAAGGTGGTGTCTGTGCTACACTTCCTGGCCACAGGCACCTATCAACACACAGTGGGCCAGCTGCATGGCATTTCACAGCCACTATTTTCCCGCATGTTGAACCAAGTGCTGGATGCCCTCCTGAAGCACGCAAGCACCCACATATCCCTAACACGGACTGCACAGGAGATAGCCGACACCAAAATAGGCTTCCATGCACTGGCAGGCATGCCCAATTGTGTTGGTGCCCTCAACTGCACCCATGTGGACTTGGTAGTCCCCCATGCCATAGAGGCGGTGTACCGCAATTGCAAGCAATACCACTCCATCAATGTGCAAATGGTATGTGACTCCAGCAAGATCATCACACATTGCTGCGCCCGATTTCCCAGATCAACACATGATGCCATGGTAGAGCGCAACTCCACGCTACCCCGTCACATGGAGCGACATGCTGGACCACGTGCCTGGCTGCTTGGTGATTTGCACAACTGGCCCATGGCAGTGTTTTGGGGTACTGATGTGTAGGGATGCATACTCCGCCTTGTTGGGAAAGGGGGGGTGCATACTCCACCTTGTTGGGAAAGGGGGGATGCATACTCCACCTGGTTGGGAAAGGGGGGAGGATGCATACTCCACCTGGGTGGCAATTGTCGGTGATTGAAGAATGCATGCAAAGCTAAACACTCCAGACCTGAACCTCCCAAACGGAACATGACACATCACTGGCACCAATTAAACAATTCATGCATATCGATGACAACAAGTAAGAGGCACAACCAGGCCACCATGGTGATGGCAAGCAATGCATGACTGTACAGGACTGCAACTGTGCCAATGTGCCTAGTGTGACCATGCATAGTGTAGAATTAACTTCTTGAATGGGAGGCAAAACATTGTCGTACTACCATAGTACATCCGCCTCAGCATGCATGATTACACCCTGCGTCATCTATTGAACGCCATCCAGACTACCACACCTCATAACAGTATAGAATTCATCTAGGTGACAATTTATCAGACGTACAGGGACATGTGCATGTCCACACCAAATAGCTGCCCCCATGACTGTGTTTCCTGAAGGTGGCAGCTCAGAGTGACACACACCTATTTGTATTTGCTTGCAGGTGATAGAGGATATCCCTTGAGGCCGTGGCTACTTACCCCTGTGCGGAACCCTCAGAACAGCCATGAAGAGTAGTACAATCGTGTGCACACCCGCACCCATGTTGTGATTGAGCAGACCTTTGGCCTGTTGAAGGTGCGTTTCCGCTGCCTAAGCAGGTCTGGTGGGGCACTCCTATATAGGCCTGAGAAGGTGGCAAAAATGACCATAGCCTGTGTCATTCTGCACAACATGTGCGTCCGGAGAAATGTACCACTGCCACCTGACATTGACATGCATGCCCCGGGTGAGGATGATGAGGATGGAGACGGAGGTGAAGTAGCCCCCCTGCCAGTACGTGATGCACGGGATGGCCATGCTGTACTCCAAACACTAATTCACAAATACTTCTGAACCACAGGGACTATGATAGACATGTGTCAGTGACACACTGGCTCCATGTGGCCATGCACACTTGGATTGTTGGGAGTTGGCCACTGAACACCATCACACATTAAATGGATATGTACAAAATGAACAATGTCCAGGCATTGAATTTTTTGGCACACAACGGGTGTATTATTTCAAACAGGGAAAAATGTGAACACTCCCCCCCAAACCCCAGTGAACTCCCCAACCCACCCTACAAACCCCAAAACCCCCCAGTGAACTCCCTAACCCACCCTACAAACCCCAAACCCCCCAATGAACTCCCCAACCCACCCTACAAACCCCAAATGTCCCCAAATGTCCTCCAAGAAATGGTTTCCTTCACCCACAACCATGTGTCCCACTCCCATTGTCTGGGCACTCTACTTCCTGGCCTTTTTGTTGTCCGGGGGTGGCATCTCCGAGTGCCGTGAACTCCTCCGGGTCATCCGCACAGGGCTTGCGGGGACAAAGGATGCAGGTGTTGTAGCAGTGGATGTGTCCGAGGCAGGATCCATGCCTGCTCCAAGGCGTGGCCGCTGCATATGGAGCAGGATGGAGGTTAGGACTTAGGTGACTGCCCCAAGACAGTCCCTCATGAGGACAGCCGACGCATTTACGGCAGCAGTGTTCGCAGCAATGGCCACAGTGTTCTCCCCAATGGCCGCTGTGGTCTCCCCAATGGCAGTTGTGGTCCCCGCAATGGCAGTAGCAATGGCCCTTCTAGTGTCCTGCCCATCGGCACCATACTGCCGCAGGAGGTTGAGCATTGACTCCTGTCGTGCCTCCACCCTCGACAGGCGTGCCTCCAAGGTGTTGGTGGGAGCTGGAGTGGTGGTAGCTGGAGTGGTGGTATCTGGAGTGGTGGATGGTGCATGCACGGGGCCTGCATCCTGGGTGCTGTCCTCCTCGAAGGGGCACACGTCCGAATCCCTGAGGTCAGAGTCATGGAGGCAGGGATTGTCACTGCTGTAGGCCTCCATATGGGGTGGGGGGTGGTCAGGGGGCTTGGGGTGGGTGTAGTAGACACAACTGTGACACCCTCGGGGGCCACATTGGCATCCACAACGTCCGCGGTGGTTGGTGGGGCAGGAAGGGACACCCCTCCATCTGTTGTGGGTGTGTGCTGCTGGTCCTGATGTGTGTGGGCCACACTGGCAGCAGGTGTTGTTTGCTGGCTTTCCACCCAGTCAGGCACACTGCCTGTGGGTCTGGCCTGTTTATCTGGCTGGGGGGTGGTGGTGGCGGTGGCCTTTGGCCTATGGCGTGATTGTAGATGCCCTTGCGCTAGGCTCCTGAGTGGCATCTTCCTCATCGGTGCCTGGGGGTTAGAAGAGATGCAGGTCATCAGTGATGGTGTCACATGCCAGCAACATACTATAGTGCTGTTCAATATTCATACATTCATGCATCCATGTCTTACAGGTGTGTGGCACTTGGTGTTCTGAGGGGGCATATTGACAACCAATGCATGGCAGGTGGCATGCCGTTGATATGGGGGGTGTGTGTTGGGTTACATGGGCACGGTCCTGGTATATTGCCCGTGTGTTGGTTTTGGGATTGGCACTCAGCATGCATTTCTGTGTGGCAGGGTTTGGGCCACAATCTTGACTTGGATATGTTGATGTGGGTGTAGGGACATGCATTGCCTTGCCTAGTCTCACTTCCACGTCACTTGTGCTAAGTCATGGTTTCCCCTACAGCGATGTGCAGGGTCACTCACCCCTTTCTGGGGATGATGCCGCACCCATCTCCATCTCTCCAAATCCCTCTATTGACTCAGGGTCAATAAATGTGCTGGCAGTCTCCTCCCATGGCATCAGCTTAGCAGGTGAGTGTGGACCCCCACCTGTCGCCATGGCCGCCCTCCTGTTGCTTGACAGGATGTTTCTCACCCTCAAGCGGAGGTCATCCCACCTCTTGCGGCAGTCACGCCCAGTACGTGGGGTGGTCCCCACAGCCAACACTTTCCGGGCAACCTCCTGCAAGATTTCCTTTCTCCTCATCTGGGCTTCACGCTTCATGTCGTTGCCTTTCATTAGGTCTGCATGTGCAGCCAGAGTGTCCGCAAGCATATTGAGCTCTGCGTCAGAGAAATGCTGTTTCTGCTGCCGGGGGGGTCGTCTTCCGGCTGGCCTTGGACATCCTCAGGGTTTTCCAACACAGCACGACACGAAAAGACTGGTGGTTAGGGAGGATGGCAATGGATTGTGTTTTTAAAGATGGCCGCCGGCCCATTTCCCGTTCCTGCGCGATGACGTTATTTCCAGGTCCGGTTCTGCAAACCCGATATTAGCATGGTGGTATTACCGTGCCGGTATTTAGGGGTTGCTCCGAGGCGGAGCCGGTATCGGCGGGTCCCATGATGCCGCCATCGGGGGGTTGGAGGGCCTTTAGCGGCATGCCGGTATTGCCATTACCGGCATGGGGGTTCGTGCATGCTCGGGCCCTCGTAATCACCCGCTATTAGCGGGTTTATACAAGCCTGGACCCGCTCTTACCGGCATGCCGGTAATGAACACGTTTTTACTGGGCTACTCGTAATGAGGCCCAATGTTATGTTTGTCAATGAGTTGCGAGGAAAGAGCTGAAGGTGGGGTGGAAGATGGGGTCAGAAAGGTACTGTGGAAGGAGTGAGGTCAGTGTGTCAAAGTACCGCCATGTTGGGTTTTTAGGCCTAATACGCAAATAACAGAATAGAACCTCTGTTTAGCTTAGTCCAAATCCCTTTTCTGTTCCCCAGGAGAGAAGCCAAGGTCAGAGACACCCACGGTACAGATAAACGCTAATTGTATCCAGCTGCAAGATTCGAACATGGGGGGAATGGAATGTTAGTTGTAGGGAGATAAGGTAGGGATGCGCCCTTTGAAGGACAAATTCATGAGAACAGTGCATGGAGTTTTGTGATGCCAATAGGCCCAGGAAAGATTTAGAACACTATTGCTCTCACCCCAGGGGTGGTCATCCCATATGAATGACAAGCACACGTGTAACCAAAGCAAATAAATCTGTCAAATTTAGACTCGAGAGTGGTTCCCTGATTATGTTGTTCCTGGGCACCTGGGGTTTGAAGGAGATAAGGGGGGAGCCGTGTCTAGAACGTTTCTGTGATTTGGGATAGCAGGAGCTGAGGTGATACCAATAAATTCACTAATCGATCAGGAGTGCAGCGTGTGTGCCCCGCAGCATCTGGGATAATGAGAAGTCCTATTCTTTCATCAAAGCAAAGTGTATAGGAGAATGAGCTTATATCATGTGTGGCCAATCAGTCCAGGGACTATAGGGGGACATTAGCATGTTATATAGGTGTAGTCAATGAGTGTGGTGGGATTACATTGTAACCTGTGTATGCAGATTTTGTGGTTTTCCTGTAACTTCTTAGGGGGGGGGTGTGAAAAGCTCTGTGTCCATCCTTTCAGTTCTACGGAACCATCGGATACCTTTTTGCATATAATAAACCACGTTTTCCCTTGAAAAGTGGTGCAGCAATTTTTTTATCTCTTGGATTATTTTTCTTGTTTGAATTTTGGGTGGCTTTTCTCTTCACAAATTAGTGACCCAATGTGATCCCAGACTCTCTGTGAGGTTGGGAGTGTCCCAGCCACTCATCCTAGGGTGCAGCGCCTATTTTCAGCAACCAGTCCCCCATGCATGACTTGAAGAGCTGCGCAGGTGCCGTCTTGCCAGAAGACCTGTCTGCTCTTTGGAGCTGTGCGCTGCTCCCAGTTGTGCAAGTCATTGACGGGACCCTGTATCGGAAGAGCTTGCGAGAACACATAGATGTAAGTACACCTTTGCGGATAAAACAACGAGAGGATAGTGTGAGTGGAGTGAGTGGATTGGGAATGTGTGGATTGTAAAAGACTACGTGGCAGTATATCGTTTTTATATTTAGAGGTGCCCAAAGGAAAAATGACATCATGATAATGTAGAATGAGAAAAACACAAGACGGAGGAAAACGGGATCTCCTCCATGGCAGTGGAAAGGCAGTGCTGCAAGTAGATTAGAGATCCAGTATATAAAGGACCTGGCATCCCTCCACTCAGCATAAGGGAGCGTGAGGGGGCAAATGTCCTCATCCCGATGCAAGGGGATAGAGGAAGGGTCTAAACCATTGTGTAAATAAGTGTGATTTTGTTGTGTAGGCCCAGTATATAGCAGACCAGGGAACCCTTTGTCTGGCATAACGGGGCATAAGGAAGTAAATTCCCTTGTCTCAAAGAGGAGACTGATGAAGGGTCTAAACCATTGTGAATATAATTGTTTTATTGACTTGTGGTTTAAGGTGTTCTTGGAATTGTTATGGTGTGTGGTTGTTGAATTGTGGGAAGAGGCCTGTGGTGTAATATGTGTGCAGGGTGTGGGCTGAAGAGAAAGGGGATAGGTACATGGCATGTGGGAAGTGTTGGGATGGCGGGATAAATTGGCGGTCCCGGATCGGTGTTCAGGAAACAAAAGATTATTATGACTGTAGAAGTAGACGTAATTATGAGTTCCCTTACCCCACTTGAATACATGTGTACAGCGCTCCCGCTGTAACAGGAGAAAATTATGAAGTACCACCGTGAGTGGGTTGTCGACATGAGAGAAGGAATGTACAAACCTTGGCCCAAAGAAGGAACAAATAATAAAGAGGCTCTGGGTCATTTTTACACCTCTTTATCAGTGAAATATAAGGGGAAGAAGTTGAAGAATAGGAAGGGCATTCATGAGCTTTGGAAAATGGCTGAGGATTTGGAAGATGTTGCCGAGGACCCTCAAAGAGGAGACATTTTAATACAAGCACCCTGTGTCATCCCCAGACCTTGTGTAACCCCTGCGTCCTGTGATACACCTACAACCACAGCCCAGCCACCCCACAGGGGTGCGGCCTCATGTAAGCAGCCACAGGTTATACAAATCCACCAGAGTATGCACTCCATGCAGCCCCGCAACAGAGAGCTCTGCGCCACCTATGAAAACATCTAAAGCCCATAGCAGTGAATGCCACGCATGACCCATTAGTTATGGAAACAAAGAATAGGGCACAAAGAGACCTAGAGTCAGCGCTTGAAAGACAGAGGCAGAGCTTGCACGAGTAATGCAAGAAAGGGGACATTTCATTCCAGATTGAAGGTACAGCGATTAAGGACGTTCATGTTGAGACGAAGACTAATAGCCACAATGATGAGAGGGATCAAGGGAAACTACAACGTGTGGAGAGTTTAGATTGCAAGTCAATGGGATCAGACAGATACAGGAGCAGCATAAGAATAGGAATGGGGAACAGATGAGGAGCAGGTGGAGGAGATGCCACCTATGGGGACACAGAGAATTGAGAGTTTGTGGGATCCAAGACTGAGAGCATGACCAGGCCGCATGGTGTTGTGAAGGAGAAGAGAGGGGGGATAAAGTTACCTCCCAAGCAGGTGGCATCACAGTTGCCATTGCTACATAAAGATCCCGGCAGGGAACAGTACATGCCATGACCACATATGGATAGAAACAATTTGGTGAAGGCACTGCCATTGCTCGCAGCAGGAGCAGGCAAGTGGAAATATCCACTTGAAAAACAGACTGCAGGCATTCCACTAGTGGTAGGAGATATAAAAAGCGTGTTCACAGCATTGTTAGGAGATCAAGCTGATGATATCTGGAAAAAAGAGGGTTACCCAAGGGTACGAATGGGTGATGACAATTGTAAAGGAGAGCATTTTAACGATTGTTGGATGAGAGTGTGGGCTGCCTTAAGGGCAATAGCAAAACAAAAGAGTTGATGGCTGGAAGGTTTAGAATAAATCTTGACCTCTGGCATTGCTCTGGGCAACCCTCCAGACCATCATTCTTCACCTGCCAAGCCATTACAAAAGGGGAAAGACCATATGCAAATCAGGCTTGGCCCCACCCCCAAGGGGGTAGTCCAGCCCGAACTGCTAGGTCACATCCCTTTTGCACGAGACCACAAGCATCCCCAGACATGTTTCAGCCTTGTTGGGCGTCATCAGTGAGGAGTAGCTTGGGTTCTAGGCCCAGCAGGCAAGGGAACCACGTCTGGGCATACCCTTCCCACTCGGGGTGACAATAGCAAAACAAAAGAGTTGATGGCTGGAATGTTTAGAATAAATCTTGACCTCTGGCATTGCTCTGGGCAACCCTCCAGACCATCATTCTTCGCCTGCCAAGCCATTACAAAAGGAGAAAGACCATATGCAAATCAGGCTTGGCCCCAACCCCGAAGGGGTAGTCCAGCCCGAACTGCTAGGTCACATCCCTTTTGCACGAGACCACAAGCCCAGAGCAATGCCAGTGGTACAGATTCATTCAAAACCTTCGACCCATCACTTTTGTGGTCACAGTTTGTCTCACTATGTGAGAGAGGGTATGCCCAGACGTGGGTCCCTTGCTCGCTGCGCCATAGGGAACCAAGCTGCACCTCACTGAGGAGGCCCAACAAGGCCGAAACATGTCTGGGGTTGCTTGTGTTTCCGTGCAGAGGGGACCTGGCCTAGCAGTTCGGGCTGGGCTGCTACCATTGGTGACAGTACCAGACTGATTTGCATATGGCTGGACCCCTTTTGCAATGGCGCAGACGGGCTCAAAAATGGTGGTGTGGAAGGTTGCCCAGAGCAACGCCAGTGGTACAGATTCATTCAAAACCACCCACCCATCCCTTTTGTGGTCACTGCCTTAAGGGCAGCCTATCCAGACACACCGGATATACATTCAATTATGTCACGAAATTTGAAAGAAGATGAAGACACAGCACAATATATACTGCAGATTCAGGAAATCTGGAAGCGGAAGACAGGGAAACTATGGGATACGACTATAGCAATGCAATATTCTATCACATGTTACAGAGCTGGAGAAAGATTTGGATAAGGTAGTGGGGATCGAGGCTAAGGGATGAGCAGAGATTCAGGCAATTATAGTACACCATTGCAGGCAACGGCAGGAGAAAGAGAAGCAAGTGAGAGAATGGGCCTTTTTGAGCGAGAGTGTAGGCAAGCGTATGCCTATGATCCTTGCACATATCCCAGTGGACCGGCAGCCCCAACACCAATATCAGTCACCACTGTCACAACAGGTTAAACAACAGCAGAATCAACACCCCCTGCACCCATTAGCGCACCAGGGTATGCAAAGCAGTGAACACGACAGCCAGTATCACAGGTACGGGATAATAATGCCTTACCGCATGGCACAGTGACGCAGTATCAAGAGGTGAGTGTGGTGGCTGGTAACCCCTTCGTATTCCCTGAATCAAACACATTTACAGATTAGGACCGCTCACAGATAGACCTGACGTGCCCAGTCCTGTCAATCGCTGCCGACCTGGAAGATGAACAGGTGGTGGAAATAGGCAACCAATAATTTGTTTTAATGGATGACACAGGTTAAACAAAATCATGTATAAAGGAATGGCACGTCCCCTTATCAGGAAAGGTAATGGACACACAGGGGTTCTCTGGGGCAATCAAATCGGTTCCATTCACAGAAGATTTGTAAATCAAGTTAGGTACTGGAGGCGAGTTAGCACCATTATTGTTTTTATCTAAAACACTGGAGAACGTTAAATTTGACAATCTCATTTTTTAGAAATGTGTTATGCTAGGGCCCTGTACAATGATGGTGCAACCAGAGGAATACATTTGCACCCATATTTTTTTTATGTATGGGAGACAGTACTATTGAATTGGGTGCCGGGCATCAGAAATAAACCATGACGAGTACTGTCTGAATTTTTGTTTAGTTCAGTCATTCCCCAAGACCATGCCCCAGTTACCATCTTCACGCTAGATTTCGAGGGGTTGCTGATTGCAGACTACAAAATAGTGTTAATAGGAAGTGATGAAGAGGGAGATGAGTAGCGCACAGCTTCATGTATTGACCCAGCACAATCACTGAGTGGGGTGTCAGATGGACAGCTGTTTGAAGATACTGATAATGATGGTGAGATGATACTAGAGGTGTGTATCCATGTTAAATAATGATCCAGCATAGGAATGTTCCTTGTCCATACTTATTGCCCAATCCATGCCTGCATATTTACATGAAGAGTTCCGAAGGGTGCCCAGCACCTTCTGGACTGACAATCCCCACGAGGTAGGGCTCTTGAAGAGCAGAGGAGTATTATGTATGGTGACACAGGGCACCATATCACCCCAGTGCAACAGTATCCATTGTCAAGAGAGGTAGTACGTGAGACAATTGTGGTGTTATGGGAGCAAGGCATTATAGTACCCTCAGAATCCCTGTGTAACACAGCAATTTAGCCTGTCAAAAAGCCAAAACATCAAGTTGAAGGATGGTACAGGACCTACACCCATTAAATAATATTGTAGCAGCTGAGTTACCAGTAACACCACATCCCACCACAATCCCCTGCAATATCCCTTCTGAGACCACACATTTCATCATAATTAATTTGAAAAACTGCGTTCTTCTCTATTCTGTTGCACACTGAGTCTCATTATCTCAATGCATTTACCTATCACGGGCAGCGATTCAAACACACAAGACTTCCTCAGGGGTACTGTGAGTCCCTCAGTATTTTCAATAGGGCACTGCAAATGAATTTGGGCAACATGCATGTACAAAACAGAGTTATTCAGTATGCAGATGAGCTCCCAGTGTGCAGCACAATGGAACAGCAATGTAGAGGACGCTCCATTACGCTGCTAATACTGCTTGCAGAGAAAGGATACAAAGTGGATAAGGAAAAAAGGCAATACTGTTGGAAGGAAGTGGTGTATTTGGGCCAAATAATATCATCAGCAGGGAAAAGAGTAACCAAGAAGAGCAGCTGCAGTACAGAATACACAACAACTCACTACGGTTAAAGAACTGCACCAGTTTTTGGGTTAGTGTAACTATTTTAGAGCATGGATTTTTGACTATTCCATTTACACAAAGTTCACGTGTTTCCAAAAACTTAAAAATCCCACAAGCAATGCACCAGTGCTAGCGACCCCAGATTTTTGATTGAATGATCATTTGATTGATTGAGAGTTTTGTATAGTGCACAGGGACAAACCAAGTACTATCTAGGTGCAGATTTTATATAGAAAACAGTGAGTAAGTACTAGTTTCGGAGACACTTGCTAAATGACTATAACCAGGATCCCTCTGACCTATTTAGAAAGATAGGTTTTTAACCATTTAACGGAACTGAAAATAGGACTCTGCTTCCGTAATCTCCCATGGCAAGCTGTTCCATAGTTTAAGTTCATATACAAGAAATCTTTGATCTCCTATAAACACACCGGAGGAAGAAGTGATGCCCAGAGGATCTGAGATGGTTGGGAGGGACTTAACTTTTCTGACAAATATAATTGGATTTGCTCTTGAACTCTAATGGTCAGGCCATGAGCTCAGCAAAACATTTATGGGACACAAACCTCTAACATACTACAGTGGCATATTAGATTCAGTAATGGCGGGTCAGTTTCCTTGTGAACAGGTACTGGCCACAGCTGCCTTTGCCATTGAAAAATTCTCAACAATCACTTTGTGTTTCCAGTGACATTATATGTAGAGCACACAGTGTTTGCAATTCTTGAATGATCCGAATGCACTCTAATCTCGCAGTAAGAGCATATTAAGTAATTTTGTCAAGCCCATCCATTCACATTGTGAGGTGCCCCACAGTGAACCCTGCCATGTTTATTGCAATACCTGTCCAACAAAGTGAGGAAGTGCCTGATTGTGTAACATATGAGGGTCCTGATGGCGATTTAATACGAGCAATGGAGGATGCATTTGAGAAAGGGGAGGTCCTCTTCATTGATGGGTCATCGACGATTGATCAGGAGACTGTCGAGAGGCACACAGGTGCAACAGTGGTGTGCCTTGTAGATGGGGAATATGAGGTTGTAGTTTAAAAGAGGTTACCAACACACTATTCGGGCCAGACAATGGAACTGATTGCATTAATTGAAGCACTAGAGGCATCCCAAGGATGCTTGGTGATCATATACTCTGACTTTGCGTATGTGACAACCACTGTACATTCCTGATTGTCCAGATGGAAAAGGAGAGGGTTTGGAAGATCTGACAGCATGCCCCTGCCTTATACAGCCTTGCTAGCGAGATTGATGTATGCCTTGTTCCACCCAACACTGTAGCAGTGTTTAAATGCACGGCCCACACCCAAAATCCAGACCACATTTCACTTGGCAATGATGCAGCAGATAAGGCCGCCAATGAAGCAGTATATTTGTGGGATCCAGATATCACTGCATATCCTGAGGTGTCAAATCAACAGTTGCAGATAGCAATACCATACACTGCAGTACCTCTGATGCACATAATTGAGTAACAAGGTCAGGCGTCACAAGAAGAGAAAGAGCTGTAGGTTAAAAGGGGGTGTTTACAGTCCCTGACAGATTTGATATGGAGACAAAACATTATAGGAAAAGTGGTAATGCCATGGCAGTTGCTTATGGTTGCTTTTGTGCAACTGCATTACCCAGTGCATGTTTCAAAACAGCACATTGCAGCTGATATCCAGGAGGATTGGTTTGTCCCCAATTTACAGGACTACGTCAACCAGTTTGTAGCAAATTGCACAATGTGTCATATTTACATCACTGGACAGACTCTCAGGACGTTGTGCAGCACATTGCCCAATCCAACTGGATCTGTCTGGGAACTCCACATTGATTATGTGGACATACTTAACAGGTGTAGTAATTACCGTTACCTTATTGTTGTAGTATGTCCGTCCTCCCGTTGGGTTGAGGCTGGTCCTGGCGCATAACCCAATGCAAAATCAGCAGCTGATTTCCTAGTGCATGATGTATTTCCTCACTTGGGCGTATGTGAGGTCCTAAAATCTGATAATGGAATTCACTTTTTTAACAAATTGTTTAAGGAGATTGCATCCCTATTGGGGATACGGCACAAACTGTGCACAATATCTTATCCTCAGGCCAACAGGATTGTAGAAATGTGCACTACGCTACAGAGGAACAAGCTGCACTGTCTCCCTTTGGCTTTGTTGAGCCTGAGAACACAGCTCAGTAAAGATGACATCTTGTCCCAGCACGAGATAGTGACGGGGCCAAGAATGCACACACCTCTCACACCTACCCGCACAGCATCAGATGCTCACAGGGCAGCAGGAGTATTTGGGGAGGAGTTTCAGGGGTACTTTAGGGTACTTGAGGGAGTTAAAACAGGTTTATAACAGGTTTAGGGGTATCCCACTGGATACCACCAAATGGACTTACCATTATCGGCACTAGGTCTGCTGGCTATTAAGGTAACTAATTCCCCATTTCATGGAAGTGATTGCCGGAATTTTCTTACGATGCTACAGTTGGTAAATCCCTATATTATGATGAAAAGTTTGGATTTTTCTTTGGGTGTTTCTGTTTTTTCTATCCCTCTGCAGGTTCAACATTACAAGCTTTGTGTAATATATATGTTATGTTGTTTTCTTTTTGGAGTAGGTATAGTGTTTTGTGTGGTTATTTTATGTGGGTGGGGCATATAAAAGGGGGGTATGGAAATGAAAAGGGCACAGATGTATCCAGGAGGGAAACTGAGGCAGAGATAGAATATAATCAGTATAAAGGGGTAATACTGGACACTGTGGGGGATGTACACCACCCAGAGTTGGATAACATGTGGTATAATCACATGCACGAAGTGGGGAGGGAGAGGTCAAATGAGAGCTGCTATCTATGTTATTTGATACCTCATGCGACTGCCGCTGCCAAGTTAATTATACTCCAAGAAAAGTTGCCTCTTATAGCCCAATTCTAGGACACCTGGCACTGTGCACAGTATGAGGGGGGTCATTACAAGTTGGGCGGTGCAGGTCCAATGAGGCGGTATTACCCTCTACAGCTGCATTACCATTAACTATGAGTTGGGCACAAAGTTGGAGGATTCGAGCTGGAGATAAATCTGCCAACTTTCTGTCCATTTTCGGCGGAGTTACTGTGGCAGAATCGTACTAAAGAAAATGGGAATTTACACTGCCACCACCACTTGTAATGCAGCGGTAATGCCGCCAGACCAAGTTGCTGTAACAGTAATTTCATTGGGGGGTATTTCGGTATACTTATTGCTGAAATACCACCTAACTAGTAATGCCCCCCAAAGTCTTTTCCAAGGGCACACAGTCCAAGCAGTAATAATGGACAGATATGATGAAGAATGTGCCAAGAAAAAAGAAAAAGCCTGTTGTAAAATAAGACCATTGCTGAACATGGAAGCAGTGCTGTTTTCCAATGATAGATGGGTGGCAAGTGTGGTGAGCTGTGCAGAAGGGGGCCTACTGGGGTTCTTGGAAGACGTAGTGGCATGTGTCAATAAGAAATGGGTAAATGATGTGCCAAAATTGACATATATCACATGTATCAAGTTAATTGAGACCCCAGCGAAGGTGCAGTGATCAGCAGAGTATTCCTTTTGTTTTTGAGTAAATGGTAGCCTCAATGTTCTATGGCGACCCTGTGGCTTCCTATCCATGCTTCTGGACTTTCAGGAACATGTGCCTTGCGTCACACATAGCCATAAGATACCCTAATCCACCGGCTACACCCCCACCACCCAACATCAGGAATGTGTGTCTTGGCTCAACAACCATCACCGCAGGCGCCTGCAGCGGAGGAAAAGTATAATCAAATCACTAAATGCTCATACTGGATGTCTAGTACCGGACTCCCAGGCATTGTGTATACCGTGGAAAGCCCCTGGCCCACTCATTGTCTTGGGCTGCCCGATTGCCGAAAATGTAGGCATGTGCACAGTGGCATTTGAGTCTAAGCCCCCGTCACCGTCAAGCCACATGCAACCTGGAGCCAGCTGTACCAAGGCCTTACATAGCCCAACACTGTTGGCACTGCAAATGCCAAAGCCATGTTGACTGATAATTTATGCATACAAGAGTCTACTGCCCCTGTGACTGCCAATGCCTCATGCACTTTGGAGCCAGAAATACCTAGAGCCTCTAATGCTGTTTAGATCTTGGAACAGGCCACGCCTGTAATAACTGGTGACACATGTACCCAGGAGCCCATTCCCCCCACAATTCTAGATGCCACATGCATGTTAAAGCCTGTTACCCCTACAATTCGTGATGCCACATGTACTGTGAAGCCTGCTGCCCCCAGAACTCTTTATGCTACATGTATTTTGAAGCCTTTTGCTCCTACAATTCTTGATTCTACATGTAATTTAAAGCTTGCTGCCCCTACAATTCTTGATGCTACATGTATTTTAAAGCCTGCTGCCCTTACAACCTCTGATACCACATGTATTTTGAAACCTATTGCCCTCACAATTCTTGATGCTACATGTATTTTAAAGCCTGCTGCCCTTACAATTCTTGATGCTACATGTATTTTGAAGCCTGTTGCCCCCACAATTCTTGATGCCACAGGTATTTTGAAAACTGCTTCCCCCACACTTTTTGATTCTACATGTATTTTAAAGCCTGTTGCCCCTACAACTTCTGATACCACACGTATTTGAAACCTATTGTCCTCACAATTCTTGATGCTACATGTATTTTAAAGCCTGCTGCCCTTACAATTCTTGATGCTACATGTATTTTGAAGCCTGCTGCCCCCTCAATTCTTGATGCTACATTTATTTTGAAGCCTGCTGCCCTCTCAATTCTTGATGCTACATGTATTTTAAAGCCTGCTGCCCTTACAATTCTTGATGCTACATGTATTTTGAAGCCTGTTGCCCCCACAATTCTTGATGCCACAGGTATTTTGAAACCTGCTTCCCCCACACTTTTTGATTCTACATGTATTTTAAAGCCTGTTGCCCCTACAACTTCTGATACCACACGTATTTTGAAACCTATTGTCCTCACAATTCTTGATGCTACATGTATTTTAAAGCCTGCTGCCCTTACAATTCTTGATGCTACATGTATTTTGAAGCCTGCTGCCCCCTCAATTCTTGATGCTACATGTATTTTGAAGCTGGTTGCCCTACTATCCTTGAGGCCACATGTACCGTAGAGCCTAATGCCTCTTTAATCATTGCTACCACAAGTACTTTAAAGCCTGTTGCCCCGCTATACTTGATGAATCAGATATTATCAAGCCTGTTGCCCTTGTAACTGTCAAGGTGTCACATATGCAGGAATCTGCTGCCCCTATAAAGAGTAATACACCGGGCAAATATGTCTCAATTGCCCACGCATTGGATAAGCCTACTCCAACTGGTAGTAAGGTCTCCAATACAGACGTACCCATAACACATCTTAAGGGAGCGCTTATCAATGCTATATCTTTCCTGGCGCACGCCCTCAATATATCTGATCTCATTATCTCAAATAACCTTGACCGATAGCCATCCTGGAAACATGACTGCATGCAGCCGCTGGTGCATACCTCTACTTGGCTATCCCGGATAGCTACACTATCTCCACGAAGGATAGATTGCTCACCAAAGGAGGAGGGGTAGCTATCATAGACAAGGGTCACCGGTCTATCAGAGAAATATCCAACCAAGTATTCCAGTCAGGGGAACTGCTGTCAATCAAAATGGCCCTCTCTGACACCGCCACACTAACCGTCCACCTAATTTAGAGACCACCAGGCCCCCGCTTTCCTTCAAGGAAGACATTGCACTTCTCCTCTCAAGTAAAACTAAGCCATCCTCCGGAATCATCCTCATGGGCAATTTAAATGTGGGCTTCAACAACCCTACCAATGACAATGCACTGGCCTTAGCCAACTCTATTGAAGCTTCACCCAACGCATCACAGGCCCTACTCACGACAAAGGTCATACGCTAGATTTGTTGGCAGATACTAACTGCAACACCAACATCATATCTAACATTCAGTGTCCTTGGTCAGAGCATAATATTATCACCTTTACCATCCCTAAGAATAATCAAACCTGTGCCACACCGTAACCCGCTCTAGCCTCCCTATCAAGAAATGCGCATAACATTGCCTTCCCCCTGTCACTCTGGCAGCCCACCCTGAGCCCTCTTCCTGCACCTTCCTATGAGGCTAAGAACCTTGGTGCCATCTTCAACTCCACCCTCTCCTTCTCTCCTCACATCTCTGACGTCTCTAAGAAGTCACACTATCCGCTGCACCTCCTCACAGGTATTCTTCCTTTTCTCACTTTCCCCCAGGCGCTCACTGCATCCAGAGCCCTGATCCTCTCTAGACTGGACTCGTGCAACAGCCTCTTTCTAAATCTGCCTGCCTCTCGCCCTTTATAACTAATCCAGAACAGGACTGCAAGACGTGTCCTTGGCCTCAAGCCCCAGGTTCGTATCTCTCCCGCCCTGTAATCTAATCACTGGCTCCCTGTCGCTGCAAGGATCAAGCTCACAAACCTCTGCATTGTCCACAAGGCTTTCTGGGGGCCAGGGACCACATTGCATCCAGCTTTCTCTTCCTAAGCATCTTCCTTCTCGAGCCCTATGCTCATCCAAGGGCCATACGCTTCTCCAGGCAGAGAGTGGGGGGTACAACTCTGTCCTTGGCTGTCCTTGGCTGGGGTCTCCCTCTGGTACAGCCTCCCTGCCTCTCTCAAACTTGATCAGGACGACCTAAATTACATGAAGCAACTCAAGACCTTCCTTTTCACTTCAGCTTTCTCTTTCCCTTGCTGATATCCCTTTCTGCTGCACATTCTGGTTACCTGTCCACTCACTGAACTTACGGGACCGGGCTCCTGCACAACCAGTTGCCCTTGCACTGCCTTTGGGCCTCCCAACCACTTATGGACTATATCTGCAACCCTACAATCCCCTGACTATCTGCACTTATGAGCCACTTCCCTGGAAGCACTTATGAATTCCTTTACGCTCCCCCCTCCCCTTGCGCTTCTCCCACTGCACCCCCCCATTTGCACAATCTGAATGACACAAGGCCTAGTAAAATCATTGTTTTGTCTTCCTTTGTCTTCCCTTCCTTGTCTTGTCGCACCTAGAAACACTTGTGTACAATTAGTGATCCTAACACCATTGTAGAACTATATAACCAAACTCTCCTACTAGCCATCGATAAGGTAGCTCTTATGAGCAAACGTAAACCCAAACATATAGCTCATCTGACCTCCTGGTACACCCCAAATCTCAAAGCATTACGTACCACTCAGCGTGCAGCTGACACCTCTTGGAAAAGGACTCCTTCAGCTGCTAACAAAGAACACTCCACTTCACTAGCCAAATCTTAGAAACAGGCCATCCTCCAAGCTAAGAGTTCAACTTATAACGAGCAAATAGAAAAGGCAAACACAGGCTCGAGAGAGAGCTCTTCGCCATCCTGCGAACACTCGAATCACCCATTTCCCCACCAGATAGCTGCCTCAAAGATGTAACTTGGTGCTCCAATATTCAAAAGGCACTTTTGGACAGAATCTCCTTACTCCAATTAAAAATTGCAGAAAAAAACTAATACTTACTGAGGCACCACCAGCTCCCCTTCCCTCACCTGCTCAAGCCACTCTCCCATGTGTATTCAGCCCAGTCTCCATCCTAGAAATTAACAAAATCATTAAAGGCCTAAAGCCATCCAGATGCCAAGCGTCATTCATGAAAGACTGCACAGCAGAATTAGCCCCCTTTATCGTATCACTCATCAACAACACCTCTGGTAACATACCTACCAATCTAAAAGATGGATGGCTCCTCTCACTTTAAAAAATCCCACTCTAGACCCAGATACCCCCAACAACTACTGCCCTATCACAACAGTTCCCTTCCTCCTTAAAATACTGGATAGAGCAGCATACCTGCAAATCCCAAATTACCTTGAAACCAACAACTTCCTTGGCCTGCGCCAATCTGTTTTCCGTCGGGGTCACAGAATGAAATCAGCACTCTTGGACTTAAAAATCCAAATGGATGAGATCTTAGAAAGTGAGAATGTTGCCCTCCTCCTTCTGCTCGCCCACTCAGTGGACTTTGATTTAGTGGACCATAAAATCCTAGGTCAATACCTCTCCTCAGCAGCCTACTTCTCCACCAAAGCCACAGCTTGGATTGAGTCCTTCCTATCTAACCGAACAATGAGGGTATTTTCCAATTTAGCAGCTGCCCCTCCAGCCCTAGTTACGTGCCGAGTTCCCCAAAGCTCATGTGTCTCCCCAATGCTGTACGATATCTTTACAAAGCCCCTCTTCGATCTCCTCGACGATTTTGGGTATCGCCTACACTAACTATGCAGTTGATACCCAGATCCTCCTTCCCATCTCATACAATTGACTCCAATGCATTGAGCAAAATATATAAAATCACACAGGCCTGGATGACTCAACATGCACTATGTCCAAATGATGAGAAAACCGAGCTGCTACTTGTTGGAACACAAGCACGTCTAAATAAACTTAACGATGACTACAAATCATTCGTCATCAACAAAAATTCTGCCCAAGACTCCAAAGAAGTAAAAACTCTGGGGGTCTACCTGGACTCCTCACTCTCTCTAATGAGACAAGTAAACGCTATTGCCACGGCAGCAGCATACGTGTCTAAACTTATCCACACCTGTAGACCCTTCCTGACCTCTGATAGCTGTATTACGATTGCCAGAGCATTCATTCTTTCCAGGATAGACTACCAGCAATGCTTTATTCGCAGGCTTGACTTCTCGCAACATCAAAGTACTTCAGATCATACAAAATAATGCACCAAGAGCCGCACTGAACATTCCAAAAAAGACCACATTTCTTCTGCCGGATGGAGTGCCCATTGGCTACCAGTTCGTGAACTCATTGTGTTCAAAACTCTATCTCTAATGCACAAATGTTTATCTAATACTGCCCCTAAATATTTATCCATGAATTTTACTAAATCACAATCTAACTGACCCACACTGGCCGCCTACTCGGCACGCTCTAAAAATGCCAAAATAAGCGAATAAATAAATAAATAAATTGAACATTTGGTGTAATAAAATGCTCTTTATCCCTGATCTTACCGAAGGCACAGTAGTGCTAATGGATGTCCATTGGGTGGGTGGACAATACGTGCACTTATACCTCCCAACATCATGGAGGGGCGTGTGTTCACTGACCACATTGCACTCAGCGGTTCTGGTAGTTCCTGGCACCCATTTCACTGTTAGAAATGTGCTGCCCCCAGAGCCATTTAAGCCCCCATCTACCAAGCGTACCCACCGTTCGTCAAGTCTTCATCACGAGAAAAGATCAAATTATCTGTCGAAAGAATCATCTGATAAATTGAAGGCGATCCCAGACCAGTTCAAATTATTCACCAAAACCGAAAATGTTTTACCTCCTTCCTGGTGCCAGGTATCCAGATTGCAGCAAATGCTAAATGGCTGCAGATTACCATGCAGGAGATGCTTCAGTTGGCAAATCAGACGAAGCAGGATCATAAAGACAGACTTGTGACCCTCCAGAACAAATATGTTCTGGATTTGCTCATGGCTATGGAAGAGGGCATGTGCAAAAAAGAAAATAGACTTCCTTGTTGCACGTACATCTCCCCAAATGATGTTTATAATGGGTCCCTGACCCATGCAATAGGGGCCCTTCATAATTTGAGGATTGCCATGGAAAAAGAAACAGGAGTAAATGCTGATTACTGGTTTGATTTGATGTTCTCTTGGGCCCTGTCGTGGTTGGAAATAGCAGTCAGATGAACCTGAGATGTTGCACAAATACCCTGCAGAAGAGCACAATGATGATGGTGTCAATAACAAAGGGCAGAGCTCCTCCTCTCACAAAACACAAGTACGCTCAGACTGATAGTTGGGATTGTAAAACCAAAGATGTTGAGAATAGAGTAGGATCTCGGACCTTGACCACACCCCCACCCGACCCCGAGAATTATGTAGAGCACTGGGTCGATTTAGCAGGAGATGGGAATGTTGTTTTATGACAGGCACGCCGGAAGAATATACCTGAGGGGGGAAGTTTACATCATGCATGCAGAGCATGGGTAGCCAAAGATGATGACCTTCGAAGAAAGGAGGGAGCAGGGTTAGTTAATGCGGTATTAACTAAAGAGGGGAATGTTTGCATGCACATATAGCATCCCAGCCAGGCAAAAAGGTTCAGGCTGAGAAAAACCTATTGGTGTGAACAACAGTGTGAGCAGGATGAGTTTGGCGCAGCAGAAGGTGCACGTATCACTTGTAGTTAGCTTTCACACACATTAGATACCTACCTATAGCAACACAGAAGACGCAACAACTATATTAATGTTGCGGTTGCAGAGGTCATAGATAGGGCAGTATATAGGTCCTGTGTGTGGTAGTTGTAGGAATGTTGGGCTGAGCAGTTCTGAGAACCAGGGTCTTGCTGGCCACAATGGAACTAGAAGGATGATCCGAAGGTCCCGCAACTCCCTGATCCTGCAGATGACCCTGTGTACCAGGGGAGTGGGGGGAAAGACATACGCGTTCATGTTGTTCCATGGGATCTGCATTGCGTCGCCTATAGAAACCCTGCCTTGCCCTAGACTAACAACTGCCTAACAAAAGAGCGGCACATGTGGGTGCCATGTTGTGAAAATAGTAGCTGTGTAATACACAGCATTAAGCAAACTGTTGGAGCTATGCAAAATATGCAGTTTAACTACACTTTTTTGTTAATGCAAATATGTAGTCTGTTCTCTTAAAAATGGACGTGCTTTAGTCAGTTACAAAATCATTAAAATTGATAGAAAGTAATGCAACTTTCTGTCACCAGGTATCGGATTACACTGCTGCTTGCCTCTGGTGGGGGGAAGGCAGGTGTAGATAGGGCTATTGAGGGGCAGATGGGGAGGAAGCCGAAAAAAAAGTAGCAGAGCAGGCAGTGCTACTACCGGGCCTGCTGCCAGCCAGGAAACTGCACTACTGCTTGCCTCTCTGCCTAGGAAACCTTCATTGGTGAAGTGATGAGCCCATTAAGAGGGAGTCAGTAAGAAAGCAAGTAAACCACTATGCTTTACTCTGAAATTCTGGACATCCTGGAAATGCAACTTCATGAGCCAGACCTTCTGAACAACAGTGATTGGCAGAAATATAGTTAAACACATCCTCATTCATGCATATGGCTAAACACAAAAAATTGCAATCAATAGTTTAACCAATGCATAGCACAAGCATTGCTAGTTACCATGACAACCATATTGTCTGCTTCTCGACACCTCCTTTCTTCTCTTTCTTCTCTGTAACATTGTATTTAGCCATATGGCGGTGCTTTGTGCCATCATATGCTCTAAAAACAAAAGGGGTAACAGAATGGAATCTAGCAACTATTAGTCATTATCCCTAATAGATGCAATAACTGAGGCACATCAGAAAATGCTCCTGAAGAGGATATTGTTATATAGTGCTTGCAAAAATGTATGGAATGTGTGAGGCCAATGAGAATTCTGTGAGAGCGATTAGAATGTTTGGTTATGAGTGAGGTTTTAGCCCAGGCAGTTGGAGAATGTAAGTATGGGTGGTGGGAGCTAGTGAGTTCCTGTCAGGGTCCTGTCAGGTTCCTATGCTGCTACTTGATACAACCTGATGTAACTTCAATACAGGAACTTAAGAGCAATTTACCAGAAGTGTCCGGAGCATCCTTTATAACAGTGGTGGCGATGTGGTCTTCTTACTCAAGTGTGGGATCTGGAACAAGGAACAGAGGAACAAGTAAGCTGCTGTGGAGGTGCAGGGAGAAGGAAAGAGGACCCACTGTTCCAAGATGTCATACCTTACCACCCACGGCAGAAAGAAAGGACTTCCAGGGTGCACCCAGAGCACCTGTTCAGAAAGAGATTCTGCAGGGAGAAGAGAGACTGCTTGGAAAGACCCAGGGCACCCATATAATATGAGTAGCAGGGAGAAGGGAACACATTTCCCAGGGTACTCTACTTTAGCAAGCTGCGGACTGAAGAATTTCCTGATTCTGCGATCAAGTGGAATTACCCGGTGTTTACTGCATGTCTAGGGACATGCTGTGTTCATGGTCATTGTGGGATGGCCATTGTAGAACCATGCTGTATAGCAGCAAGGGGCAATGGGTAATAACCATCTGTTGAAATTGCCCCTGGACTCGTGGCACAGCGCAAGAATTTGTGGTTTTGAAGCCATTGTATCAGATGAAGGAATGGCTGAAATGGCCGTTGGGGTAAGGTGTCGGGACCTGGACCCGGCAGGTGTGTGTAGAGTCCCAGCTGTGAGAAACCTGCAGGTGTCTCACCTGCTAGTCCCCCGGGGTCTGTCATCCAGGTGGCCAATACACAGCCATCACTATTGGATCCAGTTCCTGGGGGTGGACCAGTGCTGGAGGATCACCTGGATGGGGGGTCTTCGGGGAGTGGAAGTGGGACACCGAAGGGTTAAATGCGGTATCCCCTTCCTTATAACACCTTTTCCCCATCCTACCAGGTAGGATACCTAGAAACTCACCCCCACCCCTTTTCCTGACACAAACACTTTCTCACAGACAGTTCATCATGAACAAAAACAGACTAACACCAGAGCTGTATACCTGACATGTACCAACACAAAGGTCAGGCAGAGTCAGACAGTTACTGATAATTGCACACACCTGACTTCCATCACACTTACCCACACGGATAAAAGGCAGAGCACGAAAGCACACTCTGAGCAAGGCAAAACACAAGAGGAAGCAGCAATTACGAGATGGCAGTTTAAACCGAGGAGCAAGGCGGCGAGATCGGAGAGGACGACAAGGAGGAAATTACCCATGCCCTTTCCAACACAGAACTGCGATTTTCAAGAAGCCTCAAGGAAAAGAAACATAAGACTGGGAATTTCAGCTGACAAATAGTGTAGCATGTGTCAAAGGTACACAGGGCCTTCCCACATTGATAGCCAAGGCAGGGAGAAGCAATTGCCACCATGCTACTGTCCTTGACTCCGACAGAAAAGCAACGCCAACGAGTTCAGCATAGCCGGTGAGTTGGAGAAACTGATAGCAGACCGGACTGTGTTGTGCTCAAGGTTGCAAGCAGCAACATTGTTTGAAGAAAGAGAGCTTGTATAAAATTGAACTTCATAAAATTGAAATAGGTACCAGATACAGAATGGTCCGGCACCACATAGGTGCTTCCTCAAAGGTCTCTGTTTGATGCCCAGAGTGGGGAAGAATTATTGAACTGTGAAATCGAAGTTATCCTGCAGAGGGTTACGTTGAATCCTGTGCACATTCGAAAGTCTTTGATAGTAAACTGAAATTGGGTGAGCCCGGCTGAGGGGGACTAATTGTAGAAAAGGGGTCTGAGCCCGGAAAAGGGGGATTCTGCATGAACAGTAACACACCCGAGAAGATTGTTGTGGCAAATGTGAACATGACTGAGGGATGCCTACAAATTGAAGTTGGTCTAAACCTGACTGACGGAGGACAACAGTGAAAGAAGAATTGGAGCCTGGTTTAGGGGGGTCGGGGATGAATAGTAAATCGCCTGACGAAAATATTGAAAAATGAACTTTTCTTTGTTGTTTATGGTACATCAGGTCCTCTCAGGCAAGAGACTGCACAAAAGACATTTGGGCACAGAAGGCCCTGATGTTGGTGAAAGGAACTGTGACCTGTGCCAGAGAAGCCCAGGAGTGTGCTCTGCTTGAGTGACCCGCCTTGTCCCGTGCTAAAAACATTGGGAAGGGAGATAAACGCCCTAAACATCCTGACGAATCATTTTGTGAACACTTCTTTCTTTTTGTGAACATTATCCCACACTATTTTGTAGCATAGCGTTAAGGATTGCCAATAGTTTTTTTTAGTATAGGCCCTTTTTATTTGACTAGACTCCACTAGGACTGTATTATTATTATTTGACGGTTGTAGCTTGCTCCCGTCTTAGGTTTAGCTTTAGTGTTTTTCACACCGCTGATAAAGTTCAATAATCACCCTTGAACTCTGATCACTTGTTTCTGTCTTATTTGATATCATGCCTTCCTTACACAGCCTGACACTTGCCTGCTACAATCTCCAAAGTGGTCTGGTTCCACCCCTGCATTGTGCAATGTGTGTAGGCCGTTGAGAAGCAGGAGCTCTGTTGCCCGCTGATGCTGGGAGAAAATGATGACTTTGGTTGGAACATCATCAGGAGATCCGAGGAATGAGCACTGTGCCATTGGTACATGCACTTTTACAGCTTTAAGATCTTGCTTGCAAAAGAGGAAATAACTCTGTGTTACGAGAGTGAGCTGCAGCGTCTGAAGCACATTGGACCGATTCATCATCACTCATACAATTCCGACACGGTTATATGCCTCTTGGAACTTTTCCCAAATATCCAACACCTCCATTGTTGGGAGGAGATTTAATTTCATCTTCAAGATTTTGAAACAGAAGTCCCTGGAAAAGATTCTTCCATACGTATGGTGACATTACATACAAATTGTTAATTGACCAACTAAAATAGTTGTTAAAACAACAATAAACCATTAATTATGCCCTCAACCCAATCCATACGTGTCTGTACAGCTTCAATTTTGTTTTATTGGAAGTTAATGTAAATCCAGTTTTGTACGGGTGGCAATTGACAAAACATTTGTCTGAAATGGCTATTGAGATATTGGTGAGAGCCCTGTTCAGTAAAATATTTATTCTGTTAATTACATTTATTCTTGACTCAGCAGGGGTGCAGTAGCCAGCTAGGCCAGGTACTATGGGAAAAATTTATGGTAGGGTGTTATTTATCCTATCAGTTGGGGTGGCATTATGTCCTTCTTCCATGTAGGCAAGGTGGGATGTATGGATAGTTCCTGCTGAGGTACCATACTTGGCGTCGATTCTTTCAGTTTGCCTTTACATACAGTGTCCTCACAGATGATTGCAAAGAATGAGGCATTGATTTGTCTTACTCATCTGAGTTTGACCCTGTTGGGTTGTAATCTGTCTGGCCACCAGGTTAGGACTGGTTTTGCGGTTTGCCTTTCTCCTTTAGGTGGAAGAGGTGGTGGTCTTCTCGTGGTGTGCTTTTTCTCACCTATATGTTCGTATAAGTGAGTTCCCGTCCGAGGTGTGCTCCGGTGGGTGTGTTGAAAGAGGGCAGGTGCGTGTTGTGTAGTGCCTGGAACGAAGTATGATGTCTGAGTGTGTTCCCGTGTGTGCATGTGTCAAAGAGGGGAGGCATGTTATATAGAGCTTGCAAGAATGTATTGAATGTGGCTCCAGCCCAGACAGTTCAAGAATGTAGGCCTGGGTGGTGGGAGTCAGTGGTGGGGAGAGGGGAGTGTGCAGACGAGGTTGCTATCATACTAGGTCCAGGGACAATTCTGATAGAGTAAGTGCATAAGGGGAAGAGGGGAGGAGATAGGAAAAGGGAGAAAGGGAGAGGAGAGAACAAAGAGTAAGCAGTCAAAAAGAGTGGAGAAACAAGAGGGGAGAGAAAAACTATTGCAGAAGTCAGTAGTAACACATAGGGCCTCATTATGAGTATGGAGGTAGCCATGCCGCTTTTAGCGGCATGGCTATCCCCATACCGGGTACTAGGTCCGGATTCCAGGAATGAGGAATTACCGGCCCATTCCGACCTTGGAGGGCCCGGTAATTCCCTTTCCTGTAACCCGGACCTGGTACATCCCCATTCCTATTTGAGCCCCCATAGGGCTCTATGGGAATGTGAAGGATGCTAACAACGGGCCCGTTAATGACTGGCCCTTTGTTAGCATCCTGGTCTGCTAGCGGGTCCCGCTAAGGACGCCTGGTTTTACCAGACGTCCTATGCGGGACCGCGAGCAGACCTCGTAATGAGGCGGTAGAGGGATAACAGGGCCGGCAGCTCTACCGGTGCCATTATCCCTCTACCGTCTTCCTCGTAATGAGGCCCATAATGTTGCAAGCCAGGATACAAGATGAAGATGGGAACAGCATGATTCAGGGCCACCATGAGTACAAGATGCAAAGGAAGTCCAGCATGATAGTTGAAAAAGGGTGATGCACCGTGACTTAATTAAGTTCTTAACAGTGAAATCCAGCATTGGCCACAAAGCGGTGATGGTGAAACCAGAATGTATCAGGACAGACTCCTGCAGAAGTATTCACTCCACCAAAATAGAACAAAAAGTTGTCACGCTGGTCTCTCAAATTATTGTACGATTGCCTTAATAGTTCCCACTGCCAAGACAGATCCCACAGGGCTTAGCATTGTAATTCGCTGTCCTTAAAAACCTTCCTTGCATTGCGCCTATGAAGACGTTTGAAAGGCAGTCAAGTCAAGTAAGATGTTATTTGAACCTTATCACTCACTATGACAAACACAAAGTATGAAATACAATAAATTCAGTCCACACACAAGCCATGTGCAAATGCCTAATACCCTTATTCTTTAATATTAGTTTAAACATTAAGTCCTGAGAGTAGTACAGGCAGGCCACTGGAGAAACAAATGTGGCATTGTTTCAACCAAGGAACCACAGGCACAGAGACAGTCACACAGGGCCTGACCATTTCACCTCCCTACCACTGCAGCAAGATGTAGAGGGCCAATGCCAACATTGATGTAAAGAGGTCACATTTTCGGAGTGAATATCGTCAAAGGGAGGATTCCCACCAACTTGAGAATTTTAGTTCAAAATATTAGGAGAGTCTGGGATTTTTAAATGCCTTTTTGAAAAAGTCTTCATCCTTCGATTCCAAATATCTTGCTTTGAATTCTTGCATGTCTTCTTAGGAGATTTGCTCCAGAGAGTCCCACAAGGTGGCACAACTTGGCCATGTCCTGTTTGATGGCTCTAAACCAGTGGAGGTCCTTGTGTCCTGACTGAGCACAAATCTCCATTAAAGGGGCATTGTATAGTGACAGACCCATATACTGACCCGAAAAACCGAACGTTGTAGAGCCAGATCATTGCAGAGGGGTGTAACAACCAATTCTTTGTTAGTTTGAATTGTAGTGGTTGCCTTGGGAATCTTCGTTAGTTATTTTAAAAAGATATTCTCAGACTTGTGTAGTAATTTTCAGCTTGCATGGTCTCAGAGATCTCCATCATACAAGGCACCATCCACAACCTTGGCTCTGTTAGCCTCCAAAGGAGGAGTGATGGAATATCTGCCAACGAAGCCGTTGAATCTAAGAAGTCAGCCCGTTGTCTGCTTTAAGGCCAAATGTATTTTTCTCCAGTTGGGTTTTCTATGCAGCACAGCTGGACAATCTGATACACATATTATTAAAACTAATCCTGCCCGAAACAGCCCTTCCTATCCGGATTATGGATCTCAACCATCTTTGCTTTCCCACACTCACTATTATGGACTTTTGGACTAATAGTGAGATGCTTAAACTGGCAGTAATCGTCAAACCCCTGGATGAGCTGCCTTAGATCATTTTCCTTCTGGGAGAGGATTACTGCGTCATCCATAGGGAGGAGAATCGAAACTTGTACCTTTTGGATATCAACCTCTACGGCATTCAATAAGGTAAATAGAAGGAGATTATGGGCACAGTTACCAGAACTTTAACACACATGCTTAGAATGATAATGAAACTAAATTCGAACTGTGGGATCCAGGGTCAATTAAACGGACCCGGACACATCACAAACAGATTTGAGACATAGGATAGGCAGAGGCAAGGTTGCATTTTGGTTCCCTTTCTGTTTCAAATATCAAGTTTTCCTGAAGACGTACAACGTCCCCGCCCATACTGGTAATTATACCTGTGTAAAGAACACCTAAACAATGTCTGGCTCATGCTGATGGTTTGATGATGTTAGACCATAACCCAATAGGCCTGTTATGTTCCCTAAACAAACTTTAAAGTTACTTGACTGAAAACCATCTAATCATAAAAAATAATAAAAAGCAAAGTGGTTATCTTTTCCAGAAAATTTTCCCAAAATACAAAATAATAGCACACCAATGAGGAAAGACTAGAAATAGCAGTGTTTACATTTACTTATGAGTATTTTTTATCGACCTACTGGCCTAGTTAAGCCTAGTTAAAACCCTCAATAACCTGTTTGATTTAGGGCCACGTTTACAAGTTGCTGTTTAAGGAAATGCTATAAGAGGGTTATGTCCCGAAGCCTACCATCTCTCTAGATCGCTTATTTGAAGTTTGACAACAAATGCTGTTCCAGAAACAACTTGCCTGGCATTACATGAACCAAAAGTAAGATCTTTAAGAACTTAGTGCAGATGCAGAAGTCTTCTTCGGTGCTGGCTCTTCAACAGGGATTGTGCTTTTGTAGTCTGACTAACAGAGGTTATATGGAATGTGTGCAGCCAAGGTATGGCATGTGCTTCTCCAAATAGTGAGGTGTTTACTGAAATTAAATCTTGCCCAAAGAAATCAGGCTAATTTCCAGTAAAAAGTGTCATGGGTACCAGGCATGTAGTCGGGGCAAGCTGTGTGGAGGCTTGGTGGCCTGGCATAGGCACACAAAAAACCCATACCTTCTTTTAATTCCTTCCTGGTGTTTGTAGTAACTTCCTGGTTACCGCTTCCTGTTGCCAAACAGGAAGTGCATGAGAGTCCATGAGCTCTCTGGTGTTCGGGTGTGGCTGGCTATATAAGCTACACCCTAGATTCTTCCAGTGCTTCGTGTTGCTTACTGTAAGCTGTATCAGCAACACACTCACTGTGCTCCTGCTTACCTGCTCTGGATCATCCTGCTTCTGCTTACCTGCTCCGGATCAACCTGCTTCTGCTTACCTGCTCCGGATCATCCTGCTTCTGCTTACCTGCTCCGGATCATCCTGCTTCTGCTTACCTGCTCCGAATCAACCTCAGTGCCCTCTCCACGCCGCAGCTTTCCCCGGACACGATGTGAAACCTACACCGGCACCTGTAAGCACAAAAAAGAACTTTTATTAGTGCACTCAATCCATTAACGCTGCGCATATTCACCGAATCTTCTCGCTACGCTGGAATCCTCATTAGTGCGCTTGCTCCAGTAACGCTGCCCATACTCACCGAATCTTCTCGCTTCACTGGAATCCAGGTTCGTAGCCCAAACACCCAAACTCCTGCAAAAGAAAGGAGAGACATTACTTACAGTGTTCGTTCCAGTAACGCTGTGCATATTTACCGAAGCCTCTGTGCATACTTACTGGACTTCTGAGGCTCTACAGTAGCGCTGAACCCAGGCTCGTGGTGCAAGCATTCCATAATCACTCCTGCAAATGAAAGGAGAGACATTATTTGGTGCGCTCAAACCTATATCGCCACGCATACCTACCGGCGGTTCTGAGTTCTACACACAGCGCTACTCACCCCAGATACTTTTGGCAAAATGAAGACAATTCAAACAATTCCGGACTCTCAAAATCCACCGCGCAACGTTTGCCGTGTGGAAAGGAGTTTCTTGCTAGTGAAGAAACTAGCACATGGAACACTCTGCCTCGCTTTTAAGACGTATAACAGTGTGTGGCATCAGAACTCGGCAAACAGATATTGGCATCATCCCTACGGCCTATGAATCTCCCACAGAATCGTGCCCCTGCATATGCAGGATGGAGTTCACACCCCACTAAAAACCAAGGTGTTCCTCCGGGTGAAACAGGGGAAGTGAGAACTTGGGGTCAAAGGAGGCTCATCCATCGCTCTTGCAGAGACACAGGTGAGTGTGACAAAAAGAGATGGTTTCTAAGATGGATTTCCAAAATAAACCCTCGGGGTAGAATTTTGGAGACCACCCTAATATGGTGAACAGGGAGACACAGAGATTTTAGCCAAACCCTATCAAGGTAAGGCTTAGTCTCAAGATGGGTGTGTGAGTGATCTAGGGCTACAATGAGTGCACACAGCCGAACACCAATAATTCCAGTTAGACAGTTAAGTACAAAAACACAACGTTTTATTAGGCCTTTAAAATGCATACTAAGCTACTAAAACCTTCTAGTCAAATATTGACACACAATCCCCTATAAAACAGACATATACATTCACCCATACAAGATATAGGAAAACATTTGATTCAATAACCATAACCAGTGCACCACAGGTAAGCGCTCATATGCATTAGAAGTAAATCGATAATTCAGGATAATAATACAACAACTTCCCTAGCTCTTATAAAGTCCAACCATAGGATGGTTTGGGGCCTTGTGCCCAAAAGTCACCAGTTCCAAAGTATATACTTCACAGGTAGGTTCACGAAGAGATTGGCGATGGTAGTGGTTATGATTAATAGAATCAAAAAGTTAGATAAAGTTTAGGTAAGTAAACTTCACTCAATCCCAGACACTCAAATATGTCTACTAAGATATCCTTCACCAGGTCTCCACCAACCAAAGTCAGGAAAGAACAATTTTAAGGACAGGACTTTTCACCCATGTAACCCTTTGGAGGACGGTGGGGGGGCAGAAACAGGCATGTAAACTTACCCCCTGACTCTGATTTCTCCAGAGACCACTGTTGGTGTTCCGTATTCCATTAGGGACACAATCTTCTGCACCTGGTCCAGTCAAGGAAGGCCTAGGCGTCCTGGATCCAGAGGCCAATTTTTGGTGCAGGATTTAGTTTTGGTCATTTGCAGCACTTAAGAGACAACTTCCAGTAGGGCACCTAGGCAAGGAAAAGATGAAGACTTCTGTGATGCAGATTGGTTACTGAACACCTATATGATGCGAAGGAGACAGATGGCAATGAGAGTCACCAAGGTCAGGCGGCGACAGGCGATCGTCAACGGACAAAGGAGCAGGCCCAGCACAGCTCCTGTTATTGCAAGAAGGTGAATAATGCAGGAGCAGGTGTCTTATTACACAAGTCGAAGATCTTCCAAACTCCAAGAACACACTCGGAACGTGGCAACTGCAGTGAGATATCCCAGCAGAGAGCTGTTCAGTCCAACAGTTGGTCCAGATACACTTCCAAAGGTTCAGTATGTGCAGATCCTCCAGCAGGGGTGAGACTGGTTGTTCCCACTAGTCCAGGTGATCAAAGCACCAATGAGAGTCTTCATGAGATCAGTCAGAGGAGCGCAACTTTACTTGAGTTGCTGATGGTCAGCTGCAGGGGTCATCCACGGGTCGTGAACTGGCTGTTCTGGTTCGTAGAGAGCTTGGCTCCAATTATGATCTACCAAATATTTATTTATATAAAGGAGGAACAATGATCCTTTGATCACAAAAGAACATACACTAGATAAGAAATAGGATTTTACAGGAAGCAGTGAACTTCTTCCAATGGGGTGAGTTTGAGGGACATTCTGACTAGGTTGTGGAGGGGAGTAAATGGAACAGTCACCGGGGACAATACATAAGTGGACATTTGTAAGTGAAGGTAGATGGTACAGCCAGCTGTGCTCGAGATGTGACCATGATGAATGAAGTGCTAAAGTGGAGGCGGAGGAAGTGAGGGACTGTAGGAGCTCTCCTTAAATCTATGATTCAGGATGGGAGCTTGTCCAAGTCCACAAATGGTAAGGATCAGCACTATTCAAACAGGAAGTGGCTATCCAACTATGGATAGCCACTGGCCACAACATCTGCCCAGCAACAGGCATCAGGCACCTGAATGTGTTCTGGGACCAGGGACCCAACAGCCCCCACCCCCACATCGGTGCTCACACACAAACCACCCCCTTTGCCTGTGAAAGCAGCAGCTTTCCCAGGAAAAAAAGGCATTCCATATAATGCATTTCCTGACCTAAGAAAGCAGAAAGAAGACCAAAGAAATATGCCCAAAGGACAAGCAAAAACCTTGTGTCACAGCCATCTTAGCGTGCTAGCCACCCTAAGTAGCCCTTTGCGGCAATTGCAAAAGTAAAATTACCAAAACATGGCAGAAAAATAGCAGTTGCTACCAGCTTTGCTTAGGCGCATTGAAAAAGTAACCTAAAAGCCAACACAGAAAAAGTTATAAGGCTACAAAGTATTATAAACATTCTTCACTGTAGGGTCATGTGTGCAATTGTAACAATACAAGACTTTACAAAGAGAGACATAGGGCCTCACTATAACTGTGCCAGTCCGGTAACAATGGTGCCGGTAAGCCTACTGGCACTGTTGTTACCAGACCAGCACAGTACGGGTTTGCCTGCCGGAGCCGCTGTGCCTGACAGGGCAGACCTTGCCGGGCACAGGGGCCATGGTAAGCAAGCCGTAACGGAAGCTAATAACGGTGCTGTTGCCTCCGTGTTCCTCATTCCCATTGAGTCCTATGGTCCTATGGGACTCAATGGGAATGGGGAATAACAATGTACCAGCGCCTGACTTTCTGGAACACTGGGAATGCAATCCCCCAGTGTTACTGGCAGGCCAGGCGCCAGTAAGTTTTACAAGTCAGGCTGCAACCCGCCGGTAGCACCGGCAGGGTTACCGCCGGACTTGTAATGAGGACCATAGTCTCTCAGTACTGACAGTTTTAGAGGCTGATCAGTTTCCCGATAAGAATGAGCGCACATGCACTAAAGCACAACACTTTACATTTCTTCAAAAAGCCAGGACAGGGTTAAAAACAAAGCAAAAATAGAAATCTATGGGAGGAAAGCAGCAACAAGAAAGCCTTTCCTAACAATGGTGATTGCTAGAAATAGCATTGCAGTGAGAGCAGGACTCAGAGATCCCTCTAAAACACCATCGAAACGTGTCCAACGTAAGTCTTTTTTCAAAGTGATCTATAAAGCTGATCACCTATTTTACATTTGGGCAACAAGGTCTTGAGGGAGATTTCAAGACTGCTGCCAAATTAGCAATGTCAAAATACATGTGTACCCTACAAGCTTCACAAACCCAAAGATTGTTTTTAACATTCAAACGAAGGGCATGGGATAACAGCCCTTACAATAAAAGATTCCTTTGTGTCAGATGGTGGTTCAGGGCAAAACTCATTTTTTACTTAGGTTCCCTATATGGTCATGAGAGGGAAAGACCACCTTTAAACAGTTTGGCAAACTTGCATGTAAAAAAGCGTTTCATTTCTTGTGTATCGGTCACATGGACCAACTGTTCCTTAAGCTTGTGATATGTTTTAAAGCATTTCAATATAAAATCTATATTATCAATTCAGAAAATATAGAGTTTTACTTTTGACTTTGTGGCATTCTCAAAAAGCAGAAAAACACTTTAGGAAACGGTGGTGAGTCTAGCAAAGCTTATGAACTATACCTTGGAGCTATAACCAGCAGTTTGGCCTTGCAGTTTTGGCTAGACTGCTCCCATTGGTGGCAGTATCAGACTGATTTGCATACGGCAGTTTGCCTTTTCCAATGGCACTAGTAGAGTAAACAATGGTGGTGTGGAAGGATTCTCATAGCACTGCCAGTGGTTAAGCTTCATTTAAAAAGACCCCACCAATCACATTTCTTGGTTATAGTTTGTCTCCCTGTGCCACCGAGGGTCTGGCCAGATATGGGCTCCTTGCTTGCTGTGCTATAGCGAACTAAGCTGCACCTCACTGATGACGACTAACAAGGGAAAAACATGCATGGGGTTGCACATGTTTTTATGCAGAGGGGATGTGGTCTAGAAGTTTGGGTTGGACTGCTCCCATTGTTGATAGTACAAGACTGATTTGCAAAAGGCTGGTCCTCTTCTGGCACAGACGGGCTGAAAACGGTGGTGTGAAAGGTTGCCTAGAGCACTGCCAGTGGTTAAGAATAATTCAAACCCCTCTACCCATCACATTGCTTGGTTCTATTTTGTACTTAACTTGACAGCAATATGTAATATATAACTCTAGTTTTTTCACTGGAAATGACCATCTCATTAACCCATCTTGACACTATTTTGGCCCTAAATAATCTCCAAGCTACATTTGATGATCTGGCTATCATTGTGCCTGTATGTGTCTCCTTATTATTCCACAGGGGTGAACGAGCCTGCACCTTGATCCTTGATGCCATGTCAACAAAGTACATGGGAGAACTGCTCTCAGGCACATAATGCATTTAAGCAAGTTTTAGTGTGAAAGGTGATAAGTTAGAGGGCACATCCTAGGGGAAGGGAGTAGCTGAACATTCTTAGATAGATCCTTAGTATATCAGAGATGCTCATCTTTGTAAGTATTTTTCATTCCATCCGTTTTCCAAAGTCATCAGGTAAATGCTGATGACATGTATTTGTGCATCCTGAACACATTATTTGACCTTATTGTCGAGAACCACCCCCACTGATCTGAGGGCCTGTGTCAGGACAGGCAGTTCAGCTCGTTGTGAAGATAACAAATTCTTCCTGCCAATGTACCCCTCAAGGGGAACATAAGAACCTACTGAGGGATCTATTAACCGAAAGAGGTAGGACGTTCCCACTGGCTGAAAAGAAACAAGGTACAGTAACAGAAAACAGAACTTGAATATCTTAATTGGTTACAAGAAGTATATTCAATGAGCTAACCTGAACCTCCAGTTGTATGGTGGCGTGGAACTATAAGAGTCCCGTGGTAATCAACCCGAAGATGGAGTTCCCTTTAAGGCCAGGAGTTGGGTCAACCCTGTCACCAGACAATGCAGTAAGCAAAACAATACAAAACTGACACCTGCGCAACAATACAAGAAAACTGTTTGTGTTCTTACCCTAGAAGTCTGTCCGTGATAGCAGAAGAAGAACGAGTAGAATGGAGAGTATTTGTCCAGGTAATGTTCCCCTGACAACCGACGGCACGAGGACGCCTAATAGTCCAAAAGTAGTACTCCTAAGAAAGTCTCTAGTCCAAGCATGATTGGAAGTAAACGGCAGTCCAACTTGACAAACGTGAAAGAAGCAGGAAATCTTGTGACGAAAACGGAGTCGATAACTTGCGGGCGTTTGAGGTACAGAGCACAAAGCAAAGCAATCCAGGAAACAGTCTGTGTCGACGTGTAGTTGTATGGTGGCGTGGAACTATAAGAGTCCCGTGGTAATCAACCCGAAGATGGAGTTCCCTTTAAGGCCAGGAGTTGGGTCAACCCTGTCACCAGACAATGCAGTAAGCAAAACAATACAAAACTGACACCTGCGCAACAATACAAGAAAACTGTTTGTGTTCTTACCCTAGAAGTCTGTCCGTGATAGCAGAAGAAGAACGAGTAGAATGGAGAGTATTTGTCCAGGTAATGTTCCCCTGACAACCGACGGCACGGGGACGCCTAATAGTCCAAAAGTAGTACTCCTAAGAAAGTCTCTAGTCCAAGCATGATTGGAAGTAAACGGCAGTCCAACTTGACAAACGTGAAAGAAGCAGGAAATCTTGTGACGAAAACGGAGTCGATAACTTGCGGGCGTTTGAGGTACAGAGCACAAAGCAAAGCAATCCAGGAAACAGTCCGTGTCGACGTGTATCTGGCATACGTGGTACAAAAGGCAAGGCGAAGGCAGTCTGTGACAACAATTCTGGGTCTAAGTAACAGAAGATCAAAACAGGGCCTGGGACAAGGCTAGGGCAGTCAGGTAAGCAAGCAAGTTCCAAGAAAAAACAAGGGTCACAGATACAGGATGCAGGATACAAGGGAAGCTACTGACAAGGAAACAAATTCAGAAGCAACAAAGCCCAGTGGAGGCGGTTCTTAAATGGACAAGGACAAGGAAACAAATTCAGAAGCAACAAAGCCCAGTGGAGGCGGTTCTTAAATGGAGGATCACCTTACCCGAGAAACGTGGTGCTGCTGCAACGATGTGCCTCGTGACTTACGCGCAGGGTACCAGCGTCTCCATGGTAACCCCCAACGTGCACAAAAAGACACGCCGCGAGCACCACAAAAGGAATCTCTGCGGTAGCGAAACTGGAGTGTAGGTGCTTGCGCTTAGTTCTTAGCAACAACTGGGATGATACATTCTCGGGCAATAAATTAGATATATGAATGCTGCCGTGGTGCATCAAGCACGTTGATGTCACTGGTTTCCTGACACTTACTCCAAAAAATATCAATAATAACATTTTCTCTAAAATCTATACATCAGCTATTGTCACACGATTCGCTCCCTTTGCTCTTGTTCCTGCCACTTGGGGCCCTGATTTTGACTTTTCTCCCAAACCTTTCAGCACAGTGCTGCAATGAATTGGGTGCACTAAAACCATATTTTCCATTTCCCTTCCGGATCCATTTTGGGTTTTTGGCAACCAGTATGCTGCTTTGCTCAAAAGACTATGCTTCCTAGTATTCCCTGCCCACTAGTTCATCTCCACCCTAGCTGCACAAGGTTGGGTGAAGAATTAGAAACACTTGTAGCTGACAGATGCAAGCAACCATCATACCTGAGGTATGTGATCGTTAACCAGTTTAACAAGCCTTAATTTGCTTCAGTCCAGCACTGGTCATTGTTGTAGTGTTCCGGTTTGTGACTGGTCCCTTGTTCCTGGTTCTTATACTTGATATGATATGATATGATATGGCATTTATAACGCGCCTATACACAAGTGTTTCAAGGCATGACGCGGCAAGGGAGGGGGAACAGAGGGAAGACAGAGACAGCGATCCTACTAGGCTGAGTGTCATTCAGATTGCACAAGTGTAGGGGAAGGGGGAAGAGGAAAAGTGTGGAGTGGGGCGGGGAAGGGATAGTGCAGTACATGGGGTAATAGAATAAATAAAACAATAAGAGAAGTAAGGCCAGATGGGGGTAAGTGCAAGGGTAAGTACACACATGAGAGGTCAAATGCTGGTGGGGGGCTGTAGGAATACAGAAAACAGGCCGCAAGTGCGAGCTTTGCCAGGAAGGCAGTACAGGTGTGTAACTGGCGGGGGAAGGACCTGGGCCCGAGATCAGAGGGTGGCCAGGTAACCAGTACAGTTTCAGCCATGAATTCAGCAGAGGAGAAGAGGGGAGAAAGCAGAAGCAAAGAGGAAGGTTTTGAGGTGCTTCCGGAACCAGAGATGGTTCTCCTCAAGTTCCAGGGAGGCAGGGAGGCTGTTCCAGAGGGAGGCCCCAGCTGAGGAAAGAGATCTACCACCAATTCGGTGCTTGGAGAAGCGACTGACCCTGAGGGAGTTGGAGGCGGATGAGCGAATAGCTTGAGAAGGAAGATATTTAGGAAGAGAGAGTTGAAGGTATTGAGGCCCCAGAAGGCCTTGTCGACAATGCAGAGGGTTTTGAACTTAATCCTCGCAGCCACAGGGAGCCAGTGCAGAGATTTCAGTCCTGGAGAGATACGATCCCTGGGTCTGAGGCCAAGGACAAGTCTCACAGTCCTGTTCTGGATGAGTTGCAGAGGGCAGAGAGTAAAAGCAGGCTGATTTAGAAAGAGGCTGTCGCAATAGTCCAACGTAGAGAGAACCAGAGCTCTGAAGACAGTGAGCTTCTGGGGGTAAGAGAAGAAAGGAAGAATACCTCTGAGGAGGTACAGCTGATAGTGTGACTTCTACAGCACACCACACCACACCACACCACACTTAGTGTCTAGTTCCTTATTTATTATTTTTGGAACCCTGATTTTCAAACTTAGTGTGTTTATTATTATTTTCTGCTCCCTGGATTCCCTTTTTGTCCTCCTCTGTTTTGCAGTCAGCACTTTCAAGTGCTTTCCTTTTCATGTGCAGTCCTGTTTGTCTGTGTTCTTTATTTCATTGGCCTTGCCCTCTTCTGCAGTGTAACCTTAACCTTTTGGACACCCTCATTGAGAGATTTCATTTTTTTGTACAATTTTCCTTTCCATCCCAGGGTGTGGAGGGGTTAGATTTTTCCTTTGTAATTTTGTTTTCCCTGCTCTGGGTCCTTCACTTTCTCTTGGAGTCTGTTCCTGGTTTGCCCTAGCATTTCTCTCTTAGCTCGTTATTGATTGTAAGGTGTGGCGTGCTGTTGTGTCCAGCTCCTGTGTGATTGTTTTGTTTCTGACTATTCTGTAAGCCCGATCCCTATGTGTCCCTTGTGAGGAGTCTTATGTATTAAGTTATCCTACCTGTTTGATCAGCAGAGTTTGTGCACTTCGCTGACATTTCAGTTGGTGTTTCTGGTCCCTGTGAGCAATGTCTAGAAGATACCTTATATAATACCATGAAGTCACAGACACTGTCATTGCTCGTCCTCTATGTGGGCTTAGAGCTGACAGTACCTGTGGCAGTAATTGTGGGTTAGGAGCTCGCAGACGTTCTTTGTAATCATAACAAGCTTCTAAGTAATTACCCCACATCCTTTTTCATATATTTACATACTTGCAACATTCTGTGACCAAAAATATATAGGATTTTTCAAGTTTCAAAAATAATACTTAGCATAACAATGACATCACAGGAAATTACACAACATACATTGTTGACACCACTGGAGCATTCTCAGCAGCAGCACCTTTCTCTTTTGTTTTTTACACACAGAGGACAGCGTTTTTTAAAATTATAAACGTGCTTGGTGTGTTTTGCAGTGGGCCTTTGTTTTTTGCGCCTTCTGAAGCTTATGCGCACGTCGCTGTTATTTGATTTTTAAACCACGACCCTCTTTGCGGTGCGCTTCCCTAATAATAATTAATAATAATAATAATTAACATAGAAATGACTCTATGGTAATTAGGGCAAAGTCATTCCGGTGCCTAAAAAGTTTGTGCCTTTAGCGCTATAATGTGCAGCAGCGCGCTGAAGACACACAACACGTTTAAAAGTTGACTTACCTTATGACAGAGAGTGGAGTCGTCCAGACTGACACAGTGACTTAACTTAGCTGAGGCAAAGCCGGGGATCACGGCATGTCACCGCACACTGACGCTGGCTCTGACACTACCAAGGGTGCACAGGGCAGAGCCCAGCCGGAGTCACACGGCCCATCGCTCAGATTTTGATTGATGACAGAGGTGTGCGCCTGGCCTGAGATGGGACGTCACCCCCCTTGGATGCTGCAGTGCTCTGGGCCTCAGGCAGACAGGCCTGAAAATCCGTAGTGCTGCCAGGAAAGTCGGTAGGCGGTAGGACTGCTTAAAAAGCGGTATCCTACCGCCAAAATCGGTAGGGTTGGCAAGTATGTATTTGTATTACGTTCCACTTGCACATCCTGGGTTTACTGTGCATGTTTCTCGGATCCTGCGTGCATGCTGTTTGATACATATTACTCACTGTGTGATCTTGTGCACATTTCCTTGGCCATACCCACTGCCTTTTGTCTCCACATGACACCTATGTTTCCTGCTTTTTCCTGAATGAATGCATTGTTTGATAGGAGTGAATGATGTCATGAATGGGAACATGCATGGGATCCTGAGCATGTCAGAGCTGTGTGTGTTCCATGAGTGTCTGTTAGTCCTCAGAGCTGGAGAGAATGGATGTACAATTGGTGCCTATGCTTATATAACCTAACTAGCCAGTGTACCCACCGTGCATCGCATAGTAATTCCTACTTTAGTCATTGCGGACACTACTGAAGAGACATGCATCGTTTCCTGTCACCAGCATTACTATAAAAGCACTGTTTTGTGTCGCCTGCATGACTTCAGAAGTGAGTGGCGCTAATGTCAGCTGGAATGCTGATAGTGTGGAAAGTTTAGGAACAATGAACTGCTGAAGTTTACGTAGATCTATGGCAGAACTAGGACACGGAGAGCCATATGGCAGGGGTAAGCATTGCAGACCGCTTAAAAAAACATAAATCTGAAAAATGGATATACTTTTTACATTGTCTACACCATGGAACCTACCCACATGCCAGATTTCATGTTTGTAGCTTGTTGGGAAGTTTCATTTCAAACAGACAAATACCCAAGCAATGCAGACCGCTTAAAAAAAAACCTCTTAAAAAAGATAAATTAGAAACATGTACATTTTATAGTTTTTACATTGTCTACAGCTTGGAACCTACCCACGTGCCAAATGTCAGGTTTGTAGCATGTTAGCAAGTATGCTGAACATTTCAAACAGACACACACATATCCACAAATTTCCCTTTTATATATATAGAGAGATGTGTATAATTGCAGCTGGTCCACATGTAACAGAAGATGTGTGGATTAAGTCCACAGGTAGTCTATACTCCCGCTGGCTCAAGCCTCTTCTATGCAGCGTGCAACCTTTATTTGATTAACAGATTTGGTGACAAGATAGAAGACACTGCTCGTGGAGCATCAGCAACTGTCCCTACCTCTACTGTCCCACAAAGAGCAAGCAAGAGGGAACATCCTCTTGACAGACTGCTAATAAGAATGTTGCCAAACGCGGAAGGATGCCAGCAGGAGAGGGCACGGGAGAACTATGTCAGCACTTCCAGCATAGTATTATCAAGCACTTTGAAGCCACAGAAGGGGCACCCCTCTACATCTGAAACCGCAATTGACTTTGTGGGGGCCGGAAATCAGAAGAGACCCTCACTGTTGCATCATGGGGCACTTGCTAGCTCTGCACCATGGGGCAGAAGAAAACATTCACTAGTTTGTCAGTGTGTTTCATACAGGATCAATCATCCTCCCGCTTACTGTGAATATATGGCATCACTGCAGCCCGCCGAGCTGTTTGGATGCAGTGGGCCTCATTAGGACTCTGGCGGTGATGGTATGAACAGTGCCGGTAAGGCACTGGCACCGTTCATACCGTCCCGCCGCATTACGAGTTCTGCTTGCGGGTTCCTGACAGCCCGCCAGGTCTTACCTGGTGGGCTGTGCGGCACCCGTGAGTAGAACTCGTAATTCCACCGGCACCGTTATCAACGGTGCTGGCGCATCCATGCTCCCCAGAATGGGGATCGGAAGCCTGGCAATACCGCCACCCGTGAATCGGCAATTACCGGCCCATTCATCTCGTAATGGGCCGGTTATTGCCAAGCCGCAGGAGGCAGTGCCGATAGCGAGCATGGCGGTGGCCGTGCCTGCCATACAGGCATAGCTACCACCATGCTCGTAATGAGGCCCAGTGTCATTTAAAGTGTTGTCACAACCACTGATCAGCCACTAGTACAATAGGCGCCACAGACACATTGTGATTCTGTTGGCACCAGGTGTGTACTGGGAGGAGATTCTCGCAGAGAGGGTTGCTTGTCATTTTAAATGTCTTGTTTGCAATTGTAGATGTGCCCCCATCCACGTAGCTGCGCTCATAACCCCGTGAGAATGACTTTTGCCTACTCTCTCTGTGGGCAGGGCCGGACTGGTGCACACAGTTGTCTTGGGCACCAATGAAAAAGTGGCCCACAGTCGCTAATGGCAATTAATTCCTTTTGTGACAGACCGTTTGAGTAGTACCCAAGGCGGAGGCTTTTGGTAAAATGTGATATAAATTGTGCATTTTAAAGAATATTCATTCAGTAACATTGGTGAAGTCTACTAGCCGCATGGTGAAGTAACTTCAAACTGACCCAAATGGGCCAAAAAAGTGGGCAATTTTGACCCAAAAAACTGGCTCACACCAGCATTATGCATTTTTGGTTCGGGCATTGGCCTATTTCCCTATAGGCCAGTCAGAGCCTGTCTCTGGGACCATTACACATCTTTTAAGACTCACCATGGAATTTCCACACTAAGCAGAGCCCTGCTATGTGGAAACTAACAACCACATGCGCGCACTTGGGTCCAGAAAATACTACTGTAGGATGTAGTGCTCACAAGATGGCATCCATATTTATTCATTATGACGTTGCCCCCCCCTCGTCCCCCGAGCTACTGTTTGTCTCTCCACGGGTAGTCTCAGACTTACTTTCTCTTATGTCGTTGTACCACAGGCCACTCCATTAAGGTGCTGCCCCATAGGGCGGGCACATTTATGGTGGTGACAGAAGTAAACAATGCTGGAAATGTGCGCTCAAATAAAGCATTGACATGTCTCATGGATATGTAGTGTATTCTGAGTGGACAGTTAACCCTTGTTGAAGCGTTCAGGGTAGGGGTTTACCTAACTTCAGCTTCAAGTAAGAATTCTGCCGAACTCCATCTGAAAAATAACTGAATAATGTCTTGCTATTCATCTCTCAAGTCAAATTCTTAGGGAATGGAATTATATGGTGCCTGAAAACATTCCTGATTAAATATAAGACTATGGTGCATAGGTATGTGTATTGGAGGGGTGAGGATGAGCCAGAGGTGAGCATGGATTGTTCCAAAGGGAAATGTTTATGAAGAAACTTAAATTCGTAGCAGGCGGCGGAGACGAATAGGTCTTGGGTAGTCAGTTACATGTCAGACAGAGTGCCATGGCCCCACCTAAGAGGCCTCTGAATAGGTTCATGCAGGGAGCTCTCGCTAGTTTCCCTGCGAGTCCGCCTGCCAGAAGCAGTTTAGCGGGAGGTCTCAGGCCTCTGTATGAAACTTAGCCTATTAGCTATGTTCTGTTGGTGAAATTGGTAAGAGGGGAGGATGTTTGGAAATCAGAAGACTTCCCAAGAGGTGGGCTAACTATTCTAGGTCAACAGGGGTGTGGATGAGTCAGCTACACGGTGAGCAGCACATGATGTGGCAACGTTTCTCAATGTATTGGCCTTTTAGGAGAACATGCCTGCTGGGAAATCTCTTCAATAAAGCCTGTCCCAAAAGGAAAGGTATGACAGATGAGAGAAATGTTTTCTGTGATTGTAGATACTGAAGCTGAGGGATGGAGGTTGGAGATTGTGTGGTGGGCAGGAGGTGTGTTAAGTGGCCCTTGATTGAGATTTGATGGAATTGAGCAACTGCCCCACAGGCAAGTGCCTTCGTAGCGCTTGTAGGATAAAGGCAAATTGAGACAACCAGACTTTTCTATGGTGGAAGGAGTCCGCTTAAAAATAGTAGGGAGATGGAGTACACCACCTCACTTGTACCCTTGATTTGTTCCCTGTATAAGTGGACATAAACCACTCATGCATTTCTGTGTGAACTGGAAGTCAAGGTTTGAAATTCACTTTCCACCTAACCTATCGTGCAACTTGCTATAGATTACAATGGGCCTCATTAAGCGTTTGGTGTTATCCCGCGCGTAAATCCTTCAGGATACCACCAAACAGTAATGCCGTTCCCACCACTTCATCTGCTGGAATTAAAGGCAGATTAGAAGGCTTGGGAAGGATTGTTAATCCCCGTTCCATGGGTTTGCCAGTATTACCATCGCCAGTAATACCGGCTGTTTTTTGCCAGTGGGGTCCCTGACTTCCCTACGGCTCTGTGCTGGAGGCAAATCAGATCCCCCTACAGCAAACTATCGGAAACGTACCGGCACGTTATTTCCGCACGGGCAAATGTATAATGAGGCCCAGTGTGCATGATTTGCAATGGCAATTGTCAATTGCAGTATAAATATTGCTCATTGCATCCCAGCACATTGCATTTGTGAAGCTTGCCACTAAGAGTATCACTGGGTTTGGGTATGCAAAACCCTTACATACATTTGGTCCCTGATTTTTTGTTAGTATGTAATTTTCTGGTTTGCGTGAATTAAATAATGTTCAGATGTTGATAAAAATTAAAAACACAATAAATAATACATAGGACACATTTAAAACAGTGCTTTGACTTTTTTTAAAAGGTGTATTTTTTAGGTTTAGAACATGTTTTATTAAATAAAACAACTATTTGGCTTTATGTATTTGGTCTCATCCGAATACTTGACAAGCTATTCAGTATTTGCCCAAAGACAAGAGATCATGGTATTTGGTACAACCCTACTTTAAGGTGCTGCTTTCAACTATGTAAGGAACAATATGCATCACTGCAAACCTGATTACTTAGACACCCTCCTTCAGGACATTGCCTAGCAGGACCACTATGGGGGATATTAGAAAGAGGTGCTCTGTACACATTTATTACATGGATACCCTTCTGTAGCCTGGTTTTACCTGGTCAGTATTCTGACCCTGACAAGAAGTGATGGGGAACCCTCGCAGCCTGGGGTGGGAGGCATAAAAGAGTGAAAGGCAGAGCCATTCCCACCACAGAGGTGGAAGGTGGCAGTGGGGAAGGGTATATACTGGCCTGTTTCTCTCTGTTTTCTCTAGGGAATAACAGCTGCCAACATCCCTAATAGTGAAACAGCAAGGGAGCAGCCCACAGAAGAAAACAGGGAGGCACGGGAGAGGACTAGTCAATTGAGGCAAGCGCGAGCCAGTGGAAAATAACTCTCAGCCCTTTCAGCAGCTTTGTATTTCAGCAGTGGAGAAGAGCCAGAGTCCAAAGGGAAGGAGGAAGCAGAAGTTACAATAGCCCCAATCAACATAAACATCAGTCAAGGGAAAGGAAGCACTATGCCTAACCCTCTGGAGGATCTGTTGGGGGCCTTAGTAGAAGGCCATTTAGCTATCAGTTGTCAACATCAGTAGGCTCTGACTGCCAACAGGGGGCTATCACAGAGGGAAGGGAACAGCTAGCCCTACAACTATCCATCTTACAACAGTCGGTCAATGGGGAGGACCCAGATGCTTCTTCATGAATTGTGAATGGGTGGCAAAGACTGCAGGAGGGCATCGAGTTCGCTGGGCCTAGTACATCACTATGCTGCTGATGGGAGCGCACAGCAGGACTTCAAACATCTCAACCCAAATGGTCAGACTCCTTGCAAATAGTTGAAACAGGGCATTCTTGAGAGATTTGGTCAAGACCTGAAATTGTACAGGATACGTTTCAGACATCTATGGTTGAGACAGGGGAAACACCCCACCAGATGTCATATAGAGTGAGAGATGCGTTAAACAAATGGTTGATCAACAAATCTTTTAAAGAAATCACAGCGATGTTGGTTTTGGAACAGTTTATCGATTCATTGCCCCTATACCTATAAAAAGTCACCTGGCAATTACATGAGCCCACTCTTGAAGAGGCAATTCAGAAAGCCAATGCCCATCAAAGAGCCATGGATTTCAGAAAAGCAGTTGCGGGACCCATCAGCCCAGTGACATAAAGCCGGCCTTACAAGGAAGGGAAGAGACCTAGCTCCACCATACGAAACCCAGAGGTCAAGACCAAGGCGCCCACAGCAATGGACTGGCGAGCACCCAGACTGTTTCCCATTCGGATGTAGTGAAATATTACATATGTGGAAAAAAACAACTGCACGCCCCAGTGGTCCCAGCAACAATGGAGGACCCCCCAACTGGGGAGATGAACACAAGGACGTGGAATATCTCACAGACTTGGGTCGGGAGGAAGGGAAGGGTCCCGAGCCTACCCATCAGTCTGTCTACACCACCAGGGAAACAGTCTGAAAGTTTCATATACCAGTGACGGTTCATGGTTTGCTGTCCAGAGCTCTGCTAGATTCTGGGAGCAAAAAAAACCTCCATCGGAGTGTATATGGTAATTGTCAAAGAACTGCATCCAGGCACCCTGTCTCAAATTCTCTGTGACCACGGAAATGTGGACTTCAGCCCACAGGCCACCATCGACATCAGAGTCCTGCAGGAGGAAATAAAAATGTCAATGATATTTATGCCTAGACTCTCAGAGACACTTCTGTCGGGTACAGAATTTCCCCTGTTTGACTGTTGCCTTACAGAAATACAAAAAAACGAACTCCCGGCATGTTCACACAGTTAGTTGGTTGTTCCGGGGGAAAAGGAGGACTTGGAAGAAAGGGTGGAGGTGTCTGACAGGATCAGTTAGCTGATGTTGTCAAGAGGAGGTGGGCATGCTGCTTAGCCTGAGTTGGGAGGTTTACCAGGGTGGAAGCCAGTTCCTGTCCCACCCTATAGGGAAAGGTCACAGTTGGGCGGGTCCCAGTCCCTGTCCCTTCGTTATGTGCCAGTATTCTTGTGTACAGTACCACGGTTGATCACCTTGTACCTCTGTTGCAAGATGTTGCCCAGTTTCATGCTGTGTTCTTTAGAGACCGACAGCTACCAACAGCCCTAGTGGTGGACAAAGGAGTATCCCATAGGAGCCTCCAGAGTGCTGCCACACAGCAAGCCAGCATCAGAGCTAGCATGTATGCGGAACACTGCAATCCGCTCCATACCGGAACAATGCTCATTTGTAACAGAGCCTTGGAGCGGCTCCCCTATAAAGACTGCAATCCCATGGGCATTGGGAAGCCTTACACGAACTGGAACGTTTATCATAGTGGGTCACCATTGCCAAACTCCAGCAGCCCTGCACATAAGAAACTGGCAGGTCTTAGACACCCTTATATGTATTTTACTGATTGTATCACTTCTTAGCATAGAAGGATGTGATTGATTGGTCCGGGGATCTAGCATGGGAGAACCAATGGAGGAAGGAGGGGGAGAATAAAAGAGGACACAGGAAACAGGAAGGTGTGGGTTGTTCGGATGAGGTCAGAGGAGATGGTGGTGGACCAAGAGACCAGTAGGTAGCTGGACGGGGTAGAGGAGAGTAAAAGCGGTTTATAAAAAAGATAAGGTATTGGCTGGTGAGAGAAAGTGGTACTGTGGTGCGAGTGTTCATGCAAGGTGTGGGAGTGAGAATGGCAGTAGAAGTGTAAGGAGTGAATGAAAGTGTGACTGAGGGAGTGAAAGGAGGATGACTGAGAAGAAGGTGCGGAAAAGAAGTATTAGTGTGGCGGGAGTAGTGTGGAGAAGAGAGTAATAGAGATGTTGAGGAGGAAGTAGCAGTGGCGTGGGGAGTTGTAGTGGTGTGGCGAGGGGAGAGTAGTCAGGCTATAGGAGGGGATAATAGGAAGGAAGGAGAGGGAGGTTTCATATGTCATGCCCCAGATGCCTCCAGCACAGTGCTACAAGTCTGCCTCCCTGCCTCCAGGCATTTCAGGGGTTTTCAGGGATCAGAAGCAACCAGCTGGGTCACATTAATGAAGAACCCGAGGGTCAGGAAACTGGGAACCACACTACCCAGCATTCTGCTCACTCAGTTGGGACTTCAGGTTCATGGGGGCCATCTTCGAAGCAAGACTAATTAAGCCACACCCTTTGGCATGCCCGTGCAGGGAGTCAGGATTTGCCTTGTTTCTTGCTGATAATACATACCTGCTTAGAACTCTGATGCCTTGTCCGGGTCTCTGCAAATCAAAAGAGACACTATTAATGAGAAGACAGTTAGCGGAGGTGAACATAGCTAACCAGTGCATCAACTAGTGAAGACTCGTACTTGTGACATTGACCAGACATTCTGGTGAAGTAACGGGAAGGGCTCCGAAAAACCCAGGGCAGTAACTGGGTGAAAGGACTAAAAGGAATGTGCCTACAGTAGCTGGTCTCTTCAGTCAAGGAAGTCGACTCTTGGATTGCTTGTCACTCCCAGCCTCCTGACCTTCAGATACTTGGTCTGTGGTGGGGTTGGAGGGGTTGGGGGATTTGCAAAGGAGGTGCAAATCCTAAAAAAAACTCCCCTTCATGTTACAGAACCAACTCTACCACCCATTGAGGAAGAGATGCTATTTGCCACCTGAAAACCTAAGTGCACATTTGGCTTTTCTCTCATACCTACCACCGGACAGAGTATGTGACATACGCTTCAAAACCTATATGAATGAAGCATGTGCATGCATTCATTTGGTGTTGGATTCTTCCTTGAGTGCGTCTTGTTGTGTGTAACACTGGGAGATATGTTGGTTCCTGAATGCATGCATTGCTTGAGTGATTGGAGTGAATGATGTCACAAATAGGATGGTGCATGCAAACTTGGGCATGTCAGAGGTGTGTGTACCACAAGTGTCAGTAATTCCTGAGAGCCTGAGCGCATGTATGTATGCATGTATGTCTGGTGAAAGTGTGACAAAATGACGTCTGCTCTGTAAGAGTACCAGGGTGAGTAGTGGCTAAACCACATACCAAGCCTCCACACTTCTTCAAACCAACAGTGAAACCTATTGTAAAAGTAAAACAGGCTCAGCCAAGAGATATACCTTTTGAGCTAACATGAACTGGGGAAAGGGTATAGTCTTAATGATGGTGTGAATGTGAGACAGTAGGAACCCACACATCAATAGTGCAACAGTTCCTAAATGAAGAATGTTCAACCAAGGTTATATAAAAATATTTTTATTTTAATTAAGCACGTCAATTAAACAGCTATTAAAACCACAATTAAAACCCACCCCGTAACCGATGGCAGAACATGTAGAACAAATATGTATAGGCACTCTGGATACTTTAGCAGGGAAGAAAAAGGCAAGAATTGCAATAATGTAACTCAGAAGGGTTTGTTCTTTGGGGAAAAGATGCAACAACGGACTTAACTTGTCTCTAAGGCCCCCAAAATGGATCAAGGGGACAGGGACTTTCAACAGTGCTGATTTCACTTCTTAGGTGGTTCGATTGGTTGAACAAGGCTTTGAGGTGCAATGCTTGCAGGTTGAACCGGGTTCCCATGTGGCGACGCACGTTGATCCCAGGTGGCAAGTCAGTGTTGAAGCAATGCTCCATGAAGTTCAAAAAGTAGTATAGAGCAATGCAGGTCGATGGATCCCCAGGAGTGGTTTGACGATGCAGCGTGGTTTGAATTGATGAGTACCGCTGGGTCAGGTCGATGAGTGTTACTATGCTGCAGCGGTTTGAGTCATGCTGCGATGTGAAGCCCTGGTGATTTGATGCCTGGTTCAATGATGCAGAGGTTCAATGTCATCTCCATGTTGTACTGATGCTGGAGCTGGACAGGTTATGAGGCTCTTCATGGACGATATGCTGTCAAATTGGTTCACATCATATGGTTGCATATGAAATTAGAAAATATTGCTTTAATTATAAAGATTGTCTTACACAGTCACACCTTGGGGAGCACTGAATTCAAAAGCGGTGTATATTTTAGACTTTTGCATCAAACACTAATGAATAAATACATTTTTGAATAAAAGAGAGACTGCTATTGAAGGTAATTCAGAAAATTAAGGAATTTAGAAGGGTGAGAAGTAATAATGTACTTGTAAATCTGAGAGCTTATATATACAAAAAAAACCTTTATTGAATATACAGTTGCTGTGAACTCTTAAAACAAGGGGAAGCCAAAGTGTGATGTGTTACTGAAGTTAACCAGGTATGGCTTTCCCTTAAATACCCTGGAGCCTCTATATGTATGGAAGGTCAAAATGGTTCAAGCAGCAGTTCAAAGGTGACTGCCAAAGGCAGCACTGCGCGTCCTGGTGGTTCCTCTGCAGTGAACATGGTTCAAATTCAGTTCAAGTTGGTTGAGTGATGATAACAGGGGAATTGGCTGCTTTGGCTTCTCGAGATGCTGTGAGACCCATTTCAGGGGGCTTCAGGACAGTGTGAGTCCTTGTCATCTCTGCTCTCCCAGCCTAGGGAGTATTGCTAGCACAGTGGTACAGCTTGGTCCTCAATAGAGTCACCCCTAATGTGCTCTGGGGATTGGTACGGAGCAGAGCTTACCTTTGCCCTGAAACACCTGTCTTCATCTCTGGCAGAGGGCTTTGAAAAGGACTTCTCTCCCAACAGGGACCAAATACATTTTTCCTGATGTACTTGAAGGTTCAAAAGTGAATCAAAGAAGGAGTGTGTGACCCATTCCTCATAAAGGCAAAAGGCCAGAGAGGATTAGATAAAAGCAAGTCTCCTTTAAGCGTTGCACTCCCTGTTAAGGTTACAAGTGACCAATCAAAGAAGGAGTGTGTGACCCATCCCTTATAAAGGCAAAAGGCCTGAGAGGATTAGATAAAAGCAAGTCTCCTTTAAGGGTTCCACTCCCTGTGAAGGTTACAAGTGACCTTTGCTTTCTTGCATCATACCCAGAGTGCCTTGCTGTGCAGGAAGTGGTGGAGACAGGAAGGAAATAGAAGTACACAGAAAACCAAGAATGTGGAACTCCAACTCCTTTCCTTTCTGCTATGACTGACTGTCTAATCCTGCACCCCTTCCATGCCTGCAGCTTCAAATGCCCTTTGGTATGCGACACCCAGGTGAGAGGCTGGCCCTTTTGTTTCGAACATGCCTCTTTGAAACTTGCTTCCCATGACTTCCCTGATGAGAGTTTCCTGGAGTGCGAGGAGGTGTCCTGCTGGCTGCAGTAGAGAAAGGAAGTCTAGAGAGAATACTCATTGCCTGTCCATAGCTGGCCTGGGCTCACTGTGGTAACATGAGTATGATACAAATCTGCTGTGGTTTCAGTAATTATGTTAGCTACCATACTGGAATACAGGTATGGCTTATTATGAGAGATTACACTGCCACCAGGAGATAGTGTATCATAATTATTATGGTTTTGAATCAGTGGTGAACATTTTAATGTTACCTCTGTTTGCAGAGTCATAGCAGCCGTAAACCACAGGACAGGCAACTTTGAACCTGTTCTGTTTCACTGCAGTGTAGGATTTGCAAATAAGGAGACTGATGCAGCAGGGCACATGTGTTCACTGTGCTTTTGATATGGGGCTTAATGAACCAGGGGTCTGTTTCGCAGACCACCCTTTCTGAGATGGAATTACATCTATCATTGTATTATCTAATAAAAATCAAGAGGGACAGGGCTCTACATCTTTGCTAGATTTCAATTTCTCACAGAGTGCTTCTGCTTATTTAACCGTATCTTTGAGATGGCAGCTGATATACATGTAACAGAAGATGTCTGGAATAAACCTACACTTAAACCCTACTCAAGCTGACTCCAGTTTCTTCTATGCAATGTGCAACCTTTATTTGATCACTACATCCCCCTTCAAATTATCCTTTCCTTTGCTTTTTTCAGCTCTGCCCCCTCCCCCACCCAAAATAAATAATAATTCTTTGTGCATTTGGTCATGTTGTTTGTACTGGGTTTGATAGAGAAATGTCACTTCTGGGTGACCATCCTTCTCAGTGAAGCTCCACTATTTATTGTTAATGAGGGAAGCCATTTATAGTCGAAATATGTAAATAAGACAAAAAGTAAAACTATGTGTGTTACCTCTTTGTCTGTCTCTGCCATGTATGCCTGGCCAGAACTGCAGGACATCCAAAAAGGTCACTTAACTTAACACTAAACATCAAGGGTAGGAAGCAGGTGGACAAAATAATCACTCAGGGGCTCCGGAGACCACAGGCCCCTCTTCTACTCCATCCATTTTGAACGCCTTTGCCCCAGGGTATCCAGTAATCCTATCCCTGCCTCCCTGCAAGAGAATGCAAACAGCCTCATCCAGGAAATGCCTGTTATGGCTGCTTTCTTTAAGCTATTTTCTATGTAACTAGATGCAAGGAGCAGGAAGCAAATCCCATCTGCCCCATGCCAGTAACGTCAATTGTGAGGGATAGAAGTTGTAGGCTAACACATCTGGAGAGACATAGGTTGTGTACAACTCCAGTCCACAGTGGCTGCATGAATGCGAATGTTAACATACAGTAGAGAACTCTGCCCACACACCATGCCAACGCATGTAAAGAGAACTAGACACCTACTGCCTATAATATGCATGGCATGGTCGCAATGGCAGTAAGGGCTTTGCCTGTCAGAATAAGGCTGCCACTTGGGCAGACTGCTGTGTGTGCATCCAGTGGGGGAAATACTAACATGTATCCCATTGGTAGCAGCACAAGTAACAGTGAGCACTACACACCATGGATGATTAGCAGAGGAACAGTGGCGGAGTAGCAGAGGAATTGACATGGGTAGGTGGAGGGGTTGCTTTCTAGAGGGGAAGAATAAGGATTGATCAATGCAGTTGACCCTAATTCACCTCCTCTGGAGCTTTAACTTCTGTTTGTTTTGCTCCCCATATTCTTCCCACTTCCTCTCCTACCGCTGCACTCTCACCTGTAACCTCTTGCATATGATCCCTATGTGAGCACTCGATTACTTCCCAGCTAGGTTTGCACTTTATAAATCCCATACATACATGGGGAAAACATGCATGTGTGTTCAATGCGAGCATGCACTATGCATATGACATGAACAGGAAGTTTGCAATGTCTTGCAGAGTATAAGGTAGTAGTATAGGGAGACGGGCTTCTATCTACTAAAGCTTCTTCACAGGATTATGCCTTTGTGCCCGCAGGTGGTGGCTTCTTTAATCTCCAGCCATATATATTACTGTAATGCCCTCTACCTGGCTCAACCTAAGGGCTTGATCCAGTGGCTTCAGCGCTCGCAGAAAATGGCAGCCAGAGTAGCGACAGGATCGTCATATGGTGCCCATATTATTCCAGTGATCTGTGCTTTACACTGGCTCCCTGGGATATGATATGATATGATAGGTTATTTATAACATACTTAATACCCAGTGGTTTCTAAGCGCGGAACCGGGAATCGAACATGTGGTGCTCGGTGTCATCTTGCTTCCAAGGCGAGCACGTTGCCACTGAGCTATCCTCCCGAGACTGTGGCTAAGAGGATCAAGTAAGTTTGAAGCACTATGCCGAGTACATCGGGCATGTTACGGGCTGGGTGCTGAATTTCTCCAGGATAAAGTTAGGCCTTACATTCCAACTAGGTCCTTACAATCTGAAGCGGCCAATCTGGTCATCATTCTGAAATTTCGGAGAGCTCGACTGGGTGGCCGTGCTTTCTCGGTTGCTGCGGACATCCTTTGGAATGGGATACCCACAGGAATGCAGAATCTAACGATTCATCTGCATTTCCGACGTGTGCTAAAAACTATTATTTTCTATAGTGGCGGTTGTGTGTCCCTGTTTAATGTCCTAGCGCCAAGGTGCCCTTGTGGTGGATGTGAGCTTTATAAATAATGTTAACATAACATAACCTATAGTCAGGACGGGCATGCCATCTCTAACTGGTAGAATAGCAGTGAAGAACTGCGAAAAGAAAAGATGATCTTGTACAGAAGATTAACAGGGCTTATTATAAGTTTGGTGGTATCTCGGCCGCAAACCAGCTGAGATATCACCAAACTGTATTACCATTACGACCACCTTGTCTGGCGGTATTACTGCCGTATTACAAGTGGTGTTAGGTGGGGTACATAGCACTCCATAGAGGATTTCGGTATTATTACCACTGGTGGCAATTCCACCGGTGGTAATACCACCAAATTGACTGATTTTGGGCAGTAAATTGTTGGAATTACCTCCAGCTTCTTGCTGGAGGTTTTTCCTCTACCTTACCCCCAAACGCATAGTTGGGCAGTGCGGTAATGCGGTGGTAACGGTGTTACCGCCGCATTTTTACCACAACGGCCAACTTATGATAAGGCCTACTGTGGCATGGAACTTATACATCTTACTGCTGTGGGATCCTTTTATCACCCCAAGTGAAAGGTTGGTAACATTGTTTGCAGTCCCGCTATGCACCATAACACAAAACAATAGCAACAGAAAATCACTTTCCATGACGGAAGCCATCAACTCTGCTACCTGACTACTTCGGGGACCAATCTTGTACCCAGCGGAGGGTTCTGGGGACTCATTCACCCATGCATTCCCTACGTCGGCCACAAGTTCTTTCTCCCCGTTGTTGTCAACATGGTAAGAGCATCCATCCACATAGACAGTGGGCATTCCCTCACACTTATCTTCTTCAAAGACTTTGTGTGGGGAACTGAGGTATGCCTCCATGTTGTCCTTGATTTTTAGACTTTCGTCCTCAAGACAGTTTCCTCTGGCACAATCATGCAAGTCAGCCAGACCTTGCGCGAGGGGACTCTTCTTGTTTTGGCCATATCTGACCTCCACAGGAAAGCCTTGCATTGACAGAATCCAGGAAGTAATTCGGGAATTACTCACATTTCCGGCCCGGATTCTGTCACTTTGGAGATATTGAAGAGGCTGGTGTGGAGTCTCCACTATGATGTGTTCCCCCTGGATAAACGGGCGGTAATTCTTCAATGCCCACACCGTTGCCAGGAGTGCCTTCTCGCAGTCGTTGAATTTTTCCTCCACAGAGGATAAAGTTTTACTTGCATAGGCGATTACTTAATTGACCTTGTCATGCTTTTGATATAATACTGCAGTCAAGCATGTATTAGAGAACCCTGGCTCCAACCTTCTGACAGAGTAAGCTAGGCAGGGCGCTTGTGAGAGGCTTCTTTTGAGTTGTCTTACTGCCTCGGCTTGTTCTGGACCCCATTCCCACTTGACCCCCCCTTCAAGAGATGAATCGGGGGTCTAGTGATCTCTGCGTAGCCCTCAATGAACTTTCTGCTGTAATTAGTCAGTCCAAGGAGGCTCCTTAGTTCCCGCAGAGTTGTGGGGTCTTTCGGTTTCTGAAGTGCTTCCACTTTCTTTTCCTGGGGACAGAGACCCTGAGGAGTAATCTCATGCCCCAAGAAATTAACACGGGTTCTACACCACTGTGCTTTCTGAAAGAAAATTTTGCTCCGGCGGCCCTCAACTGTGTCAGAACATAACAGATCTCCGCTATGTGTTCCTCCACAGTTGAACTTTTGATGAGGACATCATCTACATAAGCCAGGTTACCCCTCGCACCCAGGTCGGGCATGGCCTTGTGTAGGAAAATGTTGAATTCATTGCTGGAGTTGAGGTATCCGAAGGGAGTCCGGGTCCATGTGTACTGCTGGCCCCCAAAGGTAAAAGCCAGTTTGTATTGGTCCTCCCTACTGACAGGCACAGTCCAGTATCCATTGGTCAGGTCTATTGCAGTGAATACCTGTGACCCCTGGATCTGGGCCAGTCCTTGGTCAATGTAGGAAAGAGGGCATCGGGAAGTATGGACCTGTTTGTTGAGCTCCCTAAAGTCGGTGCAGAGTCTCCACTGGCCGTTTGGCTTCAATATTCCCAGCACCGGATTATTGAAGGTGCTGTTGACTGGACCGATTGTCCCCCGGGACTCCAGGTTCTTAATTATCTCAGTAAGGGACTCCATGGATGCGAGAGGCAAGTGATATTGCTTCACAAACACTGGAGCCATGCCAGGGTCCGTGGAAATCGTTGTTGTGTGGATGTTGGTGCGACCACAGTCATATGAGTCCACCGCAAAGAGATCTTGAAAATCCAAGAAAACTTGTTTCAACTTTTGCTTCAGCACCAGAGTCACACAGGCATCAGATAGGTTGACTCTCTCTTCAGCCATCTGCCTGAAGCCTGGAAAGACTTCTGGTTTCGCTATCTCAGCGGCCTCCTCCAACTGGGTGGAGAAGTCCCTGGTCAGAGTGCTGATTTGGACTGGTGGCTTCAGGTGGGAAAGGCAGCCCTCATGGACCTGGAAAATCAGCTCATCCCCTCTGACATCACAAGTCTCATCTTCCTTACCATAAGGGCAGGAAATGTACACCAGGAAGTTCCCCCCATGCCGGGTAAAGCTCCTGTCTGGTGTTGTATGGTCATCACTGTCACTGTCAAGACAGTCCTTGGGGATTGGTCCTAACAGTTCATTTCCTAAATCAATGGAAAAATGTCGGTCATCAACCACCATTCCAATAATGGTGCCTGCGGCTAGAGTGATACTCTTTAAGTCACTGTTATCCACCTCTATTGGAATGGTGTCATGTTCTACGTTGACTAATGGTGTTGGGTTTACCCCCAACCCTTGCTGTTGGAGAGAAGCATTTAGATGAATATAAGCATCAGGGTTTTTCAATTTTTGTCCTCTTTTAACTTTCACTCCCAGGGAGAATTGTCGGGTCCTTTCTGGTATGGTTGCTTCCTCTCCAATCTGAATTTCAACTGCATAAGGTAGCAATTGAACTGACCTAAATGCTTTTTCTTGGTCATCAAAGCCCATGGGATTATCCGCTAATCGGGACCAAGCGTTGAAGTTTATTAGGTCCAAACGAATGGCAAAGCGATTGAGAATGTCACTGCCTAAGTAAAAGGCGACAGTGACGTCTCACACGACCCAACAATTATGGACTATGCTCTTGTTGCCAATAGAGATTTTGAGCATACACCTGCTTGGCAGGAGATGTTTGGAATTGGGTGCTTCCAGATCCGTTTCCCATTCGTCTATCAGTTTGAATGTGGGAATGGGTGGATCTTTTGGGAGTTGGCGGACCATGGCTTCGCTGATGAAGCTCTTACCGTTGTTCACACACACTCGGCAAGAACAGAGTCCTTGTCTTAATTTAACTGAACAGGGATGAACAACTGCTCTCCAATTTGCTGAATATCAGCCAGGCTCTGAGCTGATTTCACATCTCTCTGGACTATAGGAGTGGGAATGTCTGATTGTGGATTGGTAAAGAATTTCAGAGTGTTTCCTTCCAGTGTGGAATACCACCTTAAACTGGAAGGAAGGTTGATTTTCAGAAATAGAGAGGACCCCCCATCACCAGTCTGTTGTCCTACTGCTATTACTGTCACATCTGGAATTTGGTTGTTCTGGAAGTGAAATTCTACTTGGTCAGATTTTTGTTCAACCATGTGGCATGTGCCGTTTAAAATAACATGGTTGACACTCTGTTTTAATTTTATTGGTCGGCTTGTCTGGGTTCAGAAGACCTTGTTTACGCAATCTATTAGGGGTGACAACCTTCTCAGGAGGTCATTCCCTAGTAAACAAGGGGGCCCTCTGGAGTCACTACTATGACCGGGTGTTTCACCTTGTGGCGCCGAATTTTAATGTCCAAATCTGCAGTCCCCTCGACGGTGAATTTCCTTCCCATCAAAGTTCTGAAGTTGTCCAGGAAGAGAGGTGAGAGGAATTTGGTAATTCTCCCCCCTCCCTGAATTCAGTTCATCAAAGGCCTTTTTGGACAGAAGGGTAGCTTGGGATCCAGTGTCCACCAGTGGCAAGATTGTACCCTGCCCCTGTACTTGTACCGGGGCATAGTATCTTCCCTCCTTCTCCGCAAGGGGGCACAGATAATGCACATTTTTGGACAACTGGTGGGCTCATTTTCTGCTTTTGGACATTGAGAGAGAAGAGATTTGGGCAGAATTCTGTGGAGAGTCTTGGGAATCTGAAAGAGAAAGTTGGCAACTGGAGATAGGAGAAGTTTTGAGTTCCCCTGGTTCCGGTTCTGGGCCGCCCCCCCCCCTTTTGGAGGCAGTCACCAGAATGGGTTTGAACCAGGGGATTTTGATGCTGTTGGTTCTGGGATGAGATGATGGGCGGCGCTAGCTCACTCCCCACATCTACCCAGTCTGGATGTGAATCCCTTGGGACCCATTTTTCTTTGGGAGGAGTTTCCCCATCTCTGAAGGAGAAGATCCTTTTCCCAGGATCCTCTGAGGATCCCTCTCCCTCAAATTGGAAGATCTGTACCTCCTCCTCAAAATGGGTCTGTTTGGGTCCTTTGTTTATCCTACCTCCTCTCTGCTCCTTGGGTGGCAGACTTTCAGGGTAGGAGATTTTGTTTCCGGTTCCTGGGTTTCCAGGGGCTGTTTACAAGTGGGGAAGGAAGCTTCCTCCAAGGCTTTACACCTCCCTTCCCCTTGTGCCTCCTCCCTGGGAACCGGTGGGTTATCTGGGTGCTGCCCCGTCATTGTTCTGGAGCACCAGGTCCAGAGTTTGGGGCATTCTGCGCCAGCATGCTCATCTGGGGCTTCTGCTGAGCCCTCAGTATGCAACCCAGATCCTGTGCCATATTTTGGACCTGGCGCTCTAACCGTGAAACCCGCTCAGGCTGATACAGGGATCTGTTTTCTCCCCAGGGCTGATCCCAGGAAGGGTAGCTATCCCTTCTCTGGTAGTACCCCGGGTTGGGAAGATTTGGGTACCCCTCCACCCTTGGCCTCCCCTCTCCCGGATTAGGTGGTCTGGGCTCAGGGAAGTGGGGAAAGAAGGATGGATGATTTTGGGGTTGGAAATTGGGTGGATACCTGGGGAAAAAGTTCTGCCCAGGATTTGGTGAATTTCTGCCCTCCTGTGGGAAGTTAGGAGGGAAATTCCCTGGGTTAGGTGCTTGGCTGGATCCCCCCCTTTGGCTGGAGGAGTCCACACATAACCCAGGATGGCTCGGTTTCCCTTGTAGCGGGGACTTACATACTCAGGGGAGTGAGGGACCCCATTTGTGGGACTACCTCATTGGCTTACTGTTTGTGACTGGCCCGAGGGCCTTCTGGGCTTGGAATTATTCTGTGCAGGCAGGTTTTTAGGCCCCCCCATCTCCAAATCCAAAATCAGGGCAACCTTTACCTCTGCCACCTTAGCAGCAGCAGGGGTGCTGGTCGGTTTGGGGTTTTTCTGAGCATTACTTTTATTTTCTATGGGCTTCTGCACTTCATAGATTTGGGTGGCCTGTTTAATGACCCAGTCTAGTTACCTTTTCTCATGAAAATCTCTCACTAGCTGGGTCATGATGTATTTGGGTAAGGCATGTAAAAAAGTGTTAACAAATTCTTTGCTATCAGTGCGCACCCTTTTGGTAGTCTGCGCAAAGGCACGCTTCAGCTCCTGCACAAATTCTTGTGGGGCTTGATCCTCCCCACATTGCAAATTGTAGGCTGCCTTGTGAGCCTCTTGGGGATTCCTATGAACAGAAAAGTGCTTTAAGATGGCCGCCCTATATGTGGTTCAAACGTGAACAACTTTGGATATTCCGGCTCAAAACAGACAAAGACGGTTTGAACGAAGCAACCAGCTGGCAAACTCTGGCTACTTTATGAATCTAACTGCCAGTTGGTTAACAACTATCCTGATCGACTGTTACAGGGAGGTGATTCTGATGCACTCCGACCTAGACGTTCCTGATTGTGTTCGTGATAAGTGCTGTATGTGTGATTGGCTGCCTAGGATGACACATATAGGCATTTGCATCATTAAGAATGATGGGAAATTGGGGGTTCATTCCACCCACATAATACTTGATGTTGAGTCCCTGGGGACTCGGTTCGCAGGGCCTGACCTAGCGATGGCCGCCGCCTCTTCTTCATGGGACGGCCATACCAGAGTCAGGCATACGTAATCACGTGATAACGCGCGACCCCATGGCAACATAAATAGTGTACCATTAAGGCCCGCGCAGACGTAGCCCTCTCGCGCGGCTCGTAATACGGACTGAACTCTGCTCAGAGGTAAGCCCCCTGAAGTACACCTGGTTTAGCCACCCCCCCAACCCCCGTTGTCATACAAGCGGGCCGTAGCGAGCACCCGGGATGTCCTATATAAATGTTTGCTAAACGTGTGGCGACAACGCCGAGTGCGTGTCGCGATAGACAGGAGATTTACTCAACTTGGTTATAACATTTAGTAACGCTTTGTACTGTCACTTTTCTGATCTGAAGTATTCAGATATTAAGTAAGACATTAATTATTGTCCTTTTGGCCCCCAGGTATCGGGCCGTCTCACCGTTCATGATTAAGTCGCTAAATCACACGGAGCGGGTAAGCCTTTTCTCCCCTCTTGATGCAGTGTCTTCGAAATGACAGCATGTGATATTTACAGCTGTTTTCCCTCTCTCTCTCTTCCCTCCCTCTTGTCACCCCGACAGGGAGAGGACATCAAGAAATGCAGACAGAGCTGCTTTACGAGACTAACAACTGGCACACACCTGCTGTCATGTATAAGCCCTGATGAATGTGGCCCACTTATTTGCACCACAGAAACCGGTCGGCTAGGAGAACGACTCTAACCTAGTGCAAAAAACGTACCGCACAGTTTTTGTTTGTTCGTTCCATTCGGGGTTACCCTGTTATAAGTATCCAGGGACCCTCTTTTTATCTGAAGCGACCTACTTTAAGAGAGACCTTCGCTGAAAAAAATTCTCCACAATTTTAACTAATCTGCATCTGCACCTGCCTACCCAGAGAAAACCTAATAAAATTAATGTTTATCTTCATTTGGGGGGCAGCTAACACATGCCTAAGTCAAGGTGATAGAGCATGTGTCTTTTAGCACACCAGAAGTGCAAAAAAGAGACTACTCGGAAAGCGCAATTAGGCATACTGGCCTTTCTTTGAAAAACTCTCTACAAATCGATATAACTGTGTTATTATTAGTGTGAAAACGAAATTGGGCAATACACAGTTATATTACCCTTAAATAGTCCTCCTTTTGAGTTGGTCCACGCCCTATATGTGGACCATCTTGAATGGTTTTGGTCCTCCAGCCCTGCAAAGAAACTGGAGTATTCTGGGGAGAATGTCCATTTTACATACTGAATGCAGATACTGCTGTCTTTCAAATGGAAAGTCTCCATCATTTGCTCAAAGAGCTCCAAGTGTTCCCAAACAGAATACTTGGAGTTCTTATGATAAGGAGTGATGAAGCTCCTTATTGCTTTGATCTGTTTTAAGGGGTCCTTAAGCAAGGCCCTTTTTGCCTTATTGGCCTTCTTGGTTCGGGTAACCCTGGTCCATTCATCCTCTGACTCAGAAGCACTGCTCCCAGAGGTGCCCGGCTGATCTTCCAGGTTTTCCCGAATTCTGCGAGCCTAGGAATGGCTGGCAGAATGTGGGGACCTAGTCTCCTGTGTCCTGTGATGCTCAGAGGAGTCTTCAGATTCCTCCTTGCTGCCAGGATTTGATGGGTACCCCCCCCCCCACTGACCTAACTGGGCAGCGGTTTTCAGAATGCCCTTAGAGGGCCTACTCTCCCAGGGTTCCCCACTAAATTGCACTGTACTTGGGTGCCCATACCCGGATGCCCACCCATCCATTCCTTGGGGGTACTGGCCTATGAGCCCCATGCTTCTGACTGGATAGTAATCTGCCATCCCCGTGGCCCTGGGCTCATGTGCGCCAGGAGACCTGGGGGTGGCAGAGTCCAGGGGCTGGGAGAGATGGAGGCCTCTGGTACTAGAGCTCGGGAGGTTATGCTCAGGTGTTTCCCTTTCCCAGCAAACCTCATCTCTATCAGCCCCTGCTCCCTGTTGCCCTGCCAGAGCCTGTGCTTTCAGTTCCTCAATCAAGACCTTACTAGACTCTATCAGTCTCTCCTGCATGGCTACCTGCTACTGGAGCCTATCATTGTGCTAGCAGAGCGCTTCATTCTCTCTCTGTACTTCCTGGTAAGTCTTGGAGTACTGGGACAGTCTTTGCTGCGGGAGGGTTACCCCCTGAGTCCCATCCCTACTGGCCTGCCCCTTTCTTGCCAGAGCATCTTCCACCCTCCTGGTGTGCTCTAACAAGTTCTGATGCTCTTTTTGGAGGTCACCCAGTCCCTGGAGGGCCAGGTGATTTTCTTCCATTTTCTTTTTTAAGTGGCAAACTTCCTGGCCTAAGGTATCCCTTTCCTGAATAAGAGCCTGCATCTTTGCCGCCAGGTCGTCCCTCTGCCTTTGAAGGGCACCAGCTTTCTGGCGCTCTTCATCAAACTCTGCCTGGGTATTCAGGTCTTTCAAAATCAATTTATTGCTCTCCTCTCTTTCTTTTTCCAATTGGCCCTGCAGGGTGGCTTCCTGCTTTGTGCATGCCCTGTTGAAATCTATCTGTTGCTCCAGCTTTTTCTGGCTCTGCAGTAGGGAGTCCAAACCTTCTTGATGCTCCTTCTGCAAGGCCAGAATTCTGGTATCCTGGTCTGCCCTTTCCTGTTGCAGGATACCCATGTCCTCTTTTATTTTAATGATAGACTGTCTACTATCATTTTCTGACTCCTGGCTCCTGTGCAGCCTCTGCTCAGAAGAGTCCAGGTCAGATTGGGCCTTCTCTAATGCCATCAGCTGCCTACTTGCCAGATCTTGGCCTTCAGCACATTTGTCCTGTATGGCTTCCATATATAAATATAAATATGCCGCTATCCTCACCATCTTGTCGTGCTCAGCTTTGGATTTGGGGCCATGTATAGCTCGCTCAGGGCCACTTGTAAGGGACCCTGATCTCTCCAGATATCTAACTCAGTTGCAGTGACCTGTTGTGTGATTGCCTGCAACCACACATTCTGGTCCTGCTCCATCCATTCGCCTCTCACAAATAGCTTATGTAAGAGGTGCTCTCTGGCTATTTTGATATCTACCAATGTCGTCATTCTGGAAATTGATTTCCTTCCTGATTTACAGAAGTTTGTATTTTATCTTGCAAAACAGACGGTTTCCTGAGAGTGTTCCTTTTTGAGGGGTGCTTTCACAGCGTAACACAGCGTGGTGATCCAACAGGATTTATGTATCCTATCAGTTAGCACACTGTATTAAGCTTCACAAGTGGTAGATCTAATCCAGAATCCTCGGCTCCGAGCCCCCACTCTGTAAGTGACTTCAATCCAGCAATCCAACTAAGTCAATGCCTAGTCTGGGATGCCCAATGGAAGCCCCTATTAATATATTTTTATGTCAAATTCTTTGAATCTGGATGATAAACCCTTATATAACGCCTCTCTCTTTGAATCCCCCTGACCTCACTGAGCCAAAAAGTAAGTTTGTTTTGCAAATTAAAAGATTTATTTGAGGAATAAAACAATATATATATATATATCACTTTTATGAATAAATTAATATTTAATAGCACACTTATGAATATAATAGTGATCAACAATGGATAATATTATAATAGCACAATTCTTTAATCACTTAGGAGTTGATATAGAAAGAATAAGGTAGCAGAGAATGCTTTCTATGGTTTCAAGGAAATGCAAAATGGGAAAGAATGCAACACAGAAATAAACTTGATATGAATTCAATCAGGAGATAATATAATCACTTTTTTCCCTGTGACTACTAACTCCCCCTCTATGCAATATGGATAGATGGAAAGGAGGGCACACAGGTTTCCAGAAAACAATCAAATGCAGTTCAGTTCCAGTTCCCCCCAGCAAGCTTAGAGAAAACCGGCATTATTTTAAACAGGCAAAATACTTTTATATGTGATTGCAATGAAGTGAAAAATATGCTAAAAGTGATTTTAATTCGCTAAAGGAGATTCAGGGAGGTCAACACTAGCAATGATTCATGAATGATTATCAGATTGAAAACGAAATTCAGCAGTTGCAAGCAAAAGACAGCAATTTTGACAGGTGATGAAATGGAGCTAATTTTTCAATTTGCAACACTTTTTCTGTGTGCGTATATCACGTTTACGGAAAAACTATAAGGAGTTGGAATGTCGTTTTAGGTTCGTTGGAAAGCTCAGGATTTTAGCTTTGAAATGACAGTTGCATTCTGCTCCTAGGACGTGCGGTTCAAAAGATACGGACGTTTTTGTGGAGGTAGATTTTCAGAAATAAAGTCAAGATTTCAGAATGACAGATGCGCGTTTTACAGATTTGAAATCAACAAAATGGACACACGATTCTATTAATGCAGTTCTGGACAGGTTGAGATGGATGGGATAAGATTACTTTAGACTAAGAGATTGGTTCTGTACAGTTCTAGGCTGGATACTCACTCCTAGTTTTGGACTGGAAGGGAAATGGGCCTCGTCACCGATCTGGTCAGGTTTGGACTTCACTCGCCACCGGACGGTCTCAGGCCCTCTAGGTTCGGCTCACAGCACACTCTTTGGTCTGCTATTGGCACTGCACAGCGGTCTGGTCTGGGTCTGACGGGTTCTGGATACAGCTCTGCTTTCTGGGTCTGGATCTGGTTCTGGCACAGGTTTCAAGCTAGAAGCAAAACAGCTCGCCCGGCTGTTGAATAGTTTAGTTAGGTTGCTGGATTCTGAGGCCTGCTGAGAAGAGTACAGCTTGTGGATTAGGCCTCTGCTTCTCCAAGGTTCTAGAGTTTGGGTTCTAGAGTTTTGGTTCTGGAGTCTGTCTGGAATCTGGAGCCTCAGGAGTCTGGAGTCTTTGTCTGGATATCGTCGGGCAGAGTGCTGCGCAGGAATCGATGAGTAGTGGAAAAATGAGTGTCTATGTGGGTCTCGGTGGTTCTTTTTATGTGTTTCCAAAGGGGGTGTGGAGGCTGACTTTCTATGCCCAACCCACTAAGGATTGGATAGGTTAAAGGATTTACTGTCCTCTGACTGGAGAAAGGAGTAATGAGTCAGAATGAGTGAGAGTGATGCTATGTTTATGGCTTGGCTGAAGTCCCTCCCCTTTGCTTTTATTTAGAAAAACAATTTTTCATAACCAAACATGTTTCCCAGATACACAAGTTGTTGAGAATACATGTACATATCACAGATTAATTAAGACAGGTCTCTGTTCAACCCTGATCTTTCTAAGAGCTTGGGTTCAGAAATGACAACTTATTCGCGATTTTAGTGGGTTTCGCAATATTGGTTTTGCACCAAATCTTACACAGAGGTACACATCCTCTCTGCGCATATTACTGTAAGTTTTCATTTTTGTAGTATAAACACAGTGTCTACAATATTAATAAATTCCGGGGTTTGGTGTCAGTACATCGTACAGATTTCAGCTTAGTCTCAAACTGTGGGTGAAGGTGTCATTTTAAGAATCTCAAAATTGTACATTTCTATCAGCTGGTTATAATTAGTTATCAGTATTCTTATAAAATATATATTTGCCTTCAATTCAGTAAGACCCATTGGTTTGTCCTCGCCCCCAGAAGCTTGGCTCTGACTCAGAGGTCACATGTCTTGTTTTTCCCCGAGCAGTGTTGACAGTTACACCCAAAATCAGCATATTCTATTCAATTGAAAAAGTCTATTGTCTTGTTTTTCCTGCCAGGAGAGCATCAGTCCAGGGTGCCACTCTCCATCTGATTAGCAGGACCATGCGATTTCCTGCCTTCTGGTGTAGAGGCCTGAGAAGAGTAGGTGTGAAGGGTTCTCATAGAAAAGCAAGCCTTTTGAAGTCTTAGCTACATCAGGTTACTGTTCTGATCAATTGAAATAGAGTTCCTTATGGGAAAAAATATAACATTATAAACTGAAAATAAGCAACATATATTGAATCAAGTCTTTTTCCACATTAAATCAATGTGTGGCACTCTATATGGCATTTTGATAGACTTCTCTGCTTTGGCTTATTTAGCTTCTGCAAGACAGCTCTCCTGTCAGGATTATGTATAGCCAGCACCTGTCAGTGGTGAGCACCGGTATTGCACCCATTTTTGACAGCTGTCTTCAAATCAAATGTCTTTAACATGGGATTTTGTCCTAATGATTCTTGCTGACATTGTACTGATGTGGATTCTTGCAGTAGAGTAATGTAGAACACCCAACAAGAAGTTGTATCCTTTTGGTGGTTTTGTGAACCATGATTTTAGCAATTTTGACGATCAAGAAAATTAATTCCCAAACAGCTCTGGGTTGCTTTTGGCAATCAGTATTGCTATTTCCAAGTGGTTTCAGGCTACTGTGTGGGTATCCCAATGGTGGTTTTAGGCAGTGATCTCCTGTGTTCACTGACATGGCAAAAGTGGGTGGCAGCCTATTTTTCAGATTTTTACTGCGCATTTTTGGATGATCTCTGGTGAGCAGCATGCTTTCTGGCAGCCATTATGATGTTTCCGCTGCCAGTAATGCACAGTTCTGTTGTAGGGCTTGGATGAGTGGGTTAAAACATCCCACAGTCCCACGAAACGGGAATAAACGGGCCATTCCCAACTCGACAGGCCCGGTAATTTCCCTTTTGCAGGACCCAGAGCTGGTACGTCCCCATTCCCAATTGAGCCTTCTTAGGGCTCAATGGGAATGGGTAGTATGGTAGCAGCGGTACCGTTCATAATGGTACCGTTGCTACCATCCTGTTCGGCTCGCAGGTGCCGCTCTGCACGCCTGGTCTGACCAGACGTGCAGAGCGGCACCCACGAGCAGAACTCGTAATGTGGCGGCATGCTAACAACGGAGCCACCGGGGAGCCCGCACCAGCAGCACCATGTCTGTGTGTCTGTGTTTGGTGGTGTGGGGGCTCACGGGGTGCGCGGAACGCGGCAACCGCTAACAGTAACAACGGTGCCAGTAGCACTACCGGCGTCATTGTTGCCTTACCGCCACAGACGTAATGAGGCCCATTGTCTCTTTTATGGAAATTATTGTGAGAAATAAGGCATTTTTCATCTTTGGCCTGATTTTGCTGATACTAATTCAATGTCAGGTGGGTTTAGGCCAACCTGTCCCGATTTTATTGAAATCTCGCGATGCAGTTAACCACTACCAGGTTCAATATGAGTGCCCACATTGCACCCAAACTGCAGTTATGCAATCTACATCGTTATGCTGACAGTTACAACTGAATTCTATTTACTCACAGTCATCATGATTTTAAAATTGTCCACCAATTAGGAGTATGTATTGTAACACTTAAGAACACCAGTCCGCTTTGAACTTCTGGATAATGATCTGCTGAAAACAGTGGAATTTTAATATTGAAGGTATTTTGCATAATAATGGACCCTTTGGTGATAGATTGTTATTTAAGCAATGGGGGAGAATTTCCGGTTAGTAGGGGCTGGGCACAAGTTGTTCACCATTTCTAAGCAATAGTGCCCCCCACTGAGAGGGTTATTGCTATTAGAACCTCAGCATGTTGTCTGGGGAGATAATAGCTTTTTTGTAAAGGTGTGCCACTGTGCAGTAGCTGGTACACAAGTTTAAAACACTGCAAATGATGGAAAAAGGAGAAGGTACCTATTCGGAGTCTCTTCTCCCTTTCCATGACGTGCATGGAAAGGGATTGTGCAGACTTGGAGCAAAGGCGCGGCGTGAGAAGAGGTAAATCCAGGGATGATGATGATGAGTGAGGTTTGCCGATGCTGTCCTTTGACGGCGGGAGAAAGAACGGGGGAGGAGGGGAAACAGAAGTTTAGGGAGTGGAGGTACCATGGGGCATAGGAGGGAAAGCGGCAGCGTTGACGCCATCGGGCAGATCAGGGGTCTGGAAAGACACTCTGACCTAGAAGGCCGGGCACTAATTGAAAATAAGATGCGAGAACAGACAGATGAACGTGTGTAGCAGATAAGCCATATTCTATGACATGTGCCATCTTTTGTCAAGTATCCACATATTAGAACATGTTACAGGCAAAGCATCTTGGGGCAGCCCTGGGTGGATGTCCTGGTGTAATCACTGCAGGTGGTCCTTTAGTAAAAGGTCAACAACACAGCATCTTGCAGAGATGCTATTTGGTAGAATCAGAGTTTTTAAAGGCATCATTTATAAACCTTAGTCTAACGACCTATCATAAAAGATGTTATAATATAAACATAGAAATGCACTATTGGAACAAGTCAGAAGTGTAATTATAAAAGTGGGAACTGATGCTTCAAAAGTTATCTATTTAATATAAACCTATATTTGAATGTGGACAGACATCCGCAGTGAGCGACAGACACCAACATATACAATTCGAGTGCATCATCAGAGCGCTTCTTTAATTTATTTTTTTCCTCCCTCTTTAGGCACCTTTTGGAGATTGAAGAACCGGCTTCTAATCATAACGGCGGGCAGCTTCTTTTTGGCCTGGACGGTTATTTGTACATATTCACTGGGGATGGAGGAAAAGCTGGAGACCCCTTTGGAGAATTTGGCAATGCCCAGAACAAGTAAGCTGTGGACCTAATGCACTTGTTTCTAACCAGCTTGGTTCACTCTATACAAATCAGTTAGTCTCCCTTGGTCCTGGCCTCATTATTAGTTTTCTGGTCCGGAAACAATGGTTCCGGTAAGCCTATCAGCACTGTTGTTTCTGGACTGGCAAACTACAAGTCTGCCTGCCGGAGCCGCTGTGCCTGACAGGTCTGACCCTGCTGGGCGCAGCGGCCACACTAAGAAGAATTGTCACGGGAGCACTGCCCGGCCGCCAGACTTGGAATAGCCCAGTGGCACCAGGAAGTCAGGCACCAGTAATTTTGTACGGGTCCAGCGGCAACCCGCTGGTAGCACCGGCAGGGGTACTGCCGGACCCGTAATGAGGCAGTGTTTTTACAAAGATCACATTTCAGCCCCTTATGTTTGAAACTACGGTAATAATACAGTCACGGTCAGGAATGTTTTTGTACAGTTATATAATAGAGCACATTGTTTCTTATTTGACTCTAAATGTATTAAGATACATATTTTTTAGCCTAATGACTGAGTACGTAATGCAGGCAATGTTTGTAAAGATAACAGCTGTCAAGCTAGGGGACAGAGAGACCATTTGGAGAATTCTGGCCTACCAGCTAACCGCATTCAAGGGTGGATAGGCTGAGCAAAATGGAAGGATAAAGATAACAAGTTTGAAGTTCAGGAACGGTGCGTCCAATTGGAAAATGCAAAACTACTGGCTAACAGCATTTAAAGGATGCCAGAGTAGACTACAAGAGGAACAATTGATAGCAGAGAGAAATTAGGGAGAATAAATTAAAGGTGGAGGAGGAGAGAGTGTTAAGGAATCTAAACGGGCGTCACACACCGGACCAGACTCTTGCCCTTAGCCTAGGATGTAGCACTCAATTAGAATACTTTTTCTTTATTTCCTAGAATTCAGACTGAGCTGGCACCTAACCCGTCTCACACCACCTTTTACAAATACCCTGGGTCACTATGGACCATGAACCAGGCTGGTTGGTGGGAAAACAATATTTATTTATTTTAAATTCAAAGAAAATCACACAATTTTAATATTGGGCAGCAATCACCAATGGTGTGATAATTACAATGTAAACTGATGAAATTCATTTGGTTGACCTTCTACTAGAACATATCCAAAGAACAGATGAATAGGAGCAATTTTACTGTTCGAGTAGATAGCACCCGAGTTAAGATTTCCCCCTTAAATGCACCCTCAGACCCCAATTAATCAAATTTTGAGGGGAAAGAAAGGAGCAGCAGGGAGTCAGGGATACTAGGCAGCAAAAAGAATTAAGATCTGACCTTCTCTCACAAAATGGGGGGCAAATTTGGGTTTGAAAAGCTTTGCAATTGCATAAATAACACTCAGAATTGGTAAATAATTAATTTACATGTGCAGTTGAATAAATGTGGTAAATATGATTTCTAACAGTATCAGTGATGTAAGTACACTAGCATCTACAAGGCAAGGTATCAAAAAAGTGCATACAGTTCAAAACTCAACTTGGAAGTAAGAACACAGTGCAGCCAAATAACACGTTGGAAAGTTGCATTTTCTTCTTTTTACAGTTTTAAATGTCAAACAGTTTGAAAAACGGGTAAAATAGACACAATCAGACTACGGTTTTTAGGCTGGGTGATAGATGCACATCACAGGCATGATAGGAAAGTGAAAGAGTGACTCTAGCTGAAGAACTGGATGACATTTTCAGTTTTGGGACAATAGAAGCAGTTAACAGAGAAAATCGGTTGGGAAAGAAATGTGACAAGTGCTACTACAACTATATCTCTGTAACTAGATTATCAAGGAGATAACACTGCCCATGAAACAGGTTAAGTGGCCGTCTTAACCCCCTTCACGTTGCGTGTCTCTTTTTGTGGAAATTAATTAATTTACTCCAAATATGACTAAGGACTTAGGCAATGGACTAAAGGGATGGAAAAGAATGACACCAACGCATGAAATTAAGAAACAGGCTACACAGAGGATTCAGACTATATTAAACAAGTTATCAGGGTATGAATGGGATTACTTAGAGGGTGGAACCAAGACAAGGGTAGGCTATGTGTTTTTATGGGATGGGGAGATACTCACAATCAGCGCTGGAGTTTGTAATGTGGGACAGCCAACCAGGTTTCTGGACTCAAGGCACCTGGTCATGGCACCATGGCAGGACTCTCGTAGCAGAAAACAGCGGCATGCAGGTAGAGGGGCAAAAAGCCAGTCTGGTCACAGGATACTCTCCAAAAAGGGTACCACAGCTTTTCCCCCTTTCTCCTAGAGTTAGTGGGATTTTGGTATGGGGTTTAGTTCTGAAGGGTGGTTCTCCCTGGATAGGGTCAGCTAGGCTATGGCCTGGCAGTGGATCTGGAATCTGCAGGATGAATGTGAAATGTCTGGATACGCAGCAGCTGGAAAATTCAGAAGAGTGTGTCCTTTGTCTCTGTGAGCTTCTGCCTGAACTAAGCTAGACCTACCCCTAAAAATCAGATAGGTCAGCCTGTGCCCTGTCGCCTCCTCCCTGAAAGCAGATTGGGCTGGAGGAGGGGACTGAGTTTTATGGGGTGTGTTTTTATGAGGTACAGGGCAATCCCCCAGTCATTTTTACTAAAAATCAGTTATGCCATAAATCACACATTTTTACAGTTGTGGCACTTTTGCAAATCACATAGGCAAATGACATATTCCACACAGAGCATGGCAGTCCAACTCCCAGGTTTGTACAACATTGTTTCATCCTAATAACCTTTCACACTTTTTGGTGGGAAATATTTCACTTACAATTCTGTATCTGTATACATGTGTATATGTTATCATAAGGCATGTTAGTATTGAATTTCAAAGTAGCACCATATGCATGTTCCTCAGAATATACAATTTTCTGTCATTTCTGTCCCCAACATGATAGGGAAGGATACCACATCTTTATTTAAAGTCACAAAAATTGCATTTAAACTGTAAAACTCTTGCATTACTGCGTTGTCCAGTTGCAGCATAACAGCCTTAATGTTTATTAATTAAAATAGTCTTTTGAGCCAGATGGCCAGCATTGTCTCCCAAATAAGGGCATAATTTCCAAGGCTGCTCTGGAGTTGGCTTTGAAGCCCCCCAGTTGAATTAGAGGGGAGGTGTTACTTGCAATTTCACACTTAAGTGTCCTGGAACTCTATTGTACCACGCTCAAGCCCATACACAAAGTCTGATGAGCGTGTGAGATGCTTCCTCTTAGTCCATTCATAGTTTTCAAGGGGTGGCCTCTGTGGGGGAAGGCAAATCCTGTTCCCGGCAAGCAAATGTCCTTTGAAGCCCAGCAGGAAAACCTGTTCTGTGGCTTCCACAGTAAATGCACTTATTTCTTTAGTTATTTATTTTTTTCTCAGTCAGAAGCAAGTCTGTTGAAATAAAACATCTCATATATGTTTTCAAACAAAAACCCCCGTACATTTCTAGACAAGGACAGGGCCTTATTCAACATTACACTTTTAAAACAGACATTTTTCTTGTTTGCAAAAATAACCCTTTTTACACTTGGCGAAGTTTCCTTTTTCTGTCATCTCTGAAATATGCGGTTTTCTCTTCCATCTAGATTCTAAACATTGTTTGCAGCCCTGGTCAGTTTCTCTTACACAGCAATCTGTTCAATGCAAAGCACAGAGGAATAGGGCTTCTTTTGAAGAGTTCAGCTATGATATTTTGTTGCAAAGTGAAGCTTTTTTCACGTACGGCTGGGAGTAAAGTTGTTTGCGATTTCACAGATTTTGCCAGACACAGCCTGTCATTCAGTGAGAAATGCTTTCTTTTGTTGGAGCACAACCTGAATATGGCTGGGCAGAACATTGCTTGGTCTCACTGGATCAGAACTGTGTATTGATGAACGGATGAAAAAGGGCATCAGGCTCTATCATTTTAATGCAAAATATTTCCTTTTTCATTTGGAAATTTTGAGCGACCAGCCAAGCAGCGCTGCTTTTCAATTCCCTTCTTTGGTGCGCATAAGGAAACACACTGGCAGCCTTTCTCGGTGTGTTCCCTGTTCCATCTTGCCCAGTAGGTGCTTTGCAAAGACAGCACAGCCATCATTTTTGTAGCTGCAAATGCAGTTTTGATGCAAGGGAATGGCACTCAAAGGAGGCAGCGCCGCCATTCTGCTGTAACTGCTGAAGTGCAGATTGGTGATGGAGGGGAATTCGGCTGGGTGGGTAAATGTACCCCACAAGAGGAAGTAGATAACTCATTAATGCAACAACATTTAAGAGTAAAAAAGACATTAAGGGGTGAAAATATAATTGTGAAGTAACAGCATTCAGAAGGGAGGTGAAAGCGAGCAAATGCATTAGTCATCGCCCTTCCAGAGCAGGCAAAGGACTACCATCAGGAGATGAAGTGAAGGGTGGGCACCACAGTTATACACAGGTTGTAGGAAGTCATATCTAGTTCTAGGTGTTCTCCAGGAAACCCGAATGGCACTCTACCTGGAAAAAATCCACTAACAAATATTCTGATGAAGCATCACCATAAGTGGCGACGTCTTTTTTGTAGTTATCAATACTGCATACAAACCATATCTTCCAACAATTTCAATATTCATGTATATTAAACACGATGGATCGCTGTGTATTATTTGCATCCTTGTAATGACGTGTCGATCCTTCATTCCTAGCAGAGGCAGAGGACATTGTAATCAATGCATTTTGGAGCATCGGTCCATCCTCAGGGCTGTCTCTAAAATGTATATGTACCATTATGTATAAGAAAAGTGAGCAAGTAATGGTTGATGTTGGTAAATCGTTACATACACTGTGTAGAGAATCATCCCACTTTGGGAGGTCTTACCTGTCCTTCTGCAGCCAAAAACACAATGTAGGATGCAGATACATCTAGTAAAATAGAAACATAAACACAAAACCCACAAAAAGACCTTTACGCCTAATCCACTGTGTTTGTTTTGTTTGTTTATTTATTTGGTAATGCGCACCAAACCCTTAGGGAGCTGGGCGCAACAGACCAAGTATACTTAAAGCTTGGTTACAACAGGTACAATGGGTACAACATACAAAGACATACTTCGTTACCACTTGTGGGTAACATTGAAGTTGTGGTACTGTAAGTCATAAATTACAGTCAAATATTACAGTGATTCATATAGATACAATGCATGTGGTAGGGCAGTGGGTAAAGATTACTGTGAGTCAACAAGATTAAGAATGGATAGGGTATTAAGTGTCGGCGGGCAGCCCGGGCTAGTGTGGCTTGGGTGTTAGTAGTCGTTTGTTCGTAACCAATTTAACATGTTACGTCTGAATTTTGGGTAAGCTTGGTTGGCTCTTAGGGCTGTGGGTAGTGCATTCCAGAATAGGAAATGTGTAATATTAAACATGTTATTCTAATCATTTAATACAAACATTGTTTATCATACCAGATGTGCAAATGGGTAATGTCTCCAAAAAACAGGAGTGCAACTTTCTAATCCTCTTTCTGTGAAACTATCAAGAAAAGACAAGAAAAGACAAGAAATTGTATATATAAAAGTTGGTGTCACAGTGAATCATCCACATGAACACAAGGATAGTACCATAAAAATAGCAACAAATGAAACCACTGCTTACCGACAATGATCGAGGGAAGATTGTCAAAGAAATCACAATCAAGGGTTATGAGAAAATGTTACCTTACAACTGGTAGCCTTTTATAAAAATGGTAGTAGTGCCACATCATCCACAATGGCGGCTGATGCGTGAAGTGTCCCATTGTACATGCGCCATTGTGCGTGCGGTGCTACTGTCTGTGTCATAACGCTTAATGGGTATAGCGGTATCCGGTAGATATGATCAGATATTTATAACACACTTAATATACAGAGGTTTCTAAGCACAGACCCGGGGATCGAACCTGTGGTGCTCCTTCCAAGGCGAACACGTTGCCCCTGAGCTATACTCCTGAGTCTACATATGAAACATCAAACATAAAAAGTAGATAAAAGAAGGAAAAAGAATCGATTTTCAGCTAAAAGCATTGAAGGTGCAAGGAAGTAAAGGGCCACTGTCATGTGTAGGCATGATTATGGTATAGTGCAGAAGCAGAATGCAATGAGTAGGAAGGAGAGAAAATAAGGAGGTGGTTGAGGTAATTGAGAAGAGCATAAGGGTCTGGATGAAGACACATGGAGTTTGGGTATTTATTATGTATATATTTATTATATCAGGAGTTAGGTATTGTTGACTCAGTGTTTCCTAGTCAGAGTGGCAACAAATGGGCAGTAATGGAACCACCATTTCCAGCAGTAATTCCGCTGGACCAAGTGGTGGTAACAGTAATTCAGTTGGGCAGCATTCCACCAGATTTACCACCGGAATACTGCCCAATTCGTAATGAAGCCCTTTTGTGTTTTATGAATATCGGGGGAGAGCATGTCATCTCTATTGAATTGGTGCCTGTTAGACCAAGTCTTGCATGGAAACCCATAGGATGTTGCTCTTGCTATCTGAAGGAAAATAAACCATGGTCATTCACCGAACACAAGTAACCCACTTAATGTGGTTTCTACATTACTAGTCTATGCAGATTGGTGACTGGTGACTGGAGCTGTCTGGAAGAAGGTCTCATGAGCCCATTTTCACAATGCTTCAAAATGTTGACCAGTCTGTTGTTTTACTGATTGATAGGAGCACACATCTAGTCGGGGTGTTCCTGTCATTGGGCCTCATTATGGGTCCGGAGGTAACCCTGACGGTGCTACTGGCGGGTTGCCGCTGGACCTGTAATAATTTACTGGCGCCCGACTTCCCTATGCCACCGGGCTATTACAAGTCTAGCGGCTGGGAAGTCAGGCGCCAGTAATTTTGTTAATCCCCATTCCTAAGGAATCGATGGGAGTGGGGACACAGAAACACTGGCACCGTTGTTAACGATGCCGGAGCTTCCGTGACGGGTTGGCTTACCATGACCTCTGCCCCCGGCAGGGTCAGATCTGTTGAGGCCAGCGGCTCCGGCAGGCAAACCTATAGTTTGCCAGTCCGTAAACCAGGGTGCCAGTGAGTTTACCGGCACCCTTCTTGCCGGAATGGCAAACTTGTCGTGAGGCCCATTGTCTTGTAAGGGTCAAGCCACAGCTGATTCGATGAATGCTGTACAGGACGGAAACAGCAGGGCAAAGGTCTATGGACCCTTACATGAATCCAAAATCCCAAATATATAGGAATACTTTGGTAAAGTTGTCTTCACCAACTTTTAGCCCAATCTAAAAAGGGTGTTGAGAACAGGTGTACATTTGTTGTGTTTGTGTAAGTCTCTGCATCTCTTTATGTATGGGTATAACTGAATGTGGTAATCTATGAGTGCTTACCATTTGGACGGTCAGCTCATTGTAAACTCTCAGAAATATAGCTCTAATGGGAGCACATGTTACGAATGACCCTGACTCAGACTCAACACTCTTCTTCTGCTGTGTGCACGCCCCTGTGTCCCCCTGCCTCCATGACTTTCTAACTATACCCTTAATATTCTGTCCTTATTGTAGCCATTTTATTGGGATCTGATATTGTGTACGTTTGCTTAATAGTACTCTGCTGGTTCCCACTTTTTTCCCCATGTAAAACACAATACATACATACATGCATGCATATATGCATATCATTTCATGCGTTGAAGAGATCTGTGCATTCTTAACTCTTTTTGATTTTTTTGTTTTTTCGTTTAGTGTATTCTTTGTAAATGGTTCGATGGCGTGTGGATCTTTGAGCCAGTTGTGGATAGCATGTGCCTGTAATGATAGCCCTTTGGATGCATGGTTATTTGTTTGTATGTATTTCTGTCTATGAAATGTGTTGTTTGTGATGAAACTTTGATTTGGTGACATTTTGTGGGAGTGGGAAGGGTGAGGGAATAGCGGGTTGAATTCATATCAATCAAATACCTTTATTCGGCCATAAGGCCATCAAAGTACATCCTAAAATAATACATAACTGCTAATACATATTATAAGAGGAGGAAGCAGTCAGTCATGGTAATGCAGACCCATCTTCCCTTTAACTTCAAGATTAAGGGACTCTCAGACCTTGTGCCATGTTGGTTGCCCGTGAGCCTTTTCCCCAATGGAACTGAGTTGGCACCCGAGAGGAGAGGATTATAGTTAGTGTTTCCAGGAGGACACATAGTGCCATGAGAATGATGGGGGCTAGCGAAAATCGTGCTGTTTGTTTTCCAGCCATGGCACCCACAACAGACCAATACAACAATATCCACTCTCTGGTCCCAAAATTCCATCTTCAAAGTGTCACTGGTAAAATCACCCCTGTGGTGCTGTCTGGAGCAGTTCACTATGGCTTCCCGGCTTACGAAGGAACAACCCCTTGATGTACGAAGCAAGTGCAAGCATTTGTTTACGAGTGCATCCCTTGGTTCCCATTGATTTGGTTTCAGTGTCGGGACCCCATGCAGATATACTATGCCTCTCCTTTGTCTCCTATGTTCTTTACGGTTGGTCAAGCCCTCCCAGGTTAAAGGTCTGAGTGCATGATAGTGAGCCTTATTAACTCCATTATTCCCTACATTATTGAAAACCCTGGCATCCCTTGTTACATGTACCCTAGGTGAGGGCTGCCGAGCATACTGCTTGTTTCGATTCCATAGCTTTAATGAAGATACATGAGGTTTGCAAAATATTGGGCCCTGGGGCACAGTGTTAGTGGTGTTTGCATGGGGACCAGTATTTATTCTAACAGTCAAAGGATGGGGATGAATGATAGCTCAGGGGCAATGCGTTTGTCTTGGAAGCAAGACAACGCAGTGCAATACAGGTTTGAATCCCTATCTTGCGCCAAGAAGCCACTTGCTGGTATTAAGCGTGTTACAAATGAACAATAAAATAAAAAATAAATAATACAAGGAATCTTCATTAGCATTTATTTCTGGCTCTTTCGGTGGATTGCACAGGCCTGTGACTTGTGTTAGGCCAGAAACTTGCCCTCCCCCAGACTCCCCCTTCTCCCTTGAGCTTCGACGAGGGCCAATAATAGCCTTTTAATATCTGCTAGCTCATGGAGAACTTGTTTGCAAATGAAGTTATAACCATTATCAGAGCGTGCCTACTTAATAAGGACGTCAGTAGGGGGGAGAGTCGCGGGGGTTTGGGAATTCTTGGCTTGGGAGGCAGCCCAAAGGGCTGTTTTCAAGACTCATGTCCATCAGGTTCTTACTCTGGGGCCCCTCAGTAACAATAGTACCGAACTAGTACCTCTAATGGAAGCGTTGAACTTCTTTTGTAAAAACCGCTTTGGTTAAACACAAATAATAAAAAATAAAAATAAAAAAAATAGACCCCTTTTCTGGTGTAGCCTCAACCACAAGATCCATTAGTTCAGATAATTCTGGGATACTATTAATCCCTGGAGTCACAGGGGCATCCTTGACCACATGAGTCAAATTTGGCAAATGTGTATGATCGCGCCACCACCACTACCCGAAATGGCGGATGTTAGAGCTGGGTTATATAAAAATATAACCGAGGTTGACACAAATTGAATAAATAACGCAACTCATGATGAACAAAAAGAGCTAATGATTAGGCCAGACCCCCACAACACACATTTTCATACATGTGTAAATAAATACATCAAGGTAAACAACAGTGGTCCCAATTCTAACAAAGACAGTATGCAAAAAACATGTGGTTTCTCTTTTCTCATCACAAGGAGAGGGACCAACTACACATAGTGCAAAAGAGCCGGGAGCTCAACCACTGACCCCATACTTCTTAAGGTAGCCGCCATTGTTAAATCCTTTTGCTACTCTTCCAGGCACAGCGCCCGACCTTCCCAACTAATGGGCGAATAACAAACATAGTGTTTGGGCTATGGAAAAGCCAGGAGGTTGAGTGACCACTGCTGGTGGCTAAGGCTTTTAACATGGGCCACGGATCAAAGGACAAGGTTGCCTGCAGTCTCTGCCCACCTTAAACCCAAGCCACGATCATTGTTTTGTTGATTGCAGTAACAATCTATAAAACAGCCCCAATTAGTCGCCTCTGAAATCAAAGACTTTAGGCAAATGGATCAGAGGAGGTTCCCAGCAGCGAGGTGCCTCTTGCTACTTTTCCTTCCGACCCTAACCTGGTACAGGAGTTCAGGAGCCCTGCTAACCACAGGCACCCCACTAGTTTTAGTGGTACCCTTAAGTATTTCAATCAGCTTGCATGGCAGATATACCCAGAGCCAAAACCCAATCTTGGGAGATAGTGTACACGTTTAACGAGGAGCCTACAAGTGCGTCGCTACTTACAAAGTTCCAACCTGCTTGGTTGCTTTCATTACAGTTGCCACGGATGCAGGGACCAAACAATGTATTCCCTGCATACAACTCCTGCACCTCCAGCGATAACAGCAACCACTCGACACACTACTCCACGCCGCGCTCCATGCCGGACTGCAGTATATGCAGTGACTGCACAAGGGCTCCAGGTGCAGGCTCCCCCTCCTTCATTCAAGAGTATAGAAAGACTTTTCCACAACAACCACTCTACACCCCACTCCACATCCGCAATATCTAGGGATTGCATAATCCTGTCTCCTTGTGTATGATTTGACTATCTATGTCTTGAAAAAACATATGTGCCGGACTGCAGGATATATAGTGACTGCACAAGGGATCCAGGTACTGGCTCCTCCTCCTTCAATCAGGTGTATATAAAGACTTCTCTACAGAACCCCACTCTGCACGCCACTCCACATCCGCGCCAGGCTCCACGTCGGACTGCAGGATATGTAGTGACTGCACAAGGGCTCCAGGTACAGGCTCCTCCTCCATTAATCAGGGCTATAGAAAGACATCTCCTCATCAACCACTCTACACACCACTCCACATCTGCAATATCTAGGGATTGCATAATCCTGTCTCCTTGTGTATGATTTGACTATCTATGTCTTGAAAAAACATATGTGCCGGACTGCAGGATATATAGTGACTGCACAAGGGATCCAGGTACAGGCTCCTCCTCCTTCAATCAGGTGTATATAAAGACTTCTCTACAGAATCCCACTCTGCACGCCACTCCACATCCGCGCCAGGCTCCACGTTGGACTGCAGGATATGTAGTGACTGCACAAGGGCTCCAGGTACAGGCTCCTCCTCCTTTAATCAGGGCTATAGAAAGACATCTCCTCATCAACCACTCTACACACCACTCCACATCTGCAATATCTAGGGATTGCATAATCCTGTCTCCTTGTGTATGATATGACAATCTATGCCTTGAAAAAATGTAGATATAAAAATGAGTGAATACAAATATATGTGTAACCCTTCATTATATTTTCAGTCTGTCAAAGATCTGGGGTATGGTATCCATAACATGGAAAATCAAATCCGTGCTGACATATTTATATAAAGACCTTGTGTAAATTACCTGTGGTATGTATGTGTGGCTGTTTTTTTGTGTGTGGCTGGGGAATAATGGATGTCCGTTTTCTGGTATGTTTTTACGGCATTAGGCAGGTAATGTGTGTCTCTTTCACTCTTGTGAATTAGTCGAAGGCACCAGTCAGCCATTTAGCCTTATGCTAGGGTCTGTTTTATTCCAGAGATTCATGAAATGGTGGGTTTTGGTACCATCTTGTGGGGAAATTGACCTATGGCGGGCCCCCCTTTGGGAGGAGCAAGGTTGGTATAGGCCCAGGGGAAAAAGATACAGATGGGTTGTTGGTAGCGAGAGAGGGAGCGAAGGGAAGGAAGAAGTAGGGGGTTCACTTGTGATCCTTTGAGAGAGACTCCTTTCCAAGCCTGCCTGGCCTGTTGGTCAGGGTAAGAACCTGAGCGGTTTATCTTCCCACACCGGGGAAGTTAGAGGAAGGTGACCACACTTCACTGCTGAGAGGGGAGACTGCTGACAGCCGTTTCGGTGACAGTGAGCCCGGTGTTTGTGTTCAGTTGTGGGGACAAAGGGCCTCATTATGAGCCAGGCAGTAGAGGGTTAACGGCGCCGGTAGAGCTGCCATCGCCGTTAACCCTCTACCGCTTCATTACAAGGTCTGCTCATGGGACCCTCTAAGGACGTCTGGTAAAAACCAGGCGTCCTTAGCGGGACCTGCTAGCGGACCAGGATGTTTCTCCCACGTATTCATCATATTATGATATCTCCATATCCAGCTTTACCTGCTTCGGAATTCTTTTTCCAGCAGGGAGCGCTGAACGTCGATGCCTGCTGACTCGATGTCCCTCGAAGGCCTCCGTCTCGATGTCAACGTCATCAATGGTATATAGCACGCAGCAACCGTTGGCTTCAGTTAAATTTTGTATGTGTCGTTGGATTAACCCATGCTCGACAGTTACTCACTCTGAAAGAGCGTAAACTGCAATAACAAGGAAATTCTACTGCGAGGTAGGCTGGGAGGGGCGATGAGGGATACGTGGGAGGAACATCCAGTCGAAACAACATTATTATGGGTAAGTAACTTGTTCTTTGAATGGATTATGTCCTCCCACGTATTCCTCTTCTTATGATAGATGCCCAAAGCAGTGCTTGTATTTCAGGAGGAGGGAGTCAGAATTTTCCAGTCTTTAATAATTTAGGAGTTCCTTATTGGTCTGTGTGTACAGAATGTAACACCTCCTTCCCAAAAACACCTTCCCCGCCTGAGGAAGAGTCCAGACTATAATACCATGTGATTGTGTAGAGGGAGGACCATGTGGCTGCCGCACAAATATCCTGAATTGGCACACCCCTCTGTAAGGCTGAGGAAATAGCCATGCCCATGGTCGAATGTGTCCCGAGACTCTCAGGAGGATCGTTTCCAGCTAATCTGTAGCATTTAGATAGTCCTAAAATGATCCACCTAGATAAGGTTTGTTTGGAGAGCGCCATACCCAACTTATGGCCTGTGTAACCAACAAAAAAATGATCATCTTGTCTTAATTTAGACATCCTGGAAATATAGAAGCTAAGTGCACGTCTTGGGTCAAGCCTGTGTAACCTCTCCTCTTCCTTTCCAGGATGCGGTGGGGGATAGAAAGAAGGTAAAATGATTTTTTGAGTTAAATGAAACTCTGAAAATTTTGGGGTAAAAAGGTAGGTTTAACCTTAAGGGCCACTCTATCCTTAAAGAAGACTGTGTAAGGATATTTGCAGGACAAGACTTGCAGATCACTCAGCCTACAGACTCATGTAAGAACCACTAAAAGGATGGTCCTTAAAGTTAACAATCTTAAAGGACAGGAGTGAATAGGCTCGAATGGAGCACATATTAGACATTTAAAAATCAGGTTGTGATCACAAACCGGCACTTGAAAAGGGACGGGAGGAAATACATTTGTCAATCCTTTCAAAAACTGTGTAACCGGTGGAATTTTGATGAAAGATACCTCTTCAGCGGGGTGCTTAAAAATAGATAGCGCTGCCAGATACCCTTTAATTGTGCCAACCTGGAGCCCCAGATTAGCCAGGTGTAACAAGAATGATAACACCATAGGTGTATTGCATGTAAAAGGGTCCACATTTTCATCCCTGCACCAGCTGCAGAATGTGTTCCAACAGCAGCGGTATAAGGATTTCGTTGCTAGCCTTCTGGCTGAAAGCAACATCTCCATTACGTCATCCGCGAGGTCCCAATCCTTATATCGCAACCTCTCAGAAACCATGTGTGAAGGTTGAGTGTCTTCACCTCTGGATGGAGAACCCGAACATCACCTCATGAGAGAAGGTCTTCTCTTTGTGGCAGACGTATTGGACGGCAGATGGACATGTCCAGAAGGTACAGGTACCTCGTCCTCCTGGCCCAATCCGGAGCAATTAGGATCATGGATTTCCCGAACTTTCTCAACCTCCTGATTACTTGAGGAATGACGGGGACTGGAGGAAATGCATACAGAAGTGTAAACTCCCCGTTGGAATGAGTTGGGCAGTCTGTGCAGTCGGCACATCATTTTTTCTTGTTCTGTCTGCGCTTGGAGTGAAGGAGGAGCCAACCCATTAAAAACTTCAACAGACCACGAAGCGGAGTTGGAATGAGTTGGATAGTCTGTGCAGTCCGTGTCTGCCGGGACTGCTGCGACTGTCTCAACTCAGAAGATACATGACCCCCAGCGCCACGCTCACAAATTCCCTCATCAGGAAAAAGGGAAGAGGCAAGTGATAAACATGCTGGCATTGTAGACTTTAATCTTAAATACCCTGACTTTTATTTTGATGGTGCCTCTACCTCTACCTCTAAAACAATAGCTCTCAAGACTTCCTTGTTTTTCTCCCCCTAGAGTCTTACGAGCCCTCACCCCTCAAGGCTATATTAGTCTTGCCAAGCCTTTACTGAAAATACTCCACCTATCCTTCACACGCATCGACTTGTGAAGGTGAATGCCCCTCTGCCCCCTCCAGGTGCAGTTACTGTGGGCTGCGTGCCTTCGAGCTGTGCCAGGTCCAGAGCAGTAGTGGAACCTTTCCTCTCTAAATCTGTCTAAAGTGACGAACACTCTGAACAGAAACCTCAGCATTACTGAGCCACCTTATTGAATTCTTTCAAACAGGACCAACTATAGCAGCATACTTACAGAGCGCCCTTCCTTTATGCAAACAGCTTCTCCATGCAGTTTTTGTGCAGTGTCCTTCTTCTCCCTTTTTTTTTTTTACTCCTCTCGGGTCGGTGACTGTGGGCCTTGTGTGCCTTTGAGCAGTCCCAGAGTGAAGAGCCAAGACAAAATAAAAACAAAGTCCAAAAGCTCACATAAATCTCAGTCATGCCTTACTTGTACAATTTACGTAGTGGCTTGTTACAAAATGAATTACGGGCTCCAGAATTGGATCATTCCTCTCGGAAGAAAAGTTGGGACCAGACCTCAACAAAATCCAGTAAACTTGAGACCTCAAGCAAACCACTATTGGGAAAATTCTGGTGACCATACACAATGGAAAACTCTGAAATCATCAGAGTGCATGAACATTCTCTGCAGACATCAGAGGGTATTCTGCTATCTGACAATGCCACAGTAGAAGCAAAACCCACATCAACCAACCATTTAGAATCTACGTTCACAGTGGCTACACTAAAAGCCAAAATTGACGAGTAGTTCCCAAGCAGAAGAAGTTTAAGTCTGGGAGATATGAGTCGCACAGGGACCAGACCTCAACAAAATCCAGTAAACTTGAGACCTCAAGCAAACCACTATTGGGAAAATTCTGGTGACCATACACAATGGAAAACTCTGAAATCATCAGAGTGCATGAACACTCTCTGCAGACATCACAGGGTATTCCGCTATCTGACAATGCCCCAGTAGAAGCAGAACACACATCAACCAACCATTTAGAATCTACTTTCACAGTGGCTACACTAAAAGCCAAAATTGATGAGTAGTTCCCAAGCAGAAGAAGTTTAAGTCTGGGAGATATGAGTCGCACAGGCACTGACAAAGAACTGATTTTAAATCTGGTGACAGACATAAACATCCCTACAACCTCAGAGGGTAGCAGAAGGTGAAGAAGAGATATGTGTGCAATGCCTCTTAGCTCACCCAGTCAACGCATTACAGCAGAGGCTACAGCAAACCAAACTGATTGTTCATACACAATGAAGACAAACGAGAATGCAGCTCTGGAGAAAAGGAAGCCTAGAGACATCGGCAGACACTTAAACCAACTCAAGACTCAAAAAGTAGAACACTCAGAGGCAGGAAAAAGTCAACAGCAATACACTAACGGCTCTGAGTTTTGTCCTAAATACATTGGTCAATGTGTTTGAGTTAGTTAAAGATGAAGTCCAGACCCACTCCAGTGCCCTGACGGAGATGACCATAGAAATGGCAAAATGCAATTTAGCTGTGTTCGACATCGAGATGACTCTAAATTCAAGAATAATAAAAGCCCTAAAATACTTAAAAATAGATGCAATTAAAGAAACCATGAGTATCAGAGAAATGCACAAAACCATAAAAATAATGTGGCAGCCAGTACATAGAACTCTTAGAAGGGAAAATAACCTCTGTAGGTGTGAAATCCATCCCATCTTCATCAGAATGGGTCAACCCAGGCGCGGTCACAGAAGCCGTCATATACTGTGATTTGGATGATACACCACTGTCTGAATTAGTACTTGAAGAGTTTATGCGGCTTACCCAAATAGGAGATGATCTTGGCTCTGGGATGAAAAAACAGACTAATCACAATTCCTTAGCAGCCAAAAACTTGGAAGAAGCTTGTCTCCCATCAAACGTTATCTACATCCAAACAGGAGCAGGCAGTATCTAAAAAAAAAAGAAAAAGAAGACAAAGTATAAGGGAGCCCGCGATAACTTGGACCCCCCCTCTCGCAGGAACCATCTGCAATAGCTGTCTCATCATCCACCCTGTCGGGTGGATGAGCTGGAGGGCCTGAAGGATCTGAGAAAGGGTAACAATCTTGAACTTGTCCTTCCTGAGGAACTTGTTCAAGTCTCTTAAGTCCAAGATGGGTTTCCATCCTCCATCCTTCTTGGGGATTAGAAAGTAAGGGGAGTACCAACCCGTGTTCCTCTCCGCTACAGGTACTGGTTCTATAGCACCTTTCTCTAACAGGGTCAAGATTTCCTGCATAATGAGCGCATCTGCAACTTTCACAGAGCTGTTCCCCGGTGGATGACTCTGAGGCTTTTTTAGAAAATGAAGCCAGTAACCCTGGGCTACTGTTTCCAGTGCCCATGCATCTGAAGTGAGAGTCGGCCTCCACCGGGGTCTTGTGGACTAAGGTCTCAGAGAGGTTTTGAGATGGTTGATGCAGCGGCTGATGCTAAAGTAGCCGTTGCCTGGGCGGCCTTAGTACCTCTTCCCCGTCAACCACAGGAGAATCTTTGATTCGAGAGTCCTCTCACTCGTCCAACTGAGGAGTAATAGTGAAAGGACCTGCCCCTCCAAGTTGTTCCAGTGGGGTGAGTTTGTGGTTGTCTGATTACAGCAGCAAGAGATTTGACTGCTGCTTTGGAGGTCTGCAGCCACCATAGCCCTGCTGATACTGTCAGCAGAGTCCAGACAAGTCTGGACGTATTGGCACATTGCATCTTTCCCATCCTTGACAATGTTTAGGAAACCGTCTCTTTCTTCCCCTTCAGGAAAATGTTCAGCTGCCATCGCTATGCAATCACAAAGGGTGAAAGTGAATTTAGCCAGTGCACACGTGGCATTTGCCAATTTAAGGGCCATACTCCTAGCAGAGAAAACCTGTTTAGCCAAAGCATCATCACATATGTCATCTCTGTCCGGGGGAATAGTTGGGTATGCATTTTGTTTGGATGTAGAAGTGACAGCCTCAACTACCAATTATTCGGGTGTAGGATGCTTTGTCACATAACAGGGGTCACTGCTCGACGCTCTGTACTTACTTGTCAATTTTGTATTCACTACCTGAATTAATTCCGGCATCTCCCAGTTGGCATTCACTCACCTTTGTAGGTCTACATGAAAAGGAAGAATATGGTCCTCCAGGGGTCTCTTATCTAGAATATCTGTGAGGTTGTCCTGTTCAACCAGAGGTGCACGCTTACTCCAACCCAGATATTCTACAACCATGCACATCAGTTATCTGCAGGATCCATCCGCATGGTTTGAAGGATATGGTCTTCCAAACTTAATTTCTGGGCAAGTGTCTAACCCATTTGCAGTCTGTAGGGCTTCTTGAATATTTTTTATTCTTGATTCCTCAGAAATCAAGGCTTCTGGGACCCCGGGTGTCCCATACTGCAATCCAAACCGACGTGATTCATTCGAAGATGGCTTGGCATCCTCATAAATGGAGCAAAGTGACTAAAAAAAGTATTTCCTGGCAGTGGGGTGCATGTTTTCTTGAGCTCTTTCAAGGGTTTTGTAATGTGCGTTGACAATGGCGTCGAAGTCTTTGATGCCATCGACATCGAGGGCTTTGACAGTTGTGTCATCGGGGGCTTTTTAGGTGCTGATTTAGAGTCTTTCGGCCCTGATTGCGTTTTTTTGACTATTTTCAAAGGAGTCTTTTCTCTACTGAAGGAAACCTCTTAGGGCCCCCAAGGAGTTTTCTCCTGGATACCTGGCCCAAGGGTGCACAGGTTTTGTTATTTGCCTTCTTTTTGTCGTGTTTGTCGACATGGGAATGGCTCTTATCTCTATTCAAGGGGATCAAGGCCACATTCTCAAATACTTTGAGCATTTTAAGTATGAACCTCTTCCATTCAGCCGGTGAGGCCGATTTGGTCGGGCAAGGGGCCCGTTCCGTGGAGGAACTCGACGACGAAGATTGCATTCTGTGGCGCCTTTTCTTCGACCATCGTGTGGATGATGGATTGCTTTTTTGGCAGAGTCATCGAAGGGCATTTATGAGACCTACCTGCAGCTAACTTCCCTCTATGCACTTTCAGGACTTTCGCTATCATCGATAGGCAGGACCCAAACTCTGATGGTAAATGAGTGGATCCTAAGCACCGCAGACACACCCGATGGGGGTCTCTAAGGGATATGTTCGTCCTGCAGTCATGACACTTCTTGAACCCTGATCTCGGAGTTGATGACGCTGATGACGATGCCATTCTTTATCACTGAACTTGATGGTTTCTAGTCAAGGAACCGAAGCGCACAGATTTCCGAAGCGACAGCTCTTGCGAAAAAACAGAACCGAATCCAATGGTCGCTGTATGCGCTATATACCATCGATGACATTGACATCGAGATGGAGGCCTTTGAGGGACATTGAGTCAACAGGCATCTATGCACAGCGCCCCCTGCTGGAATTTCTTTTCCAAAGCAGCTAAAGCTGCATATGGAGATATCATATGATGAGGAATACGTGGGAGGACACAATGCATTTAAAGTTTTGTTACCTATAGCGGGCCCTCCTTTGGGAGTAGCTAGATTGGTATGTGCTGAGGGGAAAATGATATGCATGGGTTGTTGGAAGCGAGAGAGGGAGCAAAAGGAAGGAAGGAGTAGGAGGGTCACTCATGATCCTTCAAGAGAGACTCCTTTTCGCGCCTGCCTTGCCTGTTGGTCAGCATAAGGGCCGTATGGGTTCATCTTCCACATCAGGGAAGTTAGAGGAAGGCGACCACACTGCAGTGCTGGGAGGGGAGACTGCTGACAGCCGTTTCGGTGACGGTGACCCTGGGCTCAGTTGTGGAGACAGTCTTTTTTTTATCACCTTTTTTTTAACCTTTTCTTCGTGTCTGAATTCCTACATTTTGCCAAGGACACAATCTCTGAGGGGCTCCCTTAGAACCATCATTCCAATGGGCAACTAGGGCACCTTTGCATAAATCTCCTGGAAATGCCTTGTCAATGTCGTAATTTCCAATTTGGTAACACTAAGAACAGAGCTGATCGGCAGCCAGGAGGGCGGCCACATGAGTCTCTTTAAAATACCATGTGGCAGACACGGACCCTCGAGGGGGATGGCGGAACACCAACCGTATATGCAACTCAGGGGGGTGCACGCGTGGATATTAAAACTTGAACAAGCCGGTGCTCTTGAAGGCAATAAAGGGACATGCATTAAGTGCAAAAGGTTAAAACTGTTTATTTGTGATAAAAACCCTTCTAATTCTATCTGCAGAGGATACAATTTATCTTTTGGTTTCTGTTGCATTGGTGTTTGTGTATTGGAAAGAGAGGAGATGTGTTTTATTGGTGTTCTTGTGTTTGCATAGTGATGTCAGAGTGAATGATGACATGAGTGGAATGGTTGCATGGCTGTAGAATGCTAGTCTGTGCTGACCCTGAGGTTTCATGTCAGTTGGAAGAGGAAGCCCTAGATAGTAGGGACCGGTGTGTCTAGCACCTATGTTTACATGGACTTAAAAAGCAACTATCTAAACTACACATTAAAGTAAATATAAGGACATTTACCTCAAGTTACAGTTTCATTAACTCAGCTTTTCAGGCCTGAATCATTGGCTGCTGAGATTCACTTACAAATGTTTTGTTAGACGTTAGATTTAAAAACACAGTCACTTAAATCCCATTTGGCGCCTCCCAACCACAGCTTTAGTCTCGCGCAATGGTGAATACTAGGAAAGATTGAGAATAAAATATGAGACATACCAGATGGGCTAGGAAAGGCAAAATTGTTTCAGAAGTTGAACCGCTTTATATTTGATCTTACTCAATGGGATACAAAACAGGTCCGGGGATTAAGTGGGTTTGCTTGTTGCGAGACCCAAATCGAGCGCAAGCAGGCATCTGAACGAGTACAGAGATCCATTGATTGTGTTGTGCGACAAAACCACTTGAGCAGAGAGAAAAGGGGGATTCTGGGGAACCAGTGGCCAGTAGAATCCTTCTGCTCTGTGATATGACCCATGGGGTTCCACCCAGAGTTTTCCCATTTCTACCCTGGCCAAGGACAGGGCAAAGAACATGCTCTGGTCAAGGGAGAAAAATGCTGGATCCCATAAAGATAGCTCCCCAGGCCCTTCTTTAGCTGAGGGTAAGGGGCAGATTTAATTTGCTAACCCCATGGCCAGACCATCAGTGGTCCCATAGGGGAATGTGCCTAATAACTGTGCTTAACTAAATTATCGGGCTGAGCTAAACTATTAGAAAATTCCCTGCAACTGTAAATAAGGAAGGGCTGTTCCAACCCCCAAGTTTCAAACGGCCAATCCCTGCACAGGAAACCAAGGAGGCAACAGAGCCATGAATCAGAACTCTTTTTGCTCCAATCACCCAATTACTATTAATGTAAAAGGTGGCAGGGAAATCCTGACATTGTGGTGGCTATCACTCTGTTCCACAATGAGGGCGGTAGTGAGATAGTGAGAAAAGAAGAAGTACTAGTAAGCGAGGAGCTGCGTTGGCCAGGTTTTAGGGATAAATACTGAGACAAAGAGAGAAAGAGGGAAGTGCTGAGCCAATTAGGCCACATAGTTAGAGGGAAGATTGACCATCCAGGCTGGCGTTGGAGGGCTGCTAAAAACCTGGGCTTAGAAACTGGCAGGGGACATAGAGATAGTGTCAGTAGATTCACAAGACATGAAGCTGTGAGTGAGGCCAACCTGGTGCTTTTAGCCTTGATTACAGCTGTAAGGCCATCAATCCAAGCTAAGAGTCTTGCTCTAAGAACCCAGGTGGAGAAGGGGAGATGCAACCCTGTACTGTTTATCAATGGCGAGAATACCTATTTGTATTGCCTAGAAAGAGAGAGGCAACAAGCCAGGAGATACTCCTAGGGCAAGAGGAGAATGGGGGGACCTTGTCCAACAAATCAACTAGAAGATCCCCTAAGGACACAATGGGTACACAGACTGCTAGAGGTCACCCACATATTGAAGGCAATGCAAAGACAAAGACAAAGACAACACATGCCAACATCTGCTTCTAGAATCAGACTCCAATTATCATCAGGAAATGTGTTTTGGCACTATAGTCTCCCAGAGACTCTGAGTGACTTTGTTGGACATTGACCTGAGGGTTAAGGCTCAAGAATATAGGACCTAGACTATGAAATGGGCTTTGGGAATCAGGACACTACATCTTTTTAAAGTATGTTATCCTCATCTGATACAGACAGGTTTTCTGTAGAGAGCTTCTTATTTTTGTTATTTGGTAAAAACATGTAAGTGAATGTTCTGTTAATCTTGTGGAAGTAGTCTACAACTCACAAGGATCGCCAGCTAAGCACATCCAAGAGGGTCGGTTAAGGCAAGGCTACTGATGTCTTCTTGACATACTAATATACGGGCCCTCAAGGGTGTATGGCAGGGACTTGCGGGAACCTCTGCTAATAGCATTTTCTGTTATGTTGTGAGCCATATTTCCAAGCGACCATCCTGTGTTTCATTATTTGCAATTCCTCTAACCACCCCTCCATTGTAAATAATGCCTGTGGATCATACATCCTTTGAGTTAGAGGGTTCTGTTCCTCCCCTCCTCGTGAGCCAGACCATCCGTCGCTGTTACCCGATCCAATTATACAACACTTTAAGTGTTAAACATGGCTTGCATTAAAAGCAAGTGACGGACAGCAGCTGGATCAGCAAGTAAAACAGTTTGATCATATCACTTTACAGGAAATCTGCCTTGCATCTAATTTTGCACTTGAGGGCTATCTGATATTTACAATAAAGGTCACCAGCTCACCAAAGAGGTGGCTTACAGTTAAGGTAGCCAATCTAGTGTGTAGGTTTCTGACTCTTTCTGCTGTAATAATGAAAGTGAAGTGCAATTTTGTGCTTTCTTTTGACCCAAATCAGAAAGTGCAACTGCTGATTAACTTGCATGCACCCCCCACATGTCCAAAGCTACAAAAGCATTGGATCTAAGGGTACACTTGAGTTAACATCTGGACCACATTCCAAATGCCACCAGAGAGGGATATATTACAAAACTCTCTGATCAGTTTCTCTCTCTCTCTCTCTCTCTCTCTCTCTCTCTCCCTCTTTCAAGCTCTCGGTCACTCTCTCTCTCTCTCATTCTCTCTCTCTCTCTCTTTGTGAGAGTCGTCTTTCCAGGCGTGCAATTATTGGAGCCACCTCAGCAGAAACAGAGAGGAAACACAAATATTTTGAAGAAAGGGGGAATGTAACGCTGTGTTTTTATGGTTAAAAGTAGAATAACAGGTACAGTAGTAGTGAGAGAAGCATCCCTCGAGGTGTGCACCAGCTGTTAATCGGAGACATGGATTATTATCGAGAGAAACCTGCAGGAATGTTACAATCACAGTGAGGGTACATTGTCCATACGGGGGTAGGGGGGAGTTCAGAGGACATTGAGATGTTCTTCGGGATGTGTCAGGGATCAACTCGGCACTCACCAAAAAAAAGACAAAAGAAGTCAAAAAAGGAGTGCATGGAGGCAAGAAGTAACACAGGCTTGTTCAGGGCCCATTTGTAGCTAGGGCAGCTGTATTCAAACACACACCACCCTCAATTATGTGACCTCACAATCCAACCCCCAATTCATTGAAACATTTGAGATTACCAGTGGAACTTTATTCATCTGTCCCAGTTATCTCATCTAAGTTCACATGAGAAATGCTTCCTACCATGGCACTGTCAGAGCCATGAACCACAGACCTACTCCTATACAAATGTTTGATATTAAGAACTCTTTGACCTTTTTCCCAGGAGAAAACGTACCAAAGGACAATTTGAAAACGCTGTGTTTTTTTTGACTCCATCTAAAAATCATGGTTTGCAAATCATTTCAAATTATAAAATGGTTATGCCCTCCTTGCCTCTCTTACCATACCAGCTAGGGATCGTGGAATCTGCAAAGTGTTACCAGCCACTGTGGTTTTGTTGCAGGTTAATAAAAAGCTAACAGATGTTTTCTGCAAAAGCATGCTGCAAGGCCCATTTACCCCATTTAACCCTACTCCTAAGTTTGATTATACTTGGTTATACCGATGCACTTCCTTCATGTGTGAGTTACTTTTATTTTGGGCTTCACTTGTATAACGATTAAAAGGAGCCCACTCACCTTTTATCAATAATGAACTCTTATTGTGCCTTCTGTTCCCTGTCTGCTACTTTATCTTTGTGAATTCAAATTGTTTCCAATCTTGTCATATCTCTCCAATCTTGTCATGTCTCCCCCAATTTCCTCCCAACCATCCAGGGTTTCCCCCACCCATATACACCCTGTTTGATCCTTTAGGCATGAAATCCAAAATTGTTGGTAGTTTTCTAAATCTGCTGGCTGTGTAAAGACCCACCCATCAGGATCCCCTTCTTCATTTTTCCCCAATTACTTTATTAACACCCTTCTTTTCACTAGCCTTTTTATCAACACTTAAGGGTAAAATCAACTTTCCTTTTTTATTGTTAGACTATAATATAAAAATGTTCCTAATGATGCAGAAGGTGATGAGAATAAGCACCAACATGGGGACAGTCACTCGAAATAGTCCGGAAAGCCAGGTGGGTAGTCATGCGAAAATGCTGTCAAACCAGCTGCTTGATTGCACTCCATTAACTTTGCTGGTCATCTTTTCATGGAGTGTCGGTGGAGTGTCCGTATCTCTGTTATGTCTGCTTTCAATGTTCCATTTGAAGCCTCTCCATCAGGTATCATTATGCAACAGCTGCTCTCGACTTTTGCACATACCGCTCCCTTGAGAGCCATTAACAGGTCCAGCAAGTCCCAGTTCTGCAGGGCCACCAAGCGTAGCGCCCTCATCCTCTCCCTAATTGCATTCAAAACCTATGCTGTTGAATTTGCCAGTTGTACCAGCTCATATCGAGTGAGCCACTTTGCATTAGTGGTGGCCTGGACACCTGGGAACAACAGTAAGGTAAAAAATGTTGCAGCTGTGTAGAACAGTCTGAATTCATCAGGGATAGCTTTTTTTGTGCTTTTCTCCGAAAAATAGTTATTTGCCTGCTACTTCCTTCTTATTGATTTTCATTCCTCCTCTTGCTGTGCCATCTTCCACTGCAATGCAATTTTCATGGTAGTGCTATTTTGCGGCACCACCAGTGCAGGGCTGTGCAAATTGACAAGAGCACAAACACCACTCCAAACAGGTGGAAGCTGGGCATAAGCCTTCGATCCACAGGCCTCCCATACGTCCATCACCATGACAGTCCCTGCGTCAGCACTGCCTTCCGCATCACCTTGGTGCATCCAGAGTTAGTACCATGTGGCTAGACCCACTCAACCTGAAACACAAAGGAAAACGTGTAAAGCTCTTGATGTCAACTGGTTCATGCTTTTCATGTAACCAAGTTAATGCATGTACATATTATCCCCAAATTGCCCAGCAACTACCATTCACTATGGCAGCCACGTTTTGTTCAAAACCTACCAATCCCTCACTGCGACATTGCATTATTCCCCCCTCCCAAGTTAATGCATGTACATATTATCCCCAAATTGCCCAGCAACTACCATTCACTATGGCAGCCACGTTTTGTTCAAAACCTACCAATCCCTCACTGCGACATTGCATTATTCCCCCCTCCCATGTGTCCCCACATCACACTGCTCAAGGTGCCCTCATCAATGGCCTTGTATGCCACCAGGATATGCTTTGACCTCCCTCACTTGTGCACCTTTATTGCTTGTGGATTTTTATTTGCAATTCACCTTTTTTAGTACCTTCTGTCACATATTCCACTATCTTATACTGGGTTTCCTCATTTTCAATAATTTTCGTTAATTTCACGAGATTGTCTTCATAAACCTTTTCCCCTTGATCTACCCACTGAACCGTTACCTTTTTTTCCCTGCAATAAACTTCTAGTAATGTAGAGTGATAGGTGCAACAGGCATCCTGCTCCCTCATAAGACACCGCTTGGGGTAGAAAAGGTTTGGGCGCTCCTGTCATGTGTGGGATGAGAGAGCAGACGTAGCAAGTGCCATTCGCCCTTTCTCTCCCCACACGTAACATCTTGCTGTACCAAAAATTCCAGTTGCCGAATCTGGCTCTACTTCAGTGCCATGATGAAAACCTTCCTCATTCATTAAACTCTTTTTTTCCCTATTTATATTTTCATTCAATTGTGTTTCAGTTTTTTCTCTCAAATAATAAATAGATCAAAAGCACTAATCCTATCGTAAAACATATTAATATCATCACACTCCAAAACACTGAAAACCTCTGTTTCTTCTTCATTAAAACATTTTCTTGAAAGACATTTTCATCATTTTATTTTGCTGGTATTCAATATAGTCTATAGGTAGAAAAGAAAATTAAAAGAAATTTCCCATATACTTCCCATTAAGTTTTGCTTGGGGAAGCAGAGCTCTTGTCTTTGCGCATGTCTGTGATGTGGACCCATTCTCGCCACTGCTGCCCTTCAATTTTCACTGCTATGGGTGTCAAATAGATCATGGTATGTGGGCCAGTGGAACACGCATCCTTCCATTTGTAAACGTGATTCTTGGTGAACATCTTCTCCCCCGTGTAAAAAGGTGCTGCTTGTTGAAATTGTCCTGATTGTCCAGTATGCGTTTTTGGCCTCGTCTGCAAGGATATGTATCGAAGTTCTTTGAAGAAGAATTTTGCATCAGAGATTGTATGTGACAGCGGAATAGGTGCATGCATTCACTGACCCGTAACAATCTACTGAGGAGTGAAGTGATGATCTCCTCCAGGCGTATTGCGCAGTGCAAGCAAAGCAAGAGACAAGCAGTGCACCTAGGATTTTCCAAGCATTTGTGTAAGCTTTGCCAACTACATTTTAAGCAGTCTTTTCATCTTTTCCACCAAACTGTTGGCTTGTGGATGGTAAATCGTGCATAGTTTATGCTATAGCCTCAATAATGTTGAGATTTCCTTAATTGCCAGAGCGAATTTCATCTGGAATCCCCCAACTTTGTTACACCTCCCTCACAAGATATTTGGCCGCAGAACGGGAGTCATTATGGGCACAGGGACTAGCCTCAAGCCAACATGAAAATGGACATACCACTACAAGCAAGTACCTATAAAAGGTACATCTCTCTTGCACATTAACATAGTCAATATGCAAGTTCCGGAAGGGGTCTTTTGATCTCTGCAATTTTCCCTGCACAACTCTCAATGTGGGACCTGGCAAACACTTTTTGCATACTATGCAGTTGTTCACAAACTCTACAACATTCTCATGCAAATTTCGTACAAACCAGTCTTCACTTATCCCTGCAGCCACATGCTCTTTCAATACATGGGCAGGGTAGTGAAGCTGTTCCAATGCCACCCACAACAATTTCTTTGGCATGACCACTTTTCCTGTGCTGTCATACTGCCATACCAAATCATTTGGGATAAGGAGCATCCTCTCCTCTTCCACAACTCTTTCTCATCATCTGATGCTTCGCCCTGCAATTCAATTGTCTGCATTATTTGGGTTGCATCAAAGTTTTCTGGTAATGCATCTTTTTCTTTGCTCACATTTAGCACTGCTAGTAGGGGTATTTTTTGTTTTTTGCCAGGGAACAGCACATGCGTTCCTTCTGGTAGATATGCTGCTTCTTTTGCTGCTCTGTCTGCTCTTACCTTTCCTAATTAAATAAAATCTTGCCCTCCTATTTAGGCCTTGCACTTTATTAAAGCTAGTTCCACTGGGAATGGTAACATTTCTAATAGTTTACTCAGTAATCCTGCATGCTGAACAGGTGTACCATCGCTTCTTTTGAACCCTCTCCTTTCTCATCTTGCCATCCCTGAATTCACTGTGGAAGTAACGTAGGCCGAATCTGAGAAAATGTTTAGTACTTAGCCCTCGGACACATTCGGTGCCTCAATCTGGGCCACCAGTTTTGCTGCCTGCGCAGAGTAGTGGTTGAGATGTTGCATCTGTGAGTACACTATCAACTCATCCCCTCTGTGTACTCCATGTCTGTGACCTAACACTGCAGAAACTGAATGCCTCAGTTCTGTGGTCCGATCAATACTGGAGCTTCTGTCAATGAAAATCATGGCACCCTCTTCAATCACCTCTTCCTTAACCAGGTGGTTACCTTCGCTCCTCTCTATGCGTGCTATGCATCCATTTATGTAATCTCCCCCTCTTTGTTTTTTCTGCAGTGAAGGCTGCTGGGTTTATAGTCCTGCATCGCACCACTTCTATTGCTGGGTTTGTCAGTATTATCTCATACCCTGAAGATATCTGGGTTGTCAATGTTGTCAATGTTGATTTTGTTTTTTCCATTATTGCGAATGATGCATGCTCCACATATAAAATTACAGGGCACCCCAGTGTTATGGTGGAAGCCTTCTCAATTGCAAATGCGCAGCAACAAGTGCCTGCTCACATGGGAAATGTCCCTGCATTACTGCATCTAGGGATCCGCTGTAATATGCAAGTGGTTTGTGTCCCTGTCCCTTCTTCTGTGTCAGCACAGCTGTCATTACTTTTCCAAAAACAGGTGAAACTTCTCTTTGTAATTGGGAGTAGCCAGTACTGGTTCATGTGCTAACTAATGTTTTAGTTCATCAAATCTCTCGCACATTTCAGCTATCCATTTTATGTTTGTTTTGTGTTTCTGAGCTTCTTTTAATGCTTACAGTAATGGCCTGGTGTAAGTGGAGTAATCAAAAACCCATGCCCTGCAGCAGTTGCATGGTCCAAGAACTGCTGCATCTCTTTCACTGTTTTTGGTCATGGAGTTTTATGTATGGCCTCAACTCTTAAATGCCTTCATCTGCTTCTCGAGAAAGGGGGTACTGCTTTACTCATGGCCATAGTGCTCCTTCTTTTAATTTAATATATCGCTACTACATGGAGTCCTGTTGTCCATAAGCCTTTTGGCACTTTTTACAAAGCTTCCTGCAAATATGTTGCATTCTTTTTTGTTATCTGAGTCATCTGGGGAACTGCCCTTTCTTTTATGTCTACTGAACAAGGTATTGTCAATTCAAACACTACCTCGCCTTCCTCATTGTCTTTCATTGCGAACAACTCTGTGTCACTTACTCCTTTTAATGCATAATACTGAACACCATTCCATGTTGTCTTCGTCAGTGGCAACCAATATGATCATTGTCCTTCCATAATACTACTTCCTCTAGCTACAGCAGTTTATGTGTGCCTGAACTAACAGAGGAGGGACACCGTGGCCTGAACAAAAATGTGATGGACAGCTGAAACACCCTTCCTTCAATTCCTGGTAACCACCCCAATAACATGTGCACCTCTTTAAAAACAGAAGCATGTAAACTCCTGGTCTTGTTGTTACTCTATATATTTTGTTGCTTTCCAGGTGTGATCGGAGTTTAGCTATACCTCTTGTCCCTGTTCTTTTGTTTTTCATCCCATTTAAAAAACACATACATGTGTGTGGGTATCCCTCTCATTGTGCTGTGTGCATAGTATGCATAAATCAACACTGCCACTCTAGCTGGATACATTCTGGGTGTGGAGCACACCATCCCTTTCTCTGAAAACGAGATTGTGGCATTCAATTTGCTGAGTAAGACCCTCCGCAGAATGCTGATGGGGGTATCTTTTGAATACAATAATGGTGCTACAATATTCTGTGTCCCTATTGTCAAGGGTAAGTCTTTTGTCAGAGGAACCTTCAAAATTGTCCCTGAAAAGACTTGTATGTCCAAACCTTTATTAGATAATGGACATCCTTCTTCCTTTATGCATGATCTGGTTGTTCCAGTATCTATAAGAAAGGAAATTCTGCTCTATCTTATCTGTACTGCTACCTCTGGTTCCTCCTCGGGGTACTCAGTTACTGCTAGTATAGGACACACTCGCATTCCCTGTGGCCACCCCTATTGGCAGACTACCGCCCACCACTGTCACTCTGGTGTATTGGGGTACAGTGTTTTGTCCCAGTAATGTGACTCTGGGCCTCATCACGACCCAGGCGGGAAAGGGATTACCGGTACCGGTAAGGGCACTGATGCCGGTAATCCCTTACCGCCCAATTCCGAGGTCCCTTGCGGGTCCTCCCTTAACGACTGGTTTTACCAGACATTAAGGACGGGACGCGCAAAGGGACCTTGGAGGTAATTACGGTACCTCAATTTGCGGTACCGTAATTACCACCTTCCCCATTTCCATTGAGCCCTATGGGGAAGGGCCAATGGTGAATGGGGAATTACCGCCCCGCCAACCTTGGAATGGGGTGGTAATTCTGCCATTCACTATGGCGGAATCGGTAAGGTACCAGCATCAACCATGGCGCTAATAGCGCCATGGTTAACGCCTGGGTCATAATGAGGCCCTCTGTCTTGTAATTATGTCTGTACTGGTGCCTGGAATATGCTGACTGTACCTGGGGTTCCTGCCATCGCCCCATCCTGCACTTGCACTTGTCCCTGGGTGGATGTACCCTGTGGTTGTGTGGGCTGCATCTGTAATTGCTGCTGCGGCATATCCGGTATGTGTTGAGGTGCCGGTGTATAAGGTTGCTGTTGTTGCCCTACTTGTCCTATTAGTGGGCATGTCCGTGCGAAGTGACCGAAATGTACACATGCAAAACACTGTCCTCCAAACTGTGGCCCCATTCCCCTTCCTCGTGTGTAATATACTCTCCCTGTCTGATATGATCCCATGTGACAGTTTACTCCACCTGTCTGCACAACCCCTGGCTGTTGCTGCACGTTTATAGATGCCGGTTGTTGCTGCATCTGCACCACTTCCCACTGCTGATTGGATTGGTACTTGAGTGTACCCTCCTGATTGCATTACAGTTGCCACTGGGAGGCCACCTGCTGCATCTGTGGAACAACAACTGGCCCTGTGAGCACTGTTCCTTCCATATTTATTTTAGCCATTTATTTCCTGATCTAATTTGTTTTCAGCTTCTGTTGAATTGTCAGCTGTCTCCTCCTTCTCCTGCTTTCTTTTACAATAATGTATGATTGTTGCCTGTATCTCAGGCCATCCTTTTGCCCCAATTCCCATTATCTTCTCTAGGGACGTCTGCACATCTGCAGGGAGATGTGGTAAAACAATGTTTTTTTGTCATCCTAAGACTGTTTATATTCCTGTGTCCACATTTCTTGTATGGATCACAAATATTCTGCAGAGTCTTCAACAAGACTTTAGTTTATGACCTAAAATTGAACCCATGTCTAATGTATCTGGATACAGCTCCCTTAGAGCCTTCCAAACATTTGCTCGATAGTGATTAAAGGGTGCTCCATCATGTATGTTAGAGCTTAATTTGACCCCGGCAAATCCGTCCTGTTGTCAAATTTTGTCACTTCTTTGCCCAGCCAACACTGGCAATTAATTCTTTATATCTCCTATGACCAATAGGATTCCTGTTGTCTCTTTCTTGAAAACATAAATCCATTTGCCCGCTCCCACCGTTAATGAAGGTAAACTGCACACCAAATTGTCCCTATGCTTTGTCTGCCATGGTATATAGTGAACCTCACCCCTCGCTTTCTCCAACAGGCGCATCTGTGGACAAGCTCTGCATTTATTACCATTTTGTGGTTTTGTTGCGACTGCTTTTCTCATTTTTTTTACTCTGAATCATATTTTCCCAATCTCCCAATGACTCCTCTCTTTCCTCCTCTCCTTCCCCTGCTAATGTCCATCAAATTGCATGTGTCTAATTTGTCATCCCCATAATCGCTGTCACTAATATCCTCCCAATCTGATGCAGTTTGCACACCTTTTGTCATGTCACCTTCACCATTGTACGAATCTTGTCCCCAGTTGTCGATTCTAAATGTACTGCATCCTGCTGTCCACCCCTGTTCGTCAGCTACCTTTCCTTGTTCATTTCCTTTTTTCTCTAACTCCTTTTCCATGACTTTCTTGACTTCCATGAACACTGAGTGAAGTTGCTGCTGGGTGTTCTTTTTAATGTCTATTAATTACTTCTGCCTCCACTTCTCATCCTTACTAATGACACTCGCTTCACCCTCATCTTTCCTTTTATGTGTTCCTTCCTTATCTTGTTACACTGGTTTAGGATTCTTATATCCCGGAGATTGTTTTAGTAATGGGTACTTTGTATATGGAGGGGGCTGTACACTACCCTGCTCCTCCTCTCCCTTCTCCTTCTCTGTCTCTGTCTCTTTTTCCTTTTCTTTGTACATTTTCTAAACTTCTAAACTGTCTTGCCTCTTTTTATGCTTTGCACCTTTGTAGGTAGCCGACAAATATGAATACATACTGTCAATAATATTTTCATCGAACGTTGCCTCTCCAGGCCATTCTTTATAGCATTTCCCCACTGTGTCATGTACCCACTCAAAATGGTACTTTGTTATCTTGTCACGATATTGGGGCAGTTTCCTACACATGTGATTTAGTGGTGGAACCATCCAATAGGATATCATTATCCCACTTTAATCCTTATTGTCGCAATACTCTTCTCTCCCCTTTCCCTTTATTATTTGAACCTTTAAAATCTCAAACATAATTCAATCAATCCCACTCACTCAATATTATACTTACCACTTAGTCGGTCGCCCTCTTTTCATTCACTCTGGCCCTCCCCACAGGCCCCGGACTTTCGCCCCTGGCACTCCACACTTACATACCTTCTACACAGGCCCGTCTTGTTAGGATGTATTAGTACACAAATGGCTGCCTCCCCATGCCCAACACCTTAACAACAATGCCCTATGTTAGTATGTTCAAAGAGCAGTAACTCCTCCCTTCAATCAACTGCACCTTAAACTCGCACTATGCAGCTCCATAAATATTTAACATGTTATTTTGGCTCTGGCCCTTCCATCATCTCCATAGCCACATTAAATAAATACTACAACCACTTTCCACAACACTAAAAAATAAACTGCAGCTACTCATTTACACGTTTGCGTCTGCCCCTCAAAAAGTTCTTCCCCAAAGAAAAGAAAATGACGAAACTATACTAATTGCCTGCACTACGCGCAACTCTTGTCTAACACGGTCCGCCACTTACTATGCAACCCTCTGCTCTAACACAGATGTGCCACCGTCCACCTGCTCCCTATCAGATCGTCAGACCCAAAAGATAAGACTACTATGGTCAATCGACCTCTGCCACTTCTGAGGGTGCATCGCTATACACCATAAAATAGTCTCTCCAACCCCTTGCGCTTTCATGTAGATGTACACTCACGTACCCTTTTAAGAGATTCTTCACTTCTCTCGACCTCAGAGTTTCCCTTTAAAGGCCTGTACTTCAGTCGGAGTGAAGGCACGCGGAACCAGATGGACCTTCGTGAACTCAACGTCCATGGACTTACTGTTGTTTGAGCTCTTAGTACTGGCCAACGGACGCTGTCCGGCACTCCTCTTGGAGCATGGCTGGAATCCCCACGCTCGGTTGGAAGGCTGAGATATCTCGCTGGGGCCTCCAAAAATGTGTCAGGCTCGCCTGGGGACTCACCAATAAAAATGACAAAAGTAGGCAGAAAAGGAGTGTACCTAGGCAAGAAGTAATGCAGGTTTATTCAGTGGCCAGACACAGCTGGGACACCTATATTCAAACAGATCGCACAACAGAACTGTGTTAAAAAGGCGCTGTCAAAGAAACACCCCTAAATCTAAGACTTTTATAACTATTGAGCTAATGAACATTAGTAACTTTACAACTTGGAAAAATCTCCCCACACCAAGCTGATTGGTGCTTGCACATTATACCCTTATAGAAAAACGTACATTATGTTCTGTAATTGGGACAGCACCACCCTCAATTATAATATGTGATGTTACAATCCAACCCCCACTTCCCAGACTGTAATGACAATTCATTGAAACATTTGAGATGACCAGCAGAACTTTATTCATCTGTCCCGGTCATCTCATCTAAGTTCTCATGAGAAACGCTCCCTACCATGGCACTGTCGGAGCCTACTACGCATGGGCCCTGCAAAGTGTTACCACTGACTGCAGCTTAGTTGCAGATTAATAAAAAGCTAACACATTTCTGCAAACCATGCTGCGAGGCCTATTTACCACATTTCAGCCTACCCCTAAGTTTGGTTATACATTCCTGTGCCCTGCATTTCTTTTATATTTGAGTTACTTTTTTTTTTGGGCTTGTCATGTATAATGATTAAAAGGAGCCACCTCCCCTTTTACAGTGCTACTCTCGCAATTGATAAGTGCGCACCTTTTCAGCGCGCAGAACTTGCATTTTTATTACAGGGGTATGGTAGGATTCTGACAGCCCTTGTAAGGGACCAGAGGACCAAACTGAGGGTCTACAACTGCATTTGTTAGTTTACATTTTTTATGTTAGTGTTTATGCATACAATAAAAAATGCAGGTTCAACGGCACTACCAACCCATGAGTGGCTAGCCTGTAAAATTAAACTTTGCCTTGTTGCATGAAAAGAAACAGATGATAATCTGAACATGGCCATTTCCAAGAATGGATGCCATTTTGAAAAAAATGGTCTGTATTCTCAGCAAAATTAGCTTTTTTAAAAAAAGGCAATCATCATTGTACTAACATTGTAAACTTGCTCATTCTAACAAATTAAACTTAACGTTTATAATGATCACTTCAAGTATATATTCTATTGATTATAATAACCATACACTTGTCTTACCGAGAAAAGCACATCATCAGAGCCTACCATTACCATGTCAATTATTTTCTGACAGGTTACCATTCCATATTGGAGAATCTAGTACACTCCTATTGTACTCTTTTGAAATAGCCCTATGAGAAATAGGAATGAAAGAAATATCACTGATGAGGATCCCTGGTAATTTGCATAAAACTAGAAAACATTTTGGGAACTGAAGAATGACAGCATGACTTTATATTTACAAACATGTCTGTGAAGAAAGGTTTCTATAATTGAATCACTGGGTCGCATTATGAGTTTGGCAGTTTGGGCAAAACCAGTGGTAATGCAGTGATATTTCATTACCACAGTGCCGAACTATGGGTTAAGAGGTAAGGTGAAGGACAAACCTCCAGCAGAATGTAATTCCTGCGCCTTACTGCCCCAAAACAGCCAAATCGGCAGAATCACTGCCAGCGGTAATTCCACCAAAACACCCATAGAGTCCTATGGACTACAATAAATGGGGACTAACACCGCCTACCACCACTTGTGTCCTAGCAGTAATTCGGCTGGACCAAATGGCAGTAATGGTAAATCCGTTTGGATGTATTTTGGTGAATTTACCACCATAGTACCCCCAAACCTGTAATTAACACTTTTTTGTTGCTCATTTCATTTGTCACAGCAGTCCCCGTAACATTAAAGTGTATGTAAACCTCAAATACAAATACTCGTTTGGACAGCCTCATTATTTGGATATGAGGTGGGAATGACTGCTGAGGAGAGCTTTGTTGGGTTTGGGATCCTCGTAAATCTTTAGAGAAATGTGCTTGCCCATTCGCCAATACACAGACGTCCTTTGAGAATTATATATTTTTAATTTTAATATTTTAATTTATAGAACAATGTCACCAAAGAGCTGTACAGAGACATTACAGGAATGGTAAACACATTATATGTCTCAATTAAAACCAATCAACATGGTGTTAGATTTTAATGTCAGGGAAGAGATTAAAATTAAAGATACGATTCCAAAAGAGTGGAAGAAGCACGTGAGGGAACAGAGCATGAAAAGAGGGAAAACACATTACAGAGTTTAGGGGTAAAAATGGAACATGAGAGAAAGCACGAGTGAGCACAGGGATACCAATGTATCTTTATTCTGGAAATGGGTTGAGAGGTGGACTGCCCCTGTGAACATAGAGACTGGACTGCCTTTCTCATATCAGCCTCTCGTTCCTTTTTTTCCTTTTCTTTACTGATGTTCCCTTTCATCCTCCTTCCATTCTCTCTCTCTCTCTCTCTCTCTCTCTCTCTCTCTCTCTCTCTCTCTCTCTCTCTCTCTCTCTCTCTCTCTCTCTCTCTCTCTCTCTCTCTCTCTCTCTCTCTCTCTCTCTCTCTCTCTCACACACACACACACACATAATGACTGCCCGGCTAGGAACAAAGAGTGCTCCAAGTTTGGGAGGTTCGGTCACATTGCTATTGCCTGCACTTGGAGAGGACAAAAAGTTGCGTACCTCGAAGGTAACAAATGTACGAGTGATGAGGAGAAGGCAGAAGACAGACCCACAGTGATCATGGTAAACTCGACTCGCGCCAGGAGAGAGAAACCCCATAGCATTGTGAAAGTGGACGGCAATGAAACCCGTACAATGGCCGACTGGGGGTCTGATCTGACTACCCTCCCCATACAGACCCACATAAATATGGTGGGGCGTGACTTGGTAGAGATCAGAAGCACCAAGCACAAGCCCACAGTCTTTGGGGGGGGCCAAGGAGCACCACTTGGGGTACATTAATGCAAAACTTAAATTCAAGGACAGACACACCACGACAATAGTTTATTTTTAGACCAAAGGCCCCACTATGCTGGGATGGGATGATCAGCATAAATTGAGTATTCGGTTGGACTCCAGCACTGACAACCAAGTATTGTCGGTCTACTCAGGAGGAGCATTGAACTTAAGTAACAATGTTCTCTGAAGTACCATGGAAGATAAAGAACTATGTCCACACAGCGATGGCAAGGTCGGCATTGGACTCTCAACTCCACAAGATGGTTGGGCACTATTGAGACAGTTGAATCCTCAGAATGGCTAAGTCCTGTTGTCCTCATCAAAAAGAGATCATCAAACGACTTAAGAGTGTGCATAGACCTGTGAAGCCTCAATTTGGAAGTGGTCACAGTTTTCCCTTGCCAAGCATTGATGAAATAATTCTGATGATGAAAGAAGCTAAAATCTTTTCCAAACTGGACATGCGTGATACCTACCATCAGATAGACCTGCATAAAATGTCACGTCCTCTCACAGCATACATCACACCGTTCTGCACATACCAGTATACCTGCATGCCTTTCGGGTTGTCATCAGTGGCATCAACATTCCAGAGAAAGATGAACTCCCTGCTCCACTGCATCAAAACTGTGTCTTATTTCCAGGACGATATCCTGGTGTATGCCAAGGATGTGAAGATCCATGATGGGGTGTTAAGACAAGTCCTCAACAAGCTCCAAGATGCAGCGGTCCCCCTGCACCATGAAAAATGCGTATTTGGAGCACAGGAAGTGGAGTACCTGGGCTACTAGATCTCGAATGAAGGGGTGAGCCCAAAAAAATACCTGTTACAAGGCATTGTTGACACCCCGGCACCAACCTCAAAAGATGAGCTTTGGTCATTCCTGGGACTCATGGAGTACTATGCTAAATTAGTACCCAGATTCTCTGAGACAACTTCTCCATTGAGGGAGCTGCTGAGGAAGGGAGCGGTGTACACAATGGACTCACAGCAAGTGGTTGCATTCAATGAAGTCAAAAAGCAGATCCTGCATGTCCAAAGTTCTGCTGCGAGTCTGAAAAGAATTACTGCACGGTCAAGAAAGGGATGCTTGCATGTGCATGGGCCGTGGAGTACTTCAGGACATATGTTTGGGGCACCAAGTTTCGTCTGGTCACCAACCACAAGCCCTTGGTGCACGTGTTGAGTTCTGGAGGGACAAAAACTGAATCGCCACGACTATCAAGAATCGCAATGAAACTACAGGAATACATATATGAAATCACACACATCGCTGGCTGGAAGAATGGCCAGATTATTTGATCACAAAATCCCAGGCACCACGTTCCTCGAGGATGAGTGCATTGTAGTGTACATTGAGGACCTAAGGAATAGGGAATTCATGGAAATGAGCGAGTCACATTGGAAGGAAGAAATGAGGCAAGATGATTCCCTGAGCAGAGTAGCGGAGTGGGCCTGAAATGGGTGGGTCCATTATGGCCGGTCAACCAAGAAATCGTAGAAATTTACTGTCTGATAATGAGAGGGGATCAGATAATTCCCCCCAGAGGTCTGAGGAAAGTCATTCTATGCAGAGACCATGCGGGTCACCTGGGCAGCAACATGACACGACGCAGATTGTGGGATGCCTACTGGCGGTTGGGTATGCACCAAGAAGTAAGGACAATGATTGAGAGGTGCCATGAATGCGCAGACAGTGACAAAAGATCGAGGCACGCACCGATGATCCCAACAGAAATTCCCTCAGTGTGTGGCACAAATTAGGGTTGGACTTCATAGGCCCATTGGATGGCATGTCGATTGACAACAAGTATGGAGTTGTCATGGTGGACTATCTGTCCAAATGGGTGGAGGTAGAGTTCATACCGGACATCATCACAGCCCCAGTCACCGACGTCATCAATGCAGTCTTTCAAAGAGAGGATTTGCCCAAAGAAATTGTGACAGACAACAGAGTTCAGTTGGTCTCGAGAGACATGGAAAGTTTTCTCAAGAAGCACAACATTCAGCAATGGAGAGCGAGTCTTTACCACCCACAAGCAAACGGGCTGGTGGAAAGAGCAAACCGTTTCATCAGAGGGGCCCTACAACTAGTGAGTGCTGCAGGAATGAACCCCTATAAGACAGTCAAAAAGGCTGTGGCAGAACACCAGCTGACCTCCAATGCCATTACGTGAGTCTTGCCGTTCCATATGTTAAGAGGGAGGAGTGCTGTATTCACGTTAGTACCCCTGTGGCTACACAAAGTTAGACAGGATGGTGACATCGACATGAGTGAATTAGTGTGGACAATACTGAAGAGCAAGGACATCATGAAAGCAGAGTGACTTGCGCAGAGCTGTACACCGTACTGAAGTCAATGATGGAGTGCTAGTAAGAATATGACTGCCACACAGGGATACCACGACTCGCTCCAAGTATAGCGAGGCCATTGAAGTCACTCGAAAAGGCACCAAGCACGTCTGTCTATACCCGCAACAGACAAAGGTGGAATCTAGAAAGGGTGGCCATGTACAATATGAAAATGCCATCAGGCCACACTTCCACAGGAATAGGAGACACAAACGAAGCATGGAAATCTACTGATGTTCTGGAACTGCAAGGGTCAGAAGATAGGGAAGGAGAGAACCAATGTGAGAGTCTCATCATGAGCCCCACGCCTTTAGCAAGAGAACTACACCAAGTAACTCCAGCTGCCCAAGGCTCAGGAGAGACATCAGGCATCAACACTCCGACCCCAAAAACAGCGATCAGACAGAATCATCCCTAACGAGAAAAGAGAAGACCAAGCACTTGTTATAATGAAAGGAGGTATGTGGAGATGCATTCTGCCAGATCTCGGGGCTGACTCGAGCAAGTGCTTTGGGTGACTGAACTGGCTGACACTGGGCTTGGAATCACATAGCACCAATTCACACAGTTTCCAGGGGATGTCTGGGCAGATCTGGGTTAGTGGTTGTCCAAGATTGAACATCCCTTTCCTGTTTGAATGATGCAAATCTGTTATATATACATTTTGTGAAATATTCGTTATCGTGTTTGTACTGTTCAAGGTTGTAGATATTAGTTAGGAGAAATGCATTTTTTCAACCTTATTAACTGAAAAAATGAAACATGTGTTGGGGCAGTTAACTGTGAACATACACATGTTGTAACTATTGCCACTTTCAAAACTGTATTTGTTTATCTTGTTGCCACAGAGGTAGTGACTGTAAAATCAACATGTTATCAGGTTACCTGGGTAACCTAGGACCAAGATAAGTTCCTGGACACATGTTTATAAGGTTGAGTGCTTGCCCAAGAATCAGACTGATCTTGGACAGGAGGTTCTCCTTTTATATTAATACATATTTTTATTAAAACCTACCTGGATTGTTGGACCCCCTTGACCCCAGAAAATCCTTTCCATTTGCTGGCCGATACTCTGGAGCCATTCTTGACCACTGTAGCCAAGAATGAGACATGAAGCCTGCACTGAAGACCTGGAGGACAGCTGCTCAAGCAAACCAACATTTTCCTAGCCATCCACTGGCAGCACTTTGCTGCCTCTCCTGTGACCAGAGAAGGACCTGGAGGTGCCTTGGCCCCTTGACTGGTGGTATCAGTCAGTCCTGTGACCTGTACAAGTGTCCTGCCATCAATGAAGTCTGGAAGTGCCATGTGACCCTCTTATGAGCTGATGTACATCAATGGTGTACTAATGCAGCGGTAATGAAGTGGCAACAGAATTACTAGCGCATTACTGCAGATTGTTCCTGCACCACCAAACTCATAATGAGGTCCTGTGTGTGTGTATAGTATGCATAACGTTTGCCATAAAAGATTCTAAATAGTATATTTTTAAACTTCTATGTGGAACTCTATTCCTTGTGTAGTCCCTGCATCCCAGCCCTGGTCTGTGCAAGGGTAAACTCTTCACTTTCCCAGAGCAGGGACAGTTCCAATGGATACCGCCACCCCACTCCCCAGCCCGCCGGGTAGGGAGGGCCACTGCACCTGCTAAATAAAATGGCTGATAACATGAGATGGGCCACACCCTGAGTTCTTAGATCACTAATGGGCACATACACCAGAGTGAATTTTAGAGGGATCCCAACTGTGACCCCCTCTTTATTTATAAATCCCTTTTTATACTTTTAACATGTTTTTCCCCTTGGATTCCACTCTCGTGAGCACCATCTCAATGGGGACCTGCTTCGGTAGTTCACTCTTCCTTGGAGGGCTCTTGGGGACCCTTAGGGTGAGTCTGATGCAACAGACCCTTACATAACTCAGGAACCACTCACATGGAGTGTGAGGCCAGAGGATGGCCTCTGTGGGTGGTCCCATCTCTCAGGCAAGGTGCCACACTGTTACACTACCTCATGCCAGGGTACCTCCCCTTTAAACTCTTTTTTCCTATCTAAAATCATTACTTATCCTAAGTGTCCTACCCATACTTAACATTTAAAGCTACATAATATTCCCATTAAAACCCATACTCCCTACTTAGCATTTAACCTACTTAACATTTAAATAATAATGTCTATATATATAACAACACATACATATATATATGTTTACATACCACATATAACACACATAAAGCACTATGTCACAATAGGGTGACTGTTGCATTCAGTCACTCCCTTTCAGTACCTTAAGGTCTGTCTCTGGAAGTGACGTTGTCCGTGGGTTGGCTGGTTGCAAGGCTGGCTCTGTGCTGGTGTTAACACTGGATGTTATGGATGGCATGACTGACTGGTGGCTATCTGGTAGCAGTGATGCAATGCCTAGGGGCCTGTCCCTGTGGATGACTGAAGTTGCCTGGCCTCTCTTCTTCCTTTAGGGTTGCCCCATCCACCATAGGGGGTGACCTGCACTCACTGCGCAGCCTGCTCTCTGCTCAAATCGCCTGGGCAACCCCCTGTGTGAGTGGGGGTTCTGCCCGCATTCACCGCCATAACCCCATGGCCTTTTGCATCTTCTGGGTGGCCCTGTGGGCTGGGGGTCCACCTTTTATCACCAATGCACCCCGCGATTACCACCAACACTGCAGAATTCTTGAAAACCTTCCGGGCGGCCCTGTTAGCATGGGACTGCCCCCATCACCGAACCACCATTTTGTCTTCAGGTGGCATCCCCATTGTCATGGAGATGCCGACATGCTCGCCGCTGTGCACCCGTGGCCATTTTGGGTTCAAGCGGTGTCCCCATGACACTGGGGACACCTCCACCTTCACTGCTTCGTGCCGTGGCCTTGTTGGGCTTCTGGCCTGCCCCCTCTGCAATGCGTCACGAGATGCAGGGGCTGTACCGCTGGGCGGCCTGGGGCTTTCCTTCACTCGGGCCACTCAACGGAACAGCCTGGGACTTTGTTCTCCTCCTCTTCACCTGAGTGGCCAACCCAGGATGTATTCTTCACCGCTCCACTCTCTTGGGTGGAGCGGGCATCTCCACGTTTTGCCTTTCGGAAGGGACATAGCATATGCAGGACTTTTACGAAGGGCCTTCTTCGCTGGGCATGAGGTGGGCCATCAAGGAGTACGGCCAGGCATGGCCCGGGCTGGGCTGTTAATTTTTTGGATCAGGCATCACTTGGCATGCTGCCTGGGCCCTGAGTCTGTTGGGCACGCTGCCTGGGCCCTGAGTCTGTTGGGCCCGCCAAGTCTGGACCCCGGGCAGGCTAACATCCACCACGGCCCCTTGGCATCAGATCTGCGCCTGACATAAGTAGTTCAGCCCCTTGAATCTCTCTCCGGGAGGGACTCGCCATGCGCTTCCTGGATCCATTTTTCTGGATTTAGGCCCTGGGGGGCCGCTCGAGGCTGTCACCCCTAGGTAAGTCTGTGTGGAGTAAATGGATGAATATTTGGGCAGTGGAAAGAAATGCATTGGGAAGGTGCCCTTTTGGTGGGAGCATAGAGGGAATGATAAGACGAATAATACAAAATTGGAATAGGTGTTGGAAGAAATTAAAAGAAAATTGTAAAAAACGGATGAAATGCATGGGCTCAATAACAGATTGAATGGGGTGGTGAATATGGAAAAAGGCAAAATGGATGATCTAGGGAGGGGTCTGGGTGGGTAGCTGGTGTTAAGAGTGCATCAATATACTAGTGTCTGGGGTGGAAGTTGCCGTACTCTGTGAGATTGGTTAATGATCCTTAGTTGGATTGTCAGGTAAAAAGAGAAGTATAAAATTCCAATTTCGCAGGTGATCTTTTGCCAGACAAGCTGGCCTTATATTTTTAATCGATTTGCACTTTGGTACTCAAAATCTCACTTTCACATAATAAAAACAGTTGTGCAATGCCAAGCTCATGTATGCATACAAAAATCTAGTGCAGAATTGGTCCGTCATCTGGATGAGTTTCTCGCTGGGCCGACGTAGAGGCTCCGCCCAGCTCCGGAGTATATGTTCACGCACTACACACAATGATTTTTCTTAAAAACAGGGAGATTTTGGATGACAGTGAGCAGAAATGTCTAATCTCAGTGATGGGCTGCATTGAAATGAAAGATAAAAATCTAAACTGCATGTAGATTTGTCCAGATGCCCCCTGCCATAAGTGCGGGGGTAGGGTTGGAGATCTGATAAGAGTTGTGTTCCCTGTCTCCTGTCGCTGGTGTGGGCATTAAAGCTCCCCAGCAAAGCAAAACATCATGGGATGGAAAAAGCAAAATAGAGAAGGATGTTTTATGAAAAAGGCAGACAGGTCCCCTTCACTGGGAAAGGGAGCGCCAACATGCTAGGCTATATGTTAAAAAGGAGGGGAGTCACCTAAAGCTGTCAGGGGGTTGAATATTTAGGCACGGCAAAGGAATGAAGTGAGAGGGTGCCCTTTCGGTGTAAGCATAGAAGGAATGATAAGGTGGATAGAACAAAAATGTTTCGGGCATCAGGACGCTGCACGCTTTGACCAGAGCTGGACGTGTTTAGCATTAATGCTCAAGTATAAACTAGCACATCCCTTTATCTCTTTATAAAGTAATTAGGCAGGAATTTGAATCCAAAAATAGATTTCTGGAGGAAATCGTGGTTTACACTTACAATCAAGGTGTTAGGATCACTGGGGCTTTTCTAATTTTGGTATTTTGGAACTTTGTCCCTTCCTGCAGCTTAAGCTCTTTGTCAAAAAGTTACATAATGCACTCATATGACCATCACTGTGTCACTATATAAGATTTAAAAACCGAAACATAAAATAAAGATATACAAAAGCGGTAGGCTCTTCTGATTGTTGAAAGATCATTGCAATTCTGCCCTAAATTCCTTTACCACTGAACAACAGAATATGGACATGGCGGTCTAATACCAATGGCACTAATGGTACACATATGCGTTCTTCAGGAGACTGAGGACATGGTGCATTTTCTCTTGTTGTGCTATTGATATAGCATATTATTTTGCTTGTGACTTAGTCCCATTATTCTGTTTAAAAAATGCTGCTGTGTGGATGCTATGATCCATTTGTTACAGGCTAAAAGCACAGATGACATTTATTCTGTTCTTAAGGCCACTTTAAATAGCCACGTGACAGGGTCCCTGAACATGTTCTGGGGCATTGCCCAAGCTAGTGGATGGTGGACCAAGAGGTGGTATGGGGAAGATACTCTCATCAACCCACTTAGCTTCCATGTCAGGGCAGGAGGCAGTAACATGGCACTAACTAGGGATGTGGTACCTATAAGGTCTCAGCCCTAACTCCTGAATAGAGGGGACCATATGGGATAAGATAAATCAATCTCTCCACTGAAGCTGGAGACTATGTGGCTACTGCCCTTTAGGAAATCATAATTCACACTTCCAAACGGAAAGACACCCGCATATCCCAGCCACTATATATGTTTTGTGAGAAAGATCACAGAGAAACCCATCAAACATCCACTCTTACTGTTGCTGACAGTCCTGTGGTAAGAAAAACCCATTTGAAAGACCCAGAGAAATGTTGCCTGAGACATGTGTTCCGCAAGATATACAGTATTACTAATCCTTTGTGTAATGGCAGCATTTATGTTTACGACTCACAGTTACAACAAACATTACTTTCACACACGGAAGTATGACACTTACTTTTAAATAATTAATCATACTCTTTCACACATGATTAGTCTTGGGAGCTATACAACTCTCAGGCTGTGTTTACCAGTGGAAGCAGAGGGAATGCATTTCATGATGGTGTATAGGCTAGGAAAAGGACACTAAACTGCAAAATAAACTTAAGTGTACAATTTAAGGGTAACCTATGACAGCCCCTTACCAACTCAGAACACAAGTGTAGATACTAACAGGAAGCCCAGCCCAAGGGGAAGGAACACAGCCCTTTAAAAACCCATGGGATTTGTCAAAATTAGTGGATGTGTGAAGTAGGAGCTGAAGACCAGCGAGTGAAACCATACATTCAGTTGACTAGAGTTTTTCTGACAGAACAGGAGATTGATCAAAAACCAAGTAGAGAAGGAGGCTGAGCACCACTGAAACCTGCAAGTTTGAGGAGTGATCAAAGGGACCACACCAAGTTGTCAAGAGAGTTGACGTAAGAAGCAGGGAGTGGATGAATGGTGGCTAAAGAGTATTGAGGAAGAATTTGATGCCTAGAAGGATGGAGAAGGTGGAAGAGATCTAGAGTGTTTAACTTGAAAGTGGAGGGAAAGGCGGTAGCACCCAATGGGCAAACAAAAGGTGCTCATATGTGTGAAGATGCTGGGAGAGTCCTAGATATCCATGCATTTGAAAGTATAGTGCAGGAAGATGGTGCCCAAAGTGGTGAGGAAGTGGAGATTAGAAGTAGCCAGAAGAAGGACAACATACAAATGGGTGAAGAAGTAGAGGGTGAAAGTAGTTAGGAGAGTGGTGCTTAGAGGAGCGGAGAAGGAGTTGAACTATTTGAAGAAGGTCAAAGAAGCATTGTTATTAAGGTTGAAAATAGAAATGGAAAGAGTGGTGCTCAAATAGCCAAAGGGGTGAGAAAGGTGAGACAAGGAGGAAAACCTTGAAGAGGTGTGGCAATAGTACTGAAAGGAGTGACAATAGAGAATAGATACTTGTAGAACAGTGACCATAGTACCAAAATTAGGGAAAAAGGTGAGATGAAGCAGTGAAAATTGGAATTTATTGAAAATAGAGTCCAAAGGGTTAAAGAAGATGAATGGAAGGGAAAAGATCTGAAACATTTTCAGAATAGTACCCAAAGCAGTAACGATGGTGGGAGAGAATTCAGAGACTTTGAAATATACGACTAAGGGAGATGCATGGCCCAAAGGGGTGAAGATGGTCATAAATAGAATGAAAGTGACCTAGAAGCGAAATACTGAGAGCTTGTTGAAAGATTTGTTAAAGAGATTGACGACTTTAACCAACAAATACAAATAGGAGAAGCTAAGATAGTTGGTGACTAATGGAGGCATATAAGGAAGTAGGGTCCTGGAATAAAGGAGGAGAGATGTACTTACATAAGAAGCATAGGGACTGAGATCTAGGGAAGAAGAAGAAGTCTAGGCAGAATAGTTGGCCACCATCTCAACCTACTATGCTCCCCAGATACACATACAGGCCGGTGGATGGTGCTTTGCTTGCTACTCAGGCCTTCTGAGTTTGTCTTGTCAGTTGATTCCCATCACAGACATGACTATCATTTATCATTAATCACAAAAGCAGATTAAGTGATCTAACATGGACAGTTAAAGAGCTTCCTTACGTAAAGTTAGTGTTGACTGTTTTCTATTCACTGCATGTAAATGCTTATTTTACTTTTTTCACGCAAATAGTATTGAATTGTGGTTTCTATGCCAATGGTGGAATCTTAATAAACTATTTACTGTTGGGTCAGAGGAAATTGCTCTTATTGTGTGCTTGTTTCCTGCAGGCCTGGTTGGCTGTGAGGATCTCAGCTGTTGTTTGTTTTCCTGCACTGGATTCAAAGGCACAAATAGGCAGTCTCACTCCCCTCTGTTGATGTACGCTGGTATCACAGTGCATTTGCACAGGATCTGTAGACCGCCCACAGGGGGGCTTCAGACCGCATGTAAAAGGTAGGCAGTGAGCCCCTGGGCACATTGTCTGCATATATCTAAGGGATCCCAGGCTTCCTTTGGCAGGGTGCCCAGAATCCCCTTTCAAGAAGTCTGTAAACATACCTCCTGAAGGTGTATGGAACCCTCATTGGCTCTCTTTCAAATACCACACATGGGTGATGTGGAATGTTTGTACCCCCAGGGATGTGCGCTTCCATAATTAATGGGACATGCATCAAGAGAAGCAGGGATTCTCTCATTAGCATAGGGCACACCACCATGCAAAGGACAGAATTGCTGTTAGTGACTGTGCTGTGCGAGGCTCTCCACTGACATCTAGATAATATGGAAATGACACCAAGGACCTTTCTGAAATACCAAAGTACACCCTGCACACAAAATGCAGGGAAAACAAACTTGGTTATTTTCCTAATGCAGCATCAAGACTAATAATGAACTAGCACCAATGATTTTCTGTATTGGGCAACCACATTTTGTTAATAAGTGTGCAATGGGGAACCCCACAAATTATTTGCAGGTGCATAGTCACAAACCCCAAACACCTCAAGGGAGCTTTCAAATTCTACTCCAAAGGCTGAGGCATAAATCCACTCACAGTGATCCTGGCAGTTAAACTCCTATGCCACGGATTGCATATGCCGGAAAACCATTGGCTGTCTTTGGCTTGGCACCAGAAGGTCTTCCTTGATACCTCAATAAAGTCCCACGTGAATTAGGGCACAACCTTGTTTTATTTTTGATTTGTAATGCACCATACACAAAATGAATATGTATTGAAGGCACCAGGAAAGAATAGGGAAGTGAAACACTGGCGAAAAAGGCAAACAAGAAAAAATAGGCATTTTACAGATTAAATACAATGACAAAAGAAACAGCCTGTTGATGGTTTAATTGAGCTTAGGTGCAGTGGTTGAAGAAACATCAAGATGATTTGTCTTTTCACTGTCCTTTGCATAGTAGTTTGCACAGTATTTTTTCCCCACAGATTGGGGCCTAATAGTGAAATACGTTTCTTCCCAGTTTTCATTTTTTGGCAACCGTAGATATCAGTGGTTTTCTCGGTTGTTATTGGATTAGAGATGAGTAAAGTCAGTAGAAGAGTGACCAGAGCCTGCATTAGGGCCTTTGGAACAGTTTGGTTTTGGAAGGAGACAGTGTAGATCTTATTGATGAGAAGCACTTAGGTATGGATATGATCCTTGGTGACCGAGAATGGTCTAGTGTGGAACATTGTGTCAGGGACTTTCATACTCCTATCCAATTTTGTTGTTTCTTGCTATGTGAAAATGCTGAAGGAGGGAAACTTGCAGGGTGTCGGGCAAGGGTGTTTGTTGTGGTGAGGTAACTGCGATGAACGAGAATTGGTTGGCCTTTATTTTGAGTAGGGAGAAGTATACCAGTTTATTAGCCAGCATCACCGAGGGTCAAATTTAATATGTTATAGGTGGTCCCAGTCTTCCAAAATTCATGGATTGTTTTGGGGCTAAATATTATGTTGTTTGTTGCGTATTGACTTTATGTATCCTCTATAGTGGACAAGGCATGCCACAATGTCTTCTGAGTATCATATGTATGCCACTTCCTTAATCATGTCCTACTATGTGCCAATTTAGCATCAAGCCACATATTGGCAAGTTGTACACCATGCCCTGGGTGGCAGACAATCCGCACCATTTGCGGGAGGTGTGCTTGCTCCAGCACATGTCCCTTAGCAGATATATTTAATGTAGTGCACAATTTAATGGACTTTAATATTGGTGCAAACACATATGACACTGATTGTACTGATTGTGCATGTAAGGATCATTCAATGCATTTCATGGCACATGATCCCTTAAAGCCTAATTCTTCATGGTGAAATATGAAAATTAGACATGAAATGTAAAGCACTTACATAAAACTAAATGTGCATATATTGAGTGGTTAGAATTGTTTTCACCTCTTTCTTGCATTTTCTTTAACACAGGAAAGCCTTATTAGGGAAAGTTTTAAGGATAGACGTGGATGTGATGAACCACGCTGGAAGGCCTTATGGCATCCCACCAGATAACCCCTTCATCTCCCACCATGATGCTCGTCCAGAAGTATATGCATACGGGGTCAGGAACATGTGGCGCTGTGCTGTAGATCGAGGCGACCCGGTCACTGGACATGGAAGAGGCAGAATATTCTGTGGTGATGTTGGCCAGAACAGGTTTGAAGAAATTGACATCATTGTTAAAGGAGGGAACTATGGCTGGAGAGCTAAGGAGGGATTTGAGTGTTATGACTTAAAGCTTTGCCATAATTCCTCCTTAGGTAAGGAAGACAATTAAATCAGGAGAATTCTTAAGAAAAGATAATGATACATAATTAGCTAATGCAGTAAATTTGCTTCCACGTTTCTACTTCTGCTGCCATCTGAAGATCTGATTTGCAAATCATACAACTTGATGTCTGCCTCATTGGTCCACCTGGTATAATATACAAAGGAATCATCTTTTAGGGAACAGCAGTTTTCAAGGTTTGCTGTACCAGAAAATGTCACTTCACTCTGTCAGGTGGACCCACTACACTGATGAGGGAAACAATATACAACCATTTTGAATTGAATTATAAATGTCACAACTAAATGTAAAAGACTGTGGTGCAATTTTGTATGTTGGACTTTAAAAATGTGAATTTGTTGATGAGTATGCACCTCCCATAATAGATGATTGGTGGGATATAATTGGTCAGATGACTGTATTACACTTTCTCTTAATTCATTCAATTTCGTATTCATGTAATTTCCTCACAGCTACAAGTTCTAGGATAACTACATTAGCTGCCAATTGGGTTCCATGTAGCTTTCTGTTAACAACATCTTCCTTCATGCAATTATAAGTGCAAAAATGGTCTCATTGTTAGGGTTCTATTTATAAATGTAGACTACAACAATTAAGATTAAATTATCATTCTGCATATTAAGACACTTCTAATACCTCTGAAAACCAATAAAATCTGTTGGGCCTGGTAGCTCCAACCCCTGGGACTATGCACCCTCATTTCTGTCATATCCTCACAAGCCTGTACTTTGTCCTCCAAGCAATCCTCATAACCAAACTGGCTGCCACTGTCTGCTGCCCTTACCTTTTGTGACAAGTAAAGGGGGTTAAAATTGAGCAATGCACATGTGCACCAGGCACACAGTGAACTTTCTCAACCCCAACATATTGAAATGCAGTTGGTTTCTATTTAGATTTTGGTAGTTTGAAAGATTCTGTAGGTTACTAATGTTAATTTGTATAGCCAACATTTCGCTGCATTCCTCTGGATTTTGATGCAGACATGTGAACTTTAATTTCTACACCCCAAATACCTGCCTGCACCACCTCCTCTTCCTTTTTTAACATTGATTTTTAATGCTACAACACTGGTTATCAGCAGTAAATGTTTCATTCCATTCCATCTCTGAAAAACAGGACAATGTAGAAATGCCATACTCTGATAATTAATTCCTCCTTACTTTCATTCTTGTGCTACAGGTTTACCTACATACTAGCATTGGTGTTCAATCCCACTTAAACTCCTTTTACTACACTTTAATAGGACATTTAACTCATACACTTTGGGCTCTCTAGGATGTCTATCATTTTTTATATTTTCTACTATACTTAAGGCAACACAAATTCCCTCTGGAATTATTTGTGGTACATATTAATGGGCCTCCTTACAAGGTTGGCGATGCAGGAAAAAAGTGGCCGTAATTCCGTTACCGCCACTTTTCCTGCACCGCCAAACTACAAGTTTGCCAGTGGGTTGCCCTGGTTTACCTCCAGCCAGGCGCTGGAGGTAAATCAGGCACCCCACTGCCAAAAAGCAGCTGGTATAATATTGGCACCGGTATCACAGGTGCCGGTAATATCTGCAAACCCCCCCATGGAGTCCAATGGCACTCCATGGAATGGGGATTTACCGTTATTCCTGCCACTTGTAATCTGCCACCAGTTATTCCAGCAGATCAAGTGGCGGGAACGGTATTGCCATTTTGGTGGTATCCGATGGGGTACCACCAACCTTATAATGATGCCCAATTATCTTTTTTCTTTCCTTCCCACCTGGCAGTGATTTCAGTCTTGAGCAATCAACCAACATCCTATTTGCTCATCACTCAATCATTCTAGCCAAGCTCTTTTAGACTCTGATATCAACCTGTCTTTGACTATTGATATTAAATGTGTTTCGTTGTTATGTGTTTTTTCATCTAAATGTTTCTCCCAAAAAAGCAGTCAATTTAGACAATTAGGCAATATGTCTGTTCCTTCTTCACCTTCGTTCTGAATTTTTTCTCAAGTGTTCGATTTAGATTTTGACCTTGTCCATAGTCCCAATCTATTGTGCAAAAAAGAACACGCTTTACGATAGCCAACAGTTTGGGATTTTCTGTAGGTAGACATTTTACAACTATTAACACATTTTTAACATTGCCACTTTTTTATATATTTCAAGGTTCTATAAATCATCACTAAATATGAACAATATCTAACTTCTAGCCTTTACGTTTTCTGTCTGAAAGGGGAAACCCCTGGGTCTAAACAAGTTTAGTACTATAAAACAGGACTGTATGCTGGGAACATCCACTGCTTAGAAGCCAAGAGGCTGAAGGCAGACTCTTTTTAGAAGTTTGTATTATACGAGGAGCTCATTGATAGCTGCAGTGAACATAGTACCTATCGGACAGATCATTTTGTGGGCTGAGATTGCTGCCTCCTATCAATGTAATGTGATGAGAATAAGATAACACAGACAATGTACTACTTGTCACACTACTGGCCTAAATGTATCCCTCAACAAATACAGAAGAAAGTAACAAGCGCACATAGACTTTCTAGGCCAATATTATTTCCTCATACAGCTGCATATCCCTATCTTCATTAGACAAAACTAAAAATGGACCCCTATTATGATATATCTAAACATTCAGGTGAGGTAGGGGCTGAATGGGAGCATACAGAGGTGAGCTGCAAGTGTGCATGCTGTCTGCAAGGGTAAACTAGCAGCTTCAGATGAAATCTCTAGAATGAACACATTTCCATCCAAGTGTATGCAGATAATTTGATTCATATATCCACCAAATGAATAGTGATACTCTCTCCGTTCTTCTAGTATACCGGCCGCCTGGCCCAGACAGTGGTTTTTGCACCATGTTACCTGCACTGGTACTTGAACTTCAGATCACTTATCCTGAACTGATAGTTACTGGTGATTTTAATCTGCCCCTGACTTGTCCTACTGCAGGACAAGTGGCTAACTTCATGGCCACTATGTTAGACTTAGGTCTCCCTCAGAGGGTTACACACCCCATTCATATACATGGAAATGTTCTTGACCTGAATTCTGGCTCCCCTTATCTCCGTGGCTTGGTCAGATCATTTTCTGGTGCCCTTTTCCTGTCTTAATAAGATTCCTCCCTCCCCCTGTCCTAAACCAGGTACTCTTAAACATAGTTGGCAGGGGATTAGTAACCATGAGCTTGCCACCTCCTTGTTAGCTCACTGTGGTTAGGTTGATAACTGTTCCCTGCATACCTTAGAAGAGGCATATACTGCTATGGCTGACCTATTGGCACCTATGAAACAATCTAAACAAAGGTGCCGCAGATCTGAACCTTGGTTTACCATGGAACTTCGTGCTCTTAAACTCCAGTGTAGACAAGCCGAGAGGAAATGGCGTGCTACATATTCATGCAAAGTTAAAACTGACTTTCCTAGTACTCTTGACATATCATACAGCTATCACTAACGCAAAGAAAGCTTATTTTAGTCACACCGTGGAGGAGGCTTTAAACAAGCCCAAGGCTTTTTTGACTTAGTTCAATCCCTCTTGACCCCTAAATCTGGTCATCCCTTGGTGACACCTTGTCAGGCATTGTGTGACTCCCTGTCCTCTTTTTTTCTGGATAAAATATCGGCTATAGAGATACCATAAATGAGGAGGCTAGGGCACTCACGCAAATAGGATTCATGTTGAACCCCTTCCTGCTACGGGGACTTGGTCCACCTTCCCTGTGTTTTCGCATTCTGATATTCTCTTGGCTATTCAGCGCTTAAATTCCACCTCCCCTGATGATGCCATACCCTTAGCTCTCATAAAGGAAACCTCTTGTGACCTGATTACTCACATCACCTCTGCTGTAAATCTTTCTTTCTTTCTTTCTTTCTTTCTTTCTCCACTGGAGTGATCCCCCCCTCACTCAAACATGCTTTGGTTATTCCGTTGCTGAAAAAGTCCTTGTCAGATCCTGCAGTACTTGCCAAATATTGGCCTATTTCTGCTGTTTCTCATGAAGGTCCTGGAAGCCCTGGTATCTCCCTGTCTATCTACTTTTCTTGAGTCCTCTCAATACTTTGATAAGTTTCAATCGGCTTTCAGCCAGGAAGAGGCACTGAATCCGTTCTGAACTCAGTATTAGATGACCTGGTATGTCTGGTTGATCAGGGTGTTGTCAGAGCCATCTTGTTATTAGACCTATCGGCAGCTTTCGACACTGTTGATCATTCTACCCTGATCTCTCAGTTATCTGCTGCTGGCCTGTCGGCCATGTTCTCAGTTGGTTCTCTGCTTTCTTGGCTGACCGTTCACAATCAGTATCCCTCCCCCTTTTTGATCTGCCACGTCTGTATGTTTTGTGGGGTCCCCCAGGGCTCTGCCCTGCCCCCCATTTTGTTCCATGCTTACATTAGACTCTTGCTGGTTCTCCTTCAGTCAAATGGATTCCGCTTTTATTCCTATGCGGATGACACCCAGATTTTGGTTTGTCTGGACCTATCTCAATTGGATGCAGCAGCTTGTTTAAGGAACTTTCTGGAGGAGCTAGGTGGTTGGATGACCTTGAACTGGCTCAAACCAAACGCCAGCAAAACTGAGGTCCTGTTTGTATGCATCACCTCCCCCCACTTGTATTGGACCGATGATTTTTGACCCTCCTCCTTGGGCCCACTCCCTACGCCTGTTATGTCAGTAAGAAACCTGCGTATAAAAATTGCTGTCTCCTTGACCATGGCGGATCAGGCGGCAGCAGTGTTTAAGACCGGTCATTTTAAACTTCAGGTTCTTCCTTTTATTCCAACTGCTTCTCAAGCACCTGTGGTTGCTGCCCTAGTCTTAAGTGGAGTCAGCTACTGTAACTCACTCTATCTAGGTCAGCCCCTGTACCTGCTCAGACGGCTGCAACGTCTTCAAAATGCAGCAGCAAAATCAGTTCTTTGCCCACCATTTGGTACACACATGTCCCCTCTGCTGAGACAACCTCATTGGCTCCCTGTGGAGGCTAGGGTTATGTTTAAATCTATGTGTATGGTTCACCAGGCTTTTTACGGCATTGGCACCGAGTATCTGCAAGCAAGATTTGTGCATTATATTCCTACCTGCGCTCTTTATTCCCACTCTGCTCTTTTACTAGTTGTCCCCCGGTTAAGGCGCAGCCGCATCGGCGGTCGTGCCTTTTCTGTTGTGGTAGCAAAGGCCTGGAATGAAGTTCCTCTTGACCTTCAGAAGATTGTTGACCACCTTGCCTTCCGGCGGACATTACAAACTTTGCTATTCTAGAATGCTCCTCTTCTGCTTGTATTTAACTGTCCTGGTTTTCTTAGCGCCATGATGCCTTTGGGCGTACGTGCGCTCTATAAATCCTGCTAACATAACATAACATTCACATTGATTGAAAGTGCTGCCCTTATCCGACACATTAATATAGGCTATATCAATGAAGCATTCCCCTTTGACCTTCTTGAATATGGATTTAGCATTCATGACAATCTTTGTTTCATCAAAGCTTTGCATGTGTGAGCTTGCTCAGCTTCCCTCATGTTGTAATCCATATTTCGTTCCACCTCGAAAATCATAAAAATGAAAGATACATTTTTTACTTACAGTTCCTTTTCAGATCAGTCATTAATATTATTAGATTTCTTTCCTGTGCCACCTTTCTGCCAGATGCTGGTCTGAAAATATCAGTGGAAGCAGGATGTAGACTCCTATGTGTCCATTGTTTCCTATTTTCTGTTGGGAGTATCATTTTGCTCCCTACATTTTTTGTTGTGTTTGCAATTTTGTATGTAGAAAAAGTGGCCTGTCCTACGCTTATCCGTTGGACTTGTTTTGCATAAGTGTAGCCAGACTTTTAGCAGAGCAATTAAATGCTGATGGTTAGCAGTGCCACAGGAATTTTGATTATCATGCTCTGTGATGCAGATATTTTGATGCACTTTTTCTCCACATTTTTCTGACACAGATGTTAGAATGGATTTCTAAACTCTACTCTGGTGAACAGAAGTTTAGAAGGCAACCCTTATTAGTGAACAGGGGACACTTCTGGGAAGATAGCCAGACCAATTCACGGTAGCTTGGAGAGCAGTCAAGGATAAATCTCATGAGTAGTGGGGATGATCAGAGGTCTTTCATGAGGACACACAGTGAAACATGAAACACCAAGAATTACCATTAGACCGAAGTATGTGAAAATATACAATGTTCTAGGCCCAAGGAAAAATACAGATGAATGATGCAAAGCAAAGTAAAAATACCACACATGCAACACACTATGTAATATATATACAGTCCCTGGAGTTAATGTGATAAAGTTGGGAACCCCACCAATGCCTGTAAAGGAAAAGGGCAGACAATCTTTAAAGCATAGACAATATTCAGAAATGAAAATCAGTAAGTCCAACCATATGATGAATGGAGCTTTGTGTCCAAAGGTTTGAAGCACATTTGCAGGTCTTCTGACATTGAGTGCAGGGCAGGGCTCCACCGGGACACATGCGGGCTTCAGGTGCCAACCGTTGTTTGCGAGTCTCAGGATTGTCCTTGTTCTGGTCTTCTGGATACTTGGCTCTCTCTACAGGTCGATTCGGACCTGTTGCTGATCCCCGGGTCTGCATTCAGGAGCCCTCCTCATATCCACAAGTCTGGTGAGTGCTAGCACTCGGTGAGCCAATGAGAAGATCTGCCCCACTCATGCATGTCAGCAGTGATCCAATCTGGAAACACTGGAAACACTGTGGAACACTGTGACTCTCATGCTGTCGTGCACACCAGACATCCTGGCACCACTAATGTGGATTAGGACCAGACTGTTCCAGCCCATTTCCTGCGTACCCACTCACGTGACCTGCAGTAGCCCGCGAAAGAAGCGGCTTTCTCAGGCAACTGCATGCCCAAATAAGGAAGTCCTGGGTGATGAAGACCGGGGGGAAGGCCAACAGACAAAATGGCCAAAGGAATAGACAAAATCCTTGTGGCACTGCCATGACAGACACTAGCCACAGTCATGAGACAAAAGCGATATGCACAGTATGTCTCAGTAAAAAGTTATACAAATACACGAAAAAGCTTCTGCTGCCAACAGTTCATTCCGAGTGGATGACTAGGGCCAGAAAACACAAGTACCCCAGTGCGCGGTACAGTAATGTGCTTTGCGCAATGATAAAGTGTTATCTAAAGTGGCAACAGAGTCGAAAGACTAAGAGAACCAACATTGCTCAGTTCTGACAGCCTGAAGGACGTGTCAGTTTCCCCTTAACAATGAGCGAAAGCTCAGGGGAGTGAAGCTGAAGGCTGTGCTCAACTGGCAAAAGTCAGGTCAGGATACTGCAACAAAAGCAAAATGTTTAGGGGGGATCCACAAATATAGAGGGAATGTTGCCTTTAGAGACATTTTCCCTAACACTCGCCCCTCCCAGACTAAGTATAGGGGGAACTAAACCACCCCTGGATGAGTCTCATGTTCAGGTAGGTGAAGCATTCTGGAAAACCCATCAGCATTGCTATGTTGGACACCTGGCCTGTGCTCAATGGTGAGGTCAAAGCCTTGGAGGCTAATGGACTTCCTGAGCAACTTAGGATTCTCACCCTTCATGTTCATCAGCCACTTTAAGGGCCTATGTTCAGTCTGCACAGTGATGTGGGTTCCATAGAGGTAGAGTCTCAGTTTCCTAAAGGCCCACCCAATGGAAAAACATTATTTTGCCACAGTGGAACACCTGAGCTCCCTGTCCTTAAGCTGGTGACTTATTGATCCAATAGGGTGTTCCCTTCCTTTCTCATCTAGCTGTGATAGAACTGCCCCTATCCCAGTGTCAGAGGCATCTGTCTGCACAATAACATTTTCTCGTAGTCAGGGGCCCCGAGAACAGGGCCCTGGCACAGGGAGTCTTTTAAGCCTTGGAAGGCCTTCTCACATTCCTCAGACCAAGTGATCTTCTTGGGTTTCTTTGGAGTAGTAAGGGCAGTCAGGGGGCAACTATGGGACCATGGTCTGCCATGAATTTCCTGTAATACCCAGTGAGGCACAGGAAAGCTCTCACTTGGGTTTGGGTTGTGGTGGTAAACCAGTCTTGTACTTCCTGGTCCTCCATGGGAAGATGCTGAATTCTACCTCCACCAATCTCATGCCCAAGGTAAACCACTGAGCCCTGACCAATTTGACGCTTGCTGGCCTTTATGGTCAGGTGGGTCTTCTGAAGAGCCTGCAACGCTATCTCTAGGTTTCCCACATGTTCTTCCCAAGTGGGGCTAAAGACTGCTATATCATCCAGACATGCAATGCAGAATTCATCCAACCCATTTGAAACATGGTTGACAATCCTTTGAAAAGTGGCAGGTGCATTATTTAATCCAAAGGGCACTACCCTGAACTGGTAAAGCCCTTCTGGGTTTGAGAATGCAATGTTCTCCTTGGCATCTTCTGCAAGGGATATTTGCCAATATCCTGCAGTGAGATCATACGTGCTGAGGTACTTGGAAGCACCCAGCTTGTCTACCACTTTTTCTGTTCTTGGTAGGGGGTGAACGTCTGTCTCGGTATCAGCATTCAGAGCCCAGAACCTCAACTCAGAAGTACCTGCTTTTGGCACCAGAACCACAGGCCGGGACCATGGTCTACTGGAGGGTTCAATCACCCCTAGATCCAACATCTTGTTGACCTCAGACTTGATGTGGGACCTTACTTTATCTGATATCCTATAGCTCCTACTTTTGGTAGGCACACTATCTCCAGTGTTAATTTCATACGTGCACCAAGGTGTCAAATCTGGAGTAAGTGAGAAAAAGGGAGAGAACTGCCTGAGCAAAGTTCCCACCTCACTTGCTGCTGAGGAGACAGTTGAGGAGCCAATTTGACACCCTCAATTGAGCCATATGAATGACTGCTTTGGAATAGATCAGGGCCGGGTTCAGGATCATCTTTCTCTCTGTCTGATGCCAAGAGCAGCCATTTCAACTCTAGGGATGAATGCCTCCAGCCCATTTACATGCAACACTTTAGGGGCTTGACCAGGCCTCCCAAGGTCCACATAATAGTTCACCTCACCCAGTTGCTCCACAACTTTGTAAGGGCCTGACAATCTATCCTGCAGGGCCCTATTCCTGATGGGATTCATGATTAGGACATCTTGGACTGAGGGAAAATGCACAGGGCAGCTTTCTGGTCATACCAGTGTTTGATCAAGGCCAGTCCAGCCTTCAACTGGCCTGAGCCATCAGTAAGGCCATCCTCTTTCTCAAACCCAGCACATAGTCTACCACATTACTAGTGACAGGAGGTGTGGGGAGCGCCCATCCTTCCTTGACTATAGCCAGTGGTCCCCTGACAGGGTGACCAAAGAAAAGCTCAAAGGGGTTATAACCAACCCTTTGTTGAGGGACCTCTCGGTAGGCAAAGAGTAAGCATAGTAGAAGAAGATCCCACGTTCTCCTCTGGGGCTCCTCAAGAGATCCAAACATGCTTTTGGGAGTCCTGTTGAACCTCTCATGTAAGCCATTTATCCGTGGACGATAAGCTGAAGAAAACATATAGGTGACCCCACACTTCTTCCACATGGCTTGCATGTACTTGGACATAACGTTGCTTCCTCTGTAAGACACAACCTCTTTAGGGAAACTAACCCTGGTGAAAAAGCCAAGTAATTCTTTAGCAACTGATATACTTCCGGGTCATGTTAGGCAGCGATGAGAATGCCGACTCTAGCAGTAGGACATCCAAACAATAGACCGCTGGAATTCGAGGTAAGAAGAACTTTCCTTCTCCCATTAAGGGTGGCCTTGTAAACCCATCAATAGAACGATTTACAGTGTCTGTCTCATTACCCTTCAAGGTTACGAGACAGCTGCTACGACATTGAAGTAATGGTGCGGACACGCCTATATTTGCAGCCATAATCAGGTACTACTTTAAGAGAGAGGGACGCTAATATTATTTTTCTAAACGACAAGTGGGTGTACTTATTTAGATACACTGTGTTTTTATTTTCAGCCGGAACTGGTTTTAGGCAGGACAAGAACGGTTTCGAGAGCTTCATTGGAGTCCTGTCCAGCGACCCATGACTAACTCTCCTGGGTCTGTCTGCGTGATAAACCTGTATCTTATACTTATTAGGTTGTGTAGTGGACACATCATTGCATGGGTAATGGTATTAGGGTTGTGCACGAGGTTGTACACATGGTTTATTCGCTCTTTTGAGGAATCGTCTGGCCATGGCTTCTAATCTTCTGTATATGTGTCTATTATTCTTCTAACTCTCAACAGAGCGGCTCCTTACTGCATGCAGAGATCTGTGTTGGACGATACTGTTATTATCTACTCTTTTGGATGGGACAGAATTAGAGAGTGTTTTTTTAAAGTAAGATTTATCGCTGTGTATGTCACAGTCAGAATTTTGTCTTTTAAAGTATAATATATATGAAGATGATTTGGTACAATGGTGTTTAGCATTAATTATATACTATTTTTCTTTTATATTTGCAAACATATGAGGGTATTTTCCTTGATGATGGGACTTGTGGTCCCGAAACGCGTAGGCTAGATTTCAACAATACCTCTTATTTTTTTAATTTGGACTACATTGTATAAATACTCCCAAAGTGGATTAGGAGACAGTGATAAGATTGTTTAGTACTTTTTCATGAGAAACACTGTACATCCCTCTCTCTTCTGGAGGGTGTGCCAACAGAAGGCGTTCTAACCGGAACCGGGCGATTAGATGTCCCAAATAGCTGTCGTTTTGTGGGATGTTCTGACCCACTGGCTCTGCCCTGCAACATCACTGTGTGCTGCTTTCATCAAAAACAACAGAATGCCCGCCGGAAAGCCTTATGCGTGCTAAAAATAGCTGAGAAGTGCACAAGGAAACCTGAAAAATACGCTGCCAATCCATTTTGCCTATGTCAGTGGTAAAACAGGAGACCACACTGCCAAAACCACTGGGCTGCCCACAGAGTAAAATAAAACTGCTTGAAAAGGCAGTGCTACATTCCAAAAAAAACCCAGAAGTGTTTTAAAATCAGTTTTTCCTTGGCTGTTGAAAGTGCAAAATCATGGCTCCCACACAGTAGAGAAGATCCAACACCCTTGTGGGGTGTTCACCATCACCTTATTTAAGGAATCCCCATAAGCACAATGTCAGGAGAAACACCTTTCATCATTAAAAGAAAAATCCACATTCAAAAGGTGCTTGCATGGGAAAAATATGTCAGAAATGAGCGCAGTACCGTTGCTTGCCTGCGTCCTAGCTGTCATTACTTATACTGTTAGTTTAAAACTTGTGTGTTAAAATCAAATTGTAGAAAAGAAGAGACTTGCCATTAAAAGCAATATGGGTTGCTACAATTCAAATTATATGTTTTAAAAAGACTGGAATGAAGAGATTTGTGTGGATATTTGTAGAAAATGTAAATTGTATTTTAGAAAGGACCATTTTAAACTGTGTTTTAAAAGTGGACTATTGTCATCCACACTGGACTTAAAAGACATTCCACAGCTGCTCCCAAACAAAGGAATCTTCCTCCTGCTCTCTGCTCAGGAACTGGCATTGAGTTGTTAAATGGAAGTGCGAGGAGATTTTGGCCTGTTGCTCTGAGTGGAGACAAAAGACTCCCTTGACTGAAAGGAAATGCAAATTCGGGCGTCAACAGAAACCAACTGCTAATGAAGAGAGGCTCAGGTTGCTCTTGGCCCAGCCAAACCTTGGAGGCGTAGCTAGACTGATATGTGTATCTGGAACTTCAAGGAAATATCTTTTTGGAAAAAGACTCATAGAAAACTGTGAACAATTTGGAAAAATCTGTATTTTATAGGTTGTTAATATGAAAATGCTGCTCACAGTTTGAAACTACTCTGAACCCTGTGTGATATTCAGAGACCGGACTACTAAAATGTTGATATTGTAGCAATTGTGATTATGCTAGGAATATGAAAGTTTACAGGATTATGCCCAGATGTCATGCGCATGTATGTGGAAAAATGTGTACAGATCTGACACTGGGTAACCAACCAAAAGCACGAAATACTGTCAGTTTTGAACCGAAACTCTCAAGAAGATGGTGTGAAAACAGAAACAAAATATCGAGGCTGAGAACCCTAAAAGGAAATACACCGAACACGGGTTACAAAGGAACATACAAAGTACTTTATTCTCTACTGAATTCAATTTCAAAAACAATGCAAAGTCAGATAGCTATCGGCCCTCAGTACAACACAACGAACTCCAGCGTGGTTCAGTGTGTTCAGTGAGAGACGCCGTACATTAGAATGCATTCGCTTTTTATACATTTTGTGGGCGACATAGTGCATTCGTTTTATTACGACGTGCATGTTTCTCTCTACTCTTAAGTTGTTGTAACACTTCTTTTTTCCAATTCTGCAACACATCAAATGCTGCAGGTCTAGCCTTTTTCTTTAACAATACTGACTCCAAATATTCAATGCGAGGGATCTGAAAACTACCATTGATTGGCCACTGAAGTTCGGAGGCATGCCTGGTTTGTCTGTGCCAAATATCATTAAATACTATACTTCCAATGCCATGCTTACAGTACATTGTACATGCCGGCGACTCCTCCTGTGGTGCGGGACGGCTAAATTCCAAAGATTGTCTATCACTGCGGAATAATGCCCTAAAGAAGGTAGACAATTTCCCAGGCATATCTCAAATTCTTGGTGTTACCTGGTTAATAATTGTGTCTGCAGATACAATGCGCCAAAATTCAAATTGCCAGGGTTAAATTAAGAGTCGGGTCATGACTCACCTGGCCAAATCTAAGGGGGACCGATCAGTACTTCTAAGAATCTTACCTAACTAATCTTACCTCGTGTATGGTGATTTCGGCAAATCTGCCCACCTCGATAAGTGGACCCTCGTCAAGATGCTGTCTCAGACCACAGGCTAGTTGTCCAGGGATCGGATTGTGCAGCGCTGCTGAGGTGTCGCGTCGCATCCAGGGGCCCCTTATTTTTTGTCACACCATCCGATCCCGTGTGTCAACCTTCAACAATCCAGCATCAATCTTGAGGGTCCCTATTCGGGCGCCAACTGTGAAAACAGAAACAAAATATCGAGGCTGAGTACCCCAAAAGGAAATACACCGAACACGGGTTACAAAGGAACATACGAAGTACTTTATTCTCTACTGAATTCAATTACAAAAACAGTGCAAAGTCAGATAGCTATCGGCCCTCAGTACAACACAACGAACTCCAGCGTGGTTCAGTGTGTTGAGTGAGATACGCTGTACATTGGAATGCATTCGCTTTTTATACATTTTGTGGGCACTATGTCCAGCCCTACTTCGGGTTAATGTTCGACTTTATACATCACAAATTCTAGGGTTCGTTGCCGAATCCCAAATAACCGCATCTAACTGAGTTGTTTTTATTACATTTAACAATAAGCGTATGCATTGACTGTGTATTCTAAAGTTTCGCATTGCAGGTCTTCTTAAAAATAAATACAATGTAGTAAAACAGATGTTCTTTGTTCAATATGTAAATACATTATCATAATATATACTCGTGGATTGGTTTCATTGCGCGAGTAATCCTTTTACACATGGGTCAACGTAGGACGAGGTCTCAGTTCATGACCTCAACAAGTAGCCTGCAGGCAGATTACACATTAGCGATGTAGAGAGGTCAAGACGGCCACGTTGTATTTTGCAATGACATTGTCCACCATTTTAGCTCACAGGGTGACTTTTCCACACAAATCCTAAAATGGCGGTTTGACCTAAAATGGCGACCTACATGGATTAAAGGTCAGGACCTTGCAACACAGATTTCTCTTGCAAGCGACTTTCGAGCAGCTTGGCATAGGCCAATATTAAATATATTTTCCATAATAGGAGGCACGATATACTTTTTTTTATTCCGACAATGGGACTCGGACGGATACGTACTCTATTAAATATGTGATGTGAATATGTATTGTTAGCAAGTTGGTGATATTGTAAATATGCTTTATATGAAAAATAGGTTTTCTGTGTAGAAACAAAGGGGAGGTTTTTCCCTGGATTGTAAATTGCAGCATTACTATGACACTAGGTTTCCTTCTCAAATCAGGAGAGGGGGAATACTCTGACCAATCGGATCCCTAGAGGGTGGGTTTAGTATAATCAGCTTACCCACCCCTTTGGGAAATACATAAATAGGGACTGTTTTAGGACCTAGCACACACACATTCACCCGTCAACTGATTTACTGGCGAAGCGCTCTGCAGGAGAACCCAGATACAAAACTCCAGAACTCTGAAAGCAGAAGGCCCATTCCAAAGCTGAACCCTTCTCAGCTGGCCTTTAAAATCTTGCAACCTGATTCTACCCCCAGACTTCTAAGGGGCACATCAAAAATTGAACAGCCTGGCTGTGCTGTTTTCTGCTTCTTGCCAAGAACTCTTGCCAGGACCCAGAGATCCAAACCAGAGCAGAGCTGAGACCAGATAGCTGTAAACTCCAGAACAAACCCATCAGATCCAGTCCAGAGTGCCGTGCAGAGACTAGTGTGCCGTGCTGAGTGCAGAACGGGGTGCCTGAATCCTGTCTGGTGGGCTAGCAGAATTCCAGTCCAAAACCTTTGACCAGATCCAGACGGGCCTATTCCAAAACCATAGTTGTGATTAGCTAGCATAGAATTGTCCATAGCCAATCTCTTATCATTAAGTAATCCTATCCAACCCATTCCAACATATCCAGAACTGCATTGTAGAATCTCTTTTGTCTGTTCTGAATCTTTCCCTCATCCATATAGTCCTTTGTTAATTATAGTGATAATATCATCTTTGCGCTAATATATTTGCTGAAGAAAGACAAGTGTCTCTGCGGGCAAAAGTCAGAGCGGAGGCGCCCTGTGCTGGTGGCTGTACCGTTGGGTATCTTGCATCTTCATAGCCTCCTTAGTGCCAAGAAAAGTATTGTTTGTAATATTCAAAAGCACATCTTTCATTTGAAAACCTTGACTCTTTCTAAAAAAAATCGACCTCTTCTAAAACCTTCATAACTTTTGAACCATACATGCTAGAAACGGAATTTAAGTGTTGCATTCCATCTGCTTGTAGTTTTTCTGTAATCGCATTTCTCGCGTGCTGAAAAGTTTGCCGCAAATCTGCATTTGGCTCAATTTCATCACATGTAGAATAGCTATTTCATGCAATCAACCTCTGAATTCAGTTTAATATCTGCCAATCATTCAATCCTCATTGCTAGTGTTTACTGGAAGCTATCCAAAGCGGCTCCCATAGTTTTGAATCCCATTTAGTGAATTAAATCCATTTTTAGCATTTTTCCCATTCATTTAATATCACATTCAAAAGCAATTGACCTGTTTTGAAATCATTCCTGTTTCTCTCTAAGCTTGCTGGGGGAAATGGGATTGAAACTGCATTTGTAGAGTGTTTATTCCTGAAATCTGTTTTCTCTCCTTCCATCTCCATATTGCATATTAGGGGGATTGAGTAGTATCAGGGGGAAAGAGTGATTACATTGCATTTGATTGAATTCATATCAAGTTTTATTTCTGTGCTGCATTCATTTCCTATCATTGCATTTGACTGAACCCACACAAAGTTTTATTCTATGCTACATTATTCTTCTCATCCATAAACCTATTGATTAAAGAGATTGTTGATTGTAATATCATCCATTGGTGATCATTGTATAAATATTAATAGTGTAATATCTAGATATTGTTCAAATTCCTAAAAGTGTGATATAAATCTTGTTCAAATCCATCAAATAAATCTTTTAACCTTGAAAAACAACCTTCTTCTTGGTTCAGTGAGACTGGGGGGATTCAAAAAGATGGGCGTGATATAAGGCTACATCATTCAGAAATAAAAGAACTTTAGACATAAAAATATATAATTAAGGGTTCCAGCTGGGTATCTGACTGTAGGCATTGACTTAGATGGAGTGCTGGGTTGAAACCACTTACAGATTGGGGGCTCGTAGCGGGATTTCTGGATACCACTTGTGACAGCTTGATACAGTGTGCTAACTGACAGGGTACATAAAACCTGTTGGGCTACCACGCTGTGTTACACTGTGAAAAGTACCCCTCAAAAGGGAACGCTCTAAGGAAACGGTCTGTTTTGCAAAAATAAAAGAGAACTTCTGTAAGTCAGGAAGGAAATCAATATTTCCAGAATGGCGACATTGGTAGACATCAATATGGCTAGAGAACACCTATTGCATAAGTTATTTGTGAGAGATGAATGGACAGAGCAGGATCACAATGTGTGGTTGCAGGCAATCACAGAACAGATCGCTGCAACAGGATTAGATATATGGCAAGATCAGGGTCCATTACATATGGCCCTGAGTGAACTGTATATGGCCCCTAAGGCAAAGGAGGAGCAAAACAAGATTGCCGAAATAGCGCATATCTATACTTATATATTGGAGCCATACAGGATAAATATGCTGAAGGCCAAGATCTGGCAAGTAAGCAACTGCAGGCATTAGGAAAGGCCCAAACTGATCTGGACTCTGCTGAGCAGAGGGTACAGAGGAGCCAAGAGTCCGAAAATGAAAGCAGGCAGTACATAATCAAAATAAAAGAGGACATGGGTATCCTGCAGCAGAAAAAGGCAGAACAGGATACCGGAATGCTGGCCCTGCGGAAGGAGTACCAAGAACATTTTGACTCCCTACTGCAGAACCAGAAAATGCTGGAGCAACAAATAAACTTCAACAGGGCATGCACAGGGCAGGTAGCCACCCTGCAAAGCCAAGTAGACAGAGAGAAAGAGGAGAGTAATAAATTGATCTTGAAAGACCTGGATACCTAGGCAGAATTTGATGAAGAGCGCCAGAAAAATGGTGTGCTTCAAAGACAGAGGGACAACCTGGCGGCACAGAGGCAGGCTCTTGCTCAGGAAAGGGACACCTCAGACCAGGAAGTCTGTCATTTAAAAGAGAAACTGGAAGAAAATCACCTGGCCCGCCAGAGACTGGGTGACCTCCAAAAAGACCATCAAAAATTGTTAGAGCACACCAGGAGGGTGGAAGAGGCTCTAGCAAGGAAGGACCAGGCCAGTATGGACAGGACTCAGGAGGTAACCCTCCTGCAGCAAAGACTGGCCCAGTACTCAAAAACAACCCAGGAAGTACAGAGAGAAAATGAGGCTCTCTGTGAGAACAATGACAGGCTCCACAGACAGGTAGCCATGCAAGTGAGATTGATAGAGACTAGTAAGGCCTTGATTGAGGAACAGAAAGCTCAGGTTCTTGCATGGCAGCAGGGAGCAGGGGCTGATAGAGATGAGGTTCTCTGGGAAAGGGAAACACCTGAGCATAACCTCAGGAACCCTAGTATCAGAGGCCTTCACCTCTTCCAATCCCTGGACTCTGCCACCCCCATGTCCACTGGCGCACATGAGCCAAGGGCCACGGGGATGGCAGATTTCAACCCAATCAGAAATATGGGGCTCATAGACCAGCACCTCCCAGGAATGGATGGGCGGGCATCTGGGTATGGTTACCCAAGTACTGTGAAATTTAGTGGGGAACTCCATGAGAGTAGGCCCACTAAGGGCATCCTGAAAACCTCTGCCCAGCAAGAACAGTGGGGGGGGGTACTCATCAAATCCTGGGAGCAAGGAGGAATCAGAAGACTCCTCTGAGCGTCCCAGGACACAGGAGACTAGGTCCCCACATTCTGCCAGCCATTCCCAGGCTCGCAGAATCCGGGAAAACCTAGAAGACCAGACGGGCACCTCTGGGAGCAATGCCTCTGAGTCAGAGGAGGAGCGGACCAGGGTTACTCGAACCAAGAAGGCCAATAAGGCAAAAGGGCCTTGCTTAAGGACCCCTTAAAACAAATCAAGGCGATAAGGAGCATCAGGCCCTATCCTAAGAACGCTAAGTATTCTGTTTGGGAGCACTTAGAGCTCTTTGAGCAGATGATGGAAACTTTCCACTTGAAGGACAGTCAAAGCTGTATTCAATATGTGAAATTGACCTTCTCACCAGAATACTCCAGCTTCTTTGCGGGGTTGGAGGACCAAAATAATTCTAGATGGTCCACCTATAGGGCGGCCATCTGGAAGCATTTTTATGTTCACAGAAATCCTCAGGAGGCTTGCAAGGCAGCCTACAACTTGCAATGTGGGGAGGATCAGGCCCCACAAGAATTTGTGCAGGAATTAAAGCGTGCCTTTGCGCAGACCACCAGAAGGGTGCGCACGGACAGCAAAAAATGTGTCAATACTTTTTTCCACGCTCTACCAAAGTACATCATGACCCAGCTAGTGAGAGATTTTCATGAGAAAAGATCACTAGATGGGGCCATGGATCAGGCCACCCGAATTTATGAGGTGCGAAAGCCCATAGAAAACAAGAATAATGGGAAAAGCCCCAAAACAACCAACACCCCTGCTGCTGCTAAGGTGGCAGAGGTGAAGGTTGCCCCCATTTTAGATTCTGAGATGGGGGGCCTAAAAACCTGCCTGCACAAAATCAGAGCAATCCCAAGCCCAGAAGGCTCTCGGGCCAGTCACAGAGAGGGAGCCAAGGAGGTAGTCCCACAAATGGGATCCCTCACTCCCCTGACTACATAAGTCCCCGCTACAAGGGGACGCGACCCATCCTGGGTTATGTGTGGACTCCTCCAGCCCAAGGTGGGGGATCCAACCAAGCACCAGCTAACCCAGGGCAGAAATTCCCCAAATCCTGGACAGAACTTTTTCCCCCGGTACCAACAAAACTTTCAACCCCAGAACAATCCATCCTCTTTCCCCACTTTCCTGAGCCCAGGCAACCTAATCCGGGAGAGGGGAGGCCAAGGGTGGAGGGGTATCCAAATTTTCCAAACCCGGGGTATTTTCAGAGAAGGGATAGCTACCCTTCCCGGGATCAGCCCAGGGGAGACAACAGAACCGTGTTTCAGCCAGAGCGGGTGTCTCAGCTAGAGCGCCAGGTTCAAAACATGGCACAGGATCTGGGTCTCATGCTGAGGGATCAACAGTACCCTCAGATGAGCATGCCAGCGCTCAATATGATATGATATGATAGTTTATTCATATAGCGCCTATACACAATGTGTTTCAAAGCGCTTCAAGGCAAGGGAGGGAACAAGGGAAAATACGACGACATTCTTACAGGCCATGAACAGTAAGGATGTGAAATTAACTATCGTACTCGGCCTGACGACATTTCAGATAGTGCAAGTGCTAAGACATAGATAAGGAAGGGAGCGGCAGAGTGGGAAGGAAATGGAAACAGACAGGTGACTACCGTACTAGGCCTGACAACATTTCTGGTAGAGCCGGAGGAAAAACAAAAGGTGAGGGAGAGGGGTGCAGAAAGGGAGGAGAGGAACAAAACAAGCGACTATCGTACTAGGCCTGACAACGTTTCAGATAGTGTTGCAGGGAGGGGGGGAAAAGTAAGGGGATGGGGGAGCGACAGACGGAGTTGCTATCATACTAGGTCCAGGGACAATTCTGAAAGAGTAAGTGCATAGAAGAAAGTAAGGGGAGGAGATAGGAAAAGGGAGAGGGGAGGGGAGGAAAGAGCAGAGAGTAAGCAGTCAAAAAGAGTGGAGAAGCAAGAGGGGAGAGCGATTACAATAGCAGAAGTCAGTAGTAACACATAATGTTGCAAGTCTGGATACAAGATGAAGATTGGAACAGCATGATTCAGGGTCACCATGAGTACAAGATGCAAAGGAAGTCCAGCATGAGAGTTGAGAAAGGGTGACGCACCGTAAATCAATGAGGTCCATAAAAGTAAAATCTAGCATTAGCCACAAGACGGTGATGGTGAAACCAGAATGTATCGGGACAGACTCCTGTGTGCAGGAAGGGGGGAGGGCACAAGGGAACAAGGGAATGCCTCAAACTCCATATCTGGTGCTCCAGAACAATGAAGGGGGCAGAACCCCGACAACCCACCGGTTCCCAGGGAGGAGGCACAAGGGGACGGGGGTGTAAAGCCTTGGAGGAAGCTTCCTTCTCCACTTGTAAAAAGCCCCTGGAAACCCAGGAACCGGAACCAAAATCTCCTGCCCCTGAAAGTCTGCCACCCAAGGAGCAGAGGGGGGGTAGGAGAAACAAAGAACCCAAACAGACCCATTTTGAGGAGGAGGTACAAATCTTCCAATTTGAAGGAGAGGGATCTTCAGAGGATCCTGGGAATAGGATCTTCTCCTTCAGAGATGGGGGAACTACTCCCAAAGAAAAATGGGTCCCAAAGGATTCAAATCCAGACTGGGTAGATGTGGGGACTGAGCTAGCGCCGCCCATCATCCACCCCCAGATACAACAACATGAAAATTCCCTGGTTCAAACCCATCCTGGTGACTGCCTCCAAAAAGGGGAGGGGGCAGCCCAGAACCGGAACCAGGGGAACCCAAACTTCTTCCATATCTAGTTGCCATGTTTTTTTTCAGACTCCTTAGACTCCAAACTGAATTCTGACCAATTCACCTCCTATCAGTGTACAAAACTAAAAAACTAACCCACCAGTTGTCCAAAAATGTACATTATCTGTGCCCCCTTGCGGAGAAGGAGGGAAGATTATATGCCCTGGTCCAAATAAAGGGGCAGGGTACAATTTTGGCACTAGTGGACACTGGATCCAAAGCTACCCTTCTGTCCAAAAAGGCCTTTGATAAACTGAATTCAGGAAGTGGGGGGAGAATTACCAAATTCTTCTCACCCTTCTTCCTGGACAACTTCAGAACTTTGATGGGAAGGAAATTCCCGTCGAGTGGACTGCAGATTTGGACATTAAAATTGGGCGACACAAGGTGAACCACCCGGTCATAAATGTAACTCCAGAGGGCGCCGCTTGTTTACTAGGGAATGACTTCCTGTGAACGTTGTCACCCCTAATAGATTGCGTAAACAAGGTCCTCTGGACCCAGACTAGCCAACCCATAAAATTAAAACAGAGTGAACAAAAATCTGACCAAGTAGAATTTCACTTCCATCCCTGACGTGACAGTAATAGCAGTAGGACAACAAACTGGTGATGGGGGTCCTCTCTATTTCTGGAAATCAACCTTCCTTCCAGTTTAAGGTGGCATTCCACACTGGACGGAAACACTCTGAAATTCTTTACCAATCCACCATCAGACATTCCCACTCCTATAGTCCAGAAAGATGAAAAATCAGCTCGAAGCCTGGCTGATATTCAGCCGTTGTTCATCCCTGTTCGCCCGAGTGTGTGTGAACAACGGTAGAGCTTCATCAGCGCAGCCATGTTTCGCCAACTCCCAAAAGATCCGGCCATTCCCACATTCAAACTGATAGACAAATGGGAAATGGATCTGGAAACACCCAATTCCAAACATCTCCTTCCAAGCAGGTGTATGCTCAGAATCTCCATAGGCAACAGGAGCATAATTGTTGGGTCGTGCGAGACGTCACTGCCGCCTTTTACTTAGGCAGTGACATTCTCAATCTCTTTGCCATTAGTTTGGACCTAATAAACTTCAAAGCTTGGTCCCGATTAGCAGATAATCCCATGGATTTAGATGAATCAGAGAAAGCATTTAGGTCAGCTCAACTGCTGCCTTATGCAGTTGAAATTCAGATTGGAGAGGTAGTCACCATCCCAGAAAGGTCCCGACAATTCTCCCTGGAAGTGAAAGTTAAAAGAGGACAGAAATTGAAAAACCCTAATGCCTATATTCATCTAAATGCTTCTCTCCAACAGCAAGGGTTGGGGATAAACCCAACACCACTAGTCAACATAGAACATGACACCATTACAATAGAGGTGGATAACAGCGACTTAAAGAGTATCACTCTAGCCGCAGGCACCATTATTGGAATGGCGTATGATGAATGACATTTTTCCATAGATTTAGGCAATGAACTGTTAGGACAAATCCCCAAGGACTGTTTTGACAGTGATAGTGATGACAACATAACACCAGACAGGATCTTTACCCGGCATGGGGGGAACTTCCTGGTGTACACTTGCTGCCCTTATGGTAAGGAAGATGTGAACTGTGACTTCAGGAGGGATGAGGTGATTTTCCAGGTCCGTGAGGACTGCCTTCCCCACCTGAAGCCAACAGTCCAAATCAGCACTTTGACCAGGGACATCTCCACACAGCTGGAGGAGGCCGCTGAGATAGCAACACCGGAAGTCTTTCCAGGTGTGACGAGTGGTGCAATTCAAACTCTTTCTCCCCCGCAAGCACACTCTCCTCACTTGAGCTGTCTGAGTTGGCGGTCTCTTGTAGACGTCGTCGTGCAAGGTAGACCGGACTACTAAAATGTTGATATTGTAGCAATTGTGATTATGCTAGGAATATGAAAGTTTACAGGATTATGCCCAGATGTCATGCGCATGTATGTGGAAAAATGTGTACAGATCTGACACTGGGTAACCAACCAAAAGCGCGAAAAACTGTCAGTTTTGAACCGAAACTCTCAAGAAGATGGGACTTGGACGGATATGTACTCTATTAAATATGTGATGTGAATGTGTATTATTACAAGTTGGTGATATTGTAAATATGCTTTATATTAAAAATAGGTTTTCTGTCTAGAAACAAAGGGGAGGTTTTTCCCTGGATTGTAAATTGCAGCATCACTATGACACTAGGTTTCCTTCTCAAATCAGGAGAGAGGAAATACTCTAACCAATCGGATCCCTAGAGGGTGGGCTTAGTATAATCAGCCTACCCACCCCTTTGGGAAATACATAAATAGGGACTGTTTTAGGACCTAGAACACACACATTCACCCATCAACTGATTTACTGGCAAAGCGCTCTGTAGGAGAACTCAGATCCAAGACTCCAGAACTCTGAAAGCAGAAGGCCCATTCCAAAGCTGAACCCTTCTCAGCTGGCCTTTAAAATCTTGCAACCTGATTTTACCCCCAGACTTCCAAGGGGCACATCAAAAATTGAACAGCCTGGCTGTGCTGTTTTCTGCTTCATGCCAAGAACTCTTGCCAGAACCCAGAGATCCAAACCAGAGCAGAGCTGAAACCAGATAGCTGTAAACTCCAGAACCAACCCGTCAGATCCAGTCCAGAGTGCCGTGCAGAGACCAGTGTGCCGTGCTGAGTGCAGAACCGGGTGCCTGAATCCTGTCTGGTGGGCTAGCAGAATTCCAGTCCAACACCTTTGACCAGATTCTGACGGGCCTATTCCAAAACCATAGTTGTGAGTATCTAGCATAGAATTGTCCATAGTCAATCTCTTATCCTTAACTAATCCTATCCAACCCATTCCAACATATCCAGAACTGCATTGTAGAATCTCTTTTGTCTGTTCTGAATCTTTCCCTCATCCATATAGTCCTTTGTTAATTGTAGTGATAATATCATCTTTGCGCTAACATATTTGATGAAGAAAGACAAGTGTCTCGGCGGGCAAAAGTCAGAGTGAAGGCGCCCTGTTCTGGTGGCTGTACCATTGGGTATCTGGCATCTTCATAGCCTTCTTAGTGCCAAGAAATGTATTGTTTGTAATATTCAAAAGCGCATCTTTCATTTGAAAACCTTGACTCTTTCTAAAAAAAATCGACCTCTACTAAAACCTTCATAACTTTTGAATCGTACATGCTAGAAACGAAATGTAAGTGTCAAATTGAAGCTAACATCATCAGCTTTCACACCTAGAACCGCATTCCAACTCCTTGTAGTTCTTCTGTAATCGCATTTCTCGCGCGCTGAAAAGTTTGCTGCAAATCTGCATTTGGCTCAATTTCATCACATGTAAAATAGCTATTTCTTGCACTCAACCTCTGAATTCAGTTTCCTATCTGCCAATCATTCAGTCCTCATTGCTAGTGTTTACCGGAAGCTATCCAAAACGGCTCCCACTAGTTTTGAATCCCATTTAGAGAATTAAATCAATTTTTAGCATTTTAAATCACATTCAAAAGCAATTGACCTGTTTTGAAATCATTCCTGTTTCTCTCTAAGCTTGCTGGGGGAATTGGGATTGAAACTGCATTTGTAGAGTGTTTATTCATGAGACCTGTTTTCTATCCTTCCATCTCTATATTGCATATTATGGGGGATTGAGTAGTATCAGGAGGAACGAGTGATTACATTGCATTTGAATTCATATCAAGTTTTATTTCTGTGCTGCATTAATTTCCTATCATTGTATTTGACTGAACCCACTTATTCTATGCTACATTATTCTTCCCATCCATACTCCTATTGGGGGTTGAGAATTTCAGGCAGCCCCTCTTCCTCACTGGGTTCAGGGTCTTGGCCAACTGCCTCCACCTCAGTGGTACGTGAGTTGGGAGGAATATTCTCTTTCCCTCTTTTCGGTTTCTTTACTCCCTTAGCCTTGCATTTTCCCTTTGGCTTTGGCTCAGCCTTGGAATTGACTAGGGCAGCCTTGGTCTGAGACCTGGTGCAGGGTCATTCTGCTGTATCTCCCACAAGACCTAAGTCTCTGAGAACATTTCCGAACAGAACCCTCCCAGGGACTTGCCTCTGAACACTCACAAGTGTCCTAACTATTCCACCATTCACAGCTAGAGTTACATGCATAACTGGGAACTTGAGAGGGTGTCCATCAGCACACTTAGTGGGAAGCATAGGGGCTCTAGCTAGCTACTGTGGGTTTACCAAAGTGGAATCCACTACAGTTCTGCTGGCCCCAGTATCCCTAATGGCACAGGTGTCTTTACCATTTACCATGACACTATGCTTAAAGTAATGCTTTGTGTTATCAGGGATGGTGGCATATGCCTCAGCTACTCTAGGTTCCCAGGATACCAGTGAAACTAAGACTACTTCTTATCCTAACACACATGGTAAGGAGTCAGATGAGAAGGATACCCCTGTGAGTATTTCTTCCTTATCATGAGAGACGGCCAGATTCACAGAGTGGACCCCCAAGGTTTTGACCTTACATCTGGGGGTCCCCATTCACATTGTTCATTTGCGCCACAAGCCACACACTATCCATTGACTCTTGGGCCTTAGGGAGGCTTAGAATAGCCACAGTTGTGCTTGTGATGATTAGTCCCACTACCTTGTACATGGTCATGTGACCTACCCTTTTCAAAGTTTGTATGGCCCTGTCGGGATGATTATTTTCAGATGTCCTACCCTCTCTCTCCTTTGACTTCTTCCCCTCTTCCTGCTTCCCAGAAGCAGGCTTGTCCTTATGAGACACCATGTGGGATACTCATAAATCTGCTGCAGTGGCAAGCCTCTTATGATCTATCTCCTTAGAGTCAGCCAAATGCTGCTTAAGCTCAGGGGAACATGAGGCAAAAATGTGTTCCAGCATTTTTGTCAAATGGATCATGCCTTCAAAAGTGGTGACCTTATAACCTTCCACCCAACCAGTTAGGTTTTTTAAAGATTCAGTAACATATATGACCCAAGTACTACCTTCTCTTTTCTTGTACTCCCTAAATCTATTGATATGATATGATATGATATGGCATTTATAACGCGCCTATACACAAGTGTTTCAAGGCGTGAGTATTATTCAGTCTTTATTAAGTAATAAGTATATTAAGTAATATTAAAGTATTGAGCAGGAGTCTTCCCAAACTTTAAGATCAGGGTTTGCTTCAATTTTGCTAAATCTTTTCTCTCAGTCTTTGACATTTCCACAATGGCACTGCAGCCAGAGTGGGGCAGTCTACTGAACAACCATGCAATCTTATCAGCATTTACTACTTCTTGCATTTCACATGCATACTCAAACACAGTCAGCCAGTCCATGATGTCATTTCATCATACACTGAAGAGAGGGTCCCTGGAATGGCATGACAGCACGAAGAATGAGAAACGAGAGATGCCCGTCCCTGTTTGGCCAGCCCCCAGGAGAGCCAGTACATTCTACATATGTGAGCAGATATTCTCTTAGACAACCGTTCAAACCCTATCCAGCTGATTTCTTCATGGACACAGATGCCACATCACTGGAGCAGGTTGACTAACCATAAAGATCCAGCTGTGCTGAAGTCATTAGTGACACCACGATGTAGTAACGTTAGCCACAAAGCAAACTTGCATCCCTGCATGAAGTTACACAGACAGGCAGGTGCACACACGAAGATCATGCATACACAGCTCTGTAGATAGAGGACAGATACATGTACATACTATCAGAAGCTTTTGTCTCTCATTAGCCAAACGCAGAAATGCAAGAAAGCAAGAGTCACATAAAACATGCTTGCAGCCGCTTATTGCAACTAAACATAGGGATCTTCAGGGACGTATATGAAACCGGAAAGAGCCGAATACTATTAAACTCGAGAGAAAGCAATACAGTATATTATAGGGCCTGCGGTAGCGGCCCTGTAGTTATTGTTAATTTGCTCAACCCATAGAAAGAGCACTTTTTGGGCGGCTTATAACTTCACAACCCCCTGGACGAATCCTCACAAGACTTTGCAGGGAAATGTATATCACCCGTCAGATCAATCCTGCAAAGTTTGGTGAGGTTTCGTCAATGGGGGGCAAAGTTATAGGGGGGTCCCAAAATGTGTGGGTTTTCCGATAGACGCAATGGAAAAAATGTTTTGCTCATGTCTACATCCCAAACCGTTTGATGGATTTTCACCAAATTAGCGGCAGGAGCGGCGGCTTGGGCCCAAAAGCGTGCTTTTGTAAATATGGTGTAAATCCGTCCAGTAGTTATTTTTAAAATGACCAAAAAGTAGGGCAAAAGAATGTGTGATATTTGGGTTCGGTCCACAGACTCACTTCCCTGTTTGGTCTGCGGACAGGCCTCCGATTGGTCCGTGGACGGGCCTCCGATTGGTCCAGGGGGGCGGCGTTATGTTTGCTGATATTGGATGCACTCACTGATTGGATGATGAAGAGCGTGAGATACCTCCAGTTTTTGGGGAATGCCCGCCATGTTGGATACGCTATTGTCCGAGATGTTCGGGGCAACTATGCTTTTTTGTGTATTACAGGGTTGATGAAGAACAGTTTTTGGATGGCTTATAACTTTGGTGTCACTCAAAGAACTTCTTGACATTTTGGAATATTATTCTAGGCCTGAGTCTGAATGCAAAGTGTGGTGCTGTTTTGTCAAGAGGGAACAAAATTAGAGGGGGGTCCCATCATATTTGAAAGGATTACAAATGTGGTGCCATTTGACAAATCAAGTGTATCTTCTTAAGCATTTTTGTTGCTTAGCTGTTTACTCCTGCACATCCAACTCTTTGAGGGTTAGACGCTTCTGTAGGTAGAGAGTGGGGGGGGGGGTGATTTCTCTACTTGGCTGGTGAATTCCTCTGGAATAGATTCCCCGCCTCTCTGAAAGTAGAGCAGGAACAACTTAAGGTCTGCAAGTAATTGAAGACTTTCCTTTATGCTTCTGCTTTCTCTGTGTCTCTCCCCTGCTGATGTTTTCGTTCTGCTGCAGTAACTGGTTACCTTGCTACCCGGTAAACCTTATGGGGACTAGGTTGCCTTCTCACAAGTAGCTCTATGCACTATGTCGGGGCCCACCACACACTATGGACTGTATCTGCACTATGGACTGTATCTATGGGAGGTTCAATCTCCCTTTGAATCCCCCGCCACTTCTGCTCTCATTTTCTGTTGCACTTGCATGATATGAATGACAGAAGGCTTAGTAAGATATTTTATTCTGTTTCCTTTTGTTGTTGTCTTGCTTGTCAAGTTGCACCTGGAAACACCTGTGTAGAGGTGCGTTACAATTGAGTTATATGAAATCGTTGTTGTTTTGTTCCCTGGCCCCACCACTGTTTTTTGGTGTTGTGCCGACATGTACATTTTTTGGGGGGTTTTAGAGGCTTGACAAATAACAAAGAAGTAAATGAATAAAGTACATAAAGTTTAGACGCGCTGGAAAGTTGATACTACGCTAAGTGGCTGAAGATTGCAATAGACAAAGTGTGTATGTGCCACAGTGTTAGCCAACATTGAAGTAATGGACGAAGGAATTTGTATTGCCAATGTGCATTATGAACATGCGACTTTGCACATTTACATCTTACTGCACAGGGCAATGAGGGGTGCATGCAGAAATGGATATGATTGCGGTAATAGTTGTACACAGAAGCTAGTAAGCCTGTACTGCACTGTTCGTGTTTTTACACTTTTACGTGATGACTGCATTTGTATTTTTGTCAGTATTATACTTTGAAGTTCCAGCAATTATGCTGGACAATGTGTGATGCCTTCGTGGTTGTTTTAAGGATGAAATTGAAGATCCTTGTTTTATAGACAAGGCTGTCTGGCCGGTGGAAACACACTACCTGCAGCTCTTTCTGACAAACTACTTTTCTTCATGATACATTTGATGTTGTTGCTACAACTGCGTGCTAGGGAAATACTTTTTATAGCTCTGAGCAGGGGGCACATTACTATTGTGTACAGAGAAATCCATGCCTGTGTGCAACGCGGATAAGGTTATGTTTGAAAGAAAAAGTTAATATTTTGTAAACAGGCGCAGTGATACCGGTAATTGTAATGTGTCCTTGTAAAAGTGCACTAAGAATTTGTGGGAGTAAATGCATCGACAATCCACAATGAAATGATAAGATTCCCTGTATAAAAAGTAAACATCGGAAAGTAACGTTTCTATTTCAGAAAACTGTGCTGTGAAGCAGTTGGTGCTCTACAACATCGGAAAAATGGATTCGCAAAATACAATGTAAGCAATATTTTAAGTGAAAGCTATGGAAGTGTGGAAAGTTTACTGTCTGCCATATGATATACTTTGTGACGGATGCATGTTTAATTTGCTGCAAAGAGTAGACGTCGTACATGTTACGTGAAACTTTAATTTATAGCCAAAATAATAATGTATTTGTATATTTCATTGTAAAGTGCCTACTGAAATATGTTTTTTTGTTATCCATTTATATAGTTATATACTCCCAGTCAGTGCATGTCATGGGTTCAGTCTACCGGTGGGCGGCTTCTTCAACAGTGTTTGGACAATAATTATCAACAACGGACATGTTAAAAGTATTGTGTGGGATGATCGCCAGACAACAATTTGTCCTTTTGCGGTTGCATTAACAAGAAGCAACATGGTTGCATATAGGTTCTAGAAAAGTGCGGATGTGAAAGTGTTCATTTGTTTCAATTTTAAAGCAATAATTTTCAATGCGGAATGGAGCGCTGTGTGCACAGATTATTTGTCGCTTATGGAAAATAGTTTTTGGTGGAGAACGCAAAGACTTGCATTGATGGATCAATGATCGGATTTGCCAGTGCTGCTACATTCGGTAGCTATGAATTGTGTTCGAAAAAGGTAACAAAGTTTTTGTGTACTTAAGTGAATGTTTTCATTGTTGTGTCAAAATGAAATGTATTTCTTATGGTCTCCACTCTTGCTGTTTTCTTCAAAATAAAACATTTCCATAATTTCTGTAAGAAAAAGCCTAAAGTTTTGCTTTTGTTGTGGATGTTTGTATTGAAGTTCCTTGTTCTGTGTAATATAACTTTATGACATTGCGTTGCTGATCACTGTGTACATTTGGCTACGCTGCCCACAGACATCTTTGAAATAGGTGGAGCTTATTTGAACGTATAGTGCTACTAGCGTTATGGGTGAGCTAACATAATCAGTGCTGCAAGGGCTTTTGAAGTGAGGGTGATAGAATCTTATTGCTCCATCTACTTCATTGAGCAATACACAGTAGATGGAGTCTATACAATTATTTTTAGTGCTATTTTTTAACTGTGCAAGGTGGTTCCTAAAGGAACCGTTTTTGGTTGTTTTTTGTGTTTTCACTAATATGGAGGGGCAGGTGGACAGGGGAAGATGTTGCGCATGTGTTACATCTAAGTTAGGGGGTATTGTTTCTCATGCTCCTTGATTACAGCTTCAAAAGCACTTTGAAATTGCTCCCCCTGCAGAGTGGTGTGTTGCAGTATATACAGAGGACTGTTGTCTTCGAAAGATATGGGTAAACAGCCTCTTTTATTGCTTGCAAGGTAGTTGGTGGGATTTTGTGTCCTACAAAAGTAGGCTGTTTGTTTACAGTATTGCTTGGACAAAGATGTTGAAATATTGGGGTAGGTATGATATTAGCAAGTTGTAGGAAATTAGCATGCACTGGTAAAAACTCATGAAATTCAGGGAAAAAACTTTGTTAAAGGAACATTATGGTTACAAGTAAAACCAAAAACCCTCCACAATGTGCAAGTTATTGTAAGCTAAGCAACCGTAACTTGCACCACCACCGTGTACTGCTAAGACTAACACCCAGGGCATCAAAAATGACATCACAAATGTCAGTGATGACATCACTGGTGACCTTACATATGAAATGAATTTTAATGAAAAGTCCCTACAAGGGGCTGTGTTTATAATGTTAGTAACAAGATGTCAGGGGTGACCGGGAGACCTATTATGAACTACTTAATCTATTAAAGAATGTACTCATCTATACAAAACATTATATTGGAGTGATGTTGTTAATACAGGAACCTAATCATACATAAAGATAGGCAATGGCTGCAGCATGCACCACAGAAGTATACTATTTATAATCTTATAATTGTGGATTTAAAATAATGAATGCTACCTTATCAGAGTTTTGAGTAATGTTAAACATGTAATAACTAGCATACAATTCAAGACTTACTACATACTTGTGCTAGTAAAAACAATACATACGAAGACCCACAATGCATTCAAGGCACATACAGGGAAACTAAAGTAAGGAAGAAAGAAACAGCATCACCAGAAAATGTTAATAACATTAAAGTTTATCTTCATGTATACAAATGCATTGTGTGTTTAAGGCCTGCTTATTGCCCCATGGATGTGCACCATGAGCTGAGACCAAACCCTAAGGAAAGTACTTTAAGAACATATGACAAACTTAACATCTAGATTTATAGCACCTTTTTAATTTTAATATTCTGACTGTCAGTGAACAAAACAACCTGGCCTAGATATGTCCGTGAACAAAAACAAGTGGCCCAGATATGTGATGTCATCAGTGATGTCATCAATTACATTTGCAATGTCATCTTTGATGTCCTGGATGTTAGTCCTAGCAGTGCATGGTGGTGGTGCAAGTTATGGTTGCTTAAGTTACCATAACTGGTGAATTTCTACGGTTTTTCAGTTTTACTTGTAACCATAATGTTCATTTAACAAAGTTTTTTCCTTGAATTTCATGGGTTTTTGTTAGCGCAACATAACCATAACGACCCTTTAACAACATTTATTCAGTGAATACATACATAGAGAAACCATAGAACGACTGTAGTGAATTGCACAAAGCCAAAGTCCTCCGAATGAGGAACAAAGAGATGCAGATTTTGCAGCATGAAGCAAAGGGCCAGTGCTCGCAGCCAAGGACAAGAGCGTGTCGAACATTTCTGACTCCAGGTTCCAGGAGCCACCTGCAAAATAACAGAATAAATCCCCACTAATTGCAGACCAAAAAGCTCAATTTTGCAGGCCTCACCCACGTGACTAAGCCAAGCAGAACAATATTCCTTTACCCGTGGTGGGAAGAGAAGCTGTTCCCAGCGAAGCAGACAAGAACTGATACATGTGTTGCCCAACAAATATTACAATACGCAGGAACACTCTCAGGCTAGGTGGATATACCAGTGGCAACAACTGGGACACACAGTCTTTCTCATGACCTTGAGAAGGTAAACTGAGCGTTGAGAACAGAGCAGGGTCCCAGGACTTGGGGGACCCGCTCCAGCCAATCAGGGAGGCCAAATCCTAGGGTGGTGTGTAATGGGCAAGGGCCAATGGTAGCCTGCAACCCTACAACAATGTAATAGATAGTTGTTAGGGAAGTCTCAGGCTAGACCACCTGACATAGAAGGACCAGTTAGGCCATTCATATAGGCGACTTCTATAGGCACCATCATGCAAACCACCCAATAGAATGGGCTCTTAGGTTTTTGGGGAGAGGTTTGCTTTTGTGACGGAATTGTGTAATAAAAACCCATGACACAGGCTCGAGGCTGTATGATCTCTGTCTGTTATGGAAAATAAAGGGCCGTTCTAACTTGCCCTTGGCTGAGTCCTCTGTCATTGCCGGGGGAGGGTCTGTTGGGCCTAGGGCAATCTACTGAATGGTGACTGTGTAGCACGAACCTCAGACCTCTGGTATACCTTTACAGCACACTGAGCAGATCTTTATGAAATCTATGATGTGAGGAGCAACCAGAACCGTTCCCAGACCCCCTTGAGAAGCTGTTGGTAGCTTGATGCTTGGCAAGCTCCAACTGATGTCCCCAAACTTTCTGTTTCTCCACCTTTTCCATCTCGAGTGTATTCACAGCTTTTGTCTCTGGAGTTCCAACACAGCCTCAGCCTCAGAGGAATCAGATAACACATTGGATTGAACATCATCTGCTTCATCCTCTCTCTCTTGATGGCAGCAAAAACCACATAATGACTGTTACTGGGAGCAGCCCCAGCACCTCCTGCAGTATCATAGGATGGGAGATGCATAATTCTACTTTCCTGCCAACCTACAATCTTTTGGATCAGTGCAGTTTTTTGTGCCATAGGTAGTTATACTGCTCTCAGCACACAACCTTCTTAATGTTTCAGATTTAGAAGCACCTAAAGTAATAGCAGTGACTGATTCCATTTTATAAGCTTAGCAAGCAGTTTATAATTACGAGCTAACAAAGGTCACTGTGGTACTGTGTAACTGTAATCAAGGTACTCCACCAGTGTGTAACACCAAGTACCTCAGTTCTTATCCCATCGCTGTACACCAATTTGTTAGAATGGATTTCTCAATTCTGCCCTGGTGAGCAGAGGCTTAGAAGGCCACCCTTGTTAGTGAAACTGGGGACACTTCTGGGAAGATAGCTAGACCAATTCACGGTAGCTTGGAGAGCAGTCAAGGCTAAGTCTCAAGAGTAGTGGGGGTGATCAGAGGTCTTTCATGAGCACACACAGTGAAACACCAAGAATTACCATTAGACAGAAGTATACGAAAATATATAACTTATTATGCCCAAGGAAAAACACAGATGAATAATGCAAAGCAAAGTAAAAATACCACACAAGCAAAACACTATGTAAAATATATACAGTCACTGGAGTTAATGCAATAAAAAGTTGTAAACTCCATCAATAGGTGTAAGTGAAATGGGCAGATGATCTTTATAGCATAGACAATTTTCAGAAATGAAAAACCCTAACTTTATGAGTCCAACCCTAGGCAGGGGAGATCTGCTGCGATGAACAAAGCTATTCCCAACTTTCAGAGGGCTTTAGGAAGTGGAGGCCACCCAAGCCAAGTAGAGGACCACAAGGAAAGTAATTTCAGTACTCAACACCCTTAGGTCAGTTTTGGTTCAAACTTGTGAGGTATGGAGGGGGTCATCAGAGGTTCGATTTCCCGACCTTGATTCGGCTTCAAAGTGCACAGGCACTGCGGGTCCTGTTTGCAACAGGAGCTGTATCTCTCGATTCAGTTGAAGAACAAAGGAAACACTGATGCAGCTGGTTTCAGGGCACAAGAAGAAACAGAGAAAACCCACCTTCAATGACCTCCACTGTCGCACAGTGACGCAGGGGCTCACAAATCTTGCGATCTGACACAACCTTCTCTCTCGTACCCCAAAGCAGCTGGGACAACGAAATGCAGTGAAAATGTGCTTTGCGGTGCAAGTTAGGATTTCTCCAATTTTAGAGACAAACCACGATGTGGCAACGCTCCTGCACAGGTGCCAAGCTTTGAGCTTGACAGTCCACTGGATGGCCCAGGAACACTTCAAAACAATCTCTTTTGCAGGGAAACCAGGAGGAGTTCAGAGTGATTAGTCCCACCACTCCAAAGGTCCAAAGCACCTTCTCAGGTCTTCTTAGATTGAGAGAAATGCAGGGCTCCACTGGGACACAAGCGGTCTTCAGGTGCTAACCATCGTCTGATATTAGGATCGCCCTTTGTTCTGCTCGGCTCTTCTGGATACTTGACTCTGTCTACAGATCAATTCAGACCTTTTGCTGATCTCTGGGTCTGCATTCAGAAACCCTCCTCTTATCCACAAGTCTGGTGAGTGCTCGCACCAGGCCGCCCAATGAGAAGATCTGCCCCATTCATGCATGCCAGCAGTGGTCCACTGTGGCTCTCGTGCTCTCATGCACACCAGACCTCCTGGCACCAGTAGTGTGGATTGGGACTAGACTGTCCCAGTCCACTTCCTGGGTACCCACTCAAGTGACCTGCAGGAGCCTGTGAAAGACGCGCTTTCGGGGGCAACTGCATGCCCCGGGTCCCGAAGACCAAGGGGAAGGCCAACAGACAAAATGGTCAAACGAATAGACATAATACCTTGTAGCACGGCCATGACGGACACTAGACACAGTCATGAGCCAAATGTGGTAAGCGTGGTATGGCTTGATATAAAGTTATAAATATACACAAAAAAGCTTCTGCTGCCACCAGCCCATTCTTAGGCACATTGTCCAGTCACCAGAAAATCCTTAGTGGATGACTAGGACCAGAAAACACAAGGACCCCATTGCGCGGTACAGTAATGTACTTTGTACAGTGATAAACTGTTACCAAAAGTGGCAACAGAGTCGAAAGACTAAGAGAATCAAAGTTTCTCAGTAATGAAAGCCTGAAGGACGTGTCAGTTTCCCCTTAACAATGAGCGAACGCCCAGGGGAGTGCAGCTGAAGGTTGTGCTCCACTGGCAAAAGTCAGAGCAGGATACTGCAACAAAAGCCAAATGTTTGGGGGGTCCACAAATATAGAGGGAAAGTTGCCCTAAGAGAAATTGTCCCTAACAACAGAAATTATGAGAGTTTTGTTCTCATGGACACTGAATAACTTAATTCTTGCAGCACATGAACTCTGATTGGCATGTTTTATGTCATACTCCTTTTTAGTTGCCAAAATCCTATTTAACAAATAATGTACCATAGCTCAATTTGTTTGGAGCACATGATTTATGATAAGTTATGCTTGTTCTATGTAACACATTTTTAGCTGAACTTTATTTTTTCTCTAATGGCATAATTAATGTTCTGCCTTGCCTCTGAGCAGTATTTGCCACTCAACAAATGAATTTCCACAACTAAACCCATTGTTTATATTGAACATACAATACTTTTCTCAAGCATTTTCTCTGCACAGGAGTACTTTTTCTAGGAACTGTGGCAGATCTTGAAGACTTTGGGGCTCATTCTGACAATACCGGTATCCTGGCGGTAGAGATGCCAGGAAACCGGCATCTGGTACTTACCTTTACCGGAACCCGGATTACTGGTGCCGGCGGAGCAGTGTTAATCCCCATTCAGGGAGTCCAATAGGACTCCATGAGGGGTTTTGCAGTTGCTACCCCCACCGGTGGTAACAAGGGATTTTTTGGCTAGTAGGGCACCTGGCTTACCTCCAGCATTTAGCTGGAGTTAACCCAAGTGCCCTACCGGCACTCCCGCAGTCAGGCGGTCCGATAAAGTACCGGTATCCTTGGATACCAACACTTTTTTACCAGACCGCCCGACTCAGAATGAGGCCCTTTGTTTGGTTAATAAGCTCTTTTAGAACCTCCTATCACATTTCTTTTTGTCAAAATATTTGGAAAGGCCGATGTCAGATGCACAGTTTACACTGATTTGTAACGTGGTAGGGTAGGTGGAAATGTCCTTCTTCACTTCCTACAGAAATTATAGCGCACTAACTACGCATACTCTCAAAGTGGGTCCACCTCGTTAGTCAGTTGCGCACATGCAGAATGATGTGCACACGAAAGCATAATAACTTTGGCAGTTGAAGAAAAATAATAAGAGAGAACATTGAGCCGGGAGGATAGCGCAGGGGCAACTAGTTTTTCTTGGAAGCAGGACAGTGCAGAGCTACACAAGTGCGAATCCCAGGACTGTGCAAGACTAATCTCGGGTATTAAGCACGTTATAAAAGATTAATTAATTAATTACCACCTAATGCAATTCCCCTGCATACAACAGAGGCAAACAAATTCTCCACTTTTGAATGTCTAATTGTGAAAGTTAACACATTGCCTTCTAAATCAATGACGTTAAGTGTCATTTAAACGGCTCCACTACAGGAGGCAACGCGTGGACAATTCAACTAATGGAGTCACTGAAAATAAATCTTCACTTGGAGAACTCCCGTAATTGTCTGCTTGGGACCAACAGCGGACTGCCGAGGTCATACATTTGCTGCAAAAGCATGATCTGAACTAGCCTTGCCCTAAAATCGACCCACACCAAAATTGACTACCCTTGACCTGTTGCTGTCACATGTCCTTTGTAGTTGGTTCACCTGCCATGGCTATGGCCTTGTAGCTCTTTGGCCTGTCTGTGTGTGCCATCTTGCCAAGTTCTAGGTTTTCAGAGTACTATGGTCTGCCATTGCCTAATAAATGGCCTCAAGAAGATGCATTCATGTATCTTCTCACTACTCAAACGCAGTATGGAACATACATCTTCTGGGGCCCACACAAGATCGTTGATGATCAGCAGGATCATACTGATGCGCCCCAATAGCTGAATTCAACATTACCCATAATGCAAAAGGAATCTGGAGCTACCTCATATTTAAAACAATGCTCCCTCAGTGTCACATGGCTCTATAAAGAAATAGGTGGAAGATCACATCCACTCTGCTTCTGTGGAGGTTGAGTGAGTTGATGGTGGTGAAGAACAGAAAATCAGATGGATATCTTGTGAGAACAACAATTCATCTAGATGGAGCTTACCCTGCCACCTTGGATGCCTTGTAGGCTTTGACAATTAATCATTCCAACAACAAAAGAACAGCATCACCAGCGCTCTAACAGTGAAAACCTTTACAAATTCAGGACAAAATGAAATTACACTTTTTTGTATCTGTCAGAAGACAGGTGTCTAAATGTGTAAACATTTAAGCAATGATCTAGTGACATATCGTTAGTGAAAATGTAGAGCATAAAACCAGTAGTTACTATATTACACCAAAGAAACAAGCATTGGCAAAGCCAACCATTTTTGCTTTTGTGTAGGCATGGGATGGGCAATTGCCAGGAACTACCAAAATGGTACTACTTGCCATGAACTGACAACAGCTAGAAACTGCTGTGATTACCTGGGCATAGGATAACTGGGTCTGGCAAATGGCTACCTGATTCATATACATAAGCCAAAACTGTTGGTTTTGTCAGTGTTTGTTTTTAACAGGACTTCAGTGCAAGAAACAGATATAAATGAAGTGGGTGAGGAAATATTTGGTAAGACATTTGTATCACACCAGTAGCATAGTTATAGCTCTAGACAAGTGGAGGGCAGAGCAGATTATGTTTATTATTGATAGCAAAATGGTTTGCGAATCCCCAAGCACGATTGGAGGGTACTGATAAGCAGTTGCATGGTCGAAGAGGGACTTCACTAGATGTGGAAGCGCCCTGCAGAAGTATTTATTGTGGCACAGTACATGGTGATGACAAGGAAGATTGGGAGACTGAGGACACAGGCGACAAACCTTCAATGGACAAACCCCCAATGAATGAACCCCCAAGGGAGGACAGGAGAGGAACACCCTACAGGGACAGACTTAGAAGATTACCAGGCTAAATGGCTTTAGCAATGGGATGAAAAATGGAACACATTATTGCATAAGAAGCAAAGTGCACAGTTTCCCCTATTACAGAAAGGCACAGGGCTATCGCAGTATGTCCCATGGCCCCACATCGTTAAAGGAAATGTAAATAACAGCTTGCTGTCCCTCGCAACAGGGGCGGACTAATGCATATATTAATTAGAAAAAAGAACACCAGGAATTACTCTAGCTGTAGGTGACATGAAGAGCTTGTTTGCCTCCCTATTGGGGGAACAAGCAGACGATCTTTGGAAGAGGGAAGAGTACACAGGAGTTACATCAAATAACAATGCACATGATGGCTCGCCATTTAATAACTGCCAAATGAATGTCTGGAAAGCATTAAGGGTACAATAAAACATCTGATATGAGCATTATTATGACACGGAAAATAAACATAGATGAAGACCCCGTGCAATACATCAAGAAAATTAAGGAGAAGTGGCTTTTAGACATGAGGGAACAATGGGACAAGAGTATTCCAGTTTTTTATCACATATTGTGTCATGGTCTCCCCGCTGATGTGCAAGCAGACGTGTGCAAAATAGTGGGTATAGCGATGAGGGCGTCGCCTGAAATACAATCACATATAGTTCATTATTGTAAATTGAAACAGGAGAGAGAGAAGACAAAGTGGTACAGAGAGAGAGAAGAAAGATGCAGAACTAGTGAAAAGGAAATTAGCTGAGTTTAGAATAGAAGGGGAAGTAATTACTAACCCTATTGAGGGCCTGTATGAACAGAACTATTCCTAAGTAGGACTAGTGGTATATATCGCAGTAAGGGGCGAGACAATATATTACCCCAGAGGGAGGTGGAGCTTCCAAATGGGTAGGGCAGGTGGATTTGGAGGTTGATTTGATGGTGCAGGACCAAGGTTTGGTGGATTTTGAGGGTTTGGAGGACAATGTTGGGTGTATGTGAAGAACAAAACATTTTGCACGAGAATGTAGGAGTAGAGGAGTGCCACCTTATGGTTCCGGACCCTATGGCCAAGGGGCTGTCCCAGCATATCATACACTTAATTATCACCCACAGTATCAGACATAACACTCCCCTACCTTTCAGAACCCCATGCAGCAACAGACACAAAATTGCTTTGCAAATGTGCATAATACAATACAGCCTCAAAAGATGCAATACCCCCACACCAAACACATTTGACACAGCAGCAGCAAATTCAGTACCTTACCCTGACACTTCCAAACACAACACCACAACTCCAGATTCAACAACCGCCAAACCCCCTCCAATCACACACATTGCAATCAACACAACAGTGGAACTTCATACCACTGGGCATTGTACCGTACTTTGGTGAGGTCAACCTGGTGGAGGGTAACACTTTTTCATTCCCAGGCACCAGTACGTACCCACAATAGGACAGCCCACAGAGGGCTCTGATGTGCCCAGTACTATCAGTGACCCCCGACCCAGAAGAGGAACCCTGGGTGGGAGTAAAGATAGGAGATAGGACATGTTCCTTTCTAGCAGACACAGGGGATACCAAACCCTGTATCGGGGAGGGAAGGTTTCCTTTGTCAGACATCATAATGAATACGCAGAGATTCTCTGGGGCATTGGTATCAGTTTCTTTCACAGAAGATTTGGCCATGATGATAGGTACACAGATAATAACAGCACCTTTGTTCTATTCATAAAACACACCAGTGCATATATTTGGCAGGGACATTATGAGTAAATTAAATATGACAATTTCTTTTACTGAAAAGGGTATTGCATGTTCCACTCCAGGTATATACTATGCAGAAGCAAAGGCAGTGATACAGGCATGTGTGTCACGTTGTTTGTTGCGAGGAGTGCCACTTTACACAGATTTTTTTCTCTATGGAATAGCAGTGCTATTAGAATGGGTGCTCATAATTGAAGATAACATATCACGTTTGCTCACAGAACATATATTTAGACCAGCAATGAATATATATTTAGACCAGCAGTTTCTAGAGATATTCCACCTTTATCAATCAGCACAGTACATTTAGAAGTAGCTATAACAAAGGAAGAAAGAGTGATATTACACGGGACAGATGAGAAGGGCATTGAGTGGCACTCAGTTTTGTGCATTGAACCAACACTGCACTTGGCTGATTTCACTGACAAAGAGTTTTTTCAAGATGATAATGCTGATGGAGAGGTGACTTCTGATGTATGCATACCCTACCAGTTGACAGTAGAGAGGTCCCCTTAAAGGTACTATTGTACAAAATAGTATCACCAAACGTTCAGGAACATTTTGATAAAGTGTCTAAAGAGCAATCGACTAGCAACCTCATGATGTACGTCTCCTGAAGGGTGTAGGAGCGTTCAAAATTAAACAAAAACAAGGGGAAATATTACCCTGGGTGAGACAGTACCCTATAAAGGAATCTATTACACCATTGTCGCATTATGGCAACAGGGCATTATAAAACCATCAGAATCTCGATGTAATATGGACATGCACCCTGTGAAGAAAGCAAAGGGGGGAGGTCTTGGAGATTTGTGCAGGACCTCCATCCTTTAAACAACATAGTGGAAGCAGAGTTTTCATTGGTGCCTAACCCAGCCACAATTGTGAGTAATATTCCTACAGACGCCACCCACTTCACAGTGATTGATCTCAAGAATGCTTTCTTTTCCATACCATTGCACCCAGACTCACAATATCTCACTGTGTTTAAGTACTGCAGAGAGAGATTTCAACACACTTGATTACCACTATCACCCAGACTTTTTAATAGAGTGTTGCAAATGTAATTGTGACATTTACAAACACAGAGGCCCTCATTACAACTCAGGCTTTAAGGGTTAACGCCACCGTTAACCCTTAGCGCTTGATTCTGATTTTAACGCCTGCTTTTAGCAGGCGTTAAAATCCATGGCGCTAACCCACCATGGTGCTAATTACGCCGCCGTAATTTACGGCGGCGTAATTAGCGCCTTCCCCACTCCCATTATGCCCTATGGGGCAAAAATGGGAATGGAGAAGGGAAAATGGGAAATGGGGATTTACCGCCCCACTCACCTTGGAATGGGGCGGTAAATCCGCCATCCACCATGGTGTAAACGGAGTTTACACCATGGTGGTAAAGTTGGTGCACTTAGCACCAAGGTTGTAATGACCTCCAGAGTGTAGTAATATAATATGATGATGACCTTTTGGTGTGCAGCACCAATGCAGAGGAATATAGAAAAGATTCAATGATACTTTTGACACTATTAGCAGAGATGGGATATAGAATGTATGTGGACGAATTGCAATATTGATCAGAAAGAAGTAATTTATTTGGGACAAATAGGGAAGGAGAGTAACAACAGAAAGATCAAAGGAAATACACAACACACCAGACCACTGTAAAAGGAATGCAGCAGTTTCTGGGACTGTGCAACTATTGTCAAACCTGGATCTTTGATTACAACACCTACACTAGACCCCTTTTAGAAGGGTTAAAAGAAGCGCAAAAGGAAAAGGATCCCCCTTATTTGGTCAGTAAAGATGATCAAATCATTCCATGAACTTAAACAGGGGATCAGCAGGGCCACGCGTTTGACTATGCCAAATTATAAAAAGGAGTTTTTCTTTTTTTTGTCATTCTAATGGGCATGGGATGATGTCTGTCCTCACTCAGAACAATCCAATGGTGCACAAACCTCTGGCCTACTATAGTGGCCTTTCGGACCCAGTAATGCAAGGACATGTTCCATGTGTACTGGCTTTGGCAGCAGCAGCATTTGCAATAGAAAAATCATTGAATAATACCATGGGCTATTTGGTTACTCTTTAGTGCATGTCCTTTTTTTCGATTCTGGAAAAATGAAAATCTACACTTACTGCTCAGCGTGCATCAGGCTATGGTGTAATTCTTTCAAATCCCTCAATTAAAATTGTGAAGTGCTGCATTGTTAATCCTGCCACTTTTATTGCAGAACCCGTGGAGAAGAGTGATTATATACATGATTGTTCCAGATATACTGACATCAATGATGGCATGCCCCATGTTGAGAAGGAGGCATTAGAGGGAGGAGAAATATTGTACATTTACGGGTCAGCAATGATCGATCAGAGCACAGGATTGAGACACACAGGAGAAGTAGTGGTACATTGTAAGGATGGGGAGTATGAAGTGGTAGCAAATGTAAGATTGCCCTCACATTACTCCGCACAAGTGGCAGAGCTAATAGCATTAATATTAGCATTAGAGATCTCGAGGGAAAAGGAAGGATTTTAAGTGGTCCAACAGCAGACCAACATGGCATGTCCAATTATTATTAAAATTAATTGAAGCATTATCGGTCCCTTCAGCAGTGGCAGTGGTTAAGATCACCACCCATATCAATGCAACAGACAAGATAGCATGTGGTAATGATGTAACAGATTCAACAGCCAAAGAAGCAGCTTATTGACCAAATATATTGAATATAGTAATAAAGTAATACCACACAACAAAACATACAAATAAATGAACCCTGTAACACCTTACCCCTGACACAAATATTAATTTGGAGATGGAACATTACGGGGAAGCCCATTATGCCATTAGAACTGCTAATGCCCTTGAGCAATGCCATTATCCTACACACACATCCAAAGAGTATGCATTGGCAGATATACAGGAAAACGGGTTTGTTCCTAATTACAGAAGCGTGTGTCTGAATGTATTACTAATTGTGCAGTGTGTCAGAAATACACTGCAGTGCACACCCTAAAATAATTAAAGCTACGCAGCCTTGCCCTTCCGGGCCTTTTCACCATCTTCATATTGATTATATTGATATGATCAATAAATGTAACCGCTATCGCTATATGATTGTAGTGGTGTGCCCCTTCTTCCGTTGGCTTGAGGCAGGCCCTTGCACTCACCCTGATGCCAAATCAGCAGCAGAATTCCTCATACATGAGGTATTTCCCCAGTGGGGTATTTGTGAAGCATTGCAGTCCGACAATGGACATCATTTTTCCAATGTCCTCTTTAAAGAAATTACATCATAATTGGGCATTAAAAGCAAACTGTGTTCAATTCATCACCCCCAAGCCAGCAGAGTTGTAGAATGCCTCCGCGGCCTGCTAAAGGAGCACCTTGCAAAGTTGTGTGCTACACTTCACAAGAATTGGCTCCATAGCTGGCTGCTGGCTCTTTTCGCTTTGCGTAATCAGCCAGCTTCTGAGCACTATTTAACCCCACATGACAAAGATACTGGCAGAAGAATGCATGTTCTGCTTACGTCTACACTCACACTTTCTGATGCTCATAGCTCTGCAACTGTTTTGGGTGAGGAATTTCACAAATATCTTAGGGCCATGACCGATTCTCCCAAGTTTATATCCAACCAGGTAAGGCCTTGACAATCACAGCCGGCCGCAGTTACCGGAGAGGAAGAGGCACCTCAAGACGTAACAGTGCTGATACCACCACCACCACACTTTACAGGAGATAGAGTGCTGGTTACAAATGTTGTGCGTCACTGGAACAAGCCTCGGTTTGTGGGACCATTTAAAGTTGAATATACAACCCCAACTGCTGTGAAACTGCATGTATGTAACAAATGGGTCCATTTGAGCGACGTCAAGAAAGACAAGAGTAGCACTCCCTTTTCTGAAGACTGGGGCGGAAGTGAAAGTGGTGTATAGTTCGGTTTCATGTGACTGTTTCTAATTCCATTCGTCCTCTTAAAGAGAATCATTTTCTTTTTGTCCACAGCACAGGAGATATGAAGGTTTTATGAAAAATGTGTCTTGTATTGTTATAATAATTGTGTTTTCTTTTTTTTCTCTTTCTTTTCTTTGGTTAGAATTTCATCGGTTATTGGCACAAAAAGGCATTGATGTTATAAATGTGTTAGATAACGGGAGTGAAAAGGTGACTAGGACAAAAAGGGAGGTTTTCGACCTGTAAAGGTTTCTGGGTGGTACCAATGATCGACATCCCTCCAATATCGGTAATATGTGGCATGCAATTTACTGCAATCATTTTTATACACATAGAAAGGAACAGTTTGGCAAAAGCCTAACTGAACCATCAAGGGAATGGTTATGGGTTAGTTGCATGTGGGGCACAAGCACATCCCTTGTGTTATCCTTGACTCGGTACTGACGATCATCAACAATGAGCTTATGCACAAGGTAGATACAGTGTAAAGAACCTGTACCTGATGATCTCGCTGAGTCCATCGGGCCTATTGAGCAGATGGGATCCGCCTGAAATCATTTGGTAATACTCTGCTACCTATAGAAATAAATGAAGCAATATTTAGATCTTATGCGGCTGCTTGTATGCATGCATGGAGGCAGGAGTACTCCGCCCATTGTAACTATTTGTATGCTCTAATGCTGCATTTAATTTCACCATATGTAAAAAGTCTCACTATCTTATTAATTGCTCTGATCAAATGCATCCACGACTTGATACTAGCAGATAATATAGACATCATGTGCATTACTGAAACTTGGCTACAGGACCCAATAGGTCCTACATGCTCTATAGCTGTCCCTATAGGCTACAAAATCCATTACACCAACAGAGACAGTGGGAAAGGGGGTGGGGTCGCTATAATATCACGTGACTCCATACCTGTGTTCCCCACATCTACAACATGCTCAGGTTGTGAAACATTACACCTTAAATACTGCCCTACTGATAACAATTGTATACATTTCCTACTTGTCTATAGACCACCATCACTCGACTCTGAGTTCAATGATGAACTCATACACCACGCTAATTCACTAATAGGACAGAACAAATCTACAATTATCCTTGGAGATTTGAACCGATGGTGCGGTGACCCCAAAGATAAAGAAGCGACTTATCTTGAAAAAAATCTTCAGAAAATCCAGTTCAATGTTTCTAACCACGTCCCTACCATGGCCAATGGGCACCAATTAGACTGGGTTATTTCCAATAACATCAAAACAAACAATGTTATGGTCCGACCACTACAAAGTAGTTTTCAATTTATTGATCCCTCAGTTAGCAAAAAAACCTGCAAACGACGGTAAGAAAGTTTACTCAAGAAACTTTAAAAATATTGAAAGCACTGATTTACAATCCTGCGTTAACAGAATTCTGGCAGATATTAAAGAAACAGATTCCTGTGACACTATCATTAGCAAATATGACCATCATATGCTAAGTTTGATAAACCAAAAAGCACCCAATCGCGAAAAAACAGTCAGGCCCAACTCCAACCACCAAAAATGGTATACACCAGAACTGACCAATCTAAAAAAGGAAACAAATCGTAAAGAGGCACAATGGCAAAAAAACCCTACTGACGACAATAAGATCAGTTGGAAGTCACTAGAAATATCATATAAGAACTGTATTATTGAAGCTAAAAGAAATTATTTCAACAGTCAAATCGAATCATCAGCGAACTCTACAAGTAAACTCTTTGATATAATGAAATCCATTGATAAACCTCAGGCCCTGACTCCAAACTTGAATCCTTCACAATCAGAATGCGATAACACTCAGACAGCTTTTGCTAATAAAATCACTAAAGCAAGAGAACGAAATACATCTGCCCTTCAGACTATGCCACAATCTAACCCCGTAGTCGAATCTTCGATGGACACGGGGATTGAGAAATTCCAATTTCAACCAATCTCTATTGATATCATGAAGAAGACACTGGCATCTATGAAACCTTCTTCCTGCGCGGAAAACAAGCTTCCACCTAAAATTATTCTTGAACACCCTGACATATTTGCCCCTTTATTTACTAAAATTGTGAATTCATCCTTCCAAGACAAAACTGTGCCAGTCAATATTAAAAAAGTCACCATCACTCCACTGGTAAAGAAACCCAACTTAGATCTACGTGACCCCAACAATTTGAGGCCTATTACCAACTGCAATTTCACCCTTAAGGTCATGGACAAAATTGCCACAGCCCAACTACAGGATTATGTAGATAAAAATGAACTACTACATCCACAATAATCCGGTTTTAGAGCAGTGCACAGCACAGAAACAGCAATGTTAGATCTGCAAACAAAAATGCTGGAAATTATGGATAAGGGCAAAACAGGACTACTAGTACTCTTAGACCTTAGTGCGGCATTTGATCTGTTAGACCACCAGCTCTTACAAAAAGCACTAGCCAAAACTGCAAACTGTTCTAAAGAAGCAATAAGTTGGCTCACCTCCTTCCCGGAGAACAGAATTTCACAAGTTCATTGGGGAGATAAATTCTCAATTGAACATAACATCTTGTGCGGAGTTCCTCAGGGAGCCAGCTTGTCCCCGTTACTCTTTAATATATACATACGCCTCCTGTGTGAATTACTAGAACAACTTCAAGTATTTTTCACTAACTATGCTGACGATACTCAGCTAGTCATGGAATTGAGCGGTGACTATGTTAAAGACAGTATTAAATTGAACACCCTCTACAAGAATATCGAAGAGTGGATGAATAATAACTGGATGTGCCTCAATAGCCACAAGACCGAGTTAATGGTTTTTGGATCTACCCAGGCCTGCACTAAACTGACTTCTGACTACAAGGCATTTCAAATCAAGGAATCTTGCATTGAAGTAGTCAGTAAAGTGAAAACACTTGGCATGACGCTGGAAGCCAATCTCAATGCAGATGCTCAAGCCATGCATGTCAGCAAAAACTGTAATTACTACATTCGTCTTCTCAAAACAATGAGACCCCTTCTCAATGAAAAAAATTGCGCCATCATTGCTAGAGCTACCATTCTTTCACGATTGGACTATGGCAATGCGCTCCTTGCTGGTGCCAGCAAGCAAAGCTTACATAAGTACCAACTGATTCAAAATCAGGCGATAAGAGTCATCAAATTAAAATCAAGGAGAGATCACATCAGCGTAGCCAGATGCGACCAACATTGGTTAAAAATGGAAGACCGTGTACAATTCAAGTCCTTGTGCCTAACCCATAAATGCCTCTATGGAAAAGCACCTGCCTACCTTAAGACCAAACTTACACCCTACAACCCTACCAGAACATTAAGATCTGAAGCCAAGGGATTGATAACAACTCCTAAATTCAAAAAAGAACTAGGTCTAGGAAGAGCTTTCCCCACTCGTGCGGCAGCACTCTGGAACAAACTTCCTACTAGCCTTAGACTGGAATCAAATCTATTCGCCTTCCGTAAAAAACTTAAAACCTTGCTTTTTAAGAAATTCGAGATATAGCTATACGACCTCTGATGGACAACCCCTATATGTAATGAATCGTCTTGTATACTGTTTGTCCCCACTATTTGTCCATGTCTCCATGTAAGCGCCTCGATGCTTGCGAGCAGTTCGGCGCTCTACAAATAAACAAATAAAAAAATAAATAAATTATCTTCAACTCGTATAAACGCATATTAAACAATATGCTGCTTAAACCAGTAAAGAGATTTTGGGCACTTGGATCTATATGTCAAAGTGTAATGTATTGGGAACAATTTGCTTAAACGTTGCGATGATCAGGTGAACAGATTTATACTTTGAGAGTAGCAGAGGTTTTGAGTTTTGTGATCAGCAAGTTTGTTAGCATGACCTATTACATCTGCGAGCATCAAACTCTCCTTAAAAAGCTTTGTTATTCTGGAAATTCTGTAAGAAAATGCACACTGCTAACTTTGCACAACGATTATAATGAAAGGAACTGATATGCCAAACAAGGGTATAAGTGATTGGCTTTTATAAGCACAAAGATATTGCTAATTTATGTATTTTAATTTTTCTGCGATTTTAAGAACTTTTTATTGTACTATGATACTATGTAATGTGTTGATGGAAACTGTATGTTGAAACACAATGTAAATATGTTGTAATGTGTCAAAACAAACTAAATGCAACTAATAATATAAAAATTAAAATTAAAAATATATGCAGGTGGTAGGTAGAGAGAGATCGAATGAGACCTGTTACTTTTGCTCTGTCATTCCTCATTCAACAGGCGCCCCTGTGCTGGTTATACCACAGGAGGTGCCAGAAAAAAAACAGCACACTGTCTACTCTATCATGCATCATGTAAGACAAGAGCGTTATTTCAGGGATGGTGGGCACACAAATTGTCGGTAGAAAAGGATGACTGAGTTTTTGTTGACAATTCTATTAAACTTTTAAAAAAATGGCAGATAGATTAGGATCAAAAAGTATTGCAATGCACTTCGAACTACAGGGCACACATAAGGGGGCGGTGACGTTCAGGACATAGAACGTCAAAAGGTACACAGATTCAGATGGGAAGACACTGCCTTAGTGTTGGATCAAACCGCAATCGCACATAAGGGAGGTTTTCCACCGAGGGAGATAGGAAGAGGGGATAATGGGATGCAGAGCAGAGGCAATGATAGGACTGGCAAAAGGAAATATTGCACACCTTAATAACATATGTCTTGCTGAATAGAGAAAGTGTGCCAAATTACTTAACAGGATTGATGAAAAGAAAGAACCATTGCACATACAGAGCCTTACACGCCCTTCTTTATGTTTCCGATATAATGGAACAGTGAACATGGGCAGGAATACAGCGTGTTGGTGTACAATGGACATGCCAGGATTGCAACTAGGAACCGCAGCACTGATGGACCACTATTGGTCATGTGGCACCCGCACTTATAAGATGCTCCCACTGCAGTGGTTCATGTTCACTAATCACTTTACACTCACTGGCACTCGTGGTGCCACAAAGCCACGTTGTATCGATTACTAAACATCCTGCCCATAATGAAGTGAATTTTAAAAAGCGGACCCATCGCTCTCTGACATTACAAAGAAAGAAGCGTGAGAATTATTTCTCACACAAATCCTCTGATAGATGGGTGGAAATTCCTACCAAGTATAGTTGTTCAGCAAAATGGTCTACTTTTCACTTCTCTTCTTGCACCTGGTATACAGGCCGCAGCAAATTCGAAATGGATCCAGATTACAAGGTGGGAACTGCTGCAACTTGCAAATTCCGCTGAGAAAGGATTACATTCCATTAATGAGGAGCTCAGGGCTGTTAGATTGACCACTCTCCAAAATAGATACGTGCTCAACCTCCTCGCTGCTATGGAAGGGGTGTTTATGTGAAAATAGGCACGTGCTGCTGCAGGTTTGGGGTATTTTAAAGTAGTTGGGGAAAGAAAAGCACAAGCGCAAATGTAATAACTTACACTTAGTTCTTTTGAAGACACTCCAATAAAAATACATGGCTATATGCAAACCAATCAATGGTATAGCAAAAAGGAACACCACATGGTCAGAATTGAATGCCCAATTTTCCCCCTGCACATGTTTTAGCCCCCCAGACCTGAAGAATTATACCGCACATTGGGTAGATTGTGATGGAGATGGGGAGTGGCAGTACAAAGAGACACCTTACTTACACCCAAAGCTCGGAGGACCAGTGAGACACTTGTATATGTGACGACACATTCCACGCAAAGTAAAAGAATCAAGAGGATAATACAGAAACATTGGGCCATGTTACAAATGGACCCAAAACTTCAACAGCTATTTCCTCAAAAAAACCATATTTGCATACAAGAAGAATAAGTCTCTGTGTAGCAGCCTCATTAAAGCAGAGCTAAAAACACCAAGGCCTGATGCGAGAACATACAAGGGTACAATCCCTTGCTTGAAATGCCAACATTGCCAACATTGTGCAAATATTATTAAGGGCAATGGTGTTAGACGTCCACATTTGGGGAAACCAATTTGGCTCAAACACTCATGCACATGTGATGCAGTGAACGTGGTCTATGGCCTGAAATGTCCTTGCAGCCTTTACTATGTGGAGATGACTACGAGAAAGGCCAAAACACGCTGGACGGAGCATAAGTCAAATATCCGTACCAAGAACCAGAAATCACCAGTAGCGGTGCACTTCACAGAAGCCAGACACACAGTGGCACAACTTAAATGTGTCATATTAGAACAAGTGAAACTGGGCCCAAGGGGTGGCGACATCTTAAGGGAGCTCCAACAGAGAGAAATCCTATGGATTGATCTGCTAGACTGCATCAGTCCAAGAGGCATGAATCTTGAATTCGATTTGATGTGCTTTGTTTGAAAGGTCTGGGCTTTAGATTGGGAACCTCCTGAATAGCTGGGTCCGATGATGACATCTGTTGTTCTCATCCATTCCACAAACGATATCTGTGTTGATTAAAAAGTGGAGGCATTTTTGATGGTTGACTATTGTGATTTATGCCATTAAGTTGTAGGCCACCCAAATATCATTAGAGTGTGAACCGCCTGGAGACTCTGCTTTGGAGTCCCAGGTGCGTCAGGTGGATGGGGGGGAAAGGGGTCTTCCGCATTATTATGGAGTTTGGATGGAAGTGGAAAGATGTCAACAATCTGGCTATGCTTTGTGCAGCCGAACATATGGATTAAATGAGGATGGTTCATTGCCACCTTACAACCATAAGAATGTGCACACCCGGAATGCCCTTTGGAGGTGTTCTTAATGCGGCAGCATTGAGAGGCAGGTCTGTCCCTTGGGGCTTGCCGTCAGTCATTTATTGTAATTTGAATAATTGTCCTGGACCCCCTATCACTGTGGAATGAGATGGGATGGATTCCGATGTCAGGCTGAACACGTACCTTATACATTAATAGGGCGGTGATCCAACCTTTGGCTTAGGCTGTTCTTAGCTTGACTGAGGCGGCCCTAGAAAATTACAACAGGCGTGCTGTGTCGCTCTAACATAATGGTACTTATACAGGTACTCAGTGACTATGAGGGCCCCAGCAGACTGTGATCTGCACCCCCCCCCATGCTCACCTCCAGGAAATGTTGGGTTTACTACGTATGCCGATTGAATCAGAGGGAGTGTAGGTTTAATTGCCCTGACGCCGACTCAGCAGTTTTTAGTGTCAAGGCCCTAACGTTGTATAACGATCTAATTATGTCCCGTGAGATCCCTATGAGCCATGTGCATACTGGCGCTTTACTTCTGTATGGATTCCACACTGAGTATGGATTCCACACTGAGTATTAGGCTTTAATCTGCCCATACTAGTATGGCGGCCTTCACCACTCGCGCACATGCGCATAGTTGCCACGGCAACCAATATACACAATGGAAAGCAGCCCCGCGCTTATGCGTCGGATGGCTGGCTTTCCGTCTATGCTGCCAGGTGAGCGTTCGCTCTACATATTTTTTCTAAATTTGTTCTAAATTTGAACTTTCCGCCGTTGTGCGGGTGATTAGGAAGCACGGCACTTCCGTGTGTGGGGAACGCGGGGATGCCGAGCACAGTCGGAATCCTTGTTGAGGAGTTAGCCCGGGTGTTGCGTAATTAGCAGCACGCTATATGTAGAGTTGGGACTTGGGTTAGGGGAGGTTTAAGACCTTGGATTGGCACGCAGAGATGCCCCCCCATATGGAGTGCACACTGTGAGTTTTTAAGAGTCTTATGGATGCTAAACGGATAACATGGCATTCTTTGTAAGTTCTGGGCGCTATATGTAGTATTCTCTAAACCAGAGTGTTGATTTTGACGGTTTTGAGAATGTATAGTGTGACGGTCTCAACCCACAGCGGGCCGTATATAGCTATAAATGCACAAAGGTCATAAAAGCACATCTTAAGCCGTTGGTGGTTCTACAGCACGCTTGGGATGTTTTGATTAGGACAGCGTGTCATGTACACATTGTGCTAATGTTTAGTCCTCTAGAGTCCGATGCTAATTGAAACCCTAGCAGTCTACGGTTTATCCTGACATACCATCCTCTCCTCCCCATAGGATACGGGGTTCTCCCATATTCAACACAAATTTGTAGCCGGACTCAGTGAAGCACTGCCATTCAGCTAACCTGTTTTCACTACCTGTTGTCCACCGCTGATCAGCCACGAGGTTGGTGGTTTTCCTAATAACATAAGTGATTTGACAGTGTTTAGAATCCGAAAAACCTTTAGTGATTGTACTTTTTTTGTATCTTTTGTTACTTTATAGAAATCAGAATTGTGGGAAACCTGAAAGAGTTGGAACAACTATCAACCATGGCCCTGAGGATGGATTCTGTAGCAATCCGAAACGCGTTGGCAATTCTTTGAACTTTATGGTGCTATTTTGAGTCATTTAAATGGACGTTGTTGATTTACTCTGTAAATGTAATATAGGACTCTTTGTAACAAAGTGTGGGGTACTTGTTGGTTTACATTTGTACTTTTCTTTATGATTTACTTTTTTGTATTAAAAAACGCTTGAGGCAAATTTACGTTTGTTCTTGAGAAAGATAACAATTGTCTATCAAGTGCATATTTAAAGTTTATCCTCTCTCAGTTTGAGAGTAACACAAGTGAATTGTACATAAATATTTTTCATTCAAGAAACTTAACTGATGGGAGTTGGCACTCCCTTATATATCCCAGTCTTGGGATTGTTGGGGAAACAGACTCGTGAGTAAAATGTTGGAAACTTTTTTGTTCCCAATTGGAGTGCATATGGGGCTACCGGGTGGCAACACACAGTTTCGTTTTGTCGAGTGGTATTTTATGACCTGCATACCGGAGGAGTATTCAGCACATGGAGGTAGCTTGAAAGGAGTCTGCAGAGCATGGGTACAAAAAGGTGCCTATGACAGAATGGTGGCTTAAGGTTTTTGGTTAATAAATTAACTAGAGGGGGGAATGGGATGGTTCAGGTAGGGCAGATGCAGCTTCATGCACCACCTGCCACGCCTCCCAAGCAAGAGCAGAAATATGAAATAAGAAAACTCTTCGTAAAGGGTTTTAGGACTTTTGTTTGAGAAGTTGCCATGTTGTTTTGTACATTATGAACACAAGTAGAATAGAGTTATTTTTGTTGCACTTAAGGGAACTAGTTTTGCTGCACTTCAAGGAGCCTTAAATACACAGACGATATAGAAAACAATGTATGGTGGCTGGCTGACCAGGGAGTATATTAGAACATTCGTTTTGTTGAGCTGTGTTGCAACACTGAGTAAAGGTATCACCATTTTGAAACAAGGCCCCCATTCAAAGCTATACAATGTATTAGTTTTATTAAACACTTACCTTTTCACTCCTGCTTGGAAAACACCAGACCATCAACATCAGGGAAGAAAGGAGGATAAGATGGTGTTAGCTGAAGCTGTGAGAATCATCTTTTCTAGGACCGAAGCTAGATATGCAACAGTTATTTGTATTCCAGATGATAACTAGATGAATACACAAAGCTTTCATCACCAGGTGCATAAGGATTCATGTAGTAACATTGCTAAAGATACAAAATTAAGCTGCATACACAGCGTCCCCAACAACAAGTTAGTGCCAACGCACCCATGATAGAATGTATTAATGCGACCAATAAATATGAGAAATTATTTTCTGCACACATGGCCCTCACCATGTTTTTTCTAAAACATCTATTCATCCCATGACCCAATTGGAAGACTGTGCAACTGCTTTGACAACATGTATCGAGAGGAGAGTTGCAAAATGAGCTACTCAAGGTTAAGGAATGGTCTGGGATCATTGGGGCCCGAGCACGGGAAGTGAGATGGAAGTATTTTGTTCTTTTATTAAGCCAAGTTTCGATCTCTCTGTTCACATTAATTGGTAATTGTTTGTCTTGGAGGGATGCAACATACAAAGTCACCCTAAGAAGACTTTTTTTTTATCACTGTCAGCATGAAACCTGCCAACCAATGAAATAGTGAATTATTAAATGATCCTCATGGTGATGAAGTTGATGGGATAGACTTGGGTGGTTCTGGAGATAGTGGATTAGCCAATGGTAGATTCCAATGTGCAGGGTTCTATAGGGTCTTTGATTAGAGTAACCAACGAGGCAGATGGGTAAATGTTGATGGAACGTTGCCATCCAGGTAGACGTGGTCATCCCAAGACAACTGTTGTGCAAAAGGATGGTACTAATACCAAGCTGCCATCCATGCATGTCATACATTGCATTTATGTCTGTAATATGGACAGCTCTAAACTCCAGGCCAGTCCACATTGGCAGGCAGCCACAAATGGAACATTCCTGTTAACTTTGAGAGGGATACATTTCACAATGATGCATTCTGACTATGAACTTTCACAGCCTTCTCTTTTCAAGCACATTTGGAAATATACAGAACATTACTGAACTTTTCTGAATGCATTGTGGGGTTAATGTGTTCACCAGAAACAACAAATACATGTATTTATTTCTATGCAGAAAGCACAAGAGAAGAGTGGATGTTGCTTATGTTATAACCATGCCCATTTGTAAATTGCTTTTCACTATTTTGCAAGTGCTTGTTGGGTTAGTGATAAAACTTTGTAGGGAAGATAGCATCTAATGTTTATCATTCACACAAAGGTTCCAATCATCGATACATAGGTTCACCCAAAGGGTAGAGTCATGAAAATATTCCTGTCCAATAGTAAGCCTGTCTGGTGCTGAAGGGTAGTAGTTTCTTTTGCACTAAAGCATAGTGACCCAACTTTCTCCACAGCAGAAGGCAAATCTGTTTGTGACTTTCCCCATTGTGAAGCATTCAGTGGTTGCAGGTGAGCCCCCGGATCTCTGGGGGAGCCACGATTGCTCTGAGACACGGGAAGCCATGCAAAGAGGTTGCGGAGCCATGTAGGAGAACTGAAGCAGATGAGCTGGAAGCAGAGAGGTACACAGGAGCGCACAACAAACCCGGTGAGTTCACTGTTATAGTGTGACCCCAGAGCACTCCATGTTTACCCATTGCCTGAATCCAGACTCCCTTTTGAATACCGAACTGATATAAAACAAATTAATGATTATGACGCAAACCAAGCTGATGTCAAACAAAGAAGTTGCCATAATGAAGACTATAAAGATTGCACCTCAAGAAGGTGATTGTTATATAGTAGGTGATAATAATAGCCAACTACACGAAGGGGCAATATTTCAAGAAGGGAACCCAAACCACTATTGCCAAAGCCAACAGGGACACACACTATGGAAATTGATGAACAACCAGGGGTGCCTAAGTCATAAGAAGATAGCAGAACCGAACAGAGTGTGTGAAGAATATTGCCTAGATGCAGAGAATGTTGTAATCCCACTTTGCCAAAGCCAAAGAAGTGGTAAGCAGAGAAAGAGATATTATCAGCAGTGGTTATCAAAGGTGGAAAACGATTGGCAGGAGGGATGCCCTTCTAATAAAAGACGTTCAGGATGAAAGAAGCATTACTTTTCTTGCATGTGGCAAACACTTAGGTGTAGTAAATAGCACCAAAGTGATTCTGAAGAAAATCTCAAACCTAATTGTGTGAAGTAGAAGACATTGTTAAAACCTTTGACGTTGACCCTTACCAAAGAAGTACTTAGAAGTAGAAATAGAAGACATTGTTAAAACCTTTGAATTTGAACCTGACCAAAGAAGTAGTAGTTTGGCCTGCCAACGGAGTATACCAGGTAAAAGGACGTTGTACCAATCGGTTCTTTTCAGACAGAAGAGTATACACGAGCAGAGAACTGCAGTAGGTTGTCTTGGCTGGCAGGGGAGTATACCAGTCCAAGAGCTTTTGTAACCATTGCTTCTGTTCTGGCAATAATACACCAGAGCAGAGTGTTGTACAAGTGGAAAACCTGGCATGCGAGTAAACCAGGTGTAAGTTCATGAAGTACTGTGGTGGGATAAAGCTTATGACGAAGTAATTGAAGAATCACTCAAGTATTTTGATAAAGTAGTACTGAAGCTAAAGTGGTGCCAGAATATCCTGACAAAGGCATTTGTTTTGAAGTTAATGAAGTGTTGAAATATTCTTTGTTGATGACAAGAAACTATTTCCAGACCATTTTTTAATGTTTTGATGAAGTAGTAATAAAGCTAAAGTGGTGCCAATATACCGTGACAAAAACATTTGTTTTGAAGATAATGAAGTTCTGAAATATTCAGTATTGATGACAAGAAGCTGTCTCAAGACATTGGCTACAAGTGGAAAGAGGAAAGCTTTATTAAATAATTGTGAATTTTTCTTTGCAATCTAAGTTGGAACCTTTGTGTTGTCAAGTTGGATTAGAAAGAGAATTGAAGTGGAATGTTTTGTTATGACATAAGATTTCATTAACCTTTTTGAACATTTAAAGAAAAGCCTGCTTGAATCTGGGGAAGTGGAGTGCGCCCAGGTCATCAGAAGAAGCAGCTGTTGTGGTGTAATTTATACTGTCATATTTGTTGTTGTGAAACTGCCATATATTTCCTGATTGATTTATTGTGGATCTAAGTGTGAGGGACAGAAACCTTTTGTGTTAATAAAATGGCATCTTTTGAAAAACCTCCACAAAGTTGTCCACCTGGCATTTCTGACTCCTCACAGCAAGTTCTTAAATACAATGTCAGTGGGCAGACCCACTGGATTATAGAAAGGGTCTGATGTTTCTCAGTGCTGTGGGAATTAGGAATTGAATGTGTAGAACTCAGCACAGTGTGTGGTTGTACAGTGAGGAGGCTAGAGGTTGAGAGGAGGTGATAAGAAGGAATAAGGAGGTGATCGAGTATAGGTAGAGTGTAGAGGAGTTCAAGGAGGGTGAGATAAGATATCAGGGAGGGGACAACTAAGGGGGAAAATCGCAGCAGTGAAGAGGAGATGAAGGATGGTGAGATGTTCTATCAGAAGGAGGAGGGACCAGCTTGCAGCAGGAGGTGGTACAGAATATGAAGGGCATGAAAGAAGTGAAGAAGAACACAATGAGTTATCAGGAGGAAAAGGAGGGCCAATTAAGGAGTGGAGAATGAAAGGAACAGCCAGGTGGATGAAGGAAGGTGAAAGAAGTTAGAAGAAGGATGCAAGAAGCTTAAAGAGGAGCAGAGGAGGATAACCAGGAGTGACAAGAAGAGTTCGGGTAAGTTGCGAGGAAGAATTGAAAGAGGTAAGAGGGGCAGAGCATGGTGTGACATTGAGCAGGAAACAATGAGAGACTCATGAGGAGGAAAAAGAGAAGATGTATAGACACCAGGAATGGAAGATAGCTAAGGAGGATGTGCCCATGTTAACGGGCAGTGCAATAAAGAGGTTGTTGATACCCAAGTGCTGGAAGAGACTTTGGCAGGATATGCAACCACCACCAATGGAGTTGTACCTGATATCCCAGGATGCACTGTGAGCTTTGCTAAGACCCAACAGATGCTGACACCAGACCGTAGTTCAGAAGACCCAGAGCACCAGACATAGTGGAGTGGTGGAGTATCTAGGATGCATTTAGTCTAGGATGTCGGTCTTGTATCTTAATTTCAGCGCTACTTTGTTATAATACAACATTTTCCATATTTACTTATGTGAACCTGTGGCTACAAAGGATAAAAGTATTTCATCTGCCTTAATCTCTATGTAATTTGATATAATGTGTATGTAATGTAATGTGACATTGTCTAGCACCCTCTGCCACAGGCACTTTTGTGGACTCATTAAGCATGGCCTTAAAAGAACAGGGCTCTTGATTTTTAGTGTGATGGATGGGAGACAGATGTGAATAGTGCGTTGTTTGGTGCAGGCAGGCCAGAAGTACCAGTGTCCTCGGTGCTGATGTGATTTAAAGTGGTATGTGCTGGTAACACTTGGTGTGTGTTTTATCTAGAAGGACAACATGAAGATGGAGTAAATGTAAGCCAGCACCGTGAGATCAAGTTAGCCACTTACATGTAGTGTGTGTGAAATAATGAGAGATGGTAGCAGTCGAATTGATATGCTAGTGTGGTATTTTGTAAGCAGATTGCTGCTGTTGGTGGGGTATACTGTGTTGTTAATGTAGGTTAGTAGTTGAAGGAGACTTGGGCTAGTTAGTGGGGATGGAAGCATGATTGGGTTAACAAGGTCCCCCGTCTTAAACATTTCAAGGCTGTAGTCACCTTTTTTAGTTCCATTCAATTGGTCATCTTGTGTGGCAATTCTGTTGAGCCATTATCACTCTTGCAGTTCAGACTCTATTAACTGCAGAGCACAAGGTGTTCGGACACAGTTGGGTTGAACTCCCAAATGTCTTTGCTAAGGCATGTGTGTGGCATGTTAGTGAGGGTAAGCAGAGTAGGCCCTCTGTCTGTTTGTCCTAGTTTGCAAGTTTGTTCCTTGTGGTGTTGTATCCCACCAGGATATTTGTGGGTCAATCTATGTGGTGTTCATTCATGATGTAAAAGGTTCTGAGGCATATGGCCACAGCAGCTGTGTGTCCATTTGTCTCATTGTTTACAGCTGATTCATGCCGCAGAGACTGGGATGTCTATTGGTTCAAGTTGGTCGAGTCTAAATGTAAAAAAAACACATTTTGCACCAAAGATAATGGAATCAATTTTCAGGAATTGAAACAAATGATCTGTCACTTGAATAGTAAGTGATGTAAATGGTATAAATGACTGTAATTTAACAACAAAGTGCAATAACAGAACATGTATTGTAAATGTACTGCAGATTTAATGACTTCAGTATATTTGTGTATGCCTTGTTGCACCCCAGGTAATCAATGTCAGATCCCAGAAAGGTCTTCATAAATGTGAAGATAGTAGGAAGATCCCTTTCATTAATATGCCATAATATGTGTGTCTTCAAGCATTGCTTTCACGTCCAGACTTTTTTAAAGCAGGTATAATGTTAATTCCCATATTGTGGGTTGATATGTTTAAATTCTATAATGCTTTGAGAACTTTATTATCGGGACCTGCTCTATGAAATTCATGTTGGGTATTTCCTTGTGTATATCAAACTAGGGCTTAAAGATCCTCCTTTTTTTCTTTAAAACCACAGATGATATTCTTCCAATATTTGCATACAGTCACCTGGTGGGCAAGTCTGTGACTGGTGGCTATGTTTACAGAGGATGCGAATCCCCAAATCTCAATGGGCTCTACATATTTGGTGATTTTATGAACGGGTAAGTAATAGATAATGTCTTCTGATCTTGCTTTTTATCAGTAAGAATGCAAAGGGCAAGGTGTGTGGGCTTTATGATCAAAAGAGAGAACATGTTTGCATTCAGATTGAGAGTACATCAGCAGTATTGTGAGAACAATGATGGCAAGTTTCTGAAGTATCCCCCATCTTCCTCCCAGTCCTTATTGCTCATAGGATGCATCGAACGTTTTCTCCCTTAACTCATGTGATCTGTTTCACAAGCTTCCCCACCATAAGCATATCTGTCAATTGAACACATACACATAAATCGGTGCCTGTGGAATGCTAATCCTTTTTCAAACATAGATTTCTCTTTCACCTGAAGTATTTAGTTCATTCTATTCTAGCCAATTGCAACTATGTCTCAGTAAACTCTTTGTTTGGATATGATATGATGTGGCATTTATAACGCCCCTGTACACAAGTGTTTCTAGGTGTGACAAGAACTGAGTGAAAAAGAAAGGGAGGACAAAATAACAATCTTATTAGGCCTTGTGTCATTCAGATCGCGCAAGTGCGGTAGGAAGAGGGAAAGGGAGAAGTGCCAGGCGGAGGGGAAGGGGGAAGTGCAGTTAACTCACAGGTGCAGCCAGCGGGTGGCTCGTAAGTGCAGAGAGAAGGGAGTGTAGGGTTGCAGATATAGACTCTTAAGTGCTGGGGAGCCCCGAGGCAGCGTGAGGACAACTGGACATGCAGGAGCCTGGGCCCGGGTTCAGAGGGTGACCAGTGCGCAGAGCAGTCAGGTGCATCAGCAAGGGAGAGGATGAGAGAAAGTTGAAGTGAAAAGGAAGGTCTTGAGTTGCTTCCAGAACCAGAGGTGGTTCTGCTCAAGTTTGAAAGAGGCAGGGAGGCTGTTCCAGAGGAAGCCGCCAGCTGAGGAGATAGATCTGCCCCCAACTCTCTGCTTGGAGAAGCGTCTGACCCTCAGAGAGTTGGATGTGGATGAGCAGAGATCTCAAGAAGGAAGATGTTTTGGAAGAGAAAGTTGGAGGTAGAGAGGTGCCAGGCCCCAGAAAACCTTGTGGAAAATGCAGAGGGTCTTGAACTTGATCCTTGCAGCCACAGGGAGCCAGTGAAGAGATGTCAGAGCTGGAGCGATACGATCCCTGGGCTTGAGGCCAAGGACAAGTCTCGCAATCCTGTTCTGGATAAGTTGTAAAGGTTGAAGAGTAGAGCAGGAAGATATAAAAAGAGGCTGTTGCAATAGTCCAGCCTAGAGAGGACCAGAGCTCTGGAAACAGTGAGCTTCTAGGGGAAAGTGAGAAAAGGAAGAACAACTCTGAGGAGGTGCAGCTGATAGTTTGACTTCTTAGAGACATCAGAGTTGTGAGGAGAGCAGGAGAGGGTGGAGTCGAAGAGGACACCAAATTTCTTAGCCTCACAGGAAGGAGCAGGAGGAGGGTCCAGAGTGTGCGCCAGTGAGAGGAAAGGTGAGAGCGGGTGAGGAGGATCTCAGTCTTACTAGCATTAAGGCATAGATAATTTGCGGTACACCATTCCTGAATTGCGGCCTCAAAGTTTGGTATGAGAGAAGAAAGAGAGGTGGCTGAGGGGAGCCTGAAAGAGAGCTGTGTGTCATCCGCATAACAGTGAAAATTGGAGCAGAAAGTGGCGATGTGGTTGGCAAGAGGCGTCAGGTAGTGCTTGAAGAGCAAGGGAGAGAGTCTAGACCCCTGGGGAACACCACAAGTAGAAAGAGAGATAGAAGAGAGGAAAGACCCCTGTTGGACCCGAGAGGGTCAGTCATTGAGAAAGGAGGTCAACCAGGCGAGTGCCTGATTAGTAATACCAAGGTTGTTGCGGAGGCGATTGAGCAGGATGGCATTGTTGACTGTGTCAAAAGCAGAGGATTGATCGAGGAGAATGAGGACAAAAGGGAGATTAGAGTCAAGATTGGAGAGCAGGTCGTCATGGGTGTTCAGGAGAGCAGTTTCCGTGCCTCTGGCAGCTCTAAAGCCAGCATGGTGATCATGGAGGCAACCAACTGATTCAGTATGTAGATTAAGCTGGGAGATGGCCAGCTTTTCCAAGAGTTTGCCCTTGAAAGGAGTGCTGGAGATTGGGCGATAGTTAGCCAGACAGGAAGGATCAGCTGAGGGATTCTTCAGGAGAGCGTGCACAAGAGAGTGCTTAAAGGGGAGGGGAAAGTTCCAATGGCAAAGGAGTGATTCCAGAAATCAGCCAAGGCTTGAGCAAGCGTGTTGATGCAGTCCTTGATGGTTCAGGATGAGCAGAGGGGAACCTGCTTTGACAAGACTTTCATAGATCGGACTTTTCTAGAAAAGTAGGCAGGGGTGAACAGGGGAAGAAGAAGAAAGGAGGAGGAGAAATAGCCTCAGATGGGTCAGGGGTGGTAGAAGAGGAGGAAGAGGAAGAGGGGGTAGAGGAAGAGAGGGTGTACAGGATTTCCTGGGTTTTAGTAGTGAAATGAGAGGCCAAGGCCGTGCAGAGTGCCTGGGAGGGAATAGGAGAGGTAGAGACTGCAGCAGGATTGGCCAGCTCCTTGTAGATTTTGAAATGTTTGGCCGAGTTTTTCGATGCTGCAGCGATGCAAACTTGGGTGTAGCCTCTCTTCTTAGAAAGGGCAGAGAGTCTTCACTGCCTTTGGAACAGGCGGCAGGCCAATTTGTCAGGGGATGCACCGGATGCCCTCCACTTCCTCTCCGCCGCCCTGCACTTGCATTTAAGAGCAGCAATGTTGGAATCATACCAAGAGTTGCACTTGGATTTGGCTTCAAGCAGATTCTCATGACAGAGGCAAGGACAGCCAGAGTGTTAGAGATAGAGAGAAGAAGTTTAGAGAGGGCTGTGTCAGGGTGTGAGTCAGTCAAACGTGCAAGAGTAGGAGAGAGAGAAGCAGGGAAAGCCTCAACTGACACACACTTCATGGGTCGGATGACCGAGAAGGTAGGTGGCAGTGCTGGTGTCGGCATCACCTGCGGTGAAGAGAGAGAAAGGTGGGAAGAAAGGAGAAAGCGATCACTCCAAGAGAGAGGAGTGGTGAGATGGTGAGAGAAGGGAAGGTCTGAGGAGATCAGAACATCCAGGGTGTTCCGTGCAGAGTGAGTCGGGCCAGAGGGAAGAATAGAGAGAGAGAGAGAGAGAATTACAGAGGTTGCATAGGAGTCCTGAAGAAGGGCTAGTAACGTTCAAGCGTATGTTCAAGTCTCTGAGGAGAAGTTGAGAGGTAGAGGCAAGGAGCGAGGAGGAGAGGTCAGCCCACTCAGAGAGGAAGAGGTCGACCTGGCCAGGTCGACTGTAGAAAGCTCCCACAGTGAGAGAGAGGCCAGGAGAGATAGAGAGCCTGTAGACCAGGCATTCAAAGGAGGAGCAGACCTGCATTGGGATGATAGAAGCAGGGATACCCTCTGGGAAAATCTAGGAGTGTTCAAGAGGAATTCTCAAAATTAAATCAGCAGCTAATAAAAGGCTTCTTGAAATTATATCCTCCTCAACGTTTCCGTATCAACATGAATAACAGCCACTCACGAGTTGTATGCCCAAACTCTTATTTTTGAAATATTTCTCGTGATTGCTCTTACGGTTAGGTTGGCAACAATCAAGTTTTTTATTTTTAGCATAATACACATTTCAAGAATCCAATTTTCTGAGGTAGTTTTCAAAGTAAGGCTTTAAAAAAGAAACTTTTTTAGGAATGTACTTTATGTTACATTCATTGACACATTGCACACATTTGTTAACTGCAATGAAATACTGTCAGAGGGATTTTGTGAGGTTCGCGATTTGTTGTGCAAACACTCATTCCTCACATCACCAATAGGATTTCAGACTCGCATTACATTGAAGGAAACAGCCTTTGCATGGTCGAGTACAGCACAGAGAATCCCACACTTGTCAACTCACACGCACATTCTCTGACCTCTTCCCCAACATTCTTTGGAGTCAAGTCATGTGCAGGCCGAAGGAAAACAGATCATAGTTTGGCTGCTGGAAGGATGAGACGTGGTTTCATTTCTCTGTTGTTGTGTAATGTAATTTTGGCCGGTGTAGTGAAAGAATGTTGCAGTAACTGAGCTATTCACCTTTGCGGAGTGTTACTTACTACAATTTCACTAATTGTGCAATGTATGTATTTTATTTTATGAAAAAAACATGTCTGGTGTCAAAGTATGTTCGAATTGTAACTGAGCTCAGTAATTTATAATGGAAAGAAAAAATATAAACACAATATTTCAAAAACAAAACTGCATATGAAGTGTTAGCACAGAACAAGATTGCAAGCAAATTACGCGGAAATTACATATGCATATGAAAAACCCCAAAACATCAAATTTTCAACAATATCAATGACAATAAGTGTGGCGGCTGAGTAGGCAGTTTAGCTACTAATCACCCTTATACTAGTGCAGAGCAGAAGTTATGTTGTCGTGGGAAGTCATTCGCTTTCGAAGGCCTTGGTAGAACTTTGGTTATGTCTAAAATGTATATAACAAAATGACTACTAAATGTGTTCAGCAATGGAAACTGATTGCTATTTAGTTTGGATATTGTTATTCGTCAGAAATAGAACGAATTACAATGTTAAAAGCTATAGTATGCTAATGTCTACCACATCATGGCAAAATGCTTCCAAGAAGAGACATTAATAATGCTAGCACGTTGGGTGTATTCAGTGCATTGCGCAGGAAGAACACTATAGTTAGTGTGTAAACTTCTAAAATGTAAGATTTTATTTTTCATGTAGTCGACTTATGGCTTTACAGGAAGATAAGAAGGGTAAACAGTGGAAGAAACGAGACATCTGCATGGGAGACAATGACACCTGTGCTTTTCCCAAGCTGATCAACAACTACAGCAAGTTCATCATCTCGTTTGCGGAAGACGAAGCAGGTAAACAAGCCGGTCTGCCCAGTCATTTCCCTGTCAAGTACTTGTGTGGGGGAATATGTGAATGCAAATGGGGGTAGTGTGCTTAAAAGTGTGCTTCATATGAGCCTATGTGTAAAACAGAATTTCGGTCGTGCAAAGTACCTTTTCATTCAATCAATAACTTGGAGAACATGATGAAAAATCTTAAAAATGGCAGGTCATTGAAAAAAGGACAGATGATGGTACACATTTTAAGATATTTAAAACATTGAGACATGCATACTATTGCTCACATTTATTCATATAAAGTCCGTGTAAATGTTTACTTTAGAAATCATGCCAAATAATCCCTGTAAACACAGGGCATCGTCCCCTATTGATTAATATTACATTGTGAACGTGTTTTCAACAAGGGGGTACTTAAACTTGTACTAACTAATTCTGATGAGATTTTACAGATCATTGGGAGCGGTAGGGAAGGCAATATCACTCACTTCAAACGTCAACATGTTTCTGTGTAATGGCTTCTGTTGGACCTGCATCTGGATTCACAAAAAATAACGCAAGTGGAAAAACACAGAGGATGTGCTTTTTTAATTTAATTAGTTTAACGAATGCACAGGACACCTTATTCTCAAAGGTGACCTGCACATTTGCATTAGTTTTAGTAATTGACAGTTCACCTTGTTCTCAAAAATGACACGCACCTTTCGGGGGGCTGGACAGCAATGCAGAAGATGTGCTAGCCAGCCCTCTTGCGTACATTACTGATGGAAGTACTAACTGTAATACAATAATGTATTACAGGCTACCAGCACCCGTGTGGGTCCTGGGAGCACATTTCATAGTAACAGGCCCTGTTGTGTAATAGAAGTACAAGCGGGACATCAGCGCGTCATGTCTCTGCTTTTCCACTACAAAATGGAGGACAGCATCAGGGATGGCCTTCTCATGTAATCTGCACTCCACTGTCCCTGTTTGATACAGGATCAGGACAATGAGTTTGTGTTCTGTACATTTTAAAGCACTTCCTGATTTTAAATACAGAATGCACTTTAAGATACACAGAACCGCCCTCTGATTTGTGAACAGGGGATAACAGAGATCATTTGAATGAGGGAATTAATGATAGACCCGGGGCATTACCTGACTGGATAATGGCCTCTCCATCTCAGGATCTATTGTTATTAGCATCCACGCATGTCATACCAGGATTGTAATACTTATTTTTTTTCAAGTTCAGAAGCAGTGTGTACAATACACGATGGCCACCATTGAATAGGTAGAAGGGAACGACACATAGTGCCTTCTCCCTTTCCATTGCACCCATTGATGTGACATGGATGCTCCGTAAACACTTGCGGGACAAAGGAGTGGGGCATGGATGGGGGTATTAGATATGTGGAAACGGGGTTGGGGATTAGCGGAACAGGATGGGGAGAGCGCTTACCTGGGTCCCGGAAGGGAAGATGGCGGCCTCTCGCTCTGAGGAGGCTCAGAACAGGGGCTTTACCATGCGGCAAAGCTCCTGTTCTCAATCTTCTGATTGGCTAGAAGGCCACCATACCCTACTCGCCGGGTGCTAATAGATCTAATAACGGATCTGGCGTTTTTTTCTCTGGATATTCTAAATTTTTAATACTGGATGTTTTACCTCTGCCGCCAAACTTTTGATCAGATACACTGTGTGCAAAAGTTAACAAATCCAAATGAAAGTGATAATGTGCACTAAAACACATGTGATGACGTTTCGTGAAGTCTTTGCTGCGGTCTATAATTAACACAAAAATCAGTAGGGCTCATTTTCCTACTTGCAAACAGAAAAAGCATGTAACATCTTGCAAGAAACGACTGGATTGAAACACAAAATAGGAAGAATTCCTACAAATCAACACGAAAATGTGACGGTGATGCACGGGCACTAAATGCTCTCCCGCACTATCTCAGCCTATTTCCTGACCGACACATCAGAGACACGTTCCTAAGGTTCAGATTGAATTTACTGCAAACCCAGGAGATCTTGGAGAAAAGATGTCCCAATAAGGAAATTACAAAATCGTGCAGATTCTGCAAAAAAGAAGAGGCAATAGAAACAATCAAACACATTGTTATGGAATGCGAAGCACTAAACAATGAACGACTTGCATTTAGTCGAAAATACTCCAGTGCCCCGACATAATTAGAAAAATCTGAATGCTGGTTAGAGATATTGATTTGAAACAACAGACGCATGGTCACAACCATTGTATATTTCTGGACAACTATATCGGCTGATGGATATGTGGTGGAAGGATGAACAATTCAAAGACTGATGGAAGCGACTTGCTCCTTGCTCCCACATGAAACAATAGCCATCTGGATGTCCTTGGCCAAGGATAAGATAAGTGGACAGAATTGAACGTAATAATGAATGTAAATGCAGAAACGTGATTTTTTATGTAAATTCTATATGTAAGGTTTAAGACACAAACCATAAACATTTAATAAAAAAAATAAAAATAAATAAAAGCATGTATAAAAAGCATGCATAAAAGTTGTACACATGCTTTTTACACTCTGGCAGATTATCAGTGTGGTGTACGGTGACGACGAACCACATAGTAGAATTGCTGCTTCAGCCACCAACATCCTCTCCACCATACACATCCGCATGGTTTACTGCCAGCATCTGATTTTGATGCTGGTGGTAATGCACTGGATTTCTATGGAATCAGCCACCTTTTTACTCCTACAAAAAGCATAGGAATCCATTGTAATCCATTGTAAATGCGGCCTGACATGTCGAAATGGCAGGCAGCATTTACATTATTTGAATTATGAAGCGAAATAAAGAAAGAGTAAATGAGGTTTCACTTAATCTTACTGCATTTTGCACTTGGTCGTGCAAATAACAAAAACTGAAGGAGGGGACATTTCTGCATGCAAGCGCAAACATAACAACTCCCCTCTGTGCATTCATGCAGTTTGATAAAAATGACAATCAGTATCTTCTTAAGGAAATTTTGCAAAAAAAGACAGTCACTCAGAAATATTTCATGTGCTTGATTTATGGCTTGGCAACAGCCCTAGCAACCATCAGGAATGAGGGGAAGACACTGCAATGGAATTCTCCTTACAAAAGCCCTAGTTTTGGCATGTAAAAAAGGAGTGAAAAAACAGCACCTCTTTTCCGGTGTTACACAGCCAACACACAACTCTCTTTCTGGCTGCCTTCCCTTACCTCCTACCTCCTCCTCCTCCTCCTCCCCCCCATACCTGACTACCTGACTGCTAATCAGGCATATTGCTCTGCCAATGATCGCTGCCTCAAAGCCAGCAAGACAGAGATCCTTCTCATTGGGATGCCTGCTCCTATTTTTCCCTCACTCTCTGGCCAGTCTCCCTGCTTCCCCTGCGCTCACCCACTTGTTAGGCAAAAAACCTTGGGATCATTTTTGACCCCGCTCCTTCCATCTCTTCACACATCACAGACCTTGCCAAGAAGTTCAATTTTCAGCTTCATCTACTCAGGGGCATTCTACCTTTCCTCACCTTCCCCCAGAAGCTCAATGTCTCCAGAGCCATGGTTCTCTCTAGACTTGGCTACTGCAATAGCCTCTTCCTCAACCTTCCTCTCTCTTCCCTTTGCCCCCTCCAACTAATCCATAATAGGACTGCAAGACTTATCCTTGGCCTCAAGCCCAAGGACCGCATCTCTCCAGCCCTACAATCTCTACACTGGCTTTCAGTGACTGCAAGGATCAAATTCAAAACCCTTTGCATCATCCACAAGGCTGTCTGGGTCCTGGGACCTCTCTACATCCAGTTTCTCTCCCAAAATACCTCCCAGCCAGAGTCCTTAGATCTTCTGGCTCCAACTGTCTGCAGGTCGAATGTTTCTCCAATCAGAGAGTGGGAAGTAGATCCCTTTCCTCGGCTGGCGCCTCCCTTTGGAACAGCACCCCCGCCTCAGACTTGAGCCGGATCTTCTCAAGTTCTGGAAACTTCTCAAGACCTTCCTTTTCTCCTCTTCCTTTTCTCTTCCCCTACCCTGCTAAACTCTCCACCTGCTGCTGTGACTGGGGCCTGGTCCCTTCAGAGTCATACAGGGACCAGACCACGCCGCCCACCAGTCCCTCCCAGCATCCTTTGCCAGCACTTGCCCTCGGGCTCCCTTTCCCTGACTATCCCTTCTTAGTCCTCCCTGTCCACTGCACTCTTCCTCCCCTCTTTCCCCTGGCACTTGCTGACTTGGCCTGACCAGCACTTGCCAGCCCCCACCCGTGGGGGTATCCCACTCCTGCACTTCTCCCTCATCCCCCACCCCCTTGCACTTATCACCTTGTTGGATTGTCACAATGCCAATATAACCATCCTTTGTTGTATTCATGTTATTTCCCATGTCCCTCCCACCCCCCGTTCCCCATCTTGCCTGGAAACACCTGTGTATAGGTGCCTTACAAATGTCCCATAAATAAATAAATACAATAAAATAAATTATCACTAAAAACAAGTGGACGTCAGCATCAATTATCCTGTGGGTTCTTGAGATGTTTTTGTTGGCTGATCTGTCATTAATCAACACAATGGTGAGGCGTTTGTTCCATTTTGTTGTATTACTTTATTCATCTTCTTGGAGGGTTTAATGGGATGTTGCTGGTGGGGTTGAACTAGATAATTGGCTCTAAGTGTACAGTTAGTGGGTATTCTGATGTGCTCCGAGTGTCTCATGTTTCATGAAATGGTGTATTGGGATGTTTATCTTGCCTTGAATTTTCTGGGAACCTGATATGTTTTGGTTGATTTGCTCTTCTCATGTTGCTATCTGTTGTGCTCCTGGGTGTATTGGAGTTGAGGGTCCAGTCACTAAGTCTCACAAGGTGCGTGACCATGATTGGTTTACACAACCTCATAGCTGACCTGTTCCCAATAGGTATTGCCACTGCTACACTTAAGAAAGACATTTCCTCTGAACTTCCATCCATCTATTTCCATTGATTAGCCTGCACAGTTCTTCTTTACCCACTGACTCTCTCTGTCAGCCGGTTTTGACCAATGCAGGGGGGGGTAAAACTAGATATTGCCAAGCTCTCTCGCTTCCTGCTACAAGTCAATCCCACTCTCGCAACATGGCATCTGATCTCTCCCTGTTGGGACATGGATCTTTTGGGATCAACAACTCATGAGATGAGACCTACAACAATGGACGACAACCTATAACAACTCTCCACCGGTAGTTAATGCTAAAACCATGATTGCTGATACATACCACAGTGTTAAGACTGAAAGAAAGGTGACCACACAAATGCTACATAGTTTTGGCTTATAGCACAGTGTTCTTCACAGACTCATTAAACAAATTGTACAGTAGAAATGTACTGGTAAGCCCATCAGTAATATTTACTACTTAATTGAATTTCTTTTTGGGTCATTCCCTCAAGACCCCTGAGTATTAGTGAAACTCCACAGGAAACCAATGGCCAGGTACCAGGTTATACAAACCAGGCATGGCCAAAGAAGGTAACTATGATTAAAACCATCCATCTCATGAGGCTTGGTGACTGGACCAGACATGGGCTTGAGCCACTTTGGAGAACGTGGTTGAGCTAGTAAGGCCATCTGCTAACTTGCATTTATGTAGCAGTTGGGGATGTTTTGGGTATTGAAGATATAACACACATGGTTTAAGGAAGGCTACCGGCATATCAATGGTTGTGACAAGCAATATACTGTTTTTGTAAAGACTCCAGGAGCTTGTAATTGCCAGGATGTGATCAATTGATGAGGTCTTGTTATAGGTAGGCAGTGGATAGTAAATAGGTCTACTGCCTTGAGTGTCAGCACGGAAAACGGCAGCTCCTGACATGACAGTTGATGTCCCATCATTAGTCTGCAGAGGATGAAAATATTGCCTTTTTAAAAGTAATGCCAATCTCATTTGTGGGTAACTATTTACAGTTGGTTCAGGGCATGCCATGATGAAGTTTGAATGCACGTTTTGGTAAAGTGATGAAGCCATGGCGATAGTGAGCATACTGCAAACATCATTTTCTGAGGTAGGGGGGAGCCGGAAGCCCAGTCAACTGTGATGACAAGAATGATGTAAGGAGACACTGGTGCTGTACGTGCAAGGAGAGCCCAAGTAGCTCTGGACCTGAATGTCTAAAGCAGCTGAGATCCTACAGAGCAAGTACAATCAAGAACCTGGATGAGACAGGTGGATGTAGATCTTTTTTTTGTTAATCTGAAGTTCTGGAATACCCTAGGAATTATGGTTTGTGGCGAACACCCGATCCGGCCGGCCGGATCGGGTGTTAAGGCCATTAGCACCCCAGGTTACCAAAGCGGCAACACAGGATGGAAAAAAAAGGAGTATCCTTCCTACAACGGGACGCACACGTCCCATTGTACGAAGGAACATTCTTTACCAACATGGCCACCATGGAAAGGGAAGGCAGGGCTCTATACAGAGCCCCTCTTCCCTTTCCATGACAGCCGTTCTGCGCAGACAGGAAGGTGCGGCTGCGGCGACGAGTGGTGCCGCAGCTGCAATAAGGTAAGTTGAGGGTGGAGGGATTAAGCATTTTAAAAACGGGACGGGTTGGGGGAAAGATGGCGGTGGTGGGAGCCAGTCATCAGGCAGCTTGGGATGGGGGCTTACACCGGCGGTTCAAGCCTGCATTCCTAGCCACCTTATTGGCTGCTCTCCCTACCCCGGTGCTAATGTGCTTAATGCCTTTGGCTTTGAAAGGGGACTGCAATCTAATCTGTGGTGTACCATAGTTTAGTGTTAATAATTTTCAGTACTGACACAGAATCAGGGGTTGTTGGGACTGGAAGGGTGAGATGCTGGGCTTAAAATGATCCGGTGGGAAGTTTTGAATGATATAGAAGGGGTTTTTGTTGATGTAGGCTGACCTCTGCTAAAGAGGTGAGACAATTGTTTTGTGGAAAAAGAATGGGAACCAGGTCTGTCCATTTGAGTGTAATAGGACCAAGGCATGTGAGGGAGAGCTGTGCAAAGATAATGAATTGAGTGTTTCCTTTGTAGTGGGTAGGGTCATTCTTGTGTCAATGAAGTCCAAGGGAGGCCAGAAGTGCATGGAATTATTTTTCTCATGGTTTGGTAGGGTGAATAATTGGGAGATTAAAAGTATCCAAACAGATGTTTCTAGTGTTAGAAATGGTGGTGTTTTTGATGAACTATGATCAATCATATAAGAAAGCTGGGACCAGTAAATGATGAAATGGGACTGCGCAGAGCAGAATTGGATCAAAGGAGAATGTGCGTTCCCGGGTAACGCTTGAAGGCTTTGCAAATGTTTCCTTACAAATGAACAGTAAACAAATAAGGTTTTTGCAGGAGACAATGGGCAGATGGCAATTTTTCTGAATGTGGTAAATGGTTACCTATCCATCAGGAAACAATACATCAAAAATGGGAGTAAAGGTGGTCACAAACAAAGCTCTAGTGATAAATACAACATCCAGGCTGTATTGTGTGACTGTGAGTCGAGTAATGGTTGCATTGTGGTTGTTTGAGTTGGTAAGTAAGGATTGATAATGGTGATAGGCTGGCTCTAACAGCCTGAAACAGGTGTTGTCATAGGAATCGGATTTTGGCTTTTGCTGTGATGATGAGTCTGGATGGCGTGAGTGAATCTCTTCATTAACTGATGTGAGACTGTTCCAAATGTCCACAGCTCAATAACATACTTCTTCTTGATGTGAATACAAAGTGATTTATTCCGGCCATTATTTATTCAGTACACTTATATTAAGGATTCAAAATTATATTTGCATTTTACATGTATTTTACATATCTGCATGGAACATTTTAACAGACACGTTAGGTGCTCATTTGGTCACAGTCATTACTAACAGGATTGTCTTTCTGTAACACCGTGAGTAAGCCCCAGAAGAAAGGGTCTTGAGGGCCAGGGAGGGCATGGCATGTGGCCTGTTAATGTACATTTCTTTAATTGATTTTGCAGTCAAGGCAGCTGCCAATGAGCAGTCTGAATATCAATTGGTTGTGGGAGCAGATTGGTTGGCTGAGCCCTGGGTAGTTTGTGCAGGTGGCCTCTGAGGATATTAAGAGTGCCCATGTGATGAATGGCTTTGGGGTTAGTGTGGGACCTTGAGTGTAGACTGCTTGACTAAGGAGGTGTCTGCTACAAAGCTGCTGGTATGGAGGTAAAGGTCGCTGAGGAGAAGGGATGACCAGAAATACATGTTATTGTGGCCTATCTCATTTGTCAGTGAATGTGAACATTAACTGAATGAACATTATAGGCTAGTTGACCTTCCAGACAAATTCCAATAGGGGGAGCTGATCTTAGATGGCGTTGGTTGTCAACCTTACTCAGCAAGGGAACACAGTTCCCCAGATAAGTAGCCACATTGATCTTGGGGGGCAGTTTTATCTTGACACTATAATCATGCTCTGCCTTGAAGCTGAAGAGTATATGAGCATGGAAACATGATTCCATTAAGCATGTGGAGCGAAATTATAGACAGTACATAATTGCTATTTAGTTGCCATCATATGTCAATAACGTATCTAAACCATTTGCAATTTTTTTCTCACAATATATGACATCTAATAAATTAATATGTTATATTCCTAAAAATGCTTCTTTTGAGTTCCTTCTCCATATTCAAGGACTGATGTGTAAAACAGGGCTCTTGGAATTTGCATTGTATCTTAATTCTTATTAGTCATTCTCTGTCTGACTTTGCTCCCTTAATCCAAATGTCATGAAGGGGTAAAGGAAAGGTCTCACACTGTTTACACTCTTGTATGACTCTTACGACTGCATTGCCTTCTGAGTAAAGAAAATAAATATGATGTTTATGTTCTTATTTTTACATCATGCATTTGCCCATATCATTGGAAAAATGAACTATGTATGTGATATATTTTGTCATGTTATTTTAAATTACTTGGCTATTAGTTAAATATCAAACTGACATGTGTGTGGCTTTATAACACTGTGGGCAGCTGGCTATTAGATAGCTTTATCTAAATAGATTTAGGACAGCTTCTAGTCTTTTAGCTATACATACACACACATATTATACACGGGTTGTGGAAGGAACACCACCGTGTAGTTACGATTGCATCACATTTTCCATACAAAAAGAAACATCACTTTCCTCTGTCATGCTTGATCATGTCTGTGCAACCACCAAGTATGGCCGACCTTAAGTAAATAGAGTTTTTTGAGTGTACATGACACATTTTGTGAAGTTTCATGACTATTTTCATTCTTTAAAAGCAATGACAAACAAGCCCATACTTCAGTTTAGGGAGACTGGGGTTTTCCATACACCCCACAAAGACATGTACCTAAAAACTGTGTGCTTCGATTCTCAACAAAACAGAACAAGCCAATTTGAAGATTGTAAACTTTGCTCAGTGCAACATGTACTATAATGTGGCCATGCCCAGAAACGGTGAAACGACCCACACAGAAACAAGTTGTCCATGTTCTGGCTTGTTTAAAAGATACACTATACACATATGAACAGAAAACAGAAGCACCATACACGCACACACAAACAACATCTGTGTCTTAGACATTCACTACCAAAATAACAGACTATACCGTTAGCAAATATTTACACGGGCTTTGTAGAATAAAGGCAGCATTTTTTGTTCTTCTCTCAGGAGGATAGGTTTATTTTTTTTTTCAATACAACTTCTAAAAGAATAATCATTCAAACATGTGTTTTCTGTTGCTTTCCAAGTAACCTCTGCACATATTCGTTGTTGGTTGTTTTTGAAGCTATGAAATACATTGAATCTAAAAATCAATCCCGAAAATGAAATGTGACTTTGGTTGGGCCAGGGTTTGACATTCATTCTAAAACTAAGAAGCATGTTCCAGGCAGGCCACATTTCAAACACAATACAAGATCTCAGACAGTGCACAAATTAAAGCAGGTGACATGTTAAATCTCGGAAAAAGGGCACCCATTGCCATTGAATGCTGGTTTGCATAGTTAATGAGAAGACAGAACCACAACAAAGCGTGTCCTTACAGGGAATGTTCGCACCAAGGGCAGATATTCAAGTCATTTTTACCTCACATGTTTTAGGAAATAGCAATGTGCATACATTACTGTCTTGTGCCATACAGAGTCTGAAATATGAACATGACAATAAATATCACTCTTTTCATGCAATGAGAACTCTCAGATTTTGAGGATTTTACTACAATAAAATATTGTTTTAAGCCAAGAGCTTTCGACAAAAAATACACACCCACCATGCTTGCAGATAAATACATTTCTTCAGGCACGACACAGCAGACTGGCACCTAGAAATACCTGTGTATAGGGGCGTTATAAATGCCATATCATATCATAACAGACTAAAATATATGCCCCCATAACCCACTAAATATCACACCCCATGTTCTATTTCAGACATCTTACACTTCGGGTATGTATGCAACACACACTAGCACAGTTTTGAAAAAACAGAATTTAGAAGTTTAAAAAATAAAATCAGAATGAAAAATGACACATACTGATATTAAAGATACCTTACAAATTGTGCGTGTGCACAGTAGCAGGTAGTTATAGAGATTGTATTTGTATACAGGATAAACATTCAATGCACACATCTATCTAAATACTCAGTTCCTATAAGCAACTGGTTTTATGTGTTTAAGGGGCCTGCACATTCGCAAATGTATGTAGTCGCCAGACAGCTAAAGTGTGTTTTACAGGCATATTTTGCAAATAGATAACTCAAAAGAACGAAATAGCAGTCAAGAGTATATCCTGTGCGTGTGGTGTGATGTAGAACCTGTTAACATTATTGTGATTTTAAGTGTAGGTGGAACATGCCACATGCATTACTATGATATGATGTATCCCATGTGTTTTTCCTTTGACACATTATGGGAAAGCAATCAGTAGGCAATACTGCATATCATTTCTGAGCAGTGCATATGCTTAACTATGATACTGTAGAAAATGCCTAACAAGCCCGAGCAAGTGAACATTCCTGCTAGCATGAAAGCAACATGATTGTGAGTCATTGCTTTTACACGAGTAACCGAATATGTCATTAAGTGAGTGATATATACACCTGCATGAAAGTGACTAGGACATACGACTTTACAAAAACACTTTATAGAATGTATTCCTGACCCAAATTCAATAAAGGACAACAGAACTGACACTAAATGGGCCTAAGGAAAAAATGCTGCTTACATGTAACATAGCAATTGCTAGGAAATACATGGAATTTGTGGACTTAAGCAGTCATTGTACATTAAGAGGTCAATGTTATGAATTACTATTGCTTTTTGACTTTTGCATCACACCTTTTCTGCCCCCTTTTATTTATTTATTTATTATCATTATTTTTATTATTATTATTTTTTTAAATATATAATTTTTTTATGTTTTTTAATGAATTCTATTATGAATTTTTTTTTCTCAATATATTTTCATCATTATTGTATGGATAATTGTCTATTGTATCTCTTTGTTACACTGATTTCTTCTGGTAATATTTAATAAATTGGTTTAAGAATGGAAAAAAAAAATAAGATTGTATGTGCATCTCTTTTACCAGAAGATTTCTGAAGTTTGTATTGTTGTAGCTAGAACCTCCTAAAGTTAAATTTGCCAACAACGGAAAACAATGGACGAATTTATAGACTCTGTTGTAAGTAAGATCTCATGGAAAATGGATATGCCACACCAATAATTTGGCTGCGATTAAATTGATTCATTAACACTCTGTGGTGTTGAGGCTGGCTCTAGATTACTGTCATTTTTTTATTTATTTTTATAGCGCCAACAGCCCACAGGCATCAGGGCGCTGGTCAACACAAACACAAGGACAAGGACACAAATAGAAATCCACAGGACAAAACATAAGCAGCGGGAGAGGCGCTTAGGGCCAAATTATGCGAATAGGCAGGTTTTCAGATGTTTCTTGAACAGCGCGTGGCTTCCATTGGTGCGAAGAATCGATCTCAAAACTGAATATAAGCATCGACTTATGGAAGAGCATTCCAATGACATTACCGGAGTGAACCCTTTTAGAATGTGTACACATTTTATAACACTTACACGGGCGTATAGGTCTAAATGCAGGTTGATATAAATGCTATAGTAAGATGAACTGCACAGTTACTAAAGGCACAGTTGCAGAAATAACAACATAACACTTTTATATGAATCAAATCAGATGTTTACCTCATACATACATTTCATTTCTTGTCTTCTGTTAAATACACGTCTAAATGTTCGGGTTAAAAGGGGTTTGCTATTTAAGTCTTGCTCCAAAGTGAAGAAAGAAGAATGAAAGGATAAAAAAGGAACAAAGACAAAGGTGAGAAGGGAAGAAATTGAAAGAAGAAACTGCTATCAGAACCCACAAGTAATATTTAGGTATAACAGGGGAAACTATAGCACCCAGTGTGAGGGCTCAGAAATGAGAGGCGGACACAAACTTGTAATGTGTCTTATCTTATCTTATCTTAACATTATTTGTAGAGTGCATAGGTCGCCCGAAGGCATCATGGCGCTATAATCGCAGAAATGTACGAACAGACTTGGTGGAGCAGAGTGCTAGAAAAGAAAAGTCTTCAAGGCCTCAGTGGCACGTATGCAAAATGGGTGAGAATTTAATGCCCTAGCCGCAGCCACTGAGAAAGCACGGCCTCCAACCTGAGAGAGTCTAATCCTAGGGAGTTGAATGGTTTTAGAGGATTGGGAGCATAGCAATCTTCGGGGAGCGTATAGACAGAACTTCGCCTGAAGGCATTCTGCCCCTGTTTTATAGAAGGCTCTGTGAACCAAGCACAGAGACTTGAACCTAACATGCTGCTCAACTGGGAGTCAGTGGTGCTGACAGAGAAGCAGCGTCATATGGGCACTATACGGGGGTGGAGCACTGCTCTTATGGCCATAATTTGCAACTGCTGCGGACCGTGAAGCAAATATTGTGGAAGAGCCAGATACAATGCGTTACAGTAATCAATACCACTCATTTCCAGACAGGATACTACCGGTGCATTGACATTTTGAAGGGATATACCTTCCGTAGGGTCCTCAGGTTAAAATGTGCCTTATGACAGGTAGACAACACCTGTTCGTACATGGACAGAGATGCCATGATCTAAACACCTAGATCTTTCAACAACAAGGTGGGTAAGGGAAAAGGGCCTAGGCTGTCAGGCCACAACTCTGGGGTCCAAAACATAGAGGGATTAGCAGTGGCAACCACCAGCACCTCTGTTTTCTCACCGTTCAATTTAAGCCAGTTCCTGGCCATCCAATTGCCCACTGCCTTCAGGCAACTCCTCAGCCGACCAGCCGTCTCCGGCTGAGCTAGGTCAAGTCACACAATAATTTGTATATCATTGGCAGAGCAGTAGCACAGGAAGCCGTGCACGTGGATTATGCCCAGAAGTTGGATATACATGTTGAACAAGGTGGGAGATAGTGAGGGGCCCTTGGGGACTCCACACAACAGTGGAACTTGGCAAAGACATGGATTGTGAGCATCCCGCTCGAAAGGAAGATAACCAGGCCAAGACTTCACCAGAAAGGCACATGGAAAAGAGAGACGGGAGACCGTGGTAGAGTGGTCTATGGTGTCAAATGTCGCTGACAGATTCAAAAGGATCTGGGCACCCACCTCCCTGGTCCACCAGCCGCGCCAAGTCATCAACCACTGGTACCAAGACCGATTCAGTGCCTGGGCCAGGGAGAACGCCCAATTGAAAAGAGTCAAAGAAGGCTGAATATTCCAAAAAGGAGCTGAGACGCGGTGAGACAAGGGATTCCAGTAATTTTATCAAAAAGGGAAGCCGAGAAACAGGGTGAAAGTTAGACAGGACCAACAGGTCCAGACATGGCTTTTTAAGCAAGGGAATTATAAGGGCATGTTTAAGACCTTCAGGGATCACCCCTGAGGAGAATTAATCATACACTTCCCTGATCAACCGCAGAACAATCGCATCTGAAATATTTTTCAGAGTAGAGAGTGGTATAAGGTCACATGGCCATGCAGATTTTAGACTGTTATTAGATGCTTCGAATAAGATCTTTGTGAAAATGCTTTTGAAGGAGCTCCAAAATTGGGCTCAGGACTCTAAGTGTCTGGACACCTTTCAGACTGGGGTTCGGCAGGGAATGGGAACCTCCGTAAATAGTTTTGTTCTGGATTTACTCTCATCGCAGGCTAAGGCAAATGGCAGACCTGGACATTAGCAAGGCCTTTGACCACGCAAATAGGGCCTTGCTATGGAAATGTCTGCAAGAAAGGGGATGTCAATTGCCATTGGTGGGGATTTTGGAGGCCCTCCACGTGGGCACAAGGATTAGAATTAGGTGAGATGCCAAAGGAAACTATACACTGTGGATAGAGCCAAATAGGGGTTTGCGTCAAGGGTGTGTGTTGGCACCTTTCCTCTTTTGTTTCTATATCATAGGTATATTAGATTATTTGAGCCACTAAGGACTAACCCACCAAGGCTGGGGGAGCTCAAAAGCCAACACTTATTGTATGCAGATGACGGATTCATCTGCAATTTAACACCAATTTGTTTGCAAAGAGCCTTATACACAGTGGAAGAATTTTTGGGTAATCTGGACCTGCTAATAAACAAGTAAAATCTAAAGTACTGCTCTTAAAGGGAGGTATTAAAGACTGCAAACCTTTCACTTGGAAGTTGAAGGGCTATAGCCTTGAGGTGGTAAAAAAACGTAAGTACTTAGGGTCCGTAGTTTACAACAGTGGAGGGGGACCTGAGTTACTTATTGACCTCAAGGCTAGGTTTATGGGAGCCACAGTCCGGCTACGGCAGTTTGACTACAAATTTGGAAGATACTCTTTCCTCCCGGTGCTAAAACTGTACAAACAGCAAATCCTCCCAAAATTAATTATGGAGCACAGACCAGGAATGCCCAAATTGAGTGGTCAAAACTAGAAGTGATAGTCTGGAGAGGGGTGCTACGCCTCCCGCAGTCAGTTCCTTTGGTGGGGATATTATATGAATTGGGTCAGCTCACAATCCAGACAATGATTGAATGGGGGAAGCTTCGAATATTTGCATGTATGTTGTCCCCTCCTCCAGCGTCGATCTATGAGTGCTTGAACGATCTGTGGTTAAAAGGTTTGTGTAAGGCCTTATCGGTCTGTGGAGCGGATTGTTTAAAGATATTGCAAACGATTGTTGCATCATTAGAAGAGCTGAGAGCAGCAGCGTATCTGGTAAAGCAGAAGCATTGTGGATACGTGTGGACTTCACTTAGAGAGGGGTTAATGCTATATCAATGTTTTGGTGACCACATTGGACTATCAAGAATTATAACAATGTTGTCCCATAATTGAAGAAGCATCCGTCAATGATTATCAGGTCTCAAATCTTGAGATTCAAATTAAATCTGCTCCCAACTGAAGAAGTTGTGGGCAGATGGAACACCCCCAGCCCCCAGCACAGAGGGGCACCTGCCAGCAGGCCCCCACTCATGTCCCCTTGCACCTCCACCCCCCAGCACTGAGGGGCACCTGCCAGCAGGCCCCCACTCATGTCCCCTTGCACCCCACCCCCCAGCACTGAGGGGCACCTGCCAGCAGGCCCCCACTCATGTCCCCTTGCACCCCCACCCCCGAGCACTGAGGTGCACCTGCCAGCAGGCCCCCACTCATGTCCCACTCATGGCCCCCTGCACCCTCACCCCCTAGCACTGTGGGGCACCTGCAAGCAGGCCCCCACTCATGTCCCACTCATGTCCCCTTGCACCCCCACCCCCCAGCACTGAGGGGCACCTGCCAGCAGGCCCCCACTCATGTCCCACTCATGTCCCCCTGCACCCCCACCCCCAGGCACTGAGGGGCACCTGCCAGCAGGCCCCCACTCATGTCCCACTCATGTCCCCCTGCACCCCCACCCCCCGGCACTGTGGGCCACCTGCCAGCATGCCCCGACTCATGTCCCCTTGCACCCCCACCCCCCAGCACTGAGGGGCACCTGCCAGCAGGCCCCCACTCACGTCCCCTTGCACCCCCACCCCCACCCCCCAGCACTGAGGGGCACCTGCCAGCAGGCCCCCACTCATGTCCCCTTGCACCCCCACCCCTCAGCACTGAGGTGCACCTGCCGGCAGGCCCCCACTCATGTCCCACTCATGTCACCCTGCACTCCCACCGCCCAGCACTTAGGGGCACCTGGCAGCAGGCCCCCACTCATGTCCCCCTGCACCCCCGTCCCTCAGCACTGAGGGGCACCTGCCAGCAGGCCCCCACTCATGTCCCACTCATGTCCCCCTGCACCCCCACCCCCCAGCACTGTGGGGCACCTGCCAGCAGGCCCCCACTCATGTCCCCTTGCACCCCCACCCCCCAGCACTGAGGGGCACCTGCCAGCAGGCCCCACTCATGTTCCATTGCACCCCCACTCCCCAGCACTGAGGTGCATCTGCCAGCAGGCCCCCACTCATGTCCCACTCATGTCCCCCTGCACCCGACCCCCCAGCACTGAGGGGCACCTGCCAGCAGCCCCCCACTCATGTCTCACACATGTCCCCCTGAACCCCCACCCCCCAGTACTGTGGGGCACCTGCCAGCAGGCCCCCACTCATGTCCCACTCATGTCCCCCTGCACCCCCACCCCCCAGCACTGTGGGGCACCTGCCAGCAGGCCCCCACTCATGTCCCCTTGCACCCCCACCCCCCAGCACTGAGGGGCACCTGCCAGCAGGCCCCACTCATGTCCCCTTGCACCCCCACCCCCAGGACTGAGGTGCACCTGCCAGCAGGCCACCACTCATGTCCCACTCATGTCTCCTTGCACCCTCACCCCCCAGCACTGAGGGGCACCTGCCAGCAGGCCCCCACTCATGTCCCCCTGCACCCCCACCCCCCAGCACTGAGGGCTACCTGCCAGCAGGCCCCCACTCATGTCCCCTTGCACCCCCACCCCCCAGCACTGTGGGGCACCTGCCAGCAGGCCCCCACTCATGTCCCCTTGCACCCCCACCACCCAGCACTGAGGGGTACCTGCCAGCAGGCCCCCACTCATGTCCCCTTGCACCCCCACCCCCAGCACTGAGGGGCACCTGCCAGCAGGCCCCCACTCATGTCCCCTTGCGCCCCCACCCCCCAGCACTGAGGGGCACCTGCCAGCAGGCCCCCACTCATGTCCCACTCATGTCCCCCTGCACCCCCACCCCCAGGCACTGAGTGGCACCTGCCAGCAGGCCCCCACTCATGTCCCACTCATGTCCCCCTGCACCCCCACCCCCCGGCACTGTGGGGCACCTGCCAGCATGCCCCGACTCATGTCCCCTTGCACCCCCACCCCCCAGCACTGAGGGGCACCTGCCAGCAGGCCCCCACTCACGTCCCCTTGCACCCCCACCCCCCAGCACTGAGGGGCACCTGCCAGCAGGCCCCCACTCATGTCCCCTTGCACCCCCACCCCTCAGCACTGAGGTGCACCTGCCGGCAGGCCCCCACTCATGTCCCACTCATGTCTCCCTGCACTCCCACCGCCCAGCACTTAGGGGCACCTGCCAGCAGGCCCCCACTCATGTCCCCCTGCACCCCCGTCCCTCAGCACTGAGGGGCACCTGCCAGAAGGCCCCCACTCATGTCCCACTCATGTCCCCCTGCACCCCCACCCCCCAGCACTGTGGGGCACCTGCCAGCAGGCCCCCACTCATGTCCCCTTGCACCCCCACCCCCCAGCACTGAGGGGCACCTGCCAGCAGGCCCCACTCATGTCCCCTTGCACCCCCAATCCCCAGCACTGAGGTGCACCTGCCAGCAGGCCCCCACTCATGTCCCACTCATGTCCCCCTGCACCTGACCCCCCAGCACTGAGGGGCACCTGCCAGCAGCCCCCCACTCATGTCTCACACATGTCCCCCTGCACCGCCACCCCCCAGTACTGTGGGGCGCACCTGCCAGCAGGCCCCCACTCATGTCCCCTTGCAACCGCACCCCCCAGCACTGAGGGGCACCTGCCAGCAGGCCCCACTCATGTCCCCCTGCACCGCCAACCCCCAGCACTGAGGGGCACCTGCCAGCAGTCCCCCACTCATGTCCCCTTGCACCCCCACCCCCAGCACTGAGGGGCACCTGCTAGCAGGCCCCCACTCATTTTCCCTTGCACCCCCACCCCCCAGCACTGAGGTGCACCTGTCAGCAGGCCCCCACTCATGTCCCACTCATGTCCCCCTGCACCCCCACCCCCCAGCACTGAGGGGCATCTGCCAGCAGGCCCCCACTCATGTCCCACTCATATCCCCCTGCACCCCCACCACCCAGCACTGAGGGGCACCTGCCAGCAGGCCCCACTCATGTCCCCCTGCACCCCCAACCCCCAGTACTGTGGGGCACCTGCCAGCAGGCCCCCACTCATGTCCCCTTGCACCCCACCCCCAGCACTGAGGGGCACCTGCCAGCAGGCCCCCACTCATGTCCCCTTGCACCCCCACTCCCCAGCACTGAGGGGCACCTGCCAGCAGGCCCCCACTCATGTCCCCTTGCACCCCCACCCCCCAGCACTGAGGGGCACCTGCCAGCAGGCCCCCACTCATGTCCCACTCATGTACCCCTGCACCCCACCCCCCAGCACTGAGGGGCACCTGCCAGCAGGCCCCCACTCATGTCCCCCTGCAGTTCCACCCCCCAGCATTGTGGGGCACCTGCCAGCAGGCCCCCACTCATGTCCCACTCATGTCCCCCTGCACCCCCACCCCCCAGCACTGAGGAGCACCTGCCAGCAGGCCCCCACTCATGTCCCCCTGCACCCCCACCCCCCAGCACTGAGGGGCACCTGCCAGCAGGCCCCCACTCATGTCCCACTCATGTCCCCCTGCACCTCCACCCCCCAGCATTGTGGGGCACCTGCCAGCAGGCCCCCACTCATGTCCCACTCATGTCCCCCTGAACCCCCACCCCCCAGCACTGAGGAGCACCTGCCAGCAGGCCCCCACTCATGTCCCACTCATATCCCCCTGCACCCCCACCCCCAGCACTGAGGGGCACCTGCCAGCAGGCCCCCACTCATGTCCCACTCATGTCCCCCTGCACCCACACCCCCCAGCACTGAGGAGCACCTGCCAGCAGGCCCCCACTCATGTCCCACTCATGTCCCCCTGCACCCCCACCCCCAGCACTGTGGGGCACCTGCCAGCAGACCCCCACTCCTGTCCCACTCATGTCCCCCTGCACCCCCACCCCCTAGCACTGAGGAGCACCTGCCAGCAGGCCCCCACTCATGTCCCACTCATGTCCCCCTGCACCCCCACCCCCAGCACTGAGGGGCACCTGCCAGCAGACACCCACTCCTGTCCCACTCATGTCCCCCTGCACCCCCACCCCCTAGCACTGAGGAGCACCTGCCAGCAGGCCCCCACTCATGTCCCCTTGCACCCCCACCCCCCAGCACTGAGGGGCACCTGCCAGCAGACCCCCACTCCTGTCCCACTCATGTCCCCCTGCACCCCCACCCCCTAGCACTGAGGAGCACCTGCCAGCAGGCCCCCACTCATGTCCCACTCATGTCCCCCTGCACCCCCACCCCCCAGCACTGTGGGGCACCTGCCAGCAGGCCCCCACTCATGTCCCCTTGCACCCCCACCCCCAGCACTGAGGGGCACCTGCTAGCAGGCCCCGACTCATGTTCCCTTGCACCCCCACCCCCCAGCACTGAGGTGCACCTGTCAGCAGGCCCCCACTCATGTCCCACTCATGTCCCCCTGCACCCCCACCCCCAGCACTGAGGGGCATCTGCCAGCAGGCCCCCACTCATGTCCCACTCATATCCCCCTGCACCCCCACCACCCAGCACTGAGGGGCACCTGCCAGCAGGCCCCACTCATGTCCCCCTGCACCCCCAACCCCCAGCACTGTGGGGCACCTGCCAGCAGGCCCCCACTCATGTCCCCTTGCACCCCACCCCCAGCACTGAGGGGCACCTGCCAGCAGGCCCCCACTCATGTCCCTTTGCACCCCCACCCCCCAGCACTGAGGGGCACCTGCCAGCAGGCCCCCACTCATGTCCCCTTGCACCCCCACCCCCCAGCACTGAGGGGCACCTGCCAGCAGGCCCCCACTCATGTCCCACTCATGTACCCCTGCACCCCACCCCCCAGCATTGTGGGGCACCTGCCAGCAGGCCCCCACTCATGTCCCACTCATGTCCCCCTGCACCCCCACCCCCCAGCACTGAGGAGCACCTGCCAGCAGGCCCCCAATCATGTCCCACTCATGTCCCCCTGCACCCCCACCCCCCAGCACTGAGGGGCACCTGCCAGCAGGCCCCCACTCATGTCCCACTCATGTCCCCCTGCACCCCCACCCCCCAGCATTGTGGGGCACCTGCCAGCAGGCCCCCACTCATGTCCCACTCATGTCCCCCTGCACCCCCACCCCCCAGCACTGAGGAGCACCTGCCAGCAGGCCCCCACTCATGTCCCACTCATATCCCCCTGCACCCCCACCCCCCAGCACTGAGGGGCACCTGCCAGCAGGCCCCCACTCATGTCCCACTCATGTCCCCCTGCGCCTCCACCCCCCAGCACTGAGGAGCACCTGCCAGCAGGCCCCCACTCATGTCCCACTCATGTCCCCCTGCACCCCCACCCCCCAGCACTGTGGGGCACCTGCCAGCAGGCCCCCACTCATGTCCCCTTTCACCCCCACCCCCCAGCACTGAGGGGCACCTGCCAGCAGACCCCCACTCATGTCCCACTCATGTCCCCCTGCACCCCCACCCCCTAGCACTGTGGGGCACCTGCCAGCAGGCCCCCACTCATGTCCCACTCATGTCCTCCTGCACCCCCACCCCCAGAACTGTGGGGCACCTGCCAGCAGGCCCCCACTCACGTCCCCTTGCACCCCCACCCCCCAGCACTGAGGGGCACCTGCCAGCAGTCCCCCATTCATGTCCCCTTGTACCCCCACCCCCACCACTGAGGGGCACCTGCTAGCAGGCCCCCACTCATGTTCCCTTGCCCCCCCACCCCCCAGCACTGAGGTGCACCTGTCAGCAGGCCCCCACTCATGTCCCACTCATGTCCCCCTGCACCCCCACCCCCCAGCACTGAGGGGGACCTGCCAGCAGGCCCCCACTCATGTCCCACTCATATCCCCCTGCACCCCCACCACCCAGCACTGAGGGGCACCTGCCAGCAGGCCCCCACTCATGTCCCCCTGCACCCCCAACCCCCAGCACTGTGGGGCACCTGCCAGCAGGCCCCCACTCATGTCCCCTTGCACCCCACCCCCAGCACTGAGGGGCACCTGCCAGCAGGCCCCCACTCATGTCCCCTTGCACCCCCACCCCCCAGCACTGAGGGGCACCTGCCAGCAGGCCCCCACTCATGTCCCCTTGCACCCCCACCCCCCAGCACTGAGGGGCACCTGCCAGCAGGCCCCCACTCATGTCCCACTCATGTACCCCTGCACCCCACCCCCCAGCACTGAGGGGCACCTGCCAGCAGGCCCCCACTCATGTCCCACTCATATCCCCCTGCACCCCCACCCCCCAGCACTGAGGGGCACCTGCCAGCAGGCCCCCACTCATGTCCCACTCATGTCCCCCTGCACCCCCACCCCCCAGCACTGAGGAGCACCTGCCAGCAGGCCCCCACTCATGTCCCACTCATGTCCCTCTGCACCCCCACCCCCCAGCACTGTGGGGAACCTGCCAGCAGGCCCCCACTCATGTCCCCTTGCACCCCCACCCCCCAGCACTGAGGGGCACCTGCCAGCAGACCCCCACTCATGTCCCCCTGCACCCCCTCCCCCTAGCACTGTGGGGCACCTGCCAGCAGGCCCCCAATCATGTCCCACTCATGTCCTCCTGCACCCCCACCCCCCAGAACTGTGGGGCACCTGCCAGCAGGCCCCCACTCACGTCCCCTTGCACCCCCACCCCCCAGCACTGAGGTGCACCTGCCAGCAGGCCCCCACTCATGTCCCACTCATGTCCCCCTGCACCCCCACCCCCCAGCACTGAGGGGCACCTGCCAGCAGGCCCCCACTCATGTCCCACTCATGTCCCCCTGTACCCCCACCCCCCAGCACTGAGCGGCACCTGCCAGCAGGCCCCCACTCATGTCCCACTCATGCCCCCCATCCCCCAGCACTGTGGGGCACCTGCCAGCAGGCCCCCACTCTTGTCCCCTGCACCCCCACCCCCCAGCACTGAGGGGCACCTGCCAGCAGGCCCCCACTCATGTCCCCTTGCACCCCCACCCCCATCACTGAGGTGCACCTGCCAGCAGGCCCCCACTCATGTCCCCTTGCACCCCCACCCCCCAGCACTGAGGAGCACCTGCCAGCAGGCCCCCACTCATGTCCCACTCATGTCCCCCTGCACCCCCACCCCCCAGCACTGTGGGGCACCTGCCAGCAGGCCCCCACTCATGTCCCGTTGCACCCCCACCCCCCAGCACTGAGGGGCACCTGCCAGCAGACCCCCACTCATGTCCCACTCATGTCCTCCTGCACCCCCACCCCCTAGCACTGTGGGGCACCTGCCAGCAGGCCCCCACTCATGTCCCACTCATGTCCTCCTGCATCCCCACCCCCCAGAACTGTGGGGCACCTGCCAGCAGGCCCCCACTCACGTCCCCTTGCACCCCCACCCCCCAGCACTGAGGTGCACCTGCCAGCAGGCCCCCACTCATGTCCCACTCATGTCCCCCTGCACCCCCACCCCCCAGCACTGAGGGGCACCTGCCAGCAGGCCCCCACTCATGTCCCACTCATGTCCCCCTGCACCCCCACCCCCAGCACTGAGCAGCACCTGCCAGCAGGCCCCCACTCATGTCCCACTCATGTCCCCATGCACCCCCACCCCCCAGCACTGTGGGGCACCTGCCAGCAGGCCCCCACACTTGTCCCCTTGCACCCCCACCCCCCAGCACTGAGGGGCACCTGCCAGCAGGCCCCCACTCATGTCCCCTTGCACCCCCACCCCCATCACTTAGGTGCACCTGCCAGCAGGCCCCCACTCATGTCCCACTCATGTCCCCCTGTACCCCCACCCCCCAGCAGTGAAATGCCGATCTCATGACACAAACCAAAAGTCAACTATGTACATCAACACATGTCCGTCACACACATGCACTGGTTGGCATTGCCTGTGTAAACCCACATTTTCACATGCATCAACCCAATGAGCGAATCCCACACATGGAACTAAAAAATGAAAATGTATTATGTACATAAAATCAAAAATGAAATGAAAGCATACCAAAATATGAAACGTGAAATGAAAAGCATGTGAAAAAGATGACTGAATGAAAATAATAACCAATCCAAAAGAATTAGAAAGAAAAACAGTCCAAAGTCACCCTCCAACAACGCAAATCCAAAGGAAATGTAAAAAAAAATCTCCATTGCTTCATGTTCATAATTTAAAAAAAAGAGAAATCAATCCATAGTCCAACTATTTACAATCCATTGTCCGGAAAAAATAAATTCATTGCTCCATGACCATAATGCAAAAAAAAAAAAATGAATACATGATGAAACTATATACAATCCATTGTCCAAGGATGTAAAGGGCCCATGATCCCAACCAAACAAATGAAACCTACCTAACAAACTACCTAAAAATATAACTATATACAAATTAGTGTGGCATTGTCCATTGACCACAAATAAAAGGAAAACGAAAAGGAATCCTAACTCTAAAAACTATTTACAAGGGCAGCGGGCTAGTCCGACGGCTCACTTTTGGATGTCCCGGTCCAGGACATCATCGAACTCCTGCTCAATGTCCTGGAGGCGGTCCTCTTCCATGGCCCAGAGGGTTCGCAGGTCTGACGACATGTTCTCCTCCAACTCCCTGCGAATTGCCTTGAGGCACTCGGCCCGCCTCAGGGGCCTCCGCATGGAGTTCTCCGCCCTGACCATCGTGAGCCGTGCCTCTTCTGGCCGCTGCCGCTCTGCATCTATAGCATGGCCTAACCGCTGCCACACGGAAGACACTTCCAGTCCTGGGTCCTCCTGCCCTCTGGCCGATGCCTGCCCCTCCGATGTCGAAGGCCACGCGCCATGATGGCTCCCACCTTGTTGCTGCTGCTGCTGTGCCTCTGCCTGTGCCCTGGCTCTTGCTGCCTGCACATCCTCCTCCGGCTGGGGTGCAGTTGTTGAGGTGGCCACCCCTGCTGGACGTCCGACTCTCGACTGTGGCAGGGATGTGTCCTCCACCAGCCTGGCTGCAGGGTCAGAGGCAGCTCCACAGGGTACCCAGGTGATACATGGGTGGAAAGATGGCATGGAGGATGACTGGCGCGTAGGTGGTACAGGTGAGAAGGGGGTCACAAGGAGGTCCAGCACATGGAGGAATCCAGCACAGGTGACCCATCCCAGCAGGTCAACGTGGTCAAAGAGGCACCCGAGATGACGTGCAGTCTCTTCATGAAAAAACTGCAAGTCACCTTGCATGCCCCATTGACGCAACGCTATCCCGGCCAGGACAGGCTCAACACGGTCCCGGATAGCCACGTCCGCAGGGAGAGGAAGGCCAGTTGTTGTGCGCTCATCCCTTCCCTGAAAATGGGTCTGGACGTAGGCATCCCTGCTGGTGCCAGATGCTGCAGTGACAGGATCAGGGATAGGATTGCACAGAGGCACCTCTGCGGCGGCCTGTGCTGCCTCCTGTCCCTGGTCCTGCACTGCACCACTAGCACCAGTGGAATCCCCACCGCCAGACCCCGTGTGTGTCCCTTCCACGGCCTCCTCCTCCACCAAAACCCCCACCAACATGAATGACTCCATGCCATCTTCTTCCGTCGGACCCTATGTCTTCTGCTGCCCCAAGTATGCAGGGTGGGGAGGCTGCAGGGGCAGCTGCAGCTCCATCTGCCCCAGCTCTGACTCTCCCAGCCAGGACAGTGTCAGTCCAGGTCCATCAAACTGACGTTCCCCCTGCCAACATTACCCTACAACCAATGCCTGCAACAAGACCTATGGTCATTGTGCATTCCCACACTCCTATTACCCAGTCCACCGGGTGATTCTGCCCCTACTGACCAGAGCGGCGTAAGCCACTCTGGCTCTGCTCCACCTTTAAAGAAGAGGAAGAAGGGTGCTCTGGCACGACAGGCTGAGACCCCAGACACGGCTACACACTCCGGTACCTCAAGGAAGCCTTGCTTTAATGATCCGGAACTTGATGCACTTGTGGCCTATGTGTCAGCACATAGCCGCGAAATGGTGGTGACTGCAGGGTGCAAGACCACACCTGGTCAACGTAGGGCACACTGGCAGAGCATCGCGGACCGCATAAGTGCCCTTGGATTTGTGAGGCGCACAGCTGATGATTGCTACAAGCGGTGGAATGACCTGAAATGCAGAGCAAAGAACAAGCTGGCCTCAAATCATGCCGCTACTCTGGTGACTGGCGGTGGGTCTCCACAAGAGGACAACAAACTCACTGAACATGAGTATATTGCTGGGGCCTTCATCACAGAGGAACAGATCCAAGGTGTGGGAGAACTACCTGATTATGATGCATTGTCCGGTGAGTGCCCATGCATGTGTGTGTAATGCATGTCTATGTTGTTTGGGTGACGGGTTCTGATTGAGTGCCAGGTGAGGGTGTGTGTGGTATGGGTCACCCATGTGCTTCATCCAAAACATTCAGCAGCCTTGGATTTGGGTGTGACAGTATCCCTTCTGCCCACAGTAGTAATTTAGCGCAACATTACGGCAGTTGCCCTTGAAGTGGCATCTTGCAACAACATTGTGTGTATTTTTCAGTGTTCGTTCAGGCTGATTGTTTCAATTCTCCCACTTTTGCTACGCATTCCTCAGCCCTATTGTCACATTTGTGACATGCTTCTGTCATTGATGAACCCCATATTGGCCCACATGTGTTACCTTGTTAGGTGAATGATTTGACCATTCAGGCTGATTGAGTATTGGCCTGATCACATACATTTTTGGGGCCTGTTTGAATGTGGAACATGATAGTTGTTTCCTGTCATGTTGAAGTGCACAACCATTGATGTGTACATCGGCCTGCAATCACTGTTTTTTGTACACTGGATGTGTTGCAGTGTGTGGCACATGCCTATTTTGTCACACTATGTAGCATTTTTCATCTCATCATGTCCATCTCACATGGATGGCTGACAGTATTCATTCACTGACATATGGATGTACTTGTGGAATGCACCATGGCTATGGTACATGCAATCTGTGTGATGGCATGTGCCATGTATGTGTATTGGACATGCCACTCACAGGACAATGTGTGATGGCAGTGCTACCCAGCATGCAGCAAATGTGTTGCTGTTCCATCTTGGTGTCATCAGTGTTTGCCTTTTGCCTCCCCTTCCAACTCAGTGACAGTGAATGCATGGGAGGTTATAGTCATGTGGGACATGTGTAAATCATGTACTGGTTCTGTAGCTTGTCAGGCCTATTTGTGTGCTATGGTGCTAATGCCCGTTTCCATTGTTTGTCTTTCATGTTTTTGCAGGGGATGACGCACTTGATGCTGTTGAAGTTGAGGAGATGGTGCAGACCCAGGAGGGATCTCAGGCACGACCGGGCACCAGTGGGGGACGTGGTGTGGTGGTGGGTGAGAACCCAATCTTGCTGCAGACCATTCTGTCGAGGGGTGTCTCTGGGTGCACCTCCCCAGACCACTATTCAGGTGCTGAATTGGATGATGAGACTTATGTGCTGTCGCAGGTGAGTGTTTCTGGCAGGAATGCTGTTCTGTCCAACCCACCTGCACTAGGGGTAGACCCCTCTATGGGGAGGCCAGTGTTGGTAACTCTTTGGCGGTTACGGATGCAGGGTCACACTCCACAACATCTGATCCTCTTCCTGGGCCAGCAGATCAGAGGGGGAATGCAGTCCTGCAGCCTCAGGCAGTGCCAGCACAGCAAGGTGTAGATCGGCTTGCCCCAAACAGGTGTGGTGCCGCCGACACGGTGGCCGTGCGCCACCAGGCAATACTGTATGGGGAAACTCCATGTACGGTACAGCAGCACAACAGGGAGCATCGGTTGAAATGATGACTCAGGCAATGGAGAGTGTGGCCACTTCCATTCTCCCCCCTGAAAGGCAGATGGAGCTCCAACAGCAGGCAACAGAGTCCATTTGCCAATCACACAGGGAGGACATGTTGGCGCCCAACAGGGACCGACGGGCGGCACTGGAGACTCTGCGTGAAGCCATATCTGTAGAGTCCCAGGGACACAGGGAAGCCCTGAGGTTAGAACTCCATTTCCTCAGGGAGAATCTGGTAGAACTTGAGGCTTCCCGAAATTTTAGGGCAGAACAGCAGCTGGAGCAGCTCACACGTTCGCTCTCAGCTGAGCTGCAGGCAACTCGTGGGGAGATCCGGGCATCACGCGAGGCCATGCGTACTATCATCCTCCAGAACGAGACCTTCCACACCCGCATGCTTGCTGCCACGGAGGATCATACAAGGGCTTTGCGTGGGCTGCCTCCCATATCACCGCGACCTCCTGATGTAGCAGCAGAGGGCGGAGAGAGCGACAGCAGTTCTCCCACATTGGCGTAGCCGTGCAGGCCATGAGCCCATGGAGGTATTTTTTTTTTCTGCAACATCCACGCAGGTGGGTGTTGGTGTGCACCCTGTCCTCGAACCTCCTTGGTGGCCTCCCCCTCCTGGCCCACACATGGCCATTTTTGATTTCTTTTTTTTTTTTTTCCAGTGTGTTGCCTTGTGTGGCTCCCGTGGGCATCCCCTGTGTATTCCAGCTGGGCACATGCAGGCTTATCCTGTGTTTGGGTTAGATGCTTGGGTTCCTGACACACACACCCCTCCTGCTTCCCCTTTCCGTGGGCTTGCAAAGGGTGTGACCAAGTGACAGTGACTTACACAGTGACATTGGGCTCCCATGAGCTGTGTGGGCAGTCTGTGGTCAAAACTGTGTGGCCATCCCTAGTGGGGATTTTTGTATTGAACACTGCATGGTGTATTGATATGTGCTTATGCATCCATGTCTTCCTCCTTATTCACAGGTACCTTCTTCATGTCTTCACAAGGCCGTCTCCTTTGCAGATGCAGTTCATGTTGTATGCAGTACGCTGACACATTTGCCTGACAGCAACATTCTGCAGTTGGAAGGGGTCGATGTGCTGGCTTATTCAGGTTGTAAGACTTGGACTACTTTGATTTTGTACTGTCATATTTTGGCCCTGTTTCATCTTGTGTTGCTGTATTGTGTTGCTGGTAAGTATTTGTTCATGTGTGCTGTTTGTTATTGATTACTGGGAGCATATTGTCTGTGGCCTGTTTCCATTTGGGACAGTGCACTTTGTGACACTTGTGTCATGTGTTGTGCATTCATTTGTTTGGTTTCACATTGCATGACATGCCATGGTGTGTTGGGTAGCTGAGATAGGGAGGGGTTGGGTGACATGGCACTATTTTCATGTTGTATTTTGCAAGGGGGTAGTCATTCATGCAGCATAAATGTGTGCCTTTTTGTGATACAGCATTGGTTGTCTTTCAGTAGGTAGGGATGCACACAATGTAACACTTCCAGGTGACCAATCTCAGGCTGGTATGGTTGTGACAGTTGACTGTCCCTTATGTCATCATCATTGATTGACAGCTGGTATGTGCCAGGGCTGTGTGCACTCCACAGCGATGTGATTTTAGGTGAAGTAATTAGCCACCAGCTGCGCGTGGGCTGCCTCACCACGTGCCCTTTCCCCTCCCATGCGCAGCGGGCGTGCATGTGGTTGGGGATGTGGGGGCACCACCATGTCCACCTGCAGGCCCCGGCGTGTTGCAGCATTGTGCAGGACACATGCTGCCACTATGATCCTGCACACTACTGGGGGCGCATATAACAGCTGCCCACCAGAGCGGTCAAGGGAGCGAAAGCGTGACTTCAGCACTCCGAATGTGCGCTCCACTATGCCCCGGGTTGCAATAGGGGCTGTGTTGTATCTTACCTCGTGTGGTGTGGTGGGGTTCCGAATTTACGTCATCATGTGGGTGCACAGATGGTAGGCACCGTCCGCTGGGGAGGTGATGATGGGTATCATTAGTGGGGCTGTGACATTACTCAGTATCTGACATGCATGCATGTGCAGAGGCATTTATACTCGCCAAGCAGCCATGTATCGCCATGCTGCCCAGCTTCTAGGTCCCGATTTAGGGGTGACATTCTGAAAATGAAACTGTCATGGGTGGACCCAAAATGACTATCATTGACTCTTGAAATAGGTTTAACCGCATGATTGATTTTCCACGTAGAGGGGTTATGGCTGCATGCCATTTTCCCTCCACACATATGTGCAGAGCATGAAACAGGCCATCACCCTGTGGCTGCTTTTGGCATGGGTACTGTGACATGGTGCCTTGCGATTGCCATGCCCCATGTTTAGTGCCTACAGCGCATGGATTCACTCAATGCCCTCTCATGGCCACAGGTCAATCCCTTTCTGCAGTGTCGGATGGGGTATGGCTGTAGGCCATGCCATGTAGGTACTGATAGCCCTTATTGTCCATCTAATGGATTTCTAGTTTGCTATCCTTACAGGAAGGCTTATGTGATGAGGTCCCTCGCCAGGCCTGGAAAGTGTGGTGGATAACTCAGGGGGGGGAGCTCACTATTCATCTATGTGATATGGGGCACAGTGGAGTATGAGTAGGATCCATGGTCCTCCCCACAGGACTGGGAGTAAGGAGCAGGGGGCCACCACATGCTGTCCAATTATTATTACAGGCCCTTGAAATCATTGATTAGCATGGGCAGAGTCATCCCCCATGACCCATGTCTATGCAGAGGCATGGCAACCCTGCATTTGGAAGTTGTGCCGTATCAGCTTGAGTTTCCAGCATGAATTTTCTTCTGCGTGTTCCGTAGCCCATGAGTAGGACAGAGAACATTTCAGTCAGCCCCCCTCCCCTCTACAACCTCTGTGCTTCACTGTGCATTCTTGGCACTAATGTTTTGAAGATGACAGATGGGCCTAGTACGGGATCGTTAACAGAGCGGCCTGTGGGTGAGTGATGAGAAACACTTTAGCTTTTACTATGTTGCAAATCACAATCTAGAAACACTAACCAATCACACATGCAAGATATGGGCCTCATTACACGGAAGGTGGTAACCATGGCGCTATTAGCGCCATGGTTGCCGCTGGTAATTTACCGATTCCGCCATGGTGGATGGTGGAATTACCGCCCCATTCCAAGGTTGGCGGGGCGGTAATTCCCCATTCATCATTGGCCCTTCCCCATTCCCATTGAGCCCGATAGGGCTCAATGGGAATGGGGAAGGCGGTAATTACGGTACCGCAAATTGGGGTACCGTAATAACCTCCAAGGTCCCTTTGCTGGTCCCGTCCTTAACGGCTGGTAAAACCAGCTGTTAAGGTAGGGACCTGCGAAGGGACCTCGTAGTAAGGTGGTAAGGGATTACCAGTACCGGTACGCTTACCGGTACCGATAATCCCTTACCGCCATCCGTGTAATGAGGCCCGACAGAAGCCCAAAACAGTGGGACAGAAGAAACTCCTATAAAAGCCCGGAAAGACATAGAGATGGAATGGGTGTTTGGAGTAGCATAGTGGTGTGGAAAGGTGCAAGTGCCGAGAGAGCAGAAGGGGCAGGAGCAGGTGTAGGTGAAGAGAGCAGAAAGCGCATTTATAGTGCAAGTGCAGAGAAAGCTGAAATGTGCAAGAGGAGGCAGAAGAACAGAGCTAAAGGTGCAGGAGGAGGTGCAGAGATAGTTTGAGGTACAGAAGGAGGTGGAAGTCCATTGAGAGATGTTGGAGCGGGTGGAGGGGAGCGGTTGGTATAAAAAATCATGGAGTAGAGGAGAGTAGGGAAGAATTCGGTGAAGGAGAACATTCTCAAGGAGGGGAGTGCAGAAAAAGTTGCAAGAGGAGAATATCAAAAAAGAGGGGAACGAGCGGAGTAGGTTGGAGGAGCTGATCAATAGCAAGGAGGAGAGCGAGAGAACAACAGAGGATCAAGGAAGTGAAGAGGGAGGGTGAGTGTAGGTGAATCAGAACATCTGAAGAGAGAGGGAAAAGAGCTAGCACAGAGATGTTGGCAGTATGGCAAGAGAGTGGTGGGGAGTTTCCTGGATGCACAGGCCTAGAGGCAGTCACACAGTAAGACAACAGCCTACCTGTTATCTGGGGGAAGCAGGAGGAGGAAGAAGCTTTCCGTGGAACTGTGAGGAAGTTATCCAACAGCTAGCTACATGGTAAAAAAAGAAGATTTAGAGACAGGCCCCCAAGCATGAGCGGGCCTCGTTTTGGTAAGGAAGAAACTGAGATGGGCTTGGGTGACGGGTAAGGCCCCTCTCCTAGAGACCCTCCTGGCCTACTTCACCTATGGGAGATGGTATGGACCTTGCTGTGACAAATCTTGGAACTTCAACATGAGTGCTTGCATTACCTTAGAGGCGGTATCTAATGCATGGTTGACATCTACAGGTCTGCCCAGGACCACTACACTGTCCCACGTAGCAGAGTTGTGACTAAAGATTGTGTGTGACACCAGGGGGAGAGCCAAATAGAGGTTTGTTGAAACATTTCTGAAGTAAGAAGACTTTTTGTTTGCCATTCAGGCCCCTTATTCGCGTTACCCAATTCTCATAGTCCCAAATACAACCTTTTCAACCAGATCCATGAGCAGTGTCCACAGTGGAGTTCATTTGGGCTTGTGACACCGCGACATGCAACCGTGAATGGTACAAGCAACCAGACCTTCCCACAATGAAGGATAACCTGACCAAATGTCTAGACACATCAACAGTAGGCAAATATTAGAAGTTAATGAAAGAAATTCCACTTTGCATACAATAAATGATTCATTGTAGCTTCCCTTTGTATATTTCAAAGTTCGTAGCATACAGATTTAATTCCGATTTTCAATTGGACATTAATTTTCCAACATCACAGCATGTGAGAGATGTTGCTCAATGCAATGCTTGTTTACCAGTTATATATATTGAAATAATCTCCTACTGTATCAAAAGAGGAGTGAACTTTTCGATATATTTGCCTGCTTTACAAAGCTACCTTTAAAGGATACATAGATCTGTGTGTTACCACTGTACTAATAACACTGTAGATCATGTGACACAGGGCCCCATGCTCTCCTGCTGGGATCTGCCCTGCAGCAATGAGTAGAACTATTAGAGAATGAGTTTTCCTGTCCCTGTCAGATCCCAGAGACGGATATGATATTTATTTGTATCACGCTCATACACAAGTGTTTCAGAACAAACTAAAATAGCAAATGGTGCCAAAGGCTGTTGACAAGTCCAACAAGTCCAACACGACAAATACTGACATACATACGCCAAGGGGAGGAGTAACGCCAACTTCAAATGGTATATTGTTCAAGATCCAATAATGAGTGTAGATTTGATGGTATACCAGGTATTTTATATCCAGGAAACTCCTAGTCGGAAAAGGTTGAGAGACTGGGTGAGAGACTGTACTGCTCCACTAATAAACTAGCTGGTGAGGGTTGACAGTCGTTATGGTAATTACACTCTGAAACCAGCCCTTAAATACTATGAAGGGAAATTAGTCTCCAAAACCTATACAGAATGGATATATATAAATTATCATTATTGAATCGCTTGGCCCGTTTTGAGGGTACTCAACGCAGTTCCTTTGGATGCCATTCGGTACGAGGTAGGCATTACATCCCTACAAGCTTGTGCACAACGGAAATGCTTGTCATTGCTGAGGAAAATCCTTAGCCCCGCAAGGGGTCCCTGTTTATGGATCTAAAAATCGTACTTGAGGGGAGGAACAGCTCATGGGTGAATAGGATACATGAACATGGCTGTGCCATTTTAAGGTAGGTGAATTGCTCAATGACTGAACTGTGTGGTAATCCCCAGCGGGTCAAATAATGTCCATGCAAACAAGATTGGATCGCAACCATGGAAAGAATGCAGGCATATCCACTGCTTTTGCCTTTGAGATGCAACCATAAGAAACTGGGAACTTTAGCTCCGTTCCTGGCACTATATTCTGCCAAGTGGGTTTGCTGTTCATTCTTAAGATTTCGTTGGAATTTGCCTGGATGGGGATCAGATGATTTGTAGTTTTTGTGAGGATGGGGCAGTTTGTGAAAGTTTGAAGCATGTATTTATAACTTGTCCTGCAGTATCTGAGTTGAGTTAAAAGTACCTAAAAAAGTTCTTACCCATCTCTGCGCTTGGGAGCATTGAAGCCGTTTTGGCCTCCTGCTTGTCTGGTCACACAACTTCAACAGTAATTGCTGTAGTTACCTTCTTAAAAGCTTTGAGGGTCTCCCTTTCCTAAGAGAAAATATGATGATTTTCTTTTTTTCTTTATATAATTGAAATGTTAAAGTTTGTGTATTGATGGTTCGATGTTTATTTTTTAATTATGTAACATATGTTGAGTAATTTTATATATGTGTCCCTTTTGTTTGCTTTTATTTGATCTTTTAATTATTGATGGATTTTTTGTTTAAGGTTAACTTTGTTTAACCATAAAAACAATAATACAAACATTTAAAAAATACTGACATACAGCCCTTGTCCATGGCTATGAGAAAATGATCTTTAAAACAGCTTGGACTTCTCTCCATGGTCAGCTTTACTCTTCTGGACACTTTTCCAGCTGGATAAATAATGCTACATTATCCAAAACCCTCCATGATCTGCTTTTATTTATCTCCAATCTTCATTCGACAGGTACATGTATGAAAGTATGGGATTTATAAAGTGCAAATCTAGCAGTGAATGTGTGTACTACATAGGGGATACACACAGTGGGATACAGCTAGGATGCAGGGGTAGCAAAGGTAGCTGGAATGGGTGGGCATAAGGCTAGTGATAGGAAATTATAGCTCTGGAGAGCTAGACGTAGGATACGCCTCAAGATTAAATTAGCCTAAAATTTGATTTTCGTACAGAACTTTAAATAATTATTATCTATTTGAATTCATTTCCTAATAGGCATTAGACACCCAAATGGCGCATGATAACTAATTAATGAGCCGCACATTGACCTGTTGTTGATGGCTTTTTTTTGTTTTTCATTCATCTAGTGCCACATTCATTCTGCAGGCAAACTACCCACAAGTGAAACCCACTATCACTTAGGATCTTCTTTCCTACATGATCTTGTTTCCTGAATGCATTCCCTTTTCTTAGCATTCTTCTTGTTCCTTCTTTGCTCTGCCTAGCACTAATACATCAACAACTCAACGGGATGTCTTAAATGCTATAAGGCAACATAAAGCGTCCATCTTGGTGTGGCATTGCTCTTACACACATTGCATTTCATCCTTGGGGGCTCTGCAAAATGTATGTCATCTTCTGAAAGAATGTTTATCTAATAAGCATGAGGGACTAATATGTACCATATGTAAACTAGCCAAATGATTGGCAGATTGCAGTTTTAAGGGCTGTTATATATTCTTCCATCAACTTGCTTTGTATCTATTCTACAGGCATCTCCTTCCCTATAGGCTCTTCTTTTCTGAATTAATTCAATTTTCTTAACGTTCTTCTAGTTTCTCCTTTTCTCAATTTGGAACTAATATTTTGACAATTCACGGACATGGCTTAAATGATAAAAGAAACATACAAATGAAATCTTGGGGTTACATTGCACTTACACACACTGCATTGCCACTTGATTGGCAGACCAACAGTTATGCATGGCATCTCCCTTCTGAAAGCATTGCTACATCCCGATCAAATAATCGTGTGAAGATGAAAATATATCATTCTTCAAACACAAGGATTTGATAAAGTTAAAAACCTTTTTCATCAGGTATCCTGTAGATCAACTATTTGCCCTCAGCTAAGAGACTATCCTGTAGCTTCAGAAGATATCTAACATGTCTTCCACATGGCATTAATGATACCTTCAAAAACACATGGGGTGTCCACTGCCAAACATCAAGGGCAACTGAAATACAAATCGGACTGATAATTCTTAGCCAGATAGCAGTTACACCCTTTGTCCACTCTCACATTGCCCCTCCCCACCACCTGATTGCCTGGCACCTGGCTCTTTATATGCTTAGTCCCTTCTCACTATAGTATGTCATTGTTCCTGTCTATGCTTGAAAAAACTCCAAGAAGAGTCAATCCTACCATGAGAATGAGATGGGTTTTGGGCACCAAGGAATTCTGGACAAGCTTGTGGCATGTTCCCAGGTCCTTACTAATGATTCATCATCCAATCAGGGGCTGTGGATCTCACGAGGAACATCAGGTTTATTTGCTGGGTTGATTTAGTCACGGAGGCCTTTCTTGGGTGTTTTATTGAGTTTGTGCAGCCAATCAGAGCCCCCAAATCTCGCAAAGGAGGTTCCTTCCACTATATAAGGCACAGCACCCTTCCTCATACATTGCATGTTTTGCTAGTCTGTCAGAAAAGGTGTACAGAGGGAAGTTCACACTCAAAAGAGGGTTTGGGGAATTTCGGGCTTTTGAGCAATGCTTTGATGACTTTGGAGGAGTTTCATCTTCTTGGTGTCGGTCTTTTGTGTAGATTCCTGGTGTTTAGTTTGTTTTCTTGCCAATGTGTGTGGCCCTTTCTTTTGAGTTGTGTTAATGTGTGAAAGTATTATGTTAGTGCCGCCATATAAAAAAAGTAAACAACACTTTTTGTTTTCTTCTTGTGCCTTTCCCATTTTGCCAAGAAAAACACAATAAATTCACAAAACATGTTTACACTTTTCAATTTCCCATCTATCGGTTTGTCATGGACTGTTTATATAGTATTGTAGTAGTATGGAATTGTAATGCAATAGTGTTTTGGTTTTAGGAGTCGTTTTCTCAAGTAGATTGTATGTTTACGTGTGTGTTCACTATGCATTATGCTCTGGCTCTCTCTGGGCTATTTTCAAAACACCCTTTTGGGTTATTTTGGATTTTGCACACAGTTGTTAGCATTCTCATGTGTGGCAATTGTCATGGCTCCCCTGCAAAGGTGAGAGGAGAAATGGAAGAAGGCCGGAGAGGAGGATGAGGAAGAGGGGGAGTTGTATTTTATCTTGCAGGAGGAGGATGATTCCGTGTTGATGGTTGAGGTGTGAGAACCTCATGTGTGCTGGTTCGTGATCGACAAGGAGTAGGAGAAGAGTCAGGCCAATTGGAGGAGGCCACGGCAGCAACAAGAACCATACACCCAAAAGAGGCAGGGACATCCCCTAGACGAGCAAGAGGGCATGTTGCTAATGTGGGGGTGATGGTGGCCAAAGCAATCACGCTGGAGTAGGAGTTTGGAGCAACTCCTGTCTGAGTGCGGGGCATAGCGCAGGAATTTATCATCCAGCAGAGCACAGTAGGTGGTTAACATAAGTAAGGGGTCTAAGAGGAGCAGGTATATGAAAGGTGGTGGAGAATTAAAGCCTCTTCCTGATCTTGCTTTGCAGAGGGGCAAACTAAACTTAGGTTGAGCCCCATGCAGTGAGAACCTCAACCCCCCTACAGAGCCCACATGATCCTCTTTGGTGTGGAGACCAGGCAAGACACTCAGGGTGGATGAACATGAACTCTTTTGCATACTGGATGGCTGTAGGCAAAGCGGGGACAGATGGCAAGGGGCAAGGGCCACTCTGTAGTGATGATGGACATAAAGAACTACGTGCACTGGTGGTATAGAAAGATGTGCTAGGTGCATGCATTTGAATTTCCACAGAAGTCACTAGTGACTGGTCAGCCAAAACCACCTCCTCTAGCAGAGGTGGGGAGAAAGGAGAGGGTTTTAGGGTGTCCCAGGACAAGGGTGAAGCACATCGTAGTGACACCAGCAACTGCAGCCTGCATCAAGGACATTTTGTCAGTGCTGTTGAACAAGTGATTGGGGTAATGCATCACTGGCAACACCAGTCTTTGGACAGGACCCCCTGAACTACATAATGGAGGGCCCCATTGTCTTTATTGGAGCAGCCTGTTAGCCAGTGCAAAGAGACTGCATAGAGTCTGTGGAGAACGCGAGCAGGCATATGGAGTCCCACCCCTTTTCCCTCCTGTAGGGTGTTGTGCAGATGGGAAGGAATGAGACAGTCATGGGGGAGGCACTGTCGTCATGAGGAGAATACCTACCCAAGAGAGTAAAAGTGGTCTGTGGGAGAACAGGACCAGGAAAACCTTAGTAAACACTTTCTGTTGTTGAACCAGAGAGCCTTAGTGAGTGTCTTTGCCCTGGGAAAGAGCCTGAGAACTTTGGGGGGCAGATGCTGCTGGTGAGAGAAGCAGAGAATCCAGAGAACCCCGGAAGGTGATTGTGCTCTGTGAAAGAATTTGCAGAGCTTGGTTAATGGCTGCATTCTGTGAAAGAGCTCAAAAACGTTTGTGAATGGCTGCACTCCATCGGAGAACTGAAGAACCTTTGACAAGTGGTGTGATCATAAGATAGTACAAGGATTCAAAACATTACTTGCACCGTAATCATTGGCATGTGTAAGCCGGCAATGGGCCAGGGTCTCCGATTCAAAGTCACTAGCCACTATTACAGCTCTCCATTTTCTAAACCACATGCACCACAAAACAGCACCGCCCCATTTTTCCATGACTGACATGTACCGGGCAACACACCATCTTCATCGTCAGATGTGGTTTTTTGGCTTTGGGTGTGTTCTTAGCTGTCTTTCCATAGACTTCCCCAATGAAGTGACTGCCCATTTCTATAAGTGTCAATTGTTCAACATGCAGCACTGTGAGGCTTCTCTGGTGGTTAGAGACAGACAATAGCCCCAGTCACACTAAAAACTCTTTCAGACTACACCCTGCGAGGGGGCAACATAGCGATTCTACAGCAACTAGCCCAAGTGCTGCTGTCCAGAAGGACTGCTTGCTGAACCAATACTATAATAGGTTATGATCCCTTCCCATGGTGCAGTGTTCAATAGATAGGCATCACATATCTGTGCAGGTGATGGTCTGCCGTCTGTTCTGTTGATGACCACAGAAATCACTCAACAGGTGTCACTTGTGAACTGCCCATGAATGCCTGGATTCTTGAGCTTGACATGCATGGTGTACTTTGCAAAATGTGGCCTGGCTGGTGGTCTTCGTGCTGCCTGTGTTCATTGAACAATTGATGTTGCAAGGATTGCAGCAGTGATTCCTTGCACATTTGTGCAGTATCTCCTCATTTTGATGCTTACTGAGAGCCATCCTCTTGAGATATGCAGATGACAAGTGGCCACATTTACACAGTGGCGTAGCACACAATTCGGGGGCCCCATGCAAGCCTTGCTAAGGGTGCCCCCAGTTCTCCGGCAACAAATCACAGGTCGCACCACACTTTGGGCTGGTCTAGACTACCCCCCAACCACCAAAATCAGCTCCTCAGCCCAGAATTACCTCCACTTCCCTCTTCCTCATCCCAGTACTTACCTATGAGGCACCTTGCCTTATAGGTAAGTACTGGGATGAGGAAGAGTGTTACTAGCAGCAATGAAGATTATAGGTAGCTAAGCCAGGTATTACATCTACATCCCTCTACCTTATCCCAGTACTTGAGTATGAGGCAACGTGCCTCATACACAGGTACAGGGACGAGGAAGAGTAGGGCTAGAGGTAATGAAGATTAACAATAAGTAACTCAGGCATTAAACACAAGCACACACCATTACCTCCATGTCCCTCTTCCTCGTCCCAGTACTTGCCTATGAGGCTCCTTGTCTCATAGGTAAGTACTGGGATGATGAAGAGTTGGATTAGGAATAATGAAGATAGCAGGTAACTAAGCCAGGTGTATGAGGCAGCGTGCCTCATACACAAGTACTGGGACTAGGAAGATTAGGGCTAGGAGTAATGAAGTTTACCAATAAGTAACCCAGACATTAAACAGAAGCACACACCATTACCTCCACATCCCTCTTCTGCGGCACCTTGCCTTACTGGGATGAGGAAGAGTGGGATTAAGACTAATGAAGATTACAGGTAACTTAACGAGGCATTACATCCACGTCCCTTTACCTCATCTCAGTACTTTTGATGAGGCATAGCGCCTCATGCGCAAGTACTGTGACGAGGAAGTGTAGGACTCTGAGTAATGAAGATTACCAGTGAGAAATCAGCTTTCACCATATACTCACACACGCACACCCAGTCACCCATGCATTTACATGTGCATCATTTCACTATACACACACACCCAGGCAACCACCCATACTTCATGCACTCATTCACACACATTACATGGCCTGCGGTAGCAGCTATGTAGTTATGGTTAAGTTGCTAAACCCATAGGAAGAGCACTTTTTGGGCAGCTTATAACTACGCTCCCCCTGGACGAATCCTCACCAAACTTCGGAAAATAAGTATATGACCCACTATGAATTGTTTTGCGAAGTTTGGGTTAGGGGGGCAAAGTCATAGGGGGGGTCCCAAAATGTATTTTTTCCCATAGACATAATGGGAAAAAACTTTGCTCACGCCTACAGCCCAAACCGCTGGACGGAGTTTCAACAAATTTGCGGCAAGAGCGGCGGCTTGGTCCCAAAAGCGTGCTTTTGTTAATTTGGTATAGATCCATCCACAAGTTTTTTTTTTAAACGACCAAAACGTAAGGCAAACAAATTAGTGATATCTACCGATTGGCTAATGGACTTGCGTCATGTCCGCGGACACACAACGTGTTCGTTGATTGATTGGCATGAAGCGTGAGGTGCGTCAGATTTTTGGAAACGCCATCTTGGATTCACGGACTTCGGCCGGTGTCCGCGGACATCGTGGTAAAAACATATTAAAAAACACAACATTGCACTTGTTAAACTTATCAAATAATCTCTGGGGAGGTGAGGGGTGATGAGGATGGGATGGAATATGCCTGCCAGAAGCAAAAAAAACGGGTGTTTTTCACTGCGAAGGTCCGTAAACAATGTGGATGTTTGCAAACATTCTTGATAAAGTTCGCGGACACCTCTGCATTACTGGTTTGGTGAAAAGCAGTACTTTGATGGCTTATAACTTTGGTGCCACTTAATGGAACTGCATGTAATTTTGCAATTATATTCCTGACCTGATCCCGGACGAGTTTGCAAAGTTTGGTGAGATTCTGTCAAGAGGGGGCAAAATTAGAGGGGGGGTCCCAAAATAATGTAAAGGCTTATAAATTAGGTGCCATTTGACGAATATACACTTAATTTGACAAACAGATAATACAAATAGATATACATGTTTTTGCAAAGTTTGGTGGGATTTTGTCAAGCGGGGCAAAATTAGAGGGGGGTCCCAAAATATTGTAAAGGCTTATAAATGTGGTGCCATTTGACAAATCTACACAAAGGTTTGCAAAAAGATTATAGGTCTAGATATAAATGTTTTCGTAAAGTCTGAATGGATTTTGTCAAGTGGGGGCTAGGTTATATGACGATTGTATGTGCATCATTTGACACTTTTGAAAAAATAAAACATGGGTGGATTTCCAGCAAACTTGTGTAAGGAGCATTGAGAAGGACCTGAAAGCATGGTTTTGCAAATGTGCCCGTGTTTTATTTTTGACAAGTGTCATAATGTAGGTACAAAAAATAGTGATATACCTTTGGTGACTGAGGTGTAGCCTGTGGCCATGGGCTGTGGCCAGATTGTCCGGGTCATGGAATAAGGTCATGATCCGGACAATCTGGCTACTGGCCATGACCACGAGGGACAAAACATGGGGTTTAAGTGGCCATGTCCACCTGGGACTGGCTTTGTGGTGAAGTTATTCGAAATTGACATAGATTTGAAAAGGAAGAAAAAAGTGCTTGTGCTAATATGGTCATAGAGTTCTCTTTTTGCCTTCTGCAAGCTGCCATGGAAAGCGAAGAGGGGCCCTGTATGGAACCCCGCCTTCCCTTTCCATGGAGCCATCTTGGAAAAGGATTTTCCTTTCTACACCGGGAAACCAGAGGCGTCCCAGTGTAGGAAGAAAAATCCTTTTTTTTAGCACCCTGGGTTCCCGCTTTGGGAACCTAGGGTGCTAATGGCCTTCACCCCCCATTACAGGGGCTGGAATGGGGGGGATAATGGTCCAGAGACCTCGTTATTCACCCTCGCTTTGCTTGGGCTGATAACTTGGGCTGCCAGGCCGGTATCCACCGCTCCATCCCTGGAACGGAGGATAAACGCCACAATATTTCCATTAGCATAACACAAAATGCAAATGGAAATGTTGGAAAATCTTATTGAGTCTATGTACTTTACTGAGAAATATAAAGTAGATGGAGTCTATACGTTTTTTTTTAGTTCTATTTTTTAACTGTGAAAGGTGGTTCCTAAAGGAACATTTCTTTTATTGTTTTTGGATGCATTTCTTTTTTTTGGCAGGAGAGCTTAGAACAAAACGTGGGGAGGGAAATGACGGAAGAGGCACCAAACATTAATATGGAGGGTGAGATGGACAGGGGAAAATGTTGCACGTGTGTTATGGCATTAGCTGATTCCATTTTAAGATAAATAGCAGTTTTGCTAAAAGTATGTACTGTGTACTAGATTGTTAATGGATGAGTAGTAATAGTGTGCACAGGAAATTTTGAAGTTGAAAGTTCCTAGATCAGTAGAAAATGCAGTTCCGAACTGTCCGCGAAGCACGGATCTTATCGTGAAGTGTGGACGGGTTCACGGAGACGTCATCATGCCACGCGCCAGCATATGGTCATGTGGCACTGTCCGGAAGGCCCGCAATGAAGTCAGATGTTCGTAGACGTTATGGTTAAGTTGCACTAATAAAAACCTATGAAATTCAGTGAAAAAACTTTGTTAAGGGGACGTTATGGTTAAGTTGCACTAATAAAAACCTATGAAATTCAATGAAAAAATGTTGTTAAAGGGACTTTATGGTTAAGTTGCGCTACTAAAAACTGATCAAATTCAGTGAAAAAACTTTGTTAAAGGGACGTTATGGTTACAAGTAAAACCGAAAACCCCCTGAAATTCGCCAGTTGTGGTAAGCTAAGCAACCATAACTCGCGCCACCACCGTGCACTGCTAAGAATAACAAAGAACAAAGATGACATCACAGATATGATTGATGATATCACTGATGACATCACATGTCTAGCCCCTTCTTTTTTTGTTCACTGACACATCTAGGCCAGGTGAGTTTATTCACTGACAGTCAAAAACTTAAAATTCAAAAGGTATTACATTACTTTCCTTAGAATTCAATCTCATATTATGATGCACATACATAGGGGAAGAAGCAGGCCTGAAACACAGCAATCATTTCTATGTGTAAAGATAATCATGTTGGTTATACACAGTGGCTCATGATACTGCCTCTTGTTTACTTACTTTACTCTCCCTGTATAAGCCCCATATTTGTATACATTGGGGTCTCTTAATGTTTTGTGTGTAGTTTTACAAGCATGTAGTAAGTGATGCATTTTTACCTATTTAGTATATGTTTCACAGTATGCAAAAGTGTGATACAGAAGCATTCACTGTTTTACTATCCAAGATGGGAAAATTAGAAATATTACATCTCTATGGTGTATGCTGCAGCCAATGCCTATGTTTCTGTATGAGTAGGTTCCTGTTCTAGAAACAACACTGCAATGGAATGTTCTTCGGAGCAATACATTGCATAATCAAGTATGTAGTTCATCACACATCTCCAGACGACCCCTTACACTTTTTTGCCAACATTACATTCACAACCCCTTGTAGGGACTTCCTATGAAAATTAAATGCACATGTGATGTCATCAGTGATGTCATCAATCATATCTGTGATGTCATCTTTGATATCATGGGTGTTATTCTTAGCAGTGCACGGTGGTGGCATGAGTTGTGGTTGCTTAGCTTACCATAACTGGCGAATTTCAGGGGTTTTTCGTTTTTACTTGTAACCATAACGTCCCTTTAACAAAGTTCTTTCACTGAATTTGATAGGTGTTTAGTAGCGTAACTTAACCATAACGTCCCTTTAACAAAGTTCTTTCATTGAATTTCATAAGTTTTTATTAGTGCAACTCAACCATAACGTCCCCTTAACAAAGTTTTTTCATTGAATTTCATAGGATTTTATTAGTGCAACTTAACCATAAAGTCCCCTTAACAACGTTTTTTCATTGAATTATATTATATACATATGCACACTTAAATGCACGCACACACATTTATACAAAATACATGTTCTTACCTTTCAATCCGCTGATCCAGGACAGGGAACGAGACCTACAGGTCCATGCAGCAGGAACGCATGTACCCATCATGGAGCTGGACGCCGCCATGTCATGGTGTGCGGTGGAGCCCTGTGACTGCAACAAGAGATAGTTTCTTTTTGAAGTCACTCTGCCCTCATAAAGACATTATTTCCATTACTGTAATGGAAATAATCTCTTTCTGAAGGTAGAAGGACTTCAAAAAGAAACAATTTCATTTTTAAGTCATAGGGCTCCCACACCCTTTGACATGGAGGCCTCCAACCTGGAAGCCTCCATGTCATGGTATGTGGGGGGCACCTACGATTTCAAAAATAGATCATTTCTTTTTTAAGATATTCTGCATTCATAAATACATTATTTGCATTACGGGAATCATTTTTTTATGAAGTCAGAGTGACTTCAAAAAGAAAATATTTATTTTTGCAGTCTGAGGGGCCCCCTGCCAAGACATATGGCAGTGAGGCCCCCCGCACTGAGGGGGCTGCGTGGGCCTCTACTATGCAACCACATTTACATTGATACGTGGGTCAACAAAGGAAGCCATCAGGTACTCAATGTTATCTTCAAATTCAACTACCTATGGATCACTACACATAGAAAGTAGGCCCCTCACCAGATGGGCTGCTTCAGTATCACTTGCCAAGGCATGAGCCATCAACATGTGTGTCTGCTTGAACTCAAGCAGGTACATGAGAGAAACAACCTCAGAGATGCATTGTGAAGTCCAACCCATTTGATGCCATCTTTGAAAAGTTGTTGTGTGGAGCAGACATTAAATATCATCCGTCAATGAGGAAGTTTGTGTGTTTGTTTGTTTTATTATTTATAATGCGCAAAATACCATAAGGTAACAAGGCGCAGCAGTTACATGTATATGCGAAGCTTAGTTACAACAAAGTCAAGATTTACATACAGGTGTTAAATACATAGGGTATATACAAATGGTACCTATTTACAGGTGGATGGTACAAGAGCAAATATACAAATGATACATACAGCTTACATCAGCAATATATGCAGGTATAGGTGTTTGTGGAGTACAAGTGTACAGTTGGTATGTAAGTGACTCCAATCAAGCAATCCCACTAAGTCAGTGCCTTGTCTGGGATGCCCAAGGGAAGCCCTTATTCATGTATTTTTATGGCAAGTTATAATCTGGATGGCAAACCCTTGTATAACACCCCTCTCTTAGAATCCCCCTTGACCCCACTGAGCCAAGAAGTAGGCTTGTTTTGCAAATTTAAAAGGTTTATTTGAAACATTAAACCATATATATATATATATATATATATATATATATATATATATATATATATATATATATGTATATATATATATATATATATATCAGACTTCTATAAATAAATTGATAATGGATAGTACACTTGTGAATATGAGCAGTAATCAGCAAGAGGTAATCCTATAGTAGCACAGTTCTTGGTTACTTATGAATAGGAACAGAAGAATAAGGTGGGAAAGAGTGCTTTATATGGTTCAAGGAAACACAATGATGAATGAAATGCAGTACAGAAAATAAGTGGATATGGCTTCAACAAAAGACAATGTAATCACTTTTCCTTGACAATTCACTCCCCCCCCTTTATGCAATATAAGGAGATGGAAAGGAGAGCACACAGTTCTCCGGAATGCAATCAAATACAATACGAAATTCAGTCCCCCCCTAGCAAGCTTAGAGAAAAACAGGTATGATTTTAAAACACAGGCCCAAAATGCTTTTAATGTGGTGGCAATGAAGTCAAATGATGCTAAAATAGATTTTAATTCCCTGTAGAGGTTCAGGGTGAGTGATATCTAGTTTATATTAGTTCAGGCTCACTTTAGCAATGCTCTATGAGTAACTAGCAGGTTAAAACGAATTTAAGCAAAGGAAAGCAAGGAGCTGCTGATTTTTACACGTGGCTGAAATTGTGCAAAATGTCAAATCGCGGCAAATTTAATCCCGTGCGTAGAGCGTAATTACGGAGGCCCTATAAAGAGTAGGAAGTCGGTTCTTGGCTCGTTGGAAAGCTTCGAATCTTATCTTTAAGATGACAGTTCTCCTAGCACAAACGGTTCCAGAGATACGGACGATTTTGTGAAGGTAGTTTTTCGGATTTGAAATTTAAAAGTTCAGAATGACAGATGACAGTTTTCAGGTTTAAAGATGGCAGAATGACACGATTCGAGGAGGCAGTTCTAATAGGCTAAAATAGTTTGGATTAGATTATTTTAAACTAAGAAATTGGTTTTGCACAGTGAGTACTCACACTATATTTTTGAAATAAGCCGTCAAGTTCTGGTCAGGTTGGACGGGACTTCCGGCGGGTGGTTCTGAAGTCCCGGCTATCTGGGTCAGCTCTGCTCTCTGGGTCTGTCAAGCACCGGTTCTGCTCACAATGGTCTGGTTTGTGGTTCTCTCTGGTTTCCGGATACAGCACTGCTTTCTGGATACTGTTACAGGTTCTTGGAAAAGTAGTTGGCAAAGAATTCAAACAGCTCGCCCGGCTGTTGAATAGTTTGGTTGGTTTGAGGCCTGCTGAAGAGGATTCAGCTTGTGGATTCAGGCCTCTCTGCTACAAATTCTGGAGTTAATTTCTGGTCTCTGGAGATTGATGGATTTGAAGTCTGGATCTCTGGACGTGAAGTCTGAAGTCTCCCGGCAAAGTGTCCAGCATGAAAGTGGAAAGTGAATGTCTCTACCTGGGTTTCAATGTTCCTTTTATGTGTTTTGAAAATGGGTGTGTGCGTGGCATAACTGAGCCTGCCCCTCTCTACTTGTCATTGGCCCAATTCTCCCCTCTCCCATGATTGGGGGAAGGAAATGAATTGTCATCATGATGAGGTCTGTTTATGGGTCAGAGGATCCTCCCCTGGTCAATTTGCCCACAAATCTATATTTGATTCAAATACATATTTCCCAGATACACAAGTGGTTGACATTTCATGTACATATTACAGATGAATTAAGACAGGTCTCTGTTCAAGCCCCATGTCCCTGCGAGCTGGGATTCAGAAATGACAACATTTAGCACTTTTTGGTCGGTTTACCAATATCGGACATTTACAAAAAATTACACAAATGTGCGCAAGGAGTATGGACATTAATTGATGAAGTGTCAGATTTTTAACATGCAGACATTTGGAGTAAGACCCTATTTTCTGCTAGCAACCCCCCAGAATACACCACAAGGTCCTAACACCTCTTAAAACGTGCACAGAAAAATCACAAGAATAATGATATTACTTATATAATTCTGACAAGTCCGTACTAGGAATTATCCATCTTTTTTTAAAATTATGCTCTGGCCCAAAGGGGTGTGGGTTCCCCCAAGCACACGGTGGAGTTTCTGGTTTGTCCACTTCCCCCAAGCTCAGCTTGCTAGCAGAGGCACTGCCCCTCCCATTTCCTTCCAAGAGGAAGCCATTTTACGACCCCCCTAATTTAACAATTGCCTGAGCCAAAGAAGGCCCATTGTTCAGTTCCTTGCAGTCCCCAGGTGCCACTCCCCTTTCAATCAACAGGGCCATGTGATTTCCTTTTGGCAGGGGCAGCAGGAGGCAGCCAGGCCTGGGAATGCAGTTGTGCAAGTCTCAACTCCTGTCGGGGGTAGCTGGTGGTCAGAGTTTAATCTCTTTAAGCCAGGCTTCAGCTAAATGCCACTTTAGTTCCCAGTTTTCTACATTCAAATCAAACTGACAATCTTTGCACATGCAGCTAGAATGCTGATTCTAAGTTCAAAACTATGAAATTTAAACAATTGCAACCTATGTGACACTCAAAGTAGGTCACTCATTTATTTTAAACATTTCGGCTTTAGTGGCTTTCTGTCCATTTAACTTAAGCTGCTGACATCCACAGCTCAGCCAGTTTTGTTATAAACATTGTTTTGGGCTCTTCATCTTTCCAGATTTAGTATGCACGCAAGAATTCATTCTGCCACATGTCTGCTGGGGTTCAGTGAGATTTTTGGATATCTCACAATGTTTGAAATGGGCATTTTGAGCTTGCATTCAGAGAAACAAAGGGTGATTTTGAAAGTGATTTTTAGCTAACAGGCACTGCTGTTTTTCTCTTTGGCACCCCATTTCACCCATGGCTCTTCTGACCCAGCACGCTCGCACTGGTGGGTGGCAGGTCAGCCGATTATTTTGGTGTGCGCACAACTGCACAGTTCTCCTGGACTCTGGGATGGAATGATGGGCGGCGACAGCTCATCCCCACATCTACCCAGTCTATTGGTTCAACATGGGTCAAAACCCTTTACAAACCCCACCGCCCGACTGCACTTTGATTGAGTCGAGGGGAAGTCGGGTGCAAAGGATGTTTTGAGCCCTGAGCTGGTAGGTCCGCATTATCTTCTTCCAATTCTGTAGATGGCACTGTTCAGCATCTTTTCCTCCACCCAGTTTGATCAATCGGTTATCCTCGCCGGTCCTAATGGGAATATTGGGTGGTACCCCGGGCCCCTCGGATCTTTGCTCCCGGTCCCCGGTCGTCCTCCTTGGCCAGTCTCCAGGTTTTCTTTCTCCTAGGACGACAAAGCAAAAGTGGCAATACCTATTCATAAACATTTTTCCACCACTATTGATATAGTGGGGCGTCATATACATTTTATAATCACGAGAATAGATCATAGCATTCTTATTTTGAAAAACAAGATATCATCATGAAACATTTTTTTTTTCCAATCATAATATTTTAGAGACTATATGTGGGAGATTTTAGGATGGGAATTGAATTAATCTGGAGCGGTCCCCTCTGGTATTGCAGAGGACTCCTCCAGTTGCTGCAGAGTGTGCCTGGGATGGCAACACTTTAGCTGATTTATATGTACCCACTTGTCTTCTCCTTCGGCCAGACTACCTTTGGGGATGCGGATCTTATACGCTACAGGGGAGATCTTGTCTATAATTTCAAACGGTCCCTTCCATGTAGGCAAACATTTTCGCTGTTTGGCTTTGGAAATTGTATAGATAGACCCAGTCTCCCACAGTATATTCCTTCCTGGTGGTCTTCAGGTCGTAGTGGGTTTTCATGCTATCAGCTGATCTTTCTAGATTCCGCTGAGCATAGGCAAAAGCATGCTGAAGGTGTTTCCTTAAATTCTCCACATACTCATGAGTTGTGGAGGCATTTATCAGTGTCTGCTCTTGGGTCCTGTAGAGCAAATGCTGAGGAAGCAGCATCTTGCGTCCAGTCATCAACTCAAATGGTGACATTTTAGTTGCAGATGAAGGGGTAGATCTGATGGCCATTAGGACCAGAGGTAATCGGATATCCCAACTTGGCCCAGAATCTGCCACAAACTTTTTTAAGATGCTCACAATGGTCCGGTTGTAGCGTTTTACTGCCCCAGAAGAAGCTGGCCGGTAAGCAATATGTAACTTCCTTTTGACCCCCAGTATCTCCCACATCTTTGTCATTACCTCGCTGGTGAAATGGCTACCTCTGTCTGACTCAATCCTTTGAGGTAGACCAAAACGGGAAAAGATGTGGTTAATCATCAGGGCAGCTGCTGTTTCTGCCTTGCAATTTGGGGCCGGGAGACATTCCACCCACTTGGTAAACAAGCATGTAACGGTCAACATGTACTTGTTTCCTCTAGACGAGCGAATTACAGGGCCAACAAAGTCGGTTTGCAAATCTGACCATGGCAGTGTCATCCCCCTCTTTTGGAGAGGCGCATGGTGTGTGAGGGATGATGGCTGAAACTGTGCACACACAAGACACCCCTTCAAGTATTGGTTGAGGTCCTGCCCCATGTGTGGCCAGTATGCAATCTCTCTTAAGATCTCAAGTGTTGTGTGAAACCCCCTATGACCGGCGGTGGCCGCATCATGGGCGTGACTTAACATCAGGCTTCGGAATGAGGTAGGAACCACCCACTGATCATGGCCAGCTTGGGATTTCCTTACCAACAAACCATCTTGGATTCAGAACCTTTTTGGACATTTCATCAACACTCTTAGGTCCGCTTTCCCAATGTAATCGGTATCCGTCAGGGGAAAGTTCTCAGGGTCCTCAATGTGTTGGTAAAATTTACCAATTATTGGATCCCCTTTCTGAGCTGTAATCAAATCAGCATCAGGGGTCTCCTTACTCCATTGTGCAGTTGAAAGATTATTGTGAGCGTTTGTCTGGGACCTAGTGATAGCAGTGACCTGGATTTCCCCCAACAGGGACTCTATTTCTATTAGATCCCCTTGGATGGCCCCGGTGTTGGCCAGCTGATCAGCTAAGTCATTTCCAGTTTTGTCTGGTCCCTCTACTTTGGAATGACCCTTGATCTTTTTCCAGTAGATGGTCATCCCATTTGATGTGACCAGATCATCAATATTTTGGATTAGCTTCCCATGTTTCAGGGGTTTGTTATTAGCACATAACATGCCTCTGGTTTTCCAATTGACCAGGTGCTCCACGAACCCGTTCCGTACATAATCCGAATCTGTGATTATGACCAAATCGTGGAGTTGATGTTGGACAGCAGTGAGGATGGCCTGATGCACAGCCATCAATTCTGCCACCTGACTACTTCGGGGACCAATTTTGTATCCAGCGGAAGGTTCTGGAAACTCCTTCATCCATGCATTCCCTACGCCGGCCACCAGTTCTTTCTCCCCGTTGTTGTCAACATGGTAAGAGCATCCATCCACATAGACAGTGGGCATTCCCTCACACTTGTCTTCTTCAAAGACTTTGTGTGGGGAATTAAGGTATGCCTCCATGTTGTCCTTGATTTTTAGACTTTCGTCCTCGAGACAGTTTTCTCTGGCACAATCATGCAAGTCAGCCAGACCTTGCGCGAGGGGACTCTTCTTGTTTTGGCCATATCTGACCTCTGCAGGAAAGCCTTGCATTGACCAAATCCAGGAAGTAATTCGGGAATTACTCACATTTCCGGCCCGGATTCTGTCACTTTGAAGGTATTGCAGAGGCTGGTGTGGAGTCTCCAGTATGATGTGTTCCCCCTGGATGAACGGGCGGTAATTCTTCAATGCCCACACCATTGCCAGGAGTGCCTTCTCACAATCGTTGAATTTTTCCTCCACAGAGGATAACGTTTTGCTCGCATAGGAGATTACTTTATTGATCTTGTCATGCTTTTGGTATAATACTGCCGTCAAGCACGTATTAGAGAACCCTGTCTCAAGGAAGAACTCCTTGTTTCTGACAGGGTAATCTAGGCAAGGCGCTTGTGAGAGGCTTCTCTTGAGTTGTCTTACTGAGTCGGATTGTTCTGGACCCCATTCCCACTTGACCCCCCCCTTCAAAATATGAATCAGGGGTCTGGTGATCTCTGCGTAGCCCTCAATGAACTTTCTGCTGTAATTAGTCAGTCCAAGGAGGCTCCTTAGTTCCCGCAGAGTGGTGGGGTCTTTCAGTTTCTGAAGTGCTTCCACTTTCTTTTCCTGGGGACAGAGACCCTGAGGAGTAATCTCATGCCCCAAGAAATTAACACGGGTTCTACACCACTGTGCTTTCTGAAAGGAAAGTTTTGCTCCTGCGGCCCTCAACTGTGTCAGAACATAACGGATCTCCGCTATGTGTTCTTCCACCGATGAACTTTTGATGAGGACATCACCTACATAAGCCAGGTTACCCCTCGCACCCAGGTCGGGCATGGCCTTATGTAGGAAAATGTTGAATTCATTGCCGGAGTTGAGGTATCCAAAGGGAGTCCGGGTCCATGTGTACTGCTGGCCCCCAAAGGTAAAAGCCAGTTTGTATTGGTCCTCCCTACTGACAGGCACGGTCCAGTATCCATTGGTCAGGTCTATTGCTGTGAATACCTGTGACCCCTGGATCTGGGCCAGCCCTTGGTCAATGTAGGGCAGAGGCCATCGGGAAGTATGGACCCGTTTGTTGAGCTCCCTAAGGTCGGCGCAGAGTCTGCACTGGCCGTTTGGCTTCAACATTCCCAGCACCGGATTATTGAAAGTGCTGTGGACTGGACGGATTATTCCCCGGGACTCAAGGTTCTTAATTATTTCAGTAAGGGACTCCATGGATGCGAGAGGCAAGCGATATTGCTTCACAAACACTGGAGTCATGCCAGGGTCCGTGGGAATTGTTGTTGTGTGAATGTCGGTGCGACCACAGTCATATGAGTCTACCGCAAAGAGATCTTGGAAATCCAAGAAAACTTGTTTCAACTTTTGCTTCTGTTCCAGAGTCACACAGGCATCAGCCAGGTTGACTCTCTCTTCCACCATCTGCCTGAAGCCTGGAAAGACTTCTGTTTTGGGTATCTCAGCGGCCTCCTTCAGCTGGGTGGAGAAGTCCCTGGTCAGAGTGCTGATTTGGACTGGAGGCTTCAGGTGGGAAAGGCAGCGCTCATGGACCTGGAAAATCACCCCATCCCTCCTGAAGTCACAAGTCACATCTTCCTTACCATAAGGGCAAGAAGTGTACACCAGGAAGTTCCCCCCATGCCGGGTAAAGATCTTGTATGGTGTTGTATTGTCATCACTGTCACTGTCAAAACAGTCCTTGGGGATTGGTCCTAACAGTTCATTTCCTAAATCAATGGAGAAATGTCGGTCATCAACCGCCATTCCAATAATGGTGCCTGCGGCAAGAGTAATACTCTTTAAGTCGCTGTTATCCACCTCTATTGGAATGGTGTCATGTTCTATGTTGACTAATGGTGTTGGGTTTACCCCTAACCCTTGCTGTTGGAGAGAAGCATTTAGATGAATGTAAGCATCAGGGTTTTTCAATTTTTGTCCTCTTTTAACTTTCACTTCCAGGGAGAATTGTCGGGTCCTTTCTGGGATGGTGACTTCCTCTTTAATCTGAATTTCAACTGCATAAGGTAGCAATTGAGCTGACCTAAATGCTTTTTCTGAATCATCAAAGCCCATGGGATTCTCCGCTAATCGGGACCAAGCTTTGAAGTTTATTAGGTCCAAATTAATGGCAAAGCGATTGAGAATGTCACTGCCTAAGTAAAAGGCGGCAGTGACGTCTCGCACGACCCAACAATTATGGACTATGCTCTTGTTGCCAACGGAGATTTTGAGCATACAACTGCTTGGCAGGAGATGTTTGGAATCGGGTGCTTCCAGGTCCATTTCCCATTTGTCTATCAGTTTGAATGTGGGAATCGCTGGATCTTTTGGGAGTTGGCGGAACATGGCTTCGCTGATGAAGCTCTTACCGTTGTTCACACACACTCGAGCGAGAACAGAATCCTTCCCATCATTTAACTGAACAGGGATGAACAACTGCTCTCCAATTTGCTGAATATCAGCCAGGTTCTGAGCTGATTTCACATCTCTCTGGAATATAGGAGTGTGAGTGGCTGATTTTGGATTGGTAAAGAATTTCAGGGTATTTCCTTCCAGTTTGGAATACCACCTTAAACTGGAAGGAAGGTTGATTTTCAGAAATAGAGAGGACCCCCCCATCACCAGTCTGTTGTCCTACTGCTATTACTGTCATGGCTGGAATTTGGTTGTTCTGGAAGTGAAATTCTACTTGGTCAGATTTTTGTTCAACCATGTGGCAGGTGCCATTTAAACTAACATGGTTGACACTCTGTTTTAATTTTATTGGTCGGCTAGTCTGGGTCCAGAGGACCTTGTTCACGCAATCTATTAGGGGTGACAACCTTCTCAGGAGGTCATTCCCTAGTAAACAAGGGGTGCCCTCTGGAGTCACTACTATGACCGGGTGTTTCACCTTGTGTCGCCCAATTTTGATGTCCAAATCTGCAGTCCCCTCGACAGGAATTTCCTTCCCGTCAAAGTTCTGCAGTTGTCCAGGAAGAGAGGTGAGAGGAATACGGTAATTCTCCCCCCTTCCTGCATTTAGTTCATCAAAGGCCCTTTTGGACAGAAGGGTAGCTTGGGATCCAGTGTCCACCAGTGCCAAAATTGTACCCTGCCCCTGTACTTGTACCGGGGCATAGTATCTTCCCTCCTTCTCCTCAAGGGGGCACAGATAATGCACATTTTTGGACAACTGGTGGGCTAATTTTCTGGTTTTGGACATTGCTAGCGAAGAGATTTGGGCAGAATTCTGTGGAGAGCCTGGGGAATCTGAAAGAAAAAGTTGGAAACTGGAAATGGTTTTGGGTTCTGGGCCGCCCCCCCCTTTTTGGAGGCAGTCATCAGGATGGGTTTGACCCATGGGATTTTGGTATTGTTGGTTCTGGGATAGAATGATGGGCGGCGACAGCTCAATCCCCACATCTACCCAGTCTGTTGACTCGGTTTTAGGTTCCCCTGGTTCCGGTTCTGGGCCGCCCCTGCCTTTTGGGAGGCAGTCACCAGGATGGGTTTGAACCAGGGGTTTTTGGTTTAGTTGGTTCTGGGATAGGATGATGGGCGGCGACAGCTCAATCCCCACATCTACCCAGTCTGGATTGGAATCTCTTGGGACCCATTTTTCCTTGGGAGGAGTTCCCCCATCTCTGAAGGAGAAGATCCTTTTCCCAGTATCCTCTGAGTATCCCTCTCCCTCAAATTGGAAGACCTGTACCTCCTCCACAAAGTGGGTCTGTTTGTGTCCTTTGTTTCTCCTACCTCCTCTCTGCTCCTTGGGTGGCAGACTTTCAGGGGTAGGAGATTTTGTTTCCGGTTCCTGGTTTTCCAGGGGCTGTTTACAAGTTGGGAAGGAAGCTTCCTCCAAGGCTTTACACCACTCTTCCCCTTGTGCCTCCTCCCTGGGAACCGGTGGGTTATCGGGGGGCTGCCCCCGTCATTGTTCTGGAGCACCAGGCCCAGAGTTTGGGGCATTCTGCGGTGGCATGCTCATTTGAGGGTTCTGTTGAGCCCTCAGTATGTGACCCAGATCCCGTGCCATATTTTGGACCTGGCGCTCAAGTTGTGAAACCCGCTCAGGCTGATACGGGGCTCTATTTTCTCCCCTGGGATATTTTCTCCCCGGGAAGGGTAGCTATCCCTTCTCTGGTAATACCCCGGATTGGGAAGATTTGGGTACCCCTCCACCCTTGGTCTCCCCTCTCCCGGATTAAGTGGTCTGGGCTCAGGGAATTGGGGAAAGAAGGATGGATGAGTTTGGGGCTGGAATCCTTGTGGATACCTGGGGAAAAAGTTCGGACCAGGGTTTGGTGAATTTCTGCCCTCCTGTGGGATGTTTGGAGGTAAGTTCTCTGGGTTAGGTGCTTGACTGGATCCCCCCCTTGGCTGGAGAAGTCCACACATAACCCAGGATGGGTTGGTTTCCCTTGTAGCTGTCATAATGTCTGCCCCCGGGAAACCAGACCAGGCCCAACAGCCCCGGAAGCAGGCATCACGCCATTTGGAGCATGCCCAAAAGCCCCAGTTAGGGGCTGTTTGGGTGCAGTCCTGGCGCCTTTGGTGCCAGGCTCATAAGGACAAAGTCAGTCCTGGCGCCATAGGCGCCAGGCTCATTAATGATAACTTACCTAAAGCAGACCATGCTGCTTACTCACCTGATGCAGACCATGCTGCATGAAGACCTAAACCAAATGAGGCTTAGGAGGGACTATTTTAATGCAGGGACTATTTTCTTACCTGGGTGGGGCAGTGGAAGAATACTTACCTGGGACTTCTTCCAAAGCTATTTAAGCCACGCCCGGACGCCTTATTCTGCAGTAGCAGCGTAACGCTCACCGTGCCTGCAGCAGCTTCCAGTCTTCAGCCACGCCCGTCTACTCTCCGGAGCTCCTGAACCCTGCAAGGAAAGCAGAAGGAAAGGTTAGAGCAAGAGTTTTATTCATACTCACCTGAATCCTGCATCTTCCTGACTTGGACCTGGAAGAAAGAATCCATTAGACGCTCTTGCCGCGCCTCCTGCAACGCCGCGCTGAACTCACCTGTTGCCATTTTCAACATTCCTTCACGCGCATTTTCAGTTCGTGGCCGCTCTTCATCACCTATGGACATAATATCAATAAGGTGAGCAACAGAGGGTTATCTAAAACAACAAAGGCAAATATTAAGACTTACTTGAGATTACCGGGGATACTCACCTAATCTCGGGTCGGTGCGACCTCTTCCGCATCCCCGCCGCACCCCAGCCTTCTGGGGAAACATTCCGCTACAGACTTACCCGGTTGCGGTAAACGCTTCAATCCACGGATCTTCCTCCGAATGGATGCCTGAAAAGGAAAAGACCACAGGTTAGAGCAAGCTTCCCTCTTTATTCCGAAACAGCTTTTATAAACACTTACCTGCGCATTTCTGGTTGCCACGTGAACTCTTTCCAGATCCATAAGGGCAATCTATGGGAATTGGACAGAGTGAATTCCAGACGTTTTGAACTCTTTATAACTATTACCTCTACGGAGTCAACACCGTCTGCAACTCGCCAACTTCCCACACCAGTGAGACAACTGGTCATCTACGCGCCCCTGCACTTGAAGCAGGATGGAGAGTTCATCTTTCCAGATTATCAGGTGAGAATCTAAAGGAGTCCTAAAGTAATTCATGGGGAGAAGGTGGGGTTAAGCTTAAACCTCACAGGTGGTTAATTCCCCCTTTCTGCATTACAGAAGAGTATTCATACGAGCCACACAGACCAAGCTGGGTGGCCCGGTCCACTCCGTCATCTCGGCGCTCCGTGTATCACTGGAAGAAGTAACATCAGGCCGGTCCAGATCAACGCCCCCGTGGACACCAGGTGAGCGTAACAGAACGAGAAGCCTACCCACAACAAGCCACCTGGGCGTTATGGAGACCTCAGAGACGGATCAATTAGCCCAATTATTAGGGGAGCTAAGGGCTGAAGTGCATGCCGCCCGTCAGGAAACTAATGCCCTTAGGAGGGAGATGATAGTTTCGAAAGAATGAACGGATGATCTAGCCAGACAGTTATTGCAAAACCAAGCTGGGCAAACGCCACTGCCTGGCCTCGGGGCAGGTCCAGCTCCTGTGTCATCGAGCAACCCTGTTCAAATACACTTACCAGGGGCTGTTCCATTGGCTCCACCCAAACGTTTTACCGGAGACCCAAAAAGGTTTGCCGTATTCATGAATCAGTGCCGCTTACACTTCTTATGCAGACCTGCAGCCTTTCAGAATGATCAAGCCAAGGTAGCCTTTGTGCTGTCATACCTCAGCGGCAGCGCAGCAGACTGGTCCATTCCTCTAGTTAATCAAGATGACCCCATTCTTCGGGATTTCCAGGTATTTCAAACAAGCATGGAAAGACTATTTACTCGACACTCCCAGGGTCAGGCCCTGGATAACGAACTCTTATCCCTACGACAGGGGAATCAGGATCTTCTTTCCTACATTGCAACCTTTAACAGATTAATAGTGGAAACTGAATGGCCAGAAGTAAAAAGAATCACATTGTTCCATCGAGGGCTTCGAGGAGAACTCAAAGAGGTCTTGGCCCAGATTGTGAACCCGCCTTAAGATTGTACCGAATATATAAATTTGGTGGTCCAACTTGATCATAGACTTCAAAATAGGAAGGCCGATAAAGCCAGGTTTGAAAACAGAGTCTTGGTCAGAACTCATACCAGCCCTAAGGGGGCAGAGACTTCAGAACCCATGCAAATCGGAGGGGTGAGAGGACCCTTAACTCAGAAAGAAAGAGATAGAAGGCGACAAATGCAGCTATGCCTATATTGTGGGAATTCCGGTCATTTTTTGCTGAACTGCCCCATAAAACCGCCCAAAAAGGTGGTGGGGACTGCGGATAAAAACTCTGACTCGGGAAACGATCCCGCCCGACAAGCGTAGAGGTCCGCTTGCCGAGCTCGAAGAAGGACACTCAGACCTCGCATTTCACCATTCCAATGATCCTCGTAGATCCGGAACAGCCATCTCGGATGGACGCGGTAAAAGCGTACGTAGATAGCGGAGCTATAGGAAACTACGTGGACAGTGAACTGGCTTCCAGGATGAACCTGCCTCTCGCCCAGAAACCCACTCTAGATGTCATTACCACAGTTGATGGAACGGAAATAGCCTCAGGCCCCGTAACTCACTCCACCACAGAAATGACATTGCTGGTGCAGGATGGGCACCGAGAGACTTTGGTGTTTGATTTAATCAAGGCTCCGCAGTTTCAAGTAATACTGGGGATACCTTGGTTGGAAAAACATAATCCTAGTATCGATTGGCGAGAGAAGAGAATTACCTTCCCAGAATGTGCGCACACCTGTTACCCAAGAAAATCTCAGAACACGGTCCTGGCTTCAGTAACTCCAGCTACCATACAACTACGTACAGAGTATCTAGAGTTTCAAGACGTCTTCCAAAAAGAACAGGCAAATACCTTGCCCCCACACAGATCATATGACTGTCAAATAGACCTCATACCAGGCGCACAACCTCCCTGCAGCAGGATCTATGCCCTTACGGAGCCCGAAAATCTTCATTTATGTCAATACCTGGACCAATACCTTGCTAACGGTTTTATTCGCCCATCTAAATCCCCAGCATCTTCTGCTTTGTTCTTCGTGCCAAAAAAGGAAGGCGACCTCAGAACGTGCATAGACTATCGCGCACTGAACCAAATAACCATTAAGAATCGGTATCCGTTGCCTTTAATTCCGGAATTACTTGACCAAGTAAAAGAAGCCTGCATATATACTAAACTAGATCTCCGGGGGGCGTATCATTTGGTACGTGTCAAGGAAGGCGACGAGTGGAAAACTGCTTTTCGCACGAAGTATGGATTATTTGAGTACCAAGTGATGCCTTTTGGATTATGCAACGCGCCGGCAGCCTTCCAGTTCTTCATGAACGATGTCCTCAGAGAACTTATCGATGTTTGTGTCGTCGTTTATATTGATGACATCTTAGTATACTCGCCAGTGCAAACTATATGCCAAATTGGAGAAATGCATTTTCCACACCACTGAAGTGGAATTTCTAGGATTCATTTTAACCCCGGGAGGAATCAGGATGGATACACGAAAAGTGGACGCAATTCTCAAATGGCCTTCGCCAAGCTCTGTCAAAGGGGTACAGAGCATGCTTGGTTTTGCCAACTTCTACCGCAGGTTTATTCCAGACTTTTCGCAGATTGTTCATCCCATCACAGCACTCTTGAGAAAAAACAAACGCTTTATATGGACAGACAAAGCTGAAAGCACCTTTCAAGAATTAAAGGCCAAATTCACATCTGCACCGATCCTAAGACACCCACGTCCTGAACTCCCGTACATAGTGGAGACTGATGCGTCCAGTTTAGCAATGGGAGCCGTCCTTTGTCAAAAAGATCCCGAAACAAACCAGATTCACCCAGTGGCCTTTTGGTCAAAAAAGTTCTCGGCTCCTGAATTAAACTATGCCATTACTGATAAGGAGCTGTTAGCTATCAAGTCCGCCTTCAAAGCTTGGCGACACTATCTACTCGGAGCCAGGCACACCATCACGGTTATCACGATCATCGAAATTTACAATATCTAAAAACAGCCAAAGCCCAGTCTTCACGTCAACTCCGTTGGGCATTGTTTTTTGCCGAATTTGATTTTGTAATAACTTATCGGCCCGGTTGTAAAAATGGGAAAGCGGACGCCTTATCCCGAATAGGAATGGGAGAGACTGAAGTGACCCTGGAACCTGTACCCATAATCCCTGACCAGAGAATTCTTGGTATAACTTCAGTACAGACAATGGAAGACATTCAAGGGATTGTCCGGCAGCTCTTTGATCCTCAAGCCTTACAAGATTGGGCCAAGAAAGGCCCAGATTTCTGCATCACCAATGAACTACCATATTACCGAGGACGTCTATTTCTGCCACAAAAAGAACTACAAGAACTAGTCATCTCTCATTATCACGATACGGTACTAGAGGGACACCCCGGTATTACAAAGACCGAAGCTAAAATCAAGAAACAATTCTGGTGGCCCACCTGGCGAAAATATATTAAGTCATTTGTCCTATCTTGTGGCATCTGCGCCCAAAACAAAAGTCAAAAAAGAAAACCAGCTGGGCTATTACAGCCTATGGACATCCCACCGATTCCTTGGCACACCTTGTCATTAGACTTTATCACGGATCTACCCCCGTGTAACGGTTTCAATACTATCCTAGTAATAGTGGACCTTTTTTCTAAAATGGCCCACTTTATTCCCTTAAAAGGGATACCCTCAGCCTCAACCCTGGCCAAGGAATTCCTTGAAAACATTGTTCGTCTACACGGTTTTCCATCTGTGTTAATTTCAGACCGAGGAAGTCAATTCATCTCGCATTTCTGGAAAAAATGCTGCCAACTGGCACAAATAGATGTCAAGCTTTCCACTAGCCAACACCCCCAGACCGACGGCCAAACAGAGAGAACTAATCAGACTCTCGAACAATATTTACGCTGTATGCTACATCAGTCTGAAGGCAATTGGAAGGACACCCTATGGATCGCTGAATATGCGTACAATAATTCAGTACACTCACATATTGGGCCCAGTCCCTTTTTTACCATATACGGACATCATCCTCGAACCTCAGATTTGGATTCACCCCAGCATTTAGAGATGCCCGCAGTAGATCATCTTCACACAGTCATTACTCAAACCTTTAAGGAAGCAACAGAACATTTACGAAAAGCCAAGGAAAAATACAAGAAAAACGCTGATCAGCTTAGAAGAGAAGCACGACACTACCAGATAGGGGACCAAGTGTGGTTATCTACTAAGCACATTCCTCTCAAAGGAAAACGGACCTTTAATCCCAGGTATTTGGGGCCTTACTCCATCAAGGCCATTATTAACCCGGTGGCTGTCGAGTTGGAACTACCTACTCATATGCGAATCCATCCCGTCTTCCAAGTGTCTCTTTTGAAACCAGTGCAACCGGGAACTAAGCTAACTGACCCACCTGAACCTATCCTCATAGACGGAGAACCCGAATACGAAATCAAGAATATTTTGGACTCAAAAAGAGTGAGATCTAAACTCTTTTACCTAATTGACTGGAAAGGTTATGGTCCGCAGGAAAGGTCTTGGGAACCTAGTGACCACGTGCATGCACCTCGTTTGGTGAAGAGGTTCTACCGGGAATTTCCAGACAAACCACGGCCAAGGAGAGGAGCGACTTTGGGAGGGGCCTTGAGGGGGAGTGCTGTCATGATGCCTGCCCCCGGGAAACCAGACCAGGTCCAGCAGCCCCGGAAGCAGGCATCACGCCATTTGTAGCATGCCCAAAAGCCCCAGTTAGGGGCTGTTTGGGTGCAGTCCTGGCGCCTTTGGCGCCACGCTCATAAGGACAAAGTCAGTCCTGGCGCCATAGGCGCCAGGCTCATTAATGATAACTTACCTAAAGCAGACCATGCTGCTTACTCACCTGATGCAGACCATGCTGCATGAAGACCTAAGCCAAATGAGGCTTAGGAGGGACTATTTTAATGCAGGGACTATTTTCTTACCTGGGTGGGGCAGTGGAAGAATACTTACCTGGGACTTCTTCCAAAGCTATTTAAGCCACGCCCGGACAGCCACACGTGCTTCGCGTTATTCTGCAGTAGCAGCGTAACGCTCACCGTGCCTGCAGCAGCTTCCAGTCTTCAGCCACGCCCGTCTACTCTCCGGAGCTCCTGAACCCTGCAAGGAAAGCAGAAGGAAAGGTTAGAGCAAGAGTTTTATTCATACTCACCTGAATCCTGCATCTTCCCGACTTGGACCTGGAAGAAAGAATCCATTAGACGCTCTTGCCGCGCCTCCTGCAACGCCGCGCTGAATTCACCTGTTGCCATTTTCAACATTCCTTCACGCGCATCTTCAGTTTGCGGCCGCTCTTCATCACCTATGGACATAATAACAATAAGGTGAGCAACAGAGGGTTATCTAAGACAACAAAGGCAAATATTAAGACTTACTTGAGATCACCGGGGATACTCACCTAATCTTGGGTCGGCGCGACCTCTTCCGCATCTCCGCCGCACCCCGGCCCCTATGGGGAAACATTCCGCTACAGACTTACCCGGTTGCGGTAAACGCTTCAATCCACGGATCTTCCTCCGAATGGATGCCTGAAAAGGAAAAGACCACAGGTTAGAGCAAGCTTCCCTCTTTATTCCGAAACAGCCTTTATAAACACTTACCTGCGCATTTCTGGTTGCCACGTGAACTCTTTCCAGATCCATAAGGGCAACCTAGGGGAATTGGACAGAGTGAATTCCAGACGTTTTGAACTCTTTATAACTATTACCTCTACGGAGTCAACACCGTCTGCAACTCGCCAACTTCCCACACCAGTGAGACAACTGGTCATCTACGCGCCCCTGCACTTGAAGCAGGATGGAGAGTTCATCTTTCCAGATTATCAAGTGAGAATCTAAAGGAACCCAAAGTAATTCATGGGGAGAAGGTGGGGTTAAGCTTAAACCTCACAGGTGGTTAATTCCCACTTTCTGCATTACAGAAGAGTATTCATACGAGCCACACAGACCAAGCTGGGTGGCCCGGTCCACTCCGTCATTTCGGCGCTCCGTGTATCACTGGAAGAAGTAACATCAGGCCGGTCCAGATCAACGTCCCTGTGGACAGCAGGTGAGCGTAATAGTAGCAGGGACTTACATAATCAGGGGAGTGAGGGACCCCATTTGTGGGACTACCTCCTCGACTCCCTGTCTGTGACTGGCCCGAGGGCCTTCTGGGCTGTGAATTATTTGGTGCAGGCAGGTTTTTAGGCCCCCCCATCTCCAAATCTAAAACGGGGGCAACCTTTACCCCTGCCACCTTGTCAGCAGCAGGGGTGCTGTTGGTTTTGGGGTTTTTCTGCGCATTACTTTTATTTTCTATGGGCTTCTGCACCTCATAGATCCGGGTGGCTTGCTCAATGACCTAGTCTAAAGATCTTTTCTCGTGAAAATCTCTCACGAGCTGGGTCATTATGTACTTGGGAAGAGCATGGAAAAATGTGTTGATGAATTCTCTGCTGTCCGTGCGCACCCTTCTGGTGGTCTGCGCAAAGGCACGCTTCAATTCTTGCACGAATTCTTGTGGGGCCTGATCCTCCCCACATCGCAAATTGTAGGCCACCTTGCGAGCCTCTTGGGGATTTCTATGTACAGAAAAATGTTTAAAGATGGCCGCCCTATATGTGGACCATCTTGAATGGTTTTGGTCCTCCAGCCCCGCAAAGAAACTGGAGTATTCAGGGGAGAATGTCCATTTGACGTACTGGATGCAGCTACTGCTGTCCTTCAAATGGAAAGTCTCCATCATTTGCTCATAGAGCTCCAAGTGTTCCCAAACAGAATACTTGGCGTTCTTATGATAAGGCGTGATGACACTCCTGATTGCCTTAATCTGTTTTAAGGGGTCCTTAAGCAAGGCCCTTTTCACCTTATTGGCCTTTTTGGTTCGAGTAACCCTGGTCCATTCATCCTCTGATTCAGAAGCACTGCTCGCAGAGGTGACCGTCTGATCTTCCAGGTTTTCCAAGATTCTGTGAGCCTGGGAATAGCTGGCAGAATGTGGGGACCTGGTCTCCTGTGTCCTGTGACGCTCAGAGGAGTCTTCAGATCCCTTCTTGCTACCAGGATTTGATGGGTACCCCCCCAGTGACCTAACTGAGCAGAGGTTTTTAGGAGGCCCTTAGGGGGCCTAATTTCCTGGGGTTCCCCACTAAATTGCACTGTACTTAGGTGCCCATACCCAGGTGCCCGCCCATCCATTCCTGGTTGGTACTGGCCTATGAGCCCCATACTTTTGGCTGGATAGTAATCTGCCATTCCTGTGGCCCTGTGCTCATGCGCACCAGGGGGCATGGGGGTGTCAGAGTCCAGGAACTGAGAGAGATGAAGGCCTCTGGTACTAGGGATTCTGAGGTTATGCTCAGGTGTTTCCCTTTCCCAATGAACTTCATCTCTGTCAGCCCCTGCTCCCTGTTGCAATGCAAGAGCCTGCGCTTTCAGTTCCTCAGTTAAGGCCTTACTAGACTCTATCAGTCTCTCCTGCATGGCTACCTGTTGCTGGAGCCTATCATTGTGCTGACAGAGAGCCTCATTTTCTCTCTGTGCCTCCTTATTGGTCCTGGAGTACTGGGCCAGTCTCTGCTGCAGGAGGGTTACCTCCTCAGTCCCATCCCTACTGGCCTGCTCCTTTCTTGCCAGAGCCTCCTCCACCCTCCTGGTGTGATCTAGCAAGCCCTGATGCTCTTTTTGGAGGTCACCCAGCCCCTGGAGGGCCAAGTGATTTTCTTCAATTTTTCTTTTTAAATGGCAGACTTCCTGGCCTAAGGTATGCCTTTCCTGACCAAGAGCCTGCATTTGTGACGCCAGGTCGTCCCTCTGCCTTTGAAAGGCACCAGCTTTCTGGCGTTCTTCATCAAACTCTGCCTGGGTATCCAGGTCTTTCAAAATCAATTTATTGCTTTCCTCTTTCTCTCTGTCTAGTTGGATTTGCAGGGTGGCTACCTGCTCTGTGCATGCCCTGTTGAAATGGATCTGTTGCTCCAGCTTTTTCTGGCTCTGCAGTAAGGAGTCCAAACTGTCTTGGTGCTCCTTCTGCAAAGCCAGAATTCTGGTATCCTGGTCTGTCTTTTCCTGTTGCAGTATATCCATGTCCTCTTTTATTTTAATGATATACTGCCTACTATCATTTTCTGACTCCTGGCTCCTCTGCAGCCTCTGCTCAGAAGAGACCAGGTCAGATTGGGCCTTTTCTAACGCCTTCTGTTGCCTATTTGCCAGATCTTGGCCTTCAGCACATTTGTCCTGCATGGCTCTCATATAGATACAAATATGCCGCTATCCTGGCAATCTTATTGTGTTCATCTTTGGCCTTAGAAGCCATATATAGTTCACTCAGGGCCACATGTAAGGGACCCTGATCGCTCCACTTATCTGACCCAGTTGTAGTGACCTGTTGTGTGATCGCCTGCAACCATACATTTTGGTTCTGCTTAGACCATTCACCTCTCACCAACAGTTTATGTAAGAGGTGCTCCCTAGCTATCTTCATATCTACCAAGGTCGTCATTCTGGAATTTGAGTTCCTTCCTGACTTACAGAAGTTTGTATTTTATTTTGCAAAACAGACCGTTTCCTTAGAGCGTTCCTTTGAGGGGTGCTTTCACAGTGTAAAACAGCGTGGTGATCTAACCGGATATGTGGCAACTGTATTAAGGTGCAGAAGTGATAAATCTAACCCAGAATATCCCGGACAAGCCCCCACTCTGTAAGTGACTCCAATCAAGCATTCCCACTAAGTCAGTGCCTTGTCTGGGATGTCCAAGGGAAGCCCTTATTCATGTATTTTTATGGCAAGTTATAATCTGGATGACAAACCCTTGTATAACACCCCTCTCTTAGAATCCCCCTTGATCCCACTGAGCCAAGAAGTAGGCTTGTTTTGCAAATTTAAAAGGTTTATTTGAAACATTAAACAATATATATATATATATATCACACTTCTATAAATAAATTGATAATGGATTGTACACTTGTGAATATGAGCAGTAATCAGCAAGAGGTAATCCTATAGTAGCACAGTTCTTGGTTACTTATGAATAGGAACAGAAGAATAAGGTGGGAAAGAGTGCTTTATATGGTTCAAGGAAACGCAATGATGAATGAAATGCAGTACAGAAAATAACTGGATATGGCTTCAACAAAAGACAATGTAATCACTTTTCATTGACAATTCACTGCCCCCCTTTATACAATATAAGGAGATGGAAAGGAGCCCACACAGTTCTCCGGAATACAATCAAATACAATACGAAATTCAGTTCCCCCCTAGCAAGCTTAGAGAAAAACAGGTATGATTTTAAAACACAGGCCCAAAATGCTTTGAATGTGGTTGCAATGAAGTAAAATGATGCTAAAATTGACTTTAATTCCCTGTAGAGGTTCAGGGTGAGTGAAATCTAGTTTATATTAGTTCAGGCTCACTTTAGCAATGCTCTATGAGTAACTAGCAGGTTAAAACGAATTTTAGCAAAGGAAAGCAAGGAGCTACTGATTCTTACACGTGGCTGAAATTGTGCAAAATGTCAAATCGCTGCAAATTTAATCGCGTGCGTTGAGCGTAATTACGGAGGCCCTATATGGAGTAGGAAGTCGTTTCTAGGCTCGTTGGAAAGCTTAGAATCTTAGCTTTAAGATGACAATTAAAACTCGCTCCTAGCACAAACTGTCCCAGAGATACGGACGATTTTGTGAAGGTAGTTTTTCGGATTCGTAATTTAAAAGTTCAGAATGACAGATGACAGTTTTCAGGTTTAAAGATGACAGAATGACACGATTCTAGGAGGCAGTTCTAATAGGCTAAAATAGTTTGGATTAGATTATTTTAAACTAAGAAATTGGTTTTGCACATTGAGTACTCACACTATATTTTTGAAATAAGCCATCAAGGTCTGGTCAGGTTGGACGGGACTTCCGGCGGGTGGTTCTGAAGTCCCGGCTATCTGGGTCAGCTCTGCTCTCTGGGTCTGTCAAGCACCGGTTCTGCTCACAACGGTCTGGTTTGTGGTTCTCTCTGGTTCCGGATACAGCACTGCTTTCTGGATACTGGTACAGGTTCTTGCAAAAGTTCTTGGCAAAGAATTCAAACAGCTCGCCCGGCTGTTGAATAGTTTGGTTGGTTTGAGGCCTGCTGAAGAGGATTAAGCTTGTGGATTCAGGCCTCTCTGCTACAAATTCTGGAGTTAATTTCTGGTCTCTGGAGATTGATGGATTTGAAGTCTGGATCTCTGGATGTGACGTCTGAAGTCTCCCGGCAAAGCGTCCCGCAAGAAAGTGGAAAGTGAATGTCTCTACCTGGGTTTCAATGTTCCTTTTATGTGTTTTGAAAATGGGTGTGTGCGTGGCATAACTGAGCCTGCCCCTCTCTACTTGTCATTGGCCCAATTCTCCCCTCTCCCATGATTGGGGGAAGGAAATGAATTGTCATCATGATGAGGTCTGTTTATGGGTCAGAGGATCCTCCCCTGGTCAATTTGCCCACAAATCTATATTTGATTCAAATACATATTTCCCAGATACACAAGTGGTTGACATTTCATTTACATATTACAGATGAATTAAGACAGGTCTCTGTTCAAGCCCCATGTCCCTGCGAGCTGGGATTCAGAAATGACAACATTTAGCGCTTTTTGGTCGGTTTACCAATATCGGACATTTACCAAAAATTACACAAATGTGAGCAAGGAGTATGGACATTAATTGATGAAGTGTCAGATTTTTAACATGCAGACATTTGGAGTAAGACCCTATTTTCTGCTAGCAACCCCCCAGAATACACCACAGGGTCCTAACACCTCTTAAAACGTGCACAGAAAAATCACAAGAATAATGGTATTACTTATATAATTCTGACAAGTCTGTACTAGGAATTATCCATCTTTTTTCAAAATTATGCTCTGGCCCAAAGGGGTGTGGTTTCCCCCAAGCACATGGTGGAGTTTCTGGTTCGTCCACTTCCCCAAGCTCAGCTTGCTAGTAGAGGCACTGCACCTCCCATTTCCTTCCAAGAGGAAGCCATTTTACGACCCCCCTAATTTAACAATTGCCTGAGCAAAAGAAGGCCCATTGTTCAGTTCCTTGCAGTCCCCATGTGCCACTCCACTTTCAATCAACAGGGCCATGTGATCTCCTTTTGGCAGGGGCAGCAGGAGGCAGCCAGGCCTGGGAATGCAGTTCTGCAAGTCTTAACTCCTGTCGGGGGTAATTGGTGGTCAGAGTTTAATCTCTTTAAGCCAGGCTTCAGCTAAATGCCACTTCAGTTCCAGTTTTCTACATTCAAATCAAACTGACAATCTTTGCACATGAAGCTAGAATGCTGATTCTAAGTTCAAAACTATGACATTTAAACAATTGCAACCTATGTGACACTCAAAGTAGGTCACTCATTTATTTTAAACATTTCGATTTTAGTGGCTTTCTGTCCATTTAACTTAAGCTGCTGACATCCACAGCTCAGCCAGTTTTGTTATAAACATTGTTTTGGGCTCTTCATCTTTCCAGATTTAGTATGCATGCAAGAATTCATTCTGCCAGATGTCTGCTGGTGTTCAGTGAGATTTTTGGATATCTCGCAATGTTTGAAATGGGCATTTTGAGCTTGTATTCAGAGAAACAAAGGGTGATTTTTAAAGTGATTTTAGCTAACAGGCACTGCTGTTTTTCTCTTTGGCACCCCATTTCACCCATGGCTCTTCTGACCCAGCACGCTCGCACTGGTGGGTGGCAGGTCAGCCGATTATTTTGGTGTGCGCACAACTGCGCAGTTCTCCTGGACTCTGGGATGGAATGATGGGCGTCGACAGCTCATCCCCACATCTACCCAGTCTACTGGTTCAACATGTGTCAAAACCCTTGACAGGTAGGAGGGGTAGTTGTGACTACTGACAGCAGTCAGTCATGGCTGCTTGCTGCATTTAATGATCATTCGATTTCAGCCACAGGATAGTGTTGGTCCTGAAATTTTGGTAGGATGCCTGACATAGAGATCTGCTGTGAATGTTGCAGTAATCTGGGATGACATTGCACATCTCACATAGCCAGTCCACCATGAGTGACGTAGAGTTCCAATGGGGGACCATTGAGGTGGCATCTAGAGGCACACCTGAAGATGGTGCAGTGCATTTTTGGCATAGTAAGCCTGGCTGAAAACAGGGGTTGATTGTCATGTTCTCAGCAACTATTTCTTTCAAAGGCTTGAAATTGCTTATAAAGTGTCTGCTCATGAGGTGAAGGGCAACTGCAAAGCAGAGAACTCACATTCCAATTCATAAGGCAGCAAGGACATTTGAGCCATTGCCTGCTGCCACAAAGTCCAATTGACACCTGCCCTGAAATCCTGTCATTCACAGCATTGTCTGGTGCTGAACTGCATACATACTGATCAGCTTTTCCAATGAGGTACTGGCATCCAGGTTAGCATTGAACAGGTTCTGTCTGTTGTGAGACTTGCAATATTTTTGTCCACACTCAAACACTTCCACAATACTGCCCTGGGGCATTAAGGATCACATCCATGTGCTGTTAGGGCAGAGGGGAGGTAGAATGTTATGGCCAATTCCTGAGAACTGACATAGCGGCACTATTTTCAGGAGCAAGATTGCAGATTGGTGGAGTTAAGATGCTTCTCTGATGGTATGGGTTGGGATGCATCTCAGATCGTTTGACTTCTTTCCTTGTCTAGGCATGGTGCCACAGCATGTGGTACAGCAGAGATGAGGTACCCAATTTGGTCCCTGCCTTCTCTCAGCACACCATTTTCTGACAGTGTGTACAAGTGCCCATATTTGTTTAATGTTTATTCTCTGTGAAGTACTGCAACACTTTAGACTTGGGTAGCGGACTAGCTCACACAGGCTTGGCTCTTGTGGGTGTGATAGCCCCAATGGAGATGGTGTTGATGGTGTTCTGAATGCCACATGTGGTGTGCTTTCCGATATGCGACATGAAGGCTGATTCTCGAACAGAGTGTACACAGGGGGTTGAGCCTCTACTGATGCACTGTCTGCATCTGTGCTGTCATTCTGCCCTTCCTCCTCAGTATTGCCGCTTTCCACCGGCAATCTCTGTTATTGCTTTGTCTTGATCAACACCCATTCATCATAATTGTTACTATCTGATTTGTCAATAGATGGTGTAGCAGAAATAGGGATCTATGATTTTTAATCTCCTCCCACTCAAGTACTCTGTGTGTGCTTTACTTCCCAAAGACAAGTTCTGCCTATCTACCACTTCCGCCACTGAGTTGATATTGAATGGAAACACACCTGCAAACTACTCTTTCAGTCTCAGTGAATTAATATCATTGTGGTGCAGTGCCCATGCATTTTCTTGGACTAGTGCATGTACCCTGTAGTGACTTGAGGCGGGATGTGGAACGTGAGTTTGCTAATACCTTCAATGATTATGTGCAATTATAGCATCCCCAATGCACAAAGCAAGTGGTGCCGCCGAATTGAAAAGACCAGGAGCATCAGGTCGAGCCCTGTCTTTGGCTAATTTTGATGTTGATATGTTGTTCTAAATCTGTCCAGCTGTGTGCTACCCACCTCCCCAAATTTCTGCTGCTCCCTTTTCAGCAAAATTAAGTGAAAGTGACTCTACCATAAGCTCCCCTCAGGGATTCCCAGCATCTCCCACTCCTCCTTCCAGGTGGTACCTGATAGCATGTCTCCTTCATTTACTTTAAGAGGTCAGACACTCACCGGTATGTCACCTATCTCCCAAAATCTCTGCTTCTCCCACCCAGCAAAAACAGGCAAGTGTAACTCTCCCACAAACTACCTTTGCAGATTCTCGGTCCCCCCCGCTCCACCTCCCTGGTGCCTCCTGACAGCACATGTCCCATCCACTCACTTCAATAAATAGACACTGGACTTCATTACAAGTGTACCGGTTCAGTAGAAATGCTGGTAATTCTGGCTCCAGCATTTTTACTGGACTGGCACACTTCAGGTTTGCCAGTGGCGGCCACAGAGTACTCGGCAGGCCTGACCTGCTGGGAGTTCAAACCCCTATCAACATACTGTTACTAACGGTGCCAGTGATTCAGTAAATCCCATCCCATGGAGTCCCATAGAACTCCATGGAAATGGGGACTTACCAGCACTACGCCACACGTAATATCCCGCTAACACCAGGATATCGGGCGGCTGAGAGGGTAAGTGTAGTTTGCGGGTATCCCGGCCCAACTCATAATCAGGGTCACTGACTGCTGAGTCACCTGCCTCCCAGTATTGCTGCTGCTCCCTCTGAGTGAAATCAGGAGGGTGTGACTTTCCCACAAGCTGACCTCAGGGATTCCTGGCTCCTCCCACTCTTCCTCCTAGGTGCCTCCCGATGGCAAGAGTCCCATGCACTCACTTCAGGAGACAGAAATTGACTGGTCTGTCACCCACATCCCATAATCTCTGCTGCTCCCTCCCACCAAAATTAGGTAAGCGTGGCTCTTCTCCAAGCTGCCCTCAGGTATTCCCAGCCCTTGCAGAGCGGCACAGGTTAGACTCCCTGTCCTGTGCTTAGAGACTGGTCTCCGGTAATAGAGCGTGTTATAAAACATTAATTAATTAATGAATCTGCCCTCTGGGATTCCAGGCTCCTCACCTCCTCCTCCCAGGTGCCTCCCAATGGCACATGTCTTGTCTGGTCACTTCAAGAGATGAACACTGACTGGTGTGCCACCTGCCTCCCAAAATCTCAGCTGATGGCACCTACTTCAAATCACTGAATGTATTATAGAGCACTGCTTAGCCAAACCAACCCTAAATCTCACTCCCTGAATTGGTCACTGCATCCCCATTCACTTCCTCTTCCTTTAATACTCCAATCCAGTTAATTAACATTTCCTTATATTACTTAGGCTTGTCTGCAGCAACAACTTCTTGTCTCACTGAAAGCTGCTTGAGACTAAAAAGTAGCTCCATTCACGTCCCCTTTTAAGCCATGTGGACAAACTTTAGACAGACATTTTAAAAGTTTGTATAAAGTTTGCTCTTGACCAATCAGCTAAAACTCACTGGCTTTAAGTTCATGTGGGAAATTTCATCCAGTCCTCCTCCCCTTCTGGGTAGTGTGCCATGTTTTTACAACCAACTCTTGGTTATTTGCTTACTACCTGTGCTGTGTGTGTATGACAACTGATTCAGAACTACCCTGTAAACTGTTGTATTACTTGTGTATATGTTTCTGGGTGAAACGCCTTGTTCCCTAAATAAAGAAATATAAACACACATTTCAATGCTCTCTTTAGGTTAAATGTCTTATGGACTGGCTGGGGTCTCCTCTTTAAACAGTGGTTTCAGAGAATTAGAACAACAATCTAATTAACATACCCACTGTGTTAAAGTTTAAAGAAGATGGTCATTGACAATAAGGGATGACAATGTTAAAGCACACAGATGGCCACCCATCAATCCAAGTCCAATGCCAGATAGTAATGCCCTTTCAAAGGCAGTGAAATGGCCCTCATTACAACACCGGCGCTAAACCATGGCGCTATTAGCACCATGGTTGGTGCCGGTGTTGTAACGGGCCCGCCATGGTTCAATGGGGAATTACCACCGCCTTCCAAGGTTGGCGGGGCGGTAATTCCCCATTGAACCATGGCCCTTCCCCATTCCCATTTTCGCCCCATAGGGCTCTATGGGAATGGGGAAGGCGCTAAGTACGGTACCGCAAATTGCGGTACCGTACTTAGCACCAAGGTCCCTTTGCGGGTCCCTACTTTAACGGCTGGTGTAGACCAGCTGTTAAGGTCGGGTCTCGCAAAGGGATCTCGTAGTAAGGTGCTAAGTGGTGAACGGCGCCGCAGGGTCGTAATGACTGCTTGGCCCTAGGAGTTAGAATATTACCTTACTAGGGGCGCCAGAATCAATTTAGAAAACAGGGCTGCCTTTCAAAAATCATTCTTTCAATAGTCCTCGTATCTATTAATATCAATCTAGCTGTTACTGTATAAAATATCCAAAATGTGCTATAAATGTAATGACAATGTAATGTAGCTGGTCTTCTACACTGAATCCTCTGCCATTTTGTCAGTCTCTTGGCCCTATCCCGGGGTCAGCAACTGTCCTTGGCATTCTTTCAGCCAAATAATGCTAGTTAAGAGTCATAACAAATACTGCACATCTATTGAGTCATCACACCAGATCGAAATAATCTTACTAAGTCCTGGGCCGTTTATCGAAATAATCTTACTAAGTCCTGGGCTGTTTAAGTGTATTTTGTTCTTGGAAGTTAGAAATGCTAAATTCAGATGGCGTCATGATTTCCTTTAAAAGAAGGGTCCTGATTGTCAGATTGGGGTTCGCAGACATGACAAGAGGCCAGAAAATGAAAATATGGGGCAGTCAGACCAGATGGCCACAGGACAGATGGCTTGGGACGGCCCACTACGCCATGTAAACAATACTTCACAACACTAACTTTAAATATTAGGTAGTGCACATCAGTTCTTTGTTAAAGTTTGTTTTCTGAGGCACCATGAGTTAAGGTTTATTTGTTGGCATATCTAATGTTTGTAAACTTACATTTTTAAAGGTGCTAATCTTAACTCCTTATTTAAAAATGTGTTGTTTTTCAACTAAGTAATATATAACACAAATTAAAACCCGGCGGGGCGTGGCTTTAACCTCCCCAATGAGTCAACGATGAGGCTCAGAACGGGGGCTTTATTTGGTAAAGGTAAGTACCTACTCCCCTGTGTCCCCTTGCCCCATCCCCCCTTTTCCATATCTCCTTTCCCCTCTCACTCCCACCTCACTTACCTGGCCCTGGTACGTCCCTCAACGGCGCCTGGGACACTAGTGTCCCCAGCACGTCACTGACCCGGCAATGATCACCATGGAAAGGGAGAAGTGACTATCATGTCGTTTTTTAAAGTTGAGAAACGGCGAACACGTTATTTCTCGTCTTTAAAAAACCCTATTAGGACCCCATTTACAATGTGCCGGGGTACTAATAGCAATATTACCCTTGTAGGGGGGCATTACCAGAGCAGGTAATGTCCTGGGCTAACATTAAAGCCCCCTCTTCGCCCGGGCTTCTAACTGGCCGGGTCATTAGCTGTCCTGGTAATTCCCCCACTGCTCGGGTAATATTGCTTAATTCATTCCTACTTTTAATATTCATTGTTTAATGATAATCAAGGGCATGCCCTTGACCCGTGAGATGTGCTTACTGCACTATAGTGCAGCACATGTTTAGAAATGCAAAACATTTCTTGACATGATTTTGCATTGTGCCATATTATTTGTATGTTGGGCAGCCAATATATATCATAATGGATTAACATTACATCAATTATAGTCCTAAACCCAATAATAAGCAAAGGGATGCCAATTATTGTTTTAATATGAATTTTGTCAATTTCGACACAACCTCTTAACAATCTTGCATTTTTCTTCACAGGAGAGCTTTATTTTATGTCCACATCCTATGCAAGTGCATATTCACGCAGTGGAGCCCTTTACAAGATTGTTGATCCAGCAAGGTCAGTATTCCTTGAAATCTTTTGCACTTTGGGCATCATAAGGTAGGTCTTTTCTCAAATATACCCTGTAAATCCTTATATAGGCACATTTGTTGGCTGTATGCCATAATAGTGAATCATCCTTTTTGTGACTCCTTGAAAATGAGCGAAAATTCTGCTTTTTTTGAGGTTTCTTTTTCCTGCCCATTACTCACCTTGTTCTGTACCACTCCCCCCTGTTTCCCCAAACTTTATTTGCCTTTCCCTACCATCTCCCTCCTCAGTGCCCAGTTCACCTCCAGGCCACCTGCAGGGCTGGCACTCTCATTGTTATATCTAGTTTTGAAAAAGTGTATGCATGCTGTAGCGTATGCAACAGTGTACAGGCTTGCCACCCAGTTGCTAAACAAAAGCAACCAGGTTGATCAGCGCTGCAGGCATGCGCCACATGTTCAAGTCGTTTGGGGGTGCACCAGGGCTACATGGATATGTTTGTGACCAGCGCATGCTGCCAGTGGAGTAACTTTGCTGAAAATGTTGGGAGGGACATGACATCTGAAGAAAAGGTGCCCCACCCAAACGAATGGGGACAAAATAGTGTGCCATGAAAGTTGGGGGGACTAACACCCCTGTACCCCCCTAAAATTACGCCCATGCATGCTGCCTCCCCTGCCCAAAGAGAAGATTCAAAGAAGGCTGAAAGGTAAGTGTTTTGTAATATGTGCATATCTGTGTGGATGTGTCTCTGCTTGTATTGAGTGAGTCTGAAGCTTTCTGTATATTTACGTCTATGTTAGTGTCTGAGTGTGTCTACGCATGAATGTGACTGAGTAGTGTGCAGGTTTTTGGGTATAAGTGTGAACATGAATGTAATACATCTACTTGAGTGTAGGGTGGGGGGCAGTAGCAATGCTGATTCAATTGTGGGTACAGGCTTGGCCGCATGAAAGTGATTTATAGTAATCATTGTGACTGGCTTCGACAGAATGTGGCCGCAGCCTCACGCATGTGTTTTACAGTGACCATTATTATTACCATAGACAGACTGTGGCCACAGCTTCATGCAAATAATTTACAGTGACCATTATTATTGGCATAGATGGATTTAAGCCACGGCCTCATTGAATAATTTTACAGTGACCATTATGGTTGGCATAGCCAGAATGTGGCCATAGCCTAAAGCAAGTGTTTTGTTTGTTTGTTTTATTCACTTATAATGCGCACCAGACCCGAGGGTAAGAGGGCGCAGCAGTACAGGATATGCGAAGCTTAGGTTACATAGTTGCATAATTACACATAATGATAGTCAGATATACATAGTTACATACTTACACATAATGCTAATCAAATGTACAGGTCATGTCAGTGGTACAGTAGGGTATATACAAGGTCTTGTACAGGTTTCAGGTAATGTATCATCAGGGTAGTGGGGATGGTAGGGAGGGGATGGTAGGGAGGGTACATAGTTATCTGATTACACATAATGGTAATAAAATATACATTGTGAAATATACAGTCATACAGTGATTTATATACAGGATATTATACAGGTTGCAGGTGAGATCAGTGATCATGGTGACCATTACTGGTACAAATAAATTATGGCCAAAGCGTCAATACAATGGCCCTCATTACGACCCTGGTGTTGGACCATGGTGCTAATAGCACCATGGTCCATGCCGGTAACTTACCGACTCTGCCATGGGGAATGGGGAATTATCGCCCCATTCCGAGGTTGGCGGGCAGTAATTCCCCATGCCGCCATGCCCCTTCCCCATTCCCATTTTTGCCCCATAGGGCTCAATGGGAATGGGGAAGGCGCTAAGTACAGTGCCGCAAATTGCGGCACCGTACTTAGCACCAAGGTCCCTTTGCGGGTTGGTTTTTAACGCCTGCAAAAAGCAGGCGTTAAAATCTCCAACCCGCAAAGTGACCTCGTAATCAGGCGGTAAGGGGTTAACGGCGCCGCCACCTTTTACGGCGCCGTTAACCCCTTAACGCCAGGGTTGTAATGAGGGCCAATGTTGTAAATTGCTACTGAGTAGTGTTGGTGACATACCATTTACTGGACTGTTTTCATGTTTTACCTTAGAGAAGAGATTCGATATATGGTTTTTACCACGTTTCTCAAAAATTGGGTTGTAAAATGCACAATTTCAACATACTATTTTACATTTTTCATGGTGGCGGTAATTTAGCTGACATTTATTGTCTAACAAAAGAAATTTGACCAATACATTTCAGCCAGTTAAGGTAATACCTGTCAACAAACTTCATCTCACCTACACCAATAACCTAAAGCATGATGCAAAGGAGTGAGAAAAGAACCAAAGAATAAGGGCATACTGCTCAGGTATCGGACATTGTTCCCAAGGCTTCAATTGATCTCCTATACCAGGCGGTAGTTGACAAGGCCAGGAAATTGGGGAGCTATTACTGCCCACATTATTAGGAAGTTCACAAATGTTATCAACCATTGCTGGTAACTAAAATGTGGATCACACTGTCAAGTGCTGATTGTTTAGCAGCAAGTAACACTAGCTGATGCTGCTTTGCCATATGTACTCTTCCTCATTCTTCCCCAAACACCATGCTTATGAATAATTCATTTTTCCACTACTGAGATGCTAATAGTGTGGTCCTGTTGGACGATTAATAACAAATGTTTTTACTTAAATGAGTTTTGTGATAATCTAACATGTGGTACAAAAACTAAAGAAGGGGGTCTCAAAAGTTGCACGAGCTACCCGAAGTCCATAGGAATGTTCTTCACCCCACTACATTAAACGATAGTTTGATGGAGGCACATCACGCTTGAAATCTATTATACAGAGTTGTTGCTGTGGTATCAATCTGTTCACGAGGAGAGGAATTCGCTGACGGGCCCATAGGCCAGCGCTCACCCTCAAGAACCTGTAAAACAAGATAGCTGCACCATGTGAGGACAGGGGTGCAGGTTTCACTTACTCCGACACCACTCAATAATGAGGACTCAGTAGTTTGTCAAAGGGAAGTCCGTTTAATGATACATACATCAAACAGGGAAACAAATGGGAATCAACTGTAGTGCGATCACCGGTCTCATTCCGACTTCCACGAACTTTGGTAGAACAGCAATTATTATAGGCTAACATCGTCATCTCTGACGTCTAATTTCTATAAAGAATCATCATGCAAAATAATTGGTTAGGAAAGGTAACTTAAGTATAGATGCCATATCTGTATAGAGAAATAAAGCATGTGGATTGGATAACTCTTATCGGGCGGCGTCTATGCCCATCCCTCTACAACACACATGATTGACGTCACTATGAGTACGACGTCTCATTGTTTACAGTGTCTATAGGACCCTAGATTACATGGTCCATTGTGATTGGGCAAGTTACACCCCCAAACATAAATCTCCACTTTAATTAGCAGCATGCAGAATAGACACCCAGGTGCCTAGTGTCCCAAGATTCACCCTTCCTCCTTTCCATCAATCAGTGTTTTAGGGCTATGTGTCAATTAGTTGGCTGGGTATGGCCTCGGAACTGTAGCCTCTTATCAGGAAAAGTTATGGCATCCTCGGGTTCTGGATGACATCAGGCGGTGGTACCTCTTCGCACCGGGCTGGTCACGTGTTGGTTCACCGTGAATCTGCTTCAGCTTCTAGCCTTTTGTGCATTTAATTCTGTTTCAGCCTAGCCACCTGCATGGGCCTCTCTTATCTTGACCTTCACGGACGGCCTGGTATGCTCTGTAGTTGGAGTCTCGTGAGCTCATGCTCTCCTCCCCTTCTCTGGTTGACCTCGATTTCCTAAGCATGAGCCACTCTTTGCTGAGTTTCGATTAATCTCCTTCTCCTGCCTTTGGCTGGGTTTCGATACTTAGTCTGTCAGGCCCCTGGCCACCTGGGTAACATTCTGCTTTTACAAAATGGAGTCGCACTTGTATAATGTGCCTTATTGAGGTAGTTATATGGTTGGCGCTCGCCACTCTATCTTCTACTAAGCATTGAAGGCAGTATCGATTTCTTAGCAACTTGCGTTTCAAGCCTATTTACACATGTTGAACAGGACGGTTGCTTCCATCTTGTCTCGTAGCACCTTTTCCTTATGTTTTAACATTGTCTCTTCTCTGCGTACATTCCATTCAATTTCGTAGTAACTCGCACTGGCGTGTTATCTTCGATAGCTGCTCTCGTTCATTCTCAGATCTGTTCAGGCCCTTGTTTCATTTCCACTGGCCTTCCATTAAGGCCTTTGGGGGTCTCTTTGTGGACCGTGTGTAGGTACACCTCATTTCGCATCAGAGGCTGGTATAGCTGTCTAATAGGGTACCGTGCTGCCCAGGGTTGTCTGATTATGGGTGCTTCAACCGATATGGATCTTCTGATGTATACTAGGTAGAGTCCTAGTGCAGCTCTTTGTAGATTCATTTGCTCTTCATACGTCACATACCTTGGCGAGCACGTTCCCGGTACCTCGTAATGAGGGGAAGGGGTGCAGGCCATGTCTGGGACTTCCTTTATACTCCCCCCTCTGGTCGGTTCATCGACCACTTCAGCAACCTCCTTTGCATTCATTTCTTTTGCTTCTTCAGTGTCCTGCTCATTGTCCTCTGCGTTGGTACATGATGGTGTGCACGTGTGTGCCTTTGGAGTCCATATTTTTATCACTCCCTTCAAACTCCCTGCTGTCTTCACATGTTCTTCTTTGTTCCACGTCATTAGCTGACATTGTCCATTTGGGCTGCAGTAGATCCATTTTCCTTCATACCTTCTTTGTTTTTTATGGTATGTGAACTTTGTTCCCTCGGGTGCAAATTTGCTGGCCTTCACAAAGTCCATGATTTCTTCATCTGTCAGGTCTCTTGGCTTCCAGCCTGGCTCGACATCGACTATAATTTTCATTCTTATGACTTTCTTTGCAGTTTTCTGGCATTGTGTGATGATTATCTTGATAATGCAGAATCCTAGCAGTACCATGGCTAGTAGGGCTCCCAGGAACTTAAATATATCAGCCATCCATTGCGGGACTCATGAGAATAGGTTCCCAAACCAGCTGTCATCGTCCACTTCATCGGTTTCATCGGTCATCTGTTTTTTTAGAGTTGTCAACATGCTTATGGCCTCTGTGAGGGTTCCATTTTCTTCATCGTGTCATGGTATAAATGTGCAACATGATTCTCCGATCTTTGCACAAACACCTCCATCCATCGCTGTGATCATGTCAAGCACATATCTGTTCTGGAGGGTCATCAGTCTGATTGCTCTTAGTTCTTCTTTGATCGCGTTAAATCCCTTTATAGTGGTATTGATGGTCTGCAATAACTCCCATCTGGTTATCTGCAACCTTTTAGCATTCACTCCAACTTGGACGTGTGGCAGGAGCATCGTGGCAAACACTGTTGAGGTGAGGCTGAACAGCCTGTGTTCATATGGGATTGCATGGAATGCCTCTTCTGATTTGGCAGAAAAGTAGTTTTCTCTCTTCATCCTGGATACCAGTTCTACAGATCTCCTTCTTCTCAGATGAGCATCTGCTTTCGGAAAACTGTCCAGATTCAAGTCATTTTTAAGGATCACTAGTGCGGGATCGTAGACGTTCACTAGTGTGCATATACCTCCCCAGTTTTTCGGCAGTCTTATGTATGCCTTGGATCCACAAGCCCAGTAGTGATCCATAATTACTGTGGGTCCATGTATCATTCCTGGGGCGTCGAAGACTCATCCACAGTTCTGATTTTCTCCCATCTCCTTTGTACCATTGTTTCTGAAGCATAATTTTGGGTTCTCCAGTGGTACTATCTGCAGGGGTCCCCCTCTCTCTTCGACCCATGTGAGTAGTCTTGCAAGTTTTGGCCACAGTGGCTTGCATCCGTCCCGCACTATGTTGATGGTAGGTTCGTAATGTCCGGTGACCATCCAGGCTCTGCAGATCACCACTCCTTTTTCCCATCCGTGTGGTGACAGCACGGTTCCCCGATCTGCATCTGGCGTCTGTTCTTCCAACTTCGGGCCTCTTCTGGGGTTTTTCCTCGGACATTTAGCTTCTGATTCACTTCCCATCTAATTCCTGCCCCTTTCACATCAGGGTTCTCATACCTGATCACATGGTTCTTAGTATGAGCTCTGTGTCTTGTTTTTATGTCTTGAACATAATCGTCCTCATCTGGATCCGTTGCTTCCGTTGCCCATTTTAGGGAGGCATCACTGCCCTTGAACTGGCCTCTGGTCTTGCACATTGCAACGTGCGACATGCAGTGTGCTGTCTGGACATCGATTTCTACAGCCACAAAGATCTTGGATTTTCCCATACTGTATGGCAGGAGTGCACAGACAAAGCATTCACCTTCCGACTGCCTTTGTCCTACTTCCTTCATGTGCTGGTACCATATGTTGTTTCCAAGATGGGCTGTGCTGTCCAGGTAATCATTAAGTTCATTGTTATCTTCATGAGGGCTTCTCTTTAGTCTCAGCGTTTTCCTATCATTTTTTATATCTACATCTCTGAATGCGTCGGTGCTGCTTTTCCACTTCGGGTATCTTGGTGGATCACGCTGCCTTGACTGTATCGCTGTGGTAGGGAGAGGATTAGTGCTTCCTTTCCTTCCTTTTTGCAGTCTGCCATAAACTTCCCGTAACCACCACTGGTTCATCAATTTCCCAACTTGTGGCTGTGTTGTAGGCCTGCGGCTTGTTCCTTGCGATGGAGCAGGAGTGCCTGCAGTTATAGTTTCTATAGTTCTGTTTTTCAGCTCCTCGTGTAGTTTCTTTGCTTGGACTATGAATGGGAACAAATACTCTATTAGCATGTGTGTCTTCTCTGTGAGTTCTTTCGTGGCCACTTCTGTTCTTTCGAGGGATTTTGCTATTCCCTCCTTCTTTGGTAATTCACTTGGCTTTTCTTGGTCACTTCCACTACTCTCTGGAATTGAATGTTCGGTAGGCAGTTTCCCCTTCTCTGCTGCCTTCGTTGGCGGTCTTGTAGCCATTGACACTTGCCCTTGTTTGTGTGCATTCGGTGTGTGGGTGCGTGCCGTGGCCAGTGCTACATTATCATTCATTGCGTGCTGACCCTGTCTCCAGCTTTTTCTCTCATTCATCACTTCATGTGTATACGTATCGCTGCTAATTACATTCAAATTTAAGTCATTTACTTCATCATTAGCTTTTCTGGAACTGGAATCACTATATAGGGTCTGGGTGCTCTTGTAGGCCCCTGACGTTCAGCATCTGATGGATGCACTGCCATTGGGACACTTAGTGAGCCAATGAAAAATATGCAGTTCTTATTGTCAAGGATACAAACACAGCGATAATTACTATGCATACACACATTATAGTCTTATAAAATAATTGGCAGCATTTCCTTCCAGAGAAGCGGGGGCGTCCCTCTATTTGGGGTAAAACTAAGTTACTGTTCTGGGCCCCCATGTCGATCAAGTCCATAGTGAATAGTTTATTTCTTTCTTTATTCTGATCTCGTTGTTCCAAAGTTCAGTAACTACTAGAGTGATGAGTGCTATTCAAATGTCCTTTCTCACGGGTGAAGACAGTAGTCTCTGGATATGCATTACAGTACCGTTTGCTAAACTATGGAGAAAGGTTAGACTATCAGTTTTAGCACATCACATTCATTCTGCATTTCTATAATAAACACTGTCCGAGGGCCCTTCTCCAATTTGCCTCGGCCTTGAGGACATGCAGGACTCTGTGCACTGTGAAAGGCTGAAACGATGGAACTGCTAAAAATCACACAAAATAAAATGTAAAAATAAAAACAAAAATAAAAATAAAAGTGAACATATCAAAAAATAGGCAAAAATAAGAAAAATGAAGAAAAAGGAAAATAGGATGGTGAAGTTCTTGGGTCTGCTCCTTTCTCTCGGTCTCTCAGCGAAAAGTTGAAGAACAGTGTCTCTTTTCTCTATCTGCTCCACAGTGAAACAGTGAAGTTCTATTTTGGATTTTCTCCTTCTAAGGCTCTCCTCAGCAGTGGATGTCCATAAATGCTTTTTAGTTGCGCTGCAATAGCCCTCAGGAGCCTGTTTAGTTGCGCTTTTTTTGCTGGATCACTGAGGAAAGTGGGTACATCAATGTTGTTGGGTCTGCCCACTAGTTCTGGAAAGTTTTCAATGAGGTGGAAGAAAACACGGTATGCATATTGGCTGTCTTCTGGTGCTAACAACATTTGCTCTGATTTTCTAGCCTCTAGATCACAGGCCTTTCTTGCATCGTTAGCAGTCTTTGTCTCCTCGATCTGTCCCTCGGCTACAAATCTCACTGGAATCTCCTTAGGAATTCTCGCTGGAAGTTGGACAGCTCCACCTGGAGCATTATGCCTTAAAGGAGTGTGCCCATGTGTGGGGTGTTGGCCGGATCTCTAAGAAAGGTGATGACGTCAACATCTGCAGGCCTCCCCACCATTTCCTGATAGTCTGTGACTAATCTAAACATGACATTGTGCGCCAGCCGGGTGTCCTCGGGTGATAGGGACATTTGCCTTGTTTGCTGGGTCCTGATCACGATCCCTTCTTTCGACGTGAACAGTTTTTACACTTCGCTGCTGCTTGGATTGCAACCACGTGATTTAACTTGTACCAAACTTGGTTCAGGAACTTGTTGTTTCTTGGATCTCTGATGAAGGTTAGTGTATCTGTGGTTCTCCCAACAAGTCCTGGACACTCCTCTATGATGCGGAAAAATAGGTTATATGTAAGTTCATCAATGATCACTTGAGGTGGGAGCATTTGCGTCCTCTTCGCTATGCTCGGGCAGTTTGATGAAGGCTTCCGTTATGACAGTTAGCAGTTGCCGGATTACCTTCTGGTTTGCAGGATCTCGAATGAAGTCTGTGAAGCTGGCTTCTCTCTCTATGAGTGACGGGTATGATAACATCACGAGTTGAAAGTAGGTTAGCACATCGCACTAGAGATTTCTCATGGAATGTACCATGAATTCTGTGATCAAAGTCTTGATACTGGTTGCTTCAGGATACTGTGTTGCACTCTCAGGCAAGGTTTTGGTTACAGTCTATCAGGGTCTTGATTCTTGTATCACTTTGGGCATGTCGTGCTTTCAACAGTTAATTTTATCAATGTTGTTGTGGCTTTGGATGTGCTTCCCTTTACCCTGCAACTTTGGCTGCAAAGAGTGTTCGTCGAATGTCTTGTATCCCCTTTAGTGCTCAGAGGAAATGTTCAATGTAAAGCCATGCGTTTCACAACGAATACTTTAGTCTTGTCTTTTCTGCTCATGCGTCCTTCTTCCTCGCCATAGATCTTGTCTGCACGTGCTGAGGTCCTTTCTCGTTGTCTGTAGATTCTTCGGTGTTAGGTGCTGCAGGAGGGCTCTCTCCTATAAAAGGCTTAATGTCATTCATGAAGATCCAGGCTCTCCTGCCCTTGAGCTTGACACCGGACGGGGTGCAGTCGTCTACGATGAACAGGTCATTAAACCGTGGTTCGTTCCACCTTTTTCTGGTGAAATTTCTTACGAGGACGCTGTCACCAGGGAAGATGAGCGGCGCGCAAAGGCTGTGAGCTGCGCCTGAATCAGCACTATCTGTTGTGGCTTGTGCTGTGCTATCCCCTTTCCGCCGTCGCTGCAGCTGGCCTGAAATGACAAAGGTGCTGGATGTCAAACAGTCCAGATAGGCCTTCATCTCTTCTCCTAGTACCTCCCTAGTTGGCTGGGCATCACATCTAGCTCTGTATCGGTGGGTAAGAGGGGTCCTCATCCTTCTACCAGGAACTATTTCGTGTGGCGTGAGATGATGGTCGGAACCTGGCTGGTTCCGAAGAGCATACAATGCCAGTGGTAGACAGTGCAACCATCCCTTCTTTAATGTGAGCTTCAACTTGGCTATCCTTTCCTTAAGCAAGCCGTTGATTCGTTCACATATCCCATTCCCCTCAGGATGATACACTGACGGGAACATGTGCTTTATACCAAGCAACAAGGTGATCTGTTCGAAAAGTGAATTTACAAAATGGGCCCCATTATCTGATCTCATTACCTCGCACACCCCCCATCTAGGGAACACTTCCCTCACCAGGAACTTTGCGGCACAGGTTGCATCGGGGTGTGTACAGGGACCTGCTTCTACCCATCTTGAAAAGGGACACACCACCACAATTAAATACCTGTACCCATTACACACCTGGATCATATCGACATAATCGTTATGCAGGTGCTGGAACGGTCCATTTGGTCTGGGGATGATTCCTCTCACTACTTTTAATGTGTGCCCAGAGGTGAATTTCTGGCAGATAACACAGTTTACCATACAAAATGCAACATTCTCTGCTAAATTCGGTGTGAACCAGTCTTCTGCGAGCGTTGCAGCAAGATTTTCCTTTGACATGTGTATGGGGGGTAATGAAGCTGTTCTAACGCTACCTTTAGAAGGGTGACAGGCATTACTGGTTTACCAGTACTGTCTTGCCTCCACAGTCTGTCAGAGGGGTTTAAAGAACACCCTTGATGCTTCCACAAGTTCTTCTCCTCCTGGGGTGCCTCCCCTAGGAGCTCCATTAGCTGAGTCTGCCCCATGTTGCTATAGGCCTCTGAAGTGGCTCGTGCTACCATCATTCTTTCATGGGTATGTGCCATCTCCACGACCATGATTGTTTCAGTTTTGGATGCCATGCGCTTGGCTTCCGTGTCCGCTTCATGATTTCCGCGAGACACGAAATCCGTCCCCTTGGTATGAGCGGCGCATTTCACGACCGTTATGCCCACTGGGAGCTGTGGTGCTTTTATCAGCCTGTCCAACAAGGCTGCATGTTGCACTGGCGTGCCGTCTGCTCGGAGGTAGCCCCTCCTTTTCCAGCACGCTAGTCCTGCGTGAACTGTGCACGTCACATAGGCGGAGTCACTATACACCATTACTTCCTGGTCTGCATGGTTCTCAATGGCGAGTATCAATGCCAATAGTTCTGCAGCCTGTGCCGAATAGTGAGATGCTATTCGTGCACTAACGAGTACTTGAAACTCTCCATTCTCTACGTGTTTTACCACGGCAATGCCTGTATACCTTTGTCCGTCTTCTTGGTCAATTCTTGAAGACCCGTCAATAAAGACGATCTCTCCACCTGCCAGGGCATTTTCTTTTACCTTGGGGATCTCATCATACAATTCCTCATAGTTCGCACAGTCGTGTATGGGTTCTCCCTCTGTGACTGGCTCAGCTATGAACGTGTAAGGGTTTGCAGTTTTACATTGCACTGCTTTAATCGATGGATTAGAGATAATCACCTCGTAGGTGGATGCTCTCTGTGACGTCAGTGTGCCCTTTGGTTTCTCTAATATGGCGAACAGTGAGTGCTCAACATACAATGTCGTGGAGCACCCCATCACAATGGATGATGCCTTCTCGAACGCGGTAGCAGCTAGATTTTGTTCACATGGGAAATGGCCCTTAATGACCGGGTCCACACTCCCCCTGTAATATGCTAGGGACTTGTATCCCAGCGAGGTTCGCTGCGCGAGCACTGCCGTCATAAAATTTCCATTGGTGTGTGAGAACAGGTAGAATTCCTCTGCATAATTAGGAATCCCGAGCACTGGGGCCTTACAAATTGCCCCCTTGAGCTCTGTAAACCCTTTCTCCATTGCTTCATTCCATTCAGTTTCTTCTCTTGTTGCTTTGGCCTTTTAAAGGGCCTGTAGCAAGGGCTTGTATACGAGCTGTAGTCAAAGACCCATGCTCGGACATAATTGCACAGTCCTAAGAAGCTTTGCATTTGTTTTATCGTGGGCGGCTTGGCCATGTTCATGATAGCTTCAGCCCTTTTTGGGGTTACCTTCTTCCCCTCATGTGAGATCAGTTGCCCTATGTACAACACCTCCTGTTGGCAGTACTGCAACTTTTCCTTGTCAACTTTGTATCCCTTCTCAGCCAGTATAGTCAATAGCTGGACAGAATCGCGCCTGCATTGCTCTTCAGTGGTGCTGCAGATCAGAATGTCATCTACATACTGCAAAACAACACTGTCCACCACAATATTGCTTAGGTCCATTTGCAGGATCATGTTGAAGATTGACAGGGACTCACAGTACCCCTGTGGCAACCTTGTACTTTTCAGGTGCATTTGTCTGAAAGTAAATGACGTCAGGTCTTGTGAGTCACAGTGCAATGGAATCGAGAAAAACGCATTTTTCAAATTGATCACCGTGAAATATTTGGCTTCAGTTGGTATATTGCATAGTATTGTGGATGGATTATGGGCTAGAGGGAACTCGGCTTCGACTATATTGTTTAATGCTCGTAAATCCTGGATTAAATGCCAGGACCCTCCCTTTGATTTCTTGACAGGATAAATCACTGTGTTACAAGGTGATTCTGACGTTACTAAGATGCCCTGCTTCATCATGGCGGAAATTGTCTTTGCGATCCCTTCATCTGCTTCTCTGGACATGGGGTATTGTCGTGCTCATGGCAAAATAGCTCCTGGCTTCAGCTTAATCTTTACTTCACCTGCCCCTTTCAGGAGACCAACGTCATAGGGCCCTGTAGTCCAAACTGCGGCAGGCACTTGGGCCATGTCGTTATCAAAGTAATCTGGGCGTATTAGTGCCAACATCATTTTCTGTGGCACCTCCCGTTTCATCATTTTGACCCAAAATATGAGACTCACTTCCACCCTTGTCTCTTCTAGGTCAGGGTGCTCTTCGAACAGATCGTCATCGGTGATATCAGTCACTCGATACCTTTCTTCAATGGCAACGATTGCACACCATTGTCTGCCTTCATCGTCATATCCTTCAACTAATACCACTCTCCCTCGCACTGCGGCAGATTGTATCATTAGGGGGAATACTTGTCCCTCCTCTTCCTGCATGGGTATTCTTGGCCTGAATAGAAATTCATCAGGGGTTCTCATAGTTCTGTCTGCGAGGCCCGGCAATCCCGCCATAAGCACTTGCACTCCATATGCGAAGACTTCAGGCTCTAACGTTATAGCTCTCATGGCTGCATGTCCAGAATATGCTCTGATCATTTCACACACATTTGAGTAGTGCATTCCTGGGGTGGAGCACACTATACCATTCTCGGTAAACAAGATGGTCATGTTTAGTTTAGTCATCAGGTCCCGACCCACAATATTTACTGGGGTCTGACGTAAATATAATAGAGGTACATTCATTTTGCGCTCTCCCACTGAGACTGGGAGTGCATCTGTAAAGGGAACTCTACTATGAGCTCCAGTGAAACTCTGGGTATCTATGTCCTCGCCGGACAAGGAAAATTTGCCTTCTCGTATGCACGAATGCGTTGCACCCGTGTCGACTAAAAAGGAATATTCTTTCCCTCCTATGGTGACATTCACCCTTGGTTCCCTGGTAGGGTCTGGTGTCACTGATAGGATAGAACACATCGGAGTCTCCTGTGAGCTGTCCTACTTTATGTATAAGTTCGGTCCACTGTACACTTGTTGATTTCCCCCAGTCCCAGGATTAACTCCCCCTCCAGGGTTAATGCCCTGCGACATTTGCAGCGGTGCCTGCTGGGGTTGTCCCTGTGGCAAGTTCCCCATGTTCGGTGGTTGAACCACTTGCTGTGCACTTTTCTGCAAGCCTGCCGCCTGCTGCTGCACTGTATAATTTTGTGCACCGCCCTGCTGCGGGGCGGCAGGTTGATTCACCCTGCCTGTCCCTTGGCTGTTTTGCCACATGCCTTGGCTGCTGCACATGCGCGCACCGTGTCCTGTCACTCTACACAGCCAACACTCTGGCGGCGGCCGGACCATTTGTCCATCCGGCATAGCTGGGCCACCCATTCGTGCATTCTGGAAACCACCTTCAACATTTTGAAAACCTCCTTGGGTACCTCGAAGCCCTCCCTGATTGCTCTGCCATGTCAACTGTATTTCAGCCCATGGTTTAGCTTCGATTCCTACCAATTTCTTGAGCTGTTTTTGCACCGGTTCTGGTAACACTTGGCACAATATATGGTAGAATACAGGGATGGATTTTGTCCAAGATTCATGCATGCATTTTGAGCACCCGCGCGTCTTGAAAATTTTGGAAATAAAGCAACGGATCCTCGGACTCATTATAGCTCCCATGTTGTTAGTGTCTGGATATAGCGTACGCTGCGCTTTCCACACTGCTGCTCTACAGTTATTAAATGGCGCTCCGACACGGGTGGTGTTAGTTAGGGTTACCCTAGGGTAGCCTGCTCGTTTCCATGCATCATCTGCTCTTTCACCAAATATGGCAATTAGGAGGCCCTTAATGTACCTTATAGCTAAGGTGACAGCCCCCATCATTTTCTCTAACTCATGTATCCACTTTCTGGCTCCCGATGTCAGCATTGGAAGCTTATTTTTTAGGTTTTCTCAGTCCATGTGTGGCCATGGAATATATTGTGGTCTTGCACCCCCTTTTTCTAGCAACGGGAATTGGAATGCACAGTCCTCCTTCTCTTTCCCCATAGCCCTCTGGTCTACCACCGGGGTGGCATTCCCACCTTGTCGTCTGCCTGGCAATGCCCTTAACCTGTCTGCATAGGCAGGCGCCGATGGCCCCCTCTGACTGTGGGGTGTTTCTTCATGTCGGCTGGATTGTCCAGCGGACTTCGGTGCCCTACTTGTGGACCCTCTAGCATCCGACCATCATACCTCTCGGTCCCTTGGGAGCCGTTTTTCGCACCGTCTCCCTTCGTCATGTGCCCCTTCCTCTGTTTCCCCACCGGAGTCAGGTCCTGAATACTCCCAGTTTACACAACTTCTTGCATCTTCTTAGTTCTCCCCAATCTCCAGCCTGTCTAGGGGCAGTCCCCTGCTCCCACTACTTCGGGGTTACATCCTCAGTGTCGTATAGCTGAGTACTCTCTAAGCGCTCATCCTCCCTCCCCCTTGGGAAATTAGTTCCAGGCCCATCTCGTCATTAATATTCTCAATCGTTTCCCCGATGCTTTTAGTGTCGAAGTCATCATCAATATTTGTCCCGCTTGTACCTGGTACCGCATCGCTTTACGGTGCCGTTAAACCATCAGCGCCAAGGTCATAATGAGGCCCTTTGTCTTGCTTCCCACAATGGGCCTCATTACGACCCTGGTGCTAATGGTTTAACGGCGCCGTAAAGAGCGTCGGCGCCGTTAAACCATTAGCGCCTGATTACAAGGTCCCTTAGCGGGTTGGAGGCTTTAACGCCTGCTTTTTGCAGGCGTTAAAATCCAACCCGCTAAGGGACCTTGGAGCTAATTACGGCAACCGTAATTTACGGTGCCGTAATTAGCGCCTTCCCCATCCCCATTATGCCCTATGGGGCAAAATGGGAATGGGGAAGAGCAAATGGTAAATGGGGAATTACCGCCCCCGCCAACCTTGTGATGGGGGCGGTAATTCAGCCATCCACCGTGCCGGAGACCAGCATGGAATAGCACCATGGTCCAGCGCCTGGGTCGTAATGAGGCCCAATGACTGGTTCCGGTGGGGCTGGTGGCGCGGTCGGCATCTCACCCCCCTCGGTGCATACATTTAATATCCAGTCTGCAGGTGGTTCTTCCTCCTTCGCTTGCTTGAACATTTTCCAAAGTTCGAGGACGGCAAGGCGTTTCTCAAGCTTTTTTCCAGTATATGTGGCATGTAGGAAGGTGGTCATGTGCTGTAAAACAGCCTTAGAGAGTGACTCGTTCTGGGGTCACAGCATAATCATCTTATTTGCGGTGCCCTTAACCCACTCTTGGCTATATTTCTTCAGCTTTGTTGCATGCTTGGACAGTTGCTTGCATAAATGCGCAAGCGGGGTAACTTCCTCCATTCTTATTTCTGTCACCAACAATAATTATACAACTCCTTCAATCTTTCAATAGTATGAGCGAGCACCAAATGCGCAAGCTCCAATCCAATCCTTTCCCGCCAAATTCTATACCAACAATTTACTCAAAACTCATCAATTCAGTGGCCATTCCCTCTCAGTTACAGAATCGCGTAATCCAAAAATGCATGTTAAACACTCACCAATACAATTATTTTACATTTGACATACAACAGAACATATATGACAGATGTTTGACAGACTAGACAGACACCAGCTGGTCATACGTATACCTGCCTTCTAATTAATACTCCGTCATGGGATTTGAACGAACCCCCTTATGACGTCTTTAAACGTCATCATAGCCTAAATTGTCCCCCCACTGTGGGCTCTGGGTTCACGTTCCTTCTGACCACTCTTTAAAGTGCAGGAACAAGGCGAATTTTTACGTTTTTACTTCAGGTGCCCCCCTGATTTACATCTTTACTTCAGGTGCCCCCCTGATTTACGTTTTTACTTCAGGTGCCCACCTGATTTACGTTTTTACTTCGTATGCGCGAGTCATTACCCCCTATATATATATATACAGTCTTTTCTACTTATAACTATTTTATTGTTTCTCCACCACCCTCCTTTACCTTTCCCTTGCTTGCTCTAACGCCTATACGACATTTGCCAAAGTAACGGGTTTTATTGCTTCACTCACCGTTCGCATTGTTTCCTCTCTGGAACTTCGGGATCACTGCCCCTTCCTCTTCCTGCTTTTAAGGTTTTCGTCCGATCCGCTGCCCGTGGGAATGAGAAGGGTTATGCTTGGAAAGGCGGGTTCCTTCAGACCCACTGCAGATTTTTGAAATGTTACTCTATCATTGTCCACGGGAAGCTTCTTCAGAGTTACTTCGTGCCTTCAGTCTACGGGTGTCTCATGACTATATCAATCGATAATCAATAATTGATGGCCAAAACCATCCTCACACTACCAAGTGTTCACGTGGAGAGGAATTCGCCCATAGGTCAGCGCTCACCCTCAAGAACCTGTAAGGCAAGATAGCTGCACCATGTGAGGACAGGGGGTGCAGGATTCACTTACTCCGACTCGACTCAATAATGAGGACTCAGTAGTTTGGCAAAGGGAAGTCCGTTTAATGATACATACATCAAACAGGGAAACAAATGGGAATCAGCTGTAGTGCAATCACCAGTCTCACTCCGACTTCCACGAACTTTGGTAGAACAGCAATTCTTATAGGCTAACATCGTCATCTCTGACATCTAATTTCTATAAAGAATCATCATGCAACATAATTGGTTAGTAAAGGTAACTTAAGTATAGATGCCATATCTGTATAGAGAAATAAAGCATGTGGATTGGATAACTCTTATCGGGTGAGCGTCTATGCACATCCCTCTACAACACACATGATTGACGTCACTATGAGTACGACGTCTCATTGGTTACAGTGTCTATAGGACCCTAGATTACATGGTCCATTGTGATTGGGCAAGTTACACCCCTAAACATAAATCTCCACCTTAATTAGCAGCATGCAGAATAGACACCCAGGTGCCTAGTGCCCCAAGATTTACCCTTCCTCCTTTCCATCAATCAGTGTTTTAGGGCTATGGGCCTCATCACGAATTGGGCGGTAACGGTAACGCTATTAGCGCGGGCGGTATTAGCCCTATCTCCAAACTCCCCGGCGCTAATAGCGCCAGATCACGAGTTCGGCAGTAATGTAAGTCGCCATTCCTCACTGAGCCCATTCGGGAATGCCCCATTCCCCATTGGGCTCAATGGGGAATCTTTGCGCTAATACCGCCGGCGGATTTCCCGCCGGCGGTATTAGCGCAAATTTTTGGCGGATTTCTCCCCAGCTCAGAGCTGGGGCGAAATCCGCCGAAGCCCTGATTCGGCGGACCCTTAAATCCGGTGGTAATAGCGCTACCGCCGGATTTAAGGGTTACCGCTGAAGTCATGATGAGGCCCTATGTGTCAATTAGTTGGCTGGGTATGGCCTCGGAACTGTAGCCTCTTATCAGGAAAAGTTATGGCATCCTCGGTTCTGAATGACATCAGGCGGTGGTACCTCTTCGCGCCTGGCTGGACACGTGTTGGTTCACCGTGAATCTGCTTCAGCTTCTAGCCTTTTGTGCATTTAATTCTGTGTCAGCCTAGCCACCTGCATGGGCCTCTCTTATCTTGACCTTCACGGACGGCCTGGCATGCTCTGTAGTTGGAGTCTCGTGAGCGCATGCTCTCCTCCCCTTCTCTGGTTGACCTCGATTTCCCAAGCATGAGCCGCTCTTTGCTGAGTTTCGATTCATCTCCTTCTCCTGCCTTTGGCTGTGTTTCGATACTTAGTCTGTTGGGTCCCTGGCCACCTGGGTAACATTCTGCTTTTGACAAAATGGAGTTGCACTTGTATAATGTGCCTTATTGAGGTAGTTATATGGTTGGCGCTCGCCGCTCTATCTTCTACTAAGCATTGCAGGCAGTATTGATTTCTTAGCATCTTGCATTTCAAGCCTATTTACACACGTTGAACAGGACGGTTGCTTCCATCTTGTCTCGTAGCACCTTTTCCTTATGTTTTAACATTGTCTCTTCTCTGCGTACATTCCATTCAATTTCGTAGTAACTCGCACTGGCGTGTTATCTTCGATAGCTGCTCTCGTTCATTCTCAGATCTGTTCAGGCCCTTGTGTCATTTCCACTGGCCTTCCATTAAGGCCTTTGGGGTCTCTTTGTGGACACCACATTTCGTATCAGAGGCTGGTATGGCTGTCAAATAGGGTACTGTGCTGCCCAGGGTTGTCTGATTATAGGTGCTTCAACCGGTATGGATCTTCTGATGTATACTGGGCAGAGTCCTAGTGCAGCTCTATGTAGGTTCATTTGCTCTTCATACATCACATACCTTGGCGAGCGCGTTCCCGGTACCTCAAAATGAGAGGAAGGGTTGTAGGCCATGTTTGGGACTTCCTTTACAAATCTATCTAGCAGAAAGTTAAAATCTTCAATATATGTTGATGGGTGCGCCTGCATTCGGCCCCAAATTCAAAATTCAACTATGAACAATGCAGTGTAAATGGTGGAAACTAACTCAAGGGAAACTGAGGAAAACTCAAAACATTCATTCTGTTTTCAATATTTGGTGAGATGATATGAACTCAAATCTGCACTGCCAGAGGAAGAAAACAAGTTTGGGGGGCATTTTCCACGCCGCTGTTGTATGCTCTGGCACCAGAAAGCGGCATGAGCATGCCTTAAGTGCATGAATTGTGCCCCGAAATGCAAAATGTTAAACAATGTTTTGTGACCTAAAAGTGTGAAGCTATGAATTTGTACATCTTTTGTGACACTTCATGAATAAGTTTTAATTCCAGGTTTTTAATTACAAGAACCAGTTAGATTCAAACTAATTGCTCTCTGTACGCAAGCAGATCCAGTTTCCTGATATTATTCCAGACTTTGTTCTCCAGAGTTGTTGTGGGTGATCATAGATCTATAGCTTGATTGAACGAGAGCAAATGCCAAGCTGACTGCGATGTAACTCAGAACCCTGAGGTGTAATATTTCCATCTGTTGAAAGATATTCATATGGCTTTCATCCTCACTGTGGGGGGCAGACATGGGCCCTCATTACGACCCTGGCGGAATTCGGAAAACGATGGCGGAAATGCAATACCGCCATCGAATAGCGCTCGGTGCGACTATGACCCGTCACCGCAAAGTACGAAGCCATTAGCGACACCGTAGTGAACGCCAACGCTAACTGCACCAAGCACGCGCGCGCGCGCCATGCCAAACCGTAAACACCACCATGGCGCAAGGGTACGCCAATTCCGACCCTAGCGGACATGTACCTAACGCCATCAAGCATGGCGGAATGTACCATTCCGCCATGGTGAGAAGTACGGCATCGCGAATCAACCGTAAACGGCCCCACTGAGTGCCTGTACACCGCTCCCTGCCCACAAAGTACAACTCCCCGTAGGTGCAATGAAGTCACAATGCAACCAGTGAAATGTACAAGTCACCCATGCATGCCAACGAACAAATGAAACACAAGAGGGGCCAATGGGAGCTGCAGGGCACAGATGGCACGAATACAGAAGCCATCCCAATGGACACGACCACAGTCCCCCACCAAGAAACGCACGCAAACACAGGCACCTGTGACCAGCAATATTCCGAAAATCACATCATTCCACCAGTCCACCTGGCTGACCGGCATCTGTTACACAAAACCCAATCCCCCGCCCCTGAGCATGACAACATTCAAACAGTCATATTGGCAGCCCCCATCCCTGACCTTACGGGCTTCGTAGGCAAACGCGCCCAGTACAGTACCACGCAACTAAACTCCGAAGCTGGAACCCAATGCAGATGATCTCACAATACATCGCTCCCCAAATAGGAATATGCCACATCACTTGCAAAGAAGAACGCTACACGGGCCAAATCAGAATAGAAATTTAATGCACAACAAAATCACCAAGCCCATACAGCCATCAGGCCATGAACTCCAAAACACATTTCACCATTGTGGGCTGCATCCGCAAGAAATGACCAGCCACTACTTGTGTGACGCCCTGTTCCATCATGGTACACAGAGCCACATTCACGTACGAAAAGGCAACATGGAAGCGCACAGAACCGCAGGGCCGTCCCAATGGGGAGGCACTAGTCCAGCTGAAAGGCCGAAATGTTGCTCCGAGCCACCAGTACTGCGTAAGGGCATGTGGCCCATTGGCGATCGTCCCATAAGATCGTAATGCTGCTCCACTGATTAACACGAAGCAGCAGGTGTCGGGAGTAAAACCCATCTGCAGGAGTGGCATACAGATGGCAGTGGCAAAAGGGGAGGAGATACCTGTCAACCAAAAGAAAAGAAAAAGAACAGAATGGCCATCAGAACTACATTCGAACAACTCACTTCAATGATCACACTAAATCCACAGCCATATGCATGCTAGCCCACTCCAAAGGTTCATCACCACCCAAAAACCACTTGCGACTCATAACTATCTATATCGAGGTGTAAACACCATCACAAACGAGTGTACCTGTGCATGCGTCTGTCAAAACAGAATCCATCAGATGGGATTGGTAACGTGCATGGACACAAGTGTCTGAGGGCGCGTCGAGACAGGGAGGGCTCAACAAGGCCAGATAGACGATGGTCCCACTATGGCAGCCCTGCATCACATAGCGTAGGGGAGGCGGATAGATTCCAAGAAGCCCTGTACATGGCAAACTCTGTATCAAATCACCTGCCCATGCATCCATTCATCATTCCCTCATCCCGGGATTAAAACGCCTGAATATTTACTCACATAACATTAGAAATATCCATTGAGTCTGTGCGTTATGCAGCCTGCAAAATCCACAGTGCCCCAGCCCGTAATTCCAGTGTAGTGAAGTAACATGTATTTGGGAACGTCCGGCCTCATCGCCCACGTCGCCATTGCGCATCCCAAACCATTCATATCAATCATTGCATCCTCGCCATGGCCCCTGTCCCAAGGACATTGAACAATAGTACGTTATATTTGCAGTCAGACCTGTGGGCATTTCCTCGCCGCTAGCTGAAAACCGAAAGCGCCGCCCTTCGAATTCCTCATTTGCAACATCACGTCGAAGAGGCATCTGTGGCCGTTTGAAATCACTAATTAATCCATCGAGTGCGGCTGTGTGTGAAAATGGCAACTGCCTTCACCCACAAATGGGACGCCCCGCCCGTCGTTGCAACTCGGTACAGTGATGCATGAGGGTCCACCGTTACTCGAGTACTACGTTCCACTGACCCTTCACAAGTCTGTTCGCGACTGCTCAGATAGAATGTGAAACAATGGGACCACAGCAGAATGAACATATCAACCAATGTTACACGGCCATCGGGTACAAATACATGATTGCAATAGCAAGATGCCATTCCCCGAATTGCAGCGTTGTGTGCGGGACGTGCTCGGCCAAAGGGGAGAGCAGTTTGCACAGGTGGAATGAATCACCACAGGTGGAGGCCATACAGCCTGAAAACACATAAATTGCACACCCAGTCTCCTCCCACAACCACACCGAAATGCTACCGGCAGGACTCGCGATGTTGGCCCTGGGGGACCTGATAGCACTGCAAGTACTCCAACTCCAAGAAGAAGACGAACACCAACTACAACCGGCCGCACGGAGGAGACGCAGGAGGAGGAGGAGGGCAAGGCAGGGCCAGCAAGGGCCGCCAGCACAGCCACTACCACCACGCAGGCAGCCCGCAATCCCACGCCTCCGAGCACATCCGTTCAACCTCACTGATGAGCAGATCCACACCCTCTACCGTCTGGACCGGGACACCATAGCCGCCATTGTGGACATGACACAGGCTGACCTTGTCAGCATGATAGATAGCCCAACCGCCATCCCACCCCTACTGAAGGTGGTGTCTGTACTACACTTCCTGGCCACAGGCACCTACCAGCACACAGTCGGACAGTTGCATGGCATTTCCCAGCCACTGTTCTCACGGACACTATTGCAAGTGCTCGATGCCCTCCTGCAGCACGCAGACGACTACATCTCCCTACCACGCTCGGAGCAGGAAATTACCAACACAAAAGTGGGATTCCATGCACTTGCCGGCATACCGGGTTGCATTGGTGCCATCGACTGCACCCATGTGGAATTGGTCATCCCACATGCCATGGAGGCCCAGTACCGCAACCGAAAACAATTTCATTCTCTGAATGTACAAATGGTGTGTGACTCCAACAGGATCATTACACATTGTTGTGCCAGATTCCCTGGATCAACCCATGATTCTATGGTCTTGAGGAACTCTACAATACCACGCTACATGGAGCGACACGCAGGGAACAGATCCTGGCTACTCGGTGAGTCTCATTACATGCATGATAATGTGGGGTATGTCATTCGGCAATGACCTGGCAGGAAGGGGGGGGGTGTGCGTACGTAGCAATGGCATTCCACATCATACGTTTCTCGTCCACATACAGGTGATGCTGGATATCCACTGAAGAGATGGCTCCTCACACCAGTCCGGAACCCACGGGACCAGCATGAGGAGGACTACAACCATGCCCACTCACGTACCCGTGTAGTCATTGAACAGGCATTCGGCCTACTGAAGGGTCGTTTCCGCTGCCTCAGCAGGTCTGGCGGGGCACTCCTGTACCGCCATGAGAAGGTTGCAAAGATGGTGATGGCATGTGTCATGCTCCACAACATGTGCGTACGTAGAAATGTGCCCATGCCCCCTGACGCAGAACTGCAAGCACCTGATGATGGTCATGATGAGGGTGGGGATGTGGCAGCACCTCAAGGAGTCTGCGAGGCACCGGAGGGCCGTGACATTCGTCAGCATCTCATTGATGTATGCTTCTAGCACTCACGCCTGGTGGCTGATACATGGACACGGGACTCGTGGCACTGTGTGTGTCTGGGACATGCACAATATGGACTGTACGCCTATGATGGCCTAGTACACAAAGATCAATGTCCACACATCTCATTGGTTGATCGTGCACTGTTTATGGCATATGTGATATCATGTTGTACACCCTATCGACCCGCCACCCAAGTGAGCCCAACACACCCCCTCCACCCTCCTACCTCCCCCCCGAACACCAGTGTCCAAAGATGCTCATTGTCAGTGGGCAGTCGCTATTGCAAGCCCCCTCTGCGGGTATCAGGGGCACCCCTGCCTGTGGAGCGCAGGTTCCTCCCAGATCTACGTTGGGGGCTGCCCTGGACGGAACTTGCAACGGATGATGTCTCTGCCTGCTCACGTCCATGCATGTCCCTAAGGGTTTGCGAGAGCTCAGTGAGCACACGGCGCACTGCGGCAAGTTCGGCACATACGTCCTTGGACGTCGCATGCAGTTCCCCCCTCAGGCTCTCGGTGCTTCTCTCCATTTGGACTCCCAGGCTCTCGGTGCTACTCTCCATTTGTGCCCTTAGTGTCTCTGTACCTCTCTCCATTTCTGCCCTAAGTGTCTCAGTTGATGTTTCTATGTCTGCCTTAGTGCCCCCACATTCATCGGCATGGTCCTTGAGGAGCGTGGCCAGTTGCTGCTGTTGCACGATTAACTGGTCGAGGGACTGTTGCCTCTGCTGGGCCATGGCCATTTGCGGGGGTGTCACAGAGGGGCTGTTGACCTCATGTTGCCTTGCCACAGGGCTTGTGGGGGATGGCCAGTCGTCGTCTTGTGGGTGCCCCTGCGTGGTATCCTCATGGTGTACGGGATGGAACAGACAGGGGGATTGAGACAGGTCATGGATGGATCTGACTTCGACATCCCCGTCTTCTGTGTCGGAGCATGCTGCCATCAATGGGGTGTCACCTATGGTGCTGCTGCCACCAGAGGCAGTGCCTTCTGTGGCATCCGTTGGGGGGACCTGTGGTGGTGGTGGTGTGGGCATGCTGGCTGCTGGGGTGCCTGTTGATGTTCCCTCCTCTGTGCTGCCACCTGATTTGTGCTGCTGCCGTGTCTTGATGCGTGCAGCTGAGGTGGAGGGTCTTTGGCCGTTGGTCTTGGCCCTCTTTGCAGGTGTGCTGGTAGGGGTGTCCTGATGCTCGTCATTTGGATCGGACCCTGTGGTGGAGTAAAGGAGGGCGAGGGTTATTGATGGGTCTGTGGGAATTGGAATGGCATTGTATCACATGCATTGGGGTGGTACCTGAGGGTGATTTGGGTCAGGGCCTTGGAGGTGCTTTCATTTGTGTGTGGAGTGAGGGTGCAGTTGTTTGGCAGCCTGCAGTTAGGGTGTGCCTGCTGCACGTGTAGTGCGTGTTTTAGGGGTTTTTAATTATTTATGTATTTATTGTGGGTTTTAACGTGCGCTATCAGGCCGATGTGTGTGGACGTTCTCCTGGACATGTGTTTCTGTTGCACTATGTGGACACATGGTACTTCACATGGATGGACTTTGTGGATTTGGCATTGTTTTATCTGGCCCACCTACCTGAATCTTCGGATGTCTGCACTCCTTTCTCCATCCCTCCGACTCCCTCTATGCTCTCCATTCCGATGGTGGAGGCACAGATTTCTTCCCAGGGGGTCAACTTGATGGGTGATTCAGGACCTCCCCCGGTGGCTGTGGCAATGTTGCGGTTGGCAGAGAGTATGCTGCGGACGCGTATCCGCAGGTCGTCCCATCGCTTTCGGCATTGCTGTGGGGTGCGGGGTGCGGTCCCCACCGCACTTACCCGCTGTGCCACCAGAGCCCATATGGCCTTCTTGTTTGCAAGTGCCGTCCTGGTCATTTGCGTGCAGAAGACGACGGCAGCATTCTCCTGGAGGGTCTCTGTTAGCACGGTGAGTTCCTCACGGGAGAAGTGGACCTGCCGCTTGCGGTCGCACGCTTTCTTCGCTACTTTTCCCATTTTTCTTGGTTTCGCTAGGGTGGATGACGGGTTGGGGTGTGTCTCAGGGTAGTGTTTTTAGTGGTTGTGTGGTTTTAGTGGTTTTATAGGTGTACGGCGGGATGTTTCCCGTTCCGGGCCCATGTTTTAACTTCCGTTTCCGTATATTTCCGGTCACCGTACTTTCCGGTAGGCGCACACTGCGGTGTCCGCTGTGATGGGTGGCGGTATTGCACCTAGGGCGCCGTACGGCGGCGGTGTGGGCCGTTTTGGGGTCATTTCCGCCATCGCGGACTTTGCACTTCCGCCATGCCGTGGTGCTCGTGCCCGATGGGTCGGAATGGGCCGCACTTTGCTCCTTCGTGCAATGGCGGAAACGCTATTTACGCTGTGGCGGTCCGGTCAGTCACTTTCTGCCAGGGTCGTAATGAGGGCCATGGGCCCTCATTACGACCCTGGCGGAATTCGGAAAACGATGGCGGAAATGCAATACCGCCATCGAATAGCGCTCGGTGCGACTATGACCCGTCACCGCAAAGTACGAAGCCATTAGCGACACCGTAGTGAACGCCAACGCTAACTGCACCAAGCACGCGCGCGCCATGCCAAACCGTAAACACCACCATGGCGCAAGTGTACGCCAATTCCGACCCTAGCGGACATGTACCTAACGCCATCAAGCATGGCGGAATGTACCATTCCGCCATGGTGAGAAGTACGGCATCGCGAATCAACCGTAAACGGCCCCACTGAGTGCCTGTACACCGCTCCCTGCCCACAAAGTACAACTCCCCGTAGGTGCAATGAAGTCACAATGCAACCAGTGAAATGTACAAGTCACCCATGCATGCCAACGAACAAATGAAACACAAGAGGGGCCAATGGGAGCTGCAGGGCACAGATGGCACGAATACAGAAGCCATCCCAATGGACACGACCACAGTCCCCCACCAAGAAACGCACGCAAACACAGGCACCTGTGACCAGCAATATTCCGAAAATCACATCATTCCACCAGTCCACCTGGCTGACCGGCATCTGTTACACAAAACCCAATCCCCCGCCCCTGAGCATGACAACATTCAAACAGTCATATTGGCAGCCCCCATCCCTGACCTCACGGGCTTCGTAGGCAAACGCGCCCAGTACAGTACCACGCAACTAAACTCCGAAGCTGGAACCCAATGCAGATCTCCTCACAATACATCGCTCCCCAAATAGGAATATGCCACATCACTTGCAAAGAAGAACGCTACACGGGCCAAATCAGAATAGAAATTTAATGCACAACAAAATCACCAAGCCCATACAGCCATCAGGCCATGAACTCCAAAACACATTTCACCATTGTGGGCTGCATCCGCAAGAAATGACCAGCCACTACTTGTGTGACGCCCTGTTCCATCATGGTACACAGAGCCACATTCACGTACGAAAAGGCAACATGGAAGCGCACAGAACCGCAGGGCCGTCCCAATGGGGAGGCACTAGTCCAGCTGAAAGGCCGAAATGTTGCTCCGAGCCACCAGTACTGCGTAAGGGCATGTGGCCCATTGGCGATCGTCCCATAAGATCGTAATGCTGCTCCACTGATTAACACGAAGCAGCAGGTGTCGGGAGTAAAACCCATCTGCAGGAGTGGCATACAGATGGCAGTGGCAAAAGGGGAGGTGATACCTGTCAACCAAAAGAAAAGAAAAAGAACAGAATGGCCATCAGAACTACATTCGAACAACTCACTTCAATGATCACACTAAATCCACAGCCATATGCATGCTAGCCCACTCCAAAGGTTCATCACCACCCAAAAACCACTTGCGACTCATAACTATCTATATCGAGGTGTAAACACCATCACAAACGAGTGTACCTGTGCATGCGTCTGTCAAAACAGAATCCATCAGATGGGATTGGTAACGTGCATGGACACAAGTGTCTGAGGGCGCGTCGAGACAGGGAGGGCTCAACAAGGCCAGATAGACGATGGTCCCACTATGGCAGCCCTGCATCACATAGCGTAGGGGAGGCGGATAGATTCCAAGAAGCCCTGTACATGGCAAACTCTGTATCAAATCACCTGCCCATGCATCCATTCATCATTCCCTCATCCCGGGATTAAAACGCCTGAATATTTACTCACATAACATTAGAAATATCCATTGAGTCTGTGCGTTATGCAGCCTGCAAAATCCACAGTGCCCCAGCCCGTAATTCCAGTGTAGTGAAGTAACATGTATTTGGGAACGTCCGGCCTCATCGCCCACGTCGCCATTGCGCATCCCAAACCATTCATATCAATCATTGCATCCTCGCCATGGCCCCTGTCCCAAGGACATTGAACAATAGTACGTTATATTTGCAGTCAGACCTGTGGGCATTTCCTCGCCGCTAGCTGAAAACCGAAAGCGCCGCCCTTCGAATTCCTCATTTGCAACATCACGTCGAAGAGGCATCTGTGGCCGTTTGAAATCACTAATTAATCCATCGAGTGCGGCTGTGTGTGAAAATGGCAACTGCCTTCACCCACAAATGGGACGCCCCGCCCGTCGTTGCAACTCGGTACAGTGATGCATGAGGGTCCACCGTTACTCGAGTACTACGTTCCACTGACCCTTCACAAGTCTGTTCGCGACTGCACAGATAGAATGTGAAACAATGGGACCACAGCAGAATGAACATATCAACCAATGTTACACGGCCATCGGGTACAAATACATGATTGCAATAGCAAGATGCCATTCCCCGAATTGCAGCGTTGTGTGCGGGACGTGCTCGGCCAAAGGGGAGAGCAGTTTGCACAGGTGGAATGAATCACCACAGGTGGAGGCCATACAGCCTGAAAACACATAAATTGCACACCCAGTCTCCTCCCACAACCACACCGAAATGCTACCGGCAGGACTCGCGATGTTGGCCCTGGGGGACCTGATAGCACTGCAAGTACTCCAACTCCAAGAAGAAGACGAACACCAACTACAACCGGCCGCACGGAGGAGACGCAGGAGGAGGAGGAGGGCAAGGCAGGGCCAGCAAGGGCCGCCAGCCCAGCCACTACCACCACGCAGGCAGCCCGCAATCCCACGCCTCCGAGCACATCCGTTCAACCTCACTGATGAGCAGATCCACACCCTCTACCGTCTGGACCGGGACACCATAGCCGCCATTGTGGACATGACACAGGCTGACCTTGTCAGCATGATAGATAGCCCAACCGCCATCCCACCCCTACTGAAGGTGGTGTCTGTACTACACTTCCTGGCCACAGGCACCTACCAGCACACAGTCGGACAGTTGCATGGCATTTCCCAGCCACTGTTCTCACGGACACTATTGCAAGTGCTCGATGCCCTCCTGCAGCACGCAGACGACTACATCTCCCTACCACGCTCGGAGCAGGAAATTACCAACACAAAAGTGGGATTCCATGCACTTGCCGGCATACCGGGTTGCATTGGTGCCATCGACTGCACCCATGTGGAATTGGTCGTCCCACATGCCATGGAGGCCCAGTACCGCAACCGAAAACAATTTCATTCTCTGAATGTACAAATGGTGTGTGACTCCAACAGGATCATTACACATTGTTGTGCCAGATTCCCTGGATCAACCCATGATTCTATGGTCTTGAGGAACTCTACAATACCACGCTACATGGAGCGACACGCAGGGAACAGATCCTGGCTACTCGGTGAGTCTCATTACATGCATGATAATGTGGGGTATGTCATTCGGCAATGACCTGGCAGGAAGGGGGGGGGTGTGCGTACGTAGCAATGGCATTCCACATCATACGTTTCTCGTCCACATACAGGTGATGCTGGATATCCACTGAAGAGATGGCTCCTCACACCAGTCCGGAACCCACGGGACCAGCATGAGGAGGACTACAACCATGCCCACTCACGTACCCGTGTAGTCATTGAACAGGCATTCGGCCTACTGAAGGGTCGTTTCCGCTGCCTCAGCAGGTCTGGCGGGGCACTCCTGTACCGCCATGAGAAGGTTGCAAAGATGGTGATGGCATGTGTCATGCTCCACAACATGTGCGTACGTAGAAATGTGCCCATGCCCCCTGACGCAGAACTGCAAGCACCTGATGATGGTCATGATGAGGGTGGGGATGTGGCAGCACCTCAAGGAGTCTGCGAGGCACCGGAGGGCCGTGACATTCGTCAGCATCTCATTGATGTATGCTTCTAGCACTCACGCCTGGTGGCTGATACATGGACACGGGACTCGTGGCACTGTGTGTGTCTGGGACATGCACAATATGGACTGTACGCCTATGATGGCCTAGTACACAAAGATCAATGTCCACACATCTCATTGGTTGATCGTGCACTGTTTATGGCATATGTGATATCATGTTGTACACCCTATCGACCCGCCACCCAAGTGAGCCCAACACACCCCCTCCACCCTCCTACCTCCCCCCCGAACACCAGTGTCCAAAGATGCTCATTGTCAGTGGGCAGTCGCTATTGCAAGCCCCCTCTGCGGGTATCAGGGGCACCCCTGCCTGTGGAGCGCAGGTTCCTCCAAGATCTACGTTGGGGGCTGCCCTGGACGGAACTTGCAACGGATGATGTCTCTGCCTGCTCACGTCCATGCATGTCCCTAAGGGTTTGTGAGAGCTCAGTGAGCACACGGCGCACTGCGGCAAGTTCGGCACATACGTCCTTGGACGTCGCATGCAGTTCCCCCCTCAGGCTCTCGGTGCTTCTCTCCATTTGGACTCCCAGGCTCTCGGTGCTACTCTCCATTTGTGCCCTTAGTGTCTCTGTACCTCTCTCCATTTCTGCCCTAAGTGTCTCAGTTGATGTTTCTATGTCTGCCTTAGTGCCCCCACATTCATCGGCATGGTCCTTGAGGAGCGTGGCCAGTTGCTGCTGTTGCACGATTAACTGGTCGAGGGACTGTTGCCTCTGCTGGGCCAAGGCCATTTGCGGGGGTGTCACAGAGGGGCTGTTGACCTCATGTTGCCTTGCCACAGGGCTTGTGGGGGATGGCCAGTCGTCGTCTTGTGGGTGCCCCTGCGTGGTATCCTCATGGTGTACGGGATGGAACAGACAGGGGGATTGAGACAGGTCATGGATGGATCTGACTTCGACATCCCCGTCTTCTGTGTCGGAGCATGCTGCCATCAATGGGGTGTCACCTATGGTGCTGCTGCCACCAGAGGCAGTGCCTTCTGTGGCATCCGTTGGGGGGACCTGTGGTGGTGGTGGTGTGGGCATGCTGGCTGCTGGGGTGCCTGTTGATGTTCCCTCCTCTGTGCTGCCACCTGATTTGTGCTGCTGCCGTGTCTTGATGCGTGCAGCTGAGGTGGAGGGTCTTTGGCCATTGGTCTTGGCCCTCTTTGCAGGTGTGCTGGTAGGGGTGTCCTGATGCTCGTCGTTTGGATCGGACCCTGTGGTGGAGTAAAGGAGGGCGAGGGTTATTGATGGGTCTGTGGGAATTGGAATGGCATTGTATCACATGCATTGGGGTGGTACCTGAGGGTGATTTGGGTCGGGGCCTTGGAGGTGCTTTCATTTGTGTGTGGAGTGAGGGTGCAGTTGTTTGGCAGCCTGCAGTTAGGGTGTGCCTGCTGCACGTGTAGTGCGTGTTTTAGGGGTTTTTAATTATTTATGTATTTATTGTGGGTTTTAACGTGCGCTATCAGGCCGATGTGTGTGGACGTTCTCCTGGACATGTGTTTCTGTTGCACTATGTGGACACATGGTACTTCACATGGATGGACTTTGTGGATTTGGCATTGTTTTATCTGGCCCACCTACCTGAATCTTCGGATGTCTGCACTCCTTTCTCCATCCCTCCGACTCCCTCTATGCTCTCCATTCCGATGGTGGAGGCACAGATTTCTTCCCAGGGGGTCAACTTGATGGGTGATTCAGGACCTCCCCCGGTGGCTGTGGCAATGTTGCGGTTGGCAGAGAGTATGCTGCGGACGCGTATCCGCAGGTTGTCCCATCGCTTTCGGCATTGCTGTGGGGTGCGGGGTGCGGTCCCCACCGCACTTACCCGCTGTGCCACCAGAGCCCATATGGCCTTCTTGTTTGCAAGTGCCGTCCTGGAAATTTGCGTGCAGAAGACGACGGCAGCATTCTCCTGGAGGGTCTCTGTTAGCACGGTGAGTTCCTCACGGGAGAAGTGGACCTGCCGCTTGCGGTCGCACGCTTTCTTCGCTACTTTTCCCATTTTTCTTGGTTTCGCTAGGGTGGATGACGGGTTGGGGTGTGTCTCAGGGTAGTGTTTTTAGTGGTTGTGTGGTTTTAGTGGTTTTATAGGTGTACGGCGGGATGTTTCCCGTTCCGGGCCCATGTTTTAACTTCCGTTTCCGTATATTTCCGGTCACCGTACTTTCCGGTAGGCGCACACTGCGGTGTCCGATGTGATGGGTGGCGGTATTGTACCTAGGGCGCCGTACGGCGGCGGTGTGGGCCGTTTTGGGGTCATTTCCGCCATCGCGGACTTTGCACTTCCGCCATGCCGTGGTGCTCGTGCCCGATGGGTCGGAATGGGCCGCACTTTGCTCCTTCGTGCAATGGCGGAAACGCTATTTACGCTGTGGCGGTCCGGTCAGTCACTTTCCGCCAGGGTCGTAATGAGGGCCATGGCCTTTAACAGCCTGTCAGCCTCAGGCTAGGTAGGCCACGAGGGCCTTGGCGAGGACTGAGGGGCTTTATAAGGACTTTGATTTCTGTTCGGTCACAAGCGCTGTAGAGTAATGACCGATTATCTGGCCAAATGTCCATGTTCAAAGACTCGTCCGAAGTTTCTCTGCTTCCGTTTGAACCTTTGGCCGACCCTTTGGCCGACCCTAGATGTTTTGGCGAGTAGAAAACAAATCACGGAGGCAGAGAATGTGTGTCATTTTTGTAAAAATGCTGACCAAAGAGAAACGTTGGAACATTGTCTAGTTCATTGTCCAAATTTAGTCATCTTCCGAAAAAAATGTTTTGGAAATTATTCTGAAGACCAAAATGTGTATATTCAAAAGAATATGTGTCAATGTATTTTTTCATCTGCATCATTAGGCATCAAAATAGCTACTGTGCAATTTTTGGATGCATTTTTTTCTGTTTAGTACTATTTAATTTAATTAATTCTATATTTTTGTACATTATTATTGTAGTAATTGGACAATGTATATCCTTATCTTGACTATGAAAGAAATGTTATCAATTGTAGTGTTTTGATATTTTGATACTGTGTAACATTTGAAAGGTTGATTTTATTAACCATAAAAATAAAAAAAATAAAAAAATTTAGAGGCCCTTTCCGCCCCCACAGAGGGGGTAAATGCCAATTGCACCCCAGGGTTCATGTCGGGTGCAAATGTTTTTTTCCCCCTGGAAGATTGGCTGTGCAAGCGACACCAATCTCCAGAGGAAGAGAAACAAATAGAAAAAAACAAGATGGTAGCCATAGGGAAAAAGGACTAAGGGACGAGTCGGGCGGTATTCTTGTGGTAAATCCACCGGTAACACGCCCAATGGATTTACTGTTACCGCAACTTGGTCAGGTGATATTACTGCCGGATTACAAGTGGCGGTGTAAATCCCCATTTATTTAGACTCTAGGTGGCTTTTTTGGTGGAATTACCACTGTGTTAATTCGGCTGTGGTAATTCTGCTGATTTTGCCCATTTTTCAGCAGAGAGTTTACTTCAAGCACATTGCTGGAGGTAAATCCTCCACTCCAAGACCATACCCGTAATATGGTAGAGCGGGAAAAGTGGCAGTAATTCAGTTACTGCCAATTTGTTCCCGCTCTGCCATACTTGTGATGAGGCCCTAGGTTCCTTTTCCATTTCTATGGTAGCTGCCGGGAGCGGGAGGAGCACCAGAATGGAGCATAAAACTCCAGTCCAGGACATACGTGGGGAGGGAGGTAGGTTGGGACGAAGGGGTTGTATTTGTTATGGGTGGGGGTGGGGATGCATTTGGGGAGTCAACAGAGAGAGACTCCCTATTGCCTCCCCAAATTCGTAAAAAAAAGAAGCCCATGACAACATTGGGGAACGGCCTACAGTGGCTGAACAGAAGGCAGAGAATGTATATTCCCGCCTGTTGTTCCAGCCACCTGATTGGCTAATGGCACTTCCCCGGGTGCGAATGTATAATTTTGCATTGTATATGGTGTGAATTGATTAACTATTCAGTCTCTCAGTGAGTTGTGTGCGGCTGATGATGAGCTGTTAAAAAGTCCTTTCTTCTTTTAGTGCCTTCTTTTCTAGTGTCTGTGGTTAATAGAGGTAGGATGGTGTGGGCTGTGGCCCAGGGTTCGGTTTTGGGAGGTGCACCTACTGTTTTGTCTGTCAGAGGAAGCAGCATCAGTATGATGCTTAGCTTTTATGTTTGCGGCTTCCATGTTTGTTGTTCACAAGGGATTGAGAGGCACGGTCTAGAGTATTCAGAAAGAGGTTTGGTTGCATAGCCATTGCTTTGATTCTTCTAATGAGGGCACAGGTCTAAAACTGAATAGAGCGCCAAAAATAGGTCTGCTTGTTTTTGTCTGTGACGTTTCAACAGGTAATTTCTCATTTTTGGCGGTGTGCCGATTTCAGAGATGTAATTATAAAACCTGAACTGAAATCCTTATAATCCTTGTCCAACAATGCTGACTGTGCGGAATAACCTTCAGCAAAGGTGATGGGCATTGCAGGAGCATTTATTCATAATTTTATTTCATTAGGAGTGAGGCTTAAGGTTTGGAGGATGACATGAGAATGGAAGAGATTAAGGGCCTGATTCACAGAGTGTTTTCCAAAGGGAGGGCGCCATTGTAAAATGCTCCTGTGAATCAGGCCCTAAATATTGCTTTCTGGTTTTAATTTCAAACAGTCAAGGGCGGCCTGGTTGTTTCTTTCTTTTGTGACCCCAAGTTTACAACAGGGGAGATGCTATTAAGCACAGAGAGTACCACAGTGAAGCTAGATTCCAATGTGCCCCATTAGCACAGTAGGAGCTGAATCTAGAATGCCAGGTTAGCACACTATGGTATCATTGAATAGTTCCAGTTAACATAGTGAGGTGTGTAGGGTTAACCTCCAACAACCAGACAGTAAATGTCAATCCTCTAAGGAAGAAGACTCGGTGCACCCTTTTGTGAGAAGAACAAGAGCTTTATTTGTATACAAAAAGGAAATAGCGAAAGGGTATTATTATAAGTCTGGTGCCGCAGAGCTCTCTCTCTTCTTCAAAGCAAACAGCACGTTATAACTACAAAAATCGTAATCTGTGAGGCACACGATATACAGTGTTCGTCCACCACCCTTATTGGCTGCTGCCTATATACATACTACTAATTACATATGAACCAACAGTTCATTGGCCACATCCTCTTCGCCTCCAACGTCTCCACCTGTGGGTTTCGATCTCTTCACCTTGGGTTGCTGTTAGGTGATTGGTTAGTTTACTGAAAACACTACCCTGCCTTAAGGCCTAAGCATTTGATGTGCACCTGGCCGTCAACATGAGCTCAGTGGATAACTTCGAGGCCAGTCTGGTCCTTGCGAATAAAGCAACATTTTCCTCATCGCAGACACACAGGCGCACCCACCATGCCTCCCCGTTGCAATCTTATGTACATTGACATCAACCTTTGCTCTCCCTGGTACAAGTCATGGGCCCAGTTGTCGTCTGCTCCCCCCTTATCAGCTACTCCTGCCCGGGGGCAGGCCTGGTTCTCCTGCAGGTCCCACTATTCAGTCTAATTTGTGAAGGATTTAAGTGGTTTTATCACAGACATCTGTTAGTTCAAATGGGATGGCCATTATCCTGCAGGGCGCTGGTGTCCTAAATCTCAGATTGTGTTTTGGCAGCTCAAGACCTCTGCCCTGGCTCCCATGGGTTTGTCCTTCACAACTGACGCCGCTCTGCTCGTATTAGGCCACTCACATTCCTTTCTAAGTCTTAACGCTCTAACAGGATACATTTGTGTGTGTATGTGCATGTTCCCTACCTTGCCTGGGGTTGGGCTGGTATATTCGAGCACAAGGCCTCATTGATCTGTGTCCTCCAACATGGCCTGCGAGGGCCAAGGCCTAACTTTGTATATGGTGACACGTCTATGTTTCTTGTAATTGAACAGAAAATTGTGGCATGTGTGGTGTGTGCATGCTATGTATCGACACACTCTATAAAGCTGTTCTTAGTTTACCTTAAATCTATGTTCCAACAATGAACACGCGCTGCACTATTCACCTATACCCAGAGGACTCCCCCCTCTACCTGCTCATGTGCGTTTCCCATGTCATGTATTAGTATTAAACCTCAGATGAATTAAAAGGCTGATTTTCCTTTTGTAATATCATCACTGCAAAGGAATTCAATTAGGCAATCATGCAGAGTACAAAGCATCTAGGAAGTGCCAAATGGCAACAAATCACTCTGAGACAGTTATTCAAATAATGGAATAATGGAAGCTGTATAAACATTCCTAAGGCACTATATCTCGCATTATATACTGCCAAAGATTACCACCCTACTGTTTTACCACAGCAACGTCAAAGAGCAAAAACAAAAGAGGCAGATAATGACAGACAACTACTCCCCTTCCAGTCATTGAATGGCTGAAATTTTGTTTTAGTTGCACTTTGTGTGAATGATCCACACCCCAAATCTTGCAACTCAGTCAGTGTAATTAGTTTGGCAGCCTTCACATCTCCCCAGATAAGGCACCTGACACAGAGGGGCCAATTCATAGAATTCGGCGCACAAGTTGCGCACGCGGCTGGCGCACAGTGTGCGCGTGCGGTAGTCTGCGCCAGCCGCGTGCGCCGAAACACATTCAGGCGCACAGCGTATTCATGGATTCCAACATCCACAACCAGCCGTGGCGCAGAGTGGCGCAGCGACCCTGCAGCAGCGTCAGTTACGCCCCCAAGAACGCCCCTCGCGCAGGGAAAAGCCATCAAAATCCCCAATCCAGCGCAAAGGGCAGCAGCAAACGCAGAGCGGGGAGCGTGTATTTCAGGGGTGTGCGGGTGTTCCCACACGCGATAGGCCTGGGTACGTGTATTACAGGGGTGCGCGAGAAATTCAACACGCGATTGGCCTGGGTACGTGTATTACAGGGGTGCGCGAGAAAATCTACACGCGATTGGGCTGGGTACGTGGATTTAAGGGGTGCGCGAGAAATGCTACACGCGATTGGCCTGGGTACGTGGATTTCAGGGGTGCGCGAGAAATGCTACACGCGATTGGCCTGGGTACGTGGATTTCAGGGGTGCGCGAGAAATTCTACACGCGATTGGCCTGGGTACGTGTATTACAGGGGTGCGCGAGAAAATCTACACGCGATTGGGCTGGGTACGTGGATTTCAGGGGTGCGCGAGAAATTCCACACGCGATTGGCCTGGGTATGTGTATTACAGGGGTGCGCGAGAAAATCTACACGCGATTGGGCTGGGTATGTGGATTTCAGGGGTGCGCGAGAAATGCTACACGCGATTGGCCTGGGTACGTGGATTTCGGGGGTGCGCGAGAAATCCTACACGCGATTGGCCTGGGTACGTGGATTTCAGGGGTGCGCGAGAAATTCTACACGCGATTGGCCTGGGTACGTGTATTACAGGGGTGCGCGAGAAAATCTACACGCGATTGGGCTGGGTACGTGTGTTTCCGGGTGCGCGGGTAGTTCCACACACGATTAGCCTGGGTACGTGGATTTCAGGGGTGCGCGAGAAATTCTACACGCGATTGGCCTGGGTACGTGTATTACAGGGGTGCGCGAGAAAATCTACACGCGATTGGCTGGGTGGCTGGGTACGTGGATTTCAGGGGTGCGCGAGAAATGCTACACGCGATTGGCCTGGGTACGTGGATTCCGGGGGTGCGCGAGAAATTCTACACGCGATTGGCCTGGGCACGTGTATTACAGGGGTGCGCGAGAAATCCTACACGCGATTGGGCCTGTGCGAGTGGGGCAGTGTATTACGTGGGTGTGCGGGAAGTTGAAGAGGTGAATTGCCAGTGTGGGTCCTCCCAGGTCTCCCCTCTACCCCCTCCACGACCTCTGCAGGCAGCCCACACCACAGGGGACTACCCTGCACCCCTGGTCATGTCCCGCAGGCAGCCCATCCACCATGGGCATGCCCCCCAGCCAAGCCACATGTCCCCTTGCACCCCCACCCCCAGCACCGTGGGGCACCTGCCAGCAGGCCCCCAACCATGTCCCACTCATGTCCCCTTGCACCTCCACCCCCCAGCACTGTGGGGCACCTGCCAGCAGGCCCCCAACCATGTCCCCTTGCACCCCCACCCCCCAGCAGGCCCCCCACTCATGTCCCCCTGCACCCCCACCCCCCAGCACTGTGGGGCACCTGCCAGCAGGCCCCCAACCATGTCCCCTTGCACCCCCACACCCCAGCAGGCCCCCACTCATGTCCCCCTGCACCCCCACCCCCCAGCACTGTGGGGCACTTGCCAGCAGGCCCCCAACCATGTCCCACTCATGTCCCCTTGCACCCCCACCCCCCAGCACCGTGGGGCACCTGCCAGCAGGCCCCCAACCATGTCCCACTCATGTCCCCTTGCACCCCCACCCCCCAGCACTGTGGGGCACCTGCCAGCAGGCCCCCAACCATGTCCCCTTGCACCCCCACCCCCCAGCAGGCCCCCACTCATGTCCCCCTGCACCCCCACCCCCCAGCACTGTGGGGCACCTGCCAGCAGGCCCCCAACCATGTCCCCTTGCACCCCCACCCCCCAGCAGGCCCCCACTCATGTCCACTTGCACCCCCACCCCCCAGCAGTCCCCCACTCATGTCCCCCTGCACCCCCACCCCCCAGCACTGTGGGGCACCTGCCAGCAGGCCCCCAACCATGTCCCACTCATGTCCCCTTGCACCCCCACCCCCCAGCACCGTGGGGCACCTGCCAGCAGGCCCCCAACCATGTCCCACTCATGTCCCCTTGCACCCCCACCCCCCAGCACTGTGGGGCACCTGCCAGCAGGCCCCCAACTATGTCCCCTTGCACCCCCACCCCCCAGCAGGCCCCCACTCATGTCCCCCTGCACCCCTACCCCCCAGCACTGTGGGGCACCTGCCAGCAGGCCCCCAACCATGTCCCCTTGCACCCCCACCCCCCAGCAGGCCCCCACTCATGTCCCCCTGCACCCCCACCCCCCAGCACTGTGGGGCACCTGCCAGCAGGCCCCCAACCATGTCCCCTTGCACCCCCACCCCCCAGCAGGCCCCCACTCATGTCCCCCTGCACCCCCACCCCCCAGCACTGTGGGGCACCTGCCAGCAGGCCCCCAACCATGTCCCCTTGCACCCCCACCCCCCAGCAGGCCCCCACTCATGTCCCCCTGCACCCCCACCCCCCAGCACTGTGGGGCACCTGCCAGCAGGCCCCCAACCATGTCCCCTTGCACCCCCACCCCCCAGCAGGCCCCCACTCATGTCCCCCTGCACCCCCACCCCCCAGCACTGTGGGGCACCTGCCAGCAGGCCCCCAACCATGTCCCCTTGCACCCCCACCCCCCCGCAGGCCCCCACTCATGTCCCCCTGCCCCCAGGTCCTGACGAAACGCAATCATGGCAGTAATGGGCAGCATACCCAGCACAAACACCCAGCCAAGGATTGCATCCACCCACATAGTAGATGCAATTACATGATACAATCCCAATGGCAAGTATGTAAATGAACACATGTCCGTCACACACACATACACAATGGGTGCAAGTGAATGTCAAAACCCATATCATGACATGCATGAAACCAATGAGAAAATACCACAAATGTAAGTAATAAATATATGTATTAAAGATGAAAATGAAGTAAAGAAATAAAACACACAACAATGGGGATGACAAAACAAATGGTCCATGTCCGAGAACTAATAGAAAAAATCAAAAAACAAAGGAATCCAAAAACTAATGTAGTCCAAAGCAAAATAATGGGGGGAAAAAATTAGGAAAAACCATTGCCTCATGGTGAACACAAATATAAATCCAACAAATGTTTTCCAAACATCAAACTATGTACAAGAATATCCCAGGGTCCATGAGCCCAACACCATAAATGAAACCTACTACTACTAACTAATAAAAAAAATATATACAGAAAAGTGGCCATTGTCCGAGCGGTCCAAAAAAACTTAAAAAATAAAGGAAACCTAACACTAACTAACTAAAGAACTATATACAATGGCAGCGGGCAAGTCCTGCGGCTCACTCTGTGATGTTGCCGGCCAGGGCATCATCGAACTCCATGTCGATGTCCCGGAGGCGGGACTCTGTCCTGGCCCCGAGGTCTCGCAGGGACAACCCCGTGTCCACCTCAAACTCCCTGCGAGCTTCCTCGAGGCACTCAGCCCGCCTCAACGCCCGACGCATGGAGAACTCCGCCCTGACCATGGTAAGCCGCTCCTCTTCCGCCCGCTCCCGCTCCGCACCTATCCGCTGGACCAACTGCTCCCACACGGAAGACACTGCCATCCCAGGGTTCTCCTGCCCTCCGGCCGATGCCTGCCCCTCTGATCTTGATGGCCCCGAGCCATGATGCCTCCCACGTCGAGCCTGCTGCTGCCTCCGACGCCACTGCCTCTGCCAGCACGACGGCATCCAGGCTGATGGAATCCACCGATGCCGTCGTGCACGTGCCCTGCCAGATGATGCCGGCACATCCTCCATCTGCAGGGGGACAGTTGCTGGTGTGTCCACCCCAGCTGGACCTTCGACTCCCGACTGTGGCAGGGATGGGGTCCCCACCGAGCTGGCTGCGTTGGTCGGGGCAGGTCCACAGGGGGCCCTGGTGGCATCTGGGCCGGAAGACGGCATGGAGCACGACTGGCGCATAGCCTCCACAGAAGAGGAGAGGGTCGCCAGAAGGCCACACACATGTAGGAAACCCCCGACCATGGCGGCTCCCAAATGGTTCACGTACGCACGGTGCTCTTCGTGATGATGTGCATGCTCCTCCCGGGAAGCATGCACCTCATCACGAATGCCAGCCGTGCGCAACGCGACACCAATCAGGACCCTCTCCACACGGCCAGGGGTCCCCTCGTCCACAGGTAGAGGAGTGTCAGATGACATGAACATCTCCCCTACCTGCGGACGGGCCTGGGATGGGGCATCCCTGCTGGTGCATGGTGGTGCAGTCACAGTGTCAGGGACAGTGACATGCACAGGCACCTCCACGGCGACCTGTGCTGCCTCCTGCCCCTGGCCCTGGACTGCACCACTTGCACCAGCGGGGATGCCCCCACCAGGCCCCATGTGTGGCTCAGTAGCAGCCTCCTCCCCCTCTGTGGAAACCACCAACCTGGATGTCTCCACGCCGTCTTCCGCCGGTGCAAGCCCCTGTGGGGGCTCACCCACCCCTTCCGCTGCAGCCGTGGCGGCATCCCCGCCGCTCTGCTCCACAGCGCCTTCTCCGCCCTCTTCTTCACTTGCCACTGTGTAGAGGGAGACATAGAACACAAGCATCAGGGTACTGTACAATGGTCCCCTAGACAGGAAGCAACAGCAGATGAGTGGCACTGTCATACATCACTTCCATTATGTCCCTCCACAACACATGGGTCAGTGCAGGCAAAACACACACAGCAACAGGCATGGCGCATGCCATGGACATTGGCATACATGACCAAGGGACTCATGATTCATACAATGTTGGTTTTAAACTCACATGCATCATGGGTCTTGCCATCACATGCACACACCTCACCGTAGTTCCATCCATCTGGCCTCGTACACCACAGACGCAGTGGATACAAGGATGACTTGGCTGCATCAGTGAATCTGAACATTGTCACAGACATGTGTCATGCATCCATGGCATTTACAAGTCACAGACACGCAGGTCAGACACACACACATGGACACCATACGTGTACATGGGACCAGCACCCATCCCTCACCCCCACCCATGTCCAGGAACAGAGACTGCCATGCTTCCATGTGTCCATTCCGCACAGAGCCCCCCATGTTGCAATAGAACACATGCACCAACCATGTGGTTCACACATCACTGTACTCACATGCCTGACCATGATGTCCCTGCACACACACATACGTACATGGCCTATGTCACACATACAGGCAGGTATCAGACAACCAGCACACTGCAACATGCCCTGTCTCCCACAGCAATGCTTGGCCACTTACCGGCCAACTCCAGATGGGTCTGCCTCCGAAGGATCTGGGCGTGGAGCACTGGGTCTACGCGTTCCAGGACCCTCATCTGGATGTCACTCAGGCGTGCCCGGCCCCCCTCCGCGAGGCGCCGGGCCTTATTGAGGGTCCTGGACCTCAAGTCCTCCCAGCGCTTCTTGATGTGCTTGATGTCGCGGGTTGCCACCCCCTCCGTGTTGATGGCAACCACTACATCGTCCCAGATCCTCTCCCGTCCTTCCTTGTTGACGCGTGGTCTTCCGAAGAGGGCATCATAATGCCCCAGGACATGCTCCACCAGGACACCAACTTCCTTCTGACTGAAGCTGGTGGCCCTCTGCCTCTCTGGCTGGGGGTCGCCACTGGTCTCAGATGGTGCTTGCCCCGACATGGCGACCCCCGAGGCAGGCGTGGGTGGGCAACTGGGTCCTGGGGCTGGGCTGTGGAGCGATGGTATCCCAGTCGGGAGTCTACTGTTCCAGCAGGGGTGGACACAGCAACTGGACCCCTGCAGATGGCTGATGTGCAGGCACCAAATGGCAGGGCACGGTGGGCAGGCAGGCAGGCAGCAGCAGATGGCACGTGGGAGGCTGCTCGGGGCACTGGGGGGCAGTGATTCGGCCTTCTGGGCAGGAGCGTGGTCTTCCGTGTGTATTCGCGTGGCCAGCTTGATACGGAGTGATTTGGCACGTGAAAAATCTGCACGTCAGCGTGTAATTCGAGGAAAGACCCTTAGCGCGTAAGCGCGTCTGCACGCATACGCATTTTCATTGGACCAAAGGCCCTCAGCGCGTGAGCGCGTCTGTGACGTGACGTGCGAGGGTGTATCCCTCATTGCACGTGATGACAGAACACACGTGGATTTCAACCAATCGCGTGTGAAAGTTCACGGCACCACGGAACACACGTACCCAGGCTAATCGCGTGTGGAACTACCCGCGCACCCGGAAACACACGTACCCAGCCCAATCGCGTGTAGATTTTCTCGCGCACCCCTGTAACACACGTACCCAGCCCAATCGCGTGTAGATTTTCTCGCGCACCCCTGTAATACACGTACCCAGGCCAATCGCGTGTACGCTCGCTCCCCTCCGATCACACGCGATGACACCCGAATACGGGAAACACGTGCACGGCAAAAGACGTGCACAGGCGTCAACGAGTCCGCCCACAAGGAGGCGTCCCGTGGACAGCATAAAAGTGCGCGCAAACAACAAACGCGTATATACAGCGACGATGAATGCCCCATTTGTTGCTGCACTGATCGTGGGACACCGCAGGAGGAGGAGAATAGTCAGGGCACGCATTTTTGCACCACGGACAAGCCTTTTTGGGATGCCTGACGACCAGGTCTACGGCAGGTATAGGTTTCCACCCCATATCATCCTAGACCTGGTCAGGGAGTGGGAAGATGACCTCACATCCCCCACCCTTTGCTCCCAAGCATTGAGCCCCTTGGAGAAGCTGCTCAATGTCTTGCATTTTTTGGCCACTGGGTCATTTCAGCGGACCACTGCCATAGTGGGGGGGGTCTCACAGGCCATGCAGTCACGCTGCCTACACCAGGTACTGGCAATCATGACAGCGCACCCCTCAGTCCGCAGGCACATATACATGCCCAGAACACCCGCAGAAAGGCAGGCCGTTGTCCTGGATTTTTTCAGGGTGGCACACTTCCCCAAAGTGCTCGGTGCCATAGATTGCACCCATGTGGCCCTACGTCCACCTAGGGCCACTGAGCACATCTACCGAAACCGCAAGCACTGGCATTCCATCAATGTACAGGTGGTATGCGATGCAAAGGGAATCATCACCTCTGTCTATGCAAACTACCCTGGCTCCACCCATGACAGTTTCATATACAGAATGTCCGCCCTGAGCCGGGCCCTGGAAGCTGGGCAGCATGGCGACACATGGCTCCTAGGTCAGTACAAATGCCCTTGCACATGCATGCAAGTCACACACAGACAAATATCCCAACCCTAATAATCTCAATTATAATCACCTCCCCAGGGGACAGTGCCTACCCTCTGAGCAACCACATGATGACGCCAATCCGGAACCCCACCACACCACCCCAGGTAAGATACAACACCGCCCATATTGCAACCAGGGGCATAGTGGAGCGCACATTCGGAGTGCTCAAGTCACGTTTCCGCTCCCTTGACCGCTCTGGTGGGCAACTACTCTATGCACCACCAGTAGTGTGCAGGATCATTGTGGCAGCATGTGTCCTGCACAATGTTGCAACACGGCAGGGCGTCCCGGTGGACATGGTGGTGCCCCCACTTCCCCAACCACAGGCACAGGCGCTGCCCATGGGAGGGGACAGGGCACGTGGCGAGGAAGCCCGGACCCAGCTTGTGGCCACATTTTTCACCTAAACTCCCACCCCTGCGGAGTGCACACAGGCCTGGCACATACCAGGTGACAATCGATGATGACAAAGTGACAGTCAACTGTCACAACCCTACCACCCTGAGATAGTTGCCATGGAAGTGCCACATCGTCTGCATCCCTAGCTACTTAAACACAAGCTATACTGTGCAACCAAAATGCACACATATGACATGTGACATGACATGGGCCATACACAAGTATTCCAAGGCGCAATGAGGCAGGGGGGGGAACAAGGGAACACAGAGAACGGTACTACTAGGCCAGGTGTCATTGAGATTGTGCAAGTGCAGGGGTAGGGGGAAGGGAAAAGTGCAAGGGGAAGGGTGGGGGGGAGTCCAGTACAGGGGAAGTAGGCCAAAAAAATAATACATAGGTCGCCTGGTAGCAACTGCAAAGGTAAGTGCAGACAAGTGCTGGGAAGGGAAGACTGTAGGGATAGAGAGACAGTACTGCAGTGCAGGGGTTGCCAGGGTGGCAGTGCAAGTGGACAGTGGCTGGGCCAGGGACCGAAGTTGGTGAGAGTGTCCCAGTAGCAGCTCCTGTGCAGTTCCAGTGAAGAATTCTGCAAGGGAGAGGCAGAGAGTAAGCAGAAGCAAAGAGGAAGGTCTTGAGGTGCTTCCAGAACTGGAGATGGTTCCCCTCAAGTTCAAGTCAGGCAGGAAGTATGTTCCAGGGGGAGGGCCCTGCTGCGGAGAGAAACCTACCCCCGGCTAGTTGCTCTGAGAAGCGGATGACCTGGACATGCAAGGTGTGCATCACACACACCTGCAAAACAGGCCATGGCCATCACTGTCATGTCAGTCAAACCCTCCCAAACATCAACATGACATGGCAAGCAATACCCATACACCGACGCAGTAACGATAAGGTACACATTGTCATGTCCTAAATGTACAGTGGCATCGGACAATGATGCCTGACCCGGAATCAGATGAAATGACAGACCAACAAAATGTCCCACCCAAAATAAGTCGTTTCCAAATGCATTGCAACAGTCGTAGACGTAACATCACAATGAATGCCTGTCTATATGCACATTATGCATTGCAAAATCAACACTGCAGCTCATGTGTGCAGTGTCCCACTCCTGCATCACACTGCTCAGCGTACAGCACAGTGAACAGCCATTGCATGTGATGCACACCCTGAGCATCACATCTAAGTGACAGACTACATCAAACATCAAATTAGGCATGTACTGGAACCATAATCGGTCACAGAACATGTGCTGCCGGGACACAGTGGGCACCAGAAGGCAAACAGTGTACACGTGGATATGCAAGGGTGGGAGTACATGGAGTGCATCCGAGTGCAAGTGTGTGGTTCTGCAGGGACATGCACTCCACATATGCATGTGCACTCAAGTGACCATCAGTGTTCCCTACACATCACATGTGAACATCCACCATGTGTACACCCCAGCATGTCAAACCACAACTATCCCCTCGCACCTGAAAGGAAAACACAACACATGAACAGGCATTGATCAGCAGAACACAACATGTACATAGGACAACAACATTACAATGTCAGAGTTCCCATCACACTGCAGGGCAATGCAACTATCAACAACAACCCCCCCCTCCCGCGCAAATGACCATGACCCACTGAACAACTGCACCTGGGTCATGGAGCCTCCAACCCTCATTTCCACCTGGCCACAGGATCACCTTTACCCTTCGTGTCCATCTCCCACCTTGTGTGTAAAAAGATGCCTGAACCCTCAGAATCCACACTCATTTCCAAAATCACAAAATCCAAGGCATGAAAACGAACCCAAACACCCTCCAGTAGATGACTTGACGTAGCAGTACCTCACAAACGCCAAGTACTACCACAATGATGCAACAACCAAGGTAGCACAGCAGAACAATGTCACGACAGGATGTGAGACATGTGTGGTACATGACATAGGATGATGCACCATGAATGGATGTGTACTGTTACAGGTCCCCTGTACAGGCGCGGGAGTCTCATGAAACAACCACCCACACCATGTCCCGGGTGCCTGCAAGGTCAAACTCACACAGGCCCCTGAGATCATGGTGGGGAATGAGGTTCAGGGATATGCAGTCAGGACAGGTGTAGACACACTGGATGACTGGAATGAGTGGCAGGTGAGGGGAGGAGGAATGACACATGAAACTAGGGAATGCACGAAAATCTACAACCTGCATGAACACATACACAATCCAAACAAACTTGGACATCATTGTCATGGCCTTCTGTAGTCCAGGCTCAGGAGTGGTACGAACCAACCACCCCCTCTAGGATTTTGGCACCTGCAAGTTCGGGGCTTACACAGGCATCCGCAACCCCAGTGGGGAAAGAGGGTCAGGGAACGTTGCTTGGATAGGCACGGGAAGCAGGAACACCGGGTAGAGGGCACAGGTTTCATAATTGCATAGGATCACGGGTGATTAGGGAAAAAAACATACCAAATAGGACCACACATACATCCATGCATCAGTACACTCCACAGCAAGCCTATGCAGGGCAGTTTGTAAGGAAAACAACAAGACACTTAGCTCTGGTTTTGAGTGCTGGCCTCCTGCCTGCGCACTCTCAGGGCCGGTTACAGGAGCACTGCAATGCTGCAAAGAGAGACACAGTCAACAACCTGTATGTGCCAATTACACAAAAACACAACACAAAACATGCCCCATAGCAACAAACTACTCTACAAACAGACAATCAGTGCTCGATGCTTCGTACCCATATATAACATCACCCCTGGGACGGGTCATACACAGTCAATGCAGTAAGTCAGGCGCTGGTGGGTGCGTGGCAAATGGAACACCAATGTGTCACAATTCACACAACATGCAATGTTCCCTGGGTAAGCAGACAGACCCATATGGCAAGCCATGACTACAGAGCAAGTTGCGTACCACCATGACCAAAACAAAGTTGGCAGTGCATTTTTCATGAAGTACGTGGAATAGACATGCACTGCACCCAAGTATGTCCCTTGCTGTATGTCCCTGTGAGCTGCCCCTTTCCATGTCTCGGAAGGCTACATGGTTGATACAAGTGCCTCAATGAACCTTGGTGTACCGCAGGGTATGTGCCACTGCCCCTGCATGTGTCCCAGACAACCCTACTATCAACAGCCATCAGTCCACAAACACATCTGAGCTGCATTGTGTGCTTCAACACCAATATTCGTCTAAGCTCACCCTCAGTGCTGTGACTAAGCCTGCATGTGCAACTCGCCTGGTGCAAGCTTTGCTGTGTCGTGGCCCCCCTGTGATGCTCACCTTGCCTGGAGTTCCTTGGAACATGTCAGCAGTTCTAGGATGTGGGTCTGCAATCACTGTGGCTCTGCTCGTGCACACATGTGCATGTGGGCACCAACAAACGGGTCAGGAATTGCGTCGTCCAATGGGCCATGTCTGCTGGCAAAGGTGCTCTGGTGCCTCATCCCCCTGCAGAAAGTGCATGAAACAAATGATTAATGCATCAAAGTGATCTGTGTGTGTCTTATCAGGCATCTCATTACTTGACCATGTCAGAGAGTCACATCACAAATCACACCATCAGTCCGTCTTTGACTTCCAAAGTGTGGAACACTATCTACAGCATGAATTGCAACAGGCACGTGTACAGGAAAGATATGAGACATAATACACAATGCATAGCAATCAATGTCCACATTAATCATGACACACCCCATCTAGCAAAAGCTGAACAGTGAACAATGACACCTAAATCATCCCCACTAGGGGTGTCAACACAAGTCACAAAGCACCAGACATGCCACAGATATGACAGTCCAAAGCCCTTGTGTAAAATTCTGTAACACCGAAACATCCTTGCGAGCCCATGGATAAGGGAGGCAGGAGTGGCATATGTGAGTCAAGGAACCCAAGCAGCAAACACATACACAAGACAACCATGAAGGGCCCAGCTGGAACAGACAGTGGATGCCTTCAAAAACCACAAGGCACCGCACTGTCACATGAAAGCATAATAGACTACAAATTTTAAACTAACTCAACTATTAGCTAATTACACTAACTATGGAAAACCTACATTACCTATTTAAACTAACTATCAAACAGAAACTTAACTAACTAAACTAAAAGAAAAATCAAAAATGGCCACATACGACCCGGGGGGGAGGGGAGGCACCCAGGAGGGGGGAGGTACAGGGTGCTGCTCAACATCCACATGCGATGATGCTGAGCCAAAAAAAAATACCTCCATGGGCTCAACGCCTGCACAGCACGACCTATGTGGGAGATAGATGGTCGTCCGAGTCTGGCTCATCCTGTAAAGGAGGACGTGGCACAGTAGCCTGGCCACGCCTAGCCGCAGCTTGCCCCTCGTTGGCAGCAAGTCTGCCGGACAGGTGAGCCTGGTTCTGTGTGGCGATGTTACATAGGTCTGCATGCAGAACCTCACGTGATACACGTGCTTCCTCTTGCAAGGTAGCACGTGTAACACGGAGTTCCTCCTGCAAGGCCTGGCTGGACAACCGCTGCACCTCCCGGCAAGCCTGTAGCTCAGCCGAGATGGTGCGCTCAAGCTGTGCAAACCTCTCCTCTGCCTGCTGCCTCTGGGACATCATAAGGACACCCAGAGTGGATCTGAGGGAGGCATACTCCTCCCTCAGGGCATCCATGTGCGCCTCTGTGTGAGCAGCAATTGCTTGACGCAGAGACGACATTTCAGCCTGGCGTGCCCTGTCTGAGGCCGCCATGCCCAGCCTGAGCGAGCGGGCCGTGGACCGTGCCGCCTGCTGCTGGAGAAGCACCTGCCTAGCAGGGGGGAGCACAGATCGGGCCACACGCTCCATGCTCTCAGCGATGTTCTCCATTGCTGCCCCCTGCCGTTCGGAATTGGCAGTCATGTCTTGCTCCCACTCAGTATACAGCGGTTGCGCGCGGCGACCGCGTTGCCGGGCTTGACCCCTGCGGGACCCAAGGACCGGGGGTCCTCGCTGTGTTGGCACCGCCTGCGGCTGCACGACTACATGCCCCCGTCGACGTGATGTCCCAGGCACATCAGTGACTGGTGTGGAGGGTGACCCTGCGTCCCGATCCACCACGGGCGGAGGAACCAAGACTGTCTGATCCCTCAGTGCAGGTGTCGCAGACAGAGGAGTGTCCACATCAGAATCACTCACCCCTGACACATGGACTTGATGCTCATCCAACTCAACATGGACGTCAGAGTCGTCATCAAGGCTGGACTCATAGGCAGCCAGAGACAGGATGGACTGCAGCACTTGGGGGTTTTCGTGACCTACCACCCCACGACCCCCACTAGTGCCGGGTTGATGTGGTCTTACCAACCATGTGTCTGGCATGACAACACCATCCTCTGCATCCATTGCGTCATCACCTGAAAAATAGAGAGGAAAAGGTCACTACACATGTCAGAAGCACACAACACACACACACACCGACAGCAAAGGCATCCGGCAGACATGTGACATACAACATATGACCTGGCATGCATGCTGGGTCTACTTTGAATAGCTACTGTGATCAGACCTGTTGAAAGGTGGCAGTTTGCATGGAAGTGGGTCTATGCAGTGCTGAAAATGTGTACGCCACACACTACCTACATGTACAAGCACTCCATGGTGTGTGCCAGGAAATGTGAAGGCAGTGCAATGTCAAATTCAGACATCACGTGCATTGTGTATTCAATGTGTACCATGTCTAGCAGCCAAGCACCCCTCCACCCCAGTACCAAAGCAGGGATGCCTAGCATGGTATCAAAAGGCTGCCCATACACCTGTGTATTGACAAGCAGTGTTGACTGGCATCAACAGCTTAATGTGATTCAAATTACAACACTGCAAATGATGCTGGGACAGTGGGCAGGACACATGATGGAAGATCCGGAGGCCGGCCACGTGTGAAGAAGACACGACAAGAGTTGGACAGAGTCATTGGCCATTGAACAGGCTGAGGCCTGTGAGCCACACAGATTGTCAGAGCCTAAACATGTGTGCAACGCAGGACTGAGCCACAGTTGACATGGGGAGGCCGATAATATGGCAGGCAATGTATGTAACCAAGGACTCATATTACAGTGATCATCCAGTCAAGGACACATATGGGCATGGGTGCAATGCACATGGAGCATGAATGGGCACTCATGTCCCTGCGGGACATCTGACCCATGCACAGTACAAGTGGGATACCCTGCATCGAGTACTAAGGCTGTACCACACGGCATCTGTCTGGCAGTTTCTAAGCTGGAAGTTAGCATCTACACAGGACACATGAACAGGAAACTACACATTGGCAAGAATGTAGCAGACCAGTGCAAAGGTGGAACTGGGGTGCAGAGTGGCGGAGGAGGGGCAAGGGAGCATGCCCACATGGAGTCCCGCATGCAGGCAGAGGAGACATGCATGACGGTAGCATTGCATTACTTACACATCAGAACCATGTACACGTCACATGTAGCAGCAATCATGCACAACACATCCCAGAAGTGAAACACACACATCCTCAACAACTACGCATCAACACTCACTGGACTGGGCATCAAAGTCCAGCATCTCTCCCACACCTTCGACCAATTCTGGTGGTATGAACTCCGCAACGAGAGCCTCATGCGGAGTGAGTTCTTCCTCCTCTGGTGCAGGCCCACCGCCAGTCACCAGAGTCAAGTTGTAATTTGAGGCACGTTTAGCCTTAGTGCTGCGCTTGATGTCATTCCAGCGCTTTTTGCACTCCTGCGCCGTGCGCACCTCATGGCCGAATGAACTGACATGTTCCGCAACATGCTTCCAGTGGGTGTCACGTTGGGCAGCCGTAGTCTGACTATTGGCACCCACTAGCATGTCACGGCTGTGTCCCCGCACGTAGTCCACGAGGAAGTCCAGTTCCTGCTTACAGAAAGGCTTCTTCCTCGACGTGCAGGAGGTCGTGGCTGTGTGTGGGGTCCCAGCCTGTGCTGCAGGTGCAACCTTCCTCCTCTTGGACTGTGGCGCAGACCCTGGCTGGCTAATGCCGCCCTGACCAGTATGGCCAGTGGGTTCGGTGGATTGAGCCGAGGGAGTGGCAGGTGGAGGGATGACCAAAGGCCTGACTTGTGTCAGTGGCAGCTGGGTGCCCACTAATGGACCCTGCACAGCAACATCAGCTGTGGCAGGGTGTTTGGCCGCAACGGTCCTGGTTGGCAGACTCACAACCGGGGTGCTGTTGGGTGCATCTGCCCCTGCACTTGCCAACACCCGGCTGTTCGGGGCAGCAGATGACATGACTGCCCCAGGGACACGTGTCTTAGTCTGAGCAGCCCGGCGTGCCCCTATGGTTTCCCCCCTGGCCTGTTGGAGATCTACCAAGGGCTCTTCAAGTGCCAATGCAGCCTGCGCTGGCAGACCCTGAGCCTGGGTGGCGGTGTCCACAGCTGCACCTGCAGCTACCGCTACCCTTGGGCCCGTGGCAGTCGATGGAACGGACTGCCGGGTCATACGGGTGCCAGTGCCAGATGCAGGAGCTGCATCCCCCGGAACCACAGGGGGTGGTGGCATGGCTGCACCAACACATGGCACAACATTGTGCTCAAGTGGCGCACCCCTGCCTCTTCCCCCTCTGTGGCTGCCCTGGACACCCTGGAGTCCCCCTACTCCCTGGTCACCACGGCCACGTCCCCGACCACGCCCGCCACGAGGAGTACGCCCAGCTGAGGCGCCCCTCACCTTTGGTGGCCTCCCAACCATGGCACAGATGTAATAGTGCTGGCACAGATGGAGTGGTGCCAATGGGAGGTGTACAGCACAATTGACCTGGGCAATTGGGGTGAAGGGGGTGGGAAGCAAGATGTTAACAGCCCCCCTGCACCTGCAAGGCTGTATGTGACCCCGGTGATGTGGTGACGGGTCACGCAACGCTCAGGCACCCCAAAACTGCAGTAAAACCGTGCACGCAACCCTGCAGCCTACGTGTGTGGATTTAACCTCCCGCAGTACGCGGTGGCACCCAGTAACACGAATAACGCGTACGCGTGGGACACGCAGGCTACGATGACATCGAAAATGGGTGCAATACACAGGGGCACCCGCAGTGGGAAAAGGAGCGTTTGCGACTCACCGTCTGACTAGCGTGATGCAGAAAAACACGCGTAGCCAATACCCCCGCCAAAAGAAGAGATACGTCCTTGAGAGCTGTGAAGTAGATGGCGCGCGAAACAACTGGAAGCAGCAACACACGTCGGTCTCCACGGAAGGCACGTACAGCGAACTGCTGGGCCCGCTCACCTTTAACCCGTGCTGAGGGAAACGCACGCGCGCGTCACGTCACATGCGGACGTGCAGTTTTTCACGCGCGATTACGCGCATTACACGCGGACGTGCAGTTTTTCACGCGCGATTACGCGCATTACACGTGGACGTGCAGTTTTCCACACGCGATTAGCCTGGGTACGTGTGTTTCCGGGTGCGCGGGTAGTTCCACACGCGATTGGCCTGGGTACGTGGATTTCAGGGGTGCGCGAGAAATTCTACACGCGATTGGCCTGGGTACGTGTATTACAGGGGTGCGTGAGAAAATCTACACGCGATTGGGCTGGGTACGTGTGTTTCCGGGTGCGCGGAAGTTCCACACGCGATTAGCCTGGGTACGTGTGTTCCGGGGTGCCGTGAACTTTCACACGCGATTGGTTGAAATCCACGTGTGTTCTGTCATCACGTGCAATGAGGGATACACCCTCGCACGTCACGTCACAGACGCGCTCACGCGCTGAGGGCCTTTGGTCCAATGAAAATGCGTATGCGTGCAGACGCGCTTACGCGCTAAGGGCCTTTCCTCGAATTACACGCTGACGTGCAGATTTTTCACGTGCCAAATCACTCCGTATCAAGCTGGCCACGCGAATACACACGGAAGACCACGCTCCTGCCCAGAAGGCCGAATCACTGCCCCCCAGTGCCCCGAGCAGCCTCCCACGTGCCATCTGCTGCTGCCTGCCTGCCTGCCTGCCTGCTGCCACCGTGCCCTGCCATTTGGTGCCTGCACATCAGCCATCTGCAGGGGTCCAGTTGCTGTGTCCACCCCTGCTGGAACAGTAGACTCCCGACTGGGATACCATCGCTCCACAGCCCAGCCCCAGGACCCAGTTGCCCACCCACGCCTGCCTCGGGGGTCGCCATGTCGGGGCAAGCACCATCTGAGACCAGTGGCGACCCCCAGCCAGAGAGGCAGAGGGCCACCAGCTTCAGTCAGAAGGAAGTTGGTGTCCTGGTGGAGCATGTCCTGGGGCATTATGATGCCCTCTTCGGAAGACCACGCGCCAACAAGGAAGGACGGGAGAGGATCTGGGACGATGTAGTGGTTGCCATCAACGCGGAGGGGGTGGCAACCCGCGACATCAAGCACATCAAGAAGCGCTGGGAGGACTTGAGGTCCAGAACCCTCAATAAGGCCCGGCGCCTCGCGGAGGGGGGCCGGGCACGCCTGAGTGACATCCAGATGAGGGTCCTGGAACGCGTAGACCCAGCGCTCCACGCCCAGATCCTTCGGAGGCAGACCCATCTGGAGTTGGCCGGTAAGTGGCCAAGCATTGCTGTGGGAGACAGGGCATGTTGCAGTGTGCTGGTTGTCTGATACCTGCCTGTATGTGTGACATAGGCCATGTACGTATGTGTGTGTGCAGGGACATCATGGTCAGGCATGTGAGTACAGTGATGTGTGAACCACATGGTTGGTGCATGTGTTCTATTGCAACATGGGGGGCTCTGTGCGGAATGGACACATGGAAGCATGGCAGTCTCTGTTCCTGGACATGGGTGGGGGTGAGGGATGGGTGCTGGTCCCATGTACACGTATGGTGTCCATGTGTGTGTGTCTGACCTGCGTGTCTGTGACTTGTAAATGCCATGGATGCATGACACATGTCTGTGACAATGTTCAGATTCACTGATGCAGCCTAGTCATCCTTGTATCCACTGCGTCTGTGGTGTACGAGGCCGGATGGATGGAACTACGGTGAGGTGTGTGCATGTGATGGCAAGACCCATGATGCATGTGAGTTTAAAACCAACATTGTATGAATCATGTGTCCCTTGGTCATGTATGCCAATGTCCATGGCATGCGCTATGCCTGTTACTGTATGTGTTTTGCCTGCACTGACCCATGTGTTGTGGAGGGACATGATGGAAGTGATGTATGACAGTGCCACTCATCTGCTGTTGCTTCCTGTCTAGGGGACCATTGTACAGTACCCTGATGCTTGTGTTCTATGTCTCCCTCTACACAGTGGCAAGTGAAGAAGAGGGCGGAGAAGGCGCTGTGGAGCAGAGCGGCGGGGATGCCGCCACGGCTGCAGCGGAAGGGGTGGGTGAGCCCCCACAGGGGCTTGCACCGGCGGAAGACGGCGTGGAGACATCCAGGTTGGTGGTTTCCACAGAGGGGGAGGAGGCCGCTACTGAGCCACACATGGGGCCTGGTGGGGGCATCCCCGCTGGTGCAAGTGGTGCAGTCCAGGGCCAGGGGCAGGAGGCAGCACAGGTCGCCGTGGAGGTGCCTGTGCATGTCACTGTCCCTGACACTGTGACTGCACCACCATGCACCAGCAGGGATGCCCCATCCCAGGCCCGTCCGCAGGTAGGGGAGATGTCCATGTCATCTGACACTCCTCTACCTGCGGACGAGGGGACCCCTGGCCGTGTGGAGAGGGTCCTGATTGGTGTCGCGTTGCGCACGGCTGGCATTCGTGATGAGGTGCATGCTTCCCGGGAGGAGCATGCACATCATCACGAAGAGCACCGTGCGTACGTGAACCATTTGGGAGCCGCCATGGTCGGGGGTTTCCTACATGTGTGTGGCCTTCTGGCGACCCTCTCCTCCTCTGTGGAGGCTATGCGCCAGTCGTGCTCCATGCCGTCTTCCGGCCCAGATGCCACCAGGGCCCCCTGTGGACCTGCCCCGACCAACGCAGCCAGCTCGGTGGGGACCCCCTCCCTGCCACAGTCGGGAGTCGAAGGTCCAGCAGGGTGGACACACCAGCAACTGTCCCCCTGCAGATGGAGGATGTGCCGGCATCATCTGGCAGGGCACGTGCACGACGGCATCGGTGGATTCCATCAGCCTGGATGCCGTCGTGCTGGCAGAGGCAGTGGCGTCGGAGGCAGCAGCAGGCTCGACGTGGGAGGCATCATGGCTCGGGGCCATCAAGATCAGAGGGGCAGGCATCGGCCGGAGGGCAGGAGAACACTGGGATGGCAGTGTCTTCTGTGTGGGAGCAGTTGGTCCAGCGGATAGGTGCGGAGCGGCAGCGGGCGGAAGAGGAGCGGCTCACCATGGTCAGGGCGGAGTTCTCCATGCGTCGGGCGTTGTGGCGGGCTGAGTGCCTCGAGGAAGCTCGCAGGGAGTTTGAGGTGGACACGGGGTTGTCCCTGCGAGACCTCGGGGCCAGGACAGAGTCCCGCCTCCGGGACATCGACATGGAGTTCGATGATGCCCTGGCCGGCAACATCACAGAGTGAGCCGCAGGACTTGCCCGCTGCCATTGTATATAGTTCTTTAGTTAGTTAGTGTTAGGTTTCCTTTATTTTTTAAGTTTTTTTTGGACCGCTCGGACAATGGCCACTTTTCTGTATGTGTTTTTTTTATTAGTTAGTAGTAGTAGGTTTCATTTATGGTGTTGGGCTCATGGACTCTGGGATATTCTTGTACATAGTTTGATGTTTGGAAAACATTTGTTGGATTTATATTTGTGTTCACCATGAGGCAATGGTTTTTCCTTATTTTTTCCCCCCATTATTTTGCTTTGGACTACATTAGTTTTTGGATTCCTTTGTTTTTTGATTTTTTCTATTAGTTCTCGGACATGGACCATTTGTTTTGTCATCCCCATTGTTGTGTGTTTTATTTCTTTACTTCATTTTCATCTTTAATACATATATTTATTACTTACATTTGTGGTATTTTCTCATTGGTTTCATGCATGTCATGATATGGGCTTTGACATTCACTTGCACCCATTGTGTATGTGTGTGTGACGGACATGTGTTCATTTACATACTTGCCATTGGGGTTGTATCATGTAATTGCATCTACTATGTGGGTGGATGCAATCCTTGGCTGGGTGTTTGTGCTGGGTATGCTGCCCATTACTGCCATGATTGCGTTTCGTCAGGACCTGGGGGCAGGGGGACATGAGTGGGGGCCTGCTGGGGGGTGGGGGTGCAAGGGGACATGGTTGGGGGCCTGCTGGCAGGTGCCCCACAGTGCTGGGGAGTGGGGGTGCAGGGGGACATGAGTGGGGGCCTGCTGGGGGGTGGGGGTGCAAGGGGACATGGTTGGAGGCCTGCTGGCAGGTGCCCCACAGTGCTGGGGGGTGGGGGTGCAAGGGGACATGAGTGGGACATGGTTGGGGGCCTGCTGGCAGGTTCTCCACGGTGCTGGGGGGTGGGGGTGCAAGGGGACATGAGTGGGGGCCTGCTGGGGGGTGGGGGTGCAAGGGGACATGGTTGGGGGCCTGCTGGCAGGTGCCCCACAGTGCTGGGGGGTGGGGGTGCAGGGGGACATGAGTGGGGGCCTGCTGGCAGGTGCCCCACAGTGCTGGGGGGTGGGGGTGCAAGGGGACATGAGTGGGGGCCTGCTGGCAGGTGCCCCACAGTGCTGGGGCGTGGGGGTGCAGGGGGACATGAGTGGGGGCCTGCTGGCAGGTGCCCCACAGTGCTGGGGGGTGGGGGTGCAAGGGGACATGAGTGGGACATGGTTGGGGGCCTGCTGGCAGGTGCCCCACAGTGCTGGGGGGTGGGGGTGCAGGGGGACATGTGTGGGGGCCTGCTGGGGGGTGGGGGTGCAAGGGGACATGGTTGGGGGCCTGCTGGCAGGTGCCCCACAGTGCTGGGGGGTGGGGGTGCAGGGGGACATGAGTGGGGGCCTGCTGGGGGGTGGGGGTGCAAGGGGACATGGTTGGGGGCCTGCTGGCAGGTGCCCCACAGTGCTGGGGGGTGGGGGTGCAAGGGGACATGAGTGGGACATGGTTGGGGGCCTGCTGGCAGGTGCCCCACGGTGCTGGGGGGTGGGGGTGCAAGGGGACATGAGTGGGGGCCTGCTGGGGGGTGGGGGTGCAAGGGGACATGGTTGGGGGCCTGCTGGCAGGTGCCCCACAGTGCTGGGGGGTGGGGGTGCAGGGGGACATGAGTGGGGGCCTGCTGGCAGGTGCCCCACAGTGCTGGGGGGTGGGGGTGCAAGGGGACATGAGTGGGGGCCTGCTGGCAGGTGCCCCACAGTGCTGGGGGGTGGGGGTGCAGGGGGACATGAGTGGGGGCCTGCTGGCAGGTGCCCCACAGTGCTGGGGGGTGGGGGTGCAAGGGGACATGAGTGGGACATGGTTGGGGGCCTGCTGGCAGGTGCCCCACGGTGCTGGGGGGTGGGTGTGCAAGGGGACATGAGTGGGGGCCTGCTGGGGGGTGGGGGTGCAAGGGGACATGGTTGGGGGCCTGCTGGCAGGTGCCCCACAGTGCTGGGGTGTGGGGGTGCAGGGGGACATGAGTGGGGGCCTGCTGGGGGGTGGGGGTGCAAGGGGACATGAGTGGGGGCCTGCTGGGGGGTGGGGGTGCAAGGGGACATGGTTGGGGGCCTGCTGGCAGGTGCCCCACAGTGCTGGGGGGTGGGGGTGCAAGGGGACATGAGTGGGACATGGTTGGGGGCCTGCTGGCAGGTGCCCCACGGTGCTGGGGGGTGGGGGTGCAAGGGGACATGAGTGGGACATGGTTGGGGGCCTGCTGGCAGGTGCCCCACATTGCTGGGGGGTGGGGGTGCAGGGGGACATGAGTGGGGGCCTGCTGGGGGGTGGGGGTGCAAGGGGACATGGTTGGGGGCCTGCTGGCAGGTGCCCCACAGTGCTGGGGGGTGGGGGTGCAGGGGGACATGAGTGGGGGCCTGCTGGGAGGTGGGGGTGCAAGGGGACATGGTTGGGGGCCTGCTGGCAGGTGCCCCACAGTGCTGGGGGGTGGGGTGCAGGGTGTCATGAGTGGGGGCCTGCTGGCAGGTGCCCCACAGTGCTGGGGTGTGGGGGTGCAAGGGGACATGAGTGGGGGCCTGCTGGCAGGTGCCCCACAGTGCTGGGGGGTGGGGGTGCAGGGGGACATGAGTGGGGGCCTGCTGGCAGGTGCCCCACAGTGCTGGGGGGTGGGGGTGCAAGGGGACATGAGTGGGACATGGTTGGGGGCCTGCTGGCAGGTGCCCCACGGTGCTGGGGGGTGGGGGTGCAAGGGGACATGGTTGGGGGCCTGCTGGCAGGTGCCCCACAGTGCTGGGGGGTGGGGGTGCAGGGGGACATGAGTGGGGGCCTGCTGGGGGGTGGGGGTGCAAGGGGACATGAGTGGGGGCCTGCTGGGGGGTGGGGGTGCAAGGGGACATGGTTGGGGGCCTGCTGGCAGGTGCCCCACAGTGCTGGGGGGTGGGGGTGCAAGGGGACATGAGTGGGACATGGTTGGGGGCCTGCTGGCAGGTGCCCCACAGTGCTGGGGGGTGGGGGTGCAGGGGGACATGAGTGGGGGCCTGCTGGGGGGTGGGGGTGCAAGGGGACATGGTTGGGGGCCTGCTGGCAGGTGCCCCACAGTGCTGGGGGGTGGGGGTGCAGGGGGACATGAGTGGGGGCCTGCTGGGGGGTGGGGGTGCAAGGGGACATGGTTGGGGGCCTGCTGGCAGGTGCCCCACAGTGCTGGGGGGTGGGGGTGCAAGGGGACATGAGTGGGACATGGTTGGGGGCCTGCTGGCAGGTGCCCCACTGTGCTGGGGGGTGGGGGTGCAAGGGGACATGTGGCTTGGCTGGGGGGCATGCCCATGGTGGATGGGCTGCCTGCGGGACATGACCAGGGGTGCAGGGTAGTCCCCTGTGGTGTGGGCTGCCTGCAGAGGTCGTGGAGGGGGTAGAGGGGAGACCTGGGAGGACCCACACTGGCAATTCACCTCTTCAACTTCCCGCACACCCACGTAATACACTGCCCCACTCGCACAGGCCCAATCGCGTGTAGGATTTCTCGCGCACCCCGTAATACACGTACCCAGGCCAATCGCGTGTAGAATTTCTCGCTCACCCCCGGAATACACGTACCTGGGCCAATCGCGTGTAGCATTTCTCGCGCACCCCTGAAATCCACGTACCCAGCCCAATCGCGTGTAGATTTTCTCGCGCACCCCTCTAATACACGTACCCAGGCCAATCGCGTGTAGCATTTCTCGCGCACCCCTGAAATCCACGTACCCAGCCTAATCGCGTGTAGATTTTCTCGCGCACCCCTGTAATACACGTACCCAGGCCAATCGCGTGTAGAATTTCTCGCGCACCCCTGAAATCCACGTACCCCGCTCAATCGTGTATTTGACTTCCCGCGCGCCACTTTTTTGATGCGCTGGGACTCTACCGCCTGCCTTCGTGTGGCGGCCGTGTTTCAGCTTGTGCGTGTCTTTGGCTGTGCGTGGCTTTGCCCTATTCGATTCCATGAATACGTGTGGTTCGAGTGCGTGTGGGCGTTCCGTCTGCTTCCCTGCAGTACATCCCCAGTTACGCCCTTATTTTCGAGTGTTGTTCCCCATTCCGCGCGTTATGCCCCATGTCCCGCCCACTTTCTGGTGTGTGCGCTGAGGTTGTGCGCTTTCACTGTGCGCGTCGCGCACGCCTTTCGCGATGTTGCAGTGACTTGTGCGCCATGCACGGGTTTGGCGCACATCCCGCGGTGAACACGCGCAGGGACTTCCATGGATCGCACGCGTGCGCGTGCGCTTGTTTTTTTCCGCTTGCGCCTGCTTGCGCGAAGATTTTCGGCGCACGTTTGTTCCATGAATCGGCCCCAGAGTGACACTTCTCCTGGATGATGTGCATGTCCACCGAACGTGAATGGTGTTCCCCGTGTTGGGGTGAAGTTTCTTTTTTTTATAGTTCATTTATTATGCGCCTATACATGTGTGGCTGAAGGCGCAACAAGGCAAGGCGGGTGTGTGATGGTGGAACAATCCTACTAGGCCTTGTACATTCAGATCATGCAAGTGCAGCTTATTTATAACACGCTTGGTTTCAAGTGCAGATCCGGTATTCAAACCTGTGTTGCTCAGCGTGGTCTTGCTTCCAGGACCCGCATGTTATCACAGAGCTATCCTACTTTCACAGAAGTGGGGTTAATACCATAGAAAAACACTGATTCATATTTTAAAACCATTGGCCATCCTGGCATTGTGGGAAAAATGGTCAGTAGTGGATATGCCTCTAATTTTACGGCACCTCCATATTCTGAACTTTGATGGGGAGATGTATGAAAAGACTCCAGAAAAATTGAAGATTTACCACAGGAAGAAATGCTGTAAATACTCTAAGCCTCAAAAGAGCCCTATATGACTCCAAAGTCGGAATGTCAACCATCACTTTTGGCAGATTTACTACTAAAATGAGAGGTGGTAACAGTAGAGGAGTTTGCCTTTAAGATATTCCCCAACATCAAGGACTAGTGCGGACCACATGCATCCTGCAATTATAGTATTATTCATAGCATGGCTTAATAAAGGCCTCATTGAACGTCAAATATGCTCATCGTGTATACAAGTGCATGAAAATAACAGGATAATGTACATATGCATATTTTACACTCCACATATTTAACAGATTGTAGCAGTATTCAGTGATGAAAGTATAATATGCAAACACACACACACATACATCACTACACAGGTTCATTGTTCAACAACAGCAAACTTTATAACATCAAAATGCACAGGTAAATATTTCAAATGACATAGGCCCATCATTGTGTGACAGAAAGGAATGACAGTACATTGCACAGGCAAACACATAGGCTTATTCATCTGTTGCAAAGGTGCACACATCCCTTGACTAAAATGTAAGCGTATTCTTAAAGTACAAACATTCTTATCAAATTCTAAATTCTGTTACATTATACATTTTCTAATTATATAATATGTGTTCTTTAATGTGTATTCAATACAAATAAATTGATACGTCTTATAATCAGTCAGTAATTCACACTTCATCCCCATTTTCTATATTTACAATATCACCACAAACACATTTTCCCATTTTTCAGATGCCCCTCATTAATCATAGATTCCAAGTCCAAGGTCTGCCAACCTTGCTAATTTAACCAACTCATAAATTGCTGGAAGACTAGATTTTTCTACCCTGAGAGAACAATTTTCCTAAGAACAATATTATCATAATATTTAAAACTTCTTGTTGCTTAGAGGTCCTCAGCATTTCATCTTAGCTCCAAAGATTACAATAAAGCATGAACCAGTCATTTCAATGCTTGTTTCAATCACAGCAGAAGATATGACCCAACTGCATGGATCACTGGATCAAATTAGGTAGTAAGGTAGCTGACCAGCCACCTTCCACTCAACCTAGCAACTCCTTCAAGTGTGTAATGTAATTTATTAATAATGACATTTTGGACATACAATATGTTTGTTGTGCTGAAACGTGTATGTAAACACCCACAGTTAATTTCACTATATTGGTTATAAATAAACAATTATAATTATAATATCCACTTGGTCAAATTGATAATCTGGATCAACATTTCATCTGTGTATTAACTTATCATTGCAAACCATAGAACACAGACAAATACCATGTTCAAATATTTCAAATATTTTCCCCATGTAATTTTATTCTCTAAGCCCATTATACTTTACTCAATATGGTGTGCAACCCATAATACCTTCAGTGTCCGCCAATAGAGTAAATGTTTAGCAAGCCCTTTTTTCTCTAAAATTATGAAAGTTAATTTGTATCTATAAATCCAACAAAACATACAAAGATCTGAGTCCATCTCCAAGAGTGATTCTATATTGACTGATTTCCTCAACTACAAATTAGAGACAATGACAGATTCAGCTAAAAAATAAAATGGCCGCACCTCTGGAGTCAATTCTCTCTATGTATCTTCCACCTTCCAAATCTCATGTAATTTTGAAGTTCTGTCCAGATTTTTTCATCTGTAGGTACTATTGCAATTTGATTGATCGTACCCTGGATTGAAAACACAGGTAGAATGTTCCCCTATTATAAAGATCTTGGAAGCTGTCCCGATTGTTGCACAATTTCATTATTATGTTCTGTGAATTTGGCTCATTATTTGGTCGATAGTAGAAAAATGAGAAAATACATAAGAAATCATGTGTTCATGTTTTGTTAGGTGTGGTCACTTGTGCTAATGATTCATGCAACAAAAAGTGTGTCAATAACATCTCAGAAAGATCCTACTGTTAAAGGCTCAGCACCGTTCATTGTCTTAAAATACTACGTGTCTAAAAAATAAGTAAAAACAGTAGGAATTCTATCAAACATCTAATTAAAAAGAAAGTTTTTTAAAAAAAAAGTCAGATCACGTAATAGATACTATTTTATGTATTTGTCTTAACCTTACAATGCTGTGTACTTTTTCCAGAAAGTATGAAACTTACATAAGGATATTATTTCCAATGTATGCCTGTCTCCAATGCATCCAGTCTGCTCTAGAGTTTTACTTTTTCCGCATGGCCATAGATAATTTTCTTTGCCACCAAAACTGGTGTCACGACACATTCTTTTTATTATTATTATCATTGAATATGTTGTTAGAAATACATGTTTCTTTTACATAGCATAAAAAGTATGCCACATTTACAGTTTCAAAGTTATTTTCAAAATATACTCAATATTTTTTTCTAAAACAGTGCAGTTGAAATAATAATAGATAAAGGACCATATGAGTTAAATGGTCACAGCAGTCAGGCTTCATAACTATCCTGGAATCAAATTCTCATGCAGGTCAAAAATAGGAAAACGTGTTTTACTCTTTTCCTGCAGACAAATGAACTGTTACAGTTCTGTTGGTTCCTTTTCGCAAGACAAAGTGTACACTTTACTCATTACATTCATAGATTCCATTCTCCCTACCCTGCCAATCCCACTTTGATAAATGCTCACCGCAAAATAAAATCCCTGTATCTGATCCACATAAATATGAAAAACATATTATTTCACTGATATCTCCCAAAATAGTATTATCTAGCATGTAACGATAATGTTCCATTACAACAAAGCAACTATTGGCTCTGTTTGGATTGTGATCTTCCAAAAAGTTCCAGTACTTTTCTTTGATCAAACTTAACCCACTCTTCCTAAGCTTACTATGTCAGTCCCCAATAGAGCAAGGCAAATGCAGCCCAGAGCGGATTTACCAAGAATAATCCATGGCACCACAGTTTGATAACATCTTGTTGATGCAGTGCTTATTGAAACCCTTGTTGATACACGGCACTTTCTTAGTCTTGTGATATTCGGGTTGAGAGGAATAAATGGACCGTTCTTGTATCAATATCACAGAAAAATCTGTCGGCAAACTTGTTGTCAGGGTAGAAGATGGATGCCTAAAACCAACGTTTTACAATGCTCTGTCAAAAATTAGGAGTAAATAAATTCCTTATCATAACCCCAATTTCAGCAGCATAGGTTGTAGTCTTTTCTGAAGATGTCTCCGTGACTGGGATTACTAAATTACCCCATATCTCTGAATGAATTGGATAACAGCGGGTTTACTTCTTGTACTATCACGCCATCTATTTAAAGGGGAAACTTGTATTCTTTCTCAAAGCACAGATTTATGAATATGAGTTTGGCTGAACATGTTGATATCTTTTTTTCTGCATTATACTGATGAAACTTGTCCGTATGTTCTCATCTTAAAACTTTGCCTGGTCCAACCCCATAGTTTATACAGCATTAACTGAAACAGGGGTAGTTTGGCCTCTTAACTTGGGGGTATCTAATTTAAATGTATTTTAAAAATGTACCCAAATTATTACTCAACAGATTAAACAGGATCTAAGCTGCACCCGTTTCCCTCTATCAAATATAGAACATTTTTTGTATATGCTTCCCCTGAGTTGCTCAGATTTTCTGAATTCCTTTAAAAAAAGTTTGAAGTAAGTGTAAGATATAGGGTTCCAGTGCTAGACTCTCTAAACTCTGCTATGATGTATTTGGACCAATCAGTGAATTAAATACACATTTCATGTCTATAAAATCCATGTTGATATTCCAACTCTTAAATTTGATGCATTGCCAGAAAGGTGGCAAAGGGTAAAAGGTTGGTCCAAAGTATCAAACCCAGTTCAAAATCCTGATTCTTCTGACGTGTATCTTTCTGTTGCATTCATTATTCCATGTGTATCAGTAATGGCTTGCCCAATATTGTAGTTAAAAGCAGATTGAATACAATGTTGGAACAATGGTGTCACAGTTAAATCTGAAGTATGTTCCCAACAACAATTAGCACCCGTGGGCTAACATCACAGTCACTTTTAGGCTATCAGAGTGTGCAGACCACTGACTTTACCTCATTGTATAGGCTGCCAATCTGAGTCCTCTGATGGGTTGGACCACCTTCCTGGTATTATTCAGCCTACATATGCCTCAACTAAAACCCCCACAACTCCTCCCTGTTTTGCTGACCCTTGCCTCTGTTCTTTCTGTACTTTCATCTGGCTTGCATGCCACCTGTCAACTCTCCCTCCCAGACGTTGGACACTCTGTTCTACCTACCCCACCTGCTGGACTGGGCAAACTTGCCATACGTCCCCCCACTGCAGCTCATATACCGTTCTTTCATTATTGACTATTTTTTCAATGGGATTTTTCCAAACATGTTTCACCGAAATAATCCATTGAAAAATATAGGGGGTGTGGGAAGGGGCATATAAAGGGTTGGGGGGTTGGGAATAGTAAAGAAAAACAATAGGGAGGGGCGATTTGGGGGAACAACCCAAAAATAAAAAACATACATTTTTTACTGTTTTTTTTGGCAACAATGTTTTGTAAAAAAACCTAATGAAAATATAGCTGTCGATGAAAGAACATAGAACCCTGCAGCTACATCATAAAACAGGCCTGCTGCTCCCATCCTTACTTCCTGGAAACAACCATGGAAATGGAGGAGGAGCTCAGAGTAGTTCTCTTCCACAATTACTCAACTGCTTGTTATGCTCACCTGGTACCCACGGGGGCACCACACGATACTGGATGGAAGGTTGTGCGCTATCCTGGACCCCTCTCTGCCTGGTTTGTATGTCAGCCATTGGGTAGCGCCTAAGACAGGAGAACTGAGGGTTTAGATACTGGGCCCGTGATAGACGGACTTCCACCTCCCTCTAATCCAAGTCCCTTCCCTTGGGGTTATGTCTCACCTTAGTTTTTTGTGCGTGGAGCTCTCCGTCCTGCGTCTCTGTGCAGGGGCGCATGATGGATGCAGGCGTTCCGAGGACCTAGTTGCTTCACTGGTCCATGTGCCCTTGTGTCGGGTCCAGACCAGATGTGACTGCGACTCTGCTTATTGTGTTCAGGTGAGTCTTTCAGTCTCTGTTCTGTCTCTTTTCTTTTGTTCGCTCTCTGTGTCTTCTCGGTGTTGCTTTTCACTACTACTCTCTTTGATAATGTCTCTTTCTGTCTCCACAGGGATGGTTGCAGTTGCGGAGCTGCAGCGCCGGATGGAGAAGACTATGGTAAGTCGTTGAGCGTGGAGTGCGGCGCTGTTTATTTAGAATCAGTTTCTAACCTGTATTCCTTTCTCTTCTTCATGCAGGTTGCGGTGCGGTGATGTTCCGGAGTGATGGTTGATCAAAGCGCTGCTATTCCAGGTAAGTATTTTATTGATGTTTGCTTGTTTCTTCTTCGCCCTTGCAGGTTACGGTGCAATCCGGCGTTGGGGCGAGGTTAACGAGGCACAGGACGATGTCAGGATCCGCTGCTTGCCAGGTAAGGTTATTGTTAATGCTGCCCTTATTTTCTTTACCTTTACAGGCTGCGGTGCAACTCGGAGATGGGCGATGCAAAACGAGCGCTGGATGGATGCAGGGCCTGCTACTCACAGGTAAGTGTGTCCGCTTGCTAATGCTGTTCTTGTTCTTCCAGGTAGCCGGTGAAATTCCGATTGATGGCTTCAGGTTCAGGTCGCCGGGAGAAGCAGATGAGCTGGAGCTGGACACGATGAGTGTTACGCTGCAGGAAAAGCGTGGATTCCAGTTTGGGCGTGGCTTATATAGCCAGCCAAACCTGAAGACCCAGCCACACCCAAAACACTAGTCTGCACAGCTTGGTTCTAGGAACTGAGCTGTGTAACAGGCCTCCATGTTGAATTAAGGTCCAAAGTGGGTACTTGCCTTACTCCTGATAATGAGCCTGGCGCCAAAGGCGCCAGGACTGACTCCATGAATTCTGATGATGGAGTTTTAGGGCCCTTGGAGCCACTGTGGAGGGCTGTAGCCCCACTGTTGCCAGGGGGTTGTTGTACCTGAGGGGGTCAGGAGTATGGATCGTGACACTGCCATCTTCTTCTGTATTTTTATTTTACTTGAATCTCCCCTGTGCTGTTTTTCATCTTTAAAAAAATAATGCTGTTATCACTCGGGACAAAGTGAGATACAGTAGTGTGAATTCATAACAGCATACTGTGCATTGCACACTTCATTACACGAAACGCATGAAGCAATGCAAATATGTAATAGTTATTTATCTTACATTAGCACCTGGGTGTGGGGAGCCAGCCAATCAGGTTGCTCAGATCGTGGGCTGAATCCCACGATCCAAACCGGCGTTTTGAGCAATCTGCAGGCTACTCTCTCCCACTGAGCCATCTTCCCACCACCCTCCCCTTTCTTTCTCGGGCTTTGACGCCATTGTTTCTTTGTGTCCCGGACCTTCATGGAAATGGAAGAGGGACTCTACATGGAGCCCCGCCTTCCTTTTCCATGGTGACCAGCTTAGGTACATTTTTTTTTAATGATCATGAAGCCGTTGCGGATTAAACCTGGGCTGCTAATAGCAATAATACCTGATCTGGTGTGCTGGATCAGGTGGTAACAGAGTCGGGGCTCGTTGTTAACCACGCTTTACACAAACTGATGTTTTATCCAGTATTATCATGAAAAGCTTTACGCCACTCAATATAAAGTCCTTGCAAGACAGAACAACATGCCACTTCAAGGACAATCATCAACAATCCACCTGACGTTGATGGCTGGGATTCAAGAAACCAACATGGAAGGGTAGTCCACCATTGTGGGGCTCCACAGAGCTGAACACCATTCTATTGGAGTGTTCACCTTCGGAAATGTTGTCAGTGTGGTTATGATGCAAAGATAGTCTGTTGCGAGGGATCTCCCAGCTTTTCGTTTGGAGACAGTCCGGCTCGCACAAACCCAGGGGCTTGTGCACTTGTTAAATGCATCTGTCAACAAAGCATAGGACCTCATGGTCCTTGGAGCTCTGTGGGATTCCCCACAAAGTGCTCAATGTCTGCCTTGGAATTGGTGTCTGACATTCAGAGTGCCTTGCGTGGTATTCTTTGAGAGTCCACCTACTTCCATAATGGGAACATGGGACTGTCCAAAGGGATTCCCTAATTTGTGTGAGCAATGGCTACAGGCAAATTAAGTCATATCCTCTGTCAGTGCATAGGCACAAAGATAGCATGCAGCGGTGATCCCTTCTTAAAAGGAAATGACACAAGGCGATCAGGATATGCATGGACACACCAGTGCTTCAGTTGTAATAAATTAAGTGCCATCGCCCACAATTTTTCTAGCACCCTTGTGCCACTTCGGGTTGGAAGCTCGGTGCTCACTGCGGCCCACACACTGTCGCCATATTTGGATTTGCAGCGGCAACTCCCACTTGCTTATTGGTGGATGATGTTTGCACCACCAAGGGCAATTCACAAATAGCAGTAACATAAAATAACATAGCAGTTCTGCCTAGAAATGAGACACCAAATATATGACTGCTTCTTCAGGGACATCCTCCTGGTTATTAATTACCTCTGATTCTATAGGTGGCAAGTGGAACATTTTGACTGTCTAAACACAGAAAGTAGAGCAAATGTGCTTTTTTATATTGTAAATTAATGAACAAATGCATATCAAATCATTAAGGAACTGCATACATAGCCTGTCAAAGCCTCTTTCTTTAGGGCGGCGCTCAGCACAGATATTTCTTTGTGGTAGTAGCCTTTTCCCTGACCTTGCCCCCTGGTTCTGCTGTACTTTGGGGACTGTCCTGTTATTGTCCTCGCTGTACCATTTGCCCATCTGACTCACTAGTGTCACTGGTGACTGTGCAGTCCTGATCACAGCCATGTGCCAGTGTGTGTTTAAGGCTCAATGAGTTGGCAGACATTTTCAGAAGATGAATATTGGTGCATCCTATGCTGGCTGTATATCAGAAGAAAAGGTAGAAGTGCCCGGATTTAAAAGGACCTCCATGTGTCCCTTGAGTGCCCCAACATACAGAGGCTAAGCAAAACCAGTGTCACACTGATACACATACATGTGCGTACCCGCCTGCCCACTGAACGTGTGAGCTGTAGCTTTACTGTGGTTGCCCAGCTGATGCCTGCAGCACACTCCCAAACCACCCAGTCTGCCAACGCTTGGGAGCATAGCTCAGGGGCAACGTGCTCGCCTTGGAAGCAAGATGACACGGAGCACCACAGGTTGGATCCCCGGGTCCACAATTAGAAACCTCTGGGTATTAAGCGCGTTATAAATAACCAATGATATCATATGATAATGCTGTGCGGTCAGTTATTGCAGTAGAAGAGCAGAGCCTACGTCATGTAAGCTGTCTAGAGCAAAATGCTGCCATGTTTTGCACAATTTGCCAGTGCTGACACCTTTTGGCTCATTGTTCTTCATCAATCTGGGTAAGAGGCACAGCAGCGTTGGCATGACTCACCTCATTGTAGAACAGAATCTGAGACAGTAAGTGCTGCTGCTCAGAAATAAGTCCCTGGGGTTCCCCCCAGAAATCGCCCCAACAAAGTTCTGTGAATACCCTTTGTGCTGTCCCCATACATCTGATAATGCTGCACCTTGAGCCCCAGAGAAGTGCCTTAGTCCTGACCCAAAATAAAGTTGGGCGGGGGGCGGCGTGACATCAGAAAAGGCTGTCCGTGCAGCCAAAGATTTGCTGACCACACTCCCACTCAGCCATCTTGGTGGGCTTTGATGCCGTCTGGTAAGGCTTGGAATTGTTTGTCCAACGTCTTCTTTCCCAACATTTTGTTGTCTGTAGCTTAGTGGTGCAAACAACTGCCTGGTTTAAAACAGGAGTAGGTGCTTTACCCTCTAAGCATGAACAGAACAGGCAGCCAGAGTAAGAGTGATTACACAGGAGATGCAGGAAAGTGTGTCTTCACTCAATTTCTCTACAAATAAGACCAGGAAACCAACAATGAACAATACCAATAACAACAGGCAAACAATAGGCAAACATGGCCAAGCCCACCTTTTATACCAAATAGGTGACCTTAAATACCAAAAGATAATTTCATTTACAAAGACTCAGCAAACCCACCAATGGAATGCATTGTATCCTTGGCTGATGAGCTACTGAAAACGAATGTGTGGTGAAACATTACCTGCAAGCAACTTATTCACAATGTTATCCAGGGCCATACACATTTGAAGGCCAGTACAGAGCTGGTGACCACACAGTGCACTCCAGTCTGAATTAATCGGTATTGCTGTGGTATTTCTATGGGAATTCCACCAAGATCAGCGCTCCCTAACAGTTACCATCACTCAATCCTGCAGAATTACCTGAGTGGTAGTAGGACGATGTTAATCCCTATTTTGAGAGGTCGCAGGACTATAATAGGGATATGGAGTACCGCCTACAGAACATTCTTAAGTCAAGTGGGGTATTTACCTCCAGCTACATTTGTGGTTGAGTTAAAACTGGTAGAAATTTCCTGACCATCAAAGAAAGTAGCAGTAACAAATTTTCTGTCAAACATTTACCGCACTACCAAACACATGTTGTGTCGAGTTTGAGAAGAGCTCCTGGTTCGCCTCGTACACATCCAGTACCATCAGAAAATAGTAGCGCATAGTTAATGTGGACTGCCCAACAAAAAAACTAGAGATTGAGGCAATGCACCTAGAAGTACACTTGTGTATTGATAGAAAAGAAAGTTACAAAATAAGTGAAAAGATTGGCAGTCAGCTTTTACTTAGGGAAATATTTTAGCAATAAACATTCACTTTTAAAAATGTAAAACTAATATTTATGTTCGCCTTTACAAAGAGTTTGCAAAGAGTCTTACAAACGTAAATCAAACGTATAGAGTTGTGAAGGCAGCGGCGGGGGCAGCAGGCATGATCATCTTAAGAAGCCTGCGCCATCTGCCATTGCCCCCTCCTGGCGACTTCCTAGTGCAGCTTGACCCCTGAAAGCCAGATGAACCAGCAGTTATTAAGAGCCCAGGCCTGCCGCTCCCTGAACCCACGGCGCAGTGGACCTCCAACGATGATCAGACCCCTTGCACAGAGACTCCAGCAGGCTGAGGCAGCAGCAGACAGCAAGTATACCTGTGCTGCCACCTGTCTTTCCTGAACCCATCCTACACCTACTTCTTCGCTGGAAGTCAGGTGAGCAGGCATCCATTAAGAGCCCAGTTCTGACTTTGCAGACCTGTTAATTGTGTCCCCGCCCTTTTCCAGTCATGTGACCATACAGCCCTGGAGGTTTCCAGAGACTATGAGGCCTGTCACACAGAGACACTAGGAGGCAGAGGCAGAGAGGGGCAGCAGGTAGGGTCATCTGAAATATCTGGTGACTCCTGCCTTTGCCTCATCCTGGAACTTTCCAATAGCTGGTGCCCTAGACGTCAGGAGAGCAGGAAGTCCATAAAGCTCAGACCTACTTCTTGACATTTTCTCGGACCATTCTCTAGTCAGCATACATAACCTCCCTACTCGTACCCAAAAGAACCCTGTTAAAAGGCACACTTGTTGAGGCAGCAGGGGAGGTTGTAGGTTCCTTTATTAAGTCTTGGTGTATGAGCTTAGAGTAGTAAGTTAAACAGGAGATCTTGATGAGCCCACCGGATCCCACCACTTAGGCTGAACTATTCTAACTGCATAGCCTGGAACACAAGCCTTCAAATGTACACATATAAACCTTCCAAGCATTCGGGGAACATTCTCTCAGTGACATCACAGCAAGATATTATCAGGCATACTCAGGCACAGCTACAGGATATAACAATCCTACTCGATCTCTTATTCTTATCCTCCACTTTTGACTCTTCTGCTCTCCCTATTAACGCCTACCCATCCTAGTACTCACTTAGGCAATTCAGCAGCTGTTTCCCCTACACTCCTGCTCCACTTTCGCCCATCCACCAGCTGAAGAAGCCTGTCACCATACTCTCTTATTTAGAGCATGACAATACCTACCTCCAAGCTCCCTCTCCTCTACTTGCCCATTCTAATGACGTTTGTTTGAGTTTAACAACACACTGGATACCTTCATTTATGGTTACTATCTTATTCGCTACTTCACTCCCTCCCGCTTATGCCCTCAATCATAGTTCCTCCACATAATCATAGATCACTCCCCGAATCTTCTTAATGCCTCTAACGACTCTCTTCATGCCCTCTCTATCACTTTTGAGTCTGCTGAACCCTATTACTACTCTGATCTAATACCATGTTGCTTCAATCATCGTCAGAAAACACCAATGACCCTTAAGGCCTTCTCCCCTCAAAACTGCGATTTATCTTCCCCTCTCCTTGCTAATGACTTTGCCTCCTACTGCTCCTTCAACATCCCAAAGTATTCAACACCCTATTTACCCTCTTCTTTGTCTCCACCTTGTGTCACCACCACATTTTCTTCACTGTTCGACTTCTCGCTCACACCCAACACCAACACTAAACTCAGACCCGTCCCGCACTAATCCAACTCATCGTGTGCCCCAGTTGATTCCTTCACACCACAAATGATCAAGAGGTTGCATCTTGTCACCTCTTTGCACACGTCCTCTCTCTTTTATTTGTCCTTTTCAACAGGCATCTTCCCAGCCAGCTACAAATAGCCACAGTCATATCATACTCAAGAAACAGGAAAATCGTCTTTCTTCTACCCCGCCACTCCAAAATCCTTGTGGGAGTCGTCTTCAACTATGTCGTTAATTACATTGAGGTTAACACACTATGTGAGCGTCTCCATTAAAGGGTCCAGAGTTAACACTCCACTGAAACTGCTCTCACCCACGTCTCTGACTTTCTAAAGGCTGATCACTGCTCTCTCCTCTCCTCTGTCCTCATCCTCCTTGATCTCGCTGCAGGTGTCTACACTGTGGATCATCTCTCGCTCAACACAGTCCTTCCCATCTGTAGGCTTCATGGACACTGTACACACGCGAGAGGCCTCCTTCTTCTACAACAACACATTTTTGTATCTCATGGGACAGTAACACATCCTCCCCCCATGCCAATTTCAGTGGGCGTCCCTCAGGGGTCAATCCATGGACAATTCCGTTTCACCCTCGACACATCCTCCCTGGGTAAATTCATCTCATCCTTCGATTTCACTGCTACGTTTTTACTGATGCCACTTTTTCTCTTTGCCCAAATGTACCCTTTCAGTCGCTGAGAGAATCCCCGGCTGCCTCACTCCTACCTTCCAGGTTTTATTATTAATATTATTATTATGGTATTTATTGAGCGCGGACCTAGCTTCGACAAGCAACAGAGCGTTTTACAGAGGTACGCAACAGTAGAGATGCATAACAGAGCGCTTTTCTGAGGTAACGAAAGAACAGATATAAAGCAGGGGGGTAGGATACAGAGGGATGCAGAGGAGGGGTACAGCTATACCAGGTGGCGGGGAGGAGAGGGGTGGATGGCGTCTAGCAAGTCATGGGGCGCGGCGGGCCACGTGATGGCCTCTGTGTTGAGGAGAAGAGATTCCTTGAAGAGGTGGGTCTTGAGTTATTTTCTGAATTGTAGGAGCGTGGGGGTGAGTCTGATGCTGACGGGAGGAGGTTCCGTAGTCTTGGGGCGTTTTCAGAGAAGGCTTGTTTTCTCCTCCTTTACTTTTTACGGTGGAGGAATTCATGTCTGAACTCTGAATTACTGAACACGTGCAAGGAAAAGGTTTTAATCAGGCTTCATATATTGGTTTTCGAAACAATAACTGGATTATTGGTATATCCTAATGATTTCAATGTAGGATTCAACATAACAGCTACGTATTTTTATTTGTATTTTTTACATTTTTAAAGCGCTCACACAGCCCGCAGGCATGGAGGCACTGTTACAGGAATTGTTTGTTCTTTTAGTTGCGTAATTGTTTTTTTTTTTTGTCTTAGTTGCGTATTTAGAACACGCTTAAACACCCAGAGGGTTCCAAGCATGGACCCGGTGGTTGTGTTGCTTCGTGTCGTCTTGCTTCCAAGGCGCAAGGTGGTTTCAAAACTGTTTTTTTTTTAATTTTTATTGTATGGCTGTATTAAAACAACCTTTCAATAAACACATAATACATTTTTAAAAATACATTTGAATTACACTTTTTTTTACAAAATTTCAAAAATTCATCACAGGCAATAATAAAAGGAACAATTGTGCACTAATAACTATCTAGTCCGCTGCTTTTTAGAACAATTCATTTAAGAAGCCAGTTGTTGCTAGTCTGATTGCCATTCGTCTTGCACCAAAAGATTTTAGCCATAGTTCCTCAGGGTCAGTAATGGTCTGCTCTTTAAAACAATGCAAGAAGTATTTACAGCGCATAGTAGACAATGCTGGACAAAAAGCGATGACATGCTTCAGTGTTTCAATAGAGGTACAGTCTTTACAAAATCGGGAAACATTCTCATTGATGTCTAATAATTTCCGTCTGACTAATATATCTTTGGTATGCCAAAGATTAAGGCGAAAGCGCATATAATCGTCTCTAAATTTAGGAGATGGATATTTAATAATATATAATTCAGTGGCTCTGAACCTCTTTTGGCCAAACTGAGCTATATTCCAATCATTAATTTGATAGCATTTGTCCAGGGTATATATACAATCTCTTTGGTACAATTTTATTTTAGCCCGGTTTGGATTATGGATCAAAGTATCAAGGGAAATATCAGCATCAATGAGAATATTTAATGCGGTATTAATCCATTTCTTTGGATACCGATGATCAGAGGATGTTAGATATTGTCCCAAAATATAAGAGATGTACGTATGTTGCAAAGATATTATGCACTTTCTCAAAAATGCTATCAGTTTCCACGCAACAGCACTAAATTAAGACAGTAACCCTAGTTCGAATCTAAGAATGGCAATAGAGACACATGTAGGGAGATTAAAAAGTGAGCACCAATACCTGCCTTCCATTTTGTCCCAAAAAGATCGTGATAGCATCGGGGCAGATTCAGATCCATATGTAATCATAGGTTTAACCTTCATAGTGTAAAATGCTAATATATGATTACATGTGAATTTTCCAATTTTATATAGTATAATTGGAACACTTTATCATTTTCATTGCAACCAATCATCGTGCCCAAATATCGGTATGATGATGTAATCAAAATTGGGTCACAGTTAATAGACCAATTGAATTGAGAATGTTTGGTCATTTTGAACTTATGACACATCATAATTTGGGTTTTAGTTAGATTGATGGTCATGGCATTTTCTACAGTATACTCGGTCAACCCATTGATCAACCTTTGCAATCCAGCTGGAGTTTTTGAAAGCAAGATGAGGTCATCTGCGTAAAAAATCCAGGGTATCTGCTCAGTGCCTAGTTTGGGAGCATTGGAGTTAATGTTCTTAAATTTATCACCCATGTCTAGGATAAATAGGTTGAATATTGTAGCCGCCAGAATGCACCCTTGCTTCAGTCCTCGGAATGTTAGGAGGGGAGGTGTCAATAAACCATCAAGGGTTAAGCGAATACAAACTGACGTATTTTCATGCAGAAGAGCAATGAGTTTGACCAATGATTGTGGGCAACCCATTGATGACAATTTATGTAGCATCAAATTGCGATCTATAGAATCAAAAGCCTCCTTAAAGTCCACAAAGGATATATAAAGGGACTGATTTTGTTGATGTCAGAGAGCATTAATTGATGTTAAGGTAACAATATTAATGGCCGTTCCCTTACCTGCAACAAAGCCTGTTTGGAACCTATCTCGCATATTTGATGATTTGATCCATTGATTAAGGTCTCTTAGAATTAAGGAGGCAAATATTTTGCCCGGGACGTCCAGCAGGGCGATAGGCCTATAATTGGCAGGATCATGTCTATCGCCCTTTTTGTAAATAGGGACAATCAGTGAAGTACACCATGAGCTAGGAATCTTTTGAGTGGTTATAATTTGCGAAAAGATTTCAAATAGGATCGGTGCCCATACGTCCGGAAATTGTTTTAACATAGCATTAGAGAGCCCATCCGGGCCAGGGGCACGCAATCTACTGGCCTTGTGGATGTAATAAAGGATGTCATCAATAGTAAAAGCAATCGAAAAGGGGCCCTCTAGATTAACAGGTGGTATATGATTGGCAGACGGTGGAGGCGCGTAAAGACGGGAAAAGTGGGCTCGCCATGCTGCAGGAGCAACATCATTAATCTGCATTTGACACTGTGAGGTTTTATAGGTTCCAGTTACTAGGGACCAGCACCCTGCAGAATTTTTTGTTAGAACTTTAGCCAACATTAATTCACCATCTTTCTGGAACAGAGTCGATCGATAAGATCTTCTCCAGTTCCTATATTGAGTCTTAATAGTTTTACACGCAGCCCACCGCTGGTCAACGGGTAAGGACATAGCCAGTTCTTTTTCTTTCCTAAATAGATTTTTTCCCATCTGCATATTTATATCAAAACAATGTAGAGCAGTTGAAGATCTCGGTAACTTTTGTGTTGTAGCAAACTGGTGTATTAGTTTTGAATAGTCACAATCACCATTATTTTGATTTCGGGAGATCATACAAGAGGTTTTAAATAAATCCGTAAAATGCAGTAGCTTACGTCTAGACCACCGTAGTCAGTTCCGAGCAGAGTTAGCCTCAAATGTACCCTTCATAGTGATATACTTAGGGGAATAGATAATCTCATCACTATATAGCCTGTTTAGGTTCAACATGTTGTGGTCACTGTCAGAGGTTACCAGGACCTCAATCCCTTTTAATAGATTGAATAAGTCATGGCTAACATATAGAATAATCAATGATTGCCATAGAATTACCTCTTTTCCAAGTAGGGTGAGGGGGACAGTCTTCTGGAAAGGACCCATTCACCATAAGCATATCTTTCGATTGAATAAACATATTCCAACACCGCAAACGATCATCCAAAGATGTTTTAGGTTTATTTAAACAATGCAAATTCAAATCTCCTGCTAAGATAACATGGCACTGCTTGGGATGTCGATATATTTTCTCCCATACGTTTTCTTAAGCTCTCAAATATGAATCCGTTGAAAAGGCTGCAGGATTCCAGTATGTATTAATTATGAAATAATGAACTTCTGCGATGGTTAATTGCACAAATTGAATATTTAAAATAGAATGATAACCATCCCAAGACGGACAATGCAGAAGCCATGTTTCCTGTAGTAGGATAATATCATATTTTCTAAGTTTAGTAGAGGATGTAGAAAAAAGATGGCGAAAACCTCTAGTATTCCAAGTCAGAAACGAGATCTGTTTGCAGGAAGTTGGTTTATCTTTGAGAAGTGGAACATTGGCATTTGCACGGCTGCTTAATCTGTTGGGCATTAAAATTCATTTTAGAAGATTCACTAATTGATTGTTGTTCATTGACATACGGGACGATCTTTGACGTGTCTCTTATATTATCAATCAAGAGTTCAAAACCCATGTCCCACAGCACGGATCGGGCGGCCCATATAGTGTTTAGCACTACTCTTGAGCGCATCCAGATTTGTGCTGTAGAAAGATCATGACTTGATGGAAATTCCACTTGTTCGTAACACTTGAGTTGATATCCTCAAGAGCATAAATATCACTAAAGATAGCCAATACACAAGAACGATTTAAATTGTAGGCTGGGAACGGTGTAGATCTGTATTTAATTACTAGTGAGTGAAGATTACTTTTTGTATCTGGTTTTTTCTGGCCAGACTGTTTTTTGTCAGTACTAATAACAGGCGCAGTTAAAGGCAGAGCCCGTTCCATCACAGAAGTCTGAATTTGCTTTTCATTGGGAATAGTAGTAGATAAATGCTGCTTTGTTGGTCTTTCATTACATAGGGCAACACTTCTATTCTCAGCTGGTAGGTGTTTCAGCATATATTGCTCTATAGCTGAGGATATAATATAATCCAAAGTGGGGGGCATCGTAGTGAAATTACAAAGGCCTGATTTATTCTCAGACATCATAAGTGGAGGGGACAAATCTTGAGGTACTGTCTTCGATGGAAGAATACAGGGGCCTGATTTATTTTCAGACATCATAAGTGGAGGGGGCAAATCTTGAGGTACTGTCTTCGATGGAAGATTACAGGGGCCTGATTTATTCTCAGGCATCATGAGTACAGGGGGCAAATCTTGAGGTACTGTCTTCATAATTAATGGGTGAAACAGTTGGGGTAACGTAGCTTTTTGTGGTAACGTAATAGAGCCATCTTTCAAGTTATTAACATCAGTGGTGTTTGTTTCGATGGGAGGCGGGTTAGTAGATTTAGTATTCAAATAGAGATCTATCTCTTTGCATAGCTCAGCTCGTTTTATACACAGTTCAGTAGCCTCTAATTGTTTGTACAGTAATAATTTGACTCTGTGAGTTAGGTAGAATCTTGGGCTTATTCTCTATCATGGCCAAGATATTATTTAAGGGAGAATATTCTGCCAGTTCTTTCTCAGCAGAGAGCTCTTTTGATTTATTTTCAGCAGTAAGTTTGGCATATTTATTTTGAACTGCTTTAGCCGCCGTAATGATTTTATTATTTTGTTTTGTATTTTGTTTTGTAGGTAACTTCAGCCCCTTAAAAAAGGATTTTGCAATAGATGAGGGGATGTGTTGTTTGGGGCGGTTTTTAGTTTTTTTCCCCATGGGCTTCTTATCAAAAGCCCCAATAGATTTGGGTTGGAATGGACCCGAAAAAATTGTAAATGGTTCTCTAAGAGGCTGAAGTTTGGCTCCAATGTTGTTTGCTGGACCAGAAGTCGATAACGAGCATTCAGGAACAGCATTCTTAGCGGGGGAGCAGATTTCCTGTATTATTTGCGGAAAAAAGGGGAGGCCTGAAATGCCCAAAGGCGCCAGGGTTACAGTAGGAGACTGTACTTTTTTAGACAGGTTAGGAGTAGGTCCTATGTTTGTTTTTTGGCATTGTAAAAGTAACCGAGATTGCCATCTGGTTAGCTTCATAAGTTGTTTATCTTGTTTTTGGAGTTTGTCATTTAGAGTTTTATATAGTTTAAATAAAGAAGATATTGCTAAATTCATCGCATGCAGGGTGGTTTCAACTAATATTGACGAAGAAAGTGATGCAGTGGAGGAAGGTAGCTGAGAAAGAGGGAGAGGGTCAGGTTGAGCATCAAGAATAGGGGCGATTTGAGGCCTTCGCGGAGTAGGAGCTGTGTAAGAGGAAACTGACCTTGATTTCTCATCATCCGAATAGATGAGAGAAACTTCGGGTAATTCATAGTTAATGTCGGATTCCAAATTATCCTCATTGAAGGGTGAGTTAGAGTGTAATTCGATAACGACTTGGTCCCTCATAGAGCCATCATGTAAAGATACAACAATAGGTTTAGCGGATGTATCCGATTCAGGTAGCACACTTGAAATAGGTAAAGGTACAGATGGGACTGAGCCTAATCCAGAAGTGAGTTTCCTAGAGAAGCCCAGGTTCTGAGCCTGAGGCGTTTTTGCAGTCAATTGTAAAAGTGGTGGGTTATTATTAGCACAAGAAGTTATATCTGGGTTAGTAGAAGGAGCTGACATGGTGGCTAATAACCGGGGGCTTCTTTTTGGTAGAAATGATATCTCACTACCTTTTAACATTGTAACATCAGAGACAAAACATAATGGATTATAAATTGTCGAAGGGATAAAATTATTAGGTACCTGTACGTCTTTGGGTAAGGGGCAAAACATCTGTTGAATATCACGGGAAACAACTTTTGGCTTAGTTCTATCAATTTTAGAACGACGTGGGCGCGTAGCAGAGCGTGGCCGTGGAGTACTTCCCATTTGCTTACGTTTCTGATTTACTGGAGATGGAGAGGACGGGGCCAAATCCGACATGTTTGATCTCAGGAAGTAAACACAACGTCGCATTTATATCCCAACTATTAAACAATTAAATTCGTACACAATAGAAAAATAGAAATCTATTATTGGTTAAAAAGGTAGTAAAGTTAAAAAACACAAGGTACACAGATTAAAAATCAAGCGTAGAGGCAATGCCCACTGCACGCTGCACAGTTAACAGCCAACAGTCACTTAGGAATCACTTGTGAAGCGCGCGCTGAAGCGCGTTCACGAGGTAGTTGAAGGATTGGCGGGAGAAAATGGGCGGGTGTAGGTGGAGCCAAAACACTCTAAAACCGAAATACAAACAAATTAGCCGTAAGCGGCACACAGACGAAAAGTTCAAAAAGTTCAAAAATTCATTGTGAAAGTTCGTCACAGGTGGGGGTGGTCAGGCATACCATATGGTCCAATAGCAGTCTCGCAGGCACGGTCGCAGTCGCTGAAGCGAAGACCATGAGAAAGAAGCCGGCAGCACCACAGCCCAACACAGCCAACAGTCACTTAGGAATCACCTGTGTTGCTTCGTGTCGTCTTGCTTCCAAGGCGCACACGTTACCGCTGAGCTATCCTCCCATGACGTAATCCTCTAATTCTCAACAATGTGAGAAGTACTCCACTGAAAATGAACAAAAGCCAAATAACTTGTTCTATGTAACTCACCGAGAACGTCCACACACAGGTTTTAGCGCTTTTGCCATACAATAATATTCATTTGCACATTGGTCTGATCCAGAGGCGTTGCTAGGGGGGGGTTAAGGGACTATAGCCCCGGATCTTTTGGTTGTAGCCCCGGATAGAAATTCTGGGGCAACAACCAAAGGCTAGCTAGCCCCCAGTCCTGACAGTCCCCACATTAGCATAGCCCCTGAACTTTTTCAGACCAGGCCAAGCAACACCCCTGGTCTGATCCCACCCATAAGGGATTTAATTTGCGTGAACGTCTTAGCATTTCTGTTGAAAAGGCTGAGGGCTACTTATAGGGCTACGGATACAACAAGCTGACATTTCGCTCTCAGAAAAAAAATCAAACCCTCCCACATATATTTGCCTAAACGATCACTCCTTGCCTCTATGCATATACCCTCTTACTCCCAAAGGTGTTAAGTATAGAAATGCCACTGACCATATGAATACCATTGAGGGGGCTGAGAGATTGGGCGTGTCTGGCTATAAAACCACTTGATGTGCTTCTGACATGCCCTACTCTGGGAAACGATGTCCTTGATTGTTGATCACCTATGAGAAATGTCTGCCTGTCAAATAGGCAGCTGTCCCAAAGAATTTGATTTAACCCATGAAGATTGCCAACAGAAAGTCCCTAAATCCTGCCCTCTAAGCCCTACCACCTCTCCCTTCTAAAGTGAGTATCCCACCCGCACAGAACTCCACAGTGAACTGTAGTATTTATTTCATGTAAAATTGTGGTACAATATTATGTGTACTACCCCATACAAGTTTTTAATTAAAGCAACAAGTGCATTTTTCAAGTTTGTTGCACCTAGGAGGAAGTGCAATGCTAAGGGGCTTAATACTGAAACACCGACATAGTTGAAGGACAACAGTCCATTCACAAATCCCATGCCTTGGACGTCTTTGGTCTACCTTATAAAGTGTGTCTCACATTCTGCGCTGCACTGTGGGGAGCGGCCTAATGGCGGCACAGCTGTGATGAAGCAGCAGTCTGCCGGCCATTCTGGGAGCTTTACTACTTGTATAGTCAATTAACCCAGTGACAGACGATGTGTTTTCTGAAACGCCTACGGCTGGGTAGCCCCCGAATTATGTGTGTAACATTCACTCCACATTTACCTGTTCATAATTCACTTTATTATTTTGCCACCCCATTCCGCTGCCTTCTGTTACCGCCAACATTTAACGTTTTCCCACATCCTACTCTTGGACCAGGCCACTTTTGATCTCTGCCTGGGCAGTGCCAGGATTATTAGTCTGTAATTTCATCTGTGGTGCAATAAAAAGTCATGCCCAGGAAATTAAACTTATACCTTTGCCGTATTGCCCTTCACGCTCCCAACACTACACGCAAGGCACTGAAAACTCAACTCTTCCAATAGCCACTGCCCCATAGGCGCACGCCCGCTTCAGCTGTGATGATCTAATGTCTTTGCTATTACTAACAGAACGCACGCTGTGAACTGTCTGTAAAACGTTCATGCATACTGTTGTTCGCTTAAGCAAATGTCCTGTAACAGCGCCTCGATGCCCGAGGGCCGATGAGCGCTTTATAAATGCAAATAAATAAATAAATATTTTTTAGTTTGGAATATTAGGTGGTGCTTAAGCGCCACTTATGTGCCAATGTGCTTTTAAACTTCTACGTGGTGTTTCATTGCAATACAAAAGGACAGTAATATAACATTAACATTATTTTTGAAAGGTACATGGCTGAAGAAAACCAAGTTAAAATAGGGAATTGCCCTGGCATCCTATAACTTTCGATGGCAAAACATGCTTTTTGGATGGGTAGATAAAAAAGAACCATGCCATGCAATGTGTGCCCTTCTTTACACAGAAATTAATATTCTTTCTCCTATAGTAGCAGAGTTTCCCTGCTATCCTGGATCTTTTTTAAGCAGTCAAGGAGTCACTGAAATATTGAAAGAAACAGTAAACATCCGACTTAGAGGCACATGAACGGTGTTTGCTAACCATGGCCCAATGTACTTGGCATGTACCGCTGCTTGAAAATTCCGTCCACATTTGCATTTCACAAACTTGGCTCCATCTTGAAAGTTGATGCTAAACCTGCCTACTGGAGGGTCTGAAAACCCGCCATTGTGCTTTATTTTTTTTACCTCGTGGTTTTATGTAAAGTGGGGGAGGAATATATTATGGGTGGAATGGGCACAGATCCGACAAGGACCTCCTACCCAGGCTCTGGGTTGCCAGCGAAATAGAGGACGGAGATTGGTTTGGTGGAAAGCCAACATTTGGGTTAGTTGAATCTACATGACATTATTCATTTTTCCCCCCATGCAGTTAAACTTTGTTCAACCATAGGAAACATGGGCAGGGTATTTTTGCCAAAAGTTGTAGTCGCATATTTAGGAGCATATTAACTGGATGCACATCTGTTTTGATTCCCAGTTTGGTTCATCAGTAGCAGCCTGGGTGTGTGACAAAAAACACTTAATAACTTATATACATGCATCTAAATGTGTGAGGGAAACATGCTATTTAACCAGCGTCCCTCGCTGGCTTAAACGTACCTAATACCCAGAGGTCTCTAAGCACGGACACAGGGATCAAACCTGTATTGCTCTGCATCATTTTGCTTCCAAGGTGAGCGCTTTGCCCCTGAGCTATCCTCCTGCGACTATCAGTGATTGTTCTACACTAGTGCAGGGGAGGTTACAGGACACAGACAAGCTGTGGAACTGGCGGCACTTGCAAAAAGATATAATTTGTGTGCAAGCAGTTGGAAGCTATGCAAGGTGCCCATTTCTATGTCAAAGATTACAGTAGGGAGGCAATAGCGTCTCCGCACTTTGTCTATGTGTTTCAGTCAGTGATTGGTTTTATCTGTGGTAATCTGCTGCAGGGCATGTGGAAAAAAGATGAGCATTTCGCTGTGTGCCCTTGGAATAAAGAACTTGAATAAAGAATGTGCCTGTTAGGAAGAATTCTCTGTTTAGGCTGAATTTCCTAACCCAGTGAGTCCCCCAGCAGCTTTGCTGGATTTTGTGGGGTTTATTTTTTTCTCCTGCCAAGAGTGAGACTCTTTTATCCTCACTCTTGGGCATGACTTGAGAGTGTTCTCTGTGACTTGCTGTGTGCTTATGGGCTGGGGGGGTAATTTTCCCCATAGGCCATCATTGGTTTTTGAATGTGTGTTACATAGCACCCTCAGTGCAGTAGCACAGGGGTGTCTTAGAGACCCCCAAACATAGACTCCACACCCTGGGACTGACTACTGTCTCCCTGGGTCTGTAAAGTTACCATTGACTTTACTAGTCTTAACTTAGGAACTCAACCAGTACAAACCATCTTACTGTGGAAGTACTGGTAGGGGCAATTAGATTGCCCCTGGGTCTGTTGTCGAGGGGGTACTGTCCCGTCCCCCCTCGCCGAGTTCTGGCTGGTGGCAGTGGATACCACGGAAATATTCCACCGGAATATTTCCCAATGGGATTTCCCATTGGTTTTTGATGCACCACTTTTGGTGCAATGTTAAAGATACCGCCGGTTTATTTATTTAATATAAATTCACCGGTTGGGATTTTTTGCCGGAACTCGCCACCAAAATGGCGTCTAGGTTCACTTCAGTAACCCTGAACCCGAGTCGAGCCTTTGTTCCACTTTTGGCGGGCTTCTGCATAGAAGCCCTCCAAAGTGGTGCCATTCTGTCTGGGTACCACAGGGGGTGCGGGAGGGGGTATAGGCACCCTGGACCGAGTTGCCTTGCCAACTCAGGTCGCACTCTAGTGTGATTGGCCCAAGTGGTGAGCCACCCCGCTCACCACTTAGCATGTTTGAGTGACAGCTAGGCTGTATGAATGGGGGTTTGCTGCATAAAAGCAGGTTTTTTGGGACTGGTTCTTCAGAAGTCACCACAGGACCTAAGAAGCCGAAGAGGGAGAAGCCGAGCCGACCTGCCAAGACGTCACCACCGGTGAAGCCCTGCAGAATCGTCTCACCACTTTTCCCGACGACAGAGGAGATCTCCCGCCGGAGAGTCTTCTTCCCTCAACTGGTGGGGACAACCAGTTGCTGCCTTCTTTTCGCCGTCCCGATACATCTCGTGGCCACCTTGCCTGTGCCAAGCACCCTGGCAACCGGGATACCACTTTTTACCTCAACCGCGAAAGAGGGGTAAAAATCCTTTGTGACCGGAGAACTCCATGGCTGGCCTCATCCCTGGTAGTGCAACGACCTGCAGCCTTCCTCCCCGTCGAGACCACCTCTTCCTCGGGACGACGCCGCGACTTGCACCCACTACCAGGAACGACTACCACCGCTGGAGGTAATCTTCCCACTTTTAAAGGTACTGTGATCCACCCGGCCTCCCTTGCCACCGATTGTACGGGGTAGATTTAGCCCTCGGCTCTCGAACCTGGGTAGGTCTGGGACACCCTAACTAAACTTTTCAGAACCATAGAAAAACCGTTATCTACTCACCTGCAAAGACTTGTGACAGTGTGTGATCTTGGGCACATTTTCGCCTGGCTCCCTCTAACGCGGGCCCCAAACTAATTCCCCTTGTTCCACTATTGACTGTCTTTTGTCAACCTCATGTGAAAAGTGTTTTACCTAACTGCGCTCTTTATTTCTGCCTTTTCCCTCTCTTTTGGTAATACTTGTTGGAGTACCATCTAACGTTAAGCGCTCACCTCTGGTTGGAAATAAGTGGTGTTAACTTAGAATTGTCCAACAAATGATTAGGGATGTACATGAGTAATAGTAACTGTGTTTGACTCTCTTATCTTTTCTAATGTTCTAGTGTAATTTATGAGTGTACCTTTAATAAATAAGTTTATACTTTTACACCTAGCCCTGGTCAGTGTTTGCTTGTGCTATTGTACCTTTGTACCTATTATGTATCCTCTGTATACTGCCTAACTCTTCTTGAGGGAGGTCTGATTGCTCAGCCACAGCTACCACAGTGAATCTGTGCGGTGCAGACTGCTACCAAGTGGGTTTACTGCCAACACCTGTAGTCTTAAATCTTTTTCAGTGGTCCCAGAAGGAACTGCACAGGTTTCTGTCTAACACTGGTGAACAGCGGTGGGATCTGTATTGAGTATACACTTTAGAGTACTTTTGAGATACCTTAGTACAACTTACCACAAAGCTTAAGCACAAGAAAGAAAAAGTCATTTTTTTACCTGTCTACTTTGGAGAGTTATAGTCAAGAGTCCCTTGCTACAAAAACTGCTGATTGTCTAAGACTTCTCTGTAAGCATAAGAACCTCATGACTAAAGGAAAGAAAATAGAGCTAATAGAAAGGTTGTTAGAAAACCAAAGTCTGGAGGATGGTCCAGAGGAACCTATCACTCCAGCAAATGTAGAAAGCAGCAATGATCTTGATATGGAACAAAGTATTGATGATCTTGGGTCAGAACCAGAAGAGGAGGATGAAACTGTTGTAGATAGTCCCTCTAGGCATCTGTCTGCTCTACCAGCTGTACCTACTGGACCTTTGCCAGGTCCCACATTTAGCCCTCAATACTTTGAACTGGAGAAAATGAAACTTGAATTAGAGTACAAGAAACTTAATGCTCAAACTGACAAAGAACTAAGGCTAAGGGAAATGGAGCTCAAGTATGAGCTAGAAATGAAGAAATTGTCTGTTGAGAATGCTTCTCTCTCTGGCTCCTCTAGAAGTTCCAGTCCTAAAAGACCCCGGATGCCTAAGGAATTGATTGGTATGTATGAGCCTAAGTTGGATTGGTTGTCTATGTTTGAGTATAATCATGGGCTCCAGAACATCACAGGTAATGAGTTACTCACCTGGTTGTTCTCTAGGCTTCCCCCGGTTGCAACTGATGTGGTAATGGAGTTGGGGGAGGAGGATAGGAAAGAGTATGAATGTGTGAAACTAGCTTTGATAGCTAGGTTTGGGAAGACCCCTTCCCAGTATCTTAAGAGGTTTAGGAGCCTCAAAAAGCATGATGGTACCCCTTGGGCTACCTGGGTGTGTGAAGGGTTGCAAAACTTAGAGGGATGGATTAAGGGTTACAAGGTGAACACTTATGAAGGGATGAGAAATCTTGTAATGATGGAGTCAATTTATGATGCCTGCTCTCCTGAGCTCAGACAGCACTTGGCTGATTCACAGGAATTAGATCCTAGGAAACTAGCTAAGGCTGCTGACTTGTGGGTTGCCAACAGGGCTACTCACAAGGATTCTGGGGTAACTCAGAAGAAGGATGAGGGAAGACAGCCTAAGAAAGACTCCAAAGAGAATTCTAATAATCCTAATTCCAAAGAGGGCCCCAAACAAAACCATAAGGGTAAGCCACCTGGGAAACCACAGCAGAGTAGTATACCTTCTGGTGCTAAACCAGAAGGAGGTCAGAACAAGCCTCCATTCCAAAGGACCTTTGGGGCCTGTTATGTTTGTAAGGCTACTGACCATGTGAAAGGAGATCCCAGATGTAAGGGTAAACCTTCCGGGGTCCAACTTGTCTCCTTAGCCTTCGCTCCAGAGGGGGAAGTCACTATGGCAAGTGCAAACTTTCTACTACTGGCTGATGAACCCACTGGAGTCTCAGCCAGTGTTTCTTTAGTTTCTCTGGGGTTGTGGGAACAACAAAATTTAGATGTGTATAATTCTATCCCAGTTAATACTAAAGAGTATTATAAGGACAGTGTCCACGTGAATGGTCAGGAGACCCCTGCCATCAGGGACACTGGGGCCAGCATAACTGTGGTGGATGAATCATTTTTCAAGGCAGAGGATGTTGCTAAGGCACCCAAATGCCTCACCAAGTTAGCTGGAGGGCCTGTGCAGATGTGTCCCCAGTTACCAGTCCTCATCCAGTGTAATGATATGGCTGTGAAGATACCTGTCAGTATACAATGTGAAGTGCCAGGAAGAGTTCTGCTGGGAAATGACCTGAAAGCTCTTGGAGTTGTGTCACATACCCCCAGACCTCCTAGTAAAAGGTTACGGGAGCTCACCAAGTCTGCAAGAGAGAAAACCCTGCGAGGTTTATCTCAGGAGGTGATGACAGAAATCACTCCTCTCCCACTGGAGCAACTTACTGCAGTAACTACCAGATCAGGAGCAAAGGGGCAACCCAAGACTCCTAAAAAAAAAACCTACAGCAAGCACTCCAGTGCTTCCAACAAGGACTTCCCCGAGGTTGTCCAAAGTTACAACTGTAACTCCACCTCCAGCTGAGGCTGAGAGGGAGGTACAACCCTGTTTGGTTGAACTAGACTCTGAAGAAGAGCTAGAAGGAGGTCCAGAACTTATTGGAGACCTGGACCCGGCTGACCATCCTGAGCTGCAGTCTTTACTGGCAGAAGGTGGACCCAGCCGGACAGCTTTCCGTAAGGGACAAAGAGAATGTCCAACTCTGGAGGGTCTCCGCCAGCAGGCAGCTTCTCAGGCTGATGGGCAAGAGCCTGGGAAGTATAGGTTACACTGGGAAGATGGCCTCCTCTACAGTGAACCAACCGAATCTGAACCTGGAGCATACCAACGCCTGGTAGTGCCCCAAGAGAACAGACAACAGTTCTTGCAACTAGCCCACGAGATTCCTTTGGCTGGTCACTTAAGTTTCAAGAAGACCAAGGAAAGGCTCTCTCTCTACTTCTATTGGCCAAAAATGGAGGCTGAAGTAGATAGGTATTGCAGGAGCTGCCATACCTGCCAGACTTCTGGTAAGGTTGGTTCCAAGAATGTGGCACCTTTAGTGCCTCTCCCAGTTGTGGGAGTCCCATTTGAGAGGGTAGGGATTGACATTGTTGGTCCCCTTGATCCCCCAACCTCCTCAGGCAACAGGTTTATCCTTGTTGTAGTAGACCATGCTACTAGGTACCCTGTGGCAATTCCTATGAGGACTGTTACGGCTCAGGCTGTGGCTAAGGCCCTCCTTGGTATCTTTACCAGGGTTGGGTTTCCTAAGGAGGTGATCTCTGACAGGGGGACAAATTTTATGTCCAACTACATGAAAGCCATGTGGAAAACCTGCAGAGTTACCTACAAGTTCTCAACCGCCTACCACCCTCAGACAAACGGGTTGGTAGAAAGATTTAACAGAACCATGAAGAGCATGATAGGTGCCTTAGAAGAACCCCTTAAGAAGAAGTGGGACCTTCTACTGCCATGCCTTCTATTTGCTTATAGGGAAGTCCCTCAGGAGGGAGTAGGTTATTCTCCCTTTGAACTTCTCTATGGCCATCCCGTCAGAGGCCCCTTGGCCCTGATTAAGGAGGGGTTGGAGAGTGCTCCTTCCCCCAAGCCAGTCAGAGTGACTGACTATGTGAAAGGTCTCCGAAGGAGAATGTCACACATGATGGCAGAAGCAAGTGATAACTTGAAAGCTGGCCAAGCTCTGATCAAACATTGGCATGATCAGAAGGCTAACATGGTTGAGTTTACTCAAGACCAGCTAGTTCTAGTTATGCTCCCAACAAGGCAGAGGGCCTTGCAAGACAAGTGGATGGGACCCTTCAAGGTTGTGGGAAAACTTGGAGAGGTCAACTATCTGGTGGATCTGGGCAAACCCAGGGAAGCTCCCAGAGTCTTCCACACCAACCGCCTCAAAGCCTACGTCTCTAGACCAGAAGTAGGAGCATTGCTTCTAGCTTCATCGGAAGAGGAGGAGGAGAGTGACGCTCTACCTGACCTCCTGAGAGGCTTACCTTTGGACGAAAAGGTTGAAGGAGTTAATCTCTCTTCAGATCTGACCCCTGAGCAACAGGAGGAGTGCAAAGCGATGTTAAATCAGTTTGCCCCCCTGTTCTCACTTTCACCAGGCTTGACCCCTTGGGGACAGCATGAGATACTCACTGGTGACTGTCTGCCAGTCAAAAGCAGAGGATATAGAATGTCAGAACATGTCAGAACCCACATCAAAGGTGAGGTCAAGAAGATGCTTGATCTCGGGGTAATAGAGCCCTCTACTAGTCCATGGTCTAGCCCAGTGGTGTTAGTACCAAAGGCAGGATCGAAAGAATTGAGATTCTGTGTGGACTATAGAGCTCTTAATGCAGTCACCAAGACTGATGCCCACCCTTTGCCAAGGACAGATGAGTTGGTGGATAAACTTGGTGCAACCAAGTACCTCAGCACACTGGACCTTACGTCAGGCTATTGGCAAATAGCCCTGACAGACCATGCCAAGGAGAAAACTGCATTTTCTACCCCAGTTGGCCTATACCAATTCAAGGTTATGCCTTTTGGACTGAAAAATGCACCTGCAACATTCCAAAGGATGGTGAACCAAGTTCTGGCTGGGATGGAGGACTTCTGCATGGCATACTTGGATGACATTGCAGTCTTCAGCCACTCCTGGGCAGAACATGTGACCCACTTAGGACATGTTTTGCAGGCTCTTGAGCAGGCCAATCTGACCATAAAGGCAAGCAAGTGCCAAATTGGTCAGAGTAAAGTGGTCTACCTTGGACATGAGGTAGGAGGTGGAGAAATAAGGCCTTTGCTCAGCAAGATTGAAGCTGTGCAAAATTGGACAACACCTACTACTCAGACCCAGGTGAGAGCCTTCTTAGGCCTCACTGGGTACTACAGGAATTTCATTAAGAACTATGGGACCATAGCTTCTCCTCTGAATGTGATCTCCTCTCCAAAATTCCCTAAGAAGGTCAAATGGACTGAGGAATGCAATCAGGCCTTTGAAAACCCGAAGAAAGCTCTCTGCCAAGCTCCAGTACTCAGAGCTCCTGACTACCACCAAACTTTCATTGTACAAACTGATGCTTCCAATGTAGGTATAGGTGCAGTTCTTAGCCAACTGGATGAGAAGGGTAGGGAACACCCCATTTGCTTCATCAGTAGAAAACTGAAGGATCCTGAAACAAGGTGGGCAACAATCGAAAGAGAATGCTTTGCTATTGTGTGGGCACTGAAGAAGTTTAGGCCATACTTGTATGGTTCTACTTTTGTCATTCAGACTGACCACCAACCCTTGAGATGGTTAATGCAAATGAAAGGGGAACATCCAAAACTATTGAGATGGTCAATCTGCCTCCAAGGGTTTGATTTCACCATTGAGCACAGGTCAGGGTGTCACCATCAAAATGCTGATGGACTCTCTAGGATGTATGTCATCGACTAGAGGTATGAGGTTCATCCAGGAGTGGATTAAATCCTCCTGTCCCTTAGTCTGGGGGGGGCGAGTGTTAGGAAGAATTCTCTGTTTAGGCTGAATTTCCTAACCCAGTGAGTCCCCCAGCAGCTTTGCTGGATTTTGTGGGGTTTATTTTTTTCTCCTGCCAAGAGTGAGACTCTTTTATCCTCACTCTTGGGCATGACTTGAGAGTTTTCTCTGTGACTTGCTGTGTGCTTATGGGCTGGGGGGGTAATTTTCCCCATAGGCTGTCATTGGTTTTTGAATGCGTGTTACACAGCACCCTCAGTGCAGTAGCACAGCGGTGTCTTAGAGACCCCCAAACATAGACTCCACACCCTGGGACTGACTACTGTCTCCCTGGGTCTGTAAAGTTACCATTGACTTTACTAGTCTTAACTTAGGAACTCAACCAGTACAAACCATTTTACTGTGGAAGTACTGGTAGGGGCAATTAGATTGCCCCTGGGTCTGTTGTCGAGGGGGTACTGTCCCGTCCCCCCTCGCCGAGTTCTGGCTGGTGGCAGTGGATACCATGGAAATATTCCACCGGAATATTTCCCAATGGGATTTTCCATTGGTTTTTGATGCACCACTTTTTGGTGCAATGTTAAAGATACCGCCGGTTTATTTATTTAATATAAATTCACCGGTTGGGATTTTTTGCCGGAACTCGCCGCCAAAATGGCGTCTAGGTTCACTTCAGTAACCCTGAACCCGAGTCGAGCCTTTGTTCCACTTTTGGCGGGCTTCTGCATAGAAGCCCTCCAAAGTGGTGCCATTCTGTCTGGGTACCACAGAGGGTGTGGGAGGGGGTTTAGGCACCCTGGACCGAGTTGCCTTGCCAACTCAGGTCGCACTCTAGTGTGATTGGCCCAAGTGGTGAGCCACCCCGCTCACCACTTAGCATGTTTGAGTGACAGCTAGGCTGTATGAATGGGGGTTTGCTGCATAAAAGCAGGGTTTTTGGGACTGGTTCTTCAGAAGTCGCCACAGGACCTAAGAAGCCGAAGAGGGAGAAGCCGAGCCGACCTGCCAAGACGACACCACCGGTGAAGCCCTGCAGAATCGTCTCACCACTTTTCCCGACGACAGAGGAGATCTCCCGCCGGAGAGTCTTCTTCCCTTAACTGGTGGGGACAACCAGTTGCTGCCTTCTTTTCGCCGTCCCAAAGCATCTCGTGGCCGCCTTGCCTGTGCCAAGCACCCTGGCAACCGGGATACCACTTTTTACCTCAACCGCGAAAGAGGGGCAAAAATCCTTTGTGACCGGAGAACTCCACGACTGGCCTCATCCCTGGTAGTGCAACGACCTGCAGCCTTCCTCCCCGTCGAGACCACCTCTTCCTCGGGACGACGCCGCGACTTGCACCCACTACCAGGAACGACTACCACCGCTGGAGGAATCTTCCCACTTTTAAAGGTACTGTGATCCGCCCGGCCTCCCTTGCCACCGATTGTACGGGGTAGATTTAGCCCTCGGCTCTCGAACCTGGGTAGGTCTGGGACACCCTAACTAAACTTTTCAGAACCATAGAAAAACCGTTATCTACTCACCTGCAAAGACTTGTGACAGTGTGTGATCTTGGGCACATTTTCGCCTGGCTCCCTCTAACGCGGGCCCCGAACTAATTCCCCTTGTTCCACTATTGACTGTCTTTTGTCAACCTCATGTGAAAAGTGTTTTACCTAACTGCGCTCTTTATTTCTGCCTTTTCCCTCTCTTTTGGTAATACTTGTTGGAGTACCATCTAACGTTAAGCGCTCACCTCTGGTTGGAAATAAGTGGTGTTAACTTAGAATTGTCTTACAAATGATTAGGGATGTACATGAGTAATAGTAACTGTGTTTGACTCTCTTATCTTTTCTAATGTTCTAGTGTAATTTATGAGTGTACCTTTAATAAATATGTTTATACTTTTACACCTAGCCCTGGTCAGTGTTTGCTTGTGCTATTGTACCTCTGTACCTATTATGTATCCTCTGTATACTGCCTAACTCTTCTTGAGGGAGGTCTGACTGCTCAGCCACAGCTACCACAGTGAATCTGTGCGGTGCAGACTGCTACCAAGTGGGTTTACTGCCAACACCTGTAGTCTTAAATCTTTTGCAGTGGTCCCAGAGGGAACTGCACAGGTTTCTGTCTAACAGTGCCTTAGCTGAGTGTCTCCAAGCTGGTTTGTGATTATATTGTTATTCCAATTATCAATTGATAATCTAATTCTGAGACTAAGGAAAAGAATATTGATCTTGTTGTGAAATTCAACCCACTTTTTTAAAATCGTTTTCTTTTGTAGGAACTGATGATCAATGGAAAACACAAATTGCATATCGTTGTTATTCATATTTTTTGGCCATATCTATATAAAGAAAAATGTAAATGTTTGTTTGTTCAAAATCTTAAATCTCTGAAAGTTCTTCACTGATTGCTTTGAAATTTTGACACAACGTTGCATTCGAATAGGCGCTTGTTTTTATATACCTATTATACATAGATGTCACACCTGTGACAGGTAAAAACATGCTTTTTCTGAAAAACAGCACCATATGTTGGACGTAAAAGCAACACACTCTATACTAAATATTTTACGATTCCATTTCAATATTTCCGATTTAGAAAGGCTCAAATATGTGCAGCCAGACTTCCGGATGCACGGTTGCGATCGCTTTCTGCAGCTTCAGATCTGCTTAGTTCTCAAAAGAATGAACGCGACAGGCTGAGAGTGGCTGAAAGACGTCAATGAGAAAAAGCAAATCAGCGTCAAACACGACTCTGTGCTCAGCAATCACGCGATTACAATCGCCTTGCATTCCTGTACAACCCAGCTGATGATTATAGTTTGAGCCGGCATGTTCTCATCGGCACCATGATTGAAGTGTGTCCTTATTGCAAGGCTCTGAAATATAATGGAGAAACTAAAGGAAAGTGTTGCGCCGCTAGGAACATTAAACTGCCTCAACTTGGAGAACCACCAGAGAGCCTTTAAAAACTACCCACAAGCATTGTGAAATTAAACATATTAGAAACGTGCGCTTTCTCTTTTCTTTATTTTCCATTTAACCAGACTGAGCCACAGCAACGCGTGGCTGGGGACAGCTAGTTTTAAAATAAATCTAAAAATGCTGACACGTGTTTCACACTATACAAGCTTTCTCATGGCAAACATTAACAGGTGAGGCATGTTCTTTTCAAAATCTTGGAGTTTGTGGGCCAAATTAGTAACTTAAAGTGGTGCATTCCATATTTTCCAAGCGGCTTCACTGGACATTTTTAGCCTGTTAATGGGACATTTTGTGACAGGACCTTTTTCAGTTATTGAATATGAACGTTTTAATCACTGCGCTTCAAAATGGTTCACCAAGTGGTTAACTCGGTTGGCCACAGCTAGTATTTATGTAAATATTTATAGGATTTGTAAAGTGCAAACCTAGCTGGGAACGCTCTGCAAAGGGGATGCACCCAGGGGTTACAAGTGGAGTGCCGGGAGCGCAGTGGAGGTTCGATGTGTAGGGAAGCAAGAGAGAGGGTGGACTGCAGAGCGGTGGAATAGGGGTGAGTGGAGTGGTCAGCAATTGGCGAGAGACTCTTTGAAGAGCTGCTTCTTTAGGTCCTTTCTGAATCAAAGGAAGGAATGGACTCATCGTCTCAGCTTTTGAAAGTTGTTCCAGAGACAGGGTGCATAGCAGGACATTCCTCTTCCCTGTTTCTTCCCTCTTGCAGTTTTCTGTTTCCAGCCTGGGGGTGTTGTGGCTTCTTGTGGTGTGCTGTCCTGCAGAGATGGTGAGTTTCTCCACCAAGTAGAGTGATCTTTTAGTTGTGACTGCTTTTTAAGTGGGGCAAGCCATCTTGAACATGGTGACAGGCAGTAGAGCAGGAAGTTTAAGAAGTAACTGTTATGTCCCTTGAGTGCATGCACATTTGCCTGTGCATTCATAAGAGTTGCACGAGTCACGTGTGATAGGTGAAATCTACCACTTTAAGGTACAAATTGGGCCACATATTTCAAGATATTGAGAAACATTTAATGCACCTGTTAATGCTAATGTTATGTTAATATTAACAAAAATATATCTGACAATCAAACATTGACAACAAATATGTGTATCTTCTTAATCATCAGTTGCTGTCAAATGAAAGGATAAACATGTTTTGATCTAATATCACAATCAGACCAGACATCTTGGATTTGATCTCAACATTAGATTATCAACTTATTTTTTAAAACATTTTTTTATTTAAAGTGCATTAGCCAAATAAACTTGACATTTTACACTTTTATCAACTGATAATCAGAAAATCAATATAATGACATTCAGCATGGAATCACTCAACACAGGGAAATCCGTTACTCAAGTGCCCATTTATTTACACACTACATTGGTGAGGTAAACAACCTGAAAGTACAGTAGGCTACATGTGGCTGGAGTGAGTCACTTCTCCCCATTGAAATATATTCAAAACAAAACAGGCAATACAGGTATAGAAGGCATGAAGAACATTTAAATTACTGTTTTCGGCAAGTAGATATTCTGCCAGACTTGGACGGCCTATAGGGCAATAGGCCCATGGGTGAAACACTTTTTTGCCCAATTTTGGCCAGTTTGATGAGTTAATACACTAGTAGTTTTGACGAGTGTTGCTGAATAAATATTCTTTAAAATGCATAATTTGCATCACAGTTTATCAACAACGCTTCAAGTTTCAAATCTGGTAACGCATCAAGAATTTAATAACCTTGAAAAAGACAGCATGTCGAAACACGTGTTGGTGCACAAGAAAATAAACTGGACTTAACAAGCCCACTTAAGACTATATGACTTTTAACTCAAGTGTTACTAAAACTGAATAATCTTTTGTAAAACATGTTGTAGAGCTGCATTTACCAAGCATGAAGTGCGAGGGGTTTTCTTCTTTCTTTACTGCTGGTAGTCTGTACACTTTCGAACTCAGCGCAATTGGACACAGTTTACCCTTGCCTAATTGTGTCTTTTATTTCCAATAGAAGATACAAAAATTGCATTATTTGTCATTCATTCAGACACAAAAGTCAACACACATATGCGTGCACACACTCTCACTCACACACAAATGCACCAAGCACCTCAATTGACATACACTGTGTGCACACAACATTTATATGTTCATATACAATAACACATGGAAACAGTGGTGCAATATCCATTGAGCAGACCAGACTTTATCACCCCCTGATCCCTGACATTTTGGGCTAAGTTGACTTGATCTGACTGAACTATAAAGCCATGGCCGAATGGACAAGATTCACTGGAATGTCAGCAATTCCTTTGATTTTTCCTTTCATTCAAAGGCAGAAGCCATTGGTTAATGCAGTGCAGTGGGTGACCAAGTATAATTGGTATCCATTTTTAAATGACATATAGCTCCAAACTTGGGTTCTGCACAGCACCTTATATGTATACGTGCTGATAGATTTTTTCTACAAGATTCTGACTGATTAAAATTAAGGTATGTTTTCCTGTGTTCAAATGGCTCTAAGCAGTGGACTACAGAGCGGGAGAGGTGGGGGTGGGGGGCAAGCTGCCCTATGTGGCTCTTTTAAGAGCCAGACTGGGAAATTTGTCATTGGGACACCTCTCCCGTTCGACCCCCTTAAAGAGGGTGCCCAACGGCAAAGGTGTCCCGCTGGTAGTACAATGTGTGCTGAGCAATTCCTGCTCAGCACGCTCATTGTCCTGGCAGCAGGTCACCTTACCCGTTCTGAATGGTAGAGATGTCCCGCTGCCAGGACAATGTCCCAAGGAGCTCCGGGCAGCAGAGGGTCCTCACGTTCCTCTGTATCAACAGAGCATTACAATGTGGGCCATAGGGCACTGATAGGAGGGAGGGGGGTACCATTAGCAGGGACTTTTGTCCCTTTAGAAATGTGAATGGGAGGGAGTGATTAGATGTGAGAAGGGTGCGTAAAGTTGCCTGCTTTATGAAATAATGACTATGACTTTAAAACCCAAGGGGGATTTGTTAGGCTCACATTAATCTCCATTATGCTATTGTGCCTTAAGCCATACTCCCATTGCTCAACATATTTCTATGACATTGAATGTAGTGTATGGTTAGTTTACTATGAAAGTCTAGTTTATTATGTAATGTGGTTTGCTTCCAAGGCATTGCAATAAATAATTATTTAAGCACATGAAATGTAAAGCAAAACCTTAATAAATATCTATATGAACTAAACCTGGAAAGATGTGCACGGTCGCTTAAATTGTCCACATCCCAGTTTCACCATTTAACCAAGTGTATGATCCTAAGAAAATCATTTAATCACATTGTGCCTTATCTGCAGTTGTGCAAGTGACTCTGATTCACTTCAAAGCTTATGTTAATGTATCATGGTATTATAATGGAAAAGCCTAATGACTATAGAGTTGCTCCACATTTAACTATAGTGCATTTTAGGTATTTTGTACCACAAAGTTATTTGTCACTTGGCTTATTTATGGCAATTTATTCTATAGTCATTTCCATGGTTCCTCCAAGTATCAACATGTCCAAAAACAGCAGTTAGCAAAACATAGTCACCATATTTTTGCAATGCCTTCCCCAGACAGGTACTGTTTCTAAAGCAACGTTTCAATAAGACGTTTTTGCAACAACAAAAAAAAATCTAGCAATTACATCTGGGAAGAGATGTGTTCAAGTGCCTAAAATGCAGACTGGTCTCAAATCCTGTCTTCACCACTTACCCAAACTGTGTGCTCCCAGCCAAGTGCTTTTATCTCACTATGCCTTATCTGCCAAAATTAGATGTCTCTACAAGGTATTCAGCTCACACTGCCTGCTTCGTTAAAAAAGCTTCACTCCTGTTATCGACACATAGGTAAATATTAACAGTGACAATTCAGATATTGGACGTCACACTGTATTTGTCTTTTGCCTTACTCATGGAAACATTTTTTAAATATCACTTCCCATGATACCTCTGCGTATTAAAGACTCATTCTGTAATATCACTGATGTCACTATTTATGCAAATAAGGAGGACCCACACATCTTTTTCCACCCAGGGCCCACAAATCCTGCTCTTCATATTTGTATTAATAAAACATGCATCCGAGCAACCAGGCCCTGCTGGCTGGTGCTGACTGTGCAACAACTGTGATGTGGAGCCCCTGGCGAGGGCACCGCCACAGTGCTAGTTAGCACAATACATGGCACTGTCCCAGTGTGCAGCGCTGGCATATAGAACCAGATTATTTGTTTTGGCTCTTAGGGTGTGCTAAAACACTACCTACACGCTTAAACTGTTGTCATAGGAAGTGAGGAGATGAGGGACATGACGTGAGGAGGGACATACAGGCTGTTGGCATTTTGTTGCGAACCCACCTGCAGCCTGCATACGGCGATGGTATTAATGTCAACATCCTTACCACATTCCAACCATGCCTGTCCTAACCGCAACCATTGTGAACTCTTTAGCTTCTTTTTCTGTAGCAAAATCACAGAAGGCAGGCATTTTCCCTCACAAGATGGCGACCACTTTACTGTAATGATTATTTGCAGCTTTGCTATAGAGAATGGCCATCTGCTGTTTCACACTCCATGATGCCCGAAGGTTATGTTCGTAGCATTGCTTTGCTCACATGCTCATTTAGACCACAGTACTTGAGTGAAATGCGTGCATGTTGTGAACACCATAAAAAAAGGTGCTGGCTCAAAGCGTCGACCTCAATATACTTACACATGATGGTGGCTGGGATCGCATCTCCTAGTGGTCCACGCAGTCTTTTTTCCAAACTCGATGTAATTTAGGAGCTAACAGTACTATCGAGTATTGTCAGTGCTTTAAGTGGGGTAAGGAATTTAGGGTGGGCCCTCATTTGAGGGAGTGGCTTCCATGATGGGGCATGGCCTGAAAAGTGCACAAACCATAGTTAGGTACGCAAACAAATATATAAATGTATGTAAGCATTTCTATATTTGTATGCATAATCAACTATGGTTTTTGTAATTTTTAAGCCTTCTTTTATAAAAATAGAAATATGTTATGGATTTCTATGTTTATAAAAGATGGCCTGAAAAGTACACAATTCAAGGCATTTTTATAAAGCTTTGCCAATGGACAAAGACGCCTCAAGCTCAGTGATCTGTGCAGTACGTCTTTGACCCTCGGAGAATCTGGTGGCTCAGTGACCTCGGATTTGGGTGGGGAAGCAATGGGACCATAACTTCTTCTAACGACACCGCGTGAGGGGTCACACGAGGAAGTTACAGTGACTGACAGAAGTTCCAGCCAGCCACAGCTTTGTTGCAACTTTCAGTTTCAGCGATGCTGTTGCTGACTGGCACTTCTGTCAGCCACAGCTTGCCTGACTTTAAAATGGCAGGCACATTTCCCATCGTGGCAGGATAATGTGTCCCGCCATAGTGTGATGGGACCAGTGGGCCATGGAGACTGCTGGTAATTCAGTAAATTCACAAATGGAATTATTTCTCCTGTCTTAAGGAGTGTTCACGCATCCTAAATCCTGTAAAAAGAGGTATACATATTTGGCGTTTTTTTCAAATAAATGGGAAGTGGGACAGACCGGCACACAGGTTTAATTGGCCCTGGACTGCGTTCCAGCTCCTACTCGGATGTCACACATGCTCAGCCATAACCCTGTCAGAGGTTCGCTACGGGATCGTTTAGTTTCTCATAAAAGGGGAAGAGAGATTTACCAAAATAAATAGAAGCTGTGCCATCCGTGTTGTTTGTTTGACTGCAAGCTGAGCCTGAGTGTGCGGGTGATCACAAAGGAAAGGTAGCAGTTGAAGGGGACAAATCTAGGTTGGTGTTTTTTGCTAAAGTTTGCCTTCTGTTTGCATTGTGTTACCTTGCTGGGTGACATGGGCAGTGCCAAGGTATTCACAATAGAGATGATGCTGCTCCTCTGGGAGGAGACAAATCGTGTCTGGTTTTGGATGAGAGAAGTCAATTAATGTCCAAGGAAAGAGAGGAGTGTCCAGATTAGGGATATTGGTAGGAGGCACTACAGGCAATGCCTCTGCCTCCCCACACACATACACACACTGATCCTACAAATACTGCTCCCTACTCATACTGCCCCTGCACCATACAAGCTTCGCCTACGCACGCGCACACACACTGTCCCCTCATATACACACTGTGCCTGACCCCCACACACAGCCCCTGCCCTCCCACAAACACGCTGCCCCTTGCCCTACATACACTGCCCTTGCCCTGCACTCACTTCTCTGCACATACAATGCACCCCGACATACATACTCCCCAACCCAAACCCTCACATGCACACACACATAGCGCCTCATTCGGACCCAGGCGGTAAGGGGTTTACGGCGGCGTAAACAGCGCCGACCCTTACCGCCTGATTCCGAGGTCCCTTAGCGCCATGGAGGATGTAACACCTGCTTTTAGCAGGTGTTAAAATCCAAGGCGCTAAGGGACCTTGTTGTTAATTACGCCACCGTAATTTACGGTGGCGTAATTAATGCCTTCCCCACTCCCATTATGCCCTATGGGGCAAAAATGGGAATGGGGAAGGGTAAATGGGTTAATGGGGACTTACCGCCCCACCAACCTCGGAATGGGGCGGTAAGTCCGCCAACCACCGTGGCGTAAACATAGTTTACGCCATGGTGGTAAAGGTACGACCAAGGCAGTAACTTACCGCCTGGGTCGTAATGAGGCCCATATACACACTGCCCCACAATCTCCACATATGCCACCTTCAGGTTAACCCCCATCCCCACATCCCACAGGTTCTTAAACAAACACCACCCCAACCCTGCCACATAAAATGCCTCCAGACCCACACACTCAGGCCCACTCTTTCCCTGGCTGTTCCCACACTCCATTCACACACACTGCCCCCACCAACACTGCTTCACACACACTCTCATGCAATATGCCCCTGGGCCCCCACACACTAACCCCCCCCCACACACATACACATAGTGCACCTCCACACAGGCTGCCCATGTACCGACCAACATGTCCCCCCTATACACACATACATACACTGCACCTGCCTCACACAATCACTACTCCTGCAACACCACACACACAGTCACTTCCCCTGACCCATACCACATAAACACAGTCCAAGCCTATAATGCTGCAGACCACACAGACACGCGCATGCATATACTAAGCACACACACACAAAGCCTGTCCTTCACACAGTGCTCCCGCATGCATGCACACGCACACACACATACCCAACTCTTCCACACATGTGCACTGCCATGACCCCCACACTACACTGCCCCCACACACTGTCCGATCCACACCGCTCTGATGCCCCTCTCAGCACTCCATCCCTACACACACACACACACATACTCTCTCTCTCTCTCTCTCTCTCTCTCTCTCTCTCTCTACCTCTCTCTCTCATTCACACACATTCCCAGATGTAACAATGTTGTGAATACCTGGAAATTTGGTGGGAATGCATGCATCAGATTGATTACTGGGCGTTTAATGGCAGCACATAGCAATGGTGTGCGTATTTATAAATGTGATGGGAATCACTGGTGATCATGCAATTACTTGGACATATGATGGCAATACGTGACAAAAAAGTTGTGCCTGGCCATATGATGGTAATACCATACGAATGTGAATGCAATGCCTCTACAAAAGCCCAAACTATTGGCTGCTTACTCTGCCTGTTTTTACTGCCCCATTTGGACAGAGTTGCCAGACTTTCTGGCCCCTGTTTGTGAAATGCATGTACACACTGATTTAATCCGACTGCATGCCTGAGCTCTAGCACACTCTTAGAAATTACCCCCCGCCCCACTCCCCCATCCCAGGTTTAACGGCTGGATTTATACTGACCTGCCAAGATCATGTTTAGGTATTCCATGACACAGAGCAAGGCTGTTTTGCAAGGCATGACGATTAACTCTGGGGCGTATGTTTTGCAGCAAACAAGCCACACCAGCTTCTGAATCTGCCACTTCTCATCTGAGGGGTTCCATCAGGCATGTGGGACTACCTCGCAGCCCTCGCTACAAGCCGTCCATGGAGGTCATGGAAAATGTAGGCCGTTTTTGGAAGGTGTACTATCTGCACTTCGCTTGCAAGCTTTGTGGACAGAGCACATGGTCCAAAATGGCAATATTTTCCAAATCAATAGGAATTCCCTCATTTTCTTGGAGTATCCCAATATGCAAATGGGGGCCCACTGAAAGAGAGACTGCTGCATAATGGGCCTGTTAGAAGATCTTCAGTTGTGCAATCAGTACTACAAAAGGGCCCTGGCGCAACCTTCTATAACAGTCCCTTTATCTGCATATGCTGCATATCAAGGTTACAGTATTGTAAACCCAGCTATTTCACTTTCAGCACACAACATTTTTGGCTTGTCTATACGTATTAGGCAGATACCAGGCACAGCTCTTAGATGGCAAGGTACTCCATTTTAGAGCTGCTACCGTCAATTCCCAGTTAATACCACTATGGCCCTGACACAAAAGCCCAAACTGTTGGCATTGCAAATGCTTGTTAATTATTAAAGGAATGGTTTGGTCAGAAATATTATTGTCCCTATGGTTCGGCCATGTGTTTTTAACCATAAGTCGATCGATCGTACAAACATTTCCTATGCACCTTACCCAAGTTTTCGTCTCTTGAACACAAGCAAAATCAGGCAGCAGGGCACGGCCATTTTGTGATAATCTTATCACTTGCTGTCGCCCTGGGTGACCTGCGTTTGTGGCACTAAATCATATCCCCCGCCCCTGAGCCTGACATCACCAAATCATTGATATTCTCCGCCTCTCTCCGTGACGTTACTGGGCAGCATAGCCAAACGCGCCCAGTCGTCACCTACACGACTAGACGCGGAACCCGGAAAACGACACACATCGTCTCACAGCACAGCGCGTCACAATTAGGAATATTAAACTGTAATTCAAAAGGAAACAACAAGACTGTACAATTGGCAAAGTACATTTATTTGACATTAAATATTTCGATAACATTCGGCGTCTGACATAATCAATGAAAATGGAACTTTTTTCTTTGCTCTCGTTCCGCAAATCCGCAAATGTTTATCGTGAGTCATGCGCTGTTCCTCTTGGGTACACAGGGTGTTCGTTTTGTCTAAATGAAGCACATCGGTCGCACGGTGAATTGCAAAGCTGGTGCATGAACTTGGCACTAGACCACCGTAAAGGTTGTTATGTTGCTCCTAATCGCTGGTACCGTGTACGGGCATATTGGAACTTGTCTGTCGTCCCAAAAGATGGTTAAGTAGATCCAGTTATTGACATGTAGCTGCTGCTGGTGGTTGAAGAATCCATCGTTCGGGGTCTGGAATAGATGACAATCGCAGAATGGCACGATGTACCTGTTTGCAAAAGATAAAAATAGAAATGTGTCTCATTAGCCAATCTTTATTACAGTTAATCATTTTCTTTATTAGCGCAGAGGTGACACAATGTGAACCGAGAGAATACAACGTGGAATATCAAAGTACTCCGCTATTTGCTTCCGAGGATAGTGCAATGGAGTATGTTGAGCTCTAAACGTAATGCGTAAACTGGGGCAAGAATTCGAGGTGCACAAAAAATGTAATGATTAATTAGCGTAGAACCAGGGTGAAATGAGTGGTAGTCTACATGCGTCTCGATGCTGGCCTGCCCATGTGCCCAGTAGATAGCTCAGCACACAAAGGTTGTACTAGCACTTCATTGCAATATGCCACACAGAACAAACAAGTACAATGTGACCCAACAATAACGGTCAGCTATTCGTATTTCGACTAGTTCTTGTATGAAATCGTCTAAAGAGAAACGTACATTATATTCAGCATTTCCATTCTCTTGGCGCAATGCAGACCGTAATGTAGACTCCTCCGTTCGTATCAATGATTTTTCATAAACTGAACTTATATGTAGCTAGGTCCAGTTTTAGGAATGGGCAACCTTATCATATCATACATTATTACACCCCCCTTTCGGAATGGTCCCTGCCTCTCAAGGTCAAAAAACAATAGAACCTTATACTGTGCGTGGGACGCCTTGGCCTCCCAGCTCCCAAGCAAAAATTCAAAGCTGGTGACCTTCACTCAAAATGAACATACATTCTTACTTTGCAATATCCCGTGTCAACGCATCCATGAGAACATGAATTCTGAAGCACGGGCATGGGAAATTGGGGGCTGTCACTGCTCGTGGTGCTGCTGAGCTGTAGGGGAAACTTGCCAATGACAGAATACCCCCTATTTCCAAATTATAGTCGATGTAACACAGAAACTGAGTCAAAATGTGTCTAGTAATATGCCCACCTCTGCTTATCTCATGGCCTCCTACACCATGGCATGTTTTCACAGTCAGTACTTCTTGCGTGCCTAGAATGTTTTGTGGCCTAGGTCTAATCCCTTTTGTAGGACGAGCAGATATTCAGCTTTTTGTGGAACTTTATGGCAAGGCAACTGCCAAAACCCAAAGATTCTTACACACTGTTATCCATTGGTCATTAACACGAAAAATGAAGGTCCCACAGTAGCTCGACTAAACTGTGAAATGTGAAAGCAATCGTAATAATTGTAATATTTTTTTAAGAAAAGGACTAAGAGGATAGATTTCAAAAGACACATTGCATACTTTATTTGTACAGTTTATAAAAATAAAATTAGCAAAAATAAAAACAGATGGTAATCATTTGAACCGGGTTTTGAACGATTTAACAAGCTCTGCTTTGGGTGGACCTGGCACGTTGGCAATGTTTTCTGGCTATGTATGTGTGCTCTGAACAGATTTGTGCGCAATTCCATGAGTATGCATCTCAACGACATTAACAATAAGATCTTTCACAAAATCGAATTCCATTTTCTCATATACTGGTTTGACAACCCATTTTTTGCTTCTTTTCCTAAAGGCCATAGTGCAGCGAAGCATCTCTAAATTTCCAGCAGTCCTAGATTGTTCCCGGCCTACATTCTCGTTATGCGCTAATACCGCTAGTTAAGTCCTAGATTTCATCCCTTGGATGCCGAAATGCAATCTCTTTGGCCTGTACTTTAGGCACATATTGTGGAACACCTCCAAATCCCCTGTGTGACAGAATTCTGTGAGTCCCTTCATATCTCTTGATAGAGTTTTATCAAACACAATCTTCTCAAGGGCTTTGTGTGGAGTTGAAGATGGGATCAACCACTTCTTCTTCTGTGCCTGCTCCGGGGACAATGGGCTATGTTCACATTGGTGGATATGTTGGTTTTCTGTCCAGTGGTGAACGTTGGAACAGTGGTGCATTAGTGACCGCCATTTTTCCAGTAGAATTTCCACAGACCCATCACATGTTTTTTTGGAGCTCCACCAAAGATGGTTGCTGAAAGACTGGGACCACTGTGAAATACTTTCCAAACCTTTTTTTTCCCTGTAGCCGAGATTTTTTTATTTATTGATTTAGCAACATGCCATACATCAAATTGATGTTTAATATTTGGATACTGCTCTCTCATTGTCTTGGCTATTGAAACGTGTCTGTCCGTGGCTATGAGGTCGATTTGCATTCTCCTCGATTGTAGATCTTCCATTGATTTTATAAAACCAAGTTTCTCCATGGCCACTGAGGATTTACATTGGGACACCTGCACGACCACCAAACTCACAATTTTCTTACTTTCCATGTCCTGAAAATGGTAGGTGCAGTACTTAGCAGAAAATCTGGTGCTGTCACACTGTCCATCGCCGGTTAGCCTGAACCGTTTGTTGGGGAATGTACTTTCAATAGCCAATTGTTCAATTTTCCAAGCTTCACTAATGGCAGGGAATAGATAATCACATTGGTATTTTTAGTATTGCGTTTTAGAAATGAAATGGAGTCCCACAAACTGAAAGAAACTGGATAACTTTGTGAAACTAGAGCCACTGAAAAGTAAAGCTGCTGCACACAGTAGATTGCCAGCTGGCAGTTTCCCCAACATCGGTTGAGCAGACCATGAAAATGTTTTATGTAACTTTTTACAGGTGGCATGTATTGAGATTACTGCCTTGTGTTAGACGAGTCACGCTCACCAATGGCCTCCCACATACTTCCCCTCACACTGAATGTACACATTTCAGCATCTTTATAATCTCCATCAAGCTGCTGTCGAATACTATGTATCTGGCCTCTTTTATTAGACTGTCATCCGGCAACACTGTTGTTTTGGACTGAACCGTTGTGGACATATCAGCCAAACTGGACATACTATAGTCAATATCTTTGTCTGATTCGTCGGTCAATAGTGTTGATGCTTCAGTCTCTGTCATTTCAACATCTGTTACTTGACCATGGACAGGAGAAAATATCAATGTGGACTGTTTGTTTGGGGCATTTTTTTTGCGGGTGTCGACAGTGTCAAGTACTCATCGAGTAATGTAAAACTATCTTCTATAAATTCAATTTCACCTTCATCTGGCGGAGCAGGCGCATTGTAGCAGTGGTCCAAAAAAACTTTGCTGGATTCGCCGGTCATATTAAATTCTTTTTCTGGCCATTGGACATAGGCATCTCGAGTGTGAACACACCGCGCCTCAATTAATAGTTCCTCCCTGGTGAAAACAGTTTGGCAAGCAACATCTGTCATTTCTATCGCTGTCTGTGTCTGCATAGTCCGTACTCCATTGGGCAACTACAGAACAGATAGGAAAAGGGATGTTCAGTGCAAATCCAACATACAGTGTTGTACAATTTACATTAGAAAAAGCATATAATGAAGGCCTCAGCACAAAACAATTGCCAACAATATAAAGTGTTTATAACTAACCTTATTTTTATTTCTTTTCATTGAAACCTTCTTTACTCTAACATCAACATCAGCAAGCTGGCGCACCGACTCAGATCCACATGCCTCCGGTTCAATATACTGATCTTGTATACATCCCTACAAAAAATAGTATCCATTTAAAATAGGTCATTTGCATTACACATGTAATCAGACCAACTTTCTTTCATTAGATGGTACTGTCAGTACGCATACCTCTGGCTCTGGATCAACTGCAAGGTCTGGTTCCGAAACAATTACAAGGAATAATGTAATTGTAGAGGATGCTGCAGCATCTCCCTGAAACACAGTACTTGCATTAGTAAGGATGAAAATATTGGAAACTGGACACACAATTTGGAAAGACGACAAAGGTACATATCAATAGTAAAGTAGGAATGGAACATTGTGTAAAATAATTACACGATATGTAAAGATGATCAGATGATCTCGTCCAATTGAACTGTGAAGACACATACCTCTGGCACCGGATCTACTACGAGGGATGTTGTAATTGTAGTGGATGCTTCAGCATCTCCCTGAAACACAGTACTTGCATTAGTAAGGATGAAAATATTGGAAACTGGACACACAATTTGGAAAGACGACAAAGGTAGATATCAATATCAAACCACAATAAACCTTATGTAAAGCAATGATACATTGCGAAAATATGATCACATTATCTAGAATTCCGTGCATAAAACCAGTCTGGAACAGAATAGCTAGGTAAGATTACCTGATCGCGCTCGAAGTGGTTGATGACTCCAGGCAAGGCATGGATGTTGAATCTTGTTGCTTTATATTCAGTGGATAGTCATGGAGTTGTAAAGGGAAAGTATTATTCGATTTAGAAATTCCAACATTAAAAAGTGGCATGTAAGGAGACTGAATACGATAAAATTATGCTTATGTAAATGCATAATATAGCATAGTTATCTGTCCCCATAAAACAATTTTCTATGTGTGTTCTAAAAAACAAGGACTGATGTTTAACAAAATAGTCATTATTTAAACAGCCATTCAATCACATAAATATCGAAAGTATTATAAGTGACATTTACACCGAAAATACAGCCGTAAAGCTACATCCGGAAGCGTGTCTCACCTGTGGTGGCATGTGAACGAAATTAGTCGGAATAGCGTTTGGGAGCAATTTTCGAGTTATTCTCAGTTGATTCCTCTTTGTGTACAAGGATGTGTCGTACATGTGGGTTGAAGTGCAAGCTGCAGATGCGGTATCAATGACCCCTCTTTTCCTCCAAGACTTTTTTGACTCTACTTTCAAGCTCTGCTGGTGGATATCCGCAATATATGACCCATTCTCTTATTCGATTAACTGACTTAGGGAATACATGCATTGTAATGCCTTTGGATTTGTCATGGGTCTTTGAAGGGCAACCGAAAATAGAACATGCAGGCATTGTTGTAAATTCTGCAAAATAAAGGTCAAAATTCTTAGAATTTCTTTTAGCATAAACATGTGAGAAAGAATGAATTGGACCATACATTGTTCATTGCACACTTTCTTTTGGGCAGCACAGCAAAAGCAGTGCAGCGTGTGCGGCTGTACTATGGGATAAATTTCACAAATGATTCATTGATGTGTTGAAAATCCTAACATGTGACTCGTCCCTTGAATGTTCTATCATGCACAAAAAGGAAAAATGCTTATACTATAGACACACTCCGCGACGGATGCAATACGATGCCAATTGACATTGATAAAAATGGATATATTGATAACATAACAAAAGAAACTCAAGTCAAAAGCAGTGAGACAAATAACATAGCACTACTGAGTACGCTACTTCGAAATAGATATAGATTTACAAACGAAGGAGATATGATTAGGATACATGCCCTTACCTTGACCAACAAACAGTTCGATTCAGCAAGCAGAGTAATTAGTGGCAGGAGAAAAGGGAGATGTTCACAGGTAGCACACTGACGAGTTCACTTGAAGCGGTCACAGAGTAGCACGTTCACGAGTTGACTTGCAGTGCTCAAAGATGTTCTCATGGTAAATATCAAGTGGTTTATAAAGAATAACAAAAAGGGGTGTTTTTGTGAATGAATGACGTGTATATGTCGTGGTATTATTTGTATTGCAGGGCCAGGCCACGTGAACAACGGCCCCTGGGCCTAAGATACCTTTTGAAGTGTACATGGTGTTTGGCTCCTTGGCCTTTTCGCGCCCGTGACAGCACCCCATGGAAGTGCACATCCACTGGTGCGAACTGCCTTTGATAGTGGGGGGGATGGATTGGCCGGGGGCGTGCAGACAAGGCACCGGAACACTGCGGAATGGAGACACACTTATGTGCATTGCAGGGGCATGGCTTCCTTGAAGGGGAGCCTGTCTGGAGACATGGGGTCTGAGGAGGCCATGTGAACAATGGCCCCTCGGCGTTAGATACCTTTTGAAGTGTACATGGTGTTTGGCACCTTGGCCTTTAGCGCCCGTGACACCACCCCATGGAAGCGCACATCCACTGGTGCGAACTGTCTTAGATAGTAGAGGGGGGATGGATTGGCCGGGGGCATGTAGACAAGGCACCGGAACACTGCGGAATGGAGACACACTTGATTCACTTAAAAAATGAAACAACCATTGATAAAAAATATGTTGTGTTTTATTTGGTTTCTTATTTTGATGGCACATAAATACTAAACTTTGTAAAGGTCTAGTTGCAGCTCAGCGAGGGAAAATCCCCTCTACTGACCGCTGTCACTGGGGAAAGTTTGTCTAATGGCACCAACGACACAGGCAGGTATTACTTGTCGAACGCGGTGTCCAAGCCTTTCATGAAGCCACCATGCGTACGAACGATAGGCCACCAGCCAGTACCACCTGTGAAAGAGAAAGATACAAACTGTTTTTAAATGAACAAGATAAGTGTATTAAACCTTAGTTGTCAATTACAATTCTTGTATCCAATGGTGTTTTTGCCAGGACAAATGCTAAATAGACACTGCACAATATTGAACGACTTTTATGCGACTATTACTAGAGAACTGCAAGACTAAACTGATATGACAATGATATATTGAAGTTACGAGAATATAGGGGACAACCATGAAATAGTAGTGGCCAAACTGACAACACAACCAGACTATACTTACTTGTTATTAAGAGGGCGAAGTTCATGCATAAGCACCATCAAAATCCTCAACACCGACCGTGTGAGGCAGGCTGCCGTGAAGTCTGGCAGCTCGGTTACGCATTGTGGCTGTGGATCGCCTTGCGATATGTGGGACAAGCATCCAGAGTTTTGTCGGCAGCAGCAGTTCTCCTCCTCGGTTGACATTAGCGCGCACCGATTGCAGGTACACCAGGTGGAAACACTGTCCATGTGACTAGGCCCAGGCTCTTCATCTGTTGAGACGTCCGCGCAACTATCGTTCAAAGCCCCATCGTTTAGACAGCTTTCTCTTTCCAGTAATTCCTCCTCAGAATACTCGGGCTCGTACAGGTATTGTATTATTGTTGCCATTGTGTGGTAAACAAACGAAAATAATTTATTGCGGTGGTACTGGTATCTGTTCACACGGGCTACAAGCAACAAAGGTAGCTGACCAGAGCACAGAAACGAGTCACAGAATACTCAAAGAAATACAGTGAAAGGAATGGAAAAGAAAACCTGCTGTTGTGTGTTGTGAAACAGTCTGTATATACTTATCGAGGAAAGGGCTTCCTGCCGTTTCCATGGCGACACGTCATTGGCATTGTGAAATGGGCGGTACGTGTCTAGTGATGTCAGGCTCAGGGGCGGGGGATATGGTTTAGTGCCGCAAACGCAGGTCACTCAGGGTGATGCAGCAAGTGATAAGATTATCACAAAATGGCCACGGCCTGCTGCCTGATTTCGCTTGTATTCAAGAGACGAAAACTCGGGTAAGGTGCATAGGAAATGTTTGTACGATCGATTGACTTATGGTTAAAAACACATGGCCGAACCATAGGGACAATAATGTTTCTGACCGAACCATTCCTTTAATGTAATGTCTTTCAATGCGTGCAATCAGTGGTGTCACAGACATGTCACATGTCAGGCTCCGTTCGAAAGTGATAGGTGGCCCTGAATGCGCCATTTGGGCATGTAGGTGTGCGCAGGTGTTTTCTCTCACTCACTCTAGCTCTAGCTATTTTTCCCTCCCCGTGACTCCATACCCCACCTATGCCCTCGCGACCTTTCCTTCTTGAGCCTTAAAATAGCTGCATTGTTCTCCAATTCTGGAGAAACAGAAAGCACTCCTCTGGGCCCGGAGAAAAGAAACTTGCACTGCAGTAAGCAGGTAAGAAAAGGAAACCGAAATCACAGCTTTACTGGCCAACAAGACTCCGGATCTTGCCGTCCCTGATGCCAAGTGTCATCGGGTACACAGCAACCCCCAAGAGTCTTATGGGCGTGGGGCCGTTTTCAGGGGTTCAGAAGCAAAGTCTGTTTTCTAAGCTGTCCCTAAATGTCTCCATTTCGTTTTGGTTTTTGATTGTAAACCTGCCAACATGTGTTTAAAAGTGCGGGACTGGGCAAAGCCTGTGTAGCGGATTATCACACGGCACACTCCAGCCAGCAACATCTTCCACTGACGCTGAAAGTGGCGCACAATAAAACACACCTTTTTATTTTTATTTGAACCCAGGGTTCTTTCTTGGGAAGGCACCCAATCTGTCTCACACCCACCTTGACAAATACCCTGTGTCGCATTGGACCATGAACCAGGCCGGTGTGTAACAATGAGATATTTATTTATTTTTAGAATTCAAATGAAGAATCAGAGAAAAACAACATTTAGGGCAGCAGCCACTGTGGTGTGACAATACAAATGCAAAAACCTATAACATGGTTAATTCAACGCCTAACACTAACTAGAGACACCTGTTTAATAAAAATGGAAACAAAATCACTTTACGTCACATTCATAGATGACATATAGGTTAAGCACTCCCCCTGCAACACTTCCCTAAACACCTGCTGACTAAATTCTGTGTGGGTGGAAAGCAGTGGCAAGGAGTCGGTCTAAAGAGGGAAAAATCAGTTTTTGAATTGAGCCCACCACCCCAGAATGGGAGGCCAAATCAGAAATGTAAACCCTCAAAAGGAGCAACATGGTATATTCGGATTTACTGGTTACTTATAGATCAGTTTACACTTGCGGGAGGATAGCTTGGACTGAAATTCATGTGGCTGTACTAAAGAGGCAAAGAAGCTTACAGGCAACTGAGCAGGGCACTAAACAACATGACTTTGAGAAAGGAAAACAATGCAGCCAAATCACACACTGCCGAATGGCAATTTCTTATTTCAAACAGGCTTTATGCTGGCAAATAGCTACGAAAATGGGCTAAGCAATCAAAATCCGAAATCGGTTTTTGGGATGGGAAACAAAGACACAGAACAGATAGGATACTGAGGGGAAGAGATAACTCTTTCTAGGATGAAAATATGGGTTTTATTATGGGAAAGGCAAATCGGATTTCTAAAGAAAAGCAAATGACACAGACAAAATCGGTTTTGTTAGCACAATGATTAGTTCTACTGAAACTATATTTTAAGGCTATAATGAGTAAAAACACTTGACAAAATGTGTTACTTTCGAAGGGCAACAATAATGAACGTGAAGTTTCAATGGGGAATTAATTAATGTATTCCAAATGATACTAGGCCCTTACACAGGTAACTGAATGAAATAGAACATAAATATGCTAACAGATATAGGTTAAACAGATTCCTCTAGGGAAAAGGTAAACAGAGGATACTAGCAATTTGGAAAATGACTAGGTTTTTATGGGATTTTAATAGGATTTGAACAAGATGCAAGGTAACAGAACGGGATATGCAGTTTTGGGGTACTGGATGATATGATACTTACAAGGTACACTTGGTTTGGGCCTTTGGACAGCCAGCAATGTCTCTGGACAGCGGGGCCAAGATTATGGTCACAGTCAGCGGGGTAAAGAGATCTGGTTACTGGGTCAGCTAGACTCTCTGGGATGGGTCAGCTGGTCAAAAGGTCTGGTCCCTGTGAACAGCAGGATGGGTAAGCTTTGCAAAAGGTCTGGTCCCTGGATTTTCCCGAAGGGGATCAGCTGCCTTTCCTTCTTTCCCCCTGGATTATTGTGTAGATCTGGGTCTGGATAGGTGGTTCTGCCTGGATCTGGAGTCTTGGAATCTTGAAGGGTGAATTTTGAATGTTGAATATCCCTTTGTTGCCCTGTCTACCCTTTATATAGCCAGAATGACTTTAGAGAATTTTACAATCTGGGCGGAAATACCTTGGATTTACCCCCTGAATGGGATAGGCCAGGCTACTGGGGTCACCTCCTCCCTCTGGGCTGATTGGTTCAAAGGAAGTGACCTCACCTTAGGTGTGTGCATTTTATGACTACCTTTGTCTCACTAGCCTAATTTTTCAGAAAAGGAGTTATGGAATATAAGTTCATATTTACAGTAGTCACCATCATAAATATCAGATAGGTAGTTCCCATATTTCACAAGGAATATGCCGGTTCCAACGCCAAGTCTGTGCGATGTTGCCTTGTCCCTTGGCACCATTTCGCCGATGTCAGGAGAAACCTAATATCTACAATTCTGCAAAAGGCTACACATATGCATAAAAGTATTTGGCATATTTTCCCCAAGTTTAATGTCTCTGCCATTTATGCTTCACACCGAAATACATTTTTTTGTCATTCCCGTTCACGAGGTGCTAGGAACAAGTGCTTAGTCTCTTTGGGTTTGTCCATAACTCACATAAAATGCTGGCATAATATAACAGTACTGCTTATTCAGGGCATTGGGAGAAATATGAAATGTTCTCTAAATCAAATGAGCTGGATTTGTCCCAAATGTGAGCGGTCTACCTCCTAGGTCAGCTTGGACAAAGGGTTTCCATGACTCCACTTTGAGGTCCTCCAGTGGGTGCTGTGGTGAATGTAGAGGAAATCACATCTCCGGGCCAAAAACACAGGACCCAGTCATCTCCATTGTATTTGAGGGCAGTCCTGCCGGTGAGTCTGGTAGAACCCATAATTATCACACTATCAGTGCCATGAGAACAGAGCACATGCCTTCGCAGCCTTAGTCACGGGTAGGTTGGAAATTAGCCTTGATACCAAACTGGTTTGACAGGAATTTATGGGCCTCAGCCCGGCTGTTGAAGAGCATACTCCATAACTTTGCAGCCGTTCTACCTACATATTCAATTGTGTTTCTGTGCGAGCCATGGGATTATTTTACATTTAGCTTTCAAAGAGCAGTTTTCTGCTTTGCAAAAGCAGATTTACAAATGTTAATTTTCTTACATGTTGATTTCACATATTGCGATTTTTCCAGCAATATGTGCTAATTTGTAATTAAAATTTAAATTTGTATTCAAAAAAGCTTTTAAAGAGATGGTCAGTTTCTGGACACAAAGATATGCTGCAAATAGTTTCTTGGTAATTGACACGAGGCAAGAAAGATAGCCACACATTAACTTTCCTTGGTAGTAATTTGCGTGCACTGGTTTATTTCAAAGTAAATCCAAGCCGTGCAGACTTGAGACAGAATTCTTTGCTTTTCCTGGACTTTATGAAGGAAAACAATGCCGTTCTGGGAGGGATGGTCTGATCTTCTGGCAACTGAATGAAATACACAGGCTGGGCTGTGTTTTAATGTAGCAAACTGTGTGATGTTTAAATGAAATGAAGCACAAGTACGATGCTGTCTTAAATGCAGGTCATTTTCTTGCGCCATCATGAGTCTTTAAATGACCCAACAGCACTGCAGAGCCATTTTGACTTTAAGCTGTTTTCTCCGGATTCACGGGAAACACCATGCAGCCATTCTTGGGGTGACTGTGTTCAAAATTTCGCCCCACGTGTGCTGAGCAGACAAAAGCACAGCCGATTTTGGATGTATATTGAACTGCAGTTTTGTGATGAAGGGAATTTCTGTTGGGGCTGGTAAATGTACCCCACACATGCAATGATTCCTTACAGGAATTCAAGGCCAACATACACACCCTTAGCACTTCAGAATTCGATATCAGTATATCATCATGTTGACCTTCAATATTACAACAATGCACTTTACTAGGAATGGGGTGCTTTCATCCAGTTCTGCAAACATGTCCAAGTGTTACACATGTTTCCAAAAAACAAGTTTCTTTGTTATTAATCTTTGACAAGACAGGAGGTTTCCTAATTCAGGGGTGGACTGGGAACCAAAAGAGGACCTGGAAATAATGTTCAAAGTGGCCACATTTTAAACATTTTCAGAAAGCCCAACCCTTTTCCTATGAGAAAATGTGCAAATAAAATAGGTTACCACACAAATTAGGGCCAGGGTGGACAGGCCTACTGGGAAATCTCCAGATTTCTCGGTAGGGTAGTCCACCCCTGCTAATGTTAACCATTACCTTATCCAAATTTTCCCGATAGGAATGAAACAGTACACTTTAAAGTACACTTGAAAGAACATCTTTCATGTGTAGCATTTAGAGTACTTACTCAGCTACTAATGAAGCAGAGGCATGGCCCCCAGAACAAACAATTCGCACAGGGTACACAAACACAAACATACGTGCAATGATTCCTACTTCCTTTTTCTTTGCTGCTCGCCACAGCAAATAAGAAGCCCACATTTCAGTATTCACTACTTATTTCTGTGTAATGGCTTGTAAAGAAGAGGGTTGTAAAGTTTGTGAGATTTGAGGACAAGGAATGGTGGCTGGACACCCAATCTTTTTGGGACCAGCTATGCTCAGGCCATGAAAGCCTTTTGACATGGGAAAGATAACATTTTTATGCAAACTGAGCCTTCCGAGGTGAGACGCCAAATTGAAGGATTGTGTACTCTGAACTGCTTTTCTTTTTCTTAATTTTGTTCTGTTTTTTTTCTTTTCTCTTGTTTTATACATGTGTTTTATACATATGTAATGTAATACGTACTGCTATTTTTATTTTTATTTTGTAATTTTGTGAAAAGTCGAGTTCTTTGACTAAAACACAATAAATAAAAAAATCAAAGTCCCCATGGTGTCCACTGAACTCCCCCCCCCAGATTTTATGTGTTTCCTACGTCTGTGGGTTGAGCGCCCTTCCCCTGGTTCGAATATCCCTTCCCCACTTTTGATACCAAAACCTGCCTTGTCAGAGAGAAAAGCGTAGTGATTTCCTGAATTTCAAGTCGTTCTCTTTTCTTTTCAGGATTAGAAGGGGAGTGCTGTAGTTTTGGTCAGTTATGGGCGGCACCCTTTGACCATAGCGTGGAGTTTCTTTGTAGAAGGTTGGACAGGGTTCGTTATGAAACAGATCTTAAGTTCCATATAGGGCAATTAATGCATCGTTCTTTAAATTCATGCACTGTTTTATACAACATGCGCTAAGAAAGGAGTGCATGTGAACATGTTAACTTGACTGGGTAAGCAAAGAGAGCTGTATTCTGACTTTCAATACAACAAGAGAACTACAGCATCACAGACACTAAATGTATACCTGTAGAGTGATCATGGGCTCACATAATATCTTTTACAAGAGCAAGATCATTTTTGAGTTAGTGACAGAAGTGATGCGCAGGACATGAATCAGGTACCCCCCCTCCCTCGCATATTTGAGAAGTATGAGCAGAGCTGCAAATGTGCTAAGCAACAGGATCCAAGACAAAGGTTGAGAGAGAGGGTCGGAAGCCCGACTTCAGGAGCTTCACGAGGGAGCCAGAGTTCAGATAAATGCATATTAAGGGTCTTACTCTCTGCATGAACTTTGTGCTGACCTGTCTTTAAGGTGATTGGTCAAAACCCCAGAAATCACAAGTGCACAAATGACGCCATGTTCTTTCCAACGGGCGTTTGAACTAATGTTTGTCCATTTGTTTTACAGGCGGGCACCTCCTGGCAAATGCAAATATAAACCGATTCCGGTCAAATTAAAGAGTAAACGCGTACCTTTTGTTCCACAAGAAAGTAAGTTTGTAAGGCTTAATTCTGTCGTTATCATAAGACGCCATGCTTACTGTGCACAGATTAGTTTAATTTATCAGAGCTTTTTTGTTGTTACTTGCTTAAGTATGATATTTGAGCTCTGTGCCAAACCATGTATTCAATCATAAAACTGTACTAACTGTGCGAGTGACCTGCTCACATGAAAGGCGATATCTTGACATTATCATTGTTGTTGAACTTACTGAAAACAAAGTCAGCAGTTGCCACGCCTCCTCTTTAACCTGTCACGACATGTCCCGATGCGTGGCCACTCAATGAAGCACCTGTGTTATATTCATGCCGCATCGCCGAGATACGAAGCTCACTCCATGGCCTGGGTCACATGGAGACCATCGAAAGGGGCGTGGCGGTAATGACGAGTATAACTGGCACGTGTATTGGTTTGCATGTGGGGGCTTCAGTGGGTCAGGAACTAAATCATTTCCATTCTAGAGCAGGCAGATACATTTCATTCACACGACAAGAATTATCACTAGAGCCCTAGAATTAAACTAGAATTTAAACCACGCAAAGTCAAGCAAATATAGCCTTATTCATGGAATTATCTGTGCGTACAACGCAGGTTTGGGCGCCGTTCTGCCTGAAAATCCCTGTTTGAGGTATGGGGATTTTCGGGCAGAATGGCGCGCAAATCTGCGTTTTACGCGCAGATAATACCATGAATCAGGGACTTAGTCTGCACTTCCTATATGGCAGACCTGTAGAGTCACCCATTTCTTCTAAGTCCACTTGATAAGAAAGTATTTAATTCCTGAACACTTGTCCAGCACCCTAACTCACAAATCTGCTTAAACCGGTGGGACATAATACACCCCTAGTTTACCACAAGGATAAATTCGGGATCACTGGGTATCGTGTTATGTGTATCAGTGTTATATCCAGTGGTCGAAGTGGGCGGGAGTGGTCGGGAGCGGTGCTCCTCTACTTTTAATTAAGTTTTACCGTTCCTATACTTTTATTTTAAAAAGAAACAGCGGTTTCGTCTTAAAATAAAAGTGTAGGAGGAGGTTAGAACTTGCACTTTCAGTGCACTGCACAGGACGTTTCCTTAAAGAGCAGGCACATGTGTTTTGGGGTTTTTATTGTGCATGGGGGGGGCACGGCAATGGAGTCTGTGGGGAGTGGTGCATGCCATTAGGGAACATAGCTCCACTACTTCTTTTCGTACACTTCGACCACTGGTTATATCTCACATCTCCTTTAACTGGATTTGTGACCAATCTGACATATATTGAGAGAGGTATTATCAGTTTTGGGCACAAACAAATATGCCACATAAATGTCCATTAGGCCTGAGTGGACTTTCTCAAAAGTGATCCACAAGCTCGCACTGATCTCCAAGTGAGATTCAGGTAAGATCGCTGGTTCCCTTAGATTTTTCTCTTCCTCCCAAAACTCCTTTAAGCGACATATATCTTCCGGGAAGTTTGGCAGAAGTTCAGGCAGGTTCTGGTTGATATTTTGCAAAACTTCAAAAGGAACTTCAAAAGGAAGGGAAAAGAATTTTAGGAGAAATTGGGGAGGAGGTAAGAATCAAAACGTAGTTAGGAAGAGGAAATTGAGTCCTGTGCATCTGTGAATAAGTACATACAAATGATCCCAGTTTCCAAAACAAGAGTACTACAAATAGAAAGACATGTAATATGTTCCACTGTTTTGTGGGTGCCATTCACCACTAGAGCTGTAGGGCATGGTATGTGGCCCTGTGGGAGATATGAGCAGGAGAAAGTCAACCTCCCTTAAAGAGCCATAACTGTGGGCCATTGGGTGAATCTTGAACTGTGAAATTAGAAAGTACTTAAGAAGATCTCCTCGGTAATAGTGGAACACTGCCATGGTTGGGGACGCCTTCTCAAGAAGTGAGCGTAATCATTTACATAAGTTGCCGATGTTTTACAGTGCCATATATTTTAATATGTTGTAAATGCGAAATGCTGTTACATACATCAAAGCAATGTCAACGAATTTCAGAAATATATGTGTACATTTAACACTTTCTTTATCTTTACGATGTTTCGGGAAAGGCCTTCCTCAGGTAAATTGCAACAAACCAAGAACATACTAAACTTAATGCAAATGTAACAGAATACAACATAACTATGGAAAAAAAAGAGATTAGCATATAAAATGCAATTCGTACCATCTTCCCCATCATATCATTTGTTGTCCCAAAGCTAGAACTATGTATGTTTCAAGAACTAATGAATACATTCCTTACATGATAGACATAGAAGTGTATTAGGGGTCCACTGAAGCTTGCAATAAAAAAGTGACCAGTAGTAGTCCAAAAAGGAGCGCACACCAGGCAAGAAGTAACACTGTTTATTAAAGCATATGGTTAGACATATGTTAGTTAGACATGGTTGGAGCAAACAGACCTGCCCTCTCTGAGCACATGCCCTCCCCGTGTGGTGCCACATTGCTTCCCGCTCCTCCCCGCAAACAGTTTGCAATTAGTTATGATATAATTGTGCTGACCTCCAGGTCTTTATTTGTCTGCCATTGGTCAGCACCAGAAATGAAGGAACACGACACACCCTGAACTAGTGGGAAGACCCTGAACTAGTGGGAAGGGAGACATTCACACAGCACCTGCCGTATGTTAACCATTGCAAACATTATTGTGGACACTCTGTGGGCTTGTTAGTTTCCAGGGACACCAAAATTTACTGTCTGATTGGCTCTTCTTCGTGTGCACCTCCATTCCGCATCCTTGTTCCCATACCCACTGGCCAGGGAGCGATTTGAAACTGCCTTGGTGTGATGTGAGAGCCTCTCTGTATTTGATCAGTTTCCTCAGCTCCTGTGAGTAGTCGCTTAGTAGTTGTCGTTGATTAAATCACCCGGTTCTGTTCCCAGCGACTGCAGTCTGCTGGAGACATGCAGCCTGAATTCTGCTTCCCCCTTCCCTCAGTCATGGCGCATGTGCTGTGTGTTCAAGTCTGGCCCATGGGCTGAGGCCCACCTGTGGTGCCCTCATAAAGTGTGCTTACCTGCAGTTTTGCTGCCTTCGCCTATATGTGGCTGGTTCCCTCTTATCCACATTGTGTTATTTACAAAGTGTCCCCCTTTTTCCCTGCTAGGGGTGTGTCCCACCACCCTATACTCCTTATTCCCACAATTGATAGGTGCGTCCCCCTGTCTGGCGCTGAATCAGCACCTTCATTACATCTCCCTCTTCGATCGAACTTTCGATCTACAACTTCTTTCCCATCATCTCCGTACTTCGTTCCTTGTTCATCCACAGCCGTGTTACCCTGTCCATGTCCCCTCTTTCTTCCTTGTACCCTTCTGGTCTGTCCCCAATTATTAGACAATCCGGTCCATCTAGGGAGCATGCCACCGAAAAAGCATCATAGTCTTCTGCATTTGGTGGGGGTGCTGGAAGAACCACATGCACTCCATCCTCCCCCTCATTCACCTTAGGCAGATGCCTTTCTTATCTGCTATCATCATCACCAATTTTATTAGCAGACATTCTATACCGTACTTTTCCTTTGCAACATGTGCACTATTTGATGATCCACTGTCTGACACACAGAAGGCAATGAGCATCACGTAGAGCACAGGGACTGTTACTTTGAACGTGGCCGCTAGCTACTGTGGCACCCAAGCAAATAGTCAGTCCATCCACCTGTCTGTGGTGGTATCATGTGTTTCTTTTACAATTTTTTCATGTAATGTACGTATCTCCTGGACAGCTTCTGTGAAAGTTCAATTGGCAGCATAGCTGGCAGTATTGCTGTGCAACTGGTGCTTCCAATTTTGTGGCACACCCTGCCCTCCATTGCAATCATTAAATCAAGAACAAATCTATTCTGTAGGGCCATCAGCCGTTCAGTCCTTTTTTGGTTGCATTTGCCTCGCAGCAGGTAATCTGCAGCCATTTGGCATTGGTGGCGGCTTGCACCCCAGGAAGTAATAGAGAGGTGAAGAAAACTGATGCTTTGTTAAAAAGTCTTCAAAAGTTCAGACTCTGGGCTGATTCGGCAGATATATAGTTGCTGCTCATTTTTTTCTCACCACTTGTTCTTGCTTGCCTCGCACCTCCTTCTGGTCTTTTCCCTTGTTCCCCTGCCATGGTGTGGAAAGTTTGTTGAAACGTAACAGGTCCACACAGGGCATGACCAATGCAGGGTTGTGAATGGTCACAAGTGCGCATACCCATCCCCAGACTGGAGGCAGCTGGACATATGCTTTGAATCTGCATGCCCACCAGACGTCCATCACCGCCCCTGTCCCTTTTTGCAACGCCGAAATGCTCATCATCCTCTCACAGGCAGTGTTCATCCCTAGTATAGCCATCCCTGTTGCTATGAAACATAGAGCATGGTGTGTGTGTGGTTTTATGTACACTGGACGGTGTTTCTCATCTATCCATGTCAAGGCATGTACATTCATATTCCATATTCCACTGCATTTGTCATTTATTTTCTTCACCACCCTTTCTTCATATCCCACTATCCCTTCTGCATGGTACTGCATCATCCCCTATTCCCAACTCCCATTGTGAAACACTGAGCTTCCTATTTGCATCAGGGATCTGGTGTAGCACCATGGGCTAGCATGCCCTGTTGAGGTTTTGCAATATATTCTCCTGTGGGCAGTAGCCAATTGTTCCCCCCTTTGCACCCCATCTGCATTATATTCCAGTATTACATACTTTGTTGCCTCTTCTCTGGTCATGCTTTCAAGTTGTATGTAATCATCCACATTTACCTCCTCCCCTTCGTCTATCCATTGCACTTTCAGCTGGGTGCCCCTGAAACGACCCCAAAGTGTTACATAAGGACAAGTGCATTAAGCATCCCCCATCTCTGCTGCTACTTAATGTGGCAGGAATTGTTTTGGTGTCCCTGTAACATGCAGGATGAGCGAGCGCACATAGCAAATGCCATTAGAGATCTCTGGCCCCCCCTTTTTCATCTTGTAGTACCACACGTTTCCAGATGCTGTGTCTCCCCCCTCTCCAATGGAGTCATAGAACTTCTCAGTGCTAAATATGCTTCTCTTACTGCATGTCTCCTTTCCATTGTCGGTGGGCACATCCCTACCTTCTTTGCAAGATAGAAAACAGAAGAGGAGGAAGAGAGAACAAGAAAGAGACAAAGCAATTCTATTCCTATATTTTTCAGATCATATTTGTACTTTCTTCCATTCCCCCCACTTGTGTCCTGCCCACCTCCTTCCCCTCCTGTGGGCTTTCTGTAAAGTGTGATACCAGTAAAGAATGTCAATGATAATTGCATCATACTTCCCATCAAGTTGCGTTTCTCATTTGTCCTTCCATTGTGCTTCTGTTGACCTTGTGAACGTCAGAGATGTGTATCCATGCCCCCCTTTCTTTCACTTTCACAGCTGTGGGTGTCGCGTACACAACTTCGTAAGGAAGAGTGAACCTTGACTCCTGCCACCTATGTACAACATTACGGACAAGTACTTTATACCCCTGGTAGAGGAGCTCTGCTTGTGGGAATTCTTCCTCTTTGTGGGCACTTGTCTGTTCTTCAATGTTGGTCGGCCAACTTGTTGAACATTGAACCTGGCGGGAAATGTTTTTGCGGCCAGTTGTCATTTCAGTTAAGTATGTTTGTAGCTCTTCTCCCAGAACCTGTGCCGTGGAGTAAGCGTCCGAAATTAGACCTGCAGGAGGAACAGGTACATGGACCCTCCTGCCAGTTACAATTTCATGCAGAGTCAAGTGGTGATCCACACGGGGTGAGTTGCGAAGAGCAAAACGAGCTAATGGGAGGCAATACAGCCAGCTTTTGCACAATTTCATTGTTAGGTTTGCTAAATGTTCTTTAAGCAAGCCGTTTAATCTCTCAACAAATCTGTTTGCCTGTGGCCGGTACACCATGCATAGCCTGTGTTTTATTCCTAGGAGGTGTGTTATTTTCTTAAAAAGGTAATTGGCAAAATGTTGCCAATTGTCAGACCATATCCCTTCACATACCCCCACCTCGAAAACACATCCAATACTAGGAACTTTAATGCCGATTTTGTATTGTTTTTAGCACAGGGCCCACCTCAATCCTGCGGGAAAATGGACAGACAACCTATAAGAGGTACATCTGTCTTGCATTGTCGAAATAGTCAATATGCAAGTGCAATATTCCCTTTACACTCTTCAAAGTATGGGTGGAAAAAAACTGCTGACACACCACGCAATTCCCCGTAAACTCTGCATACCATCCCTTGCTTATTTCTGCTGCTATGTGTTCTTTGGACACATGGGCGGGAAAGTGCACGTGGTCTAGTGCTACACTTAACAACCTCTTTGGCTTCACCGGTTGTCCTGAGCTGTTCTCCCTCCATATCAAGTCAGTGGTTGAGAGACAGCAACCACTTTGTATCCACAAATCATTTTCTTCCTGCAGCTTTATTATCTGTACAATCGGTATTGTGTTAAAGCGTTCCCGCTTTTCTTGCTCTTGACCCATTCACCTCTCTGCCACCAGTGCTTGCATCTTTCTTTTGCACCTGGATATAATCTCGTTGTCCCCTCTGGTAAATAGGCTGCTTCTTTTGCTTAGCTTGGCCATTTTGTTCCCTAAAGATATCTGGTCCTTCTCTCCTGTGTGGGTGGCACATTTTATTATGGCCTTCTCCACTGGTAGCTTCAATGCCTCAATCAGTCACCTGAGCAACTCAGCAATTTGTACCAGAGACCCACCACTTTTCCTGAACCTCCTTCTCTCCCATCGTGCTAATCCTGAATGTATTGTGGATGTCACAAACACTGAATCCAAAAATATGTTAGCTTCATGCCCTGCCGCTATGTTGAATGCACTTATTATGGCCACTAACTCTGCTGCCTGTTCTAATGCAATGGTAACCTCTGCTGGGATGCTATTACATACTCCCCATACTAGTAGCACCCTATCACAGCCTCAGTATGTCTCCCTTCCCTATTGGGGTCTATACTTGAAGACACATCAATGGAGACAAGGTCCGCCCCTTCCATTTCTTCATCCTTGACCCGTATGTTCCCTTCCATTCTGTCCATTTGTGCTGCGCAGTCGTGCATGTAATCTCCTTCCTCTGTGGGTTCTGCTATGAATGTTGCTGGGTTTACAATGCGACATCTCACTACCTCGATTGCTGGGTTTGTCAGTATTATTTCATACCGATGGCCCTTTGTGTCGTTCGTGTACATTTTGATTTTTTCAGAATGGCAAATAGTGAATGCTCCACATACAATACCACTGGGAAACCCATTGTAATTGTCACTGCCTTTTCTATGGCAAACTGGGTCTAGAACATCACTGTAATAAGCCAATGGTTTGTATGCTTGCGGCTTCTTTTGCGTGAGGACTGCTGTCATCACTGAGCCATCTGAGTGTGAAAACGAGTAACATTTCTCTTTCTAGTTAAGCGTGGCCAACACTGGTGCATGGGCAAATGCTCCCTTAATTTCCGTAAAGTTCTCATCCATTTCTGCGGTCCACTTTACTTCCCTTTTCTCCTTTTCTGCCTCTTTAACGGCCTGCAATAAGGGCTTTGTAAATGTAGGGTAGTGAAAAACCCATGACCTGCAGCAGTTGCATAACCCCAGGAACTTCTGCATCTCCTTTACCGTGTGTGGGCGTGAAGTCAGGTGAATTGCCTCTACCCTCTCCTGTCTTATCTTGCGTCCTTCAATGGAAATTATTTGCCCCAAGTACACAAGCTCCTCCTGGCAGTATTGTTGTTTTGCCTTATCCACCTTGTGCCCTTTGTCTGTTAGTAGTGTTAAGAGATGCACAGAATCAGCCCTACACTCTTCCTCAGTCTCGCTGCACACTAACAAATTGTCAACATATTGCATCACTGTACTCGACATTTGTATGTTGCTGAGGTCTATTTGTATCACTCTGTTGAAAATACTAGGTGATTTGCAGTACCCCTGGGGCAACCTAGTGGGTTCAAATTGGGTTCCCTGATGCGTAAATCCTGTCAAATATCTAGAAATGGGGTGTAGTGGGATGGAAAAGAAGGCATTCTTCAGGTCAATAACCGTGAAGTACTTTGCCTTTGCTAGAATTTTGCACAATATTGTAGCGGGGTTCGGTACTGGGGGAAACTCTGCTTCAACTACATCATTAAGAGGGAGTCAATCTTGTATAAATCTCCATGACCCACCATTTCTATATCGGGTAAATTGTTGTGTTGTATGGCGATGTGGATGTCTGTTTTAAGCCCTGCTGCCACATGGCATGCAGGGTCGAGTATATCCCTTCATCTGCTTCTCTGGACAATGGGTATTGTTTTGCTCGGGGAAGCAGCGCCCCTTCTTTTAACTTTGTGTTCACTGCCCCTACTCCATTTAATGCTCCTACATCATGGGGCTCTTTGGTCCATAATATCTATGGAACCCTTTTGAGATCCTCGTCTCTGTGTCTGTTCCCTCTTTTCACCAGTTGCGTAAGTATTGGCACCAGGTTTTCTACTACTTTCACTGGGCAGGGAATTTATAGCTGGAATACCATGTCTCCCTCCTCCTCCCCATTGGAGAACAGTTGTTCATCCGTTACTCCTGTTATGGTCAGTGTTGGGTCGATGCATAGCACCATACGCCATTCCATGTTATCATTGCCCGTCCCGCGTAGGATCACCATGTCTTTGCGTATCACTACCTCTCCGAGCTTTTTTGTGTCTTCCTTCTGGCACTGTGGTCTGAATAGGAATTCTGAAGCCAATAGGAACACCTTCCCCCGTATCCCCGGGACACATCCCAGCAGTATCTTGACCCGATACAAAAACATGCTAGGGTACATGGGTTTGCCTCACAGTGTGCTCTGAGCATGGGCTGCTATAAGGAGAGCAGCCACCCATGTGTAGTAGATGCCTGGCGTTGAGCACACCATCCCCTTTTCAGTGAATTATATTGTGGCGTTCAGTTTGCTGGGCAAGTCTCTTCCTAGTATATTAATAGGGGTGTCTCTGGAATACAATAGTGGTGCTACGGTGTGTTGCATCCCTATTGTTAGTGTTAGTCTTTTGTTACAGGAACTGCCACCACTGCCCCAGAGAAGCCCTGCATATCCATCACTTTGTTTGATAGTGGATATCCTGCCTTCCCTTATACAAGATTTGGTGGCTTCTTTATCTATGAGGAATGAGAATTCTCTTGGTCCTATTTTCACTGCTGCCTCAGGCTCCTCTTCACGACCATCAGTTACTGCTAGGACTCCACATGCTCAAGCTTTATGTGGGCCTCCCTAGTGTTGCAGGTTACTTGGTGGGAAAGGGAAAGGATTTCCTCCAACAATGCTGACCATGGTGTAGTGGGGTACCACGTTCTGTCCTAATGCCACTTTAATTCCTGCAGCTGGTGCAGGCAGTTGTTTCACACTTTGAGGTGTCATTCTCCTATTGGTCGACCCCCTTGAGCCTCCTGTGGCCCCTGCAGCAGGGGTGGCTGCTCTTGCTGCAGCTGAACTGGGTGGGGCGGAACCTGCTGCCACTGCTGTTGTGCCGTGATAAAATCTTTGCTGCTGTAACATTTGTATCGCTTGTGCCTCAGCTTGATGCCCGAAATGGACATGTGCACGCAAAATGCCCCATGTTCCTGCATATGAAACATGGTCCAAAAACCCTATACCCTGCCCTATGGTATCCTCCTTATCTTCCCCATTGCGGGTACCCTTTCCCCATTGAAAAGAACCCCCCTTGCATGTAATTTCCCTGCTGCAGGGCTCCCCACTGTGGCATGTACTGTGATAGCACCTAACTCCCCTGGTGTGGTGTGTTTCCCATGGGAAACCCTCCCTCTTGGGTGGGTGACACTGCATCAGCGTCAGATACAAGCATTGCCCCTTCCATTGTATGCCGTGCCAATTTCTTTTGCACCAATACGTTTTCTGCCTTTGCATCATTTTCTGCGACCTGCCTCTCACTCCTGCTTCCTTTTACAGTAGTGTACTATCATTGCCTGTATCTCTGGCCGTCCCTTCGCTTCTATCCACACAATCTTGTCTAACGATGCCTGGAAGTCCCTTGGTAATGCCTTGACCAGTATGTGGTAGAACAAGGGTATGCACTCGTCCCTGCACCTTCGTGTTTCCTGCAATCCAGAGATCATGCACCTGTTTTACATATCCTGCAGGGTCCTCATCAGGTTACACCTTATGTGTCACTACTGTTCCTATGTCATAGTTGTCTGGGCACATGCTTCTTAGGACCTCCCATACGTGTACTCGACAGTTGTTGAACAGAGCCCCATCTTGTGCGTTTGCACTTAATTTCACTTCCTTGCATCCAGTCTACTACCATATTATGTCCCCTTGATCTCCTATTATGGTAGCGACTAAACATTTCATATCCCCTATTGCCAGCGTCTTGAGTACCTATTTTCATTTGCTGGCCCCTGTCACAAGGGAGTGTAGACTGCCTATTAGGTTGTCTCGGTCCATTGTCTGTCACAGTACATAATGTGTACCCCATCTTCCCCTTTTGTAACAGCAGCATCTGCTTTGCCCTGGGCCCTGACCCCCTGCCCCTTTTGTGACCTGAGCCAGACCTACTTTTACCTTCCCCTTTCTACTGCGAAGGGAGGTTGACCAGTCTCTCCCGGACTCGTCGCTGCCCTGTTGTCTTCTCTGTTTCCTCACACCCCTCTTATCTTCGTTGGGGGTCCACTCGTCCCCCTCTCCATTACTACAGTCTCTCCCTACTCCTTCTTCTGAGGCCGCACTATTCTCGTCTGCTCCTTCTGTCTCCTCCTCTCCCTCTTCTTGTTCCTCATCATCCAGTCTAAATTGTATCCTCCCTGACAAACATTCCCCCTTGTCCCCCCTCTATTTTTCCTCTGTAGCTCCTCTTCTATCACCCTCTCTGCTTCATTAAACAATGCAGCCACCTGTTGTTGTGTGTTCTTCTCAATGTCCGCTCTGCTAAGCATTTCCTGTCACTCCTCTTGCATGCCTCATCCTGTTGTGTGTCGCTACGCTTCGTTTTCTCTGTCTTCTCTTTTTCCCACTCCAGGCTGTCTCACTGCGGGTTAGTATACCCTGCTGTGGGCTATAATGTTGCATAGACAACATAGGGTGGGGGCGGAGAACTTGGTCCGTCCTCTGTCCCCTCTCCCTCCTTCTTAATTTGCTCCCCCTACTTTTCCTCATACAGTTTGCAAAGCCCCAATATATTCTGCCTGTTCTTTAAGTTTTAGGCATTGTACTTTGTTAATAAGTATGAAAACATGTTTTCTATTATTTTACTGACAAACGTTCTCTCTGCGGGCTACTCCTGCACCCACTGAAAGTTATACTTTAGTATTTTATTGCGGTATTGGGGCAACATTTTACACATATGGTCGAGGGTGCAATCCTGATAGGCCGTTACCTCTCCCCTTTTTTCTGCTCCTCCTCTATTCCCTAATTACCCTAGACACCCCTCCCCTCTTCTCCTTTCCTTCCCATTTTATACTTCTTTCTCTGCAACACCAACACTTACCCTCAGGCACTCATCCATTTCCCTCTTTCACTCTGGCCCTCGCCCGAAGGCCCACCCATGCACTCTCATCCGACACACCGGCCTTCTCCTCAGGCCTGCCCACTCATTCCGGGTTAGTAAGTCAACAGCCCTCTCCATGGGCTTACCTTCCCCTATGCTAGTAAAGATAGGCGACGAACCGCGTCCACTCCTTCTGCTCACACCCACCGCTACAATGCCAAGTGCACTATTATACACTAGGTAACTGTTGGTGATGAGCCTTCCACCTTGGCCAACACCACAAAAGCAAATACAAATGAAAATGACTACCACGCGCGCGTCCTTCTGTTACTTTGAACTACTTCTTCATCAACCACATAATATAAAGACACCTGTCTCCCCTAAATGACGCAACTATACAATCACCGGCGCTACACGCAACTCCCATCTACTGGGGTTTGCCTCTCACTATGCACCTCTCCTTTTCTAGCGCAGTGGTGCCCACACACACACATCCACTCCCTATGGGGTGGCGTGTACTAAAATCTAAGACTACTGTGGCTGATCACGCTCCCACCCCGAGGATGTGTCCTAGACACCATAAAATACAATCCCTCCCACTCCATGGGCATGCAACCACGAGGCAGCGCTTTCTTGCACTGTTACACTCGAGCCCTCTTGACACTGAGCCTACGGTGCAGGCTCACTCCTCCCCTGCACACGAGCGGCACTCGGGACCTGGCAGACTTTTGTGAACTCGGCATCTGCAGGGCCTCCTTGGTTTTGCGCGTGAATCAGGACTCTGGTCGCCTGACCCGTGACCCTAGGCCGGGCGGCCAGAATACCCTCAGTTAACCGAGAGAACTGGGGATCTCGCGGAGGCCTCCAAAAATGTATTAGGGGTCCACTAAGGCTCTCAGTAAATAAGTTGCCAGTAGTAGTCCAAAAAGGAGCGCACACCAGCCAAGAAGTAACGCTGTTTATTACAGCTGGTTAAGCACAAATCAAACAGCACAGTGGAACAGAACTGGTTGATGAGAGATGACAAACTGGCTCACAGCAGACAGTACTTATATATTGCTGATACAATGTGTATACAACTAGAAACAGTTTCACTTCGAACTTCGCGTCTTCTCGGTTCTCACAAAGCTGACTGGTTAAAATACGCCATACCCCTATGGTTAGACATATTTTAGACATGATTGGAGCAAACAGACCTGTCTTCTGTGGGCTCATCCCCTCCCCGCGTGGTGCCACATTGCTTCCCGCTCCTCCATGCAAACAGTTTGCAATTAGTTATGACACAATTGTTCTGACCTCTGGGTCTTTATTCATCTGCCATTAGTCAGCACCAGAAAGGAAGGAACATGAGATACCCTGAACTAGTGGGAAGGGAGACAGTCACACGCCACCTGCCCGATGTTAACCTTCGCAAACACTATTGCGGACACTCTATGGGCGTGATACTTTCCAGGGACACAGAAATGTACTGTCTGATTGGGTCTTTTTGGTGCGCCCCTCCGTTCTGCATCCTTGTTCCCATACCCACTGGCCAAGGGGCGATTTTAAACCATCTTGGAGTGATGCGAGAGCCTCTATGTATTTGATCGGTTTCCCCAGCTCCCATGAGTAGTCGTGGCACTGGCTTGCCGACTTTGATTACGTAACCCGGTGCTGTTCCCAGGGACTGCAGTCTGCTGGAGATGAGCAACTTGAATTCTGCTTCCCCCCTCCCTCAGCCATGGCGCATGGGCTGTGTGTTCAAGTCTGGCCCATGAGGTGAGGCCCACCTGTGGTGCCCCCATAAAATGTGCTTACCTGCAGTTTCGCCGCCCTCGCCTTTATGTGGCAGGATTTCTTATGTCCACATTGTGTTATATTTAAAGTGTCCTATATTGTTTCCCCCCAAGGGGTGTGTCCTGGCCCACCTCCCTTATTCCTGCAATTTATAGGTGGGTCCCCCTGTCTGGTGCTGAATCAGAACTTTCATTACAGAAGAAAGAAAAATCTTCCCATTCATTAGTTTCCTTGGGAAATAAATCTCAAAATGAAAAGAATCCAATAGGATTCATGTTGAGTGTTCGTTTATTTGTCTGTAGTGACCCCTCAGATTCATGTAATGTTTTGCGTGGTGCAAAGTGACTTTACACTGGTGCAAAGTGACTTTGCACTACCAACAAACACCCTGATTCACAGAGCGTTGCAAAAGTGTATTTTTGCACTGCAAAATTACTTTGCACCGTGAATGAGGCCCATTTAGCGCCCATTTAGCACCCATTTAGTGCAGTGTAAACAGTACTTTTGCAGTGCAAAGTGAGTTTGCACTGCAAAAATACACTTTGCACTGCTCTGTGAATCAGGATGTTTATTGTTTATTGGCTGTGCAAAGTCACTTTGGAATCTGCAAAAAATTCCATGAATCAGGCCCAGTACCTTAAGTGTGGAATTTTGAGATTGTGAAACTTAAAATGCTGTGCCACTGGAGTTTTAGCATTATTTCTACAGGTTTCTAAACTGTGTTTTTTTACACAATTCCTGACTTTTCTAGTAGTTTGGCCTAGATATAGCTGTCCATAAGGTCATATTAATGGATATGATTATATATAGAACTTTAAAGTGATGTGTAAACCGAGTTGCGTTTGTTTACCTTTCCACAAACGCTGCATTAAGACATTGAAAGGTTCCTCTGATTCGTGCCTTCTGCTTCTGGGGAGTTTAATAAACTTTTGTTACGTTGTAACGTACTGCCATGTTTCGTATATTTTGTTGTCTTTTAAATGCAAACAAAGGTGGTGTTGAAAATAATGTGTGGGCTTTGCCCTGCCTTTCTTTTAGACCTTACTTTGCAACCTTAGGAAGAGATTCAGCGGGCAAATCGGAGCGGTAGGATTTGTATGGCTATTCGGAAGCCATATGAAAGCCCCAGCTCACTTCCTGTTTCTCTGTTGGTTGCCATTTGCGGTCAAGGTTAGGGGCACACTAGGAGAGAGCAGAAGAGATTACGATTAAGCTATTTGAGACTTTAATTTCTGTCTTCCAGATAGTTGAGTCTGTGTTTGTGTCCATTAAATGATTTACTCCAAATTACACTGGAAACCCCTACCATTAACCCAGCTGAAGGACGTCCTGACTCACCCATATGAGCCAGCAACAATTGCCCAGTATGACCATCCACTGGAGGCGCAGACCTAAGCCATGTTTCCTGGAGGCAGAACAAGTCCACCTCTAGCAAATTCACACTATGATTCTCGAATAAGTGAGCAAAACCCCTACTGTTCCACAAGCATAAACAGACTTCTCTCTCTACACTTGCACTACCCCCCATACAGTCATATGAAGCAGCACAAGGCTTGTTCCTAGTGGGTAGGCCTCGTATTCAGAGTCTATGCCAACCAATACCAGTTATTCTCTTTTCCCTGTCCTATATCACCTGAAACATCCGTAATTACTTGTCTTTTCATATTTTCACTGTGAAAGCACTGGATTTTAAATAACGGTGCCATACCTTTTTACTTTACTTTATTGATTTGTATAGCGCTGCCACTGACCCGGAGGCTTAAGGGCGCTAGAGGACGGACGATACAAATACATAGGCAAAAGGAACAACCAGATGGGAAAAACAGCAACTTAAGAGAACCAAGACTTGGCAGAGCAACTAATTAAATAGAAAGGTCTTGAGTCTTTTCCTGAATATGGTAATTGAGGGTTCTTCTCTCAGAGTCAGTGGCAGGCTATTCCAAGCCACCGGAGCTGCTACATAGAAAGCTCCTTTCTTGACCTGAGCTTACATGCAGGGATTTTCAGTTGTGTAGAATTATTGGACCTCAAATTATGCCTATTTGATTTGAGGACCAGTTCGTCCTTGAAATACACTGGCGCTGAGCTTCTCAAACACTTGAACGAGATTAGCATCAGCCGGAAGCGGATTCCCTCTTTGACTGGGAGCCAGTTAGGCTCCTTCTTGCCTCCGATATGTGGTCCTTTCTTTTCAGGCCCATAATCACTCTGACTGCATTATTTTGTACTACTTGAAGTCTATTGACTTCTGTATTTGGCAGACCACTGAAGAGACGGCTACAGTAGTCGATTCCTGAACCAATCAGGGCTCTTGCTAAGGTTTCCCCACTTTCTCATGAGATAAAAGGACATGCCTGGGTTAGTAACTTGATATAAAAAGAGGCCGACGACACTAAACTACTCACTTGGGCTTTCATGTTCAGGTTGCAGTCCAGGTAAACCCCAAGGGTCTTGACCTTGTTCTTGATTTTTATTGTACAGTCATCAATCTGAAGCTGGACATATTCTGCCACCATCTTGCAAGTTTTTGCCTCAGTCCCAATTATCATCAACTCAGTTTTTCCCGTATTGATAGCGAGGCCGTTAAGAAACAGCCATCTTTGAATTAGGCCATAAATCCTATTGATGTTATGCTCATCTTCTTCAAAGATGCCTGTCAAAGGAATGACACATTGTGTGTCATCGGCGTAGTTGGTAAATTCGATATTGTTATCTTCCAAGAAGTCCAGGAAATGGGCTGTGAATATGTTATAAAACATAAGCGACAAACATGCCACCTGTGGCACTCCTTGAGTACGCTCATTAGGCATTGAACCTGCCAGAGTGCTACTCACTCTCTCACTAAGAAACGATTTAACCCATTGGCCTGCCGGAGTTGCAAAACCTGCCACCTTCTCCAACCTCGTGACCAATAATGTATGTTCGACCAGGTCGAATACGGTAGACAGACCAAGATGCATGAGCATAGACATTTTTTCCTAATCCATGTGACAGAGTAGCCTGGGCTTAAGATCGAGCATCGCCGTCTTAGTTCCATGACTTTCTCTAAAACCTGATTGCCATAGATTCAAGATGTTATGCATTCTAAAATGACTGAGAACTTTCAAGAATGCCACGCGATCTAGAAGTTTAAGGAGAAACGGGGAGTTCGAAATAGGCCGATAATTCAGAGGGTCTCCCGGGCAGAGGCCAGGTTTCTTCAACAATGGTGTGACCCATGAGTTTTTAATGCTTCTAGGGACAGAACAGTCCCCAAATGAGGCATTCACAAATCTACATAGTGTTGGGCTAGGTGTGGATGAACATGTCTTAATGGCAAGGGCTGGACAGATATCCCCCATGCAATTCGTAGGCTTGAGTTTTTTCGATAATCAGAGCCAGCTCAGATTCACTTATTGGTTTGAAAGTAAATTGTTCCTCAACTTTCCAAGTTCTACATTTGGCATCTCCAGTATCAAAGTTTATCATGGAGGTTGCTTCTTTTGATATAACAATCCCCTCCTTAATAATCATTTGGTGTCCATGGTGTTTTGGATTAGATTGCATCATTTGGTGTCTCTAATCATTATCTTGGAGTCATCTTGCTCAGGGGTTTCTAGCTCTTTTAGAACATTAAATAGTTGTCTCGGTTGAGGATGAGCCTTGGCGATACGATCATCCAAATAAGATTTTTTTGCTAAAACAACAGCAGACTTACATTTTTTAACTGTCATTTTATACAATTCTCTGTCAGATTTGGCAAGCGTTATTTTCGATTTATAGAGTGCTTTGATTTTATCACTTTTTAGCTTTTATTTGTCTGGAGAGAACCACGAGTTGGTTTCCCTTAAAATAACTTTCTTGTTGCGCCATGGACAGAGCACATTAACAGCTGTCTGTAAGGTGTGTTGGTCGATATTGGTAATATCATCTACTGAAGCAAACCCATTAAAAATTTGTTTGCAAAGGGGTAAGCTATGGACACAGTGCTTTTGATGTAAGATTTTTTAAGGTTCTACATTGAATTGTGGAGGTGACCAGTTTCCTCCTTCTAACCTTTTTTACAGACACCACTTCAAATGGACGAAGAAATGGTCTGACCAGGTGCAGGGGCATACATCTTGGCTGGCTAGAGTGATATTATGGCCTACTAAACAGTCAACTGCATTACCCTTTATAGGTGTGGGTGTAGTCACATATTGTGTGAAGCCCAAGTCGGTCAAGGCTTTATTCAAGGCTTTATTCAAAGCTTGTGAATCGCTTTCGTCTAACAGCCAGTAAATAAAATCCCCCATAAGGATTGTTTTTGAACTGGGTTTTAAAAAGGCTAGAAGTAAATCAAATAACTGATTTCAAAAGTCTTGCATAGGGGAGGGAGGTCGGTAAACAAGAATCATGTTTGTAATATTCTCTGCATCTGTTCTAATTTTAATGTGGGGAATATCACAATTCTCAATGTGTATGAATTCAACTTTCCACAGGTCTAAAATGTCTTTGTATATCACCGCTACCCTCCTCCTTTCCCCTTGTGTCAATCTTGGCATTTGATGTTATATCCCTGGGGTATAGCTAGCGCGAGCGAAGGCCCTGCTGCTGCTTGATTCCATGTCTCTGTGAGGGCACAGAGATCAATATTCAAAGAGGATATATATGAAGATAACTCCAGGGCATGTTTTATCAAGAACCGTGTGTTCAGTAGTATCCAGAGTGAGTGTTAGCGCTCACCTTGTTACCCTTGTAATAGAGAGCAGTCACTTGCTGGTTTATGTTATTTAATTCAGGATCCACTTAATAGTTGCTGGTCAAGCACTCTATGTGTCCCATCTGAGTGTCTTTTACTTCGTGTGGGGCAGGAGCATTAATGATATTAGGCAAATTTGCGTGGATCATAGTCTCAAGATTCAATTGTTTGTGTGGCTTCAATATTTCTGTACCGTCTTGCAATGCTACGGTATTGGTAATTTGTATGTTTATAGCACTCATATGTGACTATATCGTCGGTAAAGCGTGCAGTTCTTAAAACAGAATCAGCCTTTTCTTTGGCTATTAGGGCTAGAACAGATGCAAAACTCATATTGTCTTACCTGAACAAAAGGCAAGAGACGCAGCACCGCTGCCACCGGAGCGCAACGGACCGCCACAGACTGGCTTGTCACGTTAGCGCCAGCACGTCCGCGCTAGAGCACCAAAAATAAACTCTGTGGAAACTACAGTCCTGCTGGGAGATGTAGTTTCACAGGGATGCGTGCAGAGCTGAACAGCTCTGTTTTAACTCGCACATCGGGAACAGCTGATATTCTATTCAATTAGGAGTCTAGAAGTATGGAGCAATATGATACCACCTGACTTTTTCCAATCGCACTTCTTGAGGTACTTCCAACTTTGTTTCTTGTTGTAATACCTTCTCTGGAACAGACTTCTCTTGGTCACCCCCTCCCCTCCCTTGTTGAATCATGGGTGTAGATGTGAAAACCCCAGGACCTAATTTCTTCGGCCACTGCCAAGACCAACCATAACATGCAATATAACTCTGTCCAGATTATAGTCATTCCAAAATTCAAGACATTCTATATCTTGAGATGACAGATTTGCCAGAGTTGGTGCTCTTCTTAGAATGTCCATAACCATTGCTCTATTTAGAAGACTCTATCTCGGTCTAACGGCAGCGTCTGTAATATTAGTTTAGGGGCCCCAGGGATCTCATTTTTACCCCCATTCAATCTCCTCTCTCCCAACACTCCCTGTTTTTTACAAACGGCCTTCATCTTGGTCTCTAGGTTCATAAATATTTCCGCCCGTGGGTTTAGGGCACCAGCCACCTGATCATTTTGTTCGACAGTAAAAGAGTCCATATGCCTCTTTTGCTCCTTTCCACCCTGAATATGCCTGTGGTTCAACCAATTTTCATTCAAGCCAGTCCCCTCCTACTACTCTCAACCTCAATACACTCACCCTCATCCTTTTTAATTGACCTTTCATCTACATCTACAAGGTACTGGGGCTCTTCACATTCTCTTTCAGTTTCTTCATCCATTCCCCTCCTCCTTCATCTATGGGTGCTGGAGTTTTTTTTTTACTCAATCCAGTAGCCACCCTCAAGTGCTCTTGCACAGGTGACATCAGGGACGGGGGAGTAGACAGGGTATGCAAGAATTTTCTGGATCCTTTTGAAACGTTTTTCCTGGGTACCTTCTTATTTTTTGTTTTTTGACAAAGCAATTTACAATCATGAGACCCCCTCTTTTCCTATACTTATTTTGGTGAACAATTTCAAAATAATGTACCCCCTGTCTCCTCCACAGCCCCTTCCACCACACTGGCTTCAGCCACCACTACTATTTTGTCATCACTCTGCTCCTGATTCTCCTTCAAAAGGGCCTCACCAACACAAATGATGAAAGGGGACGGAGGAGATTGGGGGCAGTTGTCCCCCTGAAACTCCTCTTCCTCTTGCACCTTATCTGTCTGTGAAACCTCAACTACAGAGCCTAGTTCTTACACGTCTGCAAGATCGACACTCTCCAATACTCCAACTTCCCGAACATTGTTCATTGTCAGAGCATAAGAGCATTGAAGTCCCTATCTTTCAATGTAGACTTGCAGCCAACCCCCTTTTAATTAGAGGGATGTAGGCTGTCCGTGTCCGTTGCCACCTACGCCCATCTCCCCATTTGCACTCTTTGATGAGAAACCTTTTCCACCTGCTTTGGCCCGTTCCCCACGTGCCATCTCCTTTTACCCCAATCCGTCCCCACCCTACACGTCGTAGATCGATTCACAGAGAGGGTGTAATTAGAGAACACAAACTCTTTATGACCTTGGTCGGTGACTGGAGAGAATGGAAAACAAACAACTTTTACCGACAGCTTGCCTACTGCCGCCCCTCTCCCGAAGGAGGGTAAACTTGCCCCCTTTTGGCTGTCCCCAACCTTCCGTTCCAAGGACCTCTCATTCACACCTTGCTTTACCTGTAGGAGTGGGGAAACCCTTTCCGCCCGTCCCTCCTTTCCACTGGTGTTGCTCATTTAGGTGGTTGAGGAGTCAAACAAATTCCCATTTCCTTTTCCCCTCTACCGGAAACAACCACCCATTTACCCATGAGGACACTTTATCACTTGGATCCCGTAACGCAGACAGTTCAATGTCTGTTATTCCTTTCAACAAATCTTTACTTGCCAAAGGGAGGGCATGAAATGAGTCATCAAGGTCCCTTAAATAGTTATTCACCCCTTTTTGCCACCCCATTTTCAGGTCCTCTGTACAAGGACCACTAGGCCATCTTTGTCTACTTCTCTCCGACCTCTGTGTAAACCCTGACTCTTGGTCTAACCCCACCAGTGCTGACGTCACCAGCAAATGGTACTTTCCCTTTGCAACAATCAGTGTGGATATTTGCGGGGCAATCCGTGTTCCATCTTCCTCCTCATTACCCACTGAGAAGGGCATGTGTTTTTTCGCATTTTCTGCAAAAACAGAACCTTTGAGGCCTGCAATGAACCACCCCCACTCATAGGCAAATGCACTTGTGCTATATTTGACCTGGAACCTTTAACCATGTTACTCAGGTTTTTCACAGTCAAAGGGCAGGTTCTATTAATTGCCCCATTTATTTCTGAACTACTTAGATGCTCAGGGTCCTCCCCAACAAGGGACATGTTTCCGCTCTTTCCCCAATGAACCCGTAGGCCCTTTAAAAGAGGTAGCACTCTATGGAATGGATGGGGATGCTGACTTTACTTTTACGCCAATAAAAGACCAACTCAGGAAGTTGGCAAAAACAAAGACATCAACGGACGTTCGCTCAAATCTCTCTCAAGAGTTCTCTCAAAGAATTTCATACATTTTTTATTTATATAGCAAAAATGTGTCATTACTGATGTCATACTACATGGCACAATAAGAAAACCTACTTGGGGTTGTGATAGGCTTAGGGGGAACATCTAGGTATAATTTCTATGAGGTACAGGATTGTGATTGAGTCTCTAAGGTCAGGTGGACAGCTATGCTCACCCCTAGTGCAAGTCATCTTCACCGTCATGAACTACACAATGTTTCATTGGCTTTCAAACTATATGGCTCTTTACTATGTGGCACTCTATGATTGGTTAGCACGCTTGTACCCTTCTGGAATATTTCACTCGCCAGCAGCACGCAAGCTGGTACCCCAGGTGCTGGAGGGTTGGACTTGACCATACCTCCCCACCCAATTAGCCCATCATCCATCATCACTCCTGCTGTCTGCCATTTGAATTGTCTTTGAACTCAGCCTTGCAAAGTATCACTGCGCCTGAGAATAGAAGGGAGCGTGAGCATGGTCTTATCTTCATGTCTCGGTGTAGCTTGCCCAAATTCTATTTTCATCTTGACCATGTGACAGAAACCGTGTTTTGAGCTCCTTGTTCGCATTTAACACTATTACATGAATAAAACCTGGCACTTCTAGTGGTTTTCCATTACACCTCAGCCCTTGACACTGGGCCAGACAACCTTTCTCAAATCTTCCCTCATCGTCAGCTGTTTTCTTCTACTGAGCCCTTCTGTTCATGGGGTCCTAGTTTGCTAAAAACACGTGGAACATCCAGATTCTATACATATATATTTAATGGCAGCACTTCCTGCAGTCTATTCACTACGTATAGCCATCCTTATTATTACTTAGTCTACTTGCATTTCAGTATCTGCACAATTATAAAAAGGCTTGCATTTTCTTCAGTGATCTCAGCACGCACAATCTTCATTCCACACATGAAATGTTGTTCAATTCTTCACTTCGCCATCAGATTCTATAAGGTCTATATACCCTCTTCATTGGCATCTCCTCTGGGTGCATCATTTCTGCTTGATGTGACGTCACCAGTCTTTTCTTTTAGTCATCTTCACACTTCTTCCAGAACCCCCTTTAAGAGACTGTCATTTCTCTGCTGGTACATCATATAGGGTTTTCTCAATGGATACCTTGTTTCGAGGATTCTTCGCAGTATAGGGAATATTACTGGTGTCGTGCATATCGCAATTTCTGGGTTTCCAACATATAGGCAAAATGGGGGCGGGTCTTCCGGTAGAGGCACTTGGCTCCTCCTCTACATCAACGTGCTGATTCATTCAGTTCCTCTTGCTCATTGGCAGCGTTGCTTGGGTTATTAACTTCAGGAGTTTTGAGATCTGATAAAGTTCTACTTTGAAGCCCAGCTGACATGGCTATGCACCAGCCTGACTTTCGCTTGTTCATTTCCTAAGGGGAGGATAGTCTAGCCAGGCAGGGCAGAGCAGTGTGGTTTCAAAGTCCACTTGATCCTACAGTGCAATTACTGCAAAGGGGGATTTTCGGTAATCAGTGATCACTTACCCACATGAGACACACACTGTCCCAACTGGTACAACAGAGAATATAGTCCAAATGCTCAATCTCCTTCTTTCTTCTTACAATTCCTCAGGGCACCCCGTACACACTTAACACACTGCGCAGCACACCGCACGCTGACCGCGAGAGAAGTAGTTTTGCCTTTGTGAAAGAGGTAGAAAAAAGACTTCAACTCCAGTGATTAGATGAGGCCCCTTCACCTGGTAACACACTAAACACACTGCGGGGCACACCGCACGCTCACCACGAGAGAAGTTGCTTTTGAAAAGCAAGTTCTGCCTTCATGAAAGAGGTAGAAAAAAGACTCCAACTCCAGTGATTAGATGAGGCTCCTTCTCATGGTTATACTCTACACACTGTGTGGCACACCTTTTTTGTTGTTGTTTTTTTGTTGTTGGGAAGGAACAAAGGTATATCCTATAATTAAGTTATATGTTGTTATTTTTCAAAATTACATTTGTAATGCAATTCAGGACTCTGAGATCACTGAAGTAATATTAAAATCCAGCTTAGATAATGGATGTGTGACACGTTTCGGTCCGTGACCATCATCAGGAGAATATTCCTGCTCTCCTGGTGTCCTGTTGAAGACCACACACATTCCTCATGTTTCCAGCTCTTGTGCCATATAGAAAGCCTGCACAATCCTCATGTTTGCAGTTTTTGTGTCAAAGAGTGAACCAGAACATTCTTATATTTGTGGCTCATGTGTAGCTGGCAGAACACAAATGATGTTCATGTGTGTTGCTCTCAGACAGCAGAGAAAACACAAATGATTCTAATGCTTGTGGATCCCATGTAGCAGGGAGAACTTCAATCTCATGGTTGTGCCACTCTTGCTGCAGCAAGACCACAAACAATTATTATGGCTCTGGCTCTCGTGTAGTAATCAGAACCAAAACAGTTCTCATGTTTGCAGCCCTCATGCCACAGGGTGAAGCTGAACCAAGTTCTTGCCTTCAACTGCCATGCAGCACAGATAACCTAAACTAGTCTCATATTTGTGGCACTTGTGTAGCTGGGAGAACCTAAGAATTCTCAAGGGCCCTCTTTCCCTCTGTTAAGTTGCCTCCCCTCTTTACACTACAGTGGTTTGAAAACACCAGGAACATTGCATATCAGAAGTAGTATAAAGGCCAATGGCAGCTTAGTTTTACAGTCATTAGCAGTCACCCACTAGTTCTGTCCAGTTACCAACCACATGCACTACCAAGCAATCGTCTCCACTTCTCTGTGTGTGTAATTTGAAGCATACACGTTTTCATCATCTGGAGTGTTGGCGATGTTTAAGGGTCTTGCCATAGTGTGCTGAAAAGCAGTGCTTGTTTATCTTAATGAATGTCAATCGTTCATCATGAGGCACTGAGAGGCTTCTCAATTTAGGTTCAGTGCCTACTCTCACAGGTGCTGCTGGGCGGAAGGACCCCTTCCTACACCAATATTGTAGTGGATTATCATGCATATCTGTGTGAGATGGGTGAAGTAGACACACATCCACCGCCTGATCTGCAGAAGATCTGATATATGTTCTTGAAGACCCTTATGCATTTAGGATTCCTGGCTCTGTGAGGAATGTGTGCCATGGTGTGACCAGCCTGTCAGCATGGTTCACACAATAATAATAATAATAATAATAATAATAATAATAATAATAATAATAATATGCTAATGCATTGCACATTGTAATATTTCAATATGGCTATTAGTGGATCTCCATGTAAGGTTCTGAACTTGTTCAGTTGTGGTGAGTGCACAAGTGGCAGTACCGCACCGAGCAAAGCAATGTGCCAGCAAAAATGCTTGTTCACCCCCTATTGCAAGAATCAGTGATAGCATTACATGTATCATTTAGCTGGTCCAATATATGCAATTGGAATTTCTGGAGCATGGTAACTGTGAACTCCAGGTTGGTGCAGTGTCCAGCTGAAACATGAGCACATCCTCTGGGCCACAGCAATCATTTCCTTTGCAAGCTTGCATTTGCAGATACAATAGGTCACCACAGGGTGAAGGAGTCACAATAATTAAGGGACATGCATGCTCTTGCCCGATAATAAGTCAGCAGAAATATTAGACCATTGTCAGTGGCAACAAAGGCCAGCATGTTCAAATAGACTTGGTGCTGAACTGTGTGCAAGTGCTTGCTCGATGGATTACTTGGAGGCCCCTCTTTACTGGTAGGAGAAGAGTCTGATTCAGCCAATTTGCTGTAAAATTGACAGTCAATACTCTGTCCACTGGACCATGCGTGTATGGTGAAGTGGTCTTTTTGTTCATCAGGCTCGTTTAGTGCTTGCCTTGCTGCATGAAAAATCTAATCGTACAACTCCAGTACAGTCTTGTGTAAAAGCAAGAGCAAATGGACGTTTTCCTTTGATCGATTAGCCCCATCCAAATGTCATAAACTGGACTTTCCTACAAGCAGTCAGTAAACAACATTACAGTTTAGCATTGAGAAAGCCTAGACTGTTATGCTATCTGTGATACTTTTGTCCACGCTCAAATGCCTCTGTCACCTTGACCTGGTCCAAAAAGGCATCATTAAGAAGTAGTATTGCTGGAGAAGGGAGTTGGGGCTCAGCCTCTCATACAATAGCACAGCAGCAATGATTTCGGAGTGATTATATGGGTCAGAGTGCTTTGCTGATTGGCTGATGGCAGGGCAAGGGTTTTCACAACACTCACCCACCCTAACAATACAATGTTTCTAACATTGAGGCGGCGGGCTGACCCTGTTGGTAACGGCCCGCCACCCAAGTAAAGGGTCCAAGCGAAGCCACGAGTTAAGGGCCACAAACATTGATTAATGAAGTGCTCTAGATCAAGTGATTACATTTAAGCCATATTTTGACAAAAGAAAAGGTGTCAGGAGTGACAGAATATAGGTGTGAGACCAGGCTATGATTATGTTACGGTGCCCAAGCAAAAGTAAGGGATCTAGTAAGTACAGCAATCCAACACTGGTCATGAACATTTTCAACTCTGCAGCCAGGGCTGCCAATGGCCGTGTGTGGGGTCTGCAGAGAGAGGCATTGTTGAAGGAGCTGTTAGCCCAGTTTCATCCCACTTGCAGTCTACAGAGCACAGCCCCAGAAGCCACAGGAACAAAAGTGCGCCGTGCTGTGCCCCGGGTTTCTGGCACCACGCTCTGCAGACTGCAGTTGGAGCAGGGAATCAGAGAGCTGGAAGCCCGAGTCTGCAGCAGGTAAGTGGGGTAGGGAGCAGGAGTTGGTGGAGGGTGACAGAGGGTGCCACATGGAGGATGGGGGTTAGGGAGGGGACCCCCAACAAGGATGGGGAGAGCTCTGTACCCAAAAGGGTGCACAAGGTGAGTGTAGCCTTTTGTGCTGCAATCCACAGGTGCAACCTTTTTTGCGTGACCCTTAGACATAAAACCTTTCATCCATGATCCGTTTAGGGGGAGGATGTGCTGTGATCTGCACATCTTGAGCAGAAGCTGCACAGAGAATTTAAAATGTCATGGGTGTGTGGTGTCATTCCAGTCAGGGAGTACTTGTGACATCATTTAGTGTCAGTTCAAGAATGGGACCAGGAGGAGATGTAAGCAGTTGGAGGATCAGAATACATTTTCTGAACATACCTTTTCCAGTGTCAAACAGTAAAACAATTGGCTACTGTAAAGGAGTCACTAGAAACAACCTCCGATCACCTTAAAACGAACAGTCACATGTAGGCCAACATTGATTGTACACAAAGATTTAGTGTCAATTATGGTCAGAGATGCAGAGGTGCATAAAATCAAAGGAAAAGAGCATTGGTAATTTATGAGACTGTAATTTGGTCTATGTAAGGATCAAACTGCCTGAGGTTTTTCTATGAGCATTGGATACCTAAAAGGGATGACACTTGGATATTTATGAGTGTGTGTCTCAGTCAGCTCCCTTAGACTACCAGCACCCTGCTTGAAAGTGTTAGGTTTTTAATAGCTACTGTGTAGTGTTCATACTGAGATTTTATTGTAGCATTTACTTATACCACTGCACTGTTATGGACTCTTTATTTCAGATCTCATTAAATGACTGATCTTGAAAATATGTTCGATTATGCAAAATATTCTTGTTTTAGTGACAACATGATACAGTGTGTTTTTGCCCTTTTTTGGACCACCATCTCCTGAAAAATAATTGTGGTGTACTGAAAAAGCAAACAACTGTCCAGATTGCAAAAATAAATAGTAGAATTAATTAGCCTGGTAATAATAGTAGTAGCCCATTGGTGGGAATGGTTGATCCCACAGCTCCTGCAGTTCCTACCTATCCTGGCAAGGGTTCTATCCTTAGGACAACCAATGCTTTGACAAGGATGAATACCTGAGTGCATATGAGCCTATTTTCAAACTTAGACGCTTGTACCTGTTATGGACAGAACACGGAAATGGAAGCCCTATTCATTGGTAAGGAACCACATATTGGTGAAACAAGCTAAAGTGTATAATATAGTTGTATTGGCAATGTATCATGCATGGGTAAAGATAATTTTTAGAGCAACCAAATGTCTTTCATGCTGAGGTGTAGGGGTAATAGAACATTACTAGAGTTGGCCACTGCTTATTGTGGTGTTGAAGAGGAAATTCCCTAACCCCTTAAGGAAATAGTCTAAGGTTAGTGTGAACACCAATCACACTGCACTGAGCACAATGTTCTTTTTTAGAATTTAATATTTAAGTGTCATTACAGTTTTCCAGTGCTCCCAAAATCATGGAGTGTCATGACTAAGCCAACATGTGTTTCGACCATGAGGCATTTTTCAAGGCTCAACATTAATAAATGCGTAGTTCATTGTAAGTTACAAGCAATAGTGATCGTATTATGGTACAGTATATCACAATCAAATTTAAAAAAGGAAAGTCATTTGAGTAAAGATCAAAAAATCATAAAGGAGAAAGAAGGGAAGAGAAAATGTAGAAAAACAAAATATAGTAGAGTAAGTAAGATTGCATGTTTATACTGAATTGTTAGGACATGTCCCAATGGTGTAATTGGCGAAAAACACACATGCAGCCTCTGAACACCGGTGCCATTCAGGCTAATTCATAAAATAAAGGCCTATCTGATTCATGGTGACATATGCCTCACACATAGCATGACCGACCCAGAATGTCACCATGAATCAGATAGGCACTTATTTTATGATTTAGCCAGAAGGGCACTGGATATTCAGCGACATATGATGCATGGGCGGCTCGTCCATAAAGGGGGACCGGTTTCCCCCTAACAGTTTGTACCCAAGCCGCAGATCTCCAATGGGCCATGCAAGGTTGAGGCAATTTGGTTCCCCAGCCTTGCATGGCCCATTGGAGATACAAGCTGGAGTACTGCACATCTGTATGTCTGATGGGGGCACTCCTGTGCCTCCCCGTACGTACACATGTGGGGACACGGCCATGTATTGGCAGAGCCAGTGTGAACCTGTTTCCTTATAGGATCATTACTGACATGATGTGCAAAGCAAACATGGGTACGTTTTTATATAGGAATTATGGTATATATTGGTGGAGCCTGAATGGAAATGTATGGGCACAGCCAGTATGAACATGTGTATATACTGGCACCTATTGTGGGCAAAGACATCATGAGTATGTGTTGGGAAAGGCTGCTGTGCACTGTTGGTGACTTCCATCTATTACATTTTTTTATGGGAGTTACCCTACAAAACCATTCCAAACTGTGTGGCTATTTACACAGTTTTTCACAGAAAATGTTCTATATAGTGACCATTTTAATCCATTATTCAAAACAAATTCTAATGGGGAAATCCCCCCGAACGGCTGTTGGTTGATTCGAGCTCCCTCCGTACACTCGGTTGCTCTGGCACATTTGTGGGAAATATTTTGGCCCCAGCAATAAAAAAATGCACCAACCGCCACTGGTATCATGGATGTTTTGTGCCTAAAAAAGTGGTGATATGTGTCAATCAAATGGCTATTCTGGTTAATAGAAAAAGGGTGATATATCCAAATGCCACTTTCATTTACAGAAGTGCAGAATTGCTTGGTTGTTGGTTAGGGTGGCAGGTTAATAGATGCATGTTACAGAATAAAGATGCATGCCACATCATGACACTAAGTAAATTATAGGCCCAGTGGTCAAGCTTACATAAAGCACCAGTGCATATTGGCATAGTAGAAAACAGCAACACATGATAAACTTGATGGAGTCAAGGCATAATATGAAATAGCCAATGCAAAATGTTACCACTATTACCCTTGACAGAAATTGGTTTGAAACAGTCAGATGAAATCAAGAGCCTTTCGGCAAGCAAAACCTTGTTTTCAGACTCATCAATTCTTATTCTCTCTTTTCACAGAAACCGCCCTTCAGTTTCTTAAGGAAACAACTAAAACTCCAAAGAAGTCGTTATCTGTATCCTTCAGCCCAGCAAAACCAGAGAAAAAAACAAAAGCATACAAAAAAACCATTGTGAAGAAGCCTGCTACTGCAAAAACCATTGGGAAGCTTTCTCCAGGAAAGAAAACACGTGCTAAATCAACAGACTCCCCACCCACCACCAAAAAGCATTCGCCGGTAAAATCCGCCATTTTGAAAAGGAAGCCGCCTGTTGTGATGTCACTGGCCAGCAAGCCAAAGAAGTCCTCCTCAAAAGCAAAGTTAGATACTCAAGGCAACATGAAAGACTCTTCCTTTCCACCACCGAAGGCCAATGTTCCCAAAGCAGCAAATGCTACTGCAAAGCAAAAGAAAAGCGCACCGCCGGCCAATTCACAAAATGTCAGAACTTAACCTATCCCTAAAAAGATAGCAGAGAGAAGAGAACTGAGGAATAAAACCGGGTCACCGGCTGATGCTGAATTCCAGCATAATATAAAGGATCAGGGACAAAAGGAAAGGTCGACCTCAAAGATCAAGAACACATTCTGAACATTGGCATGCACAAAATACTACATGCAATACAGAGGAAAAGTCCCTTATCAAAAGCTTACAATAAATAAAGAAATACAATTGGATCCTGCGAGTCGGCAACATTGTGGTCTTACATATTCTACCTCCTACATTGTATACTGGTTTGGATGTGCATACTTGTATAAACATTACTACCTGATTGATTGGCTCCTCAGCTTTGTGGTCTTCTCTCTCAGCACTCTCTTTATCTGGCTGTCTTCATTTATGGGCCTTATTATAAGTATACTAATCCCTTACTAATTTTGAGCAGCCGTGACTCCGAACTTCCTGTTGACTAACAGTAACCAGTTACAGCAAGGTGAGAGTTGTTTGCCCTCATTTTGTTACAATTGGTGTTTGCTGTTGTAATATAACCACCAATTCTTTTAACTAGAGAGACCCTAGGGAAATCCTGTAAGTCTATGGGCTAATAAAATGTTTTGTACCCCAAACAGAGATTACTGATCATATGCCATAGGTGTTGCTTTTTTATCTTTCTCACCTATATTAATATGAATTAAAGAAATTGGTCTAGGAGGGAAAATAATGTAAACATCAAACTGTGGGTGCATTGTTTGTATGAGGAGATTTGAGGACCTCACCAATAAGCTCTGTGATGGGTGCAAGGGTTATGCCAACCTTGGAAGGGATTAGAGGACCAGAATGCAGGGTTTGCACCCACATGCTGTTTCCTATTTGTTTTCATTATTAGTGTTTGTGCATACTGTAAGCGGGTTGAACACTGCTACCAAGCATTTAATGGCCAACATGCTAAATTAAACATTGTTTTGGTGCACACAGAGGAAGCAGAAGATCAGTCTGGCACACTATTGTTGTTTTCTTTTGAAATACCTTTAGGAAAAAGAGAAAAGTGTCAAATAACACCAATGGGGGTCCCTGGCTGCTTTGCATGAATGCAAAGAACATTTCGGAAAACACAAGAACGATTACAGATCTTTATATTTCAAAACTGTGTCTGTGTAAAAAGGTTGTCTGTTTGAATTGCACGATAGACATTGGATTTGGTGCCCCTATCCATTTTAGCATCACTCACCCTAACATTAAATTGTTTGGAAGCATGAACCATGTATGCTCATTCAGACAGTCTCGGGATTTGGATAAGTGGGCTAAGTCATCTGTCCTTCCCTTGAGGTCCAAAGGCTTCCCTGCATCACGTTCCAAGCGATAATATTTCCTCTCCCAAAAACTGGTAGGGTGGCAGAATTTTAAAAAAAAGGAGTGTTTGAATGCGGGAGGTGGGTCCCAGGATAAGGATGTCTGTGCAAATAGGTTGCGTACATGCCCATTGCCCAATGCACATAGATCTTAAGCCAATTATATATATCATATAGGAGAGGATGTATTTTAGCCTCGGGTGGCTCTTAAATTGGAGCCGTTTAAAGCAAAGGTCACATCTACTAAGGGCTATAAACCTTTGGTCACTTCACAAAAGATTGATCACAAATGTGTGATCTGCACATTGAACATTGCTTCTTGGTGACCAGCCTTTCACAGCGTGCAGGTTCTGGAAAATCAGCTGGTAGTGGAATGGCCTGGTGGGCTGGGCCATTGCTGGTTAGAAAGATCCTCTTGAATATCTAATATCAGGCAAATATTGCGCAATAGTTATGCTTTGGCTCTCAGCACCAATGCAGGTCAAGGACTGGGGCCCGATGTACATTTCAATCCCTAATAAAGTGTTAGGAATGTAAAATTATACACCAATGTGAAAATATAATTCTGAACTAAAATAGCGTCAGCACAATTGAGTACCTTCGACTTAAATCCACATGAGCCGACTCCTTCTCCAGCTCTCCTCACCTCTCTATCAACTAATCTGTACATAGCAAGTCTTCTTGCACTCTTAATAGCTATACTGCAACCTGTATGAATGCAACAGCAATTGAGGCCCCTTCTGCAAAGAATCTGATTCTCATTGACCTCTGAATCCCCATCCTCAAAACCAGTGCTCATTTTTAGCAATGCTTGCCATATTACGTCACCTACTCCAAATACACCTCATTCTTTGTCTCAACCAACATTCTTCTAGACTTCTACTGCTCTGAGATCCCTTTTGACAGCCACGCAAGGTTTATTCTCGTCACCCTTCACTAACACGGCTTCTTGATACTTTGCTGCAGTCACCGTTCTTTCTGTAGTCTACTTTCTCATATTCTACAGTTCACATTGTACATCCCTTTTTTTTAATTCTTTTTATTTGTTTTGTAAAAACAAGAAAGTAAACATCGAAAGAAGAAAGACAATCAGTACAGCAAGCATCCAATAGGTCGATCGCAGTTATAAGCATTCAAGCCATATAGAAAGCATCGATTATAAAGCACACATTCATTTCCATTTGTTCCAGTTTTTAACATTCTTTCGTGGCAGCCCCGAAATCTGTACAAACGTTCCTCCATCAGCATGATATTTTCCATATTCCCATTAGGGGAGCCCTGAGTGTTCCAAACCATCCCTAAGTTGCGTTTCACTACAATTAAAGCATTTGACAGAAAACGTTTCTCATAGTCGGAAAAGGGCGTGGCAATCTAGATCTCCAGTAAGGCCAAGTTCTGGTCAGTTGGCGCCAGCAGACCGATTGTATCTGATAAGCGCTTTAAGATTGAGCTCCAGAACATCTGCACCCTGGGGCATTCCCAAATCAAGTGAAACAAGTGCCACGTGCATACAATCAGGACGGCCTGTCCACACTTGAATAAGAAATCACTGATATAGCAGGAATAGGATGAAATGTCCGAATAAAAATGACCGACCCCACCAAAAGACCTAAAACACACACCACGAAAAGTTCTAACTACCAAAAGTTTGAACTTTTCGTGGTATGTGTTTCGGTGGGGTCGGTATGGGGCTGGGGGGTTGTCCCCCGCAACACCCCGCTCACTACAGTGAGCGGGGTGTTGGGGGGGAAGCCCCCAAGCCACCCACCAGAAAAACAAAACCTGGGGGATGCCGGGGTTGTCCCCTGCAACACCCCGCTCACTATACTATACAGGGTTTGGTAGGGGGCTGGGGGGTTGTCCCCGGCAACACCCCGCTCACTACAGTGAGCGGGGTGTTGTGGTGGAAAGCCCCCCAGTCCCCTGCCAGAAAAATAAAATGCCGGGTGCTGCAGGGACACCCCTGCAGCCCCAGTTTTATTATTTTTGGCAGGGGGCTGGGAGGTGTTGCAGAGGCACCCCCCAGCACCATACCAACCCCAACGAAACACCTAAACACATACCACGAAAAGTTTGAACTTTTGCTAGTTAGAACTTTTCCTGGTGTGTGTTTTAGGTCTTTTGGTGGGGTCGGTAATTTTTATTCGGACATTTCGTCCTATTCCTGCTATACCAGTAATTTCTTATTCAAGTGTTGACAGGCCTCCTGATTGTTTGCGCGAACACACTGCGCGTGGCATTTTTTTCAGTTGACTTGACAAGGATGTGCTATCTGCACTCTATTGTGGTTGTGATATCTTGATGTTACCTCTAGCGTTTTGGCACATTGTTCCCGCACACAGAGCAGTTACTAAATTAAGGGGCTGGTATCCCTGAAGGTTCTTCTATGGAAGAACATGGATCTCCCTGGAACCTTGGATTTAGACTTCCCCAGAAGGTGGGCGGGGAAACGTATCTGGTTGCTGCAGGACATGGTATCTGGGGGTACAGTGCAACCTTGTGCGGCTCTAAGGCATGCTTTTGACTCAACAGCCGCAATCAATTTCGTTATGTGCTGATTAGACACGCCTTGTTTGCACAATTTCGTGGACGGTATGACCTCATGATGCACTTTCTGCTCGAGGCCAACATAAATGATGAGCTCATTCCAAAGAAGGCCATTTCAACATTATATCAGGTCTTTCTTAATTTGACACCCCACTCCCTCTTATAGCTTAGACAGAGGTGATGCGGGCTGGTTCTTAAGTACAGTGTAGTCCCCGTGCACCCACAAAGGAATGTCCACACACTGTATTAGTTCAAATACAGTCTTTATATAAATAAGGTTCAATATTATGTACACTATCACGATAATAAGCTTTGTGCTCCGACAATTCTAAAATTGCAACTATATACACAGTTCTACGTGGTACCACAGTTGCTTTGATTCCTTTAAAGTGCATTAACTAGACGTAGCTTAAATGTCACACAAATCAATACAGTAAAACGATATCAACCATAGACTTAGGAGGAACACAAGTTAGTTAGACAATTGGCAGGATAATTACCCCTACCGCTAGGCACAGTTCTGTATGAGGATCCCTCCACCTGGGCAACCTGTAAATGAAGATGCACTACAAGCCCACTTCATCTATTGTCTACTAGAGTCTTATCTTCTTCTATAGTTTTGCAACCCAATGTACTTTGTGTTGTAGAGTTCTTCGTCGGGGAAGCGACGGGCCCTTCTTGAGTGCACTGCCTTTCAAGTGGAAGCCATGGGTCGTCGAACTTCCGAGATGAAGAAAGGGTAAACGGTGTTGTGGATGCAGCAGCTTCAGTCATTGCGGTGATCGTAGATGAGTTATCGAAAACGTCCTGCAACAGGGGAGGTGTGTGGTGCACCTGGATGACGATGGTTCATTGCCGCAAAGCGTTAGTGAAGAACTTTGGCCCAGCAAGGGCGTTTGGTCATCGGCATCTGGCGTCGATGAGCAGGACGTGACCACGGCACGCTTCAGTAGCTTCGTCAGCGTCTCTGAGGTCTTCGGGTGGCAGGAAATCCACCGGTGGATTCTCCTCGGTCGTCAACGACTTGACTTTCTCCGGCAGGACAAAAACGGTCGACGATGATGAAAAAGGGAGTCCTTGGATCAAATGTTCTTAGGCAAACGGGAGCATGGTGGTTCCGGTCAGCAACGGCGGTCATCAACGGTGGACGGCTGTCCGGTGCCTCTCTTCGTTCTCCTCGGTGGTCCACTTCTCCGGTCGGCAGCCTTTCGTAGGGATGTCTACCAGTGTGCTTTGGCAAAGATCAGCTGGTACACAATGGTCCCTCGTACATTGGGGAGAGATCTCCTTACCAGGTCCTCTCTTGGATCAGTTCTTGAAGACACAGCAGCTTTCAGATTACACGGAAGGGACCAGCGATTCACCTTCTTCTGGCTCTGCTTCGAGAGTAAGCATCAAGTATTAACTTCAGCTTCTGAACAATTTCTAGCAGGGAGAGGCCCCCAGATATATTAGTTGATCTCCCATTCATTCTGCTGGGTCACACTCAGGCAACCATTCATTCAGAAGGGCGTTTAGGCAGTCAGGCAGCCAATCAGGCACACAGTGCATTCAGGCCATTCTTCTCCATCCAGACACTCACAAAACAGAATGTGGATTAGGAAAAGTACTCTGCCATTCAGCACTACACACTGCATTCATACCATTTTCGGGCAGGGCTGTCTCAGTCAAACACCAGTTACTGGACACCCATAACACAGAATGCGTATCCGTCACACACTCCATTCATCCAGGTCCCACCCCACGGGCGTACCCACAGCATACGGTCGTTGGGAAGGCTCCAGACAGTCGGGTCGGAACTTCCCCACACTACCATATATGGAACTTCCACCCAACAGCCAGTCAGGGGGAAGAGACAGAGTCAGGGCTACCCAGGACTTTGGGAAAACCAAGGTGACAGTCGATGGACGGCAAGAGGCCACAGAGGCCATCTTGTCTCCATCAGGAATCCACTGATTCAATGACAGGGCCTGGGCATCCCAAAATGGAGGACTCTTAGGGCACCTGTCAATTCAGCACGAAGCTGCCACTAGCCCGTACCCTGCTTGTGGACCACACACAGATGCCCAAAAGCATAAACTAGGAGTACAGGGTTGTACTCCCACCCATGGGTGCAATAAGGGTATCCTAAGGGTCTGTTCACCAAACCAAATACAGGAAGAGCCGCACCGCTAGGAGTCTCACGTGAACTCCTGTGAGGAAAACAAGTCAGAACATATGATAAAAAGCAATAAAGGACAAGGATTCAGAGGCCCTGTCCCTCTGATGCATTTCCAGTATCACACCTGGTTTGATTCATATCAGATAACCTAAGCAGATTAAATCATCAACAATATTTTAACTTTGTTTTGTTCAATTTCCATGTGTAATTCATCACTCGCCTAGACAAAGTAAGCTGCATAATTTTTGTTTTAGTATGATTCATTCAGAGATAATTTATTTTCCAATATAGGCCCAAAGCATCGATCTATCTTCGTAGGCCAATCTCTGTGCAATCGAACAACAGAATCTAATCTGCATAGGCCAGCCAATTATATATTTAAAATCTCCCATTTTACGGGATGCAAAAGCAGCAGTTTCTAAATCCTTATCTGTCAGAGACTTGAAGAATCAATAGATAGGGTGGAAGAATGCATCCCTGCCCTAAACCAGAGTTTGTATACATTTCTCCTGAAAGCCTGCCCTTGTAGTCCAGCCTTACCTGAATTTTTGAATTCTCATGCAGACCAATAAGCAGTTTCAAAAGACAAGTCAGAATGCCCCATGTGGCCAATTTAGACCAAAGTTGGTCACGAGTCACTAAATCAAATGCAACACAAATTGACCTATATTCTTAATAGCAAGATAATTCCTGTAAACAATGCACAATAAAACCATTTAAGGAGGGACCCTTCTGTTTTCTAAATCCAGTTTGGCATTTTCTTTATTCTACCCAAACTATCGGCCCAACCCTCAAGATGTTTTAATGAAATGGATGCGATGCTGTCAGCATACATTATCATAATGGGCCTATAATTCTTGGGCTCTGTTTGCAGGGCCTGTTTAAAAATAGGAATCCATTGCAAAAATGTCCCTCTGAAGCCCATGCTATTCAGTAGTGCTCATAAGAAATCCCAGCAGACTGTACCAAAGGCCTTCTCAAATCAATTGCCACTATGGCAACAGGGCCAACAAGGAACCTGATTTTTGCAACGCAATATTCACCCTCCGGATATTCATACGTGCCACTCTGTCTGGCATAAAACCGCTTTGGTCAGGATGAATCAATGAGCGTACCACTTTCAATAGGCAGGTAGGCCTACAGGAGGTACCTTCGTCTGGCAGTTTCACTTTCTTGGTTATCACTATTATTTGGCCTATTGCAGATCGGGAGGCAGCTCCTTCCCTATCTCTACTCACCAGGTGCATGTAAAGCATAGGGCCCGTAATTTTGGTTCCCAATCTTTTCCATAGGTCCTAGGGATTTACCCAATTGAAATGAAGCAACAGCAGCCAAGAGTTCCTCCTCAGTAATATTGGAATCTAGGGACAGTCTTTGTTGGGGAGAAACAGTGGGCAGAGGTATCCCCTTGATGAGGTCAGAGTAACAAACCTCCTCGTTTTGCCAGTGATTGATACAGGTACCTATTGTAATCTGTGAAGACCTCACATACATCAACATTACTTGAGACAGGTTCAGCATGTGTATATGGCTTGGAGACACCTCACGTTTCTCTAGCCAGGCCAGCATTCTACCGGCTTTGCCCCCAGTCTCTTATAAACAGATGCAGGAGGCTAGGTATGCCTTCCTGTGGACTGTGTCAGTTGCAGAGGTACGATAGGAGGCCTAAGACTGTAGCAGTTACGGTTGCGTCAGTGGAGATTGATCAGAGATAAAAATTGCTTTCAATCACATCAAATCTGCCTCAATATTCACTAGGTTCTCAAGCCTCCTGCTGTCCCTTACCGCAATAACTGGAATAGCTTCTTCTGGATCACTGCCTTGAAGGCCTCCCACAAAATCAGGAGATCCACAGTCACCGAGGTATTCAAGTCAAAATACTCCTTGGTTGCCTATGTAAGCGTGTCTATTACTTCTGGGCACCACGGCCTGCTCTGTCACCAGCTTTGACACGCTCCTACCCGACGGCTACAAGATCCTCTCCGCACCCAGGTCCAACCGCTCTGGAGGGGTTGTTGCCCTGATCTTCCCTGAGTGGATTCCTGCCTCTGTCACTCCTACACAGTCCTACTCCTCTTCTGAATTCCTTGTCTGCAGTCCCTCTCTCTCACCTAGCCATTCCCTTACTGTGGCTACTATCTATCGTCCACCTGGTCATATCTCCTCCTTCCTCTCTGAGTGGGCGGACCTCTCCTCCTCCCTCCTGGCCTTGACCACCCAACTCCTCCTTCTTGGAGATTTCAACATTCACCTGGATGCCTCCTGTCCTTCCTCTGTACTCTTTCGCGACCTCTGCGACTCTCTCTCACTCACTATTCTCCCCTCTGGCCCGACTCACTGTGCAGGGCATACACTGGATGTTCTGATCTCCTCAGACCTTCCCCTCTCTGATCCTCTCTCCACGCCTCTCTCCTGGAGTCATCAATGTCTCCTCCGCTCCCACCTTCCCCTCACCTCCCCTCAGGCCAAGCCACCTCCACCCCTGCACCTAGCTTCTCGGTCATCCGACCCAGGAAGCGCGTGTCAGCTGAGGCTTTCGCCACCACCTTCTCACTAGCCCTCCTCCTTTGGCTGACTCCCACCCTGACACAGGTCTCTCCGTGCTCCACTCTGCTATCTCTGATACTCTTGATATCCTTGCCTCTGTCATGAGAATCTGCCTGAAGCCCAAAGCCAAGTGCAACTCCTGGTATGACTCAGACCTCGTCATCCTCAAACGTAAGTGTAGGTGGCAGAGAGGAAATGGCGTGCTTCATGTACATCCTCTGACAAACTGGCCTGCGGCAAAGGCAATACCGGCTCTCTTTCCTAACCAATAAGAGAGGTCATATCCAAGCCCATCTAACAACTCGGCTGAACTTTTTTAAATCTGCAAGGAACTTGCCAATCCTGCTGCAGTCTCTACCTCCCCTTTCCCTTCCCAGGCCCTCTGCACAGCACTGGCCTCTCATTTCGTCTCTAAAACTCAGGGCATCCTGTCCTCACTCTCTGCCTATTCCCTCCTTTCCCCTACTCCCAGCTCTTCCTCTGGCCCTCCTGCAGCCACCCCTCGTCCCCCCTTCTCTTCCTTTCCCCTTTTCTCCGCAGACAAGGTTTCTAGACAAGTCTGATCTATAAAAGTCTTGTCGAAACAGGTTCACCCATGTTCCTCCAAAACTATCAAGGGCCACATGGACTCCCTGACTCCTGCCCTGGCTGATTTCTGCAATCACTTCTTCGCCACCGGAGTCTTCCCATCCCCCCTGAAGCACACTATTGTGCACCCTCTGCTTAAGAAACCCTCTGCCGATCCCTCCTGCCCGGCTAACTATCACCCAATCTCCATTACTCCCTTCCTGGGCAAGTTCCTGTAGGAACTGGCCATCTCCCAGCTTAATCTCCACACCAAATCTGTTGGTTCCTTTCACGACCATCAGTCTGGCTTCAGAGCTGCCAGAAACACGGAAACTGCTCTCCTGAACATCCGTGAAGACCTGCTCTCCAATCTTGACTCTAACACTCCTTGTGTCCTTATCTTGCTTGATCTCTCTTCTGCCTTTGACACTATCAACCATGCCATCCTGCTCAAACGTCTCTGTGATAACCTGGGGATCACTGGGCAAGCTCTGGCGTTGCTAACTTCTTTCCTCTCCGACCAACCCTCGCAGGTCAAACTTGGGTCCTTCCTCTCCAATATCTTTTTCCCTGCCTGTGGTGTCCCCCAGGGATATAACCTCTCTCCCTGGTAGTTCAACCAATACTTGGCACCCCTTGCCCACCGCATCGCCCCTCTCTGCCCCAATTTTCAGTGCTATGCGGATGATACCCAGCTCATCTTCAGTCTACCTTCAGCCTTCTCCTCCCCTTTCCTCATCTCTGACTGTCTGTCTGCTATCCAGGAGTAATGTGCTGCCAATGACCTTTAATGCCAGTAAGACTGAGATTCATGCTCCCACCTGCAAGGCTAAAAACCTCGGGGTCATCTTCGATTCCACACTCTCCTTCTCTCCTCACATCTCTGACGTCTCTAAGAAGTCACACTACCAGTTGCACCTCCTTTCCTCTCCTTCCCCCAGAAGCTCACCGTCTTCAGAGCCCTGGTTCTCTCTAGGCTGGACTATTATAACAGCCTCTATCTAAATCTGCCTGCCTCTACTCTCCGCCCTCTGCAATTTATCCAGAACAGGACTGCGAGACTTGTCCTTGGCCTCAAGCCCAGGGATCGTGTCTCTCCAGGACTGAAATCACTGCACTGGCTCCCAGTGGCTACGAGGATTAAGTTCAAAACCCTCTGCATTGTCCACAAGGCCTTCTGGGGCCTGGGGCCTCAATAACTTCAACTCTCTCTTCCCAAATATCTTCCTTCTCGAGCTCTTCGCTCATCCGCTTCCAACTCCGTCAGGGTCAGTCGCTTCTCCAAGCAACGAGATGGTGGTAGATCTCTCTCCTCAGCTGGGGTCTCCCTCTGGAACAACCTTCCTGCCTCCCTGAAACTTGAGGAGAACCATCTCCTGTTCTGGAAGCACCTCAAAACCTTCCTATTTGCCTTTGCTTTCTCTCCCTCTCTCCCCTGTGAATTCCTGGCTGAAACTGCACTGGTTACCTGGCCACCCTTTCTGATCTCGGGCCCAGGCCCCGCCAGTTGCACACCTGCACTGACTCCCTGGCAACCCCCGGGACTGTTTTCTGTATCCCTACAGTCCCCCTACCAGCACTTAAGTCTGCACTTATCTCGCACTTGCCACTATCTGGCCCTTTTAATTATCTTATTTATTCTACTATCCCAGGTACTGCACTTTCCCCTCTCCCCTCCCACACGCACTCTTCCCTCTCCCTTCTTCCCATGCACTTGTGCGATTTGAATGACACCTGTCCTAGTAAGATCGTTGTCTGTCCTCCCTTGCCTCGTTGCGCCTTGAAACACTTGTGTATAGGCGTGTTATAAATGCCATATCATATCACCCCAAGTAGTATTAATACAGGCACCAGCCACTGTTGGAGGGCATCTGTGGTTGTTGCATAGCTAAAAGCATCGGGCAGTGATCCGAAATACCTTGAAGGAGGTACTGAATGGCAGAGACCCTAGCCAGATCAGTGGTAGGCATTAAAATGAATAGATGTGGGCCAAGGAGGAATGAGCCCCAGAATGGAATTAATAACTCTTTCCATGAGGGTGTAGCACCTGCAAGACATCCATGAGGTCCGTAGCGCTTATGAAATCATATAATTATGACTGTGGCTGCTCACTAATCATCGTCTCGGGAAGATAGCTCAGGGGCAACGTGCTCGCCTTGGAAGCAAGACGACATTGAGCAACACAGGTTTGATCCCTGGGTCCGCGATAAGAAACCTCTGTGTATTAAGCGCGTTATAAATAACCAATCATATTATATATCGATTTTGTACATCTATCTTGTGCATTATCCATAACATCATTAAAGTCACTTCGCACACCCACTAAGCTCTGCTTGACGAGTAAATATTGTATTTCTAACTATAAATCAATGCCAGACTTTGGGAGGGGGTAGAAACATTAAGTACCCCCACTATTTCTCTGTGAAACAATCTGGTGATCAATAAATATCTTCCTCTGGTATCCCCAACCATCACATTAAGTTCAAAACATCATATGTCCCCGCTAAGCACCACACAAAACTTGAATGGAACACTCTCTTATAATTAGTCTTCTGGAAGAATTTACAGTCGGTACCACTGAAACTCTATCCCTGGATAAGTGGGCATTGCTGTGTATCAGTCCCTCTCTGGTGTTCTCTCTCTCCATGTCACTTGAAAGCGGACACAGAGGATGTCATCTTTGAAACAAAATCAAAAGGGGCCTGTGTAAGTAAGAGGTGGTGAAGAGTTTGCAGGAGAGACATCTTGTTTGAAAAGCAACAGTAAAAGATAGAGGTGTGTTGGAGGAAGAGGTGAATGTTCTCCTTGACACGAGGAGAGCAAATTAAAGATATGTCTTGGGAATCAGAAGGAGAATCAAGCTATAGGAGGAGACGTTTGGTGTAGAGAGGAGAAAGGAGATGACTTGCAGTCAGGAGAGGATTATAGTGAGAAGGGGAGACACCCTTAAAGGATCTTAGAAAGGTCACAGATTCCCACACATCAATCAATCAGATTCTTATAAGGCGCACAATTCACCATAGGCATCAGTTCTCATGGTATTCTCAGTCTCAGCCAAACCTTGATTTGAAGCACTTCCGGTTTTCTGTGCTTTCTTCAATACATTCCTCCATAACTTTACAATACAAGGTCCTCTCAAGAGATAAAGATCTGTTCTTGACTTCCACCAATGTAGGATGCATTCAGGGTCTCTCACCTCACCCAGATGATTGGCACAATGGTATTATATCCTCATTTTGTTTCTCAATCATAACATTGAGTTCACAAGCAGGAGGTCATGGGCCAGTCAATGTGCATCATGTGTTTGCGTCCTTGCTACATGTCTACAAACCTGAGCCGAACATGGCGACATCCTTGTGGAGCGATGGCACACTTCATATGTTACATCAAACGAACTGGTACATCCTTTTATAACGTGGAGTAGTTAAATAACCATTAACTTTACTCAATAACCTGATAAAGTATGATGAGGAAAATGTTTTCAAAATATGTGGTAATCAATGATCGCATTGTTTGTTGCATAGTGCAAACCTCATCAGGCGGACCATAGTAGCAACCACACAGTGACTGATTTTATGGTGATTGTCTTCCATTTTAAGATGGTCAGAACAGTGTAAATGAATAGTTGTCAAGAACTGAAACCATTCTACATCTATCTTCTGAAAAGAATGGGAGACAGTGCTTTATGATCACAGGGAAAAGATCTTTCATTATTTTATTTTGACATGTCCAAATTAACTACTGCCATGTGTTTAATGCATCTGTCTTTAAAACACATTTTATTTCAGTATTAAAAATATCATTTTTCAGTTGGAAATTCCCTTTGATCTTTGCACGGCAGACACCATGGAGCTCCTTTTCATTTCTGTGTCATTTATCAACGGCACCGGTTACGTGTAGGCTTCCACATAAGCGGGTCCCTGCCACCAAACTTTTGTCATTTGCGTGGCAGAGTGCAAAAGAGGAGAGCAAAAGGCGGCTTACTAGTGTGCTAATTGAGTAAACACCTCGGCTATGTATCCATGGCAGGCAGACTCTACAATGGATCCCTATGGAGTCCGCCAGCTTTTTGCTGGTGGAAAAAGCCAGCGGACTCCATAGGAATCCCCAGCATTTGTGCCGGCAAATGTTCAAGTATTTGTATGGCAGAGAGTCAGGTTCTGTCCTCCTCTCCGCCATACAAATTGACAAAAAGGAGCCTTGACTGGAATCAACTGTTGATTCCCATCACAGAAGAATCAAAATGAGCCCCCAGGTACTAAATGCATTTACTAAGCAACAAGGGATTTTGTATTCAGTGAGAGCTCAGGATCATTAGATTTAACAATCAAGAGAAAATAGAAACCCTAGGGAAGATCCACACAAATAAAAGTTCAGTAGGGGCATGTTTCGCTTGCGACAGCATGCATGCTGAATCTGCATCGTGAGGCACAAAGAAGTTCAGTCACAGTCAACTATTTCATGTGGGACATGCATAATGTGCATCTACCACATACTGCATGTGAAATGCATCCTGATTCACGAAGGCAGCAAACCCCAAGCGCAAGTCCCTGGAAGGGAGCTCCAGCATGTGCCGGAGCAAGAGTCAAGAATCCCTTTTCAGGAAAGTGATGCTAAACCATAGGGGAAGGAAGAGGTTTTATGAGAACATATTTTTAAAAAGTTACAGCAGATTTAGAACAGTGGCAAATTGCAACAGGAGCAAGAGACCTGCTTATTTTGTGTGTCTCAGCATGCTACACACATGTTTAGAGATGTTCCCGCTCCTCCGACCCCACACATGCAGCACATCTAATTCACTCTTAGTGGCAGGGCCTGTCGTACACTCCCATGAAGCCACAGATCCGGATATTTGAAGATTGTGCACTCGTGGCACATTCTATGCCCCCTTTAATGTGAATCAGGTGCACTGAGAGCTTGTAACACGGTTTTTTTTATCTGCCCCACTATGAACAGTATTCTAGTTAATGGAATCACATCTGAAACCATGTGTGCTATACATGCTTTATTTCCCTGGATATGTTCGTCCTGGCTATAGTTCATAGCTGCATGTCTTCATTCTCTTGTGATACCTATTAAAATTCATGCAGATATAATATTCAAAAATAAAGAAACAATTACTGTCTTAAGGCTGCAACCCCAGAACACTGACACACTAAACAAAGAGCCATATTAATGGAATAATTGCACCGGAAATCGGGACTTTTTGCGTGCCATTCATGTGCAGGTAGTGTGTGATCCCAATGGAATAATCATGGAAGTGTATGTCAATTTCCCGGGCAGCACACATGATAGCTACATCTAACGCCAGTCACCACTGCACCGGGCCCTGGCATCTGGAGAAAATGGCAATGCATGGCTCATTAGTGAGTATGCATGTGACACACTGAACAATGACCCTGACAATAAATGACAATGACAACCATTTACGCATTTACAGGGGACAGTGCCTATCCGCTCTCAACATTCACGATGACACCAATATAAAATCCCACAATACCTGAGGTGAGATACAATACAGCACGTGTAGCCACTAGGGCCATAGTGGAGCTCACATTCAGAGTTCTGAAGTCAAGGTTCCGCTCCCTTGACCACTCTGGCGGGGTGCTGCTATATGCACCACTGGTAGTGTGTAAAATCATAGTGGCTGCATGTGTACTGCACAATGTCACCACACAGCGTGCTGTACCAGTCGAAATGCGGGTTGGACACCGGCCGCACCCACAGGCACCACTCTTGCCGATGGTTGGCCAAAGGACACGTGGAGAAGCTGCACGCACCCAGTTGATGCAATCATACTTTAAACACTCACTGAAGCCACATCCCAGGGGCCACTCAATGATGAATTGGGTCCTATCCTCTGTGCCCACAACAACACCCTGAGAATGTGCCTCTGGGAGGGCAAAATTGTGTGTTTCCATTGGACATGAAACAGCATGCATAAACTGAGCCCAAGATAGGATTTGTAAGTATGCCACTCCCACTTTGCAAAGTTGGTAGTAAAATTATTCTGGAGGAAGAGAAAATGTACAAATGTGAAAAATACATAAACAAGTCAAAACATGTTGGAACTGAAAAATGGATCAACTTGGCAACATTCAATTCTTAGCACCCAGTCATTCATGGACATCAAAAGCAACATGTTCACTAATTCCAAACTGCCACTAAAAATACTTTTGTACACCTGTGGAACTACGTGCACTACAGGCTTTAACCCATCCATGTTGCTGTGACCGTGAAAACTGGGGCGCAAGATGCAACATGTCACAAACATACTGTGAATAGGGAGACTTTGCACCCCATATCAAAATTACCACTGAGTATCAGCCAATTTGTAAGTGAGAAAAACTGGTTAATACACCTGAGGAGCCTGATTCAGAGAAGTGTCAAATAATTGCACAATCCCATAGAGAAACGCTCTGTGAATCATGATCCTAATCTGTATGGCTGTGCACAAATCACCAACACAGTCATAACAATTTGAACCAACAGTGTCCATGTAGTACACCCAAAAGCACACAGCACAAGTAGCAAAGTCCCTCACCACCGTCACTTGGACAACAACAACTGCTGTGCATGTAGACACCAAACCACACACATGAGACCACGAGTAGGAAGGCATAGTACAAAATGGATGCAAACAACAAAGACATGCAAGGACATCCCTGGACCCTACATGCGTGTTCCACAACAATAAACAGGTTGAGTGGCCAACCCATTCCCTGACACAAACTATGCTCACAATACACAGGCCCTCATTACGACCCTGGCGGAAAGTGACTGACCGGACCGCCAGAGCGTAAATAGCGTTTCCGCCATTGCACGAAGGAGCAAAGTGCGGCCCATTCCGACCCATCGGGCACGAGCACCACGGCATGGCGGAAGTGCAAAGACCGCGATGGCGGAAATGACCCCAAAACGGCCCACACCGCCGCCGTACGGCGCCCTAGGTGCAATACCACCACCCATCACAGCGGACACCGCAGTGTGCGCCTACCGGAAAGTACGGTGACCGGAAATATACGGAAACGGAAGTTAAAACATGGGCCCGGAACGGGAAACATCCCGCCGTACACCTATAAAACCACTAAAACCACACAACCACTAAAATCACTACCCTGAGACACACCCCAACCCGTCATCCACCCTAGCGAAACCAAGAAAAATGGGAAAAGTAGCGAAGAAAGCGTGCGACCGCAAGCGGCAGGTCCACTTCTCCCGTGAGGAACTCACCGTGCTAACAGAGACCCTCCAGGAGAATGCTGCCGTCGTCTTCTGCACGCAAATGACCAGGACGGCACTTGCAAACAAGAAGGCCATATGGGCTCTGGTGGCACAGCGGGTAAGTTCGGTGGGGACCGCACCCCGCACCCCACAGCAATGCCGTAAGCGATGGGACGACCTGCGGATACGCGTCCGCAGCATACTCTCTGCCAACCGCAACATTGCCACAGCCACCGGGGGAGGTCCTGAATCACCCATCAAGTTGACCCCCTGGGAAGAAATCTGTGCCTCCACCATCGGAATGGAGAGCATAGAGGGAGTCGGAGGGATGGAGAAAGGAGTGCAGACATCCGAAGATTCAGGTAGGTGGCCCATATAAAACAATGCCAAATCCACAAAGTCCATCCATGTGAAGTACCATGCGTCCACATAGTGCAACAGAAACACATGTCCAGGAGAACGGCCACACACATCGGCCTGATAGCGCACGTTAAAACCCACAATAAATACATAAATAATTAAAAACCCCTAAAACACGCACTACACGTGCAGCAGGCACACCCTAACTGCAGGCTGCCAAACAACTGCACCCTCACTCCACACACAAATGAAAGCACCTCCAAGGCCCCGACCCAAATCACCCTCAGGTACCACCCCAATGCATGTGATACAATGCCATTCCAATTCCCACAGACCCATCAATAACCCTCGCCCTCCTTTACTCCACCACAGGGTCCGATTCAAACGACGAGCTTCAGGACACCCCTACCAGCACACCTGCAAAGAGGGCCAAGACCAACGGCCAAAGACCCTCCACCTCAGCTGCACGCATCAAGACACGGCAGCAGCACAAATCAGGTGGCAGCACAGAGGAGGGAACATCAACAGGCACCCCAGCAGCCAGCATGCCCACAACACCACCACCACAGGTCCCCCCAACGGATGCCACAGAAGGCACTGCCTCCGGTGGCAGCAGCACCATAGGTGACACCCCATTGATGGCAGCATGCTCCGACACAGAAGACGGGGATGTCGAAGTCAGATCCATCCATGACCTGTCCCAATCCCCCTGTCTGTCCCATCCCGTACAACATGAGGATACCACGCAGGGGCACCCACAAGACGACGACTGGCCATCCCCCACAAGCCCTGTGGCAGGGCAACATGAGGACAACAGCCCCTCTGTGACACCCCCGCAAATGGCCATGGCCCAGCAGAGGCAACAGTCCCTCGACCAGTTAATCGTGCAACAGCAGCAACTGGCCACGCTCCTCAAGGACCATGCCGATGAATGTGGGGGCACTAAGGCAGACATAGAAAAATCAACTGAGACACTTAGGGCAGAAATGGAGAGGAGTACAGAGACACTAAGGGCACAAATGGAGAGTAGCACCGAGAGCTTGAGAGTCCAAATGGAGAGAAGCACCGAGAGCCTGAGGGGGGAACTGCATGCGACGTCCAAGGACGTATGTGCCGAACTTGCCGCAGTGCGCCGTGTGCTCACTGAGCTCTCGCAAACCCTTAGGGACATGCATGGACGTGAGCAGGCAGAGACATCATCCGTTGCAAGTTCCGTCCAGGGCAGCCCCCAACGTAGATCTGGGAGGAACCTGCGCTCCACAGGCAGGGGTGCCCCTGATACCCGCAGAGGGGGCTTGCAATAGCGACTGCCCACTGACAATGAGCATCTTTGGACACTGGTGTTCGGGGGGGAGGTAGGAGGGTGGAGGGGGTGTATTGGGCTCACTTGGGTGGCGGGTCGATAGGGTGTTCCACATGATATCACATATGCCATAAAAAGTGCACGATCAACCAATGAGATGTGTGGACATTGATCTTTGTGTACTAGGCCATCATAGGCGTACAGTCCATATTGTGCATGTCCCAGACACACAAGAGTCCCGTGTCCATGTATCAGCCACCAGGCGTGAGTGCTAGAAGCATACATCAATGAGATGCTGACGAATGTCACGGCCCTCCGGTGCCTCGCAGACTCCTTGAGGTGCTGCCACATCCCCACCCTCATCATGACCATCATCAGGTGCTTGCATTTCTGCGTCAGGGGGCATGGGCACATTTCTACGTACGCACATGTTGTGGAGCATGACACATGCCATCACCATCTTTGCAACCTTCTCATGGCGGTACAGGAGTGCCCCGCCAGACCTGCTGAGGCAGCGGAAACGACCCTTCAGTAGGCCGAATGCCTGTTCAATGACTACACGGGTACGTGAGTGGGCATGGTTGTAGTCCTCCTCATGCTGGTCCCGTGGGTTCCGGACTGGTGTGACGAGCCATCTCTTCAGTGGATATCCAGCATCACCTGTATGTGGACGAGAAACGTATGATGTGGAATGCCATTGCTACGTACGCACACCCCCCCCCCCTTCCTGCCAGGTCATTGCCGAATCACATACCCCACATTATCATGCATGTAATGAGACTCACCGAGTAGCCAGGATCTGTTCCCTGCGTGTCGCTCCATGTAGCGTGGTATTGTAGAGTTCCTCAAGACCATTGAATCATGGGTTGATCCAGGGAATCGGGCACAACAATGTGTAATGATCCTGTTGGAGTCACACACCATTTGTACATTCAGAGAATGAAATTGTTTTCGGTTGCGGTACTGGGCCTCCATGGCATGTGGGACGACCAATTCCACATGGGTGCAGTCGATGGCACCAATGCAACCAGGTATGCCGGCAAGTGCATGGAATCCCACTTTTGTGTTGGTAATTTCCTGCTCCGAGCGTGGTAGGGAGATGTAGTCGTCTGCGTGCTGCAGGAGGGCATCGGGCACTTGCAATAGTGTCCGTGAGAACAGTGGCTGAGAAATGCCATGCAACTGTCCGACTGTGTGCTGGTAGGTGCCTGTGGCCAGGAAGTGGAGTACAGACACCACCTTCAGTAGGGGTGGGATGGCGGTTGGGCTGTCTATCATGCTGACAAGGTCAGCCTGTGTCATGTCCACAATGGCGGCTATGGTGTCCCGGTCCAGACGGTAGAGGGTGTGGATCTGCTCATCAGTGAGGTTGAACGGATGTGCTCGGAGGCGTGGGATTGCGGGCTGCCTGCGTGGTGGTAGTGGCTGTGCTGGCGGCCCTTGCTGGCCCTGCCTTGGCCTCCTCCTCCTCCTGCGTCTCCTCCGTGCGGCCGGTTGTAGTTGGTGTTCGTCTTCTTCTTGGAGTTGGAGTACTTGCAGTGCTATCAGGTCCCCCAGGGCCAACATCGCGAGTCCTGCCGGTAGCATTTCGGTGTGGTTGTGGGAGGAGACTGGCTGTGCAATTTATGTGTTTTCAGGCTGAATGGCCTCCACCTGTGGTGATTCATTCCACCTGTGCAAACTGCTCTCCCCTTTGGCCGAGCACGTCCCGCGCACAACGCTGCAATTCGTGGAATGGCATCTTGCTATTGCAATCATGTATTTGTACCCGATGGCCGTGTAACATTGGTTGATATGTTCATTCTGCTGTGGTCCCATTGTTTCACATACTATCTGTGCAGTCGCGAACAGAGTTGTGAAGGGTCAGTGGAACGTAGTACTCGAGTAACGGTGGACCCTCATGCATCACTGTACCGAGGTTCACCGACGGGCGGGGCGTGCCATTTGTGAGTGAAGGCAGTTGCCATTTTCACACACAGCCGCACTAGATGGATTAATTTGTGATTTCAAGCGGCCACAGATGCCTTTTCGACGTGATGTTGCAAATGAGGAATTCGGAGGGCGGCGCTTTCGGTTTTCAGCTAGCGGCGAGGAAATGCCCACAGGTCTGACTGCAAATATAACGTACTATTGTACAATGTCCTTGAGACAGGGGCCATGGCGAGAATGCAATGATTGATATGAATGGTTTGGGATGCGCAATAGCGACGTGGGCGATGAGGCCGGACGTTCCCAAATACATGTTACTTCACTACACTGGAATTACGGGCTGGGGCACTGTGGATTTTGCAGGCTGCATAACGCACAGACTCAATGGATATTTCTAATGTTATGTGAGTAAATATTCAGGCGTTTTTATACCGGGATGAGGGAATGATGAATGGATGCATGGGCAGATGATTTGATACAGAGTTTGCCATGTACAGGGCTTCTTGGAATCTGTCCGCCTCCCCTGCGCTATGTGATGCAGGGCTGCCATAGTGGGACCATCGTCTATCTGGCCTTGTTGAGCCCTCCCTGTCTCGACGCGCCTTCAGACACTTGTGTCCATGCACGTTAACAATCCCATCAGATGGATTCTGTATTCACAGACGCATGCACAGGTACACTCGTTTGTGATGGTGTTTACACCTCGATATAGATAGTTATGAGTCGCAAGTGGTTTTGGGGTGGTGATGATCCTTTGGAGTGGGCTAGCATGCATATGGCTGTGGATTTAGTGTGATCATTGCAGTGAGTTGTTGGAATGTAGTACTGATGGCCATTCTGTTCTTTTTCTTTTCTTTTGGTTGACAGGTATCTCCTCCCCTTTTGCCACTGCCATCTGTATGCCACTCCTGCAGATGGGTTTTACTCCCGACACCTGCTGCTTCGTGTTAATCAGTGGAGCAGCATTACGATCTTATGGGACGATCGCCAATGGGCCACATGCCCTTACACAGTACTAGTGGCTCGGAGCAACATTTCGGCCTTTCAGCTGGACTAGTGCCTCCCCATTGGGACGGCCCTGCGGTTCTGTGCGCTTCCATGTTGCCTTTTCGTACGTGAATGTGGCTCTGTGTACCATGAGGGAACAGGGCGTCACACAAGTGGTGGCTGGTCATTTCTTGCGGATGCAGCCCACAATGGTGAAATGTGTTTTGGAGTTCATGGCCTGATGGCTGTATGGGCTTGGTGATTTTGATGTGCATTAAATTTCTATTCTGATTTGGCCCGTGTAGCGTTCTTCTTTGCAAGTGATGTGGCATATGCCTATTTGGGGGGCGATGTATTGTGAGGAGATCTGCACTGGGTTCCAGCTTCGGAGTTTAGTTGCGTGGTACTGTACTGGGCGCGTTTGCCTACGAAGCCCGTGAGGTCAGGGATGGGGGCTGCCAATATGACAGTTTGAATGTTGTCATGCTCAGGGGCGGGGGATTGGGTTTTGTGTAACAGATGCCGGTCAGCCAGGTGGACTGGTGGAATGATGTGATTTTCGGAATATTGCTGGTCACAGGTGCCTGTGTTTGCGTGCGTTTCTTGGTGGGGGACTGTGGTCATGTCCATTGGGATGGCTTCTGTATTCGTGCCATCTGTGCCCTGCAGCTCCCATTGGCCCCTGTTGTGTTTCTTTTGTTCGTTGGCATGCATGGGTGACTTGTACATTTCAATGGTTGCATTGTGACTTCATTGCACCTACGGGGAGTTGTACTTTGTGGGCAGGGAGCGGTGTACGGGCACTCAGTGGGGCCGTTTACGGTTGATTCGCGATGCCGTACTTCTCACCATGGCGGAATGGTGCATTCCGCCATGCTTGATGGCGTTAGGTACATGTCCGCTAGGGTCGGAATTGGCGTACCCTTGCGCCATGGTGGTGTTTACGGTTTGGCATGGCGCGCGCGTGCGTGCTTGGTGCAGTTGGCGTTGGCGTTCACTACGGTGTCGCTAATGGCATCGTACTTTGCGGTGACGGGTCATAGTCGCACCGAGCGCTATTCGATGGCGGTATTGCATTTCCGCCATCGTTTTCCGGATTCCGCCAGGGTCGTAATGAGGGCCACAGTCTCATCAAAGCTGTCATGTAGATCCAGAAAAATGCAAGTGTACTGCAACAAATATGCTCATCTCAGCGTATTCCTTGGGTGCTTGCACTAGCTGGACTGTGCAATCCATGGATGTCCCCCTCTGTCGGCCTGGAAACCACCAAACCCTGATGCTGTATCCAGTACACACATACAGCAGCAACTTCACCTTCAATCACAGCAACCATATTCCCATGCAGAATGCCTCTACGGAGAAATACAAAACAATTTGAGGGCAGGCAACATATCCATGCACCCAAACATACAGCAACATGTGCCCCCCCTTAGTGACATGCAACGAATGCAAACAATACCTCACTAGCCACCCATCACCATGTGTCCCGGCACCCATGTAGCCAGATCCACACCACATCACAACAATGCAACATGAACACCCCACATAGTGACACCTTACCCCACCACCGCACCTACACTGCCTTCCCCCGAGAGGCATGCAGTGAAGGACCATGTAACACTACCCATTATCATGCCGATGGGACTTTCTGAACACTCACATCTGGCCACAGTCAGTATAACACTAAGAGGACCCCCAAAAAGAGACCACTGAGAGGATGGAAACTCAGGATCACCTTGGAAGTACTCCCAATGCCAGGATATGGCATCCCCTCATTAACGTGGAACTGGGACAGTGCAGTAAACACTGGCAGGGGTGCCAATGATGCAAAGTCCAAGAAGGCAGCACTTCACAGAGGTAGCTGTGATACTGGAAGACAGGGCACCAAGGCAACTGGCATGAAATACACAAGCAGACATGAGAAAGCAATGAGAAACAGAGGCCTAGGACACTGACACACAAAATCGAGCGTGCAACAGGAAGGTTGAAGGGAAGGCAGACTTCACCTGGACTGTATTGAATTGGGTCAAATGTGTTTTGAACTGAAGGGAGCATTTAGATGCACTCAGCATCTGTCAACATGCCTCATAAAATCTGCTGCTGTACATTGCACGGTACATGTTTACTATAGAAAACAACAACCCCTGGACAATGGTGTGTGCCCGGTATCTGTGTGGAACATGGCATCCCACAAATGGCCAGCAATGTTGTCATGTGTGTTGATCTGTCTTGGGACAGCACCCCCAGAAGGGGAAGGAGGACCAAGATTGGACTGCCTGCGTGGGTAGATATGACTATTGAAAAATCATTGTATGGGATGCCATGTGGCAGGCAAGACAAAGGTGAAAAGTGTACGGAAACACTCACCATCCCAACCATCACAGCACACAAACAGCCAGGCCTGCCACCCTCACGACAACTCACCAACAAAGGCCCTACACTGACAGCCTCCCTCACAACTATGACCCCGCAACCAGTGCCACCCTGATTGGCTTGGGAAAACAGCATGCATAGACACGCCCGCCTATCATCAGCATGTGTCCCATGCACCCATGAAACTGGACCCGTTCACCTCAATACAAAGAAAAGAAAAGAAACTCCACACAGTGCCAAACTCCCTGCTACAAACCACAACACAAGTGACACCCTGAGTGCCCTTCACTTACCTGCAAAGGGCAACCACCTGACTTGCATCCACTGCCTCCCACCTGGAAATACATTTTCAAATCGCAAAGACATGCATTGCAACAACATAAAGATACTGGACATCCATGACAACTTATGTATGGACCAGGAAAATAGGCATGGAGCACCCAGTGTCAAAGGATGACACAGTGCAAGAGAGAGAAAGGACACAGAATGTCAATTGCTTAGCAGTGGAGTAGAGCGAGAGAGAGATAGAGAGAGGGAAAGGTGAAAAGCACAGCAAGGAGGAGACTAGCTGGAGGGAACATGAGGATGGATATGTCTGACATCACAGTGGGTGAGGGCAAAGAAAAGTTGTCCAAGAGAGGAAGATAGAGACATGAAATCCTTTTGCAAGAAGCAGCCTGGTCAGAGAGCATGGAAGGAACAGAGATCGAAAAGTACCACATGTAGTGGGCCATGAAGGACAAAAGTGGTTGACGGAGAAGGGCAGACTGTCAAAGAAAAGCACATGTGAAAGGTCAATCATCAGCTCTACATCAGACAAACCACAGGCAGCAACCACAATGGCATGCAAAGCAGAAAAAGACCCACCTATGCTACATCCTCACAAAGAAGTTCCTACAACCACATACCCATACCCGACACCAACAAACATTCACCCCTGTTGGACACCACTGTAAATGGACCTCAGGACAACATGCAGCTGTTCACTCACCCCCAACAGACCACACACCCTGAGTGAGACCATCCCAGTAAGTGTGCATGGATTCCAGGGTGCACTCACAACTCACACTGGGAGAACAGATGAAGACAAGCTGTGGGGAGTGGATGGTGTAACACAGGCATGGGCCCACAATGTGCACACACAGTGTGCACTCACAGACAGTGCTAGATGAGATGAGCAAGGAATGGAAAACAAAAAACATGCAACACACCCCGGTGTAGATAACCAACAGAAACAAACAATGTACAAAAAGAGACCTGATTGGGTAACACAGAAGAAGTATGTCAGAGGTACAAATGTACATATCTGTACAAACCTACATGCAGCAAGTGTGACAAACCTGCCCTGTGGAGTCAACGTACCCAAATGGCCAGAATTGTGTCACCAGAGGCTACATCATGATGCAGTGCAGCAAAGGATGAGCAGACCTGACAATCGATGTGTGTGGTACATGTGGAACAGTGGCTGCGCAGGGCAGGTCATGTAAGTGGACCAGGGAGTGGATTGGGGAGTGGTACAGGTCAAAGAGTAGTGTGCACAGGAAGTACACCTGCAGGGCCTGGTAGGATACATGGGGCTAGCAGGGGGAGTATAAGGGTGGCAGTAAGGAGATATTATCACGGTCAGTGAGGTAAGTGTTAGAGAACCAAAATACACAGAGTGCAGATGCACACAGAATGCATGCCGTCAATTAGTACGAACATCCAGAATTAATGAAATACTGCCAATGGCTATATTGTGACAAGTGCTGCCCAATCACTTCCATCAATTGCGTCAATTGTGAAAATGCATCCAAAAAAACAATGCACCTGCATAGAAGTGTACTGCACATACGCACACATGCATGTGTACAGACACATCTGGACAGACATTAACCGTGACTCAAGGATTACCCCACCAGCTAGTAGAAATGTGTCATGCATGCAAATACCATGGAGACCAATAGTACAGACACAACACGAAAGACAGTGCACATGCTTACCTGCTGACAGAGCTGCCATGATGTTATTCCCTCATCACCTCCACCAGGAACTGTACCTCCAAATACGTGAAAGGAGGGCCAGTGCCTGGCAAAGGACATGGGGTCCAGGGACGTGAAAGCGTGCAGGGTGGACTTCTCATGGTGTGCAGTCAACTGATGAATCAGGATCACTGCAACAACATGGGACATTGCATTTAACCAGCCACAGGTCACAATCATGCATACAACACATATGTGTCAAGATTCCCTCACCCCATTGTTACCTGCACATCCCATCATGTTGACCTCAAAGCAGCAATGGCAGATGACAACACTGTGCATGGCTGCATGTCCACAACTGCATTCATCATGTCTTTGAAAGGAAAACTGCACATCTCAGGGGAAAAAGAATTAAATAAAAAATAGTCTACCTTGGAAAGGGCAAAACAAAAACTCATGCCACCATCGGGCCATGGGTATTGACAAGCAATAAAAAGGTGTCTAGGCCGAATCAAGGGGCCAAATAAAAAGACCACACTTGTCATGTACAAAAGAAAAGAAAAAAGTCCATCCTGGACTGGGGAGGGGGGAATCCACCTTGGATGGGGAGGAGGAGGGTGCATGTCAATGAGTGGAAAATTCCCCTCCATGGGCTCATGGACCTTATGCCAATGGTGGACCAGGAGGCTGGTCAGTGCTGGGACCCCCATCCTGTGGTTAATCTGCAGGTGGTTGTGGTGTTGGAGCCCTACCATGCAGTGCAGAGGCCTGGTCTTCACTAGCCACACCCATCCATGACACAGTTGAATGCACCAGCACAGTAAGGGCGGTAAGGTCTCCATGCATGTCCTCATGGATGGCTGCAGAGTCTGCATGCACACTCACGCGTGATGCATTGAGTTGCTCGGACAGTGTCTGCCTCCATCTCATCGTGGATCAGTGTCCTTGTGGCTGAGAGTTATTCATGCATTGCTGTCCTCATGGCCTGCATCACAAGCCTCAGGGCCTCTCTGTGTGCCTGAGAATCTGCATGCAGGGACCACTGCAGACACCTCAAATCAGCCTGTCGGCCCTTGGTGTTGGCCTCCATGCGCAGTCTGTAGGAGCAGCATGAGGACCGCATGACCTGCAGCTGTTGCTCTACCCAGGCCACTGGTGGGGTCATGGCCTTGGCCATCTTATCCATGCCCTCTGAAATGTTGTCCAACACATTGTCATGTTGTATGGCGGCACACAACATCTGCTGCTCACACTCTGTCTCCACAGCCTCGGGCCCATGGCAGCCTGATGCAAGGGACCATGCCCATTGCTGTGGTGCCCCTGTCATTGGCTGCAGATCTGCAACTCTTCCTTGGACTGCAGCCCCAGGACCTGATGCCAGTTCATGGAACAGTGGCCTTGCAACCGTAACCACCACAGATGGGGGGCACACCACTGATTAGCCTTGTGAAGCCAGCTGCACTAGTGCAGACTAATGGACCCCATCTGATCTGCCCCATGGGGCACTTACCTTTGCCCTCTTCGAGGCATGCACATCTGGTTCAGAATAAAAGCAGCTGATTCCGAAGAGTCCGAAGAGTCCGCAGCATGACAGAGGATGGTCTGAAGATCCAGTGAGTTCTCATGGCGTATGACACCACGTCCTCCACTGGGGGTTTGACGCACCACTAACTCTTCTTCCTCCTCCTCCTCTGCATCTGGTGCATTCTCACCTGCACATGGACTGAGAAAGACATATTGAGCCATGTGCCATGAGACACAAATGGACATGTGCATCAAAGTGCACTCAACCAACAAATGGCAGGACACGCAGGCTTCAGACATTGTGCATTAACACACTATGGCCCTCATTCCGAGGTTGATTCTAGTCATGGCACTATGAGCGCCATGACTAGCACCAATACCGGTACCGCCATCGACGTGGTGGTATGGGGATTTACCGGTCCATTCCGCCCTTTGCAGGACCGGTAAGTCCCCATTTGAAATGCCATTCCCCATTCCCATATGAGCCCTCATAGGGCTCAATGGGAAGGCGGCAATGACGCAATTTACGGTACCGTCATTGACCCCGGTATCCCTTTGCGGATTCCGTCCTTAACACCTGCTAAAACCAGGCGTTAAGGAAGGACCCGCAAAGGGACCTCAGAATAGGACGCAAAGGGATTACCGGCACCGGTGTCATTAGCGGTGCCCGGTATCCCTTTGCGCTCGGGTCGTAATGACCCCTTATGAGCTGTAAGCCATGGCATTTTCTGATTAGTGCCACCCCCCTGTCCTGGTCCTGCCCATGCCATCAGTGGACACATGGAATTACAAAAGTGGCGTAAACGTACAATGATGAGCCATGCAACTGTCATGTTACCACACATACCAGGGAAAAGTATTGCACATCTGACACTGTAATGCTGATGGACATCACATGACAACAGTCAGCCACCCATATCCACAGACACCACCACGGTCAACATTTGACACACAAATCAGGATTGGAGCAGAGAACTGGTGACATTGAGGTGCTGGAAGAAAGTGAGGAAAAGGTGAATACCGCTGAGGAGGTTCAGCTGGAAGTGGGCCTTCTAGGCAAGGTCCGGAAAGTGAAGAGAGAAGGAGAGAGGATTTGAAGATGACAAGAAGGTCCATTGACCTCCAAGAGGGGTAAGGGAGTGGGAACATGGAGTACGGCCAGCGTGTGGGAGGTAAAGAGGGAGCAGTGGTCAAAATGAGTAGGCTCTCTGTGTCGTAGCATTGAGGCAGAGACTGGTAGCAGTACATCATGCCTGTGTAGCAGACGGGCAGTAATGTTTGAGAGAGGATGAGGGGGAGTCAGGTGATGACGCTTCAATGGGAGCTGCGTGTCATCTGCGTTACAGTGGCATGTGCCTTCCCTGTTGCCTGCTCCAACCATGCTGGTGGGGAGGCTGTGTATGTGCAAATGTTGAGCGCATAGAACATATCCTGAGACACAGTTTTTGGACATGGTGATGAAGGTCATACAAGGTCCATCAGTGGTATGTATGTGCAACAATCAATCCCCACAGCAATGCCTCTTGCATGTGTGTTCACATTTGTAATGCAGTCCCTGTATGTGCACATCATCCCACAATGCTTGCTGAAAAGTTCATGGCCGTGCATGCTCAGACTGCAAACCAGCACTGCCTCAGATACCTATCGCATTACACATGTTGCAACAAAGCCATCATGCCACTTCTGGCTGTGCGATGTAGCTGGCATGTCTCACCTTATCAGACAGATGAGACAGGTGTGGGGACCTGTACGTGTATCCAGTTCACAGACAGGGCAATGTCTGAGCAAGTGCACAGCACAATGATGGAAGTCAAAAGGCATGTGCCTGTCAAGTATGAATGAACACATACATGCCTTTGATGTGAGACAGGTACCTTAACATGTGAGTTTGGACAACTACCATATACATGCACAGAATGAAATGCAGCCAGGCACACTCATTGCCATTCATGATGTCCATGACCTACTCCATGGGCAATGTGATTTTCATGTTGCACGAATGCCAACCTCTGCATGACAACCCACCATCAGCTATTGTTCACCATGTAGTGAATGGCGTAACCCCTTACTACTCTCATTTGAATATGCAACAACTTCATTCCTGCAACTTGGGGCTGTGGTCTGTGGGCACTTATGAACCTTCACTATGGGCACACCACAATACATGCTGAAAGGCAGCTCAGATATGCATCATGACAAGGCATTGCATAGGAACAGGTGACAAATGGAACATGCAACTCAGCATGACATGATGTGATAGTTCAACATTGATCGCATTTACCTATCTAGCAGTGCACGCCAAATTGATGTAGCACACAACAGTACATGTTGGTGTCTCATGGTGCCCATGTACCAGGGGAGTACCCTGTGGGTGATTTGTGCTGTCACACAGACATGTGCCACACATGTCCACCACACAGGGTACTCCCAGAATGATGGCCATATGACATGAGTCTGAATGCCTGCAAACAAGCATTACCCAAGGATGTCAAACAACTGCAGCCAGATATGCCACAACACAAATAAGGTGGGTCATGCATGACTGGCAAAACATATGATGCACAATGACAGCCACTCACCAGATGTGTCCTCATATTTCTCGAGGCCTCACATGCCTTGCACCTGCTCAAGTAGGATGAATTGGCGTGTGGCCTCTTCATGCAGTGTCAGCTGCTCCTCCTCTGGTAGCCCCCTCCAGTTGCCAGTGCTAAGGACAGGTTGACACTGAGCTTGTGCTTGGTGCAACGGGTGAGATCATTCCAGCGCTTCTGAACCTGCTCAGCAGTGCCCATCTCCACCCCTAAGGCGTTGATGTGGTTCGTGACCTGCTGCCAATGTACCATACGCTGTGCGGGTGTATGGGTGCTCCCTGCATGCAGGCACATGTAATGATGGTGATCGATCACATAGTCAATGAGGATCTGGAGCTCCTCATCAGGGAAGTTCTTCTTCCTCTGCGGGCCAGTGTCCTGTGCCCTGTCTTGGGGTTGAGCCACTTCCTGCTCTGTAGGGCGTCCCTTCACTGCCCGAGAGGCACGAGGTGTTGGTGCTGACCCTTTCTAGCTGGGACCACGTTGGCGTCCAGGTGCGGGGCCACCTGTGGACTGGGGCCTGCCATGTCCCCCTGGGACTGGGGAAGATGTCTCCACACCACATCCCCAACCCCCTAGGGCTGGGGCAGATGTGTCCTCACCACATCCCCCACCCAACCCTGGCTGATCCCTTTCCCTCTTGGGGCCTTTCCACTCATTTCACAAGCGTAAGGGATGAATGGAAGGCACACCAAGTTATTTTCCTGGGCAATATGAGTAAGGGAACAGTCTACGTGATGTGCAACGTAGATGTGTGGTCCAGCAAGGCTCAAATGTACCCCAAATGGGAATAAATACGGTATGTGATACACAGAGGCACCCAGGGACTCAAAAAAATAATTTTTTGATACTCAGAAAGCTTCTTAAATTTCAAAAAAGTGTCTTTGCCATACGCAGAGGCACACAGAAACTCAAAAGGTGCATGCACAATACCCGTAAAGCTTCTGTGAAGACAAAAAAGTGGTGCACGATACGCAGAGGCACACCGAAACTCATAAATTGCATGCGCAATACCCAGAAAGCTTCTGTGAAGTCAAAAAAGTGGTATGTGATACACAGAGGCACCCAGAGATTGAAGAATTGCATACGGAACACACTGTAGACCTCAAAAAGTTCACAATAACATGTGCGTATGCGCAGAGGCAAATACCCCCCACAAATAAATGCAGTACGCAGTATCTCAAGGGAAGGATTGCGTATCAACCGAATGTACATCTGCAAAACTCATCAGGATAGTAACCTTCACGCGCACCACCTGTAATGCGCGTCACGTACCTTATATCACCCCGTCCATGCCGTGAGCCGTGTAGGCGTGCCACAAAGGTGCGTTGCATCACTGACACAGGATGTAAATTACACATTAAGGACCTTTACTCTGCTATCGTCTGATGCAGATCCAAGACGCACACCACTGTTCCTCCTGCCGATGTACTGCTGTATTTGCCTCCTCCAGCCCTGCTTTGCCTCACTCACTCCTATACTGCTATGGCCTGCTCTAGAGTCAGTGCCCGTCTGCAACCAGCACTGTCTTGGTATGCCAGCTGTCCCACTTTTGCCTGGACTCCTGTGTTGGGCCTGCGACCACCTCTTCTGTACTTTCCGGGACTTCTACCTCAGCCAACACCACTAAAGCTCCACAGCACCTACCAAGGAGGCCCATACCTGCCTCGGGAGTACCATGACTGCCCCACCTACGTCATCTGGGGAGTGCAGCATCGCCACATTGAGGCAGATGGCTGCCAAAATCACCGTCACCAAAGTTGACATCCTGGTGGATCGGGTCCTGGGAACCTATGATGCCCTCTTCAACCCAGCTATGCATCTGGGCAACGACGCAAGGCTGAGGTTCTGCAACAAGATCATGGCTGCAATCAATGCGGATGGGATGGCAGTCCGCCCAAGGAACACAGTCCGGAAACATTGGGATGACCTCAGGACCCATAGCCATTCCAAGGTGGCGGTAGCCCTCGACACACAACCCACTCTGGAGGTGTACAGTGCTGGCTGGCACCGGTTCACCCAGATACAGTTGCGGGTACCTGAGAGGTTCTATCTGGACCACCACTCCCAGTTCTTACGCTGGAGAAGTCGTCTGGATTCCGCTGGTGAGCACCCATGTGGGACAATGCTCTACGGCATATATGTGGCATGCATGTTTGCAGATGCCACATCCTGTTTGTGGCTTGTGTGTGTTGTGAGACGCATCTGATTGCTGCCTCATGCCAATGCAAGCCTTTTGTGGCATCAGACATTATATACTGGCATTTGCGTGAGTATTGGCAGACTGCGCATTCATGGCTTGGTGTACTTTGGCATGTGCAGCGTGTGCGCATGGAACAAGTGCTTGGACATGAAAGAAGTGAACATGCTATGTTGTGGGCATGTCAGTGATGTGCATGATGTCCGAGTCCATGTGTATCACACCTGACAGTGCTTCCATGCAGGCACTTCTGCTTATAGTGACACATGTGCATTCATGTCTGTGTATGTGGAGTTGAGGCATTGACGTCTCCGGGACTGGGATGTGACCTATCATCCCACTGCATTCGTAACATTTATTTGTGTACGTACAATATTTGTATGCTTGGCCAACTGACATATGCAATTTGTTCACAGATATGTGTGGTGGTACATGTTGCTTGATTGCAGGTCATGCTGTTGCATGTGCACATTGGTGACTGTTTAGGTGAGCAGGAGCCCGGGTGCTGTTCCCATGACCATTACTGAATGTCATTCTTGTGTTGGTTGGTCATTGGTATGGTGGCATTGCCTGTTTTAGGTGAGGTGTTGTTGGGCACTGTGCAATGTGCTTTGTTCACATGTGCATGGCTCATGACTGTAATTAAGCATTCACATTAGACTCATGCAACATTTTCAATGTAGTTTTCCAGGGCGCATACATGTGTGTGTGCATTGTGTGTGTGTCAGTTCATGGTTGAAACATGATGCATGATTTGTCATGTTTATTTTTTGTATGACATCCATCCATTGACGATGATTACTGATGTCAATGTGTTTTTCCCAATATTCTGCAGTTGCTGCAGCACGTGAAGAGGGCGGAGGCATCGCTGTGGAGTAGGAGGGCAGGGACAGATCCACTAGATCAAAGCACACACTCTGGCCAGCCGGACCTGTGTCCACATCATCCGAGGATGAGTTGGCTGGGGGAGCGCAAGTTCCATCGAGCAGAGCTGCTGGGGGTACGTCCCAGGAGGTTGTTGTGGTGGGGGACTCCTCAGTGGCTGTGGACCAGGGTGCAGAAATGGAGGGACCATCCAGGGAGGAAGGATCTCTGGAGTCATCCAGGGAGATGGAGGTGGTGGTGGATGAGGAGGCAGATGAAGGCTACTGCACAGGGTTGTGTGGAGTCATCCAGGAGGGTGTTCAGGCTGCACCCCTGGGCCAGGGAACAGGAGGATGTGCAGTGCACTGTGGAGGAAGTTGCCCAAAATCCTGTCCCTGCTCCATCTGATGCAGCTCTGACCACTGTTGTGGGTGCCTCCACCCAGTCTGGTCCGCCCATTTGGGGCCACAGAGATCACCCCTGAGATTTTGCACGCCTTGCTGGATGGAATGGCAAGTCGAGTGGCCTTGATTTGAGACGATATGAGAGATTTGTGTAGTCCTCTCACATCGTCACAAATCACTGTGCCTCTGCCTGGGCCAGATGGCACGTGCGCTGTTTTCGGGTGGTCTCTGTGCACTGGCACATTCAGCTGGACCCTCCTCCACTGCCTCCTCTGTGCCACAGTCTAGGGGGCCTTCCTTGTCAATTTCCATCATTGCCCCCTCTATTCCAATCCTACCCACACCACCCTTGCCCCCTAAAATCCGGCAATGAAGGTCTCTGGCCCCAAACTTTGCTGCCGGGAGGGATTGGAAAAATAAAAGATGAAAGGAAGGACAGTGAGTCGTGCTGTTGGCGTCCTGCAGGGGGAGCGGGGGCATGTCCAGTGCAGCCCGGCACCAGGGGAAGTAAAGAGGCGGCCCGGAAAGCACAGTAGAGGTGGTCGCTGTGCCTTCCCAGGCACCTACACAGGAACAGGCATCAGTGGGGCAGCTGGTACATCAGGACAGTGCTTGTACTGTATCCCCCTGTCGTGCAACATCCAAGTGGCAGGGGTGCATGTGCAGGGTACGCTTGGCCAGGCAGCAGCAGTATAGGAGTGGCCAGAGGCAATCGTTGCAGGGCCCTACAACATCGGGGAGCAAGCAACACAGCAACGTTCGGAGACACCTGGCAGGAGGGGAGCCGCCGCTTTAGGCAATTGGTGTGCGTCTGGATGGACTTAAGGATGCAGCTGATGGCGGAGAGGCAGCGGGCTAGGATGGCACAGGTTGCTAGGGCCATGACAGAGGTGGTGGAGGGAAGGACACTGAGGCGGGTTGCGATACTGGAGGAGGCTTGCCGGGATGCAGGGGAGGAGGAGAGGAGGATGAGTTAGATCCTGCAAGCCATCCAGAACTGAACAGTGACCCGCCTCCAAGTGGAGGATGAGGAATGCGACTCTGCCCTGGAGTACATCATGAAAGACTATTTAGCCCACTGCCTATGTATTTAGTCCATTGTGTGCCTTTTGATTTTTTTAATTTAGTTAATTTTTTCCCTTGGACATTTCCCACTTTCCACATAGTATTTTTGTATAGTGTATACATTGTAAATACAGTTTCTCTTTATTCATCACACAATTGTTGTTGTCTCTTTGTTCATGTGCTGCATCTGGTTTATTTTGATTTTGCTATGCATTTGTTATGTGACTGTCATGTGGATTGAGGGCCTAACTGTGGATGTGTGGTATACGCAAACAAACTATGCAGTCGGGGTCGGTGGGTGAGTGTGCCTCACAATGCATGGCCACCCACCACCACACATCACCTACCAACCAGTGGGTGCTCTCATGTCATGCAGCACATCTGCCACTGTAATGCTTCATCATCACATGTGAGTTTGTTTATATGTGGCTGTACGCATCATCCATCTACTTGGCTCACACACTCTCAGACATCCTTCGCATTACCCCAAAACATGCCTGTTCAACTTGCGTTAGTTGCATGGGCTTTGAATGCTATGGTTTCCTACCTGAGTCCCTTCATTGATTGATTGTTGTTTGCTACTGTGCACTCACATTATATGTGACTCTAATCTGTCAGTGATGTCTTGGACTAGTGTCCTCCTAGGTCCTTTACCTACGGCACTTTAAGGCAATTGCAATCGTCAAATGTTCATGGTGCTTTGACTGTGTAGCTGCTGCTAGATTCTGCTGTCCTGTTGCTGTGCCACTCGTGATGTACCAGGGAGTCCTGTGATGAGCTACAGGCATGGATTATGCATCAGTGTCCCCAGTTGTTGAGTATATGGGTGGGTTAGTGGCCAGTGTGCTTCAGGCTGTGGCAGGCCAGTGCAGTTGAGGTAAGGTGCTGGTCAAAATTGGACTGGTAGGGGGGTTATGTGGGAGGGCCAGAATGGGTTGGTGTTGATGGTGAGAGGAGCTTGTGGGTGGTTTCAGGACTTAAGGGAGCTGCCTGTGGTAGTGGTGGCGGTGAGGGGGGCTGGTGGGTGGTGTCAGGATTTGAGGGGGCTGCCTGTGGTAGTGGTGGTGGTGATGGGGGCTGGTGGGTGGTGTCAGGGCTTGAGGGGGATGCCTGCGGTAGTGGCAGTGGAGAGGGGGCTGGTGGGTTGTGTCAGGACTTAAGGGGGCTGCCAGGGTAGTAGCAGAGGTTAGGGGCCTGGTGGGTGGTGTCAGGACTTGAGGGGGCTGCCTGGGGTAGTGGATAAGGTGTGGGGGGCTGGTGAGTGGTGTCAGGACTTGAGGGGGATGCCTGGGGTAGTAGCAGAGGTTAGGGGCCTGGTGGGTGGTGTCAGGACTTGAGGGGGCTGCCTGGGGTAGTGGCAGAGGTGAGGGGGGCTGGTGGGTTGTGTCTTGACTTGAGGGCGATGCCTTGGGTAGTGGCGGAGGTGATGGGGCCTTGGGTAGTGGCGGTGGTGAGGGAGGCTGGTGGGTATTGTCAGGACTTGTGGGGACTGCCTGGGGTCGTGGCATAGGTGGGGGGGGGGCTGGTGGGTAATTTCAGGACTTGAGGGGGCTGCCTGGGGTAGTGGTAGAGGTTAGGGGCTTGGGGGGTGGTGTCTTGACTTAAGAGGGCTGCCTGGGGTAGTGGCAGAGGTGAGGGGGGGCTGATGGGTTGTGTCTTGACTTGAGGGGGATGCCTTGGGTAGTGGCGGAGGTGATGGGGGCTGGTGAGTGGTGTCTGGACCTGAGTTATATTTTGTACAGTCAGGGTTTGTGTGCGGTGGGAGTCGGGGGGACGGTTTACAGGGGTGCAGCCGTTACTTAGTGGGACCTTGTACAGAGCAGCTGAGGTGCAGCCGTTGCTTACTTGGGAATTCGCACAGAGTAGCTGGATTGCAGCCGTTACTTACATGGGACCTGGCGCAGAGTAGCTGGGGTGCAGCCGTTACTTACGTGGGACCTTGCGCAGAGTAGCTGGGATCCTGGATATTGTGTCAGAGGTGGACACAAAGCTTTCTGGGAAGGTTGGTCTATGGGTATGTTTTTGGTTTGCTTGGGGGCGTGTTGTGGGCGTTCCTCGCGCAGCTTGATTCTCTTTGCGGGTCGGGTTGTAATGCGCGTTTGCATCCATGAATACACAAAGAGCGCATTAGAAACTTTGCGCGTGGGGCCGTGGAGAGTCGATCTCGGTGCACAGGCTTTGTAGGATGAATGCGCAGTTTTCCATGAATCAGGCCCACGTTGCGCACAGCTTAGTGGGTCAGGCTTCTGCAAATGCGGAATAGAGACTGTCGGTGAGGCTGCTGGAGCCATTTAAGTTAATTGGTGTGGCTGGAGAGGATTGTGTCGGCGGGGTTGCGCAGCAGGAAAAGGGTCAAAGAGGGGGAAGGTGGGGGAAGGAGGTGGGGCACCCTGAAACAGACTTGGGAAAGGATGGGTGGGGCTATGGTAGCCTTCACGGATGATTGAAGGAGCTAGGTCATGCCAAGATTTGGAAAAGACACAATGGCTCATTGAAGAAATGTAGAGAGTGACACTCACGTTTAAGCAGGGGAGGGATGTTGTGTTCCTTAAGAGCACGTGTAGCTAGGGAAAGGGGAGCAGGCCCACATGTCCTCTGGCATCTCAAAAAGCACATGGAGTGGGATATAAGGGGATGATGCAGGAAGGTTGGTATTGGCGTGAGATGTACTAATAAAGTGGCCTGTTGCTGTAACGTAGGCCACAGGGTTCGTGCCTAGTCCCATTTTAAGGGTCACATGCACTAATAAAGGTGCCAAGCGGGCTTCTGCTCAGCAGTTGATGCAAAACCGGGTGTCTGTGTGGTCATTGCAGCTACGCGCTTCCATCCAGGCCACGGCCTACCAGGCTGCCATGCCTGCCAGGGCATCCTCACCAGGGGCGTTGCTAGGGGGGGGGCCCCGGATAGAATCTCAGGAGCTACATCCAAAAGACTAGCTAGCCCCCAGTCCCAACAGTTCCGACATCAGCTTAGCCCCGGGTCTTTTCCAGACCTAGTAACTCCCCTGATCCTCACCATGTGGGGGCTGCCGGGCCATGCACAGCGCGGCCTGTGAGCCGCTGCCTGGGCATGGCGCACACCCCCATGGGGTCCTGTGACCTAAGCCCCCACAGGGGGAGTGAAGATGCGGCATGTGGAGCGGTGCCGCACCGTGCCTCATACGTGGCTCTCCCGTCTGAGGAGAGAGAGCGGCACATTCGCTGCTGTGGTCGGAGGTCCCACAGGGGGAGCAAAGAGGCATCCCGCTGCTGCACCGAGCAATGCAGTGCTGCAATTTGAAATGAAGTCTTCCGCAGGAGAGAGGAGCGGGGTGGGAGGACCGCCACTGCATTGCTGCAACATCACCCGCATGGGGGGGGGGGGTGTAAGCGCCGCGCTCACCCACAACATGAAAAAATAATAATAAATCTCCGGCTTGGGGGAGGGACATCAGTGCGCTTGATGCTACAATAAAGAATAAATAAAATGAAAAAAAATAGAACTCATAGACCTCCCACCTGCATAATGAAAGGTAGGCAAATCGCAGGCCTGCAACTCAGCATAAGGGGACATGCTCCTGGCTGTGCGAGGGACCAGAATGTGGCACGTTCGCTGACACCAGGAAAAAAAAAGTCTTCTACCTGGGGAAGAGTGAAGCAGCCCATGCCACCTCAGCAGGTGAAACTCCTGCCTGGGGGAGAGCAGGTGGCCCATGCAGTCAAATTACATTGAACACCTACCTGGGGGAGGGAAGCAGCTCCACCGCCAAGGGCAGTACTGGCCTCCCACCTGGGGGAGACAAGCAGAGTGGCAAGGACGGCCGCTGCGACGCTCCTGCTGGGGGTAGATACGCAGTACTGGATGCGCTCCTACCTGGGGGAGAAGACAGAGGAGCGGCCTGCCCTGGGGACATTCGGTAATGGCACTACCGTTTGGGGGATTGGAGCACTGCCTCAAGCAAGGCACTCCCGTCGGGCTGGAGAGTTGCACTGCCACAAGGGGGAGTCCCAAAGGACACTCCTGCTTCACGAAAAAGCCACAACTGTGACCCTGCCTATCCTTGCGGCCAAAGGGCCAGGAGCTGGTCACACAGTGGCATACGTCCCCAACACTATCAACGGGAGAAGAGCAGGAAGGCAGGATCTGCTGCCGCAATGGCTGTACCCCAGAACCCACCACAGCGACTTCCCGCCTGGGGGTAACATCCTTGGCCCAGCTGTGGCTCCCCCCTGAGAGAGTGCTCGTGGGGCCTGGCAAGAGGCAACCCAGAAAGAACTCCTGCCTGGGGGAGCCTGGCCATGGTGCGGCCATTGCCACTGCTGTATCAGCACAAGTTGGATCTGCCAAGGAGACGGAAGACGTGGCGCGCCCTGACAGCCGCCGTAGTGCTTGAGGTTGGATTCCCGGCACGAGGGAAACCTGGGCACTGCACGGCCCTGATCACTGCATGGGCCTACTCCTGCAGCAGGGTGCCTCAACATGGTGGGACTGCAGCCATTGCGGTTTCATGAAAGAACCGCCTGGGGGGGGGAAACGGGCGTGGCCCTTGCCGCTGGTGGCAGTGTTCCTCACCTGCTGGGGGACTCAAGGAGAGTGTCCTTGCCTTGCCCCTGTCCTCATGAGGCAGAGGGGGTCCAAAGAATACAGACCGCAAGGAATAAGGACCATCCATGCCCCACTGGAATGACCATTCTACAGTATCTCGAGCGCGGGAGCTGCAAATACCTTCCACCGGCTCTGTAGCAGCGGCCTGCAGGCTCAGTCCAGAAGTGGCAGAGACTTACTGATGATACGACAGCCAATGTGGCCCCCGGTGACCCCATGCACAGCTTTCCCGGTTAGTGGAGTGCACTCCATCCTGATTGTGCAGACAAAGAAGGACTGCCCTGTGATCATCTGCCGATGTGGCCCGGTATCCCCAGTGTGACTTTTCCGGCTTGTTGGGCGACTCCCCACTCTATTGTGGACTAATACAGTTTGCAGGGGTAGAGCTTCAAAGGTGTGCTACCCACCAATGTACAGATGTATGTAAATTCATACCATGACGGTGAGGCATGCTTAGGATGCAGTGACACGTTTAAAGTAGGTTCATCATAACAGTTTGTCATCAGTGTTGGCCAGAACCGAAAGTGGGACAACTGTTTACCATAACACTCACAAGCTAATAAATGAACCTCCCAACCTCTGGTAGTGTATCCTTGTGGATAGTGTGTACAGTAGTGTGCCTAAATAAGAATGTGTATGGTAGTTCTCCAAAATGACCCACGTGGTCAGTGTGAGCTTTGAGCAGTTATTGTGACCACTGCCTTCTTAAGATGTTGTTGATTGATTTAGTTGTTTTACACTTGGCATGGGAAGTTGTAACGCAGGCAAAAAGCTACACGGCTTGTGCCTAGTCACATGTTAAGTGTCACATGCTCATGCATGTGACCCGCACTAATAAAGGTGCCGAGCGGGCTTCTGTCCAGTAGTTGATGCAAAGCCTGGTGTCTGCGTGATCATTGCAGCTACACGCAGCCACCAGGCCATCATGCCCGGAGACGCCGACCCCCTAACACCTGACAGTCCTTGCTCCTTATGTAATAGTCTCACCTAGTTTCCTGTTTGTGTATAGAAACTCACACAAGTCACAACAAGTTCTAACACATTTTTTTTTCCCACAATGACGATTGGCTGGATTGTGCATGCCTTAAACATTCCAGTCCAAACAACAGGACCACCCCGCCCCCACACACAGAGGACATGCGGTACTGTGTCTAGTGGGCCTTGTTTTTAACTTTAATGAATGGTGCCTACATGTGTTTCATTTCTCACCAAGATGTATTTCCACATATTTTAAAGCCTTGTCACTGCAAACAAGCAGTCATTTTGCATGTTACTTGTGTTGGTGCAATCAGCAGCATTCCATCAGTGTGTTAATTTCCAATCAGGTGTTGTGCCATAGTTACCTTATTGTCCTCAAGTGCCTTTTTTAATGGCCTGAAATGGCCTACAATGGCCTACAGTTAAAATTAAACGCAGACAATATTGTTCTGAGTGAACCAAAGTACAATTTTTCACCTTCAACAAAGTGGATGCAGAACTAGAGACAACGGCCCCAGAAGAGCGGAATATGGGGCACTGGAGAGTCAGCAACTTTCTTTTTAGAGCACATATTTTTTGGGATATAATCAGCCTCACAGTTTGTCAGCTATGATGATCTGCCAGTATGAGCTATCATTTCAGGTAGTCAGTCCAGGGATCATATATATATTCCCCCAGTTGGAAACCTTAGATGACCAGGGTTAATATTTTGCCACTTGATAAACAGGAACACTTCTTTTATTTACTACAATTAAAACAATTTAATTCCCATTCCAGCTTAGTTTGTTACATTTTTTTTTTATTGTGCATTTGTAAGGTGCTTGTACATCAAGTAAATTGTGTTTCAAAGCGCCCACAGGGCAACAGGGAGGGAGCATGGGAATGAAAGGCAAATATAACAATGAGAAAGAGAGGCGGACCTACTAGGCCCTGTGAGCATTCAGAACGTGCAAGTGCAGAGAGAGAGAAAAGGGATGAGGGAGGGCAGGTAAGTGCTAGGAATACCATAGAGGGAAGTGCTAGGGAGTAAGTTGCAAGCAGCCGTTAGGTGATTGGCAGAGATTACTTAGTAAGAGTGGTCAACTGCCCATAAATAAGTGCAGGCCTGTGATGGCCCAGGCCAGTGGAGGCTATCTGATATATTTAGTACTACATGTTCCATAATGCAGAGACCTCAGGCTGCCCATAGACGATTGTCAAACACAACTGGCCAATGTACTGACTGTAAAAAGATAAAAAAGGAATAAACTAAGGCCTTGAACACAGAGAGGCTGCTTAAAGAGATAAGCAGAGGTGACTGTCTATATAAAGGCCTACAATTAACCATTGAGCTGCTCTCAAGTCATACTGCTTGTCCCGCTTATGTTTCAAAATGCAAGGCCAGGCCCCATGTCACGCATGATGTGACAGTGTCTGTGTTGCCTCAGGGCTCGGTGGCCCTGCTGTGATGTCTTTCTTGCATGCTATTATAATGCTGACTAGGGCACCTGCTGAAATAGAATCATGTACTAACATCATGCATTGTGCTAGGTGCTGCCTCTGCCAAGTGTTGATTCACTCCTTTTCCGGTGCAATTTCTATCTTCTCGAAATGCAATCTTCCCTGCCAGCAGTCATCTTGGATTGGTGACATCACTTACAGTGACCATCTTGGATTGGTTCCATCACTTCCTGTGGCCATCTGAGATTGTTGACATCACTTCCTGTGGCCATCTTGGATCAACCCCATCTCCAGCTGAAGGCCACAAGAAGCTCCTCTAGGTATACCAACCAGGAAGGAATTGCCTGATCCCAGCAAAACCAGGGACAATATCAGAGAGACCCACCACTGATGAACTGGGGGATCAGGTGACAAGAGCGTGTGTCATCCCTTCTGAACTCCTGAGGGGATTCCAGCCAGGGTTGTCCCAGTTAAGGGCAGAACAATGAAGGGTGAAGACCAGCTGTTGGCCAACCTCTTTACTGCTTAGCTTATGCGCCTTTGAGTTTACCTATCTACCTGTTGGTTGCACCCGTGAGTACCCCAAGCTTGCTAACCTCTGTACTGTCTCTCCACACTGTGCTACTCACCTACAATGCATTCACTCCTGCTCCTCCTCTTACTCACCTCTCCCTAGGGTTTCTCCAATCATGCTACAACTTCCTCCTTTCCTATCCCTATTTTAAAACTCACAACTCAAAACTCCCACTACTCTATCTCTCTTGCACCAAACAAAGCCAATGAGCTAAAAATACACCCTCTAACACCAATCCACCTCGCCTCTCTTCCTCTGAGACTCAACTTCCCTACTCCTTACCTTATCAACTGCACATTGTACTCTGGAATGCTTAATCTGCATGCAACAAACCTTTCTTTATCACAGATTACTTTTACTCCAGTTCTCCTCCCCTAGACCTTCTTGCTATCACTGAAACCTGGATTTCTCCATCTGACACTGCCACTCTAGTGGCCCTACATGACTCCAAACTATTATTTATTCACTCTCCTCGACTGACTGGCAGAGGTGGAGGTGTCAGACTCTTCCTGCCTCAATCCCTCACAAATCTTCAATGCAAAGTCCTCTCCTACCTCTTTTGAATTCACTATCCCTATTATTGCTCTGCCTCACTCGGTTCACATCATCTCCATCTATCACCCTCTTGGTCCCACTTGACCATTATTTGTTGATCTTGGAAAACTCAGCGATTCTCTTTCCATTAGACATCGCCTCATTCTCTTCGGTGACTTTACTCTTCCCTCCACAATAACTTCTCACAAATCTGAACTTTAGTCTTTTCTTAGTGACTGCACTCTAAACTATATCCATAACCTACCTACCCACACAGGATGTAACTCTTTGGACCTCTTATTCACCTTCACCCCTTTGTCAGCCACTATTACTACTGTCACACCATCCATGTCTGATCAGTCAATTGTTTCCACCACTATCTCCTTTCCACCCTCTGATCTTTCCTCACCACTTGCTTAACCTATTACTAAAAGAAAATGTAATCCTTCTGCCATTCCCCCTTTCCCTCTGACCTACACTCTCCTCCTTCACACCCATTGCCTCTTCCACCAACACTGCCTTCTCCAGCATCCAATCCCCACTATATTATTCATTCTCCTCTCACTTCCCACTGCTTACTTTCACCTGTATGTCTCAGTGTCCTCAACCATCGTTCACCCCATTCATTCCCAATCTCTGCACAGACATGAGTTGGCTGCTGCACAAATGGAGGCATACCCACTCGTATGAGGACCTGCAACCCCAACTCTCTGCCCTGAACTCTCTCAAGTCCACTATAGATAGAGTGAAAAGTAAATTATACCTAACCCTCATTGACTCTCAATCAAACCATCCCCGCCGGCTACAGTGCAACCTAAACTCCCTCCTCCTTCCTCCTAAATCTATGACTATCAACTCAACTCTCACAGCCAATTACCTACCTGAATACTTTGCTGCAAACATTTCCCAAATTAGAAACTCTCTCCTGACCTTTCTCACACTCCCTCCTCTGACATTTTACACTCTGCCTACTCAACCATCATCCTCTGCCTCTATCCCCCACTTTAGTCAATCTAAAACTGACGAAATACTATCTCTACTGATGAAGTCTAACACCTCTTGTGCCTCAACAGACCCTCTCGCTCCTCAACTAGTCAAAGTGATTGCCCCTTTAGTGGCCTCTCACCTCACTGAACTCTTCAACCTGTCCTTCGATTCAGCTTGCTTTCCCTCTGTTTTAAAAAAAAAAGCTAGAAAAAAACAACAGGGTAAATTAAAGCTCGAAGAGCCAGAGTGGCAATTGCCTTCCCAAACCGTAGGGAAATACTGATACACAGGGAACGGTTTTCTGGGGAAAAAGATTCATCAACTTGCCGGTGAGGGCAAGGCCAAACAACTAATGATATTTTTGTTAACCATGGTCCTGTTCACTTAGGCACAGGTGGAAAAGCTGGTCTGATGCAGGGAAGGAGGGAGGGGAGGGCAACCAGCACAATGATGTGGGGGAGTGCGAGAGGGGAATTAAATCTCGGATTCTTAAATCTAAGCAGCTAGCCGTCACAAGTGCAGAGATTGAGGCATCGGAATAGTCATGTAATTTTTATTTTAGCATTGATAACTGGAAAGTTCCTTGCAAAAGGGTGGTTGCCCAGAGGGTAGGTGAGGTGATATCAAAATATCACTAAAAAATGCACTGTCCCACTTGTTATGGGATGGGAAAACCCATGTTGTTGTGGGGTTTTCTCTCAATTACATGCAGTAACCCCTGTTGGTATTGGGGGTATCATAAAATGTTGTGGTGAGGCCACAACAGGTGAGGTCGACCGGTTTCGATGGTTCAAGGGTGATTAACGACCATCTTCTTCAGGACAAGATCGATTTTCATATGCTGCTGAGTAGCGACTGTCCTCTTAGTAGGGCAGCAATAACAGGCTGCAGAGGGATCCTGAAATAGGAGACACAAAAGACATAATTGCAGAGAGTGCATGAATAAGCCTCTAACTGCAATATTGCAACAATGGTGCATCCAAAGTGCAGCTAAAAAACCTGTTACAAGGCAAATGAATGCTACCAAAGACAAGGTGCTCGCCAATTCAGAGCAAAGAGCGCCACTGTAATGGTGGCTAAACAACATAGACAAGTCAACCCCATGGTGGAGGGAAAGAAAGTGGCAAGACCTGTGCACGTGAGGGAAAAAGGGGGGGGCACGGTGGGGGATGGGAGGGGGCGGACCGTGGAGTGTGCGAGGGGACCTACCTGGAAAGGATGACTGAGCTATCCAGGAAATGCACTGGGAGCAGTGAGAGAGCTCTCTCCAGTAGCGAACCTGCAAAGAAAGCGATGCTGTAAAGGACTGAATGGTTGTCGGGCGGTGCTGAAGGGAGCAGAGAAATACGCATACCTGGGAAAAGTCAATCGAGGCGAGCGCATGAAAACTGCAGTCTGCTCCGTCCTAAGGATGTGGGTGTACTGAGCGGCAGCGAAAGATGTCTGCCGTGTATGACGCTGCATGGAGGCGGGGCACCATCCGTGATGGGCGCGTAAGCCAATCGGCGGTGGGCGCGTCACGGGCTTGTCAGTGGAAGGTTGGCCTATCAATAGGCAGCCCAGGCGGAAGTCTATGTTGCGGGCGGCCAACAGGGCACACATATGCGAGGGTGTGTGTGCTGCCGAGCTAGGGCTAGAGGGGGGTGGCCATGTATCGGGTGAGATGGCTGGGGGAGAGCCGGCCAAGGCGTGGCCCGTGCAATAAGGTAAGCGCGCGCGAGGCCAATCGTTGGTCACTCAGCGGTGGGTGTGTATGTGAGGACAGGACAAGGCTGGTGTCGGGGCAGGTAAGGGGAGGAGTCCTGGTGTGGACTCTCAGGGGGGGCTGTGAGGCAAGGTGCCTGGGCCAGGTGGTGGGTGCAGGGGGTGAGTGATCAGGACAACAGGTGAAGAAGTGAAAGTAATGCCAGGAAATGAGCAGTGAAAGAAGGGGAAACGGTGAAAGAACAACTAAAAAGCTCTCTTGTGCGAGTTCCACAAGTGCACCAGATGATTAAATCAAAACAGATGATTAAATCAAAACAGAAGGCAAGAAGAGTTAGAGATGCAACACGGGTAGGTCAAAAGGGAGAATACCAATGGGTGAAAAAAAGGGAGACAGTTGTGAATGAAACGGAAATACATATAGCAGTTAAAGAATGCATCAAACATTTCATATGTTATCCCGTTAATCACACAGATACATCAGCCAGAGGATAGTGATTCATGAAATGTCAAGGTTCAATGCTGTAGCACCGCCAGTTCTTGCCACTGCATTGCTTCGTTCAACCCTTGTTTACAGGTATTTAAGCGGAAAATCCACTTCTGTTCTTGAGTAAAGAGTATAGCGTGGTAGTTGCCTCCTCGCTTCGGGTACTTGATTTTTTCCAAAATGGTCCATTGAAAAGACTCTGCTGTGTGTCCTTCCGCCAAAAAATGCGGAACCATAGGTGCTGTAAGTTTCTTAGTGCGGATGCAGGATCTATGTTCAATCATCCGTTTCTTTACTTCTCTGGCAGTCATCCCAATGTATCGCAAATGGCACGGGCAGGTGATCATATAAATTACTCCTTTGGTATTGCAGTTGGTGAAGAATTTCTGGGTCCAGGGAGTAGTCCAGCCAATATCCAGACTGGTGCTCCGAACTGTCTGGGTACACATTGAGCAAAGGCCACACGGGCTATGGCCCACTGGGTTGGTCTGGTTCCATAGGGTGGCCTGTGTGTTCTTGGCAGAGTCTGTGTCTGGCCGCACCGTGTTGACAAGGGCGTCTCTCAGGTTGCGTCTTCTTTTTAGTGCAAACCGTGGCGTGGGCATGTTAGACGCACCAGTGTTGAGAATGGGCCATAGGGACTTAATTTCCTTTTTGATTTTATTAAGTAGTGGAGAATAACTTAATACAGCCGTAATGGTTGTGACATCTGAGTCCTTCTGATGTTGTTCAAGGGTACATGCGCGTGGGATGCTTCTGGCCCTTCTGTATGTGTTCCGGACAATCCTCTGCGGGTAGCCTCGTTCAATGAGTTGCTTTTTGAGAGTCTTGGACTGAGCAATGTAATCTTCCGTCCTAGTACAGAGCCGACGGTACCGCAAAAATTGGCCAAACGGTAAGTTGTCTCTGAGGGATTGAGGATGATAGCTCGAGTATGTGAGGAGGGAATTCCTATCTGTGTTTTTGCGGTAAACTTTAGAAATGAGCCCGCCTTGTGAGGCCATAATATCTAGATCAAGGAAATGGGTCTTGTTTCTGTCTTGTTCCATGGTAAACTGCAGATGGATATTGCGTGTATTGAGCCATTCATGGAAAGCCAAGAGTTCTTCATTGGAGCCTCTGAATATGATAAAGATGTCATCTATATAGCGACGCCAAATGAGCAGTTTGTCACAAAAAGGGTTGGTAGAAGGATATATATGCTGGAGCTCAAAGGAATTGACATAGAGATTGGCCAGACTTGGTGCGAAGGTGGCACCCATGGCGGTGCCCGAAATCTGTTGGTAAAATTGGTCATTAAACATGAAGTAGTTCTTCGTGAGGGCTATTTCAGCCAAGGTGGATATGAAGGTGGAGGGCACCTCATGGAGGTCAATGCCTGAATCAAGGAGATCTTTGAGCATGGTAAGAGTTTCTTGTTGCGGGATCTTGGTGTACAAGGATTCGATGTCAATGGTGACTAGCCAATCAAGTTCTGGGTTGAATTGCACAGAGTCAAGAAGAATGAGCATAGCTGTAGAGTCTTTAACATAAGATTGCATTTTCGGAATTTCGTCCTTGATGAAAAAGTCTACGTATTGAGATAAAGGTTCTAAGATAGACTGGATCCCTGAAACGATTGGACGGCCCGGGATGGGCAGAGTGGTTTTATGTATTTTTGTAAGGGCGTACATGGCTGGAGTCCTTGGATGCAATGGCGTCAGGAAGGCTGCTTCCCTTGGGCTGACATATCCTTCTGCTTCTGCTTCTTCAATGATAGGTGCGATTAGAGCCTGCAGGGAGGCCGTTGGATCACTGCGAAGTAATTGGTAACTGGAGGTGTCGCAGACCAAGGCTTCCACCATGTTGTTGTAGTCGTCGGTATTCTGAATGACTATAGCTCCTCCTTTGTCTGCCGGTTTGATGGTTATGGCTTGATTTTTGGCAAGGTCAGAGAGAGCATTAAGTTGGATTTTAGTGCAGTTGTTGTGAACGAAGGGAATGCTATCTTCGATTTCTGAGAGTTGTTTCATGAGGGCTTGTTCAAACGTGATAGATTCGGCCGTGTAGGCACTGGAGGGTACACAAAACTGAGAGGTGGGTCTAAAGCCAGTGGCGTCCTTTTGTGAATTAGATTTGTCTTCAAAGAATTGCTGCAGATGTATTTTCCGTAGAAGTTGATTACATTCGATCCGGGTTTGAAAAGGATCGTATCTTGCTGTAGGTATAAATGAGAGGCCCTTCTGCAGGATCTCTTCCTCCGGTCGAGTCAATTGATGCGATGATTTGTTCATAATAAGGGAGGTGGGAAAGTTGTTGCCTGTCCTCTGCTGCGTGTTACAACCATCGACTGTGGTGGTGCGCGCCATCTGGGTCCGCGTGTCCCTCTGCCTCGCTGGCCTAAAAAAGGTACCGCAGGGGTGTTGTGTGGTACAGGGATGTTATAATGGACTCTTGGGCCTTGACGTCCATAGCTGCCAGAGCTATTACTGGAGTTAGAGCTGGAGTTGGACCATGACCTGTTTTGGCCTCTCTGTGAGTTCTGAAAGCGCAATTGTGCTGCATCTCTTCTTGACTGTCGTGCCTCATCTGTGAAATATTCGTCGGCAACATACGGATAGACTTTAACATGGGTGAAGTTCTGCAAGTCCTTTTTCAGCTTCAAAATTTTTCTATTGAGATTGGTGTCTTTAAATTCTTTCAAGAATGTTTCCAAAAGGGCAAGTTTGGCTGTGTATATGTCTATTGCAATTTTGGTTTTGAGAGTGTTACTCTTGATCGTGAGTTCTGCTATTAATTTATCTGTAACTGTTTTAGCTGTATTGATGATTAAAATCAACCAATCACGGGTACACTTATTCGCAATGAAGGACCAATCTTTTCTGAACTGGAGATTATCTAGGAAAATCCGCGGTTCTATACGGATGATGAGTCCATTTGGGGCAGCATGGGCCCTCAAGTATTCTGTCATGAGGGCTCCATGAAGTTCTGAGCGGATGATCTTCTTCTTGAGAATTTCTATTTCATTCCATTCATCGGTGTTGCTGTTAATGTTGGGTGCCAGGTCAATCCCGAGCAGGGATGGATTGGCCAGGATATCGTCAACTAATTCTTCGGCAAAGGCTAGGTAATGACCTTCTGCCATGATGTGGAAGGTGTGAGGGCAAAAAAAGGGGGAGAGGAAGGGGGGGGGGGAGGAGTGAAAGGTTGGTTTGTCTAGAGGTAGTAGGTGAGAAATGTGTTGAAAGGCTGGAAGTGATCCGGCCTTTCTGCTACTTGAATAAATCAAACCCAACAACTGTATCCAGTTGTGCGAAAATCTAGAAAAAAACAACAGGGTAAATTAAAGCTCGAAGAGCCAGAGTGGCAATTGCCTTCCCAAACCGTAGGGAAATACTGATACACAGGGAACGGTTTTCTGGGGAAAAAGATTCATCAACTTGCCGGTGAGGGCAAGGCCAAACAACTAATGATATTTTTGTAAACCATGGTCCTGTTCACTTAGGCACAGGTGGAAAAGCTGGTCTGATGCAGGGAAGGAGGGAGGGGAGGGCAACCAGCACAATGATGTGGGGGAGTGCGAGAGGGGAATTAAATCTCGGATTCTTAAATCTAAGCAGCTAGCCGTCACAAGTGCAGAGATTGAGGCATCGGAATAGTCATGTAATTTTTATTTTAGCATTGATAACTGGAAAGTTCCTTGCAAAAGGGTGGTTGCCCAGAGGGTAGGTGAGGTGATATCAAAATATCACTAAAAAATGCACTGTCCCACTTGTTATGGGATGGGAAAACCCATGTTGTTGTGGGGTTTTCTCTCAATTACATGCAGTAACCCCTGTTGGTATTGGGGGTATCATAAAATGTTGTGGTGAGGCCACAACAGGTGAGGTCGACCGGTTTCGATGGTTCAAGGGTGATTAACGACCATCTTCTTCAGGACAAGATCGATTTTCATATGCTGCTGAGTAGCGACTGTCCTCTTAGTAGGGCAGCAATAACAGGCTGCAGAGGGATCCTGAAATAGGAGACACAAAAGACATAATTGCAGAGAGTGCATGAATAAGCCTCTAACTGCAATATTGCAACAATGGTGCATCCAAAGTGCAGCTAAAAAACCTGTTACAAGGCAAATGAATGCTACCAAAGACAAGGTGCTCGCCAATTCAGAGCAAAGAGCGCCACTGTAATGGTGGCTAAACAACATAGACAAGTCAACCCCATGGTGGAGGGAAAGAAAGTGGCAAGACCTGTGCACGTGAGGGAAAAAGGGGGGGGCACGGTGGGGGATGGGAGGGGGCGGACCGTGGAGTGTGCGAGGGGACCTACCTGGAAAGGATGACTGAGCTATCCAGGAAATGCACTGGGAGCAGTGAGAGAGCTCTCTCCAGTAGCGAACCTGCAAAGAAAGCGATGCTGTAAAGGACTGAATGGTTGTCGGGCGGTGCTGAAGGGAGCAGAGAAATACGCATACCTGGGAAAAGTCAATCGAGGCGAGCGCATGAAAACTGCAGTCTGCTCCGTCCTAAGGATGTGGGTGTACTGAGCGGCAGCGAAAGATGTCTGCCGTGTATGACGCTGCATGGAGGCGGGGCACCATCCGTGATGGGCGCGTAAGCCAATCGGCGGTGGGCGCGTCACGGGCTTGTCAGTGGAAGGTTGGCCTATCAATAGGCAGCCCAGGCGGAAGTCTATGTTGCGGGCGGCCAATCAGGGCACACATATGCGAGGGTGTGTGTGCTGCCGAGCTAGGGCTAGAGGGGGGTGGCCATGTATCGGGTGAGATGGCCGGGGGAGAGCCGGCCAAGGCGTGGCCCGTGCAATAAGGTAAGCGCGCGCGAGGCCAATCGTTGGTCACTCAGCGGTGGGTGTGTATGTGAGGACAGGACAAGGCTGGTGTTGGGGCAGGTAAGGGGAGGAGTCCTGGTGTGGACTCTCAGGGGGGGCTGTGAGGCAAGGTGCCTGGGCCAGGTGGTGGGTGCAGGGGGTGAGTGATCAGGACAACAGGTGAAGAAGTGAAAGTAATGCCAGGAAATGAGCAGTGAAAGAAGGGGAAACGGTGAAAGAACAACTAAAAAGCTCTCTTGTGCGAGTTCCACAAGTGCACCAGATGATTAAATCAAAACAGATGATTAAATCAAAACAGAAGGCAAGAAGAGTTAGAGATGCAACACGGGTAGGTCAAAAGGGAGAATACCAATGGGTGAAAAAAAGGGAGACAGTTGTGAATGAAACGGAAATACATATAGCAGTTAAAGAATGCATCAAACATTTCATATGTTATCCCGTTAATCACACAGATACATCAGCCAGAGGATAGTGATTCATGAAATGTCAAGGTTCAATGCTGTAGCACCGCCAGTTCTTGCCACTGCATTGCTTCGTTCAACCCTTGTTTACAGGTATTTAAGCGGAAAATCCACTTCTGTTCTTGAGTAAAGAGTATAGCGTGGTAGTTGCCTCCTCGCTTCGGGTACTTGATTTTTTCCAAAATGGTCCATTGAAAAGACTCTGCTGTGTGTCCTTCCGCCAAAAAATGCGGAACCATAGGTGCTGTAAGTTTCTTAGTGCGGATGCAGGATCTATGATCAATCATCCGTTTCTTTACTTCTCTGGCAGTCATCCCAATGTATCGCAAATGGCACGGGCAGGTGATCATATAAATTACTCCTTTGGTATTGCAGTTGGTGAAGAATTTCTGGGTCCAGGGAGTAGTCCAGCCAATATCCAGACTGGTGCTCCGAACTGTCTGGGTACACATTGAGCAAAGGCCACACGGGCTATGGCCCACTGGGTTGGTCTGGTTCCATAGGGTGGCCTGTGTGTTCTTGGCAGAGTCTGTGTCTGGCCGCACCGTGTTGACAAGGGCGTCTCTCAGGTTGCGTCTTCTTTTTAGTGCAAACCGTGGCGTGGGCATGTTAGACGCACCAGTGTTGAGAATGGGCCATAGGGACTTAATTTCCTTTTTGATTTTATTAAGTAGTGGAGAATAACTTAATACAGCCGTAATGGTTGTGACATCTGAGTCCTTCTGATGTTGTTCAAGGGTACATGCGCGTGGGATGCTTCTGGCCCTTCTGTATGTGTTCCGGACAATCCTCTGCGGGTAGCCTCGTTCAATGAGTTGCTTTTTGAGAGTCTTGGACTGAGCAATGTAATCTTCCGTCCTAGTACAGAGCCGACGGTACCGCAAAAATTGGCCAAACGGTAAGTTGTCTCTGAGGGATTGAGGATGATAGCTCGAGTATGTGAGGAGGGAATTCCTATCTGTGTTTTTGCGGTAAACTTTAGAAATGAGCCCGCCTTGTGAGGCCATAATATCTAGATCAAGGAAATGGGTCTTGTTTCTGTCTTGTTCCATGGTAAACTGCAGATGGATATTGCGTGTATTGAGCCATTCATGGAAAGCCAAGAGTTCTTCATTGGAGCCTCTGAATATGATAAAGATGTCATCAATATAGCGACGCCAAATGAGCAGTTTGTCACAAAAAGGGTTGGTAGAAGGATATATATGCTGGAGCTCAAAGGAATTGACATAGAGATTGGCCAGACTTGGTGCGAAGGTGGCACCCATGGCGGTGCCCGAAATCTGTTGGTAAAATTGGTCATTAAACATGAAGTAGTTCTTCGTGAGGGCTATTTCAGCCAAGGTGGATATGAAGGTGGAGGGCACCTCATGGAGGTCAATGCCTGAATCAAGGAGATCTTTGAGCATGGTAAGAGTTTCTTGTTGCGGGATCTTGGTGTACAAGGATTCGATGTCAATGGTGACTAGCCAATCAAGTTCTGGGTTGAATTGCACAGAGTCAAGAAGAATGAGCATAGCTGTAGAGTCTTTAACATAAGATTGCATTTTCGGAATTTCGTCCTTGATGAAAAAGTCTACGTATTGAGATAAAGGTTCTAAGATAGACTGGATCCCTGAAACGATTGGACGGCCCGGGATGGGCAGAGTGGTTTTATGTATTTTTGGAAGGGCGTACATGGCTGGAGTCCTTGGATGCAATGGCGTCAGGAAGGCTGCTTCCCTTGGGCTGACATATCCTTCTGCTTCTGCTTCTTCAATGATAGGTGCGATTAGAGCCTGCAAAAAAGCCACAGTCTTCCCTCTCCTAAAAAAGCAAAGGGCTGACTCGAACCTACCGGCTAACCTTCACCCTGTGTCTCTCCTTCCACACTACTCAAAAGTGCTTGAGATGGTTGTGTTCAACCGCCTTACCAATTTCTTAGGCATCCACAACCTTCATGACCACCTACAAGCAGGTTTCCGCTCCTGTCATTCAACAGAAACTGCTGTCATTAATGTCTCCAACTTCATTGACTCTGCTAAGCACACCAGTCTATCCTCTATACTTATTCTCCTTGACCTGTCTGCTGACTTTGACACTATCAATCACTATGATCTCCTTAATACTCTCTTTCTTCTTTGGATTTGTGATCAAGCTCTTTGCTGGATTGAATCCTACATTGCACATCGCCAATTCTTTGTCACCTGAAGCAACAACACCTCTCAGTTCACTTCTCTAACTTGGTGTTCCACAAGGCTCTGTCTTCGGTCCGCTCCTCTTTACATTCTACACCTCTCCTCTTGGGCCACTAATCTCCTCCTTTGGGTTCTCGTACCAACTCTTCGTGGGTGACACCTAAATCTTCTTCTCATTTTCTGAACTCTCCTCTGATCTCTCAAAATATCCAACTGTCTCTCTGCCATTAAATATTGGATGGCTTTGCACTCTCTGATGTTAAACTCCACCAAACAGAGGTGCTCTTCTTCCCTGCCAAAAGCTCTCTCTCATCTCTTCCTTTGTCTGTCCAGTACCCACCTGTCACTCTCCCCTACTCTTCTGCAGATAGAAACCTTGGAGTCATCTATGACCCTTTTCATACCTTCTCTACTTTCATCTCTGAACCTGGAACACCAGCTCGCCTCAACCTCCTAAAGATTAGATAAATCAGGCACATCCTTCCTTTCAACACCACCAAGCACCTCTTAACGACTCTTGTCTTCTTTAAACTGAACAGCTGTGCCAGCATCCTCTTTGGTCACCCCAACTTTCGGAGAAGTAAAAACCTGAAAGAACTAACCACGAGAAATGATATAGCCTCGAAACCCAGTGTACAATCTGATAATTGGGGTCTTCCTAGAGCCACTGGCCATAGTCTGTGTGGACACTGTAGCTGCTGTGCTCAAACCAGTAGAACAAGAGATTGATTTGGGTCTGGATAAAAAATGGGAACAAAGAACTCTCACTAATTGCAACTCAACGATGGTGGTGTACGCTATCTGGTGTCCTTGCAACAGGCTTTACATCAGTAAAACGGAGAGAAAGATCAAAGTAAGGATAGGAGAACACAAAAGGTTGTATAAGGAACAAGACCTTAAACGCCCCACTAGTAGGGCACTTTAGTAGTCTTGGACATAAACCAGAAGAACTGAAATGGACAGTGATTTTGAAAATTGGACAAACCAATATTTCAAGCAATGATAAGCACACATTGAGTGTCCAAGATCAAAAAATGATTTTTTTGACAAAATGTTACCCCCAGGGACTGAATGAGAGCACTGATTGGAGCGTATTCATTAATTAGGAGACCGAGACTTGAACTTAGCTAGAGGACTTTTCTCTTGTGACCCTTTAGTTTTACATCTTCTAATCTCTGACCCATTGTTTATTTTCTGATCCAATAACGACTTTGTAATTCAGCCCCTTTCGCATAAGGCTCAACTTCTATGTCATTGTAGAAATATGATGTAGGAGCTAAACTATTAGACCTCTTGGGTGTCACTCTAAGATACGATCCTAGATAGTGCCCCCTGCCATACAGATACTCTTTTTTTAAAGTTTTTTTATTCATTATTCAAACCAACAACAATACAAACCAAACACGCAGTGCATATATCAACAGTTCAATTGTTCATTGTTTAATTCCGGTCACTGCTCCCCATATCCGACCCCCCCTTACGAGCCTGTTTATTCCACACTCTCTATATCTGCCGCACGTGGTGGGGTCACACTGTCCGTGGTTTCTGTCAGTTCTTGTATCGTTCCAAACAATTCCGCTATTAGTGAATTCCACGCCATCAGGGTTCCCGCCTCTTCCTCTCCCCCTACATTGCTTGCCTCTTGCCAGACCATGGTTTCTGCCTCTGCCCATTTCTGCAACTCTTTCCACCACACTTCCACCCGCGGCCCGTGACAAGTCTTCCATCCCATGGCAATCATTCTTTTTGCGAGCACATATGCTAGATTCTTCAGTTTACTAACGTGCTTAATTTTCTGTGCTCTGGGGAACCCCCCTAGCAAGCAGGCCCGGGCTGTATCTATTATGATCGTGACCCCCTTTTCCGCTAGTTTCTGTGCTACTTCACCCCAGAAACGCTCAATCACCGGGCATGACCAAAACATGTGTACCATGTCAGCATTTTCTTCGTCACATTTGGAACATGCCTGTCGTCCAGCGTTATCAAACCTAGATATTTTCTGAGATGTCATATATGCCCTATGCGTAATATACAGTTGTATCTGTTTCAGCCTGGCATTCCTTGACACCTTCTTGTTGTATCCTAGGACATGCTCCCACATCCCATCCTCTATTGAGGCCCCTACTTCACCTTCCCATTCTAGTCTCAATTGTGTTAATTCTTTCCCGACCTTAGACATCATCATCTCGTACAGTCTAGAAATCTCATGTCCCCCTTCCGTTATATCATATATTACATCTATGATAGCATCTGGTTCTTCTTCCAGTACTGTTTCGGGCCATGTTTTCCTAATTCTCTGCACCATTCTGTGATATGTGATATACTGTCCCGTATGTAACCACGTCTCCTCCCCTAGCACTTCAAAATCCATAATAATCCCCTCTATCCAGATATCTCCCATCGTTACCAACCCCACAGATTCCCAATGGGTCCTAATTATCATCCTTAATTCTTTATCTCCCCCTGACAGTGTAGATAGCGGTATCTGCGGGGAGCATGGGAATGGGTTCTTCATCATCCGGCATGCCCGGCGCCACATCTTCCACCCAAGTATCATCATTTTAGGGCGCTCTCCCATTTCTGTCTTGGGCAGCCAGATCATTTCTCTTAAATAAAATGGGGCACAATCACATCCAAACAACCTAGATTCGGGGGTCACTTCATCCGAGAGCCATTTGGCAATATATTGCAGCTGGCTCACTACATAATAAACCTCATAATTAGGCAGTTTTATCCCCCCTTTTTCGTAAAAGTTCTGCAGCTTCCATAGCACCACCCTATTCCGGGTACCATGCCACAGGAAATCCCTACACATGCTGTTCAGTTTAGTGAAAACATTCTTGGGTATCAGGTATGGAATGTTCCCAAAATAATGCAGGAGCCTAGGTAGGACCACCATCTTCAGCATCACCCCTCGTCCCATCATTGCTAGAGGCAACTTCACCCAGAATTTCATACACTTCTTGATTTTCAGAATGGCTACCTCAGTATTGTGCCTATGTTCTTCCTCAACCGTATGGTACACGTCTATCCCAAGGTACCGGAAAGTACTAACCGCCCATGGTATTTGTAACACCGGCAGCCGCCCCCCTGGGGTTCCCTTATAACTGCCTAACGGGAAAATACTAGATTTTTGAGGATTCACCGCTATCCCAGACAGCCCTGTATATCTCTCCACCACCTCCAGGATATATTGGAGATTTTCCTCCGTGTGCCTCAAGTACAGCAACAAGTCATCCGCATATAAGGAGATCAAGTGTCGTTCCCCTCCCACCTCGATACCTATCGTGTCGTATTGCTGTCTAAGGTATATTGCTAGGGGCTCTAGGGCTAGTATATAGAGCATTGGGGACTATGGGCACCCCTGTCTGGTGCCTCTACTGAGTTGCCATCTTTCGGATATCACTGATTCTGTTCTAACTCTAGCCAGTGGTTCACTATATAGCATCTTCGCCCACCTTGCATATCCAGGCCCCATTCCGTAGCCCACCAGGGCTGCCAGCAGCCATGGCCACTTGACCGAATCGAAAGCCTTTACCGCGTCTAGGGACACAATCGCCATTTCGCCCTCGTTCTTACTTCCCCATTCGACAACCCGATGGAGTCATCTATGGTTATGTGTTATATTTCTGTTCGGGACATAGCCTGTCTGATCGGGGTGTATAATTTTGTCAATAACTCTCCTCAGTCTGTTTGCCAAGACAGCCGTCAATATCTTGCTGTCTTGGTGCAATATTGACAACGGTCGGGAAGCGGTATTATGATCGCTTCTCTAAGTGACTCCGGCAACCGTCCCACCTCAAACGCCTCATTTAACATTTCCAACATTGGGGGAGCACTTCCTCCCTATAAATTTTGTAAAATTTGCTAGGGAACGCGTCCGCCCCCGGAGTCTTACTCGTAGGCAACTGCCTCACCACTTCTTCTAACTCTTCCAAAGTAATCGGTGCATCCAGCTCTTCTCTTTCCTCAACACTTATCATAGGCAGTCCTATGTCTTCTAGTGTTTCCGTCATTTCCCCATGACTACTTACCTCCTCATCCCCATATAGCAATTTATAATAATCTGCAAACTCCTGGTTAACTCCCTCTTGGGTGTCCGCTACACTACCGTCTTCTCTAATTATCGTTCTGATCGTGGGTCTGAGAGTTTCACTCTTGTATAACCATGCCAAAAGCCTTCCTGTTTTATCCCCTCCCGCACGCTGTCTCTCTATATATTTCTTATAGTTGTGGTTGCACAGTCTTTCCCATTGTTCCGCACATTTCTGTTGCAGTTTGAGTATCAGCTCCATGTCTTCACCCCCTTTATTTAATGCCTTTTCTAGTTCCCTTTCTGTTTCTTGTAGGTCCGCCACAATCCCACCTTGCAGGCCTTTTGATTTAGCTATGGCTACCCCTCGCACCACTACCTTGAAGGTTTCCCATAATGTGCTCGCTGAGTCAACGCTACCCATATTGATCTCAAAGTAATTTATAATCTCCTCCCTTATATCCTCCCTAGAAATAGGATCCTTAAGCGCCTCTGCCCGGAGGCGCCATGTCAGAATCCTTGCTCTCAGAGGGCAATATTGCCACCCGAGAACCAGGGGTGAGTGGTCCGAGAGGACCCTCGCTTTATATTCTGCCTGAGTAATCTCTGTTATTACCTCTGACGTGGCAAAGACATAGTCCAGCCTCGTATGTAACTGCTGCGGGGCGGAGTAGTGTGAGTATCGCCTTTCTTGGGGGTGTTTCGTTCTCCATACATCTGCCAGACCAAAGTCGTCTAGCAGTGTCTGTAGTGCTTTTGCCACTGCGGCGGGTCTATCAAACTTGCCATCCGATCTATCTACCCTTGGGCTTAGTACACAGTTAAAATCCCCGCCCCATATCACTGCACTACCCATGCACATGCTAAGGTTGTTGCACAGAGTTCTGAAATACGCTGCCGTATTCTGATTGGGGGCATATGTATTTACAATACTTATCTCCTTATTCTCCAATAATCCCCGCAATATTACCATCCTCCCATCCGTTTCCGCCATTTCCTGCAACAGTTGAAATGGGACGTGCAGTGCCACGCAGATGGGTACCCCTCTAGCGTAAGCAGAGTTTGTTGAGCCCCTCACAACCCCTTTCCATTTCTTTGCAATCATCTCCATCTTTTCCCGTGTCAGGTGAGTCTCCTGCAACAGTGCAATATCTATCTTTGGCCTGCGCAGGTACAACATAACCTTGTTCCTTTTCAGATAACTATTAAGTCCCCTGACATTCCACGTGATTATTTTAAGATCCCCCATGGTCCATGAGAGTTCCCCTTCCCCTCCCACCGGTGCAGTCCAGATCCCACTTCCGTCTCAATCTACCTAGGCTCGTTCCCCAATTCAAACTTCCTATAACTACAAACACTCCAAACACCCCTTCCCCTTTCCCTCCCGCTTCCCTTTTGTCAGCTACAACAAACCACTGCACACAACCCCTTCCCTCCCCCTCCTTACCCCAAGAAAAAGCCCAGCTCCATCCCTGGATCTCAGGCTCCCCCACGTTTGGACCTACCCTGGAACCCCAGGCCAAGACCCCAGCAGGGTGTCACCACACTATTGGTGACCTAACTAAACTCTAGATGGGGGTGTAAAGACTAGCTCTGCAAGGCTCCTCAATGAAGCAATAGTCACAGTGCTCGCGGATCATTTTCTTTTCCAATCTGGTCCTACCGGCCCACAGGCCGCATCAATGACTATAGTGAAGTCCCATAGTCCTAAGCCGCACCACCTTCAGGTGCCCCCACTGCGCATTAATTATCTCCTCCATCTCCTCCTCTCATCTGGATGTCCGACTCCTGGGGGCAGCCTTGCATGTCGAGCCATCCCATGGCATCCTCCAGAGTTTCAAAAAACAAAGTTCTGTTTTTGTGAAAAACTTTTAATTTCGCCGGGTAAAGCAACATATACTTATGGCCCGCTTCTCGCAATCTCAGCCCCAAAGTTCATTCGACTCTGCTGCACCATCAGGGTATAGTCCGGGTAGGCCGTTATGTTTGCCGTCTCTCTTTGAATTGTTCCACCTTTGCGGAAGTGTTCCAGTATCCTTTCTCTATCCCGGTAGTTAAGGATCTTGGCGATCACTGGCCTAGGTGGATTGCCCGGTGGCGGCTTACTCGTTAGAGCCCTATGCGCCCTTTCCACCGCGGACCCCTGAGACAGAACTCCTCCAGGTATCTCCTGCAACAACATGGATTCAATAAACTCTGTGGGGTTGTGGCCCTCTGCTCCCTCTGGCAAGCCAACAATGCGGATATTATTCCTCCTCTGCCCTATTCTCCAAATTGCCCACCCGCTGCACAAGGGCGTGTAGTTCCGACTTGTGTGAAGCACAGTCCGCTGTGTTCGGGCTCACCACTTTCTCGAGGATCTCAGTGCGCTCCGCCAGTGACCTGACATCCTGCTGGAGAAGATTCACCTCTTCCTGCACCTCTCCGACCTTGAGGTCCAACGCTGTTTTCAGTTCAGTCACAGCCAGTTCAAGCTTGGCCTCCCAAGCCACCTTCGGGTCTGAAATCGCAGCTAGGACCCCCTGGTTCGTGCCCATGATGGCCATGCTCCCAGCGGGGGGCCTGCCTTGCTTTTGGCACTTTCTGGGCCGGGCGGCGTCCTGGCGTATTCGTCAAGCGTAGGCTGCTTGCCCTTCAGTCTTGGAGGTTTGCTGGACATGGCGCTGCAGCTATAGGTCATAGGTCAGCTCCACCACTTGTGGTCTGCAGTTCCAGCGGGGGCAACCCGCTGTGGTCGCCCGCGCTCAAGGGGGCCGCCTCAGAAGTGTCCCAAGCCTAGCTCTGTTCGCCGCAATGGATTGTGCTGTCCCACGTAACCGTATGAATCCCCTCTTCATCTCCTCTGTGCATCCCCGGGGATGCCCTATAATTCGTGTCCGGATCACCCGCGGGTGACTACTGCAATTGAAGGTCCCCGATTTCGGGTGTCAGGCCATACCCATGGGCCTTGCAGCATCCATTTGCATCCTGAGTCTACCATCCACTGGGCATGCAAGCCGGCCAGCGCGCTTCGCTTCACCTCGGGGTGGGTGGACGCACACTTAGTCCCAATGTCGCCAGCGCCACCCAGGCACAGGGGCACCAGCACCACAAAGGCTCATCCAGCCTCCCCCTCAACTTGTCTTGGGCAGCCTGCAGTGGCCTGCCGGTCTGCTCTCTCCCTTCTTCACTGCTGTTAGGGCAGTGCCAGGATGCTAGTGATGGTCATGCATCTGGCCAAAGCATTTGCGCCATTGAATGTGCTGTGATTGTGCCAGGAGGTATTATGATGCAGTGCAGCATGCTGTTAAGATTCGACTTTGCTTCTGCACTCCACCCTGTGTTAACACTGCTGGGCTGTACAGGTCAGTCCAAAAGCAGCATTACATATCATGCCTTATTCGTTTTTGGTCCCTAGTGAGCCAGCAGTGCCTTGTTTTCTCTATGATCCTTTGTTATGGCCTGCTTGCCTGTGTTGTGTAAAAATCGTGTTTCCTTTGGTTACACGAATACCACCCTCATATCAATGTCAGTTTCACTTCATTTCTCTCACTGAGGCTCTGCGAAGTCCTGTGCTGGCTACAATGTGGCACTCTGCTTTGACTTTCACAGAGCTGGTGCTACTGTCATCTCTTCATAACAGCTGATCCTGCAGCTCCATTCAGCATTCGGGTACGGGCAGCTGCATTCGCACTTCCCCTTATCTCATGTTAATGGAGCATTGACACAGGGCTGCATACACCTCCATTAGTCGGACTTTCTGATGTTAGTGCATCCATCGCATACGTGTCCTTTGCCCTCAATTCTGTCCTCCGGTCTACCGAATTCTCGGACTCCTCCCCCAGTCGCCTGCTTACACTGTCCCTCGTTGCTGCAGCCTACCGCAAGTCAGGCTGCCATCTACCACACCGCTGCCGCATTGTGTGTTTACAGTTCTTTTTTTCGATTGTTCCATATAGGGACCAGTTCCTCTGTCTTAGCTTCCCACAGCCTCACTTCCCAGCTTAACGGCATCTTATCGGAGCAATCCTTTGTTCTGTGGGCGCCATCTTGTTTCCATCTACGGCCCAGACGCGTTGAGCTTTTGTATTCCAAAGAACATTATCCAAGCTATAAACTATCTCAGATTGTTGACTGCTGTGCTCTGCATATCTTCTTGCTGCATTGCATATTTCTTGGCACTTCTTAGTCAACTACATACGCCTCTCATCTTCAGGATCATATGCAGATCTGCAGGAGCTGCCAGGAATCACGCCCTACTCCGCAGCCATCTAGCCATGCCCCCTGCTATACAGATGCTCCTATACTTTGTGGATGGTTCAGGTTTGATAGATTCTATTCTTCATTGATTATAGCAATCCTTTAGTTGTATTTTCTAATTAAGTACCAACCATTATTTGGTACCTTTCCCAGTAGTAAAATATCCACTTTTGTACCACTCCAGTGATTGACCTATATGCTCCCATGTAGATCTTCACTTTTTGCCATTTATTGCTCACTTTATACTGCTGACTTTGCTTATGCACGTTAACCCTTTCCCACCTCTCACTCCGTTTCACAAATTTCATCATCCTTATTTACTTGCAACCTCGAGGAGCGTTTTATCTCCATCTTCCTCTTTTTCCTTAGCAGTTACTATAGATCAGCGTAACGGCCTACACGCATGCGCAATCATACGCTCCATTTGACCAGAGATTGTCGGGTTGCCTTAGCAACGACATAATATGCGTTACGTTTAGGGGTGGGCGTCACCAGCCTCTGAGCACCGACGCCAGACAAGCATGAGTCATCAAGACATTCCAGCGTTGTGCTTATACTAACAACTTTTTCTTCTCATTCAGTCTTTATATTAAATGAGCATGCGTACTAGCTTGAAACTTGGAGGAACAGGGTTTTTATCTTTTCACTTGCCGTAAATCAGTGCTACGCCTTATACACATGCGCAGACACAAGTTTGAATTGACTAAAGCGTGTTGGGTTACTGTAGCAACGATTTTTCCTGCTTCGCCTTAGGATTACGTGCCATCGGTTTACTCGCACTGGTGCCAGACAGAGAGGAGCCATCTAGGTAATCTAACCGTGCCTTTACACATCTCTACGTTTATCATGATTTTCTAAACTTGTTCACTGCATAGACCCCGGATGTGGTCGTATATATTTATATCCTTATCATCTGTGCGCGACCCGCTGTTTGTCCACGACCTGCCAATGTACATGGTTTTCAATCCGTGGACACGCCGGTTCACATTTTATCATCAAGGCGAGTAGCTCTCTAAAGTTTGAGCAGTTACTAGAACTTCAGAATACACAGTTTTTAATTTCTTTCTTTCATTTTTCTTTTTTGTATATTCACATGAGCTGTACTCTATCCAACATGTCTAGCATTGCTTAGCCACTTGCACCATTACTCAAAATATAGCTAACTAGAACACTGGACTCAGGGACTCAGAAAAAGAAGATTAAGAATACTTGTAATTAGAGAGCTTATAGGAAAAACACTAAGGAGTGATGGACTCCATCAGTTGCCGGACGAGTGACTAGTGCACCTGTAATTTACTTAATGTGTTACCTTTTACATACGAACACTGAATTTTTGATTGTTCGCATTACAGGACTCCACTAACAGTCCAGGCCACTATCTTCCTGACAAGAGGACTATCCTGTACAACCTCCTGGTACCCGTCAAGTAAGTCTTGAATAGAGTTGTCGAACTTTAAATCTAGTAATACTAAATTTGTCTCCAAATTGGGATTATGGGACTATGTGTTTTTCTGTTTGTATGTTTCTAGGGAATAACGGGAGTGCCTCACTGAGACCCAATGCAGCCCTTTTATGATGACTTACCGGCATTAATAGACAGTAAGCCCATTAGTACATCCAACTACTCTAATGATGAATGATGTACTCTAGTAGCGACCCCTACTAATGAGAATGTGGTCTGTTTTTATTTACTTTAGGTTTGGCCTGGATTTGATTCCTTGTATTAAAGACAAGTATTTGAGGACTTTTACTTTGCTTTACTGCCTTCTGGCACCTTACATCCAAGATCTCACACTACTACGTCAATATCGACTTGTCAAGCTTCATTTCGATACCACCACGAATTGGGCACAGGGTGCTCTTTTGCACCAACCCATTCGCTCCCCTGAAGAAGTTCCTAACACCAACCTCAAAAATTATTGGAATGAAACATGTAGGGTAATTACAGATACTAATGTTAAGTATCAAGTAAAATATAAGAACTGTGTAAGAGGTGCACTGTAGGTACTCCTTGACCAAGGCATCAACAACAGAGGATAATTGAGTTACTTCACACCAAAGTTCTCTGGTTTTGTATATGGTGTGGTTTCATGTACTAAAAAATCAAGGTCTTAATAACCCTGAAGCAGTTCATATGTTTATATCTGTATGTTCAATGTGATTGTAGTATCCATAAGAGATACAACTATATTGCATATTTTGCACATTGCTAGCTTATAGGTGATTAGCACTTAGCACTTTTTGAAGCACTGGTCACTTTGTGAGTTTTTATATGTTTGCTTTTAACATTATTACGTCTTAAATTAAATTGTATCTATTTTTAATGAATAACTATTGAAGTCTGGTTGTATTTTCCATGAACTTTGTCTTGACAATGTTCGAATTGCCTTCTAAGTGTATTAATCCCAGAATTCTCCAGTGAATTTGTGAAGCCAAATCAATTAGAGGTGTAGGAGCCTTATGTGTTGCTGTTTAAGAAGTGTCAGGTTTTCTCCTTGAAAGCCTCCACAAATATCTGATTTCCCTCTAGATATTTACAGTCACCCCAACTATGCCTTCTGTACTTTCGAAAAGATCATGAACTTCGGTGCCAGGACTCTCTCCGTCACTTCACACCTACTTCCTTGTACCATCACCAGACTGGATGGCTGACAATGCAAAACAGGGCAAGATTTAAATGTCTTCTCCTGGTTCACACATCTATCCACGATAAGGCACCACTGTATCTATCCTCCTCCATCCAACTCTATAAGCCTTCTCGCAATCTCTGCTCTGCCTTCTTAAGCACCCTTGTGTCTACTCACCCTCCCTGTGCTATCTCTTACTTCTGTTCTATCTCCCTTCTTGCTCCATTTGCATGGAATTCTCTTCCCCTGTACATCCGAGAAACAGTCCACATGGATTTGTTCAAAACCAAACTAAAAGCCTACCTCCTCGCCTCTGAGATGCCCTCTTAACCAACCTCTCATCTGCCTGCTAGCAAAATGTTTCCTCTGCCCCTAACCTGCCTCTGTCCCTCACTTCCTCTGCCTCCACTCTAGCACTTCACCCATCATGGTCACATCCTGTGCACAGCTGGCCATACTGCCTATTGCTGCGGGCGCTGCTCAGCAGGTGCAGCGGGTGAGAGGAGGACAAAATCCGAGTGGATTGCTGCAGGTGCTGCTCAGCGGGTGAGAGCAGAACAAACTGTTGTACGGCATCCCTGTTTAAGATGGCAAGAGTGGCTGAGATGGCATTCGAGGGAAAGGCCATCCGCCCCTTTTTGACACTGTGTTGTCTGCCAGCGAGGGGTCTGGTGGGCAAGGAGATGTGCACCATGCCGGTGGAAGGTCTGGTGGGCAAGGAGATGTGCACCATGCCGGTGGAGGTTTACACAGAGGCTCCGTTGGTCGGATGGGAGACTGAAGGGAGTTCCTCACACCAGAGGGGCGGCCCACAAGCCCTGCCTGAATTGGCCGGCGAAATGGTGACCTCAGCATGGCGAACTCTAGCATTATTGTACTGCGTCAAGGGCCGTTGTGTGCGTGTGGCCATTGCCCGGCGCAGGGCGCATTAGAGCCCATCCCTTCCAGTATGGTGGCTGGGAGTGTGCAGCAGTCCTATCAGGAAGATGGGTGGTGCGTAGTGGGGAAGACTGACTTCCATGCTCTCTGGAGCCCGGAGAGGGGTAACAGTTCCTGTGAGTGGAGATTTTTGGACTACGCCTTGGGAGAGTTCCTGGATACTGGAGGGAGTGACTCTTTGCAGTTACCAAGGTAGAGGTAGGACTCTGTCAGGCCTGTTTTCTCAGTATGTTTATGTTGTGGCCCTGTATTAGTGGGATAGGGTTATCTCCTGGTGTGGTATAGTGGTGTAGCTGCCAGGGCTGTTGCTGTGTCTTTGTGCTATGGTGGTGATGTTGCAGCCTTTTTTTCCTAAGGGGTTTAGGCTGTCCCTGGGGTAGTATTTATGTGGACTTGAGGGTGCGGGTCGGCGTATTCTGGGTATGGTCACTGTTTTTAGTTAACCAATATTCACAGGTGGACTTCCTTTTGCGTTTCCTTAAAGGGGACCTGGACATGAGGGTGTGGGGTTTGGTGTTCTGGGTATGAACACTGTTTAGGGTTTACCTCTATTTACAGGTGGACGTTTTATTCCTCAAATGCTGATCTGGACATGAGGGTGCAGGGTTGGTTTGTGGCACAATATGGTCACTAATTTACTGCGTCGTATGTTGGAGCAGCACAAAGGTGTGGGCGGAGGGAGTTCTAAGTAAGGACATTTGTGTAATAGTTACTGTTGGTCAACAGCACTTTCTGCATTTCCTGAATTGTCGCATGGACTTGAGGATATGGGCTCTTCACAGACTTGTGTGGGGTCTCAAATGTGTTTAGGTATTCGTACTATACACAGGTGATGGGGATTATCTAGACCAGTGTACACATATTGCAGACATTCTGAGCAATGTGAAGTGGCGTGCAATGGTGCATCTGCGTTGTGTTGGGAGGCGTGAGTGTGCCGGGGTTTGAAGGATGTGGCACAGTGTGGGGTCAGTTGTGTGTGGAGATGTCGAGGTGTATGGAGTTAGTGTACTTTCCGTGAACTATTATTCATGGCGCTGGGATGCCTGAGTTTGGGGCGGTGGGTTCACAAGTTTTGAGTTGCTCAGCAAGGGGTGAGCTATGTGCTCAGGGTCTGTGGAGGGTGGAGGAATTTCCAAAGACTTTGTTGTGGGTAAGTTGGACTATGTGTCTCAGTCTGGGTGTATATTTTTTTTAAAATGTAGATTACGGTTGTGGTCTTTTGGACCAGTGCAGTGGGCGACTGTTAGTTGAACTGTGGGTTACAGTTGTGGTTTGTCAGGGGAGTGGCGGTGAGCATATGTGAATGTTTCTCACAGTCGTGGTCGGTCATGGAATTCTGTGTGGCTTCCATAGTTCTTGGGGCTGTTGTTACTGTCGTTTTGGTAGCTGTTGGTTTACAGTATATGTTGGTATGGGCAGAGTTTTGCAAACAAGGTATATTTTGTGGTCTGCTGAAGAATACCAGCCGGGTTCTGTAGCGTGGTGACCATGCTAGTTGTTCATAGGGTTTTTGCCAGGTGTGCATAGGGTTTTTGTCAGTTGTGCATAGTGTTTTTGCAAGTTGTGCATAGGTTTTTGCCAGTTGTGCTTAGGGTTCTTGGGTTTTCACTCTGGGCGCGGATGGTTTTTTGCATTTAGGGTGTTCTTTTGGGGATATATTAATTGTGTCTCAGTAGTGTGGTTTGAGAGGGGCAAAGTACTAGTTGAATTATAAGGGGCGGTGTCATGTCAGTGTTGAGTTTGTGGATATTGGTTACTGGTGGTGTTCTTGGGGTATTGTTGAATGTCCGACAGGATTTGTGTGTTAGGTTGTTGTTTGCAGTGTGTGAGTTGTGGTCTGTGTTGAGGTGCTGTGTAAGGAGGGAGTGGAGTGTTGAGTGCTGGTTGTATCTGGTTTTGTTCACAGCATTGCTTTTATTGTGACCTATCATTGGTCTGGACCCTTTTTGCCAAGAGGTGTTGTTGGTTACTTCTGTTCTCTCCTATGGGCTCCTATTGTGGCCACCTTTTTGCTTTGCTTCGGTGTGCTTTCAGCCATGTTGGCCGTTAAGTGGGAGATTTCTGGGGTGTGTTTGGTGTGTGTCGGGTTGTGCTGGTCATTACTCAATTTCGTTCTGCGGTGTGTGTGTTTGCTAACCGAGGGAGAAGTGTAGTAATGTGTTGTGCGTGTGTGCGTTCTGGATGATGTCAGGGTTTCTGGGGAATGTGTGGAATGTGTGTTCTCCTGGGTTCCCAGGGTGACCATTGGAGAGTGGACTGAAGGGAGCTGGCTGTGTGGGTGTGAGGGATCCAGTGTCTGTGACTATGGGCCTCATTACACGTAGTGCGGTAAGGGTTTACCGGTACCGGTAAGGGCACCGGTACCAGTAAACCCTTACCGCCTTACTACGAGGTCCCTTTGCGGGGTGGTGCTTTAACGCCTGCTTTTTAGCAGGTGTTAAAAACCAACCCGCAAAGGGACCATGGTGCTAACCGTAATTAGCGCTGTCCCCATTCCCATAGAGCCCTATGGGGCAAAAATGAGAATGGGGAAGGGCAATGGAGGAAGGTGGAATTACCGCCTTCCCAACCCTGGAATAGGGCGATAAATCCCCTTTCCTCCAAGGTGGTACCGGTAAATTACCGGCATGAACCATGGTGCTAATAGCACCATGGTTTACCACACTACAGGCCTCATTACGACCCAGGCGGTAAGTTACCGCCTGGGCCGTGACTTTACCACCATGGCGTAAACTACGTTTACGCCATGGTGGTTGGCGGACTTACCGCCCCATTCCGACCTTGGCGGGGCGGTAAGTCCCCAATCCCCATTTACCCTTCCCCATTCCCATTTTTGCCCCATAGGGCATAATGGGAGTGGGGAAGGCGTTAATTACGCCACCGTAAATTACGGTGGCGTAATTAACTCCATGGTCCCTTAGCGCCATGGATTTTAACACCTGATAAAAGCAGGTGTTAAAAGCACCATGGCGCTAGGGGACCTCGTAATTGGCGGTAAGGGGTCGGCGCAGCTAACGCTGGCGTAAACCCCTTACCGCCAGGGTCGTAATGAGGCCCTACGTGTAATGAGGCCCTATGTGTCTTGTCTGCATGTACCTGCCTTTCTTGCCTCCTTCATGAACCCCAGGTGTTGAGCAACCAATGGACATTAAAGCATGTATGCATACCTTAACGGTGCGGCTCCCGTTATTTCATTATCCTTAATCTATGTATGTCCACTTATGTAACATCCCCAGTGACTGTACCATTTACTCCCCTCCACAACCTGGCTAGAATGTCCCTCAAACTCACCCCATTATAAGAAGCTCGCTGCTTTCTGTCAAATCTGATTTCTTATCTATTGTACGCTCTTTTGTGATTAAAAGAGCATTGTTGTTCCTGTATATAAATAAATAAATAGATACATAAGATGCAAAGGCCATTTGACCATGTTTATTATGGTTCAAAGCTGATAGCTCAACTAGGGACGTTATTTGGGGGGTCGACAGGTTTCGCACCTGCGACCTCTGTGGTCTCCCTTGCCACTCTTAAAAAACAAAATAAAAACATTATTTTCCTTGCTGTGTCCAGCACCCTGTGGATCTTTGTTTCTGGAATGGCTGGCTTTGTTGTTCAGGCACCTTAAAAAAACAGGGGGTTCCACAAGTGTAATACATTGAGCAGTGACCCTAAATAAGAAATAATAGGAATAACAAATAATTTGCCGTTCTGGAATTCTATACAGTAATTTCTAGACCCATTAAAGGTTTATCATAGGCACACTTCAGGGGGTGCGTGACTGATTTAGTCTGTTCTTAAACACCTTCAATCCACAATGCGTTGTCTCTGTTACGATCATCACAAGACATTCCATCTTGGTGTCCTCAGTGTGGGATGTTTTTACCCATGCATCCAAGCCCTACCATAAAACTGTGCAGTACTGGCATGGAAAACATCATGATGGCCAGAACTCCCCAGAGAGTGCACAGGGAAAACATGAAGAATAGGCTGCCACCCATTTTTGCCTATGTTGTGAGCACAGGAGGGCACTGCCTAAAACCACCATTGGGCTACACACACAGTAGCCTGAAACCATTGGGAATGGCAATGCTGATTGCCAAAAAGCAACTCAGAACTGTGGGGAATTAATTTTCTTAATCCCAAAAATGGTTGCATTACCGGTACGCACCACTATCAGAAAGCCGGCGTTTTAAAACCACCAGACTTTTGTGTAAAACTAAACAAATGAAACAAAACCAGGCCAAGGAAAGACTTGCTAAGAGGTGGAAGAATGTAAAACTATATTCTGAAATGACTTGAAGGAAGTAATTATTTAATGTATAGGTACAAATTGTCAGTTTGATTTGAACGTAGAAAACTGGGAACAAAAAGTGACATTTAGCTGAAACCTGGCTTAATGAAACTGGATTCTGCCTGACAACTACCCCCAACAGGAGAAACCTGTTCAGCCACTCTTCCCAGGCCTAGCTGCATCCTGCTGCCCCTTGCCAAAAGGAGTTGTCACCTCTCTGATTAGATTGGGGGTGGAGCACCTGGGAACTGGAAGGGACAGAACAATGCAACTTCCTTGACTCAGGCAAATGTTATATTGGGGGCGTCGTAAAATAGCTTCCTCTTGGGAGAAACTGGGGGGCAGCTGTGCCTCTGTGAACAAGCTGGCTTGGGGGAAGTGGATAAACTAGTTATTCCACCCTGTGATGTGGGAAGCCACACCCCTTTTTGACCAGAGCATAATTTTAAAAAGATAGATAACTCATAGTGCGGACTTGTCAGAATTATATAAGTAATATCATTATTTTTGTGATTTTTCTGTGAACATTTTAAGAGGCGTTAGGACCCTGTGGTGTATTCTGGGGGGTTGCTAGCGGAAAATAGGGTCTCACTCCAAATGTATGCATGTTAAAAATCTGACACTTTATCATCTGTAACCCATATCCCTGGTGCATATTTGTGTAAAATCTGGAAAGGTTTAGAGGTCGTTATCTGGATGAAAAGGGGAGAATTCTGTCATCAGTGGACACGACATCGTACAAAGACAGGGATCGGATGGTTTGGTGCTACAGAAAATATGTTAACTGGACCTATAATATTAGAGAAATGGTACATAGATAAATATGTATTTGGGTCAGAAATAGATTTGTGTGCAATCTGACAAGGGGAGGTTCCTCTGACCATAAAACCTACAGCATCACTCTGACAATCCATTTCTTTCCCCCAATCAAGGGAGAGAGGAGGAATTGGCCAATGATAAGTGAGAGGGGCAGACTTAGCTAGGCCCAGGCACACACCCATTTTCAAAACACATAAAAAGAGACTTCTGGGACAGGTAGAGACATTCAATTCCATTTGCTGCGGAGCATGCGGACCGACGACTTCACATCCAGAGATCCAGACTTCAAATCCATCAATCTCCAGAACCTGTAGCAGAAATTAACTCCAGAATTTGTAGCAGAGAGGCCTGAATCCACCAGCTGAATCCTCTTCAGCAGGCCTCAAAACTAACCAAACTATTCAACAGCCGGGCGAGCTGTTTGAGGTTTTGCCGAGAATTTTTGCAAGAACCTGTAGCAGTACCCAGAAAGCAGTGTTACATCCAGAATCCAGAGAGGCTAGACCAGCAGAGCAGAGCTGACCCAGATCGCTGTGAGCAGAACCGGTGCCTGATTGACCCGCCGAACAGACAGAACCGAAGTCGGACGTGTTGACCAGATCCGTGACGAGGCCTAGATCAAATTTATATTGTGAGTACCTAGCAGAACTGTGCAGAACCAATCTCTTAGTTAAAATAATCTAATCCAAACTATTTTAACCTAAGTAGAACTGCCTCCTAGAATTTGTGTCATCTGTCATTTTTAAACCTGCACAACTGTCACCTGTCAATTCTGCAGCTGCAAGCTGTCACTTGTCATTTTGAGTTTACTTTAAATCCGAAAAACTACCTTTATTTAATCGTCCGTATCTCTGGAACCGTTTGGGCTAGGAACGAAATTTAACCAGATCCGTGACGAGGCCTAGTTCAAATTTATATTGTGAGTGCCTAGCAGAACTGTGCAGAACCAATCTCTTAGTTAAAATAATCTAATCCAAACTATTTTAACCTAAGTAGAACTGCCTCCTAGAAATCGTGTCATCTGTCATTTTTAAAGCTGCACAACTGTCACCTGTCAATTCTGCAGCTGCAAGCTGTCACCTGTCATTTTGAATTTACTTTAAATCCGAAAAACTACCTTTATTTAATCATCCGTATCTCTGGCTAGGAACGAAATTTACTTTCATAGAATCATTCATAGAGTATTGTTAAAGTGAGCCTGAACTAATATAAAGTAGCCGCCACCTATCCTGAACCTCTAGAGGGAATTAAAAGCAATTTTAACACCTTTTCACTTCCTTGCAAACCACATTAAAGTAATTCGCCTGTGTTTAAAACTCATCCCTGTTTTCCCTAAGCTTGCTGGGAGTACTGGAACTGTGTATTGCATTATAAAGTGTGATTTGTTGGGATTCTTGAAGACTGTGTGCTCTCCTTCCATTTCTGCTATTGCATAGGGGGGGGAGTGAATTGTCAAAAGAAAAAGTGATCATATTACCTTTTGCTAAAATCATAACAAGTTATTTCTGTACTGCATTTTATTCCACCTTGCGTTTCCTTGAACCATATAAAGCATTCTTTCCCACCTTGTTCTTCTGTTCCTATTCATAGTTACCTCTTGCTGATTACTGCTCATATTCACAAGTGTAATATCCATTATCAATTTATTTATAGAAGTGTGATATATATATTGTTTACATTTTCAAATAAACCTTTTAATTTGCAAAACAAACCTACTTCTTGGCTCAGTGGGGTCAGGGGGATTCTAAGAGGGGGGTGTCATACAAGGGTTGTCATCCAGAGTACTGAACTGGATATAAAAATACATCAATAAGGCTTTTCCTCAGCATCCCAGACTAGGCATTGACTTAGCTGTAGTGTTGATTGAATATCGCTTACAAAAGTGGGGGCTCGGAGCCGGGATATTCTGGGTTAGGTTTACCACTTGTGCAGATTAATACAGTGTGCCAACTGACCAGATACACATATCCGGTTAGATCACCATGCTGTTTTACACTGTGAAAGCATCCCTCAAAGGAACGCTCTAAGGAAACGGTCTGTTTTGCAAAATAAAATACAAACTTCTGTAAGTCAGGAAGGAACTCAAATTCCAGAATGATGACCTTGGTAGATATGAAAATAGCCAGAGAGCACTTCTTACATAAGCTATTTGTGAGAGGTGAGTGGACTCATCAGGACCAAACGGTCTGGTTGCAGGCAATCGCACAACAGGTCACTGAAACAGGGTCAGATATATGGGGAGATCAGGGTCCCCTACATGTGGCCCTGAGTGAACTATATATGGCCCCTTAAGCCAAAGATGAACATAATAAGATTGCCAGGATAGCGGTATATTTGTACCTATATATGGGAGCCATGCAGGACAAATGTGCTGAAGGCCAAGATCTGGCAAATAGGCAACAGGTGGCGTTAGAGAAGGCCCAATCTGATCTGGACTCTTCTGAGCAGAGGCTGCTCAGGAGCCAGGAGTCAGAAAATGATAGTAGGCAGTATATCATTAAAATAAAAGAGGACATGGATAGACTGCAACAGGAAAAGACGGACCAGGATACCAGATTTCTGGCCTTGCAGAAGGAGTACCAAGAAGGTTTGGACTCCCTACTGCAGAGCCAGAAAAAGCTGGAGCAACAATTAGATTTCAATAGGGCATGTGCTGAGCAGGTAGTCACCCTGCAAAGCCACCTAGATAGGGAGAAGGCAGAGAGCAATAAACTGATTTTGAAAGACCTGGATACCCAGGCAGAGTTTGACCAGGAGCGCCAGAAAGCTGGTGCCTTCCAAAGGCAAAGGGACGACCTGGCAGCACAGATGCATGCTCTTAGTCAGGAAAGGGATACTTTAGGCCAGGAAGTCTGCCACTTAAAAAGGAAAATGTAAGAAAATCACCTGGCCCTCCAGGGACTGGGTGACCTCCAAAAAGAACACCAGAACTTGTTAGAGCACACCAGGAGGGTGGAGGATGCTCTGGCAAGAAAGGAGCAGGCCAATAGGGACACAGCTCAGGAGGTAACCCTCCTGCAGCATAGACTGGCCGAGTACTCCAGGACCAATCAGGAGGCACAGAGAGAAAATGAGGCTCTCTGTCAGCACAATGATAGGCTCCAGCAACAGGTAGCGATACAGGAGAGACTGATAGAGTCTAGTAAGGCCTTAACTGAGGAACCGAAAGCGCAGGCTCTTGGATTGCAACACGGAGCAGGGGCTGATAGAGACGAGGTTCGCTGGGAAAGGGAAACGCCTGAGCATAACCTCAGGAGCCCTGGCACCAGAGGCCTTCATCTCTCCCAGTCCCTGGACTATGCCACCCCCATGTCCCCTGGCGCACATGAGCCCAGGGCCACGGAGATGGTAGATTACTATCCAGCTAGAAGTATGGGGCTCATAGGCCAGTACTTCCCAGGAATGGATGGGCGGGCATCCGGGTATGGGCACCCAAGCACAGTGCAATTTAGTGGGGAACCCCAGGAGAGTAGGCCCATTAAGGGCATCCTGAAAACCTCTGCCCAGTTAGGTCAGTGGGGGGGGTACCCATCAAATCCTGGCAGCAAGGAGGGGTCTGAAGACTCCTCTGAGCATTACAGGACACAGGAGACCAGGTCCCCACATTCTGCCAGCCATTCCCAGGCTCACAGAATCCGGGAAAACCTGGAAGATCAGACGGGCACCTCTGGGAGCAGCGCTTCTGAGTCGGAGGATGAATGGACCAGGGTTACCCGAACCAAAAGGGCCAATAAGGCAAAAAGGGCCTTGCTTAAGGACCCATTGAAACAAATAAAGGCAATAAGGAGTGTCATCACGCCTTATCGTAAGAACGCCAAGTATTCTGTTTGGGAACACTTGGAGCTCTATGAGCAAATGATGGAGACTTTCCATTTGAAGGACAGCCAAAGCTCTACTCAATATGTAAAGTGGACCTTCTCACCAGAATACTCCAGTTTCTTTGCGGGGCTGGAGGATCAAAACCATTTAAGGTGGTCCACATACAGGGCGGCCATCTTGAAACATTTTTCTGTGCACAGAAATCCTCAAGAGGCTCGCAAGGCAGCCTACAATTTGCAATGTGGGGAGGATCAGGCCCCACAAGAGTTTGTGCAAGAATTAAAGCGTGCTTTTGCGCAGACCACCAGAAGGGTGCGCACAGATAGCAGAGAATTTATCAATACGTTTTTCCATGCCTTACCCAAATACATTATGACCCAGCTCGTGAAAGATTTTCATGCGAAAAGATCTTTAGACTGGGTCATTGAACAGGCTACCCGGATCTATGAGGTGCAGAAGCCCATCGAAAATAAAAATAATGCGCCGAAAAACCCCAAAACAAACAGCACCCCTGCTGCTGCCAAGGTGGCAGAGGTAAAGGTTGCCCCTGTTTTAGATTTGGAGATGGGGGGCCTAAAAACCTGCCTGCGCCAAATAATTCACAGCCCAGAAGGCCCTTGGGCCAGTCACAGACAGGGAGTCGAGTAGGTAGTCCCACAAATGGGGTCCCCCGCTCCCCTGACTATGTAAGTCCCCGCTACAAGGGAAACCGACCAATCCTGGGTTATGTGTGGACTCCTCCAGCCCAAGGGGGGGATCCAGCAAAGCACCTGACCCGGGGAACTTCCCTCCTAACTTCCCCCAGGAGGGCAGAAATTCACCAAATCCTGGGCAGAACTTTTTCCCCAGGTATCCACCCAATTTCCAGCCCCAAAATCATCCATCCTTCTTTCCCCAATTCCCTGAGCCCAGACAACCCAATCCGGGAGAGGGGAGGCCAAGGGTGGAGGGGTACCAAAATCTTCCCTACCAGGGGTACTACCAGAGAAGGGATAGCTACCCTTCCCGGGATCAGCCCAGGGGAGAAAATAGAGCCCTGTATCAGACTGAGCGGGTTTCACAACTTGAGCGCCAGGTCCAAAATATGGCACGGGATCTGGGTCACATACTGAGGGCTCAACAGAACCCTCAGATGAGCATGCCACCGCAGAATGCCCCAAACTCTGGACCTGGTGCTCCAGAACAATGACGGGGGCAGCACCCCGATAACCCACCGGTTACCAGGGAGGAGGCACAAGGGGAAGAGGGGTGTAAAGCCTTGGAGGAAGCTTCCTTCCCAACTTGTAAACAGCCCCTGGAAAACCAGGAACCGGAAACAAAATCTCCTGCCCCTGAAAGCCTGCCTCCCAAAGAGCAGAGGGGGGGGGGTAGGAGAAACAAAGTACCCAAACAGGCCCAGTTTGTGGAGGAGGTACAGATCTTCCAATTTGAGGAAGAGGGATCCTCAGAGGATCCTGGGCAAAGGATCTTCTCCTTTCGAGATGGAGGAACTCCTCCCAAAGAAAAATGGGTCCCAAGGGATTCCAATCCAGACTGGGGAGATATGGAGACTGAGCTACCGCCACCCATCATCTCATCCCAGAACCGACAATACCAAAATCCCATGGGTCAAACCCATCCTGATGACTGCCTCCAAAAAGGGGGGGCGGCCCAGAACCCGAAACCATTTCCAGTTGCCAACTTTTTCTTTCAGATTCCCCAGGCTCGTCACAGAATTCTGCCCAAAACTCTTTGCTCGCCATGTCCAAAACCAGAAAGTTAGCCCACCAGTTGTCCAAAAATGTGCATTATCTGTGCCCCCTTGAGGAGAAGGAGGGAAGATACTATGCCCCGGTACAAGTACAGGGGCAGGGTGCAATTTTGGCACTGGTGGACACTGGATCCCAAGCTACCCTTCTGTCCAAAAGGGCCTTTGAGGAACTAAATGCAGGAAGGGGGGAGAATTACCGTATTCCTCTCACCTCTCTTCCTGGACAACTGCAGAACTTTTACGGGAAGGAAATTCCCGTCGAGGGGACTGCAGATTTGGACATCAAAATTGGGCGACACAAGGTGAAACACCCGGTCATAGTAGTGACTCCAGAGGGCACCCCTTGTTTACTAGGGAATGACCTCCTGAGAAGGTTGTCACCCCTACTAGATTGTGTAAACAAGGTCCTCTGGACCCAGACTAGCCGACCAATAAAATTAAAACAACCATGTTAGTTTAAACGGCACCTGCCACATGGTTGAACAAAAATCTGACCAAGTAGAATTTTACTTCCAGAACAACCAGATTCCAGACGTGACAGTAATAGCAGTAGGACAACAGACTGGTGATGGGGGGTCCTCTCTATTTCTGAAAATCAACCTTCCTTCCAGTTTAAGGTGGTATTCCACACTGGAAGGAAACACTCTGAAATTCTTCATCAATCCACAATCAGACACTCCCACTCCTATAGTCTAGAAAGATGTGAAATCAGCTGAGAGCCTGGCTGATATTCAGCAAATTGGAGAGCAGTTGTTCATCCCTTGTTCAGTTAAATGATGGGAAGGACTCTGTTCTCGCTCTAGTGTGTGTGAACAACAGTAAGAGCTTCATCAGCGAAGCCATGTTCCGCCAACTCCCAAAAGATCCAGCCATTCCCACATTCAAACTGATAGACAAATGGGAAATGGACCTGGAAGCACCCAATTCCAAACATCTCCTGCCAAGCAGGGGTATGCTCAAAATCTCCATTGGCAACAAGAGCATAGTCCATAATTGTTGGGTCGTGCGAGACGTCACTGCCGCCTTTTACTTAGGCAGTGACATTCTCAATCGCTTTGCCATTAGTTTGGACCTAATAAACTTCAAAGCTTGGTCCCGATTAGCGGATAATCCCATGGGCTTTGATTATTCAGAAAAAGCATTTAGGTCAGCTCAATTGCTACCTTATGCAGTTGAAATTCAGATTAAAGAGGAAGTCACCATCCCAGAAAGGACCGGACAATTCTCCCTGGGTGTGAAAGTTAAAAGAGGACAAAAATTGAAAAACCCTGATGCTTATATCCATCGAAATGCTTCTCTCCAACAGCAAGGGTTAGGGGTAAACCCAACACCATTGGTCAACATAGAACATGACACCATTCCAATAGAGGTGGATAACAGCGACTTAAAGAGTATTACTCTAGCCGCAGGCACCATTATGGGAATGGCGATTGATGACCAACATTTCTCCATTGATTTAGGAAACAAACTGTTAGGACCAATCCCCAAGGACTGTTTTGACAGTGACAGTGAGGACAATAAAACACCAGACAGGATTTTCACCCGGCATGGGGGGAACTTCCTGGTGTACACTTCTTTCCCTTATGGTAAGGAAGATGTGACTTGTGACTTCAGGAGGGATGAGGTGATTTTCCAGGTCCATGAGGGCTGCCTTTCCCACCTGAAACCTCCAGTCCAAATCAGCACTCTGACCAGGGACTTCTCCACCCAGCTGGAGGAGGCCGCTGAGATAGCCAAACCAGAAGTCTTTCCAGGCTTCAGGCAGATGGTGGACGAGAGAGTCAACCTAGCTGATGCCTGTGTGACTCTGGAACAGAAGCAAAAGTTGAAACAAGTTTTCTTGGATTTCCAAGATCTCTTTGCGGTAGACTCATTGTGGTCGCACCGACATCCACACCAAAACAATTCCCACGGACCCTGGAATGACTCCAGTGTTTGTGAAGCAATATCGCTTGCCTCTCGCATCCATGGAGTCTCTTACTGAAATAATTAAGAACCTTGAGTCCCGGGGAATAATCCGTCCAGTCCACAGCACTTTCAATAATCCGGTGCTGGGAATATTGAAGCCAAACGGCCAGTGGAGACTCTGCGCCGACCTTAGGGAGCTCAACAAACGGGTCCATACTTCCCGATGGCCTCTGCCCTACATTGACCAAGGGCTGGCCCAGATCAGGGGTCACAGGTATTCACAGCAATAGACCTGACCAATGGATACTGGACTGTGCCTGTCAGTAGGGAGGACCAATACAAACTGGCTTTTACCTTTGGGGGCCAGCAGTACACATGGACCCGGACTCCCTTCGGATACCTCAACTCTGGCAATTTATTCAACATTTTCCTACATAAGGCCATGCCCGACGTGGGTGCGAGGGGTAACCTGGCTTATGTAGATGATGTCCTCATCAAAAGTTCATCTGTGGAGGAACACATAGCGGAGATCTGTTATGTTCTGACACAGTTGAGGGCCGCCAGAGCAAAACTTTCCTTTCAGAAAGCACAGTGGTGTAGAACCCATGTTAATTTCTTGGGGCATGAGATTACTCCTCAGGGTCTCTGCCCCCAAGAAAAGAAAGTGGAAGCACTCCAGAAACTGAAAGACCCCACAGCTCTGCATGAACTAAGGAGCCTCCTTGGACTGACTAATTACAGCAGAAAGTTCATTGAAGGCTACGCAGAGATCACTAGACCCCTGATTCATCTCTTGAAGGGGGGGGGTCAAGTGGGAATGGGGTCCAGAACGATCCGAGGCAGTAAGACAACTCAAAAGAAGCCTCTCACAAGCGCCTTGCCTAGCTTACCCTGTCAGAAACAAGGAGTTCTTCCTGGAGACGGGGTTCTCTAATACGTGCTTGACGGCCGTATTATACCAAAAGCATGACAAGGTCAATAAAGTAATCTCCTATGCGAGCAAAACTTTATCCTCTGTGGAGGAAACATTCAACAATTGTGAGAAGGCACTCCTGGCAACGGTGTGGGCATTGAAGAATTACCGCCCGTTTATCCAGGGGGAACACATCATAGTGGAGACTCCACACCAGCCTCTGCAATATCTCCAAAGTGACAGAATCCGGGCCGGAAATGTGAGTAATTCCCGAATTACTTCCTGGATTCTGTCAATGCAAGGCTTTCCTGCAGAGGTCAGATATGGCCAAAACAAGAAGAGTCCCCTCGCGCAAAGTCTGGCTGACTTGCATGATTGTGCCAGAGAAAACTGTCTCGAGGACGAAAGTCTAAAAATCAAGGACAACATGGAGGCATACCTTAATTCCCCACACAAAGTCTTTGAAGAAGACAAGTGTGAGGGAATGCCCACTGTCTATGTGGATGGATGCTCGTACCATGTTGATGACAACGGGGAGAAAGAACTGGTGGCCGGCGTGGGGAATGCATGGGTGAATGAGTCACCAGAACTCTCTGCTGGATACAAAATTGGTCCCCGAAGTAGTCAGGTGGCAGAATTGATGGCTGTGCATCAGGCCATCCTCACTGCTGTCCAACATCAACTCCACGAACTGGTCATCATCACAGATTCGGATTATGTACGGAACGGGTTCGTGGAGCACCTGGTTAACTGGAAAACCAGAGGCATATTATGTGCTAATAACAAACCCTTGAAACATGGGAAGTTAATTCAAAACATTGATGATCTGGTCACATCGAATGGGATGACCATCTACTGGAAAAAGATCAAGGCTCATTCCAAAGTAGAGGGACCAGACAAAACTGGAAATGACTTAGCTGATCAGCTGGCCAAAACCGGGGCCATCCAAGGGGATCTAACAGAAATAGAGTTCCTGTTGGGGGAAATCCAGGTCACTGCGATCACTAGGTCCCAGACAAATGCTCACAATGATCTTTCAAATGCCCAATGGAGCAAGGAGACCCCTGATACTGATTTGATTACAGCTCAGAAGGGGGATCCAATCATTGGTAAGTTTTACCAACACCTTGAGGACCCTGAGAACTTTCCCCTGACGGACACAGATTACATTGGGAAATAGGACCTAAGAGTGTTGATGAAATGTCCAAAAATGTTCCGAATCCAAGACGGTTTGTTGGTAAGGAAATCCCAAGCTGGCCATGATCAGTGGGTGGTTCCTACCTCATTCCGAAGCCTGATGTTAAGTCACGCCCATGATGCGGCCACCGCCGGTCATAGGGGGTTTCACACAACACTGGAAATCTTAAGAGAGGTTGCATACTGGCCACACATGGGGCAGGACCTCGACCAATACTTGAAGTGGTGTCTTGTGTGTGCACAATTTCAGCCATCATCCCTCACACACCGTGCGCCTCTCCAAAAGACGGGGATGACACTGCCATGGTCAGATTTGTAAATCGACTTTGTAGGCCCTGTGATTCGCTCGTCTAGAGGAAAAAAGTACATGTTGACCGTTACATGCTTGTTTACCAAGTGGGTGGAATGTCTCCCGGCCCCAAATTGCAAGGCAGAAACAGCAGCTGCCTTGATGATTAACCACATCTTTTCCCGTTTTGGTCTACCTCAAAGGATTGAGTCAGACAGAGGTAGCCACTTCACCAGTGAAGTAATGACACAGATGTGGGAGATACTGGGGGTTAAAAGGAAGCTACACATTGCTTACAGGCCAGCTTCTTCTGGAGCAGTGGAGAGATATAACCAAACCATTGTGAGCATATTAAAAAAGTTTGTGGCAGATTCTGGGCCAAGTTGGGATATCCGATTACCTCTGGTCCTAATGGCCATCAGATCTACCCCTTCATCTGCAACTAAAATGTCACCATTTGAGTTGATGACGGGACGCAAGATGGTGCTTCCCCAGCATTTGCTCTACAGGACTCAAGAGCAGACACTGATAAATGCCTCCACAACTCATGAGTATGTGGAGAATTTAAGGAAACATCTTCAGCATGCTTTTTGCCTATGCTCAGCGGAATCTAGAAAGATCAGCTGAGAGTATGAAAACCCACTATGATTTGAAAACTACCCGAAAGGAATATAAGGTGGGTGATCGGGTCTATCTATACAATTTCAAAGGAACCAGGCCAAACAGCGAAAATTCTTGCCTACATGGAAGGGACCGTTTGAAATTATAGACAAGATCTCCCCTGTTGCCTATAAGATCTGCATCCCCAAAGGCAGTCTGGCGGAAGGGGAAGACAAGTGGGTACATATAAATCAGCTAAAGTGTTGCTATCCCAGGCACACTCTGCAACAACTGGAGGAATCCACTGGAATCCCAGAAGGGGCCGCTCCAGAATAATTCAGTTCCAACCCTAAAATATTCCACATATAGCATATAAAATTCTGTGATCTTTGTATATATATATGTTCTTGTCTCCTAATTTATAAAAGAAAATGTATATATTCATATCTTCTGATTCATAAAATGTATATGTTCGCCACACCATTAATAGTGGTGAAGAAATGTCTACGAATAGGTATTGCCGCTTTGCTTTATCATCCTAGGAGAGATGAAACCATGAAGACTGACCAAGGAGGACGACCGGGGACCGGGAGCAGAGACCCGAGGGGCCCGGGGTACCGCCCAATCCTCCCATCAGGACCAGCAAGGAGAACTGATTGATCGACTGGAGGGAGGAAAAGATGCTGAACTGTGCCATCCATGGAATTGGAAGAAGAGGAGGCGAACATCCTAGATCTTGCGAGTTCCATCAGCGAAAGAACAGAATGGCCATCGCAAGAGGGGGGGCTTGTGGGATGTTTTTACCCATGCATCCAAGCCCTACCATAAAACTGTGCAGTACTGGCATGGAAAACATTATGATGGCCAGAACTCCCCAGAGAGTGCACAGGGAAAACATGAAGAATAGGCTGCCACCCATATTTGCCTATGTTGTGAGCACAGGAGGGCACTGCCTAAAACCACCATTGGGCTACACACACAGTAGCCTGAAACCATTGGGAATGGCAATGCTGATTGCCAAAAAGCAACTCAGAACTGTGGGGAATTAATTTTCTTAATCCCAAAAATGGTTGCATTACCGGTACTCACCACTATCAGAAAGCCGGCGTTTTAAAACCACCAGACTTTTGTGTAAAACTGAACAAATGAAACAAAACCAGGCCAAGGAAAGACTTGCTTAGAGGTGGAAGAATGTAAAACTATATTCTGAAATGACTTGAAGGAAGTAATTATTTAATGTATAGGTACAAATTGTCAGTTTGATTTGAATGTAGAAAACTGGGAACAAAAAGTGTCATTTAGCTGAAACCTGGCTTAATGAAACTGTATTCTGCCTGACAACTACCCCCAACAGGAGAAACCTGTTCAGCCACTCTTCCCAGGCCTAGCTGAATCCTGCTGCCCCTTGCCAAAAGGAGTTGTCACCTCTCTGATTAGATTAGGGGTGGAGCACCTGGGAACTGGAAGGGACAGAACAATGCAACTTCCTTGGCTCAGGCAAATGTTATATTGGGGGCGTCGTAAAATAGCTTCCTCTTGGGAGAAACTGGGGGGCAGCTGTGCCTCTGTGAACAAGCTGGCTTGGGGGAAGTGGATAAACCAGTTATTCCACCCTGTGATGTGGGAAGCCACACCCCTTTTTGACCAGAGCATAATTTTAAAAAGATAGATAACTCATAGTGCGGACTTGTCAGAATTATATAAGTAATATCATTATTTTTGTGATTTTTCTGTGAACATTTTAAGAGGCGTTAGGACCCTGTGTTGTATTCTGGGGGGTTGCTAGCAGAAAATAGGGTATCACTCCAAATGTATGCATGTTAAAAATCTGACACTTTATCATCTGTAACCCATATCCCTGGTGCACATTTGTGTAAAATCTGGAAAGGTTTAGAGGTCGTTATCTGGATGAAAAGGGGAGAATTCTGTCATCAGTGGACACGACATCGTACAAAGACAGGGATCGGATGGTTTGGTGCTACAGAAAATATGTTAACTGGACCTATAATATTAGAAAAATGGTACATAGATAAATATGTATTTGGGTCAGAAATAGATTTGTGTGCAATCTGACAAGGGGAGGTTCCTCTGACCATAAAACCTACAGCATCACTCTGACAATCCATTTCCTTCCCCCAATCAAGGGAGAGAGGAGGAATTGGCCAATGATAAGTGAGAGGGGCAGGCTTAGCTAGGCCCAGGCACACACCCATTTTCAAAACACAGAAAAAGAGACTGCTGGGACAGGTAGAGACATTCAATTCCATTTGCTGCGGAGCATGCTGACCGACGACTTCACATCCAGAGATCCAGACTTCAAATCCATCAATCTCCAGAACCAGTAGCAGAAATTAACTCCAGAATTTGTAGCAGAGAGGCCTGAATCCACCAGCTGAATCCTCTTCAGCAGGCCTCAAAATTAACCAAACTATTCAACAGCCGGGCGAGATGTTTGAAGTTTTGCCGAGAATTTTTGCAAGAACCTGTAGCAGTACCCAGAAAGCAGTGTTACATCCAGAATCCAGAGAGGCTAGACCAGCAGAGCAGAGCTGACCCAGATCGCTGTGAGCAGAACCGGTGCCTGATTGACCCGCCGAACAGACAGAACCGCAGCCGGACGTGTTGACCAGATCCGTGACAAGGACTAGTTCAAATTTATATTGTGAGTACCTAGCAGAACTGTGCAGAACCAATCTCTTAGTTAAAATAATCTAATCCAAACTATTTTAACCTAAGTAGAACTGCCTCCTAGAAATCGTGTCATCTGTCATTTTTAAAGCTGCACAACTGTCACCTGTCAATTCTGCAGCTGCAAGCTGTCACGTGTCATTTTGAGTTTACTTTAAATCCGAAAAACTACCTTTATTTAATCGTCCTTATCTCTGGAACCGTTTGGGCTAGGAATGAAATTTTTTCATCTGAAAGCTTAGAATCTAGGCTTTCCAACGAACCTAGAACCAACTGCCTACTCCCTATACCTTTCCAGTAATCACGAGACACGCACTCGCGAAATTTACCGCGATTTGCGATTTGGCCCGATTTCTTCATCTGTAGAAATCAGCAGCTTTTTGCTTCTATTTGCTAAAATTCGTTTGCAATCTGCTAATCATTCATAGAGTATTGTTAAAGTGAGCCTGAACTAATATAAAGTAGCCATCACCTATCCTGAACCTCTAGAGGGAATTAAAAGCAATTTTAGCACCTTTTCACTTCCTTGCAAACCACATTAAAGTAATTTGCCTGTGTTTAAAACTCATCCCTGTTTTCCCTAAGCTTGCTGGGAGAACTGGAACTGTGTATTGCATTATAAAGTGTGATTTGTTGGGATTCTTGAAGACTGTGTGCTCTCCTTCCATTTCTGGTATTGCATAGGGGGGGAGTGAATTGTCAAAAGAAAAAGTGATCATATTACGTTTTGCTAAAATCATAACAAGTTATTTCTGTACTGCATTGTATTCCACCTTGCGTTTCCTTGAACCATATAAAGCATTATTTCCCACCTTGTTCTTCTGTTCCTATTCATAGTTACCTCTTGCTGATTACTGCTCATATTCACAAGTGTAATATCCATTATCAATTTATTTATAGAAGTGTGATATATATATTGTTTAAATTTTCAAATAAACCTTTTAATTTGCAAAACAAACCTACTTCTTGGCTCAGTGGGATCAGGGGGAATTCTAATAGGGGGGTGTTATACAAGGGTTGTCATCCAGAGTACTGAACTGGATATACAAATACATCAATAAGGGTTTTCCTCAGCATCCCAGACTAGGCATTGACTTAGCTGTAGTGTTGATTGAATATCGCTTACATCAGTCACTTGACAAAATCCTGGTGCCTAAAAGCTTGTGTAGAGTGTAGAAATGTTTGACCACAGCACATAAAGTGGCCCCCTGATTTAATTGTGCCACAATGAATGCCTTGTTGTAATGTGTCTATCTTTCCTATCTCTATGGCATGCTGTCCAGGATGTTTGTTTGCAGGTATTAGGTAATGAGTGCCAGAGTACAGATGCCGTGTGAGTGCGCTGCTTTCCCTGCGCTACTCTACATTTTTTAATACACAGGATGAACCCTCCCAATGGTATGTATTTTGCCAACCTTTGAAGCCTGAAAAGTAGATCCACGAAGGCTTGACATGTGGCCAACTTTGCACCAGACCTACAGATGAGCTGGCCTGGTGTTAAATCTCAGCTACCAGTTTAGTGTAATTTGCTTTCTGACTTTGAGCACATTCAGACATGATAGCTTTAGCCCGTAAGAAAGCTCAGTGGGTTGATCGCTCGCTGCTGTCATGTGTGTGTGATCTGTAGGATGCAGGTTCGAATCCCAGCAAGGTCAACTCAGAATTTCATACTGCTGAGGTTGATAAATGAGTACCAACACAGGTTGGGTGATACTGTATGTATATTTGTCATATATAAAGTGCTTAAGCATTAGTGCTATATAATAAATAACACATCGTTATCAATTGGTCTTGGACGTCTGCTTGCATTCACAGTAATTTGGTAATATGGGCCTATACACACTGATAATAATGCTACATATGGTGATCCATTCTTGTATGAAATGTATCTCCATTACAGTGATATCATTACCATATTTTTCGTAGTGTACTAAGGAACAATGCTATGTGCTGCCACCTCATTTTTTTTCAAGGGGGTCGTGTTCCATCGCTTCCCTTGATGTCACTTCAGGGTGGGGTCAATGTCATCAGAGGTCAAGGGTCATGTTTAGTCACTTCCGCTACCCTACTTCATGGTGGGGTCAAATGACATCACTTCCTGTGATGTCATGAGGCCCATTATACCTGCGGAAACCAGTGAAACCTCCCCAAACCGTAGAATGCACAGTAGAGTAAGGAGAGTGCCCACACGGATGCATACATGGCGGGGGGGCGGGGAATGGACAATGAGCGGACGGGGTAGGACACATGAGCAGCGGCAGGTCTATTCGCAGGATAATCAGTTCAGTGTGGTGTCCGTGAAACTATACACCTGTGTTTACATACCGCAGCTCACCCACAACAGTGTCCATGCTGTGTCTCCATTTCCATTTACAGAAGTGTTACTGTAACCCATTCACAGTTCAAAATAAAAAAAAAAATACAGTGGCTTTGTTGATTCATTTACGATGTGGTATTATGTCATACTCTGGACCATTGCTTGCCTCCTACTTTCTGGCGTGGAAAGCGCTGTGCTGTTCCCGCTTTTGTATAATGCTAGGCACGCGCGGCATCGCGTGCCCGCATTACATGGGATGATGGAAGGTTCATACGCTGGTAAGTTTCAAATGTCCTGTGGCACAATGTTCTGTACTTCACTGCTATTGTGGAAGTTTCCTATTGTGTTATTTGTGTGTGCATGTGTTTGTGTGTGTGTGTGTGTGATAATAAAGTGCAAACAAACACTTCGGGGCATCTTGCGATGCCCCCTCACTAGAGTTAGGGTTTCCTGAGCAGGCCGGGTCTTTAGCTGTCTTATAGAAACTAAATGAATATTTTCATTTTGCAGATGTTCAGGCAGGGCAGATGTTTAGGGTGGGCAGATGTTTGGGCATTCCAGGGTCTAGCTGCTAGAACATCAAATGTCACTCCTCAAAGATGTGATTATCTAAATGTGGAGATAATCGAAATACAGTCAGTTTGAGAACAAAGCTTAACAAATTAGCCATTTCTCAACAAGATGCCAGGGCACTCATGTAAGTCCACTCTCTCTGGTCAAATCTCTGCAGTGTCAGCAAAGGCCATGCAGATGTGCTTTGATCAGTATCCCAAAGCTCCATCATGCGGAAACAGAAATGTCTACAGCTGAGACTGATGAGGGAAAGAGGTTGGAGATGGAATGGCCACCCTGGCCACAATCACCATAGTGGCCAACTTCTCTTCTACTTTCATAGTCACAGTGCAGTGCAGCTCCCCTCTGCACACACCACCCACACACCTGTTGACCTTTTTCTAGATATTCTGTCTATGCTGCGCCTGCCAATGAGCTGTGCCACCCAATGTCGCTTGTCTAGCTACCAATGGTGCACACACCAGTACTCCTCACTTTGGAAGCACAAATACCCATCTTTCCATGAACAACCCTCATTATGATAAATGCCACCCTCGTTGTGCCACCATGACCCGGCAGTGCATATTGTAGAGAGTAGGACCTAGTCATTCTCTTAATAGCGTGCTGTGGGGTGGTAAAGTGAAAGGGGGCTTTGCCTGCACCATACAGTATAATTCCATGTGTGGTCTCTCAAAGTGTGTTAACATACAACTCCCATCTTCCTTCAGCTTTTGCGTTAGTGGCAGTGGCTGATGGGAGTTCTAGGAGCTCTTTGTACTTTTGGGTTTATGGGGGTCAATGAAAAGCGATGGAAAGAAGTAGAGTAGATGAGGAGCCTCTACTCTCCCATTGCCCCCCAGTAATCATGTTGGCCTCAGGTTACCCTTAATATTTAGTATGCCAAGTGACGTGGTCTTTTCTGCTTTTGCGCAGTTCTGACCGACGGCCCTCATGCCTTACCGCCAGACCGAGAGATGTGAACTCCAGCCCGCGTGCTTACAGACAAAGTGCGATCACACACAGAACGTTTTACTGGTTCATCTTTTGAACCTTCTACACCTCGGCTCCATCACAAAGGATGTAGGTAGCTTCTAGCTGATCATTCCTTTCCCACCTGATGGAGTTCTCCCCTGGCTTATTGTAGAACACCTCCGCCTTCTGCTACACTCCATCACTGAGAACCCAGGCAGACTGTTCTGGCCTCTGGTCCGTCTCTCACTCCATGTGTCAATTCGTGGAAATACCTCCCCCGGAACAATACCCAGCCAAGGTCAGACTGGGACAAGAAATAGGCCCGGTCGCCCACCCCTCGCCTCAAAAAAGTGACACACCTCTCACCTCACGACCCTGACCTCTGATGACATAACCGGAAGTGATGTCAATTGACCACACCCCAAAGTGACATCCCGGGAAGTGATGAAACACAACCTTTCACCCCTTGACAAAACAGGAAGTGGCATCAAATAGCATTGTCCCTAAATACACTAAATTACTGTGAATCCAAGCAGACGTCCGAGGCTAAATGATCATATATGTTATTGTAGAGCACTTACGCTTAAGCCCTTTTTTATATAACACATATGCATACAATATCACCCAACCTGTGTTGGTACTCATTTATCGACACAAGAAGGATGAAAACATTTTGGAAAAAAAAAAGGCAGAGGAGCCAATCCGACCCTGTACCCAGCACTGAAATGGGCACGTTGGTAATGCCACGGCATCATACAGTAACGCACCCCCACATCAAACTCTTTCAATGCCATCAGAAAACGAATGACACCTTTGTAAATTACAAGAACACAACACAAAGTAATTTACCCCAATATCGAACGTGTCTAATGCAAAGGGAAAATGAATGACACCCTTGCAAATGGCAAGAACAGAACACACAGTTCCATACCCCCTTATCAAACTCTTCCAATGCAAATGGAATATGTGCTGGTTTGAGGTAGAGGAAGAGCCAGGAAAGGCACACACCCAACATCACAGTAATATACCCTGCAGTCAAGAGAACTTTATTCTTCCTCAAGGCACTGGGATGGGAGGATAGCTCAGGGGCAACATGCTCGCATTGGAAGCAACAGGACACGGAGCAACACAGGTTCAATTTCCGGTCCCTGCTTAGAAACCTCTGGGTATTAAGCCATTATAAATATCAAATCATATCACTGGACATTTCTTGTCCTCTGGGTGGAATTTCCTCTCCTGAAGTCTTCACCTTTCCACCTCTTGTGGCAACATTGATCTATTAATGAACTACTTGAGCTGTTTGCATGGCACGGTTTGCTTATTGTTGGTTTCCATTCAGAGATCGGCACTGTTGACTGACAGCGTTCAGCCGGAAACTGGCATTATAGTGGCACTTGGAATCTCTCCCTTACTTGCCACACAGATAACTGTAATGTCTGCAGACGTTCAAGCATGAACATTCCTTAACATTTAGTTTTTTAAGTGATGCTATGCTAGGGGCTGGGGGGGGGTCAACTTGAGCGTGTCAATCCACCCTCTGCAGAGAAGGCATTCTTGTCTACAATGTAATACCATACAAAGTGCACTTCATTGCCTGAATACTGCAGCTCTGGGCATTGTCTCGGGAGGATAGCTCAGGGGCAACGTGCTTGCCTTGGAACCAAGACGACATGGAGCAACACAGGTTCGATCCCCAGGTCCACACTTAGAAACCTCTGGGTATTAAGCACGTTATAAATAACCAGTCATATCATATCCTATCAGTTTGGCATGAATGACCTGGAGAGGGGATCCTTAATTGAGCAGTAATTTGAAGGACAAGAAGGGCTGCCAAGAAGGACAGCCTCTCAGAGCAATGGAGATACCATTTCTGTGCAGGACCCAGTAAAATGACAGGGGAAACAATGAGATATTACTCAATACTATGGGCAGAGATACACACAAGCTGAGGACAGGAGCATTGGTCCTCCCTGGTGGAGTATTTCGATATAAGGAGAAATTATATTGTCGCTGGTCTGCTACAAAATATGATATCTAGAAAGACTGCAGAAAGCCTAACATAAAAAAATAAGTTGCTCTAGAGAGGAGGAAACAACACTTAACCTTCTTAGATGGAAACTAGTGCAAAAATGAAGTTGGTGTAGTAGAGATGATGAAACAATAGTTAACCTTCAGGGGAAAACTAGTAAACTAATTGCTATAGAAAGGAGGAAACACAATCTAACCTTCTTCAGGAGTACTCTTTTACAAAAATACAAACATAATAAGTTGGTATAGAGAGAATGAGACAATGTTAACCCCATGCTAGTGAGAGGAAGAACGAAAATGCACCCTTCTTTGGGGTGAAACTCCCCGGGGACTGTTGAGGCACACACTGGGAGTCTTTAGCATAGCCTACCAGGCCCAGGGGTGGTGTTGGGAGTTTTCCGTAAAGGTCCAGCTTAGTCCCTCAGTGGATTCAAATATGACTAAAGTGATGGGGAGTTAATTCGGTTTTCTATTAAGGATCCCTCAAGCTTGTTCACTAGTTGGATTGCCCTGATAAAAAGCTGGGGTGGGGGGTTGTAGTCGCCCTAAGTGCCTTCTTGGATGCTTAGCATAAGACCATTCTCAAGCAAAGGGCCACTGTGGTAGAGTTGCCTTGAATTCAGGATATCATTGGTACAATTACGTCCCTAAAATTCTACTCCCCCTCTTGCAATAAATTGAGTACCCTAATATTCATAGATAAAATCCCCATAGTGAAGTACAGATTAAATGCCCTTCCATTAAGAGCAAGGATGCGCTGGTTAGGTTTAGGGTGGGTATGTCCATGTGGTCTGGGCAGGGAAGAAGATTGAATGAATTTTTTGATGATTTGTAGATTGTATATTGGTTTTAGGAAAAAATGGCTCAGGCCGCATTTTATCAAAAATAATATCAGGAGATGTATGGACGCTATGTCATTGTTTATGTTAATGTTAAAGGTTATTTGTACCGTGCACTATCACCACCGGAGTGGTCCCCAGGCGCTCTGGCGGATCAGAAAAGGACAGTGTGAAACAGGGAGGGCGTGGAAGCGGTTAGTAGGGTGCAGTGGGAATAGGAAAGTGAGATGTTCTGTTGGCAGCCTCAGTTAGGTTTGCCCCATTCACTGAGCTTAAGTGCGCTTTTTGTGTCTGAGCGGTTCCCATGTGCTGTTGTGCAGGATAATGTGGTGTTTGTATGTTGTTGAAGTGTGGTGAAGTATATGCGGATTGCTGTGCAGAGATGTAGTTTCTGTAGGAGAAGTGTTTGCGGAAAGATGAGGTTTTAGTATTGGGTTAGCAGGGTTTCTTCCTTACCACTTTGTTTGGTTTCTGTGGTCGATATCTATGACCAGCCTGTGTGCTTTGAAATTGTTTGGCATCCTAGTCGGCATGCACATTGTGGTGTGGTACTTGTCCTCTGTAGAAATCCAGTGGTATGTAGACATGGTTGGTGGAGGGGTGCTCCCCCCGCCCTAGGGATAAATATGCTTTGGTTAGGAAGGTTATGGGTCCCTCCCTTGACTTCTAGTGGGGAGTCCCTGGCCTAATGTGGCATTCCTCTGTAAACATGGCAGTGCGTGTGCATGAGAGGTCGAAAACATCCTCTCTACACCCACCAGTTGGGGATGATTAATCAATGGATTGTGGGTCCCTCCCTGGCTTCTTGTTTCTGCCAGAATTTATGATTCCTGCTCGTTCCCTTCTGATTCTGGGGTGAAGAGTCACGTTTTCAGTCATTTCCTGAAATCCAGCTGATCCCTTGTATTGCGTATGTCTTTTGGTAGGCAATTCCATGTTTTTGGAGTCAGGTGTGAGAAAGATGATCTTCCAAATTTTCTTTTATTGTATGGTTTTGGTTCTAGGCGAATGTCGTAGCGTGATCTTAGTGGTCTTGCTGGATGGTAGATGATTATTTTCTTCTTTAGGAACTCTTCTCCTCAGTCGTTGATTGCTCTGTGCGTTATGCACATTGTTTTGAACCTTATTTGTTGTTTTATCGGTAGCCATTGTAGTATTTTCAGTGCTGAGCTAATGTGTTCTCTTCGTGGTCGTTTGAGCAGGAGTCTGGCCGCTGCATTTTGGATACACTGCAGTTTCTTTAATAGGCGTTCCGGCATTCCTAGATGTAGGCTGTTGACATAGTCTACTCTGAACATGATGAGTGCTATGATGGTGAGTGTTTTGTGGGCAAAGGGGAAGAACGGTAGGATCCTTTTTACTGTGCGCAGGAGGAAGAAGCATTTCTTGATTATAGCATTTACTTGTGGCTCAAGTGTTAGTTTGTTGTCCATAAGGACTCCAAGGTTCTTTACTGTTGTTCATGTCAAACAATAAGGACCATTTTTTATACAATGTGTTTTATTATGTAAGAGCTGCACTCAGAGAAAAATCCTTGAAGATGACAGTATACATTTAATATGTTTTTTAGCAGACAATATAAAACAATGCTAGTAAAGATGATCATTGCAAATACAGTGAAAGGAGCAGAGTGAATGCAGACGGCTCCACAATGTTACTTTTACACTTGCCTCTAAATCTTCCCTCCTGATCTATAGAGTGTAAAACTGTGCCTCAACATACATGTATAACAGAACATAAGAAAGAATGAGAGTGAAATTAGAAAAATAGAAGTGGATTTTATTACTGGTCTTCCCAGACGAACCGATTGTGTATTCAGCTAACAGTAGTATCCTACTCCCTATATGCCAAATCCTACTGTGTTCCTCCTTTTAATCTAAACCCACTGGCACCCATGCCACTCCCAGCATGCCCTTCTTCTAATTGACATGCGCCTTGCCCCATATCTAGGGCAAAAGATGAGAAGAGGACTGCACATGCACAAACAAAAGCGACTATGAGCAGAACATCCCTCACAGCAGAACAATCTCCCAGCAGGCATTTCTACATCTTAAACAAATCAAAATAAGTAAATATTGAAAGAGAAGATAAGGAACAGCCTGTGGGAGTTTGCTCCTTTCTTTACACTTCTCCAAAATGGGGAGTGTGCCTTGATTAACAAACTGGAGACAAGGGTGATTTTCTTGACTAGCAACGTTCCTGACCCTAGCACTGGTGACATCCGCTCTCTCACATAATCACTCAATACGGCTGTCAACTCATTTCTACAGTCTCCTGGTCCCCCAACAATTTCCTGAACCCATTAGAGGCTCTTGTTCTTGACAAATATGGGGTCAATTTATAGACAGGGTGTTATATCGTGTTTCATATCACATTCCCCTGGTTGCTGGATGCAAGGTGTGTGTGTGACCGCATGAGAGAATGCTGAGTGAATGTTTAGCCTGTTTATGCATGAAGGGGCTTCCAGAGTCCGACAGTTGAGAGAAGAGAGCCTGAGTGATGGGAGCCAGTGAGTCTGCACTCAGTCTTACTGTGTCTGCAGGGGATCTTACTGATGTAACTGAATAAAGGAATTTCATTTCAACTTGCCTGATCTCCCGAGCATTCTTAGATGCAACAGAGAGCTCCTTCTGCGGGTGAGCATTGGGTGGTGGGCATTTTTAGGCACCAGAGGGTATGACCTGAAATTGAGCAATAGCAATTTCCTTATGCATTCATCAGTGTCAAGAGCAGTGTTCCGTGTGGTGGCCCCAATGCATCACTCTTTAGTCCCAGTTGATGTCACTCGTTGAAATGAAGGCAGCCTGGCCAGCAATCTTCCAGTAAGTTGCGCCCCCCCCCCCGGTATATACCCTGTTTCAAATGCGAACTACTCCAGATTGCCTGCAAACTGGCCGACTCTAAGCAGGACCTTCTTGTTCCTCCTCGTCCTAAAATGTTAAATAATGTGTACCATTTGTCACAGAAAAAAATAACAAAAGACCAAATACACAAAACATCAGAAAACACAGGCTCAGTAGTATTTATGCAGTTTTGCAAAAGGTTTAGAAAGACAAGAAAGACACAGCGGTCCAAGCACTAAGGCAGAACAGAATAACTATATGACGAGTTTCCCAGAGAGTGACAGGAGGTCACAAGGTTTACCAGGATTGGTCTCCCTTACTGTGTCCCTCTACCTGGGAATCAGTCTAATATTCTAGTCACTTTCTTTAATGCAGCCCAGCAGGTCCACGATCAGGTTGGAAATAAAGGCCTACTTGATTCATGGAAACAACCTACCACAAGATGGTCCTTTGAAAACCATGTCAGGATAGAGAAGTAAATCACAGTTTGTGAACAGGGTTCCAAATCTAAAGGACATAAAAGCTAATTCAGAGTGTGGCGTAAAATCCGCCAAAAGTCCACCAATGTGTGCTTCCACCACCCGCTAATGTAAACAGATAATAGACGCCACGCCGTATCGTGACCTTTGCGCTGGCGTGGCAGTATAATGGCTTAAACATCAAAGCTGGATCCGTGTCAGATGGCGGCCACACCGATGCAAACAATGTAAGTCTGCCACCACCATCAGAATATGTGGCGATCTGACCGCCGGCTGAAGTGACATCAAATCCTTTTTGGTGATGGTCAGATTGCTGGTGGAAGCAATGTCAAACCCTTTCTAGCAGCGGTCAGACCCCTGGCGGAAGTGACGCCAAACCCTTTCCGTTACCACAACCACTGCTACAGGTCTCCAGCAAAGTCCCTGAAGGAGAAGAGAAGGAGGTTCATAAAGCCAAATCAGGCACCTTCCCACACATTGAAAATGGCAGGTGCAAGGGCCCCACAGTTCACAGACACTGAATGCATGTGCTGGTGGACAACGTGATGCCAGTAGAGGCACCACTCCTTGGCACAGAGAAGCACCTCTTAATTGGCAGTGGGAAGTGGTACCTGTTGATACGACTAGTTACTCCAGTAAATGCTGTGTCCTCTGTGCCACAAGAGAAGGAAGACGTAAGAGGTGGAATGATCTTGAGTGTGCAATGTCCAAACAAAATATCAAAGGCACAAGAAGCCAAGGACAGCACTGGTGAGAGAGGACCAGAGACCAGACCATGGACCGCCTGGGAGCAGAAGGTGCTCCCACTGAGTGAAGTGGAGAGTGTCACGGGTCAAGAGGAGTGACATGACAAAGGTGAGTGGATACCAACACATACTGTCATACATTTAGGAACCAGGCACACACATACATGCACAATCATACAGGTGCTACATGTACACATGTCAAACATCATTACACCCATGCCACTTGCATACCCACTCACCTTCTGGCAACACCCATTAGACATGCATCTACAATGCTACACACACAAAGATACAAACATACCGCCTGACCACAAGCTGATGCCATGAATGTATGCTTTGTCCCATGCAGGCAACACATCACAGCAGTCCAGTGGCCATGAAGCTGCACATGCCAAACAGCAGAGGAGTGGCAAGGATCAGTATGCTGCAGCACCAGAGCGCATGGCCAGCACCTCTGGCAACACTACGCATGCCAGTGACAGCAGTGCAGACCCAGTAGACACAGCCGCAGTGGATCAAGGCAGCAGTACTGCTACCGCCAGGCCAACCCTAGCACCTCCAACCCCCATTGCAGTGCCCATGTCACTAGTGGGAACAGCTGAGGAAGAGGAAGAAGTAGCAGCTGTGGTCCTTGTGGCCTAGGCGCTGTTGTACGAGGGAGAGGATGAAGATGTGCATGGTGGCATACATGAATACTCAGATGACCAGGCAGAAGATTGGACCAGCATGCCGCCTCACATGTCTAACCTACGGAACACACCCACTAGAAGCGACGATATGGAGATCCATGACCAGACAGCCCTGTTGGTTGCAGGCCAATACGACCTAGTCCACGAGGCCAGGCGGCAGTCTGATGCAGCTGAAAAACATCCAGACACCCAGGAGAGGATCCTGCACCCACAGGAGCAGCACAACCGGCTCCTCACATGCCAGAACGAGATCCAGACATCACGTAAGGAATGTTTTGTTTTTGAGGGGTAATGCTTCTGCGCTCAGCTGTGTTCAATTCAAAGTGAGTGCGCAACTTGATTACTTGAAATTGCTCGTATAAAGTTCAAATTGTTAAACCTCACACTTTCAATAAGGTCAACGTTATCCAACGTGTTGGGGTTAAATATAAACCCACCCTCAATAGGGTCCAACATGTTCAGTTATTAAAGTTCAAAGTGTTCAAACTCACCCTTTCAATGAGATACAAATTATCTGCAACTTTTCAAATTTCAAATGCGTTGAACCTCAACACGTGTTTTACCACAGTCATTATTGTGGATTATCAGGAGGTGACTGTGGGTAATTTGATGAACTTTCCACCGGGTGTGGACACCCCAGGAGCTTTTAGACAGAGAAGGGTCTGGACACTGGACTCAGGACACTAAAGAGCTTATTTAGAGTGTGGCAGAAAGTGCCTTTCCACCACACATCGGACGAAAATACAACAGAATCGAGGCAGTATCGCAATCACCAAATTTCCACCGATCATGACTACACGCCGATGCAACTAACATCAATCTGCAATTGGCACCGCCACAACGGTGATGGAACAATGGTTGTCCAATGTCAGAATGTCACTCCTCTGGCGTACATGCTTCCGACTACAAGGGGTGGTAATTATGCCACAAAATCATGGCAAATTACGCCAGAAATGTACGCCACAACGGTTGCGGCGTAAATTACATGAAAGCAATGGAGGAAGTCCTGCCCATCCACCAGAGCACACGATGTGTATTGCACAGGCGCATCTGTCTTTAGTTGCCATCCACCTGCAGAAACAGACACGCCAGCAAGCAAGAGTGGGAAGTGCAGCACTGGATGGACAGAGCAGAACCAGATGACAACGCAGCACAACATGGACGGTCAGTGCAGCAGGGGCAATGCATACAGATGTTGTGGACAAAGTGCTAGGAATGACATGGGCAGGCATACTGCATGCAATGCTAGAAAGGCAGGTAGAACATGCAAGGAACAGTGCACCCATCTCTGTGCAGCACCAAGGGATGCAGAGCCAGCATTGATACAACCCAGAGAAATGGCAGAAATGGGGTGTGCAGGAAAAGCATGTGAAGCACATTAACATGCACACTGGTGAATTGAAATTGACACCCAACATTGTGCATCCTACATCGCACATCGCAGACGGTGACAAAGACCATGTGTTCATGTTCCAAGGGTATGTCTCCAGGTGATGTCATCAGAGCACATGCTCGCCATATACAGACTCAACCAAAGGACCACCATGGACCTGACCGATAGCTGCTGACCAAGAGCCACAAATCAACATTATCACATCCATTCCTCCTATTCTGAAGGTGATGAGTGTCTTGTATTTCTCTACCATTGGATCTTTGTAGTCCTCTGAGGGTCGTGTAGCTGGCATCTCACAGCCAGCATTCAGTGGGATCCTCACTCAGGTGCTGGACAGTATCATTGCACGTGTGGGGGAGTTCATCAAATTTCCAACAGATGCCTCCACCATCAACAACATGAAGACAACATTTGACAGTGTTGCTAGCCTTCCCAATGTGGTAGGTATAATAGATGATACATATTTTGCCTTCATACCCACCAGGGCACATGAACACATGTATCGGAATTGCAAAGGTTTCCAGAGCATCAATGACAAGGATGTTTGTGATGTTATGAACATTTATAAAGCGCAGCCCCCACCGACGAGGGCATTATGGCGCTAAGAAACTGGCAGAGAGGAAAAGGAGAAAAACTAGAACAGAAAAGTTTTAAGAGAACACCAAAAAAACAGATGCTCCCGAAAAGCACAAAGCAAGACAGGAATAGAATTCCATAAAAGCGATGCAGAGACAGAAAAAGCATGACCCCCAGTGCAAGAGCATCTGAATAGAGGGACAGAAATACACAGTGCCGACACCGAGCGCAAAGAGCGAGAAGGCAAATAGGGGCGGAATTTGGCCGGCAAGAACTCAGTGCCAGTATCATAGAATGCACAATGGACAGTACAAAGTGCCTTGAATTTCACACAGAAGCAATTAAATGGACACAAGCACTGAAGAAATAGAATTGTAAAACGGAGCACCAGTAGCTACTCTGGATGCAGAATTTCGCAGGATCTGTAGCCTTTAAAGAAGGTGGGCAAGTTGAGCCAGAAAGAGAGAATGACAGCAGTCAAGGGACTCTGACACCGTAGAAGAAAGCACAAGTGGACACAAATGAGCCGGCAAGTAAGGAAGAACTTTACGGAGAATGTTTAACTTAAGCTGCAGAGCCTGACAGACAGAGCTAATTTGAGCCTCAAGGGAAAATGAGGCAGAAAGCTTAACTTCAAGATTCCTCACAACTGAGGCAGGCTTAGGTAGAGGGTCAAGGTCAGAGGGCCAAAAAGCACCAGTCCAGAGGTTTGCCGAAATAGCAGAGCCAACCACCAGAACCTCAGTCTTATTGCCATTAAGGCAAAGCCAGTTATTGCTTATCCAACTATGCAGACAAAGAAGGCAAGAGAAACAACGCTCAGCAATGGCTTGGAGAGAGAGATCGAGATGAAAACAAATCGATTCATCATCCATTTAAGAATAACAACTGAAACAAAAAGAGTGAATAAGCTTGACTAAAGGTTGGATATACACATTGAAACGAAGAGGAGAAAGAGCAGAACCTTGGGGTACACCACAAGTGATGGGAACCAGAGAAGAAGTGTAAGGGTAGAGAAAAAAGTGATTGAGACCAGTCAGACAGAAAAGCGTGAAACCAGGCAAAGACCGAGGCAGAAATACCTGCTGAGGACAACCGACTGATAAGATTGGAATGATCGATGGAGTCGAAAACCGCCTACATATATTATAAAATCAGGGCTCCGACACAGCCTGATCAACAAGTCGGTTCAGGTTGTCCAAGGCGGATACCAACAGACTCATTACCTCAACCAGATTGAAAAACCAGACTGAAAGGGATCAAGGAAACCAGAATCCTTAAGAAAGGAATGGAGAAATGGGGTGACCAGGGACTCAAGTAACTTCATAAAGAAAGGAAGAAGAGAAATGGGATGATAATTAAGGGGAAGAAGAGGATCCAAAGAAGATTTATTCAGAAGCAGGCTCACCAGATCGTGTTTAAGCCATGAAGGGGTAAAACTATTAAAAAACGACAGATTTATAGCAGAAGATACAAGGGACACATTAGAGGGAATAATGTACTTAAGAATAGTAAGAAAAATAGGCTCAGATAGAAAAAAAGATTTCAAGCCAGTCATGGCACAAACTATGTCATGCGCTTCGAATACAGGAAAAGAGGACCGGGAGAAAGAATGATTCAGCAGAACAGAAGTGGTGACAGGCGATGAGACTGAGAATCTGAGTCAAAGATCTTCTATCGAATGGAAATGATCTTATTGTGAAAAAAATAGAGACAATGAATCACAGGAAGATCGTGAAGGAACAACAGAAATAGAAGAAGGGTCAAAAGACGAAGAGTGAACGAGTTTGAATAATTCCTTCAGTTGGTGAACCACCAATTCAAGTTGAGTAGTGAATAAAGCGCATTTAGCATCAATACTGGAAGCCTGATAGGAAGCAGTAACCCTGCGAAGAGCAAGTCGTGCATATGGGCAGTAGGAGACACACCACTTGCACTCGGCCTACCCCCAAAGAAGGCAGAGTTTGGCAATTTCAGGAGATAACCAGGGCTGAGAGGGAAGTCTGCAGGGTTTTGGATTTTTTTAAAGGAGCCAACGAATCGATAGTAGAGGTAAAAATTGATGATCAAAAAAGAAAGGTCAACCAAATGAATGGAGACACAGACTTCAATAATATTTGCAGATATATCGGTGTTAACGATGGCTTGCGAGTTCCAAGAGCGACGGAGAGAGGAGGGGAAGAGGCTGACTCATAAAGGCAAAATGGATAATTAAATGAGACAACTAGGTGACAGGTAAAAAATGTAACAAAGAAACCATTGAAGAGGAAGCAAAAATTAGATCCAAAGTGTTACCACAGACATGGGTAAGGCTGATGACCAACTATTTATCTATCTAACTATCTGAGTTTTTATATTGCACCACTAACCCGCAGGCCTCAGGGCGCTTACAAGAGAAAAAACAGACAGACACAGTGAAACAAACTGACATCGTGAAACATGCCGGAACAAGAAGACCGAGACTGTCCTGGACGCCAAATAAATATCAATGGATGTTATAATAGGAACTATTAAGTAATCCAGAACAATCAGGGTGAGAGATCACTCACAAAGTCCTTTGATATGCTCCTTCAAAAAAGCAGAATGCAACTTTTAATGTTAGGTCAACAAAGTCTTTGACCCTGTGTTATTTATTAAACATACCAATTTTTTGTAAGTAAAAACCAAAACCAAACAGGACACAGTGTAGCTTTCAAATTTGTAGAACAGATGTGTACCATCCAATCAAATAACAAGGATTAAACAAATACACGAGGTGTTTCTTTCATATTCCATGACACATTTACAACAAAATATGTGTCATCCAGAACATTGTGCATTTCTGGAGTACAGAAAAACAGGGTGACACTGAACACTGAATATTACAAAAGGAAGTCGTCAACACTATAGTGTTTCAGCAAGATAAAGCTAATTGTTGGAGCTTATGTAGGATAGGCCTTCTTCAGGACGTGGGGATGGTGTGTGATCCGTGTCCAGAGGGTATCTCTCAGAGAATGACAGTGAATGTGGGAATTAGAACATGGTGTGATCTCAAAGAGTTTAGTACATAATTTGAATGAATCTTTTTAGAGGCTCATTAAGTGGGAGCTAAGGAATACGACAATGTGTGCAATCCCATTGTCGCAACGCTTACCATCAGTAATTGTTTGCTGCGGTAAGTGCTCGTAAGTGGCCCTCTCTTGATTGGTTGGGGCACTGTGCCCTGTGCACCCCATCAAATGAATGATGATAGCAAGGGGTCCTATCTGCTTATGGAAGACGAAAGGAACTGAGGTAAACCCAGTTGGAGTGCTGGGAGAAAAAATCTCAGCTGTGTGTCATTTGTCAGGAAGAGCTCTTACCTTATGGGTTTGAATCCCCTTATGCCATGTGTTTAATCATGGATCTAGCAGGTAGCTCACGTCCCAAGCAGACAAACGGCGTTGGGCTGAAATGTATAAGTCTAAGTAACGAAAATAGGATCTGGCGCATGCTCCTACAAAAGCTTGTAGCACCCAAAGCATGTGCAGCCAGCGAGAGCGCATTCATCAAAAAACTGCTAACCTGAGAGGGAATTCTAGCCCGACTCTCAGTACACGGGGCAGAGAGAGGGCTCCAACCCCTAGGTAAAAGAGTATCAGAGGGAAAGAGCTGTAACAAGGCATCGCAAGAGAAGCCATTGCAGGGAATGGAGAACACCGGTATCCAAGCACCATCTGAGGCCCAGATTGGCACAGGTGGGCTGAATTTAGGCAGGACCTTGGCGCGCTGACGTCACGTCCGCTGCGCCAGACCGCTGCTCTCTCATGCCAGCGATCAGATAAAAGAGACATAGTATCGGCAGGAGCCAATTGGCAGTGGGCCAGCAGTAGGCCGAAGGAAACACTTGATCCCTGTTTCCGAGATGTAAAGTAAATTGCGTTAAGGAAAACATCCAGGAAACAATCCCCCAGAGTACCAGTGAGGCCAGGCACCCTCGGGCACTTCAAGCAGCTACAAGGAATTAAAATAATAATTCAATAAAAGAACTAACACAATAAAGTAAAATAAAATGAAACGAAAGCTGTGTGCAATCATTAAACATGAAAAGCAAGATGCCCAGTCAAACGCCTGGGGCACAAGACGTGTCCTGTAAAAGGAAATACATATAACTGAAGCAAAAAAGATGAAAACAAAAGCAGAAATAAAACCAATAAAACAGAGTATGGTGTAAAGCAGCCCCCTCTGACCAGTGGCTTATTCCACGTGACCCAGATCCCCTTCCACCAGCTCACCAACTGGGATGCAAACATGATATTCACTCACATATGTGCAAAATTCCCTGGATTCGAACAAGACACCATGGCAAAGCAAAACAGCAGTGTGCCATGAATGATGCGTAGCATGACCAACAGGAGTGCATGGCTAATAGGTAAATGTTGAAACACAAGCACTGTCTGTACTGTCAATGAGCATTCCACAAATACAAAATAACCATGCAAATGGGTCTCCCAATTAACCCACAGGTGATGCTGCTTTTCCATGCAGACCCTGGTTACTGACACCTGTGCACAATCTTCAAAGTGCTGCAGACCTACGCTGTAATCAAGGACACGCAATGTCAAACAGCGCGCATGTGCAGTGCTGTAGAACTGATGGCGGTGTCTGCACCGTACTCGAGGCACGCTCATGTATGCCTCTGGAAAGGTATGCAGCATCTTACACAGCATTGCAATGCAAAGGGGTGTGCCTTTGCCAGTGGATGCTGACAGTGAGGATGAAGCAGGTGACAGTGGAGAACCAGCAGAGGTGGATTCCCCGACACACTCAGACGAATACACTGCCATGCCGCGGGCACTAACACGTGATTACTTCTCACGGTGTATCCTACACATGACCACATCTACCCATGAAAGCATGGGGTAATCTGGCATAGGACACATGCGTGTGTGGTTGCACTACCACCAATCATGTGTAGCATGCAATATTGCCATTCCCATCCGAAGGCCGCCACACAGTATGTAGTGATGGGCGCACTGTTACATTACATGCACATTGTTTACTACATAGAAGGACAACATGATTTACAGTGGAGAGGCGAACAAGATATGAGAACTTACCGCTTGAACTCACATGTTCCTCTCCAGGAGTGTCCTCTAGGGACACTGCACATGGCATAGCGATGTCAGATGCACCCCACGCGCGTTAACTCACGTGCCTCTTCCTTGTAATGCATACTGCCCAACTGGGGCTATGGGTCCAATTGCAGACACGTTACCTCACGTCCCACTCCCTTGCGATGCATGTTGCCCAAATGGGGCTTTGGGTCCATGCAGCACATATGTTCCCTCACATATGTGTACAATGTAAATCTCTCAGTGAACTGCGCAGTGTTCTATGATGTGGATGCAGCGGTCAGTTCACTTCCCCTGTCTCTTCTTTGCAGTGGCTTCCTGGCCTTCAGGAATACCTTCTGAGGGTGGTGTGATAGTGGAGCGGCTGCACATGCTCGGTGGGCTTGCTTCCTAGGATATCATGTGAGACACATGTGACATGGATGACTTTGCCTGATGCAGCTGTAGAAGGGACTGTTGGAGTAATTGGTCCTGCCTGTGAAGCACAGTTATGAGAGGTTCCTGCACAGTGTTAGTGGCCTCCATACACCAAACCATGTCTAGATGCATACCACCAACAGCCGACACAGCACGTGTACATCCCCTGTTTGATGCTGCCTTCTTTGTGTGGACTGTACCTGCTCCACTCTTTCTTTGTCATGTAAGCCTGGGATGGCTGATATGTGCTTGTCCAGGGATTCCTTCAGTCATAGATTATCTCAGTTTGCTGTCGGTATCGCGTCCTTTTGCCAACACCTGTTTTTCTTATGTGTTTTGCGAAGGTAAATAAGTAAATAAATAAAAATAGGGGGGGGCCTGCTGTGGGGGGGGGGCACTCCAAAACTAATTTATTTTAAATGATGGTGATTTTGGACAAAACTCATGTGGCAAAATACCCGTCGGAAAAAAGGGGGTTGGCGAAATGGCATGGAACCTTGCAGGCATATATCAGACCTTGCAGATTAGAATCTACGGTATTTGGGGGTGCCATTGCTAAAATGTAACCCAAAATATTGTGTCTGCGTAATATCAATATATTAAATGCTTTGTTTTTGAAGGGGTAATGCTTCTGCATTCTGCTATGTTGCATTCAAAGCAAGTGTGCATCGTAATTACTTGAAAAGTCTATGGGCCTCATTACGACTGTGGTGGCCACGGTATGAACGGTGCCGGTAAGGGACCGGCACCGTTCATAATGGGCCGCCACATTACGAGTTCTGCAGCGAGTCCAGCTCTGTATGCCTGGCCAGACCAGACATGCAGAGCAGCACCCGCTAGCAGGACAGGATGCTAACAACGGACCCGTCATTAACAGGTCAGTTGTTAGCATCCTCCCCATTCCCATTGAGCCCTATGGGGGCTCAAATGGGAATGGGGACGTACCAGGTCCCGGTCCCGCAAATGGGATTTACCGGGCCCGCAAATTTCGGAATGGGACGGTAAATCCCATTTTGCGGGACCCGGACCCGAGTTTTTAGCAGCATGGCTACCTCCAAACTCGTAATGAGGCCCTAGGAGTCCTTAAGGGTGTTCAAATGTATATATTTATTGTGATTTCACTTTCCATAGGGTCCAGGTTTATTATAATTGCATTTTGAATAGGGTCCAGAAATATTCAACTTATGAAGTTCAAAGTGTTCCACCTCACAATTTTAATAAGGTCAAAGTTATCCTACTTAGTGAAGGTCCACAAAAAAATCACCCTCAACAAGGCCCAAAATGTTCAGCTTTCAAAGTTCTAAGTGTTCAACCCCTGCAAGTGTTTCACCACAGTCGTTATTGTGGATCATCAGGGGGTTATATATTGTGCTAATGCTTTACAAGTGTATCTGGAACTACAAAAAAACAAGCCATTGGAAAAATGACTACTAGCGTGTGAAGTAAGACTAGTGTTCCGTTCAAAGATATCAGGTTGTGTGTTATCATCAACCAGTTACACATATGACAAACCCTTATTTAGGGAACGCTTCCTTCGAGCTTCCTCCCCTTAAACCTTTTACCCTTCCCATATGACAGTCTTGGGCGGCATCCATCATCTGTCAAACGACCCATATTCTTGGGGGCGGCCCTGCAGCTCCTCCAAGGTGAGGTAACTTTAGTGGCCAATGAACTGGTGACAAGTTTAGATTGAGATAACTCTGGGAACCTCCCGTACAACACCTCAGGGGTTTCAACGCGCAGCTGGCCGCTTCTTCAGGTGCCCAGAATTCCCCAGTCACACTTAATGGGCCTCAAAGTTCTAAGTTTGTCACAGGCTTGATCTAAGCTGAAACCTCCGGCACGACATTTACGCCCTGAATTGTTCAGGTGCTGACGCACATGTGACCACCTCATATTCAATCACCGAATAACGTCTTCCCGAATTGGTCAAAAAACATCATTCGAAAGCTTCAGCATGTTCTGACGGTCTGTTCTTTTGCATCATTGCAGCTCCAATGCCATATTAGCTGGTGTCAGCCATATCGATAGTCAGAGGGTTCCTTTAAAACATGCTCAGAAAAGCTGTGTGAATTATGTCCACGTCTGCCACGCGCTTCATGCGCCTGCCATCCTGGAGGCTATAGAATACATGGCGGCTTCACCACTATTAAAATGTGCCATTTGTTTTCTTTCCATTTCCTGGTTCTGCGCTCTAGTCTTTCTGTCTGTCTCTGTGTTCTTTCCTTTTTAACCACGCCCCTTCTTGTGCTCTGCGCGTTGCAACCCTACTGCTTTCACTTCCGGGTTTACGTGCTAGTACTCTTGCTTACTTTCGTGCTTCTGTTCGATATTCTCTTCCAATTTTGTTTACCCTAGTTATTTCTTTTCGTAGTCGGGTCTCGCCCCGTACTATTTTTGTGACTCTCCTTCTGTCTATTTTCGTACGCGCAGCTTCCCGTCCTCTCTCACTGCCGCGCTCTCTTGCGTTTCTTGCTCTGCCTTCTATACTTGCCCCGATTCCGCCTCTACCCTTCCTTTCCTACCTGTACCTTTTCTTCGCGGGCGGTTCCTCTTTTCTTTCCTTGCTTGCTTTCTTTTTTCCATTCTCTGGTTTACCTGCCTTCTGTATATCCATGGCATTCAGTTTCCACCGCCTTGGATTTCCATCAGTTGTGTCCTGTTATCCTCCATTGCTACCATCCTGTGAAAGACTCCAATAATTTCTTCAGGATTACTGGACTCTTCGCTTCTCAGCATTCTACCGGTCCTACTGCCCCTGTGCAGTCTTACCTCTGGAATATATCAGTGCTAGGATACCACGCTCCACGGACTACAAGAGTTTCTTTCCGCCGTTTGGGCTTTTTCCTCTCTGAGGCTCTCTCGGAACGGGGTCCTCTGTTTACCTTATCTATTAAGGTGTCAGAGTGGCTTCACTCCGAGGGTTCACTCCGAGGGAGGCCGTATCTCTTCAGGAAAAAAAGGAGAGACCGGAGAAAGAAGGGACAGTTCTTCTGAAGACGCAGGTGAGGAGGAAGTGGGAGATTGAAATAAGTGATACTCAAGGAGTGGAAGACAAACTTAAGACAAAGTCATTGGAGTCGAAAACGGCTTGACAGAGTTCGCAGTTCACAGACGCTGCCACTTTACCCTTTGGAGGGTTATGTCGCTGTCTTGAACGGCTCATATTTCCGGCGCAAGAATGAAGGTGGGTGGTTCTCACAAATGTCCACATGCCAAGACATCAATCTGGAAATCCATAAAATGTTCTGGAGGCGCGCATTGAGCACCTGAAATACAGAGGCTGGCGATGAAAGCCCAAGCAACATGCGGGCGCCCTTAAAGGTGACAGCTCGAGTGACATATATAGGTGCTTTCCACTCAAACTTTTTGAGTTGGTATCAGTACGTACTATTAGCAGCTAAATAATATAGAAGAGTTGGTTACAGTCATGATGACGTTAGTGAGACACCTAAATCCACACTGTCAATCCAGTTCTTTGAGAGATGGTGCCCTCTTGTGGCGAAGTGTGGCCAGTTCACCGTGGAATGCTTACAGGAACCTTGTGCCAGGAGTGTATGGTATTGAGGGATGAAGATACGACTCTGTTCATGTGTGTGTGTCTGTGCGGGAGTATTGACTTGTATTGTAAGGTGGGAGGTGTGTGCTCGCTCCCACCTTACAATACAAGTCACTACTACGGGCAACTTAAATACTGACTAGCATCAATTACATATATTTGAAATAACCACTAGAGGGTGCCACAGTACTATGCAATACGTTGTCCTCATTAATCCGGTTTCATTTCAGTCCATTTGTATGAAAAATGGAAAACAAAACGAAGTGCATTTTGACTTTGTATTATTTCCTCGCCGTTCAAGCAGCAGCCTAACATTTTTGACATAAAATGCCATTGCATGAAAACGGAAATGTGCGTTCCTATGTCTTTATTGCCACGTGTATTCAGAAGCTAGAAAAGCAGATTTTAAATCCAGTTGTAGTTGTAGGAACCTGCCCCACAACATCCAAATCAATACCTGCGCATTGCAATTTCTTCAGAATGTGCGTGTGCTGAGGGGACTCTAGCATAGAGACCTTGTCTTCAGGGACATCATAGAATGGTTTCGATAATTTAATTACGGGGGCAGGCTTCTTTCCACTGAAAGTTACTAAATTAAACTGAATAAATTAAGTTACGGGTGACAGCCTCATTACATGGAGACGTACGCGTGAGGTGTACGGCTTTTATACCTCCGTTATACATGCTGCCCCATTTTGGAGCAGTTGTTGTGCCTGGACCCCAGGGCACCGGGGTCCAGGCCCATCATTGCCGGGGACACCCAGTCGACAACCCTGGTTGCAAGGATCACCCTGCTAGACCGTGGGCACACGGTCATATCACGGTCTGATCACGGTCTGGGGGCACCCAGGCCGACATGGCACAACACAGCCGGAGTTGTCCAGCGGGTGTACCAGCACACAGCTGCAGAGTTGCCCGGCACGGGCTCTGCTAATCTTTGGTGGACAGGGACAGTGTTGCCCAGCAGGGGGCGCTGTCATGGTAGCGGGCACAGCGCTGGAAATGACGAGACATCAGGCTGCAGTCTGGTGATGCTAACTGATGAGCGGGGAAACCTCTCATCCCTTTTTTATTAACGTATTTGACATGAGCACGAGCCCTGGCAGGGTCTCAACATTTATTAAAGGGGTGGCATATCACAGCAGGGGCGAGAAGGAGTGCCACAGAGTGGAGATAAGTTCACCTCTGTGCAGCCCTTCTCAGCCCTGTTCTGTGACTGTGTCTCTTTGTGCACCTGCATAATAGTTTCATTCAGGCGTACAGCGAATGGATTCCTATGGAATCCACCATCGTTTTGCACCTCGTCGAAAATATGAGGCTTCCATAGGGATGCATTGGTTAACAACTCCTGCAAAGCACATTTGCAGCTGGCATTTACTTTACCACGAGGCAGGGTAGAAAATGGAAGAGTAAAAGCGAGTTAGCCTCACTTTTACTCTTTCCTTGTCCCCGCCTCCTCATGGACTTTTAAAGTTGCATGCAAGGGACCCAACAGTATGTAAGTGCTAATGTTGCTGTTGCCCTGCATGCAATTTAGACTTTTTCTAAAATGACCCAGAGTGATTTGCCCAGGAACACACAACTCAGTTAACTGTTTGAAGCTGGGACTATCGCGTATGTCTTTCAACCCAAAACTCTCAATCTAGACACTAGAACATCATCTACTCATGAATACAGCATCTCTGACTTGCAATGTGTGGTCACTGTACACATTCTATAGACACATGTACACTATTGTGCAGCCATCTATGTTTTGTTATGTTACTAGGACTTGTTATAGGATTTTGCTATTTGCAAGTCATCTTTCTGCGTCAAGTCTTGCTTGAAAAAGGAGGCCTTGTGGGTGGTTTAGTGAGAGCAGAATGAACACAGCAGAGCTTCGTATTTGGCTTCGGGAGACATGTCAGGAGCTACTGTGGAGTGCGTGTGTGTGCTGAGCATGTGGTGTGTGTTGGTGCTTTGTTGGGTGATGTTGTTGAGTAGGGCAGAACATGAAGCCTGCGTGCAGGTGATTTTAGGGAGTGTTTCTGGTGTGTTGCTGTGCTGCCATTTCATGCAGGGGTTGCGTGGGTGTGTTCCTCGAGCATTCACTAAGCAAGCAAACTGCTTCTAAAATGGCCTATTATGGCATTTACTTAGTCCTACCCAGCCATGCATAGGACACCAAATATGTTAGTTTGCTAAATAAACAGTCAATGAACATTTTCTATATAGTTTACTCAATGCTTAGAGAATAAATTAACTGCTTTTGGAAGAGAATGCAATGGATTTCTAGTATGTGCCAGGGTTTTTAGAAATAGCGCAAATTTGCACTCGCACAAGTGCAAAGTTTTTGTCATGTGGTCACAGATGAGCTAGTCATATTTTTGGGAAATAACCTCTGACCAACCAAAGCAAACTGGTTCATTATAAAACGATGCCCTACTGTGCACATGGTATTTTGATTGGCCTCAGTGCCACTACTTGAACCTCATGAGTGCGCCTGACCCCCTCCCTAACATCCAGCCTCTCCCCCTGTCATGTTGGACCTATTGTTTTCGTGCCATGTGTATTCAGTGTGTTTGTCTATTTGTCTAACATTATTTAAACAGACAGTACTGAGGGTAAGTATATATTTATTGTTGCTTATCTCCTAACACGTGCGTGGTTCATTACTGGTGTATGTTATATGCTGATGTCAGGGGGCTTGCTGCATGTTACTCAGTAATTGCCACAGAGGTGCATACGGGCTGGGAGCTGTTCCGAGTCAGGGTTCATTGCCTGGTTTGTCGATCTTGCATTGTACACCATGCTATGTGATACTTCAGCAGGCTATGTGGGGTTAGGCAATACAAAGCAACTTTTCTCTCTGCTGTGTTACGCTATGAAGTTATATTATCAAAGTCTGAATTCTGCCTTTCCCATGTACCATGTCTCCACCTTAAGCAATGTCCACCTTCCCATCCAAGTCCTTGCCCCTTGTTCCCTTTTTCACCTGCATGAGCGGCCTGCGCCCTCCCACGCTTGTACCCACTCTACTGCACCACAACCTCCAGCTCTCACCTACCTGAGCACGTTCATACATCACAAGAGGATTGATAATGAAATGATGCCTTAATTCATGCAATTACTTACTAGGTCATGTTACACTGCAAAATCATGGATTGCTGTATGGTGTGGAGGCAGCCCCTGGCCCCAGACTGCTCCTTGGTGCAATGTCAACAATCCATGCCATAGTATGAACAGCTTGCAACTTCATTCTGTGACTACCACTTAACTCTCAACCTCCAGCACACAGCAGCCCCCATGCAGCACTACACTTGCAATTCACGTGCCTCCTCGTCTGCACGTAAAATGCACCATACAAATCAGGCACTTCCATTACTGATGATATGTTTCAGCAACATATATAAATGACTCCTACTGCTTCACCATGCACCATGTCTCGTGCAGGCACCAGGCTCCGCACAGTGAACCCTAGCCAAACAGAATTTGGTATTTCCCTTTTGCAGCACGTAGTAAAATCACTTTCCAAATTAACACAATAATTAGCAGCAGTTATTAAAACAGTAATTCCCCCCCCCAGTAACGTAAGAAGGCTTGAGAGGAGGTCTAAAAAGACAACCTCACCTCAAAAATGTCCTCACTGCAGAAAAGATACATATTTGATGCATTTATGCAACTGGGCAAAGTTTGCTCTAGTGCTAATACCATTCTGTATAAGCACTAGGGTAAACTTTGCTCTGCTGCAAAAATACAGTGAAAATGTATCTTTTTTGCACTAGACCAATTGTTGCCCTGGTGCTTACACCATGCCAAACTGCACTTGTCATGGTGCAATAGTTTTGTAATATGTCCCAGGGTTTTTAAAAATAGTGCACACTTTGCTCTTGTGATAATACTGTGCAACGTGCACCGGTGCAAAGTTTCTCTGATCTGACCCCTTATGTTTCTTTGGTATACCGATGGTTGCAAACTTCACCTTTTCATGCTTGCCTAACGCTTGCATATCCCTCAGCCAAACAGCCCACAGGCGTTTTGTGTTGTTGTGCTGAAATGAGTGCTGCTCTGCAGGAGTACAGGGGTGAGCAATGGCTAAAAAAACCTACTCAGCCCAGCACAACTTCTAGCAGGGTATTTTCAAGAACAACAACAATACATATAACTGCAGCAGTATGAAAGGGGAAAATATTGCAAGAGATTTGCTAACTTTTCTGAAACCTCGCGTAGCAGTAGTGAATCCTCATCCAATGAAGATGAGAACAGACCACGACCATCTAAATGGGGTAATAAAGGAATAAAGGCCATTGTCCTGCCAAGCGCCAACATGTATTGCCCAGCAGAGGAGGCAGAAGCAGAAGAACGTCCCTTTCCCCAAGCCAAATGTAAACGAGGATGGGCACCGACTTTCAAGACAAGATTCAGTAGGTGCCCAACTGTGTTAAATTTGTCTTTGAGAGTAGTGACGGAAGCAGGAGCAAGTTTGCTATGGAAGGGATTGTCTGTTGTGTCTCTATATCAGATGAACTATATTCAAATGAGAATAGAAGCAGCACAACTTCTATGAAAGGTAAGACTGGGATATTTCTTTAAGACGTGTTCCTATGAGGAGGAAGAGATACACACAGGACCTAGACTACTGGCAACATTTCATACACCAAATGACACAATGGGCCTAATTCCAAGCGTGATGGTCCAGAAACAATGTGCCGGTAATACCGATTACCGCCACGGTTTCTGGACCGTCGCAGTAGGAGTCGCAATGCCGGTAACAATGTTGTCGCAAACATCGACCACTGTGCGAGCACATCCGACAGCAACGGAAATTCAGACAACCCAACGGGTGTGTTGGAAACACCAGCACCACGGTACCAAGGCAGCATTATAACTGCTGTCTACATGGAAACACTGGCAATAGAATGCCAGTGCCACTGTGAAAATTGAACCGGAAAATCCAGCAGCACGGTGCAGGCATTAAGCAGGCCCAGGTGTGCATAAACAGCCCACAAGTGCACCGAATCAGCCCAGCTGCACATCATGAGCAGTGTGACTGCTGAAAATGACTACACCTTCCAACACAACCATTCTACCACTCCTAGCAGCAGTTATGGACCTGGAGACTCTGCATGCAGGAATGCATATCCGTGAGCAGGAGTTACACCAGTGGCAACAGGCCGACAGGCAGAGGAGGAGGAGGATGATGTTGATGCAGAGGAACAATGGATAGCAGGTAACACCTTGCAGGCAAGCACCCTTACCCCGTACAAGGGCCACACCCTGGTCCCTAACTGACAATGTATCGCCTGGACAGGGAGACCATCCTCGCCATAGTGGACCTCATCAACAATGACATCTGGAGTGTAATTGACATCTAGACTGCAAAACCCCCCTTGCCCAAGGTGGTGTCCGTGCTGCATTCCTTGCCATCAGAACATACCAGCACATTGTCGAGGAGCTGCATGGAATCCCCCAGTCCAGATTTTCTAAGGTGCTTGTGCAGGTCCTGGATGCCCTCCTGCACCATGTGTCCCAGCACATCGCCCTTCCCACGTCACCAGCCCAGGTGAATGCCACCAAGGTCCATTTCAATGGCCGGGCTGGCATGCCCAATGTACTTCGAGCACTCAACTGCACACACATCCAGCTAGTGGGCGACCTTGCCATTGAGGAGGTATATCGCAACCGAAAACTCAATGAATGTACAATTTGTCTGAGATGCAGACCTGACCATCACACACTGATGTGCAGGTTTCCCTGGAGCCACACATGACTCCATGCTCCTGCGCAACAACACGCTGAAGGGTACACAGAGCATTAGGTTGGAGAGCGAACCTGGCTATTGGGTGAGTCAAAGTACCTGCACAAACAACACATTGCATGTGCACATGGAAATGGCGGGGGCTACTCACTGTCACCAGTGCATGGGCTGCAGGCAACTAGTAAATGTATGGACATAAACTGCAGGCAAGAGTGGGAACCAATGGCTGGCAAGTGGCACATGAGTAAACGGAAGGACACACCATGACAACCTGGGCACAGATGGACAGGCACATGACATGCACCACAGGTACCACAATGCATCACACCCATCTCACCCACATGTCCTGACTATGCCCCCCAACATCACATCCGTGTGAGTCCAATCACACAACGTCCCGAGCAGCAGTGACTGTCACAGGGTGCAGCAAGGTGATTGAATTACCACAAGTACACATACCCATATGCATGTGTGTGACAGACCCACAGCCAGACATGCCTGGATTGCCTCAACCACCCCAATGACCTTGCCCCCTTGTGTCCCTCCCATGCAGGTGATTCTGGATACCCCTTGCTGCCATGGATGGTGACAGCGGTCAGACATCCACAAACCCACCAGGAGGATGCGTACAACCGTACGTACATCAGGATGAGGTGCACCATTGAGCGGAACCTTGCATTCTTGAAGTCAAGGTTTCACTGTCTAAGCAGATCGTGGGGAGGACACTGATGTACAGGTCAGTGAAAGTGGGTAAGATTGTCCTGGCCGGTGCCATGTTACACAAAATGTGAATCAGGTGGAACATTCCCCTGCCCCCAGACATGGACATGCCTCCAGTGGAGGGAGATGACAGCAGTGATTCAGATGCAGATTCAGACATACAAATGCCCCATCGCAGGGATGACAGGGATGGGCGTGAAACCCACTATGAACTAATGACGAATTACTTCTGAACACAGAGCACCAGCAGACAGCCTGGGCCACACACTGCGTGTGAGACAGCACAAAAAGTACACAACCGCAGAAAAATGATTGTCCAGACATTTATTGCAATACTAAACTCTGTGTATTGACTGATGCACAGAAAACAGAGAACTGGTGGCCGAACACCTCCCCCATTACCCCTCCCCACAACCCATTCCCAACTACCCCTCACCACACTCCCTCCCAAACTATTGAAGCCTTCAACACACCCCAGTGCACAATAGTCTCATTGCATGTGTGTCCCGGGTTCATTTCTGTGGCTTCTTGCCACATGGCCCGCCCTTCCATGGCGAAGCTGACAGGCGCATGGACCGGCACCTGGGGGTTGTGCTTGAGGATGGCGGGTCCGAACCGGCCCTCTGCCTGTGCTCAAGTGCGGCATGCAGGGCCAGTGCAAGGTTCTCAGCCATAGCTCATATGGCCTCATAACCCTCCCTGACCCTCTGTGCCAGGAGGACAACTGCTGAGGTAGACCAGCCCTGGGCACAGGCACATCGCCGGCCAGTTATTCCTGATGCTGGGGATGGGTGTTGGTGGCTGTGCAAGTTGGATGTGCTGGGGCCACCTCCTTCGCTGTGTGAGGACGTGCCTGTGTGGGTGAGAAGGGCATGCAGTCAGTGGAGTCTGTGGCATCCTATGGCCTTGCAACATGCTGTTCAGTTGGTGTTACATTCAATGCCTTGGCGTGCAGCACACAGATTCTGCATTCATATGTGGTATGGGGCATATTCACAGGGGTCACTAGACATCACCAGTTGGATGGTGTTGGGCAAGGGCAGTGTAATGAGCTGATGCAGCCATACTGTACCATCTGTCATGGTCATCATACAAGTGCAGGGCACACATCCACACTCAGGAGGGTCAGCTGTGGGTAAAAATACAGGACAGGGCGTAGTGCATGGGGGGGTGGACACAAGGGGCTGTTCACATTTTGATGTCAGCAACGGGGGCAGGTGCAAGGGGGGTAAATGATGTTGTGGGCCAGTTTCTGCCTAGTACAGGGAAGGGCGTCCATGGACAGGCGCCTATGAGATGTGCTGGTGAAGATGGGAGCTTGATGGTCCCAACCCAGTGTGACTCATGGGAGACCAGGCCACAGGCATCCTGGTGTGTGGGTCCAGTGATCGTGGTGTTCATCAGTGGCATCACAGGGAGCCGGTGCAGGGGTCCCAGTCCAGGAGGGGGGCAGTCACGGGGTTGGGGCCAGTTTGATTCACAGGATGAATAATTGGGATGCGTATGAGGGGGGAAATGGAGGTGAGCTGTACGCTGAGGGTGGGCTGTTGCTGTCATAAGGTCCAGTGCGAACCAGTGCTCCCGGGGCATTTGCATTGGAGTGGTCGATGGGGTGGTGGAGGATGCCTCTGGGGTGATGGAATGGTGCGTTGCGACTCCTGCCATGTGCCCCTACATGTGGGACGGTGTACCCCACCATTGCAACTGGAGGGTTGTCCCGGCGGACCGGGATGTCAGGCGTCTGTGAATGTTCATCCACATTCCCATGGGGTGGCATGAGACTCCATGGAAATGGGCACATGGAATCTGCGGCACAATTGATTACAGTGCCAGTGCCTCCGTTGGTTTCATGCCTGCAGGGGCCATAGCCCCCGGAAGGCAACCTCGTAGTCTGGGGATGTAAGAGGATTCAATTCAACACTACAGCTAAGTCAATGCCTAGTCTGGGATACTGAATGGAAACCCTTATTAATATATCTTTATGTCCAGTTCATGCGTTCTGGATGACTACCCCTATATAACACCCCTCTCTTGGAATCCTCCTGACCCCACTGAGCCAAGAAGTAGTTCTGTTTTGCACGTTTAAAGGTTTATTTGATAATTTAAACAATATATATATATCACGCTTTATAATAAATTAATAATTGAATATCACACTGAGTCTGAGCAGTAATCAATAATGGATAGTCCGGCACTAGCACACTTGTGAATAGGAACAGAAGAATAAGGTGGTAGAGAATGCTTTATATAAGTTCAGATGGATGTAATGTTGAATGAAAATGCAATACAGAAAATACTCAATATGATTTCAACAAAACAATGTAATCACTTTTCTCTGGCAATCCCCTCCCCCCTTTATGCAATGCAAGGAAATGGAAGGAAAGCACACAGTTCTCAGAAATGCAATCAAATGTAATTCAGTTCCCCCCAGCAGCTTAGACTACAGAAGTTTACAACACAGGCCCAAAATGCTTTTATATGTGCTGGCAATGAAGTGAAGAATATGCTAAAATGCTTTTAATTCCCTCTAGAGGTTCAGGGTGAGTGGTATCAAGTTAATATTAGTCCAGGCTCACTTTAGCAATATTCTAGGAATGATTGGCAGGCTGCAAACGACTTTCTAACAGTTCTAGCAAGAAGCTGCTGTTTTCACACGTGGAGGAATTTTCAAATCGCGGTAAAATTCGCGCGTGCGTTTTTCGCGATTACAGAGGAACTACAAGGACTAGCACTATCGTTTCGGGGTCCTAGGACAGCCTAGGATCTCAGCTTCCAGATGAAAGTTACTGCAAGTCTCTAAGACAAACGGTCACGGAGATATGAGCGATTAAATAAAGGTCGTTTTTCAGATTTGAAATTTTAAAGTTCAAAAAGACAAGTGACAGCTAGCAACTAGAAAATGACAGGTGACAGCTTTGCAAATGACAGGTGACAGTTAGGAGGCAGTTCTACTTAGATTAAAATAGATTGAATTATATTATTTTAACTAAGAGATTGGTTCTGCACAGTCTGCTAGGTACTCACACTATATTCTTGAATTAAATGGGCCTCGCCACGGATCTGGTCAGGTTTTAGACTGGACTCTGGTCTGGTCTCTGCACTTCACAGTGATCTGGGTCAGCTCTGCTCTCTCTCTAGCCTCTCTGGATTCTGGAGATTGATGGATTTGAAGTCTCTATGTTGGCTCTCTGAAGGTTGATGGAGGTAAAGTATGGATTTTCCCGGCAGAGCGTCCCGCAGCAAATGGATTTGAAGGTCCCTATCTGTCCTGTCTGTCTGCTTTTATCTGTTTTTAAAATGGGTGTGTGTGCAGCATCACTAGCCAGCCCCTCTCTCAACTGCCCATTGGCCCAATTCTCCCCTCTCCCATGATTGGGGAAGGAACTGTGAGTCAGAGTGATGCTGTAGGTTTTATGGGTCAGAGGATCCTCCCCTGTCAAATTGCACACAATCTATATTTGATAAAAAAAACATATTTGCACAGGTACACATTTGTTTAAAATTACACGCACCCATCACATATCACAGGAGGTATACCCTGTCCAAATCTGCTCTTCCTGGGGGCTTGCATTCAGAAATGGCAACATTTGCACTTTTTAACTGATTTTGCAATTTCGGACATTAACCCAAATTTACACACATGTGCGCAAGGAGTATGGACATTACTTGACGAAATGTCAGATTTTTAACATGCATACATTTTAAGTAATACCCTCTTAACTGCTAGCTTGCCCCCAGATCATGCCACCGGTTCTAAAAACCTCTTAAAATGTTGGCAGAAAAATCACAAGAATTATGGTGTCATTTAAATAATTTTCACAAGTCCGTACTATGAGTTATTCATCTTTTTAGAGTTATGTTCTGGCCCCAAAGGGGTGTGGTTTTTTCAGGTCACATGGTACAGAAACCAGTCTTTCCAGTTTCTGCCAAGCTCAGAGACCCTGCCCCTCCCAGCTTCTGCCAAGAGGAAGCTGTTTTACGGCATCTGCAATAAACCATCTGCCTGGGTGAAGGGGGTTGCATTGTTCAGAGCTCCTGTATTCTGTGGGGGCTCCCCTTAATTCAATTATCAGAGAGATGGCATATCCTTAGTGTGGCCAGCAGGAAACAGCCAGGCTTGGGAAGTTACTTGTGAATCAAGTTTCACTCCTGATGGGGGTAGTTGCCAGGCAAAATTGGAATCTCTTTAAGCCAGTTTTTAGCCACATGTCGTTTCTGTTCCCCAGTTTTCTGCATTCAAATAACTAACAATTTTTTACATATGCAGCTAGAATGCTGATTCTAAGTTTAAAACTATGACATTTAAACAATTGCAGCCTATGTGACACTCAAAAGTAGGTCACTCATTTCTTTTAAACATTTAGATTTTTAGTGTCTTTCAGTCCAAATTTACTTAAACTGCTGAAATCCACAGCTCAGCCAGTCTTGTGATGAACATTGTTTTAGGCTCATCCTCTTTCCAGATTTTGTATGCCCACAAGACTTTATTCTGCCAGATGTCCGCTGGTGTTCAGTGAGATTTTTGGATGTGTTGCAAATAGGCATTTTGAGCTGGCATTCAGAGAAACAAAAGGTGATTTTAAAGTGCGGTTTTTCCTTTGGCACACATTTCACTCATGGCACCCCGGCCCATCCTGCTCACACTGGTGGGTGGCAAGTTAGGCAACCATTTTAGTGTGCACAACTGCGCGGTTTTCATAGATTCTGGCGCACATGTGGGCTTTTTCGGCCATCTTGGATTTCCTAAGCCCACAGCACCAAATGTTGTAGCATAATAGTCCAAACGTGGGTCAGAACACCCAACAGGTTCCAGGAAGATTGGCGTCACGTTGCTATTGGCATCCTTATTTCAGGTCCACAAGACCTGTACTGTGGCCCCATGGTCTGTGATATGCGGGAGCAGTGTATGTGATGGGTCAGGTGTGGCAACAGCATTGGTGGGCTCTCAGGGGTGTGACATAGAGGATGTGCAGTGAAGTGTTGTGTGTCAGGACAACACCGTCTTGATGTAGCCCTTCCCTGTCTTGCAAGGATCATAGCAGGGATGGTTAGCAGTCCGTGTCACGTGATATGCAGTCGGGCAGTCATGTGTGGAAGGGATAGGGTAGCAGTACAGGGGTGGGTCTGAGGGAGAGCAGTGTGTCATCAGCTGTGGTGCATGTGTGCTACATGGGGGTGGATCCTCATACATGTGTTGGTCCTGGTGTGTCAATTGTCAGCGCACGACCAGTGCGCAATTGCTGAGTTGTGTGTTTCTGTGTATGGTGGGGTATATATCTGGACACTCTTGACCACTGAATATGGTTGGCGGGGCACTGTTTGGTTTGGCTGTGGTCTGTTGATGTGCAGTTGGACATGTCTCTGTGTGGTGTGTGCTACATTTCTGTTTTTGCACGTTGTACTCACCACCCTCTGCTTGTGCTCCAGTGCCAGCTTCTGCTGACCTGACTCCATCTATGCTTTCCAGATGCAGCACAGTGCTGCATCTTCCTCCCAGGGCATCAACTTGATGGGTGGGACTGTCCCGCCGCCTGATGCCAGACATTCCCTTCTGTGCTCAGAGAGGTTTCGCACTCTGAGGCAGTGGTCATCCCATTGCCTGTGGAAATCGCGTGCATCGCGGTGGATAGGGCCCGCAGCCGAGACCTTATCTGCCACGTCCTCCTTATGGTGGCCCTGCGTATCTGGCTAGTGCGCCTGCAGTCTGCTGCAAAGAGCTCCCCAGCATTATCGACTATTGTGTCAGTCAGCATGGTTAGTTCTGTCTCTGTGAATCTGTGTTTGCGCATGCAGCCTCGGTGCACCTGGGATTTTCCTCCTCCTGACATGTTGCCGGTGTTTCAGGAACAGGATGGCAACAGGAAGTGGGTGATTTTATATGGATGGAGATTTTCTGAAATGGCAACCGCAGAATTTCCAGTTCCTGCGATGACGTTGTTTCCGGTTGCAGTGTTACCGTTACCAATGTTTCAGTTGTGGACATGCCGGTAGTGGTGCCAACAGCATTGTGGGTGATGGTAACAATGTGAAAAGTGGCTTTTTGTAATTATTCTGTGATTGCTATGACACCTTTTCCGGCATGCCAGAATGCGCGTGCTCATGCATGAGAGATGGTCCGGTGATTCTGTGATTGCGGATGATGGAAACGGTGCCACCGTCATAACAGAATCACCGAAAATGTACATGGAAACTTGTAATGAGGCCTAATGTCTCCAGAAATTATAATGTTTGAAAAATAGATGTGGCTGGTAATTGACAAATTAACAAGAAAGAAACCATTTTTGAAACCTTACATTCCAAGTAGAAGAAAAAGGCATTGCAAGCATTACGCTTTGATCATAGCATCACTACCAAACATCTGACAAACGTGGAGGCATGGTAATAATGGATGCAGTCAAACAGTCAAACATAATCAAGAAACTGAAAGACAATTGCAGAATCGTACATTTTACCTACCCCTCAATCAGGATCCCACTTCAATGATACAATAAGTCAAATCCAATATTTACTCTATAAAGAGGATTGGATAACCTAAAAGTAGTCAGAATACTTGCATAGAAATTAACCCAGTATACCGGCTATATACATACTCCCCAAAATACAGAAGGACATTGACAATCCTCCAGGGCGACCAATTGTGTCAGGAGTTGGCTTGATAATTGAACCACTAGCTAATTTTGTGGACTTCTGTTTTAAAACATTTGTTACACTCATTCCATCTTATATCAAAGATATCAGCATACATGCCATTACTATTGTAGAAGAAAATATGTTTCATGATTCAAAGCAACGTTTGGTTACTCTTAATGTGGAAACATTATGCACCAATATTCCACAAGAGAAGTCTATTATTCAATCAAAGAGAAGTGCAACAAAGAAAATCCAACTGCATTTTTGATTGAAGTAACTGAAATTGCCATGAACAGAATTGTTTCATCAGATAAAGGGTTGAAGTATAGGAGCAACGTTTGTCCTGAGTAGAGCCAATTTTCCTGATAAGAGAGCCTGAGGGTGGCTTTAGCTAAATTCTCGAATAGAGAAATAATCCTTGCCTCTAAACATTGTAGGGAAATCTATGCGAAAGAAATAGATGTAACGAAAGAAAACAGCTACTTTAAAACAAACATGTAAGCCGCAGCTTGCACGCAGCATCTGAAAAATGACACATGAATGAAATGTGTAATGTTCGCACTCCATCGACAATGAAATTGTATGTCCAACATTATTGGACAAAGCACAAACAGGAATGGTTGTGCAACAGAAAAAATCCAGAAAACGTTTATTAAAATGGAATAAAGTCTAATCTGAGATGAAAAGTACTACATGTCACAGGAGTGGCGAAAACCAAATGTGGGCCTTGCATTGTGTATCATTTCCTTTACAGGACTGAAAATCAGCTTTGTAGAAAGAAATCTACAGAAATATCAAATATAAGTCTTGGGCAGGACTTTGATTACAAGTAAAACGTTATAATATTCTGTTTTAGGTGACAATTGTAACATGGGAATGTGACTTTAAAGCATGCAATTGTGAATGAAACTGGCTTTGACAGCCACATAGCATTCATCCCCAACATGCTACGGGAATGGGGGTAGCTTGCTTTCCTAATAGACAAAACTGTGAACACTGGCCTTAGAAGCTCACCATAAAACCTTATGACCCTCTTAGATCCTGGTTCACAAAGACATGCCTATGTAGTAAAAAAAAGAAAGGTTGTCGAAATACAACTTTCATCTGCTGCAGTGTCTGTGCTAAAGTCCTTAAATGTACAAGAAAATGGGCCCCTGCGGTGGGCCCCTCTCAAGAAATAAAATCCCCCATTTCTCAGCGGGAAGGAACATCACACTTTTAGAGACTGGGGCAGGACTAAAGTCGTAAATGGCCTTGTCAGCCTAACTTCAAAGAACTGGATGTCACCCATTAAAACAGTATATAGCTTGAGTATCTCCCCTCTGGGTCAGTGCCTCAACTACCTCAGCCTTCTCAATACTTGACATGTCCCTTAACAGCCACTCTTCCATCAATTTCTTACCCCATTCCTCTTTTGTCCATTTAGCTGGTCAGTTCTTTTAAGGGGGTAGAATAATTGCTGGAGCAAGGCATCCCTAGATTACCTGTCTGAGTAAACCTGTAGTTATCTGGAAGGGAGGTGGTGAGGAGTTCAGGCCTCAAGATGTCATTCCGCCAACAGTCAAGTCAGTTCTGGAATCCCAGAGATTACCTTCATGTTCTTCACCTGGACTTGCTTAGCTCAGTTGTGTTGCAGCTGCCATACTACTCACAATGTGACAGTCCAGGTGCATGCATGAATCTTGTCCGAATGTGTATTACAACTTAAAGCCACAACACCCCACATTCCATCCACAGACAGGCAGAGATGAATCCAGACTCTGTCCCCTCAAGGCAAAGAGCAAAGCCTTCCAGAAACAGCTTTGGGCATGGGCACTGGCAAACATCACAGGTGGGCTGATAGTTAGGGATCCAGGTGCCCAGAGGTATCTACACAGACCAAAAGTTTTGGTGAGAGCAAGGCCTACAGCTCCAATCTCCCAAGGCCCAAGCTGGAACAAGGTGGTGAAATGCACCTGGATTCCATCCAGAGGAAAAGTAGGGGATGTGGTGAGGGGACACAGCAGGGCAAGAATACTCTAGGACACACAGCCCCACATATGAGCCCAGGTCAGAGGAGCCTGATGAGTGAAAGCAGGAGAAGCCCTGACACCCACAAAATGCAGCAGGCACACATCCCTTGAACTTCCTCCAGAAATCTGCCAACAATCACCCCCATGCAGCACATGGCAGAGGCTGCACATGACTCTTGCCATTCCCAGTCTAGCCCCATGATACCCACCCGGTGAGGTAGGCAGCATAGAACAGGAAGTGGACATCCAGAAGAGTGCAATGTGGATGAAGGTGGGCCGGTGAGGGATGATTAAGGGGGTGTGAAGGTGTAGGAGCTAGACGAGAAGTCTGGTGGGTATGGTCAAAAGTTGTTATGTGTGGGACAGATGAATGAGGGTAGATTGTGAAGTAATGACCTTCCATCATTTCCAGCCAGATATTTGATTTATGTCACAGAAAATCTAGATTTACTTTCGCCTTACTTCACCCAGAAAATGTATTCTACACTTACATCTTCCACATTCCCTTCTTCAAACATTTACTTCTTCGTACATTTACTTGTCCTCGCTTTTGATATGATATGATATTTCATTTATAGCGCACCTATACACAAGTGTTTCAAGCCGCTACGAGGCAAGGGAGGGAAAAAGGGAGGACAAGACAGTGATCTTACTAGTCCAAGTGACATTGAGATCAGGCAAGTGCAGGTAAGAGGGAAGGAGAAAAGTGGCAGGGGAAGGAGAGGAGTAGAAGTGTGAGAAATAGGATCAAAACATGAAAAAAAGAGTGCAGGCAACAGGTGGCAGTGCAGGGGTTAAGTGCAGACAACAAGTGTTAGATAAGTGCAAGTAGGGGGACTGTTTGATTGCAGATACAGCCCCAAGTGCAGGGATGCCAGGAGGCAGTGCAAGTGTGCAACTGGGAAGGCAGGGACCTGGGTCTGTGGTTCAGAGGGTAGCCAGGTAACCAGTGCAGTATCAGACAGGAGATCAGCAGGAAAGTGGAAGATAGAAGGCAGAAGCAAAGAGGAAGGTCTTGAGCTGCTTCCGGAACTGGAGACGGTTCTGCTCAAGTTTCAGAGAGGCAGCGAGGCTGTTCCAGAGGGAGGCACCGGCCGAAGAGAGAGATCTGCCCCCAACTCGTTGCTTGGAAAATCGACTGACCCTAAGGGAGTTAGAGGAGCGAAGAACTCGAGAAGGAAGATACTTCTGAAGAGAAAGCTGGAGGTATTTTGGTCCCAGGCCCCAGAAGCCCTTGTGAACAATGCAAAGGGCATTGAATTTGATCCTGGCAGCCACTGGGAGCGAATGGAGAGATTTCAGTACTGGAGAGATACGATCCCTGCGCTTGAGTCCAAGGACAAGTCTCGCAGTCCTGTTCTGGATGAGTTGGAGAGGACGGACAGTTGAGGCGGGTAGATTTAGAAAGAGGCTGTTACAGTAGTCAAGCCTAGAAAGAACCAGAGCTCTGGACATGGTGAGCTTCTGGCGGAAGGAGAGAAAAGGAAGAACACCTCTGAGGAGGTGAAGTTGGTAGTTTGACTTCTTAGAGACTTCGGAAATGTGAGGAGAGAAGGAGAGTGTGGAGTTGAAGATAACCCTGAGGTTCTTAGCCTCACAGGTGGGAGAAGGAAGAGGGCCAAGGTAGGTTGGCCAGGGAGTGGCAGGAAAGAGGGGTACAGGTGTGCTGATGAGGAGGATCTCTGTCTTACTGGCATTCAGGCAGAGATCATTGGCAGCGCACCACTCCTGGATTGCAAACAGACAGTCATGGATGAGAGAAGGAGAAGAGGCAGCAGAGGGGAGCCTGAAAGTGAGCTGGGTGTCATCCGCATAGCACTGGAAGTTGGAGCAGAGAGCAGCAATGCAGTGGGCGAGAGGTGACAGGTATTGGTTGAAAAACCAGGGAGAGAGGTTAGACCCCTGGGGAACACCACAGGTGGAGAGAGATATAGAGGACTCTATCTGTGTATTCACATTGTCATGGTGGCAATGGATTAAGGTAAGGTTAGCTATACGGTTAGGGTTGGGGCGAAGGGGGAACTGAAGAGAATATGGGTTAGGAACATGGGTTAGGAAAGAAGCAGATACAGCCAGGACTGCTTCTAGGTTTGGAAAAGATCTGGGGCTGCTCTAATGTCAGGACTGTCGGGATACAGGGCTAGCTATCCTTAAGGTTGTAGCCCCTGAGTTTCTATCCAGGGCTACAACCAAAAGACCCAGGGATACAGGCCCCTTCCCCCCAGCTGCCCCCTAGCGACACCTCTGGGTACAGGAGGTCTCGGCCCTTGCCAAGCAGCCACACCCCTCGTGTATTTACTCCCCCCTGTATTGACAAAATGAGTGTTGGAAGAAGTGAAACACAATAGAAGTAATGGTAAGAAGAGGCAAAAGTGAGAAAGTGAATGTATAGTGAACAGAAAGCAGAAGATTTACAGACATACATCCATGCTAGCTGTGGTGGCATGCCATTTTCAGAGAGGTTTGCTTCACTTCATGGTCTGTACGCCAATTTAATCTTGCCTTTCTTAGAGTGAATAATTACTTTGTTGGCAAGACAGGAAGGCATCTGGGAAGTTAATGGCTGCCTACCAGGAGAAAACTGGGTTGTCTTGGTCAAGCTGACATGCAGCAGTAAACTCTCCTGGAAAAAGCAAAAATTACATTTGGTCTGTTGATATCTTTTCAGCCATGCATAGAACCACACAAACAGTTGCATTCCTTCCCCATGCATTGGCCACATCTACACCCACAATCGTATGCCGCCAGTTCCAGTCTTTAGAAGGAAACAAAAACAGATGAGCGCCTACACATTCCTAATCTGAATCCCACAAGTTACCGACGACCATACTCTCAGTGCATGTCCCATAACATCACAATTCAACATGTACCCTCTATGCCACCTCATGGATCAACGCTACATGCTAAAATGGAGAATGTGGTTCCAATGCACTTACATTGCTGCACTTACAGCAAGACATAGGCACGCGAGGTATGTTTGACCGAATACAATCAGGATTCAAAACAGACTTGAGAATCAAAACTGCTTACATTTGGAATAGCACCACATATTTTGAGAGGAAGGCAATGTCCTAATCTTAGTATAACTGTGGACAGTTGCATTGCATGACCACACTGAAAATGACACTATACCCCCATGCCAATGCACCCTATGAGGCGTTGGCGTATGGATACTCCTTCTTTGGGGACCAGCAAAAAAGTGTTAAGCTTGTTTCACAAACCCTATGTTGGGCTCCCTCAACACTTCAGCCCGCCCCTTATAATATGGAAAAGGTATTTTACACCTCACCTAAAAATCTCCTCGAAAACAAGAGCTACTGGCCCACTTCTACAGTGGAAAAAACACATGCGATTTGAAACTGGTGAGTGGGGGAGGCTGACAATGCCCACACTCTTTTCATCAGTGAAATCCATTCACAGCTGCCAGACAATTCCCTTTCGATTGGGTGTTCAGCTATTAGAGTATTAAACTTTCATTGCTTCTTAAATTCGCATCTTGCAATTGTAAGAGCAAAACACTTTTGCTCTTGCTGAAATCTCGCTCGTTATCTTGTTGATTAATTACCCTAATTGTGTCCACGTATTGCTGATTGTACTATTGTAACATTGAATTTCCTTTTATTTTAAAGTACATCTGCACATGCCTGCATGTGTTCCAAAGTTAGCGCAAAATTTGTTCCACACGTTGATAACGTTGCTTTTCTTAATGCAACCCATCGCTTTAAAAATGGACGGCCTCATTGCGAGTTCGGTGGTGATTCTGGAGCAATTACCACCAAAAAAGTTTACTTTTACCACCACTTGAAAATGGCAAAAATCTGCCGGACTATAAAATGGCAGGACGTCAGTGATAGTCCCCATTTTTAGAGGCCATACGATTCCAAAGATTATGAAGGAATTAATGTGGGTGGTAATTCCGCTTTAGTAATTTCTCCAGCTTTTGGTGCTAACGTGGAGGAACTATCTCTTGCCAAGTGCTGGAGGTTCCACCTCGGCATTACCACCAAACTCACAGCATGGCGATGCAGCAGAAGGGGAGGCCACTCCACAACCGCCACTTAGTTATTGCACCCCTGTGGCTTTTATCAAGACTACTGTGTGGAAGCCTTCTCAAAAGTCTGAAACGCCCAAACTATCAAGCAAGCTCGCCAAAATGCAATTAACATGTGGGGGTTGTGTACCTTAAAAATGAAGTGCTATCAGATGCGCCCAATAGCGCGCAAGGAAATCCCAAAGGCTGTTGTGATGAGTGGCCACAGGGATGGACCTGGTCAGAGCCAACGCTGAATCAAACCCTCTAGAGATAACCTAATCTTCCCACCTGTGCACAGTAACATCCTTGGGCAGCATCACCTCTCTTGACTCTGAATGTGCGAAGGAGGAAATATACAGAGGTCACTCACAGCCATGGAATATATCTGTTATTTTATGGAAAAGTTGATCAAGGAACCAAGAGGACACCTGGTACCTGGGACTGAGTCCAGCCGGAATATGTTACCCACAGAAATCTTTAAGCTGGCAGATCGTTGCGGTCTAGTCCTGGAGGTTTTTTGTAAGTCTTTCTTTAACAAAGAACTGGTTCCAAAGCCTCACTAAATAAAATCACTGTGCTAGCATAGCATGGATCCACTCTGGAGGTGAAATCCTGTCAAGTGATTAGTTTATTGGACATTGATTCAATGTTTGTTTTTTTAATCAGGATCATTGTGAGTGCCCTTTAAGATTGAGCAGAGAAAAATATGGTTCTAGCGTCATGCAAGGTAAATTTAAAGCCGGTCTTTCCATGTTGTACCAGATTAGGGCTTTTCTGCACATAATTGAAAAGGGCATACACTGTAAGATGCAGGTTTTTTTTTAAAACAATTAGACTTATAACCCACTTATGATTTAGTCTGCAGGGAAATGTAGTTGCAGAAATGGGAGGAAATGAAGACTGACTAAAGTCCTCATAGCATCCTCCATGTTCTCTATATGTACACAACTGCTTAAAGGAGAGCTTTCAAAGCTTTGAGCCTACCTTTCATCATAAAGAGGGGTGCAAACCAAGATGTCCAAGTGGCTGCAATCTGAGTAGCATACACATCAACCAACATGCACTGAAGTCTGGGTGCAGATTCAGAGGTTAATTCGAGAGGCTATGTAGACGGTACAGTCTTACTGCTCGACATGTGCAGCAAAAGCATCTGAGAGTAGTCACTGCCAAGAAACCCAACTTAATAATAAACCGAATATTAAAACAAACCCATGCCATTTGGATGGTAATAAAGTCAAGAAAAGTCAATCCAGTTGGGATCAGCAAGGAAAAGTTCACATGATAAGCATAATAAAAAAAGCAGTGGTTGCAGTGAAGGAAAGATCTGAACATAGATAGATCTGCAAAGAAACAACCCGTATGTGGATCCCATTTTCCAAGTGAAGGTTGGTGGGATTCTGATCCACCATGCAGAAATGATTACACGCACACAGAAAATGTTTAATGCTCAAGCACAGGGGTATTTCAAGACATTGGGCCTCATTACAAGTATGGAGGTAGCCATGCCACCATTAGCGGCATGGCTACCCCCATACCGGGTACCGGGTCCGGGTTCGAGGAATAGGGAATTACCGGGCTATTCCGACGTTTGCGGGCCCAGTAATTCCCTTTCTCGGGACCCGGGCCTGGTATATCCCCATTCCCATTTGAGCCCCCATAGGGCTGAATGGGAATGGGGAGGATGCTAACAACGGGCCCTTTAATGATGGGCCTGTTGTTAGCATACTGGTCTGATAGCGGGTCCCGCTCAGGATGCCTGGTCTGGCCAGGCGCACTGAGTGGAACCCGCTGCATACCTCGTAATGAGGCGGCCCGTAATGAACGGTGCCGGTCCCTTACCGGCACCGTTCATTACGGGTCCGCACTCGTTGTAATGAGGCCCATTGTTTCTGTTCCCATTGTCAAACCTTGGCATTGACCTGGCAGTTTGTTCCATCCAAGAAAGAGCATATGTGTCCCCTGCAAGCTATGCAGTAACAAAGGGCCGGATCGTGCATCACTCATCTGATAGTTATAGCATGGAGGGAATTCTTAACAACAGAGAGCAAATCCATGCCATACAAAAGCAACACAGACTAGCACCCGTCTTTCAAGTCCTTCCTAACGCACTCCATGAACTTTCAAAATGGTCTTCATCAAGATTCTTCCCAAAAAACCTACAGCTGATCCCAATGACCCAGAAAACAATTGACCAACGGACCAATCACTAAAAGATTCTCGAGAAGTTAATTTACCAACGGCTCTGGAAAATGTGGTGAGCAACAGCGCCCTCCATGAGTCACAACACTGATTCAGACAAGTCGAGGAGCAGAATACACACTATGCTCTAAACGCAACATGTTGTCATCTTGTCTATTGCACTCTATGAGTCACAAAATTCTGCTAAAAAGATTGGACATCGGATTAAAAGGAATGACTTCATTTCTCATTGACAGAACTGAAACAGCAAAATAGAGCCCCATTCATGTCATGTCCAAACGCCTGATCTGTGGAGCACTCAGAGGACCCAGCCTTCTACCTCTCTTTCTGATTTCAATAAATCATGCTTTATTTATTTATTTATTTATTTATTCTCATTTGTTGAGCGCACCGCAGCCCGAAGGCATTGTGGCGCTATTTACAGACAATTGTTTTTCCTAGTTGCAGAAATTGTACATGATTAACATTTATGATAGTTAATAAAACTGGTTACAGTTTACATGTTTACACTTTGAGGACAGTACACATATCATCTAGACTGAAGAGTAACCAAACGAAAAACAAACTCAACAAGCACACCAATCCATTGGCCTGAAGAAATGTAAACTTTCTCTCTACTTACGACAGCGGTCAAAAACCTCAAAATGTTGAGGTACAGCAACATCACACTTGAACCACAGAATAAAATTGCCACAGTGAGCTGCTTCTTTCAACTCCAAAGCATCCAAAGCATTGAGTTTACCTGACCTTCCCGTGAAGAACATAGCAGGATGGCGCCAGTGCTCTAAGAACTACAAAACATGGTACATATACTTCATTTGAGACTTCAATGACATTAACGGCCTTATTACAAATGTGCTGGTATCCCGCTGGATAGATCCTGCCCCTACTGTTTCTGCTGCCTGATATCCTGGAATTACTGGAGTATTATAGGTGGCAGAAAGGGTGGTAAATCCCTATTCCATGGAGTCCAGGAGGGGACTGCCAGAATACAGGTAATACCGGTGCCGGTAATTCTGGCATTCATTTGCTAGTAGGGGCTCTTTGCTGGAGGTAAATTAGTGCCCCCATCGGCAACCTTGCATTTTGCCTGTCTGGCAAAATTGTCGGTGCCGGAAATACCAGCAATTAATTATACCAGCAATTTAACTGGACTGGCAAAACTGTAAGACATTAAACAGACTTCTGAACTCTTCACTGGCTCCCAATCTAAGGAGCAATTTCTTTCAAATCCCTGTGGAATACTCATTGCACAATCCAAGGCATGGGACCTGAATCCACCATCAGGAAAGGTGTCCACTCAAGCCATCCAGTATCCGACGATGACGGAAGCAGCTGAGAAATGGGGTCAAGCTTCAATTTATAACAAAACAGACAACTTCATTGTTCTTACTCTGCAACAGGCTCTGGTCTTCCGTTCTACCTGGAAAATTCAGAACCAAACCTCTGCATCTCTCAACAATTTCAACCGACAGATGACCATTCTGTTAAACATCGACCAGGTGGAACCTTCCTCTGCCATGAGCCTTTAAACAACGCATCAGCGAAGGATTATGGGAGAAAGGGCCCATTCAGGTGATTGTCCCTGAACACTTCAAATGGAATCTGAACAATGCTCTTACGAACAGGTCATAGACGTATAGACAACGGTTCCATGTGATAATGTCCCCACAAAAATGTTGCCATGCAAGAATGGCGTAATTTTTTGCGGTAACATTATCATATGGAACCTGCGGGGGACACCGCCGCAACTCCCACATTTTTTTTAAAGGGGGGGACACCTCTGCAAACCCTGCTACTATTTACCCCATATTTTGTCCCCTTATATAATGTCGCCTCTGCCGTTTCCCATTGACTATATGTATGGCAACATTATATGAAGGGACAATATTACCTGATACCCACACAATGTGTCAGCATAAAAACATGGGTGATAAGACTCATTCAGTATGGTCTCACTGAACGACTTAACGTTAACTGAAATGGCAGGAACTCCTCAGAGACAACAAGCAAATATTTCAATAACAGCACAATCAATAATTTTGAACTAAATGTTTCTCTCCCGCGGTCTGCCCAAAAAATATTCCATTAGTGGAGCAATGTCACTGCTTGAATGTCTAGGCCTATCACACTCCCTCACACCAACGGCTAAACATGTTATCACAGTGCTGATGTCAAATGATTTCTATTGGATGTCCCCATTTGAGTGTCTCTGCAACAAAATATCATGCCAACACTCAGGACTCTGGTAATTCTGGCCTGCAAGCATCAACAACAAAGCATTTGCATCTGCTTTGCTCTCCACCCTCTTTGCTTGCAATGTCAGTCCAACAAAATTATAGGGTTGCGCTAAATAACTTTACAGACCCCTTTACTTTACAATAAATGAAATCAAAACAAAAATCTAAATGGGGACATTTGCTTACTACAAATAGAAAATCAAATTAAAATAATAGCTCTGTATTGGGCTTTCTTCACTCTTGATTTCCGCAATGCAAATTTGCCAAAAATATGAAAGTAACTCAATCTAGCATCGGACCTGAAAACTGACCTATTAATTAACATCACAGTGATTCACTAATCCGTGAAATGATCAAATTCAATTTTGCTAATAAACTAGACCGCAAATGCTCAATTATAAAGTATAATTTGACAAATTTCGAATTGAAATTCGCTCATGCACGCCGTCCTTGTATGTGATCTTATTAGTAATTTGCAATTTTGATGTTGGCGAATTAATTACATTTGAACAGTCGTTCACGTCTGATCCAAGTCAGAACCTTTCCCATCACAATGATCTTTTCCTAGAGGGCACAGCAAGTAAAATCATGGCTTCACCGACAGACCAAAAACCTGGATTTTTAATCATTTGAAGCTCTAAAGGGCCTCTTCTCATGCACTATAAAAAACTAATTATGGAATTAGTTCTGGTTTGATTGACCACGTTTGAGAAGACATTATTGGGGTTATTTTAAAAGAAAGTTTTCTGCAGCCAGTGGTCCACCAACGTTAGCTCTTACGTACTGCTGGGTCCCCAGCATGCAATTGTCAACCTTCGCAAGGCGGAGTGGAAAACTGAAGAGTAAAACCAGGTGACATTGCCTTTGTTCTTCAGCTTTCCTCTATGTCTTGTAAAAAGTAAACACCCACTAAAAGTGATGCTTTGAAGGTGGTGTTTAACAATGGATTCCCATGGAAGCCGCTTGCTCTTTAGCAGGTGCTAAATGGAGGCAGATTTCACAGGAATCCATTTGTTTTACATCTGCAAGAAAATCTCACTCAGGAGTAAAATTAAGTGCACTTCCAAAATGGTGCTTTGTTCCCCTCCCTGCCTTGGAACCTCATGAATATTTTCTGGTGCCGGAAATGGAAGCTTTACAGCAATACTCTTTGCTTGTAAGCCTCCATTTTCCAGATCGCCCATTTGCAACTCACCCCCTATGTATGCCTTGTGCTCCCTGTTCTGATATCCATGTGGCACAGATCTTTCACCAGGGCCTAGTGAATTGACCTTATGGTGCTCAGAGCCCATTAAATATATCAAAAGGTTTGACTATGTGGCCCGATACTCTCTCAAAAAAGGAATATGAAGAAAACAATACGGGGGTAATTCATAGAATTCAGCGCAGAAGCAGCACACGCGGGCAGCGCAGAGAGGGAGCGTGCACCAGCGTGCGCCAGCTGAGTGCACTAAACAGCATTCTGGCGCACCGCGTATTAATGGATTTTCGAAGCCATTTTGAGCAGTAGCGCAGCGAACATCCCGCAGCGCCAGTTACGCCCCCAAGAATGCCCCTTGCGCAAGGAAGAGCCATTGAAATCCCCAATACGGCGCAAAGGGCCGCGCTAACCCTGGACCAGCTTACAGGCCCACTACACTGTAATCGTGTGAAAAACTACGCATACCCTGCTCACGGCAGCAAAACGCATGAAAATGTACTTGCGCACCCCCTTGAATACGGGTACCCCGCTCGCGGCAGCCAAAACATGTGAAAATCTCCCCCCGCACCCCCCTCGATATGCGTACCCTGCTCATGGCAGCCAAAACGCGTGGAAATGAACTCGCGCACCACTTTGAATACGCGTACTCCACTTGCGCCAGGCAAATTGCGTGGAAAATGTCCCCACTGTGGTGTGGGCTGCCTGCGTGTCATGATCAGGAGTGATAGACTGCCTACGGGTCATGGTCTTTGGTGATGGGCTGCCTGTGCGGCATGCCCAGGGGTGATGGGCTGCCTGCGGGTCATGGTCAGGGGTGATGGGCTGCCTGCGGATCATGGTCTGGGGTGATGGGCTGTCTGCGGGGCATGCCCAGGGCTAATGGGCTGCCTGCGGATCATGGTCTGGGGTGATGGGCTGCCTGCGGGGCATGCCCAGGGGTGATGGGCTGCTTGAGGTCATGGTCAGGGGTGATGGGCTGCCTGCAGGGCATGCCCAGGGGTGTAGGGTGGTCCCCTGTGGTGTGGGCTACCTGCGAAGCATGGTCAGGGGTGATGGGCTGCCTGCGGGGCATGTCCAGGGGTGTAGATTGCTCCCCTGTGGTTTGGGCTGCCTGCAAAGCATGGTCAGGGGTGATGGGCTCCCTGCAGGGCATGCCCAGGGGTGTAGGGTGGTCCCCTGTGGTGTGGGCTGCCTGCGGGGCATGGTCGGGGGTGATGGGCTGCCTGTGGGTCATGTTCTGGGGTGATGGGCTGCCTGCGGGTCATGCCCAGGGGTGTAGGGTGGTCACCTGCAGTGTGGGCTGCCTGCGGGGCATGGTCAGGGGTGATTGGCTGCCTGCGGGGCATGTCCTGGGGTGCAGGGTGGTCCCCTGTGGTGTGGGCTGCCTACGGGGCATGGGGAGGGTGGATGGGCTGCCTGCGCGTATTCCAGGGGTGCGAGTGGAGTTTTACACGCGATTGGCCTGGTGCGAGCGGGGTACATGTATTCTGGGGGTGCGCAGGGAGTTCTACATGCGATTGGCCTGGCGCGAGCGGGGTACACGTATTCCGGGATTGCGTGGGGAGTTCTACACGCGATTGGCCTGGCGCGCGCGGGGTACACATATTCTGGGGGGTGCACAGGGAATTTGACATGTGGTTTGGCAGTGTGGGCTCTCCAGGGTGTGCCCCTCCCCATGCCCTGCAGGCAGCCCACACCACAGGGGACACTCCTATAACCTCTCCCCACACCCCGCAGGCAGCCCACACCACAGGGGACACCCCTACAACCTCTCTCCATGCCCCGCAGGCAGCCCACACCACAGGGGACACCCCTACATCCCTTTGCCATGCCCCGCAGGTAGCCATCCACCCTGACCATGCCCCGCAGGCAGGCCACATGGCACCATGCACTTTGGAGCCCCAACACATGTCCCGCCCACCCCACCCCCATTGACAGCAACCAGCCAGCAGGCCCCGACTCATCCCCTGTGGGAGCTCCCCAGCCCCTTCCGCTGCAGCAGTAGTGGCAGACGCGGCACCAGTCCCCTCGCTCCCGGATGATAGAATTACCTGGGAGGGTGACTGGGCCTTGCGTGGCCGGCCAGTGGAGGCATCCCTGCCGCTTTCCTCCACAGCGCTGTCTCGCCCTCTTATTCACTCGCCGCTGTGTAAAGGGAGAAATTAAACACAAGCATCAGGGTACTGTACAATAGTCCCCTAGACACAAAGCAATAGCACATGAGTGGCATTGTCAACCATCACTTCCATCATGTCCCTCCACAACACATGGGTCAGTGCAGGCAACACACATGCAGGAACAGGCATGGCACATGCAACACACATTTGCATCCATGTCCAAGGCACCGTAGAAACATCCAATGGTGGGCTGAAACTCACATGCATCATGGGACATGATGATCACATACACACACATCACAGGAGGGTCATGCATCTGGCCCTGTATACACCCAGACACAGTGGATACAAGGATGACTAGGCTATATCAGTGAATCAACACATCGTCGCGGACATGTGTCATGCATTCATGGCGTTTACCAGTCACTCATACACTACTCAGACACACGGACATGTACAGCAGTACCCATCTCTCACACCCCAAACATGTCCAAGTACAGACACAGGCATGCATACATGTGTGCATTCCGCATGCTGCTCCGCATGATGCATTGTAACACATACACCATCCATGTGGGTCACACCTGACTGGACTCACATGCAGCACCATCATGTCCCTGCACACACACATCCATACATGAACCATGTCACAAATACAGCCAAGTAGCTAACTACCACCACACTGCAACATGCATTCTTTTAAACGGGAAAGCATGGGCACTTATCGCTTGACTCCAGACGGGCCTGCATACTGAGGATCTGGTGGTGATGCACTGGGCGAAGGCACTCCAGGACCCTCATCTGCTGGGTGGTAAATTGGCCCTGGCACCCCACTGCATCCACTGCGTCCAAGAGGCACCGGGCCATCTTGAGGGTCCTGGACTTGTAGTCCTCCCAGCGCTTTTGGACGTGTTTGAGGTTGCGGGGTGCCACCCCTCCGCGTTGATGGCACCCACTATGTCCGTCCAGATCCTCTTCCATCCTTCTGTGTCGGTTCGCGATGGTGAGAAGAGGGCATCATAACGCCCCAGGACTTGCTCCACCAGGATGCCAACTTCATTGGCAGTGAGCTGGCAGCCCTCTGCCTCTCTGCGGTGTGGTTGCCACTGGTGCCGGATGGTGGTGCGTCGGACCTGGCAACCCCCGAGGCAGGTGTGGGTGGGCAACTGGGTCCTGGGGCTGGGCTGTGGAGCGATGGAACACCAGTAAGGAGTCTTCGGTTCCAGCAGGGGTGGTCACAGCAACTGGACCCCTGCAGATGGCTGATGTGCAGGCACCAAATGGCAGGGCATTGTTGGCAGCAGGCAGGCAGCAGCAGATGTCTTGTAGGAGGCTCCCCGGGGTTCTGGGGGACAGGAAAATGGCCTTCTGTGCAGGAGCGCGGTCTTCTGTGTGTTGTCACGTGGCCAGCTTGATGCACAGTGAATTGGCACGTGAAAAAATAGCACGTCAGCGTGTAATTTGAGGAAAGGGCCTTAGCATATAAGCGCGTAAGTGACGTGATGCGCACGGATGTTTCCCTCGTACGGGTGCATAGTGAATCCGCATGTGCAAAAACAGCACGTCCGCGTGTGACTGCGTGTAATTCGAGGAAGGGCCCATAGCGTGTTAGCGCATAAGTGACGTGGCACGCATGGGCGTTTCTGTGGGCAGGGGTTAAAGGTCCGCGTAGGATGCCATTTTCTTGTATGTGCTTTTTGTGGAGAGCGAGCGGGTGATTCTTGTACTTCTTGTCGGTTCACGCGCGATTGCTTCACAACGGTTGCAGTGCATACTCCTTTTTTACTGAGACAGAGCTCAATGTCTTCTTTTGGCGGGGGTTCTGCCAACGCACCCACGTGCGTCTTTTTCACGTTCTTTTTCCAGGCAGACGGTGAGTCGTGCACTTATTTTTCCACTGTGGTTGCCCCGTGTGTCGCGTACCCATTCAGAGGTCATTGTAGCCTGCCTTTACCACGCATACGCATTTTTTGTGTTTCTGGGTGCCACAGCGTACTGCAGGTCCTTCATTCCACGCACATGGGCTATCGAGGGTTCGCGTGTACATTCATTTTATTTTAGAGGGCAGTGTGTCCAGGACCATTCAGGGACACCTATGCCCCCCAGTGGGTCAGGGAGATGCAGCTGACACCATCCCAGCTCAGACCCTGCTAACCCGGCCCGGATTGGTCATTGAACTGGCATGGGATGACTCACAGGCCGACTTCCGTGTCACAAAGTCAAAGCCATGTGTGGCGGTGAAAGTTGCTGTCACCAGGCCACGTGGATCTGGGGAAGCAATGTCATCTGCTGCCCCGAGTAGCCAGGGTGAGGAGGCTGCAGGGGCAGCTGCAGCTCAATCCACCCCGGCTCTGAGTCACCCAGCCGGGACAGTGTTGGTCCCAGACCATCACACCAAGGCAGTTGTGCCGCTTGGTCCTGGCAACAGCATCCAGCAGCCTATGCCTGCAGTGAGACCTTTGGTCATCGTGCCATTGGCTGCTTCCAGTGGCCAGTCCACCTGCTCTTCAGCCCCTACAGACCAGAGCGGCGTAAGCCACTCAGGGTCCCCACCACCTCTGAAGAGGAAGGCACGTGCTCTTGCGGAACAGGCTGGGACCCTAGACACACTCGCCCCTCCGGTACATCAAGGAAGCAGAGTTTCAATGATGTGGAACTAGACGCACTTGTGGGCTACGTGTCGACACATGGCCGCGACATGCTGGTGACGGTAGAGTGCAAGACTACGACTGCTCAGTGTAGGGCCCACTGGCAGTGCATCGCAGACCAGATTAGTTCCCTTGGATTTGTGAAGCGCACAGCTGATGATTGCTCAAAGTGTTGGAATGACCTCAAACACTCAGCTAAAAACAAGCTGGCTTCCAATTACGCCTCTACTCTGGTGACAGGCAGTGGGTCTCCACCAGAGGAGGATGAACTCACAGAACATGAGGCAATTGCTGGAGGGTTCATCACAGAGGATCAAATCCAAGGCGTGGGAGACCTACCAGATCTTGAGACAATGACCGGTGAGTGCCCATGTGTGTGTGTCCAGACCATGTGTATGTTGCTTGGGTGATGTGTTCTGATTGTGTGCCAGGTCAGTCTGAGTAGTCATGACTGCTATATGTGACCCATATAGTGCCTCCAAGCCACCCCCCTCCCTTGGGTTTGGGTTTCACAGTATCCCTACTGCCCGCTGAAAACACTTTGCACATTATGACTGCACTTGCCCTTAAACTGGCATCATGCCAGAACATTCTTTATACAGTTTTTCTCTTCATTCTGCCTGATTGATGGAATCATTTGCATGATAAATGCACATTTCTGTGCTGTTCTGCCCCAAAAATCACCATACTTCAGACAGGAATTTCCCCCCACAAAGGCCCACATATGTTCACTTTTTATGCAAATGATTTCATCAATCAGGCTGATTGACTGCTGTGCACCTACACATGCACTGCACCTGATCACTTGTGAGCCCTGTTTGAATGTTCAACATGTCAATTGACTTGTGTCATGTGCAAGCGATCTACCATTGTTGTATCCATGTGCCTCCCATCACTGCAATTGAACACACTGGTGTTGTTGCAGCGTGTGACACATGTGTGCTTTGTCACACTCTTTTGCATGTTCTATTTGATGATGTGCGTCTCACATGGATGGGGGACAGCAGTGATTTACTACCATCTGGGTGTCCTTGTCAGTTCTGCCATGGCTATGCTATGTGCCATCTGTGTGCTGGCATGTGTCATGTTTGTGGATTGTCCATGCCACTCACAGGCTAATGTGTGATGCAGGTGCCATGCACCATGCAGCACCTGTGTTGCTTTTCTGTTTTGGAGTCCTCAGTGTCTGCTTTCAGGGTCTCCTTCCACTTCATTGCCACTGCATGCATGCCAGAGTTTGTGTCACATGTGACATGTCTCATTAATGTATTGGATGTGTAGATTGTGATGATGCTGTTCATGTGTGCCCTCATTAGTTTTCTTTTCTTTTTGTGCAGGTGATGAGGCACTAGATGCTGTGGAGGAGGAGGAGTTGGCGCAGGGGCAGGAGCACTCAGAGCACCAACCAGGCACCAGTGGAGGAAGTGGGGTGTTGGTGCACGAAAATCCATTAGTCCTACAGACCATCCTGTCCACGGGTGTCTCTGGGTACACCTCCGAAGACCTCTATGGCTCAGGTGCTGAATCCGACATTGAGACAAATGCCCCATCGCAGGTGTTTCTGGCAGGGATGCTGTTCTGTCCAACGCACACCTGCACTGGGGGTAGACCCCTCAATGGCCCATTCAGTGTTGGAATGTCTGCCAGTGGCGGTTACGGATGCAGGGTCACACTCCCCAATATTTGCTCCTGTTCCTGGGGCAGCAGATCAAAGGAGAAATGCAGTCCTGCAGCCTCAGGCGGTGCCAGTACAGCAAGGTGCACATCACCTTGGGGCAAACAGGTGTCGTGCCCGGCAATGCGGTGGCCGTGCACCACCGGGAAATACTGTGTGGGAGAACTCCATTTATGCTATTGCAGCACAACAGGGGGAATTGTGTGAGATGATGGCTCAGGCCATGGATAGGGTGGCCACTTTAATTCTCCCACCAGAAAGGCAGGTGGAGCTCCAGCAGCAGGCAACAGAGTCCACATGCCGCTCACGCAGGGAGGACATGTTGGCTGCCAACAGGGAGCGACGGGCTGAACTGGAGGCTCTGCGCACAACCATATCTGCAGAGGCACAGGCCCACAGGGATGCCCTAGGGTAGAAAACACATCCCTCAGGGCTACTCTGGGTGCACTTGATGTGTCCCAGAGTGCAAGGTCAGACAGCAGCTGGAGCAGCTAACACGCACAATCTCAGCTGAGCTCCAGGCAACCCGTGAAGAGATCCGGGCATTATGTGAGGCCTTGCAGGCAGAAGTCCGTGCCACCCGTGAGGTGCTGCATGGGGATCTCCGGATCATCATCCTGCAGAACCAAACCATTCAGACCTGCATGCTTGCTGCCATTGAGGAGCATGCCAGGGCTTTGCGTGGTCTGCCTCCCATACCATGCATACCTTGTAATGTAGCACCAGAGGGTGGCGACAGCGACGGCAGTTCTCCCACTATCGGGTAGCCGTGCTGGCCATGAGCCCATGGAGGGTCTTTTTTTCTCAACATCCCCGCATGTGGGTGTTGGGGTGCACCCTGTACCTCCTCCCGGTCGAACCATGGCCATTTTTAATTTTTAATTTTTCTTTTTAATTTTTATTTTTCATTTTCATTTTTATTTGTAATTTTTATATTTCATTTATCATTTTCATTTTTATTTTTCATTTTTCAAGGTAACAGGTCAGGTAACATCTCTCTCCAGTCTTGCAGCAGGAACTGGCCTGGGAAACATGAATCGAAGGACATATCCATCTCAAAAGGTCTAATCTCACACCAGGATACAGGATACCAAAAGGGTCTTTCGTGCTATTTACTAGGGAAGGGGTGGATTTATTGTGGATATTGGGAGCTCGTGCTAGCTAGAGGAAGATTCCATCAACTTGGTTGCTCTCGATATCTGTCATCCTTTTTGTCCCCTCCACTTCCTTTAATACAAAGCACTTTGGGTATGATGTCAGAATGCAAAATCCACTTGACCCAAGGACAGGCATTTTACACCTAAACCATGTTTACTTTAGTCCAATCAATTGTAGGGTTTTGCCTTTAGAAGAAGGGATCTCCCACTCCTTCTTTGATTCACTCTTGAACAAAATTCTGAGGAAAGATTAATTGAACCTCTGTTGTGAGAGTTAATTTTCTAAAGCCCTCCACCAGAGATGAGGACTGACTGTCCAAGGCAGAGGCAAGCGCTGCTCTTTAACCATTCCCATTGAACATTAGTGGTGACTTGCTGCTGGAGCAAGACCTGCCTCTCTGCCAGCAACAATGGTACCCAGGATCTCAGTGCGCTGAGGGATCCCTGCAGGTGTATTCTAGCCTCCAACAGGGAGCCTGGGAACAAGGGCTAATGTTATCCTTGAGTCCCTGGATTGGGGTTCACAGCAACCTGAGAGTCAGAGTCATGACAGCCAGGAAACCTGTTTTACATTTCCTCAAACTGCCTCTGAATCGGGTTCACTGCATTCGAACCACACGACCCACCGGTGCTGCCTTAAAGCACTCAATGGAAAATTCAGACCAGCTCGACGCTGCACTATGTCCTCACAGAGCCTGTTACCTGTTCAGCTCAAATAAACTGCTCATTGCCAGACCTCGACTCGAACTACTGGAGTGTCACTCACTGACTCGAACCAGCAGTTACTGAATGACTCATGCCAGCTCGACATTGAATTGCTGCTTCATTGAACTGCACACTGAAACATCAGGATCACAGGTTTAAACCATCACCGGATCTCAAATAGAAACCACTTGATTATGTAGTGGAGGCATAGTATCACAAGTATGACACTGACACAAAATAAACAATTAATAAAACCTTTATTAACTTCGTAGGGTTTGGAAAAACTCCTATGTTGCCCTATAATTAGGATGGGAGTCGTCTAGACCACCAAATAATAGTTGTGTCCGTCAAAGCAAAATGGCTTATGCTAACAAAAACCTAATTCCTGCCCTATCTCTTGTACAGAAAAATGTGGTAAGGTGGTATGTATATAAAAGGAAAATCAGTGTTCGAAAAAGAATAAATGTGGCTAAATCAGCCCTTCTCCCCACGTTTGGACAGCATGGAATAAGTCAGTCTCTACAGGCAGGATGACACAATCTGGCTCAGGCTTTAACACAGAAACAGTTTGGAACGTGGATCGAGGCCCACCTTGCCTTACATGTTAAAGGCTCTTGTTCTAATCTTCCTCAAATAACAAATGTTCAACCTTGGTCTCCCTAAGCCGGGCTCAGACCTTGCACAGTTCAAAAGTTGGCCCCCCTCTGTCGGGTGCAGACCTTTCACAGTTCAACACTTGCTGGGGCTCCGTTCCCCAAGCCTTTTACACTTTGGATATCACTCAGTCGGGCTCAGACCACTTTTTCAGATGTCAAAGACTTTTGAATGTGCAGGGCTTCCTTTGCCGGCCACCACAGGACCACTTCGACTAACAATTCAATTTTGAGCTTTTTCTCTCCCCTTCTCTCGGAGTTACCTTTGTTTGCTTTCACTGTTTCAATTCATTCACTTTTATCACCTCAAACATGCACCTTTCACAGTGACTTTCTAGTGGGCTACTCATCTTCGCCGGACCACTCCAGTATTCAGTATTGCTGATTCTACAGCTGTCTTTATATTAAAGTTCATTCATAGGTCTGCCTTTCCTCCCATCTTATTCACACGCATGCAGCCTTCATTTGAGATATTTTGGTGCAAACTTCAATCTTTCGTAGCACACACCTGTCTCTCAGGTCGCTTGCCAACTCACCGGCTTTGTGCGGTTCTTTCTGCTTTTTCAGTTTCCATATCACGAGTCAAGGCTAGTACAACAGGCTTGGTCTCACCTCTCCAAATCTGTCATTCACCCGGGAGGGTCGTTGGTGTCCTTGAAACACAAGCCAGTCTTCAATTTTGGGATCTGGCCTTCTCCACGTGTCTTTTGCAGCCTTGTGGAGGCAACATCCTCCTGTAAGGAACTCTTGGGGTTTTCAACCTGCGGCTATCATCCCTTGGTCTGTCGCTCTGCTCTAGTAGGTTTGCCTTCACCCCAGAAATCCTGCTCGTACTCGTGTTCCACCATGCTCAGAGTGTGCCTCTAGGTTCCGCCTTTTACCATGTGAGCAGAGCTAATTGGAATCAGGTGTATGCACTTGAAGTTAAGTGCCTGACATTTGCCTGACCCGATTAGCGGTACATGCCCAGTACGATGAATGAGAGTTAGTCTTGTTACTCTCAGTTGCCCTCTTCCTCTGCCTAGTGTTTGTGCAGAAAGGGGGAGGTAGTTGGGACATTGGATCCTAAAAGATAGGAGGGGTTGGATGTACAGAAATGGGGGAATACGGCGTCTCACCATTGGCTGTCTCACCCCCACTCCCTGACGACTCCTCACCCAGGTGATCCTCCCGCACTGGTCCACCCCCAGTGTCTGGATCCAAACATGATGGCCGTGCCCTGGTCACCTGAGAGAGAGATCCCTGAGAACTAGCAGGAGAGACACCCTCTGGCTTCTCACAATTGCCACTGGCCGACACCACCCAGATGTTTCCAGTTGTTACAAACTGGTTCGAATCTGCAGTGATCCTGGTGAGCACTCCAACCTGCATTGCTTGAATATCGCCTTCAAACCACTCTGAGCCACCACATTCATACCGACTCGACACCAGCTCACCACTTAGGCAAACATAACTTGCTGCACCCGAATTTGGTTTGATCCATCCGCACAACAGTTCAAAACCTGATTTGATGCTATTGAACCACCCAAGAACAGCAGAAAGATACTATTGATCCATAAGTGCCCCCTTGCTTTCTCTTTGGACCCTATATCCTGTTTAGGTTACTTGTGCGCTATTTTAACTGATGAACATATCCGGTTCAAAGAAAATTGTGGTTTTTACTTGCTTTTCACCCATAATTCACTACCCAGAGTGCTGCATCTTTTCATTTTTGCTTATCTGTGTTCTTTCATCTGAGGTGAGTTTTGTGTAGTGGTTTTCTATTTGGTTATTTTTGCAAATAGTGTGTTTAATGAAAGTATATACAGTTTGATATAACCCTGATTGGACATTCCCTTTACTTTGAACTGTTATGCTTTGCAGTTTGGGTTGCCACTGGATCACATTCACACCCCTCTTGAGATTATAGCCTGCCCTTGCACCAGATTAAAACAAAAGGTGATGGAGGAATAACTCTTTACTGCCTGGTTTTAATTTATTATTGATTTTACTTTTGTTTTTAAGAAGTGTGAGCACTTTAGCCTCTACTCATCCTTGTACTCCTTTGGTGCATAAATCAATTTGTCACATTGGTCGCAGCGATTAGGATATGAAACATACTGCGCCCCCCACTGAAGACAGCTCACTCAGTCCTGGTGTGCCCGTCTAACCTGAAACTCCCCCGCCCACCATCTCAGTTTCCTCTTCTATGCCAGTAGGCAACCTTGAGATCACGGAACCTGGTGGTAAAATAATAGTCACCTAAGTGAGCACTGAGTCTTCTTTTGCCAGGAAAACACCTGATTTCCCTTGAGGCACCTGTTCTTGCAAGAGTGAGGACTCAGATCCAATGAGGCGAATATGAAGTTAGCTCTTGGTTAGGTGATCTCAGGATTGCCTTTTGGCATAGAAAAAGAACCTGAGATGGTGGACAATGAAGTTGCGGCCCTGAATGTCAAGAACTGAGCGGGTTGTCTTCAGCTGGCATCCCAGGTCAGGCTAACAGTGAGACTGTCCCACCCTGGCATGCCTGTTGAGGCACGCAGAGGAGCAGGTGCAGGGCAGAGGTCCTGAGCCACTCCAAAAAGTGGAACATGCTCAGAGCAAGAGACCCTAGGAGTGGGTAGCTATGGGCTAGAACCAATGATCGGACCCTCACATTGAAACATTGTTTAGTAACAGTAATATTGGGATGGGACAGGCTTGACATCTGACATGGGAGAGCCAGTGAACTAACACATATAGGGTCTGCCATAAGGGAACTACCACTCAACACCCAATCCTGAAGGCCGATAGGTTTTCTGCAGAAGAGCCCAGGTTGTGACGTCTTCATGACAAACAAGTCTATCAAAGCTGGCCTGCGAGTCAGAGCTCACTGAGGTGTCCCTGGATTTCCTCTGTCCATGTACTGATCCCTGTTGGTTTTGCCTGTATTAAACCACAGTTTGACCTTATCTGCCTGGGCCTGCGTTCCTTTATGGGAAGGGAAGGAGATGAGCCTGGGTTCTGGGTCCGCAAACTCCCAGTAGCCCTCGAACCAACCTGGGAATTTAATCTCAACAATGCCTCAGGTATTTTCTACTGGACCTGGCTCCTGCCACACTAAGATGTGACTGGGACATCAGACAGCTTGCCACATCATCCCTGTGTGGATTTCAAAATTGAAACCATGCACTCAGACTTGCAAAGGCATTGACAAGAGAGGAGCAGACAGGTCAGCGGGGGTATCCAGTCCCCCCTGACTGGGGTAGGCCCATGATCCTGTCACAAAGGCTCATCTGGAGCCCTGGTGGCCTTATTGGGGCATCTGGGCTGCACTTGGCATGTGATGCCACCACATGCATATTTGGGGTTATCCCTTTACATCCATTCTGCAAACTTTGGTGCACTAGACCTAAAGCAGATTAACAGGCCCACCTATGAACCCGAACACAGCTTGGATGACTTATTTTTAAATGGGAATTTCATCATTTCCTCCTCAGTCTGCTTACCTTGGATAAACCACCCCAACCCTATTCACCACCTTCACCAAAGCACTACCACCTGCACAATCAACCACAGCACCCCATCATTAGCCACAACATGGAAAGAGATCCTGCTGGACATACTCCTTGAAAATATTAATGTAACAGGATAAAAACACCAGACAAGCAACTTAATTACATTCACACCTGGATAATCAACACCCTCAAAAGCATAGCACACAAAAAGACCTGTAAACTAGCAAAAACGAGCAAAAACGAATTGCTAAATGGTTTGCTCTCATGTTTAATACCATCAAAAAAGAAAAGCCCTGTGAAAATCTGGAGAAACAAAGCATTTTCCTGCAGACCAATCGGGCTACTGTAGATAGCTTCAGCTTTACAGAGTGGAAATGATCAAAGCAAAAACAGACCTTTACTGAGATGGGATAGAATATGCAAAACATGGCCGAAAGGAAATACTCAAAATCATTCATAAACTCAGAAAGTGTGCAACCTACAGCACAAAACGATCACCATTTGTAAGAACTATGTGCCTCCAACGTAAATGTCAGGAACCCAAGGACCCAAGGCCGAGGGGCCCACAAAAGAGGCTGACTGTGGTTGGAGTGTGGACATGGGTGTCCAAGAGACATACCAGATGCCACATGTGCCACCAATGCAGACACCGGGAGCAGCCAGAGAAGCCTGAAAGGCTTGGACGTTGTAGGGACCCCGCAGGTACCAAGGAAACAGTGCTGTGGTGCAACACGGGCAGAGGGGGCCATCAGACGACTACGCCCATGCGCGCGCACCTCACGTCAGAGAACCAGCGAACCATAACAAGGCAGGCATCACAGAGAACAATTGATTTAACCGTATGAAGTTAAATGCGTGTCATTAATAGATAACTGTGGACTTGCTGTTGTAACGCATGCAGTTAATGCGTAGAGCAGATCCATTCTTAATGCATGAAGCAATGCATGAGTACCATCTGATCCGTAGTCTTAGCTGTGTGTGTGTGTGTGTGTGTGTGTGTGCGTGTGTGTGTGTCAAAACGTGTGCAGTGTATGCAAAACAGACACCAACAAGGAGTCGAGGAATATCGTTTCAGGCAAGCCCCTACCTACCCATCACCTCTACCTAACCCTCTTTCTGATGTACCTAAAACACCCAAACCTATCCAATCAACGTACCTTAACCCTCCTTAACTGTGGGGGTCGCTGCTATCCGTGTATGTATGAGCACCGATGCCAAGACTTCAAAGGAGGGGAAGGAGTTTGTGTTACCTTTACGCAGTGGGCAGCAGCTTCATGTCTTGGCAGTAACACACTTCAGTAACACAATTCTTCAAATCCAAAACTACCTGGACAGTAAAGGACCAATTCTTAAATATCGAAGAGCGCCGACAAAAATCACGTACTCAGAACCTAACATCCTTTCATCCCCATTTCATCCAGGAATTTGTCACCACCAATAACATTAGAAATCAAGCAGCCTTGCCATAGCCCTGTGTCACTCCAACATCTACGAAGCAATAACCAAGCAAATAGCACCTGCCTTCCTATTCCCTCTACACATCTCTATACAGCAAGGGTCATCCCAAGGGGTCATCCCTCATGCCTTCATCAAACATTTCCTAAAAAAAAATCTGACTCAACCGACCAGGAAAACTGACAACTAATCTCTAACACACCTTTCCTCACCAAACTCCTTGAGAAATTCATCTACCAACAGCTATAGTAATTTGTAAAAAAAAACAACAGCTTTCCCCACAAGTCGCAACACAGACTTGAACCAATAGGAGGAACAGAATGCATGCTCTGCTTGATATGGAACATCTTAAAAATAATGCGGACGCCAACTCGCCCAGTGCACTCAGCCTTTGATAAATTCCTTCTGCCTTCGCTGCTATCATATGAGATCTTACTAAAAATGTTTCTACTAATTCTACCTAAATAGACCAGACGCCTTGCAGTAATAGGAATCACCCTCTGCCTGATTTCCTCATTCCTTACCAGGTGAACTGAAACAATGCACATAGAGAATTCCAGAATATAGTTGACATATTTAGTACCCCAAGCATTCACTCTCTCACCTCCGCTCTTCAACATCTATATGTTAACAACTCAGGACATACATACCTCAGCTATGCAGATGACACACACATCATTTACAATCTTACAAATAACTCCACAGCAAGCACACTGGACCTCTGCACATGTCTTGCACATATGGACAATTGGATTTCTACAAATGTAGACTAAACCCACCCAAAGCAGAGCACTAATTCCCTGGCTGGATTCAATGGGTACCTAACCTCTACTTACAACAGCTGCCAAAAATATTACAATCATGATGGACAGTGATTTCACACTGGAACAATAGGCTCTATAAGGAGCTGCTTGGCTCCAGCTTCACTGGCGTAGTGGGAGAAAACATCCCCCCAGAGTATAGGGGCCTAAGCGGCACCATGTAATGGGGGTGGGGCCTGTCAAGCATGCACTCTGACTTCAGAAATAAATAGCTTCTTTCTGAAATTGGAGTGCATACACTCCGATTTTAGAAAGAAATGTTGCAGTTCCACTGTGCACGACAGGAACTCGGAAGCTTTCTCCTGCTTCCTGTCGGCATGGTGGAGCACAGGAGACAGAAGAAGATGGATTCTGTGAAACAGCAGGTAAGAACAAATATCTTTGGGAATTGTATATGCGTGTGTGCAAGGGTGTTGAATGTTTATGATGTATGTTTACAGGTATGAGTGCATGCATGCAAGGGTCTGTGTGGCATACCATTTATTTCAGGGAATCGCTGATAAAGTAAGTATGATAAGTGTTATTATGTGGTAGACTGGCATTTTGGGGAAGACCATCTAGCTATCTCTTACTGTGGCATTGAATTTGTTCTGAGCTTCTATGATAAAGTAAGCATGATAAGTGTTATTACATGGCTATACTGACATTTTTGTGCAGCCAGTTAGGACATGTTTTCTTATTGTGGCATGGCATTTTTTATGGCAAAGCCAACAGGATTATTTCCTCACTTGGGGATACTGCCATATATTGGCAGAGCCAGCCTGGACACTTTTTTGTACTGTATCATTACTGTCATTATGCACAAAGCAAACATGAGTATGTTCTTCTATGGGAATACTGGAATTGTTGGTTCAACCATCATGGACACGTATGGGCACAGCCAGCATGAACATGTTTTAAACTGGCCTATATTGTGGGCAAAGGCATCATGAAAATGCATTGGGAAATGCTCCTGTGCACTGTTGGTAAATTGCATCTATTGGACTTTTGAATTGTAGACCCTTGAAAACCAATTGCAAGCTGTCTGGCTTTTGACCCAATGTTTCTGTTACACTCAGCTGGTATCCACGGGGGCGCCACACGATACTGGATGGAGGTCTAAGCGCTATCCCGGATCCCTCTCTGCATGGTTATGTGCCAGATGTTGGGTAGCGCCTACGACAGGAGAATGGAGGGTTAAGATACTGGTTCTGTGATGGGTTGACTCCCACCTCCCTCTGGTCCAAATCCCCTCCCTTGGGATTATTGCTCACTCTCCATCCTGTGTCCCTGTGCAGGGCTGCGTGGTTGTGCAGGAGGTCCGTGGACCTAGTTGCTTCACTGGTCTGTGTGCCCTTATGTCGGGTCCAGACCGGCTGTGACTCCGACTCTGCTTGCTGTCTTCCAGGTGAGTAATAATGTCTTTTACGTCTTTATTCTGTCTCTTTCTTTCCCTCCGTCTTCTCTGTCTTCTCGGCGTCTTGCTCCACTACGCTGTTCCCTAACAATGTCTCTTTTTGTTTTCACAGGGATGGTTGCAATCTCGGAGTTGCCGCGCTGATGGCGAAGACCATGGCGAGTTATTGATGCGCAGAGCACTGCACTGTTTATTGGTGTTAATTGCTAACCTGTGTTCTCTTCTCTTCTTTGTACAGGTTTCAGTGATGTTCCAAAGTGATGAGCGATTGAAGCGCTGCTTGCCAGGTAAGTGCTTTTTTGATGCTGACCTTGTTCCTTCTCCCTTGCAGATTGCGGTGAAACCCGGAGATGGGTGAGATAAGAGAAGCGCAGGATGGATTCAAGGCCAGTTACTTCACAGGTAAGTGTTCTTGCTCGCTAATGCTGTTCTTGTTCTTCCAGGTTATTAATGGAATCCGGATCTAGGGCTTCAGGATCGGGCCGCCAGAGAAGCTGATGAGCAGGAGCTGGACACAGTGAGCCTTACGCTGCAGGAGTGCAGAATAACGTGAAGCATGTTCTGCTGTTTGGGTGTGGTTTAAATAGCCAGTTAAAGTAGTTCCAGGCCAAGTAGTTTCAGGCCCAGCCACACCCAAAACACTAGACCGCATGGCTTGGTTCTAAAGAACTGAGCTGTGTTATAGGCCTCCATGTTGTATTAAGGTCCAAAACTGGTATTGCTTTATTCCTGATAATGAGCCTGGCGCCAAAGCTGCCAGGACTGACTCCATGTAGTTTATGATGGAGTTTTAAGGCTCTTGGGGCTAGTGTGAAGGGCTTTAGCCCCACTGCTGCCAGGGGGCTGTTATACCTGAAGGGGTCAGGGGCATGGATCATGACAGCACTCCCCTCTAAGGCCCCTCTCAAGGTATTTCTTCCATCTGGCCCTGGTTTGGTTGGATGGTTCTGATGAAATTGTCTTGGCGCATGGACGTGGCGCATGGACGTGCTCGCTAGGCTCCCATGTCCTGTCCTGAGGGCCGTATCCCTTCCAGTCCACTAAGTAATATAACTTGGACCTGTTGAGTTTAGAATCTAGGATGTCCTTGACTTCAAATTCGGGTTCTCTGTTAACCAGTACCGGATTTGGTGGTGTTTTGACCCGAGTTCCAGGCTGAACAGGTTTTAAAAGTGACATGTGGAATACGGGATGGATTTGCATGTTTGGTGGTAAAGCTAGTTTTACTGCCACATGATTTATAATAGCCTTGATGGTATAGGGCCCTGGATATCTGGGACGCAATGTTCGAGTTCCTCTTATGGGCACGTGCCGAGACACCAACCATCATCTCCGACTAGGTAGTCTGGGGCTTTTCTTCGGTGTTGATCAGAGAATCTTTTCTGTCTTTATTTGGCTTGGATCAAATGTTCTACTGCCTTTCTGAAGGCTTGAGTGATGGTTGTATGTAAAGTCTTCACTGCGGGCATTTCCAAGGCCATGGGGGTACCGAATTCGGAAGTACGTGGGTGCCTTTCATATACGGTACAGAATGGACTCTGTCCGGTACTGGTGTGTAGCGAGTTGTAGGCATATTCGGCTATCCATAGCACATCCTTCCAGCTTTCTTCCACTTGATGCAACATGCACCGTAGGTATTGCTCTAGTGTCTGATTCGTCCACTCCGTTTGGCTATCAATTTGGGGATGGTGACTAGTGGACAGACGAATATTGATTTGGGCAATTGCACAACTCTTCCTCCAGAAGTTAGACACAAACTGACTCCCTCGGTCAAAAATCAGGACGGAGGGGAAACCATGTAATCGTATGATTTGCTCTAAAAACAACTTTGCCAGACTGGATGCATTTGGTAGACCCTTAAGTGGAATTAAATGGGCCATTTTAGAGAATAGGTCAACAACCACTAGGATAGTGTTGAACCCTTGACAGGGAGGCAGATCTGTGATGAAATCGAGGGAGAGTGTGTGCCAAGGTGCAGGTGGAATTTCCAGGGGTTGAAGAAGGCCCTTTGTTTCTGGGATTTATTCTGTGCACAAATGCCACATGACAGAATAAACTGTGTAATGTCCTTTCGCCAGGTCGGTCACCAATAAATTATTTTCACCTTGGCTAGGGTCTTGGCAATTCCTGAATGTCCTTCTATCAGGGGGTCGTGATAACCAGAAATGACTTGTTCTTGTAGTGCCTTATTCGGTAGATATAAACGCCCTCTCAAATCCTTTCTGGACTCCAGGTCGGTACGTGATTATGTAATCATATTCTGCGAAGAATAAAGCCCATCAGAGTTGACGGGATGATTGAGCCTTTGCCGTTGTGAGGTATTGTAGGTTGCGATGGTCAGTGATTACTGTGATGGCATGTCTGGCGCCTAGGAGGTAATACCACCAAGCCTTAAAGGCTGCCTTGATCGATAGGAGTTCCTTGTCTGTTATTGCATAGTTAAGTTCAGGTGTAGTACATTTTTGCGACCGAAAGGCCACAGGATGTGACTGGCCTGTTTCGGGATCCCTTTGGGAAAGAACAGCCCCCATTGCCATGCTGGATGCATCTGTTTCCACTACATATGGGAGATCTGGGCGGGGGTATCGTAGCACCGGGGATGAGGTACATCTTTTCTTGAGTTCTTGGAAGACCTTCTCCGCCTCTTCTGTCCATTGGAACAGTTTGTTGTTTTTTCGTAATAAAGAAGTGATCGGGTGCATAATCTGGGAGAAACCCGGGATGAATCAGCGATAAAAGTTTGCAGAGCCGAGCATACTTTGGACACCTTGGACTGAAGACGGTGATGGCCAGCTAAGGATGGTGTCTACTTTGTGCATATCCATCCGGATGCCTCTGGGAGTGAGGACAAAACCAAGGAACTCGACTTCAGTGACATGGCAGAAGCATTCTTCAAGTTTGGCGTATAGCTGGTGCTGTCAGAGTTTTGCAAGGACAGAGCAAACGTGCCTGACATGGTCCTGTTTAGAAGAGGAGTACGCCAAGATGTCGTTGATGTAAACTAGGCCATATACGTCGATCAATTCCCGTAGTACATCATTCATGAAGTACTGGAATGCGGCTGGAGCATTGCAAAGCCCAAAGGGCATCACCTGATATTCGCACTGCCCATACTTAGTACAAAAGGCGGTCTTCCATTCATCTCTTTTCTTTACACGCATGAGATGGTATGCCCCCCTGAGGTCCAATTTGGTGTAAATTTGGGTATCCTTGACTTGGTCCAGCAGTTCTGGGATAAGGGGTAGAGGATAACTGTTTTTAACTGTTACATGGTTTAGTGCGTAGTAGTAGATGCACGTTCTCAAGTCCCCCCCCTCTTGGGTACAAAGAATAGGGGCGAGGCTGCCGGGGATTTGGACGGGGGATAAAACCGTTTGCCAGGTATTGGTCCAGATATTCTTTCAAGTGGAGATTTTCAGGTTCAGTGAGTGCATAAATTCGACTACACAGGATTTGTGCACCAGGTACGAGGTCGATCTGACAGTCATATGGTCTGTGAGAGGGTAAGGTATTAGCCTGCTCTTTTTGGAAAACATCTTGGAAATCGTGGTATTCGCTTGCTAGTGTACCTGTTACACCTAGTACCAACACATATTTATCTTGGACAGGTGTCTCTGGGTCAGAGAATGGCATTTCCACTTGGTAGAATGCATGAGCACACTCATTGGAGACGGCTAATTTCCTGGCTCACCAGTCGATGTTAAGATTGTGAGCCACCAACCACGGCATCCCTAGAATCACACGGAACTGAGGGGCCTTGATATGGTCGAAGGCAATGGCTTCCCGATGTCCATCTTGGCACAGAAGGGTTAATTCTGCTGTGCATTGGGTTACAGGACTAGAAGATATCTCCATGCCGTCGACAGTGGTGACCTTCTCAGTCGTTCTGAGGTCTCAGGAGGATAGCTCAGGGGAAATGTGCTTGCCTTGGAAGCAAGACGACACTGAGCAACACATGTTCGAACCCTGGGTCCGCGCTTAGAAACCTCTGGGTATCATATCATATCGTTTTCTGACAGAGGGGAAGCCCCATCCTTGTTGCCAGGCCTTGGTCTATGTAGTTACCAACGGCTCCGCTGTCTATGTATGCCACCACAGCATGCATCCGAGACGGTTGTTGGTGATTGATCAAAATCACAGGCAGGGCAAGGTGTGAGGTCTGTGGCTCTTTTCCTTCGCTTGACAAACGGACCTCTGCGCTTGCCGGGCCTGTAAGTTTTCCGACTCTTGTTCTCCTCCTTCTTTCTCTGTAGCTCCAACTGTTCTCCTAGGGGGGTTTTACAGGACATTCTCTGAGGAAGTGTCCTGATTTCTACCAGTACAGGCATAATTGCTGTTGTCTCCTTTTTTCTCTTTCGGCCTTGGTTAATGGACTCCGTACCTCCCCCAATTTGCATGGTTTCTGAAGTGTTTTCTGATGAACGTGGACTGTTCTCCTTTGAGCGTACATACACAGTCCGATTCTCCGTTCTGGCTCGATCTGTCCTTCGATCTTGCAGCCTGTAGTCTAGCAGCACCACTAGGTTGATGAACTCTGCACAGTCTTTTGGCGGGTTTACCACCTGAGCTAGGACGTTTTTCAATTCCCCCCGTAATCCTCAATGGAATAACGTTGTTCATTTCTCCTCAGGCCACCCAGTTTCAACGATAAGTCTGTTAAAAGTGACGATATATGTTAACAAATCTTTGCTGCGTTGACAGAGGGACAGAAGTTCGTTATCCAGAGTTTGGCCCTGGGTATGTTGGGGCAAACAGCTTCCCCATCTCCTGTTGAAACCCCCTGAAATCCCGCAGGAGTGAGTCATCCTGGCTTATTAACGGTATGGACCAATCCGCGGCACTGCCACTCAGAAATGACAGAATGAAAGCAACCCGCGACTGATCGTTAGGAAAGGCTCCGGTTCTACAAAGAAAATGGAGTCAGCACTTGTTCCTGAATACTGCATATTTTCTTGGGTCCCCTTTAAAACATTCTGGTGGGGCCAAAGGAACTGCCCCAGAGAGGACCACCTGCACTGGATTGAAGGATGTGGCTGGAACCGATGGAATACTTTCTGGCAATGGAGTCTGACCAGCCTGTGTTTGGAGCAATTGTCTGGCTATTTCATCGGTGCGGTCCTTGGTGACAATCAACTCCCTCCTAAGGGCGTTGGTTTCTTGCTGGGCGAGTGCACCTCGGCCCGTAATTCTCCCAGTAACTGGGCTAGTTGGTCAGTCTCTGATGTTTCCATGACGCCCAGGTGGATGTTTTAATTGAGGCTTTGCGTCCTGTTATGCTCACCTGGTATCCACGGGGGCGCCACACGATACTGGATGGAGGTCTAAGCGCTATCCCGGACCCCTCTCTGCTTGGTTATGTGCCAGACATTGGGTAGCGCCTATAACAGGAGAATGGAGGGTTAAGATACTGGTTCTGTGATGGATGGACTCCCACCTCCCTCTGGTCCAAATCCCCTCCCTTGGGGTTATTGCTCACCTTAGGTTTTTTGTGCGTTGAGCTCTCCGTCCTGCGCCTCTGTGCAGGGGTGCGTGGTTGTGCGGGCGTTTCGTGGACCTAGTTGTTTCACTGGTCCGTGTGCCCTTATGTCGGGTCCATACCGGCTGTGACTCTGCTTGCTGTCTTCCAGGTGAGTAATAATGTCTTTTCCGTCTTTATTCTTTCTCTTTCTTTCCCTCCATTTTCTCTGTCTTCTCGGTGTCTTGCTCCACTACGCTGTTCCCTAACAATGTCTCTTTTTGTTTTCATTGGGACGGTTGCGATCTCGGAGTTGCCGCGCCGATGGCGAAGACCACAGTGAGTTATTGATGCGCGGAGCGCTGCGCTGTTTATTGGTGTTAATTGCTAACCTGTGTTCTCTTCTCTTCTTTGTACAGGTTGCAGTGATGTTCCGGAGTGATGAGCGATCATAGCGCTGCTTGCCCAGGTAAGTGCTTTGTTAGTGCTGACCTTGTTCCTTCTCCCTTGCAGGTTGCGGTGAAACCCGGAGATGGGCAAGGTAAGAGAAGCACAGTTTGCTGCCAGGACTTGCTGCTTGCCCTGGTAAGAATTGTTATTAATGCTGTCCTTGTTTCTTTACCTTTACAGGTAAGCGAAGCACAGGATGGATTCAAGGCCGACTACTTCACAGGTAAGTGTTCTTGCTCGCTAATGCTGTTCCTGTTCTTCCAGGTTATTAATGTCATCCGGATCTAGGGCTTCAGGATCGGGCCGCCAGAGAAGCCAATGAGCAAAAGCTGGGCACGGTGAGCGTTACGCTGCAGGAGTGCAGATTAATGCGAAGCATGTTCTGCTCTTTGGGTGTGGTTTAAATAGCCCAGGTAAAGTAGTTCCAGGCCAAGTAGTTCCAGGCGCAGCCACACCCAAAACACTAGACCGCATGGCTTGGTTCTAAAGAACTGAGCTGTGTAATAGGCCTCCATGTTGAATTAAGGTCCAAAACTGGTATTGCTTTATTACTGATAATGAGCCTGGCGCCAAAGGCACCAGGACTGACTCCATGTATGTGTATGATGGAGTTTTAAGGCTCTTGGGGCCAGTGTGAAGGGCTTTAGCCCCACTGCTGCCAAGGGGCTGTTATACCTGAGGGGTTCAGGGGCATGGATCGCGACAGTTTCTCGGTCATACTGGCATATTTGTGAGAAATGTTTACGCCCTCTACAATTAAAAAAATGACCAGCTCCCTCTGAGTGAGTGGCCGGTGGGTGAATGGGTATGAATGTGTGCATTCAATGCTATGGCCCAGGCAAGGGGCATTGGAACATGGGTTTTTCCTTACATGTTTTACTGGTACTTTTTGGAAAAGCCAAATTGATTAATGTTATTACACAAAGGACGGTTTGGGGTGAGAAACATAAAGCACAGGGGGGCAGACAGACTGGACATTTATTTTCTATGACTTGGTATGTTTTACTCACATAAGGGTCTAGGCCAATATGGTGTGTGTTCTTAGATTAGGAGTGTGGGGGCACTTATATAGTCAGCAAGTACATGTTTCGTTTACTGTGGCTGCATGCTTTAACGGTGTTAAGTACAAAGTCCACATGATGAGTGTTCTTACATGCTGGATGGATGCATTTGTGCAGTCAAACAAGAAAATGGTTCCTTATTGTCACATTTCATGTTTTACGAACGTTGAGGAAAAAGTAAACATGAAGAGTATTCTTACATGGTGGTGCCAGGGTTGGGCAAGCATTTGTGCAGCAGCAATAACATGTTTTCTTCCTGTGGCAGGTGAAATGTACTGGCACTAAGGGCAAAGTCAACAAGGAAATGTCTGAGCATGGGTATACTGGCATATACTGACAGATCCATCATGAACATGTCTTCCTATGGTATCATTACTGTGCGTCATATTACTGGCCACGCACAGAAATGGCTGGTACATTTGGATGTCAGGACTCAGAAGTCATGCACAGCCCCTTGTTTCAACGCTAGTGGAAAGATTTAAGGTTTGATTAAAACGCATATGTGCGTGGAGTGCCCCTGCAGCAGCATGATCACATACGCATTCTGCATGCTTTGTGGTCCAGATCAGCACATAATGTGGTGTAGCCCCTGCTTTGTTTACGAGCTTGACGGGCCCTCAGCATGGTTTGCTGGGGGGCACATTTTGTGTTTCGCCACTGTCTAGCTCAGTACTATTTGATGCATCATGCCCTACATGACCTTCACAAAGGAGACCATGGAAGCTTTTGTAGTTTGGTTCTCAAGACTAGAGTGCTCCACCTGACTCTACCAAGAATCCAAATGTGGCAGCAAGACTTCTGACGAGGCTGAAAAGATACACACGCATCACACCAGCCCTCTGTACAGTTGACACTTGGTCAAAGAGATGATTCACTTCAATTCTGTATGCATCGTCTACCACCCCTTCCATGACAGGGGCCCAGTATGCATCACAAGGAAATTCACCCAGTACCAACTGTAGAGAGTGCTACAATCCAGCAGCACTGTCATATTCACAGTGTATAGCTTAAGTGGAAATGACAAGGACGACCTGCCTTCCTCTTCCTCTCAACAAAAGTCTGGAACTCCCGGGACTCTCAAACATTTTAGCACAGACAAATACCACCTTACCTTCAGAAAACCTTCCTACTCAACTAGCTCCAGCATAAGACCAGCAATTAACCTCAAACACCTTTACACCAACACATGGCAACTCTGACCCAATGGAGGATGCCCCTAAAATTATATGAACTTAACAGGAACCCACACACAAACATGCTCAGATTCCACACAACTAAAATGGAATTGAATTAACACGACCACAAACATTAGCAAAAACTGAGCAACGTGGTCCTCTTTTTAGGGGCCGGGTGGGTGAGGACTACACTCTATCAACACAAACAGAATCCCACAACACCGGCTTCCACCCAATCAGGCTATGGGTTTGTTTATAGCACCTGCCCACTACACATACAAAATACCCGTTTTCTATTTAGGTAGACACACAAGGTTTTTTCAAAAAATAACACATATTTTAATGTCTATCACAATTGTAAAAAAAACTGTAAAACACAGTAGTGCATAAAAAATAACCCTAATGGTTCACACATCAATACACATTTTTACCATTCCATTCAATATGCTTCTAGATGCCCTCCGTGATGTTTATACCAACGGGCTTAGCATATGGACACACCTTAGTTGTGCGTTCTAATTACAGAGTTTTCCTCTTCTTTGGGAAAACAAATGTGCCAACACTAAACATGTGTTTCTAGAATCAATACATTTGAGAATACAGTCAAATTAATTTCCTTTGTATTACTTCATAGATTCTGTCTTCAGGACACTGCTTTTCTATTTTCTCATGCGGTCATGTTAGACGTGTTGCATACTGGGGGCACCCTCGTGTTCCCAAAATAGATCTAAAAAAGTTTAAAACAAGACAGACATCCATATCAAATATCATGTGTGGTTTCATGTAATATGTAACAAAACAGGCCTACTACATACATAAACCCCTATTATTTCTTAGCCTGTGGGATAATTACTAATCACGCCCAGATCACACTGGGATATGGCCCGACCAAAACACTCAGGTAACTCATGTGCTTCACGTCTAAATTCATTTGCTTTTTTCACTTGTTGCAAAATAGGTGCCCATATGCATCACAATTTCAAATGCAGAATCTTATTAAATATTCTAGATTCAACATAATATATAGGGCCAAATGCATACGTCCTTGTGGTAATCATTTCATGCTTCTACTCACTTATAAATGTGCTTGGATACTGTATGTATATTCTCCAATTTATTTTCTTAGTAACTTCCAACACTTCTGACCCGTGACCAAAATACTCTCATGTCGCTGACTTCCCTTGAATTGCCTGTCAATTAATTACAACAAAAAGTGGTTCTCAATTATTGACCGAAAACTGCACCCATTGCATTCTATTTTTACCGCCTCTTCTGGTGCTTACCAAAATATGACAACACTCAAGGCACGACTCTCTTATTATTGCAGTACTGTATGCCGCGTAAGGATTCCTGTTCGTTGCTTCAGAACTTCACATCTGCAAGTATCTAAACGTAAAGGATATCACGTCAGAATCTCTCTTTATGCCCAACTGACACAACCTCTAGCTAACAGAGACAAGAGACCTTTGCAAGTTACCTCAATGAGACTGGTGATCGCCGACCTCGTTCGTTCACTTCCCGAGCTTTCTCTGTGTTAACGAGCGGTCGCGTCTTTAAATAAATCACCTGACTCACGGGCAGACGTCTACGCTTGATTGCGTGGTGACGTCTCTTGGCAGCGGGCCGTAGGACAGATGGGACTACTCAAAGCTCGAGTGCTCATGGGCTATGTGGTCTTTGTATATACTCGCTGTCTAAGGTTGTAAAAGTCTGTTTTTTTGTTTGATTTTATTGCTGCAACTTGTCTCAAACCTTGTACAAAGAGTGCCAGCAAATAGCTTTGTGCGGCGGAGGGACAAACAGTCCACAATGTAAGGTTTTAGATTGTGTCAGAGATTATTTAATACACAACCGCTCTTCAGAGCAAAACACTTCAAGGTTTCGGTATTAATGTATGAACAAACCCCATTCTATTGCAATATTTAAACCATCCTTCACCGTGTTAAGGTCAAAAATCCATCTTTGTTTGATTTTTCTCAATTTCAGATCTCTGTCCCCACCTCTCGGATGGGGGCTAATTATCTGAATGATGGTCCAATGGATGTCTTCATGGTTATGTTTTGCTGAAATGAAGTGTGCCAGTAATGGTTTATCGGGTACCCTATTCTTGACACAGGATCTGTGTTCACAGATCCTTTGCCGTATGGGTCTCTTGGTCTTCCCAATGTACAGTAAACCACATGGACAGTTTATCACATAAATGGCCCATTTTGTATTGCAATTAGAAAAATGCTTCAATGTCCATTTTCTGCCTTTCAAATCGATTTCTTTGGTATTACAACAAATAGTTGTAATTAACTAAAAACAACTATAAAGACAACCTCACTAGACCAGAAAGACAAGCTATGAAGGATTTGGCAGACAACAAACTATTTGTAATAAAACCAGCAGATAAAGGTGGGGGTTTGGTATTGTGGGGGATTGAATCCTATAATGTGGAAATCAATAAACAACTAAATAATTTAGTGTTTTACAAACCCCTCCCAGGGGATCCTACACCCAGGATTTGTGAAGAGATTACAAGTCTCATAACCTATGCTGAACTACAAGGTTGGATTGACTGTGAGGAAAAAGCATTTTTGATCAAACATGATCCTGTGACTCCAGCATTATATTGTTTACCCAAAAGCATAAAAATCCTATCTGTCCACCAGGGAGGCCAATTGTATCAGCAATTGGTTCCATCCTAGAACCGCTTTCCATTTACACTGATTTTTTCTTAAGGCCATTTGTCATTAGTATGCGTTCATATATTCAAGATACGATGCATATGATCCACATTCTGGAAGGTATCAATGTAACAGCTGAAGAAATTTATGTGACACTTGATGTGGAGGCCTTATACACAAGTATTCCACAGATAAAGTGCATTAACATCATGCACCCTTTTTTGGAAAAAAGACAAGACAAATCTGTTCCATCGTACTTTATAGCTGAGTGCATAAAACTGGCTTTGACCAATAACTACTTTATTGTAGATGGCACCTATTATTTGCAACAACATGGCACCAGTATGGGCTTTACTTTTGCCCCGGATCTGGCGAACCTATTTATGGACGACTTAGAATGTCGTTCAGTATATGCGGAAGGAAACCCATTCAAACATTTGATGAAAACATGGCATAGATACATAGATGACGTTTTCATGCTATGGTCAGGAAGCACACAAGAACTGGAGCATTTTTTCCAATGGATTAACCAACAAGAACCATGTATCGACTTCACTATGTCATCAAATGTGGAAAAAATTGCATTTCTAGATCTAGAAATCTATAAGGGAAACAACAAGACCGTGGGTACTACTCTTTTTAGAAAACCCACTGATAAAAATTCACTATTGCAATTCAACAGCTCCCATCCAGCAAGCCTGCGTGAGAATTTGCCTTTTGGCCAATTCTTATGCATCAGGAGAAATTGTACCTAAAAAGAAGATTTTGACAAGAATGGGCAGGAATTATCATCAAGATTAAAAGCACGAGGCTACCCCCACAAATAATTCGTAGGTCTTTGAAGAGAGCCAGAAACACGAACAGACAAAAGTGCTTGAAAAAACAGGTGCGAACCAAGGAAGACAAAATCACCTGTGTGTGAACATTTTCTCCAATTAGTAATGCACTACGACACAGCATTTTGAAAAATTGATGGATGATCAACACAGAAGATTTCTCCATAGGTAAACCCCGTTTTGTGTTTAGACGCATGACGAACTTACGGGATAGATTGATCCATACATATAAAACAACAAACTCAGCGATAACCTCCACACAGTCAACCCTGTGGAACACACAACCCGTTGTGGGTCATTTTAAGTGTGGAAAATGTTCAGTGTGTAACCTTACATCAAATACCAAAGAAATCGATTTGAAAGGCAGAAAATGGACATTGAAGCATTTTTCTAATTACAATACAAAATGGGCCATTTATGTGATAAACTGTCCATGTGGTTTACTGTACATTGGGAAGACCAAGAGACCCATACGGCAAAGGATCTGTGATCACAGATCCTGTGTCAAGAATAGGGTGCCCGATAAACCATTAGCGGCACACTTCATTTCAGCAAAACATACCCATGAAAACATCCATTGGACCATCATTCAGATAATTAGCCCCCATCCGAGAGGTGGGGACAGAGATCTGAAATTGAGAAAAATCGAACAAAGATGGATTTTTGACCTTAACACGGTCAAGGACGGTTTAAATATTGCAATAGAATGGGGGTTGTTCATACATTAATACCGAGCCCTTGAAGTGTTTTGCTCTGAAGAGCGGTTGTGTATTAAATAATCTCCGACACAATCTAAAACCTCGCATTGTGGACTGTTTGTCCCTCCGCCGCACAAAGCTATTCGCTGGCAGTCTTTGTACAAAGTTTGAAACAAGTTGCAGCAATAAAATCAAACAGAAAAACAGACTTTTACAGCCTTAGACAGCAAGTGTATACACAGACCACATAGCCCATGAGCACTCAGGCTTTGAGTAGTCCCATCTGTCCTATGGCCAGCTGACAAGAGACGTCACCACGCAATCATGCGCAGACGTCTGCCCGTGAGTCAGGTGATTTATTTAAAGACGCGACCGCTCGTTAACACAGAGAAAGCTCGGGAAGTGAACGAACAAGGTCCGCGATCAACAGTCACATTGAGGTAACTTGCAAAGGTCTCTTGTCTCTGTTAGCTAGAGGTTGTGTCAGTTGGGCATAAAGAGTGATTCTGACGCGATATCCTTTACATTTAGATACTTGCAGATGTGAAGTTCTGAGGCAACAAACAGGAATCCTTACGAGGCATACAGTACTGCAATAATAAGAGAGTCGTGCCTTGAGTGTTGCCATATTTTGGCAATTCAAGGGAAGTCAGCGACATGAGAGTGTTTTGGTCACGGGTCAGAAGTGTTGGAAGTTACTAAGAAAATAAATTGGAGAATATACATACAGTATCCAAGCACATCTATAAGTGAGTAGAAGCATGAAATGATTACCACAAGGACTATGCATTTGGTCCTATATATTATGTTGAATCTAGGATATTTAATAAGATTGTGCATTTGAAATTATGATGCATTTGGGGACCTATTTTGCAACAAGTCAAAAAAGCCAATGATAATAGACGTGAAGCACATGAGTTACCTGAGTGTTTTGGTCAGCCCATATCCCAGTGTGATCTGGGCGTGATTAGTAATTATCCCACAGGCTAAGAAATAATAGGGGTTTATGTATGTAGTAGTCCTGTTTTGTTACATATTACATGAAACCACACATGATATTTGATATGGATGTCTGTCTTGTTTTAAACTTTTTTAGATCTATTTTGGGAACACGAGGGTGCCCCCAGTATGCAACACGTCTAACATGACCGCATGAGAAAATAGAAAAGCAGTGTCCTGAAGACAGAATCTATGAAGTAATACAAAGGAAATTAATGTGACTGTATTCTCAAATGTATTGATTCTAGAAACACATGTTTAGTGTTGGCACATTTGTTTTCCCAAAGAAGAGGAAAACTCTGTAATTAGAACGCACAACTAAGGTGTGTCCATATGCTAAGCCCGATGGTATAAACATCACGGAGGGCATCTAGAAGCATATTGAATGGAATGGTAAAAATGTGTATTGATGTGTGAACCATTAGGGTTCTTTTTTATGCACTACTGTGTTTTACAGGTTTTTTTTACACTTGTGATAGACATTAAAATATGTGTTATTTTTTTAAAAAAACGTGTTTGTCTACCTAAATAGAAAACGGGTATTTTGTATGTGTATTGGGCAGGTGCTATAGACAAACCCATAGCCTGATTGGGTGAAAGCCGGTGTTGTGGGATTGTGTTTGTGTTGATAGAGTTCACTACCACAAACAGACAACATACCACCCTAATCAATTCCCTGGATGTGCCAACTGCCATGCACCTGGATGGCATCCTACCCTCCCACCTACATCATGTTACCTTATTTTGTTTATCTACTCTCCTGAATAAATTATTCCACACTAAAATTTTATACTACCTTAAACTACACACACAAACACTTACCACATGGGGACCTCAGGCCTATCACTTACCATATCAGCATTGGTTGCGCTATGAGGAAGATCATCTCTTTAGCTCTTCCACTTCCTGCTACATCAGCGGATAACCGAGACCGGGAGTGCCGTAAATTATCAGCTGTCGGGCTCTCCGTTCCAGATAAATATATGTCTAAATGTCACCACAAAGCCAATAAAACCAGAGTGGCACTGAAGATTTGGTTACTTCAGACCTGCATCCATCAACACCACAGGCTTCACATCTGCATCTCCCTTCCCCTATGCCCCACTTAGAATACGCTTCACTATTGTCTCTTAAAGCCACATGCAGAAAGGCCCCAACAATGGCACACCAGCAATGATATCAATATTGTTGCATTTTAGTTTGCACTTGACAAAGGATGGCAGCGCCTTGGCATAGTAAGATATCCTTTGCATGTATTGACTTTATCATCAGGTAAATTATTGAATAATTGGTGCAAGTGAGTATAAGCTTGTCTTATGATGACAGCACCTGCACACCTGGGGCTACACCAGAGTGCTCATCATTGCCCAATGGCTCACATTCTTTTCAGTACCGAAGTGTTGGAGTCTGCCCACTAACCCAGAGATACCTCACATGGTAGTGGCTGTTAATGATGAAACTGCATGGCCATAAGATGGTAGCAGCTGGCAAATGGAGGAAGTGCCAGGGTATATGATGGCAGTGACTAAGTTACGTCTGTACATGAGCAATAAACTCCCCAATGATCACATTTATTTTTGTTATACAGTCGTTTTTCCCCTTCTGTGTACTGTTTTGTGAAATGTTTTCCTCTTGCGTCTTTTGCTGGTATTATTCTGTTCAGAGCTTTAAGCGGGGTCAGAAATCGAGGGGGGCTGTAACACCGAGGTGTGGCCAGAATGATGGGTGTGGCCTGAAGCGTGCTGTGAAATGTGTAAAACGCAAGCAATTGTTTCAAATATTGTGATACTCACCAATACATACACACGAACAAAATACACATAAACAAAATACAGTACGTTTTATGCTATTTTGAAATATTGAAAACAAAGGAGTTTGTGCCCAAATCCACCTACTAAACCATGAGAACATGGATTTGGCACTAACTCCATTGTTTTCAATGTTTTTCTATCTCTTTTCTATACCGGCTGTGTTGTAACTTGCAGGCTAGCCTCAACACCCACCCTTTTCCCTGCATGTGCCTCATTCTCGCTTTCAGACTCTTAGGGACTCATTTACAAAAATGATGCGGAGCACTGCCCAAGCTAGCCCTGCCCAACGTAAAGCTCTGATTCTGTTCCCTCCATGAGGTTTAAATCTTTTTCCCCACTCATTTTGTGAGTACCACCCTTCTTCAGTTTTGATTTCTTCCATTTGTTTTGTTAGTGGTGTTTTCAAATGTTTGTTAGATTTCATAATCCCGCACCTTGTTTTGACAGAAATAGCATATTGCATGTCTGGCAAAAATCCTCATGTCCACTTGAAGTCTTGTATAGAGGTTCAATTACATTATGTATACTCTTATAGCATTTCTATTCAAGTTTTCACCTCACTGATTTCCACTCACTATATGATTGGTCCGTCTCGGTGAGATGCTACATCCCGAGCTGTCTCTGGAGTCACTCTCCAATTAGAGAAGAGCTTTTGTATCAATTGCAACATAAAGAGCCCCAACCAATGGCAACACAGCATTTTTTGCAGACTATGAATTTATATCATGTTTGAGGGGTGTTATTTTTAATGGGTACAAGTAGCCAATTGAAATGTTAGAATTAGGATTATTGTTGTATTTGGAGAATATATTAATTTTACATTTCTCCCCCTTAAATACTGTAGCACAGAATGGGCGTGTTGAGTTGTTTTTTCAGTTCAGTTCTACTGAGCTGTCTGCTTCTCCTGGCCGTATTTGCAAATAAAACGCTGTTTTGTTACTTGCAAGCTGTGCACTCCTTTGTAGATTACTTGTGTGTTACTTTTTGGATTACCTTTGGGATGGCAACTTTACCTTTGGAGGCCCCTGCAAGATCTTCAGTACCCCCGAAGAACTGAGGGCTCCCCGTCTCACACCTTGAGGACACAAGGCCAGCGAGCAGAGACTGGTTTTTGTGCATACAACTAAGGAGGCGAGCAAGGGCTAGAGTTTAACAAAGGTCTACTTGATCCTTTAGGCAGGCCACTGACCAAGGTGGTGCAGGCAGTTGAGTGGGGAGACTCAGTATTGAGGGTACTCAGAGTTCCTATATCATGTGAGTATATTAAAAAATGCAATATTGCATGTGTTTATTTTGTTGTTTGTTAGTGTTGGTTTAATTTGTTGTTTGATTGATTAGTAGATAAAGTTGGAATGGAAATCCTCCATTGTGGGAAAAGACAGCGCCATGTAGTATTGCATGCAGTTTTAATGAGATATTGAAGGGCACCTCTGCCCTTGTGGGGAAAGATGACACTATAAGTAGAATAGAGTTGTACATTCGTGTGGGATCTCTTCTTACAAGGGGTATGACAGCGCTGTGTAGAAGTAGAAAGGGATCCCCCCCTTCCCTCAATGGGAGGGGTGAGAGGAAGATATTGTACATAGTATATGAATTTTGTTGGCATGGTATATTTAGAGGTTTTTGTGTTGATATGAGGAATGTGTGAGTAAGAAGATCTGAGGGTTATGTGTGAGTGCAGGCTCCTTTGAAAAGGAAAAATAAAATTGGTTTAAATTGGATTTTTTGTAAATTGATTTATTGTTGGGTATTGAAGTACCACAAAGAGTGGCTACAGGGGACTGCAGGAAATCTTTTTAAACAATCACCAACAGAGGGCACGCATGAAACAAAAACATAGAACACATGTACAAATACGTATTGTAAATGCACAAATGAAAAAGACTGATCAGTAGACATAGAATATTAGAATTGTGAAAAATATTTGAGGAAGAAGAAGTTGCTCCTAATGACGAGGTAGTTGAAAGTAATGAGAAGGTTACGGTGCCTTCCGCTCCATCCTGTCGTGGGTTCTTTTGTCTGCAGCCCGCTGCAGGTTATACCAATCCCGGTTATGCATCTGTAAATGATGATAAAAAAGGGGCAACAAAGAACCAGCAGGTACTATTAGAAAAAACATCAACAGACAGCAACAAACACTGTTAAATACCCAGTAGATTCAGAAATATGGAAACACTTGTAAAGGGAAAGAGACAATGGGCCTCATTACGATTGTTGCGGTAAGGCAACAATGGCGCCGGTAGTGCTACCGGCACCTTTGTTGCCATGGCGCAACATTACGAGTTTGCTCGCGGGTGCCGCTCTGGACGCCTGGTCAGACCAGGTGTGCAGAGCAACCCCAGCGAGCAGGCCAGGATGGTAGCAACGATACTGTTATGAACTCTACCACTGCTACCATCCTCCCCATTCCAATTGAGCCTTATGGGGGCTCAAATGGGAATGGGGACATACCGGCTCCGGGTCCCGCAAAAGGGAATTACCGGGCCCTCCAAGGTTGGAATGGCCCGGTCAGTCCCCTTTTGCGGGACACGGAGCCGGACCCGAGTTTGGGGGTAGCCATGCCCGTTTTAAGGGCATGGCTACCCCCAAACTCGTAATGAGGCCCCATTTATTAAAAGGAGCAGAGGAGGAGCTCATAAGAGGAGCCGTGAGCAGGAGAGGGGAGGAGTTAAGTGGACATCAGAGACAATTATGTTTAAACTTGACAGTAAACCTGTCACAGACCTCCCTACCATAAAAGAAGTGGATAGCGACAGGGTCTTTTGGGAGGACATTAATAGGATATTATACCACCATGGTAAACTTAGGACAGCTTAGTAAAAGGCACACCAAAACAGCTGTAGTAAGTACCAAGAAGGAAGAGGAGACATCACAGCCTCAGACGCAGGGGATACTGCTCCCCCTATTACAGAAAGGTTGAGGGGGGCCTCGGTATGTACCTTGAACAATTACGGATAAGGAACATTTAATGACCAGCTTGCTGTCCCTCACAGGAGGGACAGGCAAGTAGATTTAGAGACATCAGGGATTACCTTGTCTGTCGAGGCCATGATAAGCTTGTTCACCTCGTTATTGAGTGAACAGGCAGACGCACTTTGGAGAAAGGCAGGATATGATGGGGTGACATTGAACAGTAATGTACATGACAGCTCACCATGTTGTCTATCCTAGCTCGTACTATGAGTCCCGATGAGGACCTTGCACAGTACAGCAGATGCAAAAGATGTGGTGGTTAGAGGTGCGACAACCATGGGATCGGAACATCTCAATATTTTTGCATATATTGGTGAAAGGTCTCCCTTGAAGCAGTACAGGCAGAATGAAGGAAAGTGGTAGGTATTCAGATGAAAGGATGGGCTGAGATACAAGTACACATAGTACACCATTGCAGAGCAAAACTGGATAAGGAGAGAAGCAAAATTGATCAAGCACAGAAGGCAGAAGCGAAATTAGTACAAATGAAAGAAGCAACATTTATTATGGAACTAGAAGTAATTACACACACTGCAGAAGGGCAACATGAGTGCAACTTTCAACAGGGAGGGAGAAGTGGGATGAGGAATCCTCCACAAGTAGGGTATTTTCCACAGGGAGGGTATTTTTCACAAGCAAGGTGTCGCTTTCAGAGCAGAAAGGGGACTGGATTCGGATATGAAGAGCAAGACCCAGGTTCGGAGGACTGTGCTATGTTTTTGGGAGAAAGGGACACTCTGCACAGGAGTGCATGAGCAGAAATCAAGTACAGTATGGGCCTGGTAGTATCCCTACATACCAGACTATAACTGATCCCACACAGCCATAGATGCAACCCCAACATATACAATTCCCATTTCCCCCAAATGCCCATAATGTCACACAGCAGATGCCGCCAGGTTCCCACACCCCACAGCAGATGCCCCCAGTTACCCAGATGCCCCCAGTTGCCAAGACTATACATTGTACTGTCCAACATCAGCAGTTTCCTGAATACCCCCAATCAAATCCCCTCCAAGCACAAGCGGGCACCCCTGCTCAGCAATGGGACAAAAATATGTTACCCCAAGTTACCGTACAACGCTATACAGGAGTGACAGAGTTAGGAGGAACCCCTATAACATTCCTAGGTACAGACGTGAATACTCTATGAAATAACCCACAGGGGGCTCTGATGTGCCCAGTCCTTTCAGTAACTGCAGACCCGGAATAGGAGTTACAGGTTGCAGTGACGAAAGGCGAGAATTTTTTTTTTGTCATCACAGGAGCTACCAAATCCTGATTTATAGAGGGAAGAAGTAATTTGTCGGAGAAAATAATGGGCACGCAGAGATTCTCTGGGGCTGTTGTAATGGTTCCTTTACTGAAGATTTGCCCCTAACCATAGGCAGGCAAGAAGTTATATCACCTTTACTGTATTCAAAACAGACACCAATTGATATATGGGGCAGAGCATAAGCAATCTAAATATGACAATTTCGTTTTCCTAAAAGGCCATAGTCTGTTCCACCCCTGGTGTGAATTATGCATGGGTCACTGCAATTATACAAGAATTTTGCACCCACAGCGCTCTGCAAGGTTCACCACTCTACCCACAATGATTGTTTTATGGACTGTAAATACTGTTAGCATTGGTGCCCAGGATTAAGGGCCACTTATTTTTCTTATCCAAAGAATGTTTGTTCAGAACAGCAGTTCACCAGTGTAAAAAACAAAAAAAGGTAGAAACATTTGATGAAATTATCACAGATGTCCATAAGCTATATGAAAATATTACATGTACGCAGGAGGAAGATGGAAGAATGAGAAATATCAAAAAGACAAGAACAAGATAACAGATAATGGTAAACTTCAGCAATCTAAAAAAGTTGCTGAAAAGACGAATAAAATCAATACTCATGACCGAGATAAGTCTGGTGAGATGACGCGAGTATTGCAAGTAAAAAAATTGACACAGCTGAGTTTGTCGTCCTCAATAGACGGCAAATCTTAGCATTATGCTCTTCCATTGTAACCCTGCGGATAATAGTATCAGATGAGTTTGAGATAGTTGACCAGCTGGTGAGCCATAATAGAATTGTGACTACTGTCTGGTGTAGAGAATGGTCAATACATGAATTTATTTTGAGCCAAGGTAAATTGTTCGAGAAATTAGCATATACTTGCATAGAAAGCTGTATGCCAAAGTAAAATATGATGAAATAACTATTAAACATAAACATGCAATAAATAACCAGGAGGCAAAGTAAATAATGTGAATAATATATAGCATAAGTCGTCAAGTGAAGAAATAACAACTAGACCAATTGACAAAACTATCCCTGATGAATACTCGCAGTGGCTCCCTGTAGCATTTAAATGTCATTTCGATATGTGTCCCTGATGAAAAAGAAATTATACTATCCTGGAACACTCGGGGAAATGCACACCACACAGAAGATGATGAGCTATTAGACAACATAAATATGTTTAGAATGATTGCACTTCAAGAGACATGGATTGTCAAAGATTGTGAATTTGATGGACGCAGTAACTTCACATGCAATGCCTCTCAAGGCCCTAGAGGCCGACCTAAGGGAGGACTTATGATCTCGATTAAACAGCCATGGTGTGGTATTAAACATAAAGAATCCACCAGCATGCTATTAATAGAAATAGTATCCTGTACCCCCTTAGCGACACATAAAATTGTATTAGTCAACATATACAATCCACCAGGTGGAAAATACAACAAAGAAAATATATCAACAATCTCTAAAATTCTTGAAGAATTTAGCAATAAAGTCCCACTTATGATAGTGGGCGATCTAAATACAAAGTTTAATTGCGAATCTGATGCTATAACTGTGCCAGCAAGACTGAGGTTCTACTCATCGGCACCCCCACTCCCTCCTTCCCTGCAGCTCTCTGGCCAGCCTGTCTTGGCCCTCTTCCTGCTCCTACCTGCAAGGCAAAAAACCTTGGGGTCATCTTCGACTCCACACTCTCCTTCTCTCCTCACATATCTGACATCTCTAAGAAGTCGCACTACCAGCTGCACCTCCTCAGAGGTATTCTTCCTTTCCTCTCCTTCCCCAGAAGCTCACCGTCTCCAGAGCCCTGGTTCTCTCTAAGCTGGACTACTGTAACAGCCTCTATCTAAATCTGCCTGCCTCTACTCTCTGCCCTCTGCAACTCATCCAGAACAGGATTGCGAGACCTGTCCTTGGCCTCAAGCCCATGGATCGTATCTCTCCAGGTCTGAAATCCCTACACTTGCTCCCAGTGGCTGCGAGGATTAAGTTCAAAACCCTCTACATTGTACACAAGGACTTCTGGGGCCTGGGGCCAAATAACCTTCAACTCTCTCTTCCTAAATATCTGCCCTCTCATGCTCTTCGCTCATCCGCCTCCAACTCCCTCAGGGTCAGTCGCTTCTCCAAGCAACGAGTTGGAGGTAGATCTCTCTCCTCAGCAGGGGCCTCCCTCTGGAACAACCTTCCTGCCTCCCTGAAACTTGAGGAGAACCATCTCCGGTTCCAGAAGCACCTCAAAACCTTCCTCTTTGCTTCTGCTTTCTCTCCCCCTATCCCCTGCTAAATTTCTGACTGAAATTGCACTGAATCTGCAACTGGGCCACTCTCACCGATCTCGGCCCTTGGCCCAGCCACTCTCCCCTTGCACTGCCTACCTGGCAACCCCTGCACTGCGGGACTGTCTCTGTATCCCTACAGCCCCCCATCCCAGCACTTGTCTGCACTTACCTTGCACTTGCCACCAGTTGGCCCTTTTTATTATTTATCTTGTTATTCTACTTCCCCTGCACTGCACTTTCCCCTCTCCCTTTCCCTTGCACTTTTCCCTTCCCCTCTACCCTTGCACTTGCGCGATCTGAATGACACTTGGCCTAGTAGGATCGTTGTCTGTCTTCCCTTGTTCCCTCCCCCTGCCTCGTCACGCCTTGAAACACTTGTGTATAGGCGCGTTACAAATAACATATCATATCATATCATATCAAAGTAATTCTGAACCCTTTGTCATACAAAATAAATCCAGAGAAAGTAAGGCATGGACTTCCCTATTTAATAAATACCATCTGACAGTACTAAATGGGGATACCCCTGGAGATTCTATGAAAAATGTGACTCGAATCTGTGGGAAAAGTATGAGTACCCTTGACTATATGATCGTGAATAGAAGTGCCTAGGAGTTAGTATGTGATATGGCTGTTGGATGTAGAGAGAAAAGTGATCACCTGCCTCTATATCTGCTGTTAAGAGAGAAAGTAATAAATAGAAGCATATATCAAATGAACGGTAAGATTGGAGTAAACACAGCAGGCAATTGTATAAAATGGAACCCAACGAATATTCAAAAGGGTAATGAAGTGGCTACTCAACTGCTGGACACTTTTATTCTAAACCATGAACTTACACCTCTGAAATCAGAGAGTAAGATCTTTGAGGACTTTGAGTATGTAACTAATAAAATTAAAGCAAAAGTCATGGTTAAACGTAAATATAGATCAGTAAATGAAAAATGGAATTTGACCCACCATAAGAAATTTGACAATGACATTCATATAAGAAAAAAATTGTTAATGTCAAAAATTTGAATATGTATTAATAAGAATGAAATATGCGGAACTGAAACCATACGGGAATTTAAAAGTCAGTATAAGAGGTGGAAAAAATCTCATCTGAAACAGAAACAAGACGAGATTTGGCTTACCCTGGCGAATGCAGCAAAAAATAAAAATGTGAGATATTATTAATGATAAAACAGAAAAAACTCTTCCGGTTAACTGTATCCCTGAGAGCGGATGGATTGCACATGTTAAAAAAAACTCTGGGGAGTACGACAGGGGATGCACTAAGTTATAACAAAGATGTGATGATCTGGAAGGGAACATATTCCATAGCTTCCTTGAAATTGCTGATAAAATCACTGCGGGATCTGATAGTACATGCAATGCTCTCCTGAATCAAGCTCCTGAACGGTGGGCCAAAGTCCTATATATCCTGTATCAGTGGATCGTTAAATTTGGAAAGATCCCAGACTCCTGGAAAAAGAGCATAATTTTACCAATATATAAAAAAGGAGCACACAAAGATCCGGCAAATTATAGAATTTTAGCCATGCTAGACATCTCTGCTAAAATCTTCGTGAAAATATTATTAATAGAGCTCAATCAATGGATAATTAGTTGCGCGATCCTACCAGCAAATCAATCTGGATTTAGAGCAAGGTCTTCCACGTCTCATAACATAACTATATTGGTGAGTGCAGTGGAATATTCATGGAGGACACGCAGACTACCTGTCTACGTTGCCTATATCGATTTCTCAGCGACCTTTGATATGGTTTCTCATAAAAAACTGTGGGCCAAAGTGGAAAAATGGGGAATTCCGCAAGCACTGCTTAACATGATACAATTACTCTATCAGGAAACTTCCGTTAGAGTGTGGCTAGATCTCGAAGGGGAGCTGTCAGATGATATACCTACAACACACGGTGTTAAGCAAGGTTGCACCTTAGCAGCCACGCTTTTCAACCTATATCTGGGAGATTTCCTAAGATAGGTAGTACAAGGCCAAATGAATGACATTAAATTGGGTTTAGCGAGGCTTGGATTGCTGGGTTATGCCGACGACCTCCTCTTGTTAGATTATACCCCAAAAGGACTTCAAGTAAAATTGAATGAACTTGAAAATTTTTCCAAAGTGAATGATTTAGTTATTAATATTGATAAAACTAAAATTATGAAGTTCGAATATAACAATGAGAAGACTAACAAGAATCCAATATGGCATATAGACAAAAGAAGGTTCGAAATTGTAAATGAATATAAATATCTGGGTATCATAATTGATAACAAACTTAAATGGGAAAAACACTGCACTGAAACTAAAAGAAAGTGCATGATTGCTACTATGGCTCTAAGTAAATTTATCAGCTGCCAAGGAAATATATCCATCTGTACTGTGTTGAAACTTTACTCTGCAAAAATAGTTTCTTGTATGGTGTATGGGACTGAAATATGGGGATGCTATTTTAAAAATGAGTTAGAGAAATTTTAAGCTAAAGCTTTACATTTTTTACTGAGGATGCCCAAAAATGTGTCATATGAATTTATACTTTTAGAATGTGAAGTGAATAGTGTTAACAGCCGAATCTAAGTTATGACTACTTTGCTATATACCAAATTGACAAGACTCAACAATAATAAAGTTAATGGAACAATTTAGAAATGGAGAGCATAACGTTAATTTCATAACATTATATAGATGGAAAGGGCTGTATCAAAAATGGACAGAGAATGATACTTCCAGCTGGTTGCTAATGAGTATTGCACAGATAAAAAGAAAACTGAAAAAGAAGATATATGAATTGGACTGTGATCAAAGGGTAGTCAACTTGCCGACCAAAGCAAACAGTGTTTTTTTTCTTGAACATTTAATAACAAGAGACAGTAAACCTTCTTACCAAAATGCATACCCAGAAAGTAATACTATCAGATCCTATTTGAAGTTTAAATTTAACATATGTAATGTAATGACTATATTTGGAGCCAAGAATAACATCCCGAAAGATCTTAGGTACTGTAGATTGTGTGGGACAAACATATTAGAAACTCCCTATCATATTTTATGTGAGTGTGAAAGTCATCTTCTGAAGTACAATAATAAGTATATATGTAATGGTTTTGACATGTGGCAAAGATTTCTTGGTGGACATGATATGAATTTAATATTTTATATGATGAAATTTTATGGGATGTGGAACAAAGTGTATTTTAACCGTGAGACGTGATGATTTTACATGGTTATGTGCAAAACATTTCTTTGTTATAAGCATTTTATTAAATATATATACAATTAGTACAAGCTTCCCAGTGACACTGTATGTAGAGCATGCAGTCTTTGCTATCCTGGATAAATCAAATCAACCCTTTCCACCCAACGAGCTTTGGGTTATGAGGTGATACAATCCAATCGCTCCATTAACATAGTGAGGTGTCACATTGTTAATCCAGCAACATTTCTTGCAGACCCAGTACAGCCAGTTGACTACATAAATGATCGCACTACTTATCAAGAGATCTTAGATGACCTAACCCATGTTATAGAAGATCTTAGAGGAAGGAGTTATCATTTGGGTTGATGGGTCATCAATGGACGATCAGAACATGCATTACAGGCACACAGGGCCAGCAGTGGTATGATATTTGGAGGGGAAGTTTGAGATAATGGTAAACATGAGACTTCGATTACATTATTTCACACAAGCAGCTGAACCTGTGGCATTATTAACTGCTGTAGAAATGTCAAAAGGATGTTGTGCCAGCATCTACTCAGATTCAGCACATGTCACATCAACAGTGCACTCAGGGTTGTCCAGATGGAAGAGGAGAGAGTTTAAAAAATCAGATGGCACACCCGTGCAACATGCATATTTACTTTCCAGATTCATAAAAGCACTGACCCTTCCTTCAGCATTAGCAGTAATGAAATGTCCAGCCCATACAAAAAGCACACACTTAATATCTCAGGGCAATGATGTAGCAGACACGTCAGCAACAGAAGCAGGATATTTACCACACATTACAGAAAAGGTTCCCATGCTTACTTACATTCCACGACAGCAAGTACAAATGACTGAACCCTACAATGCCCTATCTGTGGCATAAATAATAGAATTACAGGGATGTGCCCCTCAGGAAGAGCAAGCACTATGGATTAAGAGAGGGTGTTATTTATCCTCCATAGATTTAATATGGAGACAGACCTTTCAGGGAAACCCATAATGCCCCAGGATGTACTTACAATTGCCCTTGAACAATTGCATTACCCAGCACACACCTCCAAATAGTACATTGCAGCCGATCTACAAGAAGATTGGTTTATCTGAAATTTACAGGAACACGTGGCAGAGTGTGTTCCTAATTGTGTGACTTGCCAGCATTATACCCCTGGTCACATGTGGAAAACAATTAAGGCCCCATTGCCCAACTATTCAGGCCCTTTTTGACATCTCCACATAGATTTTGTAGCTACGCTTAACAGATGCAATAGTTTTTGCTATTTGATTGTTGTAGTGTGCCCATTCTCCCATTGGCTTGAAGAAGGTCCCTGTGCCCACCGTGGTGCCAAATCTGCAGCTAAATTCCTCATGTGAAAGGTGTTCCCACAACAGGGTAATTACGATATGTTGAGATCCGATAACGGGCCAATTTGTTTCAACAACCTCTTCAAAGAAATCACTTCCTTATTTGGCATAAAACATAAATTTAAAGAACGCGTCCTCGGGTCCTGCCCTGACCTTAGCCATCCCTGATAACTACTCCATTATCAGATGTGATAGGGACACCAATCAAACCAAGGGAGGTGAATTAGCATTCATATTCAAGAGTTTGCTTAATCTAAGAGTTGCCAACACCCTACAGCTGCCATCAGCTGAACTAATCTCTATTAAATGACCGATGTCACCCAACCACACTGTTTCAGTACATCTCATACACAGGCCACCCGGCCCCACCTCCACTTGTGGAGAGGATATCTCATCCATCCTAGCCTCTAGCACCAAGTCTAAATCTCAAATCATCGTACTTGGCGACCTCAATTTGGGATACCAGGATACGAATGATGCCAAAGCCAGTGAAGTAGCCAGTGGTCTGGCTGACTTCGGCTTCACCCAACACGTTAATGAACCCACCCATATCAAGGGTCGCACTCTGGATTGTGATTCTGACATGAATTGTGCACTAAAGGTAACCTCTGTGTCACCTTGTGCATGGTCTGATCACCATAATATAATATTCAAATATTCACCATCAACGCTAGCCCACCTATAATCCAACCTAGCTTGCCCCGCCCTCCTACACACATAACAAGAAGGATATTACGGTTGAGAAACTACTCCCTTTTATCCTCCCATTAGTGAACATGGCTTCCTCCACCTGCTCTGACCCCACTGTCCTAGTTGACTCTTACAACCATGCCATGCTAAAAGCGCTCAATACTATTGCCCCACTCAAATTGCGCAAACAAAAACCTCGTAACCACCTTAACTCATGGTTCACCCCCACTTACGTGAACTGTGCAAAGAAAAAAGAAACGCTGAGTCTCATTGGAAAAACTCACCTACTCTAGCCAAAAGAAATAATCTCACACCGCCTCCCTCACATACAAAGAAGTTATCGTAGCGGCCAAAAAAGAAGTGTACAACATTAGCATCACACAAGCACAATCCAACACCAAGCAACTCTTTAAGATCCTCAAGGAATTAGAGTCCCCAGTCGCTCCACTTGATACTTGTACCCCGGATGCTGAATGGTGCTCCAGTATTCAAAAAGCACTTCTAAACAAAATTGCCTCGCTCCAAGGCAAAATGAATATAAAAAAAAACCACCTCTCGGATCCAGCGGGCAACCCTCAGTCCTATAATACCCCGCTCCTAAGCATCTCTTCAAACCTTTCTGCTTCTCTCCCCTTACCATTAAGGAAGTCGAAAACATCATCATGAAGCTTAAGCCCTCCAACTGCCAAGGTGACGCCTGCCCTGTGCCGGTCATAAAGGAAGCAGCACATGACCTTGCCCCATTTATTACCTCCTTTATCAATGCCTCATTCAAATCGGGCACAGTACCTGACAACCTTAAGGATTTGTGGGCCATCCCTCTAATTAAAAAACCTAACCTTGACCTGAGCAATCCTACCAACTACAGGCCCATCACCACGGTCCCTTATCTACTCAAAATTTTGGATCGGGCAGCCTATCTACAAATCCAGGATTACCTTGAGACTAACAATCTATTAGGGCTTAGACAGTCTGGCTTCCGTCCAAGACACGGCATGTAGACAGCCCTGATTGACCTTAAAACCCAAATCGAGGACTTGAAACACAAGGGCAAACAAGCTCTCCTGCTCCTCCTCGACCTCTCAGCTGCATTTGATTTGGTCGATCACCAAATCCTCTGCCACCACCTTAAGATTGCCGCTCACTTCTCTGATGCAGCCACCTCCTGGGTCAGCTCCTTCCTGGCAAATAGATCCATGAGGGTCTTCTTCCCCGTAGCCGCTGCTGACCCAGCAAATGTCCCTTGCGGAGTCCCACATGGCTCTTGTGTATCGCCCACGTTGTACAACGTGTTTACTAAACTGCTCTTTGATATTCTTGACTATCTGGGTGTTTCTTACACTAATTATGCGGATGACACCCAGATACTCACCCCCATCTCTGGCGACTATGTAACTGATGTCAACGCACTCAACGCACTCAACTTAATGATGAGAAAACTGAGTTACTCATCCTTGGATCACAGTCTAAACTTAGGAAACTTGACCCCAAATACAACTCCTTCATTATTGATGGAAATGTCTTCAAAGTCACCAACGTCACTAAAACACTCAGAATCTACCTAGACTCCACTCCCTCTCTCAATAGACAAACTAACTCAGTAGTCTCAGCATCATAGTATACTTGTAAACTCATCACAGCTTGTCGCCCTTTCCTGTCAACGGACAACTGCCTGACACTCGCCAGAACCCTGATCATGACCAGAATTGACGATTGCAACGCCCTTTACTAAGGGACTAGTCAAAGAAACCTTGATAAACTCCAGGTCACCCAGAACAATGCCATTAGGGCTGCTCTTAACGTCCCCAGGCGCTCCCACATCTCCTCCACCAGGCGCAACCTACAGTGGCTACCTATTACACATCGCATTTCCTTCATATACTTGTTCTAACCCACAAGGCTCAGAATAATGCTGCTCCTGCGTACCTTTCCACACGCTTCACTCAACATGCAGCATCCAGACCCCTGAGATCTGCACAAGCACACACACTAACCATTCCTAGTTTCAGGCTTCAGACAGCTAGAGGCTCGAGTTTCCCAGTCCTGCCGGCCAAGCTCTGGAACTCCCTAGCCAATGATCTCAGAAATGTTCCATCCACCCAATTTTTTTTAAATGAAATTAAACAGTGGCTTCATGAATAGGACACAATTGTCCCCGTTATGTAACTCATGCAGCTGCTACCCTCAATACTGGTTACTCACTGTATATAATGTATAGGTAGACCGATTGGACATTCTGTGTAATTATTTCCTTTTCATGTTCTTATTTTTGATGTAAATATGCTTATACAATGTAACATGTACCTATATTTGTAACACTTATCTGTAACTACATTTTTCCAAACATGCGCCCTGATTGCCCTTGGGCTGGGTGGGCAATACAAATAAACAAAATACAAAATACAAATACAAATTGTGTTCATATTACCACTCCAAGCCAATGGTGTAGTGGATCATCTCAGTGGCTTATTAAAAGACTGCTTTGCAAATATGTGGGAAACACTTAACAAGATCTGGCTGCATTGCTTACCTTTAGCTCTATTTGCTTTACTTAACCAGGCGGGTTCTGATCATCATTTAACCCAACACTAAATAGTTACGGGCAAGAGACTGCAAGTACCACTCACTCCTTCCCATACGGCTTCAAATGCTCACAGTTCAGCTGAGATATTGAACAATGGGTTTCAGGGCTATCTTAGGGAACGTATCCATTCTCTTAAATTCATATTCTGGCAGGTTGAAATCCATTGCCGTCAGCTAGCCGCATCAACAGCAGATGTACCAATGCCACAAGGGGAACCATCACTGTTACAGCAACCTCAACTTTACCCAGGCGACCAGATGTGCATCAAACATTTCACCCTCAAGTGCCACCAGACGCATTTTATTGGTCCCTTCAAAGTGATGTATGCTACACTGCCATGAAGGTTGATGGCTGAAAAGTATAGTGCCACATATCCAATGTATGGAGGACAAAGGCAAGACCCCCTTTCCAGGGGGAGCAACAAGGGAAGTACCTGTTTGCAAACTCTAACATGTTTACCTCAATTTGTCTCTTTAGGTGACCAGACTCTCTTTTTTTAAACCTGCAGCAGACGAGACATAGAGGAGTAATGCAATATATATTAAGTTTGATTGTTGTTTTCTTTTTTTCTCTCTTCCTTTCCTTTGGTTTCGAAATGGATGGGGATTTGTACAACATAGTGCTAATGATATAGATATATAAGGAAAAATGAATAGGTCCATTACCAAGAGCAAAAGGATGCGTTGAATTCAGAATTGGTCTTATGCAGTACTAGGGATGAGCATCAGACTGACACCAAAAACATGTGGTATAACCACATGAGGGCAGTAGGAAGAGAGAGGGCAAATAATACTTGTTATGTCTTCTCCTTGATTCCACATGCGACAGGCATACACATGCCTTTTGTCCCACCGGAAGTACAAGCACATACACTGCTCAGCGCTGCTTCCAGGTGGTTTGTTCGATCTTGCCAGATCCCACACTCTCATACCCACCATCCCACTCTGATTCCCATTTGCACTCCCCATGTTATTTTCTTTCTTTCTTTCTTTCTTTCTTTCTCTGTGCTACTTTATATATTTATTTAATTCCACCCTCACATTTTAATTATTTATTTTCCTCAGACTCTACTGATTTGTTTTGGCTTCCCCATGCTCGCAGCCTTATCCTTCTGCCCCTTGACCCGTGTGGTCTTGCATCCCAATTCCCTCCCTTGTCCTCCTCCTGCCCCACTCGGCCAGTGATTGGCCTCCCCAGCAAGGAAGCAACCCTCTTTATAGAGGACTCCAGGGCATCACGCTTTCCATTGTATTCCCATACAATGTATGCAGCATTCCCTCTACCAACATGGCTGCCATAGGTATGCAGTGCCTGTGCGAATGGCACCATTCCATTCTTTCACCAGAAACTCCAACTTCCGAATGCAATGTAAATGGATCATTGCAGACGGTAAGCTGAGCTGCTGAGCTGCCGCCACCGCCACCACCACCCAAATTATTATTATCCCAGGAATTACACCCATGGTACTAATAGTAATAAGCCCCTCACTGGGAGGGGCATTACTGATTGAGGTAATGACCCAGGGCCTTTGTTAAGGCCCTCGCGTAACTATGGGCCCCAGAGAATTACCTGACTCAGTAATGCCCACCTGGCTTAGGGCTTATTGCTTAAGTGACTTACTCAATGCCAGCAAACTACCGATCAAGACACCATGAGGAATTGAGGCTATTACAAAATCATGAATGAATTAACCCCCTGTGATAAATTGCTATCTGGCAAGGGTGTGAAAGGCCTACTTTTTTTTTTTATTAAACAATTAAATTATACCGGAAATTCCATCTCTGAAAGGGAAATCTGCTGGCCAGATTCCCCTTTCTTAAGCTTGATGTCAACAGCATAGTGTGTCCTTGGGTCAGGCTGCATCAGTGTCCTGATTTACAGCTGTTATGAATTGTATTCTGCTTTGCAGGAGTACAAGGATGAGTAGGGGAAAAATGGCCCAATCAGCCCCCACACTTCTACATACCAAAACACAATTGCAATCATATAGGTAAAACAGGGAGAGTTAAGAGATATACCTCCTTCGCCTTTTGTGGTAACATGGGCCGAGGGAAGGCTATGCTCTTATGAGGGGTGTGAAGGTGAACCACTAGTGACCCAAAAAGCACATTATCACAGTCCAAAATAAAGGCAATGTCCAATCAGGGTCGTATACAAATATATACTTTAATGAAACACATCATCTGCATGTAGAACAAATAGAAAACACTGTACACAAATCAACCCAAAAGGAATAACATAGAAGATGTGACAGACTGGAGAAAGTAGAACTCTGAGTGTAGTTTCAGGGGTAGTAGGTAATTCACTAGCCAAAAAAGGACATCTTTGATGAAAACAGGAGCGATCATGACCTACCGAGTATCTAAGGTCCAAGTGGACTGAGGGGGCAGTTCAGGGACAACAGTACCTATATTCAGTTCTTGGTGGGCTAACAAAGTCAGCCCAGGTGTCGAATATATATGCAAGCGGATCAAGCTCAGTTGGATCATGTGGGCCCAAGCAGCAAGCAGTTGCTCAGTGTGGTAGAAAGGCATTACTCAAGGATGCAGGTCATGGTGGTTCCAGGAATACTTCCCAGTTAGTCAGCCAAGTTGGGCTTTAGCTTCCAGGAGGATTCAATGAGTGACTCTCCAGAGGTTCAAGTAAGTGGGCAACTGTCATCGAAGTTGTGATCTTGGAAGTGTTGATGTGCAATAGATGATGCAGCAGTGCAAGAGTTACCTCGGTCGAACCAGAGGTGTGTGACACTCCCAGTGATTTGGTTTGGGATCGGCATCAAGCAGTTACTTCCCGCGTTAGCTAGGACACGATGCAGTGTCAAGCTGGTTCAAAGTGCAATCAAGTTGGAAGTGATGTGGGAGTGCAGCCACCAGTGCTGTGGACTTCCTTCTTGTTCCAGGTGCGGTGAACATGGAGCGACTGATTTGGTATGGTAGAACAGGGAGCTTTGGCTGGTCTGAGCCTCCAGTGGCTGTGAGGCCCACTCAGGGGAACACGAGGAGAGGATGGTTCAATTCAGTGTCTGCTCTCCCAGCTCAGGAGATTCCACTGAAGAGTGGTGGGACCGATCCACAGCAGAGGTCACTCCAAATGTTTACTTGGAGTGGGTAGGGAACAGATCTTCCTTCTGTCTTGGATGATTCCTTCTTCGCCTCAGGCTGTGGGCTTTGGAATGTGAAAATATTTCTGTGGGAATTATACAACAGAGGCCTAATTCTTGGGACAAGGCTTTCATATTGTGTGCTACCAAATCACCCTGCCACATACCTGGCAGTATTGGAGACCCTAAAGGGAGTGGTACAAATGATACCCAATTCATTAAATGGCAAAACTATTCACTTAAAATAATATTCAATAATATTCACAAAGCCTATATTTTCCTTTACATTTAAAACATTGCACCTGCATGTTTACATCAGCATCTCTCATAGTTATCCCAGCCACATTAAATTGATATCACACATGTGTCAGCTCTGTGGGCCCAGTTCAGCTGTGGAAGTGTTATGTGTATTCATTCCAGACAAGGTTCCCGCTGCCCACTGGCAGGACTATAACTTTCGTGCATCGTTATTCCTTTGTAAAGGTAGCAAAGACCCTTTCTCCAGAGACAGCCACTCCAGAGAAAACTGGCCCATGAGAAGGAATCTAAGGACACAACCATTCGCCAAGGGCTAGGCCTCACACCAGGGTGATGCATTGCTAAAGGGTCTTTGACGCTATTGAGAAGGGAAAGGGGTGGTGTTAGTGTAGCCAGAGGGGGATCTGCACAAGTTTTAGAAACATATGCCATATTTTTCTCTCTGCTTCTCTTTCCTATCCTCTACAGTTCCTGTAGCACAGCGTACCTTGGGTGGGATGTCAGAAGCATAAAGTATACTTATTTCAAGAGCAGCAATTGGACCCCTAAAGCAGGCTATATTAAGCTCAATAGCCAGTCAACCTTTACCTTTAAAAGAATTGGTCTCACACCACTCCTTTGAATCACCCTTTGGACTCCAGATCTGAAAAAAGATTACAATGGACCCTGCTGGGAGAGCGGTCCTTTACAGGGTCCTCCAGTTGTGAGATGAAGGCAGGTGTTGTAAGGTAAGCTCTGTCGCCTAACCATCTTCTGGGACCATTGGGGGTGACCTCTGCTAATGGACCAAAACTGCATCTCTGACAGCCACCCTGTTGCATGGGACATAGCTATGTTGCAGGACCCCTGAAGGTGTATGCCAGCCTCCCCATGTTTGGGAGCCAGATAAAAGGCTACCCATTGGGCCTTCAGATCCTGGTGTGGAATTCACAACACCTGCAAGCCAGAACAACTGTGATTCCTGTTTTCAACATCGACCTACTGCAAGCCATGATTCAATCATGTTCAACACAAAGCAAACTATCAGTATCCTTTGACACTGCCTTTGGAGTTCATTGTTCTATAAACTGCAGTTTTTCAGTTCAGTTACATTTGCCACTGCACTGTGCCAGCTGAAGCAAGTCGTTACCTCAGCTTAAACCAATGAAGCACTGCTGCCTTGTATTCCTCGAGCACCCATCTGAAGCACCAGCCTTGTCATCACAGTTCATAGAAGTTTTATTGACCTGCAACCTCTCAGTCCTGCATAGAATCAACTCACCTGTGTATCCCGAAATCAGCTTAACCGCTGTCGATCCATGACTGATGAACCGAATCTGATGACTGCCCGATCCGCAACACCTGAGTAGACGATTCGAGACAGCATCTGCCTTCATTTTGACCCTGACTCAACACCAGTCTGCCACTGGACTACCGCATCTTTGAACTAAAGAGAACATGTAATCAATGCTGAGAAGCCTGGTGCAATGCTGCTGAATCACCAAGACCTTTGCAAAAGTAGTATTGACTGATATCAGCCCCCTGGTCCATCCGTGGGCCCTAGAGACTGGATAGATTATTTTAATCCCTTTTGAAGCTTCAAGAACATATACTTTGAACATTTGTCTGTTATTACATTTTCTCCCCTGTCTCATTACCCATAGTGCTGCATATATTATGCGCTCTTTATACAGGGGTTGGTTTTTACAGTGTTTTCTAGTTAGTTATTATTGTTCATGGTGTGTTTGATTAAAGTGTATATTTTTATAGGTAACTAAGAGTTTACAATAGCAGAATTGTGCAAACTCAAATTTACATCAATTTGATCATTAGAAAGTTTTCCAAAACATGCATCCTGTTGTCACTAGTCTTCATATACATTCAATATTGACTGCAAGTAAATTTGACAAGTTTTTTTTTAAATATAAGTCCTTCTGATAAGAGCATGTTGATTCTGAGTACAGTTAGACATAAGCATATATAAGCCGCTGGGTCAGCAGTAGATCTCAGCTTTATATAACCCACACGTGTTTCGACCTAAACTGACCTTTTTCAAGGCTAGCCAGATGTTCACGGTATTATACTCTTGAATGACTTGAATCAGGTTATTGGGATGCTCAGTATATTCTCTTGCAGTATGTATATGCTAATTGTATTCTATATAGTGGTAATTTATCCAAGTACCCAAGAGCACCGAATGACGAACTGGCGTTCGTGTACACACAAACGCTCCTTTGCCAATCATGGCCGACTTTATAAAGCTGAACATGGCTTCTTGGATGCATGGCATCTCACATACATTAATTAACAATCACCACAGCAATGTGCTGTCAAGGGGTAGACCAAGATCAACTCTCCTCCCCACCCCCCGGTGATGGCCAGATGAACATGTCACTTAGAGCTGTTGCCCCTCACCCCACCCAATATTATAAAGATGAGATGCATTAGCTACTGTGACAACGTATCACCCATACTTCAAGCAGATGCACATGCTGTAACCAAAGATGACAAAAGAAAAGTGACAGCACTGCTAGGCTGACAAACTTAGATGCATGAGACATGAAGCAAATGTGCACTCACCATAAAGTTACATAGACAAAACGTTAACTTGCATTTAAACATGAAGAAAGTTACCTGCGCTCAGTAGCCTCTTGAAAACATATCATAAACAATGTATAGGTAGAATGCAATGCTAACTATACACAAATGCAGCTCAATATCCTGGAAATGTAACAGTGGTTAGCAGCCATTTTGTCCAAAAATTAAAGCCACCAGGCACCCTCTTTAATGCAAATGTTCTCAAAGGACTTCCTGAGAGCACAACATGGTGAATTAATTAAATAATAGATCTGCGTAGAAGCTCAGGCAGTAAAATGAAGGCTTCTTTCAAGGTTGCTAAGGAAATTAGGGAGGGGTTTGCACCGAGCACACCAGGTGTAGAGTTTCTGCAGCGAAATATAATGGAAAATAAAATGAAATGGTAGGAAAACACAAGTTCAGCAGTAGCGTTGCAGGAAGGGTTTTTACTAACTAAACTTGGCATAAGGCAGAAGATAGATAAAGGAGATAAGACAGTCAATCACAGGGAAGTGAACTCGCCTGGGCACTGTGCGCTGTCTCATTTTCTTCTTCGGTGGGCAACATCTACAAGTAGTTCTCCGAGCTTTTTTTGCTGGTCAGCCCGAAATGACATTAGTGAGAGGAAGTTGTTTTTGGTGTGTGTGTAATGGTGTCTGCCCATTTAGGGCAGGGCAATTTATTTTATCCATAATGACCTGACCTATGAGTGTGATGCACGTCTCTAAATTATTGTTAATGTATTCTGTCCTAATGTTGTGAATCACAACTATAGATGGTTCTTGTTGTAAGGGCGGGGCTGCCTCTTCAGTCAGCTGTCAGCAGGGCTGAGTAGAATGGCTCTCCCATCTGAAAATGAATCTTTTTTTTTATTGTTATAGCTTAAACATATCAACTTTACAATATATAAAACATTAAACATTTTCAAAATTAAGAGAATTTAAACAATAATAAAAAACATAATCCCAAAAGATGCCAAGACAATGTTGCAAATCTCTAAATTCATCGAGGTCTCAAAAGTCTCAAAAGTCAGAACAGAGAAGAATGTGACAATAGGTTGCACGTCTAATATACATATGTAGAAAACACAAGACACACAGGGCCTCATTACACGGATGGCGGTAAGGGTTTACCGGTACCGGTATTTTACCGGTACCGGTATATCCTTACCGCCTTACTACGAGGTCCCTTTGCGGGTTGGGGAATTTAATGCCTGCTTTTTGCAGGCGTTAAAAACCAACCCGCAAAGGGACCCAGGGAGCTAATTACGGTACCGCAATTTGCGGTACCGTAATTAGCGCCTTCCCCATTCCCATTATGCCCTATGGGGCAAAAATGGGAATGGGGAAGGGCAATGGTGGAATGGGGAATTACCGCCCCGCCAACCTTGGAATGGGGCGGTAATTCCCCTTTTCGCCAAGGCGGTGCCGATATTTTACCGGCATGAACCATGGCGCTAATAGCGCCATGGTTCTCCGCCATCCGTGTAATGAGGCCCACAGTCTTACAGCCAGTTTTAAAGTCCAGTTTTAAAGTCCAGCACCTACCGCTCCAGTATTTCTTGCAGTTTGAGTTCATGCAGGAATGCCATGGCACAAATTCTCACTTTAACAGAATAGCCGCTATAAATCATGTGCCACTGAGTAGTCGAAGCTTTGACTTCATATAGGTGGACAATTGCTTTAAAGTGCTGCTGGCGCTTCAGTAAGAGTGCTTTGCACTCAGTCATTAGGTGTTGTAGATCTTCTCTTTTGGAATTGTCTTGACAAAAACAACAAAAGTTAATGATTTCATTAATAACCTTTCTGCGCATTAAAATTTGTCTAGTCAGCCATAGATTTAATCTTAAACATAAGAAATCTTGTCTAAGGACAGAGGACGGCGATTGCACCAGATATGCTTCTGGAGTGCTATGTTTTTTGTACCGATAGGCATCTGGATCACAGTCGCGATATCTTGAGCAAGTTTCACAATTAGTGGCCCAATCCATTTCATATAGTCTGGTCTTAACTTGCATAGGATTTTGAAGAAGAGTGGTAAAAGATACATCTATATCAGCCATGATCTGAATCACATAGGATCTCCATTTACATATAAACAAATCAGATGTTGTGAACACATACTCAGCTAGAACTCCCAGTACTGAGTTAGTCTCAATGACCATGATGCACTTTCTAAACAATGCAATCACATGCCAAGTGTATCTGCCAAACAAGGAGATTAGGCCCAATTCGTATCGTATTAGGGGAAGCGGTGTACAGTTTGGTAGATTTAAAACTCCTCGCCAAGAGGTACCAGAACTCTTTGGACAAGATGGGTCTTGTTTCAGTGGCGTATAACAGAATGGGCGTAGCTTTCTGTTGATAATAGATCATTGCCGGCATGGCTGAAAATTTGCCATATTTTCTTTGAATGATATTGGTTTGATACTTGGCAGTATTGACCTTATCAATAAGAAGCTGTCTGTAGATTTTAGTTGTCCCTTGGCTAACTATTTGAACACCCAAGTATGTATAGAGACGAACCACTAGTAGACTTTGTTCATTAAGGGTCCACCGTTACTTTTTGATGCAGACTTGCTGGACATATTGAATTTCATTATCTTAGATTTTTCAAGATTAATAATTAGATGATTATTTTGGGTGTATTCAGCAAGTACATCAAGTGCATTTTGGAGGCCACTTGGTGTTTTGGATATTATGACCAAGTCATCTGCATACATTAAGAATGGGATTTTTTTTTGGGCCAATTTCGGTGGATCAGTGAGAATATTTAGAAAGGCATTGGATATATCAGAAATGAAAAAACTTAAAATAGCGGATGCAAGAGTACAACCATGTCAAACTCCACGTTGAAAATTAATTGGTGCTGACAATTTTCCATCAGAAGACTGTCTAACCTGTATTGTATTGTTAAGGTGCAAATCTTTAATAAGAGAGATTAGGTACTGGGGCACCTTCGTTGTGTTAGTTTATGTACAAGCAGTTCTCTGGGAATTGAATCAAACACCGCTTTTAAATCTATGAAGGCCATGTGCAACGCTTGTTTTCTAATGTGTTGGCTGTGAATGATAGATGACAGCTGCCCAGTGCATCCAAAAGAGAGATGGTCCTGTAGTTGTTGGCCACAGACCGATCTCCCTTTTTAAAAATTGGCACAATTATTGCAGACAACCAGGAGGAGGGAATCTTGTTAGCGGCTAGAATCTGGTTGAATATTTTCTTAAGAATTTTTGCCCATAATTCATCATTTTGTTTAAAGACAAAGTTACTTAGCCCACCCGGGCTGGGGGCACGAGAGTTGTTTAGTTTTCTAATCTCTGTGAGAATGTCCACCTCATCAATAACAAGACCATCGTAGTTGGAAATCTCGATAGAAGCATAAAGTTCAGACCCTGCTGGTTTTTGATATAAGGCAGAGAAGTGCGCTATCCAATCTGATTCGCTCACACCATTAATCTGCACTGATTCTTGGGTTAGATTGTTCGCTACATTTAAGATTACCCAGGTTTGAGCAGAGTTTTTGGATCAAATACTTCTCAACATGTTTTCACTGTTGGTTTGAAGCAACTGTATTTGATGGCTGCGCATCCAATTACGATACTGACAATGCAAAGCACGAAGCTGTATCAGTTTGTTCTCACAGTTGGAGGAGGCTACAAGCTTTTTGTTTTTGCGCAACAGTGCTTTCTTAGCTTGGACCACGGGGTCAAACTTGTACCGCAGGTGAAATTGTACTTGAGAGCGAGAGTTAACCTTCTCCGAAAACACTGTGGATAGGTGGTATAATCAGTATTAATCGCCATGGTGGTATGATTGCAATTATTCAGCTGGTTATAAAAAGCCAACAAGGATTGAGGATTCAAGCTTAAGCGTGATCTCGCGTTATTGTCTGTAAGCTTGTGAGGGAAAATGGATTTGTCATTGATACAGGAACCCAGGTTAACCGACCACGCATGTACTAACATTTTGTGGTCGCTAAAAACTTGTGGTATAATATTGAAGCTTGTAGCCCCCTCAAACGTGTGTGTGTCAACGAAGGCATAATCAAGAATCGATGTACATTCTCCTCTCTGCCACGTGGTTTTTGGATTTGTATCTCCGGGTAGTGCACCATTACACATGTGTAAACCTCTATTTTTAATCATCAAAAGCCATCTTAGGCAGACCAGGTTAAATTTTGGGTTATTTTCTGGGAGTATTTTCAAGTTTATGTCGCCCATGGCAATGATATTCATAATGTCAGGGGATTGAATCTTTTCTGGTAATTAAATCCATGGTTTCCAGTAAGACGCCCACTCATTTGCGGAATTCTTTTTGTATGTGCTTTAAGGCATGCCTGTAATTGGGGGCATTTCAACAGTGCCACATGTTACAGGGACTTTTGAGATCGATACCAACAGACGATTCACTTACGAATACTTGGATGAATGACCACTATATAGAATTTAATTAGCACCAGCATCTTCACACTGCAGGAGAATACATTGAGCATCCCAATAACCTAATTCAAGTCATTCTTAAATTATGATTTTCCAAGCCAACTCAGCGTAGGTGTCTTCGATTCAGGTTAGCACCAACTTTGACCAGGAGTGACCCTAATGTTGCGAGCAGAGTTTGTGCCTCTTAACTTCCTACTTCTCCTCAGGAGATCTGGTAACGTGCCATGATTGCTGTCTTTGATGGTGTGGTCCATCCCATCAGCCCATCCTACGATGACCACTCCGCATTTTAGTTTTAAAGCCCTCGATTTTCAAATCAGACCAATCTTCTGCTTTGGACATTGAAGGCATTTACTCCTCAGATCCTCCCAAGATACTTTCATAACCTTGTGTTAGTGCATGCATGTGGATGACATTTCTCATATTACACACATTATGCATGAGAGCTGCAGAGATTCTGCCTCAATCCTTCAGATTTGTTGCAGTGATTAGATGCAAGGCTAGAAAGAAAAGCATGGCACCCTCTGAGGGACATTAATGGTGTCACTTTGCTAATTTTAAAATATGGCCTGGTTGGTGATAAACCAGCAGTGACTTACTTTCCGTAGGCCTTTCTGCATCAGTACCATTTTGGCATGCAGCAAAGAGGTACTTATAGCATTGAACGCATTTTAATTGGAGGTAAGAGGGCACTTTCTCATTATAGGGATCATGTTCTATTTTGATTGAGGCCTACTGCTCTTTATGAGAATCAGTGGGCCACCTGATGGACTTTCCACCAAAGAGAGAGTAAAGCTCTGACAATGCCCGAGGCTTGTGGCAGGGAAGCTGCTGAAAGGATCCTACTTTCCTGCCGGTGGCATGAGAATATACATTGCGTGGTGTAAGGAACTGATGGTGGCAACAGTAAAGACAGACACAAACATGGATTATTGCATTGGTGTCCTATATTAGAAAAGTTTTTACTACCGAAAACCCTATAGAATGAAGAAGGACTGGGTTTAAATGTTTAAACATTAACATGTATAGACTGGTATGGTTTGAATTACTTACCTCGGGCTTGGAGTCCTTCTCCTTAGCTTTCTTTTCTTCCGGTGGATTGGCTTCATGTTCTGTAAAAACTGCTTGCAATTAAATCAAATAAAAAAGAAAGACACAAGTGACCACACTTCAAGGCTGTTTATTAAACTTCAAAGGTAGGTTGGAAAATCTCCTAATCTACCCTAAATCTAAGATGGGGCAAGCGTCGACCATCAAGTAATAATAAGGCAGTCCTAGTTGTGTTGTGTCAAATAAAAGGGCCTATACTAAGAAAAAAAACCTTTTGCCAATCCTTACGCTAAATGCAAAAAAAGGGTTTGGGATAATGTTCACAAGAAAAGAAAGAAGTGTTCAAAAGAATAGCAGGATAGCTTGGGTAATTGGCATCAGCTCCCTTCCCCATGCTAAAGATACTTGGGAGTGTTTTAAAGTGCACAAATGATATGTCACAATGGGGTACTTGAGGTCTCCCTTCCCCACATTTGCAGCACGGGACAAGGTGGGACTTTGGAGCACAGCACGCACACGAGCTAACAGTTCAATTTTCAGCGATCAGGGCACTCAGTCTCTTGCCACTGTGGAAAGATGTACTCAAATAATAAACAAAGAGTTCTTTTTCACAGATACATTTGGTGATGTCTTTCACCTCTGGATCCCCCTCTTCTGGGCGCAGATTCTTAGAAAGTTCTTAATCAACGCCAGAACCTCAGATAGTTATCTTCTCCTGCTTTTGAGGGTCTGTCAGGTTCAAAATATCAAAACAATAGTTCAAGGTTCCTTTCTTTTTGCACGCACTCTTCGGGTGATAGTTGCTCACTGCTTGGATCTCCCTCGTTCGGGCTCAGACCCCTTTAGCGTTCAAACATCTTCAGGTAAGGACTGTTAAGCCCTTGCATCCCCCTTGTTTGGGCTCAGACGACTCTCGACTGTTTGCCTCCCTCGTTTGGGTTTCACTATACCGTTCTTCACAAGTCTGTTGGTTTTCACAAATCTTCAGATGAGGACTATTCACCCCTTGGATTCCCTTTGTGTGGGCTCAGATCCCTCTCGACTGTTGGCCTCCCTTGTTCGGGTTCACTATGGCTTTTCCTTGGTTCACAAATCTTAATGTCTTTTTAAACAATTCTTCAAGCTTTGCCCCTTTCTGGTGGCATCCCTCTGCCGGGTTCACTCTTGACAACTTTTACTACACAGTTCCCTGTTGACATCTTTCGGTCGGGTTCACTTCTGTCAACACACTGTTCACAGGGACTTCAGGCTTTGCCCTTTTTTGTCAGCATCCCTCTGTCGGGTTCACTGTTGCCAACTTTATTAATCATGCCTTTCTCAATCACCTGTTGGTCAAAGACTTTAGACTGTATAGAGGATTTTGCAAGACCCCTGTATGACCACTTTGACCGTTCCTTTACAGCCTTCCCGAGGCCTTCTGGCATTAGCAGTTTCAACAAACACGGGATTGACCCGAGTCTCTCGAGAAAGCACCCAAATTGTGCCGGATTCCTCTGCAGCTGGTCTCCCCTTTATTTGAACAGTTCATTGAACTTCCCTTAAATTGCTCATTTGCGGCTTTTGTTTAACACAATTCGGTTTTCTTATCGGTTCTCCCCTTGACTCACCGGCTGTGATGAACCGCTTGGCTTTTCAGAATATCAGGAGTCACGGCCAGTACCATGGTAGCAGGCACCTCCCTCGGTCATGCTTATCAGCGTAGGCTTGCTTTGTGTACCATTGACATCTGCTACAACATACTTGAGCTATTGTCCGCGGTCTTACAATTCCTTCTGTGGAGGTTTTGTGGGTCTGGGTCGGAAACAAGCAAGGTCGTGTCTTTCCTTGTCAGCCTCTCGATATTCACCACCTTTTCCTCCTCTTGAACTGCTGTGCTTGGATAGCTGTCCCATTGTGTGGTCTAACTTGCTCATCATGTGCTCTTGTGCTCTACCTTGTATCCCTGTGGGGAGGAGAAAGGGCTGTCAGGTGTGTGTGATTCTGGTTGATTGCTGACTCTGCCTGACCCTTGTGTCGGGACATGTCAGGTAAACAGTTTCAACATTAGTCCACTGTCCATTTTTGAGTATCCTACAGGGTAGGATGGAGAAAAGGTGTTTTACAGGATTATATTCCTCGAGCTATGGGTTTGGGTAAGTTCGGAAGAGTGAGATTGATAGGGGTTGTGGAAATGACCAGAGTTTTTATCGTGACATGAACAGGCAGGATTTGGGAATGGTGGTGTGTTGTCAATGAAGTAAGCTGGAGTTTCAGAAAAGAATACTCAAAGTAAGGTGGAGAAGAATGATTGGGTCCACCAAACAACAAGGAGGTAAGGGGGAAGTAAACTGTTTGACCAAACTAACCCCCTAACTTAGATACACCTAAACATCATAAACTACAAAATTGGTCAACAGTGTGTCGTCACAGGTGGGGGAATGTCCAACCTCCTCTACGGAGAACCTGAATGAGAAAGAGTTCCTAACTCTACACGGTTAGTGGCCACATTTACTAAAGAGCTTTACAGCGTCCTTAAACGTGGAGTGAAGCAACTTAAACAATATAATCACATATACATTTTATTTTAATATTCAATAATCATTAAGAATCACAATTAAAATGACAGGGGGACATAACTCATGTCACAATTTAATACAAATCTTCGGTGCAGTCCGTAAGAAATTGCACAAAAGCAAAAAAAACACAAAAACCCAAAACACAGCTTCAACAACATAAGCACACAGGCCAAAAACAGGAAAACAGGAAGTCTGGGAGTTGTGGTTTTGAATGTACCGGGGTTTGGGTTCCTGTGGAATTTACCAGACATGGAGGGGTTGTTGGATTTGAATAAGGGAGATTCTTTGGGTAGAAGGGAGGTAGATGTGGAACAGCCTATAAAGGCTCTGGTGACTTGGTTCTCCTCACATTCTTCTTCGGTATAGTGCTATAGTACCGCGTCTCACCTGGGGCATATCCCCAAGCATAACCTTGGGCTCTGTCACAGTTTATTACACGGCACACACCAGCTAGGGAAGTCCTTCCCCTACAATGGATGTGGCACACTATAAAACGCTGTTTATTCTTTTATATAGTATGGATTCTTTTGAGTAGGCCTCCAACCCGTCTCACACCCAACCTCCACAAACTCCCCGTGCCACAATGGACTAGGACCCAGGCCGGTGTGTATCAATAAGATATTTATTAATTTGTTATTTAATGAAAAAGGAAAATCAACCAACTGCACATCCACTAATGTTGTGGCAACACAAAATGCAATAATCTCTACAAAATAACCAGGTTAAGATATACTATTACAGTCAATTCAGTTTGTTTAATGGCAGAACAGCTTAACACCAAGTGATATAATATGATAGGTTATTTATAACGCACTTAATACCCAGAGGTTTATAAGCACGGACCCGGGGATCAAGCCTGTGTTGCTCTGTGTCGTATTGTTTTCAAGGCGAGCACATTGCCCCTGAGCTATACTCAGCACCAACGGTTAAGCACTCCCCCCGCAACAATGGAAAAATTGGTTTTCTATGATTCAATACTACTGCTATGGGACAGCACACAAAGGTGTTTTGGGCTTCTTACATGAGAGAACAAATAGGGCTTCGAAACTGACTAGTTAGCACACATAGGACAACCAATTTTAATACAGGAAGCACATGAGAAGTAAAAGTCAAAAATAAAAGGAATTATAATTCGAATCCGTGATCAGAGTATGATAGAGGAAGAAATATAGAATAGGAAAAACGATTTTTCAAAGGTGAAAAGAAATATTCAGAAAAACAAAATTGCAAATCTCACTAAATTTTGCTGGAAATGATAGGCAAGCTCAAAACCATGAAAAATGAAAGAATGCAATACCACATCCACACACAGAATCTGATGGAGGAAGCGGAATAATGTAGGAAAAATGCTTTTTAAAGGATGAAAAGAACATTTTAGAAAAATGAAAATTGAAATCACATTAACTTTGCTACGGCTGGAAATGACACACACGCTTTCAACAATGAGAAAGGGACATAGGAAATAAGTTTTTTAGTGAAAATGACAGGGGCAGCTAACAGGTAGGCTTTGGACATAGGGATTACTCACAATGGGAACAATGATTTGGGGTTAATAGGACAGATACAAATAGGAATGACACTGGCAAATGAAAATCTGCTTAGCAGGGCATAATTTAGACACAGGGACAAATTCGGGTTTCAGCTCTTAATAGGAATTATTCTTTTGAGGCAACACTTTAATGACTATAACAATTAAATAAAAACACTAGACAAGGATGGTTGGTTTCGAATTTCAACAATCCAGATCCTTGAAATTCAATGGGGGAATTAATTGATTTACCTACAAAAATGCTAAGGATTTACACAGTCAAATGAGGGGTTTTTCAAAGGAGATATGCTAACATACATAGGCAAACCAGAGATTATTCTATGGGGAGATGGATGAACTACATGGGCAATTTGGAAGCACTATTACAAAAATAAAGAGCTTATGCAATTTAGGGCTGGGTTTTTGCTACTAACATTGCACGCCTTTGTTTAAGATTCAGGAAAGCCAGCTGCATCTCAGGACACTCTGGAAAGAACGGGCAGGGGTCTGGTGACTGCACTCTCAAAAATGGTAAGGTGCAGTAGCCTTTTCTCCGTCCTCCTTTTATCTGTCTTCCCCGGTTGTTGTGTGTCCCTGACCTAGTACAGTCCCCATTATATAGCAGAAATGACATCACTAATTTACAATCTAGGGGAAGTACCCTTCTCTACTGCTAGGATTGGACAGTTTCTTTTTCCCTCTCCACCGCCCCCATCAGGATTGGTTTAGGGATTTTGGAGTACCATCTGACTTTTTCCACTTTAATTATCATCCTTTGTTCTCATTTCAACTTTTTGGAAAAAGCTAGTTATGTATCATAACTTCAGAATTGTACTAGCCACTGCAATATGAAACATATATTCAGTTTAATTGATGATGGGGAATTAAACAAGCCAACTGTCAAATCCGTACGATGTAGTATGGCCATTTCTCACCTTTTTGTCATCTTCATAAAGTGTACAACAGTTATGACTATGTAAGTCATCAAGCATATTCCCAATTTAATTTTTCATCTTTTCACCCACTTTTGCATTTGTCACGTGTCCAGGTCAGCCAGAAACCCAGTCTAACTGGCCATTACAGTTCCCATGTATCTAGGGAAATGCAATTTATATTCCCAAAACCGCCTTGGAATTACTTGAACAATGGCATAAAATGTAAATCAATCCTCAGTCTGATTGCTGCGCAAAAGGCCTCAAATGAATAGTCTTTTACATGAATTGTGAATTTGTTCAATGTGTGGAAGGGCCACATCATCCCTGACAGCCATCTGTCTTCATGGGCTCAGCCTGTGACCAGAGTTTTCTTATAAGTCTCTTTGAAGTGGTGTGGGCTCTTTTGAAGTGAGTGCAACAAGGGCTCACACCTTTTTGTCACGCCTTAGCCAAGGATTGCCTTCTTTTGAAATCTCTGTTCTCCTGCTGGCCAGTCCGCAGAGCAGGGAAGTTTGACGCCTCCAACAGCATCACATTTTATTGCTGGGTTGTTAGTTAGGAGGTGCGACATCCAGCTGGAAGTGGGGCATTTCATTGTGAAGTTTAGAATTCAGCCAGAACAGGTTTTTCCTAAAGTGTCCCTTCACATGTTTACATGAGTTTTGTGGGTGAAACATAATATACATTTGCTTTGGTCACCCCCACACATAAGGTTTTGCTTTCCTGACATTTTCCTGTGAGCAGTGATATCGTTTTCCATTGTGGCTTTTTTTAAGCCGTTTGTATTTTCAAATACCTGTGCAGGCCGGTTTGCTTTGAATGTTTAAAAATCCTGTTTTCCATTTCACAGGATTCTTTGATTCCTCCTTCTTGGGCAAATTACATTGCTGCTGGTCCATTGATAATGACAGCTAGGCGCCTTTCCCCATGGTTCTTTAGATGTACATGAACAAAAAGAAACACCCAGGCTGTTTTTGTTGCAGTGTTTACATTCTTGCCACCCATTTAAAAATAAAAGCAAAACCCAGGCCGTTTTTGGATACAGTGTTTTAATGACTGCTGTTCATGCAAAAGGAACTTCTGTTTGGGGCCTTTAAATGCACTCCACAGCTTCCCTACCGAGGTGACCCTCCCTCACTCATCCACCCCCAGGGTTGGGATCTGAGAGCACCAGCCCTTCTGAGACCATCTGATTTATGGATTCTCAAGGTCTACTGGGAGAATACCCTCATGGTTTCTCACAGCGGTTGCTATGCATCAGATATTCTGCACCGGGATTGGACATAGAGGCTGAGGAGAGTGTTTTAAAAGAAGGTTACAGCAGTCTGTCAGTATGTTCCTTTCTGTGAGAGAGATGTATAGAAGAGCTGGGAGATCTCCCAGGCCCCCAGTTGGGCAGCCTTGAGGCCTTTGCATGAACCTTGTTGGAGATGAGAAAGTCTGGGCATCAGCTGGGTACCAGTGAGGTTATTTTGCATGTGAGCTCCAGGCAGATGAATAATCCTGACTGTCAAGGTCTGGCTTCTGAACAAGAGCTTGGGTAGACAGATATATAGTGATTGCAGTCATGTTGCCTGAACAATGAGAGTACCTCTAGAGGGCTACATCTATTTACTGATATCCTTGGCTCCTTGGGTAGAATGGGTACTCATGTTTAGCCCATGTGAATACCAGGTAGACAGTGAGGGCCATATATTCACAAATTATCTTGGGTCCATAGTAGCTTAGACCAGGTGGGTCCTTGAAAGTGTCCTTCCTCAGTGAATCCCCCGCTGGGGTTTAGGTAGTCTCACTGGGTGACGGATCTATGCTATCACAGGGGGCAATTGGAATGTGGGGCTGCAAGGAGGGATCAGTGATAATGACCAAGGTCCAGAATATAGGGGAGTGGTGTTCTGAGTAATCTCACATAAGCAGTGCTGTCTCTGAGGGAGGTGTCATGGGGTATCAACACTGCATTTGGGTGGGAAGCGTGTTGATTCTAGAAGGAGGGAACTGAGGCGATGGCTAAACATGCGAAGGGGGAGACCATCCAAGGGTTACTGGTATTGGTATTTCAGGGTTCTGGGATACTACGGTGGAATGCATGGATGTTTGGGTTGAAGGTCATGGAGTCTTTGTCCTGGGATTCTTGACTGAAATATACATTGTATAAAAAAAGAGATGAGCCCTGTCAATATTGCATGTGCTTCTCTCTTCTGCTTGACCCGCGCAGCCAGCTCCCTTTGCAAATTTTACATGTAGACAGTTTCGCCTAGGAGGCACAATGCTGACTCTGGCTGCACAGTTCACTGAAAGCCCTCCGTACCTAGGACAGGAGTGGGTGCTGTAAATGGGCTCTTTTGCAGGTAATTTATGCCTCCCCCTCTTCCTGCTGCACCTCCTGCTCCTTAGCTCTATCACCAAGATTGCAGGCATGATATTCTGACTCCTTCTCCTTTTTTCACTCAGTGGTGTTGCCCACTGCATTTATTGAGAAAGGCCTCCTCCTTTAGCATTGATCAGAGCCCCCATGCCTATCATAATCCCGCCCCTTCCCTTCTCACTGAGAACAAAGCCCTGTAGAGAAGCAGCACCATGATATGAGACTAATCCTTTTGAATGGGTGTGCTCCTTTGATACCAGGGCACAGAACAGCTGCCTCAAGGATCAAAGAGGAGGCCCAGCCCTCCAGTTTCCTGTCCGGCCCTTTGGCAGGCTGGTCCCGCCTGACCAGAATGCACATCACCTTTCACAGGAGAACCGAGTCACAGGAACGGACACATTTGTGAAATCGATTGGAATGCGGGTGCTGTGATCATAAGTGGTACCAAGCACTATGTCTAATAGCTTTATTTGAGAGATTATCCTGACACCATCATGGGCTACTTATGATCATCGTCGTTTGGTTACAGGGGTGCTTATTTTATATGCCGGCCTCTGCGCGATAGAAGTTTTTCTGTCACTGTCACATCTGTGACCTCGGCACTGACTCAGCGGTTCAGGTTTCAAAAAGATACTCTATTCGTATTTACTCATATGGAGTTCTGTTCTCATATTCCAGAAAGTTGCAGGATTTGAGTGCAACGTAAAAGAAGTCTATGTGAAAAAATATTTAGAATTAAAAACAACTAGCCACAGAGAAATAAAGTTTGACTTGACTTAATGTGGGGAGAACAGGGAAGAAACAGGGTAGAAATAAAAACAAAACACGCTCAGTAATGTCTCTATTAAGACATAACGCAAGGTTGCGGAAGATTGAACCCAGAGCACCTGAATCCCAGGCAAGAGTTGCCACCTGTGGTTCAGCAACACTCTGGGGATGATGCACGTCTGAATACTGAATGCTGCCCCCGTCTGGACAGGGCACGCAGGTGCTCCAACCACTGCTGAAGGACAAAGGGGCACCTAGTCGAGAAATAATAGTGAGATGTGATGTGATTGGTGATTTATAACACCCTTAATACCCAGAGGTTCCTAATCGCAGACCTGGGGATCAAACCTCTGTTGCTCTGTATCGTCTTGCTTCCAGGGCGAGCACGTTGCCCCTGAGCTATCTTTCGCCTCCATAGCACTCATGCATCCGAGGAAAGAGTGGGGCCCAAATATTGCTTAGATGCATTAATGAGATGGCCCTTTAGGGAAATAACAAACAACATTGATATGTAGAAATGTTGCTCTTAAATACAGTAGCTTCAGCACTCAGATATGCACGTTGTAACCCTAGTGTAGCTACTTTCCATGTTTAATGTGGGGTGATGTCGATATTTGAGGCCCAGACATCTCATCGGCTTTGGGAATGGCCCTGCATTCATTTCATGAGGGAGGCAGGCGTCATCTTTTTCATTTGTCATGGGCGCGGTGGCCGTCTGCAGACGCATGGATGCTGCCACTCCGTCTCTGCCCGCAGGATGTCGCTGCCGGGTGCTTCCCGTTGCTGACGCACGGATTGCTGCGCATCCATCTGGCAATGTGTGCAATCGTGCTTAATTCTGGTTTTCCAGAAGCAGAAGTGCACAATTATTTTATGGGTGGTTTGTTTGCCAAGTAAAATTATAGGGGAAAAATGACTGATATCCCAAGCGTGTTATTTCCTCAGGCATGTTTTGAATTCCATTTAGATATAATTATCGTGTTTATTGTTGTTGCTTGGAACAGCTAGTAAGATATCTGTTTTGGTATGATATTATGTGACAACAGAAGCCAAATGGACATGGCAGCATGACTGGTTGCGCACATATTAGTATTGCATAAGATCAAGGTAATGTGTTGGTAGGATTTTCCTTGTGTCCTGTTAATGCAAAAAGTAGCAAATGCCAAAAAATTTTCCCAAAAAATCGAATAATCACACTGACACACATAAGCAAATAGCAGGGTGTGATCCTGGCAATGACGATGTTATCGCCGCTCACAAACAGTACACCGAAACGTGGGTAAGCGGTCCTTCTCTACAACCAAAGAGGACAACAAGAAATGGCAACGGTTTGGCGGGTGAAATGTCCAGGCAGTCACCATTGCCAGCTATTGCCACAACATGTTCATTTCCGTGTTTTCACTTGTAAAGCGCAACCTATGCCTGTGAGGATGTCAGCGTTCCAAACTAAAAAGTATCGCGAGACAACACGAGGTTTCTACATAGGAAAAACTTGAGTCTGCCTGCGGGCACTGCGTTAGAGTCATGCTGTGATCTTAGCTGAGAAGGAAAATAGTTCCGTTGCTTTTCAGGCCAACAAGAAAAAGCGGCATATCCTGAGGGCTGCTAATTAGGCATGTGAGCGAGGATCACATGTTCGGCATAGGGTCATACCTTATTGCTACAAAATGAACTAGGCCCAATACTGTAAAAGTTAGAAACTCAGAAAAAGCATGCATTTGTTAACCCACTGATATTGGGTGAGGCCAGAAGTACTTCAATACTTCACACCTGTCCACCCAGTGCGCGACATGTTCCCAGATCTTCCAGCCAGTAAGAGACATTCTGACAAACATCTTGGGAGTCAGAAGAACATCACTTCTGTTTTGGGTTCAATTTCAATTGTTTTTTCATGCATACATTGGAATAATTGTGGTATTCTGCATTTCAAATTGCAGACGATTGGCATCAGATTCCCATCAAAATGGCGGAGGAGCTGGGCGTCATTGGCATGTGAAATGTTGCACCAAACAATCGTATAACCTTGCCAAAGAGGACAGGTAAAGATGAAAAAAAGAGGAGTAAGAATTGAGACGCGTGGCACTCCAGAGCTTAGATGAAAGAGGCTGAGTTCAAGCCAAGAAGAGAACCCGTCCGGCACCCACCAGTTAGAAGAAAAACCGCCGGCACCCACCGGTTAGAAAGGAACACACTGATATAAAAGCCTGCTGACTGGAACCCAGTTGGCACATTGCAACCATGAGGGCATCATGGTTAATGGTATCAAATGCTGCTGACAGATCTAATAGCAGGAAGGCGCCAACAGCCTGGCCCTCCACCACACTCTGGCTGTCCCAGGCACTTAGCCTGATACGTGTTGAATGGGAGCAGAGCTATACGATTTGTGTGGCCACAGTGAGATTATTAGTCTTTTTCTGGTGTGCCCTAATAATGGCGACACACGCTTTAACTCTTCTGGCCTGCCAATGATCTCTTGGTTATGCCGATGAGTGAGAATGTTTCATTCATTCTAATTTAAAAGTGACCATTGCTTTAACGTAAGAATCAGTGTTTCATTGGTTTTAGACCCTGAATGCGTTTTGGGACCATGTTCTGGTATATGGGTAAGGGATGGTATTTTAGTATTTTAGTGACTTTGGAGATTCAGAGTTGAATGGAATGCTAAGGGGGGCATCATGCTGAGTTTGGCCAATGGAGCTGGCATGATATCAGGAGTAGCTCCTTTAAATGTGGTAGGAGTGGTGTTTTACGAAAGGGGGAGCGCGGTTTGCTACAGAGATGAATTCATCATGCTGGGGTTGTAGTGCTTCTACGTGTATTCATAGCCTGCATTTTGGTTGTGCACCTTTTGTTGAAATTAATTGGATACATTTTTTAACAAATGGGGATCTACCAATGACTCCCATATAAACCATCCCTCCACTCCCTACACATATATGCATATACATGTATATGTGTATGTAATTAGTTGATTTCAACCAAAAGCACACACATTTAAAAAGACGCCTATGAAAAGGCATATGAGATTTTTTTTTTAGAGCACCCTTCAGTTCTTTGTAGTCATTTGTGTAGCAGGTCTCTTGGATGTCACAACTGCTGATTTTAAAGGGCTATTTATATCCCAGGCTGTGGAAAGTTCCTTTGAATTGCATTGAGTGGCTTATTTTATAATGTATCACTGTGATGGTTTTGTTTATCTGAGGGAAAGCTTTATTTTAAGGCAACATTGTGATCAAGAGCCATTTTCTAATACAACCTCTTGAGCCTAACATTATTGCTATTCTGGATGGGACATTTAAAAATAAAAGGGACCCCAATGGGCTCAGTCCTACTGATCTTCCCAGGGGCTACCATGATGTGCCAGGTATTGCCATGTTATGTATAACTACTCACATCATATGACATGTATTGCGATCGAAGGCAAGGCAATTCCATCAAATGTCTACCTACTTACAGGATGTGCTAGGTAATGCCATCATACATTAAGGTAACACATTCATATGCCAGATACTTTTATGCAATACCGCATATTTCCCTCGTATGCCCAGTAGTGCCCATTTCAGAGATAATGACATCATACAGTATGTCTGGTACTGGCCTCATTTGACAGGTATTGCCATTATATAGTATGTAATTTGACAGGATGTTACGTTATATTATGTTATGCTATGTTTTATTGCATTGTTTATTAAAGTTGTTGGGCAGTTTATAAAGAGCGCTGCCACCCAAATGAACAAATGTTAAATATGTTCTTTGAAATCTTAAGTTTCTCACAGGACAGATGATCAGCAGTTATTCTGAGCCCTATCATGAGAATATGGCATAGTTGTGTAGCTAGGACAAAGAAAAGACTATCTCCCAAAATAGACTTGTGAAATCTTGGAGATATCAGTTTTTCAGCCAGGTAGGATGAATTGTGCTTGTCGTTGCCTTCCATGGATGCAGGCGGATACGAAGGTGAATTAAGCTGAAAAGGGAAACGAGTCTAGGTTTGTGAAGATTGGGGTGATGTGGTGGTTTTCTGTAAGTTCTGTGATGAGATGGGTTGCATCACGCTTGTCACCTTTCAGTTGGGCTAGGAAGGGGGGGCAAGGCACCAATGAGGAGAGGGTTGATTCTTTCCATGTGGCAAAGGATTAGGGGCTACCTAGATGAGGGTTCTAAAGTCTGGATTTTCTTCCCAATGTCGGCATTGAAGTAAAGATTACTGGCAATGGTATTTTTTTTTTAAACCGTGCTACTGTCAGTCCTTGAAAGTTTTGCACTCAGAGACCATTTTTTACCTTTTGCTTGATTGCATTCTGGTATTTGTAGTCTCCCAGCACAACAGGGGGTGCAAAGGTAAGGTGGCTTTAGCTGAATTTCAGGGGCTTTGTTGCATTATGCTCTCACCTTAACGTCCCTGCAATTAAAGATTTTTCCTTGAATATGTATATATATTTTGATATTGATATTGGATCTGCACTGAGCAAAGCATGTGAATACCATGCAGATAGTGACTCTGTTCATCTTGCTAGAGCAGCAAATACAGTGAGAAGAGTAATCTTTAAAATGAAAAATCACTTCAACAGATCTTTTGAGAACAAGTGTCAGGAAGACTCTGGATGCATCTCTGTTAGCACTGGTTGCTATGGTTACGAACAGCCCAAACATTAAAGCACAGTCAGGTTCTTCAGCAATGGCACAACCAATCCTCACTGTTGCATAGTTACTACTGTGTAACAGTTTAGTGAGACCTCGGGAGTATGAGTCCGAAAGAGCCTTCAGGCACAACCGAGAACAGGAAACTCCTTTGCCTATCTACTTAGGTATTTTTATCCATGCAAAAACTCGCAAGTTTGAATATCCATGCAAGAACTCGCAAGTTTGAATTCTTTGAAACCCTGCACAAGCTTGGTTTACGCATATAATATGACCGTTTGCTGCACATCTCATCAGAACTTGGCAATGAAGTAGTTCATCACTATCACACAGAAAATGCTGTACTTCCACTTCAGTGAGAAGGCAGGCTCTTCACGACTTGTGTGGTCGACAATATATATCACAATCCAAGCTCTACCACTCCTCATGACTTTCCATGGTACAGGAATATCAATATTTCAGCATCCAGATTTGAATTGTACGGGGACCGATCGGACTATGACTAAAAATACTTGTGCTGAGAAAGTGACTTAACATCTTCCTAAGTGCTACACCAGCGTGCCCCCTGTTCCTCCTATGAGAACTGACTATCCTCTGCCAACAGTAAAAGAGAACTTAGTTGACTACCAAGTTATGCTGTAAACTATGGTGAAAGAATACACCTGGGTGAAGCATGTGACACAGGTTGCGGCTAGTGACAACCTACCAGGGGCTGAAATAATCACCTGGGCAGCATACCACGCAGGTCAACAAGAAGAAACTACAAAAGATTGTGACTTAAAACTCTCATCCCGGCTTCATATATTTCCAGACCATGCTATGTCAGTGGCCATGATTCACCATTCAATTGATATTGTGAAGACAGCAGTTAAAGGTCTTAATCATGGACAGATTGCAATCATTATGTTTGACCAGCCACTCTACGCATTGGCAAAACATATCCAGTGAAACTCGCCAAAAAATCATGACGAAGATCAGTTCATTGTAATATGTGGTGGGCATATTGAGATGGCGGTTCTCAAGGTTCCTGGAAATCTCTTGGATGAAAGTGGGTGGCTCGAGCACTTATTCAGACTGATATTACCACAGCTGGAAAAGCAGATTCATTTATAAAAGGTTCCCATGTGACTCGTACCCATAGGGCTCATCAAATCACAGCCTGTAGTCTACATGTACTTCTGCAACAGGCCTGCAATGACTACCGTCAAGACCTGGAGGATAGCAGTGAAGTTAAGTCACTTGAAGACTGGTGTAAAGAAAGAAGTGATGTATGTACACAATTTAAATTCTAGTACATAATTCTAAAATTAGAACTCTTTTTGATGGCTTTTGTAAGAGCAATACAAGAAGGAGATTTCCAGCTCTATTTGTAAGCGCTATCCAAAATTGTTCCCTGGTTCTTTTCCTCAGACCAAATCCACTATGCACTTACGTGATATGGTTGCACTTAAAAAGCATCACCCTAACACATATTTTATTTTATTTATTTATTGTGCATTTGTAATGCACTTACAGATCAATAAATTGTGTTTCAAAGCTCCCTGAAGGCAAAGGAGAGGGAACAAGAGGACAAAACAAGAAACTGGAATAAAATAATAATGGTGAGCAAAAGGCAGAGGTGGGCGAACAAAGCCTTGTGAACATTCAGAACGTGCAAGTGCAGAGAGAGGGAATGGACAGGGAAGGGGGTAAGTGCTAGCGGTTCCACAGAAGGGGGACTGCCAGGGAGCGAGTTACAGGGCAGCTGGTAAGTGCCAGGCAGGAGAGTGATCACCTGCAAGTACATTAAGTGCGGGCCTGTGAGACAACACGAGCCAGTGGGAGCCCAAAGGCAAGCACAGGTGGAGGGCAGAGGCTGTAGGCGATTGGACAGAAGGCCAGGGCCCAGAAGGACACATAAGGGCCCAGGCCATTAATCTCAGCAACTGGGGGTTAGCAAGGGAGGGAGAGGGGGAAGGAGGAGGAGAAGAGGAGAGTCTTGAGGAGCTTGCAGAATTTGAGGAGCTCCGGCTCAAGACGGAGAGGAAGGGGAGGCTATTCCAGAGGAGAGAGCCAGCCGGGGAAAGCGATCAGCCACTCGCTCGCTGCTTAAAAAGCACTTAACAAGAGAGTTGGAGCCGGAAGATCAGAGAGATCTGGAGGGGGAGTATTCTATGCATAATTCATGAAAGGAAACTTTGTCACAAAAAGGTCAATGTGTGCCTTCTCTGCTATTGCCATTGATGAGGCCCATGAACAACATAACGCACCAGTCAACAGTGATGGAGGGGCTGTAGGCCTGACAGAAACCTCAACAGCTCTGCATCCCTGGATGGTCTCTTGACCTGCGATGGCCCACTTAGTTGAAGAATTTAATTCTCCAAACACAAAGAGATGGGAAAAAGATGAGCATCACCACGAGGCCAACTAGCATTCACAGATGCACTTTTGCAAAAGATATCAAGTCTCTTACTCATGCAACACAAGATATGGGAAACCCATTTAGTGAAACCAGCTGTGATCTAATGGTACTTGACAGCAGAAATATTAATACATGCAGTGGTTGCAGACATTGTGCTAAATATTGAAAAGATTGGAGTTGACCAGTATGAGTGTGAGTTATATGTCAATGAAAGGCCTGTTAATCAAACTAAATTTATTGCAGATCCTATTAAGCGGAATCACCTCCACCTCTTCAGCCATCATTCATTTCATGGAAAGTCAAGTAAACAGTTACAACTGACATTGCTGAGGAATGACTCCTCACTATTTTCTAGACTCTACATTGTATCACAGATACGTAATGGAGAGCTGGATGATTTCTTTACACATGAAAACCAAGCCTATGCTCCAGCACTGTCAAGGTTAGGGAGTCTAAGAACTGGAACAAAGTCTGACTCATTGATGTTACTGAAAGAACTCCTACCCGGAAAAAACACTTCTTTCAAACCAACTGTCAAAATGACCATTCTTGACAGTGCTGCAATTGTCAACATGCTGCGACCAAGATTTGTGAAAACATATGATGATTATGCCAGTACTGTGTTCTTACTCTACATCAGATCTCAGCTTCAATACGTTACAAGGCTATATCTCATCTGGGGTGGGTACAAGCCTGACAGCTTGAAGAGTGAGACACACAGTAAAAGGGGAAAAGGTGTTTGGAAACGTTTTGAATCAAGAAGCGCAGTTACTAATAATTGTCAGGATTTTCTCCAGATTGATGAAAATGAGACTCAAGTGTTTTCATTCTTGGAAAAACCTCAACAGCTATTGACACAAACAAGCATATAACTACAAAAATAGTACCGATGTTCTTTCTGTTCATCGTCAAGATATCTTGGGACTGGCTCCATGCACACACGAAAAAGCAGACACTTGTACCCTACTCCATTTATGTGATGTTGTGCAGCAAGGATATAACAAAGCTGAAATAAGCACTCTGGGCACCTTTGTTGTAGTTCTCACCATCACATTTGCACATTGTCTGAACAATGAGGAAGTATGGGTTACATTTGAAGTTGGGAAGAACCACTGTTTTTTTGCCACTCATGAGCTAGCAAGAGCTTTGGGGTCCTCATCGCTGTACTGCCTTACCAATGTTGCACGCATTAACTGGGTGTGAAACTGTGTACTTTTTTGGAGGAAGAGGCAAGAGGACTGCATGGGACACCTGGAATGCACACAGAGATGTCACCTCAACTTTTTGTTGACTGGCTGGCAGGCCTAGGCAACAGGCAGCAGACAAAAAGCTGAAGCCATTGGAGAGATTTGTAGTGTTGCTATATGACTGTACTAGCAACGACGAATATGTTAATGAGGCAAGAAACCACCTATTTACTGAGAAAGGTAGAGCAATTGACAATCCACCTCCCACATAAGATGGGCTCATTCAGCATACAAAAAGAGCTGTATACCAGGCTGGGTACTGCTGGGCACAAACGATGGTCGCAACACTAGGACAGTTGCTCTACATTGCACTGCTCTTTGTACTTGTGGCGCTCTTTGTACTGACTGAAATAGGGGGGGAGGTTATTACCAATAATCTGTTTGGGGAATAGTATCAATATTCATTCAATAATGAACAATCACATAACAATCAGTAATATAAGACACTGCTTTTGCATTACATGAACATCAGTCAATATTTGTTAATGTTTTTGTTTTTCTTCCCTTGACTAAATCAATTACTTTATATATTCAGCTATAAATTATGAATATAAACATTATTATTTACTTTTCAGCTTCATGCATACTTCTAAAGTGTACAATAGGTATCAACAAATTAAGATACCTAAATTGCAACATGTTGCCATTTTTGTTACAGGAATAATGTTAGATGGCCTCATAGCCAAAGATCAAAACGTGTGCCAACAAGCATGCATCTATCATCAAAGGCACAACTGTTTGACCTATCTGCAGTACTACAGATAGTTTGGAGGACTTTGAGAGAGGCCATTGGATTATTCAAGACAACATTGGCCATGGCAGTCCTGATTCTGCAAGAGAGGACCAGGGTGGGAAAGATTTGTTTCAGAAACCTTGCAAGGTGCAATGATGACTTGGCCCCTGGATGATTTGATGAACTAGTGAGAGATCAGGGGCCTGGGATCACACCTAAACATTTTCTCAGTCTTGGGTGATTTTGTTGAGCTGCCCAGCTTTGCCACCCATTATTGGCGAGATGGGAAACTAACCAGTTGCCACAATTCATACACTCAATCTTCCATGAGTTAAGTGCAATGCAATTTAGGGTTATCCATCGGCTCAATTCAAGTAAGCATTGCGTGAGAATGTTGGAGTTGGAGTAAACCGAGTTGAGAAGTTTCAGAATGCTTTGTGCTGAGACGATAGTTGTAGCAGGTGATGCAAAAGGATTCAATCAGGTTTTGGGGGGTTAACTACATGGTACAAAAAATGAAGTGGGAGGATGAATACTTTGGGAACTCCAGAGGGAAAGTTCAGCAGTGGAAAAAAAACAGAGGAGAGGTGACATGGACTCATTTAAAAAGGGTCTGTCATGTTCTTTATGTCATCCCAAGGGGCAGCTTAGTGCCCTGGTTTGCCTAGTTTTCTGTCTGAGCAATATCGAGGATACGGTTTGTTTCTGTTATCTACAGTAGTTGGAGGCAGCATACCTTCTTAATGCTGGGTTCTCATTGAGATTAGCCTTTGGTAGTGGCTTGTAGTTGCTAGGGATTTCAGTGTTAAGGCCTTGTTTCTTCACTCGAGGTTTGATGAATGACATGTTGAGTTCTGCTGGGTGGGATCCTGAATCAATGTAGAAGTTGAGCAGTGTGAGTGCCTGGTGAATGTCCTGATTTCTGGCTCTTTATGAGTGCCTTTTTTTCTAAAATGAGCTAGGTGAAGCATCCAAGGCAAAACTGATGGGCAGGAGGATTTTGTTTTTAAAGATTAAAATGTCCTCTTCCTATAGGAAACCTGGCCCATCAACTCTTCTAGCTAAAATTGATCTATCTTGTATGAAGTCAAATCAACCCCTACTGTCAGAGGAAGAAACTCCTTAATGTTAGAGGAAAAAACTCTGGATTGCTCATCTGTCTTTCTAATACACTTAGATTTAAGATGGATCCAACAAACTTAGATTCAAATGAGATTGTGTCTATCCTATTAACTAACAAAGATTCCCCATTAATTAATTTAGTTTCCATTTGCAAATAAAATAAAATTAGCCCATTTTACAGAAGCAATTTGATTATATCATGAATACTGGCACAACCTCCCTACCCTTGTTATTATACTGGGGGACATTTTAAAATCAAAATTGGGAAGTGGCTACCTGACCAATGGATAGCAAAAGAGTAAGATTGAGCATGCAACATACTGAGACCAGATCTTTTAGATTCTTTCCCTCATTCCGCGGTTGGTGCTAGTCATGGTGCTATTAGCGCCATGACTAGCACCAATACCGGTACTGCCACCGACGTAGTGGTATGGAGACTTACCGGTCCATTCCGCCCTTTGCGGGACCGGAAAGTCCCCATTTGAAATGCCATTCCCCATTCCCATTTGAGCCCCCATACGGCTCAATGGGAAGGGGGAAGGGGTCAATAACGGTACCGCAAATTTCGTACCATTTTTGACCCCGCTATCCCTTTGCGGGTCCCGTCCTTAACGCCTGCTAAAACCAGGCGTTAAGGAAGGACCCGCAAAGGGACCTCAGAATAGCGCAGAAGGGATTACTGGGACCGGTGTCATTACCGGTGCCTGGTATCCCTTTGCGCCAGGTCGTAATGACTCCCTCTGTCTTGTAATAAAGGTCAGTAATTTAACATGTTTGTGTTCGAACATGGCCTAAGAACAACAAACAAGGGTGTCCAGTTAAAGTACCGAATTAAAAAGGATCAAATGCAAAGGGTCGAGTCAATTTGACCTAAAACAAAAGGGTCGAATTTTTTTTTTTTTCAATATATTTTTTGGGGGTTTCTGTTTTGGAAAAAAAGTGTTTTTTACCACCCACAAAAAAGGGGGTTCAGGGGGGACCCCCCCCAAAAAAAAAAAATTCGACCCTTTGGTTTTCGGTCCTTTTGATTCAGCCCTTTGGTCATTCGATCCTATGCATTCGAAACTTTGACCTAGAACCACAAACAAGAAGACCAAATCAGAAATTCCGGGAAATGAGAAATTCAGAGGAAGCAGGGCGGACTCATTTATTGATTATTTTATTATTTTGGCACACCAATAAGATAGTGTAAATGACATGAGAGTTATTCCGCACAATGAGTGTGGCCATTACCCCTTGCAGCTTATTTTCATCTCAGGAACTAATGAAAAGAAACTTGGTGTCATGTTATTTGAAGCTTACAGCAAGCTTTGAGTTATGAACCACACAGATGAAACTGCGCTCCTGAACGACTACCTAAATAATAGTGAATTCATTCATACACATGTTTTATTATTGCAGAACACAGGCATTTGCTTGAAGCAGAGCAGTTATATTGTATGCCTTAAAATACAAATGAAATATATATTTCTAAAGTGAAGTGCTTTGAAGTAGCCTATAGCATTGTTTGAAAGGGAAAAGACGTGTTTAAAAAAGTAACTGTGCAAACAGATAGATAATGTATATATTATACACAGCCAAGAGGGGTTGGTAATCATAAAATGGAGTTATGACTGAACACATAGAAAGCATTTAACAAGTTAATTGGTGCCTACTTTTAACACATAGACAGTTGAAATGTAGAAAGCATTTGATGTGTTGTAGGTACTAAGATGATATAAATTGAAAGCCATGGTCTCTGATTTATCAGAAAAATAGGGCTTAAAGTAGCCCAAAATATCATTTTAGCTCTTTGTGTGGGTGTAGCGCTGAGGGAATTAAATATGCATGCATTAATTGTCATTAATGATGTAGATGAGGAAGCAGGATATACACAAAGCCTGATATAGGGAAGCAGGATTTAAAAATAGCCCGATATAGGGTGACATTTTACTAACAGTGGGAATCCAATGTTTATTAACATAGCCGGCCACAAAGAAAGATGTGTACCTTGGTTAAAGGCCCCTCCTCCCTTGAATTATGAGTCAAACAGACATAGTAGGGTCGGATTCAAAAGAAAAGCACTTTGGCAATACTACATTTAAAACGTTCGGTGTATCTTACTGCATTTCAGTAGGAAATTAACAGAGCTGAACCGCCCAGCCACAGAAGAAAAGTAAAATAATAGGGGCAGAACCAAGGATTGCTCATGAGCTGTCAGAATTGTATGTAAGAGAATTCTCATTTATTGTGGAACAAACTCAGGCTTTGCTGCTGCTAGACGAGATAAGTCAAGGAAGATTAAACTGACTGGAGCAGGACAGAGTATTATCCACAGAGTGCATTGTTGCCAGAGGGCAATTGTTCTGAACATGCCAGGTACACTGTACACAGAAGCAATTTTTTGACTTTTTAGTTTGGTGGGGATCGGAGAGCCCAGGTGAGCTGTCTAGATTTCTGTAAAATACGGTAGTCAGTTTGGATCTGGTGATCTATCCCTTCACTCATTCTCCATTGCATGCCTCACAGTGGGGGTAGCAGAAGGGACGATACATGAGGATGAAATAACATGTCCACAAACTGAAGTGGAGCATGAGAATATGATAATTAAGATTTTCTTATGAGTGATTGTAAGGGCGCAGCAGTGAAAGCACTTTTTAAAAAGAAGCTGCTTGAACCTGTTTCTTTGGATTTTGTGAGAAGATGGTTTCTGCCCAGAGAGCGGGAGCAGACTAGATTGTCGGACAAGTCGAATTACCTAGTGTATGTTTGGAGATTAGCTTGTGAGTTCATTTTAGTTATTGCTATTGGAAATTGTATTAAAGCTCATGGAAGCCATTGGAATTAGAACACGTGTTGATTGACCTACACTGCCAGAGACCTGCTGGGCAGAGCAAGAGTGTTTTGGAGATAGAAGATACTGGCCCTCATTACGACCCTGGCGGAAAGGGGTTTACGCCGGTGTAAACCATGGCGCCCCTTTCCGCCTGACTACGAGTTCCCGTAGCGCCATGGTGATTTTTACGCCTGCTTTTTGCAGGCGGAAAAATCCATGGCGCTACGGGACTTGTTGTTAATTACGCCACCGTAATTTACGGTGGCGTAATTAACGCCATCCCCACTCCCATTATACCCTATGGGGCAAAAATGGGAATGGGGAAGGGTAAATGGGGATTGGGGACTTACCGCCCCGCCAAGGTCGGAATGGGGCGGTAAGTCCGCCAACCACCATGGCGGAGTTGGCAGCTTAGCGCCATGGACCATGGTGCAAATTGCACCATGGTCCTCCGCCAGGGTCGTAATGAGGCCCACTATCTTGTTGCAACTGTGAGACATACAGGCACCATTTTGACTGTTCCTTCTGAGTCCATGTTTGAAGTGATTTACTGTATACTAATCAATGATATGTTTCAAGTGTGTGTAGCATAACATTTTTAACAAACCATATTCAAGCAAGCAAAAGTCTGAATTCAATTTGACACTCCATTGCGTACCATTTAAATTCCTTGTTCTACTGTGGACTTTTAAACCTTAAGGACAGACCCAAAGGTGTTTAATCCAAAGGGCTGCCCCTCGGCAACAACACAACACATCACAACACTCAAGCCTTTATAACAATAATGCGCAAGTGTAATCTGGAGCCTTCCTATTTTACATTTTTTTTAAAATGTTATTCATGTATAATACACAAAAGTATAATGCAAAAAATGGTATGTGCAAAATAGAAAACAGTCATATTGTTTGATAGAAATCAATTCTTCGAGCTCATTACATTGATTAGCAAAATTCACGATTGCACTACCCAAATTGGCCCATTCGAGTTCTCAAAACAACTGCATCCTAAAATCATACTCGATCTCACTCATTCCTGTCCCTACATGTTTCTTTCCACCACATTTTTTTAAACAAATATTTGGGAAATTCTTCAGGGGTGAACTGACTCTAACATCCAACAGTTAATACCTATTTTATTAATAATATTTAAAACACCTCATTTTGGTACACATATATTTTCTTGTTCACGCACCCAAATTATCATAAGAGGCTACTGCCTTGTCCAATTCCAAGCACAACTTGATGCTGCTGCAACACTACATACATCAGGAGCTGGCCAGTCCCCCAGCAGTAAATCCGCCGGAATACTGCACAACACAATTACCATTACTGTCACTTGGTTCAGTGGTATTACCACTAGATCACAAGTGGCAGTCTCGGTGTAAGCCCGTCTTTTATTTTGAGTATATAGGAGTCAATGGCACATTTTCGTTGCAATTACTGCAGCATTAATTGTGTTGCAGTAATTGCACTGAAAATGGCTGGGAAGTTGACATACTCACCTGCAGCTCAGAGCTGGAGGTGAATCCTCCAACTTTCCCCCAAACTCTAGATTGGGCCCTGCAGTAATGTGGCGGTTATGCTATTACTGTAATATTTTCCCTGCACCGCCCAACTTCTGATGAGGCTCATGGTCTTTAATTACAATATTATTTTTATTAAGATCCACTTTTTATTATTAAGATCCACTAAGAGGATATTTGCTCCTGAGGGGTTTAACCCCAATGCTCACTCTATTATTGCTAGCCTCATTGGACATCCTTTTTCAAAATTAAACTGTCACGCCGTGGGGTTGCTCCATCGTATGTAAACACCTAGCTTTAAGCTATAGAGAAAACACAAGCAAAACTGCAGCTATGGGTGCTACTCTTTAAAAGCACTGTACTGACCTTCAGCAATCAATTTCATTAGAATTACCTTAATGAGTCTAAGAAGAGCCCTCAATTCGTTTTTTTCTCATGTGAACATGTTTGCGTTAAAATGCACTGCTTGTTCTACGGTGGGCCAGGGATTGAGTGAATTAAGTATCCTGAGTATTGTTTTTTAAGACCTTTAGCAAAGCTTTTAGAATTAGAAATATTTTAGCTGACACATTTTTTCTAAACTACTCCAAAAACATAATGCTATGTGTAAAAGAATGGCATATATTTTGCGATGCGGAATGCCATGGTGATACTGGCATTAATGCCATGAGACATTTTCCATAAGTTTTAGAACATTAGTGGCCCTCATTACAAGGTTGGTGGTAGGCCGCTGGTAGTACCGGCAGCCTACCGGCATCCTCGGCTTACTGTTTTCACTGCCCAATATCCCGATAATACTGGGATATTACGGCCGGTGGCGGAACAGTATATTCCCATTTCCACGGGAATGGGAACACTGAAGCACTGGCACCATTGTAATGGTGCCGGTGTTTCAGTTAATAATCAGCCAGTAGGGGCCTAACTACCGGCAGGTCAAGCCGGCCGGTAGTTCACAGCCTCTACAGGCAGACTCGGAGTGACCCAGTCCGGAAAAGGTGCTGGTAACGTCAGTGCCTTAATTCCCTAATGGGGCACTCGTAATGAGGGGCAATATCTTGTAATAGTAAAGTACAGCATTACAAATTATGCTAACCCACAACGCCTTTTTTCTAGAAAAGGGGGAATATGATGGAGCAGGATCAATACGTGATGGTTTTTGATCAAAGAGGAATCAAACGATTTCCAAATCCTTCCCGGGCTGAAAGTAACTCTACCAGCAGCCTCTCCAGTTCAACCCTACAAGTGGGAGGAGTCTCTCTGGTGAGACTTAGTGGTCGCAGCAAGCTTCCATATGGGAACTGTGTCATTGGAGCTCAGTAGTTTGGGAAACGGACAACAAATAGTTGAAGAGTAGAATGTGTAGAAATTGTTGTTAATTTGAGCAAGATCATGTTATAGAAGCAGTATAGTTGCCTGTTAGGTAAGACTTCGTAAAGTCCAACTGGTGTGGGACTTCACAAGACCTATCTCTTGGTATTAGGCACCCAACTCTTAAAAAAGACTGTACTACACAAGTCAGTAGAGTGGCTGAGCAGCCAGGCGTATTTTAGGAGGCATAAAATGAGCTGGAGAGTAGCACAACTAAATCAGTAAACACAAGGCTCCAAGTAAACACTTACCCATTTAGAGTTATATTAAATTATACATTTATATATACACAAGGTAAATTAAGTAAACTTTAAAAAGGTAGCACCTAATAGTAACATTCAATGGAAGATAGAATTCATTTACACAAGAACTAATAATGCAGGTGAGTGGTTTCTTTCTATGTTAAACATTTTCCAGCACACTCAGTGACTAATAGTAACATTCAAAGGAAGATAGAATTCATTTATCCTAGAACCAGTAATGCAGGTGAGTAGTTTCTTTCTATGCTAAACATTTTCCAGCACACTGAGTGACGTCAATAAAGGTCAGTAATAGCACTTATTTCTGTTCACCATTACAAAATTGAGATGGGGAGGGAAAAGGGTTAGAGTCAAAGTAGAACACACTGTAACAACTGGTTCAATAAGTAGTTTCTCCCAGGGGGATGTTGGCAGTCTTTTATCCCAGTAATAATAGTGTAAACAATTGAAAGCTGTATGTGAACAAGCACTGCCAAAGCCAGTAGGGTTCAGAATAGGAGCTTTTAGGAAACCGGGACAGCCAATATCAATGGAACAGTTCCAGTTCTGATGCAGCTTTTTTCAAAAAATGTTAATCGAACAATCAGGAGTACTTTGAAAAAGCTGGAAGGCCTGCGCAGGTGAGTTGAGGTCAACTCTAGATGGGTGAAAATAATGCTTTCCATGCCAGAAAGCACTACAAGTGGCAAAAGGTAGTTTATACCCCAAGCCCCACAGTACCTTAGAATTGAAGAAGAGGTTCCAGCTGGATTCCTTCCTGATGCAGTGATGCACATCCTTGTTCTTGTTCCTTGGTCGTGGCGATGGAAGGGAGGATGTCTGGTGAGCTTCTGTGGCATCACACTGGAGAGGTGCTCGGCAGCAATGGATTACATGCAATTCAGCAGCTCTTTGTGGTTTTGGCAACTTTTTCTCAGCACCAAAAAGAACAAATACCTCCAGTTGGATTTCCTTGGTTCCTTGGTCCTGGACTCTGGTGAGAGGACTCTGGATGAAGGTTTCCTGGAAGATGATGCACTCGATGATAGTCAGGGGTCCCCAAGCATTGGTATTCTGCCACCTACGAAAGTCTCAGCAAGTCGGGAGATGAGCCAACATGGTCTCAGGGCTAGTTGGTTCCATCAGCCCAAAGGAGTAAGTCATCATGCATGGATCTTCCCTGTTGAAATGAAAACTGGATCAGCACAGCTGCAAGGCTTCATTGGCACTACTGCAGTCCTGGAAGGTGCTTCTCACCTCTCTGCTTGTTCTCTTTAATGCATGTCTTGTTCCAGTAGTCAACTCTGTGTGTAGTCCCAAAAGCTTCTCCTTTTATGCAAAATCCCATTCATTCATAGCCTTAGGGCTGTTAATCACCTGGTGGCTATCCTCCAGGACAGCCAGACGGCCAATCAGAACTGGTTTCAGCCAGGCACACCTAGAGACAAAGGACAGTAAAGATTCAAGGCCCTCCATCACTTCCTACCATTCCAGACACACTGGAGCCTGGGCAAAGGCAAAACACACAAAGGACTCAAACCTAGTTTAAACAACAGAGAAAAAGCCCAGAAGGAACTGACAGACAAGAAATGGCAAAAAAAGACAGGGGCCATTTTTCGAAAAACAGTCACCCAGGGGTTCTGTACTGCAGCTGAGAAATCAGTCTGCTAGTACCCTGCACAAAAGGTAGTAGAAAGAAACCACTGCCACCAGCCATTCAAGTTAGTCAGTGTAACGAAAGGTTACATGAGAAGTGTGATAAGGAAGACATAGGGTGGTGTGTGCTGGACCCACAAAAGAAAAAGAAAGTAAGATAAACATTATCTCACTGTTCTTCGGAACTGTAGTTCACACAGCAAAATGTATTAAACATTAAGAGAAGTCCAAGAGACTTCTCAGTGGCACTACACAGAGGATGCTGTGTGTCACAATGCAAAAAGCAGATGCCCATGGAGTTTACCAGTCTCCATTAAACAGTAAGAAAACCCAGTCCGAGAAAAACACATAAATTAGAGGCAAAAAGCTCCACTCACTCACTCACTCACTCAGGAGGTTAAAAATCAAACATCCCAGATTCCAGCAAAAGAGCTGGGGGTCTCTAAGGTTAAAGAGAATTAGCACATAAACTGAACATTTTCCCTAACATTGACTGTCAAAGCTGACATTCTGACAAGTGCAATATAATAAGTAACTTTGAGTAATTAGTAGTGACATTCCTCTGAATTTATGGAGGCTGAGAAAAAGAGGGAATCTAGAAAGAAAGTGTAGCCACAGGAATCTATTGGTTTAATGCCAGCATGAAAATATAATTCTGTTGTAAAACCAAGTAGTTTTTGAAGGTGGAGGGGAAAAGGCAGGAAGGAACTTAACTTCCATTCCGTCACCCACCACCGCTTTAGAAATCTTAAAATTGCCCTGGAGCGAGAATGTACGTGTTAAGACAGGCATAACACCTTTACATATGTCCTTAACACCTTCATTTATGCTCCCGAAAATGAGGCCCAATTGGATATTTTAACAGATAACATAACCCTGTAAGCACAATGAACGTAAAAACAGGTTCAGTAATGAAAGCTCAACGGTCAGGGCTTTGTGAATCCCATGAAAGGGCCACTGATAGAAATATATTTGAATCTTTATTTGGATGTGTAGTTATTCAAATAGGGGAACCCTGACTGAAGATGAAATAAGCATTGGAGGGAACCACAACTTTTAATGACACATTACAGACGGCGTAAGGGTTCCTGGGAATGACGCCTGTACAATCGCACAAAGCAAGTGGTGAGCCACTTTCTGAGGGTCTGAACAAAGTGTGACATAAACCAGAGACAAAAAAAATACAACAAATATATATATGAAACAGGTGACTTACAAATGTAGCATTAACCGAAGGGGGCAGGTGCATCAAACTAAAGGGATGTATCGTACAAATTTACAACATGACATCATTACGTGGTAATCTGTAAGCTTTAAGCACCTGTTTGGGAAAAACGGGAAGACACACTTACAACAAACCGCTTACAGATAAGTGAAAAACACATTTTAGGTTAGGTGTGATGGGAATGAAAAAAGGGAATACGGGCTAGGTGTACAGGAGAGGGACCCGGCACGTTCAGATACAAGAGGCATGTGCGACAAATGAAGTGCCTTTTTAGCAGATCTGGACTGACTTAAAATGTACTATTAGGGATGTCCGGGAGATTTATTTTTACAATTTTACATTAATGTACGCCCCCCCGCCCTCCCCCCCCAGCTCCATGAAAAACTAGTTAGGTTTTCCATGAGCTTGGATCTATCCCATCTCGCTGCATGGGATGTTTTATCTAATTTTTCTGTGGCCATACTGGGGGAGATAGCCATCCATACCACTATGCTAGTGTGTCCCTGGCCCCTTACCCTGTGCCCCTCTTACCTCATGTCTTACCAACCTCCTGCCCCTTTATCTGTCAAATTCCACCACGCTTAAATGCCGTAAAACTTGATGTCGCAAAATGCAGTGAAATGTCAGCGGTGGGATAGAGGATCATCTTCTATTGGCAGCATATGCAGCAAGATGAGGACCACAATCATGTGGTTGGAATAGCAGGTGCTGGGTGTCAGCCTTGCTGCTACATGTTGATACCTGTTGCATTGCTTTTACCGGAGCCAGGCAATTGTTAAGAAGGCACATTAGGTGGGCATTTCCATAGTATAACCTGGAGAGACCATAGGATTGGACAACTAAAATGAGGTGTTATTCTGTAAAACACTTTTTAGATGGAGTTGATACTTAACCTTAGCCCTTTAAATATTTTTGTTTTTATTTCATTGCGATGTAGCAGATACATGTTAAGGCAATTTGTAGATGAAAGGGCACAATTTCCGTACACTTTAGTCTTGTAAAGCACATGGGCTAAACATTACTCTCAGCAATATTCTGCAAAACAACAATTTAGATCATTAAAAATATAATTCCCAGTTAGAACGCGGCACTGTTTTTTAGTATATTCATCATTTGAATATCTCCTGGACTCCCTGCCAGTTGGCATTATATATCGTCTCGCGGCTTTGAATCCTGTAGGAAGTCACTCATGGGTGGCTTGTTATGATACTTCCATCAGCCAAGCAGCTTTTGCAAATGTGTTTATCTGTCTATTGTCTTAGGGCGATTTTCTTCTCTACCATGAGGACCGTCCTTGATCAAAAGTCTTAAGTGGTTGTCTATGAGTGTTTGCTCTATTCACTATTAGTACCCGGTGATGGATGTGTGGCGGCCTCCCAGCCAACGGGGAGGCTCAGAACCCTGGTGTTACCAGACGGCAATACCGCCACCCTGACCCTCATCTGGGCTGGTGGCTGCCATCTCCCCTTGCCGTGGAATGAGTAAGTCTTCTAACCCCCCTTCCCCCTCCAGCTTCCCCACATTTCCCTTCCCTCCCTCCCTCTCCCACACTTACTTGATTTTTGGTAGCGAACGTGCTGGAAGCACTTCTGTCTCCAGCGCGTCTGCACCCGATCTGTGACAGGCCACCATGGAAAGCAGAGATGGGACTACACCTAGCCCCTTCTCTGCTTTCCATGGCGTTGCCAATGGCCGCCATGGAAAGGGAAAATTGGCTTTGTTTTCCTTTCCCAGGAGGCAATGTATTTATTTATTTATTTATTTATTTATGTATTTATTTATTTATTTATTTTCTGTTCCATTTAAGCAAGGAATTCTGAAAATGTCTCATTTGGGAGAGAACCTGATTCGGGAGTAGGTAGCATTCCTCACTGCCTCAAATAGTTTCCTTTGGTTGGTTTTATGATTTATTTGGGATTTGGGGTATGTTGCCTTGGCATTGATGATTAATACATGATGAGGTGCTTCAGAAGGATGATTTCACCTTCTTCTGCGAAGGACTCCCCTCTATGAAAGTAAGTGATGTTAAGTTAGTTCTTGTGAGTGAATGCCTCGCGATTCCTCGGGTGGGGGTCAGCAAAGTGTTAACTGGATACTAAATTCTTTCAGATTCAGCAGTATACCCATTGTTCATGCCTTTTAGTGGTATGCAGTGTTCATAACAAAAGAAAAATAACAACACACTTTTTAAACGACACCTAAATAACGACAAAATGTTGAATTATTTTATAAAAGTATACATGGGGTGGGGTAAGGGATTAAAAGGTGTGGGGGCAGTAGGGGGAGGGTAAAAAGGCAGTAGAAATGGGGGATTTGGGGGGACCCCACCAAATTAAAAATAAATTAAAGAAAACCTTATTCAGGTTTCGTTTTTCAAAGTATGTTGTTATTTAGTGTGTCGTTGTAAAGACATGGAACCGTTTTAAACTAGCACTCACATGTGCCTTCACTTTGGAAGTCTTCCTGTCAATGGGTTTCTTGTCTTTCTTCTTTCGTGACTGTGTGTCATGAAGATAGGGGCGAGACTCTCCTGACGTCATTCTGCCTGAATAGCGTAAAGACAGTGGTTATGCCGCCACAATCCATATAAAGGATGCGGGGGACACCCCTGCAACCCCCACTCCCCTTAAATGGTATAATGGGGTACACCTTTACCGGGTCAAACCACAGCATTTTTGCCGCGATTTTTTGTAAAGGCACGATTTTATTACTGCATACCGCAAAGTCATTGATATTGTTTGTCTTCAAGAAACTCACCTGAATTCAGACAAGAAGAACAATATGGTTAAAGCCTCCTGGGTCGGTCATACCCTGTTTTCCAACGCAGTTGACAAAAAAGGAGGAGTCTCAATTTTGATTAACAAACGCTTAAATATTTGAATGATTCATGAAGAAAAGGACCCTCAAGGCCGGTGGATCTTTATAGTTGCTATTATCAACAATTTACTAGTAATTGTGGTTAATGTATATGGCCCTACTGCCTCTGACCCCGTCTTTTGGTCCAATTTCAAATTAAAACTAGTGCTGAGAAATTTTGATCGCATTACTGTATTTGGTGACTTTAATCAAATTTTGATTTTACTCTTGATCGTAAATCCTCTTCCCACATTATTCAATCCAATCCCGTAAACTCTTACTTAACTTTTTAGAAAATCTTAATTTAGCAGGATCTTGTTGTGTTTGTCACCCTGATGTCCAAGACATCAAGTTCTTTTCCTCTCCACACCAATCCTTTTCAAGACTAGATTACATATTCATCAACTCCTCTTTAACCTCCTCCTTAATTAATTCTGAAAGTTGCCCCATAACCATTTCTGATCATGCCCCGGTCCCTACTACCCTAGATTGGTCCCTTGAACCTACATTTTCTCTGAGATGGAGATTCATTTCTTTTTTTCCAAAATGATAAAATCTTTGTTGAAAAAACGAGCTCTTTTATTGAAGAATTATTTTGTCATAATCGCCCTAAACATACTTCAATCCACAATAATTAGGATGTGTTTAAAGTTGCTTTGCGGGGGTTCATTATTCAATATGTAGCTTTCAAAAAAACAATTATCTGAAGCTAATTATAATGATCTATTAACTTTCATCAGAGACCTTGAGAAATCGCATTATAGTAACCTTGATCACAATGTAGCCAAAACCCTTATGAATAAATGCATTGAATTCCACAAGTAATGCACTAATAAAGCATCAAATCCTATACTTTGCTCTAAATCTAAATTCTATAGTGGCTCTAACAAAGCAGGGAAGATTTTAGCATCATATCTTAAAAATAAGAAAGAAACATCATGTTTTACTTCTATCTCTTCTACAGATGACACAAGGTTAACTAATCAAAAGGATAGTAATAAGGCCTTTCTAGATTTCTACTCTTCCCTGTAATCCTGTAATCTGAAGACTCTTCTATAAAATTGCCAGATATCCATTCCTTCTTCAAACAGAATAAGAAAAACCCTGATAATCCTATAGACTTATCATCCCCAAATGAACCCATATCTCTAATAGAAATTAAACAAGCAATCATAGACCTCAAACCAGATAAAGCCCCGGTGCCGATGGATTCTCCATTGCTTTCTTTAAGACTTTTACCAACTCTATAGCTCTCAAACTCCTAGAATTATATGCTAATTTTACGGAAATTGGACAAAGTTTAGGCTCTTTTGGAGAAGCTCTCCTCATACTATTCCCTAAACCCGACAAGGACCCTTCTCTTGTCAAAAATTATAGACCCATCTCCCTAATTAATTCAGACTCTATAATCTTTCCCAAAATTCTCACCAAACGCCTAGAAATAGTTCTTCCCAAGCTCATCCACATAGATCAGACTGGATTCATAAAGAATCACTTTGCCCCCTTGAACACTAGATTGCTCTTCCATGCCTTATCCCACTCCCAAACATCAAAAGACTCATTGGCCCATCTTGTATTAGATGCCGAGAAAGCGTTTGACCGCATTTCCTGGACTTTCATGCTACAATCACTAAAATGGCATGGTTTTTCACTCCCTTTCATCAATCTCATTCAAATCCTATACTCTTCTCCATCTACCCGAATCCTCATCAACAACTCACTCTCTCACTCTTTTCAAATTCAAAAGAGGCACTCGCGAAGGCTGCCCACTTTCACCATTGCTGTTCAATTTAGCATTGGAAGCCTTACTACAAAATATAAGGAATAATGTTCATATTAAAGGTATACTGATTAAAAATACAACAGTTAAAATTTTAGCATATGCTGATAATATATATCTTTATCTTTCTGACCCCAGATCTTCTATTCAGCATTTAATTTTCACTGATAATGATTTCTCTAACTGCTCCGGATGTAAACTTAACCTTGACAAATCAGAAATTATGCCCCTTACATAATGCCTGTATATTTTATTTATTTATTTATTTATTTATTTATCTATTTATTTATTTATTTATTTATTTATTTATTTATTGCATTTGTTATATGCCCAAACCCTTAGGTGTCATGGCGTAGTTACAGACAGTTTATAATAATTGACAGAATAGGATACACATACATGGTTTAAGATAAGATTAACATCCAATTGACAAATTATAATACATAAACAGGCTAGCTGTGCAGCGTTGGTCTAATAGTGATACCATGTGTTCTTGACACCCTACGGTATGAGAGGTGAACAATCTTCGCAGGAGTTAGCTCACAGTTACTGACTTAATGGACTATTGGGTGCATTGGGTTAGAATTTATTGAAAAGCCATGTTTTCAGTAACTTCTTGAAGCATTGGAAGGACAGCTCGGATCTAAAATGTACTTTCTTAATGGGGTATTGCATTTTTTTATTTGGCATCAAGGGCAAAGTAAACATGATAAGTGTAATTACGTGGATGAAGTGTCCTACATTAGAAGTGCCTGTCCACATTCACTTTCTTAATGTGGCATGACATGTTTTACTTGGCATCAAGAGTAAAGCAATCAAGATAAGTTGTATTACATGGCTAGCTTGGCATATTTTGTCAGTGTGCATTTACTTCCTTACTGTGGCATGGCATTTGTTGCTTTATACTTGGCATCACATGTAAAGCAAGAAAGGTGAGTGTTATTACGTGGCTAGACTGGCTTACATTGGTGGTTCCAGTCTGGCTACATATGCTTTGTGTGTGATCGGATTTTTGTACTTGCATCAACAGTAAAAGCAAACATAAGTGTGATTACATGGTGCGCTGGCCTACGTTGATATAGCCAGTATGAATAAACTTAATTTCTGTGGCATTGCATTGTTTACTGGCTGGGTGTCCTTATATGGTAATACTGATAGATATATATATAGGTGCAGCCTGCATCGACGTGTATGGGCACAGCCAGCATGAAAATGTTGTATATACTTGCATATGTTGAGGGCAAAGGCATCATAAAAATGCATTGGAAAATGGTCTTGTGCACTGTTGTGTATTTGCATCTACTGGGTGTTTTCATGTGGTAACATTCAAAACTGGTAGCAAACACCTCACACTCACATTCCATCCCTCTGCTCTACTTACTAATAACCATATTTTCAACACACACCTTCTATCTTTATTACATTGAAGACCATCACGCTACTGCCATGCCCCTTGCAACTTCACCAATCTTCCAACATTCCACACCTGTCGTCCACTCACTTGCACACCTCCTATATCCACTCTGCCCATCTGCACAGGCTCATCATACATCAAATAACTCTGTCTTCCAGTATTCCTTTATTAACTCCAATTCCTTTACACCTCGTTTAGCCTCACACTCCTTCTTTATCTTCTCCTTGCATAACATCCACCTTCTCCTTACCCCTTCCACATTGACTTCCACAATTTAGGCTCGGCCCAGCCAAGATGGACATGCATGTGAGTTTCCTTTCCTTCCTCTCATCAGCTCAAGAGGAATCTTGCCCAGTCACTGCATGAGTCGACAATCTCACACTCTCTCTTATACAACAACCTTCTTCCTTGACCACATACTCCTGCCACTCTTATGGCTTCCATTAAGCTCCTATTCACTCTCTCCACCACTCCATTACTCTGTGGATGATATAATGTTGTCCTCTTATGTTTAATTCAAAACACTCTGAAGCACTCCTTCATTACTTTTCCACAAAACTCTGTACCATTATCTGTCAATATCGTTTCCAGGTGACCTTCCCTACCGAAAAACCTCTTTTACAAAACTCACAATTGCTTCTGCAGTAGCTCGTCTGAAAATGTAATTTCCACTCAATGTGACAATAAATCAGTTAATACTACAATATACTTCCCATTTCCATCGCCTACTTCTAAGGTCCTAGAACATCCCCCACCAAATACTCCCACACTTTGAGAGGCATTTCTGAACATATGATTTGCCTTGCGCAACCACATATTCATTTCCCACTTTTTTTTCACTCTGTGCACAAATCCAATGTCACATCCTGGCCACCAGTAATCACTTTTAAACACACCTTTTGTCTCAGCAATCCCCATATGCCCTGAAGGGGAGATGTGTAGATATTTCTGTTGCGTCACAGGAGAGTAGATCTGTCAGTGGCCGTAACTGTTTACGCTTTGAATCACTTCACCTGTGTATAAGTGCTATATAAATAAACAATGATTAAATAAATAAGTAAATACTCGAAGCAGAGTACTTGTTTGCTGAAACCCATATGTCTTTTCTCAATGTCAAACCTCTCGCATTCAATACTTGTAAAACCAACCTCAAAACCACATACATTTCCTCCTCAGACTCTCCAATCACCAATATATAATCTTGAAAGCATAGAACATTTTGTATGTCACCAAATAATGTATACATAGCTTGTCGAAAAACATAAGAGGTGATACTAGACCAAATGGCATCCTGCAGAATTGGAATTGTGCACCGTGCGTTCTGAAAGTTATCCATTTTTGTGACTCTTGCTTTAACTGAATTTGGTGACACGCTGATGACAAATCAAATTTTGGAAAAAAAATACTTTACCAATCATACTCAACATTTCTCCAATGTTAGGCAGAGGATGTCTTTCCACCACTACACATTTATTCAATTGCCTAATGTTGATGGATTTCTAAAATCTGGCCTGGTGGGCATATTTCCGGAGGCCACCCTAGTTATAGGTCAAGGCATAGTCTCAGGGGTGAGTGAGGGTTGTCAGGGGTCCACAATGAGTCCACATAGTGAAATAAACAATGATTCTACTTAGACAGGTGAGTACAATAATTCTCTATTTATTATAGGTCCAAACACTAGAAAAACTAAACAAACAAGTCATTATCACACACAACTCAGTTATAAAACATTTATAAAGTCACCTTTGGTTTGTAGAAATGCATACAAATCACTTAAACAACTAAAACAAGGTAAGTAATGATGCAGTAAGGAAAAACAGTCCACAAGAAAGATGCCTTAACGTTATTAGTGCACTCCCTGTAATGAAGAGGAAACAAAGGCAGGAAGAGATCTTATGGTAGTGAAGTTTTTTTCCAAGAGACTTCTCAACAATTTGACAGGTAAGTAAGTTTGAGTGAGTTTTCTCCGCGCCAGTTGGGAGTTTTATGTCTGTACTTTCGGACATATAACTACATCCTGATAACATTGTTTAGCAATATTAATCCGCACTAATCAGCATTGTACGGATGCCCTCCAGGTATGACTCTTCTTAATAGTGGACGCATAACTATTTTTCCGTGTTCTTCTAGTTACACTCTATTCATTATACTCCTATTCTTCCAGGGTAGTATTGATCTCTGGATTGAACGCATTACCGTCCTTTGGAATTATTGGACCAATCTCTGATGTTTTATCCGCTTCACTGAGATATTTCTCTCATTTTTCTAACATATTGTGACTTTCATCACGCACTGTTCACGGTAATTACTATTTTCCTTATATTTCAGCTTTGTTCTTCAAAAAAACCTTTATTGGATCCGAACTCTATTGAGTACTATCAGGCAGGGACAATCCAGATTATGATCAGTCAACCTGACAGGGTGAGGATTACTCAAGGTGGGGTTCTACCTCAAATACTTGACTGTGACATACAGAGTCTGAAAAATTGATTTTCACTACGAAGCTGCATTATTAATTCAATCATAGTTCGAACAGATTACAAAATACTGAAAAGTTTACAACTTGATTGTGACAGGGATATCCAACTTTTTGAAGAAACCTGGTTGTTTGATTTAGATATCTACTATGTATAAGAAGGTGAATTAAGTAGAGTATGTTGATTATAATGTTGTAAATCGTTGTTTTTTCCTTTAAAGAGTCTGTTCTGGCCATATGAAGAAGAGGAAAGTATCCTCGAAATGCGTAGCTGAATTAATCAGACTCCATCTTCTCTTAATTTTTAATGTTTACCAATGATGCTACATTGTTTCATTCTTTACAAAAATTTATTTTCCTTGGATATTGAAACACATTTTCTATATAAAATATTCTGTTCTTAAGATTCTTGTCTCCTAAACTTTGTTTTGCACAACACTTTATTATATTCTTTGACTAATTGCAGTATTGGATTTTTTATCCAAACAATTGATAGTGTGCAGGAGACGGGAGGATTCCTAGGCTGAATCTTTTTTCTTTTGTAGTAAAGACTGCAGCTCAGGATGGTCAACAGGATCCAGATCTCCAACTAAAGTTATGTCTTCTTCTCGATATGACTCTTCAGAAACTGGGAAACTGGATCAACCACAGAGGGTTGTACCTCACACCCAGCCTCAGCAGGTGGAGGAGTCGCAGGTATGACTTTGTACAATCTTGGAGATGTCCTTGTGGGTAGCACAGGGGTGCTATCTGCTTTCTTCATGGCGTTCTTGGGTTTCCCCTTTGCCTCTTTCTTTCCTGAAATATCAGTGAGCAACTCCTGTGGGGTTGGGGTGATAGTTTCCTCTATCAATTCCCCTGGAGAGCCTCTCACGGTCCTCTCCCTTGCAGGCCTAGTGAACTCCTGTTTCCTTTTACTGGGAGGCCTGGGGGTACTAGACACAACTCCAAGAGTTTTCAGGTCATTACATAACAGGACTCTCCCAGGCAGTATTTTGACAGTCATATCATTACACTGGGTGAGAGATGGTAACTGGTTAAGCATTTTCACAGGTCCTCCAGCTACCTTGGTTAGGCATTCGGGTGCCTTAGCAACATCCTCTACCTTGAAAAATGATTCATCAACCACAGTTATGCTGGCTCCAGTGTCTCTGATGGCAGGAGTCTCCTGGCCATTCACAAGAACACTATCTTTATAATACTCATTAGTATTATCTGGGATGGAATTATAGACATCTAAATTCTGTTGTTCCCACAAGCACAGGGACACTAAAGAAACACTGGCTGAGACTCTCATGGGTTAATCAGCCAGTAGGTGAACGTTTCCACTTGCCATAGGTACTTCTTCCTCTGGGGAGACGGTTAAGGAGACAGTGTGGACCCCTCAAGGTTTACCTTTACATCTGGGATCCCCTTTCACATGGTCAGTTGACCCACAAACATAACATTTCCCAAATGTTTTGATGAATGGGGGCTTGTTCTGACCTCCATCTGGTTTGGGTCCAGATGGTACACTAGCCTGATTTGGTTTCCCGTGTGGCTTACCCTTATTGTTTTGTGTGGGACCCTCTTTTGGATTGGAGGTATTAGAATTCACCTTGTTATCTTTCTTTGGCTGCTTTCTCACATCCTTCTTCTGAGTTGCCCCAGAATCCTTGTGAGCAGCCCTGTTGGCAACCACAAGTCAGCAGCCTTAGCTAACTTCTTTGTATCTATCTCCTTAGAATCAGCCAAGTGCTGTCTGAGCTCAGGAGAGCAGGCATCATAAATTGACTCCAACATAACAAGATTTCTCATACCTTCATAAGTGTTTACTCTGTAACCCTTAACCCAACCATTTAAGTTTTTCAAACATTCACATACCCAGGTAGCCCAAGGGGTACCATCATACTTTTTGAGGGTCCTAAACCTCTTAAGGTACTGGGAAGGGGTCTTCCAAAATCTAGCAATTAAAGCTAGCTTCACACACTCATAATCCATCCTATCCACCTCCCCCAACTCCATCACAACATCAGATGCAACAGTGGGTAGCCTAGAGAAGAGCCAAGGAAGCAACTTATTCCCTGTAATGTCTTGAATCCCATGGTTATATTCAAACATTGCCAACCAATCCAAATTATCAAGCTTAACCTCATACATACCAACAATTTCTTTAGGCATTCAGGGTCTCTTAGGGCTGGAAGACCTAGAAGACTCTGGGAGAGAAGCATTTTCAATGGACAGCTTTTTCATTTCTAAGGCATGATACAACTCCATTTTTCTGAGCTTAAGTTCTTGATGCTTTTGTTCATTTCGAGCATTAATACGTTTTAATTCCAATTCAAGCCTCATCTTTTCTAGAGCAATGAATTCCGAACTGAGAGTAGGACCTGATGGGGTCCGAGTGGAGAAAGGTTGAGGTTGCTGAGCAGGTAGAGGAGCAGTAAGGCCTACATTGTGAGACACATCTGCCTCATCTAACTCATCCATAATACCAGACACATCATCATCCTCATCATTCTCCACATTTGCTGGAGGGGTAGGTATTTCAGACCCACTCCCCAGAGTTTGTTTCTCTAACAACCTTTCAATTAATCCAGACTCTTTGCATATCACAGAGAGATTCCTTTCTATACCGAGATGTTTCAGATAATCCACAGTGTAACTAAGGAGGGTCTCTAGACTGTAGCTTTCCATATCAGACATGATTAAAATAGCTTTTTAGTGATATTCAGCCTTGTGGTTAGTTGATCCAAGGTAATAGCAGCACTCTAAGTATAATCACTATACTTGATCCTCACCGCTGTACACCAGTGTTAGGCAGAATCATATGCAGTACCCTTTGGGAACACCACACACAATTAAGACTACACGTGACAGTACAAATTCACCTTTGGGACAAGCCTGTACTACACAGTAAAGTGGAAGCTATGGCTGAGCAGCCAGACCTATCTCAAGAGTAAATTGAGCAGTATCAATAGTTACACAAAGGACTATTACTATGTTTCAAACAGACACTGACTCAAGGTTTCTGAGTAAAAGAATATACATTTATTTACACATCAGTTGTAAAACAATTCACTAAGTGAAGCAGCAGAAAAATAACACTCTTAATATACTATACAACGCCTGATGAATTCTGGACAAATTAAGCTCAAAATGTAGTGTGAGCAAAATGGCACTCCAGCAATTTAAAAGGGAGGGAAAGACAAGGTTATACAAAATTAAACAGCACCAACAAGTAAGTAGGCATGGCAATCTAGAAATGGCTTGCTACAATGAGGATTCAAATCAATAGGCCTGGGCCAATGTTAATGGTACAGAGTCTTTGCAGAGGATCACACAGTTCAGAGTAGTTTGTGGTTATGTCTTTGCCAAGAGTTTGAAAACGAAGTTGGTCGGAAGAAAAGTTACTTAAAAGAGTAGAGAAGGACAAGCCCTTGGATTGGCGAAAGATTTCAAACACTTTCACCGCGGTCGGACGGAACGAACAACCGGGTTAGAACAGTACCTTAAATGAAGAAGAAGGCTCTAGCTGAGGCAGACGTTCCTGGCAGATCCTGCAGGCTCACTGTTCCTGAAGCGACTGTCGGACTGACACGAAGTAGGAAGACTGGAGGGTCCTGCACTGCCCAGGGAAGAAACCAGCAGCAGAGCAAAGCAACAAATAAAGGGTGCGCTCCTTAAAACCCAAACAGGGTCTGGTCCTCCTGGCTATCTGGTTCACTGCAGCTGTGCACAGCAAATTCGACAAGGCGAGGGAGGCCTTGCTTGGTGTTTGGCGAACTGGTTGATCCCACCAGCTCAAGGGAAGAAGATTCCTTGCAGATCTTCTCTGTCGTCGAAGTTCTGAGTTTCGGACCCGCAGCAGGGCTTCACCGGGAGGTTCAGTCGTGGTAGTGGTCCTCTTCTTTCAGCTTCTCTTCGGTTTTCTCGATCCAGTGGCGACTCTGCCTTCCAAGCCCCAGAGACCTGCTTTTTTATGCAGTTTTCCCCCATTCCCACAGCCTGGCTGTCAATCATGCAGCAGGGTGGCTGTCCTGGCGGGACAGTCACCACAGCCAATCATACAGAGTGCGACATGGGTCTCCAAGAAGACCCTGTGTAGGGAGTCTCAAACCCCTCTCTCACATTCTGTCCCCCTCAGACATTCAGGCGCCTAAGGAGGGCTTCTGTGCAGAAGCCAGCCAAAGGACAGCGAACAAAGGAACCAAACCTGGTTTGGCATGCAGATTAAAACAAGAGAAAGATCTTTATTAAAAGAAATGGTGAATAAACCCAGCCGGAACCAAATAAAAGTAAATGGGGTCCAGCGCAGATTTAAGTTTGAGGCTACTAACTAAAACAGTACCAAGGCTATTTACATAGACCACGGTAGGAAAAATAGGGTAGATACCAGTGCCACCAGCCAGATCTTAACGAAAGGGGGACGGAATAATTTTCCATGAGAGACAGACAAAAAGGGATAACTATTAACCCTTTCCAGTACTCTATGGAAGATAGTTTGTACTGGGTCTGTGAATTTAAAAAGACTAATAAAGTCAATGGCAACTTCACATGTTCTGGGAGACAGTAGTCAGTCCCAGAAAATGGAGTTTAAAGTGGGAAGTCTGAACAAAGACAACTCTGTGTCGCTGCACTAAAGGTGCTGTGTGACACACAGTAAAAAGATGATGTCTATGGAGTAGGTGAGGCTCCACAGTCTATGAACACAACAATGTTAAACACACGCAGCAAAACACATGTAAGAGTGGGAAAAAAGGCTCACACTCTTACCAGGTGAAAAAAAAAATCCTAGAAATCCAGCAAAGCTGCTGAGGGACTCGGTAGGTAAGGGAAATTAGCCATTCTGGAGAATTCTCCCTAACAGCGACGTGGCCAGGGAGGGGGAACAGAGGGAAGACAGAGACAACTATCTTACATGCCAGGTGACATTGAGATCTTGCAAGTGCAGTGGAGGAGGAAAGGGAAAGTGTGGCGGGAATGGGGGAGGGGCAGTGCAGTGCATAGGATCAAAAGTAATACATAAATAGAATAAATGAAAGCAATAGGTAAGAAGTGCAGCCAGCTTGTAGCAAGTGCACAGGTAAGTGTAGACATCAAGTGACGAGAGCTGGTGGGGACTGTAGGGATACAGAAACAGCCCCCAAGTGCAGGGATTGCCTGGGAGGCAGTGCAGGTGTGCAACTGAAGGGGGAGGGGACCTGGACCTGAGATCAGAGGGTAGCCAGGTGACCAGTGCAGTTTCATCCAGGAGTTCAGCAGGGGAGAGGATGAGAGAAAGCAGAAGCAAAGAGTAATGTTTTGAGGTGTTTCCGGAACCAGAGATGGTTCTCCTGAAGTTTCAGGGAGGGAGGGAGGCTGTTCCAGAGGGAGGCGCCAGCCGAAGAAAGAGATCCACCACCATCTCGTTGCCTGGAGAAGCGATTGACCCTGAGGTAGTTGCAGGTGGATGAGCAAAGAGCTTGAGAAGGAAGATATTTAGGAAGAGTGAGTTGAAGGTGTTGAGGCCCCATGCCCCAGAAGGCCTTGTCGACAATGCAGAGGGATATGAACTTAATCCTCACAGCCACTGGGAGCCAGTGCAGAGATATCAGTCCTGGAGAGATACGATCACTGGGCTTGAGGCCAAGGACAAGTCTCACAGTCCTGTTCTGGATGTGTTGCAGCGGGCAGACAGTAGAAGCAGGCAGATTTAGAAAGAGGCTGTTGCAGTAGTCCAACCGAGAGAGAACCAGAGCTGTGAAGACAGTGAGCTTCTGGGGGAAGGAGAGGAAAGGAAGAATTCCTCTGAGGAGGTGAAGCTGGTAGTGTGACTTCTTAGAGACATCAGAGATGTGAGGAGAGAAGGAGAGTGTGGAGTTGAAGATGACCCCAAGGTTTTCAGTCTCACAGGTGCGAGAAGGAAGAGGGCCAAGAGCGGCCGGCCAGAGAGCGATAGGAAAGGAGGCAGCAGGTGAGCCGATGGGGAGAATCTCAGTCTTAATGGCATTAAGGCAGAGGTCATTGGTGGCACACCACTCCTGGTTGGCGGAAAGACAGTCAGAGTTGAGACAAGGAGAAGAGGTAGCGGAAGGGAGCCTGAAAATGAGCTGAATGTCGTCCGCATAGCACTGAAAATTGTGAAAGAGAGCTTCAATGTGGTGGGCAAGAAGTGCCAGGTATTGGTTGAACAGCCAGGGAGAGAGGTTAGACCCCTGGGTGACACCACAGGTAGAGAGAGAGATAGAGGAGATGAAGGATCCAAGTTGAACCTGGGAGGGTCGATCAGAGAGGAAGTAGATCAGCCAAGCCAGGGCCTGATCACTGATACCCAGGTGATAGTGGGTGAGTACAAACTCTGCATGAAATTCATGCCAAAACATAACAAATGAAAGGGGGGGGCAGAGCCACAGGAAGCCTTGCATGCCAACAGGAGCTACAGTCAACACCATCACAGCACCAGTACGATATTCGTGTGGCACACATGGTTACCAGCACACGGCCACCACACCAGGACCCACACAAGGTGATGCCCACACACTTCTCATAACACCATAACACATGGGACCACAACAACCAGAATGCACCTTGTATGTGTTGCAGTGCTGCTTTACACCCTGACACACAAGAGTAACCTCACCCAGGGCACTTTCATTAAAGCCTATTCAAACATGACATAAAGTAAGGACATTCATGATTGTGTAGAAGTGTTATTTATTTTGCGAGTGCTGATCGTGACATGTGCCCATCCCCCAACACAGTGCATATGGCTCCATGTGCCTGGCCCTCAGGCCAACAGTGCATTGTACATCTAACATGGACGTCGACGCTGCCCATGTGCACCATCTTTAGGTGAGCGGCGTTGCTCTAGGGAGCCCTCTGTGGGGGTGGTTGAGGTGGATGACAGTGATGCAGCCAATTGCAGCTGCTGGCAGAGGAAATTGTTTGCCTCACGCATCTGTTCTGCATGTGCAGGTTGCCCCCTCACCTAATATGCGAGCTGGCTGGCCAACCCCTGTGAGGGCCGCAGTGCATGACTCTATGACCTTACGTGTGCGGACATTGTCATGCGCCATGGTCTTGGCCACCCCCCCTAATTGCACTGCTGATGGCCCTGATGTGGTAGTTGTGTTCGCTAGCCATGCCCTCTATCCTCATCTGGCGTGTCTCCATCACATCCAGGCATGCCATTACAGCATTGAAAGACCTGCTCCTGTATCCCGTGTGGGCTGCTGTACCGGCCAGGTCTACGCAGTGTTGCAGTGCTGGTGTGATGGGCAGGTCTACGGGGTGTTGTAAGGCTGATGTCCCGGGCAGGGCTGCAAAGTGTTGTGGGGCTGCTGTCGCTGGAGGTGCTGGGTTGTCTGGTGGGGTTGCAGTGGATGGAGGGTCTGCCAGCAGATGACCCATATGAGGGTGTGTCCTCATCCGCAACAGGTGTGTGTGCGTGGCAGAGGCATGCACAGAGATGTGGACTGCGGCTGAGTCTCCACATGCTCAGGGGTCCCTTCAGGTGTGTCGATTTGCTGCACTGGACTGTGAATTGGTGTTAAGACAGTTACAGCATGTTACAGTTGCAGCATGCTGCTCTTCACCGGAGGAGGCAATCTCCTCTGGCGGGGTTGCATTCATGGCAACTTCCACATGCTGTTAGCCCCTAGTGGCTTGGGATGGGCTTGGTGAGTTGGTCCCAGGGGCTTGAGTGTGCCGAGGCGGTGGTTCACTGGGGTGCGGCGGGTCCTCTGCCTTGGTGTGTCCTGCCGGGCCCTTCACAGGGTAGTGGTGCTGGTGGAGGCATGCCTGGGCACACACTGTGATGGGCCTGCCTCCTCATCATCCATGTTGCCTCCGGATGATGCCTGCAAAGGGTACGTAGGGTATGGCATGAGGACAGAGCACCTCAAAATATTTTCATGCATTTCAATGCTTACAGAAAGGGGGGGTTGAACAGGACAGTTTCAATCATGCTTGGGCCTGTTTTATATTCAGGGTGTTGGTATTATTGGGGCATACTATGTGAGGGGGGACACAGTTTGGAATTGTTGGCATAGCTATTTCATGTATATCATACACATGCACAGCTGGCATTCCGCACCTGACAATGCTGTGCCCCCGCCATGAATGTGTGTGGCATGGTGCTTGTATGTGTCCATTGGATGGCCTACTCATAACTCTGGATCACACGTATCGCCTAGGTGCATTGGTACAGGGGTGCTGTCGTGGGTGGATGTGGTTGCTCCCACGAACTGCACCCACTCACAGTGCCCAGCTGTCGGGCATTCACACTGGGGATGGAGTGGTGGGCTGTTCACAATGCAATTTTCAAGGGGGGGTCACTCACCTCCAGCCTCCTGGGTGCCGGTGCCTGCCTCCACTCCTCCCACTCCCTCAATGGATGCCATGTCGATTAGGGTGGTGCACTGCTCCTCCCATGGTACCGGCTCTGGTGGTGGTGACCCTCCACCAGTCGCCATGCTCTCACTCCTGTGCTGGACCAGGAGGCCCCGAACACGGAACCACAGTTTGTTAAATCACTTGAGGTAGTCCTCACCATCCCTGGGAACATGACCCACCGCAGTGACCTTCTGGTGGATGTCTGCCCAGATGTGGTTACGCCGCTGTGAGCCTGTCTTTTTCTGTTGGGGTCCATCATGGTGGGAAATCACCTCCTTCACCAGTATTGTGAGTTCTTAGTCAGAGAACTGTTTGCGCACCCTGTCCAGGGCATATTTTCCCCTCACGCGCTTCTCAGGCATTTTCTGAGGTTTGTTGGAGTGGATGGCTTCCAGGGGCTCCGATTTTAGGTGGATTGTGATCTCTAAAATAGCTGCCGATTTGTTTCCCGTTCCAGTGGTGATGCATTTCCAGTGGCGCTAATAGTGTGAGCCGCCAGCGCTCATGTAATATTCGCTGAGTTTTTGGATTTTTCAGCCATTATTACTGCTGAGTGGTATTTGCGTTAACAGCCTGGCCCGTGTGCACGTGCCCACCAACTCATGATGGGGCGTTGTTTGCACCACAAATCACGGCATTAATGCAAATAAGGCTCAGCGGTATATGTGCCAGGATACTGCCCAACTTGTGATGAGGCCCACTGTCTTCAATGGGATGGATTCAGGATATCTTGTGGCATGATCCACTACCACAAGGATAAACGTAAAGCCAGAGGATGTTAGAGGATCAAGAGGACAAACAACGCCAATCCTTACCCTCTCAAATGGTATACCCACTACAGGTAGTGGTAATAATCGAGCCTGGATCTTTGCACCACTTTCCCCAGAAAACTGACAAGCAGCACAACTCCTACAAAGGCTTTCAACTTGTGCCCTTATCACAGTAGAAATTCATGGACAGCCTCTCCTTAGTCTTCTTGATGCCAAGATGACCTGCAAGGGGTACCTCATGCGCCAATTGTAGGAGGAAGGGTCTCAACTGAACGGGAACCAACAACCTCCTATGGTTTCCTTCAGAGGACTCTGTGAGCTCACTATACAGGAACCCACCATGCCAGTAAATCCTATGTTTCCCAGGGGTATCACCCTCTAACTGGGAACAGGCCTATCTCATGAGGCCCTCACGTGATGAGCACACATGTTGGCCCTTACTAAACTCTTCCCTTGAGGGACCCCTTCTGCCACCAAACTCTGCAGTTCAGGGTACTCATTGGCACTGAGAATTTCAGGCAGCCCTTCCTCCTTGTCAGTTTTAGGGGCTTGGCTAACTGCCTCCACTTCGGTGGTAAGTGAGTTAGGGGGAATGTTTTCTTTCACTCTTTTCAGTTTCTTCACTGGTTTAGCCTTAGGTTTCCCCTTTGGCTTTGGCAGGGCCATAGGCTTGGCTAAGGCAGCATTTGTCTGATACCTAGTGCATGGTGTTCTGCAGTGTCTCCCACAAGACAGAAGGCTCTGAGGTCATTCCCTAGCAGAACATTTCCAGGGACCTGCCTCTGCACACTAACTTAAAAACAAAGTACTCTTGGCACCGATGGTTAAACATTTTTTGGATGAGAACCATGGTTGCGAAGAGTTCAGCTGGACGGTTCTGATGACAATTCAAGGTGAAAACCACTACATGAAAAATAAAATTATATTGGAAAAGGAACAAAAACTAATTTTTCTCACTAAAAGTGATCAAGAGGGCCTAAATGAGGCCATCGTATGGAACAGAAAATAATATATGAAGTTCACAATTTTCCAGATGCTGCCTTATAGACTGGATGATAGCTCGAGACACACCACTGGCTATCATACTCCAAAATATCTTCCTAAGTTTTTGTGATAGCTACTAAATACCTCATTGTTCCGCACAAGCTCTACATCCCCCTTCGATTCTAATCTTTTCCTCATAATGAGAAAGCAAGTGGCAAGGCGGATTAACTCCTCACAAATAAAGGTGAGTCATCAATATTGGTTTGAGTAGGGCCGTAGAGATGACTCTCTTTATTAGCCACTCATAGCGAAATTAGAGGACTATAACCCTCAGGCTAGACATCTGTCTCTATACCCTAGGAGTAGGTTTATAGATGATTTTCATGGAATAAAATGAGAAACACAAGAGGGACTGTGGTTTACACCTGCCCCTTTGTAGAATGGCCATTTCTACCCGCAAGATGGTGCGGTTCCCCTTCCATTCATGAGAGGTTACAGCTATGGATATACTTCCATCTGAAACTCCCTCGCAGTGCAGGACTCTGTACTTGATGTATTTTGGACATTGCGGAGCGAGCTCGATGTGAAATACGATTCACGAGATACGAGGTGAGTGCTTTATTAACAGTTCGCGATCCGCTGCCCATAAAAACCGGGGGCTTGTTTGATGCACAGCAGTTTATACCTCTTACTTTTTTGATGCATGGCGGTTTATATCTCTAGATTCATGATGGTTTTTCACTCTCTTTCAGTACGACACTCGCCCACCTGAGGGTAATATACCCTACAGAGAAAGCTCACAACTGCTTTATATACAGCTCTACCTATTGCTGAGCCTGACACTAGATGCCATTTTTCTCGTGAATTTACTGCAAGGTAACCACGTATTTAGATTGCTTCCCTTCAGTTAGAGGACTATAGACAGTCTTCTTACTGTCTTAACCATAAATAGTGGCCTATATACCTGTACTTTTCTCCCCTCAAGGAAGTTCCATTCAGGCCAGTTGTTCAAGAGTGTTAAGCTCAGACGAAAAACAAGTGGATTTTACACTCCCCTAGTGACCATTATGTTTAACAAACAAGAACAAGCTAAGGTAAGCCACTAGATGCAAGTTAGAGAGAGCGTTATGACGTGAATGCAGGGCACATGAGTTACAGTCCCCTTACCAATCATTTATGTACTTAGAGGCTGACTAGAGAATTGTTCTCCATTCACCCCAAAGGCACCCCGTTTGCTCAGGGAAAGCATCACTAGCTCGGACAGGTAATTATATACCTGTTCATTAGCATAGACAATTTATTTTTTCATGAAGGTATGGTAGCAATTATAAATAATAATAATAATAATAATAATAATAATAATAATAATAATAATAATAATAATAATAATAAAATATTAAAAAAGCTTACCCTTTATCTCTTTATGTTTTATCAACATTTGAACCACACAGAAATCTGCATATTAACAAGAACTGTATTTTAATGTCAGTATTGTCATTGTGACACTTCTCCTGATGAAGGTTCCACAACAACTTTGAGAACTGAAACGCGTTGAGTTTATGTTTCTAGTAATAGTGTAACTAGGACTATCTGTGAATACAAATCGAGTTTGCTGACAATCGATAGAGCCAACCTGATTTGAGTGCATGTCTCTAGCAACATAGTAACTAGGACCATTCGGAAATACAAACTATGTTCATCGAAAATCGATAGCGTCAACCTGATCCTAATGTCACATGAGTGACTAATCGAGCACAGCATAGGCTCCCTCTTTTCTATTAGAAAGGAAACTGTTTGTCACCCAGAGTATTAATGTTTAGTAGTTTTTAGAATTGATTAATCATACTGTTTGTTGTTCAGAATTTGTTATTGTCATTTTCTACATGTTTTTTTAAAAATAGAAATGAATTATTTCTAAATAAAATGTATGATATTTTGATAATTTTTGCCTGAGGTCTAACTGTCGATAAATCCAACTTGAATAGGGCATCATCAGCCAAGTGAGTGAACATCACAGGAGCTCTGGCCAGCCCCTCTAAGTTTACTAAAGTGGAATCGACTACAGTCCAACTGGCCCCAGAGTCCCTAATGACAGCAGTGCCTACACCACCTGCCAGTACACTATCCTTGCAATAATGGTAAGTATTTTCAGGGATGGAGGCATAAGCCTCAGCAAATCTAGGTTCCCAGGATCCCATGGAAACGAAGACAACTTTCGATCCTTACCTACAGGGCAAGGAATCGGAAGAGAAGAATACCCAAGTATCCCTTCCTCTTCATGGTTAAAGGTCAGATTAACAGAGCGGACCACCAAGGCCTTACCCTTACATCATCTGGGATCCCCTTCACATGGTCACCTGCTTCTGTCATGACTGTGCCACTGGAGCACCAATTGGCACCCGTTGTGGTATATTTGGGACTCATTCATCACCCTAATCCTCCCCGGACAATGCCTATTCATACTTTTGTCATATTTTCTGTTGCAAGGCTTTGGTACTTGCGTATTTAATCTCACAAACTACATATCCCATAATGCACCTTTTGGTAGTTCTTATTCCCTGGCTATTCCTATGCAGCTGTTTTAGAACCACAATCTCCAAAAGCCTTAGGGATGATTGTTGCTTTAACTTTCCAAAGACAGAGAGAGAGGAAGCAGATAACCTTCAGGCGTGGTGCTTTGGGTGCCGCTAATGAGCCTGCTTCTGCACAGGGCAGTCCAGTATTTAAGCAGCTGCTTGCAGGAGCACAGGGCTCCTGCATTGCGTTCACCCTCAGCCCTTTATGCTTTGATCCTTGGATTTCTGCTGTTTGCTGTTGCTTCCAGTGCCTGCCCCTGTTCCAATGCCCTGTGCTCCCTGCCTTGCAGTCCTGCTACTCTGCCTACACTCCGCTGCCTTCTTCCCTACACCTCTGTTCTTCCTGTACTGCAGCCATGCTTCCCTGCTTGCATTCTCGTGTTCCCTGTCTGCAGCCCCTTGCTCTCTACCACCAATTATCATTGTTCCTGCCTGCAGTTCCTTGTTCTGTCCCCATAGTCTGTGTTACCTGGCTTTAGCGTCCAATTTTCCAGTCCTTAGTTTCCTCGTGATCTGCCTGCAGTCCTGCTCTTGTTATTCCAGTCCTGATTTACAGTTCCTTGAATTCCTTGTTACCAGTCTGCAGTTCAGTCCTTGCTTTCCTAGTCCAGAGTTTCAGTCCTGAGTTTTATTGTTCCTGGTCTATAGATCAGTCTGCTTTTCCTTGATTCCGTCCTTAGTTTATAGTCTGCAGTTCCTGTCTCCTGTACCATTGCACGTAGATTTTTTTCTTCTTGCTTTTCTACTTTCAATCCTGGTCTTTGTCCTGGCGTTTGGTACTTTGACTTTCTATTCTTCCCTGGATATTTCTATTACTGTTCTTGTGCATGTGTAATTTTTTTGTTCAGAGCATGGCTGCTGGATTTCCCAGCAGGCAATATCTGCCCCTTTGCTTTATTGTGCTTCAGTATTGTACCTTATGCTATATTGTTAACACTGTGCTGGTTCCTGCTTCAGGAGGCAGTCATTGTTCAGTTCCTGCTGGTTCCATACAGGCTTCAGTCTTGTGAGTACAGTTTCCTTGTTAGTGCCTCAGGGTCCAGATACAGACACCCACTCCTGCTGCTCCGTTTCATGTGCATTCAGAGTGAGGCCCTGTAACATCAGCACGCTCAGTAGGCTAGAGTATCACCAGACCCTGTAGGAAACTTTTCCCCATTGTGTGTACACCTCAAGTGGGAACATAAAGTGTTTGTCTTACTTGTACTCCCTGGCCCTTTCTGTTCACTGCCTTTGTTGCCTGTTTGTAGTACTTGTCTATCCTTTCTTGTCTGCAGGATTCCGTACACTCCTGTTTCTTGCGTATTTTTCTCCCCTGAGGTTTGTGGACACAACTCTGTCCTCAAGCCCCTGACAGAATGCAAGAACCTTATTATTCCGCTTTCCCACGGGTAAGGGTAGTTGTACGTAAGCCTAAGGTATCTTTATACCAGAAAAAGAAACCATTGATTGAGACTGCAGGTTCACTCACCAATGCCAGAAAAATGCTAGTCTTAGAGATACATGTATTGAAGATAATTGCTTTTTGCGTTCTGCTTATTATACACAGTGGCTCAGTGATCCAACAATGATAGATTACAATGACTTATGCAATTATGACCCTCGGCTACTATCTACAAGTGAACTGGAGGATGAGTATCAATGTTTACAGACTTTCCTTGCACAGCCCATAGAAACCCCACATCATTAGTGCTGCCAATAAAATGCATATCAATTCAGACCCTCATGCCAATGCTGTACTTTCCTCTCAGAACCTGAATAACACTGCACCTTTCTCAGAGCAAACTACTCCCCCATTTAAATGTACTTGGTGCCCCTTTTACATGCACTTCTCCCCTCTCAGAAGGCATGCCACAGGAATACATAAATGGGATCCCTGTTGCCAACGTTATTTTCTCTAGATCAGCTTGGCGAGCTGCGCAACCTTCCCACATTTATTTAACAGGATAATGCATTCAGTGGCCTGCGATTAATGTAGCTGGCCCTGAGTACAAACAACCAATACAGACCATAGGATTCCTTAACACTTCCCCAATGTCTACTAAAGATGACACAAAAGTCATCCTTCAGATTTCAACACCTAGCACTTCTGCTACACCAGCGTGTGACATTGTAGATCTGGAAATATTACAGGTACATACCAGTTACAGAAACAGCTTTTCTGCCTTAAAAGACAAACTGAAGACTTCTCTGATGAGTTTGTCTACTTGCAATGTAAGAATCTTTCAAACAGCCACAATTGACCAAACCTTATGCCATTATGCCCTACACCTGACATTTTGTCTTTAAATATCGACACGAGAAGGCCTGGAACTGTAACAAAAAAAACAAATACAGACCTATACCGAGTAAATGGAAGACCTGACCTTAGCATATGCATATCAATTAATGCTTAACACTGATTCTTCTCCCAATTCAATTTCTCGTACCAGCCAAATTAACCCAGACGTGTGTACAGCTAGTGAAGAATTCCCTACTCCTGTTGACAAAACAGCTCAAACTACCATTTCATCACAAACCATGTATGATCTTCTGAGTGAAGATGCTGGTGATTTAAGAGATTGTGCAGTTCCTGCCCTGGATGATGCAGCCTTTTCTGAAGTGACCAAGCCTGATATTTACTCTTCGTCTGTGGGCACTCTGCCACCAGACCATGAGCTAGACATTGAGGTCACTTGTGACCTGAACCTAGTACCAGTATGCTGTCCAGTTTAGACATTGGTCAATACCCCAGATCTAATATTCCACCTGAACTCAGAAGACTGTGAATGCCAGCTACCCGAAAGCCTGCCCTTGTCAGATAATTCCCTAACCAGCAGGGAAGACATGAACTTAAAGTAGGTTGTGTAAGATTTACTGTTAAGCACAGTCATTGGTGTCAGGCTGCTTGAAGCCTTTCCTCCCAAATACAAAGGCTGTGCATTTCTTCAAGGGAATCCTGATCTGCATCCCTCAAATCACTCTGTAGTGGAGATGGTTTCTATTGAATACACTTGTAAAAGCAAGGAAATATCGAGGCTGAGTACCACAAAAGGAAATACACCAAACACGGGCTATAAAGATTCACAGATCTTTTAATTACTGCACAGTTAAAAAGAAACACAGATCTGATACAGATAGCTATCTGGCTCTCGACACCCTGCAATGAGTACCAGCCCGTCAGAGTGTGGAGGGAGAGGTACTGGACATCTAAACACTCACATTATTTATCCATATCCTGTAATATTGTCCAGCCCCTCTACAGGTTAATAATCTGCCGTCTAGAGTTCGTGCCGAGTCTACATATAGCTCATACAATAATATGCACATGGATTATATAGGTTTGCGTTTCCAACAAATTACAATGGCAAAGTGTATTCCCGGATTTAGCAGTAAGCCTTAGCACATATTCCTTCACAATGTGGTTCTGCCAGTGTCCATGCTCGACATTTACATTACATTGTCCTCGATGTGTGTTCGTGGATGAGGCTTGTTAGTGCAGACAATCCTTAGACCACAAGTCATGCTTGGGGCAAAGTCTCATTACCTAGTCTAAACATTCGGCCCTCGGACAGTCTACCCATTAACAAGATTCAAAGGTCGGGAAGGCTCGGTTACAAGTTGGAAACACAGTCCACCATTTTAGAACAGAAATCAAAATGGCAGATGATCCTAAAATGGCAGCGAAGTCGATCTAAAATCGGAACTTTGCAACGCGGTTTTCTCCGCAGAGTGAGTAGGCTTAGGCCAGTATATATCAGAAGGAGCCACAATATGATTTCCCATTTAACAAACCCTCCTTTTGGCCTAAGCCAAGCGCTAAACTACTATTAGTCACTTTACAAGTAACTCCACGTCTCAATGTCCATACAACCTGAATCGTAATCATCAGAGATATCAATCGCCATAAGGTCTGTGACAGAAATTTCCTTCAACAGAAATTCATTGGTCATTCTTCCTGGTGCGCATACCTTTTGTCCTAATGTTCCCATAGTCTGTGCACAACATCCTCCTAACATGACCATCTGACAGGAAGACATTGTATACAGCAACAGCAGAACAACAGAATACCCAGAATAATCAACAAGACGGAAAGTAGCTTCAATCCCCAAGATCGTAAGAAGTCCCAGAACCAAGCACTAAGATCCCAATTTCCCTCTGGAACGTGCACTTCTGAACTAAGGACGTGCATATTTTGTATAGCCTTAAAGATGGTTGGGGAGGAATCCGGTACAAAAACGCAACAAGAAGACCCCACTAATTTGCATACTCCACTACGCTCAGCCAGGATGACTTCTAATGCCATCCGGTTCTGTAGTACCACTAACCTTATCGCTTTCTGTTCTAGAGTCATGTTGTAGAATATGTCAGTGGTCCGGTGTATAGTTCCCTCCAGTACTCTCGCTAGTCTTCTGATATCCTCCTTTATTATTTGTCCCCAGAAAGGTACAAAGGATTTTGCTACGTCACCCAGAACTTGTGATGAAGTATCACCATTCTCATCCTGCCTTGGACGAGCCTAAGAGAATTCTATGGTACTTGCTATGAATACCCCAGGTAACAGAATTCCTAAATAACAGATTCCCTGCCAATCCTCAGGTAGCCATGGGAAAGCTTAATTACCACAAACGAAGTAGACAGGTTCGCCTACATACAGAGGTCTGTCCTCACAGGTCAAGTTTGCAACATTGGTGCAACCCTTGAAATCACCCATTGACTGAGTACCATTCCTCTGTATGCAGAACGAAACTGAGTCGGGACTGTATTTAACAGTGTAGGAAGGTGGCATGACATCCCTATTGCTTATAGGAGCCATCTTGAAAGAGATCAGAGATTGAAAAGGTCTAGACAGTCTATCAGAAGGCCTAATGGAAGCAACATTAAGCTTGCTTCTATTTGCAAAAATTGAGCATCCCAGGGATGTTAAAACTCGTTTTTCAAATTCATTCAAATTTGTTCCATCAAAATTCCCTGAGATGCGATCATTCCATCGGCCAAATAATAGTGCCCTTAAAGAAGCATAACATGCAGTAGTCAGAGGCAAAGGATGAATATACCAGCCCAACCCCTTGTCTCCATGTTGCGGTAAATGAGAGAAGACTCAGCAATTAGACCTGTTCAAAATGGCATGTGTTGCATTCATTATAAGCAGTAGTGTGTTATTGTGGTAACTCTGTCTGTGTTGAGAGTCTCTAGGGGATAGAGTGTGCAGATGCACGAAAGGTGTAGATACAGTGGGTACATTTTCAGTGGGCAAAAGAGTTTCAAGAGGACGTACTTCTACCATGTACCAAAATCCCAAAGCAATTACTCTTGTGAAACCGGTTAACATGATTACAAGAAAACAATATGTTTTAAGAGACCATGTATTCGATCGTCCATTGTCTATACTGGCCACACTGTCACTTGTTTGTTCCATACGGGTGGAGGCGGTAGCAGGCATTGTTTCTTCAAAACAAAAAGCTCCGGAGTTCATTTGCTGGCGATCTCCTGATTGCGCATTTTCTTAGTCCTTCCCTATCCCTGGCCAACAATTTCCTTTGTATGAAAAAGACAGGGCCAAAAGACAAGCTATATGATGGTTTTCCTGGTGGCACAGCTGAACTGTGCAGTAAGTCTAGCTCCGTTGGCTCAGATTGTACCTTGTGACTCCTGGTACGGTGTGATCTGCGAACGTGTCGTTGCTTCCTGGTGGAAGTGGTGGATTCGCAACAGTGGTAGAAAAGGATCTGTAGGAGAGTGTGGAGATGAAGTGGCTGTTTCCCCAGGCCCCATGGGCTCAGGGAGTGTCTCCGAAGCACTCTCAGTACTGCTTAATGCTGAGTTATTGTTGGGAGCAGAGTAGGTAAGATTCTCCCTATCTTCTATATCATGTGGCAAAGGGAAGGGAATCCTCTTGACATGCGATGCATGTATCCAGGGCCTCTTTCCCTCCACCCGGATCGCTGTCTGTGTGGCCAGGAGGACCTGTTGCGGGCCTCTCTGCCGGGGTGCGAGACAGGATGCTCTTTCAAACACTTTCACGAGCACCCACTGCCAGGGTCGGATGCTGTGACCTGGCCCATCGTATTTTACTGGAAGGGCTTCTCGCACCTGTTGGTAAATCAAATACAGATTTTTAGTTAACCGTTCACAGTAGTCAGAAAGAAGTACCTGTTCAATATCCCTCAGGGCTCAGGGCTTTGGGACGTTCCAAATGTTAACTGGCCTACCCATGACCACCTCATATGGGGAGAGCCCAGTCTTAGTCTGTGGGGTGGTGCGCGTAGACAGTAACACTATCGATATGGCGTCCGGCCATTTCAATTTGGTGCCGGCACACGTTTTAGCAAGCTTGTTTTTCAAAATTCCATTGTGTCTCTCTACCAATCCAGCACTCTGAGCATGTCTAGCCGAATGGAACCGTTTATCGATCTGTAATCCTGCTCATATCTGCAGAATTACAGCAGCGATAAAATGTGGACCATTGTCCGACCAGATGACCCTTGGCAAAACAAACCTCGGAAAATATTCCTTAAGCATGGTATTTGCCGTTGTCATTGCCGTGGTGTCTTTCACAGGAAAGGCTTCAACCCATTTACTAAAGGCGCAAATACCAACTAATATGAACTTAAAATTGTTACAACGCTCCATTTCAATAAAGTCAAAGTGGATGACTTCGAAGGGGACAGAAGGTGGACCAAAACTACCCCTTGGTGTCGATGTGCCCTTTCCCATATTATGCTATAGACAGATCATGCAACTTTGGACAAAACGCTCAGCTGTTTTCGAGATTTTATCGTTCACCCAAACATTTTCTAACATTTTGCAAACCTTCCTTGTACAGATGTGAGTGGGCCCCTGAGCCATTGCGACCATCATGGTAATGTACACGTATGGCACCATCCATTTTCCCTCCAACTTATCCACCTAACATCCGTCATCATCCAACCTCGCCAAACCCTCAGCCCATTGCTTAGTTTCTTCTAACGTAGCATCGGCTTGGATATTCTTTACAGATTCAATACCTTCGTCTATGGTACAAACATTTGTGGCTTCCTTGCAGTGTACATTTCTGAATAGAGATCAGTGGCAGTTTGTTTGGCTATCTGGTCAGCGAAAGCGTTCCCTTTTCCTACATCATTTATGATTTTCTGATGCGCTGCACATTTCATGATCGCTAACTGAGTGGGGAGTGCAAGCGCTGAAAGTAACCGCACTATCAAGGAGAAATAATGAATCTTTGTTCCATGTGAGGTCAAGAAACCTCGTTCTGCCCAAAGTCTACCGAAGTTATGAACTACCCCAAAAGCATACTGACTATCAGTATATATATTTACTCTAAGCCCTTCGGAAAGTTCACAAGCTGGAGTCAATGCAATAATCTCTGTGGCCTGCGCGGATGCATGATTCTCTTGGTTTCCACAATCGTGCTCAGTGTGGTGATGGCATAAGCAGCCATGGATGTACCATCCGGAAGTTTGAAACAGGAGCCATCACAAACTCCCCTTTTGGGTCGTTCAAAGGAGTATCTTTCAGGTCGATCCTGCCTTTAGTCTCTTGCTCTGTGGTATTGAGGCAGTCATGGGACACTTCAACACTGCAAGCAGTATCTTGCGGGAAAGGTAATAGTTCAGCCGGATTCAATACACAACACCTCTGAATTTTAATGTGCGTAGCAAACAAGATCAATTCGTATCTCGTTAATCGTGCGGAGGTGATGTGTTGTGTTTGTGTTCTGTTTAATAGAACATCTACAGAGTGAGGTACCAAAAAGGTTAAAGCATGGCCTAGGACCATACCCTCACTCTATTTTACAGACGCAGCAGCGACAGCTCTCAAACATCCTGATAAAGCGCATGCAACAGGATCAAGGGCGGAAGAAAAGTAACCACACGGCCTATTCTTCACTCTATGTTCCTGCGTTAAAGGAACGGTTCAGTCAAAAAATTTTATTGCCCCTCCGGGTCGGCCATGTGTTTTGAAGCCTAAGTGGCTCGATTTTAGAAAAATTTCCTATGGACCTTACCCGAGTTTTCGTCCATTAAACGCACACGAAAACAGGCACCATGGAGCTGCCATTTTGTGATAATCCTATCATTTCCCCCATTGCCCTGGCTGACCTGCTTTTGCGGCACTAAATCATATGCCCTGCCCCTGAGCCTGACATTATCAAAACATTCATATTCCCTGCCTCTCTGCGTGACGTTACTGTGCTGCGTAGGCAAACGCGCCCAGTCGTCTTCTACGCAACTTCACACAGAATCCGGAAACCAACACAGATCAGCTCACAACACAGCACACCACAATTCGGAATATAAAACTGTACTTTAAAATCAAACAGCAACACAGTAAATTTGGTAAAGTACATTTATTTGACATTAAATGTCTATAGAATATTCTGCAATTGCCATATGAACTTTGAAAATCATTTATTTTCTTTTATCTCTATCCGCAAATCCTTAAAACTTTATCGTGAGTCACGCGCTGTTCCTTTATGGTACACAGGGTGTTGGTTTTCGTTCAAAGAGGCACTTTTGTCGCACGTTGAACCGCAAGGCTGTTCCATCAAGTAGGCACTAGGCCTGCGTAAAGGTTGATATGTTGCTTCTAGCCGCTAGTATCGCGTAAGGGCATATGGGCCCTTGGCGATCGTCCCATAAGATCATCAGAATGGTGCAGTTGTTTGCTGGTTGCTGATAGACTGGGACCACTCTGAAATACTTTCCAAACCTTTTTTTTTCCCTGCAGCCGAGATTTTCTTATTGATTGATTTAGCAAGATGCCATACGTCAAATTGATGTTTAATATGTGGGAACTGCTCTCTCATTGTCTTGGCAATTGAAACGTGTCGGTCCGTGGCTATGAGGTCGATGTGCATTCCCCTCGATTGTAGATATTCCGCTGATTTTATAAATTCTAGTTTCTCCATGGCCACTGAGGATGTACATTGTGTTACCTGCACGACCACCGAACTCACAATTTTCTTACTATCCATGTCCTGAAAGTGGTAGGTGCAGTACTTGGCAGAAAAACCAGGGCTGTCGCACTGTCCATCGCCGGCTAGCCTGAATCGTTTGCCTTCGAATGTACTTGCTAGAGACAATTGTTCAATTTTGCAAGCATCACTAATGGCCGGAAACAGATAATCATGTTGGTATTTGTAGTACTGCGTTTTTTAAATGAAATGGAGTCCCACAAACTGAAAGAAAGACTCTAACTTTCTGAAACTGGAGCCACTAAAAAGTGATGCAGCTGCACACAGTAGATTGCCTGCTGGCAGTTTCCCCAGCATCGGTTGTGCAGACCATGAGAACGTATGATGTAATCTACAGGCGGCATGTATTGTGACGTTACTGCCTTGTTTTTGACGAGTCACATGAATCAATGGCTTCCCACATACTTTCCCTCTGATGGAATGCCCACATTTCAGCATACTTATAATATCCATCAAACAACTGTCGAATACTATGTATTTGCCCTCTTTCATTAGACTGTCATCCTGCGTCAAAGTTGATTCGGCCTGTGACGTTGAGGACATATCACCACATTTGAAAGAAATATCGCTGCTATCAAGTTCTGATGCGTCAATGAATGCTGCTGCTGGTTCATTCTCTGTCATTTCAACATCTGCTACCTCAACATTGATGGGAGAACACAACAATGTCGACAGCTTTTTTGGTGGCAATTTTTTGGTGGGTGTAGATTGTGTGAATTGATCTGCGACTACTTCAGAGCTATCTTCAATACTTCCAGTATCATGTTGTTGCGGCGGTGCGGTCGTACTGTAGCAATGGTCCAATAAAACTTTGCTGGATTTTCTGGACACATTCATTTCATGTTCTGGCCATTGGACATGAGCATCCCGAGTCTCAACATGCCGCGTCTGAATTAATAGTTCCTCTATAGTGTAAATGGTCTGGCAAGCAACATCTCTCATTCGCTTCACTGTCTGTGTATGTATATTTCGTAGACCGACGGGTAACTAGAGGACAGATTGAAAAAGGGATGTTCAGTTTAAACACAAGATAAAGTATAGTACAATTGACTGGAAAAAAACATAAAATAGTCCCCAGCACAAAAAAATTTCTAAAGTTATGAACTGTTGTTATTAACCTTATTTTGGTTTCTTTTCTTTACAACTTTTTTGACTCGACCTTCAACATCTGCACGCTGTTGCTCTGATACGTATCCGCATGTCTCCCCTTCCTCTTGCGCTGCAACAACTATATTTTCTGTATCTGCATGGACAGCACGGAATGAGGCTCCATCGACTCCGTGAAACATAGTATTTTCATTACTGTGTATCAAAATATTGTTAGCATAAAACACATGTGAGGACGAACACACATGTACATCGCAATAGCCAAACATGATTTAAACATTGTGTGGAACAATCAAACGACAAGTATTCGAGCTCTGATGACCTAGTTCGATGGAGATGTCAGTATCCATACCTCTGGCTCTACATGGACTGCCACGAATTATTGTATTGAAGAGGAGGCATCAGCAACTCCCTGAAACACAGTACTTGCGTTAGTATGGTTTTCAATATCGTAAACATAAGACACACTTGGGGTCGACGGCACAGGTACATATAAAGAGATAACCACAAATGTTGCATTGTCTAAAAGAATCAAGGAATATTTAAAAATGATCAGATTTAATCGACTTATTTCTCCGATTTCTTTACATCTGCATCATCTAAATGGGATCTTATGATTGTAGTGGAAGCTCCATCATCTCCCTGAAACACAGTACTGGCGTTAATAGGGAAGAATGTATAGCAAATGGAATCAATTTATATGATCATGCTCGATGGAGCTGTCAGTATCCATACCTCATGCTGCTGAAGAATATCTAGGGCTGTTGTCAATGTGGTGCTCACTTCCGAAAGCTGTTGCGCCTATTCGTATCCGCATGGTCCCGCTTCGACCGGAATTACTTGAATGTCAGGCTCCGCATCAAGTGCGTGGGTTGACGATTCAACAACAGCCTGAAACATAGTATTTGCATTAGTAAGGATTACAATATTGAAAACACAACACACGCTTGGGGTTGACCGCACAGGTACATATCAACGGCTAACCACAAATGAAACATGGTGTAGAACAATCAAACGACAAGTGTTCCAGTCCTGATGACCACGGTCAGTTGAGCTGTCAGTATCCATACCTCAGGCTACTGAAGAACATCTAGGGCTGTTGTCAATGTGGTGGACGCTTCAGCATCTCCCTGAAAGACAGTACTTGCATTAGTATAGATAACACTAATTATAACTGAAAACAAACACCAGAGGACGACAACTAAGGTATATATCAATTGGAAAGCACTAACCAAACAATTGGTAAAATAATCACACGATACATACAAACTATTACTTGACATGCATAAAACAAGTCTGTAGCGGAATAGCCAAGTATGATTACCTGATAAGCGCTAGAAGTGGTTGATAACTGCGAGCACGTGACGGAAGTAGAATGTCCTTGCTTCAGATTCAAGGGCTAGTCAAGAAGTTGTAAAGGTAAATTATTGTTTTATAATGAAATGCCAATATTTAAAATTGCCATGTAAGGAGACAGAATACTTGAGTAATGCGCAATATAGCACAGTTCCCTGTGCCCATATATAGATTTCGTTTGTGGGTTATGAAATCTAAAAATAATATATTGATAAATGTCATTATTCAAAAAGCTATACCCTCATATCAATGTCAAAAGTATTACAAATTGGAAACAACACCTAAAATATCAATGAATCCATTCGGCTACCTACACACTACCACAAGGCCTAAAGCTAAAAACGGACACTTGACTCACCAGTGGCGGATTGTGGATGAATAGAGTGGGAATAGCGTTTGCGAGCAATTTTCGTGTCGATCGCCGTTTGTTCTTCTTTGTTACCCAAGATGTGGTGTACATGTTCGAGAGAAAGTGCCGGCTGCAGATGCAGTATCGATCACCCCTCGTGTCCTCAAAGACTTGTTGGACTCTACTTTCCAGTTCATCCAGTGGATATCCGCAATGTTTGCCCCATTCTCTTATTCGATCAACAGTTTTTGGGAATACATGCATTGTAGTGCCTTCAGATTTAGCATGGGTCTTCGAAGGGCAACCGCTAATCGAACAGGCAGGCATTGTTGAAAATTCTGAAAAGTAAATATCAAGATTATTATAAAACCTTGATGAATAAAAATGTCATAAAAAAGTAAATGAACCATACCATGCTCAATGCAAGGTTTGTTTTGGTCGCCGGAACTATACCAGTTCATCATGTGCGGCTTAGTATTTGCATAAATTACAGAAATTTCTGTTTTGTCTTGCACGAAAAGGAACCATGCTTACATTATAGACTGGACCCCCGAAGGATGCAATTCGATGACAATTGACACAGATGAAAATAAATAGATCTATTGATAGCATAACAATTGAAACTCAAGTCATTAGCAATGAGACCAATGACCATAGCTCTATTGGGTACTGTAATAGCAAATAGATTGAAATGTAAAAATGACCGAAATATGACTAGGATACATGGCCTTACCTTGACCAACAAACAGTTGGATTCAGCAGGCCGAGCAGTATGTTGCAGGAGAACAGGTAGATAGCCACAGGTAGCACACTGACGAGTTTGCTGGAAGCGGTCACAGATAGCACGGCGACGAGCAGATTAGAATAGATCTCAGTGCTTCTCAGATAGAAGGTTCAGGAGTTGACTTGCAAAGCACAAAGATGTTCTCATGAGACATATCAAGTGGTTTATAAAGTATTAGAAACAGGGGTGTGTTTGTGAATGAATGATGTGTGTATGTCGTGGTATTATGTTTATTGCAGGGGGGCAGCCTGCCTCAGGGGAGGCCTGCCTGGAGACACGGGGTCTGAGGAGGCCATGTGAGCGATGGCCCCTGGGCGTGGAATACCTTTTGAAGTGTACATGCTGTTTGGCACCTTGGCCGTTTGCGCCCGTCACAGCCCCCGATGCCAGCGCTCATCCCCGGGTGCGAACCGCCTTTGATAGAGGGGGCGGGATGGATGGGCCTGGGGCGTGCAGATAAGGCACAGGAAGACTGCTGAATGGAGACTCACTTATGTGGATTGTAGGGGGGCAGCCTGCCTCAGGGGAGGCCTGCCTGGAGACACGGGGTCTGAGGAGGCCATGTGAGCGATGGCCCCTGGGCGTGGGATACCTTTTGAAGTGTACATGCTGTTTGGCACCTTGGCCGTTTGCGCCCGTCACAGCCCCCATGCCAGCGCTCATCCCCGGGTGCGAACCGCCTTTGATAGAGGGGATGGGATGGATGGGCCTGGGGCGTGCAGATAAGGCACAGGAAGACTGCTGAATGGAGACTCACTTATGCGGATTGCAGGGGGGCGGCCTGCCTCAGGGGAGGCCTGCCTGGAGACACGGGGTCTGAGGAGGCCATGTGAGCGATGGACCCTGGGCGTGGGATACCTTTTGAAGTGTACATGCTGGTTGGCACCTTGGCCGTTTGCGCCCGTCACAGCCCCCCATGCCAGCGCTCATCCCTGGGTGCGAACCGCCTTTGATAGAGGGGGCAGGATGGATGGGCCTGGGGCGTGCAGATAAGGCACAGGAAGACTGCTGAATGGAGACTCACTTATGTGGATTGCAGGGGGGCAGCCTGCCTCAGGGGAGGCCTGCCTGGAGACACGGGGTCTGAGGAGGCCATGTGAGCGATGGCCCCTGGGCGTGGGATACCTTTTGAAGTGTACATGCTGTTTGGCACATTGGCCGTTTGTGCCCGTCACAGCCCCCCATGCCAGCGCTCATCCCCGGGTGCGAACCGCCTTTGATAGAGGGGGTGGGATGGATGGGCCTGGGGCGTGCAGGTAAGGCACAGGAAGACTGCTGAATGGAGACTCACTTATGTGGATTGCAGGGGGGCGGCCTGCCTCAGGGGAGGCCTGCCTGGAGACACGGGGTCTGAGGAGGCCATGTGAGCGATGGCCCCTGGGCGTGGGATACCTTTTGAAGTGTACATGCTGTTTGGCACCTTGGCCGTTTGCGCCCGTCACAGCCCCCCATGCCAGCGCTCATCCCCGGGTGCAAACCGCCTTTGATAGAGGGGGCGGGATAGATGGGCCTGGGGCGTGCAGATAAGGCACAGGAAGACTGCTGAATGGAGACTCACTTATGTGGATTGCAGGGGGGCGGCCTGCCTCAGGGGAGGCCTGCCTGGAGATACGGGGTCTGAGGAGGCCATGTGAGCGATGGCCCCTGGGTGTGGGATACCTTTTGAAGTGTACATGCTGTTTGGCACCTTGGCCGTTTGCGCCCGTCCCTTGCCCTTATGTGATGTTAACTTTGCATGACATTCGCATAGATGGGAACACTGAGCAGGACACGGGGCATCCATTTTTGGACCCGCTTTCCACTCCATTTTGGTGACCAGGCCTCACTGCGATAGTACAGCGCGCAGAGCACATGGCCCACAGCCTCGTTCCCACTCTGACTGGAAAACTCCAGAGGTATTTGCAACAGCTAATAAATGTAACACATCACTCTCTGAGATCACGGTCCTGCATGTGAACCGGCTTGAACCATGCACATGGCTCGTTCATCTCCACAAACGTGTCCTTGCCCACGCACCCTCGCCAGTGGAAAGTAACTGCCATTCTGACCCTGTGTCCCTGCAAGGTATTCTCTTCATGTGCCAGACCACTGACCACACCATGATGGCCACCTAGCAGATCCCCAACCAACATTAGACCCCTACTGCAGTATATCGTTGCCTATCAATAACAAATGCCACATATCAGAGATTCTTGTGATCACAGACCCACACTTCAAACACTGTATTATAGTGGTCAAGACCCTTGACCTAAGGCCTGTATAATCCAATGTTCATTGATAGTATTGATATATGTGTGACCTTTATAGAGACATAACCGACTGAAAGACTTTGAACAAGTGTTATTTAGTGCATGCATTATTGATAATATATTTGGTTAGCTTAGATAGTGACCACCCCACTTCACAGCGACCTGAACTTCACCCATTCCGAGCACAGGTGTCTGACATCCATCCTTGAATGGAGACACACTTGATTGATTTAAAAAATCGAAACAACTGTTGTTAAAATATATGTGGTGTTTTATTTTGTAGCTTATTTTGATGACACAAAAATACAAAAGTTTACAAATTGTACAGTTCAGGTTGCAGCACAGCGATTAAAAATCCCCTGTTCTGACCGCTGTCACTCGGGAATGTTTCTCTTATGGCACGAACGGCACAGGCGGGTATCACTCTTCGAACGCGGTGTCCAAGCCTCCCGTGAAGCCACCATGTAAAGGAACGATAGGCCACCAGCCTGTACCACCTGTGAAAAGGAATGAAACAAACTGTTTTTAAATGACCAAGATAATTTTAATAAACATTTGTTGTCAATGACAATTCTTGTAACTAATGGAATTCTGCTCGGACAAATGCTATCTAGACACTGCACACTATTGAACGACTTTCATGCGTTACAATGATATGTATATTTAATTTTCGTTATAGTAGAAGACCATGAAATAGGAGTGGCATGACAAGCAGAGTATACTTACTCGTTACTCGGATTACGAGGACGAACAGTTGCGCGAAGTTCATGCATAAGCACCATCATTATCCTCAATAGGGACTGTGTGAGGCAGGCTGCCCTGAAGTCTGGCAGCTCGGTGATGCACTGCGGTCGAGGCTCGCCTTCCGAAGTGTAGGCCACGCATCCCGAGTTTTCACAGCAGCAGCAGTTCTCCTCCTCGGTCGGCATTAGCTCGCACCGATTGCATGTGCACCGGGTGGAAACACTGTCCATGCGACTAGGTCCAGTGTCTTCATCCGTTGATTCGTCCTGCCAACTGCTGTCTGAAGCCCCATCGTTTTCGCGTGTTTCCCTTTCCAGTAGTTCCTCCTCGGTATACTCGGGCTCGTACATGTAGGGCATTATTGTATCCATTGTGTGTTGCACAAACTAAAATAATTGATAGCGGTGGTACTGGTATCTGTCCACACGGGCTACAAGCAACAAAGGTAGCTGACCAGAGCACAGAAACGAGTCACAGAATACTCAAAGTAACACAGAGAGAGGAATGGAATTGAAAATCTGCTGCTGTGTGTTTTGAAACAGTCTGTTTATACTTATTGAGGAAAGAGGCGTCCTGCCATTTCCATGGCGACACGTCATTAGCTGAAGCGCAGCGAATGTTGACACGAGACGTGCTTTGGCGTTGTGAAATGGGTGGTACGCGTCTGCTGATGACAGGCTCAGGGGCGGGGGATATGATTTAGTGCCGCAAAAGCAGGTCATGGGGGAAATGATAGGATTATCACAAAATGGCAGCTCCCTGGTGCCTGTTTACGCGTGCGTTTAAATGGACGAAAACTCGGGTAAGGTCCATAGGAAATCTTTCTAAAATCGAGCGACTTAGGCTTAAAAACACATGGCCGACCTGTAGGGGCAATAAACATTTTTGACCGAACCATTCCTTTAATACAGCCAAAGCACATCCATCACGTTCATGCACATACAACTCAAAGGCATTTTTATAATTTGGTGTGCCCAACACTGGTGCTGAACACAGTGCAGTCTTGAGCAGATCAAACGCTTTCTGTTGTTCCAAGTTACATGGCAATGGCAAAGAAATGCCCTCTTTGTCAAAGCCAACATAGGTTTAATCACTAGCGAAAAGTTGGGGATCCACTGCCTACAGTAAAAAGCCATTCCTATCAAGGCTCTGACTTCCTTCTGTGTATTTGGGACAGACATGCTAGAAATGATTTTAATCCATTCAGGCGTCAACCTTATTCCCTCCTTTGACAGGAGATAGCCTAAATAGGCAACCTCCTGTCGAAAATATTGAAACTTTTTAAGTGAAGCTTTATGTCCATGTTTTGCTAGGTGAATAGGCAACAACACGGTGCCCTCCTTGCAGGAACTTTCTGAGTCAGCATCTAAAAGAAGGTCATCTACATATTGAATCAATGTACAAGTGGTAGGCAACTCGAGTGTATCAAGCTGCTCTTTCAAACCCTTACTATAAATGCTTGGACTTTCCGTGTACCCCTGTGGCGCACGGGTGAATGTAAACGAGCGTCCCCCTAAGGTGAACACGAACAGGTATCTGCTATCCTTGTGTATAAGAATGCTAAAGAAAGCATTCTTAAGGTCTACAGCACTAAAGTGAGTAGCAGAAGCTGGGGTCATGGTTAGTATTGTCGTCACATCAGGCACAATAGGAAATTGTGGAGCAACAATCTTATTGATAGCGCGTAAGTCAATGATAAAACTAAAAGGAATTGCATTATTGCCTTTCTTATACACAGGCAAAATTGGACTATTGCACAAACTACCCGCAATTTCCTCAATTACCCCACTGTGTACAAAATCAGAAACTATACACTTCAAAGCATGCTCACCATCAACCAAAATCTTATACTGAGGAATACGTGGCAACTTTACTCCTTGTTTCAAAATGATTTTAACAGGCTCAATTTGTAGAACACTGACATCATTGTCATCAATCGCACATAAACACTCTGGAACATCACTAAATTCCGGTGGCAAAGGTCTAGTCAGAAACTGAGAGGCAGGAAATTGCTGTGGTGAAATCGTCAAACGCACTCCATCCGAAGAACAATGAATTACCACATTTAATTCTTTCAACAGATTCAACCCCAACAAATTCTCTCCACAGTTAATTGTCAAAAGAAACGGACAGTGATCCGTGAATGGACCCAGTGTAATCGGTACCAGCGAAGAAACCAGACTAACCACTGGTGTACCAGAAAACCCTATATTAACATTTGTTTGCCCTGAAAGTGGAATGTTTAGAACCCGTGAATGGTCAATGGAACACTTCTGTGCTTCTGTATCTATGAAGAATAGATGTTTCCTATTTCCCACTATCATTTCAACGTAGGGACCTTTCTGATTAACGGGAATATGCGTTGGTTCCGAACCCTGCTTCGGGTAATACTAGCGAAACAGAATGTCATCAAAAGGAAGCTCTTCAGAGAGATATGCAGTAGAAGGATGATCAAAAATGTTTCTATTATCCATGCTCAGTGACTGATTGTCGTGTGAAAAAGGCTGTGAATTCTGAGAAAACTGACTTCTACCAGGACCCCCTGCCCCAGGGCGGCCTCTGGATCATCTACCCATGGAACCAAATGTGTTATTCGACCTCTGGTGGAGGATTGGGTATTGTGCTCGCCAATGACCCTCTTGTCTGCAATAAGCACATTGGTTCGCGTGTACAGGACCCAACGGCACATTACCCTGTGGAGCATATTGTCCCCTAAATTGTGTATTACCCCCTCTAGGGCCTCTAACAATCTGTTGCAATAGAACTTTAGTTTTAAGGTCTACCTTTCTCTTTTTGATTCTCTCTTTTTCATTATTGACTCGGTCTTCATAGTACTGAGCCATATGCAATACTTCAGACTGAGATTTAGCTTGCCAAGCGCTCTCAGAAGTCATAATTTGCGACTGTATGTCAGGCAACAATCCACGCACAAATTTGTCCACAAATAATCATTTTGCAGACTCTGTGCTCAAATCTTGTCCACTGAAATCTGAAAACACTTGTTCAAACAGATTAATGGATTCGATAGCACCCTCAGACTTCCCTTTCACACAAGCAGTAAGTTTGTCCCAAACAATCCTTCTCTCAGGAATTATGGCTTTTAGTTTCATCACTATTCTATCAGGCAAAGTCAGTATTACCTGTGGCGGTCTCTCGCCAGCTGGTCTATCTCTATCTTGTCTAACCATATTATCCCATGTGTCCCCTAACCCTGCTTCATCGTCTACAGTCCTAATTTGTTTCCACAAATCAATGGGTAGGAGCATGGGAAATAACAAATCTAAATCACTCAGAGTAAATACTGACGACTGCAAGACAGATTCTATCTCTTTATAGAACCCTGTCGGATTCTTTCTAATATCTGGGATGTATTGTCTAATGGTGTTCACTTCCTGTCTTGAGAACGGGACGTGAACAAACTGTGATACATAATGAGCAGAAATGTCATGAGCAGCAGTACCTGCTGCGGCATCAGCTGGAACCTCAACTTTTGGGACACTCTCTCATAGGCAACTGAGAGATAGGAAACTCTGAACGCTTACTGAGCAACAGAGCTAAATCGAGTGCTAAGGCAGCTGAAGGAGTGTCAGACGAAAAAGCTCTCTTATAGATATTCAATAATTCTGCGGGACAACAAATCTTTCTTTTTATACATTCATCCTGCAGGTATTCTACCATTACCTGTATCACTTTCCTCTGCATTTCTGGTGTATACTGACTATACGTGTCATATACTTCTACGGGAGATATCGACATGTCTGAAATCCATCTAATCACATCTTTTGTGCAAATTCGTGTTTCCTCACTTATCGACTTAAAAAGAGGAAGGAACCGTTTCTGTACAAAAATAGCATTCAAACTATCACCATCAATTTCTTCATTCCGTAACCTTTCCAACTCCCTTCTATACTCAAAAACCCTCTCGACGTGCTCATATACTTTCTCCGCAGTATCTCTTTAATATGCTAAAACATTCAGATCCCTCAACCCTTGTGGGAGATCTACATTATTCAGTCTGTTCCACATTACAGATAAATGAATTCCCAGCCCTTCGATAAAAACATTTTTCTCAGGAACGCTTTCTAGATTAGAGAGTGTGGCAAAAACATCAGATTGTTCACCCTTCTCCATGCACTGTTTAGCCCATGCAGTCCAATCGCCCTTTCTCTTTTTAGACACAGTATTGCGAGTTACAATCTTTGATTACTCTCCCTTATCAACTACAAGTGGGACAGAACCACTCGGAAGAGGAAAAGTATACAATCGGTAACAAAGGTGCTATCACTGGTGTAGAAGGCAAATCTACCAGACCCGTAACAGTAGGCAAAGGCGGAGGTGCAGGTGGAGGAGCAGTGATAGGAGGAGGAACAATAACCGGAGGAGGAGGGGCAATAGGAGGAACGATAGGAGGAGCAGGAATTACAACGGGAAGAAGAGCGACAGCAGGAAGAGGTGAAGCAGCAGGAATAGGTACATATGGAGGTGGTGCAGTGGCACCAGGCCTTTGTTCATTTAGAAGTTTGTCAATTAATTCATCAGACACATGAAAATATTTAGACGGATATATTTTCTGAATTCTAAGTTGAAAAGCCCTATCCATATTTCTAACTGACTCTGGCTGTTTACTTTGATCATAAAACAATGCTTTTTCGGCATTGGACATATGTCGGTGCGCATGTTTCTCTCTACTTTTAAGTTGCTGCATAGCTTCTTTCTTCCAATTTTGTAATACATCAAATGCTGCAGGTCTAGCTTTTTCCTTCAACAATATAGACTCTAAATATTCTATACGAGGAATCTCAAAGCTACGATTGGTTAGCCACTGAAGTCCGGAAGCATGTCTAGTTTGTCTGTGCCAAATATCATTAAACACTACACTACCAATGTCATGCTTACAGTACATAGTACAAGCCGGTGACCCCTCCTTTGGCGACGTACGGCTAAATTCCAAAGAGTGTCTGAATAAAGCCCTGAAACAGGCAGATAATTTCTCAGGCATATCAGATTCTTGGTGTTACCTGGTCAATAATTGTGCTCGCGAGTACAATACGCCAAAACAAATTATCAGAATACTTAAGAATCGGGTCACGACTCACCTGATCAAAGAACTAAAGGAGATCTGATCGGATTACTAAGGACAACTAAAGACCCTCGTGGTTGGTGATTTCGGCAAAACTGCCCACCTCAATATATGGACCCTCGTCAAGATGCCGTCTCAGACCGCGGGCTCACCATCCAGGGATCGGTTTGTGCAATACTGTTGAGGTATCGCGTCTCATCCAAGAAGGGGCCCCCTTTCTCACCGTCCGATCCCGGTCTGATAGCCGCGTCAACACTTCAACGAGATGGCATCAATCTTGAGGCTCCCTTATCGGGCGCCATCTGCAAAAGCAAGGAAATATCGAGGCTGAGTACCACTAAAAGGAAATACACTAAACACAGGCTATAAAGATTCACAGATCTTTTAATTACTGCGCAGTTACAAAGAAACACAGATCTGATACAGATAGCTATCTGGCTCTCGACACCCCGCAATGAGTACCAGCCCATCAGAGTGAGGAGGGAGAGGTACTGGACATCTAAACACTCACATTATTTATACATATCCTGTAATATTGTCCAGCCCCTCTACAGGTTAATAATCTGTGGTCTAGAGTTCGTGCCGAGTTCACATATAGCTCATACAATAATATGCACATGGATTACATTGGTTTGCGTTTCCAACAAGTTACAATGGCAAAGTGTATTCCTGGATTTAGCAGTAAGCCTTAGCACATATCCCTTCAGAATGTGGTTCTGCCAGTGTCCACGCTCGACATTTACATTACATTGTCCTCGATGTGTGTTCGTGGATGAGGCTTGTTAGTGCAGACAATCCTTAGACCACAAGTCGTTTAACACACTGAGACAAGTGAGCCCCTTGTGGATACTGCTTCATTAAAGAATCATTCCAAGGACCTGATTGTCAGTGAAGAATCCTTTTTGAACAAGAATACACACCTGTTTACACTTTGCGATGAAATTCCTGACTTGCTTTCCAATGAAAAAATCACCCCGGCTATCAATACTTCTGAACATTTGAAAGACCCGTCTGAAGCAACCAATGGAGCAGACACCCTAGTTCTACCCTTCAGTACTGTACCATTGCCAGTCCTAAGGAAAACAACTGCCTTTAGAAAAGAAGAAACCATGGAGTATGCAGCAGAGCTTCACGGGTCCTTAGTCCTTAGTCCATGGGCATACATCAGTGTTTTGGCCCTTGAAACCATCTCTATCCCAGATTCAAACACCAAGGTTCTAAAATATGCCAATGACAAGCCTTGGACTTAGTCTTTTTGGACTGTTTACTTGGGGCCTGGGGAGGAGCATAATGTCATGACTGCGCCACTGGAGCACCAATTGGCACCCATTGTGGAATATGTGGGACTCATTCATCACCATAGTCCTCTCCGGACAATGCCTATTCATATTTTTGTCATAGTTTCTGTTTGCAAGACGTTGGTACTTCCTTGTTTAATTTCACAAACTGCATATCCCAGAATGCACCTTGTGGCAGTTCTCATTCCCAGGCTATTCCTATGCAGCAGTCTTAGAACCACAATCCCCAGAAGCATTATAGATCAGTGCGGCTTTCACTCTCCCAGGACTAGAGAGGAAGAAGACAGATTACCTTCAGGTGTGGTGCTCCAGGGGCTGCTAATGAGCCTGCTTCTGCACAGGGCGGGTCAGTATTTAAGCAGCTGCCTGCAGGAACACAGGGATCTTGCACTGAGTTCACTCCCAGTGCCCTGTGCTCCCTGCTCTGCAGTCCTGCTACTCTGCCTACACTCCCCTGCCTTCTGCCCTGCACCTCTGTGCTTCCTGTACTGCAGCCCTGGTCCCCTGCTGTCAACCTTTTGATCCCTATCTGCAGCCTCCTGCTCTCTACCACCAATTATCTTGTCCACTGCCTGCAGTTCATTGTTCTGTGCCCATACTCTGTGTTGCCTAGCTTTAGCTTCCAGGTTTTAAGTCCAGAGTGTCCTTGTGTTCTGTCTGCAGTCCAGCCCTTATTATAATCCTGATTCACAGTTCCTTCGACACCTCGCTATCGGTCGGCAGCTCATTCCTTCTTTACCTAGTCCAGAGTTTCAGTCCTGAGTTTTATTGTTCCTGGTCTATAGTTTAGTCTGCTGTCCCTTTATTCCAGGCCTTAGTTTATAGTCTGCAGTTCCTGTCTCCTGTACCATTGCACTTAGTTTTTTTTTCTTGCTTTTCTTCTTTCAATCCTGGTCTCTGTCCTGACCTTGCTTACTTTGACTTCCTATTCTTCTCTGGATAATTTGTCCAGAGGATCATTTCAAAGCCATGAGATTTCAGAACCTTCAAACTCTGGTCATGTGCAGGATATATCCATCTCTCAAGGAAGCTGGACCAGTCAATCATTGAGGTAGGGATGAAATAAGATGCCTTCCTGATGTAAAAGTGCAAGGGGTGGTGGAGAGCCAAACGGCAGGACCCTGAACTGAGCAGAGCATACAAAAAAGAGGCAGGTTACATTCCCTGATTGGCACATGTAGATGTGCATCCTCCAGGTCTATGACCATGAGTCAATCTCACTGAGGGATGAACACAATTACCTGCTAAGGGGTGAGCGCCGACCTCGGAATGAAGCCCATAGTGTTTGTAGCAGGTATGGAAATGTAGGTAGGCCACAACAGAGGGCACGAGTGATATTGAAGCATAGTAGTTGAAATATTGTGTACCGGGGGGCCAACGTAGGCCCTGGTCCCCGACGGGAAATATTATAGCATCACCATATTTTAAGTGATGTCTAGTATGTGCAGGCCCTGCTGAAACTAGCAGCATAGGGCGGTAATTAGGTTTGCATCACTTTGCCATCCGAAGCCCCAGCAGTGAAACCAAACTCAGAGGCCTTCAGAAAATGTAATTGTTTCAAGCTAAGGGTCTGTGAAACCAGAATGGAATATTAATGGCCGAGAACAGACAAGGCTATGGCCGTCCCGAAGGACAAACTCAGGGGAGCCAGGGTATAGATCTTGAGCTGCCAAAAGGCCCGGCTGAGTATTAGCGCCCACCAGAATAATAGCCATCCCATTTGATCTGCCAGTCGTCCATAAAACAGAAAACCTAAACCCATTGTTCTTTCCTGTGGTTGCCTGGAGGTCTGCCTCACGCCCACCCTGACACTCTCCTGAGGTTGGGCATCCCCACATCCTGCTGGGCCTCACAGACGAGGAGATGCAACCCCCAAAATAGATGGAACAGCATAGTCATGCCTTAGCAGGAGCAGGCGCGGAAGATGACGGGGCAGCTGCGGGACGTCCCCTTCCAGAAACGTACCTGTTGACCAGGGAGGCGGTCATTGAGGAGCACCAAAAGTAAGACAGGGTGTATTTCCAAGAAGGAGTCCAACTGAGGCCCAAACCGGAAATAACCAATAAAGGGAAGCCTTATCAAGGCAGATTTCCTGGATGCCTCAGTCTTCCAATTCCTCAGCGACAACTGGCGACGGGCGGAAATGGGCGAGCTGCCACCTGACACAGCTGGCCTAAGAATATCATAATTAACTTACACGTTACGAGGTGATGGTCGTAATTTACAAGTTACGAGCAGTTACGAGATGATGCTCGTAGCTTAAAAGTTTGAGGTGATGCTCGTAACTTACAAGTTACGAGGTGCTCGAAAATTTCGGAGTGCACAGAAGATGCAGAGTGATCGCACGCAGTTTCTCTGGGTTGCTAGATGGTCGTGCAGAGGTAGGCACTAAGGTTGTTGTGTGGTTTGCGTGGGGGGTATCGTGGACATTGCGGCCGCTCCTTGCGCATAGGGTTGTTTTGCGTGGGAAATTCTGTGAATACAGGGAGCGTGCAGATTTTCTTATTTGAGCAGGGACACGCAAAGTCGTTTTCGGCGCATGGGCTTTGTGGGGGTAATTGTGCCTTTTTCCATTAATCGGGCACTTGGTGTCAATATCAGCTAAGGGGTACAGCTTAAAGAGATAGCGTGGAAAAGAGGGCTTTTCAATGTCTCGCCACTTATTCAGGAGCACATTCTCAATATCGTCATGCAAAGGAAAAGAGGGAGATCTTTGTGAATTATTTTAAGAGTTTATTTTACAGCACCTGTGCCGCCACCGGGAACTCCAGGTTATTTCTCGTATGTTCCAGGGTTCCTTCTTCACATACTTCCCAGAAAACAATGCATCCTCCTCCACCCTGGGGTCTGTAGGTTCACCTATCCTGGGGGGTCCCATCATCAACCAAACCCCCAGGAGGGTTTGCAGAGACAGGGGTGCACAAGTGCCGGAAAGCTACCCCTTACCAGAAGTATTCACAGCTTGCTCAGAAAGTGCCTCCATCACAGACTGTTTCACCAACAGGACAATCTGCGGACAACCTCGTCTTGGGAAGACCTATCGTACCCATTTTTGTGTGAACACTATGCCTCCTCTGGGGAGAACTGGATGGGGAGTGAGAGGCATGCATCCTCTTCCCAGTGCACTTACTTCCAGATATGGTAGCAAGTCACCCTCACATAGGTCTGCCCAGGGGAGCCGATTTATGAATTTCCCAGGAGGTGCCCAAATATAGGAAGTGACATCACCAGCAGTTATATGACCGCATTTGCACGTAGTCGCCAACTTGGTGCGAGGGGATGGGGGGTGCAGAACAGTGGAAACGTTGGCTAACATGTACTGCATATACTAAAGTCAAGTAAGAAGGAGGTTTACAGCTTCCAGTTGCATTCCAGTGAGCCATCACTGCCCCTACTCCACCCCTCTATAATCATCCATGTTGTATTAACCCTCAAAAGGTAGAGCAACACAACTAGGATGGGGAGAAAGAAATGCCACCCCATCCTGTGAGTGTGTCAAATCTCAGACCGTCTGCCTACTTATTTAGCGGCAACCTCCAATCTGGAACAACCTGGCTCCAATGTGGGAGGGGAACAGGTTACATGAGAGTCAGTAGCAGAGCCGACGTCTTCCAACAATCACATCAAAGGCGCATGAGCTGTCCTGTAGGTGGCCCTGCGCCATGACATCGCCAGGCCCAGCCTCGTGCAACTCCGCACTGTGTATCTCTCCACAGGGGGAGTGGCAGGGCCCTTGTGGCAGGAAACTCTGGTACGCAATGGCGCAGTCTCAGGTGAGCAGGGAGGGGGAGGGAGAAGATGGAATCGCTCGCAATGGTTCAGCCACCCAGGACCGTGGGGAGGAAGGGGGGGGGACACCCGCAACTTCCTGACAATCCCAAGGCGAGGGGGGTGAGTCCCCTTTCACCCCAACAGTGCAGCAACCCTGGAAGGGAAGCCCCGATATGGAACCCCGCTGCCCCACTGAAGGAGGAAGGTGGGGGAGTTGCAGGTATGGGGGAGTTGCAGGTATGAGGTCTGCAACAGAACGACCACAGGGCCACTTACCTGAAAGAACAAACCTCGGCCACCAGCAACAGCTGTGCAACCGCATATGGAACCATTAGTTGAGGGAGGGGAATGGCTTTATAGGCCCACTAAGGGATAGTGAGGGGAGTATTAAAATACTATTTCTAGGGCGCAGGTGCTTTCAATCAGTTATGGCTCCGCCGAGGAAGGAGGACTGGGGCTAATGCTGTGCGTGTCCTCACGGCAGGCATAGCCTTTCAATTACTGCGATAATATGAATATATATACAAACGACAAGAAAAATGAAAATGCACCCATTAGCAATCGGTGAATCTTTTCTTTTTCGCATCAGTAAAGAGGCACAAAAGTCGCATCTTGAAAGAATGTCTTAAATTTATTACACCTGACTTTGTAATTGCACATCTTTTATCAAATAATTACAGCGGTTCCGGTAAAAACAAATCCACGGAACACGGTTGTGAGAAAAAGTCAAAACATAATTAGCCTGAAATACATTTCCGAAGACAATAGCTTCACTGCATATCACCGTAAATGTCACAACAAATACACAACAGTGTGTAACATCCGAAGCGGTTCAAAGCGAGCTGCTAACCTGCGCTGTACTCACCGGGATACACACATCTTCCTGGTGGATATTTTGCAAGCCTTTTGACATTTAATCCAGAGTTATTTCTCATCTAACATAACCCTTTACTAATCCTCTGGGTCACATGTGACGTTTAACATTTCACTCCCTCGCCATCCATCTTTGGAAGTTAGTCAACTCCAGAAAGTATCCATTTTTAGTCTGTTTTGCGGCTTATTTTCATTCACATGTTGGCTTTTATCAGTATTTCTCTAGACACTTGGAAATAAAACCTCCCTTACATATCAGCCTGGGACATTTGCTTTGAATGTCAGTCATAAGGCCTAATAGAGATTATTATTTTTCCAATTTTGCCTATTTATCACTCACTCTGAGGAAACGCATTTTATACAGTTGTGTCATGCAAAAGAACAAATATCACCAAATTCGACAGGGAGAAGCAAAGGCAAGGAAAGAAAGAATAGATGGAAAGGAAGAAAGGAAGCAAAAAAGAGAGAGAGATACAGATGCAAAGAAAGGAAGAAAGAAGGAAAGAAAGAAAGAAAGAAAGAAAGAAAGAAAGAAAGAAAGAAAGAAAGAAAGAAAGAAAGAAAGAAAGAAAGAAAGAAAGAAAACAAGAAAGAAAGAAAGGCAGGATAAAGATAAATGAAGAATCATAATGAATGTTACTGTATGTGATAAGCTTGAAGCGTCCCCATGACTCACAGCCATGCAGATCCTACAGTTATTCCCCATGTTGGAGTCTGATGGGACTCCTTTGAGGAAATCCATTACTGTATGTGGTATTGAAATGAAGCAGGACCTAAAGCCACATGTGAGTAACAATGCTTTATTTATGTACAAGCTTCATCGTAGCTTCATCGTAGCAGCCCCCAGTACAGCCAGCATCCACAGATAGACAAGCTCCTGACCAAATGACTCTCAAGAGCGCTGCCAGCCACTCACAAAACTCTACATTCCACATTCCACCCATGCTCCTATAATTCTATCCACTACTCACCCTCCTCATATATAACACATCTCGTTTCCTTACTCACACACCACTCCTCACACCACCACTGCTCCTCAATTATGCCACCCGTCTCATATCCCATAGCTGCCCATTCTTTAACTCCAACCACACCCATCATAACCTTTTCCACTTGCATTGGATCATTGTATGATCACCCTTCTTCTTTAACACTCCCTTCTTAATTCTCACCCACTCATATACTTGAACTTTGGAAGGTTTGCATCCTCTACTCCCATTGACAACATCTCCTTCTTAAGGCTCACCAACCCTCTCACACTTTCTACTACACAGTCAGACTCTCTCACCCATCCTAAACACAGAGGCAATACCCTTGTGTTACCCTTCCTGCCTCTCATCATCTCAAGCAGTGTTACATCAGTTACTGTTTGTGGAGACATCCCAAGCGCACATAATCGCCCCTGCACCACCTTCTCCTGTCTCACCCACACACTTCTGAGATCCGTATTGCACCCATTGTGGATCTGTTCATCCTCTCAACCATTACTCTCGGGATGGTAAAGATTAGTTCTTTTCTAGACAATCCCACATTTCTTCACACAATCACCAAATACCTTAACAACAAATGGAATTCCGTTATCCATTAAAATGATTCCCGGATAACCTTCTTTATCAAATAATTCATCCAAAAATGGATAACAAGTCCATAGCAAGTCCATCACCAATATAATGAACTTATTCGGAACTTCAAACTTAACCAGTGGTTTTGCTTGAGCTGTCATTACCTTACCTGCCCTTTCACACTTGATGCACCCCCCCATTCTTCACTCTATTACTCAGTCAAATCCTGGCCTCCAAAAGTCTTCCCTTGACACAGCCTTTGTTCTCAATACTGTAATGTGAAATAAGTGGATGTGACATAGGTCACATCCACTAGTCTCGCCCTTAAAGACACAGGGACAACTACTCTCCCCCAACAGTGCAGCAGACCTCCTTCCAAACTCCACTCCTCTCTCACCTTCCAGTACGCCCTCACCTCTCCCATCAATTTCCTTTTTTCTGACCATTCTGACCTAACATATTACATAATTAGCCACATTACTGTCTTTTTACATCCCCTCCTCCCATTCCCCCCTTCCTATGACACCCTCTTGTGTCACATAGACCATTTTGTATACTTTGTCCTTTACATCTTCCTCTTCTTGCTCACCTAACCTGGTCAAATGGTCAGCCAAAACATTCTTCTTTCCCGGAAATACCTCCATCACAAATGCATGGTATTGAATCCTTGCCTCCCAACTGGCCACACGACGAGACACCTTATCCAGGCAATTCAACTCAAAAATAGCTTAACAGCGTTAGTGGAAACTAGGCCTAACAGCATCCCGAGAAATGGAAAAATGCCTTTGTGAGATAAGAAGGCTGTCAATTTCCTCAGCTCTGGCTTTAGCTCAAATTGGTGGTACGCTGAAGCCAAGTCCAGTTTGGTGAGGATCTTCCCTGTCCCAATCATAGACAACATTTCACCCTTGTTTGGTAACGGGTTCCTTTCCACCACAGCACACCTATTTAATTCCCTCAAATCAACACAAACCCACAACTCACCACTTAGTTTCTTCCCCACAACCAAAGGAGATATCCATTCAACACTGCTCACTCTTTCAGTGATACCCATCTCGTACCTTTTATTTATTTCTTCTTTCATCCCTTCTCGAAGGACCAACACAACCGGTTGTAGCTTTGCACCAACAAGAATACTACTGTTTGTGAGAACAATCTGTTGCCTCATTCCTTTTATCCTTCCACACCTTTGTCAAACACTTTCCTGTATCACTCCAAGTCACATTCTCCACAGGTTTGACTTAGTTGCAAAATGTGTTCCCACCTATTCACTCCTAGGTGAATATTCCATTTCTTTTGCTCTCACCATTCCAATAATGTTGCACTCGTATTTGGAATGTATGTCTTTCCCTCAACACACCTTCCTTTCAACTCCATTTTGACCAGAAAATATCCCAACAACTATATCCTTTCTATGTTGTATCCAACATGCTTGACATCTGGCAGTGTAAATAACTCCACTTGCCCTCGCAACTCCTCTTCAAATACTCTCCTCAACATCAGAGATATCTTGGCACCTAAATCCCCCATCATCTATGTACTGCTCCCATTGACCTGAATTATTGCCACTGGACTCTCGCCCAAATCCTCACCCTGATAATCCACCACATTAACAGTAATCAAGTCAACCATCCCCATCTGTTAAGTCATATCCCTCTCCTGATATGTAAAACATCTCTTTCTTGATTGTCTGCTTTTTCCTCCCCTTGTCCTCTGTGCAAACCTTCACCACCTCTGGGGAGACTTCCTTGCTCTCTGACTTTGTCTGCTTTGCCACGCATTTCATTGACTGTTCGACTCTCTTTGCAATGCCAATCATCTAGTCTAGATATGGATTGTCCTTCAGCCATAACTCTTCCCTGATTTGATTGTTGCTGCAGTGGATCATTATGTAATACCTGGTGTGCTAGTCCTAACGCATTTGCAAACTTGCATGTCAGAGCCATATGCCATAGGGCAGTGATGTACTCCTCCACACGCTCTCCATTTTCTTGTGCGTGAATACCAAAACTGTACCGTTTTAAGATTGTTATGGTGTTCGGGTTAAAGCCTGCATAAAGCTTCAGTATGGCTGTATCCAATTCCTGAGGGAAACTGACTCATGTGATCCTCCTAAGTCAGGAAGTGCCTCAAAGATGTGTTGGCCCTCATGTCCCAAAAAGTTAATTAAAATAGACACCTCCCTATCTGTCACGAAACAATTTCCACACGCTACTTTAACATAGTGGAGAAACCCTTTCTTTCATTGGCTCCATTTAATTTTCACAGAAACTAGAGAGGCCATGAAGATAGGGTGCGCCGGGACACCTTGCATAGCCTTAACCATCCTCTGCACAGCTACAGCTGGGGTGGACCTTTCACACTGTTTCTCCCAGTGTGCTCACCTACAACTCTGTTACTTTGGTAGAAGCAATCTTCTGTGCCTGCAAAACACTCGATTAATAATGATAAAATGTATAAATAAAGGTTTAGTTTCAGCATGCCCACTGCATTCCGTACTGTACATGAGATCACTCCTCCGCAATCAATCCTCAGTGTCCTACTCAATAGCATTGCTAGGCAACAGGACGCTACCAACCACTCCAAGGCTGGTGCGCGTATCATGCAACAGGGTCCTTTCCTTGGACCGTTGTGCTAACCACACTCTGTTTCCCATGCCACTACACCTTGCCGGGCAATGAACTGCCAGCAACTCCCACAGGGCCATGTGCTTCATTTCTTCTGGCATGCACAGGGATCGTGCTGACACTGGCCCCTCGACCTGGACCCAAACCCTGGGGTCAGGTCTCTTCCCCCATCTGGCCACACCTCAGAACACAGCTGGGACATCAGGACTCTTCCACAGCAGGGCCACACCCGGGGCTGACGCACAACTTGTTGCCATTGGTATGAATCAGGATCCAGAGCTAAAGGTGAGTAACAATGCTTTATTTAGGTATAAGCTTCATCGTAGCAGCCCCCAATGCAGCCAGCATCCACAGGTAGACAAGCTCCTGATCATCAGACTCTCTAGAGCACCTCCAGCCTCTCACAAGACTCTATATTACACATTCGACTCATGCTCCTATAATTGTATCCACCACTCACCCTCCTCATATATAACAGCTATTATTTCATGAAGTAATTGTTTTGTATGGATGAAATGTCTCTGACTCAATAATCAGGCAGATTGTTACCAAAGTTCAATACTGAAACACTCAATTTGGTGGTGCAGTAAAAGTGGTGATAATACCACTGACACCAATTATTTACAGTACAGAACTGCCAACCTCTTAGTGAGGCCCTGATTGTCTAAAACATTCTGTGAATACTCTGTATACTTCCATATAGTGTCCTGGAAGTCAACTAAGAATCTGAACCCTGCACTAAATGTGAACACACTTTATTTCAGAAACAAATGCAATAAACACTCTGCAACATCCTATACTTAGTAGTTTCTTGATGAATATAGTTGAATGGGAATGTATAAGAGTAGGTCAAGCCCTGCAACCCAGAAGCACAATTACCAAATTATTTTCCCAATGATTTTCTCTTTCAGACAACTTTATTTTCCATAGTGTAGCAACAGAACAAGTATAGGACTAGGTGATCTGATTGTGAAATCCTGAAACTCCCAAACAATTGGTAAATTAAATCATATTTTTAATTTAAGAATATTTGTAAGCTTTCTGTGAATGTTCAGTTTAGTTGGCATATGCAGCACTAATAGAAACCATACATGTTTAATTCAGATGTAATAATGAATTGACAAAAACATGTGTATAATTAAGGAGCATTTTCAATGAACTTATATCATGTAACTTAATGTCAATAATAACAATAGAAAGTGTTGCCTTTCCAAACAGAATTAGAAAATGCAGACGAGCTCTGAAGCCAGCCAATTTGCTGCAGAACATGCATATGTATACACATTATATTTTAATATCTGTGTGGAGATGATAGACCACAAGTGCATTCTACTTTATACAGATTGCATTATATTTTTGATACAGCATACATTTATTAAATTGTCATTAAAAGTAAACGTGTTTTCTCTTTTACATGCAAACCCGATATGGGTAAGTTAGTTGGAATATAGTTAAAGCTGAGATTGTTTATTCAGAGCCTACCCATTAAGACAAGGAATACAGAGGTTTGCTTTATGAATAGGCACAGCTGTGTATACTCAGAACAAAAGGCCTTGTTTTAAAATACCAAGACTATAGAACCTGATGTGAGCTACATATTGGAATTAGCTCAAATCAGTGGAATCAAGGTCAGGGTCCAGAAATCTGATCAGCCGGTGAGGGCCACTTCAAATTAACAGAGTCAACTTATAAACCTACTCCTTGACCTAGCAGAACAGTACATGCTCATCCATTATGTGTCTGCTTCATAAAACACCCTTATTAAAAGGAATCTTTGTTCTGAAGGTATCTGTTCAGCACATATTGTCAGTTAATTTCAAAACTCCAACAAAACATGAAAGTTGCAGCCTTAGAAATTAAATGCATTTAAAGTGACAAAATAATGAAATATACAAGTGGCTCTAAGTTTTGAATTGAGATGTGTGGCCCTGGTCACATGCATATAGAAAGGATATATTAAAATCGCTGCATTATTAATACATTCACATATTTTAATAACTCTGTTATACCTACAGCTACAGAAAACTGAAGGATGCCTCTGAATGTATAATAGTCTTGTGATTCTGAATATATAGGCCACAGTAATGGCACTGGTCCAAACACGAAATTGTACAGGAAAAACATTTAAGTAAAAAATGTACCATAATTCAGGAGAAGAGGGCTCGCTGATAGCTAAATAAATTCCCTTATGACATGGAAAAATACATTGGGCCTCATTACAAATTTGGCCGTGTGGAAAAAAGTGCCACTAATTCCATTACCACCACTTTTTGTTTCAGTTACAGAATTAATACTGTTTTTTACTACACCACCAAAAGATCAGTATTGGCAGATTTGCCATAGGCGGAATTACTCTGCATTAAATCAGCTGCTTTTTTAAGGAAAAGTAGTGGAATCAGCTTTTTGCTAGAGCGAGATCCTCCACTTTACCATCATAAATTGGTGGATTTATCATGTGGTAATTCCAACACTGGAAAATCCACCAACAATCCCCATTGAATCCTATGGACTCTCTACCGACAATTGTAATCCCATGATAACTCTATGGGGCCACATGGCGGTAACGGTAATTTACTTTGCTGGTAATTCAGCAAATTTACCTACACATTAACACCATTAACTCGTAATCAGGCCTATAGGAAGGTCTACTATAGTAGTTGCCAGTATATCAGTTACTGCCGATTTTACCACTCACTGCCTAACTCGTAATGATGCTGATTATATTTATTGGTGACAATAGATCGGAGTGAAAGACTGGCAGCCGATAAATGTGAAGTACATCACGTTGTGAGTTCACGTCCGGAAAAATAATTGTATTCTGCGTTTCATACTTTGATCAAAAGACATGTCTCAATGGAGTACGTGATTGTTCACTTTTTTCTGGTATTGGGGTCCATATGCTTTTTTGACATATGCTTTTGTAAACCTATGGAATCGGATAGGGATATATATATATATATATATATATATATATATATATATATATATATATATATATATATATATTCCCATATTAGAATCTTGATCTGCCGGTAGCGTTTGTGCCACATGAGCCAAAAAGTACAAAAGTAACGGAATCCACTGTTTTTCATCTAAAGGTAGACCCGTTTTAGAATTCAACATAAAATGATGAACAGTGCCTTTTTATGCACCTTATGAATATAATAGTGAAATAGTGCCCAGAAGCCATCCCAAAATGTGGCATTTCCCAAGAATCGTTTTTGCAAATATTTGTCTTACTGCTGTTGCTAATTGCAGACCAAAGTTGCCGTTATTACGGAAGTAAATCTTATTAATCTGCCACAAAGAGGGAAATGTATGACGCATACATGAAATATTGATGAAGCCATCACAAATCAGCTTTAATAATAACCTGTTCTTGTGACTGTTTTAAATATCCATGGTTTTAAAAGTAGTGTGTTTCTGTACCGTAGGTGTTGTCATATTTGGTGAATTGTTATCAAGTATCACTGTACCGCTGCATGTACCATTGGTCCCCTGAAGAAATCCCTGTTCTTAACGAAAACTTTCCAAATTCGATAAAACATTTCTGGCAGTTGTTACAATTAATTATGTTTTAACTTGCCATATCAGTATTGATTGACATACTCTAGAAAGGAATACGAGTGTGTGAAGGCATATCCAAAACTGTGATGTAGGGTTATGCCCTGTTTTGGTGGTGGTTATGCAAGTCCTTGTGACTCGTGGTGATGTTTTTATATGGTTGTATTGATCATTTTACATGTTCATTATTTAATTAAAGATGTATTCTTTTGTATGCAGTTGAGTTGAGTAATATTGTTGTTAGACACACCTACGTTCACTCTGGGAAAGGTCTTCTTGGGCACTGTTACCAGTGCCATCTATTGGAAAATGTGCCAGCATCGCACAGGGAAAGTTCATGTGAAATATTGCACCAGGGTATACTCTTAGTAAAAGGGCAGATTTGTCCCTGATGCAAAGACCACTCTTCGGACACCCCCTCAGCGTGGGCTGAGCAAAGCGAAAGACCAATGAAAACCCATCAACAGTCAAACAGTGATGACAGCTAAGTCTCTTGTAGGAGAAGTTATTGGAGCGAATCTCTACCCCTCAGATGTTGCAAGAAAGAGTGAAAACCCTGGGTGTTCCACGAAAGGGAGTAAAGAGCAACTTGTTATTGGAGTTCACTGGTCAAGGCGAGGGTGCCATAGGAGAGAGCCAATTACCACTCATCTTCAATGCCTGTTGCACTGTATCCTGAACTCTGGAGTGCGTCTGAGGGTAAAAAACCCATCTAATACTGATGCACCCCTAAACCTCCCCTCCTCATGTTTCCCTTCCATGGTTTACAGTGGAACAAAATATTGAGCCATTCGAGATTTTGTCTGGAAGAATGAAATGTCAAGGCCCAGTTTCTGTAAGGCTGGAGAACACATATATATTCGTTCTAGCACAACCAAGGAAACAAAGGTCGCCAAACCACAATTTGTTGTGCTGTAATAGTCTGGCAGTTCAGGCATTCATAGTCATTGGAGGATAAGATCCTCATTTCAGGAAATTGATGGAATATTTCCAGTAGTCTTCAGAGATTTAAAAAATAACTTATTCGCATAGGCTGGGATTCTATGATCTTTAAGTGTCTTTTTTTCTGTCAAATTTAATTACATATATTATATATTTATATGGGGGTGGGTAAGGGTATATATGAGGTTGAGGGGAAGTGGATGAGTGGGTAGCGGGGGTTCTCCCCCACATTTTAGACCAAAAAAAAGGTCAAATAAATTCAATCAAAAGTTTTAGGTCAAATAGACCCAAACCTCTGAGACCAGCAAAATGAGGGTAGGCTGGAGAAGTCACAAACTTTCCATTGGCTTTCAGGTATTGCCCTGCAGATGGTGCCAGCCAGGTGGCTACGGTTGACACTGTATCGTCCGTCACTGCCACATAAATATTTTGTTATTGTTGGGAGGCTATACCCATTAGACTGTTGTTATCATGGTTTCCTTGGGTGGCAATGATGTTACTACACCAGGGGGAAGCTCTAGCCACATACAGGCTCTCTTTTACAACTTACATTTGTGTAGTCTCAATCTCAACTTCACTCAGGCAAGCCACTTGGGGCTTAGATTTAGGGATGTTGAGCCATTTATCCAAGAGTCCCGAATAACGGCTTGTTTTGCAATGTCACCTACCTGCGCTCTTTGCACATGACTTTTTCAGGCCTTCCCCCATTACTGCCATACATTTTCGACTGCTGCGGTTCCTCCCATCCCATATCTGCCAGAAGCAACTGTTGTTGCAAGGAAACCACAATTTTACGGCTCATGTCATACTATTAGTTTGTGGCTGCCGTTGTAATGAAGGCGACCTCCTCCTGTGTACAACACTTTTGGATTGGGTAGAAAATTTTGAATCCACCCCCTCTGTTGTAGTCTGATTTGGCTGATTTACCTGCCGGGGGGTGGGACTGGTGGGGGGGCTGATCATTTCCATGTCACTTCCCTCAAGCATTGGGGTAGGAAGACATTTGCTGTTTTTAGGTATGATATCCATTACCCGCGCAAGAATTATTTTCATGTTAGTTTATTCTTGCGCCATTGCACTTTTCCCTTCCCCTCTACCCTTTGCACTTGCGCGATCTGAATGACACCTGGCCTAGTAGGATCGTTGTCTGTCTCCCCTTGTTCACCCCCTGCCTCGTCGCGCCTTGAAACACTTGTGTATAGGCGCGTTACAAATGCCATATCATATCATATCATATCAAAACAAGCCAAAAACAGCATCAATGGTAACTGCTATCGAGTTCAGGGTGGGATTGAATGCAGGTTCATCATAAGTTGAATATAAAGAAGCCAATGACGGGCTTGTGCAGTCCAGGCGGTCTATCTGCCTCTCTGATGTACCAGATATGAACGCAGCCAAATCAGGGGATGCAGAAAGATTGGAGCAGATGATGGTGTCTTCATTCAATAAAGTTGCAGAATTTATCTGGGGAGGTACATGTACCACTACATCACGCTGCAAGTTCAAGCCTTAGTTCTATTGTAAAAGCCCGCAGATATAGTTGGGAAACTAGCTACCAGGCTAGCAGGAGCCATAACCACTTCCCCTGTAAAATCTGGCGAGGCTACTGTGGCAGCGTAATAGCCAGTGATTTTTGCCTGCATGGCCATTCCCAAATCCTGTGATAAGACCTTTTTCTTTACAGGTCTATTTCTTTGTGACCCCCCCTTGAGGCTGGCCACATACAGTACGGGAGGAGGCACGGCTTCTGAGGGCATATGATCAAGGCAATGGTGGCTTTGCGACTAATCCCTTGACTGTCTGGACCATTTTCAATGAGAAGAGCTGAAAAGTAAAACAACATTGATAAAATTCTCTAGTTATATCTCCAGAAAGCCCCCAGGCCACGGATCACCTTACACCCCACACAACAGCAGCTAAACTACTTAGTTCTTCTTTTATATTTGGGGCTTTTTCACCATAGTTCAGCTCAGGCAAAACACTTTTCACAATTTCCTAGCCAGGGAAACTTTAGAGGCAGACAGAAGCTTTTGCTTTTATGTTCTCACCTCAAGAATGTGACCACAGTAGGTCTATTGTTCTGTGTCGTCTGTGCTACAAAATGAGTCTTGTGGCAGGTCTGTTTCGAAGCGGCTTCCCCTTTCCACACTTATTAGGGGAACCCAGGGCACCGGACACCAAACACTCCCGCACTCTGAGCGCTCTGCAGAGTAGAGGGTTTATACTTTTTATTCAAATCTTGTGGTTCGGCGTCCTTGGAATAACCACCACAGAATAAAGACTTGCCAATATGTCCTTGCAGCACCCAAATCGCCAGACACAATGTAGCCCAAACACCAAACACACCTGTGCTCCAGCATTAGAACAATAATAACACTGGTCTCTAAAATAACACCAGTACTTGTAAAACATTATCCGTTGCATCTAGCCATGGACACACTCACAGGGCTGATAATAAATGTGGAAACCCGATGTGTCATTCGTCCAATCCATAGTAACTTTAATAAACTAGTGCACAACTAAGAGAACTGAACAAGAGGGTGCACATGTCAAGGTGGCCTCTCAATTAAATGAATGAGGGGCTTGCATAGATCTGTGGTTCTAAAGTACTCTCTGATCTTGATTTTATGAATGGATATTGGACTGTCTCGATACTTTGTAAACACCAATATAAGCCTGCCTCACCTTTTGGGGATGCCAGCAGTATGCATGGATTCTTAGACTGTTTGGGTATTACCAATGAGAAATAATTTAACTTTATATATTCCTACAGAAAGCCATGCCTGACCTTGTTTAAAGTGTCGGAATGAACGTACAGCATCCCAGACAGGCTAACCGATTCCAGCTGAGAAAGAATTATTAGCATGAACTACTGCGGGAGCAGATTGAGGCGGGCGGCAGAAGCACATGTTGTTTTAGTTAGGTTTGACACATATTAGATACTCACATATAGCAACACTGAAAGAGCAACAAACTGTATCATTGTTGTGGTTGCAGAGGTCTTAGGGCAGCATATAACCCCAATGTTTTAAGTTCTATATGTGTAGTAACGTAATAAAGTGTGATGTGTGGGAAAGGCTGAATTAGGTGGAAAATGGAGTAAGTAAGGTATCATGGTAGACGCAAGGTTGGTATGTTAACATGGCAGGAGTGTCACCATTTTGGATGTTAAGGACTAGGCCACGATGAAAAAAATTTGAATGCAGGCCATGATGATGTGGAGCTGCAGCTCTGTTAGTTAAGCTCCAAAAACAAATCCACTTTCCATTCCCCAAGAGAGAAGCCAAGATCAGATGCTCCGATGGCACAGATAAGTGTTGTGTCCAGCTGCAGAGCTTGTATAGGGTGGGAATACAATGTGAACTGGCAGGGATGCACCCTTTGAAGGATAAATTCATGAGAACATGGCACAATGGCTTGTAATGGGCAAGATGAAGATTTAGAGCACAACTGCCCTCCCCAATGAGTGGTCATCCCATATGAAGTACACACACAAGCAAAAGCAAATGAATCCTGGAAATTCAGGCTCAAGAGCGGTGCCCCAGTCATATCATTACTGGGCACATGGGATTCAAAGGAGATAAGGGGGGAGTCATGTCTGCAACATAATCTGAGTTGATGAGAAGGCCTATCCTCTATTAGTGCAGAGTTGGCCTCACCAAGTTACTTTGATCGCATCTGGAACTAAGTGGTGCACATCACGTGATCATCTCAATTAACGAATATATCAATAATTGGAAACCACCAATGAGGTACCTGGATTTGATCATGACGATGTAAAGACAACGGGCCTCATTACGAGGTAGGAAGTAGCCATGGTGCTTTTAGCTTTTAGCTTTTAGCACCATGGCTACCCCGTTACCGCATTCCGGGTCTGGGTTCCCGAAATAGGGACTTACCGGGTCATTCCTACCTTGGAGGCCCCGGCAAGTCCCCATTCCGGGAACCTTTCCCGATTCCCATTCGAGCCCCCATAGGGCTCAATGGGAATGGGGATGGAACTAATAACGGTACCGCAATTTGCGGTACCGTTATTAGCTCTGAAGTCCCTTAACGGGTTCCCTTCCTTAACGCCTGGTAGAACCAGGCGTTAAGGAAGGGACCCGCAAAGGGACCTTGGAATAGTGTGGTAAGGGATTACCGGCACCGGTGTCCTTACCGGTGCCGGTAATCCCTTACCACCTACCTCGTAATGAAGCCCAACGTGTTTAGGGGAATGGGTTTAGATAAGAAGTGGCAATCGGTCCAGGGACTATCGAGGGGGATTAATATGTCCAATAGTTGAGAGCCAAAAATGGTGGAGGGATTTTGCTGTACTCCTCTTCTTATGCATAGCATTGTTAATTTGCTGTTTCTCCACTATAAAAATTATAACGTCTTGCGATAAGATGAGCTCTGTGTCAGTTCGGTTCTACTGGACTCTCTGGGACATTTTTGCCTGTAATAAACCTTGTTTTCCTTGCAAAGAGGTGCAGTGCTTATTTTTACCGGCAGTTGTTGGGTGGCTTTGCTTTCAAAAGAGAGAACCTGGCCGACGTAGATGACCTGCTAATAAAAAAGAAAAACTGTGGAAGAACCCCTGGTGGAGGGAGGTTTGCCACCCGCTAACATAAATAAAGAATGCAGGCATGAAACCAACTCTTCACAAAGCACAGTTTAGCAGATGTTTGAGGCTTCACTGTCAGGAAACCCTTGGTTTCAGTCACTTGTTGCTAGGGTGCCTGTGGCAACCCTTTTGGACACAGCCTTACGACGCTGGTGTGTATTTGCCCCTGCATCCCATCTTGGGAACGAGAGCTGTCCATGACTGAAGGAGCACCCCCATCCAAGATGACGGCTGCTGATGTGATGTAGCTGCAACGTTATGGCCTGAGGCTGAATGTCTGGTACCCATATATAGGGAAACCGATTACTGGAACTAGCGTTTTTCAAACATCCGATTCCATGGATTTCAGAGACTTCACAGCACAACTTTGATTTTACCTGCAAATTCTTTGATAAGCCTCTCTTTGGAAATAGGTAATTAGGATTTTGTCCTGTTTTTCTTTTCATTTTGGATACAGTATCAGTTGTTTGTGCCATTCTTCCATTCTTTAGTTGGAGTGGCTGTACAAATCCTTGTGAACTAACAGGGTTATTCTTACAAGTGATGGATTGCTTTCCCACTAACAGGTATTCATGAATGGGCTGTCAGATTGATGACACCTGGGTTATTTAACTATTAGCTGATTCTACCTTTATCTCCCAATACAGTTACCCTTCACTCAAGAAAGTCCTGACGTTGCTTCCCATTCTGCTTTTCTGCTACATAAGAGAGTAAAGAGAAGACCAGCGTTCGACAGGGAATGGAAGTCCCCCTGGCTTTTATGAGAGGGGCTTCCCTATTTTGTGATCATTCCACGGTTCCCGAGAGCTCAGTTTAGTGGTTTTTGATCTTGTTACAGATATTCAATGAAGTTGAAATCTCTTAGTATTGACCAACTACAGTTGTAAGTTCATAGAGAATTAAGCAGAGATCACAGCCCTTAGACCATCTATTGCTCCTCGCTTGGCTTATCCTATTTAAAACAAACATGTTTTTCTGGAACAGGATTTACCGACACTTGTTTAACTGTGGTCTTCTACTAGAAGTATGACAAGGTAATTTCATATGAAAGAAAGTATCGCCAGTCGAAATTAAGGTTAATGAAAGGGCAATATCCCTCATAGCAATGCCATGGACATTGAAAAACTACCGTCCATTGATCCATGGTGAGCATTTTCTAGTTGAGACCTCTCACCAGCTTCCCCAATATTTGCTGGGTGACTGAATACAGAGTGGGAAACTCTTTAATTCAAGTATATTTATCAAAACTACACTATAGAAATCATAGATGGTCAAAACAAAGAGTCAAATGGTTCACAGATTAGCAGACCTAGATGTCTATGTCGAGAACAGCTGTGTAAAAGATGAAGATATATATGGAGGCATAGCTAGCTTCAGCTCACAAGGTGTTTGAAGAAAACACCTGTCAGGGGATATATATAGTTTAAGTGAGTGGATGTTCCAATCATATCATAGAAAACAATGAGAAGGAATTAGTAGCTGGCCTGAGGCATGCTTGGGTGAATGAAACCCCTAAACCCTCAGCCAGTTATAGACGGGAGTAGCCAGATGACAGAAAGGATGGCCATATATCAAGCTCTCATCAAGTTCAGGAACCAGTATTAATTACTAATTCAGGTTAAATTTGGAATTGAGTTATTGAACACCTAATCAATTGCAAATCCAGAGATATGCTGTGGGTCAATAACAAACCCTTGAAATAAAGAAAAGTAAATTCAAACCATAGATGATTTGGTGACATCAAACAATGTCATCATGTACTTTAAAAAAGAAAACAACATGATGATAGAAGATCCTGTTAAAACAGGAAATGATTTGGCAGGTCAATTAGCCAGGGCTGGCGCTATCCAAGTGGAATACATTGATCTGATATGTTATAGTATGTGTTGTTGATTTATAACGCACACCACTGGAATTTTCGTGGTCTTCAGGAGCTCTTGTGGATCTGAAATATAAGTGGGGATGGGTTAATTAGAGAAGTAAAGGGAAAAAGTGAGGATGGCCGCCTAATCACCTTGACCCAATCCAGGCCCACCACCTAGGAACCGCGTGCACGTTTGTATGTAAAGCACATTTATTGTACAATCGTCCAGGGAGAGGCTAGATGATGCTGAAGAGTCAAACTAACCAGAGTCTCTATGAACCACACAATCTGACACATATACATGCTTGCAACTGTTAAAACACTCCAATATATTTTATTACAAACCACCATCCACATGCGATTGGATTTCTTTTTCTTTGTATAGATATTAACCAATCTTTCTACAATCCTCCCATTCGTATTGGTGTAGTTATCTTAACTACCATCTTCAGTTCATGTGTAGAACACACCCTTTTTAAGATTTGTCTGTCTTAGGTTGTGACATCATCACATGGTTACACATTCAAATACAAACATAACTTCATTACAAGTCCTAGCTGGTCTGAGACCTTTCATCATATAAGATAAGTGCACATAGTTTGTACGAATACTATAAAGAACACGAGGAAGGGAAGAATAAACAGGTTCCCTTTGAACTATCAATAACCATCTCACCCACCCCGGCTTACTGGGTCTCAGAAACATTCTAATCTTAAAGACTACCACTTCAGCATGCATTGCACATCCTAAAACGAATCGAAACACACGGAGTATCGGCCACTCTGGCCTTGGGTGTCCTTCACACCATGTTTATTGTTGGTCAAAAGCAAATAGCCAGATCCCTCTGCAAGCTCCAATGCACTTAAAAAGATTACATCTTCCTTTGTGATACTGCTGAGCCATATAAACCCATGGGCCAGCCTGTTGGCTTTCCATCTGCTAAATTCATAGTTACTCATAACCTCTCCTCTGGGTTCTGAAACCCTGCAAAACCAGTATTCTAGTCATTCAGAGTTCACTGTGTGAACTCCTACTGCAGAGTTTAATCCATTTATAAAAACGCCCACTACATGTAGATTTATAAATCCTATGTGTATGTATATCAGTGTGCATCTGTATTTGATAACTACTGTCTCTTCTTTACAATTGGTTCTTCAAGAGAAGTCGCCTTTCTTGCATGTGTATTATGAAACTCCTTGTCGCCTGGCTTCTTGGCACTTCATAGCATACCCTGTCTTGATCGTTTTTATATTTCATTTAGCGCTTTTGACATTTATCTTGCTGCGCACGTGCAAATCTAATATGTATCAACTTGAACACAAAACACTTGAAGTAGCACAACCCATTCACCTTTATACTGGATACATATATAAAACTGCAACCTCGCACTAACTTTGACACACCCCCAGTCACAAATATGACATGCGCAACATGTAACCCTCTATTGGAGCTTTCCTGATCACTACAACAAAAAGACAAAAGTGCTGCGCTTGCTGTTGGTGTATTTAGAATCATGCGCAATGGACATCTCTGCAGGTGAGATTTCTAAGTGGCTTTGAAGTGTACAGTGGTGGCATGTTGTTTCCAGAAGGGACATATTGAGAGTTTGACTTATCTGGGTGCTTGAGTTAATTGGTGAGGTTTGCACATTGGTTAGAGAAATGTGGTGGTTGTGGTTTTTTAATGAGGATGAGGATGTTTTCTCTAGCTATTTGAGGCGTGGAGTATGTGGTGAGTGAGGGTGGTTGAGTAGGAGAATGTACGTGGATTTTTGTGATACCCAGTTGTGAAAGCCACGTAGCACAGTGCCACTATGTGATTCGCCTTTGTTTGGATACCCATATTCATACAAACATGAAAAGTGCATAGTTTCAAGACATGATTCAGGAATATTAGGCATACTTATATCTGAAGAAGAAGACTCTGGACGATGTATTTGCAACGTTTTTTGTTTGGGGTATCACAATGTGAAGCATTGTACATATCATTATAGGGCAGGGGTCTGTGGTCTCCCAGTGGTCCAGCAGTATGACCCCTATGATTCCTCACTATTGACATCATGGGCACTTAGATTTGGAATGCCTCTGGGACCGACTTGGGCAATGTATGGACATAAAGAAGCAGCACAGCCACAAATGGCAACTAGGTGTAACACACCCCAAAGGTGCTGTATTCAGACAAAATAGAACACCCCCTGGAATAAGTACAAAAAGAGCAATGACTTGATCAAAAAGTCACCCTGAAGTGAACTTTCCACTCTTTGATGGAGTGGATATGCTCTAGATCATTAAAATAACTATTGTTTAAAAATAATTTAAAAAATCAAATTTTGACCAATATTTTCAAGAAACAGAAAATGTTCCTCTACCTGAACAAGCTTAGCTGGGAAAATAATGCCTTTGAGATATAGTTACGATCCCTGGGTATTACCCACCTTATTCTGAAACATAATATTAAACCACAGCCATGATGCAGCTGGTAATTGGGGTTTTAAAAATGAATGGAGATCCTATGTGAGGTTTCTTATTGGCCACACATGGGTGAAGACCTTACTATATATTTAAAAGGTTGTCTAGTGTGTGCACAATGTCAACTGAGTTCTCCACCCACCAGGCTACAAAATAGGACTGACATGACCATGGTCCGACCTATAGATCAGTTTGATTGGACCACTAATTGGTTCTGCAGCAAACATATGTTGACTGTTACTTGCCTATTTACTAAATGTATTGAATGTCTCACAGCCCCAAATTGTAAGGCAGAAACTGCTGCCACTTCATTAATCAAACACATACTTTCTCATTTGATCCATTCTCAAGGGGTTTAGTCCAACCCTGGTAGTCACTTTGCCAATGAGGTGATGACTAACTTGTGGGAAATAAAGAAGGAACAACAATTCGCTTACTGCCTGGTATCAAGCGATATTAAGGATATATAACAAGACAATTGTGGGAATTAAGAAGAGATTTGTTATGTATTCTAGACCTAGTTGGGACCTACGATTAATCTCCTCATCCAGAGAGAGCTGTATGCAGAGGCCTTTCCCAAGGCAAACCCAGATTGCCTGAATGGGATTAGGGAGCAAGTGGACAGATTGAAAGGAAGTGTTACTTCAAGGAGTGGTCTTGAGCTGTTGATGTTCCTTATTGTTCTGGACCTTTGAAAGACAAACCAAAAGTGAGTGCACTAACCCCAGAGCATTTAGGTAAATATCCTAATAAATAGTGATATCCCACCTCTTCCTCCTATTCTTGCGAGATGTTCATTTGATTGGATGATTTCTCTCTGTCCATTTTCCTGAGACTCTCTTTGAAGTTGCTCTGAGTCTGATCATAGGGGTTGTACTAGGCCACATGCATAGCATTCCACTTCTTAGCATCATGGGTGACTACATAGCTGGGCCCTGTCTTTACTATTTGTAACCACTCACTGAACCTGGATCCCATATATGTATTCTTGCTATTGAGTCTTACTATGATATGGTCTCCTGTCTTGAATCCTGAGCTTTGTACTTCACTGTGGTGTTCATACCAATCCTTCTGTTTCCTATGCACCTTACACATTCTCCATAACAGGGTTCTCACTTGTATTGACTTGTTTTACTGCATGTCTGGAAGCCATGGTGAGATAAGCGTAGACAATGCTCTTCTTCCACAAATTGGGGTTGAATCTATGGTGCACCTACTCTTTCAAGTGTGGTTCTGACCAGGTCCAGATGGGATGCAATTGCTGCTTAAATTTGTTTTTAATAAAGCGATTAGCCCACTCCACTAGGCTGTTTGCCTGTGGTGGTATAACACTGCATGGCTATGCAGGATGCCATTCTTATCAGAGAAAACTTTTAATTTCAGTAGACATGAGATGTACACAGTTGCCAGTCACTAGGTGCTGGAGATTTTCCTCCTGAAAGAACACTTGCATGTTTACTTTCATGACTGCACTAGCTGGGGTACCCGGTGGTGCCTGTGTTCTGATCAAGTGGAGTCTCATGTGCCCTGGAGGATGTTGCTCTTGTCCTCATGTGAGCAAGTCTTGCTTCAGTTTGCTCTGGCATCTCCTTTGCCTTGGAGAAAGTTGCTCTTGTCCTCCGGTCAGTAATTCGTGCTGCTGTTTGTTGTTGTGTTTAAGAAGCTCTTGATATTGATTTTCGCTTTGCATCACATGGAGCTTTTCCAAGTGATGTTCGTTTTTTGTGCGGCATGTTTCAGTCACTGAATGGCTTCAGCACATTTGAGAAAATGTCCAAGAAAGATTGATTGATTGTGCTCTCTTGTTGTGAATGAACTTAAGTAAACTGTAACCTTGCCATTTCCCATATTTGGAGTGGCATGATAAAACACTATTTATATTTTACTTTTTTTTATTCCCTCTAAAAAAGATTTAATAAACAAGATTCGAACTGTATACAGTAGTAATACATTTTAAAACAATAACCAGCATATTGAAACGTTTGCTTCAGACACTTTTCCAAATTTTGCCTGCTTCTACTACCTACTGTAGTGAATCGGGGTGAGCATCAGTAAATGAGGGTGCCTACAAAGTAGATTTCTTAGATCCAAACATAGACTACGATCTTTCCCCAGACAAAAGAGGAATCCATGCAAGATTTGGTAGACGTTGGTTCAACGGTGTGAAATTGTATAGCCGGACAAACATACACACACACATACATACATTCAGCGTTCTCTATAAAGATATGCCGTAATACTGGTATCAATTTATCTCCTCTCAACAAGAGGAGATATCTCCTCTCACAAATCTCTTTATCTCCTCTCATACATCTTATTTGTATGAAGGTCTTGATTCCACTTTCAAGTAGGGCTGTACCGCGAAGGGAGCAGCCTTTCAGCCAACCACCCCCTTGTACAAACTATTGAATACGGTTAAGCCCCTTGTAAGCTTCAAAAGGAGTGGTCCATTCACTTCTTCACATACTGCATGGTTCTTCTGCAATCGTTCCTTCGATGAGAGCAACTATGCACTTGCCACTTTAAAAATATCTTGTTCTCACCTTCCTTGAGTGGTAGGTGGAACATACAGTCAGCCTGACAGTTCTTTCAGCCATGGATGTGCTGAATGAGGAAATTGAACTCCTGGAGTTTTGCTGCCTGTCGTGCAATCTTCCGTGTGGATGTTTTCATTCCACCTTAACATGTGAATTAAGGGCTTGTGGTCAGTTATAATGAAAAACAAGGTAACCCATGTTTATGTCCTAAAATATTCCATGGCCAACATGCAGGCTAACAGTTTTTTCTTGATGATGTAATAGTTGTGTTCTACTGTGGACAATTGCTTGTCCACTGTAGAGAAAAGGCCACTATTCTATCCTCACATGTGTCTTTATGTTTGAGGGTAGCTCCTAGGCCATAAGCACTGGACTGTGTTTGTGTACATCCTCCTTACTTGGATGGAAAGAATATAATCACAGAGCTTGTATGATGCTTTGCTTGTTGTCCTTGAACTCAGAGGCCTGATCTTTCCATCAGGTTCATTTGGTGCCTTTCTAGAGTTTACATAGATTTGGTACGCTCTGGGAAGTTGAGGACACATTTTGCAATTCCTCAAAGAATGGCCTTCTTCCTTGTTGGTCGGACCTTGGGCTTCACTGATTGCTTTCATGAAGTACAACTTGGGCAATATCTTGGTAATGATTTGCATATCGTAAGTACTCAATGGCATTTGTGTTTAACACACACTTTTCTCTCTTTGGTTTCACTCCTGCTTCCTGATGTTTGAATAGCACTCCATGCAGCATGGTATCATGTTCGTCGGCGCTTTTCCCATATACAAGTATTTCAACTGAAATAAAACACATTTTCGGTGTCTTTTAGTATCTTGTCCATCAGCCTTTGAACCAAAGTTGCTGACGAAAGGCTAAAGGGCATTCGTCTGTATTGGAACATCCCGTAGGGCCTTATGAAGGATGTTTGATATTTTGACGCTTTATGGACTCCTGCGTAGTAATATGGCTAGTTTAGAGAAAGCATTCAAATCCTTCAAAATATGTATTAAGTCAGTCATTCCTGGGAGTGGATAATGGTTGGTTATAACTTCTTAATTTAGGCTGTGAAGGTTGATGTACACCCTCAGCTTGTTTATCTTTTTCTTAGTTAACACTACCCGGCTCAACCATTATGACACCTCGATTGGCACTATTACTGCCTTCTCCCGCAGTTGATTGAGTTGGTCCTGCAGAGCTTCCCTGGACGTGGCTGAACTGGACGAACTCTGCACTTCATTGGGCTAGCTTTCAGTTTGAGTTTTATGGAGTTTTTATACCCATTTCTGCATGAAAAGAGTCATTCATAGGGCGTCATTACAAGTTTGCCGGTCACAGAAGCACCAGAACTGTTGCAAACGGTGCCGGTGCTTCTTTGTCCCCACTCCCATAGAGTCGCATATGGGAATGGGGACGTACAATTTGCAAGCGCCTGACATCCCATGCTGCCGGACTCGTAATGAGTAGGTGGCACCGGGAAGTCAGGTGCTGGTAAAATATTACAGGTATGGTGGCAACCTGCCGGTAGCACCAGCAGGGTTACCACCATTAACACCGTCAGGGTTACCGCTAGACCCGTAATGAGGCCCATAGTCTTGGAATATTGTGTCTCGTGGTCCAGCTTTGTCTTCTTAACCGTGGCCGTGTCTTCATTCACTGTTTACTTCTACAAATAGATGGGAATTATGGTTACGTTCGAAACAGAATCAGCTATATGTTCTTGTCCTGCCATCTATTTGTACTTTGCATTTTCTTTTGGCTCCCCTTTACCTGTGACACTTGACCAGCAATACTATTAGTCCTTCTACCAATAAGAACACTCTTTTTTTGGACCTCAGTACCACCACACTAGAGATCTTTGTATTCCACTCATGCAGCACTTTATAGAGGCAATCATGTTTGCCACACCATGAACATTCTTTGAAGTTGCTTGAACATGCAATATCATTGGCCATGTGCAAGTGGCTGCTATTGTGTAACTTTCAGAGTTCTTCTGGACCCTTTTTCCACTTCTTTGCTATGGGTCCCCCCCCCCCAAGTGCCAAGGCCTTTTTTGGTGATTTTGGCATTTCTCCATTCAATGCCTTCTAATGTTTTCTGTTTTATTAACCCCTTAAGTGCCAAGGACGAGGTATCTCGTCATTGGCAACAGGGAGGTAATCCCAAGGACGAAATACCTCGCCCTTGGCACTTAAGGGGTTAACGGGTGCTTCCCGTCCGTCTCTGCAGCGCAGCACACTGACCCCAATGGCATGTTGAACATTACTTTGTTCCATCCTGGGATGCCCAGTTTCTTCTGCTGCTCTGGGTAGTAATATAGACTCATCCAAGGATATTTCCTTTTCATGTATGTATTCATCTTGTGTCTTCCTATCTTATTTTTGGACTGTTAGCATGCCTCGCATTGTGTCTTCAGCCTGGCCCCCAAAGTTTGACATGGCTTCTAGTTTTCTCAATCTGATCACATCTTTTACATGGCCATGCAGCTGGGTGTAGAAATGAAAACAATGTGAAACACTGTTTCTTTGTTCTTAAATCTCATTGTTTGTCTGTGCATGGCTTCAGCGTAAACATTGTCATTGTTTGCCTTACCTTGAGGAGGGAAATCCTTCATGCCAGCAAACACTGTTTGTCCACTACTCCTAATATGTGAATCTTTTATTCTTATTGCTGCATATAAAGTGCCTCATACATAGGTTTCAAAGATCTGGGTCCACTGCGTCCATGGAATCACAGGCTTGTCTGGTGTTGGCAGAAAAGGTTGCCGTGGGTGGCCCCCTGCATTTTGATCTGCACCGTGGACGATGGCAAGTCATGGGCCCTCATTACGACCCTGGCGGAGTGGGTTTACGCCAGCGTTATTCGCGGCGGACCCGTCCGCCCTACTACGACTTTCCGTAGCGCCATGGAACGTTTTCCGCCTGGTTTTTCCGGGCGGAGAAATCCATGGCGCTACGGGACCTTGATGTTAATTACGCCACCATATTTAACGGTGGCGCAATTAACGCCTTCCCCACTCCCATTATACCCTATGGGGCAAAAATGGGAATGGGGAAGGGTAAAATGGGGAATGGGGATTTACCGCCCCGCCAAGGTCGGCATGGTGCGGAAAATCCGCCAACCTCCATGGCGCTATCGGCAGCTTTCCGCCGTGCTCCGCGGTGCATTTAGCACCGCGATTTCCGCCAGGGTCGTAATGAGGGCCATGGTCTTTATCGCTATTTGTTGTATTCTGGTGTGTGTATATAATGAAAAAGACACCGATGTAACTGCGCTGGTCCGTACAGTCATAAAGATAACTCAGTAAATATGCGACCTGCTATAGTTATTTGGAATACTTAAGAAGCAATCAATTGAAAATGCTACAGAGACCGGGGTCTTAGTTAAATGTATACACAATACTTATTCTGAAAAACATAAAGCTAGTTATATGCCAAAACTACAGATCCTTTGCCCTAAGCCAACACGTGTTTCAACCAAACTTGGTATTTTTCAAGGCTTTCTAATGGCATGCACAATGTCTATGTGGTACCACAGTTCACTCTTTACTCCTTTAAAATGCACTAACTGGTCACAGTTCAAATGGCATATAAATCAAACAGTAATGTGTACCAGCATCAGACATAGGAAGGGAGACCAGTTAGGTTAAACAATGGCAGAATAGTTCTCTCGCTACTAAGACACCGTTCTGTGTGAGGACCCCCCAACTGGGCAACCTGTAAATAGAATAAAGGGCAACACAAACAAGTGCCAGTTTCACTGCGCCAAGTATAGCAAAATATAGATAAGACGTCCAAGTGATGTGTATTGAAGAACAGCCTTTAAAGTCCAAAGGTTTAGTACAAAAAACAGTTAAGTTAAGAAAAGAATGTAAACCGAAAGCATAATTGACAAAAGAAAAAATTATAAACGTGATACATGCCATACCAGAAGTGGTGTAAGTCCATTGGGAGGTGGATGCTGAAATATACAAAATAGAGAGAAAAAAAGATTTGTGCTAAGGTTACAATTTGTTGGATGGAATGACTGCAGCAGCGCAGTCAAAAACAATAATGCCAAAAAAAAAATAATCTCATGTAAATTTGCACCTTATAAACCAGACACCAATTAATCTGAGGCAGTATTGCTTTAATAGGGATAGAACCTGAAATTTGTGCTGAAGGGGCGATGCCTTAAAAGTACTCTGCGGAGGAGAAATAAAAAGACAATCTATGGAGAAATGCCCAAATTGTTGCAATTACAGGGATAAAAAGAAAAGGTAAGTAATTTAAGTACCTGAAGGCTTTGCAATTGCGGTTAAGGCTGCAGAATAAAAGAATGAACAGGAAAGAAAAAAAAACGGACTGTATCAATGGATTGATGCAAATTTAGGTTAATATTTACCAGGTAGTAAGAAGCAACTGGTTAATGCGACAAGAAGAACGCACGCAATCAAAAAAAAGCGGTACCCATAAGTTAGCACTAGACTGAGCGGGCTTGAAGAGGTTAAACCTCAGGCTCCAATGAGCAATAACACTGAATGACAATTCCAAAGTGAACGGGGGGCCATGTAAAACAGTCTTACCTGGTCGGCTGTTTAGATAGACTGAAGAAAATCAATGCTCTGGTCGCAAAACTAGAAAGAGGACTGAATAAATGCATCAGGACAGAAAAACATGTCAGAAGGAAGGATCCAGCAGAGCCGCCATGTTTGAGCTGCCTAGAAGTACAAGGCAATTCGATAGATAATTAAGGGATATGGAGTGAAACTAAGGTTACCTAGAAATTGCTCAATGCACACACGAGAGAAAAATACAAAATAGAAAGCCACTAAAGAATGAAAGGAAAGTAAAAATGATTAAAGAAGAAAAGAAAAAACGAAAATAGTGGGCGGAGAGCGAAGTGAGAGCAAGGTGGGTAATTACTAAATTTATTGCGCGCGCGTAAAAATAAAAAGAGTACCATTAAATGACATGGAGAAATTTGGATAAATGAACCGAAGGAACATAAAAAGGGACAGGATACTGTCTGTGAATTTGCTGCTTCTGGTATGGCAGTTATCACGTTTATAATTTTTTCTTTTGTCAATTATGCTTTCGGTTTTCGTTCTTTTCTTGCATTAACTGTATTGCAAATTGCATTCAATTAATTTTGGCTCATCCATCCCCTGCACCTCCCCTGGATGCTATGCCTTTATTTGTTCTGCCTAGGCTACTGTATGGTGTCATTTTTTTACATTATTGAATGTTGCACACTCCATTTTTGTTATTGTATTCTATGTTTAATAATAGCCTCAGATGAAGAGCCATGGAAGGCTCGAAACACGTGTTAGGCTGTTGCTTGTACTAAACCTTTGGACTTTAAAGGCTGCTCTTCCATACAAATCACTTGGACTTTGTATCTTTATTTTGCTATACTTGGCGCAGTGAAACTGGGACTTGTTTGTGTTGCAAATGTACCTACCTCAGTGGAATCATACTGGCAGTATACCACACTACCCAGATACCTGCAGCCTTGTTGCTCTTTGTTTAATCGATACTTACAAGCGCTGTGGATCATGACTTTTTCTGCCAACTTGTAAATAAAGGGTATCACCTAGTCCAGTCCATATATGTTTAAGATAGTCTTGTTTTCTGCTAAAATGTTCTACTACCCCAGTTTCTTCGACGGATCCCTCTTGAATGGACTCCCTTTAAAGCAGGAGCCACTGGTCGCCGAGATTCCTATGAGGAAATGTGAACAATGTTGTCGAGGAAACAGCTTCGACCTTTGCGGTGCTCGTCGACGATTGGTCATGGCCGTCTTGATAAGATGAGGCATGCAGTGCACCTCGATGAGAAGAGTTTGTTGCCGCAAAGCAGATCGATGAAGAACGGAGGCCCGGCAGCGGGCGTCGAGTGTCGTCGTTGGCGTCGATGGCGGGACTCGACCAGGGCTGGCTTTTTTGATCTTTCCTGGTCTGTGTCTTTGTGGACTTCTGGTGGCAGGAAACCCACTGGCATATTTTCTTTGGCTCGTCGACAACCTCGACTTTCTCCGTTGAGACAAAGCGGTTGATGGTGATGGCAAGTGAGTCCTTCGTTTCAAAGTGTCTTAGGCAAAGGTGGAGCTTTGCGGCTCCGGTTATCGAGCATCACAGCATCAAGCTGTCCCCGCTTCTGGGCAGCACGACTCGACAGGCTTCCAGCAGTTACGGCGGTCCTCCAAACCCTGCTTGACGACGATGGACTTAATTGTCCGGCCGCTTCACTTCAGGATTCCTCAGCCATCCCCGTCTCCAGTCGACAGTCTTTCGGGACGGGCTTCCAGGGCGCCTTGGTGAAGATAAGCTTTTGCATGATGTTGCCTAGTAGCTCTGGAAGAGGTCTCCTTGCTAGGTCCTCTCTTGGATCAGTCCTTGACAGGCACTGCAGCTTTCAGATTGGCGAAGGAGAGCAGCAGCAATTTTTCTTCTTCTAGCTGGGCTTCAAGGATAAGCAGCTTCAAGTTTCGACTTCAGCTTCTGAACAATTCTGTTAAATCAGAGGTCCCCAGATATACTGTTTGGTCTCTCATTCACACTGCTGAGCCTAGCTCAGGCAGCCAATCATTCAGAAGGGCATTCATGCAGGCACGCAGCCAATCAGGCAGCCAATCAGGCAGCCAATCAGGCAGCCAATCAGGCAGCCAATCAGGCAGCCAATCAGGCTCTCAGTGCATTCAGGCCATTCTCTTCCATCCAGACACACATAACAAGGAATGTGGATTGGGGCAAGCACACAGCCTTTCAGCACACCAAGCTGCATTCATGTCAGTTTCGGGCAGGGCTGTCTCATTCTTTGTGTTACACACACAGATACCAGACCCACATAACATGGAATGCATATTAGTCATACATTCCATTCACCCAGTCATTGGGAATGCTCCAGCCAGTCGGGCCTGGACTTCCCCACAATATCATATATGGTTTTTCCACCCAACAGCCAGTCAGGGGAAGGGACAGAGTCAGGGCTTCCCCGGACTTTGGGAAAACAAGGTAATAGGTGATAGAAACTAATAGGCCACAGGGGGCCATCTTGTCTCCTATCAGGAATCCACTGATTCCTATGGCAGGGCCTGCATATCCCAAAATGGAGGATACTCAGGGCACCCGTCAAATTCAACATGGATCTGCCACCAGCCATCCCCTGCTCTGTGGGCCACACACAGGTCCTGAAACACATACACTAGGGGTACAGGGTTATACCCCCACCCATGGCTGCCATAAGGGTATCCCAAGGGTCTTTGTTCACCACAACCAAAAAAGAGGGAGAGCTGCACTGCCAGGAGTCCCACATGGACTCCTGTGCAGAAAACAACACAGAAGACACATGATAAGGGACTACATGACAAGGACATGAAGGCCCTTTTCCTCCAATGCATTTCCAGTATCACAATGGCATATAAAAATACAAATACATTGTTTACCAAAACATTACAATTTTACTTTTTTTAATAACATTAGACAAAAACACGAATGAAAAAAATATAAAAAGAAAGTCACAGCAGGAGGAGAAATACAAAAAAGGGAAACAGTGTTCCAAGTTCCTCGAAACACAAATTGGCTTAGGGGGTTTTCAAAATAAATATTCGGTATACATTGAACTAAGACACAGGACTCTGTAGCATTTGCATTTGATTAGCAGGTCATATATTTACTGAGATATCCATATGACTTTATGAACGTGTGCAGTGGTATTGGTGTATGCTTTAACATTCTCCTCTGGTAACAGGCTTTGGACATATCCTTCCGTACACCCTATCACACCACAATTCACTATTAAATACAACCGTACATCGATCTCCAATCTTTCCGCAAGCACAGCTGAGCCCAGTTTGTCCACTAGTTAATATTTTATTATTATAACTAGATTTGCTGCAGCCAGGGAGCAACATAATGGGTGAATATCTACTCACCAGAGATGAGGATACTCTGGCACTATTTCTTCTAATGTGTTAAGAAATAATAGACCTACCCAGGAAACACTTTGTCAAAACGGAATGAGACTTGAAAGGTACATTTCGATAAAGAGAACGATAAATACTGGGCGAAGGTTACTATGAGCAATATTTTAGAAAATGAGAAAACACCCAGAGGGTTAAGAATATTGATTTTCCCTGATTTCAACCATTCCAAGGATGCAGATAAAGTGCAGAAATGGGAAGATAACCTCAATCACAGTTCCAAGGTAATGATGGGGGTTCTGGTGGAACATGCCACTTGTTGACATAATAGGGTACAACAGTTAATTGATACAATGAAAAAAGAGATCAACAACATGGATTCATTTGATATAACAAAAGAAAAGAATTTATCTCAAACCATGTATAGAATATTGAAGGAATATCAAGATGAGATTAAATTATGGAAATCGCAAAAATTCTCCAGCGATGATAAGGATCACAGGGAGGATAAAGTGTATACTTTACAGCCAAAATATGATGAGAACCAGAAAACTCACTCTAACCAGTGCGTTCTGAAATAGAATCAGAGGGTGGGACCAGAACAATGGAAAGTCCATCAAATTATAAGTAAGGTTTTTTGGAACAAATAAAGCGGTACAAATGAGGCAATCAGAGAACCAACACAAAACATGTCATATTCCAGAACCCCATAGCTCATGATTCTACAACACAGACTGCATCATCAGCGGTAAGAGTGGAGGTCATAGAAGAGTCAGACGAGGGCCCAGATCCCGTAAAATGAATGACAAGATCAGGTCTCAGAAAGCAACTGAGAAAAGAACAGGACCAAACCTAGTTATTAACCTGTGCAATAGAGAAGTTACTAATATTGAAATATCTGCTCTTATCAAAGGCCTGTCATTTCCCCCCTATGTGGTCTCTGATCCAAAAAGTTTGAGATATTTATATATATATATATATATATATATATTCAAGTTTAAGTTTACTAGACGACTCAAACTAAAGAAAAATGATTCTGAACAAAAGCAAGTCATCAACATTGCTAGATGAGAACAATCCTATCAGTGAATTGACAATTTCTAACATAGAGAATACACACCTTTTAATGTCACTAGAAGACAATATTGATAGTGGACGGGCAGGATATATGTGCAGGATTGAAATGTATACCTAGCAACCTTAAAATGAAGGAACAAAAACCAAGATCCAAATGCATTCCAAAATATTCAGTGGACGGTACCATAGATACATCCCCCAGAGCAGTAACCACTGATATACATAAACTGATTAACATGGGTAATTCCAGGAGGAGCCCAATTACAGATAACCTTTCCAAGGAAGAGAGATGGGCACTGAAGAAGTTATCAGATGATACTTTACTTTATTTATAAGGTGCCTCCAAAGTGGCCCCAAGGTATACGGGCACTGATGAAGTCTAGAATACAAACTCATAGGAATGCCAAGATACTGATATCATCAAGAAGGAAGTGGACAAGGGGGGAGGGCAACATAGTCATATTGAACCAGGTTGACTATAGAGCCCTGGGCAACTCACATCTATAGACACCGGGATGTTACAAGAAATTGAAAAACAATGGGGGTCATTACGAGTTTGGAGGTAGCCATGGCGCTATTAGCTATTAGCGCCATGGCTGCCTCCAAATTCAGTCCGGGTCTGGTGTCTCTGAATGCAGACTTACCGGGTCATTCCAACCTTGGAGGACCCGGTAAGCCCCATTCAGAAAACCATTCCCCATTCCCATTTGAGCCCCCATAGGGGAAGGAGCAAATAACAAGCCCGCTAATAGCGGGCCTGTTGTTTGCTCCATGAAGCCCGGCGGCGGCCATTTTGAACAATCAAATCCCCTCCAAATCTCCAATTAAACTTGTCAACCGGACAACTCAGGTAACAGATTCAGTGAGGCACAGCTGCAGGTCCTCACTGATGAGGTGGTGGTGCATGCCGAAGAGCTCTATGGGTCTAGGCATAGAATAACAGATGGCCAGAGGAAGGCTGCCATCTGTCCAAACATCCACAATAAGGTCCCACAGGACAGTGAGGACTGTGGAAAAAAGGTGGAATGACCTCAAGGCCAGGGTGCGCAGCCTCCTGTCCAAACACCAATGGAAGACATCTGCCACAGTAGAAGGCACTGTGGACCCCCTTGTCCTGACCCTGTGGGAGGAGGTGGTCAGAATCCTCCTTCACACGGAGGGGAGCAAGGGTGTTTGGAGTGCTGAGGTTGGTGCCAGCAGCCAAGGCAAAACTGGTGAGTATGAAAGTCCCCCACCCCATGACAATGAACTGGTCAAATTACCATCCCGACATGTGCCCCTCAGCATAGGTGGGCCCAATGGATAGTGGAATGTGCCACTACATGCCAATGCACTCAGCGGCAATGCCAGCAAATGCATATGCAAGGGAAGGTGGGCAACTGTACACATACCCATGCACTGTAGTATGAATTTGCATGTGAGGCCATGCAACTATGAGCAACACCCATGTGTGCTAGGAAAGGCTGAGTGGCAAATGAACCCAGAGCACAACCAAATGTACAGGCCACATCGCCAGCCCAACAGGCAAAGGCCTATGCCAATGTGGCGTATGCTCTCAGCAGACACTTCCCACAACTTGCATTTGCCATTTGAAATGGCCTGGAATCTACCCTGCCCATCAGACCACATGTGTGTATGATGACCTTCCATCATTTAGCGTGAGTGACCTGCAAGCCCATGTACAACTTTCTCTCTACCCCCACACATCCCTACTCTCTCTACCCCTACTCAACCATCCTACCACCACTCTATCTAACCCCACTCTCTCTACCTCATCAAACACACTAGGCCCACTCTCTTTACCCCCACTCATCCAACCCCCACTTGCTCCAATTTCACCCACTCAATCCCCACTCTCTAAACCTACCCACCTTATCCTCACTCATCCACCCTCCCCACTCTCTCTAACCTTACCCACCCACCCTTCCCGACTCTCGCCACCCCCACCCTACCTCCACTCTCTCTACTAACACCCACCCTCTCTACCCCAACCCACCCACCCTACTCTTTCTACCCCCTCCAGCCCTACCCCCACTCTCTCTAACCCCACACACCCAACCCTGCTCTCAACCCCCACCCCACCATCCCATCATACCCCAACTATCTACCCCATCCACACTACCCCCACTCTCTTTACCCCCAAATGACCCTACCCCGATTCTCTTGACTGCCTACCCACCCTACACACACTCTCTTTACCCCACCCACTGTACCCCAACATGCTCTAACCTTACCAACCCTACCTGACTCTCTCTGACCTCACACACAATACCCCTGCCCTCTACCCTACCTGACCCACACACTATATTTACCAACACCCACCCTACCTCTAATCTCTCCACATACCCCCACCCTCTTTAACCTGAACTCATCCTACCCCCACTCTCTTTACCCCAACCCACCCTACACCTGCTCACTTTAACCTTTTACCCTCAGCTACCACCCCCACTCTCTGTACCACTACCCACCTTCCCACTCTCCACATCCATTCACCCTCTGCACTCTCTCTACCCCCACCCACGCCACTCTCTCTAACACTCTCTCTAACACTCTCTCTAACACTCTCTCTACCCCCATTCTCTCTGCCCTACCTACCCTACCCCCACATTCTCTAACCACCCACCCTAACCCATCTCTCTACCCCATCCACCCTACCCCACTATCTCTACACCCATACACCCTACCCCCACTCTCTCTACATTCTTCCACCCTAAACCCACTCTTCCATAACCCACCCTACCCCCAATTCCCCATCTTCACCAAGCCTTCCCCCGCTTGTTACCCCCACATCCTACCAACTCTCTTTACCCCATCCATCCCTACTCTCTCTCCCCCACTCACCCACCCTACCCCCACTCTACCTACCCCACCATAAACCTACTCTTTCTACCCCATCATGCACCCTAGCCAACTCTCTTTACCCGCACCCACCCTACACACACTCGCTCTAATCTCAACCACCCAACCCCCCTCTCTATAAACCTATCCACCTTACCCTCACTCATCCACCCTCCTCCACTTTCTCTTACCTCTCCCACCCATCCTGCCCCACCCTATCTCTAATCCCACCACCCATCCTGGCCTAATTCTCTCTACCCCCACCTCCCCTAGCCCCACTCGCTTTACCTCCAGACACCCAACCCCCACTCTCTACCCCCACACACCATATTCCACCCTCCACCCCGACCCACACACCCTGCAGCCAGCCTATCTACCCCCATGATCACCCACCCACCCTACCCCCACTATATCTACCCTCACCCACCCTACCCCCGCTCTCTCTACCAACACCCACCCCACCCCCACTCTCTTTACCCCCAGCCCACCCTACCACATTCTCTTTTGACCCCCATCCACCCTGCCCCAACTATATTTACCCCCACCCACCCTACCCCACTCTTTGTAGCCTCACCCACCCAACCCCCAATGTCTCTCCTCACCTCCCTTTCCCCACTCATCCACCCTGTCCCACTCTCTCTCCCCAACCCACCCACAATCCCCACTCTCTCTACCATCACCAACACTCCCCACACTCTCTCCCCATTCTCTCTAAACCCACCCACCCAACCCCAACTCTCTCTACCTGTACCCACCCACCATACCCACACTCTTTCTACCCTCACCCATCCTTCCACAACTCACCAACCCATCTCCTACTCTCTCTAACCCACCCACCCTACCCCACCCAAGTATCTTTAAATACCCATCTCTCTCTACCCCCACATCACCCAGCCTACCAACTCTCTCTACTCCCACCCACCCACCCAATCTACCAACTCTCTCTACTCCCACCCACCCACCCAATCTACCAACTCTCTCTACACCCACCCTCACTCTCACCCTTTAACGCTCATATTTTCTCCTGCTCATCATCAATGGGAAACCTCTATCAATGGCTTCCTCTGTTGCTCTATTCCCCTTTCCTTCTATTGCACACCTGCACCCCGTATTGCACCCTCCTTTGAAACTTTGCATTCTCTTTCTTGCACCCTGGTGCCTATAAATGCAAAATGCAAATAACTACATTAAACGCCAAAACTATTGGCATTGCCAATGCTTGTTTAGAGTTGCTGGAGAAAACTTCAGCAGCTGTGGTGTGGCTTGCAAAGAAGAGGCTGTGTACAGAAGTCAACCTGCAAGTCTGCAGAGTTTGGACACTCCTAACGAACCCTGAGACTGTTCAAGCAAATGAGAGCACAGAGACAGGATGCATGCCACTGTAAACACCCCTGCTTTCAGACGGCCCTACAGAATGGTACACCACACTGAGGGACAGTTTCCTTATGTGATGACCACCATCAAAGTTACAACAAACCCTGTTTCCAAGAAACCCATCCATGTGGTGTTGGGGCACAAGTGCAGCCAGTGAAAATGATGAGAACCAGTGGGGGGAACAACCAATAAACAGACAAACAAGTGTCTCTCGGGGTGCTGTTCGTGAGAAACTTCTAATAGGAGCAGATCCATCAACAGAAAACAGAGCCATGAAGAGATGCCGTACTTCTACAAGGAGATGCAAAAGGAGGGTAGATAATTCCAGGTCCAAGTACACAGAGAAAGGGGTCTGAGATGTCAGGCAAGTACCTGTTATCAAAGTTCCTCCTAAGGGAATTCAAAGCATTCCTTGCCACCCTAGCAGAAGGCTTGGGCTTACACGTTTTTAAAGTAATGGAGCAACATCTAAGGGTGTCCTCTTACATATCATTTGACATATTTGTGGCCACCAAAATGGGACCTTCTCCATAGTGAAAAACAAACAGAAGCTTCCGATGAGTTTAGAAGAGGTGAAAGCTTCTGAGACGTACCTACTCCACAAGTTAGCTTTCCTAAGACCCAAGCCGTAAAGCCGAGACGAGTAATAAAGAGGCAGCGGAGAGCTGCAAGCTGTTGGGTTCGGTGTGTCCGAGATGATCTTCACTGACCTCCTCATACCTACTTGTCCAAATGTATGTGAACCAGAACTTATCGTCCAGCTTAATTTCTATTAGAGGAAAGAACAAGAAGAGAGGCGGTTCGTTTTCCTGAAGGGCGAAGGTGGCATGTCCTAGTCAGTGTCAGTTCTCCTGACTATGGCAGGACTTGAGGGAGGAAGAGATGTCCTCTACTCTTCCGGAGGTGGAAGCATCCCAGGGCTGTCCCAGTTTGAGGTGCTGAGGTTTCAGACACCTCGGAAGGGGGTGTGGTAGAGGGAGGATATTCTATTGAGAATAGCTTTCCTCCAGACGTGGGTATCATCATTGCAGCTGGTCTAGGTTCCCAGAGGGGGAAAAGCTCACATATTTTTAAAATAAAGAAACAATGTTTGATTGGGTAAACTTCAAGGACGTGGTACCTTTTCGGAGGGGGAAGGGGACGATGACCTGTACAGATGAGGACTATATTGAGGAAGATGGAGCTTTCAGAAAGGAAGATTGCAAGTAATCAGGCCATGCCTCTGCACCTTGCTGCATACATGTCATTGTACTGTTTGCCCTTATCTAGATTGATAGTGACGTCTTTATCGCCCGACATATGTTCTTATAGTTGTCTAATAGAGAGGCCACCAATGGTTCTGCTGGCGCAGGAAACATTTGAGAGTGATGTGCACATAGGCATGGGAAGAGAGGCATTTTTCAAAGGGGAATCCGCCCAAATGGCACTGTGACTCTGTGTCACTCTATCGCCTGATTCATTTGTTTATTCTGAAGGTCAGACTGAGAATAATAGCTGGAGGACTGTTTAATGCCCTGCTCCTAATGCTTAATAAGGAGAACTATTTGTACAGTCCCTAAAACCTGGATGAACCAGCAAGAGGCGCCACATACAAACATGTTTTAATTATTCTTCCTTGGTTGGGACAGTTGTGAGGGTAGTCCTCTAAGGATCTGTGTGATTATGAACACATTCATGAAAACACATCATGTAGACACTGTAGAGATTATTTCATTTGGAAACCGTAAGGATGAACTCCAGTATGGAGGACAATATGTCATTATTAGTGTGTTGATTTTGTTTCAAATTTGAGTTTTTTTGTATTTCTTGTGTTTATGCATTGCCATTTTACAACCATTTTTCTCAGTATTTTTTTAATAGCAAATTCCACTATCCTATGGGATACTGCCTCCCCACCTGGACCCTCTCAATTTAAATACATTATTGAGGCCATGTAGTTTTGTAACTTTTCTTAAGAATAATATCATTACTCCTATTGGTTTAACTATTAAAGTTCTTATGCAATTATCCTACAATAGTACTGTAAAGATGTATGTGCATTGGCTTTCCCTCTCCACTCCTCCTCTTCTAAAATCTGGGCTCAATTGGAACCGGGATGTTAATCGAGCGACAGATATCACAGCCTATCCACATATCCAAATTCTAAGGTTGTGCAAAAGAGTATCTATGCTTCCAAAGATATGGTTGCAAACACTTTAATCTTAAAGTCTGTGTTGTGAAAAATGGGCAGGAAGCTCAGTGTGCATTGTGTATGTGGTGATTCAATCGTACAACCCTGTTATCACAGGCATATTTGTCAAATATAAAGATCTGTGGTCAGTCTTATGTTGCCAAAATGCCCTTCGAAATTATGCAGAGCAGCCAGGATTCCTCTTTGGAAGATGCTGTAATCGTCTAAGTCACATAGGGGGATTTGGAAAGAGGACAACAGGGGTGTGCAGACTGTCCATCTTCCAATTACACATGTAACGGGGAGGATTTGTCTTTTCATCTCTATCCACTTTTTAGATAAGCAGTGCGTCTCCTCCTGGTATTGGGAATCATCACATACTTTCAGGGTGAGTTCGTTTTTTCCTAAAGGGCTAGAGTGACTGGTATCCAGTCTTTTCATTGAAAAATGTTTCATCTAAACATTTTCCAGCAAATATTTTCTAACAATTTATTTTTCATCAAATGCATTTTTGTGTGGGGTAAAGGGTAAATCTTGTTTGCAAAATGTTTGGGGTGGGTTTTTAAAGATCCTAAACAGGTAGTTGGTGGGTTGTACAAAAAAAGAAAAAGCGAAAATGCATTCCATGAACATTTTTTGTTACAAAATATTCAATGAAAACATGTTTAGATAAAACATTTTCGATGAAGAGATATGGAACCGAGTGACTTGGACATTTGAGATTGAGGGGCTGATTCATGGAATTTGTGTGCCGAAAAACGGCAATTTGTGCGCCATTCTTCCTGCAAATCCATGTTTAACAAATGGGGATTTTGCGGGCAGAATGGCGCACAAATCGCAGTTTTTCGGCACACAAATTCCATGAATCAGCCCCTTAAAGTGATTCTTTCAGTTATGTGTTGCAAGATTTTGGGCATTTAAAAGAATCAAAGCACCCCTTCGGCCCTCTTTTTGGTGATATCTTCCAATTGTAACATTCCGCAAAACAATTTAAATCACTTTCTAGATTATTGTCTATTCTAATTTTTGATGGGCTTTTCTTAGTAAGACAAGTTCAATGTTCCTATTACAACTCCAACATAAACTGGAAATGATCACTGGAAATTAACAGGAGGGAGTTTGCATTGTTAGTAAAATTAAATAACTTTTTGCAGAGAATACTCACCATGTTGTCTCTCAAAATGGCCTCCCTTCTTGGTATGACTTAAGCGCAAAATAAAACCAATGATCGCTTTCTTCTGTGAGCACCAAGCCAATTTTTTATTGTGTGAGCTGGCCCGAAACATGATTGGTCGGTTGTACGACAGAACCAGTATGTTTGTTACAGTATGCCCAAACACTTATAATTAACTAGAAAATAACAACTGTGGATGTAGAGGCTACAACCTTGCCATCTGGTCTTTACAAGGTCTCTCAGAACCCCAGCATGACACACCCAATGACAATGTATGTCTCTAAATATCAGGCTATTGCCCTCATTCTACATACATAGCATGGAATTGTGTCTCTCACAATCAGTGGTGGCTTCTTGGTTAGGGCACCTCCCCCTTGCTTTTGGTAAAGAAATGTACTTTAGATTAATTTTCTGATGCAAGTTTAAAATGTTAATCTAAAAGCACATAATCTCTCACCCAAAGCACAGTCACTTGCAGTAAAGTTGACCCTGGGCATTTCTTTGCATGGGGGACTGCACTACCTGCCACTGAGCAGTGGTGCGCCACCTGCTACATTTTCTTAAGCAGATGCCTGTGGTCTCTGCACATAAGATGTAGACTGCAATCATAAGAGGTTGGCAGGACATAGATAGTCTTGGCCCTCTGCCCCTCATTATAACACAAACAGTTTATGTGCGCAGCACCAAAATGCTGACTGACAGGAGAACATTCCTCTCAAGTCAGTCAGCATGCTCAGAGGAGACAATGGACAGTCTATATGGCTCTACATATTGTGTGTGGTGCCAGTGTGATGAGGGCGAGATAAGGTATGTCAAGTAGTTATGTTATGAATGCATATGCCCAGTATGTTTCTGTGTTTGTATTTATGCATATATGCAAATTGTTGTCTGAGTGTGCATGAATGAATGTGTCCATGTGTGAATGTGTGTTTGTGTATGCTATATCAATGCATGTGCTTTCATATGTGAAGGACCAATGAGCAGGACTCTCATTTTGGAGGGGGGGCAGCAGCTTCTACTGGCTACATTTGTGGCATGGCATTATGGTCTTCATTGGTGCAGTCTGTCTGAACATATTTCCTAACTGTGGCAAAGCATGCAAGATAAGTGTTAGTACCTGACTTGGCTGGCCTACATTGCAGCTGTCAATCTGTACATGTTTCCCTATAATGGCATGGCTTTTTCTAGTGGTAATCAAGGGTAATGCAAACATGATAAGTGTTAGCACATGGCTAGACTGACCTACATTGGTGCAACAAGTTTGGACATGTTTTGTGCTGGGCATCAAGGGTAAAGCAAACATGGTAAGTGTCATTTCATGGCTATACTAGCCTACAATAGTGTTGCCCTTCTGAATATATGTTTTTACCATGGAATGGCATTTCTTTGGAGGGCATCAAGGGTAAAGCAAACATGAGTGCTATTACATGCTAGACCGGTCCACATATATATGTGGCATGGCTTTCTTTATGGGAAGCAAGCATAAAGCAAATATGAAAAGTGTTATTATGTGACTAGACTGACCTGCGTTGGTGCAGACAGTGTGTGCATATTTTCTTACTGTGGTGTGGCATTTTGTACTGGGCATCAAGGGTAAATGAAACATCAGAAATATTATAACATGGCTGGAATGGTGCAACCAGTCTCGTTATAAGTTCTTCATGTGTCATTATTTTACTAGTCATTCTGGATGGATTATAAATGAGTGATATTAATGAATCTTATATAACACACTTAATACCGAAGACCAGTCTCTAAGTGCAGGACTGTGATTCAAATCGGTGTTGCTCTGTGTTGGGTTGCTTCCAAGACAAACACATTGCCCCTGAGCTATCCTCCGAGCCCATAGTAGGTGCTAAACTGGCTGACACAGATACAGTGTTTTACTGTGGCATAGCATGTGTTACTAGGAATCAAGGATACAGACAAATTAAGTGGAATTAGGTGCTAGACTGGCCTACATCAATATGTGTTTGTACTGTGGCATGGCCTTTGTAACTGCACATTGACAGGCCGATTCATGGAATAATTAGCGCGGTGCAAGTGGGCAAAAACGTGCGAATCGCAGTGGAATAGCGAAAATCGCAGTGCAAGTGCGAAAATCGCACGAAAAGCAGCGCACATCGATTCATGGAAGGCCGTGCGCGAGAAAACCAGCGGATGTGCGATAAAAAAGTGCGCAGCGCACGTTGGCGCACAGGCCATCTAACAGCGTGCGCCAGGTCACAGCGAAAATCGCATAGGCCACAGCGAAAATCGCACATAGCGCGGTGCACGCAACAAAAGTAGGCGGAACACGGGCGTAACACTCCGAATGGGGAACAACTTGCCAAAACGTGGGCGTCACGGGGGAAGTACAGGGCACAAGTGCGCGGAACGCCCACACGCTCGCCTACAACACGTATTCATGGAATAGAATAGGGCAAAAAAGCGCACGGTCAAACCAGCGCACAGGCACAAACACGACCGCCACAAGAAAGCAGGCGGTAGCGTCTCTGCGGCTGTAAGAAATGTGCGCCAAAAGGTGCGCCAACAAATAGCACCTATATACTGCCATGATGAATGTCCCATACTGTGGCCCTCCAGGACAAATGACGTGCAAAGGGGTACCCACAAACACGGACACCCGCTGACAAAAAATACGTGTGCGTGTATACCGGGGTGCGCGGAAAGTCTCACACGCGATTTGTCTGGGTACGTGTATATCAGGGGTGCGCGTGAATTTCCACACGCGATCTCAGCAAGGTATGTGTATTTCAGGGGTGCGCGGGAAGTTCCACACGCGATTGGCCCAGTGCGAGCAGGGTACGTGTATTTCAGGTCAGGGGTGCGCGGGAAGTTCCACACGCGATTACAGCAAGGTAGGTGTATTTCAGGGGTGCGCGGGAAGTTCTACACGCGATTGGGCCAGTGCGAGCAGGGTACGTGTATTTCAGGGGTGCGCGGGAAGTTCCACACGCGATCTCAGCAAGGTATGTGTATTTCAGGGGTGCGCAGGAAGTTCCACACGCGATTGGCCCAGTGCGAGCAGGGTACGTGTATTTCAGGGGTGCGCGGGAAGTTCCACACGCGATTTCATCAGGGTACGTGTATTTCAGGGGTGCGCGGGAAGTTCCACACGCGATTTCAGCAAGGTATGTGTATTTCAGGGGTGCGCGGGAAGTTCCACACGAGATTTCATCAGGGTACGTGTATTTCAGGGGTGCGCGGGATGTTCCACACGCGATTGGCCCAGTGCGAGCAGGGTACGTGTATTTCAGGGGTGCGCGGGAAGTTCCACACGCGAATTCAGCAAGGCATGTGTATTTCAGGGGTGCGCGGGAAGTTCCACACACGATTACAGCAGGGTATGTGTATTTCAGGGGTTCTGGGGAGTACCACATGTGAATTGGCCGTGTGGGCCCTCCCAGGTGTACGCTCCACAACCACCACGGACCCTGCAGGCAGCCCACACCATGGGGGACTACCCTGCACCCATGCTCATGTCCCGCAGGCAGCCCATCCACCATGGGCATGCCCCCCAGCCAACCCACATGTCACCTTGCACTACTGATCAACAATGCATGTCTCCCACCACCCCCACCCCCCAGCCACCAGGGGCAGCCTCCAGCAGGCCCCCACTCATGTCTCCCACCACCCCCACCCCCCTGCCACCAGGGGCAGCCTCCAGCAGGCCCCCACTCATGTCTCCCACCACCCCCACCCCCCAGCAGTGCAGGGGCAGCCTCCAGCAGGCCCCCACTCAAGTCCCCCTGCACCCCCACCCCCTGCCACCATGGCCACCCTCCACCAGGCCCCCACTCATGTCTCCCACCACCCCCACCCCCCTGCCACCAGGGGCAGCCTCCAGCAGGCCCCCACTCATGTCCCCCTGCACCCCCACCCCCCAGCCACCAGGGGCAGCCTCCACCAGGCCCCCACTCATGTCCCCCTGCACCCCTACCCCCCAGCATCCAGGGTCACCCTCCACCAGGCCCCCACTCATGTCTCCCACCACCCCCACCCCCCAGCCACCAGGGGCAGCCTCCACCAGGCCCCCACTCATGTCCCCCTGCACCCCCACCCCCCAGCCACCAGGGGCAGCCTCCACCAGGCCCCCACTCATGTCTCCCACCACCCCCACCCCCCAGCAGTGCAGGGGCAGCCTCCACCAGGCCCCCACTCATGTCTCCCACCCCCCTCACCCCCCAGCAGTGCAGGGGCAGCCTCCACCAGGCCCCCACTCATGTCCCCCTGCACCCCCACCCCCCAGCATCCAGGGTCACCCTCCACCAGGCCCCCACTCATGTCTCCCACCACCCCCACCCCCCTGCCACCATGGCCACCCTCCAGCAGGCCCCCACTCATGTCTCCCACCACCCCCACCCCCCAGCCACCAGGGGCAGCCTCCACCAGGCCCCCACTCATGTCTCACACCACCCCCACCCCCCAGCAGTGCAGGGGCAGCCTCCACCAGGCCCCCACTCATGTCCCCCTGCACCCCCACCCCCCAGCCACCAGGGGCAGCCTCCACCAGGCCCCCACTCATGTCTCCCACCACCCCACCCCCCAGCAGTGCAGGGGCAGCCTCCACCAGGCCCCCACTCATGTCTCCCACCCCCCCCCACCGCCCAGCAGTGCAGGGGCAGCCTCCACCAGGCCCCCACTCATGTCCCCCTGCCCCCCCACCCCCCAGCATCCAGGGTCACCCTCCACCAGGCCCCCACTCATGTCTCCCACCACCCCCACCCCCCAGCCACCAGGGGCAGCCTCCAGCAGGCCCCCACTCATGTCTCCCACCACCCCCACCCCCCTGCCACCAGGGGCAGTCTCCAGCAGGCCCCCACTCATGTCTCCCACCACCCCCACCCCCCAGCAGTGCAGGGGCAGCCTCCAGCAGGCCCCCACTCATGTCCCCCTGCACCCCCACCCCCCTACCACCATGGCCACCCTCCACCAGGCCCCCACTCATGTCTCCCACCACCCCCACCCCCAGGCAGTGCAGGGGCATCCTCCAGCAGGCCCCCACTCATGTCTCCCACCACCCCCACCCCCCTGCCACCAGGGGCAGCCTCCAGCAGGCCCCCACTCATGTCTCCCACCACGCCCACCCCCCAGCAGTGCAGGGGCAGCCTCCACCAGGCCCCCACTCATGTCCCCCTGCACCCCCACCCCCCAGCATCCAGGGTCACCCTCCACCAGGCCCCCACTCATGTCTCCCACTACCCCCACCCCCCAGCCACCAGGGGCAGCCTCCACCAGGCCCCCACTCATGTCCCCCTGCACCCCCACCCCCCAGCCACCAGGGGCAGCCTCCACCAGGCCCCCACTCATGTCCCCCTGCACCCCCACCCCCCAGCATCCAGGGTCACCCTCCACCAGGCCCCCACTCATGTCTCCCACCACCCCCACCCCCCAGCCACCAGGGGCAGCCTCCACCAGGCACCCACTCATGTCCCCCTGCACCCCCACCCCCCAGCCACCAGGGGCAGCCTCCACCAGGCCCCCACTCATGTCTCCCACCACCCCCACCCCCCAGCAGTGCTGGGGCAAACTCCACCAGGCCCCCACTCATGTCTCCCACCCCCCCACCGACCAGCAGTGCAGGGGCAGCCTCCACCAGGCCCCCACTCATGTCCCCCTGCACCCCCACCTCCCAGCATCCAGGTTCACCCTCCACCAGGCCCCCACTCATGTCTCCCACCACCCCCACCCCCCTGCCACCATGGCCACCCTCCAGCAGGCCCCCACTCATGTCTCCCACCACCCCCACCCCCAGCCACCAGGGGCAGCCTCCACCAGGCCCCCACTCATGTCCCCCTGCACCCCCATCCCCCAGCATCCAGGGTCACCCTCCACCAGGCCCCCACTCATGTCTCCCACCACCCCCACCCCCCAGCCACCAGGGGCAGCCTCCACCAGGCCCCCACTCATGTCTCCCACCACCCCCACCCCCCAGCCACCAGGGGCAGCCTCCAGCAGGCCCCCACTCATGTCTCCCACCACCCCCACCCCCCTGCCACCATGGCCACCCTCCACCAGGCCCCCACTCATGTCCCCCTGCACCCCCACCCCCCAGCATCCAGGGTCACCCTCCACCAGGCCCCCACTCATGTCTCCCACCACCCCCACCCCCCAGCCACCAGGGGCAGCCTCCACCAGGCCCCCACTCATGTCCCCCGGCACCCCCACCCCCCAGCCACCAGGGGCAGCCTCCACCAGGCCCCCACTCATGTCCCCCTGCACCCCCACCCCCCAGCATCCAGGGTCACCCTCCACCAGGCCCCCACTCATGTCTCCCACCACCCCCACCCCCCAGCCACCAGGGGCAGCCTCCACCAGGCCCCCACTCATGTCTCCCACCACCCCCACCCCCCTGCCACCATGGCCACCCTCCACCAGGCCCCCACTCATGTCCCCCTGCACCCCCACCCCCCAGCATCCAGGGTCACCCTCCACCAGGCCCCCACTCATGTCTCCCACCACCCCCACCCCCCAGCCACCAGGGGCAGCCTCCACCAGGCCCCCACTCATGTCCCCCTGCACCCCCACCCCCCAGCCACCAGGGGCAGCCTCCACCAGGCCCCCACTCATGTCCCCCTGCACCCCCACCCCCCAGCATCCAGGGTCACCCTCCACCAGGCCCCCACTCATGTCTCCCACCACCCCCACCCCCCAGCCACCAGGGGCAGCCTCCACCAGGCCCCCACTCATGTCCCCCTGCACCCCCACCCCCCAGCCACCAGGGGCAGCCTCCACCAGGCCCCCACTCATGTCCCCCTGCACCCCCACCCCCCAGCATCCAGGGTCACCCTCCACCAGGCCCCCACTCATGTCTCCCACCACCCCCACCCCCCAGCCACCAGGGGCAGCCTCCACCAGGCCCCCACTCATGTCTCCCACCACCCCCACCCCCCTGCCACCATGGCCACCCTCCACCAGGCCCCCACTCATGTCCCCCTGCACCCCCACCCCCCAGCATCCAGGGTCACCCTCCACCAGGCCCCCACTCATGTCTCCCACCATCCCGCCCCCCAGCCACCAGGGGCAGCCTCCACCAGGCCCCCACTCATGTCCCCCTGCACCCCCACCCCCCAGCCACCAGGGGCAGCCTCCACCAGGCCCCCACTCATGTCCCCCTGCACCCCCACCCCCCAGCATCCAGGGTCACCCTCCACCAGGCCCCCACTCATGTCTCCCACCACCCCCACCCCCCAGCCACCAGGGGCAGCCTCCACCAGGCCCCCACTCATGTCCCCCTGCACCCCCACCCCCCAGCCACCAGGGGCAGCCTCCACCAGGCCCCCACTCATGTCTCCCACCCCCCCCACCCCCCAGCAGTGCAGGGGCAGCCTCCACCAGGCCCCCACTCATGTCTCCCACCCCCCCACCCCCCAGCAGTGCAGGGGCAGCCTCCACCAGGCCCCCACTCATTTCCCCCTGCACCCCCACCCCCCAGCATCCAGGGTCACCCTCCACCAGGCCCCCAGTCATGTCTCCCACCACCCCCACCCACCAGGGTCACCCTCGACCAGGCCCCCACTCATGTCTCCCACCACCCCCACCCCCCAGCCACCAGGGGCAGCCCCCACCAGGTCCTCACAATCCCCAATCATGTGCGTAATGGTCAGCCTCCACAGCCAAAAAGCCCTACCAAGTAACCCATTCACCCACATGGAAATGGAAATCACATGTTACACCCCCAATGTTCATGAAGCTAATGAACCCATGTCTGTCACACACAATGGTTGCAATTGTATGGGAAAACACCCAACATGACATGCATGAAACCAATGAGATGAAACCACACAGTGAAGTATGGAAACAAAATTGTATTGTAAAAAAATAAAGAATGCTAAAGAAAGAAAACAAATTACAATGTGAATGAGAAAAAAGAAAAGCTGCATGTCCGTATGAAAACACAAAAACGGCAAATCAGAATCCCAAAAAATGTTGTCCAAAGTCAAATGTAAAAAAATCTCCATGCAAGGAATAACTATGTAAAAAAATACCAAGGGTCCATGAGCCCAACTGAACAAAGGAAACCTACTAAAAAACCTATCTAAAAATCAACTATATACAAAAAGTGGAGCAGTGTCCGTCGACTATAAATCTTAATAAGAAAGAAAGGACACCTTAAACTAAAGAACTATATACAAAGGCGGCGGGCAAGTCCAGCGGCTCACTCCGTGGTGTCCCGGGCCAGGGCATCCTCGAACTCCTGTTCGATGTCCCGGAGGCGGTCCAGTTCCATGGCCCCGAGGGTCCGCAGGGACGATGCCGTGTCCTCCTCCAACCCCCTGCGGACTGCCTCGAGGCACTCGGCCCGCCTCAGGGCCCTCCGCATGGAGTTCTCCGCCCTGACCATTGTGAGCCGCGCCTCTTCCGCCCGCCGCCGCTCCGCACCTATGGCGTGGCCCAACCGCTGCCACACGGAAGACACTCTCTGTCCTGGGTCCCCATGCCCTCCGGCCGATGCCTGCCCCTCCGATGTCGAAAGCCCTGAGCCTTCATGTCTCCCACCATGTTGCTGCTGCTGCTGCTCTGCCTCTGCCCGTGCACTGCCTCCTGCTGCCTTCACATCCTCCGCCGGCTGGGGTGCAGTTGTTGATGTGGCCACCCCTGCTGGACCTCCGACTCCCAACTGTGGCTGGGATGCCTCCTCCACCAGCCTGGCCGCACCGTCAGAGGCAGCTCCACAGGGCACCCAGGTGACTGATGGGTGGGAAGATGGCACAGAGGACGACTGGCGCGTAGGGGGTCCAGTTGAGGAGGGGGTCGGAGCAAGCCCCATCAGATGGAGGAATCCGGCCTGGGTGACCTGTCCCAGCAGGCTGACGTGGTCAACGAGCCATTCTAGATGACGTGCAGTCTCTCCATGAAAAGACTGCAGGTCACCTCGCATGGCCCGTTGACGCAACGCCACACCAGCCAGGACAGGCTCAACCCGGACCTGGATGGCCACGTCCGCAGGCAGAGGAAGGCCAGTTGACGTCAGCTCATCCCCTGCCTGAAAACGGGTCTGGACGTAGGCATCCCTGCTGGTGCAAGATGATGCAGGGACAGGATCGGGGACAGGATTGCACACAGGCACCTCCGCGGCGGCCTGTGCTGCCTCCTGTCCCTGGTCCTGCACTGCACCACTAGCACCAGTGGGATCCCCACCTCCAGACCCCGTCCCTGGTGCTTGCACTGCCCCTTCTGCTGCCGAGGAGTCCAACTGCAACCTCCGCCTTTTGGACCTCCCCCGGGCAGCTGCGGCCTGGGACGCGGCACCGGACACCTCACTCCCCGACGAGATGACAACACGGGAGGGGAGCCGGGCCTTGCGTCTCCGGCTGGCGGTCGGATCCCCGCCGCTGTGCTCCACAGCACCTTCTCCGCCCTCTTCATCAGTTGACGCTGCAGACAGGGAGAAACAAAACACAGGCATCAGGGCACTGTACAATGGACACATACACACATGACAGTTGCACATGAGTGGCATAGGCAAACCTCAGACATGGCATCACAATCCCCAACACACATGTCATTGCAACTCGCACACATGAGCCATACCACAGCCATATCGCAACTGCCACCACCATCCCTACACATACAACAGCATCAGCAGCCAAAGGGGAGCCAGACATCACATGCAACATAGGAAGTGCACCACACATGTACACACACCACCACACTTTAATGCATGTCTACACCTCTGCCAAGTGTCGCACTGTTCAGACGGGCATCCATGTCACATCTGCCAATCAGGCTTCCACATACCGCTGTCACATGCATCCATGTTGCATCACTGTTGCACCCTTGTCAAATACACACACATGCACATGTACACAGTGCTCATACATGCAGCCGAAAAAACATACATGCCCGACATCACGGACATGTCTACTTACATACACATTCATCCAAACATGTGTGCACGCACAACTGCATTTGCCATGCAAGCCCACACACACAAGCACCATCCATGTCTCACACATTACAGCCCTCGCATGTGTCAGCCCCACGGCCCTGTACACCCCCACCCATACTCGACCCCATACAAACAGATGTGCAACCTGCACAATACCGAATAATCACCACACGCACTGCTCACAATCAGGATGCATGTACACTCACCGCTCGACTCCAGACGGGTCTGCTTCTCTAGGACCTGGACGTGGAGCGCTGGGGATATGCGTTCCAGGACCCCCATCTGTTCTTCCGACAAGTGGCCCCGGCGCCCCTTGGCATCCGCTGCCTTCAAGAGGCGCCGGGCCTTGTTCAGGGTCCTGGACCTGAAGTCCTCCCAGCGCTTCCTGACATGTTGTAAGTCCCGGACTGCCACCCCCTCCGTGTTGATGGCAGTCACGATGTCAGTCCAGATCCGAGTCCGTCCTTCCTTGTCGGCGCGGGAACTTCCGAAGAGGGCATCATACTGCCCCAGGACTTGCTCCACCAGGACACCAACTTCGGTGGCACTGAAGCTGGTGCCCCTCTGCCTCTCTGGCCGGGGGTTGTCAGTGGTCACAGATGGTGTTTGCCCCGACATGACAACCCCAGAGGCAGGAGTGGGTGGGCAACTGGGTCCTGGGGCTGGGCTGTGGAGCGATGGAATTCCAGTCGGGAGTCTTCGGTTCCAGCAGGGGTGGTCACAGCAACAGCACCCCTGGCTGATGTGCAGGCAGCAAATGGCAGTGCACGTGGGCAGCAGGCAGTCAGGCAGCAGCAGATGGCAGGTGGGAGCGTGCTCGGGGCTCTGGGGGGCAGTAGTTCGGCCTTCTGGGCAGGAGCGTGGTCTTCCGTGTGCTTACGCGTGGCCAGCTTGGTACGGAGTGATTTGGCACGTGAAAATCCTGCACGTCAGCGTGAAAATCGAGGAAAGGCCCTTAGCGCGTAAGCGCGTCAGCACGCATACGCGAATCTATTGGACCAAAGGCCCTCAGCGCGTAAGCGCATCTGTGACGTGACCCGCACGGGTGTTTCCCACACAGCACGTGATGACAGAGCACACGTGGAAAGACTGCACGTCAGAGTGTCATCGCGTGTAATTGGACAGCACGTCAGAGTGTCATCGCGTGTAATAGGACAAAAGTGCGCGTACACGCGATTGGCCTATGTACGTGTATATCAGGGGTGCGCGGACACTTACACACGCAAGTACGTCAGCGCACCTGTATCCCGGGGTGCGCGGAAATTTCCACACGCTATTGGACTGGGTACTGGATTACAGGGGTGCGCGGGACACACGCTCGCCTACAACACGCGCAACGCATTAATTTACGCGCTAACAAAATAACTAGCTCAGACCCAGGATGAACATACCATTCCTAGCAGCAGTGGGCGTGGCCTACCAAAGGAGGAGGAGGAGGTTAGTCAGGGCCAGAATATTCACACCCAGAACCAGCCTTTTCGGGATGCCTGATGACCAGGTGCATGGGAGGTACAGGTTTCCACCACACATCATACTGGACCTGGTGAGTGAGTGGGAGGATGACCTCACATCACCCACCCTGTTCTCCCAAGCACTCAGCCCCCTGGAGAAGGTCCTCAATGTACTGCACTTCTTAGCCACTGGATCATTTCAGCGGACAAGTGCCATTGTGGGTGGTGTATCACAGGCCACCCAGTCACGCTGCCTACACCAGGTCTTGAACATCATCACTGCACGCCCATCAGTCCGCAGGCACATATACCTGCCCAGAACCCCTGCAGAAAGGCATGCTGCCGCCCTGGATTTCTACGCTGTGGCACGATTCCCCAAAGTGCTAGGTGCCATCGACTGCACCCATGTGGCTCTACGTCCCCCCAGGGCATCTGAGCACATCTATAGGAACCGCAAGCACTGGCATTCCATCAACGTGCAGGTAGTATGTAATGCCAAGGGAATCATCACCTCAGTATATGCCAACTATCCCGGGTCAACCCACGACAGCTTCATTTACCGAATGTCCACCCTAAGCCGGGACCTAGAAGCTGGGCGGCATGGCGATACATGGCTGCTTGGTGAGTATGAATGCCACTGCACATGCATGCATGTCAGATACTGAGCAAGGTCACAACCCCACCAATGATACCAATCACCACCTCCACAGGGGACAGTGCCTACCCTCTCAGCCCCCACATGATGACGCCAATTCGGAACCCCACCACGCCACCCCAGGTAAGATATAACGCAGCCCACATTACAACCCGGGGCATAGTGGAGCGCACATTCGGAGTGCTGAAGTCACGCTTTCGCTCCCTTGACCGTTCTGGCGGGCAGCTGTTGTACGCTCCCCCAGTAGTGTGCAGGATCATAGTGGCAGCATGTGTCCTGCACAACGTTGCAACACGCCGGGGCCTGGCCTTGGACATGGTGGTGGCACCACATCCCCAACCACATGCACAGCCGCTGCGCATGGGAGGGGAAAGGGCACGGGGGGAGGCAGCCCGTACACAGCTAGTGGCTAATTACTTCACATAGAAATCACACCCCTGTGGAGTGCACACTGCCCTGGCACATTCCAACTGACAATCAATGATGACTCAACCGGACACTGATCCTGAATGTCTGGAGAATGAACCGTCAAAACCATATCAGCATGAGATTGTTCACCTGGAAGTGTCACAATGTGTGCATCCCTACCCACACAGACACCACCAAATGCAGTTTTGTGAAGTTACACATTCAAGCAGCTAAAATGAATACCCACTTGCAAAATGCAACAAGAGGACAGTGCCATGTCAGCCAACCCAACCCCAGCACCGCCACACGACACACCGTGCCATGTCATGCTATTTGCAGGTAAACAAAGTAATCCCCACAACATGACACTAGTGTCACAATGTACAGTGTCCCTATTAGAAACTTGCAACACCTGAAATGCTCACAGTAATGCCGGACCAACAACAAACTTGAGCACGTACTACCATTAAGATGACATCACAAATGTTAGATATTAGTAGTCTCACCACCTGGAAATGCCTGCACTCCCACCACTACCAACTGTGCAGTGTTGGCGCCATGTAGAGTTGTAGGTGCACTGCTGCCAACATGCACCCCATCTCCAGACTAGAGGTCCTTGTGTAGACATGAGGAAGGGACCTGCAAATTGGGAGGTAGACACAGAAGATGAGTTACACATCAATGCAACATGCAGTGTACAACACAACAGCAATATGCACTAGGAATGTATACACAGTATTGACTACAGACTGCCCACACAGCTCATGGGAGTCCAACGTCACTGTGTAATTCACTGTCACTTGGGCACACCCTTTGCAAGCCCATAGAAACGGGAAGCAGGAGGGGTGTGTGTGACTCAAACCCAAGCATCTGAACCAAATACATTACAAGCCTGCATGTGCCCAGCCACAATGCAGCGTATGCAAACACAGGAACCACGGAAGCCAACAAATCGTCCCAAAAAAATTGGGAATAAAAAAAATAAAAATAAAAATAAAAAAAATTCAAAAATGGCCATTGATGGGCCCGGGGGGGTTGGGGAGGCCACCCAGGAGGTCCGAGGACAGGATGCACACCAGAACCCACCTGCGTGGATCCTGGGAAAATAAAACACCTCCATGGGCTCATGGCCCACACGGCTACCCTATTGTGGGAGTATCACTGCTGTCGCTATTATCACCCTGTGCAGCTGCATCCGGAGGTGGTTGCACTATGGGAGGCAGCCCACGCAAGGCCCTAGTCTGCTCCTCCATGGCTGCAAGCATGCGGGTGTGGTAGGTCTGGTTCTGGAGGATGAGTGTGCGGAGGTCCACATGCAACAACTCACGGGATGCCCCGACCTCCGCCCTCGTTGCCTGCATCTCAGCTGAGAGCGTACGGGTGAGACGCTCCAGCTGCTGTTCTGTCCTTTGGTGTGTTGAAGCCTCAAGCTCAACAAGAGTCGTCCTGAGGTGAAGGAGCTCCTGCCTCAGGGCTTCCCTGTGGCCCTGGGACTCAATGGAGATGGCCTCCTGCAGAGTCGCCAGTGTCGCCCGCCCGCCTGTCCTTGTTGGACCCCAACATGTCCTCCCTGTGTGACTGGCAGATGGAGTCGGTTGCCTGCTCTAGTCGCTCCATCAGCCTTTCAGGGGGGACAATGGAAGTGGCCACCCTATCCATGGCCTGAGCCATCATCTCGGATGATGCTGCCTGTTGGGTTGCCATACCGTAAATGGATTGCTCCCATGCGGTATTGCCAGGTGGCGTACGGCCACCACGTCGGCGGGCACCACACTTGTCTGGGGCAAGGCGAACTGCGCCTTGCTGTGCCGGCACTGCCTGAGGCTGCAGGACTGCATTCCCCCTCTGATCTGCTGGCCCAGGAACAGGATCAGATGTCGCGGAGTGTGACCCTGCATCCGTAACCACCAAAGGCGTAGCTGCCAACACTGACATCCCCATTGAGGGTTCTGACCCTGGTGCAGGTGGGTGGGACAGAACAGAATCCCTCCCTGGAACACTCACCTGCGACGGCACGTAGGTCTCATCCGAATCAACACCTGAGTACAGCTCGGGGGAGGTGCAGCCAGAGACACCCCTTGAGAGCACGACCTGCAGCACTTGTGGGTTCTCACCCACCACCACACCACGTCCCTCACTGGTGGTTGGTTGGCCCTCGGACCCCTCCTGGGTCTGCACCATCTCCACAACCCCAGCAGTATCAGGTGCGTCTTCCCCTGCAAAGACATGAAAACAAAGAAATGGAAACAGGCATTAGCACCATGGCACACAATGAGGGCTGAGAAGCAAGAGAACCAGTACTTGTTTGACACATGTCCCACATGACTAAAACCCTCCCATGCATGCACCCTCACTGCGTATGAAGGGCAGGCAAATGGCACACACTGATGACACCAAGATGGAAGATGAACACATTTTCTGCATGCTGCCTGGCAGTGGCATCACACATTGGCCTGTGATTGCCAGGTGAAACACACATGCCATCACACAGGTGGCATGTACCATTGCTATTGAGTGAAGATGTAGAGGAGGGCAGCACCTATTCATTCAGTCCAGTTCCCGCATGTAATAGCTTTCCTAATTCAAACAGGTCAGATTCTTCACCTGGAGCTGCCAGTCCGAAATGGTCCAATTGCACAGGGACATGTTTGAACAAATGATATCCAGGTAACAAAGTCACTCCACTTTACCATAGCCATGTCAGACATGTGACTAGAGGACTGCGACATGCCTAGTAAAAGTGGTGGAATGCAAACAATCTGACTAAATGAACAGTGAAAAATTAAGCAACTATGTTGTGGCAAGGTGACACTTCAAGGGCAACTGGCGTGCAGTTGGGCTAGATGTCTACTGCTGGCAGAAGGGATACTGCTATGGCCAAATGCAGCTGCACAGGATGTATTGCATGAAGCACATGGCTGACCCATACGACTCAGGCGCACACACTCTCACCGGGCACACATACAGAAGCCCTCACACACACCATGCACATGGATGACACACACATGCATGTGCACTCACCGGACAATGCCTCGTAATCAGCCAAATCTCCCACGCCTTGGATCTGTTCCTCCGTGACGTAGGTCCCAGCGACTGACTCATGTGGAGTGAGTTCCGTGTCTACTACTGGAGACCCACCTCCAGTCACTAGAGTTGCGGCATGACTTGAGGCCAGCTTACTCTTTGCCCTGCGCTTTAGGTCATTCCAGCGCTTATAGCAATCATTGGCTGTGCGCCTCACGATTCCAAGGGCACTTACGATGTCCGCAACGGTCTGCCAGTGTGCCTGGCGTTGTGCAGGTGTGGTCTTGGATCCTGCAACAATGACCATCTCGTTGTCATGTGCGGACACATACTCGACAAGTGCATTCAGTTCGTCATCCGTGAAGCTGGGCTTCCTGGACGGGCCGGACTGTGTAGCCGTGTCTGGGGCATCAGCCTGTGCCGGACGAGCACTCTTCCTCTTCCGCTTGGAAGGTGGAGGTGATCCTGAGTGTCCTGCGCCGCTCTGGACACTAGGGGCAGGAGCCCTGGTGGACTCTGTATCAGGAGTGTGGGGTTGCACACTCAGCATGGGAGTTGGTGCAGGCATTGGCTCTAGTGTGATGGTGTCAGGGGGAATGTCAGCAGCATGGACTAGGACCGACACTGTCCGGGCTGGGTGTGTGAGGGCTGGGGTGGATGGAGCCGAAGCTGCCCCTGCAGCCTCTCCGCCCTGCCTACTTGGTGCAGCAGATGACCTTGCTGCCCCAGATGCACGTGGCATGGTGACATCAACGTGCACCAGCGCACGTGTCATAGGCCTGCTGACCTGGAAGTCAGCCATGGAGTCATCCAGGTCTGGTGCCACAATGGGCTGGTCCAACAAGGGCTGAGCATGGATGGTGTCAGCCACATCAGCCTCAACGGGAGGGGGGGGGGATTATGGGTGCCCTTGACTGGTCCTCCACACATGGGGGGACAGGCTTACCCTGCAAGTAACGACCACGTCCCCTACCGGATCCACCACGGCCACCACTTGTGGCTCTTCCACCTTTGCCACCCTTACGGAATCCTCGCCTCCCAGCCATGGCACTGATGTTAATGTGCGTATGGGAGTGGCTGTAAAATATTGTCCTGGGCAATTGGGGGTCAAAGGGGTTGGGTACCAGATGGTAACTGTACCCTAGTGCTCTTGCAAGGCTGATTGTAACCCCTGGGGAAAGATGACGGGTCACGCTACGCACAGGAGCCCCAAAAAAGGGAGATGACGTGCACGCAACCCCTTCTAGACCACGTGTGCAGAAAGAAAAACCTGCACTACGCTGTGGCACCCAGTAACACAAGAATGAACGTATGCGTGTCACACGCAGCCTAGAATGACCTCTGAAGGGGTAGGCTACACACGGGGCAAACACAGATGTTAGATACGTGCGTGACTCACCGTCTGCCAGGAAAAAGAGCGTGAAAAAGGAGCGCGTTTGGTTGGCAACACCCCCGCAAAAAGAAGATTTGTACACTGTCTGAGGAGACAGGAAACAGTAGAAGGGAACACTGTTTGAGGGAACAGGCCCAGGTAAACCAGTAAAAGAGAAAAAAGAGAAAAAGCTGTCAGAGGTAACAGGGAATACGAACTTGAAACGCCGTGAAGTAAATCGCGTGTGAAACGACAAGAAGTACAGAATTCACCCACTCGCTCTCCACGAAAAGCACGTACAAGGAAGTGGTGTTCTACGCGTACCTTTTATACAGGCCCACACGTCCAGCGTCACTTACGCGGCGTGTACGCGCTAGCGCCATTTCCACCAATTACACGCTTTGTCACTTCTGCGTGTAGGGCCATTTCCACCAATCACACGCGATGACACTCTGACGTGCAGTCTTTCCACGTGTGCTCTGTCATCACGTGCTGTGTGGGAAACACCCGTGCGGGTCACGTCACAGACGCGCTTACGCGCTGAGGTCCTTTGGTCCAATAGATTCACGTATGCGTGCTGACGCGCTTACGCGCTAAGGGCCTTTCCTCGATTTTCACGCTGACGTGCAGGATTTTCACGTGCCAAATCACTCCGTAGCAAGCTGGCCACGCGTATGCACACGGAAGACCACGCTCCTGCCCAGAAGGCCGAACTGCTGCCCCCCAGAGCCCCGAGCACACTCCCACCTGCCATCTGCTGCTGCCTGACTGCCTGCTGCCCACGTGCACTGCCATTTGCTGCCTGCACATCAGCCAGGGGTGCTGTTGCTGTGACCACCCCTGCTGGAACCGAAGACTCCTGACTGGAATTCCATCGCTCCACAGCCCAGCCCCAGGACCCAGTTGCCCACCCACTCCTGCCTCTGGGGTTGTCATGTCGGGGCAAACACCATCTGTGACCACTGACAACCCCCGGCCAGAGAGGCAGAGGGGCACCAGCTTCAGTGCCACCGAAGTTGGTGTCCTGGTGGAGCAAGTCCTGGGGCAGTATGATGCCCTCTTCGGAAGTTCCCGCGCCGACAAGGAAGGACGGACTCGGATCTGGACTGACATCGTGACTGCCATCAACGCGGAGGGGGTGGCAGTCCGGGACTTATAACATGTCAGGAAGCGCTGGGAGGACTTCAGGTCCAGGACCCTGAACAAGGCCCGGCGCCTCTTGAAGGCAGCGGATGCCAAGGGGCGCCGGGGCCACTTGTCGGAAGAACAGATGGGGGTCCTGGAACGCATATCCCCAGCGCTCCACGTCCAGGTCCTAGAGAAGCAGACCCGTCTGGAGTCGAGCGGTGAGTGTACATGCATCCTGATTGTGAGCAGTGCATGTGGTGATTATTCGGTATTGTGCAGGTTGCACATCTGTTTGTATGGGGTCGAGTATGGGTGGGGGTGTACAGGGCCGTGGGGCTGACACATGCAAGGGCTGTAATGTGTGAGACATGGATGGTGCTTGTGTGTGTGGGCTTGCATGGCAAATGCAGTTGTGCGTGCACACATGTTTGGATGAATGTGTATGTAAGTAGACATGTCCGTGATGTCGGGCATGTATGTTTTTTCGGCTGCATGTATGAGCACTGTGTACATGTGCATGTGTGTGTATTTGACAAGGGTGCAACAGTGATGCAACATGGATGCATGTGACAGCGGTATGTGGAAGCCTGATTGGCAGATGTGACATGGATGCCCGTCTGAACAGTGCGACACTTGGCAGAGGTGTAGACATGCATGCAAGTGTGGTGGTGTGTGTACATGTGTGGTGCACTTCCTGTGTTGCATGTGATGTCTGGCTTCCCTTTGGCTGCTGATGCTGTTGTATGTGTAGGGATGGTGGTGGCAGTTGCGATATGGCTGTGGTATGGCTCATGTGTGCGAGTTGCAATGACATGTGTGTTGGGGATTGTGATGCCATGTCTGAGGTTTGCCTATGCCACTCATGTGCAACTGTCATGTGTGTATGTGTCCATTGTACAGTGCCCTGATGCCTGTGTTTTGTTTCTCCCTGTCTGCAGCGTCAACTGATGAAGAGGGCGGAGAAGGTGCTGTGGAGCACAGCGGCGGGGATCCGACCGCCAGCCGGAGACGCAAGGCCCGGCTCCCCTCCCGTGTTGTCATCTCGTCGGGGAGTGAAGTGTCCGGTGCCGCGTCCCAGGCCGCAGCTGCCCAGGGGAGGTCCAAAAGGTGGAGGTTGCAGTTGGACTCCTCGGCAGCAGAAGGGGCAGCTGGGACCCCACAGGGCCCAACAGGGGAAGATGGCACAGAGTCATCCAGGTTGGTGGGGGGTTTGGTGGAGGAGGAGGCCGTGCAAGCACCAGGGACGGGGTCTGGAGGTGGGGATCCCACTGGTGCTAGTGGTGCAGTGCCGGACCAGGGACAGGAGGCAGCACAGGCCTCCGCGGAGGTGCCTGTGTGCAATCCTGTCCCCGATCCTGTCCCTGCATCATCTTGCACCAGCAGGGATGCCTACGTCCAGACCCGTTTTCAGGCAGGGGATGAGCTGACGTCAACTGGCCTTCCTCTGCCTGCGGACGTGGCCATCCAGGTCCAGGTTGAGCCTGTCCTGGCTGGTGTGGCGTTGCGTCAACGGGCCATGCGAGGTGACCTGCAGTCTTTTCATGGAGAGACTGCACGTCATCTCGAATGGCTCGTTGACCACGTCAGCCTGCTGGGACAGGTCACCCAGGCCGGATTCCTCCATCTGATGGGGCTTGCTCCGACCCCCTCCTCAACTGGACCCCCTATGCGCCAGTTGCCCTCTGTGCCATCTTCCCACCCATCAGTCACCTGGGTGCCCTGTGGAGCTGCCTCTGACGGTGCGGCCAGGCTGGTGGAGGAGGCATCCCAGCCACAGTCGGGAGTCGGAGGTCCAGCAGGGGTGGCCACATCAACAACTGCACCCCAGCCGGCAGAGGATGTGAAGGCAGCAGGAGGCAGTGCACGGGCAGAGGCAGAGCAGCAGCAGCAGCAACATGGTGGGAGACATGAAGGCTCAGGGCTTTCGACATCGGAGGGGCAGGCATCGGCCGGAGGGCAGGGGGACCCAGGACAGAGAGTGTCTTCCGTGTGGCAGTGGTTGGGCCACGCCATAGGTGCGGAGCGGCGGCGGGCGGAAGAGGCGCGGCTCACAATGGTCAGGGCGGAGAACTCCATGCGGAGGGCCCTGAGGCGGGCCGAGTGCCTCGAGGCAGTCCGCAGGGGGTTGGAGGAGGACACAGCGTCGTCCCTGCGGACCCTCAGGGCCATGGAACTGGACCGCCTCCGGGACATCGATCATGAGTTCGATGATGCCCTGGCCCGGGACACCACGGAGTGAGCCGCTGGACTTGCCCACCGCCTTTGTATATAGTTCTTTAGTTTTAGGTGTCCTTTCTTTCTTATTATGATTTATAGTCGACGGACACTGCTCCACTTTTTGTATATAGTTGATTTTTAGGTAGGTTTTTTAGTAGGTTTCCTTTGTTCAGTTGGGCTCATGGACCCTTGGTATTTTTTTACATAGTTATTCCTTGCATGGAGATTTTTTTACATTTGACTTTGGACAAAATTTTTGGGGATTCTGATTTGCCGTTTTGTGTTTTCATACGGACATGCAGCTTTTCTTTTTTCTCATTCACATTGTAATTTGTTTTCTTTCTTTAGCATTCTTTATTTTTTTACAATACAATTTTGTTTCCATACTTCACTGTGTGGTTTCATCTCATTGGTTTCATGCATGTCATGTTGGGTGTTTTCCCATTCAATTGCAACCATTGTGTGTGACAGACATGGGTTCATTAGCTTCATGAACATTGGGGGTGTAACATGTGATTTCCATTTCCATGTGGGTGAATGGGTTACTTGGTAGGGCTTTTTGGCTGTGGAGGCTGACCATTACGCACATGATTGGGGATTGTGAGGACCTGGTGGGGGCTGCCCCTGGTGGCTGGGGGGTGGGGGTGGTGGGAGACATGAGTGGGGGCCTGGTGGAGGGTGACCCTGGTGGCTGGGGGGTGGGGGTGGTGGGAGACATGACTGGGGGCCTGGTGGAGGGTGACCCTGGATGCTGGGGGGTGGGGGTGCAGGGGGACATGAGTGGGTGCCTGGTGGAGGCTGCCCCTGCACTGCTGGGGGGTGGGGGGGTGGGAGACATGAGTGGGGGCCTGGTGGAGGCTGCCCCTGCACTGCTGGGGGGTGGGGGTGGTGGGAGACATGAGTGGGGGCCTGGTGGAGGCTTCCCCTGGTGGCTGGGGGGTGGGGGTGCAGGGGGACATGAGTGGGGGCCTGGTGGAGGCTGCCCCTGGTGGCTGGGGGGTGGGGGTGGTGGGAGACATGAGTGGGGGCCTGGTGGAGGGTGACCCTGGATGCTGGGGGGTGGGGGTGCAGGGGGACATGAGTGGGGGCCTGGTGGAGGCTGCCCCTGGTGGCTGGGGGGTGGGGGTGCAGGGGGACATGAGTGGGGGCCTGGTGGAGGCTGCACCTGGTGGCTGGGGGGTGGGGGTGGTGGGAGACATGAGTGGGGGCCTGGTGGAGGGTGACCCTGGATGCTGGGGGGTGGGGGTGGTGGGAGACATGTGTGGGGGCCTGGTGGAGGGTGGCCATGGTGGCTGGGGTGTGGGGGTGGTGGGAGACATGAGTGGGGGCCTGGTGGAAGCTGCCCCTGCACTGCTGGGGGGTGGGGGTGGTGGGAGACATGAGTGGGGGCCTGGTGGAGGCTGCCCCTGCACTGCTGGGGGGTGGGGGTGGTGGGAGACATGAGTGGGGGCCTGGTGGAAGCTGCCCCTGCACTGCTGGGGGGTGGGGGTGGTGGGAGACATGAGTGGGGGCCTGGTGGAGGCTGCCCCTGCACTGCTGGGGGGTGGGGGTGGTGGGAGACATGAGCGGGGGCCTGCTGGAGGCTGCCCCTGCACTGCTGGGGGTTGAGGGTGGTGGGAGACATGAGCGGGGGCCTGGTGGAGGCTGTCCCTGCACTGCTGGGGGGTGGGGGTGATGGGAGACATGAGTGGGGGCCTGGTGGAGGGTGACCCTGGATGCTGGGGGGTGGGGGTGCAGGGGGACATGAGTGGGGGCCTTGTGGAGGGTGGCCATGGTGGCTGGGGGGTGGGGGTGGTGGGAGACATGAGTGGGGGCCTGTTGGAAGCTGCCCCTGCACTGCTGGGGGGTGGGGGTGGTGGGAGACATGAGTGGGGGCCTGGTGGAGGCTGCCCCTGCACTGCTGGGGGGTGGGGGTGGTGGGAGACATGCATTGTTGATCAGTAGTGCAAGGTGACATGTGGGTTGGCTGGTGGGCATGCCCATGGTGGATGGGCTGCCTGCGGGACATGAGCAGGGGTGCAGGGTAGTCCCCCGTGGTGTGGGCTGCCTGCAGGGGCCGTGGAGGTTGTGGAGCGTACACCTGGGAGGACCCACACGGCCAATTCTACCCAGAACCCCTGAAATACACATTCCCTGCTGAAATCGCGTGTGCAACTTCCCGCGCACCCCTGAAATACACGTACCCTGCTCGCACTGGGACAATCGCGTGTGGAACTTCCCGCGGACCCCTGAAATACACGTACCCTGCTCGCACTGGGACTATCGCGTGTGGAACTTCCCGCGCACCCTGAAATACACGTACCCTGCTCACACTGGGACAATCGCGTGTGGAACTTCCCGCGCACCCCTGGAATACACGTACCCTGATGGAATCGCGTGTGGAACTTCACGCGCACCCATGTAATACACGTACCCTGCTCGCACAGGGCCAGTCGCGTTGGAACTTCCCGCGCACCCCTGCAATACACGTTCCCTGCTTGGCGTTTGCTGTCTGCCAGCCCGGTGAACTGGTCCAGGGTTAGCGCAGCCTTTTGCGATGATTTAGCGATTTTGATGGCTTTTCCTTGCGCAAGGGCGTTCTTGGGGGCGTTACTGGCGCTGCTGCAGGGTCGCTGCGATTCTCTGCGCCACGGCTGGTTTGGAAGCCTAAAATCCATGAATACGCTGTGCGCGGAAATCGGTTTTAGCGCACGTGCCTGGCGCAGTCAATCGCACGCGGACACTCTGCGCCAGCCGCTTGCGACACTTTTCTGCGAGATTCTATGAATTACCCTCTAAGGGTTTAGCAAACATACATGGTATTATGTGGCTAGGCAGGCCTATATTGGTGCAGCCAGTCTGGCTATATTTTCTTACTGTGCGAATATGGGGTCCTATTCAACAACATGTGTATTTAATAATAACAACTCCCGATCTTGTCCCTGAGTCCTGGCGAGGTGCAATCATAGTCCCTGTTTTCAAAAAAGGGGATAAGAGCAACCCTCAAAATGATAGACCAATATCGTTAACTCACATAGTGTCTAAGATCTATGGGAAAATCCTATTAAAAAGGTTAGAAACCTGGATGTTCCAACATAATGTGCTTTCTGACTTGCAGGCAGGATTCAGGGTATAGGTCCAGAGGATCAAGTCTTTAGGCTACCGCTACTCTGTGATAAATTTGTGAGACTTAGAAAACAAATGTTTTTTGAGTATTTATTGGCTTATGAGAAGCATTTGGTTCATTTGGTTCAGTCCCTGAACAAGGTTATGGCTGTATCTGTTTTAATTGGGGGTATCTGTTAACCTCTTGGCGGACATATGTAGTTTGCATGTAGGCACTTAGGGCTGCGTGCATACTCTGATAGGTGAGGGTCTGACCAAACATTTCCCAGTTTCTAAAGGTGTCAAACAAGGCTGTGTCATCGCCCATACACTCTTCAGCTTATATATAAATCAAATCTCTGAAGAGATTGAAAGATGTGAAATGGACGCCCCAATGCTGGGAGAGAAAACAATGGGAATTCTCCTTTACGTTGATGATACAGTTCTGATCAGAAATACAAGAGCATCTATCCAGAAGGCATTAAACTTGTTTGACTTAATATCAGAAAAGATGGGCCTCAAAATTCACTTATCCAAAACCAAGGTTATGCTTTGGTCCAAGAGACGTGGGAAGTTCTTCCGTCCAATTCACTTAGGAGCAGGTGCCCTGGAGAGTTGAATTTTATGATTATTTGTGGGTTTGTCTAGATGAAAGAGGTCAATGGGGGAAACATGTTGAAAAGTCTCTACTTAACAATACAAGGCAAGGGGCAGCCCTGTGAGGTTTTAGGCACTACTACGGTGGGAATGCAGTTCCTCAAGCACTCAAGGTTTTGAGTTCCTGTGCTAATTCAGGTGCTCTGTATGGTGGAGAAATATGGGGCCACTCTAATTTGGGTAAGATGGAACAGAAGGAAATGGTTATGTTGAAACAACTCCTTTTGCTACCTAAAATTAGACTAAGGGTGAATGGACTCTCTTTTGATGCTAAGCTGCACCCTTTATTGTATTATTATAAACTTTGTACTTCGGCTGCACTTGGAATCTATAAAGAAGCTCTCTATGATGTCCTTGCACAAGAAGGGGCTAGAGCACTTACCTGGGTTAACTATATGTCTAACATAATTGGGAAACTTGGTCTTCCTTTAATGTTTTCCCCTGAAGTCCAAGATCATATGGTAACGAAAGATTGCATTAAGCAAAGGTACTAAGAATGGTACTATAGGGCAACATTTCTAGACATTGGCTCAGCAGGTATAAAAGCGAAATACATTGGGGGTCATTCCAAGTTTGGAGGTAAGTAACGTCCCTTAACGGCATGGTGCAAATAGCGTGTCCGTGCTGTCACCAGTCCGCTGAAGTGGGAGAATGGAAGAACAGGCTCCCGCCAATCCCCTCTCGCGCTTGGCCTAGAGGATCACGGCCTAGACACCCGCCACGAGAGGAGTTTGCCTATCTACCAGACGACCAAATACCCTGGTACAGGAACATACGGATGTGCCCACCCACCTGCCCAGCAGCCCGACCTGCCCATGCCGACACCTGCGGCATAGATCAACTCGACTAAACCAACACATCGTTAGAGATGCCATGACGACCTAGCCAACGGTCAGCACACCTGTGCAAAACATACACACCGGACACTCCCACACCAATCCACACGAAGAACATAATCAGTGCTATGACGTAGGCGACGGACACATCCACGGACGTGAATCTTTATTATTTTCCACATAGGCTCTAAAAATGCAGAAACGCAAGATGCATAAAGAACTTATCTAAAAAGGCTTTCTCACGCTTCTTCTAAAACCATGTACCATAATGAAGAATATAACGAAGACACGATACTGGGGATAGAGCAATATGATACCGTAACCTAAAGCGCAGTGCACCAACGGTCCCGCCTATGCACCAGGCCCAAGTAGGCCGCAAGCAAAAGCTTCCATGAACATTAAATGAGCAAGAGCTCAGTTGCTGACCCTGCAGAATGAGCCCGGCGAAAGCACACAGCCAAGGGTACAATGTTGCAATCTCGCACGCCGCAAGCCGACGTCAAGGTCGCACCTGCAAAGTAAACCAGGCACACAGTGGAAAAAACAATATTAATTGTGCAGAATTCTGCCTCAAACACGGTCCCACCTCACGTGACCAAGCAAAACCTGACAGGATGCCAAGGCCAGGGGAAAGGAGACGCCTGAATTCCACGTTTCAAGACACAGGCAGATACAATTAAAAGACTCAATGGACATCTGCGACAGTGGGAGTAGTCGGCCTTCCAGCATATGAATAAATCCTCACATTGTCTGCACCTACCCATAGTGAAACATTTTTGCAAATGACAGGTACACCGCGAGCTGGGAACAGCGATGGTCCCAGACTGGGAGGCTCGCGAGCGGACCAATCAGAACATGGGGCTCTTATCACTGACGCCATTAGCATTGACCAATCCTCAGGGGTCTTCATGTAACAATTTTCATGTATCAAACTGAAGGGACAACCCAAGTATATCACCTGACTAACCCTCAACCACTAACACCGTTCTCTATACGTATGCTATACTAACCCTACCACTCGAGTAACCAATCCAGAGTGGAGATAGGTTTTTTGCTAAACTTTCTAAGGTGACGCAAGTAGCGCGTCATACTAAGGTAAAAAGGGCCTGCGAGCCCCACGATTGTGTGTGTGTCAGGACGGACGCGTACGATCCTTGACCCATCCCTGCCGTTTTGTCTAATAAACAGCAGAATCACCTTGCTTCTTGCGTGTGTCTCATACTCTATCTCTTTTGGGATATACGGGAGGAGTTGGGGCCTCCCTGCCCGGAGGTCTGCGGACGGCCCGGCCGACCCCGGCAGAATTTCCCCCCGACAAGTTGGAGGCACTGCTGAGATCTGTTTAAGATCTGCTTTTATTTTTATTTTTCCAGGTACTCCCGTTGCGAGGAGGCCCGGCGGCGCGGCCCCCTCTGCCGCTGCCCCCTTCTGAGGACTACAGGACCATCGCGGAACTGTGAGAAGACCGGACAGCGCAATCCGGATATTGGCCTTCGGGAGCCGGTTGAGAAGTATCCCGCCCGCGGTTGGCGAGTGTCCAGACGTGGTCCAGATGAGGGGAGGTGGCGAGCCGCTTGGAGGGGTGCACGCAGTCGAGCGGCCCCGCATCAAGAGAACTTGGTGAGCATGCCACGCAAAACAAGCAATGTGAAACTGTGAGGGAGGGGGGAGGAATTAAATACGGGAGGTGGGAGGTGTTGCACAGGTGCGCGGCGAAGGTTTGACAATTTAGTGTTGGCAATGAAATGAATGGTAGCCGAACGAGTGCGAGAGCAGTCGGCTACGTTACGCGAGAGAGGGGGGCGGAGCACGAAAACATCACGTGCGGCCGCTCGTAGACACTGATTGGCCTAGGTCGCGACTACGTGTAAGGGTGTGTGTGTGGTTTCCTACGATTTGGCATTTATTGATCAATGAGTAGATGAGGATCCCTATTGTTCGAGCAAGAAACTCGATAGGTAGATGACGTTTCCCTGTAGGCGGTAGCTAGCTAGTTGCCCAATACGGAAGATAATTGGCTGGTTAAGCCCTCCTGTCGAGGGGCGTATCACACGCGAGGCGACGCAGCGTGCGCAGTCCGATTATATTATTGATTACCTTGTTCCAGGCCAGACAGGAAGACAGTGGTGGGGTTAACGGGGGTAGATTGCAAGTGTATTAAGAACTTATCAGTAGTTTTGAAGAGATCGGTGGCGTCACCAGTAGGGCTTTCATAGGATATCCCGAGCACAAGGCATCTTTCTGAAGAGTGGTGGGGAAGAGAATTATGGTAAGGGAGTGGAAACGGAGATAAACGGTAATGAGTTGATCGGGGGAAGGCGAAACGGGGGACGTGGCTGCGCACGGAGAACGCCGGCCACGGCAAGTGTAGAAGAGGGAGGAGGAGCAAATGAAAATAGGACGGCTATATAAGAACGTCACAAGGGGTACGCAGCCGCAGGGGGCTACGTGCGCCTCGGCCGCAGGGGGCCGTAAGGGTGTTCTGTAAAGGAAGAAAAGAAAGAAAAGAATATACAAATGTAAATACTATATTTTAATAATTTTCCTCAGCGGACTCTCGCAAGTCCCCAAACTTACCTGGCCAGGTAACGGTATAAAGCTATGTATCGTAAGTGTTAGTAAAGTAATAGCTACCAGATAGGGGAAGGATAACAAGTGGAGCGCTACTATGTCATACGGGGCAGGATCGGGAGGGTGGGGGAACACCCTCACTACCCCACTACAACACATATGTAAAACACTGTCACCCCATAGGGAGAAACTGATCAAATATAGCATCGAATGGACACAGGGGACGGACAACAAAATGACAACACCATGGCCGCCTAATGGTAGCTTCGATCCATATCCCCAACATTCACTATTAAACCATCTGCATAACACATACAAGGGGAAGAAGTTGACACACCACGTGGAGGTGTTTAACTTATGGAGGATGTTCCAGGGGTCCCGACCAGGACCAAATGGAATGTTCACTGTGGGGGAAACACCGGAAGAAAAAGAGATCAAGGAGGAAGGAGAGAATGGGGAAAAGGAGAGTGAAGGCCCAAAGAACACGGGGAACGGACAAGAGGGAGGAGAAAAGAATAATAACTCAAAAGAAAATGAAATAAAAAAGGAACAGGGTGACGATATACCCCTAGCAAAGGTAGTGAAAACAGAGGAAGGGGGGTTGTACCCTTTAAGAGAACTAGGAGAAATAGAAAGAGAACAGTTAAGGGCGGCTGAGGGGTATTCGAACCCGGCATACAGCCCGCCACCATATGCAGCTCATAGGAAGATGCCAGCAGGGGAGGGGAGGACTGGAGAAGAGCAAACTGCAGAAATAGGACATGATGAGTGGGTAGCTGCGCAGTTACTATTAAAGTTACGAGGTTCAGCCCGCCACCATATGCAGCTCATAGGAAGATGCCAGCAGGGGAGGGGAGGACTGGAGAAGAGCAAACTGCAGAAATAGGACATGATGAGTGGGTAGCTGCGCAGATACTATTAAAGTTACGAGGTTCATTAACGGGAGAAGAGAAAGAGGTAGTAAGGAAGGTGGACGAGGATAATACCAGGGAGAGTGAAATGAAAGGGGAAGAGCTGTTACGACAAAAGGAAGAGATTTTGGAGGAGCGACTAGCAGACTTAAGGAATGAGCAGAATGAACTGATCAAACAGCTCGAGAGGGAGGAAAGAGAGAGGGCGAGGGCAAGGAAGGAAGGTAAGAACGAGTTGGAAAAGATAAGGGAACGAACTGAGGAGCAAAGGAGAGAAGCCGAAAGGGTAAAAGCAGCAGCAGAAAGGGTATCAAGAGCAGTACTACGAGAGAGGAAAAAGGAAGAAGAAGAGAAAGAAAAAGAAATGGCAATGTGGAAGAAGAGATTACTATCAGAAACGACTAGGAAATACGAAGAAGGGAGGGTGATAGAGAGTATATTAGAACGGGAGAGGGTGAGATGGGAAAGGAAGAAAGAGGATGAAAGGATATTGGAAAAGATGAGTAGTGAAGTAATGGAGGAATTAAAAAGGAAAAGGGAGGAAATTGATAGAGAGATGGAGAGAAATGAAGGGGAAAGAGAAGATAGGAGAGGGGAGAGTGAAGTAAGAAGGTATGTATATAGAGACACAGAAGTAGCAACAACGTCAGCGCAAAGGGGAGCGGTTGGTAAAGAAGAAAAGGGAAAACCGGACCTAATAGACTTAAAAACGGTAACGATCAAGGGGAAAAAGACAGAGTGGGGGCCACCATTTACAATTGACTTTTGTAGTGAGGAAGAAGAAGGAATGGAAAAGGAAGGAAGAAATAGTGAAAGAGAAAGTCTAGATAAACTATACACCACCCGGACCAATATAGACTCACCATGGATTTGTAGGAGAAAGGATGAACTGGAGAGAAGTGAGGAGGAAGAGCAAGGAATAGCGGAAAGACAGACACATGAACCCACACCGTCACCATCCCACCCTACATGCTCAACCACCTCACGCCCATTACGTACAACCAAACTCGCGCCCTTTACAAACGAATTTACACCCTATGCAGATAGGCTTAGAGACCTCCCTAGACGCAGGCAGGAAGGACGAATACACACGCCCACACTAAATACAGGAAATGATGTAAGAAGGGGAAAAGATGGAGAAGAAAGAGTTACGAGCAGGGGAAACACGGACGAAATTGACGATGTAGGAGAGACGGAAGAAGAGGAGGGGTGTGGGGACTCGATTGTATGGAACCCAAGGGGTAACACGAGACACAATGTAATGCCACTTCTGGAGAGGGGAGGGATTAGACCACAATACGTCCCTTGGAAGCATACAGACAAAGAAAATATAAAGTGCAGGCTCCCATCATTAAGTGGAGGTGCGGGTAAATGGATATATGAAATGGAAAAACACACCGCAGGACAGAAACTGGCAGTGGGAGATGTAAAGGGCCTTCTTATATCCATATTAGGGGATGCAGCGGATGACATTTGGAAGAGAGCGGGATTCACTGGGGTAACAATAACAAACACATCGCACGATGAGGCACCATTCGCAAACTGCAGACATGCACTATGGCAGGCACTGAGGGTACAGTACCCAGACACATCAGACATAGGAGCAATTACCTCACGCAAGATGCGTGAGAACGAAGATCCTGTTGATTATATCCAGGAAATCCAAGAGAAGTGGCGCATGGAAACTAGAGAACAATGGGACAAAACACCAGCAATATTCTATCATATACTAGTACAAGGGCTCCCAGAAGGAGTTCAAAAACAACTGAAGAAAGTAGTGGGAATGGAAGCAAAAGCATGGCCAGAAATACAACTGACAATAGTACATCATTGTAGGACATGGCAAGGAAAAATGAAACAAAAGGAAGAGGACAGGAAAACGGAAGAGGCTAAACTAGTACAGAAAAAACTTACTAAATACACAATGGAAGGGGCACTAATAACTACACCTACAACAATGACCCAAAGCCCCACACAAGTAGTGGCTGCACAAGATCCCTCCCAAGTACCATCCTCACAGACTATAACACCACAGGTGCTGCCACTCCAACCATACACGACCAACATGGGAGGAGGATACTCAATGCCAGGAGCTGAGTATTATAATTACAACAGGGGAAGAGGAGGAATAATGAGAGGGAGAGGATACGGATATAACACACAACAGCAGGTGGGAGGACTTAGAAATTCCTACCCCACCGGGCAACCAGTATACCAGGACAACACAGGAGGCTTCCTATGGCAGAGTAGGGAACCACCGGTGTGTTGGAGTTGTGGATTAGTAGGGCACATGTCACGGTGTGTAGGGTAAGACCAGGAACACCATCATGGAGCGAACAGGGACAACTAAGGCCAACACAGGAACAGCAGGGCATACAGCAACAGCAGACGTTGCAACAGGGAAATGAACAGCAACAACTAGTAACACAACAACAGCCACAGACATATTCACTGCCACAACAACAGGTAGCGATAACACAACAACCCCAAGCAGAACAAACACAACTGGGAAGGGTGACGGTCCTGGGACATAACCCTTACACAGGAAATGGTCAATCGTTGTACCCTCAATAGGACAGCCCACAGACGGCCTTGGTGTGTCCCATCCTGTCAGTAACACCTAATAGTGCAGAGGAACCACGCATAGAGGTAACGATAGGTGACAAAAAATTATCTTTCCTTGTTGACACCGGGGCGACCCGGTCTTGTATAAGGGAAGGTAAATTTAAGATGTCAGGCGAAGCCATGAACACCCAAGGATTCTCTGGGGCTAGGGGGTTGGTTCCCTTTACTGATAACATTCCCTTATCAATAGGGGATTACGACATGTCAGTCCCACTTTTATATTCTAGTGCCTCACCAGTAAATATACTGGGGAGAGACATCATGAACAGGTTGAATATGACGATCTCCTTTACGGAGGACGGCATAATTTGCTCTACTCCAGGAATTAACATGCTCACAGCACGACAGATTATACAAGCATACTGCGGACAGACAGCGATTAGGGCTGAGCCAGTAGATGGTGAACTATTCCAGTACGGGACAGACATGGCATTTGCATGGATGCCAGGGATAGAAGGAAAGATCTGGAGGAGGCCAGCAGCCTATTTGTTCAGACCAGAAACACCAGCAAATGAACCAGAAGGAAAGGTAATTTCAGTGGACATAGAAAGCATTATAACAACAGCTGATTACATTACGGTGCATGCCCAGGACAGAGAAGGAAGAGCATGGAGGGCAGTGATAGCACTAGCAGAGGGATGTAGACTCACCCAGGTGTCAGATGAGGAGCTGTTCTCAGAAGAAAAGGAGGAAGGTGAAATGATGTTTATGATGAGTGTGGAAATATGGCTAAGAGTAGCGTACAAACAAGTGGCACAGAAAATGGCAATGGCACTTGAGGCACCCACTTCCACCCCAGTTCCCTTCTTTAAGGAGGATATGTCAAAAGTACCCACATCATTATGGACTACCAGCCCCTACGACGTGGGGTGCATAAAAAGTATAGGGGGAGTAAGGATAAAATTGAAAAAAGGTGCAATACTCCCCAGAGTGAAACAGTACCCACTATCAAAAGAGGCAGATGAGGGTATATATGAAACAATAACGGCCCTTATAAATAATGGCATATTGGTCCCCTCAGAATCACCATGTAACACGGCTGTATACCCAGTGCGCAAGGCTAAAGGAGGGTCTTGGCGCTTCATACAGGACCTCAGGCCCTTAAACAACATAGTGGAAGCAGAATATCCCATAGCCGCAAACCCGGCCACAATATTGTGCGGCATTCCAGCAGAAGCATCACGATTTACAGTGGTTGACCTTAAAAATGCTTTTTTTCTCGATACCATTGCACCAAGACTCACAAGATCTGACAAGCTTTACTTACAGAAACACAAAGTGGAAACACACCAGATTGCCACAAGGGTACTGCGAATCACCCTCAATATTCAACAGAGTAATACAGATGGATTTGGGTAACATTGCAGTAGAAAGCACAGTGTTGCAGTATGTCGACGACATAATAATTTGCAGCACAAACGAAAAAACATGCAGAGAGGACTCATTAAAGATGCTGACAATATTGGCTGAAAAAGGTTACAAGGTAAACATGGAAAAGTTACAGTACTGTCAGGAACAGGTACTTTACATTGGTCAGCTGATATCCCAACATGGAAGAAAGATTGCACCACAAAGGGCACAGGCCATTTCAAAAACACCAGTGGCACAAACAGTGAGGGAACTGCAACAATTCCTAGGTTTGTGTAACTACTGTAGAGCATGGGTATTTGATTACAGCTCATACATAGGACCCCTGCTTGAGGCGTTAAAGGAAGCTAACAAAGGGGAGAAAAAGTTGGGGTGGACAATGGAAATGGAAGAGGCTTTTGATGAACTAAAAGATGCAATATCAACTGCTCCGGTACTGGCAACCCCAGACTATGAGCGACAATTCTTTATATTTTCACATTGCGACTCAGCAGTAATGAAAGCAGTGTTGGCTCAAAAAACAAGCATGGGCTACAAACCAGTTGCATTTTACAGCGGCCACTTAGATCCTGTGATGTTAGGTCATTTCCCTTGTGAACAAGGTCTCGCCGCAGCTGCTTTTGCAGTAGAGAAAGCGTCAGCAATCACCATGGGATGCCCAACCACGCTATTTGTGGAACATGCACTATTTGCTATATTGAATAAACCTAAGTCCACCCTAACCACGCAGAGGGCATCAGGCTATGAGATCATCTTATCTAGAGCTGAACTATCAATTGTTAGATGTAGCACCGTCAACCCTGCAAGGTTTTTAGCAGAAGTAATTGAGGAAGGAGATTATGCACACGATTGTACACAAATAACTGAAATGTACTCATGTAATAGAAAGGTTGAAGAGAACGCACTAGAGGGTGGTGAGCTACTGTTCATTGATGGGTCATCAACAATTGACCAAAGGGATGGCATAAGGAGGACTGGGGCAGCGGTGGTAAAAATGATGGAGGTACCGGTGTGTGTGGCAATGAAATGTGTACAACTACCACAGCATTACTCTGCCCAAGCAGCGGAGTTGGTCGCACTGATCTTGGCGTTGAAGGAAAGCTTTGACAAACGAGTGACCATATATTCTGACAGCGCATATGTTACGTCCACTGTCCACTCAGGGCTGTCGAAATGGAGAAGAAGAGGGTTTAGGAGAGCTGACGGCACTCCAGTGCAACATGCTCTCTTATTGGCTGAACTAATTGAAGTCATAAATGACCCCCAAGAATTAGCTTTGGTCAAATGTACCGCACACACTAATGGTGAAGACCACATTTCGAGAGGGAATGCAGCAGCAGACGCACATGCGAAGTATGCTGCATATTTTGGTGAGATATGGAACCCCCCAGAGTCAGAGAGAGGGAGGGGAATGGCTAAGGAGATGTTGATAAGAGAAGGGTACACCCATCTCCCAGCCACACAGATAATGGAGCTACAAGCGGCTGCACCAATGGCAGAAAAAGAAACATGGGTAAAAAGAGGATGCACAATGTCACCAACTGACGCACTATGGCGCCAGGGTAACACTGGAAAGATTGTAATGCCACTGGCACTATTGAACACCGCCCTGAGCCAACTACACCACCCAGCCCACACAGGCAAGGAAGTAATTGCAGCACGAATTAGAGAAGATTGGTTCTGCCCCGAGTTAAATTCCCATGTGTCAAATTTTATCAGCAATTGTCTCACATGCCAACAGTTCACGGCAGGTCACACGCTGAAGGTGATAAAAGGTACTATACCCCGGCCAGAGGGACCCTTCCTACACATCCATATTGACTATGTTGATATGATCAACGTATGTCAAGGAAATAGGTATATGATTGTAGTAGTATGCCCATTCTCGAGGTGGATTGAAGCAGGGCCCTGTTCACACCCAGATGCATTCAGAGCAGCTAAATTCCTAGTGAGGGAGGTCTTCCCCAGGTGGGGAGTGTGTGAGGTACTGCGGTCAGATAATGGCCCGCATTTCGCTAACGAAATGTTCCAGCACATCACATCCTTACTGAACATCAAACATAAATTTGCATGTGCATACCACCCACAGGCCAACGGTATATGCGAACGCCTGGATGGCCTACTAAAGGAGGCAATTGCAAAAATACAGCAAACAACAAAGAAGAGTTGGTTGTATTGCCTTCCGCTAGCCCTATTTGAGCTAAGGAATAGACCAGGTTCTGACCACCACCTCACTCCTCACGAGGTGATTACCGGACGTCAAATGCGCCTTCCCCTAACGCCAACATCAAGAGCATTCACCGATCACGAGAATACTGCAACTGTTCTTGGTGATGAAATGTACCAATATGTGTCTTCTTTGATTACTAGTGTAGTGTTTGTCTCTCAACAGCTCGAGCGCACGCGGGGCGGGTCTAACAGCGATCAACGAGAAGACGCGGACAAAGAACTGGAAAAGGAAAGACTGTGCAAAGTTGCTAAAGGTGACCACGTACTACTACGCAATTTCAACAGAAAGTGGAACAGCCCACGCTTCACTGGCCCTCATCTGGTAGAGGAGGTATCAACAAGAGCAGTAAAGCTACAAGACAAACGTGCCTGGAATCACCTACATGACGTAAAGATCTACAAACTCCAGACCCGCCCCAGCGCCACCGACAGGGCCACTGGAAGAACAACAACAGCGTCACCAACGGAGGAAGAGACTTCTACCACAACTAACGGCCAAAGTGTCCCCATACCCTGCCACCCCCAGATTCCCCAGAGACAACTACCAGAAAAGAAAGGGGTGATCCCCATACCGCCCACCCCATGGTCACACGATCAAAGAGTAAAGAGACTTCCGCCAGTTGAGCCCAAACCCTCTGCCCATTGACCCCCTACCCACTGCAGTAATAACTGAACTGAAGGACATTGTCTTGCACATATACACATGTAAACACTTGAATGTTCTCTTTCTTTTCTCTCGCACATGCAGGTACAGCGTATTATTGTACTGCTAAGAAAGTAGATAAATAACAAATTCACTGCCCAGGAGTAGATGGTACCCTCAGATGATAACTACCCAGAAGAATTGTCACACCAATTTGTATATGAAATAAAAAGGCCAACGTACCTGAAAAGAAGGAGGGTACGTGTCTACTACACAACATTCCTCTTGGCCATAGAACATTCAATGCCCCACCTCCAACCATACTTGCCTGCCCTAAGAGATAGATCGCTTAGATTGGCGTGGGAACAGCTCTTCGCCTGGGCACTGAATGACTATTTGATAGGGAGAGCTTAAAAAACAACAACTAACACTAATAACAAGCATATTGAGAATTTTCAGGCGGGCAACTTTAACGTCGCAAGAATAAGCTGCCGGACTGCAGCAAGGTAAGAGCAAAATGCCGGTGAAATTAGCATATGTAATAAAGTTGATAGGGATTTTAATGATCACCGGGTTCTTGGCTGCCTCTGTATGGCAGTACAGCTATGCTATCAATATTATTGCTGTACCCAAACCTAATGCACCCCCACCCCCAGCTGCAACAGGTGTTACGTCAGGTGGTACTAGTAAAATCCCACACAAGGGAAATAGAGTTAAACGCAGCACATACTCAGATAATAAAGGTATTGACAACTACATACAAGATTCAGCACACATCTCAAACAACATATGGTACCAACACATGACCCACATAGGTAAGCAGACAACAGAAGACAGCTGCTACGTTTGCTCATTGATCCCATACGCCATGAGCGCTTCTCGAACATTCGTTGCCACGGAAATAGATGAAAAGGTAGCACGATGTATAATATACCTGGCACTGTTCCAGACGAAAGGAAGACTTCAAGGGACAGTGGTGCAGCTGGTGTGGAAAACACAAGATAAATATCCATATGAAAACAACTTCCTCAAGACTTATATGAGTTACCACAAGAGCAGTTTACATGCTGAAGCATTCAGATACATAACAAATGGTCCCGAAAAAGGAGAAACAAAGAAAGTAACACTACAGTACCTACCATGTGATTGGTACGCCACTGAAGTTCCTGGTAAACAAGGATGTTGGGAAAGACCACTGGTGACAATAACAGGGAATGTGTACATGGACAACAAATGGGACATAGGAGTGGTTGGCAGCAACATGGTAACAAGAGAAAATATTTCAACTATTGATAGACACAACCATAGGTGTTGGATGACTTGGGTCAAGTACGTACCCATGCTCACGTGGATAGAGAAGGATGAAGACCCAATAACAATACTGCCGCTAACTGCGCCTAAGGTATGCTACCAACATAAAGGAGAGGTGGACGTAGGATACAACACCAACTGTGCAAGCGTGATGGAGTTACCTGAGGGGGGAGCAGGAACAGCAGTAGTAATGGACCATTACTAGGCCTGTGGAGAAAAAGCATACCACACACTGCCTCCTCTGTGGAATGGTATATGCACAATGGTGCACATTAATGTACCATCACTAGTGGTACCCCAGAAACATGTCAATGTGGCGAACTTCCCCAAAATGGATGAAGGGAACAAGAGGAAGAAGAGATCTGTACAACCTCAGAAGGTGCCAGAGAACAAAAACAACGCCAATAATACTGTCCTGAATAGAAAGAAAAGACAAGGAGAACCTCTGACAGGAAATTACCTATGGGGAAGGTCGGAAACAGCACTTACTTCAATTCCGCCAGAACACAGACTATTCAGCAGAGCAGCAATGTTCTTCTCCTCAATAATACATCCAGGAATGCAGGCTTACGCAAACGCAAAGTGGCTCAAGATAACTCGATGGGAACTAATGATGACTATTAATTCTACAGTAAATGGATTCAACGCAATAAAAGAGGAACTACGAGCTGTGAGGATGGTAGCACTTCAGAACAGATATGTACTGGACCTCCTCACAGCAATGGAAGGAGGAGTTTGCGCAAAGATAGGACAATCATGCTGCACATTCATCCCTGCCAACGATGCTGACAATGGTACACTGACAGAAGCAGTTTCACAATTGGCCCAGATGCGCTCCAAAATGATGGATGAAAGTAAAGGTGTGAAAAAGGATGAGAGCTGGTTTTCAATATTATGGTCATGGATGCCATCTTGGCTGTCAGATGGACTGAAGATTATAGTTGGATGTACTATTTTGGCTGGAGCTACACTGATCATAATAAGCTTTTGGAAGGCCCGGAAAGCACGCACCACAGACGAGATGATCGAAATGGTTGGTATGCACCCCTTGATGCCAACAGATGACGGCCAACACACAGGCACAATCATAAAAGAGAGAGAGAAGTTGCGCAACCAGATCATCACCAACCACCTGGACCCACCATCTGTGAAGCTCGAAAACCCAAGAAACCCAAGGAGCTACATAGGGAAATGGGTATACTGCACTCCTGGAGGAACCTGTCCATATATGTATTGGTCATTTGAAGACCATGTTAACCACTATGGACATTTGGGAGGAATAACTAAAATATGGAGAGTGAGAGGAGATAAAGAAAAGGACATGTTTGTGGTCGACAAGTCGACCAGAGGGGGGACTGAAGTGGGAGAATGGAAGAACAGGCTCCCGTCAATCCCCTCTCGCGCTTGGCCTAGAGAATCACGGCCTAGACACCCGCCACGAGAGGAGTTTGCCTATCTACCAGACGACCAAATACCCTGGTACAGGAACATACGGATGTGCCCACCCACCTGCCCAGCAGCCCGACCTGCCCATGCCGACACCTGCGGCATAGATCAACTCGACTAAACCAACACATCGTTAGAGATGCCATGACGACCTAGCCAACGGTCAGCACACCTGTGCAAAACATACACACCGGACACTCCCACACCAATCCACACGAAGAACATACTCAGTGCTATGACGTAGGCAACGGACACATCCACGGACGTGCATCTTTATTATTTTCCACATAGGCTCTCAAAATGCAGAAACGCAAGACGCATAATGAACTTATCTAAAAAGGCTTGCTCAGGCTTCTTCTAAAACCATGTACCATAATGAAGAATATAACGAAGACACGATACTGGGGATAGAGCAATATGATACCGTAACCTAAAGCGCAGTGCACCAACGGTCCCACCTATGCACCAGGCCCAAGTAGGCCGCAAGCAAAAGCTTCCATGAACATTAAATGAGCAAGAGCTCAGTTGCTGACCCTGCAGAATGAGCCCGGCGAAAGCACACAGCCAAGGGTACAATGTTGCAATCTCGCACGCCGCAAGCCGACGTCAAGGTCGCACCTGCAAAGTAAACCAGGCACACAGTGGAAAAAACAATATTAATTGTGCAGAATTCTGCCTCAAACACGGTCCCACCTCACGTGACCAAGCAAAACCTGACAGGATGCCAAGGCCAGGGGAAAGGAGACGCCTGAATTCCACGTTTCAAGACACAGGCAGATACAATTAAAAGACTCAATGGACATCTGCGACAGTGGGAGTAGTCGGCCTTCCAGCATATGAATAAATCCTCACATTGTCTGCACCTACCCATAGTGAAACATTGTTGCAAATGACAGGTACACCGCGAGCTGGGAACAGCGATGGTCCCAGACTGGGAGGCTCGCGAGCGGACCAATCAGAACATGGGGCTCTTATCACTGACGCCATTAGCATTGACCAATCCTCAGGGGTCTTCATGTAACAATTTTCATGTATCAAACTGAAGGGACAACCCAAGTATATCACCTGACTAACCCTCAACCACTAACACCGTTCTCTATACGTATGCTATACTAACCCTACCACTCGAGTAACCAATCCAGAGTGGAGATAGGTTTTTTGCTAAACTTTCTAAGGTGACGCAAGTAGCGCGTCATACTAAGGTAAAAAGGGCCTGCGAGCCCCACGATTGTGTGTGTGTCAGGACGGACGCGTACGATCCTTGACCCATCCCTGCCGTTTTGTCTAATAAACAGCACAATCACCTTGCTTCTTGCGTGTGTCTCATACTCTATCTCTTTTGGGATATACGGGAGGAGTTGGGGCCTCCCTGCCCGGAGGTCCGCGGACGGCTCGGCCGACCCCGGCAGAATTTCCCCCCGACACCGCTAATAGAGGACTATTTAGACTATTTAGACTTCGTAAGGTATTTAACGCCATGCCATAAAAGGCACCAAAAATGCCCTTACCGGCATCAAGCATAGCGCAGATAACACTACTGACATTGTTCAATGCGTCATTAGCGGTGACTGTAAATAGCGGTGACCATAATTAGCAGTCACCGCTATTTACGGTCACCGCTAATAAGCAGAAACGGAAGTAGCGTCATCGCACAGGAACGGGAAGGAGCACGGCGGCCATCTTTAAAAACACAATCCATTGCCATACTCACCACACAGGAACCCTGGGACACTTCTGATTGTTCAAAAACATCCACCTCCAAGACCACTATGCCTAAGGCCCTGAAGAAGGGAGCTGCCCGCCTGCGAAAAGAACACTTCAATGAGGATGAGCTTCAGATGCTGGTGGACACACTGCAGGAGCATGCTGCCACAGTCTTCTCTAACAACATGAAGAGAGAGGCAGTGCTAAGGAAGAAATAGATGTGGGAACCTGTTGCCCAGAAGGTCAGTGCTGTGGGGAACACACCACGCACAGTAAAAGACTGTCGCAAGCGCTGGGACGACCTGCAACTAAGGGTGCGCAACATCCTCTCTGTAAATCGCATCCAGGCCATGGGAACAGGAGGAGGTCCCAGTTCCCCGATAAAGCTCACCCCATGGGAGGATGTATGCGCAAGCATGATAGTGATGGATGCCATCGAAGGGGTAGGCGAGATGGAGTGTGGCGCCACAACATCGGACGATGGAGGTGAGTGTCCAAAGTAAACACTGCAATGCCAAATCTGATGAAAGTCAACCAACATGTCAGTTCGAAGAGTCAAGCTATGGTCGCCCACACACACACACACTCCCAGCAAGGTAGGCTGATGCATCACAGACACATGCAGATGCCTGGTGCAAGGCGATATCGTACATGACACATACCACACAAAGTAGGAAATGCCACGAGTCACACAATGTGCATGTCCAAAATAGTATGCATGTCAGACAGCACTGTTCCTGGCAAACATGAGTGATGCCGACATATGCCTGCATTAACCACCCATGTATCAAATAACGTGCTCATCCAAACACAAATAAATATTACCCTCAATTGTGTGGATGAGCAAATGTCCTAATGTATGTATGATGCCTATCAAAATATCACTCATGCCGTCTCTCTCACCGACCCCCACAGGCACTGACCATGATAGTGATGGGCAGGACGCAACCCCTGCACAGGCCACACCCCGGAAGAGGTCCTGGGATGACAGCAACTGGCCTTCAACCTCAAGGGGACAACCCAGGGGGCGCCGTCTACCGACATGCAAGCCACCCCGGCACCCATTGCACCGGTGCCACCAAGGCCCGTGGAGGGCGAAGCACCACCACCACCTCCACCCATTGCACAGCCTGATGATACATATGAGGCACCACCATCAGAGGAGTTGAGTTTGGCTTGGGAGGTGGCAGCCACGTCACCCCTGTCTGTGGAGGACACACAGGAGGACATCTGGGTCCCCATGGAGGACGATCATTCGGATGTGATCCATACCCCAACTCCACCGGCATCCCCCCAAGTATCGTTGCTCGATACAGAGCACACCACCACCCCGGAGCAGTCCTTTCCTGAGCAGATGGAGGGACAGTTCAGTCCTATTTTCAGGGCTAGGGAGGCTGATCAGGCTGGGCAGGACAGCCAGGGCCGACTACCAGCACTGGTGCACCCGCAGGGCCACAGCGGTCTCACCTGCTGACTGCCCTTGTGCGTGAATTCGTCCAGGACAACAGACTGGCCAGGCAGGAGTTGCATCAGAACATAGCCGCACTAGACATGTCCATCACGGACAACACTGCCTCCATGGTAAAATCATTCTCAGAGAACACCAGCTGCCTCTGCAAGGAGGTCTTGGCCCTCCGGCAGGTGTTAGGCCGCATAGCAGATGCCATGGAGGCAGGGCATCCCGCTACACTACCACAGCAGGCGGCCACACCGTCTTCCTGAAGTTCAATGCAAACAAGCCCGCTCCCCATGTCGGCCTGTACCCTGCGCCGGCAAGACATGCCGCCCCCTGGATCAGGGAGTGCAAATTAGTTGTCAGGGCAGCCTCATGTAGGCTCTGGAGACTCAATGGGACTTGTGTGGGGGAGTTGTGGCGGGGGGGAGGGGGGTTAGGGTGTGTGGGGGAGTTGTGGGGGGAGTGGGAGAGGGGTGAGGGTGTGTGGGGGTGTTGTGGGGGGAGGTGGAGGGGGAGAGGGTGGTGGAGGGTTTTTTCACTTACGTTTATATTGTTACATTCAATACACTGGTTGTGTGAAAAACAAGACCTGAGTGGACATTCATCATTGCACATGTGTCATTTACTCAGTTACAGTGCATAGTGTAGATGTAACCCCACACCCAGTGCCTTCTGTCCAACCATCATGTCACCCTCTGCTGCCATGTGTGTCACTAATATTGTGCAATCACTGACTTGCGCACAGTCTGGCCCTCCTGTGCATCGCCACCGCCACATCTTCTTCTTCCCCATCATCATCACCAGGTGTTTGCAGTTCAATGTCAGGGGGCAGGGGCACGTTCCAGCGGATGCACATATCGTGCAGCTTGACACATGCCATGATGATCTTGGCCAACTTCTCATGCCTGTAGAGGAGTGCCCCACCTGACCGGCTGAGGCAGCAAAATCGTGCCTTCAACAGGCCAAAGGTCTGCTCGATTTCCACACGGGTAGGGGTATGGGAACGATTGTGGTCCTCCTCGTGTCCATTCTGTGGGTTTCGGACAGGGGTGAGGAGCCACGGCTTCAAGGGATAGCCACTGTCACCTGCATGTGAGGGTATTAAAAGTGAATGTCATGCAATTGATGATGGACAGCTGTACTAGTCACACTTGCCGGCAGATTATCGTCGGTCATATGCACATATCCCTGGTTGTATGCAAGCCATTATTAGGCCCTCAATGTGTCCCGTGCCATGGAATTATGGTGTGGGTTGCATCTTCAAGATGATACACGGTGTGCTCTGCCGTATTGTAGGTATTGCATTGTGTGCGCATAGTGATGTGTTTGCGTGAATTTAGTGAATTGTTGTGTTGTGTAGGATTTTCTGGTGGTGAGCGTTGGTAGTAGGCTCTGCAATTTTTGGCATTTTGCGCTGATTATTCGCATGGTGACATGCAGCATTCCTGTGGTTGATTGGGGATGTTGGGCACAACAATGTGTGAAGATCTTGCTTGCGTCACCTTCCATCTGCACCTGTTTGTAGTGGTATAGTTTGTGATTGCGGTAAACTACTTCCATGGCATGGAGGCCACCTTTTGTTTCTAGTATCTCCTGGGGAGTCCGTGGTAGAGACATGTATTTCGTTGTGTGCTTGATGTGGCCATCCGCCACTTGTTTCAGGATGCAAGTGAATGAGGGTGGGGATATGCCATGCATGTGCCACACTGTGTGCTGGTATGTGGCTGTTGAGAGGAAGTGGAGCACCAAGACTACCTTCAGTAGAGGGGGGATGGCGGTGCGTATTTCAATGAGGCTTTCAGTTGTGTATCATGTCCACAATGGTTTTGATGCTGTCCTGGTCCAGATGGTACAGGGTGTGGTTGTGCTGCGGGGTTGGGTTGGAGGGACTGGCTCTGATGTTTGGGGTTGGGGGCTGCATGCGTGGTTATGCTGGCTGCCATGGTGGGGCATGCAGGGCCTGTCTCACCCTCCTTCTCCTGCTGCGTCTCCTCTGTGGTGCCTGCTGTTGGTGTTGGTGTTGTTGCTGGTGTTGCAATGCATGCATGTCCTCCTGCTGATGTGTTGACGCTGCTATTGGATTGATCTTGGTGTGGTAAGGGGCGTGGTGTGTGGGTGTGCTACTTTTGTAGTGGGCCAGACTCCATTGCCTCCACCTGTGCTGATTGTGTGCACCTGTGGCAGTTGGGATCACTGCACATGGCATTTTACGGTAGGTCTGCGATGCCGGTATTTACGGCATGCCATTAACCACTTTTAACGCCTTTATGAAGCCGTTATTTGCATGTCCACTTACCTTGTGATCTCCTCCTGTTTACGGCATGCAGCTATTGCCGGAATGGTGGGTCGTATGCCTGCACCCAGACCGCTATTAACGGCACCGTACTTTGCGATGCCGCTAATAGCGGTCGGGCTGGTTAGAATAGCTCGTAGCGGTAATCGATGCTGGTATTCCTTTACCGTCATCGTTCTTCCCTTAGCACCAACCTCGGAATGACCCCCATTGAGTTGAAACACCTGTTTGGCCAATAGAAATACTTATCCTGCATTGTTGACAAGGCGGCACATACTTTATACTAGGCGAGGTTAGGGATACTCCCACTTACAGCAGTTGTATGTTCCTGGGGCAGAGGTGATTTGTCTATCTGTAAAATCTGTGGCACAGGAGATGAAGATCTTACACACCTTTTGTTTTTATGCTCCTTGTATAGGACTTTGCATTATATTTGGCTTGTCCTAGTCTACACAAAGTATAATCTAAGAGGCACTAAAAAAGCTTTGCCATTTTTTCTAATTCCAAAATGACGCTGAGCTTCAATCTCAATTGCACTTTTTGAAAAATGCTTGGCGCCTGAGAAAGAATTGTACTCTGTAAGTGATTTGCCATGTTTGAACTGTTTTATATCCGTGTTTTTATTGTTTTTATTTTCAGACTATAATTACTAATGGTTGTATTGATTGATGATATTTATGCTTTTATGGCTTTATGCCCAAATACATGTTTTACTACTACTGCAGCATGTCATTTTTTACTGGGCAGCAACTGTAAAGCCAGCATGATGAGTGTTCATATGTGGCCATACTGGCATGAATTGTAACAGCCATTCTGGACATATGGTTTTACAGTGGCATGGCATTTTTCACATGGCATCAAGGGCAAAGCAAACATGATACATTTGATTGCATTGCTAGACTTGCCTATGTTGGTGCATCCAGTCTGGATATATTTTCTTACTGGCATGGCATTTTTGACTGGACATTAACAGTAAAACAAAATAGGCATTGGGTGGTATTACATGCTAGACTTGGGGTGGACTGTTAAGCTAGGTCGAGTTATAAGACCATTGTAGTACATATAACACATTTTAATCATGGCCTCATCCCTGCAGGGATCCTCAAGAAGACATACGTCAGAGAACAGTGGAATTCATCACAAGCCACACAATTCTGCACCTGATGAATGTCCGGCAGATTACAGCCACAGAGGACAGAAATGTATATAAAATGGGCGAAGAGAAACATAGTGTGATATAGGTGTTTAGATTACCAACACTATGAGTAATCAGGTCATAGTGACTTGAGATAAGATGTGCAAGGCACACAATAGTGTATCATTCCTGTACTAATGTTTGTATTAATTTATGTACCATCTGACGTGTAAAAATGATGTATGTTTTGTAACATTTTTTTTTAAAATTGAAGTATAGGGTGGCAAGATCCTTGTATTTATGAATTGCATAATAAAATTGAGTTTTTTAATGAAGTATGAAGTAAAAGCTTGATAGTGACAATATTTTGTACAAGGCCTCTCTCAGAGGTTGATGAGAATTGGATAAGGGACATTTATTTACTTTTTAGACCTTTGTTTGGTTTATGTAATATACAAAGTCCCACTTAGTAGGAAGGTCTACCACCCGGTAGTGGGCTCAGCCTGTGTGATAAACGTGATGCTAAACTGGCCTACATGGATATATATTTTTACTCTGGAATAGCATTTGTAACTGGGTATTAAGGGTAAAGACAGCATGATGAGTATTTTTACATGGCCCTTCTGGCATGCATTGGAGCAGCCAGTCTCGGTGTACTGTAATTATAATTTTTTAGCAGCTGTTAAGATTGAAGCAAACATGATAAGCATTACTACATGGCTCGACTAGTCTACATTGATAAAGCCAGCCTAGACATATTGTCTTACTGTATTATTCATATTCATTTTTTACTCAACAACAAAGGTGAAGCAAACATCATATGTGCTATTATACGTATTAACCGGCCTATATTGGTACAGGTGCTTTGAATATATTACCCTAATGTATCCTAATGTGGCATGGCATTTTTTTTTACTAGATATAAAGATTAAAGCAAATATTGTAATTGTTATTAAATGGCTAGAAAGGCCTTCTTTAGTGCACCCAATCTAGATATATTTTATTACTTTGGCATGACATTATTTATTGGCATCAAGGGTGAAACCAACATGATGAGCATTTGTTTGTGGTCTTTGTGACTAATCAACTTCCGGGGTAATATCGGTTTCTAAACCATCATCAACCCCACACCTCTAATACACCAGAAGGTTTCTGAACAGATTGGAATAACAAGCACATTATAAAAACGGTTGTTCAACTTTTGCACAAAGGGAGCAATGGGTCTTAATATGTCTCTAGGGGCCATCTGGGAAGGACCTGGGGGACCAAACCACAACGTACCTTGTGCTGTAGGTGTTCTTGGTCCTCGACAGGGTCGAGTGAGCTCCAGGGCTGTTTGCAGGCTTCTGTGACTGTGTTTGATTTGGGAGTCAGCTGCAGGTAACAGTCCGCAAGACGGTTTAGTGAGTGAAACTGGATGAATGGCTGAAGGCTGGGCTACACGGCAGCTCAGGGGTCAGGAATCATTGTCTCGGTGCTGATTGGTGGTTCTGAAGCACTGGTCAAGACATCTTGGATGTCTTTAAGTGATGGTGGCTTGACAACGGTCAGTGTTGCCATAGGTGCCAATTGAGGAAATCGACTGGCTCCAAAATGTCCTTTAAAGCAGACGTCGGTAGATGCTAATTGAGCCGCTTCTCTCAGCTTCTTCAGTGGGCTTGTGTTATCTATTAAGGTGGACAGCCCACAGCTGTGCGGTGTGTTGCAGGCAGCTGGCTTATCTTTGGTTGTAGATTAAAATACCTTACAGCACTTTCTATCAAGCAAGCTTGCTGCAGAGCCTAGCAGGGCATGCTGTGTGCTGGCTGGTTACTAGATCTGAAGCAGCTGGAGGGTCCTCTGAGTTCTGTACAGGGTCGGACTGGGCCATACAATTGTTTCGGGCACCAATGAAACAGTGGCCCACTGCTGCAAATGAAATTCATTCCTTTTGTGACACTGTTTGAATAGTATCTAAGGGGGAGTTGTTTGATAAAATGCGATGCAAATTCTGCATTTTAAATAATATTTATTCAGCAACACTGGTCAAAACTACTAGCCACACAGTGAGGTAACTCATAATACTGGCCCACACTGGCCAAAAATGTGGCCCACTTTGACCCACACCTCTAATACACCAGAAGGGATCTGAACAGATTGGAATAACAAGCACATTATAAAAACGCTTGTTCAACTTTGGTAAAGTGCACAGAACAGCAGGCTTATCTCTGAAAGCTCATGGATTGTTGGTTAAGGACCGCAAGGGTTTAAGGTTTCTTGGCTGCAGCACAAAGGGAGCAATGGGTCTAAATATGTCTCTAGGGGCCATCTGGGAAGGACTACCATGTACCTTGTTCTGTAGGTGTTCTTGTTCCTCAGGGTCGAGTCAGCTCCAGGGCTCTTTGCAGTCTTCTGTGACTGAGTTTGAGACGGGAGTCAGCTGCGGGTATCAGGTCGCAAGACGATTTAGTAAGCGAAGCTGGACGAATAGCTGAAGGCTGGGTACATGGCAGTTCAGGGGTCAGGAATCATTGTCTCTGTGCTGATTGGTGGTTCTGAAGCACTGGTCAAGATCTCTGATGTCTATAAGTGATGGTGACTTCACAACGGTCAGCGTTGCCATAGAAGCGCATCGAGGAAATCATCTGGCTCCAAAATGTCCTTTAAAGCAGATTTTGGTAGAAATGAGGCGCTTCTCCCAGCTTCTTCAATGGGCTTGTGTTATCTATTAAGGTGGACAGCCCACAGCTGTGGGGTGTGTTGCAGGCAGGTGGTTTATCCTTGGTTGTAGGTTAAAAGACCTTCCAGCACTTTCTATCAAGGAAGCTTGCTGCAGAGCCTAGCGGGGCATGCTGTATGCTGGCAGGGTACTAGATCTGAAGCAGCTGGAGGGTCGTCTGACTTCTGTATCTCCCTCTGTTCCCTTGTAGGGGAGGGATTATGCTTCCCTCTTTGGATATTCTGGCCTTCCTTTACTGGTGGAAGATGTAAGGCAAACTGAACCTTCAGCTAGGGTCCGAGGTTGTTACTTCTGGTGAAGTCTTCAGATGTTCTGCCAAAATTGGAGCTTGGCCCTCTTATAAAGCCAAGTGACCCACAGTTATTGGTGTAGCCTAAGCCTAACTTAGTGAACCAATCCTGGGTCCCTACCAACAATCTCCTGTGTGTGTGTGGTCATAAACAGAGTGATTTGCTACTGGTAATGTAAAGGGGTGAAAACAGGAACAATATGTGCCCCTGAAGTAAAATGGCAGAACCATTATCTCAGCAGAAAGAGCTCTGGGCTCCCTCTCTTGTGCTACTAAGTTCTGCCCATCTTCCTGTCTATTGTGTTTTAAGAGTCTCTCTGTTTAATGGTCCTCCCGGTGTGGTCACTGTTAAAGCAGCCAGTCTCCCTTGAAGCTGTGGCAAGACCAGACTCTCTGGCTCCTACAAACCACATTCTTGTACCTTATGAATGGGGTCCCCCTAGCGGGGTGGCAGACTGTAAGCAACAAACCAGACATGACAGTTCACTGCCATCGATATTGAGAGGCGGGAGCTGGATTCAGGTTTACATAGCTGCATATGAAAGGTTGATCGTTTACATGCTCCCTTTGTTATTCTCTGCAGCCAGGCCCCATGTGGGCCTGTTTGAAACACCCCCTGGTGGTATGTTAATCACTGCCACCAGCTGCATGGCCTAACAAAAGAGAAGGGTGGTTCCATGGAGCCTTTGTCGGTTAATCAGCCAGACCATGTCAGAGTGAGCGTTGGCCCTCCCCCTCTCTGGAGATGATAATGTGCACTCGTCGGCTGTCACATTCCAACTATATATGATGGGCGGATGGTGCCTTTAGGCCTTGTCCAGCCCAGAGTACACAGGTCTAAGCTTTATTGTTGTGTGAGCATAGGAAAATGTGTGTGGATCAGCCCCACACATTTTCCTAAGGTTGCTCTACCATCATCTCATTTAATTAAACATTTCAAAAAAGCACAGGCGAGCGCACGCCCACCATGCAGATGGTCAAATTTCTCAGTCTTTCTGTGGCATGGCAATTTGTACTGGAAATCAAGGGTAAAGCAAACATGATTGTAATTTCGTAGCTAGATTGGCTGACATTGGCATGGCCAGCCTACTTATAGATTCTTACTATGGCATGGCATTTTACTGGGCTTCAAGGATAAAACAAAAAGAGGTGGTGTTACTGAGTAAAGCTAGCATGGGTATTTTTACATAGCTTCACTGGTCTGATTTGCATACAGTCTGTAAATGTTTTCTTACTGTGGCATTTTATTTTTTACTAGCAAGCATGGGTAAAATAGACATAACTGTTATTATGTGGCTCGACCGGAGTACATTTGTGCAGACACTGTGCACATATTTTCTTACTATCACAAAGCTTTGTTATGGATTTCTTTACTGGAAATAAAGGGTATGCCAAACAAGAAAAGCATTATTTCGTTGCTCCACTGGCCTTCATTGACACAAAAAGTCTGTCCATGATTTCCAACTGTAGCATAGCATTTGTCTCTGGCATCAAGTATAAAGCAAGTGCTATTACATGGCTAAACTAGCCTACATTGGTGCAGCCTGTGTGTACATGTTATCTTACTGCAGCATGTTTCTTTTTTTACTGGGCTTCAAGGCTAAATCTTGAGTAGTGCCTATTTAGTGAACAAGCTTAAATTTTGTTGCACACAACGATTCAAACAAACAAATCCCTGTTTTGCTTCTCTTTCTCCATATTAGGATATGGATCAAATTAACTTTGATGTTCCACACAAGAGAGCGTTATGCTAAAACACTCAACCCAGGGGGTGTTGCACTATTTGATTGACCTAATGACTCCTCCTTTTACATCAGGTATGAATGTATACTGCAATCCGTCAGGTTCTCTGCCATTAAATCATGATGATTTCTGCTGCTAGGAACAGCTACAACCAAACAATATAATTAAAAGAGCAAATCCTTTTTTGGCTCATAGTCTACGCAACTGAACACTGGCTGGATTATTTCACCCCCTGAGTAACGCTCCTCACATTTATGAAGTTCACCACCGGCCTTGTCCTTTATGTTTCACCCACTATTGCCTGGGTAAGTTTAATTCAGGACAGGTTCAATTAAGTTCAGTCAAACCACGTATGTAACATAACAAATAACCCTCGTCCAAATGTAAATATATATATATACATGTTAAAGCCTCGTTTCTTTTCTATTTTTTATTAATTTATAATCTCAATGTTTTGAGTCTGCTTCCCCCTAGGGGTACATTCACCCTGAGGAAGGTATACTTTTTCAAGCCCAGCAGGTGGCTTGCCGAAACGCATCTGGCTGTTCTTAGTTTGGACTCTTAAAACATTTTTTTGAACACCCCCAGAATTGTTAATGACTATGATGCTTTGTCACATGAGTAGGCAGACATGTAACAAGTGAATTGTTCTTCTTCTTGATTCTCTTGACTTGATTCAATTTTGTTTTCATCAGTGATCGTTTATTTATATATATATAGCGCCTATACACAATGGGCCTCATTACGACCATGGCGGAGAACCATGGTGCAATTTGCACCATGGTCCATGGCGCTAAGCTGCCAACTCCGCCATGGTGGTTGGCGGACTTACCGCCCCATGCCGACCTTGGTGGGGCGGTAAATCCCCAATCCCCATTTTACCCTTCCCCATTCCCATTCTTGCCCCATAGGGTATAATGGGAGTGGGGAAGGCGTTAATTACGCCACCGTAAATTACGGTGGCGTAATTAACAACAAGGTCCCTTACCGCCATGGTTTTTACCGCCTGCAAAAAGCAGGCGTAAAAACGACCATGGCGGTAAGGGACCTCGTAGTATGGCGGAAGGGGTCGGCGATGTTAGCGCCGGCGTAAACCCCCTTCCGCCAGGGTCGTAATGAGGCCCAATGTGTTTTAAAGCGCTTCAAGGCAAGGGAGGGAACAAGGGGAAATACAACATTCTTACAGGCCATGAAGAGTAAGGATGTGAAATTAACTATCGTACTCGGCCTGACGACATTTCAGATAGTGCAAGAGCTAAGACATAGATAAGGAAGGGAGGGGGAGAGTGGGAAGGAAATGGAAACAGACAGGCGACTACCGTACTAGGCCTGACGACGATCAATCGTTTGTGATGTTGACAGATTTCTAAACACTCATGAATTTATTTCTTGATTTGTAAAAATTGTTTTTGTTATGCAACATGAGTTATTAATGCTCTCATAGAATTTAGATTTACATTTATATTGAATACATTTTGTCTATAATAAATTATGTTTACACTTTTTCATCATATTTTGGTTTAAGTAAATTGTGTTTTGTTGGTAAATTTATGTTAACATTTGGACCCTTAAAAAGTTTAAGAAAAAGTAAACTAATGCCTGGATATCCATTAAAGGGATACCACCAGTAGTAACATTAAGATTTAACTTAGCTCTACAAGTTAGTTTTTTTGCAGCTCTTGGAAACATTTTCTTTGCATATCAAGGGTAAAGCCAGCATGACGACTATTCTTACACAGCCCTACTAGCCTGCATTGATCCATGCTTTCTTACTTCTGGACATCAAGTGTAGTGCCAGCAGGATGAATGTTCTTAAGCAGTCATACTGGTCTGCATTGGTGCAGCCAGTCTGGATAATGTTGCTTACTGTGTGTGTCATGGCAATTACTACTGGAAAACCCTACCAAAATATGTTTTTTATGGTAAGATTGACATATATTGGTGAATCTTCCAAGGGCATGCATATACACATCCAGAATGAATATGTTTTTATACTGGCATATATTGTGGGCAAAGACATCATGAAAATCAGTTGTAAAATGCTCTTGGGCAATCTTGGTGATTTGCATCTATTGGCTTTTTTCATGTGTTACCCTACAACAGCGACTTTTTACACATTTATTCACAGAAAGTGTGCTGTAAAATCTTCAATTTTAACCCATTAGTCTAAAAATGCTGTCAGGGTTAGAATCCAACAAAACCTCCTTTGTTGGTTGGATTTCTTTGCTACTCTCGATCGCTTCCATCGATTCATGGGAAATATTTATACCCCTCCAAATAAGAAATCCACCTGCTGCCGTTGCTCACGATGTCTTTCCTTCTAGGAAAGGGATGTGTTCAGAGTAAAAACAATGATCTCTTTCTTCTGTGAGCAGCAAGCAATGTTTGCTTTTGCATGCTGACAACAATCCGGATTGTTTGGCTGTGCTGTACAAAATAACAAGTGCAGTTGTAGAGTCTGCAGTCTTTTACTCTGTTCCTTACAAGATATATCATAACACCAACATCCCCTATGTGTCTTTTCATGCACCCCGTGACTTTCTCCAGACAGACAGTGCATCCTCAGTCTGATGGAGACATTCCTGTATGACGCACGTGATGGTAATATATGTATACAGTTACCAGGCTGATCCCCACCTTTGTGGATAGCTTAAAAACTACTGCTCCCATTCTGCTATAAACATGAAAGAACAGCACCCCACCGCTCTTATCTTACAAGTTATCTGTTTTTATCTCTTGTCAGGCAGCTGTCAGAAAAAGCTCTGTTGGCACTAGCAAGCATGCACCAGACAACAAGACTTTGGGGGTTATTACGAGTTATCAGCGGCATGGCTACCCCCTTACCTGGTACCGGGCCTGGGTTACTTAAATGAGGAATTACCAGGCCATTCCAACCTTGGAGGGCCCGGTAATTCCTCATTCAAGGAACCCGGACCCGGTACATCCCCATTCCCATTCGAGCCCCCATAGGGTTCAATGGGAATGGGGAGCATGCTAAAAACGGGCCCGTTGACAACGGGCCCGTTTTTAGCATGCTGATCTCCTTGCGGGACCCGCTAAGGACGCCTGGTTTTACCAGGCGGCTTTAGCGGGTCCCGCAAGGAGACCTTGTAATAGGGCGGCAAGGGGTTGATGGCTCTGGCACCTTTACCGGCGCCGTTAACCCCTTACCGCCCTACTCGTAATGACCCCCTTTCACTCACAGAGAGTGAGATAAAGACATACAGTGAGACAGGGATAGGCATACTGACAGAGAAGGAAAGGGAGTCAAGACAGTGAGTGTTAGAGAGAGAGAAAGGGAGAGAGAGAAAGAGCGCTAGACTGGTGTATGATATGTCGAGTAGAGCTACTTTCTTTTTTATATAGTGTTAGGTAAGAATTGATGCAGTCACACTGTGTGAGACTATACAAGACTTATCTGCTTAGTATTAGGTAGCCCATATTTTGTTATAGGTCTGTACTACACAAGTTGGTAGTGTTACTGAACAGTCAGACCTATCTCAAGAGTGGTAAATGTGAACTGTAGAGCTGTACAGATGAAATCAGCCAATACAAGTAACCAAGTAACACTTATTCTCTCAAGGTTTCAGCTATAAATATATAATTATTTATTTACACATTAAGTTTTAGTTAAGCATTCTTTAAAAAGGAAATTGTTTTTAACAGTAAAGCAAACTTTGGAATAATTTTTCAATAGTCAATAAAGTTGGTGAATACTCTTTGGATATGCTAATACATTTCTCCTACACCTTGAAGTGACTTCAATAACAAGGATAGTATTGCATTTATTTCTAACACCAATGTACTACTCTTTAGACTCTGAGTTTCAGAAACAAAGGGATAAGGAAAAATAGAAAGGTTAGAACATACTTTCTATTTTTTCTTTTTTTACCATTTTATTCAAAATGTACAACAAACAGGTAAAAAGAAAAAACAACAACTTATATATATACCTAAATAAAAGAACTTAAAACACTATAAACGAAAACAATCAACTACGATGTAATGATCATTTCTAACAATGAAGGAAGGTAAAAACAATATTTTGTAAATAAAAAAACCCAACCAGCTAAAATAATATACAATGTACAAATTCACAGTATTCAAATATCAGTAATTACACTATATCTAAGCCTACATGTCATTTACACACAGATATGGAATAACAGAAAGAATTACTTATCTTAGCAGCAAACTTCTCATTGGGATACACGTTCAGACCAGGTCCAAACTCAAAGAAGGCCACCCCAAATTCTTTGAAACAGTGACTCCTTCTTTTGCATTGATACAACCACCCTTTCAATGTTGCAAGTAGTATACATTTCTTCAATCAAATTGTTCCATGTCAAAAAACTTCTGTTAAGGCAGAGCCAGTTCAACAATCTGTAGCGGTAGTTAAAAGGATCGCCCAAGTGTCCAACTGACTTTCCCCATTTGCCTCTGCAATTGCCCATTTATCTTCTTCCCCAGTTATGAATGGCATAACATGTCGCAGCACGAACGCTTGGTGGTAACATTCGAAATTTGGAATGTTCAATCCAACTCTGTAGTTGTAGTTTCCACAGTTTCAGTCTTGGAAACTTTTTATTCCATAGAAAGGATTGGAGTATGCTATCCACCTTCCTCCATGTAGATTTCGTCACTGGGAGGGGAACCATACTCAGGACATAGTTTATTTTTGGTGTTAAAATCATCTTTATAGTGTTTACTTTGCCTCCTAATGACAGATTGAGTGGCTGCCATCAATCTATTTCCAATATAATGTTTTGTTTTGTCAGGTCAATATTTAATCTCATCATTTCCCCCATATTCTTAGTGATCTATATGCCCAAGTATTTCATCTTAGATGGGCACCATCTGAAGCCAAAGTTCCTTATCAGTATATTGTTTTTTGAGTGAGTACAGGGTAGAGCCTCCTATTTGGACCAATGAATCTTATAATTTGAGATCAGGCCAAATTCCTCAATCAACTTCCTCAGTTCTGAGATTGATGATGTGAGATCCTGAACAACCACTAGCAGATTATCGGCATATAGCCAGAGCTTTTGACAAACCCCATTGTAGTTGATTCCCACAATCTTATCATCTGATATTAATGTGTCTGCCAGTGGTTCCATCGAAATCATGAATAGTGGGGAAAAAGGGCAACCTTGACACGTCCCACGTTGCAGTTCAAATCTTCCAGATATTTTCCCATTTGTGTTAATCTCTGTAGTAGGTTCTCTATAGAGCACTCTGATCCAACTCAGGTATTCAGATCCAAAATTCATCCTCGCCATCGTACTCAATAAGAAATCCCATCTCACTTGATCAAAAGCCTTTTCAGAATCGAGTGACAAGACCACTGACTCGAATTTCAATTTCTGGCATTCTTCCAAGGTAAGTAACAACTTTGAAGCTGAAACTCTACCCTTAATGAATCCCACCTGCTTTGGGATGTATTAACCTTGGGAGAACCAGGATTTTGGATAATACTTTGCTGTCCGAATCGATTAAGCTAACAGGTCTATAGCTTCCTGGTTCTATTTATGGGTGACCTTGTTAAGCAAAAGAGATATCGTTGCGTGCCTTAGCATAGGTGGTAAAATTTCCTTTATTTTACTGTTTACAAACATGTCTCTAATTAGAATCCGAATATTTTCTGGCATTGCATGATGGAACTCCGTTGGTAGACCATCCTGCCCTGGACATTTTCCCAGGCTCAGTCTCCAGATAGCGTTTTTGACCTTTTCTAAAATCTTTCTCTTGCTCTGTCACTTTTTTAATCTGCAAAGTTTTTAAGAAATTGTCCATGTGATCTGGATCTACTATAGTGGATTCACTTTACAAATTCGTGTAGAATTGTTTAAATATCTTGTTTATTTCATTTGGGTGCCTAGTCACCCCTTGATCTCTTCTAATCACACCTATTGTTCTACCTGCTTCTTTTACTCTCAGCCTGTGGGCCAATAATCTCCCACATTTCTCTCCTCCTTCATAGTATCTGCATTTTGAGATGAAGATGGCAAACTCTGCCTTTTCACTGAGAATTATGTTTAGACCATATTTTAATTTTATCAACTTCACAGATTTCCCTTCATCAGAAGAGCCCATTAGTTATTTTTCCAGAATCTTAATTGAGATATTAAGTTCTTTGACTTCCTCATCCCTCTTCCTTTTTCTAATTCCAGACACTTTCATAGCCACACCACCCATCACACTTTTGAAAGCTTCACAAACCGTATCAATCCCCAATCCCCCATTCAAGTAAGTTCTAATGTATTCCTCTGCCTCATCAACTAGGATATTCCTTAATTCATCCTTTCTCAAAATTGTGGTATTTAATCTCCAAACTCTTGTCTTGCCTGAGGAATAACTGAGTGAAAGTTCTAATTTAATGGGTTCATGATCTGAGGTAACAATGCCCTCAATTTCACTGCTCATAATATTTTGTGTCACTGTTCCTAATGTCAACACGTTGACTATACGTGAATAGATATTATGGGCACCCGAATGGAACGTATATTCCCTCCCTGTAGGGTGTTCTAATCTCCAAACATCCGTCAAACCAAAACCTTGCATTAACAACTTCATGTCCTCTCTATCCTTTTTCCTGCCATCTCTAACCATCTGAGTGTTCCTATCCAGAACTGGGTCCACCACCAGGTTAAAGTCCCATCCCACCATCAAGTTCTTCCCACCCGAATTCAATAAGAAATGGCCCAATCCACAAAAAAGTGGACCACTTTTAATATTAGGAGCATAGATGTTATATATTGTGAACTCCAACTCTTGGACTCGGAATGTGACTGTCACGATGCCTGCCCCCAGACATCAGGAGCAGGCCAGTCTGCCCAGAGTATTAGCACCCATGGGGACCTGTAAGGCCCCAAGGGATTGTTTAAGGGCTTCTTGGACTCAGTCCTGGCACCGTAGGTGCCAGGCTCATATTGCCTCATTCAGGCAAACCAGGTCATCTTGTGGAGAAAACATGTACAGGTCACCTTGAGGCCTTTTGAAGGGATTACTTTATTCAAGGGACTATTTCTTTGGGTGTGGTACTGGGACTACTTTACCTGGGGACTACTTCTGAGTGGCTATTTAAACCATGCCCGGAGAACAGAACACGCTTCGCGTTATTATGCACTCCTGCAGCGTAACGCTCACCGTGCCTGCAGCTCCAGTATCCAGTCCTCAGCCACGCCTGTCTTGTTCTTCGCGATCCGAACCTGCAAAGGGGAAAAAGAAAGCAGATTAGAACAGGAGCCTTACCATTTGTCATCGCAAGCATCCAGGAGTCGCCGCACCTGCAAGAAAAGGAATACCAGTTACCGCCCTGTACAGCCAGCATCAGCGCCGCGGGATACACCGATGCTCCATTCTTCCATGCGATCCAGCGAGGCACTCTGACGAGATCGCCGTCCGGAACATCGGCATCTGCAAAAGATAAGAAAAGTTAACAGGTGAGCTCCGCCTTGCTAAAAGACATTTAGACCTCACATCACTAGATACTTACCGAGGTAATACTCACACGAGGTCCAGTGAGTTTTCATCATACGTCCTTCGCTCCAAGGGAACACCGCACCTGCAGAATAAAGAGAGGACAATTGATTAATCACATTAATGAACAACATTGCATACTAGACTGTTTGCTTATTGCACATACCGAATCTTACCTTGGCGCTACCTCGTTTCTTTCGAAGAAGAGACACCTGTCTTGGGCAATTCTACAAGAAGAAGAAACATAAAGAAAAGGCACAAGAGTGAACTATAAGACAACTTGAACTCTAAAGCATTGCATGCTACCTTGGACTAGCATAAGACTTACCTTCAAGTCATTGGTGTCCGGAACTCTGCCATAAGATTACGGGATCAGTGAAGTTAACTGGATCTCCAAGTTCAGCGCACCCCTGCATTCCGACGCAGGATGGAGATCCCATCCTTCTTAACAATAAGGTGAGACATATAAGGGGGAACACAAGGTGGTTACGGAAGCAGAAGTCAAAACCTCCTTCTAGCGGTCAGCTAACTTGCCATTTTTACCACTCTAGGAAAATCCTCCTACGTCCCAGACAGACGAAACTAAGTGGGCAAGCACAATCGCTCAACACTACACTACGAGTTGGATTGGTGGAGACCGTTGCAGTCCAGCTTCGCTCGGCACCCCTGTGGAACCCAGGTGAGCGTAACAGAATGCAAAGCCTTCACACAAATTTCTAACCGGGTGTCATGGAGACCTCAGTGACTGACCAATTATCCCAGCTCCTGGGGGAGCTTAGAGCTGAAGTACATTCCACCCGCCAAGAAACCAATGCTCTAAGAAGAGAACTGATTGTGATGAAGGAGCGTACAGATGACCTCGCCAGACAACTACTCCAAGCCCAAGCTGGTCACACACCATTACCTGGATTGGGGGGAGCGTCAGCCCCAACTCAGTCAAGTAACCCAGTACAAGTAGTATTACCAGGAGCTATCCCTTTAGCTCCACCAGAACGCTTTGCAGGGGACCCTTAGAAGTTTGCAGTGTTTATGAATCAATGCCGCCTGCACTTTTTATGTAGGCCTGGAGCCTTCCCAAATGACCAATCGAAGGTTGCCTTCAGACAATCATACCTCAGAGGCAGTGCAGCGGATTGGTCTATTCCACTAGTCAACCAGGATGACCCTCTTCTTCGGGATTTCCAGGGATTTCAGCAAAACATGGAGAAATTATTCACCCGACATTCTCAAGGTCAAGAGTTAGATAATGAACTTTTGTCCTTACGTCAAGGGAACCAGGACCTACTAACTTACATCGCAACTTTCAATAGGTTGTTGGTAGAAACCGGTTGGTCTGAAGACAAAAGAACTACTCTATTCCATCGTGGGTTAAGAGGCGAGCTAAAAGACGTGCTAGCACAGGTTGTAAACCCACCCCAAGAATGTGTGGAATACATAGACCTAGTGGTTCAGTTGGACCACAGACTTCAGACCCGAAAGGCTGAGCGGGCTAGATTCGAGAATCGGGTTCTGGTGAGACCCAAAGACAACACCTCCAAAGGTACAGATGTATCTGAACCCTTGCAAATTGGGAGAGTTAGAGGACCGTTGTCCAAAGCCGAAAGAGACAAAAGAAGGCAGTTGCAATTGTGCTTATACTGTGGCACCTCAGGGCATTTTTTGCGGGACTGTCCGGTGAAACCGCCTAAGAAGGCAGTAGGAGCTGCTGACAAGATCAGTACGGAATCTGAGCTGGGAAACGACCCCACCCGACAAGCGTAGAGGTCCGCTTGCCGAGCGAGAAGAAGGACTCTCAGACCTCACACCTAACCTTACCAATGATCCATATTAATCACCAGCAACCATCTCGCATGCATGCGGTTAGAGCATACATCGACAGTGGAGCCATGGGTAACTATATGGATCAAGAATTGGCTACAAGGATGAATCTTTCTCTTTGCGAAAAGACCACAACTGATGTAGTCCCCACCGTCGATGGGACCGAAATAGCTTCCGGCCCAGTAACTCATTAAACGATCGAGATGACACTGTTGGGCCAAGATGGGCATCGAGAGGGCATTGTATTTGAGTTAATCAAGGCTCCACAGGTCCAAATAATTCTGGGAATGCCATGGTTAGAAACGCATAATCCTTGCATAAACTGGCGTGAAAAGAGAGTGACCTTCTCGGAGTGTATGTATACTTGTTATCCGGAAGAACCCCCGACCAAGAAGATAGCCACGGTCATGAACCTGACAAATCAGTTACCCCACGATTACCAGGATTTTCAGGATGTATTTCAAAAAGATCAAGCCAACACTTTACCACCTCATAGATCACATGATTGCCAAATCAATCTCATACCTGGCGCACAAATTCAGTGCAGTAGGATCTACACCCTTACTGAACCCGAGAATCTTCATTTACGGCAATATTTAAATCAATACCTGGCTAATGGCTTCATCCGCCCGTCAAAGTCTCCAGCGGTCTCGCCTTTGTTCTTCGTCTCAAAAAAGGAAGGAGACCTAAGAACTTGTATTGACTATAGAGCATTAAATCAAGTAACTGTAAAACACCGCTACCCCTTGCCACTAATTCCAGAATTATTGGACCAAGTAAAGTATGCTCGTATTTACACTAAGTTGTATCTCCGAGGGGCGTACCATCTGGTACATGTGAAAAAGGGCGACGAGTGGAAGACCGCTTTCCGTACCAAATACGGATTATTTGAGTACCAAGTGATGCCTTTTGGGCTTTGTAACACCCTGGCAGCGTTTCAGTATTTTATGAACAATGTCCTTCGTGAACTAATTGATGTCTGTGTCATCGTATATATTGACGATATCCTGGTATACTCGTCCTCTGAACAAGACCATGTGAAACATGTTCGTGCAGTACTAGAAAAATTACGCCAACATAAATTGTACGCAAAATTAGAGAAGTGCTTTTTTCACACTACCAAGGTCGAATTTCTTGGGTTTGTCCTGACCCCAGACAGAGTTCGAATGGATTCACGGAAGGTAGATGCCATACTCAAATGGCCCTCGCCTACTTCAATAAAAGGGGTACAGAGCATGCTTGGATTTGCATATTTCTACCGCAGGTTCATTCCTGATTTTTCACATTTGGTGCACCCCATCACATCACTTTTGCTTAAGAATAAACACTTCCAGTGGTCAGAAGAAGCAGAAAAGGCCTTCCAAGATCTAAAGCAGAAATTTACTTCAGCTCCTGTTTTGAAGCATCCACGCCCAGAACTCCCATACGTGGTAGAAACTGATGCATCCAGTCGGGCTATGGGGGCGGTTCTTTCCCAAAAAGATCCAGAAACAGGTCAACTTCATCCAGTGGTGTTTTGGTCACTGAAGTTTTCAGCACCCAAGCTAAACTATGCCGTCACCAACAAAGAACATCTAGCCATCAAGTCAGCATTCAAGGCTTGGTGGCACTATCTTCTCGGAGCCTGACACACCATCACAGTAATTACAGATCATAGAAACTTACAATATTTGAAGACGTCCAATGCTCAATCATCGCGTCAACTTAGATGGGCTTTATTTTTTGCGGAATACGATTTTGTGATTACTTGCTGACCTGGTTGTCGAAACGGCAAAGCAGATGCTCTATCCCGCATAGGAATGGAAGAAGCATATACAAATCCAGACCCTGTGCCCATAATCCCAGAAAGAAGAATGCTAGGAATAACTACTTTGCTAACTCTAAGCGACATCCATGAGCAGATTCGGCAACTGCTCGATTCTACAGCCTTACAAGATTGGTCAAACAAAGGCAAAAACCATTCAGTCATTGACCATTTACCGTATTACCAAGGACATCTTTATCTACCGAGTAAGGAATTGCAAGAACAGGTTATTTCTATTTATCATGAGTCCTTGGTAGAAGGCCACCCTGGAATCGCAAAAACCGAAGCCAAAATCAAGAAACATTTCTGGTGGCCTACTTGGCGAAAAGACATTAAGTTATTTGTGTTCTCTTGTGGAATTTGTGCTCAAAACAAGACCCAGAAGAAGAAGCCAGCGGGTTTATTACAACCCTTAGACATTCCACCCACACCCTGGCATACATTATCTCTTGATTTTATCACGGACCTTCCTCCATGTAATGGGTTCAACACTATTTTAGTGATAGTGGACCTATTTTCCAAAATGGCCCACTTCATCCCGATACAAGTCTTACCTTCGGCCTCCACCCTGGCCAAGGAATTTCTCGAAGACATCGTTCCATTACATGGATTTCCTTCAGTCTTAGTTTCTGATCGGGGCAGTCAGTTTATTTCACAATTTTGGAAAAACCGAGAGAACCAACCAAACGTTAGATCAATACCTACGGTGCATGTTACACCAAACGGAAAGCAACTGGAAGGATATTTTATGGATAACCGAATATGCCTACAATAATTCTTTACACTCCGACACTGGACAAAGTCCTTTTTACACCATATATGGAAGACATCCTCGAACCTCTGAACTCGATCCACCTCAGCACTTGGAGATGCCCGCCGTAAGCAATTTACACACTACTATAACACAAGCTTTCAAAAGGGCGACTGAACATTTAAGACAAGCAAAAGAAAGGTACAAGAAAACCCCTGATCAATATCGGAGTGAAGCTCCAAAATATCAGATTGGAGACCAGGTCTGGTTAGCTTCAAGACACATAGCGTTAAAAGGGACCCGCACTTTTAATCCTAGATATTTGGGGCCTTACACCATCAAGGCCATTATCAATCCAGTGGCAGTGAAATTGGAGTTACCTCCGAATATGCGAGTCCATCCGGTATTTCATGTTTCACTTTTGAAACCAGTGCAACCAGGAACAAGAATAAAAAAACCACCAAGCCCCATCCTGGTAGATGGCGAACCAGAGTTCGAAGTAAGAAAGATTTTGGACTCAAAGTTGGTCAAATCAAAACTCTTTTATCTTGTTGACTAGAAAGGCTATGGTCCACAGGAAAGATCATGGGAACCAAGTGACTATGTTCATGCACCACGACTGGTGAGCCGCTTTCACCAGAACTTCCCGGACAAGCCTGGACCAGCGAGAAGAACCACCTTGGGATGGGCCTTGGGGGGGAGTGCTGTCACGATGCCTGCCCCCAGACATCAGGAGCAGGCCAGTCTGCCCAGATTATTAGCACCCATGGGGACCTGTAAGGCCCCAAGGGATTGTTTAAGGGCTTCTTTGACTCAGTCCTGCCACCATTGGCGCCAGGCTCACATTGCCTCATTCAGGCAAACCAGGTCATCTTGTGGAGAAAACATGTACAGACCACCTTGAGGCCTTTTGAAGGGATTACTTTATTCAAGGGACTATTTCTTTGTGTGTGGTACTGGGACTACTTTACCTGGGGACTTCTTCTGAGTGGCTATTTAAACCATGCCCGGAGAACAGAACACGCTTCGCGTTATTATGCACTCCTGCAGCGTAACGCTCACCGTGCCTGCAGCTCCAGTATCCAGTCCTCAGCCACGCCTGTCTTGTTCTTCGCGATCCGAACCTGCAAAGGGGAAAAAGAAAGCAGGTTTGAACAGGAGCCTTACCATTTGTCATCGCAAGCATCCGGGAGTCACCGCACCTGCAAGAAAAGGAATACCAGTTACCGCGCTGTACAGCCAGCATCAGCGCCGCGGGATACTCACCGATGCTCCATTCTTCCATGCGATCCAGCGAGGTACTCTGACTAGATCGCGTTCGGAACATCCAGATCTCCAAAAGATAAGAAAAGTTAACAGGTGAGCTGTGCCTCGCTAAAAGACATTTAGACCTCGCATCACCAGATACTTACGAGGTAATACTCACTCGAGGTCCAGCGAGTTTCCATCATACGTCCTTCGCTCCAAAGGAACGCCGCACCTGCAGAATAAAGAGAGGACAATTGATTAAACACACTAATGAACAACATTGCATACTAGATTGTTTGCTTATTGCACATACCAAATCTTACCTTGGCGTGACCTCATTTCTTTTCAAGAAGAGACCTGTCTTGGGCAATTCTACAAGAAACATAAAGAAGAAACATAAAGAAAAGGCACAAGAGTGAACTATAAGACATCTTGAACTCTAAAGCATTGCATGCTACCTTGGACTAGCATAAGACTTACCTTCGAGTCATTGTTGTCTGTAACTCTGCCATAAGATTATGGGATCAGTGAAGTTAACTGGATCTCCAAGTTCAGCGCACCCCTGCATTCTGTCGCAGGATGGAGAGCCCATCCTTCTTAACAATAAGGTGAGACATATAAGGGGGAACACAAGGTGGTTACGGAAGCAGAAGTCAAAACCTCCTTCTAGCGGTCAGCTAACTTGCCATTTTTACCACTCTAGGAAAATCCTCCTATGTGCCAGACAGACGAAACTAAGTGGGCAAGCGCAATCGCTCATCACTACACTACGAGTCGCATTGGTGGAGACCATTGCAGTCCAGCTTTGCTCGGCACCCCTGTGGAACCAAGGTTTGCGTGACAGTGACTGTCAACCAACGACCTGGAAAATTCTTTCTAATCAATGTCGAAACTCCTCTTGAATTGAAGAATGCGTGGAATGAAACACCAGCCCACCCTTTCTCAAATTTAGTAGCCTCTACATCTGTCAAGTGCGTTTCTTGTAAAAGAATAATATCTGCATTTAGACATCTCAAATGCGACATTACTTTTTTCCTTTTTATGTGGTTGTTTAAGCCATTTATGTTCCAAGACACAATTTGCACTGAATCCCTAATCTGATACTTGATCCTGCCATAGCCAATGTATAGTTCCTCGTCAAACCGAAACTAAATACTGAGTTAGAAATAAAAATAAAAATAAAAAGTTACCAAAAACAAAACAAGTGGGAAAATAATATTAACTAAACCTAACTTAAAAAAAACCTACTATAACACAGAGCTGAACTGAGATTGAGAACAAGTAATTAACTGTGTTCCCCCTCACCTGAACAAGCTTACGTCTCCCTATATCCCTAAAACAATGGCCCTCATTACGACCCTTGCCGAGATCCATGGTGCAATTTGCACCATGGACCATGGCGCAGAGCTGCCAACTCCGCCATGGGGGTTGGCGGACTTACCGCCCCATTCCGACCTTGGCGGGGCGGTTAGTCCCCAATCCCCATTTACCCTTCCCCATTCCCATTTTTGCCCCATAGGGTATAATGGGAGTGGGGAAGGCGTTAATTACGCCACCGTAGATTACGGTGGCGTAATTAACAAGAGGTCCCGTAGCGCCATGGATTTTTCCGCCCGGAAAATCCGGGCGTAAAAATCACCATGGCGCTACGGAAAGTCGTAATCTGGCGGAGAGGTACGCCATGCATTACGCTGGCGTAAACCCCTCTCCGCCAGGGTCGTAATGAGGGCCAATGAGTCTAAATACATAGATTCTTTTACCCTAAATATGTAACTTAATAAATAAGCATAAAAGAGAAAGTGAAAAGTGAAAAAACTAATTTCTATACTAAAAAGAAATTAACAGTATTATAATGTAGCTCAATATAATAAAACCTATACATATGAACAATGAGCTAACGCAATTTTAATGATTACAATTTTCAAACCCAAATATTCCCACCTCAAAAATGGGTTAATCCTAGCCGATGAATGAGAAATTCGTCTGTACATGGAATAAAGTCAGCTTGCAAGCAGTGCACATGCTGGATTCTAGATCACTACTAGGGCACTGTCGAAGAGCCCCCAAACTGACCACTGGGGACCGATAGTATAAACATGGAACCTTGGTAGCCCTATACCATTGGAAATGTATTTCTGAAGGATGTTTGAGCTGTTATAGGCTTCAATGAAAGGGATATGTTGAAGGAATCCAGCCTAAGGCACTGATGTGGGATCTAGACACTGCTGTAGCTCGCCATGCCATCAACTCATGCTGTGACATTTTGATAGATGTATAGACGTATAGCATTAACAATGCACACCTTGATCTCTATATCACTAACAGTGTACTTTATCCACCATATGGCACTGCCGGGGGGATCTAGACAGTACTGGGCTCCCCATCCCGTCACTGCACTGCTGCAGGTTGCTTAGACATTTAGTATGCTATAGCATCGCCAGGGCACTTTAGTAGTCATTCAACACTTGCAAATCACCCCTGGAGCTCCATAACCAGGACAGTGCGGTTCCTGAAAATGTTCCCACTAATTCTCTGCATATCTCTTTACAGAGTTTGAGTGTACCTGTATTGTAAGTATGTAAAATGTCAACATCAAGTGTGCAATACACCTCCTAGTATTGTGCGAGTTGCATGCTCTTAGTCTTATAAGAGTAAGACAGTTGAAATCCTCTAATGAAATCTATGTAAGCCTTTCCCAGCAGTAAAAGTGTTCAACAAATTGCAACCTATGATGGACAAGCAATGCTTAATTCAATGGATTCAGAAAGTGCCTTTTTGGAGCCAGGACAGCCAAAGTCAACTGGACAAAGTCTATAGCTCTGATGCACTTCTTGGATAAAGTATTTCACAAAGTCAGATAGTTCACAGAAAATCACTAAAGGCACACAAGCTGTTAAGCCTGTGCAAAGGGGAGTTGAAATCAACTCAGAAAGTTCAGCGAGTGCAATTCTCAAGTGAGAAAGCACGACTTTAGGCGAGAAGGTAAGTACTCCAAGCCCAAAAATTGCCTCTGGTTTGAAGAAAGTTGTCCAGCTGGATTTCGTCTTGCTACAGCCAAGCAGACCCTGCTTCCTGAGCGTCAGTCTTGGGGACAGGAGGGAGGATGTCTGGAGGGCTCCTGCGGCATTACTCGGAAAAGGACTTCATCGCTATGGGTTTCCTTTGATTCAGTGGTTCTTTGGTGTTTCAGCGCCTGGCAAATAGCACTGATGCTAAATGAATATCTCTGGTTAGACTTTTCTTGCTCCTTCGGTGCTGGACTCTGCTGAAGGGACTCTGGTGAGGGATTACCTGCTTCTGGAGTGTCCTTAGGAGGCTCCTGGAGTTTTTGGCTGGATTTGTTCCGCAGATAATGTTGCACTCGGTTATGGACACTTGACCCCTGACATTGGGCTTCTGCAAGATTGGAGAGGCACAGCAAATGGGGGATTGCGCCAAAGTGGAGTTTGTCACAGGCAGTTTCTCTGTCAAGGTGAAAAAGGTGGTCAGCACAGCAGCAGGGCTTCACCGGGCAATTCAAGGTCCAGGAGGCTGCAGTTGACTTCTCTTCACAGGTTCTTTATTGGATGTTTCTTCCAGTGGTCGACTCTGGCTCTAGTCCCAAAACCCTCACCTTTTAAGCAAGTTTCCCATTAATTTACAGCCTAGGTTGTCAATCACACAGCAGGGTGGCTGTCCTTCCAGGACAGCCAGCTGGCCAATCAGAACTGGTTTCGTTCAGGCACTCCTAGAGACAAAGGACAGGGGAGTTTCGGGAACCTCCCTCACTTACTGCCCTTCTAGACACACTGGAGCCAGCCAAAGGCAAAAACACACAGTGTAAAAGCCAAGAAAGACCTCACACACAGAAAATGGTGAAAAAAGGAAGACAGGGGCCATTTTGACATTTTGGTCGACCTTGGGTGATGTACTGCAGCTGTGGGTTCAGCTTGCGGTAAAATAGCACACTGGTAGTTAAAACTAAACCACTGCCACCAGCCATTCAATGTAGTGAGGGTAACAAAAAATGTTACACGATAAAGTAGGACAAGGGGCTACTATATAACCCCCCAGCACTCCACATAAGATGGTGTGTGCTGGACCTACAAAGGAAAAAATATAAGTAAGATCAATTTCACCGCACTATTCTTGGGAACAGTAGTTCACCCAAGAAAAGGTCTGTAAACTTTAAGAGAAATCCAAAGGACTTCTCAGTGACATTGCACTGAAGGTGCTGTATATCACTATACAAAAAGCAGATTCCTATGGAAAAAACAGTAAAAACATACAATCCTAATCAGGAAAAAATGCATGCGAGAGTGAGAAAAAGGTCCCACTTACTCAGGAGTTGAAATTAAAAAGTCCTAAATCCAGCAAAAGAGCTGGGGGTCTGTAAGGTGGAAGGAAATTAGCATTTTAACATTTTATGAATATTACTATTTTATAGAAGTGATTACATAGTATGGCAGCTCTTTGTGCTATTGATTTTACTTATAGCCTGTTATGCTTTGCTTAAATTTGATTATCTTAAAACAATCGTTAAGTACTTTTATTTCCTTTTAAATTGACTTCTTATTTATTATTTTGTTATTCTGTATAACTACTTTTCTTAACATAACGTTGTTCATGACTGTTTTGTACAGACAAATGTCACCCTAAACACATATTAGCACCTGGTGTGGGTGCGCCAGCCAGTCAGCTCCACTGAGCGCCTGGCCTAATCTGTTGGGAAAGTCCCATGTTATGAGGGAGCTGCACAGAATGTCCTCACATGTGGCACTGTAGTCCTCTTCCTCACTTTCTCCTTGGGTCTCCCTATCTCTCTCCACTCACTTTTGCTCTCCCAACATAAGTTACCTGCCACTCCTTCTGGACTCTACCATGCCCCCAACGCTTCCACGTAGATGCTACCACGGAAAGTGACAAGAGGATCACTGTCAAGCACCCCTCTTGCAGTTCCATCATGGACATCTTTGTTTGATGACAGCTTCTCTTTGCCGAAAGAGTACACAACCCTGCACACTCTTTCCTAAAAGTGAGCTGTAAAGACCGGTGGGGGGGTCTGTACTTCTGCTCTCTATATGGTAGAGGAGAGGCACAGAGGACCCCAGCCAAGATTCTCTAATACGGTAGCTATGGGCGAGCAATCAAGGCCTAGCTTCTCAGGAGGTGATGCAGGCTGGTTCTTAAGTACAGTGTATCCCCAAGCCCCCACAAAGGAATGTCCACACACTGTATTACTGAAAACACAGTCTTTATATAATTAATATTCAAGGGTTATGTACACTTATCACAATAACGCACTTTGTGCTCCGGAAAATCAGCAATGGTAATTATCTACAATTCTAAAGTGGTACCACTAATATTAGACCTCATTAAAGTGCATTCACAATACTGTAGAAATGGCACACAGATCAATAAGAAGGAAACCAGCAATAGAGAGAGGAGAGATAAAAGATGGTTGAAACAATAGGCAGAATACTGGCCCTCGCTACTGGACACAGTTCTGTGTGGAGATCCCCCCACCTGGGCAACCTGTAAAATAAAGAGATATAACACAAGCCCAGTCCATATATTGTTCAATAGTCTTATTCTCTCCTGCAATGTTTTTACCCCCCCAATGTACCTGGTGGAGTCGAGTTCTTCGAAGAGGCGTCGACAGATCCTTCTTGAATGACCCCCTTTAAGGCAGGAGTCACGGATCGTCGAGTGGCGTCGAGAAACGTCGAAGACCTCGGGGTTCGGCGACGGGGAATCGACGGCCCTTCTTGAATGCCTTCCCTTTCAAGCGGGAGGCACGGGGCGTCGAACGTCCGTTGACAAACGAGGTAGAACGATGTCAGAGAGGCGGCAGCTTCGTCCGAGCGGTGCTCGTCGGCGTCGAGGCGTCGGCGTCATGCAAGGCGGAGGTGTGCGGGGCACCTCGATGACAATAGTTCTGGACCGCAAAGATTGTAGAGACGGAAGCCCAGCAAGGGCGTCGAGTCGCTCGAGTCTTTGGGGTCGTGAGGTGGCGGGAAACCCACCGGCGGATTCTCCTCGGCGCGTTGGTCGTCCTCGACTTTCTCCGGCGGGACAAAGCGGTCGACGATGCGGACGAGGGAGTCCTTCAAGGCAAATGTTCTTAGGCAAGGAGCGGACGGCTCCGGTCGTCGGCGGCACGGCGTCAAGTGGTTCCCACGGCTGGGCAACACAACTTCGACGGGCCTCCAGCGGTTACACAGACCTGCGAACCCTGGTCGACGGCAATGGACTTCGACAGCGTCGATGTCCGGGTGCTTCACTTCGATCTCCTCGGCGGTCCCGTCTCGGGTCGGCAGCCTTTCGAGGGTCTGACTTCCAGGGCGCTTCGGCGAAGATTCAGCGGTGCTCGATGGTCCCTCGGAGCACGGGAAGAGGGCGCCTAGCCAGGTCCTCTCTCGGGTCAGTCCTCGACGATTTCGACAACCTTCAGTTTCGGTCGAAGCAAATGCCACAGCAAGTCTTCTTCTTCCAGCTGGACGTCGAGGATCAGCAAATCCAGTTACTCTTGAGTGGAGACTCAGCTTCTGAATGCTTCTGAACGTTCCTGAACGTTCCTGAACAATTTCCAGTGGTGAGAGGTCCCCAGATATACTATTCTGTCTCTCATCCACACTGCTGGCACACACACAGCAGCCAATCACACAGAAGGGCATTCATGCAGTCAGTCAGCCAATCAGGCACACAGTGCATTCAGGCCACACTCCTCCCTTTCAGACACTCACAACAAGGAATGTGGATTGGGACAAGTACCCAGCCATTCAACACTACACACTGCATTCAGGCCAGTTTCGGGCAGGGCTGTCTCAGTCTTTGTCTCACATGCCAGAAACCAGACAACCACAACAAGAAGTGTATATTGGTCACACACTCCATTCACCCAGGTCCCACCCACAGGAGGTACCCACAACATACAGTCAAAGGGAAGGCTCCAGTCAGTCTAGCTGGGCCTTCACAACAACACCATATATGGAACTTCCACCCAACAGCCAGTCAGGGGGAAGGGACAGAGTCAGGGCTTCCCAGGACTTTGGGAAAAACAAGACAACAGGCCATAGAAAGCAAGAGGCCACAGGGGCCATCTTGTTTTCTATCAGGAATCAACTGATCCCAATGGCAGGGCCTGGGTATCCCAAAATGGAGGACACCCAGAGCACCTGTCCAATTCAGCATGGAGCTGCCACCAGCCCATACCCTGCTCTGTGGGCCACCCACAGGTGCCCAAAAACATACACTAGGGGCACAGGGTTGTACCCCTACCCAGGGGTGCCATAAGGGTATCCCATGGGCCTGTTCACCAAACCAAAAGAGAGAGCTGCACTACAAGGAGTCGCAAATGGACTCCTGGGCAGAAAACATAACAGAACACACGATAAAAGGCAGAAAAGGACAAGGATTCAGAGGCCCTGTCCCTCTGATGCATTTCCAGCATCACAGTCGCCCCCCCCAGACTGAGGTGGAGGGTGTCTAATCTCCCACGGGATAGACACTCTCATCCAGACGGTCAACATACCTTCTGGAAAGGCCATCCGCATTATCGTGACTCTTCCCTGGTCTGTGCTCTATGGTGAAGTCTAGCCCTTGCAGGCTAATGGACCACCTGAGCAATTTCGGATTCTCACCCTTCATCTGCATAAGCCACTTCAGGGGCTTATGATCTGTTTGGACCTTGAAGGTAGACCCCGTAAGGTAGGGCCTAAAACGCCTAAGGCTCCAAACTATGCTAAAACACTCCTTTTCAACAGTAGCCCACCTAAGTTCTCTACCCTTGAGTTGTCTACTGATGAATATGATAGGATGTTCTCTCCCTTTGTCATCTAACTGGGACAAGACAGCTCCAATTCCGGTGTCGCAGGCATCCGTCTGGACGATAAAGGGTCGGCTGTAGTCAGGCGCACACAACACAGGTGCCCTACACAGACTTTCTTTCAAGCCATCAAAGGCCCTCTGACAGTCTTCGGTCCAATTAACCTTCCTAGGCTGTTTGGGCGAAGTTAGCGCTGTCAGGGGTGCAGCTATGGTTCCATAGTCTGCCATGAAATTGCGATAGTACCCAGTGAGGCCCAAAAAGGCTCTCACCTGGGTTTGAGTAGTGGGAGTCTCCCAGTTCTGTACATCCTGTACTTTACTGGAGAGAGGTTGGATTTGACCCCCTCCTACCTCATGACCAAGATAGGTAACTTTCCCCTGAGCTATCTGGCACTTGGTGGCTTTGATAGTGAGGTTAGCCCTTTTCAAGGCCTGCAACACCTTATCCAGATGTGTCAAATGCTCTTCCCAGGTGGAACTGTAGACGGCAATGTCGTCTAAGTAAGCCACACAAAAGGCTTCCAGCCCACTGAGCGCATGGTTGACCAATCTCTGGAAGGTGGCAGGGGCATTCTTCAACCCAAAAGGCATGACCCTAAACTGGTAGAGTCCCTCAGGTGTTGAGAAAGCCGTCTTTTCCTTGGCATGGTCCGTCAGAGCTATTTGCCAATAGCCTGAGGTAAGGTCAAAGGTGCTCACAAACTTGGCAGCACCTATGGTGTCCACGAGCTCATCAGCCCTGGGCAATGGGTGCGCGTCAGTTTTGGTGACGGCATTGACTCCTCGGTAGTCCACACAGAACCTCCAATCTTTGGTACCCGCCTGGGAACTTGCCTTGGGGACAAGGACCACTGGACTGGACCAGGGACTGGTTGAGGGTTCAATAACACCCAGATCCAACATCTTGGCGACCTCAGCCTGGATGTGGTTCTTGACGGTATCTGACATACGGTAGCACCTGCTTTTGACAGGCACACTGTCACCAGTGTCAATTTCGTGCTTACACCACGGTGTAAGGCCCGGTGTCAGTGAAAACAGAGAGGCATACTGCTGGAGCAAAGCCCTGCAGGCCCTCTGCTGCTCTGTTGTCAAATCTGGAGAGAGTTGTACTCCCTCCACTGAGCCATCCTGAGGGTTGCTATGCAGCAAATCAGGAAGGGGCTCACTCTCATCCTCCTCTTGCCCTGAAGCTAGCAAGAGGCATGAGACCTCTGCTCGCCTGTGGAAAGGCTTGAGCCTGTTGACATGGAATACCTGGGGGGCTACCCCAGAGGCTCCCATGTCAACCAGATAATTGACTTCGCCCATCTTGGAGATGACCCTGAAGGGTCCAGTCCACTTGTCTGCCAAAGCTCTAGGCTTGGTAGGCTCCATCACAAGGATTTCCTGCCCCGGAGTCCAATCCACTTGCGAAGCTTTAAGGTCATGCCAGTACTTGTTCAATTCCTGGCTGGCCTTGAGATTTGCTGTTGCCTGATCCATCATTTGTGTCATCCTCCGCCTGAGGCCTAACACATAGTCCCCCACTTGCTTGGCGGGACCTGGAGGGGTGGCTTCCAAGCCTTCTCGGATCAAGGCGAGGGGCCCCCTCACGGGATGTCCAAAGAGTAACTCAAAGGGGCTGAAACCAACACCCTCTTGAGGTACCTCTCTGTAAGCAAACAGCAGGCATGGCAGGAGGAGATCCCATTTCCTCCTTAGGCGCTCTTCCAAAGCACCTAGCATGCCCTTGAGAGTTTTATTAAATCTCTCAACCAGACCATTGGTCTGGGGGTGGTAAGAGGTGGAGAACTTGTAGGTTACCCCGCACTCTTTCCACATGGTTTTCATGTAACTAGACATGAAGTTGGATCCTCTGTCAGAGACAACCTCCTTGGGGAATCCAACACGGGTGAAAATGCCCAGGAGAGCCCTGGCCACCACCTTGGCAGTAACAGTCCGAAGGGGTATTGCCTCAGGGTACCTGGTGGCATGATCTACCAAGACCAGGATGAACCGATGTCCACCTGAAGTGGGAGGGTCAAGGGGACCGACGATGTTGATGCCCACCCTCTCAAATGGTGTGCCAACCACTGGTAATGGCTGCAGTGGGGCAATGATCCTGCCTCCAGTCTTGCCAGACAACTGACAAGTGGGGCAGGTCCTGCAGTGGGACTCCACCTCTACTCCCATCCTTGGCCAGTAGAAATGGGCAGAGAGCCTCTGCTTAGTCTTCTTAGTCCCAAGATGACCAGCCAAGGGCACCTCATGCGCCAACTGCAGTAGGAAGGGCCTGTAAACCTGGGGTACCACCAACCTCTTGCGGGCACCAGGTTCAGGCTTAGTGGGCTCACTAACAAGGAGCTCACCCTCCCAATAAATCTTGAATGTCCTAGGCACTTCACCTTGTGCCTGGGACAGGGCCTGTTTCCTCAGGCCCTCGAGAGAGTGGCACTCTCTCTGTCCTTTACAGAAGTCTGCCCGGGAGGGTCCCCCTTCAGCTAACAAGCATTGAAGGTCGGGATGATCCTCCGGGTTGAGAACCTCTCCCACAGGAGAGTCTTCTGTATCTTCTCCCACAGGAGTTGAGTTTGGGTTTTCCACTGGACCCAGCCCGTCCGGAGCATGGATCCCAATGGGTGCTGTCGGAACAGCAGGAAGAGAAGGTACTCCCTCCACAGAGGTGGTCTTCTTGGTCTTCCTTCTTCTTGCCTTAGGCCTCGCCTTTGGCTCAGGTACCTGACTCACAGCCAGACCCGGTGTCACCTGTGACCTAGTGACTGCAGCAGCAGTCATGGGAAGATCATCCGAGATCAACCCCAACTCTACTAGATCATTTCCTAACAGAATGTTAGCAGGGACATTGTCCTGAACCAGGACAGGAAGCTTTGCTGTCTTGTCTCCAATCATGAGTGTGACTAGGGCTACAGGCGATAATTTGGGAGGCCCACCAGCTAACCTGGTGGTTTGCAGAGGAGCACCTTCATAGTCCTCTGGCTTGAGCAGGGTCCTGTCCACCACTGTCATGCTTGCCCCAGTGTCTCTCAAACCAGTAGAAGGCTGGCCATTCAAGAGGACACTTCTCAAAAACCTACGGGTGTTCTGCGGGATAGTTGCCAGTACTTCTGCGTACTGGTCCCAGGCCCCAAGGGACACTAAGGAAATCTCTACCGGAGCACCAAATGTGATTCCTGTAGAGGAGGGGAGGACAGTGGCCTCCACCTCAGACACGGGGTAAGGGTAGGTCAGGCTGACAGCCTGTACTCCAAGTGCCTTACCTTTACACTTGGGGTCACCCCTTTTGTGATCCAGAGCCCCACAATCCCAACAAGTGCCAGGAGTGCGGGGTACGGTACTGGAACCACTGGGAACCTGCTTTGCAGCAGGTGGACCACTACTCTTATTCCCACCCACAGAGGACTTATCCCCACTAGATTTTTGGGTCTTAGGAGAGGAAGGTTTTGGTTTACCCGACTGTGACTGCTTTTGGGACTCCTCAGCTTTCTGAGAGGCCCCCTTTTCTTTGTCCTTGTCCTTCCCACTGGAGTCCTTAGGGGACACCCGGTGGGAGACCCACTTGTCAGCCAACCTAGCCAGCTTAAAGGGGTCCAAAATGTTCTGGTCAGCCACATACTGACGCAGCTCTGGTGAACAGGCTTCAGAAAAATGCTCAAAAAACAAGAGGTGGGACAACTCAACAAATGTTTTCACTTTGTATCCATCAATCCACCCCATCATGTTCATGTGCGCAGTACTCACCCAGTCAACCCAAGACACATTCTCTCTTTTCTTAAATTCCCTGAACCTTTTAAGGTATTGGGTAGGTGTCTTGCCGAACTTGGCAATCAAAGCAGACTTCATACACTCATACTGACCCCTTTCTTCCACACCCAGCTTCAGAATACAGTCATATCCAGTTTGAGGCACTCTGCTTAACAAACACTTAGCCCAATCTCTTTTATCTACATCATGAATTGCACAAGCCATTTCAAACGCTTCAATCCATTGGAGGATATCTGAACCCTCCACAAACACACCAACCAAATCTTTCATAAACTTGGTGGCTGGGGACCTGACACTCTCACTGGATCTAGCTGAAGTCTCCACTCTAGCTTTCTCTAGCTGGATTCTCTGACATTCAGTGTCCTGGCTTTTGAGTTCAATGTCCTTATTTCTGAGTTCCACTTGCTGTGCCAGCTCCTCTTTCTTAAGCTCAGCTTCTATTTCCAACTTGCGATATTCAAAGGCTAACTTCATCCTCAATAACTCAAGTTCCATGGAATTGCTGGGGTTTGGAACAGAGGCAGCAGGAATGGTGGCATTCCCAGAAACAGATTCAGTGACAACCCTAGGGGCAGAGTCCTCACTGGTTGCATCCCCCCCTTCATCAAGGGTTTCACCATCAGTCTGGTAGTCCACCAGGGCAGCTATCAGCTCAGCCCTAGACTTATCCACAAAGTCTAACTCCCTGGCTTCACAAGCACTCTGGAGAGCCTCTAAGCTCATCCGAGTCAATTTACCATTTGCAATGGGCTCCATTGCTTGTAATGCAGTTATTTGGAACACACCCGAACCTTAATCTAACAAAAGTGTGGATATTTTGTAAGTGGCACGGTTATACACTGAGTCTTAAAACCATAAGCATCCCACCGCTGCCACCAGCTTTGTAAAGACCGGTGGGGGGGTCTGTACTTCTGCTCTCTATATGGTAGAGGAGAGGCACAGAGGACCCCAGCCAAGATTCTCTAATACGGTAGCTATGGGCGAGCAATCAAGGCCTAGCTTCTCAGGAGGTGATGCAGGCTGGTTCTTAAGTACAGTGTATCCCGAAGCCCCCACAAAGGAATGTCCACACACTGTATTACTGAAAACACAGTCTTTATATAATTAATATTCAAGGGTTATGTACACTTATCACAATAACGCACTTTGTGCTCCGGAAAATCAGCAATGGTAATTATCTACAATTCTAAAGTGGTACCACTAATATTAGACCTCATTAAAGTGCATTCACAATACTGTAGAAATGGCACACAGATCAATAAGAAGGAAACCAGCAATAGAGAGAGGAGAGATAAAAGATGGTTGAAACAATAGGCAGAATACTGGCCCTCGCTACTGGACACAGTTCTGTGTGGAGATCCCCCCACCTGGGCAACCTGTAAAATAAAGAGATATAACACAAGCCCAGTCCATATATTGTTCAATAGTCTTATTCTCTCCTGCAATGTTTTTACCCCCCCAATGTACCTGGTGGAGTCGAGTTCTTCGAAGAGGCGTCGACAGATCCTTCTTGAATGACCCCCTTTAAGGCAGGAGTCACGGATCGTCGAGTGGCGTCGAGAAACGTCGAAGACCTCGGGGTTCGGCGACGGGGAATCGACGGCCCTTCTTGAATGCCTTCCCTTTCAAGCGGGAGGCACGGGGCGTCGAACGTCCGTCGACAAACGAGGTAGAACGATGTCAGAGAGGCGGCAGCTTCGTCCGAGCGGTGCTCGTCGGCGTCGAGGCGTCGGCGTCCTGCAAGGCGGAGGTGTGCGGGGCACCTCGATGACAATAGTTCTGGACCGCAAAGATTGTAGAGACGGAAGCCCAGCAAGGGCGTCGAGTCGCTCGAGTCTTTGGGGTCGTGAGGTGGCGGGAAACCCACCGGCGGATTCTCCTCGGCGCGTTGGTCGTCCTCGACTTTCTCCGGCGGGACAAAGCGGTCGACGATGCGGACGAGGGAGTCCTTCAAGGCAAATGTTCTTAGGCAAGGAGCGGACGGCTCCGGTCGTCGGCGGCACGGCGTCAAGTGGTTCCCACGGCTGGGCAACACAACTTCGACGGGCCTCCAGCGGTTACACAGACCTGCGAACCCTGGTCGACGGCAATGGACTTCGACAGCGTCGATGTCCGGGTGCTTCACTTCGATCTCCTCGGCGGTCCCGTCTCGGGTCGGCAGCCTTTCGAGGGTCTGACTTCCAGGGCGCTTCGGCGAAGATTCAGCGGTGCTCGATGGTCCCTCGGAGCACGGGAAGAGGGCGCCTAGCCAGGTCCTCTCTCGGGTCAGTCCTCGACGATTTCGACAACCTTCAGTTTCGGTCGAAGCAAATGCCACAGCAAGTCTTCTTCTTCCAGCTGGACGTCGAGGATCAGCAAATCCAGTTACTCTTGAGTAGAGACTCAGCTTCTGAATGCTTCTGAACGTTCCTGAACGTTCCTGAACAATTTCCAGTGGTGAGAGGTCCCCAGATATACTATTCTGTCTCTCATCCACACTGCTGGCACACACACAGCAGCCAATCACACAGAAGGGCATTCATGCAGTCAGTCAGCCAATCAGGCACACAGTGCATTCAGGCCACACTCCTCCCTTTCAGACACTCACAACAAGGAATGTGGATTGGGACAAGTACCCAGCCATTCAACACTACACACTGCATTCAGGCCAGTTTCGGGCAGGGCTGTCTCAGTCTTTGTCTCACATGCCAGAAACCAGACAACCACAACAAGAAGTGTATATTGGTCACACACTCCATTCACCCAGGTCCCACCCACAGGAGGTACCCACAACATACAGTCAAAGGGAAGGCTCCAGTCAGTCTAGCTGGGCCTTCACAACAACACCATATATGGAACTTCCACCCAACAGCCAGTCAGGGGGAAGGGACAGAGTCAGGGCTTCCCAGGACTTTGGGAAAAACAAGACAACAGGCCATAGAAAGCAAGAGGCCACAGGGGCCATCTTGTTTTCTATCAGGAATCAACTGATCCCAATGGCAGGGCCTGGGTATCCCAAAATGGAGGACACCCAGAGCACCTGTCCAATTCAGCATGGAGCTGCCACCAGCCCATACCCTGCTCTGTGGGCCACCCACAGGTGCCCAAAAACATACACCAGGGGCACAGGGTTGTACCCCTACCCAGGGGTGCCATAAGGGTATCCCATGGGTCTGTTCACCAAACCAAAAGAGAGAGCTGCACTGCCAGGAGTCGCAAATGGACTCCTGGGCAGAAAACATAACAGAACACACGATAAAAGGCAGAAAAGGACAAGGATTCAGAGGCCCTGTCCCTCTGATGCATTTCCAGCATCACATGAGCCCAATATTTATGAGCAGGCAGCACTAGCACACTGCTTGTCAAGCTGGGGTGCTAATGGCGCTATTGACCACACCAAGCCGGTAACAGAGCTAAGCTCTCATGAAGGCCAGCATTGCAGTCTGTTATCAACTAAGCTCCTGATCCTTGATCCCAAACAACACCTATAAACATATGTTGTAGCTTTACATGCAATATCATTGAATCGGAGTATTGGCAGAAAAGGTGCACAGTAAACCTGCATGGTGTAGAGTGTTATGGAGTCACTATGTGTAGATTTCTAGGGCCATCTCAGATTTGCACCTGATATGATAGGTTATTTATAACACGTTTATTACCCAGGGGTTTCTAAGGGACCCAGGGAGCTAATTACAGTACCACAATTTGCGGTACCTGCAAAAAGCAGGCGTTAAATCCCCCAACCCGCAAAGGGACCTCGTAGTAAGGTGGTAAGGATTTACCGGTACCGGTATTTTACCGGTACCAGTAAATCCTTACCGCCATCCGTGTAATGAGGCCCTATGGCCAAGGAAGCGGGAGCAAAGAAAGGTGCGGCAATGGGCAGATATACTACCCCAGCAGGCCCTGGAGACAAGCCTCAGCCACCAGGAGAAGGGGGGACCCCGCAGACGTCAAATGTCCTTGACCTACACCGTGTACTTGAGACGGTGCAAAGAGGTTTTGAGTCAGTTAATACTAAACTCAATGGCATTACAGCTGATGACGTGTCCTCCATAAGGGCGCAGCTCGAAAGAGAAACACACTGCATCATGGAGGCATAAGGGTGCATCAGCAGCACAGTGGACAGAGTGGCAGATTTGTAAATGGTGGTGTCTACTCTGACTAGCGATTTGAGGCAGTTGAAGGCCAAGTGTGAAGACATGGAATCCAGGTCACGGAGGAACAACATACGCATAATCGGGTCCTGAAGGATGCACTGCCTTGACGCATGGAGCTTGCGGAAGAGGGCCTGCTGCTGGTCGACTCACTTCATAGTGAAACGTGACCATAGGGGCCTGACAGCCAGACCCAAGCCCGGGGACTACCCCTGCCCCATCAACACCCGCATTCTGAACTATCGCGATAGAGACCTAATACTGCGGGCATCATGTGAGAAAAAGGTCCTTCACATGGGGTCGAACACTATTCATGTTTACCGGGACTACACAACGGCGGTGCAGCGTGAGAGGCACACATTCCAGGGAGTCAAAAAGCTACTGAGGGAAAGACATGTGCAATATACTATGATGTTCCAGGCACGCCTCATGATTCAACTCAATGGCAAAAACGACTTCTTTACTGTGCTAGAAGAGGTAACATTGTTCATCGAATCCAGAATCCCACTCCCTGGGGAAGGGGCCGGAACTGTTGATTAGACCCCAGGAAGGAGTATGCTGAAAGGGCTTACTGAGTCTTGTGTCAGTTGACATTATGAGTAAAGGGTATCAAGCTCTATTGGTGGGTTCGGGAATCCATTTCGGACCTAGGTCCGTTGTATAGTTCTGGGTCCATCCTACGCGGCGACAGTTGCCCCCATGCAGGTGCGTCTGGGTGGATGCTTGTTTGGGAAGGGGGGGTGGTCACGGACAAGACCAAGGTGTGGGTAGTCCTGAGGGAGTGGGGGTGGGAGGGGCCGTTTGTTGGTTCATGGGGTAAACGGAAAAGGCACTTGGTGCAGGCTCATATTTTGTGTTTTGAAACACGGCAGGATTCAGTACATACTAAATTGTGGTACTAGCACAGATGGCATATGCGGCCGGATTAACAGCACAGGTGACACTGCTATCCTGGAATGTGAGAGGGTTGGGGAACCCCATTAAAAGACGCAAGGTTGTTTCTAATGCCAATAGCAAGGGGGATAAGATCCTATTCCTCGAGGAGATGCACCTGCTGCAACATCAGGCAGAGAGTTTAGTGAAAGGGTGGGGGAGCGGGAGGTACTACACCTCGTACTCAACAATATCTAGGGGGGTGTTGATATTGATTCATAGAACCTTGCGATGCACTCTTATTGGGAATGTGATTGATGATGGAGGGTGATTTGTCTTAGTACATGGGACACTTAATGGGTGGGAAGTGTTGCTGGTGAATGTCTACAGCCCCAATGTGGATGACCCTGGTTTCTACATAGGGCTATTTGGCCTCTGTTCTAACTACCCAATGGTGCTAGTGATATTTGGAGTTGACTTGAACACCATATTGGATGTGGATCAGGACCGGTCTTCGACAGTTCCCAGAGTGCTGACCAACACCGCAAAAGCCGTGCACACACACATGGAGGATTTGGGGTTGGTGGATGCGTGGAGGGCTCTACGTAGGAGGGAGAAATGGTATGCATTTTATTCATCTGTGCATGATATGCACTCCAGGATAGATGTCTTACTGGTGTCTGGGTCCTTGTTGTTGGTAACCGAAGAGTGCCGGATCCTCCCCCGCACTATCGCTGACCACTCTCCATTAATGTTGACATTGCACCTGGGGATGGAGGGCCACGGGAGGGCACTGTGGAGATTAAAGCCTGCAGCATTGGGGGACCCTGTGTTCAACACCAACCTGCAGTATCAGCTTGCACTGTATTTTGAGACAAATGTGGGCACGGTTGAATAAGCAGCAACACTTTGGCAGGCGTTTAAGGTGTATATAAGGGGTCTTATCGTATCCACTGAATTCGGGATATTAAAAATCATCAGGCTGACCTTAGACATCATGAGACGATGCGTGCTGATATCCAACAGGGGTATGCCACATCACCTATCCCGCAGCTTAGGAATGACATGAAGGTCAGCCTTGATTCATGTAGGGAAGTGGCCGATAGGAAATTAAAATGCTTGGACAGACCTATGATGGCCAGACGATATGGGGAGGCAGAAAGGCCTGGCAGATTATTAGCCAATGCTGTAAAGAAAGATAGGAGGGGCACACACATTCCTTGCATACAAGATTCCCACCATGATATTGTTAGCGGAGACCAGAGAGTTGCACGAGGCCCCATTGGCCCTTGACGAAATTGCAGATGCAATATCTGATCTGCCCAACAGGAAAGCGTTGGGGTCAGATGGATTTAGCACCAGAATTTTCAAAGAAATTTAAGAGTGAATTGACCCCCTACCTATTAGATGTATAGAATGAAGCGTTATAGACTGGGTAGATACCCGAGACTATGCGAAAAGCAATAATTATACTGCTAAAGCCAGAAAAAAGAGCTGATACATGCAAATCATATAGGCCATTGTCGCTGATTAATACAGCGGCAAAGGTCTATGCCAAAAATAATAGCGCAACGCCTCTCCCCCTTGATGCCATATATGGTCCACAGAGACCAGTCCAGTGTCATTCCGGGGTGCCATACAGCACTATACATACGTAGATTTTATGATGCTATGGCACTAACACCGCGTGACGGTCAACCTGTTGCCATGACTCTGGACATGCAAAAACCCTTTGACACGGTCTCATGGCCCTTCTTATTCCAGGTGCTGCTGAATTATGGCTTTGGGCCTAATTTTGTCTCATGAATCTGCCGGTTATACTCACACCCACACGCCAGGATCTGTACTAATGGCACCTTCTCCGCAGTCCTGGCACTGGAGGGCAGCGCGAGACAGGGATGTCTCCTGTTGCCTCTACTTTTTGCACTGGTAATCGAACCCTTGGCTGACCTCATTCGTGCACAGTATGGTGGGGCGGGTTTACAGCTGGGGGGAGGCTCTGAGATAATCTCTTGTTATGCCGATGACATTTTGTTGTACATTAGAGATCTGCAGCTCCATTTGAATAAAATCCTGGAAACGGTAATGGAGTTCGGTCGGGTCTGCTGCTCAACTCTACCAAGTCAGAGATGTTCCCACTGACAGATGCCACACACCAAGTAGACACTGTAGCTGGACTTAATGGGCTCTGCTTGACTTAACTTGGGTTAGGGTGGCCTGCACAGGACTTTGACCTATGACTTGAACTATGGCAGTTACTTAACCACCCTCAGAGTAAAACTGCTAATATGGTGCTGTCTCCCGCTTTCATTGGCTGGGAGACTAGCTCTAATCAAAATGGCTATAGTACCCAAGCTACTGTACTACTTTCACAATATTCCTATGTGGCCGGGTCAGGCATTTTTCACGGAGCTTGTGGGCCTGTGTTCGTTGGGCTGAGGGGGTCGTACATATGAACTGGGAAAGACTTGCTCAACTGGCCAGGAGGGGACGCCTGCGAGCACCAGATTTCAAGCTGTATTATCTTGCGGCTCAGGAGCACTATGCATCATACTGGGTTGAGGGACGTCAGGACCTTCCCCATTCCTGACTAGAAAAGCTGAGGGTGCAGTCAACCCCGCTACTTCTGACTGGTAATAAAAACCAAAGGGCACGGTCATTAGATCCAGTGGAAACGACATGCAGGGCTTGGAATAGGCTGTATACACATGCAGGCACCTTATGATCGTAACTTACCATTATGGGGAATGACAGGGGTAAGACCCACCACAGACAAATTAATTGAGAGGGTGTGGAGAAGGACTGGAATCCATAAGGTGGGGGATTTGTACATGGAGGTAAAATTTGAAGATTGGGAGACGGGGCCCGACCATTGGTGGATCTCCCCCGCAGAAGCTGCAATACTTACGTATCAGAGAGGCAGTGGCAGCGCACTGGCCGGGGATCCCGTCTGAACCAGATTTGCACGCTTGTTTGAGATAGACACTTGCTCCAGGGGGTGGCAGGACATCGGTCTTAGCCCTGTTTAAACTGGCAATGACAATGACAGTATGCAAAGCAGAGCAAACCACAGCAGAAGATATTGATGGGTGCAATGCACTGTTAAGTTTGCTCTGAGAAAACGTTTTGAATATTATGGCACTGCAAGTTATTGGAATTTAATCAAAGGTTGTCATGTGGGGCATGTTACTTGCTATAGTATTTTGCATGTACCAAGTGTTGCAGTGTTGCTTTGTGTGGTTTATAGCTTGAAGTGGATGTAACTGTGCTTATTTGAAGTGGATGTGACTGTGCTTACTTTAGTCAGCTGTTGCTGGAATGTGAGTTTTGCAGCATATCTGTCGTGACATCTCACATTGGATATTAACTATGGCTTCCAAAATCTATATGTCATGTATGTTTTTTTTGTTTTAACTACATTTTGCCTCCACAGCACCAGCAATGTTGAAGGACTATGTAGCTCTAGGATTTTGGACTCGATTAGAGAACATTGATCTTGTTCGCCATGCCTTTAATGCTCATTTTGCCTATACTTTTGTGGAGTGAGTCCTGAATGTTGTATGTCTTGTATTGTAAACCTGACCTGTTGGCATCACAAATCATTGGTTTGGGTTTGTGGCGGCATAACCCATGTGTTTATGTGTTTATAGTACAACATCTGCTTATGGGGCTTGACTTGTCTGTGTGTTAGTGTGGTGCAGTGTCCACTGTCAGAGTCACGGGCCGTCCAAGGTGGTGGACACCCAGCAATTTGGGGGGGTCATCGACCTGTGCCATATTTCATTTTCTCTTGAGGTGTTGGACATCCGAACTTGGTGGGTTTCCTGACCGCACTTTGGAGAGTGTGATACCAAGGGTTCTCTCTTCTGCCATTTAGTGAATGCTTGCTTTATGGAATGCCTGAGGTGATGCCTGGTGGAATGAGAGCTGTGGAATGTTGTGGTATGAGTGCCCTGGTGTGTTCCGTGAATGTCAGTTAGAGTGAGCTTCTTGTGAGAATGGAGGCCGGTGGATGTCTTCCTATGTATCCTTCTTGAACCTTCTACTTACTTACCCATGAACTTACCTCTTGTGTCACCTTCTAACCCGGAACCTAGTAAAGAAGCTTGTTCCCTACCTGTGGTTCTGGAGTACTTCTTTCATCACAAGAGTACATCTTAACAAAAACCTCCTAACATTTTCTGAGAGTGTCCTCACTGGAGCATATATAGTCAGCTTAAGGGCTAGGATTCTGACACATTATCAGGTGGTAGGCCCATTGACAGAATCTATTCCCAGGAACAGCTCTCCAACATCCTGCATGTCCATGATGCGGCCTCTAGTCCTATGTCCCTTTACATTGTGTTATTTTGCTTTGTGGTTTTTCTTGTTGGCAAATGGATATTTAATACAGCATGCCCCAGGCAATCATTGTGCCCATAGTCTGCCTAGTGTTCCCCTGCTGTATAGTAGGAGTGTACTGAACTTTGGATTCGAGTCATTATTAGGCCGAAGTTCGACTGTATTGCAGCTATTTGGCTTTGGCTGAATACCTCCTGCTGGAATGGTGACTCAAAGCCAAAGTAATATTATTATGATTATCTGTCTTCTCCATATCTAACAGATTATAGGCAATTATAGAAAGTGGGGCCCTCCAGTGGAGGCTGCAGAAGGCAAATAAGCTGTTTGCTTATTGGCTGCTGAAGCCTGACCAATGGGCGCAGTATGGTCTTGCTGGAAATAAGAAGTGAGGGTCGGGAAACAATGGTCCCTTCCCTCACTTCTTATTTCAGCAGCACAGACCAGAGAGGGAGCTAGTTCCCGAGGACATTCAGGTAAGCAGCCCCCTCCCCACACACACATGATGTATAATGTCAAGTGATGTTATTTCTATGATTTTCTGCGAATCTGACAGCTGGCAATTGTGCTTAGAGTCAACGAGAGGGCAAACAAAGAATGTTACTGTTTGTTTTTAATGTTATGTGGAAATTTCATTATAAATCAGTATAAATAATAAATAATATATAAATAAGTAATGTTGAAAATGTTTTGTCGAAAGGGGTTTGTTGGTGTGTCCAGGAGAGTGATTGGAGAATCAAGGAATTTTGTGTGTTGGCTCATAGTGGATGGAAGAGGTAGTTGCCCAAGTAAAAGGAGAGAAGCAGTGATTCAGCTGGTGACGTGCAGGGGGTCAGGCAGGTCATTGCAGCATCTTCAAGAATTCATTTATCTTTTCCTTACAGTGCTGGGTGTGAACTGTGTGTGGATAAAGGACAGAAATGGGTTCCTCAAATTAAAAGGGAACAGTTAACATTTGTAAACGATATCCAATACTGTTCAAAATAGACCAAATATGTGAACCGAATGCTTGTTTTTGCCCCAGGATTACTATCACTAGTACCAGTCCAATGGTCTGCTAATAACACCCTCTTGGCAGCCATGAGCATGGGGCCCTGGCCAGTAGCACAGAATGCTCATACTAAGGGCCTGCCCTTCAGACATTGAGCACCTAAAATGTTGTTTATGCAATACAATGTACCTGTCAAAAAATGTATGTGGGAAGCACCACCAGACCACTAAAACATTGAATTCAGGAACACCTGCGCAATATGAAACAGGAAGACATCAAATTCCCATTAGGATTTCATGCACAACAAAATCACCAAGGAGATTCCAAAGAAGCTATCACATTTTATGGAATTGAGAAAGTTTCACCACCACCACGAGGTGGAAATTTAGAAAAAATACTAAGACCCAGGGAAGCTAAATGGAATTGTCTTTTGGACTGTTGCCATGCTCGTCTCAACGTGGACACGAAGCTGTCAAACATCCTATAGCTCTACAATAGTCAGGGCATTTTCAAAGACCTATAATCTGTGCTACCCCCATCAATTACTTAAAATATTCTGTATTTCATAAATCTATTCGTCTCATTTCCCTCTGTTGAACAGAGGTACCAATTTAAGCACATTTTTAGGATAGGAATGGGGAAAAAAGCTTTCAGCTAACCATTTGGGCCATATTAGAATATATTCCAACACATAGATTCCGCCTCCCACTGTGCCATACAATTTTGCATTTTTTTTACTCATAGACGTAGACGATTACTACGAATGTATTCATTAATTATTTTATACTCGGGATCTTGAATGCCAAATGAACAACTATTTATCCAATTTGACTCATTCAGTAACTTCAAAATTATTGCGAGCACACATCAAAATGACGCTCCTTAACAACCCCCAAATTTTACTGAATTCGTAGAAATTGCTCAATCGAAGATGGCCGCTATGTGATGACGGCATTGCGACGAATGACGTGACGGCATCATAACATTGCTATAAATAAGGCAGCCATTTTAACTTACTTTCTGGTTAGCATGCCATTTTCCTTAGATGCGGAAAAACTGCCCAATTTAAAACGAAATAACTCTCTGGTAAGCACCCTTTTTATTACCATCAAACCAAGATTTCCAGCTAGTTAATAGATGTATCTAGACTAATCATCAAGCAACAAAAGTTAACAAATGTTTATAAGCATCTTTTTCTAAGGTTTACAACCCGTGAAATAATAATAGTCACAATCACATTGGGGCCAATTTCTTCTATCCTGAACAATGAACAGTATTAATCCTTAGTGACAATCTGTTCAAGTAAATTGATCACTTATCATGTCACTTACCTTTTTGGAGCTATTAAAAACTAGCACTATTATATTTTTGCTTGTTTTGTTTACAGAGCTTAGGTATTATAATTTACCATCCTCCTGAAGAACCGCTGTAATCCCCAGCGGGGAAACACGTGTTGAGGACTTTGAGGACTTTGTTAGGTTAAAGGAAATTACTATTTGTCAAAATGTTTGAGGATACTGCTAGACAAAGTGAATCAATATTTGAGAAAATTCTTAACCTTTATGCAACACAATAGAGTGTTTAGAATCAAGAATTTCATTGGATACCAACATACAAGGATACCCATTTCTTGAGAATACAACTAATAAACAATTGAACAGTGCTGGATAAAATACCTTTCCCTCTATGCAGCATAATAGAGGGCAATGAAAAGGACTTAATCCGCTAACAGCAACCTCTATCCGACATAATAGAGGACAACCAATGAAGAACTGCATCAGTCGCTAACATCTATGCATTTCAAATTGATCAATGCACAATCACCTCTATGAAACATAATAGAGGCTGAGAACATTAGACATTTAATTTAAGTGAGCAGTACAGAAGAAATTCTACGTATAAATACAACTATCATTAATCAGCAAAGTTGCTTTTCAAAGAAATATACTACTGGCGCAATTTCCATGATCTCTGCTTTTTCTCAGGTTTTTGGACCTTTTTGTTACTGGTCAGCCTCAGTATTAGGAGATCATAGTACGGCCTTTTCAACTTTCATCTTTATTTAAACAAGTGCAGAATCGCTCTAAGTTGCTTAGAGGCTGATATCAGCATGATATCGTTTTCAAAGGACACACCCAAGCGAATGACAAAACAGCCACCTTCTAATGCTGGGTTTCTAACTTGGTGCCCACACACCCAGTTCCACAGAATGGGTTCCACAACCTGCTGCGGCTACATCTACGATCCTAACATGTGCCATGAACAGTACAATCAGTGGTTCATTTGCAAAAAAATAAATGTCTAAATATTTTCTAGCACACCTGGGACACATCGGGGCAGGCAGCTCTCCGACCACTAATCTCCCCCGTCCCCCGGATGCACCCCACAGTGTCAACATATTTGGGTTACAGCTGGCTCTTTGAGGGTGATGGATGCACTGACTATGACAGATGTGCAATATATAGCTATCAATCAACACAACATAAAATCACATAACATATCAGTTAGGTTTCAAAATAAGATAAGTGTTTCTTTAAACATAATTGATCGAATGTTGCTGCGATTCTGTGTGTGGCAGGTTAATCATCTATCCACAGAAAAAAGAGCAGATATGCATGTGTTCTATGGTAAATGGAAGGACAAATGCAGACAAAAAAATTACCAAGCCGACGAACTTGCTTGTTAAACAATGGCGCGAGATCATCTTCTTGTAACGGTTGCCACTTATGATAGGCACTACTTTTCTGCAGTGGCCTTTCCCCTTTGTTGGTACAGCTGACTAGTGACTGGGGAGGTACTGCTGATTATTACAGAAGTGGAGCAATACCAATGCCCTGCAGGCTGGCTGGAGCAGGGAATGGGCATGGCCACCCGCCTGAATGCCCATTATTGTCACCTCCCAATTCATTGTTATCCATGGAAATGGATAGCTACCACTGCCCTCCACGCTTGCATCATTAGGTTCATGAATAACAATGAGCTGGCCCAGGATGGGGAGGCCCTGGCTAGTGCACACTGTTGTTGCTTGTTGTGTGACTACGACTCCCAGTTAAAATAGTATAGTGCCAAAACTGAGACAAGGGCCAGGGCTCAGAAATGAGTGCCAGGGCTGAGCCCTGGCAAACATTGCCACAAATGAAGCACTTACTACAATTAGCACAAGCACCTGTCCTCAAAGTGGCTAAAAATATAAAATAAGACCTACGTTGCTTATTGTGTCAGAAGGTTTGCTTCATTTTAGTTTGGGCTATTAGGTGGAGATTGTGCACCTATAAGTCAATACTATTGCATTGGAGTGCAGATTGGGAGAAATGGTATACAATGAAACACTTGTGTATAGGCGCGTTGCAAATGCCATATCATATCATGACTGACTCCACGTGTGTAGGTGTTGTTTGGTTATTTGCCCACCCATTGACTGCCCGTGGCCATGCTAACCTCTATGGGTTCCGCACCCAAAACACGTCCTCGTGGGACCTCCTGAGCTTGCTTTAATCAAGTCTTACCATCAAACGTTGCACTCAAAGTGCCTGATAGTATTTTGTCAAAGTAGTCTTCTGAGAGTTAATGACTTAATTGGAGCTGTAAACCCGCTACTAGTGAAATATAAATATAAATGTCTTAACCAGGTCTGCCTTCAACAACTCGATTTATAAGCACTATGTGTCCTTCACTGAAGTCCTATTAAAAACAAGCATTGGGAAAACCAACAGTTTTGGTTTCTGTATTAGTATTATGCATTTGCCAGGACTGCTATTACATGCCCAGGTACTCACACCATGTTGCACCTGCTACCATCAATGACCAGTTAATATCACTACGGCTGTGCCTGGCAAGTGCCTTTCCCATGCCTACACAAAAGACCAAACTGTTGGCATTAGCAATGCTTCTTGTTTTTGTAATGCAATATAAATGGAAATAAATACATAAATATACTAGGATATCGCATCTGCACGTGTCAGTGGACATACCATCAAACGATTGAAACCCTGTGTTGAGATACAACGCTTTAAAACGGAGGTATGTTTAGCAACTGTTTGTGAACAGCCACACTAAAGGCAATAAGCTGTAGTTTTTTGGTCGCTGTTTTTGCATTGACGCCTAAACCGCAAAACCATTCACAGCACAGGCACAACGATGATCGAAAACGGTCTATGTTATGTCCCATGATGCCTTATAGATACGCTGACATCGGGGTTGGGAACGTCCAATCTCAGTTGACGCACTGGATGTTCTTGGGCATGTAACCCCCGTATTAGTAAAAAATACACGGCGACTTGAATTGAACAGCGTAAATGCCTGCGTCACGTGTTTCGAGAGTCATGGCTGCACATCCCACTGAAGAGGGAGCATTTGTATTCAGCGTGCAGAGTGTTAGTCCATACTCGTGACCCCGCTCTCCCTGCAGATACGGCTCTCGTTTGACTAACACCTCTTTATTTTCTGCTTATGGTAACCGTGTTACAGCATTTCATATGGGCGGGCGTGGAATTAAACTCCTCAGTTAATCATTTGTGTGAAGACCCGCTTAGTCATCTAAATGCAATCTCTCTTGATGTTCAAGAGCAGAGTAATTGCTTCTCCCGCCCTCCCCCTCTCTCCCGGTGTGTTCGCCGAGGACACTTTCTTGATAAACAGCAATTTCATTTATGTGACCTGCCTAATCCATTACGCTCGGCGCGCGCGCACGCTATCTCGCGCCGGGACTCGGCGCGGGAATGGAAGTCGTTTATTGTGCGACATGACTGCAGTGCCTTAGAATTCAACTCTCTGATGAATGCAACCTCACAGAGCAAACACAAATGCTACGATGCATATTTTTATTTAATTTTAATCTCAGCTATTACGATGAATTTAATCTTGAGTTGTACATTTTAGGACATTGCACATTGAACATGCAATATCGACTGGGCATTTACTCTTTCCATAGTTTTTAGAGACTGATTGCAAGATATCAATGTGTAATGTATTTGTTTGGCTGCATTTTTGGAATCATGTCTCGGTCTCAAAAGGCAGCAAAGAAATAGTAGCATTTGCTTGCCAAGCAGATGCTAAATCTGTCACGAGGCTCTAGTTTTTGTAATACCTTTTAAGTTGGCGGGAGCGGATAGAAGCGGTGCTTCTATACTTTTTTTTTGTATTTAAGTTGTTCTGTCCCTATACCTTTATTTTTAAAAGAACCCCTTCTGGAATGGTTTAGTTTTAAAATAAAAGTGTAGGAAGAATTTGAAACTTGGACTTCAGTGCACTGCACTGAACATTCCCTTAAACAGCAGGAGTGTTTGGGGGTTTGGATGACGTGTGGGAGGGGGCGTGGCAATGGGGGTTGTGCAGAGCGCGGGCAGACCAGAAGGGACCATCTTGCCACTTCTTCTTTTAGTAACCTTTGACCACTGCCTTTAAAGTGAACGTTTATTCAGTTCAACTCAGACGTTGTATCACTCAACACAGCCAAGGTTTCCGACATCAAGGAAGCAAAAGCCCCCACGTCAGCATCAGAAGTAAGAAGCTTTATGGGCATAGCCACCTACTGTGCCAGGTTTATCCCTGACCTGGCCACCATTGCAGCACCGCTGAGTGAGCTTACCAAGAAAGAAACCGATGGGAATGGTCGGAACAACACCAACACGCATTCCAACCAAAGACTCTATCAAGCACTACCCGGATGGTATTTTTTGACACAGACCGCACCACAGAGCTACTGGTGGATGCTAGCCCCATCGGGCTGGGAGCTGTGCTCACCCAAGTAGACCGAGAGAGCACCGTGTATCCAGTCGCTTTCGCCAGTCGGGCTCTAACAAAAACCAAACAGAACTATGCATACATAGAAAAAGAGGCACTGGCGATACTATGGGGCTGTTGCCACTTCCGGGTATATCTCCTAGGCCAACCGGTGAAAGTATTCTCAGAGCGTCAGCTCCACACACCCCAGCGCGTCAGGAAAAATAGATGCTTCAACTGAAACCTTTCAATATAGAGGTAGCATACAGAGCCGAAAAGACACTGAATCGTCCTGCCAGAAACACTAGAAGAAAGAGCACTAAAGTTAGCACATGGAGGCCATCAAGGCACTGTGAAGACCCAAGCGGACCTGAAGTCCAGAGTATGGATGCCAAAGAGACAGAACAGAGTACCAGAGCTGGTGGAAACCTATGCGGTATGCCAGTCATCAAGAAGACCAGCATCTCCTCAACCCATAACGAGTGCACCCAGGAGCAAAACAAGGTGAGAGTCAGTGAGTGTAGACTTTTGCACCATCGTCGGGGAGGGATACTTGTTTGTCCTAATCAATTAATTCAGCAGGTACCCGGAAGTGGAACACATCAAATCCACGGATACCACGACAGTCATAACCACCCTTAAGAAGGTGTTCGCCATGCACAGAATTCCAAGGAAAGTGAAAAGTGACAACAGGTGTTCACCAGTCACAAGCTCAAGCAGTTTCTAACCAGCCTCATCGTCAAACACCAAATGATCACCCCATGCTGGCCGCAATTGAATGTAGACATAGAAGGTTTCATGGGACCCCTAAACAAGGTCATAAGGATCGCAAAAGACCACCATCAACCATGGCTGCCAGCAGTGTATCAGTTCCTCCGAACGCACAGACAAACCCCTCACACGTCAACAGGAGCTAATCCAGTGGTGCTGATGTTTGGGGTGCCCATCCAGTCCGAACTGCCGCTGCACCCAAGCTGGGTAGCCCCAGAACCAGACATACAACGTACGGAAGAGAAGCGAGAGAAAGAAAATGACAGGGAGAGCCAAGCCCTCTAAGCACAGCACAGGAAACTACAGACGGGTGTCACCGAGCTCGTGAACACTAGAGCACCCCGAGAAAGATGACAGTGGCATACGAATCATACCCATGGGCAGTACGATACTCCAACCACAGCATGGTGACCGCCATCTAGGAAAAGAAGTGGTGATGTGAAACCCTTCTCATTTCCGGAAAGTACCGACAACATAATGGAGAGAACAACCTAACCCAGAGGAAGAAGGCGGGCACCAACCAGCGTCCCTCAGTCAAGAGCCAGGAACGAGCGATGCCACATCCCAGATAAAGTGCTGGTGCCTAACTGAGAAGAAGAGCCTCTCGTGGGTCTGAACGCGATAGGACCACCGGGGAGATCCCACACGTGTACCAACTCCGAAAGAAACCACAATTCTCGACCCGGCTGCAAGGGTACATCTTGTAAGGGATCTGCCACCAGAGATCCTAGACAAGAGGAGCCCCAGAGATCCTAGACGAGAGGAGACGAGGTGAGAAACCGCAACGAGTCAGTGAGAGACAATATAAATGTTATGCCTAAATGTTGTAAGTTTGGGAGGAATGTGGTGTTGTCATAAGTCCTCGTCACGTGAGCAATAGGAGTTCGGCGTCATGTGACAAAACATGTTAGATTAAAGAAAGGCTTGACCCGGAGGGGGATAGCTGAGTACACCGCCAACTGTGTCGGACGCATTATTTACCACTCCGTGTTTGAATTAACCGAATGAAGGCCTGACTGCCATCCGACCTCCAAGCGTGCATGGGAGGTTGGATAAAACGCATCACAATGCCTTCAAAAACATTCCAAAAATGTACACCTTGTTGCCACCTTTTAAAAATAATTGCACTACATAAAAATAATAACATGGAAACATGTTCAGGGGGGTTTAGGGAGTAGGAGGGGATGTTTGCCTTGGCCCCTAGGTGGAGATCCTCCCTGCTGCCTCACATTGTGTCCCAAACTTCCAAAATGCTCTCAAATGCAGGAGAATATGTGGCAGAGAGGACTCCACCCCGTGATCCGTGTGATGAAAGTAGATGCATGGGGCGCTGCAGAGACTGAGAATTGGAGGAAGGTTAGGCAGAAAGCAGCAGGTGTTCATATCTGGCAACCACTGAAGTTCAGGGGAGGTTTTGGGAGCGGGTTGGGAGGGGGTTGCCCGTGGCTTGTGTAAAATCACAAATGGGACAGAGCAGAGCCATAACACTGACATGTTCTCTCCCTAGAGAACTACAAACAACTGTGCCCTCCAGGAAATATTTATAATAATGAATTGCTCACTTTCAGAACCGGGCGCAAAGTCTCAAAGAGCTTCAAAACGCAACCCTGTGATTGGGCAATTGCTAAGAAGCAATTTAACGACCAGAACCTCACTTCCCTATAACCCTTCTGACATTCACAGGGACAAGGGCAGCCTATTCTGAAACCTTTTCTCAGGGGTAAAACTCATCACGGGTCAGACCAATCAAGAAGTAAATTGCAGCCCTAAAACCAGTTGCATTGGTGTCTTAGAATACACTACTTCTGTTTATTTTTTCCATCGTCGTCGTATTGTGTTTTACTGTTTTGATTCTGCTAGACATGTTTAATTCAGCAAACTGTTTCTATGACATTAATGAATTACTGTACATTTCTAAATGAAGCATTAAATGAAGTTGCTTGCTCTACACTTACGGGAGTTGTTATTAGCAATTGACCATTAGCAGGGTTGCATTTTGAAGCCCTTGCAGCCTTTTTGCCCGGTTCTGAAAGTGAGCAATTCATTAATATAAATAATTCCTGGTGTGAACTTATTTTACTCGGTTGGCTTCCCCCCACAGGACAGAATTTGCTGTCAATGGTCGTCTCCAATTGTCCCGCAGAACACAAACTTGCAGTTGCAAACCGGGTCATCATCTTGGAGTGGCAGAGGGGATTTATTTCAACTGAGTGGGCCATTACACAGCGGAAAGGCCCAAAGAGAATTCTTGGGACGACATGCTGAAGACGGACCACAGGACGCAGGGTGAAACCTTTTGAAGTCGCTCACTGTTCTCCATTCTGAGTTATCTGTACATGCATGCGACCCACAATTAGCTTCTAAAGGGGTGACAGCGAACCTGGAAGATTTGTCTGGCAGAGTGGCAAACTTAGTCAGTAGGTGGTTTAGAGCCAGAGGCGTAGACAGGGTAAGGCCTGAGTGGGCAAGACCCACCCAAACTCTGTCAATGCCCACTCAGCAGCGATGTGTGGGCATTTACAGATGTTAAAGTCTCTGTGGCAGACCCAACTACATTAGCTCCAGGACCCACTTGTTAGACAATCCTGGCTATGCCTTTGTTTAGAGTTCATAATGTCCAACAAATATTTTGCCAGTGAGAGAATTCTGAAGCTGAGGAAAATGTGTAAAATCTGAACAGGGGCACTCAAATTCACATATTGCTGGATGCGTAGCCAAATCCGGTAAACGTTCTTGATTTGCTGGCTGACGACCAAAGAGTAGGGGCTGGTCACTGATTAGACATGCCTACAGACTGTACATGATGATCGAACCATGGAACATTGTGAGGCGGAGCAGCGGTGGCGTGGTTCCGGTTTACCAATTTGAAGGCTAGCCTGATATTGGCTGCCATCATTCAAAAGGAGGTGCTGATGTGTGGTCATGGACAGCTGATGTTCTCCTTTCTAAATATTGAGACTCCCACCCATAAGAAGGACCTTTTAGAGATAAAGAAAGAGTTACTTGAGAGGGGAATTGTGGTGGCAGGGGAAGCCCAGCACATTTGGCAAAGAGAGTGCTGCCAGGGATGAGCAAATAGCTTAAGGTGACAACTGTAGAGTTTTAAGCAAGTGTTGGGGTTTATTCTGTCTGAGGGGGGCTTGTCCTGGAAGCCGATGTTTGAGATATGAAAAAATGGCTCCCCGGAAGGAGGGTTTGTGTTAATGGCACTGAGCTCATCAACAGCAAATAAAGAATGTTCTGAAATAGTTATTTCATGTCTGCTTCAGAGCTTTTCATCGCTTCCTTTTCTTGTTATTTCTCCCCCAATGCCCCAATCCCCCCCGCTCTTTTGGGCCACTGAGTTTTCATTTTTATAAAGTAAGAGGTTGGTGGGCATTAAATTAGGTTTTAGGGTATTTGACTGCTCTGAGTGCAGAATTCATTTGTACTCTTGGCTTCTGTGTCGGATTTTCAATAAAAAAATGTTACCAAGATAATGTTCAAAATGTAAAATAACAGCGATTCTTATGCAAAACGTTATTGATGAAATGCAATATACAATATATTTATACAAGCATCTTTTTGCACATTCGAGACACTGCAGGTGCATTTTGTACTGTCCCCGCAAATTGCTTGCATATGGAAATTCAAATAGAATTACCAGTGAGATAGCTCAGTCTGTGAAGTGCTCTCAGCTGGGATCGGTATGTGACCTGCAGGTTGCAGGTTTGGATCCTAGCAAAGTGAACTCAGTCTTTCAATCTTCCAAAAGTCATAAAAGCGGTACCAATGAAAAACGCTCAGTGAATTTATTCATGCCCATGTCGACCAGGAAGAAAAGCAGTATAGAAATGACTTCTTTTTTTGTGAAACAGTGGGTTTTACCTATTGTAGGTGTGTCCCTGATTTTCATTTCCTGCCCATTGCCTGCCCTGCCATTGCATCCATTTACAAAAGTACAACTCCTCCTGTCCATAGAAGACATAATGATGATGATTGTTTTGTTTATAATTGTAAGTTCTCAGATGAGAAGCTCACAGCCCTGGTAGGGTAATTGTGAAGAAGAAGGCGTGCCTCTTTGGATAACTCATGATGATTACAGCGCATGTGGGCGCCCATTTTCAACACAATCAAGGCAGTGTGAATCATCTCAGTATCAGTGGAATGACCACAAAATGTGGATATCTTGCATGGCTGCAAAAGATCAAAGGGAGCCCTTTGACACAGGAGGTGGTTTATCACTATGCCTTCAGATAAAGGCTTTAGAGGAGAGGACCGTAACTATATTTGATCTTGGAAGCATCAACGGAGATTGATGCTTGGAGCTAAACAAGGTGAGTGCATGCAAACATCACCACCTCACCTGGCACACACCGAATGCATGTACATTTAGTTTGCTCACATGTATGATTCGTAGGCCCACTGACACTGTGCTACCTCTTTCAAGCACCACACAGGGGAATCATTGTGAAAGCATTCAGGCTGGAGGCAGATTAAATGGATAAACAATATGGTTGCCCTGAAAGCAGCTGGCTCTTCATAATCCTACCATCCCACCAACAGTATCTACAACCCCCTGTCACATTGGGTAGCTGCTTCAAGCATTGTCATGGTCCTGCCGCACATGCGACTGTGTGGCATAATGTGGGAATGCAGGAAGCTACTGGAGGGGCTGGACGGGCTGCACAGGGCACCAGTAGACCCAGACAATAACATGGTGCTTGCTAACAGAACCCCTCCTCCCTTACCTCCAAGCATGCCACCGGTTATCGAGTCATTGTAAAAACTGAAAAACCGATTGCAGGGAACACATCACACGGCTGGCTTGCTGGAGGCACAGAATGGAGAGAAGTCGGGGGCTATGAACCGTTTGACACAATTCCTAAAGCATCACATGCAGGCAGCTCGACAGATGGGGTGTCATGTCGGCGCAGGTATGGGAAGAAGGTGCGGAAAGTGAGGAAAAAAACTGCCCTGGACAATGGGGCAGTTGCATGTGCTGAGATGGCAACTCCACATACAATCCAAAGCTCAGACTGAAATCAATGCAACCCAAACTGACATTCAGTGTTTCTAGCCTGGCTTCAAGGCATGACTAAAGCCCCAGTTTCCCCTTCATAGAGAACACAAAGTACTGCACATGCACCCTATAGCACGTGGGTGCTTTTATGCCCTTACTTAGTAGACGTATATTCAATGCCAGTGGGACAGAAGGCAAGTCATGGATTACTTAATTTTGATTTTTGAGTGGCAGGGGACATGCATCTCCCACCTCGCCATCTGCTTTAAAATGTCTCTTCATCTCAGCTTTTTCCTGACAGATCCATTTGAAGAGATGGTAGGATTTAAGACTTGGCCATTCCTTATGCCACCGAGCACAGATGGCTCTGCCCGATAGCCATTGGAATAGGGCAGTGGGGACTGTTGGGTTTAGGGTTTTGAATAGCACCCTCATGTCTTAAAATTAGAAATGTGAAATAACCAGTTACTAGGCATTTTATTGAACAAAGACATCAACTGGACCAGACGCAATTTAAAATCTTAGATGTTGTACAATTAAAGCCACCAAACAATAACATGATACAGTTACTAAATCAAAGGAAAGCTTTTTGGATAGACAATCTTGATGCAGTAATATTGGGTTGAATGAACAAAGAATGTTGCGCACAATGTTTCCTGTAAAAATGTCATGCTGCAGACCAGTATCTTCTTACATGATGTGCATGGAAATATTTGTTGGGAGATGTGTTTCATGCATAATCCATATTTTGCAAACATCTTCTGTTTCTTCATAATTCAGAGATAGCACTGTTGAAGAACTTGCCATTAACTGGATAGCGATGAGCCACCCTGATGATGTTCCCTAATGAATGAACATTGATTATGTTCTACTAGAGATTAAACATCTATTTGGAATGATATTGTAAGTAGTCCAGGAGTCTAATGGAATGTATTGTAGTTACCCAGTCAGGAAAATGCATTCATTAAGTAAGCATTGTTTTTGTTGCAATTTTGATTTACATAACTCTTGTTAGATATGAAATGTGAAAAAGAAAACACAAAAGATCAAGATGTGACTCGCCTCATATTAACATATGGTGCATCGGCTGTACCTGTCAGGAACTTCCTCAAGAGACATTGGAAGGGTCTTATGGTGGACGCAGATCTAGATCTAAATCAAGCTTTGGGGATCCGCCCCGACATCAGCTTCCAAAAATGCAAATCTATCAAAGACACACTAGTTAGCGGTTTCATGGCAAACGAAAATAAAAATAGGAGAAATACATGGTTGGACAAAGTGACTATGGGATTTCATAAGTGCAGCAGATGCAAAATCTACAAATTTGCTTGTGACTGTACCTCATATCAGCATCCGGTCTTGAATACTGACTACCATAGAAATTAACAGCAAGATTACATGCAAATCAGACTTTGTGTTATATGTACTTAGATGTCCTTGCAATAAGTGGTACATCAGAAGCACAAAATGCAAGCTAAAGTTGCACATTTTACAGCATGTCTGGGCAATTAAAAATAAGGACCCTACATATCCCATGGCAAAACACTTTGGAGAAAAGCATGATGGAACATTGGAGGGCTTTTCCTTCTTTGGGCTGCACAGAAATGTCCAAGGACACAGAGCTGGCCGCAGGGAACCGTTGCTATGACAACAAGAAACCAGATATATCATCGACTTTGAAACAAAGAATCTATAGGACACAAGGTGGATGAAGAGTTATACACCTTTTAGGTGTATGAAGGATTTGTGAGGGTGTCTTAGAGCAGGAATTTGGCCAGAGATCCCCCAGCCTAGATTACTAACCTCACACCACACAGTAAATTACACTCTTCTCCAAATTGTATGAAGATATTTCTCTTCCGTCATGTATTAGACAAGCTGACAGGTTGTGTACTTTTAAACTGTGAACGGACACAGTATTTTGAAAAATTATTGATATGTAATTGTTGGTGCGTTTTTGTAAGATTGCTACTGTGAGTGTTTTTTTCTTTTCTATTTTTCTTATTGGAAGTTTATTCAATAGATTTTTAACAATTGTCCACCCATAGGTACAACAAATCGCACCCACATGTAGAAGAGGAAAGAGTAAGCACACAGAGAGGACGTCTACTTGATTAACATGCAGTCCATAGATATAGTGATCAGCACAGACAGTGCAGGGCTGAGTAAAAATAAGGCACATTGGTATTAGATTTCTTAAAGAACAGGTAATCAAAATTCTTTCCCCTTCACAATAGAGAAAGCCTATGTGAATAGTGCAATTGCAGTCATCAGTTAAGCTCTGTTGAATTAAATGGGCGTGATACAATATTAGGATTTATAAAACTAACATGCTGGAACATTATGATAAAATGCACTATGCACATTTATTTATTTATTTCCTATTTGTAGAGCGCACTACAGCCCACAGGCAACGAAGGCTATAAGGACATTTTAAGAAGGCTTGCTTGCGGGTTACAATAAACGGCCCAAGTAGGTATGCTTAAATCCATTCACTTAGATACATTAGATTGGTTACAGATGATACACAATGAGTGTTACAGTTGATTACTCATACTCTTGTCTAGGTAGCATATGGCAAAACAGATAATATCATATACATGGTGACACAATAGTAGTGCAGACCTAGTGTGAAGTGCTCTTTAGACGAAGAGCTGGGTTTTTAAGGCCTTGCGGAAGGCTGTGTGTGAGTCGATTGATCTAATCTGAGCTGGGAGGTTGTTCCATAAGGTTGCCGCCATAGTGGGGAAGCTGGTGCCTCCTGCACGCACTCTGCGCGTGTGTGGGACAGTGATGCGGTTAGCATAGGCTGCCCTTGAAGGTTTGTCGACTGTTTGTTTGGTGATCCTTTGTGTCAGATAGGGAGGGGCCTGATCATGAAGACCCTTATGTGTAAGGGCCAACATTTTGAAGACCACCCTTTCCTTGATGGAGAGCCAATGTACCTGCCTCCTGATCCCTGATATGTGTTCCTTGCGCAAGGTGTCTGTAGCAGCCCTTAAGGCATTATTTTGGGCAATCTGGAGTTTGGCAAGGTTTTTTGTGGGAGGTTCCATTATAGAACATACATGCAAAAAAGCTATAACCTTTTTGTAAGAAGCCCAACAGGATACACCATGTATATTCGATGCAACGCACCTAGGAGCCATCATTTGTTATTATGCACTAAGCACTTTCTAAAGTGCTTAGTGCAATTGAGATTAGACTCAAGGCATACATGACATCCAGTTAAACTTACTTGTCATGATATTAATATGCAAAAGTATCTGGCACTAAGCACCTTAGAGCATACATCATTTACATGCAGCGTGCATCATCTAGCGAGCAGCACTACACACTGCAGAGTATAGACCTGCAACAGGCTTACACAGAAGTGGAAATTCGTCCCATGACGATGCATAATGTGTCATCGCACGCAAAGCATTTAGGAGTTAACATCTGTCACCATGCACACAGTACTTTGGAGTGCGCATCGAGACAAAATATAAGGCACACAATTAAGTGAGCCACAACTTAATTGTTTAGACACCCACATGTAATACAGTGGGGTACCACGCACTTTAGGATGCTTATCAGTTTAAATGCGGTAAGCAGGATCTAGTGATCCACATGGTAGTGCAAAATATATAACGTGACATCGAAGAGCACTATGTACTTTAAAGCATTAACTGCTTGACATGTAGAAAGTAGAGTGAGCCTCATGTGAGGTCAATTCATTTAAGTCCATGGCAATATGCTTTTTAGAACCATGACATGGTTCATTATGCACTATGCACACGCAGTACAGAGCAGGTCCACAACCAGGAAATCTAAATATTGTGCCATATGGATAGCCGGAAATGCATAATAGTGTGCAGGAAACAACACCATACAGTATAGGATTTCCTGCTGCACAAACGTTTTAACTGTCTATGCAAATGGGCTGGATGATCTTTTTTACTTTTATTTAAAAAGTTCAAAATGGCAGAAACATTTAGCATTCATTATTCTGCGCAGGTCCATTTATCAGCACCACAACATATAGAGCAAGGCAGAAACACAATAGACATTAACGTAGGACTGTGCCTGCCCAGAGTGAAAGGCAAACCCTATTCTCTTCTTACCATTTTAGAATCATGTGTACTTAGAAAAGGGGTGGACACATTGGGTTAAAATCATGTAACCAAGCAAGTAGGTATTGCGATACGTGTCATTTTCTTGCCACTGCCTCCCTGACCATTTTTGGAGGAGCACAGAACTATTTTACCTTTTTGATAGCCTTTAATAAAGAAGCCATTTTAAATTCTAATTTGTGGACGCTGGAGATTTCTTTGGGACTGTGAACTGTCATTGCAATATTTTCTGACCCAGAGTGAGACTCGAGTTAGCCAGTGTGCATACACCGTCGGAGATTGGACATTTTGTAGATATGTATGATAATTGTAATGTACATACGTATGTGTACGCTTGTTATTGGCATTATATATACTTTTTAATAGATGTGAAGATACAGGGTGTTGTCTCTCCTCACTCAGCACACGTACATTTCTTTTGTAGACTTTCATTTTATTTAATTTCTTCAATTGAAATATTTTTTTAAAATATGTATATTATTGACAGTATGCATTTCATTTTGTAGGCGGGTTGGTTAGGATTATTTGTGTAAAGAGATACAAATTGCATTACATGCATACACACCTAATAAGTATGCCAATATGTGTTCCCATCCGGATTGTTTGTTTCCATGTGTTTCTCAGCACAGTAGCATCATCACACAGCGTATTGACGTTAATGCCTCAACACACTTTTTCACAAAACCCATTTTCATTTCTGGAAATTTGCCGGTGATTTCTCTACATTTGTCAAACTGGAACACTATGTTGTTATCACCTGGAATGATTATCATGATGCAACAAGTCAATATTCTTATGTCTTTTGGTCAAAGCTATTAACGCTTCGTTTTAGCATTTCATTACACAGATGTGATATGTAAAGAGTGTTTTACATTTTTATATAGTGAAAGACTTTCAAAAGCCAGGCAACAATATTTAGAATTTGTAAGGCATACCACCTTGATAGTTAACAAGCTATTTTGTTATATATGTTGCAATTTGGCAAATGTTGGTATTGATACGCACATTTTATATGTATTATTGTATATTTTCATATCTTTTTTTCTATATTACTGTTTCTTTTGAATCCTTATAGTGTTGCTTAAATCTTTCTGTGTTTCTCTATGGGCAGGTATGGTACATTTAAACAAAACATTTTGTTTCTTATTGGTATGTCTTTATTTAGATAGGGATATTTTTTCACTATTTAATTACTAGAATTACCAGGCTTTCTTATCTTTTTTTAGTTAAATAGTTTTTATTAAGATATTAATATATAAACAACAACATAAAGAGATTCTACGCCTTTCCCTGCAGAAGGCTCCTCAGATCGGAAATGCATGGATCAGTTTGTCTGTACTGGATTGGACATTTCTGTGAAATATATATATATGATGAACTTTCCTGAGGATTAAATGTTGTGAATCATGTTTACTATTTCTGGAAAGACCATTCGAAAATATCAGCATTTTCTGTGACATTTGCCACGTGGACCTTTCCAGTACTATGGACGATATTCGATGGCTATTCTTTGACTTCACTAGTCTCACAGTGCAAACAAGGCCATTGGGATTGGTCAAATAAATTGCACCTTCATATATGGTACATTATTGTATGTTATGATGCCCAATGTATATTCATATTTTGGACAGGAAACAGCTGCTTGCTGTAGGTCATAGATGGACAAATGCAATTCATGGCATGGCTCTAAGGAAAGCGAAATGCCCCCCAAAAATCACTCACATTCACATGCACTCCACAACATTTTGTGTTGTGTTTAGCTGTCTGCACCATGCTTATTTGAATGATGAAGGGTACACATAGCCCTGATTGTCTGCTATGCAAGACAATGTAGAGTGCAACAGTTTCCAATTGGTGGACACGCACCAATCAGCTAAAACAACAAAACATGTTATGACATGTCACTTATCTATCAATTTTGGACCAAATCACAGCAAAAGAGTAGGTATGATCCTTCGAAACAGAGCTTATGCCAAGTTTGGGCAAAGCTTTTGATGAGTTCTTGGTCTCCAGGATCCAAACTAAGTGGTTTCAAAAGTTCAATATGGTTGATCGTTTGGCTGTCTTCTTTAATATTCTTCGACCCTTTTTGATCTGTTGAGAAATAAAAGAAACACTAGCGGTCATATTTGTCAAATAATCATGCATCTCATCCCTAATGTTTTTGCTACACTATGGACATCAGTTTTTATTTGAGTGGGAGGAGTAAGAGGTACTCTCATGTGGCATCCAGTCACCAACTCATGTGAAGTCAGGTGGTGAGCTGAGCCAGGCTGGTTTCTCAATGAAAATAGGGCGAGGGGTAGCCATTCCTTCTACAAAGTCATCTTTATCTTGGCTGTCCTCTCTTTGAGGAGTCTGTTTAAATGTTTATAAATACCATTCGCCTGTGGGGGTGATAAGCAGATGAAAATATATGCTTTATGCCTAATAAGTGTTATCTGTTCAAACACCTCATTTACAAAATGCGGCCCATTTTCACACTGCAGGACTTCGCATACGCCCCATCTAAGAAATACCTCACATACGAGAAACTTGGCAGCACATGTGGAATTGGGGAACGGGCATGGACCTGCTTCAATCCATTGAGAAAAAAGACATGCTACTACTGACATGTAACTGTAGCCATTGCATGTTTGCCACATATCCAAATAATCTATATGCAGATGCTGAAAAGGACCATTGGGATGGGGTATTGCTCCTCTCACTGTTTGCAAGGTGTGCCCTGCTGTGAATTTCTGACAGACAATACAGTTCACAAGAAATTGTGCAATGTGTTCTAACACATTTGGTGAAAACCAGTCTTCTGTGATCATAGCCGCAAGACTCTCTCTGGTTAAATGTGCAGGATAGCGAAGCTGATCCAGTGCAACTTTCAATAATGTTAGAGACATAACTGGCTTTCCAGCAGTATCTTGTGTCTATGTAGCCTCAGTGGGGGATAAAGAACCCCTTGTCTTTTCCATAAATCACGTTCTTCCTGTCGAGCTTGATCTTGCAGCTCAATTAACTGTACAATGGATAACATATTAAAGCCTTCTTTCATCATCACGCATCGTTCTGACATTTGCTTAACACCTTCTACTTCAAAATTAGAAATATTGGGAAAAAATGCTGTGCTTTTTTCTTCAATGTCTACGGCTTCGTTATAGCTAGAATTCATGTCTGCCCTCTTAGTATGGACTGAGCACTTCCTCACGGCAATAGCCAATGGGACCTTTAGTACCTTAATATGTTTATCCAATAAGGCACATGTGGTACTGGAGTGCCGTCTGCATGGAGGAAGCCCCTCATTTTCCAGTGTGACATTCGTGCATGTACAGTTGACATCACATAGGCAGAGTCAGAGTACACTGTCACTTCCTCATATCACTTGAGTGCGGCAATAAGCACCACTAATTCTGCCCCCTGTGTTGAACAATGTGAAGGCAATCTTGCACTTGTCACTATTTCAAATTCACCATTCTGTTTTAACGTCACTACTGCTGATCCCGTATGTCTTTCTCTTGTCGTTTGATCAATTTTTGAAGAACCATCAATTAATAGAATTTCCCCTCTCCTAGAGTGTTTTCTTTAACATGTGGAATATTGTCATACAACTGTGTATGTTGTGCACTCATGTACATACTCCTCCTTTTCTAATGGTTCTGCTATAAACATTGCTGGATTCACTACTGTTGACGCCCTTTGAGTAGTCAACATGTTTTTAGGTTTCCGCAAAATGACGAATAAAGAATGCTCGACAAATAACGTCATTGAGCACCCCATTGTAACATTTGCAGCCTTTTCAATTGCGCAAGTAGCTGCAGCTAATGCTTGTTCGCAGGGATAATACCCTATACTTACTTGGTCTAAAATCTCACTGTAATAGGCTGATGGTTTATGTCCATGTCCTAATGTTGTCTTCTGTGTAAGGACTGCTGTCCTCACCACTGATTTTAAATGTGAGAATAAAGAAAACTTCTCATTGTAGTCTAGATTCCCTAACACAGGAGCTGTAGAAATGACCCTTTTTAACTCTTCAAATCTTCTCGTCATTTCGTCTGTCCATATCATCTCACTTTTACTTGTCTGTGCTTCTTTAAGCTCTTTTAAAAGCGGTCGAATATATGTACTGTAATCCAAAACACAGGACCTACATTAATTGCAGAGGCCTAAAAATGTCTACATTTCCCTCACTGTCTCAGGTCTTAAAGTTTCATAATTGCTTCTTCTCTCTCAGGTGTTACTTTTCTCCCTTCTTTAGAGATTTGCTGCCCTATTTACAGGACCTTTTGCTGACAATACTGCAGTTTCGCCTTGTCTTTCTTGTATCCTTTTCCGGAAAATACTGTAATTAACTGGACTGAATCTTCTCTGCATTTTTCTTCCTTCTCACTACACACTGATGTGTAATCTTTGCACCAAATTATTGTGCTCTTAAGTGGTATGTTTCTTAGGTCCATCGGAAGGACCCTATTAAAGATTGATGGGGACTCACAGTATCCCTATGGCAATCTTGTATGTTTCCATCGCTGGTTTCTATACGACAATGGGGTGATATCTTGGGAGTCCTCATGAAGGGGAATTGAAATGAAGGTATTTTTTAAATCTAACACTGTAAAATTATTTAGCTTTAGCTTGGATATTACATAATATTGTAGCTGGATTCGGAACCAGAGGAAACTCTGCTTCAACAATATTGTTAAGGGGACACAGATCCTGAATAAATCTCTGCAGCCCCTTTGTTGATTTCTTTACTGGTTACACAGCTGTGTTAAATGGGGAATCTGATGGTACCACTATTCCCTGCTGTATCAAAGTGGAAATGTTTTCAAATACAACTTCATCTGCTTCTCTGGACATGGGATACTGTTTTGCTCATGGCAGAACTGCTCTTGGCTTAAGCTTTATTTTATCTGCTTCTGCTCCGCTCAGTAGACCGTTGTCATATGGACTTTTGGTCCATAAAATACTTGCACTCTCTCTAGGTCACACTGGAAACATTATGGTTTCTTTCTTACCAGTGCCCTTCTCTGTGGTATTTCCTTGTTCTCCATTTTCATCCAATAAGGGAGACTTATGAAAAATACTAATTCATCATCTGAATTTACATCTCTGATCAACTCCTCTTCTGTCAAACCTTTTAGTCAATACCCTTCAACAAGAGCTATTACTGTTCTCCATGCTCTTCCTTTGTCATCTGTTCCATGAACAATCACCCTTTCTGTTCTATCAGTTCCTCCGGTTCTATTGGAAAAACCTGTCCTTCCTCATCACCCATAGGTACTTCTGGACTAATGAACAATTTGTTAGGTACCCTCAGCAATTTAGCCCCCAATCCAGGAAGCCAGGTCAACCAAATGTTTACTACAATCAAAAATACTTCTGGATCTAAATGGTCACATCTTAATGTATTTTGTCCTGTAAATGCTATTATAACTTCTCTTTCATTCATCTAATGTATCCCTGGAGTAGAACATATTATCCCTGTGTCAGTAAAAGATATTGTCATATTAAGTTTTGCCATCAAGTAACACCCTAATATGTTAACTGGTGTCTGTCGAGAATACAATAATGACATAGAAACGTCATGTTCTCCTAATGAAATTGGTAATTCATCAGTAAATGGAACCAAACCCATAGCCCCAGAGAATCCCTGCGCATTCATGGCAATGCCAGACATTGTATACTTTCCCTCTCAAACACAAGAGCAGTTTGTTTCTGTGTCGAAAAGGAACGCAAATTCTTGCCTCCTATCGTTACACTGATCCTCGGTTCCTCTTGGGGGTCTGGTGTCACAGATAGTACTGAACACATCAGGTCACTATGTGGGCTTTCCTATTGTGGATATAAATTCATCCCTGTGGTCGTAAAAGAATTCCCTCCCACTACTGTCACACTCGCTATCCTGCGTGTAGGTGTTTGTGGGTCTCCTGTATGTGCCTTCCTTTGTGGCATTGTCACCTGTTGCATCCGAGTGTACTGTTGGGTCTGTACCTGTGTTTGCATAGGGTGCTTGCTGTGGTTGCCCTTGTGGTGACTGTGATTGCAGCGGAATCTGCTGCGTTTGGGTGCATGGGTGCATTTGTCTGATAATGTCAGGTTTCCCTCCAGTATTCATGCTAGAAAAGACTCAGGATCACAAGCCCTTTTGAGACAATGGAGGATAGCAGATTACAAGGACAGTGAGTAATTATTGTTTCGGGGTGGCAGTCATGTTTCTCTTTCTTTCCTTAACAAGGCTCCTTAGGAGACTGGTGTGATCCCAGCCCAAGATGGTGGAAATGCTTTTTAGAGCTCATTGGCTGAGCTGGAAGTGTGAGGTAGTGTGGAATTGCAAAATAATTCTAAACTGCCTTTCATTCAGATCATGACAAGGCGAAGGTCCTGGTTTGCTGAGCTCCAGAGTTCATCTTAAAGAAACTTAATGACAATCATCTAAGTATTCCTGAGAAGGTGTTGAGACAGAAGAAGAATGAGAATGGGCCTCGTTAGGAGTTTGGCGTAGCCTTGCAGAAGGCTGCCGCCAAACACCCGAAAATATCTGGAACCTGTGAATGGACAATTACCGGGGTATTCCAGCCCCGCCGGACCCGGTAATTGTCCTTTCGCAGGTGCCAGAACTGGTACATTCCCCTTCCCGTTTGAGCCCCATAGGGCTCAATGGGAATAGGAATGCCTGTAGCACTGGCACGGTTCATTACCATGCTGGTGCTACAGGCGTGCTGTGCTCGCGGGTGCCTTTCATTCCACCAGGTCAGACCTGGCGAAATGGGAGGCCCAGCGAGCACAACTTGGAGTCTGCCGGTCCAGATACAACTGTACTGGCAAGCTTACCGGTACCGTTGTATCTGGACCGGCAGGCTTGTAATGATGCCCAATGTCAGCTAGAGCAACTGAACTGAGCTAAGTGCAAGTTTCAATATGTGTAAATACTGGAATATATGCAGTTTTAATAATCTCCTGAGAAGAGTTTTTGTTGTCTGCAAAAGAAAAGTTTAAAGTAAAGTTTATGCTATAAAATCCATTTTATTTCTAAATAAGAAAAGGGAGAAAGGTTACAGCTGTTGATCTGTTGAGCACGAGCAGGTGCGTGATACTAACACAAGAGCGCAAGCGAACAAGTTGAGAATCGCATTACTTTTCTTACGCTCAGTGTAGGTACAAGAGTAAAGGACCCTAATGCATGCATGCTCATATCCCTGCAACGTATGAAGGCCGCGTTGTGTTCGGGAAGGAAATATTAATGAGATGCGCATTGAGTTTCCTGTCAGCGTGGATGAAATAGCTTTGGTTCAGCAGTAGGAGTGACAGTTATCAACTGAGGCGCGGAGCCGAAATCTTCAGTAGCGTGTGTCATCTATACCAGCGCGTATAACGGGAGTGAAGGTGAATGGCTCAGAGTAAACAGAGACTTGAAACTAAAAGGAGAAACACACATTTAAAGCGATCATCTGTTAAAGGACATGTATTTGAACTAAAAGGCAGTGCAGTTGGAGGCACCTATGAGACAAGAGGTCTCAGTGTATATAGTTAGTTTTAGGAGCAACTTGAAAATCTGAGCTGAGAAGTTGGTTACCAGTGCTAAGTTGTGGTAGTTTGAGTTAAGAGCTGCACACAAGAGACTTGAGTAAAGAAGCTAAGTGTGTCAAGGTCTTTTAAAGGCACCAGCAGTTTGAAGAAATAGAAGAACTTGAGTAAAGAGTTACCTATTGAACAGAAAATAAAAAAAAGACTTTCAGCTCCAAGCAAAGGTTTTTCAGGTACTTATTTATTTAGGGACATTAAAGGAAATTAATTAGAAGCGTTGGTGGGAGTTTGGAGACTACTGAGTATGTATTCTCAATTGCAGGTCAGCACAGACTTCAGACTGAGGCAGTGAACAGCAGAGACCTGATTTTGTATTTTATCCACTTCCCTTTTCCCCCAGGGTTGTCAGTCCAGTAATTACAAAATCTAAGATTGCTGAACAGGCGAGTCTATGGGGTCTGGTGAGTTCAACATCCACTCCTGCAGGAATCAAGAGCTGGAACCTGATAGATAATGTGAGTGATCTTGGGTAGTTCTGTATTATCTTGGGTGATCGTGGGTGATTCTGTATTATAGGGTTGAATGTAGACCGTACCCCCTCTGCTGCATGCCCCCTCTACTTATACAGGTTTGGGCAAGATGTCCCACCTTCCCACAATTCCAACACTATTGTGGCTATTCTCCATTAAATCTCCCCCACCCCTTAAGGGTTTTGAAATCCACCTCCTCATCCTCTAGGTCCATTCCCTCTACCACATGGCCATAAATTGTACACGCCCTCATCTATGGGGTACCCTACATTGATTGGCTGTGTAGGCGGTAACTCTTGTGTAACCACACTTCACAGGTCTTCAGTACTGCTCCTTCTTTAGAGAACTTTGCCAATTTCTTCTCATCTAACTTTTCTTCCTCAAGCTTCATGTGCTCAGCTTTTATCTTATTCTTCTCTTGTAACAATTGACAATGAAGTACAATCGTCAACTGTATTTCTGGCCATGGCTTCGCTTCCATCCCTACCTGTTTTTTCATCTACCTTTGCACTGGCTCGGGCAGTACCTGACATAAAATATGATCAAATAATGCTACAGTTTTATCCCACAGTTCCCTCGTCTCAAGATGCCAATGTTTTTGAATATATAAGCAAAAAACAACACTGTGTGCCAGTATCAATGCGCTTTTACGAGGAATGATTGTGTCAACATATAATGGTGTCCATATTGTCTCATAACTAAACCATTGGTTGGTTAGATAAGTGAGAGGTTTTTATTAGTAACTTGATTGGACAAATCATTAGAGCTTTCACCACAATTTGCTCATTTGCTAACGTGTTTTGACCTTTGTGGTCTTTATCAAGGCAAAATTGAAACATTTGCAAGCTATGTTTCCAATGTTATCCATCCGAATATATTGTCAGCATTTATGTGTCACCATTGAGTACATGAAAACCAATAATGAATACATCATGTTAGCATCATACAACATCATTCAATTTGCATTATGTCACCAATACAGAAACTGAGGCAAACATAGGAGGGAAACAAAAAGTGGAGGGAAGATAATGGTAATAATTTGTTAGTTCATCCAATGTAGTAAGGTACTCACAGAACAGTGTGTCAAGAGCTCTAGACAAGACACGACCTCTACGAAGAGAGGAAATGCTACAACCTAAAAGCAAGGGCCCAGACTCCTTTGATAGGGAACCCTCTTGAGGCTACCGCATAAACATTTTGTTAGTCGTTTACTTTACCTATTCAGTATGATATTTCCTAATCTTCAGTGTGTACCTCAGTAATGTTTTCCACAAGTGTAGAAGGGGAGTGTCACCCATGATGACAAGTAATTTTTAACTGTCAATAATTTTGGGATATTTATTCTGCTACTATTTTAATCAATTGGTATTATATCAACACTATTCTTTTGTCCTTTCACAATATTTTATATACCACAACAATTCGGGCAAGCACCATCAATCGCCGTCCATTCCTCAAAAACAATTATCCAAAAACCTTTCCAAGCCTATACAATAATATTCTCTTCACTTCTTTGTTACAATTCTATCGATTCTCACTCTCCAGTTGTTTCAATATGGTTCATCTAAGAATCTTGTCTTGTTATGTTTTTTCTCAACTGTTACCCTCCTATGATTGGCACCAATCGCTTGTTTTTAGGGTTTGATAAGCAGTTAAATTATTACTATCATTCTATATTTCCAATTTATAACCTAATTTATCACAACTAATAAAAACCACGGGTCTTTTTTAACCAAATCAACTTCTTACACTAACATATTCATATTCCCAAACAAATGTGCACAACAAATTCTACGATCATCATTCTTACTTTATCTAGCAAAAGTATATTTTCTCCATTTTACCCTATTTTGGAATATGAAATGCATCCTTGAAATTGGCCTGGCCTCAGGAATCCTTATCTTAATACTTAATCTTGGAGTGTGATGCATTCCCTCCTAACATATTGAGAATAGGTATTCAAGGTATCTCTTCTCAAATCAATCCCAGCATGTTTTCCCCTTTATATATATTTACACATGCAATACAATCCCTCCCCTTTTATTTGCCACTTTTGATGCTCTACTTACGTCCGTTGCTCAGTTCGAGCCCTTCGGTATCGACTCTTCCCCAATCGACCACTTTGCCTTCAGTCCCTGGGGCACCCGTGGGGAATGGACAGGAATTTCTTCAAAGAGGCACCTGCCGATTGTCTCGATTTACATTCGTGATTTCTCTGCTCTCCACAGGAAACTGTGATCTACTGGGCTGATGGTGGAAGACATTGAAAATTCGAGAGTCTGGATCTCAACCGCCCTTACTGTTACCAAATGTACAATAGCACCTGAAGCGTTCAAAATGCCGAATGGGATTACCACAATACATTATCTCACACCCATATAACCAGACAAACTCAAAGAAAATGTCAAAATACTACTTTATTATCTGTTCAATAAAGTAGGGAAACCTGGTGAATAGATTTCAGCTCATACAGTCATAATGCTTCTCAATTACACAAAAGTTTTATACCTCAATATACGTCAGCTATGACGCCATTCTATGTGGCTAACAGTAAAAACCGATTGGGTGGAGGTATTGGTTAAGGGAAATGTATACTTATACTTTGTATAGGTGTTAGTATCATCATTGGATGCCTCCTATCTGGTAGGCACACCATGACCCACCTCTAACTACATAAAATACAGATAATCGCATAACAACAGCAGCGAACAGGCGCGTGCAACCATGTATGGTCCACCATTACATAGGCTCTCATGATTGGTTGACACTCTCTTACTAACCTTGTACATTTGGCTCGTTAGCAGCATGTAAGCAATGAAACCCAGGTGCAAGGGAACAAAATCAGACAACTGCCTTTCTTAGTTAATTAGCTCACCATCTCTCATCAGTTAGGCCCTAAGCCAATGCCTCTGGTTTGTAGTTGACTTAGGTGACTGTCCTATTCCTCAGAACTTTAAAGGGAATGAAGGTACATTGCTATCTTCATTTGGAGCCTTATGAATAGGCCTTGGTTTCCAGTTTTGAATCACATGTGAGGAGACCATGATTTTGTAAATTTTTCCCTTCCATTTAATATTATTTGATTCAATTATATTAGGTGCTATTAATCTAAAAGAAATATGTCCTGCTTATGTAGCTTATCCTTTTCGGCTCCTTTCAGGCTTTGAAGTTGCTTCTGAGCCAAGCAAACACTCTCTGTTTTTGCACAAATCTATATTCCAGTGCCTATCAGCTCTGCAAGATTGGTCTTTCTCTTCTCAAGGTTTCTTGCTTACTGTTACACATTGCCGACGTCCATTATCTCAGCATGGCTGCTTTACTCGTGTACTATTTCCTACTTTAGTAAGCTTCTACGTTGTCTTATCTACCTAACATTTCTGCATATATACATCTATTACATCTCTTGTCACTTATCTTCTTGGGGTATATGGTTTTTATTCATATTTGTGTATGTTTACTTTGTCACTTCACTCACATCTTCATTCTTTAGATGTCCACACATCGATTTCAGGGCGTCTACATATTTTCTCTTCTTCATGACGTCACTTCACATCTGTCGACCTAAACTTATAGTTTGTCTGTATCCAGTGGTGTCTGCAGGCTCCTGTCTGCAGCATCAGTTTGGGGATACATTCAATACGGTTGTCTGAGCAAATAACGTCTCTCATATCTCTGATGTAGTATTGGGATGATACCAGGTATCCCGCACAGTGTTTTCTTATCATTCTACCAGTATGACGGAGGTGAGGGGGTGAGCTCTATAAATGACGTGTACATCTGCCTCTCTACAGATGCACCATGATATATGAATGTGTCACAAATCTAGGAGCCCTTACCCTACTCCTAGCCTAGTCCCTTGCTGCCCTCACCTCTGTACTGGACTCTTCCAAATCCTCCTACTTTACAAATATAATGTACCCTGCAAAGTTTAATCTACACTCCAACATGTGCTCACACCTCCCAAGCCAATATTCATCACCTCCTCCATTCCTACTAATAAATCTGTTCAATTATTTTCTTTTAAAAGCTTTAAAATGTGCGACACTCTTACAACCCTCTCCACCCCTCCATATGTCCACCTTCTCTCCCACCTACTACTTCCTCTTTCGACTACTTCTCGCCTACCTCTCCTATCAAATGAGGATTCTTCCTATGCAATGCCAACATTTATTGTGATAGTATCAATGAGAGGGGGCTCACCAATAGGGGGCACTAAGGCAGCACCCCACCTGCCCCCACCACCACACAACCACTACATTTTCAGTACCCTCCAGGTCCAACAAATAAAAAAAACAAAGAAGCAAAATCAAAAACAAATGTAAAAAAAATACATTTGCATTATGGAGCAAGTGATTTACACTTTCTCCATATTCATGCAAATGTATTTGCATTTGCAAAGTCTCTAAAACATTTAAATTCTCTGCAAATGCAAAGACGGTTGGTGTCCCTTTTGCTCTATACAGCACTTTGCATGGGTGAAGGTCGGTGAATAAAACACCCATGTCTTCACTCATGTACAGCTTTTTTAAAGGCATTGGGAGTCCAGAGGTGACGTTAGCCCTTCAAGATCCCACAGGGGCGCTGTTGGAAACAGCTCTGGAGGCCTCCTGAATGGCTCTCCATGCCTCCCTCTGCCTGTCTGTCTCAGGCTGGGGATGAGGTCAGAATGCTGACCCTGCCATTTTCCTGATAGAGGAATAGGCAGGAGGAGGGGTGAAGGATGTCTCCTGACCCTTGACTCTCTTACAGCAACGTGACGACATTGGAGGAAGAGGAAGAAGGCCCGGCCTTCCAGAGAAGATCACTGCCGAAACCCGCTCAGGTAAGTGTTTAAAATTAAGAAAATGTTGTGTTTGTTTGTATGTGTGTGTGTGAGAGAGAGATATTGTATTTTGAATGAGTGTGTGTGTATTGGGATGCATTTTGAAATTACAGCCCCTCCCAAACAATTCAGACTGCGGAAAATATACTAATATGAGGGGAGTGTGTAGAGGGTGGTGTAGGGGCGAGGGGGGAAACTCGTAGAGGTGACTAGCGGGAGACATACGTATTGGGGAAACTAATATAAGGAAAACAAATCATTTGCTTTGTGACAGTGTTATGTAGAATACATTGCATGTGTGTGATATCTATAACATGAACTAACACTGCATTTGAGAGTAGGGCTGAATCCTCGCAAGCTGTGTTGGAAACACAGAACAACAAAGTCCCTTTTCTTGCTTTTTTTATTACCTTCCAATTCCCAGGCACGGCAGGGAACACACACATACAAATATATCCAGCAGGAACCTTGTGCAATTAGGTAGAAATGTTCACAGCCAAATGGAAGAAGGGATGCAGCCCAGTACAAAGGCCAAACTCATGGGAGCCAGGGTCGAGGTCCTGAGCTGCCAAAACACAAGTTGAGATTTACAACACCAGAGCCCCGTGGAAAAATTGTCATTCTATTTGAACTACCAGATGCCAAGGAATAAGACTCTTAACTCCTTCATGAATTGGATGGATTAGTAAGTATTCCAGGCCTACCCCTTGGGAGGGGTAGCTGATAAAGGGGGCAGAGAACAACAAAATGGTCTGTGATTTGCGCCAGGAAGAGCAAAATGTGATGCCAACGTTTATAAGATTGCAGCGGAGATGTATGATGGGGGCACCTGCGTGTCTTGGATTCGAAGAGTTGCTTTGTTTGCAGGGATCAGCCTTACCTCAAAGTTATCTGCCAAACTCATGTCGACGGCCAGGTGCACATCACGTGATTAGGTTTCAAGACAGGGTGGTGTATTTTCAAGTCTAACCAATTACTTTACAGTAACTTGAGGTGAAGAGGCTGTTACCCACGTGTGAAAAAGATGGACGAGAAGATGATACCGCCAATCGGAAAGGGGTCTATATGTGAATATTAGCATGTAAATAGGTGGTAGCCAACGAGAGTGAGGGACACTGTATATCAAATACGTCATGAATGACGATGTCCACTGTCATAATGTGATGTTTGCTTTGATGAAGGCAGAGAGCTCTGTGGCAGTGGACTTATAATACCCTGTTGCCATTTTCCTTTTTGTTTAATACATAAAGCTCTTGTTCTTCTCGAAAAAGGGTGCACTAAGCCTTTTTCCCTACTAGTTTATTTTTTCTATGTCTGGTTGTTGTGAAGTTACCCTAGATTATTGGTGACTTCAGACTCCCACGTGAGGAGGTAAGATTCCTGGCCACACATCCAGAGGGGCCACGCCCACCTGCACTGACCAATCCCTTATACGACACCTTTGAGAGGAGCCATGTTATCAGAATTATTATCTCTTCGTTGGAGAGGGGCACTGTCCCTGGATTGTGCAGGCCAGTGAATGGACCCCATGATGGAGGACTTCGGGTGAACACGTAGATGTAAGTGCACCTTCTTCGGAGAAATAAAAGTGGGATACGGGAAGCGAGTATGCGTGTTTGTGCTTCTGTAGAGTGGTGTGTGTGGTGTGCAGGATTAACAGATGGATAGACCATGTGGCATTGTATATTAGTTCATTTGCTTTTTTATATAGAAGATTGTGGTGTAACAGGACCCTTTTCTATGTTATTAGGGAAGAAGACAGCGTTGTGTAATGAGGAAAAAATGAAATGGATAGAGGCCCTGTACATTTTATTTTAATGGACCTGGTATCTCTGTGCCCAGTGTAAGGCAGCCGTGAGAATGAGAAGTAGTTGTGGTGGAGGCCATTGTGAGCCTGGGATTTCCTCACCCAATATAGAGGGATTGGTGGAATGAAAAGGTAGTTTTATTGTGATTTTGTTGTTGTTTATTTCATTGTGGCGAGTTGAGGCCGAGGGAGGGCCTGATTTGTTGTGTGAAAAGAGGTTTGTGAGCAGTGAGTGGATGCGTGTGTGTGAGCGGAGTGTGAAAGGTTGTGAGTATTGAGGAAAGGGATGGGCATTGACGGTGGGAGAGTGGAAAAGGGGGTACGTGTATAGGGTGGGTACGCCTTTGATGTATCAGGGCATGGGTGTTGGTAACTGTGATAAGGTGCAGCTACGATGGAGCCGGCAACCCTGTTGTATTATATATGCAAAGCTCTTCCCTTGAATTGAGAACACATTCTGGTTGGCGGAAACTAAAGTAGAGATGTAAAAGCCATGCCCCAAACAGGGATCAAATAATAGAGACATATTGAGCCGTATGTACACATTTGTGGTGGCCAGGTACAAGGGGAAAACATTGAAGAATAGAAAGGAGGTGTTAAGAGTTATGGAAAATGGTGGAGGATTTGAAAGATGTTTCTATGGGTTCCCCCTAAAACGGTCAGCGAGATGTCCACCCCTTGCACCCCGATAGCCACTATTCCTTCTGTTCCGAGTGCCCATGGACCCCCCACAGTGCTTGCCCAGTGCCCACCGTTAGGTTGTTATCCTGTGCCTGCTGCGTCAGGATATACAAATTCCACATATGCTCCTTTGCCCACTACAGTCCCCACACGCCCGTACCGGCCTAATATCACAACCTCCCTAACCCTACAGCATCTGCCGCTGCGAGGGCAGAGCACCAGAACCAACCGATACAAAACCACTGAAGGAGTTGGTAGACACATTAAGGAAGGTGGAAGGAGAATTAGCCAGATTAAAGTTGTATAGGAGAGATGGGCGATGAGTACCTGTGGGAACAGATGAATGGAGATTGGGAGCTATTTTGTTTCAAATAGGCAGTACTGCTTTTAAAGATGTGCATATCGAGAAGGAGACAGAGGCGTGGAGGAAGCAGGCTGAAAGCTTGGATTATGGTACGGTCGGATGATGAGCATGACTGTGCACAAGGGGGAGATGAGGAGTGGTGGGACACTGTAGATGAGTTGGAAGAAGAGGAACAGCCACCTGGTATTTCCTCATGAGTAGAAAGCTTGCGGGGACCTAGGTTATGAAATATATATGGACTCATGGCAGTAGCTAAGAGATCAGTGATGGGAAAGAATAGAGTGGTGAAGACAGTAGGGAACAGTATCCATTATTACACAAGGGACAAGGGAGAGTGCAATATATACCATAGGCCCATATGGATACAAATAATCCATAAAGGCATCCTCGTCTTACACTGCTGGAGCAGGTAAGTGGAGATATGCTTTTGAGAAGCAAACAGCCAGTACGACCTTGGCTGTAGGTGATCTGAAAACTCTATTTGTTTCAATAGTTTACAATTCTATTTGTATAACTCATGAAACAATCCAGTAGACGCAAGTCACCAACAGTTGAAGCATTTCTCCAACACATTTTCATGATGCTTTTTGTTAGGGAGAATTCTCCAGAATGGCTGATTTCCCTTACCTACTGAGTCCCTCAGCAGCTTTGCTGGATTTCTAGGATTTATTTTTTTCACCTGTTAAGAGTGTGAGCCTTTTTTTCCCACTCTTACATGTGTTTTGCTGTGTGTTTAACGTGTTTGTGTTCATAGACTGTGGAGCCTCACCTACTCCATGGGCATCATCTTCTTACTGTATGTCACACCGCATCTTTAGTGCAGTGACACAGGGTTGTCTTTTTCAGACTTCCCACTTTAAAACTCAATTTTCTAGGACTGACTACTGTTTCCCAGAACATGTAAAGATGCCATTGACTTTATTAGTCTTTTTAAATTCACAGACTCAGTACAAACTATATTACATAGAGTACTGGAAAGGGTTAATAGTTATCCCTTTTTGTCTTTCTCTCACAGAACATTATTTCATTCCCCTTTCTTTAAGATTTGGCTGGTGGCAGTGGTATCTACCATATTTTTCCTACGGCGATCTATGAAGATAGCCTTGGTACTGTTTTAGGCTATGTTAGTAGCCTCGAACTTAAATCCGCTGGACCCCATTTACTTTTATTTGGCTCCGGCTGGGTTTATTCGACATTTCTTTTTGTAAAGGTCTTTCTCGTGTTTTACTCTGCATGCCAAACCAGGTTTGGTTCATTTTTTTGCCGTCCTTTAGCGGGCTTCTGCACAGAAGCCCTTCTTAGGCACCTGAGCGTCTAGGTAGACAGGATGTGAGGGAGGGGTTTTAGGACCCCTGCACAGGGTCTCCTTGGAGACCCAAGTCGCATTCTTGTTTGATTGGCTAGGTGATTGTCCTGCCAGGACAGCCACCCTGCTTTGTGATTGACAGCCAGTCTGTGTGAAGGGGGGAAAACTGCATAAAAACCAGGTCTCTGGGACTTGGAAGGCAGAGTTTCCACTGGATCGAGAGAACCGAAGAGAAGCTGAAGGAAGAGGACCACTACCACGACTGAAACTCCTGGTGAAGCCCTGCTGCGGGTCCGAATCTCCAAATTTCGATGACAGAGAAGATCTGCAAGGAATCTTCTTCCCTTGAGCTGGTGGGACAAACTAGTTCGCCAAACACTAAGCAAGTCCTCCCTCCCCTGGTCGAATTTGCTGTGTACCATTGCAGTGAACCGGACAGCCAGGAGGACCAGACTCTGTTTGGGTTTTAAGGAGCACACCTTTTATTTGTTGTTTTGCTCTGCTGCTGGTGTCTTCCGTGGGCAGTGCAGGACCCTCCTGTCTTCCTCCTTTGTGTCAGTCCAACAGTCGCTTCAGGACCGTGAGCCTGCAGGTTCTGCCAGGTACGTCTGCCTCAGCTACTGTTACGCTCACCTGGTATCCACAGGGACGCCACCCAGCTGGGTTGCTCACTGGTATGCTTCTCAGTTTTGCCCTGATGTGGTCTGCGGGGAAGGTTTTGCCTGAAAATACAGGAGGACTGTGTTCAAGACTGACCGACTGGGGTAAGTATCCTGCCTCCACCCCCGTATGATGTCAGTCCCTATGGTGCCCTCTCCTCACCTTGTGGTAGAATTAGGTGTGCTCTCCATCCTGCCTTCTTTGCAGGGGCGCGTTGTCTTTCATGGGTGAGTGCGGTCCATTTATTTCACTGACACCGGCCCGTTTGATATTGTTCAGGTAGGTCTTATTGCTGTTTTTTAGTTTTGTTGCTATCCTGCATGCCTTTCTTTGTTTAAAATGTCTCTTTCTTCTCCCTTGGGTATGCAGAGCTTCAGCGCGGAGAACTGGCTTGGTTGAGCCCTGCTGGTAAATGATGGCACATTAAGAGCGCTATGATGCGGTAAGTAAGCAATATGCGCAGCGCTGCAAAGTCTTGCCTTTGCTAACCTGTGTTTTCCTTCCTTGTAGGTCGCAGTGTTCTTCAGCGCGAGTGGAATGTCCGGAGTGGTGCCAGCCGAGAGGCGACCAGCCAGGTAAGCCTTTTGAGCAGTTTGTAATTTGTAAATGTCTCTACTGCTTTCTTTAATGTTGCCTCTAACTTCCTCTTTCAGGTCGTTCTGTCCGGGAGGCGTGCAGATTCGAGGAAGCTGTTCTCAGTAGCTGCGAGTGTTTAAAGATGAAGACTGCAGGTAAGATGCTGCTGCTAAAGATGTTCCTTTTGTCTCCTTGCAGGTTCTGCTTCTCTGAGGTTCGAGGGAATAGCTGGACACGGTGAGCGTCATGTTGCAAGCTGCAAAGTAACGCGAAGCGTGTTTTCTTGCTCGCGTGTGGTTTAAATAGCTCCAACAAAATAGTCCAGGTAAAGTAGTCCCTAGGCTGCTACACCCAAAACACTAGACCGCATAGCTTGGTTCTTAGGAACCAAGTATGTGGATGCCTCCATGTTGGCTGACAATACAATAAAGTAGTTCCCAAGCACATTGTTTTTCTTGGTGTATGAGCCTGGTGCCATAGGCACCAGGACTGGCCCCATGAGGGCTTTTGAAGAGGATGCCAGGGTTCCATGTAATAATGTCACCAAACAAATCTCGCCATGCAAAAATATCGCTGAAAAATTGCTGTTTTTTGTGGCGACATTATTGCATGGAGCATGCGGGGGACACCCCCGCAACCCCCAAACTTTTCATTTTTGAATTTATTTTTTGTTGCATTTTTTTTTGCCCCTGTCCCCATATATATGGTCACCCAAATAATATTGCCACGACATTTTCGCGGCGATATTATTTACGCCAACCATATATATGGTGATATTATTACCTGATACCGATACCAGGCTCTAGAGGCCCGAGTCCTGACTCCACCTGGCCAATGGGTTTGCCAGAGGGGGTTTTGGGCGAGGGTCATGACAGCACTCCCCCCGAAGGCCCCTCCCATGGTGTTCCTTCTGTCTGGCCCAGATTTGGTTGGGAAGTTCCGATGGAATTTCCTGATTAGACGTGGTGCGTGGATATTCTCACTGGGTTCCCAGGATCTATCTTGTGGTCCAAATCCTTTCCAATCAACGAGATAATATAGCTTGGTCCTAGAGTATTTAGAGTCCAAGATATCTTTGACTTAAAATTCTGGTTCTCCGTCAACAAGTATGAGTTTAGGTGGTGTCCCAATCCGTGTGCCGGGTTGCATTGGTTTCAGGAGGGACACATGGAATACCGGGTGGATGTGTAGATTAGGTGGTAAATCCAGTTTCACGGCTGCTGGGTTGATAATTGCCTTAATGGTATAGGGTCCTAAGAATCTGGGATGAAAGGTCTGGGTTCCCGTGATGGGTACGAATTTAGCGGCTAACCAAACTTTGTCTCCTACTTGATAATCAGGGGCCTTCTTCCGGTGTTGGTCGGCGAATCTCTTTTGTTTTTCTTTGGCATGAATAAGGTGTTCCTTTGCCCTTTTGAAAGCCTGACTAATGGTTGTGTGTAGAGTCTTTACCGCTGGCATTTCCAAGCTGGCTGGAAGGTCTAGTTCAGAGGTACTTGGATGTCTGCCATAAAGGGTATAGGAGAGCAAAGAATTGTTATATGCATATTCGGCTATCCATAGTAGGTCTTTCCAATTCCTTTGTTCGTGGTGCAGCATGCACCGTAAATATTGCTCGAGTGTCTGATTGGTTCTCTCGGTTTGGCCGTCCGTTTGGGGATGGTGACCGGTAGATAGCCGAACATCGATCTGCGCCATTGCACAACATTTTTTCCAGAAGTTTGAAACAAACTGGCAGCCTTGATCAGAGACCAGAACCGAAGGGACACCATCTAGCTTAACCACGCCCTCCAGGAACACTTTTGCTAAAGTGGCTGCGTCTGGGAGACCTTTGAGAGGAATAAAATGGGCCATCTTCGAGAATGAGTCCACAACTACAAGGATGGTGTTGAACCCTTGGATTGGAGGTAGATCAGTGATGAAGTCAAGGGAAAGAGTGTGCCATGGAACTGGAGGAATGTCCAATGGTTGTAGGAGACCAGATGGTTTTTGTTTCTGTGATTTATTTTGTGTGCAGACACCGCAGGACTGAATATACTGAATGATGTCCTTACGCCAGGTAGGCCACCAAAAGTTCTCTTTCACCTTAGCTAGAGTTTTGGCGATCCCAGGATGCCCTTCAATCAATGAATCATGATAGTTTGAAATAATATGCTGTTGTAATTCCTTCTTGGGTACATATAGGCGATCCCTAGAAAAGGGTATATGGTCCTTGATGGTATATTGTTCTCCTTGAGTTTGCCATGCGAGGTAGGCATCAGGATTCATTGTCTGTTGGATTTCTTTTAGTAGTTCTGCTTGTGTTAAGGCTGTCATGATACCCAAGAGTTTGTCTTCAGGTATAATAGGTACTGGGTCTGGAGTTGTATATACTATTTCATCTATGCCCATGCAAGATAAGGCATCCGCCTTTCCGTTTCTGACTCCTGGTCGAAATGTGATTACCTAATCATATTCGGCAAAGAAAAGGGCTCACTGTAATTGGCGTGAGGACTGGGCCTTGGCTGTTTTGAGATATTGCAGGTTTCGGTGGTCTGTGATGACTGTAATGGTGTGTCTGGCCCCCAGAAGGTAGTGCCTCCAGGCTTTAAAGGCGGATTTGATAGCCAGGAGTTCCTTGTTCGTTATGGCATAATTAATCTCTGGAGGTGAGAACTTTCTCAACCAGAAGGCCACAGGATGTAGCTGGCCGGTTTCCGGGTCTCTTTGTGAAAGGACAGCCCCCATTGCGAGACTGGACGCCTCAGTTTCAACAAAATAAGGGAGGTCTGGGCGAGGATGTCGCAGGATTGGAGCGGAGGTAAACCTTTCTTTAACTTCCTGAAAGGCTTCTTCTGCTTCTTTGGTCCAAGCAAACTTTTTATTGTTTTTTCGTAATAGTACTGTGATTGGGTGCACAACCTGAGAGAAGTCTGGGATGAACGGCGGTAGAAGTTCGCAAAGCCCAGCATGCTTTGTACCCCTTTCAGAGACGTCGGTGAAGGCCATTTCAGAATGGCATCTACCTTGTGCACGTCCATTCTGATGCCTCCTGGAGTAAGGATAAAACCAAGAAATTCTACTTCGGTGATGTGAAAAAAGCATTTTTCAAGCTTTGCAAACAAGCGATGTTGACGGAGCTTGGTGAGGACTGAAAAAACGTGTCTGACATATTCTTGTTCCGAGGCTGAGTATACATGTCGTCTATGTACACTAAGGCGCACACATCAATTAACTCCCTTAAGACGTCATTCATGAAATACTGGACTGCCGCAGGAGTGTTGCATAACCCGAAGGGCATGACTTGATATTCAAACAAGCCGTACTTAGTATGGAAGGTGGTTTTCCATTCATCTCCTTTTCTGACTCGGACCAGGTGGTACACTCCTCGAAGGTCCAATTTGGTACATATCTGGGCATCTTTAACTTGGTCTAGCATCACAGGGATAAGTGGGAAGGGGTAGCGGTTCTTCACGGTGATCTGGTTCAATGCACGGTAGTCAATACAGGTTCTCAAGTCTCCTTACATCTGTTTGCAAGGTACTGGTCTAAATAGGATTTCAAATGAAGGTTTTCTGGTTCTGTGAGAGTGTAGATCCTGCCGCAAGGGATTTGTGCACCAGGAACAAGGTTGATCTGACAGTTATAGGGCCTGTGCGGCGGCAATGTATTGGCTTGGTCCTTTTGGAAAACATCCTGGAAATCATGGTTTTCACTTGGCAAGGTATTAGTTGCTCCCAGGGTTGATACTGTCGCTCTGGGAGTCATGGGGATACAGACGTCGGGTTTCTTCTCTTGGTAGTAGCAGGCAGGGGAGCAGTCACCGGAGAAGGTTAATTTTTGTGCCCACCAGTCTATCAAAGGTTTGTGAGCAACCAACCATGGCATCCCTAACATTAGCCTGAACGGAGATGCCTTGATGAGATCGAATGAAATAGACTCCCGATGTCCGTCCTGGCACAGCAAGGTTACACTGGCTGTGCACTGGGTTACTGGTCCGGAAGCGATTTCTGTCCCATCCACGGTGGTTACCTTGTCCATAGTTGGCTTAGAACCCAAAAGAAGCCCCATTTCTGCTGGCATTTCTTGATCAATATAATTTCCAACTGCTCCGCTATCGATGTATGCTTCAACGGCATGCATTCTTGACGACTGTTGGTGGTTAATTAAGATCACTGGTATTGCAAAGTGCGAGGTCAGCAACTCTTTCTTCTCACTCGACAAACTGACCTCTACGTTTGTCGAGCTTGGTAGTTTTCCGATTCCTTAGCTTCATCCTTCTCTGTGGCCCGACCTTTTTTCTTGGGAGTTTTACTGGACAGTCCTTCAGGAAATGTCCTGGTTTCCCACAATACAAACAAAGCTGTTGTTGTCTTCTTTTGTCCCGCTCTTGTTTTGTTAATGGAGGCCGTATCCCTCCAATCTGCATGGGTTCTACAGCATTTTCAGGTACACGGGGTGTGTTTTCCCTTGGTCGAACATACACGGTCCGAGGGTCCATCTTAGACCGCTCTGCCTTTCGGTCCGTCAACCGGTGGTCTAGCTGCACGATCAGATTTATGAATTCTGCACAGTCTCTGGGTGGATCAACCACCTGGGCTAAGACGTCCTTTAATTCGCCTCATAAGCCTCGATGGAATAACGTGGTTCTTTTGTTTTCTGGCCACCTAGCTTCGGCAACCAGTCTGTTGAAGGTGGCAATGTACTTTAACAAGTCCTGATTCCCCTGTCGGAGGGACAAGAGTTCATTGTCTACTGCTTGTTCCTGGGTATGACGAGCAAAACGTTTTTCCATTTCTCTCTGGAACCCCCCAAAGTCATGTAATAGAGGATCATAATGGGTTACCAATGGCACCGACCAATCTGCTGCACTACCACTCAGGTATGATAAGACAAAAGCTACCCGAGCTTGGTCGTTTGGAAAGGCTCCAGGCCTACAAAGTAAATGAAGGTGGCACTGATTGATGAATGCCGCATACTTCCGTGGGTCACCTGAGAACCTTTCTGGTGGTGCCACGGGCACTGTTCCAGGTAACGTGATCTGTACCGTAGTGGGTGGTATGGCAGGGTTTTGCATCGTTGGATTGCTTCCAGGTAAAGGGCTTCTGTCCTGCCTGTGATTGCAAGTATTGCCTGCTAATCTCTTCAGTGCGTTCTTTGGTCACTATTAGGTCTCTCTGGAGGGCATTAGTCTCTTGTCGGGCAGAATGAACCTCAGCACGAAGCTCTCCTAGTAATTGGGCCAATTGGTCCATTTCTGATGTCTCCATGGTGCCCAGGTGGATTTGTTATGGTAGGCTTCGCGTTCTGTTACGCTCACCTGGTATCCACAGGGACGCCACCCAGCTGGGCTACTCGCTGGTATGCTTCTCAGCTTTGCCCTGATGTGGTCTGCGGGGAAGATTCTGCCTGAAAATACAGGAGGACTGTGTTCAAGACTGACCGACTGGGGTAAGTATCCTCCCTCCACCCCCGTATGATGTCAGTCCCTCTGGCGCCTTCTCCTCACCTTGTGGTAGAATTAGGCGTCCTCTCCATCCTGCCTTCTTTGCAGGGGCGCGTTGTCTTTCATGGGCGAGTGCGGTCCAGTTAGTTCACTGACGCCGGCCCGTTTGATATTGTTCAGGTAGGTCTTATTGGTGTTCTTTAGTTTTGTTGCTATCCTGCATTCCTTTCTTTGTTTAAAATGTCTCTTTTTTCTCCCTTAGGTATGCGGAGCTTCAGCGCGGGGAACTGGCTTGGTTGAGCCCCGCTAGTAAATGATGGCGCATTAAGAGCGCTATGATGCGGTAAGTAAGCGCTATGCGCAGCCCTGCGAAGACTTGCCTTTGCTAACCGGTGTTTTCCTTCCTTGTAGGTCGCGGTGTCCTTCAGCGTGAGTGGAATGTCCGGAGTGGTGCCAGCCGAGAGGCGACCATCCAGGTAAGCCTTTTGAGCAGTTTGTAATTTGTAAATGTCTCTACTGCTTTCTTTAATGTTGCCTCTAACTTCCTCTTTCAGGTCGTTCTGTCCGGGAGGCGTGCAGATTCGAGGAAGCTGTTCTCAGTAGCTGCGAGTGTTTAAAGATGAAGAATGCAGGTAAGATGCTGCTGCTAAAGAATGTTCCTTGTGTCTCCTTGCAGGTTCTGCTTCTCTGAGGTTCGAGGGAATAGCTGGACACGGTGAGCGTCACGTTGCAAGCTGCAAAGTGGCGCGAAGCGTGTTGTCTTGCTCGGGTGTGGTTTAAATAGCCCCAACAAAATAGTCCAGGTAAAGTAGTCCCTAGGCTGCCACACCCAAAACACTAGACCGCATATCTTGGTTCTTAGGAACCAAGCTATGCGGATGCCTCCATGTTGGCTGACAATACAATAAAGTAGTTCCCAAGCACATTGTTTTTCATGGTGTATGAGCCTGGCGCCATAGGCACCAGGACTGGCCCCATGAGGGCTTTTGAAGAGGATGCCAGGCTCTAGAGGCCCGAGTCCTGACTCCACCTGGCCAATGGGTTTTCCAGAGGGGGTTTTGGGTGAGTGTTGTGACAGCTACAGCATACCTCTTCTTATAAGGTACTGTTCAAACCCGGTTGTTCGTTCCGTCCGACCACTGTTAAAGTGTTTTAAATCTTTTGGCAATCCGAGGGCTTGTCCTTCTCTACTCCTTTAAATAACTTTTCGACCAACTTCGTTTCAAACTCTTTGCAAAGACTTAACCGCAAACTACTCTGAACTGTGTGATCCTCTGCAAAGTCTCTGAACCGTTAACATTGGCCCAGGCCTATTGATTTAAATCCTCATTGTAGCAAGTCCTTTCTAGATTGCCCTGCCTACTTACTTGTTGGTGCTGCTTAATTTTGCATAACCTTGGGGGTCATTACGACCCAGGCGGTAAGTACACCAACTTTACCACCATGGTGTAAACTATGTTTACACCATGGTGGATGGCGGATTTACCGCCCCATTCCAAGGTGAGTGGGGCGGTAAATCCCCATTTCCCATTTACCCTTCCCCATTCCCATTTTTGCCCCATAGGGCATAATGGGAGTGGGGAAGGCGCTAATTACGGCACCGTAAATTACGGTGCCGTAATTAGCACCAAGGCGGTTTAGCGCCATGGATTTTAACGGCTGCTAAAAGCAGCCGTTAAAATTGGAATCAGGCGTTAAGGGTTAACAACGGCGCTAAGCCTTAACGCCTGACTCGTAATGAGGCCCCTTGTCTTTCCCTCCCTTTTTAAATTGCTGGAGTGCCATTTTGCTCACACTTCATTTTGAGCTTAACTTGTCCAGAATTGATTGGGTGTTGTGTAGTATATTACGATTGTGATTTTTCTGCTGCTTTACTTAGTGAACTGTTTTACAAATGAATGTGTAAATAAATGTATATTCTTATACTCAGAAACCTTGAGTCAGTGTTTGTTTGAACAACAGTAATTACTGTCCTTTGTGTAACTTCTGATACTGCTCACTTTACACTTGAGATAGGTCTGGCTGCTCAGCCATTGCTACCACTTGACTGTGTAGTGCAGGCTTGTCTTAATTGTGTGTGGTGTTCCCAAAGGGTACTTCATATAATTCTGCCTAACACTGGTGGAAAGTGGTGAGGATAAAGTGCAGTGATTACACTTAGAGTGCTGCTATTACCTTGAATCAACTAACCACAAGGCTAAACATCACTAAAAAGCACATTTTAATCATGTCTGATATGGAAAGCTACAGTCAGGAGACCCTTCTTAGTTACACTGTTGATTATCTGAAAAATCTGTGTATAGAAAGGAATCTCTCTGTTAAAGGCAAAAAGTCAGAATTCATTGAAAGGTTGTTAGAGAAACAAAGTCTGGAGAGTGGGTCTGAAATACCCGCCCCTCCAGCAAATGTGGAAATGATGAGGATGATAATGTATCAGTTATTATGGATGAGTTAGATGAGGCAGATGTGCCTCACAATGTAGGCCTTACTGCTCCTCTACCGCTCAGCAACCTCAACCTTTGTCCACTGGGACCCCAGCAGGTCCTACACTCAGTCCTGAATTCATTGCTCTAGAAGAGATGAGGCTTGAATTGGAATTCAAACGTATTAATGTTCAAACTGAACAAAAGCATCAAGAACGTAAGCACAGAGAAATGGAGATGCACTATGCCTTAGAAATGAAAATGTTGTCGATTGAAAATGTTTCTCTCCCATAGTCTTCTAGGTCTTCCAGTCCTAAGAGACCCTGGGCCTCATTCCGAGTACGGCGCTAACCAATGGCGCTATTAACGCCTTGGTTGACGCCGTACCCGGACCGGCAGCGCCTTGGTGGTTGGCGGAATTACCGCCCCATTCCAATGTTGGCGGGGCGGTAATTCCCCAATCCCCATTTACCCTTCCCCATTCCCATTCTTGCCCCATAGGGCATAATGGGAGTGGGGAAGGCGTCAATTACGCCACCGTAAATTACGGTGGCGTAATTTACATCAAGGTCCCTTAGCGCCATGGTATTTAACGCCTGCTAAAAGCAGGTGTTAAGAGCACCATGGCGCTAAGGGAACTCGGAGTATGGCGGTAAGGGATTACCGCCACCGCTCTCGTTAGCGGTGGCCGCTATCCCTTACCGCCATACTCGGAATGAGGCCCCCTGTATGCCTAAAGAAATTGTTGGTATGTTTGAGGCTAAGCTTGATATTTTGGATTGGTTAGCAATGTTTGAGTATAACCATGGGATTCAAGACATTACAGGGAATCAGTTGCTTCCTTGGCTCTTCTCTAGGCTACCCACTGTTGCATCTGATTTTGTGATGGAGTTTGAGGAGGTGGATTGGATGGAAATTGAATATGTGTTGCTTGCTTTAATTGCTAGATTTGGGAAGACCCGTTCCCAGTACATTAAGAGGTTTAGGACCCTCAAAAAGCATGATGGTACCCATTGGGCTACCTGGGTATGTGAATGTTTGAAAAACTTAGATGGTTGGGTTGTGTTACAGAGTAATCACTTATGAAGACATGATAAATCTTGTTATGTTGGAGTTAATTTATGACGCCTTCTCCACTGAGCTCAGACATCAATTGGCTGATTCTAAGGAGATAGATCCACATATGTTAGCTAAGGCTGCTGACTTGTGGGTTGCCAACAGGGCTACTCACAGGATTCTGGGGCAACACAGAAGAAGGATGAGGGAAAGCAGCCAAAAAAAGATAACAAGGGGCATTTTAATACCTGCAATCCAGAAGAGGCCCCCAAACATAACCAGGGTAAGCCACATGGGAAACCAAATAGGGCTAGTGAATCCTCTGGTGCCCAACCAGAGGGATGTCAGCAGAAACCCCCATCCCAGAGAGCATTTGATAAATGTTAGGTTTGTGGGTTAACTGACTATGTGAAAGGAGATCCCAGGTGCAAGGGTAAATCTGCAGGGATCAGCCCTGCCTCCGTAGCCTTCTCCCCAGAGGAAAAAGTACAAATGGCTAGTGCCCACTTTCAACTATTTGCTGAAGCACCATTGGGTTTTCAGGCCACTGTATCCTTAGAGTCCATGGGTCTGCGTAAGAAACAGAATATGGATGTGTACAACTCCATTCCAGAGAACTCTTGAGGGTATTATATGGAGAGTGTTCTTGTCAATGGCCAGGAAACACCTGTCAGGAGAGACACTGGGGCCAGCAGAACAGTAGTGGATGAAAGCTTTTTCAAGCCTGAGGATGTTGCTAAGGCACGCAAGGGTCCCACTAAATTCTCTGGAGGCCCTGTCCAGTTGGTTCCAATTCTGCCAGCTCTCATTCAATGTAATAATATGACAGTGAGAATCCCTGTCAGTGTCCAGAATGGGTTGCCTGGGAGAGTCCTGTTGGGGAATGATCTAAAAGCTCTAGGAGAAGTTTCCAGTACCCCCAGGCCTCCCAGTGAGAGACAACAGAACCAAACCAAATTGTAATGCTCACCTGGTTCCCACGGGGGTGCTGGTCTAGTCTGGATTGCTGTGGCCTCTTCTAGCGTGATGCGCAGGACCCAGAACACCGATTGGACAGGACCTCCAAATCATGCTTGCCTGGCCCGTAGGAATATCCTTCTGCAGATGAGAAAGGGGATTAACAGTCTGCAGAATAGTGTGCTAGCTCCCCCGTTTTCCCCCTTCGTTCCTCTCTAACTTCCTCCAAACCCCGGTTTAAGCTCACCTTATGGTTTGGAAGGATGAACTCTCCATCCTGCTTCTGGTGCAGGGGCGCGCGTTCGTCCAGTTACTTCACTGGTTTTCAGAATGGCGCTGGCAAAATCCACTTGACTTTCCTGAGCGATGCGCCGTAAGTATGAAAGTTCAAAGTTCAAGTGAGGCCCCCTTTATGTTGTCTTTCTAACCTGTGATCTGTGCTTTATTTCAGGTGCAGAATGAAGGCGATGCGTCGAGGGGTTAAACTGCCGAGGTGAGTAGTGATGAGGGCGATCCCTCTAAATGTCCTTATCATTCCCCAGAAATGTCTCTTGTCCTTTCCCCATAGGGGCCGGGGTACGGTACCTGCCAACGGGGCGGCGCCGACCCGAAATGTGGAAGAAAAGCCGGTAAGTATTATGGCTGTTAATCAGGCTTTCCTTCTGTGTTCCTTCTGCTCACCTTTTGTTTCTACCTCTCTCCCCTAGGTGCAGAGATGTGGCGTCCGATGCTGACAGCCGCGATGGAGCCGGGAGATGTCTCGAGGACAGGTGAGTGAAGCGTGGCGCTGCAGCGAGCAACGCGATGCTTTTAAATTGAAGTCTTTCTTCAGGGATGCTGGCGAGAAGATTCCGGATGCAGGTAAGAAGTTTGAAATAGTCCTTGGTTTTCACCTTTCTCTTCTCTTCCTTCCTTGCAGGTCTTCCAGGTTCGAGGCGGGCGTGGCTGGAGTCCAGGAGCAGGAGCAGACACGGTGAGCGTTAAGCTGCAGGAAGCAGAACAACGCGAAGCATGAGCTGCTGTCTGGGCGTGGCTTAAATAGCCTCCAAAGAAGTCCCAGGTATGTATCCTTCCCCAACTAGGTATGTATCCTTCCCTGGCCACGCCAGAGTGAAAAATAGTCCCTATGAAAAAATAGTCCCTTTCAGGTCTCAGGGAGGCCTGAAGCGTGCAGCATGGTCTGCATCAGGTAAGTGCACAAAACACCTCCCTTTATGAGCCTGGCGCCTATGGCGCCAGGACTGATGTCCAACATGAGCCTGGCGCCAAAGGCGCCAGGACTGAGTCCAAAGAGCCCCTATAAGGGGCCGCTGGGCTTTTACCCGAGGGCATGATGCCTGCTTCCGGGGGTGCTGGGCATGGCCTGGTGCTCCGGGGGTAGGCATCATGACAGCACTCCCCCCAAGGCCCCTCCCAAGGTCGTTCCTTCTGGAGGTTTCGGTTTGTTTGGGAAATTCCGATGGAACCTTTTTACCAGCCGAGGTGCATGTACGTGATCACTGGGTTCCCAAGACCTTTCCTGAGGCCCGTACCCTTTCCAATCAATTAGATAGAAAAGTTTTGATTTTGAGATCTTAGAATCCAAAATGTTCTTCACCTCGAATTCAGGCTCCCCATCTATCTGAATTGGTTCCGGTGGCTTTGTTAATCTGGTTCCTGGGTGCACTGGTTTCAAAAGTGACACATGAAAAACGGGGTGAATCCGCATGTTAGCTGGTAGATCGAGCTTGACTGCCACTGGGTTGATTATAGCTTTGATCGAGTAAGGGCCTAAATACCTTGGATTAAAAGTTCGAGGCCCCTTGAGTGATAGGTGTTTGGTAGCCAACCATACTTGATCCCCTATTTGGTATGGAGGCACCTCTCTTCGATGCAGATCCTCATTCTTTTTGTATTTCCCTTTCGCATGTTGCAAATGTGCAGTTGCATCCTTGAAGGCTTGAGTAATCGTAGAATGCAAATGGTCCACTGCGGGCATTTCAAGGCTCAGAGGTGAGTCCAAGTCTGAAGTACGAGGGTGATGTCCATATAGGTATAAAAGGGGCTCTGACCAGTTTCAGAGTGTATCGAGTTATTGTATGCATATTCAGCTACCCATAAAATGTCCTTCCAATTACCCTCCGATTGGTGCAACATACATCGTAGATATTGTTCAAGGGTCTGGTTCGTTCTCTCCGTCTGACCATCGGTCTGTGGGTGGTGGCTGGTCGAGAGTCTTATGTCGATTTGTGCCAGTTGACAACACTTTTTCCAAAAATGAGAAATAAAGTGGCTTCCCCGATCGGAGACTAGTATGGACGGGAATCCATGCAAACGGATGATATTTTCGAGGAATTCCTTGGCAAGAACAAAGGCTGAAGGTAATCCTTTCAACGGAATAAAGTGGGCCATTTTGGAAAATAAATCCACCACGACCAGAATAGTATTGTAACCATTACAAGAGGGCAGGTCCGTGATAAAATCTAGTGACAGGGTGTGCCAAGGTGCTGGTGGAATGTCTAAGGGCTGAAGAAGACCGGCGGGTCTTGTCTTTTGACCTTTGTTTTGGGCACAAACTCCACAGGACATCACGAAAGATTTAATATCCTTTCGCCAGGAAGGCCACCAGAATTGTCGTTTAACCTTTTCCTCTGTTTTGACAATGCCAGGATGTCCTTCCATCAGGGTATCATGATGACGGGAAATAACCAGTTCTTGCAATTCCTTTTCTGGCAAAAATAAGCGTCCTTGGAAGTAAAGTAAGCCATCCTTGACTGAAAAGTTAGACCCCCTTTTGATCCAATCCTGCAAGGCTGAAGAGTCCAGGAATTGTTTCACTCGTGCTTGAATGTCGTCAAGGGTTTGTAAAGTGGTTATCCCCAAAATTCTTTGTTCGGGAATTATCGGCACAGGTTCTGAGTTTGTGTCTATTTCTTCCATTCCAATTCGGGATAGAGCGTCCGCCTTACCATTCTTATAGCCGGGGCGGTAGGTGATTACAAAATCGAACTCAGCAAAGAACAAAGCCCATCGGAGCTGTTGAGACGATTGAACCTTGGCAGTTTTTAAATATTGTAAATTTCGGTGATCAGTGATCACGGTGATGGTATGCCGGGCGCCGAGGAGATAATGCCGCCAAGCCTTAAAGGCGGACTTAATGGCTAATAGTTCCTTATCGGTGATCGCATAATTTATCTCCGGCGGCGAGAACTTTCTGGACCAAAATGCTACGGGGTGCAGTTGGTTGGTTTCAGGGTCTCTCTGAGACAGGACAGCTCCCATGGCTAAGCTGGACGCGTCGGTTTCGACTATATATGGGAGATTGGGACGCGGGTGCTTCAAAATAGGTGCGGACGTGAACTTAGCTTTCAACTCCTGAAAGGCCTGTTCGGCTTCCTCGGTCCATTCAAAACTTTTATTTTTTCGCAAGAGTGCAGTGATGGGTTGCACCACACGTGAAAACTCCGGGATAAACCTGCGATAAAAGTTGGCAAAACCAAGCATGCTTTGGACACCTTTCACCGAACTAGGTGATGGCCATTTGAGGATGGCATCCACTTTCCGTGAATCCATTCGGACCCCTTTAGGTTTCAGGATGAATCTGAGAAACTCAACCTCGGTGGTATGGAAAACACATTTTTCCAGCTTGGCAAACAGTTTGTGCTGGCGCAGTTTCTCTAGGACGGCCCTGACATGCTTTCTGTGATCAGATTCCGAAGAGGAGTACACAAGAATGTCATCGATATACACGACAACACAGATATCGATGAGTTCCCGAAAGACATCGTTCATGAAGAATTGGAAGGCTGCAGGCGCGTTGCACAACCCGAAAGGCATCACCTGGTATTCGAATAGTCCATATTTTGTACGGAAGGCCGTTTTCCATTCGTCGCCTTCTTTTACTCGTACCAGATGATAAGCCCCCCGGAGATCTAACTTGGTGTATACGCAAGCGTCCTTCACCTGGTCAAGGAGTTCAGGAATCAGAGGCAGAGGGTAACGATTTCTAACAGTTATCTGGTTCAATGCGCGGTAATCGATACAAGTTCTAAGGTCGCCTTCTTTTTTAGGCACGAAGAACAAAGCTGAGGATGCCGGGGACTTTGACGGGCGAATGAAACCATTGGCGAGGTATTGATCTAAATATTGTCTCAAATGCAGATTCTCTGGTTCAGTAAGGGCGTAAATCCTGCTACAAGGGGGTTGTGCACCGGGCACCAGATCGATTTGGCAATCGTACGATCTGTGGGGAGGTAACGTGTTGGCCTGTTCCTTTTGGAAAACGTCCTGAAAGTCTTGGTACTCTGGAGGTAGTTGCACGGGACAGAGGTTACTGATGCTAGATTAATCTTTGGATTTTCTGGGTAGCAGGTTTGTGCACAATCCGGGAAGGTTATTCTCTTCGCTCGGCAATCAATTCAAGGATTATGTGTCTCTAACCAAGGGATTCCGAGAATAAGCTGAAACTGTGGAGCCTTGATTACATCAAACGCAACTGCCTCCCGATGGCCATCCAGACCTACAAGTGTCACCTCATCTGTGGAATGTGTTACCGGTCCAGAGGCAATTTCGGTTCCATCTACTGTGGTGATGACATCTTTGTTGGTTTTAGGACGCAGAGGGAGGTTTATCCTAGAGACCAATTCTCGATCCACATAGTTTCCTATAGCCCCGCTATCGATGTATGCCTTTATAGCATGCAACCGTTTAGGCGGTTCCGGATCTACGAGGACCATTGGCACAATGAAATGCGAGGTCTGAGAGTTAGTTTTCAAGCTCGGCAAGCGGACCCCTACCCTTGCCGGGCGTGGTCGTTTCCCGATACAGAGTTTCCATGGATTTTATCAGCGGCTCCTACCACCTTCTTGGGCGGCTTAACCGGGCAATCTCGTAGAAAGTGTCCAGAGGACCCACAATAAAGGCATAATTGCATCTGTCGTCTTCTTTCCCGTTCTTTTTGAGTTAGGGGTCCTTTAACCCCTCCGATTTGCATAGGCTCCGAGCCATCAGCCCCCTTGGGGTTAGCGTGGGTCTTGGCCAACACCCGGGTTTCAAACTTGGACCGATCTGCTTTTCTGTTTTGCAGCCTGTGATCCAATTGGACCACTAAGTCTATATATTCAGTGCATTCTTGGGGCGGATTTACAACTTGTGCCAGGACATCTTTAAGTTCTCCGCGTAGACCTCGATAGAATAACGTGATTCTTTTATCCTCTGGCCAACCAGTTTCCACAATTAGTCTATTGAAGGTTGCAATGTAGGATAGAAGGTCTTCATTGCCCTGTCGCAGAGATAGAAGTTCGTCATCCAGAGCCTGTCCCTGGGAGTGTCGAGCAAATAACCTTTCCATGCTTGTTTGAAATCCTTGAAAATCACGAAGAATCGGGTCATCTTGAGTTACCAGTGGGACTGACCAATCGGCAGCACAGCCGCTGAGATATGACAACACAAAGGCTACCTTGGTCTGATCATTAGGGAAGGCCCCAGGTCTGCATAGGAAGTGCAAACGACACTGATTCATGAATACGGCGAATCGTTTGGGGTCCCCAGCAAAGCGTTCGGGTGGGGCCAGCGGCATGTTTCCAGGTAGATTAATCTGCACCGGGTTACTGGAAACCACAGGAGTGGGGTTCCCCCCGGAACCGGGTGAAGGAGTTTGTCCAGCTTGACCTTGCAAAAGCTGTCTAGCTAGGTCATCAGCTCTATCCTTTATTACAATCACTTCCCTCCTGAGGGCACTAGTCTCTTGACGAGCGGCGTGTACTTCGGCCCGTAATTCCCCCAGTAATTGGGCCAACTGGTCAGTTTCGGAAGTTTCCATAGCGCCTGGGTGGGAATTTGTAGGAAGGCTTCACGTTCTGTAACGCTCACCTGGTTCCCACGGGGGCGCTGGTCTAGTCTGGATTGCTGTGGCCTCTTCTAGCGTGATGCGCAGGACCCAGAACACCGATTGGACAGGACCTCCAAATCGTGCTTGCCTGGCCCGTAGGAATATCCTTCTGCAGATGAGAAAGGGGATTAACAGTCTGCAGAATAGTGTGCTAGCTCCCCTGTTTTCCCCCTTCGTTCCTCTCTAACTTCCTCCAAACCCCGGTTTAAGCTCACCTTATGGTTTGGAAGGATGAACTCTCCATCCTGCTTCTTGTGCAGGGGCGCGCGTTCGTCCAGTTACTTCACTGGTTTTCAGAATGGCGCTGGCAAAATCCACTTGACTTTCCTGAGCGATGCGCCGTAAGTATGAAAGTTCAAAGTTCAAGTGAGGCCCCCTTTATGTTGTCTTTCTAACCTGTGATCTGTCCTTTATTTCAGGTGCAGAATGAAGGCGATGCGTCGAGGGGTTAAACTGCCGAGGTGAGTAGTGATGAGGGCGATCCCTCTAAATGTCCTTATCATTCCCCAGAAATGTCTCTTGTCCTTTCCCCATAGGGGCCGGGGTACGGTACCTGCCAACGGGGCGGCGCCGACCCGAAATGTGGAAGAAAAGCCGGTAAGTATTATGGCTGTTAATCAGGCTTTCCTTCTGTGTTCCTTCTGCTCACCTTTTGTTTCTACCTCTCTCCCCTAGGTGCAGAGATGTGGTGTCCGATGCTGACAGCCGCGATGGAGCCGGGAGATGTCTCGAGGACAGGTGAGTGAAGCGTGGCGCTGCAGCGAGCAACGCAATGCTTTTAAATGGAAGTCTTTCTTCAGGGATGCTGGCGAGAAGATTCCGGATGCAGGTAAGAAGTTTGAAATAGTCCTTGGTTTTCACCTTTCTCTTCTTCTTCCTTCCTTGCAGGTCTTCCAGGTTCGAGGCGGGCGTGGCTGGAGTCCAGGAGCAGGAGCAGACACGGTGAGCGTTAAGCTGCAGGAAGCAGAACAACGCGAAGCATGAGCTGCTGTCTGGGTGTGGCTTAAATAGCCTCCAAAGAAGTCCCAGGTATGTATCCTTCCCCAACTAGGTATGTATCCTTCCCTGGCCACGCCAGAGTGAAAAAATAGTCCCTATGAAAAAATAGTCCCTTTCAGGTCTCAGGGAGGCCTGAAGCGTGCAGCATGGTCTGCATCAGGTAAGTGCACAAAACACCTCCTATAAGGGGCTGCTGGGCTTTTACCCGAGGGCATGATGCCTGCTTCCGGGGGTGCTGGGCCTGGCCTGGTGCTCCGGGGGTAGGCATCATGACACAAATTGGCTAGAGAGGCAACCTTAAGAGACCACTCTGAGGCTGTGGGAACCTCTACAGAGAACCCCACTCCAAGCGCTGGTGTTAGTAAATTGACCTCTAACGCAGGCAAATCTGGGGCTAGTATAGTAGGGAAATGGGAGCTCCAACCAAGTTCCATCATTGCCCATCCAATTATAAAGTCTTTGACTCCCCCTGCTTCTGAGGAAGAGGTGGATAGACAAATTGGACCCCTCTCTAGGCCTGTGAGAACTGGTAATTCTCAAAGCTGGTGGAAAACCAGGAACAATAGGTTTAAGGCTAAACCCCTTAAGACTATTGGAGCTTTTACTGGAGACTCCAATGTAAATCCTAGTATTAGGAGTGAAACCTCTAAAATAGGTAAGGTTACATCTCAGAGGAAGTGGAAGCATGTGCCTTGCTTGACCACAACCCCTCCGACCCAGTACAAACTATCTTACATAGAGTACTGGAAAGGGTTAATAGTTATCCCATTTTGTCTGTCTCTCATGAAACATTATTTTGTTCCCCTTTCTTTAAGATTTGGCTGGTGGCAGTGGTTTCTACCATATTTATCCTACCGCGGTCTATGAAAATAGCATTGGTACTGTTTTAGGCTATGTTAGTAGCCTCGAACTTAAATCTGTTGGACCCCATTTACTTTTATTTGGTTCTGGCAGGCTTTATTTGCCATTTCTTTTTTGTAAAGGTCTTTCTTGTGTTTTACTCTGTGTGCCAAACCAGGTATGGTTCATTTCTTCGCCGTCCTTTAGCGGGCTTCTGCACAGAAGCCCTCCTTAGGTACCTGAGCGTCTAGATAGACAGGATGTGAGGGAGGGGTTTTAGGACCACTGCACAGGGTCTCCTTGGAGACCCAAGTCGCATTCTTGTTTGATTGCCTAGGTGACTGTCCTGCCAGGACAGCAACTCTGCTGTGTGATTGACAGCCAGGCTGTGTGAATGGGGGAAAACTGAATAAAAACCAGGTCTCTGGGACTTGGAAGGCAGAGTTGCCACTGGATTGAGAGAAACGAAGAGAAGCTGAAGGAAGAGGACCACTACCACAACTGAACCTCCCGGTGAAGCCCTGCTGCGGGTCCGAATCTCCAAATTTCAATGACAGAGAAGATCTGCAAGGAATCTTCTTCCCTTGAGCTGGTGGGACAAACCAGTTCACCAAACACCAAGCAAGGCCTCCCTCCCCTGGTCGAATTAACTGTGTACCGCTGCAGTGAACCGGACAGACAGGAGGACCAGACTCTGGGTTTTAAGGAGCACGCCTTTTATTTGTTGCTTTGCTCTGCTGCTGGTTTCTTCCATGGGCAGTGCAGGACCCTCCAGTCTTCCTCTTTCGTGTCAGTCCAACAGTTGCTTCAGGAACCGTGAGCCTGCAGGATCTGCCAGGGACTTCTGCCTCAGATACAGCATTCTTCTTCTTATAAGGTACTGTTCAAACCCGGTTGTTCGTTCCGTCCGACAGCGGTGAAAGTGTTTTAAATCTTTCGCCAATCCGAGGGCTTGTCCTTCTCTACAAGCCTTTCCTAGATTGCCCTGCCTACTAACTTGTTGGTGCTGCTTAATTTTGTATAACCTTGTCTTACCCTCCCTTTTTAAATTGCGGGAGTGCCATTTTGCTCACACTTCATTTTGAGCTTAACTTGTCCAGAATTGTTTGGGTGTTGTGTAGTATATTAAGATTGTGATTTTTCTGCTGCTTTACTTAGTGAACTGTTTTATAAATGAATGTGTAAATAAATGTATATTCTTTAACTCAGAAACCTTGAGTCAGTTTTTGTTTGAACCATAGTAATTACTGTCCTTTGTGTAACTTCTGATACTGCTCACTTTACGCTTGAGATAGGTCTGGCTTCTCAGCCATCACTACCACTTTACTGTGTAGTACAGTCTTTTACCAAAGGTGAATTTGTACTTGCACTTGTAGTCTTAATTGTGTCTGGTGTTCCCAAAGGGTACTGCATATGATTCTGCCAAAACACCTTTTCCCACAATATATGCCAGTATACAAATATTTGCATGTTGGCTGTGCCCATACATTTCCATGCTGGCTCCACCAATATATATCAGTATTCTCATATAAGAACATACTCATGTTTCCTTTGCCCATAATGTCAGTAATGATACTATAAGAAACCAGCCTTGGTCTCCTAATATATGGTAGTATCCCCACATAAGGACATACTAGTTGGCTTTACCATTCAAAATGCATGCACCAGTATGAAAGCATGTACAAACTAAAAGGACAGTCTAACTACATAAAATCTATCAAAAATGCCCAATACAAAATGACATACAACAATAAGAAATGGCTAGACTAGCTTCACCAAAATGCCACTCCAGCCACATAATAACACTTGTCATGCTTGCTTTATCAAATGATGTGCAAAACAAAATGTCATCCACAAGTAAGAAAATGCTAGACTAACTGCAGCAGAATACCAGTCTATCCACGCAATAACACATCATGCTTGGCCCAGTGAGCTGATTTTGTCCAGCGGGAAGGGTCTGTGAAACAAACAATTTTTCTAAATGTCATTGTGTACAACCATCCCCCCACCCACCAAAATCAGCTTCTTGGCCCAGCACAAATGCACACACATTTACGCAATATTCACATGCAGCAAACATTCACTCACTCACATGTGTACCATCATCATACACTCACTCATAACACAGGCATACACGCATCCATACACATATTCAATTAAAGTTTACTTACCATTGGACCTGGTCCTGACCTTTCCTGCTAGTGCTCCAGCTCCCACCTAAAACGAACGAGAATCAGGAAGTAAAAACTTCCTGGTTCCTGCACATGCAAGCAGGAGCCAAGGCTCTGATGATGAAGTACCGCTATTGGTTTATTTTTGTGGGGAGGCGCAGGGCAGGAGCACCTACAAGCATGCAGTTCCCCAGCCTGCATTCCCAATGGGCTATGCAAGACTGGGGAAGCAAAAGTCCTTGAGCATGTTCGGCTGGGAAACAAAACTCTGTTTCCCTTTGACAGTTCAAGCCAGCCCCGAGTGTTCACTCAGCTGCATAAAGCAGCTGAGGGAGTGCTCAATGTTTAAACTGGGCTAGCTCCTCCATAATGAGAGGAGGTGCTGCTGGGTGGGTGCCCTCTAGTCAATTATGGAGAGGCCACCACTGCTGCACAAATACCCACTGCAAGGCCAAGCCCACACCATATACGCATGCACACAAGCAGTTATGCACCCGTACAGCCTCTCTCAATAATTCAAACGACACCCACCAGAACTCACATAGATATATGATTGTGTGTATCTGCATGAGTGAAGTGTTCTAGTGGGTGTCATGTGAATGATTAAGAAAGCTATATGGGTGCATGAATGCTGGTGCGCAGGTCCATGTGTATATGAACATGTGTGTGTGGGTTCGGAGGGGGCATTGGGGCGGGGCAATAGCAAGGTAGGAAAACATGTTCTTGCTGGCTACGTGCAGTGCATGCAGTCAGTAAGAATATGTTTTCTCACCTTATTATTGCCCTGCCCAATGCGCCCTAAGATACCGAGCCCACACTCATACAGCCTCTTTCAATCATGCACATGACACCCGCCAGAAAACTTCCCTCACACAGATATGCATGTTTATATATGCGTGCACAGTCACGCCTCTATGCAGCTCCTCTCAATCACTGAATGATTGAGAGAAGCTGTATGGGTGTATCTCTGTGTGCATGTATATATGAATATGTGCACCTACCTGAGTAAGTGTTCTGCTGGGCGCCATTTGAATGATTCATTTGCATGGCGCTCAGCAGAAACCTTTACTCATGCATGTACGCACATTCATATAGACGAAAGCACACAAGCATTCACAATCTCATACAGCTCCTTACATTCATGCATGTGGCACCCATCAGAACACTTACTCACACATTTATTAACACATTCGCAGTATTCACGCAAGCAGACAAGCACCCATACAGCCTACCTCTGAATCATACACGACACCCACCAGAACACATACACAGACGCACCCATTCAGGGCCTGATTGCAAGCCCTGTGTAAAAATAATAAAAGTGTCTTTCCATCCCGGAATGACAACTTTCTGATTTTACACAGAGCTCACAATTAGGCCCTCAAATACACATAGACAGCAACCACACAAGCAGTCACGCACCAATACAGCCTCTCTCAATCATACATGACACCAGCCAGAACACTTACTCACACACACACATTCTGGGCCTAATTGCAAGACTTGTGTAAAATAAGAAAAGTGTCTTTCCATTACGGAATGACAATTTTCTTATTTTACACAGAGTTCACATACACAGCATCCACACAAGCAGTCATAAACCCATGAAGCCTCTCTCATCATTTATGCACACTGCACTCACCAGAACACTTCATTCATGCAAATACACTGTCATGCACATGCAGGGTAACCCCACAACAACAAAAAATAGAAAAAAAAACCTTCTGGGGGAAAAGGGCTTGGTGCACCCTTTCTGTGAGAAGAACAAGAGCTTAATTTTTTATACAAAAAGGAAAATGGCGACAGGGTAATAGAAGTATACTACCATGGAGCTCTCTGCCTTTATCAAAGCAAACATCACATCACAAGCGTGGACATCTTTATTCATGACGTATTCGATAGCCAGCGCTCATCCCCACACTCATTAGCTACTGCCTATTTACATGCTAATATTCACATATAAGCACCTCTCAGATTGGCCGTATCGTCTTCCCATCTTTTTCACACATGGGTAACATCCTCTTCACCTCGAGATGCCATAAAGTGATTGGTTAGACTTCAAAATTCACCACCCTGTCTTGAAACCTAACCACATGATGTGCACCTGGTCGTCAACATGAGCTCGGCAGATAACTTCAAGTTCAGCCTGGTCCTTGCAAGCAAAGCAACTCTTTTCTCATCCCAGACACGCAGGCACCCCCATCATGCCTCTCGCTGTAACCTTATAAATATTGGCATCGCACTTTGATCTTCCTGGTACAAAGTGGGTAACAGCCTCTTCACCTTAAGTTACTTTAAAGTGATTGGTTAGACTTTAAAATACACCACCCTGTCTTGAAACCAAACCATGTGATGTGCATGTCGTCATCAACATGAGCTTGGCAGATAACTTCGAGGTCAGCCTAGTCCTTGCAAACAAACCAACTCTTGTCTCATCCCAGACACACAGGCGCCCCATCATGCCTCCCGCTGCAATTTTATAAGCATTGGCATCACCATTTGCTCTCCCTCGTACAAATCACTGACCTTGTTGTTCTCTGCTCCCCAACTTTATCAGCTACTCCTCCCATGGGGCAGGCCTGGAATCCCTACATGCCCCGTTAATCCATCAAATTCATGAAGGATTTAAGAATCTTATTCCTGGGTATCTGGTAGTTCAAATAGAATGACCATTATTCCGGGGCCCGCTGGTGTCCTAAATCTGAACTCGTGTTTTGGCAGCTCAGGACCTCTGCTCTGGCTCCCATGAGTGTGGCCTTCATAAAGGCTGCAGCCCTTTTCCCATTTGGCTGCTCGCATTCCTACCCAATTGTACAAAGTTCTAGCTGGATACTTTTGTATGTGTGTATACGTGCATGTTCCCTGCCTGCCTGGGAATTGGAATGTAATATTCAAGCAATAGCAGGGGCCTCATTGTTCTGTGTTTCCAACATGGCCTGTGAGGATTCAGGTCTACTCTCAAATGCAGTGTTAGTTCATGTTATAGATAGGACGCACATGCAATGTATTGTAAATAACACTGTCGCAAAACAATTGATTTGTTTTCCTTATATTAGTTTCTGCACAATGTCTGCCTCCCGCCAGTCATCTCTACGCAGGTTCCCCTTCCCCTTACATGACCATCTACACATTCGCTACAGGTTAGTATATTTTCTGCAGTCTAAATCGTTTGGGAGGGGCTGTGATTTGAATATGCATACCAACATTTCCCCCTTTAATTAATCTGCCATTAACTAACTCTTCCCTTTTTCTCTCTCTATCTGCTTCATCCTTGGAAAACCCACACCCTGCACACATGACGCAAACTGCCCCCTTCCCGAGCATATTTCTCTTGAGTACACATAAGATATATACAGTCCCCATCTCCGAATAAATCAACCCAATGCTCTGTGTAGTTTGCTGGATCTGGTGGTGGAGAGGTCAGTGTCCCTGGGGGGTATATGGGCTTTTCAATCCTGACCATGGGTGGCTCAGTTGGATCTTCAGTTTGATCCTGCCCCTATAGTCACAATCATCAGTGTGCTGTTTCTTCGCACAGCTTTTGAAGCATAATCTGGCATATACAGAACAACACCAACAGAAGCACCACAATTGGATCAAATATCTTCACTACTACCCCAAGCCAGGATGGCATATAGGTTTTCAATTAGCCAACAAACCGTATACTCATAAACCCATGGCATATAAAAAACAACAACAACAGAAGCACCACGATTGAAGCAAATATCTACACTACTGCCCAAAGCCAGGATGGCATCCCTGAGAACAACGTTTCAAACCAGTCTTCGGCCGGCACTGCTTCTTTAACTTGTGCAAGGCCACTATATTGTATGTCAAGGACCCGTTCTAGTAGTCATTTGGGGGAACGTATGTGCAACAGGGCAACCCTATATTTTTGCACACGCCCATTTCCATCACTGTCAAATGATCCAGAATGCACTGGTTTTGAAGTGTCATCAGCCAGATCACCCTCAACTCACGGTTGATGGCATTTAAGCTCTGTTCATTTGCCAACTGGATCACGTCCCATCAAATGATCTGCAACCATTTAGCATTTTCTGCAGCATGGACCCCTAGCATCAGGAGAGATGCAAAGAAAACCTTCTTGGTGTACAGCCGGTATTTGTCTCAAATTGCTTTGAGCAGCTTAGATGAATCTTCTGACAGATAATTAAATCTCTTCCTTTGCAGCTTCCGCGACCACTTCTTCTTCCTCGTTCAGGGGGGCTGGATTGAAACTGAGATGGATTATGGTATGCCATGCTTAGATGCTAATAGCTGAGTGCAATGTTGTTCATGCACACGTGCCTCGCCAAGACTAAGGGAGATGCAGGTATGCCTGTTGACTGCACACCCAGTACAGATCCATCAAAGCCGATGTTTGTTTTTGCGAGACCCGGAATGAACATTGGCACTTTGTACTTATTATTAGTGTCCACAGGAATAGTCACATGCCCTTGAAACAAGACTGATATTCTTCAGCTGGTTGAACTTTTACTGGAGTTTCACATGCTTCAATCCATGTCAGTTTTGATATGTATACATTCCATATTGTGAAACCGTTATTATTGATGTTCCATATTTCTTCTTCTCCGAACCCTGCCAACCACCCTGCCGTACAGTTCACCACCGCTTTGTCCGATCTGTTTGACACAAACAACACTCCATCCAATTATAACATGGGCCGTGGTTTGCACTGAGGTGTACTATCATCGTTGGCACATTTTTCGCCATCTTTGTCCATCAGTACAAGTTGAAATTTCTGTCTCTGGAACAAACTTCACACCCAACACAGCGCTAAATGAACCAAACACTGGGCTCCCAAGGGTAAAATTTCCCTGGATACTAACATTTAGGGTGCTCTTGACGTGTGGGGGATGAGTGTCAGGTTCTCAATTAGCCAACAAACTGTATACCCATAAACAGGAAAGGCTTACCTGAAAACCTTAGAGGATGGCTAGCCAGGGGTTCAGATTACAGGGGTTCAGATTGCCCCAGGAGGTTCTTCCCTGATGCACTGGGCCCCCCTCAACTTTAGGGACCTTCCCAACAATGTACCCGACTGCCTGTACTGATCATAATCATTTATCTCATCTAGTCCTGGCTTAACCCGCAACTTCAATTGTCATATTACTGTGTCTTGTATTCCAGTTCTTTTAGAATTCCCTTACAATCATCAATTGTTTTTGTAGCATCAAAAAATGCACTGTTTTTACATCCCCTTATGTTACACCTCAACCCCTCTTTATATGACCTAACCATATAAACTCCCTTGCCAAATATAGAAATAAACCAAATTGAAAATCTGCACATAAGAGCACAAACTATTCTACTACAAAAGGACCTAAAACATCACTGTGCAATCGTCACAAGTAAAAACAATATAAAAATGTCGAAAGGAGCAATCACACTCCCAAACATTTTTTAAAAAGAAAACTAAATCTTGTAAAACTTGTCCACATAAAAATATACTGAATTAAAAACACTGGGATAAAACACTTAATGTAGGAGGCAATGTTTGTGGTGCCTTCCTAACATCAGAAAGGTGCACCCAATGCTGTAATTCCTACACTTTGACCGCAAGCGAAGTAGCATACACTATTTTTGTATTTTTGGAAGGAAATTGGGGTTGGTCTCCCTAAGTTACTAGGGGCAACCAGATGTGGACTTCCTCCTCACTGTGCTCAGAGAGGCACAGCTTCACCTCACTGATGAGCCCCAACAAGGCTGAAACACGTGTATGGGGTTGCTGCTGGTACTCTTGTTCAGAAGGGAGTTGCCATAGAATTTCGGTGCTGGACTGCCCATGTGGTCGGGGCTAAGACTGATATGCAAATGGATATTTTCCATCTGTGAAAGGTACAGTGAGCAAAAAGCAGATTGCTGCGAACTCTCAAAGTGGTTACAAACCAATGAACAGGTTATCATGACATGTTCTTTAGAGGGGCGCCTGCAACCTCTTGTGTATTGCACTATGTTAATTTTAATGTTAAAGGACATTTGTACCGCGCACTATCACCACCGTAGTGGTCCCTTGGTGCTCTGGCGGCTCTGAAGGAGGAGGGGATGTTGAGTTAGTGGGAGGAAGCAGGAAAAGTGCAAGAGAGCAGTGATGTGCTGTTGGCGGCCTCAGCCCGGTGGGTCAGTTGGCTGGGCCTGGGGTGTTTGCGGCTGGTAGTCATTGTGTACTGTTGTGCATGGCTATGTGTGTTTTTGTTTTGTTGTTGCAATGTAGTGAAGTTTGTGCGGTTTGTTGTGCTGTAGGTTTTGGTTGTGTTTGGTTTGGAGTTTGAGAGGTGTATGCAGAAAGGGAAATTGTTAGTAGGGTTGGTTAGTTTGCGTCTCTATCCTGAATTGAAGCGCTCGGCTTGCGTAGTCTCCCCTGTTGCGGTTCTGTCCTGATCTGGGTCTGACTGGCATACAGGTTCCATTCTCCTCTAGTCCCCGCCTCTAACATGCTCTCTGATAGCTCCCCTTATCCTCCATTTAGACTCTAGTGGCCAGTGTATCTGCCAATGACATGCTAACATTCACAATTCCATCTAGATACGACGCAGGCTAATGTTCACAGTTCTATCAAAGTGTGGACATGCTAGTATTCACAGTTCTATCTAAGTGTGGACATGCTAACATTCACAAGGTCTGTTGTAGCGTGGCTCGCTCCGTCTGCAGACAAAGTGTTTCACATAAACACTGTCCCAAAGGAAACAGTTTTAATGGTGGGGAGCTCACAGATTCCGGTGCAACACTGTTTTCACCTTCTTCCATTTGATGTGGAGCAATCTGTTGAGAAAGGTATTTGATACATTTTGTTAACCAAGTCAAATACAAATGAAATTCATCCCCCAAAATGTATGCAGACCTGTGAGTTTCAGACACATTATGCAGAAGAGACAATGGTCCATGCATGCAACTCCCCGTCACTATTTCATGTGGGGAGAGGTGATGGTCTTTACAGACTAACGAGGGCCAGAGGGAGGCAATAAACCCAATTTTCCTTTAATGTCACACATAACTTAGAAAGCTTTGTTTCCTTTCTCAATGCTGTTAGTTTGAGGTTAATAAATGGAGCACATCATGTGTTTAATTCCTAAAAGAGCTGCAATTTCTTTAAACAACTCATAAAAGAAGTGAGGGTCATCACTTTTAAGCAACTCGCAAAAACCACATCTGGGGACCACTTCTCTCACCAAAAACTTGGCAGTCAATTTGGCATCGATATATGCACATGAACCTGCCTTAAACCAGTGGGAGAAAGGACACACAACAAATATTAGATAACGGAAAGTATTGCGTCTTTCTCCCATATCTGCAAAATCTATATGAAATCTCGAAAGGGACCAATTGGATTTGGCACTGTGCCTCTCAACGTTTTCAAGGTTTTCCCAGTGCTGTATGCCTTGCAGACTACTGGACATGAACATGGACAGTAGTTCCTGAATGTTGGGCACATACCAATACTCTTGTATATCTGCAGAAATGTGCTTTTTGGACACATAAGCGGGGTAGTGCAGTTGATCAAACATCACTGAAGCCGCTTCTTGGGGAATCGCTACCTTTCCAGTACTTGTCTGTCTTCACACCAAATCAGTAGAAGATTGTGCACACCTCCTTCTCTGCCATACCAACGTATCCCTTGGTTTGCTGGACCTTGTATTTCAATTATTTCAGTTACGCGCAGTGCAGTATATGGGACCTGTAATTGCAACTGCATATTAACAAGCACTGGATGCTCAGGAATGTCTGGTACTGGCAAGTACGCTGCCATCTGTGCTGTTGCTGCTGCTGCTGCTTTGTTCCTGTGGGAGACAAAATCTCTACCGCTTTTATGGGCGGAACACTTGACAACTGCGCAAGAAGTCAGGCACCAGTAATTTTGTAATTCCCCATTCCCATTGAGTCCCATGGAATGGGGTACACTGAAAAACCGGCACCATTATTAACGGCGCTGTTGATTCCATGAAACTCTGTGGGCGGGTGCCATTCTGCCCGCCAGGTCTTACCTTGGTGGGCAGGGCAGCACCCACCCGCAGTCATAGTGTGCCGGTCTGGAAACAACGGTGCCGGTAGGTTTGATGAGGCCCCATGTCTCTGACCTGTCTTTTGGTGAATAGTTGACGACCTGTCAACAAAGAATACCTCTCCATCATTTAAGGCATAGTCACATGCTTTTGTCATTGCATCCTCAAGGCCCTCGTAAGTGACACAATCATGCACCTTGTCACCTTCAGTAATGGGTTCTGTTAAAAATGTGGCAGGCTCACTGGGTCTCATTACAAGTCAGATGGAAACCTTACCGGTGCTACGACGGATTGCCGCCAGACTTGCAATATTTACTGCCGCCTGGCTTGCCGAAAACACTGGGGGATTACAACCCCAGCGTTCCGGAAGTCAGGCGCCGGAAAATGGTCAATCTCCATTCCCAATTGAGTCTGATGAGAATGGGGACCACGGAAGCACCGGCAACGTTAATAATGGTGCCAGTGGGGGGGTGTGGCCAACAGCGCAATGAAGAGCACGTAGGTCTCTGTCGCTCCCGCGACCGCTGCAATAATCCTGAAATAATCGCCTGTTCACACTACTTGCAGGGAATTAAAATATCCCCCGCGCATAGTGGACATTGCCGTGCACATCTGGACCACGCAACGGAAGTAATCGGATTGAAGTGGGAGAATGGAAAAACAGGCTCCCATCTTCCCCCTCTCGCGCCTGGCCTAAAGGTTCACGGCCCAAGCACCCGCCACGAAAAGAGTTTGCCCATCTACCAGACGACCAGATACCCTGGTACAGGAACATAAGGATGTGTCCATCTGCCTGCCCAGCAGCTCGCCCTGCCCATGCCGATGCCTGCGGCATGGATCAACTAGACTATAACCTATACGTCGTTAGAGATGCCATGACGACCTAGCCAACGGATAGCACACCTGTGCCAATATACACACTGGACACTCCCGCACCAATCTACACGAAGAATATACTCAGTGCTATGACGTAGGCGACAGACATACTCACGGACGTGCATCTTTATTATTTTCCACATAGGCTCTCAAAATGCAGAAACGCAAGACGCACCATGAACTCATCTAAAGAGCTTGCTTACACTTCTTCTAAACCTAGGTGCCATAATGAGAATTATAACGAAGACACGATACTGGTCATAAGACAATATGAGACTATAACCTAAAGCGCCTGTGCACCAAACGGTTCCACCTATACACCAGGCCTAAGTAGGCCGCAAGCAAGAGCTCCCGTGGACGTTAACAGAACAAGAGTCAGGTTGCTGATCCTGCAAAATGAGCCTGGCGAAAGCAGACAGCCAAGGTCGTAATGTTGCAAACCCACATTCCAAAAGCAGACCATCAAGGGCACGATGTTGCAACCTCGCACGCCGTGCACCAACATCAAAGTCGCACCTGCAAATTAAACCAGGCACACAGTGGAAAAACAATATTAATTGTGCAGAATTCTGCCTCAAACACGGTCCCACCTCACGTGACCAAGCCGAACCTGACAAGATGCCAAGCCCAGGAGGAAGGAGGCATCTGGATCCCTCGTTACGAGACACAGGCAGATACACTTGAAAGGATCAATGAACATCTGCGACAGTGGGAGTAGTCGGCCGTCCAGCTCATGAATAAGTCTTCACATTGTCTGCATGTATCCATAGTGAAACATTGTTGCAAATTGCAGGTACACCGAGAGCTGAGAACAGCGATGGTCCCAGGCTGGGAAGCTCACCGGCGCACCAATCAGAACATGGGGCTCTTATCACTGACGCCATTAACATTAACCAATCATTAGGAGTCTTCATGTAACAATTCTCATGTATCTAATTGTAGGGACAACCCAGATATATCACCTGACTAACCCTTGTCCACTCATATTATTCTCTATACGTATGCTATACTAACCCTACCACTCGAGCAACCAATTAAGAGTGGCAATAGGTTTTTTTTTGTTAACTTTCTAAAGTGACGCAAGTAGCGCGTCATACTACAGTAAAAAGGGCCTGCGAGCCCCACGATTGTGTGTGTGTCAGGTAGGACGCGTATGATCCTTGACCCATCCCTGCCGTTTGTGTTTAATAAACAGCAGAGACACCTTGCTTCTTGTGTGTGTCTCATACTCTATCTCTTTTGGGATATACGGGAGGAGTTGGGGCCTCCCAGCCCGGAGGTCTGCGGACGGCCCGGCCGACCCCGGCAGAATTTCACCCCGACAAGTTGGAGGCACTGCTGAGATCTGTTTAAGATCCGCCTTTTTTTATTTTTGCTTTTTCCAGGCACTCCAGTTGCGAGGAGGCCCGGCGGCGCGGCCCCCTCTGCCGTCGCCCCCTTCTGAGGACTACAGGACCATCGCGGAGCTGCGAGAAGACCGGACAGCGCAATCCGGATATTGGCCCTCGGGAGCCGGTTGAGAAGTTTCCCGCCCGCGGTTGGCGAGTGTCCAGACGTGGTCCAGACGAGGGGAGGTGACGAGCCGCTCGGAGGGGTGCACGCAGTCGAGCGGCCCCGCATCAAGAGAACTTGGTGAGCATGCCACGCACAACAAACAATGTGAAATTGTGAGGGAGGGGGGAGGAATTAAATACGGGAGGCGGGAGGTGTTGCACAGGTGAACGGCGAAGGTTTGACAATTTAGTGTTAGAAATAGAATGAATGGTAGTTGAACAAGCGCGAGAGCAGTTGGCTACGTAACGCGAGAGAAGGGGGCGGTGCACGAAAACATCACGTGCGGCCGCTCGTAGACACTGATTGACCTAGGTCGCGACTACGTGTAAGGGTGTGTGTGTGTGTGTGGTTTCCTACGATTTGGCATTTTTTGATCAATGAATAGATGAGGATCCCTATTGTTCGAGCAAGACACTCGATAGGTAGATGACGTTTCCCTGTAGGGGGTAGCTAGTCAGTTGCCCAATACGGAAGATAATTGGCTGGTTAAGCCCTCCTGTCGAGGGGCGTATCACACGCGAGGCGACGCAGCGTGCGCAGTCCGATTATATTATTGATTTGATTACCTTGTTCCAGGAGTGACAGGAAGACAGCTGTGGGGTTAACGGGGGTAGATTGCAGGTGTATTTTGGATTTAAAGAATATATGAAGAACTTACCAGTAGCTCTAAGAGATCGGTGACGTCACCAGTAGGGTTTTCATAGGATATCGCAAGCACGAGGCATCTTCGTTTTGAGAGTGGTGGGGAAGAGAACTGTGGTAAGGGAGTGGAAACGGAGATAAACGGTAAACGAGTTGATTGAGGAAAGGCGAAACGGGGAACGTGGCTGCGCACGGAGAACGCCGGCCACGGCAAGTGTAGAAGGGGGAGGAGCACGTGAAAACAGGACGACTGTATAAGAACGTAATAAGGGGTACGCAGCCGCAGGGGGCTACGTACGCCTCGGCCGCAGGGGGCCGTAAGGGTGTTGTATAAAGGAAGAAAGGCAGAGGAAAATCTACAAATGTAACATACTATATTTTTATAATTTTTCTTAAGCGGACTATCGTAAATCCCCAAACTTACGGGGCCAGGTAACGATATAAGGCTGTGTATTGTAAACTACTAGTGGGATAAACTGATACCAGATTAGGGAAGGGTAGCAAGTGGAGCGCTACTATGTCATACGGAACAGGATCGGGAGGGTGGGGGAACACCCTCACCACGCCACTACAATACATATGCACAACACTGCCACCCCATAGGGAGAAACTGATTACGTATAGCATAGAATGGACCCAGGGGACGGATAACAAAATGCTAACACCGTGGCCGCCTAACGGTAGCTTCGATCCATATGCCCAACATTCACTATTAAATCATCTGCACAATACATATAAAGGGAAGAAGTTGGCAAACCACGTGGAGGTGTTTAACTTATGGAGGATGTTCCAGGGGTCCCGACCAGGACCAAATGGAATATTCACTATGGGGGAAATACCAGAAGAAACAGAGATTAAGGAGGAAGGAGAGGATGGGAAACAGGGGAATGAGGACCCAAAGAACACGGGAAACAGAGGTGAGGGAGGAGAAAAGAATAATAAAGCAGATGAAATAAAAAAAGGAACCGAGCAATGATATACCCCTAGCAACGGGAGTAAAAACAGAGGGAGGGGGTTGTACCCTTTAAGAGAATTGGGAGAAATAGAAAGAGGACAGTTAAGGGCGGCTGAGGGATACTCGAACCCGGCATACAGCCCTCCACCATATGTGGCTCATAGGAAAATGCCAGCAGGGGAGGGGAGGACTGGAGAAGACCAGACTGTGGAAATAGGAAATGATGAATGGGTAGCTGCACAGATATTATTAAAATTACGAGGTTCATTAACAGGAGAAGAGAAGGAGGTAGTAAAGAAAACAGACGAGGATAATGCGAGGGAGAGTGAATTGAGGGTGGAAGAGCTGTTAAGACAAAAAGAAGAGATTTTGGAGGAACGATTAGCAAAATTAAGGGATGAACAGAATGAATTGATCAAGCAGCTTGAGAGGGAGGAGAGAGAGAGAGCAAGGAAAAGGAAAGAAGGTAAGAACAAATTGGAAAAAATAAGGGAACGAACTGAGGAGCAAAGGAGAGAAGCTGACAGGGTAAAAGCAGCAGCAGAAAGGGTATCAAGAGTAGTACTGCGGGAAAAGAAAAGGGAAGAAGAAGAAAAAGAAAAAGAAATGGCAATATGGAGGAGGAGGTTACTATCAGAATCAACTAAGAAATACGAAGAAGGGAGGGTGATGGAGAGTATAGTAGAAAATGAAAGGGCGAAATGGGAAAGGAAGAAAGAGGATGAAAGAATATTAGAACAGATGAGAAGTGAAGTGATGGAGGAATTGAAAAGGAAAAGGGAGGAAAATAGTAAGGAGATGGAGGAAAGGTATGAAGGAGAAAGAGGAGATAGGGGAAGGGAGAGTGGAACATGGGGGGATGTATATGATGACACAGAAGTAGCAACAACATCAGCACAAAGGGGAGCGGTTGACAAAGGAGAAAGAGGAGAACTGGACCTAATAGATTTACAAACAGTAACGATCAAGGGGAAAAAGACCGAGTGGGGGGTGCCGTTTATGATTGTTTTTGTAGTGAGGAAGAGGGAGCGGAAAATGAAGGAAGAAACAGTGAAAGGGAAAGCTTAGATAAACTATACATCACCCGGACCAACCTAGACTCACCATGGATCAGTAGGAGAAAGGATGAGATGGAGAGAAGTGAGGAGGGAAAGCAAGGAATAGAGGAAAGACAGGCACATGAGGCCGCAACATCCCCATCCCCATCACGCCCTCCCCTATCGCACCCTACATGCTCAACCACCTCACGTTCGTTACGCAAAACAAAACTAGCGCCCTTCACCAACGAACTGACACCCTATACATGGCAGCTTAGAGACCTCCCTAGTCGCAGGCAGGAAAGAGGTATAAACATGCCCACATTAAATACAGAGAAAGATGGAAGAAGGGGAAAAGATGGAGAAGAAAGAGGTATGAGCAGGGGAAATACAAACGAAAGTGAAAATGTGGAAGAAAGGGAAGAGGAGGAAGGGTGTGAGGACTCAATATTATGGAACACAAAGGGTGAAACAAGACATAATTTAATGCCACTTTTGGAGAGAGGTGGGGTTAGACCACAGTATGTTCCTTGGAAGCATACCAATAAAGAAAATATAAAATGTAGGCTCCCATCATTAAGTGGAGGTGCGGGTAAATGGATATATGAAATGGAAAAACACACCGCAGGACAGAAGCTGGCAGTGGGAGATGTAAAGGGCCTTTTAATATCAATATTAGGGGATAGAGTGGATGACATCTGGAAGAGAGCGGGATTTCATGGGGTAACAATAACAAATACATCGCACGATGGGGCACCGTTCGCAAACTGCAGACATGCACTATGGCAGGCACTGAGGGTACAGTACCCAGACACATCAGATATAGGAGCAATTACATCCCGCAAGATGCATGAGAACGAAGATCCTGTTGATTATATCCAGGAAATCCAAGAGAAGTGGCGCATGGAAACTTGAGAACAATGGGATAAAACACCAGCAATATTTTACCATATACTGGTACAAGGGCTCCCAGAAGGAGTTCAGAAACAACTAAAGAAAGTAGTGGGAATGGAAGCAAAACCATGGCCCGAAATACAACTGACTATAGTGCATCATTGTAGGACATGGCAAGGAAAAATGAAACAAAAGGAAGAGGACAGGAAAACGGAAGAGGCTAAATTAGTACAGAAAAAGCTTACTAAATACACAATGGAAGGGGCACTAATAACTACACCTACAACAATGACCCAAAGCCCCACACAAGTAGTGGCTGCACAAGATTCCTCCCAAATACCACCTTCACAGACTTTAACACAACAGGTGCCGCCACTCCAACCATACACGCCCAACATGGGAGGAGGATACCCAATGCAAGGAGCTGGGTATTATAATTATAACAGGGGGAGAGGAGGAATTATGAGAGGGAGAGGGTACGGATATGGCACCCAACCGCAGGTGGGAGGACTTAGAAATTCCTACCCCACAGGGCAACCAGTATACCAGGACAACACAGGGAGCTTTCCATGGCAGAATAGGGAACCACCGGTGTGTTGGAGCTGTGGACTATTGGGGCACATGTCACGCACGTGTAGAGTTAGACCAGGAACACCATCATGGAGTGATCAGGGACAACCAAGGCCCTCACAGGTACAGCAGGGCATACCACAACAGCAAATGTTGCAACAAGGAAATGAACAACAACAACAATTAACACAACAACAGCCCCAAACACTGCCACAACAACAGGTAGCGATGACACAACAACCCCAAACACCACAAACACAACTGGGTAGGGTGACGGTTTTGGGTCACAACCCTTATACCGGAAATGGCCAGTCATTGTACCCCCAATAGGACAGCCCACAGACGGCCTTGGTGTGTCCCATCCTGTCAGTAACACCTAATAGTGCGGAGGAACCACGCATAGAGGTAACGATAGGTGACAAAAAATTATCATTCCTTGTTGACACCGGGGCGACCCGGTCTTGCATAAGGGAAGGTAAATTTAAGATGTCAGGCGAGGCCATGAACACCCAAGGATTCTCTGGGGCTAGAGGGTTGGTTCCCTTTACTGATAACATTCCCTTATCTATTGGAGATTACGATCTGTCAGTTCCACTTTTATATTATAGTGCCGCACCAGTAAATATACTGGGGAGAGATATAATGAACAGGTTGAATATGACGATCTCCTTTACTAAGGACGGCATAATTTGCTCTACTCCGGGGATTAACATGCTCACAGCACGACAGATTATGCAGGCATACTGTGGACAGACAGCGATTAGGGCGGAGCCAGTAGATGGTGAACTCTTCCAGTATGGAACGGACATGGCAATTGCATGGATGCCAGGGATAGAAGGGAAAATATGGAGAAGGCCAGCAGCCTATCTGTTCAGACCAGAAACACCTGTTAATGAACCAGAAGGGAAGGTGGTTTCAATGGATATTGAGAGCATTATTGCAACAGCTGATTATATTGCTGTACATGCCCAAGACAGAGAAGGAAGAGCATGGGGGGCAGTGATAGCATTAGCAGAAGGATGTAGGCTCACCCAGGTGTCAGATGAGGAGCTGTTTTCAGATGAAAAGGAGGAAGGTGAAATGGTGTTTATGATGAGTGTGGAAATATGGCTAAGAGTGGCCTACAAACAAGTAGCACAGAAAATTGCAATGGCACTTGAGGCACCCGCATGCACCCCGGTCCCTTTCTTTAAGGACGATATGTCAAAAGTACCCAAATCATTGTGGACTACTGGCCCCTATGACGTGGGCTGCATAAAAAGTATAGGGGGAGTAAAAATAAAATTGAAAAAAGGTGCAATACTCCCCAGAGTAAAACAGTACCCACTATCAAAAGAGGCAGATGAGGGCATATATGAAACCATAACGGCCCTTATAAATAATGGTATATTGGTCCCCTCAGAATCACCATGTTATACGGCTGTGTACCCAGTGCGCAAGGCTAAAGGGGGGTCTTGGCGCTTTATACAGGATCTCAGGCCCTTGAACAACATAGTAGAAGCGGAATATCCCGTAGCTGCAAACCCGGCCACAATCTTGTGTGGCATTCCAGCAGAAGCATCACGATTTACAGTGATCGACCTTAAAAATGCTTTTTTCTCAATACCATTACACCCAGACTCACAAGATCTGACGAGCTTCACTTACAGAAACACTAAGTGGAAGCACACCAGATTGCCACAAGGGTATTGTGAATCACCTTCAATTTTCAATAGAGTGATACAGATGGATTTGGGTAACATTGAAGTAGAAAGCACGGTGTTGCAGTATGTACATGCCTTGTCCTGCCTTCATCTTGTTGTAACTAAGTTAAGCGCCCGGTTGCCCCTGGGCCTGGTGCGCTATAGAAATAAATAAAATACTAAATACTAAATGTGGATGACATAATAATTTGCAGTAAAAACGAAAAAACATGCAGAGAGGACTCCTTAAAGATGTTGCCAATATTGGCTGACAAAGGTTACAAGGTAGACATGGAAAAGATACAGTACTGTCAAGAACAGGTACTTTACATTGGTCAGCTTATATCCCAACATGGAAGAAAGATCGCACCACAAAGAGCACAAGCTATTTCGACCACTCCAATGCCACAAACTGTAAGGGAACTGCAGCAGTTCCTGGGGCTCTGCAACTACTGGAGAGCTTGGGTATTTGATTACAGTTCGTACATAGGACCCCTGCTTGAGGCGTTACGGGAAGCTAATAGAGGGGAGAAAAAACTGGGGTGGACGATGGAAATGAAAGAAGCTTTTGATGAATTAAAAGATGCGATATCAACTGCTCCGGTACTGGCATCCCCAGACTATGAGCGGCAATTTTTTATATTTTCACATTGCGACTCAGCAGTAATGAAAGCAGTGTTGGCTCAAAAAACAAGCATGGGCTACAAACCAGTAGCATTTTACAGTGGCCGCTTAGATCCTGTAATGTTAGGCCACTTCCCCTGCGAACAAGGTCTCGCCGCAGCTGCTTTTGCGGTGGAAAAAGCATCAGCAATCACCATGGGGTGCCCAACTACACTATTTGTGGAACATGCACTTTTTGCGATAGTAAATAAACCTAAATCCACCCTAACCACGCAAAGAGCATCAGGTTATGAGATCATTCTATCCAGAGCCGAACTATCAATTGTTAGATGCAGCACGGTCAACCCTGCAAGGTTCCTAGCAGAAGTAATTGAGGAGGGAGATTATGCCCATGACTGTACACAAATAACTGAAATGTACTCATGTACTAGAAAAGTTGAGGAAAACGCACTAGAGGGGGGTGAGCTCTTATTTATTGATGGGTCATCAACTATCGATCAGAGGGATGGTGTGAGGAGAACTGGGGCTGCGGTGGTAAAAATGATGGAGGTACCGGTGTGTGTGGCAATGAAATGTGTACAATTACCACAGCATTACTCCGCTCAAGCAGCTGAACTGGTCGCACTGATCTTGGCGTTGAAGGAAAGCTTTGACAAACGGGTGACCATATATTCCGACAGCGCATATGTTACATCCACTGTCCACTCAGGGCTGTCAAAATGGAGAAGAAGAGGGTTTAGGAGAGCTGATGGCACTCCAGTGCAACATGCCCTCTTATTGGCTGAACTAATTGAAGTAATTAATGACCCCCAAGAATTAGCTTTAGTGAAATGCACCGCACACACCAATGGTGAGGACCACGTCTCGAAGGGAAACGCAGCAGCGGACGCACATGCGAAGTATGCTGCATACTTTGGTGAGATATGGAACCCCCCAGAGTCACAGAGAGGGAGAGGGAGGGGAATGGCTAAGGAGATGTTGATAAGAGAAGGGTACACCCATCTCCCAGCCACACAGATTATGGAGTTACAAGCGGCTGCACCAATGGCCGAAAAAGAAATATGGGTAAAAAGAGGATGTACAATGTCACCAACCGACGCACTATGGCGCCAGGGTGGCACTGGAAAGGTTGTAATACCATTGGCACTTTTGAACACCGCCCTGAACCAACTACATCATCCAGCCCACACAGGCAAGGAAGTAATTGCAGCACGAATTAGGGAAGACTGGTTCTGCCCCGAGTTAAATTCGCATGTGTCAAATTTTATCAGTAATTGTCTCACATGTCAACAGTTTACGGCCGGCCACACTCTAAAGGTGATAAGAGGTACTATACCCCGGCCAGAGGGACCTTTCCGGCATCTCCATATTGACTATGTTGATATGATCAATATATGTCAAGGAAATAGGTATATGATTGTAGTAGTATGCCCATTTTCTAGGTGGATTGAGGCAGGGCCATGTTCACACCCAGATGCATTTAGAGCAGCTAAATTCCTAGTGAGGGAGGTCTTCCCCAGGTGGGGAGTGTGCGGGGTATTAAGGTCAGACAATGGCCCACATTTCGCAAACGAGATGTTTCAGCACATTACATCACTGCTGAACATTAAACATAAATTTGCATGTGCATACCACCCACAGGCCAACGGTATATGTGAACGCCTGAATGGCCTATTAAAGGAGGCAATTGCAAAGATACAGCAAACAACAAAGAGGAGTTGGTAATATTGTCTTCCATTAGCCTTATTTGAGCTAAGGAATAGGCCAGGGTCCGACCACCACCTCACTCCCCATGAGGTGGTTACCGGACGTCAAATGCGCCTTCCCCTAACGCCAACGTCAAGAGCATTTACCGACCACGAAAGCACAGCAAGTGTTCTTGGTGATGAAATGTACCAATATGTGTCTTCTTTGATTACTAGTGTAGTGTTTGTGTCTCAACAGCTCGAGCGCACACGGGGCGGGTCTAATAGAAGCCAAGAAGATGACGCGGATAAAGAACTGGAAAAGGAAGGACTGTGTAAGATTGCTAAAGGTGACCACGTACTACTTCGCAACTTCAATAGGAAGTGGAACAGCCCACGCTTTACTGGTCCCCATCTGGTAGAGGAGGTATCAACAAGAGCAGTAAAGCTACAGGACAAGCGTGCCTGGAACCACCTACACGACGTAAAGATCTACAAACAACAGACCCGCCCCAGCGCCACCGACAGGTCCATTTAGAGAACAGCAACAACATCGACAACGGAGGAAGAAAGTTCTACCACAGCCAGCGGCCCAAGTATTCCCATACCTTGTCACTCCCCAGACTCCCCAGAGACAATAACTGAAGAAGAAAGGGGTGATCCCCATACAGCCCACCCCATGATCACACGCTCAAAGAAGTAAAAGCCACGTCCACCAGTTGAGCCCAAAAACCCCCTGCCCGCCATCCACTGACCCCTGTCCCCATTACAGTAGTAACTGAACTGAAGGACATTGCCTTACACAAATACACATGTAAACACGTGAATGCTCTCTTTTCTTTTCTCTCGCACATGCAGGAACCGCGTATTATTGTACTGCTAAGAAAATAGATAACTAACAAATTCACTGCCCAGGAGTAGATGGTACCCTCAGACGATAATTACCCAGAAGAATTGTCACACCAATTTGTATATGAAATAAAAAGGCCAACGTACCTGAAAAGGAAAAAGGTACGTGTCTACTACACAGCATTCCTCTTGGCCATAGAATACTCGATGCCCCACCTCCATCCATACTTGCCTGCGCTAAGAGATAGATCGCTTAGATTAGCGTGGGAACAGCTCTTCGCCTGGGCAATGAATGACTATTTGATAGGGAGAGCTTAAAAAACAACAACTAACATTTAATAACCAGCATATTGAGAATTTTCAGGCGGGCAACTGTAACGTCGCAAGAATACGCTGCCGGACTGCAGCAAGGTAAGAGCAAAATGCCGGTGAAATTAGCATATGTAATAAAAGTAATAGGGATTTTGATAATCACCGGGTTCGTAGCTGCCTCTGTATGGCAGTACAGCTGTGCTATCAATATTATTGCTGTACCCAAACCTAACACACCACCATCCCCAGCTGCAACAGGTGTTACGTCAGGTGATATTATTAAAATTGCGCACAAGCAAAATAGAGTTCAACGCAGCACATACTCAGATAATAAAGGTATTGACAATTATATACAAGATTCAGCACACGTCTCAAACAACATATGGTATCAACACATGACCCGCATTGGTAAGCAGACAACAGAAGACAGCTGCTACGTTTGCTCATTAATACCATACGCCATGAGCGCTTCTCGAACATTTGTTGCCACAGAAATAGACGAAAAAACAGCACGATGCATAATATACTTGGCACTGTTCCAAACGAAAGGAAGATTTCAAGGGACAGTGGTGCATATGACGTGGAAAACACGAGACTCATACCCATACGAAAACATCTTCCTCAAGACTTATTTGAGTTACCACAAGAGCAGTTTACATGCTGAAGCATTCAGATACATAACAAGTGGTCCTGCAAAAGGAGAAACAAAGAAAGTAACACTGCAGTATTTATCATCTGATTGGTACACCACTGAAGTTCCTGGTAAACTAGGATGTTGGGAGAGGCCACTGGTGACGATAACGGGGAAAGTGTACTTGGACAACAAATGGGAGATAGGAGTGGTTGGCAGCAACATGGTAACAAAAGAAACTATTTCAACTATTGATGCACACAACCACAGATGTTGGACGACTTGGATCAAATACGTGCCTATGCTCACATGGATAGAAACGGATGAAGACCCGATAACAATACTGCCGCTGACTGCGCCTAAAGTATGCTACCAACATAAAGGAGAGGTGGACGTAGGATACAACACCAATTGTGGAAGCGTGCTGGAGTTACCTGAGGGGGGAGGAGGAACAGCAGTGATAATGGACCATTACTGGGCCTGTGGAGAAAAGGCATATCACACACTGCCCCCTCTGTGGAATGGTGTATGCACGATGGTGCACGTCAATGTACCATCACTAGTGGTACCCCAGAAGCATGTGAATGTGTCGAACTTTCCCAAAATGGATGAAGGGGACAAGAGAAATAAGAGATCTGCACCACCTCAGGAGGAGCCAGGGAACAGGACCAGCAGCAATGATACTGTCCTAAATAGACGGAAAAGACAAGGAGAACCTCTGACAGGAAATTACCTATGGGGAAGGTCGGAAACGGCACTCACTTCAATCCCGCCAGAACACAGACTATTCAGCAGAGCAGCAATGTTCTTCTCCTCAATAATCCATCCGGGACTACAGGCTTACGCAAACGCAAAATGGCTCCAGATAACTAGATGGGAACTTATGATGACCATCAATTCTACAGTAAACGGATTCAACGCGATAAAAGAGGAGCTGCGAGCAATAAGGATGGTAGCACTGCAGAACAGATATGTATTGGACCTCCTCACTGCCATGGAAGGAGGAGTTTGCGCAAAGATAGGACAATCATGCTGCACATTCATTCCTGCCAACGATGCTGACAACGGTACACTGACAGAAGCAGTTTTACAATTGGCCCAGTTGCACTCAAAAATGGTGGATGAAAGTAAAGGTGTGAAAAAGGATGAGAGCTGGTTTTCGCTATTATGGTCATGGATGCCATCTTGGCTGTCAGATGGACTGAAAATTATAGTTGGTTGTATTATTTTGGCTGGAGCTACATTGATCATAATAAGATTTTGGAAAGCCCGGAAGGCACGCACCACTGACGAGTTGCTTGAAATGGTCGGTATGCACCCACTGATGCCAGCAGATGACGGCCAACACACAGGCATAATCATACAAGAGAGAGAGAAATTGCGCAACCAGATCATCACCAACCACCTGGACCCACCATCGGTGAAGGACGAGAACCCAAGAAACCCCAGGAATTACATAGGGAAATGGGTATACTATACTCCTGGAGGAACACGTGAATATATGTATTGGTCATTAGAAGATCATGTTAACCATTATGGACATTTAGCAGGAATAACTAAAATATGGAGAGTAAGAGGAGATAACGAAAAGGATATGTTTGTGGTCGACAAGTCGACCAGAGGGGGGACTGAAGTGGGAGAATGGAAAAACAGGCTCCCATCTTCCCCCTCTCGCGCCTGGCCTAAAGGTTCACGGCCCAAGCACCCGCCACGAGAAGAGTTTGCCCATCTACCAGACGACCAGATACCCTGGTACAGGAACATAAGGATGTGTCCATCTGCCTGCCCAGCAGCTCGCCCTGCCCATGCCGATGCCTGCGGCATGGATCAACTAGACTAAAACCTATACGTCGTTAGAGATGCCATGACGACCTAGCCAACGGATAGCACACCTGTGCCAATATACACACTGGACACTCCCGCACCAATCTACATGAAGAATATACTCAATGCTATGACGTAGGCGACAGACATACTCACGGACGTGCATCTTTATTATTTTCCACATAGGCTCTCAAAATGCAGAAACGCAAGACGCACCATGAACTCATCTAAAGAGCTTGCTTACGCTTCTTCTAAACCTAGGTGCCATAATGAGAATTATAACGAAGACACGATACTGGTCATAAGACAATATGAGACTATAACCTAAAGCGCCTGTGCACCAAACGGTTCCACCTATGCACCAGGCCTAAGTAGGCCGCAAGCAAGAGCTCCTGTGGACGTTAACAGAACAAGAGTCAGGTTGCTGTTCCTGCAAAATGAGCCTGGCGACAGCAGACAGCCAAGGTCGTAATGTTGCAAACCCACATTCCAAAAGCAGACCATCAAGGGCACGATGTTGCAACCTCGTACGCCGTGCACCAACATCAAAGTCGCACCTGCAAATTAAACCAGGCACACAGTGGAAAAACAATATTAATTGTGCAGAATTCTGCCTCAAACACGGTCCCACCTCACGTGACCAAGCCGAACCTGACAAGATGCCAAGCCCAGGAGGAAGGAGGCATCTGGATCCCTCGTTACAAGACACAGGCAGATACACTTAAAAGGATCAATGAACATCTGCGACAGTGGGAGTAGTCGGCCGTCCAGCTCATGAATAAGTCTTCACATTGTCTGCATGTACCCATAGTGAAACATTGTTACAAATTGCAGGTACACCGAGAGCTGGGAACAGCGATGGTCCCAGGCTGGGAAGCTCACGGGCGCACCAATCAGAACATGGGGCTCTTATCACTGACGCCATTAACATTAACCAATCATTAGGAGTCTTCATGTAACAATTCTCATGTATCTAATTGTAGGGACAACCCAGATATATCACCTGACTAACCCTTGTCTACTCATATTATTCTCTATACGTATGCTATACTAACCCTACCACTCGAGCAACCAATTAAGAGTGGCAATAGGTTCTTTTTTGTTAACTTTCTAAAGTGACGCAAGTAGCGCGTCATACTACAGTAAAAAGGGCCTGCGAGCCCCACGATTGTGTGTGTGTCAGGTCAGACGCGTATGATCCTTGACCCATCCCTGCCGTTTGTGTTTAATAAACAGCAGAGTCACCTTGCTTCTTGTGTGTGTCTCATACTCTATCTCTTTTGGGATATACGGGAGGAGTTGGGGCCTCCCTGCCCGGAGGTCTGCGGACGGCCCGGCCGACCCCGGCAGAATTTCACCCCGACAGGATGCTGGGAGCGGAGCTGTGTCGAGGAGAAGTTGGACGCAGGGCCGCCTGATGCACTCCCAAAATGGCCGCCTAGGCGAAGCGATCCTGACTTTGGCGTGTCCAGTGCGGAGCGGCGCTGTGACGACCTTCGCCTCGCTCTCTGGGTGATCTGTGTGGAGGATCGTCTTCGCTGCACGGGCGCAGTCCTGGCGAGCCGCTGACTCGCAATCCCGGATGAGGGAGGAGGCGGGAGGAGCCGGGTGCCCTCCCGCGGACTTGGAGCAGCTGCCGCCTCGCAAACTAGACCGTGAGCGAGGCGGACCAGTGGAGGCTGTGGACCGCCACGCCCTGCCTGGAGGAGCCGGGTGCCAGTCGTCCCTACACAGGGAGCTCCGCGGGTGAGTGCCCCCGTCGGCCTGGGTGCCCAGACACCTGCGAACCTTGCGGGCCCCCCCAAGACACTGGAATGAGCGAGCGGCTCACCACTTAATACACCTGCCGGGTGAAGATAAACGGGGGGCGAGAGCCAGGACACTATACAAGCCTTCCCCCTTGCCCTGCAACGACCCCAGTCTGAGGTGGCAGCGGTGGAGCGGCCCTTCGTGAGACCGGAGTGCCCTCGGTGTGCAGAGGGGTCCGGAGACCGGCGATACTCCGCCTCATGGAGACTAATAGCTGTAACACATCCACGAGATCCTTAATGGCCCCACTGTGTAGAGGGCTGCTAACCTTTTTACCAACCTAGGGACTGCCTTGTCCGAGAAACTCGGCACGCCGTGCTTGGGGCCACTAAACCTTTGCACAGTGGAGGTTTCTCTCAAGGGGGGTGAAGGGGCTGCAACACCTTCACGACAACCTTAACAATCAGCGTGTCCCACGCCAAGACCACTGCGAATACGGAAGCGATACAAAGGAGGGGGTTAATACTGCCCCATTGCATGCACCACATGCATCACGGAGTGGCAGATCTTCGTGGGGCCCCGGCGACAACAAGGGGAAGCCAATAAAGAAAACCCCAGGCCCTGGCAGGAACATAGCCAAGTGTGCACGACACAGTGTACGATCCGATTCCCCAGCGCACCAAGACGTTTATATTGATCACCAAGGGCTGATCTGGCGACAGTGTGCAACGCCAACTCAACAATCAGCTTGATCTTTCCCCCGGCCAAGCCACCTCTTTTCCTACTGTGGCACACGTATGCGCTGGCATCACAATCATACGCGCTGGGCCGCGCTACCGCCCGGGACTCAGGCCAAACAATCCTGAGTGCCTAGAGACAGTGACTGCAACCTATAGACAACGCGCCAATCCTCTGTGACAACACCTAGCGCTTCCAATAAAGCAGGTGGCAGAAAGCAAGCCCGGCACTGCAGCAATAGAAGGACAACCGCGCTGTGCTACCACTACACGGCCGGGCTGGGATCGACCTAGCTAACACCCGACGAGACCCCTGGCAGGAATACTCCTATAAACCATGACTGCCGGGCCAAGTGGTGACCAAGGGCAAGGAAAAGACGAAGAAGCCCGGTATGCAGAATAGAATTGAACAATACATGGTGCCCTCGTCACAACAGGCTGACCTCCAACCACAGCACTCCGAAGAGACAGAGGCCGTACACACGCTCTCCCTTAAAGACGTCATGGCTGCTATTGCGGACTCCCGCTCATCTATGGAGCAGAAGATAGACGGGATAAGTCTAGACATCTCCCTCCTTAGACATGACCTGCAGAAGCTGTCCGCACGCACTGGGGAAGCAGAACAGCGCATTTCGACTACCGAAGATGGGCTACACAACGTGCAACAACAACTCCACGGTGTCTCGGCCACACTTAAGACGCTGGAAGCTAGGGTGGAGGAAAGTGAAGGAAGGTCCAGACGGAACAACGTCCGCATACTCAGGATCCCTGAGAAAGAGGAAGGGCCCTGCATGGAAATCTTTCTGGAACAACTACTAACGGACCTGTTTGATTTGCACTCCTTCTCAAAATTCTTCTCCATTGAGAGGGCACATCGTATGCCTGCAGGTAGACCGCTGCCCGGCGCTCCCCCACGCACCGTGATAACGAGGCTCTTGAACTACCGGGATCAGGATGCGCTCCTCCAACTTGCAAGAACGAAGGGCACGATCACCTTCAATGGGTCCAGACTAGCCTTTTTTCCTGACCACATGAAGGAAGTATAGAAGGCGTGGCAGTCTTTTGGGAAACTAAAGAAACAACTTCAAACACTGGGGGTCAAGTATGGCCTGCTATTCCCTGCACAATTGAAAATTTACCATAAAGGCACAACAGTCCATTTTTCTACCCTCCCACTTGGGGTTTTTAAAGGGGGAGAACAAACCCCCCCAAATGTTTCTAGTTGAACTTTCACAAGGGTTGTTAAACTGACACTCTACTTTTCTTTTGAATTGTCAGAAATGGTTGGGCGACAGGTACTTCATGTTGGGGAGGAGTATAGGGAGGGGAAGGGAGGGATTAGTTGGGAAGAGTTTTTTGTTACCCCAGGATCAGCCTTCCCCAGTAACTGTCAGGGGATGGTAGGGCTCCCAACCACTTGGGACTGTATTACACACAGGCAGTGCTTCAGCCCTCACTCCTTGGTTCTTTCGCACCGCACCGCCACACACCGGGGCTGGACCCCTGCGGGCCATTCACCGGCCCTCTGATAATCCTATTAGATGCCACCTGAACAATCTCAATCGCCCACGGCCATGCACCCTAGATCCCTTAGGGTCCTCACCTGGCATGTAAATGGGATGGGCTCCACGATCAAAAGGTGCCCTGTTCAGCAGCTACTCTTCAGATACTCCCCTGGCGTGGCCCTGCTTACTGAAACACACCTGGCGGGGGCACACTGTAAATTTTTTATGCAAACCAATTATAGGACCGCTTTCCATGCGGGATATACCATGGGGTCCAGGGGCACCCTTATTCTTATACATAAACGTGTCCCGTTTGCTTTGCAGGTACTAGAACAAGACCCTCGGGGTCGCTACGTGATGGTGTTGGGGACACTCTGGGGGGAGGCATTTGGGTTTGCCCCAATTTACTCCCCACCTGGACTGGGGCAGGAACTTCTCGATGACCTCTCCACCCTGATGGGCAGGCATCAACCAGATAAGTGGTTTTTGGGTGGGGATTTTAATGACGTTATGTGTAACACCCCAGGCCGATCCCACCTTAGACAACGTAACCCAAACCTTTCCATGAAACTGTCTAACTTTGTGTCTGCCCTGGGTCTCTGTGATGTATGGCGGGAACTGCACCCGGGGACCAGAGGTTATTCGTTCCACTCTGGGGCCCATGGCTCCCTTTCCAGACTAGATTACCTGTTTGTCCCGCACACCAAGCTTTTTAGAATACTCTCAGCAGACTTGCTCCCCGGGGAATCTCGGACCACTCACCCCTGATAGTGAAGTCGAGGCTGCAAGGAATAACCCCTCCCTGAACGTGGCGGCTGAATACCTACTATCTGGGCTGCCCGGAACTGGTTGACCATCTCACGGCGGTCTCGACTGAGTATTTCGAGATCAACAACACTGGTGTACATGACCCGATGCTGTTGTGGGAGGCCTATATGACCATACTCTGGGGAGAAATAATCTCTTGGACGGCGAATAGGAGGAGGGAGAGGCTCCGGAAGATAGTTGAGGCAGAGGCGGAGGTAACCCACCGAGAAAATGAACATACCTTTGATCCTACCCCACAGACCCACACGTCCCTTGCACGTGCCACGGAACACCTCCTAAATCTCTTGCTAGATAACACCAAGCAGGCCCACTGGGAATCCAGAGCTAGGATATACGAAATGGGGGACAAAGCAGGGAAGATGCTGGCTTGGCTGGAGAAGAGAGACGAAGGGCAGCGCTGTGTTCAGGAGATCATCACCCCACAGGGTGAGACTTGCCGATCAGACGTTGAGATTGCAGAAGCCTTTGCTCAATTCTATGCTGCACTATACCAGGCCCCAACTCTACTGCTGGATCCGACCCTCCTTGATGAAGTGATGATTCCCACTCTATCGGTGCAGCAACGTGAGATGTTGGACTCCGACCTTTCAGAGGCCGAAATAGTAGAAGCCCTTGGACAACTGCAACCGGGGAAGACCCCAGGCCCAAATGGGTTCTCGATAGAAATCTGGCAGAAACTAGGGGGTAATAACACAGCGCCCCCCTGTACCAGATGCTGTTGACCGCCCTAGAGCGAGGCTCTCTCCCAGATGACCTGTGCAAGGCCACCATAGTGGTTATCCCCAAACCTGATAAACCCCAGGAGCAATGTGCCTTTTATAGGCCGATCTCACTAATCAATGGCGAAGCCAAGGTCCTGGTCAAACTCTTAGCTAACCGGCTCCAACTGGCAGCGGATACACTGATACACCCGGACCAGTGTGGCTTTATGCCTCACAAATCAACCCGAATGAATCTACACCGATTCCACCTGATGCTAGAACGGGCTCCCATCCTTAGTACCCCACTGGCCCTATTAGCGATTGATTTTGAAAAAGTATTTGATTCAATCCGCTGGGGCAGCCTCTTGGAAATCATGACCCGTATGGGGTTTGGAGAAGGTTTCCTGGGTTGGGTAAAATTGCTATTCACAAATAACCGGGCAGAAGCCAAAGTGAACGGGGGGACCTCCCGATCCTTCCCCTTGGGCCGTGGCACACGACAGGGCTGTCCTCTTTCCCCCCTCCTCTACGCCCTTGTGATTGAACCGCTTTGCCAGAGCGGGGCTTGGATGGGATTTAGATGGCCCGAGGAACATGAAGACCGCATCTCTCTCTACGCTGACCGCCTCCTGTTATATCTGGCTGATCCAGCTCGGTACTGCCCCAAGGTAACCCAGATGCTTGTCACCTATGTGGAATTTAGAGGATTGAAAATCAACTGGAAAAAATCTGTATTCTTCCTGGTGAAGGGGGGGAACAGGCCGACCTACCGAACTGCCCATACAGGTTGGAAAGGCAGGGCTTCAAGTACCTGGGGATCTGGGTAACATCTGACCTTACCAAGTATGCAATGCATAACCTCCAACTGATCATGAATAGATTTGCTAACGACGTCCACCACTGGGAACTCCTCCCTCTGACCCTAATGGGGAGAGCCGCACTCTTTAAAATGATGTCTCTTCCAAGATTTCTAAATGTCCTACAGAATGCCCCGCTCACGATCCCCACCTCTGAATTCAACCGCATAGAAACCCTTCTCAGGGAACTCATCTGGGGGGGAGGCCAATCACGGGTGACATTAAGCACATTGCAGAGATTGGTTTGGGAGGGTGGGATATGCGTACCTCCCCTCCAAACCTACTACTGGGCCTCACAACTCGCGGTAGTCAATGACCTGCTTCACGGAGATCACTACCATCTGGAGACAGGGACACGTGTTTGTTGGGTGGGGAAATAAAATAACAGCAGTGCAACCTTTACAGCAGAATAGCAACCTGAAACAAATCGAGAAACTTGAATCATGGCCGCACTGGGTGAGAGCGGAAATCCTTAAGGTTGCAGATATCCTGAAAGAGGGGAAAATAACCTCCTTTGAAGACATGCAATGTAAATTCCACCTGCCCACAACCGAACAGTATCACTTTATGCAACTAACCCATGCCTTGACACAGATATTACTTTGAGTCACAGATCTGACTGGATTGGGCCCTTGGTTTAACTACGCTGCCACCCCATGGACAAATAGGAGTTCACAGGCTATTGTTTTACTGCAGTAATAATTGTTTGCTCTACATCTCTGCCTCATTTTGCCTCACCTTTTATGCCATTTCAACATTTTTAAGCTACCGCACTGCCTTGCGTTTAAGAGTTTAGGACTCCATTTGTTACTGCACAAAGTGTATTCCTTCCGATACATCCTGAGAGGTCTTCTCTCTATCAACTATATCATCAGGCAGAGGTGAGCAGAAAGTCCTTCTGGGCACCAAAGATACCAAAGATACCCAAGATCCTGCCCTTTAGCTACCCATAAAAGGCTGAAGAGTGATTCCCCTGCCCCACTTCCTTCTCTAGATTCAAATATGGATGTTCTTTGCAGGAAATTAGGGCTTTTAAACCCATAATTGAAACAACAAATCAAACACGATTGGAGTGTCTTTGAAAGTAGGATGGTCGAGATGGAGACCAGAGTCAATCATTTTGAAGATACTGTTCCTAGAGTTCTTCATTTAGAAAATGCAGTTAAGGAGTTGCAGAAGCATAATGAAGAATTAGAAAATAGAGGGAGACGCAATCATCTTCGCATTTCTGGCCTTCCACAGGTCTGTGAGGGGAATGGTGCTATTTCTTTCTTACAAAAATGTTGCCTGCACTGCTTCATGTCCCGGAGAAAACTGTTTTTGACATCCAATGGGCCCATCACAACCCTCAACACCACACCCTTTTATCTTCCTTTTGCTGGGATGCATCCAATTGCAGTTCATCATCTCTAAAGCCCAGGAAAAAAACACCTTGTTCTGGCATGTCAGTGACATTTATATCTCTCAGGATGTGGCTAAAAGGACTGCACAGCGAAGACAAAATGTGTATCTTGTTGCCCTGCTTTGAAGCCATTCAATGCTCAATATGGCCTTTATCATCCTTGTTCATTCAAGGTTACCCGTCAAGGTAAGAATGTCGGTCTTTCATGATCCTACCAACCGCTGGTCTTTTGTAAAGTCCTTGAAATTCAAAAAGATGGATATTTTGACTCCTACTAATTCTTCAACCACAGACTCTTGACTCCTTTAAGTTGAACTGTTATAATTTTCTCTTTTCTATATTTAAGTGTTGCAGATTGTTGTAGGTTATTGGTGCTTACTTGGGCGGGTGTGCTCTAAACTTTACTATAGTATTTTTACTTCTGCTTCTTTATATCTTTTATGTGTTTTTGTCAAGTATTTATGCCTCCCCCTCTCCCTATGTGTGCTTCCCTCATGTGTCAGGCTATTTTTTTGCATTGGTGTAGCTTTAACTTTTATGTACTATTGTTCTTACGGTCTAATTGCCATCTTATTCTTATTTTATGATGTCTGCTATGTTTGCAAATGTATTTATGTATATCCATATACTTTTATTAAATGTCCATATTGTTGTTTAATGTATATCTTGGAACATTAAGGGCCATTTTACCACACATGTCAAAGGAGGTATATCTCTTAACTGTCCCTGTTCTACCTGTGTGATTGCATTGTGTTTTGTTTTGTAGAAGTGTGAAGGCTGATTGAGCCATTTTACTCCTACTCATCCTCGTACCTGTGCGAACCAGAATTCAATTTATCACACATTGAGAACACGTCATGTACCTGGACAGATGCTAGCAATCTATGGTAATGGAGCAAGATTCTAAGAATATTCTTGGCAATGTGTCAAGTACCTCTGTTATTAGCTGGGAGATTGCAAGAGTCTGAACCATTATGCGGAAGGGTATTTTCAGTAACAGGATACAAATGCATTGCAGCTGGCTAAGTAGGCTCAAAGTTCCAGGAATATGGGACGCACAATGTGGGCTGTCAAACCAAAATGCCAGCAATGAACTTTCAACTGCCAAATATCACAATATGATCTACAGAAATGATTATTGTGCCCTGCCTTTGAATGAAAAGGCTGACATAAATGAGGCCAAATTTCCATTACAGGTGACAAAAGCACTACAGTGCAGTTTTGCCAAAAGAGAGCTGCCATAGAAAAATCAGTGCATTCTGAAGTTTGTTTTGAACAAGGAACACATAATAGATGAAACTCCATTGCCAGAAGTTCATTTAGAGGCACACATTACTGAAACCTATGACACTTTCAGTTTGTTAATAGTCCATTAAAATAAGCAGTGAGAATTAAAATGGAGTAAAATGTATATTTATGGTGCAAAATATGATGCAGGTCTCATATAAAGAAAGACAAAAAACAGAATTTGAATGCATTAGTTTCTATCTTCAGCCTGTGCTTGAATACCCAAAGAAACCTTCCCCTTCAGACCCAATCAGAACACAAAGGTCAGCAGAGCCAGCAAGGGGACAGAGCATGTCCCTCATAAAGGGGTTTATTGGGGGGGATAATGACAACTGTAACATACTCCAAATTAAATTAAGTTTTGTGCTTTTTTATTGAATTAATAATATGCAAACAATTAAAGGGTCTCACAGGATTATATTGCAAATCATATTTTGCTCTTAAACCGGGGATTCGCAATAGACACAGAGATGGTTCAGATGTCTTCAGATATCCCACAGAGAACCCTGTCTGTGGATAGGAATCCCCTCGGAATACGATATTGGCAACCACAGTTATAAGCTAAAATGTGATTGTAGCTTCCCAGAAAAAGTTACGGATCGGAGAGTCATGAATATGGTGGCTTATTGAATCAGATACCTGTTTGTGAACTATCAAGATTTTAACTGAAGTGCTTTTGGGGGAAACAACAAAAATCTGCCATTCGCATTTGTAACTACCTGCTGACATCAGATACACTTCATTTTGACCGGCATAATCAGATCAATTAAAAAATATATGGATTGCGACCCTCATCTGTAAATTGAACAAAAGTGTCATGTAGAAGATTTCTAAATTCATATTTGAGTTGGTCAGAAATGCTAATTCAGATGGGTGGAGCAAGAACTATCAGAAATGGGTCCTGAAAACCTGAGAACCAATTAAAGGGACGGGGCTAGGCCTTGTGTCTGGAGAAGACCAAGAGATGCCCAATCAGGAGTATCAACCAATGAGCTGGCACCTCATAATTTAGAAATTTTGGGGTGGAGTTAGGACATTTTAAAACTAGATGCACTGTGGAAAAAGGGGAACAGACTGACTAACTGATGGAGACAAGAATGCCAGAAGGAAGGTAGAATTCAGATCTGGATAGAACCAGGAGAAGGGGTTGGGCCTTCCATCATAAGAGGCAGACAGAAAGATTGAGGATGGGCCATCCATAACAAGAGGAGAAGGGCTTTTGGAGTACCATCCATAACCAAGTCCCCTTGCTTCCCATGAGATGGCTCAGGATGCCTGCTGACTTCTCCTGTGCACAAACCCAGAGAGATGTAAAGTGAGTCAAGGTGTCCAACAGAGCAAATCATTGGTGGGGAATCTGTTGAACTAATATCTTCCTCCTATTAAGTGGGTGAGCAAACAAAAGTAGATGCCTAGCATTTCTTATTAATAAATAATTTAATTAATTGCCACATAGTCAACATGCACTGGGGAGATATTGGGGAAATTCGAAATCTTCAATAGCTTTCCAAGTGTGAATAATGATGTAGCTGTTAAAGCAATTGGGTATCACCTACATTATTTTTGCCAACCCCAATTATCTCCCAAAGGGGAAAAGTGCATTAAAAAATAAAATTCCAAAGTGTTCAACATTCCCTGTACCCTTCATTCAAGCAGGGGGGTTCCCAATTGTAAACTGAATCTCTGGATCTGGGTGGTGCATAAAAGTGTCTTCAGGGTCAAGTAAGGCGAAAATAACTGATTTAAAAGCACACTTTCTCTACAGAGAGTGAGTAAGGAACTTCAAATTGGAGGGGGACATGTTCACTGCATAGTGGCAAATGAAAGGGTTTTATCAAATGTGTTGTACTAGAACATTGCTAGAAATGACAAGTGCACACGGAGGTCAGAAATAAAGAGCGCTGCATGTGTCTATTTGTTTGCCCAATAGGAAAGTGCAACATCTGATTTACATTAGACACCATACAAAGTATATTGTAAAGCACAATTGTATAGTCAGTTTCTAGGCTTCTGCGTTAATTATCTTTGCATTAAGGCTATTCGTATGAGTAACCCAGTCCTCTGAAGCATTTTTTTAAACTGTGAATTCTTTTCACTTGTGACCACAGGGGATAGAAATCAGAACTGAAAACTGTATAAGTAGTTGTGATTTAGAGATTGTCTGAATGTTCATTTTGAATGAAAAACTGTGTTTTCAACTTGAGTGCAATGTGGAGTTTTGACTGTAAGGACATATTTTGTGCCACCGAGTAAGGCAGGGTGCCTTTTCATAATTATTGTGTCTATCAGGATTTTGTCTGTTGATTAGAGGAAAATAAATTGTATATTTGTCTGCATATCGGCCTGGTTCTTGGCTTGCCTATTGCAAAAGGGGTGAGGGAGTTTTGTGGTGTTATATGTATTAAAGACAGAGTTAGTTAAAAACTCAAAACTGAATATTGGTGTGGCGCTTTTAAATGGGGGCCGGAACTCCCTGCATTCATTGTTGCCCCATAAATATATCCTACAGTATGGGGTTGCAGGGTTAGATTTTGTGGAGTGTGGCTATCTTTAGCCAGACTGTTTTGGGCTTTCTTGACTATGTGCTTTTGGAAGGGAGTGGCTTGCTTTGGGAATGGGACAATTTCCCTAGCATTGAATGGATCTTTGGCAAAGGAGTTGCCACCATTCGCCGTGTTGGCTGCATCCTCAAGCTTCGGTCTCCATGCTACAAATAAATTGGCTACTCCAAAGCTTGTAATAAAAAAGATGCAGTGCAGACAGACCTCAAAGGTTAAATTAAGGATACTAATTTGGAACTTGCACAAACCAACGAAGTTATACATTTTGAATAAGAGGAGGTAGTCTCTTCTAATTTTAAGGAGTGACACGATGTTGGAAAGAATTCAGGTTTCCAAAATTATATGGCTGCTCGTTTTGTAAAACGCACTAATTGCTTGTCCGAAACCATCAACGTTGGCACTTATGTGCTGTTTGCTCCTGCATTCAATGTTTTACATGCACAAAATGAAAGAGTAAATAAAGGCAAAATGACCTCAGAGTAAACTCTTTCCTTTTACGTTGTATTTTTTGAAAAATGTAATTGCCACCTGAAAATCTCTCTTTGCAGAAGTCATTTACAATAGATCCCCACACAAGCTGCCTGCTTTTAGTAGATGCTAAATGCAGGCAGATGAATTCAAAACCTTTCACCATCACTTTTTTTGTTTCAGATAGCATAGGAATCCATTAATTGTACGCCTGAATAAAAGTCTCTTGCATGCATAAAATGTACAGGTTTCGTAGGTGGAGTGGGAAGGACCAGCAAGAAATGAATTCTGCGCTGTTTTTCACTCCGCCTAATAAACATTCCTAAAATGAACTGGAACTGTAAACCAAGGTGTACAGTGCTTTACATCTCCATTGTATAATAATTTCACATTTATATAGTGCTACGAACCCTCAGGTATTTGAGCGCTGCTTATTATTACCCACGGTATTTATCGACCTCAGAAGGATGAAAGGCTGAGTTTTGCCCTGCCAGGATTCGAACCTGCATTATGCACGGATGTCAGCAGCACTCCTACTCACTGTGCCACTTGTGCCACTTGACAGGCTATGACTTAATATACTACTTTGGGCCATATAAAATTAGCTACTTTGCCTGCAAAAGTTGTTTAGACTGACGAGGTGCATTACGTTGAGTGTAAAGATTGACGTAAGTCTTTTATGCCTCATTTCGACACAGTGCAGCTATGTTTGGTTACTCTCAGCCCGCACAGTATGGGCCACATTTTGGTACATTCATTGACTGCCTTGGATCACAGTGTATATTTTATCTTATCATTCATAGCATGAACCTAGGTAGAGAGCAGAAGCGCACTTTTCAACATATGTAAGCCCACATTGGGCATGGGCGTTTTTGGGTAGTAGTGGTAGGAGAACATGGATTTAGTCATGCGTAAGGTATTGATTGAAGAGCCACGTTTTCAATGTTTTGTGGATCTGGAGAGGGGCAAGGGCATCCAAGCAGACAGTGGAATAGAGTTCTAGATGCTTAGGCGTGGCAGGAGAATGACTACTTGTGGGTTGTCTCTTTACAGTCTAGTTTTGACTGCAAGCTTTTGATGGATTTGCCATGGGAGGTGGGGTGGCCTTCAGGGGTATGGCGTTTAGCCGCCAGGCATATTGCTGTGCCTTTCAAGACTGCTTTGTAGATGATGAAAGCCTGTTTGATAGGCAGCAAGGGAGAGCCAGTGAATATTGCACAGGGAGGGACAGATTTGACCATATTTGTGGTTACATGTAAAGAGGTGGGCTGTGACGTGGTGGACAGCCTTGATGGGGCTAGATGTATGGCTAGGATCCTGTTAACTGGGTGTTTCCCCGTTGATGCTGGAAATGTCCTGTGGACATTTGACCGTGAGGTACAGCTGGACATCATTGGCGTATTGATGAATGGCTATGTTGGGGTCGTTTAGGCAAACATCTCCTGAGTGGGTAATTCAGACTAGAGCAAGCTTACAAAAAGAAACGTCTTTCTGCTTTTTAAAAGGCCCATTTACCCTGCCATCTGTCCAATATGCCTGGGTTGTATGACCGCTGGACTCAGATGGGCAGAAGGATTCTGTGTTATTGTACCCCAATATAACATACTTTATGGTTGTAATAACTGTGGGTTCTCTGCCATTAAAAAGAACACCCACTTTAAGATAGACAGTAGCCTTTGTTGTCTAGGTCTTTGGCGCTGTTTTTGCTGTCTTAATAATACACATTTTTTTAACAGCCCCATTTTAAAGACGCCCACCAGCTCACCATCACCCAGAGGCCTTGGGCAGAGGCTCCCGCCAATAGTCTTTTCCCGCTAACAGGAGCTTCTTCCTGACACTTACCTGGCTTCCGTAGCGGGCAGTAAGATATGCCATGCACGTGCTTCATCTACCGCTGGTCAGACAGTGCAAAGGGCCTCATCAGGAATTTTGGCGGTATCCAGGCGATAAATTCACTGGAATACGACTGAACGCAATTAACGTTACCGCCACTTGGTCCAGCGGTATTACTGCTGGATCACAAATGGCGGTGGCAGTGTAAGTCCCCATTTGTTTTTAGTCCATAGAAATCAATAGGGCATTTTCGGCAATATTACCATGGCTGAAATTGTGCTGTGGTAATTACACCAAAAATGGGTGGGAAGTGTGCGCATTCACCTCCAGCTCAGAGCTGGAGATGATTCCTCCAACTTTCCCCCAAACTCGTGATTGGGCAGTACGGTAATGCAGCAGTAACGCTATTACCGCCGCATTTTTACCACACCACCAAACTTCCGATAAGGCCCAAAGTCTCTTCATGCAATAAGGGGTGCTGAATTGTTTTCTCCACAGGAAATGGGTCCTCTTTAAAGCACTGTGAATGTGGTTGCACACGAGCACAACATTCACAAACTCAAGCATAGCAACAACACAGAAAACACAGAAAAGGTAGAATTACTGAACTTAACATTCAACTAAAACCAAAATGAATATGCTTCTGTATCCACACAAGGATTGATGTACCGTCTAGGGGTTTCCAAGAGGTCAGCTCTATTATTGTAGTGTGGACCCTAGGAATAAACGTGATGAAGTGCAAACTCAATGGTCTTGCTATTCAACTATTCTGTTCAAGTCTTGGCTCCCACCCGGGGCAGGATTGCCATATGCTTCGCTGCTCACCCTGCGTAGCTCACATTAGCTGACTAAGGGCCTCATTACACTGATGGCGGTAGGTATTTAACGTTACCGGTAATGGAATACCGGTAACGTTAAATGCCCATGCGGATTACGACCCGGCTCACCGCCATTAGCGACACCGCTAATTACGGTGCCACTAATAGCGGTCAGTCCGCGTGCGCGCGACCCGCCAACCCGTAAATAACGACATGCCGCTAATAGCACACCATCACAAGGCTAGTGCACACGGCAATAGCGCCATGGTAAATACCCCAAAACCCCTTACCGGCATGGCGGCAATACTGCCATCGCGAACCACCCGTTATAAGAACTAAGCAGTGTCAACACCTGCCACAGGTGGCCAAAATCAGCACAGGTGGAGGCAATGGAGACTGTGGCTGCCCAAAAGAAGCACACCACACCCCTTCCCACAACCCTTCCCACACCAAGATGGTTCCAATACTGGCAGCATTACATGGCCTGGAGGACCTGATTGCAGCGCTGCTGCTACAATAACAGGCTGCACAGAGGAGAGGCAGGAGGAGGAGGAGGGCCAGACAGGCACAGCAAGCACCACCACACCACCTAATCATACCACAGAGGCACTCACCAATTCCCCGGATCAGAGCCAGTCCATTTAACCTAACATCTGAGCAGATACACACCCTGTACCGTCTGGACCGGGACACCATCACCAGCATCGTGGACATGATACACAACGACATTGTGAGCCTCATAGATATCCGAACTGCCATCCCCCCTCTACTCAAGGTGGTGACAGTGCTCCACTTCCTGGCCACAGGAACCTACCAGCATACAGTGGGGCAGATGCATGGCATCTCCCAACCAGTAATCTCACGCATACTAAACCAGTTACTCGATGCCCTCCTGAAGCAGGCACCCGAACACATATCCATGCCACGGACTGCCCAGGAGATTGCAAACACCAAAGTTGGCTTCTATTCACTGGCAGGCATCCCAAGTTGCATTGGGGCCATCGACTGTACACATATGGAATTGGTCATCCCACATCACAATAAAGTAGTCTACCGAAACAGGAAGCAATTCCACTCCATCAATGTCCAAATGGTATGTGACGCAAACAAGATAATCACACATTGCTGTGCCCGATTTCCAGGATCTACCCATGATTCCATGGTCCTGCGGAACTCAACTATCCCCCGCTACATGGAGCGACAAATGGGACAACGTTCGTGGCTACTTGGTGAGTTCCATGCCAAGCACATGGCAGTGTGATTGGGGGGGGTAGATAGATACTCCAACTGGGTGTGCATTGGGGGGTAGATAGATACTCCAACTGGGTGTGTATTGGGGGGGTAGATAGATACTCCAACTGGGTGTAGCCTGTAGTCCGTCGCCCAAATGCACATAAAGATGTACGCTAATGGGCATCTGTGAGGGCAGCAACGTACATGGGATGAACGGACATGCAAGTATATGCCACACGACACAGCTGACAACCCAAATCTGGTGACATCAAACATCAATCCTCATCCACATTGCACGACACTCCACGCCACGAAATACACAAATGTCATCCATGCCGCCAACATAGTCATGCAGCATTCCTACAGCACAACATCAACAATGCATTGTGCCCTTGGATGTATGCAAAGGTATACCCCCTAGCTATGGCAATGCACCACAAACCCATGGCACCACTGAAGTGTTGCCTCTCAGCATGGCAACAGCAATGTCGGAAGGACAGTACACCACCAGTGTGGTACCAAATGTGCCTGCCCACAGGGACACCAATGACCTGGCCTCACCCAGGACATTGCAGTCACTGTTGGAGGCATCAATGGGGCATGTCTACTTGCATGCTTGTGCTCACCTTTGCACAAAGCAGTCACACAGACCATATTCATTGATGCAGTTGAATGTGTACATGAATCACAATGATAGGCCAAAGTATGTGACATGAACAGGCCACACATGTGTCAAAAAATAACAGGAACCCATTCCTCCCCCCATGTAGGTGATGCCGGCTATCCCCTGAAGAGGTGGCTCCACACACCTGTACGGAACCCACAGAACAGGCTCGAAGAAGAATACAATCATGCACATACCCGTACCCGCCTCGTCATCGAGCAGACTTTTGGACTTCTGAAGTCACGGTTTAGGTGCATTAGCAGGTCTGGTGGCGCCCTCCTGTATGGCCATAAGAAGGTTGCAAAGATCACCACGGCATGTGTCATGCTGCACAATATGTGTATGAGACGAAATCTGCCACTGCCCCCTGACGTTGAAATGGAGGCACCTGATGAGGATGATGACGGGGATGAGGATGGAGGTGAAGGGGATGCAGGTCATGCAAGAGGGGATGGCCAGGAGGGACGTGCTGTGAGACAGCATTTGATCAACCAAATATTCTGAGTAACATGTAGTCATACTGTCACCTGTATATGGCTGGTGATGCACTGGTGTCTGTTTGTTAGCTCACAATGGACCTTGGCGTCAATAAATTGATCATACACAATGAAGGAGTCAAGGCCTGTGTTTTGCTCAAACAACAGTGTATTAATGAACAGAAACAGAAAAATGTGCAAGTCCCCAACCATCCCGCCACCCTTACCCCCCCAGAACTGTCCCATCACACCCTCCCCCCCACAACTGTCCCATCACACCCTTCCCCCCACCCCCCACAACTGTCCCATCATACCCTTCCCCCCACCCCCCACAACTGTCCCATCACACCCTTCCCCCCACCCCCCACAACTGTCCCTCATGAGTCTCCAACAATGTATGTGTCCAGGCATGCACAGAGGTCAATGGACATTCACGCCCTATTGTTCATTGCCAGGGCCAGCATTTGGGGGCTGGCTGGAGGTGCGCCTGGTGGTGCGTGTAGAGCGTCTGATTGGGCTTGTCTGCCACGAACTGGTGGTCGAAGAGGTGGCAGACTGTCCTGGTGGAAATTGGCGCGTATCAGCTCCCCACACAGCCTGTCTGTGCACGACTCCATTCCCTCCCCGGAGTGCCTTGATGTCTCCCCGAGGTCAGCCCTGAGACGGGCAACCTCCTCCACATGTTGACCTACGAGGTCTGTGAGAGCCTGCTGGCGCTGGATGATGCTGGCCAGGTCAAGGGCAGTGGTGGCCTGTGGTGGTGTGTCTGCTGCGCATCCTGATGCTGGCTGGTGTGCATATGCCACCTCTGGGGGGCTACTGAAGGCCTCCATGACTCATGAACGGTGACGTGCGAGCAAGGTGTGTGTAGGGGTGATTGCTCGGGGGTTACAGCAGGGCTTGTGGTGTGCATAGGCAGATCGATTTCTGTGGGCTCATCCACGTCAGACAATGGGGCAATGGCTGCCACCTCCCCTGCCGAACTGGCAGCAGCTGAGGGTGGACTCTCGGTGGCAGTGATTTGGGGGGGGGGTGGACCTCCAGAGGCGGGGCAGTAGGGTTTTGCGTGGCACTGGCAGTGGCGCGCAGGAGTAGTTTTGGACGCTGCAATAGGGGCCTTGGCCTTTTTCCACCTGATGTTGTTGGTGCGTCCTCGCTGGGCTGTGGCCTTTTCTTCTTTTGCACAGGGGGTGCCTGGGATGCTCCCTCGCTGTATGTATGCGACCCTGTCGGGGACAAGAAGGAAGATGTCATTGGTTATGGTCGCATGTACTCAATGCAGGCTACATCATGAATTCATTTGGGGCCGTTTGAACTTCATTGTGGAGGAAGCAGGTGAGGTGTAATTTCAGTGCCTCATCCATGAAGTGTTGTGTGTGGCACTTGGCTCTGTTGATGTATGCATGTGTGTGTGTTGGGATCTGGCGCTGACATGCGCAGGGTGGGATGCATGTGTGGATGCCGGGCCATCCATGCAGTGATCCAGGGCTGCCATTTGTGGGGACTTGTACATTCACATTGCATGCTTGCATCAGTGCACTTACCTCCATCAGAAGTGTCTGGCACGCCGTGCTCCATCCTCCCGACTCCCTCAATACATTCTACCACGATGAGGTTTGCACATGTCTCTTCCCACTCCTTCAGCTTGATCGGTGACCCTGATCCTCCAGCGGTGGCAGTCTTGTGGTTCTCGGCCAGGATCATTCTGACCCGGAGTCTCAGGTCGTCCCATCATTTTCTGCACTCGCGTACAGTGCGCGTGCTGGTGCCTACAGCACTCACTTTTGTTGCCACTTCGGCCCAGATTTCTTTCTTCTTTAGGAGTGTCTCCCGCCGCATGTCATTTGCGAAGACCACTTCTGCATTGTCCGCCAAGGTCTGAATCAGCATCACTAACTCCTCAGTGGAGAACTTCTCCTTTTGCTGGCGGTCTGTTGTTTATTTTAGTGCCTTGGGCTTGGTAACAGTGTAGCAATGGGTCTCAGGCAGCAAGGTAACACGAACAGGTCCAGGGGGCAGAGGATGGCAATGGATTGTGTTTTTAAAGATGGCCGCCGTGCTCTTTCCCGTTCCTGTGCGATGATGCTATTTCCGGTTCCGGTATTTAACGGTCACCGCTATTGGCGGTGGCCGCTATTTGCACGATGCGTCAAGGCGGAGTTGCTATCTGCACTGTCGTGGAAGGCGGTAAGTGACTTTTGGGGGAGATTAGCGGCAAGGCTGGAGGGGCATTACCGGCATGGCGCAAAGCTCGTGTCCGCGTACTCTAATGGTACTCTATTAGCGCACTCCTACGAGGGCGGACACGTTAAGGGTGCCATGCCGGTAATTTGCAGATTTTACCGCACAACGTGTAATGAGGCCCTAAGTGAAGTAGAGGTATGTGCGCGCCATCGCGCTCCAGCATGCATGCAAAAGGTGGCCAGGGACTTGTGGGTTAAACCATTCCGAGGTCCCTCCTTTGCCCATGCCAAACAGCCCTTTTGGGGGTCAGCGCAGCATGCACACAGCCACCTGGGTAGTGCGCCTACAAAGCGCCCAACAGGTTCTTATTGCATGTGTGCGTAACTTGCTATTTGAAGCATACACAAAGCAAGGGGTTTGCCTCATTTGCGTTGGATGTGCCCAGTTTTTAATGCGCATCTGCAGCAGGGGTGCGCACACATTCACCATTACAGAAGCGTCCCTGCCGCCCCTTTTCTGATGCTAGCACGTGGTACTTGCAAACGCCAGGGCAGCACGTTTGTCAGTCTGGGCCCTGGCATTCTTCGGATACTGAGTACGTGACATGATGCATTATAGTTGAAGGTACTACAATTGGTTCTTGGTTAATGACTCACTCTGTTAGACATGATTAAAATACTCCAAACACATCTGGTTCTAAAAATATCTAGGCTTAAAGCGTAAGCGTGAGTGGTCTCAGTCCTGCCTACCCAGCACTGCACACAGATGGCTGTACAGGAACTAAATACAATAATAAAAGTGCCACCGGAGTTCGAACAATTGATAAATATATCCTCCTTACAGAATCTAAAATTGGAAACCATGGGATTCCAATGTTCTTAATTTACGAGCCATCATTACACTCACTGTGTTCCATTCTGAAATTAATGCTGTGCCCTAGGGGGGAATACATTCGCCTGGTTCTGTAATGAGGTTGTTTAGATGCAGCTTAACCACGATAACATTCGTGTGCCCCAGTTGCAAGACTGATTATTTCAGTTCTACTCTGTTAAAATATTACTTGCCGCACGGGCTTACGAGCTGAATGTACGCCTTTGCTGACAGATAAGGGGCAAGGCGCCTTCAATTCACTGCAACTCTGCTGCATTCCAAAAGGCGTCACCATTTTAACTCCTCTGAGTAGCAGCTATTTAGTGGGTCATTTTCAAAATGGTGGCAATTGCACAGAGTGGACCGCCAACGTGTACACAGACAGGCACTGCTGTCCCCTTTGAGAAATGGTCATTGTTTCAGCAAAAGTGAAAAACATGCGTGCAAATCCGGGTGCTGCCGGGTTTGCATGGATTATTTGCCCTTTGCAGGGCAAATAACTGCAAATGCCTCCTGCCAGTGTGAGGCGTTTAACATGGGTTCTTATGGACTCCATTAGCGTTCAGTAGCTGCTAAAAGCTGGTGTATTCCGAAGGACTCCTTTTGTATCAACACCAACATGAAAATCGGATGCTGATGAGAATGCGATACTTTTAACAGGATTAGCGCATTAAGGCAGGCAGAAAGTTCGCTCAAAAAGGTAATTGCCACACATGCAAAAACAACGGGTTGAGCGTGGTCATCTTGTGTTAATCTTATCCGTTGCTGCATCTCCCCAAGTTCAAGTGCACTTGTGGCAAGAATACAGATCGCCGGCTCCTAAAAGCTGACATAGCCCTTTTCACAGCGCGTATAGCCCTTTTCACAGCGCCAATACACGTCTCCTGTCAACGTTCTCTGTGCGCAAGCTATTGACGTGTCTTCATGGAAATGCCAGGATGCCTCTTCCTCAACAAGTATAAACAGACCTTTCTGATCAAATGACATTGGAGTTGCTTTTTCAATCGTTTCACTGTATTTGGTTTGGATCACCTGTTCAGCTATCTTCCTAGTACAAAGTCCCTGCGAACAGGTACTTGCACTGGCAGAAATGATTTCAATTGTTACTTGTGTTTTATTTTATTATTTATCGTATAATGGCAACAATACAGCCCTACTAGTACGATCCTGAGTATCCTGAGGAGGAACTAATGCAAAGAGAAAAATGCGGACACAATGGGGAATCAGAGGACAGTAGGACAGATGAATCGCCGGAGCATGAGCCTGAGCCTAGTCGCATTGAAGACGTTTCCACCTGGTGTACCTGAGATCACTGTGAGGTCATGCCAACCGAGGTGGAGAACTGCTGCTGCCAAGAAAACTCTGGATGTTTGGCTTACATAGCCAAAGAAGCCACACCACTGCTATGCGTTACCAAGGTGCATGACTTCAGAGCAGCCTGCCTCACAAGGTCGGTGTTAAGGATTATGATGGTACTTATGCATGAACTTTGCACAAGTGTTCACCCTCTCAATCTAAGTAAGAGTAAGTATACTCTAGACGTGATGTCATTTTGACCACTGAGACGACTACCATTTCATGTTTTTCTCCAACTTTGTTGTAACTTTGATCGATCACTGCCGAATGCATTTAGTCTGTAAATTGAATACACTTCTCTTGCTTTTTGGAAATCAGAGTGTTCATCGCTTTCGTGTCTTTCACTTTCAACTAAAAAACAATATTTATCTATGGCCCAAACCGTTCTAGCTTGAATGGGTGTTCACTTTTGTAATGTGGTCGAGACTTCAAAGCCCAAGTTCATTTTTCCAGAAAGTTACTTTTCTAAGTGAAACTATGCCATAGAATTTAGGATGCATTTTCAAGTAAGGTGGTACACTTATCAGGTTCATTCAATTAATATATGTACGGTTCTCTTTCACAGGTGGTACAGGCTGGTGGCCAACTGTTCGTTTACATGTTAGCTTTATGGAATGCTTGGATTCTGGGTTTGGCGAATAATATCTGCCTTTGTCATTGGAGCCATTTGTGCGAAATTCCCCAGAGACAGCGGACAGTACAGGAGATTTTCACACACTGTGCTGCAACCTCAAGTATATCATTTGTAGTGTGTTTGTACCGTCAACATCACCAAATTAAAGAAAATACAAATGAGCATATACAAATAGTTGTTTGAATTTTTCAGTGAGTCAATAATGGTTGGTGTCCTTTTGCCCTTCCATCGTCCCCATCCATCTCCCCTCCAATATGCCCCCTCTGGTACTGGGTGGGTGGGAATGGCCAAGCGGCCAAACAACATGTACATTTCAAAGGGATCTTCTGCACGGCGACCATTGTTCACATGGCCACCCCAGACCCAGTGTCTCCAGACTCTCCCCTTCAAGACCCCACTCCTGCAATCAACACAACATAGGTTTGTGTCACTTCAGCAGTTTTCTGGGCCTTTTGCGCTCACCTCATGCCCATCCTTCTCCCCTCCAGTATCAATGGCAGTTCACACCTATGGCCATTTGCTCCCAAGGGGGCTGGATTGGTGGGAACACTCTACTTGCCAAACACATGTACACTTCAAAGGGATCTTCTGCACAGCGACCATTGTTCACATGGCCTCCACAGACCCAGTGTCTCCAGACTCCCCCACTTCAAGTACGTCCATCCCCCTGCCTTCCTCCCCAGTATCGATGGCAGTTCGCACCTAAAACCATGCACTCGAAAGGCAGCTGGGTGGGTGTGGAGGCACAAGGTGCCACAAGCTGTTCAAAAGCTAGCCACTGTGTACCATTGAACATATACATTATGCATCATACAAAAGTGTTATTGTGTTGGCAATAAAAGTCTGTGGCTTTTATTAAACATAATAAACCAAACAAGATTACCATGTTTGTCGCATATCAACAGGTGTGCATCGTTATCATACTTCTGTACTTTTTGGGCACTTGGACCTTGAAACAGGAGCTGGGCCTCCTTAACTCACTGACTGCCCCCATTGTGGGCTCTCAGGTCCATGTGCAGGGGACCTACATGTTGTCTGGTGAGCTCTCTTGTGCTTGCTGGCAGCTTCCTTGCTGGCCCATGATATCCATTTTCCACATGGCCAGGCCAGACCCAGTGTCTCCTAACTCCCCTCTTCAAGACCCCATCCCTGCAATCCACATAGGTTTTTGTCCATTGAGCAGAGTTGCAGGCCTTTAAATCTCAGTTCGTCCTCATCCATCCTCCTCTCTAGTATCAATGGCAGTTGGCACCTATGAACAGGTTTGTACTGGCCCATAGGATTGTCTCGGCACCAATGAAAACGTGGCACATAGTTCGAAGGCGCTATTCATTCCTTTTCAGACACCATTTGAGCATTACCCAAAGGTGAGTATTTTGATGAAAAGGTGATGCAAATTGTGCATTTAAAATAAATAACATATATTCAGCAACAGTGTTCACTACTACTAGCTACTTATTGAAGTAGTACAACAGTGGGGGGTATTTTGGAATATCAACCATCAATGTCCTGCGCTAGATAAGCAGAGGTGGCAGCTGAACAGTGGAGTGACGAAGTAATAGACCCCCTACTCCGGTAAGTATAAGTAAATATATAGGGCTCAGGAGGAACCCTGCTCCACTTTAGATCGGCAACTGTCTGATAAAATATATTTCATGAAAATCTGACAATCTCTTGTACTTTCTTTATTGTATGGCGCTTGATCTAAAGTGGAGCAGGGTTCCTCCTGAGCCCTATATATTTACTTATACTTATTGAAGTAACTCATCAAAGTGGAACAAGTGGCCCAAGAAAGTAGGCCACTTTCATTAACAGAAAAAAACACCCACACAAGTATTTTGCATTTGTGTTTCAACCCTGACCCTATTGACCTGTAGGCTGTATGAGCAGGCCTATAACTGTTTGCGTACAAGGGTGCTGGGTGGGTGGGTATGGAAGATGTGAAACACTGGCATCGAGGTTGAGTGGGTGTCAACGAACACGTGATAAATTCACATACACACCCACTTTTCTAAGCCTTTATAAACACCTTGACATTTACCAGGAGACCATCTCTGCAATCTACATTTTATACTGCCATCGAGCTATCTGTTCCCTGGATACCTGTTCCACGGCTACTTGATCCCCGGCTTGCTGAATTGGGTCATTTGTTCATCCATGAAAGGGTAGGTCACCTATTCGCTTCTCTATGTTCATCGATCACTGCCCTGAAAGTTTCTATCTCTTTCCACCTGATGTACCCAGTATTCGAATGTTCATTTATCTCAACGACTTCATCAATATCGAATGTTTGATGTATTTTGATCTCGGTACATAGCCCATAGCATCACTGTGAATTATGATAGAATGGAAAGCTTTGTGGTCCTTTTATTCAACAGATTTGCGGTACATCAGTCAATTATGTAAGAAAGTTATTGCTGTGTCCATTAGACTAGGATAAACAGGTTTTCTTTATTTATTCAAAACAAACTTTGCAGACAAAGCTATGGCATAATGCCTTTATTCACATTCATACAGTATTGTTTGTTATGATTATTTATATTTTTTTTATACAGATCTTACAGACTTCTCAAGAATGCCTCATGTATCATTATCGGTTGCCCTTCTGTGAGCCAGGCGAAAACTCAGGGCACAGTCCTGCATACATTCGCGAAGGATATTGAATTAATAAGAAGATGGATTACAAATTGTGGTTTTCCAGTGGACGAGATTGAAAGTAGAGCCCAGGCTGTGTTGGACGACGTGAGGGATAATCGATTCCGTCTCTATGCACTTCAACAACGATATGTTCGACCAATCAAAGTACCCAAAAAAGCGTCAACCCAGAATTCTTTCGTAAATTGCTTCTAAATGCAATTCCGACTCAATTTCAGCACACAGTGTCTCAGGTGACTAGTGGACGATAAATATGCTATGTTTTTTGGTATGTAGGACGATGGTCTACATAAATAAGTATTCTCTACGATCTCTTGATTTATTTAAAGTCGTGTATTGAAAAGGTTACTTCTTGAATAGGTTCAGAGCTTTCAGGGTTTATTTACATCAAAGTTGTATTACTCAAGTTTCACTGGTTACCAGATGCAACAGAATTTAAAAATGTTACACTTTAATATACTTCATCTTTCCCCGCTTTGGGGAGCCTGTAATACATCAGCGAATTGTGACCCATAGTAAAGACTACTATATTGCCCTTTAAAAGTCGCATAATGTTTTTGAAATTTGTTTGGTGACATATCCTTCTTTACGTAGAGCACACTGATGGTAGCACAGACTCTCACCAGTGACTAAACCACCGATACGTCTAGTATCCCAATGGTGAGCCCTACCGACTTGCACAAAGTGAGATTTTAGAGGGTTGGATGTGGTCACATTTCTAATACTAATTTACTTTTTCCCATGTACTGATTTATGACAATGTACTGAAAATGAAAGATCAAGATTCTGCATCAATTACTTTTCCGGAGTCAACATCAACCTCACTCGCTTATCAAGTAATTATATTGTACTAGTCTTTATATGCAAATGAACTACGTACATGTGTTATACTCAGAATGTTAAAAAATATTATGTATAGTATAGGTTACTTACATAATGTCGCATGTATGGCTGTCTCTGTATGTATCATCATTTGCATCTCATTATTTCAGTTTCATTTAGCTTTTTCACCAGTTTTAAAAACAAGTACTGTGTTATAGAGGGGTGCTGGAACTTTGACTACAATCACTTCATCCTTTGTAACAGGTCCAAAGTATGAGGTATGCATACTTACAGTTCCCTAGCTAGAATGGAAGTCAATCCTACAAATGATGTACTTTGAGACTGAAATGCTTGTAACCTTCCACTGTTTCATACTTTTCCGATTTTTGGTTCTAAAGTTACACTTCCTGCCTAATGCAAAGTAGATTACAAATCAAACATTGCAAAGCAAACTACTTTTGAAGGCAGCATTACAATCATTATGTTTTCCAGGGTGATCTCAGATCAAGTCCATTTGTCATCTCGGAGGGTTATCAGGTGAAATCTGAAATGTATATTATGATCAACTTATGTACACGGTTTTCGAGGGTATGTTCATACGAATGGTATATTTGTGTTGTAATAACAAACCTTATAGTATACAGTTTGTAACCATTTTAAACTACTTTGTGCAGAAGTTCTCTGTGCGATGAAAGATTTTAATTTTTAGTTCGATTGACATTTTCTTTTAATGATTACTCTATTCAAGGAATGTACTCAAGATATGGAATTAGAAGAGGCATATGGACCAGAGGTATGCATAACCTAATATGAAGTTCAATTTGGCATAACATTGCATTAGGAATACATTTTTATAATGTTATAATGTTTTCAAGTCCGTCAAGTTGGTTCTGTTTGTACATATGTGTGTTTTCATGGAAATGAAATTTGCTTGATTTGAACCATATAATAACTGTGTTTTTTTCAGCTTGATGTTGCAGTCGGCAAAGAGAATGCCACAGTGTCGAAGCAAGTTAAGAAAACAAAGGTAAAGAATGAATCAGTTTGTTTTGGAGAAGTATTTAAGCTGATTTTTTATTCATATTAGGTTTTTAGTTGGAATGATAATCTTTTTCTATGCATCTGTTAGAGGCCCAGAAGGAAGAGGAGTATAAAGACTCAGACAACAACTGAAACCAAGGATGTTGCTTGCCAAACAGGTTGCACAATGGAGCAACTACTTTCTGAGGTGCAAGTTTGTCCAGTCAATTTTCAGACTTGTGATGCATATGTACAGTGGCTAGAAAATGAATGGAATCTCACCTGCGAACCGGTCCGATAGCATAGTGAGTTCAGTGCTCGCTTTGACATCTGTGCAGAGCCTGCTGATGCAGGTTCGAATCCCTGCAGGGCCAAACTCAGCCTTTCATCCTTCCGAGCACCACACACCGTGGGTAATAATAAGCAGAGATCAGATACCTGAGGGTTTGTAGCGCTATATAAATGCTAAAAAATAAATAAAAATAAATAAAAACAACGTTACCAGTGACCATTGCTACATTCTGCAAACTCAGCCATATGAAACTGAAGACAATAAAGATGGATTGCAATTGCTCACACACCCTTTGACACAATCTACACTCAGTAAAAATGTTCCACCCAAGAAACAATCAATGTTACCTATTCAATTCATGTTGAAATATATCAGCCTGAACTAACAGAGGCTGAAGCTTCAACGCAATTGTCTGAGGAATTTGCTCAAGATCTCAACTATAGTTTGCCTAGTTTGGGGGAATAGTCCACCACCGTCGAGTCACAAAACACAGTACTTGAAAAATAAAGACACAGATTTTATATGTTGCACCAAACTAATTCAATTTATGTGCAAAATTAATATTGTAAGGGTGTAATCTCTTAGTCCCTTTGTGACTTGTCTCAAATGAAGTCTGCATTAATTGAAAATAACTCTCAATTCCTCATGCCTGTTAGTCTTTAGGGATATGATATGGTCTCTCAATCCCTTTAAAACAACATTTCTTGGCTTGTTCCCTCTGGGATATGTTTGTTTCTCAGTATCTTCAAAACTTGATTTTATTCAGTTCCTCATATCTGATACATTCTTAAATCAAAAACTCTTTGCTTGTCCCATCTGGGATACAGAATTGTCTCTCAGTCTCTTCAAAACTTTAATTCTATTCAGTTATTCATGTCTGTTTCCCTCTGATTCCCTCGACACATGTTTCTCCATTTCATATATGAAGATAGTTCTTCAGGAGGGTTAGAAAGCAGATATATAGTAGTGCTGGTCTAGAACAAAATAGATATATTTTTTGTGTAAATATATGCTACTCAACCTTTTATGAAAAATTCTGTTGTTTTTTGTAATTCCTGGTTCAATAGTGACTCAAAAATTATGGAATAGTTATACTTACTATTGCCAATGAATACAGGGTTATAAGGTTGTTGCTCATCAATTATATCTCTCATTTGGATTTCTTGATGACTCTGCTATGACATAGACATAATGTTCATGCTAGGATAAATCAATAAATGCACCCCTGTTTAGATAATTGAAAATCCTACTCTACTTGCTTGGATGTGCAACATATTTGTACTGAGACATCAACATGAACCTTTATATAATAATGTTTCTTATTCCGGGTTAAATTACTGAATGGCTCTGCTATGTCATGACTTAAATATGCAAAGTCTTTTTGTTAGTAACTAAATATCTGTTCCCTGTCTCGTTTAGCTGAGTTTTATACGATACAGTGTTTCCTGTGCTATGAAATTTTCTTCGGGGCTTGACGACCATGGGAAAACTCAAATGGTTGCTATTTGAATGGACACGGTAACACGGTCACGTTGGTTAAACGTGACCGCGTCATTGCGTGTCCTCCATTTTGCTTTGGGATGCAAAAAACACTAGTATGCGAGCGCCTATTGTATATTATAGAAAAAACGCGCTGGTAGAGCCTCAACCATAGTTTTGGTTATGTTTAATAAACAACAGATTTTGCTAATTGTTTTTGCCTAGTTAAAGGTCTTAGTACCCTTCAATATTGTATAATATTAATTGTGTTTTATTTTGAGTAGCAGTGTATGCTTGAATACAAATATAGAATGCTTACTTCTTGCTTACTTGATCTATTGGTCTGGTTTGGGTATTATGTTGAACACTTCTTTGCTAAGACACTCAGTAGATCTTATTAAAATAGAGGCTGGACATGTTTTGCATTAGGACAAAATGATAACTTTGTTGATGAGATACAATGAAAAATAAAGAATAATAAATTAAATAGTGAATTTGATTAAATTGTTAAAACAGAGATACATGCAAGTTGATCCCAAAAAATGATGCATTTCCATAACTGCATTTAGCCCTGTGAAGTACGTAAAAAAAAATCCATGATTCGTCTTTGCATCCCAGTATCGTCTATTTGTTACCCCCTATGGGGGGCATATATAATTTCTCAAGTCCAAAAAATCTAATATTATCCATAGATTCATCATTGTGATATTGCTGAAAATGGTATGCAAAAGGAAAATGTAAATCTGTGTTTCTGATTGATCTCATATGTTCTCCCATTCTGATTTTTAACAATCGAATGGTGCTGCCTATATACATTTTGGAATAGGTACATTGGATCCCACACACCACATATTTTGTATTGCAGTTAATTAAATCATTGATTTTGCGACTTTTGCCATTGGGCATCCTAATGTTTGTCTTGCCATTCTCTAAGTATGAACATACTTGGCAGTTTTCACACTTGAAATTTCCTTGTAACGTGTTGTGTGTCCACATTTGTGGTAAACCTTTGCCTTGTTGGTCTGTTGAAAAATGTGAAGGGCTCAAAATATTTTTTAGATTTTTCGCTTTCCTGAATGTCAAACAGGGTGTATTATACAGTACTGCAGGACGATTGGCTTTTAAAGGAGCACATATACATTGTCTTTGACAGCTGCCTGCTAGAGATTGTACAAATTCTGAAATGTGCCCATACATTAAGAGGGAACATATGCAGGGAACCATTGGTGAATGTGTCTCATTTATTACAAGACGCCAACCTGAAAATCCAGGCCAGCTGTACCCACATCCATAATACATTTTCATGGTTTGTTCAACCAATACTCCGCAAAGTGTCTGCTGGAAATCTACTTTGTTCAACAGCTTTACTGTTCAGCGGATTGACTTTCAGTAAGATTTCCAGTTTCTGTCAATTTGTGGGACTTGAGTTCCTTGCAAAAACCCAGTACTACAAATGCAAAAACCCAGTACTACACATACCAAAGGGAATTCTTATTCCCTGCTATTAGTCATGCATGGAAAATTGAACAAATGTCAATCGACAGTACACTCTCTGGCCAACGTTTCTGGCTAGCTGGTGACGGACAGTGTGACAGACCAGGATTTTCTGATAAGTACTGCACACACCACTTTCAAGACATGGAAAGTAAAATAAAACGGTGAGTTTTGTGATGGTGCAGGTGTCTAAATGTACATCGTCTGTGGCCATGGAGAAACATGGTTTCATTAAACCCATCGAACATCTGGAATCCAGGGCAATACAAATAGACCTGAGAGCCACTGACAGGCACGTTTCAATAGCCAAGTCCATGCGAAAGCAGTTTCCACACATTCAGCATCAATTTGATGTATGGCATGTTGCCAAATCAGTGATGTCAGTTTATCAGCAACCATCTTTGGTGGAGATCCAAAACTTATGAGAGATTTTTCAAAATTCTACTTGAAAAATGGCATCCATTGTTTGTTTGTTTGTTTGTTTATTTATTTAGTATGGCACACAAAACCCAGGGGTAACAGGGCGCAAAAGAGAACAGGAAGGTAAGATTACATAAAAACTTGGTTACAGGATAAGGCATACATGAATAAGAGGCATAACATTACATTGCGTGGACTGTACATATATATATAGAAAATAGATAGCTCACATATTTACATATTTGATGCTGTGCATAGCGGCGGTCAGGTTGGATTGGGGGCGTAGTCATGTGGGCAGGCTTAGTCAAGGGAATCATTGGACCGTAACCAGGTGAGGGTGTTTCTCCTGAAGCAGTAATAGGATTGGTCTGTCCTAATGTTGATGTACCATTGTTCAAACGTACACGCATGGACAGAAAACCAACATTTCCACAAACGTGCACATGGACTTTTATCGAAGGAGCAGGAACGCAAGAAGAAATGGTTGGTGCCATGTCCCCCCCCACACAAAGCACTTGAGAATATTTTATAAGATAAAACTGTTTCAAGAGACCTGAAGGGACTCACATAATTTTGTCATACTGGAGATTTGGAGGTGTTTCATAATATGTGCCTAAAGTACAGGTCCAAAAGGTTGCATTTCAGCATAGACAGTATGGAGGCCAGAACAAGACTACTTACTTATGCACAATGAGAATGTTGGGAGGGAACCAGTGAAAACTGCAGGAACAATGCTTCGTTACCTCATGGCCTTTATAAAACAAGGCAAACAATGGATGGCCAAGCCAATATACCATGAAATGGAATTGGAATTCATGAAAGATCTGACATTGACTGGTATGGCCATTCATACTGATGGAATGGCTCCTGATTTTGTTTCTAGGACACATCAAATGCCACAAAATATTGCAAAGGAGCCTTCTCCTCCAAATTCAGAACTTGTTGAAAGGTTGACTGCCAGATTTAAATGATTTGTAGCTGTCTTCAAAATCTGCTCACAATAAAATGTAAGATATGTTCCCCCATGTTTGGACATTGTACAGAATTGTTTGTGTTCTCCATAGCTCTCCATAGTGTCCATATTGGATTTTCAAATGTATCCTCTTTGACAGGTTTTTGACAATAAGTGCCTGTTGTTGCTAGGTTTCCATAGATGCTCAATTTTGAACTTTCTCTGGCTAACCTTGACAGAACTACAGATCCCGAATGGTTTAAAGTATACTTGGATCCCTTTTACATTGTATTGAGACCAGCACCTCCAAACTAAAGCAGAGTGCTGGGGAGTATCCCCTTTCTCATTTTACATAAATGTAATATTTGTGTTACACAGACAAACTTACCATTAATGTCATTTGTCAGTCATTTGTTGAATACTTCAACTGATGTGAAAGGCCCACCAAGACTTCAATAGAGGATTCACCTTTCTGCAAAGTATATAAAAGTTTAGTTTACTTACCATAGAAATGTTCCTCTATTCTCTATTGTGTCTCTTCCACAAAAGTTATGTTGCTGGTTTCACTTTATTATTCCTCTAAGGATAATTGTATGAGTGTCCCTCAACTGGGTTTTGCTTCGACTGACTTGCTGTTCGCCTGTCCAGATTAAGTCTGCCTTAGGTTTTGCCTACATAGAATAACTTTGGGTCATTCTTACAGTGAAACACTGTGTTTTGCTTTGCATGGTCTGTTTTAGAGCTACACAAAAAATAGTCTTAGGTTACACCTGCCTTTCAGTTGCTTTCAGTATCAGTTATACTTACCTTGAGTGTAACTGTGTTATCCTAAAATAAGTTCGAGTTATTGCTTTCCTTAGTCTGTGAACTGAAGCAACTGTCATTAAATATTTCCCTTAATGATACACACAGCTGCAATACGAGGGAAGGTGGCCTTGATTGACGGATATGACGACGAGGGCCGACAATGATGCGCAGTAATTGCCATTGAAGAAGGATATACATTGACTGACATCACCGATGACGATCTGTTTGAAGAACAAGCAGATATGGGAGAGACAATGGTGGAATGCATGTCCGTTTATACACACTTGCGCACCTGAGGCAGCCCTCTCTACCTTCATGCGAGACAGGTGACATTGCATGTGCATACAAAATAAGTTACATTCATGCTCCAACTAGGCCTTGTGCCAATCAGCCCTGCTAGTGCATAGAGTAAGCAAGGAGGAGCATAAGACAATTGTCCCTTTTTCCTCGTGCATCGGTATTCTTGGACTGAATAGGAACTCATCAGGGGTTCTCATGATTCTGTCTGCAAGGCCTGGCAGCCCTGCCATTAGCAGACGCATACCATATGCAAATATTTCTGGCTCTAAAGGTATAGCCCTCATGGCTGCGTGTCCTGCGTATGCTCTGATCATTTCGCATACATTTGAATAGTGCATTCCTGGAGTTGAACATATTATGACCTCCTCCGTGAACGAGATTGTCAAGTTTAACTTTGTCATTAAATCTCTACCCAAAATGTTTACTGGGGTATGACGTGAATATAGTAAATGCACCTTTGTTTCATATTCTCCTATGGAGACTGGAAGTTCATTTTTGAAGGGAACACGACTTGTATCTCCTGTAAATATCTGAGTATTTAAGGCCTCACCAGACAAGGAAAACTTGCCTTCACGTATGCACGAGCATGTTGCACCCGTGTCATTTACGAAGGAATATTCTTTATCCCCTATAATGACATCCACCCTAGGTTCCCTGTGAGGGTCTGGTGTCACTGATGGGATAGAACACATCAGGGTTCCCAGTGAGTTGTCCTAATCCATTTACAATTTTGGCCCACTGTGTGCTGGTGGATTTCCCCCATTCCCATTGGTATTTCCCATTCCAGGGTTCATAGTCTGCCCTGTGCTCATTGTCTGTGATAGTTGCAACAGTGCCTGTTGGGATTGTCCTTGTGGAAAGTTCCCCATATTCTGAGGTTGCATGCCTTGTTGTGCTCCTGGTGCTCGGTGTTGCAACGTGTGATTCTGTGCAACTCCCTGTTGTAAAACTGCAGGTGGATTTGCCATGTCTGCTTCTGTCCCTTGGCCATTCTGCATCATGCCTTGGTTTCTGCATGTGCGAGCTAAGTGCCCTGTCACTCCACACAACCAACATACTGGTGGTGGTCGGATCATTTGCCCGTTTGACATATCTTGATTACCATTTTGCATATTTTGAAAACCTCCTTGATTATTTTGGAAACCTCCCTGATTGCTCTGCCATCCTCTTCCCCTAAATCCTCTTCCCCTGGGGTAAAACCCCATATTGCCCTGATTATTCTGCTGTGGATTAGTCACCTGCTGCATGCTTAATTCAACTGCGCTAGTTATCATGGCTCCTTCAAGAGCATATTTTGACAATTTCTTCTGCACCAATTTCGCTTCCTCACTCTTTCGTGCAGCTTCCTTTTTGTGATTCTTTTCTTGCAGCAATCTGCAATAGTGTACAATGGTCAGCTGTATTTCTGCCCAAGGTTTAGCCTCAATTCCTACCAGTTTCTTGAGCTGTTTCTGTACTAGCTTTGGCAGCCCTTGGCACAATATATGGTAGAACACAGGTATAGATTTCATCCAAGATTCATGAGTCTCGAGTACCCATGCGTCTTGAAAATTCTATATATAAATTAATGGATCCTCAGACTCCTTCATTTTTCGTGTCATAATAGCTCCCATATCGGAAGTGTCTGGGTATAGCACTAATAGCGCTTTCCATACTGCAGCTCTACAATTGTTAAATGGAGCTCCGTCATGAGCAGTATTCATTGTGGTTACACCAGGGTAGCCTGCTCGTGCCCACACATCGTCTGTTTTCTGACCAAGTATGGCGATTAGGAGACCTGTGATATCCCCTATAGCTAACGTGTTCCCTCCTGTCATTTTTTATAACTCATGTTCCACTTTCCGGCTCCCGATGTCAACATTGGAAGCTTGTTTTTCAAATTTTCTTGATCCATGTGTGACCATGGACTATATTGCGGTCTTACTCCCCCTTTCTCGAGTAACAGAAATTGGAATGTAGAGTTCTCTCTCTCTTCTCTCATTGTTCTCCTGTCTATTGCAGGGGTAATATTCCCGCATCGCCGTCTGCTTGGCAATGTCCTGAGCCTGTCTCCATAGGGTGGTGAAGACACCCCCCTCTGACCGTGAGATGCTTCTTCATGCCGGTCAGACTGCATGGCTGACTCTGATGCCCTCAGAGCAGACTTGCTATTGTCTGACCATCTTATTCCTTTCTCTCTTGGGAGTCGTCCTCTGCTCCGTCTCCCTTCCTCATTTTCTTCACGCTCCTCCTTTTCCGAATTGGACATTGTCTGTCCCCAATTCGTGCAACTTCTTGTATCTTCTTGGTTCCTACTTATTTCTAATCTATCCAGGGATAGTTCCCTATTCCCACTACTTCGGGTGACATCCTCAGTATCGTAGAGTTGGTTGCTCTCCATGCGCTCGTCTTCCCCCTCCCATCGGGGTGTTTGTTCCAGCCCCATTTCATCATATAACTTATCGATCATTTCTCTGATGCTTCTATTGTCAAAGTCATCTTCCATATTTGCCCTAGATGTGCCTGGTACTGAATCGTACGCAGGAAAAAATTCTTCTATGTCTTCCCAATCCACTACGGAGCGGGTTTTCTAACATCTCTCCCTAGATATTCAAGATCGCGTGCCCTCTGTCTCTGTTTACTTTCTATGTCGTCATCGAATTCTCTGTGCTTCCTTGCCTCTTCTCTTACTCTTTCTTCTTCCTTTTTCTTTTCGTTTCTATGTTCATCTGCCCTTCGAATGTCCTCATCTCTTTGTCTCTTTATTCTTTTCTCTTGTATTCTTTGCTCTTCCTCTGACCTTTGCTGTTCCTGTCTGTCATGATCATTTGCTGCTCTTTGTTTGCGATCGAGCTATCTTTCTTGCTCTTTGCAATATAGCTGTTCTCGCCTTTGTCTGTCTTTCTTTCTTATTATTTCATCTCTTAACTCCTTCTCTTTCCCTTTTCTCTGTACATCATCTAACCTCTCCTTTTGTTTCACATCATCAATGCTTTTGCCCTCAAGTTTCAATAACATTTCTCCTCCCATCCATTCGTTTTTTGTGAATGCTATCTCATCATTTCTATCTTTGTTTCCTTTCCATCTCTTCCCTTCTCTCTCTCTATCCAGAGATGCGCTTGTCTGTGCTTGATCCCTTCTTTCGTTATCACGTCTACCCTTGTCCCGTTGGACTGTGGAGGTAATATCCTTATCCTTATCTTTCCCTTGATTTTCATCACTACTTTGCGTAGGTGACTTGTATGCGGGGTTGCTATACCCCGTGGATGCTTTAAGCTCTATCAGCGGGTGTACTACCTCGTCTTTACTTTAATCAACTTTTGTTTCGGATGGGGAGGGTGGTGCGGTAGGCATCTCAACCCCCTCTGAGCATATATTAAGTATCCAACCTATTGGCGGCTCCTCTTCCTTTCCATGTTCATCCATTTTCCAAAGTTCTAGAACAGTGAGGCGTTTGTCTAACATTTTGCCCGTATATGTGGCATGGAAATATGTCGTCATGTGTTGCGAGACGGCTTTGGATAAGGACCCACCCAGTGGCCATGGCATAAACATCTTGTGGGCGGTTCCTTTGACCCACTCTGTACTGTATTTCTTTAGTTTGGGTGCGTGTTTTGGCAACTGTTTGCACAAGTGTGTCAATGGTGTTGTGTCTTCCATACTTAAATCTGCTCCCTTTCTGTTACGCTCACCTGGTTTCCACAGGGGCGGCGAACGAAGCTGGACTGCGGCGGTCTCCACCAGTGTGACTCGTAGCGAAGTGATGAGTGACTGCACCTGCCCCTTTAGTTTAGTCTATCTGGCACGAAGGAAGATTTGCCTAAAATGGTGAAAGTGATAAATTAACTAGCCGTAAGGAGAAAGGCCAACTTCCACCTCTGCGTCCTCCCAATGTCCCATCACTGTATCTCACCTTAATGTTATGAAGGATGGGCCCTCCATCCTGCGACTGTGTGCAGGGGTGCGTCGAGATTCAAGGATCCAGTTAACTTCACTGATCCTGTAGCCTTATGGCAGGTTCCAGACAACAATGACTCTGAGGTAAATCGTTATGCCAATCCTACATAGCGTGAAATGCTTTATAGTTCTGGTTGTCTTAAAGTTCACTCCTGTACCTTTCTTTGCAGATTCCCCTTTTGAGGTACTCCCTAAGAAAGGCGACTCCCCTCCGGATAAGATGAGGTAATACCAAGGTAAGTTTCAATACTTGCACGATTCAAAAATGTCTAACAAGTGATATTGTTCTTTCATGCTATTAATCCGCTATCTCCTTTTATTTCTGAAGGTGCGGCGCCGCCGGAGCGAAGATTGTGTAATGGTGACTCTCTGGACCGCAAGTGAATACTGCTTCTGGTGAGTATTATGCTACGTGGGATTGTATGTCCTTTAGCAAAGCGCAGCTCACCTGTTGTGTTCTTTCCTTGTTCTGCAGATGCGGCTGCACCGGGACGGTGATTGTGTGAGAATGCCTCGTTGGTTCACATGGAAGTACAGCGCTTAGGTGAGTACACGCTGCGCTTTGCTAAATGTCTTTAAGCTGGTTCTTATGAAGCGGTTAACTGACGTTCCTTTTTCTGCAGATGCGGAGACTCCCGAGTGATGGTGATGAAGTATCAGGTAAAGCTCTTGTTCTAATCTGTGATCTCTCCTTCTTTTGCAGGTATGGATCGCAATGACCAGGACGGGCGTGGCTGAAGACAGGACTGGAGCTGCAGGCATGGTGAGCGTTACGCTGCAGGTGTGCAGAAGAACGCGAAGCATGTTCTGTTCTTCGGGCGTGGTTTAAATAGCTTCCCAGAAGTAGTTCCCAGGTAAAGTAGTCCCTGCACCACACCTTATCAAATAGTCCCCCCAGATAAAGTAGTCCCTTCAACCAACCGCAGACTTGGCTGTGCATAGTTCTGTTACTTGATAACCTGTCTTGCCTAAAAAGACAGTATGAGACTGGCGCCAACGGTGCCAGGACTGAGTCCAGGAAGCCCTCAGGCGATCCTTTGGGGCCTTAAAGGTCCCCATGGGTGCCAGTACTCTGTGCCGCCTGGTCTGCTCCTGATGTCTGGGGGCAGGCACTGTGACACTTTCCTCTTCTATAACGCTTGTCAACACTTTCGCGTGGTTTAAACAGTTCCAACAATATGAGCACCAAACACTTCAAGCTCCAATCCAAATTTTTCACAAACTTTTATACCTTCTAATTTACTCAAAAAACTTAAATTCATATGCGATATTATCTCAGCTATTCAATCGCGTAAAATTTAAATCAGTTTTCTCAAGGAAATTTTTTCAATGTATGACGTCACAACAAAAAACATGTAAGACAGACGCTTAACAGACTAGCCGAACACCAGCTGGTCACAGATATCTCTGCCTCTAATCATTACCCCTTCATGGAGTCTAAACGTACCCCTTTCACAACGTCTTTAACCGTCATGTTAGTCTAATGGTTCCCCCTTTAGCTGGGACTCTGGGTACACATTTCTTCTAGCTGCTTGTATTAAAAGCGTAGGAATAAGGCGAATCCTCTCACTTCTCAGGTGTCTTCCCCGGTAACCTCTCTCTTCTCGGGTGTCCTCCCCGGTAACCTTTATTTACTAATTATTCTCGAGTCATTATTTCCATACATATATATACATACATACATCTTTTTCACTCACCATTCGCATGGTTCCTCTCTGGACCCTCGGGATCACCACCTTTGTTACCGCCTTCTTCGGCTTTTCGCCTGCTCAGCTGCCCGTAGGAATGGGAAGGGAGAGCGTGGGGAACATGGGTCCCTTCAAGCCCTGTTCTGCAGTTTTTCTTACACTACCACTGTCTATGGGGAGCTTCACAGTCTACTCAGCTGAATGGCAAAGGACTTGTGATATTGCCAAAGACCTAGAGTTACTTCATGTCGACGGTCCAATGGTGTCTTATTCTAATCAACAGTCGATAATCGATAAACCATCCTCTGCTACCAAGTGTACTACGGAGACCCCTGGCCAGCCCATAAAACCGAGGTTTGCTCCAAAAGTACCTTAAAATGAGATAGCTGCACCCTTAAGATGGATGGGGGTGCACATGTATTACTCCAACACCAATCAATAAGGACAACTCAAGGGTTGGGGAAAGGGAGTCCGTTTAATGACAATTACAAAAAACGGGGAGTCATGGAAATCAGCAGTGATGCGATCGTCCTTCTCGCCTCAACTCCAATGAGCTTCATAAAAATCATAGCATTTATACTGAAAACTCATCAGAATTGACGTATAACACTCAAAAGTTAATATGCAATTCTATTGGTTAAGAAAAGGTAACTTTAATATAGGTACTATATCTGCATATGGTAACGGAGTGAGGGGATTGGGTAAACACTGTCAGGTAGGCGTCTAAGCCCTTCCCTCAAAGATGACTACTGTAGACATCACTAAAAGTATGACGTCCCATCGGTTCTACTAACTATAGGACCCTAGATTATTTGGTCCATTGTGATTGGGTTGGCACCAACCCCATGAATAAATTTCCACTTTGTTTAGCAGCACGCAGAATGGTCAGCCGGGTGCAGGGTCCCCCCTAGTTACCCGGCCTTTCTCCAATTAAGGTTACAATCAATCATCACTTCAGCAACTATGTGTCATTTAATTTACTGTGGTTGGCCTCGAAACTGCATCTTCTGTGTGGGAAGGTTCTGAAATCTCTGCCTGGGTGGATGCCAAGCGTAGGTGTGAACACGTGCTTCTCCTCGCTCGGCTGGTCACGTGCTACCCATGCTGTGAATTTGTCTAGTTTCTCTTAATTTGTGCATTTGATTCTTATTCAGCTTGCCACCTGCCTCCTTAACTTGACCTTTCAGAGACAGGATATTCTGTTCTTAAGTTTCAATTATATGTAGCTACTGTTCGTTCCTTCTATTAGTATGACCTTGGCTCTCCTGGCACGAGTTGCATCTGCCGAGTTTCGATTCAGCCGTTTCTTCTCATTTTGCTAGAATATGAATCTCTGCTCATTCGGCCTTTAGTAACCTTGGTTGATTCTGCTTCGTATTCAAAGTGGAATAACACTTATAATACTGTGCTTCGTTTTGAGGTTTATTATTTATAATGGCACTTGCCGCACTATTCTTCTACTTAGCATTGCAAGCCGCATTGTTTTCTTAGCTTTCTTGCGGTTCCAAGCATATGTACAAGTGATAGCTCGTTGAATATTTTCAACCTGGTTACAGCTTAAGCTTCTTTGCATTTCAACATCGTTCTCCCCTTTTAGGTTCACGATATCCTTATTCATGGCGTTTCGTCTCTGAGTGTCATTCTTGGGTTGTCATTTCTTTTACTTGTACGTCAGTCCGGATCCTCATGACGTCACCATTCGTCTTCCATTAAGACCTTTTTGGTTTCTTCCCGGACTGTACTTAGGCAATCTTCATTTCGTCTCATTTGCTGGTAAGGTTTCCTTAATGGATACCTCACTGTCCATGGTTTTCTTGGTATCGGTGCTTCAATAGGTGTTGCTCTCTTAATAGGTACTGGGCAGAGCCCTACTGTGGCTCTCCGCTGATTTATCTGCTCATCATACTTCACATATTTTGGTGTGAACGTTCCTGGTACTTCAAAATGGGCAACTGGAGTGCAGGCATTATTTGGGACCTCCTATACAGAGTAATGGGAATTAATCAATCGCAATCAGCGTTTCATGAGGAAGTTATAAAGAACATTCGAAGCATGTGATGTTCGCTATCTATAACTTGTATGGCAAAACAATATCGTTCATTTCATGGACTTGTGAGCGTTCTTTGATAAATAAAAGCACTTGTTACATTGCAGACTATTTATGTTTTCTTTAAAAATGTATATTTTCCTATTCTATTTTGGACAATAAAGATAAATTACACGTTGTGAGAGAATGTGTGTGTTTATCTTCTTGTTCTGCTTTAAGTGACGTTATGTCGTGGGTGATGACTGAGCACGTTTGGCTATGCTGGCCACGAACATCATGAAAATAGGTGGAGCATATCGTTTGGGGTAGTGATGTCAGCTTCAGGGGCGGGCAATCTGTATTCTTGGCGCAAGCGCAATTGATCTTAGGGCGATGCAGTAACGAATAAGATTACCACAAGATGTCCGTGCCCAAACCATTGTTTTCGCATGTGTAAAAGTGAGGAAAACTAAGGTAAGATGCATAGGAACATATTTAAGATCGATTACAGTATGCTTAAAAATACATGGCCGAAAGATCGGGACAATAACATTTTTGAGCGGACTTCCCCTTTAACTTTTGCTCCGTGTCACAGCGCCACCTGTTACAAACTTGTAAAACATGTGCAAAAACATCCATTACCCATTTCCACATGTTTTTATTTTTTAAATGAAATATTTTACTTCACATGGGGATTTAAAAATTACTCTTTTAATGTGAGGGGCATTTCACAACCAATTCAGTTATTTGAATGAAGCAATGCACATATTTTAATGTCATTGCTTTCTATTTCCCAAAATAGCAAACATATGACTTCATAATGTTATTAATCGCCATCTGTTTGCAGGGTGTAATGCCGTGAGAGCTGGATCTCTCCTGACCCTGTTACGGGCACTTAAGTGTAAGCGCAGGGCACGCAGTTATTTTAATGTTCGTTTATTTGAGGCGATTTGTACATCAGCGTTTCCTGCACCTCTGACACACCTCATTTTTTCAAACACTTTGTTAATTTGTTATGGTACACACACAACAATACTTTGTCCGGAGGAAGGTCACTGTGGGCCACAAACAGGCTATGCCAACATTCCACAGTCCAACAACTTTCATAAATTCAGGCACTACACACATTCATAAAGGGAGAACGCGGACATGGACAGGTTGTGTGCCTCTGTAAAATGAAATGCAAGATCCAGGCCTGCCGGGTTGGGGAAGATAAGGTTTGAGAGGCCTTGCTTCTGTGGCTGGTGAGAATGTCATGTGAGTGTCGGGATGCAAGAGCCTTGTGACATGGAGAGAGGAAGATGACATACATCAGGTACACATTATGGGGGAGCAAGAAAGAGAACATCCTCGATCACATTGTTAAAATTGAGAGAATGTTTTGGGGGGGCTGAGGGAGGGAAATGCCAGAAAAGAAGAGCAGTGGACCAAGGTGAAGGGGGCAGTGCCCTTGTTGTGTGAGCGGAGTAAGGATGAAAGGCTGACTAGGGAAACATGGCAGGAAGGGTGTGATGAGGAGTGGGTTGGGTGAAAACATGATGAAGACAAAAAATGTTTTTTGATGAAAATGTGAGTTGTGCAAAGGAACCTGTGTGTGCTAGCATGTGGTTTGAATGGGAAGGCGAATAGGGTAATCAGATTAAAGGAGGGGATTACAAGCTGATATAAGTGTGTAAAATGTTGCTGGCACATTCCACATGGCATTTGTTCCTCAGATGGATTGTCTGGGATTTGCATATCGGTGGTGCCACACACTCACTCAAAGTTCCGCTAAAATGCTAAAATTGCAGGATGCAGCTCCATCGTGAGCTTTTTAGTAGTTTGGCGATAGTGGGTAAGAAGAGGTAAAAGGCCCAACTCACGTGCAATCTTTTGCCAAGCATAGTGGCCTTAATGGTCATCTATTTATAGAATTGGCACTCACAGGGGGTCATTCAGAGGTTGGAGGTAAGGGAAAAACGGTGCCGGTAAAGGATTACTAGCATCACTTACCGCATCACTTACCGCTCTGGGCTATTCCGACCTGAGACCCCGCTATTGGCGGCACCGTTAATAACGGTGCCTCTAATGATGGCATGGGCACGGGCACGTGGCCCATCATACCGGCAATACCAGCATGCTGCTAATGGGAGAAAATCACAAGTCAGGCGGACAAGCAAATACCGGCATCATGAAGGCACTAATAAAGGATACCGGCATGCCGGTAAACACGTCATCTCGAACCAACCGTAAAATGCTATGTGCAGTGTTCCCAACTGCCACAGATGCACACAATCAGCACAGGTGGAGGCAATTGAGTCTGGGCCATTACAAAAGGAGCACACCCACACACCACACACCTTCCCACACCAAGATGATTCCAATAGTAGTAGCAATACTGGAGCTGAAGGACATGCTTTCATTGCAACACCAGCAACAACAACAACAGCAACAGCAGGCACCACAGAGGAGACGCAGGAGGAGAAGGAGGGTGAGACAGGCCTAGCATGCCCCACCAGTGCAGCCAGCAGCACCACGCAAGCAGCCCCAATCCCTTGCATCAGAGCCAGTCCTTTCAACCTAACCCCTGAGCAGATCCACACCCTGTACTGTCTGGACCGGGACACCATCACCACCATCGTGGACATGATACACGACGAGATTGTCAGCCTCAACTGAAATACGCACCACCATCCCCCCTCTACTGAAGGGGGTGTTGGTGCTCCACTTCCTTGCCACAGTACCTACCAGCACACAGTGGGGCATATGCATGGCATATCACAACCCTTATTTTCTCGCATTCTGAACCAGGTTTGAAGGTGAAAAAGACCGCACAGACAACACCATTGGTTTGAAATTGAAGTCCCACTTTTATCCACCACCACACACCATCCTTTGTGAAATTGAAGCCTTGGAGAAAACAGTCACTAAGACAGTTATGACAGGTTTTAAAAGACAAAACTTCTACCAAGACAACCTTGAGCAAGAAGAAAGAGCAGCGCTACAAACTCCGAAAATGGACAAGTCTATCACGATGAAACGGCTGATAAGGGCGGGGGCATAGTCATCATCACCGAATGCCTACGCCTCTTGGGGGACCTCAAAGCCTACAGACCACTTAACCAAAACCCAACCACAGACCTACAAGAAGAAATTAAAAGTCTAACTTTGCATGCGCTAGAAGAAGGCTTGATATGCAGAGATGAGCAACGCTTTCTAAATATAACTGTTAGGTATTTTGTATAGATGTAGGGCCTAGTGGTATTTTCTTACCGCCAAAAACAAAAATAATTTAGCAATAATGACCCCTTGCATTTAGATTGGGTTTGGTTTTATAATGGTATAGTGGCTATGCATTATTTCAGTACACAAATACATTTGGTTGGTATACATTTCGTTGTGGTATAGTGATGAGCATGATTTTTGGTTCTACTTGTGGTCCCCAATATATAAAACCCCCTTTTTCTTGCTTGGTCTGTTCGTGTGATCACTAGAGAGACCTTGGGCCTACATTTTATGGATACCACAATTTTCACATATAGCATTCACCAACCCCTGTGGTATTATCATTAATTTATTTACATTAGTGAAATTATGTTTCCATGGAGTATTCACAATAACTTGTGGTATTATCACTAATTTATTTACATTAGTGAGATTATGTTTTCATGGAGTATTCACAATAACATGTGGTATTATCACTAATTTATTTACATTATTGAGACTATGTTTCCATAGGCCTCTCTTTGCTGATTAATATACGCTCAGCAGACTATTGCATTATATTCCACTCAGAAGCCACACACACACATACTCTGAGTGGAATCACGCACACAGCTATTTATAATTGCTCATAACATTACTTCATCTGCATAGGAATTTGGCACATATATCACCTAATAACCTTCCCTTTTATTATGTGATATGGGCTAAATGCACCAGAGAAAAACAGAAGCAGGAAAAAAAAACCTTACACAGGCTGTGATTTATAGCAGTTTCATTTCAAAGTAATACATTACCAGCTTTGCGAGGCAGTCTTTTCTAGAATAAACAGAAGAGAGACAAGTGGAAAAATACAAGGCATTTCACTTTGCAACAATAAAAAGAACAGTCATTTAGATGGAAATATTATAAAGTGGCATTTGAACACAGGAGAATTCCCTATCGCTACCTGTCTAATAGTAGATCATCCATCCGGCAGTCACAGCAATCTCACTTCATTTGAATACTTACCAGCTATATGTAGCTTTTCAGCACGCAAAGTCTCCTGGCTTGTCGTCTTTGGGCAGTGACCCAGGGCTCTCTTTTTTCTTTCTTCAAAGCACCCAGCGAGAACATGCAGTTCAATCTGCAATCTGTATTTCTCAAGCCGGTGCCAAGTGACTAGGAAACCCCAGTCTCCGAAGGTCAGTGGTCCAGCTCCTCACAGCCGCAGTACAAAGGCAACCTCACTGCAACTCCGCAAAATGTCTTCTCCGTCTCCTTCTCCCCGAGCTGCTTCAAGAAACATCTATAACAGCCCCTAAGGTGACGTGTCACCAAGCAAAATACACAATAATCTACCCTCCTTCCTCAGCAATGGCTCACTTTTACAGTAGCTGTATCTAACTGATTTCCTGCTATTCGAATTTTTGCTTCCTGCAAAGACCGTGGACAGAGCAAAGAGAGAGAAAGAAAAAAAAATCTGAACACACGTTTAAAATTAATCTCAGCCTGCCTCATTTTGCATATGGAGAACACATTATAATGTTAAGGAGTTAAAATCGTGTTAGTATTTGTTAATCAAGTTAATTAATTAAGTATCTAATGTTTCTCCTGTATTTGAGGCTTTTCAGGTGAGAAAAAAAATATGGTGTTCTTTTAACATAGAGATAGCCTGTCTTCATATACCTGTCCATATGTTACCCTGGCAACACTTGGCTTGCTGTACCACCTTACAGCAATACTGTGATCCGATGCAGTGGCGCTGCACTCCAAAACACACTAAATTATACTACAGAACATACCCACGTATTCCAGCTTTTTACATCTTACCGAAAATCCACAAAGATGGTACCAGACCACTAGGTAGACCCATTGTGTCCGCATGTGACTCTCTTCTGGAACCACTGTCATTGTACACAGATTTTTTTTCTGAAACCCTTTGTCATCCAAATGCCCTCTTATTTGAAAGACACTACCAGCACCATTAATTTACTTAACCATGTCCACCTACATCACAACAGCCTACTAGTTACCATGGATGTCGAGGCATTGTATACCTCCAACCCACAAGTAGAAGGGTTGGAAGCTGTCCGGATGGTGCTCGACAAGAGAAGCGATACTACTACAACTCCGACTGATTTCATCTTGGAATGCACTATGATATGATATGATATGATCGTTTATTTATATAGCGCCTATACACAATGGGTTTCAAAGCGCTTCAAGGCAAGGGAGGGAACAAGGGAAAATACAACCACATCCTTACAGGCCATGAACAGTAAGGATGTGAAATTAACTATCTTACTCAGCCTGGCAACATTTCAGATAGTGCAAGAGCTAAAACATAGATAAGGAAGGGAGGGGGAGAGTGGGAAGGAAATGGAAACAAACAGGCGACTACCATACTAGGCATGATGACATTTCTGGTAGGGCCGGAGAAAAACAAAAGGTGAGGGAGAGGGGTGCAGAAAGGGAGGGGAGGAAAAAAACAAGCGACTATCATACTATGCCTGACGACATTTCAAATAGTGCTGGAGGGGTGGTGGGGAGGAAAAAAACGGTAATGGGAGGGTGGAGGAAACAGGCAAGGTTGCTATCATATTAGGTCCACGGACAATTCTGATAGAGTAAGTGCATAGAAGAAAGTAAGGGGAGGAGATAGGGAAAGGGAGAAGGGAAAGGAGGAGAGAACAGAGAGTAAGCAGTCAAAAAGAGTTGAGAAGCAAGAGTGGAGAGCGAATACAATTGCAGAAGTCAGTAGTAACACATAATGTTGCAAGCCAGGATACAAGATGAAGATAGGAACAGCATGCTTCAGGGCCACCATGAGTACAAGATGCAAAGGAAGTCCAGCATGAGAGTTGAGAAAGAGTGACACACCGTGAATGAAGTCCATAAAAGTCAAATCCAGCATTGGTCACAAGACGGTGATGGTGAAGGAAGGCACCAGGTGGGCGGGGCTTGCTAAGTGGTGAAAAAAAGCAGCAGGCAGGAAGGCACCAGGTGGGCGGGGCTAAGGCCAGGTGACCTAGATCCACATGCACCTGCTCCCCATCTTCAAAGGAAAAGAAGCTGGAGGGCTCCTTAAGTAGGGAAACAGAGCGGCAAGCATGAAGGTACCAGGTGGGCGGGGCTTGCTAAGTGGTGGAAAAGAGCGGCAAGCAGGAAGGCACCAGGTGGGTGGGGCATGCTAAGTGGTGAAAAAGAGGGGCAGGCAGGAAGGCACCAGGTGGGCAGGGCTTATGCCAAGTGACCTAGATCCACTTGCACCTGCTCCCCACCTGCCATCACTAGACTTGCCATGTCTGAAAATGTCTTTCTTTTCAACAAACAGGCCCTAATTACAACACCGGCGGTAACCAATGGCGCTATTCGCACCATGGTTTGCTGCCGGTATTGTAACGAATCCACCATGGTGCAATGGGGAATTACCACCCCATTCCAAGGTTGGCTGGGCGGTAATTCCCCATGCACCATTGGCCCTTCCCCATTCCCATTTTTACCCCAAAGGGTTCAATGGGAATGGGGAAGGCGGTAATTACGGTACTGCAAAATGCGGTACCGTAATTACCTTCAAGGTCCCTTTGCGGGTCCCTACTTTAACGGCTGGTCCAGACCAGCCGTTAAGGTCAGGAGCCGCAAAGGGACCTCGTAATTAGGCGCTAAGGGGTTAACGGCGCCACAGCCTTTTACGGCGCCATTAACCCCTTAGCACCAGGGTCGTAATGAGGCCCACAGATTTACAAGCAGATCTAAGGGGTCAGCATGGGGGCCACTTTCGCGCCAGACATTGCTAACTTGTATATGGCTCAATATGAAGAAAACAACATCTACTGCGCTGAGAATCCTTTCCTGGAACAAAAAGGCCTATGGAAAAGGTACATAGACAACGTCATCCTGATCTGGCACGGAACACCGAATTCTTTACAGGATTTCCACCTATGGATAAACCAACGTAATCCATACATCAAGGTCACCATACAGTGGGATCACCACCAGATTGACTTCCTTGATCTCCATATTTATAGAACAGGAGATCTCCCCAAGACCGAGCTATACCGCAAGCCCACAGACCGGAACAGCTTGCTAAACTTTCAGAGATACCACCTACAAGGCCTTCAGTATAATCTTCCTTACGGACAATTCCTAAGGATCCGTAGGAATTGCACCGATGCTGAAAGGTTTTAAGAAACATGCAGAAGATCTACATGTGAGGCTAACTGAAAGAGGATACCCCCGAAAGGCAATAAGGGATGTCAAACAAAGAGCCACACATACCCCGAGGGAGATCTGTCTTGAATCCAAACCCAAGAAGGAAGCAGACGGATTGGTCTGTGTCACTACCTTCAGTCCATTGAGTGACATCATACAGAAAACTGTGAAGAAGAACTGGCATTTAGTTAAATGAACAGGGACACTCAACACATTTCCCTGCTTCACCTTTAAAAAGAACAAGAATTTAAGGGACACCCTAGTCCATACCTTTGTTGAACCAGCCAGACCTGTTGAAAACACTTTATGGAACCTACCAGCTGTGGTTGGACACTTTAAATGCGGACAATGTGTTGCTTGCGCCCTCACAGTGTAGAAAAAAGTATTTGACCACAAGAATATCATTTGGACAATGAGAGAACATACAAATTGCAACTCCAAGGGAGTGATTTACATCATTGAGTGTCCTTGCGGTCTTTTGTACGTGGGCAAAACCATCCGTCCCATAAAAATGCGCATTTCAGAACATCGTTCCTGTATCAGAAACAAGGTCCCTGATAAACCCTTAGTTGACCATTTCTGCCTCCTAAAACCTCAATGGTTTACTATCCAAAAATTAGCACCAACAGCAAAAGGAGGGGATATTAATAAAGCATTGACACAGCTAGAACAGAGGTGGGTCCACATATTAGACACGGTGAAAACAGGTCTCAATATATCTGTGGAATGGAAATCCTTTTAATAGATCTCTGCACATGTTCTCAGACACACTAGGTCCTTACACCAGTTAATGAGAGATGTGAGATCTACTGTTTTGATATATTGCCTCTCTGTCAGGTTTAAAATGTTCCAAATGTTTTGTCTGTACCGAAAGTGTAAATAGTAATGTTGTCATGACTATGTATGATGTACGGTTTCTTCCACCTGTACCCACATCTGTCTAGAACATTTAGTTTTTTTCCCCTTTTGCTTGCACTTTTCTACTCTTTGGAGTTTTATATTGGACTCGGCGCAAGGTTATGTGTACCATCCTCTTTTCCTTGTGCACCCCATCTGGTTCCTCTCTCTCCCTCAGGGGATGGCCAACACTGCTTAGCTGCGGTTACATGGGGTTCCACCTTTCCTCCCTGTAAGATCACTAACACGTGGTCTAATTCCAATGCGTTGGCACTTGTCACTCATGCCATTTTCAATTTTGCTACCACGCGTTTTCTAGCTGCACCGATGACACAGCCTATGAGAGCGCACACGTGACTAGCGCGCCCTACAGTCTACTGTCTCCTTGGATATGGACATGAACATGGGGTCATCTTCACCACGATTTTTCCAAGAGTCTGATATTTATCCATCTGTTTCACTCAGACTCTTGTTTTTGAGCACATTTCTGACAGTGTTCTGTATTTTGCATGCTCCGTTAGTGCATCGGCATGGTTGCCATGGAAACGGACATAAACATAGTGCGGTAATTAGATCACATTGATCTAGACCACATTATGTCCAATGATAATTAGTTATCCAGCTAATTTCTTGACCACACCCCTGGATATTCATCTCTTTATCCAGACATACGCGGACACCATTCCAAAATGGCCGCCGCTATTTGTATCGTTGGCGCCTAGCAACAGCATCTCTACCGCTGGCCTCTTCGTGGAAGCAGTCTCCACAGCAGCGCTTCTTCATCTCTGCGCTACTGCTCCTGCAAGACGCTGTAGCCTTTGTGATCGCTCGGAGGATTCTATACTCCGCCCAGCAAGGTACTATCACATTGGTTTCCTACAATATCCCGAATCGTACGTCCTTGTAGACCCGCTGCAAAAACCTTCTGATCATGTTTTGCAGCACCCAGGACTTGCAACGAGACTGATGCAGACACGGCAGTGCCATCAGCTATCCACCTTCCATGCGGCTTACTTTAATTAGGTAAGCGCGCGCACAGTTGTTTTTTCACATACTGCATTCAGAGTTACTGTATACTCTCCTTGATATTATCAACCCACACCAGCATACCTATTGATGCGGTGGGATATATGTTTTTATCTTTCTACAGCTCTGCATTTACAGCACTGCCATGATCAACACGCTGAAGTTTTCGTTTGAATCATGTTCACGCTGCCTTAATTTAGGTAAGACCGCCTCCTCTAGGTTATTAGAGAGCCTCTTATCTGACTTACACAAATACTTTTAGTAAACTTATATTCTCCTCCATTTGCTCTGATTAGATGCCCACTGTGATTTCTACCCACCGGCAACTTGGACCTTGGGTCCACCCTCTACAGTTTTGTGGCTCCTGTCCCCACAGGTAAGCGATGTGTATTCAGTACACGACAGACAACCAGTGATTTATGTCACATGCTCTTTAGCTAATATGCCTCTAGCCTCCCCTCATTATCCCTCATTCATTTTTTCAGCACTTCCTCAACATCCTGACTGCATAGTCCTCCGCTGTCCTGACGAAGGCCCTAGGAAGAAATCGGCTCATTCAGCCCCAGTATAGGGCCGAAACACCGGGTGTAGACGCACTTTGCCTTCAAACACAGTGTCACCAATTTTTACTGTATTACCAAGATATGTATTATATATTTGATGGTCACCTGTCTACTGAATCTTGATCCCTGTCGCCCCCCATGGACAACCGACAGTAGTAACTGTATTATGTTCCCTGTATAGAATCATGTGCAAGAATACCAACTTGCTTTTGTTTTGTCTTCTGATTGTGCAAACTGTGGTCTCTTTGTTTTGTTGTAATTATTGATGTTCAGAAATATATCTAAAACTGTAAAAAAAAAATAGATACGGAAAACTATATAAAAACAAGTTTCTGTTAGTTTTGGTGTGATTCTTGACACATCATTGTGCTTCAAAATTGAATGCAAAATAAGGGAGGGGGCTCTCACTTTGTGCTTTTTCCTGACCTTTTCACTTGTGTTCTAGTAACTAAATCCCTACCACGTACTCCCCAGGAGATTCTTGACACCAAAGTTGGCTTCCAGCCACTGGCAGGCATGCCAAATTGTATAGGTGCCCTCGACTGAACCCACGTGGAGTTGGTGGTCACGCATGCCATGGAGGTGGTGTACCACAATCGCAAGCAATACCACTCCATCAATGTGCAGATGGTATGTGACCCCAGCAAGATCATAACACATTGTTGTGCTCGATATCCCAGATCAACTTATGACTCTATGGTCCTGCAAAACTCTGCGCTACCACACTACATGCAGCAACATGCTGGACGACGTGCCTGGCTGCTTGGTAAGTTGCATAACAGGCATGTGGCACTGATTCGAGGGGAGAGATGCACACACCACCATGATGTCAATGTTGATGTCACAGCATGATGTGCACATAACTAAACAATGTGCCCAAAGCATCCCAAACAGAACATGACATCTAAATCCCATAGGACAGTAGTAAGGTTGACACCTATCACAACATGACAAACAGTAAACCCCCCACATCCCACTAAACATGCACCACTCATCAGCGGACCTCACCTTCCGTAACACCATCCAGTAAAATGCAATGAATATGCACTAAGTTGCTGTATCCAGCAAATCACCACACAGGACAAGCATCCATGGGAGTGCATTGAACCAAACCACCAAGGGAATCCACTGTCTGTCACAGGGCCACCACAACCACAGGAATGCAGCATGTCACCATGGCAAAAATCAGCGCTGAATGCCTAACATTGCAGAGCCTACTGCCAACGCTCCAAGTCAGCAATTCCTACAGAAGACAACACATCACAAATTAGACACAAACACAGTTGTACGCGTACATGATGCATGTGCAACAAGATGGCAGTGCATACCGTGTATCATCTTGAAGATTCAACCCACACCATTAGTCCATGGCACAGAACACAATGAGGGCCTGGAAATAGCGTGCATACAACCAGGGACATGTGCATGTGACCAACGACAACCTGCAGGCATTTGTGACTAGTGCAGCTATCTATCCTGATTCGACTGACATGTACCTTTTTTTGCCTCTCATGCAGGTGACAGTGGCTATCCCTTGAAGCTGTGGCTCCTCACCTCTGTCCGTAACCCACAGAATAGTCATGAGGAGGACTACAATCGTTCCCACACCCGTACCCGTATGGTCATTGAGCAGACCTTTGACGTGTTGAAAGCACAATTCCGCTGCCTCAGCCGGTCGGGTGGGGCACTCCTCTACAGGCATGAGAAGGTGGCCAAGATCATCATGGCATGTGTAATGCTGCACAATATGTGTATCCGACGGAACATGCCCCTGCCCCCTGACATTGAACTGCTACCAACTGGTGATAATGAAGGGGATGAAACCACGTGGTGATAATGAAGGGGATGCACATCATTGCGGTGCCGATGCACAGGAGGGACGTTATGTGCATCAGTCAGTGATAGCACAATATTTCTGACACACATGGCTGCAGAGAGCGACATGATAGTTTGACAGAGGGCACTGGGTGTGGGAGTATATGTACACTTTGCAATGTATATGAAAAAATAACACATGCACAATGATGAATGTCCACTCAAGATGTTTTTTTCACACAAAGGGTGTATTGAAATTTTGTTACGGTCACCTGGCTCCCACAGAGGCGTCAATCGGAACTGGACAGCTGCGGTCTCCACCAATGTGATGCGTAGGGCCGAGATGACAGACTGGACCACCTAGCTTTGTTTGCTTGGCCCGTAGGAATATTCCTCTGCAAATGGAGAAAGGGAATTAACCACCCATGGAGTTGAGCGTAAATCAACCCACCCCTGCTGTTCTCCCCACAGATCGCCTTTGATGGCCCCTCTTATAGTCTCACCTGATGGTTTGAAAAGATGAACTCTCCATCCTGCATTGAGCGCAGGGGCGCGTTGATAACCAGTTGCTTCACTTGCTCGAAGGAATTGGTGAGTTCCAGAACAATATTGACTCTGAGATTCCCGCCAAGACGCCGTAAATATAAAGTTCGTAAGAGTTCAAATGCCTGTTTTTCACTCTTGTCCGATTCCTTGCAGGTTGCAGCTTGACCCTAATGAAGAGTTCCTCGTGGCAACCAGTAGTATTCTGGTAAGGATTTGTATTTTCCAACACAGTTCTATAAAATAAAGTCAATATGTAACCTGTTGCTTTCTCCCTTATTCAGGCGCTGAGAGAAAGTATGAAGTCTTGGGCAATAATACCTCCGGCGGTAAAATCAGGTAAGTCTATTGTGGTGAGGAGGGTTCCCCTTGTTAGTCCCTTTGTTTCACCTTGCTGTCCTTTTGTTTCCCCTTAGGGGCCGGGGTTCGGCGAAGATGCAGTGGAAGCTGCACCGACCCGTGAAGAGGAATAGTACACCCGGTGGTAAAATCAGGTAAGTCTATGGGGGGGTAACTAATATTCCTCTGTGTATTCCCTTAGCTCACCTTGCTGTTCTTGTCTTCTCCTTAGGTGCCGGAGTGCAGCGGGAACATGCAGGCGGATGCGGTGGAATGTGAAGATGCTGCGAAGGCCGGTGAGTTCAGCGCGGCGCTGCAGCAGGCGAGGCGACACGCATAAAATAACTTCTTTCTTCCAGCTCGAAGGCGCGATGGATCGGGAATTCAGGTAAGGATTAAAGGTATTGCCCTTGTTCTATCCTTTTCTCCTTCTTTCTCACTTTTTCTAGGAGCTCCAAACTCGAGGCGGGCGTGGATGAAGGCTGGATGCAGACTTGCAGGCACAGTGAGCGTTACGCTGCTGGATGCAGAATAACGCGAAGCGTGTGCTGCTCTTCGGGCATAGTTTAAATAGCCTCCAAAGTAGTCCCAAGTAAGTATTCCTCCCCCGCCCAAGTAAATATTGTCCCTAAGTAAAGTAGTCCCTTCCAAGCCTCTTTTGGCTTGGAGCTCTTGCAGCATGGTCTGCATCAGGTAAGTTTGCAGCATGGTCTGCATCAGGTAAGTTTTACTCTATGAGCCTGGTGCCTATGGCACCAGGACTGACTCTCCATATGAGCCTGGCGCCATAAGTGTCAGGACTGGAGCCAAATAGCCCCTAGCAGGGGTTGTTGGGCTTGCTTAGGATAACTTGATGCCTGCTTCCGGGGTTGCTGGACGTGGTCTGGGTCCCCGGGGTAGGCATCATGACAAATTTACAATGAAGAAGAAAGTGCACCAACCCCCCACCACCCTCAATCACCCTCCCCCTCCCCCCAAAACTCCCCAACACACCCTAACCCCCCTCCGCCTCCACCTAAAACTCCCCAACACACCCTCACCCCCCGCCTCCTCCCAAAACTCTCTAACACATGTCCAAACAAGTATCCATTGCCATCATCAGGCTTCCCAGTCTACTTCCTGCCACTCCATGTACCTGGTGGTGGCATGTCCGGGCGGCGCAGGGTGCGTGCCGACCTGCACAGTGCGCTGGTCTGGGTTGAGCTGGAAGAGGATATTGTGGCCGCCTGCTCCATCTGGGGTGCTGGACGTTTAGCCTCCATAGCATCAGCGATGCGGCTGAGGACCTGCCGCAGGGCGGATACCTCCTCGCACAGCCTACTTGTATTGTCTGCAAAGATCTTGCCCAGGGAGGCGGTGTTGTCAGCAATTATCTTGCCCAGAGAGGCAGTGTTTTCACACCACTCAAACCTTGATTGGGCATTGTCATCCACAAATTGACGCAGACGGTCAGTAGCTCCTCATGCCGCTGTGGCCCCGCCGGTGCACCTGTGGAGGTGGACGGTGCTTGGGTGTCATGTTCGGCTTCAATGAGCTCCACTATGGGACTCATGGCCCCTTGATTATAATCCCCCCCAGACTGCTCCGGGGTGGTGGTGTGGTCAGACTCTAAAGATGTGATCTGGGGGATGGTGCTGGACTTGGTGTGTGGGGCGGTTCAGAGGATTCGTCCTCCACGGGCTCCCACACCTCTTCCTGCACCTCCTCCTCAGCCAGGGGTGCTGTGGCTGCCACCTCCCCAACTGAACCGGACTCTGCTGAGTGTGGAGCATCAGCTGTGTCCTGTGGGAGTGTGACAGGGGTTGCGGCTTCCGTCTCAACGGCCCTTGGCGGCACCAGTGCCGTGGCATCTTTAGGTGGTTTCCTTGGTGGTGCATGGCAGGCCTTGTGTTGGGCCTTTGAGGTCGAAGGCCTGTTGGCCTCATACCGGGCCCTCTTCCGGGGTGTGGTTGGATGTGGGGGTGAGTCCTGCGCCTCGCTGTCATGTTCTGAGCCTGTGGGGGTGTGAGAGAGGGACGGCATGAGTGATAGTTTGATAGGCATCATGCATACATTTGTATAATTGCTCATCTACACAATTGAGGGTAATAGGCATTTGAGTTTGGATGATCACGTTGCTTGCTACATGGGTGGGTAATGCAGGCATACGTCGGGGTCACTCATGTTGGGGCAGACATATGGTATGTGACATGCATATTTGTTGGGGCCTGCATGCAGTGTGACTTATGCCATTTACATCTTTGTGTGGTTTGTGTTAGGTACGGCATTGCCTTGCTGCAGGCAACTGCATGTGTCTGTGCTGCGTCGGACAACTTTGCTGGGAATGTGTGTGTATTGGGCCATGGCTTGCCTCTTTGGACAGGCATATTGGTGGACTTTCATCAGACTCTGCATTACAGTGTATTCTTAGGACACTCACCTCCATCGGCCGATGTCGTGGCGCCACACTCCATGTCTCCAACCCCTTCTATGGCCTACATGCCGATCAGGCTCGCACCAATGTCCTCCCACCGGGACAGCTTGATGGGAGAGCTTGCTCCCCCACCAGTTGACATGGTCTGGCTCCTGTTGGCCGAGAAGATATTGCGGACCCGCAGGTGCAAGTCATCCCACCTCTTCCTGCAGTCCTTTATTGTGTGAGGGGTGTTACCGACCGGGCTTACTTTTTGCGCCACCAGTGCCCAGATCTCCTTCTTACGGATTATGGCCTCCCTCTTGAGGCTCTGGGCAAAAACGACATCTGCCATTTTCTTCCAGGGTCTCCGCTAACATGGTCAGCTCATCTTCATTAAAGCGCTCCTTGCGCTGGCGGGAGGCACCCTTCCTCACAGTGTTGGGCATTGTGGTATTGTAGTGATTAGGATTTCTCACACAGCAGTATCCTACAGGTCCTGGCTGCTGAGTATGGCAATGGATTGTGTTTTTAAACATGGCCATGCTCCTTCCCGTTCCTGTGCGATGACGCTACTTCGGTGGCCGCTAATGCCGCATTGATTCATGCCGGTAGTACAATCTGCGCTTTCAATGATGCCGCTAAGGGCCTTTTTCGGGCCTTTTACGGCATGGCGGTAATGCCCTTACCGGCATCGCGCAAAGCTCGTGCCCGCAAAGTCATAATAGCCCTCTATTAGCGGGCTGTTACCTACACGGACACAGTATTTGCTCCATGCCGGTAATGACAGTTACTTACCTCCAAACTCGGAATGACCCCCACAGTCTTCCTTTCACAGAACAAAAACAAATGTGCAATGGCAAATTGATATACATCCTTGCAAAAAGTGTATTTCACAATTGGTACTTTACCAAGATGAAGTCCTATTTGAGCCGTGTAGAGGCCCTGTCAACATTATGCCATCCAGCCATTCGCATATGTGCATGCACTTCAGGAACACCTATGCAGAGGGAAGAAGAAACTTATAAAGCACAGAATGCACAGGTGAAAGTCATTCCTTTTTCATGATATTTGAATTTACTTCATAAGAAATCTGGTTTTAAGAATTTAAATTCCACTGGGAAGTGTAGGCTGCTGCTAATGTCCCACAGAATGTCATATACGCAAGCATTGGAACAGCCAACCGTTGGGGCTTTTCTTTAGGCATGACAGACATTTGCCAGGCACTGTCATAATGGTACTAGTTGTCCATAAGATGGAATCCCGGCCTCCATCATTTAAAAACTAATGGGCCTGTTGCTCAACGCACTCCTCAACAGCATTAATGCCTCCCTCACAGAAGGCTCATTTCCAAACACCCTCAGGACTGGTCACATACGACCTCTTTTGAAAAAAATGACCGTAGACCCAGACAACCTGGTCAACTATCTGCCCATTACAAACCTTGAGTTTGTTGGCAAAATCCTGGAAAAGGTAGTTGCTACAAAACTACTCACTAGAATCGAATAACTACATCTCCTCCATGACTATCAGTCTTGATTCTGCCTCAAGTGTAGCATCGAAACAGCCACCATCCAGGTGGTAGATGATGACCTCCAAATCATGGATAAGAGCAACTCATGCCTCCTCATCCTCCTTAACCTCTCGGCTGCTATTCAACGCCATTGATCACTGGATCCTCCTCCCTACCAGGATCTCTGGTACTGTCTAGAATTGGTTAACTTCCTTCTTCTTGGGTAGACACAAGGCTGTCCAGATGAACATGCTGCATTATAACTGACTCCCAGTCTCTGGTGGAGTCCACCAAAAGCTTCCTTCTCTCACTTATCTTTATTTCCCTTTAAATGGAGCCTCTGGACACACCCCTCAATGATCAGGATCCACCAATACACGGACAATAGTCAATTTTACTTGAGAGTAAAAAGCCCACAGGACACTAAACATCTCCGTGATTACCTAGCTATCATCCAGTCCTGGATGTTGACTGCCTTTCTCAAACATAACCCTTTCAAGACCAAATTCATTCTCATGGGTCTCCCCACTAAACAACAACTTCTTTAACAATGGCTCAATGATATGCACCTAGAAGGATTCGATAAGCAGCTCTCGGATTTATCTAAATCCTTAAGCGTCACCAGTGAAAGCAGCCTCTCCTTCCAGAAACACATAGTCATAAAGGCCAAAATGGCCTCGCTACAAATTTCCACCCTTTGCAAAATCAAACCCTTGATCCCTCTGCAGGTCTTCCAGGCTGTAGTGTACACACTTGTGGTCTTGCACATCAATGGGGACAATACCTTACTGTTAGGGTTCCCAGCCACTCACTTGGCACCCCAAATTTGACCTAATCACCCTCATCCTACGCAAACTACATTGGCTTCCTCTCCAAGCCAGGATACTGTTCAAGAATACATTTATCATTTACAAAGCACTCACGATAAAACACCAGCGTACCTGGTGGCTAAGCTCCACATATTTGGTGGCAGACACTCCTTGTGCAGCAAATTGACCAACTGGCTCAAATCACAACTCATCCGCAAAGAGAGAACCCGAAAACAAACCTTTTCTTGTCACGCACCCCCCACAACTCTCCAGTTTCACAAATCTCTCAAAATGGGACTTTTTCAACAATATCTGATCAAAGACTAATCCCAATAGATGCACGGACCACAACTCACGGTACTACTGAAGAGGAATTCTGGACCCTAAGACCACCCCTTTCCCCCATCAAGTTCATGACAAGACGGAAGGCCAGGAAAGCCTGCAACCACACATTCTATTTTGAATGAATCCCAAGTGCCCCAATGATCGACAAATATACAAAGAGATACCCTCTCAGTCAGCCATACAGACCCAGTGCAGTACAAATCTATCCATGTGTAGGGGAAGAACCGGAGACCATGGTCAGAAACACCTATATGGACAGCCTGGACTAAGCAGCAAGAATCCATGTTTTTGATGTCATTAGTGACACCACGCACTCTAATACATGAAGAAAATGAGTGCACAATTCTGTAGTTAGAGGACAGCTACATATACATACTGTCATTGCTTTTATTATTTTGTCATTACCCAAATGCAGTAATGCAGACCCTGCAAGGCACACAAGATCATGAGCAAGTTTGCTGATGCTTAAAGCCCATAATCGCATGGACATACATGAGTATATATTGAACCTGATCAAACCATGTATAGTTAACCCAAAGGGAAAGTAGTATAACATGGACAATGTAGAAACCACAATATAAGGTTTAGGGAAATTCCAGCAGGCATCTAATGATTGAGCAGGAGACGAGCTGAGCCGATTCAGGCTGGACAGAGAGCAAGATGCGTAAGACAGAGCCCACAGCCCAAGGTCAAGAGATATGTGGAGACATTCCAATCCCCACGAAACAAAGGGACCAGCTCCAGAGAAACAGAATAAATCCTCAAAATTAGGAGCTGCAGAGCTCGATTTTGTGGTCTTTAAACACGTGGTACAGCCAAATGGAACAATAGACAGTCTTCCAGGGTGGGAAGAAGAAGCCGGTCCCAGCAGCCAGATGCAGACTGCTACAATTGTTGCTATCGTTAGGAGAAAATTCTCCTAAGACAAAGGTGGTGTACACAGGTTACAATACAGAGACATAATCATTCACATTACCTTGAAGAGATACACCATGAGCTGAGAACTCGTTTGAGTCCCAGGCCTGGGTGGATCAGTTCTAGCCAACCACAGTTTAGTATTCCAGGGGTGGGTAGCAACAGACAAGAACCAATGGTAAACCCACTACTCTGTAACCATTTAATAGATAGTGAATTGGGGATGGGGCAGGCCACCACCTGACATGTGAATGCCAGTAGAATAACACGTATAGATGACCATAAAGGTTATTTATTAGACCTCCGGGGGCCAATCCATCAAACTGAGAAGGGCCCAAGTAATGACGGAGTAGTGATGTAGTTTTAGAGTAAAAGTGGCCTGCGAGCCCAAAGATGCCGAGAAGTACTGGAATCCACGTGTGTTCTTGTATCGATCCCTGTTGGTTTTATTTGTAATAAACCACAGTTTGAACTTGCCATTAACTGAGCCCTCCGTGTATACGGGTGGAGTTGAGCTCCCCAAGACTGCGCACTTCCAGCATCACTCTGGCATACCTGGGATTTTGTCCCAACAAGTTGGTAGCAGAGTTGATGGTTGGCTGCACCAGCCCGGCACAAGGTTGTCTCCTCCGCCGAGGAACCAGATAGGCTGCAGGACCCTTGCATATTTTGAGAAGACGGGGACGCGTCCCGTGGAATGGCCAGCAGGAGGCAGATTGAAAAATGCCCTGCCTGAAGTCAGCGAGGAGTCCAGGCAGACCAGGATGGTGAAGTGGGCACTTTCCGGGGGACATGGCAGCCGATCAGCGTCAGCAGACCAGGGAGTGTAAGTATTGATCCAGTTGAACTGCAACTGTGAGTATGAGGGACAGTATTGAATATTGTGGAGCATTGTTTAGTATCGTTGAATAGTGTCAAAGTATTATCTAGCATTGTCAAAGCGAGTAGGGACAGGAGTGACGGTAGACGTCCTTTTTCTATGTTTAGGGCAAATTCGAGGTTAGAGGTAAAAGGTTCTGGTGAATAACCTAGACTATTGACTCAAGGGCACGGATGACAGATGTTATGTAAATAGTGGATTTCCTGTGGGTTGATTGTTTTAGCTTGGGTCATAGATGACAGTCTCCCCATAAGGTTCAGCGAGGGAAGCTGGCCTAGATTGCGGAAGGTGAGTCGACTGGTTAAGTCTCCTGGAGTGAGGTGTTTTGCACACGAGGCGAGGCAGCAAGCACAGTATGATCACAAGAGAATATTGGTATACTTTGCCTGGAGGCGGGAAGACAGCTGTGGGGTTTCTGTGTACTTTGGGAGCAACAGGCTATAATAGTGTGCGCACGATATTTGATTTCTTAGCACTACCTGGTTAGTAAATTGCAGGACAGGGAGAGCGTGAGAAGGTTAGGAGCTAGCTTTGGAAATGGGGATTGGCAGATGAGGTGAACCAGTGGCGGTGCGCGGAAGGCACGTGCACAAGATTGTGGGTGTGTCTGAGGAGGCAGCAACTGTGAGAGGGGGCGGTGCGCGGAGCACGCCTGTTAAGGTTTGGAGCCAGAGAAGCTCATAGTGAATTCGAAAGCATTGTTATTATATTGTACCTTCCTCCCAAAGCAGCGTACTGTCAAAACCCTTGACTTGAGTTCAGATAAAAGCAAGAAAATGTATCAGGGAAAGTGCACGGGAGACATGCCCCTACAGCACCTTTGTAAGCCACTCCCACCCTACAGGAAGAAGATTTGTAAATATAGCATAGAATGGTGTAAAACCACAGAGAGAAAGTTTACTTAACCATGGCCACCTTGTGGAAGTTTCTCCAAATATGTGCAGCAATCACTACTGACACACATATAGGGTGCCTATAAGGGGAAGAGGTTAGCAAGCCGCATGGCTATATTCAAGTTGTGGTGCATGTTTCAAGAAGGTAAAGGGGAAGCAGCGAGGCTTCAGTGAAGGCTGAACCAGCAGGAAGTACCAGGGTCTATGGCCCCGTCTTCCGCGCCCCCATACATCCCTCCCAGTGTAGTATCAGATGACACAGACGATGAGCAAGGAATGTACCCATTACAAGAAGTAAGGGCATTCCAGGAAATGAGGGCAGCAGAGGGTTATTCAAATCTGACATATAAGCAACCACCATATACTCGGGAAGAGGGGCAGAGAGGCGCAGGGCAGCCAATCACTGAGAAGGTAACAAACCTTGAGGTTGAGAAGGGAGCGCAGGAGGGTCTCGGAAGCATAGCCATGAATGAGTGGATAGGAGGACAGATACTTCTGAAGCTGGAAGGGTAGACAGATGGGGAGACATAGGGGATGGCTAAGGCAATGGAAGGTCTGCAGGGGAGCGGTGAAGCATCAGAGTGGGCGGAAATAATGGAGGAAGAGGACAGAAGGGAGAAGGAACGAGAGGAGAAACTAGAGAAAGAGGACAGAGAGAGGAGAAGAGAAGAGAGATTAGGGAGAGCACCGGGAAATAAGGAAGGAGGAGGAGAAGAGCAGATGCAGAGGGAAAGAGAAGAAAGGATTGAAAGGGATCACAGAGAGAGGAAGATAGAGGAACGGGAGCAACAGGACAGAAGGACAAGGGAAGTAGAAGAGATCGGGAAGCGGACGGAAGCAGCAAAGCAGGAAAAATGTTGGTTGAGAGGGAACAGAGGAAGTTGCAGGTGGACAGATTGGCGAGGGAACGTGCGCCAAAGGAGGCAGAGCGAGCATTAAAGGCTGTAAGGACACAATGGACAGCGCGTCAGGAATATGACAGACACGAGGAGGGTAGGCGAGCAGAGGCAGATAGCACAACCTTACGAAACAGGGGTACCACAGGAGCAGACAGACAAGGCCTTGGAGCCTGGGGGGGAGACAGCAGATATGAATTGCGGAATATCGACAGTGACATGAAGCCCAACACAGACACAATAACATGAAGGCTGAGCTTCGTAGACGACTTTCGCAGTAACATGGGCTCATGCTCCGACAATGAGGGACGGAACAGTGGAGGTTAGAGGGGGGAGCGCCACAGTCTCCAGTCCACGGGGGCAGGGACAGATAAGAGGGTGACATGGGAACAGGAGTCAAATACAGAGAGAGCAGGAGGAGGCAGCATGGATGAGCGGGCACGGCTGGCTAGAGATCTCCCAGGATGAAGAAAGGGGGAGACAGCTATAGTGTGCTCAAGAGGAAGGTTAACAAGAGTACATGATGACAGTGTCTGAATGCCTATAACAGAACTGAGCAATGTTTACGCAGGCATCGAAAGCAAGAACAGGCAGGTTAGACTGACTTGAAGCGCACATGTGGAGGCAGGGTTTACACAGATGAGGGGAGGAGTATGGCCTCAGTATATACCATGGAAACATGCTGACAAGGAGAACGTGAGGTGTAGGCTGCCATCGTTGAGCGTGGGTGTTGGGAAGTGGATTTACGAAATGGAGAGGATAATAGTGGGAAATAGGCTAGCAGTGGGAGACATAAAGGGGCTTCTAGTGGCGATCCTCGGGATGCTGCTGATGACGTATGGAAGAGGGTCGGGGTTCCCTGGCGTGACAACCCAAAACACGGGGTACAATGGTTCATTGTTTGCAAACTGCAGAGCAGCAGTATGGCAAGCACTAAGGACACAATACCCAGACACATCAGACATTGAGGCAATTTTGTCACAGAAAATGGGGGAAGACCCCTTACATTACATTCATGAGATTCAAGAACTTTGGCACCTTCAAACTCGTGATCTGTGGGATAAAACAGTAGCAATATTCTATCACATACTATCCAGGGGCTGCCAGAGCCCTTTCAGAAACACTTAAGGAAGTTGCTAGGCATGGAAGCAAAAGGTTGATCAGAAATACAGCTTACGATAGTTCACCATTGTAGGCTAAGGCAGGAGAAGCTCAAGAAAAAGGCAGAAGACAGTAAGATAGACGAAGCAAAACTAGTACAGAATATATTATTGAAATACGTAATGGAAGGGGCAGTACTAACCAGCCCCACCACACAGGGGATGCAGCAGCAGCAACAGCCGCAGCAGTTCACACAGCCCATCGGGGGAGGGTTCATAGGGCGGGGGAACACACATCAAGGGTTTTGAGGAAGAGGAGGTCAACCGAGAGGACGCAGGTTTGGACCACAGATACATCCCAACCAAGGGTGCTTTCCAGGAGGGTTTCGGGGATATGGGCAGCAGGTGCAGCATGGCCCAGGGGATTTTACAGGTGGTTTCCCAGGACAAGGGAGGGAAACTCAAAAATGTTGGATGTGTGGGCAGATAAGAGACATGCAGCAAAATTGGGGAACACAGGGCCAGCAGCCATACCAACTATCAGGATGACTACTACACACCAGACCAGCAGCAGCAAGGAAAGATAGAGATCACACACCAACAGATGCCACAAGTGCAGGTACAAGCACCAAAGATGCAACTGCAGATACCACAGATGCAAGCCCCAGTACCACAGTTTTTGCAACCACTACAAGCTCGCAGGAACACACAGCAATTGGCACAGATACAGAGCAATGATGCAGCAGTTAACTCTATGGCAACGGTTCCGTCATACAGCGGGGAGGAGTAACCATGGTGGGGAACAACCCCTTTACTTGTTCCTTTCTTGTAGACACAGGGGCTACTAGGTCCTGCATTCGGGAAGGAGCATTTAAATTGTCAGGCGATGCCATGAACACGCAAGGATTTCTAGAGGAGAACATGATCTACCTCTGCCTTTACTTTACTCTCGACAGACACCTGTAAATATGCTGGGACAAGACATTATGAGCAGACTAAATATGAACATTTCATTCACAGACAAGAGAATAGTGTGCTCCACTCCAGGAATACACAGTCTCAATGTAAGAGTGATTGTTCAAGCTTATTGCGGATGAAGGGTACAGAGGGGTGTGCCCGTGGATGAAGAGATGTTCCAGTACAGGACTAACATTGCTATTGCATGGCTCCCAGGGATTGCAGGGAAGATGTGGCACATCCCAAATTAGTACCTATTCAGACCTGATATATCATTGGATGAGGAAGAGGGATCCACAGTGCCAATAGAAAATGAGGCAGTGGTAGCAAGAGAGGACTGGATAGCAGTACATGGGATGGACAACACAGGATGAGCATGGAGAGCAGTGATCGCAGTGGCAGAAGGGTGCAGGTTGACCACAGTGACAGACCAAGAGCTATTCAGGGAAGAGAGGATAGAGATGATGTTCAAGATGAGTATGACTTACTGGTTGAGAATACACTACAGAGAGGTACCACAGAGGATGTCAATGGTGCTGGAGGCACCACCCACATTTTGTGAGGAGGATCTGGCCAAGATGCCCAGCACCCTATGGACAACAAGTCCCTATGATGTGGGGCTCTTAAGGAGCATGGGGGTGTAGATAAAACTGAAACCAGGAGCAATTCTACCAAGAGTTAAACAGTACCCAATCACAAAAGAGGCAGATGAGGGCATGTATTAGGCCATTGCAGCCTGGATAGAGAGAGGCATTCTCGTCCCCATGCAACACGGTGGTGTACCCAGTGAGAAAGGGGAAAGGGGGGTAGTGGCATTTTATCCAGGACTTAAGGCCTCTTAAACACATTGTTGAAGCAGAGTATCCTGTAGTTGCAAACCCAGCGACAATCCTATGCTGCATTCCGGTGGAAGCTGCCTGCTTCACGATCATTGATTTGAAGAATGCATTCTTCTCAGTACCACTACACCCATACTCACAAGACTTGAGTTCCTTTATGTATAGAAACCAGAAGTGGAAGCATACAAGACTTCCTAAAGGGTACTGTGAGTCACCATCTATCTTTAACAGAGTGATGCAGAAGGACTTGTGCAATATATATATGGAGAGCACAGTGTTGAAATACGTAGATGCTCTCTGACAAAAATTAGAGACTAGAGAGTGTTTACCGACTGGGTGGAATAGTTCCCCTAAACAATAGTCTATACTTATTAGTAAATATTCCACCAGTCTTGTGTTGTGGATCCTTGTGTAGTGTGATGTCTCTCAAATGTCATACTCTTCACTTTTTTGTGACGAACCCTTGGATTTCACAATTTCTCTTTACAGAGCATACAATATCTTGAGTTTTTTAGCCAAATCCTCATTCATCTGACATAACTCATCTCTGTTTCAATTCAATGATTTTAATTCATCACATTTGCAAATAAAATAGCAACTATCGAAATTATTCATATACAGTTTCATGTTGTCATGGAGTTAACATTAGTGTAGGGTGATGGTTTCTCTATAAAGCACCACCTCCCTGCAGTTAAAACACTTTGGGCCTCATTCCGAGTACGGCGCTAACCAATGGCGCTATTAACACCTTGGTTGACGCCGTACCCGGACCGGCAGCACCTTGGTGGATGGTGGAATCACCGCCCCATTCCAAGGTTGGCGGGGCGGTGATTCCCCATTCACCAAGGCTCTTCCCCATTCCCAAATGAGCCCCCATAGGGCTTAATGGGAATGGGGAAGATGCAAATAACGGTGACCGTTCATTACGGTCACCGTTATTGGCTTGCAGGCCCCTTTGCGCCCTCGACTTTAACACCTGCTCAAAGCAGGCGTTAAGGGCGAGGGCGCAGAGGGAACTCGGAGTATGGCGGTAAGGGAATACCGCCACCGATCTCGTTACCGGTGGCCGCTATCCCTTACCGCCATACTCGGAATGAGGCCCTTTGTTTTCAATTATACTTTTCACATTTGACTTTAATTACAACCATTCACTTATATTTCATACAATACCCAACATGTATCATTCCTCTTTTGCTCTATTTAAGAACAGTTTCTCAGGAATGTCATCAGGGCAACACTAATTTGCACTTCCACATTATGTTTACATGCATTTAAAAATGCTTTCTTGCTTCAATATTCTGCTTCTTTCCTGTTTCCTTTCACACCACAGTGATATGTTTGCTCAGTGGCACTTTTTGTTCATTAAGATTCAGTTGCGATTTTTACAAAATGAACAGAGTCGTTCTTACTCATAACTCGGCCCTCATATGTTTGCAGGTATTTCCGGTTATTTGGCACACAGCATTTCAAACTTGGAGGAGTATAGCTATTCCTCTGTATGTTCATTAAGAGCAATAGTTGCAACCTTAGTCAGGAATATCAGTTCAATTTCTTTTCACATCAGCTTTCTTTTATTCAAGTTTGGTTCTCGTGATTTTACCTGGTAGAGAAGAGTCCATCTGAGATCCTCTGCTTTATGGATCCATTCAATGAAGTGACCAACTAAGGGATCTGTGTGTACCCTGTTATTAATACAAATTTAATGTTCTGTTATTCTTATACTAATTTTCCTCTCCATCTTGCCTGCATAAATCTTACTGCACGGACACCAAATGACATACACTACCATTGTTGAGTTACAGTTTATCAGTGCCCATTGAGACCATGGCTTTAGAAGTCCTATATCGACCTCTGTGCTCCTTTTAGTTTGTTCACAGCTTGTATGATTCCCACATGGTGTATGGCCTAGGGTTCGTGGCATCCCCCAACGCTCTGTTAAGGTTTGTTGTCTTTGTGGTCTCAGTACTATGTTAGTCCCCATTAATTGGTCCATGACATTCATGTTTCTTTTAAAGGCTATCAATGGTCTCTCCAAGGGATGATTTCCTTTTTCAAACATGTTCCAGTTCCTGTGAATGATCTTCTGAATTCCGTTAGATAGATGACTGTAGGTATTCACAAAAACAAGTCTTTCTCCATTCTCCTTATCCTTCTGTCTCCCTCCGTTTAATAGAGAATCTTTGTTGTTATTCTTTGCCCGTTTTATTGCTTTAGCTATTAATTGTTCTGGATATACCCTTTGGTGCAGTTTGTCTCTAAGCACTCCGGCTTCTTGTTTGTAATCTTCTTGTTTGGTGCTGTTTCTTTTTAATCTTAAAAATTGGCCCAATGGAAGGTTATCTTGTGTATGTTTTGGATGGAAACTAGTGTAATGCAATAGCGAGTTCTTGGGCCTCATCACGAGTTGGGCTGTATTCTTGGCTGTAATACCGCTGACTGGTATTACCACCGGATCACGGGTTGGGAATTAACGGTAAATCCCCATTCCTGATTGGGTCCATTGGATCCAATGGGGAATTTTCGCTGTTAATACTACGGGCTAATACAGCCGGCTGTAATTCCGCCGAAAACCAGGATTTTTCCTCCAGAAAAAAGATGGAGGTAAAACAGGCGATTTAGCGCCCAACTCGTGATATGGCCAGCCCTTGAATGCAATGGTAATACTGTTGCCACCGCATTTAAGGGCTACAGCCCAACTCGTGATGAGGCCCCTTGTCTGTTGGTTTGTGAAATGGCTTGACATACAAAATATTATTTTCACTTTCTGTTTTGATTGTTAGATCCAAGTAATTCAACTCATAGCGGTTCAGGGTGTGGGTGAACTTCTGATGTTTGTCCTGTTTATTAATCCAATCGAACAGTTGTTCTGCTTCCACTTCACTCCCTGTCCATAGAATAAAAATATCATCTATGTACCGGCACCAACGGCGCAGATGTTTCTTAAAGGGATTCTTGTCACTATAGATGGACTTTTCTTCAAAAAATTCCATGTATAGATTAGCTATACGAGAAGCTAGTTTTGCTCCCATCCCCATCTCCTTCCTTGGATCTGTTTAAAATATTTTCCATTAAAGTGAAGGGTATTCTCCTTCAATGCCATTTTAGCACACCAGAGGATAAATGACAACAGTGTTTTGGTTTCCAGCGCAGTCTGTCTTAAGCGCTCTTCTATTACTTCCAATGAGCGATCTTGTGGAATACTTGTATAAAGTGCTACCACATCCAGGCTTATGAGTATTTCCTTTTCTGGGTCAAACGCCAGTCCCTCTAACTCATTTATCATACGTTTGGTGTCTTTCACGTAGTATGTCATACTTCTAACCAAAGGTTGTAGAAAATAATCTTCAACTTTTGACAGGGGCTCAAGCACTAAATCAATGCCCGAGACGATCGGACGGACCGGTGGCTTCTCTTGTGCCTTGTGTATTTTAGGGAGTGTGTAGAACTGGGATATTCTAGAAGATCTTTCTGTGTTTACAGATTCTGCTTCTTCATTGGAAATCCAACCCCTTCCCAATGCTTTTCCACTTTCAAACAACTTATCATTCTGCTCAGCATATCAGTTGGATCTTCTTCCAGAATTAGGTAACTGCTGGTCTCCTTTAATTGTCTATCACATTCCTCAATGTAGGCTTTCCTGTCTTGTACCATTGTCGAACCTCCCTTGTCTGCTCTATGTATAATGATATTGTCATTCTTAAGGAGCGAGCTTGGAGTTGTTTTTTCGATATTGCACAAGTTCGGATAGTGTTCTTATATGCCCTTGATGTTTTCAAAGGCTTCTATTTCACTAAGAACTTGGTTTTCAAAAACTCTAGCCTCTGGGCTCCTACTTTGTAGTGGAGGTGTGAATGTGGACTTTTTCCGAAATCCAGTATCTTTATTTTGAGTTCATGTGTCTTTATCCGCAAAGAATTGTTTCAAATGTATTTTGCGCATCAGTTCTGTAAATTCTTGCCTGAATATAAATTTGTTATGTCAATTGCTTGTAACAAAATCCAGACCCTTTTCAAGCACTCTCACTTCATTGTTGGTTAGTGGGTATGTTGATACATTCACCACAGTGCTTGCACACTCCTGGTTATTCTGGGTTCCAAATCCCAGTTTTGTGGGATTCTTTCTAAAAGATGTTGTCCTGTATAGCCCCTTCTATATGTAGATGGCATTTTGATCTGCAGCAAGACAGAAGATCAGTGTAGACAGGGCTCAGTGCACATGCTGACTGTGTTAGCTGAAAAGGGATACAAGGTGGACAAGGCCAAATTACAGTACTGTCAGAAGGAAATGCTGTATATTGGACAGACAATCTCACAAAATGGCTGACAGATTACCCCAGAAAGGGCGGAGACAATACGCAAGACAGCTATGCTTATGACAGTGAGAGAAATGTAGCAGTTCTTAGGGTTGGATAACTACTGCAGAGAATGGGTCTTTGATTACAGAACATACTCTGAAAGACCAAAGAAATATCGAGGCTTAGTACCACAAATGAAATACGCCAATCACGGGTTGAAAAGACACAAGTATCTTTTATTACTGTACAGTATCAAAGCAAAATGCCCCTGGGCTGCCTGTGCGCTATATAAATGTAATAAATAAATAAATAAATAAATAAATAAAAGCAGATAGCTATCTGGCTCCCAACACCTCGGAGTGTGTACCAGCAGACACAGTGAAGGGTGAGAATGCTGGACATCTAAACACAGACATATTTATACTATTTTCAAAACAGTGTCCAGCCCCTCTCCGACCTAATAAGTTACATGCTAGAGTTCGTACCCAGTTCACATGTCAAATATTACAATATTATACAACAGATTAAACAAGTTTGCAAGTCCAGGAAGTTACAATTGTGCTGTTGGTTCTCTGATCCACGGTAAACCTTGTTCCAAGAATCGCTACAATGCAGTTCAGCCAGAACACATGATCTGAGTTGGTTTTCCATTGTCTCATTGTTTAAATGAGGATGAGGCTTGTGAGCGCAGACAACACTTGGATGGCAGTTCATTCGAGTCACAAGGTTTCTTTACATTGGTCAAAAAGTCTGCTCTCGGTCAGCCTAAACACTAACAAAACTCAAAGATAATTTTTGACTCGAATGCAAATCAAAAACACAGTCCACCATTTTAGAACATGAAACAAGAGTTGAAATCAAAATGGTGGATGATTCGTAAAATGGCGGTGGAGTCGATCGAAAATCGCAACATTATGAATGTGGTTTTCTGTGCAATGCGAATGGGCTTAGGCCAATATTCATAATAAGGTGGTAATATGCGAATATGGTTTAACAACACAAGGCCCTTAATGGGCCCTCTGAAGGAAGCATAGAAGGGACACAAGATACTGGCCTGGACCACAGAGATGACTGATGCATTTAACATGCTGAAGGAGGAAATATGCACAGCCCCAGTGTTAGGAATCCCAGGCTACTTAAAGGATTTTTTTCTGTTCTCGCACTCTGATGGTGTGATGATAAAAGCAGTACTGACACAGAAGACAAGCTTGGGACACAAACCCATAACCTACTACGGTGGGAAGCTCAACCCAGTAATGAGAGGACATTATCAATGTGAACAAGCTTTGTCTGCTGCCGTATTCGCGGTGGAGAAATCAGCAGCATTCATCATGGGGCGCACTACCACTCTTTATGTGGAACACACCCTTTTTGCGATACTTCAGAAGCAAAAGAGCCCACTGACGACACAAAGGGTATGAAGTGATACTATCTAACGCTTCACTGAAAATAGTGAGGTGCAGATTGGTCAACCCCACAACCCCTGTTCCTAGCCGACGTCCTACAAGTAGGAGACTATGCACAGAAAACATACAGGTATTCAGTGACACTTGCAAGGTACATGGGGACACACTTGAGGGGGGGGACCTGCTGTACATGATGGGTCATCAACAATCGACCAGACAGATGGGGATGGGCATACAGGAACTGCAGTGGTGAAGTTGAGAGAAGATGGAACAAGTGAGGTAGTAGCAAGTGCGTGACAACCATCTCATTATTCAACACATGCAGCAGAACTAGTGGCCCTAATACTATCATTGGAGCACAGCAAGGGAAAGGAAGTGACAGTATACTCTGACTCTGCCTATGTGACATCAACCGTGCACTCAGGTTTGGCAGGATGGACGAGGAGAGGCTTCAGGAGGGCAGATAGGACACCAGTACAACACGCACTTCTATCGGGCAAACTGATTGACGTCATTGAGTACCCACGCAGGTAGCAATAGTGAAGTGCCAGGCACGCACTGGATGGGAAGATCCTATCTCAAGAGGGAATGAAGCAGCAGACTTTGAGGCAAAATGTGCAGCATATTTTGGAGTACTATTAGAAATGGAGAAAGCATCAAATGCTCGAGATCATGTCAGGAACATGGTGTTGAAAGAAGGGTACAATGGATTGCTAGAAACACAAATTATGAAGATGCAGGGAGCTGCACCCAAGGAAGAAAAAGAGTTGTGGACTAAAAGGGGGTGTACAGTGTCTCCAACAGATGCCTTATGGTGGCAGAATAACACAGGGAAAATGGTCATGCCACTAGCTTTACTGAACACTGCACTGACACAATTGCACCACCCAACACACACGGAAAAGGAAGTAATTAATGCCCGTATTGCAGAAACATGGTTGTGTCCTAATTTGGTGGAACACATGGCTGAATTTGTAAATAATTGCTTGACATGCAAGCAATATATAGCAGGACATACATTGAGAGTAGTGAAAGGACCCATAGCTCGACTAGTAGGGCAATTCCAGCATTTACATGTTGACTACATTGACATGATTCAAGTATGTCAAGGATACCGCTACATGATAGTGGTTGTGTGCCCAGTCTCCAGGTGGATTGTGGCAAGTCCCTGTTCACATACTGACATGCTAAGAGCGGCTACATTTTTGGTTAGAGAGGTGTTCCCAAAATGGGGCATAGGTGAGGTTCTGCAGTCTGACAATGGCCCTCACTTCGCCAATGAGATGTTCAAGCACATCACCACTTTGCTGGGCATCCAGCACAAATGGCCATGTGCATACCACCCGCAAGCAAATGGAGTGTTGAATGCCTGAATGGTCTCCTAAAGGAAGCCATAGGCAAAACACAGCAAAGCACAAAGAAAAGTTGGCTGCTTTCTTACCTCTTGCGTTGTTTGCACTGCGAAATAAGCCTGGGTTCGACCACCATTTAACACTCCATGAGGTGGTGACAGGACGACGCATGCAACTCCCACTGGTTCCTCCCACAAGATCAATGAAAGACTGTGAGAGTAGTGCAGATGCGTTAGGACAAAAGATGTATGAAAACACTACTTCCATGATTGCTAGTGCCTCTTTTATCTATCACCAGATACGACACTGAGGGGCCCAGAAGACAGCAGAGAGAGCAACTGTGACAACACACCAAGCGACTCAGAACTCCACAGACAAGTGAATGTGGGGGACCTAGTGTTGTTGCAGAATTTCATCCCCTGCTAAAACGCACCAAGCTTTACTGGTCCTCACACCGTGGAGATGGTGGCAGACCATGCTGTCAGACTCAAAGGGAAGACCGTCTTCAACCACCTCTCTGACATCAAACCCAGCAAAGTAGCGGCCTCCCCTGGCAACGAGTTCAGCAGACCCAACGATCAGCAACAAGAGGAGCAAGAAGCTGATTCTGAACTTACACTTCCGAGTGGAGGACACCCAATGATTACTCACTCATGGGCAGCAGAGTTAGTGACTGTACTCCTAATAGACTTAGAGTGAGGATACAGTGTCTTTTTGTTATGTTTGATAAAAAAGCTGATGTAATTATTGATGATTGATCATGTTGCCGACTGCCCACCACCCTGAAACTTTCTCAAACCAGTTTGTCCACACTGTGAGAAGACCCAGTAGGTTCCGAGCATGATCTCCCAGAGTATATTATCTTGCCTTAGTAGAATATTTGGCCCAAACATACCCACAACTCGGACACAGCGATCCTCCTATTCTCGCCACACTAAGATACCCATCAATAAGGGCAGTGTGGGAAGAAGTATTTGTTTTCGCCATTAACGATTATTTAGTATGCAGGGCTTAAAGAGATATTTACAATACTAAAACAATAACCCATTTCTATGTGCATTTCAGGTGGGCAACTATATCTTCAAGCTGCAAAAGGGTCAGCAGCACAGGTAAAGATGATTGAAGTAATAAAGAGCGTGAATATCTTGTTGTGTCTCCTTATTCCCAGTGGAGTTGTTGTGTTTGTATTTTGGAGGATTTCCTTTGTTGCTAGTGCTACCGCTGTAGCCTCTACTAACATTCCCTCAACACAAGCAGATGGAACGACCATGTCAGGTGGACAGGAGTACACTGCAGACACGGTAAGAAGTGGTAAGCGAAGTGTTGACACAGACATGAAAGGGGTAAACATGTATCTCACTGAAAATTGCTCGAGTGTCTAAAAACATGTGGAACAAGCACATGACCATAGCAGTTAAGGAAACCACACGGGAGAGCTGTTATGTCTGCTCATTAACCCCCTATGCCATGAGTGTGCCCAGAACGTTCATAGCAACTGAAATACCAGCAGCAAGAGCCCAGTGCCTGATGTACCTGTCGATGGTAACAACTTGAGGGAGATTTCAAGGGAAGACAGCAAAATTGAGATGGATGTCTAGAGCAACGTTCCTGTATGACGACAATTACATCAAGACATTAAACACGAAGAACAATTATTGGCAGTTAGATAAAGCTATACAATATATAACCGATGGGCCTGAGAAGGGGAGACAAAGACAATAACACTGAAGAAATTACAATGCCAATGGGCTAGAGTGAAATAGACAGGAGGAGAACCTGGATGCTGGGAAAGCCCACACATACTGCTTTATGGTCAAGTGTACACTGAGGACGGATGGAAGGATGGAGTGGTGGGAAGCAAGGCACTTACCTTAGTGCAGTACCCAGTGAAGAAGGTACAGGAAGAAAATGACAAGTGCCTGAAGGTGTGGCTGCGAGTGCAAATCCACTGATGTGGGTGGAGAACGAAGCTGGACCAATGCCGATAATACCCCTGAAGACACCAGCACTCTGTTACCAGAATAATGGTGAAGTGGTAGTTGGAGAGAATGTCAGATGCAGAAGCATAGAGAAGCATGCAGCAATGAAGGCAGGCAGAGCAGTACTGACAAACCACTACTGGGCATGCAGATCAAAGAGAGCTGATGGTGACGATCAACAGTGAATGGGTTCAACGCAATAAAGGAAGAGCTCTGAACAGTGAGGTTCATGGCGCTCCAGAATAGATACGTTCTGGATCTGCTTACAGCAATGGAAGGAGGAGTTTTCACAAACATTGGGAGTTCCTGTTGCACCTTCATATCTGCCAATGACGAAGACAACGGTACCCTGTCAGATGTAGTATCTCAACTATCCCAGATGCATGCCAATATCGAGGAAGCAGCAAAGGGGACTGGAAAGGACTAGAGATGGATAGCGTACATATGGTTCTGGATGCTGTCATGGCTGTCAGATGCACTAAAGGTGATAATAGGAGCACTGGTACTGGCAGGAGTGTCAATTTGTGGGATAAAGTTATGCCTCACTAAATACTGTAAGACGGCAGAGGAATGCAGGTCCAGATGGATGTGAATATAGGATGAGCAAAAGACCAGATTGTGGCAGAAAGAGGCAAGCTGACAGAGATAATAGTGACATTTGAATTGTACCTGCTGGGAGCGATGAAGTTGGACAACCCCTTCAATGCGAAGTATTATGAAGGGAAGTGGGTATGGTGCAACCCCAAATTAGTGTGCAGTTATATGGAATGGACTTTCGATGATCATGTGAATTACTATGGACATATCAGCGGAATAACAAAGTTATGGCAACCACAGGCTAATGGCTTAAGCTATAAGGATGTGGTCTACAGGTTGACCAAAGGGCGGACTGAAGAAGGAGTCAGAACCCTAAGAACACCCCTTGCCTCATCAGGTTCATGACAAGACGGAAGGCCACAAAATCCTGCAACCACCCATTCTATTTCAGACGAATCCAAAGTGCCCCGATGATCGACAAATGTACAGAGAGATAATCTCTAATTCAGCCATACAGACGTAGTGTGGCACAAATCTATCCTTGTGCAGGGGAGGAACCAGTGACCATGGTCAGAGACACCTATATGGACAGCCTGGACTAAGCACTAAGAAGTCATTTTACTGACATCATTAGAGACACCACGACATAGCAGCTTTAGACATGAAGCACACGTGCGGTTCGCACTACACCACACAAACACACACTTGAGTACATGAAGAACACAAGTGTACAGTTCTATAGTTAGCGGACAGTTACTTATACATACTGTAATTGCTTTAATTATTTTGTCCATAGCCAAATGCAGTAATGCAGACCCTGCAAGGCACAAGAGATCTTGAGCAAGCTTGCTGATGCTTAAAGCCCATAGTCGCGTGGACATATAGGAGTATATATGGAACCTGATCAAACCACATATAGCTAACCCATAGGGAATGTAGTTTAACATGGACAATGTAGAAACCGCATTGTAAGGTTTAGCAAAATTACAGCAGGCCCCGAATCATTGAGCAGGAGATGAGCTGAGCTGAGCCGATTCAGGCTGGACAGAGAGCAAGATGTGTGAGACGACCCACTGCCAAGGTCAAGATATATGGGGAGACATTCCAATCCCCAGACGACAAAGAGACCGACTGCAGAGAAACACAATAAATCCTCATAATTAGGAGCAGTAGAGCTCAATTTTGTGGTCTCTAAACATGTGGTACAGCCGAATGGAGCAATGAACAGTGTTTCAGGGTGGGAAGAAGAAGCCGGCCCCAGCAGCCGGATGCAGACAGCTACAGGTTTTGCTATCGTTTGGAAAATATTCTCATAAGGCAAACGTGGTGTACACAAGTTACAATACAGACACACAATCATTCACATTACCTCGAAGAGGCACACCATGAGCTGAAAACTCATTCGAGTCCCAGGCCTGGTGGATCAGCTCTAGCCAACCACAGTTTCATATTCCAGAGGTCGGTAGCAGCAGACAAGAACCAATTGTAAGCCCACTACTCTGCAATAATGTAATAGATAGTGATTTTGGGATGCGACAGGCCAGCCACCTGACATGTGAGAGCCAGTAGAATCACACGTATAGATGACCATAAAGGTTATTAGACTCCTGAGGGCCAATCCCTCACACTGGTTTTTGGAGAAGGGCCCAAGTAATGATGGAGTAGTGATGTAGTTTTAGAGTAAAACAGGGCTGCGAGCCAGGAGACACCGAGAAGTACTGGAATCCACCTGTATTCTTGCATCAATCCCTGTTGATTTTATTTGTAATAAACCGCAGTTTGAACTTGACATTGACTGAGTCCTCTGTGTATACTCGGGGAGGGAGTTGGGCTCTCCGAGTATGCAGACTTCCAGCATCGCTCTGGCATGCCTGGGAGTTTGTCCCAACACTGCGCTACTCTCAAAAGATGCCAGCCCAAATGCTGGCTGCCTAGGTAGTCCTTAGACAAGAACCAATACTTTTGGCTTTGCTGAGGATTGTTTTTAACAGTAACCTAGTGTATGGAACAGATGTGAGCCCACACATATTATAGCATCTAAAATATAGTCGACTCCAGCACAACATCGAGCTACCATCACACAGACTAGGGTTTTATGCAGCCTAATCATCATGCATGAAAAACTTTTATTCAAGCCAAACAAATCAACTGTATTCACCTCTGGCAATCTCAAGATACAATCCATGATATGCCCTTCGGGTGCACACAGATCGCTACAGCAGATACACCAACCCACTGAAGGGGCATACTACTTTAACATAGGCAACTAAACAACACATTCCAGAATGCTCAGAGCCTTTGGTTGAAAAGCCAGGACTGGCTCAATCTGTGCATTATGTAGCATTGATGGTCACTTGCCAAGTATTTCTGCTATAAAGGTAGGTGGTTTGGTGTTGTGGCAAAATAAGCATACCCAATTATTAAGAACCCTGCAAAATTAGATATAAAACATGAGAACTCTATATGTCTTTAATGCTCAGTTTTGAAATAGACCTTTTATATGTTTGTGAATACAGCAGGTGCACACATTTATCCAAGGGATACAAACACTAATAGGGAAGCATGGGCGATGAAGGTTTCACAGACGGTTACCCTTGATGTTCTTAAGTGGTAGATTGTGCCGTTGACGGCACTCAGAGAATATCTACCAATAATAAATGGCCAGCGGTATGTTTGTCCGATGCAGTCATGCGCAGTAGAGACTACCCACTTCTCCTGTAACCTCTAGAGGGAACTGTTGCCTTAAGATACATAGTGGTCCTACTGTGTCCGTTTTTGTTCAATGAACAGAAATTACAGACAAATATATATATATATATTATTGTGTTTTAGTCAAACATTGACTTTTCACAAAGCACAAAGTTACAGATTAAAACAGTACAGACAAAGAAACAAAAAAGAGAAATACATATTAGCTCATTGAAATATCCCAGAATTTCATTACTAGCACAATAGACGCAATTTAGAAGAAAAGAAAAGAAAAGAAAAAAGATAGAATTGTTATTGAAACGAGATAGTAGCACTATACATACAAACATACAATAGTAAAAGTATGATACAATTATACTCTTTCACCAGGTTCATAGTTAAAGGATGATGAGATTTAACTCTTTTAACAGTTTTACAGTTTCAATTGTTAGGAGTGTTTCGTGACCAGAAGCTAGTCTCTCCCAGAAGGGGACTGTTGTTAACCACTATTCCTTATCAATCTTGAGAATCTCCTCACCCTACTTTCTAATGTCCCTGGACATTCACGTAGCTATCTCAGGGTCTGTGGGCTAGTGCCGTCACATCGGTGGCAAATCTTGCGCCCAAACTCCTCCTTATGTCTAATTTGTAAGATTTCACTTGAGGGCAGCAGATTGAGACAGAATCTCAAAAAATCAGACCTGCTACCAGGATCCAGAAATCTACTCAAATATGTGGCCAACCACGATCACGGTTTATCCACACTCGATAATGACGGAGACACAGTGGAAGACTGCATTAATGCTTTCATCCAGATTCAAGCTGCTCTTTTTATTTGCTCTTTCACTTTCACAGGGTTTTGGATCAGTTTGGTTTCCGAGCATTCACACCTCATCAGAGTTTCCAGAGAAAGAGCCTTCAACTCATTCAAATAGCCATTAGTACACCACCCTAATGCACAGTCAACATTCTCATATTGTGAGGATTTAGGAGGAACCAGGCTCAACCTGTACAAGGATACCCATCGCCATTTCATCAATGATCTCATGGACTGAAGACCCATTTCATACCACAGACTATCAATTGGTACACAGTTTGGAAGATGTAATGAGTGTTTTCACAGTTTACCTTCCAGTCTATCCCAATCCATTAGTCTTGACTGAGGATTCGCATCCAAAGGAAATAACGACGATGAGGTAACCTTTCCAATGTACTATTTGATAACCAGGGTATCGGAGAATTTACAAAACTTATTTATAATTTTCTTCATTTGCGATCCGAATTGCAAAATGTTCCCCATCAAGATTGTTACTAGATTGATTTTGGTTGGGAATCATCTCACTACTGACCCCAAGTATGTTACTTCTTTTGAAATTGGGATGACTTGCTCATCTAAACGCCATGAAAAAGGGTGAGCAACTTCGAGCGGTCGCTTAAACATCACAATTTTTGACTTAAGAGGGTTGATCTTCAGATCATTCGACCTCGCATACATATCTAGGGCATTCAACATGCGTTGCAAGCCTATCTGGGTTTAATCAAGAAGCACAATGTCGTCCACGTAGGCAATCCAGTTAATATTTTCTTTCCCAATCTTAGGACTTGCCAATGCGGACACCTCTAGCTTCTTTGCCAGGTCTGAGAGATAAAGGTTCAAAAGAAAAAGAGCCACAATACATCCCTGTTTTACCACCTCTCCTTCTTAATAGCACTGGACAGTCTCGCATTTTTATCAAGCCTTACTTGGAGTTGGGAATCTTATGTAGTTTAACTATTATGGCTAACCGGTTTTCAGATAGGCCCCAACTCCTCAATTTACCCCACAGATGTTCTCTATTAACAGTGTCAAAAGCTTGGGATCGATCGTTCCATGCACCGTAGTGTTGGGCCGCCCTTTAGGAATGACCCACTAAATACTGTGCTCATTACCAAGCCATTTAGAGGTAGAAAAACCCCTGTGAAAACTCACCTGATGTTTTGAAAGAATTCACTTCTGTTCTGCCCACTCGTCCAACTCTTTGAGGACCAAACTCACACAGATCTTCGGATCTGCATCTAAAAGCAAGATCGGACGGTAGTTTGTTTGATACGTCTGTTCCCCCTTTTTATAGATTGGGATGATTATGGCTCTCCTCTGGGACTCGGGAAGATGTTTTCTGCTCACTACTTTCTCAAACAACACTTCCAGTAGGCGGGACCAAAGACCAACATCAGATTTTAAGATTTGATTACTCACTGCGTTGGGGGGGAAAATATTTGGGCCCATAACTGCCCCATATCATTTTAGGAAATGCTCCTTCCATGCCTTTTCCTGAATGACACCACTTTGTAGATTACTCTGCTCTACCGCTGTGGAGTTGATCAAGGACCAGAAATTCTGTGAGTTGATGTGACCCAATTTTTATAACTGTTTCTCAGTGTTTTTACTTTCCTCCAGTACACGTCCTCATCCTCTTTATTTGATTTTAACTCCCTCAATGCTTTCCTCAGTTCTCTCTTCTTTTCCCAGGTCCTATCATTAAAGCAAAGACTATGCTTGGAGGTGGTTCGTTTACCCACCTTACCCGGGGGATTCAGGTCCCACCGGAAATGTACACAGCTTTTTGGGTTGCATATTTTGGCCATATCATTGTTGCTCATGGAACTTGTAAAGTTATTCAGACTGTTGATTAGATCCCTTCCCCCTCTGTTAAATGTCACCACTCTGTTCTTGCCATTGTTTACACATACTACATCAGAATATGAATTCTCCCAATTTTCATTTGGATGCGGAAAAATACCTTTGAGCATTTAATGATCACTTGTACCCCCATTTTTCACAGAGAAATGCTTACATTGCTCAAACAAATACTTTGAGAGACAGAGATAATATATTGTTGAATGGCACACATCTCTCTTCCAAGTGGGTGCCGGCGGGACATCCCACTCAATGTTCCCATTGGCCATAAATAGGTTCTATTCTGTCAGAAAGCAAAACCAGTTCCTCCCATTGAGAGTTGGTTCCTTAAACTGTTCCACCCTCAGACCACCAGTTTGAATACATTGTGAGTTCAAATCCCCCAATAAGATAGTACTCAGGAAAGGGAACCAAACACAAATGCTCAGAAGTAGATCAGAGAGTGATTGCTGAAAATCAAACTGTGTAGAACAGGAGGGGTTCCAGTATAGGTTGACCACTATCCACACTTTATGCGAGGGACCCGCCCCTGGTGTTAAATTGCACAGAAGCTCTGAGGAAACAAAAAAAGAATTTCTACATGCAATCATCAACCCTCTGGATGGTCTCCCCAACCCCTCACCTATCGCCAACAGAACTCGTCCACCTTAAAGCTCGATTTTTAACCATATCTCCTGGAGAGCTATTATATCAAATTGGTTGAAAATGTATTCCCTCTTTACTATATTTTTAAAGGAACTGGAGCCCCTTGTATTCCAGCCCAGCAATTTCAAATCTTGTTTGGCTAGAGAGGCTTCTCAGGCAACCCTAATCTTTGAAAGATTTGTGTCTGACATTAAGCCCATACATTCGCTTTGACATCAAATTGTAGTGACTCTTTCCCATTTGTTTGTCTATCTTTGGTGACAAGATTTTTATTTGCATTCTCCTCTGTCACTTCTGTTTGCATATTGTTCTTGCTAATTACATTACTACTGCTTATTTACAGCATCTACGGGGAAAGTTCATATCTCGGTTCCATCAACTCATCACTAGCTTCTAAAATGGCACTCACACCTAGTCTTGATTTTATACTGATTTCCACAATATTAGTACATTTAGCATGTGGGAATCGAATATACTCAATGTCAACCATGGAGAGATAGAAATGGTCTAGAACACAGTTGCAGATGGATAGAATCATGCTGCAGTTCAGCAGCTTTGGTCTCGTTCTTGTCTCTACTACTCATTTCATCCACACATTGGACGCCATCCTTTGCTGAACACCCTGTCTCCTTTCCTGATCTGTTGATTGTTGACCGGTCTGATTCGTTAAGCATTTACGCTGCACAGGTCCTTGCTTCAACGTTGTAACTGGACTGTGATCAATGTAGACATCCTTACTCTTACTTTGGTCTAGAGAGGTGGGGATGATTATGCATCTTTGTGTTGTTTACCCCGAGAGGATTTTCCTTTCACCTTACTTGTTTCAAGATTTGCACCAACTGCAGTGTTTATGACCTACTCCCTTGTATCTTCACCCTGGCCTCCAGGAATCGAGTTGTCTACCTTGTTGGTCCTGGTAATAGTTTTTCCTCTCAAGAAGATCGGCGCTAAGTTTCTAGGTTCCACTTGTGTTTCTGTTTTGGTCACCCACAGTTATTGCCCTAGGCTCTGATTCGCCCTCCACGTTTTGGCAGCTTTTAGCTTTTCTGCTTTTTTTTTGTGCTCACCTGGTACTTTTGTCAGATTTTCCTACGGATTTTCCAAGTTCAACTCCTTTGCCCTTTGTAGAAAAATCTTTAACAGAGGGTTGTGTCAACTTAATCTCACAGATGTACTGAGTTACTTCGGACCTCCTGGTCTTTTTGTTTCTTTGATGTTTTTTTTCTTTGACTGTTCCAGCTGGTTCCACCATGAATTGACTCTGCTGTCTTTTCTGTGTCTTCCTTGTTTTTCCCTTCAGCTTGTAACTGAACCAGACACTACCAGACCCATGCCAGACACCGAAAAACAAATGAAATGCTCCTGGTAGCATTAACTTTTTGTTTAACATTGCTCTAATAATTAAAAACTATAACAACTTAAAATAAATTTGGGTACCCTACCAACCTATACATTGTTTATTTTCCTTAGTGCACTGTATATACATTTCAAATTCACATTAAGCATACATTTTAAGGCCTTTCTTCTTTTACTCAATATTCTTAGCTCAAAACACTACACTTTAAAAGAATTTGCATAACCTTTATAGACTTCAAACCTCCTGTAACTTTTACTCACAAGTGCGCATCTAAAAAACATTTCCTCACCATCCATACTTTTATGGATGTCCCCATAGACTTTGCATTTTAAATTTTGTATAAATTTCACCTTTTGATATAAGTGCGCAATTATTGAAAAATGTCCGCACCAACCAACAAAAAAAACTTGGAGGATGTCCCCAACAACATGACCTCAGCCACACCTGCAAAACCAAGCGGTGTGGCCTACAGAAAATTAACAATTTTCCCTTTAATATGACTTTACCTTCCTGTAACCATAATGACCTCAACCACACCTGCAAACCAAGCGGTGTGGCCTACAGAAAATTAAAATAATTTTCCCTTTAATGAATTTTCCCTTTAATGTGTAGCAATAAAACTTTTGTCACCATACAATATAGTTTACACCATCATGAACCCTTGGGCCACAACACAACAACATTCCACAGGACAACGGCCCCTGACATACTCTCAAAATTATCACTACATAGAACATGCACAATACATTACCATAGTGTTTCCGCTTGACTACAGTCGAGCTTTTAAAATGTCCCCACCTACCAAAATGGCACTGAAACAACCCGAGTTTTAAACTCCCATATCACTTTCAACATAAAAAAAAACACTTTATAATGGCACATTAAAATTGTCTCACATTCACCACATTGGAAAATCAAAAATATTTTGCATTGTTTCACCTTGGCAGCGAGTAAAAAATGTCCCCCTTTTCCATTAAATAATAATACGTTATTAGATTCAATCCTATAACATCACGTCACATTTTACAATGTAATATCTCCAGCTCACGTTATCTAAATAGAAGTCACCTGCAAAAAAAAAATGTTTGTTATACATAATCTCAAATACAAAACCTGAGCTTTAATACACACTAACAAACATTCGTGGTACTCTATCCTCTAAGTGCCACTTGCTCAACAGTCCAATTGGCTGTCAGCCATCTGTCACTACGTGCACCTCTAATCTGTCACACAGTTCATACTTTATTGTAGTAAAAGTTGCCACGCCGTGGGCTTCAACACTGCCAAAGGAACCTTGCACCCATTTCAGTACTCATCTGCTTTTCACTGTCACCTCTCCAAACACCAAATCCATTATATTAAATGATGGCAGCCGTAATTAGTAGGGAAAAAAACCTTCCATTTGGACCTGCCACATCCAAACACAGAGCCTGCCACACTCTGGCACCAACCATACACAGCCAAGGGAACCAATCATACATTCAGGTGAGGAAAAACAGGGGGGGATCACGCATTTGCCCCACCACGGACCCTGTGTCACCACAAACATGACACCCTGGGGAAGCATGGTCCAAGTCCAACCAACTAACACACAACAAGAGGTGTTGCCATGACAGGTCAACAATTGCAGAGGGCTACTTAGATCACTCCTCTTCCTCTTCACACCATCACATCACATCCGTATACAAATCGCTCCCACTTATCTCCCTCATACATCCCACAGAATCACCAACACGCAGAAAAGCAACTACCACCTAAACCAACAGATAACTACAACCATTCAAGGAGAACATCCGTACATGTCACATATCACCAATATCATTCAAACCAGACACTACCAGACCCATGCCACTGCTTAGTGAATATTACTAACTCTGTCACTTAGGCACAGTGAGTGGAAATCAAATGCCAAAGGGAAGAATAGAGATTATGAGGTAAAAGGAATATCAGTCACCTTAGCATCTTGGCTCCCAGTAGCGAACCACAGCAAACCACACTCACTGCCGCACTCCGCACCACGCTATCGTTCTGGGGACTGTTGTTCTAGGACTATTGATAAGGATCTGCCTCCAAAACGTATCCACTGAAGAGAGACTTGAAAAAATACCACTGCATCACGGCAAACCACACTCACTGCTGCACTTTGCACCACAATATCGCAATGGGAAATGATTTTGTAGGACTGCTGATAAGGGTCCGCCTCCAAAAGTTATCCACTGAAGAGAGAGTTAAAAATGCCCCACTGCACCAACTAAAGCCACACTCACTGACTGCCACATTCTGTGCTGCTCTATCGTGCTGGCGACTGTGTTTCTCCGACTGTTGACAAGGGTCTGCCTCCAAAAGGTATCCACGGAAGAGAGATTTGAAAATGCACCACTGCACCACAGGAAACCACACTCTCTGCCGCACTCTGCGCTGCGCTATTGTGCTGGGGACTGTTTTTCTTGGACTGTTGATAAGGGTCCGCCTCCAAAAGGAATCCATTGAAGAGAGCCTTGGAAATGCAGCACTGCACCATGGCAAACCACACTCACTGCCGCACTCTGCACAAAGATACCACATCATATATGGACACTCTGAAAATATATTTCTCTACAGACTTTGGCCCGTGTACACGGACTTACACATTAGTATTTTTATAAACACACTATTCTAAAGGGAGACATTCTATAGACTCACATGCGATTGCACAGAATGAGCTGAACAATCGTGTCTGCCAGTTACTAGCACACAGAGCCAACTTTGACTCTGTATAAGAGGAACAGTGCACGCATTGTAATCATTGGGAAAACATGTAATGGGACTGTGCCTGCCAAATTCTATAACATTTTTGCGGAAGCATGACCCTAATAGTGAAACTTAAAGGGAGAAAATATGTCTGACAACAAGAACCCTGATTGACAAACATGAATGAACAGGTGGAACATGAAGGGGAAAGAGAGGAACTGGGAGTTAAGATGGGAGAGGTAGGAGGAGCCCATATGGAGGGATGGACGGTGAGAGGAAAAGAGGCATGTATGCGAGGAGGTGGAAGAATTTGCATGCAATAGAAAAGGGGCTGCATAAAAGTTTGGAAAATAAATCTACCGGCATGCCTAAAGCACCCTAGAAGTATATACAGAGCCTTTTATTTCACTTCATATGTGATTAACTGGGTCAACCTGTCCACAAAGGAAACGGTTATGCAGTATTAAATCCCGGAAAGAACAGAATGGCCCCATGGAACCATGCACTTGCGCAATGCTAAATTCATATGTTGTAAAAGGCATAAGTAGCACTGTATTAGCAACATATAAACAGTCCTGGCTCTTTTACTAGGAGGGCTTTACGTTACATGCTGGGAATAGGCACCTACACATTAAGAGGATAACTAAGCTTCAGGGTCGAGCGCAGAAAGGGCTGGTGCTTAAAGGGCATTGAATTGCTCATGAGCGGCCAATTTGCAGCTTTGATTCTCAGCTGAAGAGGAAGGGAGATAGTATTTAGCCGCATTACATTTTTACAAGGGAGGCCAAACTAAACGTCATGCAGTGAGATGTGCTAAACCAATGGCAATGAAAGGTGAAACTGGTATGTGCTTGAGAATAACTTCAACAAGGTTTCCACAGCTAACTATGCATGATCAGTACTATATCATTAAACAGTGGTAATTAGTCTCTCCCAATACATGAACATTGGAGGGTTTTGAAGTTACTTTAATTGTTGGAAGAAATTGCTTGTAAATCAAGTAGCTGGAGGATCACTTGGGTAAGATATGTTATGCCAGGATCTTATTTACAGCTGCAATTAAGACATTACCTGTCTAAAATAACAATGACAGCCCCCAAACAACACGTAGTTTGATGTTACTGCATGTAAACCTACCTGAAAAAGATGGAAGGCCATGTGTTTTGGGCAAGGAAGTGTGGTTGGTAGGTGGAAATGTCCATAGGGACTAGCATGGCCATGAGTGGTCATTGTCAGGGTAAAAAGCTAAATGAACCACGCTCATGTATTACATCCCTTCTCAGATCCCATCTCCATTCTATCAATTCTCCTCTTGCAAAAGACTTGGCACAAAAGACTTGAAATCACAACCTATTAGCCAAAACTAATACCATTCTTTAATTGTCCAGCGGATGCAGGATCCTGACCTGAAATATTGTGCGTTATCAGTGGCAGCATTTCACAAAAATAAATAAATAAAATAAAGGCTGTGGCAAAACTACTGCGGAAGCAGTATTTGCAATGCACAGACCTGACTCCAGGCAGTAGAGGAGCAATATACATTGAAACAGGTAATATGGCTATACAAGGGCCATGTAGGTTCAGATGCACACTTGGGTATTTACATAGTGGACGCTTTTATAACTATGTTTTCTTGTTGCTATAGGGTTGGGGGTTGATGTTCCTTTATTTTGTCTGGAAGGGTGTTGAGGAGCAAAGTGCAGGCTTGCCAACAATAGTTGATTGTGTGGTGTAGGGCGAACAGAAGTTTTTTTTATAGCTATTTTCTGAATGTTCACAAAGAAGGAACGATTCCCAAGTGGAGTGGTAAGAGTTCCAGAGTGCAGAAGCGCAGCATGAGAAGGCTTTTTCCTTGTATGTGCCTTCTGGGTTTCAAGGGGCATTGCATTTAAACTCGGGCAGTTCATGTTGTATGGGGAGATTCATGTTTGGGTTGTGCTATGGAGGGCTTTCAATGGAGCAGCCTCTGCATATGGGCTCTGGCGAATGGGAAGCAATGAAACCTCAAATCCATTCAACAGCCAACACACCAGGGCAGGTACTTCAGAGACTTCTCACTGCATTCCACTGGTGCAGCGCAATTGTCTACAGCAATCGAACAAGGGCAACCTTTGCCCCATTATTTCTGAATTATATATTTGCACCATGGCAATGTGTTTCCCTGGAACAAATGCCAAGGCAATCTACATTGCACCAGTGAAATGATATGGCATTTATGACGCGCCTATACACAAGTGTTTCAAGGCACGACGAGGCAAGGGAGGGGAAACAGAGGGAAGACACAGACAACGATCCTGCTAGGCCATGTGACATTGAGATCGTGCAAGTGCAGTGGAGGGGGCAAGGGGAGAAGTGTGGGGGGAAAGGGGAGACGGCAGTACAGTCCATAGGATAACAGTAAAATAAATAAAGACAATAAATAAAGACAATAGACAAATAAAAGTGCAGCCAGCTTGTGGCAAGTGCAAGGGTGAGTGCAGACACCAGCAGGCCGATTCATGGAAATACAGTCAAAAGTATCGCACGCGGCTGGCGCAGAGTGTTCCCGTGCGAATGTCTGCGCCAGCCGCGTGCGATAAAATCCATTTCAGCGCACATCGTATTCATGGATTAATCCTCCAAAACAAGCCGTGGCGCAGAGTATCGCAGCGACCCTGCAGCAGCGCCAGTTATCCCCCCTAAGAACGCCCTCACGCAAGGAAAAGCCGTCAAGATCGCAAAACCATCGCAAAGGGCTGCACCAACCCTGTACCAGTGCGAGAAGTAACACACGCGACCTGGGGGAGCGTGTGCGTGTAATTCAGGGGTGCGCGAGAAGTTCCACACGCGATTGGCCTGGGCGCGTGTATTTCAGGGGCTCGCGGGTGCTACCACACGCGATCGGGCCTGGGGGGAGCGTGTGCGTGTAATTCAGGGGTGCGCGAGAAGTTACACACGCGTTAGGCCTGGGCGCGTGCATTTCAGGGGCTCGCGGGTGCTTCCACACGCGATCGGGCCTGGGGGGAGCGTGTGCGTGTAATTCAGGGGTGCGCGAGAAGTTCCACACACGATTGGCCTGGGCGCGTGTATTTCAGGGGTGCGCGAGAAGTTTCACACGCGTTAGGCCTGGGCGCGTGCATTTCAGGGGCTCGCGGGTGCTTCCACACGCGATCGGGCCTGGGGGGAGCGTGTGCATGTAATTCAGGGGTGCACGAGAAGTTCCACACGCGATTGGCCTGGGCGCGTGTATTTCAGGGGCTCGCGGGTGCTTACACACGCGATCGGGCCTGGGGGGAGCGTGTGCGTGTAATTCAGGGGTGCGCGAGAAGTTCACACGCGATTGGCCTGGGCGCGTGTATTTCAGGGGCTCGCGGGTGCTTCCACACGCGATCGACCTGGGGTGAGCGTGTGCGTGTAATTCAGGGGTGCGCGAGAAGTTCCACACGCGATTGGGCTGCGTGCGTGTATTCCAGGGGTGCGCGGGAAGTTCCACACGCGATTGGCCTGGGCGCGTGTATTCCAGGGGCTCGCGGGTGGTTTCGCACGCGATTGGCCTGGGCGCGTGTATTCCAGGGGCTCGCGGGTGGTTTCACACGCGATTGGCCTGGGCGCGTGTATTCCAGGGGCTTGAGGGTGGTTTCACACGCAATTGGGCTGCGTGCGTGTATTTCAGGGGTGCGCGGGAAGATCCACACGCGATTGGCCTGGGCGCGTGTATTCCAGGGGCTCGCGGGTGGTTTCACACGCGATTGGCCTGGGCGCGTGTATTCCAGGGGCTTGCGGGTGGTTTCACACACGATTGGCCTGGGCGCGTGTATTTCAGGGGTGCGCGGGAAGATCCACACGCGATTGGGCTGCGTGCGTGTATTTCAGGGGCTCGCGGGTGGTTCTACACGCGATCTGGCCTGGGGGAGCGTGTGCGTGTATACCAGGGGTGCGCAGAAAGTTTTACACGCGATTTCAGCAGGGTACGTGTATTGCAGGGGTGCCGGGGAGTCCTACATGTGATTTGCCAGTGTGGGTCCTCCCAGGTGTTCCCTGTACACCCTCCACGGCCCCTGCAGGCAGCCCACACCACAGGGGACTACCCTGCATCCCTGGTCATGTCCCGCAGGCAGCCCACCCAACATGGGCATGCCCCCCAGCAAAGGCACATGTCTCCTTGCACAAATAATCACCAACTCATGTTCCCCACCACCCCCACCCCCCAGCAGTGCAGGGGCACCCACCACCAGGCCCCCACCCATGTCTCCCAGCACCCCCACCCCCCCAGTCACCAGGGGCAGCCTCCACCAGGCCCCCACCCATGTCTCCCAGCACCCCCACCCCCCCAGTCACCAGGGGCAGCCTCCACCAGGCCCCCACCCATGTCTCCCAGCACCCCCACCCCCCCCAGTCACCAGGGGCAGCCTCCACCAGGCCCCCACCCATGTCTCCCAGCACCCCCACCCCCTCAGTCACCAGGGGCAGCCTCCACCAGGCCCCCACCCATGTCTCCCAGCACCCCCACCCCCCCAGTCACCAGGGGCAGCCTCTACCAGGCCCCCAACCATGTCTCCCAGCACCCCCACCCTCCCAGTCACCAGGGGCAGCCTCCACCAGGCCCCCACCCATGTCTCCCAGCACCCCCACCTCCCCAGTCACCAGGGGCAGCCTCCACCAGGCCCCCACCCATATCTCCCACCACCCCCACCCCCCCAGCACTGTGGGGCACCTGCCAGCAGGCCCCCACCCATGTCCAATCCATGCCCCCCTGCACCTGGGTCCCAACAATCCCCAATCATGTCCGTAATGCCCATCCTCCCCTGCCAAAAGGCCCAACCAACTATCACACCCACCCACATATCAAAGGCAATTACATGTTACACCCCCAATTTAAATAATGCAAATGAACACATGTCTGTCACACACAATGGCTGCAAGTGAATGACAAAACACCCAACATGACATGCCTGAAGCAATGAGATGATACGACACATTGAAGAATTAAAAAAAATATGTATTGAACAGCAAGTAGAATGGAAATGAAATAAGAAAAAACACAAAGCAAATCAAACAAAACAAGATGAATGTCCAAGAAAATAATCTGAAAAATTAAAATAAGCCAATGAAGAACCATGAAGAAGATCATCCCGGGTCCATGAGCCCAACCAAATTAAACCTAACTATGACTACTAACTAAAAACTGAACTATATACAAAAAAGTGGTGCATTGTCCAATCGCAACCAAAAAAAAATAAAAAAAACAAAGGAAACCTAACCCTAACTATACAACTATATACAAAGGCAGCGGGCTATTCGGACGGCTCACTGGTTGTTGTCATGGGCCAGGGCATCATCGAACTCCTGGTCAATGGCTTGGAGGCGGGCATGTTCCCTGGCCCCGAGGTCACGCAGGGATAACGCAGTGTCAAGCTCAAACTCCCTGCGAAGACCCTCGAGGCACTCAGCCCGCCTCAGCGCCCTCCGCATGGAGTCCTCCGCCCTGACCATCGTGAGCCGTTCCTCCTCTGCCCGCTGCCGCTCCGCACCTATCTGCTGGCACAACCGCTCCCACACGGAAGCCACTCCCATTCCAGGGTTCTCCTGCCCTCCGGCCGATGCCTGCACCCCTGATGTTGATGGCCCCGAGCCATGATGCCTCCCACGTTGAGCCTGCTGCTGCCTCCGACGCAACTGCCTGTGCCAGCACGACGGCATCCAGGCTGATGGAAACCACCGACGCCGTCATGCACGTGCCCTGGCGGATGATGCCGTCACATCCTCCATCTGCTGGGGTCCAGTTGCTGTGGTGTCCACCCCTGCTGGACCTCTGACTCCCGACTGTGGCAGGGATGGGATCCCCACCGAGCTGGCTGCATTGGTCAGGGCAGGTCCACAGAGGGCCCTGGTGGCATCTGGGCCGGAAGACGGCAAGGAGAACGACTGGCGCATAGTCTCCACAGAGGAGGAGAGGGCCGCCAGATTGGCCGACACATGCAGGAAACCCCCGAACATGGCCGATCCCAATTGGGCCACGTCGGCACGGTGCTCTTCGTGATGACGTGCGTGCTTCTCCTGGGAAGCACGCACGGCATCACGAATCACAGCCGTGCGCATTGTGACCCCAATCAGGACCTTCTCCATACAGCCAGGGGTCCCCTCGTCCGCAGGTGGAGGGGAGTCAGATGACATGGACATCCCCTCTACCTGCGGACGGGCCTGGGACGGGGCATCCCTGCTGGTGCATGGTGGTGCACCCACAGGGTCAGGGGCAGCGACATGCACAGGCCCCTCCACGGTGACCTGTGCTGCCTCCTGCCCCTGCCCCTGGACTGCACCACTTGCACCAGCAGGGATGCCCCCACCAGGCCCCATGTGGGCCTCAGTGGCGGCCTCCTCCTCCTCTGTGGAAACCACCAACCTGGATGGCTCCTCGCTGTCTACCGCCGTAGCAGGCCCCTGTGGGGGCTCACCCACCCCTTCCGCTGCAGCCATGGGGGCATCCCCGCCGCCTTGCTCCACAGCGCCGTCTCCGCCCTCTTCTTCACTAGCCGCTGCGTAGAGGGAGACATGAAACACAAGCATCAGGGTACTGTACAATGGTCCCCTAGACAGGAAGCAATAGCAGATGAGTACCACTGTCAAAGTACACTTTCATCATGTCCCTCCACAACGCATGTGTCAGTCCAGGCAAAACACACACAGTGACAGGCATGGTGCATGCCATGGACATTTCCATACATGTCCAATGGACTCTCGAATCAGACAATGTAATGGTACTCACATGCATCATGGGTCATGCCTATCACATGCACACACTTCACCTCAGTCACATCCATCTGGCCCCGTACACCCCAATCACAGTGCATACAAGGATGACTAGGCTGCATCAGTGAATCTGTAAATTGTCACGGACATGTGTCATGCATCCATGGCATTCACAAGTTATAGATACGCAGGTCAGGCACACAGACATGGATACCATATATGTACCTGGCATCAGCACCCATCCCTCACCCCCACCCATGTCCAGGAACAGAGACTGCCATGCTCTCATGTGTGCAATCTGCACAGGGCTCATTTGGACACATGCAACAACCGTGCGGTTCACACATTACTGGTCGCACATGCATTACCATGATGTCCCTGCACACATACATGCGTACATGGCCTATGTCACACATGCAGGCAAGTATCAGGCAACCATCACACTGCAACATGCCCTGTCTCACACAGCAATGCTTGGCCACTTACCGCTCAACTCCAGACGGGTCTCCCTCTCAAGGACCTGGGCGTGGAGCGCTGGGTGTACGCGTGCCAGGACCCCCATCTGGATGGAACTCATGCGGCCCCGGCCCCCCTCCAGGAGGCGCCGGGCCTTTATGAGGGTCCTGGACCTCAAGTCCTTCCAGCGCTTCTTGACCTTCTGGATGGTGCGGGTTGCCACCCCCTCCGTGTTGATGGCAACCACACAGTCGGCCCAGATCCTCTCCCGTCCTTCCCTGTTGGCGCGGGACGATCTGAAGAGGGCATCATACTGCCCCAGGACTTGCTCCACCAGGACACCAACTTCGGTGACAGTGAAGCTGGTGCCCCTCTGCCCCTCTGGCCGGGGGTTGCCACTGGTGTCAGATGTTGATGTGCCCGACATGGCAACCCCAGGGGCAGGAGTGGGTGGGCAACTGGGTCCTGGGGCTGGGCTGTGGAGCGATGTTATCTGAGTCGGGAGTCTTCTGTTCCAGCAGGGGTGGACACAGCAACTGGACCCCTGCAGATGGCTGATGTGCAGGCACCAAATGGCAGGGCACGGTGGCAGCAGGCAGGCAGGCAGGCAGGCAGCAGCAGATGGCATGTGGGAGGCTGCTCGGGGCACTGGGGGGCAGTGATTCGGCCTTCTGGGCAGGAGCGTGGTCTTCCGTGTGTTTTCGCGTGGCCAGCTTGATACGGAGTGATTTGGCACGTGAAAATCCTGCACGTCAGCGTGAAATTCGAGGAAAGGGCCCTAGCGCGTAAGCGCGTCAGCACGCGTACGCGATTTCATTGGACCAAAGGCCCTTACAGCGTAAGCACGTCTGTGCAGTTTTGCGCACGGGCGTTGCCCTGGCAGGGCTTCTCTGTACGTGCTTTTCGTGCGGTGCGTGTGTTTTCCATCCCTTGGGGTTCACTCGCTATTACTTCGCAGCGGGTGTTGGCTACGCATTCTTCTACATGCAAGGCAGACGGTGAGTGGTACCCCGCTCCCCCCAGGCCTGATTGCGTGTAGAAACACCCGCGAGCCCCTGGAATACACGTACCCCGCTCCCCCAGGCCCGATCGCGTGTAGTAACACCCGCAGGCCCCTGAAATGCACGCACCCCGCTCCCCAAGGCCCCATCGCGTGTAGAAACACCCGCAGGCCCCTGAAATACACGCACCCCGCTCCCCCAGGCCCCATCGCGTGTGAAACCACCCGCAGGCCCGTGGAATACACGCACCCCGCTCCCCCAGGCCCCATCGCGTGTGAAACCACCCGCAGGCCCCTGGAATACACGCACCCCGCTCCCCCAGGCCCCATCGCGTGTGAAACCACCCGCAGGCCCCTGGAATACACGCACCCCGCTCCCCCAGGCCCCATCGCGTGTGAAACTTCTTGCGCACCCCTGATATACACGCACCCAGCCAAAACGCGTGTGAAACTTCTCGCGCTCCCCTGATATACACGCACCCAGCCAAAACGCGTGTGGAACTTCTCGCGCACCCCTGATATACACGCACCCAGCCAAAACGCGTGTGAAACTTCTCGCGCACCCCTGATATACACGCACCCAGCCAAAACGCGTGTGAAACTTCTCGCGCACCCCTGATATACACGCACCCAGCCAAAACGCGTGTGAAACTTCTTGCGCACCCCTGATATACACGCACCCAGCCAAAACGCGTGTATGACTTCGCGCGCACCCCTGAAATGCACGCACACGCTCCCCCAGGCACAATCGCTGAGCTGTGTATACGGTATTTTTTAGGCGCACATTTTGGCGCACATGTATTGGGACGCTACCGCCTGCTTTCTGTGGCGTACGGGTATGGGCCTGTGCGCGTCTTTGGCCGTGCGCTGTTTTACACAATTCGATTCCATGAATGCCTGTTGTAGGCGAGCGTCTGGGCGTTCCGCGCACTTGCCTCCTGGACCTGCCCTGTGACGCCCACATTTTCACGAGTTGTTCCCCATTCCGCGTGTCACGCCCCGTTTTCCGCCTACTTTTGGGATGTGCGCCGCGCTATGTGCGAATTCGCTGTGGCTTTATCGCACAGCGTTAGATGACCTGTGCGCTAGCATGCGGCGCGCACTTTTTCAGCGCACATCCCACATTTTGCTCGTGCCCGTGCTTCCATGAATGGATGTGCGCTGTTTTCTGTGCGATTTTCTGCGATTTTTTCTGTGGCACTGCGAATCGCACATTTTCGCACGCGTGCGCCGGTTTTTCCGCGCACATTATTTCCATGAATCGGCCTGCAGGTGTTTAGTGCTAGTAGGGATACAGAAACAGTGCCCGAGTGCAAGAGTTGCCAGGGAGGCAGTGCAGTTGTGCAACTGGCGGGGAGGGGACCTGGGCCAAGATCAGAGGGACGCCAGGTAACCAGTGCCGTTTCAGATTCAGCCAGGAGAACAGCAGGGGAGAGGAGGAGATAAAGCAGAAGCAAAGAGGAAGGTCTTGAGGTGCTTCCGGAACCGGAGATGGTTCTCCTCAAGTTTCAGAGAGGCAGGTAGGCTGTTCCAGAGGGAGGCACCAGCAGAGGAAAGAGATCTACCAACTCGCTGCTTGCAGAAGTGACTAACCCTGAGGGAGTTGAGGCGGATGAGCAAAGAGCTTGAGAAGGAAGATCTTTAGGAAGATAGAGTTGAAGGTATTGAGGTCCCAGGCCCCAGAAGGCCTTGTGGACAATGCAGAGGGGGTTGAACTTAATCCTCGCCGCCACTGGGAGCCAGTGCAGACATGTCAGTCCTGGAGAGATACAATCCCTGGGCTTGAGGCCAAGGTCAAGTCTTGCAGTCCTGTTTTGGATGAGTTGTAGAGGGCAGAGAGTAGAAGCAGGAAGATTTAGAAGGAGACTGTTGCAGTAGTCCAGCCTAGAGAGGACCAGAGCTCTGGAGCTCTGGAGACAGTGAGCTTCTGGGGAAGGAGAGGAAAGGAAGAATACCTCTGAGGAGGTGGAGTTGGAAGTGTGACTTCTTAGAGATATCAGAGATGTGAGGAGAGAAGGATAGTGTGGAGTCGAAGATGACCCCAAGGTTTTTAGCCTCACAAGTGGGAGCAGGAAGAGGGCCAAGAGAGGCCATACGGAGAGTGACAGGAAAGGAGGGAGCAGGTGTGCCGATGTGGAGAATCTCCGTCTTACTGGCATTAAGGCAGAGATCATTGGCAGCACACCACTCCTGGATGGCGGACAGTAGGAGATGAGAAAAGGAGAAGAAGTGGCTGTAGGGAGCCTGAAAATGAGCTGAGTGTCATCCGCATAGCACTGAAAGTTGGGGTAGAGAGAGGCAATGTGGTAGGCAAGAAGTGCCAGGTATTGGTTGAACAGCCAGGGACGAAGGTTAGACCCCCTCGGGAACACCACAGGTAGAGATAGAGATAGAGGAGAGGAAGCACCCAAGTTGGACCTGGGAGGGTCGATCGGAGAGAAGGGAGGTCAGACAAGCCAGGGCCTGATCAGTGATACCGAGGTTATCACAGAGATGGTTGAGCAGGATGGCATGGTTGACTGTGTCAAAGGCAGAAGAAAGATCGAGTAAGATGAGGACAGAGGGGGTGTTGGAATTGAGGTTGGAGAGCATGTCTTCATGGATGTTCAGGAGAGCAGTTTCTGTGCTTTGGCAGCTCTGAAGCCAGACTGATGGTCATGGATTTGACTAACAGATTCAGAGTGAAGATTAAAGGCATGGGGCCTCATCACGACCTCGGCGGTAACCCTTAAATCCGCAGGTAGCGCTATTACCGCCGGATTTAAGGGTCCGCCGAATCAGGGCCTTGGCGGATTTCGCCCCAGCTCTGAGCTGGTGTGAAATCCGCCAAGAATTCGCGCTATTACCGCCGGCGGAAAATCCGCCGGCGGTAAGAGCGCGAAAATTCCCCATTGAGCCCAATGGGGAATGGGGCATTCCCAAATGGGCTCAATGGGGAATAGGGACTTCCAAGTCCGCCCAAGTCGTGATCCCGCGCTATTAGCGCCGGGGGCTATGGCGGTCGCGCTAATAGCCCCCGCGCTAATAAAGTTACCGTTACCGCCCAAGTCGTGATGAGGCCCACGGTCTAGTAAAAAATGTTATTTAAAAAATAGATAGGCAACATAAAAAAACAAATTCTAGCATTCTCTTTTTTAAAACTTCCTATGTAAAATTTTGAGCTATTCAAGCTCAAAATTCGCAAAAGCAAGCACATGGGCACATCCATTTTGTGAAATGGATGCCCTCCTGTGCTGGCTTTTGCTTTTGCGGCACTAATGAAGGAAAAGCCAGCCAGCTGTAGTAAACAAAAGCTACCGCTGGGTGGCTTTCCCTTCATTAGTGATGTACGCGGAGGACGGGGACCGGAGACCAGTGCAGGAAAGCTGTAGCTGAATCTCAGTAAGTGCTATTTATTTTTTTTTAAAAATAAGCACTAGCTGCGTTTTTTTTTCTAAGTTTTCCGGGCTGGAGGAGCCCGGAAAACTTAGAAATAAAACCGCAGCTTTAAAAACGTTGTATTTATGTTTGCGGTCGCTTTTGAAGCGACCGCAAACATAAATACAACGTTATTGTGTTGGAAAACGCTGCAGTTTTTCTTTCCGAGTCTCTCAGGCTCCTCCGGCTCGGAGGAGCCTGAGAAACTAGGAAAGAAAAACCGCAGCGTTTTCCAACACAACCGCGTTGTGTTTCTGCCTGCTGTGGCTATCACTTTGGGTCTCCGGTGCTCGAGACCCAAAGTGAAAGCAACAGCAGGCAGAAACACAACGCGGTTGTGTTTACATGCCGCGTAGTGTTTCTGCCTACAGCTGATTTCCCATTTGGGGCTCTCGGAGAGCCCCAAATGGGAAATGCTAAATGCTGCGTTGTTACTGCCTAAATCTGCTTTCCCATTTGGGGCTCACGGGCTCCCCGGGAGCCCGAGAGCCCCAAATGGGAAAGCAGATTCAGGAAGAAACACAACGTGGTTGTGTTGGAAAATGCTGCGTTTTTTCTTTCTGAGTTTCTCAGGCTCCTCCGAGCCGGAGGAGCCTGAGAAACTTGGAAAGAAAAACCTCAGTGTTTTCCAACACAATAACGTTGTATTTATGTTTGCGGTCGCTTCAAAATCGACCGCAAACATAAATACAACGTTTATAAAGCTGCGGTTTTATTTCTAAGTTTTCCGGGCTTCTCCAGCCCGGAAAACTTAGAAAAAAAACTGCAGCTAGTGCTTATTTTTTAAAAAAAATAAATAGCACTTACCGAGATCCAGCTGCAGCTTTCCTGCTCTGGTCTCCGGTCCCCGTTCTCCGCGTACAGCACTAATGAAGGGAAAGCCACCCAGCGGTAGCTTTTGTTTACTACAGCTGGCTGGCTTTTCCTTCATTAGTGCCGCAAAAGCAAAAGCCAGCACAGGAGGGCATCCATTTCACAAAATGGATGCGCCCATGTGCTTGCTTTTGCGAATTTTGAGCTTGAATAGCTCAAAATTTTACATAGGAAGTTTTAAAAAAGAGAATTCTAGTATTTTTTTTTTATGTTGCCTATCTATTTTTTAAATAACATTTTTTACTAGACCATGCCTTTAAGCTGGGAGATGGCCAGCTTTTCCTGGAGTTTGCCCAGGAAAGGAGTGATGGAGATTGGGCCATAGTTAGCAAGACAGGAAGGGTCAGCAGAGGGTTTCTTAAGAAGAGGGTGCTTCAGGGGGGAGGGGAAGACTCCGGTAGTGAAGGAGTGGGTTCAGAAATGTCATGGCCACAGAACTAAGGGCCAGTCCTCCCTCATCCCCAGGGTCCAAATGGACCCAGTCCTGGCGCCTCTGGTGCCAGGCTCATGTAAAAGTGTGCATAGCACACTCTGTGCCTAAGGACGTGCAGCAGGGCCGGGCATGGCCATAGAACAACATTGGAAGGCACGTGCAGGAGTCCCTGGGTGGGGCAAGGTGGAGCCACAAGGGGGGGCTAAAGGGAAGGGCCAGGGCCAGCCTATATAAGGCCAACCCAGCCACATGCCTCTACTTCGTGTTGTTCTGCTTTTGCAGCGTAACGCTAACCGCTGTTCTTACCTGGGCATCCACTTGATTACGGCTGCTACATCTCTGAAGGCATCTTACCTGATTCTAGCTACTCCATTGCTGTGTGCGCCGCTGTGTGCGCTCTTACCTGAATCCAGCTACTCCATCGCTGTGAGCGCCTCTTACCTGAATCCAGCTACTCCATCGCAATGCGCGCCTCTTGCCTGAATCCAGCTACTCCATCGCCGACGGCGCTCCTACCTGCTCCCAGCCGCTCCGTCGCTGTGCGCGTGTCTTACTTGCATCCAATCATTACCGGAGTCAGAGCCTTCTTCTCACCTGAGCCGGGCGTCCAGCTACCCGGAGCACCAACTTGTTCCTTTTCTTCACTGCACCTTCACCCTGCAACCGCGGAGCTGCATCGAGCATCGGGACTTCGCTCTTCACCGTTGGCCTTCTCCTGCAAGAGAAGAGAGAGAACACAACAGGTAAGTATTCATAACAATAACGAACACTTGGCCGCCATACTGTGGAATCAGGAAAATACAATATTTAGGCTTTTACACCATGCAAAGAGAAATACACTGACACGGGCTTGTAAAGATTCCCAGAATCTTTATTACAAAACTGAACAGTTACAATACAAAGTACACAAATAGCTATTTGGTCATCAATACATCACAGAGACCACCATCAGGGTTCAATGTGAGCAGCGAGCAGGATTTGCTAGCTGGACATCAGCGTATTTATACATTTTCATTATAACGATGTCCAGCCTCTTTCAAGTTAATCATGTACTGGGCTAGGGTCACGCCAGGTTCGTTTATAATTTACATATCTCATGCATGCGGTTTACTTTTTAATACATTTACTAACAAACACTATTATTCTATAAGTTTAGCTTTACACTCTTTACACATTGCTTTAATACAGACCAAACAAATGATTCACATGTCGTATTTTGATAGCATTACTGTTCTTGTATACTTGTTGGTTAATATCGCCAATTCAAGTAATCCCCTGATCCCGAGGTCAACAAAGGACAAGGTCTACATGACCCTAACATGTAGCCTGAAGGCAGGTTGGACATTAAGGGGCCGATTCATGGAACAAACGTGCGCCGAAAATCCCAGCGCAAGCAGGCGCAAGGAGGCGCAAGCGTGAGAAAGCAAGCGCACGCGCACGTGTGCGATTCAAGGAAGGCGCTGCGCTACTTTCCCACTGGTTGTGCGCCAAATCTGTGCATGGCTCACGCTGGCGCATACGTTTCCAAACAGAATGCGCTAAGCACACAGCGAAAGCGCACATAGCGCAGCGCACACACAAAAGAAGGCGGAACAGGAGGCGTAACACGCGGAATGGGGAATAACGCTTGAAAAAGAAGGCGTAATGGGGGAAGTACTGCTGGGAAGTACACGGAACGCCCACACGCACGCAAACCACACGTATTCATTGAATCGAATAGGGCAAACCCGCGCATGGGCAAAGACACGCACAGGCCTAAACACGTCCGCCACATGAAGGCAGGCGGTAGCGTCCCTGTGCATTGCAAAAGTGTGCACAAATAAAAAGCACGCATATACTGTGTGGGGTACGTGTATTTCAGGGGTGCGCGGGAAGTTTTACACGCGATTGGCCTGGGTACGTGTATTTCAGGGGTGCGCGTGAAGTTTCACACACGATTTCAGCAGGGTACGTTTATTTCAGGGGTGCGCGGGAAGTTTCACACACGATTTCAGCAGGGTACGTGTATTTCAGGGGTGCGCGTGAAGTTTCATACGCGATTTCAGCAGGGTACGTGTATTTCAGGGGTGCGCGTGAAGTTTCATACGCGATTTCAGCAGGGTACGTGTATTTCAGGGGTGCGCATGAAGTTTCACACGTGATTTCAGCAGCGTACGTGTATTTCAGGGGTGCGCGGGAAGTTTCACACGCGATTGGAGCAGAGGACATGTATTTCAGGGGTGCGCGGGAAGTTTCACACGCGATTGGCCTGGGTATGTGTATTTCAGGGGTGCGCGGGAAGTGTCACACGCGATTTCAGCAGGGTACGTTTATTTCAGGGGTGCACAGGAAGTTTCACACGCGATTGGCCTGGGTACGTGTATTTCAGGGGTGCGTGTGAAGTTTCACACGCGATTTCAGCAGGGTACGTGTATTTCAGGGGTGCGCGTGAAGTTTCACACGCGATTTCAGCAGCGTACGTGTATTTCAGGGGTGCGCGGGAAGTTTCACACACTATTGGAGCAGGGGACTTGTATTTCAGGGGTGCGCAGGAAGTTTCACACGTGATTGGCCTGGGTATGTGTATTTCAGGGGTGCGCGGGAAGTGCCACACGCGATTGGAGCAGGGTTCGTGTATTTCAGGGATGCGCGGGAAGTTTCACACGCGATTTAAGCAGGGTACGTGTATTCCTGGGGTTCGCAGGAAGTTTTACATGCAAAAGGGCAACGCCCGTGTGCGATACGTCACAGACGCGCTTACGCGCTTAGGGCCTTTGGTCCAATGAAATCGCATACGTGTGCTGACGCGCTTACGCGCTAAGGGCCTTTCCTCGAATTACACGCTGACGTGCAATTTTTTCACGTGCCAAATCACTCCGTATCAAGCTGGCCACGCGAAAACACACAGAGCCCCGAGAACGCTCCCACCTGCCATCTGCTGCTGCCTGCCTGCTGCCCACGTGCCCTGCTATTTGCTGCCAGCACATCAGCCAGGGGTGCAGTTGCTGTGACCACCCCTGCTGGAACTGAAGACTCCCGACTGGGATACCATCGCTCCACAGCCCAGCCCCAGGACCCAGTTTCCCACCTTCACCTGCCTCTGGGGTTGCCATGTCGGGCACACCACCATCTGAGACCACTGGCAACCCCCAGCCAGAGAGGCAGAGGGCCACCAGCTTCACTGCCACCGAAGTTGGTGTCCTGGTGGAGCAAGTCCTGGGGCAGTATGATGCCCTCTTCGGAAGTTTGCGCGCCGACAAGGAAGGACGGACCAGGATCTGGACGGACATCGTGACTGCCATCAACGCGGAGGGGGTGGCAGTCCGCAAATTCCAACATATCAAGAAGCGCTGAGAGGACTTCAGGTCCAGGACCCTCAATATGGCCCGGCACCTCTTGAAGGCAGGGGATGAAAAGGGGCACCGGGGCCACCTGTCGGAATACCAGATGAGGGTCCTGGAATGCATATGCCCAGTGCTCCACGTCCAGGTCCTTGAGAGGCACACCCGTCTGGAGTCGAGCGGTAAGTGTACATGCATACTGATTGGAAGCTGTGCGTGTGGTGGTGTGCCAGCAGTGTGTAGGTTGCACATGTGGTATTGTAGGGCCATGTATGGATGTGTATGTATAGGGCCGTGAGGCTAACACATGTGAGTCCTCTCATGTGTGAGACACATGGATGGTGTATGTGTGGGTAAGCATGCAGGACAAATGCATATGTGTGAGCACACATGTTTGAATGACTGTGTATGTAAGTTGGCATGGTAGTGGTGTCACACATGGATGTTGGTTCCAGCTGCATGTATCTGCACCGTGTACATGTGCATGTGTGTGTATTTGACAAGGGTGCAACAGTGATGCAACATGGATGCATGTGACACTGATATGTAGAAGGCTGATTGCCAGATGTGACTTGGATGCCGATCTCATCACTGTGACAGTTGGTGGAGGTGTACACATGCATGTAAGTGTGGTGGCGTGTGTGCATGTCTAGTGCACTCCCTGTGTTTCATGTGATGTCTGGCTCATCTTTGGCTGCTCATGCTGTTGTATGTGTATGGATGGTGCTGGCCGTTGTGATATGGCTGTGGAATAGCTCATGTGTGTGATTTCAAATGACATGTGTGTTGGGGATTGTGATGCCATGTCTGAAGTTTGACACTGCCACTCATGTGGAACTGTCATGTGTGTATCAGTCCATTGTACAGTGCCCTGATGCCTGTCTCCTATCTCTCCCTGTCTGCAGCATCAACTGATGAAGAGGGCGGAGAGGGTGCTGTGGAGTCCAGCGGCAGGGATCGCACCGCCAGCCGGTGACACAAGGCCCGGCTCCCCTCCCAGGTTGTGATCTCGTTGGGGAGTGAGGAGTCCAGTGCCACATCCCAGGCAGCAGCTGCCGAGGGTAGGTCCAAGAGGCAGAGGTCGGAATTGGACTCCTCGGCAGCAGAAGGGGCAGCTGAGACCCCACAGGGTCCGATGGAGGAAGATGGCATGGAGTCATCCAGGTTGGTGGGGGTTTGGTGGAGGAGGAGGCCATGCAAGGGACAGAGACGGGGTCTGGAGGTGGGGATTCCACTGGTGCTAGTGGTGCAGTGCAGGGGCAGGGACAGGAGGCAGCACAGGCCGCCGCGGGGGTGCCTGTGTGTAATCCTGTCCCCGATCCTGTCACTGCATCATCCCGCACCAGCAGGGATGCCTACGTCCAGACCCGTTCTCAGGGAGGGGATCGGCTTCCACCAACTGGCCTTCCTCTCCCTGCGGATGTGGCTATCCGGCACTGGGTTTAGCCTGTCCTGGGTGGGGTGGCGTTGCGTCAACGTGCCATGCGAGCTGACCTGCAGTCTTTTCATGAGGAGACTGCACGTCTTCTCGCATGGCTCGTTGACCGCGTTGACCCACTGGGACAGCTCACCAGGGCCGGATTCCTCCGTTTTCTTGACCTTGTTCCGACCCCCTCCTCAACTGAACCCCCTATGCGCCAGTCGTCCTCCGTGACTTCTTCCCACCCATGTGTCACCTGGGTGCCCTGTGGAGCTGCCTCTGACCCTGCGGCCAGGCTGGTGGAGGACACATCCCTGCCACAGTCGGGAGTCGGACGTCCAGCAGGGGTGGCCACCTCAACAATCAACTGCACCCCAGCCGGAGGAGGATGTGCAGGCAGCAGGAGCCAGGGCACAGGCAGAGGCACAGCAGCAGCAGCAACAAGGTGGGAGCCATGATGGCTCGGGGCCTTCAACTTCGGAGGGGCAGGCATCGGCCAGAGGGCAGGAGGACCCAGGACGGGAAGTGTCTTCCGTGTGGCAGCGGTTGGGCCATGCTATAGATGCGGAGCGGCAGCGGACGGAAGAGTCACGGCTCACGATGGTAAGGGTGAGGCGGGCCGAGTGCCTTGAGGCCATTCGCAGGGACCTGGAGGTCCAGATGTCATTGTCCCAGCGAACCCTCGGGGCCATGGAAGAGGACCGCCTCCGGGACATCAAGCAGGAGTTCGATGAGGCCCTGGCCCGGGAAATCAGAAAGTGAGCCGTTGGACTAGCCCGCTGCCATTGTAAATAGTTATATAGTGTTAGGTTTCCTTTTGTTTTTCTTTTCATTTGGGGCGCTTGGACAATGCCCCACCTTTTTGTATATAGTTGTTCATTATGTAGGGTTTTTGTAGGTTTCCTTTCAATGGTTGGGCTCATGGACCCTGGATTTGTACTTTGTATATAGTTCCACAATGGATTTCACTTCATTTGCCTTTTTTTTAACCATGGATCAATGGATTTTTCTTTTTTTTCACTTTGGATTTGATTTGACGGACAGACTCTTAGGACCCATTTGCTTTTGGATTGATTTTTATTCTGGTTTTACACATCTTCTTTTTCATATTTTGGACATGCAGAGCTTTTTATTTATTATTTACATTATTGTGTGATTTCATTTAATTCCCTTGCTTTTGTGTGTAATACATTTTTATTTGATACTTCATTGTGTGGTATGCTTTCCTTGGTTGCCTGCATGTCACGATGCATGTTTTCTCATTCACTTGCACCAATTGTGTGTGTGTGATGGACATGTATTGATGTGCATACTTGCCATTTGGGATGTTTCATGTGATGGGGATTTCAGTGTGGGGTGTATGTAATACTTGGTTGTGTGTTTTGACTGGGGTGGCGTGGGGTGGGATTTGGGTGGCCATTAGGCCCATGATTGTGGATCGTGATGACATGTTGTGGGGGACATGAGTGGGGGCCTGCTGGCAGGTGCCACGCACTGCTGGGGGGTGGGGGTGCAAGGGGACATGAGTGGGACGTGAGAGGGGGGCCTGCTGGCAGGTGCCCCACACTGCTGGGGGTGCAAGGGGACATGAGTGGGACATGAGAGGGGGGCCTGCTGGCAGGTGCCCCACACTGCTGGGGGGTGGGGTGCAAGGGGACATGAGAGGGGGGGCCTGCTGGCAGGTGCCCCACACTGCTGGGGGGTGGGGGTGCAAGGGGACATGAGTGGGACATGAGTGGGGGCCTGCTGGCAGGTGCCACGCACTGCTGGGGGGTGGGGGTGCAAGGGGACATGAATTGGTGATCAGTAGTGCAAGGAGACATGTGGCTTTGCTGGGGGGCATGCCCATGTTGGGTGGGCTGCCTGCGGGACATGACCAGGGGTGCAGGGTAGTCCCCTGTGGTGTAGGCTGCCTGCAGGGGCCATGGAGGGTGTATAGGGAACACCTGGGAGGAACCACACTGCCAAATCACGTGTAGGAGTCCCCGGCACCCCCAAAATACACGTACCCTGCTGAAATCGCGTGTGAAACTTCCCACGAACCCTGTATTACACGTACCTTGCTCCAATTGCATCTGAAACTTCCCGCGCACCCCCGAAATACACGTACCCGCATCCAATCGCGTGTGAGACATCCCGCGAACCCCCTGAAATACACGTACCCTGCTGAAATCGCGTGTGAAACTTCCCACGCACCCCCGAAATACACGTACCCTCCTGAAATCGCGTGTGAAACTTCATGCGAACCCTAGTAATACACGTACCCCGCTTGCCGTGCTGGTACAGGGTTAGCGCAGCCCTTTGCGCTGGATTGGGGATTTTGATGGCTTTTCCCTGCGCGAGGGGCGTTCTTGGGGGCGTAACTGGTGCTGCTACAGGGTCGCTGCGCCACTGTGTGCCACGGCTGGTTTTGGTAGCTAAAATCCATGAATGCGCTGTGCACGAAAATGGATTTTATCGCATGCGGCTAGAGCAGAGATTCGCACGTGCACATTGTGCGCTAGCCGCGTGCGCCACTTGTGCGCTAAATTCTATGAATTACCCCCTGAGTCCTGTATGTTTTGCATCTAGAAGTGTGGCACTTGGAAGTTTGAACTCCATGTCCACTGAATCCCTGCCCTACTGGCTACCACTACATTTGTGCCAATTGCGTCAGTGATTACATGCTGGCTGAAGTAACACCACCCGCCCGTTTCATATGTGGTTCAAGCTCTGCTGGTTTGAGCCCTTGACTTCAAGATAAACTGCTCTCAAACAAGATGTCCAAATGTTAATCCATCACTGGTTGAGCTAGGGGAGGGGCAAAAGGAGGCAGCTTGCCTGAATGCCTCCTGATGATTCCGATGCCCCCTCCACCCGCGCCTTCTGACAAACCTCCTGCCATGCTCATCATTTCAATATAGCAGTCATGTACTAGTCTGAGAGTGCTTGATGGGTAGACAAACTGTTTTTGGAAGGCATGGATGTTTCAAATAAAACACTTTATTTATTTTTTATTTATTGGGTACAATGTGTTTCAAGGTGCAACAAGACAAGAGGGTGGGGGAACAGGGATGACAAAAACACAAAAGGTCCTACTAGGCCTTGTGACATTCGGATCGTGCAAGTGGAGGAAGTAGAAGTGTTGGGAAGGGGAGGGGGGTGGGCCGGTCAGGGGGGGGGCGGAAGGGCCAGTGTGAAAGCAAGTGCCAGGGGAGGCCAGGTGGACAGAGCCATGGGAATGCAGAGGGTGCAGGGTATGGAAGGTCCACAAGCTAAGTGCGAGGTAAGGAGCTGGAAGGGCTCAAGGGGTGCAGGCCCAGCCAGGCTAGTGCAGGAGGAGGGGGGAGATCAGGGGAGATCACGTGCAGGGGTAGACTGGACAAGGAAGGCCTGGTTCCCTGTAAGAATCTGAAGGAACCAGGCAGCCAGTCAAGAAGCAGACAGGGACATTAGCAGGGGAGGGGTAGAGGGAAGAAGGAAGAGAAAAGGAAGGTCTAGAGAAGCTTCCAGAACTTAAGGAGATCTGGCTCAAGTCTAAGAGGGGCAGGAAGGCCATTCCAGAGGGAGGCACCTGCAGAGGAGAGAGATCCACCCCCAACTCTGCCTGGAAAAGCGTCTGATCTGCAGAGTGTTGGAGCTAGAAGACCGAAGGACTCTAGCAGGAAGGTATTTAGGGGAGAGATTTGAATGTAGCGGGGTCCCAGGCCCAAAAAGACTTGTGGATGATGTAGAGGATCTTGAACTTGATCCTCACAGCCACCGGGAGCCAGTGGACAGATTTTAGGGCTGGAGCGATGCATTCCCTGGGCTTGAGGCCAAATATAAGTCTTGCAGTCCTATTCTGGATTAGTTTAAGAGGGCGAAGGGAGGAGTTAGGCAGACTGAGGAAGATGCTGTTGCAGTAGCCCAACCTGGAGAGGACCAGAGCTCTGAAGACATTGAGTTTCTGGGGGAAGGTGAGGAAAGGGAGAATGCCTCTGAGGAGGTGCAGCTGGAGGTGGGCCTACTTGTCAAGGTCAGAAATGTGAGAAGTGAAGAAGAGAGAGAAGGTGACACCAACGTTTTTTGCCTCACATGAGTGTTAGGGGAGGGGGCCCATGGAGGGTGGCCAGAGTGTGGGAGGGTAGGATGGAGCATGGGTCCAAATGAAAACAATCTCTGTCTTATTGGCATTAAGGCTGAGATCGTTAGCAGTGTACCATGCCTGAATAGCATACAGGCAGTCAGGAATGGGAGAGGAAGAGGAGGAGGCAGAGGAGGGAAGCTTGAAGGAGAACTACGTGTCATCCGCATAACACTGGAAGTTAGGAGAGAAGGTGGAGATCAAATGGGCTAGAGGGGCTGGGTAGATGTTGAAAAGCCAAGGCGAGTGGATAGAGCCCTGAGGGACACCGCAGGTGGAGAGTGAGTTGGAGGAGAGAAAAGGACCCAGTTGAACCTGGGAAAGTCGTTCAGAGAGGAAGGAGGTGCACCAATCCAGAGCCAGGTCCATGATGCCAAGGGTATCACAGAGCCGATTTATAAGGGTGGCATGATTGTCCCTATCAAAGGGAGAGGAAAGGTCAAGAAGGATGAGAACGGAAGGAGAGTTGGAATCGAGATTAAAGAGCGAGTATTCATGGGTGTTCAGGAATGCAGTTTCTGTGCCTCTGGCAGCTCCGAAGCCAGAATGGTGGTCGCGGAGACAACCAACAGATTCAGTATGGTGGATAGCTTGGAGATGGCCAGCTTCTCCAAGAGTTTACCCAGGAAGGTGATAATCGAGATAGGGCAGTGGTTAGCCGGACAGGAAGGATTGGCAGAAGACTTTTTGAGGAAAGGGTGCACAAGGGAGTGCTTGAGGAGTGAGGGGAAGGATCCAGTGGCAAAGGAGTGATAGCGGAAATTAGCCAAGTCTGGAGACAATGTTGTCCTTGATAGTTCTAGAGGAGCAGGGAAGCACCTGTTTGGATGAGACGTTCATAGAGCAGACTTTTCTAGTAACCTCCTCAGGTGATATGGGAGAGAAAGAGGAGAGTAGGGGGGGAAAGGGATTAATTGTGATATCACAGAACACATTGCTCACACATGCCTTATTACCCACCATCTCACCGCCTGCTTTATAATTCCCAAGCCAGGTTATGTGCTTCTCTGCTTCCTTCAGCATGAGTATGCAGGTGTAAGAAAAGCTCCACTCTAATAATCTGATAGCCCCAGCACATTGCACCACAGGCAGAGCCTTATTTTGGTTCAGGTATTTGGAGCTGCTATCTGTGTTGTTCCAATATATTTTTTAAAATGTCCATAAGCAGATTTTTGTCAATATTTTACAATGGGCAGCCTTTCCCTAGACCAAGGCTGATCATGTACATCAGTAAATCATTGTATTTTTCTATTTATAGTCATTATATTTTTCCAACTTTGTCCTTGCTTCTTAGGTGCAAGAAGGGGAGATGTGTTGTATCCTGCCTTTGTGCCTGAATGCAATCTGGTGATGTCATGGTCTGAAGTCATGGAAAGAATGTTCCCCTGGTGCTTGGAATGTTGGTCTGTGTTCATTTGAAGAGGTCAGTTCCAGCCCAGGCAGTTATAATGATGTCGCTTGGGTGGTGGGAGCCAGGGGGCTCATATCCTGCTCATCTACATCTCTACTCTAAACTCCTGTCCTACGCTATTCCTAAACTGTAATACCTGAAAACCTGAATAAAGGAACTTGTATTTAACCTCACCTGTTGCCTCAAGAAGTTTACTTTTAACAGTAGTGCAGCGATATTGCCGTTATTAGCATAAGTGACCTAAAACATTTGATTGAATTTTGTTGACCTTTTTTTTGGTCAACTTTAATGAAATATATATATGGAGTATGGATTCGGTTGGGGGAAGTGGGAGGAGTTACAGGGGTCTCCCCCCGCATTTTAGACCAAATAAAAGTCAAATAAATTTGATCAAATGTGATTAGGTCAAATGTTTTAGGTCAAATAGACCCAAACCAAATTGCCCACACACTGGGGGTGTTTATCTTAAATACAAATTTAATGAAGTGACTGCTCGCCTGCACTTGCAATGTATACCCTGAAATATTTTCCCTTCAAATATTTGAATATATAATGTAATAGTTCTGCTCCAAATAGTAAGTACATTGTTTTTTATAGTGCCCTTCTGCAAATTGTTGTTGGCCCCACTACGCGTGGCTCTGTTGGAAAAGAGGGAGAGGTTGTTAGTGGGATAACCAGAGAGCCAAATGAGAAGCCTGTGGTGTTGATGGGTGTAGGTTGGAAGTATCCAGATCCTGTTTGACGGTATGCTTCAAAGGGATTGATAGACCGATGTGGCGAAATGAAGTAGGCCTAAACAGGAGAGGTTAGTCATACATCAATAATCTTCACTATGTATTGGCTAGGGCTGTGGTGGTCGTCTGTGGAGTGACTGTGTGTAGTTTAAGATGGTTAGAGATTTTAGAGGGGAGCTGTTCAGTTGATTGGCATAGACAAAAAGAAAGATGACATGTAGTGGGAGAAGAGACCCTTCTGGGAGCGGGGTAGTGCCGTCTGTTGGTGAAGTGAATCAGTGGTTATCAGATATTCAAAGTGATAATCGTTAAGCTCTTGTTCGGGTGTGTGGTTACCCACCCAGGTCAGCCTGGTTTCTGATAGGTTGCCCGTCGGAATAAATATGGGTGGTTGGTAATTTCTGTAGTTTTAGCAGGTTCCTATCATGAAAAAAGTTGAAGGCAATAGGTGTATAGTAGGGTGTGTCTCTGGTGCTCATCTCAATTTGAAGTTAGTTGAAAATCCAGGTTTTTAGTTATTTTGGCAAATTTAGGTGGTCCGTCATCTTCTGTGTGGCAATGTTTGGGTAGGGAGTTATATATTTTGGTTGCTAAAAGAGAGAATGCAGATCCTCTATGTTGTTTCCTGTTGATATTTGGTGTCGTGACTAGTGTTTGGGTGCTGGATCAAGTGTGGTGGAATTTTTATGAGAATTTCCTTGTGATGAATTCCGTCCCACAACAACATAGGTGTGGTCTGCAATGCATAGCATTTTCTAATAGATCCTCTTTTTGATTGGGGGCTGGGGTACTTTACAGGGTACTGGCTTTGTGTGTAAGACTCATGAGTTATCTGGCTGCTGTTCTGTGGACTCTTTGTTGTTTGTTTATTGGATATCCTGGCTTACCAAGTTAATGGCTGTTGGCATAGTCTTGATGGTCCTAGTGAGATAACTGCCATGGTACTGGTACACTAATCTTTTGCTGATTCAAAGAATTGGGTGTGTGGCAATAAAAGCGATGATTGTGTGTGTGCATATGGTGGAACAACACAATTGCCAGTGATTATTTATAGGGAATAATGGGCGAACACTGGTAAACACAGGCCTGATTATGAGTTTCGTGGTATCTGGGTGGGTAAATCCACCCAGATACCACCAAACTGTATTACTGTTACCGCCACTTGGTCCAACGGCAATCCCACATGATTACAAATGCCGGCAAAGGTTGCAAATCCCACTCCATGGAGTGACATTGGACTCCATGGGGTGATTTGCCAGTATTTACGGCACGGTAGTACCAGTGCCGGTAATACCAGCGATGTTGCCAGTAAGGCGCCTGACTTACCTCTAGCTCTTAGCTGGAGGTATATCAGGAGCCCCGCCAACCAACTTGTAGTTGTCCCATGCAGTAACATGCAGGTAAACGTTATTACTGCCACGATAATACTGCACCAGGCAACGTGTAATGAAGCCCTATATATAGCCTGTTTCTTTTTTTACTGTTTTTTTTTAAACATTGGAAAACACCACCATATTAAAGAAAAAACAACACTAAAAACTGGAAAGAACATTTATTACTAGCTGTGAGGAGTCGCCTCTTTATTTATTAACATTTTAATTGGTTTATATAGCACTCATCTCCATCAATCATAAAGTTTGAAGTAGTTACCTTAAACAGCCCCTCTAGCCCCTCTAAAATCCTCTTATGTCTCTCTCATGAATCCCCATTGTGTGTGTACGTGCCTCTGGAACCTGCTCCATTCTCTCGTGGATGTCATACTCTGCCTTCCAGCCTATTGTGCCCCTCCCCCTTCTCGCCACACTTGCGTCGCGGAGCTATTGCAGCAGGGGTTGTTTCAGCTGCTAAAAAAGTCTGAGTTGGAAGAGCTCTCTCTGAGTGTAGCGGAACCTCACACTTTCGAAGTCAGCTGAGTCTTGGAGTATTGGGAGTCCTTGGGAGTCATGGAGGAAGAAGTCTGTTTACGCTCTACATTGCAGTCCATCACGCGGTCGAAGACTAGACGTCTGAAAGGGGCTTCGACGCGCCCGCTACTCCAGCAGGGGTCCGTTGGATTCATTGGACCTGATATCCTTCCGGCTGGCCGAGTCGCTGCTGGTAGAGAGGCCTCTGAAGACCTTCAACTCTCCCAAGTAAGTGCTTCCCCTGATGTCCGTGACCTTGGTTCTAAACAAGTTGGTACTCCCAATATCCCCACGAAGGATTCCCTCATTTCTCGGCCCGACATACATGCATTCTGTTTCAAGTGCCATCAATTTCCCTACTCAAATGATACCAATACTTGCAACGCATGCTCTTCTGTTCCATCTTTGGACAGCCAAAATGGCTTGCAAGGGCCCTCGGGAACTGGACCTACCCCCTCTCCACTCTCCCTTGCCTTCCGCTTCATTTTTGGCACCCTGCTCTGTGGGACGTGGAGGGTTTGGGTCTGTAAGCCCTGGTCCGTCTTGTGCTGGTGACAAGACTACTGGTGATTGTTTGGGCGCCCTCGCGCTTCTTACGGTTAATGGTGGGTGCCTTGCTGGAGCGCCGCTTAAGGAGGTCTTAATGCTACGGGTGCTGGCCTGGTGGGTTGTGGACAGGCTTTCTTTGGATGCAAACCTGAATGTTCGTTCAAATTCACTGTTCTTTTCCGTGTCAGAAACTCCAACCCATTGCAGAACACCTGCTCCTTATGACTGTGGTAACATGAGGCCTATGTTTGACTTTTCTACAAACTCAAATACTCTGTTGCCGCTTGCCTCGAATACTGTTAGTATTCTGTACACAGCTCAGTGTGCACGACAATCGGAACAGGTGTCCTTAAAAACTGCTTGCTCTCTTGGGGTGCGCGCTGTGGGTGATTTCTCCATGTCTGACTTGGTCATATTTGTAAGCGCACAAACAATAATGAGTCTGTGGTGAATAATGAATGCAGGGAAATAATTACAGGCTCTGATGATGTATTTGAATGTTCAAAAGAGTCTGCCTCTCAGGTGTTATGTCAAAATATGCCTCCTTTGGAACAAACAAACCTGTTAGTGGGTTCAGAAATGACAAAACCTGAACACCTGGCAAACGAGATTTCAAACTCTAACTCAAGTGGAGCAACGCCTTCCAGGAGAAACTCGCTGGGTGTAATAAATAAACTACTAAAAGACCTAACAAACCTAAACCAATCCAGAACCGAAAAAAACCTCAAAAACTGGACTATCTTAACAATGCGCAAAATCTAAATGATATTAACAGCGAAACACCTTCTATACACTGCTTGGGTCCTAAAAGTAAGCGATGTCGGTTTGAAGATAGTGACTCATCAGGCCCCAACTGTTCACAGCAAAGTGCCCCGAAGAAACTGTCTCTACAAAACTTTGCACATAAATAGACTGTTGGGAAAACCCTGGAAAGTGTTTATATTCCATCAACAACGACTCAAAAGCTGCAATCTAGCGACACTTCTTCAGACGCATCCTCAACTGACTCCTCCATTATTGAAAGGGATTTTCCTAAAATAAGACGTACTTTGAACAAAACTCACTTTCAACGGCTTACTTCATCTGCTTCATTAGAAGAGATTGTTAAAAAACTGCTCCAAGAAATACAACCTACTCTGACTTCAACCCTGTCTATGACGATCGGTCCTTTTCTTAAAATGTATGAGCATTTGAAAGACAGTGTAAACGATCTAAGTACATTGGTGGCCCTTCTGAACTCAAAGATGGCGAATATAGAAAATGATAACAATCTCTTCAAACAAGTGATTTATGACTCAAATAACACAATTGATCATTCACTAATGGCCCTAACTGAGCAAAAACAAAACAACAGTGAGGACAAGAAACTTTTGGCAGAAGTTGCGAAACAGGCGCTCAGCCTTCTAAAATCACAAAACTCAAGCACATGGCACTCTATTACCCATTCAGCGTCACATTTGCAAATCATAGGCGACAAATCAAATAAAAGCACCACTATTGATGTTGACTCTGCAAATGCTGTGGGACACTTAATGCCGCAACAAATGCTATCACAAGCCAAGGAACCCTCTAAGAGTGTGACTTGTACCACTCAATGAACTTTGGAAACTGTGTTAATGGCTATTACAACTCAAATGCAAACAAATGTTTTCCCTAATTCTGGCAAAGAAAACCTCTCACAGCCTTTATGTGGCAAGGACCTAGGGAGATTTTCTGAGGCTGTTGTAAGCTCCCAGTCTGTGATCAACCTAGCCAATGTTGACCCGCAACTTCCAGCCTGTTCAAAAAACACTGCAGAACAAAGTCACGATCAGGAAAAGCTCCACGAGGTCGACGAGCTTTCCGTCGCCTCAAATCCTGTTGCCTTTCCCATCTTTAATCCCCGGACTCATCAGAGCACCATACAGAGTGGCCCGAAAGCGACCCAAGCAAAGAAATCTAAAAAAATATAAACTAGAACTGCCAAAATGACAAATAACTCAAGAAAATTCCTTCGGAACATTAAAGCCGCTTACATGAACTTGCAAGCTGTGTCTGCCGCTGAACAGAATGTCCCATTACCTAAAGAGCGACCAATTGTTGATCTTACTGAAGATCAACAAGTGCCCAGAGTTCCAGAATCAATTGAACCCATGGTGCACAGTGAACCAGGTGAGGGAAACTCCCCACCAACGTCTTCCGACATTTCTGTCACTTTGCTCGATCTGCCAACTTATAATGACGAAGTGGAGACTAAAACCACAATTATGGACCAAGAATTGGCAGCTGGCCAAACAACTGTACCTACCTCGCTTACAGTGAAAGTATCTGCTTCGGCAATTTTGCCGTCTGTTTGTGACAAAAACGCAAGGGTTTGCATCATAATTCCACCAGAGAGGTCATTTGCAGATTTGCGACCTGTTCCTTTAAGCCCGCCCTTCATGACTTTGTGTCAAAGACGGGACAGGCTAACTGAAGACCGTGACATCTCACAAATGGTAAGAGAGCGTGCATACCAATGTGTTGAAATTACAGGTAAATCAAAGGAAGGAAAGTGATCATAACTTAGTGATGATTACTATTGCGGTTTCATCACAGAACATTTCTGAGAAATGGTCTTTTGACACAGAATTAGAATCAAATTGAGTTTGAATATGTCTTTCTGAAATAGAGACTAAGAGAATAAACCATTTATAGCAAGAAGACAAAGCTCAGCTTGAATACTTCAACATATTGGAAACATACAAGGAGAAAAAACAAGGATTGAAAAACCGTTGTTTCAAGAACCTGCACGCTTTTACTTAGAAATCTCCAAACGCAAACGTAAGATGAGAAGTGAGATACGGGCTTGCAATGGACTCTAACAAAATTGTTAAAAAGATTAAAAACATAAAACAAGCCTATAAGAATTGGCTTAAACAACACAAAAAATAATGCTACAATCGGATGCTGAACTTATGTTGTCAGAACTGGGAACCAGCAAGACACGCGATTTTTGGAGTCTAATAAATAACCTCTCTGGTTCTCAGAGTGCTGTACAGACAAACATGGTTAGTGAGAGTGCTTGGATAACCCACTATAAGAACTTGTATGAAAAAAAAGGCTTTACTGTAGACTCTGGGTTGCCAAAGTTGGAGCACTGGGATCTGGAGTTCCAGGAAGAAGACATTTTAGAAATAATTAACAACTTAAGTACCTCACATGCCCCTGGGCCTGATGGTCTTACCAACTTTACCCTGAAAGAAAATCCTCAAATTTGGGCGAACTTCTGTAACACCTTATTCAAGAAAATAGTGACAAGATGCGAGACACCAACATCATGGAAGAGTGCAATCATTGTTCCAGTGTTTAAAAAAGGTGACAAACTAAATCCGGAACACTACCGATCGATTGCGCTGCTTGACGTTTTGAGCAAGGTTTACACTACCATGCTAAAAGACAAACTGCTAAAGTGGTCTCAACAAAACCATCTCATTGACCCAAGACAAAGCGGCTTTATAAAAGGAGTTGGATGCAGCTTGAATTTGTTCATTGTTAACACCCTGAAAATGGAGGCTATACGAACTGGGACTAAGATCTATCTGGCAGTAATTGACCTATCCCAAGCCTTCGATAGTATAGACAGGGAAATACTATGGGCGAAACTTGAAAAAACAATGTGTCCTCCAAGCGTTCTCGCCGCAGTAAAAGATCTGCATACTGAGACAAACGTCAGAATACGACTTGACCGCCAAGGGAAATTGTCTGCACCAATCCCAACGCATCATGGTGTAAAACAAGGATGCCCATTTGTAGCCATTATTTTCAATTTTTTTCTTCACAACATTGACCAAACTATTAATGGAGAGGGATCTTTTTCATCAAAAGTTAATGGGTCACACATGAGTCATCTACTCTATGCAGATGACTTAATTTTGTTAGACGTAACACCAATTGGTCTACAACGTAAACTAACAGCATTCGTACGTTATGTTGAAGAAAATGAGCTATGTATAAATGCAGCAAAATCGGAAATCCTTGTGCTAAGAGATCTACGTGGGCAAAGAACCAATATGCAATCCACCTTTAAATGGCATATAGAAAAAACACAACTTTACTCTATCACTGACACCAAATATCTAGGGATGAGGATTAGCTCCAGTTTGAACGATGCACCATGGGTCGAACAAACAAAACTGAAGTGTCGACAACTGGCTAGACAGGCGATGGTTTTACACAAAAAATATAGCCTGTATTCCATGCTTCCAGTTATAGCATTCTTCAAACAAAAAGCTACCCCGGCTTTAATTTATGGGGCTGAATGTAGCCTGGGTTGCTCAGCCGATTTGTGGAACACGATCGAAAACAACTTTTGGACTAAAGTCCTTGGCTTACCAGGTGGCACTCCTTGCGCATGTATACGATATGAATTGAGTATAACATCTATCAATGAAAGAGTGACCTGGAATACATTGGCCTTGTTTCGCAAAATGTCTCTTAAAGACCTCAGCCTGCAGTTTAAAATGCTTGAAAATCGTGGAGAAAGTAATAAAAACTCTGTCTTGTATCCATGGGTGCAACGCTGCAAAAACTTGCTTACAGAACTAGACACAGATCTTGAAACATTACATAATACTCCTGATCATGTAAAAAACAAACTATGGAGGCGTGACTGGTGCGAGACTTGTGACCTCAGACACACCTATGAACTTATGCAAGATGCTCCTGGCGAAAAACGAGCGTTAAATGAGATACATGGTCCTTGGAAACTTTTCCCTGATGAAAGAAAACGAAGACTATATATGATGTTCCGTTTGAACATAAATAAAACTCCTGAAAGAACTAATTTTTGGACAAAAAACTATTCGCATTCTGAACATTGTCGATTATGCAGTGAAACGAAAGAAACTTTACAACATCTCGTTTTATTCTGCGCGGGCCTCACTGAAGACAGAAACCGTCAGTTTGGAAGCATCATGTCGGAAAGATCAAGCTATTGTAAAAGACTGGTGGCAACTAATGTTCGATGCAACTGACCAAAGACTAATCCTGTCGCTAACTTTTTTCTTGGAAGCAATGGCTTCACGACTTGAATGTGTTGAAGATGCAAGAATCAACAACCTAGGATCTTCGATTTCAGCTTGCAGCTAATTACTGTTCCTAAGAGTATGACATTGCTGAAACCTGTCGTTCTATATTGATGTATGAAGATTGGAATGATAGAATTTGAAGCCTTCTTCCTTTCTGTTAGCGGGATGTTAATTTTGTCTTGCTTTCTGTTTGTTTGCTTCTGTTTTCTTTTTAAAGATTTATTATAAACCAAAAAAAAAAATAATAATAATAATAAAACAAAAAGAATCCCCGTCCAAATAAAATAGAATAGTATGGTAGTACCAAGTATCACACCAGAGCCATTTCCAAGAGCCTGCCCCATATTAGCCCACACAGTTGACATCGCTTCTGCTGTTTCAACACTAATCTCACAATTAGAGACAATCTACATATTTCTGGAATCCAGACAGAGGTTTGTCACACTTCCAGCCCATCATGATCGACTTTTTTAGTAATCAACTCCCCTCTGAATAGCCAGTTCCTTTGCACCTGCAACCTCACCCCAGTGGGAACTGAACCTACTGCATGCTCATATCATATGTTCGAAGGGCACTTATATGTATCTGCATCCCCAACATGCTGTCACTATTTCCCTTCCTGTACATTCTCTCTATGGTTTCATAACTTTGTTCCTCAGTTTAACTTGCCTAGTCCTCTTGCCCCATTTCAGTGACACGTGTGTTATGGCTCCTGCACATGTTCTCCCACCTCCTCTCAGTAATATCTGTTCAGGGTTTTGAGAGCAAGCCCCCAACAGTGTTGAATCCCCCCAGTTGAAATATGGTTTCCCGTATACATTTCCTCAATGGGCCTTGTGGAGCCAATATCTCATTTTACATTACAATATTTGCCATACGTTCAATGTTCAAGTTTTTCAAATCTATGTTTAGATTCTCAAATGGGATCCAAGATCCATTCTGCACCAGATCTCCCAAGCATTGCACACCTCGTACTTATGAGCAGGCTAAAGCAGAATCCTATTATTACCCTCACCTCTCTGTTAATCCAGATCGATGTGTTCCGAGATCAAAGCAGAACCTGGCCCATTGTCTTGGAAATGTTCAACCAACATTCTCTTAAGAATGCTGTGGGTGAGCAAGTTCCCTTTCCATGACCATTCCTTGTGGTCAACACCGTCCTGGGTTCCAATAGGCCATGCATATTTCCCTCTGCTCTTCTGCATTTGTCAGGAGCAGCCTTCCAAAAACGGTGGTGTATGCCATGCTATTAAAGGTAGGTCGTAAGCAGCAAAATTAGGTACATTCATCCCTCCTTTGTCGCAAGGAGGCTGAAATTTGCATACTTTTATCCCTGTCGGCTTATGTTACCACAATATATCTTGAATCAGCATATCAGCAACGTTCCCCTGCCAGGAAGCAGAGGGATCGTACCCAGCATCTTGTTAATTCATGCATCGGATGCAAGGGTGGACTGGCCTATAGGTAACTCTGGAGATTTCCCGGTGGGCCTCTGCACCCTGGGCCTCTTTTGTGTGGTATTTGCACATTTTCTCATAGGAAAAGCATTGGGCTTGCTGAAAATGTGTCATATGGGGCCTCTTTGAGCTTTATTTCCAGGGCCTCTTTTGGTCCCCAGTAATTATTTCCAGGGCCTCTTTTAGATCCCAGTCCACCCCTGATCGGATGTCATCTTCAGAGCATTCCCCTTACCCTATAGTGATACATTTAAATTAGTCCATCTTTCTAAGTCTGATTTCAGTCTCGTCCCCACCATGTTCATGTTCTCCTTCATCATTTGGCCCGTGTCACTGGTAAGTCAAATTCCAAGATATTTCAATTTCGACAGACACCAGCAGAATCCAAGTATTCAATCTTTTCCATCAAAGCTGAGAGGGAAATGCCAAATGTTCTAACAACCATCATGTCACCTGCATACAGCCACAATGTTTGTTCCGTTCCACTGAACGCAGCACATTAAATTAATTTATCATCTCTGAGATTACCAGTGGTTTAATCGCCAGCACAAACAACAATAAGGGAGAGGGCAGACTTGTGTGGTCCCTCATTCCAGTGTGATGTCTTTGGAGCAATTATCATTCATCACCATTGATGCTGTTGGTTCTAAATGTAGCACTCTGATAACTCCAATAAAGCTGGCACGAAAACTCATCTGCCTCAAGCATCCTGAAGAGAAACCTACAATCAATATCATCAAAGGCTATTTTTGCATCCAATGATAGTGCAGCAACCCCTGAGTCAAGTTTCCGCCCTTCAAACAGTGTCAGAATCAGTCTCTCACATGTTCACAGCGACATGCCTCCTTTGAAAAAACACCATCTAATTTGGGTTCATCAGCCTCATCGTCTTTGCCAGTATCTTGAAGTCTATACTAATAAGGCTTTTAGGTATATTGCTCGTGGACACCATAGGAATCTTGTAGCTTTTCAGGACAGAGATCGTAGCATGCTGAACAAACGTGGACACCATAGGAATCTTGTAGCTTTTCAGGACAGAGATCGTAGCATGCCGAACAAACGTGGACACCATAGGAATCTTGTAGCTTTACACTTCTCCCCCCTTCAAAGTATGCGCAACATTTTCTAAATAATAAGAGTTGACCTCTTCTTAGAGTAAGTTAAAATCACCCAGGAAGATATTGTCATGATAATTCATTAGTTTGTCTCATCATACGCTAGGTGGAAGATGCCAAATATTATTCAGTGTTAGCAGGTTAATGGGGATAGAATGATTATTATGGCAACTCATCCGCATGTGCTCTTGGCCCTAAATTGTTCATATTTGAAAATCAGTGTCTTTGCTATCAATTTAGGATGGTGAAAGTCATTGCGCATAAGAAGAACGTGGAGCTCTTGGTGGTTTGATTCATCCAGGTTTCCGTATGTTTGAGCAGATCAGGGTTATATGTTGGATGGTGTCAGCTGTTTTAATGTGCTTCTGGTGGTCTACAATTATGTAGTATTTGGTTCTTTATTGGTGATTTAGAAAGACCTAGCTAGGAAGTGGAAAATACTACAGGACATTAGAAGAGGACGCTACAAGGACAGCCTCTAATGATAGAGGTGCATCCTGAGCATTTCAGGCCCCTGGTGGCCAGACATTAGAGGTCTGCAACCTTCGGCTTTCCAGATGTTTTGCACTACAACTCCATTGGCCACAGCCAGCAAAGTCAATGCTGAGGTTCAATGGAAGTTTTCGTCCAAAACTCTTTGCAAGAAGGAGGCTGATGCCAGAAGTGATTGGGATTGGAAGGTTTTTTGTAAGTAGTCTAGCACTGTGAAACCTGGATAGCATCAACAATGATGTATCTGCTGTCTAACTGATGGTGTCTGATTGTGTTTGCCAATATGTCCAATGTGCAATGCTTTGCATCTTTTAAAATCCCTTTCCGTCTTGTGGATTGGTGTGCAGATTTATGGTGGTTTTCATCTTTATATTTCCCAACAGCAATAGTTGATGGCCTCTTCATCAAACCACACATTCCCTGAGACATGGGAGTAATATCTGCAGCAGATGTTTTTTTTTAAAACTTTGGTTTTATTGGCAATTTTTCAGAAAAAGAAACAATGATAACACCGGGAGCAATATGAATATCACATTTAACATCATCATCAAACCCCCGGAGTCTCCTTCCCCTCACGCCCCCCTCTCACCCCTCCCCAACTCCGCCCCTCCCTCCAGATCAGTGTCCCATCGAAAAACCAATCGCACGAGTCGTCATCAGTACTCGTAGTTCGGTGCCTTGGAGCTGTGCTATGCGTTCATGTAAATGCTGGCTTAGACGGATCCGCTGTCTCCCGGGCCGTGGGTTACACCATTGTCCATGAGTGGTACTCTCTGGGCTCCATCGCCTTCACGCCCCATGTTGTCTACATAATGTCAGTGAGCATCCCACCCCCATGCCTGGTAAACCCCGTACCAATTTGCCTGGAAGGTGCTCGATTCGTTGTTTACCATGGCCATCAGTTTGTCCAGGAGGAACATGTTCTTAAGTTTTTTTTAGCCAGTCTTCCTTATAGGGTGTCTCCGGGCTTTTCCACCTTTGCGCTAGGGCCACTCTTCCTGCTCGCAACATGGTCTCTCACATTCTTGGGTACCTGTATATTTCTGCCTCCTCCGGGTTGAGTGGGAGTAGTTCCTTGGTGACCTCCGCCATCCATCCCCATACCTTCTCCCAGAACCCCTGTACCTTAGGGCAGAACCACCACATGTGACCCCTCGTCCCCACTTGGCCACATCCTCTTGGGCATCTGGGGGACACCCCCGAGAATATCTTGGATAATTTCACTGGGTCTCTATGCCATCCCTGTAAGATCTTAAAGTTGTGCTCCATGTCCGACGTAAACAGGTTCCCATGGAATGCTATTTTAAATACCCTGGACGATGCGTCCTCCGAGAGAGCCTCTCCTGCCAAGTCATTCCAGAACCCACGAAACCCTCTCCTCCCTTCCAAGTTAACAGTGTTCAATATTTGGTACATTTTGGATACTACCCCCTTCCTTGTTGTGGCCGTGTCCAGTAACTTTTCGAAAGGGGTCAACTGTCTCCGCAGATTCAGGACCCAAGTCTGGTCACAGAGGATGCCCTTCAGGCACAAGTATTCAAAGACTGAAAGAGACCCCCGCCCAAGCGCATCTCGTAGTTCCTCGTATTCGAGGAACTCGCCCTCCTTGAACAGTTGCCCCGCCCATTCCAACCCCCCATCCGACCAGGACTGGGCATTCCTGAATCCCCTGCTACCTAGTTTGAGCGGGTGGCCCCAGAGCGAAGACATCGGGGAGGGCCATGAAGTGAGGTGTGCGGTTGTGGGTCCTTCATTCCAGATCGACCAGAGTATTTCCCAGGGTTGGGTGGGTCTGCAGTCTATTTGGGATGTGTTTATGCGGCAACCACAGAAGTTCACGTACTTTCAGAGGGTGGGCATCTATGTCCTCCAGATAAGACCAATAGGTGCCCATCCCCTCCTTCATATGCTCCAACAGGACTCTTAGCTGGGCGGCCCAGTGGTAGAGAAGGAAGTCCGGCAGCCCGAAACCACCCTCCTCCCTAGGCAACGTTAGAATGGCCTTCCCTATCCTCGTGTTCCGCCCTTGCCATACAAACTCTCGGACTGCTCTCTGTAGGTCTCGAAACATCTGGTCGGGGACCCCCGTTGGAAGAGCCGTGAAAAGATACAGCAGTCTCGGGAGGATGTTCATCTTCACCGCTGTCATGCGCCCATACCAGGATAGGATCATGCCTCCCCACCTCCTCAGATCTGATTTAATCTCTGCCATAATGGGCCCATAGTTCGCCAAAGCCAATTTTGAGAGATCTCTCGTGAGGAGCACACCCAAATACCTAATGAAGTCTCTCCCCACCACAATCCCCGCACACCTATCCCGGCAGTCCAGCCCCGGGTCCTGAGCCCTCATAGGGAGTAACATTGATTTTGATGCGTTTATTTTTAACCCCCGAGAATTGCCCAAAGGTCGTCATCAGGGACAGGAGGGGGGGAAGCAAGGAGCTGGGCTCCACCAGGTATGCTAGAATATCGTCAGCAAACAGGGAGAGCATGAACTCCACCTCTCCTCTTTTAATCCCTTTAATGCTGGGGTGGGCTCGGACTGCTATGGCCAGGGGCTCCATCGTCAGGACATATATTAAAGGGGAGAGTGGGCATCCCTGCCGCGTCCCCCGCGTGAGAGGGAATGAGTCGGAAAGTTCTCCATTCACCTGTACTCTCGCCGTTGGGGCCCCGTATAGGGCGGAAACCCAGTTCCTGATGTGAGCCCTGAAGTCCATTCGACGGAGGAGGAGTTGCATGTACCTCCACTCTACCCTGTCAAAAGCTTTCTCGGAGTCCACGGAAAGCAGACTTGCATCGAGGTCTGATTCTTGGGCATGGTGGATTAGGTCTATCGTCTTCCTGATGTTATCAGAGCCTTGCCTGCCCCCTATGAGCCCCACTTGATCCCTGTGAACCAGCTTGGGCATTATCCCCTCCATCCGTTTACCTATCACCTTGGCCAGGATCTTAACATCTATATTGAGGAGGGAAATCGGGCAATATGAGGAGCATTCAGTGGGGTCTTTGCCCTCTTTGGGCAGAACCACGATTATGGCCCTCATCATGGGATCCGGCAGAGAGCCCCCCTCTAACACCCTGTTAAACACCCTGACCAGGTGTGGGGCTAGGATAGCCCGAAACCTCTTGTAGAAGTATACGGAGAAGCCGTCTTCCCCCGGGGACGTTCCCACCTTCATCCCACTGATCGCGTGCTCCACATCTTCTTCCGTCACCCGGCCCTCTAGACCCTCCGCCATTTCGCCTGTCAAGGACGGGACCTGGATGGAGTCCAGGAAACCCTCAATCTGAGTGTCATCCCCGTCATATTCTGATGAGTATAACTTTTCATAATAACGGCAAAAGGCTGCTCCAATGTTTGGGGTGTCATGATCTAATGATCCCCGATCATTCTTCACTGCCTTCACCGTTCTGTTCCTCTGAATCTCTCTGAGTTTCCAGGCCAGGATTTTGTCAGCTCTGTCCCCCTTCTCATAATATTTTTGTTTCACTAGTTGGAGGCTCCGCTCAGTCTTACGTAGCAGGAGGTCTTTCAACTGGAGTTTATAGTTTTCTAGGGAGGCAATCTGATCCCTTTCCAGGGGTGCCTCCGGGTGGTCACCCGGCTGAAGTTGGGCTATCTTTTCCCTCAGGGACTTTTCCTGGGCCTCCCTCTCCCTCTGTTTCTGGGCTCCCATTCTAATGAGGACACCACGTAAATTCGCCTTGAAGGCGTCCCACAGCACGTGTGTGCCCACCTCGCCATTGTCGTTCAACTCGAAATACTCCAAGATGGTGTCCTGCACTTCCTGTGCCAGAACTTCATCCTTCAACAGGGAGTCATTACATTTCCATCGCCCTCTACTGCCACTCTGCCATCCACCTACTATGGTGGTACGGACCAAGTCGTGGTTGGACCAAGGGACCGGGTCAACCCTGTGGCCAGAGACATGTGGAAGAAGGGGTTCGTCTACCAGGATGTAGTCTAAACGGGAGTATGATGTGTGGATTGCTGAGTAGTATGTGAAGGAGGGGAGCCCTGTCCTGGGAGTCAGAATGGTGTCCACCAGGCCCAGCTCCGCGTTGACCCTCTGGAAGGTACGGGCCATGGTTTCATCTGCAGCCCTAGTGGGCTGGGGCCCCAAGCATTTTCTATCCGCGGTTGTGTCTAGGACCATATCGAAATCCCCCCCCACCACCAACATCCCGTGAACAAACAATTTCAATCTGTCCTTCACTCCCTCCCAGAATTGCGCCTGGCCTTCATTGGGGCCGTACACAACTGCCAGAGTCAGAGGGGAGCCCCGCAAAAGAGCCCCTTGCCAACATATATTGGCCCTCTGGGTCCTTCACTGTGGCTTCCACTTCAAAGCCAACATCCCTTGCTAGCAGTATGGCTACCGCCCTTTTCTTGGTTCTGTGGGATGCGCTGAGGACCTCCCCGATCCCGCCTCTTCGCAGTTTTGGTTCCTTCCCTCGAGCCCAGGGTGTTTCCTGAAGAAAGAGCAGGTCAAAATTTGCCCTCCTGAATTCCCTGCAGACTAAGGATCTCTTGGTTAGGGTGTTCAACCCCCACACATTAAGGGAACCCACGCCCAGGGCAGGCAGATCCTCAGCCATTGTCTAGGATCAACATCTTACTGGATAGCTGACTCATGGCACTTTTCCTTTCCAGCTCCTTTTGTGTTATAACCTGATCTCCCTTGCCCCCTCCCCCCACCCCCCAGGTGGGCCTTAAACCTGTCCCCAACTGCCCCCTGGTCGCCCCTCCGAACTGAACAACCCCAACTATTTCTTCAACCCCCACCCTCCACCCCGGCATCCAGCCAAATTGTTCCACCATTGCTGGTAATTGGCCGGACCACCAGCCTACCGCCTCTGGCTGGGTTAATGTTGGAAATCACTCCTCCTTGAACCCCCTCTCTTCCCCCCGCCCCCCACCAAGCCCCCTTCCCCAGGTAGCCGACATACTTGCTGTTCTGGGAGGCCCCTTACGTCCTTGGACCCCATGGTCCTGGAAGTCAATTCGTCTTTGAGCCAGGCCGGATGTTGTGATCGTGAACTAAGTTCTTTGCCCGGTTTCCCCGTACCCGTTTTCACTTCCAGATTTATGTTTCAGCGACCAGACTACCCCAGGCCCGACCGGCCCGCTCCTCCGTGTCTGGGGTCGGCGTCCTCCCTGTCCGTCGTCGGGGACGGCGGGTTCAGTTTCTTAAATTTCTGTGGACCCGTCTTCTTTCTCCTCACTCCTTGCGGCCTGCGTTCTCTGGCTCCTTCCGCTGCAAATCCCGTGCGTTCTCTCGGCGGGGACGGGTCCGACACATACTCTTGGATGGCTCCCCTTATGTCCTCCTCTGTAATCAGGGTCGACCGTTGACCCTCGTACTCGACGTGAGGGAGAAGGGGTACCCCCATCTATAGGGTACCCCCTTCTCTTTTAGCATTTGTGTTAGAGGGCAGCACATCCTGCATTTGGCCAGCGTGTATGAAGAGAGGTCCTGGAAAATGGACACTTGTGCATTGTTATAGGTTATCTCCCGTGTCTTTCTGTCCTCCTCCAGAACCTTCGCTTTCTCGGTGTAGTAATGAAAGCAGACCAGAATTGACCGGGGCCCCCCAGCTCTGCCCCCCGCTCTATGGACCCAATCAAACGTTGGTTCGGTCGTCATCTCATCCGAGAAAAGGAGGGTGAGGATGTCCCTCACCACCCGGTTCAATTCTCTTTCCGTTTCTCCCTCCAACTCCGGCATCCCAAAGATTCTGAGGTTGTTCCTCCGTTCCCTATTTTCGAAATCGTCCATTTGCCTGGCCCTCTCCTCGTCTCTTTTTTCTAGAGCAGCTATTCTCAGGGACATGTCCATCTCTTGGGTCGTTGCTGAGGACAGGTTGGTCTCCAGCTGCAACAGTCTGTCCTCGACCTTGTCCACTCTACGGTCCATGTTCTCCATTTTCTGGGCAATGTCCGCCCGCATGTCTCTGATCTCCTGCAGGACCGAGGGAAAGCCCTTTTCCATTGTAAGGATGTCTCGGGCTGGGACATACTGGTCGTCCGTTCCGGGCCGCTATTCTCCCTTCTGGCGTCCTGATAACGGTACTCCTGGAGGATGTGGCGCCAGCTCATCCGATCTCCCTTTCTCTCCCTCCGGCCGGCGGTCCTCGGGGGCCAAGGGCGATGACCCTGCTGGGAGACTGCCCTCTCTCCTTCAGGCAAAACCGCTCCGTGGGGAGCTATCTTTGAGCGGGCACACGCCCCGCCGGCCACTGGTGGGGGCCTCACACTCTTTACACGCCCTTTTCCCGCTGCTTGTGGTCGTCTGTCCCTGTGGTGGGGAGGTGGCGACGATGTGTGTCAAATTTTGCTCGGATGAAGGTCCAGGCTAGGCCCCCGGGGAAGGGGGGCGCAGCGCCCACGGCGTGCTGATTAGATTCTATCGGCCATGTTTTCTTCAGAGTTCGTCTCCAGGCGGGCACTCGCCCTGGGAAGGAGCCCAGGGGCCACCACCTGTGTAAATCTCCTTCCGCCTGGGCCTCTCACCTTCCTCACCAGCCGTGTCCCGCTGCTGTCCGCTGTCCACCGCTCTGATGGACCTCTCCAGGGTCCATTGGACGGGGCCTCCGCGCCCCTGTTGCTCGACTCTGTGTTCGGGAGCTCGGGTCAAGCGGACTGCCTCTCCTTTGGCGGGTCCGGGTCCGCGGCCCGAGTCGCCGCCACCTAGGGCTTCTGCTCCACGCTGGTACTGTCCTCCTGTGCCGCGGGGCCCCAACGGTGGAGTTCCCGCCGGAGCGCTGGTGTGCTCTGTGACTGGGGTGGGGAGGAGAGGTCAGGCGCGCTTGCAGGCCTCAACGGCTACCGTGCACCACGACTCCCCACGCAGCTCTGGAGGCAGGCGGGGCCTCTCGTGGATCCTCTCGCTGGGCCGCGAGGCCTTGTTCTCGGACACCCGAGGGTCTTTCGGCATCGCTCTTTCACCCGGGGGGGTCCCCCGGGGTTCACCGCCACTGAAAACTGCAGATGTTCTGTGGGGGAGTTGCGGGGGGGGCTCAATCCCTCAACACGGCCCAGTTTCGGCAGGAGCAGCGTCTTCAGGCAGCCATCGCCTGTGCGCCCCCTGGTGGCCTCCAGCAGATGTTTTAATGTTCTACTCTTATTTACAAAATAAGGAAGGATAGTAGCTAGGGTATGGCTGGAGGGGCTATGCATAAGGAACTTTTCAGTGGGATCTGTTTTTTCTCTTCCTGAGCTCAATGTGTTATGTTTACAAATCTTAGTGTGTGTGTGTGTGTGTGTTAAGGCTATGGTCACTCCTTCAACACCTTCAAGACCAAAACCAAATCCTGGCTCTTTGACCAGCTCTAAGACATGCTCCGCATCTCTGCCTGACATTCTTTGACCTGCCTCCTCTGATTTTACCCTCTGTTAATTCAGTGGCACTGTAATTTATGTAATATATGTAATTAGAAAGACGGTTAATATGCTGATACTGTAAATTCGCTAGTGTAATTTTCTGTGTAATTTTGTGTATGTACATTACTGCAACCTTGTACAAAGTGCGCCCTGATGCCTCCGGGCCTGTTGGTTTTGCGCGTTATAAATAAACACATACAAATAAATACAAATATGTGGGTGAGGTTATCTGTCTAATTAAGTGCATAAAGTTAACTTGGACATCCTGAGCAAAGGGCTAACAGAGCTGAGGGTAGGAGTTTATGTATGTTTCCCTTTCTTTCTGTGTCCCCTCTTCACCCCTTTTAAGGGTGCACAGAACTAAGGGTAGCAGCCTATATCTTGTTCTATATCTTTTTGTGTTACCTTTTATCTCTTGAGTGAAACATGAATCATTATTATTTGTTTATTTGTACAACACCAAAAGCCCGCAGGCATTGGGGCACAACAATCAGACATATACAAACACATACATGATACAGTGATGGACAAGACACTTGGTGTGACTTGTACAGAGAAAAGTTGTCAACCTAGCCATGAATGAATGACATAAACACAGCACACAAACAACATTCAGGTCAATCTGCCTCACACTGATCCACTGAGACTACTGTATACACATGCATTCCCCTCTGCTGCCACTCTGGACCATCGCACACCCATGAAATTATTAACCTCATCACCACACACATACACCCAGATATGCTCTTTCTCACAGAGACATAGGTGGAAATACACCACACACCTATCATTCCCGACATTGTCTCCAACACTACTCAACCACCACAGAGACAGCCCTCACAAAAAGGCAGTGGCATTTCCTTAATATTCAAAGACTCACTCACACTCATCAGCCCCACATAATTGCCACACATCCTTTGAAGCCCTTTCTCTAACTTACTCCCCTCCATCACATCCACACTCTACATTCATCCACCTTGTTTACGACCCCCTAAACATGATCCCAACTTCCACACTAAATAATCTGACTTCACTAACAACAACCACAGCTCCCCTGCCCCAAGATCTACCTTGGCGAGTTCAACATTGCTAGTTCTCAAACAGAAAACAACCCATACTGAACAGAGTCCATGCCCCACTTTTTAACAAGGATCTCACCAAACATTTCACCCATCCCACGCATATAGCTGGTAACCCTCTTGACCTTATGTTTCCTGAAAAAATGCAATTTATGTGCCAAATCAAATCTGGGGTTTGTGGTCAGTCCTCTTTACCATCCACTTAAGGCTCAGTCTACCATACAGTATCTCACCATCTGCCACACAACCCTCTTACCCCCTCCAGCTCAGCACATCAAATGCATGACAAACACAGCTCATACCCACCTCCCTCCCCTTACACCAGCCCCCCTTGCTCTGCAATAATAACAAACCATCAGCCACCTAGGTGCCCAACCAAATAGCCTCACTAAGCACATACAATCCCCACAAACACCACCACAAGCCATAGTTCAACAAATCCCTCCTCACCATCAAACAGGAAACCTAATGCCTAGAATGAGCCTGGCAAAAGAACCCATTTCCCTCCACCTGGACTTCCCTCAATGATTGGCACTACAAATACAAGATGGCCATATGCAGCGCCAAAGCTACAGACTACCACCACTAGTTCGAATCTGCACCCAATCGCACACAGAATATTCTTGTAAAATCATAAAGTCCCTCTCCAAGCTACCATTCGACCCTAGCATGTCCCCATCCAACTCCCCCATGGACTACTTCAACTCCAAAATGCACATCAATTAAGCCCTTTGCCACACAGTCCAGATTCCACCACCCAGTCCCAAACTATCCAACGGATGTGACATTTAATCCAATCGACCAAGTCACCCTCATCACCCTCACAGTTTAAACAAAACCAGTGTGCTTCTCAGATGACACATGTCCAGCTGAGACCACATCTAACTGCGTCACCAACCTGGCTTTGTGTAGGCTCAACATCATCTACTCCTGTCTTCCAGAATCAAGAAACGGCTTGTCACGAGCCAACTCCAACAGTACATCACAGAAAACATCCTTTACCATTTCCATTCAGGTCTATCCATTCAGGTCTATACCCCAAATACAGCAGCAAGGATGCCACACTTCCTGGATGACCTCCACAACATCACTGAAAAAGGACATACAACTCTTCAATGCCTCCTCGACCTTTCAACATCTTTCAACACAATCGACTGCACCATCCTTCTAAACATCCGGTCTCACAGGGTGCAACTCTTGTGTACTGTTCTTGACTGGTTTAACTCCTTCCTTTAACCTAATCTTGCTATCCTGGTCTGAAAACCGTGTAGCTTCTTCAGTATCACCCTCAACTACACAGGGAGCCTATGAGAGTGCTCGCCATCTGACCCCATAACCTTGCATGTAGCTCCTGGAGTCAGCATGCATGTGACCCCCATCCCTACGTCATCCTTGTGTGCAAATGAATCTCTATCTGTGCTCAATCGTTGATCCTCAGCTCTGCCTCCTGTCACTTCATTTTTTGCAGGCATTAGAATGCCGGTTGATAAAATACATTCATATCATTTACAGATCATCCTTTAGTTTGTCCTCTCCCTATTGCTTAGCCCATGCACTACATTCCCCAAGATGCTCTGCGAGCAACAGCCTGAGGTTATCAACAAAGCGAAAAGAACAGGCTCCAAAGACTTGGAGAGGCACAAGTTTGTTGCTCTAACATATGTCCCTAGATATCTATTGGTACCCTCACATTGATCCTCAGCTCTGCTAGTTGTATGTATTTTTTCCTGGCAGTTTGGAGTTCTTTTAGATAAAGTAAAGTTAATTCATGTGTTGATCGATTAAATAGGAGTCGGCCCTCTTTCTCCAGCTCGATTGGCTTGTTCGTATCCAATTGTACAGCTGCACACTATATTTCCAGTGTTCCTCTGGGATATGCAGCCAGAGAGTATATCAAAGAGATCAAGATAGGCTCAAAAGACTTCAATAGGAGTGCTTTTTTGCAAATGGAAAGCCTGCTGAAGAACATTTGAGAAGGGTGAGCATGAGGGACCTACATGGGGTTCACCAAACACTTGTGTGCTGTCATTGAGCTCCATGCCCACCTACCTTCACATGGTAAGCCACTGTCTCCTCCCAAAACTTAACTGTGTTGCTGAGGCTGTATGTTGAATGCAAATTCTGCTCCTGGCTTTGCTCCACTAAACTGCTACTAATAGCTCAAATCCATATTACGCCAAGTTTTTAATGCTCTTCTGAAGGCCCAATGAGACTGATCAGCTCAAAGAGCTGGCGGCAGAGACTTCCAGTGCTTTGCTGCAATCGTCAGACACTTGAACCTCTGGATTTTTCCCTTTTGAACCTCGGCTGGATCAGTCTGTGTGCATATGCCAATCTGGTTGGTCTGGAGGATTGCACTTTCCGGATTTCTTCTGAGTGGTACGGGGAGCAAAATTGGTAAGGCATATTTGCGTGATTGACAGGGTTTTGATCATGATCCATTCCTGAATCGGAAGCCGATGTACGTTGTTTCTTGTGGCTGAGATGTGTTCTCTTTTTGGTATGCTGAGTGCTGTTCGTAGGGCATTATTTTGGATCACCTGCATTTTTGTGATGTTTGGGGTCGAGGTGCCAGCAAAGAGTGCATTGCAGTAGTCCAACCTGGATCCTATAATTGCACAGGCAATAGTCAGGCAGCTATCATGGGAATGGAATAGTCTGGATGCATTAATCCGTTTTGTGGCGTCAGTGGCAGAGGAGGCAATGGCATTCACTTGTCGGGTCAGGGAGAGCATGGCACCCAGGTAGACTTCCAGGGTCTTCACTGCTGGGAAGGCTGGCATTGTGTTGCCGGCAATGTTGCATTTTGTGCATTGAGTCTCTTGATCACTGCCGGGGGGCATTCGAGGAGGATCTCCATCTTGTCATTGTTCCGGCAGAGACGATGCATGGCCATCCACGCCTAAATAGTCAGATAAACAGTTTAGTGTGGCGGAATCTTCATGTCATTTACAGACAGGGTGAGGGGTATTTGAGTATCATCAGCGTAATTATTATAGAATATACCGATAGAGTCTAGAAGGTTGAAGAGAGGTTTGGTGAAGATGTTGTATAGCATGGGGGATACGCATGACCCTTAGGTTACGCCGCAGGTGATAGGAGCCGGGGGCCACTGGCATTTTCAGAGAACACTCTGATGGTTCTTTCATTTAGAAAAGAGGCAATCCACGCTATGGCTTCTGGAGAGAAATGGGCTGCTGTGGTGAGGTGGTGACATAGTATCTTGTGGTTGACCACATCAAAGACTAGTGAGGGATCCAAGAGTAGAAGGAGGGTAGGCTTCCCTTCATCCCTAATCTTATCCAACTGGTTTTTCAAGTCTAATAGGGTGGATTCAGTTCCATGGCCTGGGCGGAATCCAGAATGTTGCATTCCCAGGATGTGGTTGACTTCCAGGAAGTGCTGTATTTGAATTTATGCTGCTCTGTCCTAGATTTTCAGGAGAAAGTGGACCATCATGATAGGTCAGTAGTTGTTTGGTACTGTTGGATCTAAAGCTGTTTTTTAGATAAGGAGGAGCACCCACGCTTTCTTGAGACTAGTGGGGATGAGACCCATGGAGAAGGAAGCATTGATGAAGGAGGTGATGAAAGGGCCTAGGACCTCAGAGCAGTCCTTAATGATGGAGGCAGGACAGAGTGCGCCTTTACATCTTGAGGGTTTTAGGCCTTTTAGGATAGTTCTAACTTTCAGCTCAGTGAGATTATCGAATTGAAACATAGGTAGATCTTGGCTATGGTGGTGTGCGAGGAAGGTGAGGGTTGTTTGCTAGCTCTGAGAGGGGCTTTCTTGAGGTGATCTTCGTATGGAAGCTGTTGATTTTATTGATCAGGGCTTTCTGTTTGTTGGTGCATCATGTCTCATCTTTGGTGAAAGTGGGAAGCAGAGTGGATGGGGTTTCCAATTCCCTGAGGACTGTGAACATTTCATGGATATTGGATTTTACATTCGCTATTCTATTGTAGGTGGTTGCTTTCACGAGTAAGGGGGCTATTCTGTAGAGCATTGCTGTGGTGGTGAAGATCAACCTTTGATTGTCAGAGGGAGATGGTTTTCACTTTGCTTCAGCTAAAGGTTTTTTGGCACTGAGCTCTTGGAGGTCAGGGGTGAACCAGCAATTTAAATGAATTGAGGGTTTTGTTTTTTGATGGTATCAATGGCTTTCATTAGAGTCTCGGAGTAGAGGTTAGCGAGCACACTTAGGTCAATGATGTCGAGGTACTCAGATTGAAGTGGGTTGAGCAGTGGGAGCATGTGTTCTTTCATGATATTTCTAGCGCTTCGGATCAGTGTGGATGGCAAGGAAGGTGCAGAGAGCGTGGTGTGGAAGATCGTGAGACAGCAAAGGTCACCACATGGTGGCCGGACCACAGACAAGGGGTGTTTGAGCCAACGGTGACCTGACAGTTAAGGTCTGCTATCCAATCTAAGATGCAGCCTTTCTCATGAGATGCACTGTCTGAAGCTTAGGACACTGAGGGAGTTGGCTACCACCGTAGCATTTCCATTGCTAGGGTCATTCAAACCGAGGTTGAGGCCACCTAGGAGGATGGAGTTAGATGTAGGTTTGATGTTACCGCCTACTGTGTGTAGGAGGTCTTCTTTAAAGAAAATATCATGGCCTGGCGGGCGATAAATTAGGTAGATGGAGATAGTGTCTGTGTGTGAGATTGACAATTTGGCCAGGAGCAGGTCACAGTTCACTATCAGGGTGGTGGTGAGCTGCCTGATGAGCAGTTAGACTTTATCAATGCTACTACTCTGCCAGGTCTGTCACTCCAGAAAATGGAGTAGCCTGGGGGTATGGGGGTATGGCTAGAGAGAGGGCCGGGCCGGATGCTGCATGCAGCCATGTTTCTGTGATGGCTAGGAGATCAAGATTATGTACAGTGATGAGATCATTGACATCTAGCACATGGGCAGGGACAGATCGTACGTTGACAAGTGCACATTACAATGGTGAGGTAGGAGGCTTAGTCTTCTTAGGACTGGGAGGTCTTTTGGTTGGGCTGGACACGGCTGAAGCTATTTGTGCGGGGGTATCTTGTACAGACCCACCGGTACTGTGATAGGTTGGAGGTTTGTGTCTCCATTTGGAATGAGCACCTTGATTGTCTGTGGGTGAGGTAAGGTTGGAATTCCTGAACAGGGTCAGATAGTGATTGTGGTTGGTGGTCTGGAGGTTGGTGCAAGAGACCCGATGTGTGCAGGTGCACTCTCTAAGCTGCATGCTTGTGTCTTATGCTTTACAGAGGGCTGGAGGGAGGTAGAGGTTTTGTCTCGGTGTAGGAATATTTTCAGCATAGGATAGGCTTATTGTATTACATTTCAACAGCTGTGGTGCACAGCTAATGAATGCTGGGCAGAAGGGGTGTGCTGGGAATGTCAGTCCTTTTCGTCAAGGATGAGAGTTGGATGGTGTTCAGCAGGGGTGGGGATACTTTCTGTGAGTAAGGAGAGCATGCGTGGTACTCATTGGAGACCGGTATCACTCAATCCTGACTTTGAGTACTGGCCATGAGCCAGTGAAGAGGAAGCAAGGCTAAGGTTGGGCTAGAGTGGGCCTAACGTTAGGTGTAATCAGGACACAGGCAGTATAAACCAGAGGCATAGCATTATTAAGAAACACAAATGCAGGTGGAATGCACTTACCTTCAAGTACTAGCGTGGAGTCTGGCTGAGCATCAGACCATGCTGGAAGTCCCCATTGCACCATAATTGAATCAGGCATTGTGCTGATGGTTTTGTGTCGAGTGGCGGGAGTCATTGGATGGGTGGCAGCAGTGGTGTAACACAAAATGTGGGGGCCCCCCTGCGAGCCATGCTGAGGGCACCCCAAACTTGGCAACAAATCATAGGTTGTGCCACACTCTGGGGCGGCCTAGATTACCACGCTTGCGCAATTCGCACAAACGTGCTACTGAAGGGGTATGCCGCACACTGCAATAGGAGAAAGATATAAATATGTGTTTTAATGCAATATAAAGCACACTTTCTGACAGTGTCACCAACAGTGCACAGGAACATTAATGCTTTGCTATTAAAATGCCATGCCACAATGAAAACATGTCCAACTGGCTGCACAATGTAGACCAGTGAAGACATGTAATAACATTACAGTAAAGTATGCCAGGACACATTTAGACAAACCTAGACTGGTTGCACCAAAATGCTATTGGAAGCAATAACACTGATCCAGAAGAGAGCACACATTCAAGTCCGCATCTCTGCAGCCTCTAACAACATAGCCAAACTCTTTAAAATCTGCAAGGAACTGGCCAATCCTGCTGCTGGCTTCTATCTCTCCTGTTCCCTCCCAGACCCTCTGTATGGCTCTGGACTCTCACTTCTCAACTAAAACTCAGCACATCATGTCCTGTCTCCCCTCCCTCTTCGACTCTCGGCCCCCCTTTGGCCATCTCTCCCTCTCCTCCTCCTTTCTCCTCTTTCTCTCTGACAACACCTGATGAAGTTTGTAGACAAGCCAGATCCATGAAAGTGTCGTCCAACAGGTGCTCTCCTCCTCCTCTAGAACCATCAAGGACCATATTAACAACCTCGTTCCAGCCTTGGCTGATTGCAATAATTACTCTTTCGCCACTGGAACTTTCCCCTCTCTCCTCAAACACTCCCTTGTGCACCCACTCCTCAAGAAGCCATCTGCCGATCCTACCTGCCCAGCAAACTATCCTCCAATATCCATCACCCTTTTCCTGGGAAATCTCTTGGAAAAGGTGATCATCTGCCAGCTTACTCTCCACACTGAATCTGTTGGTTGTCTCCATGACCATTAGTTTGGCTACAGAGACTCCACTCTCTCTCTGTCCACATCTCGGACATCGCCAAGAAGTCCCATACCAGCTGCTCCTCCTCAAAGGGATTCTTCCCTTTTTCACTTTCCCCAGAAGCTCACTGTCTCCAGAGCCCTTGTTCTCTCTAGACTGGATTACTGCAACAGCCTCTTTCTCAATCTGCCTTCCACTACTCTCTGCCCTCTGCAACTAATCCAGAACAGGACTGCAAGACTTATCCTTGACCTCAAGCCCAGGGATTGTATTTCTCCAGCCCTGAAATCTCTCCACTGGCTCCCTGTGGATGCAAGGTTCAAGTTCAAGAGACTTTGCATTGTCCACAAGGCTTTCTAGCGCCGGGGCCCACACTTCATCCACCACTCTCTTCCAAAATATCTTCCTTCCAGAGCCCTTCACTCAGCTAACACCAACTATCTGAGGGTTAGACACTTCTCCAGGCAGAGCCTGGGGGGTAAATCTCTCTCCTCTGCAGGTGTCTCCCTCTGGAATGGCCTCTCTGTCCCTCTCATACTTGAGTCGGAAAACCTGAAGTTCTGGAAGCAGCTCAAAACGTTCCTCTTCTCCTCTGCTGTTTCTCTCTCCCTCCCCTCCTGACCTACCTGTCTGCTGTATCAACTGGTTGCTTGGCTACCCTCATAGTCTTACTGAGTCCAGGAACTTTCTTGATCAGTCACCCTTGTATTGCCTCCGGGCCTTCTATGTACATAGGGGCTGTAACTGTAACCCTACAGTTCCTTGTTCTCCTTGCACTACCCAGAGCCGCACTGCCCTAGCTGCTCTTACTCAGAGCATTGCTGCCCTATTTTCACCTCCACTATTCCTTAAACTTCCCCCCTCCCTTTCCCCTTATACTTCTCATTCTCGCACTTGCACGATCTGAATGACACAAGGCCTAGTAAGATCATTTGTCTTGTGCTCCCTCTGTTTTCCCTCCCTTGTCTTGTCGCACCTAGAAACACTTGTGTACAGGCATGTTATAAATTACTTCTATTATATCATATAATTTTATCACAGATGCCCAGAAAAATATACAATTCCGCAGTAAGAAACAGCTAGACTGGCAGCACCCAAATGCCAGTCTAGCCAGGTAATTACACTTAGCAGGACTGCTTTCTCCGAAATGCCCAGTTAAAAAAAGTCATACCAAACTGGGGAATGGTTAGACTGGCTGCACCAAAATGCCTATCTAGCCACTAACACCACATATCATGCCGTCTTATCCTGGACATGGACAACCATTATGATTCATCACAAGTCAGCCCCCCACACATCTCCTCTCCCTCCCACACCCTACCCCAACCTCCAAAATCAGCTCCTTGGCCCAGAATTACCTCCATGTCCCTCTTCCTTGTCCCAGAGCCTACGTATGAGACTCCTTGTCTCGTAGGTAAGTACTGGGATGAGGAAGAGTGGCACTGGAAGTAATGAATATTACAGGCAGCTAAGTCAGGCATTACATCCATGTACCTCAACCTCATCCCAGTACTTGTGTATGAGGCAGAGTGCCACATACACAAGTACTGGGACGAGAAAGAATAGGGCTAGGAGTAATGAAGATTGCCAACAAGTAATCAAGGCTTTAAACACAGGTAGTGGTGCGACACCATTGAGTTGACTGGGCTTCAGCACTCCCCCCGCCCCCTCCTGAAATGTTGGGCTATGTTTACTCGATCTTGGTGACCTTCAGAGCAGTTGCTGGACAGAACAGGACACAGATGTTAATTAGCACCTGGGTTTCGCTGTTAACAAGGACCCAGCAATTACTAGCATAAAGCATTTAATTGTTAATACCTGCATTCAAATACCACATTTTTTAGGCAATTGAAATCGTGATGTGGGTTTAGTACTTGCATGCCAGGGGAGTGAATGGAACAGTAGAGAGGGAACAGGAGACCGTTCATTCTCACAGCAGTCAATAAGTGGGTGCTTTCAGACTTAAAGGAGAGAGTTAACTGCTTGTAACATTGAAGCTGCACTAGAATAGTCTCATTAAAATGCGTAAAGTAGTTAGATGCCCCCACACAAATAAGTTTGTCCCTCCACCACCACCCGTGAAGTTAGCGCCTCTCCCATCATTTGAAGGGTTGCCCCCCCAAAATGTAGGTTTTGTTGCGCTCCTGAACACAAGCACACAGACCATTCACCATATACACACACGCACACCCAGCCATCCACACATTTAAGTGTGCTCTCTTTCACCATACAGGCACACACATCCAGTCACCCACTCATACATTTAGGTGTGCACCCTTTCACCATACAGGCACACCCAGGCATCCACCCATGCATTTAAGTCCCGGGAGGATAGCACAGCGGCAGCGTGCGCGTCTTGGAAGCAAGACGACACAAAGCCACAACAGGTTCGATCCCCGGGTCCGCGCTTAGAAACCTCCGAGTGTTTAAGCGCGTTATAAATACGTAACTAAGACAAATAAAAAAAAAAAATAAAAAAAATCTAATCTTAATCTGTGTTTCCTCTGTAACAGCGCCTCGATGCCTCATGGGCTGCAAGTGCGCTTAACAAAATGCAAATAAAAATAAAAAAATAAAATAAGTGAGCATCCTTTCACCGTACACGCATACAGGCACACCCAGCCACCCATAGATTTGTGTGCACCCTTTCACCATACACTCACACAGGCTGCCAGGTTTACATTTAAGTGTGCACCCTTTCTCCATACTTTCACACATGCACACGTCATAGGGTTGAGGGGAGCCCTATTACTTAAAAAATACATTGTTTCTTTTTGAAGTCACTCTGACTTCATAAAGACATTATTTCCGTTAAGGACCGAACCATAACGGAAATAATTTCTTCTTTCTTCATGACGGCAAAATGACTTAAAAAATCAACAATTTCTTTTTTAAGTCATAGGGCTCCCCCCGCCCCATGACATGGAGGCCTCCATCCCAGGATGTTCCATGTCATGGGTTGGGGGGAGTGCTCGGATTTCAAAAATAATGTTTCTTTTTGCCTTCATAAAGAAATAATTTCTGTTACAGAAATAATTTCTTTATGAATGCAGAGTGAATTCAAAAAGAAACATTTTATAAAAAAAAATTTTTGTTTGCATTTTATTCCCCTCCAAGTGGGGCCCCCTTTCAGGAAATGTGCTGGTGGGGTCCCCCACACTGTGGGGGCTGCAGGGGCCCCCGTTACGCCAGTGTGTGGCAGCGACCTTGTAGGAGGTAGCGGGGGTTGTGTGCCTGTGTGCTCCATGTGCGGACAGGCGCAGACAGGCTCTGACCTTAACAGTCAGCCTTCGCTAGTGACTCTAACCAGTCATCCATCAGATATAGGTGATCTTATCCTTCTGCCAGGACCTGACTTACTTGCATTTACCAAAACCTGTCCCAGGTATCATTCAGGCCCTTCTATTACCTTGCATACTCCACTCGATATGCTGAATGTGGAGACAGTCAAGAGAGTTGGAGAGGGTGTTGCCTTGATATAACAGCATAGATTGCTAAATCTCACATGCATCCGTGCTGAGATGCCCAGGTGTGAAGTGCTAAGCTTTACATTATCATGCACTGGCTCATCTACCATCTACAAAATGACATTATATTGCCTACCGTGTTGTAAGGCAGACTTCATTAAGGAACTACCTGACACCTCCCTCCCAGTAATGTGAACATCCAACAAAATGATATAAGCATCTTGAGCCTAGAGTTTGGTGATGAGCAACGCAATCAAGCCTTTGGTCCATGCTCATCTATGTGGGTTATGAACAAGTGGTCAATGGCCCATCACACAAGAAGGGTGGCCCTATAAACTGTGTACTCTATCACAACATCATACATTCATTAAAACATAATTGCTTTAGTGAGAAAAAAAACGCATATGCTTTGCAAAATATGAATGACTGTGAGTAGGGCTGGGCGGCATTACTGCTGAAGTGTATTATGGATGAAAGCCTCTCTGCTCATTTCACCTGCTCATGAGTTTATGGTGAATTTTGGAATATTTCAGCCAATTAGTGGGGCCAACATGTTTGTACAGGTACACCAAAGTAACCTGAAAAATGAAATTGTGCATGGAATAATGATCAACGTAATGTTCTTTGAAGAGCAGCGTCTTCAGGTGCTCCCTATTATCTTTATTGGTAAAAGGAATGAAGGGTAGTTCTGTGATAAGGCGTTAGTCAGTATGGTGATCGGGAATGAGTGTGGGTTTCTCAGCAGGGTGGCTCTTGCCCATTTTCAGTGCATGTAAGAAGGTGGCTTTCATAAAGATTGAACTGGTAATTTTGATAAGTATTATGATACACGCCAACATTCTGTGACCAAAAATCGGTAGGTATCCTAACGTTTCAAAAATAGTAATTAACATAATGATCACATCACAGGAAAGGATGTCACATCAACTTGACCTGATGAAATGACAGGGCATGACATCACAGGAAATTGTCATGTGAACTTTGACATTATGACATCACAGGAACTGACCTCACTTGACATATGGCCTTGAAGAGATCACGGGAGCGCACTACCTGGTGTGGTCTATCCCATATCCTCTGACCCATCATGACAAAGAAATTGACTAAATTCGTGACCTCTGCATACTGTGACCAGTTTCTTCTTCACTAACACATATGTTCCTCCTCAAACACACCAATAACAACAATATAATTCACCATTAACTTTGGATTTTTAGAAGAAGATAAAACCTGGTTAACAATTTATTAGATTACGAAACTTGTACTACTTCTTTAGGAATAAAACATTTTAATAGTTGTTCTTAAAACAAACAACATCTCTGTAAGTAAAGATGAGCAAATAAATAAAATGATAATACTCTCAGTCAGTAGCTTAATGCAATAACTTTTTTAATAATAAACTGTACTTTCGGTTCGAAGAGATTTTCTTTTGTGGTGGCCTAACAAAGCCTACATGTTTAACAAAAGACAAGTATAAGTGGCATTAGAAAACATAATGTTATTTTTAAATAAATAAGCATCAGAAAATTAGGGCCAAAATATGATCAAACATGTAATATAGGGAACGAAATTCAGAGGCTCCAGGAGCTATTCAGCTCTTGCGTGTAGCCTAGAAGAGCCTGGCTAGCTTTACACCAACAGTTACCAGGAGCTACATTTAACTCCCAGACCAACTAATGCCAAACAAGCACACCTATTTTAATTTAACTCTGTGCATTTGGGACACATGTCATTTAAAGCATAAGGGGACATATATAATGGACAACATGATATGTTTCCATCTTTTGTGGAAGCTAAATTTGCAGAACGATATTCACTGGCTCCTTGTTGCCCAGTGTTAGCTCCTGATCACTGGTGTATGCTGCATACCCAGGAGCTGCTTTTCACTCCTGCTTCTCCAATCTTAATTTCGAGCCCTGTAATACTTATTGAGTATTAGAGTAGAGCTCATACTGGCCGTACTAAGTGGGAATTCTGAACATGTTGGAATCTGTGAATGAGAGGAGGGAATAGGAGCAGCGACACAAAGTAGAGGCAGCAAACAGTGACAATTTAGCCCAGTGTACACCCTGTGAAAGGTGCATTAGAGGCTAACAAAATATATCACTCAGTTTCCTGCACAGTCAGCCAGACCTCACAAGATACAGATACACTGTCTGAGGTCTGTGAAAGGTGCATTAGAGGCTTAAATAACATATCACTCAGATTCCTACACAGTCAGTCAGACCACATACACAATACAGATTCACTGTCGGGGGTCTTTGACAGTTGCATTAGAGGGTAACATCATATCACTCAGTTTCTTTGACAGTCAGTCCGACCTCACAAGATACGGGTATGCTGTCGGGGGGTCTGTGAAAGGTGCATTAGAGGCTTAAATAACATAGCACTCAGTTTCCTACACAGTCAGTCAGACAGCACACAATTCAGAAACACTGGCGGGGGCCTCTGAAAGTTCTTGACTAGTAAACTGAGGTCAAACAGTATCTCTTGAAACCATACATAGAAGAAATTGGGTATATTTTACTTTTATCAAAGTTCAAATGCCAACATACACAGTGGGTTGACCAGAAGTGCTTTGTAAGGTCTAGTACAGTGGTCTTTTTTTGCAATTCTTGCACTAATGCTCTGATTACTTACTGTCAATCATTATTACTCATAGTCCAACTCTTCCTTATCACAGTACTTATTTAAAGCAATCTGCCTTCTGATAGGATCCTTACCCATATTTGTTTTCAGAGCTGTAGCCCCTCACAGACCGGGATATAAAGCACCCTACATGTCCAAGAATTTGGTATAGACCAAAGGAAAAGGGACAATCACACCACCGGGGAGGGAGAGACTGGAATCAGTTCTTTGATGAGGAAGAGTAGCAATAGAAGTAATGGAGTTTAACTGTAAGTAAACAGAGCATTGCATCCACGTCCCTCTTTCCCATCACAGTACTTATTTATTGCAGTGTGCCATAGATCCAGGATTGGAATGGCACATACTTGGACTGAAAAGAATGGCCTTCTCCTGCACAGCAGGAGCAGAGACCATCCATTGGAGAACCATAAGTCACCCACCAAGGTAGAAAGAGGAGTGTGTGGGACATTCTTCACAGAGATCAACTGGGAACAGGCCAAAGAAGCAGGCACTAAAGATAGGCAGGAACCCAGACACCTCAACAATAATACTTCAGGTAAGCCGACCCTCACCTGGACGACAAACCAAAACCAGGGACTGCCAGAGAATAACAAGTCCCACGAAAACCAGGGAAGAAGAAAGGAGGATTATGGGACAAGTCATATGCTTTAATCCCCAGGCTGTAGCAGGAGGTGGGACAATGAAAACAAATTGTGAAAGGGTTCTGTTGAAAGTAGGGCAGACAGCCTTTAATAAGTACTGTGAGGAGGAACAGGGACATGGACGTAATGATAATTTATGATTATATGCATTAAGTACACATAAGAAGCATACGTTAATTCAGTGCAGGGCTTTGTAGGCAGACAGGTCTGTGTGCCACTCGAGGCCCAATGGTCCTTACAGACTCCTGAAGGCTTATTCCGAATTCTCTGGCCTCATGGTCTAAAATATGTTGACTTTATCCCCCAACCTTAGGTATTCTGATAAACTCTGTATCACTTTTCACTCGTCGGCTGCAGTGCCACTGGAGCTTTCAAATGGCACACTTGATCACAAGATATTAACGATTCAAATATGAAATGGATTTATTCTTGTATGAAGTTAACATCAGGCTAAACTGGAAAGAATTTCAATTTCTCACAAAAACCCAACACACACAGGCAACTTTCAGTTTGCCACAGAGACTCATTACCCCTGACCAGGTTGGGCTGTCCCTTGCTTAGAGCATAAAAGTCTACGGCACCTGTGGGGTGCATACATTATAAGGGAAACAAAAAAATACAGATGGGTATTAATTGCCACAGATTGTCATGAGATGGCCAGCCATCCAACAGAGAGCTGGCAAACGAAATGACCACTGAAAAGCTGTAAATCCTTCTTTGTCAGCAAGACCCTGCTGTGGAGGGACCCGTGTTAAAAGGCAACAAGGTAATAACACTTCTGTATACCCCGAGGGAGGTGACTGCCACAAGGGCTCCAGCAAATGTAGCTTGTAAGGTGAGCAATACAAAGTGCACATTTAAAGCTTCAGAGCAAAAGTGATGTCGAGAGAAATATATTGCCATATTATAAGACTGCTGACTGACAACATGGGGTAGTTGCTGGGGGGGGCTTCTAAGGCACGTGGCCCCTTTCATCTGAAAGGTTGAAAGGCTCTGATCCTGTCCTTGACACATCAATTAAAATATTTAAAATTGTGACTAAAATTGTACACAATTTAACTGTCTCAGAGAATGATTGAAGACGTTTGCTGCTGTGTGTGATAAGGCACAAACAGTTACACGGGGAAGTTCAATAATATTCTGCAGTGAGAGCACGACTCGAAGCTCTGAACAAACAGTATATTATCTCACAACAATGAGCTCAGACAGCCAGCTCTGATCAGGCATAGGATGTGTGTGGTGTCACGCTGACACGCTCTGACACTTGCCTAGACCTCATGTGCTTTCATGTAGGTTATCTGTGGCCAGGCAGCATGTCAACATCCATCAAAATAGTGGCCAATTTAAAATGCTCACCGCAAATGCACATGAATGGATGCTGTTTATTTCTCACACTGGGCTGGCTGGACCTCAAGCAGCCATTCCCAGAGGAGCCATGAATCGGTAGGTTTGGTCCACTAAATCTATAAGCAGTAGGACTGCTTAAAAAGCAGGAGCCTACTGCCTAAATCAGTAGGGTTGGCAAGTATGTTATGAGTGCCTCACTTGTGATGACCTCAATGGTGGGGAGGAGGATCCCATCTTTGCATTTGGTGGGTTTGCAAGCTGTGAGTGTGTTGATCCGTTTTCTGGAATAGTTGTCCTGAATTTGGTCCATCTTAATTTGTTGATGGTTTTTGTGGTTGGAAGGTCTGTGGTGTGTTTGGAGTTGTCAACATGACGCCTTGTCTTGTCTAACTTTCCTGTGATGAGTTGTTGATGGTGTTGCATTTGTCAATGGATTACCATATTTCAGCATCTCGGAGATAACTCAGCAGCAACATGCTCGCCTTGGGAGCAAGACGACACAGAGCAACACAGGTTCGATCCCCGGCCTGCGCTTAGAAAAGCGTGTTATAAATTACCTATCATATCTTCCAGGGTGTTTATGCAATGCTTCATGGCTTGGAAGATATCACTTTCTTGTTGGCTGCTTTGCTGATGACTTTTGTGTAGTAGTTTGCTTTGGCTGTGCTGATGCACATTCTGCATGCTGAATGGTGGGTTGCCAAGGTGATGAGGTCTTGTTATTTGTGGGATTTTCTCCTGCGCTCTTGTGTATCATGCGTGTGGTCAATGGTTTCCTTGGTATACCAAGATGCGGATGATGATTTGAAGATTCAGTGGTTCATGGGAGATGCTGGTATCAGTTAGGACGTGGTTGAGTGTTGTGAGTTCACAGTTGAAATTGTCTCAAGGGTCGGATGCAGTGTTAACGTTTTTGAGAGAGCCGTGGGGTGTCTTGGTTGGGTCAAGTTGGCTTTTGTATTTTGTACGTGAGTGAAAATTCTAGTCAGTGGCACCATGAAATAAAAAATAAGTAGCTGGACTCAAAAGCAACTGCATACAGTGCAAATGTCAGGGAAAACACAGTGAGTGCTGGACCATCATGTTGGATTTTAGGTATGATTCAGGCCTTTATTGAATGAGTGCAGTTAAATAACCACAATGTGGATGGAATACAAATTTAGACAACACAAGTATCTGAAAACAATAAGCTCACTTGCTCTGATCTAACCTCAGAAAATGTCTTGTGTGGTCTAGTGACCACCAGAGGAATATATCAGAACTTTCGATTTTACTGAAGGGTAAGGAGCCATCCAGAGGCACAATGATATTCAGTGTCTTTTCAGAAGGAGTACAAACCTTTCACACTCCTTCAGTACATTTCAGTAGTAAGGGCTGGGGTAGAAAAGTCCTCCTTAGACAATAGTAATATGCATCAAAGAGTCATGTTCAGAATCCACTATGCCAATACATGAAATGTCACAGTCTTCTTCACAGCCTTTAGTAGCACCTTGATGGTTAAAACACAGTCCACACAATGCTGAGATGGTCAACCATAATATAGAAAAGAATGACGCTTATAATAGTAGACCTACATTTTGGACACAAATAACCAATGTTTGTTACTGTAACATCAATGAAATTACATGGACAGGACGCATTGCAGTGAATTATTACTTTAAAATCCCTAACAAATCGCAGGCACCTGCTACTAATCCAGTCTTTGTTGTAACTCCCAGGACCGATGAGGGACACACGAACAATTTTAAAGTTAAGGTAAGTTACCTTTTTAGTGATTTTAAACGTTCAAAGGAGTTTAAAAATGTGTAGAAGTTTCCCCCATGGAAACTATTGGGGCAAAATCCATAAGCTAACCATAGTAATAAGGTAAACGTAGGTAATCACCTTATCTACCTCACAGGTGCAGAAAAACGAGCAACCAACTCCAGGGAACAGCAGAGGGAAGCGCTCTCCTTCCCCACAGGATTGAGAATTCTGGATGAGAGCAACGCATGAGGGACGCCATCAATGAAAGATGCATCAGGGGGCCTGCAATTCGCAACTACTCTCAGTCCCATGGGATCCCTGACACTAATTGCAAGGAATGTATCAGGACCATAACACCCAGGTTCAAGTACTCACATTGCCTGGTACTGTGGATTGAGCTCACAAGTCGTGGGATAACATGATATTCGCAAGGCTTCTTTTACAAGTCAGGCTTAGGAATCCGGTGCTCTTTGACTTGAACCCAGGCTCGGACTTGCCTATAGGGCTATAGGGTGCTGCCCAAACTGAAAATGCATAATGCTGGTGTAGGCCACTTGTTTTGGCCAAACTGGGCCACTTTTTGGGCCAATGGGGGCCAATTTGATGGATTACTTCACAATGCAGCTAGTAGTTATGCCCAGTGTTGCTGAATAAATATCATTAAAATGCACAATTTGGATCACATGGTATCACGGAATTCCACATGGGGTACTATTCAAACAGTCTGTCACAAAAGGAATGAATTGCCATTTGAAACTGTGGGCCACTTTTTCATGGGTGCCGGAGACAATTTCATGCCCCAGTCCGACACGGCCTGAACCCTCAACCAGCGATGACCCAGATGAAGGAAAATAGGAATAATCTGTGTACCCAGGAGTATGACTTAGTAGGCAGAGCAGCAGCAGTGATGAAGAAGGGGCAGGGGAGATAGGGGAATCTGACCAAGCACAGCGGCATAAAAGGGGCTGTCAGCCAATGAACAGTCCCATTACGAGAGCAATGGTTCCCAGTGGCCCAGGATGACCGAGGAGAAAGCTGACTTGGAATATTGGTGACCCATCACTAATCCAGGTCAGAGCGACACCCTACTTCAAGGTCAGAAGATGTGCAAGAACTTTAGAGTATTGAAAATAAAGACACTTTTAGCTGAATGGTTCCACCTGTTGAAGGGCCTTTATAATGGTAGATGGAGGGCCGTTACTGTTTCAGTGGCATTATACAGGAAAATTATATAATGCAGAGTTATTCATAAAATTAGAACACATTCTAATCACCCCAGAATGTTAATTACCTATCATGTCGTTATGAAATGCATTGAAATGTGTTCATGCAAAAATATCCATTAGTCGTCTTTCTGTAAAGCAAGCCTTTTAATCTCTCAATTAACTTACCACTTAGATCTATGTAAGAAAGATAAGTAGAACAGCTGTGTATAGTCTAGTCAAGGTAATGGCCTCATTCTGAGTATGCTGGTTTGGAATTAACGTGCCCGTAATTCTGTTTACTGCATGGTTCCGGACCCGCACACTTTGAGTTTGTAGGTGTGGTGGCCTGACACTTCCAGCCAAGAGCCAAGCACCCCACTGGCAGAAGAAAGTAGCCGCTATTACCATCAACGGTAAGGGGGAGGAATTTCCTCCAGCAGAATGCTGGAAGTGTTTCCTCTGCCTTACCTCCAAACCTGTAGTTCAGCGGTGCGGTGAGGGCTTCGAGTCGCAGCACTGTGATGCGCAGTCCCCTTGAGGACCCCTGATGGCTTGTGATAGCCCCTAATTGGGAACAACTATCAAAGCCTTGACAATCCAAACGTGGTCAGGTTGGAACTGGTGAGGGACATGAGCAAGCAGATGTCAGCTGAACAACACTTTCGAAGAAGCTGGTGCTGTGTTGGAGAGTTCTTTGAGAAGTGCCAAGTAATTATGTGTATTTTTGGAATGCCTATCCAAGTGCCTTAGCAAACTCAGGATGCATGTGTTTTGTGCAGTACATACCAATATGCCTCTTGCAGTCTGGCACATATAGCCATCTAAAGGTAAAATCTGAAATGTACCTGTAAGAGTGTGTACACAGGGCCTCATCATTTGTTGGGCGGAGCGGTAAAATGCAGTGGTAATGCTATTACTGCCACATTCACCGCTCAACCCAAAGTCATATTCCGGTTCTTTCAGCTGGACGTGAATGCGCTGGCTTTAAAGTCATTTTCAGCACTATTACTGCCAGCGCTATTACCGGCGGTGGTAATAGCACACCCCAACCCCATTGGGCCGAATGGTCCCAATGGGAATGACAACTTACTGCCCCCCACAACTTGGGATCCGGTGCAAACTGTGCCAGACCGAGTTGCGGTAACGCTAATTGCGTTGGGTAGTATCTACCTCCCAGCTCGTGATGAGGAAAAACAAGAAATAATTAACAAACTAATAACTATATGTACTGTACAAATAGCAACAATACATTCTGAACATGTCCACCACTGTCCTGCACTTTATCCTTCATGAGTATATAAAAACATGCTTAAAACAAAAGAAGGAGTAAATCAAAAAATCAAAACAATAAATAAATATGAATACATGCACTGGTTACTGAATGCCTTAAAAACAACAAAGGTGGAACAGATCAAAACCTGTGACTTAGTTGATTTAAGGGTCAGCGAGATTATTAGGTGTTCACCCATGTTCAAACCATGCCTGGTTCATCAACGTTGCAGAGAACAGCACGTGCCAGAATGCAAGTAGCATGTATCTGAAATAAATTGGGCCCAAAATAGTTGTGAGATGTGTTACAGAAATGTCTGATTCAGCCGATAAAATAAAAAAAATGATATTTACAATTGTCACTCTCAAAAAGCTCTTCTGGTAGAGTGACTGAGGTTCCAAACGGAGAACGGCCTCGGGTGGGAATCAGGCTTCAAGATCCCAAGAGGGGTTAAAATGGTTGTTACAGAATGGATTTGTCGTCTGTAAGAAACCCGATTCAGTGCTTAGTGATGCTCTTTTCTTGGTGGGATAGGGGCTGTTGCACGAAAGGGAGAAATAACGGTACTAGAGGTGTTTGCTGCACCAGAGGGTATGTCTGGAATTTACTCACTTCATGGTGAGCATGGACCTGCTGAATCCATGCCTAATAAACCACATCTACTTACTTTCCTATGCCCCCAACAACATTTGGGAGGGGATGTTTTGGTTTCCTCATTTATGTCATGGTTATCAAATACCTAGGCATGTGCTGGTATGCAAAGTGCTTAAGGACACAAAGCCTGTCTATCGCTTAACAATGGTCAGACTTTTGACCCTTCCACAGTGTCATGTAGGAACCATGCCCAAGAAAATACTTAAGCCCTGAAGTAAATTACTTACTTACGCCCTGAGCCAGGTTTCTTTATTTTATTTATTACATTTGTAGAGCACACGAAAACCCAAAGGCGTCAAGGCCCTGTGAGCATAGAGGCATGGTTACAGATACGTTCAAGTCAGGCATGCACATTGGGTTCCAAACATGTGTGTTGGAGACCCATAAAGTCTGGGGGGGATAGGGGACACCTGGGGGACTTTGCTACAGACACAAAGCACAGCACCCGTGGGTGGGAGAGGGCTTGTCCATCACCCATTTGCAGCCTGCTGTAAGAGAAGCCCTTCATATGAAATTAACCGGAGCCCCATCCTGGTTTCATGTAATAATGTCCCCGCAAAAATGTCTCCTGACAAAAATGTTGTAGTCTTTTGCAGAGTCATTATTACATTGAACCTGCAGGGGATGGGAGGTGGACTAGACATAGTAGATAGGTGTATAGGATCATGGAAACTTCAGCTGAACTGCAATCATCAATTCTGGAACTTACCTTATTGATTTTATTAAGAGCACCAGTCAACTGAGGGTTCAGGTGTGTTAATAGCTTCAGTAGCTTTGATTAGTGATTTTAATATATTGACACCCCATTTTTTATTTTTTATTTTTACAAGGGGAGCAGGGGACATCCTGCAACCCGTCCCCATACATAATGTCACCACATATAATGTCGGCAATGGTTTTTCCCAGCAAAATTATGTATGGGGACATTATTACCTGATATCCCCATCCTCACAGAGAGCTTCCCCATTGGTTGTCCTTCAGGGCATAATAATCATTTAGAAGCGTGGATAAATCCCTGCCTCATGTGTCAAGGGCCTCAGCGGTTTCTTGGCAGGGTAGCTGTTAGGGTCATGACTACCCCTACCCAACCTTGCTTTGGCTAAAATGCACACATGCATTTTAAACTCCCCTGAATGTTTCCATGCCTGGATCCCGGTCCCCCGAGGGCATTCAATGTACAGTGCGTTGGGACCATACCAATGGTGAAAGGCGCTATACAAATGATAATGATGACGATGAAAAATGGCTCCTCCTACCCTTCGGCTATCTTTCCTGGAGCCAATTTCTTTGTCTTAAGCATCTAGTTCTCTCTTTTACTCTGTCAAATGTCTCCCTTTCAAGCAACCTAATACACAATTTCTAGTGATGAGATCAATACACCTCTGGCTTATCGCCTTAAACATATGCCAGAAGATGTAATCCCTCGCCAGGAGGTGACATTCCGGTCTATGTAAATCACAGCTCAGCACTCTGGCTAGGCAATACTAAGACAAACAAATACACCAAATGGATACTTGGGCCAAAGTTAGAAAAGTAGCTACAACAAACATAGTGCATGTAAAGTAGAGGAGAAAAGGTTGTCCACATCTGACAGCAATTAGAGAGCTGCACCAGTAAGTGTAATACAATTACATTTAAAAGTTTTTCGAGCCTACATCTGACATTATCATTGCTTGCTTCCTCATGAGTTAAACCGTGACAAGATCTGCAAGAATCCCCCAAACACACCTCATTACAAAATATCTGATAACGCACCATTGCATGCATGATCAATCAAGAGTCGTCTGGCGCAGCACATGATTGTGCAATGTCACATTAGGCTGCAGTGAACTGCAATACAGAATGGACACAGGCATTGACACAAAAATGGCACTGATCCATGGTGTGCAACTTTTTCCCCATTGAGTAAGACTAAAATACATTCTATTGTACAGCCAACAGGTGACGCTCAACCTATAAACCACACATGTGAACCTCTACAATAGCGCACACCCGTCCGGTCTATATCTGGTCAAACAATATTAAATACTGCATTTGAAAAAACATGCACAACACGCATGCACTGAACGATCAAGCATGGCCTGCTGCTGAGGTAGTCAGTGATTGGATTATAGGTTGCATTTTTAAATGCCAGGCCTGGAACGATTTTTCTTTAACACAGTCAGTGGTATGGTTGTGATGAGATTTGAAACATTAATCTCATGATGTAAAATAGGTGTACTGTCCACCTTTCCTAGTTTGAGATTATGTAGCGATTAGACATGTTCTGATACATAAAAAATGTTGGATGGATTGAATGGCAGTATGTCTGTTCCGGCGCTTTTCTTGTGAATGTGTGCCTTTATTTTACATGCTTTATTTGAACTGATTACACACTGATTTTTAACAGTCCTTATAATGAGATTAACTCGTAAAATAGCTCTGAATTCCACCAACGGCCGGCACGAGCACGAGAGGGGGCTTCCTTTGAGAAAGAAACGGCACACTAGTGTACACAGCACTTGCATCTGCACACACTCCACCCTGGAGGTTTGCACTTACACCTCCCGCGGCGCCAGTCCGTGTAGCACTCAAAATTCCTAGCACTTCATCTTGTCTCACCCAGGAACTCACCCATGAGCTCGGACTACCCAGCAAGGTTTGTCCCCTCTATCTTTTTTCTACCCACTGCTCTTAAATATTGTGTTTTTAATGTACTTCCCACCCTTGCTCCCTCCCTTGCCCTGTGGGCACTTTGAAACAGTATTTTCTTATTGTATAAGCACCTAACAAGCAAACAATAAATAAATACTTACATAAAATAATTGTTTACAAATGAGAAGTATTCCAGGCGGTGCGGTTGGAGGAGAAAAGATTATGTGAGCTGCAAGGAATGCATGCTCATTCTGCATGACATGTAAAACAAAAAGAGAAAAACAATTGGAGTTCTGTGTAGTGTATTGTACATGAAGCTATTAAGACCATGTTGGCTTCCCAGAGAGCTCCTCAAGAGATATACAGCCCTGTCCCGCGAGAGCTTCTCTCCTGATCCCGACCAGCTCTGGGGAGTAATGCCAGGGGTTTTCACACTTCTGCTTGCTATCATATGAAAACTGCCCATAGGATCTGTTTCTGTGCGTGGCCACTGCCCTCAATCTGACTCACTTTGAATTCCAAGGGAAGGGAACGGTCTATATTTTTGTTTTCATAATCCCACACTAACCTTTAGCTCATTCCGCAGTTCGAGTCTTGCTAAATGAGACAAACGTGACGCAGGATAAACAAAATGATCCAGCCTGACTCTGAGCACAGCCCACAAGCCCTGACACATCTTCAGCCAGTGTCCTGCCATCAGTATATGTCACTTTTTAGGGCATGTTGAGTTATTGGTGGGGCCGGTAGGCAAACAGGTGCAAATGATGAGCAGCAGGTGTCCATGGAAACTTACAATCTATTTCTGTTTTACCCTTATAAGAAGGTTGAAGGGGGGAGGGTGCTTGTGGCTGAAATATTGTCTGTGGAGCCTAGCCCTAGAAACAGGGGCATCAATCTATCTATATGCCGATGTTGCCACTTCTGAAAAGGGCGTTTATCGTGGCAAGTAAGCCCTGTGTCTGAGAGTTGTGTTTTTGAATTAAGAGCACTTCACCAGGGCGAAAGTATAAGAAGCGCTGTTCAAAAACTGTTGTTTAGGTTTAGCTGTAAACAAACATCAAATGTGTTGCACGCTCTTTTCCCGATGTACATCCGAGGAGGTAACCATCCCGGTTTGGTTTCCCTCAGAGTTGGATAAGATTGAACATCAGCACCGGGTAGGCCGCTGAGCACCGATGCCCTGACAGAGCTGGAGCTCCAGTGTCATTTGCTAGGAGACCACAGATATGGAGAGGGCCACTACATATAGAGGAAGCATTTTATTCCAAGTCTACCTGTGTGATGGACGCGACAGTAGGGACTGACTGATTGGGGGTGCAGCAAGGCCCGGCCTCATGCAGATACGTTGGATGCCGATCATGCAAAACAACACCCGGTGTCAGCCACAGTCTAGCAAGCATCGTTGCCTTGTCGACAACAATGAGTCAGTCAGCAGCACCAGACTCAAGACGCACTGGTCACCGGGCTGTGCTGCAGTGCACTGCACATGATGATGCGAGCAGGGCATGTGCAGTTTCTGCCCTGGATGGCCCCAAGTACAATGGCAGGTGCGCTGTGCGCAAGCAGAGCTGGCATCAATGACATCATGTAATGGTTTCGGCCAGCTAGCTTGCAGCTGCGCACATGCTGGCACATCTCATTCACACAGAAGCAGTCATGAGTCACACCTCTGATGTGGCCAGCCGAGTATTTTGTCTCTGTAAAACTTAAAGCAGTAGTGCTGTAGGCAGCGATGTGATTTGTTTCACAAGGCATGCTGAGTGAAACACAAAATAATTTGGATGCAAGCAAAGCAACTAAAAGTGAATAATTCAACGTCTGAACGCATGGTTTGAGCAAGAGATTGTGGGGGTTGATGATTGCCAATATATCCCCCCAACTTAAAATTGTGGGGGGATTTATCCCCCATGTCCTACACCCATGACTAGCTCTTACAGGAAAGACTAGCAATATTGTATTTAAAGAAGCATTGGTTTACTTCATTAAATACACTTCAAACTAGAACTGGATTAGGAATTACTGTGCGAAGCACGGGTATACCTGCTAGTTAAATGTAAGCATCACATGACGGCCTTGCTTGTGTGCTTCCATGTCAGGAAAGTAAGCACGTATTCTGTTTTTCAGTTTCATGGAATGTCTCCATCCTGAAAGATCTCTGCCAAGTTATTTCATCCTCATACTATACAGATTGCATAGGTCAACACGTTTAAATATGGGTGCAATTTCATTGTCCATTTGAGCATCTTTGATGTTTAATATAAGTTCTGCAAATGCAATTGCATGGTCAATTTAGTCCATATCAGTTTCTTATGTTGCTTTTCTGTCTCTCGCGCTATTATATAATAATGTGAGGCAATGAATATGGTGCATGGCATCTTGTGTAATAAGATTGCATGCCCTCAGTTTAGCAACCAGGGGTTTGTGTTCTAGTTTAAGAGCACAGTGACAAACGTGAGTATCAAGGCAGAATGTAGATGCTGTACACAATGATCTTCCAGCTGTGGCAGGCATGTCACAAACAAAGCATATAGGTTTTCGTTAGGGAGAATTCTCATAAATGTGCTAATTTCCCTTACCTTTTGAGACCCCCAGCAACTTTGCTGGTTTTTTAGGACTTTCATTTTTACCTGGAAAGAGTGTGAGTCTTTTTTCCCACTCTTTCATGTATTTTGATGTGTGTTTTACTTTTGTGTTCTTTTGATATGGAGTTTTAGGCAACTCCATAGGCATAAACGTTTCTTGTGTGTCACACAGCACCCTCAGTGCAGTGGCACAGGGATGTCCTTCAGACTGCCCAAGGTTTAAATACCTTCCCTGGGACTGACTTCTGTCGCCAAGTGAATGTAAAGTTAAATAGACTTTGCTAGTCTTTTTAAATTGCTAGACCCAGCACACAGTACTTACAGCAGAGTGCTGTACTTACAGCAGAGTGCAGAGTACCTAGTATTCCCTATTCCTAGAAAACTCATGTAGCACTCAAATGCTACCCTTTCCTCTCAGAATGGCTGGTAGCAGTGGTGTCACCATGATTTTCCCGACCACGACCCGTTTAAATGCTCTGTTAGCTCAAATCCACCATAGCCATGTTTTTCAAGATATGAACAGGTTCCGTCGACTTTTTCACCATTTCTTTTTGGAAAGGTCCTTCTAGTGTATGTCTCTGTGCGCCAAACCAAGTTTGGTCCCTTTATTCATTTGCCTTTGGCGGGCTTTAGTACTGAAGACCGCCTCTTGCGCCTGAGTGTCTGGTGTCGGCAGGAAGTGAAAGAGGTGCCCGAAACTCCCTGTGCTTAGTCTCCTAGGAGACCTGAATGCACTTTGGCATGATTGGCTGGCTGACTGTCTGGCAAGGACAGCCACCCTGCTGGGTGAGTGGCAGCTAGGCTGGAATGAATGGGAGAAAAACGGTTTAAAAGGCAGGTGTCTGGGACATGGAAGGCAGAGTCGACCACTGGAACGAAAGAACCGAAGGCGAGCTGAAGGAAGATGACTGCTGCAACTCCTGGACCGTTGGTTTGCCCGGTGAAGCCGTGCTGCAGGTCTGAATGGCCTGAAACTCCCTCGACAGAGAAGCCCCATCAAGGACGAGTTCTTCCCTTGAGCTGGTGAGAACAACCAACTAGCAAGCCACCTGGAAACCATCTCCATACTGGTTGAATTTTCTTCATAGTGCTTTTGAAAACCAGATAGCCAGTGAGAAGGATGCCAGCTTGTAGACTTTAAGGCACTCACACCTTAAACCAATGTTTTAATTGTGTGTAGTGTTTTCAAAGGGTACCACATATATTTCTGCCTAAAACTGGTGGCAAGTGGTGAGGATAAAGTATAGTTGTTACATCGAGAGTGCTGCTTTTAGTGTTGTTCAAATAGCCTTCACAAGGCTAAGCACCACTAGAAAAGCAATTGTTTTATCATGCCTGATATGGATAACTACAGACAGGAGACCCTAGTTTTTTTAACAGTTGGTCAACTAAAGGAAATGTGTAAAACTAGGAACCTAACTGTTAAAGGCAAACAGAATGAACTGATAGAAAGATTGTTGGAATTTCAAAGTCTGAGAAGTAGGTCTGCTACCCCATCTCCTGCAGCAAATGTGGAAAATGATGATGAGGATGATAATGTTTCAGAGTCCAACTCAAATGTTATTGATGAGTTGGAAGAGGCAGAGGAGTCTCAAGATGTAGGCCCTACTGCACCTCTACCTGCTCTTAGGCCTCAACCTTTAGACACAGGGACCCTCCCAGGTCAGTACTGAGTCCAGAGCGTGTCTCTCTTAAGAAGATGAGACTTGAGTTGGAGTTCAAAAGGCTCCAAGCACAAACTGAAAGTAAACATCAAGAACTTAAACTAAGGGAAATGGAATTGCAACATGCTCTTGAAATGAAGAAATTGTCTCTTGAAAATGATTCTCTCCCAGAGTCTTCTAGTGGCCTCGCATGCCCATAGATGCAGTGAGTATGTATGAGATTAAGCTTGATATTTTGAATTGGTTGGCTGCTTTTGACTATAACTATGGGATTCAGGATATTACAGAGAATCAGCTGTTTCCTTGGATTTTGTCTAGGCTACCACAGGTTGCAACTGATGCTGTAATGGAGGTGGGGGAAATAGACAGGATGGAGTATGAAAATGTGAAACTAGCTTTGATAGCTAGGTTTGGAAAAACTCCCTCCCAGTAGATGTTTACAACCCTCAAAAAGCATGATGATACTCCTTGGCTACCTGGGAGTGTGAATTTTTGAAAAACGTAGATGGTTGAGTTAAGGGTTACAGAGTTAACACTTATGAAGGTATAAGGAATCTGTTCATGTTAGAGTCTATCTATGATGCCTGCTCTCCTGAGCTCAGACAGCACTTGGCTGATTCCAAGGAAATTGATTCAAAGAAGTTAGCAAAGGCTGCTGACTTGTGGGTCGCCAACAGAGCTACTCATAAGGATCCTGGGGCTACTCAGAAGAAGGATGAGGGAAAACAGCACAAGAAAGATAACAATGAGAATTCCTATATCTCCAGTCCAAAAGAGGGCCACAAACATAAGAAGGGTAAGCCACCTGGGAAATCGAATCAGGCTAGTGAAACCTCTGGTGCTAAACCAGAGGGAGGTCAGACCAAACCCCCAATTATCAAAACATTTGGGAAATGTTTTGTGTGTGAGTCAACTGACCATGTGAAAGGGGATCCCAGATGTAAGGGTAAACCTTCAGGGATCCACACTGTCTCCTTAGCCTTCTCCCCAGAGGAAGAAGTACAAATGACAAGTGGAAACTTTCACCTACTGGCTGTGGAACCCATGAGAGTCTCAGCCAGTGTTTCTTTAATGTCCCTGGATATGTGGGAACAACAGAACTTAGATGTCTATAATTCCATGCAAGACAATACCAAAGAATACTACAAAGACAGTGTACTTGTGAATGGTCAGAAGACCCCTGCCATCAGAGACACTGGGGCCAGCATTACTGTAATAGATTAATCTTTTTTCAAGGTTGAGGATGTTGCTAAGGCACCCAAATACCTCACTAAGCTTGCTGGAGACCCTGTGCAAATGTGTCCCCAGTTACCAGCTCACATTCAGTGCAATGACATGACTGTCAAAATACGTGTTAGTGTGCAGAGTGAAGTACCTAGGAGAGTCCTGTTGGGGAATGACTTAAAAACTCTTGGAGTTGTATCAAGCACCCCCAGGCCTCCCATCAAAAGGAAACAGGAGCAGACAAGGAAGTCCAGAGAGAGTACCTTAAGAGGCTCTCTAGGGGAACTTATAGAGGAAACTATAACCCCCGGTCCACAGGATTTACTGACTGCTATTTCCAAGAAGAAGGAGGAAAAGGGGAAACCCAAAAATTCCAAGAAAAAGCCAACAAGCACTCCTGTGCTACCAAAAGGACATTCCTGATAGGTCTGTCCAAAGTCACACCTGTGACTCCTCCACCAGCTGAAGCTGAGTGTGAGGAACAACCAGGACTGGTTGCATCAGCTGCTGAAGATTCAGAGATGGAAGAAGACCTTCCCCCATTGGAGATCTGGATCCTGCAGACCATCCTGAGCTGCAGTCTTTAAGGCAGAAGGTGTACCCTGTAGGGCAGACTTCAGCAGAGGTCAAACAGAGTGTCCTACTCTTGAAGGCCTTCGCCAACAGGCATCTTCCCAGCTGGAATGGCAAGAGCCAGGGAAGCATAGGTTATGCTGGGAAGATTGCCTCTACTACAGGAACCAGCTGAGTCTATCCCAGGGGACTACAGGAGACTTGTAGTGCCTCTAGAGACTAGACACCAGTTCCTACAGTTACCTCACGAGATTCCTTTGGCTGGTCACTTGAGTTTCAAGAAGAATAACAAAAGACTTGCTCTTTATTTCTACTGGCCTAAGTTGGGGTCTGATGTAGATACATTATGTAGGAGCTGTCAAACTTGTCAGACATCTGGCAAGATTGGAGCCAAGAATGTGGCAACCTTGGTGCCACTCCCAGTGTTGGGAGTCCCTTTTGAGAGGGTAGGAATTGACATTGTTGGTCCCTTAGACCCTCCAACCTCTTCAGGCAACAGGTTTATTCTGGTGGTAGTAGACCATGCTACTAGATATTGTGAAGCCATACCTATGAGGACTGTTACAGTTCAGGCTGTTGCTAAGGCCCTACTTGGTATTTATTACCAGGGTAGGATTTCCTAAGGAAGTCAACTCTGACAGGGGATCGCATTTTATGTCCCACTACATGCAGGCCATGTGGAAGAACTGTGGAGTGACTTACAAGTTCTCAACTGCCTACCATCCCCAGACAAATGGGTTGGTAGAGAGGTTTAACTGTACAATGAAGAGCATGATAGGTGCTGTAGAGGAACCCCTTAGGAGAAAGTGGGACCTTCTACTGCCATGCCTTCTATTTGCTTATAGAGAAGCTCATCAGGATGGAGTTGGATAGAGTCCCTTTGAGCCTATCTATGAACATCCAGTTAGAGGTCCCTTGGCCCTAATTAAGGAGGGGTTGGAGAGTGATCTTTCCCCCAAGCCAGTGAGAGTCACTGACTATGTGATAGGTCTCCGGAGAAGAATGTCACACATGATGGCAGAATCATCAGATAACTTGAAAGCAGGTCAGGCTCTGGTGAAGCATTGGCATGACCACAAGGCCAACATGGTTGAGTTTACTCAAGACGAGCAAGTTCTAGTTACAAGGTAGAGGGCCTTACAGGACAAGTGGACAGGACCCTTCAAGGTTGTGGGAAAACTTAGAAAGGTCAACTATCTGGTGGACTTAGGCAATCCTAAGGAGGCTCCCGGAGTCTTTCACACCAACCGTCTAAAAGCTTATGTCTCAAGACCAGAAGTAGGAGCTTTGCTTCTAGCTTCAGCTCAAGAGGAGGAGGAGAGTGAACCTCTACCTGACCTACTCAGAGGCCAGCCTTTAGATGAGAAGATAGAAGGAGTCAATCTCTCTTCTAATCTGACACTGGAACAACAGGAGGAGTGCAAGTTTCTGTTAAATAAGTTTGCCTCCCTGTTTTCACTATCACCAGGCTTGACCCATTGGGGCCAGCATGCTATTCTCACTGGTGACTGTTTACCTGTTAAAAGCAGAGGTTACAGGATGTCAGATCATGCAAGAACCCACATAAAGGAAGAGGTCAACAAGATGCTTGATCTCGGGGTAAAAGAGCCATCTACCAGTCCATGGTCTAGTCCAGTTGTGCTAGGATCCAGAGTTGAGATTCTGTGTGGACTATAGAGCTCTTAATGCAGTCAGAAAGACTGATACCCATCCTTTACCAAGGACAGATGAACTGGTGGACAAACTTGGTTCAGCCAAGTACCCCAGTACATTTGATCTCAGGTCAGGCTATTGGCAAATAACCCTGACAGACCATGCCAACGAGAAAACTGCATTCTCCATCCCAGTAGGCTTCTACCAGTTTAAGGTAATGCCTTTTGGACTAAAGAATGCACCTGCAGCATTCCAAAGGATGGTTAATCAAGTTCTGAATGGGATGGAGGACTTCTGCATGGCATACTTGGATGACATTGCAGTTTTCAGTCCTACTTGGAAAGGGCATGTTGACCACTTAGGATATATTTTGCAGGCTCTTGAGCAGGCCCATCTGACCATAAAAGCAAATAAGTGTCAAAATGGTCAGAGTAAAGTGGTCTACCTTGGACATGAGGTAGGCGAAGGTGAAATCAGGCCATTGCCTAGCAAGGTACATGCTGTACAAACTGGGCCCCCCTACTACTCAAACCCAAGTGAGAGCCTTCCTAGGCCTCAATGATTACTATAGGAACTTCATAGAGAAATATGGGACCATAGCTTCTCAATTGAATATAGTCACCTCACCCAAATTTCCCAAAAAGGTCAGAAGGAATGAGGAGTGCACTCAAGCCTTTGAAGGACTTAAGAAAACCCTTTGTCAAGCTCCAGTCTTAAGAGCTCCTGACTACAACCAAACCTTCATTGTGCAAATAGATGCTTCCAATACAGGTATAGGTGCAGTTCTGAGTCAGAGGGATGAGAAAGGTAGAGAACACCCCATTTGCTTCATCAGCAGGAAGCCGAAGGAACCAGAAACAAGGTGGGCAACCATTGAAAGAGAATGTTTTGCTATTGTGTGGTCACTGAAGAAGTTTAGGCCATCCTAGTACTTTTATGATTAAGACTGACCACCAGCCCTTGGGATGGTTGATGCAAATGAAAGGGGAAAATCCTAAACTATTGAGATGGTCAATCAGCCTGCAATGGATTGATTTCATCATTGAACAAAGGCAAGGGTGTAACCACCAAAATGCTGATGGTCTCTCCAGGATGTTTGACCGACTGGAGTAAGGAGATTCATTCAGGAGTGGATTAAATCCTCCTGTCCGTTAGTCTGGGGGGTGCGGGTGTTAGGGAGAATTCTCATAAATGTGCTAATTTCCCTTACCTTTTGAGACCTCCAGCAACATTCCTGGATTTCTAGGACTTTCATTTTTAGCTGGAAAGAGTGTGAGCCTTTTTTCCCACTCTTTCATGTATTTTGATGTGTGTTTTACTTTTGTGTTCTTTGGATATGGAGTTTTAGACAACTCCATAGGCATCATCTTTTCTTGTGTGTCACACAGCACCCTCAGTGCAGTGGTAGAGGGATGTCTCTCAGACTTCCCAAGGTTTAAATACCTTCCTGGGACTGACTACTGTCTCCCAGTGAATGTAAAGTTAAATTGACTTTGCTAGTCTTTTTAAATTGCTAGTCCCAGCACACACTGCCTTACAGCGGAGTTCTGGAGGGAATACCTAGTATTCCCTAAGTCTAGAAAACTCATGTAGCACCCGCATGCTACCCTTTCCTCTCAGAATGGCTGGTGGCAGTGGTATTACCATGATTTTCCCAACCGCAACCCAGTTAAACGCTCTGTTAGCTAAAATCCACCAGGCATCTGAGCACCCTCTGTAAAAACAGGTTCCGATTGACTTTTTTCGCCCTATCTTTTTGGAAAGGTCGTTCTAGTGTTTGTCTCTGCGTGGAATGAATGGGAGAAAAACTCTTTAAAAGGCAGGTCTCTGGGAATTGGAAGGCAGAGTCGACCACTGGAATGAAAGAACGAGCTGAAGGAAGACGACTGCTGCAACTCCTGGACTGTTGTTTCGCCCAGTGAAGCCTTGCTGCAGGTCCAAATAGCCAGCCTGAAACTCCCTCGACAGAGAAGCACCCTTTTAGGACGACTTCTTCCCTTGAGCTGGTGGGAACATCCAACTCGCAAGCCACCTGGAAACCATCTCCATATTGGTCGAATTTTCTTCAGAGTGCTGTTGAAATCCGGAGAGCCAGTGAGAAGAATACCAGCTTGTGGACTTTAAGGCACTCACACCTTAAATCCACGTTTTGCCAAGCTTGTGGATCCATCCCCGTGCAGTGCAGGAACCTCCCAATGTCCTCCCTCTTGTCCCCATGACTGAGGCCCAGGAACAGCGAGATCTGCAGGAACTGCCAGGAACAATTGGCTCAGCTACAGCTTTTCTTCATTACCAAGGTACTGTACAAACATGGTTGAGAAATCCTCTCCGCCGCAGTAAAAGTTTGTGAAACATTCCCAATTTTGGAGTCTTGTTCGCTCCTAATCCGACATATAACTCTTTTTCGTGCACGCTACTTCTAAGAACATTGGCAAAGACTACCAGAACTTTGCTATCCTATCCAAGACACTGATCCGTTGACTTTGGTCCAGGCCTAGTGAATTGAAATGCCTCTTGTAGTGAACTGAAACTATTTGCCCTGCCTGGGAAAGTATTTGTGTTTAATTCTTATAATTTGTGTCTTTTACTCCCATTCAAAGTTACTGAAGTGCCATTTTGCTCCCACTCTGGGGTGCCTAACTTGTTCAGAAACTTATTGGTTTGGTACTGGAGTGTATTATAGTGTGATATTGAGCTGATTATTGGTAGTGGAATGTTTTCTAAAGGACTGTGTAAATAAATTAATATTGTTTTACCAAGACATCTTGAGTAAGTGTTTGTTTGAACCACTGTGATTGCACGTCCTTTGTGCAACATCCTGTACTGCTCACATCCCTCTTGAGATAAGCCTGGCTGCTCAGCCCTGCTACTACAAAACTGTGTAGTGCATGTAATTCTGCCTAACAGTTTTGTATTCACAGAACTATTTTCTTGAATACTCTGATAGGTGAATTTCGTAGAGCTATCAGAATTATCCGTTGGTGATATCTTCCTTTTCTAAGTTCTTTGCAGTTTTGTTTTATTGTGTGCTTTCTCCATATTTTTAGCTTCTTTTTCTTCTTCTTAAATTGTCACACAAACTCCTTCATCTGTGAACATAAAAATGATAATCATATTACACTACTGTATTTTGGCACTCTTGTTTTAATAAAGAATTTTTATGAACTATTGGATGTTTTGTACATATATTTGCAACATAAATCCATGGAAAATCACATTTAATAAGAAAGTAACAGCATCAAATAACATACGAAAGAGCAGATTAACAATGTTCCTAAACTGCCATTTGGATGTCTGCCATTACAGTCAGGGGGTAAATCTGGGATGGTCTCATAGCCAAAATAAAACCTTTCCATATTGGTAATGGTAATGATAATGGTAATGTTTATTTATAAAGCGCCTATACACAAGCAAGCACTCAAGGAGAGTGGGAACGTGGGGAAAAACAACAGTCGCTCAGAGCCCTTGAAATTCTGAGACGATAATATTCTGCAAAAGCAGGAAAAGTTTATATGATACATGTAACAGTTGAAACACAGCAAATAGGCCTGACGGCGATTCTGCAGTTTAACCAAGTGCAATTAAGGGTTGAAGACAAGGGAGAACAAAGAGACGATCTTCAGGCATGGCGCATTCAAATCGTGCAAGTGCACAGCCGGTCAAGGGAAGGGGAGGTCCAAGTGGACCCACCGACTGGGGTAAGTGCAGAGAGAGCCACTCTCTTGGGTTATTTCTCAAGTGCAGTGAGGGTGGGCGGGGTGCCGGGCCCTAAGGCAAGTGCGAGAGAGGACGGGCGGGGGTGCCTGGGACCTGTATATGCACTATATGATCCCCAAGTTCTATGCTTCTGCCATCAGCACAATTCTTCCAAAAAACATTTAATCTATCTATTTTACTACTGCTCTAGAAATAACATGAATATGAAAACTTCTATCCATCTGGACGCTTCAACGATTTCACCATCATTAGATTTGCCACACTTGCCACCGGTCACCTACTTCATCTCTTTCAAACCTCTGCACTCTACAGCAGACACCCCAGAGCACGGCCCTAATTTCTGCAAAGCAATTTGTGCAGCTACCGACCAAGGCTCAGCCACCCCATTAAAGCCAGTCTGCAGGTGGAAATCACACATTTCTCAAACTCTGCCTGGGAAGTCGTTCTTTTTCATTACAAAGAACCTGGATCTGGACTCGGTCCTCGCTGGATCTGCAAGCTTATGGGCCACCTCACTTTCAAAGAAGGCCCTAAAACCTGACGTTTTCTGCCCTCTGTGACCATCACCAGTAATCTTTACTTCAATGCCGACATTGGGAAGAAAATCCAGACTTTAGAACCCTCATCTAGGTAGCCCCTTATCCTTTGCCACATGGAAAGGATCAACCCTCTCCTCATTGGTGCCTTGCCCCCCTTCCTAGCCCAACTGAAAGCTGACAAGCGTGATGCAACCCATCTCATCACAGAACTTACAGAAAACCACCACATCACCCCAATCTTCACAAACCTAGACTCGTTTCCCTTTTCAGCTTAATTCACCTTCGTATCCGCCTGCATCCATGGAAGGCAACGACAAGCACAATTCATCCTACCTGGCTGAAAAACTGATATCTCCAAGATTTCACAAGTCTATTTTGGGAGAGTCTTTTCTTTGTCCTAGCTACACAACTATGCCATATTCTCATGATAAGGCTCAGAATAACTGCTGATCATCTGTCCTCTGAGAAACTTAAGATTTCAAAGAACATATTTAACATTCGTTTATTTGGGTGGTAGCGCTCTTTATAAACTGCACAACAACTTAAAAAAAATGCAATAAAACATAGCATAATATAATATAACGTAACATCCTGTCAAATGACATACCATATAGTCAATACCTGTCAAATGAGGCCAGTACCAGACATACTGTATGATGTCATTATCTCTGAAATGGACACAATTGGGGATATGAGGGAAATATGTGGTATTGCATAAAAGTATCCGTCATATGAATGTACTACCTTGCATTTGATGGAATTGCCTTGTCTTCGATCGCAATACATGTCATATGATGTGAATAGGTATACATAACATGGCAATACCTGATAAATCACGGTAGCGCCTGGGAAGATCAGTAGGACGGAGCCCCTTGGGGTCCCTTTTATTTTTAAATGTCCCATCTAGAATAGCAATAAAGTCAGGTTCAAGCTGATGTATTAAGAAAATGGCTCTTGATCACTATGTTGGCTTAAGATAAAACTTTCACTCAGACCAACAAAACCATCACAGTGATACATTATAAGATGTGCCACTCGATGCAATTCAAAGGAACTTTCCAAAGCCTGGGATATAAATATCCCTTTAAAATCAGCAGTTTTGACACCCAAGAAACCTGCTACTCAAATGACTTCAAAGAACTGAAGGGGGCTCTAAAGAAAAGGCCCTATATGTCTTTTCATAGGCGTTTTTTTAAATGTATGCTCTTTTGGTTGAAATCAACCAATTACATATACATGTATATGTATATGCACATATGTGTAGGGAGTGTGGTGGGCTAGGGAGTGGATGGGTGATTTATATGGAAGGCATTGGTGGATCCCCCACATTTAAAAAAAAAATGTATCCAATTCATTTCAACAAAAGGTGCACGACCAAAATGCACACGTTAAAAAGGCAGGCTATGAAAACAGGTAGAAACACTACAACCCAGCATAATGACCCTATCTCAGCAGCAAACCGCACTCCCCCTTTCGTAAGACACCCCTCCTACACATTTGACAGAACTACTCCTGACATTATTCCAGCCCCATTCGCCAAACATAGCCGCATGCCTGCCTATAAGTTTAGTTAAACAGAAATGTTTTGAGTTTTGACTTTTTTCTGAATACTGTCAGAGAGTAATCCATTCTGAGGTGGGGTGAGAGGGTGTTCCTGAGTGCAGTGGCTTGGGCGGGGACGCTGGAACCTCCTGCTGTGGTTCATCCGAACTTAGGTGTGTGCAGCAGGCTGGCATAGGCAGTCCGGGTGGGTCTGGAAGAAGTTGGTTTGGTGATACAGTATGAGAGGTATTGGGGAGCAGTATTACTGATGCAGCTGTGGGTCTAGCCCTGTGGCCTGTGGGGGCTCAAATGGGAATGGGGAATGGTTCCTGGAATGGTGGACTTACCGGGTCCTCCAGGGTCAGAATGACCCGGTAAGTCCCTATTCCGGGAACACGGACCCGGATTGCTGTAACGGGGTAGGCATGGCGCTAATAGCACCATGGCTACCGCCTACCGTGTAATGAGGCCCATAGTCTTTTAAGTTCCCTGGGACCCGCAGGGCTGCCCTCAGGTTGCACCCATTCGACCGCTGCTGAGGCATTGTCTCTGATTCTCCTCCCCCTTCCAGCTCACCTTTAAATTGGGGAGATGCCTCATCACCTTCCGACAGGTCATCTGTGTCACTGCCTTGTATAATGGCTTCCTCTGTCCTTTGTCTTTAGGTATGCTGTGTGTGTTCACCACCCTCTCGTTGCTGTCTCTCCCGGTCTGTCCACATGTCTTCTGGTACCTTTTTTTGACCAAGAGGCGTTTCTGGCAATTGTCTCTTCCCCTCGGCTCGCTGTCACCATCGTTCCTTCAGTTGTGATTACCCTCCATGGTGTGTGGTCATAACGGGTCTCTAAATTTGACTTTGTGGGGTTTTGTAACACCAGTACCTGGGCGCCAATCTTGTGCTTGGATTGTCTCGCCTTTCTTCCGATGCTCATGTGTTTAGTTGCTGCTACTCTCTTGGCTTGTATGCGTTTGCTGTCGAGATTATCCACACTCCTGTTGGGGTGATGTGGCATGGATTAATTTACTATAGTTCCATACATGAGGTCTGCAGGGGGTATGCTTGTGGAGCTGTGAGGAGTCACTGTGTAATTTCATAGAAATTGGTACAGGTCGACTCGCCATGGACCATGGACTGTTCTTGGCTCTGGATATGCTTGGGACTTTGTTGAGCATCCTCATGAATCTCTCCACGTCCCTGTCCGCTTGCAGCCACCTGGGTGTGATGTGGTGGTACTGGATGTGTAGGTCGTCCATGTATTTCTTTAGCTCCATCCCTTGGAAGGATAATCCATTGTTGCTTCTGAAGTACCTTGGCATCCGTGTGTGGAGAGTTATTCTACCGCTGTTGAGGGGTGTGCAGTCATAACATCGAAAAAAAAAGTCGACTAATGTATTTTTTATTTATATTTATTTTTTGGGTCCCGCATGTAAAAAGAAAAGGTAAAAGCAAAAAAAAAAAAAAAAAAAGGGGGCTTGGGGGGGAACCCCCTCATTTCCCAAAAAAAAACGTAATAAAAAAGAAATTCGACTTTTTTTTTTTCAACATTAATTTTTCGATTTTTTGACTTTCGACATTTTGGTTTTCGATTTTATGACTATAAACCCAGTTGAGGGTATTAGCTCCTCCTCTGCGTAACGTGACTAGTCATCAATAGCCACCAGTAGATATGTCCCTTCCTGTACCATGCAAAAGTCAATGCTGAGGGCTTCCCAAATAGATGATCCTCGCTCGGCTGACTCGATTGTTTCAGGATTTGGCAGTGCCCTGTTATTTGGCATGGGTGCAAGATGCGATGGTGTCTTTCACTTTAGCATCTATTTGGGGGAACCACACTCGATGTTGTATCCTGGCCTTTGTTCTGACCATTACTTGATGTCCTTCATGAGCAAGTGTGACAATCCTATCTTGTAAACTGATGGGGATTACTATACGTGCGCCCCTCAGGATCAGTCCCTCGCTGGTGACTGACAGTGTCTGTCATACCGGGAACATCCCAGTGAGGAAGTCCTTTGCCGTTGGTGTGCGACGGAGGCATTACTTCCATTCGCCTGGCATTATTGTGTTCTTCACAATGTCACTGGTGAGGATGAGGATGTCGTCGCTGACATTTAGCACTCCCGGAATTCCTTGGATTACCTCTTGTATGGCTTGTTGGAACACCTCCGCTGCTGACGATATTCCAAAACGTAATCTCTTATACCGCCTCAGGCACAGGTGAGTCGAAAATGTTATGTATCTCGAATCACGGTGCAGCTTCATGGTAGCCAGCATTGAGGTCTAGCTTCGAGAAGACTTTTGACCCTGTGAGGTCTGTGATTATTTCATCTAGCGTGGGGTTGATGTTCAATTCCCTTTTTATAGCTGTGTTGGGTAGGCACCTGTCTATACAGATCCTCACTTTTCCTGGTTGTTTGGATTTTTTCGTGACAACCATCGGGGATACCGATGGTGTTGGGCCGGTCACTTGTTCAATTATGCCGGCCTTCTCCAGTTCCTGTAGTTCTTTTGCCACTAGGTCCTGCATGTGGCGTACTGCACGTGGCTGAACTGTAGGGTCAATATGTACCTTCATCAGCTTGCCTTTCAAACATCCTATGCCTTGGAGAATACTTTGGTGTTTAGCGAGCAGGTTAGTGATGTCTGTAGAGTCAGTGATGTCGCAGATAAATCTTATGAGTCCTAGTTCCTCAGCTGACTCCCAACTGAGCAGGCATTCAATGCCTGCATCGACTACATAGATCTTTGATTGAATTGTCCTTTCACCTCTGTTCAGTACAGTTCTGAAACGCCCCACCACCGGACGTGGCATCTTTCTGCCGTAGGCAAACAGTAGGGTCTCTGTGTGTTTGAGTTCCGGCGGTGGACTCAATCGTTCGAACATGTCAGCATCATGTTCACAAATGCCCCTGTGTCAATCATCATCATTGTTTCCTGGACCTGTATATTGATGAGGTACTTGGGTCTCCTCTTTATCTTTTTTGGTGTGATACTTCCTTGTTCCAATGTTGAGATGAGGTGTAACCTGCCTCTTATCATTGTTCGTCCCGCTTTCACAGCTGTTGTTGCTACTTCACGCTCGTTCCCGGATTCGTCTGTTGAAGTGTTGTCCCTGGTTACCACCAAGTGTGTGTCAGCTTGTTTCTTCTTCTTGGGAAGAGGTTTCGGCAGTTGCAGTTGAGTGCATTGGGGCAGGCCTGATGATCTACGGACGTGGCCGTAGTGGTCCTTTCTGCCGCATACTCTGCACGTGGTCCTTGTGCTGGGCTATTTGTTTTCCTTGGCATGCTCCTACACACCATTCACAATCGGTCGGCCTCAGGATTCTTGGATGCCACTGTGGCGTATTGTGGTTTTCGCTGCTTTCGTACCTTGGTGATTGACGGTTTGTGATTTGTGCTATCGTTGCTGTCATTGTGCAAGTTGTAATTTTTGTAGGTACCCATTTGCGCAGCTCTTGCTTGTGACAGCTCCCTCTGGCGTCCATTTTCCAGTATTCTCGACAGGGTGATTAATTTTTAACCCAGCACTATTCTTCGCAGCTTTTCTGAGCTCATCCCTTTAATTATTTGGCACCTTATTTCCTTTTCGATGTTATCGAATTCGCAGAATAGTGCTAGTTGTCTGAGTCTTGTGTGGTATGCATCAAGTGTTTCTTCTTCCATTTGTACTGTAGTGCATACGTTGAATGTTTTGTAATCAGGGTTTAATTGTGGTATAAAGTATGCCGTCAGAGGGTCTTTTGCCAGTTGATATACATCTTCGGCATCGCCCACAGCCAAAGAGTTAAAGATGTGTAGCACATCGTCACCTTCATTGAGCAGAAGGTGTGAACTCAATTTTCTTGGTGTTGTGACATCCTTACAATTCATTGGCATCTAAAATGTTTGAATCCAGATTATCCAGCGGGCCCCACTGATGATGGATCTATGTATGGGTCGAAAGGTCCTAGCTCTCCTGTGGCACCTCCGTGGTTTCGAAGTAGAAGGGACACACTCCTCTGTGTTTCCAAAAATGTCTGTACTGTTTTCATTCAGCAGGATGAGAATGTGGTGCCAGTTTGTTAATTTTGCGTGCTTGTCGCCAATGTAAAGTCCCTGGCCGGTGCTGCCGGCAGGGAGTGGGTAGTGCTGGGCCCGGCCTTTAGGCCTCTTGGTGCACAGCACAGAGGTAGTGAACACGCATCACTCCAGTTGCTTGATCAATCTCCAAACGGCCAGCCTTTCGACAGGTCGGGTTCTTTATTGCGCCTCACGTCACTTTGCATGCGGGACATGAGGCGGATGAAACAGACGTGTCATTAAAAAAATAAACTATGTTGAAATCTTTACATCACTCCACAACACGGTGCAACAACACACAGACAGTACTTCCTCAAATATAAACAGCAGCTATAAATACCGGAAACACCCACCTGGAGCAATGTCAACATGTCCGTAGAAAACAACCTGTGCGAGTAACAGCACAACACTACAGATCTATTAACGAAGTGTTACAAGGCAGCGCATGCCTCACAAATATTCCAGAGCCATTTTGCCTTCAGGAATTATAACAGAGTGTCAGCTCTCTGCGCTGTACGCACACTGAATGACCTGTGACACTCTCACGCAAGGAGGCGTTCTTGGGTTCTTTTCTCCCGTGTCCTCTTTGGCAAAATGAACCATTCGTCGAATCCAAACTGCTAGAGACTTTCCAGAGATTGCCATGTCCCACTGGACAGGTGTGACATCACCAGTCACTGCAAGACCAGAGAACCCAACAGAGCTCCTGAGAGCCAACGGTCACCCCCAGTCCACCTGTCAGGCACATTCTGTTACTCTGGTGCCCGGGTGTAATGAAGGCAGCTATGCATGCTGTTTCACACCACACCCACTCATACTGCCGTATGAATAGGCTCTCCGGACAGGCTCACCCTATTGCCCTGGATGTATTCTCAGAGCCTCAGTCCAGGCACAAGCCTACCAGCAGCTTGTCTAGCTGTTCAGTGCCTCGTAACACACCCTGGGTGGTCTTTTGGTGCCTCCCAGCACCTTCTGTCCAGGCACCCACAATGTCTCCAGCCAGCAGCCTCACTGGCTTTTCTCTGGTGCCTCTTTACTCACCCTGGCGGGTGGAATAACTCCTTTGGGGGGCAGTGGGCCTCCCTCTTCTTCATCTCCCTCTGCTTTCATCCTGATTGTGCCGCCCAGCTTGCGCTGCCACTATTATTGATTGTATCTGCTCAGTTAGTACAATATTGATTACTCCTGCCTAGATTGTACCACACTACCTGTTTTGCTAGACACACCATCTGTACCTGCACAGAGCTCCCAGCCCCATACCTTATGCTCAATGCGCACCCTAGCTTTTATCCACACCATTGGGCTCTCCCTCACACACAAATACAACCCCTTCCAACACGCAGGGATATGTGCACGCACTTGTGCCAACCCACACTTGCCACCACCACATACACCTCCTCCTCGGCACCTTAACTTTCCTCTTGGCCACCCATCGACTCACTTGCACCATGCCTCCCACCAATGCATATGTATCACCACTATCTCTCCAGCTTCAGACCCCCACATCCTCCAATAAGGACTCCTTACCTAGCCACTACACCACCATACGTGAAGGTCATATCCTTCTACACTCAAGGCTCTCTAGGCTTAGAGCTCGCTCTGATCCAAACCGGCTGCCCAGCACCCCTCTCACTATGCACTCTAGAAATCTCTGACTAAGCTCCTGCACCCACATCACAGCATCTCACCCACAGCACAAACTAGCCCACACACCGCCCCTCCCGGCTCCCCCCACCCAGCAACCCCCTTGCTCACCACCCTCAACACTACCTCCCTTCTCCACAGCCCGAGATTAACCACTCCCACATGCTCTGCCACCAACTCTCGTCGCACACCCTCCGGAAAAAATCTCACCTCTCACCCTGCCCTCAAATATGCCCTGATCAATGCTTGCTCTCCCCCTGTGCATGCACTAGAGATCAGTGACCTCATCACCTCCCTGGACCTCGACATACTGCCCATTACGGAAACCGGGCTCCATGAAGCTTCAGGCCCAGCCATCTCTCTTGCTCTCCCGCAAAGATACACCATTCTGAGACAGGACCATAAGACATCCAAAGGTGGAGACAGGAGCTCTTATTTCAAAGGAGACTCTTCCCATTAGACTCTGCAACCAACACTGGGAAGACAAGGCAGACCTCCTCATCACCAAACGAACGTTATCTCCCAACTGTACCATAAACATTCTGATCACATACAGACCACCTGTTACACCCCAAGACTTCCAAAGGCACCTCCTTCAAATCATAGGAAACAATCTAAAGAGATCCACTAAAACCATCCTTCTCTGTAACCTCAACCTTGGCTTGCATGACCCAAAGGACAAAGCAGCCTCCTCATTTGCCAAAGAGCTCTCTGACCTAGGGTTCCTCCATAAAGTCACAGAGCCAACTCATTGCAAAGGACACTCCATTGACTGGATTGCTGACCACAACTGCTCAACTGCCATCTCCAATATCTCAGCCCACCCCTGGACAGACCACCACTGCATACAATTCACCATTCCTACCAGTCCCCCCCACCAAAGTGCTATCAGAATTTAAAAATATTTCATCCACTTACAAAAAAGCCATCTCTAAAGCCAAATCTGAATCCTTCAACCTTAGAATCTCCTCAGCCAACTCCAATTCTAAGGAAATGTTCTCAATCTTCAAAGATCTCATCACCCCGTCATCAAGCCCAAACAAAATATCCAAAGATGAAGCATGATGTTCTAGTATCTAAACTGCTCTCCTCAACAAAATCAAGATTCTTCAAGAAAGAATTCTATCACAGTGCAATGCTCTACCCAAACAGGACAGCCTGCCCACGCCCATCTCCCCCACTCGCATCCTGACACCCCTCTATTCTCATTCAGAGATGTCACAGAACAGGAAGTAGTAGATCTCCTCCAATACATCAAACCCTCCACCTGTAAAGGAGACATCTGCCCTCCCTCCATCATCAAAGAATGCGTCAACGCACTAACTCCGATTATCACAGCATTCATTAATGCCTCCTTCGCCACAGGAATTGTAACTCAAAGCTTAAAAGAAGCCTGGTTCCGTCCCCTCATAAAGAAACCTTACATTGACCCTGCATGCCCCAACAACTACCGCTGCATCACCACAGTCCCCTTCCTCCTCAAAATTCTAGACAGAGCTGCCCACACCCAAATCCATCTTTACCTGGAATCCAATGCCATCCCAGGCAAAAGACAATCAGGTTTCCGCAAAGGCCACGACACAGAAACCGCCCTCCGAGATCTCAAAAACCAAATCACTAACATAATGGATAAGGGCTAACTAGCCCTCCTACTTCTCCTAGATCTCTACGCTGCATTTGATCTCGTTGACTACAACATCTTGACCTCCCATCACTCCAACGCAGCCCACGTCTCTAAAAAGCAACCTCATGGATAACTTCCTTCTTAGATGGCAGAGCTATGAAGGTCTATTCCGATCAGGCTAGTGCAGCTCCCAACACCATCCACTGCAGTGTGCCCCAGGGATCCTCTACTGCACCTACCCTTTACAACCTATTTACGAAGGCACTTTTTGACAAACAGGACTCACTCGGCATAGCATACAAAAGTTGGATGGCTGTCAATGGTCACTGCTTAAATGGGGTCAAAACGGAGATCATACTCCTAGGCCCCAAGGAAATACTTCCAAAACCTAACAAAAAACATCACAGCCTTACCATCGACAACACCAACATACCCGTGTCCACGTTCGTAAAGACCCTTGGAGTCTACCTTGACTCAACCCTCTCGATGAGTCGACAGGTCAGCGCCATTGCCTCTGCCTCTGCCCACACCACCAAACTTATAAATAACCTTTTCTAACCCCCCAAAACTGTCTCTCCATTGCCCGTGCCATGATAGGAGCGAAATTGGACTACAGTAATGACCTCCTTGCAGGCACTTCAGCCAAAAACCTTAACAGGTTCTAAATTGTGCAAAACAATGCCCTCCGCGCAGCCCTTAGCATCCCCGAAAGAGTTCATATCACACAAGCTAGGGCGAGCAGCCCACTGGCTCCCAGTCAAGGAAAGGGTCAACTTTAAGATCCAAACCCTCACTGCCCTTTCCTACTTTTTGGACACCATCTCCAGAGACACCTCTACACTCTAAAAGAAGTCACCACGCCAACCAACTCCGTGTTCCCCACATAAAAACAGCAAAAGCCTGAGGCATAGGTTTCCCTCACATAGCTCCCTAACTGAGGAATGCTCTTCCAAACGCACTCAGAGCAGAACCATCCGTATCCACCTTTCGCAAAACCCTCAAAACCACTCTGTTCAAATAGCTCCATCTGCCTATTCAGCATAGCATGTAACTAAGTTTTTTGCATCCTCTTTAACCATTACGCTTTTTCCTCTGTAACCAGCAAGTTTACTTGTAACAGCGCCACAATGCCCTAGGGCTTCTGTGTGCTTTATACATGTTAATAAATAATAAATATAATAATACTCCTTCTTTCTGCACCCCCGTAGAAGTCAAACATCTTCTTCTGTTTCTCCAAAGGCACCTGGTTCCTATCCACACCAAGACCAGCTCATCACCAGTTGTTACAAAGATGAACTCTCTGGAGGAAGCAAGTACGTTTCACAAGCTTCTTTATTCAGTTTCTTCACAGATAGGGTTTTACCAGGAGATAAGCTTAAAAGGAGCTAGAGCAGGGCTCCAGGGAATTCACTGGCTCCCACCAACCAGTCTACATACTTTCAACTCCTGGGCTGAAACACTCAGTCAACCACCAACATTCCAGACCCTCAGACAACATTCTCTCCATGAAATCACTTAGACCATGCATGCAGGAAGCAGGAAATAAATAGGAAGACCAGTCATAACAAACAGAGAGGAGAAAAGAGATTGAGAATGAAGAGATCAAGGAGGGGAGTAAAAAGAGACACGAGGGCAAAGATAAGACGGAGCAAGACCATAAAGATATTTAAAGACAAAGCAAAGACAATTAAATTAAAAGTAAGCTACAAATCGAAAGAAAGCATAGAAGCAGAATGAAAATTACAAGAGTAACAAATGAACAAAAAGGCAGCTGAAAAAGAAGACGAATAGCAGAGATGAAGACAGAGTGCAGAGGGGTAAGATGAGACTTCCGAAGACCTAATAAAAGAACAATGGTTTGGTGGGGCAGGAATCCTCTTAGGCCTAGGCTGGGTGCTTACGGGCGTTTGTTTACGTAATCCAGCCTTTGACTAGCCTTCTCATCCTCAGCTGCAGTTACTGTGTCCGGTTAATAGAGAGTGTCTTGTGAATCATAGGTCAAAATAGGGGTTTATGGTCTAGTTAACAGATCTGATTTCCAGGTCTACACTTTTTTTCTTGCGTGTTTAGGGGCTAACTTCCTGCTGTCATATTGCTGCTTTAAACGTGCTTGAAAATTAGACATTTAAAGCACAACATCATAATGAAACCTCAGCATGAAATAACATTACCTAACCAGCTAGTATAAAAGAAAACCAACATCATATTCTCCCTCTCCCCCCCAAAAGGAGTGACTGAGTAGATGCAGTACCACTCAGTTAGATTCTAGTTAACATGAATTTAGCTTTGGGAAAATAACACATTGATCCCATCAGAACAAGACATTATACAACATGTTTCTACAGATTAAAATATGACATGGTGCAGCATAACATAACACAGCATAGCATACCACTTCAGAACAGGGCAGGCCGTAGATAATATATAATAGATAATAAAGCTCAGTGCAGGCACATAGCAAAACATGTCATCGCTAGGCATCTCGAAACAAATAATGATGCTGCCCAACAGCACAGTAAAGGAAGCATGTCACACAAATGCACACAAACACACTCAAACACATGCACACGTATGCAGGCGCACGGACACGCTTTCTGCTTCAGACTCATGGATTTGATGTCTTCTGTTGCTCTTGGGGTTGACTGGTTCCAGGATGTAAATGGCTGCTCTCTCTTTTGTAGGCCAATGCCCTGGATCTTCAAAGGCATGGGACTACACCCCCCCCCATCCACACCCCTACACCCTTTCTTCACTCTGCCCTGGGCCAAATTACTGTTTCCTTTCAAAAAGAGGTGCCATTCCTCCTTTAGTTAAGACATTTTATCTCTCTTGGCCAGAGGAAGGAAGATGTGGGTCCTTTTTGGTGGGAGAGTGATGGATCATCCTTTGAAACAGCTGGTGGCTTCCATAAATGCAGTTTCCTTTTAGTTTATTTACATAGTTATTTATTTATTTTACTTGACCAAACCCTAGGCTTGTGCTTCTTGGCAAAGTGCTTAAGGACAAAACGCATATCATTGGCTCAGCAGTGGTCACACTTTGAGCATTCCACATTGTCATGGTGAACCTGGGCATGTTAAAGCCCTATCAAGAAAGCAAAACAGCAAGTAACCTTTCACTTAAACTTCTGGACAGAGTGCTTAAGGACACAGAGCATGTCATTGGATCCGCTTTGGGCAGCATTTTTGAGTCTTCCACATTGTCACAGTGAACCTGAGCATGTTGAAGCCCTAACAAGAAAATACAGAGTTCACATGGTTGAAGGCCGCAAATAAAACACCCATGACTTCACTCATGTACAGCTATCTATATGAAAGGACTTGAGCCTTGTGCACTGGAAAATCCAAACCAAATTGGAGGCCTCCTCAGCCCTCCCACTGCCTTTCTGTCTCAGGACAAGGGTGGAATTAGAATGCAGAACCTGCCCTCTGTCTCATACAAGTATAAGCAGGAGGAGGAGAGAAGGGTGCCTCATGACTGCTGATCTTCTTTCTCCAACATGATGATGGTGACTGAAGCCCACACTGAAGAGAATATCACCGCTATGGCACAGGTACGTTCTTAAAAAGAAATAAGAAATGTGTGTATTTGTATGGGTGTATGTGTGTTTAAGAAAGGGTTTATTTTTAATGGGTGCATGTGTGTGTGAGTGACAAAGTGTTTCTTTACGAGTAAGTGTTCCGGTGGGGGCTGTGTGAATGGTGAAGTTAACCTGTGTGGACATGTGACTACTTCTGGGCATGCGGTTGCAAGTGGGAAGGCTGAGGATGGCATTGGTGCAGGCCAATACCAAGGTAAGGTAACATTTTCTTGGTGGCTGCATACAGTGCACACAGTCAGCAAGAATATGTTTGTTAAACAATAATCATATAGTGCCTCCTTGTTATGGATATTGGCCTGAGCCCATTCGCGTTACGCAGAAAACCGTGTTCGCAAAGTTCCGATTTCGGGTTAACTTCGGTGCCATTTTACGACTCATCCACCATTCTGATTTCAACTCATGTTCCATGTTCTAAAATGGTGGACTCTGTTTTCGACTTGCAGTCGTGCCGAACGACATTTGAGTTTCGTTAATCTTTAGGTTGACCGAGCGCCGACTGTTTAACCTATGTAAAGAAACCTTGCGCTTCATATGAACTGTTATTTAAGTGTTGTCTGCACTCACAAGCCTCATCCTTGCATAAACACCGAAACAATGGAGAGTAAACTTTGATCGTATACTTTAGCTGAACTGCATTGTAATGACTCTTGGAATAAGGCTTACCATGGATCCGAGAACCTACAGCACCATTGTATTTTCATAGACATGTAAACTTGTTTAATCCCTTGTATAATATTGTAACATCTGTCATGTGAACTAGGCACAAACTCTAGCCCGCGACTTATTAACTTGGAGAGAAGCTGGACCATATTGCTAAAATGGTATAAATATGTCTGTGTTTAGATGTCCAGCACGCTCACTCCTCACTGTGTCTGCTGGTACACACTGTGAAGTGTTGGGAGCCAGATAGCTATCTGTTTTGCTTTGTAAACTGTACAGTAATAAAAGATACTTGTATCTTTTCAGCTCGTGATTGGTGTATTTCATTTGTGGTACTAAGCCTCGATATTTCTTTGGTCTTTCAGATGGTGCCCGAATAGGGATCCTCAAGATTGATGCCACCTCGTTGAAGAGAAGATGCGGCCATCTGACCGGGATCGGACGGTGAGCAAAAAGGGGGCCCCTTTGTATGAGATGCGACAACTCGACAGTACTACACCTTACGATCCCTGGACGGTGAGCACACAGTTCGAGAGGGCATCTTAACGATGGTCCACATATCGAGGCGGGCAGTTTTGCCGAAATCACCAACCACAAGGGTCCTTTGCCCTTTGTAATCCGATCGAACCGCCTCAGTCCTTTGTAATTAGGTGAGTCGTGCCCCGATTCCTGAGTATCCTGATATTTGGTTGCAGTTTTGTCCTCATGAGCACTATCGACGCCAGGTAACACCAGTGATCTGTCATGCTTGGGAAATTGTCTGCCTGTTTCAGGGGTTTATTCTGCAGAGACAGACAATCTTTGGAATTTGGCTGATCGGCCCCACAGGAGGGTTCGCCGGCATGTACTATGTACTGTAAGTACGGCATTGGTAGTTTAATATTCAACTATATTTGGCACAGACAAACTAGACATGCCTCCGAATTACAGTGGCCAATTCATGGTAGTTTTGAGACTGCCCGTATAGAGTATTTAGAGTCTATGGGGGTCATTCCGAGGTTGGAGGTAAGAAACGGTCCTTAACGGCATGGCATAAATAGCGTGTCCGTGCAGTCATTAGTCCGCTAATAGAGGACTATTACAACTTTGCAGGCATGAGCTTTGCGCCATGCCAGTAAGGGCATTACTGTCATGCCATTAAAGGCACGAAAAATGCTCTTAGCGGCATCATGCATAGTGCAGATAGCACTACCGGCATGAACCAATGTGGCATTAGCGGTGACCGCTATTAGTGGTCAACACTAATAATGGTCACTGTAAATAAGCAAAACCAGAAGTAGCGTTATCGCACAGGAACGGGAAGGAGCACAGCGGCCGTCTTTAAAAACACAATCCATTGCCAACCTCACCACACAGGACCTGTGGGACTCTGCTGTTTGTCAGAAAACCTTCTCCAAACACACCACTATGCCCAAGGCCCTTAAGAAGGGAGATGGCAGCCAGCGCAAAGAGAGATTCAATGAGGATGAGCTGGAGATGCTAGCCGGGACACTGCAGGAGCATGCTGGGATTGTCTTTGCCAACAGCATGAAGAGGGAGGCCATCTTGGAAAAAAAAGGAGATCTGGGCACTTGTGGTACAGAATATTAGTGCTGTTGGAAACACCCCACGCACCACCAAAGACTGCCGTAAGCGCTGGGACGACTTGCGACTCAGAGTAAGAAATATACTCTCAGTCAATGGCAACACGAGGCGGTCCCAGCTCACCCATCAAGCTGACCCCATGGGAGTACATCTGCGCCAGCATGATCGGAATGGAGGGGATAGAAGGTGTTAGCGAGATGGAGTGTGGTGCCACAACATCAGACGATGGAGGTGAGTGTCCTAAGAAAAACCTGTAATGCCGAGTCTGATGAAAGTCAACCAATATGTCAGTCCAAAGAGTCAAGCCATGGTCCAACACACACACACACTCCCAGCAAACTAGGCGGATGCATCACAGACACATGCTGATGCCTGCAGCAAGGCAATGCCGTACCTGACACATACCACACAAAGATGTAAATGCCATAAGTCACACAGCATGCAGGCCCCAACAAATATGCATGTCAGATAGCATAGCTCTTGGCCAACATGAGTGACCCCGACATATGCCTGCATAACCCACCCATGTATCAAACAACGTGCTCATCCAAACTCATATGCCCATTACCCTCAATTGTGTGGATGATCAATTGTCCAAATGTATGTATGATGCCTATCAAAACATCACTCATTCCGTCCCTCTCTTTGACCCCCACAGGCTCTGACCATTACAGCGATGGGAAGGATGCAACCCCCGCAAAGACCACACCCTGGAAGAGGTCCGGGGATGACGCCAACCACCCTTCGACCTCGAAGGGACAACCCAGGGGCCGCTGTGCACCGCCAGGCAAGACCCCCCATGTTGCCAGCACACCGGTGCCGCCAAGGGCCGTAGAGGCCAAAGCACCAAAACCCATTGGCAAGCCTGAGGAATCAGGTGAGGCACCACACTCTGCAGAGTCAAGTTTGGCTGGGGAGGTGGCAGCCACAGCACCCCAGGCTGTGGAGGACCCACAGGATGAGGTATGGGTGCCTCTTGAGGACGATGCATCAGAAGTGCTCCGCACGCCCAGTCCACCAGCATCCCCCCAAATATCATTCCTTGAAACTGACCACGCCAACACCCCGGAGCAGTCTGGGCAGGAGCAAATGGAAGGGCACTTCAGTCCCATATTGCCAAGTATTGAGGCTGGGCAGGCTGAGCAGGACAGCCAGGAACCATCAACCTCCACAGGTGCACCCGCAGGTCCACAGCGTTCAGAACAACTGACTGCCCTAGTGCAGCAGTTCGTTGAGGACAACACACTGGCTAGGAAAGAGTGGCGGGAGAACATCGCCTCTCTAGGCAGGTCCATCTCGGAGAACACCGCCTCCATGTCCAAAATATTTGCCAAAAAAACTAGCCGCCTTTGCGAGGAGGTCTCTGCCCTCCGCCAGGTACTAGGCCGCATAGCCGATGCCATGGAGGCAGAGCGTCTGGCTACCCAATTCGAACAGGCGGCCACACCGTCATGCTCTAGCTCGACCCAGATGAGCCCGCTCTGCAGGTCAGCATGCACCCTGCACCGGCAAGACATGCTGCCACCTGGTCCAGGGAGTGCGAATTGACAGTCTGGACAGCCTCATGTAGGCAATTGAGACTTGACGGGACATGTGTGGGGGAGTTGTGGGGGAGGGGGGTGAGGGTGTGTGGGGGAGTTGTGGGGGGAGGGGGGTCAGGGTGTGTGGGGGAGTTGTGGGGGCTGGGGGAGGGAGGTCAGGGTGTGTGGGGGAGTTGTGGGGTTATCATTGTTATATTTAATACACCCATTGTGTCAAAAGCAAGACCTGAGTGGACATTCATCATTGCGCATGTGTCATTTATTCATATACAGTGCATAGTGTGCATGTACCCACACACCCAGTGGCCTCTGTCAGAATATCAGGTCACCCTCTGCAGACATGTCTGTCAGTAATATTGTGCAATCACTGACTGAAGCACAGCACGTCCCTCCTGTGCATCTGCACCACATTGATGTGCAGCCCCTTCTTCTTCATCCCCTTCATCATCACCAGGTGGTAGCAGTTCAATGTCAGGGGTCAGGGGCACGTTGCGTTAGATAAACATGTTGGGCAGCATAACACATGCCATGATGGTCTTGGCCACCTTCTCATGCCTGTAGAGGAGTGCCACACCTGACGGCCTAAGGCAGCAAAACCATGCCTTCAACAGGCCAAAGGTCTGGTCAATGACCACACAGGTAAGGGTGTGGGAACGATTGTAGTCCTCCTCATGCCTGTTCTGTGTGTTTCAGATAGGGGTGATGAGCCACGGCATCAAACTATAGCCACTGTCACCTGCATGGGAGGCATTAAAAGCTATATGTCAGTCGATTGATGATGGACAGCTGTATTAGTCACACATGTTGGCAGATTATCATTGGTCACATGCATATGTTCCTGGTTATATGGATGCCATTTTTAGGCCCTCAATGAGTCCTGTGCCATGGAATAATGGTGTGGGTTGAAGATTCAAGATGATACACGGTGTGCTCTGCCGTATTGTAGCTCATGCATTGTGCACGCATACAGCTGTGTTTGTGTAAATTTAGTGATGTGTTGTGTTGTGTAGGATTTTCTGATGGGGAGCGTTGGCAGAAGCTCTGCAATGTTAGGCATTCTGCGCTGATTTTACCCATGGTGACATGCAGCTTTCCTGTGGTTGATCCGGGATATCGGGCACAACAATGTGTGATGATCTTGCTTGCGTCGCAATCCATCGGCACCAGTTTGTAGTGGTATAGTTTGCGATTGCGGTAAACCACCTCCATGGCATGGAGGCCACCTTTTGTTTCAAGAATCTCCTGGGGAGTCCGTGGTAGGGATATGTATTCCGTTGTGTGCTTGAGGAGGGCATCCGGCACTTGATTCAGGATGCAAGTGAATGAGGGTGATGATATGCCATGCATGTACCACACTGTGTGCTAGTAGGTGGCTGTGGAAAGGAAGTGGAGCACCAACACTACCTTCATTAGAGGGGGGATGGCGGTGCGTATTTCAATGAGGCTGACAATCGTGTAACATGTCCACAATGGTGTTGATGGTGTCCCAGTCCACACGGTACAGGGTGTGGTTGTGCTGCGGGTTTGGGTTGGAGGGACTGGCTCTGATGTTTGGGATTGGGGGCTGCATGCGTGGTTATGCTGGCTGCACTGGTGGGGCATGCTGGGCCTGTCTCACCCTCCTTCTCCTGCTGCATCTCCTGTGTGGTGCCTGCTGTTGGTGTTGGTGTTGTTGCTGGTGTTGCAATGCATGCATGTCCTCCAGCTGAAGTGTTGATGCTACTATTCGATTGATCTTGGTGTGGAAAGGGGTGTGGTGTGTGGGTGTGCTCCTTTTGGTCAAGCCCTGACTCCATTGCCTCTACCTGTGCTGATGGTGTGCACCTGTGGCAGTTGGGAACACTGCACTTGACATTTTACGGTTGGTCGCAGATGCCGGAATTTACGGCATGCCGTAAACCACTTTTAACGCCTTCATGATGCCAGTATTTGCATGTCCGCTTCACTTGTGATCTCTGCCAGTTTACGGCATGCCGCTATTGCCAGTATGGTGGCCCGCGTGCCCGCACCTATGCCGCTACTAGAGGCACTATTATTTACAATGCCGCTAATAGTGGTTTGGCTGGTTGGAATAGCCCGGAGCGGTAAACGTTACCAGCATCGTTTATCTCTTAACTTCAACCTCGGAATGACCCCCTATATTGTTAAAGAAAAAGCTAGGCCTGCAGCATTTGACGTAATTCAGAATTGGAAAAAATAAGCTATGCAGCAACTTAAGAGTAAAGAGAAGCATGCACGTCGTCATATGTCTAATTCAGAAAAGGCATTATTGTATGATCAACAAAAACAGTCAGAGTCTGTTAGAAACATGGATAGGGCTTTCCAACTTGGTGTACAGAAAATATATCTGTCTATAGATTTTCATGTCTCAGGTGAACTAATTGATAAACTTTTAAATGAACGTAGGACTGGTGCCACTGCGCCACCTCCTTATGTACCTCTTCCTGTTGTTTTACCTCTTCCCGCTGTTGCACCTCCTCCCATAGCTGTCCCTGTTCTTTCTATTGTTCCTCCGCCGTCAGCTGTTGCTCCTCTTCCTATTGTTGCTTCTCCTTCTGTATCTCTACCTTTACTGACTATTACTGTTTCTGTGATTCCGTCTTTGTTGCCAGCGGTAGTGTCTCCATTACCTGTTGTACAGGATTTGTCTGCTCTCTCTTTCCCAAGCAGTTGTGCTCCGCTTGTAGCAAATGAAGGGGCGAGTGCTGAATCACAAGTAGTAACTTGTAGTACAGTTTCCAAAGATAAGAAGAGAGAATCATATGAATGGGCTAAGAAATGTATAGAGAAAGGTGAAAAATCAGTTGTCTTAGCTACACTTCTTGATCTAGAAAGTATTCCTGAACAGAATGTTTTTAATGAGGGGATGGGAATACACTTGGCTGTAATGTGGAATAATTCGATGCACACGGATGTCCCACAAAGGTTAAGGGATTTGAATGTCTTAGCTTATTCAAGGGACACTGCAGAGAAAGTAAATGAGCACGTCGAGAGGGGTTTTGAGTTTAGGAGAGAGTTACAACGATTACAGAATGATGAAGTGGATGGTGATAGATTGGACGTCTTGTATGTGCAAAAACGGCTCCTTCCTACTTGTAAAGCAACGAGTGAAGAGACGCAAATTTGCACAAGTAATGCTCTTAGATGGATTTCGGATGTGTCGATATCTCCCATAGAAGTATATGATACGTTTAGTCAGTATACTCCAGAAATGCAGAAGAAAGTGTTACAGGTAATGGTAGAATACCTGCAGGATGAGTGTATGAAGAAAAAGATTTGTTGTCCCGCAGATTTGATGATTATTTATAAGAGAGCATTTGCACCCGATACTGCTTCGACTACTTTAGCGCTCTATCTAGCCCTATTGCTTAACAAACATTCAGAGTTGCCTACTTCTCAGTTGCCTATGAGAGAGGTTCCTCCGACATTTGTTCCTAAAGTTGAGATTCCAGCTAATATTTCAACAGGCGCAGCAGCCACTACTATTGAAGCTCACTATGTATCACAATTTGTTCATGTCCCGTTCTCCAGACAGGAAGTGAACAGAATTAGGCAGTCAATTCCAGACATTAGGAAAAATCCAACAGCGTTTTATAAAGAAATAGAATCTGTCTTGCACTTGTCAGTTTTCACCTTGGGTGATATAGACTTGTTCTTCCCTGTGATCCTACCTGCTGATTTATGGAAACAGATTAGGACTCTAGATGATCAAACTGGGTTGGGTGACATCTGGGTTAACTTGGTGAGGTTAGATGGAGAAAGGAAAGCTGGTGAGAGACCACAGCAGGTTATACTGACATTGCCAGACAGAATAGTAACAACATTAAAGACTCTGGTCCCAAGAGAAGGATTGTTTGGGACAAACGCACTACTTGTACCCAAGGGAAATCTGAAGGTGCTACCGAATTCTTTAATTGGTTCGAACAAGTATTTTCCGATTTTAGCAGACAGGATTTAAGCACCGAGTCAGGGAAACAGTTGTTTGTGGAATACATTTGTGCACGGATTGTTGCCTGATTCCAATCACATATCATGACTTTCTTAAGTTCTTGGCAAGCTAAATCGCAGTCTGAAGTATTACATATGGCTCAGTATTATGAAAATAGAGTCAATAATGAAAAAAGAGAGGATTGAAAAGAAAAAGGGATTGTTGCAACAGATAGTTGGAGGAATCAGAGGTGGGAGTACACAGTTTAGAGGCCAGTTTGTTCCACAAAGTAATACACAGTTGGGTCCTGTACACATGAACCAATGTGCCTATTGCAGACAATAAGGTCATTGGCAAGCCCAATACCGGATCCTTCAGCAGAGCTCCAATAACACATATGGTATCATGGGTAGACGATCCACAGGCTGCCCTGGGGTAGGGGGTCCCTGGTAGAAGACAGTTCGCTCAAAATCCACAGTCATTCTCACAAGACAATCAGCAACCTAGTATAGATAGTAGAAATATTTTTGATAATCCTTCAACTGCCTATCTTTCAGAGGATCTTTTCTTTGATGATATATTGTTTCATTAGGACAGCCCGTAGCAGGGTCTGGAACCAGTGCCTATTCCCGTCGATCCGAAAGGGCCCTTCGTTGAGATGAAAGTGGGGACTAGGAAGCATCTATTTTTGATAGATACAGGAGCACAGAAGTGTTCCATTGATCATTCACGGGTTGCAGATATTCCACTGTCAGGGCGGAATAACATTTCTGTTGGGTTTTCTGGCACGCCAGTGGTTAGTCCGGTTTCTCAGCCGGTACCGATTTTACTGGGGCCATTCACAGATCACTTCCCATTTCTTCTAATGACGAATTGTAGTGAGAATTTGTTGGGGTTGAATCTGTTGAAGGAATTAAATGCGATAATTCATTGTTCTTTGGATGTAGTATGTTTGATGATTTCACCCCAGCAATCTTCTGCCTCACAATTTTTGACAAGACCTTTACCGTCTAAATTTAGTAAAGTTCTGGCATGTTTATGGGCGGTTGATGACAATGATTTCGGCATTTTGCAAATTGAACCTGTTAAAATTGTTTGGAAACCAGAAGCTAAGTTGCCACGTATTCCACAATATAAGATTTCAGTTGATGGTGAGCAAGCTTTTAAAAGCATAGTTTCTGATTTTGTTCATCGTGGAGTGATTGAGGAAATTGCAGGAAGTTTGTGCAATAGCGCGATTTTACCAGTGTATAAGAAAGGGGATAATGTGATTCCTTTCCGTTTTTTTTATTGATTTGTGTGCTATCAATAAGATTGTTGCTCCATAATTCCCAATTGTGCCTCATGTAACCACAATATTAACGATGATTACAGCTTCTGCTACTCATGTCTGTGTGGTGGATCTTAAGAATGCCTTCTTTAGTATTCCCGTACACATGGATAGTAGATATTTTTCGTGTTCAGTCTAGAGGGACGCTCGTTTACATTCACTCGTGTACCACAAGGGTACACGGAGGGTCCGAGCATTTACAGTAGAGCTTTGAAAGAGCAGCGCGATACACTTGAGTTGCCTTCCACTTGTACATTGTTGCAGTACGTTGACAATCTTCTTTTAGCTGCAGACTCAGAAGTTGCTTGCTAGGCTATCTCCTGTCAAAGGATGGAAGAAGATTGACACCTGAATGGATAAAAAGCATCTCTAGCATGTCTGTCCCAAATACACAGAAAGAAGTCAGAGCCTGGATGGGGATGGCTTCTTACTGTAGACAGTGGATCCCTAATTTTTCACTAGTGATAAAACCAATGTTGGCATTGACAAAGAATGTCATTTCTTTGCCATTACCGTGGAGTTTGGAACACCAGAAAGCTTTTGATCTGCTCAAGGCTGCACTGTGTTCTGCACCAGTTTTGGGCACCCCAAATTATGACAATGCCTTTGTGTTATAGGTGCATGGATGTGATGGATGTGCTTTGGCTTTGTGCTTTGGCTGTGTTAACGCAGGAACATGGGGGGAAGAATAGACCGAGCAGTTATTTTTCCTCACGCTTGATCCTGTTGCATGCGCTTTGCTGATATGTTTGAGAGATGTCGCTGCTGCGTCCGTAAAACAATGTGAGGGTATGGTTTTAGGTCACTCTTTAACCATGATGGTACCCCATTCCGTAGACATTCAATTAAACAGAACGCAAACGCAACCCCTTACTTCCGCACATTTAACAAGATACAAACTGATTATATTTGCTCCATATATCAAAATTAAGAGGTGTTGCGTTTTGAATCCGGGTGAATTATTGCCTCTTCTTGTGGATTCAAGTGATGGCACCCCCACAGTCCTCCCCAACTAATCACCTCCGAAATGCCCTCACAGCAATCTCACCTTATATTCTTGAAAGATGAGCTCTCCATCCCACGTGGATTTGCAGGGGCACGTCGATTCCAGTTACTTCACGGGTTTGAAGGCTCCGGAGAGATCCAGAGAGTATTGACTCTGAGGTTCCTGGTGAGCACCAGTAAGTATTAAGTTCATAGAGTTCAATATGTCCGATGTTCACTCTTGTTCCCCCCTTCCTTTCTTGTCTTGCAGCTGGCTCGTGAAAAGATGCTCTTGTGGAGAGCTGGTGGCGCTCAGGTAAGAGTCTGTATTACCCGGTGCTGTCCGGTAAATGTTGCACGAGGAAAACGTGTTGTTTTGTCTCTCTTTACAGATGCGGCACGTGAAAATATGGAGAGTCACAAAAGGATGCCTCCGGTGGTAAATCAGGTAAGTCTATGGTGGTAAGAATTATATTTGTTGGTTCCCTCGGCTCACCTTGTGGTTTTCTTTTGTCTCCTAGGTGCCGAAGTTCGGTGAAGAAATGATGGAGGCAGCACCGACCCGAAGGATGCTGTGAAGACTGGTGAGTATGGCACGGCGCTGCAGCTGGAGGTGCGGTGCATGCAGAAATGATGTTCTTTACAGGTCCGAAGACAAGATGGATCCAGAATCAGGTGTGGAATAGAAATAAGTTTGTTTTCTAACCTTGTCCCTTTCTTTTCTCTTTGTTTTAGGTGCTCCGGATTCGAGGGGGGCGTGGCAGAAGACTGGATGCAGGCTGCAGGCATGGTGAGTGTTACGCTGCTGGATGCAGAATAACGCGAAGCGTGTGTTGCTGGTCGGGTGTGGTTTAAATAGCCTCAAAAGTAGTCCCAGGTAAGAAGTCCCTAGAACCACACCCGAGTAAAAAATAGTCCCTGCAGAAAAATAGTCCCTTTCAGGGTTCATGTTGGATTGGAGTCATTTGCAGCATGGTCTGCCTGAGTTAAGTAATGACTATGAGCCTGGCGCCTAAGGCACCAGGACTGATTCCTACTATGAGCCTGGCGCCTAAGGCGCCAGGACTGAACCCAGATAGCCCGTAGCTGGGGCTGCTGAGGTTTTATTAAATGTCTAGATGCCTGCTCCCGGGGCTGATGGGCTTGGTCCGGATGCCTGGGGGTAGGCATCATGACAGCACTCCCCCCCAAGGCCCCTCCTAAACTTGTTCTTCCCCTGGGCCCTGGTTTGTCTGGGAATTTCAGATGGAATCTTTACAACAACCGAGGTGCATGGACGTGGTCACTAGGCTCCCATGACCTTTATTGTGCTCCGTAGCCCTTCCAATCGATTAAATAAAAAAGTTTTGATTTAACCATCTTGGAGTCTAGGATATTTTTTACCTCGAATTCAGGTTCTCCATCTATCAAGATGGGGTCGTGTGGTATGGTTAATCTTGTTCCTTGTTGAACTGGTTTTAAATGTCAAACATGAAAGACAGGATGAATGCGCATATTAGAGGGTAATTCCAATTTGACGGCTACCGGGTTGATAATGGCCTTAATAGTGTAAGGTCCCAAATATCTAGGGTTAAAAGTCTGAGTTCCCTTTAGAGGTATGTGTTTTGTAGCCAGTCAAACTTGATCCCCAATCTGGTATTGTGGAGTTTCACTTCTATGTTGATCAGCATTTTTCTTATATTTCTCTTTTGCTTGTTTCAAATGTTCTGTTGCCTCTTTAAAGGCTTGTGTAATAGTAGAATGCAAATGACTAACTGCAGGCATTTCTAAATGCTAAGGCGAATCTAGTTCTGAGGTTCGAGGGTGATGTCCATATATGGTATAAAAGGGGCTTTGTCCGGTTCCTGAATGTACAGAGTTATTGTATGCATACTCGGAAATCCATAAAATATCTTTCCAATTACTTTCGGTCTGGTGTAGCATGCAACGTAGGTACTGTTCAAGGGTCTGGTTGGTCCTCTCCGTCTGACCATCGGTCTGGGGATGGTGACTGGTTGAGAACCTGACGTCGATTTGCGCCAGTTGACAACATTTCTTCCAAAAATGTGAAATGAATTGACTACCTCGGTCAGAGACCAATACGGAAGGAAATCCGTGTATTCGAACAATGTTTTCGAGGAACTCCTTGGCCAGAATTGAAGCAGAAGGTAATCCCTTTAGAGGAATAAAGTGGGCCATCTTGGAAAAAAGATCCACAATAACTAGAATGGTGTTAAATCCATTACATGGAGGTAGATCTGTAATAAAGTCCAACGATAAGGTGTGCCATGGTGTAGGTGGAATATCCAAAGGTTGTAAGAGTCCAGCTGTTTTTTTCTTCTGACTTTTGTTTTGGGCGCAAATGCCACAAGACATTACAAATGACTTTACATCTTTTCGCCAGGTGGGCCACCAGAAGTGTCTCTTAATTTTAGCTTCAGTTTTTGCGATACCTGGGTGTCCTTCCATCAGGGTGTCATGATAATTGGAGATGACTAGTTCTTGTAGTTCCTTGTGTGGTAGAAATAGTCGCCCTTGATAATAAGGTAGGTCATTGATGACTGAGTAGTCCGGGCCTTTCTTCACCCAGTCCTGCAGGGCTGTTGGATCGAAGAGTTGTTGGATCTTTACTTGAATATCCTCTAGTGTCTGTAGAGTGGTTATGCCAAGAATTCTTTGTTCTGAAATTATAGGCACTGGTTCCGGGTGCGCATATGCTTCTCCCATCCCTATTCGGCATAAGGCATCTGCCTTGCCATTTTTACAACCTGGTCGATAAGTGATCACGAAATCGAACTTGGCAAAGAACAATGCCAATCGAAGTTGACGCGACGATTGGGCATTGGCTGTTTTGAAATACTGCAAGTTCCGGTGATCGGTGATTACCGTAATGGTATGCCTGGCACTGAGAAGATAATGCCGCCAAGCCGTGAAGGCGGATTTGATGGCTAATAATTCTTTATCGGTAACCGCATTGTTTAACTCAGGTGCCAAGAATTTTCTGGACCAAAATGCAACTGGGTGAAGTTGACCGGTTTCCGGATCCTTCTGGGACAGGTCAGCTCCCATGGCTAAACTGGATGCATCAGTTTCAACTATGTATGGAAGCTCGGGGCGTGGATGCTTTAAGACAGGTGCAGACGTGAATTTCGCTTTCAGCTCTTGGAAGGCCTTTTCAGCTTCTTTGGTCCACAAGAAGCGTTTGTTTTTTCGCAAATGTGCTGAGATAGGGTGTACAACATGTGAGAAATCCGGAATTAATCTGCGGTAGAAATTAGCAAATCCGAGCATGCTTTGTACCCCTTTAACTGAACTGGGTGATGGCCACTTGAGGATTGTGTCCACCTTTCGAGAGTCCATTCGGACTCCTTTTGGAGTCAGGATAAATCCAAGGAATTCAACTTCCGTAGCATGAAAAATGCATTTTTCCAATTTTGCATATAACTTGTGCTGGCATAGTTTCTCAAGGACTGCACGAACGTGCTTCACATGGTCTGATTCTGAAGAGGAGTACACTAGAATATCTTGTATGTATACAACAACACAGACGTCAATGAGTTCACGAAGGACATCGTTCATAAAATACTGGGAGGCTGCTGGTGCATTGCACAACTCGAAGGGCATCACCTGGTATTCGAATAACCCGTACTTAGTGCGAAAAGCAGTCTTCCATTCGTCGCATTTCTTTACACGTACCAGATGATATGCCCCTCGGAGATCTAATTTAGTGTAGATGCAAGCCTCCTTTACTTGGTCTAGTAATTCGGGGATCAGAGGCAATGGGTATCGGTTCTTAATCGTGATCTGATTTAATGCGCGGTAGTCTATGCACGTTCTGAGGTCACCTTCCTTTTTAGGCACGAAGGACAAAGCTGAAGATGGAGGGGACTTGGATGGACGAATGAAGCCATTAGCAAGGTATTGGTCCAAGTATTGTCGTAGGTGAAGGTTTTCGGGTTCTGTAAGGGCGTAGATCCTACTACAAGGAAGTTGTGCAACGGGTAGGAGATCGATTTGACAATCGTATGATCTGTGAGGTGGTAGGGTGCTTGCCTGTTCCTTTTGGAAAACATCCTGGAATTCTTGATATTCCTGAGGTAACTCCACGACTGAAGTAGCGACTGTGGCCAGGCCTTGGCTCAAGGGTTTTTTTGGGTAACAAGTATGTGCACAATCCGGGAAGGTTATTCTCTTCTCTCGCCAATCAATACAAGGATTATGTGTTTCCAACCAAGGTATCCCCAGTATTATTTGGAACTGCGGGGCTTTGATTAAATCAAACACAATAGTCTCTCGATGCCCATCCTGACCCAATAGTGTCATCTCTGCGGTGGAATGAGTTACAGGCCCAGAGGCAATTTCAGTTCCATCGACTGTGGTGATGACATCCAAAGTGGTCTTTTTGCAGAGAGATAGATTCATCCTAGAAGCCAACTCGTGGTCCACATAGTTTCCTATGGCCCGCTATCAATGTATGCCCTCACTGCGTGCATACGTGATGGCTGCCTTGGATCTATAAGGACCATTGGTATGATGAAGTGCGAGGTCTGAGTATACTTCTTCAAGCTCGGCAAGCAGACCTCTACGCTTGTCGGGCGTGGTCGTTTCCCGAATCAGGCTCTTTGATTTTTATCAGAAACTCTGACTACTTTTTTAGATGTTTTTATAGGGCAATCCCGTAGAAAATGTCCTGTGGCCCCACAGTACAGACACAATTGCATCTGCCATCTTCTTTCTCTTTCCTTTTGAGTTAAGGGTCCCTTAACCCCCCCGATCTGCATCGGTTCTGATACATCTGTTCCTTTGAGGTTAACATTAGGTTTATTCAATACACGATTCTGGAACTTTGAACTTAGCTCGATCAGCCTTTCTATTCTGAAGTCGGTGGTCTAACTGGACCACTAAGTCTATATATTCTGCACAATCCCGAGGTGGGTTCACAACTTGGGCCAAAACGTCTTTGGCTTCACCCCGAAGTCCACGATGAAATAATGTAATTCGTTTTACCTCTGGCCATCCGGTTTCCACCACTAACCTATTGAAAGTGGCGATATAGGTTAGTAGTGTCGGGCTGATTATCCCAGGGTCGGCTGAGCTGTCCGCGGACCTCCGGGCTGGGAGGCCCCAACTCCTCCCGTGCTTCCCAAAAATGAGTATGAGACACACACAAGGAGCAAGGTGGTTCTGCTGTTTATTATAACAACGGCAGGGATGGGACTAGGATCGTACGCGTCCGTCCAGACTCTCGAACTTAGTGGGGCTCGCAGCACGCTACTTGCGTCACCTGGGAAAGTTAGCAAAAAACCTACTGCCACATCGGATTGGTTCCCCGAGTGGTAGGGTTAGTATAGGATACATATAGAGAAGAATATTAGTGGTTAAGGATGAGTCAGGTGGTATACTTGGGCTGTCCCTTCTATTAGATACTTGAAAATTGTTACACTAAGACCCCTGATGATTGGCTAATGTTAGTGGCGTCAGTGATGAGTCCCTCCATGTTCTGATTGGTCCTCGCGCAAGCCCCCAAGCCTGGGCCCATCGTCGTTCCCAGCTCGCGGTGTACCTGTCACTAGCAACAATGCGTAACTATGTGTTTGTGCAGACAATGTACGGGTCTGCTCATAGGCTTGTGAGCAGGCCATTCCCATCGCCGTAGGTGTCCATCTTGCCATTTCGCTGTTGCAACCTGTGTCCCAGACGTGGGACCCAGGCGACTTCTGTCTCGTGGGTCTGGCACCTTGTCAGATCGGCTTGGTCACGTGTGGAGAGACCGTAGCTAGAGCGGAATTCTGCACATTTAAAGTTGTATTTCGCTTCTGTGTGCTTGGCTTTGTTTACAGGTGTGACCTTGGCGCCGGCTGGTAGCATACGAGTTGCAACATCGCGCCCTTGGCTACGAGCTCTCGCTGGGCTCGTTCTGCATGATCAGCACTTGTACTCTTGCTCATACAGTGTTCATGGCGGCTCTTACTTGCGGCCTACTTGGGCCTAGTTCATGGGTGGGGATGCATAATCCATGGTACCTATGTCGCGGTTTGACATGGCGTCATAAGCAATATTATGTCTACATTATATTCTCATCACGATGCGAGAGGTGGGAGAAGCGTCAGCAAGCGTATACGCGAGTCCTTCAGGCGTCTTGCGTTTCTGCATTACTATAAAGGGGCCTATGTGGAAAATAACAAAGATGCGCGTCAGTGGGTGTATCCATCACCTACGTCATAGCACTGAATATGTTCTTCGTGTAGGCTGGTGCGTGAGTGACCGGTGTGCATGGTGGCACGTGTGTTCTTGGCAGTTGGCTAGGTCGTTGTGGCATCTCTAATGATGTGGGTGCTCGTTGCTTATGTCTTAGTCGAGTTCATCCATGCCGCAGGTGTCGGCTTGAGTGAGACAGGTTGGTGGGCATATCCTTATGTTCTTGAACCAGGGTATTTTGTCATCTGGTAGATAGGCGAACTCATCTTTTGGTGGGTGCCTGGGCCGCGATCCTCTAGGCCATGGTCGCGATGAGATTGGGGGGAGCTTGTTCTCCCATTCTCCCACTTCAGTCCCCCATCTGGTCGACTTGTCGACCACAAACATATCCTTTTCTTTATCTTCTCTTACTCTCCATATTTTAGTTATTCCACCCAAGTGTCCATAGTGGTTGACATGGTCTTCAAATGACCAGTACATATAAACACAGCTTCCTCCTGGTTTGCAGTATACCCAATTTCCAACATAGCTCCTCGGGTTTCTTGGGTTCTCCGACTTTACAGATGGTGGGTCCAAGTGGTTGGTGATGATCTGTTTGCGCAGTTTCTCTCTTTCCTTTATTATCACGTCCGTGTGCTGGTCATCATCAGTTGGCATCAAGGGGTGCATTCCAACCATTTCGATCATTTCGTCTGTAGTGTGTGCCTTCCTGGCCTTCCAGAACCTTATTACAATCAACACTGCTGCAGCCAATATTATGCATCCAACTATCACTTTCAGCCCGTCTGACAGCCATGATGGCATCCATGACCACAACAATGAAAACCAGCTAGTATGCTTCTTCACTCCTTTACTTTCTTCCATCATTTTGGAGTGCATCTGGGCCAGTTGTGATACTGCTTCAGTAAGTGTTCCATTATCTGCATCGTTAGCAGGAATAAATGTGCAGCATGATTGTCCTATTTTTGCACAAACTCCTCCTTCCATGGCCATGAGAAGATCCAATACATATCTGTTCTGTAGTGCTACCATTCGTACTGCTCGCAGCTCCTCTTTTATGGCGTTGAATCCGTTTACTGTTGAATTAATCGTCATCATTAGTTCCCATCGGGTGATCTGAAGCCATTTTGCATTTGCGTATGCTTGTAGTCCTGGGTGTATTATTGACGCAAAGAACATTGCAGCCCTGCTGAATAATCTTTGTTCAGGTGGGATGGAGGTGAGTGCTGTTTCCGACCTTCCCCACAGGTAGTTTCCTGTCAGGGGTTCTCCTTGTCTTTTCATTCTTGTTAGGATGTTATTGTTGTTGTTGTTGTTCTCTCCCTCTTGTGATTGTACGGACCTTCTCTTTCTCTTGTTTCCTTCGTCCATTTTGGGGGAATTAGCCATGTTCACATGTTTTTTGGGCACCACTAGTGATGGTACATTGATGTGTACCATGGTGCATATACCATTCCACAACGGAGGCAGGGTGTGGTATGCCTTATCTCCGCAGGCCCAATAGTGATCCATTATTACTGCCGTTCCAGCACCCCCCTCTGGTAGTTCTAACACGCTTCCGCAGTTTGTGTTGTATCCCACCTCCACGTCTCCTTTGTGTTGGTAGCATAGCTTGGGTGCCGTCAACGGTAGTATGCTTATTGGCTCTTCATCCTTCTCCATCCATGTCAGCATCGGTACATATTTACCCCATGTGGTCCAGCATCTGTCGTTGTGTTCCTGTATGGTGGTAATATTTTCTCTTGTTATCATGTTGCTCCCAACCACTCCTACTTCCCATTCATTGTTCATGTATATCTTCCTTGTTATTGTTATCAGTGGCCTTTCCCAACATCCCTGTACACCAGGAACTTCAGTGGCGTACCAATCACATGGCAGGTATTCTAGCGTTACTTTCTTCGTTTCTCCTTTATCAGGGCCACTCATCATGTATCTGAATGCCTCAGCGTGTAAGCTGCTCTTATGGTAGCTCAAATACGACTTGAGGAAGTTGTTTTTGTATGGGTATGTGTCGCTTGTCTCCCACTGCATCCTCACCACCGTTCCTTGGAATCGTCCTCTCGTTTGGAATAGTGCCAGATATACTATACATTGCGCTGTCTTTTCCTGTATTTCTGTGGCAACGAATGTCCTTGAAGCGCTCATGGCGTATGGGATCAATGAGCACATATAACAGCTATCTTCTGTTGTCTGCTTACCAATTTGTGTCATGTGCTGGTACCATATGTTGTTTGAGACGTGTGCTGAATCTGTTATGTAATTATCGATACCTTTGTTGTCAGTATATGTGCTGCGTGTAACTCTACTTCCCTTACCCTTAGGGTTGCTAGTACCACCTGACGTCATACCTGTTGCAGCCGTAGGAGGGGGTATGTTAGTTTTGGGTGCAGCCATAATATTGATAGCATAATTTTTCTGCCATACAGAGGCAGCCAACAGACCAGTGATGACCAACACTCCTATCATTTTTATTACAAGAGCTAGTCTCACCGGCATTTTGCTCTTACCTTGCTGCAGTCTGGCAGCTTATTCTTGCGACGTTAAAGGTGCCCGCCTGAAAATTCTCAATATGCTGGTTATTATTGTTAGCTGTTGTTATTAAGCTCTCCCTATCAAGTAATCGTTCAGTGCCCAGGCGAAGAGCTGTTCCCACGCTAATCTTAGAGATCTATCTCTTAGAGCCGGTAAGTGCTCGTGAAGATGGGGAAATGATTGTTCTATGGCCAAAACAAATGTGGTGTAATATACGCGTACCATTCTTCTTTTTAGGTACTTTGGCCTTCTTATATGATATACAAATTGGTGTGATAGGGCTTCAGGGGTGTTATCATCCGTGGGCAGCATCTACTCCTGGGCAGAGCACACTGTTAGTTACTTTATTTTCTAAATAGTACAATTATATTTGGTACCTGCATGTGCGAGAGAAAAATAGAGAAAACAAACAAGTGTTTTATGTGTGTGTAACATCCAAGTTTGTTATACAATGTCCTTCAATCGGTGGTGGCCTTGGAGGGGAGGGGGCTCGGGTTTGATTGGGCAGAAGTTTGCTTACTTTGTGATCTCGTGAGCATGGGGTGGGCTGTGAGCAAGCGTCCAATGTCTATGGCAGTGGTTGTGTCTGGGGAATCTGGGGGGTTGTCAAGTGTAGTGACACTATTGTCCTCAGCTGTGGTCGATGTATCCTTCTCTGTAGCCGACGCTGTTGATGTCGTTGTTCTTCCAATGGCCCTGTCGTTAACGCTAGGGCGGGTCTGGAGTTTGTAGATCTTTACGTCGTGTAGGTGATTCCAGGCGCGCTTATCCTGCAGTTTCACTGCTCTGGGAGCCACCTCCTCTACCAAGTGTGGTCCGGTAAAGCGTGGGCCGTTCCACTTTCTATTAAAGTTGCAGAGAATCACATGGTCACCTTCAGCAATAGTGCATAGTCCTTTCTTTTCCAGTTCCTTGCTGGTGTCTTTTTGTTGAGGACTCTTCGACCCGCCCCACGTGCGCTCGAGCTGTTGAGATACAAAGGCAACACTAGTAATCAAAGAAGACACATATTGATACATTTCGTCACCAAGAACAGTTGCAGTGTTTTCATAGTCCATAAATGCTCTTGATGTTGGCGTTAGAGGAAGGTGCATTTGACGTCTTGTCACCACCTCGTGGGGAGTGAGGTGGTGATCAGACCCTGGCCTATTCCTCGGCTCAAACAGAGCCAGCGGAAGGCAGTACAACCAGCTCTTCTTAGTTGTCTGCTGAGTTTTTGCGATCTCTTTTTTCAATAGGCCATTCAGGCGTTCACATACACTGTTGGCCTGCGGGTGGTATGCACAGCACATGCAAGGATGTGATGTGTTGAAACATTTCATTAGCAAAGTGTGGGCCGTTGTCCGACCGCAGTACTTCGCAAACACCCCACCTGGGGAAAACCTCTCTCACTAAAAATGTAGCTGCTCTGAACGCATCCGCGTGTGAGCAGGGTCCGGCCTCGATCCACCTGGAGAATGGACATACCACTACAATCATATACCTATGTCCTTGACATACATTGATCATGTCAACGTAGTCAATGTGAAGGTGTAGGAAGGGTCGCTCGGGCCGGGGTATAGTACTTTTTATCACTTGCAGCGTGTGACCGGCTGTAAACTGTTGGCATGTGAGGCAGTTGCTGATGAAATTGGTGACATGAGAATTTAACTCGGGGCAGAACCAATCTTCCCTAATTCGTGGTGCAATCACTTCCTTTCCTGTATGTGCTGGATGATGGAGCTGGGCCAGAGCGGTATTCAACAGTGCCAATGGCATGACCACTTTCCGGTATTATTTTGACACCACAGTGCGTCTGTTGGGGACATCGTACAACCTCTTTTTACCCATAGTTCCTTTTCTGTCATTGGTGCGGTTGCCTGTAATTCCATTATCTGTGTTACAGGGAGATGAGTGTACCCTTCCTTCATCATCATCTGTCTTGCTATTCCCCTCCCTCTCCCTCTTTCTGATTCTGGGGGGTTCCATAGTTCGCCAAAGTATGCCGCATGCTTGGCATGCGCGTCTGCTGTTTGGTTTCCTTTCGAGATATAGTCATCTCCATTAGTGTGTGCCGGGCATTTAACCAAGGCTATCTCTTGGGGGTCATTAATTACTTCAATAATTCTGCTAGTAAGTGGGCATGTTGCACTGGGGTGCCATCAGCTCTTCTAAACCCTCTTCTCTGCCATTTTATCAGCCCTGAGTGGACTGTTGATGTGACATATGTGCTATCAGAATATATGGTAATTCTTTTGTCAACACTTTCCTTCAACGCCAAAATCAGCGCAACCAATTCCGCTGCTTGAGCCGAATAATGCTGTGGTAATTGCACGCATTTCACTGGGACATACATCAAATCTTCTGTCATTTTTACAACTGCTGCCCCAGTTCTCCTTATCCCATCACTTTGGTCTATTGTTGACGAACCATCAATGTACAAAATTTCTCCCCCTTTAAGTGCATCCTCCTCAACTTTTCTTGTGCATGAGTACGTTTCAATAGTCTGTGTGCAATCGTGTGCATAATCACCTTCCTCAACTACTTCCGCTATAAATCTGGCTGGCTTTACAGTACTGCATCTGACAATTGTCAACTCGGGTCTAGATAAGATGATCTCATAACCTGACGCCCTTTGTGTGGTTAATGTGGACTTAGGCTTATTCAAAATTGCAAATAGCGCATGCTCCACAAATAGTGTGGTGGGGCACCCCATTGTAATCGATGATGATTTCTCCACCACAAATGCAGCTGCGGCGAGACCCTGTTCACAAGGGAAATGTCCTAGCATAACAGGGTCCAAGTGACCGCTGTAGAACGCTATTGGCTTGTGTCCCATGCTAGTTTTCTGAGTCAATACTGCTTTCATTACTGCTGAGTCGCAATGTGAAAAGATGAAGAATTGCCGTTCGTAATCTGGGGTGGCTAGTACGGGAGCTGTGGATATGGCGTGTTTCAACTCATCAAACGCCTCCTTCATTTCTCTTGTCCATCCCAATGTCTTGTCCCCTTTGTGTGCTTCTCTCAATGTCTCAAGCAGGGGTCCTATGTATGAGCTGTAGTCAAAAACCCATGCTCTACAGTAGTTGCATAAGCCCAGGAACTGCTGCAGTTCCCTCACCGTTTGTGGTTGTGGCGTGTTGGATATGGCTTGTGCTCTTTGTGGTGCAATCTTTCTTCCGTGCTGGGATATTAGTTGACCAATGTATAGTACCTGTTCCTGACAGTACTGTAACTTTTCTTTGTCTACCTTGTACCCCTTTTCAGCCAACACTGTCAGCATTTTCACTGAGTCCTCTCTGCATCTTTCCTCAGTTGTACTGCAAATTATTATATCGTCAACATATTGCAGCACCGTACTTTCCAATTCAATGTTCCCTAAATCCATCTGTATTACTCTTTTGAAAATCGAGGGTGACTCGCAGTACCCTTGTGGTAACCTTGTGTGTTTCCATTTTGTGTTCCTGTATGTGAAGCTTGTCAAGTCTTGTGAATCTGGGTGCAGAGGTATTGAGAAAAAGGCATTTTTGAGGTCAATCACGGTGAACTGTGATGCCTCTTCTGGAATTCCACATAGTATTGTGGCTGGGTTTGCTGCTATGGGGTATTCTGCCTCTATAATGTGATTCAAGGGCCTGAGGTCCTGGATGAAACGCCAAGACCTTCCTTTAGCCTTGCGCACTGGGTACACGGCCGTGTTACATGGTGATTCTGATGGTACCAATATGCCATTATTTATCAGGGCGTTACGGTTTCGTATATTCCCTCATCTGCCTCTTTTGAAAGCGGGTATTGCTTCACTCTAGGTAGTATTGCACCCTTTTTCAGCTTTATTTTTACTCCTCCGATACTCTTTATACAGCCCACGTCATAGGGACTGGTGGTCCATAGTGATGCTGGAACCTTAGCCATATCTTCCTCGTAAAATGGTACTGGGGTAGATGCGGGTGCCTCGAGTACCATGGCCATTTTCTGTGCCACTTGCTTGTATGTCACTCTTAGCTTGATATCTACATTCATCATAAATACCATCTCTCCTTCTCCTCTGTCTTCTGAAAAGAGCTCCTCATCAGACACCTGGGTGAGCCTGCATCCCTCAGCCAGGGCTATCACTGCTCTCCATGCTCTCCCTTCCCTGTCTTGAGCATGTACTGTGATGTAATCAGCAGTTGCTATGATACTCTCGATGCTCACCGAAATCACCTTCCCCTCTGGTTCACTAGCTGGTGTCTCAGGCCTGAACAAATATGCTGCTGGTCTCCTCCAAATCTTTCCTTCTATTCCTGGCATCCATGCAAATGCCATGTCTGTTCCGTACTGGAACAGTTCGCCATCCACAGGCTCAGCTCGAGCTACTGTCTGGCCACAGTACGCTTGTAGTATTTGTCGTGCAGTGAGCATGTTTATTCCTGGTGTGGAGCAAATTATGCCATTCTCCGTGAAGTAGATTGTCATATTTAACCTGCTCATTATGTCCCTTCCAAGTATATTCACTGGCGACTCCCTTGAATACAGGAGTGGGACAGACATGTCATAATCTCCTATAGATAAGGAGATGTTATCAGTAAAGGGAACCAACCCTCTAGCCCCAGAAAATCCTTGGGTGTTCATGGCCTCACCTGACTGTTTAAATCTGCCCTCCCTTATGCAAGACCTGGTTGCCCCAGTGTCAACGAGGAAGGAGATTTTTTTGTCTCCTATCGCTACCTCAATGCGTGGTTCCTCCGCACTATTAGGTGTTATCGACAGGATGGGACACACCAAGGACGTCTGTGGGCTGTCCTATTGTGGGTACAGTGACTGACCGCTTCCTGTGGAAGGGTTGTGTCCCAAGATAGTCACCCTCCCCAACTGTGTTTGTTGTAGCTGTGTAACGATGGGGGTTAATTTATGGTCCTGTATTTGAATGAGCTGTTGCACTGGTTGTACTTGGTGTTGTTGTGTTATTGCCACCTGTTGCTGCGGTGGTGAGTATGTCTGCAACTGTTGTTGTGTTGCTAATTGCTGCTGTGTGCTGCTCTGTTGTGTTCCCTGCGGTTGTTGGTAACCTTGCTGCTCCTTCATAGACCCTTGTGGTCCTTGTTCCCCCCATGCTGGTGGGGAGGGTCTCATTCTACACGTACGCGACATGTGTCCTAACATTCCACAAACCCAACATACAGGTGGTTCCCTGGTCTGCCATGGGAAACTCCCTGCATTGTCTTGGCACCTGGCTACCCATTGGGGTAGTAACTCCGAAATCCTCCCCCTTGCTGTTGTGCAGGTTGGCCATATCCCCTTCCTCTCATCGTTCCGCCCCTTCCCCTGATGTTGTTATAATATCCATTTCCCGGTAGCATATACCCTCTTCCTATGGGAGTGGTGTATGGTGGGGGTGGTGGCATCTGTTGTGTTATAAGTCGTGGTGGTTGTGGTATTGGTGCTATTTGTAGTTGTGAGGGATCCTGTGTAGCCACTACTTGCGTGGGGCTTGGTGTCATTGTTGTTGGTCGAGTTATTAGTGCTACTTCCATTGTATACTTAGTTAGTTTTTTCTGCACTAATTTTGCCTCTTCTGATTTCCTATCTTCTTCCTTTTGTTTCATCTTTTCTTGCCACATCCTACAATGGTGTACTATTGTTAATTGTATTTCCGGCCAGGCCTCAGCTTCCATCCCCACTATCTTCTTCAGTTGTTTTTGTACTGCCTCCGGAAGCCCTTGTATTAGTATGTGGTAAAGGATTGCCGGTGTCTTGTCCCATTGCTCTCTAGTTTCCATGCACCACTTCTCCTGAATTTCCTGGATATAATCAACAGGATCTTCGTTCTCACGCATCTTGCGTGACGTAATTGCTCCTATATCTGATGTGTCTGGATACTGTACCCTCAGGGCTTGCCATAATGCATGCCCGCAGTTCGCAAATGGCACCCCGTCATGTAATGTGTTCGTTATAGTAACCCCGGGGAATCCTGCCCTCTTCCAGATGTCGTCTGCCGCATCTCCTAATTGTCAGGTTCTCAATCTTGTGCAGGGGTAGCACGTACACCTATCTCCCGTTGGGTCTTGGCACCTGGCTAGGTAGACAACACAGGCCACCGCGACCCGCCGGGGAAAGAGGGTTAGGATCCGTTGAATTGGATAGGTAGGGGGTAGTTAGGGCAACCGGGTAAAGGGGAGGAAGGGTAGGAAAGGGTTATGGATAAGAAGGGATTTAGGAAAGGTCCGCCTTGATGTGTTCCGCCTGGGGCTCCTGAGATCGACGGTACTCCGCCCATGCACGCTTCCACACTCCTAACTAACTTGCCCCAAAACACTGTGACATAAAAGCAAGGTTCACCAACAGCATTTAGGACTTAACACCATAGGAAAAACGTTATGGACACGCTACAGCTTCTGACATCGATTTGGTAGTTCATCACTACCAAACCACAAGGTTTAGCATTATCATTAGCACCCAACACCTTTAGAAATAACCAAAGGAGCACTTAGCTTTGTTTGATGATACCGGGTTGCGTGCCAGGCGACTGCCAGAGTTCTTGCTGTTAGACTACGGCGGCGCAGCGGGTTCAGGCTGCTGATACAGCGGGATGCCGCTACAAGGGAATCAGAAACAAGAATGAGCTCGGGTCGCGGACTGGGCCCATCACATTGCACACACACGCTGATGAGTTCCCCCAAGAATCAACAAGGGCCGTGTTGCTTCACACGGCAACGAAATGGTTTAAGCTGGGTTACGATTCGCCCCAAGAATCTACAAAGACCGTGTTGCTTCACACGGCGACGAAATGGTTAAGCCGGAACTTTCCTCAGTCCGGCGCTCGCATTGGCTTAGAAAGTTGTGGGGGCCTTTCCCACAACGTTGCATGCACTACTGTCTTGTTCTGTGAACAAACGGTTTGCAAATAGCAAGGGAAATGCACTTATCTTGCCGGAGGCGCGGGGCCTGCAGAGATCACAGGCGGGGAATGGCCCCGCGGGTCGCAGCCTGCAGGAGCCCTCAGCCTACACGTCCTCTCCAGTCCGTGTCTGTTAGCGCAAGCGAGGATCCGTGCGCTCGTCGCGCGCATGCGCGGACCGTCGGGCGTTGTCCCGTGTAGTTCTTCTGCTCGCGAGCACGCAAGCTTGCTGGGACTTGTAGTTCCGGCTACCGGATGGCGTTTTCTGCCATCCGCAGCCAGTGTTCTGCAACGTGGACACAACAGTGTTTTAAAATATGGTAGCTTATGGCTCCTACAAGACCCAATCCCCACACTGGACACAGCTGAGGCTGTGGTGGTTCTGACACTAATATTGATATTAATAGGCCCTTCACGTCTCCTACTGCTAGTTTCTGTCCTGCTGTGTATTTTTCCATCTCGTATATCCATTTTCCTGCTCCTCCACTTAGTGATGGGAGCCTGCACTTTATATTTCCTTATCGGCATGCTTCCAAGGGATGTATTGTGGTCTAACACCTCCCCTCTCCAATAGTGGCATTAGATTGTGCCCCGTCTGTCCCCCCAGATGTCGCAGGGTGGAGTCTGTATACTGCTCCTCTTCCTCCGTGTCAACTAGATCATCTGCCAAGTCCATATTACCGCTGCTTGTTGTAGCTTCTCCTTCATTTCTCCCCCTTCTCCTATTGCTTTCTTTATTTACTATAGGTGTGTGTGTCCGTTCTTCCTGCCTGCGTCCCGGGAGGTCTCTAAGCCTGCCGGCGTATGGGGTGTGTTCAGGAGCGGGTGTGCATGTTGGGCGGAATGATGTGGGTGTAACTGCACGTGTTTGCCCTCCCGCCACTTCTCGTTCTTGCTCCTCACTTCCCTTCACTTCTTCCTTCTTTCTGCATGCCCATGGTGATTCCCTGTTTGTGCGTGTGATGTACAATTTGTCTAAGCTTTCCCTACCACCGCTTCTTCCTTCTCCCCCCACTCCCTCTTCTTCTTCGCTGCAGAATTCATCCAGTTGCGACAACCCCCAATCTCTCCTTTTCCCCCTAATCGTCACCGTTTTTAAGTCTATTAGATCCGTTCCTTCCTGTTCTCCTTTACCAATTGCTCCCCTTTGCGCTGATGTTGTAGCTGCTTCTGCATCCCTACGTACATATGTTCTTACCCCACTCCCCCTTTCCTTTCTCTTCCTTCCTCTTCCCTCTTCTCCACTATTTCACCACCTATTTCCTCTCTGTTCTTTTTCAATTCCTCCATAACTTCAATACTTACCTTCTGCAATATCCTTTCTTCCTCTTTCCTCCTTTCCCATCTCTCCCTTTCTCTCTCCAATATACTTTCTATTACTTTACCTTCTTTGTATTTCCTGGTGCTCTCGGAGAGTATTTTCTTCTTCCATAGTTCCATTTCCTTTTCTTTCTCTTCTTCCTCTCTTTTCCTGTCACGCTGTGCTGCTCGGGATACCCTTTCTGCTATTGCCTTCATTCTCTCAGCTTCCCTCTTCTTTTCTTCAGTTCGCTCCTTCATTCTTTCTAACTCATCCCTACTTTCCTTCCTTTTCCTCCTTCTTCCTCGTGCCTCTTTCTCGAGCTGTTTAATCAGTGCATTCCGCTCATCCCTTAATTCAGCCAATCGTTCCTCCAACATCTCCTCCTCTTCTTGTGACAGCTCCCCTTCTCTCGTTTTACCTTTCTCCCCTCTTATTCCAGTGCTACCCTCGTTGTCCTTGTTCATTCTCCGTACTACCTCTTTTTCTTCTCCCGTTAATGTCCCCCGCAACTTTAAGAGCACCTGCGCTGCTACCCACTCGTCGTGTCCTATATTTGGGATGGGTTCTTTGCTGTTCTTCCCTTCCCTTGCACGCACCTTCGTGCAAGTTGGGCCTACCGTGCTTGTCACCTCCTCACCCCGGGTAGCTACCTGTAACTGTATATGGTGGTGGGCTATACGTGGGGTTTGAATATCCCTCAGCTGCCGTTAGTTGTTGCCTTGCTGCTTCTTGTAGCTCCGTTACAGGATATAACCCACCTTCCTCCTTCTTCACTACTTTCGCTAGGGGCATGCCGTCGGTCCCTTCCTTCTTTACTTCTACTTCATGTACGGTGCCAGGCCTTTCGCCCCCCCTTCTGTCTCTTCCCGTGCACTGTGCGCTACTGGTCTCCTTTTCCCCGTTTCCCTCTTCCTCCTTAATCTTCTTCCCCTCCTTTGTTTCCTCGCTCCCCTTTTCTTCTGCCGTCCCTTCCACAGTGAACATCCCGGTTGGCCCTGGTCGGGACCCCTTGAACATCCTCCATAAGTTAAACAACTCCACGTGATGCGCCAACTTCTTCCCTTTGTATGTGTTATGTATGTGTGTCAGTAGTGAGTGTTGGACGTATGGGTCGAAACTGCCGTTAGGCGGCCAGGTTGTTGTCATTTTGTTGTCTGTCCCTTGTGTCCATTCTATGCTATATTTGATGAGTTTTTCCCTACGGGGTGATACTGTTTTACAAATATGCTGGAGGGGGGTAGTCAGGGTATTCCTCCACCCTCCCGATCCTAACCCGTATGACATGGTTACACTGTGTTTTTAGCTCCCTTCAGTACAGCTGTCGTTACCTGGCCCCGTAGTTTGGGGACTTTCGACCGTCCGCTAAAAGAAAAACAGCCAAATATAACAATTGCAAATATACAGTCTTTTTCCAGTGTTTGTTTTCTTCCTTAATACCGTTACGGCCCCCTGCGGCCACGGCGCACGAAGCCCTCTGCGGCTGCGTGCCCTGTGTGACATGCTTATACAGCCATCCCACTTTGTCTCCTCCCCTCCTCCTTCCACCTCACTCAAGGTGCCGGCATTCTCCGTGCGCGGTCACTTCCCACTTTCCACCTGTCCTGTATTTGGGGTGGCCGGCGGTCTCCGCGCGCACCCCCCTCTCCGTCCACTTCCCTCACCTCCGTTTCACTGCCCTTGTCCTCGGTTTACTTCCCCACCACCCTTCAACAATGCGATGTGGTCAAGGTGTCCTATGAAGGCCCTACGGGTGACGTCACCAACCTCTTTCAACAACTACCAGTAAGATCTTTTACACTTCAAGAGAGCACGCAATAAGTTTTAACTGCTTGTCCCCGTTATCCCCACAGCTGTCCTCTTGTTACGCCCGGAACAAGGTAACCAACTATACACTCTTATAATTGGACTGCGCACGCTGCGTCGCTTCGCGTGTGACACGACCCTCGCTGGGAGGGCTTAACCAGCCAATTATCTTCCGTACTTGGCAACAATCTAGCTACCTCCTACAGGAAAACGTCATCTATCTATCGAGTTTCACTGCTCGATCAATAGGGATCCTCATCTACTCATTGATCGAAATGCCAATTCGTAGGAAAGCCACACACACACACACCCCCTTTACAGGTGGCCACGACCTAGGCCAATCAGTCTACGAGCAACCGCACGTGGTGCCTTCTGGCTCCACCCACCCTTCTTCCGTGACGTGGTAGCGGACGGCTCTCGTGCCTGTCCCGTTACCACTCACTTCTCTATCAACACTAATTGATCAAATCTTCGCCGCACACCTTAATAACACCTCCTGCCGCCCTTATTACAACACCTCCCCCCTCCCTCACAATCTCACATTGCTTGTTGGATGTGACATACTCACCAAGTTTTTTTGATGCGGGGCCGCTCGACTGCGTGCACCCCTCCAAGCTGCTCGCCACCTCCCCTCGTCTGGACCACATCTGGACACTCGCCAACCGCAGGCAGGATACTTCTCAACCGGCTCCCGAGGGGCAATATCCGGATTGCGCTGTCCGGTCCGCGATGGTCCTGTAGTCCTCAAAAAGGGGGCAGCGGCAGAGGGGGCCGCGCCGCCGGGCCTCCTCGCAATGAGAGGCCTTGGAAAAATAAAAACTGAAAAGGTAGACCTTAAACAGATCTCAGCAGTGCCTCCAATTTGTCGGGGTGATTATGCCGGGGTCGGCTTAGCCGTCTGGGGACCTCCGGGCTGGGAGGCATCAACTCCTCCCGTGCTTCCCAAAAATTAGTATGCAACACACACAAGGAGCAAGGTGGTTCTGCTGTTTATTATAACAATGGCAGGGATGGGTCTAGGATCGTACGCGTCCGTCCAGACTCTCGAACTTAGTGGAGCTTGCAGGCCCTTTTTGCAGCAGTATGACGCGCTACTTGCGTCACTCTGGGAAAGTTAGCGAAAAACCTACTGCCACTTCGGATTGGTTCCCCGAGTGGTAGAGTTAGTATAGAATACATATAGAGAAGAATATTAGTGGTTAAGGATGAGTCAGGTGGTATACTTGGGCTGTCCCTTCTATTAGATACTTGAAACCTGTTACACGAAGACCCCTGATGATTGGCTAATGTTAGTGGTGTCAGTGATGAGTCCCCCCATGTTCTGATTGGTCCTCCTGCGAGCCCCCAAGCCTGGGACCATCGTTGTTCCCAGCTCGCGGTGTACCTGTCACTAGCAACAATGTGTAACTATGTGTTTGTGCAGACAATGTACGGGTCTGCTCATAGGCTTGTGAGCAGGCCATTCCCATCGCCGTAGGTGTCCATCTTGCCATTTCGCTGTTGCAACCTGTGTCCCAGACGTGGGACCCAGGCGACTTCTGTCTCATGGGTCTGGCACCTTGTCAGATCGGCTTGGTCACATGTGGAGAGACCGTAGCTGGAGTTGAATTCTGCACATTTAAAATTGTATTTCGCTTCTGTGTGCTTGGCTTTGTTTACAGGTGTGACCTTGGAGCCGGCTGGTAGCATACGAGTTGCAACATCGCGCCCTTGGCTACGAGCTCTCGCTGGGCTCGTTCTGCGTGATCAGCACTTGTACTCTTGCTCATACAGTGTTCATGGCTGCTCTTGCTTGCGGCCTATTTGGGCCTAGTTCATGGGTGGGGATGCATAATCCATGGTACCTATGTCGCGGTTTTACATGGCGTCATAAGCAATATTATGTCTACATTATATTCTCATCACAATGCGAGAGGTGGGAGAAGCGTCAGCAAGCGTATACGCGAGTCCGTCAGGCGTCTTGCGTTTCTGCATTACTATAAAGGGGCCTATGTGGAAAATAACAAAGATGCGCGTCAGTGGGTGTATCCGTCACCTACGTCATAGCACTGAATATGTTCTTCGTGTAGGCTGGTGCGTGAGTGACCAGTGTGCATGGTGGCACGTGTGTTCTTGGCAGTTGGCTAGGTCGTTGTGGCATCTCTAACGATGTGGGTGCTCGTTGCTTATGTCTTAGTCGAGTTCATCCATGCCGCAGGTGTCGGCTTGAGTTGGACAGGCTGTTGGGCATATCCTTATGTTCTTGAACCAGGGTATTTTGTCATCTGGTAGATAGGCGAACTCTTCCTGTGGTGGGTGCCTGGGCCGCGATCCTCTAGGCCATGGTCGCGATGAGATTGGGGGGAGCTTGTTCTCCCATTCTCCCACTTCAGTAGATCCTGGTTACCTTGTCGTAATGATAAAAGTTCGTTATCCAGGGCTTGTCCCTGTGAATGTCTGGCAAATAGTCTTTCCATACTCAATTGAAAACCTTGAAAATCCCGAAGAAGAGGGTCATCCTGGTTAACTAATGAAATTGACCAATCCGCTATGCTGCCGCTAAGATATGATAGTACAAAGGCTACTTTGATTTGGTCGTTCGGAAAAGCTCCAGGTCTGCATAAAAAGTGCAAGCGGCATTGGTTCATAAACACGGCAAACTTTTTTGGGTCCCCAGCAAAACGTTCGGGTGGAGCTAAAGGAATGCTCCCTGGTAGAACCACTTTCACAGGATTGCTTGATGAAACAGGAGTTGGATTCCCCCCGAGTCCAGGTAATGGTGTTTGCCCAGCTTGGTTTTGCAGTAATTGTCTAGAAAGATCATCAGTGCTCTCCTTTGACACAATCAGTTCTCTCCTGAGGGCATTAGTCTCTTGGCGCGCGGAGTGCACTTCTGCCCTAAGTTCCCCTAACAATATGGCTAGTTGGTCGGTTTCTGAGGTTTCCATAACGCCCGGGTGGGGATTTGTAGATAGGCTACGCGTTCTGTTACGCTCACCTGGCTCCCACAGGGGCGTCGGTCAGACCCGGACAGCTGCGGTCTCCACCCATGTGATGCGTAATGCAGCGATGACTGACTGGATCTGCCCTCCTAATCTTGTCTGCTTAACCCGTAGAAATATTCTCCTGCAAGTGGAGAGATGGATTTAGCCACTTGTGGATTCAAGTGATCACACCCCCACAGTCCTCCCCAACTAATCACCTCCGAAATGCCCTCACAGCATTCTCACCTTATATTCTTGAAAGATGAGCTCTCCATCCTGCGTGGATTTGCAGGGGCGCGTCGATTCCAGTTACTTCACTGGTTTGAAGGTTCGGGAGAGTTCCGGAGAGTATTGACTCTGAGGTTCCTGGTGAGGACCAGTAAGTATTAAGTTCATAGAGTTCAATATGTCCGATGTTCACTCTTGTTCCCCCCTTCCTTTCTTGTCTTGCAGCTGGCTCGTGAAAAGATGCTCTTGTGGCAGCTGGTGGCGCTCAGGTAAGAGTCTGTATTACCCGGCACTGTCCGGTAAATTTTGCACGAGGAAAACGTGTTGTTTTGTCCCTCTTTACAGATGCGGCACGTGAAAATATGGAGAGTCACAAAAGGATGCCTCCGGTGGTAAATCAGGTAAGTCTATGGTGGTAAGAATTATATTTGTTGGTTCCCTCGGTTCACCTTGTGGTTTTCTTTTGTCTCCTAGGTGCCGAAGTTCGGAGAAGAAATGATGGAGGCAGCGCCGACCCGAAGGATGCTGTGAAGACTGGTGAGTATGGCGCAGTGCTGCAGCTGGAGGTGTGGCGCGTGCAGAAATGATGTTCTTCACAGTTCCGTAGACAAGATGGATCCAGAATCAGGTGTGGAAAAGAAATAAGTTAATTTTCTAACCTTGTCCCTTTCTTTCCGCTTTGTTTTAGGAGCTCTGGATTCGAGGCGGGCGTGGCAGAAGACTGGATGCAGGCTGCAGGCACGGTGAGTGTTATGCTGCTGGATGCAGAATAACGCAAAGCGTGTGTTGCTGGTCGGGTGTGGTTTAAATAGCCTCAAAAGTAGTCCCAGGTAAGAGGTCCCTAGAACCACACCCGAGTAAAAAATAGTCCCTGTAGAAAAATAGTCCCTTTCAGGCTTCATGTTGGATTGGAGTCATTTGCAGCATGGTCTGCCTGAGGTAAGTAATGACTATGAGCCTGGCGCCTTAGGCGCCAGGACTGATTCCTCCTATGAGCCTGGCACTGAACCCAGATAGCCCCTAGCCGGGCCTGCTGAGGTTTTATTAAATGTCTAGATGCCTGCTCCCGATGCCTGGGGGTAGGCATCATGACAAAGGGGAGCTGTTTTGGGATGGCTCCTGCTTCAAACTTCCAAATGGTATATCCACTGCTGCTTATGCCATCACTACATCAAGCACGATTGTGGAAACCAAGAGAATTTTGCATAACTCCACACAGGCTGCAGAGATTATCGCATTGACTCCAGCTTGTGAACTTTCCAAAGGGCTTAGAGTAAATATATTTATAGATAGCCAGTATGCCGTTGGGGTGGTTCACAACTTCGGTAGACTATGGGCAGAACAAGGTTTCTTGACCTCACACGGAACTAAAATCCAACAAGGTACCTTGATAGTTCAGCTACTCTCAGCACTTGCGCTTCCTACTCAACTAGCAATCATGAAGTGCGCCGCACATCAGAAAGTAACAGACGATGTAGGGAGAGGAAATGCTTTTGCTGACAGGATAGCTAAACAGACTGCCAGTGATTCATATTCAGAAATGTATATAACAAAAGAAGCTACAAATACCTGAATAATAGATAAAGGAACTGATTCCGTAAAAAAAAATTCAAGCTCATGCCACTCCAGAAGAACTTAAGCACTAGGCTGAGGCTTTAGCAAGTTTGGATGAGGAAGGTTGTTGGGTAGACAACGTAAGGAAAAGATGGATGCTACCCGATGCTTATATCACCACTATGGTTACGATGGCTCATGGTTCTACCCATATTTGTGCTAGTAAAATCTGTAAATTACTAGAACCTGTTTGGGTATTTAATTTAATTTAATGTAATTTAATTAAATACCCAAGGTATATGTAAATATCTCAAAGACTGCTGAGCGTTTGGTCCAAAATTGTATGGTATGCTTACAGCATAATGTGTGGAAGGGTACAGCGACACCAAGGGGTAGTTTCGGTCCCCCCTCTGTGCCCTCCGAGGTAATACATTTTGACTTCATCGAAATGGAGCGCTGCTACAAATATGTGTACGTTCTGGTAGTTATTTGTACCTTTAGCACATGGGTTGAAGCCTTCCCTGTGAAAGATGCTACAGCAATGACAACGGCGAAAACCATGCTTAAGGAATATTTTCCTAGGTTTGGTTTGCTGAAAGTCATCTGGTCGGACAATGGTCCACATTTTATTGCTGCTGTTATCCTGCGAGGATGCGCAGGATTGCAGATTGATAAACGGTTCCGTTCGGCCAAACACGCTCAGAGTGCTAGACTTGTAGAACGCCATAATGGTATCTTAAAGAAGAAGCTAGCCAAAGTCTGTTCTAGCAGCAATTTGAAATAGCCAGATGCATTACCGGTAGTTCTATTGTCCATGCGGATGACCCCACAGACTAGAACTGGACTCTCCCCCTATGAGATTGTGATGGGGAGGCCAGCTAATATTTAGAATATACCTAAAACCAAAAGACTGAAAGGCGTGGAGCATTTACTCCTTTCTGAATACTGTGACCAGTTAACTCAAAACTTGTATTTGATTATCAACAAGTGCGATAAGCCCCCCCAGTTAAATACAAGGGGCCAGGTCATAGACTTCGACATTGGGACTGGGTGCTCACAAAAGCTTTTGAAAGAGCATCCTGTCTCGCACCGCATTGGAGAGGACCGTTTCAGGTCATGTTGGCCACACAGACCTCTGTACGAGTAGCAGGAAAGCGACACTGGATACACACGACTTACGTCAAGAAAATACCTTTTCCTCTCCACTCGACAAAGAAGAAGAGAAGGAAACTGTTTGTTCTGCTCCGCATGAAAAGCCGGTTTTGAACAACACCAAGTGTGTCTCAGAGATTCTTCCTTAAACCGTGGGGCCTGGGGAGACTGCTGCTTTGTCTTTGAATTCTTCATCAGATCTTTCTGCATCCTTGAGCAATCTTGCTTCTGTTCCACCATTTCCATCAGGAAGCAACAACACTCTGTTCGAAGATCACACCGTACCTGGAGTCTTGAGGTACGATCTGCGTCCATGGCCCTAGACTTACAGCACAGCACGGCTGTTCCCACAAGAAACTACTGTTGATTTAGTCCCTTGCCACTCTCTCGATGAAACATAAGTAAGTGGCCAGGACCGGCAAAGTTACCTTCAAGCAAGATAAGCCACGTGGTCAGATCACCAACAAATGAACTGAAAGAGTCTGACGGAGAAACTTTTCGAATGGATTTTGAGGAACAATGCCCTTGTCTAATTCTACTCGTACGGAGCAAGCTATCAGTCTTGTGGTTAACAAAGACATTGAGCATCAAAAATCATGGTCCTTGAGGACTTACTGTTTTCTTGTGATAATGTTAACTGGTCTAACAGTTGTACTTGCGCTTGGGTTTTGGTATACTGAGGGGGTGCGTCCACTTGAGACTTTGTTACCAACCAAAATTGATCCTACTATGTCTTCACCTTTCATGCATCTGCACACTCTACCTTCTAGGGATTCCCAACACAGACAGTTACCACAATAATACTCTTCTACTGATTATGAATGCGACCCATGCAATTCTAAACAGAATGAATTGCTGGATATGTTTGCATTTGCCACAGCACGGGGAAAAAGGGTTGGGCTGGTATGTTCATCCTCTTCCCTTGACTACTGGATGCTACGCCTCTCTAAGGGCACTATTCTTTGGTTATTGGAATGATATCATTTCTGGGAACTTATGATGGGACTAATTTGAATGAATTTTGAAAGACGAGTCCTGACGCCTCTGGGATGTTCTCTTTTTGCGAATAGGAGCAAACTCAATGTCGCTTCTATTAGGCCGTCTGATAGATTTTCTAGACCTTTCCAATCACTCATTTCTTTCAAGATGGCTCCCGCAGGCAACCGGGATGCCATGCCTCCTTCTTAAACTATCAATCATAGCTTACAAAGGGATGGTTCTCAGTCAATGGGTACTTTTGAGGGTTGTACCAACATTGCGAATCTGACTAGTGAGGACAGATCTTTGTATGTAGGTGATCCCGTTTATTTTGTCTGTGGTGATGAAGCTTATCCTTGGCTACCTAGAGATTGGCAGGGTACTTGTTATTTGGGTATCTTGCTACCAGGGGTATTTGTAGCCAGCACCTCTGAGGTCTCTAGAGCTCGTCCAAGGCAGGATGAGAATGGTGATACTCCATCACAGGTCATGGGTGATGTAGCAAAATCCTTTGTGCCATTTTGGGGACAGATCATAAACTCTGAGGATATTAGGAGACTGGCAAGATTATTGGAGAGAACCATCAACAGAACCACCGATATACTATACAATATGATGTTGGAACAAAAAGCAATTAGATTAGTGGCTCTACAGAACAGGATGGTGTTAGACGTCATCCTAGCCAATCGTGGTAGAGTATGTATATTGATGGGATCTGCTTGTTGTATTTTTGTGTCTGACTCCTCCCGTACCATATTTAAGGCAATACAAAATCTGCACGTCCTAAGTACGGAAGTACATGTTCCCAAGGGAAGTTGGGATCTCAGTTCTTGGTTCTGGGACTTCTTTCGGTCTTGGGGATGGATGCTCTTTTCAGTCTTAGTGGTAATCCTTGGTATCCTATTGTTCTGTTGTTGTTGCATACAATGTCTTCCTGCCATATGTTCGATGTTAGGGGGATGTTGTGCGCACACTGTAGGTACATTAGGACCAAAAATACATACACCTGAGATAATGACTAATGTTTTTGTAATGAAGGATATCACTATCAAGGATCTAATGGCGATTGATATTTCTAAAGAATGGGATTCAGGATGTACAGACATTGAGACATGAGGTTTTAAGTAAAGTGAATGGTTGAGTAAAGCTCTTGGCTTAGGATAAAAGGAGGGTTTGTTAAACGGTAATCATATAGTGCCTCTTTGTTATGGATATTGGCCTAAACCCATTTGCGTTACGCAGAAAACCGCGTTCGCAAAGTTCCGATTTCGGGCTAACTTCGCGCCATTTTAAGACTCATCCACCATTTTGATTTCAACTCATGTTCCATGTTCTAAAATGGTGGACTGTGTTTTCGACTTGCAGTCAAGCTGAATGACCTTTGAGTTTCATTAATGTTTAGGTTGATCGAGCGCCGACTGTTTAACCTATGTAAAGAAACCTTGCGCTTCATATGAGCTGTTATTTAAGTGTTGTCTGCGTATTACTTTTATGTCTGGTCACAAGGCTACATCTAATGAAGAAAAGGTGGAATGTCCTTAAAACTAGGCTAAGGAATCTCATTTCCATCCACTGAAGGGAGACTCTCCAACTCCCATCCTGGGAGGAGATGGTCAGCAGAATACTACACATGGCTGGTATTGATGGCTTGGGCACAGCAGAGATCGGAGCCAGCAGCAAGGGTGAATCTGGTGAGTACCTGAGTGAATGAGGGCCCCATAGATGTACAAACATGATGACATACTCAAATGCAATGACTGCTATGCATGAATGCAACAGCAACCGCTACAATGCATGAAGTATCCACGTGAGACAGCAGGCCACAACTGAAGCCATGATACCCCAACATGGCAACAAGGCAGGATGGGGAGAAAATAAGGCAGGCAAGCACCACCATGGCATGGCAAGGCAGAAGAAACAATTCACATCCACGACGCACTATGCATCCACCACTTGGCCGCACACTGGTCACCCCTGCACAATCAACACAGCAATGACTGAGTCCATGTCCAACACTGAACACCAGTGGACATGTGTGTCAGCCCTACGAGTCCAGAAACTGCAACGCACCACACATCAACATAACAATGACTGACATCAAGTCGACAAGACCCTGCCAGTACATGATATCAACCAACCAGCTGACTGCACCATGTGCAAACAATGCATCAACAGTCCCGATGTTCATGTTCACATGTTACCCAGTGGGACAATCAGGCCCACGTCTGGATGAAGGGAACAAGCAAGTCACCCCACATCAACCACATGGACGCCCTGACTCAACACTTGCTACCCCAACAGTGCCAGTCATCACCTCCTGCAAGCGCAATGCACTGTGAGGGCAATGTAAAAGTGACAGTGAATGTTTACCTGTCATGCACAACAAAACCAATGTATTCATGCATATACCAATGTCCCCCAAAAGGCACTCAAGACACCTAGCAGACATCTGAGGATCCTGTACCATCCACTACACCAGCACAAATAGGTGCCCCAAGCCAACTGGACAGGATAGGGCATGGAGAGGCAGTGTGCCACCAACAAAATGACTGCCATCGATTGGGCCACCTACTGCTACATCCACTGTTGTAAAGGACATGGGAACAAGGCCTCAACTGTGCATGCAGCTACACCAGCAACAGGGGCAACCACCACAACTGGGGAGTCTGCGGACGCACACATGGGCCTGAGCCTGGATGATAGCCTGCAAGGCTAACAGCTCATGTCTGCTTCTGCAAACCTGCACACAGAGTCATCTACCACAGCATCAAGCCATGCACATTCACACATCCACCATTTCTCCCCTGAGTCCTCATCCCTGCGCAGTCTCTTGCCACTGCACTCAACTCCTTCTCCACAGTCATCCCGCCATTATGATAATACAGGTCCTCTGATGATCAGAGTTCCTGCCCCAACAATGCAGGCCATCTGGGACCGACTGAACCACATCGAGTATGGGAAGGCACAGATGCACGCAATTGCACAAGAACAATTAGAGCATTCCCAGTCAATGTGGTATGCCATTCAGGGGTCAGCAATATGGATGTCCCAGGCCATGGAATGACTGTGCAGCAGCACAGTACACATTAATGCCAGCTACTTCCGTATGAGCCAGAGGGTGAGGAGGGAGCTGGCCAAGCAGCTATCAGCCTCCAATGAGACCATGGCCTGAGTGATCAACTCACAATGTAACACTTCCAGGGCAGTGTACAGGGGAGTTCCGTGTCTGCCACCACTATTGAGGGGGTTGATTGCAGACAATCCAACAGCCCATGTATGCTGCAGCAAATCTGCACGCAGAGTCATCTACCACAGCATCAAGCCATGCACATTTACACATCTGCCATTTCTCCTCACTCCTGCGCAGTCTCTCGCCACTGCACTCACCTCCTTCTCCACAGTCATCCTGCCATTATGCCGTATGCTTTAGCTGAACTACATTGTAGTGACTCTTGGAATAAGGCCTACCATGGATCCGAGAACCTACAGCACCATTGTATTTTCATAGACATGTAAACTTGTTTAATCCCTTGTGTAATATTGTGACATCTGTCATGTGAACTAGGCACGAACACTAGCCCGTGACTTATTAACTTGGAGAGAGGCTGGACAATATTGCTAAAGGGGTATAAATATGTCTGTGTTTAGGTGTCCAGCACTACTCACTGTGTCTGCTTGTACACACTGCGAGGTGTTGGGAGCCAGATAGCTATCTGTTTTGCTTTGTAAACTGGACAGTAATAAAAGATACTTACATCTTTTCAGCCCGTGATTGGTGTATTTCATTTGTGGTACTAAGCCTCGATATTTCTTTGTTTTTTCATGTTGTCTTAAAATGGCATGTCATTTTAAAAATCTGTTAAGAGGAAAGCCATCATGATGCGTATCATAACATGAGTGGTGGAAGGCATTTTTGCAGCCAGCAGGGCATGCTTTTTACTATGGCATGGCATTTCTTTCTGGTCACTTTTCATAATACAAGCATGCTGAGTTTTATAACGTGGCAATACTGGCATATCATAGTGCAACCAGTTTAGCTGTAATGTCTTCCTGTGACATGGCATTTTTTACTGCCCATCTATGATAAATTAATCAGAGCAAAACCTGAAAACATGGCATGATGGGGGTGAATGAGTAGCCCATGCAACTACACAATTGTGTACATTCACAGCATAAAACCATGCAAAATAGAAAGGTAATAAACTGGATTCCATAGGGGTGCAGAGTAACTGCAGGAAATGGGTACAGCAAGGGCGCAGAAGCACTGCACGAAAAGGAGCAAACCAATGGTGCACAATCACCCCACAGAATCAAGGTGCAGCAAGGGCTTAGAAGTATGTTTATGAAACGGACACAGCAACAGCACAAAATCTCCTCTGAAAACTGGAAATAGTGGCATTGGATATGGTACACTAAAGGAGGTGAGGAACTGCCTGAAAATAGTCCCAGTGAAGGCACAGCAGCTAAGCATGCAACTTGACATAATGAGGACACAGGAACCTTAGCGATTACTGGTCACAGTGGTTGTGCAGAAGAACTGTACCAAAATGGAACTGACTGAACAGCACATACATCCAGTCACAATAACGGTGCAAAGGGAATATGCAAAACTGTGGCTGAGCAATGGCTAAAAGCAGTTTGAAAAATTCGACGACACGCACGGTGGGTGTGCACTTGCCTGAGCTTTTTTTGAAATTTTTAATTAACTGGAATGATGGTAGACCAACCTCAGGAAAATGTGTGGGCCTAATCCACATACATTTTCCTATGCTCACACCATGACAAATGCATAGACCTGTGTACTCTGGGTGGACACAGCCTACATGCATAGTCTGCCCTGTCATAGTTGGGAGAGGACAGCCAGGAGTACACTGTGCCATCTCCAGAAAGTGGGAGGGACAACTTTTCCCCTGCCATGGCCTGCCTGATTAACTAACAAAGGGTCAGTGGATCCGCCCTGATCTTTTGTTGGGCCCTGCAGCTAGTGGCAGCGATTATCATACCAATCAAGTGTACTTCAAACAGGCACACGTGGGGCCTGGCTGCAGAGGTTAACAAAGGAGACAGGAAATCCCAACAACCTTTTATATGTAACTGTGTCAACCTGAAGCCAGCTCCCGCCCTCCGTATCATTGACAGTGAACTGGCATGTCTGGAACTGCACATTTACAGTAAGCCTCCCAGTAGCGGGACCCTATTCATCAGGTAAGAGAATGTGGTTTGCAGTAGCCAGAGAGTCTGGTCTCACTGCAGCTTCAAGCGAGACCTGCCACTTTAAACAGGAATCCACAAAGAGATCCATTAACCAGAGAGACTCTTTGATAAACAATAGACAGGAAAATGGGTGGGACTTAGTATCACATGTTTTGACCCCTTAACCTTTCCTGTTTCAAAGCACTCTAGATATAACTAATGCATACAGGAGATTGTAGGTTGAACCAGGGTTGGTTCATTAAGGGGGGTTTAGCCCACACCAATCGCTGTGGCCCACTTGGATTTAAAAAAAAAGGCTGACCCCCTCCTTTGGCAGATCATCTGAAGACTTTGCAAGAAGTAGCAAGAAGAACTCATCATTGGACCCTGGCTAAAGGTACAGTCTTCCTTACATCTTCCGCCAGCAAAGAGGGAGGCAAGATCCCTCCCCTACACCTCTCCCAACGAACAGAGGGAGATACTGAATCCAGAAGACCCTTTAGCCGCTCCAGAACTGGTCCCCAGCCAGCACACTGTGTGCCCTACTAGGCTCTGCAGCAAGCTTCCTAGGTATGAATTGCAAGAAGATCTCTGAACCTACAACAAAGCACAAGGCAGCTGTCTGTCACATACTCCTCACTTTTGGGGCATCTGCCTTAAAGGACGACACAAGCCCATTAAAGAAAAGCTGAAAGAAGTGCCTCACCGAGCATCTACCATCATCCGCCTTAAAGGACATTTTTGAGCCAGTCGAGTTCCTCAAGATACTACCATCTGCAACACTGACCGTTGTCAAGCTGCAGTTGCTTAAAGACATCAGAGATGTCTCCACCAGTGCATCAGAACCGCCGACCAACATTGAGACGATTCCTGACCCAGAGCCACCGTGTAGGCCAGCCTGCAGCTATTTGTCTAGCTTCGCTCACGAAACCATCTTGCTGCATGACACCCGCAGGTGACTCCCATCTTGAACTAAGTCACAGATGCCTGCTTGACCCTGTTAAGCACAAAGAACCCCTACAGCACAAGAAATAGTGTGGTTCTGTCCCCCTGGTCCTTCCCAGAAGGCTCCTAGGGACATTTTAAGACCCATTGCTTCCTTTGTGCAAAAGCCAAGAAACCTTAAACTGCTACGGTTATTATCTATACCGACTAACCATCCAGAGTGCATCACGTTTCCTTCTTTGAAACTGTCTTCCCTCTGCATTCCTAACAGAGTGGGTTTTATTTTGTAGTGTTGCTAGAACTGTCTGTTGTGATATAAATAAAGTAGATTTTTGTTGATACAACCTTTACTGGCTAGTCCCTTTTATTGTTGAGTAATAATTGTATTTTTGCTATGTTGCCACTAACCAACGATCCACAACCTTTCGAGATAAGCCTGCTGTTCCATCCATGTTACCAAAATTGGATAAGGAGTTTTATAATTTGCTTGTTATTCCAATCTGTTCGGATCCATTCTGCTATATTAGAGGTGTTGGGATGAATGATTTTCTAGAAAAGGAAGTTGATTCGTCACAAGCAATTTCACACCTCGGCACAAACACGAAGCAAGAACAATGTACACAACTGAGAACTAGGAGGGCAGAGGAGCACAGCCTAAAACTAGGCACATCACGGACCAGGAGCGCCATCTGAATCTGGGCACAACAATGATGCAGAAGATCCGCATGGTACTGGTTAACTTGAGTGTGTAGGAGCCCTGCATGATACATAATACAAGGAGGGCAATGAGGGGCCAGTAGTACCACGCAAAGGGTTCAAATGTACTGTGCAGACGTGGGCATGTGAATGCACACTAATTACATTTTAAAACAAGGCACAGTGAGGTCTCTGTAGCATCATGCAAAACAGGGTAGGTGCACGCACCAGAGTCACACAAAACTCGGAACAAGAGTGCATGTATAACCCACAAAACTGGGCATTGCAATGTGGGCGAAGATCTGCATTGAACAGGTGTTAAATGAGCATGCCAGAGCTCTGCACTAAAACGGGCAAGAAGAAGAGAACAGACGCAGTGAATGAAAGTAGGCCCAACAAGTGTGCAAGAGCACCACACAAAAGTGGGTCAGTGAAGTTATGCATACCATTCATTGGCGCGCCACGTGTAACAATACAGGGTGGCCAACCAAGTGCAGAGCATGACATTGGGTGCTGTTATGTCACAAGAGTACTGCAGGAAAATGCACAATGAGATTTGTATTTTTTATTGTGCCTTGTTTGGAAAAATTCCATAAAAGCATCACCAATACACCTATAAAACATCTTTCCATTTCATATGCCATAAATAAATACATACAACAAACCAAAGTATATAACATCTCCACTAAAATCGTATGACCCATTACTGCATCAGTTATCCTACAGTTCTTACCTACTATTACGATTATGTGCATTTTAATTTAAGCAAGGCAAAACAAAAACACAATCACACTTACTTAAAGTGTAGCAAACAGTATGCTGGCATTATCAGTCCAGCACAGTTTGTACCACGTGATTAACATGTATAATCTTGAGCTTCCATGCTGATACTATGTATGCATTACAAACTAAAATACCTAAATGCAATTTCAGATATAGTTAATCTTGGGAACAGATTCCCAAGTAGTTAAGTAGTGTCCTAAACCAAAATATTATTTCACTGCCATATAATAATCAAATAAGTGTTGGCCACAACCTTTAAAGAGTATATCCTTTAAACCCCGTTGTTGATGAGAGTATTTCACCCTCTGAATGTGGCTATGCTTTAGAATATCCGCCTTCTCCCAAAGGTTCACTGAGATTTTAGTCTGAGTGTATTCGCAAGATGAAGGATACGAATGCACAACTGTCTGGCACAGGAGTCAAAAATAATGTTTAAGTGCCACGTACGGGTATTTACATCACATGGGCACAGAAGGACCCTGAATAGTGGATAAGTGTAATTACATGGCTAGACTGGAATAGTTTGGTGCAGTCAGTCTAGCTATAATTGTTTACTATGACAAGACATTTTTACTCGCCATTGTTATCATTAGTAAAGCAAGCATGGTAAGTGTTATCATGCGTCTAGACTTACCTAGATTAGTGCATCCAGTTTTGACATGTTTTCTTACTGCGTCATGACATTTTTACTGGCAAAGCCAACAGGAATATGTTCTTTTGATGACATACTGGCATATATTGAAGAGCCAGCGTGGACATGCTTTCTCAAAGTATCATTACTGACATTATGTTATGTTATGTTATGTAATGTTATTTTGCATTTATATAGTGCCTTATATACCATTGGTATGGTCTGAAGGCGCTGGTAGGTTGAACGCCCTTGGGAACCGAAGTTCAGGTCAGTCGAGAGAGTAGAGAGAGTCAAAGGTGTATGTGAGCACCGGGTATGTGTGCAGCTGGTGCGGAATTCATGTAATAGCTGCTTTTTAGCGGTAGGTGTGGTGGTTGAGAGATCTGTAGTATGTGTTCGTTCTGGCAGGATTTATCCAGACCGAATGTGGCTGCGTTAGGCCTGAGAAGAACGCCTGGCTGGGGGTTGTGTAACCAGCAGTGTTTAATTAGAATGATGGGGAGTGAGCAGCAGGTGTAGGTATGAGAACAGTTATACCGAATGGTGTCATAGTATCTCTGTGTTCTAGTTGAGTGGTGGTGTAAAGAAGAGAGTAAGCGTGGTGGTGAGATATGATGGGTTATATGCTCTTTCAAACATTCCCAGCATTCCAAACCATGCTATGTATGTCACGCAATTCAATGCGCTCCAGTCTGTTCCATGCACTCTTATTCGTTCCCCCTCTACGCACTCACCCCCTCTATGCACTCACCCTCTCTACGCACTCACCCTCTCTACGTGCTCATCCCCTCTACGCACTCATCCCCTCCACGCACTCATCCCCTCCATGCACTCATCCCCTCTACGCACTCATCCCCTACCCGCATTCATCTTCTCTACGCATTCATCCCTTCTACGCGCTCATCTCTTCTACGCACTCATCCTTTCTACGCACTCATCCGCCCCCGCACTCCACCACTCCTCGCACTCATCCGCTCCCTGCACTCATCCGCTGTGCGCACTCATCCGCTCCCCTCACTCATCCGCTCCCATCCGCTCCCCGTGCTTATCCACTCTAAGCACTGATCCGCTCTATGTACTCATCCGCTCTATGCACTCGTGCTGTTCCATGCTTTCAACTCCTCCGATCCCCACAGACGTCCGCTCGCCTCACTCATCCGCTCGCTTCACTCGTCCGCTCTCTGTACTCATCTGTTCCCTCATTCATCTGCTCTATGCTTTCAACTGATCCACTCCTTGCAGTCGTCCGCTCGCCACATTCATCCGCTCGCCTCACTCATCCGCTCCCGTACACATCTGCTCCCTCATTCATCTGCTCCATGCACTCATCCGCTCTACGCACTCATGCTTTCCATGCCTTCAACTCATCAGCTCCCCGCACTCGTCCGCTCTATGCACTCGTCTGCTCTATGCACTCTTCTGCTCTATGCACTCGTCCGCTCTGCGTACTCGTCCGCTCTGTGCTCTCGTCCGCTCTATGCACTCATCCGCTCTATGCTCCTGTTGGCTCTATGGACTCGTCAGCTCTATGCGCTCGTACGCTCTATGCTCTCGTCCACTCTATGCCTTCGTCCGCTCTATGCCTTCATCCGCTCTGTGCCCTCGTCCACTCTGTGCCCTCGTCTGCTCTATGCACTCATCCGCTCAATGCTCTCATCCGCTCTATGCATTCATCTGCTCTATGCCCTCATCCGCTCTGTGCACTCATCTGCTCTGTGCACTCATCCGCTCTATGCACTCATCCGCTCTAAACGCTCATCCACTCTATACGTTCATCCATTCTATATATTCATCCGCTTTATCGACTCATCCATTCTATACATTCGCTAGGTCTGCACATTCATCTGCTCCAGCGATCTACACACTCTCCTCACTTCCGTACTCATCTGATATCCACACTCATCCACTCTATCTGCTCATCCATTCTATACACTCATCCGCTTTATACACTCGTCCGCTCTATACATTCGCTCGGTCTGCACATTCATCTGCTTCAGCGATCTATACACTCTCCTCATTTCCGTACTCACCTGCTATCCACACTCATTCACTCTAAATACTCATCTGCTCTATATATTCATCCGCTCTACACACTCATCCGCTCTACACACTCATCCCCTCAACGCACTCATCCGCTCTACATTCACATCCGCTCTACCTACTCATGCGCTCTACATACTCACCCGCTCTACGTACTTATCCGCTCTACATACTCATCTGCTATACACTCTCATCCTTTTTACGCTCATCCGTTCTCTACATTATACTTGTTTCTCAGTATTTACGCACTCATCGACTCTACACGCTCATCCATCCTACCCACGTTCTACAACCACTTAACATGTTCATCCATTTTATATACTCATCCGATCAACATAGTCATTCGATTTACATACTCATTCGATCTATAGTCATCTGTTCGTCCACTCGTGTCATCTTCCACGCAGCGCATTCATCTGTTCCGCACGCTTCATCCATTCTAATCATTTCATCCACGACATTCACTTCGTTCGCTCCTCATGCATTATGTTCATTTCAGCAGTTTACGTCTCTTTACTGTTTCCTGCGCTTTAATCTTATTATCCACTTCACTGTTTTGATCTAGTTTACTTGTTTAATTCTGGTTGTCCTTCTAGTTCATACTCAGCTGTCATTTCCGCGTCACGTAGTTTGTTGGATTGTGTTAGGGAGAATTCTCTGTTTAGGCTGAATTTCCTAACCTAGTGAGTCCCTCTGCAGCTTTGCTGGATTTTTTGGGGTTTATTTTTTTCTCCTGCCAAGAGTGAGACTCTTTTACCCTCACTCTTGGACATGATTTGAGTGTGTTTCTATGAATCTATATGTGTTTAATGGGCTATGGGGTATTTTACTCCATAGGGCTTCATGTGTTTTTGTGATGTGTGTTACACAGCACCCTCAGTGCAGTGACACAGGGGTGTCATAGTGACCCCCCAGTATACACTCCATACCCTGGGATTGACTACTGTCTCCCAGGGCATGTAAAGTCACCATTGACTTTACTAGTCTTAAATTCTGAACAGAACCACTACAAACCATCATATTGTGGACGTACTGGCTGGGGCAATTCAATTGCCCTGGGGTCTGTTAGTCGAGGGGGCACGTCTCCATCCCCCCTGATCGAGTTTTGGGTGGTGGCAGTGGATACTACTTTTTATATTCAACCGCAAATATTTTCCGATGGGATTTCCCATTGTTTTAGGCTACTACCTTTATTTAATTATTTACAGTAGCCTCGAATATACCGCCGGTTTATTTAATTAATATTAATTCTCCGGTTGGTATTTTTTGCCAAAACTTGATTCTAAAATGGCGTTTGTGTTCTTTACTGTGACTCCAACCCAAGTCGAGTCCTTTGTTCCACTTTTTTGGCGGGCTTCTCCACAGAAGCCTTCCAAAGTGGTGCCACTCTGTCTGGGGTACTTAGGAGGGGTGGAGGGGAATTTAGGCACCCTGGACTGAGTTGCCTAGGCAACTCAAGTCGCACTCTGTCCTGATTGGCCCAAGTGGTGAGCCAGCCGGCTCACCACTTAGCATGTTTGAGTGAGAGCTAGGCTGAGTGAATGGGGGTTTTCTGCATAAAAGCAGGGCTTTGGGGACTGGAACTTCAGAAGTCGCCACAGGACCTAAGAATCCGACGAGGGAGAAGCTGAGACGACCTGCCACGACACCACCACCGGTGGAGCCCTGCTGGACCGTCTCACCACTTTTCCCAACGACAGAGGAGATCTCCCGCCGGAGAGTCTTCTTCCTTTGACTGGTGGGGATAACCAGTTTCACCGTCTTTTCGCCTTCCCGACGTACCTCGTGGCCGCCTTGCCTGTGCCAAGCACCCCGGCAACCGGGATACCATGTTTTACCACGACCGCAAACGAAGGTACCACCTTTAACCGGAAAACTCAGCAGCTGGTTTCTTCCCTGGTAGTGCAACAACCTTCATCTTTCCTCCAAGTCGAGATCTTCTCTTCCACTGGACGACGACGCAACTTGCACCCACTGCCAGGAACAACTGCCACCGCTGGAGGATCCTTCCCACTTAAGGTACCGTGTCCCGCCCGGCTTCCCTTGCTACCGACTGTACGGGGTAGATTTAGCCCCCAGTTTTTGAATCTGGGTTAGCCTGGGACCCCATGGCTAAACTTTCCTAAAGCCTCTCTAAACTCTTTTTGAACCCTCTGAAAGACTTTCAAAGCCTAGTGTAACTGTGTGATCTTGTGCACATTTGTGCTCTGCTCTCTCTAAGAGTGGGCCCAGCCTTTGGACTTTGGCTCACCAGTGACTTTTGCTCTTCTGCCTTGCCAACAGTGTTCCTGAATCTTAGAGTGGTGTACCTTCCCATATTCTGTCCTTTTCCCTCCCTTTCTCACAAACTTATTGGAGTGCCATCTAGTTAAGCGCTCACCTCTATATGAAAATAAGTGGTGTTTTACTGTGACTTATCTGATAAGGAAAAAGGGGTGTATATATTACAATAGTAACTGTGTTTAGAATATTTTACAATAAGAGTGCTGGAGTGTTTCAAACAGTGTGTTTTTAAATAAATAATTATATACTTTGATACCAAAGCTCTGGTCAGTGTTTGCTTGTATTATTGTGCCTGAGTGCCTATTGTGTATACTTTGCATACTGCCTAACTCTTCTTGAGAGAAGTCTGACTGCTCAGCCACAGCTACCAGTTAAATCTGGGTGGTACAGACTGCTACCAAGTGGGTTTACTGCCAACACCTTAAATCTTTTGCAGTGTTCCCTAAGGGAACTGCACAGGTTTCTGCCTAACACTGGTGTACAGCGGTGGGATCTGTATTGAGTATACATTTTAGAGTGCTTTAAGATACCTTAGTACAACTAACCACAAAGCTTAGCACTGAAAAAGTAATCTTTCTAACATGTCAACTATGGAAACTTATAGTCAAGAGTCCCTTGCTACAAAAACTGCTGATTGTTTAAGAGTTCTATGTAAGCATAAGAATCTCCTGACTAAAGGCAAGAAAATGGAATTGATAGAAAGGTTGTTAGCTAACCAAAGTCTGGATGATGGTTCAGAGGAACCTACCATGCCAGATAATGTAGATAACAGTATAGAAATTGATATTGATCAAAATGTTGATAATCTTGAGGAAGAGTCAGAAGAGGAGGGTGAGGCTGCTGTGACTGTCCTCCCACACTTAGTCCTCAATATCTTGAATTAGAGAAAATGAAACTTGAACTAGAATTCAAGAGACTGAATACTCAGGCTGAACAGAGACATCAGGAACTGAATCAAGAACTAAGGCTAAGGGAAATGGAGCTCAAGCATGAGCTAGACACGAAGAAATTATCTGTCGAAAATGCTTCTCTCTCTGCCTCCTCTAGAAGTTCCAGTCCTAAAAGACCCCGGATGCCTAAAGAATTGGTTGGTATGTATGAGCCTAAGTTGGATGTGTTGGATTGGTTGTCTCTGTTTGAATATAATCATGGGCTCCAGAACATCACAGGAAATGACTTACTCACCTGGTTGTTCTCTAGGCTCCCCCTGTTGCAACTGATGTGGTAATGGAGTTGGGGGAGGAGGATAGGAAAGAGTATGAATGTGTGAAACTAGCTCTAATAGCTAGATTTGGGAAGACCCCTTCCCAGTATCTTAAGAGGTCTAGGACCCTCAAAAAGAATGATGGTACCCCTTGGGCTACCTTGGTGAGTGAATGTTTGAAAAACTTAGAGGGATGGATTAAGGGTTACAAGGTGAACACTTATGAAGGCATGAAGAATCTTTTTATGTTGGAGTCAATTTATGATGCCTGCTCTCCTGAGCTCAGACAGCACTTGGCTGATTCAAAGGAATTAGATTCCAGAAAACTAGCTGAGGTTGCTGACTTGTGGGTTGCCAACAGGGCCACTCACAAGGATTCAGGGGTCACTCAGAAAAAGGATGAGGGAAAGCAGCCACCTAAAGTGAATCCAGAGAATTCTAATACCTCCCATACCAAAGAGGGCCACAAACAACAAAATAACCAGGGTAAGCCCCAGGGTAAACCAAATCAGGCTAGTGTACCTTCTGGTCAACAACCAGAAGGAGGTCAGAACAAGCCACCCTTTCAGAGAGCATTTGGACAATGCTATATCTGTAAGGCTACTGACCATATCAAAGGGGATCCCAGATGCAAGGGTAAACCTGCAGGGATCAGCACAGTCTCCTTAGCCTTCACTCCTGAGGATGAAGTACAGATGGCTAGTGCCCACTTTGAACTCTTTGCTGAAGAACCCTTAGGTCTTCAAGCAACTGTAAACTTAGAGCCTATGGGTCTGGTTAGTCCCCAGAACAGGGTTGTGTATAACTCCCTACCTGTTAACTCTAAGGTGTATTATGTGGACAGTGTTCTTGTCAATGGCCAGGATACTCCTGCCAGGAGAGACACTGGGGCCAGCAGAACAGTAGTGGATGAAAGCTTCTTTCAACCTGAGGATGTGGCAAAAGCACCCAAAGGTCCCACTAAAATGTCTGGAGGCCCTGTCCAGATGGTTCCTATTCTACCTGCCCTCATTCAGTGTAACAACATGACAGTGAGGATCCCTGTCAGTGTTCAGAGTGAGGTGCCTGGGAAAGACCTGTTGGGGAATGACCTGAGAACTCTAGGAGTAGTGTCACATACCCCTAGGCCTCCCAGTATGGAGAACCAGAACCTAACCAAATTGGCTAGAGAGGCCACCTTAAGGGACCACTCTAAACCTGTGGGAACCTCTACTGAGACCCCCACTAGAAGCCCTGGTGTTAGTAAGTTGACCTCTAACCCAGGCACATTTCAGGCTAGTACATTAGGGAAAGGGGAGCCCCAACCAAGCTCCATCATTGTTCCCCCAGTTTCAGAGTCTGTGACCCCCCCTGCTTCTGAGGAAGAGGAGGATAGACCTACTGGACCCTTACCTAGGCCTAAGAGAACTGGTAATTCTCAATGCTGGTGGAAAACCAGGAAAGAAAAGTCTAAGGCCAAAAACCTTCAGACTGTTGGACCTTCTACTGAAGACTCCAAACCAAATCCTAATATTAGGGGGGAAACTCCTAAAGTGGGTAAGGTTAGATCTAAGAGAAAGGGGAAGCAGGTATATTGCCTAACCCCAACCCCTCCAACCAAGAGGCTTAAGACCCAACCTGCTCCCACAAGAGAGGTGGTGAGGAACCTTGGAGGCCCTTCTAGATCTAAGGGAATCCTTTATAAGGACCCCTTGAAAAAGCCTAACACAGGTTCAGAAGTTGTAAAAACATCTGAGGGACTGGTAAACCAGATCCCCTATAACTTTAAAAAGACTGATGTTCTTCAAAGGGTTTGTAGGTCATATAGCTTACAAAGGAAAACCTTTGATTGGGCCATAGAACATAGGTCAAGGTGTCACCATCAAAATTCTGATGGACTCTCTAGGATGTATGTCATCAACTAGAGGTATGAGGTTCATCCAGGAGTGGATTAAATCCTCCTGTCCCTAAGTCTGGGGGGGGGGCGCGAGTGTTTGGGAGAATTCTCTGTTTAGGCTGAATTTCCTAACCTAGTGAGTCCCCCAGCAGCTTTGCTGGATTTTTTGGGGTTTATTTTTTTCTCCTGCCAAGAGTGAGACTCTTTTACCCTCACTCTTGGGCATGATTTGAGTGTGTTTCTTTGAATCTAGATGTGTTTAATGCGCTATGGGGTATTTTACTCCATAGGGCTTCATGTGTTTTTGTGATGTGTGTTACACAGCACCCTCAGTGCAGTGACACAGGGGTGTCATAGTGACCCCCCAGTATAGACTCCATACCCTGGGACTGACTACTGTCTCCCAGGGCATGTAAAGTCACCATTGACTTTACTAGTCTTAAATTCTGAACAGAACCAGTACAAACCATCATATTGTGGACGTACTGGCTGGGGCAAATCAATTGCCCCGGGGTCTGTTAGTCGAGGGGGCACGTCTCCGTCCCCCCTGATCGAGTTTTGGCTGGTGGCAGTGGATACTACTTTTTATATTCAACCGCAAATATTTTCCTATGGGATTTCCCATTGTTTTAGGCTACTACCGTTATTTAATTATTTACAGTAGCCTCGAACATACCGCCGGTTTATTTAATTAATATTAATTCTCCGGTTGGTATTTTTTGCCAAAACTTGATTCTAAAATGGCGTTTGTGTTCTCTTCTGTGACTCCAACCCAAGTCGAGCCCTTTGTTCCACTTTTTTGGCGGGCTTCTCCACAGAAGCCTTCCAAAGTGGTGCCACTCTGTCTGGGGTACTTAGCAGGGGTGGAGGGGAATTTAGGGACCCTGGACTGAGTTGCCTAGGCAACTCAAGTCACACTCCGTCCTGATTGGCCCAAGTGGTGAGCCGGCTGGCTCACCACTTAGCATGTTTGAGTGACAGCTAGGCTGAGTGAATGGGGGTTTTCTGCATAAAAGCAGGGCTTTAGCGACTGGAACTTCAGAAGTCGCCACAGGACCTAAGAATCCGACGAGGGAGAAGCTGAGCCGACCTGCCATGACACCACCACCGGTGGAGCCCTGCTGGACCGTCTCACCACTTTTCCCAACGACAGAGGAGATCTCCCGCCCGAGAGTCTTCTTCCTTTGACTGGTGGGGATAACCAGTTTCACCGTCTTTTCGCCTTCCCGACATACCTCGTGGCCGCCTTGCCTGTGCCAAGCACCCCGGCAACCGGGATACCACGTTTTACCACGACCGCGAACAAAGGTACCACCTTTAACCGGAAAACTCTGCGGCTGGTTTCTTCCCTGGTAGTGCAACGACCTTCATCTTTCCTCCACATCGAGATCTTCTCTTCCCCTGGACGACGACGTGACTTGCACCCACTGCCAGGAACAACTGCCACCGCTGGAGGATCCTTCCCACTTAAGGTACCGTGTCCCGCCCGGCTTCCCTTGCTACCGACTGTAGGGGGTAGATTTAGCCCCTGGCTTTCGAACCTGGTTAGCCTGGGACCCCCTGGCTAAACTTTCCTAAAGCCTCTCTAAACTCTTTTTGAACCCTCTGAAAGACTTTCAAAGCCTAGTGTAACTGTGTGATCTTGGGCACATTTGTGCTCTGCTCTCTCTAAGTGTGGGCCCAGCCTTTGGACTTTGGCTCACCAGTGACTTTTGCTCTTCTGCCTTGCTAACAGTGTTCCTGAATCTTAGAGTGGTGTACCTTTCCATATTCTGTCCTTTTCCCTCCCTTTCTCACAAACTTATTGGAGTGCCATCTAGTTAAGCGCTCACCTCTGTATGAAAATAAGTGGTGTTTTACTGTGACTTATCTGATAAGGAAAAAGGGGTGTATATATTACAATAGTAACTGTGTTTAGAATATTTTACAATAAGTGTGCTGGAGTGTTTCAAACAGTGTGTTTTTAAATAAATAATGATATACTTTGATACCAAAGCTCTGGTCAGTGTTTGCTTGTATTATTGTGCCTGAGTGCCTATTGTGTATACTTTGCATACTGCCTAACTCTTCTTGAGCGAAGTCTGACTGCTCAGCCACAGCTACCAGGTAAATCTGGGTGGTACAGACTGCTACCAAGTGGTTTTACTGCCAACACCTGTAGTCTTAAATCTTTTGCAGTGTTCCCTAAGGGAACTGCACAGGTTTCTGCCTAACAGATTGGTGTCATTTAGATGCCATTATTCTGTTTGGGTTGGTTTGGTACCGGTTGGTTTTATGGGAAGAGCTAAGTTTTCAGCATTTTGCGGAAAGACGTTAAATCCTCAGTTAGGCGGATGTGGGGTGAGAGCAAATTCCACAGGGTCGGGGCCAAGGCTGAGAATGATGATACGCCCAACTTGACTGAGTTTGTCTTAGGTATGACTAGGAGGTCGGCTGAGCTTGATCTTCGGGTGCGTGGGAGATGATAGGGTTTTAGCTTGTATTGAAGGTATTGAGGACCGGTTTTATGCATTGCTCGATGGGAGATGCATAATGTTTTGAAAGTCACCCTTCGGGCTAGTGGAAGCCAGTGTAGCGTTTTAAGGGCTGGCGAGATGTGGTCTCTTGGTCCGAGCGCAAGTATCTTTTTGGCAGCTGCATTTTGTGCCCTTTGGAGTTTATTCATTTGGTACACGTGGACTTCGAGGTATAGGGGATTTGCGTAGTCTAGTCTTGATATAACGATTCATTGGACCGCGGAGAGTCTGTTGGGGAAGGAGCGATACGGAAAGATGCGCCTAAGGGTTTTAAGGTGGTAGTGGCAGGACTTTGAGACGTTGTTGACTTGGCATGAGAGTGTTAGATCAGAGTCAAGGGTGCATCCAAGATTTTTCACTGAGTTGCAGGGAGTCGGTGAGTTGCCCATGTGGGTGGCCAGGGTAGTGGGTGCGGAAGAAGCTCGGAGTTGCCACATACCATGATTTCTGTTTTGGAGGGGTTTAACAGAAGGTGGCTTTGGGTCATCCAGAGTTCAATGTTGAGGAGGCAGGAGACCAGGTCAGGTCGGGAGTTGGGGTTTGAGTTCATTAGTTATAGGATTAGTTGAGTGTCGTCACGGTAGTTGTAACATAGGATGTTTTGTGAACGAATTATTGGTGTAGGAAGATCAGGTAGAGATTAAAATGGAGGGCGGATAGGCATGCTCCTTGTGGGACTCCCGTGTCGGCTGGTCGGGCTTGGGAGGTGTAGGTGGAGAGTATTGTTATTTGGTACCTGTCTTTGAGGAATGAAGCTATCCATTTAAGAGCAGTACCACAAATTCCTAGGGAGTGGAGGCGGTCTAGGAGGATTGAGTGATTGATTGTGTCAAAGGCGGCAGATAGGTCAAGAAGGATTAGTGCGGCGCATCCCGTGGAGTCTACCATCATTTTAAGGTCATCCCAGATTACAGTTAGGGTGGTTTCAGTTCCGTGATGGGCTCTGAAGCCTGAATGTGCGGGGTCTAGGAGATTATTGGCTTCGACAAAGGCATTTAGTTGGGAGGAGGCGGTTCGGTCAATGAGTTTGGCAAGGAATGTGGTGTTTGAGATGGGGCGGTAGTTTTTGGGCTCGAGAGGGTCGAGGGAAGGTTTTTTAATTAGCGGTTTGACATGAATTGTTTTGAATGCGTTGGGAAAGATACCAGAGGAAAGGGAGGCATTTATGATGGATCTTGCGTGTTCTCCTGCATAGGTGGAAGAGAAAATCTCTTTGAGGTTTGTGGCCGTGCAAGGGTCCAGCGGAGAGCCAGATGGTTTATGGCGGATAGGAGCTTGAGAAATGGCTCTGGTGATATTGGACTAAAGGATTCGAACGTTGGTTGCGTGGTGGTCGGTGCTGGTGGGCTGGTCGATATGGGGGGAGTGTTGCCTGGTGGATGTAAAAGAGCTAGTTTGGTGGCTAGAGTATTTGTTCTTTCGAGAGCCGTGGTGTAAAACTGGAGGGAGAGTGAGTCGCACAGTGATTGTGAGGGGGTCGGGACGGTCGTGGTGCTAGCAGGTTTGGTAAATTCAGAGATGATTTTGTGGAGTTCTTTGCTTGGGTTTTTGCAGTTTAGGATTCAGGAGTTGTAGTGGGCTTTTTTTTGCTTTCCGGATTTCGGCCTTGTACTGATAGAGGTGTCGGGCCAAGGTGGCCCTGCTCTCCTTGGTTTTGTCTTTCTGCCATTTGTGTTCTAGGTATTTCTATAGTTGTTTAGTGGTCTTCAACTCAGGAGTGAACCATCTGGGGAAGAGGCCACGGCGGGTTGATGGTTTGCAAGGGGGTGTGAGCTGTAATAGAGATGCGTTGAGCCATGGGTCAAAGGCGACAGGGGTTAGTTGTTTATTGAGTTGGCATGTAAGCGGTGGAGACTGGAGGAGTGCGTTGGCTAGGTCCGGGACGATTATTAGTTTTTTCCAGCATTTGCCTAGATTCGGTGGTTCAGATTTGAGTACGGGACGAGGATCATGTGAGCGAATGGTGAAGGAGAGAATGAAGTGATCGGACCAGATGGTAGGGGTGGGGGGGTTTAAATGGATCCGGGTGTTGGAGCTAAAGATGGCATCAAGAGTGTGTCCTTTATAGTGAGTCGGGCCATTTATGTGGCGTTGGAGGTTAATTGCGTCTAAACCGTCAACCAGGGAGTGAGTCATAGGGTTGGTGGGGATGTCGAGCCATATGTTGAAGTCTCCAAGAAGGGTGAGGTTGGGATGGTTTAGTTGAAGGGTGACAATAGAGTCGCAGAGGTTGTTTGCGAATTGTCTATTGTAGCCAGGGGGCCTGTAGATTATTAGGAAGCTGTGTGAGAGCGATGGGGAGAGGGATAGTTTTACTAGGAGTGATTCGCAGGAAGGAATGGAAGGTTGGTTTTCGATGATTGAGGCGTGGAAGAGAGATTCGAAGACGAATGCTACTCCCCCTCCTCTAGAGGGCTGGTTCAGAGGGATGAGTGAGTAGCCGGGGGGGGGGAAGCTTCACCAGCGATTGGGGCGAAGTCGTCAGAGAACCAAGTTTCGGTGTTGAAAACCCGATCCTACATCGGGAGGCGAGGTTGGTCTCGGAGCAGGAGCGGAAGGGGGTGGTGGCAGAGAGAGCTGAAGCTGGAGAGGGAGAGGGGGAGGGTGGGAGATGATCAATGGGAATAGTGGGCGAGCAGAAGAATTGGCGGGTTTCGGGTGGGAATCGGTGGCTGCGTGAGATAGGATGCTCGGGTTTGGGTTGGGGGATTTGAAGGTGGGGTGTGGGCGGTTAGGAGTTTCGGTTGCAGTTGATGAGAAGTCGAGGGAAAGGGTTTCAGGAAGGGTGAGGCTATGGGGGAAGGAGGTGATTGGGGGAAAGAGGTTGTGGGTCGAGACAGGGGAGGTGAGAGTGCTGAGAGATTGAGGGGGACCAGGTAAGATTCCTCTTTAGTTTCTTTATTGCAATTGGAGTGTGGGAGAGGGTAGGGGGGTCCGAGGGTGAGAGGGATGTGGCTTCGTTCTTGCTAATGCTAGGCGTGCGGTTTTTAGGGAGGGGAATTGGTGCGTTCGGGGGGGCAGGTGGTCGGGGTTTGTGGGCAGGGCGGGTATGATAGTGAGGGGAGTGGGCAAGGTTAACGTAGGCTGATTGGTGGTGGTGTTCAGGGGAGGAGTGGTCTTAGGGTGGTTGGCTCGCCATCGTGTTCCTCTGGCTTGGTGTTTGGAGAGGCGAGTGGTAGGGAGTGCAAAGGAGGGTGGGATGGTTTGGGAAGTGGGGGCGGGAGGGAAGGCAGATCGGGGAGCGGGGGCAGATCACGGTAGTCGTTTCTGATGAACTCTGGTGGAGTGGGTGCACTCATGCTTAGTATGAGCTGTTAGGTGTGGTCACAAGTGCAACTTACAGTTTATTGGACTTTATAAGTTGGGTTGTATCACTGGCTGTGAGTAGTCTTGATTTCAGGGTTCCAAGAAGCGGGTGATATTATTAATTTATTCTAGGTTTTAGTGTATTATTTGCACTAGCTTGCAGATATTAGGCCGTTTTGAAGTGTAGTTAGACCCTAGGATATGCTAATTGGGTGGCCTATTTAAGTTGTAGCTTCAGCACAGTTAGGCTGTTGGATAGGCTTTCTTCTAGTAGGCTGGAATACAGGTAAGTTTATTAGGAGAAGTTGAAAGTAGCAACACCCCAAGTATGGTTTTAGTTGGAGTTTTAGGTGGTGTTTGGGAGGGCTTTCTTACTGAAGTTCTAAATTCAGAGGGGGCACGCTATGAGGCGCACTTTCAAGTTTAATTTGCACAGAGATGATATTAGACTATTAGGTGCACTTCTAGTTTCAACTGTATACAGAGATGATATTAGGCTATTAGGTACTATTTGGTAGATAGTAAATTCTAAATTCAACTTTATACAGGGAGGGTATTAGGCATGATTCTAAAGTCACTTTGCACACAGAGGTTATTAGGGAGATTAGTCTGTTCAACCAGGCACTGTAATATGCTATTAGGATATTGGGCGCACTTCTAAATTCGACTTTCACAGGGAGGATATTGGGCACACTTCTGAATTCACAGAGAGGCTATTGGGCACACTTTAAAAATTCACAGAGATGTTATTGGTTACACTTCTAAATCTGGCTTTCACAGAGAGGCTTTTGGGCATACATCTAAATTCATAGAGACGTTACTGGGCACACTTCAAAATTCACAGAGCGGCTATTGGGCACACTTCTAGAATCAGCGAGGCTGTTGGGCACACTTCTAAAATCACAGAGAGGCTATTGAGTACACTTCTAAATTAAATTTTTCACAGAGAGGCCATTGGGCACACTTCTAAATTCAGCTTCTAAATGCATTTCTAATTTTAATTTTCACAGAGAGGCTGTTGGGCGCAATTCTAATTTCAACTTCTAAACTCAACTTTCACAGGTATGTTATTAGGTGTATATCTAAATGTAGCTTCTAAATTCACAGAGAGGCTATTGGGCACACTTCTAGGTTCACAGAGAGGCTATTGGCTACACTTCTAAATTCAACTTTTCACAAAGAGGCTTTTGGGCACATTTTAAATTCACAGGGAGGCTATTGGGTATATTTCTAAATCAAACTATTCATAGAGGGGCTATTGGGCACACTTCTAAATTCACAGAGAGGCTATTGGGCGCACTTCTAGATTCAACTTTTCACAGAGAGGCTATTGGGCACACTTCTAAATCCAACTTTTCTCAGAGAGGCTATTGGGCACACTTCTAAATCCAACTTTTCACAGAGAGGCTATTGGGCACACTTCTAAATGCATCTTTTCACAGAGAGGCTATTGGGTATATTTCTAGATGCAACTTTTCACAGAGAGGTTGTTGGGCACACTTCTAAATTCAACTTTTCAAAGAGAGGCTATTGGGCACACTTCTAAATGCAACTTTTCACAGAGAGGTTATTGGGCATACTTCTAAATGCGACTTTTCACAGAGAGGCTATTGGGCACACTTCTAAATGCAACTTTTCACACAGAGGCTATTGGGCACACTTCTAAATGCAACTTTTCACACAAAGGCTATTGGGCACACTTCTAAATGCAATTTTTCACAGAGAGGCTATTGAGCACACTTCTAAAATTAACGTTCACAGAGAGGTTATTGGGCACACTTCTAAATGAAACTTTTCACACAGAGGCTATTGGGCACACTTCTAGATGCAACTTTTCACACAGAGGCTATTGGGCACACTACTAAATGCAATTTTTCACAGAGAGGCTATTGGGCACACTTCTAAAATTAACGTTCACAGAGAGGTTATTGGGCACACTTCTAAATGAAACTGTTCACACAGAGGCTATTGGGCACACTTCCAGATGCAACTTTTCACAGAGAGGCTATAGGGGACATTTCTAAATTTAACTTTCACAGAGAGGCTATTGGGCACAATTCTAAATGCAACTTTTCACACAGAGGGTATTGGGCACACATCTAGATGCAACTTTTCACAAAGTGGCTATTGGGTCACACTTCTAAAATGCAACTTTTCACAGAGAGGCTATTGGGCACACTTCTAAATGCGGCTTTTCACAGAGAGGCTATTGGGCACACTTCTAAATGCAACTTTTCACAGAGAGGCTATTGGGAACAACACTAAATGCAACTTTTCACAGAGAGGCTATTGGGCACACTTCTAGATGCCCAATGTGCAAAACAAATATGAGTATGTTCTCATATGGGAATACTCTCATATATCGGTGAAGCCTGCATGAAAATATATTTATACTAGAATATATTGTGGGGAAAGGTAGCATGAAAAGGAGTCGGGAAATTCACCTACTGGTGACTTTTCTCTCTGCAGGGATTTTCTGCTGGTTAACACAACTGCCACCAGACCCAATCAATTTCCGTTCCCCCTTGACAGAGGGATATGTTTTCTAGGTCAGGGACTATTGAGGCAATGCTCCTGGTTCTGTGTCTGTTCCATCAAGCTCCTCAGCTCTGGTCCTGCCAACTGGTCAGTCTGTAGCTTTGGATGTGTTCCAGACTAAAGGTTTGAAACCATGGCCCAGTCACATGGGGAAAAGATCCACATACCTGGACAGGAGGGAGAGTTGTCTGCTGCACTGGCAAACCTAGGAGAGAAACTGTCTCAGATGCATCCAAGGTTTCTCTGCGACTGCTCCACGATTGATGATCCTTCCGCAGGTTAACCTCCAAAGACCTTGTTAGGACTTTTGCTTCCATTAGATAGTCAAGTGTGAGAATCTGCTTGGGGCACCTCCAAGGCCATTTCCTACCCTGGAAGGGGTGATCTGAGGTCCTCACCAAACCATATAATCAGTTATTAGCAAAGGTCAGTGGATACAAAAGACCCTTAATTACTAAGAATTCCTGTTCATTGGCAATACTTGAAATCCACAATCCATGAAACAAACAGGGATCAGCAGGTTACCCACACGTATCAGTGAAATGTAGACACATGCTGAGATTGTCACTTTAGCAGCTCAGGACATCTATGAATATCACATACCTATTATTCATTGATCCTGTGTCATTGAATGACATTAGTGCCTCTGAGAAGTTGAATGCTGAACACTATCAGTTGTGTAACTAGTTAGCATGGAGGGGTCTCGTTCACTATCCAGATTAACTGGACAAATTGCTCCATGAACCAAGAACGCTCCCGCAGCACCACCCACAAATAATAATAATAATAATAATAATAATAATAATAATAATAATAATAATAATAATCTAAACTGCTACTTGTCTGTAACTTGCCAATATGCTGTAACTAAGTAACTACTGCCTTCTATGCAATCTTGTGTATGTACACCTTCTTGTAACAAGCGCCTCAATGCCTTTGGGCTGTAGCGCGCTATACAAATGTAAAAAATAAATAAATACAAAATATTATTATTATATTTATTGTTCCCAACCCTGGCTTCAGGAAGCAACAGACCAGGTTACATGTCATTGGGGAAGTACATGACAAGGTAAGCAGATCACAAGAAATCAATACAAGAAAGGGGGGAGCTAACAATGAGGGAATGGGAGGGCTGGCCATATGGCAGCAAGATCTACAAGCAACTCTGGGGGAAACAGAGGGGAGAAGATTGCCCTGCCTCAGGATAGGTGGGGAGTGGAAGGGGTATTGACCAAGATTTTACGGAGGACCCATTCTTTGAAAATAAGGGTCTTGAGCTTCTTCCTGAAATACAGAAGCGAGGGGGTGAGTCTCATTTTGATGGTGAGGTGATTCCAGAGTTTGACAACGTTTTCAATCTGGTAATCGTTTTCTTTTCAGGCTAGCTGAAGTTTTCAATGTTGAGTCAAGTTAATCCACAGGCTCCACCTCAGACGGTTCCTTCCTACAAATTCCTTTAAATTTCAGCTTTGCAACCAGCCTCCCCTAGAACCAAATGCCTCTGGTTTCTCCGAATCTACTTGGTGTACCAATTCAATGAAGCTGCTGGAAGACTAGTCAGCATAATTTATGGTCGGCTCTATGACAATATCTGATTGTCTTTGAACCTGTGGCTCTTGAAAAAGCTAAACCTTTTTAGCAAATTATTTTGCTATGGTTCATCTTGTGCCGGGCCAAAAATGTCATGTCTAGTGGCACAGTCTGATTGACCCTCTCCCCAAAAAAATGACTCCAGTTTCAAAAACGAACAGAAAAAGTATCTGAGTGCCGCTCCAGTACTCCTAGGTGAAGTTGTCTGGCAATTGGCCAGCTTGGAACACTTACATTTGTTCCAAGGGAAATCCTTCTGAACCCCACAGGGATGTATGATCCCACCGAGTTTATCAAGAGCCACTGGAGCAGCCGGGATTGATCTGATATATGCATACATGTCTGGATGTCAGCGCTCATTGCCATGTTTTAGCTCTAGAGTTACAAAACTCATCCAAGGAACAGATGGAGGGATCAAAGGGACCATTACTTATTTGACAAGCTATTTACAGTTTCATTATACCTGACATGTGTACTTGGACGTGCATGGCTTAATTGAGATATGAGCATATGCTGCTGGCAGGATGAACGAGGTAGCTGCTTCTGCTGGAGGGTGTTGGAGGGAGAGCTGCATGCTTGATGTGGGTCAAACTGCACACTCTTGGGGTGGCTGTGAGAGCTGAGAATTAGAACATACCCTGATCCATGAAGTCTGGCAGCACAGGTTGGTCACACAGACACTGGTAGCCCAGCTTGAACCACAACTTGATGTGAGGGAGAGGCTGGACATAGGCACAACTTGCACAAGCTGAATTGCCCTAACCTGATCTCCCAACAGAGATCTGGTATTCTTCCGTTGATCCATGTAGTTCCTGCTGGTGTCTCGGTACAGAGCCTCTTAACACCATCTCATCAGAGCCTCCATCTATTGAGGTGCTGTACAAAACAAGCTTTTTCAGACAGTCGCAATATGTTAAAAAATTGCGAAAGATCACTACTGTTGTCCCATTTATGCCAGTCATTCAGAGTAAGTGTCATGTTTATTGGTTTCCATGGCATCGCCTGTTTGGTTTTAGCTCACATAGATGATGTTAGCTATCTGCATGAGAACAACAAATAACTAATTGTGCTTTTTCTCCAGTTTCAGGAAGTATAAACGTATGCCAGATAAATGTCCAGTTTCACATTTCCTCTGCTAGCTAATGTCTTGTCATATTAAATAGATTTATAACAGGCATTTTTGCTTGCGCAACTGACAGAAATGTACTGGGTTAGTTGGTGTTAGGAAAGATTTCCTTTAATGTGTAATTTTACCTCCAGTTGTGAACCCCCAACTTTTTGCTGATGTTAAACACCATATTTTGACTTTGCCAGAGGAGCACAGCTTTCTGTTGCTCTCCACTGGGCTTTTCGCTCACTTTCTTATGGGGAAACTGACATGCCCTTAAAGACAGTCAGTACTGGGAGACGTTGTTTCCCTTAGTCCTTGTCCATGTTGCAACTTTTCTGCAACATGTAACAAGTGCACAAAGTACCTTACAGTACAATGCACTTGGGTCTAATAGTCATTTTCCAAGGCCCTAGATACTCTCAAAGGATTTTATTAGGAGAAGTGCAGATGTGCCTCGGACAGGGCTGGTGGCAGCTTATCTTTTCCTACAATTTTAACCCTTTTCTGCCAAGTCAACCGTGTTAACCGCTTTTGGCACGTACAGGTGGCCTGGCTCCAATATGGCCATGCCACAAGGTTCTTTGTCCTGTCCTTTGGCCATCTTGCCCCTTCCCCAGGTTGAGCCGACCCAGGTCAGTCCTTATTTGGGCATGCATTCTCCCGTGAAACGCCAAGTTTTCACGTGCTTCTGCATACCTTGTGTGTGTGCCTCCAGGATGTGGGCTGGAAAGTCTGGTTCCAATACACATCCTGGGTGCCAGAGAGCCTGAGTTGCTGTGAATGCCTGGGACCACCATAGCCCATGATTGGTCCACGTATGGTATGCCTGAATGTGAGCAGATCTCCCATTGGGTCCTCTTCGTTTTGGCACGAAGGAGATTCTGGATAAGAGAAGGGCCCACACAGCCATACCATGTCGATCTCTGGAGTTCTCACTGAACAAAGGATAGGATCCAAGTATCCTGAAACTAAGAAGCTGAGTCAAGGAACCGCGGGTGATCCGCTGGAAGGTTTGGCACCCTGAGCCCACTGTCGTCCCGCAGGACCCCTCTGCATCTGGTCATCCTAGAAGGTCTGCAAAGACGCTTCGACCCATTGGAATAGTGGGACCAACTATTCTTTGCATCTTCATCAAACCCTGCAAGTAAGCCTTCTCGGAAGTGTCCCTTGGCCAACCACTGATCTGACCAGCTTACCCAGGACCTTTGCCCTAATACTGCTGACGTTTTGAGGAGACCCTCGAAACCTGGTACATTGCTAGCTCCGTGTTCAGGAAACTCTCATACCAAATTCCGTACACTTGGCATTCCTAGGTCTGGAGTAAAGAGAGAGAGCCTAATCCGGAGTGAACGCGGTTACTGTTTCGCCCAGCCATGGTGACGAACTTTGCAGGGGCGCTGCTTTCATGCCCTTTTGCCCTTGAGCGGAGAAATCACCACTGTCCCGTTTGGGAATCAACGTTGTAACCCCATCACTGAAAGCCGTTGAAATTGTCACATTTGAACCTGCAACCCGAATTGGACTTGACTGCCGAAGTTTGCTTCAGAGTGTGCCAGGGGTCGGTAAGTACCAGCAACCCTTACCAGTGACCCCTAGTGCATCCAACCCTTTTCACGCATGAGTGGGCCCTGAGGGCCCCTCTCCTTTTCCTCGTTAGTGCAAACTAGCAAACTATTCCCAACTCTTGTAACCTGCTCTGCCCTGTTGGGGAGACACTGCACGAATAGTAGGAACTTATTCTGCATCACCACACCCAACTTCCTGAGCTGCTACAGACCCTTGAAAAGACCCTGCTCGCCCATCTGCACTACCGCGTGCGCCAGCATTGCAAGTACATTTGAGCACTAGGCTCCTCTCATCTTAGGGACTGGACTGCCTTTCAGTTAGTATTGTATTTGATGCAGAACTGCCTAAAGACTCTTTGCACTACCTGCTTCCTCCCCTTTTAGGTTGTGGATCAATTTTGTGCATTAACCCTTTAGGCCACTTGGTCTTCTATATATGTATTTGGATAGGGTTGTATTGATCTAAAATTATTACTGTGATTATCACTGTGTTTTCAATGGCCTTGAAATAAATCTATTAGTATTTTTAATATATACAACTGACTGGGAGTGATTTGCAAGTGCCCTTTACTCTGTGTGCTCATTGAGGTCTTTCAGCCACCCTCACCCCTTCTCAGACCTAGTCTTGACCACCGCTAATGCTAGCTTGATTGGTCTGGCTTGTCCAGAAGGTTTCCCTGTTCCAAGAAACTAGGATGGCCTTCTGAACCTCTGCCCACCAGGTCAGAGTTCAGAAATCCGTCTTAACAGTTGGTATATCATGCAGATCCTGGTATAATAGCATGGACCTCATTTCGCCAAAATGCCAGGGGTAGTGGAAGTGACATCACACCTCCCTTGACAACTGATGACCTCACAGGAAGTGATGTAATTTGACCCCACCCCCAAGTGACATCACGGGAAGTGATGGCACACAAGCTTTCAAGACAAACAGGTAGTGATATCACTATAATATGATATACATTTCATACAAAAATGGATCACCATATTTAGCATTAATATCACTGTGTATACTCCCATGTTAAAAAATTACCATGAATGTAAGCAGACATCCAACACAACAATCTGGATTATTGTACATCACTCGGGCTAAACTGTAAACAGACAGAGCATCTCGAAGATCCCTAAACCCCAAAGCACAGACATCCAGTGCCTGTCCGGTGTCTGGCCACAGACTGGAAACAGCAACTGACCAACATAAATCCAACCAGAAGACAATCAGAGGCTGTACCACTTCATACTTTTACACTTGGACAATACACACAGGGGTTTCTTGTCAATAGTGAACTTTAAACCATTGCACAGCAACCCACTCACGCCAGTGACACAGAGCCTGAATATCCCCAACCATTTTTGCCACAGGCACCCCACCATCCACTGTGAGTCGGTGAGGGACCTCCCTCAACAGCTTTAAATGTCTGGCACCCACTCCTGCCCTCCAACACCTTACACCTCCAATACCCTGCTCCAACACCTTCATGTTTACACATTGCCACCCTCCAGCAACATACGTCTCCAGCATTCTCCAACGCATCAACCTTATTAGCAAATTAAGTCTCCAGTACCCTCCTTCAACACCCCAACAGTGTGAGTCTCAATTACCCTCCTCGAATCTTATCTCTGCAGTCAATGCATTTCAACTCTCTTACTACGCATTATGTCTCAAACACTCTCTCCCAACATCTGTAAGTCACTAGTACAACCTCTTAAGTCTTTAGTACCAGCCTCCATAATATTGAGCCTCAAGCACACACCTCAAACTCTTCTTAAATCTTAACACCCCAACAATGCAAGTCTCTGTTACCTGCCGCTAACATCTTACATCTCTTACACCCTCTTCAGCGTCTAGAGTCTCAAGCATCTTAAGTCTTAGGCACTCTCCCACAACACATTGAGTCTTAAGGACTTTCCCTAATATCTCACTTAACTCCTCTCCTCCAACAGCTTGAGCATCAAGCACATCCATCAAACTTTGATAAGACTCCAGCACCCCCAACAATTTTTGTATTAAGAACAATCTCCAGGATCTTAAATCTCCAGCACCCTCACCAACATCTCCCATCCCCAGTGGCCCTTAAATGCCTTAAATCTCAGGCACACTCGTTAAACGTCCAAAGTCCCCTACAAGCTTTTACCATACCTTAAGTTTGCGGTACCATTCACCAACATCTTCACCTCTCAGGACCAGTACCCCCCCAATCTCTTAAGTCCAGTGCACTCTCCGCCAAGCCATACATCTTGTGCACCCTCCCTCTAAATCCCAAGTGTCCAGTTGTTTTGGTTAGATGGGAGCTAGAGGGGAAGGATGTTTTGCAGGTCACAGTAATTGCAGGTTATTTTTATTTTAAAGTGTAAACAGCTGAAGCAGCTAGATGACATCAGCCCCAGGAAAGGCCCATTTTATACATTTCTTTAGTTCTTTATATCTTGTTTAATGCCAGTCTCCTCCAACTTCTTGGCACTGGAACAGGAAATGAACCCATGTTGCACTGGATTATCTTGTTACCAAAGCAAGTGCGTTGCCCCTGAGCTATCCTTCCAAATATATATTTGCTTTGCTTGAGGAAGCAACAGATGGTTTCCTTCAAAGGCACAGGGCAGCTTCATGTAAATTAATTATCTCACCTTGTGTCTATCTACAGTGTGCCTGTGGTGCAGGTTTGGCAGATCTGGGCCAGGTCACACAATGCCCAGGAAGGATTGGTGACAGAAGCCACTGGGGAACCCCCCTCTCATCACAAGTGCAGTGGCTCACTGGATGTGCAAAGCAGATAATGAGAAACACTGATGAGATTTGCGTTCATGCTGTGCTGTCACTGAGTACTGCAGGCTGCTCTAACACATTCCCAGCTAGCTAGACCTAGCCCCCATACCCTTTCTGTTGAACAGTACTGGGCATGAGCTTCACAGACAGCGCTGCCTCTGAACCCAACCATTCAGGCATTCTTCACTAATGGATTGGCATCCTGTTAGTTATGGCGGCTTCATGGTTTTTCCTGCATCGCTGTTGTTTTTCCAGCTAGCGAGATCTAGATGCTAGGTGAATAAATCTGTGGCTCATTTAGCTGCATTTACAACTGCCTTTTCGGGTGCAACACAGATATCTGCTCTTGGCACTGCCTCTTTGTCCAGTGGCACAGGGGTCACAAGGACAGGCCTACGGGTATCTGAGGGGGAGCCAGAGTTAACAAATGCTACCCCTTGCAACCCCCAAATTACGTCCCTGTGTAATAGGAAATTCTGAGCCTTTTCAGCCACTTGATAATTGTAAGAGAGGCTAACGCAAAGTCAGTGGGGTTCGGAGGGTTACTAAACTGGGTAAAGGTAACAAATAAATATATAAATGTGGCAGCTAGTAAATGTTCTTAAAACTGCCTCCCATTAGACTCCAATTCATTGACCTAGTTTTGCTGAAATCAAATATTCAGAAGACCCACTTCAATTTGAAATATGTTGCCTCTTTCTCTGATTATAAGAGAGCACTTTACTCCACTTGACCATTTCCTGCTGTTGACTACTTTATATATTATCATTCAATGATAAAGCCAGTGACTCTGCTCATGAAAGGTTGTCTAGTGTAACGAGTAGGGGAAGCTGATTGGATTTGTTGTAGAAAAGGTAATGAATAGTGATGACATGTAATTCATTTTATTAGGATGATTTATACAAAAATATACTGTAATTGTAAGAAAATGTGAGAAATATTTGTTGTAATATTCAAATATATGAAATGGTTAATGTGTCTGCTTATAGAAAACTGGGCGTGGTTGTCTTTGCCAATGCTTGTTTGAATAACTTAATGGCGGGCAGCATAAGACCACTTGGACTTTGTTGCCCATAAAACACTCTAGGAATACTGTGCTAAAATCAGCATTTCTGATCCAAAGTCTTGTGTTGTGCTTGCACAAAAGGGAGACAGTGAACGATAAGCTATTGACAGGTTTCCTATGGAACTGCTCATAAAAGCATCACACAAAGAGCGAAAGTCTGACAACTGCTAATGAGCACATTTCATGTCTGCGTTATTTTGGGGCGCTTCATTTCAGCAATACTCGGGGATTAATTTGAATGCTAATTTTACCATTTGATGTGAGATCAAAGGCTCTTACCAATTGTCAGTCACACATTTCCCTCTGTTCTGTATGCTTGGCTTTGACTTCCAAACGCCTTGCCTGTCAAGCTTCATTACCTAATGCATGCTAGTAAAGATATTTAAACGAAAAACACCTAGAGAAATAGTCTAAAAGCAAAGTATGATCAGCGTGTGAAAGCATTTTGCCGCTAGAAACTCACATTGCTCTAGAAATCTCCCTCTGAATACTAGTTATGAGTATACCAGTACATTCATTATTCAATTAATCTTTTATAACACGATTAAAACCGGAGACCGGTCTCCATTCGCAAATACAAACCACCTGGGAGCTTCAACCATTACAGGAGTCTGTCTGTCTGTCTGTCTGTCTGTCTGTCTGTCTGTCTGTCTCTCTCTCTCTCTCTCTCTCTCTCTCTCTCTCTCTCTCTCTATATATATATATACACACACGTGCAAAGCATGTAAAAGGAAGGTGTATGTGTTGCCCCTCTCTCCTGGTCACTTTCCCACTCCAATCCAGCAGGTGAACATCCTGGCTTGCATTTTTGACATCACTATTGTATTGCAGGTCAATGCTACATTTAAGACGTTTTCTATCGACATAGGTTCGTTGCTCTCCACTCACTCCAAAACGGACAGATAATCTCTAGCATACTACTCTATGATATGCAAGGATATCAACAACAGGCCTTGGGTATCTACAGAGTCTGATTAGCAAGCAGAGGCCTCCCACTGTAGTTAGGGTGGTGTAATAATAGTAGTTATCTCAGGGGCAACTGATACCAGACTTCAGTGAAGACATATCCTGCTGGTAAATCATGCTTCTTTGGGTGTGGGGCTGAGCTTATCTTCCCTTCAAATCGCAAAATCCCATCGGATGTCCAGACTGCCCGAACATGTCAAATAGCTACAGTGCTTCAATATGTGTAATTAAGACTCCGGAATATTTATTGTGAATCTCCTGAGAATGTAATTTGCCATGTGGTGCATTTACTTACCCATCCCTCGATAGATGTTATGCTACAGCATGCGATAATCCCCCCTTTGTTCAATTTACTAACCGGTCAAATCCCACTTTGCCACATTTCTTCTTGGCACTTTTGTTTTACTGCAAAATGGATAGATGGTGGGTTGGGGTTAGGAATATAAAAAGAGTGGGTGAGGTGGTCGGTGAGGAGGGTGCAGGGTCTTCCTTGAACTTTGCAGTAAACAATCGAAAAATAAACTGACAAAATAGAATTTAAACCATTTAAATTCTATCAAATCTCATAGATTCCCTGCCACAGCTCCAATTACGCATTCTCATTTTGTAGGTTTATTATTTTTGCATGTTTTTATAAGCAACTGTTTCTAACTGCTAGTGTTGGAATGCACTTCTTGCAACCCACCAATCACTGAGAAACTGACAGGACTTGCATATAGCTTGTAGGATATGGATGGTACTCTGCCAGCATTCATTTAACATTTACGGATTCAATGAAGCAACAAAGCTATTACCCACTTGATAGTAGAGCATCCCTTGTTGCAGGCATATTGCGTTTACTCCCCCTCCCAAAGGCGGCTGGAGTTTGGGGACGCACTGTGTCATAGTGATTTCCAGTACGCATTTGGCAGAGTCTCGCTCGGGCATGCCGAGAGACCCCTATGAAACAAATATTGGCTCAGCTGTGCTGGGTGATATGGGGACATTCGAAGCGCAAGAGCTCATTTTTGTGGTCTTGCCTTTCCGGGGATTGATAGGGCATATCGTCACCGACCGGAGGCAATACTCTCATAGGTGATTTGCATTTCTCTCCGTGCATCTCTGTGCATCTCTGTGCATGCCCTGCAAAGATAGTACAGGTAACAGGCATTCTTACCTTGCAGAAAGTTGAGCACAGGAAAAATTTGGTCAATATAGTAGAGATTTCAGTATCAAATGATTTTCTCCCTGGAAATACTGCATTTAATCCAGGATTGGGTACTTATATTTTACCTATTATACCCAACTGCTATGAGGAGGGAGAGTGATTGGCTGAATGAGCCAAGTTCACCTTGACTGTGGAAGTGCCAATGAGTGACATCAAAACAGAGTTCAAACTGGATAACCCCCATCAGGATTATTATCCCCAGAGGAAGCCACTGTTATGGAATAAACCCTTATGACTATGAGATACACAGTTGTTGACCCCTATTTTGTAAAGGATAACCTGTGAGACACAGTGTTTTGACCTGATGAGCTTATATATGCTAGCCTTCTGAGTGGAACCCCTTACTCCATGAAGGACTTGATCATGGCTCAGACGGGAACATGTTGTTTGCTCCAGAAGGGAGTCAAAATGTCCCAGGCTGGTCTCACCAGGACATTCAGGCATCTGTCCAGTGATGGGCCCTACATTAGTTATGTTTTCGGCCAGATCTGGAAAGGATTCAAGAAATAGACAAAGCCCTACATCAATGCCAAGATTGATTGCTTAATGCATTATTTTTAAAAGGGCACTGTGACGCTGCGCCTAACCAACAATATGACGAGAAAATGTGTTTAATGTAAGAGTCGTACTCTATAACTTTGATAGGTACATTTGTATTGAATACACATCATCCATTAGTCAAATGCTATTACACAAGTGAACACCAACGTGAGCTTCAACTAAAACAGCAAACCATGCATTATGGTGCAAATCTCCCTTCTTGGTTACTTGATCTACAAACTATTATCATACTAGACAGAAACAAATCAATCTTCTGCATGTGATTATCTTTCCTGGTTTCAATCCGAAGAATGTGAATCCGTCATAGGTTACGTGTATATCCACCTAACATGAATTGTGCCCAATATAGTGTTTCATATGTCCCTAGTCAATACATTACAATTATACTTGTTGTGTAGCATGATGAATTACTGGTTATCAGGTATATTTCAAGATTGGATAATTACAGATATCGGGTGTCCCGTGTTTGTTTCTTTGTCAAAAGCAACTGACTTAAGCACACCAGGGACACAGTTACCCCAATACAATTGCACAGATTGCTTAATGCAGGTGGCCTTCTTATAAACAAATATTGACATGAGGAGGTTGCCAGATCACAACGAGAGCTTGTGGACCCTGAGACCTTGGCAGAATGGACACAGACAGCACTGAGATACGAACACTTCCCTCCCCCTTGAAATCTGGACCACATCCTCTTAAAATAAATACCAAGCTGAGTCCATTAGCTGGGTCTCACTCTATTCCAAGAGAAGTTGAAGTAGTATTTGGAAACAAATTAGTTAAGGGTGCAGGGATGTACTTCTACATAATTTCTTCCTTACATCGGATCAGTTCCTTAAATCACATATTCTATCTCTGGGTCTCTACCAGGCACAGTCATTCAGTGGGCAACCCCTCTGTGTCTCACTTCACCAGCCCTCCTCCTAACAACCAGAGAGCCTTCTACCAGAATGCAGTTAATTCAAGATTATTTTTCTTTCCCCTGAGATCAAAAGGTGATAGCAAAAAAAGCTTTCAGAGAAATAGAGCAAGATTCCTCCTTGGTGTAATGTAGGTCTAGTCGCCTTTTCTATATATTAATCTACAACTGTGGAAACAAGTCAATGCTTTCTGCCACATTTATAAAGAATAACAACAGATCTATGGGTTCCGGAGAGTGTGAAGGTGTTTCATCTCAAATTTGTTGGATTCTAGTGCAATCTCACACCAGAACACTGTTAAACGGGATATCATATTGTGTCTCCTTTATTGTACATATTGGCCTAAGCCCAGTCGCTCTGCGAAGAAAACCGCGTTGCAAAGTTCCGTTCTTAGATTGACTTGTCGCAATTTTAGGTCCATCCGCCATTTTGATTTCTATTCTAAAATGATTCTGTGTTCTAAAATGGTGGACAGTGTTTCCCGCTTGTAACTGAGCCGTCCTGAACCTTGTACGAAAGTTAATGTTCAAACTGTCTGTTGGTCGAATATTTGGGTTGAGTAAAGAGACCTTGTCCCATGCCTGACTTGTAGACAGAGGACTGTCTGCACCAACAAGTCCGATCCGCGGACATACATCGACTATAATGTTATATAAATACTGAACGTGGACACTAGCTGAACTGCATTGTATGGTACATGTGTTAATGCTTATTGTTAAATCCGAGAATACACTGTTGCCATTGTAACTTGTTTAATATGTAAACTGAAGATGATCCACATGCATATAGTTGGACAAACCAGAAGTGAACTCGGCACAAACCTTAAACCGAGTATTATTAACCTGTAGAGGGGCTGGATATTGTAATGGGAAATGTATAAAATGTACAACTGTTTAGACGTCCAGTACCTCTCACTTCTCACACTGAAAGGGCTGGTATTCGCTGTGATGTACTGAGCGCCAGATAGCTATCTGATACTTTGTTTCTTTGTAAACTGTACAGTTTTAGAATAAAGATCTGTGAATCTTCATAAGCCTGTGTTTGGTGTATTTCCTTTTGGGGTACTCAGCCTCGATATTTCCTTTTGCTTTTACAGATGGCGCCCGAATAGGGACCCTCAAGATTGATGCCATCTCATTGAAGGTTGACACGGCTATCGGAATGGGATTGGACGGTGACAAAGGGGACCCTTTCTTGGAAGAGACGCGATACCTCAGCAGCACTGCACGACCCGATCCCTGGACCTTGAGCATGCGGTCCGAGACGGCATCTTGACGAGGGTCCATATATCGAGGCGGGCAGATTTGCCGAAATCACCAACCACGTGGGACCTTTGTTAGTTCTTTGAAATCCGATTGACCTCCTTAGAATTTGATCAGGTGAGTAGTGACTCGATTCTTAAGTATCCTGATAATTTGTTTTGGCGTATTACACTTGCAAGTGCAATTATTGACCAGGTAGCACCAGTATTCTGATATGCCTGGGAAAATTGTCTGCCTGCTTCAGGGCGTTATTCCGCAGTGACAGACAATCTTTGGAATTTGGCCAACTGGTGCCAATGGAGGGGTCGCCGGCATGTACTATGTACTGTAAGCACGTCATTGGTAGTATAGTGTTTAATGATTTTTGGCACAGACAAACTAGACATGCTTCCAAACTTCAGTGGCCAATCAATGGTAGTTTTGAAATTCCTCGTATTGAATACTTAGAATCTATATTATTAAAGAAAAAGGCTAGACCTGCAGCATTTGATCTATTACAGAATTGGAAGAAAGAAGCTATGCAGCAATTTAAGAGTAGGGAAAAACATGCGCGCCGTCATATGACGAACGCCGAAAAAGCGTTGTTATATGATCAAAATAGACAGTCTGAGTCAGTTAGGAATATGGATAGGGCTTTTTCACTTGGTATCTCAGAAAATGTATCCTTCTAAAGACTTTCATGTATCTGATGAGCTGATTGACAAACTTCTAAATGGACGAAGGTCTGGTGTCACTGCGCCACCTCCGTATGTTCCTCTTCCTGCTGTTATTCCTCCTCCCGTAGCCCCTCTTGCTCCTCCTATTGCTCCTCTTAACATTCCTCTTCTTCCGGCTGTTGTTCCTCCTCTTGTCATTGCTCCTCCACCTACTCGTCCACCTTTGCCTGCTGTTACGGGTCTGGTGGGTTTGCCTGTTGCACCAGTGATAGCACCTCTGTTACCAAATGTACAAGATTTGCCTACTCTCCCTCTTCCAAGTGGTTCTACACCGCTTGTAGTTGATCGGGGAGCGGGATCGACGGTTGTAACTCGTGATACTGTGTCTCCAAAGAGAAAGCATGAATTGACTGCATGGGCTAGACATTGCATGGAGAAGAGTGAAAAAGCTGAGGTTTTTGCCACACTCTATAACTTAGACAATTTTCCTGAAGGATTGGGAGTCCATTTACATATAATGTGGAACAGATTAAATGATATAGATCTCCCACAAGGGTTGAGGGATCTGAATATTTTAGCATTTTCTAGAGATACTGCAGAGAAAGTACATGAGCATGTCGAGAGGGTTTTTGAGTATAGAAGGGAGTTGGAAAGGTTGCGGAATGAAGATATAGTTGGTGATAGTTTGGACGCTATGTTAGTACAGAAACGGTTCTTTCCTTGTCGAAAATCGATAAATGAGGAAACACGAATTTGTACAAAGGATGCGATTAGGTGGATTTCAGACATGTCGATAACTCCCGTTGAAGTATATGACACGTATAGTCAGTATACGCCAGAAATGCAGAGGAAAGTGATACAGGTACCTGCAGGATGAATGTATAAAAAGAAAGAGTTGTTGTCCCGCAGAATTATTGAATATTTATAAGAGAGCTTTTTCGTTTGACACTTCTTCAGCTGCTTTAGCGCTCGATCTAGCTTTATTGCTCAGTAAGTGTTCGGAGTTGCCTACTTCTCAGTTGCCTATGAGAGAGGTTCGTTCGACATTTGTCCCAAAGGTTGAGATTCCAGCTAATGTTGCAACGGGTGCACCTGCTCAAGATATTCCTGCACATTATGTGTCGCAGTTTGTTCACTTCCTGTTCTCAAGACAGGAAGGGAACACCATTAAACAATCTATTCCCGATATTAGGAAGAATCAGGGTTCTACAAAGAAATAGAGTCTGTCTTGCAATCATCAGTATTTACCTTAAGCGATATTGATTTATTTCCCGTACTCCTTCCTGTTGACTTGTGGAAGCAGATTAGGACTGTAGACGATGTACCAGGGTTAGGAGATACATGGGATAACATGGTTAAACTCGATAGAGAAAGGCCAGCTGGCGAGAGACCCCACAGGTAATGCTAACTTTGCATGATAGAATAGTCACAAAATTGAAAGCTATAATTCCTGAAAGAAGGATTATTTGGGACAAGCTTACTGCCTGTGTCCAAGGAAAGTCGGAGGGTGCTACCGAGTTCTCAATCGGTACGAACAAGTAATCTCAGATTTCAGTGGACAAGATTTGAGCACAGAGTCTGGGAAACGCCTATTCGTGGACAAATTTGTGCATGGATTGCTGCCTGACATCCAGTCACAAATCAGGTCCTCGGAGAGTGCTTGGCAAGCGAAGTCTCAATCAGAAGTATTGTATATGGCTCAGTACTATGAGAATCGTGTCAATAACAAAAAAGAAAGAGATGAAAAGAGAAAAGGAGACTTAAAAACAAAAGTCCTATTGCAGCAAATTGTTAGAGGCCCTAGAGGGGGTCATTCGCGATTTAGGGGTCAGTATATTCAACAGGGAAATGCACCATTGGGTCCTGTAAACATAAACTAGTGTGCTTATTGCAGACAAGGGGGTCATTGGCGTGCACAATGCCTGATCCACCAGCAGAGGTCGAATAACGCATTTGGTAATATGGGTGGATGATCTAGAGGCCGCCGTGGGGCAGGGGGTCCTGGTAGAAGTCCGTTTTTTCGCAAGATTCACAGCAACCTTTTTCACAGGACAATCAGGCACCAAGTGTGGATAATAGAAACATTTTTGATCATCCTTCTGCTGCTTACCTCTCTGAAGAACTTCCTTTTGACGACATTCTGTTTCGCTAGGATTGCCCGAAGCAGGGTTTGGAAAAGACGCCTATTCCCGTTAATCAGCAAGGTCCCTACATTGAGATGATAGTGGGAAATAGGAAACATCTGTTCTTGATAGATACAGGAGCACAGAAGTGTTCCATTGACCATTCACGGGTTCCAAACATTCCACTGTCAGGGCAAACCAATGTTTCTGTAGGGTTTTCTGGCACACCAGTTGTTTGTCCGGTTTCTTCGCCGGTACCTATTACCTTGGGTCCATTTATGGACCACTGTCCATTCCTTTTGACTATGAATTGTGGAGAGAATTTGTTGGGGTTGAATCTGTTGAAAGAATTAAATGCAGTAATTCATTGTTCTTCTGATGGAGTGCATTTGACGATTTCACCACAGCAACTTTCTGTCTCTCAGTTCTTGACCAGACCTTTGCCGCTGGAATTCAGTAATGTTCCGGAGTGTTTGTGGACAATTGATGATAATGATGTCTGTGTTTTGCAATCACTGAGAAACTGACAGTAGAAACCTACATCCCGCCCCTAGAAACCTATGAGCCCGTTAAGATTATTCTGAAACATGGAGTAAGGTTGCCTCGTATTCCCCAGTATAAGATCTCGGTCGATGGTGAGCCAGCTTTGAAATACATAGTCTCCGATTTTGTGCATCGTGGGGTGATTGAAGAAATTGCAGGTAGTTTGTGCAATAGTCCGATTTTGCCCGTGTACAAAAAAGGTGATAATGCAATTATTTTCTGTTTCATCATTGATCTACGTGCCATCAATAAGATCGTTGCTCCACAATTTCCCATTGTGCCTGATGTAACAACAATATTAACTATGATTCCGGCTTCAGCTGCTCACTTTAGTGTTGTGGATCTAAAGAACGCCTTCTTTAGTATCCCTATACATAAAGACAGTAGATACTTGTTTGCGTTCACCTTAGGGGGACACTTGTTTACCTTTACCTGTGCGCCGCAAGGGTACACAGAGAGTCCTAGCATCTACAGTAGGGCTTTGAAAGAGCAGCTCGACACACTCGAGTTGCCCACCACTTGTACACTGCTTCAGTATGTCGACAATCTACTCTTAGCTGCTGACTCAGAGAGCGCCTCTAAGGAGGGCACCTTATGTATTGTTGTCTTGTGATTGTGTTAACTGGTTTTACAATAGTCATTGCCTTAGGATTTTGGTATCTGGAAGAAGTACATCCGCTTGAAATTCTGTTGCCCACTGAAAATGTACCTACTGTTTCTACACCTTTCGTGCATCTGCACACTCTATCTCCTAGAGACTCTCAGCACAGACAGAGTTACCATAACACTACTCTATTACTCATTATGAAAACCACACATGCCATTTTAAATAAGTCTAATTGTTGGGACTGCTCGCATTTACCACAACACGGGGATAAGGGGCCGGGTTGGTATATTCATCCTTTACCTTTGACTACTGCATGCTATGATTCTCTAAGGGCACTATTCTTTGGCCGATGGAACAATAGCATCTTGGGGAACTTTGATGGAACTAACTTGAATGATTTTGAGAAACGTGTTTTAACGTCCCTTGGATGCTCACTCTTTGCGAATAGGAGCAAGCCTAATGTTGCTTTTATTAGGCCTTCTGATAGACTGTCCCGTCCTTTTCAATCTTTGATCTCTTTCAAGATGGCTCCTATAGGCAATATGAATTCCACACCACCTTCTTACACTGTTAACCACAGCCCTGATTCAGTTTCTTTCTGCATACAGAGGAATGGTACTCAGTCAATGGGTGATTTCAAGGGCTGCGCCAACGATGCGAATTTGACTAGTGAGGACAGACCTTTGTGTAACGCTCACCTGACTCCCACGGAGGCGCTGGTCTAGTCTGGGTTGCTGTGGCCTCTTCGAGCGTGATGCGCAGAACTCGGAACACCGACTGAACAGGACCCTCAAATCTTGCTTGTCTGGCCCGTAGGAATATCCTTCTGCAGATGAGAAAGGGGATTAACAGTCTGCAGAATAGTGTGCTTGCTCTCCCCCTTCCCCCCTTCGTTCTTCTCTAACTTCCGCCGAAATCCCCGGTTGAAGCTCACCTTATGGTTTGAAAGGATGAACTCTCCATCCTGCTTCTGGTGCAGGTGCGCATGATAGTCCAGTTACTTCACTGGTTTTCAGAATGGCGCTGGCAAAATCCACTTGACTTTTCCGAGCGGAAGGCCGTAAGTATGAAGATTAAAAAAGTTCAAGTGTTGAGCCTCCTTTTCTGTTGCCTTCCTAACCTGTGATCTGTTCTTTATTTCAGGTGCAGAATGAAGGCGATGCGTTGAGGGATTGAATTGCCGACGGTAAACTCAGGTGAGTTAGCGATGGAGGCGATCCCTCTTAATGTCTTTATATTCCTCCAGTAATGTCTTTTGTACTTTCCCCATAGGGGCCGGGGTGCGGTACCTGCCAACGAAGCGGCGCCGACCCGAAATGAGGAATGGTCCACCAACAGAAGACCGGTAAGTGTTATGGCAGAAAATTAGGCTTTCCTCATATGTTCCTTCTGCTCACCTTTTGTCTCTTCTTCTCTCCCCTAGGCGCAGAGATGTGGCGACCGGTGCAGACAGTCGCAGTGGAGCCAGAAGATCTCCCGAGGACAGGTGAGTGAAGCGCGGCGCTGCAGCGAGCAACGCAGTGCTTTTAAATGAAAGTCTTTTCTCAGGAATGCTGGCGTGAAGGTTCCGGATGCAGGTAAGAAGTTTGATAAAATTCTTGGTTTTCACCTTTCTCTTCTCTTCTTTCCTTACAGGTGTTCCAGGATCGAGGCGGGCGTAGCTGGAGACCAGATGCAGGAGCAGACACGGTGAGCGTTCAGCTGCTTGGATGCAGAACAACGCGAAGCGTGAGCTACTGTCTGGGCGTGGCTTAAATAGCCCCCAAAGTAGTTCCAGGTAAGTATCCTTCCCTGGCCACGCCCGAGTGGCAAAATAGTCCCAATGAAAAAATAGTCCCTTTCAGGTCTCAGGGGGGCCTGAATCTTGCAGCATGGTCTGCATCAGGTAAGTGCACAAAACACCTTCCTTTATGAGCCTGGCGCCTATGGCGCCAGGACTGATGTCCAACATGAGCCTGGCGCCAACGGCGCCAGGACAGAGTCCAAAGAGCCCCTATAAGGGGCTGCTGGGCTTTTACCCGGGGGCATGATGACTGCTCCCGGGGGAGCTGGGCCTGGCCTGGTGCTCTGGGGGTAGGCATCATGACAGCACTCCCCCCCAAGGCCCCTCCCAAGGTCGTTCCCTCTGGAGGTTTCGGTTTGTTTGGGAAATTCCGATGGAACCTTTTTACCAGCCGAGGTGCATGTACGTGGTCGCTGGGTTCCCAAGACCTTTCCTGAGGCCAGTACCCTTTCCAATGAATTAGATAGAAAAGTTTTGATTTTGAGATCTTAGAATCCAAAATGTTCTTCACCTCGAATTCAGGCTCCCCATCTAACTGGATTGGTTCTGGTGGCTTTATTAATCTGGTTCCTGGTTGCACTGGTTTCAAAAGTGACACATGAAAAACGGCGTGAATCCGCATGTTAGCTGGTAGATCGAGCTTGACTGCCACTGGGTTAATTATAGCTTTGCTCGAGTAAGGGCCCAAATACCTTGGATTAAAAGTTCGGGGTCCCTTGAGCAATAAGTGTTTGGTAGCCACCCATACTTGATCCCCTATTTGGTATGGAGGCGCTTCACTCCGATGCAGGTCCGCATTCTTTTTGTATTTCCCTTTCGCTTGTTGCAAATGTGCAGTTGCATCCTTGAAGGCTTGAGTTATCGTGGAATGCAAATGGTCCACTGCAGGCATTTCAAGGCTCAGAGGTGAGTCCAGGTCTGAAGTACGAGGGTGATGTCCATATAGGGTATAAAAAGGGCTTTGTCCAGTTCCAGAGTGTACCGAGTTATTGTATGCATATTCGGCCGCCCATAAAATATCCTTCCAATTACCCTCTGATTTGTGCAACATACATCGTAGGTATGGTTCAAGGGTCTGGTTCGTTCTCTCCGTCTGACCATCGGTCTGTGGATGGTGGCTGGTTGAGAGTCTTACGTCGATTTGTGCCAGTTGACAACACTTTCTCCAAAAATGAGAAATAAACTGGCTTCCCCGGTCGGAGACTAGTATGGACGGGAATCCATGCAAACGGATGATATTTTCGAGGAATTCCTTGGCTAGGACAGAAGCTGAAGGTAATCCTTTCAACGGAATAAAATGGGCCATCTTGGAAAATAAATCCACCACAACCAGAATAGTATTGTATCCATTACAAGGGGGCAGGTCCGTGATAAAATCTAGTGACAAGGTGTGCCGAGGTGCTGGTGGAATGTCTAAAGGCTGAAGAAGACCGGCGGGTTTTGTCTTTTGGCCTTTGTTTTGGGCGCAAACTCCACAGGACATCACGAAAGATTTAATATCCTTTCGCCAGGAAGGCCACCAGAATTGTCGTTTAATTTTTTCCTCATTTTTGGCAATGCCAGGATGTCCTTCCATCAGGGTATCATGATGACGGGAAATAACCAGTTCTTGCAACCCCTTTTCTGGCAGAAATAAGCGTCCTTGGAAGTAAGGTAGGCCATCGTTGACCGAAAAGTAAGACCCCCTTTGGATCCAATCCTGCAAGGCTGTAGAGTCCAGGAGTTGTTTTACCCGTGCTTGAATGTCTTCAAGGGTTTGTAAAGAGGTTATCTCCAAAATTCTTTGTTCAGGAATTATCGGCACAGGTTCTGAGTTTGTGTTTGTTTCTCCCATTCCTATTCGAGATAGCGCGTCCGCTTTGCCATTCTTACAGCCGGGGCGGTAAGTGATTACAAAATCAAACTCAGCAAAGAACAAAGCCCATCGGAGCTGACGTGACGATTGAGCCTTGCCAGTTTTTAAATATTGTAAGTTTCGGTGATCAGTGATCACGGTGATGGTATGCCTGGCGCCATGAAGATAATGCCGCCAAGCCTTAAAGGCGGACTTAATGGCTAATAATTCCTTGTCGGTGATTTCATAATTTACCTCAGGTGGCGAGAACTTTCTGGACCAAAATGCTACGGGGTGCAGTTGGTTGGTTTCAGGGTCTCTCTGAGACAGGACAGCTCCCATGGCTAAGCTGGACGCGTCGGTTTCGACTATGGGTCTTGACCAACACCCGGGTCTCAAACTTGGACCGATCTGCTTTTCTGTTTTGAAGTCTGTGATCCAATTGGACCACTAAGTCTATATATTCTGTGCATTCTTGGGGCGCATTTACAACTTGGGCCAGGACATCTTTAAGTTCTCCGCGTAGACCTCGATAAAATAACGTGATTCTTTTATCCTCTGGCCACCCAGTTTCCACAATTAATCTATTAAAGGTTGCAATGTAGGATAGGAGGTCCTGATTGCCCTGTCGCAGGGATATGAGTTCGTCATCCAGAGCCTGCCCCTGAGAGTGTCGAGCAAATAACCTTTCCATGCTTGCTTGAAATCCTTGAAAATCACGGAGAATCGGGTCATCTTGAGTAACCAGTGGAACTGACCAATCGGCAGCACAGCTGCTGAGATATGACAATACAAAGGCTACCTTGGTCTGGTCATTAGGGAAGGCCCCAGGTCTGCATAGGAAGTGCAAACGACACTGATTCATGAATACGGCAAATCGTTTGGGGTCCCCAGCAAAGCGTTCGGGTGGGGCCAGAGGCATGTTTCCAGGTAGATTAATCTGCACAGGGTTACTGGGAACCACAGGAGCGGGGTTCCCCCCTGAACCGGGTAGAGGAGTGTGTCCAGCTTGACCTTGCAAAAACTGTCTAGCCAGGTCATCTGTTCTTTCCTTTGATACAATCCCTTCCCTCCTGAGAGCATTAGTCTCTTGACGAGCCGCGTGTACTGCGGCACGTAATTCCCCCAGTAGTTGGGCCAACTGATCAGTCTCAGAAGTTTCCATAGCGCCTGGGTGGGAATTTGTAGGAAGGCTTCACGTTCTGTAACGCTCACCTGACTCCCACGGAGGCGCTGGTCTAGTCTGGGTTGCTGTGGCCTCTTCGAGCGTGATGCGCAGAACTCGGAACACCGACTGAACAGGACCCTCAAATCTTGCTTGTTTGGCCCGTAGGAATATCCTTCTGCAGATGAGAAAGGGGATTAACAGTCTGCAGAATAGTGTGCGTGCTTCCCCCTTCCCCCCTTCGTTCTTCTCTAACTTCCTCCGAAATCCCCGGTTGAAGCTCACCTTATGGTTTGAAAGGATGAACTCTCCATCCTGCTTCTGGTGCAGGGGCGCGTGTTAGTCCAGTTACTTCACTGGTTTTCAGAATGGCGCTGGCAAAATCCACTTGACTTTTCCGAGCGGAATGCCGTAAGTATGAAGATTAAAAAAGTTCAAGTGTTGAGCCTCCTTTTCTGTTGCCTTCCTAACCTGTGATCTGTCCTTTATTTCAGGTGCAGAATGAAGGCGATGCGTTGAGGGATTGAATTGCCGATGGTAAACTCAGGTGAGTTAGCGATGGAGGCGATTCCTCTTAATGTCTTTATATTCCTCCAGTAATGTCTTTTGTCCTTTCCCTATAGGGGCCGGGGTGCGGTACCTGCCAACGAAGCGTTACCGACCCGAAATGAGGAATGGTCCACCAACAGAAGACCGGTAAGTGTTATGGCGGAAAATTAGGCTTTCCTCATATGTTCCTTCTGCTCACCTTTTGTCTCTTCTTCTCTCCCCTAGGCGCAGAGATGTGGCGACTGGTGCAGACAGTCGCGGTGGAGCCAGAAGAACTCCCGAGTACAGGTGCGTGAAGCGCGGCGCTGCAGCGAGCAACGCGGTGCTTTTAAATGAAAGTCTTTTCTCAGGAACGCTGGCATGAAGGTTCCGGATGCAGGTAAGAAGTTTGATAAAATTCTTGGTTTTCACCTTTCTCTTCTCTTCTTTCCTTACAGGTGTTCCAGGATCGAGACAGGCGTGGCTGGAGACCAGATGCAGGAGCAGACACGGTGAGCGTTCAGCTGCTTGGATGCAGAACAACGCGAAGCGTGAGCTACTGTCTGGGCGTGGCTTAAATAGCCTCCAAAGTAGTTCCATGTAAGTATCCTTCCCTGGCCACGCCCGAGTGGCAAAATAGTCCCAATGAAAAAATAGTCCCTTTCAGGTCTCAGGGAGGCCTGAATCTTGCAGCATGGTCTGCATCAGGTAAGTGCACAAACACCTTCCTTTATGAGCCTGGCGCCTATGGCGCCAGGACTGATGTCCAACATGAGCCTGGCGCCAACGGCGCCAGGTCAGAGTCCAAAGAGCCCCTATAATGGGCCGCTGGGCTTTTACCTGGGGGCATGATGCCTGCTCGCGGGGGTGCTGGGCCTGGCCTGGTGCTCCGGGGTTAGGCATCATGACACTTTGTATGTAGGCGAACCTGTCTACTTTGTTTGCGGTAATGTAGCATTTCCATGGTTACCCAGGGATTGGCAGGGAACCTGTTATTTAGGGATTCTGTTACCCGGGATATTCATTGCTAGCACTGTAGTAATTTCAAAGGCTCGTCCACTGCGGGACGAGAAATGCGATACTTCAGCATAAGTTCTGGGCGATGTAGCTAAATCCTTCGTACCATTTTGGGGGCAAATACTGAACTCTGTAGATATCAGAAGACTAGCGAGAGTACTGGAGAGAACCATCAACCGGACCACTGACATACTCTATAACATGACTTTAGAACAAAAAGCAATAAGGTTAGTGGCACTTCAGAACCGGATGGCATTAGATGTCATCCTGGCTGAGCGTAGTGGGGTATATAAATTAGTGGGGTCTGCTTGCTGTGTTTTCGTGGCAGATTCCTCCCCAACTATCTTTAGGGTGATACAAAATCTGCATGTTCTCAGTTCACAAGTGCATGTTCCTGAGGGAAACTGGAATCTTAGCGCTTGGTTCTGGGAAGTCTTGCGATCTTGGGGATGGAAACTACTTTCGGTCTTGCTGATTATTTTAGGTATTCTGGTGTTTTTCTGCTGTTGTATACAATGTCTTCCTGGTATGTGTTCGATGCTAGGAGGATGTTGTGCACACGCAATGGATACATTAGGAGACAAGGTATATGCCCCAGAGAAAATATCTAATGAATTTGTGCTGAAGGAAATCTCAGTATCTGACCTTATGGCAATTGATATCTCCGATAGTGATTCAGGATGTATGGACATTGAGATGTGGAGTTACTCGTAAAGTGACTAGAAGTAGTTTAGCGCTTGGCTTAGGCCAAAAGGAGGGTTTGTTAAAGGGGATATCATATCGCGCCTCCTTTATTGTATATATTGGCCTAAGCCCAGTCGCTCTGTGATGAAAACCGTGTTGCAAAGTTCCGATCTTAGATCGACTTCGCCGCCATTTTAGGTCCATCTGCCATTTTGACTTCTATTCTAAAATGATTCTGTGTTCTAAAATGGTGGACAGTGTTTCCCGCTTGTAACTGAGCCGTCCTGAACCTTGTACGAAAGTTAATGTTCAAACTGTCTGTTGGCCGAATGTTTGGGTTGAGTAAAGAGACCTTGTCCCATGCCTGACTTGTAGACAGAGGATTGTCTGCGCCAACAAGTCCGATCCACAGACATACATCGACAATAATGTTATATAAATACTAAACGTAGACACTAGCTGAACTGCATTGTAGAGGACATGTATATCATAACTTCCAAAGAAGGGGGGTAATAAATGGTCTGCCTTGCACCCAACAGGTTTTCTTTGCAATCTTTCACTTGTAAAGAAAAAGTGAGGACTACAGACCAGTGATGCATCACAAGGATGGACATGTAGTCGGCAAACAATTAAAGATGAAGAATACAGGTATACCTAGGGACAATCAAAAGCAGGAGATTCACCAATATGCCTAGACCTCAAGTACATATACCTTACTATACCTATATTTGCTCTACATAGTTGTTTATTGCAATTATGCTGGTAGTCATACATTTTTCAATTGTCCACCCTTCCCTTTGGACTTCCCTATACACCTTGGCATTTTTTCAAGCTTCTGTGCCCTACTGCAGGCCTCCTAAGGGCAAGGGGAGTGAGTAGGAGGGTACCCATGTAACATTCTCATAACGGAACAGGCACAGTTCTCTGTCACATTTAGCTGGAATGTGACAGCCACGGGTACATCGAAGCATATCAGGAAAGGAGAAGTCAACACCTTCCTCTGGCCATGGCCAGTCTAATTCTAATTAAAACATCAAAGGCTTCATGGATCCACCCTGTTCCATTGTAGTTCTGTGTGGTGGCAGCGCATGCTGATGAGAGTTAGTTGAAGCAGACCTGTGAAGGGGCTTGTTCACAGGACACAAGGGACAGGAAACACCAACACCACTTTGAGATGCAATGTGTCACCTTGAAGCTGTCTCCCAGCCCTCTGTATGAAGGGCAGTGAATGGCATGTCTGGGACAACAGTTTACAGTAGGCAACCCCTGCAGGGAACCCCCTTTCAGAGGGGAGAAGTCTGTGAATTGATGGAGACACAAAGTCTGTTCTCACCACAAACTTCAATGGAGACACACACTTTGATCAAGAGTCACAGGGAGCTCAATTAACCAGAGCAACACTTTGATCCATAACAGACAGGAAGATGGGTGGGACTTAGTATTACATGTTTTCATCCCTTACCGCTTAACAGAATATTTTTGGTAGGGTCCCAGGATTGGTCCCTTAAGGTAGGCATAGCCTGCATCACTCAAAGGGGCCTATTTGCCTTTAAAAGATGGTTAAGACCCTCTTTTGGCAGATCATCCAACGACTTCGAAAGGGGTAAGAAGAAGGACGCATGTGGACCCTGGCTGAAGGTACAGTCTGCCGTACAGTTTCACCAGTGAAGGAACGCCAGGATTTCCAAGAGGGAAGCAAGATCCCTCCCATAAACATCTCTCAGGGAACAGAGGGAGATACCGACCTAAGAGGACCCATCCAGCAGCTCCAGAACTGGTACCCAGCCAGCACACAGCATGCCCTGCTAGGTTCTGCCAGCAAGCTTCCTAGGTGGGAAGTGCCAGAGAGTCTCTGAACAAAGGACAAGGCTGTTGCCTGCAAACACTCTCCTCAGCATTGGGCCTTAAAGGACGACATGATCCCTGCAAAGAAGCTAGGAGGAGTGCCACAACAAGCATCAACCAGCATCCATCTTTTAAGGACATTTTTCAGACAGTTGAGCCCATGAATCACGACCAGCTGCACCACTGACTGTTGTCAGACTGCAGTCACTAAAGCCGTCCGAGACTCCTCAACCAGTATTCCAGATCCATCAACCAGCACAAAGACAACGATTATTGACCATGAGCCACCATGTAGACCAGTCTGCAGCTGGCCGTCCTGTCTCGCTTGCCGAACTGCCTGCCGCCTGAAACCCGCAGCTGTCTCCCATCTCGAATTCTGTCACAGGAGCTGCAAAGCGTCCTGGAACTGACTTGACGGTGTCGAGTACAAGATCATCTCAAGCACCAAGGTACATTGTGGTTCTGTCCCCCTGGTCCTTCTCCGAAGGCCGCTAGAGACATTTTCGGCGCCTTTCTCCCTTGGTGCTGAAACCAAAAAACCTTGAACAGTTAAGACTGATTGCTTTACCGACTATCCTCCAGTCAGTATAAGGAGTGCTTCCATTTCTTTTGTGAAACTGTCCTGTGTTCCTTTACAGGGTGGGTTGTATTTTGTTGTGTGCTACAACAGTCTGTTGTAATAATAATAAAGTAGATATTTGTATACAACCTTGACTGGACAGTCCCTTTTATCATTGGGTAATTATTGTATTTTCGCTGTGTTGCAACTAACCAACAATCCACAACCTTGCAGAGATAAGTCTGCCATTCCAGCCACGTTACCAAAATGGGACACAGCAGTTTATGATTTACTTGTGTTTCCAATCTGTTTGTATCCCTTCTGGTGTACTAGAGGTGTTGGGCTAATTTATGGTTTAGAAACCGATATTCGTCCCTGGACCACTGGTGCCCCGGAAGTTGATTTGTCACGTCTGACATCTAGTATTCTACATGATTTGGGTTTTATCATCATTTAGCAGTCCATCCACAGTCTTACGCAGACCATAGAATTTGTGGGTTTTGTAATATCTAACAAAATATCAATCCGGAGACTGCCCTCCTTGAAGAGTCAGATTAAGAAGGAAGTTCAGAGAGCTGTATCCTCTTTGGTGTTGTCTCTGAGTGACTGGGCCAGAGTACGATCTTTAAACAGGCACCTCATCATCTAATGATCAGATTTCTTTGGAAGAGCCTGTCCTACACCACCTTGAATCCTTTCTTCAGGGAGGCAACTTCAGAAGTAAGGTGGTGGACTAATCACATAGAGGGCTGGAACAGTGAAGCTATATTAGGTTTATCACCATACCTGATATTGAATCTGATGCCAGGAGGTCGAGTTGGCATGCTTGGTGCTCCTCATATTCGACTGGAGAATCATGGTCCACAGATGAAGCATTAGTGCATATCAATTTTTATAAATGCTATAGGCTCCTTTGTGGTCTGGTCTTTCACCAAACACAGCAAAATCCACAAATCAACTTTCCATGGATAGTGTAACATGTAAGCAGTACATCAGTCATTTGTTTAGTTTATGTATTTATTTCATTTGTTTGTCTCGGGAGGATAGCTCAGGGCCAACACACTCGCCTTGGAAGCAAGACGACGCAGAGCAACACAGGTTCGATCCCCGGATCCGCGCTTAGAAACCTCTGGGTATTAAGCACATTATAAATAATCATAATCACAGACCCAGAGGTATCACAGTGGTAGAATCATGTAATGCAGTACAGTCATAACATGTTGAATAAGGGTAGAGGTTTTAGACATATTTCTTGAACAGCACAGTTTTCATTTTCTTTCAAAAGGCAAGGTAGGATGGTTCATCTTGGATGCAGGGATGAAGGGCATTCCAGAGCGTGGGGGCTGTGACAGCGAAGCTAGCTCCTCCAGCTCTTTTTCTGGTGTATCTAGGTGTGCCTAATGTCATTACTGTAGATGAGCACAGGCAGTTTGGCTTTGCGCTTTTGGAGATGAGTTGGTTAAGGAAGGTGGGAGAAATGTTGTCTAGGCATGTGTGAGTAATAGATAGGATTTTAAACTCGATGCAAGCTTTGATGGGCAGCCAGTGGGCCTCTTGTCTCGCATGCGAGATATGGGCTATCTGCTTCAAACCGCATGCACCCCGAAGGGTGTTATTTTGGATTTGTTGCAGTTTGGTTGTGTTTTTATTGGAAATGCCTGAGAGAATGGTGTTGCAATAATCCAGTTTGCTTTCAATGATGGCTCTGGCTAGTGTAAGGCAGTTGTCCAGGGATAAGAACTTCTGCTGAGGTTGATGAGCTTGGTGGAGTATGCTGCTGATGAGGTAAGGGCTTTGTCATGTTTTTGCATCGATGAGTCAAAGTCTAGGTAAACACGCAGTGTTTTCACATGGCTCGAGACAGCAGTGATGTTGCCGTCAATGGTGAAGGAAGAGAAGGCTGGGTCCAGATGGTTGAGCCGATGTGAGGAGCCTACAATGAGGAGCTCTGTTTTACATCAATCAAGCAGAGATGGTTGTCTGCCATCCAGGCTTGGGTGATGCTATAGACTTGATTGATGTTGTTGGTGTCAGTAGTGTGTTTTCCAGCGAGTTTCAGTAGGACTTGGGTGTTGTCGGCGAAGTTGGTATAGGGACTATCTAGGTTGTCAAGGTGGTCAAAGAGGAGCTTAGTGTACATATTATAGAGTATGGGTGACAGGCACAAGCCTTGTGGTAACCATTAGGAGACAGGGGTAGGGTCTGCTGCGTCAGAGCCAGTGAGAATCCTGGATCTGCGGTTGTTGAGAAAGGAGTTGACACAGCTGGCAGCCTATTTGGAAAGGTTGAATTTAGAAGTAAGGCACTGAGAGGATATTGTGATTGCCAAGATCAAAGGCAGCAGAGAGGTCAAGTAGGAGAAGGAAGGCGAGTTCTCTGACATCGCATTTACTGTGGGAGAGGTTGATGGGTAGAGAGGATTTGGAGATAGTAGTGACTCCTCTGGCTGACTTGGCGTTCCTGTCTGACCTGAGAATGGAGAATCTATGGGGAAGGGATAAGGATAGTCATCAACGGGGAAAATGATCAAAGGCCCTGAATGTTGGGTGTTTTCCTTTTCACTTGAAATCAAAGTCCATGCAGAATTCTTTGCAAGTTCACAGAATCAGATGGCAGATTGATGTCTCTGTAACCCCAGATACTCGAACGACTGGCAGCACCTTCACAAATTGTACATTCTAATTTAGCACCAACAAGGTCCTGTTCAAATAGCACTTTTTGTATCACTTCACAATTCAGCATCCCAGGTATTTCCGTTGGCACCCAGAATCCTATGTGGCGGTTGCATTTGATGAAAATGAGGGCTCATAGGCCTGTCACGCAGTCCTGCAATTTTGTATGATGCTGAGAGGCCTCCTGCACCTTCAGGCTGATAAGGCTGCAATAGTGGCAATTACTCTATTTTCGCTAGCCCGGGCTTTGTAGCCGCTGGCCACGGAGTTGTTAGGAGACTTCCCTCTGATGATTACGTTCTCTCACGTATGTTAAAAAACACGAAGCACATGAGCCATCCCCTCTTGCTTGTAGGGAAACTGCATGCTAATGGTATGGTACCTATCAGGGAAAGATGGTATACCGTGGGAGTTCAAAGTGAGCTGCAGGTTTCCCTAATATCTTATTAGTCCTTGGCACCCTCCAGCCCTAAAACAATATATGGACTTCCTGCAATAGCTGGTGTTTGCAAAGTAATCTTGATCCCTTTTCAGCTGATGTAGTTCAGGTGGTCAGTTTCATGGTTGGATAAGAAGCATTGTTTTGCCACAGGACTGTCAATACTTACAGATCCACAATATTCTATAGTCATGTACTTACTGACAGTATACTTTGAGGGGTATTCACTTTGGTTCTATATCTGTGTTTGAAATGGCCAGCCAAGTATGTTTATCCTTCCAATCACATTGATGTTACCGATATCCTTTAAAAGAGTTTCGGACGTAGGGTTTCTCAATTTAACGTGGTGTATTTTTTCTTCTTCTAGTGGTGCATTCAGTTTGACAACATGCACAAAGATAAGTTCCAGAGTAATTGAATACCCAGTTTGTCCAGGGTAGACGAAGGTTTGTGTTGTGAGATACCTTCATTGGTATGAGGGCCATACTTCATCTCAACTGTTAATTTCTTGGAAAATACCTCAGATATTGATTTCCTTTACCTCCCTGACGAGATAGGGCAGACAGATTATGATGTTCCAGGCAGCGGTGGATACTGCCCTCTACGGGGCTCACTTAGCATGAGGGGTCACAGCGGCAAATACGTGTTTGGTTGGAACCAAACGTGAGGGCATTTTTTATGATCTGCGGCTTAGTCCAATGAGGCTACATGCTATGGGCCTCATTATGAGTTTGGTTGTAATTCAGCTGTAAATCTGCCGCCATAGGTGGCCCACTGTGTTTACAATGCAGTTACAAGTGGTGGTAGGGAGGTGAAATACCACATTTTTGTCGTCCATAGGACTTTTTTTTAGGATTTACCACTGGCAGATTTACCATGCTCTAAAGCTTGTAGCAAGTGGTGAATCCTCCATTTACCTCCACCTTTGTAATTCGGAGGTGTGGTAAAAACAGTAAACGCCACGTTGACAATAAAACATATGGGGCTTCGTTACAAGTTTGGCGGCGCAGGAATAATGGGATTGCCATCAATTATTTCCTGCACTGCCGAACTTGGAACGAGTCTCCATATGTTTTACTGTAGGGAGGATAGCTCAGGGGTAACGTGCTCGCCTTGGAAGCAAGACGACACGGAGCAACACAGGTTCGATCTCTGGGTCCGCGCTTAGAAACCTCTGGGTATGAAGCGAGTTATAAATAACCTATCATATCATGTATCGCATGCTTCATCAGTTGGTATTGGCCAGCATTGAACATCATTAATGGGACCCTGTGAGCTGTGTCTTAAAATATCAGTTGCTGCTAATTATGATGACAGAGGCATGGGATTTTATTTACAGACATGTCAGTGAGTATTATCCATCATTTTAACTCACTTTATTTCTATTTGGTTGTAGCCATACAGGAATTCAACAATCAGTCTTTGTCTTTAGGAGCGACTGAACAAGACTTCTATATCTTCAGACAGATCGGATGGTGGCTTATGGATGGAACGAAGAACCCTGCATTCACAGGAGTATTGCAAAAGGACATTTTGGCAGGGGTTGTAGGATTCTACCAAGGATCTGTAACCTTTGGGTCTCCAGAAGTTTTGGAATACAACTCCAATCAGCCGTAGCCAGTTTAGTCAATGGTGAGGGATCATAGGAGTCATGGTGCAAAACATCTGGAGAGCTGCAGGTTGCAGACTGCTGGCTTATACTGTCATATCTCAATGAAAGGTGATGTATCAGAGGTACCTCTCATTACAAGTGTTAGTTGCTGATGAAACCATGCACAAAAAAATAAAACTGAGAAACGAGAATTAATAATATTCACCTCTGTGGCAGTCAATACAATCCCAACTCCACTCATCATGTTTCAGCGCAATCAGTATAACTGCCAATCACTGCACCGCTGCCAATGCAAACACTGCCTCTGGTGATACATGCATCACTCCTATCTACAGCATCATGAAAAAGGGAACCATAATTCTAAAAGAAGTGTATTCTCTGGCAAAATTTTGATCAATTTAGATCAACGGTGGATAAAGTATGATGCATCGGCCGCCACTTGAAGTGTAGGTCAGGCTTCAAGTGCAAGTAGCGAAACAATAGTAAGGACGAGTCCTATAATGCAGAGGTCAGGTCAATGGGAAAACAGAGGTGCCCCAGATAAAGGAGAAGTTGAATATTTTTGGGATGACCAGGTTGTGGCGCTTATACTTTGTACCATTTTTCCAGAGGTAATATTTGACATCCTGGGGAAATGACAGTGAGCATAAAACAGCCAATCCAGACAATGCATTTGTCCCTTAGTAAAAACCACCAAACCACCTACATCCATATTGGTGAGTGTTTTTAAACCACTGCAGCACAACATACTGGTAACTACCTAGCCCAAGTTCCTGGTAAGAAGCGTAGGAGCAGTTGGGCGCAGAGGGAGGCATTCTACAGGTTGTTGTGGATGTTGAGAAGGATAAAGCTTAATTTGCATTGAGGAAATTGTCTGGCATCGACAAAAACATTCCATACCTCATTTTGTGCCACTTTGTCAAAACTGTCTCAAATTTAAATATCATCGGTGTGTAAGTAGTTTACACCAGACTGAGTGATTTCCAATTCTTGCAGGTGGACAGGCATTTACAAGTGATTGGTGGAGAGGAAACCAGACATGTTGTTTGAGTACTGGTAGGGTAGAACCAGTTTAGCTGTCTAGGAGTAGATTATTGATCCCAAACTGCTCTCACAAAATGGCATGTTATGTTCTTTTTCTGCACTAAATCAACATCTATTGAGAACATGTTCTTCATAGGTTGCTGCTTGGGGTGAACATACAAACGTTGCCCCTTGGCAAAGAGCTCCAACCAACCATAATGTTTCCTTTGAAACCGGTGCATCTCTCCCATGTTTTCAATGAATGAAAACAATCTTCCTGAATCCCCATGTTGCCACAAATTACTAACATATTCCATAGATATCATTTCCTGCAAATACATTGGAAAAGATACTGGTAGTCAATTGCAGGATTTTCTATAAGGTAATGGCCTCATACATGGCATCTGGGCTGGATTCTACGCCACATTAAGCTCTAAGTCTGGATTCTTCTCAGTTTGTGATGAGGTTCAATGGCAACTTGTCGCAACAGTATCCACAGACCTGCAGCATTAGACCGGTCAGGTGCCTTCGACTTCACTGACCATCTGCTATTTTCAATCATCTGCTTGGATTCTGTATTAATCTACAAGCTCTCTATTGAATGTAATCCTTTCTACTGACTTGCAAGAGTGGTTAGCTCTCTCCTTGTTTGGATCTCTGAACTCTCAGCTCCCTCCAGCATAGTACTTTGCTTGGCGCTCTCCTAGTTATCATTTATATGTGCCCTCTCACCAAGCCTATGGAAACCATGCAATGTATATGTATATATTACACTGAACTCCTTCTTTGTCTGGACAGGGACTTGGAAGCTGTTGCTGCTACCTCTCACAACTGCCTTTGCATCACCACTTACTAAGTTCTTTTCAATAAATAAAAGCTCAATAAAGATAAAACTGAGATTCTTCAATAGCGCCTTGAGACCATACCAATGGTACATAAGGCGCTATATAAATGCAAAGTAACATAACATAACATAACATACTGCCCAGGCCTTTACATTGAAACACTTCACTCTGACCAGAAGATCATTTCCTCTGGAAGTGCATTCAGCTACATTAATTTGGTTTCTGCAAGAAGTTAATTCACATTGCCTCAATAACAGTCGCATGAATAGTCGCATGCCAGACTGCGGTGCACATCGATAGCCTGATCCCTAGACATACATGCTACGTGTGTAGGTACACACACACGCACATAGACACACATGCACCAAACATACGTAACTGAGATACCACCACAAATCATTCACTGGTGTGCCCGTCATCACATGTACAGGCCCACGTGGGCTGCAGTGAGGCATTGGCCATACAGTACTGTGTAAACCTCATCTTGGGCAGTGCTGGAACAAACAGTACTTCCGAGGAAGTGGTTTACCTACCACTGAGTGCCCCTTTTCTGCCCATTTTCTTTGTGCATCAGGCAAACACACGGTACTGTGGAAGAGCCCCTTTCCATGCCTGGCACACAGTGTTAGCTGCCGAGAGCAGGAAATAGAACTGCCAAATTCCATGTCTGGTATCCTGGGCTTTGCTGCACATACGCCAGTGTTGGGATGATCTTCAGGGGGCATTGCACTGGTCAGGTCCTAGAGGGGTCGTGTCACTACCATTTCCTTGTACTATCCTGTACATTCGCCATTGCTGACCTCATGCACCTCAGAGGAGCCTCATGAATGCCTCTCCATTCAGTCGAATGAGTCTCACTGATTGAGTCCTTCTCCATCACTGATCTCGAGCTCGTCAGGGGCATCTCGGACTGCGGCGCCCTCGGACCTCACCGGTATGCTTCCATACATGGCCAAATATGTTCCAACATGTCCTAGTAAGGTCACTCACCGAAGATCTCTGACTTCACTCCACTCAAACCCTAGAACTCAGGCCAGTCTCTTTTTCAAATGGTCTCTCAGACTGTCACATACTCATCCTCTCCTATAAATGAACTCTGACCCTCTGGCTCTCTTGAACACTCTCAACCACCCTCTGAATATCTGGCACATGCTACTAAAGTCCCCTCACACACCTCCGCTCAGTCATCAATACACCTTTGTAGGCAAATACCTCATCCTCTCAATACTACACAAATGTTCACACACTCGCAGCCTCTCCTATAAGGTATGTGAACTAAGTACATGTGGACCCTTTAACAGACAATGAATTTCATTTCAATAAGCCTCATGTAAATACATAAAATACAGGTAGTTTTTCTTACTGAGCTATGCATTTGTTTTTTTTCACAAATGAATTGCAAGTCATAATGTTCAGCCCGCGTGTGGGGATGCCTCCAGCACACATGTGGCTCCTCCTGGTTCCTGCGCAGGGACAGTTCTTTGCTGGGGGATGGGTGCACGCACACACACAGCCTCACCGTCGTCTTCTTCTTCTGCCGGTGTACCGCAATTGAGGGTTGCAGGCCCTCACGTGTCTTTCCCTCTTACCCTGGGGACTGCTAGCTGTGGAAACCCAAGCTCAGGTATGGAGCGCGCACCTCTCAGGAGGTGGGTGCGCACACACGCGGCTTCTCCTGGCTACTCTGCACACGGAGATGCCAGGCCGCAGTGCTTCTGTGATTTCATCACTGTGGGTCAGGTGTTCCTCAGGCCATGCCACTTTTCTCGTGGCCGGCTCTGCCTCACCTCCCCTGCGGCCGACGCCACTTCTGCTTCTCTCCTCAGGCACTGAGCAGCCCGTCCGGCAGCCCGCACCTGAATTGGCACGAGGGCCTGGACCTCCTTGTTGCCAATGTTATGTCCTGACAGCCAGGCAGACCAAGGCTGGGGGCACCCAACCCACATGCTGGGGGCACCCAGCTGACAGAATTTGACAGGGGGCATCCTGCCAGCGCATGAGCACACAGGCTCTTCCATGGCCTGGTGGCACCCAGGCCAACACCAAAGGCGGTGCCGGGGCTGCCCATCAGGGGCACCGGTGCCTATCTGCAGGGTTGCCCAGCAGGGGCTCTGCAGCAGCACATAAGTAGAGTTGTCCGGCAGGGGCTCTATGGACATGGGGGAAGAACATTAGGGACAGTGTTGCCCAGCAGGGGCACTGTCCAGGTGGAGGGTCCTGCAGCAGCAGGCCCTCTGTCTGCTACGCAGCGCCAGCATCGTGCTGCTGCAGTGACACACACAGCAGGCAGGGCTACATGGTCTCAACTGATGAGCCGGAACTGGCTCGTCCCTTTTATTATATTGGTCACATGGTCACCACCATGTGACCATAGCACGAGCCCTGGGAGATACCATGCTCCCAGAAAGGAGTGGCACACCATAACATGCATCACAGTATCCCTGAAAAGTAGGGCCCACTGTGGCCTCACCTTTTCTCTTAGCCTGCCAAAAATAGCGACTGTCTAAACTAAAGAATGGCGCGCTCCTACGGGGTCTGGTGCTGGTGGTAGGCCTCTGCCCTAAAGCAGTGCTGAAGCCCTCTACACATCGGATGTACAGGGACCAGATCTGGAGGGGTGTTGGGAAGGAGCTAGCGCCTTCCTTCATTCCCAAGCTTCCCAAGTGCTTTAGAATTAGTCAAGATGTATTTTAACTGTTTCTAAGAACTACAAGATTGCAGGGGGGAGGAGGGACACTAAAAAGAAGGCAGTTATTTAAATATAAGGTGTAAATAACTATTAGCTGAATACACTTGTAATGTTATTCTATTTAGTTTTAAAATCTCAACGCACAACAGAAGTAGGCTCTGTGCCAAAAAGAATGCAGCGTGTGCTAAAAATAGACTACAGGTATTGCCTGGTGTTCACTAGCTCTGGCAGACCAGCATGTAACTCAGCAGCTGATGTCTGTATGTCTAAGAGTCCAGGCAGGCTAAGGCTCATGCACACAATGCACAATTATGGGAAAATAAGGGTTTAAGAGGAATTACTGGACCAGAAAAAAATATGAATATAATGAGTGATGTATGGAGAGCCTGATGGGAAAATGTGTTTATATATAAATGTTCAAGGGTAGCAAAATGGTTGAAGATTAAGCTACAGTGTATTTTTGCACAGGTTAGTGATATGTAAAGTAGCATGTCCTAAAACAGACATTACCTGCCATGCAGGAAGGAAGACTGCCATGCAGGAAGGAAGACTGCAGCACCCCTTGTAGGGATGAAGCACAATTTTGTATGAAGCCATGCTAGTATCCAGTGTCCAAGTTAACAGTATATAAGGCTCCTGCCTGGCACCAGTCTGGAGAAGCTTGGAGCGGTTGAGGGACAGAATATACTGTTCAGCAGCAGAGTTATTTGCCCCATCCTCTTTTCTGTATAGATTAAACTTGTTATCCTTGCAAGATAAGACTCTTGACCTTAATTCCCTAGAGGAGTGAACTTTAATCTGGCGTGAGTGTGATTAGGGGTACCTGTATAATTAAGGGGTACCCCTGTAAATTGGGCTACCTTTCACATGCCTCCAGGAGATGCAGGGCACGGGTCTGCGGTTTCTACTGGATCAGAAGAGGGAGAGAGCACCAGCACTCTGACACTCAGATATGGGTGACTGGAAATCTGTCTAATAGTAATTCAGAAGCTAGTACAGTAAGGGCAGGTGGGATCAGGGGTATTGATATGGCTCCCTTAGCCCTTTCACTACTAGGGCATACTACTAGCCTATGCTAACTGCAAAACGTTGGGTGCGGGCAACTACCTACCACAGTGCACCGCTCATGGATCAGTCACACTCACCACACTCGGTTCAGTTACAGCTCAGCCTCACCCGTGATTGCTCACAACGAGTTCTTCTCAATCTCAAATGCAGCAGGGCACGGCACACACTCTTTGGGAAGGCCAGCAGGTCACAGGGTAGGGCAGTGGTGGTAATGGTACGTAGCAGGACAGTTCAGGCAACAGAATAACTAACTGGCATTGCTGCATTCCTACTGTGCTGTGGCGGGTGACTACTTTGGCTGGAAATGAATTAGTGTGTGGACTACGTGTGCGCATACCGTAACACCACCAGGTCACTTGTTTCTGTGCAGACAATGATTTTGCTACATAATAGCAAATGTGCACTGCCTGCCGGCTACCTGTGCCTGTGACGTGTCACGTGTCCCCAATCCCCAGCTTGTTGTTGCCTTTGTTGTCAGGGCACTGAGCTGAGAGCAAGGTCTAGATTGTCTGGGCCTGGGTCAGGGAAATCGAAACTGAGAACAACGCAGCAGATCACATTCACAATGTGAATATGATATGCTGCGTTTTTTTCACAACGTAGTGCGATTTTCAGTGCAAAATGGCACCTAACACCAAATGGTATCCCATTCCCAGGCAAGGAACCCGCAGTGGCAGCAGGGTACCGGCACATAGTGACAGCACACGTCTGTTCATGCTCACCGTTGTTTTTTGTTTTAAATGAAAATTCATGGCGGACGCTCCAGTCCTGCGAGAGAATGGGGTTCAGGGGGCACACCAGGTGCCAGTGTGGAGACAGATGTGCAGTGCATCTGGCAGCAATTTCACTGCAAGCACAAGTTACATTAAAAAGTGAGTGTCAGACAAACACTCAATCCAATTCCAGAGTGCCAGGAACTAATAAGGTATAAACATAATATTAATCTAGGCCAAAGTGTGAGGAGACCTATTCCCGCCTCGAGATGATCCACCAATGGACAAACATTCAGTTGGTGATATTTTAACTACTTTCAACTTGCCATGGCATCTTAAGATCTGCATTTCTGTTTTCCACTGCGTATTTCTTCTGTCAGACATACTTCAAAACGAAAGGAGAATATTTTGTCAGACACTTTATAAAGTGAACCAGAAATGTCTTTTCTGTGCAGATCTATTTTTCTTATAGGGTGTGGTTGTATAAGTATTCTGGTGATACACCCCTGCAAGACCTTATGCACTGGTGGTCCACTACGTCTGTCGAAGTATTCTATAATGAGACTCCCAGCAAATCATTGGGCTTCATTTCGATTATGGCCACAAAGATGGCACGATTTCCATGGGGTGAATTTACCTTTACTGCCACCCCATTCTGTGGCATCATCAAGTCCACAGATGTGTGGATTTAGACTTGGTATACATGGTATTACTACCCCCTGGAATTATCACCAAATTCCATTACTGTTCCATAATTCCTCCAATTTGCAGAAGGAAAAAAGTGGAGGAATTACCAAATGGTTCTAGAGAAATCTGTTTAGAGAGGGGTGTGCGCCAAGGGTGCGTTCTTGCCCCCACCTTATTTGATTTGTATTTAGCTGACCTGTGGGAGAAAAGTAAGTTATGGAGGATACCCTCCAAACTGGTCTGGTTTTAAACTGAATACGTAGAGGACCTCATTCTGATGGATTATACTCTGGCAGGCCTGGTGTACTCTTAGGTGTTGAATCCTACTTTAATACAAATCAACTGCCCATTAATTCAGCAAAATCCTATGTTATGACTTGCAGCACTCGCCGATGTAGCAAGAGCTACATATAGATGCTGAATACTGAGGAAATAAGTAAAGTAGAGTCACTGTGCTACCTAAGTTACATAGTGTCAGTAAGAAAGCAGCGGAAAAGATTCAAATTAAGGATGGAGGAAAAGATTTGCTCGTGCCTTTCTTTAATGAAATCAGTGAAAGGAAACCTGTATGCATACTCATTGGTCTCAATGGTGGAATTTTATAGGTTAAAGGTGTCTGCTATTGTATTATATGGCTGTGAACTGTTGAATTTTAAGAATAGAATTTGTTTTAATGTTTTGGAAGTTATAATATTTAAGCAGGCCTTGAGCATCCCGATATCTGTTCCAATCAGTGTCATCAGGTTGGAGCTGGGCTGTATGTCATGGTGGTCACAATACATTAAAATTAGTCTATGCTTACAGAAAAAGCTGTCACGGTCAGATGCCTTAAGTCTCGGCTACCTTCTAAATGATTTATTGGTGAAGGGATTAAATCTCTTCTTGAAAAAGTTCAAGAAGTGATGTGAAGTCTTTTGTTACATGACTGATCTCAATGGGTCTGAATCAGAGGACGTGGTAAAAAGGAAAATAAAATATTGGGACAGATCGAAGGATGCCCAGGATGTGGGGAGACTAAAACTCTATAAGGGGAAAGAAATCTTTTACCGACCCAAACGTGATCTAGGAACTTATATAAGCAAATTCCCCTCTTACAAATTTTGTGACTGGCACTTTCATTTCAGAGTGAATTGTTTACCAACTCTTGAGTGGTTGGTCCCAAATTAGGACCTCCTAAGGAGCTTTGAAAGTGTAGACTCTGTGGTGCCGAATCCTTGGAGACTCTGCGCCACTTGGTGACAAATGATTCTTCAATATTAAATCAACGGATCCTGTGTCTGGAACCTTTTATTCACTCAACTTCTCGGGTCTTAACAGAAAGCCTATGGAACAGATTAATGACAAGTCTCCAGCTCTCTCTTATCTTGGCGCTGGTAAAACTGTTGCTGGACATTTTCTCTGAATTGAATAATTTTGTAGTGCAAGGTGAACATGATTTTAGAGGGATCTGTTATGTATAAATCATTTCGTGTTGTTTTGAATTTTAGGAAATTTGAAATAGTATGTATTGCTGCTATGGGTATTTTATTATGATTGCGATGTACTCATGTAGTTTTATTATGCATCCTATTTTCTTTTTATTGATATGTTTTGTAATAGTGTGCTATGGTACTATGTGCACTGAAAACACAAATACAAATAATAATAATAATAATAATAATAATAATAATAATAATAATAATAATAATAATAATAATTATAATAATAATAATAATACTTGCAATTATAATAATTATATTTATAAGAAGAAGAATAATTCCACGAACAAATAGTGAATTACAACCTTATGGAAATAGAGTGGAAATGGGAAGTAGACAGGTGGCCATTTTGAAAAATTGAATTAGCTAAAAATTGTGCTGTTTCCTGTGCCATTCAATCCCCTGATTTAGGAAAATGATGCCAGGAGACAAGGCAAAGGTAAATTTGCTGAACGTGGATGTGCGGAAGCCTACATTCATGATAGCAGATCTATATGTTCTGGCAGAGGAGGTGATGGCAAAGGCTGAGGATCTTTTTGGAACACAGCAGCGGAAGACAAGCATTCAGCGCAAGCAGGAAATCTTGGGTGACATCCATGACTAGACTGTGGCAGTGGGCACAGTGCCACGAGATGTTATGACTGCTAGATGCGCTGGAACGATTTAAAGGGGTGTGTACTCAGCCTCCTTGCAACCCACCGCCGCAAGATGTCTTCCACCAGAGAAGGCACTGTACAGCCACCACATTTCACACACTGGGGGGAAAAGGCATATAGCTTCAAACAAATGGAAGGCATCGAGGAGGTGGAAGCAACAGAAGATGTTGTGGACAGTCAAGCACCCGGAGGTGAGGGCATACGGGTACCGTGGTTTGTGCTACATGTGAGTGAAGAGAATAAATAGACAATTATCATCTGGTGGGTCCACTGTTGCCATTGTAGCTTGAAAGCCCCATGCAAAACATCCAGCTATCCATTCCACTAGAATATCAGGTGAAGAGATACACAGATGATGTGCCACCAATGTGCCATTGTGGTGCCCACTCATCCATCTTAAAGTTAGCTCATGCTATCCCAAGACCATGTGTGTCCGTACATCCATAACAGTGCTATAGAAAAGAAGTAGGCTATCCCAATAGCGGTCAACGTGCAATTGGTTCTGATTAGCTATTGGATTAGCAATTATGAAATAATATGAAAAATACTGGATAGCTGCTATCACAGGTACGGAAAGGCTCTTCCCCTGCCTCCTAGGTAATACACATTGTTTTATCTGTACCCAGTTGATTGAGCTTGTCCTATTTAAGCTCTGATTCTCTAGATTCTCTATAAATACACGAGTGTTCCTCATAACCACAGTCAAATTTAATTTGTGCAATATTCACCATTTTCTTTCTTCTGAGAACTTAGCTACCTTGGCCTCAGTCCTTATCAACACACGTTTGGACTGTTGTAATAGTCTGCTCAGTATCTGCACACATTTCATCATAGCAGCCCTGCAGGTCTCTCAGAATGGTGCAGTGCGGGCAGTCTCAGGTGTTTCCAGGCGAGCCCATGTCACGGTGGCCAGGCAGGGCTTACATTGGCTGCCTGTGAAATCAGGCACAAAATGATGACGCTCACACACAAATGTGTGACGAATATGGCACTTTATTATCTCACAGCACACCTTCAGCTTCAGGTGTCATCCTGCTCTCTCAGGCCTCAACACCGCATGAGACTGGTCAAAACCAGATTTAGGTTGGTAAAGTCCGGGTGGCGTAGTTTTAGTGTGTAAGGTCCTCATTTGTGGAACCTGCTGCCTCTAAATCTGAGAGCTGCTGAGACAACAGTTAAGAAAGAGCTAAATCCTCCTTAACCTACCTCCCGATTAGGTTTGGTCCGCCTGATTCTTTTTTTCAGGATCCGGTTCTGTCAACGCTGAGTTTCATGGCTGGTATTCCGCTTTTCTCACCATTCCTAATGCTATTTCTTCTGGTTGTCTGTCTTGTGGTCGTATGTGTGCGTGCTCTGTGGCCCATGGGCATGTGGTGCGTTGGTATAAGAACTTTCAATAAATAAATAAATAAATTGAACAAAAATGGCACAAATTATATCAATGCTATTCCATACACCACAGTGATAATAATGAGTATTACATACCATAATTGCATCATTAGGTTTGTAGAGGGATAGAGAGCACATCAATAGGAGCAGAGGAAATAATATTGGTTATGCGTCAACATGTGGTGGTGAATCACAAGAAAAACGTGCACATCAATAAAATTGCATATCTCTAAATATCTGTATTGTCCAATCTTCAATGATTTTAAAAGTAGATGTGCTGGCATCATGCTCTTATTACATGTTTCCCATAATTTGGCCCTCAATCACCATACACCATGTGTAAGTCCCTTATTACCATTAAAGTATTGATAATAAAAGCTGTGCATCCGCACTTCCATTGTCACCAGCTGCAAAACTCAGTTTATAGCGAAAGTATCGTTACTGTCACATCCCATCATGATGTAAAACCATTCCTGATTCACCTCTGTTTGCACATGCGGACATCATGCTTAACCATCAACCTGTTCAGGAGGCCTACATCGCAATACCAGAGCAGCACCCTGGCAACCCTAAAGAGCATTTGACACGGTAGTATAGCTCAGTGGCAAGGCGTTTGTCTTGGAAGCAAGACGATGCACAGCAACACAGGTTCGAATCCTGGGTCTGCGTCTTGGAAGCAAGACGATGCAGAGCAACACCGGTTCAAATCCCGGGTCTGCGCTAAACCACTTCGGTATTAAGCACGTTATAAACAACCAATTACATATTACATGGCTAAATAATACAATTACCAAACAGACAAAGAGCAAGTACACAATGAAGCCAGGGTTAAAACGAAAGCAGCTGCACCTCAACCCACTACTACAACAAGTAGTACCAATTGGACCCCTGTACCCCATAGTTGAGGCATTCACCACACAATTCACCACACAACGCCAGCCGAGCAGCCACCTGTGATCATGCCACCAACCAGCCACACTGCATTCTCCACAGCAACGTTGGACACTGTAAAAAGCAGTGATACGCAGTCAGCAGCCTTGCCTAATGATCCTCAAGCTGCAGCTACCACTGGCAGGATCCCCCGCCCCCTCAATGTACTCCTGTCACTGCTGCCACCACACACAAGCAGAGTCAGGTGGGGAAGAATGCCATGCATGGTTCCATACACCACCACCTGTATCGAGACCTCGTCCCCCTCCCCCACTGTCATGGTCCACTCTGACATGTTGACCTCGAAACAGGCATAGGTATTAATGATTATGACAACAAACCGTCCCCTGACAAACACAAGATACCTTGCCCTAAACACCATGTCTGCCGTATGAAAGAGGTTCACGGGGAAAGGAAACACAGCAGGAAACAGGGAGGAACTGAATGACCGTTAAGTACTTCAGGAAATGCGCGTTGCAGTGCAGGATGGCTCACACAGTGAAATTGGACATTGTTGCCAACACTTTATGGATGCCAGAACAACCAACAGGGGGATGGGCAAAGGATACAGGGGCTTGCATAGGGATCTTGTAAGTTATTGTAAGTTATTTTCAATCCGGCACTTCACCTAAGTCAATGCCTTGCGTGTAATGCGCAACTGAAATCCTTATTTATTTTGTGTCTAAAAGTTATTTTATTCTGAACGATGTACCACTTATATCACGCCATTCTCTTTGAACCCCCCGCCCCCACCCCCTCGGTCACACTGAACCAGGAATCATGTCGGTTTGCAAAGTTAAAATATTTATTTAGGTAGTTCACAATGTAATCACACTATTTTTAATGGGTATACAATAATCATCATTGGGGTGATGTCACAATAAGCAATCTCTTTAATCATATGGATGAATAATGAGCAAAAATAAACATCAGAGAAATAATACTACTGGGTGAATATACAAATCAAATAGCAGTGTGGTTATCATTTCCCCCTGCACACCCCTCAATCCCCCCAATATGCAATATGAAGAAATAGAAAGAGAGAAAACAGGTTTCAGGAATGCAGAATTCAAACAAATGTCAATCCCAATTTCCCCCAGCAAACACAAGAGAGAAACAGAACTAATTGGCAAACTGTCAAAATGGTTTTAAAATTGGCTTAGAATGGAATAGGAAAATACACTAAAAATGGTTTAAATCAAAGAAATTGTTGAAATTGTAATGGGAGCCGCTGTATCTGGTTGTAGACAAACACTAGCAATGATTTGATGGCAAAAAGCAATGAGAAAACTTCATTTTGAGGTTGGGTGCAATGAAAAGCTATTTTACACGTTATAGAAATCTCCTGAGACAAAATTTGCGGCAAACTTTTCCGCGTGCGGTAATCGCGGGAGAAGTATAAGGATTTGGGATGCGGTTTTTGGTTCTCTAGAGAGTTCAGGGTGTTAGCTACAAGCAGACACTTTCTAGCATGACAATTGGAGCAGTTATGGGCATTTTCGTGGAGGTAATTTTTTTCAGATAGAGGCAAATTGTAAAACAAGGGTGCGCTTTTAAAAAGACAAACAGGATTTCTTTACACTAGGGATGGACTATGAAGAAACAAACTACATGACAGCAGAGCCACCAGCCCAGGACATCTCTGGATGGTTTTTGCCTGCCGAGACGCTCGCCTTCTTCAGAAAATATATATCAGCGCAAAGATCGGTTTAACACTACTAGTACAGAAGGAGATAATAGGGATGAGAGAGAGAGTTCAGGCAGTTCAAAAATATTCTAACAATGCAGTTCTGTATATCATAGAGGATGGGTTTGGATAGGGATGACTAGGGACAGTACAGAGGCTAGTGACGGTCCTATACTAAGGATACTCACTATATAGGTTTGGACAGAACCGTCAGGGATTCATGTCAGTCAAGATTTCTGGACAGGAATTCTGCTGGGCACACTGGACTGGACAGCAAGGTGCTCTTGTCTGCAATCAGCAAGGCGCTCTGGTCACCGCACGGTAGGACTGGACTGGATCTGCAATGGCTCTGGTTCACAGCTATCTGGTCACAGCACGGCTCTACTGGGTTGTGTCTTTGGATTCTGGCAATAATTCTTAGTAGGAAAGCAGTACAGCACAGCCAGGCTGTTCTTTGGTTTCCCTTAGATGTCTGGGGTAAATTCTGGTTTCTAGAATTTTAAGGCCAAGCTGAGAATGGTTCAGCTTTGGAAATGGGCATTTCTGCCTGCCAAGTTTCTGGAGTCTTGAGTCTGGAATATGGATGGTTCTCTTGCAAAGTGCTCCGTCAGCAATCAGTTGGTGGGTGAATGTGTGTGTCTAAGTCCTCAGCTTTCTCTATTTATGCACTTGCTAAAGGGGTGTGTATGCTGGATTATCCTAAGCGCACCCCCTTGGTTGACTATAGGCTAGAATCTGCTCTCTCCCTTGATTGGAGGAGAACACAGTGTGTCACCATGATGATGTGGTTTTATGAGCCAGGGAATCCTCCCCTTGGCTTTTGAACATGAAATCTACTTTTCATATAATACATATTTACAATTTTACAAACTTGATAACAATAGCATATCTAGATCACATATTTTGTGGAGCAAATATTCTTCCACGCCCCGTCTCTGTAGGATTTTGGGTCTGGATTTGACAGAATTTCGCACTTTTTGTCCGGGTCACAATATCTATTTTGTACAAAATTGGTACACATGTGCGCATTGTATATGGGCATACGTGTGCGAAGTTTCATGCTTCTGATATCAATACATTTGCTATAAAACCACAATTCCTACAGTTATGTCCCAGAACATGGCTCCTCTTAAAATGTGCAGCAAAAATTTTGGTTCAGAAGTCCGGGGTTTATATATTTTTTTTTTACAATTGTCCACAGTAAATTAGCAGTCTTATTAGAAATCTGCTATTTATCCATTTGTGAATCAACAAAATTGTCTGACCCCGCCTCCTTCTCCTTCTTCAGCAGCAATCTCTGCCCACTTCCTTCTGGTAGAGGCCCTTTACAATCATTCCTGATTAGCATCTCAATGCCTGGGAGGAAGCCCATTGTGCTCTTCCCAGAGCAGCCCCAGTGGCCCTCCCCTCTTAATCAACACCCGAATGTCAGTTCCTGGCCCAGAGAGCAGAAAGGAGGTGGCTTGCCCAGTGGAGGAAGTTGTTTGTAGTTTTGTGAGTCAGGCTTTCTTTAAAAGTCAGTTTTGTTACATTTTTCTTTGTTGAAAATAAACTTGCAATATTAAAACAAACATCTAGAACAGTGATTCTAGACTCTAAACCATGAAGTTTAAATAGTTGCAACCTAGGTTACTCTTGATGACAGGTCACTTAGATTTTAGACATTAGATGATAATGGTACAAATTTACAGTTCAAATGCAGGCTTTTGAAATAGTCACAGGCGGCCACTAGTACTGCGCGCAGATTTTGACAGCTGTCAATGGCAGGAAAACTGGCTGTGGATGTTTTTGTGACCAATTCAGCTTTCCAGGATACTGCAATTCCACAATGCTTTCTTGACTTCAGTAAAATGTGACAACCTGCAAGAAGATTGGATGTTTGCAGGTGTTTAGGACCGGCATTTCGTATTTTCAGCAACCAAGAAATGATTTAACTGCAAGATTTTGGATTTCTTTCAGCAAGCACTGCTTTTAATCTGTGCTCCATTTTTACATGTTGGGCAGCCCAATGACATGTTTCAGAAGTGTGGTCTCCATTCCACCACTAACAACATGCATGGTAGATTTGTCAGCCATCTTTTTGTGTTTGGTAGAGCGCAATTTCCTTAGATTTTGGTGCGCATGGGGTTTTCGCAGCCATTTTGATGATTCTGGTGCCGCCAGCACACAGTGATGCCGCAGGGCACAGAAGAGTGGGTTAAAACATCCCACAATATGGACATTCCGATTGAATTGTTAAACGCTATTAGGGCTCTGAATGTGGACAATGGAGCAAGGATATGCTGGGGGTTGGCCGGGGCACTGTCACCATCAGTGAGTATTCAAATGGGGGTTTGGCAGGGCTGTGTTTTGGCCACCCTGCTGTTTTGCCTCTTTATCAATGGCATGATCAGCGATCTACTGAGGGTACCCTCAGATGGGCCCCTTCTGGGAAATTACAGGATCCCTGTCCTTATGTTTGCAAATGATGCAGTCCTCCTCTCGTTAACACCGGTGAGACTGCATCGCCAGCTAGCCATTTTTGAGGGTTTCTGCCATCAGAATGGTCTTTCCATTAACAATGAAAATACCAAGGCTATTGTCCTTAGGAGTAGGATGAGGAAACTAATTAAAATCAAACTCTTCTTGGGAAATGTCCTGATTGAACAAGTCCATACTTATGACTATTTAGGCATCAGAATTAAAGACGATTGCGCATGGTCCGAGCATTTGGATAATGCTGCACTGGTGCTCTCCAGGTGCAGTGGTGCTCTGGTCAAAGTTTCCAGGGAACATGGAGGTGGGGTTGTGGGAGTAACTCTACCGGCATACAAAGCCCAGGCTAGGCAGGCAGCTCTTTTTGGTGCAGAGTTGTGGGGTTGGTCAAACAAGCGGACCCTGGCTACAATTGAAAATCAGTTCCTAAAGAACCAGCTGAGATTACCGACCTGTGCACCGAATCTCCCTGTTGTTATATAGCTATACCTGTTGCCAATTGCAAAAGTCTGTAGGGCCAGACCGTTACTTTACTGGGGCAGGGTTTGGCCCAGCAACTATCTGGCAAAATATAGGTTGGCACTCGCTGATGTCCTTTCTTAGGAAGGGGGCGGGATGCTGCCATGGTTTTTGTTTGTGAAAGAAGAATTCCAGGCTATTGGTTTAGACAAATGCTGAAGTGGCCCTGGTACTATTGGCAAAGATTTTAAAACTCCTATTGCAAATGCCCTTAGGTTAGCAAGAGAGGAGTAAATCAGCGATACACTGGTGGAATCGACCCAGTTCTCTAGATTCTGGTCACTGAAGGCTTCTCTGGGGTATGAAGAATATTTGGAACAGATGCAACCCAAGCAGATGCGAACATTGTTCATCACGCCCCACATGGGCATTTTGCCACTAGATCCCCTGAAGAACAAGTAGAATCATGATGTACGCTCAGCATGTCCACAGTGTAAGGCTGCAATAGAGAATATGGCTCATTTCTTCTTTCCCGCACTATGATGATCTAAGGAGGAGATCTTTGAAACCTCTTCTTATTGCTTGAGATATTCATTCAGTTGTATCTATGCCTGTCAGCTAAGGACTCTGCTGCAACCTTTGCTAAGGGCTGATTCTCGCTGGGGTTTGGAGAATAGGGAGCAAATCTGTCAGTTGACTTAGGGCCCCAGTGAGCATCTGCACGATTAGATTTGATTTCCTAAGCTGTTTATTAATCATTGAGAGTGATTTATTCCTGCATATCCCAAGCACGTTTATCTTTTCATTATATTTCATTTTTTAACTTGTCATTTGTATGCCTAGTCCTTAATTTAACAATGATTTGATGTATTATTGTGATTATATTGGTTGTATTCTTGCAATGAAATAAAGTATGAATGACCTGGGTCACACAGTATATGCTATATTTATTTTAATATTTGAGTCTGTGTCTCACTGTGCTCGTGGCTAGGTATGGACAAAGGACTCATACTTGCTACCCTCTGTATTCTGGTACCTGTAGTTCTGTCATGCACAGTGTTCATACGGGCCTAGTGGCAACGGAGGATAGCACAGGGCAAGGCGCTGGTCTTGGAAGCAAGACCACGCAGAACAACAGAGGCTCGAATCACGGATCCGCGCTTTGGAACCTAACTCAAGTATGGTATTAGGTGCGTTATATAAAACACAATTAAATAACTAAATTAAATAAATACACTGCAGCTGTGCTGATGTTTTGGATGGTAAAATGTGCAGCAAATAGCGATTATTTAGTTCATGCGCATGACATCCTGAGAGTATGCATGCATGACATGTATGATGTAGCCCCCCCCACCCTCAGTGCTCTCTTCCGTTTCTGTACTTGGCAGGGGAAATTCATTGTGACTTTTCCCACATACCTCCTATCCAGGGACACTATCCTCTGTGTGTTTTCACGTATTCAGGCAGGGTGCTGTTTCTTAGCTCATGGGCTCCATGAGCCGACCTTGGGAAGCTGCAAGATCAGGGGGCAACTGCGAGGTCTGCATCACATGTCACCTGCATGTTCATTGAATGGTACTACGTCCTGTTGCGTTTCACCTGCTCTGATGCCACATTAGTAAGTCCATTGCCAGACGTATGTTAAAGAAGTGAGCAATGACATACAACTCTGCCTTTGCAGTGTACACCTTTGGGCAGTGTACACCTTTGGTGGGCTATGTGGCAGGGTGATGTTTGGGGTGCATTCAAAGACTCCAAACAGAAGTCCCTTTCACATCAACAGCAGGATTTTAAACACTGAAACAAAAACAGCTTCACTTTTTTTTTCGAGTTTAATTGAAGAGCCATTTGGAAAAGGGGCCTACCAGTCATTTCCAAAGGAAGAACAGCATTTTAATTTACAAAAGAAGGAGGAATCAAAGAACCCTTTCACAAGGAAAACAGGATTTTTAAACAGTGACGTTAAAAAGTTAGAAAGTAAATATGCAGTTTGCCACCTCTGGTGGAGGTGTAGCCCTGACCTTCCCTGAGTGGATTCCTGCCTCTGTCATTCCTACGCAGGACTACCCCTCTTTCTAATGCCTCATCTGCAGGCTCTCTGGCCATTCCCTTACTTTGGCCACTATCTATCGACCGCCTGGTCAGATCTCCTCCTTCCTCTCCGAGTGGGCGGACCTCTCCTCCTCACTCCTGGCCTCAACCACTCAATTCCTCCTTCTTGGAGACTTCAAAATCCACTTGGATGCCTCCTGTCCTCCCTCTGGACTCTTTCGTGACCTCTGTGACTCTCTCTCACTCACTATTCTCCCCTCTGGCCCGACTCACTCTGCAGGGCACATTCTGGATGTTCTAATCTCCTCTGACCTTCCGCTTTCTATCCCTCTCACCACTCCTATCTCATGGAGTGATCACTTTCTCCTCTCCTCCCACCTCACCCTCCCTAGCCCTCAGGCCAAGCCACTACCATCACTGCCACCCACCTTCTAGGTCATCCGACCCATGGAGCGCGTGTCAGCTGAGGCTTTCGCCGCCACCTTCTCACCCCCCCTTTGGCTGACACTCACCCTGACACAGCCCTCTCCTCTCTCCACTCTGCTATATCTGATACTCTTGATATCCTTGCCCCTGTCATGAGAATCTGCCTGAAGCCCAAAGCCAAGTGTAACTCCTGATACGTCTCTGCCCTTGTCACCCTGAAACGCAAAAGCAGGGTGGCCGAGAGGAAATGGCGCGCTTCATGTAAATCCTCTGACAAACTGGCCTGCCTCATGCTCCAAAGGCAATACCGGCTCTCTGTCCTAACCAAGAAGAGCGCTCATATCCCAGCCCGTGTTTCTGTGGCTTCTAACAACTCGGCTGAACTCTTTAAAATATGCAAGGAACTGGCTAATCCTGCCGCAGTCTCTACCTCTCCTGTCCCTTCCCAGACCCTCTGCATGGCACTGGCTTCTCACTTCATCTCTAAAACTCAGGACATCCTGTCCTCACTCTCTTCCTCTCCCCTCCAGCCCCCTACTCCCTGCTCCTCCTCTGGCGCTTCTGCCGCCACCTCTCCTCCCTCCTTCTCTGCCTTTCCCCTGTTTTCCGCAGACAAAGTTTCTAGACAAGTCTTATCTTTGAAAGTCTCATCAAAACAGGTTCTGCCCTGTTCCTCCAAAACTATCAAGGACCACATCGACTCCCTGGCTCCTGGCTGATTTCTGCAATCACTCCTTCACCACTGGAGTCTTACCATCCCCCCCTAAGCACTCCCTTGTGCACCCTCTTCTTAAGAAACCCTCTGCCGACCCCTCATGCCTGGCTAACTATCACCCAATCTCTATCACTCCCTTCCAGGGCAAGCTCCTGGAGAAACTGGCCATCTCCCAGCTGAATCTCCACACTGAATCTGTTGGTTGTCTTCATGACCATCAGTCTCGCTTCAGAGCTGCCAGAAGCATGGAAACTGCTCTCCTGAACATCTGTGAAGATCTGCTCTCCAACCTCGACTCTAACACCACTTGTGTCCTCATCCTGCTTGATCGCTCTTCTGCCTTTGATACTGTCAACCATGCCATCCTGCTCAACCTTCTCCGTAATAACCTGGGTATCACTGGTCAGGCTCTGGCGTGGCTGACCTCTTTCCTCTCTGACCGACCCTCCCAGCTCCAACTTGGGTCCTTCCTCTCCGCTGTCTTTTACTCTACATGTGGTGTTCCCCAGGGGTCTAACCTCTCTCCCTTGCTTTTCAACCAATACCTGGCACTCCTTGCCCACCGCATCGCCACTCTCTGCCCCATCTTTCAATGATATGCAGATGACACCCAGCTCATTTTCAGGCTACCCTCGGCCTCCTCCTCCCCTTCCTTCATCTCTGGCTTTCTGTCTGCTATCCAGGAGTGGTGTGCCGCCAATGACCTCTACCTTAATGCCAGCAAGACTGAGATTCTCCTCATCAGCACACCCGCTGCCTCTTTCCCTGTAGCTCTCTGGACGGCCTCTCTTGGCCCTCCTCCTGCTCCCACCTTTGAGACTAAAAACCTTGGGGTCATGTTCGACTCCACACTCTCCTTCTCTCCTCACATCTCTGATGTCTCTAAAAAGTCACACTACCTACTGCACCTCCTCAGGGGTATTCTTCCTTTCCCTTTCCTTCCCCCCAGAAGCTCACTGTCTCCAGAGCTCTGGTTCTCTCTAGGCTGGACAATTGCAACAGCCTCTTTTTAAATCTGCCTGCTTCTATTCTCCACCCTCTGCACTTATCCAGAACAGGACTGCAAGACTTGTCCTTGGCCTCAAGCCCAGGGATCGTATTTCTCCAGGACTGAAATCTCTGCACTGACTCCCAGTTGCTGCGAGGATTAAGTTCAAAACCCTCTGCATCGTCCACAAGGCCTTCTGAGGCCTGGGGCCTCAGTACCTTCAACTCTCTCTTCCTAAATATCTTCCTTCTTGAGCTCTCTGCTCATCCACCTCCAACTCCCTCAGGGTCTGTCGCTTCTCCAAGCAACAAGTTGGTGGTAGATCTCTTTCTTCAGCTGGTGCCTCTCTCTGGAACAGCCTCCCGGCCTCCCTTAAACTTGAGTAGAACCATCTCCGGTCTGGAAGCACCTCAAAACCTTTCTCTTTGCTTCCGCCTTTTCTCCTCCTCTGCTGACATCCTGGCTGTGACCGGAACTGCACTGGCGACCTGGACACCCTCTGATCTCGGGCCCAGGTCCCCCCGCCAGCGTCACACACCTGCAGTACCCACCTGGCAACACCACACTAGGGGACTGTTTCTATATCCCTACAGTCCCCCTACCAGCCCTTGACAACTGATGCATGCACTTACCATTGCACTTGCCACTTGTTGGACATTACTTATTATTGTTATCATCTTTCTCATGTACTGCACTGTCCCTGCCCCCTCCCATGCACTTGCACGATCTGAATGACACCTGGCCTAGTAGGATGGTTGTCCGTCCTTCCTTTGTTCCCCTCCCTTGGCTCGTCACGCCTTGAAACACTTGTGTATAAGCGCGTTATAAATGCCATATCATATCACTAACCTGAGCAGAATGCAAGTCCTTGACGACAGGAAAATCCCCCAGTGAACTATACTTCCCTCTACCTGCCTAAGACCGAACTCAGAGAAATGTAAAACCCCCAGGGAAACCCTCTGGGGGGAAAAACCCTGTGTCGAATTTAAGAGCGAAGGTTGTGGCACCTCTTCTATCTTCAGACCCACGGACTGGAGATTACTGGACTGGATTCTCGCAAAATGTTGAGATGATGCTACCTTCTGTCGGAAAGAAGGAAAGGGTAAGTATGGATGTGGAGAGGAGATGGAATGGAATATGAAGAGAGGAACTGGATTGCATCTGGGACTAAATTCATGCAAGCCTCTAATCAGTAGGCAGCAGAGGTGTAGAAGTGTCAGGACTTCTTTCAATGAATGGTGAGATCTATAGAACAGAAGGATAGTGAGAAAAGGGAAGTTTCCTGATTCTGATCTGAAGCCTGCTCTACCCTGATCAATTTACGGGGCTATGTGTGTAACAGAAGCTTTGTGTTTCCATACAGGCTGCGTGGTTGTCGGCAGACAGGGCAAAGATCCTTCCGTGGAATCCCTGCAGAGAGAAATAGATTAGCTCGTTTACTCAATCAAGGCTACGATAGATGTAAACCTTGTAAATATCCCTACCAAGTCCTTATGTCTCTGTGAGTGAAGGATGATGGAAAGCAAAAGTAGAACTTCTGTGTTGGAGACGCGGACCAGGAAGAGGTGACGGACCAGTGGGACGTACAAGAGCCAGGAGCGGATGTAACCGCAGAGTCAGAAGATCTATAAAAAGAGAGACAAGTAAGCATAGAAGGGCACAAGTGATAATAAGATAGGTACTCCTAGGTAGCTAAACTTACAGAGCATCTAGTACAAGAGTAGCGATGCGCCGGTCCACAGGAACTGCTGGAATATAATGCATCACATGATCCCAGGGAGGCAGAGTCTTTCCCAAGGCAGGAGCAGACAGACTTGCTGTATAGAACCGGCGTGTCCCGGCGGCCATGTTGGATTTCCATAATGTACCAGCGTAGAGAATACGTCCATTGCGCCACCATGACCAGCGGCCGTAATGAGACATAACAGTGACACCAAAATGGCTTGCACAGGCATGTGCAAATAAAAGCTGTTTAAATGTGAAAATGTATCACTGCTCACTGAAAAATGTCAGTGAAAAGTCCTGATGTGCGGATTGACAAGAAGCAATGTATATTATGTTTCACAATCAACACTCCAGTGACATTTGAAAAATGTCAGCCCAAGACAAACCCTTTTGCTGGCTGTGGGAATCTTGACAAGGGAATCTCCCACTCCCAGTATGGATGTTACATCTCCCATCTAATTACCAGCTGCAATACAGTGTCCTGCTAAAGGTGTTGAAATTCAGTGTTCTCCACACCTGCTGGCTCTGAAGGCATTGACTGTAGGAGAAGTTCCCCTTGGCTGCAGCATAACTAATGAGTGTGAAAATGGAGCAGCATCTTCAAAGAGCAAGCTTCCGACACGAGACTGATAAAACTCTGGGTACAGGCTGACCCAGGCTGACCCAGTGAAAACAAATGGCCAGAAGGCAGGAGGATGACCATTTGTCCCACATGAAGTTTCACAATTAATTTAAAAGGACTATTATCATTCAGCTCTTTTTCTCAGAAACCATAAGCCATACTGATTTCATCCATGTACCATTTTTAGATAATTTCCAGGCGATTTTAGAGATATAAAACTCCTCCACCTGCGACTCAGGGAACTGTAATGGCGAGTTAAACTAGGTTTCTGGCTCATCTGAACATGTTCCAAATATGAGAGATGGTGAGCAGGTAGATAATACAATTAGGGATATGGGTAATAACTTACATATTCATAACTGTTATGTTCATGGAAGCTGCAGAAAGGTGTACATGGCGATGCTATATGGTATGGACCTGATGGTCGGCTTATCTAATTCCCCATGTTTAGCTGAATCAGAAAATATGCATATTATGGCAGTTGCTAGTAAAATCATGAAATTGTCATACATAACTAGTTTTTGGCAATAATTTGAAAGGAGAACAAATGGCGATTACAAATGGGAATTGCCATATGTTGCTCCAGACCCCTAAACAAATCCTGACTTGGAGGCTGGGTTTGGGAGGAGAGTGTTGGGTAACTCTCCAATCCTAGTTACAGGACTTATTGCAGGGTACTTCCCCCAGGTTGTAAAATTGGTGGTGTCATTGCTGCTATATAACCGGAACTGCACTAGGGGGAACGGGACAGAAAAAGACAGACAAGAGACAGACAATCAGGAAGGCTACCAAAACGTACCATCTGACAGCTGTAAGGAAACACCAGAGGAGATTGCTGAGAGTGCATCTGGGTGGATCTATCTATTTTGAGGAAGGCCCCAAAGCTGAGTGTGTCCTACGGAGAGCGGGAGGCCATCTTTGAGAGTGGAGTGACCAGACCCCTGCCCTATCTTTCCAGTGTGCCCTGAGATGCAGCTGGCTTTTCTGTACTGTAAACAGAGGCTTTCTATGTATCTAGAAGTGATCCCTGGGAAACCAAATGGTGGGGGAGTCCGCTTGCCTTGAATCCGTTTCCTTTACAGTGGGCAGGGGGAAAACCTTGCAAATCCTTAGCCTATTTAACTAAAAATATGAATTTAATGAATTCCCCTTTTGGCAGAATACTACGGGGTGAATTTTGTAAAAACTCAAAATTAACAAAGCTCATTTCCCAGTGTGTGCTGAAAACTATAGCCTATCATTTAATTGGGTAATCATTTTTGTCCTGCTGACCCTGACCTCTTTAAGTAAGAGGGGTGTCTTTGTTCTTAAAACAGTCCAACCTTTTAATCCAGCTTCCCCAACACAGGCCTTTTAGGGGAGGAGGGATTAAAATGTAAAATTCCCCAAATCATTCAAATTTTGTTTAAAACAAACCGCTAAAACGCTCGCAGTTTATTCTAAACCAAAATTGTGGGTGAAATCATTGCCATGTGTATTCATACCAACCTTGAAAAAATCCTACTGTTAGCCTTGTAAGCCAGGAGCGAAATCAAAATCGCACTAGACTACATTTATAATTAATTATTTCTTGAAGGGGAATTAGTAGAAAGTGAAGAATTGTGATTGTGTTCTTTTTAACTCACTTTTGTGATTTATTTATGTTGAGAGAAGTTGATTGTGTTGTGCCACGGATAAAGTGGTGTTTGACATTTTCATGCTAATTTCTATTACTTTTATTATAAATACCAATATATTTCCAGTGCACCGGCCTGGGTCTTGGCTCATTGTTAGCTCAGGGGGAGGGACCCAAGAGGCATGATAAGTGTCTGAAGTAGGGCTGAAGAAAGGAATTCATTAAGCCGTTTGTTACATCATACCTTAAGTGGGGAAGGCAGGAAATCCCAGTGTTTGAGGGTGGATTCTCAATAATTTGTTACAGGTGTCATGGTGTACATGCTTGAGGAGTCCATCCAGCACCTACATTTGGCTGTTTGAGAATGTTGGTTGCAACATGCCAATGGTGTTCTGGAAGGCACAAAAGTACAGTACAGGTATTAGAATAGCACTGCTTTTTCTGTTCTGACATTTATTACACTCAGGATGCCTGGCAGAATCAGTGTGAGGGGGTATGTGATGGATCATGGAATACAGTGACAGTAGTTTCCCATCTGTCAGTCCAAGGGGGCATGTCTGACTCAGGGAATAGGTGCCCCTCACCTCACATCTCTTCTGCATTTGGCTAGCTGGGTTTTTGTAGCACATCTCTCCTGTGGCAGCCGCTACAGGACATATAAAACAATTAATCTGGCTGTCGAAATTAGCAATAACTGAGGGCTGCCTGGTGCTGGGGCATGTGTTTGTGTAATGTGTGGCCCATAAATACCCATTCGTAGGCATTTGGGTCCATCTGGGGCTTCACTTTCATCAACTTCATCAATTTACCTCCAGCTGTAAGTTGGCTTTAACAGAGCAGTTTTCTGAGGTATTGGCACCATTTTTCAAAGGTATTTATCCTATCTTTCTTGTTATAATGCGGTGGAATTACCATGCGCTAATTTTCCTGATAACTCCTCTGACAGAATCAGTGATGGAGGATTTAGTACCACTTTCTCTATACTCCTAATTTGATGGAGTGGTTAAAGTGGTGGCAATTCTTTTTGGACACCTTTTGCTTTTATCGCCATACTCATAATTAGGCCTAATTATTTGAATGGATCAGCACTCCAGGAGAAACAATAAGTAAATGAATGCACTGCTGCTTTCATAATGGCACCAAATCTCCCCCAACACTCCTTGCTCTTCTTTTGGTGTCCATCTGAATCAAGCACTCTATTCAAAGAACAATAAAGGTGCTGAAACATTGCTGCAGTTGAATTATTTTCTGTTTTTGAAAATGAAAATGTCCATAGCGCCTTCAGTGGTGGCTGGTGAATCTTTGTACTTGAGGGGTGTAAATATATCCATTGAATATGCATGAGTGACCAAACGCAGCGAGGGAGCTCGAACCAAACAATGTGGGTTAAAATGGTTAATGGGTTAAAACTGTATTTTACAGCCTTGTCTGTGAAAGTTGGCTACAAACCCACACAGTTTCTGTTAGCACATAATCAACCAAATAGATGCAAGCCATCAACCGCGCACCGGACCATTTTCCAATGCATTTTCATGATTACTTTTCCTGAAAATATGCCAGTATATAAAACATTTTCATGCTGGCTATGCCCATACTTGTCCATGCAGGCTATACCAATATATGCCAGTATAACCATATAAGGACTCCCAACCAGTAAAAGTTCCATGCCACAGAATGAAGTACCAGACTGGTTATACTAACATAGACCATTGTACCACATTGTCACACTTATGTTTGCTTTTACCCTTGATGCCAAGTACAAAAATGCCATAAGACACAAAGAACATATGGCCAGCCTAGAGCCACCAATATAAGCTAGTCTAGCCACATAACACAATAATCACGTTTGCTTTACGCTTCATGGCAAATAAAAAGTAACAAATGCCATTCCACAGTAAGAAAGTAAATGCACACTGCCACCACAAATGTAGGCCATGCTAGTCATATAATAATGCTTATAATATTTGATTTAACCTTGATGGCAAGTACAATGAATTGCCACAGCAGGAAAATATATAGAGTCCGGCACCACTAATGTAGGTCAGTTTAGCCATGCAACAAAATGCCATGCCACTGTAAGAAAATATAAAATATGCACATACAATTTCTTACTGTGGCATATCATTTTTTTACTTGACCTCAGGCATAAAGCAAACATGAACAGGGTTGTTATGTGACTAGACTGGCCTACATTGAATGTAGGCCAGTTAATTCACATAATAATAATCATAATAACACTTATCATGTTTGCTTCAACTTTGATACATAGTTATTGTGCATCAAATTTAAAGCAAACATGATACGTGTTATTATGTGCAAATAAACAACACAGGTGGACTGTGCTGCCTGCCACTTAGGAGTGGGGGTCAGCTGACACTCAGGTGATGGGGGAGTGTCCCCCACCCAGAGTGGTGGGTCACCACTGAGTGCCTTGCTCATTCAGCAAGTGGGATCATTTCTGAACTCAGAGCTGATGTTTCAGGATGTATTAGTGGAACAGCTCAGCCAGAAGTCTGTAGACACATGATACACAAACAGAAAAGTTAAAGGACGTTTAAGAAAAGTCCCAGTCAGTATATTTATCAAATTAGGTACATTTCGCAAGATGAAAAACAACTAGAAGAACACTCTAGAGATTACACGCAGCATAGCAAAACAAAAATAAATAGCATAGCATTCTCACCTTTTAAGACAAAATTCAAAACCTTTAAAGAGTTAAACAATGCAACCAAGTTTTCAGCTAATAATACGCATATGTTCCCCTCCCATGATACAAAAGAATACTTATATTCACTCATAAGAAATGATGCAAGCACCGTGGCACCCAAAGTTCTTGGTTAGGGTAACGGGAGCATAGGGATATTTACTGTCATATGCTAACATCTTTCAAAGGGAGACATTGCAGTGCACGATAAAACAAAAATCCCTCAGGAATGAACCAGGGACAATACATGCAACGAAAAGTCCTGAGTAAGCAAACAACATGTTCGAAACATAGCGCCCTGTCTGTCACCAAGGCACTGCAACCAGCTAACCAATGATGTGAAGTTGCCAGATGATGGGCAGTGGTCCAGTCTTGGGTGACTTTAATCTCCACAAATCATGAAATGGTGTAGATACAACACTGACTTTAAAATGTATGGACATTTCAAAACAGAAAAGCAGGCTGGTTCCGAGTCGTTACATCCCTCGGAAAAAACAGCCTTGGTACCAACAATATTGTTTTCTGCTACTTATCAGCAATCTCAACCTAGGACTATTATACGTATTTAAACAAACTCCAGTCTTAGAATATGTGGAGATAATTCTGTTTAGTGTGCGTACAAAAAAGATTGTTTCCCCAACAATGTTCTGTGCTTTCAATATAATGATTGGATACTGGTTAGTCTCAGTCAAGAATGCAGGACATCATTAGGCATAAGGTGACCCTTAAGCGATTTAAAGGGTTCCATGTGTTAATATCCCTGCAAAAATATTGCCATACAAATATATCGCCATATTTTTGTGGCAATATTAAGGCATGGAACCTGTGGGGGACACCCCGCAACACCTACATTATTTTTAAAGGAGCGGGGGACACCCCCACAACTTTCGAATCCAAAACCCCAAAAAAGTATCCCCCCAAAAATACACACACACAATAACCATATACTGAAGTGACACGTCAGACATGAGGTTCATTTTCCAAACAACTCTGGTTTATTTCAAAGTATTCTCAGTTGGCCGACTGGGTCTCACCACCTCACGACGTGTGTTCCCAAACACTGTGAGATGCGTGAGAGCGCAAGCAGCGCTCAAGCAGCGATATATATACATTAGACATAATCTTTGTGAAAGCAATTCGATCCGCCCACATACATGTTATACAGGCTAGGGTTCAGTGATTGACAATTATGACACGTTATGACAAGTCTTCATTCAGCCTAAACATAGTTATTCCAGTGAAGGCAGCAGAGACAACGTTCTGTTATGGGGAACATGGAGCTCTGGCTCGGCAAGGATATCATGTTCTTAGCAGGGAAACATTCCTTACTACGTTATCTGTGTGTCTTGGTTCATGAGCTAAGGGTCATATAGTTCTGAAGCAGAAAATACCATTCTCCGCAAAGGAGCACCACTAGAAGAATATAATTCATGTTTTAACTGCCTTGTACTACAGCGTTTGCAAGACAACCCTGCACCTGGTCTGCTGATTAGAAGCAGCTTCTGCTCGACTTCAAGGACTTAGTGAGAGAGAAAAACAATGTATTTCTGCACAGTTTGACATTCCTGTCTGTGTTAGTATTTCAGCATTCAGGCCGTGGCCTTGCACTGTGTGTGAAGCATAGAATATATTTGCAAAGTGTTTTGACAGAAAGGAAAAATGGAAATGGCTGACATTACACAAAAATGACCGCCCTTTGGTTGCATTGACGATTCTTAGGTCGCGATGTTTGTCACATGATACGATTGGTTTCAGGCCAACATACTATACATATCATTCGACTATAGGGTTACTTTTCTGGTCTAACAGGGGTGTAATACAGGAACTCAGGCCAATGGTCAGAAGGAATATGCACAGACTGCCACGTGCAGTAATAGTAATAAAATAATCACTTGGTGATTTATAGAGCACTTCATACCAGATTTGTGCAGATTTCAAGCGCTGTATTAATTAGTGTCACCATTATTAACCATGTGGGGTTCTCAATTTATGGGGGGAGAAGGACTGAGTCATCCTGAGTAGGGTACTGAATCCATGTGACACAGCATCCTGCTATTACCAATGTGTTACCCATGAGGTATCCACACAGCTATATGGTAAATTCAAATCAGCCCTGAACTCATCCATAACTGGTGGTACACAGAACTCAACTACAGAAACTTAGCCAAGGTACAAGCTTCAGTGAGCCTCTGAGCGAGCTAAGCGGATCATTTACCCTCTCTTCTTTCAGCCCAGAGGCAGCCCCTCACACACACTCTCAACTGAAACTGATGAGTAGCACAAGGTCTTCAATACACTGGGGGCCCTGAGGAGGTCCGATAGAGTGACACTGCTGGACACTGCTCATGGACAGAGAAAGTTATGCATGTATATTTGGCATGGAAATATGCAGTGGCTATACCAGCTCACTTCATACTATGAAATAAATTCCTGTCCACCACGGTGCATTGCACTGAATTCCTGATAATGATTCATGTACATTACTATTCTTTTTCATGAATATTAGTAATATGTTTTATCTGATTATTACTATCTATTATATTGTGCCCCATTCGTTCACTGTTGCGCTTCCTTCTCTGTCTTTGCACCTATGCTACATACCTGTTGAAACCCATTTTCCTCGCTACCTGCCTTCACTAGTGTTGAAACTATTCTTTCATTTCTAGATTTCTTGGCATTTGCTTTGCCAGAATAATGGCATAATTTCTGCTTTCACTTAATCTTGGTCGTTAGCCCATGGTAATATTTTTCTGTATAAACACTGTCATCATTGAATGCCTGTGCTATTTCTGCAGTGAGCCATTGCAGCTCCTTTGCAGTTTTATAGATTGTCAGTATAAGGGTGTCAGACACTCGCCCTTTCCAGGGGTGAATGGTGATGGAATGGATGACAAGAGCGAGTCAGGGGGACGTGCTCGATTAAATATAAGGCAGTGATCGGATTGCCCTTGTCGGGATGACCTTAAAAATAAAGCCATAAGCACTCAGTGGAAAAACTGTATGGTCCAGCGAAAGAGAAGTGATTAAAGAGCAGGGCATCATTTACATTCTTGATAGATTTTAATTGTCTATATACAGTTGGCAGACTTTACAGCCATTTGTCATCCATTGTTGGTGGCACCTTCTGGCACTGTAAAAAACAATACCTATCCAATATTAGGCTATTTAATTGGACAAATCAGCAGGCTTGCGACTGACTGCAAGGCTGCAGACTGCAGATTACAGCAGATCGTTTAGGGATAGCGTCTATTTAAACATCGAGGCTCTATAATGTGCTAGTGCAGAAAATGGACCCGTTCGCCTTCTAATCTTCCCATAAATGCACCGATGTTTAAACAACACAGGAGCCTGTCTTTGAAGTGAAAGGAGTCTTTTTCTAGGCTATTTCTCTGAGTATACTTCCAGTATATCTATTAGTCTTCTATTAGTGTTCATTGAATACAGACGTATCTGGCCTTGTTTTTTTTAATTTCATATCACCATACTATAGGCGATAGAAGAACAATACCTGACACAATATAAACTTGTTACAGGTTCGGTTTACTGCCGAGTTTTATACCCCATCCCTGTGCAGAAATACATTGTTTTTCAGAAGGATCAAACTAACTAGGAACAGAAATAGATCAGGGCAAGGAATTGTCCAGAGAGAACAAATTGGAGAACGTATTTTGAATGTGTACCATAATTGGTTCAGTTATGCATAAATGTACGTGTATTTAATTCACTTTATGATCTTTCATTCAAGTTGTAGGGTGTGAATAGACGTATGGTTGTTTCACACCAAATGTAAATATTCAGGCGTTTTACAATTAAAGTTGATGAAATAACCTTTTTAAAAATAATTTGGACTGGTCCTGTAAACAAATATATATCCAATATTGACCATTGATTCATACAGATGCATTAGTAGAAGCTGGTTCCATATTCGCTTTGTTAGGATAGTGCCTGTGTTTTCCCCTTCATGCCTGCTTGTGTTTTCTTGTGGTTTTTGTGTACCCACACTTCTTTCATGGTAATTCTTTCTGATGTCTCTACTTCCTGTAGATTCAGGTCTTCTGCTTCTCACCTTCGGGTGCTGGGGAGACCCCTCATCTGTGCACTTGCATGTTGGGTATGGGTTCCGCCAGAAGTTCAGTCTGGTTGATACAAGACAAGCCTCAACCTTCCATCACATAGATAGCCACTGGGGCTTTTCTGCATGTTGGTTCAGGGAGTCTCTTCTCCCTATCTCAGAGTCCTGCTCTAGGCTCCAACACCCCATCGTGTTGTACTTCCTCAATTAGCTGCAGCAGTATCAAGCCTAAAGGGATATCTCTTGCACCTCCTGGCATTGCCTCTCCACTGACCCTCTTTGTCAACTCCTCCTGTCCCTTTTTGATGCCCAGCAAAATATTCTTGTGCCTTCACCCTTCCTTAGATTTCTTCTTACAGGCTTGCTGCATGCCTGCTCCTTCTCAAATCATGTAATATTTCCTCTCTGCTATTTGCCCTCTCATCCACCTTTTACTCCTCTATACCAATATTTTCTCCAACCACCTCACCACTTATCTCCACCATCTACTTTCAGGTATTTGATCCAAAGACCTTTTTAATGCCTTGCACATTATTCCTCCCCATATCTCCAACAACGAACTCCACACTACTCTCCTTATTCTTCTTCCTGCTATCTCCTTCAACCACCTTCTGGAGGTACTCCTGCCCAACCTCCAATTTTCTTTCTTCCTTCCTCATTCCTCTTCTTCTTCAACTCTTTCTTCAGCCACCTTCATCCTTATGATGTCAACCACAACACCTCCTCCCTGTTGTCCACCCCACTCTTCCTCTCACTATTTTTGACCAACGCTCTCTAGCCTACTTCCTTCTCCTCCGTTTTGTCATGGTTTATTGTAGGGTCACAATCAAGTCAGGGAGCTCCTTCCCCTACAATGAATGTGGTGCACAACAAATCACTTTGGATTTTCTATTAGGTTCTCTTTTTTTAATAAGGCCTCCAACTCGTCTCGCACACAACCTCAACCAACACCCAGTGTCACAATAGACTAGGAACCTGGGCTGTGCGTGCTAATAAGATACATATTCAAATATGTTTATTAAAGTCAAATTTGAACCAACAGATTACATCAGCCTCAAATGCTGTGGCAACACAAAGACAAAATATCCTTTTTTAGTAAACCTCCAACACAGAGATGACACCAGACTATGCAGTTAAAATAGCTACCTTTTATATCACACCCTCACAGAAATAATATGAGAGGCAAAGGGGAAAGGGGAAAATTTGTTTTGCAAAGCACAATATTAAAATGGGTTTCTTACACTTAAAAGGACACACTAGGCTTGAGGATTATCGTCAGAACAGAATGAGAAAATCGTTTTTTAAATTACCAGGCACAGTTTCAATGTGAAGGCATAGAAAGAAATGGGGAATTCGTTTTTGTTACACCAAAAGGACACACAGGGCTTTGGGATATATTGTCCAGCACACAATAGGAAAATTGGTTTTGGGTTGGGATGACAGATGCAATGCGAGAAAGAAAATGATAAATGGAAATTCATTTTTTAGAGCACAATGGCACACAGGGACAATTTTGTTTTACCCCCTGCGCACGCACGTGGAAGCTGGGCTTGAGGTTTAATTCTTTCGGCAAATCGTTATGACTATACCAGCTCACAACACACTGGGAAAAGATGGTTGTTAGGGAGAATTCTCTGTTTAGGCTGAATTTCCTAACCTAGTGAGTCCCCCAGCAGCTTTGCTGGATTTCTGGAGTTTGTTTTTTTCCATCCTGCCAAGAGTGAGACTCTTTTTCTCCCACTCTTGGACATGAATGTGTGTAATTTCTTTGAATGTCAATGTGTTCTATGGGCTATGGGGTCTTTTACCCCATAGGGTCTCATATGTTTTTCTATGTGTGTTACACCGCACCCTCCGTGCCGTAGCACTGGGGCGGACTAGCGGACCCCCACCATAGACTCCAAACCCGGGGACTGACTACTGTCTCCCCGGGCATGTAAAGTCACCATTGGCTTTACTAGACCTAAATTTACTAACAGAACTAGTACAAACCATCCTATTGTGGACGTACTAGTAGCGGTAATTCGATTACTCCTGGGTCTGTTATTCGAGGGGGCACTGTCCCGTCCCCCCTGGTCGAGTTTTGGCTGGTGGCAGTGGAAACTACTTGTTATATTCGACCCCGAATATAACCCTATGGGATTCTTCATTGTTGGAGGTTAATACTTTTTCTCATTAATCTCTAACATACCACCGGTTTATTTACCTTAAATAAATCTATCGGTTGGTATTTTCTGCCAGAACTCGGTTTTTAAAATGGCGTCTGTGTTCGTCTCTGTGACTCCTAAACCAAAGGTTGAGCCCTTTGTTCCACTTTTGGCGGGCCTCTACACAGAGGCCCTCCAAAGTGGTGCCATTCTGTCTGGGTACCACAGGGGGTGTAGGAGGGGGTTTAGGCACCCTGGACTGAGTTGCCTTGCCAACTCAAGTCGCACTCTGGTGTGATTGGCCCAAGTGGTGAGCCACCCCGCTCACCACTTAGCGTGTTTTGAGTGACAGCTAGGCTCAATGAATGGGGGTTTTCTGCATAAAAGCGGGGCTTTTGGGACTGGATCCTCAGAAGTCACCACAGGACCTAAGAATCCGACGAGGGTAAAGCGGAGCCGACCTGCAACGACGACACCTCCAGTGGAGCCCTGCTGAACCGACTCACCACTTCCCGACGACAGAGGAGATCTCCCCGCCGGAGAGTCCCTTCCCCTGACTGGTGGGAACAACCAGTCCCCTTTGCTTTTTCTTCGTTCCAGGACGTAGTGGTCGAATTGCCCGTGCAGAGCACCCCGGCAACCGGATAGCCACTACCCCTGTACCGCGACCAAAAGGTGGTGCCTTGTGACGGAGCACTCCGCGGCTGATCTCTTCCCTGGTGGTGCAACGATCTTCAACTTTCCTTCGACGACAGGATCATCTCTTCTCTTGGCAAAGACCCGACGTGCATCCACCACCAGGAACAACTGCCCCCGCCGGAGCAGTCTCTCCACCAACAAGGTACCGTGTCCGCCTGGCTTCCCTTGTGTCGGATAGTGTGAGGTGTCTGAATCCTCGCCTCTCCATTGGGTCGCCTCCAAACTTTCTCACCTCTCTGTTCTGAACTGGTCCAATCTTTCTATAACAATTTGCGACAAAGACTCGAAGTGCATTTCCACTGTGATACTTTTTTGGACACATCACCTTGCCTCTCTCCGAGTGGGCCTGGCCTCTGAACTTTGCGATCTACAGTAGACCCTGCCTTACTTAGCCAGTTATTTTGTATTTTCGCAACTAGCACTGTGTGGAGATTTGGGGAGCGAACCCAGTGAATGGACAGGAGCTTCTCCCACTTATTCTTATGAAACTCTTTCTGCGTAGTGTAGACAGCACAGTGAGGCAGACTTAGGAGATCATTGGTTTAGTATGTAGTTACAGTTACCAACACTGACAGACAGCCAAGTAATAGTGGTCCACACATATGTATGAAGTACTCTAGTATAGCAAAAGCTCTTACAGATACAACCTAAGAATACTACACACACACACACCAACTACTACTACAAGGTAGTCCCAAAAGGGACTACACAACACTTTATACTACTACAGTTATAAACAATAAAGCAAAGCAATTGTAAAACTGTTTCAGGTAAAGGGGGGGGGAGTGGTTATGCATTAGTTCAACAGCCTACTTTTTATTCATATGACCGTTACCTTCAACTTAAGCAGCCCTTTCCTAACTAGGTCGTAGGTTCTAGTGTTCTTAAAGAGTTACTTCCATAGGTAATGTAGCATTATATTGAGACCACTCTTACCTGGGGAGTTCCTTCCCACCTCCAATCAAGGAGCTCTGCAATACTCGCTTACATTTTTTAGTGCTAGCCTCACTGAAGACTCGTATAGAGCCGCCTTAATCATCCCCTTGTGCCCACAGTGAGCCAAGAACCAGGCCTGGGTACAGACATTATTTATTTCAACCAGAAGCTCAATGAATAATAATGTTGTTCATTCACAGCCACCACCTTCTTTGCAGCAGAACACACAGCTTCAATTGCAAAACACACTTGCAGGGTAATTCATAGAATTTCGCACAAAAGTGGCGCACGCGGCTGGCGCACAGTGTCCCTGTGCGATACACTGCGCCAGCCGCGTGCGATAAAATCCATTTAATCGCACAGCGTATTCATGGATTTTAGTCTCCAAAACCAGCCGTGGCGCAGAGTGGCGCAGCGACCCTGCAGCAGCGCCAGTTACGCCCCCAAGAACGCCCTCGCGCAAGGAAAAGCCATCAAAATTCCCAATTCATCGCAAATGTCTGCGCTAACCCTGGACCAGTTCACAGGGATGCCAAACAGCAAACGCCAAGCGGGGAACATGTATTTCAGTGGTTCGCGGGAAGTTTCACACGCGATTGTCCTGGGTACGTGTACATCAGGGGTGCGCGTGAAGTAATACACGCAAATCCATCAGGGCACGTGTATTCCAGGGGTGCGCGGGAAGTATCACACGCAAATTCAGCAGGGTACGTGCTTTTCCGGGGTGCGCAGGAAGTATCACACGCGATTCCATCAGGGCACGTGTATTTCAGGTGTGCGCGGGGAGTACTACACGTGAATTGGCCGTGTGGGTCCTCCCAGGTGTTCCCTCTACACCCTCCACGGCCCCGGCAGGCAGCCCAAACCACAGGGGACTACCCTACACCCCTGCTCATGACCCGCAGGCAGCCCCAGCCAACCCACATGTCACCTTGCACCACTGATCAACAACGCATGTCTCTCAGCACCCTCACCCCCCAGCACTGTGGGGCACCTGCCAGCAGGCCCCCACACATGTCCAACTCATGTCCCCCTGCACCCCCACCCCCCAGCACTGTGGTGCACCCTCCACCAGGCCCCCACTCATGTCTCCCAGCATCCCCACCCCCCGCAGTGCAGGGCACCCTCCACCAGGCCCCACTCATGTCCAACTCATGTCCCCCTGCACCCCCACCCCCTGCATCCAGGGCCACCCTCCACCAGGCCCCCACACATGTCCAACTCATGTCCCCCTGCACCCCCACGCCCCCAGCATCCAGGGGCACCCTCCACCAGGCCCCCACTCCTGTCTCCTTGCACCCCCACCCCCCAGCATCCAGGCCCCCACTCCTGTCTACCACCGCCCAGCAGTGCGATTTGCCTGGGTACGTGTATTTCAGGGGTGCGCGTGTAGTCTGACACGCAAATTCATCAGGGTACGTGTATTATGGGTCCGTGTGAACCGGTGCAGTCGTTGATGTGGCCACCCCTGCTGGACGTCCGACTCCCGACTGTGGCAGGGATGCCTCCTCCACCAACCTGGCCGCACCGTCAGAGGCAGCTCCACAGGGTCCCAGGTGACAAATGGGTGGGAAGATGGCACGGAGGACTACTGGCGCATAGGGTGTTCAGTTGAGGAGGGGGTCGGAGCAAGCTGCAGCAAATGGAGGAATCTGGCCTGGGTGACCTGTCCCAGTAGGCCGACGCGGTCAATGAGCCATTCGAGATGATGTGCAGTCTCCTCATGAAAAGACTGCAGGTCACCTCGCATGGCCCATTGACGCAATGCCACACCAGTCAGGACAGGCTCAACCCGTACCTGGATAGCCACGTCCGCAGGCAGAGGAAGGCCAGTTGTTGTGAGCTCATCCCATGCCAGAAAACGGGTCTGGATGTAGGCATCCCTGCTGGTGCAAGATGATGCAGTGACAGGATCAGGGACATGATTGCACACAGGCACCTCCGCGGCGGCCTGTGCTGCCTCCTGTCCCTGGTCCTGCACTGCACCACTAGCACCAGTGGAACCCCCACCTCCAGACCCCGTCTCTGTCGCTTGCACATGAGCCATACCACAGCCATATCGCAACAGCCAGCACCATCCATACACATCCCGCTGTCACATGCATCCATGTTGCATCACTGTTGCACCCTTGTCAAATACACACACATGCACATGTACACAGTGCTGATACATGCAGCTGAAAACAACATCCATGTGTGACATCACAAACATGCCTTCTTACATACACATTCATCCAAACATGTGTGCCCACACAACTGCATTTGGCATGCAAGCCTACATACACAAGCACCATCCATGTCTCACACATGACAGCCCTCGCATGTGTTAGCCTCACGGCCCTGTACACCCCCCCCATACTTGGCCCCATGAAAACACATGTGCAAACTGCACACTACTGGCACATCACCACACGCACAGCTCACAATCATGATGCATGTACACTTACCGCTCGACTCCAGACGGGTCTGCCTCTCAAGAACCTGGACGTGGAGCGCTGGGGATATGCATTCCAGGACCCTCATCTGATCGTCCGACAAGTGGCCCCGGCGCCCCTTAGCATCCGCTGCCTTCAAGAGGCGCCGGGCCTTGTTGAGGGTCCTGGACCTGAAGTCCTCCCAGCGCTTCTTGACATGATGGAATAGTCGGACTGCCACCCCCTCCGCGTTGATGGCAGTCACGATGTCCGTCCAGATCCGAGTTCCTCCTTCCTTGTCGGCGCGCAAACCTCTGAAGAGGGCATCATACTGTCCCAGGACTTGCTCCACCAGGACACCAACTTCAGTGGCAGTGAAGCTGGTGCCCCTCTGCCTCTCTGGCCGGGGGTTGTCAGTGGTGCCAGATGTTGCAGTGCCCGACATGACAACCCCAGAGGCAGGAGTGGGTGGGCAACTGGGTCCTGGGGCTGGTCTGTGGAGCGATGGAATCACAGTCGGGAGTCTTCGGTTCCAGCAGGGGTGGTCACAGCAACAGACCCCCTGGCTGATGTGGAGTGATTTGGCACGTGAAAATCCAGCACGTCTGCGTGTAATTCGAGGAAAGGGCCTTAGCGCGTAAGCGCGTCAGCACACGTACGCGAATTCATTGGCCCTATGGCCACCAGCGCGTATGCGCGTCTGTGATGTGCGTGCACGGGCGTTTCCCTGTACACGGGTGCATGTTACACGTCCAATGACTGCACGTCAGAGTGTCATCTCGTGTAATTGGAGGATGGGGCCTTAGCGCGTACACGCGGAAGTGACACTGGACGTGTGGGCATGTTTAAAAGGTACGTGTAGAACGCCATTTTCTTGTACGTGCTTTTCGTGGAGAGCGAGTGGGTGAAATCTGTACTTCTTGTCGGTTCACACGTGATTTACTTCACGGCGTTCCAAGTTCGTACTCCCTGTTACCTCTGACAGCTTTTTCTCTTCTTGTCTTTTTCCTGGGCCTGTTTCCTCAAACAGCGTTCACTTCTCCTGTTGTCCTGTCTCCTCAGACAGTGTACAATTCTTCTTTTGGTGGGGGTGTTGCCAACGCGCACACGCGCGTATTTTTCACGCGGTTTTTCCTGGCAGACGGTGAGTCACGCACGTATTTGACATCTGTGCTTGACCCGTGTGTTGTCTACCCCTTCAGAGGTCAGTCTAGGCTGCGTGTGACACGCATACGTTCATTTTTGTGTTTCTGGGTGCCACAGCGTAGTGCAGGTTTATTTGTCCACGCACGTGATCTAGGAGGGGTTGCGTGCACATTATCTGCCTTTTTCGGGGTGCCTGTGCGTTGCGTGACCCGTCATCTTCCCCCAGGGGTCACATACAGCCTTGCTAGAGCACTAGGGTACGAATCCCATCTAGTACCCTACCCCTTTGACCCCCAATTGCCCAGGACAATAGTTTACTGCAACTCCCAAACGCACAACAACATCAGTGCCATGGTTGGGAGGCGAGCACGCGGTAAGGGTGGCAAAGGTGGGCGAGCCACAAGAGGTGGCCGTGGTGGATATGGTAGGGGACATGGCCGGGACTTGCAGGGTGCCCCTAGCCCCCCATGTGTGGGTGACCAGTCAGGGACACCCATGCCCCCCCCCCTGGTTGAGGGTAATGTGGCTGACACCATCCTTGCTCAGCCCTTGTTGGACCAGCCCATTGTGGCACCAGACCTGGCACAGGGTGACTCCATGGCTGACTTCCAGGTCAGCAGATCTAGGCCACGTGTGGCGGTGCACGTTGGTGTCACCAGCCCACGTGGATCAGGGGCAGCTATGTCATCTGCTGCCCCGAGTAGGCAGGTTGGGGAGGCTGCAGGCGCAGCTGCGGCTCCATCCACCCCAGCTCTGAGTCTCCCAGCCAGGACAGTGTCGGTCCTAGTCCATCCTGCTGACGTTCCCCCTGACTACATCACACTTCAGCTAATGCCTGCACCAAGTCCCATGGTGAGTGTTCATTCCCACACTCCTAGTCCACAGTCCACCGGGGCTCCTGCCCCTAGTGTCCAGAGTGGAGTAGGACACTCAGTATCACCACCACCTTCCAAGCGGAAGAGGAAGAGTGCTCGTCCAGTACAGGCTGATGCCCCAGACACAGATACAAAGTCCGGCCCACCAAGGAAGCCCAGCTTCAATCAGGCCAAACTTGATGCACTTGTGGAGTATGTGTCCGCACATGACAGCGAAATGGTGATTACTGCAGGATGAAAGACCACACCTGCACAACGTCAGGCAGGCTGGCAGACCATCGCGGACCTCATAAGTGCACTTGGATTCGTGAGGTGCACAGCTAATGATTGCTACAAGCGCTGGAATGACCTGAAGCGCAGGGCAAAGAAAAAGCTGGCCTCAAGTCATGGTGCAACTCTAGTGACTGGAGCTGGGTCTCCAGCAGAGGACATAGAACTCACTCCACATGAGTATGTTGCTGGGACCTACGTCACGGAAGAACAGATCCAAGGCGTGGGAGACCTGCCAGATTACGAGGCATTGTCCGGTGAGTGCACATGCATGTGTGTGTCATCCATGTGCATGGTGTGTGAGTGCTTCTGATTGAGTGCCAGGTGAGGGGGTGTGTGCCTGAGTGGTTTGGGTCACCCATGTGCTTCATCCAATACATTCTGCGCACCAGGATTTGGGTGTTGCAGTATCCCTTCTGGCAACAGTAGACATTCAGCCCATCCTCATGCCAGTTGCCCTTGAAGTGTCATCTTGCCACAACATAGTTGCATATTATTCTGTGTTCATTCAGGCTGATTGTCTGCATTCCACCACTTTCACTAGGCATTTCTCAGTCCTATTGTCACATGTGTGACATGGCTAGGGTACATGCCATCTGTGTGATGGCATGTGTCATGTATGTGTATTGGACATGCCAATCACAGGCCAATGTGTGATGGCACTGCTAGCCAGCATGCAGAAAATGTGTTGGTCTTCCATCTTGGTGTCATCAATGTGTGCCATTTGCCTCCCCTTTATACGCAGTGACAGTGCATGCATGGGAGGGTTATAGTCATGTGGGACATGTGTCAATGAAGTACTGTTTCTGTTGCTTCTCAGCCCTAATTGTGTGCCATGGTGCTAATGCCTGTTCCCATTTCTTTGCTTTCATGTCTTTGCAGGGGATGACGCACTTGATACTGCTGGGGTTGTGGAGATGGTGCAGACCCAGGAGGGGTCTCAGGCCCGACCGGGTACCAGTGAGGGACGTGGTGTGGTGGTGGGTGAGAACCCACACTTGCTGCAGACCATCATCTCATGGGGTGTCTCTGGGTGCACCTCCCCCGAGCTCTGGTAAGTGTTTCTGGGAGGGATTCTGTACTGTCCAACCCACCTGTACCAGGGGTAGAACCCTCAATGGGGATGTCAGTGTTGGTAGGTCTGCCTTTGGTGGTTACGGATGCAGGGTCACACTCCGCTACATCTGATCCTGTTCCTGGGCCAGCAGATCAGAGGGGGAATGCAGTCCTGCAGCCTCAGGCAGTGCCGGCACAGCAAGGCGCAGTTCGCCTTGCCCCAGACAGGTGTGGTACCCGCCGACGCGGTGGCCGTACGCCACCTGGCAATACCGCATGGGAGCAATCCATATACGGTATGGCAAACCAACAGGCAGCATCAACTGAGATGATGGCTCAGGCCATGGATAGGGTGGCCACTTCCATTGTCCCCCAAGAAAGGCTGATTGAACAACTACAGCAGGCAACAGACTCCATTTGCCAGTCACACAGGGAGGACATGTTGGCGTCCAACAGGGACAGGCGAGCGGCACTGGAGACTCTGCAGGAAGCCATTTCTATTGAGTCCCAGGGCCACAGGGAAGCCCTGAGGGTGGAACTCCGTCAGCTCAGGGTAACTCTGGTTGAGCTTGAGGCTTCAGCTAACACGAGGACAGAACAGCAGCTGGAGCGACTCACACGTATGCTCTCAGCTGAGATGCAGGCAACTAGGGAGGAGGTCTGGGCATCCCGTGAGTTGTTGCATGGGGACCTCTGCACGATTATCCTCCAGAACCAGACCTTCCACACCCGCATGCTGGCTGCCATGGAGGACCAGACTAGGGATTTGCGTGGGCTGCCTCCCATAGTGACACCACCTCCTGATGCAGCTGCAGAGGGTGAGGAGAGCGACAGCAGCGATTCTCCCACAATAGGGTAGCCGTGCAGGCCATGAGCCCATGGAGGTGGTTTTTTTTCGCAAGATCCACACAGGTGGGTTTTGGTGTGAACCCTGTCCTCGGACCTCCTGGATGGCCTCCCCCACCCCTCCTGGCCCATTAATGGGCATTTTTGATTTTTGATTTTTGATTTTTGATTTTTGATTTTTGATTTTTGATTTTTGTTTTTTGAATTTTGATTTTTGATTTTTGATTTTTTGGACAGTGTGTTGCCTTGTGTGGCTCCTGTGGGCATACGCTGTATTGTGGCTGGGCACATGCAGGCTTGTCCTGAATTTGGGTCAGATGCTTGGGTTTGTGTGACACACACCCCTCCTGCTTCCCGTTTCCATGGGCTTGCAAAGGGTGTGCCCAAGTGACATTGACTTACACAGTGACGTTGGACTCCCATTTGATGTGTGGGCAGTCTGTAGTCAATACTGTGTATACATTCCTAGTGCATATTGTTGTTGTATTGTACACTGCATGGTGTTTTGAAATGTGCTTCTGCATCCATCTCATCCTCCTAATTTGCAGGTACATTTCTCATGTCTTCACAAGGCGGTCTACTTTGGAAATGGAGTCCATGTTGTAAGCAGTGCACCTACACTTTTGCGTGGCGCTAACACTGTACAGTTGGAAGTGTTCCAAGTGCTGGCATTATCAGGTAGTGAGGCAACCAATTTTTAAAGTCCATACTGTCATGTTTATGGTCGGTTGGGGGTTGTGTAGGTGATTAGTATTATTGGTAAATATTTGGTAGTGTGTGTTGTTGGTCCTGCATTACTGTGAGCATTTCATGTGTGGCCAGTTTCCATTAGGGACACTGTAGTTGGTGACACTTGTGTCATGTTGTGAGGATTAATTTGTTTGCTCTCACATAGCATGACATGCCATGGTTGTGTGGCGGTACCGGGGAGGGGTTGGGTGACATGGCACTGCTCTCAATTTGTATTTTGCAAGTGGGTATTCATTTTTGCAGCATAGAAGTGTGTCTTTTGATGACACTGCATTGGTGGTGATTGTGTGGGTAGGGATGCCCACGTTGTGACACTTCCAGGTGAAAAATCTCAGGCTGCTATGATTCTGACAGTTGACTGTCCCTTAATTCATCAGAATTGTCAGATTTAGTCATCATTGATTGTCAGATGGTATGTGCCAGGGCTGTGTGCACTCCACAGGGGTGTGATGTCTATGTGAAGTAATTAGCCACCAGCTGCGTACGGGCTGCCTCACCCCGTGCCCTTTCCCCTCCCATGCGCAACAGGCGTGCATGTGGTTGGGGATGTGGGGGCACAACCATGTCCACAGCCAGGCCCCGGCGTGTTTCAACATTGTGCAGGACACATGCTGCCACTATGATCCTGCACACTACTGGGGGAGCGTATAACAGCTGCCCGCCAGAACGGTCAAGGGAGCGAAAGCGTGACTTGAGTACTCCGAATGTGCGCTCCACTATGCCCCGGGTTGCAATATGGGCTGTGTTGTATCTTACCTCGGGAGGCGTGATGGGGTTCCGAATTGGCGTCATCATGTGGGTGCTCAGAGGGTAAGCACTGTCCCCTGGGGAGGTGGTGATGGGGATCATTAGTGGGGTAGTGACATTACACTCTATCTGTCATGCATGCGTGTGCTGTGGCATTTATACTCACCAAGCAGCCATGCATCGCCATGCTGCCCAGCTTCCATGTCCCGGTTTAGGGTTGAAATCCTGTAAATGAAGCTGTCGTGGGTGGACCCTAGATAGTTGTCATATACTGAGGTGATGATTCCCTTGGCAACACATACTACCTGGACGTTAATGGAATGCCAGTGCTTGCGGTTTCTATAGATGTGCTCAGATGCCCTGGGGGGACGTAGAGCCACATGGGTTCAATCAATGGCACCTAGCACTTTGGGGAATTGTGCCACCCTGTAGAATTCCTGGCTGACAGCCTGCCTTTCTGCAGGTGTTCTGGGCAGGTATATGTGCCTGCGGACTGATGGGCGTGCAGTGATGATGGCCAACACCTGCTGTAGGCAACGTGACTGCGTGGCCTGTGACACACCCCCCCCCCCACTATGGCACTTGTCCCCTGAAATGATCCGGTAGCCAAGAAGTGCAGTACATTGAGGACCTTCTCCAGGGGGCTGAGTGATTGGGAGCACAGGGTGGGTGATGTGAGGTCATCCTCCCACTCACTGACCAGGTTGAGTATTATGTGTGGTGGAAACCTGTACCTCCCATACACCTGGTCATCAGGCATACCAAATAGGCTGGTTCTGGGTGTGAAGATTCTGGCCCTGACTCTCCTCCTCCTCCTCCTGCGATATCCCACGGCCACTGCTGCTAGGAACGGTATATTCATCCTTGCGTCTGAGCTTGTTTGTTGTTTGCGCACTCTTTTATGCTGCGCGGGACGTGCACCGTGTTTCCGGAGTGGACCTTTTTTTTGGGCGCGTTGTAGGTGACCGTGTAAATCTTCCCGCCCACCCCAGGAATACACGTGACACGCTCTCCCAGGCCCAGTCGCAAGTAAATATTCCCGCCCACCCCAGGACTACACGTACCCCACTCTCACAGGCCCAGTCGCGTGTGGAAGTTCACACAACACACGTAATACACGTACCCTGCTGATATCGCGTGTGGAAGTTCACGCGGACCCATAATACACGTACCCTGATGAAATCGCGTGTAAGACTACCCGCGCACCCCTGAAATACACGTACCGAGGCAATTCGCACTGCTGGGGGGTGGGGGAGGTGGGAGACATGAGTGGACATGAGTGGGGGCCTGCTGGCAGGTGCCCCTGACTGGTGGGGGGTGTGGGTGCTGGGAGACATGAGTTGGACATGAGTGGGGGCCTTCTGGCAGGTGCCCCTGACTGGTGGGGGGTGGGGGTGCTGGGAGACATGAGTGCGGCCTGGTGGAGGGTGCCCCTGGATGCAGGGGGGTGGGGGTCCAGGGGGACATAAGTTGGACATGAGTGGGGCCTGGTGGAGGGTGCCCCTGGATTCTGGGGGGTGGGGGTGCAGGGGGACATGAGTTGGACATGAGTGGGGGCCTGGTGGAGGGTGCCCCTGGATGCAGGGGGGTGGGGGTGCAGGGAGACATGAGTTGGACATGAGTGGGGGCCTGGTGGAGGGTGCCCCACAGTGCTGGGGGGTGGGGGTGCAGGGGGACAGGAGTGGGGCCTGGTGGAGGGTGCCCCTGGATGCTGGGGGGTGGGGGTGCAGGGGGACAGGAGTTGGGGCCTGGTGGAGGGTGCCCCTGGATGCTGGGGGTGGGGGTGCATGGGGACATGAGTTAGACATGAGTGGGGGCCTGGTGGAGGGTGCCCCTGGATGCAGGGGGGTGGGGGTGCAGGGATACATGAGTGGGGGCCTGGTGGAGGGTGCCCCTGGATGCAGGGGGGTGGAGGTGCAGGGGGACATGAGTTGGACATGAGTGGGGGCCTGGTGGAGGGTGCCCCTGGATGCAGGGGGGTGGGGGTGCAGGGATACATGAGTGGGGGCCTGGTGGAGGGTGCCCCTGGATGCAGGGGGGTGGGGGTGCAGGGATACAGGAGTGGGGGCCTGGTGGAGGGTGCCCCTGGATGCAGGGGGGTGGGGGTGCAGGGAGACAGGAGTGGGGGCCTGGTGGAGGGTGCCCCTGGATGCAGGGGGTGGGGGTGCAGGGAGACAGGAGTGGGGGCCTGGTGGAGGGTGCCCCTGGATGCAGGGGGGTGGGGGTGCAGGGGGACATGAGTTGGACATGAGTGGGGCCTGGTGGAGGGTGCCCCTGGATGCTGGGGGGTGGGGGTGCAGGGGGACACGAGTTGGACATGAGTGGGGGCCTGGTGGAGGGTGCCCCTGGATGCAGGGGAGTAGGGGTGTAGGGAGACAGGAGTGGGTGCCTGGTGGAGGGTGCCCCTGGATGCAGGGGGGTGGGGGTGCAGGGGGACATGAGTTGGACATGAGTGGGGGCCTGGTGGAGGGTGCCCCTGGATGCTGGGGGGTGGGGGTGCAGGGGGACATGAGTTGGACATGAGTGGGGGCCTGGTGGAGGGTGCCCCTGGATGCAGGGGGGTGGGGGTGCAGGAAGACAGGAGTGGGGGCCTGGTGGAGGGTGCCCCTGGATACAGGGGGGTGGGGGTGCAGGGAGACAGGAGTGGGGGCCTGGTGGAGGGTGCCCCTGGATGCAGGGGGGTGGGGGTGCAGGGAGACAGGAGTGGGGGCCTGGTGGAGGGTGCCCCTGGATGCAGGGGGGTGGGGGTGCAGGGAGACAGGAGTGGGGGCCTGGTGGAGGGTGCCCCTGGATGCAGGGGGGTGGGGGTGCAGGGAGACAGGAGTGGGGGCCTGGTGGAGGGTGCCCCTGGATGCAGGGGGGTGGGGGTGCAGGGGGACATGTGTTGGTGGGCAGTAGTGCAAGGTGACATGTGGGTTGGCTGGGGGGCATGGCCATGGTGGATGGGCTGCCTGCGGGAGGGTTGCAGGGTAGTCCCCTGTGGTGTGGGCCGCCTGAAGGGGCTGTGGAGGGTGTAGAGGGGACAGCTGGGAGGACCCACACGGCTAATTCACGTGTAGGACTCCCCGGCACCCCCGAAATATATGTAGGCTGCTGGATTTGCGTGTGGAATTTCACACGCACCCGGAGTACACGTACCCTGCTGAAATCGCGTGTGGAACTTCACGCGCACACCGAAATACACGTACCCTGAGAATTTGCGTGTGAAACTTCCTGCGCACCTTGGAATACACGTACCCTGCTGAAATCGCGTGTGAAACTTCCCGCGCACCCCGGAATACACGTACCCTGGCCAATCGCGTGTAGAAGTTCCCGCACACTCTGTAATACACGCACATGCTATTTTTCACACAGCGGGTGTCCGTGTTTGTCGGTACCCCTTTGCACCTCATTTGTCCTAGAGGGCCACAGTATGGATCATTCATCATAGCTAAATATAGGTGCTTTTTGTTAGCACACATTATGGCGCACATTTATTTCAGGCGAAGGGACGCTACCGCCTGCTTTCTTGTGGCGGACTTGTTTGGCCCTGTGCGCGTCTTTGACCGTGTGCTGGTTTGCCCTGTTCGATTCCATGAATACGAGTTGTGGGCGAGCGTGTGGGCATTCCACGCACTTGCCTCCTGTACTTCCCCCGTGACGCCCATATTTTCACGCGTTGTTCCCCATTCCGAGTGTTACGCCCCGTGTTCCACCTACTTTTGTTATGTGCGCCGCGCTATGTGCGATTTCGCAGCGGCCATGGCGCACGTTGTTGGATGACCTGTGCGCCGGCGTGCGCCGCACACTTTTTCAGCGCACATCCAATATTTTTCTTGCGCACGGACTTCCATGAATCAATGTGCGCTGGTTTCCCTGCGATTTTCGCAGTTGCACTGCGATTTTTGCACTTTTACTGCGAATCGCACGTTTTGGCACCTCTGCGCCAGAATTTTCGGCGCACATTAATTCCATGAATCGGCCTACTCACAAACATGGAGCACAGGCTAAATAAAATGTCAAACGCTTTTCCATGAATCCAGTGGTTGTTGAATTTCAATAATAACAATAATATGGTACAATGCTATGGCATAAGCTTCAGCAATACTGCCTGAGAGGTTAAGTATCAAAACATAAACACCATTTTTCTTTTGTGAAACTAGTTCCTCTTCAAAGCTTGCCATATGGAGTTACCTGCACACTCAAAATGCTAGCAGTTTAAATCACAGATTTGTGAAAATGCAAATGGCAAATGGGACTTCACCATAATTTAGGTTAGAAATACACACAGGGCTAATTTCAAAACAACACATACATCACATGTTCAGTTTGGATGCATGAGATCTCACTTTTGCAAAGAAATTCTCCCCCGGCCCCAAAAACCTAAGCATTAATGACATACATCACCCTTCTATTCAAAGTCCAGGTCTAGGGAGTGGGACACTCTAGGAATTTCGTTTTGCAGACCCCCCACTTAAAGGGCCATTATGGTGAAGTTTGGGCCACAAAATGGGGATGATTATGAACTTAGGTTTTTGAGACCTCCAAGTTCACTAAAAGGCCTGTGTTGGAGAAGCTGGGCAGTTTCAAATTTCGCTTTTTGTGAGGTAAATACAATGTTGAAAGAGTGGTGACATTTGGGAATTCAGTTTTTAAAATAAGGCTACCTTTTATTTTAAAGCAAGTTTGCGAATGGGTTTCAGTTGGGAATTTTCATTTTAGGGACAAGTATCTTTTGGTTTGGAAGGCAAGGTTTGGGGTTGGATATAGTTTAGGAATTTTGTTTTGGTGGTAATTATATCTTATGTTTAAAAATAAGTTTTGATAAGGGGTTCAGTTGGGAATTTTCGTTTTAGAAAGGGACACCACTTCTCATTAGAGAAGTCAAGGGTGAACAGGAAAATCAAGGCACCCCAATCACTTTAAATTACTATTTTGTATTTTCCTGCTAGGAGAGAGTGCAAACGTTTCGAATTCTACCAAGCTCCCCCCTGTGTCAATCAATTTGGGAGTTAATTAAATTAATATACCATCAAATATGATAAGGGTCTACACAATTTACCCCCACCCACTAATGGAAGAGAACCCACTATGAAAATGAATGGGTAGATTAAATAGATCCATATGCTGACATTTTGTTGGACAATCTACTTACTTTTGGAAATCTCTGTGCTGGCACTCATGGACCTAGCAGGGCTTCGCTCTTGGGAGAAAAACAGGGTTCTGGCCAGTACTTCGGTCAAGGGTCCACAGCAATCCTCCTTCTGTGGTTTCAGGGAAGTCTCACAGCCTCTGTTTTCTAGTCTCCCCAGCAATATTTCCACTCAGAGGCAATTTCAGCAGATCTCCTTTGGTGAATTTGGGCAACTGTTTGTTGGTAAGGTTTTTAGTAGCTCTCCCTTGGTAATATTTTTGCAGCTCTTCCTTTTCCCGTGGTGCAAGTCCTTTTTACCCCTTAATCCCCTCCACACATCAGGAGGTGCTAACTTCTGATATCGCAACCAGGATAGGACATTCGCATTTCTCTCCAACCCCCAAGCCAGCCCCTGTCTAAGGATTGGTTCAGGATTCTAGAACAGAAATATAGCAACCCCCATTCGAAATTCAAATTTGTTTTTCTATGTCCATTTTAGCCAGAAAGTAGCTACATTGCAAAAGTTGGCAGTTTATCAATAAATACCATGAAATACTATTCCACTCATTCTGACCGATCAGTGAAGCTTACTTTCATTGTGCCACTTTATTGCCCTGGAATATGGCAATTTTTCACTGTTTATACAAAAAGTATAATAGTTATGAAAATACAATTTATCTCCAGATACCTAATTTCAGGCCATCAGCTTGCCAATTCTTACAATTTGGGACATTTTCAGAGCATCCACAAACACATTTTAGCTTGCAACAAAAATCACCTTAAAATCATCTTTAAAATGACATCTTGCAAAAGTCTGTAACTATAAATGTTCATACTTACATCTGGCAATTGGTTCTGTTATTTAAAGATGACCAACATTTTGACCTTAAAACCTGGTTATTTTTCCCCACTCATGGCTGCTAGTCACTTTATTACAGTTGTAAATAATTGGGATGAAGGAGCTTCAAAAGAATTCCCTTTCCAGATCCAGAGGACAATTGGCTTGCAGTGGGGGAACACGTGTCTGGGGTTGGTGTTGGTCCTCTTGTAAAGAGGAGAATTGCTTAGCATTTCGGTGCTGGACTGCCCTAGGGCAGGACCAAGACTGATATGTTTTAGACATTTCTCTTTTATGAAACATAGTGAGCTAAAGACTCTCGTAAACAGGACTAATGTCTGGCAGAAGGACTCCCAGGACCCCCCTTGTTTTATGCATATTTAAGTAACTTTGGGTCTTACCCTAAATAACTAGGGAAATCCAGACGTGGACCCCTCGCACACTATTCTTAGAGAGGCACAGATCCACCCTACTGATGAGGTCCGACCTGACTGAAACACGTGTCTGGGCTTGCTGTTAGTAATCTTGTTCAGAAGAGAATTGCTTAGCATTTTGGTGCTGGACTGCCCTAGGCCAGGACAAAGACTGATATGTTTTAGATATTTTTCCTTTGTGAAAGATAGTAAGCTAAAGACTCTGGGTAAGGCTCTCATAACCGGGACTAATGTCTGGCAGAGGGACTCCGAGGCCCCCCCTTGTCTTCTGCATATTTAAGTAACTTTGGGTCTCATCCTAAGTTACTAGGGGAATCCAGGCGTGGACTCCCACTCACTATTTTTAGAGAGGCACAGCTCCACCCTACTGATGAGGTCCAACCAAACCAAAACATGTGTCTTTGATTTCTGTTGGTACTCTTGTTCAGAGGAGAATTGCTTAGCATTTCGGTGCTGGACTGCCCTAGGGCAGGACAAAGACTGATATGTTTTAGATATTTCTCCTTTGTGAAAGATATTGAGCTAAAGACTCTGGGTAAGGCTCTCGTAAACAGGACTAATGTTTGTCAGAGGGACTCCCAGGACCCCCCTTGTTTTTTGCACATTCAAGTAACTTTGGGTCTCAACCTAAGTTACTAGGGGAATCCAGACGCTGATCCCTCGCTCACTATTCTTAGAGAAGCACAGCTCCACCCTACCGATGAGGTCCAACCATATCGAAACAAGTGTCTGGGGTTGCTGTTGGTACTCTTGTTCAGCGTGGACTGCCTTAGGGCAGGACAAAGACTGATTTGTTTTAGATATTTCTCCTTTGTGAAAGATTGTGAGCTAAAAACTCTGAGTAAGGCTCTCGTAACTAGGACTAATGCCTGGCAGAGGGACTCCCAGGACCCCCTTTATTTTGCAGTGGGGGAAGCCATTTGCTTATTCTGCCCAGAGACGCACAGATTGTCCTTGGCTGAAATAAACTTACATGTTGCATTTTTACACATCAGCCTCATTCTTTGAAATACTGTGTATTTTACTGATCATGGATCATTTTTCGTTTGTATCAGTGGATTTCATATTTCTTTGCTCACAGCATTGGTTTTTAAATATGACAGCTGAAAGTACAGGTCTGTTTATTACAGTAATTCAAACAATTTATTCTTAATTATCTGCTGTTCATTTTTGTGCTGAAGAGTGGGTCTGAGTTCTCATAGTACACTGCCTTTTGATGGATGACAGTTTCACAGAAAAATGCTGCTTTTCAGTTCAACCTATCCTTTTGTAATGAAAGACAGGCATTTCAATTTCCCATGCTTGGCCATTCACATAGCTCTTTCTTGTGTTACTTACAGAAAAACACACAGTTTGCCTGAATAGGCCCATTTTCAGTGAGCAAGTTTTGGAAGACTGGCAGGTAATTTTTCCAGTGGGCCTTTCGGTGATGTTTCTTTGGGAATTTGTTTAAACCCCGACGTAAATACCTGGGAAGGGATTTAGGAAGGCACAACAGTCCCAGGACAAGACTTGGAGAAAGACAACAGTTAAGTAGCTTTAAAGGTAAAAGCACAATGTGGGTAAAATAGGTCTGTAAAAAGAAACGTTGTCACTCCTGAATACTGCACAGGTTTCCCAGGGAGGAATCCTGGGGCAATATTCCAGCACCTGAGGCCAGGCAAGGGTTGTATTTAGGGCGTGGACTCTACGTAAATGGAATCCCTGTGGTGTGAGTGTGGCAAAAGAGCATTATATATACTCCACCCCAAACTTAGATTCTTGGAATAATCACCTGAAGGTAGACAGAGTCACTGGGGCCACTCATCCACACTGTTATTCGAAATTCAGGAGGTCCAGGGGACAAACGTGTAGTAGCAGAAGTAGGTGTTAGGTTTGGATCCAACTAGGAGGGAGATTCAATCTCTGAAGCAGATAAGGATCCAGAGGCCACTTGCTGGACACTCTTCAACTCTGTTCTTGGGACACTAATCTCCTCCTTTGGTTTCTCATACCATCTCTTCACGGACAACGCCCAAAATCTCTTCTATTTCCCGAACTCTACTCTGATCTCTTTGTCAAAATTTCCAACTGTTTCCCTGCCATAAAATATTCGATGGCTTTGAACTCTCTGATGTTAAACTCTACCGAAACAGAGGTGCTCTCTTTTCTTGCCAAATGCTCTCTCTCATCTCTTTTTGTCTGCCTATCTAGTTCCCACCCAACACTCTCCCCTACTCTTCTTCAACTAGAAACCTTAGCATCATCTATAACTCTTCTCACACCTTCTCTTCTTTCATCTTCAAAACTATCACAGCAGCTTGCCTCAACCTCCTAAATATTAGGAAAATAAGGCACCTCCTTTCTTGCAACACCACCCGCCAAGCACCACTTAACCAATCTTGTCTTCTCCAAACTGGACTACTATGCCATCCTCTTTGGTCTCTCCAAATATGCTTTCTGTCCTCTCAACAAAATCATTTACTTAGCTACCAGGACTCTCTTTGAAATCCCTCACTTCACACCTACTTCCTCATACCATCACCAGGCTGGACGGCTAATGATGCAAAACAGTGCAATATTTAAATTTCTTCTCCTGGTTCACACATCTATCCACAGTAAGGCACCACTGTATCTACCCCCCTCTATCCAACCCTACAAGCCTTCTAATAATCATCTCTGTTCTGCCTCCTCATGTACCCTTGTTGCTGCTCACCCTCCCTGTGCTTCCTCTTGCTTCCGATTCTTCTCTCTTCTTGCTCCACTTGCATGGAATTCTTTTTCCCCGGACATCTTAGAAACAGCTAACACAGATTTGTTCAAAACCAAAAATCTTGCCTCCTCATCTCTGAGTTACACTTCTTCTCATCTGCCTTTGAGCTAACATGTTTCCCTCACCTCCAACCTGCCTCTCTCCCTCACTTTCTCCTCCACTCTAACACTGCATCCATCATGGTCACATCCGGAGCACAGCTGGTCGTACCACCTACCTGCACTTAAACATTTCTAATGTTGGTTGTGCTTAATCTATGTGTGTCCACTTATGTATTGTCCATAGTGACTGTTCCATTTACTCCCCTCCACAACCCAGTCAGAATGTCCATCAAACTCATCTCATTCTAAGAGGCTCACTTCTTCCTGTCAAATCTGATTTCTTATCTATTTTATGTTCTTTTGTGATCAAAAGAGCATTGTTTCTCCCTGTAAACAAATAAATAAATCTTTGATGATGGTCACAACTACTTACACGATAAAGGAGGACCGCTCCACGACACTGTAGGAATGCTGAGGTGGAAATAAAAACCCAGTTAGAGGTTGACAGGTTCAGAAATGCGGAGCGGTGGAACACAGACTCAAGACAGGCCCCTTGTCCAGATGAAGAGCAGCTGCAGAAGGCAACTAGGATTCTCGGTGATAAGCTGAATATCTGCCCGGTCTCAAGCTCCAGAACTGCATGATATCTGCTACAGTGATGGTGACTCTTCAGTAGATGGTCAGCCACAGGAGGATCCAGTGATTTGATTTTGCATTTTGGGTGAAGATTGCTACATTCCTTTTTTTGCTACAGTTTATACTTTAATGAACTTATATTTCCTGAACAGATGTGTCTACCTTTGATGCAACATCTATTAAGGTGCATTTTATTTTAACCAAAGTTACACTAATAACACCTGGCCCATAAACCAATATTATATTGTGATGTATTAGTGCCCTGCTTGAGTTTTCAAACAACCTAAAACAAAACGTAAAATCTAACTAATTCGCCCTTCTAGATCTATAAGATCTACAAAATCTTGAAGATCATTTCAAGATTCCAGGAGTGCTAGGAGTGGTGTGTGCATGGAGCCCAGGATTGGCCTTTGCCCTCTACATCTTGGCCAATGAGGAGGCCGGCAGGCTTGGCCGGCCCTCCTCCAAAGGTCCGATCCTAAGGCTCTGTCTACCCCTGTCCACCACGGTACGCCACAGCTACCTCTCCGTATGGTTGCCTATGTGTTGTGTGCCCCCTACCCCCTGTATGGTCGCATATGGGTTGTGTGAGCCCCCCAACCCCCATATGGTCACCTATGTGTTGTGTGAGCCCTCCACCCCCTGTATGGTTACCTATGTGTTGTGTGAACCCCTCACCCCCATATGGTCACATATGTGTTGTGTGAGCCCCCGCCCCCGTATGGTTGTCTATGTGTTGTGTGATTCCCCCCATATGGCCGCCTATGTGTTGTGTGAGCCCCCCACATATGGTCGTCTATGTGTTGTGTGAGACCCCACCCTCTGTATTGTCACCTATGTGTTGTGTGAGCCCCCCACCCCCTGTGTGGTCACCTATGTGTTGTTGGTAACTATCACCCCCGCATCTCTCTGCCACCTGAATTAACTCTACACACTTATGTGCTGCTGCAACCCGGCAATATGGTGTCGGACAGCATATCTCTGCCACCTGAATTGACTTATGCATCTGTTTTTCTTTATGCACCTGATGTAGTTCCCCATAACATGAGGTGAGCATGCCCAAGTATATATTCCTTTTTACCTATTATGACATTATGTACCTGATGTAGTTCTCCGTAACATGAGGTAAGCTTGCCCAAGTATATATTCCTCTGCACTTATCATGACATTATGTACCTGATGTAGTTCCCCCGTAACATGAGGTGAGCTTGCCCAAGTATATATTCCTCTTCACCTATCATGACATTATGTACCTGTTGTAACTCCCCGTAACAAGAGGCGAGCTTGCCAAAGTATATATTCAATTTTTGCACTTTCCATGCCCTATGTATACCAGGTCTGTAACTGTTTTACTGCACTTACTGTAACCTTATTCTTATGCTAAGCACCGAGATGCCTCTGGGCTTTGCGCGCTATATAAATAAAAAACCAAACCTATAAACTAAACCAGACTCTGAGATCCTCTACAGAAGATATGCTGCACGTACACATCTTGAAATAATCGATTCCTCATTTCACTATGTGAACAATATCAGAATGAAGCTCAGACTAGTAGCAGGCCGCAAGAGCCTCATGCACAATTTGAAAAGAGAATACCTGTTATAGATTTAGAGATATGAGTCATGTATGACCCCCACCTTAGATTTCAGGTGCAATAGCATTAAAGGTAGCAAGGTTTAAGCATAACATAATCAAATGATCCTCTACTTATCCTGCAAATTAAGTTCTTCAAAACAAATCAACAGGGCTAAGTATACAATGAGTTATACTTCTAAAAGCCTTGATCAAAATTCATGATGTTAATTGTTAAATCTGCAATCTCCAGCAAGCATATCTTCATAAACTGGGGTGATAGACAACACATATTTCCACTCTTTAATCATACCTGAATTCGAGGTTTTACAGCGTTTCATAGCTATATATTTAGCTTCTGCTTAAACTATGCATCTATGTTTGTCGTCCTTACACTGCAGCTCTTCACAGGACACATCAACACCCAGAAAAAAGAGCTGCTTGCAGTATCAGGAAGCACATTCTGATGCATCGTCAAATCATCCTACAAACAGTGTATTATTTGACAGTACCAACATAAATGTAGACATTTTGCATTCTCCGCACATCCCCTCAAGCAATTCTGGGAAAGACGTCTATTTAGATTATGGAAACCTTCTTGGTACCAATATGTTCTGGAAGAAACCAGCTTGGTATCCAGCTCTGCAGAACGGCTATCCCTTCGAACAATCTTGTCACAATTCCTGGCCAAGTACCATTCTCAATTATCTTTCCCACACTTTCCTCAAACTATCCATTTGGTATAAGCAGCGAATAAAGGATAGCATATGCAATGCTTAAATATAGTTTGTCTGTTAGACAATGATGGATGCAGAAGCCCATCAACTAGTAGCACTGCCTATCCACCCGAACTTGCCTTTAGTAACAGGTTTGAGATCCTGAGTGAATGGGAGATAGGATTGAATGCAATTCCTGTACCCATGCGGTCTGACTCCTAGTCCCAGATAGCCGAGGCTGAGGATATTACCGGCATGGACCATGCATTCTCTAGCTGTGGGGATTGTGAACAAGTCCTACTACTTGTTGCATCATTAAAAAAAGAAAATGAGGAACTGAGACTGGAATTGAGTACACTCAATAAGGTGGTGGATGGGTTGGTGTTAAGCTCATAGCCACTCCAGGAGCGGCTTACAACCTAGGCCATGATGGTAGATATGGGCCCAGAGTCAGGTAGCGTGGACCAAGGGATGATACATAAGAGTAATGGCAAAACAAAGAGAGAGTGCATTCTGGAGAATACGAGAGTCCATGCAGCCCCATCACTGCAACTAAACCTGGTTTGCCTGCCAATATTTGCACTAAACCAAGGGGTGACAACAGTAGCAATGTATCACTCGATTGCTTCTGCCTGGCGAAGACCCCAAACTAATGGATGTTGTTTGGAAGGAGATTAACCTATTCCACCCCACTAGGTGCTTTAGACTAAGGTAAGTCTCATAAATAGATAAAGGAAGTTTTTCTCCTGGCTATCTTGCTTCAGTGGTTGAAATAATCGTTTTAACACTGTAGTTAATGCGATACAGGATTTGCTTTTATTAGTGATAGTGTTGGATTGTTTTTCACATTACAATGATAAGCGTCATATACACTTAAAGGCAATTGTGCGCCTTGTTTATCAGCCGACACGTGTTTCGACCCGAAGGGTCTTTATCAAGGCTGAGGAATATTCAAAAATCATGTGGTTCGTGACATTTGTGACATAGGTTATATAGGTGCATGAATAGTGGTGTTTGAGTGAAGTGAATTGGTTGTGGCAAGTGATTCAAAATTACATGGTACATACATTCGGTGTAATGAAGTAATCATTCAAGGTAGAAGTAGAAGGAAAGAGGAGAGAGAACAGAACAAGGTTAGCAAGGACGTGGTCAGGGGAAGTAGTCAAGGTTTGGAGTTGCGAGGATTAGAGCCTCTTAACTATTGTCAAAATTCTTGAACCCCCTGTGGGGTCCTGGCCCTGGTATGGGTGCTGTCCTGTTGACAGGCGTGGCTCCTGTTGGGCCCTGAAATGCAAGTGGGTTGCTGTTAGGGTGCATAATATCTGTGAAGTGAGGTTGTTTATAGCCCAAAGGCATTAGATGACGAGCCCTGGCCAAGTGTTCAAGAGTGGGGTTGCTGGGGTTGTGAGACCTCAGGTACTGGTGGTGCTGGTCCCCTTGGAGGATTAAAACAGTGGCAGGGCCTCGAGGATGTGAGGTCCGGATGGGTCGTGCACGGCATGGATTGCCAAGTGGAGGCCAGTGAAGGGTGGGGTTGCCTCCTGCCCATAAGGGCTTTTGGACAACGTGCCCTGGCCCTGTGTTTTAATATGGGAGAGCTCAGGTTGCTGGGTGTGTTGGTCCCCTTGGAGAAGTGAGGCCGTGGCGCTGTCTTGGGGTGAGGGGATCCGGCTTGGTTGTGCGTGGCATGAATTGCCAGGTGAAGGTGTGGCCGGCCATGTTGTGTAATCACAGCGGTCCGGTCCAGGCCTGGTGCATAATTGGGTGAGCAGGCAGGATGTTTAGGCTGATCAATGGAAACACAGACCATTTCTTAATGATATGTCCAACAACATGGCCACTGAGGGAACAATACCTAAAGCCATTATTTCTGGCTCGAGGTTGCCATAGACCGATGAGGCCATGTCAGTTTTCCTTAACTCCAGTGATGTGTTTGCAGTTTACGCCACTTGTAAATATCTTGTGTGGGCCTGGAGGGTGCGATTGAAGAAGACACGGACCCCACTGATAATGATGTAGGGATACTTCATTTCACGATGCTGTCTAAATTGCTGAGATGCCAATGCCCCTATTCATTTGTATTGTTTCAATGAATTGTCTGGGCCTGCGGAGAAAGATGATTGTTGGGTTCCTATATTTTTATGACAATGTTTTATTGAATTGTTTAATTTAGTTGTGATGCCAATATTCCTTTTTGTATGTACTGTTTTAAAGAATTGTTATGATGGCTTGGCAGGCTGAAAAACAGTGGTCTGGAGGGTTGCTCAGAGCTGTCCCCGTGGTTATGATTAATTCAAAACCTTCCAGCCATTACCTTTTTTTTGCGAAAGTCACCCTGAGTGGGACAGGTAGTAGGACCAAGCCTGATTTGCATATGGTTTTTCCCCTTCTGTAATGGCTTGGCAGGCTGAAAAACGATGGTCTGGAGGATTGCCCAGATCTGTGCCCGTGGTTATGATCAATTCAAAACCTTCCAGCCATCACCTTTTTGTTTTGCTAAAGTCACCCCAAGCGGGACATGTATGCCTAGACGTGGGTCCCGTGCCTGTTGGGCCTAGAGACCCAAGCTACTCCTCACTGATGAGGCCCAACAAGGCTGAAACATGTCTGAGGATGCTTAAAGTAGGACCAAGCCTGATTTGCATATGGTTTTAACCCTTCCGGAATGGCTTGGCAGGCTGAAAAATGATGGTATGGAGGGTTGCCCAGAGTTGTGCCTGTGGTTATGATTAATTCAAAACTTTTCAGCCATCACATTTTTTTTGTTGTTTTTGTTTTAACATGGTAGCGGCCTACCAGTGCTCTACCCAGATCTTGGACTAAAGCTTTCAGCCCCGGCTTGAGGCAAACATGGGCTATAACGGGCCGGCAGCCTGAGCTTTGGAAGGCCCGATATGCGGGCCGTTAATGCCCATGTCTGCCCCCCAGCCGGCGCGTGAAAGCGATTTGCACCCCAAGATTTATCAGGGTGGCGAGAGTTTTCTTTTTTTCCTCCAACAGGAGATCAACTCTGCGTAAGCCCAACTTCCGTCAGAGAAAATAATTATGTAAATAAAAATGCCTGCCGCCATTAATCCTCCACATGTCATCTAGGCCAACAGTGTCTTTCATCCTCCCAAAAGCATGCCTCCCAGGATTTATCATATAACGAGATGGGAAAGAACTATCCATAGAGATATGTAAATCTTCATTCCAGTCTCCTCCTACAATTAAATTACCATAACATGGGAAAATTACGTTGCTCAGGTCAGGGATACATGGGTCCTGCCATTGATTGGGGCCATATACTGAAGCATAAGTAACAGAGTAAGAGCCTAACATACTTGAGATTATCACTCACATACTTGTCCTTCAGAACTACTACACATTTGGCACCTGCAATGTAAGCCCGACGTTTTAATTTATCTTGTAACGTAATGATTTCATATTGCTGCTTGTTCAACGAGGATATTTTTGTGTGTTCAACTGGGCCCTTCACCCTGTTAAAGTTCCAGCTAAGCGCTTTAGGAATAAGGCTAGTGAGAATTCCTCAAATAATATTCAGACTGAAACTCTAGGCAATTTCTCCTCCTTAGAAGTGCAAAGTGCATCATTCGACTGACAAAATAAAGCAAAACGATTCGGAGTCAAGTCCAAGCTAAACAGTAACCTTCCACGATCCAACACGGTTTCATCGCACTTATCAATTGACTTTAAACATGAAAGCTAGGTATTAGACTTCAGAAAGGCAGCTGATGTACAGCTGCTCAGTGTTTTTATCAGATGCAGTTCTGATTTTTATTACTGAGCTTTTAAATTAAATTGTAGGATGTTATTATTACCGATCTCCCTTTCCCAAAGGATATCTTGATGTTTGTGTGCTTGCCTTTCGGAGTCAGTTTGACTGCATTAGGGGCTGTGTGCATACGGAGTTGGCTGAGTGTGCCTTTACTTTCCCCTTCGTCGGTCACGTGGGCTTGGCACGGCTTAAACGAGCCGAGTGAAGTGAAGATGGTAACACTCTAGATAGGCAGCTGCTGTACAGCTGCTGAGTGTTTTTATCACTAGCAGTTCTGATTTTTATTACTGAGCTTTTAAATTAAATTGTAGGGTCTATTATTACTGATCTCTCTTTCCCAAATTATCCCTTGATGTTTGTGTGCTTTCGGGGCGAGTTTGACTGTATTGCGGGCTGTGTGCATACCGTGTAGGCAGAGTCTGCCTTTACTTTCCACTTCAGCGGTCACGTGGGCTTGGCACAGCTTAAATGTGCGTGCATCCCAGACAGCGCGGCGGGCGGGCCTTGTGCACGCCGAAGGTGCGCAAATGGCAAGCCTGTCTGTGATGCGGACGGCGTGGGCAGTGACTAGGAGACTAAATTAACACGCAATAAAATCCTGGCATTGGCTCCTGATACCATGGCTTTTCCTGCTAATTGGCAGGTTACTACAGAAGGCTGCTCTACTCTTCCTGCTCACCTCATTTGCTCTGTCTCACTGAGAGATAGCTGAAGGAGGATTCCAACCCGGTATTAGTACAAGCACTCCCAGAGGAGTATAAAATAATTCATATTGATTTTATGTCGACCCATGGGGGGTGTGAGGTACGGCCTGGGCGGGGCCGGCCCTCTGTGCCGGGCGCGAGCGCAGCGCACGGCGGAATAAGATACAGAGACAGTGTGGTGGGTGTCTGGAGGGGGAACTGCCTTATGACGCGGGCTCTCCCTTCCTTTTATTTGCTCGTCCATGTGACAAGGGTCACGTGGACATCACATCTCTTTTCAACTTTGGATGAACAAAACAAAAACCGAGTAAACATCAGAGAACAAACACATGGTCACAGTCGGAGCAGTGGAGACAGGGTTGTCCTTGACTGTGAGGACGAGCTTGTCTTGCTGTTCAGCCTCCCTTGTGAGTGAGTAGCGTTCCAATCGATCTCGCTTTGTTGTTTTTGGGGTGTGGCCATGCTTCTCTCTGCTTCTTTCTGATCTGGGCCCTTTCGAGTTGGGTCCTCCCCAGGCCTCGCGCTCTCCAGGGGGCTGCCTTCATACGAGGGCCATGCTCCTGTGAGGGTAGGGTTCACGTTCACTTCTTCCCATAGAGTTGGCGGGATCCTTTGGAAGTGCGAGGCATTCCAAGTCACTGTTTCCTGCCCACGGATGGCAGAGGCGAGGCCATGTTGTCGACGAGATATTGTCCACAGTGCGGATTCATAGGGGAGGGACATCTTCCCCTTTTGGGTCCTGTTCTTCACGAGTACTGTGACTCCCACTTGGAGCTCGTTAGGGATGGCTCTTCTGACTTCGTCTTCCTTGGCGTTGTGTTTGTGCCTTCTTGTTTCCACTTCTTCTAGGTCAATCTGTGGAGGCTTCCAGGAGTGGTGTAGGGGTAGGCTGCCCTGGATAGGGATGCTGAACATCATGGCTGCTGGACTGACACGTGTTGTTGATTGGGAGGTCAGCCGAAAGGCTCAGAGGAACCTGTAGAGCTCTGGGATCCATGTTTGACCTTTGTCCTTGGCAATTCTCACTGTCTTGTTAATTGATGCCATGAACCTCTTGGTGTCTCGGTTGGCCTGCAGCCAGTATGGGTGGATGTGGTGGTGGTGTATTCCTAGACTGTCCATGAAGGTTCTGAATCCTTTGCTCAAAAAGTGTGGTCCATTATCACTCCGGATCAAGGATAGGATGCCGTGCGTTGTGAACATCTTTTCAAGTGCAGTGGTGACTGATGTTGCATCTGTTGAGGCAACAGGTTTGACTTCCGGGTATCTGGTGTGTTCATCGATCGCTACGAGTAGGTACGTCACGTTCGCAATCGTGCAGAAATTGATACTTATGGCATCCCACCTGCGGTCGCTCCGGGTGGGGGAGGGACTCCATGGGTTCCGGTGGTCCTGGTTGGCGGGTGGACAAACATGCAGTGCAGGATTCTACGAGTTCTATGACTTGTGAGGTAGCCATATTCGGGACTTAAGGAATTCTTGCCTTTTCACTATTCTCTAATGTCCCTCATGCGCCAATCAGAGGGCTCTCTCGTGGAGGGAGGCGGGCAAAATGATTCAGTGTCCTTTCAGGATTAGGCCATCTAGGGAAATGGATAGCCGGTGGCATATCCCAAAGAGTGCCTGTATCAGCTCTTGAGCTGAGGCTGTTTTCCGTGAGACTGCTGTCAGGAATGTTTTCGATTCGCCTGATAGGATTGCTGTCTTTGTAAGTTGCAGACATGGATCCTTGTCTATCTCGACTTGAATCTCGTCAATCTTCATGGTCTTGGGCTTGGCACATGAGATAATTTGGCATACGTGTTCTTCCGTCACTTTCGCAGCTTCATGTTCAGTGGTGGTGGCCGGGTGAGGGTGACATGACAGGAAGTCTCCCGGATTGTCAGCACCTGCTCGGTACTGGATGTCCAGGTCAAATTGCTGTAGTTGAAGTAGCCAGCGCTCGATCCTGGCGGGGGGTGTGGTTCTGATCCCCCGAAGATAGGAATGAGCGGCTTGTGGTCTGTCATCACCTTTGCGGGGTGTCCCAAGATGTACACGTCGAAGTGTTTGCACCCCCAGATTATTGCAAATGCCTCTTTTTCAATGTGGGTGTAGTTTCTTTCTGTTGGTGTGAGTGGCTTGCTCACAAATGCGATGGTGAGGACTGTCCCTTCTTTGTCCCTCCGTGTTAGCACCACTCCTAACCCCACAGGGCTTGCATCAACGAGCAGTTCCATCGTGCGGGTTATGTCAAAGAAAGCCATGGTTGCATCCCTGGAGAGGGAGTCCTTGATCTTCCAGAATGCCTGTTCTTGTTCAATGCCCCATTGCCAGGGAGGTTTGACTTTTGTGAGTTCACGCAGGGGGGCGGCGGTGGTGGCTAGATCAGGAATGAAACAACTGGATTAAGTGGCCATGCCTAGAAAACTTTTAATCTCGGTAGCTGTGGTTGGGGCCTGCGCATTCTTAAAGTCATTGACTTTGCCAGGGTCGGGTGATATGCAGGGATCATTGACAACATAGCCAAAGAAACTCAGAGATCGTTCGACCATGCTCCGACTTCGGCTCCGGTTTTGCCATAGACCAGGATATCGTCGCTGATGTTTGTCATTCCAGGTAGGTCTTGTAGGACTTTCCGTATCTCATGTTGACAAACCTCTGCTACCGAGGAGATGACGAAGGTTAGGCGGCGGTAGCGTCGGAGACCAAGGTGTGAGGAAAACGGGTAATATAGCAAGATTCCCTTGCAAGGCAGATCTGGTGGTAGCCTGACTGGAGGTCAAGCTTGCTGAAGATGGTTGTGCCAGTCAGATCGACGATCAGTTCATCTATTGTTGGCATGATGTGTCTCTATCACCCTATTGCAGCATTGGGGAGCCGCATAACAGTACATATGCTGACCGCATTAGTTTGCTTTGGTTTGGCTGTGACAACCATTGGCGAGACCCACAGGGTGGGCCCTGAGGTTTACTCAATGATCTTGAGGTCCTCTAGCTTACTGAGCTCTGCTTCCACTGCGGCCCTCATGTGGAATGGTACCCTTCTGTGTCGTACAGCCCGTGGCTCGATGGTGAAGTCGATGTGAAGTTTCACTGACCTGCCTTTGAGACAGCCAATTCCTGTGAAGAGATTCTTGTGCGTTGCCAGCAGGTGCTCTAAGTCCTCCGATTGGATAGTGAGGTTGAACTCGATAACCTCCAGGCGTTCTGCCGTTGCGCAGCTGAGTAGGGTCTCTTTCCCGGCATCTACAATATGGATGCGGGCTCTGCAGCTGATTCCTCGTGGGAGAGTGTTGTCTTGAAATAACCAGCCACAGGGAGAGGCTTTTTGCGCTGTAGGCATAGAGCAGGACTGTAGAGTGTAGGTTTCGGGTTGTGTGTGCTGAATTTGGAGGATGGCATGACATTCACGGTGGCCCCTTTGTTGATCATCATAGTTACTGGGACTTCTCCTACTAATATGGTGCACCGCCATGACTGGGTCCCGCTGAGCTGATTCGCTTATCCGGGATTTACTGCTGAGCTCATGTGTACCTTCTCCCTTCTATGGCTGTGGGGCCTGATGTCGTGGTTTGGGGATTGTTCCTTGCTTGATCGCTCTTCATCACTGCTGAAGCTGTCGGTGTTCTCGCCGTCAATGGCACGGGCGCATTCACTTCTGCCATTGAGAGACCTACCTGGCTGACTGTTTTGTTGGTGGTCGGGATGCCCTGGATGGCCTGGAGGGGGTCTGCAGCGTCCCGCGTCTTTCTTGTGGTGTGCAGTGAACTCTCGGGGTGAATAGTCTTTGGGTTGCTTGGAGCTTGGGCACACTGATGCATAGTGGTTGATTTTTCCACATTTATGACACGTGGTGCCATATGCTGAGCATGGGTTGCTTCTGTTGTGCTGTCCTCCACACCATATGCAGTCCTTTGGCTGGGTGGTGGGCTGGCTTTGTCTGGGTTTCTGTTGTCTTAGGGTGTTGATTGTTTTCAGCGTTGTTCTTCGCTAGCTCAGTGTGCAGTGGCAGGCGGCTTGTTATTTGCTCCATCTCGGTTGCATGTTCATCCGTCCTTTCTCGCCCCATGGACAGGATGGTGTCCAGTGGAAGGTCTGTTTCTGAGAGAATGGCACGTCTGAGTTTTTCAGAGGATATGCCGTCTATAAACTGTTGTTTCACTGAGAATTCTTCGTTTGGGAAGTCGCAGGTTATTGCCATTTCTCTAAGGTGGCTGTGGAAGTCATCTGTACTCTCCTGCAGGTGTTGTCTGACCTGGCTCATTTTAAATCTCTCGAAGTCAGGGCTGACCTTCAGCCTGAATTTTCTTGTGAGTACATCTTTCGCTGTCCCATAATCATCAGACGTGCCTCAGTTTGGTAGGGTGTTGAATATGCAGAGTGCCATCGTGCCTAGATTGAGCGTGAGAAATGCTCTTTTCTTTTCTTCACTATTAATATCACATATGAGGATGCATAATTCAAATTTTTGCATCCACAGTTCCCATCGAAGGCCAGTGCGTGGTTCAAATGGTTGAAAGGTCTGCATGAATGTTCCTTGCGTGGTGTCTAGCCACATGCTAGTGCCTGGGTTGCAGCCCTGTAGCCTTTGTGGCATTGTGAGGTCATCCATCATGTTGTGGTGGGCTTGGGTTTATTGTCGCTTTGCTCCTGTGTGTCAGCACATTGTTTGTGTCTTCGCTGTTATAGGCGTGCAGATACTGTGGCGTGCTGGTTGTGGCAATTCCCTGGCCGGTGGGTCTTTTGCCCGTAAGGCTTGAGCTGGTGCATGGTATTTCTGCCTTGCTGGGCGTATTGATGGTGGTGTTTGGCAGTCACCAGGGAGGTTTGTACTGGTATGCCCTCCCATGGCGTTGTCCTTCTGTGAGCTGCTGGGCTGGTGTGCATGGGATACTGCTGTCCTTTTGAGATGAAGTGTTTCTTTTTTTTTTCATTTCCCCTTTTGCTGGCTGCTTGAGTTGCAGGGCAAGCTTGTCTGGTTGCTGGCTGTGTGGCGCAGGGTATATGCGTGGGGCTTGTGCACATGTTCCTGCTGCTGCTGCATATGCCACACTTACTGTAATGTCTGTCAGCTGGCAGGTGTGCAGCTACACGCTGCTGGTTGTCCGTGTTGTTTCTGCGTGATGATTATTATTATTTTTTTCTTCACCTCGGCAGCTCTCCCGGGCTCCCGTTCCGTTGGCGCGAGTAACTCAGCGAGCCTCGGGTAGCTTGGGGCGTGGAAGACGGACTGCCCGCTTTTCGTTCGTGTGTGTCCACGTCACCAGTGTGAGGTATGACCTGGGTGGGGCCGGGCCTCTGTGCCGCAGAATAAGACACAGAGACAGTGCATTGGGTGTCTGGCGCAGGAACTGCCTTTTTGGTGGTCTCTCCCCTCCTTTTATTTGCTCGTCCACGTGACAAGGATCACATGGACTTCACAGGGGGCATGATATTTATATCTAGATTTTAATTGCGACAGATCCCATTGGCACATGATATCATGATAGAAGCGCTGTTAGTCTGTCTGACAGTTTCACCATCTTGTTCTGTGCATTTTTCTTGCTGTCTATTAGCCTCCTGGACCTTATGGAGGGTTTTTAAACCCCTTTTTAGACCTGACAGCCAAGCTTAAACTGAAATATTCTCAATTGGTTGTCCTTGGGGATTTTATTCTTAGGTTTAATTGTTCAGATACTCCTACCCTGTCCCTCTCTTTTGAGGCATTGACTGATTTAGGCCTGGAGCACGTGGCAGTTGAGCCTACCCATGTGAGGGGTAATATTTTTGATTCTGTTTTTTTTCGGATAAAGCTTTAACTGCTTTTTTAGCCGCGGACCCTATGATTTGGTCAGATCACTTTCTAGTGTTATTCACTTTGAAAGGTTCTACTTCTCTTCCCAAAAATCCTGCTATCATAGCCGCACAGTGAAATTGCCATTTGGTAGATCGGACTTCCTTTTGAGCTATTGTGGATGAGCAATGTATTACTAATGCAAATATGAGTTTCACCACTTTATCAGAAGTGCTAAAGCATGCAGCAGATGTTACTCCCTTGAAGTTGGTCCAGTCCCGCAAGCGTCTATCTGAACCTGGGTTTTCAGATTAATTGAAAGCGCTCCGACATAAGGTAAGACAGGCTGAACGAAGATGACGCCCTCTATACGGAACGGTTGAAAAGGCAATCTATCGTCAGTGCTTTAAGGACTATCATCCCGCCATTGTGACAGCTAGACATGCATTTATCACTCTTAAGATTGAAAGTGCATTAAATCAACCCAGAGAACTGTTTGCACTAGTTAAATATTGGTCTTCTACGGACAATCTTTCCTTACTGTTGCCCCTACACAATTATATTGTGATTTAATAGCTACATTTTTCATAACCAACATTTTAAATATTCGTGCTCATATTCACATGGCAGGTCAGGTTAGCAACACAGTGTACCATGCTCAGACTAAGTCTGTTCCTTCTCACAATGGGTAAGAGTTTCTAATATTCGCCACTGAGATGTGAATAAATCTGCTATGCAGCTTAAATCTGCTTCTCCGTCTGACACAGTACCTTTAAATGTTCTGAGGGATATTATACCAAGTATTATTACCTGGGTAGCCCAAGCTATTAATATTTCCTGCCAATCTGGCTGTGTTCCAGCTGAATTGAAGCAGGCTGTTGCCATCCCACTTCTAAAGAAGGTGTCTCTGGATCCGTCTATCTTCTTTTTTCATGAAACTGCTGAAAGCCCTCGTGTCTTTTCTTCTTTCTCTTTTCTTGAAACTTCTTATTTCCTGGACCTGTTTCAGTCTGGTTCCCGGCCAGGGTGTGGTACGGAGAGTGCCCTGGTGTCGGTTGTTGATGATATGACTAGGCTGGTTGATGGTGGAGGAGTGAGTGCCCTAATTCTGCTCAGCGGCTTGTGACTCTGTGGACCACTTCATCCTACTGTACCACCTGGCCTTGGTGGGACTCTATGGGACCATCCTGGCCTGGTTTGCTTCCGTCCTGGCTGATAGGAACCAATCTCTTTTTCTTCCTCCTTTTATCTCCCATCGTACTCCTTGATGTTCTGCAAGGTTCCACGCTATTCCCATTGCTTTTTAATATCTATATTCAGCCTCTTGGTTGTCTCATTCACTCCTTTGACCTACGTTGCTTCTCTTATGTAGATAATGCCCAGATCCTGGTTCAAATTGATCTTGCTGGGGATGAGGTGTCCTAGCGCTTGATTCAGCATGTGGCAGCCGTGGGGGTGTGGATGAACAATTGGATGAAGCTGAATGGGGACAAAATGGTGATTCTGGTGGTGACCTCCCCTCCTAACCCAACTCTATGGACTCCTCCTTTCTGGCCTTTTTCACTTGGTGAATGCCCTATTCCAGTGACGTCAGTGAGAAATGTGGGGGTTTTTCTTTCCTCTACTCTCTCTATGGATGCCCAGGTTGGTGCAATCTGTAAGACTGGCCATTTCCAGCTGAGGATATTGTGGAATATTCTACCCTTTTTACCTAAACACCAGCATCCTGTGGTTGTGGCTTCTGTGATCTTGAGCAGATTTGATCACTGCAATACTCTGCTTTTGGCTCAACCGGTAGGGCTTATCCATAAACTATAGTTGCTGCAGAACCTGGTTACTTGAGTGGTGACAAATCTACCTTATGGGATGAATACCTCACTGGTTTTACAAACTCTTCATTGGCTTCCGGTGCATTGGCAAGTGGAGTTTAAGGCTCTCCGCCTTTTTCACCGGGCCTATTATCAGCAGGGGGCCAATTATCTCTGTGACAAGTTTGTTCCTTACATTCCAAGTTGGGCTTTACATCCGGGTGATGCGTGTCTGTTGGTAGTTACTAGGTATCGTATTGTGTTAAGCAAGATTGTATTCAGTACCCTTTGGGTGGACTACAACAACCCTGACCTCCTGGTAATAGAAACCCAACCTTTGGTATAAGTCTGTACTACAGAGGTTGGTAGTGTGGTCAGGTAGCCAGGCTTATCTCAAGAGGTGTCAATGCGAGCTGTAGGGGAGTTACACAAAGATTCACAGGGCCAAGTGTTCAAATAAACTATTACACACAAGGTTTCTTGATTAAACAATTATTAATTTATCAGTCATTTAGAATAAGCCTTCTTCAGAAGGGAGAAATATATAGCAACACACAAATACACTCCAATAATACACACTCTTAGTTTTCTAAATCAGTAAATACCCATTTGGGATGACATTCAGGCACTACCTACACCCTCAGATGACTTCAATAGTTAAGGTGTTGTTGACATTAATATATCACTGTAGCATTTATAATATCCTTGAGAGGAGTGTTCAAGAAAAGAGAGTGCAGAATAAAACAAGTATTCACACAGTTATCCTTAAGCAGGTAAATACTTTCAAAATAACCCCCCAATCCAAAGTCAGTTAACCCTTTCCTGGAAGGAAGGCAAAACACATACACAAGGGAGAGAAGAGTCATTCAAGGAGCCAGGCCAGCCAATGTTAAGTTATCAAATGTCAAGGTGAACTGAAACACTTCTTGCAGGTAAGTAGAAAGTCTTTCAAAATGTTTAAAAAGCCTTTGTAGAATAGAAGAAATCAAAGTAGTGCCAAAAGCTGATTAGGTTTGTGAGGGAGAGAAGCTGCAAGCAACTCTACAAGAGCAACCGAGACAAGTCTCCAATGAGGATAAGCACAGCAGTACAACAAGAGGTAAGTTCTCTAAGACTTTACAGTACCTTTATGTTGAAGAAAAGTGCAGCAGGTGACTTTGGTTCCTGTACAGCTCTGCAGATCCTGGTGTTCCTGGCCCTTTGTCCTGGGGACAAGAGGGAGGATGTCTGGCGACTCCTGCACTGTAATGGGATGGTCACCAATTGCAACCGGCAATCTTCAAACAAGTGGCACTTCGGTGTTTCAGCTTTTCACGTCTACCACAAATAGCAGCACTGTGGTTCTTGGCTGTCGAGATGGACTTTTCTTGCATCTGGAGTCCTGCCCTCTGTTCAGGGGTCTCAGGCTCGGTCAGTCCTGCTTCATGGGAGTCCGGAGGATCTTCCTGGAGCTCTTGGCCAGCTTATAAGCAACGCACATGATCTGGTGTTCCTCTCCCTGGCGATTCGGTTCAAGCAGCAAGTGCAGTGGAATTTCAACCAGCTCCGAGAGGATTTCCTGGTGGCTTACTTTGGAGTTGATTGGTCCCATCAACTCAAAGACAGAAGTCGTCCTTGCAGAGGCGTCTCTGTTGATACAAATTTGGAGTTTAAGCAGAACAGCAGGGCTTCACCGGGCAAATCAACAGTCCACGATTTGCAGCAGGCGTCCTCTTCAAGTTCTTCTTCGGATTCCTTCATCTAGTGGTCGACTCTGCCTTCCAAGGCAAAAAGCATCGCCTTTTATGCAGGTTTCTCCCATTAATTTCAGCCTAGCTGTCAGTCACCCAGCAGGGTGGTTGTGCTTGCCGGACAGCCAACGGCCAATCACCTAAGAGTGCATTCCTGTCTCCTAGGAGACTAAGCACAGGGAGTTTCGGGCACCTCCCTCGTTTCCTGTCCCCACCAGACACCCTGGAGCCAAAGGCGGGTTTCACTCGTGAATCCCGCCAACGGAAAAATTAACAAAGGGACCAAACCTGGATTGGCGCACAGAGTAAATCTCAACAAGGACCTTTCCACAAAGAAATGGTGAAAAAAGAAGACCGGGCCATTTTGACAAATATGGCACCCATGGGTGCTTTACTGTGACTGCAAACTCAGCCCACGGTAAAAACACACAATGGTAGTTACAAGTAAACCACTGCCACCAGCCATTCATCGAGGAAAGGCTAACATACAAATGTTACATGAGAAGCTAGCCAAAGGGGATACTAAGTAACCCCTCCAGCACCCTATTGTAAGATAGTGTGTGCTGGGTCTAGAAAGTTACAAATGTAATTAAAGTCAATTTCACTTTACTGCACTTGGAAACAAATTTTTACCCAATGGAAGGCATCTAAACCTTTGGGAAATCTGAAAGACTTTGGTGTACCAGTGGACTGAAGGTGCTGTGTGACACAATGTAAAAGATGATGCCTATGGAGTTTGTCAGACTCCACAACCAAAAGAAACACAGTGCTCAAAATCTCATTGAAATACATGAGAGAGTGGGAAAAAAGCGTTTCACTCTCTCCAGGTCAAACATTTAAGTCCTCAAAATCCAGCAAAGTTGCTGGAGGTCTCTAAAGTAGAGAGGAATTCGCCCATTTCTGAGAATTCTCCCTAACACTTTGTGAGAGTGGGTGGCCGAGCATGCTAATCTGTGGAACAGTCTGCCGTCTGTGCTGAGACGCATCCGGAACCATCTTGAATTTAGATGGAAGCTGAAAACTATACTTTTCTAGATCTGAGTGTATGTTGTCTCTGGTTGTGTTCTAGCGCCAAGATGCCTTTTTGGCCTACGTGCGCTTTACAAATTGCACTAACATAACATAACATTAATAGTTTGATAGAATCTAGAAATAAAATCTAAATTAGCCATGGTCTTTTCCCATTTACATGGGCTTTTTGCTAGCTGAGGGCTCTGTTTCTTCTGAGATGTTTTGCTTATAGATGTAGGTGACGATCTTGACCTGGTTTAGTCCAGCGGTGCTCCTGGATCTTGGTAACCTCTCTTGCATTGGTTACTTCAAATGGTTTCTGCATGATGCAGAATCTCAGAGCACTAGGAAAACACACAACACATAGCACATTTTTCTAGTATTCCCTTAGCCAAGTCTAGATAACACCACATTCCCTGGCATTCCCAAAACGTTTGCTTCTTTCCTGTGACAAGCTCTAAAGCTTGTTTTCATTATTGATTTGTTATAGAAAGCTGACTATAATCAGCAGAGTAGGCTTCCGATGGTCTGGGTTTGGCTGAAGTGAGCAGTACGCATGATCAATCTCGTTTGGGGTCTGGAAGTTGCAAATGAAATATATCATTTGGAAGTCGGGTTACCATTTTATTCAAATTTCCTGCTTAGAAATCATTTGGAAACACCAACGATGTGAACATTATTCCTTTGTTCTCTGGTTTCGAGGTCATCCATGTGTTCTGTAACCTGTTGGAAGGCTTTAAACAGTTCCAGTAGGCCTGTCTCTTAAGAGTTCAGCTTGTCTTCCAATTTTGATGCACGCTGTTCCACCTCATCCAAAATATCAGAAAAGTTTGATCTAGTCTCCCTCATGTCTTGTTTGATAGAGGACATTTCTTGATTATCATTTGATGGGCGTAGCAGATGACTTTTTACGTTGTTTATGATAACCCCCATTGTACAAGAGTGCAACACTTGTCAAGGACGTGTGGGGAGACAGGTAGGGGGTACATGTATTGCAGTTATTGGATAAGCTGCCTGCCTCTGCCTGCTGCACTGCACCAGAAGCCAATGAGATTAATACCCATGTGCAGAGAAAGTTGGGAAATTAAATTGGATGTACTCCCTATGCACATTACGGCAGTATGATATTGAATAGGCACTGTAAACTGCAATTTTTAAACACTGTTTCTAGCTCATGTAAGGGTAAGGCTGTAGATTGTACTGCACATGTCCTTGCAAAGAAGGCCCTCACATAGCTTATTGGAGTGCTCGCCTGCACATCGCTCGTTTCTGACATGTTTCCCTTTTGGGCACCCCGCTTTTTTAGGAAAAGCAGCACTATTAGGCGGAAGTCATTATATTGCCTGCGCTTTCACCTGCTTCAAAGCATGTGTGAATCTTTAAGGAGTATAGTCACCTTGATAAACTGAATTACAACAGGTGGTCCTCCTTGAAAAAACTAGCTAACAGGAAAGAATGCAGCTGGTGTCAAAGGCTTGTAGAATGAGGCTTTGTTGTCCTCTAACAAGAGGAGTTCAGTATGCAACCTTGACCTGTTGGGACCACACGTTTCATTGACAAGCATGTGGTGTGTTGGGTATAAGAGAACAGGCTCTGTTATTGGTGTCTTGTGTTGCTGCTGGGTCTGTCCTGTTGTCCTGTTGTTGCTTTTTCACAAATAAATTGTTCACCAATCCACTGGAATCGGTAGCGGCCATTTTTCCGCCACACCCACCAAAACCACCATCCAAATGACAAAGATGTTGTATTCTCTTCTGATGTTTTATTAGCTGCTGCATGAGGCTTTATTGTTGCATTGTGTTTTCGACTTGTAAGTTTTGGGATGCCAGCTCGTGCCACACTGTACTGACTCTGGTGGTGGACAGCTTCCCCACAGCCAGAAAATGGATCAAACCATAGTGCTTCCAAATGGCAGTGGTGTGTGTTTCCTGGGATAAGGTGTATTTAGACACAGCTCCCAAAGAGATTTCAGCACCCTTAGAGCCCTCTCAGTGCAAGAAAGACATTGGCAATGGCAGCCGAGATAGCGTCACACCCCTCCCGGAGGTTCCCAGGAAAGGTGGGTTTCACTAGAAAAGGTGAGTGGAGATTAACCTATGTTTTTCATTCCCAACCACAAGTGCTTTGGAGGAATATCTGTGGTAGAAATTGCTCTCTAAAGGGGGAGCTATCTCTTCTAAAGTAGTAAAAAAGTATTCAAGTCACTGAAGCTCAAAGACCTTGCAGCCATTTTTGTTGCAGCTCCACAGCGTCACACATATTATCATGAAGATACGACCAAACACCCAGCACTTCTGTTTGCCCTTGGAAGGTTCATTAGTAGTTTAAAGAAGGCTTGTACCCTGTTTGTGTCTTGTTCTGCAATTTCCCTGTTTGTTTCATTACAACATTTGATCCACCAATGTGATCGTATTGGATAGGCCCTATTTGTAAGGCATGTGCTATGACTTTCCTCCTTGTTTCTGGTACTTGTTATTTTCTTCTGAATTTTCTTCCATTAAAGAACACCTGATAGTGTTTTTGTAGTATTTATATCCCTGCAGCATATGAGGCCTTCAACACAATAATTGCTAGTTGTCGAAACTAGTCAACACTATTTTGTAATTTGACCGACAGTTCAATTATTAAAAAAAAGACAGAGAAAGAATATCTCTCTTTCTAGTTGATGAATTGGAATGATTAATTATGCAGTTTTGTCATTGATTCTAGCTACCCTGTTTACAGAACATCACATTTGAATAATGCACATTGCGTTTATATTATGTAGAGAAACCCCTCATTGCTCAGACCAGAAAAAATGCAACCCACTAGGGAAAAAAGGGCCAGCACACCTCTTGTAAGGAGAACAAGGTTTTATTTCCACACAAATAAAGATGCGCCAGCAAATCACACTACTGCCACGGAAGATTCTGGCTAAATTAGAACGAGCAACATTTTATAAAGGCACGTAGCGTCATCAGTGACATAAATTACATACTGTACAAAAAGCAAATGGCTGGTTGGTGCGACCCTATACATAGGCTGCCTGCTCCATAGAGGATACCATCCTATTGGCCCCAGCCCCGTCTGTCCATCTCCTTCCACGTGGGTACCTCCTTTTGCATCATCAGGCGAGAAGCTACATCTAATTGGTGATTATGCGAAGAAAAACAATTCATGCTTTATCTCTAACTTAATGCATACCTGGTACTGCAGAATAAAAAACAATTTGGTGTCTAATGTGAATCCTAGTGATTTTGCTATTTTGAAAGATCCTGCTACAAATTTCATTTAATAATTAGATGAAATGAGCTGACTTTGCAAATAATTGAACATTTTTGATGATCACCTTTTACAGCTTATCATTGTATTGATTATTTATATCAAAAGAACTTGTATTTTTGTACTACAATACTTGTAATTGTATCCCATAGAGAGTATTGTATGCTAGGTCAACATCAGCGTTTTGACTACAAACTATATTTGGCAGAAACTGTGTCCATTACGCGACAACGTAGTCATAGCATTAAGCCCTTCCCTTTGACACAGGGCCGTATTGCACATGTATGTTCAAATCCTAGCATGGTTCACTAAGCCAAAGTCTATGAATTTGCTGTGTGCTATTAAACTTTATCATAAATCCTGCACTTAGAAATAGGTTGAAAGACCAAGGAAATATCGAGGATAAGTACCACAAATTAAATACGCCAATCAGGGGGTGAAAAGATACAAGTATCTTTTATTACTGTACAGTTTCTAAGCAAAACAGATAGCTATCTGGCTCCCAACTCCTCGCAATGTGTACCAGCAGACACAGTGAGGGGTGAGAGTGCTGGACATCTAAACACAGACATATATATACTATTTTCGAAACATTGTCCAGCCCCTCTCCAAACTAATATGTTACATCCCAGAGTTCGTGCCCAGTTCACATGTTAAATATTACAATATTGTACAATGGATTAAACAAGTTTGCATGTCCATGAAGTCACAATAGTGCCGTTGGTTCTCTGATCCACAGGAAGCCTTGTTCCAAGAATCGCTACAATGCAGTTCATCCAGAACACACGATCTGAGTTTGTTTTCCATTGTCTCATTGTTTATATGAGAATGAGGCTTGTGAGCTTAGACAACACTTGGATGGCAGTTCATTCGAGTCACAAGGTTTCTTTGCATTGGTCAAACAGTCTGCTCTCGGTCAGCCTAAACATTAATGAAACTCAAAGGTTGTTCAGCTTGACTGCAAGTCGAAAATACAGTCCACCATTTTAGAACATGAAACAAGAGTTTAATTCAAAATGGCAGACGATTCTTAAAATGGCAGCGAAGTTGATCGAAAATCAGAACATTATGAACGCTGTTTTCTGTGTAACGCGACTGGGCTTAGGCCAATATTCATAACAAGGTGGTATTGTATGATTACGGTTTAACAAACCCTCCTTTTGGCCTAAGCCAAGATTATTACTCAAACATTCACTTTACTCAAAACCCCACGTCTCAATGTCCATACATCCTGAATCACATTCTTCAGAAATATTGATTGCCATAAGATCCCTGATAGTGATATCTTCCATTAAAAAAAAAAAATAGCAGTTTTCTCGGGTGCATGTATTTTGGACCTAATGTACCTATAGTTTGTGCACAACATCCTTCTAACATCGAACATATGGCAGGAAGACATTGTATACAACAACAACAGAAGAATAGAACACCAAGAACTACCACTAGGAATGCAAAGAGCTTTCAACCCCATGAACGTAGAAAGTCCCAGCTCCAAGCACTAACATCCCAATTTCCCTCAGTGACAAGTACTTCTGTACTCAAGTTATGCAAATTCTGTATCGGCTTGAATATGGTAGGGGAGGAGTCAGGGATGAAAACACAGCAAGCAGATCCTACCAATGTACATACCCCACCACGCTCGGCTAGGATGACGTCTAACACCATCCTATTTTGAAGTGCCACTAATCTAATTGCTTTTTGTTCCAACATCATGTTGTATATTATATAAGTGGTTCTGTTAATGGTTTTCTCCAATACTCTTGCTAGCCTCCTGATATCCTCAGAGTTCATTATCTGTCCCCAAAATGGCACAATGGATTTTGCAACATCACCCATAACCTGCGAAGGAGTATCACCATTCTCGTCCCGCCTTGGACGAGCTCTAGAGTCCTCAGAGGTGCTAGCCACATATACCCCTGCTAACAAGATACCCAAGTAACAAGCGCCCTGCCAATCTCTAGGTAACCAAGGATAGGCTTTGTCGCCACAAACAAAATAAATGGGATCACCTACATACAAAGGTCTGTCCTCAGTAGGTAGGTTTGCAATGTTGGTTCAACCCTCAAATGTACCCATTGGCTGAGAACCATCCCTTTGTATGCAGAAGGAAACAGAGTTGGGGCTATGCTTGATAGTATAGGAAGGATGCATGGCATTCTGGTTGCCTACAGGAGACATCTTGAAAGAAATTAGCGATTGGAAAGGTGTAGAAAGTCTATCGGAAGGCCTAGTAGAAGCAACATTGAATTTGCTCCTATTCGCAAAGAGGGAACATCCCAAAGGTGTCAGGACTCGTTTCTCGAATTCATTCAGATTAGTCCCATCGAAGTTCACAGAAATGCATTCCAACGACCAAAGAATAGTGCCCTTAGTGAGGTGTAGCATGCAGTAGTCAAAGGAAGAGGATGAATATACCAGCCCAACCCTTTTTCCCCATACTGTGGAAAATGTGAACACACTCAGCAATTCGTTCTGTTTAGAATCGCATGGGTCGTATTCATGATTAGTTGGAGAGTGTTATTGTGATAACCCTGTCTATGTTGGGAGTCCCTAGGAGGTAGAGTGTGCAGATGCATGAAAGGTGAAGACACAGTGGGAACAATTTCAGTAGGTAACAAAGTCATAAGTGAACACACCCCTTCCAAATACCAAAACCCAAGCAAAAATACAACTGTCAGACCAATTAGCACTGTGATTAGAAAAACAATGATTCCTCTTGGACCATATCTTTGATGATCAGATTCTTTGTCAGCCACAAGACCAATAGCTTGTTCCGTATGACTAGAGTTAGAAAAGGACATTGTTTCTCAGAGTCTATTTAGAAGCCTCTCCGTCAGGCTCTTTTAGTTCATCCGTCTGTGCCCCCTGACCACGTGGCCTATCTTGCTTGAAGGTAACTTTTGCCGGTCCCACCTCTTATTTACGTTTCAGTGAGAGAGTGGCAAGGGACTAGCTCAACAGTGGTTCCTTGTGGGCACAGCCAATGATATGCTGTGAGTCTAGTACCTCGAACGCAGATCGCACCTCAGGACTGCAGGTACGGTGTTATCTGCAAACATAGTGTTGTTGCTTCCTGATGGAAGTGGTGAAATAGAAGCAAGATTGCTCAATGGTGCAGAAAGATCCAAAGAATTATTCAAAGGCATAACAGCAGTCTCCCCAGGGCCCACGGGCTCAGGAAGAATTTCCGAGACACCCTTGGTGTCAGTTAGCTTGCGATCAGGAACAAAGTGAACATTTTTCCTCTTCTCCTTTGTCACGAGGCAGAGGAAAAGGTATCTTCTTGACGTGCGTTGCGTGATTCCAGTGTCTCTTTCCTTCTACTCATACAGCGGTGTGTGTGGCCAATAGGACTTGAAACGGACCTCTCCAATTCGGTGCGAGACAGGATGCTCTTTCAAATACCTTAGTGAGCACCCAGTCGCTGGGTCGAAGTCGATGACCTGGCTCCTCTTATTTTACTGAGAGGGCTTCTGGGACCTGTTGGTAAATCAAACACAAGTTTTGAGTTAACTGGTCACAGTACTCATAAAGGAGCAGATGCTCCATGTCTTTCAATTGCTTAGGCTTGTACAAATTCCAAATATTGGCTGGCCTCCCCATAACTGTTTCATAGGGGGAGAGCCCAATTTTATTCTGTGGGGTCATCCGCATGGACAATAAAGCTACCGTTATGGCATCTGGCCATTTCAAATTTCTACTGGCACAGATTTTAGCCATTTTGTTCTTTAATATACCATTATAGCTTTTTACAAGTCTGACACTCTGAGCGTGTCCGGCCGAATGGAACTGTTCATCGATCTGTAATCCCACGCATACTTGCAGGATAACATCAGCGATAAAATGTGGACCTTTGTCTGACCAAATGACCTTTGGCAAACCAAACCTAGGAAAATATTCCTTAAGCATGGTTTTCGCCGTTGTCATTGCTGTGGCATCTTTTACAGGGAAAGCTTCGACCCATTTGCTAAAGGCACAAATGACTTCCAGAACATATTTGTAATTCTGACAACGCTCCATTTCGATGAAGTCGAAATGTATAACTTCGAAGGGCCCAGAGGGGGGAGCAAAACTACCCCTTGTTGTCGATGTACCCTTTCCAACATTGTGCTGTAAGCATACCATGCAATTTTGGGCCAAACGCTCAGCAGTTTTCAAGATATTTACATTTACCCAGACAGGTTCTAGCAATTTACACATTTTTCTAGCACCTATATGAGTAGAACCATGAGCCATCATAACCATAGCGGTGACATAAGCATCTGGTAGCATCCATCTTTTCATGGCATTATCTATCCAACAACCTTCATTGTCTAAACTTGCTAAACTTTCAGCGCATTGCTTAAGCTCTTCCGGAGTGGCATCCACCTGAATGTTTTTTATAGAATCAATTCCTTCATCTATTATACAAGTATTAGTGGCTTGTTTTGTTAGATACATTTCAGTATACAAATCGGTGGCAGTCTATTTGGCTATTCTGTCAGCAAAAACGTTTCCTCTCCCCACATCATCTGTTAATTTCTGGTGTGTGGCGCACTTCATTATTGCTAGTTGAGTAGAAAGTGCAAGTGCTGAGAGTAGCCGAACTATGAAAGTGCCATGTTGAATCTTAGTTCCATGTGAGGCAAAGAAACCTCTCGAGGCCCATAATCTACTGAAGTTGTGAACCACCCCAAAGGCATACTGGCTATCTGTAAATGTATTTACACTAAGCCCTTCGGAAAGTTCACAAGCTCGAGTCAATGCGATAATCTCTGCGGCCTGCATGAGTTATGCGGAATTCTTTTGGTTTCCACAATCATGCTTAATGTAGTGATGGCATAAGCAGAAGTGGATGTACCATCCGGAAGTTTGAAGCAGGAGCCATTGCAAAATAGCTCTCCTTGTGGATCTTTTTATGGTGAATCATTTAAGTCAATTCTGCCTTTGATTTCTTGCTCTGTGGTATAGAGGCAGTCATGTGACATCTTGTCACTGCAAGCAATTTCTTGCGGAAGAGGCAATAGTTTGGCCGGATTTAATGCGCAACATCTCTTAATTTGGATATGCGGTGCAAATAGAATCAGCTTGTATCTTGTTAATCGTGCTGATGTGAGATTTTGCATTTGCGTTGTGTTCAATAGAACGTCTACAGAGTGGGGTACCATAACGGTTAAAGAGTGACCTAAAACCATACCCTCACTTTGTTTTACGGATGCAGCAGCGGCAGCAACAGCTCTCAAACATCTCAGCAAAGTGCATGCAACAGGGTCAGGCGTGGAGGAAAAATAACTGCACAGTCTATTATTCCCTCCATGTTCATGCATTAACACAGCCAAAGCACATCCATCACATTCATGCACATACAAAGTAAAGGTCTTGTCATAATTTGGTGTGCCCAAAACTGGTGCTGAACACAAAGCAGCCTTGAGCAAATCAAAAGCTTTCTGGAAATCCAAATTCCACGGTAATGGCAAAGAAACGCCCTTCTTTGTCAATGTCAACATTGGTTTTATCATTAATGAAAAATTAGGGATCCACTGTCTACAGTATGAAGCCATGCCTATCAAGGCTCTGACCTCTTTCTGTGTATTTGGGACAGACATGCTAGAGATGCTTTTTATCCGTTCAGGTGTCAGTCTTCTTCCCTCCTTTGACAGGAGATAGCCTAGATAGGCAACCTCCTGTCGACAATATTGAAACTTTTTCAATGAAGCCTTATGCCCATGCTCGGCTAGGTGGATAAGCAGCAACATACTGTAACAATGTACAAGTGGAAGGCAACTGTCACGCTCACCTGAGTCTCTGCAGGAGCGATGGAGTCCGCCGGTCCCAGATCTACTTCTACACCACCACCCAGAAATATGAGGAGGATACCTGTCAAGAGAGAGAAAGATTAGGAAGTGGTACCAGAAAACCCCCCACTGGAGCCCCTTTTTCTATTCCCCAGTTTATTGGAAAGCTTGGATTGTGTGGAGATGGGGTGGCTCACCTTTTAGACTAAGATGGTGGGCTCTCCTTCCTGCTCTGCAGGGGTGCTATGGTCCAAACCTGGTGGCTGGTTATTTCACTCAGCGAAGGGTCTGTTTGCTGTTTCTGCCGTACTGCTGTTGAGTGGCAGCGAGAAGACTGCTGTGTAAGAATGCGGCCAACTTGATTGCCGCTTTCAGGTAAGTGTCCCCGGAGACCAGTTACTGCACTGGTTGAAAACAAGTGACTCCCTGGAATCAGTATCCGGTATGCCAGGTAACTTCGGTAAGTTCAGGTCTCCAGTTACCTCACTGGGTCTAACATGGATAGATCAGGTGAGGTTGGCAAGAGATAGCGGGTCGAGGCAAGAATTGCACAACCAAATTCTAACCTTTGTTCTTTTTCTCCTGTGCAGGTATCCGGAGTTCCTGAGGAGTAGGATCGCGGCAGGCGTCGAAGAAAAGGCAGAGCGGAGAAGACTTGAGGGTCTGCGCATCCAGGTTAAGACAGTTGGAAACACCGAAGATGTAAATTGCTGAGGCGGCCGTCGGAGAAGTGAGTATGGAGCCACGGGTACTTCTTCCTTCTTCTGTAGATGCTGGAGCTCGCGATGCAAGCGAGCGCTTTGTCGGGCCGTGGAAAATACTCAATGAATTGACAGGATTTCAAGAAAGGTAAGCATGTGCCAAAGGCATACAGAAAGCAGACAAAGCACGGATTGCTCTCTGGGCATGGCTTATATAGGCAGCCACGCTCAGAGACTAGAGCGTGCAGATGAGTTCTGATTGGGCTGCCCAGAACCATGTTGAAGGGAAACAGGAAGTGCTATTCTACCTTACTGGCATCGAAGTGCCAATGAGATGAGAGGATGATGAATTAGGTCTGGCTTGCCAGGCCCTCGTCCATCTTGTTCCTGCCTTCCTATCTACCGAGTTCCCATGAATCAAGAAGGAAAAGGGCCTAGATGTGGAACTCAGACCCGTACTCATGACAGCAACTCAAGTGTATCGAGCTGCTCCTTCAAAGCTCTGCTGTAAATGCTTGGACTCTCAGTGCACCCTTGTGGCACATGAGTGAATGTAAACGAGTGTCCCCCTAGGGTGAACGCAAACAAATATCTACTGTCAACATGTACATGGATACTAAAGAAAGCATTCTTAAGATCCACAACACTGAGATGAGTAGCTGAATTTGTGGAGCAACAATTTTATTGATAGCACGTAAATCAATAACAAAACGGAAAGGAATCGCATTAGCCCCATTCTTGTACACCGGTAGAATTGGGCTATTGCACAAACTTCCTGCAATTTCTTCAATCACTCCACGATGTACAAAATCAGAAACTATACTCCTTAAAGCTTGCTCACCGTCAACTGAAATCTTACACTGTGGAATACGTGGCAACCTAACACCTGGTTTCAAGACAATTTTAACAGGTTCAATTTGCAAAATACCAACATCATTATCGTCAACTGCCCATAAACATGCTGGAACTTTATCCAATTCAGTTGGTAAAGGTCTAGTCAGAAATTGTAAAGCATAAGTTTGCTGAGGTGAAATCGTCAAATGTACTCCATCCAGAGAACAGTGAATGACCGCATAACATTTTTTCAACAGATTCAACCCCAACAAGTTTTCACCACAATTCGTCGTTAAAAGAAATGGACATGAATTGGTGAATGGCCCCAGTGAAATCGGCACCGGCTGAGAAACCAGAGTAACCACTGGCATACCTGAAAACCCTACAGAAATGTTATTCTACCCTGACAGTGGAATATCTGGAACCCACAAATGATCTACAGAATACTTCTGTTCTCTCATATGTATCAAAAATAGATGCTTCCTATTCCCCACCTTCATTTCAAAGTAGAGGGCCCTTTCTGATCGACGGGAATAGGCACTGGTTCCAGACTCTGCTTCGGGCTGTCCTAACGGAACAGTATATCATCAAATGCAAGATCTTCAGAAAGATAGGCAGCCGAAGGATGATCAAAAATATTCCTATTATCAATCCTATGTTGCTGACTATCCTTTGACAACGACTGTGGATTCTGAACTGACTTCTACCAGGACCCCCTACCCCAGGGCGGCCCCTGTATCATCTACCCATTGGATCATATGTGTTATTCGATCGCTGCAGAAGTATCAGGCATTGTGCTCACCAATGACCTTGTTGTCTGCAATAAGCACATTGGTTCATGTGTACAGGACCCATCTGCACATTACTCTGTGGAGCCAACTGACCTCTAAACTGTGTACTCCCACCTCTGGTTTCTCTATCTGTTGCAACAATACTTTGGTTTTCAAGTCTCCCTTCTTCTTTTCTATCCTCTCTTTTTCACTATTGACTCTATTTACATAATACTGAGCCATGTGCAATACTTCAGACTGCGATTTAGCTTGCCAGGTGCTTTCGGAAGTCATCATTTGTGATTGGATATTAGGCAACAATCTGTGCACAAATTTGTCCACAAACAGCCTTTTTCCTGACTCAGTAATTAAATCCGGACCACTAAAATCCAAAAATACTTGTTTGAACTGATTAAAAAATTCAGTAGCACCTTCGGATTTCCCCTGGATGCAAGCAGGAAGCTTGTCCCAAACTATTCTTCTCTCGGGAACCAAAGTCTTCAATTTAGTTACTATTGGTATGGCAGTGTCAATATCACCTGTGGCCGTCTCTTACCAGCTTTTCTTTCTCCATCTATCCAAATCAAGTTAACCCATGTGTCACCCAGTCTTGCCAAATCATCTGCAGTTCTAATCTGTTTCCATAAATCAGCAGGTAGTATCACATGAAACAAGTCTATATCACCCAGAGTGAAAACTGACGAATGGAAGACAGATTTCTTTATAAAATCCTGATGGATTTTTCCTAATATCTGGAATTGACTGTCTAATGGTATTCACTTCCTGCCTGGAAAATGGGACATGAACAAACTGTGAAACATAATGAGCTTCAATAGTGGCAGCTGCTGTGCCTGCTGTGGCATCAGCTGGAATCTCTACTTTAGGAACAAATGTCGGAGGAACTTCCCTCATAGGCAATTGAGAGGTAGGCAACTTTGAACGTTTGTTAAGCAATAAAGCTAAATCGAGCGACAAAGGAGTCAAAGCAGTATCAGGTAAAAATGCTCTCTTGTAAATAACCATCAAATCTGAGGGACAACAAGCCTTTTTCTTTATAGACTTATCCTGCAGGTATTCTACCATTACCTGTAACACTTTCCCTTGCATTTCTGGAGTATTTTGACTAAACAAGTCATATACTTCCATGGTAGAAATTGAAACATCTGAGATCCATCTAAGCGCGTCCCTTGTGCAAATTCGCGTCTCTTCACTCATTGATTTACAAGAAGAAAGAAACTGTTTCTGCACAAAGTGTCCAATCTATCACTATCTGATTCACCATTCTGTAACCAATCTAACTCCCTCTTAAACTCAAAAACCCTCTCAACATGCTCATGTACTTTCTCTGCAGTGTCCCTTGAATAAGCTAAAACATTAAAATCCCTCAACCCTTGTGGAACATTTATGTCCGTCAAATCACTCCACATTTCGGCCAAGTGCATTCCCATCCCCTCAATAAAAATATTCTGTTCGGGAATACTTTCTTGGTCAGAAATTGTAGTTAAGACAGCTGACTTTTCACCTTCTTCTATACATTTCTTAGCCCATGCATACAATTCTCTTTTTCTAGCTTTAGAAACTGTACTACGAGTTACTACTTTTGATTCGGCACTCGCCCCTTCAATTGCTACAAGTGGAGCAGAACCACTTGGGAAAGAGAGTTCACATAAATCTTGTACAACAGGTAGTGGAGACACTACCGCTGGCGGTAAAGATGGAATTATGGGAACAGCAATTGTCGGTAAGGGTGGAGGTGCAGATGGGGCAATAACAACTCGAAGAGGAGCAACAACTGGAGGCGGTGGAACAACGGGAGGAACAGGAACAACAACGGGAGGAGGTGCAACAGCGGGAAGAGGTAAGACAGCAGGAAGAGGCACATAAGAAGGTGGTGCAGTGGAAACAGTCCTACGCTCATTTAAAAGTTTATTAATTAGCTCATCTGAGGCATGAAAATCCTTAGACAGATATATTTTCTGAACACCAAGTTGGAAAGCCCTATTCGTGTTTCTAATAGATTCCAACTGTTTCTGTTGATCATACAATAATGCTTTCTCTGAGTTAGACACATGGCGACGTGAATGTTTCTCTTTACTTTTAAGTTTCTGCATAGCTTCCTTTATCAATTCTGAATTACAACAAATGCTGCAGGCCTAGCCTTTTTCTTTAATAATATGGACTCCAAATACTCTATACGGGCAATCTCAAAACTACCTTGAACTGGCCAGTGAAATTCGGAAGCATGTCTAGTTTGTCTGTGCCAAATATCGTTGAATACTATACTACCAATGCTGTACTTACAGTACATAGTACATGCCAACGACCCCTCCGGTGGCGCAGGTCGGCCAAATTCCAATGATTGTCTGTCTCTGCGGAATAAACCCCTGAAACAGGCAGACAATGTCCCAGGCATATCAGATCACTGGTGTTACCTGGTGTCGTTTGATCCAGCGGGTGCAAATCTACAACCAAATATCAGGATACTTAGGAATCGGGGCGCGACTCACCTGATTACAAAGGCCAAAGTAGATCTGATCGGATTACAAAGGATCCTCGTGGTTGGCGATTTTGGCAAAGAGCCTGACTCGATATGGGGACCCTCGTCAAGATGCCGTCTCGAACCGCGTGCTCACTGTTCAGGGATCGGATTGTGCAGTACTGTCGAGGTGTCGCATCTCATACAAAGGGGCCCCCTTATTTTCTCACTCTCCGATCCCGGTCCGATAGACGCATCTTCTCATCAGCGAGGTGACATAAATCTTGAAGGTCCCTTTTGGGGCACCATCTGAAAGACCAAAGAAATATCGAGGCTTAGTACCACAAATGAAATATGCCAATCATGGGTTGAAAAGATACAAGTATCTTTTATTACTGTACAGTTTCAAAGCAAAACAGATAGTTATCTGGCTCCCAACACCTCACAATGTGTACCAGCAGACACATTGAGGGGTGAGAGTGCTGGACATCTAAACACAGGCATATTTATACTATTTTTGAAACATTGCCCACCGCCTCTCCAAACTAATAAATTACAAGCTAGAGTTTGTGCCCAGTTCACATGTCAAATATTACAATATTGTACAACAGATTAAACAAGTTTGCATGTCCATGAAGTCACAATAGTGCCGTTGGTTCTCTGATCCACGGTAAGCCTTGTTCCAAGAATCGCTACAATGCAGTTTAGCCAGAGCACACAATCTGAGTTTGTTTTCCATTGTCTCATTGTTTATATGAGAATGATGCTTGTGAGCTTAGACAACACTTGGATGGCAGTTCATTCGAGTCACAAGGTTTCTTTGCAATGGTCAAACAGTCTGCTCTCGGTCAGCCTAAACATTTACGAAACTCAAAGGTCATTCGGTTCGACTGCAAGTCGAAAACATAGTCCACCATTTTAGAACATAAAACAAGAGTTGAAATCAAAATGGCTGACGATTCTTAAAATGGCGGTGAAGTTGATCGAAAATCAGAACATTATGAACGTGGTTTTCTGTGTAACGTGACTGGGTTTAGGCCAATATTCATAACAAATCGGTATTATATGATTACGGTTTAACAAGTTGGAATCCGACATAAGGTGTGATATCTAACAAAAGCTTGATTTCTGGTTGGGTTGCATCTGAAAGAGATAATTTGCGATTCATACTTCTTGCTACATTTCACAACCCACAGACAGTGCAACAGGAGGTGAAAGCTCTGTTTACTTGTCTTATGTATAGTAGTATTTCTGATTACTTTTTTGGGATTCTAAGGTCTTGAAGTCGAGTTGGGCGGTGCCCCGGTTGGGATACCACCTAAGTTTATAGCATTAGCACCCACCCAGCCGGCAGTATTACCGCCAGATCATGGGTTGGCCGCTAACTGTTAGTCCCCATTCCCCATTGGGTCCACCGGACCCAATGGGGAATTTTCAGTGCAATTGCTGTGCTGTAATACCACCAGCAGTAATTGTGCTGAAAATGGGAATGTTTCCGTTGTATTTACGGTTAAACGTGGCAAACTCAAGATATGGCAGGCCCTTAAATGCGGCGGTAACTCTGTTACCGCCGCATTTAAGGGCTTCCACCCAACTCGTGATCATGCCCTAAATGCATTACACTGGCAGTATTTGCTCTTGCAATTATTTAGATTTTGTATTCAATGCTACTACAGAGGGCACGATTATTATAATGAACAACACATCACTTACACAAACACAAAACACAATCATCATCATGTCAAATTGAATTTGATATGAATATTTAGTATATATCTTATATTTTAAGGATGATTTTGTAAAGATAATGTTATGTTATTTTGCATTTATATAGCGCTCTATATATCATTGGTATTATCTCAAAGCGCTGGTAGGTTGAACGCCCTTGGGACCGCAGTCCAGGTCAATAGAGAGAGGTAGTGTCGTAGGGTGAGTGGGAGCACCAGCTATGTGTGCAGCTGATGTAATTGCCAGATGGTAGCTGCATCCTAGCGATAGGTGGAGAAGATATCAGTTGAATGTGTGCAGTCTGGTGGGTTGACACCCAGACTGGGTTCTGGCTGCATTGGGCCTGTAGGACGCTTGTGTGAGCCGCCAGGCCGGAATGTCATGGGATAGCAGCGTTTTATTAGAGTGATGAGGCGCTCATGGGGCAATGTTAGTATGTGAACAGCTAGGCTGAATTGGTCAGGGGAATAGCTGCATTCTAATTGTGTGGTGGTGTAGAGTGGAGAATAAGCGTAATGATATGGGATGGGAGTGTTTGCATGGGATTATGAAGCAATGCAGGAGCAGCAATTTCTAGGTTGAAGTTACTGATAATATTTGTTCATCTATCTAAGTTTGGCACTTGCCGACACTTTATCATCATGTTTAGCTGTGATGCAGGCTAATGTTCACAACTCTAACCAAGTGTGGCATTGCTAACATTCATAATTCCATCTGTGTCCGGCACAGGCTAATGTTCGTAGTTCTATCTAAATGTAGTATTTGTTAATATTCCACTAAGTGTGCCAATTGTTAACATTCATGTTCCATCAATCAGCGTATGCTATGTTGTTTTGTTTTTACTTTTGAACATTTGAAGAGGATAACTTTGTGTAAATATTTCTATTGTTCTATTTTGTTTATTTGAGTACATTTATGGTAAATATAAAGTTGTGGATGATGACGATAACAAAACCTTGTAAAGGTGCAATGCCAATAGACATACACCTGTCTACAATATCAGAACTCCTTAGTTCACCATTTTGTAATTATATTCTGTGTGAGGTTTTTTCTCCATAAATGTCTCGCCTTCTAAACCACATTCTTACCACCGCAGTGTGCATTCGTTATCTCGTGAATAATGCAAGCATTGTGTCATGTATGCTACTCCTGTGTACATTAAAGTTTCAGTTACAAATTTGATCACTATTCACCTCTCAGTTAACTTTACAAACAGTAAAGCTATGTTGCACCACTCAAGCACGATCGGTACTCACCGCATGTCCCTAGGAAGAATAAAAGGATGATCAGGCCTGTGTGGGGGTAAACCCTTGACCTCCAGCCTGCACACATTATATCACTTCTGCATTATCCAACTTGACTGTCTAAGCACAGCTTTCAAGTACACTGCTATTGTATTTTTGAAAGCTCCTGGATTAATGATCAGAAAAGGGAAGACCTGCCAGTTTGAGTCATCAGCCTCGCTTAACACAGTAAATCCATATTTTATCGTATGCATAAGCACTGTTAATGCCATCAAGGCCTTCCAGGATTAGGGGATTGTAGAATCTCCGTAACATTCGTTCTGACATCTCAGAATGATTCAGAAACCATCTCAGAGACATAAGAAAAAGCTTTGCATATTTTATTTTTACTGAATATTTCTTAAAATGTGCTGCACTCTAAATGGGATAGTAATGTATTTCTTATATAGTGCTACACACCCATAGGTTTCAGAGCTGCTAAAATAACAGAAGACATTATTATCCCACAGAGTGGTACTCTTTTTATCGACCTCCGATGGATGAAAGGCTGAGCTGACTCTGCCAGGATTTGAGCCTGCTACAGCAGGCTGCACATAGATGTCAGGGGCAAGCGCTGAGCTTGCAGTGCTAACTGATGGCTCAAGTACTGAGACCAGATATTTGTTTATTTGCTGATGGATTTTGTTTTACAAATGTATGAAGTCACGGGAGCATAACAGTAAGCCTGATCTAAATCAACAGGGTTAGGGGATATTTTCTAAAAATGTATCAAAGCGGCTTCATTTGGCTGCACAGTTCTAAAAACAAAGTGCATCAAATGTCATATGTTTTACAGGCAAGTCTGAAGGGGGAAATATCAAATATTCCAATACTTCAGATGTCAGGTCACCAGAAGTAGACAAGAACACTGCATTGCAGTGGATGCACAGTAGTCACATATGTAGTTGTGTCACATCACTGGATTAGCTGCAGATAAGTTGCCACTGCATGCCAACATATCGAATATCCCAAAACTCAGCTCAATGTGCAAATTGTAAGCTTAAACATGAACATGCCATCTTTAACATTGAAAACTCAGTTTAAATTACTACAGTTACATATTAACAATAGCATTCCAGGCCCAACAGTGCCAACAAGCCAGCTGCCTCATTAAAACACGCAATAAAACTGATCTCTGCATTGTCCACACCATTTGTAATGCAAAACCAGACACTTACTGTTAGATTAAAACACATTGTCTGTGGTTCCGATGTTTAAATTGCCCATAGAAAGTTTGATGCCCGTATGAGTAATGCAAGTTCAGTGCTGCCCCGGAAAATAAATTAACAGGTTAATGAGTTGTTCTGGGATATTGTATTATATTTATTGTGTTTATATAGCGCTTTAATCCAAAACACTTCACATTTTAACAACAGAATACATATAACATTATAAGAGGAGAAGCAATTTACAATTATGAATCAAACCAACAAAACAGTAAGTAGAGCAATTAAACTGTGAGGGAAAAGGGAAGGGTGAGGAAAGGAGGAGGGAGACAGAAGGGGTGTAAGGGCGAGAATGAAGGAGGGTAGGCGAAGGTAGAGGATCATAGGGAAGATTTGAGGGAAGGAGAGGGAATGAGAGGAGGGGATGGCAGGGAATGGAGCAGGAGAGATTTCAGGGAAGTGCGGAAGGAGGAGAAGGTAAGTATAGAGCGGATTGAGAGAGGAGGCATATGGGGAAGGAGGAACAGTGAGAAGGAAGTGGTCAGCTGAGCGAAGGGAGCGGGAAGGAGTGTAGAAAGAGAAGAGAGAGGAGAGATAAGGGGGAGCAAGATCATGGAGAGATTTAAAGACTAGGAAAAGGAAATTAAATTTAAGTTGGGAGTGAAAGGGAAGCCAGCCAAGGGTGGAAAGTGAAGTAGAAATGGCGTCATGTGAGGCAAGAAGACAGAGGTTATGGACGGCAGAATGGTAAATAGATTTGAGGGGGGCGAGGTGAGAAGCAGGTAGACCAAAGAGTAAAGAGGAGCAGTAGAAGAGGTGAGAGAAGATAAGGGAGGAGATTAAAAGTTTAGTAGCATGGAAGGTGAGAGATGAGCGGACGTTGCGAATATTAAAGAGGTGGTAGCGATAGGCGCGAGAAGTGAGAGAAATATGGTGGGAAAAGGAGAGGGAGGAGTCAAACTGAATGCCTAGATTGCGAGCGTGAGCAGAGATAGGAAGATTAGAGGGGAGAAAGTGAATGAAAGTTGGAGGATAGGGAGGGGGGAGAGTGTTGGCAGGGAAAAATAAGACTTCAGTCTTATCAGTATTGATGGAAAGAAAGCAGGTTGACATGGAGTTTTAAATGGCAGTAAGACAGGAAGAGAGTTTAAGGTGGAGATCGGATGAGAAGGAGGAGAAGGAAAGGAAGAGTTGGGTGTCAAGCATAGAAATGGTGAGAAATACCAAATGAAGAGATAACAGGGGCAAGGAGAGAGGTGTAGAGTGAGAATAGGAATGGGCCAAGAACCGAACCTTGGGGTACGCCGTATTCCAAAGTGAGGGTAGGCAAGGAACGGCTGCCCTAGGAGACAGTGAATGAGCGGGAGGAGAGGGAAAAGGAGAGCCAGTTAAGACAGAGGGCCTCATTCCGAGGTTGGAGGTAAGTACCGGTCGTTTCCGGCATGGCGGAAAGTACGACTCCGGCAAGGTGACAGACCGCTAATTGCGTCCCATTCCGACCTCGCGGACACGCGCTTTTCGCCATGCCGGAAAAGTACCTAGCGGCATGCCGCAAAACCCCCCGCAAAACCCCTACCGGCCTGCTGCGACACGTACATTACAACACCGCCATGGAAGCAGCAGCGACAGTAAATAACGGGGACCGTAATTTACGGATCCCGTAAATTACGGTCACCGCAAAACAACGGAACCGGAAATTACGTCATCGCACAGGAACGGGAAGGAGCGCGGCGGCCATCTTTAAAAACACAATCCATTGCCATCCTCATCAGGCAGCACCCTTGGGAGCAATCCGAAGTTGGGGAAAGCATCAGGAACCCAGGAACTATGCCTAAAGCACCTAAGAAGTCTGCGGACCGGCTCCGCAAGAAGCGATTCTGCCCTGATGAGCTCCAGGTCATGGTGGACTACCTGGCAGAACACACTGACGTGGTGTTCAGCCCCGACATGCGGAGGGAGTCCACTATCCGCAAAAAGAACATCTGGGCAGAAACCGCCCAAAGGGTGAGCGCTGTAGGCTCCACCCCTCGCACCCCCAAGGACTGCCGCAAGCGGTGGGATGACTTGCGGGTACGGGTGCGGGGACTCCTCACTGCCAACAGGAGTCAGGCCATGCAGACTGGAGGGGGCCCAAGTTCCCCTGTGCGACTTGAGCCATGGGAGGAGACATGCGCCGCAATGATTGGCACGGAATGCATAGAGGGCATCGGTGAAATGGACTGCGGGGCAACGTCGTCTGCCGATGGAGGTGAGTGTCCAAAGTCAACACTGCCAATGGCAATTGCATGATGTGGACTCCCCCAAGGGCCATAAAAGGCACCTTGTCATGTAGCCACCCCCCCATCCAACTAATGCAGAGTCAACTGCAACGCAATCAAGGGCCAAGTGCAAGTACATAACACACATCAGCCATAGTGCAGTAACTTGCACATTCCATCATGCACATTGTGCATCAGGTTCGGCAGTGTGTGAGCCAGACTGCACATTACTATGGCAGGATGAGTCACTCCGACACATGCGTACACATGCGTACATTCAATTCACATTCATATGTACTAGTACTGTTGCAACGCCCAGAGGGCCACAAACCCCAAATTACAGAAATGTGAATGCAGCGATCTATGCAATTAGCGCATCATACAATCACTCATGTTGTCCCTTTCCTCTACCCCCACAGGCACCGATCATGACAGCGGGGATACCCAGACGACCCGTCCATCCACCTCCACGTGCAGAGGCCGGTCCCGGAGCATTCCAGCACGGAATAAGAAAACAACCCAGGCACCACAAACGCCAGTGGAGGATGCACCACCACAATCCCTCCCTGCCTTGGCACCTGCCACATTAGACACCCAAGGTCGGCAGAATCAAGCATTGCTGGGGAGTTGGCAGCTACGGCTACCCAGGAGAATGTGGACAGCCCCTTATCGATCTGTGGTGCCACTGAGGAGGACTTTTACCCCACAGTCCACACCCCGGAGCCCACCAATGTCCCCCTGCCATCAAGCAGTGACTCTGTGGAGCAGGAAACACCTGGCCGTAGTGCTCTGGCAGATCCTGGACCTATTCCACCAGTTGAGGCCATGCCAGGGCAGGTAGGCCCAAGACCCGCCAGGAATGTACCTACATACATTGATGAACCACGTGCACATCAGCTGACGGACCTCATCAATGTGTTCATGGAGGACACCCGCCAGGCCAGGGTGGAGTGGGTGGATGAGCTAAGGCAGATGCGTCAGGCGGTCACTGACAGCAGCAATAGGTTGTGTGCGGTCCTGGGACGCATCGCGGATGCCCTGGATGCTGCACCTCCCACACGACAGCCCCAGCGGGAGGACACACCGTCACAGTGCTCCTCCACCCAGACCAGCCCGCTCCGACGCTCATTGCGTACATTGCGCCGGCCCAACATGGATCCCCCTGGCTCTGGGGGCACGCCTTGAACATGCTGGCACACACATGTGGCCTATGTTGGCCTTATGGCACTATTCTGGGGTTGTTGTGGGTGAGGGGGAGGGGAGTGAGGGTGTGTTTGGGAGTTGGGGGGAGGGGGAGGGTGGTGGAGGTTTTGTTGTACACGTTTCATGACAATTATTCAATACACTGGTTGTTCATAATGTAAAACGGAGTGGACATTGATCATTGCGCAGGTGTCATTTGATGTCTCACAGTGCATGGAAGGCAACATTTGCATCCTGGGGAGTCCGTGGTAGGTATATGTAGTCCCTTGTGTGCTTGAGGAGGGCATCCAGCACTTGGTTCAGTATCCGGGTAAATAAGGTTTGTGATATACCATGCATGTGCCCCACTGTGTGCCGGTAGGTGCCTGTGGCAAGGAAGTGGAGCACAGTCACTACCTTCAGTGGAGGGGGGGATGGCAGAGCTTTATTCTATGAAACTCACTATGTCGTCATGTATCAGGTCCACTATGGTGGTGATGGTGTAATGGTCAAGCCGGTACAGGGTGTGGATCTGATGTGGTGTTAGGTTGAAGGAGGTGGCTCAGATGCGAGGGATTGGGGGCTGCCGGCGTGGTAACGGTGGATGCACTGGTGGTGCATGCTGGGCCTGTCTCACCCTCTGTCTTCTCCTGTGTGTCCTCTGTGGTTGGGGCTGTGGTTGTTGTTGTTACTGCCTTGCAAGCAAGGCCTCCAGCTCCAGTTGTGCCACTACTATTGGTATCATCTTGTTGTGGGAGAGGGTGTGGTGTGTGGGTATGCTCATTTTGTGCTGTGCCAGACTCCATTGGCTACACCTGTGCTGATTGTGTGCACCTGTGGCTGTGGAAACCACTGCTCAGTGTTCTTAACTCCTTCTCTGAGATGCCTGTATGTACTCCATGCCGGTAAGGTACTTTACGGCCTTAAGGAGACCGTTATTTACGTGTGCTCCTTACTTACGATGAGCTCCGGTTTACGCCATGCCGTTGATTACGCCATGGTGGTGTGCGCGCGCGACCCAAGACCGTAAATTACGGCATTGTTGTTTACGGTGCCGTAATTTACGGTCTGAAGGGTCGGAATGGCATGGAGCGGAAATCCATGCCGGTAAATCATTACCGGCATGGTTTGTACCTTACCTCCAACCTCGGAATGAGGCCCAGAGCCTTTGAAACCAAAGGAAGAAAGAGTGTTCAGAAGAAGGGGGTGATCAACAGTGTCGAAAGCAGCAGAAAGGTCAAGGAGAATAAGGACAAAGGATAGCACACATTTCTGGGTACAACTTACATCCGTCCTCATTTCCCACAGAACATTTTGTTGCCAGTTTACATGCAATGGCAGGGTTTCCCAGGTAAAAAGAATGATCACTGGCATATACACTGCCCCGAGAAAATTCTAATGCAAGTCTCAACAAAACCATGCCGGTACTGCCCTAGTAAAAGAAATGACCATGTCGATGTCTACTCACACGTTTTGCAAAGTTTTGTATGTTTTCCTCAAGGGAGAGCAAGATTGTATGCCGGCCTCAAAACCTTTGAAATCCCAAAAGACTTGATTGGGAAAACATTTTTGCTTGCAGTTAGGGCTCAAATCACGGTCCTCAAGCTCACCTCCTGGTTTGGTGTTCACAGATGCCTCTGGGCCAATGAGGGAGCTGTGTAAGATTTGCCAACATTGCATAAAGGTACTCGTTAGTCAATTGAGAAATGTGAGGTGCATGAAAACCATCACCACAATGCCATTGTGTTGTATTTTCAAACTGCATAAGCAGTCTGTGAATGTAACAGTAAAATAATAGTAATAAAACAAAACCTTACACTTGTCTTACAAATGCCTCAATCTCTGAGGAGAGGACATTAGTGCAAGAAATGCATGCCAATTTTGTCATGGTAAAACACATATCATTCACGCATCATAAACATTTTTCCCAAGGGGACCCTGCCATGTCTGCGAACAGTAATGATGCATCTACTTTGCCCCAAAAAAGTGTTACACTATTCTCCAAAAATGCCATTATACTATTGTCCCCGTAGACACGTTATCAGGATGGTATCTATTTCTTTTTTTTTTGTTGTTTTTTTTGTTGATTTCCAACAAAATATAATTCCATCACATAGATTCCAATGAATTACAACAACAAAATCTGATACAATAACAATAACTTTCCACTAACACCATCAATAGATATCTAAAATTCCAGTACAGCCTCACTCAAATATATAAATAAACTATCACCCTATGCAATCAGCAAAAAATTGAACAATTGTAAAATCCACACCAACACACATAAAACATCACAAAAGACAACAAGAAAAGGAGAAAAAGAAAAAAAACGGGGGGTGTCCTCTCACTCTTCTCTCCCACCTTCCCATCATCTCTCTACTTCATAACTCATATAAAGTATTGAATTGCCCCCATAATGAGAGATAATCTCCCTCTTTACATGTAGCCTTCATTGAGATATGTTCGTATTTGGACAGAATCTGCAGCTCCACCAACCAGTCTTCAACAGTAGGTTTCTTTCTAGTCTTAAGACCCTAAGAATTAGCATAATCGCCACCATTACAGCTTTCTCTATCCTAGTGTTCACACACCTCCCTCTATGTAGAAGAAAGATTACATTTGCCGCTGACCTTTGCATGACTATATCAAAAACCATATTGATCGTATCAACTACATCTCTCCAAAAATCCTGCACTCTCGAGCAGTCCCAAAGCAAATGCAACAGGCTACCTCTATCTCTTCCACAACTCCAGCACAACTCATCCATCCTCAACTTCAATTTGAACATCATCTTAACTGGTGTCCAATAAATCCTACCAATTATTTTCTGCCTAACTAAACACACATTCTTATCTATTCCTAAATGTTTGCTTATTTTAAGAACATCCCTCCAATCTTCTTCTGAAATGACAATATTGACATCATCCGACCATGTAACCTTTGCTCGTTCCAAGCAACTATATGTCCTACCTCCATGGGCATGAAATTCATATAGGTACACACATTATATTCTTGCCCAATCAACAGTTTAGAGATCTCTGGTTTCTTCCCCAATGAATCACCAGCCATACTCTTTCTTGCATTAATAAGTGTAATCAAATCCAGATATCTACTCCGTTCTCTATTTCCTAAATTATACTTAACCTGCAACTCCCCAAATTGCAGTAGTCTATTTCCGTCTAACAAATCACTTAGATTCAATATACCTTTTCTGATCCAACTTTGCCAATGCAAACACCCATTATTGAGTTGCAATATCTCATTATGCCATATAGACGCTTCTTGACTGAAACCAAAACTTTGTTAATTTTCTCTGAACCAAGACCATAGAGCCTGCTTAGTCACAACAATTGGTTGCAATTTTAGCCACTTATTTGACAACTTTCCCATAGTATATAGGTTACCTAAGAGATATGGCGCACAAGTCTCTCTTTCCATACGTAACCAAATTGGTCCTCCTTTCTCTTCATTAAAATAATACAAACTTTTCTTGAGCAAAAAGGCCTTATAGTATTTTACCAGATCCGCTAGCCGGACCCACCCTCTTCAACTTTTTGCATCAATATATATTTCGGGATACAAGGTCTTTTATCAAGTCCCCATAGAAAGGATTGAAAAAAGTTTATCAATCGTCAGCAATTGTGTCTGATAAATCAATAGAGGCAGCGATTGTATAATATACAATACCTTAGGCAACAGAACAATTTTAATCGTATTAATTTTCGACCATAGATTCAAGTTCAATCTTTCCCATCTTTTAATAGATAACGTAATTTTGTCTATTACCTTATCAATATTATGTAAAACAATTTTGTTCAAGTCACCAGTGTCATGGGTGTTAGTCTTGGCAGTGCACAGTGGTGGCAAGCGTTGTGATTGCTTAGCTTACCATAAATGGCGAATTTCTGGGGTGTTTCGGTTTTACCTGTAACCGTAACATGGATAGATTGTTATTAGTCCAAAGTATCTATAACGTCCCCTTAACAAAGTTTTTGCACAGAATTTAATAGGTTTTTATTACGGAAACTGAACCATAACGTCCCTTTAACAACAATTTTTTCACTGAATTTGATAGGTTTTTACTAGCGCAACTTAACCATGATGTCGCTTTAACAAAGTTTTTTTACTGAATATATATATATGTATATATATATAGAAAAAAAGGACTGGGAACCAATCCGGATTACATCAGCACTCCGGCTGTGGTCGAAGCGAAAGGCTGGATGTCTTCAATAAATCCACACACAGACTTGTATTCCGTGCAGTCAAAGTGTCCTTTATTGTTTAAGATACATGGACAAAGGAGGCAGCAAAGGTTTAGGTGCAAGAAGGAACGACGCGTTTCACCCTACTCGGGCTTCGTCAGGTAATATATATATATATATATATATATATATGATTAAACAACAAAAGCTGTCAGGAAGCAGCAACCATGAGTGCTGGTCATGGGTGCCTGCCAGAAAACACGGCCGGTCCATGTTATAAATGTTATAGGAATAGCAGGGCGAATCCTGCAAAGCAGTTGGTAGAACTCCCAGAAAAAAGTTCTCCAGACCAGCCTGCGTATTACATATATCAGCATTAATGGTGAAAAAAAGAACACAATGTATTTCACCCAAACCTATGCTTCGTCAGAATACATACCGTTAAAAGTGGAAAATCTATAAACATTTTAATCCTTTTTCTCTTGTCAATCTCCCATCAATATCCCATACCAACACTGGTAAAACAAGAGCACCATCTTAAAATGCCTAAATGAGTAAAATGCACCTATCACAATGTAGTTAAAATACAGACAATTATCATGCCATGTGGTAAATAAGTTATTAAATATCGGAGACAGATATTTGCAAAGGCTTAGTGATAGAGGAGTACGATATGTGCATCAAGTTATGAAAGTTAGGCATAAATGTGCATAATTACAATAATGAATGATTCTAAAGAGTGGAAGCACACAAGTCATTCAGATACATTAATGAACACAATAATATCATCATATAATATAAAATGCATGTGCTAGTAAGTGTAAATTCCGGTAAAGATATAAGTTAACCCCTCAATCCATAAAAAGAAATAGCATAATATAAAGTGCAAGTAATTAAAAGCAATTTATTCAAAACTCCTATTTCACCCTCTTTTGTGTTTTCTATACATACTCAGACAGAGTTGGGAAAATGCCGACCCATCCTATCATCCCAAAGCATAATGCTCTTTCCAAAAAATAATAATCATAAAGCGAAAGTTCACACAGTTCATCCAGATCATCCTGATATGAACCTGAATGCCATCTATAATGCCCATGTGCCCATAAGTGCAACTGCATGTAAACATCTCTGTAAACCACTGACTTCATAAAGTGCAAATGCATTAAAGTGCAGCTGCATACCAACATTCATGTTTATCTTATCTCTACAAAGTTAGCCTGAGCTCACCGATAAAGGGTACAAATGCACATTAATTAATCCATAGACCACCAGTCTTATAAAGTACAATTGCATAGTGTAAAGTGCATTAGCTCACCATAGATTAATTCATCATGACTCTAGTGTTTCCCTCTATTAATCTCTTACCAACATAAACAGCCAAAGCCTCAGAATAGAATATACTGATTCAAGTCGCGCCTTGAAACACTTGTGTATAGGCGCATTACAAATGCCATATCATGCCATATCATATCATATCATATCATATCATAAGTGCAGTGACTCAAAATCACATTAAGGCATATGTCAGGCCATCTTATTAACAATTATGCACTGTTTTAAATACTTATCTATACTAACTGGATCATAGAACACCAATCCAAATGTCATGTATGAAAATGCAGTTTTATAGTCTAAAATGCCAATGCTCATTATGATGCTATGCAATCTTATTCTAACAATCCCTCATTGTTAGGACATCACTGGAATGTAACATGGATATTAGTTTATCCTTTATCACCATAAAATACAATGGTATAGGACAATCTGTACATTAAATAAAAGAAGAGGGAGAAGAGAAGAACTAGGGAAAGGACACATCTCAATCCAACTCCTAAACTATATTAGTGTAAACATTAGCACAGTGAAAAACAACCATAATGGCTCTAAAACACAAATGCATGAGTGCACTCGCACACTGATGTTATGCAGCAACAATATCTCTGCCTTAATCTGATTATTCAAGACAATCATGTCAGGAGGATAAGACCCACAGAACATCTTCAGCTTTAGTACTCTATATCTCAGCCTCCAAAGGGCTTTCAGAGTTAATCACCAATATAAACATGCAGTTCTTCATCTTTGTTGTGCCCATTTGGGGTTTTAAAATCATAGTCCACAATGTATCTCACCTCTGCTTGTCTCAATTTCTTTTGTCTGTCTTCCCCTCTCACTTGACGTGCTATGGACTCGATCACAACATATTTCCAGGGTTCACTTGTCTTTACAATGTATTTCCTCAAAATATTTAGGTATAGTGTATGTACGGTCACCATTCTTAATAGTTCTGATGCTTTGTAAACTCCTGGTCTTAGCCTCATGTCTAGTGCACCCTATGCACCACAGATTACAATCACAAGCAAGTACATGAACAGCAGATTAAGAGCACTGCTGCCCTCACTCAGAGTGTGGCCATCCTGTTTGAACTACAAATAGATGCTCAACCAAAGTAAATAAATGTGAGAAATTGAAGTCCAAAGTGGTGCCCTGGTCACGTCATTACTGGGCACCAGGAGCTGAAGAACAGAAGGGGGAGCCTTGTCTGGAACATACTGTGATTTGGGATAGGAGGAGCAGAGGTGATGCCAGTAAATTTAGGCCAACGTCAGAGGTTTAGCTAGTGTGTGTTGCAGTGTTTGGCATAATGAGAAGGCCCATTTTTCTATCAAAGCAGAGTTGGCCTTGCAAGTCTTGCTTTGAACATATCTATGTCGGAGGGATATACATCACGTGACAGTTGAGATTTATTAGTTTTTATATATCGGTTAGTCAATCATATACTAGGACTCAATAGGGACGATGTAGTGGGTCACGTGCATAGGGGAATGGCTTCAATGAGGTGTAGCCAATTGAGCAAGGGACTCTAGGGGGATATTAGCATGTCATATATGTGTTAGCCAATGAGGGTGGTGGGATGAATTTGTAACCAATGTATGCTAATATGCGTTTTTCCCCTATGTAATCTGTAACTTCTTGGGGTGTGACAAGCTCTGTGTCAGTTTTACGGGATCGTCTGAGACCTTTCGCAGTAAATAAACCTTGTTTTCCCTTGCCAAGCAGTGCAGCTTCTTGGATTATTTTTATCATATGGGTTTTGGGTCACATCTCTCTCTACAAATTTGATGGCAATGACTTGATCCCAGACTCTCCATGAGGTCGGGGGTGTCCCAGCTAGACATCCGGGTTGTGGCACCCAGCTGCAGTGGCCAGTCTCCCATGCACAACTTGAAAAGATTTGCATGTGCCGTGTTGGGAGAAGGCCTGCATCCAGTTGTGCAGGTGAATTGACAGGGACCCATATAGGAGGCACTCTGGAGAATGCAGAGATGTAATTGCCCCTTTGCATGAGAAAACAACAATGGGAGAGTGTGTGTAGAGTGAATTATTGATTGTTAGTGTGTGGATTCTAAAACACCATGTGGCAATATATATTGTTTTTTACATAGAGGTGGCCAGAAGGATCTCCTCCGTTTAGAGGCAAGGCGACGTCACAATAGTATAGTGTGAGAAAAAGAGAGGGGAGACGAAAGATGATTTCTTCCATTAAGGGGGAAAGGCAGAGCTACATGTAGAGGAGAGGTCCATTATATGGCAGACCTGGGAACCTTTTGCCAGGCACAAGGGGGCATAATGAGGTAAATTCCCTCATTTGAAAGAGGAGGCAGAGGAAGGGTCTAAGCCATTGGGCCCCATTACACGGAAGGCGGTGAGCCATGGCGCTATTAGCGCCATGGCTCATGCCGGTAAAATACCGGCACCGCCTTGGCGGAAAGGGGATTTACCGCCCCATTCCAAGGTTGGAGGGGCGGTAAATCCCCTTTCCGCCATTGCCCTTCCCCATTCCCATTTCTGCCCCATAGGGCTCTATGGAAATGGGGAAGGCGCTAATTACGCCACCGCAATTTTGCGGTGCCGTAATTAGCTCCGAGGTCCCTTAGCGGGTTGGATTTTAACGCCTGCAAGAAGCAGGCGTTAAATCCTCCAACCCGCAAAGGGACCTCGTAGTACGGCGGTAAGGGTTAACGGTCACCGTTGCCATTAACGGTGACCGTTAACCCTTACCGCCGTCCGTGTAATGAGGCCCATTGTGTATACAATTGCGTTTTATAAGATTGTGGTTTACAGTGTTTAAGGAATTGTAGTGTAGGGTGACGGTTGTTGAGTTGTATGATGAAAGGTGCGGTGTGAGACGTGTGCTGGTGTTTGAGGTGAGAATAAAGGGGAGGGTGACCATGGAGTATGTGTAGCGCTCCGGGGGTAGGGTAGACAAGGGCCGCTGGACCGGTGTCTACAGTAATGAAAAATTGTAGCAAGTGGATAACAAGCGGGAACTATGAGTATCACTACCCCACTCAAATATATGTGTACTGCTCTCCCACAGTACCAGGAAGAGATATTTACGTACTATCATAAGTGGGTCGCTGATACAAGAGGAAGGATGTACAAACCTTGGCCTGATGAAGGAACAAATAATAAGGACATGTTGGTTCATATGTACACATATTTAGCTGCAACGTATAAAGGGAGGAAATTGAAGAATAGGCAAGGCATTCTCAAGCTTTGAAGGAGGGTTTAGGATTGAGACGATGTAATTGAAGACCCTAAAGTGTGAGAGGCTGTAACCTCAGCACTCTGTGTACCCCCTGTATCTAGTGATACCCCTACAGCTCTCAGAGCTCTACCACCCCCACAGGGATGTTATGCCATGCAAGCAGCCGCAGCCTATACTAATGCTGAGTATGTGCCCCCTGCACAGAGGGAGCCCCCTGCACCTATGACAATGTTCCATCGCCATCAGAAGTGAATGCGATGTGCAACCCATTATTTATGAAGACAGAGAACAGGGCATGGAGAGAGTTAGAAACAACGCTTCAAATGACAGAGGAAGAGCTTGCGTGAGTAACGCTGGAATAGGGAGAAAGGTGAAGAGCGCTGATAGCTACAGATGAATGGAGAGGAGTTGACATTTTTTTTCCGAATTGACAGTACAGCAATTAGGGACGTACACGTTGAAACAAAGGATATCCACCACAATGATAGGGATCGAGCAAGGCCACAATGTGCTGAAAGTTTAGATTATGAATTGATTAGAATGGATGCAGACACGGGAGTATGAGTAGGAGAGGAGGAGAAATGGACAACAGAGGAGGAGCAGGGAGCAGAGATGCCACCCAGGGTGACACCAAGAGTAGAGCATTTATGGGGTCCAAGACTCAGAGCGTGACCAGGTCATTATGGCAGTGGCATAAGGGAAGTGACGGGGATAACATTAACAGATAAGCAAACAGGAACCCAGCTTCTGTTTTTTACACTAAGGCCCTGGAAAGACACAATATGGGTCCTGGCCATACATGGTTAGGAACAGTTTGATAAAGACACTGCCATCTCTCATAGCAGGAGTAGGAAAGTAAAAATATGCACTTGAAAAACAGACGGCACACATTACCCTAGCAGTAGGAGATATGCAATTTTTGTTTGCTGCATTTTTAGGAGACCAAGCAGACGATATTTGTAGAAAAGCGGGATACCCAGGGCAGACAATGGGCAATGATAATCATGACAGAGCATATTTTAATGAATGTCGGGCAAAGGTATGAGCTGCCTTAAGGACAGGGTATTCCCACACACTGGATATAAATTTGATTATGATATGATGCCAGACAAAGATCCTGCACAATATATAAACCCAATTCAGGAGATGTGGAGGGCTGAGACAGTGGAACCATAGGACAAAACCATAGCAATTTTTTATCACATGTTAAAGATCGGACTCCCAAAGGATGTATAGAACGATTTGGACACATTGTTGGGGATTGAAGCTAAGGGATGGTCAGATATTCAGTCACTTATAGTGCACCATTGTAGGTGCAGCCAAGAGAAGGAGAAAGAAGTTGAGGATAACACACATAAGGCTTAAGCTATGTTAGTGCGAAGAAATGAGCAAAGTTAATTATAGAAGGAGCAGTGATTACAAGTCCACCGTAGGGCAGGTGGACATGAGGATGGCACAAGAGTGGATGGGGTACCAAGGTTATCCAGATAACTGAGGTTATCAAGGAGGTTATCAACGAGGGAAGGGGAGTTTAAAGGTGGTTGAGGAGGATATGGAGGGATTGGGCTGAGATTTGGCACACTGGGATTGTGTTGGTTTGTGGAAGAATAGGGCATTTTGCACAAGAATGTAGAAGTATACAAACATATTATTCTGATCGCTGCGCCTACCTCAGTGGGACAGCTGTTCCACTTACATATAACCCGCCGTTGGGAATGATGCCCCCAGGTGCCCCTTATGGCCCAGGTGACACGCAGTTGCCCCAGCAGGGACAAAAGCCACGGTAGCAATATCAGGCATCACCACCACAATAAATGCAACACTGAGGTCTAAATGTATGTACAGCAGCAAACAAAATAATCAGTTCCCCAACCATGGGACAAAAACACTTTGCCAGACAGCACAGTAATGCACAATACAGGGAAACGTGTGGTGGGAGGTAACCCCTTCATATTTCCAGGGTCAGACACTTATCCAGATCAGAACAGCCCATAGAGAGCCCTGACATGCCCAGCCCTGTCAATCACTGCTGACCCGGAAGAGAATCCCCTGGTAGGTGTGAAGATAGGCAACACATAATTCATTTTCAAGGGTGCTTCCCCTTATCAGGAAAGGTAATGGTCACACAGTGGTTCTCTGGAGAAATAAAATAGGTTCCATTTACAGAAGATTCACCCATCAAGGTAGGTTCTAAGGAGGTGCTAGCCCCGCTATTATTTTCAGGAGTGATGATTGCGGACTAAAAGGTAGTGTTAAAAGGGACTGACGAGGAGAGAGATGAGTGGCATACAACTTATGTGTATTGACCCGGTCCAGCCACTAAGGGAGATGTCATATTGGCAATTGTTTGACGATGTTGATAATGATGAATATATGATTTTTGAGACATGCATTGCGTGTCAAATAATGATTCAGCAAAGAAATTTACCCTATCCTAAATGCATATGTACAGGAAGATATGGTGAAGGTACTCAGCACTTCATGGACTGACAACACCCATGCTGGAGGACTCTTGAAGAGCATAAGAACAGTGCAAATAAAGTTGAAGGAGGGCACAGTGTTACCCCAGGACGACAGTACCAATATCTAGGGAAGCAGACGAGGGAATGCATGAAACAATTGTGGCATTGTGATATCATAGTACCTTCAATGTCCCCATGCAATACAGCGATATATTCTGTCAAAAAAATTGAAAGAGTCAAGTTGGAGAATGATAGAGGACCTCTACCCATTGAATAATATTATATTAGTTGAATATCCAGTAGTTCCAAATCTGGCCATGATCATGTGTAACACACACACCGAAGCCACATATTTCACTGTGATTGACTTCAAAAATACCTTCTTCTCCATTCCTATCTCAATATCTCACTGTGTTTGCATATCACGGGCGAGACTTCCACAGGGTACCGTGAGTCCCCCAGTATTTTCAACAGAGTACTCCATATTGACTTGCATAACATATATTTATAGAGCATTATCATTTGTTATGTAGATGATCTCCTGGTGTGCGCACAACAGAAAACCAGTGCACAGAAGATTTAGTGGCACTGCTGACATTGTTTGCAGAGAATGGATACAAGATAGACAAGGACAAAATGCAGAACTGTCAGAAGGAAGTGGTGTATTTGGGTCAGATTATATCATCTGCAGGAAAAGAGTTACCTCAGAGAGAGCATCAACAGTACAAAATACACCACACCCAAACACATTCAAAGAAAAGCATCAGTTTTTGGTGTTGTGTAAATATTGTAGGGCATGGATTTTTGAATAGTCTAGTTACACAAAGCCTCTGCTGCAGGGATTAAAGGAAGCACAGAAAGGTAAAGGAACACTTACATGGAGAGAACAAATTATTACATGTTTCCAGGAACCAAAGAAAGCCATTAGCAATGCACCAGTACTAGCAATGGGAAATTATATGAAAGAATTATATTTGTTTTCACATTCCAATGGACAGGTAATGACAGCAGTGTTGACCCAGTTAACATCTATGGGACACAGGCCTTTGGTATATTACAGTGGGATATTAGATTCAGTGATGCAGGGTAAATTTCCTTGTGAACAAGCACTGGGAGCTCCAGCCTTCACAATTGAAAAGTCTGACACAATCACAATGGACTCAGTAATGTCATATGTGGAGGACACAGTGTTTGCAATTCTTGAGCGATCCAAATCCACTCTAACCACACAAAGGGCTTCAGCAAATTAAGTTATCTTGTCAAGCCCATCTATTCACACTGTAAGGTGTCTCACAGTGAACCCTGCTATGTTCATTGCAGTTTCCATTTTGCCAGTACAGGAGTTGCATGACTGTGGGCCTCATTACGATTTTGGCTGTAGCCATGCCGCTATTGGCGGCATGGCTGCCGCCAAAATCGGGGCCGGGTTCCCAGAATAGGGAATTACCGGGCCATTCCGAGTTCGGAGGGCCCGGTAATTCCTCCCTCCAGGAACCCGGGCTCAGACCTTCCCTATTCCCATTTCAACCCCCATAGGGCTGAATGTGAATGGGGGAGGGAGCTAACAACGTGCCGATTACGACCGGCCCGTTGTTAGCTCCCTCTTCCCCCTCGCGGGACCCGCTCTGCACGTCTGGTGAAACCTCGTAATGTGGCAGAATGGTGTTAACGGGTCCGCATCCTTTTGCGGCACCCGTTAACCCATTCCGCCACTCTTGTAATGAGGCCCTGTGTCTCTTATGAAGGTTCTGAGGATTACCTCATTTGTGCGTGGAAGGATGCACTGGAAGAGTGGGATGTGCTCTTCGTTGATGGGGCATCAATGATTAATCAGGAGACTGGTCAAATGCATACAGGTGCTGCAGGAATGTGCCTCATAGACGGGCAGTATCATATGATATGAAATGGCATTCATTACGTGCTTGTACACAAGTCTTTCTAGGTGCGACAAGACAAGAAGGGGGAAACAGAGGGAGGACAACACAACGATCTTACAAGGCCTTGTGTCGTTCAGATTGCACAATCGCAGGAAAAGGGAAGAGGAGAAGTGCAAAGGGGGTATGTGGAAGTTCAGGTAATCAAAAGTGCAGCCAGCTGGTGGCTCAGTAAGGTAGTCAGAAAGTGAAGCCAATGGGTGCCTCATAAGTGCAGAGAGAGGGGACCATAGGATTACAGATACAGACCACAAGTGCTGGGGTTAGCCAAGATGGAGAGTGAGGTGCAACTGGACAGGCAGGGACCTGACCCAAGTTCAGAGGGTGCCCAGGTGACCAGTGCATCAAGCAGACGGGTCATCAGCAGGGGAGCTGAAGAGAGAAAGCGGAAGTGAAGAGGAAGGTCTTAGTTGCTTCCAGAACCAGAGATAGTTCTGCTCAATTTTGAGTGAGGCAGAGAGGCTGTACCAGAGTGAGGCCCCAGACAAAGAAAGAGATCTTCCCCCAGCTCTCTGCTTGGAAAAGTGACTGACCCTCAGAGAGCTGGAGGTGGATGAGTGGAGTGCTCGAGATGGGAGATACTTAGCAACAGAGAGTTGGAGGTTGTGCGGTCCCAGACCCCAGAAGACCTTGTGGACAATGAAGAGGGTCTTGAACTTGATCCGTGCCACCACTGGAAGCCAGTGAATAGATTTCAGAGCTGGAGAGATACAATCCCTGGGTTAAAGGACAAGTCTTGCAGTCCTGTTCTGGATAGGTTGTACAGGATGGAGAGTAGAGGCAGGAAAATTTAGAGCCTGTTGCAGTAGTCCAGCCTTGAGAGGACCAGAACTCGGAAGACAGTCAGATTCTGGGGGAAAATGAGGAAAGGAAGAATACCTCTGAGGAGGTTCAGCTGGTAGTTTGACTTCTTAGAGACGTCAGAGATGTTTATCATGAAGTAGCAGCATAAAAGCGGTTATCAATGCATTATTCCACACAAGCAGCAGAACTCATTGCACTGATTGAAACATTAGAAGTGTCACAAGGGTGTTTAGTAACCAAATACTCGGACTCCGCGTTCGTTACCTCCACTGTACATTCAGGGTTGTCTAGATGGCCTTGTTGGATAGATTAATGTATGCCTTGTCCTGCCGAACACTAGTGGCAGTTGTTAAATGCACCACCCACACCTAGAATATAGGCGCCGTTTCACTCAGCAATGATGTCACAGACAGGCCCACCAAAGAAGCAGCATATTTACGAGAACCTAATGTCCTGATGTCACAGCATATTCTGAGGTAGCAATACCATATACGGCAGTACTGTTTACACAAATAATTGAACTACGGCACCCAAGGGATGAGAAGGACCTGTGAGTTAAAATGGGGTGTTCACTTTTACCAACTGACTTGCTATGGAGCCAAAACATTACAAGTAACATAGTAATGCACAGGAACTGCTCATGCAATGGCATTACCCTGTGCATACTTCTAAGAAGCATATTGCAGCTGACATTCAGGAGGACTGGTTTGTCCCCAACTTACATGAATATGTTAATGAATTTGTGGCAAATTGTACTACTTGTCACCTCTGCATGTTGCACGGCACATTGCCCAGTCATACTGGGCCCTTCTGGGAACTCCACATTGATTACGTAGACATGTTAAACAGGTGGAGTAATTTCCGTTATCTTATTCTTGTTGCTTGACCATTTTCCCCATGGGTTGAGGCTGGTCCTTGCGCATTACCCAATGTTAAATCAGCAGCCACATGTTTAGTATGCAAGGTTTTTCCTCACTGGGTTATATGTGAAGTTCTAAAGTAGTTTAACGGGACCCACTTTTTTATGATTTGTTTAAGGTAATTGCATCCCTACTAGGGAATACATCACAAGTTGCTCTCTATTTATCACCCGTAAGCCAACGGAATTGTGGGGAGATTGAATGGACTGTTGAAAAATGAGATTATGTAAACTTTGTACCATATTATGGAGGAATTGGATGCACTGTCTCCCTCTGACTTTGATTAGCCTGAGAATGCAGCCAATTAAGAACTACCATTTGTTCCTGCACGAGATAGTGAAGGGAGAAGAATGCATTTACATCTCACACCGACATGAACAGCATCAGATGGTCACAGGGCTGCAGAAGTATTGGGGAGGGGTTTTGGGGGTATTTGAGAGAGCTAACAAAAGGTATTAAGCTCTTGTCTCAATAGATTACTCATAGAAGAGAAAATACATCTGAAACTTCCTCAACAGATCGTGTGAACTTACCAGCACCACAGCTGTATCCTGGGCACCAGGTCTACATTCAGAATTTTGCTAGGCAGTGGCATGAACATCATTTACAAGGCCCCTACAGCGTTGCTTATACCAATCCGTTTGCAGTTTGCGCAAAGGCGTTACAGTACTGGGTTCACTTGTATGATGTTAGGGAGGCACCCGGCACTGCTCAACCTTTGAAGAAGCTATTGAGTGATATGAAAAAAGTACTCTTAGCATCCTGTTTGATTACAATGGTACAATTGATCAATCACTATAACTTTAATGTTTCTGCATGTTTTTCTGGTTTTTCTACCCCTGTGCAGGTCGGGAATTCAAGCGCTGTGTAATATTTCACATGTTGAATACTATGGGCCTCATTACGAGATTGGAGGCAGCCATGCCCTTAATAAGGGCATGGCTGCCTCCAAACTCGGGTCCGGGTCCGTGGTCCCTGAATGGAGAAATACCGGGCCATTCCAACTTTGGAGGGCCCGGTATTTCACAATTCAGGGAACCTGGACCCGGACCATCCCCATTCCCATTTGAGCCCCCATAGGGCTCAATGGGAATGGGGAGCATGCTAACAACGGGCCCGTTAATGACGGGCCCGTTGTTAGCATGCTGGTCCCCTCATGTGACCCGCAATGGACCTCTGGTCTGACCAGACGTACAGAGCGGGTCCCGCGAGGGGACCTCGTAATGAGGCAGTATGGGGTTAATGGCGCCGGCACCTTTACCGGCACCGTTAACCCCTTACCGCCTCACTTGTAACAAGGTCCTATGTCTTACTTTTTTACTTTGCATATTATTTCTGTGTGTTTATTTTTTATGGTTGGGGTACATAAAGGGGGGCTAGTATGGCAATGACACAGATGTACAAAAAATGTGGGGATTACACGGACCAGGAGAGAGACTTAGACAGAGATACAGTGAAATCAGTATACAGGGTCGATTTTGGATACTGTGGCAGTGGTGCACCACCCCAAGTCGAACAACTTGTGTTATAATAACATGCATGATGTAGGGAGGGCAAGGTCAAACAAGAGCTGTTATGTATGCGCTTTGATACCTCACACGACGGGTACACCCAAGTCATTTATATCCCAAGAAATGCTGCCTCTTATAGGCCAATGTTTAGTACATATGGCCCTGTGGAGAGTAAAAAGTATTTTCAAGGACACACAGTCCAAGCGGTCATAATGGACAGAGGTGATAAGGAATGTGCCAAGTGAAAAGACCATGCCTGCTGTAAAATAAGACCCTTGCTGACAATGGAAGGTGCATTGTTTTTAAATGATAGATGGGTGACAGGAGTAGTGAGCTGTGCAGTGGGGGTCTTACTGGGGATCTCGGAGGATGGAGTGGCATGTGTCAATAAGAAGTGTTGCAAAATATGGGGAGATTATGTGCTGACATGGAATGAGTTAATCTAGATGCCAGCAAAAGTGCAGATACCGATTAATCATTCATTTTTCTTTGAAGGGAGAGATGAAAAATCATCGCGACAAAACATTATTTAGCCATGATCTGACAAAAGGCACAGCAGCATTGATAGATGTGTATTGGGTGTGTGGACAATCGACACACCTCCACCTCTCGCCATCTTTGAGGGTGTATGTTCACTGACCACTTTGCATTCAGCAGTCTTGTAGTTCATGCTGGGATGCTGTACATGGACCTGTCATCCAGACCTTGAGAATTAAGTAGAGCATTGGATTAATTTAGAAGGACATTGGGGGCTGTAGTTTTATGGCATACACTCCAGAAAAATACACCAGAGGGAGGGAGGTTTACGCCATGAGTGTTGGGTATGGGTGCTGAAAGGTGATGACTATAGAAGAAGGAAAGCAGCTGGGATAGTTAATGGAGGAAAATCTATTATTAAGTGCCATAGTGGGAGATGTTTGAGCTTGGCATTGTATCACTTGTTGTTAGTTTTTACACATAATAGATACATCATATAGCACCATCAAATCAGCAATAATCGCATCAATGTTGCGGTTGCAGATGCTATAGCTAGGGTGGTGTGTTGTAGGCTCTGTGTTTAGAAGAAGTACACTAAATTACATTTTGAGTGAGGCGCATAAAAGGAGCTGAAATACATGAAATATGGAGTCAGAAAGGTATTGTGGTAGAAGCGAGGTCAGCGGATCTATATGGCAAGAGTGCCGCCATATTGGATTTCAAGGTCTAGAGAATCCAAGGCCAAAGGAACCCGGGGCTGGTCAGATAAATGCTAGTTGTATCCAGCTGCAGAGCTTGCAGGCACTGGTTATGGAATGTTAGATGCACAGAGGGCAGGAACGTTAGATGCAGGGCGGGCAAGTAGGGATGCTCTTTTTGAAGGAAAAATTTATGAGAACAGCGCACAAGGTTTTGTGATGCCGACAAGCCAGCAGAGATTTTTAGCACTCCTGCCCTCACCCGAGGAGTGGTCATCCTATTTGAACTACAAGTTGACACTCTAAGAAAGTAAATAAATCCCTGAAATTGAAGCCCAATAGATCTGCCCTGGTCACGCCATTATTAGGCACCTATAGTTTGAAGAAGAGAAAGGGGGGCCGTCTCTGGAACACATTTTTTTTGGGATAGGAGGAGCAGAGGTGATGCCAGTAAATTTAGTCCAAGGTCGCAGGAGCAGCTTGTGTGTGTCACGGTGTCTGGTATAATAGGAACGCCCATTGCTCTATCAAAGCAGAGTTGGCCTTGCCAGTCTTACTTTGAACATGTCTGGGTCGGAGGGGTGAACATCACGTGAAAGCTGAGATTTATTAGTGTATCAATATACATGTTAGCCAATCATGTACTATGACTCAATAGTGACGATGTAGAGGGCCATGAGTATAGGGGAATGGGCTTAGATAAGGTTTTGTCTAATTTGTCAAGGGACTATAGGCGGATAGTAGCATGCTTTATAGGTGCTAGCCAATGAGGGTGAAGGGATGACTTTATAACCTATGTATGTTAATATGTGGTTTTCTGCTATATTACCTGTAACTTCTCGGGGCGTCATGAGCTCTGTGTCAGTTTGGTTGTACAGGAGCGTCTGAGACCTTTTGCATATAATAAACCTGATTTTCCCTTGCAAAGCGATGCAGTGGTCATCTGGCCTTTGAGGATTATTTTTATTGTACGGGTTTTGGGTCACAGCTCTCTCTACAGGAGCATTTGATAAATCCTTCCAATTTCTTTATGAGCCAATCACTCCCTGACATGGAATATTAAGATTGAAACAGATTAGGGGACAGTTTGAATTGGATAGAACATACCTTTCTAAATGTCACATCGCATGGCCCTGTCTATGGTGTTTGCCATCTTTTTCTCTCGTTCGGAGATGCCTATTTTTATTAAGCACTTTACTCATATAACAAGAACCATTGTTAAAGGTGTTTATAAATCTGATGGTGCCCAAAGTGCGTTGTTCAATTGTTCAATAGATCTAATCTGATTTTGAGTGGTCAACATACTCAACCTACTCCGTTCACATGCTTAATCATAGGCACAATTAATTACATGTTTCTGGTAACCTCTCTCAAAGTATCTTTATCACTGCTGTTCTAGAGTTTTGAAGAAATATGGAATCTTCACTGCAGTTGCATTTTATTCTCAAGAACTCCCAAAATGGGATGCACCACTTCAGACTCTTTAGGTGAGTGATTTTTCAGCATGTAAAACTGAGTTGCTGCTCGTGTCCTTACAATGTAAATCAGTTACAATTGTCTGATTTCTAATCATGATCCTAATATCCGATAAACAATCTTATCAGAGATGTGATGTTATGTGAACAGTGCTTTTTTGTCATTGACATTTAATATTGTGTCAAAATCAAGCCGCTCTTTGGGGGTACAATCCCAGATGATAAAGAGGTCATCGATATATGTAGTCCATAAAACCACTTTTTCTATGTATGATTGTAAATGTTCTGATCCTGTGGGATGTTTTCCCCCACTAGTCCAGGCCCTGCAACATTACTGTGCATTGCTTGCATCAGGAACATCAGAATGGCCGCCGGAAAAACTGCTGCTTGCTAAAAATCACCCAAACGTGCGCAGTAGAAATCTGAAAAAATAGGCGGCCATCCACTTTTGCCTATGTCAGTGGTAACACAGGAGACCACTGCCAAAACCCATCACTTGGCTGCCCGCAAAGAAAGACTGATTACAAAAGAAACACAGAGCTGTGTGAAAATCAGTTTTTCTTGGTTATCAAATTTGCAAAAATCATGGCTCACAAACCATCCAAGAGATCCAACTTCCTTGTTGGGTGTTAAACATCATTCTACTTCAAGAATCCACATTAATACAATGTCCACAGAAGTACACTTATCAGAAGAAAATCCACATTGAAGATTGCTTGCTTGGAGTAATATGTCAAAAATGGATTCAATACCGTTGCTCACCTCTGTCATAAGCTGACGATTTCTAAAATCTGTCGTGTATAAAGTTGGACATTGAACTCAAAGTATGCCAAAGAAAGACTTGCTATCAGAAGCCTAAGAGGTGGAGACAATTCAAAACTATATTTTCAAAAGGCTTAAATTAAGAAATTGGTTGATGTATTTGTTAAAATTGTAAGTTATATTTTAAGACAAGACAATTTCAGACATTGTGTTTAAAAGTTAAAGTTAGCCACAATGAGCTTCAAAGTCATTCCACACCTTCTCCCAAACAAAGGAATCTTCCCCCTGCTCTCTGCTAAGAAACTGGACGGCTGGTGTGAAAGGAACTGGGAGGGGCACTCTGGCATGTTGCTCTGAGTGTAGACAAAGGACTCCCTTGAGCTGAATGAAAATGCTAATTCGGGTGTGACTGACATCAACTTCCCTGGCAGGAAGAAGCTCAGGTGACTCTCTGACTCAGCCAAGCTTGGAAGCGGGCCAGACTGGAAATGTGGATTGGAAACTAAAGTAACTGTATGTTTTGGGAGAAGACTTACAAAATATTGTGCCGAACTGACAAAAATATGAAACTTAGAGATTATTAAAATGAAAAATTCACTCACAGTTTAAAACTAATCTAGAATCTGTGCGACATTCAGAGACTGAACCAGACAATTTTTAATATTGTAGCTATTTTGATTATGCTAGGAACATGAAAAATTACAGGAATGTACCCAGAGGGTATGTGCATGTATGTATAAAAAATTGAACAGATCCGAAAATGCGTAACCAACCAAAAGCATGAAAAATTGTCATTTATGAACCAAAACTCGTAGGAAGATAAGATTTGAACAGAAACGTACCTTAATCAATCTGTCATGTAATTATGTATTATTAACAAGTTGTGCATATTGAAAATATGTTTTTGGGAAAAATAGATTTTCTGGGTAAAAGCAAAGGGGAGGTTCTTCCCTAGATTGTAAATGGCAGCATCACTCTGACACATCATGACACACTGTTCCTTTCTCAAATCAGGGGACAGAGAATTCTCTGACCTATCAGATCCTTAGAGGGTTGGGCATAGACAATCAGCCTCCACACCCACTTTAGAAAATGGATAAATAGGGACTGTTGAGGACCCACACAGACACACTTTCACTCATCATTGATCTACCGGCAAAGCGCTCTGCAGGAAGAACCCATCTCTACATCCAGACTCCAGAACCAGACTCCAGAACCAGACCCCAGAACCCTGAAGCAGAGGCCTAACCCAAAAAGCTGAACCCTTTTCAGCAGGCCTTTAAAATCTTGTAACCTGATTTAACCCCTAAACTTCCACAGGGCCTAACCAATTCAACAGCCTGGCTGTGCTGTGTTGGCTACCTCTGGCCAAGAACCCATGCTAGAACCCAAGATCCAGACCAGTCCAGCAGAGCTGTAACCCAGAACTCAGAACCCATCAAATCCAGTCCAAGAGGCCGTGCAGACCAGAGTGCCTTGCTGAGAGCAGAACCCAGCGCCTGAGACCTGTCCGGTGGCGAGCGAATCCCAGCCAAACCCTTGACCAGATCTTTGACGGGCCCATTCCATTCCAAAGCCATAGTAGTGAGTATTTAGTATAGAACTGTCCATAGCCATCTCTTAGTTTCAAGTAATCCTATTCAATCCATATCAACCTATCCAGAACTGCATTATAGAATCTTGTGTCCATCTTGAATCTCTCATCCACAAAATCCTGTGATAATTGTAGTCATAAGCATCTTGGCGCTAATATATAATTTCTGGAGAAAGGCAATCGTCTCAGGCAGATAGAAACCATCCGGAGGCGCCTTTGGATAGGTGGCTATGCTGTCCGTGTAGTTTGTTGCTCCATAGACTCCCTAGTGTTAAGAAATCTTTGTTCCAAATCTTCAACAGCGCATCTTTCATTTTGAAATCTTGACCTTTTTCTGAAAAATCGAGCTTCACTAAAACCTCTGTAACGTATGAACCATACGTCCTAGAAATTTAAATGTCATTTTGAAGCTAACATCCTCAGCTTTCAAACGAACCCAAAATGACATTCCAATTCCTTATAGTTTTGCTGTAATCGCATTTCTCGTGCACGGAAAAGTTGCAGCGAATTTGCACTTGGCTCATTTTCACGCCATATAAAAATTGCTATTTCTTGATTTCAACTTCTGAATTTCGTTTTCCATCTGCTCATCATTCTACAATCATTGCTAGTGTCTACCTGAACCAATCCAAAGCAACTCTCATTTGTTCTGAATCCTATTTAGCAAATTAAAGTCAATTTTAGCATTTTTTCCATTCAATTCAAACCACATTTAAAAGCAATTGACCTGTTTTAAAATCATACTGTTCTCTCTAGGCTTGCTGTGGGGAATCAGGATTAAAATTGCAGTTGTTGATTGTTATTCCTGATACCTGTGTGCCCTCATTCCATCTCTTCATATTGCATGTTGGGGGGAGTGAGTAGTAACAGAGGGAAAGAGTAATCCCATTGTCTTTGATTGAAGTCATATCAAGTTTATTTCTGTGTTGCATTCCTTCCTATCCTTGCATTTCCTTGAACCCATACCAAGTATTCTCTGCTACATTATTCTTCCTATTCCTACTCCTAATTGTTTGATTGTTGATATTGTAATATTACCCATTGCTGATCATTGTTCATATTCATAAGTGTGATATTCAGATATTATTCATATTCATAAAAGTGTAATCTATATATTGTTCAATTCTTCAAATAAATATTTTAACTTTGCAAAACAACCTTCTTCTTGGTTCAGTGAGACCAGGGGGATTCCAAGAGAGGGGCGTTATATGAGGTTACTTCATCCAGAATCAAAAGAACTTTTGACGTAAAAATATATAAATAAGGGTTTCCATTGGGCATCCCATACTAGGCATTGACTAAGTTGGAGTGCTGGATTGAAATCACTTACAGATTGGGGGCTCGTAGCGGGATTTCTGGATTAGAGCTACCACTTGTGCAGCTTAATACAGTGTGCTAACTGACAGGATACTTAAATCCTATTGGGCTACCACGCTGTGTTACACTGTGTTACACTGTAAAAGCACCCCTCAAAAGGGAACGCTCTAAGGAAACGGTCTGTATTGCAAAAATAAAATAATAAACTTCTGTAAGTCAGGAAGGAAATTAATATTTCCAAAATGGCGACATTGGTAGACATCAAGATAGCTAGAGAACAACTTTTACATAAGTTATTTGTGAGAGCTGAGTGGACTGATCAGGACCAGAATGGGTGGTTGCAGGCAATCACACAACAGATTACTGCAACAGGGTGAGATATCTGGAGAGATCAGGGTCCCTTACACGTGGCCCTGAGTGAACTATATCTGGCCCCTAAGGCCAAGGATGAGCAACATAAGATTGCCAAGATAGCGGCATATCTATATTTATCTATGAGAGCCATACAGGACAAATATGCTGAAGGCCAAGATCTGGCAAATAGGCAACTGGTGGCATTAGAAAAGGCCCAATCTGATCTGGACTCTTCTGTGCAGAGGCTGCAGAGGAGCCAAGAGTCCGAAAATGAAAGCAGGCAGTATATAGTTAAAATAAAAGAGGACATGGGTATCCTGCAGCAGGAAAAGTCAGACCAGGATACCAGAATTCTGGCCTTGCAGAAGGAGTACCAAGAAGATTTGGAAGCTGGAGCAACAACTGGACTTCAACAGGGTATGCGCAGAGCAGGTAGTCACCCTGCAAAGCCACCTAGATAGAGAGGAGGCAGAGAGCAAGAAATTAATTCTGAAAGACCTGGACACACAGGCAGAGTTTGATGAAGAGCTCCAGAAAGCTGGTGCCCGTCAAAGACAGAGGGACAGTCTGGCGGCACAGAGGCAGGCTCTTGCTCAGGAAAGGGACACCTTAGGCCAGGAAGTCTTTCACTTAAACTGGAAGAAAATCACCTGGCCCTCCAGGGACTGGGTGACCTCTGAAAAGAGCATGAAAGAGTGTTAGAGCACACCAGGAGGGTGGAAGATGCACTGGCAAGGAAGGAACTGGCCAGTATTGAAAGTACTCAGGAGGTAACCTTCCTGCAGCTAAGACTGGCCCAGTACTCAAAAACCACCCAGGAAGCACAGAGAGAAAATTAGGCTCTCTGTGAGAATAATCATAGGCTCCACAGGCAAGTAGCCATGCAGGAGAGACTGATAGAGACTAGTAAGGCCTTCATTGAGGAACAGAAAACTCAGATTCCTGCATGGCAACAGGGAGCAGGGGCTGATAGAGATGAGGTTCGCTGGGAAAGGGAAACACCTGATAACCTCAGGAACCCTAGTACCAGAGGGCTTCACCTCTTCTAATCCCTGGACTCTGCCACCCCCATGTTCACTGGTGCACATGAGCCCAGGGCCACAGGGATGGCAGATTACTATCCAGTCAGAAGCATGGGACTCATAGACCAGTACCTCCCAGGTATGGATGGGCGGGCACCTGGGTATGGGTACCCAAGTACAGGGAAATTTAGTGGGGAACTCCAGGAGAGTAGGCCCACTAAGGGCATCCTAAAAACCTCTGCCCAGCTAGGAAAGTGGGGGTGGGGGAGTAACCATCAAATCCTGGGAGCAAGGAGGAATCAGAAGACTCCTCTGAGCACCCCAGGGCACAGGAGACTAGGTCCCTACATTCTGCCAGCCATTCCCAGGCTCGCAGAATCCGGGAGAACCTTGAAGATCAGACGGGCACCTCTGGGAGCAGTGACTCTGAGTCAGAGGATGAATGACAGGGTTACCCGAACCAAGAAGGCCAATAAGACAAAAAGGGCCTTGCTTAACCACAATACTCCAGTTTCTTTGCGGGGCTGGAGGACCAAAATCATTCAAGATGGTCCACATATAGAGCGGCCATCTTGAAGCATTTTTCTGTTCACAGAAATCCCCAAGAGGCTCGCAAGGCAGCCTACAACTTGCAATGTGGGAAGGATCAGGCCCCACAAGAATTTGTGCAGGAATTAAAGCGTGCCTTTGCGCAGACTACCAGAAGGGTGCGCACGGACAGCAAAGAATTTGTTAATACTTTTTTCCATGCTCTACAAAAGTACATCATGACCCAGCTAGTGAGAGATTTTCATGAGAAAATATCACTAGACTGGGTCATTGAACAGACCCCCAAATCTATGAGGTGCAAAAGCCCATAGACAACAAGAATGCTCCCCAAAACAACCAACCCCCCTGCTGCTGCTAAGGTGGCAGAGGTAACGGTTGCCCCCATTTTAGATTTGGAGATGGGGGGGGCTAAAAACCTGCCTGCACAGCAGAATAATTCCAAGACCAGAGGCCCTCGGACCAGTCACAGACAGGGAGCCAAGGAGGTAGTCCCACAAATGGGATCCCTCACTCCCCTGACTATATTAGTCCCCACTACAAGGGGAACAGACCCATCCTGGGTTATGTTTGGACTCTTCCAGCCCACGGGGGGGGGTCCAACCAAACACGACATAACCCAGGGAACTTCCCTCCTCACTTCCCCCAGGAGGGCAGAAACTCCCCAAATACTGGACAGAACTTCTTCCCCAGGTACCCACAAAACTTCCAACCCCAAAATCATCCATCCTTCTTTCCCCAATTCCCTGAGTCCAAACCACCTAATCCGGGAGAGGGGAGGCCAAGGGTGGAGGGGTACCCAAATCTTCCAAGCCCGGGGTATTACCAGCCCAGGGGAGAAATGAGAACCCTGTATCAGCCTGAGGGGGTTTCACAGCTAGAGCGCCAGGTCCAAAACATGGCACAGGATCTGGGTCACATGCTGAGGGCTCAACAGAACCCCCAGATGAGCATGCCGGCACAGAATGCCCCAAACTCTGGACCTGGTGCTCCAGAACAATGACGGAGGCAGCACCCTGACAAACTACCGGTTCCCAGGGAGGAGGCACAAGGTGAAGGGGGGTGTAAAGCCTTGGAGGAAGCTTCCTTCCCCACTTGTAGAAAGCCCCTGGAAACCCAGGAACCAGAAACAAAATCTCCTGCCACTGAAAGTCTGCCACCCAAGGAGCAGAGAGGGGGTAGGAGAAACAAAGGACCCAAACAGACCCATTTTGAGGAGGGGGTACAAATCTTCCAATTTGAAGGAGAGGGATCCTCAGAGGATCCTGGGAAAAGGATCTTCTCCTTCAGAGATGGGTGAACTCCCCCCAAGGAAAAATGGGTCCAAAAGGATTCAAATCCAGAATGGGTAGATGTGGGGACTGAGCTAGCGCTGCCCATCATCCAATCCCAGAACCAACAGCATCAAAATCCCCTGGTTCAAACCCATCCTGGTGACTGCCTCCAAAAAGGGGGTGTGGCCCAGAACTAGAACCAGGGGAACTCAAAACTTCTCCCATCTCTAGTTGCCACCTTTTCTTTTCAGATTCCCTAGACTCCCCACAGAATTCTGCCCAAATCTCTTCTCTCTCAATGTCCAAAACTAGGAAATTAACCCACCAGTTGTCCAAAAATGTGCATTATCTGTGCCCCCTTGCAGAGAAGGAGGGAAGATACTATACCCCAGTTCAAGTACAGGGGCAGGGTACAATTTTGGCACTGGTGGACACTGGATCCCAAGCTACCCTTCTGTCCAAAAAGGCCTTTGATAAACTAAATTCAGGAAGGGGGGAGAATAACCAAATTCCTCTCACCTCTCTTCCTGGACAACTTCAGAACTTTGACGGGAAGGAAATTCCCGTTGAGGGGACTGCGCATTTGGACATTAAAATTGGGCGACACAAAGTGAAGCACCCGGTCATAGTTGTGACTCCAGAGGGAACCCCTTGTTTACTAGGGAACGACCTCCTGCGAAGGTTGTCACCCCTAATAGACTGTGTAAACAAGGTCCTCTGGACCCAGACTAACCGACCAATAAAGTGAAAACAGAGTGTCAACCATGTTAGTTTAAATGGCACATGCCACATGGTTGAACAAAAATCTGACCTAGCAGAATTTCACTTCCAGAACAACCAAATTCCAGACGTGACAGTAATAGCAGTAGGACAACAGACTGGTGATGGGGGGTCCTCTCTATTTCTGAAAATCAACCTTCCTTCCAGTCTAAGGTGGCATTCCACACTGGAAGGAAACACTTTGAAATTCTTTACCAATCCACAATCAGACATTCACACTCCTATAGTCAGCAAATTGGAGAGCAGTTGTTCTTCCCTGTTCAGTTAAAAGAAGGGAAGGACTCTGTTCTCGCCCGAGTGTGTGTAAACAACGGTAAGAGCTTCATCAGCGAAGCCATGTTCCGCCAACTCCCAAAAGATCCAGCCATTCCCACATTTAGACTGATAGACAAATGGGAAATGGATCTGGAAACACCCAATTCCAAACATCTCCTGCCAAGCAGGTGTATGCTCAAAATCTCCATAGGCAAAAAGAGCATAGTCCATAATTGTTGGGTCGTGCGAGATGTCACTGCCGCCTTTTACTTAGGCAGTGACATTCTCAATCGCTTTGCCATTAGTTTGGACCTAATAAACTTCAAAGCTTAGTCCCGATTACCGGATAATCCCATGGGCTTTGATGACCCAGAGAAAGCATTTAGGTCAGCTCAACTGCTGCCTTATGCAGTTGAAATTCAGATTGGAGAGGAAGTCACCATCCCAGAAAGGACCCGACAACTCTCCCTGGAAGTGAAAGTTAAAAGAGGACAGAAATTGAAAAACCCTGATGCCTATATTCATCTAATTGCTTCTCTCCAACAGCAAGGGTTGGGGGTAAACCCAACACCACTAGTCAACATAGAACATGACACCATTCCAATAGAGGTGGATAGCAGTGACTTAAAGAGTATCACTCTAGCCTCAGGCGCCATTATGGTTGATGACCGACATTTTTCCATTGATTTAGGCAATGAACTGTTAGGACCAATCCCCAAGGACTGTTTTGACAGTGATAGTGATGACAACACAACACCAGACAGGATCTTTACCTGGCATGGGGGGAATTTCCTGGTCTACACTTCCTGCCCTTATGACAAGGAAGATGTGACCTGTGACTTCAGGAGGGATGAGGTGATTTTCCAGGTCCGTGAGGACTGCCTTCCCCACCTGAAGCCACCAGTACAAATCAGCACTCTGACCAGGGACTTCTCCACCCAGCTGGAGGAGGCCGCTGAGATAGCAAAACCAGAAGTCTTTCCAAACTTCAGGCAGATGGTTGAAGAGAGAGTCAACCTAGCTGATGCCTGTGAGACTCTGGAGCAGAAGCAAAAGTTGAAACAAGTTTTCTTGGATTTTCAAGATCTCTTTGCAGTGGACTCATATGACTGTGGTTGCACCGACATGCACACAACAACAATTCCCACGGACCCTGGCATGACTCCAGTGTTTGTGCAGCAATATCACTTCCCTCTCGCATCAATGGAGTCCCTTACTGAAATAATTAAGAACCTTGAGTCCCGTGGGATAATCTGTCCGGTCCACAGCACCTTCAATAATCCGGTACTGGGGATATTGAAGCCAAACAGCCAGTGGAGACTCTGTGCCGACCTTAGGGAGCTCAACAAACGGGTCCATACTTCCCGATGGCCTCTTTCCTAAATTGACCAAGGGCTGGCCCAGATCCAGGGGTCACTGGTATTCACTGCAATAGACCTGACCAATGATACTGGACTGTAATTGTCAGTAGGGAGGACCAATACAAGCTGGCCTTTACCTTTGGGGGGCAGCAGTACACATGGACCCGGACTCCCTTCGGATACATCAACTCCGGCAATGAGTTCAACATTTTTCTACATAAGGCCATGCCCGACCTGGGTGAGAGGGGTAACCTGGATTATGTGGATGATGTCATCATCAAAAGCTCAACTGTGGAAGAACACATAGCAGAGATCTGTTATGTTCTGACACAGTTTAGGGCTGCCGGAGCAAAACTTTCCTTTCAAAAGGCACAGTGGTGTAGAACCCGTGTAAACTTCTTGGGGCATGAGATTACTCCTCAGGGTCTCTGTCCCCAGGAAAAGAAAGTGGAAGCATTCCAGAACCCCACAACTCTGCGGGAACTAAGGAGCCTCCTTGGACTGACTAATTAAAGCAGAAAGTTCATTGAGGTCTACGCAGAGATCACAAGACACGTAATTCATCTTTTGAAGGGGGGGTCAAGTGGGAGTGGGGTCCAGAACAAACCGAGACAGTAAGACAACTCAAATGAAGCCTCTCACTAGCGCCTTGCCTAGCTTAGCCTGTCAGAAACAGGGAGTTCCTCTTGTAGACAGGGTTCTCTAATACATGCTTGACTGCAGTATTATACCAAAAGCATGACAAGGTCAATAAAGTAATCTCCTATGCGAGTAAAACTTTATCCTCTATGGAGGAGACATTCAACGATTGTGAGAAGGCACTCCTGGCAACGGTGTGGGCATTGGAGAATTACTGTCCGTTTATCCAGGGGGAGCACATCATAGAGGAGACTCCACACCAGCCTCTGCAATATCTCCAAAGTGACAGAATCCGGGACGAAATTGTGAGTAATTCCTGAATTACTTCCTGGATTCTGTCAATGCAAGGCTTTTCTGTGGAGGTCAGATATGGCCAAAACAAGAAGAGTCCCCTCGCGCAAGGTCTGGCTGACTTGCATGATTGTGCCAGAGAAAAGTGCCTTGAGGACGAGAGTCTAAAAATCAAGGACAACATGGAGACATACCTCAATTCCCCACACAAAGTCTTTTAAGAAGACAAGTGTGAGAGAATGCCCACTGTCTATGTGGATGGATGCTTTTACCATGTTGACAACAACAGGGAAAAAGAACTTGTGGCCGGCGCAGGGAAGGTATGGGTGAATGAGACCCCAGAACCCTCCGCTGGGTACAAGATTGGTCCCTGAAGTAGTCAAGTGGCAGAGTTGATGGCTGTGCATCAAGCCATCCTGACTGCTGTCCAACGTCAACTCTACGAACTGGTCATAATCACAGATTCGGATTATGTACGGAACGGGTTCGTGGAGCACCTGGTTAATTGGAAAACCAGAGGCAAGTTATGTGCTAATAACAAACCCTTGAAACATGGGAAATGAATCCAAAATATTGATGATCTGGTCACCCCGAATGGGATGACCATCTACTGGAAAAAGATCAAGGGTCATTCCAAAGTAGAGGGACCAGACAAAACTGGAAATGACTTAGCTGATCAGCTGGCCAAAACCAGAGCCATCCAAGGGAATCTAATAGAGATTGAGTCCCTGTTGGGAGAAATCCAGGTCACTGATATCACTAGGTCCCAGACAAATGCTCACAATGATCTCTGAACTGCACAATGGAGTAAGCAGACCCCAGATGCTGATTTAATTACGGCTCAAAAAGGGGATCCAATAATTGGTTAGTTTTATCAACACATTGAGGACCCTAAGAACTTTCCCCTGACGGATACCGATTACATTGGGAAAGAGGACCTCAGAGTGTTGATGAAATGTCCAAAAATGTTGCGAATCCAAGACGGTTTGTTGGTAAGGAAATCCCTAGCTGGCCATGATCAGTGGGTGGTCCCTACCTTATTCCGAAGCCTGATGTTAAGTCACGACCATGATGCGGCCACAGCCGGTCATAGGGGGTTTCATACAACACTTGAAATCTTAAGAGAGGTTGCATACTGGCCACACATGGGGCAGGACCTCGACCAATACTTGAAGGGGTGTCTTGTGTGTGCACAATTTCAGCCAACATCCCTCACACACTGTGCGCCTCTCCAAAAGAGGGGGATGACACTGCCATGGTCAGATTTGCAAGTCGACTTTATCGGGCCCGTGATTCGCTCCTCTAGGGGAAACAAGTACATGTTGACCGTGACATGCTTGTTTACTAAATGGGTGGAATGTCTCCCGGCCCCAAACTGCAAGGCCGAAACAGCAGCTGCCCTGATGATCAACCACATCTTTTCGCGTTTTGGACTACCCCAAAGGATCGAGTCAGACATAGGTAGCCATTTCACCAGCAAAGCAATGACAAAGATGTGGGAGATACTTGGGGTCAAAAGGAAGCTACATTTTCTTACCGGCTAGCCTCTAGTGGTGCAGTGGAGAGATATAATAGAACCAATGTGAGCATATTAAAAAAGTTTGTGGCAGATTCTGGACCAAGTTGGGATATTCGATTATCTCTTGCCCTAATGGCCATCAGATCTACCCCTTCATCTGCAACCAAAATGTTACTGTTTGAGCTGATGACTGGACGCAGGATGGTGCTTCCCCAGCATCTGCTTTCCAGAACCCAAGAGCAGACATTGATCAATGCCTCCACAACTCATGATTATGTTGAAAATCTAAGAAAACACCTTCAACATGCTTTTGCCTATGCTCAGCGAAATCTAGAGAGATCTGCAGACAGCATGAAGACCCACTATGACTTAAAGACTACTAGAAAAGAATACAATGTAGGAGACCGGGTCTACTTATACAATTTCCAGGGGTCCTTTTGAAATTGTAGACAAAATCTCACCAGTCGCCTACAAAATCTGCATCCCCAAAGGCAGTTTGGCAGAAGGGGAAGATAAGTGGGTCCATATTAATCAACTAAAATGTTGCCATCCTAGGCACACTGTGCAGCAACTAGAGGAGTCTTCTGGAACCCCAGAGGAGGCCACTCCAGATCCATAAAATTCCAACTCTAAAATATTCCATATATAGCCTATAAAATACAATAATGCAGATGTGTCCTGATTTATCAAATTGATGTGTCCGCCCCACTACATTAATAGTGGTGGGGAAATGTCTACAAATATGTTTTTGCTTTGTCATCCTAGGTCATCATAGTTGATTGGAAACCATGGAGACTGACCAAGGAGGACTACCCGGGGACCTGGAGGAAAGATCCGAGGAGTCCGGAGTATCGCTCAATACTCACATCAAGACTGGTGAGGAGAACTGATCGATCCTCCTTTGACGGAGGAAAAGACAATGAACTTTGCCATTTGCGGAATCAGAAGAGATGAAACTGACATCCCAGTCTTGCGAATTCCCATTGATGGACAAACAATGCACAATCGCAAGGGGGGGCTTGTGGGATGTTTTACCACACTAGTCCAGGCACTGCAACATTATTGTGCATTGCTTGCATCAGGAACATCAGAATGGCCGCCGGAAAGCATGCTGCTCACTAAAAATGACCCAAAAGTGCTCAGTAAAAATCTGAAAAAATAGGCCCCATCCACTTTTGCCTATGTTAGTGGTAACACAGGAGACCACAGCCAAAACCCATCACTTGGCTGGCCACAAAGCAAGGCTGATTGCAAAAGAAACACAGAGGTGTGTGAAAATCCGTTTTTCTTGGTTATCAAATTTGCAAAAATGATGGCTCACAAACCACCTAAGAGATCCAGCCTCCTTGTTGGGTGTTAAACATCATTCTACTTCAAGAATCCACATAAATACAATGTCCATAGAAGTACACTTATCAGAAGAAAATCCACATTGAAGATTTCTTGCTTGGAGAAATATGTCAAAAATGGGTGCAATACCGTACTCACCTCTGTCAGAAGCTGGCGATTTCCAAAACCTGTTATGTGTAAAGTTGGACATTGAACTCAAAGTATGACAAAGAAAGACTTGCTATGAGAAGCCTAAGAGGTGGAGACAATTCAAAACTATATTTTTAAAAGGCTTGAATTAAGATTTTGGTTGATGTATTTGTTAAAAATGTAAGTTATCTATTCCAAGATGGCCGCCGCGGAGACGAGCTGCGACTAAGCCGCGCTCGTACCGGGCCGCCTAAATAAGCACAAATCGAAGCGAAGTCAGCGCAGCACACGAGCGGAACGCTCCTCCCAACGCTGCCCGTGGGCTCCGGACGATAGGGTGCACGTCGGCGGGGCGCCGAACGCCGAGGACGGTCCCCTCGGAGAAGTCACCCCTCCCCCATCGGGAGATTCCCGCCGCCGGGCCGGCAGCTCCAACGCCGCGGAGCGGAGGGGCAGACCGCCTGCAACGAAGCCGAGGGAGAAGGGACAGAGGCGGTGGGGGCGACTCCCTACCCCTCCCAGGAGAACCGCGGAGGCATCGCCCCCCCCCAGAGGGAACCGGACTACAGGCGGCAGCAACAGCGGGCGACGGAGCGGTCATTCCAGCCCCCTCCCCCGCACCCTGCGCAGAGGAAGGAAAGAGAGCCACAAAGAAAGACGCCCGGAGACCGGCACTAAGGGCACAGGGCCCCCGACACGGAGCAGAGCAGAGGCACGAGCGAGAGCCCCAGGATCACGGGGTTGAAGCGGAGAAAGTTGGCGGGCGCCCCCCGCACAAGGTGAGCACCAAGGATTGGGGAGAGAGTGAGGCGGCCATATAAATCCGGCGAGAAAAGACCCCCCCCCGAAGGGAGCGGAGCAGCGCGAATGAGGGGAAACCGTACCCAAGCAGAGTGATCTCCCCAGGCGCCGTCACATCTAACAGCAGGGAGAAATACATACTCTATAGGACAAGGAAAAAAAAGACGGGAAGCGGCAGGGAAACACTGGAGTAGGAGCCCACAGACAGGGGACACAACCAGTGGGCGAGTGGATCCCGTAACAAGACACGGGAGACTCCAGCTGATCGACGGGACCATAGAAAGGAGCCCCCGAGGCCAAGTCAGGAAAGCTGTACAAGGAAAGAAACTCACCCCGGGAAGAGAGGACCCGCCTAAGCAGACCCCAAGCAGGCACAGACATACTGGAACGGGGCGCCTAGGGGCGATCCAAGAAGACACCCTCTTGAGCTCCAGGGGGGCACAGCACTAAGTACACAGGGGACTATCAGAAGCCCTCGCACACCCCGGGAAAACACCAATAAGCACACAGGAGACCATCAGAAGCCCTCACATATTCCAAGAGACATTCATAACATGTCAAGGGCAAAAAGTAAAAATAGTGCCTCCCAGCAGACCCCGATCCCCTCAAAGCAAGACGCAAATATCCTACAACTGTGGTCGGCGGACACCACGCCGCAAGCGAAGGGAAAGCCGCAAGACAACCAACAAAGGGAAGAAATGGCACAGGCGAACCCCATACAACCCCCATCCAGGGATGACATGCAATCATGGTTCCAGGAACTCCAAGAAAAATTCATGTCCTCCGTACAGGAACAGTTCACGACGATGAAAAACGACATGAAACAAGCGGTCCAAGACCTAAGGATCGATGTGGAAAAACTGGAGGAAAGAACCGATATATTGGAAAGAACACTCCAGGGGATAGATGAGGAAACGCAGCAGACGAGTGAAACCCAGGAACATTTGATGAGACTCACCCATAACCTTGAGATTCAGTGCGAGGATTTGGAGAACCGCCCCAGACGCTCCAACATCCGCATCAAAAATATGGCGGAAACAGTACAGGACAGAGACCTCATGTCGGCAGTTAAGGAAGTGTTCAGCAATATCCTAGATGCAGCAGAGCCGGATACAATCGGAGTCGACAGAGCCCACAGGGTCGGCCCAAAAAGATCGGGAGCTCCTGGGGAGAGGCCAAGGGACGTCCTGGTGGCGCTTTCCTCCTACCCGCAAAAAGAACATATCCTGAGGAAGGCCAGATAAATGGATCACATAAAAATGAACGGTCAAGAAATCCAATTATACCAAGATCTGGCACTGATTACACTGCAGAAGAGAAGGGCGATGGCCCCACTAGTCAAGGCCCTACGGGCGAAAGAAATTCGATACAAGTGGACTTTTCCATTCGGGCTGACGTTTACATGGGAAGGGAAACAGCGGAGAGCAACCACTTGGAAAGAAGGCCTCAGCATAATGGACCGTCAGGGCGATACGGAGGACGGGGATCAAGCGGCACCCAGTGAAGAGCAAAGGAGAAGACCTAAAGGATGGGAAACGATCAAGCACAATAGACCAGCCAAAGGAAGAGAAAGCCGTAGGAAGCCGACATGAAAAGAGGATTAGACACAGAGAGAACGGAGGGCGCCAAGCGACATCGCTCCAAACTCTGGTGAGGGGGCGGGAGAGAACATAGCAGCTGTACAAGAACTGGAGAAGGCGGTCCGGGATGGACCCTCCGGCTTGGAATCGGGTAAGATTAGACATTTATGTGGGGTTTAGGAGCCCCCACACACACCCCCCCGAGAGAAAGGAGGGCAGGGAGCTTTGGGCGCAACGTCCTGGCATCAGTAGGAACCCTTGCCCTACTCGGGGGCAACAAGTTCGGTTCTGTTTTTGTTACCAGTTGGGGGGGGGGAGTTAAGAGGGCGGGGAATGAGGGACCGGGACAACAGACAGAGGGCAGCGGAGAAGAAAGGGATGTCAAATACTCTGAACTTGTGCCTTACAAAATGGGGAAGATACGCATAGTGACCTATAACATAAGGGGGATGAATCACCCTGCAAAAAGGGTGAAACTGGAGAAATTACTCAAAAGGGAAGGGGCGGACCTCCTTCTCCTACAAGAGACGCATATAAGAGCAAAAGATAAACAAAAGGCTTGGATAAGGGGATATACAATATGGGCCCAGGCTAACGCCACTGACAAGAGGGCGGGAGTCATCATAGCAATGAGGACCGGAAGGGACGCCATACTGGAGAACTCCATCACAGATAAGGAGGGAAGGTATGCGTTCACAAATGTGGTGCTGGAGGGGCAGAGGATCACCCTAGCGTCAATATATGCGCCCAATGTGGGACAGGACGGCTTTCTAAGAGACACCCTGGACAAATTAGAATCCTTTGCAAGAGGGGAAGTGATCTTGGGAGGAGATCTGAATATGGCGTGGGACCCACAAAGGGACAGAAGCACTGGAGGGGCACATAGCCAGGGGGCTCCATCGAAACGACTTAAGCAGCAAATGGACCAGATGGCCCTGAGTGATGTATGGAGGGAACTCAGAGGGGACCAAAACGGGTACACTTACTTCTCACATGTCCACAACTCGATGTCACGAATCGACTACCTATGGGCTTCGGTGGGCCTCATGGGCAGAATCCAGGAGGTGGAAAAGGGGGCAATCGCACTATCGGATCACGCACCCTTATGGCTCGATATGAAACTTCAGGGGAAATCTAGAGGTATGTGGAGGTGGAGATTACCGGAGGACATAATCCAGGACAAGGTCACGGGGGAAACCATAAAGGGAATGATAGAAGAATACTTCACGGACAATGACACAGGGGAAGTATCAATCTCCACAGTCTGGGAGGCGTTTAAAGCAGTGATACGAGGGAAACTAATGGCACTAAAAATAACGATGGAGAAACAGAGGTCGGTGTGGGAAAAAGAATTGGAAAGGTCAATTACTGAGATACAAGGGAAGATACTGGCACAACCCTCCAGGGAACTTCAGAGGACTCTTAGACACACGCAGGGCCAGCTAGAAATGCTGCGCACAAAGGGGGCGGAAAGGAGCCTTCTATACCTAAGACAAAGGTACTACATTAAAGCAAATAAAGCAGATAAGTTGCTGGCGAGACAATTACGTGCCAAACAGAAAGACATAACAATCAAAAGCATTACAAACATGAAAGGGGAACACTTTACACGCACACAAGACATAGGGGAAGCCTTCAGAGAATACTACCAGAAACTGTATACCACAGACCAACCGGAGACAGCCGCACAGGACACATATCTGAAATCCCTCACATTCCAGCAAATCTCACCGGCAGACAAGCAGGCCTTAGAAGACCCCATAAGGGAAGAAGAAGTTAGAAAAGCAATAAATGAACTACCGAAAAATAAAGCCCCAGGCCCGGATGGCTATACGGCCCCATTTTATAAAAAATATGCGGACCAATTGACCCTGGTTCTAACCAGGTTATTGAATTCCTTTAAAGAAAGTGGCAATGTGACCCCCCCACAAATCACTCCTGAGGGTAGTCTCAACTTTTGTGTGGAAGGGGAAAACTCCGAGGCTGTCCAGGGCGGTCTTAACCTCGTCAACTAGGGAAGGAGGGATGGCACTGCCCCACTTTCAAAAATACTACCAAGCGGCCCAACTAAAGGTGCTTCGGGAATGGCTGGTAGAAGACCCACAACAGCTATGGGCAGCACAAGATAGGGCGGTGGCTAGAACCCCACTAGTGGAACTACTCTGGAAGCAGAAACAGCACAGACATCCCAACATAGGGATCAGCGTAATACTGAGCACGACCTTGGAGGCGTGGGACACCCAAACAAGAAAGGGCGCAATGTCCAACACACTAGGCCCATTCACACCCATATGGAGGAACCCGCAGTTTCCGCCAGGGTTGGAGCAGGGTACATCAGACAACTGGGAGGAGGCGGGCATAACGAAAATTGGGGAAATGTTTTGCAACAATGAAATTATTCAATACGAATCATGCCTCACACTCCCAACAAGAACCACACGGAATAGATATAGTTATGAACAACTTAAGCACTGGCTAAAAACTCCTGAAATAGCTAAGGCGGCAACGAGAACCCTAACCCCATTTGAGAAATACATCACAACCAACTCAGGGGCGAAGAAATGGATTTCGACACTATATTCCTTTATAAACAAACAAGGTGAAGAGATCAAATGGGCATATATGCGCAAATGGGATAGAACGCTGGGAATGGAAATCACGAGAAAACAGTGGGAGGACATATGGGCCCAGATCCCCAAACTGACAAGAGCGGTGCAGATGAGAGAAATGTGGATTAAAATAGTGACTCAGTGGCACTACACGCCTGAGAGACTGCATACTATGTTCACAGGAACATCTAACCTCTGCTGGAGGGAGTGCGGAGAAGTAGGGACGTGGAGACACATCTGGTGGGCCTGTAAAGGAATAGTGCCGTTCTGGGAAGAAGTTAAGGGAGAAATGGGCAAGATATTTCCAGATGTGGGACAACTAGATGAGAGCGTATGGATGTGTGGCATGAGAGATGACACTACAAGAAGCTACACGAAAGCACAATGGAGAAGCTTTGTGGGACTTCTCATCGCGGCATGGACAACAATTGCCCAAAATTGGAAAAAGAAGGATACACCGCTAATATTTACGTGGCTTCAAAAAGTATGGGCGCAGCTAGCAATGGAAAAAGTCACTCACACAATCCAAGGCACTAAGAACAGGTTCACCAAAGAATGGGGTGGGGTCTTGGAACACCTGCAGTCAGACTTTATGGATCAATGGTGCCCCCACAACATAAAGGTCACAGACATTTTCAATGCATAAAGAAATCCACGAATCAAGTCACATGGGTCCCGGGGTGGGAGGGGGGAGGGTGAGTTGGGGGTGAAATGTTGGTACAAAGTTTTTTTTGTGTTTATGACCAATGAAAATAATAAAGATATGTTAAAAAAAAAAAAAATGTAAGTTATATTTTAAGACGAGACAATTTCAGACATTGGGCCTCATTACCCGGATGGCGGTAAGGATTTACCGGTACCGGTAAAATACCGGTACGGTAAATCCTTACCGCCTTACTACGAGGTCCCTTTGCGGGTTGGGGATTTAACGCCTGCTTTTTGCAGGTGTTAAAAACCAACCCGCAAAAGGACCCAGGGAGCTAATTACAGTACCGCAATTTGCGGTACCGTAATTAGCGCCTTCCCCATTCCCATTGAGCCCTATGGGCCAAAAATGGGAATGGGGAAGGGCAATGGTGGAAGGGGGAATTACCGCCCCGCCAACCTTGGAATGGGGCGGTAATTCCCCTTTCCGCCAAGGCGGTGCCGGTATTTTACTGGCATGAACCATGGCGCTAATAGCGTCATTGTTCTCCGCCATCCATGTAATGAGGCCCATTGTGTTTAAAAGTTAAAGTTAGCCACACTGAGCTTTGAAGACATTCCACACCTTCTCCCAAACAAAGGTATCTTCCCCCTGCTCTCTGCTAAGAAACTGGCAGGCTGGTGTGAAAGGAACTGGGAGGGGCACTCTGGCATGTTGCTCTGAGTTTAAACAAAGGACTCCCTTGAGCTGAATGAAAATGCTAATTCGGGTGTGAGTGACATCAACTGCCCTGGCAGGAAAAAGCTCAGGCGACTCTCTGACTCAGCCAAGCTTGGAGGCGGGCCAGGCTGGAAATGTGGATTGGAAACTAAAGTAACTGTATGTTTTGGGAAAAGACTTATAAATCATTGTGCCGAACTGACAAAAATATGAAACTTAGAGATTATTAAAATGAAAAATTCACTCACAGTTTAAAACTAATCTGGAATCTGTGCGACATTCAGAGACTGAACCACGAAATTTTTACTATTGTAGCTATTTTGATTATGCTAGGAACATGAAAAATGACAGGAATATGCCCAGAGGGTATGTGCATGTATGTAAAAAAAATTGTACAGGTCTGAAAATGTGTAACCAACCAAAAGCACGAAAAATTGTCATTTATGAACCAAAACTCCTAGGAAGATAATATTTGGACAGAAATGTACCTTAGTCAATCTGTCATGTAATTATGTATTATTAACAAGCATGCATATTGAAAATATGTTTTTTGTGAAAAATAGATTTTCTGGGTAAAAGCAAAGGGGAGGTTCTTCCCTAGATTGTAAATGGCAGCATCACTCTGACACATCATGACACATCATGACACACTGTTCCTTTCTCAAATCAGGGGACAGGGAATTCTCTGACCTATCAGATCCTTAGAGGGTTGGGCATAGACAATAAGCCTCCCCACCCACTTTGGAAAATGGATAAATAGGGACTGTTGAGGACCCACACAGACACACTTTCACTCATCATTGATCTACCGGCGTAGTGCTCTGCAGGAAGAACCCATCTCTAGATCCAGACTCCAGAACCAGACTCCAGAACCCTGAAGCAGAGGCCTAGCCCAAAAAGCTGAACCCCTTTCAGCAGGCCTTTAAAATGTTGTAACCTGATTTAACCCCCACACTTCCACGGGGCCTAACCAATTCAGCAGCCTAGCTGTGCTGTGTTGGCTACCTCTGGCCAAGAACCCGTGCTAGAACCCAAAATCCAGACCAGTCCAGCAGAGCTGTAACCCAGAACCCGTCAGATCCAGTCCAAGAGGCCGTGCAGACCAGAGTGCCTTGCTGAGAGCAGAACCCAGTGCCTGAGACCTGTCCAGTGGCGAGTGAATCTCAGCCAAACCCTTGACCAGATCTTTGACGGGCCCATTCCATTCCAAAGCCATAGTAGTGAGTATTTAGTATAGAACTGTCCATAGTCATCTCTTAGTTTCAAGTAATCCTATTCAATCCATTTCAACCTATCCAGAACTGCATTATAGAATCTTGTGTCCATCCTGAATCTCACATCCACATAATCCTGTAATAATTGTAGTCATAAGCATCATGGCACTGAGATATCATTTCTGGAGAAAGGCAATCGTCTCAGGCAGATAGAAACCATCCAGAGGCGCCTCTGGATAGGTGGCTGTGCTGTCCGTGTATTTTGCGGCTCCATAGACTCCCTAGTGTTAAGAAGTCTTTGTTCCAAATCTTCAACAGCGCATCTTTCATTTTGAAATCGTGACCTTTTTATGAAAAAACAACCTTCACTAAAACCTCTGTAACTTTTGAACTGTACATCCTTATAGTTCTGCTGTAATTGCGTTTCTCGTGCGCGGAAAAGTTGCCGCGAATTTGCACTTGGCTCAATTTCACTCCATATAAAAATTGCTATTTCTTGATTTCAATTTCTGAGTTTCGTTTTCTATCTGCTCATCATTCTACAATCATTGCTAGTGTCTACCTCAACCAATACAAAGCAACTCTCACTTGTTCTGAATCCTATTTAGCAAATTAAAGTCCATTTTAGCATTTTTCCCATTCAATTAAAACCACATTTAAAAGCAATTGACCTGTTTTAAAATCATACTGTTCTCTCTAAACTTGCTGGGGGAAATCGGGATTGAAATTGCAGTTGTTGATTGTTATTCCTGATACCTGTGTGCCCTCATTCCATCTCTTCATATTGCATGTTGAGGGGAGTGAGTAGTAACAAAGGTAAAGAGTAATCCCTTTGTCTTTGATTGAAGTCATATCAAGTTTATTTCTGTGTTGCATTCCTTCCTATCCTTGCATTTCCTTGAACCTATACCAAGTATTCTCTGCTACATTATTCTTCCTATTCCTACTCCTAATTGATTAAAGAGAATGTTGATATTGTAATATTACCCATTGCTGATCATTGTTCATATTCATAAGGGTGATATTCAGATATTATTCATATTCATAAAAGTGTAATCTATATATTGTTCAATTCTTCAAATACATCTTTTAACATTGCAAAACAACCTTCTTCTTGGTTCAGTGAGACCGGGGGGATTCCAAGAGAGGGGCGTTATATAAGGGTACTTCATCCAGAATTAAAAGAACTTTTGTCATAAAAATATATAAATAAGGGTTTCCATTGGGCATCCCATACTAGGCATTGACTTTGTTGGAGTGCTGGATTGAAATCACTTACAATCCAAGTATTTCTTCCTCCCACTGACCCATAAATAAAAGAGTGTATGTTTCGCAAAATATGTACCCATGGCTGTGGTGCATAGCTGGATATAGTGCTCCCTGTCAAATATATATATATTATAGTGCAGCGCCCTCCACACTATATTTAAATTGAACACTGAGATACATAGTAAACCCGAAAAATGAAATACTAATAAACTTTGACTAGCATGATGGATTTGGCTGAAAAAGTCTGCCCCAAGCCCATCCCCGACCCCCAGATGGGAAATTTTAGGAAAGATGATTGAAAAATAAAAAAAAGGTATTAAGAAACATAAAAAACACTCTTTCGGCCTATTACCCATTCATTTACCCATTTGCTCCAATGCACAGCCAAACCGCTGGGAAGAATTGGACGAGGTCTGAAACAACTTGGTTAATAAGCGTTGACTCTATTTCCAGCGGGGATCGGTTAAGGGGGTTTATCTGGGGTTATTCCGTCCAGTCGTTTTTAAAATATTTGACTCTTATAGGTATGGTGTTTTGCAGCAGAGAGACTGACATGGTTTTCAGAAATGAAAAAGCTGCAATGTTCCTCAAAATTCTATTGCAAATAACTTTTGACTTGCTGGATGGATTTGGATAAAATTATCAAAATAACCCGTTTTTCAAGCCACACCCTACTGAAAATGTTGGGAACAAAATGTTCTAAAATGTAAAAGCATCCATGCCACAGCCCCCAAGCCAAGAGGACGCACAGGCTGACCAGCAGGCCAAGCAGGAACCATCTACCCCCAGCAAGGCGCACCAGCCAAAAATACCCACTGCTGCCAGCAAGGCCCCCCAGCCAAGACCCACCACTGCCAGTAAGGACCTCGAGCCAAGACACATGCTGCCAGCAAGTAGCCCCAGGCAAGAACCACTCCTGCCACCAAGGCCCAATGCAAAACCTCCATATCTGGGGCACAGGAAACACTGCATGCCGCAGAGCAGGGATCCTCACAGGCCAGTGACTTGAAGGAGTCACAATTGGGGGTGTCAAGTGAGCAGGGTGAGGTGGCTTAATCTGCCCAACAGAGTGAGGAAGAAGGGGCTGATCCCCCAGGCCACAGCCACCATGAGGACCTTGAAAATACACCACCCATGCAGGCAACCCCACGTGCATCTCCAGTACATGGCTCCGGTGGCCACAGCAAAGTAGAGGCCAGTGGCCCTGACAGCGACACGGAGGAAGATGTGTATAGCCCCTGAAGCCCACCCACCCCACCTCCCGTGCCAGTACCTGCTACACAACAAATCAGGGATCTGGAGGGGCGGCTTTCGCGCATTGAACGGCGGCAGCAGCCTATGCAGAACATGATGCGGCAGTATGTGACTGACGCCGAAGCAACAAAGCAGGCCATGCAGTAAGCCCTGCAGGAGAACGCAAGGGTGGGCAGCCGGGCCATGTACCACGTGGCCTTCCGCATGCGTGAAGGGATCACTGTGATGGCAGACATGGCCCAGGCCATCACGCAGTTGGCGTCCGCTATGGTGGAGCAAAGGAATGCCAACACCAACCCGCCTACCTGCTCCATCATCGACCACGACAAAGGCCATTTCCACCCAAACAAGTCTGGTGCGTCCACCCCCTCCTCCCAAAATGGGGCATGAGTAGTCGTACTCACAAGTGCATGTTGGGAGGAAGTAGTAGTCAAGTAGTAGTGGGGCACTTGTGTTGGGGAAGTTGGGGTAGTGGGTGTTGGGGTAGTTGGTGTTGGGGTAGTGGGTGTTGGGGTTGTGGGTGTTGGGGTAGTGGGTGTGAGGGCATACAGGGGATGGTATTGGGGCTGTGGCTAATGGGTGTGGGAGTGTTGGGTGAGGGGGTAGTCAGTTCAATCTTTTGGGATTGTGGTGCACGTGGAGTCATGGTAATGTGTACAAAGTTTGAACACAGTTGGTGTGAGTTGAAAAACACATGACTCGACATTGATTATTGGTTGTGTGTCAATTTAATTGTGTACAGTGCCCAGTGCCCAGTTTTCCCCATCCCCACTGCCTTGTGTTCCCCATTCCATCAGAAGTATTGGGCAATCAGATTTTGGCGTGCTGCCCATCCTTCATTTACATTGTGGTGCAGAGGTGTTAAGGATTTCAATTGAGCGACACACACCTTGGTCTCAACCTAGTATGTAGCACACAACTGAGATGCCTTTCTCTTTATTTTATGCGGATTCAATTTGAGATGCTACACAACTCGTCTTACACCCCCTTTTTAAAGTACCCCGAGTCACAATGGATAATGAACCAGGCTGCTTGGTGAAGATGCAATATTTTATTTACTTTAAGATTCAGAGGAAATCATACAATCTTAATATGGGGCAACAATCACTAATGGGGTGATAATTACAATGAAAATAGAAGCATTGCACTTGATTAACCTTCTCCTATAACATATACAAAGCACAAGTGAATAGGAGCACTTTTTGAATTAGGATAGATAGCACCTAAGGTAAGGTTTCACCCTGCAACGTTCCCTCAACTGCCAATTAATCTGATTCTGAGTGGATGGAAAGAAGCAGATAACCCTTTGCAAAGGCATGAAATGACACTCGGAAATGGACAAATAAATAATTAATGTGCGGTTAAATGTGTGAGGCAAATATGATTTTTCTCAACAAAAGGAATGCAGAAACACCAGCAATCGCAATGCAATGGATCAACAAGAAGCATACAATTCAAAAATGAATGGAAAGTCAGAACATGCTGCAGCCGAATGACACGTTGGAAAGTTGAATTTTTCTCAATTCCCGTTTAAAATGACACAAATGGATTTTTAGAAAAAATGGGTGAAATACTGCAAATCGCAATGCGGTTTTTGGTCTGGGGACATATGTATATCGCAGGCACAACATCAAAGTGAAGGAATGGTGGTAGCTGAAGATTTGGATGAGATTTTCGGGGTAGAATGGGGTTAAGTTTTAGGAAAAATAGAGCAGTTAAAATGAAAACTTTGGTTTTGAAAGAAAGGCAAATGTTACTTAAACTAAATTATCTAGACTATATAGTTAAAGAGGAGCACGGTAAGCTCCAAGGTTGAGTCGCGAGATCAAGCTTATCACTGCAGTGCTCAACTTTAACTGGAAATTAGTTTGAGTACTCAAAATATAATTAAGGGCTTAGGATTTACACCAGACAGAAATGGAAAGAGAGATGGCTCTAGCACTTAGAAATCAAGGACAGGGTGCACAGAGAATTCTAACAGTTTTAACAAGTTAAAAGGGTATACATAGGATTGCTTAGAGAGTGTAATACAGACAAAAGGGTCAAGATGGGGATACTATGGACCTCATTGTAAGTACGGCTAACGGCACAACATTGCTCCCGTACCGCCATACTATGAGTTCTGCTCGCGGGTGCCCTTGCAGCCACCAGGTCTGACCTGGTGGCCGTAACGGCACCCATGAGCAGAACATGATGTTAGCACTGGTGTCGTTATTAACCCCTATGGGGCTATGGGGCTCAAATGGGAATGGGTAATCATTTTTTTTGGCACCCAGAAAAGGGCAATTACAGGGTCCGTCAAGGTCGTAATGACCTGGTAATTGCCCTTTTCTGGGCGCCGGAAAAAAATGAATACTGGCGACAGCCGTGCCTGTACTACAGGCACGGCTACCACCAGCCTCGTAATGAGGCCCATAGGTGTTTCTCTGTGATGGGGAGATACTCACATTCCATGGTTAGGTTAGGAATTATGGAACAGCCAACTGGGTCTGGTCACCACATGGCGGGTGCGCCTTACAGCAAACAGCTGGGTAATTCTGGTCACCGGATGGCAAGGACAGCTGGATGGCAGGGTTGCAGCGGGCATGTAGGTAGTGGGCAGCAAGCTGGTCTGATTTCAGGATGCAAAAGGTACCACAGCTTTTCCCTTTTTTAATGGGATTTAGTGGGTTTTGTCTGGATCAATGGCCTTGATGGGACAGGATCAGCAATGGTTTGGCCTTGTTGGAGTAGGGTCAGCAATGCTTTGGCCTTGTAGTGAAATCTGGAATCAGCAAGATGAATGGAGCAGATCAGGAACACAGCCGCAGGAAATGCAGGAGAGAGTGTGTGTGTGTGGCTCTGTCAACCACTCTTATTTATAGAGCATGATAACATCACATAATTATTGGTGGGCAGAACTGAGATAGGCCTACCTCCAAGCAGAGGATAGATCAATCAAGGTTGGCTGCCTCCTCGAGGAGTCCCAGTTTATGAGGTTGCATTTTATGAGGTAAAAATCCATTGCACAGTCCTTTTTGCCAAAAATTAGTCATAATCTAATTTACTCATTTATACATTTGTGGCACTTTAACAATTCACATGGGCAGATTACATATTGTATGTAGAGCAAAGCAGTCCAATCCTCATGGTTTTGGGACCTTGTTTTGCCCTTCTACCAGTTTTTGACGCTTTTCAGTGAGAATTATATTACTTAAAATTCTATAACTTTATACATGGGTGTGGATTATCATTAGGCGTGTAAGTATGAAAAGTCGCAATGGCATCATGGATACTTTCCTTACAATACCCAATTCTCTGCCATTTCTATTCCCCATGTGTCAGTGAAGTCTATGAGGTCTTAAACGAATGCCCATAAAATCACATTTAAACTGTTAACTTTTCACATTTTTGCAAAGTCCTGTGGAAAAGATAAAAGTTTTACAAGTTTTATTTTTAAAATAGTCTTGGGAAACAAATGTTCAGTATTGTTAACCATATAAGGGCATAGCTTCCAAGCTACCCCCGTAAATCCAGGATTTGTCATGGAGTTTTTCTTTGATGCTTCTTGTAGAAGTCACAGGTAAGTGTGATTTTTCACTTCGCACATCCGTGTCCTAGAAGTTCCATTGTAAAATAGCTCAGCCCATACCCAAGTCTGATTAGTATGTGAAGTTTCTTTGGCTTGGTCAGTCAAAGTTTTCCAACCTAGGAATTATCACTTTCATTTCCTGGAAGTTTATGATGGCTATTTTGGGGGAAGCCTTCGCTCTGACCAACTGGAATAACCTGTTTTGGGAGCTTGCAAAATCCAGCCAATGCAGTTTAACAGTTTCATTTTCTTTTATTTCCTCCTGAATCAAAACAAGCCTGTTGAATAAAACAGCCCATCTATGTTTCCCCAGCAACAAACCCCTTTACATTGCTAGGCACAGACAAGTTTCATTCAAGATTGTACTTTTTAAAACAGGTATTTTTTTCACTGGTTAGTAAAAGCACATTCTGACACATGTGGTGAACGCTGGCATATTCCTTTAAAATACAGTTTTGCTCTTCCATCTGGATTCCCACATGATTTTGTAGCTGTAGTCAGCTTGTTTTACACAACACTCTGTACAAGGCAAAAGTCTTCATGGCATTGACATGTGCACAGAAAGCTATGATTTTCTTTTCAAGCAGTGATTTTTGGACATTTTGTAGCAAAATGTAAGCACTTCCAGTGTAGCTGAAGGAAAACCTTTGTTGATTTTCTCCAGTTTGGCTGGCACAGCCTGTCATTTAAGAATACGGCTCTTTTCTGATGGAGCACAATATGAATATGGCTGGGCATGCCAGGGTCTTTTTTTTTATAAAAGCAGTTCGATGAAAACAGGGAAAAATAGTATCAGACCGGCATAATTTTGATGGGAATTTTGGGCTTGCAGAAAAACAGCATGGATTTTCCCTTCCATTTCTTTAAGACAAAACAGAACACACCCTAGTACCTTTCTCGAGGTGCTCCCTGTTCCATCTTGCCCAATGGTGCATTGCCAAAACAGTGCAGCCATCCTTTTGTCGCTGCAAACTCAGTTTGGGTGCAATGGGACTCACAGGGGCCAGCACAGCCATTTTGCTAGTTCTGCTGAAGTGCAGCTTGGTGATGTGGGGAAGTACTTCTGAGTGGGTAAATGTATCCCACAGAGGATTGCCAGCATCTTCCCCATCATCATCCTCATACTCAGGTGGCATCAGGTCCATGTCAGGGGGCAGAGGTATGTTGCACCGGATGCACATGTTGGATAGCATGGCACACACTAACACAATCTTGCCCACCTTCTCCGGACCACAAATGAGTGCTGCACCCAACCTGCTGATGCAGCAAAACTGGACCTTCAACAGACCAAAAGTCTCCTCAATTGTGACACGAGTGCATACATGTGCATGGTTGTAGTCCTCTTCATGCCTGTTGACTGGTTGCCTGATGGGGGTCAGGATCAAGTGCCACAGCTTCAGGGGATACCCAGCATCAGCTGCATGTGAGCAATAGGAAGTGTACGTGTGATTAATTCAGTTATTCCTTGTAAGTACTGTCTGTACAGTGTTTGTGTTTACATGCAACTGAATAATCATGACTGCACATGAAATTTTCCTTATTCGAAGAACCAGGTAAGTGTACCCAGGGAGGATCCATGTTTGGGGGGTTGGGTGCTGTTCACATCTCAGGGACATTCCTATCTGGTACAGCACTCTCACAAATGACGTAAACAGGTCCCCGATGTCCTCACATCTGATGGTTGTGTTGCCCAAGTTCATGGAGTATGCATGTACATGTCATTATGACACATTTGCTTGATGTGCTTCATGATACACAGTGGTTTGCAAGTCATGCTTTCGATTACTTGATGTCACCATGTACATGTCCATCAACCCTTGCCCCATATGACTTTGGCACATTCACATTGGTGGTATGGGCCGCAGGTGAAGTTTTATTTTCTGTGATGAGGCTGGCTGGGCATTGGCATGGTGGACATGAGCTACTGCGCCTGAGTCCTGTGCCACTCAATCATGTGGTAGTGGTGGTGACTGATTGATGTTTGCAATAGATTCCATTCTTGACCCATTGTACTTGGAGGTGTCCTTTAAGGTGACTGGACAGGTATACTGGTCTGCAGTGTACCTGTGGGCTGGGTGCAGTGACTGAGATTTTGCTGTGTGTCAGTTCTATCTAGCTCAGGCATGGCAGCATGACTTGTGATTTCCTCTGCTGCAGTCATGTGTCACATGCATTGTGGCTGCAGGGTGGTGCATTGTGATACCTGTGGTTCATGTCTTCTGATGTTCCGGATATGTGTGCTGATGTGGGCACTGTGTATGTTGCGTGCATGTACACACAGCTGTGTAGGCCTGCCACAGCTGATTCCATTGGCTGTGTCCCACATTCTGTTGATTTATCTAGGGTCACAGTTTCAAGCACCCAGGATGTTGTGTGTGGTCTCGTACCATGTGTGTGACATGCCCTTGTGCAGGTTGGGGATGTGGAGGTATGTTTCTCATGTGACTTTGATTTCTATAGCCCAGCGCAGACTGCATGCAATACATTTTCAGGGGTTATAATGGATACATGCATGTGGTGTGCACTTGTGCTGCTCATGCCTGCAATCAGGTACTATGTTCCTATGCCCCTCATGGCCCAGTCAGCAGGCAGGTTGCCTATGCTTGTGGTACCCCCCATACACACCCCTCATGGCCATGTGGTTTTACTCACCCAGCAGCCAGGTACGTTGTGCAGCATGTTGTGCCAGGTAGCAAGGTAGCGTTGACTTGCGCAGCACCATGGCATCATGTCTGGAGCCAGGGAATCTTGCTCAGCAATGCGTTATGATTTTGCGTGCATCGCACACCATCTGGACATTCAGGGAATGGTAGAGTTTCCTGTTCCTGTACACTACCTCCATGGCATGCCGGCCTACCAGCTCTACATGGGTGCAGTCGATGGCACAAATGACGTTTGGCAGGCCTGCCAATGCATAGAATGCTCTTTTGGTTGCATTCACCTCCTCCGCAGTCCGTAGTAGCTTGATGTGGTCCCTGGCGTGTTTCAGGAGTGCATCTACCACCTGGTTGAGCACACAGGAGAAACAGGGTTGTGGGATTCCATGCAGCTGCCCCACTGTGTGCTGGTAGGTGCCTGTTGCAAGGAAGTGTAGCAGAGACAGTACCTACAGCAAGGAGGGGATGGCTGTACGGATGTTGATAAGGTTCACCAGGTCATCATGGATGAGGTCCACTATTGTGGTGATGGTGTCCCTGCCCAGGCGGTACAAGGTGTGGATCTGTGCAGGGTGTATGTCAAATGGACTGGTCCTTTGGTGAGGGATTGGTGGCTGCCTGGTCGGTACAACTGCCTGCTCTATTGATATGTGCCGGCCCAGTCTCAACCTCCTTCTCCTCCTGCGCCTCTGCTTCATTCTCTGGTTCACTGTCTGCTCAAGGAGTAGCAGTTCAGGCATGTCCTCCAGACCCAGTATTGCAACTGCCAATGGTAGCATTGTGGATTTGAGAGGGGTGTGGTGTGGGTGAGTGCTCCTTTTGTGCTGTGCCAGACTCCATTGGCTCCACCTGTACTGATTGCATGCACCTGTGGCAGGTTTCTACACAGCAGATTGCTATTAAAGCCTGCTCCACGATGCCGGTGTTAACGGCATCAAGGTATCCGTCATTACTGGCATCTCCATGCTGGTAATTGCATGTCTGTGTGACTTTTAATGGGCACTTCGTAGAGGCATGCCGTGTCACAGGCACAGCTGCCGCATGTCTGCGCTCATAACAGCAAGGAGGAGCCCGGTCACAGCGGGTCCCTGCCGATGCAGGTGACACCGACATCGCTGCTCGTAATACTCTGGTCCAGTAAACGATGCCGGTACGGTCATACCTGCATCGGTTTTACAAGACCAGCAACCTTGTAATGAGGCCCAATATGTCTGCAAATATGTAGGGTGGGAGGAGTGCTTGTATTGCCGGCACCCACCTATTACCTGGTGCACATCTTTTGCAAATGTATAAGGTGAATGCCTTTGTGATGGTGCAGATAAGACAGACAGAAATATTGAATAAGTAAGCTAGAATAAGGCGCCATTTTGTGTTTTATACCACGATGTATAATTAAAACACAAGTAGAATTAAACTTAGTTTGCCACACTGTAGAGAGTTAGTTGCAACATTATAGGGAGGGTTAGGTTGCTGAATACACAGAGAGGGAATGTAGCAAGTGCGAAGTTAGTTAGTGTTTATATGTATAAAAGCATTATAAGTGAACAAGACAAGCACCATTGTCCCATTTAGCAAGGCCCTGCACAGGACACAGTTAACAAAACACAGAATTCGTGTTTAAAAAGGGATTTTGATTTATCTACACTGGTGCCCAGATGATTGACAGTATCAAGATGAGAAGAAAGGGGAGGATAGCTGAAACTGCATGAACAGCTCTTTCTCATGGTTTCTGTTAGACAATTGACAATTAAGTTAGTTTGTTGTTAGCAGCTAGAAACACACACTCGTTTAATTGCCAGGTGTACACAGTAACATTGCCAAATATATATTTGTAGCACCTGCAATGGTGAAAGCAATTCAACGCACGCACTCACGAAGATCACATTTATAGGTCCAATAAACTGAAGGCAAAATGTCTCATACAGTGACCTCACACTGGAATGAATGAGCTATGTATGTCATGATCCAATTAGATCAAGCACCTGCAGGCGGTAGGCTGTATTAAAGGGAGTACAGGACAAGCTGTTCAGGGTTAGATAAACTGTCTGGAGAGTTGCGGCCTAGCATGAAAATATGAGATGGCAGTACGTTTGATAGTTCTTTTGCAAAGGCAAGGTTTGGATACCTCCTTTCCAACCATAAATTAATTGGGCCATTGCGGAATAGTGCAACAATAATGGTCACAGCAGAAATAGAAACAGGTGTTGTAACAGTGTCTGCAAGTTGTGGTGCCAACCAATAAGAACGCGGTCTGAGGATGCCAAGTATATGAAGTCTTGCATAATGGGACGGACTCTGGGCATGGTTAAAGATAAGGACCATCCAATTGAGAGTAGCAATGTATAGGGTAATCTATGTAACTAGCCATCTCCGGTGTAACATACTCCCTTCTAGCAGATCTTAAAGGTCAATATCGGTTGGTAATTCATAGAGTCACGTCTAACCCCCTTCTTAATTATCCAAATTACCACTGATCACTTCCAGGAAGGGGGCATAGGTCCCTTTGACTTATTAATGGTCATTGAAAAGGCTAAACCTTTGGGTATTTGTCTTCTTTTGGATTTGAAAGGCATATTTGTAACAGATTAATGTGAGGTATGCGCGGTATAAGAACAGTATCTATGTTCCAGTAATTCCAAGGGCATCTATGATGTGGCCTTGTAGATGATTGTCAACATTGGTCCATTGCAGAGTCCCTGTGATGGCATTAGATCGTGTAGTAACATAATTACACCACATACATTCAGCTTTAAATCATGAGGCGGCATATGCCCAAAAGCATTTTGATCTTTAGAGACTGCAACGTTGAGACAGTAATTAACTGTTCATTGACACTGGAACCACTATGCCTGGTGTGAAGAGGAGTGGGGGTGGAAAGAAGTAACTTGAGATCATTCTGAATGTTTGTGATAGTGGAAGGTGAAGATGACCGCGTAGAACTGCGCTTTCTGTTTATTAAAATGATAGCTGGTGCACTGGTGCACTTTGCCATTTGGACAGCACAGGGCAACCTAACACTGATGAATTGCATCAACTGAGTATGGAAACATACCTATGCGTTTTATATATATAGATTATTGTAGCAGCCACTTTTAGCTCATGAATTTTGTTTTTTTATTATTATGATGATGTGATTTTTTTTATTTATAACCATTGAGCTGACAGGAAATTAATTGAGAACGTCTATGGACCTTCCTTTCCCCCAGTCGAATATATCAACAAAGCTGGTTTCTTTGTGCATCATGGTTTCCTCCCTTATTTATTTGGTGGGGATTTTGGGAGCGACTTTAAACACTGATACATGTTTCTTTTTACTGCCATGAAGCCAAGTGGACAAAATAAAGTTGACATTTGTTGGGCGAGTGGACTTTGTAAAGCCCTCATCAAGTGAAGTGAAGACTAAGGGCCACCCGATTCATGGAATAATTTGGGTGGAAAATTGGGATTTGACCGAAATTGCGCGCCAGTCCCTGTACATCGATTCATGGAAAGCCACCTAAAAAGGGGTGGAACACGTGGAATGAGCAAGAACAAGCAAAAATGTGGGCGTTACGAGGGACGTTACACAGTCAAACAATCACACCACCCATACGCGCGCAAAACAACCGTATTCATGGAATGGAACGGGATTCGTTGGCACGCAAAACAGCATGTGCAAATCCCAAAACAGCTACGCCACGCAATAGCAGGCATAAACATCAACACGTATTCAAAGAAATGCATAAAAAGCATGTGAGATCCACAAATGGATGTATACATATATGATGAATGCACCATTTGGAGCAGCAGTCATCCTGGGACACCGCAGGAGGACGAGGAGGGTGGCCAGGGCACGGATCTTCCACCCAAGGACCAGGCTTTTTGGTATGTCTGATGACCAGGTCTATGCCAGGTATAGTTCCCACCTCATATCATCCTAGACCTGGTCATGGAGAGGGAAGATGACCTCATATCACCCACCCTGTGCTCCCAAGCACTGATCCCCTTGCATAGGGTGCTCACTGTACTGCATTTATTGGCCACTGGCTCATTGCAGCAGACCACTGCCATAGTTTGTGGCATTTCACAGGCCACAAAGTCAGGCTGCCTATACCAGGTGTTGGCAATAATAACTGCACCTCCTTCTGTCTGCCGGCATATTTATATGCCCAGAACACCTGCAGAAAGGCAAGCAGTGGTCCAGGATTTGTATGGGGTGGTGCACTTCCCAAAAGTGCTAGGTGCCATTGATTGCACCCATGTTGCTCTACTTCCACCACCTCGAGCACCAGAGCACATCTACTGCAACCGAAAACACTTGCACTCCACAATGTTCAGGTTGTGTGTGATGCCAGGGGCATCATTACTGAAGTCTATGCCAACTATCCTGGCAGCAATCATGATAGCTACATCTTCAGGATGACCCACCCTACACTGGGCCCTGGAAGCTGGGAAGCATGGCAAAACATGGCTCATTGGTGAGAAGGAATGGTCATGCAGACGCATGCATGTTGCACACAGACAAATAGACACTCAATGAATGACAACCATTCTCACCTCTACAAAGGACAGTGCCTACCCTCTGAGCACATATATGATGACACCAATAGGCAACCCCAACACACCTGCCGAGGCAAGATACAACACAATCCATATTGCAACTCGGGTCATAGTGGACCGCACATTCGGAGTGCTCATGTTATGTTCCCGCACCCTTAACCACTCTGGTGGTGTGTTGCTATATGCACCACCAGTAGTCTGCAGGATCATTGTTGCAGCATTTGTCCTGCACAATGGTGCAACAGGGTGTGACGTCCTGGTGGACATGGTGGTGGCACCCCATCCACACCCACAGGCCCGCCGCTTGCGCATGGTTGGGCAAAGGGCACGTGGAGAGGCTGTACGTACCCAGCTTGTGCAATCGTATTTCACCCAAAATCCCTCCCCTGTGGAGTGCACATGACCCGCCAGGTGGCATTCATTGATGACAATGGGACAATCCACTGTGCCCACAAAACCACCCTGAGAAAGTGCTGTTGGAAGTGCTAAATTGTGTGCATCCCTTAGAACTAAATGATCTTAAATCTTGTGTTTACAAAAGAAACAAATTGAAGAGGGAGTACGCCACTACCACCATGCCAACCAATCAATGAAATCACGTCTGTGTCACCAAAACCATCCCATATGTAATGTAAAATGATAATTATACTGTGGTATGGTATGTTATGGTATGGTAAAGTCATTCTCCTGCCTACTACCCCCTTACAGCATGTAGTGCTGCTCCGCCACACTCCCCTGACATCAGGAGCCTTCTGGAATGCAGCGCCTCTGATGTTTCAAGGTAAACCCGCCCTGTGCTTATCACAGCACGCACTTGGCGCATTTATTTTGATTCTAATTGGTGCACGGATGGCACTGAGCAAATGTACAATTGGCCGACATGGAAGAAATTGTGTACCATCCTGGGGAGACCTGTGTTTGACTTTGAACAGGTCTTCTCCCCCATTGTCTAAATGTGATCCGGCCATTCCAAGATGGCAGACTGCATTCTGCATGCTGGAGCCTTTGTCCACGTTTGTTTTGCTTGCTTCCAAATGGTTGCTGGCCTCTACATCACAGCCTATGGGGTAGCCGGCAGGCTTGGCCGGCCCTCCCTCCAAAGGCCCACTCCTGGCTCCTGCATCATCTATCTGCATTCTCCTGCCTACAACCTTCCTTGCAGCATATCTTGCTGCTACGCCACACTCCCCTGACATCGGGAGCCTTCTGGAGCACCTCTGATGTTTCAAGGTAAACCTGCCCTGGCCTTATCACAGCACGCACTTGGCGCTTTTATTTTTATTCTAATTGGTGTGCGGATGGCACCGAGCAAATGTACAATTAGCGGAAATGGAAGAAATTGTGTACCATCCTTGGGAAACCTGTTTTTGACTTTGAACAGGTCTTCTCCCCTATTGTCTAAATGCGATCCGGCCATTCCAAGATGGCGGACCGCATTCTGCATGCTGGAGCCTTTGTCCCAGTTTGTTCTGCTTGCCTACGATTGGTTGCTGGCCTCTACATCATGGCCTATAGGGTAGCTGGCAGGCTTGGCCGGCCCTCCCTCCAAAGGCCCACTCCTGGCCCGTGCATCATCTATCTGCATTCTCCTGCCTACTACGCTCCTTGCAGTGTGTCTTGCTGCTATGCCACACTCCCCTGATATCGGAGCCTTCTGGAGCGCCATGCAGCACCTCTGATGTTTCAAGGTAAATCCACCCTGGGCTTATCACAGCGCACACGTGGCACTTTTATTTTGATTCTAATTGGTGCGCAGATGGCACCAAGCAAATATACAATTGGCGGATATGGAAGAAATGTTGTACCATCCTCGGGAAACCTGTGTTTGACTTTGAACAGGTCTTCTCCCCTATTGTCTAAATGCGATCTGGCCATTCCAAGATGGCGGACCGCATTCTTCATGCTGCAACTTTTGTCCAGGTTTGTTGTGCTCACCTCCGATTGGTTGCTGGCCTCTACATCATGTCCTATGGGGCAGCCGGCAGGCTTGGCCAGCCTCCCTCCAAAGGCCCACTCCTAAGGCCCTGTCTACCCCTGTCCACCACGGTACGCCATTAGCCTCTCCTCTCTGGTAACCATGAGTATGTCCTCTCACCACCCCTTGCCCCCCAGTGCCTCATGTCCCCATGACCCCCACCAATGTGTCTTTGTGCCCCCCTTGCCCCCTGCCAGTGTCTCCATGTCCCCCAACCCCGCCAGTTGTCTTTGTGCCCTCTTGCCCCACCAGTGTCCTCATGTCCCCCCGACCCCAGCCAGTGTGTCTTTGTGCCCCCTTTCTCCCCGCCAGTGTCCCCATGTCCCCCGACCCCCGCCAGTGTGTCTTTGTGCTCCCTTGCCCCTGCCAGTTGTCCATGTACCGCCTGACCCCCTCATTGTGTCTTTGTGCCCCCTTGCCCCGCCAGTGTCCCCATGTCCACCTGACCCCCGCCAGTATGTCTTTGTGCCCCCTGCCAGTTGTCCATGTACCCCCTGACTCCCCAGTGTGTCTATGTGCCCCTTTGCCCCCCCAGTGTCCCCATGTCCCCCGGATCCCTGCCAGAGTGTCTTTGTGCCCCCTTGCCCCCACCAGTGTCCTCATGTCTCCTCAACCTCCGCCAGTGTGTTTTTGTGCCCCCTTGCCCCCCACCAGTTTCCTCATGTCCCCCTGACCTCCCCAGTGTATCGTTGAACCCCCATGAGTCTCTGGCTTTGGCTTGTCTCACCCCCATTCCCTGTTCTTCCTGCCCGCCTTGATCATCTCCTGCCCCCTCTTCACTTCTTACCTTACGCCTTGTCCCTCTTTTTCTCCTCCATCCCCCTCACCCCTTCCTCCCCTCCTTCCCTTTTCCCACTACTCTGTCAAATTCTGGGACTACCCCAATTACTGTTAGGCATAGTAATCCGTAACCGCCTGTCTTTGCAGCCTTCTTGTCCCTCCTGCGCCCCCCCTCAATCTTTTTCTCAGCACTAATCATCTGGCCCTGTGACCACTGATAATAGCTTATCTCTCCCCACCGTTTTCCCTTCTTGTCTTATCCTCCCAATCCCTCCCCTGCACTATATTGAACAGTCGTCGACGTATTTTGGATAGTCACTTGTTTGTTCCTCACCTTACCCCTTCCATTCCTCTACCCCACACCTCCCCTCCTCGTCCTCCTCTTTTCACTCTTGCACTGCAACAATTGTCGTCAGGCATAGTAATGTTACTCCTAGTTTTGTCTCCTTTTCCCCCCCTACCTCTGCCTTATTGTTCCTTGCACTTGTACTATCTGTTATGATTGATAGTAATTTTTCACATTTTTATCTGTTTCAAGGACCTGCAAGAATGTATTTGTTTTCTCCCATGTTCCCTTCCTCCTTGAAGTGCTTTGAAACACATTGGGCCTCATTACGAGGTGGGCGGTAAAGGATTACCGGCACCGGTAAGGGCATCAGTGCAGGTAATCCCTTACCGGTCCCTACTACGAGGTCCCTTAGCGGGTCCCTTCCTTAACGCCTGGTTTTGCCAGGCGTTATGGAAGGGACCCGTTAAGGGACTTCAGAGCTAATATCGGTATCGCAATTTGCGGTACCGTTATTAGCACTTTCCCATTGAGCCCTATGGGGGCTGAAATGGGAATGGGGAATGGCTTTTTCAATGGGGATTTACCGGTCCTGCAAAGGTCGGAATAGACCGGTAAGTCCCCATTGACAGGACCGGACACGTAATGAGGCACATTGTATATAGGCTCTATACAAATAAACAACTCAATTCAATTCATAAAGGGCCTATACACAATGCACGTGTTTCAAAGTGCACAATTAACAGTGGAGGTGACAGTGACTAGGACTGACGACGATTCCACATTTTTACGAAGTGCATGAATGCGCGACCATACAGGGAGTGAGGAAACGGGGAAAAAACAGACGATCTACAGGCATGGTGCCATCATATCGAGCAAGTGCACAGACGTTTACAGGGGATTGGTAGGTGGAGGCTGGGAACAAGTTCTGGGGGGGGTCCAAGTGCATCCAGTCAGTGGAGGCTGGTCTAAGTGCAGAGAGATGCAACTCTCCAGGGTCATTGACCAAGTGCAGTGATGATGAGGTGAGTTCAAGGCCTGGAGGCAAGTGAGCGAAAGGCTGGCGGGGGTGCCAGGGACCTGTGAGACTCTGAAGTACACCAGGCGGCCAGTCAGTGAGCTGTATGCAAAAGAGAGGGATAGAACAGAGGGATAGGTTAGCAGGGAAGAGGGTGAGAATGAGAAGGAAGAGTAGAAGAGGGAAGTCTTGAGGAGTTTCCAGAATTTAAGGAGATCCGGCTACAGACAGGGGGGCAGCAGGGAGGTTATTCCCAAGGGAGGCCCCTGCTGAGGATAAAGATCTCCCTCCAAATCTCTGCTTGGAGAACTGGCTCACTCGAAGAAGGTTGGAGGTAGATGAGTGGAAGGTTCAGGAGGGACAGTATTAGGTAGGCATTGTTGCATATAGGTAGGTCCCAAGCCCAAGAAAGCCTTGTGGACAATGCAGAGGGTCTTGAATTTGACCCTTGCAGCCACGGGGCACAAGTGGAGGGATTTCAGCGCCAGAGAGATGTGGTCCCTGGACTTGAGGCCATGGATAAGTCTCGCAGTTTTGTTCTGGATGAGTTGTAGAGGGGGTAGAGTAAAAGCATGGAGGTTGATAAAGAGGCTGTTGCAGTAGTCCAGCCTGGAGATAACCAGGGCTCTAGAGACAGTGAGCCGCTGGTGGAAAGTGAAAAAAAGGTAGAGTACCTCTGAGGGGATGTAGCTGATAGTTGGACTTGATAGATATTTCCGAACTGTGACATGAGAAGGAGAGAGTGGAGTCGAAGATGCCTTGCAGGTGGGTGTGTCTGCAGGGCCAAGGTAGTCTGCCAGAGTGAAAGTGGAAAATCAGGAGCAGGGGTCCCAATGCAAATGATCTGTCTTGCTGGCATCAAGGGAGAGGTCATGCAGTACTTTAAATATCAAGAAAATAGAACAAAAGATGGCAGGTCTAGTGTGTTACTATGACAAAACAAATTACATAGAATATCAAAAAACACAAAAGTTCAATAATTTAGAACATGGATAAAACAGTATTAAATCAACGAGCGCATAAATCAACAGTATAGATGCAGGTAAAGTTGCTACAACTGCATTACATAGGAATACAACAACAGAAAGCCTACAATGGGCTTGTGTTCAAATAATGAGTGAAGGTAATGCACAGCAAATTGTCACTGCATACAAATGTCAATTATTTAACAAACATTGCGAGTTGGATGACTCTGTTAATTTTCCAGAGACAGATAGTCTCGACATGTTTCAGTTCGTAGGTGTCTCAGATAAGGAACTTTCTTTAGGAGAAAAAGATTCACATCGAATTCCTATACAGCAAATAGCTTTAGTATGGAAAAAAAAGACAAGACCTGTCAAAATTAAAAGAAAAGGAGACTGGGTCAGCTAACAGTGCTTATTATGTCTCAAAGGTTCAATACATGAACATCAAACCATATTCCAAAGGCAAATTTTACCTGGAGAGGGTTCTTGTGGGGGCGTACAACTCTTGGGGTAGATTGTAGAAGGATTAACAAGTAGTCCTTGTGTGTGGCTGCAGAAAAAGCAAAAAGGTAGCTTTTCAGTCGCACATAGTGCTAGTCGCTCACACAGATAAAGCATGTAGGGTTGGCAGAAGACCTAAAGTCAGTGAAATAACCCTAGGACCCACATGTAGTCGTGGCAGGATCCAAAGTTAGAAAGGTTGAAGGTCCCTCCTGGAATGATAGGGTCAGTCCAGGAGTTCAGATCAGGTGGAGTGAAGGTAGAAACCAGGTATGATTCCACGAATGGGGCAGCTTCTAAGTTATCAGGCTCCTGTAAGTAGAAAATGTCTATGTTACAGATGTATCTACACTCACCATCATAAAAATAGTAAGTACAAATCAATCAACGGATGAGATGGAAAATGTACCTGGCGTTGGAAAAGGTGCCGAATGGACAGGCAGTAGATACTTGGCAATGTCCCCCTCAAGGCTCACTAGCCGTGATGCGTAAGATATTGCATAGTCCTCCCTACCAAAAGAATAGATACAGTAGTGGAGTAGGCAAGAGCAATAAAATCCCCGGTAGCAGCAAGTCACAAGCTAAATTTGGAACACAAGAAATAGGGTCAAAAAGGTACCTTAATGGAGTTGTGGCCGGCGTGAATCAATAATCTGAGATGCATGCTTCTAACGGTGCTGATACTGATGGTCAGCAGAATCACTGTGAGAGATGAAATCACACTGTGAGGAAATGGCACACGCTCCGCATGTCGCTGAGAAATATACCCTTGATCATTCAAATAGATACCTCGGTTCAGTAGAATCAGGTGTCGGATGGGTGATAGATCCCTTAGTTTCTCTGTGCGCAGTGAGCACAACTACACTGTGCTTGAGGCAGACGCTGCATGTCACGACATTAGATAGAAGCCGATACGCGAGCGTTCACGTAGCTATGTAAACCGAACTCGAATGAGTCCCTTGTCAATGTCAGTGGCTTGGGGAGCAAGCAGCCGGAGGAAGTGAAAACCGGTGGCCATCTTAGAGTGAACAGTGTAACGTTAGGCTGAGTGCTATAAAGATGGGGCTCATACTGTGTAAGGAAGAAAAGAACCAATAATGGTACATCCAAATAGGCCTAGCTGTATAAGGTGACAGACAACATAGAAAATTCCATTGATACCTGTAAAAAATGTTGTCAAAAAAGATACTCAATGACTGAAAACTATGTTCGTGCTCACAAATGAGAAAGTAAATTCAGTACCTAGTTCAAAACATATAATACAGTAAGAGTTACTAGCAATGGTAACAGCGGGTGACAGTATCATTGTGAAATCAATGTTGGTGTGCACACGTGCAAAAGTTAATGCCTGCTAGCAGGCACAACTAGGTTGTCCATAGGCAAACCATAGATTGACACATACTCAAACAAGTTATGAATAACAGAATCATGTTTACATCTTCTACAAAAACACGATAGTATGAAAATAGGTGGTACAATCTTTTTTAAAAACATTAGAGAAGGTCTCTATTTAATGTAGAGGTCAGGCAGATACTAACAAGAACATAGTCAATGCGAGCATATCTGTGTATCAGTTCTTAATCTTGTACCATTCAATCAAGTCATTAAGACCATGTAAATCACTTATCATTCTAAAGATCATTTCCTGTTCTTTTTTCAGTAGTGTATGGTCCAAGGTGATGCTGGAGCCACCTTTCACTGTTTGTAAAACCGTCCATGTAAAATCTTCAAAATCATGTATCATGGTGGTGAAATGTTGAACCATAGGTGCATTCTCAGTCTGTATTTCAGACAGCTTCTATGTTCAAAGATTCTGTTTTTTACCTTTCTAGTTGTCTTCCCAACATAAGGTAAATCACATTTCCAACGAATGCGATATATGACATGGTCTGTGTTGCAGTTAGTCATAGTTTTCTGTTTCTAAAGTCTGTTCGTACCAATGTCTACCTCTGGTGTCTTCTTAGTGAGTTTACACACATCACAGTTCCCACAAGGGTGGTGTCCAACAATTGGGTCCATTTCCCGAGGTTACCCTGTGCACCACACCCACTGTAGTGGTCCCCTTCTGCTGTGGGGATCTGAAGAACTAACATACGGATCAAATGTGTAAGCATCGATAAATCCAGAAACATCATGTCAGAGCTGCAAGCCATACACGGCCTCAGCTATTACCAGGTCACAATCGCAGACAAGCACACTTTCCAATATATGCACACATGTTCCAGAGTGTGCATGATGCACACAAACATGTACCTATTGTGAGGTGTACAAAAAAGTACAGTATAGACCTACAATTTTATCACCATTCCATAACAATCAATATAAAATAACATTTTACCTGTCCCCTTGGCATGCAGTTGACAGTCACATTGCAATACATGAAAGCCTGTGGGCTGCACAGCATTCATACCCTGCCCGAATGCTCATCATCGTCGGTGCATCGGAACGCACCTTAATTTCTATTTTCTACTTTGCATCAAACCCGATGCTCATTGCCCCCTCCCCGGCCGCAGCACCCCTCCCACTGGTCTCGTAGTGCACGGAATCCCCATTGCACACCACGAGACGAGGAAAGGGCAAAGATGGCCGACCGGTTCACCAAGGCGGTAACCCGAGCCCATCTTCGCCGTCGACCATCAGCCTAAACTGGATTGGCTCTGCCTCCCCTCCTCAGCACCAATCTAACGCCGGCAGGCGTTAGCCAGACCACCCTGCAAAGGCCCACATTGAAAAGGCTTGTATCCTGTCCAGAGCCTGTCCATGCCTGACCATGCCTCCTGCCTGAAACTCTGCACCCCAAACCAAGGATCCACGGATAACCCGAGCAAGGTACTGTGACACAACCTGTCTAGGCCCTCTTATGTACTTGGCCACCTATGCTCAAACGCAAACGCAACCTTCTGCACTCCCTTCACGCGTGCCGAGACTGCACACCTTCACCTCCCACTGGACTAACCCCACCCAGACCCAAGGGAGCACCAAGTCTCCATGTATTGCCGATACCGCTGCTTGCCTATCCCAGCAGCCATGCTGTCATGCGCTTTCAGGCTCATGCATCTTTTTAGCCTATATGTGTATACTCAACTCCAGATAAACCGTGCCTGCATCTCAGCCTCCTGCATTTCTAGCCCATAGTATTGCATTTCTGCGGCATGCATTTCTAGCCTATATGTGGACTTTTGAATCTAGGTGAATGTTGCCTGCATCTCAGCTTCTTGCATTTCTAGCCCATAGTATTGCATTTCTGTGACATGCATTTCTAGCCTATTTGTGGACTTTTGAATCTAGGTGAACATTGTCACCCCTTGATTCCACCTGTACAACCTTTATTGCTAAGCTCTGAAAAGCCCTGCATCCAGCTGCTCCCATTCTGACCGCATCCACACTATCCTGCTGCATTGACACCTTAGCTCAGCCTTCTATCACTGCTCATTATGAGTACGCTAGCAACCAACCAACCGTCCAACCCCACATCTTCCCCTCCAAGATCCCTCCCACTTACTTTCTACCCTCCTTCTTCACTAAAACCCACAGCACAATCACCCAGCCCCCACACACCATGACTTCTTACACCAGACCTACCAATATCAGAAACCAACTCCTGGGGCTCCGCTCCAGACACCCAACCATCACATACCAAACACCTCCGAATCCTACCACAATCACAAGAACGTCCTCCTCCCTGCACAAACCATCCTTAGCCACACCAGCTACAGTGCTCCCCAACCCTGCCTCTCCCACATGCCACAACACCACCACCTCCTCACCCCAGACACTGCAATGTGCCCTCATCAACGCCAGATACATCCCTGCGCATGCCACGGAAATTCACAAACTCCTCATCAACCTGGACCTTGACATTCTAGCCATCACCGAGACCTGGCTCCATAGTACCGCAGGGCCAGCCCTCAACCTTGCCATTCCACAGGGCTACTCCATCATCAGGCAAGACCGCATCTCTGCAGTAGGAGGTGGGGTAGCACTCATCCTGAAAGATCACCTAGAGGCCAGACAAATCACATCCAACCTGGGCGACACCACAGACTCCCTTGTGATAAAAATTGCCCTCTCCCTAAACTCCACCATCACAATCAACCTCATCTACCACCCACCTGGCACGCTACTGGAGTTCCATGAGAATCTCCTACACCGCCTAACAGAAAACCTAAAACTCACCTCCAAAAGCATCCTCTTAGGCGACCTTAACCTAGGATACAACGACAAAAAGGATAAACCAGCCAACTCTCTCTCACTAGCCCTAAAAGAACTAGGCTTTGACCAAAAAATAACATCACCCACACACAACAAAGGTCGCATCCTTGACTGGGTAGCCGACCACAACTGTCACATCGACATCAGCTCCATCACCCCCACGCCCTGGGCAGACCACCACATCATTCATTTCTTCATCCCCGCCGCCGCCAACACCAAAAAGCCCAACCCCATCGCCACTGCCCTGGCAAGATGCTCCAAAAACCTCACTAAAGACAAGATCAACCCCCACCTTAGCGTCCTCACAACTGACCTTAAGACCTCCGACCCCTCAGTGCTAGCAGAAATCTACAGGACTACTATAAGCACTGCCATAGACACCATTGCCCCTTTACAGAACAAAAAAGCCAAAACAGTGAAACATTCTAACACATGGTTCTCATCTGAACTTAAAGAACTCCACTCCCAGAAAAGAAAAGCACTGAATGCATGGCAAAAATCACCCTCGCCAGCCACTCTATCCTCTTACAAAAAAATCATCTCCCAATACAAAAAACCATAATCATAGCCAAATCAGCATCCTATAACGAAAGAATTGCCAATGCAAGCTCTGAATCAAAAGAACTATTCGCCATCTACAAAGAACTCACCACACCACCCACCAAGTCTCAAGATATTGAGAAAGACCTAACCAGGTGTAACTCTATACAATCCGCACTACTGAACAAAATTGAACTCCTCCAAACTAAAATCAAGGAACACCACAAAAACCTATCACAACTTTCTGAACCCACCACCACCCCTACCCACCTACCCACCTACTACCCAATGCCCCATCCGACCAAAGCCACCATTAACCCCTTCAAATTCAGGGAGGTAACGGATCAAGAAGTCTCTGAGATAATGAACAGGATTAAACCATCCAACTGCAAAGGGGACCCATGCCCAGCCAGCCTCATTAAAGACTGCTCTGAAACACTCACCCCCTTCCTCAAATCCTTCATCAACGCTTCCTTCAACGCCAACAAAGTTCCAGATAGTCTAAAAGAAGCCTGGGTACGCCCCCTTCTAAAAGAACCTACCCTTGAGCCAGAAGTTGCTAATAACTATAGGTCCATTACCACTGTGCCGTTCCTGCTCAAGATTCTGGACAAAGTTGCGTACACGCAAATCCAGGAATACCTCGAAACCAACAACATACTAGGTAAATGACAATCAGGATTCCGGCCAGGTCACGGGACAGAGTCAGCCCTACTCAACTTAAAAATACAATTTGGGGACATCTTGGACAAAGGCAAACCGGCACTCCTTCTTCTACTGGACTTATCCGTCGCCTTTGACCTTGTCAACCATGATATCCTAGGGATGCACCTAAAAAATGAAGCACATTTCTCCCCAGAAGCTATCGCTTCAGTGGCATCGTTCCGAAATGGCAGACTCATGAAGGTCTTTTCAGAAACCGCCTCGGCAACCCCCACCATCATCCAATGGAGCATCCAGCAGGGCTCCTGCACGGCACCTACACTCTACAATATATTCACCCTTCCACTATTCAGTGACCTCGACTGTCGCAACATAGCGTATACCAACCACGCGGATGACACGCGGGTACTACTCCCACTAACAGGGACTTTTGAAGAAGACGCAGCAGCCCTAACCAAAATTTTCACAGCCATCCAAACCGGGATGGCTGCCAATGGCCTTTGCCTAAATGGGGATAAAACCGAGATCCTCATAGAAGGGACCAGCGAAACTCTCAACAAACTCCCCCCTCAACATAAATCCTTTCACATCGATAACTCCATCATCACAGTCTCCAATACTGTCAAAACCCTAGGGGTTCACCTAGATGCCACACTATGTCCCGCCAGGTTAACGCCATAGCCTCCTCCTCAGCACTCACCGCCAAGATCATCAACACAGTCAAACCATTTCTATCTACCAAAAACTGCCTATCCATCACCAGAGCCACAATAGGTACCAAATTGGACTACTGTAATGCCCTCTTCCTAGGTACCTCTGTCAACAACATCAAAAAACAACAAATCACGCAAAATAACGCGCTCCGGGCGGCACTGACTATTCCCAAAAGGGAACCGGTCTCTCAAGCCAGGAAAAATGTACACTGGCTATCGGTAAAGGATCGCATACTATTTAAAGCCATGGCCATCACTCACAGGTGCCTCACACTAGATGCCCCACGCTATCTCTCTGATAGAATCATCCTCAACACCTCCATCAGACCCACCAGAGCTCACCGTGCCAACCAGATCTATGTTCCCACATTCAAAAGAACCAGAGCCGGAGGGTCCTGCTTCCAATATCTCGCACCCAAACACTGGAACACCCTGCCAACTTCACTTAGGAATGAAAAATTCTACACCACCTTTCGTAAAAACCTAAAAAGATTGCTTGTCCACTAAATGTCTCCAAACCAACATTCATAGTATGCTTGCACCATAACCACAGCAACCCATAACCTCATTATCTCCTACCCTGTCAATGTACCCCTGCTACCTAATGTTACACCCTACCTATGTTAAGTTCAAGCCTTCGGTAACAGCGCCACAATGCCTCAGGGCAGCTATGTGTGCTTTATACATGCAAATAAATAAATAAATATATAAAAATAAAACATGAGATAGCCATCATTCCCTGATGTTCTGCAGACAAAGAAAACAATTAAACATAGTTTAGCTAACTCATACATGCCCCAAATAACTGAAGGGACATAGAACAAATGCAAACAATAAATCACAAGACAACCATCAACATGTGTCCCTGCACACATGCACACACACCAGCACACTGCATGCAAATCAAACACATAAAACACACACACTGCCAACCAACAACATCCCCACACTGCCTGTCCCACTCAATGACATGCAGCAAATGTGCATGTAACCTATTCATTACACAGTCAGATCATATACAATGCACGCATCACTCAACATGCAGCATGAAAATGTGAAGACATCACATATGCAGATAACTGATTTCAAAAAAACGCTGGTACACCCCTGGAAGACTACCAATGACATGATAAGGCTGGCCATCAACTGCATAGTATTGGGACAGTGCACTGCAGACAGTCATGGGAGCACATTATCAATACAGACCTGTGTTGTTCATTTGTTAGGCACTCATACAATAACCCCAAATGTTTTGAAGTGCACACAGGGCAATAGGGTGGGGCAGGGGAAGGTATCCATTTAATTACTAACAGAGATAAATAATATAATCAATACTACAAAGAAATCATGACAGTGGCTGGGCGGGGAGACAAACCCACAATGCCTTGTGATTGTTCACAACGTGCAAGTGTACAGGTGAGGGTGGTAAGGGAAAAGGTTCTGCTTAGTTTCGGAGAACATCTCAGGCTGAGGTGCGCAGAAAATAAAAGATAAATGTAAGTTCAACCACACGTGGTGAGGCTGAGCGTGAGCAAGTGCAGTATATACACAGTTGATTAGATGATACATGTGAGGGTCAGGGCTCCAAGGACATATAAAGGCCCTGGACATCAGGCACGCTACGGTATCATTAGCTGGGAAGATAGAAGGACAAGGAAGTGGAGAAGAGAAAGGACTTAAGGATTATTGGGAATTTAAGGAGGAGAGCGAGGCTATTACACATAGGACAGCACGCAGATGAAATGGATCCACTAACAGCCCTTTCCATACCAAAGTACTTCACACACAGGGAGTAGTTGCCAGAGGAACACAGGAGTCTAAAGGTTGAAGATAGAGTGGTGCCTGGCCCCAGACAGTCCTGGGGATGATACACTGGGATTACAATGTAATCCGTGCTGAGACTGTGAGCCACTGAAGGCTTTCTAGTGCAGGAGAGATGCGGGCACTGGGTCTGAGGCAAATGATACGTATTGCTGACCTAATTTGTGTAAGCTGGAGGGGTCGCAGGGTGGACCAAGGAACACTAAGGAGGAGGCTGTTGCAGTAGTGTATCATGGAGAGAACCAGAGCATGGGTAACATTGCATCTCTCTGGGAAGGTGTGGAAGGGTACAGTTACTTTTAGAAGCAAGAGCTGAAAGTGGCACTTCTCGATAATGTCCTGAATATGAGGGATGAAGGAAAGTGGGGAGCTGAAGATGACTCCAAGATTCCTGGCTTCGGATGGCAGAGAGGCAGTCAGGGTGAATGAAGGTGCAAGTGTGTCAGTAGGAACTTTGCTGACGAGTTGTGCGTTGTCAGCATAGCACCGGAATTTGTGGGAGAATGAGGCAATGAAGCATTGCAACAGGGAAATGTATATGTTAAAGACGCATGGCAACAGAATGGAGACCTGCAGGATGCCACAGGTGGAGGATAAAGTAGGGGAGGAGAAAGGGCACAGCATGTTTCTTTAGGAATGGTTGGTTAGGAATGAGCTTATCAAGTCCACTGGCCACTCATGAAGCATTTTAATGAGGATGGAATGGTTCACTGTGTCAAAAGCAGATGATATATCAAGGAGGAGGATTGCGATCAGCCCAGGAGTGAAGTGTACCGCAACAGAGAGAGGGAGAGAGAGTGACACAGAGAGGAAAGCCCAAGGAAATGCCAAATCAAGGAGTACACTCTCTGGCCTGGAGATGGACTATGACATGTTGTACAGCATAGTAGGTGCGGCCATAGAGGAATAGACAAAGGTAGGTAAACACATTGACATGAGAACCACTTCAATAACCATACCGGCATGTTAGAATGCAAAGCACATTTAAGTTAAGTAAGACATGCAGCAAACATGCACACAATGGCTCATGCTCAACATGCAAGACAGTGTTCAAGCTTACCTGCTGACTGCGCCGGCATGGTATCAATCCCGCATCACCTTCATCCGGAGCTGTGTCTCCTATTCAGGTACAGGAGGGACAGTGCCTGGTGGAGGGCATGGGGAGCATGGATGTGAAACGGTTGCAGGGTGTCTCCTCCAGGACAGCAGTCACCGCCAGATCAAAGATTACTGAAACCACATGGGCAAAGACATTAAAACAGGCATAGTGAAGTACAATTGACACAGCACACATGTGCAATGTAACACAGAAATAATATTTACCCTGTGCACTACCATGCAAACTTGCAAGTTGACCTCACTATGCATGTATGCATGCACACCTCTGCAAACATCATGGCCTTGAGATGTTAACAGCACACCTGAAGGAATATAAAGGAAAAAATAATAATAATAAACCAGGAAAGGGAATATCAAAAATACAATGCCAACATCTGGCCTGGGGTGAACAAAAGTATCTAAAAAAAAGAAAAAGAAAGAAAAATTTGAAACAAAAATGGAAAATGTCCATCATGGACCAGGGATGGGGGGAGTCCACCCAGGAGGGGGGAGGGGCTGGGTGCATGTCAACTTTCACATGGGTGGATGTTAATCAAATTAAATAAAAAGATAAACCTCCATGGGCTCACAGACTACATGGCTATGCTGGACTGGGAGGCATGTCTCTGCTGGCACCACCATCCTGGGTTGAATAAGAAGGTTGTGGTGGTGCAGGAGGCTCACCACACAGTGCCCTGGCCTGGTCCTCAGTGGTATTGGCCATGTGTGACACTGATGAATGCACCAGCACACTGGGGAATTGGAGGTCACCATGCATAACGTCACAGTATGCACAGAATTCCTCTGAGATATTCTGCATCAATTGTAGCATTTCCTGTTGGAACAGTCTCCTGGTGGCAGCCGCTTCCTCATGGATTGCAGCTTTCTGGCCCAACAACTTTTGCCTCAGGGTTTCCCTGTGTGTCCGACCCTCTGCAAGCAGGGATGACTGCAGAGGCCTTAGATCTGCCCGTCGGCTCCTGATGTCGGCCCCCAAGCGCAGTCTTTGGGAGTGGTATGTGGACTGTATTACCTGCAGCTGTTGCTGGACCTTTGTTGCTGGTGGGATCATGGACCCTGCCACCCTATCCATGCCCTCAGCCAAGCTATCATGGGCAGCACCCTGTTGTTCACATTACACAACATCTGTTGCTCCCACACTGTCTGGCCAGCTTGCACAGATCCCCCACGTGAGCGGCGCCCACACCTGCCTGACCCAAGGGACCATGGCCCTTGCTGTGATGCCATTGTCTATGGCTAAAGGACTGCAGCCCTCCCTTGGACATCTGCCCCAGGACCAGACACCAATAGATGGGAGCGTGGCCTTGCATTTTTAACGACCACAGACAGCCCTAACACCACTGACTGCCCTTGTGAAGGCATCTGACGCCTTGCAGACTCATGGGCCCCAATTTCTCCAACAATTGGTGCACTCACCTCTGGCAGCATTGAGGACTGCACATCCAGCTCAGCACAAGAGATACTGGATTCCCAAGAGTCAGTATCATATGCCAAAAGACCCAGGATGGTCGGTAGCACCAGTGGATTCTCATGGCCTGCCACACCACGTACTCCACTGGTGGTCTGGACCGGCACAGACCAGGGACGTCATTTAGGTGTCACCAGAGGGCACTACTGCGACCTCTGAGGTCTCCCTTGCAACCTCTGTGTTTGTCAGGAATGGCACTCTGTCAAGAGTGGCACAGGGTACCCATGTAGGGTTTGGATGGCTGTGCTGAGGTAAGGTAGCAGATAAGCACACACAGCAGGAAGTTCTACAAGAAAGAAGAGTAGGAAACAGTAGCTGTGAGCCAAAAGGGGCAAAAGATACAAAGGTACAAACAAACTGGATTCCCTCTTGGGGTGTATGCTGAAATGGGAAAGAGTGTTCCACGAACCTTAGGAAACTCCAGCCTTCTGCACAGATTGCTATAACAGAGGCCCACGCTGTATGCTCATGGCTGGGAACAACAGCAGTGGGTGTTTGTAACACTGAAAACGCGACAAAGGAAGGGGCAGAGGTTGCCTGCCGAAAACCAACAGGCAAGCTCTGTACAAAGGGATTACATAAGGCACATGAGAAGACAAGAACAGAAATATCCAGCGAAAAGAAAGTCAATGAGCAATCTAGCAGAAGGAAATGAAGGAAAGGCAGTTAGACTGAAATAGATAACATAAGGTGGAGTACAGAGGACTCAAGGAAGAGAACAAGGAGCAGCAGTCAGGAAAACAGAAGGCTGCAAAGTAGGAAGCAGGTCTGCAGTCAAGAGTGGCACTAGGTGCAGGCAAACTGTATTGGACTGCGGAGGACTGTAGTAGGCTGGAAGGCAGGGAGTCCAGAAGAACAGGACAGAGAGGGATTAGTAGTAGGCGACAGACAGAGAGCCCAAAAGAATAGGGCCGCTAGGTAGGGAGCCCAGAGGAGCAGGGCTGTAGGCAGCGAAGAGGTGCAGGCTGCAAGGTAGCGAGCCCAGGGAACAAGGGCTTGGAGACAGTAGAAGGATGCAAGCTGCACGGTAGGGAGCCCAGAGGACAAGGGCTGTAGGCAGCCGGAGTGAAGCAGGCTGCAGGGCAGGGAGCCCAGAGGACAAGGGCGGTAGGCAGCCGGAGTGAGGCAGGCTGCAGGGCAGGGAGCCCAGAGGACAAGGATTGTAGGCAGCCAGAGTGAGGCAGGCTGCAAGGCGGGCAGCAGAGGACTAGGATTGTAGGCAGCCGGAGTGAAGCAGGCTGCAGAGCAGAGGACCAGGACGGTAGGCAGCCGGAGTGAGGCAGGCTGCAAGGCGGGCAGCATAGGTCTAGGATTGTAGGCAGCCGGAGTGAAGCAGGCTGCAGAGCAGGGAGCCCAGAGGACCAGGACGGTAGGCAGCTGGAGTGAAGCAGGCTGCAGGGCAGGGAGCCCAGAGGACAAGGATTGTAGGCAGCCAGATAGAGGTAGGCTGCAGGGCAGGGAGCCCGGAAAGGGCACTGGATCAAAACAGGATAATGCAGCAACAGGAACAGCATAAAAAGTAGCGGGTCAAGGCAAACAGGAGTGGGGAGATCTCAAGATGCAAGACACTGTGCTCCTGCAGGCAGCTGCTTATATACAGCCTTGCCCTGTTCTGAGGCAGGCTAATTGACCGCACCTGTAGCAGCACACCTGAAGACAATCTGCCTCCTCCCTCTCTGGTCCTGAGCAGGTGGAAGCAGCACTGGCCGCTAGGGCTTCTGGGGATTGTGGTCCCAATAACGATGAATGAGAATAGCCAGGAATTGAGGACTGCAGCCAGGTGCATTGTGGTAAATGTAGTTAGTTGAATAAAATAAGAAAGAACCAAAGTTGAGCAAATGGAAATAAAATACCAAGGCGTGAAAAGGAGTTGTTCAAGGACTATTAGGAGGATAAATGAGTACCAAGTAGTCCATGATGGTTGCCAATGCGTGCGCCAGCGGCGTGGGCATGACAGTATGCCCCTCTCCATGCCCCTCTCCAGGCCCCCTGAAGACTGACCAACAAGAAGAGCACGTCCAAGGCCTGTCACACCTCGAAAGAGTCGTATACCAAAAAGGCACATCATGAAGCACCAAAAACTGTTTAATGCTGCAAGGTGAGAGTCTTGAAGGGAGGAGACATTACCAATGTTTCGAACCTTTGAGGTATAATTCAGAAAAGACAACCTCTTAGGGACCAAAAACCCAACAGTGCGTTCATGAACTGAGGAACTGTGGAGATGTGCTGCAGACTCCATGGCATATATTGCTTTGAAAGAAGTGGTCTTCCTTAGTACTGGCAATGGTACAGTGCTGAAAGGTGGAACCAGAGATTCAGCTGAATTGGTTGCTCTAGGAAGGTCGTCCAAATAGTCAGAAGCAGCAATGGCAACATGAAGATTTGCGACAGAGACTTCAGGAGTAACAAATGTTGCAGGAACACCATGAGTTGCAGGAAGATCAGGAATGGCAGTAGGAAGTTCAGATGCTCTAACAGCTGGAAGTATAGGTGTCACAGGAGCACCAGCCGACAGGGACGCAACTGAGACTGATGGCGTTGTGACTGGTAGTTTAGGTGCTGCAGAGGCACCAACAGGATCTACCGGAGCTGTAGCCTTAATAGCAGAACTTTTAACGCACTTTGCAACAGGTACTGTCCTTGCAGGCAGAGAGGAAGGGGGTGCTTCGATGGCAGTAGGAGTGATCTGAGATGAGGCATCAGTAGCAGATTCAGGAGTACTAGCAGGGGAGTAGCAGAGATTGGGCTTGCAGATATTGTAACAAGTAGCATGGTGGATGTAGGACCAGGAAAGGGTAGGCCTTCCGAAGGCTGGCCTGCAAAGTCTTGTGTGCCCAAGTTGATACATGGATCTGAGGTATTGACAGTAGGCAAAGTTGGATTCCAGACAGGTACTGGGGATGTTTCAGGATCTGACTCCTGGTCAGGAGTGCCAATGTTCATAGAAGCAGAATACCTCTCAGATCTGGTCACTTCAGTAGAGGCTGTAAGTGGGAGTAAAGGACTGACATCAAGGGCAAGAATGGAACAATCCTTTGACTCAGCGGAATGTCCAGTCAGATGATTACACTTGATCTTTGGTGTAATGGCTGTGTGAGCGATCTGGACCACTGGAGGAGTCAATTTTTCACTATCTGAACGACAGCCTGTGTTACTGTGGCTAGTAAGTGAATGAGAGGTGTCAAGCTTTAACTGGTATGTATATGCCAAGTTCAGGTCTTCCAACTGCTCTGTATAAGTCTGTATCCTCTTCTGTGTTACCAGTACAGGCCTTAATCTGTTAAACTCTAAAGACAGAATGCCGGGTGTTGGACATAGTGTCAGATGGTCTGGTAAATTGTGTCCCTTAGCTAGATTCTTATAATGCAGATAGACAAATTCACCATAGAGGTCTTCGGTTTGTCTTTTAAGGCTTAAGAGTTGTTCTTGTAACAGGTATGTCCCATTAGCCTGTTCTACAGCTTCAGAATCTGGTGCAGCAGAAAATTTGGGTGTTGCAATAGGAAGACTGACCTTAGAGTTATCATGGTTAGTAGTTACTGGGGAAGCATTAAGACAACCGATGGTCAGTATTGGTCTTTTGTACCCAGGACCAGCTGCACTAACCTCAGGATACTGAATGCCTTGTCCGGTTAAATGAGTGTTTACAGCAGTCAGGGGAGGTTGTGTAGCTTGCCAAGCTGATCTTGAGCATATCGCTTTGGCAACAGCGTAATCTGGTTGAGAGTCTGCCACAATGAGTGCAATATCCTTGGCTGTAGCAGTGTTACGAAATTGGTCCTGAGACAGGGTAACCTGAGATAAAGGAATACAAGGTTCGTGTACCGGCTGAATTTCGAATGTAGTGTCAGAAGAAATGCCAGAAACCGCATGAGTGTTTTCCACTGGTTGGGCTAACAAAATCTGCAGGAATTTATTTTCTTGCTGTAGCTCTTCAATAGATAGAGACTGCGGATCATAGTTGCAAATGTCATAGTAGTTACACATGGAAGGGTTAGCGAGCCAGTGAGTGTAGTACTGTGCTTGTAAACCTTTGTTTACTAGGGCGAATCTGTCTTTTAAACTATGGTTTTTGTTTGCAGTCCTTAAGAAAACTTTAGATTTTTGCAGAGGTTTCTTGAACCGAAAAGAAAGCATCTTTGGTCTGTGTGTGCCCTTCCTGCCTATGGAACAAGAATCTTTTTGGTCTTGCATTCTTTCAGGAATGGCACTCTGTCAAGAGTGGCACAGGTTACCCAAGTAGGGTTTGGATGGCTGTGCTGAGGTAAGGTAGCAGATAAGCACACACAGCAGGAAGTTCTACAAGAAAGAAGAGTAGGAAACAGTAGCTGTGAGCCAAAAGGGGCAAAAGATACAAAGGTACAAACAAACTGGATTCCCTCTCGGGGTGTATGCTGAAATGGGAAAGAGTGTTCCACGAACCTTAGCAAACTCCAGCCTTCTGCACAGATTGCTATAACAGAGGCCCACGCTGTATGCTCATGGCTGGGAACAACAGCAGTGGGTGTCTGTAACACTGAAAACGCGACAAAGGAAGGGGCAGAGGTTGCCTGCCGGAAACCAACAGGCAGGCTCTGTACAAAGGGATTACATAAGACACATGAGAAGACAAGAACAGAAATATCCAGCGAAAAGAAAGTCAATGAGCAATCTAGCAGAAGGAAATGAAGGAAAGGCAGTTAGACTGAAATAGATAATCTAAGGTGGAGTACAGAGGACTCAAGGAAGAGAACAAGGAGCAGCAGTCAGGAAAACAGAAGGCTGCAAAGTAGGAAGCAGGTCTGCAGTCAAGAGTGGCACTAGGTGCAGGCAAACTGTATTGGACTGCGGAGGACTGTAGTAGGCTGAAAGGCAGGGAGTCCAGAAGAACAGGACAGAGAGGGATTAGTAGTACGCAACAGACAGAGAGCCCAAAAGAATAGGGCCGCTAGGTAGGGAGCCCAGAGGAGCAGGGCTGTAGGCAGCAAAGAGGTGCAGGCTGCAAGGTAGGGAGCCCAGGGAACAAGGGCTTGGAGACAGTAGAAGGTTGCAAGCTGCACGGTAGGGAGCCCAGAGGACAAGGGCTGTAGGCAGCCGGAGTGAAGCAGGCTGCAGGGCAGGGAGCCCAGAGGACAAGGGCGGTAGGCAGCCGGAGTGAGGCAGGCTGCAAGGCGGGCAGCAGAGGACTAGGATTGTAGGCAGCCGGAGTGAAGCAGGCTGCAGAGCAGGGAGCCCAGAGGACCAGGACGGTAGGCAGCCGGAGTGAGGCAGGCTGCAAGGCGGGCAGCAGAGGTCTAGGATTGTAGGCAGCCGGAGTGAAGCAGGCTGCAGAGCAGGGAGCCCAGAGGACCAGGACGGTAGGCAGCCGGAGTGAGGCAGGCTGCAGGGCAGGGAGCCCAGAGGACAAGGATTGTAGGCAGCTGGAGAGAGGTAGTATGCAGGGCAGGGAGCCCGGAAAGGGCACTGGATCAAAACAGGATAATGCAGTAACAGGAACAGCATAAAAAGTAGCGGGTCAAGGCAAACAGGAGCGGTTAGATCTCAAGATGCAAGACACTGTGCTCCTGCAGGCAGCTGCTTATATACAGGCAGGCTAATTGACAGCACCTGTAGCAGCACACCTGAAGACAATCTGCCTCCTCCCTCTCTGGTCCTGAGCAGGTGGAAGCAGCACTGGCCGCTAGGGCTTCTGGGGATTGTGGTCCCAATAACGATGAATGAGAATAGCCAGGAATTGAGGACTGCCAGGTGCATTGTGGTAAATGTAGTTAGTTGAATAAAATAAGAAAGAACCAAAGTTGAGCAAATGGAAATAAAATACCAAGGCGTGAAAAGGAGTTGTTCAAGGACTATTAGGAGGATAAATGAGTACCAAGTAGTCCATGATGGTTGCTAATGCGTGCGCCAGCGACGCGGGCATGGCAGTGGTCTCCGTTTACTTTTTTTGTAATGCAAGCTCCTGGGCTGTGGCCAGCACCATGTGGCTCTTTACTTCTGGTGTGGCTGGCTTTCTTGTTCAGGCCCCTTAAAAAAATAAGAAAAATAAGAACAGGAGTGCCACAAGTCTAACACTTTCAGCACTGACCCTAATAAGAAAGAATAGGAATACCAAATAATGTGTCTTTCTGGAATTCTATACAATAATTGCTAGACTCACTTCAGGGGGTGAGTCACTGATTTAGTCTGTTCTTAAAAATCTCAACTCAGCCTTTCATCCTTCTGAGGTCGATAAATGAGTACCAACACAGGTTGGGTGATATTGGGTGTATATGTTTTCTATAAAAAGTGCTTAAGCGTAAATTCTATATAATAACACACCATTTCGTCATGGACGTCTGCTTGCATTCACAGTAATTTGGTAATATGGGCCTATACACACTGATCTTAATGATACATATGTCCATCCATTCTTGTATGCAATGTACATCACATTGTAGTGATATCGTAACCATATTTTTCATAGTGTACAATGCTATGTGGTGCCACTCCCCGTTTTGTCAACGGGTGAAAGGTCGTGTTGCATCGCTTCCTGCGAGATCACTTTGGGGTGGGGTCAAATGACATCACTTCCTGTGATGTCATCACGGGTCAAGGGTTGTGTGATGTCACTTCCGCTACCCCTGGCATTTTGGTGAAATGTAGTCCCTGGCAGAGACTCTTCTTCCTCCTCTTCCTCCTCCTCTGCATCTGGTGCCTCCTCACCTGCACAAGAACAGAAAAATACATGAGCAGTCACCTGAAACGTGTCTACAGTAAAACATGTGTATCACATTGCTGTCATTCAACAAAATGCAGGACATGTCACCGTGAGAGAAACAGCAGACAGACACTATGTACAAGAAACCATCTGATCATGGCACATGCAGATCATGGCAACAACATTCCATGCTCAGGCCCATGCAGCCAATGGACACATTGCCAACAAACATGGTACTTAGCAAACACATCATGGCACATGGCACTTCAAACTATTGAATAATACCAGTGAAATGGGCATGGTCATGTGGCTGTGTGACAGGCTATTGTGTGACATGTGAACAGGTAGACACACATATTACCATCCAAGTACGCACCCATCACATGCAACACCAGTGTTGAACTGGCACAGGGACTGCACACAATGGTAACATGCCCTAAGGGTGGAAAAAAGGAAACAGTCCCAGTTGAAGTATGACTGTAAGAGTGAGATCTAGTCAAGGTCTGTGAAGTGGACAGAGTATTAAATGCAGATGGAGATAGGAAGAAGATACAGTGACCCACAAAAGGGACAGGGGCTTGGACCCAAGGAGTGTGTGGTGAGTGTGGGAGGGTAACAGGGAAGAGGCCTCACAACAAATTAACTCTGGAGCCATTGCCATAGTGGCAGCAGGGATGTGCACAGTCTAGAAATATGCACTCACTCAAGGCATGTTGGTAGTCTGCTTTGAAGTTCTATGTAGCATTGAAGCACCTACGTATATGTGTGAATAGAGAATGTACACCCTGCAATGCATGAAGAACATGATTCTGCCCTGCTTTATACACAAGAACATGTCTAGCAGGGCAGAATCACTGACATCGCTGATGCAACCAACAAGATGGCACATTGTGGTAGCATGTTGCAGATGCTGGGTGGGTATGCTAGTGGGAGATGAGTACTGTCACAAGGCCATGTGCAACTGGTGTACAACACATGGGTTGTATCCACTCTTGAGTACACTGGACAGCAGTACCATGACATGGTTCACCCATGGCAGTCATTCAAATGCAGGCAGAAGAGCAACACAATCATACATCGTTGTTATCTTTCATTACACGTACTCAGGATGCACAATCTTGGTCACTCACTAAACGTGCCCTCATAATTTGGTAGGCTTCCCACACCTTGCACCAGCTCCGGTAGAATGAATTGGCTCATAGCCTCTTCATGCTGGGTGAGCTCCTCCTCCTCTGGCAACCCCTCTCCAGTTGCCATAGCGGAGGCGATCTTGGACTTGGTGCGACGGGTGAGGTCATTCCAGCACTGCATGACCTGAGCAGCAGTGCACTTCTCATACTCTAAGGCATTTATCTCATCCGTGACATGCTGCCAATGCACCATACGCTGAGCAGGTGTGTGCTCACTGGTTGCAGGCACATGTCATGGTGGTGCTCAGTCACACAGTCCATGAGGATCTGAAGTTCTTCATTATCAAAGTTCTTCTTCCTCAATGTGTCAGTGTCCTGTGCCATGCCATGGGTTTGAGCATGTTCCTGCTGCTTCTTGGCACTGTTAAGCGACTTCAATTCAGCAATCCCACTAAGTCAGTGCCTCGTTTGGGACACCCAAGGGGAGCCCTTATTTATATATTTTTATGACAAGTTATACTCTGGATGATAAACCCTTATATAACGCCCCTCTCTTAGCATCCCCCGACCCCACTGAGCCAAGAAGTAGGTTTGTTTTGCAAATTAAAAAGGTTTATTTGAAAAATTAAACAATAGATATATATCACACTTTTATAATAAAAAATAATATTTGATATCACACTTAGACATATGACAGTGAGTGATCAACAATGGATGATGTTATACTAGCACACTGGTTTAATTACTTAGGAGTAGTATAGAGGATAAGGTAGCTGAGAATGCTTTATATGGTACAAGGAAATGCAAGGTGGAAAGGAAGCAACACAGGAATAAACTTGATATGATTTCAGCAAAACATAATATAATCACTTTTGCCCTTTTGGCAATTCACCCCCCCTCTATGCAATGTATGGAGGTGGAAGTAACACACACAGTCTTCAGGAATACAATCACAGTACAATACAAATTCAGTTCCCCCCTAGCAAGTTTAGAGAAACAGGGATGATTTTAAACACAGGCAAAGTACTTTAAAGGTGGTATGCAAAGAAGGGAAAATATGCTTAAAATGCTTTTAATTCCCTCTAGAGGTTCAGGGTGGGTTATAGCTACTTTACATTAGTTCAGGATCACTTTAGCAATGCTCCATGGATGATTGTCAGGTTGCAAACGAATTTCAGCAAAGGAAAGCAAGAAGCTGCTATTTGACAAGTGAAGAAATTTTAGCCAAATCGCAAATCGCTGCACTTTTTCCGATTACGGAAAACTATAGTGAATAGTCGGTTTTGGGTCCGTTGGAATCTTAGCTTTAAAATGAAAGTTAAATCTTGCTTCTAGCACAAACGGTTCAAGAGATATGGACGATTTCGTGAAGGTAGATTCTCAAAATAAAAGTGAAGCTCAGAATGACAGATGACAGTTTGCAGCTTTGAATAAACAGGAGGGACACGATTTCTATGATGCAGTTCTCAATAGTTTAAAATAGTTTGAATTAGATTATTTTAAACTAAGAGATTGGTTTTGCACGGTTCTGGCTGAGTACTCACACTATATTTTGGACAGGAATGCGACTTCGTCACGGATCGGGTCAGGATTGGCTGCGGTTCTCTCGCCACTTGGTACTGGTTCTGCGCACAGCGATCTGGGTCAGCTCTCAGCAATCTGGTCTGGCTCTGGTCTCTCTGGATCTCTGGTCTCTCAGGATACAGCACTGCTTTCTGGGTCTTTCTGGCACAGGGTTCTAGGCCAGAATCCGACAGCTCAGCCCGGCTGTTTGAATAATTTGCAAATGATTTTGAGACCTGCTGAAAAAGGATTCAGCTTGTGGATTCAGGCCTCTCTGCTACAAGTTCTGGAGTCTGGATTCAAAGTTCTGGTCTCTGGAGATTGATGGATTTGAAGTATGGAGTCTCCCGGCAAAGCGTCCCGCAAGAAAGTGGAAAGTGAATGTCCCTGTCTGGCTTCCAGTGGCTCTTTTTATGTCTTTAGAAAATGGGTGTGGATGCTAACTTTCTTTGCCCAACCCACTCACGATTTGATAGGTCAAGGATTTCTCTTTGACCTGAATTGAGAAGGGAGCAGTGAGTCAGAGTGAGTCATCTTTATGGCATACAGAAAGAACACTCCCCTTTGCTTTTACCTTAGAAAATCATTTTCATAACTAAACACATTTCCCAGATACACAAGTGGTTGACATTACATGTACAGATTGCAGATGACTTAAGGTACATTCTTGTTCAACTCTGATCTTCCTAAGAGCTTGCATTAAAAAATGACAACTTATTTTAGTTTTTAGTTGGTTTACCAATATCGGATGTTTACCAAAAATGGCACAAATGTACACCGCCTTTCTACACATATTCCAGTAAATTTCCATGTCTCTAGCTTAAACCCAGTGTCTGCAACATGAATAAATTGTGGGGTTCGGTCCCAGAACATCGTACGGAACTGAGTTTAGACTCAAATTGTAGGTACATTTTCCATTTTAAGGATCTCCAAATTGTACATTCCTGTCATCTAGTTACAATTAGTTATCAGTGTTTTTATAAAACATATATTTGCCTTCAATTCAATTCACAAAAAGTGTCTGGCCCGCACCTAGGAACTGGGTGAGTCAGGGATCACATGTCTCTTCTTCTAGGCAGAGCTCTGTTTACAGTCCACACCCAAAATGAACATACCCCATTCAATTGAAAGGGTCTATTGTCTCTCTCCTCCAGGCTGAAGGGGAAACCCCCTCCCTCCCAATCAACAGGGCCATGTGATATCCTGCCTCCTGGTGTGGGTCTCTGGGGTGTTAAGAGTTCTCAGGAAAGGCAACCCCTTTGAACTTTTAATTGAATCAGACTGCCTCCTGGGAACAAACCTTTGAAGTCCCAGCTAGCTCAGGATGCTGTTTTGCTTCTGCAATACAGGTCCCCAGTCAGAGTTTAGACCGCTAGCACCGGTTTGTGGAAAGTGCCGGTACTCCACCTATTTTTGGGGTCTGTCTTGAATTAATACATTTCCAAAAGAAAGGATTTTACTTGATAGTATATGATCCTTGCTTGACATGGCATTGATGTGGATCTGTAGTAGAGTAAAGTAAAACACTCAACCATAGTTGGATTTTTGTTTGGTGGTTCCGGGCCCATGATCTTCGCAATTTTTGACATTAATAAAAATGGGTTTTGAACAGAACCATCTTTCTTTGCACTGGTGGGTGGCAGGTCAGGGGACCATTTTGTTGTGTGCAAAACTGCACGGTTCTCCAGGATTCTGGCGCAAATGTGGGCTTTTCCGCCCTCTTGGATTTCCTAAGCTCACAGCACCAATTGTTGCAGCATAATAGTCCAAACGTGGGTCAGGACACCCAACAGCACGTGGTGTTGATGTTGACCCTGTGTGGCTCGGACCACTCTAGCCCCCACATGCAGGACCACCAGTGGCCTGGGGCATGGCATTACCCATTGGGGTCTGGCAAGCTGCTTTAGCTGCACGTCCCTTACCCTTTGGTGCTGGGACAGCTGCTTTAGCTGCATGACCCTTACCCTTTGGGCCTGGGATAGCAGCTTCCACTGCACATCCCTGGACTCTAGGGCCTGGCATAGCAGCTTCCGCTGCATGACCCTTACTCTTTGGGCCTTGGACAGCAGCTTCCACTGCACGTCCCTGGGCCTTTGCGCCTGGGACAGCAGCCTCCACTGCATGTCCCTGGACCCTTGGGCCTGGGACAGTAACTTCCACTGCACATCCCTGGACCCTTGGGCCTGGGACAGCAGCTCCCACTGCACGTCCCTTGAACCAATGCACAGGCACCCAAAAAAAATGAACATTTTGTACATGAGACCTCCTAGATAGCTTCCATAAAAAGAAAAAGTGTTACGCGATAAGCAGTGGCACACAGCAACACAAAATAATGCACAGGGGCACCCTGAGTAGGAAAAATGCATATGTGACTCACCGTTAGTCACTGAAAAAACAAATGTAGGCACGCGTATGCGCAGAGGCAAATTCCCCACCAAAATACGGTCCCTGAAGTGAAAAAATTCCACGGCATCCCAAAAATCTCAGTATTCCACTCGTCCGTCTACTCCCATTCGCACGTACGATCAGAGTTGTTTCTACGCCTACTTATGTATACCTGATTCTGGCTTGCTCAACGCCAGCATGCAACGCAGTTCATGTAAGTTTTGAGCTGCGGGCCTTTCCTCTGATTTTATGTGTCCATGTTATTTTGTTACGTGCAAAGTCCCATCACTCTGTTTCCGACTAACCACGCATTAATAAAAGGACGACCCACGCTCCTGCCTCTGAGCAATTTAACCTGCCTCCTACTGCCTGAGCTGCCTCCTACCTAGCCATCTGCTGCTTCCTGCCCAGTGTTTGTGCCTGAGGCCCACCTGCACTGCTGTCTAGCTATTGTCAGTGCTTCTGTCCTTGGCCCTGTGACCACCTCAGCTGCTTCACCGGACTCCCACCGTGCCATACCAACGCCACCACTCCACAACCAATCACTGGGACCAATTTGCCCACCCACAGCTGCCTCGGGGGTTGCCATGTCTGCACCACCATCTTCAGACCAGAACATCAACCTCATTGCAGCGAGGGAGAGGGCTGTCAACTTCACTGCCAGGGAAGTTGACATCCTTGTGGAGAAGGACCTGGAGAATCATAATGCCCAGTTCGACATAGTGATGCAACGTGACAAGGAAGGACATCAGCAGATCCGGGATGGGATAATGGATGCCATCAACGTCGAAGAGGTGGCATCCCGGACCTTCAAGACTGTGTATAACCGCTGGGAGGATCTGAAATCCAGGACTCACAGCAAGGCACTGTGCTTCATCCAGGCTGGTACAGCCACAGAGGTGAGGCGTGCAAACAGGTGCCGGCTGTCGATTACCAACATGCGGGTCCTGGAGAAGTTTTACCCGGCACTGCACACCCAGGTCTGCGAGGTGCGTCAATGTCTGGAGTCGACTGGTGAGTATCTATGTCTTGCGATACTGTACAGTGCATGTGCATGTTGCTGCACATCGTCAGTGAGCCCCATAGGCTTGCGACAAGTATGCCTCTGAGACGGATGTCTGCGTGCATGCCCCAGACATTGCTCTCCATGTGCGCATTAGACCATATGTATTTTGAACAAAATATCACTTGCGTTGTGTGTTGGACTGCTGCCTTTCAGAGCGTAGACACGTATTGTTACTTGTGTCTAAGATGTGCCCATTTGACAAGTGGGACAGTTGAGATAGTGTTGCCCACGTCATGTGCAGGTATGATGTTCATGTGTATGTGCCAAAGATGGGAATGTGTGACTGGCCATCACTCACGCCTGAATGCAACACATGCTTTTGGATTTCTGACGTAGTCATGTAGAGGTATTACAGTTAACGGGACTCTGATGTGATTGCTCCTTACACTGCTTGTGGCCTTTTTGTTGATGTGTGTGCATGACATGTGTATGTGCCCAGGATGCATGTGTGTGTAGCATACACAATTGCTTGGTCATGAGAGTGTCTCATAGCCTGATGTGAATGTCAGGAGTGATGGGCATGGATGTATCTGCATGGATGTGGATTGCATGTCCATGTGTGTGGGGGTGTAGGATGATGGTTGTTCCCTTGACTAGTCATGTTCATGTGAAAGTTGTTATTGACACGGACACATTGTTGCAGTACACTGATGTTTCTGTTCTGTGTCTCCTTTTCCACAGTTGCATCTGATGAAGAGGGCGGAAGTAGTGCTGTTGAGCATGGCAGAAGGGATGCCTCTACCAGGCAGAGGCGCAAGCCACGCCCCCATGAGAGCACTTCTTCAGGCAGCGAGGTGGCTGTGGCCACTCGGGTACCATCGGGCAATGCTGCTGGGGTAGTTTCTAGAAGTAGCAGGTGGGAGTGGTCTCCTCAGCAGCGGGGGAGACAGGTGATGCCACGCAGTGGCCATCCATTGCTGAAGATGCCCCAGAGTCATCCAGGTTGGCGGAGGGAGGGGGAGGAGGTGGCTGTTGAAGCATAGCCCATGGGGTCAGTTGGGGGTATTGAGGTGGGCATGCGTGCTGCAGTCCTGCCCCTAGGCCAGCAGATTAAGCTGTATGTGCCTGTTGGGATGCCTCCACCCAGACCCAGACACTTGTGCCGGCTGTGTCCACCCAGACCGTCACCCCATTACCATCTGCTGTTGCCATCCAGGACTATGTGCTACCCCTGCAGGCCGAGTTGGTGAGGCGTACAGCCGTCATCCGTGATGGTGTGTAGGCTACATGTAGTCTGCTTGCCCATCATCACGATGAGGTATGCCACCTCTTGAGCTGGCTTGCAACATGCCTGCTCTGGTTTGTGCTGCATTGGCTGTTCACTAATGCAACCTTCCTCCTCTGTGCATCAGTCGCCCTCCGTGTGCCTTCCAGCCCAGATACCACCAGTGCCTCCTGTGCACCAGTCCCACCACATTTTCCAGTCTGGTGAACAAACATCCCTGCCCGAGTTGGGAGTCGAAAGTCAATCAGCTGAGGTGGTCACTGTGCCTACTACGGCACTGACAGGGTAACCGGAAATGGAGAGACAGCAGGCATCCAGAAGCAGGGCATGGGCCGTATGCCCCTGGGTATCATCATCAGCCTGGATGGCATACACACAAAGTAGGCACGGGGCACTGTGTCAGCAGCAGGCATTAAGGAGGAGCCTACATTTCTCAGGGCACAACATTGAAAGGGGGTAGATGTTCAATGTGAGGCGAGAGGAACTCATGGACCTCAGGGAAAGGATGTCTTCTGTGTTCCGGCGATATGGGCATCAAAACGGAGCAGAGAGTCAGCAAGATCAGGTAGCAAGGATTGTGTTGGGCCGGGCTAGGATTGCGCTGCATCGGGCGAGGATGTGGGCTGCCACCCTGGAGGCCACTTGCAGGGAAGCCAAAGTGATGGAGACACAATGCTGGAGACCCTGCCAGCACTCCAGGCAAGAACGGAGGCCCACCGGGGGAACGAGGACGTGTTGCAGAACTCAGCCCTGAACGAAAATGGGGATGAGGAGATGGACTAGCCTGCTGCCTGTGTAAATAGTTATTTAGGTGTAGGTTTCCTTTCTTTCTTTATTATTTTCCCCAGACTTTTCTGACATTCCTTCCCTGTTTTTACTGTATATAGTTCTTTAAGCTCAAATTTATTTTCATATTTTACCAGTACATTTGAAAAAAATGTCTGTAGCTATTTATTCTATATATATAATTGTGTTCGTAAAATTCTACGCTTTGTGCAATTCACTTGTGTGTCGGCCTGTTTGTTAGTTCTATTTTGAGCCAGTGCATCTCTCTATTGCAAGTCACGTGTCTTGTTGCGTGCATGCTTGACTATTGTTGTAGCTGGGCTGGTTGCAGATGGCAGGATGCACATGTGCCTGACGTGTGGTGGTGTGTCAATCAGATGAATGGGTGTACACTGTATATTTGTATTTGCATTGACCTGTGCTGCATCACCCTGTGTTTGGCATCACTGTGGTTGGGGTGGAGGGAGGTGGGCTCACTGTGGGAGTGTTCCATGGTCATGTTCATGGCACATTACTTTGTTATTGCTTTGTAAAACAGATGTCGTGCATACACCTTCACCAGCATGTGCAGTCACAAAATTCCTTCTCTCATGTTTTGGTCAACTTCTACTACTGGAATGCAGTAGTGGTACATATTTGATATTCCAGAGTGGATGCACAATTCATCAGTCTCTGTGAGTCATGCTCTCTCTGATTGCATGGACAGGTCATGTGATATTTCTCTGACAGGTATTTTGCCACCCAGCCCACTCATGCTCAGGCTGTGACATGCCTGGCCATTGTTTGTGGATCTTTCTACACGTTTTTGTATGTTTGCCTCTGTCGTGGGCACACATTCTGTCACTGTGCTTTGATGCCATGGGAATGTGGCATGGGCAGCATGCACATGTTTTTGCACTCACTTGTCACGTGTGTATTTTTGGGGATGATTAGGCCCTGGAAGGGTGTGTGACCAGATGCTCCACTCATGGATGGACCTCCGGTGATTGCAGTTGTTTGGATTTGCAGGATACATGTTCATGTTGCAATTCATGGTGCTGTCACACCGGAGCGTTCAGGTGAGCAAAAGACATTCATTGCAGTGGTGATGTGTCAGACAGCCAGGGTATTGCCTGTGGGGGATGTCCCTTCCAGAGGGGCCTACCTGTGGGGTGTGTCGCAGGTGAGGGTGCTGGGGGTTGTGTCCCATCTGGAGGGTTCTGTCTGTGGGGGGTGTCCTGTCTAGAGGGGACTGCCTGTGGGGGTTGTCCCATCTGGAGGGGGCTGCTTGTGAGGGGTGTCCCTTCTGGAGGGGACTGCCTGTGGGGTCTGTCACAGGTGAGGGTGCTGGGGGGTTGTGTCCCATCTGGAGGGATCTGCCTGTGGGGGGTGTCCCGTCTAGAGGGGGCTGCCTGTGGGGGGTGTCCCTTCTGGAGGGGGCTGCTTGTGAGGGGTGTCCCTTCTGGAGGGGACTGCCTACGGGGGGTGTCACAGGTGAGGAGGGTTGGGCGGTGGTGTCCTGTCTGGAGGGGGCTGCCTGTGGGGGGTGTCCCTTCTGGAGGGGGCTGCATGTGGGGGGTGTCACAGCTGAGGGGAGCTGGGGGGTGTCTCAACTGGTGGGGGCTGCATATGGGAGGTGTCCTTTCTGGAGGGGGCTGCATGTGGGGGTGTCGCAGGTGAGGAGAGTTGGTATCGCATCTGGAGGGGGCTGCGTATGTGGGGTGTTACAGGTGAGGTGTCACGGCTCCAAATTCCAAGTGCAGGAGTGGCACGAACCCCCACTGCGGTCTGGGCACCTGCAAGATAAGCTTACACAGGCCGCCGAGACGCCAGCAGGGAAAGAGGGTTAGGGTCTTGTTGGTTGGATGGGTCTCTAACAGAGGGTAACCGGAGTGAGTGTTAGGAGAGGGTAAGTGGACAGGCAAGGGAATACATGGGAACAAAAAACAATAACATATACACTATCGTCTCAACATACATACTGTGTTCTACAATAACTTTTGATACAAAAGGCACTTAGCTCTGTGGTTGAGTGCTGGCCTCCTGCCTGTGCACTCTCAGGTCCGGAGCTCGGAGCAGTTCAAATGCTGCAAGAGAGTTTTAGTATTAGTGACCTTTGTTTACTCACATAGGTATAATACATCTCACACACATACCACAGTGAGGGATGCCACCTCAGGGTTTAGTTATTCCTGACACATGCACATTACACATTGGAGATACAGTGCTGGCACATGCACGCATCTGCTCACAGAGCTCAATAGTACCCAACTATAGCGAGTGGTTCAGAACATGTGGTCCAAGTTTGCCGCACGTGGCTTAAAAGGAGTAAGATCCGTAGTGCCGCCAAAGTTTTGCTGCACGTGGCCCAATATCTAAACACTACGTTCTGCCAAAGTTTGCTGCACGTGGCTGAAGACATGTTTGGTAAATAAACGCTGCGCGCGTTAGTCGTAATGGGTCATGGTAGCCGTAATCGGCGTTGGTTAAATGCTATGGAGCGCTGATAGGCACTTACCTTTTGCCCCTAGCAGGGGATGTAATATGGCTGGGCGGTGTCCCCTGCGCAAGCCCCTCAACAGATTTGAAGTTCCAATGCTTCTCTGCTTGTTCCGCGCTCTCCCCGCATAGCTGCACTTCTAATTCCCATGTAGGGGTTGATCGCTCGTTCGCTATGGCTTTGCTGCACTTATCTGTTTTATGCGAGGGGCTGGAATGCTGGTTCCTTGGGACATGGCGCCTCGCGTGATCCCCGTCGGCAGGAGCTCTGAAGAATGCGTCTGTTCTGGTTGGGAGCTTAAGCACAAGACCTGTGCCTTTGTTCTGCGCGCATGCGCGTGTGCGAGCCCCTCCCAACTTGGGAGTGGAAAAGTAATTCCCGGGCTGGAGGCTGCTGGGAATTGTGGTCCGGCGAGCCTTCTGCCTGCAAAAGGGACAGAGAAGTCTCCTATAAGGCTGCAGGCTAATCCTTTTGGTTTGTTTTGTTTTGTGTCTTCGCCCTGGACCCCTCACTAAGCCCTGACTCCCTCTTACAACCCCCTGCACCCTGACAGTACTCCCCCCGCACAGAAGGGCTCAGGTTTGGGTTTCTCAGGATAATTTCTGTGGAATTGTCTCACCAATCTAGGAGCATGCACATTGTGTGCAGGCTTCCAGGAACGTTCCTCGGGACCATACCCAACCCAGTCTACCAAATAGTACAGCCCATCTGGGCGACGCTGTGCGTTCAGAATCCCCTGGACCTCATATTCGGGATGCCCTTGAAGTATAACAGGCGGTCGTTTATCAGTGCGGATGGATGGCCGGGCTGGCTTCAATAAGGACACATGGAAAGTGGGATGGATTTTCATTTGTGGGGGTAATGCCAGCCTCACTGCCACCGGGTTGATCACATTCGTATTATCAAAGGGACCTAAAAACCTTGGTTGTAATTTACAAGGTCCCGATAATTTAATATTTCGGGTTGACAACCAGACCCTGTCGCCCTGTTGGTACTAGGAACTTGCACTTCTTCTTTTGTCTGCATAATGCTTATATGATGTTTTCGCGGTGTCCAGATTTGCCTTAATATCCTTCCAGACCTGCTGCGCATAAACCTGATGCCCCAATAGAGTGGGTAGATTTGTAGAATGATCACTAGATCTTGTGGGCAATACTCGAGGATGGTATCCATAAGCACCAAAGAAGGGTGTATGCTTGGTCGAGCTATGCACGGTGTTGTATGCTATTTCTGCCAACCAGACATACTGGACCCATGACACTTCAGTATTGGCTGCGTAACAGTGTAGGTACTGTTCCAGACCTTGATTCACCCGTTTGGTTGGGCCATCCGTTTCCGGTGATAACCGGATGATAGGCTGACCTCCATCCCGATTAATTGACAAAACACTCGCCAAAATCGTGAGGTGAATTGAGGGCCTCTGTCCGTGATGACATGTGTGGGCAGACCGTGTAGGCGAACCACATGATGTAGGAATAAGTCTGCCAGCTCACATGCGATGGGAACTCCAATACACAGAATTAAATGACTAATCTTGGTGAGGGAGTCTACAACCACCAGGATTGAGGTGTACTTTTGCACTGGTGGCAAATCCACAATCAAGTCCATTGTGATTGTATGCCATGGAGCTGGTGGAGATGGCAACGGTTGGAGTAAACCTACCGGTTTCTGGTGACTAGCTTTTTGTCTGCTGCAAGTGCTGCATTTCGTTACATAAACCCGCACATCACGAAGTAACGTGGGCCACCAAAAATGTCTGGTTATGTTCTGCTGGGTTTTAGCAATACCGCGATGTCCGGCTAATGTAGTGTCATGACACCAATGTATCACTTCCTTTCTGAGTGCTGACGTAGGTAAATATAAGGCCTTGGCGTAATATGGGACACCGTCTACCAATGTATGTTGTGGGCCTCTTGAGCACCACTGCTGCAATTCCTGAGCAGACATGGCCTTTAACACGTCGTCAAAGATGTTAGGTCTACCCACTAGCCCAACTATCTGGGTGGGCGGAATTATTGGACGAGTCTCGCCTAAGCTATTGCCCTCTGGCTCCAAATATTGAGACAAGATATCGGCCTTCATATTATTTTCTCCTGGGCGATATGTAATTAGAAAGTCAAAACTCGAGAGAAACATTGCCCAGCGTAATTGGCGGGGGCTCAGTGTCTTTGCGGTTTTAATGAATTGTAAGTTCCGATGGTCAGTCACAACAGTGATCTTATGGCGGGTTCCCATCAGGTAATGTTGCCATTCGTCGAATGCTGCCTTTACTGCCAATAATTCTCGGTCGGCTATGGTGTAATTGATCTCTGCCGGTAGCAATTTTCTGCAGTAGTATGCCACAGGGTGCAGTAACCCTGTCTTGGGGTCTCGTTGGGATAAGACCGCTCCTAAGGCATAGCTCGAGGCGTTGCTTTCAACTAAGAACGGCTGGCTGAGGTCAGGGTGTCATAGTACCGGTTCAGATGTAAAAGCTGATTTCAACCTCTGAAAACCTTGTTCGGCGGCTTTATCCCATACAAACGTCTTCCCTTTCTTGAGCAACGTTGTGATGGGCGTCACCAATTCAGAGAAGTTCCTAAAAAATTGCCGGTAAAAATTGGCGAAACCTAAAAAGGATTGTACTTCCTTCACGGATGTAGGAGCCGGCCAGTCGACCACTGCTCGTACCTTTTTCTGGTCCATCTGCACCCCGGATGGAGTCAAGAAGTATCCCAGGAATTTTACCGTGGTACGGTGAAATTCGCATTTTTCAAGCTTAGCGAATAGATGGTGTTCCGAAGTCGCTGTAATACGGCCCTAACATGTTCAACGTGTTCCTGCATGCTGGTGGAATATATCAAGATATCATCGATATAAACCACAGCGAAGACATCCAGGTACTCCCGTAACACCTCATCCAGGAAGTGTTGAAACGCTGCTGGGGCATTACACAACCCAAAAGACATCACCTGGTACTCGTACAGGCCAAATTTGGTTCTGAATGCGGTCTTCCATTCATCCCCAGCCCACACTCACACCAGGTGATAAGCCCCCCGAAGATCTAATTTTGTGTACACTGTTGCGTTTCGTACATGTTCTCAAGTCACCCGTCTTCTTGGGCACGAAAAACAGCAGCGACGAGACAGGTGAGTTGAAATGTCGAATAAAACAGCTTTTCAAATTGGTATCGATATATATTCTTTCAGATGTTCTGTTTCTGCCTCCGTTAGGGCGTACACACAACTACAAGGTAGTACCGCCCAGGGTTCTAAGTCTATACGACAATCATAAGGCCGGTGGGGTGGCAGAGTCTCAGCCGATTTTTTACTGAATACATCTTTGAACCCTTGGTATTCTGGTGGCAAGTAACTGAGATCTGATGTCTCTATAGCGGCAACAGTAGGCTCCTGAGCTGAGGGCAAAGATTGAACCACAGTAGTGCAATGTGAATGACAGTATGGAGAGGACATGAATACCGTACCCCTGGACCAATCCACCAGGAGGTTATGTTTTGTGAACCAAGGTAGCCCCAGGATAACACCAAACTGTGGTGCTGCTATCAGATCAAATTGGATTGTTTCTCTGTGATTTTGTTGACTACAAAGTGTCAAGGGTTGAGTGCAATGTGTTATGGGACCCAAACTCAAAGCAGTCCCATCCACCGCACTTACCGGTTCTGGTGCCCTTTTCCTACACAAGGGCACTCCCAACTTAGCCGCATATGAAACGTCCATAAAGTTACCCGTGGCACTGGTCTCTAAGAATAAATCCACCTTAACCTCACGCCCCTGAAATTGCAAGACTCCTGACAGAGTGATGTGGGGGGCATAATTCACAAACTCTGAGACTGGAGTAACTTCTTTCTCAGGGCTCGGCTGTAGTACCCCTACGACCGCCGAGCCGAGGTGTTTCCCTGCGCTTCAGGTTTCGTAGGGCAGTCTTTGACAAAATGTCCTGTGGTCCCACAGTACAAATATAGACCCTCCTTACGCCGTCGTTCTTTCTCGTCCTTAGTGAGTGGACCCCGGACTGATCCAATTAGCATCGGCTCATCCCCACCTGATTTCTCTGGAGCCCGAGTCAAATGGGTATGGTCTAACCTGGCTATTGGACGAGGGTCCCCCCGTTTTCTATCTCCCCGTCGTTCCGCTTGACGATAATCTAGACGCAATGCTAGGTCAATCATTGCTGGACAGTCTCGGGGTTGAGGGTCGACCTGTGCAATCAGGTCCTTTAGATTGTCACGAAGACCCTGATAAAAGAGTGTCATCCTTTTATCTTGGGGCCACTATGTCTCCGCCACCAGTCTGTTGAATTGAGTTACATATATGACTAGCTCCTAATTACTTGACGTAAGGTAAATAACACCCTATCTTTGCACATAGCGGCAGCTTGACGATTAAAGATCTTACCAAACTCGGTTTGGAATTCGTCCCAGCTATACAGAACTGCGTCATCCCTTTGCACTAAAGGGTTCGCCCAAGCCACTGCATCTCCTGTAAGGTAGGAGATGATAAGGCCGTCCTAGCGTGGGTTGAACGGAATGCTGAAGGTTTGGTAAGGAAATGAAGCTGGCATTGAGTCAGGAAGGTTTGGTATTTCTTTGGATCACCAGAGTATCTTTCTGGGGGACCTAAGGGGACTATGGGCTCTGGGGTAACACTTACTTGTACAGGAGTGGGCACAGTAGCACCTCCCGGAAGGGGAGCGTTTGGGCTGCTAAAGAACGTACTTGGGCGGTCAGGGTAGCATATTCCTGTCTGGTGGCAGTGAGCTCGGCTTGTAGGTCCTGCAGGACCTTGGTTAATTCCTCCATAGTCTAGCTGGGTCGTGCCACTCAGGCACCTGTCACACTTGGGCTTGTGCTTCTGTCACGGCTCCAAATTCCAGGTGCAGGAGTGGCGTGAACCAACCACCCCCACTGCGGTCTGGGCACCTACAAGACAAGCTTACACAGGCCAACGAGCCCCAGCAGGGAAAGAGGGTTAGGGTCTCGTTGGTTGGATGGGTCTCGAACAGAGGGTAACCAGAGTGAGGGTTAGGAGAAGGTAAGTGGACAGGCAAGGGAATACATGGGAAAAAACAACAATAACATATGCACTATCATCTCAACATACACACCGTGTTCTACAATAACTTTTGATACAAAAGGCACTTAGCTCTGTGGTTGAGTGCTGGCCTCCTGCCTGCGCACTCTCAGGTCTGGAGCTCGGAGCAGTTCAAATGCTGCAAGAGAGTTTTAGTATTAGTGACCTGTGTTTACTCACATAGGTATAATACATCTCACACACATACCACAGTGAGGGATGCCACCTCAGGGTTTAGTTAGTCCAGGCACATGCACATTACACATTGGAGATACAGTGCTGGCACATGCACATATCTGCTCACAGAGCTCAATAGTACCCAACTATAGTGAGTGGTTCAGAACATGTGGCCCAAGTTCGCTGCACGTAGCTTAAAAGGAGTAAGATCCTTAGTGCCGCCAAAGTTTTGCCGCACGTGGCCCAATATCTAAATACTACATGCTGTCAAAGTTTGCTGCACATGGCTGCGATCAGAAATGCTCTCCATGCTGCCAAAGTTTGCTGCACGTGGCTGAAGGCACATTTGGTAAATAAACGCTGTGCGTGTTAGTCGAAATTGGTCATGGTAGCCCTAATCGGCGTTGGTTAAATGCTATAGAGCGTTGATAGGCACTTAGCTTTTGCCCCTAGCAGGGGACATAATATGGCTGGGCGGTGCCCCCTGCATGAGCCCCTCAACGGATTTGAAGTTCCAATGCTTCTCTGCTTGTTCCGAGCTCACCCCCATAGCTGCGCTTCTAATTCCTATGTGGGGGTTGATCGCTCGTTCGCTATGGCTTTGCTGCACTTATCTGTTTTATGCGAGGGGCCGGAGTGCTGGTTCTTTGGGGCGTGGCCCCTCGCGTGATCCCCGTCGGCAGGAGCTCTGAAGAATGCGTCCATTCCGGTCAGGAGCTTAAGCACAAGCCCTGTACCTTTGTTCTTCACGCATGCGCATGCGCAAGCTCCTCCCAACTTGGGAGTGGAAATGTAATTCCCGGCCCGGAGGCTGCTGGGAATTGTGGTCTGGCGAGCCTTCTGCCTGCAAAAGGGACAGAGAAGTCTCCTTTAAGGCTGGAGGCTATTCCTTTGGGTTTGTTTTGTTTTGCGTCTGTGCCCTGGACCCCTCACTAAGCCCTGACTCCCTCTTACAACTCCCTGCAACCTGATATGAGGGGCTGGTGGTGGTGTCCCGTATGGTGGCCTGCCTGTGGGGGGTGTCAGAGGTGAGGGGGCTGGTGTGTGTACTACAGGTTCCATGTAATAATGTCCCCTCAAAAATATCGACATGCAAAACAATCGCAGAAAAATGTCAGTTTTTTGCGGGGACATTATTACATAGAAAATGCAGGGGACACCCCAGCAACCCCCAAACCCTTTTTTATTTTTCATGGGGAGTGGCGGACATCACCACAACCCCTGCCTGTCCCTATATATATGGTCACCTATATAATGTCGCCACAAACTTTTCCCAGCGACATTATATATGGCAACCACATATATAGGGATATCATTACCTTATACCGGACTACAGTGGTTCATGTGCAGTAGGGGTGGTATGTGGATAGGATGGGTGCCGAGGGTGTAGGCGCGAACTCAGGTTTTTGTAAGGGGCGTAGCCTACACTTACGAGGGGGCTCGCAAATTCGCTGGGGTACGTGCTGGGCTTGCGAGGGAGGGCACGTGTTTTCTTTAGGGTGCGGCCTGGGATTGCAAGGTTTTGTTGCACGATTTTGCTGGGGTACAGACTGGGCTTGCTAGGGAGGGCACGCATTTTCTCTGGGGTACAAATTGGGATTACAAGGTTTGGTCATGCAATTTCAATGGGGTACAGGCTGGGCTTGCAAGGAAGGGAATGTGTTTTCTCTGGGGTGCATCCTTGGTTTGTGAGGTTTTGTCACGTGTTTTCCATGGGGTGCTGCCTGAGATTACGAGATTTTGTCATGTGATTTCTCTGGGGTGCGGCTTGGGATTGTGACGTTTTGTCAAGCGATTCGCTGGGCTACAGCCTTGGATTGCAAGGTTTTGTCACACGTTTTCTCTGGGGTGCTGGATGCTTGGCCAGGGATGGCATGGAGCCTTGCACCGTGTTAGTCCTTGAACTTTCATTTTGGTGTGCGTGGGGGCATGTTGGGCGTTCATCACGCAGCTTGTTGTTACTTGCGCGACAGCTAGTAATGCATCTTGAAATCCATGAACATGCATGGCGTGCAATATTTTTTCGGTGCCACGGCCCTCGCAGGGTCATTCTCCGCACGTGGACCTTGCACCATTTCTGCACCCCATTCCATGAATCAGGCACTAAGTGTCCAAGGGGAGAACAAAATCTGTTCCCTACCCATCCCCAGGACACATTGGAGATGGCACTGCTTGAACAAGACCTGCACCTCTGCCAGCTACATTGGTGCACAGGGGCTCATCATGGTGGAGGACTCCTGAATGTGTGGCCACTCTCACTTGCTTATGAGCTAGGAATTAACTTGTCCCTTAGACCTTAGAGTGGGGCTCACAGCATCATGAGAGCCAAGACATCCATGTTCCCCGTTTGTTTTTCATCTCCTCAAACTGATCAAACTGCCTTCAAACTGGTTTTGCTGCATTTTAAACCCCAGGGACCAATTGCTTTTGGCAATCAAAGAAACCTTTGAACCAAGTGCATTGCATGAGTTTCTTGTAGGAAAACATTATTCGCCTTATGCCTTTCTACATACCTTGATTGGATTCCCCAGGCCTCGCATATTCCAGCTCAATATTGTCCCATCAGGTATCCCCATAACAGAGCTCTGTAATTTCTGCTAGGCAGCAAGACCACAAGTGCAACCATCCGTCAAACCTAACCCCCTAAAACACTGGGTGAATAAAGTTATAAGTATCATCCAAGCTGATTTAACATGAAGCTGCCAATTCCCTACCATTCTTCCCTCCCTCGCCATCAGCCCAAACCAGGTAGTGTCAAACCAAAAAACAACCGTCTCCCACAAGAAAACATGACCAAACCAGCAATCTTGGGCATGGGTAGCTTCAGAGAATCTGATCCAACAGGACTGCACACAGTACACACATGATCTGTTATAATGGTGAATGCACAATAATGATCCGTGGGGGTGTAGAGTATAGGTATATCACAGGAAAAAGGAGATCGCTTGAAAGGATGAATGATGAACTTGCTCAAATCCAATTCTCCCTCAGTCTCTATAGAAAGTGTCCCTGCCCATATCGACACAGCCATTAGGTCCAACTCGTGTCATAGGAATATTGGATTCAATGTAATTAGTGGCTTCATCTGGGATAGTGAAAAAGAAAGTCCTGCTGCTGTGCTGGAACATCAATTTCACTGGGAAAAGCATAGCCTTTGTGATTGAGCGGTCATGTAGAATTTCTTAACCCCAGCAAATATCTTCTGTTCAGCCTGCACTGCGGCTGAAAAGAAAGGGTAGCTATAAACTCTCCTGGACTCATACCTCAGCTCACTCCTTTCTCTTGCCCGTGGCAGTATCCTGTTACTGTCTATATAGTTCAATATTTAGGCCACAATTGGTCTTGGGGACAATCTAGGCTTATGTTTCACCGCCAACGCCCTTTGTGCCTGCTCCACCATGAACTGCAGCCAAAGAGCAGCTGATTCTAGAATTTCCAGCAGTAGCTTCTCTACAAAGTCTTCCATTTGGCCAGTCGCACCATTTTCAGGCACGCCAATTATACACACTTTTTAAACAGCATGAACGGGACTCCTGGTTATTGCATTTAGCCATAGCGTACTTCAGACCTTGTGAAATGTTGGTGATTTTATTGTGGTGAAGTCATCATCTGCCAGGCCAATTCTGTCCTCAGCCTCAGTTATTCTCCCAAGCCAAGCTTGGTGCACAGGTATTCTTCCTTGCCAAGCTTGGTGCACAGTGTATTGATGTTGGCTGTAATGTCATTGAGTTTGGTGTTTACCAAGGCAAAGCCTGCTGCACACTATCCAAAATGGTATTCACACTTGGCTTGACCTTGGGAGTCTGAATCATGAAGAAATCCATTTTGCCCTGTTTTTTTCTGCCACCCCTGCCTTTCATCATCATAAATGGGGTTTTAGTGTGCATGTAGTTTGAGTCTAAGATTATCCCCAAGCCGCCAATATCCACTGGGTCAGGAACATCCCCCCTCAGGCCAAATATGCTTGCTGTTTTTGAGAGTGAGCAGGCAGCAGATGCATCAACGCCAGCGCCGTACCTCCAGAGGCCCAATCCAAAATGGCACCTGTGGTACCCACCTTGAGGGTCAGCCTAGTCCGACACAAGCTAGGAGAGGAACCCAGCAGCAGCACCTGCACACACCTCCAGGGCACTGGCAAGCGGCACACGTGCAGCACCGCAGACCAGACACAGTTCTGGTCGCTCACTCCACTCTGCCGGGCCAAGACTTATGCAGCACCAGCACTCCACTATCGGCATCGCTGCCTCCGAAGCAGACCCCGGACCTGCTGCTCTGCCTCCACCAAGCCCCAGAAAGCATTGCCCAATTCAGCCACTCAAAGGGCACACCAGGCAGTGGTCAGGATCCCTGAAGCAGTACTCTGTGTCCGCGGAATGTTTCAGGTGGTGCGTCGCGATACAGAGCTCAACAACAAGCAGCCATCTTGTGGGCTACTCTGCAGCACCCCCTGGAGGCTCCTTATTTTTGACGCAAAATCCCACAGGTGATTGAACTAAAGCAAGCCTGCTTTAAGTGTTCAATCCCTGCCATTAGAACAAGTGGCATCCTGACATCATACCCAAAATTCTTTGTGGTGAAGGAAGTGGAGAGCATAGGAAATAAGAGGGATATAGAGAGTCAACAAGATGGTGGAATCTTTCTCAAGATGGTCTGGGCTCTTCCCATTGCTTTCTGCAACTTGTTGGCCACTGGGTAAATGCTTCTGAGCTCCTGCCCCAGGGATCCACATTTTGGTATATTTGTTTGTATTATTTAGCACCCATCACATTACAGGTCCCTTTCCTGCTCCCTTGCACAGAGCCTCCTCGTTTCCCAAATTGCCCTACCCTTTTCCCACCATCCACACGCTGATTGGCTAGTGGGCTCATTGTGCACAAAGCGAGGGTCTAGTGACCACGCAGTGTTTGACTGGGTTGCTTTCTGAAACTTGTCGGCCACAGTTCAAGTGCATCTGAGCCTCTGTCCCAGGGATCCACATTTTGGTATATTTGTTTCAGATTTATAGTTCCCCAGCACATTTAAGGCCCCCTTCCCACTCTCTTGTGCTGAGCTTCCTTGTTTCCCAATTTTCCGTCGGATTTTCCCATCCTCCACACGCCGTATGGCTAGTGGGTCCGTTGTGCAGAAAAGAAGGGACTAGTGACTGCTCAGTGTTTGACTGGGCCGCTTTCTGTAACCTGTTAGGCACAGGTTAAATGCTTCTGGGACCCGGGGGGCGCTGTTGCGCGGCAATCAAGATGGCCGCCTAAATGCCGTGCTCCGGGCCAGCAGAGCGTTCGATCCTGCTCTCCTTTGCCCGACGCCATCTGCGGACCTGCCTCCTACACCCGATCCTTCGGGAGCACTACTACCGCGACCGGACGCGGTTTGGAGCCGCAGCGTGCCCCGTGGACGGGGCTGCGCCCTCTTTCCTGCCCTGCGGCTGCAGCCTTCCGCCCTCCCCGACCCGCGGCTCCGACAGCGTCGGCCCTCTTCCGACCTGAGGCCGCGGCGCTGCGGGCCGCTTGGGGGAGGGGCACCCGCCCGGCGAGGGGCGCCGGATTGCTGTGGCCGGCCGGGCCTCTCCTCGATCCTGTGGACCGATCAGCCGCGACCTCTTGGACCGACTGCCTCCTCTCCTGACTGGCGCGGGAGCCGACCAGCCCCGTGCCATTGGTCCGGGCCCCGAGGGGCCACTTCAACTTCGTGGCGGCTTAGAGGTAGGGGGAGCGCGGGGAGGGGACTGCGCCTGACTGCTGTGACTCTGGCGGGTCCGCCCGCACCTACCATACCCTGCGGGTGCCTCCCTGGTGCCGGCGCTGCTGTCCCCTCCCGCCCCCCTGCCTCTCTCTCTACGCCGCTAACTCCTGCTGCGTCTACCCAGCCACTGTGACCCGCTGGACTGTGCTCCATCTCCCCCCGGGCTGCACGCGCCCTGGGGCTGAGGCGCTGGCGAACATACCTTGTAGCTGCCTCCACTGGACTCCCTGAACCGCGCTCCGGCCACTGTGCGCCGCTTCACCGGTGCGCGCCTGGGCCTATCACGGCGACATCTACTCTCCTGCCCTAGAGGGGCCACAACCTCTACTCCGGACTCGGGGTGTGCTCGCTTGCTGCTCTGTGCCTACATCACCCCGGGACACGCATTGGCCCCTATATCCCGGAGGACGCTCCTTGGCACTAATTTCTAGCTCTCATCTCTCCCTCTTCTCTCTACCTGATATACCCATAAGCCAGGATGACCAGGGGAGGTGCAAGGAAACAGAGCTCCATCAATATGTTTGCGAGAGCTGCGGCGAGGCCACCTGAGGAAGCCTCCGAGTCGGCCTCCGATGCCCCCCTCGACACATCCCCGGACTCCCAAAATATGATTGATCTTATGCGTGAGGGGTTCACCGCTCTCCACTCCAAACTTGACGACATGACCGGCACCATATCCTCTATTAAGGCCCACATTGAGAGGACAGACGGCCGTGTATTGGAGGTCGAGACACGGGTGGGCTCTGCGGAGGATGCGCTGGGGGCCCTTCGCGCCGAGGTCGTCGCTCTCTCCAGCCGAGTCACGGAGGTGGAAAAGAAAAACGAGGATTTGGAATCCCGCTCGAGGCGCAATAACCTCCGCATCATCGGGGTCCCTGAGGATGAAATCCATGAGCCAATGGAAGACTTTGTTCAACGCACACTTCTGTCGCTGCTTGACGAGCCTGAGCTCTCTCCACACTTCGCAATTGAACGGGCCCATCGCGCCCTGGTGGCGAAACCAAGACCTGGTGCCCCTCCTCGACCCATCATAGCCCGCGTACTAAACTACCGCGACCGCGACGCCCTCCTCAGGGCTGCGAGACTCAAGGGTGAGCTACTCCTGGGCGGCGCGAGGATCCACCTCTATCCCGACTTCTCGACTGCGGTCCAGCGGGAACGCAAAACCTTCCAGGCGGTGAAACGCAGGTTGCGAGACCACTCCATAAAATATGCTATGCTTTATCCTGCCAAGCTTCGTATAGAGTACTCCAATCAGGTGTTGTTCTTCACGATTCTGGAAGAGGCCTCCAAATTCATCGATGAACACTTCCCTGGCTGATCCCCTTCCCCTGATCTCGGCACAGCGATGATCCTTGGTCCCCGATGGGAGGCGTATGGGTCCTCTCGCCCCCCCGGAACTGGGACCATGTCAATCCTTTTTCCCGCAACCTGCTTGTTCAGCTCGACCTTGGTGCTCGCCCGCTGTTCCCTTGGCGAGAACTTTGTCTAATCTGCATTTCTCATCCGTTACGGGCTTCCCATGCACTAATTGCTCTGCTGCAACCCGGAGCGTTACGGCCAGTCGGGCCTTCAGACCCCCAGGCGACGATGCCTCTGCTTTGGTTTTGTTTACTAAGGGATGGGCTGGTCATCCCTCTGATTGGGAGGGGGGTGTGGGTGGGGGTGGGCTATGTTGGGGTTGTTTGGGTTTTTGTTATTGGAAAAGTGGCGATGGCAGCGAAGGCGAACTGTGCTGAGGCATTTGGGATATGCTCCCGTGGAACTGTTAATTTGACCTCTCGGTCCCCGACATTCTGCTTTATTCCTAATACCGCCATGCTGTGACTGAGAGTGCCCTGACCTTTATGAGCTGGAATGTGCGAGGTCTGGGGAACTATAGGAAGATGAGACAGCTCCAGCTGCAGGCCGAGCGCCACCGATCCAAGATTCTCTTCCTTCAGGAGACTCATGCTCGTTCTATACACTGCATGCGCTTTGCCAAGTCCTGGGGTCCTCACCGGTTTTTCACTGATTATTCTTCCCAGAGCCGAGGAGTCATGACCCTCATTCACAGGAGCCTCCACTTTTCCCTCATCTCCTCGAAAATTGACCCCCAGGGTAGATATGTACTTCTTCACGCCATGCTGCACCATAAGGAAGTGATCCTCCTGAATATCTATGGCCCTAACCTTGATGACCCGGAATTTTACGTGCAGGTCACCTCCCTTCTCGATGGCTTCCCCCTTGTTCCAATCCTCTGGGGAGGGGACTCTAACACGATCTTCGATATAGCCCTAGATAGATCGGGCTCCAGGCCCCGTCACCTCTCCAGGGCGGCTTATGCGGCACTTTCCTCCCTTCCCCGCCTGGCCATGGTGGACGCGTGGAGGTTCTTCTACCCGGACTCCCGCATCTACTCCTTTTACTCCTCGGTTCACGACTCCTATTCTCGTATTGATAGGTGGGTGATCTCTAACATACTAGTCAAGAATGTAACACAACTAATGATCCTTCCGAGAACCCTCTCTGACCACTCTCCTGTCACCATTACAGTAGACTGGGGCCCCGATCCCGCCCACTCTCGACACTGGAAATTGAAACCCCTTTCCCTGCTGGACCCAGAGTTTTGCTCCGAACTTGAACTGTCGATTGAGGAATACTTCGAGACCAATACGGGCTCGGTAACGTCCCACGCCACCTTATGGGAATCATTCAAGGCTTACACTAGAGGGATTGCGCTGTCTAAGGAAAGCTGGGCCCTTAAGTCAATCCGCAGGGACCTCGCCGCCAGCGAATCTAGACTTTCATCTCTGGAAGCCACATGCTCACTACACTCTACTCCAGGTAACCTCGCTAATATTGGGGAGGAACTGGATAACTTCCGTTCTCTTGCGGACCGCGAGCAGAGGTTCCTCGATAACCCTGGTGTGGCTAGGAGGTACGGAGAGGGGGAACGCCCCGGCCGCTTCCTAGCTAGGTTGATCCGGCATGAGACGGGGCCCCCGCACATTCTCGGGGTTGAGAGATCTGATGGTTCCATGGCGGTCTCTTCACAAGAGATCAATAGGGAATTCTTCACCTTCTACGAATCCTTGTATTCCAATGCCGATGAGGTCTCGTTGGCGGAGATTGACTCCTTTCTCGATACCCTCCCTCTATCTACTCTGTCCCCGGAGGCCGCGGGCTCCCTTGACTCCCCACTCACACGGGAGGAGCTCTCGACCGCAATTGACTCCCTATCCTCGGGCCGCACACCTGGCTCGGACGGTATCCCAGTCGAGTTCTATAAACGCTTCAAGTCACAACTGCTCCCTCATTTGCTGGCTCTCTGGGAGGAGTCTGTTGAGGCTGGGGTGCTTCCTCCTTCTCTCCGTGAAGCCACGATCGCAGTGCTACTTAAGCCCGGCAAACCCCCTTCACAGTGCGGCTCGTATCGCCCATTGTCTCTCATAAACTGCGATGTCAAAATATTTGCCAAGGCTCTGGCTCTCCGGCTGGCTCCCCTTCTGCCATCTATAGTCCTTCCAGACCAGGCCGGTTTTATCCCAGGTCGCTCCACTTCTCTGAACTTGAGGCGGCTATTCAACATTATTGATAGAATCAGCCCCGACACACACGCTGTGGCTGTTGCCCTTGACATGCAAAAGGCATTCGACTCGGTCTCATGGAAGTATTTATGGCGAGTCCTTGAGAGCTGTAAATTCGGCCCCTCTTTTATCTCCTGGATCAGACTGCTTTACTCTGAACCGGTTGCCAGGGTCAGTACGGGGGACCGCTATTCTCCCCTTTTCAAGATCGCCAGGGGAACGAGACAGGGATGTCCCTTCTCTCCCCTGGTCTTTGCGATAGCAATCGAGCCGTTTGCCGACATGCTCCGCCAACGCCATGCAGACAAGGGTCTCCGCTCCGCAGGACACACAGATATAGTGTCCCTCTATGCAGATGACGCGTTGCTATTTGTGCGCTCTCCCTCGGCCAACTTACCCCCTGTACTTGCAGACATTAGCCGTTTCGGCCAGATCTCTGGCCTTAAAGTGAACTGTTCGAAATCTACCCTCTTTCCACTGACGGAATGCACCTCTCACCTCCCTGATACCTTTGGTTTCACATGGGCTCAAGACATACTTATTTACCTTGGGACGGTGGTGACTCGCCAATATGAGCGGACATTCCACGAAAACTACCAGAAATATCTTACGCACTTGACAGCCAAGACTCAGGTCTGGGACAAGCTCCCAATATCTCTGGCTGGCAGAATTGGCCTGTTGAAGATGGTGGTATTACCCCAGCTGCTCTATAGGTTCGCTAATGTTCCCTTATGGCCGGGGGCGGGCTTTTTCCGCGAATTGGACCGCACCGTGAACTCTTTTCTCTGGCACTCGGGTGCGGTTCGTCTTAAAATCGGGACCCTCTCCACCCCCATGTCTTACGGGGGCTTCGGTGCCCCTAACTTTCTTAAATACTGGATGGCGTCACAAATCCAATATACCTCCTATTGGTTTGATACCGCGGATCCAGCCCCGCATGTCCGACTTGAGAGGCTCGCAGTAGCTGATCGAGACATCCGCTCCCTGGTGCTACAACCCGCCCCCTTGACTCGGAACTCGCAGAACCCGGTTGCCTGCACAGCCGTTGCACTAGCAAAAACGTGGAGTCTGTTGGGGACCGCCTATGCCTTCCATGGCAATCTTCCACTCTGGAATTTTCTCCCCGGGGTCCCGCGGGTCCCATTGGTAGCGGTGCGCCGATGGGCGGACTTGGGCTTCGAGCTGCTACGCGACGTGTTCGACCAGGGTATATTTGTCGAGTGGCCTGACCTCCCCTTATCCCTGAGAAGGGACCGGAGCGTATGGCTCCAATACGCATCCCTTCGAAAGACCCTTAAACGACATTACCAAACATTCCCTGCATTACCGCCTGATGACCCCGCAATTGAGGAGCTCACTTCTCCCACCCCTAGGAGGGGCAAGATCTCTAGGCTATACACCATGCTGCAGTCCAGATCGGTCCCAGACTTTACCAAACTGAAACTCGCCTGGGAGGCGGACCTTGGTGTGAAGATGTCCGAGGATCGTTGGACCCATCTATGCGACCGCACGCAGCGGGTCTCTTTCAATTCTCGGCTCAAACTTATTCAATTCAAAGTTCTTCACAGATTCCACCATACCCCGATCAGACTACATCGTATGTCGGCCGACTATCCTACCAGCTGCCCCAGATGCGGCCGGGATGGGGCTGACTATATCCACATGATCTGGTCCTGCCCTCGCCTGGCCCAGTTCTGGGAGGCCGTCTGCTCGACTGTGTCCACTGTGACAGACCACCCCATTGCTCTCTCCCCGCTGGTATGCCTCTTTCACGATCTCCCAGGCCTCCCCCGAGACTCCAAGAAATTAGCTGGTCTTTGCCTCCTCCTCGCGGTGCGCTCTATCCTGCTCTGTTGGCTTCGCCCCTTCCCTCCTACACATGCCCAATGGTTGAAAGCGGTCACGTGGGCCTCTGACACGGAAGAAACCTGGTCCCACCTACAACCCACATGTTCCAGACCGAGAAATATTTGGCTCCGATTCCGCTCTTATATCTCTGACCTAGTCGAGACTCAGACCTCCCCTTCCTCTCCGGTTTCCCCTAGCCAGCTTGGGTCCTTAGCTCCCTGATACCCTTCTTCACGATCTCACTGCATTTTGCTCTTCGACTATTCAATATGTGTAGTAACTTCTGTATATCTACGCTATGTATACTGTTCTTTTACAATGTTTCGCCTGGCGCTGTTCGCCTGTGTTTTGCTGCCACGCTTATAATAAAAAGAAGTTTAAAAAAAAAAAAAAATGCTTCTGGGACCCTGCCCAAGGGATCCACACTTTGGTATATTTGTTTGTCATTTTTAGTTCCCATGTATATTTCAGGCCACCTCCCCGCTCCCTTGTGCAGAGTTTCCTTATTTCCAAAATTGCCCTTCCATTTTCCCACCCTTTAAACACTGATTGACTGGTCAGGCCCTTATAAGGCACACTCAGTGGGCATCCCTTGCCCGGGCAGCCCTCAGCTAAGTGCCCCAAGGCAAAGGGCAGCCCCCGAAGAAGCAGCTCCAGTCAGTGTCTGCCCGTGTTCGGCTAGGAATCCAGCCAGTCGTCAACCCGCAGTGATTGATAAGGTAAGTGTGGTCTCGGCGGAGAGTACAGCAATTACTCTACTCCATTGACACCCTACCACTCGTATTACCCTACAAAACATAGCATACCCATGTTAGCCTGCTAGTTAGTAGTTTTCCAATCATTGATGTGTTCCAATTGTGGGTGGTTCCCCATTTGTTGTTGTATCTCAGATCTAGGTGTTTTTTCCCTCTTGCCAGGTGTCTCAAATCTAAGTGTTTTTTAATTGTATTGTTGTATTATATTGTATTGTTTATTTATATAGTGACTATACACAGGAAGTGTTTCAAAGTGCTCAAAGGGGGTGGGGACAAGGGGCAAAACAACAGTCGGTCAGAGTCCTTGAAATTCTGAGACGATAATAGTCTGCACAGGCAGAGTAAATGCATAAAAATACATTTAACATTTCAGACACAGCAAATAGACCTGACAGCTATTCTGCAGATTTACCAGTGCAAAAGGGGAGAAGACAGAGGAGAACAGACAGATGATCTTTGGGCACGTTGCTTTTGGAACATGCAAGTGCATAGACGTAATAGGGGGGGGTCAAGTGCACCCAGTCGGTGGAGACTGGGGTAAGTGCAGAGACAGTATTTAGGTAGGCAGAGTTGCAGGTGGGTAGGTCCCAGGCAGAAGAAAGGCTTGTGGACAAAACAGAGGGTCTTGAGCTTGATCCTTGCAACCACGGGGACTCAGTGAAGGGATTTCAGCGCCGTTGAGATGCAGTACCTGGGCTTCAGGCCAAGGATAAGTCTTGCGGTTCTGTTCTGGATGAGTTGCAGAGGGCACAGGGCTGAAGAGGGGAGGTTGAGGAAGAGGTTGTTGCAATAGTCCAGCCTAGAGAGAACCAAGGATCTGGAGACAGTGAGCCACTGGGGGAAAGTGAGAAAAGGTAGAGTACCTCTGAGGATGTCCAGCTGTAGTTAGACTTTTTAGAGATGTCAGAGATGTGAGAGGAGGAGAGAGTGGAGATGAACATTACCCCACGGTTTTTTGTCTCACAGGTGGGTGCGGGCGCAGGACCAAGGAGGGCCGACCAGAGTGAAAGTGGAAAAGCAAGAGCAGGAGTCCCAATGTCAACTATCTCAGTCTTACTGGCATTGAGGCAAAGGTTGTTTGCAGCATACCATGGATGAATGGCGGAGAGACAGTCAGATATGAGCAAGGAGGAGGAGGAGGTTTAAGGTAGCCTAAATGATAGCTGCATGTCATCCGCATAACACTGGAAGTTAGAGGTGAAAGTGGCAATCGCACATGCCAAGGCAGCCATATAGACATTGGTGTTTTTTAATTGCTGTTGTGTCTCAAATCTTGCTGTTGTGTCTCGATCAGGATGTTATGGTTAAACATGTCAAAGGCAGAGGTCAAGGAGAATGAGGACAGAGGGATTGTTAGTGTCAATTGCTGTTGCATCCCATATCTAGGCGTTTTCCCCACTTGCCAGTTGTCTCAAACATAGGTGTTTTTTTTTAATTGCTATTGTATCTCGAAGCTAGGCATTTTTTCCCACTTGCCAGGTGTCTCAAACCTACGTGTTCTTTTTTATTGCTATCGTGTCTCGAGTGTAGCCATTTTTCCCACTTGCCAGGTGTCTCCAACCTAGGTGTTTTTTAATTGCTGTTGTGTCTCAAATATGGGTGTTTTTTAATTGCTGTCTCAAATCTAGTTTTTTCCCACTTGCCAGGTGTCTGAAACCTAGGTGTTTTTTTTAAATTTTTTTAATTGCTGTTGTGTCTTGAGTCTAGCCATTTTTTCCCACTTGACAGGAGTCTCAAAACCAGGTATTTTTTAATTGCTATTTTGTCTCGGATCTAATTGTTTTTTTCTCACTTGCAAAGTGTCTCAAATTGGTGTGCTTCTTCAATTGCTGCTGTGTTACAGATCTGGGCATGTCTCCCACTTGCCGGGTGTCTCGGGTCTGGGTGTTTTTCTAACTTGCTGCTGTACCCCTCTAGCACTGTGTGCAATTCTAGGGGGCCTCATACTGCTGCTGTGTTTCAAGTCTGGGTGTCTCTTCAATCACTGTTTCTCCAATTCTACTTGCCTCCTCTCTAGCATTGTGCTCTAGTTCTAGGTGCACTTCTGATGGGTTCCGTTCAGGCCTATCCCTGGCATTACAGCTGTGCTCTGAGTCAAAGGGCTCCCCAATTTTAGGTACTCCACCTCCTGCAAAATGCTTCAAACCTGGAACTTTCTAGGGGTACCTAGCAAAAAAGTAGAAAGGTAGCCATAAACTGCCAGTGGACCAATTGTCAGAAGACTGCATATTTCAGGGTAGCCCATAGGCTAAGGCCCCCAAAGCGTGCATTCAGGAACCACCTCCTATCCCTACCCCATTTAGACCTTTCCCTCAACCCAATCTGCAAGCCAATGGACCCCAACTGAGTCACACGCACCCCCTGACATTAACTACTGATGACAAAAACCACAAAAAACTATGGCTTAAAAGGGACCAACAAGCAAAAACAAAAACTCAGAAAAGTGTCAGAGGTGGGCAAGAGCCCCAACGACCCAAACACAATAACACAAACTCCAATCCAATAACTCAAACTCAAACAAACTAGAAGACTAAAAGAGAACAATATATGCCATGCCACAGAACAGAATGATGCGAGAGAAAACTAGGAGAAAGGATACATGAAATGGAACCACCCCAGGCCAACACAGCAACAGAGTACACAGCCATAAGTGTGACAGAAAAAAGGACAAACTCTAAAACAAGACAAAAATTACTATAACTAAAACCATACTTCACGACGGACTACTCGCCAGAGCAACATATGATTACCAGAATTTCTAGACACATTGGGATGGACCACACAAGAAATTGTCAGAAACATACAGAAGGTGAAAGATGAGAAACAACACCTTTGCTCCATACATCACCAAACTTGAAGGGAACCTACAGCAAGGACAACTAGATACAGAAGGGGCCCAATACAAAACCTAGCCGATCTGCTCCATGAGGAAACAGACCCAACAGAACGGATCCTTCATCCTGAGAATAATTAGGAAACTCGACAATAAGACCACACAAAGACAAAAGCAATAACAAAAGAGAGCAGTATAAAGAAAAAAATGCACTGCAATCTAATCAATGGAAGATCGATGTTGAAACACTCTAAAGAGATCTACGATCTACTCTATGCTGGTGGAATTGACATTCTATTCATCACAGAAACCTGGCTAGATGACAACTACAAAGTTACACTACACAGCTGTCTACCCAACAACTTCAAATCTGCGCAGGTAAACAGAAAAGGAAAAAGAGGAACACCTGAAAATAAAAACAAATGATCCGCTGAACATCCACAATTGCAAATCCCTCATCCTCCACCTAACTTCAGACCCACAAACAAACCTCACATTCATACTCATCCATAGAACACCAACCTACGACGCTACCTTCATAGACACCTTCATAGAAGCCGACACAAACCTGGCCATCAAACTTGATCAGCTGATCATCCTCGCAGACTTCAACATATGGTTCAAAGAAGAGAAGGTAAACTTGCAGAAATCACTAAGCTGCTTGAGACAATGCGATTACAACAGATGGCGAAAGGAGCGACACACATAGCAAGACACAATCTTGACACTATGTACGCCAATAAACAACTGATCTCAACTGCACCACCAATACAAATACTATGAAGCAAACACCTTATTATACCATTTGTGATCCAATGACCATCTGAAGCCTTCAAACAGCCCCAAAAGTTCCCTCCGATCTGGAACCAAAACTGGAATATCGTCAACATCAGTAACTTAGAAGAACAACTAGAATCCACAAAACCAGTAATCACAACCTTGGATGCAACTGACTTAGATGAAAAAGCAGACCTAATACAGAAATGGATTGTCGAACCAATTGACAGAATCGCCCCATAAAAACCCCTCATCCCATCATGAAAGAAAACAGTGGCAAGATGGTTCACGCCCGACCTGAATACAATGAAAAATAAAACGTTAACTAGCACAAGAATGGAAGAAAAACTATGACCAAGCCAAAAGAATAATTTATTAAAATCAAATATGAGCATACAAAAATGAAACTCTTAAAGCCAAAAAGAAATACTACGAAGACCGATTCACAAAAGCTACCAAACACTCAGAAAGAACTATTCAACATCGTAAACAAGATGAAAAATCCTCCTAGATGCAATAACACACCAGTACATTCAAAAATGTTGTGCAATGATCTCTCAGATCATTTTAAGAATAAAATCACTAACATACACCGGATCATACAAAGTAGACCAATGAACCAGGCCGGGCACCAACCCCTACCTATCCAGGAACCACAGAACAGTCTGAACAGTTTTGCCCAGATGTCAAGAGAAAAACTTCTCAGCCTGGTGAAAGAAATGCAACGAGGCAGGCTCCCCAATCGACCCCTCCCCACCTGACATCTATAACTCAATCCTTATACAGGGTCAACATTGGAATGCTACCAAAACTACTTCAGAAAATCACTCACAATGGGGAGAGTAGCGCAAGAATTCACATCCGCCTACATCAAATCACTCCTCAAGGAGACAATGGGCGATGTGGAAGACCTCTCAAACTACAGACTGATCTCAAACATTCCCTACTCAGCAAAACTATTAAAGACCTATGTCTACGAATAAACACTGGAACACATAGAAAAACACCAACTATTGGAAGAAGAACAATTCGGCTTCAGACCCATGAGAGGGACGGAGACATCACTTCTCTCTATATGGGACGACCTAAAGACCAACGCAGACTCCAGCACTATCTCGCACTGATACTACTCAACCTATCTGCAGAAATACACACAGTCAGCCATAACGTATTCATCAAGAGACTGGAAGAAATAGGGATCACTGATATGGCGCTGCTCTGGATTAAATCTGTCTTGTCTGAAAGAACAGAAACAATATGGATAAAACCCTTCAAATCTGCACCACGGGGCACCACCTGTGGAAAACCACAAGGATCCTCACTATCCCCGCTTGTCTTCAACATATATGTGACGCTAGTAATCAACCTCATCAAAAGACACAGTTTAACCTGATACAATACGAAAATGACACACAAATCATCTACAAAATCAGCAAAGAACAAGAGTAGAACACAACGCTAATAGACTGTCTCAAAGAACTCTATCAATGGATGATCAATAGCAACCTCAAAATCAACCCAGATAAGACGTAAATCATGATTACATCCAACCACCAAGGAAGCAACCAGTACATCCCATGACCCACACAACTGGGAACATCAACCACACTATCCAAAGTTGTCAAAAACCTTGGAATCCTAATGGACAACAAGCTAACCCTAGAACCACAAGAAAACACAATAATCAAGAAAGGCTTCTTCCATCTACACCTGATCAAAAAGATTCTAACATTCCTCCCTTTCAATCACAAAACACTGCCCATCATCTCTCTCATCATGTCTAGAATAGACTATGCCAACAGCTTATACCTCGGAATGCCAGATTATTTTACTGAAGAAACTGCAACATATACAGAAAGAAGCTGCCAGACTTCTCCTCAAACGCTGACGAAGGGACCACATCACTCCGGCATTAAGGTTGGTACATTGGCTCCCAGTCAAAAAATAAATCACCTTCAAAACAATGTGCCTAACACTCAGATCAATCCACAGCCTCGAAGCGGAATTCATACAAAACAAAATCACCATCTACCAGCCAACTAGAACTCTCAGATCCAGCAACGGCATCTGACTAGAACCAAAACCATACACAAAGTGGTGGATCGGCATTCTTGCTTAGCCATAACATTTTGGAACTCCCTTCACAGAGAAATACAAACCATGAAAGAACATCTAAAATTCAGAAAACCTCTGACAACGTGGCTCTTCAACTCTGAATGGGACGAAAACAAATAAAAAACACCTGCGCACCAAGAAATGAAAACACATCTGAAAAGGACTGGGGAGTAGACTGGACTGGAGCGGAATACAGGGAAGGAGAGAGGCGTCTGAATGGGTGGGAGACCTATGTGTACTCATCCCCATAGAGGGTCTAATGGGAAACAAGGGGGAGAGAGATAGTTCTGACCTAATTAGACCACAGATAGAGGGCCTTAGATGAATAAAGGGGAGAGAGAATTGTCCTGATCATGAAATTGATGGACCATTTGACACAGGGAGTGTACCCACCTCCACGGAGGAGCCTGTGGGGGTGGTGGTTGCGGCACGCTGGGGTGTGCTGGGGGAAGGGATGTGGGTGGCAGTTGGTCCGAACACGAGGGTGGAGAGGGTGCTGCCACTAAACAGCCCTGTTGAGGACCTACACCTCTGCACACAACATAGGAGTGGTAATTGTAGCACTCCAGAATGTACAACAGGGAAAGGGATATGTGCCAGAGGCACTCAAAACAGAAGGGGTAGGATAGGGTACTGCCACTAACCAACCTCACAAAAAAAACTCATCCTTCTGCACACACCTCTGAAACTCTGAACTAAACCCAACCATACATCTACAGCACAGCAAATTGTGCGCACTTCACTACACCACAATAAGGAAACAAACCACACATAGCCTCACCCAACAGCACATGCCAGCTGCCAACTGAAAAACACACCTACGCTCACCGAACGGTGTAAATGGAACTGAAGCTGCCAACAGTACATCACAGCTCTCTTGCCCATCTCTCCTGTTCAATCCTACCAACTTATCCCTGCCACTGTGCTTTAGAGATCCCCCAGAACACCAAGAAACCACAAAGGTGGCAACAGTGCGCAGTATAAGACCCTTTAACATAGCACAAGATAGCATTAACCCTGCCCCTTCACTTGTAAATAATACAACAGACCCTTTTCTTATGCAGCACCCTGGTGTGAGACTAATCATTTAGGGATGGATGTGCTCTTTAATTCCTGTTTAACAGAGCAGCTCCTGCAGGGAGGCTGGCTCACTGGAGAGGGTGCTATCCACCCTCACAAATGATCAGAAGAAGAGGTATAGTCTCCCAATCTCCTACACTGTCAATTGGCAGAGCCAGGCTGTCTGACCAGAACACACATAACCCTTTGACAGATGAGTTTAAACCCTTTCACAGGGGAGCTGCGCTCAACGCGCTGGCCCATGCATGATACCAATCGGATGTGGCTGTTTATGTGAGCTGGGTGCATAGCTCAAAGGCAGGTTTTTGCACAATGCAGAGCAGCATGGGTTTGAAACCTGATCCAACGCTTAGAGGCTGGACTCTGGCTAGACATGACATGTTATGTTATGACATTTGTAATGTGCCTGTACACATATGTTTCAAGGTGCGACGAGGCAAGGGAGGGGAAACAAAGGGAGGACAAAGAGAACGATCTTACTAGGCCTGGTGACATTGAGATCGCGGAAGTGCAGGGGAGAAGGGAGAAGTGCCAGGGGAAGGGGAGGAAGGGCAACTGCAGGACAGATGATCAAAAACGGTCACGGCCAGCAGGTGACAGTGCAAGGGTTAAGTACAGACAAAAAGTGTCTGATAAGTGCAGGTAAAGGGACTGTGGGGTTGCAGATACAGACACATGTGCAAGGGTTGCCAGGTTGGCAGTATAGGTGTGCAACTTGGGGGCCAGGTACCTGGTATCGAAGTTCAGAGGGTAGCCTGGTGACCAGTGTAGTATCAGACAGCAGATCAGCAGGGAAGAGGACGAGAGAAGACAGAAGCAAAGAGGAAAGTTTTGAGATGCTTCCGGAACCAGAGATGGTTCTGCTCAAGTTTCAGAAAAGGTAGGCAGACTGTTCCAGAGGGAGGCATCAGCAGAAGAGAGAGATCTTCCGCCGACTCGTTGCTTGGAGAAGTGCCTGACCCTCAAGGAGTTGAAGGTGGAGGAGCGAAGAGCTTGAGTAAGAAGATATTTCCAAAGAGAAAGTTGGAGGTATTGCGGTTCCAGGCCCCAGAAGGCCTTGTGAACAATGCAAAGGGTCTTGAACTTGATCCTTGTAGCCACTGGGAGACAATGCAGAGATTACAGGGCTGGAGAAATACAATCCCTGGGCTTGAGGCCAAGGACAAGTCTGGCAGTCCTGTTTTGGATGAGTTGTAGTGGACGGAGAGTAGAGGCAGGCAGATTTAAAAAGAGACTGTTGCAGTAGTGAAGCCTAGAGAGAAACAGAGCTCTGGAGACAGTGAGTTTCTGGGGAAAGGAGAGGAAAGGAAGAATACCCCCGAGGAGGTGCAGTTGGTAGCTTGACTTGTTAGAGACATCAGAGATGTGAGGAGAGAAGGAGAGTGTGGAGTCGAAGATGACCCTAAGGTTCTTATCCTCACAGGTGGGAGCAGAAAGAGGGCCAATGGAGGCCGGCCAGAGAGGTGCCAGAAAGGAAGGTGCAGGTGTGCCGATGAGGAGGATTTGTATTTGTATTGTTTATTTGTATAGCGCGCCTACATTTGTACAAGACATAGTTACAGTTGCATGTTACTTATATAAAAACATCAAGATAATATTTACAACATTGGCATTTTACATGAGCAGGAAATAATACAGGACATTATGTACAAATAGGCAGAAAACGACAAGCAGAACCATTATAGGTTAGTTGGTTTCAAGGGTGGCAAGCAATTTGTTTAGCGCTTGTCCTGAACTGGGAGAGAGCAGGTACAGTTCTTATGGCTGTAGGTATAGAGTTCCAGAGTTTGAACGCTAATACGGGGAAGCTAGTACCTCCCACTTTCTGGCGGTTATACCTCAGGACTTTAAGCAGAGTAGTTGGCTGATCTAATCGGTCTGGACTGCTGTTTTTTGGTGAATCTGCAGAACAGGTAATTGGGTGCTGAGTTTGTTAGGCATTTGTGAGTAAGGGTCAGTGTTTTCAAAGAGATTCTGTTATTGATGGACAGCCAGCCAGTGTTGGGTCTCATTTCAGAGATGTGGTGGGATCAGAGAATGTTGAAGGCTGCTCTGATAGCGTTGCTTTGGAGGACCTGAAGTTTGTATAGATTCCTTTACTGGTTCTGAGGTAGAGTGCATTACAATAATCCAATTTGGATAGGATCAGCGCTCTAGCTAAGGTGGAATAGCTTGTGAGGGAGAGAAAGGGTCTACAGGCATTTATTAATTTACAAGTGTAGACTGTGGCAGAGACTACACTGTTCACTTGTTTCGTCAGCATTATGGAAGAGTCAAGATAGACACCTAGGGTTTTAACGACATTAGAGACAGTGATGTTAATACTGTCTATACAGAAGGAGTTGATGGTGCTGTCAAGTTTGTTTAGTTTGGCTTGTGAGCCTGTTAATAAAAGTTCAGTCTTCTCATCAATGAGGCAGAGGCCATGTGTGGCCATCCACGCCTGAATGATGAGGTAGATCTTATTTAGTAATTCAGAGTCTGTATCATGATTGCCAGAAATCGGGATGAGGACTTGGGTGTCATCTGCATAATTAGTGTAGGTGACACCCAGGTAGCCCAGATCATCGAACAGAGGCTTGGTAAATATGTTATATAGTGATGGTGACACGCAAGAGCCTTGTGGCACTCTGCATGTCACCGGCGCAGGGTCAGCCGAGGACAAGGACAAGAACACTCTCATCATTCTCTTTTCCAAAAAGGATTGAATCCATTCGGTAGCTTCTTCAGTGAAGTGGGCTGAAGAAGAGAGGTGGTTCCAAAGGAATTTCATGACTGGCGAGATCAAATGCGGCTTTTAGATCTAGGAGAAGGAGGAGCGTTATATTGCCTCTGTCAATTTGCTCATCAGTTTGCGTTTTTAAATCTATGAGTGCTGTTTCTGTGCCGTGTCTAGGCCGGAACCTTGAGTGCTGCAGGTTAGGAAAGATTTCATAATGGTATGTAATTTTCCCTCCATGTGTCAACCCCCGAACTTTTTTGCTGCTGTTTAAACACCCTTGACTGACTTGGCCAGAGAAGCACAGCCCTCAGCTGCACTCCTCTGGGCTTTCGCTCACTTTTCATGGGGAAACAGACATGCCCTTAAGAAAGTAATTTCTGGGAGACTTTGTTTCCCTAGTCCTTTCCTCATGTTGCAGCTTTTGTGCTGTATCTTACCATACAGCACACTTGGGTCTCTAGTCATTTCCTAAGGCCCTAGAAACTCTTGTTGGATGTTTTACGAACTGTGCAGATGTGTCATGGACAGGACTGGTGGCAGCTATCGTTTTCTTATATTTTTAACCCTTTCTTGCCATGTTTGATTGATTGATTGATTGATATTTTATTTCTATCACGCTCGTACACGAGCGCGACAAGGCATGGGAGGGGAACAGGGGAGAACAAAACAGCGATCTTACTAGGCCCAGTGTCATTGAGAACGCGCAAGTGCATGGGAGAGGGGGAGGGGAAAAGTGCATGAAGGGAGGGAGAAGTGGAAAATGCGAAGCAGAGGAAAAACAGATAAATACAAATAAATAAATAGGCAACACACAGTGGTAATGCAGCCAGTAATTTGCAAGTGCTAGGTTTAAGGCAGCAGACAGGTTAGGTCTGATAAGTGCAGGAAGAAAAAGGGGGGGTGTATGGGTATAGATACAGACCCCAGTAGAAGGGGTGGCCCAGAGGCAGGGCGGGAGGGTGGCAGGGTGAGCAGGTACCTGGGACCGAAGGACAGAGGCTGGCCAAGTGCACAGTGCCAAGAGAGAACAGATCAGCAGGGGAGAGGGGGAGCGAAGGCAGAAGAGAAGAGGAAGGTCTTGAGGTGCTTCCGGAACCGGAGATGGTTCTCCTCAACATTTAGAGTGGCAGGGAGGCTATTCCAGAGGGAGGCCCCAGGTGAAGACAGAGATATACCCCCAGCTCTTTTCTTTGAAAACGACTGACCCTGAGGGAGTTGGAGATAGAGGAGCGAGGAGCTCGAGAGGGGAGGTATTTGCGGAGGGATAGCTGAAGGTAATTTGGACCCAGGCCCCAGAAAGCCTTGTTGACAATGCAGAGGGTTTTGAATTCAATCCTAGCATCCACTGGGAGCCAGTGGAGAGATTTCAGAGCTGGAGAGATACGATCCCAGGGCTTGAGGCCAAGGACAAGTCTTGCAGTCCTGTTCTGTATTAGTTCCAGAGGACAGAGAGTTGAGGCAGGTAGATTTAGAAAGAGGCTGTTACAATAGTCCAAGCTAGAGACAACCAGAGCTTGGGATACCATGAGCTTCTGGGGGAAGGAGAGGAAAGGCAGAGTACCTCTAAGGAGGTGCAGTCGGAAATTTGACTTTTTAGAGACCTCAGAGATGTGGGCGGAGAAGGAAAGGGTGGAGTCAAAGAGGACCCTGAGGTTCTTAGCCTCGCAGTTGGGGGCAGGAGGAGGGCCAAGGGAGGCCGGCCAGAGAGTGAGGGGAAATGATGGTGAAAGTGTGCCGATGAGGAGGATCTCCGTCTTGCTGGCATTCAGACAAAGATCATTGGCAGAGCACCAATCTTGAATGGCAGTTAGGCAATCAGAGATGAGAGAGGGTGAGGAGGTGGCAGAGGGCAGCCTGAAAATGAGTTGAGTGTCGTCAGCGTAGCACTGGAAATTTGAGTAGAAAGTGGCAATGCAGTGGGCAAGAGTTGCCAGGTATTGGTTGAAAAGCCAGGGCGAGAGGTTTGACCCCTGGGGAACACCACAGGTAGAGAGGAAGATAGATAAAAGGAAGGACCCAAGTTGGACCTGGGAGGGTCGATCTGAGATGAAAGAGGTCAGCCAGGCCAGAGCCTGATCAGTGATACCCAGGTTTTCACGGAGACGGTTGAGCAGGATGGTAAGGTTGACCGTGTCAAAGGCAGAAGAGAGATGGAGGAGGGTGAGGACAGAGGGAATGTTAGAGTCAAGGTTGGAGAGCAGATCTTCACAGATGTTCAGGAGAGCAGTTTCCGTGCTTCTGGCAGCTCTGAAGCCAGACTGGTGGTCGTGGAGACAGCCAACATAATTGGAATGAAGGTTAAGCATAGAGATGGCCAAATTTTCCAGGAGTTTGCCAAGAAAGGGAGTAATGGAAATTGGGCGATAGTTAGCTGGACAAGAAGGATCAGCTGTGGGTTTCTTGAGAAGGGGATGCACAAAGGAGTGCTTCAGAGGGGAGGGGAAGGATCCTGAGGCAAAGGAGTGGTTGCAAAAATCAGCAAGGTCCGGAGCGAGGGTGTCAATGTGGTCCTTGGTGGTTTTAGAGGAACAGGGATGAACCTGTTTTGACGAGGCTTTCATAGATAGGACTTGTCTAGCGACCTTGTCAGGGGTGAAAAGAGGAAAGGACGAGAAGGATGGTGGGAGGGTGGCTAAAGGAGGGTCACCAAGCACAGATGGAGAGGGGAGAGGAGGGGTGTGGGTGGAGAGGGTGGACAGGATGTCCTGGGTTTTGAGGTGAGAGGTAAGGGCATTGCAAAGAGCCTGTTAGGCAACAGGAGGGATAGAGACTGCAGCAGGGTTCACCAGCTCCTTGCAGATTTTAAAGAGTTTGGCCGAGTTGTTAGATGCCGCAGAGACACAAGCTTGAATGTTAACCGCATTAACAGCGTTTGGCACAAATAGGTGGCCAGGCTCCAAAATGGCCATGTCACAAGGTTCTTTGTCCTGTCCTTTGGCCATCTTGCCACTTCACCTCCCCAGGTTGAGTCGACCGGGTCAGTCCTTATTTGATCATGCACTTTCCCGCGAAACCCAATGCTTTTGCAGGCTTCTGCATGCCTTGTGTGTGTGCCTCCAGGATGTGGGCTGGGATGTCTGATCCCAATACACATCCTGGGTGCCAGAGAGTCTGGTGTGTCCTGAATGCCTGGGACCACTGTGGTCCATGATTGGTCCACGTATGGAGTGAGTGTTTGTGAGCAGATCTCTCATTGGGTCCTCTCCGTTTTGGCACGAAGGGAACTTTGGATAAGAGGAGGCTGTAAACACCACTACCATGTCGATCTCCTGAGTTCACACTGAACAAAGGATAAGGAGCCAAGTATCCTGCAACAAGGAGCCGAGTCAAGGAACCGCTGGTGACCCATTGGAAGGTTTGGCACCCTGAGCCCACTATCGTCCCGTGGGACCCCTCTGCATCTGATCGTCCTAGAAGGTCTGCGAAGACACTTCGACCCATTGGAATAGTGGGATCAACTATTCTTGGCACCTTCATCAAACCCTGCAAGTAAGCCTCTTCGGAAGTGTTCCTGGGTCAACCAGTGGGCTGACCAGCTTGCGCAGGACCTTTTCTCTGTCACCGCCACTGTTTCAAGGAGGCCCTCGAAACTTGGTATACTGCTAGATCTGTGTCCACGGCACCCTCACACTAAATTTCAGACACTTTGCATTCCCAGGTCTGAAGTGAGACGAGTGCGCCCAGACCGGAGTAAACGCGGTTACCGTGTTGCCCTGCTGCGGCAACGACCTGTGCAACTTCACTTCATTTGTGACCCTTTTGCCCCTGAAGCCTGCTGCAGTGGAATTGGGCCGATTCATCCACCCTCAGCGGAGAAATCACCACTGTCCTGTTTGGGAATCCTCGCTGCAACTCGGGAACTACACGGTGTCGAGACGTCCTGATTGACGCATTGGAACCGGCCAGAGAAGTGGACTGTACTGGCGAAGTTTGACCGGAGTAAACGCGGTTACCGTGTTGCCCTGCTGCGGCAACGACCTGTGCAACTTCGCTGCATTTGTGACCCTTTTGCCCCTGAAGCCTGCTGCAGTGGAATTGGGCCGATTCATCCACCCTCAGCGGAGAAATCACCACTGTCCTGTTTGGGAATCCTCGCTGCAACTCGGGAACTACACGGTGTCGAGACGTCCTGATTGACGCATTGGAACCGGCCAGAGAAGTGGACTGTACTGGCGAAGTTTGGGTCTGCCTGCATTGGGGACCGGTGAGTAGTCCTTACCCCAACCGGTGGCCTCTAGTGCAGGAGCCCCTTTTTATGCTCAAGTGGCCCCATGAGGGCCCCTTTCCTTTCCACAGCTATTGCGAAATAGCGACTCCATCCCGCACTCTCAACCTGCCTCTGCCCTCAAGTGGAGGTCCTGCTTGAATAGTGGGAACTTGTTCTTCATCGCCTTATCCACCTTCCTGAGCTGCTAGAGACCCTTGAAGAGACGCTCTTTTGTCCATTGGCACAAGCGCGTGCATGTACTATTGAGCATGAGGCTCCTCTCTTCGTAGGGCTTGGACTGCCTCTTAGTTAGGTGTATTTTTGATGTGGATCTGGGTCTAAAGATTACTTGCACTGGCTATTTACCTCCCCTCTAGGTGGTCAACACATTTCGTGCTTTTAACCCCTTACACCCCATTGGTCTTGTATATATATTGTGTTGATTATGATGTATTGGTTTATTATAGTGTTACTGTGATTCTTTACTATGGTCTATGTTACAAAGGCCTTGTAATAAATGTGTCTATATTTTTAATATAACACCTGTCTGGAGTAATTTGTAAGTGTACTTGCTTTGTATGCTCATTGAGGTCTTTCAGTCACCCTCACGCCTCCTGAGACTTGGTCTTGACTGCCTGCCATATCTACCCTGATTGTTCTGGCTTGTCCAGAGGTTACCCTGTTCCAAGAAACTAGGTCGGCCTTCTGAACCTCAGCCCCTCCAGGTCTGAGTTCAGAAATCCTTCTTAACACTGCAGGCCTAAGAGGTTGTTTGTTTCCAAGTAGGTCCGTATTTGAAGATAGGCTACCCTGTCAAGAATTTTCAATAGGAACGGCACTGTGGTGATGGTCCTATAGTTAGTGGGGACGTTAGGGTCAAGGTTGTTTTTTTTAGGTGAGGAAGTACCCAGGCCTCTTTCAAAAGATGAGTTGATGAAGGCTGTGATGGCCGGTGCAAGATCTTTTGCTGCCTCTTTGATGACAGCTGCAGGGAATATATTGCGTTGGCAGCAGGAGTGTTTTAGACTAGTGATAATGTTTTCCACTTCAGTGATGGATAGTGCAGAGAATTTGAAGTGATTACGAGGAATCTCTGCAGGATGTTGGGTCTTAGGGTTTCTTACGTCTGTGCTAATGTTACGTTTTTCATTTCGATTTTGGTTTGTAACTGTGAAATTTTATCAGGTAGGGCAGCTTGAATCATAGTTCACCAGGCCTTATATTTAGCACCGGACTCAGAGGGTGGTATGGGCGATTCAAGCTCTCGGAGGATCTTACAAAGTTATTTACAACCATATTTGGCATTTTGTTTGGAGGATGGAGGATGGCTAGCTTATAATCCTTTGCAGCTTTTAGGAAGGCATCTCTGGTGGGGGTTGAAAGTTGTTTTTTCAGGCCGATTCAGCCTTCCTTTTGTTGTTGTGTACAATTTTAAGGTTGGGGGTGAACCAGCTATTGAGGTGCACTTGAGGCTTGGCTTGCCGTAATTTTTAGGGGGCAATAGTATCTATGGCTTGGAGGAGTGTAAGGTTTTAGAGCTCAACAAAGGTGGAAGGGTCTTTATTAGTTATAGAGTAGTTTATGAGAGGTAATAATGGTAATAGGTTTTCAGTCATGATGTTTTTGTTGTTTCTTGTTAACGCAGGAGTAGCCAGGACGCAGGTTGAGGTAGTGAGTGGGTAGGTCAGTCCATGCGCATGATGCATTGGCGAGAATATTGGTTTCACAATTGAGGTCAGCTATCCAATCAAGAGTTCTGCCTTTGTTATGGGTTGGTGTGTTGATAAGATGGGAAAAGCCTAATTGTGTCATTGCATTGGCTAAAGACATGGCTGGGCTGTCTTTAGGGTCGAGGAAGCCAAGGTTAAGATCGCCAAGGAGTAGGATTTGTGATCCAGGTTCAGTGCCTGTGGCAAGGAGTTGTTGCAAATCTTCCTCCAATGTGGAGGTAGGACCGGGTGGTCTGCAGATAAGATGGATCTTAAGGGTGCTTGAGGCCGATAGGGGGAGTTTCACAGAGAGAAGTTCGGCAGAGGGGAACGGAAGGTGGGGTAGGGCTCTGATTCCAAGGTTTATTTTGCTGATGATGGCGATGCCACCACCTTTGGTAGATTCTCGGTTGAATCTCGTGATGGTGTATTTGTCGGTGAGGGCTATCTGTAATGGCAAGGAAGTATAGTTGTTTGGCAGTGATAAGGTCGGCCACTTCTAATGCGTGGGCAGTAAGTGACCTGGTGTTGAAGAGGTTGAGTAGGGTTGGTAGGGTTTCTACTGCTAGCAGTACCTTTCATAATGTGGGGAGTGTCCCTGTTAGTAGCATTCTTGTGGGCCTTCCTAGTTTTGCTAGTAGTAGAGGTTGTAGTATGTTTGATTGAAGTTTTAGTGGTTGGTGAGGTGGTGTGAGCTTGGAAGAATCTGGATCTAAGTTTCAGATTTCCAGTTACTGAATCACATGGTTTATTAGGAGTAGGGCGGGAGGCAAAATGTTGGATCCATTGCAACAGTGAGAGGTATTTGGTGTCTGTCTCAGGAGTGGTGCCTGTATGTCTCGTATTGTGGGATTGTGGTGGCCATTGTGTTAGGAAGTGGGAGGGTGATATTGAATAAGGGTGTGGTAGTGTAGAGGACATTGAGATAGTTACACTACTCACATTAGTTGAGGGGCCCAGTTTAATAGGAGTCTTGCTAATGTAGGTGACTAGCGCTAGTAGAAATAGTGTGGTCTGTGTAGCCACGGTTGCATTTAGTAGAGGGCGTGAATTTCGAATTGGTTTGGAGTTGTACTGAGGCATGTCTAGCTCTAAGGTAGGCTGCACTGTGTGAGATATGCTATACTAAGGTGAGGACCTGATGTGGGGAATCTAGGGTCAGTTAGTTGTGTCAGATGTATATAACAGTTTCACATGAGAAGTATATTCATATATAGTATCAGGCAAGAACATTTAAGTTGTTGACAGTTGCAGGCAAAGGAGAGGGCGGCAATGTCAGAGGAAGGCTTAGTACATTTAAGTTATTCAAGCAAGTACATGTAAGTTATTCATAGTTGCAGGCAAAAAGGTGAGAGAGGCAATGTCAAAAGAGTGCTTATTATCCTATGCAAACATGCAAATGACAGTCATTACTTGCCGGATGTTGGCAGGCAAACACCTGGCAATGCAGAGTGTGTGAGTTAAAAACAGGTGTGTGATCACGGAGAGAGTGGTTATGTGAATAAGTTAGGGGGTTTGCGAATAGGTCCCTTGAGGGAGGCTCGAGCAGTCCGCAGGCTGCAGGAGTCGTATGTAGGTTAGAGCGGTAGTAGCGGTGCTCGCATGTGGTGAGCGGGGTTAAAGGTTAACAAGTGCTCAGTTATAGCAGTCATGATTGTCAGTGGTTACAGGGTGAGTAGGTTGCCACACAAGGTGAAGTGGTGAGGCTTGATAATAGCCAGTGAGGAGAGTTAGGCACAGTTTACATACAATGTAATAGCAGCAGTGTTGTACAACTCAACTGACAGGTGGGATATATGGGACACCTGGATTAAATGATTTACATGGGCAGCGTGGCGAGCCCTACAGACGTAAAGGCCCTGATTGGCACAGACAGGGATGGCCTTGTGCTCGAGGCCTTAGGCGAGGGGCCGACTCACGCCTGTTATAAACAAAAGCAGGTAAAGTAATGGCAGAGATCTTGGGGTCTGATGTAAGGCAGGCAAAGAGAACCACGGAGCAGCAGCTCCACGTGGGTACTGGGGGCTGGGGAAAGGGGTCCCCAGACTCAGGCCAGTTAGGCCTCTTCAGGTGTGCAGAGAGCGTAGATTGCATTCAGCTGGTTTTCAGACGTGCAGGCTTGTACACAGCTCCGTCTTACTCTGTGGGATGTATTGACCCCCTTTTGGCTCTGCCATGAGGCATCCCTGTGTTCTGATGGTGCCAGAAATCCTAAAAAGGCCGCAAAACCTTGTGCGCGCCAAAACCACTAAAAATAGCGCTTTACAACACAAAAAGAAATGGAGCACAGAGGGTTAAGCGGTGCTTTGCTGAAAGAAATCCAAAATCTTGTTTTTAAATCCCTTTTTCTTGGTTGCTGAAACTGCAGAATGCCCGTACAAAACACCCTCAAACATCCAATACTCTTGCTGGGTGCCACAATTCACTTAGTTCAAGAAATCATTGTGAACTTAAAATATCCTAAAAAGCTGAGTTTGTCATAAAAACATTCACAAGCAAAAGTTGCCTGCCTTTGGAATCTGTCAAAATCTGGGCACAGCACCCTCAGCCGCCTGTATGACAGTTGTCAGAAGCCTGCCTGATTAACTTTAAAAATGTATAAACTGAAAGCAAATGTTTGCAATGTAAATGGCACGTTACTGAGAGTAACCTATGTTGTAATTGTTAATCCCATGGTTTAGAATCTGAAATAAGTGTTCTAGCTGCCTGTTTTGAAATTATAAATTGGTTTTAAGCAAAGGAAAAATGCAACAGAAATAACATTTAAATTAAGCTTGGCTGAGCTGCAAGAACTTGAACGGCAGGTTTCTTCCCAGAAGGAGGACACCCCCCACCCCCAGCTGAAACTCACAGGGAGGCGCCAATTGCTGGGGAGCCAGAAGGAGACAATGGGTCTTCCTCCAACTCAAAGGAGTGCCAAGTGTGAAGGGTCGTGAATGGCCTGGGCCCAGAAGGCAAATGGGAGGAGACTGCTTCAGGGCTACAGAGAGGCAGAAGGAGGCGGAGACAAACAACCATTTGTGACTGGACATTCACAAAGAAAATGTTGTTTAAATATAATAACTTACCACTTAAAATTGTTAAAAATACCAAAATAACATATTTGTGAATCTAAATTCTGGCTGCATATTTTAAAAGGTGCCAGAACTCTGTGACATGTTCTAGGAAGAAACAGCGAAAAAAGTGATATTACACAAAATGTATTTTTGATAGAAGCATGAAACTTCATACACGTATGTCTATATTCAATGTGCACATTTGTACACATTTTCTGATAAACTGGACATTGTGTTCCTGATAAAAAAGGGCAAAACTCTGTAAAAAGCAGACACAAGATCTTACAGCGACGGGATTTGGAGGTGTATCTGCTACACAAAATATGTAAACTGTATATATGCCTGTTATAGAGGTTGCCCACATGGAAATATGTATTGTATCAAAAGAAGATTTTGTGTTCAAGAGGCTAGGGGTGGACTCTAGACCTTGTGAACTCACATCATAAAGATTACACACTGTTTTTCTCCTCCTATCAAGGAAGAGAGGAGACTCTGGACAATCGCCTGCCAAGGGGACACGCTTAGGATAAACTAGCACACACACCCCTTTATCATAAGTATAAATAGAAACAGCTCAGCACTCACAGGGGACACACAGATTCACCCACTAACCGATTGCTGGTGGAGCACCCTGCTAGAGAACCATCCATCTTCCTTGCTCCAGACTCCAGAAACTTGGCAAACAGAAAGGCCCATTGCATAGCTGAACCATTCACAACTAGGCCTTAAATTCTAGCACCAGAATCCCACCACCAAAGGGGAACATCAAACAAACAGCCGGGCTGTGCTTTACTGCTGCCTGCTAAAACAATTATCATCAGAACCAAAAGATCCAATCCAGTTGTGCTGTGCTGTGACCAGAGAGCTGTGACCAGAGCCATCGCAGACCCAGTCCAGTCCGGTGTGCCCAGAACCTGATTCCCTTCCCTGAACAGAAATCTTGATGGACCAGATTCCTGACGGTTCTGTGTAAAAAACATATCCAGTAAGTATCTATAGATAGGACTGTGTCACTAACATATGTACTGTTCATAGTCAATCCCTACCTTAATCCATCCTATCTTGTCTTCAGAACCTGATATTGTTAGGAGTACTTTTGAATTGTCAGAATTTTTCTTGCGCTAAGTTTCTCTAATCTGTTTTCTAAAATCATAAGTGTTGTGAATAAATTGAATCCCAGAAAGAAAGTGAGTATCCACCACATTAAGGGTCCCTGGCCAGGACTGTGGAGATTCATGTGTGGCAATCTATTTTTCTATAGTCATAATCTAGTGTAAGAAATCCTATTTGTCTTTTAAAAGTGCATTCCTGTTTTCCCATTCTTGCGCCTATCTGAAAAAACGACCTCCGCTAAAACGTCCATAACTTCCTCAATTTTAACTTCTGCTTGTAGCTAATATCCTCAGCTTTCCATAGAACCTAAAACCTCATCCCAAATCCATACGGTTCTCTCGTAATCGCGATTACCGCGCGCTGAAAAGTTTGCCGCAAATTTTCGTTTGGGGAAATTCTGACACGTGTAAAACAGCTTTGATTGCTTCCGACCTCAATTTTAAGATTTCACATTGCTTCTTAGAATCAAATCATTGCTATTTGTGTTTTTGTGTAACTATCCAAAATGGCTCCCATAAGAATTTAAATAGTTTCAGCAATTTAGCCCATATTTAGTGTTTTACCCAATCCATTCTTCAGATAACTTTGAAACCATTTGGACAGCTTGCCAATCAATTCTGTTTTTCTCTTGCGTGCTGGGCGGAATTGGGATTGTTATTTTGTTTGAATTCTGCCATTCCTTAATACCTGCTCTCTCCTCCTATCTCTTTACATTGCCTATTGGGGGGTTGATGGGCGTGCAGGGGGGAATAGTAACCACACTGCTATTTGATTTAAACACCCACACAAAAGTATCATTTCTGTGCTGCTTTGTTTTTGCTCATTATTACTCATTGTAATTAAAGAGATTGCTTAGTGTTACATCACCCCATTGGTTATCATTGTGTACCCATTAAACATAGTGTAATTGAATTGTGAATACATAAATTAATATTTTAACTTTGCAAACCAGCCTGATTCCTGGTTCAGTGTGACCGGGAGGGGTTCCAGGAGGGGGGCGTGATATGAGTGGTACATCGTTCAGAATAAAATAACTTTTAGACACAAATAAATAAAGATTTCAGTTGTGCATTACACGCTAGGCGTTGACTTAGGTGAAGTGGTGGGTTGAAATCACTTACAGATTGGGGGCTCGTCACGAGATCCTGAATTAGACATACTACTTGTGACAGTCTAACACAGCGTGCTAACTGGCGGGATACATACACCTTGTTGGGCTACCACACTGCGCTACACTGTAAAAACACCCTTCAATATAAACAGTCAAAGGAGTTGGGCCTGTTTTGCAAAGGTAAAAATAACCCTAATATAAGTCAGAAGGAAATTAATATTTCCGGAATGGCGACCCCAGTGGAAATTAATATGGCAAAATAACACCTACTGCACAAATTGTTTGTCAGGTGTGAATGGACAGAGCAGGATCAGAATGTTTGGCTGCAGGAAATCAAAGAACAAGCCACTGCCACAGGATTAGATATATGGCAGGATCAGGATCCATTACCTCAGGCACTTAGTGAACTGTATATGGCCCCAAGGGTAAAAGAAGAGCAATGTAAAATTGCCAAAATAGCAGCACACCTCTACCTCCACATTGGAGAAATACAGGAAAAATATGCCGAAAACCTAGATCTGGCAAAAAGGCAAGTACAATCCCTAGAAAAGACCCAAACTGATCTGGCCTCTGCAGAGCAAAGTCTACAAAACAGCCAAGAGTCAGAGAGTGAAACCAGACAGTACCTGATAAAAGTAAAAGAAGATCTGGATCTCCTGCAGCGAGAGAAGGTAGAGCAGGATACCAAATTACTGACACTGCAAAAAGAGTGCCAAGAAAGATTGGATTCTCTACTACAGAGCCAACAAAAGCTGGAGCAGCAATTGAACTATAATAGAGTCTGTGCAGAGCAGATAGTCACCCTGCAAAATCGCCTAGAATCCTTAAAAGAGGAAAATAATCAATTAATTCTCAAAGACCATGAATCCCAAACAGAATTTGAGCGCCAGAAAGCTGGGGCATTCAAAAAAGGGATGACCTGGTTGCACAGAAGGGCACTCTAATTCAGGAAAGGGACACCTTAGGCCAGGAAGTCAGTTATTTAACAACCAAGATGGAAGAAAATCACCTGGCCCTTCAGGGACTTGGTGAACTCAAAATGGAATATGAAAAGCTGTTAGAGCACACCAGGAGGGTGGAAGATGCTCTGGCAAAGAATGACCAGGCCAGTAAGGACAGAACTCAGGAGGTGAGCCTCCTGCAGCAAAAGGTGTCCCAATACTCCCAAATCAGACAGGAAGCGCAGAGAGACAATGAGGCTCTCTGTGAGAAAAATGACAGCTCCATAGACAAATAGCCATGCAGAAACAACTAATAGACACCAGTAAGGCCTTAATAGAAGAGCAAAAAGGTCAGATTCTTGCATCAACAGAGAGTAGGGGCTGAGAGAGATGAGGTCAGATGGGAGAGAGAGACCCCTGAGCATAACCTTCGGAACCCTGGCTCCAGAGACTTTAATCTATTCCATTCCGTGGACTCTGCCAACCCCATGTCCACTGGCTCACATGAGCCAAGGGCCATAGGGATGGTAGACTTCAACCCAATGAGGAATATGGGGATAATAGGTCAGCACCTCCCAGAAATGGATGGGCGGGCATCAATGTATAGGTTCCCAAGTGCTAGGGCCATCTTCGCTGAACAGGGAGACTCCAGTGAGGGGAGGATCAGACAAATGGATCCGCAGAACTATAACTTACCCAGAGATCCTACGGTAAAATTTGGTGGGGAATTCCATGAGGCTAGGCCCACCAAGAGCATATTAAAAACCTCTTCCCAGCTAGGACAGTGAGGTGGGGTACTCAACCTATCCGGGGGGCAAGGAAGAGTCAGAAGACTCGTCTGAGCACCACAGGTCCCTAGAAACTAGGCCCACACATTCTGCCAGCCATTCTCAAGCTCGCAGAATCCAGGAGAGTCTAGAAGACCAGACAGCCACCTCTGGCAGCAGTGCCTCTGAGTCAGAGGATGAGTGGACCCGGGTGACCCGAACTAAAAAAGCTAACAAAGTCAAGAGGGCCTTGCTCAAAGATGCCCTGAAACAAATAAAAGCTATTAGGAGCGTCATTACGGCCTACCACAAGAATGCAAAATATTTGGTTTGGGAGCACCTTGAGTTGTTTGAACAGATGATGGAAACTTTCCATCTGAAGGACAGCCAAAGCTGTATTCAATATGTATAGTGGACATTTTCTCCTGAATACTCCAGCTTCTTTGCGGGGCTGGAAGATAAGAACCATTCCAGATGGTCCACCTATAGGGCGGCCATCCTGAAACATTTTTCCATTTATAGGAACCCTCAAGAGGCTCGCAAGGCAGCCTACAATTTACAATGTGGGGAAGACCAGGCCCCACAAGAATTTGTTCAGGATTTAAAACGTGCCTTTGGGCAGACCACTAGAAGGGTGCGCACTGACAGTAAAGAGTTCGTAAATACCTTCTTTCATGCTCTCCCTAACTATATTATGACCCAGCTAGTGAGGGACTTTCATGAGAAAAGATCACTAGACTGGGTCATTGAACAAGCAACCTGCATCTATGAAGTACAGAAGCCGTTGGAAAATAAAAATAGTAGTAAAAACACCGAACACAACCAGCACCCCTGCTGCTAAGGTGACAGAGATGAAGGTTGCCCGCATTTTAGATCTGGAGATGGGGGGGGCCTAAAAACCTTCCCGCACAGAATCCAAACAACCCCAAACCCAGAAAGCCCTCAGGGCAATCACAAACAGGGAGCCAAGGAGGTAACCCCACAAATGGGACCCCTAACTCCCCTGACTACATCAGCCCACGCTACAAGGGAAATAGACCCATCCTGGGTTATGTGTGGACTCCTCCAGCCCAAGGGGGAGGGATCCAACTAGACAGCAGGAAACCCAGGGAACTTCCCTCCTCACTTCCCCCAGGAGGGCAGTAATCCCCCAAATGCCAGACCAAATTTCTTTCCTAGGTACCCGCCAAATTTCAACCCCCAAAACAACCCATCCTTCTTTCCCCACTTTCCTGAGCCCAGACAGCCCAATCCGGGAAAGGGGAGGCCAAGGGTGGCGGGGTACCCAAACTTCCCTAACCAGGGGTATTTTGCAAGAAGGGATAGTTAACCTTCCCGGGAACAACCCAGGGGAGACCTGAGGACCCCGTACCAGCCAGAGCGGGTATCATAACTAGAGCGCCAAGTCCAGAACATGGCACAGGATCTGGGTCGCATGCTGAGGGCTCAACAGAACCCTCAGATGAGTATGGCGGCTCAGAACTCCTCAAATCCAGGGTCGAGTGCTCCAGAACAATGACGGGGAAGAACCCCGACAAACCACCGGTTCCGAGGGAGGAGGCACAAGGGGAAAGGGGGTGTAAAGCCTTGGAGGAAGCTTCTTTCCCCACTTGTGGAAAGCCCCTGGAAACCCAGGAACCGGAAACAAAACCTCCTGCCCCCGAAAGTCTGCAACCCAAGTAGCAGAGGGCGGGTAGGAGAAATAAAGAGCCCAAAAAGACGCATTTTGAGAAGGAGGTTCAAATCTTCCAGTTTGAATGAGAGGGTTCCTCAGAGGTTCCTGGGAAAAGGATCTTCTCCTTCAGGAATGGGGGAACTCCTCCCAAAGAAAAATGGGTCCCAAAGGATCCAAATCCAGACTGGGTAGATGTTGGGGCCGAGTTGAAACCGCCCATCATCAGTACCCAGAATGACCAGCACGAAAATACCCTGGTTCAAACCCATCCTGGTGACTTCCTCCAAAAAGGGAGGGCAGCCAAGAATCAGAACCAGGGGAGCCCAAAACTTCCCCCATATCTAGATGTCACCTTTTGTTTACAGATTCCCAAGATCCCAAACAGAATCCAGCCCAAATCACATCTTTGTCAGTATCCAAAGCAAAGAAACTAACCCACCAGTTGACCAAAAATGTACATTATCTTTGCCCCCTTGAGGAAAAGGAGGGAAGGTTTTATGCCCAGTCCAAATACAAGGACAACGTACAATTTTGGCACTGGTGGACACTGGATCCCAAGCTACCCTTCTGTCAAAAAGGGCCTTTGATCAACTGAATTCGGGAAGGGGGGAGAAATACCAAATTTCTCTCACTCCTCTTCCTGGACAACTTCAGAACTTCTACGGGAAGGAAATTCCCGTTGAGGGGAGTGCGGATTTGGACATTAAAATTGGGTGACAGAAGGTGAAGCACACGGTCATAGTAATGACTCTAGAGGGCACACCTTGTTTGCTATTGAATGACATCTTGTGTAGGTTGTCTCCCCTCATAGATTGTGTAAACAAGATCCTCTGGACCCAGACTAACCAACCAATAAAATTGAAACAGAGTGTCAACCATGTTAGTTTAAACAGCACATGCCACATGGTTGAACAAAAACCTGACCAAATAGAATTTCACTTCCAGAATAATCAAATCCCAGACGTGGCAGTAAGTGCAGTAGTACAACAAACTGGTGATGGGGAATCCTCTCTATTTCTGAAAATCAACCTTGCTTCCAGTTCTAAGGCAGCATTCCACACTGGAAGGAAACACTCTGAAATTCTATACCAATTCACAATCAGAAAATCCCATTCCTATAGTCCAAAAGGATGAGAAATCAGCTCAAAGCTTGGCTGATATTCAGAAAATTGGAGAGCAGTTGTTCATCCCTCTTCAGTTAAATGAGGGGAAGGACTCTTTTCTCGCCCGAGTGTGTGTGAACAACGGTAAGAGCTTTATCAGCGAGGCCATGTCCCGCAAACTCCCAAAAGATCCAGCCATTCCCACATTTCAACTGATAGACAAATGGGAAATGGACCTGGAAACACCCAATTCCAAACATCTCCTGCCTACCAGGTGTATGCTCAAAATGTCCATAGGCAACAAGAGCATAGTCCACAATTGTTGGGTCGTGCAAGATGTCCCTGCCACATTTTATTTAGACAGTGACATTCTCAATCGCTTTGCCATTAGTTTGGACCTATTAAACTTCAAAGCTTGGTCCTGATTAGCGGGTAATCCCATGGACTTTGATGACCCAGAGAAAGCATTTCGGTCAGCTCAACTGCTATCATATGCAGTTGAAATTCAGATTGGAGAGGAAGTGACCAACCCAGAATGGACCCGACAATTCTCCCTAAAAGTAAAAATTAAAAGAGGACTGAAACTGAAAAACCCTGACACCTATGTCCATCTTGATGCTCATTTCCAACAGCAAGTGTAGGGGGTAAACCCAACACCACTAGTCAACATAGAACACGACACCATTCCAATATCGGTGGATAACAGCGAGCTAAAGAGTATCACTCTGGGCGCAGGTACCATTATTGGAATGGCGGTTGATGACCAACATTTTTCCATAGATTTAGGTAATGAACTGTTAAGACCGATCCCCAAGGATGGTTTTGACAGTGATTGCGATGATGACACAACACCAGACAGGAGTTTCACCCGGGATGGGGGGAAATTCCAGTTGTACTCTTCCTGCCCTTATGGTAAGGAAGATGTGACCTGTGACTTCAGGAGGGATGAGGTGATTGTTCAAGTCCACGAGGACTGCCTTCCCCACCTGAAGCCATCAGTCCAAATCAGCACTTTGACCAGGGACTTCTCCACCCAGCTGGAGGAAGCCGCTGAGACAGCCAAACCGGAAGTCTTTCCAGGCTTCAGGCAGATGGTTGAATAGAGAGTCAACCTAGCTGATGCCTGTGAGACTCTGGAGCAAAGGCAAGTTTTCTTAGATTTTCAAGATCTCTTTGCAGTTGACTCAAATGACTGTGGTCGCACCGACATCCACACAACAACAATTCCCACGGACCCTGGCATGACGCCAGTGTTTGTGAAGCAATATCGCTTGCCTCTCGCATCAATGGAGTCCCTTACTGAAATAATTAAGAACCATGAGTCCCGTGGGATAATTCGTCCAGTCCACAGCACCTTCAATAATCCGGTGTTGGGGATTTTGAAACCAAACGGCCAGTGGAGACTCTGTTCTGACCTAAGGGAGCTAAACAAACGTGTCCATACTTCCCGATGGCCTCTTCCCTGGCCCAGATCCAAGGGGCACAGATATTCACTGCAATTGACCTGACCAATGGGTACTGGACTGTACCTGTCACTAGGGAGGACCAATACAAGCTGGCCTTTACCTTCGGGGGCAGCAGTACACATGGACTCGGACTCCCTTCGGATACATCAACTCCGGCAATGAATTCAATATTTTTCTACATAAGGCCATGCCCGACCTGGCTGAAAGGGGTACCCTGGCCTATGTAGATGATGTGCTAGTCAAAAGCTCAACTGTGGAGGAACACATAGCGGAGATCCGTTATGTCCTGACACAGTTGAGGGCTGCCGGAGCAAAACTCTCTTTTCAAAAGGCAGAGTGGTGTAGAAACCGTGTCAATTGCTTGGGGCATGAGATAACTCCTCAGGGTCTCTGTCCCCAGGAAAAGAAAGTGGAAGCACTCCAGAAATTAAAAGACCCCACAACTCTGCGGGAACTAAGGAGCCTCCTTGGACTAACTAACTACAGCAGAAAGTTCATTGAGAATTACAAGACCCCTGATCCATCTTTTGAAGGAGGGGTCAAGTGGGAGTGGAGTCCAGAACAAGCCGAGGCAGTAAGACAACTCAAAAGAAGCCTCTCACAAGGGCCTTGCCTAGCTTACGCTGTCAAAAACAAGGAGTTCTTCTTGGAGACAGGGTTCTCAAATACATGCTTGACTGCAGTATTATATCAAAAACATAACAAGGTCAATAAAGTAATCTCCTATGCGAGTAAGACTTTATCCTCTGTGGAAGACAAATTCAACAATTGTGAGTAGGCACTGCTGGCAACCGTGTGGGCATTGAAGAATTACCGCCAGTTTATCCAGGGGAAACACATCATAGTGGAGACCCCACACCAACCTTTGCAATATCTTCCGAGTGACAGAATCCGGGCCAGAAATGTGAGTAATTCCCGAATTACTTCCTGGATTCTGTCAATGCAAGGCTTTCCTGTGGAGGTCAGATATGGCCAAAACAAGAAGAGTCCCCTCACGCAAGGTCTTGCTGACTTGCATGATTGTACCAGAGAAAACTGTCTCGAGGACGAAAGTCTTAAAATCAAGGACAACATGGAGGCATACCCTAATTCCTCACACAAAGTCTATGAAGAAGACCAGTGTGAGGGAATGCCCACTGTTTATGTGGATGGATGCTCCTACCATGATGACAACAACGGGGAAAAGGAACTTGTGGCCGGTGTAGGAAATGCATGGGTGAATGATGCTCCAGAACCCTCCACTGGGTACAAGATCGGTCCCCGAAGTAGTCAAGTGGCGGGGTTGATGGCTGTGCATCAAGCCATCCTCACTGCCATCCAACACCAACTCCACGAACCGGTTATAATCACTGATTCGGATTATCTATGGAACGGGTTCGTGGAGCACCTGGTTAACTGGAAAACCAGAGGCATGCCTAGTGCTAATAATAAACCATTGAAACATGGAAAATGAATCCAAAATATTGATGAGAGCCATCCAAGGGGATCTACTTGAGATCGAGTCCCTGTTGGGGGAAATCCATTTTACTGCTACCACTAGGTCCCAGACAAATGCTCACAATGAACTCTCAACTGCACAATGGAGTAAGGATATCCCAGATGTTGATTTGATTACGGCTCAAAAAGGGGATCCAATAACTGGTAGGTTTTATCAACACATTGAGTACCCTGAGAACTTTCCCCTGATGGATACCGATTACATTGGGAAAGAGGACCTCAGAGTGTTGATGAAATGTCCAAAAATGTTCCGAATCCAAGAAGGTTTGTTGGTAAGGAAGTCCATAGCTGGCCATGACCAGTGGGTCGTCCCTACCTCATTCCGAAGCCTGGTGCAAAGTCACGCCCATGATGCGGTCACAGCCGGTCATCGGGGGTTTCATGCGACACTAGAAATCTTGCGAGAGGTTGCATATTGGCCACACATGGGGCAGGACCTCAACCAATACTTGAAGGGGTGTCTTGTGTGTGCACAATTTCAGCCAAAATCATTCACACACCGTGCTCCCCTCCAAAAGAGGGGGATGACACTGCCTTGGTCAGATTTACAAGTCAATTATATCGGGCCCGTGATTCGCTCCTCTAGGGGGAACAAGTACATATTGACCGTGACATGCTTGTTCACGAAATGGGTGGAATGTCTCCCGGCCCCAAATTGCAAGGCAGAAACAGCAGCTACCCTGATGATCAACCACATATTCTCGCGTTTTGGACTACCCCAAAGGATTGAGTCAGATTGAGGTAGCCACTTCACTAGCGAAGTGATGACAAAGATGTGGGAGATACTTGGGGTCAAAAGGAAACTACACATTGCCTACTGGCACCTCTAGTGGTGGAGTTGAGAGATACAACAAGACAATTGTGAGCATATTAAAAAGGTTTGTGGCAGTTTCTGGGCCAAGTTGGGACATTCGATTACCTCTTGTCCTGATGGCCATCCGATCTACCCCTTCTTCTGCAACAAAAATGTCTCTGTTTGAGCTGATGACTGGACAGAGGATGGTGCTTCCCCAGCATCTGCTCTCCAGAACCCAAGAGCAGACCTTGATAAATGGCCCCACAACTTATGAGTATGTTGAGAATCTGAGAAAACACCTTCAACATGCTTTTGCCTATGCTCAGCGGAATCTAGCAAGATCTGCAGACAGTATGAAGACCCACTATGACCTTAAGACAACTAAAAAAGAATACCAAGTAGGAGACTGGGTCTATTTGTCCAATTTCCAAAGGAACCAGGCCGAACAGCGCAAATTTCTTCCTAGCTGGCAGGGTTCTTTTGAAATTGTAGACAGAATATCACCAGTCGCCTACAAAATCTGCATCCCCTAAGGCAGTTTGGCAGAAGGGGAAGGCAAGTGGGTCCACATCAACCAGCTGAAGAGTTGCCATCCTAGGCATACTCTGTGGCAAATAGAGGAGCCATCGGAAACCCAGAGGGGGACATTCCAGATCCCTAGAAAAATTCCAACTGTTAAAATCATTCCACCTGTCAAAATCATTGGGAATTACAGACAGGGGACATTGTAAACAGTATTCAATGTATGCATCTGCCCCACTACATGAATAGTAGTGGGGAAAATTCAGTAACCATGCTCTGTTCTGTCTCATAGTACTGAAACCAAGGATTGTAAGAACCACGGAGGACCACTCGGGGACCGGGAGGAAAGATTCAAGGGGCCCGTAGTATTGCTCCATACTCCCATCCGGAACCAGCGAGGAGAACCTGTCGATCCAGCACTGGTGGGAGAAGCAGACGACTTTCTCCATCTGGACCAAAAAGAAAGAAATAATATCCCAATCTCCCAACTTCCCCTTGACGGGCGGTCAAACTTAAGTCAGCAGGGGGGCTCTGTGGGATGTATTGGCCCACTTTTGGCTCTGCCATGCGGCATCCCTGTGTTCTGATGGTGCCAGAAATACTAAAAAGGCTGCAAAACCCTTGTGCGCACCAAAACCACTGAAAATCACGCTTTGCAACACAAAAAGAAATGGAGCACAGAGGGATAAGAGGTGCTTCACTGAAAGAAATCCAAAATCTTGCTTTTAAATCCCTTTTTCTTGGTTGCTGAAACTGCAGAATGCCAGTACAAAACTCCCTCAAACATCCAATACTATTGCTGGGTGCTACAATTCACTTAGTTCAAGAAATCATTGTGAACTTACAATATCCTGAAAAGCTGAGTTTGTCATAAAAACATTCACAAGCAAAAGTTGCCTGCCTGTGGAATCTGTCAAAATCGGGGCGCAGTACCCTCAGTCACCTGTATGACAGCTGTCAGAAGCCTGCCTGATTAAATTTAAAGATGTATAAGCTGAAAGCAAATGTTTGCAATGTAAATGGCATGTTACTGAGAGTAACCTATGTTGTAATTGTTAATCCCATGGTTTAGAATCTGAAATAAGTGTTCTAGCTGCCTGTTTTGAAATTACAAGTTGGTTTTAAGCAAAGGAAAAATGCAACAGAAATAACATTTATATTAAGCCTGGCTGAGCTGCAAGAACTTGAAAGGCAGGTTTCTTCCGAGAAGGAGGACACTTCCCCCACAGCTGAAACTCACGGGGAGGTGCCAATTGCTGGGGAGCGAGAAGGAGACAATGGACTTCCTCCAGCTCAAAGGAGTGCCAAGTGTGAAGGGTCGTAAATGGCCTGGGCTCAGGAGGAAATGGGAGGAGACTGCTTTGGCTGCAGAGAGGCAGAAGGAGGCAGAGACAAACAACCATTTGTGACTGGACATTCACAAAGAACATTTTTTTAAAATACATATAACTTACCACAACACGCCAGAACTCTGTGACATGTTCTAGGAAGAAACAGTGAAAAAAGTGATATTACACAAAATGCGTTTTTGATAGAAACATGAAACTTCATACACTTATGTATATGTTCAATGCGCACATTTGTACACATTTACTGATAAACTCGACACTGTGTTCCTGATAAAAAGGGCAACATTCTGTAAAAAGCAGACACAAGATCTTACAGCGACGGGGTTTGGAGGAGTATCTGCTACACAAAATATGTAAACTGTATATATGCTTGTTATAGAGGTTGCACACATGGAAATATGTATTGTATCAAAAGCAGATTTTTGTGTTCAAGAGGCTAGGGGTGGACTCTAGGCCTCATAAACTCACATCATAAAGATGACACACTGTTTTTCTCCTCCTATCAAGGAAGAGAGGAAACTCTGCCCAATCACCTGCCAAGGGGGCGCGCTTAGGATAAACTAGCACACACACCCCTTTATCATAAGTATAAATAGAAACAGCTCAGCACTCACAGGAGACACACAGATTCACCCACTAACCGATTGCTGGCAGAGCACCCTGCTAGAGAACCATCCATCTTCCTTGCTCCAGACTCCAGAAACTTGGCAAACAGAAAGGCCCATTGCATAGCTGAACCATTCTCAACTAGGCCTTAAATTCTAGAACCAGAATCCCACCACCAAAGGGGAACATCAAACAAACAGCTGGGCTGTGGTTTACTGCTCCCTGCTAAAAGAATTATCATCAGAATCAAAAGATCCAATCCAGTTGTGCCGTGCTGTGACCAGAGAGTTGTGACCAGAGCCATTGCAGACCCAGTCCAGTCTGGTGTGCCCAGCTGTCTATCCCAGAACCAGATTCCCTTCCCTGACTAGAAATCTTGACGGACCAGAATCCTGACTGTTCTGTGTAAAAAACATATCCAGTGAGTATCTATAGATAGGACTGTGTCACTAGCATATGTACTGTCCATAGTCAATCCCTACCTTAAATCCATCCTATCTTGTCTTCAGGACCTGATATTGTTAGGAGTACTTTTGAATCGTCAGAATTTTTCTTGCGCTACGTTTCTCTTATCTGTTTTCTAAAATCATAAGTGTTGTGAATAAATTCAATCCCAGAAAGAAAGTGAGTATCCACCACATTAAGGGTCCCTGGCCAGGACTGTGGAGATTCATGTGTGGCAATCTATTTTTCTATAGTCATAATCTAGTGTAAGAAATCCTATTTGTCTTTTAAAAGTGCATTCCTGTTTTCCCATTCTTGCGCCTATCTGAAAAAACGACCTCCACTAAAACGTCCATAACTTCCTCAATTTTAACTTCTGCTTGTAGCTAACATCCTCAGCTTTCCATAGAACCTAAAACCTGTGAAGGGTCCCTGACCAGGACTGTGGAGATTCATGTGTGGCATTCTCTTTTTCTATAGTCATAATAGTGTAAGAAATCCTATTTGTCTTTTGAAAGTGCATTCCTGTTTTCCCATTCTTGCGTCTATCTGAAAAAACGACCTCCACTAAAATGTCTATAACTCCCAAATCCATACGGTTCTCACGTAGTCGCGATTACCGCACGCTGAAAAGTTTGCTGTGAATGTTTTGTTTAGGGAAATTCTGACACGTGTAAAACAGCTTTTGATTCCGACCTCAATTTTAAGATTTCACATTGCTTCTTAGTATCAAATCATTACTAGTGTTTGTGTGTAACTATCCAAAGCGGCTCCCATAAGAATTTAAACAATTTCAGCAATTTAGCCCATATTTAGTGTTTTACCCAATCCATTCTTCAGATAACTTTGAAACCATTTGGACAGCTTGCCAATCAATTCTGTTTTTCTCTTGCGTGCTGGGCGGAATTGGGATTGTTATTTTGTTTGAATTCTGCCATTCCTTAATACCTGCTCTCTCCTCCTATCTCTTTACATTGCCTGTTGAGGGGTTGAGGGGCGTGCAAGGGGGAATAGTAACCACACTGCTATTTGATTTGAACACACACACCAAAGCATTATTTCTGTGCTGCTTTGTTTTTGCTCATTATTACTCATTGTGATTAAAGAGATTGCTTAGTGATACATCACCCCATTGGTGATCGTTGTGTACCCATTAAACATAGTGTGATTGAATTGTGAATACATAAATAAATATTTTAACTTTGCTGATTCCTGGTTCAGTGTAACCGGGGAGGTTCCAGGAAGGGGGCGTGATATGAGTGGTACATTGTTCAGAATAAAATAACTTTTAGACACAAATAAATAAGGATTTCAGTTGTGCATTACACGCTAGGCGTTGACGTAGGTGAAGTGCAGGGTTGAATCCACTTACAACTCGTATTCAGGTAGAAATCATTGACAGCACAGCACTCCTGGATTGCAGACACACAATCCGGGATGAGAGAAGGAGAAGATGCAGCAGATGGGAGCCTGAAAGCAAGCTGAATGTCTGAAAGTTAGATCAGAGAGCAGCAATGAGGTGGGCGAGGGTTGCCAGGTATTGGTTGAACAACCAGGGAGAAAGGTTAGACCCCTCAGGAACACAGGTAGAGAGAGAGCTAGAGGAGAGGAGGAACCCACGTTGGACCTGGGATGGTCACTCTGAGAGGAAAGAAGTCAGCCAGGCCAGAGCCTGGTCAGTGATACCCAGGTTATCACCTAGCCGTTGAGCAGGATGGCATGGTTGACCATGTCAAAGGCAGAAGAGAGATCAAGTAAGATGAGAACAGAGGGGATATTAGAATTGAGGTTAGAGAGCAGGTCTTCATGGATGTTCAGGAGAGCAGTTTCCGTGCTTCTGGCTGCTCTGAAGCCAGACTGATGGTCATGGAGACAACCAAAAGATTCAGTGTGAAGATTAAGTTGGGAGATGGGCAGCTTTTCTAAGTTTTTGTCCAGGAAAGGAGTGATGGAAATCAGGCGATAGTTAGCCGGACAGGAGGTGTCGGCTAAGGGTTTCTTGAAAAGAGGGTGCACAAGAGAGTGCTTCTGTGGGGAATAGAAGATTCCAGTGGCAAAAGAGTGGTTGCAGAAGTCGGTTCATGCTGGAGCAAGGGTGCCAATGTGGTCCTTGATGGTTTTGAAAGAACAGGGAAGAACCTGTTTTGACAAGGCTTTCATGGACTTGTCTAGAAACTTTGTCAGGGGTGAAGAAAGGAAAGGCAGAAAAGGGAGGTGGGGTGGCCACAGCGGGTCCGAAGGAATAAGAGAGAGTGGAGGGAGAAGCAGGAGAGGACGAGAGGTGTCCTGGGTTTTAGAGATTAAATGAGAAGCCAGGGCCATACATAGGGCCTGGGAGGGCACAGGAGAGGTAGTGACTGTCGCAGGATTGGCCAGCTCCTTGCAGATTTTAAAGAGTTTGGCCAAGTCGTTGGATACCGCAGAGACATAGGCTTGGATGTGAGCTCTTTTCTTAGTGAGGACAGAGAGTCGGTATTACCTTTGGAGCAAGTGGCATGCCAAGAAGCACTATATCACAGAACATTGAATTTTAAATAGGTCTGAGAGATGCTAGCCACTGTACCTTAACTCAGGTATGGCTTATATTTAAAGTTTGCACCTACCACCAGGGTAGCAACTCTCATAGTTATGTGTTTTTGTGAACAGGAGTGCATATCATAAATGCAGCCCTTGTGCTGCAATGGCTTGGCTCTCAGTGCAGCTATCAGAAAGCACCTGTGTTCACCAGATCTGCTCTGTGCCAGGAGGAAGTAGGGGCTGCAGATCAGGGTACTGATTCAGCAGATCACATGTGTACACTATGCTTTTGGCATGGAGTTTGTGGGGCAGGGGTTCAGGCCAGCAGACCACCCTCTCTGAGAGGGAATAACCTGCATTGTTTTATATTTAATACAAATAAAAAAAGCCAGGACTTCTACACCCTTCCCACATGGCAATCCTTCAAATTGACGTCACAATAGTGATAATTTGACATGACCATTGGACTGCCTGTAGAGGTTCTTGGCTGCTGACATGCATGTGTCAGTGGCACTCTCTGAGCAACATTGATTGTTTATGTGAAGCAGCGTACATAGGGCAGAGATATCCAGATAGCCTTTGGTTTTCACTTTTTACACCTAATGGACTTTGCCTGTTTTTACATGTGCAAAAATCAGGCTGAATGGGTTTGGATTCCAGCACCTTTGCTTGCATGAAAATTAATGCGGGCATAGAAGTAAGCACATTTGCTGAAGAGCAACGGAGTGCCAGGAAGACGCAGACTTTACAATTCACCCCAAGCTTAACATGGCAACGCCACGAAGGTTGCACGGAGAGTAGGTCTCTACCGGTAATGTACTGTCCATACCCGTCTCTGCCACCTTCATAATGACCCACAATATTTTCTTGTTGCTATTAACAATGCAACGCATCGTCAGTGCACAGCCTGCACGTGTGGCACTGTATCCTAGTTAACCACATTCACAATAAAATACATACATGCTGTCTTTCTCTTGCTCTCTCTCCCCCTGCCTTCTCTCTCTCTCTTTCTCGCTCTCTCTTTCTTCCTCTTTCTTCTCTGTTTCTGTCCTCTGAATTGGGGTTCTCTCTGTACTTCCATCCTATTTAGAACAGGACATCTGCTCTGACTTTTATAGCGCTCAAGCCTCATATGGAGGTGTGAAAGATTGGTTACCTCTAATACCTGCCTAATGTTCAAAGGCTCTGAATTGCTACCATAATGCACCATTCGGTACTGTGAAACTCAGGCTGGAACTCCCATAACACTTTGAGAATGTGTACCAGTTACTCTACCGAAACTCCCAGGAATGCTGCAACCCTATTTGCGGAAATATTTGCAGTAAAGTATTTAGGGAACTGGATAGGGAATGTATATACATAATCTATCTTGCAGCGACACAGCATAGTTCGACCTAGTGGGCATTGCCTATTGTGTGGCCAGGCCTGGTTGAGTCCTCCAATGCTGCCCCTGGCTTGCAGAGGTTGCTTGGTGAGGGGGGCCTTAGGTGGGGGCTTTGGGAAACGTGTGTGTGTGTGTGTGCACGCTGCCATGCACCCGCCTTTCTCCATGCCCTCCTCAGGGCTCCCTCCTCTTCTCCTCATCCCACATGTCTCCTCCTCTCTGTGGCATGTGCTGTGTGTGAGGTGCTCTTCGCCTCCACTGTATGCTCTACTAATACTCTGTGACGTAGGTACATTGTGCATGGCGCAGAGCTGAGGGTGTCGTATGGGTGGCTGTTGTGCGTGTGGGCGCGGATCTTGCACAGATGGCCTCTATATTTATCATATAGGATTCATAATCGGGTTAAGATGCATCTTCTCCCAGAAAACCTGATGGCGCATCTGTTTTCCATAAGACTCTTGCCTGCCATTCCTAAGTGAAGAAGGCTGCTCCATGGGACGCTTCCAGCTGAATCCGGCATCTGCCTGCGCCAGGAGATGATCAGTGCGTGATTTGCAGCACTGAATGGCGAGCTGCCATCATTCTCACACGCTTTGCTATTTGGCTGACCTTGAGCAGGCCTATTTTCTGCACACCAACAGATTTTATATGGTTTCAAATAGAGTGCCAGCTGGGAATTCATTAAATCATAAATGTCTGCAGTAATATAGCTTCCTTGAAATATAGTCCAGAAAAACTCTGCTACTACATACCAGGCCAGACTCTACAATATCAGACTCCCTCAGCAGTGGGCATTACATGGGTAGCTGCTTCTTGGCAGTTGCAGATTTTCGTTTCTTTCATGATAAATGATGACATCCTGGCTTGGCCCCTTTTGCAATGGCGCAGACGGGCTAAAAAACGGTTATGTGGAAGATTGCCCAGAGCAGTTGTTTAGGTTTATTCATTCCTTACGCCCATCACTTTTTTGGTTATAGGTTGCCTCCCGGTATGAAAGAGGGTATGCCAAGACGTGGGCCCCTTGCTCGCTGCACCTTCCGCCCATCACTTTTTTGGTTATAGGTTGTCTCCCGGTATGAGAGAGGGTATGCCCAGACGTGGGCCCCTTGCTCGCTGCACCTTCCGTCCATCACTTTTTTGGTTATAGGTTGTCTCCCGGTATGAGAGAGGGTTTGCCCAGACGTGGGCCCCTTGCTCGCTGCACGTTCCGTCCATCACTTTTTTGGTTATAGGTTGTCTCCCGGTATGAGAGAGGGTTTGCCCAGACGTGGGCCCCTTGCTCGCTGCACCTTCCGTCCATCACTTTTTTGGTTATAGGTTGTCTCCCTTTGGTTATCGGTTGTCTCCCAGTATGAAAGAGGGTATGCCCAGACGTCGGCCCCTTGCTCGCTGCACCTTCTGCCCATCGCTTTTTTGGTTATAGATTGGCTCCCGGTATGAGAGAGGGTATGCCCAGACGTGGGCCCCTTGCTCGCTGCACCTTCCGTCCATCACTTTTCTGGTTATAGGTTGTCTCCCGGTATGAGAGAGGGTATGCCCAGACGTGGGCCCCTTGCTCGCTGCACCTTCCGTCCATCACTTTTTTGGTTATAGGTTGTCTCCCGGTATGAGAGAGGGTTTGCCCAGACGTGGGCCCCTTGCTCGCTGCACGTTCCGTCCATCACTTTTTTGGTTATAGGTTGTCTCCCGGTATGAGAGAGGGTTTGCCCAGACGTGGGCCCCTTGCTCGCTGCACCTTCCGTCCATCACTTTTTTGGTTATAGGTTGTCTCCCTTTGGTTATCGGTTGTCTCCCAGTATGAAAGAGGGTATGCCCAGACGTCGGCCCCTTGCTCGCTGCACCTTCTGCCCATCGCTTTTTTGGTTATAGATTGGCTCCCGGTATGAGAGAGGGTATGCCCAGACGTGGGCCCCTTGCTCGCTGCACCTTCCGTCCATCACTTTTCTGGTTATAGGTTGTCTCCCGGTATGAGAGAGGGTATGCCCAGACGTGGGCCCCTTGCTCGCTGCACCTTCCGCCCATCACTTTTTTGGTTATAGATTGGCTCCTGGTATGAAAGAGGGTATGCCCAGACGTGGGCCCCTTGCTCGCTGCACCTTCCGCCCATCACTTTTTTGGTTATAGGTTGTCTCCCGGTATGAGAGAGGGTATGCCCAGACGTGGGCCCCTTGCTCGCTGCACCTTCCGCCCATCACTTTTTTGGTTATAGGTTGTCTCCCAGTATCAAAGAGGTTATGCCCAGACGTGGCCCCCTTGCTCGCTGCACCTTCCGCCCATCGCTTTTTTGGTTATAGGTTGTCTCCCGGTATGAGAGAGGGTATGCCCAGACGTGGCCCCTATGCTCGCTGCACCTTCCGCCCATCGCTTTTTTGGTTATAGATTGGCTCCCGGTATGAGAGAGGGTATGCCCAGACGTGGGCCCCTTGCTCGCTGCACCTTCCGTCCATCACTTTTCTGGTTATAGGTTGTCTCCCGGTATGAGAGAGGGTATGCCCAGACGTGGGCCCTTTGCTCGCTGCACCTTCCGCCCATCACTTTTTTGGTTATAGGTTGTCTCCCGGTATGAGCGAGGGTTTGCCCAGACGTGGGCCCCTTGCTCGCTGCACCTTCCGCCCATCACTTTTTTGGTTATAGGTTGTCTACCGGTATGAGAGAGGGTATGCCCAGACGTGGGCCCCTTGCTCGCTGCACCTTCCGCCCATCACTTTTTTGGTTATAGGTTGTCTCCCAGTATGAAAGAGGTTATGCCCAGACGTGGCCCCCTTGCTCGCTGCACCTTCCGCCCATCACTTTTTTGGTTATAGGTTGTCTCCCCGTATGAAAGAGGGTATGCCCAGACGTGGGCCCCTTGCTCGCTGCACCTTCCGCCCATCACTTTTTTGGTTATAGGTTGTCTCCCGGTATGAGCGAGGGTTTGCCCAGACGTGGGCCCCTTGCTCGCTGCACCTTCCGCCCATCACTTTTTTGGTTATAGGTTGCCTCCCGGTATGAGAGAGGGAATGCCCAGACGTGGGCCCCTTGCTCGCTGCACCTTCCGCCCATCACTTTTTTGGTTATAGGTTGTCTCCCGGTATGAGAGAGGGTTTGCCCAGACATGGGCCCCTTGCTCGCTGCACCTTCCGTCCATCACTTTTCTGGTTATATTTTGTCTCCCGGTATGAGAGAGGGTATGCCCAGACGTGGGCCCCTTGCTCCCCGCACCATACGGTAACCGAGCTGCACCTCACTGATGAGGCCCAACGAGGGCGAAACATGTCTGGGGTTGCTTGTGCTTCCATGCAGAGGGGACCTGGCCTGGCAGTTCAGGCAGGGCTTTTGCCATTGGTGGCAGTTCCTGACTGTTTTGCATATGGCTTGACCTCTTTTGCAATGGCGCAGATGGGTTAAAAAATGGTGGTGTGGAAGGTTGCCCAGAGCAGTGCCAGTGGTTTAGATGTATTCCCAACCTTCCACCCATCACTTTTTTGGCGAAAGCACACACCCATCTGGATCCCATTGTCAATGTTTTCACTTACCTGAATTTATGAGGGTGTACACTATAGTTTTAATGTTCAAAATACAGGTATAAAAAAAGCCTTTGCAGCAATGAAGACAAGCGCGCCATGTTGTATTGAATTGATAGGTCTCAGTCATTCTGGCCTATTTCCACTCGTTTTTTGTCACCCACAATTATCATTAAACAGTGCCTAATGCTTATTTGAAAACACGTATACCAAACATCATGCTGTTTTCATGCTATTTTCTCTAACTCTAGTTCTGATTAGTTTTCACTTTACATTGCCACTCTGCACTTGTTATTGGTAAGACTTGCTTTTAATGGTTTCTCTTCCTTTTTTCAATTTCCTCTTTTGATAACAGTATTTGCTTATATTCTCTAACACCAATGGATGCCGTGCCTTAGTTTGGAAAGCCAGAGGTTACAATATCACTTTTTAATACACAGCTTCATTTTACGAATTTGAATGTTTCAATGTTACGAACATTTTAACGTTTTGCAGAGTGTTGTGAAAAATTAAATGAGTACCAAGCACAACGTGGATTGTGCACCTAGCGGTTCAATCTGTGGTTAGTCTTGTGTTCCCTAAATGTTCTTTGATTTTAAGCAAAATAGGCGGGAACCCTAACTAGTGCTATTTGTCCCTCTGCCCTTTTTCATGTTTGCTTTCAAAAGAGTGTGCAATAGGAGTGGCCAGGATGTGAATCTTAAAAAGATAGCCTTTTTTCAGAAAAACATGTTATGGTTCTTCTAGGTTTTGATACTGTCCTTTACTCAATAAGACAAGTGAGAACAGGCTAATTATGGCTACGGTAGGTACTGGAATATTTCATTAGAAATAAAAATTGTACAATTTTAGTAGAGCCAGTTTACCATGTTATTACACTTGAATATTGGCCCGTTTTAACTGCTGCTTTGCAGAAATCACCACCCCACACCCTCAAGATACCCTTTCTCTGGTTTCACAGTTGTCACCAGTGGCTAGAGTGGTTTGCACACATGCAGTGGCGTCGCTAAGGGGAGGATGGGGGGGGCTGGGCCCCCCTGTGAAACTATGTGCCTCCCCTTGTGCCCCCCTGCCTAAGATGAGCAGTGACCATGTTCTCCCCTTACATTTGTCTATGCCCCCCCTACTTTTTTCTTTGGCCCCCTCTGTGCCCCTCCTAAATTTGATTCCTGGCGACGCCACTGCACACATGGGCACCTTTTTAGGCAACTCTCGCTCACACAGAAAGAGAGAGCGACTGCAAGAGACAGAGTGAACGAGCCAGGGAGAGAGAGAACAAGAGAGAGGGAAACAGAGGGAGCGAATACGGAGAATGCGAGTGAGAGTGGCAGTGAGAGCAGAGTGGGAGACAGGGAAGATGGGTGAGAGATAAAGAGAGGGAGCGATAGAAGCATAGAGGGAGAGAGAGGCCAGGGGAAAAAGAGGGGGTGGGATGAGAGGGCGGTCGAGCTCTAGATAGGCTTATGTTAGACTGGTACAAGTAATCGTAAAATAATTAATAAACAAGCCAAACATCGAAATACGTCTATATGCAACAAAAAAAAAATATAAAAAAAAAACATGCCAATTAGCACCACAACTACAGGTTCATATTGTTAATAGGCAGCAATAATCCACCATGCCATTCGTAAATAGCTACTTCAAAAACAACCTGCCGAATATGTTGATCTGCAAACAACCAGAGGACTGCCCTAAGCTGCCTTATTTTCAGAGCTCCTAAAGCAGGTCTGAAACTTTCTTACTGCTGCATACAGCTCACATAGCAGCACACCCCATGCTCCTCTTCAGTGAGTTGAAAGAAATACAACCCCTTCCGCCATTTTACCAGCTGGAGGCAAAGCACGCGAAGGAAAGTGTTCCTACACACTGCTCAGAGAACCGAACCTTCGCATAAAGTTTCTCTATGTCATCCGTATAGCCCTCAAAGCATGTGTCTTTCCTTTGTTAATGGAGTCACGATCAGTGAACCCCCCTCTTGCACATACCGCCAATTCTGTTACCAGAGACCACTAATCAAACGCGCTTTTCACAGCCACTGAGCGTAACCTCCCCTCCTGCTTCTAATACATTACAACTATTACAGCCATAGCAAAGGCACTATTTTAACTACAAATTATTCTACGACTTTTTATCTGAAACTTCGCAACCAGTATTTGTTAAGCAAATAAAAGATGACTCACTCAGTTACAGACACTGCATATAATATTCTCCGGCCTCCAAAGAATGTAACGTTCTTTCTATACAAGAACAAGAATTTGGCCGCGCCACAACAAGAAGTCTCACTCTGGTGCAGCCACTAAATGCACCCTCTTGCCAAATAGGAAGACTTTTGATATGCAAAAAGAAAGTTATGGATTTTATATTGGTGTTTATTAAATGTACTGTATAGTCTGGCTGGGTTTTATAAACTGAATGGGGACTATTAATATAAATGTATATTTAAATATATCTTTTGATAAACAATAAAAACATCTTGTTGCCTCCAGTGTAATGTATGCCAAAATATCAGGATATTGGGCCTCATTCCGAGTATGGCGGTAAGGGATAGCGGCCACCGGTAACGAGACCGGTGGCGGTAATCCCTTACCGCCATACTCCGAGTTCCCTTTGCGCCCTCGCCCTTAACGCCTGCTTTGAGCAGGTGTTAAAGTCGAGGGCGCAAAGGGGCCTCCAAGCCAATAACGGTGACCGTAATGAACGGTCACCGTTATTTGCATCTTCCCCATTCCCATTGAGCCCTATGGGGGCTCATTTGGGAATGGGGAAGAGCCTTGGTGAATGGGGAATTACCGCCCCGCCAACCTTGGAATGGGGCGGTGATTCCGCCATCCACCAAAGCGCTGCTGGTCCGGGTACGGCGTCAACCAAGGCGTTAATAGCGCTATTGGTTAGCGCCGTACTCGGAATGAGGCCCATTGCCTGTTGTGGGGCCTGGCCTGGCTGAGCCCGCTTATGCTACTCCTGCTGCTGTTGGCTCTTCCCCCAGTTCCAAGGCACCATGCTGGACAGGCAGGCAAGTTTATAAGCTTTATTGTCCAGTATATATTGAAGGATGATTCTTTGAGAGAGATATTGGTAAAAGAAGCAGAAGAATACATGGCTTGTGATATGAATGGAAAGGGGGAGATAGATATAGAATGGGAAACCTTTAAATGTGTAATGAGGGGAGTGCTAAAGAGGCTGTTGGGGGTAGGAAGGAAGGCGAGAGACAAAGAACTTATGACTGAGTGATTCTGTAAAGAGACTCGAGAAGGATGTGATGAGTATGCCTGATGAAAGTAAAAGATTAAGATTAATAAGATTAAAATCTGATATGAATAGGATCTTGAGTGAGAAAGCGGAATGTGCACATTTTAGAACAAAGTGTAAATGCTATGAAGGAGGTGAAAAGTGTTGCAGATTGTTGGCATATCATTTACAAGTAAGTGAAGCAATTTGTGCAATTCGTAAGAGTGATGGTCACATTAACTATGAACCACTGGAAATAAACAAGGCATTTAGAGAATTGAATGAGAATCTGCTCAGAGAAGCTCATAGGGATGACTCTGAGGTGGTTGATGAATTCTTAAATAGCCAACCATTGGAGAGTTTAACAGAGGATGAAAAGGCTAGTTTAGAAGAGGAAATAACAGTTGACAAAATCAGAAAGGCTGTATGTAAATTAAACTTGGGGAAGTGTCAGGGACTGGATGGTTTGCCTGCTCACTTTTACAGGGCGATGCCAGAGGGTGTTTTAAATTTACTGATGAAAACCTTTATACACATTAAAGGTAAAGGTAGGCGCCCACCCTCATTAAGACACACTACAATTTCAATGTTTTTAAATCCAGGGAAGCCACCTCTGGATCCGGGCAGTTATAGACCTATATGTCTGAGCAACTCTGACTCAAAAATCCTTTCAAAGATCATGGCAGGCAGGTTAGAGAAAGTCTTGTCCTAGTGGATACATCATAATCAGGCAGGCTTCATTAAAGGAAGAGTATCAGCGACAAATATGTGGAAGCACCAGCCAAGAATGTTGGAAGCAAACAAGCAAAAGGTGGATTCGGCTGTCTTGTCCTTGGATGCAGAGAAGGCATTCAACAGAGTTAATTGGAAGTTTGTATTCAGGACTCTGGAGAGGATGAATTTCGGAAGGGAATTTTTGAGCTTGGTGAGATTGCTATACACAAACCCAAAGGCTGAAGTTTTAATTGATGGAATTATCTCATCTAAGTTTGAATTGTCCTGAGGAACGCACCAGGGTTGCCCAATGTCACCAATGCTATTTGTTCTATCTTGGAACCATTAGCGGTAGCAATCAGATCAAAGAGTGGAATAAAAGGTATCAACTTCCATGGAGTGTCGTAAAAGTTATGGCTTTTTGCAGATGATCTTTTGGTTTTGAAGGAAGTGACAACCTCAGAGCCAATACTGACGGATCCTATTGAAAAATGTGGCACTGCTTTGAATTACAAAATCATTTGGTTAAAGTCTCAGGCACTGCCTTGTTCAAAGCTGTGTAATACATCAGAGTTGGAAAATCTTACCTTCAGATTGTGTCCTTTGAGGATAAAATACCTTGGAATATGGCTTACAAGAAACATAAAAGACATGATGGATTTGTTCATGAAACTAATAATGGACAAGATGTCAGCAGACTTTGAACGATGGGATTCACTGAAGTTATCACTAGATCGAAAGTGAAAGCAATACAAAGACTACAGCACCAAAGATTATTTATATAATGAGCATGATTCCTCTAACTATGAAGAAAGTCTTATTAAAACAGCTGGATGGTATTATCCAATCATGTTTATGGGAGAATAAAACTCTGAAATTAAAACTATGGAAACTTCAGCTTCTTTCTGAAAGAGATGAACTAATTGTTCCAAACTTCACAAAATACCATCAGGCTTTTATGTCTAGGCACTTGATGGCATTCTTAAGTGAACGATATGATGAATGGGTTTCAGCTAAAACAAGTATGGTTGGCCCGTTAACTCCATTGGCCTTACTTTTGAGCCCAAGAAAAGGTTTGGTAGGAAAACATATGTTAACTGAATCCTTGAGAGCTACTCATCAATTTGGCTAAATACAGCTATAAGAGTAAACAATAAAACACTTTTTTGGCCAAAATGAAATGGTTCCTGCAGGGAGTTAAAGTGATTGATGACCCATTTAAAGGTGTATCCTGGATCTCGTTTCAAGAATTGAAAATGAAATATGGATTAAACAACTGTACTTTTGCGGAGTATCGAACAGTTATTCCATTGGCAGCTCTAGAAGATGCAGATTTAGAGGATCTTATTAAAATCAAATGGGGGCCAGGATCAAATGGTGTCTGGGTTGTATAAACTTCTAAGCCAGCAGACAAGTGGGAATGAAAAGTAATTACATTCTTGGTCAGAGCGACTTGTGGATGAAATGACATCTGTCTGTTGGGAGGCCCTGTGTAAAAATATTCCGAGTATGTCTATGAATATTGGTGAGAAAGCAAAGCAGGTGAAGTTATTAAACATAGTTTTCTGGACACCAAAACATCTATACAAACAGGGACTAAGCTTGACAGAAACTTGTAGGGGATGTGGTCACTCAAAAGGTGCACCTGAACATATGCTGTGCGACCTCTAACAGATGGAATCATTTTGGAACGGGATTACAGATGTGATGAACAGTGTTCTAAGAGAGGAAAGAGAGAGAATGATTTTGGGTTCCTGATTTTGGGTGAAGACACAGAGCAAGAAGATTTTTCATATCATCAAGTGGCTTGGATTCTAAAGTCTTCTATGGTGGCGAAAAGGATAATCTTAAGAAACTGGAAAACTAAAGTGATTCTTTTCGAAAGATGCATGGGTAGATGAAATGTACTCAATCTGTAATGTTGAAAGGATTGTAATGAGCTTGCAGAAAAAGAATAGACTTTTTGATAAAATAAGGAGCAGATTTTTGCATTTGGAATGAACAGATGGTGAGATTGGAGAGCTGATGCAATCAGAACATAAAGATAAGTTGTTTTTTGAATTTGATGTGCTGTTAACTTGAATGCATTTGATATACTTGAAATGAATTTCTATTAATTGGAGACATTTTTATTTTAATTGTTTTGTTTAAAAGGGGTCTTCTGGGTCTGCGGTGGAGCAAATTAGTAACACTCACTGTTTAAGTGTGTTTATGAAATAATATTGTTGATAAATTATATGTTATTTATTGTATGTGTTGTTATAGGCAGAATAAAAATATATTTTAAAAAAAGGACAGGCGCAGGCTGCTGATGCAAATAATGGGACCTGCTCATTTCTCTAAGTAATGCAAAAAAAGAATGCATCCTGTGCGCAATTTATAGTTGCATTACTTTTTGTGACTTTGACGCACAGTGTTTCTTTAAAAAAAGACAATTTTTGTCCACTGCAAACAAAGAGTTCATTTTGGATTCTTCATTAAAGGAACAGCCAAGTGCAAGTTATTAGTTGTTTAGACACTTTAATCACTTTTAGCATCCCAGGCAGGAAAGGCCTGGTCACCCTAATATTTACAGCAACATTTCATCAGTATGAAATTATCAAGCGCTTGACCCAAATCAATCACACCCATCGCTTAAACGTTCTCCCAAACCTGAAACACTTGCATACAGTGAACATTCTGGTGATCCATGGTTGGTTCAGACACATGTATAAGCCCGGGCTTGCCTGTAAAGCCAGCCATAAGGCTGGGTTGGGTTGTCAATCTACATCAGTGTTGTGGCCACGAAAGTCGCAAATTTAGATGCACTTAATTCTGCCGCACAAGGGCGACAATTGCTCTTGCTGATGCTGTTCTTTCTGTTTCACAATCCAATTCATGGATTTCTTTTAGCGTGGAGCAAACACCCTGTTTCACATAGCAGTGCAAAGTGTATTTCTGCAGTGCAAAGTCACTTTGCACTGTAAAAATACATGTTGCACCGCTCTGTGAATAAGTGTATTTCTTTGCAGTTCATAGTGACTATGCACCGCGCTGAATTGTTCCATGAATCGGGCCCTAAATGGGATCCAAAAGCAACTGGTGTTGTTTGAATACCTTTGCCTTAGGAAAGCTTTGAAGATCAAAATAAAACTACAAAGTGCACAGTATGCCATGGAAGGAATCGCAACCACAAATATACAAAAAATACTCCAAAACCTTAAAAGCTTGATGGTAATTCCAGAGGAATCTTGCTACTTGCAAACTCTTTCCAAATTTGCTTACCATGTACAGCCACCCAGTCCCGCAATTATATCTTGGGATTACGAATGGGGTAACGGTGGTGTAAGTACACATTTTTAGAGTTTAAAGGACTCCATGGGGATTTCGTCAGATTTACCAAAACAGAATTACTGCTCTAGCTAAGCCCAATGATATTTGATGATTCGCTAGAATATGTCCCACCAGCATTTAGCCTCGAAGTTCAGAATTTGGAGGTGCATGAACATGCTGTGAATTGGCAATAATTGCAATAGTGTCATTTTATCACCATTTTTCCCCACACCACCGAACTTATAATGCGTGCCAATATATAATTTGGCAAACTATCAACGCAGAAACATACAATTGTAGTGAAACTTCAGAAATCAACAAACATGACTCTAGAAATATGTCAGTCCTTGGGTGATTTTCAAGATGTTTTCTGACTACATTGAGGGCGAAATGTGTAATCATACAAAGATCACGGTTTACAGATAAAACACCAATCTAAACCTCCTCTTAAGACAATTTCAGATTTCTAACATCATACAAAAGAAAACAACCAATGGTGGCATCATGTTTAACAAATAGTCAAGAAAAACTGTCCGAATTACTATTGGACAAGGACATAGCCAATGTCCAGCAGCTCCAGGAAAATTACATTTTTTTTGCAAAGCACTTTGCAAACCAGTTTGTAAACAATGATGTCCTGGCTTTTGACTAAGGTTTTACCAAGCTTTTTGAAGAGCCACATCTGCAGCATATGCCTTTTGGCTAAAAACAACACCCGTCACTTTCAATATGGAGCTTACAAAAACATTCTATATACACTAATTCTTCAACTGCTCAACACTGTTTGTAGTATACATAATTGAATGTATTTGTCCACATTGTATGTTGGCAGGAAAATTCGATATTTAAGATTTCAGTTCAAGAACAAATAAGAGCAATATAATACCCAAGACACAAAATCAATGGCCATACATTGGCATAAAAATCGATGTTAACAGAACTTGGAAGATATCAGGTTTGTGGAAATAGCACATATCAAATCAAACAATAGGGGAGGAAACAAAACTCCTCACCTATGACAACAAGAAGCTAAATATATTCATAGACTGAACGCCTCAATCAATGGAATCAACCAGGCCAGTGAACTGTCTATTTACATTGTCTAACTGCATTTTTTGTCTGTGCAGATAGTACTAAGAACCACAATCCATCCTCTAAAATGATGTCATCTCAATTTGCATTCATTATTTTAAAGACAATGTATGGACCTTGTTTCGCATTTACAAATAGTGAGAATGGACTTTGGACCACATTGTTCTGGAATTGACTTCTGATCACAGATATTTTTTTATCACATCTTTAATTGAGGTTGAGTCTAAGCTGTAACCATATTCATTAAAGCTGTTTATTTGAATTTCGTTTTACTAATTAGGTCAAACATAACCTGTCCTGTTTTCCATTAACTTCATAAAACAAACCAAAAATATGACACTAGTGTAATAATGTGACAATAGCTTCCATGAAAACAAGCAAAAGACTTTGGGCTCAATGACGGTAAAAGTCTGACCCTCAGTGAGGCCATATAAAATGCACCCCCCCTTAGAACCACACAGCGTGTTTATAAGAAAACAACCATTACCTCAACCTCCCTCTTCTCTTATCAGATCTTTCTTGTGAGATGTCAGTGTGGGGTACATTTACCAGCCCCACAGAAATTCCCTACAACAAAAACTGCATTTTAGCAGTTACAAAAAAATGGCTGTGAGTTTGTCTGCTGAGCACATATGGGGCGAGAGTTGAACACAGCCACGCCAAGGATAGCTACCTTTTGTTTTCAATCCTGAGAAAACAAATCCAATTCAGAATGGATGTGCATTGCTGTTCTGTCATTTAAAAATTCAAGGTTGCACAAGAAAATGATCTGCATTTCAAAGGGCATCACACTGGTGCCTACTTTCATTTCAAACATCATACAGTTTTGTTATATTAAATCACAGCCCTGGCCGCGTATTTCATTTTGAACACCATCAGATAAGGCCATCCTTCCCAGAACGGCATTGTTTCATCAGTAAAATCCATGAAGAGCAAAAGAATTCTGCTTCAAATTCACATGGCTTGGATTTACTTGTTTGAAATAAACAAACACATGCAAAGTACTTCAAAGGAAAGATGTTATCTCATGTTCGTGTCAATTACCAAGAAACCATTTTCAAACATATCTCTGTTTCTAGAAACTAACCAGATCTATAAAAGGCCTATTAGAAAGTAAATTTAAAGGGAAGCTGTGTGCAGGAAAAAAAAACACATTTTGTGAAATGAACATGAGAAAAAAATGCACACGTATAAATCTGTTGTGCAGAAGATGACCTTGGGAAAGCTAAATGTAAAATAATATTGTAGCTCACACAGAAACACAATTGTACATTGGGGAGAGGGACTCCAAGGTATGTATATTGTGCTTTTCCCCCCCAAAAAGGACTTCAACAGTCGGCTGGGGCCCAGGCATTCCAGACAAAACCAGTTTGGTGTAGAGGCTAATTTCGCATCTACTAATGACTAAGGCTGCAAGGGCATGTGCACTGTTCTCATGACACCGGCTGTTTGTTAATTATAGGTTCTGCCAGAACTGCTGCCAAGGACAAAGGATGGGGGGAAGCCCTGAGCTTTGCCTCTTAGGTGTGATTTCCTCCGCATTCATTCCCAGTGTCCACTGGAGGACTTCAAAAGGGGAGTCATGGCAACCCTTGGGCCAGCTGACCGAGGGAAGACATTTTGGCTGGGGGATTGGAAAGACCGCCCAGATTTGAGGACAAATCCAGCCCATTTGATTTAAAGACCTTTTCATATTAAGACATTGGGCCTCATTCCGAGTTGGGCGGTAAGGGTTTACCGGCACCGGTAAGTATGCCAGTGCCGATAATCCCTTACCACCCTATTCCGAGGTCCCTTAGCGGGACCCGCAAAGGATGTGTGGTCTGATGGTCTGACCACACGTCCTTTGCGGGTCCCGCGAAGGGACCATAGCGCTAATAATGGGCCCGCTATTTGCAGGCCCGTAATTAGCACCTTCCCCATTCCCATTGAGCCCTATGGGGGCTCAAATGGAACTGGGAATGGTTTACTGAATGGGGACTTACCGGGTCCTCCAAGGTCAGAATGAACCGGTAAATCCCCATTCAGCCAGACTGGACCCAGACCCGGTTTGGAGGCAACCATGGTGCTAATAACGCCATGGCTACCTCCAAACTCGTAATGACCCCCATTGTTTCAGAAATCTGAATAAGCAGTAATGTGATATCATGACAGTTGTAATGTGATTTTTGGACAAGCACAACACGACTATGTGCATCTGTCTGGCATGTGGGGAAATGAAATGGCAGGGAAAAGGCATTTCTCGGCACAGGTTAAACTTGGGGGAATATGCCAAATCATATTATGCTTATGTATAGCCATTTTGCAGAATTTTTTATAATATATTTATCCTGCAAACAGGCGAAATAGTGCCCAAGTGTGAGGCAACATCACACAGAATTGGCATTTGAAACAGCATATTCCTTGTAAAATACGGGATCTGCCTATCCGATTTTTTATGATGGTGACTAATATGAAGTTTTTGTTCCAAAAGTAACTGTGGTGATACAAAGCAAGTCATAAAACACACACACTTACACTAATGTCACTTCCTTGGACCAATCAGCCTGGCGGGAGGAGGGGACACCCATAGCCTGGCCTATCCCATGGTGGGGGTAAATCCAGGATACTTCCACCTATATTTTAAAATTCTATGATGTCACTCTGCCTATATGAGAGGTAGACAGGGAGACACAGGGATATTCAACATTCAAAATTCACCCTGCAATATTCCAAGACTTCAGAACCAGGTCCAGATTTAGCTGACCCAGATCCAGGCAGAACCACCTATCCAGAACATTCCTTCATCCCAAAAGTTCAGAGAGAAGGGAGTAAAGGCCACTGATCCTTTTAGGAGAATCTAGTGACCAGACATTTTTTCCCAGCTGACCCATCCCACTGTCCGCAGTGACAAGACTGCCCAGCTGTTACCAACAAGGAAAGCCCAGCGGACCTAGTACCCAGATCTCTTGACTCCGCTCCCCGTGACTAGACACTTCGCACCACCACCTAGAAACCCTGCTGGCTGTCCAAATTACCAAACCCAGGCATGCCTTGTAAGTATCCCATTTTACCTTGCATCTTGTTCAAAACCCCATTAAAATCCCATAAAAACCCAAGTCAATTTCCAAATTGCCAGTATCCTCTGTTCACGCTTTTCCCTTGAAGAATGTGTATCTGTTAGCATATTTGTTCTTTATTTCCTACAGTTACCTGTGTAAGTCTCTAGGATCATTTGGAATAACTCAAATTAATCCCCCTATAAAGAGATGCACAGTGATTTGGTTGTAATTCAAACTCAACCTCTTTATGACAAGTGCCTTTTTTAACAATTATAGTCTTTAACATATAGTCTCAGTGGAACTAATCATTGTGTTAACAAAACCGATTTTGCCCGTGTATTTGCTTTCCTTTTAAAATCCGATTTGCTTTTTCCATAGAAAACCTATATCCTCATCCCATAAGAGTCCTCCCTTCCCCTCAGTATCCTATCTGTTCTGTACCTTTGTTTCCCATCCCAAAAACCGATTTCCGATTTTGCCTGCTAAACCCATTTTCTTAGCTGTTTCCCAATGTAAAGCCTGTGTGAAATAAGAAATTGCAATTTTGCCATGTGTGATTTTTGCTGCATTGTTTTCCTCACAAAATGTATTTTTTCACCTGTGTTCATGTTGATTCAGTACCTTGCTCAGTAGCCTGTAAGCTTCCTTGTCTCTTTAGTACAGCCACACAAACTTCTGCCCAGTCTATCCAACCGCAAATGTAAACTGATCTCTAAGTAACAAGTGCAATCCGAGTATGCTATTTTGCTCAATTTGAAGGTTTTAATTTTTTGTTTTTGGCCTCCCATTTTGGGGTGGTGGGTCGAATTTAAAAAAGTGTTTCCCTGTTCCTGCTGACTCATTGCCACTACTTTCCATCCACACAGAATTCAGTTAGCAGGTGTTTGGGGGAGTGTTGCAGGGGGAGTGCATAACATAAATGCCATCTATGAGTGTGAAAAAAGTAATTTTGCTTCCATTTTTATGTACATTTTCTATCGAGGAAGTCAGAAAGTTGAATTAATTGTATTATAACATTTGCATTATATTTTCACCACACTGGTGATTGCTGCCCTAAAATTTGTTTCGCTCTGATTTTTCATTTGAATTCTAAAAATAAATAAATATTTCTTTGTTACACACTGGCCTGGTTCATGGTCCACTGCGACACAGGATTTCTTTTAAGGTGGGTGTGAGATGGGTTGGGTGCCTCTTCAAAAAAGAAACCAGGGTTCAAATAATACAAAAATAAAAAGCCGTTTTATTGTGCACCACCTTCAGTGTCAGGGGAAGAAGTCTCTAGCTGGGATGTGCCGTGCCTTAAAATCTGTTACATCAGTCCACATGATAGGATCCTATTCATATTTGTACACATGCCCCACCCATCTACCAGGAGTATAATACTCAAAGTATGCCAGCATGCCACAAGTACATTTTTCCTGCCTTGTGGGAAGGGACAAAGGAGATAGGCAGGATTCTCCCAGCAATGATAATCTCTCACTGCAAAGCATTGAGAGGCAATGGGCCTCATTACAAGTATGGAGGGAGCCATGCTTAATAAGGGCATGGCTGCCTCCATACCGGGTTCCAGTACTGGGTTCCTCCAATGATGACTTACCAGGCTATTCCAACCATGGAGGACGCAGTAAGTCCTCATTGGAAAAACCCATCCCCATTCCCATTTGAGCCCCAATAGGGCTCAATGGGAATGGGGAGGGAGCCAATAACGGGCCCGTTAATAACAGGCCCATTAATAACGGGCCTGTTATTAGCTCCCTGGTCCCCTTGCGGGACCCGCTAAGGATGCCCAGGTCCCGCAAGGGAACCTCGTAATAGGGCATCCCGTAATGAAGGGTGCCGGTCCCGTACTGGCACCCTCCATTACGGGAGCGCCATGACCGTAATGAGGCCCGATATGTTCAATATGCCCTTATGTTTGTCCCCTCTGCAAGGCTGAGTGGACTGAATAACATGGACAATACTCAGAGGACCCCTGATGTGTGAGTGGTTACAGTTGTGGAGAGCAGTAATGCAGCAGCCACATGATAATGTTCCATGTGTTAGCAGGTGGATACTGAGTGAAGCCACGGGTGGAGTCAGAGCAGAGAGAGGAGTGAAGGAGTCTATTTCTACCAGCACATGAAAAAGAGGAGCACATTTCAGCATGGCATTGCAGGAGACTAAGAGTTGTTGGTGTTCTATGTGGATCTTGCAGCTGTGACAGTCATGGTTTTGTGTATTTTGTCTGCAAAATGTGTGCTGCAGACAAAATACACAGTTAAAGAAACCAGGAACACTGTTGCAACATGGAATTCCCATCAGGGTTTTCACAGCAGGGTTCTCACACAATGTTTAGCAGCGGCCCTAGAAATGGAAGGGCTTAGAAAGAGGAAGAAAAGAAACACCTATCCATCTTCATCATCACCTTCAATTTCTTCCTCCTATTCTGTATCAAGTGATTCTGAATCATGTGGGGAATCAGCAAGTTACATATCTGGACAAAGAGGCAATGATAGGCTGTTGTTCTAGATCATGGAATGCATGGATTTTCAGGACCCAGAGATAGCTCGGGCCAGCCTCTCCTTGGCGATTCAAGCACACCCTGAAGGGAGGAGTGTTACTCCTAAACAAGGTAAAGATACCTTGAAAGAGTATCTGTGCCCAGAATTATAACAGGCCTATACCCCTGAAAAGGAGAAGGCAACCCACTGCCTCAAGCACTGCTGATAAAACTATTCTGCCTAGTCTGGTTGGGAGATCCTCATGGTGCTGGAGAAAGCAGTCCAGCATCCCCTTGACATACATTTGGATATGGTTCTTAAGAAAGTGTACATGGGACCTAATTTATTATTATCTCAGCAATTCAAGGTGCCAAGAAGCTGTCCAACGCTTTACTTGAAAGCCCAAAGGTGGGCCCTGTGTTGTAATGTTTCGGATCCTGCCACAACCATATTCCCTCAAATAAGAGCATGGTGACACAATCTCCAAATCCCAGAATTGTGGCTTGGAGGTTGAAAGGCAGTGCCCTCATGGTACTGAATGAGAAAAGGCCAACCACTTTAAAAGTGTATGATAGACACTGGAACAACTTTGGGCTATGTTGTGATATGAATGCAATCCAAGCACTGGAGTTCGCTTTTCTAAACATCCTTTAAGAAGGGTGGTAAATTGGCCTGGTATTCTCATGCTTATGACCACAATGGGTGGCCATAGGTGCTTTCAGAGATTCTTGTGGGTCAGATCCAGGGAGTTTGAAGCTAATCAAGCTTCTCTTGAAACGTGCTCCATAACTAGGCCTAAGGCAGTCTCGGGAGTGCCCACATGGGATCTGCCCTTTGTGCCAAAGGCTCTTCAAGCTGGTCCTTTCAAACCAATAGATATAATTGGTATCCAGTGATAAAGTAACCTGGGAAAAGGTTGCCAGGCAGCCAACATTTTTCCAAATTTCTACTCCCATGAAAATCAAGCACTTTCTCAAAATATTCTAAGACTGGAATTAGAATATTAATGAATAACTGTCCTAGAATGTGTGGGGGAAGGCTTTTAGAGATTCAGGGAAAGAAATTGCTTATCTGGTGACTTTTTCCCAGGGGACATTTTCACATAGAACCATTTAATTGAGCTTAAATTCATCACTATAAAATAAGCCTCTTTAGTGATCAACGTGTTAGCCAAGATGCTGGGGGAAATAGGAGCGCTAATACAGTGTTATTCAAAACTTGTTATCTTAGCCCTTCCATTGAGTGATAATATAGTTTCTGGATGCCCACCCACAAATTATAAATGCGTATATTTTCTATTAAAAACAGTTACTATAAGACCATTTTAAATAGCCTTTCGCCTGCTGGTCACTCTTTGGGCCCCATGCAGAGGTCTAGCCCCACAGTTTAAAGACCACTTATCTAACATGAAAATCCACAAACCCAATGGTGCCTTTGGATGCACAGTTTCTAAGGTGTGATTTTTGCTCCAACGGTGGTTTCAAAATTCCATCTCTCATAAGACACCATTCTTCAAATCCAGCATTGCCAGATGAAGTGAGTGGAATAAGTTAAATGTGAGAAGATGAGTTCTGGAGAGAAAGTCAGATAGCATGCTCAAAACATTGAAAGGGGCAGATGGGCAGGATAGACTCAGTGCCAACAGTCAAAATATCTATGAAACAATTGAAATAGCATAAAGATCAGCTGGTGGCGCTCTTCCATCCTTGGTGCAAGGAACAGCATCAAGTGGAATGGCAGCTTCCTGTGTGTTTCAATTTAAGACTTGTGTAAGGCACCTACATGGACGTACCCATACTTTCATTAAGCAATACTGGCTGAGTTTGCATTGGCCGGGGACAGATGCTTTTAACACAACTCTGTTAAGTAGAGGACTGTTCTTAGGTACAATATGTCATATCAGGAGCTAAATATAATGATGATGGGGTGTGTGCACTGCGTGTCTTGACCTGAGTCGTCATTTTGTAGGTTTCATTCGCCATTGGATTGGGTATACCTGATAAGAAGTTAGTGGGACAATGGGGGTCATTACGACCCTGGTGTTAGGGGTTTAACGGGGCCGGTAGAGCTGCTGGCCCCGTTAACCCCCTACCGCCTCATTACGAGGTCTCCTTGCGGGTCCCGCAAGCAGACCAGGATGCAAACAACGGGCACGTCATTAACTGGCTCTTTGTTTGCATCGCCCCCATTCCCATTGAGCATTATGGTGGAAACAACCCTAATCATGTATAGTATGTATATTATGTTGGCCGGAAATCAATCGCATCATGTGACAAACATCGCAAACACAGAATCGTCGGTATAACCAGAGGGCGTTCATTTTGTGTAATATCCACCATTTGCTTTTTCCTTTCTGTCAAGAGCTTTGCAAAATTTATTTTATTCTGAAAGTTCAAACACGGTGCGAGGCCACAGCCTCCATGTTGAAAGATCAACCCAGACAGGAATGCCAAACAGTACAGAAATACATTGTTTTCCTCCCTCACAAAGTCCTTGGAGGCAAGCAGAAACGGCATTTAATCATCGGCCCAGGTGCCGACCTGTCTCACCAAAGCTGTAGCAATAGGCAGTTAAAGCATGAATTATATTCTTCTAGCGGTCCTCCTTCGCGGATCTGTCTCAGAACAGGCTGACCCCTAGTTCACGAATAGAAACGGGTAGATAAAGTACTATGAGATGTGTCTATCTCATGAACAGGATATCGTTGCTGAAGAAGTGCTTTATGTTCTCCATAACAAAGAAATGTCTCTGAAACTGTTGCTAAAACAGGTATAATCAGATTGACTGAGAAACTTGTCATAAATGTGTCATATTTGTCACTTTTGTCAATCACCGAACCCAAGCCCTAGAACATACATTATGGGCGGTTTGATTTGCCTTGAAAGATTACATGCTTGTATATATGTTGCAGCTTGAGCGATGCTCACTCTCTTGCGTCTCACGAGGTCTGGGTGACACACGTTGCGAGATGTTACACCCAGTCGGCCGACTGAGCAAACTTTGAAATAAACCATATTACTTGGAAAATCGAACCTTGTGTCTGTCGTATCACTAGTATATGGTGATTGTGCCTTAGTTTCCATATGCGGGGGTCTTTACAGCCTAGCAATGGGGGCTCGAATGGGAATGGGGCTGTCCGTGATCTGGGTTCCTGGAATGGGGAAATACCTGGCCCTCCAAGGTCGGAATGGCTCGGTATTTCCCCATTCCAGGAACCCAGACCCGGTACCCGGAATGTGGGTAGCCATGACGCAAATAGTGGCATGGATACCTCGAGGGTCGTAATGCCCCCCAATGTCTGGAAGTACTGTTGAGATCAGTTACAGGTATTCTTCTTTTTTTACCAACCTACGTTGTCCACCTGGCAAAATGGGCAAACTGGAAAGATGGGTGTAATAAATGTGGTATACTGGAATATTATTTTGATGTATTTAATTATTAATATTTATTTATTCATAACGGACCAAAAGTCTGCAGGCATCAGGGCACACACAAATACACAGGACCAAAACATTAAAAACAAGAAAGCCGGTAGCCAACGGGTGTGCGATGAAGACGTGATCGTCCGTCGCTCCCGGGCCACCAGCCTAATCCTGCATTCATTCTGATTAAATACTACTTTGAAGATATCCAAATTACTCTCCAGCGACGTGCGAAACACTGATGTAACAGAACGCGGTACAGCGGACCGTAATCGGAGTGTATTCTCGGAGTTACAGGGGTTGGAGTTCAAACAAACAAACTGCGAGTGAAGACATCCAAGATGGCCACCAGAGATACGAGGCGAGCGGAGAGCACGGCGACCCAGTGAAAAAGCCAGCCTAGCAAGAGCGCCCACCATCTCCGGCTGCACAGACATCGAGGAGGCAGAGGTCGGAGGGCACATCGGCCCCATCTGGCGACTCCCAAAGGCTTAGCGGATCGGCACGCCTTTGAGGCGAGAGGACAACAAACCCCCTCCCCCCCTGCACGAGGCGAAGTGAGGGGACGGAGCCCGGAACATCTGAGGCGTGCAGGCGGACCCTGCGAACCGCGAGGAGTGCCTGCATAACCTGCCGTGCCCCCCCCCACCCGGCTGATAAGACCCGCGACACGGACACGGGTGCTCCGCTTGACGCGGAGCGTCTGCTACCCTTCCCCCAGCGCCGCAGCACTGTGTCCTGGAGCTGTAACACAACACGGAGCGGCGGTAAGGAGTGGGAAGAGCGGGTGATGAAGGGCAAGAGGGACAGGATGCTGAAAGCGGCAGAAACATGCATATCAGCACCACAACAACGAATATGGCTAAATATCTGTGAACTACAGTTACTCCCGCCTAAAGTGGTAACTCATGATAGATAGCCAGCGAGCACCGAAGGCATGAGGTGACAGAAAACTCCGGAGCACCAGAGCTCCTCCACGGGCTGAACCCTCACACGCACAGGTTGAATACCGCACCCCGATTGCAGATCAAGTCATACGAAGCTCCGAGATACTTTTCTGGTGAGTCGGTGACGCAGATCCCTTGTGGAAACTACACTTACACGTATAGACCTCATATTCAACTGTGGTCCGGACGAACTCAAAGCAATCCCAGCATTTGTAGCCAGTAAAAACGCTTGGACAACGAAATCACCCCCCAGGAGTCCCTGGTGATCATCGATACGCACGCTACAACCCTGGACACAGCTGGCAAGACCCGTAATACGGGCGCGGGTGCTCCGCTCTGCGTAGAGCGCCTGCCGACTCTCCTTCATAGCAGCGAAGGCGGCTCTGAGGACCCACATACCAGGGCAAAGGTAAGGAGTGGGGGAAAAGGGTAACAATAAGGGCAATTGACCATCGCAGCCCCTGGCCCACCCCCTTGGACTGCAAGAGCCCGCGATCTACGGGTCCCCCCCCCACGAACCGGAAGAGAGCCCAGTAACACAACAGCGCCAAGGCAATATGGGGAAAGATAAACCCAGGAGAACCACCACACAGAGCAGGATAGACCAATACGCCACCACTCTCTCGCTCACCGGAACGGCCGGCATCAATTGAACCTGACAATATGGAGGATGATATCTCCCTCAGAGATGTCATGAGTGCTATCGCCAGCTCCAGAACATCAATGGAGAAGAAGATGGACAGCATTGGTGCGGACGTATCCCTACTGAGACACAACCTCCAAAAGATAACCTCACGCACTGGTGAGGCCGAGGCACGCATCTCTCAAACTGAGGATGGCCTTCGTGGAGTCAATCGAGGCATGTCTGGAATGCTAGACCGAATCAAAATCCTGGAAGCAAGAGTGGATGAGAGTGAAGGAAGATCCAGGCGCAATAACATCCGTATACTCGGCCTCCCTGAAAAGGCGGAGGGAGCAAGTATGGAACTTTTTCTTGCGGAGTGGCTCATGGACATATATGACGCAAAATCCTTCTCCAAATTCTTCTCCATGGAGCGGGCGCACCGCATGCCAACGGGTAGGATTATACCAGGAGCACCACCACGCACGGTCATCGCGAGATTTATAAATTATAGGGACAGAGATGCTGTGCTACAGATGGCAAGGGCGAGAGGAACTGTCACTTAGAAGTGCAGAGAAGTGCAAAAAGCGCGCCAATCCTTCGATCCACTCAAAAAACGACTGCAGGCAATGGGTACGAAATATGGCCTAATCTTCCCCGCCGAGCTTAAAATCTTTCACAATGGCACGACAGTATATTTTACGGACCCAAAAAAGCGTGCAATTGGCCGTAAAACCACATAGAAGGCGACTGGACTGCCAGAAAGAAAACAGGAGGCAAACGCAATAGACCACATCCTGAGAGGCCACCGGATATCAGACCCCAACAACAACAGGACGCCATCCCGCCACAAGGAAACGAATAACAATGTACGGCAACATTTGAAAATAGCACAACCACTGTGAATTGGAGCATAATGGATCCTCTGCTTCAACGGAAGCAAGTATCAAAGGGTGCAAAACGGCTAGCGGCCAAAGTAGAGCTGCCCCACCAACGAGGAAGCGACTATATATCAGCGTGCAAGAGTACTGGGCTCCCAAGCTTCAGTGTATACACACAAACTGTGAGGCTCAAACAGTACGGAGCTGATCTATGTTAGAAAGTGTATGCTCTAGTTTAAGCGCAAATTAGGTTTTACTTATGTTTGGGCGACAGGTACTTCATGTTGGGGTGGAGAATAGGGTGGAGGAAAAGGGCAGTTCAGGTTGTTTTTGTATTGTTTTTGAATTATGGTGCATTCATGGATTCACTGAGCCACTCCGACCAACACATGTTGCCATGTGCTACCCCCAAGCGGCAACACACCCTCCCCGCGACCTGCCCCCACATAATGCCCCTCTGCAACAGCTCTCAAGAACCTGTGAACCCGACCCTAGAAGTTATGAATGCCACCTACAATGACCCACTCACCACTCCATGAGCGGCCCAAATCCCTCAAATTGATCACATGGAACGTGAATGGGCTATGCTCCGGAATTAAGAGACATCTTGTGATGCAATACCTGAACAGACACTCCCCAGACATTGCCCTACTTAATGAAACACACTTATCCGGTCCAATTGCACTTTCTTTCGAAGAACTAATTACCGTGTGGCACTACATGCGGGATACACCATGGGATCCAGAGGGACACTCATACTGGTTCATAAACGCCTCCCACTCGAAGTACTGACAGTAGAACGGGATCCCAGAGGTCGTTATGTGGTAGCATTTGGAACACTAGGGGGAGAAACCTTGGCCATAGCATCAGTGTACTCTCCGCCAGGGCTCGGAGAGGAGTTATTAAAAGACCTCCTTATCCTCATGGCAAAACACCAACCCGACATGTGGGTGTTGGGGGGCGATTTTAATGATGTCGTATGCAACAGTAGGGACCGCACTCACATTAGAGACCGCAACCCAACCGCCTCCACTAATCTGGCCAAATTTCTCTCAGCTCTGGGCCTCCGAAATGTGTGGCGACACCTTCACCGGACACCAAGGCATACTCGTTCCACTCGGGTACACATGGCTCCATGTCTAGATTAGATTACTTTCTCCTCCCGAACACCGACATATACAGGGCGACGGCCGCGGCCATGCTCCCCCGTGGCATCTCAGATCACTCACCCCTGACAATGGTGTTGGGGATGCAAGGCAGTGCCCCTCACAAGTCATGGAGATTGAACAGTTACTATCTGGGCTTCCCCGACTTTGTCGACCGGGCCACCGAAACAACAAATTAATACTTTGAAAACAATACCACCACAGTGGATGACCCCGTTATCATCTGGTAGGCCTACAAAACAGTGCTGAGGGGGGAGATAATCTCCTGGACAGCAAGCCCAAAAGAGGGAACGGCTCCGGGAACTAGCAAAAGCAGAAACCGAAATGAGTGAGTGGGAGACCAAGTATGTTCTCAACCCATGCTCTGAGACCCTTAGATCCTTCAAGGGCGCTAGAGAAAGGCTTCGCAACATCGAACTAGACAACGCTAAACAGTCCAGAGCGAGGGTCTATGAACATGGTGATAAGGCGGGGAAAATGTTGGCTTGGCTTGAAAGGAGAGATGAGGGTCAACACCATGTCCGAGAAATTATAACTCCCCAAGGTGAGAGATGCCATGCAGACCGCGAAATAGCGAAGGTGTTCGCGGACTTCTATGCCGCGCTGTACGGCTCCCCGGTATCTCCATTGAACCCTTCTGTTCTTGAGGACATTGCACTGCCCCAGCTGTCGGAACAGCAAAAGGAGCAATTAGACGCGGCTCTGACCGAAACAGAGATAGCTGAGGCCATGGCCCAATTACAGTCCGAGAAAACACCGGGCCCCAACGGATTCCCGGTTGAAACTTGGAAGAAACTGGGCGGGGAGAAACTAGCACCATACCTCCACGGGATGTTCCTCGGGGCTCGGGAGCAGGGTACCCTCCTGCCAGACCTGCGCAAAGCCACGATCGTCGTCATTCCCAAGCTGGGCAAACCACCGGAGCAGTGCGCCTCTTATAGGCCCATCTCACTACTTAACACTGAAACCAAAATCCTTGCCAAACTCCTAGCTAACCGGCTACAATCAGTAATTACCTCCCTGATCCATCCGGACCAATGTGGGTTCATGCCACACAAATCAACGAGGATGAACATACAACGCCTTCACCTACTATTGGAAAGAGCCCCAGTCATAGACGGACCGCTGGCAGTACTAGCCATAGATTTTGAAAAGGCGTTCGATTCGGTTCACTGGGACAGCCTCTGGGAAACCATGTGGAGAATGGGCTTTGGAAACAACTTGGGTACAACTCCTTTATACAGACCCACATGCAGAGGTGAAGGTTAACGGGTGGCCCTCTGAGTCCTTTCCCCTCGGTAAAGGCACACGACAGGGTTGCCCCTGTGCCCCCTCCTCTTCGCTCTGGCAATAGAGACACTCGCTTTATGGCTCCGCCAAAGCGAGGAGTGGACCAGATTTAGATGGCCGGAGGGACATGAGGATAGGGCGCCTCTTTATGCTGATGACCTTTTGATCTACCTGGGGGACCCGATACGAACCTGCCCCATAGTGACGCAGATGCTTGTTCGCTTCAGCGAATTTAGCGGGTTGAAAATTAACTGGAGCAAGTCAGTCCTCTTCCCGGTGAAGGGCAGTACACAAGCCATTCCCCAGGACTGCCCATACAAAGTAGAATCAGCGAGATTCCGATATCTGGGGATTTGGGTATCAGAGGACTTGACTCGTTACACATCCCATAATCTCCAACCAATCATGGACCGTTTTAGAGACGATGTCCGCCACTGGAAACTCGTCCCGTTGACACTTATGGGCAGATCCGCCCTCTTTAAAATGATTACCCTGCCCAGATTTCTTTATGTGTTACAGAATGCCCCGCTTGAAATCCAAGACTCCGAATTCAACCGCCTTGACAATCTCCTTAGAGAACTCATATGGGGCGGAGGTCAACCCCGCATTGCATTAGCCACACTGCAGAGATCAATCTGGGAGGGAGGAATCAGCGTGCCCCGCCCCGAGTATACTACAGGGCCTCGCAGCTAGCTGTGGTCAATGACCTACTGCACGGGGACCGGGAGCTACCACATATAAAGGCCGAGATAGCAGCCCTGCACGATACAGACCCACTTTACTTGCACTATCAGCCCCTGGGACAACCCTCCCCACAAACAATGGCGGCGCATGTTGCCATGGTTTGGAGACGGGCACATGCTCTTGTAGGTTGGAAATACAAGATCACTACTGCACAACCTCTGTGGTACAACAGCAACCTGAAAGAGCTAGGTAAACTTAAACCATGGTCCAAATGGGAGAGGGCCAGTATCACCAAGATCGGGGACGTCCTAGAGGGTGGGGAAATTGCCTCATTCGACACTCTGCAACTAAAGTTCCAGATCCCAGCGACTGAACAATAACACTATACTCAGTTGGCCCACGCTCTACGAACAAATATTCAGTCGAACTCTGCCATTCCCGAAAGCACACCCATAGAACGCAACATACTCCCGGCATACATCCCCACCAAATGCACCTCTATATTGTATAATGCCATGGCCTCATTTGCCACCCCGGAACTCCCTCACCTTAAGTCCAAATGGGAGGAAGACGTGGAAGGCATAGACCCGGAGGACTGGATCCATGTCCTAATGCACCCCAGGGAATTTGCTATCTCTTCCAGGCTCCGCCCGGTGCAGCTGAAAATCTTATATAGAATATATTACCCTAGAACCATAATATACAGATGGGGGCAGGCCCCAAACCCGAACTGCATCCGATGTGGGACAGAAACTGGAACATTCATACACATCCTTTGGGAATGCCCCCAAATCCAGGCTTTCTGGGGTGAATGCTGTGGGGAGCTGTCCAGAGCACTGGGTCGAAGCATCGCACTAGACCCCAAAATTTCGTTGTTAGGTACACCCTATGAAAACATTGCAAATAAATGGGAGGGACTGCTCCTGGCAACAGCTGCAGGACTGATGAAACGCAACATCGCACAGAAATGGGGAGCTCCGGACTACCCGACAATGGATCAGTGGGCAGACAACATGGACACTTGTGCCATGTTGGAACATAGAATCTACAAGGCACCGGGATGCCACACCAAAGCTTCCAAAATCTGGGGGAAGTGGGAGGAGCACGACTCCAGGTAGCTTCTACCAGTCGGCGGAAACGTGCACTGGGAACACATGAAGCTGGCTAAAAAGAGGACTCGTCTGACTCTGACCATACTTAATTATTAATTTAACCTTCGAATGCACAAGTTTTGTTTTGTTTTTTGTTAATTTTTATGATCTTGTCTCTTGGCTTGTATGTTAACTGTGTTTGTTGAAGAAATCAATAAAATATATTATTTAAAAAAAAACATTAAAAACAAGAGAAGGGGCCTCATTATAAGTTCGGCGGTAGCCTTGCCAGTGTTAGGGAGAATTCTCCAGAATGGCTAATTTCCTTTACCTACTGAGTCCCTCAGCAGTTTTGCTGGATTTCTAGGATTTATTTTTTTCACCTGGTAAGAGTATGAGCCTTTTTTCCCACTCTTACATGTGTTCTGCTGTGTGTGTTTAACAGTTTTGTGTTCCTAGACTGTGGAGCCTCGCCTACTCCACAGGCATCATCTTTTTACTGTGTGTTACACAGCACCTTCAGTGCAGTGACACAGAGTTGTCTTTTAGACTTCCCAACTCAGACTCCATTTTCTGGGATTGACTACTGTCTCCCAAAACATATAAAGTTACCATGAACTTTATTAGCCTCTGTAAAACCACTGACCCAGTACACCGTATCTTACATAGAGTACTGGAAAGGGTTAATACTTATCCCTTTTTGTCTGTTTCTCTTGGAGCACTGTTTTGCTCCCTTTTCATCAAGACTTGGCTGGTGGCAGTGGTAACTACCTTATTTTTCCTACCGCGGTTATCTTAAATAACCTTGCTATAGTTTTAGGCTATCTTGGTAGCCTCGAACTTAAACCCACTAGACCATATATGTTTTATTTCGGTTCCGGCTGGGTTTATTCACCATTTCTTTTTGTAAAAGTCTTTCTCGTGTTTTACTCTGCGCGCCAAACCAGGTTTGGGTCCTTTGTTCACCGTCTTTTCACGGGCTACTACACAGAAGCCCTCCTTAGTCTGGTGGGACTGGATGTGAGGGAGACCCATGTCGCACTCTGAAATGAATGGCTGTGATGACTGTCCCGGCGGGACAGCCACCCTGCTGTGTGATTGACAGCCAGGCTGTGTGAATGGGGTAAAACTGCATAAAAAGCAGGTCTCTGGGTCTGGAAAGGCAGACACGTCACTGGAACGCAAGAACCAACGAGGAGCTGACGGAAGAGGACCCCTACCATGACTGAACCGCCCGGTGAAGCCCTGCTGCAGGTCTGAATCCTCAAACTCCAAAGACAGAGAAGATCCTCCAGGAATCTTCTTCCCCTGAGCTGGTGGGACCAACCAGTTCGCCCAAACACCAAGCAAGGCCTCCCTCCTCTGGTCGAATTCACTGTACAGAGCTACAGTGGGCCTTACAGCCAGGAAGGTCGGAACCTGCTTGAGTTTTAAGGAGCGCACATTTTATTTGTTGCTTTGCTCTGCTGCTGGTTTCTTCCCTGGGTAGTGCAGGACCTTCGAGTCTTCCTAGTTCGTGTCAGTCCGACAGTCGCTTCAGGAACCGTGAGCCTGCAGGAACTACCAGGAACGTCCGCCTCAGCTACAGCTTCCTCTCCATTGAAAGGTACTGTGCAAACCCGGTTGCTAGTTTCGTTCAGCTGTGGGGAAAGTGGGTGAAATCTTTCTCCAATCCGAGGGCTTGTCCTTCTCTTCTCTTTAACCTAACTTTTCTGCCGACCAACTTCGCCTGGAACTCTTGGCAAAGACTTAACCACGAACTACCCTGAACTGTGTGATCTTGAGCAAAAGACGTTTGTCCTATTGACTATGGCCCTAAGCCTTTTTGATTTGATTCTATCACTTTAGTTCCTCTTTCTAGATTGTCCTGCTTACTTACCTATTGGTGCAATTCAATTTTTGCCTAACTTTGTTTTTCCCACCCTTTTAAATTTCTAGAGTGCCATTTTGCTCCCACTTCATTTTGTTTGCTTAACTTTTCTGGAATCTATTGGAATGGTGTGTTGTATTAAGAGTGTGATTTTTAGACTGCTTTGCTTTAGTGAGATGTTATATAACTGACTTGTAAATAAATGTATATTCTTTTACTCCCTGAGTCGGTGTTTATTTGAATCATAGTAATTGCTGTCCTTTGTGTAACTATTGATACTGCTCACTTGCTCTTGAGATAAGTCTGGCTGCTCAGCCATCGTGACCACTTTGACTGTGCAGTACTGGCTTGTACCGAAGGTGAATTTGTACTGTCACTAGTAGTCTTAATTGTGTGTGGTGTTCCCAAAGGGTACTGCATATAATTTTCCCTAACACTGGTGTACAGCAGTGAGGATCAAGTATAGTAAATACACTTAGAGTGCTGCTATTACCTTGGATCAACTAACCACAAGGCTAACATCACTAAAAAGCAATATTAATCATGTCTGATATGGAAAGCTACAGTCAGGAGACCCTCCTTAGTTACACTGTGGATTGTTTAAAAAATCGGTGCAGAGAAAGGAACCTCTCTGCCAAAGGCAAAAAGTCTGAATTGATTGAAAAGTTGTTGAAGAACCAACGTCTGGGGAGTGGGTCTGAAATACCTGACTCTCCAGCAAATGTGGAAAATAATGAGGATGATAATGTGTCTACTATTGATGAGTTAGAGGAAGTAAATGTGTCTCCTAATGTAGGCCTCACTGCTCCCTTGTCTGCTCAGCAACCTCAACCTTTGTCCACTGGGACCCATCAGGTCCTACACTCAGTCCTGAATTCATTGCTCTAGAAAAGATGAGGCTTGAATTGGAATTCAAACGTTTAAATGCTCAAACTGAACATAAACACAAAGAACTTAAGCTCAGTGAAATAGAGTTGAATCATGTTCTAGAAATGAAAAGGTTATCTCTTGAAAATGCTTCTCTCCCAGAGTCTTCTAGGTCTTCCAGTCCTAAGAGACCCCATATGCCTAAAGAAATTGTGGGTATGTATGAGGTTAAGCTTGATATTTCGGATTGGTTGGCTATGTTTGAATATAACCATGGGATTCAAGGTCTTACAGGGAATCAGTTGCTTCCTTGGCTCTTCTCTAGGCTACCCACTGTTGCATCTGATGTTGTGATGAAGTTGGGGAAGGTGGATAGGATGGATTATGAGTGTGTGAAGCTAGCTTTAATTGCTAGATTTGGGAAGACCCCTTCCCAGTACCTTAAGAGGTTTAGGACCCTCAAAAAGCATGATGGTACCCCTTGGGCTACCTAGGTATGTGAATGTTTGAAAAACATAGAGGGCTGGGCTAAGGGTTACAGATTGAACACTTATGAAGGTATGAGAAATCTTGTTATGTTGGAGTCAATTTATGATGCCTGCTCTCCCGAGATCACAGAGCACTTGGCTGATTCTAAGGAAATAAATCCCAAGAAATTACCTAACGTTGCTGAGCCAACAGGGCTACTCACAAGGATTCTGGGGAAACTCAGTAGAAGGATGAGGAAAAACAGCCAAAGAAAGATAACAAAGAGAATTCTAATATCTCCCATCCAAAAGAGGGCCACAAACAGCAACATAAGGGTAAACCACAAGGGAATCCAAATCAGGCTTGTGTACCATCTGGACCCAAACCAGCTTGTGGTCAGAACAAACCCCCATTCATCAAGACATTTGGGAAATGTTATGATTGTGGGTCAACTGACCATGTGAAAGGGGATCCCAGATGTAAGGGTAAACCTTCAGGGATCCACACTGTCTCCTTAGCCTTGTCCCCAGAGGAAGAAGTACCTATGGCAAGTGGAAACTTTCACCTACTGACTGATGAACCCATGAGAGTCTCAGCTAGTGTTTCTTTAGTGTCCCTGGGCTTGTGGGAACAACAGAATTTAGATGTCTATAATTCCATCCTAGATAATACTAAAGAGTATTATAAAGATAGTGTTCTTGTAAATGGCCAGGAGACTCCTCCCATCAGAGACACTGGAGCCAGCATAACTGTTGTGGATAAATCCTTTTTCAAGGTGGAGGATGTTGCTAAGGCACCCAAACATTTCACAAAATTAGCTGGAGGCTCTGTGCAAATGCTTCCCCAGTTACCAGCTCTCATCTAGTTTAATTATATGACTGTCAAAATACCTGTTAGTGTGCAGAGTGAAGTGCCTGGGAGAGTCTTGTTGGGTAATGACCTGAAAACTCTTGGAGTTGTGTCATGCACCCACAGGCCTCCCAGTAAGAGGAGACAGGAGCTCACTAGGCCTGCAAGGGAGAGGACCTTGAGAGGATCTCCAGAGGAGTTGATAGAGGAAACTATCACTCCCACTCCACAGGAGTTGCTCACTGCTATTTCTAGAAAGAATGAGGCAAAGGGGAAACCCAAGACCTCAAGGAAAAAGTCAGACAGCACCCCTATGCTACCAACAAGGCCATCCCCAAGATTGCCCAAGATCACACCTGTGATCCCTCCACCTGCTGAGGCAGAGTGTGAGGTGCAACCTTGTGTGGTTGAGCCAGTTTCTGGAGAATCAGATCTGGAAGAATACACTGTTTTAGTTGGCGATCTTGACCCTGTTGACCATCCTGAGCTCCAGTCTTTACTGGCAGAAGGTGGACCCAACAGGGGAGACTTCAGAAGAGGACAGAGAGAGTGTTCTACTCTTGAAGGTCTTCGGCAACAGGCTTCTAACCAACTTGATGGGCAAGAGGTTGGAAAGCACAGGTTAAGTTGGGAAGATGGCCTCTTCTACAGTGAATCCACTGAGTCTATCCCTGGAGACTGCAAAATAATTGTAGTGCCCCTTGCCAACAGACTCCAGTTCCTACAGTTGGACCACGAGATACCTTTGACTGCTCACCTGAGTTTCAAGAAGACCAAGGAAAGGCTCTCCTTATACTTCTACTGGCCTAAAATGGGTTCAGAAGTTGACACATTCTGTAGGAGCTGTCACACTTGCCAAACCTCTGGTAAGAGTGGAGCCAAGAATGTGGCACCCCTGGTGCCTCTCCCAGTGGTCGGAGTTCCTTTTGAGAGGGTGGGCATTGACATTGCTGGTCCCTTTGACCCTCCCACATCTTCAAGGAACAGGTTTATCCTGGTTGTAGTAGACCATGCTACAAAATACCCAGAAACCATACCTATGAGAACTGTTACAGCTCTGGCTGTGGCTAAGGCTCTGCTTGGTATTTTTACCAGAGTAGGGTTTCCTGAGGAAGTGATATCCGACAGGGGATCCAATTTTATGTCCCACTACATGCAAGACATGTGGAAAAACTGTGGTGTCACTTACACGTTCTCTACAGCCTACCATCAACAGACAAATGGACTGGTAGAGAGGATTAATCATACTATGAAGAGCATGATAGGTGCTTTAGAGGAACCCCTTAAAAGAAAGTGGGACCTTCTACTGCCATGCCTTCTATTTGCTTATAAGGAAGTCCCTCAGGAGGGAGTTGGTTACAGTCTCTTAGAACTTCGCTATGGCGATCCAGTCAGAGGTCAATTGGCCCTGATTAGGGAGGGGTTGGAAAGTGCTCCTTCCCCCAAGCCAGTCAGAGTGATTGACTATGTGATAGGTCTCCGGAGGAGAATGTCATACATGATGGCAGAAGCTAGTGATAATTTAAAAGCAGGTCAGGCTCTGGTCAAACATTGGCATGACCAGAAGGCCAACATGGTTGCGTTTACTCAAGGCCAGCTTGTGTTAGTTATGGTGCCAACAAGGCAGAGGGACTTGCAGGACAAATGGATAGGACCCTTCAAGATTGTGGGCAAACTTGGAGAGGTGAACTATTTGGTGGATTTAGGCAGACCTAAGGAGGCTCCCAGAGTCTTTCACACCAACTGTTTGAAGGAATATGTCTCGAGACCAGAAGTGGGAGCTTTGCTTCTAGCTTCATCTCGAGAGGAGGAGGAGAGTGAACCTCTACCTGACCTCCTCAGAGGCCAACCTTTGGATGAAAAAATAGAAGGAGTCAATCTCTCTTCTCAGCTGACATCTGAACAACAGGAGGAGTGCAAAGTTTTGTTAAATCAGTTTGACTCCATGTTTTCAATTTCATCAGGCTTGACCCCTTGTGGCCACCATGAGATTCTCACTGGTGACTGTCTACCTGTCAAAAGCAGGGGGTACAGAATGTCAGAACATGTGAGATTCCACATCAAAGTAGAGGTCAACAAGATGCTTGATCTCGGGGTTATAGAGGCATCTACAAGTCCATGGTCTAGTCCAGTTGTTCTAGTTCCAAAGGCAGGATCCAAGGAGTTGAGATTCTGTGTGGACTATAGAGCTCTAAATGCATTCACTAAGACTGATGCCCATCCTTTGGCAAGGACAGATGAACTGGTGGATAGACTTGGTTGAGCCAAGTACCTCAGTACGTTTGATCTAATGTCAGGCTATTGGCAAATAGCCCTGACAGACCATGCCAAGGAGAAAACTGCATTCCTAACCCCAGCAGGCCCCTACCAGTGTAAGGTTATGCCTTTTGGACTAAAGAATGCACCTGCTACATTCCAAAGGATGGTCAATCAAGTTCTGAATGAGGTGGAGGACTTCTGCATGGCATACTTGGATGACATTGCAGTGTTCAGCCCTACATGGAAAGAACATATTGATCACTTAGGATATGTTTTGCAGGCTCTTGAGCAGGCCCATCTGATCATAAAGGCAAGTAAATGTCAAATTGGTCAGAGCAAAGTGGTCTACCTTGGTCATGAAGTAGGAGGAGGTGAAATAAGGCCATTGCCTAGCAAAGTACAAGCTGGACAAAACTGGCCCACCCCTACTACTCAAACGCAAGTGAGAGCTTTCCTAGGTCTCACTGGATACTACAGGAATTTCATAGAGAACTATGGGACCATAGCTTCTCCCTTGAATGTGATCTCCTCTCCAAAATTCCCTAAAACGTTTAGATGGAATGAGGAGTGCACTCAAGCCTTTGAAAATCTGAAGAAAGCCCTTGGTCAAGCTCCAGTCCTAAGAGCTCCTGATTATTACCAACTTTTCATTGTGCAGACAGATGCCTCCAATACAGGTATAGGTGCAGGCCTTAGTCAACTGGATGAGATAGGGAGCACCCCGTTTGCTTAATCAGTAGGAAACTGAAGGAACCAGAAACAAGGTGGCCAACCATAGAGCGTGAATGCTTTGCCATTGTGTGGCTTTTGAAGAAGTTTAGACCATACTTGTATGGATTTACTTTTGTGAATCAGACAGACCACCAACCCTTGAGATGGTTAATGCAAATGAAAGGGGAGACCCCAAAACTACTAAGATGGTCAATGTGCCTGCAAGGGTTTGATTTCACCATTGAGCACACAGCAGGATGTCACCACAATAATGGTGTTGGTCTCTCTAGGATGCTTTTAACCGACTAGAGGTAGAGATTCATCCCGGAGTGGATTAAATCCTCCTGTCCCTTAGTCTGGGGCTGGCGAGTGTTAGGGAGAAATCTCCAGAATGGCTAATTTCCCTTACCTACTGAGTCCCTCAGCAGCTTTGCTGGATTTCTAGGATTTATCTTTTTCACCTGGTAAGAGTGTGATCCTTTTTCCCACTCTTACATGTGTTTTGCTGTGTGTGTTTAACATTTTTGTGTTCATTGACTGTGGACCCTCACCTTCTCCACGGGCATCATCTTTTTACTATGTATTACACAGCACCTTCAGTGCAGTGACACAGGGTAGTCTTTTAGACTTCCCAACTCAGACTCCATTTTCTGGGACCGACTACTGTCTCCCAGAACATATAAAGTTACCAATAACATTATTAGCCTCTGTAAAACCACTGACCCAGTACACCCTGTCATGGGTTTTGACCCATGTTGAATCAATAGACTGGGTAGATGTGGGGATGAGCTGTCGCCGCCCATTATTCTATCCCAGAACAAACTAAATCAATAGACTGGGTGGATGTGGGGATGAGCTATCGCCGCCCACATTCACGCCAGAATAGGAGAACTGCGCAGTTGGCACGAGACCACTCCAAGGATACAACCTTCTTGTGGGGAATTCATTTTCTTAATCCCAAAAATGGTTGCATTACCAGTACTCACCACTATCAGAAAGCTGGTGTTTTAAAACCACCAGACGTTTGTGTAAAACTGAACAAATGAAACAAAACCAGACCAAGGAAAGACTTGCTAAGAGGTGGATACAATGTAAAACTATATTCTGAAATGACTTGAAGGAAGTCATTATTTAATGTATAGGTAAAAATTGTCAGTTTGATTTGAATGTAGAAATCTGGGAACAAAAAGTGACATTTAGCTGAAACCTGGTTTAATGAAACTGAATTCTGCCTGACAACTACCCCCGACAGGAGTTGATACTGGATCAACAGCTGTGTTCCCAGGCCTGGTTGCCAGGCCTGGCTGCATCCTGAGGTCACATGGCCCTGTTGATTAGATTAGGGGTGGAGCAGCTGGGGACTACAGGGAGTTGAACAAAGGCCTGTCCTGGACTCAGGAAAATGTTATATTGGGGGGCCGTAAAGTGGCTTCCTCTTAGGGGAAACTGGGAGGGGCAGTGCCTCTGCTAGCAGCTGAGCTTGGGGGAAGTGGATAAACCAGCTATTCCACCCTGTGATGTGGGAAGCCACACCCCTTTTTGACCAGGGCATAATTTTAAAAAGATAGATAACTCATAGTGCGGACTTGTCACAATCATATAAGTAATATCATTATTTTTGTGATTTTTCTGTGAACATTTTGAGAGGCGTTAGGACCCGGTGGTGTATTCTGGGGGGTTGCTAGCGGAAAATAGGGTCTCACTCCAAATGTCTGCATGTTAAAAATCTGACACTTCATCAATTAATGTCCATACTCCTTGCGCAGATGTGTGTAAATTTGGGTAAATGTCCGATATCGCAAAACCAGTTAAAAAGCGCAAAATGTTGTCATTTTTGAATGCAAGCCCCCAGGAAGATCAGAGGCGGACAAGCATTGACCATAAGGAATATATAATGTGCACATGTAATTTCAACAAATTGTATATCTGGGAAGGATGTATTTGAATCAAATATAGATTTGTGGGCAAACTGACCAGGGAAGGATCCTCTGGCCCATAAAACCTACAGCATCACCCTGACTCACATTTCCTTCCCCCAATCATGGGAGAGGGGAGAATAGGGCCAATGGCAAGTAGAGAGGGGCAGGCTTAGCTAGGCCCAGGCACACACCCATTTTCAAAACACATAAAAAGAGACTGCTGGGACAGGTAGAGAGATTCAAATCCAGTTGCTGCGGAGCGTTTTGCCGGACCACACAACATCCAGAAGATACCAGTTCCAGACTGACTCCAGCTACATACTCCAGAACCTAGAACTTATACTTTAGAACCTAAATCAGAGGCCTAAAACCACAAGCTAAGTTCTCTGCAGCAGGCCTCAAATCATTGCAAGCTACTCACAGCCGGGCGAGCTGCTTGAGTCCCTTGCCAAGAACTTTTGCCAGGACCAGTGCAGAGATCCAGGAGCCGTGCAGAGACCGCGGTATCCGGACAGACCAGACCAGAGATCCAGAGTGACCCAGACCGCTGTGAGCAGAACCAGAGAGCTGACCTAGATCACTGTGAAGTGCCGAGACCAGAACCGGAGTCCAGTCCAAAACCTGACCAGATCCGTGGCGAGGCCTATTTCAAATTTATATTGTGAGTACCTAGCAGAACTGTGCAGAATCAATCTCTTAGTTAAAATAATCTAATCCAAACTATTTTAACCTAAGTAGAACAGCCTCCTAGAAATCGTGCCATCTGTCATTTGTAAAGCTGCACAACTGTCACCTGTCAATTCTGAAGCTGCAAGCTGTCACCTGTCATTTTGAGTTTACTTTAAATCCGAAAAACTACCTTTATTTAATCGTCCGTATCTCTGGAACCGTTTGGGATAGGAACGAATTTTACCGCGATTTGCGATTTGGTTAAAAATCCAGCCACGTGTAACCATCAGCAGTCATTTCTTTCCTTGCTAAAAATTTGTTTGCCTCTTAATCACCATCTCTGAATCATTGCTAAAGTGAGCCTGAACTCATCCCAAGTATCTCTCACTCACTCTGAACCTCCTAAAGGGAATTAAAAGCATTTTCATTTTCAGCATATTTCTCACTTCATTGCCACCAAATTCAAAGCACTTGGGCCTGTGTTTTAAAACTCATACCGGTTTTCTCTAAGCTTGCTGGGGGGAACTGAATTTCGTATTGTATTTGATTGCATTCCTGAGAACTGTGTGCTCCTCTTTCCATCTACTTCCATGTCTTACATTGCATAGGGGAGAGGGTTGAATTGCCAGAGAAAAAGTGATTATATTATCTTTTGCTAAAATCATCTCAAGTATTTCTGTACTGCATTTTATTCCTCCTTGCTTTTCCCTTGAAATCATAAAAGTATTTTTGCTACTTGATCCATCATATACTAACTCCTCATTGATTATAAAGAAGTGTGCTAGTGTCAGATTACCCATTGTTGATTAACATTATATTTATAAGGGCGATATCGATTATTAATTTGTTATAAAAGCGTGGTATCTATATTTTGTCTTATTTCTCAAATAAACCTTTTAAACTTGCAAAACAGAACTACTTCTTGGCTCAGTGGGGTCAGGGGGATTCTAAGAGAGGGGTGTTATATAGTTATATAGGGGTAGTCATCCAGAACTCATGAACTGGACATAAAGATATATCAATAAGGGTTTCCATTCAGTATCCCAGACTAGGCATTGATTTAGCTGTAGTGTTGAATTGAATCCTCTTACAAATTGGGGGCTTGTAGCCGGGGATTCCAGATTAGGTCTATCACTTGTGCAGATTAATACAGTGTGCTAACTGACAAGATACATACATCCGGTAGGATCACCACGCTGTGTTACGCTGTAAAGCACTCCTCAAAGGAACGCTCTAAGGAAACGGTCTGTTTTGCAAAAAAATAAAATACAAACTTCTGTAAGTCAGGAAGGAACTCAAATTCCAGAATGACGACACTGGTAGACAACAAAATAGCCAGAGAGAACTTCTTACATAAGCTATTTGTGAGAGGTGAGTGGACTCATCAGGTTGCAGGCAATCGCGCAACAGGTCACTGAAACAGGGGCAGATAAATGGAGAGACCAGGGTCCCTTACATGTGGCCCTGAGTGAACTATATATGGCCCCTAAGGCCAAGGATGAGCACAACAAGATTGCCAGGGTAGCGGCATATTTATATTTACATATGGGGGCCATGCAGGACAAATGTGCTGAAGGCCAAGATCTGGCAAGTAGGCAACAGATGGCATTAGAAAAGGCCCAATCTGACCTGGTCTCTTCTGAGCAGAGGCTGAAGAGGAGCCAGGAGTCAGAAAATGATAGTAGGCAGTATATCATTAAAATAAAAGAGGACATGGATAGACTGCAACAGGAAAAGACGGACCAGGATACCAGAATTCTGGCTTTGCAGAAGGAGCACCAAGACAGTCTGGACTCCTTACTGCAGAGCCAGAAAAAGCTGGAGCAACAGATCAATTTCAACAGGGCATGCACAGAGCAGGTAGCCACCCTGCAAATCCAACTAGACAGAGAGAAAGAGGAAAGCAATAAATTGATGTTGAAAGACCTGGATACCCAGGCAGAGTTTGATGAAGAACACCAGAAAGCTGGTGCCTTCCAAAGGCAAAGGGACGACCTGGCGACACAGATGCAGACTCTTAGTCAGGAAAGGGATACCTTAGGCCAGGAAGTCTGCCACTTAAAAAGGAAAATGGAAGAAAATCACCTGGCCCTCCAGGGACTCGGTGACCTCCAAAAAGAACATCAGAACTTGTTAGAGCACACCAGGAGGGTGGAGTATGCTCTGGCAAGAAATGAGCAGGCCAATAGGGACACAGCTCAGGAGGTAACCCTCCTGCAGCAGAGACAGGCCCAGTACTCCAGGACCAATATGGAGGCACAGAGAGAAAATGAGGCTCTCTGTCAGCACAATGATAGGCTCCAGCAACAGGTAGCGATGCAGGAGAGACTGATAGAGTCTAGTAAGGCCTTAACTGAGGAACTGAAAGCGCAGGCTCTTGCATTGCAAGAGGGAGCAGGGGCGGATAGAGACCAGGTTCGCTGGGAGAGAGAGACTCCTGAGCATAACCTCAGGAGCCCTAGTACCAGAGGCCTTCATATCTCTCAGTCCCTGGACTCTGCCAACCCCATGTCCCCTGGCGCAAATGAGCACCGGGCCACAGGGATGGCAGATTACTATCCAACCAGAAGTATGGGGCTCATAGGCCAGTACCTCCCAGGAATGGAGGGGCGGGCATCCGGGTATGGGCACCCAAGCACAGTGCAATATAGTGGGGAACCCCAGGAGAGTAGGCCCATTAAGGGCATCCTGAAAACTTCTGCCCAGTTAGGTCAGTGGGGGGGGTACCCATCAAATCCTGGCAGCAAGGAGGAATCTGAAGACTCCTCTGAACGGCGCAGGACACAGGAGACCAGGTCCCCACATTCTGCCAGCCATTCGCAGGCTCGCAGAATCCGGGAAAACCTGGAAGATCAGACAGGAACCTCTGGGAGCAGTGCCTCTGAGTCAGAGGATGAATGGACCAGGGTTACCCGAACCAAAAAGGCCAATAAGGCAAAAAGGGCCTTGCTTAAGGACCCATTGAAGCAAATAAAGGCAATAAGGAGTGTTATCACGCCTTATCATAAGAACGCCAAGTATTCTGTTTGGGAGCACTTAGAGCTGTTTGAGCAAATGATGGAGACTTTTCATTTGAAGGACAGCCAAAGCTGTATTCAATATGTAAAGTGGACCTTCTCACCAGAGAACTCCACTTTCTTTGCGGGGCTGGAGGACCAAAATCATTCAAGGTGGTCCACATACAGGGTGGCCATCTTGAAACTTTTTTTTTGTGCAGAGAAATCCCCAAGAGGCTCGCAAGGCAGCCTACAATTTGCAATGTGGGGAGGATCAGGCCCCACAAGAGTTTGTGCAAGAATTAAAGCATGCTTTTGCGCAGACCACCAGAAGGGTGCGCACAGACAGCAAAGAGTTTGTCAATACATTTTTCCATGCTCTCCCTAAATATATAATGACCCAGCTTGTGAGAGATTTTCATGAGAAAAGATCTTTAGACTGGGTCATTGAACAGGCTACCCGGATCTGTGAGGTGCAGAAGCCTATCGAAAATGAAAATAACGCTCCGAAAAACCCCAAAACCAACAGCACCCCTGCTGCTGCCAAGGTGGCAGAGGTAAAGGTTGCCCCCGTTTTAGATTTGGAGATGGGGGGGCCTAAAAACCTGCCTGCACCAAATAATTCACAGCCCAGAAGGCCCTTGGGCCAGTCACAGACAGGGAGTCGAGGAGGTAGTCCCACAAATGGGGTCCCCCACTCCCCTGACTATGTAAGTCCCCGCTATAAGGGAAACCGACCAATCCTGGGTTATGTGTGGACTCCTCCAGCCCAAGGGGGGTGATCCGGCCCAGCACCTAACCCAGGGAACTTCCCTCCCAACTTCCCACAGGAGGGCAGAAATTCTCCAAATCCTGGGCAGAACTTTTTCCCCAGGTATCCACCCAATTTCCAGCCCCAAAATCATACATCCTTCTTTCCCCAATTCCCTGAGCCCAGACAACCTAATCCGGGAGAGGGGAGGCCAAGGGTGGAGGGGTACCAAAATCTTCCCAACCAGGGGTACTACCAGAGAAGGGATAGCTACCCTTCCCGGGATCAGCCCAGGGGAGAAAATAGAGCCCCGTATCAGCCTGAACGGGTTTCACAACTTGAGCGCCAGGTCCAAAATATGGCACGAGATCTGGGTCACATACTGAGGGCTCAACAGAACCCTCAGATGAGCATGCCACCGCAGAATGCCCCAAACTCGGGACCTGGTGCTCCAGAACAATGACTGGGGCAGCACCCCGATAACCCACCGATTCCCAGGGAGGAGGCACAAGGGGAAGGGGGTGTAAAGCCTTGGAGGAAGCTTCCTTCCCAACTTGTAAACAGCACCTGGAAAACCAGGAACCGGAAACAAAATCTCCTGCCCCTGAAAGCCTGCCTCCCAAGGAGCAGAGGGGGGGGGTAGGAGAAACAAAGGACCCAAACAGACCCACTTTGTGGAGGAGGTACAGGTCTTCCAATTTGAGGGAGAGGGATCCTCAGAAGATCCTGGGAAAAGGATTTTCTCCTTTAGAGATGGGGGAACTCCTCCCAAAGAAAAATGGGTCCCAAGGGATTCCAATCCAGACTGGGGAGATATGGAGACTGAGCTACCGCCGCCCATCATCTCATCCGAGAACCCACAATACCGAACTCCCCTGGTTCAAACCCATCCTGTGACTGCCTCCAAAAAGGGGGGGGGTGGCCCAGAACCGGAACCAGGGAAACCCACAATGGCTCTGATCTCCAGTTGCCAACTTTTTCTTTCAGATTCCCAAGACTCTCCACAGAATTCTGCCCAAATCTCTTCTCTAGCAATGTCCAAAACCAGAAAGTTAGCCCACCAGTTGCCCAAAAATGTGCATTATCTGTGCCCCCTTGAGGAGAAGGAGTGAAGATACTATGCCCCGGTACAAGTACAGGGGCAGGGTACAATTTTGGCACTGGTGGACACTGGATCCCAAGCTACCCTTCTGTCCAAAAGGGCCTTTGAGGAACTAAATGCAGGAAGGGGGGAGAATTACCGAATTCCTCTCACCTCTCTTCCTGGACAACTGCCGAACTTTGACGGGAAGGAAATTCCCGTTGAGGGGACTGCAGACTTGGACATTAAAATTGGGCGACACAAGGTGAAACACCCGGTCATAGTAGTGACTCCAGAGGGCACCCCTTGTTTACTAGGGAATGACCTCCTGAGAAGGTTGTCACCCCTAATAGATTGCGTAAACAAGGTCCTCTGGACCCAGACTAGCCGACCAATAAAATTAAAACAGAGTGTCAACCATGTTAGCTTAAATGGCACCTGCCACATGGTTGAACAAAAATCTGACCAAGTAGAATTTCACTTCCAGAACAACCAAATTCCAGACGTGACAGTAATAGCAGTAGGACAACAGACTGGTGATGGGGGGTCCTCCCTATTTCTGAAAATCAACCTTCCTTCCAGTTTAAGGTGGTATTCCGCACTGGAAGGAAACACCCTGAAATTCTTTACTAATCCACAATCAGAAACTCCCACTCCTATAGTCCAGAAAGATGTGAAATCAGCTCAGAGCCTGGCTGATATTCAGCAAATTGGAGAGCAGTTGTTCATCCCAGTCCAGTTAAATGATGGGAAGGACTCTGTTCTCGCTCGAGTGTGTGTGAACAACGGTAAGAGCTTCATCAGCGAAGCCATGTTCCGCCAACTCCCAAAAGATCCAGCCATTCTCACATTCAAACTAATAGACAAATGGGAAATGGACCTAGAAGCACCTAATTCCAAACATCTCCTGCCAAGCAGGTGTATGCTCAAAATCTCCATTGGCAACAAGAGCATAGTCCATAATTGTTGGGTCGTGCGAGACGTCACTGCCGCCTTTTACTTAGGCAGTGACATTCTCAATCGCTTTGCCATTAGTTTGGACCTAATAAACTTCAAAGCTTGGTCCCGATTAGCGGATAATCCCATGGGCTTTGATGATCCAGAAAAAGCATTTAGGTCAGCTCAATTGCTACCTTATGCAGTTGAAATTCAGATCAAAGAGGAAGTCACCATCACAGAAAGGACCCGACAATTCTCCCTGGAAGTGAAAGTTAAAAGAAGACAACATTTGAAAAACCCTGATGCTTACATACATCTAAACGCTTCTCTCCAACAGCAAGGGTTGGGGGTAAACCCAACTCCATTAGTCAACATAGAATATGACACCATTCTAATAGAGGTGGATAACAGCGACTTAAAGAGTATTACTCTAGCCGCAGGCACCATTATTGGAATGGCGGTTGATGACCGACATTTTTCCATTGATTTAGGAAATGAACTGTTAGGACCAATCCCCAAGGACTGTTTTGACAGTGACAGTGATGACAATACAACACCAGACAGAATTTTTACCCGGCATGGGGGGAACTTCCTGGTGTACACTTCCTGCCCCTATGGTAAGGAAGATGTGACTTGTGACTTCAGGAGGGATGAGGTGATTTTCCAGGTCCATGAGGGTTGCCTTTCCCACCTGAGGCCTCCAGTCCAAATCAGCACTCTGACCAGGGACTTCTCCACCCAGCTGGAGGAGGCCGCTGAGATAGCCAAACCAGAAGTCTTTCCAGGCTTCAGGCAGATGGTGGAAGAGAGAGTCAACCTAGCTGATGCCTGTGTGACTCTGGAACAAAAGCAAAAGTTGAAACAAGTTTTCTTGGATTTCCAAGATCTCTTTGCGGTAGACTCATATGACTGTGGCCGCACCGACATCCACACAACAACAATCCCCACGGACCCTGGCATGACTCCAGTGTTTTTGAAGCAATATCGCTTGCCTCTCGCATCAATGGAGTCCCTTACTGAAATAATTAAGAACCTGGAGTCCCGGGGAATAATCCGTCCAGTTCACAGCACCTTCAATAACCCGGTGCTGGGAATATTGAAGCCAAACGGCCAATGGAGACTCTGCGCTGACCTCAGGGAGCTCAACAAACGGGTCCATACTTCCCGATAGCCTCTGCCCTACATTGACCAAGGGCTGGCCCAGATCCAGGGGTCACAGGTATTCACTGCAATAGACCTGACCAATGGATACTGGACTGTGCCTGTCAGTAGGGAGGACCAATACAAGCTGGCTTTTACCTTTGGGGGCCAGCAGTACACATGGACCCGGACTCCCTTCGGATACCTCAACTCCGGCAATGAATTCAACATTTTCCTACACAAGGCCATGCCCGACCTGGGTGCAAGGGGTAACCTGCCTTATGTAGATGATGTCCTCATCAAAAGTTCATCTGTGGAGGAACACATAGCAGAGATCCGTTATGTTCTGACCCAGTTGAGGGCTGCCGGAGCAAAACTTTCCTTTCAGAAAGCACAGTGGTGTAGAACCCGTGTTAATTTCTTGGGGCATGAGATTACTCCTCAGGGTCTCTGTCCCCAGGAAATGAAAGTGGAAGCACTTCAGAAACTGAAAGACCCCACAACTCTGCGGAAACTAAGGAGCCTCCTTGGACTGACTAATTACAGCAGAAAGTTCATTGAGGGCTACGCAGAGATCACCAGACCCCTGATTCATCTCCTGAAGGGAGGGGTCAAGTGGGAATGGGGTCCAGAACAAGCCGAGGCAGTAAGACAACTCAAAAGAAGCCTCTCACAAGCGCCCTGCCTAGCTTACCCTGTCAGAAACAAGGAGTTCTTCCTGGAGACAGGGTTCTCTAATACGTGCTTGACGGCAGTATTATACCAAAAGCATGACAAGGTCAATAAAGTAATCTCCTATGCAAGCAAAACTTTATCCTCTGTGGAGGAAAAATTCAATGATTGTGAGAAGGCACTCCTGGCAACGGTGTGGGCATTGAAGAATTACCGCCCGTTTATCCAGGGGGAACACATCATAGTGGAGACTCCACACCAGCCTCTCCAATATCTCCAAAGTGACAGAATCCGGGCCGGAAATGTGCGTAATTCCCGAATTACTTCCTGGATTCTGTCAATGCAATGCTTTCCTGTGGAGGTCAGATATGGCCAAAACAAGAAGAGTCCCCTCGCGCAAGGTCTGGCTGACTTGCATGATTGTGCCGGAGAAAGCTGTCTCGAGGACGAAAGTCTAAAAATCAAGGACAACATTGAGGCATACCTTAATTCCCCACACAAAGTCTTTGAAGAAAACAAGTGTGAGGGAATGACCACTGTCTATGTGGATGGATGCTCGTACCATGTTGACAACAACGGGGAGAAAGAACTGGTGGCCGGCGTAGGGAATGCCTGGGTGAAGGAGTTTCCAGAACCCTCCGCTGGATACAAAATTGGTCCCCGAAGTAATCAGGTGGCAGAGTTGATGGCTGTGCATCAGGCCATCCTCACTGCTGTCCAACATCAACTCCATGAACTGGTCATAATCACCGATTTGGATTATGTACGGAACGGGTTCGAGGAGCACCTGGTTAATTGGAAAACCAGAGGCATGTTATGTGCCAATAACAAACCCTTGAAACATGGGAAGTTAATCCAAAACATTAAGGATCTGGTCACATCGAATAGGATGACCATCTACTGGAAAAAGATCAAGGGTCATTCCAAAGTAGAGGGACCAGACAAAACTGGAAATGACGTAGCTGATCAGCTGTCCAAAACCGGGGCCATCCAAGGGGATCTAATCAAAATAGAGTCCCTGTTGGGGGAAATCCAGGTCACCGCTATCACTAGGTCCCAGACAAGTGCTCACAATGATCTTTCAACTGCACAATGGAGTAAGGAGACCCCTGATGCTGATTTAATTACAGCTCAGAAGGGGGATCCAATTATTGGTAAGTTTTACCAACACCTTGAGGACCCTGAGAACTTTCCCCTGACGGATACCGATTACATTGGGAAAGAGGACCTAAGAGTGTTGATGAAATGTCCAAAAATGTTCCGAATCCAAGACGGTTTGTTGGTAAGGAAATCCCAAGCTGGCCAGGATCAGTGGGTGGTTCCTAACTCATTCCGAAGCCTGATGTTAAGTCACACCCATGATGTGGCCACCGCCGGTCATAGGGGGTTTCACACAACACTGGAAATCTTAAGAGAGGTTGCATACTGGCCACACATGGGGCAGGACCTCGACCAATACTTGAAGGGGTGTCTTGTGTGTGCACAATTTCAGCCATCATCCCTCACACACCGTGCGCCTCTCCAAAAGAGAGGGATGACACTGCCATGGTCAGATTTGCAAATCGATTATTGTAGGCCCTGTAATCCGCTCGTCTAGAGGAAACAAGTACATGTTGACCGTTACATGCTTATTTACCGAGTGGGTGGAATGTCTCCCGGCACCAAACTGCAAGGCAGAAACAGCAGCTGCCCTGATGATTAACCACATCTTTACCCGTTTTGGTCTAACTCAAAGGATTGAGTCAGACAGAGGTAGCCACTTCACCAGTGAAGTAATGACAAAGATGTGGGAGATACTGGGGGTCAAAAGGAAGTTACATATTGCTTACAGGCCAGCTTCTTCTGGAGCAGTAGAGAGATATAACCGAACCATTGTGAGCATCTTAAAAAAGTTTGTGGCAGATTCTGGGCCAAGTTGGGATATCCGATTACCTCTGGTCCTAATGGCCATCAGATCTACCCCTTCATCTGCAACTAAAATGTCACCATTTGAGTTGATGACGGGACACAAGATGGTGCTTCCCCAGCATTTGCTCTACCGGACCCAAGAGCAGACAATGATAAATGCCTCCACAACTCATGAGTATGTGGAGAATTTAAGGAAACACCTTCAACATGCTTTTGCCTATGCTCAGCGGAATCTAGAAAGATCAGCCGAGAGCATGAAGACCCACTATGATTTAAAAACTACCCGAAAGGAATATAAGGTGGGTGATCGGGTCTATCTATACAATTTCCAAAGGAACCAGGCCAAACAGAGAAAATGTTTGCCTACATGGAACAGACCGTTTGAAATTATAGACAAGATCTCCCCTGTTGCCTATTAAATCTACATCCCCAAAGGCAGTCTGGCGGAAGGGGAAGACAAGTGGGTCCATATTAACCAGCTAAAGTATTGCCATCCCAGGCACACTTTGCAGCGACTGGAGGAGTCCTCTGCAATACCAGAGGGGACCGCTCCAGATTAATTTAGTTCCAACCCTAAAATATCCCACATATAGTCTCTAAAATATTATACTCTTGTAAGCCACTGTCTTTGAATGATAACTTGTATCTCAAAAGTAAAATGTTAGGTATGTTAAAGTATAAAATGTATATGTCTGCCACACCATTAGTAGTGATGGAAAAATGTCTACGAATAGGTATTGCCGCTCTTCCTTTGTCGTCCTAGGAGAAAGAAAACCTGGAGACTGGCCAAGAAGGACGATCCGGAGACCTGGAGCAGAGACCCAAGGGGCCCAGGGTACCGCCCAATCCTCCCATCAGGACCAGCAAGGCGAACTGATTGATCGACTGGAGGGAGGAAAAGATGCTGAACTGTGCCACCTACAGGATTGGAAGAAGATAATGGGGACATACCAGCGCAAGGGCTCAAAACCTCCTTTGCACCCGACTTCCCCTCGACTTGAATCAAAGCGCAGTCGGGCGGGGGGATTTGTCATGGGTTTTGACCCATGTTGAATAGATAGACTGGGTAGATGTGGGGATGAGCTGTCGCCGCCCATTATTCTATCCCAGAACAAACTAAATCAATAGACTGGGCGGATGTGGGGATGAGCTATCCCCGCCCACATTCACGCCAGAATAGGAGAACTGCACAGTTGGCACAAGACCAGTCCAAAGATACAACCTTCTTGTGGGGAATTCATTTTCTTAATCCCAAAAATGGTTGCATTACCAGTACTCACCACTATCAGAAAGCCGGAGTTTTAAAACCACCAGACTTTTGTGTAAAACTGAACAAATGAAACAAAACCAGACCAAGGAAAGACTCGCTAAGAGGTGGATACAATGTAAAACTATATTCTGAAATGACTTGAAGGAAGTAATTATTTAATGTATAGGTAAAAATTATCAGTTTGATTTGAATGTAGAAAACTGGGAACAAAAAGTGACATTTAGCTGAAACCTGGCTTAATGAAACTGAATTCTGCCTGACAACTACCCCCGACAGGAGTTGATACTGGATCAACAGCTGTGTTCCCAGGCCTGGCTGCCAGGCCTGGCTGCATCCTGAGGTCACATGGCCCTGTTGATTAGATTAGGGGTGGAGCAGCTGGGGACTACAGGGAGTTGAACAAAGGCCTGTCCTGGACTCAGGCAAATGTTATATTGGGGGGGCCGCAAAGTGGCTTCCTCTTAGTGGAAACTGGGAGGGGCGGTGCCTCTGCTAGCAGCTGAGCTTGGGGGAAGTGGATAAACCAGTTATTCCACCCTGTGATGTGGGAAGCCACACCTCTTTTTGACCAGGGCATAATTTTAAAAAGATAGATAACTCATAGTGCGGACTTGTCAGAATTATATAAGTAATATCATTATTTTTGTGATTTTTCTGTGAGACTTTTGAGAGGCGTTAGGACCCGGTGGTGTATTCTGGGGGGTTGCTAGCGGAAAATAGGGTCTCACTCCAAATGTCTGCATGTTAAAAATCTGACACTTCATCAATTAATGTCCATACTCCTTGCGCACATGTGTGTAAATTTGGGTAAATGTCTGATATTGCAAAACCATTTAAAAAGCGCAAAATGTTGTCATTTTTGAATGCAAGCCCCCAGGAAGATCAGAGGCGGACAAGCATGGACCATAAGGAATATATAATGTGCACATGTAATTTCAACAAATTGTATATCTGGGAAGGATGTATTTGAATCAAATATAGATTTGTGGGCAAACTGACCAGGGGAGGATCCTCTGACCCATAAAACCTACAGCATCACTCTGACTCACATTTCCTTCCCGCAATCATGGGAGAGGGGAGAATTGGGCCAATGACAAGTAGAGAGGGGCAAGCTTAGCTAGGCCCAGGCACACCCCCATTTTCAAAACACATAAGAAGAGACTGCTGGGACAGGTAGAGAGATTCAAATCCACTTGCTGCGGAGCGTTTTGCCGGACCACACAACATCCAGAAGATACCAGTTCCAGACTGACTCCAGCTACATACTCCAGAACCTAGAATTTATACTTTAGAACCTAAATCAGAGGCCTAAAACCACAAGCTGAGTTCTCTGCAGCAGGCCTCAAATCATTGCAAGCTACTCACAGCCGGGCGAGCTGCTTGAATCCCTTGCCAAGAACTTTTGCCAGGACCAGTGCAGAGATCCAGGAGCCGTGTCGAGACCGCGATATCCGGACAGACCAGACCAGAGATCCAGAGTGACCCAGACCGCTGTGAGCAGAACCAGAGAGCTGACCTAGATCAATGTGAAGTGCTGAGACCAGAACCGGAGTCCAGTCCAAAACCTGACCAGATCCGTGGCAAGGCCTATTTCAAATTTATATTGTGAGTACCTAGCAGAACTGTGCAGAACCAATCTCATAGTTAAAATAATCTAATCCAAACTATTTTAACCTAAGTAGAACAGCCTCCTAGAAATCGTGTCATCTGTCATTTGTATAGCTGCACAACTGTCACCTGTCAATTCTGAAGCTGCAAGCTGTCACCTGTCATTTTGAGTTTACTTTAAATCCGAAAAACTACCTTTATTTAATCGTCCGTATCTCTGAAACCGTTTGGGATAGGAACGATTTAACTTTCCTCTGAATGCTTAGAATCTCAGCTTTCCAACAAACCTAGAACCGTCTTGCTACTCCTTATACTTTTGCCGTAATCACGATTCACGCACTCGCGAATTTTACCGCGATTTGCGATTTGTTTAAAAATCCAGCCACGTGTAACCATCAGCAGTCATTTCTTTCCTTGCTAAAAATTTGTTTGCCTCTTAATCACCAACTCTGAATCATTACTAAAGTGAGCCCGAACTCATCTCAAGTATCTCTCACTCACCCTGAACCTCCTAAAGGGAATCAAAAGCATTTTCAGCATATTTTCCACTTCATTGCCACCACATTCAAAGCAAATGGGCCTGTGTTTTAAAACTCATACCGGTTTTCTCTAAGCTTGCTGGGGGGGAACTGAATTTCGTATTGTATTTGATTGCATTCCTGAGAACTGTGTGCTCCTCTTTCCATCTACTTCCATGTCTTACATTGCATAGGGGAGGGGGTTGAATTGCCAGAGAAAAAGTGATCATATTATCTTTTGCTAAAATCATCTCAAGTATTTCTGTACTGCATTTTATTCCTCCTTGCCTTTCCCTTGAAATCATAAAAGTATTTTTGCTACTTGATCCATCCAACTCCTCATTGATTATAAAGAAGTGTGCTAGTGTCAGATTACCCATTGTTGATTAACATTATATTTATAAGGGCGATATCGATTATTAATTTATTATAAAAGCGTGGTATCTATATTTTGTCTTATTTCTCAAATAAACCTTTTAAACTTGCAAAACAGAACTACTTCTTGGCTCAGTGGGTTCAGGGGGATTCTAAGAGAGGGGTTTTATATAGGGGTAGTCATCCATAACTCATGAACTGGACATAAAGATATATCAATAAGGGTTTCCATTCAGTATCCCAGACTAGGCATTGACTTAGCTGTAGTGTTGAATTGAATCCTCTTACAACCCTATCTTACATAGAGTATTGGAAAGGGTTAATACTAATCCCTTTTTGTCTGTTTCTCTTGGAGCACGGTTTCGCTCCCTTTTCATCAAGACTTGGCTGGTGGCAGTGATAACTACCCTATTTTTCCTACCGCGGTTATCTTAATAACCAGGTATTGTTTTAGGCTATCTTGGTAGCCTCGAACTTAAACCCGCTAGACCATATCTGTTTTATTTCGGTTCCGGCTGGGTTCCTTTGCCATTTCTTCTTGTAAAAGTCTTTCTCGTGTTTTACTCTTGTTGTAAATAGCGTCACGAGAACGCTGCGTACCTGTTCGTCCGGTTGGGTTCCTTGGTGATGAGGCCAGGCTGTCAGGTGATCCGAGGGGACGTGAACGATGGCGCGGGGAACCAGCCCAACACCAGCCCGAATGGAACCGGATTGGAGGTGAACCGGCTCCCAACGCCACGGGTTGTCTCACCCCTGATTTGCGTGGCGTCAGGACAGTGCAAGCACTGGCAGGGGGAGCCTCTGAGTAGAAGGTTCAAGGTCCACAGGAGGCAGTGTGATCTCGGCGGAAGCTGATGAAGATCAGGAGACCAGAAGCTGAACAGTACCTCCAGGAGCGAAGACTAGGCAGCAAGAGGAGCAGGCCGGACAACGAGATGAGCACGGGAACCAGAAGGAGCAGTGGGAACTCAGAGCCGGATGGAATCAGGGAGGACTGAGCCGGACAGGCGGGAAAGGAGCACAAGGACCAGAACCAAGGTAGGCCAGCGGGAACTCAGAATCAGGGAGGAAGCAGGAGGAAGGGAGCGAGGCAGAACAGGTAGGAGGGCAGGGTGCCCCAGGCAGAACAAGGGCAGGTGAAGGTAACAGGATAACGGGAAGGCAACACAAGGCAGCGAAGACACGATCCGAACAAATCTTGTTGAGACGCAGTTTGAAAAAGGATCAGGGCTCCTTAAATAGGCCCACCAGCACCTGGGAGGCTTGCAACGCAAGCCGTGCCGTCTCCCAGGCATTGAATACCCCACAACGAGGCTTGAGCCGCATATCTCCCTGAATCGAGCATCCTGCGCACCGCGCATGCGCGGAGAGCGGACGCCCGCGCAGCCGCAAAGCAGTGCGCACAGGAGACCCGGAAGCGCCCGAGACCCAGGACAACCCCGGACCCTGAAGCCGAAAGCTGGGATACAATCTCCAAGACGGGGAGCGCCGTAGCGGGTAAGGAGAGCCCTGGACAGGTGGCGTGACACTATGCCCCCTCCCAGAAAGACCCAGGCCCCAGGTTTCCAGGGAAAACGAAGAAAGAATTCACGGATAAGCCGTGGAGCGTGCACATTACAGTGCGGCTCCCAGGTGCAATCACAAGCAGGATAACCCTTCCAATCGATTAAGAACTGGAGTACACCCCGACGAATCCATGAATCACAGATTTCCTGAACCTCAAACTCAGGAACCCTCTGTACCAGAACAGAGGAGGGTCGTGGACCAGAGCGCTTAAAGACATCCTTCACATAGGGCTTCAAAAGGGAGACATGAAATACAGGGTGTATTCTCCAAGTGAGGGGCAGCACTAATCGAAAAGCCACTGAAGACAAACGTTTGGCAATCCTGAAGGGCCCATAGAACCGGGGTGCCAACTTGGTGGGTAAATTACGAACAGGTAGGTTCTTGGAGGACAACCAGACCAGATCGCCCACCTGGAAATCGGGCTCCATGGTTCGGCCCCTATTAGCCTGCTCCTTCATGCATTCCTCTGTCTCCATAAGGGTTCTCCGGGCCAGGTCATGCTGTTTCTGAATATTGAAGACCAATTGATCCGCAGACGGAACAGAGCTGGGCACCACAGGTGAGAAGGGAACCAGCTTGGGATGTTGTCCGGCTGAACAAAAAAAAGGACTGATGCCGGTGGCAGCATGGGCCGCATTATTGTAGGAAACTTCCGCCAGATCCAGGTACCTTAGCCAGTTTGACTGAGTGGCATTGGTATAGCAACGTAAGTATTGCTCCAAGGTTTGATTTGTCCTTTCGGTCTGACCATTGGTGTGCGGGTGATAGCCTGAGCTCAAGGCTCTGTGGATACCTAGATGATTACACAACTGATGCCAGAAAGAAGAAAGAAATTGTGAACCACAATCAGAAATGATCTTCTCTGGGAGTCCATGTAACCGATAAATGTTGTGTAGAAATGCCAAAGTCATCTGGGAAGAAGTTGGGATCTTCATGAAAGGAATGAAGTGTGCGTATTTAATGAAACAATCCACGACCACCATGAAACAAGTGTGACCCTCAGAGGGTGGAAGCTCAACAATGAAGTCAGTGGCGATAGTATGCCAAGGGTAGGGTGGTGTTTCAGTAGGCTTAAGTAGTCCCAAAGGCTTTCTTCTGGGCGTCTTCGTCTGAGCACAGATTGGACAACTTTCCACATACGATCTTACTTCTTTGGCCCATCCAGGCCACCAAAATTGTCTGGAGATCAACTCCTGGGTAGCCTTGATACCTCGATGACCAGCTACTTGAGAATCGTGAAAACCATGTAGAATGTCCAAGCGAAGGGCAGTCGTTGGTATGTATAACCGGTTCAGGAAGAACAAAAAACCGTCGCGTTCGCAGATCTGGGGTCTCTTCAGCAGATTGACATGTTCCGGATCCCTCAAGGTCTCTTGAATGATCTTCTGGAGATGCGGAGCTAAGGTCAGTAGAAAGTGTTTGGGATATATCATAGGCGTGTTCAAACCGACTCCCACGTCTTCCTTTTCCAAGGATCGAGATAAGGCATCAGCCTTCTGGTTCTGGGAGCTAGGAATGTATGTGATATTGAAGTCATAGTGAGAGAAGAAGAAGGCCCATCGGGCTTGGTGAGCAGTGCGACACTGCAATGATCGTAGGAACTGCAAGTTGCGATGGTCAGTACGAACTTCTACAGGGAAACGACCACCAAGTAAGTAATGCCTCCACTCTTCGAACGCCGTCTTGATGGCCAAAAGTTCTTTTTCAATGACTGCGTAGTTCAGCTCACTGGAGGTGAGTTTCCGTGAGTAATAGGCCACAGGGTGTTCGTTGCCGGACGTAGGATGCTTTTGCAGGAGGACCGCTCCAACAGCGAAGTCGGAGGCATCTGCTTCGATGACATATGGCATCTCATCGTTAGGATGACGCAAAACAGGAGCTGTACTAAACGCTGTCTTTAAGCACTCAAAAGCCGTTGATGCCTCTTGATCCCAAAGGAAAGGTATCTTAACACTGGTCAGACGTGTCAATGGGGCCGTGACCTGTGAAAACTGTGGGATAAAACGCCGATAAAAGTTGGCGAACCCCAAAAACCGCTGAAGGGACTTCAAATCATGTGGTTGTTTCCAGTTCTGAATAGCCGTCACTTTGCCTGAATCCATGTGTATACCTGCATTGCTGATTACGTATCCCAGGAACTCCATGCTATTCCGATGAAACGAACACTTTTCGGCTTTGGCGTACAGGTGATTACGTGACAATCGCAGAAGTACTTCACGGACATGCGAGACATGTTCCTTCAGATTGTCCGAGAAGATCAGGATGTCGTCCAGGTAAACCCAGACCGAGATTCCAACCAGGTCGCCAAAGACGTTGTCCATAAACCGTTGGAAGACGGCTGGGGCATTACACAACCCGAAGGGCATTACCCTGTATTCGTAGTGTCCAAAGGGTGTCTTAAATGCTGACATCCACTTGTCGCCCTCTTTGATTCTAACCAGGTGGTAGGCACCCCGGAGATCCAACTTAGTGAAGATATTGGCAGAACGTAAGGACTCTATGATGTTCCGAATCAAAGGTAATGGGTACCTGTCCTTGAGTGTTATGTCATTCAATTGGCGGTAATCGAAACAGGGCCGCAGGGTCCCCTCCTTCTTCTTGACAAAGAACAGCGGGAAACCGGCGGAGGATTTGGAAGGTACGATGTAACCCTTCTTAGAACAATCATCCAGGTAATCCCGGAGTACTTGTTTTTCAGACTGAGTTAGAGAGTATAACTTCCCATGAGGAATCACAGCACCAGGAATCAGGTCTATGGAACAGTCAAATGTCCTGTGAGGAGGAAGAGGTATTTCTCCGGGCTCAGAAAACACCATACAAAAGTCGGCATAAACATTCGGAATCGAGGACAGGGAACATAAAGCAGATGAGTCCCCTCCCGGGACTAGAGGGATCAAGCTTGTAGACTTCAAGGATGTGTTGTGGCAGCAACATTCACGGAGGCAAAAGGCAGAAACAAACTTCAAAGTGCGGAACTCCCAATTGATTGCAGGATTGTGTCACAAAAGCCAAGGCAGTCCCAAAACCACTGGATACGAAGGTGACTTGATGACGTCGAGGGCTATCCTTTCTTCATTCCCCTTGATCTGTAATAGCATGCCGACTGTATGCAACCGGATGGGACCGGAAGCCAAAGGTGTACCATCGATGACCTCTACTGGTATAGCAGTTCTTCTGGTAAGTAAATGCATACCAATGTTGATGGCGAATGCCTCATCAATATAGTTTCTGGAGGCCCCGCAATCTAAAAGACCATGGACATTAACCGTTTTATCAAGCCACTTTAAAGTGATCTCAAGAATCATCAAGACGGCAGGCTGCATTTGGGGCAGTTGTAACCCAGGGCTGGAAAGGTCTGAAAGCAAGAAAGGACCTGTCGTAGCCTTTCCCTTAGACAACAGGTCTTCTAGTTTCCCCCTTTCTTGATAGGACGCAGAGGGCAGGTTCCCAGAAAATGACCAGCACCTCTGCAGTACAAACACAGTCGCTGACTTCTCCTGCGCTTCTTCTCCTCTTCCGATAAAGGGCCCCTTACAGCTCCCAGTTGCATTGGTTCCTGGGTAGAATCCGAAGGTGCTGACATCCCAGTAGGTAGAGTTAGTGGTCTGGGGTTTCCCTTCTCAAACCGTCGTCTCTCTCCTTTTCTCTCGGCCAAGCTCTGGTCAATTCTCAAAACTTGATCAATAAGTTTCTGTAGATCGTCAGGTTCAGGAATGTGTAACAATGAAACAAGGTCTTTTGTGTTACCTCTGGCCATAAGGAGTCAGTTGCTAATTGACGGAAACGGCTGATGTAAGAGATGATGTCAGTTTTGGCTTGTTGTAGGTCCATCAATTGGTTCTGTGCTGCTGAAGCCAGATTGGGGGATTGAAACACATCCAAGAATGCCTTCTCGAAGGCTACAAAATCATTCAGGATTGGGTTATTGGTAACGACCAAAGGAGTTGCCCAGGCCAGCGCGTTTCCAGACAAGTTGCCCAATATGTATCCGATCTTGGCCTTGTCATTGGTGAAATGAGTTGAACGGAAGAGAAATTGTATGCGGCAATGATTACAGAATTCACCCACGCGGCGGGGATCTCCATTGAACTTGATGGGAGCAGTGTGAGCCATGGGACCTTCAGGCTGTGGAATGGCACCAACATTCTGTGTCACCATTTGGCGCAAGGTTACATTCTCCTGACGGAGTGCCGCCATCTTAGCATGAAGCGCTTGAAGCTCATTACGAAGACCCGGATCCTCTTCCATCGCAGAGTCCGAGGTTTCAGAAGACAGGCGTCTCAATCTGTTGTAAATAGCGTCACGAGAACGCTGCGTACCTGTTCGTCCGGTTGGGTTCCTTGGTGATGAGGCCAGGCTGTCAGATGATCCGAGGGGACGTGAACGATGGCGCGGGGAACCAGCCCAACACCAGCCTGAATGGAACCGGATTGGAGGTGAACCGGCTCCCAACGCCACGGGTTGGCTCACCCCTAATTTGCGTGGCGTCAGGACAGTGCAAGCACTGGCAGGGGGAGCCTCTGAGTAGAAGGTTCAAGGTCCACAGGAGGCAGTGTGATCTCGGCGGAAGCTGATGAAGATCAGGAGACCAGAAGCTGAACAGTACCTCCAGGAGCGAAGACTAGGCAGCAAGAGGAGCAGGCCAGACAACGAGATGGGCACGGGAACCAGAAGGAGCAGTGGGAACTCAGAGCCGGATGGAATCAGGGAGGACTGAGCCGGACAGGCGGGAAAGGAGCACAAGGACCAGAACCAAGGTAGGCCAGAGGGAACTCAGAATCAGGGAGGAAGCAGGAGGAAGGGAGAGAGGCAGAACAGGTAGGAGGGCAGGGTGCCCCAGGCAGAACAAGGGCAGGTGAAGGTAACAGGATAACGGGAAGGCAACACAAGGCAGCAAAGACACGATCCGAACAAACCGTGTTGAGACGCGGTTTGAAAAAGGATCAGGGCTCCTTAAATAGGCCAACCAGCACCTGGAAGGCTTGCAACGCAAGCCGTGCCGTCTCCCAGGCATTGAATACCCCACAACGAGGCCTGAGCCGCATATCTCCCTGAATCGAGCATCCTGCGCACCGCGCATGCGCGGAGAGCGGACGCCTGCGCATGCGCAAAGCAGTGCGCACAGGAGACCCGGAAGCACCCGAGACCCAGGACAACCCCGGACCCCGAAGCCGAAAGCGGGGATACAATCTCCAAGACGGGGAGCGCCGTAGCGGGTAAGGAGACCCCTGGACAGGCGGCGTGACAACTCTGAGCACCAAACCAGGTTTGGGTCCTTTGTTCATTGTCTTTTCGCGGGCTTCTACGTAGAAGCCCTCCTTAGGCGCCTGTATGTCTGGGGGGAACAGGATGTGAGGGAGGGGTTTAGGACTTCCTGCACAGGGTCTCCTTGGAGACCCATGTCGCACTCTGAAATTATTGGCTGTGGTGACTGTGCCGGCGGGACAACCACCCTGCTGTGTGATTGACAGCCAGGCTGTGCGAATGGGGGAAAACTGAATAAAAAGTAGGTCTCTTGGTCTGGAAAGGCAGAGTCGCTACTGGAATGCAACAACGGATGAGGAGCAGATGGAAGAGGACCCCTACCACGACTGAACTGCCGAAGCCCTGCTGCAGGTCCGAATCCTCGAACTCCAACGACAGAGAAGACCCTCCAGGAATCTTCTTCCCCTGAACTGGTGGGATCAACCAGTTCACCCAAACTGCAAGCCAGGACTCCCTCCTCTGGTCGAATTCGCTGTACAGAGCTATAGTGGGCCGTATAGCCAGGAAGGTCGGACCCTGCTTGGGTTGTAAGGAGTGCACCTTTTATTTGTTGCTTTGCTCTGCTGCTGGTTTCTTCCCTGGGTAGTGCAGGACCCTCGAGTCTTCCTAGTTCGTGTCAGTCCGACAGTCGCTTCAGGAACCTTGAGCCAGCAGGAACTACCAGGAACGTCCGCCACAGCTACAGCTTCTTCTCCATTGAAAGGTACTGTTCAAATCTGGTTGTCCGTTTCGTTCAGCCGCAGTGAAAGTGTGCGAAATCTTTCTCCACGTCGGGGGCTTCTACCCTGAACTGTGTGATCTTGAGCAAAAGACTTTTGTCCTATTGATTTTGGCCCTAAGCCTTTTTGATTTGATTCTATCACTGTAGTTCCTCTTTCTAGATTGCCCTGCTTACTTACCTGTTGGTGCTATTCAATTTCTGCCTAACTTTGTCTTTCCCACCCTTTTAAATTTCTGGAGTGCCATTTTGCTCCCACTTCATTTTGTGAGCTTAACTTCTCTGGAATCTATTGGGAGTAGTGCGGTTTATTAAGAGTGTGATTTTTAGACTGCTTTACTTTAGTGAGATGTTATATAACTGATGTGTAAATAAATGTATATTCTTTTACTCAGAAACCTTGAGTCAGTTTTTGTTTGAATCATAGTAATTGATGTCCTTTGTGTAACTATTGATACTGCTCACTTGCTCTTGAGATAGGTCTGACTGCTCAGCCATCGCTACCACTTTTACTGTGTAGTACAGGCTTGTACCAAAGGTGAATGTGTACTGTCACTTGTAGTCTTAATTGTGTGTGTTGTTCGCAAAATGTACTGCATATAATTCTGCCTAAGAGCCGGTAAAACCGACAGGCTGCCGCAAAACTTCCAAAACATTCTGGCAACCGCGAATGGGCAATTACCGGGTCATTACGGCCCTGCTGGGCCCGGTAATTGCCCATTTGCAGGCGTCGGGATGGAATGCTCCCCATTTCCATTTGAGCCCCAAAGGGCTCAATGGGAATGGGGAGGATGGATAGCCAGTGCATTCTAATAGAGGAAATATGATCTCTATGGGGCACGCCCTTCACTGTGTGAATGATGTCATTTTGTAGAACCTGAAGCCTGTGACGACAGCCCGTGACGACAGCCTTTACTTGTGCCTACTTGTAGTGCACACAATAATCGAGCATTGAAAAAATAATGGCTCTAGCTAAGGTGAGACAATTCTCCTCAGAAACAAAAGGTTTAATATGCTTTAGAAGCCTAAGATGGTATTGACAGTTCTTTAACACCTTGCTAGCATGTACATCTGCGCCAAGTGCGGATTACAAGTGGACACCAAAGGTTTTTACTTGCCAAAGTGTTTGGATGCTACAGTCCTCAATATCAAAGCTGGAATATCTAAGATCTAATTTGGCTCGAGCTTGGGATGAACCAAACATGTAAAGATCCGTTTTGCCACTGTTGAGGGACTGAGAAGACATCCTATGTTTGATACCTTTGTGAACTCAAGATTAATGGTTTCAATTTCATAGGTTCCATCAAGCTCTATTAGCAATTGTGTGTCATCAGCATAATTAGTGAAGTAGACGCCCGTCTGCGTTAAAGATCGCATGTTAAATAATGCTGGCGACAAGCAGGCACCACGGGGTACTCCACAAGATATAGGGGCAGAGTCTCACTTAGCATCACCCCAGTGCACCATAGACCTCCGATTTGTTAGAAAAGAATGAATCCAGCACGCAGGGGTGTTCAAGGGTTGCTCGTGCTCTAGGAGGTTGAAAGCTGCTGACAAGTTGAATAGTATTAGCAGCCCGGTTTTGCCGTTATCCAGAGTATCAAGCATGTGTTTTTGAAGCTCCATACTATGGCTTGAACAGAAACCAGATTGTCTTACGTGCAACTTGGAAGTAGTATACAAATATTTTTGAAATTGAGCCATGGCTATTTTGTCAACTATTTCAGTAGAAAGTAGATATTAGTAATGGGTCTAAGATTTTTGGCTTCTTCGGGTTTAATCCTGCTTTTTTGTACTCATTGGGTAACAGTAACATTTTTGGGACACAATTGTGAGTGAAAGATGCATTCGCAAACCGCACCAGAAAATGTAGAAACCGTTTTCTGTTTTCTATAACTATTTTGGAGGGAATGACATTCCCAAAACAGGAGGTAGGATACATCTCACTTGAAGCTTTTTCCATTTCAGTCACTGAAATCGGGTTGACTGTACATTCTGGGGAGTTTAACTTCTGTTGATGATCTGGATTGTAGCTCAGAGAATCAGCATGGAGGTCACATTCATTTGTATAAGAATCATTCACTAAGAATTTGTTTTATTTTTTCTCGCACTGTAGTGATTCTATCCCCAGAAGCTTGTTGGATCCTCACACAGGCCAGGTTAGTTGTATTGAAAAGTTAGGAGTGTTATACACCCGGGACAAGGAGTGGGCCTATATAAGAACATTGCATTGTTTAAAATGACTTCCTGTATTGGAGGTTGATGCCGCATAAGAAAGTAATATGGCAAGGAAGAGTGGGTCCAGATGTAATGTAGATGACAGGTGAATACAGTAATATGATCATGAAACTAATCTGTCCCCCTGACGGAATGTTTCAACTGAAAAACTGGATTTAAAATGAATAAGAAGCTTCGGTCTCCATGACATGACCCGTCTTCTCATCTGATCACATTTCTCAGACTAAGATCATACAGAATCAGATTTTTAATAACATACCCTTGCCTTACTAGGAACTCTTTAATCATCAAATTTTACTAAAAAAATACACATTACCATAGATAAAGGAAACCAACTATCTCTATCACGGACTCTACTTAGATAGCTTGCAAAATTGCAATATGGCTGCTGACATTCGCATCTCAGAGGACACGCTTCACGCTATCACTTGCAACCTTTGATTTGACCATTATTTATTCTCTATTGTCCCCTTTTTTCACCATTTCGTGATGTTTCATACCAAACGTAGTTGTCATGACACCATTGCATTTCTTGATTTACAGACACAAAGAAGGGACTGCCCACCACACAATTTTCTTGACACCAAACATCAAATGTAGAAGTTAGACTTTACACTGTAAGTGAACTGCTCGAATTATATTTAATTTTAATACAGATTTCTGTTTTTATAATTACAACCTATTATATGACTATTACGCAATGCATGTTTTTTCTCCACCCTCCTTTGTTTTTTTGTGTGATGTCTTGTATGTACACGTAAATACTTTCCTTCTCGGGCTCTCTGCTCATCTGCCTCCAACTCCCTCAGGGTCAGCCGCTTCTCCAAGCAACGAGTTGGTGGTCGATCTCTCTCTTCGGCAGGGGCCTCCCTCCAGAACAGCCTTCCTGCCTCCCTGAAACTTGAGGAGAACCGTCTCCGGTTCAGGAAGCACCTCAAAATCTTCCTCTTTGCTTCTGCTTTCTCTGCCTCTCTCCACTGTTGAAACAGCAGACCGAATCTGCACTGGTTACCTAGCCACCCTTCTGACCTTGGGGCCAGGAACCACCCTTTGCACTCCTGCACTGCCTCCCTGGAAACGTCCGCACTTAGGGACTGTTTTCTGTATCCCTTCAGTCCCCCCCACCAGCACTTGTCTGCTCTATGTTGCACTTGCCACCATCCAGCCGCTTTTACCTATCGTATTTATTCCTCTATCCCATGTACTGCACTTCCCCCTCTCCCTTCCCCCAGGCATTTTTCCCTTTCTCCCTACCCTTGCACTTACGCGATCTGAATGACACTTGGCCTAGTAGGATCGTTTATCTGTCTTTCCACTGTTTTTCCCTCCCCTGCCTCGTCGTGCCTTGAAACACTTGTGTATAGGTGCGTTATAAATACCATATCATATCATATCACGTAGCCATGAGCATGTCTTCGGACATGAAGCATAGCACATGTCCCAGCTTGACAGACTGAACTTGTAAACAAATGTTCCACAAAATACAAGTTGACTTTTTTTTTTCTTTGAACAACAGTTCAGCCATTTTTCCATTACCAGATGTGTATGCGTTCTTTCCTCCGCCACTCTCTCTCCCTTTCACCTGCCTTTCCCTGTTCCAAGGGCCATCCCTTTCTCCTCCCCCTCTCACTGCCCTGCATTTCTCCTCCTGTTCTCTCTGGCACATGCTGTCTGCTGCCATCCTCCTTTCACCCATCTGACTGCCTGTCTCTGTGTTCCTTCCTTTGTCCCTCATCCTCTTCATGCCCTATGGTGTACGCTGCCATCATCCTCCCCTCCCTTCCACCTGCCTTTCAATGTGACCAGCTCCAGGTTTCCTTCTTTTCTCCTCCACCTTCCCTCCATTTTGTTTGTGTACCCCCCACCCCCATGCTGCGTGCTTTGAGAAAGGTGCTGTCCTCCACCACCCCATTAGCCATGCTGCTCTCGAGGTGCACCCCCAGTAGGGGGCAGAGCTGTGGATGTCCTGTGAGGAACAGCACTATGCATAGGTGCGTGGCTTGCACAGATATCCTTATACATTAAGGGCCTGATTCACAGAGCGTTTTATAATGGCGCAATCCCATTGGAAAACGCTCTGTGAATCGGGCCCAAAGTATATTTAAAGAGAAATCTCCTATGTGTGTTTGCTGTATTCCCAAAGCAACTCATTTGGCGTTCCAAAGATACAGAACCAAATTAAAAACGCCCCTTAAAAGGGCATCACGCGGAATCTGGGGGTATTGTTAATGGGCAAAAACACGTGGCAGCGTGAACTCCTCCTATTTTTAAAATCCCACCTAATAGTGAGTTGGGAGTGCATGGGGTATTTACCACATGAAGGACATAAAAAATTACTGTCCGTGGTAAGTAGTCCAAACTCCAGGTAGTTTTTTCTATTTATCTAATGCGGTAAATACCCCATGAAATCCAAACGCATGATTTCTGTAGGTGGTATTATAAACATAGGAGTTATTTAAAATATCACATGTTTTCGTCGTTACCACCAGGCCGTAATAAGTCCTGCTGGTAGGGCTTGTGTCTCATTGCCAATAAGTCAATGCATACAGTGAAGGAGTCAGTAATCACAAAATGTAATATTGCCAACATAAAAACCCATTCAATTACATCATAGCACAATCATGCATCACTTTAATTGGAGATTCACTGTATTCTTCGTTCTATTCAGACAACATTGCGGAAAGAAACATACACAGAGTAGAACTCTCTAATTCCCACTTCTAAGAGGCAGAAATCTCAGCAATTTCAGCTACTCGCAGCCAAGTACAAAGACAAACAACATCCATTTGCTATAGAAACACCATTAAACAATATTGATTTCTACTGTAGGTTCTGTGAGACAGCAGCATGGAAAGCAATTTCCCAAACTTTAGAAAATGAGTACAGTTTTGAACCAAGGCATTATTAAACAGTACGTTGAGTGACATGCCAATTTTCCATGGCAAGACGCTTAAGTGATAGGGACTTTTGAGATTGGTAAGTAGAATACAGATTGCCTTGTGCTGTACCTGGCGCAGGGTTAGAATTCTCACCAGATGGGGTGAGGGGAAGGGTTAAGCTCTTGGCGATAGGAAATATGATACAACAGCCCACTGGGGCCAATTTATTACTTAATTACTGTATCTGGATGTTTCGCTTCTCATTTGCACTAGGCTTCACTTTGGGTTACTGTCTCCCCTGAATGAGTAATTGCACCAAAGCAGTATGTTTGCCTTTGAATAGTGGTAGGCGCAGGAGAAGGCAGGCGGCTAGGGCGGTGTGTGCAAGTGTACGTCATCTGGGTAGATTGGTGCTTTGTATAATTGCCAGTTAAAGAAACCATGACAATAGTAACAACATGCTATATACTCATAACGCAATCACGTGTCTCATGTGTCTCTTTCAATGTGAAAAGCACTTATCTGACTTACACACACACACCTGGGCACACACACACAGATGCTTGCTCTGTCTTGTTTTCTCACGCATGCGCGCGCGCGCACAGACGCACTGCCAATATAGGTACAGATGCGTGAACAGAGAACATATATTGCCATCATATGTATATGCACTATTACCATTTGTCAAATGTTGCATGTTAGTGAAGATATTTGCACATTTGGCAGGTATTTCCATCACATAGCAAGTATTGCCATCATACACCCAGTTGCTGATATGACTTTCCCGACATTGGAATCATTTATCAACGTCCTCACACTATTTCCAGTAACATTCTCAGTTACTTGCACCTTTGACAAGCATGGTGTGCATATTCCCATTTTCACACACTACTTGCAGACAAGTGCCTTCCTTCCTTTTTCCATGTATTGATATCAAAGACTCAGCTACGCACTTCATATGGAAAATATTCACACCATTTGGCAGGCATTGCAAATATATGCTAAAAAACTTGTATAATTTTTCAGCTCTTGCCATCATATACTTAGGTAAAATAGCACCATGCATAACATCAACCAGGACCAGGGACGGAATCAGACTAAGGGTTCTGTGACCAGTAAAAGAAGGACTCGGCAAATACAGTTGCAGCTAGAACAGTGGTGCAGCGGGGGGAGGGCAAGGAGCGCAGTTGCCCCCTCTGGATCCACTCTCCCTGGTGCCAGGTGGCCACCCGCTGGCTCCCGCAGAGCTGGCGCTCCACTTGGAGCATCCACCATGAATTTTCCAATGCACTTTGTTTTTAAACTCCGCGCACCAACGCGTGCTGTGCCATGACTGTGCATGCTGCGGGCAGCCCTTGCCTGGGGAATGGATTATGGTTTGGTGTTACTTTGGTGCTGAAAATGTGTTGTGTTGTCAGTTTCAATTTATCCAGGTCACAGACTATCTGCAGTCTGCCCTTAGTGCCCGGACAATAAGGCAACAAGCTGGAGATGGAGACAGCACGCACATGCACGTGACAACAAGGTCATCTATCTCCTCCACTCTACATGACACGGGCAGGTCAGCCACAGCAGCAATGCTGCATCTATTCCTGCTGCCCGGCCTGCCTGCAGATTGTTCGCAGCATGCCCCGTCACCCTGTGTCCTGGCTGTTGGACCCTGACCTGCCTGTAGTGCGCCCTGCATGCGGAGAGAACTTGTGAGCACTGAGCAGGTCAGCTGAGCGTGAGTGACTGTGAGTAGTGACCTTGAGTAGTGCACTGCAGTCGGACGCCTGGAGTCTCAAGCATGGAGGGCTCTGTGTGGCTGATGGTCTGAAGCATGGGTGGCTCTGTATGGCTGGTGTCTGATGGTCTGAAGCATGGAAGGCTCTGTGTGGCTGGTGTCTGATGGTCTGAAGCATGGATGGCTCTGTGTGGCTGGCGTCTGATGGTCTAAAGCATTGATGTCTATGTGTGGCTGGTGTCTGATGGTTTGAAGCATGGATGGCTCTGTGTGGCTGGTGTCTGATGGTCTGAAGCATGGAGGGCTCTGTGAGGCCGGTGTCTGATGGTCTAAAGCATGGAGGGCTCTGGGCAGTAGGTGTCTGTCGCATTGAGGACTGGTAAAAGTGGGTTTCTTCTTATATGTAGAGGTGAGACAAACTGCAGGTGCTTTTAAAGGTGAGGCATAGTGAGGCGCTGGCCTAAGAGATGCAGGATAAATACTACACCACACGCAGTGGATTGGGACTCATATGATCATGTATTCAAAAAAGGCATGGGAGAGGTGAGCCGAGGGTGAGTGACAGTGGGTGCACACGGAGCAGCACACACTACTTACTCTAATCCCTATGTGGCATCGCCATCGACCTTTTAAACACGGATGCCATACAATACTGGGCTGCCTGAGCCTGAAATGCTTTTTTTCCGGATTCTGTGCGTGCCAAGTGTCTAAAAAAGATGTCTTTCCACTAAGTTCCACCATCCGTGACCAACATCTGTATTTCTTAAGAGAGCAGACAGCAGAGTGGTGCTTTAAGGAAATGTTGCATGTGCATTATATTGTGCATGCACTCTACTGTGTGTTTGTGCTGTGCAGTCAGTAACAGTGGGCCTCATTCCAAGTATGGCGGTAGGGGGTTAACGGCACCGGTAAGGATGCCAGTGTCGTTAACCCCCTACTGCCACATTCCGAAGTTCCTTAGCGGGTCCCACCAGGAACTGCTGGTCTAACCAGCCGTTCTTTGAGGGACCCGTTAAGGGACCAGGGAGAAAATAACGGGGCCGCTATTAGCAGGCCCATTATTTGCTCCTTCCCCATTCCCATTGAGCCCTATGGGGGCTCGAATGGGAATGGTGAATGGTTTTGTGAATGGGGACTTACCGGGTCCTCCAAGGTTGGAATGACCCGGTAAGTCCCCATTCAGAGAACCCGGACCCGGATCCGGGTTTGGAGGCAGCCATGGTGCTAATAGCACCATGGCTGCCTCCAAACTCGAAATGACCCCCATTGTCTCAGCTCGCAAAGGGACTGATGATTCCATTTTTTAAGGCCTTCCCAGTTTATCAATTCCCAGCTTTAGCATCAGGACACCCTTAATTGTGCGGTGGCCCTGCCCATGGGTCCAACGCACTATGCATGCAGGGTTGGTGGGCTGGCTCTCTACAGCCAGGGCTGGATGAGCCGCCCCTAGGATTTGTGTGGCCCTGGGCGGCAAAGCTGTTTGGGGCGCCCAAACCCATTTATTTTCATAAATAGTGACACATCACCAATATTACAGAACATATTATTGATTGAGTCTTCAATACCAATGGAACGGTATCGTGGGAAGTTAAATTAATACCACATTGCCATGAGTAAGGCAGGACTCAGAAAGATATAAACTGTGGCGTGCAGCATATGAATTGTCACTGTTAATATATGCCCATGGAAATGTTAGGTGTGAGACTTTTTTTGAAGTAGCAGACAGTGTGAGCCGAATACCTTAAATAGACTTTTAATTTTGACAGATAAGGGGTAGTGTGATGAAAGATTATGGCTGGGGGCACACACTTTGCTTAAGTGGAGAAGCCGAGATTGAACACATCTCTTCCCAGATGTAATAGGTAGAGATATTGTTTGTAAAATTTATTTTTGAAACCTGTTTTGAAAGAACCGACTGGCTATGGCAGGCATTGCAGAAATATGGTGGTTGTGTTTTGCGAACTGAAACTTGCTGGTGCTATATTTTCAGAAGTTTGGCACTTATTTTATTTTTGCATTGTGGATATATTTGGCCATATTGTCCATACCAGCAATATGATTGTATTTCAAAAACGACAGATAAGGATCACTTTGACTGTCAAAAGAAACACGCGTCAAGCAAGTTTCAAGGATGTCATGTGATGTCAGGGCAGGGATTGGCAGTGGGGCAGGCAGGGCAGGTTGCACCTACAGCAGGATTGCCATATAATGTGATTGATCCTGTTTACCTGGGAGGTCTTGAGGCAGGGAAGTAAGCATTTATCAGGTATTCAAATGTTAACAAATGAACAGGGCTCAAATCCCAAAAGAAAAGTGGGGGAATGGGGTGGGGGCCTCAGTAATATTTACATGGGGACCGAGGGTGTAGGGGCATCAGTTCTCCTTGCCATGCTCATCGAAATCACTAGTTGTGGCAGGGTATCTTTCTCATCTGCTGCTGGGTTTAGGCTTGGTGACGTGTTAGCATGCATCTTGCAAAATAAGCAACTGCTGCTCGAAATTGGAAAGGTGGCTAATTAATGGACGACCTGACCTTGGTTTGGAGAGGGTCTGCAGGTTAAATCTGCTTTGTAGGTGCGCGAGTAGCAGGGTATCCTATAGGAGAATGCTGCAAAGACAACTCAGCAGGTTAGGTGACTGTTGCTGAGATATTATACCTTTAGACCGTCCTGTAAATTATTAAAAAAAATGCTGTTCCTGTTGCAAAATGTGCTGTAAACGGATGCCACACACTGGCTGAAATGTTGCTGTTTTTTCTCTTTGTGCTCAAAAGGGTGTCTTTCCGGCGAGCAGAGCTATCTATAAAGTATTAACAATGGCAATATGTGGGTATGTAATGCTTCCAGAAACGGCTGTTTCTAGCCACCTTGACTTGAGGCGTATGCATTGTAGGCCAATTGATCTTAAATTGAGAGTATGAAGGAGTGAAACATGTTGGGTATTGAATGTGTAATTTGAGTGACTGTGAATATGTGCATTTAGTATGAGAGTGAATAATTGTAATGAAAAATTGCAATGGTTGTTGGAAATTGTGCTACCACATGTTTATCTTTCCACATTGGAGGCTTTTATAAAAAATAATGTTTTACTATGAAATATCAATGACATAATAAAAGATTGATGTGTGAATTCAAGAAATGTGTATGAAGATCTAATGATAAAGAAAATACACGAAGTCATGAAAAATAACAGCTGAGTGTCCTATCTACCTAGTGAAATGACGATGCACAATCTGCAAGGAATACCTGTGTCTGTTTTATGCATTGTAACACCTGTGGAACTGCCTGGGTGTACTAGCACAGAAGTGTCAGTCTCCCGTTTAACTAACTGCCCCAAGAGCCTTTTCATGGCACAAGTCTCTCAGTCTCCAGTTACAGTTATTTATTACCTCTGGCGGCTCCCCTCCAAAGCGAACACCTCCACCCCACACCTGATGGATCTGATTCAAATCTCTAGATTTCATTTTCAAATTCAAATTAAATTTGAACTGGACGTTCACTTCTAAAAAAATGTGTGGTGCATAACTCATAATAGATGTGGCTTGTACTGTAAGGTTTTATAAATGAAATATATATGAATTAAAAAACTCTGGAAGTCTTGCCTCGAATATGAAGCAGTCCAATTAACAGTTTGCAAATAGTGAAGGAGAAAAAATAATTCTTAAACATACAAATTATAGTAATTGATTTATAATTGAACACCAAATAAATGCTGCAACATACAGACATAATGTCTCCCCATCAGCAGTTCCTAGTTATACCCGCAAAATTAAGGAAATGGTAGTGACCCGAGAGCTCTGACCCAACAGGTGCGGTGCACCCTGAGGAGTACTTCACCTCCCCTATAATCCAAACCTGGCTACGTCACTAAGCTAGAAGAGTTACAACACACTATCCTGTCACAATATTTTGCTGCAACATTGCTGCAACTATGCGACAAGAAGAGACAGTCGGCTATGCTTGCCATCTTAAAGCAGTATAAACACAGAGGGCTAGATCCTTAGAAAGTAGTGCAAATGAAAGTAGTGTAAAGAATGCATGGGTTTAATTTGCCGTACTTTCAGAAATGCTCCGGTCACCATCTTCACAAAGGTGACCTAAGCATTTCAGGAAGGGCTGGACAGTGGTACAAAGATGCGCTGTCCAGCCACCTTGCATACATTAGTTTCGGCAGCATGCACTTCATTGATTTAGACATTAAAAGGCTCTTCTCTGTAAAATGTTCATTAAAAAAGCATTTCCGTTCCTATTTGGGGGATGGGAATGCAAATGTGACATCCACAGTTTAAGCTGCTGAGGCCACACTTCATGATTTCTGGCCGCCCTCACCCAGTTTGTGAATTCGGGATGTGCTTTAAGATATCCAGAAACACCCATATATTTGAGCAAATGAGAAGAGAGAAAACAGTGCATCTGAAGGAGTGCTTCTAAGCAGTTGTACCTAATATTCAAAAACAAATTCTCGTGGGGAAAATCCCTCTGTACCTCCTGCGGTTGGTATGCTTGGTCCTTCCTGCACATTTGCCCATGTCAGAACAAACCCCTTCCGTCTGTGGGTTTCCCTTGTGCTGGGCCCAGCTACATTATCTTTGGGCCCCACTAGCTAGACAATCCTGGCTACGTAAGCTGCACTTAATCACACTGCTGACATCACACGTGACATCACTGATTATATCACAGAGGACATCACCATTGACAACACAGATGAGCTCACAGATGACATCACTATTGACATCAGTTCAACGAAAGTTTTTCTCTTAATTTCAAGTTTCATTTTGTGTTGGACTGTTTCAACCTCACCGTCTCTTAACGAAAGACTTTTCACTGAAGTCCAAAGATGTTGTTATGCTATATCTCGCCCAATCTGTTCATATGTTTCAAAGCTACACACACACAGTGGCATTATTCCCCCTGAGAAGATCAGGGCCTACGATCATGGCCATTGAGCACTTTGTGATAATTAGGATCTGGGCCTGGGCTATAATTGCGTGTGCAATATACCTTTGGAACAGTTTTTTGTTCTGTGTTCCCATAAGATATTCTCACAATAACATGATTGATTTCCAGCTTATTGCAAGGAGCATCATACAATAAATCAGCCTCGGCAGTGCAACACCCCTGCACTCAACCAAAAAAGATTTGAAATTAAAATATATTCTCAATAACCCCTCAAACTTTAAATGTGCCCAAATATTATTAGGTACATAGGGTTGGTGCCCTGGTGCATTGTAAAGCTATGACTGTGTTCATGTAATAATTCTTGTTAAATAGAAGGTAAGCTGCAACTTTTTGAAGCCAGGGTTCAGGTCATTTCTAAAATGGTTAAACACTTTAATCAGGTAGATTTCACTTCTTCCAGTCTTACCATCTTAGATGCATTTACAAGGTTCACTAGGCTAGGGCAGCAGATTGCCAGAGGAGCAGCATTTTATTTCAGTTCATTTTCAATTTACTGGTTGTCATTTTTTTAAACTAAAGACAATTTTGTTTCTCCAATTCTGGCTGACTTTAGAATGTACCACTTCATTTATTATAAAAGGTGCCTGAATTGTGCAGCTACAAGGAATGCTGTTGCCTCCCACAAATGAATGTTCAGTGTTACCCATATCCATTACTTCACCGTGAGAATGCACAGCCCCAGATTCCAAGAACCTTTTCCAACTGTCTTTACTCTACTGAGGTGTTTATGCCGAGGCAGAGTTTACAAATTTGACTTGTGATTTTGTCCTATTTTAATGGCGTTCCAGTGCAAGGGTTTGGACGTACATCGGCTGCAGCAGGTAACCTGCCTTATTTCCATTTTGGCGACTGCTAACACCAGAGCTGTAACCATGAGAGGGGGGTTGAGGTATTTGTATTCAAAATGTGATTAAGATGTGTCTGTACCAATTGCATATATTTCATATATAGACTTTACCATTTGACAAGACCGGATGTAAAAATGTAGTTATGTTGTATTAGTATTACAGACAAGTCTAGGTGCTTCCCATAGAGTGACATCAAGCAATTTGTGAGATAAACCAGATATTACCATTGATACCAAGATTCCTCATTCCAACCTTCTCTCACTTGTGTCCAGTTGTCAGGCAGCTTATATTCTTATCACTTCCTCTAAATCTAGGATTGCTTTTGGACTTAACCGAAAATAGACAATTAGCCGTAACCATTACTTCTAGAGCACTCAACTGTAGAACACACTGCCTTCTCCAAATCTTGGGCAGCAGAGATCTGAAAACACTCTTTCAACTAACATAACATAGAAGATGACAGGCTTCAAGTAATAGAGAGTAAGCAATAACGTTTTGATCCCTGCAAACTTAAAAACGTCCTTATAATATTATGGAGCCAAAAGTGGGGACAACAAGAGGTTGAAGTGGCGTAGTTTGGATAATGCGGACAGAGTTTGTTGAAGGAGGAGAACCTGGTGAAGGTTCAGAGTCTGCAGAGGAGCATTCAAGTTGGGGGGGGGCTTCACTTATTTGAGACTAGGGCAGCAGAAAGCCCAAATAGGCCACTGCTTACCACTAATATGTATGTGGTTAAATTGGTAATGTTCACAATTGTATGAACTTTCCTCATGTGAAAATACATGATCTATACTAATTACTATTGTTTTAAAAATATATTTTTGTTCTAGAATAATTCTGTCAGGCCTAGCTTCTCCAATTGTAGGAACTACAACATGCATTGCCAGTTCAGCTTTACTGTGCAGTATGGGATCACCTACAGTTGTCGTCTCATTAGAATTTAGTTCCGTTGTCTCAGAATTGAGTTCAGACTGATATTTAGGAATATATTTATTTAGTTCCACTTTCTTGTTGAATTTGGTATTGATAATATTTAGGAATTTTGAAATTGTAGGCATTGTATCTTGTATTTCATATTATTGAAGGATTCTTCATAGGTGTTGTATGTCTTTATTAATTCTCCTTCAAAGCCTTTTGAAATAAAACACCACATTTATTTTCCCAGCAAAACCCCCTTTTCATTACTAGCCAAAGACCGGGCCTTCTACAACATTACACTTTTAAAACAGGTATTTTTCCTTATTTGCAAAAGCACATTTTACACGTGGTGAAGTCTGCTGGGGTGTCCCTTTCAAAAGGTTTTCTCTTCGATCTGACTTCCCAACATTGTTTTGCAGCCCTAGTCAATTTCTCTCATACAGCAATCTGCTCAGGACACCGGTCCACTGAAATTGACATATGCCCTTAGAGCTAGGGTTTCTTTTGAAGCCTGGCTTTTTCACATTTTGTAGCCCAAAAGTCAAGTGTTTTTCCATGTGGCTGAAAGTAAAGCTTCAGTTGATTTCCCAGATCTGGCCTGACACAGCCGGTTATTCAGGGATAATGCTCTCTTCTGCTGGAGCACAATCTGAATATAGATGGGCATGGCAGGGTCTCACTGATAAAAGCAGAGTAATGTAGAACAGATGAAAAGAGCATCAGAGTGCCATCATTTTAAATGTAAAATATTTCCCTTTTTCAATGGGAATCTTTGGGCTAGCAGCAAAGCAGCGCTGCTTTCACTTAGCTTCTTTAATACACACAAGAACACACCCTGGCACTTTCTCGGTGTGCTCCCTGTTCCAGCTTGCCTTATGGTGCTTGGCAAAACAGTGCAGCCATTATTATGTAGCTGTAAAACACAGTTTTGGTGTGGGGCAATAGTGCTCCAAGGAGCCAGCGCAGCCATTTTGCTGTTAACTGCTGAAGTGCAGCTTGGTTATGGATGGGAATTCTTCTGAGTGGGTCAATGTATCCCACATTGGCTATTTTAGGAACTCTATTATTTCATCCAAAGCATATTCTGCTCAATGTAAAGTCACAAAGCCATGTTGCAGTTCTTAGGTTGTGTAACATACATTTTTTTTCTGATTAACATCTGTAAGAGTACTGTTTCAAGTCAAATTTGGTGTGTTTTTGTAAATCTAAATTGACTGTGTTCTTTTCCTACATCACTTTGGCTCTCAATTGTAACCTGCTAGCCCAGTGACTGCTCCATACCTCTGATCTTGAACATTTCTCCTACTATCTCCTCTCTCTACCTGCCCATGGCATTATCTGTTTCTCCTATCTATTCCAACTGTTTCTCTATCAACTGTCCTTCCATTCTCACTAAGTCTGGTAAGAAGAAATTCAAAAAGGATATCTTGATTTCCAATCCTGGTTTCCCCATCGCTGATACCTATTCCAGCACCTGTGCCAGACAAACCCTGACTGACATCCTCTTTTTCGTTCCCTCACCAAATCTCTGGACCCCTCATATGATCTCTATGCACTGTCCTGTCTCCTCCTCTCCCATTAATGGTGGCACCCACTGGGAGGTCCATATGGATTTCTTTGACTCCTCCAGAGTCTTCATTAACGTCTACCTTAATAGTACCGTCATGGCACAAGGCCCCCAGGCTAATCTCCTCCTCTTTAATAGGCGGCTCCCTCACCTCATTAACTTCCTCTCATCCCCAGCTGTCCCGTACTCTCTTCCCCTTGCTACCTTGCCCTCCTCTACATCCTCCTCTGCCCCATCTCAGGCTCTTTCCACACCTTCACAGGGCATACCTCTGTCCTGTACCCCTCCCAGGAAGGTCTTTAAGGCTGGCAACATCCTCCATCTCACCACCCTCAATTCTCGCTCGGCTGTTAAACACTCCTCTCCCATCTGTCACCTCCTTGAAGAACTTGACCTTGATGTTCTCTGTTTCACCGAGACATGGTTCATGGCCAGCTCTGTCGCAAGTTTTGACAACCTCGACCCTGACAGCTACAAGATCCTCTCAGCCTCCAGATCAAACCGGCCAGGAGGTGGTGTAGCCTTGATCTTTCCTGAGTGGATTCCTGCCTCTCTCATTCCCACTCAAGCTTACTCCTCTTTTGAATACCTATTCTGCAGGCTCTCTCTCTCTCCTAGCCACTCTCTTACTGTTGCTACCCTATAACTGCCCCCTGGTCAAATCACCTCTTTTCTCTCTGAGAGGGCTGACCTCTCCTCCTCAATCCTGGCCTCAACCACTCAACTTCTTCTCCTTGGTGACCTCAACATCCATCTTGACTCTACCTGTCCCTCATCCGCACTCTTTCGCGACCTCTGCGATTCACTCTCCCTCTCTATCCTTCCCTCCGGCTTGACTAACTCTGCTGGGCACACAATTGAAGTCTTGATCGCATCCGGCCTTCCCTTCTCTGCCCCCCTTAGCACCCCTTAGCACCCCTCTCTCCTGGAGTGATCACTGCCTCCTCTCCTTTCATCTCTCCATCTCCTACCCCCAAGTCAAGTCCACTCCCAGATTACCATCCACCTTCTTGGATATTCGTCCCATGAAGCGTGTGTTAGTTGAGGCCTTCACTGCTACCTTCTCCCCCCCCTCCTTCACCCCAGGCTGACTTACACCCTGACATGGCCCTCTCTCTCCTCTACTCCTCTATTTCTGCTACTTTTGACACTCTTGCCCCTGCCATGAGGATCTGTTTGAAGTCCAAAGCCAAGTGCAATTCTTGGTATTACTCTGACCTAGCTACACTTAAACAGAAGTGTAGGGTGGCGGAGAGGAAACGGAGGGCATCTTGCTCATCCTCTGACAAACTGACCTGCCGCCTGCTCCAAAGGCAATACTCACTGTCCACACTAAGATGAGAGTCCACATACAAGCCCGCGTCTCTGCGGCATCAAAGAATTTGGCCGAACTCTTTAAAATCTGCAAGGAGCTGGCCAACCCTGCTGCAGTCTCCAGCCCTTCTCTCGCCTCCCAGGCTGTCTGCAATGCCCTTGCCTCTCACTTTATCCCTAATACCCAGGAAAACCCTTGCACCCTCTCCTCCACTCACCCTCCTCCTCCTCCCTTTCCTGCTCGTCTTGCTGACCCTCCCTAGCTATCCCCCTTTCTCTGCCTTTCCTCTTTTCTTCCCTGATTAAGTTGCTAGACAAGTCCGATCTATGAAAACCTCATCAAAACAGGTCCATCTGTGTTCCTCTAAAACCATCAAGGACCACATTGACACCCTTGCACTGGCCCTTGCCGATTTCTGCAACCTCACCTTTGCCTCTGGCTCTTCCCCCCGCTCTTAAGCACTCCCTTCTGCATCCTCTCCTCAAGAAACCCACTGCTGATCCATCATGTCCAGCAAACTACCGTCCAATCTCTATCACTCCTTTTTTGGGTAAGCTCCTGGAAAAGCCAGCCATCTCTCCACTTATTCTTCATTCCGACTCTGTGGGCTCCCTCCCATGACCGCCAATCTGGCTTCAGAGCTGTCAGAAGCACGGAAACTGCTCTCCTGAATATCCGTGAAGACCTGCTCTCCAACCTCAACTCTAACATTCCCTCTATTCTCCTCTTACTTGGTCTCTCCTCTGCGTTCGACAAGGTCAACCATACCACCCTGCTCAATCGTCTCAGTGACAACCTGAATATCACAGATCAGGCTCTGGCCTGGCTGACCTCTTTTCTCTCTGATCGACCCTCCCAGGTACAACTTGGATCCTCTCTATCTTCTATCTCCCATTCCACTTGCGGTGTCCCCTCAGGGACTCATAACGCAATCACAAGTCTCATGTGTCTCTTTCAATGTGTAAAGCACTTATCTGACACACACACACCTGGGCACACACACACACACAGACCCGCGCACACACACACACACGCACTGCCAATATAGGTACAGATGCGTGAAGAGAGAACATATATTGTCATCATATGTATATGCACTATTACCATTTGTCAAATGTTGCATGTTAGTGAATATATTTGCACATTTGGCAGGTATTTCGATCACATAGCAAGTATTGCCATCATACACCCAGGTGCTGATATGACTTTCCCGATATTGGAATCATTTATCAACGTCCTCACACTATTTCCACTAACATTCTCAGTTACTTGCACCTTTGACAAGCATTGTGTGCATATTCCCATTTTCACACACTACTTGCAGGCAATTGCCTTCCTTTTTCCATGTATTGATATCAAAGACTCACCTACGCACTTCATATGGAAAATATTCAAACCATTTGGCAGGCATTGCAAATATATGCCAAAAAACTTGCATAATTTTTCCGCTCTTGCCATCATATGCTTAGGTAAAACAGCACCAGGCATAACATCAACCAGGACCAGGGACGGAATCAGACTAAGGGTTCTGTGCCCAGTAAAAGAAGGACTAATTGGTAAGGGATTCGGCAAATACAGTTGCAGCTACAACAGTGGTGCAGCGGGGGGAGGGCAAGGAGCGCAGTTGCCCCCTCTGGATCCACCCTGGTGCCAGGTGGCCACCCGCTGTCTCCCACAGGGCTGGCGCTCCACTTGGAGCATCCACCATGAATTTTCCAATGCACTTTGTTTTTAAACTCCGCGCACCAATGCGTGCTGTGCCATGACTGTGCATGCTACGGGCAGCCCTTGCCTGGGGAATGGATTATGGTTTGGTGTTACTTTGGTGCTGAAAATGTGTTGTGTTGTCAGTTTCAATTTACCCAGGTCACAGACTAACTGCAGTCTGCCCTTAGTGCCCGGACAACAAGGCAACAAGCTGGAGATGGAGACAGCACGCGCATGCACGTGACAACAAGGTCATCTATCTCCTCCACTCTACACGACACGGGCAGGCCAGCCACAGCAGCAATGCTGCATCTATTCCTGCTGCCCGGCCTGCCTGCAGCTTGCTCGCACCATGCCCCATCACCCTGTGTCCTGGCTTTTGGACCCTGACCTGCCTGTAGTGTGCCCTGCATGCGGAGAGAACTTGTGAGCATTTTTGATAATTCCTTCCTTTTTAAATCTGCCACTTTCTCCTTGCCCAGGGGGATGACAAATGGAGCACTGAGCAGGTCAGCTGAGCGTGAGTGACCGTGAGTAGTGACTGTGAGTAGTGCACTGCAGTCGGACTGCTGGTGTCTCAAGCATGGAGGGCTCTGTGTGGCTGGTGACTGATGGTCTGAAGCATGGGTGGCTCTGTGTGGCTGGTGTCTGATGGTCTGAAGCATGGAAGACTCTGTGTGGCTGGTGCCTGATGGTCTGACAATCAACTTAGAGAGACTAGAGGTAATGTTTTCTACGACCAATAGTGAACAGCCCTCTATAAACAAAACTTTTAAACAATACACAATGTTCACTCGGTCCCTTGCTTCCCCAAATCCATAGCTGGTTGTACCTTACTGTATGAGATTAATAACCATTAAATTCTCATAGACTACACCACATTGCATCAAAATAGTTATTTATTTTCCATATTTCAACAGTAAAAAAAACTTTTAATCTTTTTTTCACAGCTCCAATTTTTTAGAGAGATGTTCAAATAGTATACCAAATCACAATATCTGCAACATTGTCATACATTATCGCTGTGTACATTTAATCTCATGTGTCATTTGACCATTTAACATTTTACAAAGTTCATTTCTTAACCTGGATCTACAAGATGCTTACCTCTATCATAAAGACAAGCAATTTACAGGCCGATTCATGGAATAATTAGCGCGGCGCAAGTGGGCAAAAACGTGCGAATCGCAGTGGAATAGCGAAAATCGCAGTGCAATTGCGAAAATCGCACGAAAAGCAGCGCATGTCGATTCATGGAAGGCTGTGCGCGAGAAAACCAGCGGATGTGCGATAAAAAAGTGCGCGGCGCACGTTGGCGCACAGGCCATCTAACAGCGTGCGCCAGGTCACAGCGAAAATCGCACAGGCCACAGCGAAATTCGCACATAGCGCGGCGCACGCAACAAAAGTAGGCGGAACACGGGCGTAACACTCGGAATGGGGAACAACTTGCCAAAACGTGGGCGTCACGGGGGAAGTACAGGGCACAAGTGCGCGGAACGCCCACACGCTCGCCTACAACACGTATTCATGGAATAGAATAGGGGAAAAAAGCGCACGCTCAAACCAGCGCACAGGCACAAACACGACCGCCACAAGAAAGCAGGCGGTAGCGTCTCTGCGGCTGTAAGAAATGTGCGCCAAAAGGTGCGCCAACAAATAGCACCTATATACTGCCATGATGAATGTCCCATACTGTGGCCCTCCAGGAAAAATGACGTGCAAAGGGGTACCCACAAACACGGACACCCGCTGACAAAAAATACGTGTGCGTGTATACCGGGGTGCGCGGGAAGTCTAACACGCGATTTCAGCAGGGTACGTGCATCACAGGGGTTCGCGTGAAGTTATTCACGCGATCGGGCCTGGGGGAGCGGGCTACGTGTATTTCAGGGGTTCGCGTGAAGTTTCTCACGCGATCGGGCCTGGGGGAGCGTGCTAAGTGTATTTCAGGGGTTCGCGTGAAGTCCCTCACGCGATCGGGCCTGGGGGAGCGTGCTACGTGTATTTCAGGGGTTCGCGTGAAGTTTCACACGCGATCGGGCCTGGGGGAGCGGGCTACGTGTATTACAGGGGTTCGCGTGAAGTTCCTCACGCGATCGGGCCTGGGGTAGCGGGCTACGTGTATTACAGGGGTTCGCGTGAAGCTCCTCACGCGATCGGGCCTGGGGGAGCGGGCTACGTGTATTCCAGGGGTGCGCGGGAAGTTCCACACGCGAATAGCCTGGGCGCGTGTATTTCAGGGGTGCGCGGGAAGTTCCACACGCGAATAGCCTGGGCGCGTGTATTTCAGGGGTGCGCGGGAAGTTCCACACGCGAATAGCCTGGGCGCGTGTATTTCAGGGGTGCGCGGGAAGTTCCACACGCGAATAGCCTGGGCGCGTGTATTTCAGGGGTGCGCGGGAAGTTCCACACGCGAATAGCCTGGGCGCGTGTATTTCAGGGGTGCGCGGGAAGTTCCGAACGCGAATAGCCTAGGCGCGTGTATTTCAGGGGTGCGCGGGAAGTTCCACATGTGATTTGACAGTGTGGGTCCTCCCAGGTGTACCCTGTACAACCTCCACGGCCCCTGCAGGCAGCCCACACCACAGGGGACTACCCTGCATCCCTGGTCATGTCCCGCAGGCAGCCCACCCACCATGGGCATGCCCCCCAGCAAAGGCACATTCTCCTTGAACTAATGAACACCAACTCATGTCCCCTTGCTCCCCCACCCCCCAGCACTGTGGGGCACCTGCCAGCAGGCCCCCACCCATGTCCAACTCATGTCCCCCACCACCCCCACCCCCCAGCACTGTGGGGCACCTGCCAGCAGGCCCCCACCCATGTCCAACTCATGTCTCCCACCACCCCCACACCCCAGCAGTGCAGGGTCACCCTCCACCAGGCCCCCACTCATGTCACCCACCACGCCCACCCCCCAGCCACCAGGGGCACCCTCCACCAGGCCCCCACTCATGTCACCTACCACCCCCACCCCCCAGCCACCAGGGGCACCCTCCACCAGGCCCCCACTCATGTCTCCCACCAACCCCACACCCCAGCAGTGCAGGGTCACCCTCCACCAGGCCCCCACTCATGTCACCCACCACCCCCACACCCCAGCAGTGCAGGGGCAGCCTCCACCAGGACCCCACTCATGTCACCCACCACCCCCACCCCCCAGCCACCAGGGGCACCCTCCACCAGGCCCCCACTCATGTCACCCACCACCCCCACCCCCCAGCCACCAGGGGCACCCTCCACCAGGCCCCCACTCATGTCTCCCACCACCCCCACACCCCAGCAGTGCAGGGTCACCCTCCACCAGGCCCCCACTCATGTCACCCACCACCCCCACACCCCAGCAGTGCAGGGGCAGCCTCCACCAGGCCCCCACTCATGTCACCCACCACCCCCACCCCCCAGCCACCAGGGGCACCCTCCACCAGGCCCCCACTCATGTCACCCACCACCCCCACCCCCCAGCCACCAGGGGCACCCTCCACCAGGCCCCCACTCATGTCTCCCACCACCCCCACACCCCAGCAGTGCAGGGTCACCCTCCACCAGGCCCCCACTCATGTCTCCCACCACCCCCACACCCCAGCAGTGCAGGGTCACCCTCCACCAGGCCCCCACTCATGTCTCCCACCACCCCCACCCCCCAGCAGTGCAGGGGCACCCTCCACCAGGCCCCCACTCATGTCTCCCACCACCCCCACACCCCAGCACTGCAGGGTCACCCTCCACCAGGCCCCCACTCATGTCTCCCACCACCCCCACCCCCCAGCAGTGCAGGGGCACCCTCCACCAGGCCCCCACCCATGTCCCCCTGCCCCCAGGTCCTGACGATACACAAACATGGCAGTAATGGGCAGCATACCCAGCACAAACACCCAGGCAAGGATTGCATCCACCCACATAGTGAATGCAATTACATGACACAACCCCAATGGCAAGTATGTAAATGAACACATGTCCGTCACACACACATACACAATGGCTGCAAGTGAATGTCAAAACCCATATCATGACATGTATGAAACCAAAGACAAAATAAGACAAGTGGAAGTAAAAATAAAAAATGTATTAAAGATCAAAAATAAGTAAACAAATCAAACATACAACTATGTGGATAATAAAATAAATGGTCCATGTTGGAGAACAAAAGTAAAAATCAAAAAACGAAAAAGGAATACAAAAACAAATGTTGACCAAAGCAATATCAAGTAGAAGCAAAAGAATGAAAAACCATTTCCACATGGTGAACACAATAATGAAAAAAAAGAAAATGTTCCTTCAAAAAACAAACTGAATACAGGAATGTACCAGGGTCCATGAGCCCAACACCATAAAGGAAACCTACTACTACCTAATGAAAAAAATATATACAAAAAAGTGGCCATTGTCCGAGCGGTCCAAAATAATAAAAACAAATAAAGGAAACCTAACACTAACTAACTATATAACTATATACAAAGGCAGCGGGCAAGTCCTGCGGCTCACTTGTTGATGTTGCTGGCCAGGGCATCATCGAACTCCATGTCGATGTCCTGGAGGCGGGACTCTGTCCTGGCCCCGAGGTCTCGCAGGGATAACCCCATGTTCAGCTCAAACTCCCTGCGAGCTTCCTCGAGGCACTCAGCCCGCCTCAACGCCCGACGCATGGAGAACTCCGCCCTGACCATGGCGAGCCGCTCCTCTTCCGCCCGCTGCCGCTCCGCACCTATCCGCTGGACCAACTGCTCCCACACGGAAGACACCACCATCCCAGGGTTGCCCTGCCCTCCGGCCGATGCCTGCCCCTCTGATCTTGATGGCCCCGAGCCATGATGCATCCCACGTCGAGCCCGCTGCTGCCTCCGACGCCACTGCCTCTGCCAGCACAACGGCATCCAGGCTGATGGAAACCACCGACGCCGTCGTGCACGTGCCCTGCCTGATGATGCTGTCACATCTTCCATCTGCTGGGGTCCAGTTGCTGTGTTGTCCACCCCTGCTGGACCTCCGACTCCCAACTGTGGCAGGGATGGGATCCCCACCGAGCTGGCTGCATTGGTCGGGGCAGGTCCACAGGGGGCCCTGGTGGCATCTGGGCTTGAAGACAGCAAGGAGAACGACTGGTGGATAGCCTGCACAGAGGAGGAGAGGGCCGCCACATTGGCCAACACATGCAGGAAACCCCCGAACATGGCCGATCCCAATTGGGCCACGTCGGCACGGTGCACTTCGTGATGACGTGCGTGCTCCTCCCGGGAAGCACGCACGGCATCACGAATCACAGCCGTGCGCATCGCGACCCCAATCAGGACCTTCTCCGCACGGCCAGGGGTTCCCACGTCCGCAGGTGGAGGGGAGTCAGGTAACATGGACATCCCCTCTACCTGCGGACAGGCCTGGGACGGGGCATCCCTGCTGGTGCATGGTGGTGCACTCACAGGGTCAGGGACAGCGACATGCACAGGGCCCTCCACGGTGACCTGTGCTGCCTGCTGCCCCTGGCCCTGGACTGCACCACTTGCACCAGCAGGGATGCCCCCACCAGGCCCCATGTGTGCCCCAGTGGCGGCCTCCTCCTCCTCTGTGCAAACCACCAACCTGGATGGCTCCTCACCGTCTCCCACCGTAGCAGGCCCCTGTGGGGGCTCACCCACCCCTTCCGCTGCAGCCGTGGGGGCATCCCCGCCGCCTTGCTCCACAGCGCCGTCTCCGCCCTCTTCTTCACTAGCCGCTGCGTAGAGGGAGACAAAGAACACAAGCATCAGGGCACTGTACAATGGTCCCCTAGACAGGAAGCAATAGCAGATGAGCACCACTGTCAAAGTACACTTCCATCATGTCCCTCCACAACACATGGGTCAGTCCAGGAAAAACACACACAGTAACAGGCATGGTGCATGCCATGGACATTTCCATGCATGTCCAATGGACTCTTGAAACATTCAATGATATGTAACTCACATGCATCATGGCTCATGCCTATCACATGCACACACTTCACCTCAGTCACATCCATCTGGCCCCAAACACACCAAACACAGCGGATACAAGGGTAATTTGGCTGCTTTACTGAATCTGTGCATTGTCACACACATGTGTCATGCATCCATGGCATGCACAAGTCACAGACACGCAGGTCAGGCACACAGACATGGCTACCATATATGTACCTGGCATCAGCACCCATCACTCACCCCCACCCATGTCCAGGTACAGAGACTGGCATGCTCTCATGTTCAAAATCTGCATAGGGCTCCCCATGCGGCATTTCAACACATGCAACAACCATGTGGATCACACATCACTGGTCGCACATGCATTACCATGATGTCCCTGCACACATACATGCATACATGGCCTATGGCACACATACAGGCAAGTATCATAGAACCAGCACACCGCAACATGCCCTGTCTCACACAGTAATGCTTGGACACTTACCGCTCAACTCCAGACGGGCCTCCCTCTCAAGGATCTGGGCGTGGAGCGCTGGGCGTACGCGTTCCAGGACCCTCATCTGGATGGAACTCATGCGGCCCCGGCCCCCCTCCACGAGGCGCCGGGCCTTCACAAGGGTCCTGGACCTCAAGTCCTCCCAGCGCTTCTTGATCTTCATGACGTCGCGGGTTGCCACCCCCTCCGCGTTGATGGCAACCACACAGTCGGCCCAGATCCTCTGCCGTCCTTCCTTGCTGGCGCGGGACGATCCAAAGAGGGCATCATACTGCCCCAGGACATGCTCCACCAGGACACCAACTTCGGTGACAGTGAAGCTGGTGCCCCTCTGCCCCTCTGGCCTGGGGTTGCCACTGGTGCCAGATGTGGAAGTGCCCGACATGGCAACCCCAGAGGCAGGTGTGGGTGGGCAACTGGGTCCTGGGGCTGGGCTGTGGAGCGATGTAATCCCAGTCGGGAGTCTTCAGTTCCAGCAGGGGTGGACACAGCAACTGGACCCCTGCAGATGGCTGATGTGCAGGCACCAAATGGCAGGGCACGGTGGCAGCAGGCAGGCAGGCAGGCAGCAGCAGATGGCACGTGGGAGGCTGCTCGGGGCACTGGGGGGCAGTAACTCGGCCTTCTGGGCAGGAGCGTGGTCTTCCGTGTGTTTTCGCGTGGCCAGCTTGATACGGAGTGATTTGGCACGTGAAAATCCTGCACGTCAGCGTGAAATCCGAGGAAAGGCCCTTAGCGCGTAAGCGCGTCAGCACGCATACGCGATTCTATTGGACCAGAGTCCCTCAGCGCGTAAGCGCGTCTGTGACGTGACCCGCACGGGTGTTCCCCACTCAGCACGTGATGACGGGGCACACGTGGAAATACTGCACGTCAGAGTGTCATCGCGTGTAATTGGACAAAAGTGCGCGTACACGCGATTGGCCTATGTACGTGTATTTAATGGGTGCGCGGGCACTTACACACGCAAGTACGTCAGCGAACCTGTATCCCGTGGTGCGTGTGAATTTCCACACGCTATTGGACTGGGAACTGGATTCCAGGGGTGCGCGGGTCACACGCTGTATCCCGTGGTGCGTGTGAATTTCCACACGCTATTGGACTGGGAACTGGATTCCAGGGGTGCGCGGGTCACACGCTGTATCCCGTGGTGCGTGTGAATTTCCACACGCTATTGGACTGGGAACTGGATTCCAGGGGTGCGCGGGTCACACGCTCGCCTAGAACACGCGCAAAGCATAAATTTGCGGACTTTAACAATAACAAGCTCAGACGCCAGGATGAACATACCGTTCCTAGCAGCAGTAGAAGTGGGCTACCAAAGGAGGAGGAGGAGGATAGTCAGGGCCAGAATATTCACACCCAGAACCAGCCTTTTCGGGATGCCTGATGACCAGGTGTATGGGAGGTACAGGTTTCCACCACACATTATACTGGACCTGGTGAGTGAGTGGGAGGATGACCTCACATCACCCACCCTGTGCTCCCAAGCACTCAGCCCCCTGGAGAAGGTCCTCAATGTACTGCACTTCTTAGCCACTGGATCATTTCAGCGGACAAGTGCCATAGTGGGTGGGGTGTCACAGGCCACCCAGTCACGCTGCCTACACCAGGTCTTGAACATCATCACTGCACGCCCATCAGTCCGCAGGCACATATACCTGCCCAGAACACCTGCAGAAAGGCATGCTGCCGCCCTGGATTTTTACGCTGTGGCACGATTCCCCAAAGTGCTAGGTGCCATCGACTGCACCCATGTGGCTCTACGTCCCCCCAGGGCATCTGAGCACATCTATAGGAACCGCAAGCACTGGCATTCCATCAACATGCAGGTAGCATGTAATGCCAAGGGAATGATCACCTCAGTATATGCCAACTATCCCGGCTCCACCCACGACAGCTTCATTTACCGAATGTCCACCCTAAGCCGGGACCTAGAAGCTGGGCGGCATGGCGATACATGGCTGCTTGGTGAGTATGTATGCCACTGCACATGCATGCATGTTGGATACTGAGCAAGGTCACAACCCCACCAATGATACCAATCACCACCTCCACAGGGGACAGTGCCTACCCTCTCAGCCCCCACATGATGACGCCAATTCGGAACCCCACCACGCCACCCCAGGTAAGATATAACACAGCCCACATAACAACCAGGGGCATAGTGGAGCGCACATTCGGAGTGCTAAAGTCACGCTTTCGCTCCCTTGACCGTTCTGGCGGGCAGCTGTTATACGCTCCCCCAGTAGTGTACAGGATCATAGTGGCAGCATGTGTCCTGCACAACGTTGCAACACGCCGGGGCCTGGCCGTGGACATGGTGGTGGCCCCACATCCCCAACCACATGCACAGCCGCTGCGCATGGGAGGGGAAAGGGCACGGGGGGAGGCAGCCCGTACACAGCTAGTGGCTAATTACTTCACATAGAAATCACACCCCTGTGGAGTGCACACTGCCCTGGCACATTCCATCTGACAATCAATGAAGACTCAACCTGACACTGATCCTGAATGTCTGGAGAATGAACCGGGAATACCATGTCAGCCTGAGATTGTTCACCTGGAAGTGTCACAATGTGTGCATCCCTACCCACACAGACACCACCAATGCAGTTTTGTGAAGTTACACATTGAAGCAGCTAAAATGAATACCCACTTGCAAAATGCAACAAGAGGACAGTGCCATGTCAGCCAACCCAACCCCAGCACCGCCACACGACACACCGTGCCATGTCATGCTAATTGCAGGTAAACAAAGTAATCCCCACAACATGACATCAGTCTCACTATGTACAGTGGCACTATTAGAAACCTGCAACACCTGAAATGCTCACAGCAATGCCGGACCAACAACATACTTGAGCACGTACTACCATTAACATGACATCACAAATGTTACATATTAGTAGTCTCACCACCTGGAAATGCCTGCACTCCCACCACTACCAACTGTGCAGTGTTGTCGCCATGTAGAGTTGTAGGTGCACTGCTGCCAACATGGACCCCATCTCCAGACTAGAGGTCCTTGTGTGGACATGAGGAAGGGACCTGCAAATTGGGAGGTAGACACAGAAGAAGAGTTACACATCAATGCAACATGCAGTGTACAAGACAACAGCAATATGCACTAGGAATGTATACACAGTATTGACTACAGACTGCCCACACAGCTCATGGGAGTCCAACGTCACTGTGTAATTCACTGTCACTTGGGCACACCCTTTGCAAGCCCATGGAAACGGGAAGCAGGAGGGGTGTGTGTGACTCAAACCCAAGCATCTGAACCAAATACATTACAAGCCTGCATGTGCCCAGCCACAATGCAGCGTATGCCCACAGGAACCACGGAAGCCAACAGATCGTCCCAAAAAAATTGGGAATAAAAGAAATCAAAATAAAAATAAAAATAAGAAACAATCAAAAATGGCCATTGATGGGCCCGGGGGGGTTGGGGAGGCCACCCAGGAGGTCCGAGGACAGGATGCACACCAGAACCCACCTGCGTGGATCCTGGGAAGATAAAACACCTCCATGGGCTCATGGCCCACACGGCTACCCTATTGTGGGAGTATCACTGCTGTCGCTATTATCACCCTGTGCAGCTGCATCCGGAGGTGGTTGCACTATGGGAGGCAGCCCACGCAAGGCCCTAGTCTGCTCCTCCATGGCTGCAAGCATGCGGGTGTGGTAGGTCTAGTTCTGGAGGATGAGTGTGCGGAGGTCCCCAGGCAACAACTCACGGGATGCCCGGACCTCCGCCCTCGTTGCCTGCATCTCAGCTGAGAGCGTACGGGTGAGACGCTCCAGCTGCTGTTCTGTCCTTTGGTGTGTTGAAGCCTCAAGCTCAACAAGAGTCGTCCTGAGGTGAAGGAGCTCCTGCCTCAGGGCTTCCCTGTGGCCCTGGGACTCAATGGAGATGGCCTCCTGCAGAGTCGCCAGTGCCGCCCGCCTGTCCCTGTTGGACCCCAACATGTCCTCCCTGTGTGACTGGCAGATGGAGTCGGTTGCCTGCTCTAGTCGCTCCATCAGCCTTTCTGGGGGGACAATGGAAGTGGCCACCCTATCCATGGCCTGAGCCATCATCTCGGATGATGCAGCCTGTTGGGTTGCCATACCGTAAATGGATTGCTCCCATGCGGTATTGCCGGGTGGCGTACGGCCACCACGTCGGCGGGCACCACACCTGTCTGGGGCAAGGCGAACTGCGCCTTGCTGTGCCGGCACTGCCTGAGGCTGCAGGACTGCATTCCCCCTCTGATCTGCTGGCCCAGGAACAGGATCAGATGTCGCGGAGTGTGACCCTGCATCCGTAACCACCGAAGGCGTAGCTGCCAACACTGACATCCCCATGGAGGGTTCTGACCCTGGTGCAGGTGGGTGAGACAGAACAGAATCCCTCCCTGGAACACTCACCTGCGACGGCACGTAGGTCTCATCCGAATCAACACCTGAGTACAGCTCGGGGGAGGTGCAGCCAGAGACACCCCTTGAGAGCACGACCTGCAGCACTTGTGGGTTCTCCCCCACCACCACACCACGTCCCTCACTGGTGGTTGGTCGGCCCTCGGACCCCTCCTGGGTCTGCACCATCTCCACAACCCCAGCAGTATCAGGTGCGTCTTCCCCTGCAAAGACATGAAAACAAAGAAATGGAAACAGGCATTAGCACCATGGCACACAATGAGGGCTGAGAAGCAAGAGAACCAGTACTTGATTGACACATGTCCCACATGACTAAAACCCTCCCATGCATGCACCCTCACTGCGTATGAGGTGCAGGCAAATGGCACACACTGATGACACCAAGATGGAAGATGAACACATTTTCTGCATGCTGCCTGGCAGTGGCATCACACATTGGCCTGTGATTGGCAGGTGAAACACACATGCCATCACGCAGATGGCATGTACCATTGCTATGAGTGAAGATGGAGAGGAGGGCAGCACCTATTCATTCAGTCCAGTTCCCGCATGTAATTGCTTTTCTAATTCTAACAGGTCAGATTTTTCACCTGGAGCTGCCAGTCTGAAATGGTCCAATTTCACAGGGACATGTGTGTACAAATGATATCCAGGTAACAAAGTCACTCCACTTTACCATACCCATGTCAGACATGTGACTAGTGGACAGCGACATGCCTAGTGAAAGTGGTGGAATGCAAACAAACTGACTGAATGAACAGTGAAAAAGAAGCAAATATGTTGTGGCAAGGTGACACTTCAAGGGCAACTGGCGTGCAGTTGGGCTAGATGTCTACTGTTGGCAGAAGGGATACTGCTATGGCCAAATGCAGCTGCGCAGGAAGGATTGCATGAAGCACATGGCTGACCCATACGACTCAGGCGCACACACTCTCACCTGGCACACAAACAGAAGCCCTCACACACACACCATGCACATGGATGACACACACATGCATGTGCACTCACCGGACAATGCCTCGTAATCAGCCAGATCTCCCACGCCTTGGATCTGTTCCTCCGTGACGTAGGTCCCAGCGACTGACTCATGTGGAGTGAGTTCCATGTCTACTACTGGAGACCCACCTCCAGTCACTAGAGTTGCGGCATGACTTAAGGCCAGCTTACTCTTTGCCCTGCGCTTTAGGTCATTCCAGCGCTTATAGCAATCATTGGCTGTGCGCCTCACGATTCCAAGGGCACTTACGATGTCCGCAACGGTCTGCCAGTGTGCCTGGCGTTGTGCAGGTGTGGTCTTGGATCCTGCAACAATGACCATCTCGTTGTCATGTCCGGACACATACTCGACAAGTGCATTCAGTTCGTCATCCGTGAAGCTGGGCTTCCTAGACGGGCCGGACTGTGTAGCCGTGTCTGGGGCATCAGCCTGTGCCGGACGAGCACTCTTCCTCTTCCGCTTGGAAGGTGGTGGTGATCCTGAGTGTCCTGCGCCGCTCTGGACACTAGGGGCAGGAGCCCTGGTGGACTCTGTATCAGGAGTGTGGGATTGCACACTCAGCATGGGAGTTGGTGCAGGCATTGGCTCTAGTGTGATGGTGTCAGGGGGAATGTCAGCAGCATGGATTAGGACCGACACTGTCCTGGCTGGGTGTGTGAGGGCTGGGGTGGATGGAGCCGCAGCTGCCCCTGCAGCCTCTCCGCCCTGCCTCCTTGGTGCAGCAGATGACCTTGCTGCCCCAGATCCACGTGGCATGATGGCATCAACGTGCACCAGCGCACGTGTCGTAGCCCTGCTGACCTGGAAGTCAGCCATGGAGTCAGCCAGGTCTGGTGCCACAATGGGCTGGTCCAACAAGGGCTGAGCATGGATGGTGTCAGCCATATCAGCACCAATGGGAGGGGGGGGATTATGGGTGCCCGTGACTGGTCCTCCACACATGGGGGGACAGGCTCACCCTGCAAGTTACGACCACGTCCCCTACCGGATCCACCACGGCCACCACTTGTGGCTCTTCCACCTTTGCCACCCTTACGGAATCCTCGCCTCCCAGCCATGGCACTGATGTTAATGTGCGTATGGGAGTGGATGTAGACTATTGTCCTGGGCAATTGGGGGTCAAAGGGGTTGGGTACCAGATGGTAATTGTACCCTAGTGCTCTAGCAAGGCTGAATGTAACCCCTGGGGAAAGATGACGGGTCACGCAACGCACAGGAGGCCCAAAAAAGGGAGATGACGTGCACGCAACCCCTCCTAGACCACGTGTGCAGAAAGAAAAACCTGCACTACGCTGTGGCACCCAGTAACACAAGAATGAACGTATGCGTGTCACACGCAGCCTAGAATGACCTCTGAAGGGGTAGGCTACACACGGGGCAAGCACAGATGTTAGATACGTGCGTGACTCACCGTCTGCCTGGTAAACGAGCGTGTAAAAGGAGCACGTTTGGTTGGCAACACCCCCGCCAAAAGAAGATTTGTACGCTGTCTGAGGAGACAGGACAACAGTAGAAGGGAACACTGTTTGAGGGAACAGGCCCAGGTAAACCAGTAAAAGAGAAAAAAGAGAAAAAGCTGTCAGAGGTAACAGGGAATACGAACTTGAAACGCCGTGAAGTAAATCGCGTGTGAAACGACAAGAAGTACAGAATTCACCCACTCGCTCTCCACGAAAAGCACGTACAAGGAAAACGTGTTCTACACGTACCTTTTATACAGGCCCACACGTCCAGCGTCACTTACGCGGCGTGTACGCGCTAGGGCCATTTCCACCTATTACATGCTTTGTCACTTCTGCGTGTAGGGCCATTTCCACCAATTACACGCTTTGTCACTTCTGCGTGTAGGGCCATTTCCACCAATCACACGCTTTGTCACTTCTGCGTGTAGGGCCATTTCCACCAATTACACGCTTTGTCACTTCTGCGTGTAGGGCCATTTCCACCAATCACACGCTTTGTCACTTCTGCGTGTAGGGCCATTTCCACCAATCACACGCTTTGTCACTTCTGCGTGTAGGGCCATTTCCACCAATCACAGGCGATTACACTCTGACGTGCAGTCTTTCCACGTGTGCTCTGTCATCACGTGCTGTGTGGGAAACACCTGTGCGGGTCACGTCACAGACGCGCTTACGCGCTGAGGGCCTTTCCTCAGTTTTCACGCTGACGTGCAGGATTTTCACGTGCAAAATCACTCCGTACCAAGCTGGCCATGCGTACGCACACGGAATACCACACTCCTGCCCGGAAGGCCGAACTACTGCCCCCCAGAGCCCGAGCACGCTCCCACCTGCTGCTGCCTGACTGCCTGCTGCCCCTGCACTGCTGGGGGGTGGGGGTGATAGGGGACATGAGTGGGGGCCTGGTGGGGGCTGCCCCTGGTGACTGGGGGGGTGGGGGTGATAGGGGACATGAGTGGGGGCCTGGTGGGGGCTGCCCCTGGTGACTGGGGGGGTGGGGGTAATAGGGGACATGAGTGTGGGCCTGGTGGGGGCTCCCCTGGTGACTGGGGGGTGGGGGTGATAGGGGACATGAGTGGGGGCCTGGTGGGGGCTGCCCCTGGTGACTGGGGGGGGTGGGGGTGATAGGGGACATGAGTGGGGGCCTGGTGGGGGCTGCCCCTGGTGACTCGGGGGGTGGGGGTGATAGGGGACATGAGTGGGGGCATGGTGGGGGCTGCCCCTGCACTGCTGGGGGGTGGGGGTGGTGGGAGACATGGGTGGGGGCCTGGCGGAGGCTGCCCCTGGTGACTGGGGGGGTGGGGGTGATAGGGGACATGAGTGGGGGCCTGGTGGAGGCTGCCCCTGGTGACTGGGGGGGTGGGGGTGGTGGGAGACATGAGTGGGGGCCTGATGGAGGGTGCCCCTGGTGACTGGGGGGGGTGGGGGTGATAGGGGACATGAGTGGGGGCCTGGTGGGGGCTGCCCCTGGTGACTGGGGGGGTGGGGGTGATAGGGGACATGAGTGGGGGCCTGGTGGGGGCTGCCCCTGGTGACTGGGGGGGTGGGGGTGATAGGGGACATGAGTGGGGGCCTGGTGGGGGCTGCCCCTGGTGACTGGGGGGGTGGGGGTGATAGGGGACATGAGTGGGGGCCTGGTGGGGGCTGCCCCTGCACTGCTGGGGGGTGGGGGTGGTGGGAGACATGGGTGGGGGCCTGGTGGAGGCTGCCCCTGGTGACTGGGGGGGTGGGGGTGATAGGGGACATGAGTGGGGGCCTGGTGGGGGCTGCCCCTGGTGACTGGGGGGGTGGGGTGATAGGGGACATGAGTGGGGGCCTGGTGGGGTCTGCCCCTGGTGACTGGGGGGGTGGGGGTGATAGGGGACATGAGTGGGGGCCTGGTGGGGGCTGCCCCTGCACTGCTGGGGGGTGGGGGTGGTGGGAGACATGGGTGGGGGCCTGGTGGAGGCTGCCCCTGGTGACTGGGGGGGTGGGGGTGATAGAGGACATGAGTGGGGGCCTGGTGGAGGCTGCCCCTGGTGACTGGGGCGGTGGGGGTGGTGGGAGACATGAGTGGGGGCCTGATGGAGGGTGCCCCTGGTGACTGGGGGGGTGGGGGTGATAGGGGACATGAGTGGGGGCCTGGTGGGGGCTGCCCCTGGTGACTGGGGGGTTGGGGGTGATAGGGGACATGAGTGGGGGCCTGGTGGGGGCTGCCCCTGGTGACTGGGGGGGTGGGGGTGATAGGGGACATGAGTGGGGGCCTGGTGGGGGCTGCCCCTGCACTGCTGGGGGGTGGGGGTGGTGGGAGACATGGGTGGGGGCCTGGTGGAGGCTGCCCCTGCACTGCTGGGGGGTGGGGGTGGTGGGAGACATGGGTGGGGGCCTGGTGGAGGCTGCCCCTGCACTGCTGGGGGGTGGGGGTGGTGGGAGACATGAGTGGGGGCCTGGTGGAGGGTGCCCCTGGATGGTGGGGGGTGGGGGTGGTGGGTGACATGAGCAGGTGTGCAGGGTAGTCCCCTGTTTTGTGGGCTGCCTGCAGGGGCCGTGGAGGGTGTACAGGGAACACCTGTGAGGACCCACCCAGCCTAATCGCGTGTGTAACTTCCCACGCACCCCTGTAATACACGTACCAAGCCAAATCGCGTGTGAGAATTCCCGCGCATACCTGAAATACACGTACCCTGCTGAAGTCGCGTGTAAAACTTCCCGCACACCCCTGAAATGCATGCGCCCAGGCTATTCGCGTGTGGAACTTCCCGCGCACCCCTGAAATACACGCGCCCAGGCTATTCGCGAGTGGGACTTCCCGCGCACCCCTGAAATACACGTAGCACGCTGGGAGACATGAGTGGGGGCCTGGTGGAGGGTGCCCCTGGTGGCGGGGGGGGTGGGGGTGATAGGGGACATGAGTGTGGGCCTGGTGGAGGATGCCCCTGCACTGCTGGGGGGTGGGGGTGGTGGGTGACATGGGTTGGGGCCTGCTGGCAGGTGCCCCACAGTGCTGGGGGGTGGGGGTGGTGGGAGACATGAGTCGGGCATGAGTGGGGGCATGGTGGAGGCTGCCCCTGCACTGCTGGGGGGTGGGGGTGGTAGGAGAGATGGGTGGGGGCCTGGTGGTGGGTGCCCCTGGTGGCTGGGGGGTGGGGGTGCAGGGGGACATGAGCAGGTGTGCAGGGTAGTCCCCTGTTTTGTGGGCTGCCTGCAGGGGCCGTGGAGGGTGTACAGGGAACACCTGTGAGGACCCACCCAGCCTAATCGCGTGTGATAATTCCCACGCACCCCTGTAATACACGTACCCAGCAAAATGGCGTGTGATAATTCCCACGCACCCCTGTAATTCACGTACCCTGCCAAATCGCGTGTGATAATTCCCGCGTACCCCTGTATTACACGTGCCCTGGCTAATCGCATGTAAGACTTCCCGCGTACCCCTGTAATACACGTTCCCTGGACAATCGCGTGTTGAACTTCCCGCGTACCCCTGTAATTCACGTTCCCTGGACTATCGCGTGTTGAACTTCCCGCGTACCCCTGTAATACACGTTCCCTGGACTATCGCGTGTTGAACTTCCCGCGCACCCCTGAAAAACACGTACCCTGGCACCCTGGCTAATCGCGTGTATAACTTCACGCGTACCCCTGATATGCACGTTACCCGCTTTGCGTTCCTTGTTTGGCAGCCCTGTAAACTGGTCCAGGGTTAGCGCAGCCCTTTGCGATGATTTAGCGATTTTGATGGCTTTTCCTTGCGCGAGGGCGTTCTTGGGGGCGTTACTGGCGCTGCTGCAGGGTCGCTGCGATACTCTGCGCCACGGCTGGTTTGGGAGCCTAAAATCCATGAATACGCTGTGCGCGGAAATCGGTTTTAGCGCACGTGCCTGGCGCAGACAATCGCACGCGGACACTCTGCGCCAGCCGCTTGCGACACTTTTCTGCGAAATTCTATGAATTACCCTGTTAGTCCGTAAAAACCTTTCACTTTTTCTTCATAAAACCCATGCTTACTTTCATACCACATTCAAACCATACCCAACATGTTTCGTTCCTTCCACACTTACACACTATTCACAAGGAAATTCTTCAGGGGTAAAAATGTACACAACATTCAACCAAATGTATGATTATAATAGTCTTCTTGTAGACGTAGTCTCTTGAAGGGATCAACTTTCAATGGAGTCCCATCACACTTTTCTTTAAGGTCCAACCTTCAAAACGGATACGCTTACACCACTGCAGGAAACAGAAATCTTACACCAGTGCAGCACGCATGGCTGTTTGCTACTTGAGTGAATGTCTTAAAGCACTTCTCACTTCAACTATTCCAAAAAATGTGCACATCTTCACAACTGCCTGATAGTCAACATCTCCAGAGTGTGGGTTCAGAAAACTCAGGCGGCACTATGGCTTTTGTAACTCTGTTATTCTGTAGCTGTCTCAGACTGTCTGGTACTGTTTTTTCTATGAATCACAGCAGCAGCAGTCACCCCACGTCATACCTCTGGAGGTCTAGGGGTTTAGGGCCTCCGGTCTGGGGTATTAACTCTCGGGTGTAGGGTCACAGTTGCGGTCGGAGCTACAACCAGACTTTCCTCTACTCCTTTCTGTACACTCCAAGATGAGCCCAAGATGAGCTCTTTTGGAAAGAAAGAGACACCTTTCCACCAGCGCTCGTGTAAATCCACAGGCTGAAGCTTCAAATCCAAAATCCAAATTCTAGGGACACTCCTCTCAACTCCAGTTACTCAATTAATCCAGATATACTTGCTCACTCGCTCAATCATGGTCTACCCCCCAGAGAGCAGGGGAACAGCAGGGAAACAGTCCACCTCGCTGTCCGCTTTACTTGGAGCAATTTTGTAAAGCGGCAGCAGATGTGGGCAGCAGGTGTGGGACTCCTCCTCCTCTCCCAACAACAAACAAGACATCAGCAGCAGGGAAACAGCCGCCTCCGATGGTCTGAAGCATGGATGGCTCTGTGCGGCTGGCGTCTGATGGTCTAAAGCATTGATGTCTATGTATGGCTGGTGTCTGATGGTTTGAAGCATGGAGGGCTCTGTGAGGCCAGTGTGTGATGGTCTGAAGCTTGGAGGGCTCTGGGCAGTAGGTGTCTGTCGCATTGAGGGCTGGTAAAGGGGGGTTTCTTCTTATATGTAGAGGTGAGACAAACTGCAGATGCTTTTAAAGGTGAGGCATAGTGAGGCCCTGGCCTAAGAGATGCAGGATAAATACTTCACCACACGCAGCGGATTGGGACTCATATGATCATGTATTCAAAAAAGGCATGGGAGAGGTGAGCCGAGCGTGAGTGACAGTGGGTGCACACGGAGCAGCACACACTACTAACTCTAATCCCTATGTGGCATCGCCATCGACCTGTTAAACACGGATGCCATACAACACTGGGCTGCCTGAGCCTGAAATGCTTTTTTACCGGATTCTGTGCGTGCCAAGTGTCTAAAAAAGATGTCTTTCCACTAAGTTCCACCATCCGTGACCAACATCTGTATTTCTTAAGAGAGCAGACAGCAGAGTGGTGCTTTAAGGAAATGTTGCATGTGCATTATATTGTGCATGCACTCTACTGTGTGTTTGTGCTGTGCCGTCAGTAACAGTGGGCCTCATTCCAAGTATGGCGGTAGGGGGTTAACGGCACCAGTAAGGATGCCAGTGTCGTTAACCCCCTACTGCCACATTCCGAAGTTCCTTAGCGGGTCCCACCAGGAACGGCTGGTCTAACCAGCCGTTCTTTGAGGGACCTGTTAAGGGACCAGGGAGAAAATAATGAGCCGCTATTAGCGGGCCCATTATTTGCTCCTTCCCCATTCCCATTGAGCCCTATGGGGGCTCGAATGGGAATGGGGAATGGTTTTGTGAATGGGGACTTACCGGGTCCTCCAAGGTTGGAATGACCTGGTAAGTCCCCATTCAGAGAACCCGGACCCGGGTTTGGAGGCAGCCATGGTGCTAAAAGCACCATGGCTGCCTCCAAACTCGGAATGACCCCCAGTGTCTCAGCTCGCAAGGTGCTTGATGATTGCATTGTTAAGGCCTTCCCAGTTTATCAATTTCCAGCTTTAGCATCAGGACACCCTTAATTGTGCGGTGGCCCTGCCCATGGGTCCAACGCACTATGCATGCAGGGTTGGTGGGCTGGCTCTGTACAGCCAGGGCTGGATGAGCCGCCCCTAGGATTTGTGTGGCCCTGGGCGGCAAAGCTGTTTGGGGCGCCCAAACCCATTTATTTTCATAAATAGTGACACATCAGCAATATTACAGAACATATTATTGATTGAGTCTTCAATACCAATTGAACGGTATCGTGGGAAGTTAAATTAATACCACATTGCCATGAGTAAGGCAGGACTCAGAAAGATATAAACTGTGGCGTGCAGCATATGAATTGTCACTGTTAATATATGCCCATGGAAATGTTAGGTGTGAGACTTTTTTTGAAGTAGCAGACAGTGTGAGCCGAATACCTTAAATAGAATTTTAATTTTGACAGATAAGGGATAGTGTGATGAAAGATTATGGCTGGGGGCACAGACTTTGCTTAAGTGGAGAAGCCGAGATTGAACACATCTCTTCCCAGATGTAATAGGTAGAGATATTGTTTGTAAAAGGTATTTTTGAAACCTGTTTTGAAAGCACCAACTGGCTATGGCAGGCATTGCAGAAATATGGTGGTTGGGTTTTGCGAATTGAAACTTGCTGGTGCTATATTTTCAGAAGTTTGACACTTGTTTTTATTTGCATTGTGGATATATTTGGCCATATTGTCCATACCAGCAATATGATTGTATTTCAAAAACGACAGATAAGGATCACTTTGACTGTCAAAAGAAACACGCTTCAAGCAAGTTTCAAGGATGTCATGTGATGTCAGGGCAGGGATTGGCAGTGGGGCAGGCAGGGCAGGTTGCACCTACTGCAGGATTGCCATATAATGTGATTGATCCTGTTTACCTGGGAAGTCTTGAGGCAGGGAAGTAAGCATTTATCAGGTATTCAAATGTTAACAAATGAACAGGGCTCAAGTCCCAAAAGAAAAGTGGGGGAATGGGGTGGGGGCCTCAGTAATATTTACATGGGGACCGAGGGTGTAGGGGCATCAGTTCTCTTTGCCATGCTCATCTAAATCACTGGTTGTGGCAGGGTATCTTTCTCATCTGCTGCTGGGTTTAGGCTTGGTGACGTGTTAGCATGCATCTTGCAAAATAAGCAACTGCTGCTCGAAATTGGAAAGATGGCTAATTAATGGACCACCTGACCTTGGTTTGGAGAGGGTCTGCAGGTTAAATCTGCTTTGTAGGTGCACGAGTAGCAGGGTATCCTGTAGGAGAATGCTGCAAAGACAACTCAGCAGGTTAGGTGACTGTTGCTGAGATATTATACATTTAGACCTTCCTGTAAATTATAAAAAACATTCTGTTCCTGTTGCAAAATGTGCTGTAAACGGATGCCACACAGTGGCTGAAATGTTGCTGTTTTTTCTCTTTGTGCTCAAAAGGGTGTCTTTCCGGCGAGCAGAGCTATCTATAAAGTATTAACAATGGCAATATGCGGGTATGTAATGCTTCCAGAAACGGCTGTTTCTAGCCACCTTGACTTGAGGCGTATGCATTGTAGGCCAATTGATCTTAAATTGAGAGTATGAAGGAGTGAAACATGTTGGGTATTGAATGTGTAATTTGAGTGACTGTGAATATGTGCATTTAGCATGAGAGCGAATAATTGTAATGAAAAATTGCAATGGTTGTTGGAAATTGTGCTACCACATGTTGAACACCATGTTTATCTTTCCACATTGGAGACTTTTATAAAAAGAATGTTTCACTATGAAATATCAATGACATAATAAAAGATTGATGTGTGAATTCAAGAAATGTGTATGAAGATCTAATGATAAAGAAAATACACGAAGTCATGCAAAATAACAGCTGAGTGTCCTATCTACCTAGTGAAATGACGATGCACAATCTGCAAGGAATACCTGTGTCTGTTTTATGCATTGTAACACCTGTGGAACTGCCTGGGTGTACTAGCACAGAAGTGCCAGCCTCCCGTTTAACTAACTGCCCCAAGAGCCTTCACATGGCACAAGTCTCTCAGTCTCCAGTAACAGTTATTTATTACCTCTGGCGGCTCCCCTCCAAAGCGAACACCTCCACCCCACACCTGATGGATCTGATTCAAATCTCTAGATTTCATTTTCAAATTCAAATTAAATTTGAACTGGACGTTCACTTCTAAAAAAATGTGTGGTGCATAACTCATAATAGATGTGGCTTGTACTGTAAGGTTTTATAAATGAAATATATATGAATTAAAAAACCCTGGAAGTTTTGCCTCGAATATGAAGCTGTCCAATTAACAGTTTGCAAACAGTGAAGGAGAAAAATAATTCTTAAACATACAAATTATAGTAATTGATTTATAATTGAACACCAAATAAATGCTGCAACATGCAGACATAATGCCTCCCCATCAGCAGTTCCTAGTTATACCCGCAAAATTAAGGAAATGGTAATGACCTGAGAGCTCTGACCCGACAGGTGCGTTGCACCACGAGGAGTACTTCACCTCCCCTGGAATTAAAACCTGGCTACGTCACTAAGCTAGAACAGTTACAACACACTATCCTGTCACAATATTTTGCTGCAACATTGCTGCAACTATGCGACAAGAAGAGGCAGTCGGCTATGATTTCCATCTTAAAGCAGTATAAACACAGAGGGCTACATCCTCAGAAAGTAGTGCAAATGAAAGTAGTGTAAAGAATGCATGGGTTTCATTTGCCGTACTTTCAGAAATGCTCCGGTCACCATATTCACAAAGGTGACCTAAGCATTTCAGGAAGGGCTGGACAGTGGTACAAAGATGCGCTGTCCAGCCACCTTGCATACATTAGTTTCGGGAGCATGCACTTCATTGAGTTAGACATTAAAGGGCTCTTCTCTGTAAAATGTTCATTAAAAAAGCATTTCCGTTCCTATTTGGGGGATGGGAATGCAAATGTGACATCCACAGTTTAAACTGCTGCGGCCACACTTCAGGATTTCTGGCTGCCCTTACCCTGTTTGTGAATTCGGGATGTGCTTTAAAATATCCAGAAACACCCATACATTTGAGCAAATGAGAAGAGAGAAAACAGTGCATCTGAAGGAGTGCTTCTAAGCAGTTGTACCTAATATTCAAAAACAAATTCTCGTGGGGAAAATCCCTCTGTACCTCCTGCGGTTGGTATGCTTGGTCCTTCCTGCACATTTGCCCATGTCAGAACAAACCCCTTCCGTCTGTGGGTTTCCCTTGTGCTGGGCCCAGCTACATTATCTTTGGGCCCCACTAGCTAGACAATCCTGGCTACGCCTCTGATGTCCGATTGCCTGTACTGTAAGCTGCACTTAATCACACTGATGACATCACACGTGACATCACTGATGATATCACAGAGGACATCACCATTGACAACACAGATGAACTCACAGATGACATCACTATCGACATCAGTTCAACAAAAGTTTTTCTCTTCATTTCAAGTTTCGTTTTGTGTTGAACTGTTTCAACCTCACCGTCTCTTAACGAAAGACTTTTCACTGAAGTCCAAAGATGTTGTTATGCTATATCGCCCAATCTGTTCATATGTTTCAAAGCTACACACACACAGTGGCATTATTCCCCATGAGAAGATCATGGCCTACGATCATGGCCATTGAGCACTTTGTGATAATTAGGACCTGGGCCTGGGCTATAATTGCGTGTGCAATATACCTTTGGAACAGTTTTTTGTTCTGTGTTCCCATAAGATATTCTCACAATAACATGATTGATTTCCAGCTTATTGCAAGGAGCATCATACAATAAATCAGCCTCGGCAGTGCAACACCCCTGCACTCAACCAAAAAAGATTTGAAATTAAAATATATTCTCAATAACCCCTCAAACTTTAAATGTGCCCGAATATTATTAGGTACATAGGGTTGGTGCCCTGGTGCATTGTAAAGCTATGACTGTGTTAATGTAATAATTCTTGTTAAATAGACGGTAAACTCCAACTTTTTGAAGCCAGGGTTCAGGTAATTTCTAAAATGGTTAAACACTTTAATCAAGTAGATTTCACTTCTTCCAGTCTTACCACCAAAGATGCATTTACAAGGTTCACTAGGCCTAGGGCAGCAGATTGCCAGAGGAGCAGCATTTTATTTCAGTTCATTTTCAATTTACTGGTTGTCATTTATTTAAACTAAAGACAATTTTGTTTCTCCAATTCTGGCTGACTTTAGAATGTACCACTTCATTTATTATAAAAGGTGCCTGAATTGTGCAGCTACGAGGAATGCTGTTGCCTCCCACAAATGAATGTTCAGTGTTACCCATATCCATTACTTCACCGTGAGAATGCACAGCCCAGATTCCAAGAACCTTCTCCAACTGTCTTTACTCTACTGAGGTGTTTATGCCGAGGCAGAGTTTACAAATTTGACTTGTGATTTGGCCATATTTTAATGGCGTTCCAATGCAAGGGTTTGGACGTACATCGGCTGCAGCAGGTAACCTGCCTTATTTCCATTTTGGCGACTGCTAACACCAGAGCTGTAACCATGTGAGGGGGGTTGAGGTATTTGTATTCAAAATGTGATTAAGATGTGTCTGTACCACTTGCATATATTTCATATATAGACTTTACCATTTGACAAGACCGGATGTAAAAATGTAGTTATGTTGTATTAGTATTACAGACCAGTCTAGGTGCTTCCCATAGAGTGACATCAAGCAATTTGTGAGATAAACCAGATATTACCATTGATACCAAGATTCCTCATTCCAACCTTCTCTCACTTGTGTCCAGTTGTCAGGCAGCTTATATTCTTATCACTTCCTCTAAATCTAGGATTGCTTTTGGACTTAACCGAAAATAGACAATTAGCCATAACCATTACTTCTAGAGCACTCAACTGTAGAACACACTGCCTTCTCCAAATCTTGGGCAGCAGAGATCTGAAAACACTCTTTCAACTAACATAACATAGAAGATGACAGGCTTCAAGTAATAGAGAGTAAGCAATAACGTTTTCATCCCTGCAAACTTAAAAACGTCCTTATAATATTATGGAGCCAAAAGTGGGGACAACAAGAGGTTGAAGTGGCGTAGTTTGGATAATGCGGACAGAGTTTGTTGAAGGAGGAGAACCTGGTGAAGGTTCAGAGTCTGCAGAGGAGCATTCAAGTTGGGGGGGGGCTGCACTTATTTGAGCCTAGGGCAGCAGAAAGCCCAAATAGGCCACTGCTTACCACTAATGTGTATGTGGTTAAATTGGTAATGTTCACAATTGTATGAACTTTCCTCATGTGAAAATACATGATCTATACTAATTACTATTGTTTTAAAAATATATTTTTGTTCTAGAATAATTCTGTCAGGCCTAGCTTCTCCAATTGTAGGAACTACAACATGCATTGCCAGTTCAGCTTTACTGTGCAGTATGGGATCACCTACAGCTGTCGTCTCATTAGAATTTAGTTCCGTTGTCTCAGAATTGAGTTCAGACTGATATTCAGGAATATATTTATTTAGTTCCACTTTCTTGTTGAATTTGGTATTGATAATATTTAGGAATTTTGAAATTCTAGGCATTGTATCTTGTATTTCATATTATTGAAGGATTCTTCATAGGTGTTGTATGTCTTTATTAATTCTCCTTCAAAGCCTTTTGAAATAAAACACCACATTTATTTTCCCAGCAAAACCCCCTTTTCATTACTAGGCAAAGACAGGGCCTTCTACAACATTACACTTTTAAAACAGGTATTTTTCCTTATTTGCAAAAGCACATTTTACACGTGGTGAAGTCTGCTGGGGTGTCCCTTTCAAAAGGTTTTCTCTTCGATCTGACTTCCCAACATTGTTTTGCAGCCCTAGTCAATTTCTCTCATACAGCAATCTGTTCAGGACACCGGTCCACTGAAATTGACATATGCCCTTAGAGCTAGGGTTTCTTTTGAAGCATGGCTTTTTCACATTTTGTAGCCCAAAAGTCAAGTGTTTTTCCATGTGGCTGAAAGTAAAGCTTCGGTTGATTTCCCAGATCTGGCCTGACACAGCCTGTTATTCAGGGATAATGCTCTCTTCTGCAGGAGCACAATCTGAATATAGATGGGCATGGCAGGGTCTCACTGATAAAAGCAGAGTAATGTAGAACAGATGAAAAGAGCATCAGAGTGCCATCATTTTAAATGTAAAATATTTCCCTTTTTCAATGGAATCTTTGGGCTAGCAGCAAAGCAGCGCTGCTTTTACTTAGCTTCTTTAATACACACAAGAACACACCCTGGCAGCCTTTCTCGGTGTGCTCCCTGTTCCAGCTTGCCTTATGGTGCTTGGCAAAACAGTGCAGCCATCATTATGTAGCTGTAAAACAAAGTTTTGGTGTGGGGCAATAGTGCACCAAGGAGCCAGCGCAGCCATTTTGCTGTTAACTGCTGAAGTGCAGCTTGGTTATGGATGGGAATTCTTCTGAGTGGGTCAATGTATCCCACATTGGCTATTTTAGGAACTCTATTATTTCATCCATAGCATATTCTGCTCAATGTAAAGTCACAAAGCCATGTTGCAGTTCTTAGGTTGTGTAGCATACATTTTTTTTCTGAGTAACATCTGTAAGAGTACTGTTTCAAGTCAAATTTGGTGTGTTTTTGTAAATCTAAATTGACTGTGTTCTTTTCCTACATCACTTTGGCTCTCAATTGTAACCTGCTAGCCCAGTGACTGCTCCATACCTCTGATCTTGAACATTTCTCCTACTATCTCCTCTCTCTACCTGCCCATGGCATTATCTGTTTCTCCTATCTATTCCAACTGTTTCTCTATCAACTTTCCTTCCATTCTCACTAAGTCTGGTAAGAAGAAATTCAAAAAGGATATCTTGATTTCCAATCCTGGTTTCCCCATCGCTGATACCTATTCCAGCACCTGTGCCAGACAAACCCTGACTGACATCCTCTTTTTCGTTCCCTCACCAGATCTCTGGACCCCTCATATGATCTCTATGCACTGTCCTGTCTCCTCCTCTCCCATTAATGGTGGCACCCACTGGGAGGTCCATATGGATTTCTTTGACTCCTCCAGAGTCTTCATTAACGTCTGCCTTCATAGTACCGTCATGGCACAAGGCCCTCAGGCTAATCTCCTCCTCTTTAATAGGCGGCTCCCTCACCTCATTAACTTCCTCTCATCCCCAGCTGTCCCCTACTCTCTTCCCCTGGCTACCTTGCCCTCCTCTACATCCTCCTCTGCCCCATCTCAGGCTCTTTCCACACCTCCATAGGGCATACCCCTGTCCTGTACCCCTCCCAGGAAGGTCTTTAAGGCTGGCAACATCCTTCATCTCACCACCCTCAATTCTCGCTTGGCTGTTAAACACTCCGCTCCCATCTGTCAAGTCCTTGAAGAACTCGACCTTGATGTTCTCTGTTTCACCGAGACATGGTTCATGGCCAGCTCTGTCACAAGTTTTGACAACCTCGACCCTGACAGCTACAAGATCCTCTCAGCCTCCAGATCAAACCGGCCAGGAGGTGGTGTAGCCCTGATCTTTCCTGAGTGGATTCCTGCCTCTCTCATTCCCACTCAAGCTTACTCCTCTTTTGAATACCTAGTCTGCAGGCTCTCTCTCTCTCCTAGCCACTCTCTTACTGTTGCTACCCTTATAACTGCCCCCTGGTCAAATCACCTCTTTTCTCTCTGAGAGGGATGACCTCTCCTCCTCGATCCTGGCCTCAACCACTCAACTTCTTCTCCTTGGTGACCTCAACATCCATCTTGACTCTACCTGTCCCTCATCCGCACTCTTTCGCGACCTCTGCGATTCACTCTCCCTCTCTATCCTTCCCTCCGGCTTGACTAACTCTGCTGGGCACACAATTGAAGTCTTGATCGCATCCGGTCTTCCCTTCTCTACCCCCCTAAGCACCCCTCTCTCCTGGAATGATCACTGCCTCCTCTCCTTTCATCTCTCCATCTCCTCCCCCCAAGTCAAGTCCACTCCCAGATTACCATCCACCTTCTTGGATATTCGTCCCATGAAGCGTGTGTTAGTTGAGGCCTTCACTGCTACCTTCTCCCCCCCTCCTTCACCCCAGGCTGACTTACACCCTGACATGGCCCTCTCTCTCCTCTACTCCTCTATTTCTGCTACTTTTGACACTCTTGCCCCTGCCATGAGGATCCGTTTGAAGTCCAAATCCAAGTGCAATTCTTGGTATTACTCTGACCTAGCTACACTTAAACAGAAGTGTAGGGTGGCGGAGAGGAAACGGAGGGCGTCTTGCTCATCCTCTGACAAACTGACCTGCCACCTGCTCCAAAGGCAATACCGACTCACTGTCCACACTAAGATGAGAGTCCACATACAAGCCCGCGTCTCTGCGGCATCAAATAATTTGGCCGAACTCTTTAAAATCTGCAAGGAGCTGGCCAACCCTGCTGCAGTCTCCAGCCCTCCTCTCACCTCCCAGGCTGTCTGCAATGCCCTTGCCCCTCACTTTATCCCTAATACCCTGGAAAACCCTTGCACCCTCTCCTCCACTCACCCTCCTCCTCCTCCCTTTCCTTCTCGTCTTGCTGACCCTCCCTAGCTATCCCCCTTTCTCTTCCTTTCCTCTTTTCTTCCCTGATTAAGTTGCTAGACAAGTCCGATCTATGAAAACCTCATCAAAACAGGTCCATCTCTGTTCCTCTAAAACCATCAAGGACCACATTGACACCCTTGCTCCGGCCCTTGCCGATTTCTGCAACCTCACCTTTGCCTCTGGCTCTCCCCCCCCTCTTAAGCACTCCCTTCTGCATCCTCTCCTCAAGAAACCCACTGCTGATCCATCATGTCCAGCAAACTACGGTCCAATCTCTATCACTCCTTTTTTGGGTAAGCTCCTGGAAAAGCTAGCCATCTTTCCACTTATTCTTCATTCCGACTCTGTGGGCTCCCTCCCATGACCGCCAATCTGGCTTCAGAGCTGGCAGAAGCACGGAAACTGCTCTCCTGAATATCCGTGAAGACCTGCTCTCCAACCTCAACTCTAACATTCCCTCTATTCTCCTCTTACTTGGTCTCTCCTCTGCGTTCGACAAGGTCAACCATACCACCCTGCTCAATCGTCTCAGTGACAACCTGAATATCACAGATCAGGCTCTGGCCTGGCTGACCTCTTTTCTCTCTGATCGACCCTCCCAGGTACAACTTGGATCCTCTCTATCTTCTATCTCCCATTCCACTTGCGGTGTCCCCTCAGGGACTCATAACGCAATCACATGTCTCATGTGTCTCTTTCAATGTGTAAAGCACTTATCTGACACACACAAACCTGGGCACACACACACAGACCCGCGCACACACACACAGACACACACACAAACACAGATGCTTGCTCTGTCTTGTTTTAACACGCATGCGCGCGCACACACACACACACACACACACACGCACTGCCAATATAGGTACAGATGCGTGAACAGAGAACATATATTGTAATCATATGTATATGCACTATTACCATTTGTCAAATGTTGCATGTTAGTGAATATATTTGCACATTTGGCAGGTATTTCGATAACATAGCAAGTATTGCCATCATACACCCAGGTGCAGATATGACTTTCCCGATATTGGAATCATTTATCAACGTCCTCACACTATTTCCACTAACATTCTCAGTTACTTGCACCTTTGACAAGCATTGTGTGCATATTCCCATTTTCACACACTACTTGCAGGCAATTGCCTTCCTTTTTCCATGTATTGATATCAAAGACTCAGCTACGCACTTCATATGGAAAATATTCACACCGTTTGGCAGGCATTGCAAATATATGCTAAAAAACTTGCATAATTTTTCTGCTCTTGCTATCATATGCTTAGGTAAAACAGCACCAGGCATAACATCAACCAGGACCAGGGACGGAATCAGACTAAGGGTTCTGTGCCCAGTAAAAGAAGGACTAATTGGTAAGGGATTCGGCAAATACAGTTGCAGCTAGAACAGTGGTGCAGCGGGGGGAGGGCAAGGAGCGCAGTTGCCCCCTCTGGATCCACCCTGGTGCCAGGTGGCCACCCGCTGGCTCCCACAGGGCTGGCGCTCCACTTGGAGCATCCACCATGAATTTTCCAATGCACTTTGTTTTTAAACTCCGCGCACCAACGCGTGCTGTGCCATGACTGTGCATGCTGCGGGCAGCCCTTGCCTGGGGAATGGATTATGGTTTGGTGTTACTTTGGTGCTGAAAATGTGTTGTGTTGTCAGTTTCAATTTACACAGGTCACAGACTATCTGCAGTCTGCCCTTAGTGCCTGGACAACAAGGCAACAAGCTGGAGATGGAGACAGCATGCGCATGCACGTGACAACAAGGTCATCTATCTCCTCCACTCTACACGACACGGGCAGGCCAGTCACAGCAGCAATGCTGCATCTATTCCTGCTGCCTGGACTGCCTGCAGCTTGCTCGCACCATGCCCCATCACCCTGTGTCCTGGCTTTTGGACCCTGACCTGCCTGTAGTGTGCCCTGCATGCGGAGAGAACTTGTGAGCACTGAGCAGGTCAGCTGAGCATGAGTGACCGTGAGTAGTGACCGTGAGTAGTGCACTGCAGTCGGACTCCTGGTGTCTCAAGCATGGAGGGCTCTGTGTGGCTGGTGGCTGATGGTCTGAAGCATGGGTGGCTCTGTGTGGCTGGTGTCTGATGGTCTGAAGCATGGAAGACTCTGTGTGGCTGGTGCCTGATGGTCTGACAATCAACTTAGAGAGACTAGAGGTAATGTTTTCTACGACCAATAGTGAACAGCCCTCTTTAAACAAAACTTTTAAACAATACACAATGTTCACTCGGTCCCTTGCTTCCCCAAATCCATAGCTGGTTGTACCTTACTGTATGAGATTAATAACCATTAAATTCTCATAGACTACACCACATTGTATCAAAATAGTTATTTATTTTCCATATTTTAACAGTAAAAAAAAGTTTTAATCTTTTTTTCTTTTTTTCACAGCTCCAATTTTTTAGAGAGTTCTTCAAATAGTATACCAAATCACAATATCTGCAACATTGTCATACATTATCGTTGTGTACATTTAATCTCATGTGTCATTTGACCATTTAACATCTACAAGATGCTTACCTCTATCATAAAGACAAGCAACTTAGTCCGTAAAAACCTTTCACTTTTTCTTCATAAAACCCATGCTTACTTTCATACCACATTCAAACCATACCCGACATGTTTCGTTCCTTCCACACTTACACACTATTCACAAGGAAATTCTTCAGGGGTAATAATGTACACAACATTCAACCAAATGTATGATTATAATAGTCTTCTTGTAGACTTAGTCTCTTGAAGGGATCAACTTTCAATGGAGTCCCATCACACTTTTCACACTTTCTTTAAGGTCTTTAAGGTCCAACCTTCAAAACGGATACGCTTACACCACTGCAGGAAACAGAAATCTTACACCAGTGCAGCACACATGGCTGTTTGCTACTTGAGTGAATGTCTTAAAGCACTTCTCACTTCAACTATTCCAAAAAATGTGCACATCTTCACAACTGCCTGATAGTCAACATCTCCAGAGTGTGGGTTCAGAAAACTCAGGCGGCACTATGGATTTTGTAACTCTGTTATCTGTAGCTGTCTCAGACTGTCTGGTACTGTTTTTTCTATGAATCACAGCAGCAGCAGTCACCCCACGTCATACCTCTGGAGGTCTAGGGGTTTAGGGCCTCCAGTCTGGGGTCTCAACTCTCGGGTGTAGGGTCACAGTTGCGGTCAGAACTACAACCAGACTTTCCTCTACTCCTTTCTGTACACTCCAAGATGAGCCCAAGATGAGCTCTTTTGGAAAGAAAGAGACACCTTTCCACCAGCGCTCGTGTAAATCCACAGGCTGAAGCTTCAAATCCAAAATCCAAATTCTAGGGACACTCCTCTCAACTCCAGTTACTCAATTAATCCAGATATACTTGCTCACTCGCTCAATCAGGGTCTACCCCCCAGAGAGCAGGGGAACAGCAGGGAAACCGCCCATCTCGCTGTCCGCTTTACTCGGAGCAATTTTGTAAAGCGGCAGCAGATGTGGGCAGCAGGTGTGGGACTCCTTCTCCTCTCCCAACAACAAACAAGACATCAGCAGCAGGGAAACAGCCGCCTCCGATGGTCTGAAGCATGGATGGCTCTGTGCGGCTGCCGTCTGATGGTCTAAAGCATTGATGTCTATGTATGGCTGGTGTCTGATGGTTTGAAGCATGGAGGGCTCTGTGAGGCCGGTGTCTGATGGTCTGAAGCTTGGAGGGCTCTGGGCAGTAGGTGTCTGTCGCATTGAGGGCTGGTAAAGGGGGGTTTCTTCTTATATGTAGAGGTGAGACAAACTGCAGATGCTTTTAAAGGTGAGGCATAGTGAGGCCCTGGCCTAAGAGATGCAGGATAAATACTACACCACACGCAGTGGATTGGGACTCATATGATCATGTATTCAAAAAAGGCATGGGAGAGGTGAGCCGAGCGTGAGTGACAGTGGGTGCACACGGAGCAGCACACACTACTAACTCTAATCCCTATGTGGCATCGCCATCGACCTGTTAAACACGGATGCCATACAATACTGGGCTGCCTGAAATGCTTTTTTTCCGGATTCTGTGCGTGCCAAGTGTCTAAAAAAGATGTCTTTCCACTAAATTCCACCATCCGTGACCAACATCTGTATTTCTTAAGAGAGCAGATAGCAGAGTTGTGCTTTAAGGAAATGTTGCATGTGCATTATATTGTGCATGCACTCTACTGTGTGTTTGTGCTGTGCAGTCAGTAACAGTGGGCCTCATTCCAAGTATGGCGGTAGGGGGTTAACGGCACCGGTAAGGATGCCAGTGTTGTTAACCCCCTACTGCCACATTCCGAAGTTCCTTAGCGGGTCCCACCAGGAACGGCTGGTCTAACCAGCCGTTCTTTGAGGGACCCGTTAAGGGACCAGGGAGAAAATAACGGGGCCGCTATTAGCAGGCCCATTATTTGCTCCTTCCCCATTCCCATTGAGCCCTATGGGGGCTCGAATGGGAATGGGGAATGGTTTTGTGAATGGGGACTTACCGGGTCCTCCAAGGTTGGAATGACCCGGTAAGTCCCCATTCAGAGAACCCGGACCCGGGTTTGGAGGCAGCCATGGTGCTAAAAGCAAACCCAAACTCGGAATGACCCCCAGTGTCTCAGCTCGCAAGGTGCTTGATGATTGCATTTGTTAAGGCCTTCCCAGTTTATCAATTTCCAGCTTTAGCATCAGGACACCCTTAATTGTGCGGTGGCCCTGCCCATGGGTCCAACGCACTATGCATGGAGGGTTGGTGGGCTGGCTCTCTACAGCCAGGGCTGGATGAGCCGCCCCTAGGATTTGTGTGGCCCTGGGCGGCAAAGCTGTTTGGGGCGCCCAAACCCATTTATTTTCATAAATAGTGACACATCAGCAATATTACAGAATATATTATTGATTGAGTCTTCAATACCAATTGAACGGTATCGTGGGAAGTTACATTAATACCACATTGCCATGAGTAAGGCAGGACTCAGAAAGATATAAACTGTGGCGTGCAGCATATGAATTGTCACTGTTAATATATGCCCATGGAAATGTTAGGTGTGAGACTTTTTTTGAAGTAGCAGACAGTGTGAGCCGAATACCTTAAATAGACTTTTAATTTTGACAGATAAGGGGTAGTGTGATGAAAGATTATGGCTGGGGGCACACACTTTGCTTAAGTGGAGAAGCCGAGATTGAACACATCTCTTCCCAGATGTAATAGGTAGAGATATTGTTTGTAAAAGGTATTTTTGAAACCTGTTTTGAAAGCACCAACTGGCTATGGTAGGCATTGCAGAAATATGGTGGTTGGGTTTTGCGAATTGAAACTTGCTGGTGCTATATTTTCAGAAGTTTGACACTTGTTTTTATTTGCATTGTGGATATATTTGGCCATATTGTCCATACCAGCAATATGATTGTATTTCAAAAACGACAGATAAGGATCACTTTGACTGTCAAAAGAAACACGCTTCAAGCAAGTTTCAAGGATGTCATGTGATGTCAGGGCAGGGATTGGCAGTGGGGCAGGCAGGGCAGGTTGCACCTACTGCAGGATTGCCATATAATGTGATTGATCCTGTTTACCTGGGAGGTCGTGAGGCAGGGAAGTAAGCATTTATCAGGTATTCAAATGTTAACAAATGAACAGGGCTCAAGTCCCAAACAAAAAGGGGGGGAATGGGATGGGGGACTCAGTAATATTTACATGGGGACCGAGGGTGTAGGGGCATCAGTTCTCTTTGCCATGCTCATCTAAATCACTGGTTGTGGCAGGGTATCGTTCTCATCTGCTGCTGGGTTTAGGCTTGGTGACGTGTTAGCATGCATCTTGCAAAATAAGCAACTGCTGCTCGAAATTGGAAAGGTGGCTAATTAATGGACCACCTGACCTTGGTTTGGAGAGGGTCTGCAGGTTAAATCTGCTTTGTAGGTGCACGAGTAGCAGGGTATCCTGTAGGAGAATGCTGCAAAGACAACTCAGCAGGTTAGGTGACTGTTGCTGAGATATTATACATTTAGACCTTCCTGTAAATTATAAAAAAAATTATGTTCCTGTTGCAAAATGTGCTGTAAACGGAGGCCACACACTGGCTGAAATGTTGCTGTTTTTTCTCTTTGTACTCAAAAGGGTGTCTTTCCGGCGAGCAGAGCTATCTATAAAGTATTAACAATGGCAATATGTGGGTATGTAATGCTTCCAGAAACGGCTGTTTCTAGCCACCTTGACTTGAGGCGTATGCATTGTAGGCCAATTGATCTTAAATTGAGAGTATGAAGGAGTGAAACATGTTGGGTATTGAATGTGTAATTTGAGTGACTGTGAATATGTGCATTTAGTATGAGAGTGAATAATTGTAATGAAAAATTGCAATGGTTGTTGGAAATTGTGCTACCACATGTTGAACACCATGTTTATCTTTCCACCTAGTGAAATGACGATGCACAATCTGCAAGGAATACTTGTGTGTGTTTTATGCATTGTAACACCTGTGGAACTGCCTGGGTGTACTAGCACAGAAGTGTCAGTCTCCCGTTTAACTAACTGCCCCAAGAGCCTTTTCATGGCACAAGTCTCTCAGTCTCCAGTTACAGTTATTTATTACCTCTGGCGGCTCCCCTCCAAAGCGAACACCTCCACCCCACACCTGATGGATCTGATTCAAATCTCTAGATTTCATTTTCAAATTCAAATTATATTTGAACTGGACGTTCACTTCTTAACAAATGTGTGGTGTATAACTCATAATAGATGTGGCTTGTACTGGTTTTATAAATGAAATATATATGAATTAAAAAACCCTGGAAGTTTTGCCTCGAATATGAAGCATTCCAATTAACAGTTTGCAAACAGTGAAGGAGAAAAATAATGCTGAAACATACAAATTATAGTAATTGATTTATAATTGAACACCAAATAAATGCTGCAACATGCAGACATAATGCCTCCCCATCGGCAGTTCCTAGTTATACCCGCAAAATTAAGGAAATGGTAGTGACCCGAGAGCTCTGACCCAACAGGTGCGGTGCACCCTGAGGAGTACTTCACCTCCCCTGTAATCCAAACCTGGCTACGTCACTAAGCTAGAAGAGTTAGAACACACTATTCTGTCACAATATTTTGCTGCAACATTGCTGCAACTATGCGACAAGAAGAGACAGTCGGCTATGCTTGCCATCTTAAAGCAGTATAAACACAGAGGGCTAGATCCTCAGAAAGTAGTGCAAATGAAAGTAGTGTAAAGAATGCATGGGTTTCATTTGCCGTACTTTCATAAATGCTCTGGTCACCATCTGCACAAAGGTGACCTAAGCATTTCAGGAAGGGCTGGACAGTGGTACAAAGATGCGCTGTCCAGCCACCTTGCATACATTAGTTTCAGGAGCATGCACTTCATTGAGTTAGACATTAAAGGGCTCTTCTCTGTAAAATGTTCATTAAAAAAGCATTTCCATTCCTATTTGGGGGATGGGAATGCAAATGTGACATCCACAGTTTAAACTGCTGCGGCCACACTTCATGATTTCTGGCTGCCCTTACCCTGTTTGTGAATTCGGGATGTGCTTTAAAATATCCAGAAACACCCATATATTTGAGCAAATGAGAAGAGGGAAAACAGTGCATCTGAAGGAGTGCTTCTAAGCAGTTATAATGTAAAATGCACCTAATATTGAAAAACAAATTCTCGTGGGGAGAATCCCTTTGTACCTCCTGCGGTTGGTACGCTTGGTCGTTTCTGCAGATTTGCCCATGTCAGAACAAACCCCTTCCTTCTGTGGGTTCCCCTTGTGCTGGGCCCAGCTACATTATCTTTGGGCCCCACTAGCTAGACAATCCTGGCTACGCCTTTCATGTCCGATTGCCTGTACTGTAAGCTGCACTTAATCCCACTGATGACATCACACGTGACATCACTGATGATATCACAGAGGACATCACCATTGACAACACAGATGAGCTCACAGATGACATCACTATCGACATCAGTTCAACAAAAGTTTTTCTCTTCATTTCAAGTTTCGTTTTGTGTTGAACTGTTTCAACCTCACTGTCTCTTAACGAAAGACTTTTCACTGAAGTCCAAAGATGTTGTTATGCTATATCTCGCCCAATCTGTTCATATGTTTCAAAGCTACACACACACAGTGGCATTATTCCCCATGAGAAGATCATGGCCTACGATCATGGCCATTGAGCACTTTGTGATAATTAGGACCTGGGCCTGGGCTATAATTGCGTGTGCAATATACTTTGGAACAGTTTTTTGTTCTGTGTTCCCATAAGATATTCTCACAATAACATGATTGATTTCCAGCTTATTGCAAGGAGCATCATACAATAAATCAGCCTCGGCAGTGCAACACCCCTGCACTCAACCAAAAAAGATTTGAAATTAAAATATATTCTCAATAACCCCTCAAACTTTAAATGTGCCCGAATATTATTAGGTACATAGGGTTGGTGCCCTGGTGCATTGTAAAGCTGTGACTGTGTTAATGTAATAATTCTTGTTAAATAGAAGGTAAGCTCCAACTTTTTGAAGCCAGGGTTCAGGTCATTTCTAAAATGGTTAAACACTTTAATCAAGTAGATTTCACTTCTGCCAGTCTTACCACCATAGATGCATTTACAAGGTTCACTAGGCCCAGGGCAGCAGATTGCCAGAGGAGCAGCATTTTATTTCAGTTCATTTTCAATTTACTGGTTGTCATTTTTTTAAACTAAAGCCAATTTTGTTTCTCCAATTCTGGCTGACTTTAGAATGTACCACTTCATTTATTATAAAAGGTGCCTGAATTGTGCAGCTACGAGGAATGCTGTTGCCTCCCACAAATGAATGTTCAGTGTTACCCATATCTATTACTTCACCGTGAGAATGTACAGCCCCAGATTCCAAGAACTTTCTCCAACTGTCTTTACTCTACTGAGGTGTTTATGCCGAGGCAGAGTTTACAAATTTGACTTGTGATTTTGCCATATTTTAATGGCGTTCCATTGCAAGGGTTTGGACGTACATCGGCTGCAGCAGGTAACCTGCCTTATTTCCATTTTGCCGACTGCTAACACGAGAGATGTAACCATGAGAAGGGGGTTGAGGTATTTGTATTCAAAATGTGATTAAGATGTGCCTGTACCACTTGCATATATTTCATATATAGGCTTCACCATTTGACAAAACCGGATGTAGAAATGTAGTTATGTTGTATTAGTATTACAGACAAGTCTAGGTGCTTCCCATAGAGTGACATCAAGCAATTTGTGAGATAAACCAGATATTACCATTCATACAAAGATTCCTCATTCCAACCTTCTCTCACTTGTGTCCAGTTGTCAGGCAGCTTATATTCTTATCACTTCCTCTAAATCTAGGATTGTTTTTGGACTTAACTGAAAATAGACAATTAGCCGTAACCATTACTTCTAGAGCACTCAACTGTAGAACACACTACCTTCTCCAAATCTTGGGCAGCAGAGATCTGAAAACACTCTTTCAACTAACATAACATAGAAGATGACAGGCTTCAATTAATAGAGAGTAAGCAATAACGTTTTCATCTCTGCAAACTTAAAAACTTCCTTATAATATTATGGAGCCAAAGTGGGGACAACATGAGGTTGAAGGGGCGTAGTTTGGATAATGCGGACAGAGTTTGTTGAAGGAGGAGAACCTGGTGAAGGTTCAGAGTCTGCAGAGGAGCATTCAAGTTGGGGGGCTGAACTTGTTTGGGCCTAGGGCAGCAGAAAGCCCAAATACGCCACTGCTTACCACTAATGTTTATGTGGTTAAGTTGGTAATGTTCACAATTGTATGAACTTTTCTCATGTGAAAATACATGATCTATACTACTTACTATTTCTTTTTAAATATATTTTTGTTCTAGAATAATTCTGTCAGGCCTAGCTTCTCCACTTGTAAGAACTACAACATGCATTGCCAGTTCAGCTTTACTGTGCAGTATGGGATCACCTACAGTTGTCGTCTCATTAGAATTTGGTTCTGTTGTCTCAGAATTGAGTTCAGACTGATATTCAGAAATATATTTATTTAGTTTCACTTTCTTGTTGAATTTGGTATTGATAATTAGGAATTAGAAATTGTAGGCATTGTATCTTGTATTTCATATTATTGAAGGATTCTTCATAGGTATTGTATGTCATTATTAATTCTGCTTTAAAGCCTGTTGAAATAAAACACCCCATTTATGTTTCCCAGCAAAACCCCTTTTTCATTGCTAGGAAAAGACAGGGCCTTCTTCAACATTACACTTTTACAACAGGTATTTTTCCTTATTTGCAAAAGCACATTTTACTCATGGTGAAGTCTGCTGGGGTGTCCCTTGCAAAAGGTTTTCTCTTCGATCTGACTTCCCAACATTGTTTTGCAGCCCTAGTCAATTTCTCTCATCATACAGCAATCTGTTCAGGACACCGGTCCACTGAAATTGACATATGCCCTTAGAGCTAGGGTTTCTTTTGAAGCATGGTTTTTTGACATTTTGTAGCCCAAAAGTCAAGTGTTTTTCCATGCGGCTGAAAGTAAAGCTTCTGTTGATTTCCCAGATCTGGCCTGACACAGCCTGTTATTCAGGGATAATGCTCTCTTCTGCTGGAGCACAATCTGAATATGGATGGGCATGGCAGGGTCTCACTGATAAAAGCAGAGTAATGTAGAACAGATGAAAATAGCATCAGAGTGCCATCATTTTAAATGTAAAATATTTCCCCTTTTCAATGGGAAACTTTGGGCTAGCAGCAAAGCAGCACTGATTTCACTTAGCTTCTTTAGTACACACAAGAACACACCCTGGCAGCCTTTCTCGGTGTGCTCCCTGTTCCAGATGGCCCAATGGTGCTTGGTAAAACAGTGCAGCCATCATTTTGTAGCTGCAAAACGCAGTTTTGGTGCGGGGCAATGGTGCTCCAAGGAGCCAGCGTAGCCATTTTGCTGTTAACTGCTGAAGTGCAGCTTGGTTATGGATGGGAATTCTTCTGAGTGGGTCAATGTATCCCACATTGGCTATTTTAGGAACTCTATTATTTCATCCAAAGCAAATTCTGCTCAATGTAAAGTCACAAAGCCATGTTGCAGTTCTTAGGTTGTGTAACATACAATTCTGTTCTGAGTAACATCTGTAAGAGTACTAAGTCTGGTAAGAAGAAATTCAAAAAGGATATCTTGATTTCCAATCCTGGTTTCCCCATCGCTGATACCTATTCCAGCACCTGTGCCAGACAAACCCTGACTGACATCCTCTTGTTCGTTCCCTCACCAGATCTCTGGACCCCTCATATGATCTCTATGCTCTGTCCTGTCTCCTCCTCTCCCATTAATGGTGGCACCCGCTGGGAGGTCCGTATGGATCTCTTTGACTCCTCCAGAGTCTTCATTAACGTCTACCTAAATAGTACCATCATGGCACAAGGCCCTCAGGCTAATCTCCTCCTTTTTAATAGGCGGCTCCCTCGCCTCATTAACTTCCTCTCATCCCCAGCTGTCCCCTACTCTCTTCCCCTGGCTACCTTGCCCTCCTCCACATCCTCCTCTGCCCCATCTCAGGCTCCTTCCACACCTTCACAGGACATACCTCTGTCCTGTACTCCGCCCCGGAAGGTCTTTAAGGCTGCCAACATTCTCCATCTCACCACCCTCAATTCTCGCTCGGCTGTTAAACACTCCTCTGCCATCTGTCACCTCATTGAAGAACTCGACCTTGATGTTCTCGGTCTCACTGAGACGTGGTTCATGGCCAGCTCTGTCACAAGTTTTGACACCCTCAACCCTGATGGCTACAAGATCCTCTCAGCCCCCAGATCAATCCGGCCTGGAGGTGGTGTAGCCCTGATCTTTCCTGAGTGGATTCCTGCCTCTCTCATTACCACTCAAGCCTACTCCTCTTTTGAATAACTAGTCTGCAGGCTCTCTCTCTCTCTCTCTCTCCTAGCCACTCTCTTACTGTTGCTACCCTCTAACTGCCCCCTGGTCAAATCACCTCTTTTTTCTCTGAGAGGGCTGACCTCTCCTCCTCGATCCTGGCCTCAACCACTCAACTTCTTCTCCTTGGTGACCTCAACATCCATCTTGACTCTACCTGTCCCTCATCCGCACTCTTTCGCGACCTCTGCAATTCACTCTCCCTCTCAATCCTTCCCTCCGGCTTGACTCACTCTGCTGGGCACACAATTGATGTCTTGATCGCATCCGGCCTCCCCTTCTCTACCCCCCTTAGCACCTCTCTCTCCTGGAGTGATCACTGCCTCCTCTACTTTCATCTCGCCATCTCCTCCCCCCAAGTCAAGTCCACTCCTAGATTACCATCCACCTTCTTCGACATTCGTCCCATGAAGCGTGTGTCAGTTGAGGCCTTCGGTGCTACCTTCTCCCCCCCTCCTTCACCCCAGGCTGACTTACACCATGACACGGCCCTCTCTCTCCTCTACTCCTCTATTTCTGCTACTTTTGACACTCTTGCCCCTGTCATGAGGATCCATTTGAAGTCCAAATCCAAGTGCAATTCTTGGTATTACTCTGACCTAGCTACACTTAAACAGAAGTGTAGGGTGGCGGAGAGGAAATGGAGGGCGTCTTGCTCATCCTCTGACAAATTGACCTGCTGCCTGCTCCAAAGGCAATACCGACTCGCTGTCCACACTAAGATGAGAGTCCACATACAAGCCCATGTCTCTGCGGCATCAAAGAATTTGGCCGAACTCTTTAAAATCTGCAAGGAGCTGGCCAACCCTGCTGCAGTCTCCAGCCCTCCTCTCGCCTCCCAGGCTGTCTGCAATGCCCTTGCCTCTCACTTTATCCCTAAAACCCAGGAAAACCCTTGCACCCTCTCCTCCACTCACCGTCCTCCTCCCTTTCCTTCTCATCTTGCTGACCCTCCCTAGCTACCCCCTTCCTCTTCCTTTCCTCTTTTCTCCCCTGATTAAGTTGCTAGACGAGTCCGATCTATGAAAACCTCATCAACACAGGTCCATCTCTGTTCCTCTAAAACCGTTAAGGACCACATTGACACCCTTGCTTTGGCCCTTGCCATTTTCTGCAACCTCACCTTTGCCTCTGGCTCTTTCCCCTCCCCTCTTAAGCACTCCCGTCTGCATCCTCTGCTCAAGAAACCCACTGCTGATCCATCATGTCCAGCAAACTACTGTCCAATCTCCATCACTCCTTTTTTGGGAAAGCTCCTGGAAAAGCTAGACATCTCTCCACTTATTCTTCATTCTGACTCTGTGGGCTCCATCCATGACCGCCAATCTGGCTTCAGAGCTGGCAGACGCACGGAAACTGCTCTCCTGAATGTCCGTGAAGACCTGCTCTCCAACCTCAACTCTAACATTCCCTCTGTCCTCCTCTCTTTGCGTTCGACATGGTCAACCATACCACCCTGCTCAATCGTCTCAGTGACAACCTGAGTATCACAGATCAGGCTCTGGCCTGGCTGACCTCTTTTCTCTCTGATCGACCCTCCCAGGTACAACTTGGATCCTCTCTATCTTCTATCTCCCATTCCACTTGCAGTGTCCCCCAGGGGTCAAACTTCTCGCCATGGCTTTTCAACCAATACCTGGCAACTCTCGCCTATTGCATCTCCATTTTCTGCTCAACTTTCCAGTGCTATGCTGATGACACCCAACTCCTTTTCAGGCTTCCTTCAGCCTCCTCCTTTCCTTCCCTCATCTCCAATTGTCTAAGCGCCATTCAAAATTGGTGTGCCACCAATTAACTATGTCTAAATGCCAACAAAACCGAGATCCTCCTTGTTGGTAAACCATCTCCATCCTTTCCTCTCACTCTCTGGCCTGTCTTCCTTGGTCCTCATCCTACCTTCACCTGTGAGGCCAAGATTCTCAGGGATATCTTTGACTCTACACTCTCCTTCTCCTCACACATCTCTGACATCTCCAAAAAGTCAAACTTTTTATTGCACCTCCTTAAGGGTACTCTGTCTTTCCTCTCCTTCCCTCGAAAGCTCACTGTCTCCCAGGCTCTGGTTCTCTCCAGACTGGATTACTGTAACAGCCTCTTCCTAAATCTTCCGGCCTCCACTCTCCGCCCTTTACAACTTATCCAGAACAGGACTGCAAGACTTGTCCTTGGCCTCAAGCCCTGGGATCGTATCTTTCCAGCCCTGAAATCCCGATATTAACTCCCAGTGGATGCAAGGATTAAATAAAAAACCCTCTGCATTGTCCACAAGGCTGACTGGGTCCTGGGTCCAAAATACCTTCAACTATCCCTCCGTAAGTACCTCCCCTCTCAAGCCCTTCACTCCTCTACTTCTAACTCCCTCAGGGTTAGTCGTTTTGCAAAGAAACGAGCTGGGGGTTGATCTCTGTCTTCTGCTGGTGCCTCCCTTTGGAACAGCCTCCTGGCCGCCCTGAAACTTGAGGAAAACCATCTCCGGTTTCGGAAACATCTCAAGACCTTCCTCTTTGCCTCTGCCTTTAACCCCCTTCTCCCCTGCTGATCTGTTTCTTCTCTTGGCATCGTGCACCTGGTCACCCTCTGTCATTCAGGCCCAGGTATCTGCTCACCATGCCACCCTTCCTGCACTTCCTCCAGGACACCTTCTGCGCTAGGGTTCTGTATCTGTACCCATACAGACCCCTCCCACTTTTCTTCTGCAATTATCAGATATACCATATCTGACCAACTTTCACCTGCCACTTGTTGGCTGCACTAGATTTATTTATATATTTTATTTAATATGTATTCTGTTTTTCTCTCCTCTGCTCCGCTCCTTCCACTCCCCCGCCCCTTACATGCACTTCCCCTTTTCTTTTGCACTTTTCCATGCACTTGTGCTTTCTTAGATCTCACTGGGCGTAGTGAGATTTGCTGTTTTATTGTATGTTTTGTTCTTCCTTGTTCCCCTGCCTTTTGCCTGGTTGCGCTCTGAAACACTTGTGTACGAGTGCGATATAAATAAAATATCATTTAATTTCATTTCATTCCTATCATGTGAGCTAGTATACTGCATGTACGGCTTTCAAAAATGTGATCATTTTCTCCAACCTGCTGTTCTCATTGTAAAGAGAAATAGCAACCCCAAACCTGTACTGTAAAAATAATCCAAAATGTCAACTAATCACTGCACCTCTTTGCAAGGGAAAACAAGGTTTATTAGATGCAAACAGGTGTTAGATGCTCCCAAAGAACTTAACTGACATGGTGCTTGTCACGCACTAAGAAGTTGCAGGTTATATAGCGGGAAACTGCAAATCTGCATACCTAGGTTTCAATGTCATCCTACCACCCTCATTGGCTATCACCTATAGAACATGTTAATAACCCCGATAGTCCCTGGACCGATTGGCCACACCTTAGCTAAACCCATTCCCCTAGACACATTGCCCAACACATCATCTAAATAGAGCCGTAGCTTCACATCAAGGTCTGCGTTCTATTGTGTTCATTGTGTACTAGGCCTTACAATCCAAAATGGCAGCGCTCCTGCCATGTTAACGCACTGAACCTGCTCCTAACACGGTACACTGACACCATCTTCCACTTGCTTCAGCTCTTTCCTCGCACCTCACTTAAGAACATAACTTCACATACAGCTACTAAACACAGTCTATACAATACCCTATCTATAACTTCTGCAAATCTATAACTTCTGCAACTGCAACATTAATATATGTGTTGCTCCTTCTGTGTTCCTATGTGTGGGTATCTAATGTGTCAAAACTATAAGTGATATGTGCGCCTTCTGCTATGCAAAATTCACCATGGTCACACAATGGTACGTACTATTAGGTTTTGCTCAGCCTGAATCTTTTTGCCCAGCTGGAACGCTGTATGTGCATCCCAACATTGGTATACCCACCATTTCACAAATACACGACAAAGATCCCTTATCCACCAAATCAAATAAAGTTGATGAATCTGCAAAGGCAAGAAACACATTTTTCTTTCATAAAACTTGATACTTTCATATTAATAAGTACAAATTGAAGGCTTGATTTAAAGTACCTATCTCCTTTCTAAACCTATGTTGTATATCAGCCATAAGAATGTCTATGTCAGCCAAGCAATAAGGAGTGCATGAAGCAATCCGGCAATTGTTTCAGAAGATCTGTTATGTTAATCAGGTGCATCCAACAACATGGATGAACTCTTTAAAATCTGCAGGGAACTATCCAACCCTTCTGTAGTCTCCTCCTCCCCTCTTCCTTTCCAGGCCCTCTGCAATACACTGGCCACACTCTTCAACACTAAAATTCTGGAAATCCTGAGCACCCTTGCTACTCTCCCTACCAAACCCTCCCTCTCTCCCTTGCCTCGTACGGCTTCTAACCCTCCTTCCTCCTCTCTCTCTTTCTCCTCCTTCTCCTCTGTCACACCTGAAGAAGTCACCAGAGTTTCTACTCCATGAAAGTCTCTTCCAAATAGGTTTCCCCCTTGCTCCTCCAGAACCATCAAGGACAACATTGGCTCTCTTGCCCCGGTACTTGCTGATCTCTGCAACCACTCATTTGCCTTCCCATCCTCCAAAAAGAAGTCCCTTGTGTATCGCCTTCTGAAAAAACCTTCAGCAGACCCTACCTATCCAGTCAACTACTGCCCCATTTCTATCACCCCTTCCTTGGAAAATGCTGGAGAAGCTGGCCTTTCTACTGCATACCTCACACACTGAACTTTTTGGTAGTCTCCACGATCATCGATCTGGATTCCGAGCATCCAGAGGCATGGAAACTGCTCTTCTGAACACCAGTGAAGAACTGCTCACTTCTCTGGACTCTAGCTCTCTAGCTGTCCTCATCTTACTCGATCTCTCCTCTGCCTTCGATACGGTTAACCATTCCATCCACATAAAACGGCTCACAAATACGCTTGGTATCTCAGAGCAGGCATTTGATTGGGTTACCTCCTTTCAAACTGACAATTCGTCCCAAGTTATTTTGGGGATCTTGGCACCTACTTCTGTCTCCACCTGTGGTGTCCCCCAGACATCTCCCCCTGGCTCACTTACCTTGCTCAGCTAGCACTCCTAATTTTCTCCTTCTCCATCAACTTCCAGTGTACGCAGATGACACACAACTCTTTTTCAAACTACCTGCTGACCCTCTTGCATCCTCCATCATCCCTGACTGCCTACCTGCCATCCAGTATTTGTGTACTTCCAAACATATCTGCTTCAGTGCAAGCATGATTGAGATTATTCCCATTGGGACCCCTGCTCCCTCACCTGGGCCATCCTCCATGGACGCTCCCCCTGCTCCTTCTTCTGAAGCCAGAAACCTTGGAGTTATCTTCAACTCCTCTCGCTCCTTCCCCCTTCACACTCAGGACTTGCCAAGAAGTCCCACCTTCAACTTTTCCTTCTAAAAGGAATTCACCCTTTTCTCACTGTCCCCCAGAAGCTAAATGTTACCCGAGTCCTGGTTCTCTCTATGCTTGACTTCTGCAATTGCCTTCTCCTGAATCTACCTTCTTCCACCTTACGACCCCTCCAGCTAATCCAGAATAGGGCAGCAAGACTTATCCTTGGCCTTAAGCCTAAGGACCGCATCTCTCCTACCCTGAAAACTCTCCACTGGCTCCTGTTGCAGCACATATTAAATTCAAATCCCTCGGCATCATCCACAAAGCTGGGACCACGTTATCTGCAACTTTCTCTCACCAAACACTCTCCCTCTAGACCTCTGCAGTCCTTTGGCACCAACTCTCTGCGTGTAAAATGTTTCGGTAAACAGAGGGCAGGAGGGCAATCACTTTCTTCAGCTGGCTCCTTCTTATGGAACATTCTCCCCCTTCCTCTTCATCTTGAGCAATACTTCCTCAAATTTTGGATGCTCCTCAAGACTTTCCTCTTAACCTCATCCTTCCCTTTGTCCCTCCACTGCTAACCTCACAGTCACTGTGATTGGTGGCCAGGGCCATTATGTATCCCTCGGGGACCTGGCCTCCCATACCCAATCATCCCAGCCTCTGCCTACCTCTCAGCACTTGCCTCGACACACACCTGCCTCAGTCGTGTAGGCTTGCACCTTACGGTGCGGCTCCAGGCCGCATAGAACTTACCATACTATGCACTTCATCTGCTGCTCACCCACGAGCACGGACATTCCAGCACTTTCCCCACCCCCCATTTCCCCTCTTCTCCCTGCACTTGCACGTTCTGAATACAAACAATGTATAGTAGGTTTGTCTTTTATCTTGCACTTTATTCATTTTTTCCAATCCCATGTCCCCTCCCTGCTGCCTTGTGGGCTTTGAAACATAATTGACTTACTGTGTAAGCGCCTAACAAATGCACAACGAATAAATAAAATAAAAGTAAAAATATGGAGCAGTACAGTTTTGGAGAACACTTTTCTCCTTTTCATATATGACTATAACAACCCTTTTGCTTCTAAGTGTCAGTGTATTCGGAAGTTCCTTCCCCCTGAGACTCCTCACCTGGATCTTCAGTGGGGTTTGATGTCCTCTGTCTCCTTCTTCTTTCCTTCGTGGGATTCTCTCCTTCGTCACTCGATTTGACAGTCCTTCTTCCCTTCTTGCGTTCGAAGAGGTAGGGACGGTCTCCCCCCGAGGCCACCTTGCCCGCCTATGGATCTGGCAGTCAGGTGAACCCAAGGGAGTCCGTCCCTTCAAACAGGGAAAAAGCCAGATATGGCAGAAAAAACCCTGTGTAATAGCAGATGGTATTGGCCGATCCGATGTGAAGATTGGAGAGGCTGGTATAGTCGTGTATCAAAAGAGAAATTGAAAGTTCGAATGAAAACTGATAGAAGTCTCTGATCGTCCTGGATAAGGGTTAGCTCCAAGCTTATACTCTGTATGGGAGTGGGGATCGGCAGCACCCTTGGTACAAAGGAACAACCCCCAAACAGAGGGCAAACAGGTAAGATGACAGGAGGCTGAAAGAAATAGGGAAAGCCACCAAGAGAAATCCGGAGGAATCAATAAACTGAAGATAACAAGCACGCGAGAGAACCAGAGAGAGCCAGAGAGAAAGAGAGAGAGCGAGAGAGAGAGAGAGAGCGAGAGAGAGCGAGAGAGAGAGAGAGAGAGAGCGAGAGAGAGCGAGAGAGAGAACGGAAAGTGGGTGAAACTCGGAATAGAATGTGACCGCTCCGAAAACACAGCGGACGGATATTTGAGAGCCCACTAGACCCCAAGGTAGAATATAAAGAAACAGAAACCAGAAAGCACAATCGGAACTGCAGTTTAGTCGGGAAAAGCAGCAGCGGAGAGGCTGACCGACATCTGAGAGAAGCGAAGGAAAGAAATACCGGAAAAGTGGCAGGGCAGGCGAAAAAAGGGATATGCACGAGAGGGGAAGCCCAGGGAAGAAACAAGGCTCCGGGAAGAATAGTAACGAGGGAAGTCTCGTAAGTGGGGCACTGCAGCACAGGCGAAAGTCCAAAGACCGACTAATGCGAGTTGCAACGTGGCCTCCTTGTATACCTGCCGGTCCAAAAACGACTAGAGCGTCAAGCAGACCTGTAGAGGGGTTTAATGCCGCCTCCATCTTGCCCAGAGTTTCCACGGCCGCGGTGTGACACTAAGAGAGATTGTTTTTGTGGTATCAATAGCATTGCACAAAGTTGTAAAAAGTGGGGACACCTTGAGGGAAGCAGTTTGTATAAGTTGATTGAGAAGGCAGTCCGGACCGGGACTCTTGTTTCATATCTGCATAACACACTATTTATTTCAATTAAAGAGAACAATACGGAGTTACCATTCATTGATAGGTATTTTCCTATTTCTTCATTGAAGGAATCACAGTTTATCTTAGCATTAGCTTTAGTGAAGATTCCCACGAAATAACACAACTGTATTGGTTCAGACAGATTGGTTTCCATATTCTTATTTAAAGTAGGGTTTGTGCTTCAAGGGTTCATTTTCAAGAAGTGTGAGATTTAATTTCCATTGCAAATGATTATTTCCTGGTTTTATCTTCTTTCTGAATTTCCCCCTTTGTCTTTTCATTTTGTACAGCCTCCTTTATACATTTCATGTGTGTACTTAATAGTCCTTTTCAGGACACTTCATAGGGGTTCTCTGCATTCTTTATCAAACCATCATTTGTATGGGAGGATTTTCTTATTGTTGTCCCTTTAACAAATATGTCTTTAAATAATGTTATTAAGATATCAATGTGTTTGAATATTTGGGTATGATCATCATTCTTCCCAGGGTACTCCATTTAATTAGTTGTCATTTCCCTGAAAATGTAATTTTGTTTCCTGTTAATGGATAGGATCTCCCACATTATTCTCTTCCTGCTGGTTGCAAGTAGTATATTGGTGGGCTATTTGTTTTATTAGTATGTGCATGAATGGATAAAACCAAGGGAGGGTGGTCACTGTCAATTATTTGCATAATTTTATACCCAATAATAATAATTGGGATTATAAAATTGTCTTTTATAGAACCTTCCCTGTGGCATCTAAACGTGTTATCTCTGAGACATCTGATTATGTTTGCCCATTTATTAATCATAGTTATTTTCCTAATAGGAACATTCTCAGTTCTAAGCCTCTTAGTTAACACATTTTGGTTTAGTAATAGCATCATAGAAATTCATTATATGTAATGATTTACGGGCTCCTGTATTTGTATGCAGGTATAATGTATTATGTGAGTCTTAGGGAAATCATCCCCATCTAAGATTCAAACATGCAGCTATAAAAATAGCAAAGCTACCTGAATGCCTACCCTTTTTCCTTACTGTTGCCTTGATTGCATTTCAAGTTTACCCATCTAGAGTAAATGTTTCCACTTCCTGGACAGTAATATATCATATTGGTAGATACAAACCTGGCAGCCTTCATTAGTTATTTTAGAGCTTAACCCAGCTGCATTCCGAGAAAGACATTTCAGCAGTCTTGAATCATTGTTCTAAATGATGTATTTAGAGTATAGTAATTATTTTCTCCTCATCAACCATCTGTGATGTCATGGTGGGGACATGAGTTATGGTTGCATAGTTTACCATAACTGGTGAATTGTTTTTTTAAAGAAGCTTCTTAAGCAATGTGTTTTCACTGATGGACAAACTATCAATGTTACGGTAACCCCACAATTCTGAACCGTAATGCGGTGCTGGTTGGACCTGGGCCCTATATACCTCTAAAGTGGAATATTCTACTCTACCCCCAAACCTGATACAAAAACTAAGAGTTGCGTCTGAGCACCTCTTCAAGGTAAGATCAGATTTTAGAATCTGGTTACTCAGTTACCTTTGCAGTTAAAACATATGCCGAGATAGATAATCGAAGTGCCAAACCCATTCTATCTGGGCCCCATTTAGTTATAGCCTTGCTGGTGGAGGTCTTTCCAGTGACAAGCAATAGATTTAGTTTTTGATTCATTTATTACTAAATCTTTGGTGTGGTAGAGGTCAACAAATACTTTAGACACTTTTCTCAGACTAAAGATCAAAGTTGACAAGAGGACTACATCATCTGTGAAAAGAAGCATGCTTAACTTTTTGCTATTTATGGAAGGATGATCCGCCAATGAATTTAGCAGTGTTAGAGCAACGTCACTGATGAAAACGGAGAACAACAGAGGGGCCCTAACGCCGTCTTAGCACACCACTTTAGTTACAGGGAAAGATTTCGTTTTTTTACCAGCTTGTTCCAACCTTACTGTGCCCTTGTTCGCTGTCTGTAATGATTTAATAGCAAGTAAGAGGTCAAGAGGGATGCCCTGATTAATCACGGTTGCCCATAGCAGGTCTCGGTTGGCATTAGCGAATGCCGCTCTCGGATCAACGAATATTAAATAGAGAGCAACATATTTTTGTATCAATAATGCAAGCCTGAAGGTTTGCTCTATACCACCCATCCCTTTTCGAAAGCAGCCTGCCTGTGACTAAAGTCCCTGTTTTCCATAGGACATTTCTTTAGTCTGCTTTCAAGGACTTTTGCATAAATCTTTCTAAGGCTGTCCAAATGGGGTATGAGGAAATAACTGGCTGTGCCATTTTGGTCACCCTTTTTATAAATGAGGACAATTTCTGAGGGTCTCCAGGAAGATGCGGGTGTACATTAGATACAATAGAGTTAAACATGCTGATCAATATCGGTACCCAAATCATGGGTTCCTGTTTAAATAAGTCCATCGGCAATGTGTCAGGTCCTGGAGATGCTTTACCAGATTTCTGTGAGCCTAGGGCAAGCCCCACTTCATTGATTGTAAACACCAACCTGCTAAGCTCATTGTATTCCAAATGAAGGCCCTCATTGAATAGAACATTAGTAAATGGAGTTGAATTATATACATTTTTGGAATGCTGACAAGTGTTCTCAGGAATGAGTGGTGTCGGGTGCATGGATACGTGGATACATGTGCATTCCTTTGGGTGATGATTTCCCAAAACTTTTTTGGTCTTTGTTTGTTCGCCGCCTGTTTAAGGCGTGATCCCAAATGCGCTTTGTATCTTCTGTCTTTTTTCATTATACACCATAATTTGTCCATTAAATGATGCCTGTCTATTTGTCCTATGCACTATAAGAATTTCCGTTTTGGGGTTTCTACAATCTCTATCATACCAGGACAGAGTATTGGAAGAATTAGGTTTTGGGTTGTAACTAGGTTGTGTGATGATCGGATTAATATAGACCACTAAGTTCTTATAAAAGGCAATTCCATCCATCCTATATACTAAATACTCGCAGGATAGACGTTTGCAAGATTGTTTAGACAAACGTCAATGTGACTTGTCAGATTTTCTGATCTGTATTTTGGAGAAGTGTGTATATCCCCTAATATGCAACCATTACAGCATCATAATCCCTTTTCTGTAAACAGGGACCATAAAATAAAAGTGTTCCTGTGGAGTGTAACACAATAGAGGCTGCATATTAGGTTATTTTTAATCCAAAGAGATTCTACACTGATTATATATATCAGCAACTGGAAAAATTCTTACATTAGAGTAAGCAAGAGTCTAGGTGCAAAAGAAGATGACAGTATGTGGCCAATATTATGAGGAATAAAATATCCCCTAATGTGCATAAAGAGCATATTGCAGGTCTCTTCGGAGTTCTGTGACCTTATAAAGGAGCTCGAACTTTGGTCTTGTCCCTTAATTTGGCCTCAGAATTCCCAGTGACTTGCAATATCCTTAAAGGACAAGGTAAGGGTTACTTTATCCCATATATTATATCCTCTTGCATTCAGTTACAGTTTTAATGTTTTAATTTCTTTTGTATTAGAATGTTAAAAAAAAACCTTTCACAAATCAAACAAGAAGGAAACACAAACTATATATCTACATAAACGTTGCTCCCTAGGAATTGTGTGCCTAGTACCGAGAACTGTGTTGCTCAGAATCAGGTTAAATCGTACTCTCATAATGTACTGGCTCCATTGCCAATGTGGGAATCTGTTTAAATGTTTATCAATGCAATTTAGAGGTTTGGATCACTTAGTGAAGTAAGTCTAAAGTGTATAATTACTGGCACAATCATTCGTGCATATCCAGTCAGCTAGCAGCAACTCCTTGATTTAATAAATTAGGATTCGTTACAGGACCCTTTACATCCAGACTCAATAGTACTAAGAATTCTTTATTTGGAGCAACCCAGTCATTCAAGACAGGGCACGAATTATTGATTGCTCATTCTTGAAGCATTACAATTAGGGAGTGGATGGTGGATCCTACATTTTCCCAAACAGTGTTAATCTTTTCCACTGACTAGGGATCGCAGAGAAGTGACACCCAGTTCATATCTTGCAAGTGGCAAAGGAACACAGGTCGATTTAAACAATGCTACAACAATATTCCTTTAAGCCACGACCAATCAATTAGGTTGTTGTTAAATTTGGCCTCAAATGATAGGCATGGAATAATCTTCCCTTTATAGTATCGAATCAACAGTATACTAGATTGACGCCCACATTTATTACCCATTTTTTCAAATTTGCTGAATATGTCGCAATATCCAGATCAAGGTGCTTATATGTGCTCAGACTATTGTTGTTTTGCCTAAATATTGAGTGCAGATATTTGCTATCGGCCACAACCTCCAGTTTAAAACTGTCAATGTGCCATTGGAATTTCATTTTGTTAGCTTTAATGGGGTTGAAATTAATACTTTAGGTTTTGCAGTGCTCATCTCTATGCCTATCCTTCTCAAGAAGGAAGCCAGGCAATTTAAAGAATGCTGCAGCCCTATTGGAGTACTATCCAAGAGGACTATGTCATCTGCAGAGAAAATGCACTGAATGGGGTGAGAATCAAGGTGTGGGGGCATCCTTTAGAATATATAAATGCCTTCCACAGATCTGAACTATAAAGATCAAACAACACAGGTGCTAGGAAAAACCCTGGCCCAATCCATAATGTGTATTTATCAGATCTGTTAAGTGACCATGTGCGTCCATTCGCACTTGGATTTGTGTGTTGTTGGGATGGAAATTAACCTATCCCACCCCCTAGGCGCTTCCAAATATGTCAAACAACATATGAGGCAATATAACATACAAAGGGGGAGCGATCCACCCCATCAGGCTCCACATTGGCCCCACAATGCTTAGAAGTAGGTGCATAGCACTATAAATGCCCACAGCCCGCTACTCCATTTTTTAGTAGGCCCAGACAGGACAAGCTGCAGGCTCACGCTGCTCATGTCCCTGTTCACAAAGAGTCACAAACACCAATTCCTGCACAACATGCTGGCTCTGCTTGAGACTTGTTCCCATGGAAGTCCCTTTCCCTCTCACCCCTCCAGTGTTGCGGATATTTATATCTTTCACTGGAATGCGCCCTGCAAGAGCGTGAGACAGCACCAGACTGCGCACTGGGTCCATTCATCTCCACTAACCTGGCAGGAAGACTCTCCCCCCCACCCCGCCAAGCTGTAGATAGCCTCCTACCACTGCCTCAACCCCCACACATGCACAACAGTATTTCTTCTAAGCAACAACACATACCCCAGGCAACACGAGGTACTAGGGGAGGGAAACATTAAAGATCAAACCCCAGGGTGAGGACGTTGGGTGCGGGAACTGCAGTATTAATGAAGCCCTGAATGTGCAGATCGGCATGACTGTATATTATCATCCCTTCTCCCTGGCATAATTTCCTGTGCCGCCCAGGTGCTTGCCACAATGAGTGAATAGTCCATTTTAGCTTGTTTAGTTTAATTAGAAACAATGTATTTATGTGTGCCCTGACCTTCACCATGAGGATGAGCCCAGCTGACCCATGTGGATCCAGACCGACGGGGAAGAGCCAGCCAATTATTGCCTGGCATCCCCTACAGAGCAGGCCCATATATATGGTCTCACTGATCAGCCGTGCAGATTTCTATTTTATATGAAGATGTCACTGATGCGCTGTGTACCCTTTTAAAGTGCTGCTCGTGTAAGTTTTCATCAGACCACTCTAGAGCAGCATAGTCCTTTCCTGGCATTTTTATTCTGTACAATTAAACCTTGTTATCCTTGGAAAGCTATCTCTTGGCCTATTTCCCTAGAGGGTTGTTCTTACTCTGGAGTGTGTGCATAGATGGACTTGTCTCCATTTGCTGACCCCTATCATGTGATTCCACAGCTCCTGTAATTGCAGCGGTATCCAGGTGGCCTCTCCGGAATGGCTGTGCCCACCTACAGTGACCATTCCCTAAAACGCATATGCAGCGTAAGTGGCCCTTGCGGGTGCTATTTTTGCAGAATTCCCTCCTGCTCGTTGCAGCAGGCTGCAGCCCCAGGGAGAGGCCCAGACCTGTTGTGGATTCCCTCAGAATCCTCAGAAAAACATGAACACTTGTGTATAGCTTGCAAGGATAAAAATGTTTGGGTTGGGCATGGAGCAGTATGAAAGGAGGGGCATGCAGTGAATGGGAGTGAAAGTATCGTTTGTCCTGTTGAGTGTAGTAAGTTTTGTTTCATGGCCATTTTTCTTCATTTTTGTTTTTTGAGCTATATATAAGAGATAAAAGGAGCAAAGACAGGGAGCCTCCCCGAGAGAGGGGAGAAGATGGATCCACAGTGCACTGTCTCGACCAGTGCAGAAAATAGAGGAGCTCCATATAATTAGAGAGCTTGGGAAAAGTGGTTGTTGTTTTAGCTTATTATTTTAGTTTCTTTTGTTATTTTATCTTTTTATAAATGTGGCGGAGGCCCAGGAGGGGCGGTTATGGTTTGTATGTGTGTTTGTGAATAAGAAGAGTGTCAAGAGAGTGAATGAAGGTGCCGTAGGGGGGAAAAATTGAAGTAACTGTTTGTTTTTGGCTACAAATATATTGACAGCATTGACTGACCACATTGGTATAACCAGAATACATGTGCTCTAAAAAGTGACGGGGAGGGGAAAAGGAGCAGCGTGCATTTTTTCCCCTTAAGCTTAAGTGGGAAGCACTTGTGCAAGGACATCTCTGACACAACACAAACTAAGTATCACCATGGAGACAGACACTCTCCTAGACCATATATGTAAAGCCCTCAAGAAATACCACAATCAATGGGTGACCAAAACCAAAGGAGAAGGGATGCCCCACTCCTGGCCTGATGGGCGGGTCCTTCGATAGGTGTGCCTTAGACCATATGTCCACCTACCTGACTGCTAAATAAATATAAAGGGAGACCCCTACAGAATAGAGGAGAGATATTAGACCTCTGGAGAATGTTTGAGGAAACAGTGGCCTCAGCACAGGATGGGATAATGTCAGACGATGGGACCATATATAATGCAGGGGAAAGTGAGAAGATGGGGGAGAAAAATAAGGGGATTTATCCACTAGCATCACAACCAGCAGAAGGATATACCAGCCCGACTTATGTGTCTGGGGGAACAATGATAGCCAACCCTCGTACGACCTCGCCCCCACCGTAAATTGCACCCTCAGCAGTGTTCAAACATTCAGGTGTGAGCGCTATAGACCTTGAAGTGGCAATGGCCATCACATGTACAGAATTAGCTAGATCACGAGCAGCTTGTGAGACAGTAAGAGCGACAGAGGTTCCTATGCTGCCCCCAGGGACCCCTCCCATACCACCTGGGGACAAGTGGAAGCCCGGTGACTTTCTGTTCGGGATTGACAGTGCGCCCATACAATACCGTGCATGCAGAACAGGAGGGGGAGATGGATAGCCTGGGGTATGAGAATGTAGAGTCCCGGAGAGGGGAAAATGAGTACTGGAGTGATTTCAAGGATACAGAGGAAGCGGCAACATGAGGGGCTGAGCAAGCACCCCCAACCACACCGAGGTAGAAAGCTTGTGGGACGGGAGGTTAAGGTCACGGTTCAGCAGAATAGCATTGGCAAAGAGAAAAGGAAGTGTTCTGAAAACAGGGAAAGGGAAAACGAAATTGCAAATGCCCTTCATCCACAAAGGCCCAGCATGCCCTCATTATGCCCCTTGGGTGCAGATGAACAAAAACAACCTCCTCAAGGCCCTCCCCCAACTTACTGTGGGAACAGGAAATGGATTTACGCTTTTGAAAAACACACTGCGGGTGTTCCCGTAGCTATGGGAGACATCAAATTTGTATTAGTATCCGCAGTTAGAGATCATGCAGAATCAGTTTGGGGGAAAGCGGGGTACCCAGGAGTAACAATAAGTAACGACTCCCACGATGGGGCGTCATTAAACAACATCAGGGCACGCTTCTGGGATTCACTGTGGAGGACCTTCCCCAACATTCCCGATTTACAATCGATCATGCAATTTGTTTATTTGTTTATTATTTATAATGCGCGATCATACCCTCGGTAACAGGGCGCAGCAGTTACACAATGGGAGATGAGGAAGACGCTGTACAGTACATTCTTGGGTTCAAGAGATGTGGAGAGCAGAAACGGGAAGCTCCTGGGATCAATTAACATCTCTGTATTACTTTATTGTGAAGCAGGGTCTCCCTAAGGAAGTGCAGAAGGTGCTCGATAAGGTAGCATGGGTGGAAGCAAATGGGTGGCCTGAAATTCAAAGTATCATAGTGCACCATTGTAGAAGAATCAAAGAGCGTGAAAAGGAAACTATTCAAAGAAGACAGGTGGAGGAAGCAAAACTAGTTCAAAACAAACTAGTGAAAGTAGCAGCGGTGTCAGTGGCAACGCCCCCAGAACAGATGGGAGAGGAAGGGTGTGTCTCCTTTGCCACACAGACACGGATGGCAGCAGCTTGGCAGAAAACGGGCAAGGACAGTGGGGATTAAACCAACACTATACCGGACCCAAAATGGGCAATGTTGACCATGCGGGTGGTGGGGACACTTTTCTAGAGAATGTCGTAACAGACAGGGAGGGAGCTATAATTACAATCAACAAGCAAATGGAAACCCCCACCTCAGGACCCCACAATGGACTATTCACGGGTCAGCTATGATCCCATAGGAGATACACCAAGCATACACCCAGTAGCCTCCCAAAATCCCCAGCCCATTTTGCCCACCGCCACAGCAGCAAGCCATGCAGCAGCACCAGGCCCACCCCAACCCGCAGGCCGAGGGAAACAGACACCGTTTGCCACTGCACCTAACGGCACAGTAGCCCCCTATTGGGGAGGCAACGTGGTAGGAGGGATCTCATTTCCAGGAACAGATACATACCCTGACTAGGACACCCACAGAGAGCACTTGCGTGTCCCGTACTATCAATGACCTTGCACCCAGTAGAGGAACCACTGGTGAGGGCAGAGATAGGAAATAAGCAATTCATCTTTATGGTGGCCTCAGGGGTGGAAAAGTCATGTACAAGTTTTGTGTAAGCTTATAAGGTTGGTTGATTATAGCTTACCAAATGTAGGGTTAGGAAATTCAATTCCAAACATCCAGGAATACGCTAACCCTACATTTGGTAAGCTATAATCAACCAACCTCATAAGCTTACGTAAATCATTATTAGAGCAACTAACAAGTCAACTAAAGAGCAATTTCTCTCTCTTTTTCTCTCCTTTTACCTCCCCAAACTAATCAAACATTTCCTTCCCCTTTGTATTTTGATAACAATGCCATGAAACAATAACAATTGCATAATATGACTATAACTGACCGACAATGGTAAAATACAATGGTAATTTAACCAATGTGACCAATTAACACAAATGCATTGCTAATATGTGAATATGTCACACCGGACAAATGTCACGGGACTAATAACATTGTTTATCACTTGTTACCTATGGTCTTGCCGTCAAATACTGACAACCAATTATGGGCTTTAATTTAACGTTTATAAATGTTCCTCTATCACCATTCCCTGTGCACCATGTCACTCATATCACTAATATGCAGCCTTGAGAAAGACCTCAAAGGTTGAAACATGTGTCAGCACTGATGGAATAAAAGTATATCACATACTCTGTACCGCATATGAAATTTTAGCAAAGAATATGATGGTCACAAGTGTGACACCCAATGTGTGAATTACTGAAGGAAAAATAAATCTACAAATGTTGCAAAAGCCTAACGTGTGTGGAAATTGATACTCATTGGGTATTAAGGAACCACTGTCCAGTGCCTAATTTCAAATGATTGGATCTCAGTAACCCAGAACAACCCTTGCAAACATTGCGACCTTTGAGCTTGGTCCCTCTGAGATCCACCTGATAGGTGTAAGGCAACATAAAGAAGATAGCAATGCACACATTAGTGCAAGACCCACAGTCCTAACAAGCTCTCAAACCACTTTAACTGATGAAATAGCATTAGAAACGCTGCCACCAACACTGCAACAAAGGGAACAGCATACCTCTCAATCCATAAGGGTGCCAAATATGTCCTAGCTACATCAGTAACGCCCCAGACAGCTTAGGCATACACCGCCCTCCCTATAGCACAAATAGTCAAATTGCAGTGCAGGGCACCAGCAGAAGAACAGGGTTTATGGCTTAAACATGGGTGCATCCAATCACCCATAGATCTCCTTTGGCAACAGCAGGCAACAGGAAAGGTTGTGATGCCTGTTGAGCTACTGTTCACAGCATTTGATCAGCTACATTTTCCATCCCATAGTTCCAAGCAACACATTGCTGCAGACCTTGAGGAAGATTGGTTCATTCCAAATTTACAGGAACACCAACACAAATGGTGGTACACTGTACAACGTGTCAAGTGTTCAGGAATGATGCTAAGAACTCTACAGGGAACATTACCCCGCCTTGTGGGCCCTTTCCGTGAGCTGCACAAAATTGGGATCATACACAAAATGTGCTCTATTTACCACCCACAAGCAAATGGGGTGGTAGAAAAAATATACTGCCTACTTAAGAGCAGACTTTCCAAACTATGCAACACCCTGAAAAAGAATTGGCTAGGCTGCTTACCCCTGGCATTATTCCAGGTGCGCACACAGCCCAGCAAGGACCACCATCTGTCCCTTATGAGATAATAACTAGCCGCCGCATGCAAACGCCACTGTCCCCAGTAAGAAGGGCATCAGATGCTCACAGAGGAGAAGAATTCAAACATTACTTAACCCAACTCTCACGTGCAATAAGATGCATTTAGAAACAAATTGCGCCACCCTATAAGGAAGACAGAGAAACTACAACCACCTCACCAACTTACATCCCCCCAACACAACCCCTGTTGCCTGGAGAGTGGATATATGTCAGACGTTTTGTCCGGAAATGGGACTCCCCTAGATTCATGGACTAAAGTGGTGTTTTCCACCACTCTTACAATAAAGGTAATGGGGCTAAGATATTGGATACACCTCTCTGATGTTCTCAAAGTCCCAGCAAACACCACACAAAACACACCAATTGAGAAACACAACACTACCTGAACATAAATAGCTCTACGCCAACAATATCTGTGCATGAGAAATGAAAACAAGAAATGCATTGCTGCTAGAGTATGAGCTACTGAAACTAAAACACTCTCTCTCTCTCTCTCTCTCTCTCTTTCTCTCTATCTCTCTCTCTGTATATCTTTCCCTCTTTTCCACATCCCTATCCCCTTTTACCCACCCCTTTCTGTCCCTTTCTGCATGTAGGATATGATATGGTAAAGCATTTATAACACGCCTATTCACAAGTGTTTCAAGGCGCGAGTTCAAGGTGCAACAATTATGGAGTTAACACCATTGGGAGTTTCTTCAAATGTAGATAGAAGTATGAGTAGAATTAGCTTCACAAGAGCATATAGTTACGATTATGGATTGCATTTCACAGCCATTTTATTCACTGTTTTAATGTTTGCATTGGAGATTTATTGGGGAACATTTTTTATCCGGGTTGGCCAGATAAAAGAAGGAGGGGAGGAGGGTAAATGGACATGGGACAGAAATAAGTGGACCTGAAATGGAAGCACACCATTAAACCTCACAAGTTTATATCGAATTAGACGTAAACAGCCCTACATGTTATTTCACCATTCAGAACCTGAACTATAGTGCCACCAGATGCCTCAAATGCCACCCACATGCCCTCCCTAGCGTTTAAATCTCAAATGCCTACCTCCTCCCACGATATGACCAAAGGTTTTTTCCCTCATTTCACCTTGAATGAGGGAAAGTGGGTGAACCCTGCAGTGGGTGTCGAACAACCCGTTGTGGCATCAAATCACACAATTCATAATACCACATATGTCACATGTATCAACTCCCAATCTGCACTATGTACCAGTTTAATGTTTCATTTACTAAAAAGTCTGTGTACAAGGATCTCAAAAGACAATGTTGGTAGGGAGACGGCTCCCCCTGTGCACTAATAGAAAGAAAAGGCAAACACGCCAACGTACATATAATGCCTATCATGGCCTAGGATTCGATGCAGTGGAAGACCTTCGCTATCCTGAGCACTCTAATAGCTGGTACTCCGATATGAGTGCAAAAGGAAGGTGAACGACTAATGGGAGTTGCTACGTTTGTTCTTTAATGCTGCATGCCTCTGCGGCACCCAAGATCTTAGTGCCACAAGAAGTGCCCATGTTAAAAACACAATGGGCCTCATTACGAGTCCGGCGGTAGTCATGCCGGAAAAACTGGCAGGCTGCCGTCGGACTGGTAATACCATTCCACCTCCGTGATTGCCGGAATCACCGGGGCATTACAACCCCGGTGACCCGGTAATTCTGGAGGCAAAATTCTGTAAATCTTCATCCCATGGGGATGGGGACCATGGAAACACAGTTTCTGTCTATGACAGAGCCGGTGTTTCCATGTCCGCCTGCAGGACTCGGAATCAGGCGGTCCAGAAACAACGGTGGCAGCGGATTTACCGCCACCGTTGTTTCCGGACCGGCTGACTTGGAATGAGGCCCAATGTCTAATTCACCTTGCACTATGCAGGATCGAAGGCACTTTTCAGGCATGCACTGTACACCTAGAACTTATCGACCCCGACCTAAGAAAATGCGAAACCAGCTCGAGTAACCCTAAGTGCTTCAAGGAACCACACCTCCATATCGAAGTAAAACGGTATATCAACAACGAATGGCAAGAAGCAATGTGAAGGGCAGAAGGACGATTGAGCGGAGTTAGAAATACTGGCACAAATCGCGCAGACCTGTAAACTAGTGTGGACAGAACACATCACAAAACTACCTTGGGTCACAGCCCTCGAGAGGCCCATAACAATACGCTCACCAGAATCGCATGAGCTGTGCTTTTTCAGTGAAGGATCTAACACACAATGGAACAGAACTATCATGATCTCAGATCTCAAGAAAGGTACTATCCGCCATAATGGACTATTATTGGATTTGCAGTCCGAGAGCATATTTGCACCTCCCACCTTCATGGAGGGGCTACTGTTCGCTGGCAACGTTACACTCAGGGCTGCTGGTTGTAACTGAAGAGCATCTAAAGGGGGTGCTATGCTCGAAGATCCCACTGCACCCCCCACTGAAACAGCTCCACCCACTGAACAAGCACCAACATGTCCCTACCTGCCCACCGAAACAAAACAACCGGGGTAGCTGCACCGACAGAAAAGATGATCAAATTACATTTCTAAGGATTAATCTGATCTGCTCACACAAATACCGGATGAATATATACTCTACAACTCAGCAGAGACATTTTTTGCATCCCTAGTGCCCAGCATCCAGACAAGGGCCAATGCCAAATGGCTCCAGATTGTTAGATGGGAACTGATCCAGCTGCCAAATGATACAGAAGAGGGGTTCAACATCATGAAGGTGGAATTAAGGGCCCTTAGACTAATGACAATGCAGAACAGGTCCTTGACCTCTTGACAGAGAGGGGAGGGTGGTGTTTACAAAAAGATTTGGCGTTCATATTGCACCTTCGTACCTTTTGAAGATGCTGAAATTGGGACACTCTCATACGTCATCACAGCAGTGCATGATCTTGTGGTGAAAAAGAAAAGGGAAGCGGGGGTCCAGGAGGAAGATTGGTTTACTATGGCTTTCAGCTGGGTCCCATCATGGCTCGTACCATTAGTGAAGATGCTGGTTCCTATAATCGTGGATATCTTGGTGATTTTCTGCACATGCCAATTGGGTCTCCGTTGTTGTGCCAAAGCAGTACCTAATAGTGCAATGATGATGGAATTGTAATAACAAAATGCCTCGTGACACACACAAAATAGACACACAAACAGAACAATAAAATAGTCCCAAACACTGCATGGTCGCTCTCCCTTTTGGCCATGAGGTAGACACTCTGCATCACACGATTACTGTGCCTCCCCCAACCCCAAGAACTACAAAGAAGTATGGGTGGACTTAGCGGGGGATGGGGGATGTATATACATGACCTGCACACCTGAGCAGTATGCACAGCATGGGGAAAGCTTAAGAAGTGCATTTAGAGTGGGGATGCCAATAAAGAAAAACACCTGTGTGGGAAGAACCAGAAAGGCGCACAAATGAACAAAAGTATGGGGGGAGAATTTGTTACTGCAGAAGTAATGAAAGGGGGGAATGTTGGGATGGAAATGAGCCTAACCCACCCCCCTAGGTGCTTCCAAATATGTCAAACACCATATGAGGTGATATAACATACAAGGGGGGAGCGACCCGCCTCATCGGGCTCCGTATAGTAGCCCCACAGTGCTTAGAAGTAGATACGTAGCACTAGAAATGCCCACAGCCTGCGACTCCATTTTGAGGTAGGCCAGACAGGACAAGCTGCAGGCTCACATTGCTCATGTCCCCGGTTCACAAAAAGTCACAAAGCCCAGTTCTTGCACAACATGCTGGCTCTGCTTGAGCCTTGTTCCCTTTCCCTCTAATCTCTCCAGTGTTGCGAATATTTAGTATCTTTCACCAGAATGCGCCCTGCAAGAGGTTGAGACAGCACCAGGCTCCACACTGTATCCATTTGTCTCCACTAACCTACCAGGAGGGCTCTCACCCCTCTCCGCTAGGCTGGAGCTAGCCTCACCCCACTGCCTCGACACCCACACCTCTGTGTTACTCAACATGAACGCGACCCCAGGTCCCCACCCCATCAAGTGGCCGCAGGAGATCTAAGCATGCACAGCAGTATTTCTTCTAAGCAGCAACAAATACCCCACATAACACGAGGTACTAGAGGGCGGATAAATTAAAGATCAAACCCCAGGGTGAGGATGTTGGGTGTGGGAACTGCGGTATTAATGAAGCCCTGAATGTGTGGCCCAGCATGACTGTATATTTTCATCCCTTCTCCCTGGCATCATTTCCCATGCTGCCCAGGTGCCTGCCACAATGAGTGAATAGTCCATTTTAGCTAGTTTAGTTTAGATAGGAACAATGGGGGTCATTTTGACCCTGGCGGTAGCCGTGCCAGTAAATATTGGCACGGCTGCCACCAGAGTTATTTTTTTACCGGCGCCCGGGAATGGGCAATTACCGGGTCATTACGGCCCTGCCGGACCCAGTAATTGCCCATTCCCGGGCACCGTTTTAAAATGCTTCCCATTCCCATTCAAGCCCCATAGGGTTCAATGTGAAAGGGGAGGCCGGATGCACCGGCACCATTCAGCTTACCAGTACCGTAGTTACCGGACCGGCAAACTTGTAATGAGGCGCAATGTATTTATGTGTGCCCTGACCTTCACTGTGAGGATGAGTCCAGCTGACCCACATGGATCCAGACCGTCGGGAAAGAGACAGCCAATTACTGCCTGGCATCCCCTATGGAGCAGGCCCATGTATATGGTCTCACCAATCAGCCGTGCGGGTTTCTACTGTATATAATGATGTCACTGATGATGCTGTGTACCTTTTTAATGCGCTGCTCATGTACGTTTTCGTCAGGGCGATCTCGAGCAGCAGAGTCCTTTGCTGGCATTGTTATTCTTTACCATTAAACCTTGTTATTCTTGCAAAGCTATCTCTAAGCCTATTTCCCTAGAGGGTTGTCCTTACTCTGGAGTGTGCACATAGAGGGACTTGCCTTCATTGTTTATATGCAGATGTCTGAGGATGTGTACCAAAATAGTGTCACTACTCTAATGCAATAGTTTCTTCCATAGAGTGTCACGGTTTACTCTGTCGAAGGCCATAGAGAGATCAACTGTATTGGGTAATACTGAGGATAGGCCTGGCCTTGTAGAGGATGTAGAAGGAGACCATTTAAAGCTGTCCCTATGTGCTTTTTAAAGCCTGACAGTCAAATATCCCAATTTTCAATCTACAAGGTCCATCTGTTCAGATCTTTTAGTATGAGTGCCAAAATAATCGTACACATTGGCATCAAGTAGGGCTATAGGCCGATAGTTTGATGGTTCATGCCAATGGCCCTCATTACGACCCTGGCGGAAAGTGACTGACCGGACCGCAACAGCGTAAATAGCGTTTCCGCCATTGCACGAAGGAGCAAAGAGCGGTCCATTCCGACCCATCGGGCACGAGCACCACGCCATGGCGGAAGTGCAAAGTCCGCGATGGCGGAAATGACCCCAAAACGGCCCACACCGCCGCCGTACGTCGCCCTAGGTGCAATACCGCCACCCATCACAGCGGACACCGCAGAGTGCGCCTACCGGAAAGTACGGTGACCGGAAATATACGGAAACGGAAGCAAAAACATGGCCCCGGAACGGGAAACATCCCGCCGTACACCTATAAAACCACTAAAACCACACAACCACTAAAAACACTACCCTGAGACACACCCCAACCCGTCATCCACCCTAGCGAAACCAAGAAAAATGGGAAAAGTAGCGAAGAAAGCGTGCGACCGCAAGCGGCAGGTCCACTTCTCCCGTGAGGAACTCACCGTGCTAACAGAGACCCTCCATGAGAATGCTGCCGTCGTCTTCTCCACGCAAATGACCAGGACGGCACTTGCGAACAAGAAGGCCATATGGGCTCTGGTGGCACAGCGGGTAAGCGCGGTGGGGACCGCACCCCGCACCCCACAGCAATGCAGAAAGCGGTGGGACGACCTGCGGATACGCGTCCGCAGCATACTCTCTGCCAACCGCAACATTGCCACAGCCACCGGGGGAGGTCCTGAGTCACCCATCAAGTTGACCCCCTGGGAAGAAATCTGTGCCTCCACCATCGGAATGGAGAGCATTGAGGGAGTCGGAGGGATGGAGAAAGGAGTGCAGACATCAGAAGAATCAGGTAGGTGGGCCAGATAAAACAATGCTAAATCCACAATGTCCAATCATGTGAAGTACCATGTGTCCACATAGTGCAACAGAAACACATGTCCAGGAGAACGTCCACACACATCGCCCTCATAGCGCACTTTAAAACCACAATAAATACATAAATAAATAAAAACCCCTAAAACACCCACCACACGTCCAGCAGGCACACCCTAACTGCAGGCTGCCAAACAACTGCACCCTCACCCCACACACAAATGAAAGCACCTCCAAGGCCCCGACCCAAATCACCCTCATGTACCACCCCAATGCATGTGATACAATGCCATTCCAATACCCACAGACCCAATAATAACCCTCGCCCTCCTTTACTCCACCACAGGGTCCGATCCAAACGACGAGCAACAGAACACCCCTACCAGCACACCTGCAAAGAGGGCCAAGACCAACGGCCAAAGACCCTCCACCTCAGCTGCACGCATCAAGACACGGCAGCAGCACAAATCAGGTGGCAGCACAGAGGAGGGAACATCAACAGGCACCCCAGCAGCCAGCATGCCCACACCACCACCACCACAGGTCCCCCCAACGGATGCCACAGAAGGCACTGGCTCTGGTGGCAGCAGCACCATAGGTGACACCCCATTGATGGCAGCATGCTCCGACACAGAAGACGGGGATGTCGAAGTCAGATCCATCCATGACCTGTCCCAATCCCCCTGTCTGTCCCATCCCGTACAACATGAGAATACCACGCAGGGGCACCCACAAGACGACGACTGGCCATCCCCCCCAAGCCCTGTGGCAAGGCAACATGAGGTCAACAGCCCCTCTGTGACACCCCCGCAAATGGCCATGGCCCAGCAGAGGCAACAGTCCCTCGACCAGTTAATCGGGCAACAGCAGCAACTGGCCACGCTCCTCAAGGACCATGCCGATGAATGTGGGGGCACTAAGGCAGACATAGAAACATCAACTGAGACACTCAGGGCAGAAATGGAGAGAGGTACAGAGACACTAAGGGCACAAATGGAGAGTAGCACCGAGAGCCTGAGAGTCCAAATGGAGAGAAGCACCGAGAGCCTGAGGGGGGAACTGCATGCGACGTCCAAAGACGTATGTGCCGAACTTGCCGCAGTGCGCCGTGTGCTCACGGAGCTCTCACAAACCCTTAGGGACATGCATGGACGTGAGCAGGCAGAGACATCATCCGTTGCAAGTTCCGTCCAGGGCAGCCCCCAACGTAGATCTGGGAGGAACCTGCGCTCCACAGGCAGGGGTGCCCCTGACACCCGCAGAGGGGGCTTGCAATAGCGACAGCCCACTGACAATGAGCATCTTTGGACACTGGTGTTCGGGGGGGAGGTAGGAGGGTGGAGGGGGTGTGTTGGGCTCACTTGGGTGGCGGGTCGATAGTGTGTTCAACATGATATCACATATGCCATAAACAAGTGCATGATCAACCAATGAGATGTGTCGACAATGATCATAATGTACTAGGCCATCCTAGGCGTATAGTGCATATTGTGCATGTACCAGACACACACAGTGCCACGAGTCCCGTGTCCATGTATCAGCCACCAGGCGTGAGTGCTAGAAGCATGCATCAATGAGATGCTGACGAATGTCACGCCCCTCCGGTGCCTCGCAGACTCCTTGAGGTGCTGCCACATCCCCACCCTCATCATGACCATCATCAGGTGCTTGCAGTTCTGCGTCAGGGGGCATGGGCACATTTCTACGTACGCACATGTTGTGGAGCATGACGCATGCCATCACCATCTTTGCAACCTTCTCATGGCGGTACAGGAGTGCCCCGCCAGACCTGCTGAGGCAGCGGAAACGAGTCTTCAGTAGGCCGAATGCCTGTTCAATGACTACACGGGTACGTGAGTGGGCATGGTTGTAGTCCTGCTCTTGCTGGTTCCGTGGGTTCCGGACTGGTGTGAGGAGCCATCTCTTCAGTGGATACCCAGCATCACCTGTATGTGGACGATAAACGTATGATGTGGAATGCCATTGCTACGTACGCACACCCCCACCCCCTTCCTGCCAGGTCATTGCCGCATCACATACCCCGCATCATCATGCATGAAAAGAGACTCACCGAGTAGCCAGGATCTGTTCCCTGCGTGTCGCTCCATGTAGCGTGGTATAGTAGAGTTCCTCAAGACCATGGAATCATGGGTTGATCCAGGGAATCTGGCACAACAATGTGTAATGATCCTGTTGGAGTCACACACCATCTGTACATTCAGGGAATGAAATTGTTTTCGGTTGCGGTACTGGGCCTCCATGGCATGTGGGACGACCAATTCCACATGGGTGCAGTCGATGGCACCAATGCAACCCGGTATGCCGGCAAGTGCATGGAATCCCACTTTTGTGTTGGTAATGTCCTGCTCCGAGCGTGGTAGAGAGATGTAGTCGTCTGCGTGCTTCAGGAGGGCATCGAGCACTTGCAATAGTGTCCGTGAGAACAGTGGCTGAGAAATGCCATGCAACTGTCCGACTGTGTGCTGGTAGGTCCCCGTGGCCAGGAAGTGGAGTACAGACACCACCTTCAGTAGGGGTGGGATGGCGGTTGGGCTGTCTATCATGCTGACAAGGTCAGCCTGTGTCATGTCCACTATTGCGGCTATGGTGTCCCGGTCCAAACGGTAGAGGGTGTGGATCTGCTCATCAGTGAGGTTGAACGGATGTGCTCGGAGGCGTGGGATTGCGGGCTGCCTGCGTGGTGGTAGTGGCTGTGCTGGCGGCCCTTGCGGGCCCTGCCTTGGCCTCCTCCTCCTCCTGCGTCTCCTCCGTGCGGCCGGTTGTAGTTGGTGTTCGTCTTCTTCTTGGAGTTGGAGTACTTGCAGTGCTATCAGGTCCCCCAGGGCCAACATCGCGAGTCCTGCCGGTAGCATTTCGGAGTGGGTGTGGTTGTGGGAGGAGACTGGGTGTGCATTTTATGTGTTTTCAGGCTGTATGGCCTCCACCTGTGGTGATTCATTCCACCTGTGCAAGCTGCTCTCCCCTTTGGGCGAGCACGTCCCGCACACAACGCTGCTATTCGAGGAACGGCATCTTGCTATTGCAATCATGTATTTGTACCCGATGGCCGTGTAACATTTGTTGATATGTACATTCGGCTATGGTCCCATTGTTTCACATACAATCTTTGCAGTCGCGAACAGACTTGTGATGGGTTAGTGGAACGTAGTACTCGAGTAACGGTGGGCCCTCATGCATCACTGTACCGAGTTGCAACGACGGGCGGGGCGTCCCATTAGTGGGTGATGGCAGTTGACATTTTCACACACAGCTGCACTAGATGGATTAATTTGTGATTTCAAACGGCCACAGATGCCTTTTCGACGTGATGTTGCAAATGAGGAATTCGAAGGCCGGCGCTTTCGGTTTTCAGCTAGCGCCGGGGAGATGCCCACAGGTCTGACTGCAGATATAACGTTCTATTGTTCGATGTCCTTGAGACAGAGGCCATGGCGAGGAAGCAATGATTGATATGAATAGTTTGGGATGCGCAATTGTGACGTGGGCGATGAGGCCGGACGTTCCCAAATTCATGTAACTTCACATCACTGAAATTACGGGCTGGGACACTGTGGATTTTGCAGGCTGCATGACGCACAGACTCAATGGAAATTCCGAATGTTTTGTGAGTAAATATTCAGGCGTTTTTATAACAGGATGAGGGAATGATGAATGGATGCATGGGCAGGTGATTTGATACAGGGTTTGCCATGTACAGGGCTTCTTGGAATCTATCCGCCTCCCCTGCGCTATGTGATGCAGGGCTGCCATAGTGGGACCATCGTCTATCTGGCCTTGTTGAGCCCTCCCTGTCTCGACGCGCCTTCAGACACTTGTGTCCATGCACGTTAACATTCCCATCTGATGGAATCTGTTTTGACAGACGCATGCACAGGTACACTCGTTTGGGATGGTGTTTACACCTCGATATAGATAGTTATGAGTCGCAAGTGGTTTTGGGGTGGTGATGATCCTTTGGAGTGGGCTAGCATGCATATGGCTGTGGATTTGGTGTGGTCATTGGAGTGAGTTGTTCGAATGTAGTTCTGATGGCCATTCTGTTCTTTTTCTTTTCTTTTGGTTGACAGGTATCTCCTCCCCTTTTGCCACTGCCATCTGTATGCCACTCCTGCAGATGGCGTTTACTCACGACACCTGCTGCTTCGTGTTCATCAGTGGAGCAGCATTACGATCTTATGGGACGATCGCCAATGGCCCACATGCCCTTACGCAGTACTAGTGGCTCGGAGCAACATTTCGGCCTTTCAGTTGGACTAGTGCCTCCCCATTGGGACGGGCCTGCGGTTCTGTGCGCTTCCATGTTGCCTTTTCGTACGTGAATGTGGCTCTGTGTACCATGATGGAACAGGGCGTCACAAAAGTAGTAGCTGGTCATTCCTTGCGGATGCAGCCCACGATGGTGATATGTGTTTTGTAGTTCATGGACTAATGGCTGTATGAGCTTGGTGATTTGGTTGTGCATTAAATTTCTATTCTGATATGGGACGTGTAGCGTTCTTCTTTGTGAGTGATGTGGCATATTCCTATTTGGGGAGCGATGTGTTGTGAGGAGATCTGCATTGGGTTCCGGTTTCGGAGTATAGTCGCGTGGTACTGTGCTGGGCGCGTTTGCCTACGGAGCCCAGTGAGGTCAGGGATGGGGGCTGCCAATATGACTGTTTGAATGTTGTCATGCTCAGGGGCGGGGGATTGGGTTTTGTGTAACAGACGACGGTCAGCCAGGTGGACTGGTGGAATGTTGTGATTTTCGGAATATTGCTGGTCACAGGTGCCTGTGTTTGCGTGCGTTTCGGGGGGGGGGACTGTGGTCATGTCCATTGGAATGGCTTCTGTATTCGTGCCATCTGTGCCCTGCAGCTCCCATTGGCCCCTCTTGTGGATCTTTTGTTCGTTGGCATGCATGGGTGACTTGTACATTTCACTGGTAGCATTGTGACTACATTGCACCTACGAGGAGTTGTACTTTGTGGGCAGGGAGCGGTGTACAGGCACTCAGTGGGGCCGTTTACGGTTGATTCGCGATGCCGTACTTCTCACCATGGCGGAATGGTGCTTTCCGCCATGCTTGATGGCGTTAGGTACATGTCCGCTAGGGTCGGAATTCGCGTACCCTTGCGCCATGGTGGTATTTACGGATTGGCATGGCGCGCGCGCGTACTTGGTGCAGTTAGCGTTGGCGTTCACTACGGTGTCGCTAATGGCTTCGTACTTTGCGGTGGCGGGTCATAGTCGCACCGAGCGCTATTCGATGGCGGTATTGCATCTCCGCCATCGTTTTCCGATTTCCGCCAGGGTCGTAATGAGGGCCAATCTCTCTATTTATAAATTTGAACTATATGGGTTGGATTTAAAAGTACTTCTGAACCGGTTATAAAGACTAAACACACATAAATTCAGATTACCCTTCAAGGTTGCATTTGATAGTCCATCAGGGCCCGAGGTTCTCAAGAGATTAGCTTTTATAATCAAGTTCAGAATGTCTCTATAATCAACTCTCATTGCCAAGAGGACTTTGCATTGGATTCCAATAAAGACTCTGAAGAGAGAAGTAGAGAGTAGATTTTATAGAAATGGGCCTTCCAGACCATTTCTGACATGACATTAATGTGTTTAAGAGCATGTTTGGTGCAATCATTATTAATCAAAAGCACATTCCTCTGCCTAAGCATTTGAAATGTGTGTTCAGCATCCCTCTGAAGTAACGTGGCTCTATAAGATTGAATCCAATAGTTATAGCCCTGCCTTCGTTTTTTTAAACAAAGGTTTTTAGAGACAGATCTATCCCTCCATGTCATAAAGAGCAACAAAGATTCCTTTTTTAACTGAACTACTTCATCAAAGAAGTGGGAGGCGATGATTTCTTTTTAAACAGTTGCGTACCAGTGGTTTTAATCATGCAACCCATCATTCTAATGAGTGGATCGGCATTGTGATTCAGATCTAGCCGGGCACTTTGGTAGTAAACCGATTCCAGACTCATACTCATATTGGCATTTTTTATCACCCTAGCTCTCCAGATCCGTCTGTTCGCTCTGGCATTAGTGCGTATGGGCACGGACAATGTTCTATATATTCAGTGGTCGAAATGTAGGAAAAGAAGTAGTGGAACTATGTTTATAGGAGCTGTAAAAGGCCACTTAAAAAAGTAGAGGAGCACCGCTCCCGCTCACTTGGACCACTGTCTATATTGTTTTTGTTTTGGAATGTTTGGGTGTAAAGTTAAATGCAGAGCTACATTATCACTAGCCCAAATATCTATAATATTTGAATGAATACAGCAGCCAGCAATCTGTTTGTTAGAAAAGATGTAATGCAGAGTTCATTCTGATCCTCCCCTGCGCCATGTGAGTCAGACAGGGATATCATTAGGAATGTTACCATTAACTGTGAAGACACCCCACATATTCATAGGGACATAATCAAGCAACCTTGCCTAATAGGATCAGTGGTATCCTTGAGGAGGGGCATAACCGGGCATTTGGCCTCATTACGACCCTGGCGCTAAGTGAAAAACGATGGCGGTAAATGGTTACCGCCATCGTTTTCCGCCAGGTCCGATCATGACTCGTGACCGTAAACTACGATGCCAATAGCGGCATCGTAGTTAACGCTGCCGCTAACTGCGCCAAGGGTGCGCGCACGCGACCGCCCACACCGTACTTAGCGCCATGGCGGAAAGGTACGCGAATGCCGACCCAAGCGGACATGCACCTAACGCCATCACCGAGGCCGCAAAGTACCTTACCGCCATGGTGCAAATAACGCCATCGCGAACCAACCGTAAAGGGCCATGTCAAGTGAATGCAGCTGCCACAGGTGCACAGAAACAGCACAGGTGAAGGCAATACAGACTCAGGGGAGTACAAAAAGAGCACACCCCACCCCTACCCACACCCAGTCACACTCCACAATGATGCCAATACGACTAGCAATGTTGGGGCTGGAGGACCTGATAGCAATGCATGTGCTACTACAACAGCAACAACAACAACAGGCAGCACAGAGGAGACGCAGGAGGAGAAGGAGGGCAAGGCAGGCCCAGCAAGCCCCACCAGCACAGCCAGTGGCACCACGCAGGCAGCCCCCAATCCCACGCATCAGAGCCAATCCAAACAACCTCACTGCTGAGCAGATCCACACCCTGTACCGTCTGGAGCGGGACACCATCACCGCCATCGTAGACATGACACACAACGACATCGTCAGCATGATAGAAAGTCCAACCGCCATCCCCCCCCTACTGAAGGTAGTGGCTGTACTCCACTTCCTGGCCACAGGCACCTACCAGCACACAGTGGGGCACCTGCATGGCATTTCACAACCATTATTCTCACGAACACTCATCCAAGTGCTCGATGCCCTCCTCAAGCACACAGACGACCACATCTCATTACCAGGGACTGCCCAGGAGATTGCAAACACCAAAGTGGGTTTCCATGCACTAGCCAGCATACCCGGTTGCATTGGTGCCATCGACTGCACCCATGTGGAATTGGTGGTTCCACGTGCCATGGAGGTACCGTACCGCAACCGGAAACAATTCCACTCAATCAACGTGCAAATGGTCTGTGACTCCAACAAGATCATCACACATTGTTGTGCCCGATTCCCCGGATCAACCCATGATTCAATGGTCCTGAGGAACTCCACAATACCACGCTACATGGAGCGACATGCAGGCCCAAGATCCTGGCTACTTGGTGAGTGCAATGTCATGGAAGTGGGCATGGGAATGACGTACCAATGCATACTCCACCTGGCAGAAAGGGGGGGGGGATGATGCATACTCCACCTGGCAGAAAGGGGGGGGGGATGATGCATACTCCACCTGGCTGTGAGTAACACAGAGAACGGAGACAGAGGAAGGGCACCCACAATGCACACAACCCCTCTGCATACATAGGGTGATGGCATGCAAAACAGGCCATGGCAGCAATGAGCATATACTGGTTGCATTGTGTGAATCAATTAGTGCATGTAGAAGTGAGCCAAGGTAACAGTCCCATGCCAGCCATGGTGGAACATCATGTTCCTGATCAGACAACATGACTGACACATACATTCTCGCCTACATACAGGTGATGCAGCCTATCCCCTGAAGAGGTGGCTCCTCACACCAGTCCGGAACCCGCAGAACCAGCACGAGGAGGACTTCAACCGTGCACATACACGTACTCGTGTGGTCATAGAGCAGACATTCGGCCTCCTGAAGGCACGGTTCCGAAGCCTCAGCAGGTCTGGTGGGGCACTCCTGTATGGCCATGAGAAGGTGGCAAATATCGTCATGGCATGTGTCATGCTGCACAATATGTGCGTCAGACGGAATGTGCCCCTGCCCCCTGACGCAGAACTGCAACCACCTGACGATGAGGATGAGGAGGGTGCAGATGGTGCGCCACCACATGGAGGAGGCGATGCACAGGAGGGGCGTGCCATGCGCCAAAGTATCATTGACCACTGCTTCTAGCACACACGGCTGGTGTTTATCGCATGGAGACTGCACTTGGGGCACTGTGTGTCTCTGGGAAATGCACACTGTGGACTGTACACCAATAAAGCACACATACGCAATGAAAATGTCCACACATTTCTTTTTTTGAAAGAAAAAAGTGTATTGGAACAATGAACTGTCGTGTCACACCCCCACCCACCTCCCCCCTGCACACCCCAACACACCCCCTCCCACCTCCCCCCTGCACACCCCAACACACCCCCTCCCACCTCCCCCCTGCACACCCCAACACACCCCCTCCCACCTCCCCCCTGCACACCCCAACACACCCCCTCCCACCTCCCCCCTGCACACCCCAACACACCCCCTCCCACCTCCCCCCTGCACACCCCAACACACCCCATGTAGGTGTCAACAGATGCCTGTGACAGTGTCCACCGGCCGTCACAAGCCCCCTCTCCCGGCCCCCGGGGCACCCCTGGCTGTGGAGCGCAGGTTGCGTCCGGACCGTCGCACGGGGCTGCTCTGCGCAGAACTGGCAGTGGAGGATGTCCCTGGCTGCCCCTGTGCATGCAGCTCCTGTACTGTGTGGTTGAGGTCAGTGACCGCACGACGCAAGCCCGCAAGTTCGGCACAGATGTCCCTGGACATGGCCTGCATGGCATCTCTCAGGGTGGCAGTGCTCTGCGCCACTTCGGCCCTTAGGGTCTCCGTGGCCTGTTCAATGCTGAACCTAGCCCCCACACATTCTGCGGCATGCTCATCCAGCATTGCGGACAGCTGATGCTGCCGTTGAGTGATGTCCTCGAGGGACTGCTGGCCGTGCTGGCCCATGGCCAGTGCAGGTGGAGTGATGGAGGGGCTGCTCCCCTCCTGTGGAGTGTGGACAGGGCATGGGGTGGAAGGCCACTCCTCTGCCTCAGTGTGCCCCTGTGTGTCACCCTCATGGGGGCTGGCGTCTGAGAAACAGGGGGAATGTAGTCGGTCAGTGGGGCTTCTGACCTCCTGCTCCATGTCCGAGTCAGAACATGCAGCTGTTGCAGCTGTCTCCCCGATGTTGCTGCTGGCCGCTGACCCCCTGCCTTCCGTGGCAGGCAATGTCGGTGGAGGTGGAGCAGCTGCTGCTGGCCTGCTGCCAAGAGGGGTGCTTGCCGGTGGGACCTCCGGTATGCCTGCAGTGGGACCTGCTTGTCGTGGGGTCTGCCTCACTGCAGCTGAGGTTGAGGGTGCAGGGACGTTGTTGTTGGACTTCGCTCTCTTCGGCGCAGGGGTGTCCTGGTCCTCTGGGTGTGATTCTGTGCCTGTGGTGGAGCAAAGGTGGGAGGGCGTTATTGATGGGTCTACGGACTTTGGAATGACAATGGTTGACATTATTTTGGCCAGTGGATGAGGCAGATTTCAGGCAGTGCCATGCAGGTTGTCTCCTTTTAGTGTGGTATGTGGATGCAGGTATGCGGGTGCCAGCAGTGTATGCAGGGTGGTGCTCGCAAGTGGCTATGGGCAGTATTGATTTGTGTTGCATTTACACTCTAGGGCAACCATGTGCTACACATGATTGGACTGCTGTGACTGTGGCATGTCTTGTATGAGGCACCTACCTTCATCGCCTGATGTCGGGGCTCCCCTTTCCATCCCTCCAACGCCTTCGATGGATTCCATGCCGATGGTGGTAGCACAGATCTCCTCCCACGGTTGCAGTTTCAGGGGGGATTCCGACCCTCCACCGGTTCCCTGTGCAAGGTTGCGGTTTGCTGAGATGACCGCTCTGACCCGTATGCGCAGGTCATCCCAGCGCTTCCGGCACTGCTGTGGGGTGCGGGGTACGGTCCCCACCGCGCTGACGCGCTCAGCCACCAGGGCCCAGATGGCCTTCTTCTTCCCGATTGCTGTCCTGGTCATTTCAGGGGAGAACACAACACCTGCGTTGTCCTGCAGGGTCTCCGCAAGCATGCAGAGTTCCTCCCGGCTGAATCGCTCCTGGCGCTGGCGGTCACATGCCTTTTTGACGCATTTTGGCATTTTCAGGAACTTGGGTGGGTGGGTGTTTGGTTTGGACAGGTGTCAGGGTTGGGTCTGGTGTTGTTTGGTAGAATGGCAATGGATTGTGTTTTTAAAGATGGCCGACGGGCTGCTTCCCGTTCCGGCACGATGACGCTATTTCCGGTTTGGCCTTTTACGGCCGCCGCTAATTACGGTGGCAGCAAATTACGGTGGCCGCTACTTACGCTGGCCGCTACTTACGCTGGCGGAAGGGCACCTTGCTCGCTTAACGATGCCGGTAGGGGCCTTTTACGCCATGGCGTTAATTGCATTACCGCCATGGCGTAATGCTCGTGCGCGATGGGTCGTAATGTGGCGCTCTTTACGCCATCGTCCCACGGCGTAAACGCTCATTACGCCATGGCGGTAATGATGGGCGATTAGCGCCAGGGTCGTAATGAGGCCCATTGTGAGGAATCCAGACAATGGCCCTCATTACAACACGCTATTAGCACCATGGTTGGTGCCGGTGTTGTAACGAGTCCGCCATGGTGAAATGGGGAAATACCGCCCCATTCCAAGGTTGGCGGGGCGGTATTTCCCCATTTCACCATGGCCCTTCCCCATTCCCATTTTTGGCCCAAAGGGATCAATGGGAATGGGGAAGGTGGCAATTACGGTACCGCAAATTGCGGTACCATAATTGCCTGTGAGGTCCCTTTGCGGGTCCCTACTTTAACGTCTGGTCCAGACCAGCTGTGCAGGTCAGGTCCCGCAAAGGGACCTCGTAGTAAGGCGCTAAGTGGTTAACGGCGCTGCAGCCTTTTACGGCACCGTTAACCACTTAGCGCCTGGGTTGTAATGAGGCCCAATGTGCATTAAATATCTCATGCCAAAATTATAGAGCCCTTAACCTCCATGGACCGTTTTCCCAGACCATTCAGCAGATTGTTAGTAAAGTTAGATTGAGATGCTCTTGAGGGGTTCCAATACACATTAAACAATAAACATCCAAGTTGTGATGAATCTGCCAATGATTTGCAGGTAGGTTTAATCAACAAATATTCAGCTAAATCTATTTGCCATTGTGCAAATTCAGTGTTAAAAATTGATCTTATCCCTATAAGAATCCCTCCAAAGGGGCCACCCTTGTGACCTTGTTCATCAGCAATATGAAATGAGTTAAATCTGTCTAAAAGTGATTTATCAATTAACCACATTCTTTTTGTAAAAAGAAAATATCATTCAGCAAATGAATGAAATCTATCTGATCAATGTCCATGGAGGCAAGAGTCTTCAAATGAGGAATTTCTTGAAAAAGCTGCAAGCCATTGTGTCTGTTTAAAACAATGCCCTTCCCAGATTTAAACAGACGTTCTCTAGTCAACACTATAATGTGGCATGTCCCTTTTGTCCCTTTTCAAATGGGAAGGAACTTTGAATCCACAAGGTTTGAACACTCAATCAGGAGTTTTCTTCAAGTGTCTGAAAAAGAGGCATAGAGACAGAACCGACTCTGACGGCCTCAGTTATGTTAACTTCTTGGGGTATGTTATCAGCCAATTATTGAGGATCGTCATCACTATATGTGAAGATGTTGTGCATTATTGTACCCCTGGAAGGTGGCAGTGGAGGGGCCAAAGTTCTAGGCATATAGAGGGTGGACAGACATATACTTTATCCGTATTAGAAGAAACCGGTTTAGCTTGCAGTCTCAACGGAGCAGTAGAGGATATCACATTGATTTCATGTTGGTGTTGATGTATTTCCATAAGGCTGTTCTTTAATTTTTTCAAACTTGTTCTGGCACCTGTATGTGTATATGATATATATTTGATGTGCTTGGTCTTCTTAGTCCCATTGTTTTGTGGTCCATTTATGCTGATTAGATTGCTGTTTATTTTCTGTAGAGTCAGTGAAAGAACTTTCCAAGAATCCAGAATCAGGGATATCTACCACAGAAGAAGAGTCAAGTAGAATTCGATCAGTAGTAGATGGTGAAACAAGTAGATTCCGAGGCACCTGAGGATGGTTAACCTGTAAATCTGTCTTATGATTTTATTTTATTTGAGGAATTTATAAACACGCACAAGGATAATCTGAATCGTATAGAGGCGCAGGTGTTGTATGAAATAGAGAACAGAGCAAAGAAACAGTTGAAAGGGCCAATAGGCACAAAAAACCAGGAAAACCTCTAACAGCCCTTTATTTAAAAAGAAAGGTTTAATGGGCTTTTTGAAACTTGTAGAAAGATTCCCGGGCTCTAATTTCTCGGGGAATGCTATTCCACAAATTGGGGCCTTGTAACACAGCAGGATCAAGGAATTTCCAACAACAATTGATCCCCAACAGCATGGTTGGTTGAAACCGGCTAAGTTTGTCCATTAAATATAATGGGGCGGAGCCCTTCAAAGTCTTAAATATCAAACAGGCCACCTTAAACTTGTTTATATTATCCACGGTGTGGATAATACCTGTTTATAGGTGTGTTATAAATGCCATATCATATCACTGCCAGCCAGTGAAGGGTCTGGCAGGCATCCAAAACATGAGCAGATCTGCTTAGTCCACAGACCAGTCTAATGGCTGCGTTCTGTGTCCTTTTGCAATCTCTGACGCTGATCACCGGAATTCCAGCAAAAATGCTGTTGCAGTATTCCAGCTGTGAATTTATTAGGGAGCCCACGGCAACAGCATAATAATTGTTTGGGATAAATGGCAGAACCTGTCGTAGCAGACGCAGAGAATAAAAGACTGTCAGGACCTTGGCACTAACCTGATGTTCGCTGCCAAGGTTGTCCTGCCATATACAACAAGATTTTCAATTTTAGAGGCGAATTTAAGTTCAGCCCCCAAGAAGTGGGTTTTGAAGATGTTTCTCTACGGCAAGAAGATGTTTTGGCCCAAACAGGGCAACCTCAGTCTTGGCCGGATTGAGCTGCAACTGATTGTCTGACACCCAAAGGCTGACTTCATCAAAACACTGGTTGATCCTAAGGAATGTTTCATCACATTCCCTATTCTGATGAACACCGGGGAGTCATCTGCATAAGAATGAAAATTAATCTGATGCTTCCTCAGAATGTTCATCAACGCCTGCAAATAAAGATTGAAAAGGAGGGGTTGACATGGAAGGTCCCTGTGGAACTCCACAGCCCAAATGAACAGGGTCTCAGGGAAACCCCCCCATTTTTACCTGATGGCATCGGCCTGAGAGAAATGAGCCAAACCAATTCATGGCATGTTCAGAGACATTACCAATTTCTCTCAGGTGACCAAGCAATATCGAATTGTTGACTTTGTAAAAGGCTGCAGAGAGATCCAACATTACCAATAATTATAGATCTCCTCTATACGTGGCATCCACAAGGTCATCCTGCACTGCCAGTAGAACTGTTTCAGTCCCAAACTTGGGTCTAAAACCAGACTGAAAAGGGTCCAGCAGGGACTACATATCCTTGCAGTTGACTGTTGACCTATTTCTCAAGCAGCTTACTAGGCCATGGAAGACCTGCAATGGGTAAGTAATTCTGCAGCAGCGATGAGTCTAAATTGAACTTTTTCAATAGGGGCATGACAATAGCTTTCCTAGGGTCCAGAGGCACAATGGCCTGCTCAAAAGATTTAATTTTTAAAGTCTGTCTTGAATGGAGTGATCTCTAATGCCAGATGCCTCACTGTGCATGCTGGCATTTGGGAATACGAGATACTTTGTTGGATTGAGCAAAGCAATTAAAGAGTGTACTTCGTCCTCCAATGCAGGGCTAAAGTCAAAGGGCACTATACATTGGGAGTCCACCGATTGCACTCAGGAAGTATGCCCAATCTGATTCAAACCTATATTAGGGGAGGATTGGAGGATCAGCAAAATATTACCCTGAATTGTTTCTTTAAAAATGTATTAAATAGATTAGCCTGCCTTAACAGCGGATGCTCTACAAACTGCCTGCTTAGACTTCTTCAATGCATCTTTAGCCCTAATATTTCTATCCACAGTATACTCCAAAGGCGTAATCCTGGCAATCACATCCAAGCGATTAGTTAGTGCATAGATATATCCTTCCAGGAATTTGACCTTTGAATTAATTAAGTTAAGAACAGCCTTTTTGTCTTAAAACTCACAATTCATATATTCATATAATTTAACTAAAGAGTTTAATTTAATAAAAAATTCAAAGCAAAAACAGCGGACCGATTCGAACAACCGTGAAGAGATCAACGTGTCTGTGAAGAATAGTTAGAAAAGGCTGATGGGTCACATCCCTTGGAGGTATCCCTGCTATGCGATTTCACTGAAGAGGGATTCTGATCAAACTGCGGTAATTGTGCTCCAGGAGTTTTCTTATGCAATGCCGTAGGCTCCTCCATCATTTTATGTGAATTAGTGTCACTTGATGTAGGCGGGGAATCTGAATAACTAATGGGCTTGAAAGCCAAAGGAGCCTCTGAAGTCGCAATGGTAAATACATTATACCAGATTCTTTCACAGCCATCAGAATGAAATTGTTATTTTCCTGTGGCGCATTATAATAGCCCCTGGGATATTTTGACCTGGAATATAGGCTGTAGAGTTATCAGGATGGGTGATCTTCCCATCTTCCTTATGTACAATCCGTTCTGGATCTTTGTTAAGGTCAAGGTCCATTCAATGTAGCATTGACTTACTCCAAAGAGCATACATTCAAAACACAATACATTCTTTCTACACGACCTGTGTCACTGTTTTCAGTCGATAACAAATATGCCTTAGAGACACAGAGTTCCAAGTCTGACCATGGGGTTGGGAATCTACTGGGCATCCCGCAGCGTTTGCCTCCCTTAGACTGTAGAAGGCTGCACTCGGTGTACTCCATGCGGTACACTGCCCCATGAGCTCATTAAGTAGGCAAAAGTAGCTGGTGTAACAGCATCACTGGTCCAGCACAGAAATAGAGCCCAAGGGTAAGGGTGCATGCAGAACACTGCACTCTGCGGTGCAATGCTAGAGGTTACGATTAGTTCTAAACCATCCAGCCATCACCTCTTTTGTTTTGCTATAGTCCCCACGAGTAGGATGGGTAGGCCCAGACATGGGTTCTGTGCCTGATAGGCATAGAGACACAAGCTACTTCTCACTGATGAGGCCCAACAAGGCAGAAACATGTTTGGGGATGCTTGTGGTCTCGTGCAGAAGGGATGTGACCAAGCAGTTCGGGCTGGACTGTCTGTCCCTTTTGAGGTGGGACCAAGCCTGAATTGCATATGGTCTTTGCCCTTTTGTAATGGCTTATCAGGCGAAGAACGAAGGTCTGGAGGGTGCCCAGAGCAATGCCAGTGGTTAAGATTCATTCTAAACCTTCTAGCCATCACCTCTTTTGTTTTGCCATACTCTCCGGTGCACTCTGCATGGTGCTGCGCACCCACGCTTTCATCATGTAGACTGGAGTAACTGATGTAACAGCGTCACTGGTCCAGCACAGAACAGGAGCCCTACGATAAGGCTTTCTGCAGAAGACTGCACTTTGCACTCTACTTCAGTTACATTTAATAGTGTCCATGGAGGACTTAATTGTGAGTACATTGTCTTACTCGAACTTACTATATTATTTTCTATGATTAATATTTACATAATTGTTTGGCATTTCATGCATTTGTGTGCCCTCGTTTTGCAGCAGATTTGCAGAATAGTGGATCATGACGTGCCTGTGTGTCTGTCAAATAGACCATTGCATTACATTGCTACCGACACAAACGTGTGGCATTTTAAATTGAAAATGTTCAGGCAAAAATTAAACCCTTGCTTTTTGTCTATCAACAATCTTCGTACTAAAATTCGGTGAGTTTGCTTTAAAAGGGTTTAGATGACGCCAGGTGAAAAGAAACAACACAATGACTGTACTAGTTTAATTATGCTGGCATCAGCCATGTGCAGCGCAGTGCCCTCCACTCTACATGCCCTATCTAGCCCTTTAATAGATTACTTTTGCAGGAATGGTTCATTGCAGGGAGAGAGGTCCCTGTGAGTCACATGATGCCACTCTATTCCGGTGCCAACAGGAGAGGGCTGGCCGTGGAGAGGAGACCACATAAATCAACCTCAGTGAAATTCGAAGGTACTGCTCGGGAGAATGTTAATAAAGGTGAGGCAACATCTAAGCCTTCCTATTGATCAATCGAGGGGATGATACTATAAATCAAAAAGCATGCCAGGAAGGAGATGTGGGCAAGAATAGATGTGTTCTTGGAGAACAAGCTGCAGGAGGCTCCTTTGGGCTTCTGCCATGTGGCAGTGCTTTCAAGGGCACCAGGGAAATCAGAGATACCGCCATACTTGCTACAATGTCTTACAGATACAAGTTTGTGTTTTGTTATTCTGTAGCTATGAAGGAACCAGGTGTGCTATTGCGACGGGAAATATTCCCGATCCAGCAACAGGATATAACTGCAGGAGATGTCATGTTAATGTATACGTGTTTGCCCTTATTTATTTTCTGTTTTTGTGATGCCCTATATGCAATCACAATGGCTGCTTGAGTGTGCACGCTCATTTGTTAGGGTAAGGACATCATTTCTGCATAAGGAGTGAGAAACTGGGAGGAGCACAGAATGTATATTTTTCACTCTAGCCTCTGCAGTTGATCGACATAGGAATCGTTTTCGGTGTTCAACAGAACTGTACGCAATATGTTGTGGGAGCGAGATTAAAAGGGAAGAGCCTTGATAGTGGAGGTTTTTTCCACATAAATGTTTGTACCTGTACTAATGGTTAACCAGCGAATGTTGTGTGTCAGATCTTATTGCAGGAACAACTTAAGGAGACTTGGGACTGTCAAAGGCTTTGTGAACCCGACAGAGAGTCCTGAACACAGTATTTTGCGGATAGGAAGCCGGTGTGAGACTTCAGCGCTACAAAGAGGTGTTTGTTTCCACCTCGCAGCAAAAATGAATCAATTTGCATGATTTTGGGCCATTTGATGCTTGTGCAAAGACTACGGTACCTGTCATTCCTAGTTGTAATGTTGGTGCACTCTTTTCCCCAAGCAAGACACGTTGTTTAGTCAAGTGACTGCTTCTTGAATTATTTAATTTCTGCCCTTGCTGAATTATTTTTATATATTTTTATGTATATTATATATATATATTACACAGCCACAGTAGTGGCTGTGTAGTTATGGTTAAGTTGGTAATACCATAGGAAGAGCATGTTTTGGGCGGCTTATAACTTCGCTCCCCCTGGTCGAATCCTCACCAAACTTTGCAAAAAAAGTATATGGCCCACTCTGAATTTTGCAAAGTTTGGTGAGGTTTGGTCCAGCGGGGGCAAAATTATAGGGGGGGGTCCCAAAATATCTTTTTTCCCATATACTGAATGGGGAAAAAAACTTTGCGCATGCCTACAGCCCAAACCGCTGGACGATTGTCACCAAATTTGTGGCAGGAGCAGCGACTTGGTCCTGAAAGCATGCTTTTGTAAATTTGGTGACAATCCATCCAGTAGTTTATTTTAAAACGACTAAAAAGTAGGTCACAAAAAATGTGTGATATCTGTGTCCGCTCCGCAGACACACTTCCATGTTCGCTTTGCGGACAGGACACCGATTGGCTAATCAGCTTGCGTCATGTCCGCGGACATGCAACATGTCGCTGATTGGCTGGGATGAAGCGTGAGGTGCATCGCATTGTTTCGATGCGCCTGCCATCTTAGATCCGCAGACAGCACAGCGACGAACGGAGGAGAAATACAAGTTTGGCATTGTGTTGGTGTGTAAGAGTGCTTGGGGACGGTGGGGGAGTAAGAGATGGGTCAAATGCTGTGTTTGTTTAGGTGGCAGTCACCCCTGATGTGTTTGTCATGTCCACGGTCACCGCGGCTGTCCGGGGACATAAAAAATGCATTGCGGTGGCCCATATAGCACAGTTACATTGGTTGATTCTATGGGTGTGTTATGCTGCGGTTGTTGTGGCCAGGGTCTAGAGTCTTGGGTGCATGGCCCTGGCCACAACCACCGCAGCATATCACACCCATAGATCACACCTATAGAATCGAATATCTATCAAATATTTGCAAATCTACAGTTTGGGTACTGTTTGATTTGTATAGTTTGTATGTGAAGTTTTGGCTACGTCATGTCATTAAGATTGTAGAGTTTGGTAACAAACACTGCAGTATAACATATCCATGGAAGTAAACATTTTGTATTGTGGTGTGTGGTTAGATGTTTGCTTCAATGGTTTAGTTATGGAGCAGTATTTATGAGTTGTATTTATTATAATATACTTACTGTTTGATTTTTTGTGATTGGATATATTTTTTTCCTGACGTGGGTAACTGGGGTAGATATATTCTTTGTCAATTTCTGTGATAACAGAAAAGATCATGTTAGTGTAGGTAGTTTGAAAGACTTATTACATTGCATAATAGACATTTCTGCTTTATTTCAACCCTCATATTTAGTAGTTTACAAACCAGTGTTCTGTGCAATTTGCTCAGTTTCTGTGTTTGTTGCTTAAATCATTGGCTCTGTGGGCAAAAAAATACATGTTAGATTAAAAAAAACTTTTTTGTTATGGTACAGTACATTTGTTTGTTTGTTTTCAGTGTTTACTTGTTGTTTCTGGCTAATGTTCTGTTGGCTTCTTGCAGATTGTTAGATACCTGTTGTCGAATTGTAACTGGTTATATTTTTTTATTTATATTCTTAAATTGCTAAGCTATCTGTTGGGTTGTTGCAGATTCTTGGAGCAGTTAGATACATGTTGGCATATTGTAGATATTTATAGTTTTCTAATTGAAGTTTTATTAATGTTTATGCACAGATTAGTTGTTGGTGCTATTGATTTATTTGTTTGGTTGTTGCAAAATCTTGGGGCAGTTAGATACCTGTTGGCATATTCTGTTTATTTCTTCTTATAATTTAGTGGAATTGATTTATCTGTTTGGTTGTTGCAGAATCTTGGGGCAGTTAGATACCTGTTGGCATATTCTAACTGTTTATAGTTTTATTAATGTTTATGCACAGATTAGTTATAAAATGTTGGTTTTAAGAATATTAAATAAGCGTTTATAAGATTTGCTGGTAATCTTTGCTTTAGAGTAATGGTACTATCATTACTTTCAAAACATCCACAATTCTTTTTTATATATGCAGTGTAGTGACCTGCATTGGTTGCGACTCCTGCATGGTAGATTATACCTATTGTTGTGAAGGTTTTCTTACCATGTGATACTTGACCATGTGTGAATCCAGTCAGCTTCCAGTTGTTTTTGGTACCATCTGCATTGTAATGTGAAAGCATTGGTATTACGTATTTAATATTTGTTTGTATTTGTAAGATGGAGCGATTATCTGAATTGCAGGTAGTACATAATCGTTTTTGGTTTGCATTTTGTAAAAGTTGCCGAAATGGAATGGAGTCACAGTTAGGTATGGATACATACACAAAGTGTTTATTAGGGACTTCTTCCTGTGCCACATGGTTGCAGAGAGTGCATGCATGTTTCCACATATATGAAATCTGAAAGATTTAATTTATAGTTTTTTTTTGTTTTCCAGTACTTCTAGTAAGTACATTAGAAATACTTGTGGATCTACTTGTGAGTTTATAGTGAATTTGACAATTCCATCACAGTAGTCCAATTCTTGTCTTTTTCTATGAACACTGTAAGTGTTGTCAGGATTGTTGGTTGCATTTCTATAAAGGACTAACATTTGCAAACACAATTGGTATGTACTTTGTAAGTAAATGTTCTCAATAATTGGTGGTAATTGGAATAGGACATTTATTGCTACATTTGGGTAGCAATTTACAGCAGTTATATTTGAAACTTTGAATGGACCTGACAGTTCTGTGTCAACGTCATTTGTTCGGAGTGTGTGTTGCTTCTTTGAAGAAGTAGTTGAGTTACTTTGACCAGTAGATTCTAATCTCGTTGTGGTACTTGATGAAGTATTAGTTTCTTTTTTTTTCTTTCGAAGAATTGTAGTGATATCCTGTATCATTTCAGTTTGAAGTAGTATTCTTTTACAATGTTTTGCTTTTTGTGGAACGGGATAGGTTTTTAGATGGGGGTGTGGAGTGAACGCAGCCTATTGTATTCTAGAATGCAAGGTATATCAGCATTTACTTTACTTGCATCAAAGTTGATTAGAAATAGCCCGTCAAATGTATGTAAGCGTGATAGTGCTACATAGCGCATGCCTTCTTTAAAGACTGTGCTACCAATATCTATTAATGCTTTATCTAGCGCAAGACCTTGTGATTTGTGAAGATAACTGCGTATGCTAGAGTTAGTGAAAATTGTTCTCTGCATACATACATGTCTTTGAAAAGAAGGAAGCGGGCTGTTGATCGTCCTATCCTTTTAACTTCTGATAGTTTGTCAAAGAGAATATTGACAAATTGAATGTTGTTGTCATGTGGGTTTGTTTTAAAGCCAACAACTGTAGCAAGTACTCCATTAACTAGTCATTGCTCCACATCAAGGTTACATTTAAGCATTACTCTACAGTTTAAAGATCATTTTAATATTTTCTCAAAACTAGCTGTGTTGGAGAAGTTTTCCAGGGTATTTAGTCTTGTTGTGGCTTGTTGACAAATGGGTAGTGTCATACTATGTACGTCCCGTTTATCTGTGGAGAAAATTTCAATTATTGGTTGCATTTCTTTTTTCAACAATGTTTCATTGAATTTCGAAACAGCTTGCAAGAGTTGGCATCAAGGAAATACAATTGACATTTTTGTGTGCTAATTGTTTCATTACATCAGTAGCACATGAGTTATGGCCATAGAGTGCATGGATGTGCCTGGTTTTTAATATTGCTTGTGCTTCTTGAGATAGAACACCAACTCTAATACTTTTTAAAATGTTGGCGTATGTGAGGTCTGTAAACTGGCACATGTTTTCTGTTAATTCTCTGTATTGGAAAAATTGCCAAAGTTGACATTTCCTATGCAGCCAAGGGTTTTATGGCACAGTTTGTGCCCTACGTTTTTAAAAATAGGTTTAGCTTTCACTGATGTCAATTGAAGATCTATGAAAACAATAATATGTTTTCCTCCAAAGAGCTGTTCGTAGTCTGTTTTGAGGACCTCTTTTAATCTGAGGTGAATCAAAGCCAACATTAGGTTGGAGACCATGCTCACCTCATCTATTAGTAGCATTTTCATTTGTTTGAAAACTCTGTGTAGTTCCATTGCAGCTTCTGTGGAAAGTTTGTAATAGTCTAATTTGTTTTGGTGTTCTACTGGAAGGAGTAGTAATCGGTGTAAAGTCACACCACCTATGTTGTAGGCAGCTAAACCTTTGGGGGCAGTTACAACAGCTGACAGTTTGTTGTTTGTCTATTGTTGAAAGAACTTGCTGATGATTTTGATTAACAATGTTTTGCCTGAACCAGTTTCACCACTCACGTATAGCAGTATAGGTTTGCAGTTTTGGCAGGTACAATTTTTATTTTCATGTTCTACACCATGTTCAAATTGTTTTGTTATTTCTTGGAAAATGCTACGCTGCTCATCGTTCAGTTGTGATTTAAGTACAGAGAAGTTTTCTGTAGCTTGTTCATACTGACCCATGGGGGGTAATTCATAGAATTCAGCGCACAAGTGGCGCACGCGGCTGGCGCACAGTGTGCGCGTGCGAATCCCTGCGCCAGCCTCGTGCGCTAAAATCCATTTCCGCGCACAGCGTATTCATGGATTCCAGCCACCAAAACCAGCCGTGGCGCACAGTGGCGCAGCGACCCTGCAGCAGCGCCAGTTACGCCCCCAAGAACGCCTCTCATGCAGGGAAAAGCCATCAATATACCCAATCCAGCGCAAAGGGCTGCGCTAACCCAGTACCAGCACGGCAAGCGGGCTACGTGTATCACTGAGGTGCGCGGGAAGTACCTCACGCGATTGGCCCCGTGCGAGCAGGGTACGCGTATCTCAGGGGTGCGCAGGAAGTGCCACACGTGATTTCAGCAGGGTACGTGTATTTCAGGGGTGCGCGGGAATTTCCACACGCGATTGGGGGTACGCGTATCTCAGGGGTGCGCAGGAAGTGCCACACGCGATTTCAGCAGGGTACGTGTATTTCAGGGGTGCGCGGGAATTTCCACACGCGATTGGGGGTACGCGTATCTCAGGGGTGCGCAGGAAGTGCCACACGCGATTTCAGCAGGGTATGTGTATTTCAGGGGTGCGCGGGAATTTCCACACGCAATTGGGGGTACGCGTATCTCAGGGGAGCGCGGGAAGTGCCACACGCGATTTCCGCAGGGTACGCGTATCTCAGGGGTGCGCAGGAATTTCCACACGCGATTGGGCCCGTGCGAGCAGGGTACGCGTATCTCAGGGGTGCGCAGGAAGTGCCACACGCGATTTCAGCAGGGTACGTGTATTCCAGGGGTGCGTGGGAAGTTCCACACGCGATTCCATCAGGGTACGTGTATTACAGGGGTGCGCGGGGAGCACCACACGTGAATTGCACGTGTGGGTTCTCCCAGGTGTTCCCTCTACACCCTCCACGGCCCCTGCAGGTGGCTCACACCACAGGGGCCTACCCTGCACATGTCCTGCAGGCACACCATCCACCATGGCCATGACCCCCAGCCAACCCACATGTCAACATGCACTACTGCCCACCAACGCATGTCCCCCTGCACCCCCAGTCACCAGGGGCACCCTCAACCAGGCCCCACCCATGTCTCCCAGCACCCCCACCCTCCAGCAGTGCAGGGGCACCCACCACCAGGCCCCCACCCATGTCTCCAACCACCCCCACCCCCCAGCCACCAGGGGCACCCACCACCAGGCCCCCACCCATGTCTCACACCACCCCCACCCCCCAGCCACCAGGGGCAGCCTCCACCAGGCCCCCACACATGTCTTCCACCACCCCCAGCCCCCCAGTCACCAGGGGCAGCCTCCACCAGGCCCCCACCCATGTCTCCCACCACCCCCACCCCCCAGCAGTGCAGGGGCACCCACCACCAGGCCCCCACCCATGTCTCCCAGCACCCCCACCCCCCAGCGACCAGGGGCAGCCTCCACCAGGCCCCCACCCATGTCTCCCAGCACCCCCACCCCCCAGCACAGTGGGGCACCTGCCAGCAGGCCCCCACCCATGTCCAACTCATGTTCCCCACCACCCCCACCCCCCAGCACCGTGGGGCACCTGCCAACAGGCCCCCACCCATGTCCAACTCATGTTCCCCACCACCCCCACCCCCCAGCACTGTGGGGCACCTGCCAGCAGGCCCCCACCCATGTCCAACGCATGTTCCCCACCACCCCCACCCCCCAGCAATGCAGGGGCAGCCACCACCAGGCCCCCACCCATGTCTCCCAGCACCCCCACCCCCCAGCCACCAGGGGCAGCCTCCACCAGGCCCCCACCCATGTCTCCCACCACCCCCACCCCCCCAGTCACCAGGGGCAGCCTCCACCAGGCCCCCACCCATGTCTCCCACCACCCCCACCCCCAGCACTGTGGGGCACCTGCCAGCAGGCCCCACCCATGTCCAACGCATTTTCCCCACCACCCCCACCCCCCAGCAGTGCAGGGGCAGCCTCCACCAGGCCCCCACCCATGTCTCACACCACCCCCACCCCCCAGCCACCAGCGGCAGCCTCCACCAGGCCCCCACCCATGTCTCCCACCACCCCCACCCCCCAGTCACCAGGGGCAGCCTCCACCAGGCCCCCACCCATGTCTCCCACCACCCCACCCCCCAGCAGTGCAGGGGCACCCACCACCAGGCCCCCACCCATGTCTCCCAGCACCCCCAACCCCCAGCCACCAGGGGCAGCCTCCACCAGGCCCCCACCCATGTCTCCCAGCACCCCCACCCCCCAGCACTGTGGGGCACCTGCCAGCAGGCCCCCACCCATGTCCAACTCATGTTCCCCACCACCCCACCCCCCAGCACCGTGGGGCACCTGCCAGCAGGCCCCCACCCATGTCCAACTCATGTTCCCCACCACCCCCACCCCCCAGCACTGTGGGGCACCTGCCAGCAGGCCCCCACCCATGTCCAACTCATGTTCCCCACCACCCCCACCCCCCAGCACTGTGGGGCACCTGCCACAGGCCCCCACCCATGTCCAACGCATGTTCCCCACCACCCCCACCCCCCAGCAGTGCAGGGACAGCCACCACCAGGCCCCCACCCATGTCTCCCAGCACCCCCACCCCCAGCCACCAGGGGCAGCCTCCACCAGGCCCCCACCCATGTCTCCCAGCACCCCCACCCCCCCAGTCACCAGGGGCACCCACCACCAGGCCCCCACCCATGTCTCCCAGCACCCCCACCCCCCAGCCACCAGGGGCAGCCTCCACCAGGCCCCCACCCATGTCTCCCAGCACCCCCACCCCCCCAGTCACCAGGGGCAGCCTCCACCAGGCCCCCACCCATGTCTCCCACCACCCCCACCCCCCAGTCACCAGGGGCAGCCTCCACCAGGCCCCCACCCATGTCTCCCACCACCCCCACCCCCCAGCAGTGCAGGGGCAGCCTCCACCAGGCCCCCACCCATGTCTCACACCACCCCCACCCCCCAGCCACCAGGGGCAGCCTCCACCAGGCCCCCACCCATGTCTCCCAGCACCCCCACCCCCCAGTCACCAGGGGCAGCCTCCACCAGGCCCCCACCCATGTCTCCCACCACCCCCACCCCCCAGCAGTGCAGGGGCACCCACCACCAGGCCCCCACCCATGTCTCCCACCACCCCCACCACCCAGCAGTGCAGGGGCAGCCTCCAGCAGGCCCCCACCCATGTCTCCCACCACCCCCACCCCACAGCACTGTGGGGCACCTGCCAGCAGGCCCCCACCCATGTCCAACTCATGTTCCCCACCACCCCCACCCCCCAGCACTGTGGGGCACCTGCCAGCAGGCCCCACCCATGTCCAACGCATGTTCCCCACCACCCCCACCCCCCAGCAGTGCAGGGGCAGCCACCACCAGGCCCCCACCCATGTCTCCCAGCACCCCCACCCCCCAGCCACCAGGGGCAGCCTCCACCAGGCCCCCACCCATGTCTCCCAGCACCCCCAACCCCCAGTCACCAGGGGCAGCCTCCACCAGGCCCCCACCCATGTCTCCCACCACCCCCACCCCCCAGCAGTGCAGGGGCAGCCTCCACCAGGCCCCCACCCATGTCTCACACCACCCCCACCCCCCAGCCACCAGGGGCAGCCTCCACCAGGCCCCCACCCATGTCTCCCCCCACCCCCACCCCCCAGCACTGTGGGGCACCTGCCAGCAGGCCCCCACCCATGTCCAACTCATGTTCCCCACCACCCCCACCCCCCAGCACTGTGGGGCACCTGCCAGCAGGCCCCCACCCATGTCCAACTCATGTTCCCCACCACCCCCACCCCCCAGCACTGTGGGGCACCTGCCAGCAGGCCCCCACCCATGTCCAATGCATGTTCCCCACCACCCCCACCCCCCAGCAGTGCAGGGGCAGCCACCACCAGGCCCCCACCCATGTCTCCCAGCACCCCACCCCCCAGCCACCAGGGGCAGCCTCCACCAGGCCCCCACCCATGTCTCCCACCACCCCCACCCCCCAGTCACCAGGGGCAGCCTCTACCAGGCCCCCACCCATGTCTCCCACCACCCCCACCCCCCAGCAGTGCAGGGGCACCCACCACCAGGCCCCCACCCATGTCTCCCACCACCCCCACCCCCCAGCAGTGCAGGGGCAGCCTCCACCAGGCCCCCACCCATGTCTCCCAGCACCCCCACCCCCCAGCACTGTGGGGCACCTGCCAGCAGGCCCCCACCCATGTCTAACTCATGTTCCCCACAACCCCCCGCCCCCAGCACTGTGGGGCACCTTCCAGCAGGCCCCACCCATGTCCAACGCATGTTCCCCACCACCCCCACCCCCCAGGAGTGCAGGGGCAGCCACCACCAGGCCCCCAACCATGTCTCCCAGCACCCCCACCCCCCAGCCACCAGGGGCAGCCTTCACCAGGCCCCCACCCATGTCTCCCACCACCCCCACCCCCCCAGTCACCAGGGGCAGCCTCCACCAGGCCCACACCCATGTCTCCCACCACCCCCACCCCCCAGCACTGTGGGGCACCTGCCAGCAGGCCCCACCCATGTCCAACGCATGTTCCCCACCCCCGCACCCCCCAGCAGTGCAGGGGCAGCCTCCACCAGGCCCCCACCCATGTCTCACACCACCCCCACCCCCCAGCCACCAGGGGAAGCCTCCACCAGGCCCCCACCCATGTCTCCCACCACCCCCACCCCCCCAGTCACCAGGGGCAGCCTCCACCAGGCCCCCACCCATGTCTCCCACCACCCCCACCCCCAGCAGTGCAGGGGCACCCACCACCAGGCCCCCACCCATGTCTCCCAGCACCCCCACCCCCCAGCCACCAGGGGCAGCCTCCACCAGGCCCCCACCCATGTCTCCCAGCACCCCCACCCCCCAGCAATGTGGGGCACCTGCCAGCAGGCCCCCACCCATGTCCAACTCATGTTCCCCACCACCCCCACCCCCCAGCACCGTGGGGCACCTGCCAGCAGGCCCCCACCCATGTCCAACTCATGTTCCCCACCACCCCCACCCCCCAGCACTGTGGGGCACCTGCCAGCAGGCCCCCACCCATGTGCAACTCATGTTCCCCAGCCAACATGTCATCACAATCTAGATCCCTGGTCCCTATGGTCAGCCTCCAAATGCAAAACACCCACCCGAGTATTGCATTCACCCACTCATAATTTGCAATTACATCACAGAACACCAATTGCAAGTTCCGAAACAAACACATTTCCCTCACATACACCCAATGGGTGTCAGTGAATCTCAAAACACATATCATAAAATTCATGAAACCAATGAGATACCACACATTGAAGTTCACCAAAAAAATATGTATTAAAGGAAACATAAATAGAATAAAAAATGAAGAAACAGAAATGTGAATGTACAAAAATGAAAAGAAGCATGTCCGTTAAAAAAAGCAAAACCAATAATAAAATTCCAAAGTAATGTTGTCCAAAGTCAATGTCCACAAAACAAAATCCAATGGGAAATAAAAAAGAAAGCCATTGCTCCATGGTTAAAAAGTGAAAAAAAAATACAATCCAACTGTGAACTATGTACATGGGAACAAGCCAGGGTCCATTATCCCAATAAAATAAAGGAAACCTATCTAACTACACTAACTAATAAAATAAACTACATACAAAATGTGGCCAATGTCCGAAAGGTCCAAATAAAATAAAAACAAAAATGAAACCTAACACTACCTACATAACTATGTACAAGGGCAGCGGGCTAGTGCCCCGGGCCAGGGCATCATCGAACTCCTCCTCAATGTCCCGGAGGCGGTCCTCCTCCATGGCCCCGAGGGTCCGCAGGGCCGTCGACGTCTCCACCTCCAAACCCCTGCGGATTGCCTCGAGGCACTCGGCCCGCCTCAGGGCCCTCCGCATGGAGTTCTCTGCCCTGACCATTGTGAGCCGTGCCTCTTCCGCCCGCTGCCGCTCCTCATCTATGGCGTGGCCCAACCGCTGCCACACGGAAGACACTCTGTCCTCGGTCCTCCTGCCCTCCGGCCGATGCCTGCCCCTCCGATGTTGAAGGCCCCGAGCCTTCATCGCTCCCACCACGTTGCTGCTGCTGCTGTGCCTCTGCCCGTGCACTGCCTCCTGCTGCCTGCACATCCTCCGCCGGCTGGGGTGCAGTCGTTGATGTGGCCACCCCTGCTGGACGTCCGACTCCCGACTGTGGCAGGGATGCCTCCTCCACCAGCCTGGCCGCACCGTCAGAGGCAGCTCCACAGGGCACCCAGGTGACTGATGGGTGGCACAGAGGATGACTGGCGCGTAGGGGGTCCAGTTGAGGAGGGGGTCGGAGCAAGCCCCATCAGACGGAGGAATCCGGCCTGGGTGACCTGTCCCAGCAGGCTGACGTGGTCAACGAGCCATTCGAGATGACTTGCAGTCTCTTCATGAAAAGACTGCAGGTCACCTCGCATGGCCCGTTGACGCAACGCCACACCAGCCAGGACAGGCTCAACCCGGACCTGGATAGCCACGTCCGCAGGCAGAGGAAGGCCAGTTGACGTGAGCTCATCCCCTGCCTGAAAACGGGTCTGGACGTAGGCATCCCTGCTGGTGCAAGATGATGCAGGGACAGGATCAGGGACAGGATTGCACACAGGCACCTCCGCGGCGGCCTGTGCTGCTTCCTGTCCCTGGTCCTGCACTGCACCACTAGCACCAGTGGGATCCCCACCTCCAGACCCCGTCTCTGGTGCTTGCACGGCCTCCTCCTCCACCAAACCCCCCACTAACCTGGATGACTCCGTGCCATCTTCCCCTGATGGGCCGTGTGGGGTCCCAGCTGCCCCTTCTGCTGCCGAGGAGTCCAACTCCAACCTCCGCCTCTTGGACCTCCCCCCGGCACCTGCGGCCTGGGACGTGGCACCGGACTCCTCACTCCCCGACGAGATGACAACATGGGAGGGGAGCCGGGCCTTGCGTCTCCGGCTGGCGGTGGGATCCCCGCCGCTGTGCTCCACAGCACCTTCTCCGCCCTCTTCATCAGTTGACGCTGCAGACAAGGAGAAACAAAACACAGGCATCAGGGCACTGTACAATGGACACATACACACATGACAGTTGTACATGAGTGGCATTGGCAAACCTCAGACATGTCATCACAATCCCCAACACACATGTCATTACAACTCGCACACATGAGCCATACCACAGCCATATCGCAACTGCCACCACCATCCATACACATACAACAGCATGAGCAGCCAAAGGTGAGCCAGACATTACATGCAACACAGGAAGTGCACCACACATGTACACACACCACCACACTTGCATGCATGTGTACACCTCTGCCAAGTGTCGCAGTGTTCAGACGGGCATCCATGTCACATCTGCCAATCAGGCTTCCACATACCGCTGTCACATGCATCCATGTTGCATCACTGTTGCACCCTTGTCAAATACACACACATGCACATGTACACAGTGCTGATACATGCAGCCAAAAACAACATACATGCGTGACATCACGGACATGTCTACTTACATACACATACATCCAAACATGTGTGCCCGCACAACTGCATTTGGCATGCAAGCCTACACACACAAGCACCATCCATGTCTCACACATTACAGCCCTCGCATGTTTCAGCCCCGTGGCCCTGTACACCGCCACCCATACTCGACCCCATACAAACAGATGTGCAACCTGCACACTACTGAATAATCAACACGCACAGCTCGCAATCTGGATGCATGTACACTCACCGCTCGACTCCAGATGGGTCTGCTTCTCAAGGACCTGGACGTGGAGCGCTGGGGATATGCGTTCCAGGACCCTCATCTGTTCTTCCGACAAGTGGCCCCGGCGCCCCTTGGCATCCGCTGCCTTCAAGAGGCGCCGGGCCTTGTTCAGGGTCCTGGACCTGAAGTCCTCCCAGCGCTTCTTGACATGTTGTAAGTCGCGGACTGCCACCCCCTCCGCGTTGATGGTAGTCACGATGTCAGTCCAGATCCTAGTCCGTCCTTCCTTGTCGGCGCGGGAACTTCCGAAGAGGGCATCATACTGCCCCAGGACTTGCTCCACCAGGACACCAACTTCGGTGGCACTGAAGCTGGTGCCTCTCTGGCCGGGGGTTGTCAGTGGTCCCAGATGGTGTTTGCCCCGACATGACAACCCCAGAGGCAGGAGTGGGTGGGCAACTGGGTCCTGGGGCTGGGCTGTGGAGCGATGGAATCCCAGTCGGGAGTCTTCGGTTCCAGCAGGGGTGGTCACAGCAACAGCACCCCTGGCTGATGTGCAGGCAGCAAATGGCAAGGCACGTGGGCAGCAGGCAGTCAGGCAGCAGCAGATGGCAGGTGGGAGCGTGCTCGGGGCTCTGGGGGGCAGTAGTTCGGCCTTCTGGGCAGGAGTGTGGTCTTCCGTGTGCTTACGCGTGGCCAGCTTGATACGGAGTGATTTGGCACTTGAAAAATCTGCACGTCAGCGTGTAATTCGAGGAAAGGCCCTTAGCGCGTAAGCGCGTCTGCACGCATACGCATTTTCATTGGACAGAAGGCCCCTCAAGCGCAAGCGCCCCTGTGACGTGACGCGTACAGACGTGCATGGGCATTTCAGCGCGCGTGAAAAACTGCACGTCCGCGTGTAATACGAGGAAATGGCCCATGCGCGTAAGCGCGCGTGGAAACTGCACGTCCCCGTGTAATACGAGGAAAGGGCCCATGCGCGTAAGCGTGCGTGGAAAACTGCACGTCCGCGTGTAATACAAGGAAAGGGCCCATGCGCGTAAGCGCGCGTGAAAAACTGCACGTCCGCATGTAATACGAGGAAAGGGCCCATGCGCGTAGGTGACGCGCGCGTGCGTTTCCCTCAGCACGGGTTAAAGGTGAGCGGGCCCAGCAGTTCGCTGTACGTGCCTTTCGTGGAGACCGACGTGTGTTGCTGCTTCCTGTTGTTTCGCGCGCCATCACAACTTCACAGCTATCAAGGACGTATCTCTTCTTTTGGCGGGGGTATTGGCTACGCGTGTTTTTCTGCATCGCTCTAGTCAGACGGTGAGTCGCACACGCTCTTTTTCCCACTGCGGGTGCCCCTGTGTATCGCACCCATTTTCGATGTCATAGTAGCCTGCGTGTCCCACGCGTACGCGTTATTCGTGTTACTGGGTGCCACCGCGTACTGCGGGAGGTTGAATCCACACACGTAGGCTGCAGGGTTGCGTGCACGGTTTTACTGCAGTTTTGGGGTGCCTGAGCGTTGCGTGACCCGTCACCACATCACCGGGGTCACATAAAGCCTTGCAGGTGCAGGGGGGCTGTTAACATCTTGCTTCCCACCCCCTTCACCCCAATTGCCCAGGTCAATTGTGGTGTACACCTCCCATTGGCACCACTCCATCTGTGCCAGCACTACTACATCTGTGCCATGGTTGGGAGGCCACCAAAGGTGAGGGGCGCCTCAGCTGGGCGTACTCCTCGTGGCGGGCGTGGTCGGGGATGTGGCCGTGGTGACCAGGGAGTAGGGGGACTCCAGGGTGTCCAGGGCAGCCACAGAGGGGGAAGAGGCAGGGGTGCGCCACTTGAGCACAATGTTGTGCCATGTGTCGGTGCAGCCATGCCACCACCCCCTGTGGTTCCGGGGGATGCAGCTCCTGCATCTGGCACTGGCACCCATATGACCCGGCAGTCCGTTCCATCGACTGCCACGGGCCCAAGGGTAGTGGTAGCTGCAGGTGCAGCTGTGGACACCGCCACCCAGGCTCAGGGTCTGCCAGTGCAGGCTGCGTTGGCACTTGAAGAGCCCTTGGTAGATCTCCAACAGGCCAGGGGTGAAACCATAGGGGCAGGCCGGGCTGCTCAGACCAAGACACATGTCCCTGGGGCAGTCATGTCATCTGCTGCCCCGAACAGCCGGGTGTTGGCAAGTGCAGGGGCAGATGCACCCAACAGCACCCCGGTTGTGAGTCTGCCAACCAGGACCGTTGCGGTCAATGACCCTGCCACAGCTGATGTTGCTGCGCAGGGTCCATTAGTGGGCACCCAGCTGCCACTGACACAAGTCAGGCCTTTGGTCATCCCTCCACCTGCCACTCCCTTGGCTCAATCCACCGAACCCACTGGCCATACTGGTCAGGGCGGCATTAGCCAGCCAGGGTCTGTGCCACAGTCCAAGAGGAGGAAGGTTGCACCTGCAGCACAGGCTGGGACCCCACACACAGCCACGACCTCCTGCACGTCGAGGAAGAAGCCTTTCTGTAAGCAGGAACTGGACTTCCTCGTGGACTACGTGCGGGGCCACAGCCGTGACATGCTAGTGGGTGCCAATAGTCAGACTACGGCTGCCCAACGTGACACCCACTGGAAGCATGTTGCGGAACATGTCAGTTCATTCGGCCATGAGGTGCGCACGGCGCAGGAGTGCAAAAAGCGTTGGAATGACATCAAGCGCAGCACTAAGGCCAAGCGTGCCTCAAATTACAACTTGACTCTGGTGACTGGCGGTGGGCCTGCACCAGAGGAGGAAGAATGCACTCTGCATGAGGCTCTCGTTGCGGAGTTCATACCACCTGAATTGGTCGAAGTAGTGGGAGAGATGCTGGACTTTGATGCCCAGTCCAGTGAGTGTTGATGCGTGTTTGTTGAGGACGTGTGTGTTTCACTTGTGGAATGTGTTGTGCATGATTGCTGCTACATGTGACGTGTACATGGTTCTGATGTGTAAGTAATACAATGCTACCGTCATGCATGTCTCCTCTGCCTGCATGCGGGACTCCATGTAGGCATGCTCCCTTGCCCCTCCTCCGCCACTCTGCACCCCAGTTCCACCTTTGCACTGGTCTGCTTCAATCTTGCCAATGTGTACTTTCTTGTTCATCTGTCCTGTGTAGATGCTAACTTCCAGCGTAGAATCTGCCAGACAAATGCCGTGTGGTACAGCCTTAGTACTCGATGCAGGATATCTCACTTGTACTGTGCATGGGTCAGATGTCCCGCAGGGACATGAGTGCCCATTCATGCTCCATGTGCATTGCACGCATGCCCCTATGTGTCCTTGACTGGATGATCACTGTAATATAAATCCTTGGTTACATACATTGCCTGCCATCTCATCAGCCTTCCCATGTCAACTGTGGCTCAGTCCTGCGTTGCACACATGTTTAGGCTCTGACAAACTGTGTGGCTCACAGGCCTCAGCCTGTTCAATGGCCAATGACTCTGTCCAACTCTTGTTGTGTCTTCTTCACACGTGGGCGGCCTCCGGAATTTCCATCATGTGTCCTGCCCACTGTCCCAGCATCATTTGCAGTGTTGTAATTTGAATCACATTAAGCTGTTGATGCCAGTCAACACTGCCTGTCAATACACAGGTGTATGGTCAGCCTTTTGATACCATGCTAGGCATCCCTGCTTTGGTACTGGGGTGGAGGGGTGCTTGGCTTCTAGAAATGGTACACATTGAATGCACAATGCACGTGATGTCTGAATTTGACATTGCACTGCCTTCACATTTCCTGGCACACACCATGTAGTGCTTGTACATGTAGGTAGTGAGTGGCGTACACATTTTCTGCCCTGCATAGACCCACTTCCATGGAAACTGCCACCTTTCAACAGGTCTGATCACAGAAGCTATTCAAAGTAGACCCAGCATGCATGCCAGGTCATATGTTGTGTGTCACATGTCTGCCGGATGCCTTTGCTGTCGGTGTGTGTGTGTGTCGTGTGCTTCTGACATGTGTATTGACCTTTTTCTCTCTATTTTTCAGGTGATGACGCAATGGAGGCGGAGGATGGTGTTGTCATGCCAGACACAGGGTTGGTAACACCACATCAACCCGGCACTAGTGGGGGTCGTGGGGTGGTAGGCCACGAAAACCCCCAAGTGAGTGCTGCAGTCCATCTTGTCTCTGGCTGCCTATGAGTCCAGCCTTGATGACGACTCTGACGTCCATGTTGAGTTGGATGAGCATCAAGTCCATGTGTCAGGGGTGAGTGATTCTGATGTGGACACTCCTCTGTCTGCGACACCTGCACTGAGGGATCAGACAGTCTTGGTTCCTCCGCCCGTGGTGGATCGGGACGCAGGGTCACCCTCCACCCCAGTCACTGATGTGCCTGGGACATCACGTCGACGGGGGCATGTAGTCGTGCAGCCGCAGGCGGTGCCAACACAGCGAGGACCCCCGGTCCTTGGGTCCCGCAGGGGTCAAGCCCGGCAACGCGGTCGCCGCGCGCAACCGCTGTATACTGAGTGGGAGCAAGACATGACTGCCAATTCCGAACGGCAGGGGGCAGCATTGGAGAACATCGCTGAGAGCATGGAGCGTGTGGCCCGATCTGTGCTCCCCACTGCTAGGCAGGTGCTTCTCCAGCAGCAGGCGGCACGGTCCACGGCCCGCTCGCTCAGGCTGGGCATGGCAGCCTCAGACAGGGCACGCCAGGCTGAAATGTCGTCTCTGCGTCAAGCAATTGCTGCTCACGCAGAGGCGCACATGGATGCCCTGAGGGAGGAGTATGCTTCCCTCAGATCCACTCTGGGTGTCCTTATGATGTCCCAGAGGCAGCAGGCAGAGGAGAGGTTTGCACAGCTTGAGCGTACCATCTCGGCTAAGCTACAGGCTTGCCGGGAGGTGCAGCGGTTGTCCAGCCAGGCCTTGCAGGAGGAACTCCGTGTTACACGTGCTACATTGCAAGAGGAAGCACGTGTATCACGTGAGGTTCTGCATGCAGACCTACGTCACATCGCCACACAGAACCAGGCTCACCCGTCCGGCAGACTTGCTGCCGACGAGGGGCAAGCTGCGGCTAGGCGTGGCCAGGCTACTGTGCCACATCCTCCTTTCCAGGATGAGCCAGACTCAGACGACCATCTATCTCCCACATAGGTCGTGCTGTGCAGGCGTTGAGCCCATGGAGGATTTTATTTTTGGCTCAGCATCATCGCATATGGATGTTGAGCAGCACCCTGTACCTCCCCCCTCCTGGGTGCCTCCCCTCCCCCCCGGGTCGTATGTGGCCATTTTTGATTTTTCTTTTAGTTTAGTTAGTTAAGTTTCTGTTTGATAGTTAGTTTAAATAGGTAATGTAGGTTTTCCATAGTTAGTGTAATTAGTTAATAGTTGAGTTAGTTTAAAATTGCTAGTCTATTCTGCTTTCATGTGACGGTGCGGTGCTTTGTGGCTTTTGAAGGCATCCACTGTCTGTTCCAGCTGGGCCCTTCATGGTTGTCTTGTGTAAGTGTTTGCTGCTTGGGGTCCTTGACTCACATATGCCACTCCTGCCTCCCTTATCCATGGGCTCACAAGGATGGTTCGGTGTTACAGCATTTTACACAAGGGCTTTGGACTGTCATATCTGTGTCATGTCTGGTGCTGTGTGACTTGTGTTGACACCCCTAGTGGGGATGATTTAGGTGTCATTGTCCACTGTTCAGCTTTTGCTAGATGGGGTGTGTCATGATTAATGTGTACATTGATTGCTATGCATTGTGTAGTATGTTTCATATCTTTCCTGTACATGTGCTTGTTGCAATTCATGCTGTAGATAGTGTTCCACACTTTGGAGGTGAAAGACGGACTGATGGTGTGATTTGTGATGTGACTCTCTGACATGGTCAAGTAATGAGATGCCTGATGAGACACACACAGATGACTTTGAAGCATTAATCATGTGTTTCATGCCCTTTCTGCAGGGGGATGAGCCTCCAGAGCACCTTTGCCAGCAGACATGGCCCATTGGACGACGGAATTCTGGACCCGTTTGTTGGTGCCCACATGCACATGTGTGCACAAGCAGAGGCACAGTGATTGCAGACCCACATCCTAGAACTGCTGACATGTTCCAAGGAACTCCAGGCAAGGTGAGCATCACAGTGGGGCCACGACACAGCAAAGCTTGCACCAGGCGAGTTGCACATGCAGGCTTAGTCACAGCACTGAGGGTGAGCTTAGACGAATATTGGTGTTGAAGCACACAATGCAGCTCAGATGTGTTTGTGGACTGATGGCTGTTGATAGTAGGGTTGTCTGGGACACAATCAGGGGCAGTGGCACATACCCTCCGGTACACCAAGGTCCATTGAGGCACTTGTATCAACCATGTAACCTTCCGAGACATGGAAAGGGGCAGCTCACAGGGACATACAGCAAGGGACATACTCGGGTGCAGTGCATGTCTTTTCCACGTACTTCATGATAAATGCACTGCCAACTTTGTTTCGGTCATGGTGGTACGCAACTTGCTCTGTAGTCATGGCTTGCTATATGGGTCTGTCTGCTTACCCAGGGAACATTGCATGTTGTGTGAATTGTGACACATTGGTGTTCCATTTGCCACGCACCCACCAGCGGCTGCCTTACTGCATTGACTGTGTATGACCCGTCACAGGGGTGATGTTATATATGGGTACGAAGCATCAACCACAGATTGTCTGTTTGTAGAGTAGTTTGTTGCTATGGGGCATGTTTGGTGTTGTGTTTTTGTGTATTTGGCACGTACAGGTTGTTGACTGTGGCTCTCTTTGCAGCATTGCAGTGCTCCTGTAACCGGACCTGAGAGTGCGCAGGCAGGAGGCCAGCACTCAAAACCAGAGCTAAGTGTCTTGTTGTTTTTCTTACGAACTGCTCTGCATAGGCTTGCTGGGGAGTGAACTGATGCATGGATGTATGTGTGGTTCAATTTGGTATGTTTTTTTCTCCCTAATCACCCGTGATCCTATGCAATTTTGAAACCTGTACCCTCTACCCGGTGTTCCTGCTTCCCGTGCCTATCCAAGCAACGTTCCCTGACCCTCTTTCCCCACTGGGGTTGCGGATGCCTGTGTAAGCCCCGAACTTGCAGGCGCCAAAACCCTAGAGGGGGTGGTTGGTTCGTACCACTCCTGAGCCTGGACTACAGAAGGCCATGACAATGATGTCCAAGTTTGTTTGGATTGTGTATGTGTTCATGCAGGTTGTACATTTTCGTGCATTCCCTAGTTTCATGTGTCATTCCTCCTCCCCTCTCCTGCCACTCATTCCAGTCATCCAGTGTGTCAACACCTGTCCCGACTGCATATCCCTGAACCTCATTCCCCACCAGGGTCTCAGGGGCCTGTGTGAGTTTGACCTTGCAGGCACCCGGGACATGGTGGGCGTGGTTGTTTCGTGACACTCCCGCGCCTGTACAGGGGACCTGTGACAGTACACATCCATTCATGGTGCATCATCCTATGTCATGTACCACACATGTCTCACATCCTGTCGTGACATTGTTTTGCTGTTCTACCTTGGTTGTTGCATCATTGTGGTAGTACTTGGCCTTTGTGAGGTACTGCTACGTCAAGTCATCTACTGGAGGGTGTTCGGGTTCGTTTTTATGCCTTGGATTTTGTGATTTTGGAAATGAGTGTGGATTCTGAGGGTTCAGGCATCTTTTTACACACAAGGTGGGAGATGGTGACGAAGGGTAAAGGTGATCCTGTGGCCAGGTGGAATTGAGGTTTGGAGGCTCCATGACCCAGGTGCAGTTGTTCAGTGGGTCATGGTCATTTGTGAGGGAGGGAGGGGGGGTTGTTGTTGATAGTTGCCTTGCCCTGCAGTGTGATGGGAACTCTGACATAGTAATGGTGGTATCCTATGTACATGTTGTGTTCTGCTGATCAATGCCTGTTCATGTGTTGTGTTTTCCTTTCAGGTGCGAGGGGATAGTTGTGGTTTGACATGCTGGGGTGTACACATGGTGGATGTTCACATGTGATGTGTAGGGAACACTGATGGTCACTTGAGTGCACATGCATATGTGGAGTGCATGTCCTTGCAGAACCACACACTTGCACTCTGATGCACTACATGTACTCCCACCCTTGCATATCAACGTGTACACTGTTTGCCTTCTGGTGGCCACTGTGTCCCGGCAGCACATGTTCTGTGAGCGATCATGGATCCAGTACATGCCTAATTTGATGTTTGACGTGGTCTGTCACTTAGATGTGATGCTCAGGGTGTGCATCACACACAATCGCTGTTCACTGTACTGTGCGCTGAGTAGTGTGATGCAGGAGTAGGACACTGCACACATGAGCTGCAGTGTTGATTTTGCAATGCATAATGTGTGTAACGCTCACCTGAATCCCTCGGAGGCGCAGGTCCGGGATGGGAGATTTCAGTGTCTTCTAGGGTCACGCGCAGGCCTCTGGTAACACCCTGGATGGGCCCTCTCCTCACCGTAATTTTGACCTGGAGGGTGAGGTGTCTGCAAGTAGGAGAACAAGGGGTTAATGTATGTCTGATTGGCCAATCTGACTTTCCCCTTTCTGGACTCCCCACGTTACTCGTAGGCTGAATGTGCTCACATTAGATAGGTGAAAGCGGAGCTCTCCATCCTGCGTCTGTGCAGGGGCGCTAATGCCAGTTGCTTCACTGGTTAATAGCCCAGCCTCTTGATTGCAGAGGATGAAGTCGGGGAGCAAGGCCGTCGTTAGCCGCACGAACGGTAATTGCTTGAATATGGAGTTTTATTTATATGTCCACTTAAATGTCTCTTGCCTTTGCAGGTCCGGTATGCAGATAAGGGGCCTCATTACACGGATGGCGGTAGGGATTTACCGTTACCGGTAATGGAATACCGGTAACGTTAAATCCCCATGCGGATCACGACCCGGCACACCGCTATTAGCGGCATCGCAAATTACGGTGCCACTAATAGCGGGCAGGCCGTGTGCGCGCGACCCTCCATCCCGTAAATTACGCCATGCCGCTATTAGCACAGCATCACAAGGCCAGTGGACATTCTAATAGCGGCATGGTAAATCCACCCAAACCCCTTACCGCCATGGTGCTAATACCGGCATCGCGGACCACCCGTTAAGAGGAATGAGCAGTGTTCCCACCTGCCACAGGTGGACACAATCAGCACAGGTGGAGGCAATGGAGACTGTGGCAGCTCAAAAGGAGCACACCACACCCCTTCCCACCCCTCTTCCCACACAAAGATGGTTCCAATACTGGCAGCAGTACATGGCCTGGGGGACCTCATTGCAGCGCAGCTGCTACTACAACAGGCAGCACAAAGGAGACGCAGGAGGAGGAGGAGGAGGAGGAGGGCAAGACAGGCACAGCAAGCACCACAACGGCACCTATTCATACCACAGAGGCACCCACCAATCCCCAGGATCAGAGCCAGTCCATTCAACCTAACCCCTGAGCAGATACACACCCTGTACCGTCTGGACAGGGTTACCATCACCAGCATCGTGGACATGATCCACGACGACATTGTGAGCCTCATAGACATCAGAACTGCCATCCCCCCGCTACTGAAGGTGGTGAGTGTGCTCCACTTTCTGGCCACAGGCACCTACCAGCATACAGTGGGACACATGCATGGCATCTCACAACCAGTATTCTCACGCACGCTGAACCAGGTACTCGATGCACTCCTGAAGCATGCACCTGAACACATATCCATGCCACGGACTGCCCAGGAGATTGCAAACACAAAAGTTGGCTTCTATTCACTGGCAGGCATCCCAAGTTGCATTGGGGCCATCGACTGTACACATGTGGAATTGGTGGTCCCACATCACAATGAAGTAGTGTACCGAAACAGGAAGCAATTCCACTCTATCAATGTCCAAATGGTATGTGACGCCAACAAGATAATCACACATTGCTGTGCCAGATTTCCAGGATCAACACATGATTCCATGGTCCTGCGGAACTCAACTATCCCACGCTACATGGAGCGACACCCCGGACAACGTTTGTGGCTACTCGGTGAGTAGCAGGGCAAGCACATGGCAACGTGATTGGGGGGGGAGAGAAACATACTGCAACTGGGAGTGATTGGGGGGGGAGAGATACATACTGCAACTGGGAGTGATTGGGGGGGGAGAGATACATACTGCAACTGGGAGTGATTGGGGGGGGGGAGATACATACTGCAACTGGGTGTTGACTGTCGTCCGTAGGAGAAATGGACATACAGATGTACACCAATGTGCATCCGGGAAGGCCACGATGTACTTGAGAAGAACCCACATGCAATTTGAAGCTGCACAACATCGACAACAATGCAGGTTGCAGAATATCACACATCCATCCACATTGAACATCCTACCACGCCACATTTCACACGAATCTGCAACATGGCGTCAAGATAGTAATACACAATCAGCGCAGCACAACATCAATCCAGCAATGCGCACTTGAATGCATGCAAAAAGGATCACCCCTAGACATAGCACTGAACCACACACCTATAGCACCACTGAAGTGATGCCTCACAGCATGGCCACATTGGTGTCAGAATGTCAGTACACTCGCAGTGTGGTACCAAATTTGCCTGGGACAGGGACACCTAAGACCTGGCCTCACCCAGGACATGTCAAATACTGTTGGAGGCATTAATGTTGCATTACTACTTGGAGGGTCAACCTCCCCCTTGCACGTTGCTGCCACACAGACCATCTGCATGTATGCTGTCAATTCAGTACTTGAATCACAATGCAATGTCAATTAGTGTGATGTGAACAGGCCGCTCTTGAGGTGAACAGTAACAGGACCCTGTTCATTCCCCCATACAGGTGATGCGGGCTATTCCCTGAAGACCTGGCTCCTCACACCTGTACGGAACCCACAGAACAGGCACGAGGAGGAATACAATCGTGCACATACCCGTACCCGCATCGTGATCGAGCAGACTTTTGGACTTTTGAAGTCACGTTTTAGGTGCATTAGCAGGTCTGGTTGTGCTCTCCTGTATGGACATGAGAAGGTGGCCAAGATCACCATGGCATGTGTCATGCTGCACAATATGTGTATCAGACGGAATGTGCCACTGCCCCCTGACGTTGAAATAGAAGCACCTGATGAGGATGATGATGGTGATGAGGACGGAGGTGAAGGGGATGCAGGTCTTGCAAGAGGGGATGGGCAGGAGGGACGTGCTGTGAGACAGCATCTGATCAACCAAATATTCTGAGGAACATGTTTTCGTACTGTCACATGGTAATGGGGAGTAATGCACTGGTGTATGTTTTCGAGCACACAATGGACCCTGTCCCCAATAAAGTACACACACACAATGAAGTTGTCCAAGCCAGTGTTTAGATCAGAAACCAGTGTATTGAGTAACATTAAGGTGTGAAAGTGCAAGTCCCAAAACATCCCACCACCCTTCCCCCCACCCCCACAACAGACCCATAACACCCTTCCCCCCACCCCCACAACAGACCCATAACACCCTTCCCCCCACCCCCACAACAGACCCATAACACCCTTCCCACCACCCCCACAACAGACCCATAACACCCTTCCCACCACCCCCACAACAGACCCATAACACCCTTCCCACCACCCCCCACAACAGTCCCTCATGTGTTTGCCAAGTTTGCCCTGGCCTATGCACACATAGGGATCTCTATCGACCCCCTATTTTCAATAGTCCTCGGGGGGATTCAGAGGGTTGGCAGATGTGCGCCTGGTGGTGCGCGTTGAGCGCCGGAGGGGGCTTGTTTGTCTCGACCCAGAAGATGAGGATGGGGCAGACTGGCCTTGTTGGGAAATGTGGCGGTCCATAGTGTCAGCCATGCGTACCAGGACCTCCCTGAGCCTCCCTATCTCATCGCACAGCCTGTTGGTGTTGGCGTCCATCCGCTCTGTGGAGTGCCTCAACGCCTCCACAATGTTCTCACTGTGATTGGCAGCCTCCTCAACATGCTGGCCAACCAGCACAGACAGCTCTTGTTGGCGCTGCAGGATGGTGGTCAATTGGAGGGCAGTGCTGGGTGACTGTGCACTTGAGGCTGTGCCCTCGGATGCATCCACTACAGCAGGTGATGCCAACATGGGGGACATGATTGCAGGGTTGGTGTCCTCAACTGTGGAATCAGACGCAGGGGTCTGGAATGGCACTGGCTCTGGTGATCCAGGGGGGCTTGGGGTGTGCATCTCCATGGCCTGGTCTAGGGTGTCCTCCAGATCGGATAGGGGGGCAGTGGCGGTTGCCTCACCAGTGGAGCTTGCCGCAGCTGATGGTGGGCCCTCGGTGGCTGGCATCGGTGCGGGTGGGTTCACCACCGGTGGTGGGGCCGCAGTTGGTGGTGCAGCTAGTACTGCCGTGGCAGTGGCACTCCGACGAAGTTTGGTACTCGTCTGGTGCGGCCTGCCCCCCTTGCCCCTTGATGTTGTTGGGGTATCCGCCGGCTCCTGTGCCCTTGGCCTCTTGCATGTAGCTGTTGCCTGTGTTGCATCAGCGGCATCCTCCCCATCTGTATGTGAGCCTGTCAGGGACGAGACGGGGGATGGCATTGGTTGCGTTTCAATATCCTTGATGCAGATTACATAAATGATGCAGTTGTGGCAATTGGGACTTAGTGGTTGTGGATGCAGGTGATGTGCCAGTTCAGTGCTTCATCCATGCATGGTTGTGTTTGGGACTTGTCTGTGGTGTTGTGTGCATGTGTGTGTGTGTGGGTCTGACACAGGCATGGTGAGGGATGGATGCATGTGTGGATGTGTGTCCATGCATGAGAGGAGTCTGTGCTCACATATGGGGGGTACAGTACATTCACATCGCATCCTGTCATGTGTACACTCACCTCCATCAGAAGTGGTACCCACGCCGAGCTCCATGCTGCCTACTCCCTCTATTGACTCGACGGCAATCATGTTAGTGCACGTCTCCTCCCATTCCTTCATCCGGATTGGGGATCCATCTCCACCAGCACTGGCAATGCGGTGGTTCTCAGCCAGGATGCCCCTCACCCGCAGCCTGAGGTCGTCCCACCTCTTCCTGCATTCGCGCACAGTGCGCGTGCTGGTGCCCACTGCACTGACTTTGGCAGCGACCTCCTCCCAGATGGCTTTCTTCCTCAACAGGGTTGTCCGGCGCATGTCATTCGCGAAGACCACCTCAGCATTCTCCGCAAGGGTCTGTGTCAACATCACCAATTCCTCATTGGTGTATTTTTCTTTGCGCTGCCTGTCAGTTGATTTCTTGAGTGCCTTAGGCATGATGCAGGTGTCCACAATAGTTTGGCACGGCTCACGAATCAATACAGGTCCAGGGGGCAGAGGATGGCAATGGATTGTGTTTTTAAAGATGGCCGCCGGGCTCTTTCCCGTTCCGGCGCGATGACGCTATTTCCGGTTCCGCAATTTTATGGTCACCGCTAATAGCGGTGATTGCTAATGGCGGTCACCGCAATTTGCATGTGGCGTGAGGGCGGAGGTGCTATCTGCACTTTCGTCAAAGCCGGTAAGGGACTTTTTTGGGACTTTTGCGGCATGGCGGTAGGGTCATTACCGGCATGGCGCTATGCTCGTGTCCGCGTACTCGTAATGGTACTTAATTAGCGCCCTCTTACGAGGGCGGACACGTTAATAGCGCCATGCCGCTAATATGCGGTTTTTAGCGCACAACAGAATGCCGGAGCGTGTGAAGGCATGTAAGCAAAAGAATGTTATTCGAAGTTAAATGCACTTCTTAATGTCTCTTTTCCCTTTTTCAGGTAGCCGTAGCAGCCGGCGTTGGAGATGGACGCCGAGGTACGTGCCGGAGTATGGGCAAGCAGATTACAGCTAGAAGGCACGTGAGTAGTGATGGCGTACAGTGCCCCTAATGATGTCCTTCTTGTTTTTTGCAGGTGCGGTTAAACAGCGCTTGGCGGAGATCAAGGCGTACGTGGCACAGGTAAGCAAAATTATCACGGAGGTTCACTAACCAATGTTCTTTGTTTCCGCAGGGTTGCCGGAGTATGAAGAGTGCGGTACGCGGCCTCGGAATGCACCGATGGACGAGGCAAGTGCAGCGCTGGTTTTGCCTTGTCCTAACCTGGTGTCCTTGTTCTTTTTCAGACGCTGCTGAAGACTGAAGACTGGTTTTCCGGGAGGTAAGACTGAAGATTTCTTGTTCACAGATGCAGAAGCTGAAGATTCTCTGGAGCTGACACGGTGAGCGTCCTGCTGCTAGTGCAGAATAACGCGAAGCACGTTGCACTGATCGGGTGTGGTTTAAATAGGCCACTGGAGTGCTTAGGTGTCTCCTTCCACAGCCTCGCCCAGGCAAGAAAGAAGTTCCAGCTTCCAGAACAGTTCCAGTATCCAGTCCCAGGGAGTGGTGCTGGCCACACCCAGAAGGTAAAGTAGTTCCAGCCAGGAATGGATGAGGATATCATCCTACAGGTAAGTGAGCAGCATGGTCTGCAGCAGGTAGGTCCACCCAAGCACCATTCCTCTCAATATGAGCCCGGCGCTTCCTGTGCCGGGACTGGGTTCCCTTATGAGCCTGGCACCACTGGCGCCAGGACAAGGTCCAAAAGGCCCCTGTGGGGACCGGCTGGTGCCTGGAATGGAAGTTGTGACCCTGCTTCCAAGGATGTTGGGCTGGATCTGACTCTTTGGAGGCAGCGGTCATGACAATGTGCATGTAGACAGGCATTCATTGTGATGTTACGTCTACGACTGTTGTAATGCATTTGGAAATGACTTATTTTGGGTGGGAGATTTTGTTGGTCTGTCATTTCATCTGATTCCGGGTCAGGCAGCAGTGTCCGATGCCACTGTACATTTAGGACATGGCAATGTGTACCTTATCGTTACTGCATTGGTGTATGGGCATTGCTTGCCATGTCATGTTGATGTTTGGGAGGGTTTGAGTGACATGACAGTGATGGCCATGGCCTGTTTTGCAGGTGTGTGTGATGCACACCTTGCATGTCCGGGTCATCCGCTTCTCAGAGCAACTAGCTGGGGGTAGATTTCTCTCCGCAGCAGGGCCCTCCCCCTGGAACAGACTTCCGGCCTGACTTGAACTTGAGGGGAACCATCTCCAGTTCTGGAAGCACCTCAAGACCTTCCTCTTTGCTTCTGCTAACTGTCTGCCTCTCCCTTGCAGAATTCTCCACTGGAACTGCACAGGAGCTGCAACTGGGCCACTCTCACCGACCTCGGTCCCTGGCCCAGCCACTCTCCACTTGCACTGCCTCCCTGGCAACCCCTGCACTGCAGTACTGTCTCTCTATCCCTACAGCCCTCCCTTCCCAGCACTTGTCTTCACTTACCTTTGTAGTTGCCACCAGGCGACCTATGTATTATTTTTTTGGGCTACTTCCCCTGTACTGGACTCCCCCCCACCCTTCCCCTTGCACTTTTCCCATTCCCCCTACCCCTGCACTTGCACGATCTCAATGACACCTGGCCTAGTAGTACCGTTCTCTGTGTTCCCTTGTTCCCCCCTCCCTGCCTCATTGCGCCTTGGAATACTTGTGTATGGCCCATATCATGTCATATGTCATATGTGTGCCTTTTGGTCACACAGGATAGCTTGTGTTTAAGTAGCTAGGGATGCAGACGATGTGGCACTTCCATGGCAACTATCTCAGGGTGGTAGACTGTCTCTTTGTCATCATCGATTGTCACCTGGTATGTGCCAGGCCTGTGTGCACTCCGCAGGGGTGGGAGTTTAGGTGAAAAATGTGGCCACAAGCTGGGTACGGGCTTCCTCGCCACGTGCCCTGTCCCCTCCCATGGGCAGCGCCTGTGCCTGTGGTTGGGGATGTGGGGGCACCACCATGTCCACCGGGACGCCCTGCCGTGTTGCAACATTGTGCAGGACACATGCTGCCACAATGATCCTGCACACTACTGGTGGTGCATAGAGTAGTTGCCCAGCAGAGCGGTCAAGGGAGCGGAAACGTGACTTGAGCACTCCGAATGTGCGCTCCACTATTCCCCTGGTTGCAATATGGGCGGCGGTGTATCTTACCTGGGGTGGTGTGGTGGGGTTCCGGATTGGCGTCATCATGTGGTTGCTCAGAGGGTAGGCACTGTCCCCTGGGGAGGTGATAATAGTTGAGATTATTAGGGTTTGGATATTTGTCTGTGTGTGACTTGCATGCATGTGCAAGGGCATTTGTACTGACCTAGGAGCCATGTGTCACCATGCTGCCCAGCTTCCAGGGCCCAGCTCAGGGCGGACATTCTGTATATGAAACTGTCATGGGTGGAGCCAGGGTAGTTTGCATAGACAGAGGTGATGATTCCCTTTGCATCACATACCACCTGTACATTGATGGAATGCCAGTGCTTGCGGTTTCGGTAGATGTGCTCAATGGCCCTAGGTGGACGTAGGGCCACATGGGTGCAATCTATGGCACCGAGCACTCTGGGGAAGTGTGCCACCCTGAAAAAATCCAGGACAACGACCTGCCTTTCTGCGGGTGTTCTGGGCATGTATATGTGCCTGCGGACTGAGGGGCGCGCTGTCATGATTGCCAGTACCTGGTGTAGGCAGTGTGACTGCGTGGCCTGTGAGACCCCCCCCCCACTATGGCAGTGGTCCGCTGAAATGACCCAGTGGCCAAAAAATGCAGGACATTGAGCAGCTTCTCCAAGGGGCTCAATGCTTGGGAGCAAAGGGTGGGGGATGTGAGGTCATCTTCCCACTCCCTGACCAGGTCTAGGATGATATGGGGTGGAAACCTATACCTGCCATAGACCTGGTCGTCAGGCATCCCAAAAAGGCTTGTCCGTGGTGTGAAAATGTGTGCTCTGGCTATTCTCCTCCTCCTGCGGTGTCCCATGATCAGTGCAGCGACAAATGGGGCATTCATCGTAGCTGTATATACGCGTTTGTTGTTTGCGCGCACTTTTATGCTGTGCGCGGGGACGGCTCCGCCTGCCTTCGTGTGGGCGGACGCATTGACGCCTGTGCACGTCTTTTGCCGTGCGCGGGTTTCCCGTATTCGGATACGGTCCGAATGTCATCGCGTGTGATCGGAGGGGAGTGAGCGTACACGCAACTGGCCTGGGTACGTGTGTTTCGGGGTGCGCGGGAAGTTCCACACGCGATTAGCCTGGGTACGTGTGTTCCGGGGTGCCGGGAACTTTCACACGCGATTGGTGGAAATCCACGTGTGTTCTGTCATCACGTGCAATGAGGGAAACACCTGCGCGCGTCACGTCACAGACGCGCTCACGCTAAGGGCCTTTGGTCCAATGAAATCGCATATGCGTGCTGCCGTGCATACGCGCTGAGGGCCTTTCCTCATATTACACGCGGACGTGCAGTTTTCCACGCGCGCTTACGCGCATGGGCCCTTTCCTCGTATTACACGCGGACGTGCAGTTTTTCACGTGCTGAAATGCCCATGCACGTCTGTACGCGTCACGTCACAGGGGCGCTTGCGCTTGAGGGGCCTTCTGTCCAATGAAAATGCGTATGCGTGCAGACGCGCTTCCGCGCTAAGGGCCTTTCCTCGAATTACACGCTGACGTGTAGATTTTTCACGTGCCAAATCATTCCGTATCAAGCTGGCCACGCGTAAGCACACGGAAGACCACACTCCTGCCCAGAAGGCCGAACTACTGCCCCCCAGAGCCCCGAGCACGCTCCCACCTGCCATCTGTTGCTGCCTGACTGCCTGCTGACCACGTGCCCTGCCATTTGCTGCCTGCACATCAGCCAGGGGTGCTGTTGCTGTGACCACCCCTGCTGGAACCGAAGACTCCCGACTGGGATTCCATCGCTCCACAGCCCAGCCCCAGGACCCAGTTGCCCACCCACTCCTGCCTCTGGGGTTGTCATGTCGGGGCAAACACCATCTTAGACCACCGACAACCCCCGGCCAGAGAGGCAGAGGGGCACCAGCTTCAGTGCCACCGAAGTTGGTGTCCTGGTGGAGCAAGTCCTGGGGCAGTATGATGCCCTCTTCGGAAGTTCCCGCGCCGACAAGGAAGGACGGACTCGGATCTGGACTGACATCGTGACTGCCATCAACGCGGAGGGGGTGGCAGTCCGCGACTTACAACATGTCAAGAAGCGCTGGGAGGACTTCAGGTCCAGGACCCTGAACAAGGCCCGGCGCCTCTTGAAGGCAGCGGATGCCAAGGGGCGCCGGGGCCACTTGTCGGAAGAACAGATGAGGGTCCTGGAACGCATATCCCCAGCGCTCCACGTCCAGGTCCTTGAGAAGCAGACCCGTCTGGAGTCGAGCGGTGAGTGTACATGCATCCTGATTGTGAGCAGTGCGTGTGGTGATTATTCAGTAGTGTGCAGGTTGCACATCTGTTTGCATGGGGTCGAGTATGGGTGGGGGTGTACAGGGCCGTGGGGCTGACACATGCGAGGGCTGTAATGTGTGAGACATGGATGGTGCTTGTGTGTGTAGGCTTGCATGCCAAATGTTGTTGTGTGGGCACACATGTTTGGATGAATGTGTATGTAAGTAGACATGTCCGTGATGTCACGCATGTATGTTGTTTTTGGCTGCATGTATCAGCACTGTGTACATGTGCATGTGTGTGTATTTGACAAGGGTGCAACAGTGATGCAACATGGATGCATGTGACAGCGGTATGTGGAAGCCTGATTGGCAGATGTGACATGGATGCCCGTCTGAACACTGCAACACTTGGCAGAGGTGTACACATGCATGCAAGTGTGGTGGTGTGTGTACATGTGTGGTGCACTTCCTGTGTTGCATGTGATGTCTGGCTTACCTTTGGCTGCTCATGATGTTGTATGTGTATGGATGGTGGGGGCAGTTGCGATATGGCTGTGGTATGGCTCATGTGTGCGAGTTGTAATGACATGTGTGTTGGGGATTGTGATGACATGTCTGAGGTTTGCCAATGCCACTCATGTACAACTGTCATGTGTGTATGTGTCCATTGTACAGTGCCCTGATGCCTGTGTTTTGTTTCTCCCTGTCTGCAGCGTCAACTGATGAAGAGGGCGGAGAAGGTGCTGTGGAGCACTGCGGCGGGGATCCCACCGCCAGCCGGAGACGCAAGGCCCGGCTCCCCTCCCATGTTGTCATCTCGTCGGGGAGTGAGGAGTCCGGTGCCGCGTCCCAGGCCGCAGCTGCCGGGGGGAGGTCCAAGAGGCGGAGGTTGGAGTTGGACTCCTCGGCATCAGAAGGGGCAGCTGGGACCCCACAGGGCCCAACAGGGGAAGATGGCACGGAGTCATCCAGGTTGGTGGGGGTTTGGTGGAGGAGGAGGCCGTGCAAGCACCAGAGACGGGGTCTGGAGGTGGGGATCCCACTGGTGCTAGTGGTGCAGTGCAGGACCAGGGACAGGAGGCAGCACAGGCCGCCGTGGAGGTGCCTGTGTGCAATCCTGTCCCTGATCCTGTCCCTGCATCATCTTGCACCAGCAGGGATGCCTACGTCCAGACCCGTTTTCAGGCAGGGGATGAGCTCACGTCAACTGGCCTTCCACTGCCTGCGGACGTGGCTATCCAGGTCCGGGTTGAGCCTGTCCTGGCTGGTGTGGCGTTGCGTCAACGGGCCATGCGAGGTGACCTGCAGTCATCTCATGAAGAGACTGCACGTCATCTCGAATGGCTCGTTGACCACGTCAGCCTGCTGGGACAGGTCACCCAGGCTGGATTCCTCCATCTGATGGGGCTTGCTCCGACCCCCTCCTCAACTGGACCCCCTACGCGCCAGTCATCCTCTGTGCAATCTTCCCACCCATCAGTCACCTGGGTGCCCTGTGGAGCTGCCTCTGACGGTGCGGCCAGGCTGGTGGAGGAGGCATCCCTGCCACAGTCGGGAGTCGGACGTCCTGCAGGGGTGGCCACATCTACGACTGCACCCCAGCCGGCGGAGGATGTGCAGGCAGCAGGAGGCAGTGCACGGGCAGAGGCACAGCAGCAGCAGCAACGTGGTGGGAGCCATGAAGGCTCGGGGCCTTCAACATCGGAGGGGCAGGCATCGGCCGGAGGGCAGGAGGACCCAGGACAGAGAGTGTCTTCCGTGTGGCAGCGGTTGGGCCACGCCATAGATGCGGAGCGGCAGCGGGCGGAAGAGGCACGGCTCACAATGGTCAGGGCGGAGAACTCCATGCGGAGGGCCCTGAGGCGGGCCGAGAGCCTCGAGGCAATCCGCAGGGGTTTGGAGGTGGAGACGTCGACGGCCCTGCGGACCCTCGGGGCCATGGAGGAGGACCGCCTCCGGGACATTGAGGAGGAGTTCCATGATGCCCTGGCCCGGGACATCCACAAGTGAGCCGTGAAACTAGCCCGCTGCCCTTGTACATAGTTATGTAGGTAGTGTTAGGTTTCATTTTTGTTTTTATTTTATTTGGACCTTTCGGACATTGGCCACATTTTTGTATATAGTTTATTTTATTAGTTAGTGTAGTTAGATAGGTTTCCTTTATTTTGTTGGGATAATGGACCCTGGCTTGTTCCCATGCACATAGTTCACAGTTGGATTGTATTTTTTTTTCACTTTTTAACCATGGAGCAATGGCTTTCTTTTTTATTTCCCATTGGATTTTGTTTTGTGGACATTGACTTTGGACAACATTACTTTGGAATTTTATATTTGGTTTTGCTTTTTTTAACGGACATGCTTCTTTTCATTTTTGTACATTCACGTTTCTGTTTATTCATTTTTTATTATATTTATGTTTCCTTTAATACATATTTTTGTGGTGAACTTCAATGTGTGGTATCTCATTGGTTTCATGCATTTCATGATATGTGTTTTGAGATTCACTGACACCCATTGGGTGTATGTGAGGGAAATGTGTTTGTTTCGGAACTTGCAATTGGTGTTCTGTGATGTAATTGCAAATTATGAGTGGGTGGATGCAATACTCGGGTGGGTGTTTTGCATTTGGAGGCTGACCATAGGGACCAGGGATCTAGATTGTGATGACATGTTGGCTGGGGAACATGAGTTGGCCATGGGTGGGGGCCTGCTGGCAGGTGCCCCACAGTGCTGGGGGGTGGGGGTGGTGGGAGACATGGGTGGGGGCCTGCTGGCAGGTGCCCCACAGTGCTGGGGGGTGGGGGTGGTGGGGAACATGAGTTGGACATGGGTGGGGGCCTGCTGGCAGGTGCCCCACAGTGCTGGGGGGTGGGGGTGGTGGGGAACATGAGTTGGACATGGGTGGGGGCCTGTTGGCAGGTGCCCCACAGTGCTGGGGGGTGGGGGTGGTGGGAGACATGGGTGGGGGCCTGCTGGCAGGTGCCCCACAGTGCTGGGGGGTGGGGGTGGTGGGGAACATGAGTTGGACATGGGTGGGGGCCTGCTGGCAGGTGCCCCACAGTGCTGGGGGGTGGGGGTGGTGGGGAACATGAGTTGGACATGGGTGGGGGCCTGTTGGCAGGTGCCCCACAGTGCTGGGGGGTGGGGGTGGTGGGAGACATGGGTGGGGGCCTGGTGGTGGGTGCCCCTGCACTGCTGGGGGGTGGGGGTGGTGGGGAACATGAGTTGGACATGGGTGGGGGCCTGCTGGCAGGTGCCCCACAGTGCTGGGGGGTGGGGGTGGTGGGGAACATGAGTTGAACATGGGTGGGGGCCTGCTGGCAGGTGCCCCACAGTGCTGGGGGGTGGGGGTGGTGGGCAACATGAGTTGGACATGGGTGGGGGCCTGCTGGCAGGTGCCCCACAGTGCTGGGTGGTGGGAGACATGGGTGGGGGCCTGGTGGAGGCTGCCCCTGCACTGCTGGGGGGTGGGGGTGGTGGGAGACATGGGTGGGGGCCTGGTGGAGGCTGCCCCTGCACTGCTGGGGGCTGGGGGTGGTGGGAGACATGGGTGGGGCCTGGTGGAGGCTTCCCCTGGTGGCCGGGTGGTGGGGGTGCTGGGAGACATGGTGGGGGCCTGGTGGTGGGTGCCCCTGCACTGCTGGGGGGTGGGGGTGGAGGGGAACATGAGTTGGACTTGGGTGGGGGCCTGCTGGCAGGTGCCCCACAGTGCTGGGGGGTGATGGGGAACATGAGTTGGACATGGGTGGGGGCCTGCTGGCAGGTGCCCCACAGTGCTGGGGGGTGGGGGTGGTGGGAGACATGGGTGGGGGCCTGGTGGAGGCTGCCCCTGCACTGCTGGGGGGTGGGGGTGGTGGGATACATGGGTGGGGGCCTGGTGGAGGCTGCCCCTGCACTGCTGGGGGGTGGGGGTGGTGGGAGACATGGGTGGGGGCCTGGTGGAGGCTGCCCCTGCACTGCTGGGGGGTGGGGGTGGTGGGAGACATGGGTGGGGCCTGGTGGAGGCTGCCCCTGGTGGCCGGGTGGTGGGGGTGCTGGGAGACATGGGTGGGGGCCTGGTGGAGGCTGCCCCTGCACTGTTGGGGGGTGGGGGGGAGACATGGGTGGGGGCCTGGTGGAGGCTGCCCCTGGGGAGTGGGGGGTGGGGGTGCTGGGAGACATGGGTGGGGGCCTGGTGGAGGCTGCCCCTGGTGACTGGGGGGATGGGGGTGGTGTGAGACATGGGTGGGGGCCTGGTGGAGGCTGTCCCTGCACTGCTGGGGGGTGGGGGTGGTGGTCGACATGGGTGGGGGCCTGGTGGAGGCTGCCCCTGGTGACTGGGGGGGTGGGGGTGGTGGGAGACATGGGTGGGGCCTGCTGGCAGGTGCCCCACAGTGCTTGGGGGTGGGGGTGGTGGGGAACATGACTTGGACATTGGTGGGGGCCTGCTGGCAGGTGCCCCACAGTGCTGGGGGGTGGGGGTGGTGGGGAACATGAGTTGGACATGGGTGGGGGCCTGCTGGCAGGTGCCCCACAGTGCTGGGGTGTGGGGGTGGTGGGAGACATGGGTGGGGGCCTGGTGGAGGCTGCCCCTGCACTGCTGGGGGGTGGGGGTGGTGGGAGACATGGGTGGGGGCCTGGTGGAGGCAGCCCCTGGTGACTGGGGGGGTGGGGGTGCTGGGAGACATGGGTGGGGGCCTGGTGGTGGGTGCCCCTGCACTGCTGGGGGGTGGGGGTGGAGGGGAACATGAGTTGGACTTGGGTGGGGGCCTGCTGGCAGGTGCCCCACAGTGCTGGGGGGTGATGGGGAACATGAGTTGGACATGGGTGGGGGCCTGCTGGCAGGTGCCCCACAGTGCTGGGGGGTGGGGGTGGTGGAAGACATGGGTGGGGGCCTGGTGGAGGCTGCCCCTGCACTGCTGGGGGGTGGGGGTGGTGGGATACATGGGTGGGGGCCTGGTGGAGGCTGCCCCTGCACTGCTGGGGGGTGGGGGTGGAGGGAGACATGGATGGGGGCCTGGTGGAGGCTGCCCCTGGTGGCTGGGGGGTGGGGGTGCTTGGAGACATGGGTGGGGGCCTGGTGGAGGCTGCCCCTGCACTGCTGGGGGGCGGGGGGGGTGTGAGACATGGGTGGGGGCCTGGTGGCGGCTGCCCCTGGGGGGTGGGGGGTGGGGGTGCTGGGAGACATGGGTGGGGGCCTGCTGGAGGCTGCCCCTGGTGACTGGGGGGATGGGGGTGGTGTGAGACATGGGTGGGGGCCTGGTGGAGGCTGCCCCTGCACTGCTGGGGGGTGGGGGTGGTGGTCGACATGGGTGGGGGCCTGGTGGAGGCTGCCCCTGGTGACTGGGGGGTGGGGGTGGTGGTAGACATGGGTGGGGGCCTGGTGGAGGCTGCCCCTGGTGACTGGGGGGTGGGGGTGGTGGGAGACATGGGTGGGGGCTTGGTGGTGGCTGCCCCTGCACTGCTGGGGGGTGGGGGTGGTGGGGAACATGCGTTGGACATGGGTGGGGCCTGCTGGCAGGTGCCCCACAGTGCTGGGGGGTGTGGGTGGTGGGGAACATGAGTTGGACATGGGTGGGGGCCTGCTGGCAGGTGCCCCACAGTGCTGGGGGGTGGGGGTGGTGGGGAACATTGGTTGGACATGGGTGGGGGCCTGCTGGCAGGTGCCCCACAGTGCTGGGGGGTGGGGGTGGTGGGGAACATGAGTTGGACATGGGTGGGGGCCTGCTGGCAGGTGCCCCACAGTGCTGGGGGGTGGGGGTGGTGGGAGACATGGGTGGGGGCCTGGTGGTGGGTGCCCCTGCACTGCTGGGAGGTGGGGGTGGTGGGGAACATGAGTTGGACATGGGTGGGGGCCTGCTGGCAGGTGCCCCACAGTGCTGGGGGGTGGGGGTGGTGGGGAACATGAGTTGGACATGGGTGGGGCCTGCTGGCAGGTGCCCCACAGAGCTGGGGGGTGGGGGTGGTGGGGAACATGAGTTGGACATGGGTGGGGGCCTGCTGGCAGGTGCCCCACAGTGCTGGGGGGTGGGGGTGGTGGGAGACATGGGTGGGGGCCTGGTGGTGGGTGCCCCTGCACTGCTGGGAGGTGGGGGTGGTGGGGAACATGAGTTGGACATGGGTGGGGGCCTGCTGGCAGGTGCCCCACAGTGCTGGGGGGTGGGGGTGGTGGGGAACATGAGTTGGACATGGGTGGGGCCTGCTGGCAGGTGCCCCACAGAGCTGGGGGGTGGGGGTGGTGGGGAACATGAGTTGGACATGGGTGGGGGCCTGCTGGCAGGTGCCCCACAGTGCTGGGGGGTGGGGGTGGTGGGAGACATGGGTGGGGGCCTGGTGGAGGCTGCCCCTGCACTGCTGGGGGGTGGGGGTGGTGGGAGACATGGGTGGGGGCCTGGTGGAGGCTGCCCCTGCACTGCTGGGGGGTGGGGGTGGTGGGAGACATGGGTGGGGGCCTGGTGGAGGATGCCCCTGGTGGCTGGGTGGTGGGGGTGCTGGGAGACATGGGTGGGGGCCTGGTGGAGGCTGCCCCTGCACTGCTGGAGGGTGGGGGGGGAGACATGGGTGGGGGCCTGGTGGAGGCTGCCCCTGGGGAGTGGGGGGTGGGGGTGGTGGGAGACATGGATGGGGGCCTGGTGTAGGCTGCCCCTGGTGGCTGGGGGGTGGTGGTGGTGGGAGACATGGGTGGGGCCTGCTGGCAGGTGCCCCACAGTGCTGGGGGGTGGGGGTGGTGGGGAACATGAGTTGGACATGGGTGGGGGCCTGCTGGCAGGTGCCCCACAGTGCTGGGGGGTGGGGGTGGTGGGGAACATGAGTTGGACATGGGTGGGGGCCTGCTGGCAGGTGCCCCACAGTGCTGGGGGGTGGGGGTGCTGGGAGACATGGGTGGGGGCCTGGTGGTGGGTGCCCCTGCACTGCTGGGGGGTGGGGGTGGAGGGGAACATGAGTTGGACATGGGTGGGGGCCTGCTGGCAGGTGCCCCACAGTGCTGGGGGGTGGGGGTGATGGGGAACATGAGTTGGACATGGGTGGGGGCCTGCTGGCAGGTGCCCCACAGTGCTGGGGGGTGGGGGTGGTGGGAGACATGGGTGGGGGCCTGGTGGAGGCTGCCCCTGCACTGCTGGGGGGTGGGGGTGGTGGGATACATGGGTGGGGGCCTGGTGGAGGCTGCCCCTTCACTGCTGGGGGGTGGGGGTGGTGGGAGACATGGATGGGGGCCTGGTGGAGGCTGCCCCTGGTGGCTGGGGGGTGGGGGTGCTTGGAGACATGGGTGGGGGCCTGGTGGAGGCTGCCCCGGCACTGCTGGGGGTCGGGGGGGTGGGAGACATGGGTGGGGGCCTGGTGGAGGCTGTCACTGGTGACTGGGGGGGTGGGGGTGGTGTGAGACATGGGTGGGGGCCTGGTGGAGGTTGCCCCTGCACTGCTGGGGGTGGGGGTGGTGGTCGACATGGGTGGGGGCCTGGTGGAGGCTGCCCCTGGTGACTGGGGGGGTGGGGGTGGTGGGAGACATGGGTGGGGGCCTGGTGGAGGCTGCCCCTGGTGACTGGGGGGGTGGGGTGGTGGGAGACATGGGTGGGGGCCTGGTGGTGGCTGCCCCTGCACTGCTGGGGGGTGGGGGTGGTGGGGAACATGCGTTGGACATGGGCGGGGCCTGCTGGCAGGTGCCCCACAGTGCTGGGGGGTGGGGGTGGTGGGGAACATGAGTTGGACATGGGTGGGGGCCTGCTGGCAGGTGCCCCACAGTGCTGGGGGGTGGTGGGGAACATGAGTTGGACATGGGTGGGGGCCTGCTGGCAGGTGCCCCACAGTGCTGGGGGGTGGGGGTGGTGAGGAACATGAGTTGGACATGGGTGGGGGCCTGCTGGCAGGTGCCCCACAGTGCTGGGGGGTGGGGGTGGTGGGAGACATGGGTGGGGGCCTGCTGGCAGGTGCCCCACAGTGCTGGGGGGTGGGGGTGGTGGGGAACATGAGTTGGACATGGGTGGGGACCTGCTGGCAGGTGCCCCACAGTGCTGGGGGGTGGGGGTGGTGGGGAACATGAGTTGGACATGGGTAGGGGCCTGCTGGCAGGTGCCCCACAGTGCTGGGGGGTGGGGGTGGTGGGGAACATGAGTTGGACATGGGTGGGTGCCTGCTGGCAGGTGCCCCACAGTGCTGGGGGGTGGGGGTGGTGGGAGACATGGGTGGGGGCCTGGTGGAGGCTCCCCCTGCACTGCTGGGGGGTGGGGGTGGTGGGAGACATGGGTGGGGGCCTGGTGGAGGCTGCCCCTGCACTGCTGGGGGGTGGGGGTGGTGGGAGACATGGGTGGCGGCCTGGTGGAGGCTGCCCCTGGTGGCTGGGTGGTGGGGGTGCTGGGAGACATGGGTGGGGGCCTGGTGGAGGCTGCCCCTGCACTGCTGGGGGGTGGGGGGGTGGGAGACATGGGTGGGGGCCTGGTGGAGGCTGCCCCTGGGGAGTGGGGGGTGGGGGTGGTGGGAGACATGGGTGGGGGCCTGGTGGAGGCTGCCCCTGGTGGCTGGGGGGTGGTGGTGGTGGGAGACATGGGTGGGGCCTGCTGGCAGGTGCCCCACAGTGCTGGGGGGTGGGGGTGGTGGGGAACATGAGTTGGACATGGGTGGGGGCCTGCTGGCAGGTGCCCCACAGTGCTGGGGGGTGGGGGTGGTGGGGAACATGAGTTGGACAAGGGTGGGGGCCTGCTGGCAGGTGCCCCACAGTGCTGGGGGGTGGGGGTGGTGGGAGACATGGGTGGGGGCCTGGTGGAGGCTGCCCCTGCACTGCTGGGGGGTGGGGGTGGTGGGAGACATGGGTGGGGGTCTCGTGGAGACTGCCCCTGGTGACTGGGGGGTGGGGGTGCTGGGAGACATGGGTGGGGGCCTGGTGGTGGGTGCCCCTGCACTGCTGGGGGGTGGGGGTGGTGGGGAACATGAGTTGGACATGGGTGGGGGCCTGCTGGCAGGTGCCCCACAGTGCTGGGGGGTGGGGGTGGTGGGGAACATGAGTTGGACATGGGTGGGGGCCTGCTGGCAGGTGCCCCACAGTGCTGGGGGGTGGGGGTGGTGGGAGACATGGGTGGGGGCCTGGTGGAGGCTGCCCCTGCACTGCTGGGGGGTGGGGGTGGTGGGAGACATGGGTGGGGACCTGGTGGAGGCTGCCCCTGCACTGCTGGGGGGTGGGCGTGGTGGGAGACATGGGTGGGGGCCTGGTGGAGGCTGCCCCTGGTGGCTGGGGGGTGGGGGTGCTGGCAGACATTGGTGGGGGCCTGGTGGAGGCTGCCCCTGCACTGCTGAGGGGTGGGGGAGTGGGAGACATGGGTGGGGGCCTGGTGGAGGCTGCCCCTGGGGAGTGGGGGGTGGGGGTGCTGGGAGACATGGGTGGGGGCCTGGTGGAGGCTGCCCCTGGTGACTGAGGGGGTGGGGGTGCTGGGAGACATGGGTGGGGGCCTGGTGGTGGGTGCCCCTGCACTGCTGGGGGGTGGGGGTGGTGGGGAACATGAGTTGGACATGGGTGGGGGCCTGCTGGCAGGTGCCCCACAGTGCTGGGGGGTGGGGGTGGTGGGGAACATGAGTTGGACATGGGTGGGGGCCTGCTGGCAGGTGCCCCACAGTGCTGGGGGGTGGGGGTGGTGGGAGACATGGGTGGGGGCCTGGTGGAGGCTGCCCCTGCACTGCTGGGGGGTGGGGGTGGTGGGAGACATGGGTGGGGGCCTGGTGGTGGGTGCCCCTGCACTGCTGGGGGGTGGGGGTGGTGGAGAACATGAGTTGGACATGGGTGGGGGCCTGCTGGCAGGTGCCCCACAGTGCTGGGGGGTGGGGGTGGTGGGGAACATGAGTTGGACATGGGTGGGGGCCTGCTGGCAGGTGCCTCACAGTGCTGGGGGGTGGGGGTGGTGGGGAACATGAGTTGGACATGGGTGGGGGCCTGCTGGCAGGTGCCCCACAGTGCTGGGGGGTGGGGGCGGTGGGGAACATGAGTTGGTCATGGGTGGGGGCCTGCTGGCAGGTGCCCCACAGTGCTGGGGGGTGGGGGGGTGGGAGACATGGGTGGGGGCCTGGTGGAGGCTTCCCCTGCACTGCTGGGGAGTGGGGGTGGTGGGAGACATGGGTGGGGGCCTGGTGGAGGCTGCCCCTGGTGGCTGGGTGGTGGGGGTGGTGGGAGACATGGGTGGGGCCTGCTGGCAGGTGCCCCACAGTGCTGGGGGGTGGGGGTGGTGGGGAACATGAGTTGGACATGGGTGGGGGCCTGCTGGCAGGTGCCCCACAGTGCTGGGGGGTGGGGGCGGTGGGGAACATGAGTTGGTCATGGGTGGGGGCCTGCTGGCAGGTGCCCCACAGTGCTGGGGGGTGGGGGTGCTTGGAGACATGGGTGGGGGCCTGGTGGAGGCTGCCCCTGCACTGCTGGGGGGTGGGGGGGTGGGAGACATGGGTGGGGGCCTGGTGGAGGCTGCCCCTGGGGGGTGGGTGGTGGGGGTGCTGGGAGACATGGGTGGGGGCCTGGTGGAGGCTGCCACTGGTGACTGGGGGGGTGGGGGTGGTGTGAGACATGGGTGGGGGCCTGGTGGAGGTTGCCCCTGCACTGCTGGGGGGTGGGGGTGGTGGTCGACATGGGTGGGGGCCTGGTGGAGGCTGCCCCTGGTGACTGGGGGGGTGGGGGTGGTGGGAGACATGGGTGGGGGCCTGCTGGCAGGTGCCCCACAGTGCTGGGGGGTGGGGGTGGTGGGGAACATGAGTTGGACATGGGTGGGGACCTGCTGGCAGGTGCCCCACAGTGCTGGGGGGTGGGGGTGGTGGGGAACATGAGTTGGACATGGGTGGGGGCCTGCTGGCAGGTGCCCCACAGTGCTGGGGGGTGGGGGTGGTGGGAGACATGGGTGGGGGCCTGGTGGTGGGTGCCCCTGCACTGCGGGGGGGTGGGGGTGGTGGGGAACATGAGTTGGACATGGGTGGGGGCCTGCTGGCAGGTGCCCCACAGTGCTGGGGGGTGGGGGTGGTGGGGAACATGAGTTGGACATGGGTGGGGGCCTGCTGGCAGGTGCCCCACAGTGCTGGGGGGTGGGGATGGTGGGGAACATGAGTTGGACATGGGTGGGGGCCTGCTGGCAGGTGCCCCACAGTGCTGGGGGGTGGGGGTGGTGGGAGACATGGGTGGGGGCCTGGTGGAGGCTCCCCCTGCACTGCTGGGGGGTGGGGGTGGTGGGAGACATGGGTGGGGGCCTGGTGGAGGCTGCCCCTGCACTGCTGGGGGGTGGGGGTGGTGGGAGACATGGGTGGCGGCCTGGTGGAGGCTGCCCCTGGTGGCTGGGTGGTGGGGGTGCTGGGAGACATGGGTGGGGGCCTGGTGGAGGCTGCCCCTGCACTGCTGGGGGGTGGGGGGGTGGGAGACATGGGTGGGGGCCTGGTGGAGGCTGCCCCTGGGGAGTGGGGGGTGGGGGTGGTGGGAGACATGGGTAGGGGCCTGGTGGAGGCTGCCCCTGGTGGCTGGGGGGTGGTGGTGGTGGGAGACATGGGTGGGGCCTGCTGGCAGGTGCCCCACAGTGCTGGGGGGTGGGGGTGGTGGGGAACATGAGTTGGACATGGGTGGGGGCCTGCTGGCAGGTGCCCCACAGTGCTGGGGGGTGGGGGTGGTGGGGAACATGAGTTGGACAAGGGTGGGGGCCTGCTGGCAGGTGCCCCACAGTGCTGGGGGGTGGGGGTGGTGGGAGACATGGGTGGGGGCCTGGTGGAGGCTGCCCCTGCACTGCTGGGGGTGGGGGTGGTGGGAGACATGGGTGGGGGTCTGGTGGAGACTGCCCCTGGTGACTGGGGGGTGGGGGTGCTGGGAGACATGGGTGGGGGCCTGGTGGTGGGTGCCCCTGCACTGCTGGGGGGTGGGGGTGGTGGGGAACATGAGTTGGACATGGGTGGGGGCCTGCTGGCAGGTGTCCCACAGTGCTGGGGGGTGGGGGTGGTGGGGAACATGAGTTGGACATGGGTGGGGGCCTGCTGGCAGGTGCCCCACAGTGCTGGGGGGTGGGGGTGGTGGGAGACATGGGTGGGGGCCTGGTGGAGGCTGCCCCTGCACTGCTGGGGGGTGGGGGTGGTGGGAGACATGGGTGGGGACCTGGTGGAGGCTGCCCCTGCACTGCTGGGGGGTGGGCGTGGTGGGAGACATGGGTGGGGGTCTGGTGGAGGCAGCCCCTGGTGGCTGGGGGGTGGGGGTGCTGGCAGACATTGGTGGGGGCCTGGTGGAGGCTGCCCCTGCACTGCTGAGGGGAGGGGGAGTGGGAGACATGGGTGGGGGCCTGGTGGAGGCTGCCCCTGGGGAGTGGGGGGTGGGGGTGCTGGGAGACATGGGTGGGGGCCTGGTGGAGGCTGCCCCTGGTGACTGAGGGGGTGGGGGTGCTGGGAGACATGGGTGGGGGCCTGGTGGTGGGTGCCCCTGCACTGCTGGGGGGTGGGGGTGGTGGGGAACATGAGTTGGACATGGGTGGGGGCCTGCTGGCAGGTGCCCCACAGTGCTGGGGGGTGGGGGTGGTGGGGAACATGAGTTGGACATGGGTGGGGGCCTGCTGGCAGGTGCCCCACAGTGCTGGGGGGTGGGGGTGGTGGGAGACATGGGTGGGGGCCTGGTGGAGGCTGCCCCTGCACTGCTGGGGGGTGGGGGTGGTGGGAGACATGGGTGGGGCCTGGTGGTGGGTGCCCCTGCACTGCTGGGGGGTGGGGGTGGTGGGGAACATGAGTTGGACATGGGTGGGGGCCTGCTGGCAGGTGCCCCACAGTGCTGGGGGGTGGGGGTGGTGGGGAACATGAGTTGGACATGGGTGGGGGCCTGCTGGCAGGTGCCTCACAGTGCTGGGGGGTGGGGGTGGTGGGGAACATGAGTTGGACATGGGTGGGGGCCTGCTGGCAGGTGCCCCACAGTGCTGGGGGGAGGGCGGTGGGGAACATGAGTTGGTCATGGGTGGGGGCCTGCTGGCAGGTGCCCCACAGTGCTGGGGGGTGGGGGGGTGGGAGACATGGGTGGGGGCCTGGTGGAGGCTTCCCCTGCACTGCTGGGGAGTGGGGGTGGTGGGAGACATGGGTGGGGGCCTGGTGGAGGCTGCCCCTGGTGGCTGGGCCGTGGGGGTGGTGGGAGACATGGGTGGGGCCTGCTGGCAGGTGCCCCACAGTGCTGGGGGGTGGGGGTGGTGGGGAACATGAGTTGGACATGGGTGGGGGCCTGCTGGCAGGTGCCCCACAGTGCTGGGGGGTGGGGGTGGTGGGGAACATGAGTTGGACATGGGTGGGGGCCTGCTGGCAGGTGCCCCACAGTGCTGGGGGGTGGGGGTGGTGGGAGACATGGGTGGGGGCCTGGTGGAGGCTGCCCCTGCACTGCTGGGGGGTGGGGTTGGTGGGAGACATGGGTGGGGGCCTGGTGGAGGCTGCCCCTGCACTGCTGGGGGGTGGGGGTGGTGGGAGACATGGGTGGGGGCCTGGTGGAGGCTGCCCCTGGTGGCTGGGGGGTGGGGGTGCTGGGAGACATGGGTGGGGGCCTGGTGGAGGCTGCCCCTGCACTGCTGGGGGGTGGGGGTGGTGGGAGACATGGGTGGGGGCCTGGTGGAGGCTGCCCCTGGTGGCTGGGGGGTGGGGGTGCTGGGAGACATGGGTGGGGGCCTGGTGGTGGGTGCCCCTGCACTGCTGGGGTGTGGGGGTGGTGGGGAACATGAGTTGGACATGGGTGGGGGCCTGGTGGTGGGTGCCCCTGGTGGCTGGGGGTGCAGGGGGACATGCGTTGGTGGGCAGTAGTGCAAGTTGACATGTGGGTTGGCTGGTGGGCATGGCCATGGTGGATGGGGTGCCTGCAGGACATGTGCTGGGTAGGCCCCTGTGGTGTGAGCCACCTGCAGGGGCCGTGGAGGGTGTAAAGGGAACACCTGGGAGGACCCACACATGCAATTCACGTGTGCTGCTCCCGGCGCACCCCTGTAATACACGTACCCTGATGAGATTGCGTGTGGAACTTCCCAGGCACCCCTGGAATACACGTACCCCGCTCAATCGCGTGTGTAACTTCCCGCGCACCCCCGAAATACACGTACCCCGCTCAATCGCGTGTGTAACTTCCTGCGCGCCCCCGAAATACACGTACCCCGCTCAATCGCGTGTGTGACTTCCCGCGCACCCCTGTAATACACGTACCCTGCTCAATCGCGTGTGTGACTTCCCGTGCACCCCCGAAATACACGTACCCCACTCAATCGCGTGTGGAACTTCCCGCGCGCCCCCGAAATACACGTACCCCGCTCAATCGCGTGTGTAACTTCCCGCGCACCCCCGAAATACACGTACCCCGCTCAATCGCGTGTGTAACTTCCCGTGCGCCCCCGAAATACACGTACCCCGCTCAATCGTGTGTCTGACTTCCCGCGCACCCCCGAAATACACGTACCCCGCTCAATCGCGTGTGTAACTTCCCGCGCGCCCCCGAAATACACGTACCCCGCTCAATCGTGTGTCTGACTTCCCGCGCACCCCCGAAATACACGTACCCCGCTCAATCGCGTGTGTAACTTTCCGCGCGCCCCCGAAATACACGTACCCCGCTCAATCGCGTGTGTAACTTCCCGCGCGCCCCCGAAATACACGTACCCCGCTCGCACAGGCCCATTTGCTGTATGTTGCCACTTTTGGAATGCGCTGGGACTCTACCTCCTGCCTTCGTGTGGCGGACGTGTTTCAGCTTGTGCGTGTCTTTGGCTGTGCGTGGCTTTGCCCTATTCGATTCCATGAATACGTGTGGTTGCAGTGCGTGTGGGCGTTCCGTCTGCTTCCCTGCAGTACATCCCCAGTTACGCCCTTATTTTCGCGCGTTGTTCCCTATTCCGCGCGTTACGCCCCGTGTCCCGCCCACTTTCTGGTGTATGCGCCAAGGTTGTGCGCTTTCACTGTGCGCCTCGCGCGCGCCTTTCGGGATGTTGCAGTGACTTGTGCGCCATGCACGGGTTTGGCGCACATCCCGAGGTGTACACGCGCAGGGACTTCCATGAATCGCACGCGTGCGTGTGCGCCTGTTTTTTTCCGCTTGCGCCTGCCTGCGCCTGCTTGCGCGAATATTTTCGGCGCACGTTTGTTCCATGAATCGGCCCCATGGTGTTTTCCACCTCTATCATGGCTAATTCTGCTTCATTTGCTATTAGTGGCTGTCCAAGTGGTTCTTGGCTTCCTGTTACAGAAGGTTGACTACTGTTGGGCATGCCCACTTGTAGTTGGGCCTGGAGGTCTTCTTTGTGGTGCTGTTCATTGTGCAACATTGTTTGGTACTGTGTAAAATGTATGTCTGTTATAGTGCTTTCATTTGCTTTGAAAGTGTCTTCATAGGAGTCATATGTATCCAGTAACTCTTCCTCTTTTCTCCATGGTTTAAAAAGTTGTAGCAGGGACATGTAATACAGTTCTTTATGTTGAGTTTTTAATGACAATTTGATATGATCAATTAATCTGCGTTTGGTAAGTTTCACTCAGCTGCCTTCACAATTTACCACTCTGTATCTACCATTCTTTTCATCTGGTTTAACATTATTTTTGTATGTGAAGTTTTGGGCTATGTGGTAGAGACACGTGGTTTCCAAAGTGGTACTCCTGTTTGGGTAGTATGTGCCTAGTAAATTGTTTTTCAAAATGTCTTGGCTGTTGGGATCATTTTTGGCTTTTGTTTATGTATATGTCCTCATATGATTTGAGAACTCTTTTAGAAGATTTAGCAGGACCAAGACTTAGCCATACTATATTGTTAGATTTTCCATACAAGGCAGTACCTGTTAAACGGTCTGCAGCTTCATAGCAGCCACATTCTCTTTTTATGCCTAAGCTGTACAATTTCTGTGATAGTGTTTTGTCAGATGATATGTCATCCCAGAGGTCGTGAAGCTCTGTTTTCTCTCCTTGGGTTTAGTGGCTTTGACATATCGTGCAACTGCAGTGGAATTGTCTGCAATATACTGCACATCTATGTTCGCATTCCATAGGAGGGCAATGATTGCATTGTCATTATTGATGCATTTTTATTCTTCTGTTCTTTTTTATGTAATATGTGGTCTTAGGTGATTTAGCTTTGACACTATGTCTGACTGAAGTCATGAAGTTGTTTACTCGACCTGTTGCTGAAACTGGTCTAGGGAAACCAAAGCGGCGTTTGGTGTAGTATTTCCCTTTTTTTTATATTTGCAATGGCAATATTTCCCATAATATTTGTGTCTTTGAAATTGCAAAGGGATTTCACAAGTGACATATTTTTGGATGAACTGCAAAACAGTGGCATCACTGTCCTGACCAAATTTAGGAGCATCTTTAATCCATAATAGCATCTGGATGTGTGGTGCTCCTCTGGCTTGGTATTCTTTTCTCCAAAAGAAGTGTTGAACTCTGTGTGGTGAGGAACAGTCTTATTACAAATAAAGTGTAGCAAAGCAATGAAGCGTTGATGGAAATATCTTGATACATTTACAGGATCTAGAGAGCAGAGTTCTCCTGGTGTTTTTATATCTATGTTTGTTTTATCTTTGTTTGCTATGCCTAGGAAATTGTTTAAATCTTCCCATATATATTCTGCACAACTTAATGTAACAAACCAAGTGGGTGGGCCAATGTTTCTTATCATACAGCGTACATATCTGTGATGCCAGAACAAGTATTCTTTTGTACCACACATGGTTGCTAAAAGATTTGTAATACTTGATGTAAAACCTCATCTTTTTCTTGAACTTTTTGTAATAATTGCGTAGCTGATATATTTTGAAAATCAGTACCTGATTTTAATGGGTGTGCAACTCATCAGCATAGAGTTGCTAGTTCACTATCAAAGAGAAGGTGAAATATGTATTCCACGTTTTGTCTTAATCTGGGGTCGTCAGAATACATTCGTAGAGAGCGATATGCTGATGCTGTTATCTGTGTGGGTCTATCATAGTACCTTCCTCCTTTTCCATTAGGAAAGAGTAGAGGAAAGGCCCTTGCTTCTATACTTTTTTCTCATATGCTGATTTGAGATCCTTTGGCTTGTCGCATTTGGTACATTTCCAGTGCATCATCTACAGCGTCTTTAGAGTGTAAAGGATGAATTGTATAATTATCTAAAATATTGGATTCTGTAGCAGGATTTAGAAGTTCAAATTGACCCGTTTCTGGTGATTCTTGAATTATTGCAATGGTTTCTCTCAGGTTTTCTTCAATGTTAACTTCTTTGTAGTATTAATTGTTGTTTTTTAGATATTGCAGGTCTTGTCTAACTTTATGTAAATCCACAAGTTGCCATTTTTTTGTCTTTTGTAGGCACGCCATTTACTAAGACAATTAAAGATTGATCTATTGGCTGTTGCACTCCTAGAGTGTGCACATTTTCTTTGAGATCTAATGGCAAATAAACTACTTTGCCACGAATGCCTTTGACTAATTCAGAGGGAGGTAATTTTGCTGTTTTTGGTTGGAGGCATATTATTGCTTGAAATGGGTGCACTGTTTGAATTATGATGCTCCCATATGAATTTAGTTGTTGCAGGGGTTTTGGTAGTGGGAATAATTCCAAGTTATTTGTGATAGCACGTGAAGGTGTTTGGTTGTTGTCAAGTTTTGCAGTGCAGTAATTGCAAAGGATTAAGGGGTCAGTAATTTCGTATTTGTTTTCTGCTATAAGGTAGAGAACTAATTGGAACCATTTGGAATCTTCGTTGTCTTCTATTTTGTACGTTATGTCTATAGTTTTTGTGGTACTTTTATAAGAAATCCTGCAGCAACACACACACACATGGTTTTCTACTTCAGCGGAGGTACTTTTAAACTTTAGTATTTCTTTTTTGTATATTGTTAATAGAAGGTTGCTATTTTTACAGTAGTTTCTAGTTTGTTGTACATCTATTTCATTTTGTAAGTGGCTTTCAATTCCAAAATATTTTCTCTAGATATGCTCTATTTCTTCGAATAGTTGTTTGGCTGTACCATGTAGAAGATTGTTATTTAAATTGACTAGTGCTAAAGCAGAACTTTTAGCATAGTAGAGTTTTTGGACTATATTTATTATAGTTGAATGATGTGTTGATATTTTGATATGATGGAAGGTGCTTTTGGAATTAGGTCCTGAAATGCAGGCTAATGAATGTCCTTGTAGTCCTGTTTATTTGCACACTGGACAGGCATCCATATTTTGTAGTAGTTTCATTTTGATTTTGTCTTTGCTTTTTACATACTGACTAGGGAACTGCTGTAAGGATTTGAAAGATGTTTTGGCAATGTTACACATTGATGTACGTAACCATTTGTAGATTGGATGTTTTGGTTGAGTAGAATGGGGAGTTTTCTGGGGATATTTTTGTGAGCAGAGTTTCTTGTTCCATAATGGTGTTATTAAGTTTTTCATTCCCTCGTCCACTGTTAGGTATGGCAATTGGGTTTGTTTGCTTTTGTTTATATGCTTCTTCATTAAAATATTGTTATGTGGCCTTAGTGTGACTCCATTCACCACCACAGATTTTTTAGAAGCTATTTTTGTTGATATTATGTTTATTGAGAAGTCTTTTTTGCAGTTTAGTAGTTAGTTTTGTTGGCAGTTTAATCCTTTTTAAAAATAAAATAAATAATTTCCTTTGAGAAGGATTGCACTGTCTACGAGAGCCTCTAGGATTAATTTTCTACGGTAGGTTTTAAGGGTTGTGCATGATTTCTCTCCTTTTTTTAAAGGTACTGAAGGACTCTGTGGCGAACATTTTTTGTAAAAAAAAAATGTGTATGCTTACTTGCCACTACATCATGATTTATGGGTGCAGCGTTAGCAGTAGTGGTAGATGTAGTCTTGTTAATCACTTTCTGTTTGGTTTTACATTTTGATAGAGGGAAAGTTTCTGTACTGGAAGCTTGTTTTGTTTTGCTTAATGACTGTAGTAGCTGTTTTGTTTGAACTTTTTGTACAAAATCTGCTAGAGATGGATGCTTATTTGGACACTTTTATTTTGATTTGCTCTACTTCTGTGTTGCTTTCTACAGAGTTGCTTTTTGGTAGGCATTGTTTGGGGTCTGTTGGAGAGAAAAAAGAAAGTGTGGGTTGGGCTATTGTGCAGTGTATGTGTGCTTTGTGCATGAGTGTCTGAGTATAATGGTAAGTATGATTGTGGAGGTGTGTGATTGTGCAATGGGCAGGTACATCAAGTTGGGAAGGCTATTCTTGTATTTGTGTGTTACTAGACTGGGCTTCAGTGACAATATAAAGTATGCAACTGGTAAGGGGAAATACTAATACTACATCTAATGGTAAAGGGTTAATATATTTCTTTCTTCTATAATACTATAAATGCTAGTGTGTTTAAGTAACAGTTAGAACATTATGTTAGTTTTGTACTATTTTGTATGGAAAGAGTAGGTTTCTTCTAAGTCCTTGTTCGTACTTCAGCCGCTGCTGCTTTGCAGGAGAGTGGTCTTCACTGAAATTGCAAAAGAAAGACGTTAGTGAATATGTGTGTTTATAGCACTTTTGTTAATGTACACATTGTTTTGCACTTTCCTTTGCCTATGTGCATCCTGTACATATTATTTAGAATCTATTAGTTGAATATGTTTTTCAAATGAGTATAATAGTAAACGTATAGAGCACACTTGTTTTTTTAATTTTATTTTAATGGTTGTTAAGACATAGAAGAAATCATCATATGCATTTTTTACTATTTTTAAAGGGTAAATGGCAGATATTGTACATAAAAGCATTTAATGTATGGCTTTGTGAAGGTGTGGGAAATAAAGCAGAAGGATTTATATAGAGGCAGTGGTGTTGTTTGAATTGGGAGGCTTTCTAATGATATTGTCTGCGTGTGTGCTTGAATGAAGATGTATGTACTCATCCCGGCTGCGTGTAATTTTATAATACACTGGACAGTCTTTTTTCATAATTATACTGTTATTTTTCCCATCTTATAATATGAAACAATAGTTTTTTAGATATGTGTGTGTGTAAACAAAACTTTGGAGAGCCGAAAGGTTTGCAATTGACACTTCATCATAGCAGATGGTAGAAATGACAGTATGTTCATTCTACAGTTTATACAGGGTGAGTGGTAGTTACTCTGTTCATATTTTTATTTACTTTATTTTACATTTTTAAAGCGCTTACACAGCCCACGGGCATCGAGGCCCTGATACAGGAATTGTTTGTTTTTTAGTTGCGTAATTATTTTGTCTTAGTTCCGTATTTGTAATGTGCTTAAACATCCAGAGGTTTCTAAGCGCGGACCCGGGGATCAAATCTGTGTTGTTTTGCTTTCAAGGCACGCCCATTGCCTCTGAGCTATGCTCTCGGGATGTATTGTATTACTAGAAGAGGTGTACATGTACTGTGTAGGAAATATTCATACCTGTCGCCTGTGCTCATGCATGTGGATGTGCATGAATCTACAATTAGAAATCTTGGGGAGTTTTATAGTAGTTGTTGCTGTAGGTCCTTTGCAGTCACAGCCGAATTGTACTGAGAGTGATCAATAGTACATCTAAAGTGCTGATCAGTCATGACAGAGTTAGATGTAGAGTTCATGGATGTGATTGGTGGATGATTGTGTGACTGCTTAACAGTAGCCAATGAGGAAGTGGTGCAGAGAGTGTAGTGGAAAGGGTAGAAGGGCTGCCCCAGCGTTACTTATGCGCTCCGTGGAAAGTGTGGTTGTTCGCAGACAGGACATGCCACATCCAGGGTTTCCGAGCATGAAGTGGGAGTGTATTTTGAGGATTAGCCAATCAGGTGTTGAGGTTCTGCTTCGTATTGAGAGGGGCTGTGTGTTGTGAAGATGGTGGAGGTGCAGAAAGTCAGGGTGTTGCTGGTTGGAGATATGTTTGTGAATGGTTTGGAGCAGTATACTAAATCTAGAAATGTGGCTAACCATTTTGACACAAAAGGAGTGGGTGTGGTGTGGAGCACTGCACCTGATTTGAATTTGCAGGCAATTCTAGTAGTTTGTCAGGATATGGCTAGGTTTCATAGTCCACATGTAGTTGTCCTACACTATGGTTCTGTGCTTTTGGGCTATGTCATTGCCCCTACATTGTTGCAAGATCTGCAAAACTTGATTCAGGCAATCATGAAAGTCCTTCCACATTCCATGATTATTGTTTCTGCTTTGTTAGCTAGAGCAGTATTGGACAATAGTTGTGTTTTTTGTCCTCAGCAAAATATTGCTAGGTCTGCAATCAACCGAGACATGTTTGCTTTCATGCTTAGAGCTGGTATGTTCTTTTGTGATAATGAGAACATTGATTCTGGTAATGTTGTTTATTTTAAAGAAGATGGCATTTCTTTATCTTTTATGGGAAATGCCATGCTGTTTTGGAACATAAGGGTTGCTTTGGAGAAGCTAATGTGAAGATTTTTGGAGGATAATAAGAAAAAAAAGAAAAAATACAAAATAAAAGGTGTTTCTGAAGCATCTGCAAAAAAAATGTAAAAAAGGCTCTTTTTAGAGCCAACCTCAAAGGGGAAATGACGCACACTATTTAAACTTTCATTCCCCACGTTTAGATTTTTTGATTTGTCCGTGGACAGCCGGTTGTTTGCAGGCAGCATATATTACATACAGGGATTTTGGGGTTGCGAAGCATGCAAATGAGACTGAGCAGAGAAGGGATTGGTCAATAAGGTTTACTGGGTGTGTTGTGTAAAGAGAGTTTGTCAGTAGGTGTTTTTCCTGAGAGAAGAGCAGATAGCTATGGCTTTGTGTTTCAGTAAGCAGATTGTTTGGATTTTGGGAGATTCGTGGATAAATTGGTTGGAGGTGCATGCAGATCGCTGTGGAGTGGCTGCACATCTTGGATTATCTCATGTGGAAATGCACTGGCATGGAGTACGTGGAATGAAGTGGGTAGATCTGGTACCTCTATCTGCTTCATTGGTGACACAGCGTCATCCAAACATTATTATCATTCATTGTGGAGGGAACAGTTTAGGACATGTGCCTGGAATCTCTTTGCAATTTGCAATGAAAGAAAGACTTGGCAAAGTCATGGACATGTATCCAAACTCCAGAGTAATTTTTTCCTGTATTGTGCAGAGACAAATGTGGCTGTGTTCTTTTTCATTTGGTCCACAAATGGAGAAAGCAAGGCGTAATGTTAACAAGGCTGTTGTGCCTTTTTGAGAGAGGTTGGTATGTCCTCTTTTAAGAATGAAAATATTATGTTTTGTAGCACACACATTTTTCACAGAGATGGAGTACATCTTACTTATGCCGGCAGATTTTTCTGTGAAATATACAAAATGCATTACAACCTTTTTTGGAATTACAGCAATCCATTTTGCAGTAGGTGTTGACCATTTGAAATTTTTGAAACACAAACAACACCACAAAAAGACTCTTTTCAGAGCCAACACTTCCTCTCAGAGAAAAGTGCAATGGTTGTGACAGGGCAGCACTGCACAGTTTGTAGATGTCCGCAGACTTCTAAAAAATGAACAGGGCCCTGCGCTATTTATTTGTCACTTCTGTTTTTAAACCTTGAAAGGCGGCTCTGAAAAGAGCCTTTGTTTTTTTTGTTGTTTTATATTTTATTGGGTTTTTTAAACATGAAACACAAGGAAAGGAGGAGAAAGGAGGGTAAGGAAGGGACACCAACCACAGGGATACGAAAGGGCAGGTAGAGAGAGGAAGATGTAGGATGGGCCATATTCAGGTAGGTGGGAAGGTAAGTAAGTGGGCACCACTTGTTTAAATTCACTTTCAAACAGATCAAAAAAGGTTGAGGTTATAAATCATCTTTCAAAAAATTCACAGGAGCTGGCTACGATGAGTCTGGAGACACCCTGACTCGTGGAACACAAAAATATGCAGAAGACCAGGTAACAAACCTGGCCACACAGCCGCTCTCTGTATAAGCCCTACCAAGGGCAGTGCAATTTGCAAAATTAGAGTCAACTAGTAAATGTTCACTGTATTTACAGAATGTAACTCATCCAAATAAATCTCTTAGTCGGATCCAAAAGTAATATGCGTTTATCAAAAAGAAAATTCCAAGTTGGTCACTAATAAAATCTTAGTGAGGCCGCGGCTAACTCATCCCATAATTGTTATAAACATAAAGTGCCAATGCATTTCGGAGCATACAGCTCCTTCATCAGGGCAGGTCTAATTTACACAAACTGTGGAACATTTATACCAAAAGCATCAAGTTTTGAAAAACATAAACAAAATCGTGATTGTGTTACAAAATATAACCATGCGTGAAAACAATATAAAAATAACATACCAATTTTCGATGAGTTGCAAGGTAAATGGAAAAGGTGAATGAAGCCACACAGTAGGGAAAAGAAAAGATGCCAAAATAAATAATGTGTAAATGAAATAACACAGTTAATTTGAACATGATCAGAAAACCAAGGAAAGTTACCTCAAGGGATCGAGGTAGCCCGTGGAAAGAATGTGCGGGGAGTTGACAACAACTTCACGCAAGATCAAAGGTCTGGAAACCAGACCAAATCAATTCTTCAATCTGTAGGTGCAACGACATGTGTTTTAGTGGGTTGTCTCAGAATTTGTCATAGACACTAGTTGTAGAGGTCTGCAGGCTTACCTGTACTCGTAAAGCTACGAGTGTACTGAGGCTGGGATTGCAGTCAAGCAGGGGACGCCATTCCGCATAGCCAGGGAACAGTGTTCCCAAGGTTACTCATACTAATATAAACACGTGACCCAAATGTGTCCATTGATCGACACGATGCCGATAGGCAGTTGCACTCTATGCAATCAGGCAATCAAGGCTAAGAATCATGGAAATAAAGAATTTGCAGTAGAGCTGATGATAATTACGGAATTATAGAAGGAAAAAAATCGAAAATTAAATATGAGAAAAACGGCTGATAGACATAGAAAACATACTGCCGATTACACTCTATGCAATCAGACAATTCAGGCCAAGAATTCAAATAAAAAAGAATTTGCAGTAGAGCTGATGATAATTACGGAATTATAGAAGGAAAAAAACAAAAATTAAATATGAGAAAAAAGGCTGATAGACATAGAAAACATACTGACGATTGCTCTCCATGCAATCAGGCAATTCAAGCCAGGAATCCAGATAAAAAAGAATTTACAGTAAAGCTACTGATAAATGTAGAATTGTAGAAGGAAAAAAACAGAAAATTGAATATGAGAAAAAAAGGCTAATAGACATAGAAAACATACTGACCGAACATCAAATTTGCAGCTGGAATACCCGTGGTTATTCCCATCTGATGTCCACTATGGATGCTACCTTATTGAGTCACACGATAATTGCTTTTCAAGAAACATGGCTCTTGGAAAGACCTGTATGGAGTGGTTATGATGTAATTTTGAATCCAGCTAAAGCAGGAATTACGGGTCGCCCGTCCTCAGGTCTAATGGTTGCCTTGAAATGTGGTTTGGGCTTCCAAATTAGTCCTTGGCTTGCTCCAAATCACTTTTTACAACTGGTAAGAATTACCTTTCAAGGGGGTGCTGTTGCTCTGATAAATCTCTATCGAAATCCGGTTGCAATACCAGATTCCATTTTTTTTTCTGAATTAGAGAACCTACTTGATATCATCACACAGGACAGACAAATTAGCCATTTGTTTGTACTTGGTGATTTCAACATAAATTGTCTACCAAATTCAAAAAGCAAATCCTCACAAGCCTATTTGAAATGGAACCAGCTAATAAAATACCGTGGCCTTATCATGTTAAATGGCGCTTGTGAGGGTGACATTCCATCTCACCCCACGTGGCATAGAGGTGCTTCAACTTCAACTATAGATTTTGTATTAGTCAACAAGCTCACTCTCTCGGAAATCTCTAATTTTGAAATAATTAAACGTGATACTAGTGACCATGATCTTCTATCTGTTAGATGGAATTTTCTTTCCGCCGCTCCCATTCACAGAGAATTCATTTACACTCCTTCTGTTGTGGTTAATAATGCTCGCACAAGGTTGCGCTGGACGCCGAAAAAATTGGACAAATTTAAACAGCTTATTACTGCTGAACGAACCATAAATAAGCCTCAAGACTCGTACACCACTCATCTGGCATTGTTTCGCTCTAAAATTGGCCTCAATTCCCATTTTCACCATACTCACAAACATACTTTTGATCATGAGATACAAAATCAAAAGAATTGGGTGAATCTCCAAAAGCGTCGTGCTGTGCACTTACCAACTGCTATTAGACTTGCTACCATAAAAACTATTAAATGCAAATATAAAAATTGGTTGAGGTGTTATAGATTCACTCAATTGCAACATGATGGTGAGGCAATGCTATCTGCCATTACTGCAAAAAATCTTTCTGCTATATGGTCTTTTCTAAATTTGGCAAATCATGAGTCACAGGCCCCTGTACAGATAAATGGCGTTTTGGAATGCGTTTGGATTGAACACTTTAAGAATTTGTACGCCCTGCCAGAAGTATTCCAAGCTTCCACCACTCCACCTCCAATAACTTATGAACAAATGGAAATCCTGGAGGAGGATATTCTATTTTACATCCAGAAGTCTAGTTCCTCCTGAGCTCCCGGCCCGGATGGCCTATCCAATTATACTTTTAAGCAGCATCCGCTTGAATGGACTACCATATTACATCGTATATTTCACCAAATACTCAAAACCGGTGTCAGTCAATTATTGTCCCAATCTTCAAGAAGGGTGATCGGTCTAATCCCTCGAACTATAGGCCGATTGCACTTCTTGATGCTCCTGGGAAGTTGTTCGCACGATTTGTTCTGCGAGATTTCAATTTATGGACGCACCAGAGTTCCAGGCGTGATCCTTGTCAAACTGGATTTATACAGGGCTTGGGAACTTCTATTAATCTCTTCTCCCTAACATCTATTTTAAATGATCACTCCTCGAAGCAACAGGCGCTCTACTTGGCCTTTGTTGATCTAAGAGCTGCCTTTGACTCGGTGTCGCGTGAAATTCTTTTACAGAAGTTGAGCCTCGCTGGCTGTCCTGCGTACTTAATCTCCTTAATTCATGCTTTACACACAGGGACAACTATTCAGATCAGACTGACTTGCGAAGGTACCTTAACTCCTCCAATTAAAACGTATAGGGGCCTGAAACAGGGATGTGTGCTAGCCTCGTCAATATTTAATTTTTTCATTTCAGACATTGGTTCAAGTTTTGCATACACAGTGGGAGATCCCCCAAAATTAGCACTGAAACCAACTCCAGCCTTGCTTTATGCGGATGATCTTGTCCTTCTCTCTAAAACTCCTTCGGGCCTTCAACACTTACTCGATGAATTAGCTCTCTACACTCAAAAAAATTTGCTATCCGTTAATTTGTCTAAAACTAAAATCATAATTTTCTCTGCTAAACAGCAGAAGCAGAGTAAATCTTTTCATTGGTATCTAAATAAGTCTGAAATTGAAGTGGTTAATCAATACACCTATTTATGTGTCACCATTTCTAATGTTGGAAGTCAATCACATTGGCATACCATCACTGGGAAATTGACCCAGATGCTTGCACAAATAAAGATCATCCAGGCAAAGCTGGGGAAGTTTTCAATCATCCCAGCAGTAATTTTTTATTGTCAAAAAGTCACTCCGATACTCCTTTATGGTTCGGAAACACGAGAATTAATGCCTGAATCATTCTGGAGCAGACTGGAGAGTCTGTATTGGAGACGATGCCTAGGACTTCCAAATTGTATCTCTATTTGTTGGATCAGACATGAACTGGGTTTGATTTCTTTATACACTCGTCACCTCTGGTCCATTGTTAGCTTGTTTCGCAAATGTATAATGACCACGAATACCTTGATGCTAATAGGCACCCTGTCCACTCATATGTTTACTAGCAAAGAATTACATATGTCAAAATGGCGCCAAATTGCAATCAATGCACTAGCAGAAGCAGATGTGTCGTTGAAAACATTAATTGAAAATCCCAACAAGGCAAAAACCATGATGTTTGATGCTGATTGGATTAGAACTCGAGAGCATTGTGCAAACTTGTGTGACTTTAAAAATTACTTTCTGTTTCATAAAAAACATGGTTCAGTGGAACCATATTTACTTAAGTCTCCATCAGTCATACACCGAATTGAATTTTCTAGGTTGAGATTCAATCTTTGTCCAACACGCGAAATATTAGAGAGACGAAGATTGTTGGCTGATAATAGCTGTAGACATTGTGAAGATCTTGGTCAAAAGGAAACACTTAAACATCTGCTCACTGAATGCGCCTCCTTGTATATGAAACAAACTCAATTTTTCAAATCTACTCTTAAAGAATATGGTAATTTATCTTCAGATTTATTATGGCAAATGATACTCGAAGGTAAAAACATATCACTCAGAATTAATGTTATTCGTTTTTTACATGATGTGAACCTTTTAGAACATTTTAAAGTGAGAGATCCCAGTTAATTAAAAATGCATTTTTTATTTATTTTTTTTTATTTTCTTTATATTTCTTAACTCAGTAAATGGACATGATCAGATGAGTCCAGTTTAAATCAGTATTCATTTATGTATAGAAACGCTTCTATTATGTTTGTTATTTTATGTATCTGAATGTGTTTCTTTGTTGTTCTTTCTTGTTGTCTTTTTTTTTGTTTTGTTTTTTTTTTTTTTTTACATAACATGTTGTTTTTAAAAGTTGATTAAATTCAGCTAAATAAAAGAAAAAAAAGAAAACATACTGACAATTGTGTATAAATGAGTGAAAATGTCATAGATAAAATAAACAAACATTATGATAATAATAATAATGATAATAATAAGCATATTAGACACACTGCGATATATGGAATAAATCATGCAAGGGTATCATGTGTATCTAAACCATTACATAAACAACTAATGGGTGTAATCGTGGATATATCATGTACATTTATCATAAATACACCAGTCGCATGCGGTAGCCCCCGGAAGGCGCTACCTTGGGTCCCAAACCTAAGTTCGGGAAGGGCGACAATGGTGTGTAAACGTTGGTGATTGGATCCTAATGTGATAACAATTCATATTGAATCCTAAAATAAAAGACATGAATGACCCCCTTAAAGCGAGAGGTCATCCAAAGTGTCACGGTATAAATGTACATTGGTAGAGGAAGGGAATCATGTACTAGTCACTCATGTATCAACATAATCCTCTTAAGTCAAGCATGGAAAACAATGATTCAAATGTAATAGTGATAGTTAATCTCTTCATTTAGGCCATTTGGGTAGAGGCTCCCAAGTTTGTCTATCCAAAAGGTTTCTCTTTGGTTGAGTCGCAGGCCCAAATCCTCATGGGGATTCGATTTCTTTAACACTTCAAGAATGACAAATCTAATTTGAGTCAGGTTGTGGTTCTCATCACGCCAGTGGCGTGCCACCGCCGAGTTGGTGTTACATGTACGTATGCACGAACGGTGCTCGTTCCAACGTTCCTTTGCTGATCTCGTGGACTGTCCTACATAATACTTACCACAGGGGCATTTTATACCATATATAATGTTCACACTATCACACGTACCAAATGTCTTCAGGAAAATCTTGTTGCCTGTTCTGGGATGGTATATCGTGTCACCCTTGATCACCAAATTACAATTGATGCAATGTAAGCACGGATATGTTCCTGTGCGTGAAGTAATGGGTTCTTTCATCGGTGGCCTCGTGTGGACCAGTTCATCTCGTAGGTTTTTGCTCCTTTGATAAGCAAAGACTGGAAGTTGTTCCTGAAGACATTTGGTACGTGTGATAGTGTGAACATTATATATGGTATAAAATGCCCCTGTGGTAAGTATTATGTAGGACAGTCCACGAGATCAGCAAAGGCACGTTGGAACGAGCACCGTTCGTGCATACGTACATGTAACACCAACTCGGCGGTGGCACGCCACTGGCGTGATGAGAACCACAACCTGACTCAAATTAGATTTGTCATTCTTGAAGTGTTAAAGAAATCGAATCCCCATGAGGATTTGGGCCTGCGACTCAACCAAAGAGAAACCTTTTGGATAGACAAACTTGGGAGCCTCTACCCAAATGGCCTAAATGAAGAGATTAACTATCACTGTTACATTTGAATCATTGTTTTCCATGCTTGACTTAAGAGGATTATGTTGATACATGAGTGAATAGTACATGATTCCCTTCCTCTACCAATGTACATTTATACCGTGACACTTTGGATGACCTCTCTCTTTAAGGGGGTCATTCATGTCTTTTATTTTAGGATTCAATATGAATTGTTATCACATTAGGATCCAATCACCAACGTTTACACACCATTGTCGCCCTTCCCGAACTTAGGTTTGGGACCCAAGGTAGCGCCTTCCGGGGGCTACCGCATGCGACTGGTGTATTTATGATAAATGTACATGATATATCCACGATTACACCCATTAGTTGTTTATGTAATGGTTTAGATACACATGCTACCCTTGCATGATTTATTCCATATATCGCAGTGTGTCTAATATGCTTATTATTATCATTATTATTATTATCATAATGTTTGTTTATTTTATCTATGACATTTTCACTCATTTATACACAATTGTCAGTATGTTTTCTATGTCTATTAGCCTTTTTTTCTCATATTCAATTTTCTGTTCTTTTCCTTCTACAATTCTACATTTATCAGTAGCTTTACTGTAAATTCTTTTTTATCTGGATTCCTGGCTTGAATTGCCTGATTGCATGGAGAGCAATCGTCAGTATGTTTTCTATGTCTATCAGCCTTTTTTCTCATATTTAATTTTTGTTTTTTTCCTTCTATAATTCCGTAATTATCATCAGCTCTACTGCAAATTCTTTTTTATTTGAATTCTTGGCCTGAATTGTCTGATTGCATAGAGTGTAATCGGCAGTATGTTTTCTATGTCTATCAGCCGTTTTTCTCATATTTAATTTTCGATTTTTTTCCTTCTATAATTCCGTAATTATCATCAGCTCTACTGCAAATTCTTTATTTCCATGATTCTTAGCCTTGATTGCCTGATTGCATAGAGTGCAACTGCCTATCGGCATCGTGTCGATCAATGGACACATTTGGGTCACGTGTTTATATTAGTATGAGTAACCTTGGGAACACTGTTCCCTGGCTATGCGGAATGGCGTCCCCTGCTTGACTGCAATCCCAGCCTCAGTACACTCGTAGCTTTACGAGTACAGGTAAGCCTGCAGACCTCTACAACTAGTGTCTATGACAAATTCTGAGACAACCCACTAAAACACATGTCGTTGCACCTACAGATTGAAGAATTGATTTGGTCTGGTTTCCAGACCTTTGATCTTGCGTGAAGTTGTTGTCAACTCCCCGCACATTCTTTCCACGGGCTACCTCGATCCCTTGAGGTAACTTTCCTTGGTTTTCTGATCATGTTCAAATTAACTGTGTTATTTCATTTACACATTATTTATTTTGGCATCTTTTCTTTTCCCTACTGTGTGGCTTCATTCACCTTTTCCATTTACCTTGCAACTCATCGAAAATTGGTATGTTATTTTTATATTGTTTTCACGCATGGTTATATTTTGTAACACAATCACGATTTTGTTTATGTTTTTCAAAACTTGATGCTTTTGGTATAAATGTTCCACAGTTTGTGTAAATTAGACCTGCCCTGATGAAGGAGCTGTATGCTCCGAAATGCATTGGCACTTTATGTTTATAACAATTATGGGATGAGTTAGCCGCGGCCTCACTAAGATTTTATTAGTGACCAACTTGGAATTTTCTTTTTGATAAACGCATATTACTTTTGGATCCGACTAAGAGATTTATTTGGATGAGTTACATTCTGTAAATACAGTGAACATTTACTAGTTGACTCTAATTTTGCAAATTGCACTGCCCTTGGTAGGGCTTATACAGAGAGTGGCTGTGTGGCCAGGTTTGTTACCTGGTCTTCTGCATATTTTTTTTCCTTATTCAGGTAGGTCACAGATTTTCTGATGCTCCTTGACCGCAGTCTCGAAAGCAGTTCGAAGGTTCTCCCCCTCTGCAGAGTACTGCGTCGCAGTACATGCACAATATTGTGACCCTTAAAAGGTAAGGATCAACAGCATCATGAATGGCCTGTGAGGCAGCTGGACGTATGCACTGTCCCACAGGAGTGTCTTTTGTGGTGACAGGAGTGGAAGCAGAGGATGCTGCAGAGGAACTCAACCTACTACATTTATCGCAAGGTACTACCTTACGAATTGCCCCACCGTGGAATGACTTTAGATGTTGCTTCATTGATGTAGTACCAAAGATATATGAACCAGCCTTGCCATGACTCAGCACCATGTGGCACTGAGTGCAGATCACCTTGTTCGCTTGAGCTTTTGACTTTCCATCAACGGTGGTAAATAACCCCCACACCCAAGACTCACGAAGAGTGCTAGTAGTAGGGACTTCCACTACCTCATCCTCTTCATCCTCTTCATCCATCTCCTCTGCACCCTCACGCCTGTTCCCCTCTGCAGGCCCTTGGTGTCATGATCCATCAATCACATCCTTTCTGGTCTTCCTGGCCCCTGGCACGTCGGGGGGTTACTCGCGGTAGTACACCCAACAAGGCCGTATTAACGGAACACGGTCTATCGACCTTTACGTCCTAGGCAGCACGCTCTATAAATTAGCCACTCCCCTGCGGCTCCACGCGTCTCAACGCTACCGTTACTTGTGGCTTGACATGTGTTGTAGTTCGTGCTCCTGGAACTGTGTTGCTTCCCAAATTCCCAGAACACATTCTTTACTCCTTTTCCTTCCCCTCTCCTTGTACCTTATCCTTCCGCGTTTCACTTGGTCCGCCCCCAAAGGTTGCCTTCCTTCCTGGTCTTCCTGGAGTTCCTTGATCCCGGACGCAGAAGGTGAACGAATCCTGGAATCCGAAGACGGCTGAGCGGGCTTATACAAGACCCGAACAGCACGGAAGAAAACCCCGGCGAAGGATTGCGCCAAGCAGCGAAAACCGGTGAGAAAAAGTGAAACCTGTGACAGATTGAGACGCCATCAGAGGGACTTCCTACGAACCATCAAGGTACAATTTCAGTCTCAAACATTATCCGGGTTCCGGAGATATACCAGGAATATTCTGATGTTTTCTCCTCTGCGATTGTCCAGGCGCTACCTCCCCATAGACCAGAAGACTGTGTTATAGAAACTGAACATTCCGCTATGATTCCCTTTGGAAAGATGTTCATCCTTTCCAAACCAGAAAATAAAGCCCTTCGAGAATACCTGGATATAAATCTTGCAAATGGCATCATACGACCCTCTAAATCCCCAGCAGGGGCCTCACTGTTTTTTGTTCCTAAGAAAGACACCCAGGAACTCAGACCGTGTCTGGACTATCAAGGTCTAAATCAATGCACCCTTAAGGATCGCTATCCGTTACCCCTGATCTCGGACATCCTGGAGGCAGTAAGGGGCGCAGTTGTTTTTACCAAGTTGGACCTCAGGGGTGCCTACCATTTGATGCGTATTAGGGCAGGAGACGAGTGGAAAACAGCCTTTCAAACACCCTTTGGTCACTTTGAATACTTGGTCATGCCCTTTGGACTTGCTAATGCCCCAGCGGTCTTCCAACGCTTCATGGATCGGGTGTTCTCAGACATGTTATTTCTTTTTGTGATTGTCTATCTGGACAATATCCTAATATTTTCAAAGGACCCTTCCAAGCACGAAGAACATGTTAAGGCTGTGTGACAGCGGCTACGTGAAAACAAGCTCCTGGCAACGTTTGAGAAGTGTATCTTCCATGCTTCTACTATACACTACCTAGGATTTGTCCTTAGTCCAGAAGGCATCGGTATGGATCAATCCAAGGTTAATGCTATATTATCCTGGCCGAGCCCCACCTCTGTGAAACAAATCCAATCCTTCCTGGGCTTGGCAAATTTTTACAGGAAATTCATATCTTCCTTTTCCGAGATAGTTCCACCAATCGTTGCCCTGTTAAAGAAAGATGCTCCCTTCCTTTGGACCATAGCTCAAGAGAAAGCCTTCCAATGGTTGAAGAGTGAGTTTACCCAGGCCCCCATCCTGGCTCAGCCTGATGTCAACCGACCATTCATAGTGGAGACAGACGCCTCCAGCTATGCTATTGGAGCCGTCCTAAAACAGCTATTCGAGGACAGGATGGAACATCCCATCGCCTACCTTTCATGGACATTAACTCCTAGTGAAACCCATTACTCAGTCTTGGAAAAGGAACTGTTAGCCATCCGCCAAGCCTTCACAGATTGCCGTCATCTACTCCTCGGAGCGAAACATCCCGTCCAGGTCCACACGGACCATCGAAACGTACAAGTACTGCAGGCCTTGGAATGTAGGAATAGTCGCCAAGCTCGGTGGGCCTTCTTCTTTGCCCAATACCAGTTCCAGATTTACCATGTTCCCGGAACACAAAATCTTATAGCTGACGCCCTCTCTCGATGTCCATACTATGAGCCCCCGGGAGATCGGGCATATCCCAAGATGTTTCCTCATACAATATTTGTAGCTCAAGCAAACAATCTCCTGGGAGACATTCGTATGTAAACTCAGACTTCGGAACTCTGGAAGAGTCTTTCAGAAAAGAATCAGTTGGATCTGAGAACCAAGGACGGATACTTGTTTAAAAATACTAAACTGGTCATCCCCACACAGAAACTACAACAAAAAATAATAAACCTCTGCCATGGTACTCTTCACTCCGGTCATCGTGGCATTTCCAACACCCTCTGTCTAATACAGAGACAATTCTGGTGGCCCAGGATGAAGGCTGATGTTCAACTATACATTCGATCTTGTTCCGTCTGTAATCAAAACAAACATGACAATCAGAAACCAGCGGGATTCTTATTACAGCCTACTCCACCAACAAGACCTTGGGAAATCTTCGCTACAGACTTTATTGTGGAATTACCACCATCCAGAGGATACACCAATATCATGGTCACCATTGACTTGTTCACTCATATGGCTCATTTTACACCTCTGTATAAATTACCATCCTCATCAGAACTTGCTGGCATCTTCCTGGAACACATCTTCTGACTGCATGGACCTCCTTCCAAGATCATATCAGACAGAGGACCACAGTATATCTCTCAGTTATGGAAACATCTTTGCAGGATACTGGGAATCCAACGAGCCCTATCCTCGGGATATCACCCCCAAACCAATGGAGCCACAGAACGAGTGAATCAAACCCTTGAACAATACCTTTGTTGTTTCTCTACTAAGGTCCAGGACGATTGGTCGCTTTTAATACCAGTGGCTGAATTTGCCTACAATAATTCGGACCATTCGGCTGTTGGTACTAGCCCTTTTTTTGTATCCAAGGATTCCATCCTTCGGTCTTACCTTCAGTCCTTCCGCACCCTACACCAGTTCCATCAGTCGATTCCTGGATTGAAACACTCATCAATGTACAGAGAGAAGCCAAAGAACATCTAGAAAGGGCACAAATCCAAACCAAGCACTATGCAGATTCAAGAAGAAGACCAGGGCCTTCTTATACTATTGGGGATAAGGTATGGCTATCCCCGAAACTACTGCCCCGACATCTCAGACCGAATAAGTTGGCTCCCCGTTATTATGGACCTTTCCCTATAAAAGAAATCATTAACCCTGTGGCCTTTCGACTCAAACTACCAGATTCCTGGAAGAAAATACATCCAGTTTTTCACAAATCTCTATTGAAGCCTTACATCCAATCCACCCGGACTAATCTGAGACCCAGTCCTGTGATCGTCAATGACCAGCTGGAATACGAAGTATCTCGAATATGTGACTCCAGATATAGATGAGGACAACTTCAATACCTGGTGTAATGGAAGGGCTATCAACCCAGTGAACGTACCTGGGAACCAGTCTCAAACCTAAATTCCCCCAGATTGCTCAGAAGATTCCATCTAATACCTCCAGGTAAACCGGGTGGAACTGGGTTTAGAAGGGGGCATGCTGTCATGATCCATCGATCACGCCCTTTCTGGTCTTCCTGGTCCCTGGCACGTCGGGGGTTACTCGCGGTAGTACACCCAACATGGCCGTATACACGGAATGCGGTCTATCGACCTTTATGTCCTAGGCAGCACGCTCTATAAATTAGCCACTCCCCTGCGGCTCTGCGGGTCTCAACGCTACCGTTACTTGTGGCTTGACGTGTGTCGTAGTTCGTGCTCCTGGAACTGTGTTGCTTCCTAAATTCCCGGAACCCATTCTTTACTCCTTTTCATTCCCCTCTCCTTGTACCTTATCCTTCCGTGTTTCACGCGGTTTGCCCCCGAAGGTTGTCTACTTCCTGGTCTTCCTGGAGTTCCTTGATCCCGGACGAAGAAGGTGAACGAATCCTGGAATCCGACGACGGCCGAGCGGGCTTATATAAGACCCGAACAGCACGGAAGAAAACCCCGGCGAAGGATTCCGCCAAGCAGCGAAAACAGGTGAGAAAAAGTGAAACCTGTGACACTTGGGGACGTGGTTGTGGTGGAGGGGGTGCTGATGCCGAGGCAGTAGCAGCAGAAGCAATTTGGGATGCCATCTGGAAGGTTAATAACCAGGAACTAGGAACGGGGAACCAAGAACAGCAACCTGCACAATTGTCTTGTTGTAAATCTTGGAAATCCAAAAGCAGAATGAGGATTAGCTCTGCGGTGTGGCCTTTTATAGGGGTGCTGGGGCGTGCTTCATGGACACTCGCGCCACCCCTGAACACTTCGAACACCAAGAGCGGGCTCAAAAAGTTCCATAAAGTATGTAGATCGGCAGGGAGATTGTGTGGGACATGTGCAATGGTGAACTTTTACTGTAAAATACCTTGGATTGCTCAAAAAAGCAGTTTTTAAATGTTCGGGGGCCCAGACAGTGTCCGCCAATAAGGACACACACCCAGCATGGATGCGGTCACATGATTACGTTGCGGACACCTTTGCAAATGGGACGGCTGTCCGCAGGACACCAAATGCGCAGTGACGGTTGTGCGCATGCGTGCGGGTGTTTTACGGACAGTGTTTGGGTTCCTGAACTAATTAAAACTGCGACACACATGCGGCGGACAGTTGCAGAGAGGTGCGATGTTCATAGGACCCAAGTGTGTGATACGCATGAGCGCCGGTGTTCTACGAACAATGTTGAAGTCACTGAATAAAATAAATGTGCATCAAAACTTTGCAGACAGGTGGACAGGATATGTGTTCTACGGATATATTAATTCTGGTTGCAGACATTATGCACAGTGGGGGTGTTATTAGGACACCTCCATTTTAATTACGCACAGATCAAACAGTTATAGTGTCCTTAGGACACCCTCATTTTGGTTAATTGAGGACATCCCGGACAGCTGAGCTGTCCGCGGACAACCTGACTTCCTTTAAAAAAAAATGTATAAAAAACCATATACTAAGAACACTCTTAAAATGTTATTATTGTTTAATAGTAGAAAAATTAGGAAACAGAGGGGGAAGCAGAAACTGAAACAAATACAGTGAATTAGGGGTTTGGTTATGATGTATGGGAGGGGAGGAAGGGATGGAAGTCTCATCGTACCGTTTTTCTTGGTGGGGAGGGTTTGGGGATAGTTGACTGGGACATGGAGAGGGGAAACAAGTACATGAGGGACAGTGGTATTTAATGTTTTCTTTAAAGTGGTCCACAATGCAGTCTTTTAGTTGATTGAAGTGTTGCATTAAAAAAAACATTTTTTGTTCCATTCGCTTCAGAGGATCTTCTAATATCTCTTTTGGTACATTATTTTTATTGGTTGTCTGGTCTGTTAAAAAATAAAAATGTGTTAAGTACACATAAAGTAATGGTTATTAATTGGCTTATATAGAGAAATGTTGTGTCTACCATTATTATCACTGTCTTCACTCATTTTCTCTCGTGGGAAATTTTCATCCCGCCATTCCAAAGTACTGGACATTTCTGTGTTAAAAAAAATAAATATTAGTTTTAGTGTACAGAAAATGTATAAGTATATGAAATCAATGTAGTGTACTTATTAGTTTTTTTTTATAAACTTTTGCTGTTACTGCTGTGTAAGTATGCTCTTGCTTGTTGCTGTGCAGTTTCTGGGAGGTAATTCAGTTGGAGGCATATTTATTTTGTTTTGGTGTATATCATTATATTGGAAATGCAACTTCAGTGGATGGTTGGTGTCTTAAATATACAGTTTCACTTCTTAATTATTATTAAATGTAATGTATTTATGTGGTGCTTTTTGAATATGTTTGGTGTTTTTATTGTATGATACAATAATGTAAGATACCCCCTGAGTTGTTGGATAGTGCTGATGGTGACCGCGTCTGCCCGCGGACATGCGCACGGTCCGTGGACATCAAAATCAGTAGCGGGGCAGGGGGTTTATTATATTCTATTTTCTATAAATGTAAGGTAAGGGAGTCTTAGTAAACATCTATCACATTTACATTATCTATATTTATATTCAGTGAAAAGAACTTAGTTAAAGGGACGTTATGGTTAAGTTGTGCTACTAAAAACCTATGAAATTCAGTGAAAAAAACTTTGTTAAAGGGACATTATGGTTAAGTTGAGCTACTGAAAACGTATGAAATTCAGTGAAAAAAACTTTGTTAAAGGGACATTATGGTTAAGTTGCGCTACTAAAAACCTATGAAATTCAGTGAAAAAAACATTGTTACAGGGATGTTATGGTTCCAAGTAAAACCGAAAAACCCCTGACATTCGCCAGTTATAGTAAGCTAAGCAACCATAACTCGCACCACCACTGTGCACTGCTAAGACTAACACCTAGGACATCAAAGATGATGTCACAAATTTCATTGATGACATCACTGATGACATAACATGTGCATTTACTTTTCATGAAAAGTCTGCACAAGGGATTCTTATTGTAATGTTGATTAAAAAAAGTGCCAAGGATCATTGGAATAAATATCATGAGCTGCGTAGTGCATTAAGCAATGCATTGATACAAATAGCATTATATTATGAAGTTCTTTCCAGTATACTAAGCTACTCATGTAGAAAGATATGCATTGTGTGCAGCATACATGATGGAGGTTAATATTAATAATCTTGCCATGTTGAATAGTAAAATGATAAATGCTTTCGTATTACAGTTTTGCCTACTGTGAAACATTTAATACGTAGCTAATAAAACCCACTTACTACATAATTGCATTATTGCAAACAAAACGCAGACAACAAAACATACAAATATGAGCATATACAGGGAAATTGAAATAAACAAAAAACAGCAGTATTACCAGACAATTTTCATAATCTATCTGATTATCTTCATGCATAGAAATGATTGCTCTGCTTCAAAGCTTCTATTTCCCTATGTAAATCTATCACATAATGTGACTAGACCCTAAGAAAGGTAGTGTGAGTACAAAGTATACAAATATGAGGATATCCAGGGAAAGTACAGTAATAAAGAAACAAAAGAACTATAAGAAAGTTTTGATAACCAAACTGATCATCTTCATACATAGAAAGCATTGCTGTCTTCCGAGTCTGTGTTTTCCCCTATGTATATGTTTCATATGATGTGAGTGAACCTGAAGTGATTTACTGTAAGAACATATTTGAAGTATAAGTGTACAAATATACTACTTTTTGAATTTTTATTTCCTGACTGTTACTGGCCTAGATATGTCAGTAAAGGAAAAAAGAGGGAGCCAGACATGTGATGTCATCAGTGATGTCATCAATGACATTTGTGATATCATCTTTGATGTCCTCGGTGTTGGTCTTAGCAGTGCACGGTAGTGGCGCGAGTTATGGTTGCTTAGCTTACCATAACTGGCGAATTTCAGGGTTTTTTTCAAATTTCTTTTCACTGAATGTCATAGGTTTTTATTAGTTTTACTTAACCATAACGTCCCTTTAACAAAGTTTTTTTCACTGAAAAAAAAATATATATATATAAATCTTGGACAGATTTCTAAATATGTAAAACACACATGTGTTGAGGAAGGTTGTAGAACTTCAAAAAAAAACAACAACAACATGTAACACAATAATCCCTGCACACATGACCAAACCGCTTTCTCAAAAAAGCATTTTATTTAATTACAAAAAATCTCGTGCAACCAACACTGCCTAATGGCCTAAAAAGGGTAGGCATCTCTCCCACGCCTCCCTTGCTCACATAAGGTTGTAAAAACACTCACCCCACCAGGGTGGAAACCACCACACGTTCTGCTTGTATTCCAAGCTTCCTCAGGCTTTTTTTCTTCCCATATACGTGAAAACACCTTAATTTATAAAAACAGGAAGCGGACCGGCATTGGTATTAGGCTCCTCCTCTTAGCTTTCGTTTTTCCGACCACTTGATCGCAAAGGGCTGTTCACGTTAGCACGCAAAGCCGCAGCCATCTATGAATGAATTCAGGATAACCAACATCGAAGTTAATACTCTCCCCATCGCTGCTCAATTCAGTGTTGGAGAATTAAAAAGGCGCAGGGGAGAAGCTGTCTACCAAATGCCAGATACATATATATATATATATGGTAGGAACAATGTTCTTTTGATCACAAAAGAACGTACAGTAGATAGGGAAGCAGTGAGCTGCTTACAATGGGGTGAGATTGAGGGACATTCACACATAAGTGGAGCTACATAGAGTAAGTACAACCAACACTGGACTTTTTTAAGTATAGGTAGGTGGTACGGCCAGCTGTGCTTGGGATGCTACCATGATTAGTGAAGTTCTAGAGGGGAGGTGGAGGAAGTGAGGGACAGAGGCAGGCTAGAGGAGAGGGAAGAATGTTAGCTAGCAGGCAGATGAGAGGTCGGTTAAGAGGGTAACTCGGATGCAATGAGGTAGGCTTTTAGTTTGGCTTTCAAACAATCTGTATGGACTCTTTCTTGGATATCCAGGTGCGAGGAATTCGACCATCCACACGGGGAGTTTGCGCTCGCCTGTTTTTTTTGGAAGTTTTGTAATCAAAATGAATGATGGGAGATCAACCTCAGAAAATGTGTGGGGCTAATACACACACATTTTTCTCTGCTCACCACACAACAAACACATAGTCAAGTGTACTCCAGGGGACAAAGCCTACAGGCGTAGTCCTCCCTTTCACATTTAGCTGGAATGTGACAGCCACAGCTCCATCAAAGCATATCAGGAAGGTGGAAAGCAACACCTTCCTCTGGCCATGGCCAGCATAATTAAAATATCAAAGGCCCCATGGATCTGCCCTCTGTATTGTCTAAAGTTCTGCTGGTGGCAGTGCATACTGATGAGAGTTAATAGAAACAGGCCTGCGATAGGCCTTAGCACAGAACTGACAGAAGGGGGCGCAAGGCACTAACACCACTTCGATAAGCAATGTGTCAACTTGAAGCTAGCTCTCACCCCTCTGTATGAAGGGCAGTGAATGGCATTACTGGGGCATCTATTTACAGTAGGCAACCCCTGCTGGGGTCCTCTTTCAGGGGGACGAAGTATCTAATTTAAGGGAGACAGAAGTCTGTTCTCACCACAAACTTCAAGGGAGACCTGCGCTTTAATCAAGAGTCACAGAGAGCTCAATTAACCAGAGAGACACTTTGATCCACAACAGACAGGAAGATGTGTGGGACTTAGTAGTACACGTTGTCACCCCTAACCTTTCCTGTTGAAAAGCACTCAACATTGGTTGCTTAAGATAGGCTTAGCCTGCAACAATCCCTGGAGCCCATTTGGCTTTAAAAGAGGGCTGAGCCACTCACTTAGCAGATCATCTAATGACTTTGGAAGGACTAGGAAGAAGGACTTATTTGGACTCTGGCTGAAGGCAGATTCTGCCTTACAGCTTCCTCTAGTGAAGGAAGGCCAGGATTTCCAAGAGGAAGCAACATTGCTCCCCTAAACATCTCCCAGGGAACAGAGGGAGATACCGCACTCAGAGGACCTGTCCAGCAGCTCCATAACAGGTAACCAGCCAGCACACAGTGTCCCCTCCTCGGTTCTGCCAGCAAACTTCCTAGGTGGGAAGTGCAGAGAGTCTCTGAACAACAAAAGGACAAAGCCGTTGCCTGCCAATACTCTCCTCAGCTTTGGGCTGTTCACCTTAAAGGATGACGCAAGCCCTGCGGAGACGCTATAGTGCCACAACAAGCATCAACTAGTGCCCATCCTTTAAGGAAATTTTTGAGGCAGTTTAGCTCTCGAACCGTGACCGGCTGTACCACTGACTGTTGTCGCGCTGCAGTCACTAAAGCCGTCCGAGACGCCTCAACCAGCATTCCATATCCGCCAATCAGCACAGAGACAATGATTCTAGACCCCGAGCCACAGTGTAGGCCAGCCTGTAGCAGTTTGTCAAGACACGCCTGCCGAACTGCCTGTCCTCTTGATACCTGCAGCTGTCTCCCATCTTGAACACTGGCGCAGGAGTAGCAAAGGGTTCTGGAACCGACTCTATGCTATCGAGCATCAAGATCATCTTAAGCACCAGGTACGTTGTGGTTCTGTCCACCTGGTCTTTCTCCAAAGGCACCTAGTGACATTTATGACTCCTTGCTCCCTTGGTGCTGAAACCAAATAACCTTGAACAGTTAAGACTGATTGCTTTACCAACTACCCTCCTGTCAGTATCCAGAGCGCATACCTTTCCTTCGTGAAACTGTCTTTCCTATGTGTTCCTTTACAAGGTGGGTTGTATTTTGGTGGGTGCTAGAACTATCTGTTGTAATAATAATAAAGTAGATATTTGTATGCAACGTGGACTAGACAGTCCCTTTTATCACTGGGTAATAATTGCATTTTTTCTGTGTTGCAACTAACCAACGATCCATAACCTTGCAGGGATAAGACTGCCGTTCCGTTCACTTTACAACAACTTGGACAAGGAGGTTTATAATTTACTTGTGTTCCAATCTGTTCAGATCCCTTCTGGTTTACTAGAGGTGTGGGGCTGATTGATGGTTTAGAAACTGATATTCATCCCTGGACCACCGGTGCCCAGGAAGTTGATTTGTCACACCAGGGGGTGAGAATTCATTGCTAGTGGAGCAAGAAGAGAGAAAGAGCTGAAGCGAGAGAAAGAAGAATGAGGACGAGGATTCACAAGGGTATTAGAAGAGGCAGAGCAGAGATTACCAGAAGGCTTGTAGAGTTGGATCAAGGATGATAGATACAGTGGTGCCTTACCATGGATAGATTTGTGAACCAGGAAAAGAAATGTAAATCTTTCCCTGTGTTGCATCATGAGCCATCCAGCCCGGTGACAGTATAACAAAGTAGGTGTGAAGTGAGGGAGTTCAAAGAGAGTCCTGGTCACAAAGTTAGTGATCTAGTGGAGAGGACAGAAAGCATTATTAGGGAGACCAAAGAGGATGCTGGCACAGTACTCCAGTTTAGAGAAGACAAGAGTGGTTAAGAGATGCTTGCTGGTGTTGAAAGGAAGGAGGTGCCTGTTTTTCCTAATTTCTGGCAGGTTGAGGCTAGCCCCTGTTAAAGTTTTGGAGATGAAAGTAGAGAAGGTGTGAGAAGGGTCATAGATGACACAGAGGTTTCTAGCGGAAGAAGAGTAGGGGAAGAGTGTAGGGTGGGAACTGGATAGGAAGAGATGAGAGATAATATTTGGCAGGGAAGATAAGCACCTCTGTTTTTGTAGAGTTTAACATCCGAGAGTGCAAATTCATCCAATATTTAATGGCACATAGACAGTTTGAAATTTTGATAGAGCGATCAGAAGAGAGTTCACAAAAAGAGAAGAGGATTTGGGTATCATCCACAAAGAGTTGGTTCGAGAACCCAATGGAGGAGATTAGTGCTCCAAGAGCAGAGGTGTAGAGTGTAAAGAGGAGTGGATCCAATACAGAGCCTTGAGGAACACCAACAGTTAGGGGAGTGAGTTAAGAAGTGTTGTTACTCCAGGAGACAGAAAAGTGGCGAGATGCAAGGTAGGATTATTATTATTATTATTATTATTATTATTATTATTATTATTATTATTATTATTATTATTATTATTATTATTATTATTATATTTATTGAGTGCAGACCTCGCTTCGAGAGGCAACAAAGCGTTTTATAGAGGTTTACAACAGTACAGATGCATAACAGAGCACTTTTCAGAGGTAACAACAGAACAGATATACTGCGGGGGTAGGATACAGAGGGTCAAAGAGGAGAGGCACAGCTGTACAGGGTAGCAGGGAGCAGAGGAGTGTAGCAAGTCAGGTGGCGCTGGGGCAATATGATGGCCTACAATGGATTGAATCCAGGCAAGGGCTTGATTGCGAATCCCAAGAAGATAGAGAGTATTGAGGAGATCAGAATGATCGGCAGTGTCAAAGTCAGCAGACAGGTCAATGATAATTATGATAGAGGATAGTTTGGAGGGCTTAGCAGAGGGTATGTAGTTGGACACATGCAAGAAAGCAATTTCTGTGGAGTGATAGGAGCTGAAACCTGCTTGAAGGGGGTCTCAAAGGTTGTGGATGTCTAAGAAATTGGTAAGACCCTGGAACACAACTCTTTAAAGAACTTTAGAGTAGTGTGGCAGGAGAAACACAGGGTGAAAGTTAGCCTGTATGTTCGGGTCAGCCCCTTACATTTTTTAGCAGAGGAATAACTGGCTGTTTTAAAAACAGAGGGAAAGCTAGCAGAGTTGAAGGACAGGTTGAAGAGTTCAGTGAGGTGAGAGGATAATAAAGGGGAAATAGGCTTGACTAGCTGAGGAGCAAGAGGGTCTGATGGTGCACAAAAGGGGTTAGCTTTCATCAGTAGAGATAGTACTTCATCAGTATTAGTGTGACTAAAGTGGGAAATAGAGGGGGAGGATGATGGTAGAATAGGCTGGGTGTAAAATGTAGGAGGTGGGAGTGTGAGGAAGGTCATGAGAGAGTCCCTTATTTTGGAAACGTTTGCAGTAAAGTATTCAGCTAGGTCATTAGCTGTGAGAGTCGAGTTGATCATCATAGACTTAGGAGCAGTGAGTTTAGTGTGCCATGCAGCTGGCGAGGATGGTTGGACTGAGAGTCAATGGGGGTCATGTAGAATTCCCTTTTAGCTCTATCCAGAGTGGACTTGAGAGAATTCAGGGCAGATAGGTAGAGTTGCAGGACCTGTGGTGAGTTGGTGCACCTCCGTTTGCGCAGCAGCCAACGCATGTCTATGCAGAGAGAGCGTATTGATGTGGTGACCCATTATTGACGATCCAGAGACTTAGGGCTGAAAGTAAGAAGTGGGAATTGAGAAGAGAATGAGTCATATAGTAGGGATTGGAAGCTGGAGAAGGCAGTGCTGGTGGAAGAGGCATCGGGTGTGAAGGAGGAGAGTGAGAACTGTAGATCAGAGAGAAAGGGGGAATGTCAGAAGGTTTAAATTTCATTTTAGTATTAGGTGAAGCAAGTGGTGAGGAAAGGTCAGAGGGTGTAAATGAGATGGTGTTGGAAAGAATTGAATGATCAGATATGGATGGTGTGACAGTCTTATTAGTGGGTGAGAGAGAGGCACAGATGAATAAGAGTTCCAAAAAGTTATCCCTTGTGTGGGTAGCATGCTTAGGGATGGAGTGGAGAGCGTGGTCACTAAGAAAAGACTGAAGTTCAGATTTCTGAGAACTGGTTGGAGAGAGAACTTTAAAGTCACATACAAGAATGAGGTGATGTTTAGTGGAAAGAGAATCAAGGAGTTTCTCAAGATCATCAAAGAATGGCCAGGTGGGACGAGGAGGGCGAAAGATGGAGAGGATATGAATTGAGTGAGGCAGAGCAATAATAGAGATGATAAACTCAAAAGAGGTAGGAGAGGATGTGGGATTGGAGATTTGTGAGGCATTGATACGAGAAGAGAGTAGGTGTCCAACACCTCCACCTCTGCCAGTCAGTTGAGGAGAGAAAATGAAGGATAGTTTTGAACTGGCGATTCCCCAGCCCTTTAAAGCAAGTAGCAATACCCTGGAGATGGATGGGGATGCAGATTTTATTCATACATCAAAAGGCAAAAGGAAGACTGTTTTATTTTCAGTGGTCTAAAACAGGGAGTACAACAAACATCAACACACTCGCTCGATCCTCTTACTCAAAGCATCTTATAAAAAACTGGGTTCTTATACCCAAAATTAGTCATCAGTGATGTTAACCTGCATCACTACCAACGTCATCCTATGTGGAAAACTACAAAACATATACGCAGTGGTGATGGGCTCTCAGAGAATATCTAAGCATACACTCTATACTAGCATGTGAATGAAAGTGATAGGGTACTTAACATCAGGTGGGGCGACTAAGCCCTCCCCTCACTAAATGTACGACGTCCCAGTGGCTACAAAAACTGTAGGACCCTTAATTACATGGTCCTCTATAATTGGTTGGCTTCTAACCTCCGTCAGTACTTTTCCACCTATGTCTAGCAGCAGACAGGCTGAAAATCCAGGTGCTGGTGAGCTCGTCTTAGTACCAGCTTCCCACCAATTAGAATATCAATCCATCATCACCTCAATGGTCTAGAGTCAATTAGGGCTTTGAAGTTCGTCCTTGAGAGTGATCTTAGCTCTGACAAATTCAGGGAGTGAAGGCACGCCCTGCACTCGTGCGTAGGTGTGGCCATCTCGTTCTTCTAACTTCATCCCTCAATGTGACTAGAGACCATAGAATCGAGCTTCTGGTACATTTAAAATACTAATTCTTAATTAGACCTCTGACGTCTTTTCTGTTTGTCCATTCCTTCAGAACAGGAGTTCTGTTCTTTCACACGATTTGTATCCAATGTCAGTTTGCAACAGTTTAATAAGACCTTGGCTTCTTTGACACATCCAACCATGCCTTCTGAGATTCATTTTGCTAATTCAAGCTGCTTTTTAACTGCAACATACTGAAATGAGGCCTTCTCAAAACTGTTCAGCACTGCTATAATACGTAGTGGAATCATCCATCCTTTACTTGATCATTTGCATATATGTATATATTGGCGCTTGCCGCAATCTATTCACTATAAAGCATAACGCTAGCTTCATGATTACTTTGCTGCTTGCCTTTCTTGCATCTGTAGATGTGTAAAATGACGTGGGTTTTCCATCATCTCTGTGGCATACGCTTCTTCACCTTTTTCCCAAGATGTCACTTATCCTCGATACTTTCTTGATGCTTTATAGAATATCTTCATTCTCTGGTCTCTGCATCCTTTATGTACGTCAGCTCGACTCAGTTGTGACGTCACCATTCAGCTTTGCCGTTTATCTGCTCGGTTTCTTCAGGAATCTCATTTAAACGACCATCATACTTCTTCATGTGCAGGTATGGCTTTCTCAATGGGAACCTTGCTTCTAGGATTCTCTTAGGTATTGAGGTACTCAAAGGTGTTGCACAGTTTTCATACTCTGCATTTTGTCATTAGAACTGCTCTGTGTGGTTTCCAATCTATAAGCAACATAGGTGATATAGGTGAAGTGGTTGGGGTGGGGGTACTTAGCTCCCCCTTTACATTTTGTAGTCATGTAGGTCTGCCAGAGTGGCAGTGTCATATGGAGAAATCCAGGTTTCAGCTATAACAAGAAGCTCTAGGGGAGGGGAGGTGGAGTGAAAGTAGTCTGTGATAAAAGATGTATTGTTGCCTACAGACTGAGCATTCCAGAGTGCAATGTTCAGTTTATGAGATATGTGAGGGTAGAACAGTTGAGTCTCAGAGGAAGAGAGGCCAGGTGGAAAGATGTTAGGGCAGATATGGTTATCTCTCCGGCTTTCGTTGTTTGAAGGAGGTGGAGGAGAGATGAAGTAGTGGAAGTATTGTGATGTGAGTTTTATGATGGGGATAGGAAAGGAGGGCATTGTCGTGTGATTGAGGAAAGCATATGGATAGGTAAGTAGGAGGAGCAGCAGGAGGAGCAGGTGTGAATGCATTATAGGTTAGAAGCACAGTGTGAAGAGACAGTATAGTAATTAGACCACATGGTGTAAAGGTGCAAAAAACAAAAAACAAAGAGGTGACAGCTGGAAGGTTTTGAATAAATCTTAACCACTGGCATTGCTCTGGGCAACCCTCCAGACCATCGTTCTTCGCCAGCCAAGCCATTACAGAAGGGGAAAGACCATATGCAAATCAGGCTTGGTCCCACCCCAAAAGGGGCAGTCCAGCCTGAACTGCTAGGTCACATTCCTTCTGCAGGAGACAACAAGCTTCCCCAAACATGTTTTGGCCTTGTTGGGCCTCATCAGTGAGAAGTAGCTTAGGTCTCTAAGCCCAGCAGGCACGGGAACCATGTCTGGGCATACCTGTCCCACTCGGGGTGACATAGCAAAAACAAAGAGGGGATGGCTCGAAGGTTTTGAATGAATTTTAACCACTGGCATTGCTCTGAGCAACCCTCCAGACCATTGTTCTTCACCTTCCAAGCCATTACAGAAGGGGAAAGACCATATGCAAATCAGACTTGGTCCCACCCCAAAAGGGGCAGTGCAGCCGGAACTGCTAGGTCACATCCCTTCTGCACGAGACCAGAAGCATCCCCAAACATGTTTCGGCCTTGTTGGGCCTCATCAGTGAGGAGTAGCTTAGGTCTCTAGGCCCAGCAGGCACGGGACCCACGTCTGTGCATACCAGTCCCACTCGGGGTGACATAACAAAAACAATGACGTGACGGCTGGAAGGTTTTGAATGAATCATAACCACTGGTATTGCTCTGAACAACCCACCAGACCATTGTTCTTCACCTGCCAAGCCATTACAGAAGGGCAAAGACCATATTCAAATCAGGCTTGGTCGCACAGGTGCAACAGGGAGAAAGGCAAAAGCAAAGGCTCCTAGGATAAGAGCAAAAGAGGATGGTCAACTGCTGGTTTTCACCATTTAGTGTCCCGCCCTTCATTTGTCCTAAAGAGAAAACAACTGCACCTCTCCACCCATTCCACAGTGTGGTGCTAGACAGAAATTGACCTGCTCATGTGCAAGATGTTCCCATAGCAAGTGGATAGTGATGCATGGGGGTGTTTAAAAATGTGCTGCACTTCTTAAGTGATCAAACAGCCCTTCCTTCACTCACCTGACCAGCCTCAGGCATTCATAGCTGACAGCAAAAAGGTCACATGTGAAAAGATGCAAGGTACAGAGGTGAAATTAAGCACTGTGCAATAAACCATCGACCGATAATAGTAATTCGGAATCGGACACCACCGAACAAGGCAAAAACCAATCGGCAGAAAGTCAAACTGCAAGCACCTCGGGAACAAATACCAGACCAGCTCAACCCCCAAATCCACTGATAACAGTTCCTTTTTTAGAACAAAATCTAAGAGGAAGAGGACAAGGGGAGGGAAGAAGAGAAAATCAAGGGATGCTCACCAGACTACGGACAAATCGGAATTAGTGGTGAACCTCTCAAAAAGAAAATTATCTGCACATGAAATTAAACACTTGAAAAAGGCCTAAAATCCGTGCCTACATATAGTACAGACAGATTAAATACTCAGGTGGAACTATACAAGTTGATTCGTAAACTTAAGTTGAAAACATTCTTTGCGGAATTTCCAACAACTACAACATCCAGCAAAGATCCAACAAAGAATATTGAATTTAAGCCCAAAAGGAATTTTTATGCACCGATAAATGTACCATCCATCGAGATATTTCATAAAATGGTCCTGGGTGATCTGAAGAAAATACAGTTTAAGCAACCTAAAAGACACAATCTCAGCAGAAGAGAACTCTCACAGAACAAGAACCTGTTCACAGACAACTCAATAACAATCAGACCAGCAGACAACGGTGGCGCAATTGTGATTCAAGATACCGAACAATACCACCAATAATGTTTGCATCAATTATCAGATCACAATACATATGCTGAACTAACTCAAAATCCGACTATGTAGATCAAAAAAGATTTGGAAACCATACTAGACACAGCTATAGAAAGAGAGTGGATTACCACCAAAACTAAATCATACTTGCTCACCCCACATCCCAAGATGCCACATCTATACAAGTTACCAAAAATACATAAAAGTTTGGACCATCGCCCGGCCGACACATGGTCGCCGCAACAGAGAGCATACTGCAGCTTCTTGGTACTTACATAGACTTCATCCTGCAACGAATTGTGCATAAAACATGCACTTATGTTAAAGATACAACACATTTTCTCCAGATACTTCATCAAATGTAATTATCAGAAAACAACATGCTATTCACTATAGACGTCAATAGCAGATAAACTTTTACACAATAAACCACAACGATCAAACCCCGACTTGGTTTTCGTGACTAAATTCTATTCAAAGCAGACAAATCAAAGAGAGCATCCTAAATCGATGGAGTATACTAACCAGTGACAACAGAATTAAAGACTTGTTCCCACATCCAGCTGTATTTGCATATCAAAAAAGCAGTAATCTTCGCAATATGTTGGTGAACACACGAGACAGACCATGACACAAGACACCTGGTAAACATCCGGGCACCTACCCATGCTGACTTGTGGTAACTGTAATAATGTCATTAAGGGTGCCATCGTGTCACATCCCAGAACAGGAGAAAAATACAATTTATGTATTTATTTATTTATTTATTTGTATTTGTAAGGCGCACAGAAACAGCCCTGAAGCATTGTGGCGCTGGTTACATTAAGAAAGCGATACTTAGTTACATCCTAGAGGCATACACGCATGCAGGTTTCTACCATAGAAAAACAACAGCAATGTGTGTGTTTGGCTGTGGGTAGTGGAAGTTAGTTGAAGAGAGAGGTTTTGAGTTTTTTTCTAAAAGCTGTGAGGGAGCATTCTGCTCTTAGAGCGTGAGGGAGATTGTTCCAGAGTCTAGGTGCTATGTAGGGGAAGCCCCAACCTCCCGCTGTAATCTTGTTGATGTGTGGTACCGTGAGTTGGTTGGTGTAGCAAAGTCTTGTAGGTCTGGATGAGGCCGGTCTGTGAATAGTGTCTGAGAGATAAGGTGGTGCAGTGTGATGGATGCATTTGTGGGTAGTGATCAGAACCTTGAAAGTGATACGTTCTTTGACAGGGAGCCAGTGAGCGGATTGTCTTGCATGTGATATGTGGTCCCTTTTGGAGATGCTTAAGGCTGCTCTCAGAGCGTTATTTTGTGTGACTTGCAGTTTGTTTAGGTTTTTTTCAGAGGTGCCGGCTAGGAGAGCTTTACAGTAGTGAAGTTTCGCGCCTATGGTAGCTCTTGCTATTGATAGGCAGTTTTCTTTGGTGAGGAATGGTTTGATGGCGTTTATGAATTTGGTGCTTAGCGCTGATGCAGAGACAATGGTATTGACTTGTTTGTCCACAGACAGGGTTGCATCAATGTAGACCCCTAGCGTTTTTACAGAAGATAGGACTGGGATAGTGCAGTTGTCGATGTTAAAATTGACATAGAGGCTATCTAGCCTGGTGAGTGTAGACTTTTGGCCGAGGATCAGGATTTCAGTCTTATCCCCATTAAGACATAGGCCGTTAGTGGCCATCCAGGCTTGAATAGTTGTGTATATGTGTTTTAGGGCCAGGGCGTCTGTGTGGTATGAGTCAGTTAGGGGGAGGAGCACTTGGGTGTCGTCTGCGTAGTTGGTGTAGGCGATCCCAAGTGCATCCAGTTTATCGAAGAGAGGCTTTGTAAAGAGGTTGTACAGCGTAGGTGCTGTACAAGAGCCTTGTGGAACACCACCGTGAATTATGGATGGTGTTGCGTTGGATGTGTTTGAAAAGACTTTCATGGCCCTCCCTTCTAAAAAGGATGTTATCCATGAGGTGGCTTGGTCTACGAAATGTGCAGAGTGGGAGAGGTGTGAGGTGAGGGTCTTGTGGTCCGCTAGGTCGAACGCCGCTGAGAGGTCAAGGAGAAGGAGAAGGGCAGGTTTGCCTGTGTCCAGTATCTTAGTTATTTGGTTTTTAAGGTCCAGCAGAGCAGTCTCTGTTCCGTGGACTGTCTAGTACCAAGGATGGAGTTTGATTCAAGGTATAGTTGAATTTGGCTGTGTGCCACTTTATCCAGAATTTTGAGAAGGAAAGGGACTGTCGTTAGAGGTCTGTAGTTGTTGGGCAGCGTGGGGTCGAGAGTGGGCTTTTTTAGAAGTGGGCGCACCCAAGCTTCTTTGAAGCTGTCTGCGACGGAGCAAGTTTTGAAAGAAACATTAATGAATGCGGTAATGAGTGGGGCAAGTGGTTCAGCGCAGTCCTTGATTAACTTAGGAGGGCATGTATCGCCTTTGCAGGTCGATGGCTTCAGATGTTTCAGGATGTCCAGGACTTCTAGTTCTGAGACTTCATTGAAGGCAAATTTAGGGATGTTAGTGATTTTGCTAGAGGTTTGAGACTGTGAGTGCAGACTCTGTTTCGGTAGGGTATTGTAGTGGTCACGGATTTTGTTTTGTAGGAGGTCTATTTTGTTGAGCATGGCAGCTTGGATACTGTTGCACCAAGCTTCGTCCTTAGTAATCTCGTCAGTGGACGTGGGAGGCACTGTGAGCTCTTTAAAGATGGAAAAGAGTTCTCTTCAATGGGACTTAGAGTCTGAAACATCATGCTACATGCCATTCTGAAAATGTTGTCTATGCAATTAAATGCCCTTGTGGGAAATACTATGTCGGAGAAACGTCAAAATAACTGAGGCTGCGGATCAATAAGCATAAATCATGTATCAGAAATAATAATCAAGCATCAGAGTGGCCAGACACTTCAAAGAAAATGGACACTCAGTAACTCAGTTACGTTTCCTCGTATTAGAAGTTGTACAGACCAGAGGCTACAGTACCAATATCAAGAAACTAAGAGCACAAAAAGATGCTTTCTGGATCGAGCGACTTGATGCTCTCTCTGCATGTGGAATTAAGAAAGAGTTTGATCTAAGTTGCTTTCTATGAATCGTTTTCGTACTTTAGCAGGATGTCCACCAAGAACTGCATATAAAAAAAACTAAGAACAAGTTTTTTAGTACTGTACTCTGTAGAGTCTGTTTTTTGTTTTAGTTCTTTTGCTTATCGTTTGTCAATAAGTGTTCATGAAGTACCGAAACGCAACATGATGAATATTTAACAACAAACAGGACATGAAGTTTTGAGCCTTTCGATTGTATAGTTTATTTGGCTTTTTGTTTTGTGTTGATTGGTTGTCAATCAGTGTTCATTGAATACTGAATAGTCAAATTATGAATTGCAACACAATATGAGTATGGCAATTACCCTAACAGAACCTAATGACAAATCTAACCACAGAATATCTTTCATTTTACGGCAGCCCATTGGTGCATCCAGTCATCAGTCCTGCCTTCTAGCGTGTCACAACCTGTTAAGTATTTCAATCAGGCAGTACACCCTGCTCTCAGCCTAGTATGCAGCGCACATCTACAATGCTTATTTTATTATGTCTATAGGTTCAATATTCTGAGTGATATACTACTCATATCACGCTCCTTCTCACAATACCCCTGGTCACAGTGGACCAGGAATCAAGCTGGTCGGTAAAGGTAATATTTATTTATTTAAAATTCAAATTAAACATATATTTTTGAATAGGGAGCAGCAATCACCAATGTGGTGACAATAACAGATAAGAAGGTATGTAGTGCACTTAAATTCACTCTTAGCAACACAAAAGATAAAACATCAGAGAAAATAACACTTTGGCTTGTTTGGAAGAATAGAAACTTAAGTTAGGATTTCCCCCTGCAATATTCCTCAACCAACAAATAAGCAATTCTAGTTAGATATAAGGAAACAGCAGGTATTGAGGAATAAAGATCAGTAAACAGAATTTGAATACAACCTTCCCTCCCCAAACAAGAGAGAAAAATGCGTTTGCAATCTTACACTTTAAAATGACATTCAAAAATGGCTGTGTAAAACAATGAATGTGTGCAAAAATCCTTAAATCAGTATACATTTCTATGGGAGCTACACTGAAAAGATGCTAATAATCATGAGCTATAGTTTGAGCAAAAGTAAACACTTTGAATCTTAATGGTAGTTTGAAAATAATTTAAAACAAAAATCACACATGTACAACTTTGCAGAAATGCGGATTCACACCTAAAATTAACCAAATGGGTTTCAAGAAAAACAGATTAAATATTTTGAGTGCGGTTATAGGGTTGGGATGTAGCTATAGGTCTTAGGTATGCTCCAGAGTTGAAATGAAGTCTCTAGCTATTAAATTGAGTGAGTTATGCAATGTTGAATGAGAGGCATTTTTGGAAAATAATGGTACGAAAAAGAAAACAGAAATCAATTTTTACAAGGATTGATATGCTCTACACTAGGGCATTCAGGCTAGGTTACCAGATTGAAACACAGTAAGCTCTAGAGTTGATCTGCGGAACCACCCTAGCACCTCCGCGCCTGCCCTGGAGGACCCAATCCGATTACCCAAAAGAGGATTGAGTGTTTAGGATTTCACAAGACAAATTATTTAAAGAAGTTAGCACTAGCGCAAGGAAGCAAAGGCAGGGTGGCAGTAAGGATTCTGACAATGTTACAAGTTCTTAAGGTAAGGATAGGATGGTTTAGAGATTGGGATAGAACCAAAACAAGGGAAGCTGTGCTATGATTTTCTATGCTCCCTATTAATACTTACAGTCCACTTTAATTTAGGATCAAGGGTTCTGGTCATCACACGGATCGGGTCTAACCAAGGACAGCACGGCACATCTGACAGGAGAGGGTCAGCTGGGTGGTTCTGGTCACCTGGATGGCACTGCACTGGCCCTTCTGGTTTACTGGAGACTGGAGATCAGTGTGATGGCGAGTTTGCAGGAGGCATGCATTTAGTAGTAGCAAGCCAGCTGGATCAAAATGTTACCTTTGAGTTTTTGGGATTTTTAGAGTTTGAGGCCTAGCTGAAAAAGAGTTCAGCAATGGATAGGCCTTAGCTTTGCAAATAAATCAGGAATCAGGATCAAACAGGATGAAGAAATCAGGAACAGGACGGATGCCATGCAGAAAATCAGGAAGAAGTCCAGAATCAGTGTTCCCTTGTTTTGTCAGGTTCCCTTATTTATCATGCCAAATGACATCACTAAATGATATGGCAGGCGCAGGCTTACGGTCCACACCCCTAATGCTAGGATTGGGCAGGAGCACAGTTTCCGTCTTGCTCTTCGCTGATTGGATGAGAGAAAAGGTTGTCATGTTTATGGTATGATTTTTACAATGACTAGAAACCTCCCCCGGCCACTGGAACCAAAATCTAACTTCCCACAAATACATATTTATGCATTTAGAACCTCTGAGAAAATCATGTGCACAGGTTACATATTTTGTGGGTTTCATTTCAATCCAAATCCCAAATCTCTGGGATCTGGTTTTGCCTTTCTGCAAAATTTTGGCAATTTTAACCATTAAAGATTTGGCCTAACATTTCCCCATTTTATACATAGATGTGCAATTACCCAGGCATATGTGTACACAATGATATGTTTGCAACATGAATACTTTCCGTGCAATCGGTCATTCTTTATAACTTCTGTTCCTTATGCAGTACTGAGTTCTACCAAGTCTTCACAGAAAGAGCAAAAAATTTGATTTAAAACTACACATTTTCATGTTTTTCCTCCTTGTTGCTGTAAAGTTAAATGTCTTTAAAGTTCAGTTGCAGAATAGGCAAATGTCACTTGTCAGTTTTTTTTTTCTTTTTCCCATGTGTAAGCACATGTCAAATCCCTTGACTGAAGTTTCCTGCTCCTCCCACTTGAAAGGTGAAAGTCTTAGCTTGCTATTGTTTTAGCCTGGGGCAAAGACGAATGTCTGATGCCGACTTTGAAGTCCCATTGACCTGGGTATTCAAAGCCTCCAACCTAGCAATTAGCCTTTCCTGTGCCAGCAGTTTATGAGGTGTCACCCTTTCTCAGGGCCAGCACTGGCAGAGCATGTTTTTTTCTTACATATACTTTGCCAACTTATCCAGGGTTTAGCTTTTATTTTCTCATTTTAAATCTTGCCTGAAAACTAGGAATCAAAACAGTTTATAGGTGGATTTTTAACAGTAGCAAATCCTTTTACATTTCTCAAATAATCAAGCCATTACACAATGATATACTTTAAAAATAGGTGATTTTGCTCTTCATTCAGGCAAAAACACATTTAACTTATTTCTTTAAATTCGGCTTTCCTCTGCAGCAAATACACACTTTGGGCAGCTCAATTTCTTTGCTTGAGTGCTGTAGTTGTTTGCAGCATGGATACATGTATCATGCATCTGTTTAAAGTCTTTCACTGGACAACTGATTCTTGTTACTTGTTGCAAAGAAATAACCTTGTTTCCCGTGGAAAATGAAAACACATTCCCTGGTTTGCTTTTCCAAAGATACTTTTGACAGGGGCTGTCATTCAAATGAGGCACGGTTCCTCTGAGACTCAAGAATGATCCTGAGCACAGCAGGGCCTTTTTGATCAGAGTGGTTCAGGAGGAATTGATGAATTTAGCACCAAACAGCACTTTGATGGTTGAAAAGATGACATTTTAAAGAGGCATTTTGGGTTTAAAGCAAAGTAATGCTGCTTCTTTTCTTTGCTCCATGTAAAATGTTGCAGAGCACACTTGCACATTCCTGCAGTGAGTACTCTGTTTCACCCCACCTGAAATGGGTTTGTTAGGGCGGTGCAGCCATTTTCTGGTAATTTCAAAACGCAGTTTCAAGATTTTGGCGTGCAATGGAGTCAGCGCGGCCATTTGGTACTTTTTCTTGCCCCAATGCAGCAACATGATATAGTAAGCATAGCTGAGTTGGTCAAAATATCCGACAAACAACAGTACAGCTATCATTTGCTGACATATTCCTTTATATTACCTGCTAATACATTTGATGTAAAGTACCAGCACAGTCACTACATAGTTACTGACATCTTTAACCATAATGAGGCATCGCAATGTTAGATATCTCGTTTTTCTTATGCAGCTATATTTTTTATTTGTATTACTTAGTATGCGATTGTGTCGGTCAATAATTAGTTTCAAGTATTATTAGCCCCTTAAGATTACTTTTCGTATTTCATTGTAGATTTTCCCATTCAACCAGATATAGCGCAGCGATATACATAGACCAATTCAAGAGGGCTGCCCTATGTAACGCCAGATGGCCACTGGTTACCTAGACAACTGGCCCAAACAATGCATGCAACGCTGCAGGATGCGCATCCTTGTGGCTTTTGACGAACACAGACAGTACGCTATTCAGGTAAGACCCCACAAGAAAACTTTCTAGCTGTATCTTTTGACTATTTTATATGATCCATATAGTAGATCCACCTTTTCCCACAGCAATTTATCACGGCAAACAGCATCTGTTCCCAGAACGCTGGGTCACCCACGCGATATGTTTTCATCGCGATCAGAATAGGTAAGGAAAGATTTTTCTGCTCAATGCTCCGGTGCCGACCATTCTTGGTCTTGCTACAACTGTTCTATTCTAATTCCATTCTATATTGATCATTTTCCACCAGATGTTTACATCAAGTAATTAGCATCAGGTCAGTAACTAATAGCAATTTAACATGTAAATGATGTTTTGTCAAACGGTTTAAAACAACTGACTGATATGTGCTTTTTATTTTGTTTTTTCCATTCTGCATTTTTTACATCATCACATATGTATTTATGTTGTAATAATGTCACACTTTTAAATGTCGGAACATTTTGAAATATGACTGTTACTTCAATGCATTCATTACGCTACTAACGCAAATGTGCACCACTTCGTGGGTTATACTATACAACGCTAATATTTTGATATGTTGGACAACCTTGGTGGACACAATTGTATCACACCATTGTGATTATGAATCATCTATATTTGAGGCATATACTGTAATGTTGCTTCACAATATTTGCCTTTAATTATCTAACTGATTGGTAATTTATTGTCACAACGTTGAATATAAATACCTTGCATGTGGATGATATTAATTATGGTACACGAAGCACCGGCCCTGATGAAGGACGATTATGTCCAAAATGCATATACCTTATTCCGATGCATCTTCAACTATTGGCTATTAATTACAACAGACTTGTTGAAAAAATAAATTAAGATTTTAATATGCAAGCAATAGTTTTCAGAATTATTGTTCATTGGATGTAAGATTAGAAATACATACCACATTTATGTGGTCTTAGGGAGTCCAGGCCACACCGCTAGCTTCAAAGACAAGGACTTTCTTTTGTTCACATATGTAGTGCCATTTCATAAAGGCACCTCTCCAGTGGGTTTGCACCTAAACTACTATAAATTGAAAAATGACGACCTAGAAATTCAGGTTGTGCACTCTCACTGCTCCTCAACAGCTGGTCTTCACCATTTACTGTTCCGCCATTCATTTGTCCTAAAGAGAAATTAACCGCACATCTCCAACCGCTCCACAGTGTGGTGCTAGAAAGAAATTAGACTGCGCATGTGCACGATGTTCCCATAGCAAGTGGATAGTGATGCATGGGGGTGTTTAAATATGTGCTCCACTTCTTAAGTGGTCAAACAGCCCTTCCTTCATTCACCTGACCAGCCACAGGCATTCACAGCTGACAGCAACAGGGTCACATGTGAAAAGGTGCAAGATGCAAACAGAGGTGAAATTAAGCACTGTGCAAGATGTTAACATTTTACCAAAACTTCCATCAAACTATAAAGTTGCTGTAAGAAAAGTAAAAAATGAAAAAAAGCAATAAAGAGGTCACAATAAAGACACATCATTGTGATTGATATTCTTTTACCAAAACGCCAAAATGGGACTTGGTTATCAAGCAGCTCCAAACCGTTGCTATTTGATATCGTACTGGATTATGTCTAAACGTCCCCGATGTATTGATACATGGAGAGAGTGTCTCTAGAGAGCAGGTCAGTGTACAGCACCCCTGGTAAACCTCTGGTATTGCCTCAGTCCTTACTTAAACATCTACTGTAGTCGGTGTACTTATGTAATCCCAGATAACTAATTAAATAAGCACCATCTAATGGTGATTCTCAGGCATGAGAGAACAAAGAGAAAGTAAAGCACTCTGTAAACACTACTTCTTTGGAGATTGGGGAATATGATTATTTGTAAGATTTAAAGGGGTTATGCTAGGAAAGGAAAACAAATCTAATGCTTTACCAAGTGTAAATAATGTAATGAACGGAACCAAAACGCCTCTTGAGGTGAATTTACAGGAGTCTACTTTGTGATTCATTGTCCATGAATGTGCAAATCTGTATTATGTAAAGTAAGCAGTGATGCCAGACACAGGATTTCCAGCTCACTGAAAGGAATCAGCCACCATCACTGCCTTGGCTCACATGAGGCTGTACAAGTCAGAATGAGCATTTGGTACCTTTGATATGACAGCAACCGCCCTGCATTTCCAGATGATAGGCAGCACTTTTGGTCTATCAGTGACACACAGGCATCTGAGGCCCTAATGCTTCATAGCTTTATGTACGGTAAGAGGCAAAGGAACTTAAAGTAAATCCCAGTGGCTTGGCTGGAAGTGAATCCTGTAGCGATATTTCGCGTATGGGCAGGGAAAGGCATGAGGATCAGTACTTAATTTGCAAAACAATAAGTGCCAGGACCCAAATACACACAGGGCATGCAGCTCCCAGTCCACGGTTGCCATCACCCATGGGCTGCTCCCCACAATGTCAGGATATTTGGGGATATAGAGGAAGTAGAGTCAACGGCTACCCAGGCCTAAGGCGTGACAGGGGGTCGCAATATTCCTTGCAGTGGAGCTCGGAGAATACTAGCTGGAGAAAAGGATCACCGTGGAGTATAACAAACAGGAAGGTTTATTTTAACAGGAAGACATGTTTACACAATTCTTTATGTGCCGTGGCACATAGTGTATGCATACTTGAAGTACATTTACAGGTTGCATAACGGTGAGTTAGTAATCATATTGTTTACATTCACAATACATTTAACATTGTCATTTTGACAATGTTAAATGTATTGTGAATGTAAACAATACATGGAATATCTTGTCACTATTTTATGATTACTAACTCACCGTTATGCAACCTGTAAATGTACTTCAATTATGCATACACTATGTGCCACGGCACATAAAGAATTGTGTAAACATGTCTTCCTGTTAAAATAAACCTTCCTGTTTGTTATACTCCACGGTGATCCTTTTCTCCAGCTAGTATTCTCCTAGCTCCACTGCAAGGAATATTGCGACCCCCTGTCACGCCTTAGGCCTGGGTAGCCGTTGACTCTACTTCCTCTATATCTCTGTACCTTCCAACCCTCCAGAGTCAGGCCCCCAACAAAAAAGAGGGTTCTGCCCATTTTTCCATCCTAGGATATTTGGGGATCAAGCTATAACTCTCACTGAATCATCTGGTTGATGGATACACTACCCAAGGCACACGTGCCTTGTACAGATAGCAATCAACCTAACACAAAATAACTCAACATGCTAGTTGTGTCTTGAAGGAAGGAAAATATTTAAGTGCTTTTTAAAAGACATCATCGTTAACATTGGCTGTGATACTATAAGTGGCAAGTGGAACATGTTGACCATCTATCCAGAGAAAAAGAGCAAATGTGCTTTCCTTTTATAGAAAATTGATGAGCAAATTCAGAAAAAATAACTGAACTAATGAACTTCCCAGCAGCAAGATCCTTCTGTATAGGTTGGCGCTCATGACAGGCACTGCTCTTTGGCATCAACCTTTTCCCTGTCCTTCTCCCTGTGTTGGTGTTTCTGGCATGGTCACTGTCATGTCCACAAGCACGGAGGATTAACTGCCACCTTCCAACGCCTTATTCTCCCTGAAAACGGATAACAAGCATTGCCCTGCCCACCTGAATCAGCTGGTTCATGAATAACCATGAGCTGGCCCAGGATGCAGAAACCCTAGCCTTTGCACACTGTTGTTGCTTGATGTTTGACTCTGACGACTGACAGTTGAAACAATAAAGTTGCCAAAACACCACATTATCCTCAATCTGAGTCTGAGACAATAAATGTCAGGGTGAAAAAATAAGTACCAGTGCTCAGCCCTAGAAAACAGCCCCACACATTAAGCACTGCGTGAGGTACTTTTTAAGACATATTTGACTTTCAGCCTCATTTTGTACTAAATAGAAATTGAATGTAGGGGACCAACAACCTTAGCAACTATATGCTGTGGGCTGCTGCCCTACATGTAATAATAAACAGTATTATAAACCAAGCGATATGTCATTTTGCGGGATAATCACCCACCACCAGTTTAACCTTGGCAAATAAATTGCGAAAGGGTCAGTTTCCCAAACGATAGTGACACCTCCCAAGGACTACAAGAATATTAGCAAATAGTTGCAACAGAAATACATGTTTTGGAGTTAGCTGTAATAGTGAGCAAGGTAAATGGAAAAACTAAGTAAATTAATTGTTAAGCATTTCAATTGCAAATTTGGTTAAAGTGGTGTGGGTTTAACATGAACATTCAGTAGGAGGCCAATTCATGGAATAAATGGGCACCGAGATTTGTGGCGCAAGCGGACGCAAGCGTGATAAACTAGTGCACGTGCATGCGTGCAATTCATGGAAGGCCCTGCACGTGTTTTTCCCAGGATGTGTGCCAAATTCGTGCGTGGCACACACAGGCGCACACGTCACTGCGACATCCCGAACGCCGTGCAGGATGGGCCCAGCGAAAGCGCACAATGTGTATCGCACACACCAAAAAGGGGGCGAAACACAGGGTGGAACACGCGGAATGGGGAACAATGCGTGAAAATGAGGGCATAACTGGGGAAGTACTGCTGGGAAATGCACGGAACGCCCACACGCTCGCAAACTACACGTATTCATGGAATCGGATAGGAGAAACCCGGGCACGCCAAAAGACAAGCACAGGCCTGAACACGTCTACCACATGAAGGCAGGTGGAAGCGTCCCTGTGCGGTATAAAAGTGCACGCAAACAATAAACACGTATATACAGCTATGATGAATGTCCCATTTCTCGCAGCACTGATCATGGGACACTGCAGGAGGAGGAGAATAGGCAGGCCCTGCATTTTGTTTGCCCAGGACCAGCCTTTTTGGGATGCCTGATGACCAGGTCTATGGCAGGTATAGGTTTCCACCTCAAATCATCCTAGACCTGGTCCAGGAGTGGGAGGATTACCTCACATCACCCACCTTGTGCTCCCAAGCTCTGAGCCCCTTGGAAAGGGTGCCCAATGTACTGCATTTCTTGGCCACTGGGTCATTTCAGCGGACCACTGCCATAGTGGGGGGGGGGTCTCACAGCCCACGCAGTCAGGCTGCCTACACCAGGTGTTGGCAATCATGACTGCGCGACCCTCCATCCGCATGCACATATACATGCCCAGAACACCCTCAGAAAGGCAGGCCATGGTCCAGGACTTTTACAGGGTGGCACACTTCCACAAAGTGCTAGGTGCTCTAGATTGCACCCATGTGGCCCTGCGTCCCCCTAGGGCCACATAGAATATCCACTGCAACTGAAAGCACTGGCCTTCCATCAACGTGCAGGTTGTATGCGATGCACAGGGGATCATCATCTCTGTCTATGCTAACTACCCTGGCTCCACCCATGACAGTTTCATATACAGAATTTCCGCCCTGAGCCGGGACCTGGAAGCTGTGAAGCATGGCGACACATGGTTCATTGGTGAGTACAAATGCGTGTGCACATGCATGCATGTCACACACAGACAAATACACAAACCAAACCAATGACAACCATTATCACCTCCCCAGGTGACAGCGCCTACCCTCTGAGCACCCACATGATGATGCCAATACGGAACCCCACCCTAGGTAAGATACAACACAGCCCATATTGCAACCTGGGCCATAGTCACGCTTCTGCTCCCATGACCGCTCGGGCGGGCAGCTACTCTCTGCACCCCCAGTAGTGTGCAGGCCATACCAGTGGACATGGTGGTGCTCCCACATCCCCAACCACACGCACAGGTGCTGAGCATGGGAGGGGAAAGGGCACGTGGAAGCCACCCAACTGAGGTGCCCCTCACCTTTTGTGGCCTCCCAACCATGGCACAGCTGTATTAGTACCAATGGAAGGTGCACACAACAATTGTCCTGGGCAACTTTGGTGAAGGGGGCAAGGTACGTGATGCAAACAGCACCCCTGTGCTTCTACAAGGCTGCCTGTGGCCCCTTTGGAAAAATGACGGGTCACGCAACGCTCAGGCATCCCAAAAAAGCAAGAAAAAGAGATACAAGACCCCTGTAGCCCACATGCGTGTAAAAAAACACATGCGGTACGCTGTGGCAGCCATGAACACAATAAATGCATACGTGATCAACATGCGGGCTAGTATGACCGAAAAAAGGGGTACGCAACAAACAGGGACATCCGCAGTTGGAAAAATAGCATGCGCGACTCACTGTCTGCCTTGCGTGTAGAAGAAGAACGTGTAGACAACACCCCCGCCAAAAGAAGAAGTATGCACTGTAGCCGCTGTGAAGTAATCGCGTGTGACCCCCCAATGTCTGGAAAACACACGCACCGCTCTCCACGAAAAGCACGTACAGACCACGTGGGATCTTTAACCCGTGCCGAGTGAAACGCCCGTGTGCACGTTACATCACCTACGTGCTTATGAGCTAAAGGCCTTTCCCCGGAACTCACACAAACGTGCTGTTTTTCTCGTGCCAAATCACTCCATATCAAGCTGGCCACGCAACCACACACGGAAGACCTCGCTCCTGCCCAGAAGGCCGAATTACTGCCCCCCAGAGCCCAGAGCAGCTTCTCACCAGCCATCAGCTGCTGCCTGCCTGCCTGCTGCCACCGTGCCCTGCCATTTGGTGCCTGCACATCTGCCATCTGCAGGGGTCCAGTTGCTGTGACAACCCCTGCTGGAACAGAAGATACCCGACTGGTGTTCCATCGCTCCACAGCCCAGCTCCAGGACCCAGTTGCCCACCCACACCTGCCTCGGGGGTTGCCATGTCCGACGCAACACCATCTGGCACCAGAGGCAACCCCCCAGCAGATAGGCAGAGGGCTACCAGCTTCAGTGAAAAGGAAGTTGGTATCCTGGTGGAGCAAGTTCTGGGGCATTATGATGCCCTCTTCACACCATCATGCGCCGACAAGGAAGGACGGAAGAGGATCTGGAAGGACATATTGGGTGCCATCAACGCGGAGGGGGTGGCACCCTGCGACATCAAACACGTCCAGAAGCGCTGGGAGCACTACAAGTCCAGGACACTCAAGAAGGCCCAGCCGGGTCCAGCTTACCACCCAGCAGATGAGGGTCCTGTAGCGCATTCGCCCAGTGCTTCACCAAAAGATCCTCAAGATGCAGGCCCGTGTGGAGTCGAGCGGTAAGTGCCCATGCATTCACGTTTAAAACAGTGCATGTTGTAGTGTGGTGGTAGTTAGCTACTCGGCTGTATGTGTGACATGGGTCATGTATGGAGGTGTGTGTGCAAGGACATGATGGTGCTGCATGTGAGTCCAGTCAGGCATGACCCACATCGATGGTGTATGTGTTACAATGCATCATGCGGAGCAGCATGCGGAATGCACACTTGTATGCATGCCTGTGTCTGTACTTGGACATGTTTGGGGTGTGAGAGATGTGTGCAGCAGTCATGGACATGCATGGTGTACATGTCCGTGTGTCTGAGTAGTGTGTGAACCATGGATGCATGACACATGTCTGTGACGATGTGTTGATTCACTGATACAGCCTAGTCATCCTTGTATCCACTGTGTCTGTGGGTATATGGGGCCAGATGCATGACCCTCCGGTGATGTGTGTGCATGTGTTCAGCATGTCCCATGATGCATGTGAGTTTCAGCCCACCATTGGATGTTTCTACGGTGCCTTGTAAATGGATGCAAATGTTTGTTGCATGTGCCATGCCTGTTCCTGCATGTATGTTGCCTGTACTGACCCATGTGTTGTAGAGGGACATGATGGAAATTATGTTTGACAGTGCCACTCATGTGCTATTGCTTTCTGTCTAGGGGACTATTGTACAGTACCCTGATGCTTGTGTCACAGCGGCGAGTGAAGAAGAGGGCGGAGACGGTGCTGTGGAGGAAATCGGTAGGGATGCCTCCACTGGCTGGCAACGCAAGGCCCAGTCACCCTCCCTGGAAATTCCATCATCCGGGAGGGAGGGGACTGGTGCCGCGTCCGCCACTACGGCTGCATGCAGAGGAAGGGACGGGTGAGCCCCCACAGGGGCTTGCGATGGCGGAAGAGGGTGCAGAGCCATCCAGGTTGATGGTGTGTGCAGAGGAGGAGGAGGCCGTTACAGAGCCGCACATGGGGCCTGGTGGGGGTGGTACCACTGGTGCAAGTGGTGCAGTCCAGGGGAAGGGGCAGGAGGCAGCACAGGCCACCGCAGAGGGGCCTGTGCATGTCACTGTCCCTGACACTGTGACTGCATCACCATGCACCAGCAGGGATGCACCGTCCCAGGCCTGTCCGCAAGTAGGAGGGAGGTCCACGTCATCTGGCACTCCTCTACCTGCGGACATGGGGACCCGTGACAGTATTGAGTCCATCCTGATTGGTGTCGCGTTGTGCACACGTGACATTTGTGATGGTGTGCATGCTTCCTGGGGGGACCACGCACATCATCACGAAGTGCTGTGTGGCAATGTGGCCGAGATGGGAGGGACCATGGTCAGGGGTTTCCTCCATGTGTCGGTCAGTCTTGCAGCCCTCTCCTCCTCTGCGCACACTATACGCCAGTCATTCTCTGTGCCTTCTTCCGTCCCAGATGCCACCAGGGCCCCCTGTAGACCTGCCCCAACCAACACAGCCAGCCTGGTGGAGATCCCATCCCTGCCACAGTTGGGAGTCGGAGGTCCAGCAGGGGTGGGCACCCCATCAACTGGACCCCAGCAGATGGAGGATGTGCCAGCATCATCGGGCAGGGCACGTGCATAACAGCGCCGGGGGATTCCAGCCGCCCGGAGGCTGTCGTGGTGGCAGAGGCAGTTGCATTCGAGGCAGCAACAGGCTCAGCGTGGGAGACGTCATGGCTCGGGGCCATCAACACCCCAGGGGCAAGCATCGGCCGAGGGCCAGGAGGACCCAGGACTGGGAGTGTCTTCCATGTGGCAGCAGTTGGGCCGGCGAATGGATGTGGAGAGGGGGCAGGCAGAGAGGGCACGGGTCAGGATGGTCAAGGCGGAGAACTCCATGCACCGGGCTTTGAGGCGGGTGGAGGGTCACAGGGAGTTTAGGGATTCCATGGCTGCATCCCTGCGAGACCTCGAGGCCAGGGAACAGGCCCGCCTCTTGAACATCGACGTGGAGTTCGATGATGCCGTGGCCTGGTACATCACTAAATGAGCCGTGGGACTGGCCCGCCACCTTTGTAAATAGTTATGTAGGTGTAAGTTTCCTTTCTTTCTTATTTTTCTTTGGGGCGCATGGACTATGCCCCGCCTTTTTGTAAATAGTTGTTTATTAGGTAGGTTTTTTGTAAGGTTTCCTTTGGATTGTTGGGCTCATGGACCCTTGATTTTTCATTTGTATATAGTTATGGATCTGGTTTTACCTTTTGTTTTGGACCCATGGATGAATGCTTTGTTTTTTTTTTACTTTGGATTTTGTTTTATGTATGGATGCTTTTGAGCCATTTTACTTTGGATTTTATTGATTTCAGCCTTCGTTTTTTTTCTTTATTTTTGGACAACCATACTTGTATTTTTATTTGTTTTCTTGTGTGCTTTCATTTCATTCATTCAGTTTTGTGTTTATTACATTTTATATTTCTTTACTTTATTTGTGTGGTCTTCTCTCATTGGTTTTGTGCATGTCACAATGTGGGTTTTCTCAGTCATGTGTCGCCATTGTGGGTCTGACGGACATGTATTCATGGGCATACTGGTTATTTGGGTTCTATCTTGACATGGGGAATTCAATGTGTAGTGGATGTGATGCTTGGTTGGGTGTTTGGACTGGGGTGGCGTGGGGTGGGATTTGGGTGGCCATAAGGGTCATGGGTCTGGATTGTGATGACGTGTTGGGTGGGGGACATGAGTCGGGGTCTGCTGGCACGTGCCCGTCACTGGGGGTGGGGTTAGGGACATGAGTAGGGGCCTGCTGGCAGGTGCCCGTTGCTGGGGGTGAGGGACATGAGTCGGGGCCTGCTTCACGCGCACCCCTCGGAATACACGTACCCCACTCGCGGCAGGCCAATCATGTGTAAAACTCCACGCGCACCCTTCAGAATACATGTACCCCGCTGGCGGCAGGCCAATCGCGTGTGAAAATCCATGCGCACCACCGGAATATGTGCAGGCAGCCCATTCACCGCCCCATGCCCCACAGGCAGCCCATCCGCCCTCCCCATGACCCACAGGCAGCCCCTCACCCTTGGGCATGCCCCGCAGGCAGCCCATGCACCCTCCCCATGCCCCACAGGCAGACCATCCACCCTCCCCATGACCCACAGGCAGCCCCTCACCCTTGGGCATTCCCCACAGGCAACCCATCACCCCTGGGCATGCCCCACAGCAAGCCCATCACCCCTGGGCATGCCCCGCAGGCAGCCCACCACCCCTGGTCATGCCCTGCAGCCAGCCCATCCACCCTCCCCATACCCCACAGGATGCTCATCACCCCTGGGCATGCCCCGCAGGCAGCCCATCCACCCTCCCCATGCCCCACAGGCAGCCCATACCACAGGGGGGACTTTTTCAACGCAATTTACCTGCTGCGAGCGGGGTACATGTATCCGGAGGGGTGCGTGGGGAGTTTTAAACCCGATTTTGCTGGTGCGAGCCAGCTACGCGTATTCTGAGGGGTGCGCAGGGAGATTTACATGCGATTTCGCTGGCGCGAGTGGGGTACGTGTATTCCGAGGGGTGTGCAGGGAGTTTTACATGTGATTTCGCTGGCGCGAGCGGGATACGCGTATTCGGAGGGGTGCGCGGGGAGTTTTACATGCGATTTTGCTGGCGCGAGTGGGGTACGCATATTCCGAGGGGTGTGCAGAGAGTTTTACACGTGATTTTGCAGGCGGCAGCAGGGTAGCATATTCAGAGGGGTGCGCAGGGAGTTTTAAATGCAATTTCGCTGGTGCGAGCGGGGTACCCATATTCAAGGGGGTGCACAAATACATTTTCACGTGTTTTGGCTGCAGTGAGTGGTGTACGCGTAGTTTTTCAGGCGATTACAGTGTAGCGGGCCTGTAAGCTGGCTGAGGGTTAACACGGCCCTTTGCACCGTATTGGGGATTCCGATGGCTTTTCCTTGCGCAAGGGGCGTTCTTGGGGCGTAACTGGCGCTGCAGGACGTTCGCTGCATCACGGTTGAAAATGGCTTGGGCAATCCATGAATACGTGGTGCGCCAGAATGCTGTTTAGCGCACACGGCTGGCGCACGCTGGCGCACACTCCCTGTCTGCGGCAGCCGCGTGCGCTGCTTCTGTGCCGAAGTCTATGAATTAACCCCTAGGTGTCATAAAAAGTAAAAGATGCCTCTATAAGAAAGTGAACACATTTTCCAATGTTTTAGTTTGAAACGGTGATGTGTTAAATAGGATTTTGCAGCAACAAAGCTTCTCCCAGAGATTAAGTGTTGTGTGTGTTGAACATTTGCATTGTTGTTTGCTGTTTACTTTTCAAGAGAGAATACCAGTAATTATTCACTGTACTCTGAACTTTCTGATTGGCTGCAGGTCAATAACGTTCTCCATGTGCTAATAAAACATCACAACGTAGAGAGGCAAAGAGGTCAACTTGCTTTTATTCTATTCATTTTACCCTTCATCTCATGTAAATGTAAACACTGACTGCAATTATGCTTTTCAGGCAGCATTTCTTAATATATTCATAGGGAATCTGCCTGCTTTCCAACAGGTAGAAAACAAAGGCAGATTCTATATGATTCCATTTGTTTTACGCTTCCATGAAAATCTCGTACAATGCTATCGTTTCTCTCTAATAGAGTCAGTAGGGTTAGTGCAGATGATGCTACCGCCCCACCCATCTCTGTACTCTTTGGAGTCCCGCAGGGGGACTGCTCTTCGCCATGTATTTACAATATATTCATGGCACCATTCTATGCACACCTTGAACAGGAAGGGGTTCTGTTCTCCAACTACGCGGGCGGATGACACGCAATGTGTCATCCCACTTGCAGGGCATCATAGACAGGATGAACTAGAACATAATAGAATTTTCGCCATAATTGAATATTGGATGATGCAGAATAACCTGGCACTAAATCCTAGCAAAACTGAACTTATGGTGGTTGGCCCATTAGGCATTCTTGCAAATTAGACCCAGTTTATAAACACTTCCAGCTGGGTGATGTGGAAATTGCCACACTGCCCAAAGTGAAAATTCTAGGGGCAGTGCTGGATCAAACATTGAAAATTAAAGCCTATGTAAGCTGCACCTTGGCTTCGGCAAAAACGCAGAGGCTATTGCGCGAGCTATAATAGGTGCCAAAATAGATTGCTGCTGTAGCCTTCTGGCAGGGTCCAGTAAAGCAACTATTAACAGACTCCAAGTGGCTCAAGATGGAGTAGTGAGAGTGGTAACAGGACTCTCGGCTCGTGCTCATGTAACAGACTCGCGTTCCAGTGGAGGCGTGCATTACCTTCAGGCTATTGAGTATTATCTTAAAATGCCGTATGGGGACCATACCATCCTATTTACAAAAACATATATTGGAAAAGCCCAAATTTAGAAATTTAAGATCCAGCAACCAAAATCGTTTGTCTGTGCCCAGATGTAAAACTAAGAAAGTCCAGGTAGGTGCGTTCTTTTGTATTGGCCCAAAACTATGGAATGCCTCGCGAGGAACTCTGAGAAGCTCCACGTCCTTGAGCATGTTTAAAAAAGTGCTCAAGACCTGGTGTTCCGTTAAGCACATCTCTGCTATCCTCGGCGTCGCGTGGGATTTCTCCACTGCTTGTCCCCTTTGGTACCCTGAATGTTCTGTGTTCTGTTTGTCTTGTCTGCGCCCTCACACCTACGGGTTTATGGCTGTGCGTGATAAATGGAATAAAGTTTGTTTGTTTGTTTATTTATTTATATAGCGCTCTTGACCCGGGGGTATATATGCGCTTTGAACATCAGGTTACAGGTAAAAGACAATAGTACAGTATTGATAGGGCATAGATAATAGTATTCAAACAATATACATAAAATTGGACATTCGGAGTGCATACATATGTGGTAGGACAGTTATTTGTTGGTTAACCAGGAAATGACCTTAGTTCTGAAGGGTTGGAAAGTAGGTGTAGATTTAATATCCAGTGGGATGGAATTCCAGAGTTGTGATGCCAAAGTTGGGAAGCTGGATCCTCCAGCTCTTTTGAGGGAGTATTTGGGAACTGTTAGTTGTAATGAGTTGGACGATCTGGTGGTTCTAGTGTTCTGTCTTAGTGTAAATTTGTTCGAGAGGTAGGGTGGGGCAAGATGATTGAGGGCTTTGTAAGTAAGGCATATGGTTTTCAAGTCAATTTTCTGTTGGATGGACAACCATTTGCAGGCAGTTCTGGTGGCGGAGATGTGTTCCCTTCTAGGAATATTGAGGGCGGCACGGAGTGCGTTATTTTGTAAAACTTGCAATTTATTGATTACTGTTTTGTTGGCACCTACATAGAGGCTATTACAGTAATCCAGTTTAGATTGAATGAGTGCTCTGGCTAGGATGAGACAGTTGCTAGGGGAGATCAGTGGTCTGCAGGCCCTGATTAGTTTACCGGTGTAGGCAGTGGCTGAGGCGGTCATGTTGATTTGTTTAGCTAGGTTGATGTTCGTGTCTAGGTAGAAACCGAGGGTTTTTACGCTCTTGGCAATGGGTATGGTGTTACCGTCAATAGTGAAGCTAGTGTAGCCGGGACAGAGTTTACTGATAGTGTTCGGTGAGCCGACAAGAAGCAATTCAGTCTTGTCATCATTCAGGCATAGGCCATGTGTGGCCATCCATGCCTGAATGATGGAAAAGACTTCATTGATCCATTTGGCGTCCTTGTTGTAGTTGCCTGATAGGGTGAGGAGTATCTGGGTGTCATCTGCGTAGTTAGTATAGGTGACACCCAGATTGTCCAGCTTGTCGAATAAGGGCTTGGTGAAAATATTGTAAAGGGTAGGTGAGACACAGGATCCTTGTGGGACACCGCAGGTGATGGGGATAGGGTCAGCCGCTGCTAGGGGGGAGAAGACCCGCATGGTTCTGTTGTCCAGGAAAGATTGGATCCATGTGACTGCAGAGTGGGAGAAGTGTGCTGCCAGAGACAAATGGTTGCACAGGATTTTATGGTCGACCAGGTCAAAGGCAGCGGAGAGGTCAAGGAGTAGAAGGATGGCAGCCTTGTTTTTGTCTTTGAGTTCGTCTATCTGGCATTTGAGATCAACAAGGGCCGTTTCTGTCCCGTGTTGTGGTCGAAAGCCAGATTGGCGAGTTCCTAGTAGGTGATTGGCCTCAAGGTAGTCCTGGATTTGTAAATAAGCCACTCTATCCAAGATTTTTAGTAGGAATGGGACGGTGGTAATGGGTCTGTAATTCGTGGGGATGTCAGGGTTGAGAGTAGTTTTTTTTAGTAGCAGTAGGACCCAGGACTGTTTCAGATTGCTGGGGACCATGTTGTTGGCGAAGGACAGGTTTATTAATTTGGTGATAAATGGGGAGAGGTCCCTAGATGCATCTTTTATGATCTGTGCGGGGCAGCTGTCCCCCTTGCAATTCGATGGTTTAAGGGATGCTATAATTTTCTGAACCTCCAATATGGATACCTTTTTGAAGGTGAAGCCTGAACTAGTGGCAGTAGGTGGAGGGGGCGTGGGGAAGGAGGTGGGATCGAGAGTGAGTTGTTGTCGTTTGTTGTTGATTTTAGTTTGGAGCCCTGAGATTTTGTTAGCTAGGGCATTCTGGATCCCTGTGCACCAGGGTTTATCCTTAGTGCAAGAGTCAGTGGGGGTAATGGGGTTTTCTAGTTCCTTTAGTATGTTAAAGAGCTCCTTAGTACTGGAGCTTGCCTGGGAGATCCTAGTATTGAGAGATACTTTCTTGGCCCGTATAATCTCATTTTTGTAGAGGGAGGAGATGTTGGTGAGATTGGTTCTGTTATTTATAGAAGGCACTGATTTCCAGAGTGCTTCAAGTTTGTTTTTTTGTTGACGCAGGGTTTTCAGCTCCGGGGTGAACCATGTGTTCAGGTGCGCTTTGGGTATTCCTTTGCGCAGTTTCAGTGGGGCAATGATGTCAATGGCTTTGGCCATGGACTCATTGTAGGCGTTGACCAGTTGGTTCAAGTCCGTTGTGGCGGGTAGTGCGTTTAAAGTAGGGATCACCAGAGGTATTAGGGCTTCCGCTGTGATATTGCTCTTTTTCCTAGTAGGGCAGGCAGGTGCCATGATAGGCCTTTTATGTGCTGAGTTGCTGGTAAGAATGTCAAACGGGAGGAGGTGGTGGTCAGTCCAGATAAGTTGTGTGGGATCTTTCGTAGTAATGTTGCAGTTAAGGGTAGTTATCCAGTCAAGGATTCTGCCTTTCGAGTGGGTGGGTTTGGAGCAAAGTTGTTGGAGACCATGCTCCTCTAATGCCATGGCCAGGGCAGTGGCTGGGGTGTCTAGGGGGTCGTTAAACCCAAGGTTAAAGTCTCCGAGTATAATCAATTGTGCTGATGGTTTGGAGCTTTCAGCAACTAGTGAAGTGATGTCTTCCTCAAATGAGCCAGGAGGGCCCGGGGGTCGGTAAATTAAGTGCAGCGTAATAGTACTTTTAGGGGAGGTTTGAAATTTGACTGTAATGTGTTCACAGGATTTGAGTGGGGGAGCAGAGGATAGTCTGATGTCAAGCGTGGACTTAAAGATGATAGCTACGCCGCCACCTCGAGCGTTCGGTCTATCTGCTCTAAGGATGGTGTAGTTATCAGGTATGGCTAGGGTAAGAGATGGACCTGCAGCATCGTGCAGCCATGTTTCGGTTACCGCAAGGAAGTCCAGGTTGTTTGTTAGAATAATGTCAGCGACTTCTGAGGCATGGGCGACTAATGATCTGACATTTAGGAGAGCTCCTTTAAGACTGGGATGGATAGTGTTGATGGGTGTTACAGTGTGAGGGTTGATCTTATTGTGTGATTTGGTAGGGCCTTTGCTAGGTCTGTGGTGGGTTCTGGCGCCAAGTCTAGAATTCCGATCGGAGGGGATGAGGGTAGTGTTACGGGAGTTGGTTGGGTTAGCTAATGTAGAGGTGTTGTAGTCAATGGTAGGGCAAGATGCTCTCGTGTTGATGGGGTTCTGCTTATAGACAGCTAGGTGTGTGTTAGCTGCGACATGCGGAACGTGTGCATGTCTATGGGTGGGAAGGGCGGACTTGGTGTCCGGGGGGAAGGCTGGTGTGGTGGGCAGGAATGGTGTAGGGCAGGTGATCGGGTGGTGTCTTGGGCAGGCGGGTCTGACTAAACCATTATTATAGGCTAGGTAACTGTTGCCAGTGCAGGGTATGTTACTTTGCATGACACAGAACGGGAACATGATCGCAGTCAGGCAGAGTAGCATGCTGGGGCTAAGGTAATGTACAGGGGAGTGGCGTGAAGGGGGCATAGGCGTTATAGGTAGGGCACAACACAATGCGAATGAGGTCTAGGCGACCATAGGGCACAACACAATGCGAGTGGGGTCTGGGCGACCATAGGGCACAACACAATGCAAGTGGGGTCTAGGCGACCATAGGGCACAACACAATGCAAGTGGGGTCTAGGCGACCATAGGGCACAACACAATGCGAATGAGGTCTAAGCGACCATAGGGCACAACACAATGTAAGTGGGGTCTGGGCGACCATAGGGCACAACACAATGCAAGTGGGGTCTAGGCGACCATAGGGCACAACACAATGCGAATGAGGTCTAAGCGACCATAGGGCACAACACAATGTAAGTGGGGTCTGGGCGACCATAGGGCACAACACAATGCAAGTGGGGTCTAGGCGACCATAGGGCACAACACAATGCGAATGAGGTCTAAGCGACCATAGGGCACAACACAATGCAAGTGGGGTCTGGGCGACCATAGGGCACAACACAATGCGAATGAGGTCTGGGCGACCATAGGGCACAACACAATGCAAGTGGGGTCTAGGCGACCATAGGGCACAACACAATGCAGGTAGGGTCTAGGCGACCATAGGGCACAACACAATGCAAGTGGGGTCTAGGCGACCATAGGGCACAACACAATGCAGGTGGGGTCTAGGCGACCATAGGGCACAACACAATGCAAGTGGGGTCTAGGCGACCATAGGGCACAACACAATGCGAGTGGGGTCTGGGCGACCATAGGGCACAACACAGTTGCAGTGGTACGTTAGCGACCATAGGGCACGGCCAAATAGCAGTCATGAGGCATGGAGCACTAAGGGCCTAAGGATGCCTGTACTATTAAAGAGGTGGCAGCAGTAATGCATAGAGGCGGCGGCGTTGGAAGCATGAGCGTATGTAGCAAACAGTTAAAGAAACCGAGTTCAAATGTTTATGGGTGCGTAGTAGCAGAGGGCATACCAGAAAGCACAATGGTATAGACTGAGGGTATTCCCACTACTCACAAAAGATTAAAGGTCCGTGGCCCCTGGCTCCTGATGCTCCCAACAGGCTCTCAACAGGCCTTCGTAGGGCCGCCGGCGCATCCGCCTGCCGGCGGATGTAATGGGCGGGATAAGCGAGGCTTAGCCTCGATGTGGCGCCGCGATGCGCCCGGCATGCGGGGGTCAGGCAGGAAGTTGGACAAAGCCAGGCAGGCCTTCGTTGCAGCTTACCAGCTGTTATGGCGTTGCAGCGATGGGGAAAGGGCTCCTGCCCTCTTCCCTTGGATGGGGCGATGTAGTGAGGCCCAACAGGCTCTCAACAGGCCTTTGTATGGCCTTCGTAGGGCCGCCGGCGCATCCGCCTGCCGGCGGATGTAATGGGCGGGATAAGCGAGGCTTAGCCTCGATGTGGCGCCGCGATGCGCCCGGCATGCGGGGGTCAGGCAGGAAGTTGGACAAGGCCAGGCAGGCCTTCGTTGCAGCTTACCAGCTGTTATGGCGTTGCAGCGATGGGGAAAGGGCTCCTGCCCTCTTCCCTTGGATGGGGCGATGTAGTGAGGCCCAACAGGCTCTCAACAGGCCTTTGTAAAGTAAAGAAAGTAAAAATCCTGTACAGGTGTAAAACTAAGTGCTCACTCAAGACAGAGGAGGCGGTCACGGCAGAGGTCATATCTTCACTGTGTGCCCCTCCATCGCCTTCTATCAGTATGAAAATGGGTCAGAGTGGGAAAAGGAGGATTTTAATGCATTATGCCTCAAATTTTCATCTACATTTCCCGCTGCGCCCCATTTAAAATGAGGGCGTATGTGTTTGTGGTATTTACAATGCACACACCTAGATAGGAAGCAGCGGGTTGCTGTACAAAGTTGTAGAGTGATTGAGGAAAAGCGACAGTTGGAGCTGTCTTCAAGGTGGGCGTAATCGGGCACACGCATTAAGTGCTCAGAGATTCATAGTGCTGTGATAGGAATTGCTTAGACAGCAGGTTTTAGTTCCTTCCTGAAATGGAATGGTGATGGAACCATGCAGATGCATGTTGTGATGGTGCTGTAAAGTGCTGGTGCTGTAATGTGCTGGTGTACAACAAGGAGCTCTTGCACGAACTGGTGTATGAATATTTTGGTAGGCACTACATTGAATGCATGAAAACCACACAGCAGTGAGTGCATTTTTACACAATTATTGTGGAATTACGAACTGTTTGGAGGGTGGTGATCAGTCCACTTATTGAGGGCCATTTTGGTTCATGACAAAACATACCTCCTGCCTAAGATTGATTGCTTGATTGAATACATGACAACAAAACAAAAGTGGATGACTTCCCAAAACAATAAGTGAATAATGTCCAGTGTTGTCTAATTTATCTTTCTGTTCTCTGGCTTTGGTTCGATAAGTCCCACGCACCTCTGAGTTCAGAAGTCTGTTCCGAAGGTTTCACATTAGAAGTTGGGCTTGTTGCATGGTTAACAGTTTTCCATTTGATTGTTCCATTTATTGATTAGTGTAACCTCTCATTAAGAGTGTTTATTGCATGTTGGTACCTTTTGGAGTCAATGTATTGGGTCCAGGCACAATCCTTAAACTTGTGTATTTTGACTATATGGTACCCATCTTATCTTCAGCTCAAGTGGAAGAATTTGTGGATTTTCATGAGGATAGTTTTAAAGTCATCAAAGTGAGACTGCTTCAGAGAATGAACTATTGAGTGAAACGTTACCTGCTCCTCTAATTATTCCTGGCTCACAATGTGGAGGGCCGCTAGCTACAACGGCCATGGATGACTGGCATTGTTTATCATGCCCTGCTCACTGGCACCCAAAAAAGGAGCCCATAGACACAGGGATTTTCCTTCTATTGGTCCGAGCCCTCTATATGTTGATACAGCACCATCAATTTGGTAGCAGGATCCTGTCAAGATGCACTTATGATGATAAAAATTGCAATTTGTCAGTGAAAATTGAGTCTCCAATAACAACAGTGTCAGCAAATGTATCTATATGATTGCCAAATGTTTGGCACTGGGGAGAGGGGCAGAAAGTGTAGCCCTCCACTCACCCAGTGCTAGTGTGGGGGCAGAGAGCTTGAACCACTTGATTTCTCCTGCCACTATGTTCACACACTAATATTCATCTCTGATTGTAACATCTCCTCAGGCACCTTAAAACAAGCCCAACCCTAAGAGGTTGTGGGCAAGGAGAAGGCTGAGTCTTGATTTACTTACTGTTGCATAAAAACTCTTGGGCCTACCTTCCACCCCCAGTACTTCCTGACCCCTGCTGTACTAGCTGTGCTGTTGCTTACGTCTTATAAAACACACTCTCCTCCTTAAGTTCACTGACCAGTGCTTATCCCTCAGGGCTGTCCTCTAGGTTCTTACATTTATATCACCAGTCCACTGCAGCATCATCATCATTCTCACCATGATAAGCAGCCCCACCAACAATCACAGTATCCATTAGAGCCAGAGGTAGATTCCCAGTCTGCCTCAACATATTCAACGGGTTTACAGCGTGTGTGAACCTGTCCACTCCCACCTCCAGATGTCCTTCCATCCATCCGAATAAAGATCAAAGTACTCGCCAATGGACACTACCTCATATTACACCCAGGTCCCCCTTTTAAACAAAAAAATGGAATCCAAAAATATGAACAGCCACTGAAGCAGGTTAAGATGAAAACAGACACTAGCAAAAACACTGTAAATATAATTACATATCTCTATTCATAAAAGTCAACATTTGTTTGTGGGTTTGTGGCTTGGCGAAGCATTGTTGCTTATACAATTGCACACCGTTTCACCAATCTGCACCAAATGTTGCATACTTACCTGTTACGACCCTCAAGACATTACTGGCTACATGACATTTAGACACGCCCCCCTTTCACTGGATTTCAGTACTTTCATAAATGAAACGGTTGCTTAAAATCAGCAAAAAATCAATGTGGTCCTAGAAGGACCGGTCTCGACATGAGTAACAAAGTTCAAGGTAAAACCAGGGTTCAAGGCCCTAGGATGCAGCGTTTCTAAGATATTTGCACCGTAATGCACCGCAATAATTTGCACCACTCCAGGGTGAGTCAGCAGAGAAGAACCCAGTATGCAGCAGAACACCAACTCTCGCCGGCCCCCAACATCTGCTCTGGGGTATATCAGCCAAGCACGCATGCCCGTTCTCAGTGCAGTTTACTTCAGGGTACAAAGCACATCATGTGATAAGTGCATCGGAACAGCAACCTGCAGGATCATTGATTTTCAATTGATGAAAGTGTTATCATGTTTCTCTACAGAACAGGTACGTTTTGCTGGTATAAAATGAAAACACAATTTACAATTATGAAAACAGATTTTACCCAAATATAAAAATCCCCACTAGCTAAAAAGACAAATCAACAATATAACAACAATATAACTTTTCCTGAGCAAAAATATAATAATGAAAACTAAACACTGGCTTCGGTTATCCAGGCAATTAGTTTGTGCAACTGAATTAATTGCAGATTTCTCAATCTACCTGCTGAGACTGCCAGGATTCGTGGGTCACAACTGAAGAGATTTGCTTAGGACAACTCATCATTTTCTATGAATAGACATTTTGAAGATTTGGTGTGCATATAAACTGGTGGTGGGTGCGGTCATGGGTGGGACAGTTTTCTTTTCTAATGGAAAAATGGCGATGAATTTCGCCATGCCACCCTTCCTCAAACACCTCCTGATGGGCCATCCTCAAACTTGGCTTCCCGAAACTCCTCCTTGCCTGCCTTTGACTGTGTCACCTGCGGAACCTCAATAACCACAACAGCTATATGACACCCTGCTCTGTGAATGTGTTGAGAGGCAGATGAATATGTCATTCATTGCTTCTGCCCACCCCCCCCAGCTCAATACCGCACAAGTGAGAATATACTTGAAGAAATCTCACGCTATGGCATATATGGACATTGACTCTGAATGATGGTAATGGATGTTAATGGATAAATGCACACGTTTATGTTTAGAATTGTTGAAATTTGTGGAAGTAATTCTTAATAAGCTAAATGTGAAATTGATCTAAAAGAAGACGCTGTAAAATGAAAATCGTGATGAATAGCATGGTGATAAAAAGTATGCTGCTCTCCTTCTTTTGTTTTACCTTGATGTAATGAGATATTGTAAATAGTTATTTTTAATTTGTTCAGCTAACTGTAAGTCTGTTCATTTTATCATTTTTCTTTTAACCAACAAACAATTAATTAAAAAACAAAAAAAATCAAGTGAGAAATGTTACTCCCTAAGACAACCGTACCGTGCCTATCCCAGGCAGGTACAACAGGAGATGGACACAATCTTACATGAAGATGGCACGTGTAACCAAACTTACGTTATGACAATACATGTGCATGCATTAGACACAAAGCAAATGTGCACTCAACATGAAGAACGCAAACACTAGGTAACATATGGATTAATACATGAAGAATACTAACAAAACAACCATGAGACATGGAAAATACTAACCTAAGCAATGTAGTAGCTGAATGCAACATAAATGACACACAAATATAGCTTACTAACATTGAAACGCAACAGTAATGGGCAGCCATCTTTTCCAAAATGGAAGCCACAACATGCTTCTAAGTAAACAAAATGCCTCAAGGCTTCATGAGAACTCAAAATGCTCAAATAACAAAATACAGATCTGTGCAAAGCTCAGACAGTAGCTATCACAACAAGCCAAGGTTGCCATGAATAAAGGAGGATAGGAACGGCAGAGAGAAGAGTACAACCAGCCTTTGTAAGCCAAGTGCAGGATTACTACAAGCCAAAAGTCTCCATGAAGAATCATATCACTCACATTAATATTAGCTAAACTCTCAATAAATGAAGGGTGACATTATTTCAAACACAGCCCCATCACACGTGACCCATAACTATAGAAGGCTGTCTATTTACTCCTTACACATATCCCCGGACATGAGATGTCCACAAGGCCAAATACAAAAGATCACTCTGGCTCATGGCCTAGAAATGAGGGATGGCCTCTTCTTTGGAACGCAGGCCGTGGACTTCTCTCCCCCTACTTCTGTCTGGCTCATGTCTTGACGACCTGTCAGTTGTCCAAGGTGGGTTAGTATGAAGCCAACCAATACAAATCCCAAATGTTAGGTGCCAGCCAATTACATGCTGCCGAAATAATGTTGTTTTACTGTTACCAATTTAGAGGTATTCGCAGGAGGAGCCATCAGACAAGCGTTACCCAATTAGACATTAAGCCCATATTGAAGGTATATATATTCATCACTATTAACCAATCCCAGTATACCATTGTTTTTTGGTAACTAAGATTTCAGTATAATGTCAATTATGACAAATGTTGAATATATTAACTATTGTTTTTAATAAGCATTTGAAGACTGCCAAGAATTATGTGCTGTATGATATCCCTGCTTTATTTTGCTGATATTAAAGCTGGGTTCTGCCTTGTACTTAGTCTATTTCTGTTATTGAGGCCTGTTTGAATTGGCTCCAGAACCTCTGTGTGATTTGGCACTTCCCAGGGCGTCTTAACAGATGTTAGCAGAGGATGGTTTGCTAAGTGGCCCAAAAACTAAAAGAGGTGGTCTGTGTAGAGAGGGATTACGCGTAACAGAGAGAGAGGTTGTCAACAGCCCCTTTGGAGAAAGGCCTGTCTGGTACCCAATGCGTGCCCCGTAGGGCGAAAAGCAGCTGGCTGTTAGGGGAGACTCGACACCGAAGACCTTCAGTAGGTCAGCAGAGGTATGTTTGCATATTGGGGGATTGTGATGAAATAAAGAGATAAATGATGAAGGAGATGGCTTCTGACAAGAGTCAGGAAAGTTCATGTGGTAAACCTTGTTAGGGGGTGATAAGGAGAAGAGACAAATTCCTCACCAGTAGTTGTGAAGACAGCAGTAGTGTATTTTATATTTTTTATTTTTATTGTGTATTTAGTCAAAACTACAGTTTTTACATATTTACATCAAAAAACAACACAAACAATACTATTCTAAAATAAATTTGATCAAAGTCTTTCATAAGACACTTTCAGGGTAATTAATAGATTTCAGCGCAGAGGAAGCGCACGCGAGCAGCGCAGAGAGATAGCGTGCGCCAGCGTGCGCAAGCCGTGTGCGCTAAACAGCATTCTGGCGCACTGCGTATTCATGGAACATCAAAGCCATTTTGAGCGCTGGCGCAGAGAACATCCCGCAGCGCCAGTTACGCCCCCAAGAACGCCCCTTGTGCAAGGATAAGGCATTGAAATCCCCAATTCAGTTCAAAGGGCTGCGCTAACCCTGCACCAGTTCACAGGGCCGGGACAGTGCATTTGGGAGGTGCGCAGGAAGTTTCACACGCGATAGGGCTTGGGCAAGCGGGGTACGTGTATTCTGAGGGGTGAGCGGGGAGTATCACACGCGATAGGTCTTGTGCGAGCGGGGTACTTGTATTCTGAGGGGTGCGCAGGGAGTATCACACGCGATAGGCCTTGTGCGAGTGGGGTACTTGCAGTCTAAGGGGTGCGCGGGAGTATCACACCCAATAGGCCTTGTGCGAGCCGGGAACGTGTATTCTGAGGGGTGCGCGGGGAGTATCACACGCGATAGGCCTTGTGCGAGCGGGGTACGTGTATTCTGAGGGGTGCGCGGGGAGTATCACACACGATAGGCCGTGTGCGATAGGGGTACGTGTATTCTGAGGGGTGCGCGGGGAGTATCACACGCGATAGGGCTTGTGTGAGCGGGGTACGTGTATTCTGAGGGGTGCGCGGGTAATATCACATGCGATAGGGCTTGTGCGAGAGGTGTATGTGTATTCTGAGGGGTGCACAGGGAGTATCACACGCGATAGGCCTTGTGCGAGCGGGGTACGTGTATTTAGGGGGTGAGCAGGGAGTATCACACGCGATAGGCCTTGTGCGAGCAGGGTACGTGTATTTTAGGGGTGCGTGGGAGTATTACATGCAATTTCACTGGGCGAGCGGGGTACGTCTATTCTGAGGGGTGCGCGGGGAGTATTACACGCGATAGGCCTTGTGCGAGTGTGGTACGTGTATTTAGGGAGTGAGCAGGGAGTATCACACGCGATAGGCCTTGTGCGAGCAGGGTACGTGTATTTTAGGGGTGCGCGGGGAGTATTACATGCAATTTCACTGGGCGAGCAGGGGTACGTCTATAATGAGGGGTGCGCAGGGAGCATCACACGTGATTTAGCTGGGCGAGCGGGGTACGTGTATTCTGAGGGGTACGTGTGCAGTTTCAAACATGATTTAGCTGGGCGATGGGGGTACGTGTAATCGGAGGGGAGCGCGGGGAGTATCACACACAATTTAGCTGGGCGAGTAGGGTACGTGTATTTGGAGGGGTGCGCAGGAAGTATCACACGCAAATTGGCAGTGTGGGACCTCCCAGGTGTGCCCTCTCCAACCTCCCCAGGCCCTGCAGGCAGCCCACACCACAGGGGACTACCCTGCAACCCAGGCCATGCCCCGCAGGCAGCCCATTCACCTTGGGAATGCCCTGCAGGTAGCCCATCCACCCTGGGTATGCCCCCCAGCCAGCCCACATGTCACCATGCACCAGTGAGCACCGACTTATGTCCACCTGCACCCCCACCCACCTGGCAGTGACAGGCACCTGCCAGCAGGCCCCGACTCGGGTCCCCCTACACCCCCACCCACCGGCAGTGAGGGGCACCCGCCAGCAGGCCCCGACTCATGTCCCCCTGCACCCCCACCCACCCGGCAGTGACAGGCACATGCCAGTAGGCCCTGACTCATGTCCCCCTGCACCCCCACCCACCCGGCAGTGACAGGCACCTGCCAGCAGGCCCCAACTCATGTCCCACTGCACCCCCACCCACCTGGCAGTGACAGGCCCCCCTGCACACCCACCCACCCGGCAGTGACAGGCACCTGCCAGCAGGCCCAGACTCATGTCCCCCTGCACCCCCACCCACCTGGCAGTGACAGGCACCTGCCAGCAGGCCCCGACTCATGTCCCCCTGCACCCCCACCCACCCGGCAGTGACGGGCACCCGCCAGCAGGTCCTGACTCATGTCCCCCTGCACCCCCACCAACCTGGCAGTGAAAGGCACCTGCCAGCAGGCCCTGACTCATGTCCCCCTGCACCCCCACCCACCTGGCAGTGAGGGACACCTGCCAGCAGGCCCTGACTCATGTCCCACTGCACCCCCACCCACCCGGCAGTGATAGGCACCTGCCATCAGGCCCCGACTCATGTCCCCCTGCACTCCCACCCACCCGGCAGTGACAGGCACCTGACAGCAGGCCCCGACTCATGTCCCCCTGTGCCCCCACCCACCCGGCAGTAAGGGACACCTGCCAGCAGGCCCTGACTCATGTCCCACTGCACCCCCACCCACCCGGCAGTGATAGGCACCTGCCATCAGGCCCTGACTCATGTCCCCCTGCACTCCCACCCACCCGGCAGTGACAGGCACCTGACAGCAGGCCCTGACTCATGTCCCCCTGCTCCCCCACCCACCCGGCAGTGACAGGCACCTGCCAGCAGGCCCCGACTCATGTCCCCCTGCACCCCCTCCCACCCGGCAGTGACAGGCACCTGCCAGCAGGCCCCGATTCATGTCCCCTGCACTCAAACCCACCATGGCAGTGACAGGCACCTGCCAGCAGGCCCCGACTCATGCCCCCCCAACACATCATCATGATCCTCAATTATGGCCATCTGTAACGCTCACCTGATTCCCGTAGAGGCGCCGGTCTTGACTGGGCGTATACCGTATCTTCAAAGGTGATGTGTAACACACGGCTGGCTCTTTGGGCTGGACCTCTGTGCACTGTATGTCTGACTCGAAGGGTAAGATGTCTGCAGATAGAAAATATGGGATTAATGAACTGGGTTATTGAATGTCTCTCTCTTCTTCCCTTTCTCTTCTCCTGTAGAACCCCAAAGGTTAACGCTCTCACCTTAGGTAAGTGAACGCCGTGCTCTCCATCTGCCTCGGGGCAGGGTGCTGTAACCAGTTTCTTCACTGGATAAGGGGAGCAGGCCTCTTGACTTCAGAGGACTGCTGTCCGTCGTTTACTGCACGAACGGTAAGTTTCGAGTAATTCTAATGTCTTTAAAAGTCTTTAGTAATGATGTCTCTTGTTTTGCAGGGTTCCGGCGATGGCGGATGACGGGCTGAAGTGAGTTGAAGATGGAGCCCGTGTGATGAATAGAAGCGCCTGGAAGCACGTAAGTAAGCGCTTGTTGCCTGCTTCACGATGCGCTCTAACTGTCTTTTTATTTTGCAGGTACAAGTTCGGAGCGGCTGCAGGGTGCCGGAATACCCATTGGGTTAGATGTGGAAAGGAGTAATGGCACGTGAGTATTAAAGTTCCCCAATGTCTTTAAACGCACCTTGTTTTGTCTTTCAGATGCGGGATGCAGCGCCGAAGGCCTCCGGAGCGTGCGAAGAGTTGGTAAGCTTTTGTCTTTCAGATGCCGGAATGCATTGCGAAGACCTCCGGAGCGCACGAAGAGTAGGTAAGCCTTTGTCTTTCAGATGCCGGAATGCAGCGCGAGGCGTTGGTGACAGCCGATGGACCAGGTAAGTGAAGCGCTGTCACTGAAGACCGTAATGTGTTGCTGAAGACTGGATTTAGGATGGTAAGCCTTTTTCCTTAGGCCCAGGATCAGATGCAGAAGACACGATGAGCGTTCTGCTGCAGAGGATGCAGAATAACGCAAAGCAAGATTCATCCATCGGGTGTGGTTTAAATAGCCTCCTGTAGTGCTTAGGTGTCTCCTTCCACAGCCACGCCTAGGTAAGAAAAGAGTTCCTGCTTTCCAGAAGAGTTCCAGTGTTCTGAACCTAGGGAGTGGCTCCTGCCCCACCCAACAGGAAAAGTAGTTCCAAACAGAAGAGGATCAGAGGCTCAACTGGCAGGCAAGTAAGCAGCATGGTCTGCTGCAGGTAAGTCCACCCAAGCATTATGAGCCCGGCGCTTCCAGCGCTGGGACTGGGCAAATTTATGAGCCTGGTGCCACTGGCGCCAGGACTGGGTCCAAAAGGTCCCAATTGGGACTGGTTGGCACTCGGAACCTGGGTTATGGATCTGCTTCCAAGGGAGTTGGGAAAACCCTGACCTTTTGGAAGCAGAGATCATGACAGTACCCCCCCTCAAGGCCCCTCCGAAACCGGGCTTCTCCGGGGGTTTTGGCTTGTCAGGAAATGTTCGGTGAAATCTTTTGATTAGGCAAGGAGCGTGGACATATTCAGCAGGTTCCCAGGATCTCTCTTGGGGGCCGTAGCCTTTCCAGTCAATTAGGTAAAATAGTTCAGATTTGGAGATCTTGGAGTCCAGAATGCTTTTGACTTCAAACTCGAGTTCTCCATCAACTAGGATGGGTTTTGGAGATTTAGTTAGTCGGGTTTGAGGTTGCACGGGTTTTAATAGAGAGACGTGGAAGACCGGATGTATCTTCATGTGCGGGGGCAAGTCCAACTTGACCGCTACTGGGTTTACTATGGTAGTGATGGAATAGGGACCAAGGTATCTTGGGTTGAATGTGCATGGCCCTTTTAGAGGTAGATATTTGGTGGATAACCAGACTTGATCCCCTACTTGATATTGAGGGGCTTCCTTCCGATGTTGATCTGCTCCTTTCTTGTATTGTTCTTTAGCCCTTTGAAGGTGAGAAACAGCTTCCTTAAAGGCTTGGGTGATTGTAGAATACAGGTAGTCTACTGCTGGTGTTTCAAGATCTTGGAGGGGATCCAACTCCGAGGTTCGAGGGTGACTGCCGTATAAAAGAAAAAACGGGGTTTTCCCAGTTCCCGAATGGACAGAGTTATTGTAGGCATATTCGGCTATCCAAAGGATGTCTTTCCAAGTTTTTTCAGTTTGTTGCAGCATGCAGCGTAAATACTGTTCCAGAGTTTGATTGGTCCTCTCGGTTTGTCCGTCGGTCTGAGGGTGGTGACTGGTCGATAGTCTCACATCAATTTGAGCCGACCGACAGCAACTTCGCCAAAAATGAGAAATAAATTGACTACCTCGATCCGAAATTAGAACCGAAGGAAAACCGTGCAGTCAGACGATGTTTTCGAGAAATTCTCGGGCCAGAGTTGCTGCTGTTGGCAAGCCTTTGAGCGGAATGAAATGCGCCATCTTGGAGAATAAGTCCACGATTACTAGAATCGTATTGTATCCGGAGCATGGAGGTAGATCGGTGATGAAGTCCATAGAAAGCATATGCCAAGGGCGAGGTGGGATGTCAATAGGGCGTAAGAGGCCTGCTGGTCTTTCCTTTTGACTCTTGTTTTGGGCGCATACTCCACAGGACATTATAAAGTCTCTGATATCTTTTTTCCAAGACGGCCACCAGAAGTAGTGCTTGATCTTTTCTGAGGTCTTGGCCATACCGGGATGTCCTTCCATTAAAGAATCGTGATAACAAGAGATTACTTTTTTCTGTAAATCTGTGCTGGGCAGGTATAATCGTTCTTGGAAATACAATAAGTTGTCCTTTACTGCAAAGTCCTTTCCCTGCAGATGCCAATTCTGTATGTCTGCTGGAGTTACAAGTTGCCTGGCTTTATCCTTAACTTCTTCTATGGATTGTGTGGCGATTACACCCAGAATTCTTTGTTCGGGAATGATTGGTACAGGTTTAGGGTTGATCAAGTGTTCTTCCACTCCCATCCGAGAAAGGGCATCAGCTTTACCGTTTTTTGTACCAGGTCGATAGGTAATTATGAAGTCAAACTCGGCAAAGAATAATGCCCAACGGAGTTGTCTAGAGGATTGGGCTTTTGCGGTTTTCAAATATTGCAGGTTTCGGTGATCCGTAATCACAGTAACGGTGTGTCGGGCCCCCAGCAGATAATGCCGCCAAGCCTTAAAGGCAGACTTGATAGCCAGAAGTTCCTTGTCAGTAATCGTGTAATTGATTTCAGGAGGCGATAATTTGCGGGACCAAAATGCCACGGGATGCAACTGATTGGTTACCGGGTCCTTTTGTGATAGAACTGCCCCCATGGCAAGGCTTGAAGCATCAGTTTCCACGATGTAGGGGAGTTCGGGGCGAGGGTGTTTTAAGATTGGTGCAGAGATAAATTTAGTCTTCAAATCCTGGAAAGCTTGTTCCGCCTCGGTAGACCATTCAAAACGTTTGTTTTTCTTTAACAAGGCAGTGATGGGCTGGACTATTCGAGAAAATTCGGGGATAAACCTGCGGTAAAAGTTAGCGAAGCCTAACATGCTTTGCACACCTTTTACGGAGGATGGTGATGGCCATTTGAGAACTGCATCGACCTTCTTTGAATCCATACGCACTTCGCTAGGTGATAATATGAATCCCAAGAATTCAACTTCAGTCACGTTGAAAACACATTTTTCCAACTTAGCGAAAAGTTTGTGTTGACGCAATCTTTCGAGGACCATTTTCACGTGTTTCCGATGTTCAGATTCCGATGAAGAATAAACGAGGATGTCGTCAATGTAAACAACCACACACACATCTATGAGCTCTTTGAGGACATCGTTCATAAAATATTGAAAGGCGGCCGGGGCATTGCAAAGTCCGAAGGGCATGACCTGATATTCAAATAGCCCATATTTGGTGCGGAAGGCCGTCTTCCATTCATCGCCCTCTTTTACTCGTACCAAGTGGTAGGCTCCTCTAAGATCCAGCTTTGTATATATGCATGCTTTTCTGACTTGGTCCAGGAGTTCAGGGATCAAAGGTAACGGATATCTATTCTTGACGGTGATCTGGTTCAGGGAGCGATAATCTACACAAGTTCTAAGGTCTCCTTCCTTTTTTGGAACGAAGAACAAAGCTGAAGAAGCAGGGGACTTGGAAGGACGAATAAACCCATTTGCCAGGTATTGATCCAGGTATTGTCGAAGGTGAAGGTTCTCAGGCTCGGTGAGGGCATAAATTCTACTACAAGGAGGAGTAGATCCAGGTATCAGGTCTATCTGGCAGTCATAAGACCTATGAGGAGGTAGAGAGTTAGCCTGATCCTTCCGGAAAACATCTTGGTATTCTAGGTATTCGGGAGGTAACTGGGGAGTCTCTGAAGAAATTGCTGCCAGTGCAACACCAGGTGGAGGGTGACAAGTAGAGACACATTCTGGAAACTGGACCGTTCTTGCTCGCCAATCGATCAGAGGATTGTGTTTCTCTAACCAAGGTATTCCTAGAATAATCTGAAACTGAGGAGCCTTGATCACATCGAACACGATCTTCTCATGGTGTCCATCTTGACTTACTAGCGTCACTTCTTGAGTGGTATGCGTTACTGGTCCGGAGGCTATCTCCGTTCCATCCACCGTAGTAATGACGTCCTTTACAGCCTTGGGACAAAGAGTTAGATTCATCCTCAAAACCATTTCATGATCCACATAATTGCCGATGGCACCGCTGTCGACGTAAGCTTCAATTGCATGTAATCGATCCGGATTATCAGGGCTAATGAGGACCGTAGGTATCACGAAATGCGAGGTCACGGAACTGGTTTTCACGCTCGGCAAGAGGACCTCTATTCTTGTCAGGCGAGGTCGTTTCCCTGCTCAGAGTTTGTAACTTTGGTAACTGCAGCTCCTACTGCCTTCTTGGCAGGTTTCACCGGACAGTCTCGAAGAAAGTGCCCTGAGTTTCCGCAATAGAGGCATAATTGCAACTGTTTTCTGCTTTCCCGCTCCTTTTGTGTTAGAGGACCTTTCAGGCCCCCTATTTGCATGGGTTCCCCGGAGTCTACTCCTTTGGAAGGAGTTGGCGGTTTGGAAAATACTCGAGCATCAAACTTGGAACGATCGGCCTTCCTGTTCTGCAGTCTGTGATCTATTTGAACGACTAAGTCTATATAGTCCGAACAATCTTGTGGGGGATTCACTACTTGGGCTAACACATCTTTGAGCTCTCCACGTAGACCTCTATAAAACAGCGTAATCCGTTTGTCTTCAGGCCATTGAGTTTCCACTATCAGTCTGTTGAAAGACGCAATATAAGCCAAAAGGTCTTGATTACCTTGTCGCAACGAAAGAAGCTCATTGTCCAAGGCCTGCCCCTGTGAATGTCTTGCGAACAGTTTTTCCATACTGAGCTGAAAAGCTTGAAAATCATGGAGGACCGGATCATCTTGATTTACTAGAGGGATCGACCAGTCTGCCGCATTGCCACTAAGGTACGAAAGCACGAAAGCTACTTTAGCTTGATCAGTTGGAAAGGCTGCTGGCCGGCATAAGAAATGCAACCGGCACTGATTGATAAATACTGCAAACCTCTTTGGGTCACCATAAAATCGTTCGGGCGGAGCCAGAGGTACATTCCCAGGTAGGTTGATCTGCACTGGATTCATAGAGGATGTAGAAGGAAGATTTCCCTCAGATGCGGGTAACGGGTCTGTCCGGCTTGTGACTGTAGCAATTGTCTAGCGAGATCATCTGTTCGCTCCTTGGAAATAATCAGTTCCCTTCTTAGAGCGTTTGTTTCCTGACGGGCTGCATGCACTTCTGCCCTTAGTTCCCCAAGTAACTGGGCTAGCTGGTCGGTATCCGAGGTTTCCATAGCGCCTGGACGGGAGTTTTGCGGTTGGCTTTGCGTTCTGTAACGCTCACCTGATTCCCGTAGAGGCGCCGGTCTTGACTGGGCGTATACCGTATCTTCAAAGGTGATGTGTAACACACGGCTGGCTCTTTGGGCTGGACCTCTGTGCACTGTATGTCTGACTCGAAGGGTAAGATGTCTGCAGATAGAAAATATGGGATTAATGAACTGGGTTATTGAATGTCTCTCTCTTCTTCCCTTTCTCTTCTCCTGTAGAACCCCAAAGGTTAACGCTCTCACCTTAGGTAAGTGAACGCCGTGCTCTCCATCTGCCTCGGGGCAGGGTGCTGTAACCAGTTTCTTCACTGGATAAGGGGAGCAGGCCTCTTGACTTCAGAGGACTGCTGTCCGTCGTTTACTGCACGAACGGTAAGTTTCGAGTAATTCTAATGTCTTTAAAAGTCTTTAGTAATGATGTCTCTTGTTTTGCAGGGTTCTGGCGATGGCGGATGACGGGCTGAAGTGAGTTGAAGATGGAGCCCGTGTGATGAATAGAAGCGCCTGGAAGCACGTAAGTAAGCGCTTGTTGCCTGCTTCACGATGCGCTCTAACTGTCTTTTTATTTTGCAGGTACAAGTTCGGAGCGGCTGCAGGGTGCCGGAATACCCACTGGGTTAGATGTGGAAAGGAGTAATGGCACGTGAGTATTAAAGTTCCCCAATGTCTTTAAACGCACCTTGTTTTGTCTTTCAGATGCGGGATGCAGCGCCGAAGGCCTCCGGAGCGTGCAAAGAGTTGGTAAGCTTTTGTCTTTCAGATGCCGGAATGCATTGCGAAGACCTCCGGAGCGCACGAAGAGTAGGTAAGCCTTTGTCTTTCAGATGCCGGAATGCAGCGCGAGGCGTTGGTGACAGCCGATGGACCAGGTAAGTGAAGCGCTGTCACTGAAGACCGTAATGCTAACCTGTTCTTTCTTGTCTTTATAGGTGTTGCTGAAGACTGGATTCAGGATGGTAAGCCTTTTTCCTTAGGCCCAGGATCAGATGCAGAAGACATGATGAGCGTTCTGCTGCAGAGGATGCAGAATAACGCAAAGCAAGATTCATCCATCGGGTGTGGTTTAAATAGCCTCCTGTAGTGCTTAGGTGTCTCCTTCCACAGCCACGCCTAGGTAAGAAAAGAGTTCCTGCTTTCCAGAAGAGTTCCAGTGTTCTGAACCTAGGGAGTGGCTCCTGCCCCACCAAAAAGGAAAAGTAGTTCCAAACAGAAGAGGATCAGAGGGTCAACTGGCAGGCAAGTAAGCAGCATGGTCTGCTGCAGGTAAGTCCACCCAAGCATTATGAGCCCGGCGCTTCCAGCCCTGGGACTGGGCATATTTATGAGCCTGGTGCCACTGGCGCCAGGACTGGGTCCAAAAGGTCCCAATTGGGACTGGTTGGCACTCGGAACCTGGGTTATGGATCTGCTTCCAAGGGAGTCGGGAAAACCCTGACCTTTTGGAAGCAGAGATCATGACACCATCATGGCCACCAAAATCCCAACACACGCCACCCCTGCCCAAAGAACCAACCAAGTATTACATCCACCCCACATTGAAATGCCCATTACATGAAACAACACAAATGGCATGTGTGTATATCAACACATGTCTGTCACACACACAGTGGGTGCCAGTGAATGTGAAAACCCATATCGTGACATGCATGAAACCAATGAGAGAATACCACACATTGAAGTATGAAACAAAAATGTATTCAACACAAAATGAAGTGAATGAAATGAAATCACACAAAAATGGAAATAATAAATAAAATGCAGCATGTTCCAAAATGAAAAAAAAATATGAAATCAGAATCCAAATAAATCCAAATGAAAATGTGTCCAAAGTCACCGTCCAACAGCAGGCCGCGACTCATGTCCCCCTGCACCCCCACCCACCCGGCAGTGACAGGCACCTGCCAGCAGGCCCCGACTCATGTCCCCCTGCACCCTCCCCCACCCGGCAGTGACAGGCCCCCCCTGCACCCCCACCCACCGGCAGTGACAGGCAACTGCCAGCAGGCCCAGACTCATGTCCTCCTGCACCCCCACCCACCCGGCAGTGACGGGCACCTGCCAGCAGGCCCCGACTCATGTCCCCCTGCACCCCCACCCACTCGGCAGTGACAGCTGGCCCAGACTCATGTCCCCCTGCACCCCCACCCACCCGGCAGTGAGGGGCACCTGCCAGCAGGCCCGACTCATGTCCCCCTGCAGCCCCACCCACCCGGAAGTGACAGGCACCTGCCAGCAGGCCCCGACTCATGCCCCCCCTGCACCCCCACCCACCCCGCAGTGACAGGCACCTGCCAGCAGGCCCCGACTCATGTCCCCCTGAACCTCCACCCACCCGGCAGTGAAAGGCACCTGCCAGCAGGCCCCGACTCATGTCCCCCTGAACCCCCACCCACCATGGCAGTGACAGGCATCTGCCAGCAGGCCCCGACTCATGCCCCCCAACACATCATCATGATCCACAATTATGGCCATCATGGCCACCAAAAATCCCAACACACGCAACCCCTGCCCAAAGAACCAACCAAGTATTACATCCACCCCACATTGAAATGCCCATTACATGAAACAACCCAAATGGCATGTGTGTATATCAACACATGTCCGTCACACACACAGTGGGTGCCAGTGAATGTGAAAACCCATATCGTGACATGCATGAAACCAATGAGAGAATACCACACATTGAAGTATGAAACAAAAATGTATTCAACACAAAATGAAGTGAATGAAATGAAATCACACAATAATGGAAATAATAAATAAAATACAGCATGTTCCAAAATGAAAAAAAAATATGAAATCAGAATCCAAATAAATCCAAATAAAAATGTGTCCAAAGGCACCATCCAACAGCAGGCCCCGACTCATGTCCCCGTGCACCACCACCCACCCGGCAGTGAGGGGCACCTGCCAGCAGGCCCCGACTCATGTCCCCTTGCACCCCCACCCACCCGGCAGTGACAGGCACCTGCAAGCAGGCCCCGACTCATGCTCCCCTGCACCCCCACCCACCTGGCAGTGAGGGACACCTGCCAGCAGGCCCCGACTCATATCCCACTGCACCCCCACCCACCCGGCAGTGACAGGCACCTGCCAGCAGGCCCTGACTCATGTCCCCCTGCACTCCCACCCACCCGGCAGTGACAGGCACCTGCCAGCAGGCCCCGACTCATGTCCCCCCCAACACATCATCATGAGCCACAATTATGGCCCTCATGGCCACCAAAATCCCAACACACGCCAGCGCTGCCCAAAGAACCAACCAAGTATTACATCCTCCCCACATTTAAATGCCCATTACATGAAACAACCCAAATGGCATATACGTACATCAACACATGTCCGTCACACACACACAGTGGGTGCCAGTGAATGTGAAAACCCACAGCGTGACATGCATGAAACCAATGAGAGAATACCACACATTGAAGTATGAAACAAAAATGTATTCAACACAAAATGAAGTGAATGAAATGAAATCACACAAAAATGGAAATAATAAATAAAATGCAGCATGTTCCAAAATGAAAAAAAAAATATGAAATCAGAATCCAAATAAATCCAAATGAAAATGTGTCCAAAGTCACCGTCCAACAGCAGGCCCCAACTCATGTCCCCCTGCACCCCCACCCACCCGGCAGTGACAGGCCCCCCCTGCACCCCCACCCACCGGCAGTGACAGGCAACTGCCAGCAGGCCCAGACTCATGTCCTCCTGCACCCCCACCCACCCGGCAGTGACGGGCACCTGCCAGCAGGCCCCGACTCATGTCCCCCTGCACCCCCACCCACTCGGCAGTGACAGCTGGCCCAGACTCATGTCCCCCTGCACCCCCACCCACCCGGCAGTGAGGGGAACCTGCCAGCAGGCCCCGACTCATGTCCCCCTGTACCCCCACCCACCCGGCAGTCAGGGACATCTGCCAGCAGGCCCGACTCATGTCCCCCTGCAGCCCCACCCACCCGGCAGTGACAGGTACCTGCCAGCAGGCCCCGACTCATGCCCCCCTGCACTCCCACCCACCCCGCAGTGACAGGCACCTGCCAGCAGGCCCTGACTCATGTCCCCCTGAACCTCCACCCACCCGGCAGTGAAAGGCACCTGCCAGCAGGCTGCGACTCATGTCCCCCTGCACCCCACCCACCATGGCAGTGACAGGCATCTGCCAGCAGGCCCCGACTCATGCCCCCCCAACACATCATCATGATCCACAATTATGGCCATCATGGCCACCAAAAATCCCAACACACGCCACCCCTGCCCAAAGAACCAACCAAGTATTACATCCACCCCACATTGAAATGCCCATTACATGAAACAACCCAAATGGCATGTGTGTATATCAACACATGTCCGTCACACACACACTGGGTGCCAGTGAATGTGAAAACCCATATCGTGACATGCATGAAACCAATGAGAGAATACCACACATTGAAGTATGAAACCAAAATGTATTCAACACAAAATGAAGTGAATGAAATGAAATCACACAATAATGGAAATAATAAATAAAATGCAGCATGTTCCAAAATGAAAAAAAAATATGAAATCAGAATCCAAATAAATCCAAATGAAAATGAGTCCAAATTCACCATCCAACAGCAGGCCCCGACTCATGTCCCTGTGCACCCCCACCCACTCGGCAGTGACAGGCACCTGCCAGCAGGCCCCGACTCATGTCCCCCTGCACCCCCACCCACCTGGCAGTGACAGGCCCCCCCTGCACCCCCACCCACCGGAAGTGACAGGCACCTGCCAGCAGGCCCAGACTCATGTCCTCCTGCACCCCCACCCACCCGGCAGTGACGGGCACCTGCCAGCACGCCCCGACTCATGTCCCCCTGCACCCCCACCCATCCGGCAGTGACAGGCACCTGCCAGCAGGCCCAGACTCATGTCCCCCCGCACCACCACCCACCCGGCTGTGAGGGGCACCTGCCAGCAGGCCCCGACTCATGTCCCCTTGCACCCCCACCCACCCGGCAGTGACAGGCACCTGCCAGCAGGCCCCGACTCATGTCCCCCTGCACCTCCACCCACCTGGCAGTGAGGGACACCTGCCAGCAGGCCCCGACTCATGTCCCACTGCACCCCCACCCACCTAGCAGTGACAGGCACCTGCCAGCAGGCCCTGACTCATGTCCCCCTGCACTCCCACCCACCCGGCAGTGACAGGCACCTGCCAGCAGGCCCCGACTCATGTCCCCCCAACACATCATCATGAGCCACAATTATGGCCCTCATGGCCACCAAAATCCCAACACACACCACTGCTGCCCAAAGAACCAACCAAGTATTACATCCTCCCCACATTGAAATGCCCATTACATGAAACAACCCAAATGGCATGTATGTACATCAACACATGTCCGTCACACACACACAATGGGTGTCAGTGAATGTGAAAACCCACAGCGTGACATGCATGAAACCAATGAGAGAATACCACACATTGAAGTATGAAACAAAAATGTATTCAACACAAAATGAAGTGAATGAAATGAAATCACACAATAATGGAAATAATAAATAAAATGCAGCATGTTCCAAAATGAAAAAAAAATATGAAATCAGAATCCAAATAAATCCAAATGAAAATGTGTCCAAAGTCACCGTCCAACAGCGGGCCCCGACTCATGTCCCCCTGCACCCCCACCCACCCGGCAGTGACAGGCACCTGCCAGCAGGCCCCGACTCATGTCCCCCTGCACCCCCACCCACCCGGCAGTGACAGGCCCCCCTGCACCCCCACCCACCGGCAGTGACAGGCACCTGCCAGCAGGCCCAGACTCATGTATCCCTGCACCCCCACCCACCCGGCAGTGACGGGCACCTGCCAGCAGGCCCCGACTCATGTCCCCTTGAACCCCCACCCACCCGGCAGTGACAGGCACCTGCCAGCAGGCCCCAACTCATGTCCCCCTGCACCCTCACCCACCTGGCAGTGAGGGACACCTACCCGCAGGCCCCGACTCATGTCCCTCTGCACCCCCACCCACCTAGCAGTGACAGGCACCTGCCAGCAGGCCCTGACTCATGTCCCCCTGCACTCCCACCCACCCGGCGGTGACAGACACCTGCCAGCAGGCCCCGACTCATGTCCCCCCCAACACATCATCATGAGCCACAATTATGGCCCTCATGGCCACCAAAATCCCTACACACGCCACCCCTGCCCAAAGAACCAACCAAGTATTACATCCACCCCACATTGAAATGCCCATTACATGTAACAACCCAAATGGCATGTATGTACATCAACACATGTCCATCACACACACACAATGGGTGCCAGTGAATGTGAAAACCCACATTGTGACATGCATGAAACCAATGAGAGAATACCACACATTGAAGTATGAAACAAAAATGTATTCAACACAAAATGAAGTGAATGAATTGAAATCACATAATAATGGAAATAATAAATAAAATGCAGCATTTTCCAAAATGAAAAAAAAGATGAAATCAGAATACAAATAAATCCAAATGAAAATGTGTCCAAAGTCACCGTCCAACAGCAGGCCCCGACTCATGTCCCCCTGCACCCCCACCCACCCGGCAGTGACAGGCCCCCCCTGCACCCCACCCAGCGGCAGTGACAGGCACCTGCCAGCAGGCCCAGACTCATGTCCCCCTCCACCCCCACCCACCCGGCAGTGACGGGCACCTGCCAGCAGGCCCAGACTCATGTCCTATTGCACCCCCACCCACCCGGCAGTGACAGGCGCCTGCCAGCAGGCCCCGACTCATATCCTACTGCACCCCCACCCACCCAGCAGTGACTGGCACCTGCCAGCAGGCCCCGACTTATGTCCCCCTGCACCCCCACCCACCTGGCAGTGACAGGCACCTGCAGCAGGCCCCGATTCAAGTCCCCCTGCACCCCCACCCACCCGGCAGTGACAGGCACCTGCCAGCAGACCCCGACTCATGTCCCCCCCAACACATCATCATGAGCCACAATTATGGCCCTCATGGCCACCAAAATCCCAACACATGCCACCCCTGCCCAAAGAACCAATCAAGTATTACATCCACCCCACATTGAAATGCCCATTCCATGAAACAACCCACATGGCATGTATGTATATCAACACATGTCCGTCACACACACACAATGGGTGCCAGTGAATGTGAAAACCCACATCGTGACATGCATGAAACCAATGAGAGAATACCACACATTGAAGTATGAAACAAAAATGTATTCAACACAAAATGAAGTGAATGAAATGAAATCACACAATAATGGAAATAATAAATAAAATGCAGCATTTTCCAAAATGAAAAAAAATATGAAATCAGAATCCAAATAAATCCAAATGAAAATGTGTCCAAAGTCACCGTCCAACAAAGCAAATCCAGATGGAAAGAAATAAGTAAAATCCATTGCTCCATGGTGAAAAATAAAATAAAAATGACGATAAATCCAGCGCTTCCGGACGTGTTGAATGTCGTGGACTGCCACCCCCTCCTCGTTGATGGCAGTCACAATGTCCATCCAGATCCTCTTCCGTCCTTCATTGTCGGCGTGCAAACATCCAAAGAGGGCATCATACTGCCCCAGGACTTGCTCCACCAGGATACCAACTTCACTGGCACGGAAGCTGGTAGCCCTCTGCCTCTCTAGCTGGGGGTTGCCAGTGGAGCCAGATGGTGTTGTGTCCGACATGGCAACCCCAGAGGCAGGTGTGGGTGGGCAACTGGGTCCTGGGGCTGGGCTGTGGAGCGATGGAATCCCAGTCGGGAGTCTTCAGTTCCAGCAGGGGTGGTCACAGCAACTGCACCCCTGCAGATGGCTGATGTGCAGGCACCAAATAGCAGGGCACGTGGGCAGCAGGCAGCAGCAGATGGCAGGTGGGAGCATGCTCAGGGCTCTGGGGGGCATGAAAATGGCCTTCTGGGCAGGAGCGTGGTCTTCCATGTGTTGTTGCGTGGCCAGCTTGATACGGAGTGATTTGGCACGTGAAAAAACTGCATGTCAGCGTGTAATTTGAGGAGAGGCCCATAGTGCGTAAGCGCATCTGTGACGTGACGCGCAAGGGCGTTTCCCTCAACACGGGTGCATGTTGATTGTACATGTGCAAAAACTGCACGTCCGGGTGTGACTGCATGCAATTGGAGGAAAGGGCCTTAGCGCGTACGCGCGTAAGTGATGTTGCACGTGTGGGCTGGCTTAAAAGGTACGCGTAGGACGTCATTGTTTTGTACGTGCTTTTTGTGGAGAGCGAGCGTGTGATTCTAGTACTTCTTGTCAGTTCACACGCGATTACTTCACAACGGTTCCAGTTCGTACTGCCTGTTTACTCAGACAGTGTTCAATTCTTATTTTGGCGGGGTGTTGCCAACGCGCACACGCGTGCCTTTTTCACATTCTTTTTCCAGGCAGATGGTGAGTCGCGCACGTGTTTTCCAACTATGGTTGCCCCCGTATGTTGCGTACCCGTTCAGAGGTCATTGTAGGCTGCGTATAACACGCGTACACTTATTTTTTAGTTTCTGGGTGCCACAGTGTAGTGCGACTTCATTTTTCTACACACGTGCTCTACCAGGGGTTGAGAGCACATTAAATATTGTTTTTGGGGTGCCTGTGCGTTGCGTGACCCGTCATCTTCCCCCAGGTGTCGCAGACAGCCTTGCTAGAGCACTAGGGTACAAATTCCATCTAGTACCCTACCCCTTTCACCCCAATTGCCCAGGACAATTGTTTACTGGAATTCCCATACGCACAACATCAGTGCCATGGTTGGGAGGCGACCAAGCAGTAAGGGAGGCAAAGTTGGCCGAGCTCAAAGAAGTGGGCGCGTTAGGGGACGTCGCCAGGATGTGCAGGGTGGCCCAAGAGACCAGTGTGTGGAGGACAAATCAGGGACACCTAACCCCCCCAATGGTTGGGGGAAATGTAGCTGACACCATCCCAGCTCAGCCCTTGTTAAACCAGCCCATATTGTCAACAGAACCGGCACAGGATGACTCCCAGCTGACTTCCATGTCACCAAGTCTGAGCCACGTGTGGTGGGGAAAGTTGCTGTCACCAGGCCACGTGGATCTAGGGCAGCAATGTCATCTGCTGCCCCAAGTAGCCAGGGTGAGGAGGCTGCAGGGGCAGCTGCAGCTCAATCCACCCCAGCTCCGAGTCTCCCAGCCGGGACAGTGTCGGTCCAAGTCCATCACACCAAGGTTGGTCCTGCCAACATCACTGTGTAGCCAATGTCTGCAGTGAGACCTTGGTCATTGTGCCTTTGGAAACTTCCAGTGCCCAGTCCACCTGCACTTCTGCCCCTACCAACCAGAGCGGCATAAGCCACTCAGGGTCCGCACCACCTTCAAAGAAGAAGAAGGGTGCTCTTGCAGTACAGGCTGGGACCCCAGCACGGCAACACACTCCAGCACGTCAAGGAAGCCTAGTTTCAATGACGCAAAACTAGATGCACTTGTGGGCTATGTGTCGGCCCATAGCCGCAAAATGGTGGTGACTGCAGGGTGCAAGACTACGCCTGCTCAACATAGGGCCCACTGCCAGACCATCACGGACCGCATTAGTTCCCTTGGATTCGTGAAGCGCACAGCTGATGATTGCTCTAAGCAGTGGAATGACTTGAAACGCAGAGCAAAGAACAAGCTGGCTTCCAATCATGCCTCTACTCTGGTGACTGGCGGTGGGTCCCCACCAGAGGACGACCAACTCACTGAACATGAGTCTGTCTCTGGAGCCTTCATCACAGAGGATCAGATCTGAGGCGTGGGAGACCTACCAGATCTTGAAGCATTGTCCGGTGAGTGCCCATGCATGTGTGTGCAATCCATATGTATGTTGCTTTGGTGATGTGTTCTGATTGAGTGCCAGGTGAGGCTGTGTAGTCATGACTGGTATGGGTCACCCATGTGATCCCTCCAAACCATTCCCCCGGCCTTGGGTTTGGGTATGACAGTATCCCTTCTGACCACAGTTGCCAATTTGCACCTGATTACTGCAGTTGCCCTTCAACTGTCATCTTGCAACAACATTGTTCAAAATGTTTTCCTGTTCATTCAGCCTGATTGATTTAATCTTTGCCATTTTTACCACACATTTTTTTGCCGTACTGCCACAAATGCATCATACTTCAGGCATAGATTACACCCCACAATGGCCCACATTTATTACCCTGTTATGAGAATGATTTCACCATTCAGGCTGATTGAGTAATGTGCACCTACACATGGCCTGCACACAATCATTTCTGGGCCCTGTTTGAATGTTGAACATGACTGTTGTCGTCTGTCATGTTGAAGTGACCAACCATTGATGTATCCATGTGCCTGCCATCACTGCATCAGTGAACACTGGATTTGCTGCAGCGTGTGGCACATGCGTGTTTTATCACACTATTTTGCATGTTTTATCTCATGAAGTCCATCTCACATGGATGGGTGACAGTACTTATTTCCTACCATCTGGCTGTACTTGTCAAATGTACCATGGCTATGCTACGTTCCATCTGTGTGCTGGCATGTGTCATGTATGTGTATTGGACATACCACTCACAGGCTAATGTGTGATCCCAGTGCTATCCAGCATGCAACACATGTGTTGCTTTTCCATCTTGGAGTCCTCAGTGTCTGCTTTTTGCCTCCCCTTCCAACTCATTGACAGTGCATGCATGCCAGAGTTATTGTCATGTGTGACATGTGTCATTTATGTACTGGATGTCTGCCTCGTCATTCCTATGTGTGTGGGCTATGTTGCTTATGCCTGTTTCATTACTTTTCTTTTATGTTTTTGCAGGTGATGAGGCACTTGATGCCGTTGCGGAGGAGGAGATGGCGCAGAGCCAGGAGGACTCACAGACACAACTGGGCACCAGTGGAGGACGTGGGGTGGTGGTGGGTGAAAACCCAATCCTCCTGCAGACCATACTGTCCACTGGTATCTCTGGGTACACCTCCGCAGACCTCTATGAATCAGGTGCTGAATTGGACATTGAGACATATGTCCCGTCGCAGGTGAGTGTTTCTGGCAGGGATGCTGTCCTGTCAAACTCACTTGCACCGGGGGTAGACCCCTCTATGAGGATTTCAGTGTTGGAAAGTCCGCCTGTGGCTGTTACAGATGCAGGGCCACACTCCACAATATTTGCTCCTCTTCCTTGGCCAGCAGATCAAAGGAGGAATGCAGTCCTTCAGCCTCAGGCAGTGCCAGCACAGCAATGTGCACATCAACTTGCCCCAAACAGGTGTGGTGCCCGCCAACGCGGTGGCCTTTCGCCACCAGGCAATACTGTGTGGGAGAACTCCATCTACACTATAGCAGCACAACAGGGGGCATTGTGTGAAATGATGGCTCAGGCAATGGATAGGGTGGCCACTTCTATTCTCCCCCCTGAAAGGAAGATGGAGCTCCAGCAGCAGGCAACAGAGTCCATTTGCCACTCACACAGGGAGGACATGTTGGACTCTGACAGGGAGTATCGGGCTGGACTGGAGACTCTGCGCACAGCCATATCTGTAGAGTCACAGGCCCACAGGGAAGCCCTCAGGTTAGAACACAGGTCCCTCAGAGATACTCTGGGTGAACTTGAGGTGTCCCGGAGTACAAGGGCAGAACAGCAGCTGGAGCAGCTGACACGTACATTGTAAGCTGAGCTCCAGGCAAACCCTCAGGAGATCTGGGCATCACGCGAGGCCATGCAGGCAGAAATGCATGCTACCCGTGAAGTGCTGCATGGGGATCTCTGTAGCATTATCCTCCAGAACCAAACCTTCTACCAGGGCTTTGCATGGTCTGCCTCCCATATCACGGCCACCTCCTGATGTAGCAGCAGAGGGTGATGACTGAGACGACAGTTCTCCCACTGTAGCTTAGCTGTGCAGGCCATGAGCCAATGGAGTTTTTCTCGCACGCATGTGGGTGTTGGAGTGCCCCCTGTACCTCATCCCTCCTGGGAGGCCTCCTCCCCGGTCCACACATGGCCATTTTTATGTTTTTTTAATTTTTTTATTTACAGTGTGTTGCTTTGTGTGGCTCTCATAGGCATCCACTGTGTATTACAGCTGGGCACATGCAGGCGTGTCCTGTATTTGGGTTAGATGTTTGGGTTCCTGATACACACACCCCTCCTGCTTCCCCTTTCCATGGGCTTGTAAAGGGTGTGACCAAGTGACAGTAACTTACACAGTGACATTGGGCTCCCATGAGTTGTGTGGGCAGTCTGTAGTCAAAACTGTTTGTACATCCCTAGTGGGGATTGTTGTTCGATTCTCCAATGCATGGTGGATTGATATTTGCTTGTGCATCCATGTCTTTATCCTTATATACATGTAGCTTCTTCATGTCTTAACAAGCCCATCTCCTTTGCAGATACAGTTCATGTTGCATGCAGTACACTGACACATTTGCCTGACAGCAACACTCTGCAGTTGGAAGGGGTCGATGTGCTGCATTAGTCAGGTTGTGACACTTGCACTACTTTAATTAAAAATATATTGCCACTGTTTCATCCTGTACTGATGTTTTGTGTTTCTGGTAAGTATTTGTTCATGTGTGCTGTTTCTTATTGATTACTGAGAGCATATTGTCTGTGGCCTTTTTCCATTAGGGACAGTGCACTTTGTGACACTTGTGTCATGTGTTGTGCATTCATTCATTTGGTTGCTTTCACATTGCATGTCGTGCCATGGTGTGTTGGGTAGCTGAGATGGGGAGGGGTTGGGTGACATGGCACTATTTTGATGTGGTATTTTGTAAGGGGTAGTGGTTCATGCTGCATGAATGTGTGTCTTTTTGTGACACAGCATTGGGTGTCTTTAAGTAGCTAGCGATGCACACAATGTAACGCTTCCAGGTGAACACACTCAGGCTGGTATGGTTGTGACAGTTGACTGTCCCTTTTGTCATCATCATTAATTGTCAGCTGGTATGTGCCAGGCCTGTGTGCACTCCGCAGGGGTGGGATTTTAGGTGAAGTAATTTGCCACAAGCTGGGCACGGGCTGCCTCACCACGTGCTCTTTCACCTCCCATGTGCAGCGGCCGTGCATGTGGTTGGGGATGTGGGGGGGCACCACCATGTCCACCGGCACGCCCCGCCAGGTTGCAATGTTGTGCATGCTGCCACTATGATCCTGCACACTACCAGGGGCTCATATAGCAGCTGCCCACCAGAGCAGTCAAGGAAGTGAAAGCGTGACTTGAGCACTCCGAATGTGCGATCCACTATGCCCCGGGTTTCAATATGGGCTGTGTTGTATCTTACCTCGGGTGGTTTGGTGGGGTTCCGAATTGGCGTCATCATGTAGGTGCTCAGAGGGTAGGCACTGTCCCCTGGGGAGGTGATAATGGGTATCATTAGTGGGGTTTTCACATTACTCAGTGTCTGACATGCATGCATGTGCAGAGGCATTTATACTCACCAATCAGCCATGTGTTGTCATGCCGCCCAGCTTCCAGATCCCGGTTTAAGGGTGACATTCTGAATATGAAACTATCATGGCTTGTCCCTGGATAGTTGGCATATACTGAGGTGATGATTCCCTTGGCATCACATACTACCTGCATGTTGATTGAATGCCAGTGCTTGTGGTTTCGATAGATGTGCTCAGTGGCCCTGGGAGGACGTAGAGCCACATGGGTGCAATCAGTGGCACCTAGCACTTTGGGGAAGTGTGCCACCCCGTAAATGTCCTGGACCACGGCCTGCCTTTCTGCAGGTGTTCTGGGCATGTATATGTGCCTGCAGACTGAGGGGCGTGCAGTCATGATGGCCAACACCCGGTGTAGGCAGCGTGACTGTGTGGCCTGTGACTATGGCACTTGTCTGCTGGAATGAACCAGTAGCCAAGAAGTGCAGTACATTGATCACCTTTTCCAAGGGTCTCAGTTGGAAAAGGCTTTTGAGCACAGGGTGGGTGATGTGAGGTCATCCTACCACTCCCTCACCAGGTCTAGGATTATGTGTGGTGGAAACCTGTACCTCCCATACACCTGGTCATCAGGCATCCCAAAAAGGCTGGTCCTGGGTAAAAAAATGCGGGGCTGGCTATCCTCCTCCTCCTGCGGTGTCCCACGACCACTGCTGCGAGGAACGGTATATTCATCTTAGCGTCTGAGCTTGTTTGTTGTTTGCGCACACTTTTATGTTGCGCGGGGCCGCTTATGCCTACTTCCTGCTGGCGTACGTGTTTCCGGATTAGCGCGTCGTTTTTGGCACACGCCTTTCCCCTGTTCGATTGCATGAATATGTGTTGTTAGCGCGCGTGTGGGCGTTGCGAGCATTTACCTCCTGTACCTCCGTAATGGCCACATTTTCACGCGTTGTTCCCCATTCCGCGTGTTACGCCCCGTGTTCCGCCCACTTTTTTTGTGTGCACTGCGCTATGTGCTCTTTCCCTGTGCGCGTAGAAAACGCCGTTTAGTGACGTGTGCACTTTCGTGTGCCACCCACGAATTTAGCGCACATCCCAGGATTTACACGAGCGAATCGATGTGCGCGGCTTTGGCACGCGTGAGCTGCGATTTTCACACTTGCGCTGCGATTTTCACGCTTGCGCTCCCCTTTTCGGTGCACATTTATTCCATGAATCGGCCCCTTTATTGTCTACAAAAATATATAACTCGTCTTAAATAATTTGCTAATTCTTCAATCAGTTTTTCATTATACTGATACTTTTATAAAATGCAATTCATTTATTAGCTTTACTAACTCCAGAGATGAGAAGATTTCTTTCCCTGTGGATAATATAGCCAGAATTCTTGTGTACTAAGCCAATCAGTGTGGTGTACAAAGCATGCAAACTATCTAAATCCTGTGTGACTTTACAAGTGCCCAAAAGATGTTGAATGTGTTGGAGTCAGCATTCTCCAGACAGGTCACAAAATCCATCCCTTGGATCTACGTTTGACCAGATTCTTTGAGTACCCTTAGTTTTGATCAAATTTAATCGGAAGTGCAAGAGTTTTGCTCGCTGTATTCGGTTAGATATTCTTCTTATGTAAGGCAACACATATTTTCTTGTTTCTCACAAACGGTAAAACATTTTTAAAAATGTCATGACACAGAACGAAGCCCTGGTTGAAATCCGGTCCATGCTCATCAATGAGCGTTTAACCTTCTCTGGATTATCAACCAGCATTTCCTTTGATGCTTCACAGACTGCTAGAGTTATCTCTGCATCCTGTTTCACAGTCGTGAATAAGTTGCTCCTTTCCAAGTCCATAAGGTCCCTTATGGCATCATACTGGGAGTGCTTGCAAGGAGTCACTATTGATCTATATGGCAAAAGTATTTTCCAATCAAAATGAGCCTGAAGGGTGTGCTATTGGCAAGGACATGGGATGATAAAGTGCTTTCTTCCACACACGTCCTTCAATGCGAGCCCAGTTGAATTTACGTGCGCTGAAGTTCATTTCAGTGCCATATAGAATGGCAAGACTTCCTTCCCCTTATACAATTTTATTAATGGGAGGAGAGAGAATCTACAGAATGTCTTCAGCAGGTTTTTTAGTTGACTTATACATTGAGTCTCAGAAGCTACATATTTTATTGATTGAGATGTTCTCAACTGAAATCCCAGATATTTTACTTCTTTTACAATGGCTAATACTTGCTTGCCCATCTACCAGGCACATCTAATTGTTTGGTTCATTCACTTTGAAAATATTACGACGTTAGATTCAGAAGGATTGATTACCAGCTTGTTTTCACATGAGTATCTCTCCATGGCCTAAATAAGATGTTCGAGGCCAATGGGAGTGTGATCGGCCAGGACTATGTATTTTGCCCTGTTGACAAAGTGAAAAGCTTTCGATAGGTCAATACGGGACAGATAAATAGGTTTTGTTTTGGCCTTGTCACTTTTCCCCTTGATGATGTTCCAAACAAGGCCATTAAATGTGGTTGACAGCCCTTTGCGGAATCCAATCTTCCAATATGCAACTTCGACAAAATACCCTTAGACTCCACCCATTTCTCTAATTCTTGCAGAGCGATACCTAGAAAGATCTTACTATCGCAGTCCAGAAGGGCGATAGTGTTACTCACCGAACGGGAGTGAACAAGACAGGAGGCCAAACCAGCGATACTGTGCTTTGATTGAAGAGCTCGGGTTGGAGCCCCCACCCGAGCCTCCTCTCTATGAGGGAAAAAATGACCTTCCTGATGATATGACCCACTGCTGATTATTGTGCCAGACAGAGGGACCGATCACCCGAAAGAGCGGGGAGAAACACGCCGCCACGGACCCAGCTGCAAGAAACAACACACGATTAATCACTTGGAGTAACAGCAATTACCAATAAGTGGAGATAAGACAGAATAGTACCGGAACAACCCAGTCCCTGGATCCTGAAACCACAATGCCCTGATCCCCCCCTGGAGTTATAGACAAGGAATTAGAAACTATCCTGAGTGGTGTAGGTAACAAAGAGAACAAAAAAAGGCACTGAAGGTCTTACCCTAGGAAGTCGAAGTTCCCTTATACTCCAGGATGCAGAACACAACGACAGTGCAAAATAATAAACGGGGAATGTTAGTTGGGTAGCTAATCCCGGGCGGAACGAGGGACGCACTAGATCCGGGTGGGTGCACAACTGCAAGGCGTCCCAAGGTGCACTTAAAGGGCGGAACCAGGTAGAATCCAAAATAGCAAATGTCCTTTAACAGTATAGCAAAACGGAAAGATTCGGTACACAGACGAGCAAGAAGGTAACAGAATCAGCAGGCAGGCAGTCCTTACAACAATCCTCAAGTCGGTACACGGGCGAGCAAGAAGGTAACAGAATCAGCAGACAGGCAGGCAGTCCTTAGTTCAGAAAGAGGGTTCGATACACGGAGCGCGGTATGAAGGAGAAGGAACAGGAATCCGCGGAGCGGACTGGAAACGATACAGAGGAGCTTCAGAAACAGGGCGATAAGAGGGAACTTAAGCGCCGGCTGTAACTTTCAAACAGAAGCAGCGTCCTCCGGGCTGCAGCCGCTTAAATCAATGAGGAGGTGGAGCAGAGTGAGGGAGGCACTCGGGATGTCATGGACTACGAATTCCCTTAGGTTTCATGGGAAACGTAGTTCGAAAACCGTCTGGCTGGTGCAGTAGTCGTTAGCCTCCAGGGCATTCTCCACTTCATCAGGAATGGCGCTACAGAATGCCGAACAGAACGGCGAAGCGCAATAGTTTTGCCAGATGTCCCTTTCTGCTGTCGGCCCTGAGGTAAGTATGAAGCACGGGGTATTAGTGTGGAACGGTGCCGAGGCGTGATAGCATCCACCCCCAAAGGCGGCACCAACCCCCTGCGCGCATGGAAGCAGCGCAGAAGCTTAGGACAATGAATATTATGCAGCGGTTCCCAAGATCTATCTTCAGGACCGTAGCCCTTCCAATCAACTAGGTAGAACGGGCGACCCGTGCGTAGTCGGAAGTCCAGGATATCCGCCACTTCGTATTCAACATCGCCCTGTACCCGGACGGGAGAAGGGCGGAGTGGCAAGCGAGTAGCAGGAGGACAGGGCTTCAGGAGGCATACATGAAAAACCGGATGTAATTTCCATGAGGCGGGTAGAGAAAGCCGCACTGCCACAGGACTAACCACATCAGTGATAGAATAGGGACCCACAAATTTGGGCAAAAGCATGCATTTACCAGGGATTTTCAGGTTGCGTGTCGACAACCAGACCTTCATGCCCACCTTGTATGTCGGAGCAGGACTCCGATGCCGGTCAGCATATTTCTTGGCCCTATTCTGGGCAGTAAGGAGATGCAAACAAACTGCCATGTGGACGGATTTGATGTCCCGAACGCATGCCTGGGCTGCCGGATTATCCAAGGGAACAGAAGGATTCAAGGGCAAAGATCGTGGATGCTGCCCATACATGGCGTAGAAAGGTGACACCCCAGAAGCCGAGTGCAAAGAGTTATTATAGGCAAATTCAGCGGGCAACAACATTGTCAACCAGGAAGACTGAAAGCGTAGGCACAGACAACGGAGGAACTGCTCTAAAGTAGCGTTGGCTCTCTCAGTCTGCCCATCTGTCTGGGGGTGATAGGCAGTGCTGTACCGATCGTCAATGCGCAAAGATGCAGTTAAGGTTCTCCAAAAACGCGAGGTAAACTGTGGGCCGCGATCCGACACCACGATGGATGGTAGGCCAAAGAAACGGAAGATATTCTTGAGGAACAAAGATGCCAAAGCTGGTGCTGAAGGCAGACCCTTACAAGGAATAAAGAGTGCCATTTTGGTGAAATAGTCAATGACGACCCAGACAGTATCAAAACCGTCCACCGGAGGCAGATCCACTATGAAGTCCATGGAGACCATATACCACGGCTTGTGCGGCACCGGAAGTGGTTGCAATAAACCCACTGGTTTGGAACGTGAAATTTTGCATTGGGCACACACAGAACAAGCGGCCAGATAGTCAACCACATCCCTCGACATAGAGGGCCACCATGCCCAACGACACAAAGAGTCCAGAGTTTTTTGTTGACCCGGGTGGGCCGCTATCAATGAGTCATGAGACCATTCCAGGGCGCAGAGACGTGCCTCCCCAGGCGGCAAGTATAAGCGACCCTGAATGTATGGCAATCCCTGTACTACATCGAGATTGAGGGCCATGCATTCCTCTGCATGTGAGGAAACCCATTCCGAGACCAGGGAACGAAGCGAAGGCTGGGGTGTGCAACCACAAACCACTCTACAAGGTAACAATAGAGAACGGTCTGATGCAGAACTGCCCGGGTTGTGATCCAGACGCGATAATGCGTCGGCACATGTGTTGAGCCGGGCCGGTCGGAAGGTGATGGTGAAGTTGAACTGGGAAAAGAAGAGATGCCAGCGGGCCTGCCGAGCGGTGAGGCATTTCATTGATTTGAACGCCAGGAGACTCCGATGGTCAGAGAAGACTGTGACCAGATGACGTGCACCCAGTAAATGGTGCCTCCATTCTGAGAAGGCATCCTTAATGGCCAAGAGTTCTCTTTCAGTGATGGGGTAGTTGCGCTCATATTGGGTTAGTTTTCTAGAATAATATGCGACTGGATGAATCTCCCCTGAGTCAGGACAACGCTGAGACAGTACCGCCCCAATGGCGGAACCAGAAGCATCAGCCTCCACTAGAAAGGGTAAGTGAGGATTAGGATGTTGTAACACCGGAGCGGTGGAGAACGCAGCTTTCAAAGCCTCAAAGGCGTTCTGTGCCTCCTCATTCCATCGATATAGTTTCTTAGAGCTTGTCAGAGCAGTGAGAGGAGCTGAAATGGAGGAAAACGAGTGGATAAAACGCCTGTAGAAATTTGCAAATCCTAGAAAGGACTGCAAGGCTTTGGTTGAGGCAGGGATAGGCCATTCAAGTACCGCCTTAACTTTGGAACGACTCATTCTGATGCCCTGGTTGGTTAGGTCATAACCGAGAAATTCGACCTCAGTAGAGCTGAATACACACTTCTCTGCTTTGACAAATAGATTGTTTTCCCTAAGTCGTTGTAATACAAGGCGTACGTGTTCAGTGTGTTGTTCGCTGGAGGATGAGTATATTAGGATGTCGTCCAGGTAAACAACAACAAACTGGTCTAGACAGTCATGAAAGATGTCATTCATAAAGGCTTGAAAAGTGGCCGGAGCATTACAGAGTCCGAAGGGCATCACTAGATACTCGAACAGTCCATACCGGGTTTTGAATGCCGTTTTCCACTCGTCCCCTTCACGCATTCTGACGAGATAATAGGTGCCCCGGAGATCCAATTTGGTAAAGATAACAGAAGAACCAAGTTGATCCAAAAGGACTGAAATCAGTGGAAGGGGGTACTGATTTTTTATCGTAATAGCATTCAATGCTCTATAATCAACACAAGGACGAAGGTCTCCCTCTTTCTTCGGGACAAAAAAGAGAGGAGACGCTGCAGGAGACTTAGAGGGTCTAATAAACCCCGTGACCAAAGATTTGTCGATGTACTCCTTCAGTTCCTTGTCCTCGGGTATGGTAAGAGAATATACTCTCCCAACCGGGATTTTAGATCCCGGCACCAGATCAATAGGACAGTCATATGGTCTGTGAGGTGGTAAATGATCCGCCCCCCCTTTATCAAACACATCCCGAAAGGAGAGGTATTCCGAAGGAATGTGCGTAGTGGTAGAAACGGCCCCGATGACTGCCATGGATGCTACCAACGCCTGAGAGGATGATTCTGGATACACACTTGTGTTCTGAAAACATTTTTCATTGCACACGGAGGAAGGAAACTGAACCACTCTGTTTGCCCAGTCGATAGCGGGGTTATGGTGTCGTAGCCAAGGGATTCCCAATATGACCCGAAACTGAGGAGCTTTGATCAAATCAAACGATAAGGTCTCCACATGCCCTTCCTCTGTCTGCATCCGAAGCAGGGACGTGTTTTGGGTAACCAGACCGGAAATCAAGGACGTACCATCAACTGCATGTACCGTTTCGGGTTGAGCTTTGGACAGAACTGGTACGTTGTTTTTTACAGCATAATCGTAGTCCATATAATTACCGGTGGCCCCAGAATCAATAATGGCAAGGGATGAAAATGAAGCATCAGGGGTCATGGTAAAGACTACCGGCAGGCTGACTGGGGCGAAAGTGACCCCGTGAGAGTCCAAAGAGTGTACCCCCGGCGTAGGGACTGCATCTATCGCCGGGTTCTGGCGTTTCCCGCCTTTTTGTTGGGTCTTTTTGGACAGTCATTTAGCAAATGTTCGGCCGATCCACAATACATACATAAATTATGTGATCGCCGGTGCTCCCGTTGTGCAGGTGTTAAAGGACCTCGGACGGCTCCCACCTGCATGGGTTCCGGAACAGAGGAAGGAAGACTGACAGAATCCAAGGGAGGGGGTATTGGTGTGGTAGACTTGCGTTCTCCTTTCCTTTCAGCTCTTCTAGCGTCAATCTGTAATACCAAGTCCAGAAGTTCACCGAATATGATAGGGACTACTGGTACAGTGGCAAGGGTGTCCTTCAGCTCTTCTGACAGCCCTTTATAGAACATTGCTGACTTTTTCTCTTCGGGCCAGTCTGTCTCAGCTGCGAGTTGATTGAACCTGGTAAGATAAGTGAACAGAGAAGAAGTACCCTGACGTAAGTTCAGGAACTCTAAGTCTGTAGCTTGGGATTTATAACGGGTATCGAAAACCCTGTTCATGGCAGTGATGAGAGCATCACAGTCATACAAGACAAAGCTATTTGCTTCGAGTAACGGATTGGCCCAGGCTGCAGCCGTCCCTCCTAGATGCGAGAGGACAAAAGCCGCCTTCGTGGTCGAATTGGGAAAGGCTGTGGGGCGGCAAAGGAAGTGCAGTTTGCATTGATTAATAAACGTCCGATAATGCTTTGGATCGCCAGTGAAGCGTTCCGGCGGGGCCAATGGAAACTGTGTAGCCATGAGAACAGGGGCTGCCGTGAATCCCGACGTGGAGGCCGAAGAGACACCGGAACCAGAAGCAGTGGCCCCAGACGTGTCTACCCCCAGTGTGTGTGGAGGCGGGAAGCGTTGCAAACCATCAATTCGGTGGTGCAAGGCATCATGTGCTGCCGTCATGTCTGACCGTAAGTCGGATACCAAACGGACCAGAGCAGCCAAGGGGTCCGTCTCTTTCATGGCTTCTGTTTCTGTTACTCACCGAACGGGAGTGGACAAGACAGGAGGCCAAACCAGCGATACTGTGCTTTGATTGAAGAGCTCGGGTTGGAGCCTCCACCCGAGCCTCCTCTCTATGAGGGAAAAAATGACCTTCCTGATGATATGACCCACTGCTGATTATTGTGCCAGACAGAGGGACCGATCACCCGAAAGAGCGGGGAGAAACACGCCGCCACGGACCCAGCTGCAAGAAACAACACACGATTAATCACTTGGAGTAACAGCAATTACCAATAAGTGGAGATAAGACAGAATAGTACCGGAACAACCCAGTCCCTGGATCCTGAAACCACAATGCCCTGATCCCCCCCTGGAGTTATAGACAAGGAATTAAATACTATCCTGAGTGGTGTAGGTAACAAAGAGAACAAAAAAAAGGCACTGAAGGTCTTACCCTAGGAAGTCGAAGTTCCCTTATACTCCAGGATGCAGAACACAACGACAGTGCAAAATAATAAACGGGGAATGTTAGTTGGGTAGCTAATCCCGGGCGGAACGAGGGACGCACTAGATCCGGGTGGGTGCACAACTGCAAGGCGTCCCAAGGTGCACTTAAAGGGCGGAACCAGGTAGAATCCAAAATAGCAAACGTCCTTTAACAGTATAGCAAAACGGAAAGATTCGGTACACAGACGAGCAAGAAGGTAACAGAATCAGCAGGCAGGCAGTCCTTACAACAATCCTCAAGTCGGTACACGGGCGAGCAAGAAGGTAACAGAATCAGCAGACAGGCAGGCAGTCCTCAGTTCAGAAAGAGGGTTCGATACACGGAGCGCGGTATGAAGGAGAAGGAACAGGAATCCGCGGAGCGGACTGGAAACGATACAGAGGAGCTTCAGAAACAAGGCGATAAGAGGGAACTTAAGCGCCGGCTGTAACTTTCAAACAGAAGCAGCGTCCTCCGGGCTGCAGCCGCTTAAATCAATGAGGAGGTGGAGCAGAGTGAGGGAGGCACTCGTGATGTCATGGACTACGAATTCCCTTAGGTTTCATGGGAAACGTAGTTCGAAAACCGTCTGGCTGGTGCAGTAGTCGTTAGCCTCCAGGGCATTCTCCACTTCATCAGGAATGGCGCTACAGAATGCCGAACAGAACGGCGAAGCGCAATAGTTTTGCCAGATGTCTCTTTCCGCTGTCGGCCCTGAGGTAAGTATGAAGCACGGGGTCTTAGTGTGGAACGGTGCCGAGGCGTGACAGATAGGGTGCTAGTTGACAGTCTTGGCCCTATCTCCCTTCTTATAGATTGGGATGATACTCACCCGTCTCCATGACTCGGGTAGTCTTTGGGAAAATATAATGTTCTTAAATAGGTCAAGCAAGATTGCTGACCAGCTTGTTACGTCAGACTTCGGGATCATATTGGTGAGTCCATAAGGGACCCACCGAACTCATTCTTGAGGAGTTGATGATTAATCTTTCAATATTTTCCCTATCTATATGAAGTTCCCACTTTACCTTTTCCAGCTGTACCTACCCTGTAACTAAGATCCCTACAAGTAACAGTGCCTCGATGCCCATGTGTTGCTGTGCGCATTACAAATGTAATAAATAAATAAATAACTGCTTCTGCTGATACTAATTCTTTCAGTACCTCACTGAAATACTTTCACCAACCACATTCAGATAATATGGCTGATTGCTGGACTCCTTGCGAGATTGTCTGTTTGTTGACAATTACCCAAAAGTTCTTTGCAGGAGTAGCTAACACTGCTTCTAGCATTAGTTGTCTATCCTGAGTATTACGCATGAACCTATGTTCACGCGACCATGTGCAATATTTATTACAGCGCTCTTTCTTTTTTGATGAGAATCTGCTCTTTGTTAGGCCGAGGGAATTGAGGGCGCACAGGCTCTTATTATGCTGTTTCATTTTCAAATACATTTCTTCATTAAAGTTATGCAGGTGGTTATGCACTCTGGGAGCTCCCCTGGTCCTTGTAGGTTCTATATCCCATAGAAATTCAACAAAACAATGAGGCACAATGAGATTCTGCATCTCTGATTCGGAACCCTGTTGAATAATTATTTAAAATTTGGTATTCAATTTGGATCCCGCTTTTGTAAAACCTATTACGCATTTATGGCATCTAGAACGCGCCTATACACAAGTGTTTCAAGGCGAGACTTGCAGTCTGGGAGAATATACATTGTTCATGTTGGACCTTCCCAACAGAAAAGAGGCTTGTAGAGAACTGAGATCACTAGAGCTCATAGATTCTACTCTAAAATTTGCAGAGTATTGGAAGTACCGGAGAGACTGCCAATAATCAATAATTGATTTTGCCTTCCCATTAGACCAGGCTGCCGTTGGGACCAGATCTCCTGCTATGTTTCTATTGATCATTTTCATGTTCCAGTCAAGAAACTATTTTTTCCAGGCCACCCCATTAGGACTACTTATCGAGGTCCTAGAAGGCGTCTTAGTAGTAGATAAGCAATGTGCTTTGCGATAGCCCGCTATCAGCACAAGGTTGTTGGCAAAAGAGATATTTATCTCAGTACGTATGCTCGATAAGTCTTCCAGAAAGGATAACAAACTACTACCCAAATGGTTCCAATATATGTTAATCAGTAAAAGACCTCTCATTGTGTTATCCCACTGTATGCCACATCTGACTGCTAAGATACCTGTAATGATAGTATTAACACAATCAATACTGCACCATATTGTTAAATTGATAGCCACAAGCAGCCCCCCAGAAGGTATGCCCCAATTTGGGTGGGTAGCCAGCTGTTCGACTATCATAAAGCCATCTATTTTTAATTTTTCTTTAAGTCATGTCTCTTGAAAGAAAATCAGATCATGGGTGTGGAAGATTAGCCTGCTTGTGGCGATATCTCTAAAAGAGGAGGGTCCCCTCGTGTTCCAGCTGAAACATTGCACGCCCTCCTCTCCTAAAGCAAATCTTCATTGGCATTTAGTTTCTGAAACAGTTCGGATACAAATTCTGGCAATAGTGACCATATCTTAGATTTTTCTTTGGTAACCAGTTCACTGTTTCCACCTCGTACGATGACATTGTTTCTCTCATGAGAACTTGTACCAATGTTTGCTTCCCTTTGTACATAAGAGTGTCTGTCGAACCTTCTGTCAATTGTTCCCTCAATCTCCAGATGAGGCAGATGATCAAATACCTCTATTGCTAAATTTTTAAGGTCACTGACAGATGACAAGAGAGCATCCTTAGCCTATGTTACATTTTAAAATGATTTCAACAACCTGTGTAATTTTTTCTTAGGGAAAAGATATGCACTCCATGTCATGGCTAGCAAACACATAAAGATCCGGCACCTTTTTGAAGATTGAGAGAATATTACTTTGATTTAGTGCTCTCTGACTCACTTTCCAATTCATTTGTCGTAGCCATACTTTTGGAGCTCACATTTCTTTTTAGAATGTCTTTTTGGACCTGGATTGATTGGGGTTATTACGATTTCCTTATCCATACTTAGCTTATCATCTGCAGGAAGAGTAGTTGAACTATTCATCAAGTTGGGCTTAGAATTCATCCTGCTTTCTTCTTCCTCATTGGCCATTTCTAATTTTCTTTTTTACATAAAATTGGTGCCATTGGTGACATGTTAACAATATCTGTTGTTTGCGACCCAGTACTGATTTTAGCTTTGGGATTGATTCCCAGTTCACTGCTTTTGTCTTTTCCATTAGTTCTTGTGCCAAACTCTTCTTGCTACTGAAGACTTCCTGGGCTGGAGATGACGCTTCTATTCTGTTTTTTGTTTTAGTTGGGTGTTTCTCTTCGGAGATCTTGTTCAAGGCTTTAACAAAACATTTCTTGCGCGACTTCTTTTGTTTCCCAGATTTGTTTTTTCCCTCTATGAGAGAAGTACTCCATGCTTCCTCCACTATCACTGAAGTGTCTTTTACTATTTGCTTTTTCTTGTTCTTCTTTCTGTTTCTTTTTCTTTCTATGGTCTCCTTCTCTTTTTCTGCTGGGTTGTCATCCCCCTGTTCAATGTTATTGACTCTAGGGTCATTAGGAGGAGGGGGCGATCCTTTTTGTGAAGTGCTTGAGATAGCTTCTTTCTCACTCTCAATGTTGTGCATAGATTCCGGCTCATTCACCATTTGCACCAGTCTCAAGAATTCCTCTAATACTGACATGGAAAGAGGAGTGTCATCAGAGAAGGATATCCCACAGCCACCATCCTTTTGGTCAAGCATTGTGTTAGGATCCACCCTTGTTATATTGTTGTGTTCATGTTTGAATTCCTTCCATCTTTGCTCATTAAGTTCTCTGAAGATGCTAAACCCTGCTTGTAATTCACATAGCCCCTTTGTGTGTTCCATGCTGGACTCTTTCAATGTTTCCGTCAGTTCCTTCAACAAATTGTTCATGGCCACACTTAGGCTCACAAGAGAAGATTCACAACCTCCGACTTCCTTTGTTAACTCCATCAGTATTCCAGAGTATGTTTGTACTTCCCGTTTAGTGATGTGAATACTTTCACCATTGAGTTGAGAACAAAGCTCAGAGCAGATAGAGTAAGGTCTGCTAATCTGGTGATGCCTGCATTCCTGCCACCATTTGGAGGGTGGTCCGGCCTTTCTCTTATGTTTGTGCTGCTGCTATTAGGAACAAATTGAAAGCTCTTTGGGGTATTAGGAGGAAAGTATTTTTAGGCACCTCCGTTAACACAGGCCATCCCCAAATGGGGATCTTGCCCCATACCAAGCTCATCCACATAGTCATCTTCTTGGGCATGGGAAATATCCTTGTTTGTTCCACCCATGTGAGAGTCTTGTGACAAGGTAGAAGCAAATTATATATTGTCTATCGTGCTGAGGCATCGCAATCTTTTTTTGTTGGGTATCAAATTCGCTATAGTTCTTTTTATCGAGGATGTATATAAGGTATACTCCAAATTTCATTTTGAAATGTCTCTCATTAAGTGAGTCGGTGTGCAAGGGTTCTCTGTAGGAGATGGTGCTTCCATGAGTGGATATTTTTGTACCATTGTGTGGCAAACGTTAGGTGTTCCCACTGTCATTGAAACAAGAGGGGTAAGTATTTGGGCGTTCGAGCAACGGGGGAAGCTTCTACCTCTGGTGCCCTGAGATCATCTTTATAATGATTGCTTCTCAGATTACACATGTTTAACATAATTTAATTTTCCTTGCAAAACAGTGTGTATATGAGTTTATCGTCCCTTGCAAGTTTTCAGTATACACCAGTATAGAGTGTGGCCCATTAATTAATGGACTTACCACTGTTCCCTATGGTCCTTTCAATGGGTCAGGGGCTCCGGACACACAGAGATTTGTGCATGTTCAAAACTCCCAGCCTCCCAGCGACGTTCCCTTCGTGTCAGCCGCGAGTCAACCGCTCAGCTCAGAGTTCCGTCTCACAAGTTATCCAACTCAGCAAACACAAGCAACACACTTGCAGCACTCCACTGCGCTTCGCTTGTGGGGTACATTGTATAGTAAGATCCGCCTCCTCGATCCGTAGACACTGCAAAAAGACTTGCACAGACTTGCAAAAACAAGCTTGCTGAGACGTGTAGCAGAGTTCCAATGCAGCCAACACACTTGCAGCAATCCGCTGCGCTTCACTAGTGAGGCAAGTTATATAGTAAGAACCGACTCCTTGATCGATAGACACTGCATACAGACTTGCACAGATTTGCAAAAGCAGGCTTGCTGAGACGTGTAGCAGAGTTCCAATACAGCCAACACACTTGCAGCACTCAGCTGCGCTTCGCTTGTGAGGCAAGTTATATAGTAACAACCGACTCCTTGATCCATCGATACTGAAACGGACTTGCACAGACTTGCAAAAGCAGGCTGCTGAGATGTGTAGCAGAGTACCAATACAGCTAACACACTTGCAGCACTCTGCTGCGCTTCGCTAGTGAGGCACGTTATATAGTAAGATGTACCTCCTCGATCCGTAGACACTGCAAAAAGACTTGCACAATCTTGCCATACTTGCTGAGACGTTTAGCAGAGTTCCACACACACTTGCAGCACTCCACTGTGCTTCTCTAGTGAGGCACATTATATAGTAAGATCTGCCTCCTTGATCAGTAGAGACTGCAAAAGAATTGCACGGACTTACAAAAGCAGGCTTGCTGAGATGTGTAGCAGAATCCCAACATGGCTAACACACTCGCAGCATTTTATTTGTGCCGTAATTGCTGGCGCCAGCATTTTGTTGTAAGATAATTTGGGCTCTGTAGAAGTGGACTTTTGTGTATATTTGTGCATTTGGTGGAGAAGGTGAAGTTGTGATGTGGACCGAGGAGTGTGGTTCAGTGTGGGAGCAGTGTTGGGGTGCTGCTCAGAATGTGAGTGACGGTTGTGGTGTCACTGAGAAGATATGGAGGGAACAACGAGGTTGGTTGTTCGGGGCGTGAGTCGCATTTTTGCTGTGCTGCTCAGAAGCATTGGGCGTGGTCTCAGAAAGATACACAGAAGTATTAATTTGTGCACAAGTATTGTTGAGAAAGGGCATGAAAGGGAGGTATAGTGAGAATTTAAATAAAAATTTGGTAAATATTGGTAAGTTAAGCTATGACGTATTATCATGGGAGTGTGCAGTAACACCTGAAGCATTCCAAGTGCCAGATGAGATTACCAATACATGATCTCAGGGCCAATAAGCCTGACTGACTCAAAGAATCTGGCAAAATGCTACTTAATTATTAGTTCAATAAAGTATGGAAACCGTGTGAAGAAACAGATCGTAGCTCACACACTCTTGAATACATTTCTTTTACACTAAACCTTTATACCTTATATCCTAGGTGCAAAAAGTAAAAACCTATTGATGGTGGGATTGGTTAGGGGAAAATATATACTTATTATTTGTTTAGGAGTTAGTAACATCATTGGCTGTCCCTTATCTGGTAGGCATGCCCTGAACTACCTCTAACTACGTATAATACAGATACAAGTAGAATAACAGCAGCGGATTGGCTTCGCAAAACAATGTATATTCTATCATTACATAAGCACTCATGATTGGTTGGCATTCTCTCCCAAATTTGGACATTTGGCTCGTTAGCAGCATGTATGCAAACCGAAAGCCAGGTGTGGGGAACGTCAGACAACTGCCCACTTGGCCAATTTGCCTACCATCTCTCAACAGTTAGGCCCTAAACCAAGGCTTCTTCTTTGTAGTTGACCTTGCTGACTGTTCTCTTCCTCTGAACTATAAAGGGAGAGAAGGTACATTGCTATCTTCATCTAGAGCTTAATGAATAGGCCTTGTTTCCTGGTCTTGTATGTGGAGACCACAATTTTGCCCATTCTAAGCCTCTATTTAGTGCTATTTGATTTAATTATACTTGGTGATATTACTCATTTTGACCTCTGGAGACTTGGTTGCTCCGTCTAGCATATTCTTTCTGCATCTTTGGTTGTTCAATACTTGGCACTTACAAATGTTTACTCCTTTACTTAATCTAAGAGAAATGTGTTGTGCGTATGTAACATATCCTCTTTGACTCCTTTCGTGCCTCGCAGTTGCTTCTTGCTGTGGTATCCTTGATCCTAAGCCAAGAAAATGCTCTTTGTTCTTTGCACAAAGCTGTTTACCAGCACCTGTCATCTCTGCAGCCTTAGTCTCTCTCCTTCAGGCTTCTTGCTTATTATTTATACAGAGTCGATGTATATTTTGTCTTCATGGCTGCTTTACTCGTGTTATATTTATTTTCTACTGCAGCAAGCTTCTATATTTATCATCTACCTTGCGTTTCTGCGTATGTACATCTACTGTGTATATTCTCACTTATCTTCTCAGTGTATAATATTTTTTTCGCATTCGCATAAATGCTCACTTTGTTACTTTAGTTGCATCTTCATTCTTTAACCATTCACTTATCGTTTCAGTGTGTCCTCAAGTCCTCTCTTCATGACATCAATTTAAACTTAGTAGATTTTACTTATACCTCCTCTATGTTCAATGGTGTCTGCAGACATCCTTCTACCACGTCAGTTCGAGGGTACATTCGCTATGGTTGTCTGAGCCCATATGTCTCTCATATCTTCGATACAGTATTGGGATGATATCTGGCATCATGCACAATGTTACCTGGTGTTCTTCCAATATGACAGAGGCAAGGGGGCGGGCACTATAGATGACATATACATCTTCCACTCTACAGGAGACACTCCCATTATCCATCTGTGCAAAATATTACCAGGAATAAGGATAACATTATTAAATACCACACAGTGGGTGTGGGACATAGCAGGCAACATGTTTATGCCCTGGCCGCATCTATTTACATGCCGCGTATAAGGGAAAACAGTTACAGAATAGACTAGTCATTCTGGAAATGTGGACAAAATATGGGGAAGAGATAGAAGAGCTACCCATGGCTGCTCTTGCTCCATCCCATAGCAGCGATCCATCTTTAGATGCACAGGGATCATATCCAATATAAGCATTAAAAGCAGTGGTGGGGGAGGCCACCAGGGGGTGCAGGCAAGATGGCCGTCTGAGCTGCGTGCTCCATCCCTACCCTGGACATTAAGAGGAGATATTAAGAGCTGCAGACTATATATCTGCCGTAAAACCGATGCTAGGCCGAGAGCACATGGGATGAAGACCTGAAGCCAATCTGAAGCGGTGGAAACGGCATTAAGCTGCCCAACACCCCTCTCCCACGGCCGTGCGCCGCATCGACAGAAGGAAGGCCCCGCTCCCCTCAGCCACGTCGGGTGGGGGATCCAGCCACAAGAAGAGCTGCAAGGGTGCCAACACCCGGCAGGAACCAACATGGGAGCCAGCGTGGCTGCGGGTGTGCGCTGGGTCTCTGGTAACCCCTGCCCTGCTACTCCGTGTGCTGGCAGGTGAATGCGGCTCCGTGGCACTGCTGCAGAGGGCGTACAGAGGAGGATCGACACCCCAACCAAAGGCAGAGTGATTTGGGAAGCAGGGAACCGCCAGACCCAGTGCCTGCCATTGGTGATCTAGGTCGGAAGCAGCCGTTTCCCTGGAGCCACATGGAGGGGACACCCTGTGTGTGAGGATCCTCACTGTGTAAGTGGGGCTGCGGGTGAAGGCATACGGCCACTGCACAGTGGGGCTTGGCCTAGACTCTGCAGCCCTGCTGGGTCAGGGTCCCTGTTTGGGCCCACGCGGCCACCGGAGAACCGCGAAAACGCATGGTGCGGCTCCCCAGGCCACAGTGACACACCTCGCTAGGGGCAACGTGTCTGCCCCGGTATCAGCTGGGCTAGCAAGTGTCTGCCACCAGATGAGACAGATGAGGAGGGCGAGAGAAGATGGCCTAACCTCACTGTGGGATGCCGTGTGAAGCAGGCAGTACAAGGGCCGACATAGTGCGGGATACTCTGGAACTGAGCCAAATACACTAAGTATCCCACAGCAGAGAGAAGGGGAGCTCCCCACAGTGTGTGCCTTCATCGACTTTGGGGGGACCCGGGCGGAGGAGAAAAAGTCCCCAAATAGTGGGATGCAGGGTGGCCCCGTGCCACACCAGGGAGAAGTGGAGGATGCCCACCTGTTGAATGCACTTCTGCTGATTCTCTCAGGTTCGGCGTGGCACCGGACCACCACAGGCCCTGCTCCTTTGAGTCAAAACACTGGGGTTCAGCCCCCACTCACAACAGGGGACAGACAAGGGGGTGCACGAGAGAGTACACCACAAGGGGGGAATTCACATCCCTGCACAGACAGAGGGAGATGCTCCCACTGGAAGCCGTGACTCGGGAAGAGGACACACCATGGAGGCGTAACGTTGTATGCTCCAGGCAGGGGGAAGGAAGGACGCAGCATGGGGAGCCCATCCACGAGGACCCCGGTGGAGAGCCGTGAATAGGATTGCACCTGACACCAAGGGTGGGCCCCCAGGGGTTCATATGTAAGACAGGACAGGACCGGGATTCAGATGGGGGGGCCTTTTTGTACACCTGGAGGTAGACCAACCCCAGGGGCACACGGACAGTTGGAGGGCAACACCGGCAGAGGCGGAACTCACCCTCATGCCTTGTGAACCTTAGAGGATGACGCCCGCCCCCACTGTGAACACAGAGATGCACACAGAACCTAGGTCTAAAGCCTAAACAGTGATGGAAAGGTACTGACTCGGATCAGAGAACATGCACCCCCCCCCTCAGATCATAGGGTCCCCCCACACCCTGCAACTGGGAGTCGCTTCACCAAAGGTCCCAGACGCCGCCCTCAGGTGATCCCCCTGTGGACTAAGTGTTTGTGCTGAAACCCCCGGGAGAACAGTTGGAATACGGGCAGTATGTGCTGGAACCCCCGGGAGAACAGTTAGAATACGGGCAGCATAAGTCCCATGAGCTGGAAGGAGTTCCTGGCGAGATTTCCAGACAGACGACGTAATGGTGGAACCTGGGAATTGCCCACCGCTCCAGCACAGCTGGATCCCATTAAAATGGACATTCAAACCATCCTTAAAAAAAATTGGGGCATGAGAACAGATATGGGGGCAGGGCTGGCCGACCTCTCCATTAAAGTGGCCACGTTGGAAGACAGAATGGATGGGGTAGAGGCCAAGCAATTGTCCACCGGACTACTGGAGACGCAAATGGAGGTGCGCTTCATGGTGATGGAGCGCCGTGAGGAGGAACTGCATCTCAAGGTAGAGGACATTGAAAACCGTGAAAGAAGAAACAACCTCCGCTTCTTCGGTCTAGTGGAATCAGATGGGTTAACCCCATCAGGCCTGGAGAATAAGGTGCAGGACATAATAATGATAGTACTTGGAACAGACATAGGTGAAGGGATTATGACTGCCAGAGTCCACAGAGCCAGTGGAGGAGCGAGGGGCCCTCGGACAGTGCTAGCACACATCCAGTATTACAGGGACAAGGCAATGATCATGGAGAAGGCGAAACACCTGCGGGAAATACAGTATGGGGATTTGAAAGTGTCCATTTTTCAGGACCTCTCGGCCTACACACTCTTAAGAAGGAAGAAATGTGGAGCCCTTACCAAATGGGGGGTCAGGTACCGGTGGGGATACTCATTCTCAATGGCCTTTGAATGGGATGGGGAAAAACACTACTTGGTGGCTGAAGAGGAAATACAGAGGGTCACAGAGAAACTGATGGGCCACCAGGAGGGATCCTCAGTGGAGCAGGTGGAAGGGGGATGGAACCCCGCCAGAAGGCCCAGAGGCCTGGAACCAGCCAGAGGAAGGAGGAGGGGAAAAGGGGTTCGAAAGTTCTAGAAGTTGATTACCCTCACCCCCGTGAATGGATGACACCTGAAGTGCACCTGAGGGGTCTGAGTAAGAAAATGCTTGTCTTTGTTTCATATGATTTGCTTTAGATTTTCATGAAGGCTTACTGGTTTGAAATTGTATGTTGAGTTTTCACTGTTTGATCGCAGGATATGGGCGGTGGGGGGAACGGAGATGGGATGTCAGTGGCAACCTGACTGTTGTGCTCTATAAAAGTCCATACAACCGAAGAGTTGGCTGCATGGGGTTGGACGGAAGGCAATGGGGAGATTGGGAGAAGGGGGAGAAGGGAACCCGGATCTAATGCCAGGGGGGTCTGGCTGATCTCTGGATTGGCAACTGGGCTTGGAGGAGGCAGATCTGGTCCTTGGTGGTTCATTGACCATGCCCAGTTGCGCTGGAGGATGTAGACGGACGCCTTATGCAAGGGGGAGGGGGTAAGGCAAGGGTAGGGTAGAAGGGAGGAGGGGAGAGGGGACTGGACATGCCATGGGTCCCCATTTTGGGTGTGATTTTGGATCCAATGAGAGGCAAAGAATGTCATGAGAAGCGGGTGAACAGGGACAATGGTTGAAGGACGGATTTGAACACTGAACGTCAAGGGCCTAAACTCCCAAAACAAGCGGTCCCTTACCAGCAACATGTTTCGCAAACAGCACCTATTAGTACTATTTCTACAAGAGACACATTACTTGCAGGGAGTGGAATCACCAATAAGGGGCAAAGAGATTGGAGACATTTCTCGCCCTCCCACAGATCCTCAAAGAAGGAGGGTGTGGGCATACTCCTGGCCAAGTCATTTCATTTGGAGGGGATTGAGACTAAGAGGGGCTTTGGAGGCAGATTCCTGGGCATAAAAGGGATGTGTGCAGGAATCAAGGTCACGTTGGCCACGCTCTATGCACCTAATGTGGGTCAGGTGGAATTCTTGAATCAGGTCTCTCGGGTTATGGATGACTGGGCGAGGGTTCCATGATGCTTGGTGGGGACTTTAATCTGATGATGGACCCCAAGCTGGGCTGGTGGTCGGCAAAGGGCGTAGGGGGCAGAGGACCCACGAGGGATAATCGAGCTTTGAGGGGCCTCCTACGGACACATTTCTGGGTTGACATGTGGCGCAGGTCATGGCCGGGGCTGAGGGGTGATACCTTTCTCTCCCCACGACATCAATCGTACACAAGAATCAATCTCCTGTTAACATCTGAGGAGGGGGAAAGGGAGGTTGGAGTACCAAGGGTGGAGGCCATTATGTGTTCAGACCACAAGCTTGTGGTAGCCAAGTGGCGGATACCACTGGACCCACGGACCTGCAGGCAGGTGGAGATGCAATGATACCCTGCTGAGGGACTGGGTGTTCAGGGAATTTCTGACAGAAGAGATAAAAGTGTACTTTGAGGTGAATGATAATGGAGAGGTCAATTCGATAACGTTGTGGGAAGCAGCCAAAGCAATGTTTAGGGGTTTACTTATTGCAGAGGGATCCCAGAAGAAACGTGAAAGAGCACTGATTGAGGGTAAGCTGCGAGAGGAACTAGCGGCTTTGCGGGCTAGATTGAATCAGGGGGATGTGGACAGGGAGACCTTTCTGGGGGAAATGAGGGACAAGAGACAGGCACTCCACACAGTCCTGATCGGAGAGGTTCTCAAGAAAATGAGATACAGACAGAGGTACTATAAAAGGGGGACAGAGTGGGAACTCTTCTGGTAAATAGGACATGGGGCACAAGGGAGGACTGGAAGGTGGCAGGTGTTAGGGACTCGTGTGGAGGGATGCAGAAAGACACAGCGCCATCATGGAACGTTTCACAAGTTTTTACGAAGAATTGTATGCTGTGGTGTGGGTGGAGTCAGTGGAAGATGTTTGGGCATACCATGCAGACCAACGTCTCCCCAAACTCACAGACGCGGAGAGGGAGACCCTGGACGGCGAGATATTAGAGGAGGAGGTCATGGAAGCCATTAAAAGGATGAAGGTAGGGAAGGGGGTGATGGCTTCACTGAAGATTTTTATAAACAAAACCAGTCCCTACTGGCTAAACCGCTGGCCAAGCTGTTCAATAAAATAGCGGGAGGGGCATGATACTGCCAATGTTTCTCTAGGACCTGATTGCCATAATACCAAAGTCCGGGAAGGACCCTGCAGAGTGAGCCTCATACAGGCACATCTCCCTCTTAAACATAGATGTGAAGATCTTCGCCAGGGTTCTGGCATCACGACTGGAGACCTATCTCCCACGACTGATCCACCCTGACCAGGTGGGCTTTGTCCTGAATAGACAAGGGGCCTACAGTATGAGAGAAACTCTCCATGTGTTAAGCACACGGACGGTTCGGGATGAGGGCTCTCTTCTACTCTTTCTGGACGCCGAGAAGGCGTTCGACCGAGTAAAATGGGCCTTTATGCGGGAGGTCCTCCTAGCCATGGGGATGGGCCCGAGGTGGATGTTGTGGATACAAGCATTGTATTCAAATCCGACGGCAAGGGTCGTAGTTAATGGGAGTGAATCTGGAGCCTTCACTTTGGGGAGAGGTACACGCCAGGGATGTCCCCTATCCCCGCTTATATACTCCCTGGTGATGGTACCGTGTGTGGCGTCAATTCAGCAAAACGAAGAGATCAGTGGCATTGTGGTGGGTGGGACACATTGTAAAACAAGTTTATTTTCGGGTGATGCTTTGCTCTATGTCACTAAACCGTACTTTTATGTCTTTGAGGGAACTGGAGGAAGCCCTGGCCTGAGCAACCTATCACCCTTTCGCTACCTACAGCTGAAGGGGTCCCTCATGGTAGATAGGTGTGGGATACCCTAAGGAGAGAGCTTACGGATTTTGAGAAATTTCTGATTACGCAGAGGGGGACCAAGGGGTCGATAGCAAGATTGTATAAACTGATCCTCTTGGCAAACCCGAGGGAGCCGCCTGTTTCCAGGGTTGGATGGGGAAGGGACCTGAGTGGTGACATTGATGACACGAGGTGGTCCTGCATGTGCAGACAGGCTAACCGCTCAACCATATCACTTCAGTACAGACATGAAGCCCTGAAATTACTACATAGATGGAATACCCTCCAGAGAGCATCGCACAGAGGCACAAGGGATACGATCCCCACTGTTGGAAATGCCATAAGGTGACAGGGGACTACATACATATGTGGTGGACGTGCCCTAAGGTTCAGGTGTATTGGAGGGAGGTCCTCTCCTGGATAAGGGGGGTGGATGGGATATGGTGGGACCACAGAAAACAACCGACGCAACAAAGGATGCCACCCCAAAAACAACAAGCACTGATGCACACAAAGCAAGCACCAGTGAAGCTACAGCAAACATCAATGCAGACACAGGCATCAGGACAACAAAACACAGTGACATTCTAGAATGCAAACATATTGCCACAGGCACATACACCTAGGATAGGGGTTGTGACAGAAGTGGGAGGCAATCCTTTCAATGGCACACGACTGAATATGAACCCGCAATAGGATAGCTCACAGAAAGAATTGATGTGCTTCATCCTATCCATTACACCAGACCCACAAGCAGAATCGAGGTTCAGGATGACCATAGGTGAGCAACATTTTCCATCTTGGTAGATACGGAGGCCACTCAATTTTAAGTTAAAGATGGAAGGATCCCAATGTCAGGCATTGCCATGAATGCACAGGGATCTTCTGGGGAAACAACTATGGTTACTTTTACAAACGCTTTACCCATTACCATAGGAGAACACAACATGTCCATGCCATTATTATATTCCCGTAAGATACCAGTTAATATATTGGGACGAGACTTGTTGAGCAAATTAAACATGACAATATCATTTACTGACCAGGGGATAATATGTTCTACCCCAGGGATGCATTACGTGAATGCACAAGAATGCATAACTGAATTTTATGGTCAGGAAGCACAAAGAGGAGTGCTATTGAACCCGGAGTATTCCTTTATGTGGTACAGATATTGTTACCATGGCTTCCAAGAATACAGGACAGACTATTGTGGTTACCCACCAAATTATTTTTTGGACCAGAAGTACCCATAGATGTAGAGGAATGGAATTATCTGTAATGGCAGATAATTACAGTTGAGTTTGAAGCAGCAATAGAGAGGGAAGACAGAGTCATCTCACACAGAGTTGATGAGGAAGGGGCAAACTGGAGAACAGTGATAGCTCTTGATGAAGGATATAGATTGACTGACTTAACTGACTTAACCGATGACAAAGTAACATTCAATATCAGTCTTACATATGAGCTAATAATTGAAAAAAGGGAGACACCGCAGAGAATGTCACTATTAAAAAAGGTACCGTCCTTTCTGCATACATACATCCCAAACACATTGTGGACCAGCAGCCCATATGACATTGATCGAATCAAAGCAGTGGGTGCAGTAAAAATTTAATTGAAGCAAGGAGCTATTTTACCATGAGTAAGACAATATTCCATGTCAAAAGAAGCTGGTGAAGGGATTTATGATACTATTGCCACTTTATAACGACAAGGGATATTAGTGCCTTCAGAATCCCCATGTAACACAGCTGTGTGCCTAGTGAAAAAAGTGACAGGGAGGTTGTGGAGATTTATTCTGGTTTTTTTGCCGCCCCCTGAACAAAATTGTTGAGGCAGAGTTCCCATTGGTTCAAAACCAGTTACACTATTGTGTAACATCCCATCCGAAGCTAAATATTTTACAGTGATTGATTTAAAAAAATGCTATCTTTTCAACCCCACTGCATGAATGAAGAGTCCCAGTATTTGACATTGTTCACTTAGCGTGGGATTAAACTAAACTACAACTTAACCAAGTGCTGCAGATGGACCTGGGAAATGTACAACTTGACAGTACAATAATACAACAAGTAGATTACATTTTAGTGTGCAGCAACATGAAGGAAGAGTGCAGGAGAGACTCAGTAAAGCGGATGACAGTATCGGATGAGAAAGGTACAAAGCCGACATAGTGAAAATGCAATATTTCCAGGAAGAAGTCCTATATATAGGCCTGCTAATATCAAAAGAGGGAAGGAAGACGACACTTGAAAGAGCACCCAAGTCAGAGACAGTGATAAGGTTCACAGGAATTTCTAGCCCTCTGAAATTATTTAAGGGTTTGGATTTTTGTCTACAGCACATATGTAAGGTCAATTTTAAAAGGATTGAAGAAGCAGAGAGATAACAGTGATGTAGCCTGAACAGGTGAGATGAAAGACGCCTTTGATGAATTGAAGCTAGCAATTAGCACAGCTCCCATGTTAGGGATCCCGACTACCACAAATCATTATTTCTATTCTCCCATTTAAATGGAGTAGTGATGACGGCTGGCCTCAAAAAGAAAACTACCATGGGACACAAACCATTAGCATTCTACAGCGGGATTTTAGAACCAGTCATGAGAGGTCCATATTCCTGATAGCAAGCATTGGCGGCAGCAGCCTTTGCGATTGAGAAATCTTCCAGTTACATTATATGTTGAATATGCCCTATTTGCCATACTTGAAAATCCCAAAAGCACATTAACCACACAGAGACTGTGATGGCCTGAGAGAGGGGGTGTTATGGGTACATCTGATAAATGGGAAATGGGAACAATGAGCCTTGCAATATTATTATTTTGTTTTTGATGATTTGGTTTTGTTTCCAAAACCTTTCATCTGAAGTAAAATGACCTCATTGCTTCAAATCAGTGATACTTTCTAAGAATTTCACAAGTGTGCAAATGTCTTTTTTGTTATCACCCAAAAGAAATTTTGCCCATCTGTCTTCGGGCGATAATTGTATCGAAGGTTTCATGTAAAGTGTTCTAACAGTAGATCTTTTTTCAGATAGAGCAGGACGTTGCATGAAGATATGTTCTAGTGTTTCCACACCCGTTTTTTCTTTGCAGAAATGGCAGAAGTTCAAATCACTGGGTATTTCCTCTTTGCCATAAGTTCTCTAGTCGGAAGAATATTTAACCAGATTCTTAGATAGGTGTCCCTTATGTGTCTATCTGGGAACATTAGCAAATATTTAGGTTGAATGTTCACCAGTCTTTTATCAAATTTACAGTTTAAATTTGCATTGTATTTAGACTTTTGTTTGATTGTTTAGATCCAGTCACTGGTGATTATTTTCTTCTTGGCTTTTTGTGGTCTTCTCTGTAACATGTCTTTTGAAATATCAGCTTCAAGTTGGATTTCTTCGATATGTCTTTTCCATATTTCAAATGTGGTTGTATTGGATCTAATAGCTTCTGCGTTAAATATCTGCAGGGTTGGAATTTTTTGTTCTGTGGTTATTTTCCTAAGTAGATCCAGTTTATTCCATGTTAAGAGTGACTGCATAGATTTAAGCCTAGCTCAAATCTTATTCTCACTATGGGTAGCAATTTTGGGACGTATAAAACTTTCCTCCAAAAGATCCCTTTCAGTTTATGCCAGATGTCCGGATCTAAATTCAACATTGTCTCACCTCCATATGTCAATATGGCCATCACCTTTTGACGATAGAAGGTTATAATCGGTTTTATCGAAAATTTCCCATATTTCCAGTGTAGAAAACGACCTTGCCTTGCAAGCGAGAGAGCTTTGTTTTTTAAATGTAACATCCATTCATTTTCTGTAGAAGATTGATTCACCCAGCATCCGAGATATTTGGCAGCCTTGACCTGCATGATATTCTCTTTATACATGAATAGGGCTTTGTTGTTTTCCTTAGTCCGCTTTTTTGGTGTCAAACTCATTACTTTTGTTTTGTGTACATTGATTTTCAGTTTATTCAATTCCATGTATGTTTTTAGGATTGTGAAAGCCGTTTGTAATCCTCTACAGTTTTGTGAAAGTAAGACAATGTCGTCTGAGTATTTGTTGCAGGTATTTGTATTTTTTTTTTAAAGTCAGATGTAAAGAGATTAAAAAGTTTAGCTGCCAGAAGCAAGTTCTGCTTTAGGCCATTCCATGTTTTAATGATCTGGTTGAATTAAATCAACCTTTCAAATTTCATGCATCTTTAAAATCAAAACAACAGTACAAAATGAAATAAAAGCGAAACAAGCAAGTTAAAATAGTCACAAAATAATCACAAAATAAAATAAGGCTCCATATAGTAGCACAAAATGCACAAATAAAAACATTAGAAACATTAAAAAAAACAACAAAACAAGACAAAAGCAACACAAGAAAAGTATGACAAACTCAGTATAGCACTTTCAAGTCAGTGCACACATAGAAAATGGTCAACATCATTATTTGTCAGATACAGAGATATCATTCCTAATTTCCAAATGCAAGCTTTCTTAAAAATTAACTGCTGCTATTTGAATTGGAAGATAAGAACTATTCAATAACACTGACCAACACTTCACCATTTCCAGACTACCTAGATATTTACAGTGTCTTGTAAAGTGTGTGCTTCTAGCAGCCCTCAGATCCGGACATCGGGTTATCAAATGTTCCAACGTTTCTTGCATTTATACATTTTGCCAAAAGCGGCAAACATTTTCTTGCGCTGGTAGTAACTTGCGTTTCGTTAAAAGAGCGCTGGTTGGCCAGATATTGAAACGTGATCGCATTCCAAGTAGTTATTGATTCTGTCATCATGCCAGTTTTGGAGATAACTTCTCTTATTGATGTATTAGAGTAAAGTTGTTTGATAGGTTCTACTATGTTCGGGGGTCATCCCCAAGTTTGTAACTTTTCCCATAGTAGTTTTCTGTTCACAAGATCGAATGCCTATTGTAAATCCACAAATATAACCAATAAAGTGGTTTTGGTTCTGATCGCTTCTTACTTTACAAGATTTAGCAGCAAGAGATTAATGTTAGTACCAATGTATTTTACAGACCAAGTTTGTCTCATAGCCCTGATGTTTGCTTCTTTTGCCCAAGTTTGCAATTGTTCTAAAAATATTGTTGCAAATATCTTTCCTAGCGGACCCAACAGGGCAATCGGTCTGTAGTTACGGGGATCATTTGGATCACCCTGTTTAAATATCGGCATCAAGACTGCTAATTGCCAAGAGATCGGGATCTTATTGGTTTTGGAGATTAATTTGAACATTTTATCACTATGTTTTTTCCAGATATCTGAGTCTTTCTTAATTGTCTGGTTGGAGAGTCCATCTGGCCCTGGTGCCCTTGATGGATTGAGCTTCATGATGGCGTTATCAATGTCTCCTGGTTCCCATTCAAACTTCCAGCTTATCGTAGATGGTTCATTTATTACTAAGCTCGGATTATCAATGTTATGGTATAGATCAATTATATACTTTTTCCATGAGTCTTCAGAGACGTCAGTTAGCATCTTCTGGAATGTTGAATTTGGGTTCAAGAAGTCCCATAAGTTTCGAGTGTTACTGTATTTTAAGGAATGTATCATAGCTTCTGCGTCATTCTGATCTTGACTTGCTCTGTTGTTTTTCCTCCAATTTCTATAACTTTTTGAGTTTTTTTATCATAACTTCATCAATTGGATGTTCTTTTTTTAGTTGCTTAATACTTCTCCATAGCTCTAGTTTCTTCCTCCTTATGTCCTCATTATAAGCATGTCGATGAGATTTGCTGGTGGCTTGAGATGCCATTGTCATGGCTCTATACGGTTGCAAGAGTCAGGTATAATTCAATTTTTCTTTATCCTCGCGATCGTTACAATCGAAAAGACCTGGAAGTTTTTTTAATGTCGATCGTGGTTCTACCCGGTATTAAGCATTAATTCTGATAGTAGTATTTGATTGTTTGCTTGATTTTCCATTATCCATTCAATCATCAAGATCTCATGGTCATTTTAAGATGTTTTGATATTTCCGGTTTTAGTTATTTTAGTATTACGATCTGCTGACATATATATTTAGTCGATCATAGCTGATGATTTGCCGCGGGTCCATGTAATACTTGGAAGGTTTGCATCGTTATCAGTCACAGTGACTCTTTTTAGCACACTCAGGCCATTTTATTGCTCCATAGCCAAGCTCTTGGTGATAACATGTGTTGATCCAGTACCAATCCTTTTTTGTCATTTAAATGGATATTTAGATCACCACATAGGATAAAGTTTATACCTGGGTACACTGCTGCCACTTTATCGATTGCTGAGCAAACCCCATCTATGTGTTTTCGATCAGCGCTGGCAATGGGGTTCCAGTATAAGTTTATTAATGCAAGGGTTTCTCTTGGTGCTGGATCTTTGGCAAGTGATACCGCCAGTTTATTAGGTCCTATTTGCCTTAGGATAGATAGTTGAATTCCATCCTGAATATTCTGAGATTCTATTCATTCTAAATTTATCCCAGTTATAAATAGGGTTAATAGACCAGCAGATGAACGTCCTCTCGCTTTTTTTTTTGCTGGGTTTCATGATGGTGATGTAGCCATTGCATAGTGGCTGCTCGTGGATCCATGATTTTTAAATACAAATGATGTCATAGTCATTTAGATCCTGATTTGGTTGATTAAATAAATGTCCATTTCCACAGGTATTCCACGTGCATAGCGATAGTGGTTTGTTTTTGGGATTTGTATTAACGGTTAGTGATCTTGTGACTGATCTAGGTATCTCCAAAAGAAGTGCTTTGTGTATTCTGTTCTGGATCTGTACCTATATTGTTTGTCTTGAGCTTTGTTTGTCTGTTCTTGGCTTAAATTCTGTGCAGTCTGACATTGTTCAAGTTAGAATTGTCCAGTTCCCTAGAAGAGACTTGATTCTGATCGAGTTGGCAGTTGTTGGAATCTACCTGTACCTCTTTAAATGTTTCCCCTTTCTGTACTATGAATCATTGATGGCAAAGATCTTTCATATTGTTGAGAATCAACTTTTGAGTATTACTGAATTCAAGATTAATCTGAATTCTATCTAACCTTGCATCATCTACAAATTAAACTTTTTGTATGTCTTTTGACCGGATGTTTGCCAAGTTCGGAATTACTTCAAATAGCCAGAGTAAATTTGTCCTATTTAATATCAAATCATTGTTTCACTTTTTCGTCCGATAGATCAGCAAAGTGAAGGTTTCTGGTTGAGACAGTGTACGTGGATTGATGAATTTTGATACATGTGAAATACATCTTAGATTAGAGGCGCTTGAATTCATTGTCATAGTGGAATCACTAATGTAGGATATACTGAGATTATTTTCGAAGTTCTGTGACTTAAATGTTGAACTTGAGATCTCTTCGCAAGACAGTTCCATCTGTGAGATTCCTGATGGTTGAGAATCTTCATATTGGTCTAGAACAATTAATGATGAGTCAGCTCTGTAATGTCTTCTAAATGTTGTGAAAGTTCCAAGAGCATCTGTAGATGCACTTCTTCCTCTCTCATAGATGGTGGTAGTTCTGTAGGTGGAATTGTAGATTTCATAGGTTGTACTTGTCCATTTTTGGTACATAATTGGATCGGAAGTATCATTTCTTTAATGTTCTGCGAGGGGTTTTGGGGTAGTAAGGTTTCTTAGAAATGCTCGCAATCCATTTTGTCTTCCTTTTAATTTGTTTTTGTTATCTTTCTTTTTTATGTGAATTTCCTCTTTGTTTTTTTGATTGAATATTCCAAAGTTCTCCTGGCTGGTTGTGAGAGCTGACTGTTAGAACTTAAGGCGAGCTGTACTGGTGGTACAATCTTTGCAGTTGGTTGTTGTGAGGAAGTGACTTTGTCATCTAGGTCAATTAAATTCCTCACTGGGGGTTGAGTTAGACTCGCAGCACGTTCATTTGAAGCTGAATTATCTTCATTTGTGGGAGTCTTTATTTCCGCTTCAAGTTTATTTCGCTCTTTGTTTTTAGATGCGTTTAAAGTTGACATCAAGTTAATAAGAGCTTGGGTCAGATCCTTTTTTTCCAGCCTCTCGCTCCTGGCGATGTCAGCAAGTCGATATTGCCATTATGCAAAATCTTCGGCTTCTCTCTTTAAACGTACTTGTAATGATTCTATAAAGAGCACCATTGGGATTTGTTTATTAAGTATCGTGGAGATCAACATTACTTGCTCTTTGCTTGCATCTACATTCGCTTCTTGTAGTTTGATGAATGAAATCATAGATTGTGAGGTGATGGCTATTAACATATTTTGTAAGTTAAGCATGGTTGTTGGAATGGCCTCTGCTGTTGGTAGTCCATTTTCTGAACAGGAGCATTTTGCATGATATTGGTTGGTGTCTATCGAATTGTCTGGCCATGTAGTCCGCGGTTCCTCCTTGAACCTCTGAATTTTTGGAAGTGATCTTTGTGGAGAGGGATAATTTGAGAATTAAGTTGGTCTGTCTTGATAGTATTGGGACAAGGCTCCAGGTGTTATTGGTTCAAGGGTTTTAGGAGGTTTTTTTATTGTGTCTCCTCTATTTTTGACCCTCTGCAAGGTTGCTTCTCTTTCCTTTTCATTTATCAATATTCCAAACACCTCTCTCCTTTTTTCCTGGTTCTCCATTAGCTCTTCAATTTCTTGTATGTCTAAGGAGAGACGGGCCATTCGTGGGGTTTGTTTGATGGCAGTCGAATGAGACAGTGCTTCAGATTGACTTTGTTTTTCATGTATAGATTGCCATCTTCTTTTTGCAAGTAAGGCTTTGTCTTTCTACTAAATGTAGAAGCCTTAAGAGAATATATCATTGGATTATACAATTTGACGTTGTCCACGGAAGTTATCTTCATTGAAGGCGTGATCTGAGTTAGGATCATTTGCTGTCGTTCCGAAAGAGACATATATTGAAGCTTTGGACAAATTGTGCTATGGTCTGAGATTTTGGGTCTTAAGAAGAAGATTTTAAGTGATTAGCAGTTTTCAGGTCTTCGATAGGGGATTTCTTCTCTTTGTCTTGGTTAATATCTGTATATGCTTCTTCATAATTTGGAAGTTGCTTGATGGTCGAAGCAGCTAATTTTACTTCTAGTATCCCTTTAGAGGTATTTTCTGAATTAACATCAGAAATTTCATTTTTTTTTGGGAAGTTCGTCTTCTACTTCTTTTAACTGGGACCGGTCTGGAGAGTCTTTTACTTGTATAGGTTTGGCAGCAATAGGTGTTTGTATAGAATTGATCATCGGACGATTTACAGAGTGTGCCGACTTTTGCAAGGGACACACCATGTTTAAATGTGTCTTTGAGTGATATCTTGTTTGCGGCCCAACTTGAAGATCTACTGTCTCTTCTTGTGTTTTCGACTTTACCATCACGATGAGTCCGGGTGGACAGCTAGACAGGTCACATCTGATGTTAAGGACTCGTAAGTCTTAGCAGCGAGGCTAGAAGGAACTTATCTCTAACACTGTAGCTGCGAGGTAATAATCTTAAGGGCATAAACCAATGGTCCTCCAAATTAGTCTGTTATCAATTGATGACAGGGTCAAAGGCATAGGCGCGCAGTCCCCTGGGAAGAGTGTTCATATGAAGTCACAATCAGGTCGCAGACAGTTCAGTGGAGCACAGGGTCAAAGGCGTAGGCCCACAGTCCCCTGGGAAGAGTATCCGTATGAAGTCACAGTCAGGTCGGAGACAGTTCACTGGAGCACAGGGTCAAAGGCGTAGGCCCAAAGTCCCCTCGAAGGAGTCTCCGTAGGAAGTCACAGTCAGAGACCTGACAGTACGATCACTGCAAGAGTGAACATGGAGGGCCCGTTACTCTGGGGGGATAGATTCCGACTGGTATGAAGATTATAGACAAGTGTTATTTTATTCAGTGGTAGTGAATTCAGTTGCTTCAAAACGATAGAATCCCAAGTAATTAAGAGTATTTCTCTTGGGACTTGGGTTCTCTTGGAATAGTCGTTTCACAAGTGGGAAGCTTTCATACCAATCTGGAATTTAAGTGTAGATGGAGCAATGTCAGGATTAAAGTAAGGGCGTGAAACACACACAGGTAGGAGAAGACACAGTCTACGATATTCGTGTCGATTCGTCCTACCTGTCACAGCGCGGCACCAAGAAGCCAAACAGCAAAACAGCAGACAGAGCCCTTTTGCAGCAGGGCTTACGTTATATTCTTCACAGTTATGTGGAGGAAGATAGCATCACTTTTGAAAGTTCTGGGGGCCTAGGGGGCTAGGAATGACCAGGTGTGGGGGGAGGGAATGAGTTGGGCAGAGGAGCAGGTTGGTGGGAATTGCTGCACCTACGCTCAAGGTCATGATGTCATTTTTGTGTTGCTGAAAGATTTTTTTTTTTGTTTGAGCATGGGCTCAATTCTTGTGATGTGCTGTGTTGTGTTAAAAAGCTGACAATTGTTCAGCTGTATGGTACGTTAAACAGAAAATAAATTATATCAAACCCATCGATTAAACGTGTCAGGTGCAGAGTGGTAAATCCAGACAGACTTATAGCAGAACCAGTAAAGGAAGTAGATAAAGTGCATGATTGCACAAAGTACACTGAATACCATGATGAAATACCACATGTTAAGGAAATTGTCCTAGGACGGGGGATAATTCTCTTCATTGATGGACCATCATCAAAAGACCAGAGCACTTGCTTACGGCACAGAGGGATAGCAGTAGTGAAAGCAAAAAAGAATGAAAGCTTTGAGACGGTGACAAGTGAGAGATTGTGCATTTCACAAGCGACAGAATTGATAGCACTGTTTTTGGAGCTTGAAGTTCATGACGAAGAGGCAGTAAAGGTGCATTCTGACTCTGCCTACGTGACATCAACACTAGACATCGGAGTTTCATGGGCTGCTATTGGACAGGCTCATAGATGCACTCCAACTCCCATCAGCCATCACCATGGTGATGTGCGCAGAAGACAGGGGCAGAGTTTATTAAGACGATTATTTGACAACTATGAACAAATCTTTTAAATGTATGCCTCGACAGGTATGAGCATGACAGTGAGGTTCAACGACGACTGATGAAGCAAATGAACAGGTTGATCCAGATTTTCTACTCAAACCACTAGTTCTGTTTCCAGGAGATAAGGTCCTCTGTAGGAACTTTTCATGACAGTGGCATAAGCCCTGCTTAGAAGGACTGTTCATAGTGGAGGCGGTTACTCAGTCTGCAGTAAAAGTTCAAGGAAGATGTGCCTGGTTGCATCTCAGTGATGTCAAACTCTACAAAGGAGATACCCCCATGTCCGCCAACATTGAGCTGAAAGGTGAAGAAGGCATGAAGAAGACGTGAGAAGAATACAAACAAGGTCAGGAACGAGAGCCAATCAGCAGCAAGAAGAATAAACACGTGTTCAATGATGCTTCTCTAAAATAAATCATGACACTTCTACAGTAAGAGGAAAATAACAGATGTTCCCGATAGCAATTTTATTTTTCTTGGCTTTGTCCTTTTTTATGAACACTTATCCCTTTTTAGGAGCCTGGAACCTTTGCATCACCATATTACTATTCAATCTAATGACTTACATAGTGTTGGAAAGAAATGTTCTCTCAATATTGACAAGGGTCTTCTTGTGAACACTTGTTTTCTAAGGATACAAAAGAAATTCTTCTCCTGTTATAAAAATGCATATGTTGAATAATATGATATTTTCTCTTTCAGCGCCTAGAAGAGAATTTACTCACAGAGATTTGCAGAAAGTAGATACCGTAGAAATAATGATAATAGCAATGTGTTTTACGTGCTGTAGTCTTTATATAATTAATTCTATCGCAGTAAGAACAATTATAATTTATAATACCAGTCCCTCTGTCAACTGAAGTAATTAATTGTTCCTGTCAATCAGGCTGCTTCCCTGGGGTTCTCAAGCAAGCTATGGTTGTTCCTCTCTTGAAAAAACCTTCACTTGACTCTTCTGTTCTGGCTACTTTTTGACCTATTGCTCTAATCCCTTTCTTTATGAAGGTTCTGGAAGGTCTGGTTTCTCATCTTCTTTCGTCTTTTTTGGAAACCTTTGCCTAACTTGACTCATTTCAGTCTGCGTTTTGGCTGGGCCGTGGATCGGAGAGTGTCCTGGTGCCGTAGTTGATGATCTGGCCAGGCTGGTGGACTTGTGGGGAGTGGGTGCTCTGATATTATTAGATCTGTCAGCAGCTTTTGACACTGTCGATCACTCCATCCTGCTTTTCTTGCCTAGCCACGGCTGACCTCTCAGGCTCCGACTGATTTACATCCTTCCTAATTGACAGGAGTGAATTACTGATCTCCAAGCGGCCCTTCGGCTGACTAAGAGTCACCTACAGTTCTAGCGTTTGCTAAAGACCCTGCTTTACTAGCATTATGGTTTAGACTACAGTGGTTATCCTAGCACCAAGATGCCTTCAGGTGCATGTGCGTGGTTCAAGTTTAAATAAAATAACATAACCAGTAAACATGAGTATAAGCACTGTAACAATGATAAGTGTAAAGACACCAGACCAATTCTCTGTAGTAAACACACAGATGATAAGACTTAAAAAGAAGTGTGCTAGATGACTCAATGCACCTGATCAGGTATATTGATGATGTAGCCCATGTTACTAATAATATGTGGTGCAAGCACATGAGCAAAGTGGGGAGGGAGACATCTGATGAGAGTTGTTTTGTGTTTCCTCATCCCCTACTCCATGAGTTCCTCCATAATGTTCATAGCCACAGAAGTACCTGTCCGTGAGAATAGCACACAGCATCACATATCTTGCACTATGTATGACCTGAGGACAATTTCAGGGACAGACAGCCTACATAAAGTGGGTGACAAAAGCACATTCTCCATGAAAGGATGAGTTTATAAAACAAAAGAACACCACAATAAAAGCTAATACAAAACACACAGTAGTAAAATATCTGCCAGTGAATGTGAATTGGGGAGGGATTAAAATAAAAGATCATAAAATCTGCAGTGTAATGATACACAAGGAAAAGAAATACCCGGGTGTTGGAAAAGAGGACAGTTACAAATAAAAGGACACATACATATGGGGTAAGGATTAATAGGTGGCAAAACATTAGCACTTCTAGAGCAGTCTGAAGAAGTTGTGCAAAATGCTAATAAAGTATGCCTTGAGGAATGGCCCAAAAAAACCAAATTGTTTACCTGGTAGAAGATGAAAGAGGACGAGTACGCATAATACCTTTGAAAGATGCCACCCTTTGCTTTAGAAATAATGTCACAGTGCATGTTGGGCAAACCCAAAGTGTAGGCATATTCTCAACATACCAAACATGAAAATAGTAACAGCTGTAATAATGAAACACTAATGAGCTTGTGGTTCCAAAGCCTACATCTAATTTCTCCCAAATTGGGGAGGTCTGTTCTCCCTGGCAATAATAAGTGTAACAGCCTTGGTAGTACATCAGAGTGAAGTGCAGATTGGTGATTTTCCCAAAATGAATACGCACAGAAGACCTAAGAGGTCCCTTACACTTAAACGCACAAGAAGAAGTAACTATGAATTGGCAAAGATAGTAGACACATATGATAAAATACCAGGTGAGCATAAATTGTTCAGTAGAACATAGATGCTCTTTGCATTCCTCTTTACTCCCAGGAGGCAAACCAATACAAATGCAAAATGGCTGCAAATTACCTGATGGGAACTATTGCAGACTATAAATACTACTGTGAAAGGCTTCAACACCATAAGAGAAGAGCTGAGGGCAATAAGACGCATTACTCTACAGGACAGGTACCTTCTTGATCTGATAACATCCATGGAAGGGGTGTGTGTGCAGAAATTGACACTTCTTGCTGCACGTACTCTCCCACCCAGAATGAGGAGAATGCAACCCTCACAGAGGCCATTGCCTCTTTAACAGAAATGCACACAAGAATGGTGGACGAGGTAGTCGATATTGGTGATTATGACTGGTCTAATTACCTGTTCTCATGGATCCCCTTATGGTTGGCTATTGCATTCAAAATACTGATGGGCAGTTTAGTACTAGTACTATTTACCTTCTGTGTTATACAACTTGCAATAAGCAAATGCAAAAGAACTGCCAAAAGGCAGAAGGAATGAAACAAACTAATAAACTTGGATACTCACATACATGGGTATACCCAAACAAATTATCTCCCCCATGCCCGATCAATGGAAAGCCCCATCACCCCTCCAGGATCAAAATGTATTTGTCCTTAGTAGCCTCACAAACACACTGAGCACTGGCTATATTGTGATTCCAAAGAGGAATGCTGCTTTATGACCTGGAGTGTGGACAACCACGATAGACATACAGGATGCTTGAGGGGGGTGACTAGGATATGGATACCCAAGGAGCCCTATATGTGGGAGAGCAGAAGGAAGAGTGTTGCCAATTACTCGATCAGAGGGGGGAATGTTCAGAGGCAGATGAATATGACATCCATAGCTTCTCCCCCTCCCTCAGATCAATATTGCACAGGTGAAAAACGTTACTCACTAAGAAAACCATACTTACTTATCCCAGGAAGGTACAGCAGGAGATGGACACAATCTAAGCTGAAGATGGCATGAGTGTTAGGGAGAATTCTCCAAATGTGCTAATTTCCGTTACCTTTTGAGACCCCCAGCAACTTTGCTGGGTTTCTGGGATTACATTTTTTACCTGGAAAGAGTGTGAGCCTTTTTGTCCCACTCTTTCATGTATTTTGATGTGTGTTTTACTTTTGTGTTCTTTGGTTATAGAGTTTTAAAAACAACTACAGTGGCATCATCTTTTTGGTGTGTCACACAGCACCTTCAGTGCAGTGGCACAGGGGTGTCTCTCAGACTCCCCAAGGTTTAAACTGAGACTGACTACTGTCTCCCAGAGCATATAAAGTTAAATTGACTTTACTGGTCTCTTTACATTTACTGACCCAGCACACCCTATCTTTCTATGGAGTGCTGGAGGGGTTGCCTAGCTTCCCCTGAGTCAAAACACTCATGTAACAGTAAAATGTTACCTTTTCCTATTTTAAATGGCTGGTGGCAGTGGTTTAGATCAACTACTGTTATTTTTCGCGACCGCTAACAACGGTAACTAAAAATCAGGGGTAGCCATGTTTTTCAATATGGTGCCCCAGACCTATCTGTAAAAACAGACTCTGGTCATCTCTTTCCGCCATTTCTTTTAGGAAAAGTCCTTCTTGTGTTTGTCTCTGTGCACCAAACCAGGTTTGGTCCCTTTGTTCATGCCCTTTGGTGGGCTTCTGTACTGAAGAGTGTCTTGGGTGGACAGGATGTGAGGGAGGTGCCCAAAACTCCCTGTGCTTAGTCTCCTAGGAGACTGGAATGCACTCTGGTGTGATTGGCCGGCTGTCTGTCTGGCAAGGACAGCCACCCTGCTGTGTGAATGATAGCCAGGCTGGGATGAATGGGGGGAAACTGTTTAAAAACATGTCTCTGGGACTTGGAAAGCAGATTCGACCACTGGAACGAAAGAACCAAATAGGAGAGGAAGGAAGAGGACTGCTGCAACTCCTGGACACCTGGTGAAGCCCTGCTGCACGTCCGAATGCCCTGAAACTCCGACGACACAGAAGCCCTTCAAGGTTAACTTCTTCCCTTGAGTTTGGTGGGAACAACCAACTCGCAAGCTACCTGGACATCATCCTATTCTGGTCGAAATTTCTTCAGAGTGCTGTTGAAAACTGGATAGCCAGAGGGAAGAAAGCCAGGGATACTTTGAGGCACTCCCACCTTAAACCTACCTCTTGCTACATCTTTTGGACTCTTCCCTGGGCAGTGCAGGAACCTCCCGACGTCCTCCTTCTTGTCTCCACGACTGAAGCACAGGAACAGCGAGATCTGCTCGAACTGCCAGGAACAACTGCCTCAGCTACAGCTTTCTTCATTTAAAAGGTACTGTGCAAACGAGGTCCGGAAATCTTTTCGGCCATCGAGAAAGTGCGTGAAACTTTCCTCAACTACAAAGGCTTGTCCTTCCCTAAACATTTGTCAAACTTTTCGCCTAGTCAAATCCTTTAAAATCTGTGGCAAAGACTTAACTGTTACATACCAGAACTGTGCTATCCTATACAAAAGACTCTGAAGCCTTGACTTTGGCACAGGCCTATTGAGAAGAATTGATGGTTGCATTTAACTGAAACCCTTTGCCCTGCCTATGAATGTATTTGGGCTGTCTATTCTTATAACCTTGTCTTTTCCCTCCCTTCTTAAGTATCTGAAGTCCTGTTTTGCTCTCACTTCATTTTTGAACTAAACTTGTTCAATTACTTACCGGTTGGATTTTTGTGGTATATTAGTGTGTGATATTGAGCTGCTTGTGCTAATCTAATGTTTTATAAATGATTGAGTAAATAAATGTATATTCTTTTACTAAGAAACCTTGAGTAAGTGTTTACTTGAATGACTGTATTGGTGGGTTCTTTGTGTAACTAGTTCTACTGCTCACTTAACCTCTTGAGATAAGTCTGGCTGCTCAGCCATCGCTACAACTTTACTGTGTAGTACGGGCTTGTACCAAAGGTGAAATTGTGCTTACACTTGTAGTCCTAATTACCTGTAGTGTTCCCAAATTGTACTCAGGGGATTCTGCCTAACAACGAGTAACTAACCTAACTTTATGATAATACATGTGCATGCATTAGACACAGAGCAAATGAGCACTCAACATGAACAACGTGAGCACAATGTAACATATGCATTTACACAAGAAGAATATTAACATAGCAGCCATGAGACATGAGGAATACTTCGATAAGCAATGTATTAGCTGAATGCAACATAAACGACACACGGATATCGCTCATTAACATTGAAACACAACAGTAATAGGCAGCCATATTTTCATAAATGGAAGCCACAACATGCTTTTAGGTAAACAAAGGCCACACGGCTTTGTGAGAACCCAAAATGCATCAGATTATGATTCCCAAAACGCAAGCCATATATGCTCAGAATAATTAAAGTGTTATATGAGTACAATCAGCCTTTGTAAGCCAGGTGCAAGACAACTACAAGAATGAAGACTCCCTGAAGAATAACTCAGGAGTGTCCCCAGTGAAAAGAAAAAACATAACGGTCACACTAATATTAGCTAAACTCCCAATAAATGAAGGGTGAAATAATTCCAAACACACTACTATCACGCCTGACCTGTAATTGAAGAACACTGTCTATTAATTAGCAACACACACCAATGGAACACCTGCTTTACTCCTTACATGTTTCCCCAGACACGAGATGACACACAAGGCAAAATACAAAGAGATCATTCTGGTTCATGGCCGAGAAATTAGGGATGCTATCTTCTTTAATTGAAAGGAAAGCAGTCCTGGACCTCTCTCTCCCTACTCCTATCTGGCCCATGTCTTAATGACATGTCAGTTGTCAAAGGATGGTTAGTAAGAAGCCAACCAATAAAAAACCTCAATGTTAGGCCACCCATGAAGTAAGGTGTCAGCCAATTACATGCGCCCAAAATGAAGTCTTTTTACTGTTATCAATTTAGAGGTGTTACCAGGAGGGGCCAACCGACAAGTGTTACCTAATTCGAAATTCAAACCCTTTAGAATGTATATGTAGTCAGCACTATTAACCAGTATTAACCCACGCCCCATAGGATTTTGTGTTAAAAAAATATAAACTATAGTTTTTGATAAGCATGTTGAGAGCCCCAAGAATTCTATGCGTGTATGCTGTCCCTGCTTTATTTTGATTATAATAACGCTCTGTTTTGCTTGCACTTAACCTGTTTCCTTTATTGAGTCTATATTGAATTGACATGAGAACCTCTGTGTAATTAGGGACTTCCCAGGCCATCTGAAGAAATGCCTCCTAGTTATATGTGTTTAAGATTACAGAAAGAATAGGATTCCCACAAGGTACTCTTTATATATATCACTTAAGAGGGATCGTTTGCCTCCTTTGATCATCGAAACAAAGAAAAACATGTCTTAAACATGAGCACTAAAACAAACATGAAATTGAGTGCAGAAACATAAGGCAAAATGACGGAAAACCCACAAACCAACTGGTTTACCACATTAGTCAGTCTAATGTATTATGTAATCAAAAATGTAGAGTTACACAGCAAACTACTACACAAATCTACTTGAAATGCCCTGCTCTGTATCTCTTTTCTTTCAATGTTCATTTTCTTTCCCTTTAATTTCCTCCATATTCTTTACTGTTTGCTATATCCTTTTTTAAGCTTTCTGTGGTGATTCATCTGAGTTGACAAGATGTTTCCTTTCTAGTGTATCTGTGTTGGTAACTGAGTGGTACCGGCGCATATGAATAACAGATTCAGATAAGTGAAACACTGCTTTTTATATCCGTACATCTTCCTCCTCTCGTAACTTCCCTCGAATGGCCCAACCATCACCCACCCAAACCTTCTCTACCCGAATGTTCTAAACATGCTGCATGTAACACAGTGTACCATGTTATAACACATCCCCCTCCTTTACACAATGAATAATAGAAAATGTAAAAAAAAAAGTTGAAATGTTGCCTGACACTACTCCTTAATATTCACTTGAACATATGAGAACATAAGAGTAGTCATACATTATGTAGTCTTGGAATCTGATGGGTAAACTAGCTTTATTTGGAACACTAGAAGTGCTGGGTTAAGGCATACCCTCATAAGGCACAAAATCACTACAATGGGCCTCATTACGATTCTGGCCGTAACCCGCCGGTGCTACAAGCAGGTTGCCGCCAACCCCATCACACCATTACCGCAGCCTGATATCCCGGTGCCACTGGGATATCTCAAGTGGCGGCGCTAACGGTTACTCCTCATTTCCATGGAGTCCATGTTTGTAACAGTGCCGGTCCTTCCATGAGAGACATGCCGGTAAGGACCTGATTTGCCGGCAGGTCCGTGCCCCTACCGACTATCTCGTCGTACGGCAGTCCAGAATGGTTACTTGGACGTTGCTACTGGCACCCTTATTTCTGGACTGCTGTACTTGTAATGAGGCCCAATGTCCATTTTCACTTTCTGGTAATGAACTTGTCTCTACTCCAGGTACATTAGAGCAATTAGAAACAGATGTGCCAAAACATTGTGGGACCATTTCAGGAAAAGGTGCTACAATTATATGGCCATTCTCTCTGTCATTCAAACTTGATTTCACTTCACCACCCTTGATGTGTTCCATTTAGAACCATCATCAAACCTACGACACCAGATACATGGCCACAGAGTACTGAGAAACCCTATTCTTTACCTTATGTGGCAGCTTGATTTTGATCAGGTCACCCACAGAAAACGTGCGTGTCTTCATGCACCGTCAATCATTTGTATACATCATCTTTCTTTGTTTCTCTCTCATTCTTTCTTGCATGACCACATCATCCAACCTTTAAAACCTATGACCCTTATCGCTCAGCCACCCTGGGACTAACCTGAAGCATGGCAGTCACCGAGCAACAATTCAAAGGGAGAGTGTCCCATTAGAGAATGAGGTGTGTGTCTATAAGATACCAACACTCCACAATATACATTCTTACTCCCACTTGTTTTCCACTGGAATTTTGACATCGTCTTTTAGAACTCTGTTAATGTGTTTACATAACCTGTTTGTTTGGAGGATGAATAATGACCGGAGTATGTGAAATTTCCCTGCTAGACCAAAAACTGCACATCTCTCTTGATGTGAACTACACACTATTATTAGCCAAAGCACATGTGGGCAGATCTTCCAATTCAAACCAGGTCTCAAGTGCCTCTATCACTCTAACTGGGCATACATTTGAAATATGTTCACCAGGAGTAATAATCTAGGGCTACATATAGCGATGTTCCCTTCTAAGAATATGAATTGGATTAATGAAATCTGGGCCATTTTAGCCCTTAGCCATTCTGGTAATAGCACAGGAATTAATGGAGGTTTATTGGATTCCCATGTTTTGCCGCTTCCTGCATACACAACAATCCCAGACAACTCCCTCAACAGCATAAGCCATTCTGGGCCACCAGCAATCCTCCCACAATCTCCTCTTCATAGCATACCTTTATTACGATTTCTCGCAATCCCCCTGGGGGAACACATTTGACATTCTGTGACACATTATTATTCCTTATGTACAGATCATCCTTGACTTCCCAGTAGTCTTGCAGTTTACCTGTTAAAGTTCTTTCCACAGGCCAACCATCACACAAAATGCACACACTCTAGCACAATGTCATACTGGCATTACCTCTTCCATGTGTGTGCAATTATGGCTATTCCATCCCACCAAGGAATTTCCCATTAGCCGCTGTCCAGCTTTCCACCCAAGCAATATCACATGTGATTCAACGTAGGTCTTTTGTTTGCCAAAGGGTGCTGAGATAAAAAGCCAGCCTGCACATTACTCTTGCCAGGCACATAGTTGATTTCATACAAGTACGGCTGCAATTTTGATGCCCATCTCTCCAGCTGTCGTGAGTGACACTTTACGTTGCCCGTATTTTTGCAACATTAACTAAGGGCTTATGACCTGTATTTAAAACAAACCTCTTGCCCCATAAAAATACATGAAAACGTGACACTGCCCACCAACAGGATTAGGACCTCGAGTTTGATCACAGAATGCAACTGTTCCGGCTTGCTAAGTGTTTGAGAGGCAAAAGCTACCACACTCATACACCCATTGTTCTTCTGCGGTAGCACAACACCTATTCCATAGGCAGTCACATTCACACTGATTATACATTTATTTTGAACATCACTATCTCCTTCTTCAAAACAACTATTGACTTGCTTGGTTCACACAAGCAGATTCTGGGCCTCATTACGAGTGAGGCGGTAGAGGGGTTAACAGCGCCGGTAAAGCTGCCGGCCCCGTTAATCCCCTACCGCCTCATTACGAGTTCCCCTTGCGGGACACGCTCTGGACGCCTGGTTTTACCAGACGTCCTTAACGGGTCCCGCGAGCGGCCCAGCATGCTAACAATGGGCCCGTCATTAACGGGCCCATTGTTAGCATGCTCCCCATTCCCATTGAGCCCTATGGGGGCTCAAATGGGAATGGGGATGGTCTGGTTCCGGGTTCCCTGAATGGGGAAATACTGGGCCCTCCTAGGTCAGAATGGCCTGGTATTTCCCCATTGAGGGAACCTGGACATGGACCCGAGTTTGGGGTAGCTATGCCCTTATTAAGGGCATGGTTACCTCCAAACTCGTATTGAGGCCCTCTCTCGTCGTAACAAAAATGTAAGACTTTCAGTTTTTTTCAGTAAGTTAGCAATGAACTTGGAATAACATTCCACCAAACCTAGGAAATAAATCAATTGGTCTTGGTCTCTAGGGCAAGGTGCCTGTACAACTGCATCCATACGTTTCTATTTTTGACTTAAAACCATCTGCAATCAGCGGATATTCCACTTCCACCAGGCAAAGAAACATTTCTCCATGCATAAAGTAAGCACCACTCTTCTTACAACACCCAAAATGTTCTCCATCAATTTACAATGATCACTTACATTTTCAGCATGGACCAAGATGTCATCCTGATATGCAATGACTCCTTGCATTCCCTTAAAGAACATACTCATAGGTTTTTGGAATACTGAGGAGGGACTGGCCAGCCCAAACAGCATCCTCTTAAACCAAAACACCCTCCACCCCCAGAAGTGAGAAATGCCATTATGTTACTTGATTCAAAATCTAAAGGGATTTGATAGTAATGTCCAATGTCGAGTAATATCTTGCACCTGCAATCAAGGACAACATTTCATGCATATTAGGTAAAGGGTGACAAAACACTACTATGCATTCATTCAAAGTCCTCAAATCTGCACATAACCTTAATTCTCCATTCACCTTCCTAGACAGCACAATGGGGGATTCCCACTCTGAGCAATACATTGGTTCCATGACCTCACAAACAACTTTGAGATTTTAATTCAATTCTTGGCAGTAGTTGAATGGTTGCTTTCATAGCTTGTGAGCCACAGGCATTGCATTCTTCTTCCGCTGAAAAACATAATCTAAACTACTGATTACTCTATCCATAGAAGAATGTTCCACCATAAAACCTGTATCGCCTTCACCAGGATGGAATTTCATCTGTAATGCTCACTGCAGTGGCCAATGTATTGCTGACACTCCTTTCTCAGTGCAGTACACTTTAGTCTTGGTCACCCTCCACCTTTATGATCAAGTTGCTGCAATTGAACTCTGCATCTGTATCTTACCTCCCTCAAAACCACTGGGTGTAAAGTCAGGTTTGCTTAATTGCTCATTTGGACATACACTCTCAAAAACTGTTCTTGGGAAAATAGTGGTTTTCTATCCCAAATCATCTATCACTTTTACAGCATGTTTCTCAAATTCAACTTCACACCATGGTTTGGGGCACTTATCTGCTTCCAAACCTTCACTCGCACCACATCCTATTCTGCCTGACCTTCCTCTGAAGTATTATTTGTCACTGCAATTATACTATTGCCTTCCCTTCTCCTGCATGTCTTTGCAAAGTGTCTTTGCTGCGTACACAAGGCACATGCTCTGTTTATCACAGGACAACTCTTGTTCCATATCAATGATCTTCATGCTGCAGTTCACATCGGCTTGGTCACTCTTTCTAATTATCTGGATGGCTGATGTGCTCTTCACACTGCACACAGGCAGCTCTGACTCCACCAGTAGTTTCTTCAAGTTTAATTCTCTATGCTTCAAGTAATTTCAATAGTGCCCACCAAATCCATGTTCTTTCCTGTCCATAGTTGCTCCTTAATCTTTTTATTGTGTGCTTTGATCAATACATGATCTCTTAGTACTTGATCTGCAGCAATCCATTCAAATGCACACATTGTTGCTGCTGGGCATCTCAGGTCTGTGATGTAGTCATCAACACTCTTTTGTTACTCTACTTTCTCGGATGAAATTTGAACCGCTCCAATTCCATGCTATTTTTCTCCTTAAAGCATGCTCCTAGATGCGCCACACTGACAGCATATGCATCTGTTTGTGCTTCATCAGTGCCTTGGGGTAGGTGTTTCACCAGGCACACGCCCTCTGGGCCCCGGCTCTTTAACATGGCTAGTTTCTTGGTTAACCAGAATGTGTCCCCATCTTGTGCCTCCATGAACGCCTTGAACAACCCCCTCCAGAAATTCCACGCCATGGTGGGTGCCCCAGGACATAGCATAGCAGAAGAGGTTGACATAAAGCTTGTGACACTGCATTTATACTTCCATTGCTTTGTTTTTTCCATTCCTTCAGACATTTATTTCACATCATTCTATTTCAACAACTCTGACCCCAGTGCTATTTCACTTTATACTTCACCTGAACTGTCACGTACCTGAACAACTTTTTCTAACTTGCTAACAGTGTATCTTTAATGTGTTTTTGCGTGATGTGCTTATTTGCCAAATTTCGCAGGTTAATCTTGTATTTTTCCATTCCACCACTAGGGGCACTCTTTCCACCTTTACTTGGCACCAACTTCCTTTTGGCCTGAGTCTGAGTCACCACCGCCCACTCAATAAGCAGTAACAGTTAATGCTTGCCTTCGGGCAGTTTTAACTGGAGCACGTCAGCCTCTTGCACTCAGCGACTCCACAGCAGAGTGCACGTTCTCCTACCTCCTCCCCCATGTACACCCGTTACCTTAATGACAGTGTTACAGTCCACGGGATGGGAGTTCCTCACTGCTACTGGGAATTTCCAGCAGGTCGGATGTGATGCCGCAGATGGATCCCTTCCTCGCTGCCACATTTTCTCTGCTTTATCGGCACATACAAATAACAGATTCAGGTAAGTGAAACACTGTTTTTTAATCGGTCATATATCCGTACATCTTCCTCCTCTTATAACTTCCCTTGAATGTCCCTATCACCCATCCAAACCTTCCCTATACCAACGTTCTAAAAATGCTGCGTGCAGCACAGTGCATCACGATACAACCAAGATTATTTATTTATTTATTAAATGAAAATTATAAGGAAAAACAATGCATTTTCTGCACAAAAATGCTCAAAGAACTTAAAAAAGGGTGGATGATGAGGATATAAGACCACATGATGCAGTGGAGGTAGGAACATGAACTAGAGACAAGGACAGTTGAGCATGATATAGGAATGGAATATTGTAGGAAGTGCAAAGTCTTAGGATGAAGGGGTGAAGGATAAGTTCTAGGGGGGTGGCATAGAGAGGTAGGGGGAGATGAGAACAGGGAGATGTGGTGGTGTAGAATGCTATGCAAGTGGTTCTTCTGAAGGGAGGAGAGCTAAGAGGTTAGATTTTTTTTTTTAAAACTTTGTTTATTAGACTTGACAACTCACATAGACCAACAGGTCAGCAAATGCATAACGTAACATTACTTAGCGAATCACAGATACAACAGTTTCATTGTGCAGTACAGTATTCATAGCGACACAGAACTGAACAGACCTATAGTAAAGAGAGCATTATGCTTCGTGTAGGGGAGAAGAATATCACACCTAGGTTTAATGAGGGGAGTTGGTCGGGGATGAGGCCTCCGAATCTGAAGAGCGGGCTGACAGGTAGTCACGGAATCTGCACCATATATCCCTTGGCCTTGAGTGGGGGTGTTGTGTAACCCCCCATGCCTCCTCAGTGTCGTGTGCCCAGGTAACTGCCCGGAGCCATTGTGCGTGCGTAGGTGCATAGGGGCGAAGCCAGCAAAGAAGTATACCTCTGACTGCGAGCAACATACATAGGCCTGCAAATTTCTTAGAATCGCGCTGCAGTTTTGGAAACTCATGAAAGAGGCATCGCATTGGGGAAGGGTCTATGGTGCAGTCTAGTATGTCTGATATAGTGGAGCATATGTGCCGCCAATACTGTGTCAGGTGTGAACATTCCCAAAGCATATGAATATAATTAGCCTGGTCTGCGCCACATCTGGGGCAATTAGGCGAGGTTTCATGGAACATGCGATGCAGTTTAGTTGGAGTGTGATGATACCTGTGTAGTACCTTGAATTGTAGCAGTTTGAACCTGGAGTTGAACGAGACCTCGTGGGTTCGAGCGCACATACGGGCCCAACGTTCGTCCGAAATCTGTACCCCCAGATCTTTCTCCCATTTAGCTCTCAGCATAGAAAAGGAGGGAGTGGCCCTGGTCTGCAATAGATCATATAGTCTAGATATTTTCCCCCTAAAGGAATCGGAGTCGCAGAGTTCAGCTATTATAGGGTCATCTGGCGGGACTACAGGGAATTCGGGAAATTTGGTCTTTAGATTTTTCCGCAGTGAGGAGAATTGTAGCCAAACTGATGGTTTACGCTTAAGCCCAGGGGGGAGGTCCGACCAATCCAAGAAACTGCCACGTTCAAAGATATCCCGGATACTTAAGAAGCCCGCCCCTGTCCATCGGGCTACAATGGATTGGGGAATGTAGGGTACTCCCGGGAGGAAATTCCAGAGTGGGAGGTCACCATGAAAAGGATTAGGGGTCGCAACCATTGTCCATATTTTGCTAAGGGCAAGCGACGTGCTACTCACTGGATCAGGGGAATCTGGGTCCGGCGGGGTTGGTTCAAGGATGAGGGACCCAATAGCACGTTCGCTGACCCTTAGTTTTTCAAGTCGGACATGAGGAGGGGGGTTCGTTGTATTAAACCAGTATGATGAAAACTGGGATTGCGCCACTATCCAATATCTGAGAAAATCAGGGGCACTGAATCCTCCCAGCTCCTTGGGAGCGGTGAGAGTGTTCAGTTTAAGCCGGACTGCTCCGGAGTGCCAGAGGAATTTGTTGGTAACGCTACGTAGTGTCTTAAAGAATCCATCACCCGGCCAGAGTGGGATGTTTGCAAAACGGTATAGGAGTTGGGGCAGTACGACCATCTTTAGTATTCCTATTCTGCCAGCTAGGGAAATGGGGAGTCTGGTCCAGCTTGCGGTTTTGGTGGTCAGTATGGCTAGATAATTTTGGTAGTTATCGTAGCGTAGTTTCTCAACTTGCCGGGAGACTGATATTCCTAGGTAGGTGAAGGTGGACTGGGACCAAGTAAAGCCCAACAGGTCAGCGGGTGGTGGTGTATTGTCAGTAAGTGGAAATAAGGTCGATTTTGAGCAGTTAACCTTAAGGCCGGATATATGCCCAAAGCGGGTCACGTCATTTAGGATTGGAGTGAGGTTTATTTCTGGGGAACGAATGTAAAGTAAGGCATCGTCAGCGTATAACGAGACGATGTCAGCTTGTCCTGCTGAACGTAGGCCCCTATGGGAGTGCGATTGGCGCATCATGTCAGCGAAGGGTTCAATTGCTATTGCAAAGATTAATGGGGAGAAGGGGCACCCCTGTCGCGTACCTCTGGCTATTTGAAATAGGGTGGAACATCTGTCTTCGGTGCGGACTCTTGCCACTGGATTGGTATAGAGTAGTTTGACCCAGAATCGGAAGTTGGGGCCGAACTTACATTTTTCCATGACTCGCCATAGATACTCCCAAGACACCGAATCAAAAGCTTTCTGCATGTCTAGAGTGGCCGCCACAGCTTGTGTTTTTGGATTGATCCTACTAACCACATTAAAAAATCGCCTAAGGTTTAGGGCTGTGGATCTACCGGGGACAAATCCCGACTGATCGGGGTGTATGATATCGGGCATGAATGGGGCAAGGCGGTTAGCCATCAGTTTAGCAATAATTTTTATATCACAATTTATCAGTGATAGGGGACGGTATGAACCACACTGGGTGGGGGGTTTACCAGGCTTAAGAAGGACCGTTATCATGGCCTCGCGGAGCGAGGGGGGAAGTGTACCCATTTCACAAGCCTCCTCCCAGAGAGCGAGTAATTGTGGGACCAGAATAGATTTATAACGCTTATAAAAGTCGATAGGCAGGCCATCCGGACCGGGGGCCTTTCCTGCAGCAAGTGCTTCGATGGCCTCAGACAGCTCCTCAGTGGTGAAGGGCCTGTCTAGGGATATAGCAGCGTCTATGGAAAGGGTAGTGAGTGGGAGTCCTTCCAAATAGGAGTCAATTTCCGAGTCTTGGGGCCCATCAACTTTCGAGTATAGGGACGAGTAGAATGTGAGAAACTCCGTGTTGATGTCCTGCGGGGACGTAGCTAACGTACCATCCGGTCTCTCTATCGCTGGGATGTTGGGGGCACCGAACTCATGACGAAGCAGCCTGGCCAGCACACGGCCTGGCCGCTCACCCTCCCCATAACGTCTAACTGCCCGAGGGTCATCGAGGAATTTAACTTCTCTGTCAGCAAGATTACGAAATCTGGCCAATTCACGACTTAGAGATGCGAGTGTGTCAGGGGAGTGATCGTCAGAGTATTGGGATTCAAGGCCAGCGAGAGTCGACTCGCTGTTCGCGATATCCTCCCGGATGTTTTTTAAGATGCCTCCTCCTTTAGATATGGCGATGCCCCTAATATAGGCTTTAAATGCTTCCCAGAGGGTGGCTCTAGAGGGTACTGAATCTGTGTTGAACTCAAAGAACTCTTCAATGGATACCTCGAGCTCTGAGGCAAAGGTGTGGTCTAGAAGGGAATGGGGTCTCATTTTCCATTGCCTTGATTTTTCAAAATCTTGCCCCCAATTCAGGGAGAGGATTACTGGGGAATGATCGGATAGAGTTCTAGGAAGGATCGACTGCCTGGACAGGGACCTAACTAGTATGTCAGATAACAACCATCTGTCTATTCTAGAATGCGAGTCGTGGACAGAGGAATAAAAGGTATAACTGCGGGAGTGGGGGTTCATTAAACGCCAGGCGTCGACCACCGCCAATCGGGGGAGAGTTGTAAGGATCGTGTAAGCTGCCCTTGAGAGCTGACGGGGTCTGGAGCCTGATCTATCTAGGGAGACGTCTAGAATAGTGTTAAAGTCACCGCCCCATATTATTGGGATCTGAGGGTAACTCTCAAGGATCGAGGCTAGATGAAGATAGAATTCCGGGTCGTCAACATTGGGCCCATATATATTCAGGATAGCTACCTCTCGATTTTGCAATTTACCTACAATAAGTACGTATCTGCCACAAGGGTCTACAAGTGAATGAAAGCAGCTGAATTTAATGCTTCTATGAATTAAGATGAGGGTACCTCTGCTTTGAGTGGAATAGACAGTGTAGTACCTTTGGGGTCCCCACTGTTTGGCGAACCTCTCGCACTGTTCAGAGCATGCATGGGTTTCTTGTAAGCACAGGATTTGTGTACCATGGCGTTCAGCGTGAAGTTGTATCTGCCGCATCTTTTTATGGTTACCCAGACCCCTGACATTCCAACTCATAAATGTTAAGTTTCTATCCTCCATTAGTATAGAGGGGTTGTGTGGGTTTTTGGATATAGATTTGTGATGGACCAGTCCATGTCCGGATAGGTCCGCGTCTCATGCCATCTGTGATTCTGTGTTGCAATAGCGTGTCCTGTGTGGTCTCACTAGTGATTGCCAAAACTTTTTTAACATAACTGTCCCTTCCACCCTTTCCCACCCACATCCCTCCCCCAACTTGAGGAATGATACCCAAAGCCATCCATGATAACAACAAACTTCTCGGCATCAGCGCCTGGGGGCCTGTTGGCTAACCGAGCAATGGCGCAACGGACTGAAGAGGGTAAGGATAAAACAAATACAGCCGGAGTCTTTGGTGTATTCAGTTCGCGGTGTACATGTACATTTTGACGGTCCAGACATGAGGGGGCTGTCATTCCATGACGATGCCTTATCATAGATTCAGGCATTACCTCCCGTAGTCACAACCTTACCGGCCCCTGCCAATGGTCAGGAAGCCCAAGTGTATTTTGAGATCTGAAAACACTCATATAGTATTAATACCCCTACCTAGGGGTCAAAGACAACAGGATCAATATAATAAGAAAAACAAGCCAAACATACGATAACTTTTTGAATTGCTACAACCAGCGTGAACAATGCTGAGTTCTGGCCAACTCAACCAAGGCCATCATCTTAGGTCGCATTATGGATCAGAATGACGGTGACTGGTGATCAGCCATGATAGTGCTCATCCAGGAATTTCGAAGCTTCTACAGGGATCGTGAAAAAAAAGGTTTTGTTGGAGTGTTCTATCCGCAGTTTGGCAGGGAACAGCATGGAGTACTTGACTCCCAGGTCTCGGAGTCTCTTCTTCACAGCCGCAAACGTTTGGCGTTCACGCTGCACTGCCACCGAGTAGTCTGGGTATATGTGGATTCTGGCCGCTCCAAGCATAAGTTCACCCTTGCTTCTGGCAGCTCGAAGGAGTGCATCCCGGTCACGAAAATTTAAAATCCTGGCTATGATGGGCCGAGGGGGTGCACCTGGACGGGGTTTCGCGGTTAAGGATCGGTGTGCTCTCTCGATCGCAAACTGTGGGGAGAGCTTGGGGGAATCCAGGAGTGTCATAAGGATCCTTTCGATGTAGTCTTCCATGGGTTCTGTAATGTTGTCCTCTGGTATTCCGACAATGCGTAGGTTATTTCGCCTCGATCGGGATTCGAAGTCATCATTCTTCTTCTCTATCACCGATACTCGGTTGGTGAGCGTAGAGACCGCAGCGCGTAAGGAGCCCAGGTCATCCTCTGCAGCCCCCAGTCTAGTCTCGACCTCCGCGACTCGCCCGTCTGTTTTCTCGATGTGGGCTTTAATGGAGGAGATGGTCCCGTTCATGTCCAGTTTAGTGTGAAGTGTAGTAAAGCCATCACGTATATATTCAAGCATTTTCTGCGAATCGTCGGAAGTTGATGGGGCAGGGACGGGCGGAAGCTCCTCAGGGTCATCTGGGGGAGGTTTGGACGGTGGTTTAGCAAACATGTTCAGCGAGCTTTGTTTCTTCGCAGCGCCGGCTCCTTTTGTCATACTGGAGGCTGGGTTAGGGGACCGGGGTCTTAGGGCGAAGCAGATATATGACCAGATGGGTATCCGGGTAGTGGGGGGTCGGCCCCCGAGTCAGTGGGCTGGTGTTGATGCCCGTAGAAATGCAAAAGTCGGTGCCGCAGTCTCAAAAGTTAAAAACCGGGTTCTTTTTCACCTCTGGTGCCCGTGTTTAGTATATAGCAGGTATGAAATCCAAAGCTATCTGGGCTTACAGGGCGGATTCAAGGGGCGAGGCGCGGGATACAATTTGGATTAAGGGTTGCCTTAGCTAATTCCCAGCAGGTTTTGTTTTAGTGAAGGAGAGATGGAGGGCTCCTCTGCCGACGCGGCCAGCCGGCGGGGGGGGGGGCGCCCCCCGAAACAACGGAGGCACCCCACGGCCTCTCCAGCCCGAAGGCGCCCACTCCGACGTGCCGGGAGGAGTCCGGCGTATCGTAGGGTCTATTAGGGTCGAAGCTGGGCGGTGTCCACCGGAGGCAACCACCCCGTAGCAGCCCCGACAGGCCCCCGTCGACCAGTGGGGGAAGAATAGCCAGGGAACATCAGAAGGGGTCAATCCGGGGGGGGGTGTGCCCATCAACCCCCGACCAGCCAGGCTCCTCACCTCGCCAGGAAGGTGGCCGCAGCAGCTCCAGCGGCGCCGATGAACGAACTTCAGAGCGGAGGCGCCCGCGAGTCCAGGGCCCCCGCCGCCCGCACTCCGCAGCGCAGGGCGATCCTCGAGCCGTTAGTCAGCTCGGCGGCCGCAGGGCGCCCCGACCCTCACCGGAGCTCCGCCGCCCCTCCCCCACAGAGGCCGCACACGCCGGGGTGCTGGGTAGAAACTGGAGCCGGCGCTCTACGAGGTCTCGTCCGGGACGGGGCAGGTGCTCCCGTCGCTGCGCCTCCGACAGCGATAACTCGGCCCGCAGAAGTCCCACGAGCTCAGGAGCCGAGGCGGCCGCGGGGGGCAGGTTTACGTCGCGGCTGTGGCAATATGTAGCGGCACAGCTGTATTTTTGGTGTCGAGTTTGCAAATACGTGCCCTCGTTGTCCGGAGCTCCTCACTCAGGCGGCCATCTTGTTTCGGCGCAACAGCGCCCCCCCTAAGAGGTTAGATTTAAATAGAGACAGAGTGGGAGTAGTGCGGAGAGTGAGAGGAACAGCATTCCAGACTAAGGGAGCGAGGTGAGAAAGAGAGCAGAAATGAGAGGAGGAACACAGGGCACAAGAGGTAGCAAGGGATATCCAGTCAATATATCTAAAACATTAGAGTGGTACATTTCAGAGTGGACCATAATACTGAAAAACACAGCAAATATTAATTAAATAAATAAAGGGTAGTGGGGAAATGAGGTTAAATGGGTCCGGATGGTGTTAGGGTGGCGTTATAAGGATAAAAAACCAGGGAGTTTGGGGGGTATGAAAAGCGAATAAAACGAAAACCAAAATAAAAATCAGTGTTTTTCGGTATTCTTTCAGCAATGACATTTACCACTCTGTTTGTGGTCGGTAAAATCACATATAACTGTAGCAAGCATGTAAGGCAAGAATGATCGTAGGGAGCGAGGAGGAGAGTAGGGAGTAAGATGGGCCGATAGGTAGGGTGGGACAAGTCAGTCTAAGGTTTTGAAGATGATAAGAATGAATGTATTCTTTGCCTTCTGTTTCATAGATAATCAGCCTACCAGACAACAGGATAAGGAGGTGGAGGTGAAGCGTGTACGGACAGCAAAGTTGACGACTCTGTCGAGAGGTGAAAAAGCATAGTTGAGAAAGTAATAGAGTAGACAGGCACAGTAGTGAGTTTGAGAGAGCCTTTGACACCCTTATTAAGGTAACAGGTGTACAGGTAGGAGGAGGTAAGGGAATGTGCACTCTGCTGTGTAGTCAGTGAATGTATGAGGGTAGCACTCCAGTTGAAAACTGCCTTAAGGCAAGGGGCGCTCAATCGGTGCATCAGTTATTGCGTAATGAGTACTAAAGAGGAGATTAGGTGTTGAGCAATGTTGAAGGGAAGAAGATGTCTTGTTTTTCTTATGTTGAGGAGATTAAGTCTGGCCACAGTGGCAGATTGCGAGATGAACTTGTGCGATGGGTCGAAGACCACATCGAGGCTGCTATGGTGAAGCAGATTATGGAAGGTAGTCAGGATAGAAAAATAGAAAAGAGGGAGAGGAAGAGATAGCCTGTTTGTATAGGAAGTAGAGAACTTCTGTCTTAGTGGAGGTGAGCATCAGGGAGTGAGAGGGCATCAATTTTTGATGGTGGAGAGACAGACATTTTTGACTTTAGCTCATCAGATGAGGGAATGGAGAAACATATCTGAGTGCTATCAGCAAAGAACTGATAGGCAAAGCCACGGGAGATCAGGGTGCTAACAGCAGAGGTATAGAGAGTGAAGAGAAGTGGACAAAGGACTGACCTTGGAGGAACATCAACAATAAGGGGGTGAGTGGGGAGGTAAGGCTCTTTCAGTACATCGGGAAGTGTCTGGTGTGAGATTGAAAGCAAACCAAGCAAGGGCTTGTCCCTGATACCTAGGAGAGATAGTGTGGAGAGAAGGTCAGAATGGTTGACAGTATCTAAGACAGCAGAGAGGCTGAGAAGAATGGGAATAGATGAGGGGTAAGCATGATGAGTGGAAGAGATGCAGTTGCTGAGATTGAGGAGAATTGACTTAATAGATTGCAGAGGTCAGAAGTCAGAGTGAAGAGGTTGTGTGTCAAGGAACTCAGTGAGTGGGCTGAAAATTACACGCTCAAGGATTTTGGAATAGTAAGGTAGAAGAGAGACAGGATGAAAGTTGGCAGGCAGTTAGAATCTAGGCCAGGTTTCATAAGCAATGGGATGGCAGTAGCTGACTTGTAGGATGATGGAACAGTGGCACTGTCAAGAGAGGAGTTGAAGAGGGAAGTAAGATATGGAGCAACTCTTGAAGCTATGAGATTCACTATGTGTGCAGAGAGAGGGTTGATGGGGGCACATGAAGGGTTAGCCCTGAGCAGAAGGTCAAGAATTCCTATAAGGATTAGTGGAGACAAAGGAAGACATTGTCACAGGAGAGTTGGAGGAGAGAAGGTAATTTGCAAGGGTATTTTTGAATGTTGGAAATATTTGAAGCAAAGTACAGGGCTAGCTCATTAACAGAAAGAGTAGAGGGTATAACAGAGGAGAGATAATTGAGTTCAGACATTTTTGGAGGTGCCCAGGTTGAGTGGATTGAGATAAAATGAGATAGAAAGAGATAGAAGTCACGTGTGGTAAAGTTGAGAGCAGCAGAGGAGTCATTTTGGTCAATCTGAGGAGTGTCTAGATTTTTGCCAAGTGCAAAGGATTTTCTTCATTGTTGTTTTCAGGGTGCGGATGGTAAGTTTAATCCAAGGCTGTGGAGAGGTGGGCCTCAGGAGTGAATGTAGTAAGAGGGGAAATGAGAGGAGAAGGGAACATTAAGAGCAGCGTTTAAGTTAGTGGAGGCTTTATCAGTGGATGGAACAGTGCATTTTGGACACAGCAAAGCAATATCTCAAAGGCAAAGAGGCTGAAGGAAAAGCTGGAGGCTGGAGGTTACCCCTTAGATGTTTGCCCTTTGCAAAGTGTGCTGAATTTCCCCAAAGCTAACAGTCAAATACTGAAAGTGGTGAGGAGCATCCAATGGTGGGAAGGGGAGGCGGGACCACCAGCCTGCAGGTACAGAGCAGGGCAGGTTGAGAGATGGACTCCTCATCCGGCCGCCCTGTTTAACGCTTGATGGCGGTGCAGGTGGCTGAGCGGAGTGCCACACTCAGATTAGAAACAGGAGCCAGTGTGGGAGCCAGGCCGCCTCTCCAGCCACCTCTACAAGCAGCCTCAGGCAGATGGAATGAATGCCTCTGGTGCTCTTGTGATGAGTTATGTGTTGCTCTCAACCGGTTAAAGTCCCCTTTGGAGGTGGAAAGACCTTTCAAAGATGGCGGTTTTGGGGTCAGAGGTCAAATGAGCAGTCCGTAGATCGATCCTGAATGCTTCTTTTAGGTCCCCGAACATCTGCAGGAAGCCTCAGGCAGATGGAATTAATACCTCTGGTGCAGTTGTTTCCCACTGTACCGACATCCGACACCATCCTTCACAACTGTCCACCCTGGCGTTTCTTGTCATTTTAGTGTTTAAAGTGCAGACATAGCTCAAGAGCAGCGGAGTGCTGTACAGAGTGAGGGTAGCCAGCATTTGGTATTTCATTCCTCCCCAGAGCAATTGGTCGTCATGGCAATATGCATTCTCTAGAATGGGGTTTATGTGTGAGGATTCTGGAGGCCACTGTTAGGAGTTGGAGTGAGAATTGTAGCCCATCAGGAGGTGAGCTGTGCTCATGCCCTGAGGAAGTTGTTTAAGGTATCTGAATTACCTGTATTGGTCTCCTGATGTCGTAGCTGCTGTAACAACACATTCTCATTCTTTTTCTTCTCTCTAAATGAGGATCATCCTGGTCTCATGCACTTGTTGCTTTGCTAAACAAAAAAAGCATGAGACAGAATGCCACTACACCTTTATAGCTTTATAGAAGAAGACACCCAAATTCATACTACTGAATCACATCCAACATTCCCAAGGTTTATCTATTAGGGTCCAACTCTCATTTAGAGCGAGCACTAGGAATTCAAGGTGATCACTGCACAGGTCTAAATCACAGAAGGAAACACAGGCTCTGCTAAAATGATAATGTTTTGAACAGTCTTTTTTTTATTGAAATGCCTTAGGGATGTGCTAAAGGTTGGGCAAATGTGTTTGATGTAATCTCACTGGTGGTAATTGCAAACCCCATTGATGGTAATCCAGAAAATCATTTACATCTATATTAAACAAATACCACTGGCAGTATTTCAGAAAATCCATTTGGAGTATATTTTGAATGCTCTTCTCTCCTCCCACCCTTATTTTGAGGATGGACATGAATTGTGTACAGCAGTAGTAAATAATATTGTAAACACATTGAATTGATAAAAAGGAATCACTTTTTTCCACAAAGTAAATTACTTTGCGATAATGTACTTCATGGAAATTAGTTCAACAGTTTACATCAAAATGTATTTATTTGTGGTTTAAAGGGTAAAAGGGGGGGTGGGCAGGGGTTGGGGTACAGGTTTTAGTGAACCGGGAAGAGGGCTGTGACGAACCCCCATAAACAAATTACATTTTTATGTAAACTGTCGAAATAATTGCCACTAAGTAAATTAGCACAAAGTCATTTCTTCGTGGAAATGACATGGAACCGATAATAATAGACGTCCTGATCATCTTGAAAGTGGATAAATGGAGATATCAGTGCTGGCTGTGGAAGCTCATGTATAGCAACCAAATATAGGCAGTGCTTATGAAAGATCTCAGAAACTATTAGAGGGAGCATGCTAAACTCCTTTGGGTAACATCAAAAAGAAACTGAAGAGAAGGTAGACCCCTGCACTGATCCAATGACTTCCGCTATTACTTCAACCTGAAAACAGAACCCCTAATACAGCAGATGGAGGTGAACTGCTTTAATAGACTAGAACTCTACATCGAAGAGCTGAGCTAGTGGAGCAGCAAGCACTTTGAGTTCTTGACAAGGGCATGCACCAAATGAAGCAGAAGAGGATAGCTGCAAAGATACAATAAGAAAAAAAAGATTGTTTTCTCCATATGTCTTCCCCTTTTCTGTGCGCAATTAACCTTTTCTCTAGTTTTCTTTACTTGATCCTAAATTCTCCCACTCTGCTCAGCTCCCAATTTTGCCACTTTTCACATCATTGTAATATCTAGTTTGATGTGAAAAGCTCCCACATCAAACCAATAAAAGACACCAGCATCTCCCAGTGACCCATGCCCACCGGGAATCTACAAAAAAGTTCTCAACTACAAAACGGCAGCCTTAAACTTCCAACTGCTAATAAATCTATCCCTAATCACTCGAATAGTAGAAACATTATTCAAAAAAGCATACATCAATCCCCTCCTAAAAGATGTGACGGGAAATACAGACGACCCTGCTAACTACTGACCTATATCAAATCTGCCATACCCAGCAAACATTCTAGAGAACCACATCCACAAAGAACTACTCAATCATGTAGAAAGCAACAGAATACTTGAACAATCGCAAGTCAGCCTCAGACCCATGAGATGAACTAAATCAGCACTCCTCTCCATATGGGATGACCTAAAAATAAACACGGACAACAGCACCCAACCGGCGCTCATACTACTGGGCATAACAGCCGCCTTTGACACAATTGGACTCACAATGCTAACAAAAAGACTGAAGGAATGCAGCATTAAAAGCTCTAAACTACAATTGCTGAAATCTTTCCTCACCAACTGAACCGAATGAACACATTTACTGTAATTTACATCAAACACTAAAAATATCACCTGCACTGTACCACAAGCATGATACCTCCCCCATCTTCTCTTCAACATCTACATGCCCCCCCCAATGGAACACAATCATTCAAACCCATGGACTGACAGCCTACAACTATGCAGATGACACCCATCTCATCTTCAAGATAACTTCAGACCAAGACCCTGACAACACCCTCAACAAATGCCTCAACGACAGAAACACCTGGATGACAAACAACCTCAAGTTAAATCTGACCAAAACAGAAATAGTGATCTCCCCACTGGAAGATAATACAACACAGGCATACATGACTTGGCCACTGCACATGGAAACCCAACGGGAGACATCGACAAAGATAATAATCTAGGAATTCTCATGGACATCAGCCTCTCTTTGAAGCAACAAGTCAAGGCAATAGTAAAAAAACATGTTTTGACCTCCTTGATGAATAAAATGGTCCTCCCTTACCTCAATTTCCCACACAGAATCCTTGCGATCATCTCTTTGATATTATCAAGAATAGACTATACAAATATCTTGGAATGCCAGAACGCCTCACAAAAAATGATAATGCCAAAATACTGCAGCAAGACTACTCCTGAGACTAAATAGAAGAGATCACATCACACCGGCCCTGAGAAGTCTACAGTGGCTGCCAGTAAAAAAATGCATTAACTTCAAAGCCCACTGAACAAGCTAAAATCACCTGTTACAAACTGGCAAGAGGCTTACGATTTAGCAACAACCTCCAAATAGGAACACAACACTGCGAGAAAAGGACATTTGAATTAACCGCCTTCTCCTATTTGATAGCCAAACTGTGGAACTCAATACTGAAGGAAATAAGAATGACGGAAGAACACCTGATATTCAGGAAACAACTAAAAACATGGCTATTCAACTGACCAAGATAAACACAGACTTGCTCCCCTACAAACCATATTCCTGGACCAAAGCAAACATGGGACAATACAGAATGAAACATCGACAATAAAACTAATCAACACCCAGAGATCCCTAGAAGCCAACCAACCAACTCCCTTCTCTTTTCCACCCCCCAACTATCATGTACTATACATGCCCAGAAGGCTAGTGGAACAGCCCACCAAAACACGTAAACACCCCCTCTCTCTAATCATGCAACAGACCCAATATCTGGAGACAACAAACAGCTCAGACACTGGATGCCACCCTTCTGGACGCAATAAGCCCACATAACAAAGCACACCTAGAATGATTACATGCACAGAGGCCAGTTTCTCCTGGTTCTGCATGCATCAACAGATGAGCACACCTCTATCCTATTCCTCTCTCTCCCTCATTAAGCAACCCTAACAACCTTTCGTACAGAGCCACGTGAGTGCCTGGAGACCATGCAAATGGCCGAGGTGCACGGTATAACTCAACTTAACATACCATAACATGACTATCTACTCTCTTACATCCATTCTTACTTGCTGTCTCTTTTGTGCCATTTTTATTTAATTGTTTTGTATAAGCTACTTTTACAGTGCTTTGACAAAAGTGCTGTATAAATGTGGATATAACATAAAACAAAGGAAAATTACACAGCCTATATGCCAAAAGCTTTAGTCATTCTGCGGTATGGGGTTGGATGGCTTAGCTATGCTGTCTAGCTCTGTGAGCTCAGCAAGGGTGAGAAGGAATATCACAAGCCCCACAGTTCATTGAGTGGATTAGGGAGAATGATGCCCCAATTTATGTCAAGAGAAATATGAATTTTAAGGCTCTCTAGGACCAAAGAATATTTCAATAAGTGTACAACACTGGGATGTTACTAGGAATCTAAGACGTCCTAGCCATGGCTCATACATACCCCCGGGGTATGTACAACAATCGGAAAGATTCTTAGGTCTATTTGATTGACACAGGACCTGTAGAAAGCTCTGCAATGCGTTCCACATCCATCTCTTTCATAGGAACTGACTGCACTCTTACTAACTCAGATTAGGAGGAGCACGCTAGTGAGACCTTCTCACTGCAAACATATTTATAATGTTTGGGTCCCAGAATGCATTGTATTCGCTTAGTGTGCCTGATAATTTGCTATAATCCCCCTTCCAACTGCTGTCCACATAATTCCTTTCTCAAACTCCTTTCATCCTATCACTCTGAACAACATTGTGTGCATGTAGCAGATCACAAAACTCCAAATAAACAAATAAATTAAAAGTGCAATGAAGTGTAGTGGAATGAAAGGGCACTGTAACACGGCCCTGATCAGATATGACTATGATGCTCACATCAGTCACCGGCATACATTGGGAGATACATTAATCAGTGATCCGAAAACTGATTCTTGAATTAAGCAATATGCCCCTTGCGGCAGGGGCATTACCGACTTAGGTCATGCCCTGGGGCCCGTAGTTAACAAAGGCCCAGGGCATTACCAGAGTCGGTAATGGGCCCACCATGAGGGGCATATAGCTATTAGTATCCCGGCCCGCAAGATCTGCGTGACCGAGGCACTAAAAAGAAACCACTAAGAAAATGGCCACCGGGAAAGGGAAAACGGAGTCCATTTTCCCTTTCCATGGTGGCCATTGGGAGCGGACGTGCTGGGAACAGAAGCGCTCCCAGTGCGTCTGCTCCTGAAAAAAAAGGAAGGTAAGTGGTGTTGGGAGGGCGGAAGGGAGGGAGGGAAAAAAACGGAAAAAAAACGTACCTGGGTCCCCGGTGGGGGACGATGGCAGCCTCCAGCCGTGTGAAGGCTCGGAGCAGGGATGGCCCTGCTCCCAGTCTCCACACGGCTGGAGGCTGCCATTGTCTCCCGTCGGAGAAATGCAGGCTAAAGGTAAGTGGGGTTGCGAGGGAGAGGAGGGGGGAGGACAAACAAACAAAACAAAAACATACGTGAGAGTCCGGTTGGGGGTGAAGGCAGCTTCTCTGCCGTGGGGATGCTCGGAGCGGGGATGGCCCGCTTCGAGTCTCCTCATTGGCTGAGGGGCTGCCATGCCTCCCGCCGGGAACAATGACCGTGGAATCCCGACCGAGGGATTCCCGGCCGGGTAATGCCTTGCCGAGGGCCAATCAGAATGGTTCTTTCATGCTGATTACACCCTCGCCGGGTACTAATAAGAATGATGTCTAATGGGGAAATGTCTATAGTACATTTAATGCATGGAATTAATGTGTTTTACTAGGTTAGCACTTTGATTAGAAATGCTATTTACAAGGGAATAAGCAGTGTGCTGAGCAATCACATACAGAATCGTGTTGGTAGAGAAGGTCATACAATTGCATGAATATAAAAGTGGGAGTGAGTGCATTCTGGAAGTCATTATACTCCCATGCTAAACATTTTCGGGTGCATTTCTTCCATAATAAAAAACATGTAGGACAAGAGCTAATCAGACAGGTAAACGTCTCCTTCTTTCAGTTTTTAGCATGAGAACAACAGCAGGATAATTTCATAGCGAATCTTGCAAATGCAGTCTGCCATTAACAAAAATCGCAGCCCTAAAAAAAAAAACAGTTCTACACGGATTCCAATGTTATATGTATGCACCCATTCACACATTGAATCATCATTGATATTTATTTTATTTTATTTATTTATTTAAATTTTTGTAACGCGCCAACATGCCCGTGGGCCTCAGGGCGCACACAAAGACAAGACAAGGACAAACAGGCACATAAGTCAGAAGAGGAGGGCATAGTCAATGAGTTATTCCAGGTTGTAAAAGTGAGTTTTTATGGCGCGTTTGAATACAGTATAGCTCTGGATCTGCTGTATCCGGGCTGGTAGTTCATTGCAAAGAAGGGGGCCCCGAGCATCGAGAGTGATGATGATATGATATGATATGATAGTTTGATATGCTAGTTATTTATATAGTGCCTATACAAAAATGTGTTTCAAAGCGCTTCACGACAAGGGAGGGAATAAGGGAAAATACAATGACATTCTTACAGGCCATGAACAACAAGAATGTGAAATTAACTATCAGCGGTCTGACAGCATTTCAGATAGTGCAAGAGCTAAAACACAGATAGGAAGCAAATGGGAAACAGACAGGCGACTACCGTGCTAGGCCTCATGACATTTCTGGTAGAGCCGGAGAGCATGCTTACACATCCGTCTACATGGAAGCAGTCCTCTCTGTGCAATATACAGGTCTCATCAACATGATCCAGAACGTAGCAAACTAATTAGTAAATGCAGACATCTGGCGCAGGCAGTAGACAGAGTGACTCTGGGGAACGTTCATGGGAAATACCTCCAGCATATTTCAGCATGCATTGGAGGCTCCAAAACTGCGAGTCACATATTAAACACTGTGCATTCAGTGGAAGTCTGGCTTCTGGCAATTTAGCTTTTTAGGAACTTACAAGGAAAAAGGGGCTTAACTAAAGCACTTGTGGTTATTCATCGGGATAATATCTGTTGGTGGAAGGGAAGATGACAGTCAGATCATGGACTGGGTACATTACAAAGGGACATTCCATGTTTGCATTTATTACAGTATTATATGTTTATACATGTTTTACAAAAAAATACATGCATGGGCCTAGAAAGATCTAAAAGCATGCAGCCATCTCTGAGGCCCAGGTCATATTTGAATGTGACAGGTATAGCTCATGTTTCTTGAGAAGATAATACTTACATGGAGCAGAGCTCACATTTTCCAGTCTGCTTTGTATCAACACTTCAGCAACACACATCTCCAGGTGTGTTCTTAACATGTTGACACTTACCCAGTGAAGAGAGAAGTTTCTCTCATCTAGACCTAGGGGTATCACAGCGTTTGGTACAGAGAAAAAGCATCTGAGGATAGGTCACAAGGGACATTCGTCATATTTGTTAAACAGCCAAGTTTTTACACCTTTTGGAAGGTTGGGTAGGGGTGTTCATTGCTGATGTGAGGTGGCAGGGAGTTCCAGACGGTTGACACTTACCCAGTGAAGAGAGAAGTTTCTCTCATCTAGACCTAGGGGTATCACAGCGTTTGGTACAGAGAAAAAGCATCTGAGGATAGGTCACAAGGGACATTCGTCATATTTGTTAAACAGCCAAGTTTTTACCACCTTTTTGAAGGTTGGGTAGGAGTGTTCATTGCTGATGTGAGGTGGCAGGGAGTTCCAGACGGTGGGCGCTGTGACACAGAAACTGACGCCTCCTGCTCTCTTTTTTTGTATCATGGAGTGGTAAGTGAGATGCTGGCGGCGGATCTAACCCGTAACATATCATGACAAGACCTGATCATATAATCTGGTGACATATAAATGACTATACAAAAATCTCACGCGATTGACTTTGTCAGTGTTTGTTTATGAATGTTTTCTAATCAGTAGCTGTTCTGTGCATACCCTGAAACCCATTTGCGGTTTTAGGGCCAGATTCAGGGCCCAATTCATGGAATATTTGCCTGTTTCAAAGTAAATTTGCACTGCTGAAAAGTGAGTTTGCACTGCCGACACAAACCCTGTTTCATGGAACTGTGCAAGGTGTGTTTTTGCCGTGCAAAGTCACTGCAAAAAATGACTATGCACTAACTTTGCTCGGACTTTGCACAGCAAAAATACACTTTGCACGGATCCATGAACCAGGTTTTGTATTGGCAGTGCAAAGTCACTTTTCAGCAGTGCAAATTCACTTTGAACCAGGAAAATATTCCATGAATCAGGACCATAGTCTCTGTATTATATCTGCAAATAGTCATTTGAAGGATTACTTCCAGGAATAGTGTGCTTCCCGATATTTATAGAGAAAGCAACATGCTAAGATTGCAGAAGTATGGAAACCGACACTACATTAGATTATGTTATCGGGCGATGCCTTATGTGTTTAAGAAAAAAGCAAGAAACGTATCCACTTCAACATGGATGGCAGTTTCTTCTTCGAACTGTTAATATATCCGCCTGCAAAATTAAAAGGTGCGTGGCAATCCTGCTTATGCATATCTGCAGTGACAAAAACAAAGTCAGGTATTCAAGTAACAAGATGTCCGACAGCTGATGAAACCTCAGTACAATAAGTGAAAAACAGAATCTTAAAGAGTTAAAGGCAAACAAATGTGTTTAGGATTTATCTTAAGTTCAGAACACTTTGAAATGCTCGGCATATGCCTAAGATTTCCCATTCGCATGGCTATTGCAGGTATGCTCCTGGCTTTACCCAGCTGTTTTGGTGCGTCGCTTAGCAACCTCCACCCATTGTGCATCTTGGCCAATGGGAAAGCAGGCAGGTCTTGGCCAGCCCTCCTCACAAGGCCCACTCCTAAGGCCCTGTCTACCCTGTCCACCACCCTACGCTGCAGAGTCACCCCCACACCCTCCGTGCTTGCCTGTGTGCATGGATGATCTCCCACACCCCTGTGGTTGCCTGTGTGCATGGATGTTCCCCCCAACACCCTGTGGTTGCTTGCGTGCATGGATGATCCCCCTCCCCTTGGTGGTTATCATGCTTGCTTGAGCCACATTCCTCTTGTTGTCTACTTGATTGTTTGTCTGCCCACCCCATCCTTCTTCGTATGTGTGGTTTGGTGTGTCACTCTATCATTGTATCCCTGTAAGTGTGTGTTGTTGTCGCCCTCAAATAGAGACTTGCACCATGTTAATATCAGTTAATTTGAACTGATGTATTAGTATGTATTGGCCATAAGTCAACATGGGGCTGGCACATGCTATCCTTTGCTGATATCAACTTACCATTAATGTGTAGCTCACCTCTGTGTATTTTGGGGCTGGTACCTGGTACTTTCCTTTGAATTTTGACCTTGCATCTCTGTACAGCTGCCGCCATGCAACATGTGGCTAGCACCATGTATTTGCTTCCTGATTTTGACTACGCAACTGTATGTAGCTGCCACCATGCAACATGTGGTTGGCACCATATATTTGCTGACTAATCCTCTGTATAAATTGTAACCGTAAGCACTTTTGTAACTGGAACCGTTTTCTTAAGTCATAGCGCCTTGATACTTCGGAGTTATGGTGCGCTTTATAAATGTCAAAATAAAATAAACACAAAGATACAGGTAGCGGGAGGTATTGCTCTGGGGAATAGGTTTGAAGTTCTAGCATCAATGGAAGAAAAAGACTGACTACCTGCACTAAACAAGCAGAGGTGTGAAGAGCAGATGGTAAACCTGAAAGAAATACACACCCCACTTTTGGGGCAAGATAATGGTGCAGTTAATACAGAATAACAGAATGTTTGCTGTAGACAACCTCCCAAAAGCATGTTCGCAATCCTCTCCTGGAACATAGCTGACGCAAAAGGTAAATTAGATGATCTGGCAACCAAGACCCTCCTCACTAAATATGAGGTCATTCTCATCCAGTAAACATGGCAATGTGGGGAATTGGTGCTAGATGGGTACTCAGCATATCAAATTAAGGCAAAACAAAAGTATGGAGGAAGATTCTTTCATGGCCTTTTAACCTTTTCTAGGGTTTCACTTGATTGCAAGATTAGAAAGACCATTTGATGCCCCAATACAGCTGTTTGAACTAGTCGCAAAGCGTAGTAAATCATTGTACACACTCAACATGTACAATAGTCCCACACCCTCTAATCGGATCCCTGCACTCACGTTAATAAAGTGAAAAATTGAAGAGCTTATTATTTGTTCCCCTCATAATGATCTGTTGGTGGTTGGTGGTGGAGATCTAAATATGAAATGAGGAAATGGAACACCATAAAGTTTGCTTGACCCCGAAGAGGACACAACGCTTTGTGTACCAGAACCACACATGGTAGAGCCAAGAGTTTGTGGAGAGGGATAATAGTGTTGGCATTGGCTTGTTGAAAGGGGCATAAGGACACCTCTGCACTTTAACCTTTAGGAGCCAGAGACGCAGATCAACCATTGATTACTTCATGCTTACAATTAACCTATGGGCAATGATTAATCCATTTTGGGTGCATAAAAGTCTTTTTTGTGATCAACATGCAATAATTGTAATAAAGGAATGGGACGGGGCCATCAAACAAGTAAGGCTATGCTGCAGCTGGCTAATGCCACCTGCAAGGGGTTAAACACTAGGAGACTTAGATGGGAATTGGTGGACAAAGAAATCCTACATGGTCATATAATTATACTATTTATAACTTGCAGCCTGTAGCCACCATGGCAAGTTTCCTAAATTCGTTTTTTGGTTTTCTTAAGGTTTTTTTTGCTGCACCTGGAGCTTGCAACACTGCGGCTTTCCAGTGTCAAACAATTTACACTGATAGAAAACACAAGGACTCCTTTGGTGAGGTCCAAAATAAATTTATATCAAGTGCATATTGTGATCAGTCAAATTTTTGTTAGATTCATACATTCAAATCAGAAGTGCATTTCATTAGTCCATTTCCTTTCAAATCAGAAGTGCATTTCATTAGTCCATTTCCTCATTGTCAATCGAATTTTTGTATTTAATTCATACATTCAAATCAAAGGTGTGGTATTTGTTCTATAACTTTCCAATGTCCAGTCCCTCTTCAAATCAGAAGTGCATTTCACTAAATCAAAAGGCTATTTGCTCTGAAACTTCCCATTGTCCATTTCCTCATTGTCAATGGAATGTATGTATTTAATTCATACATTCAAATCAAAGGTGCGCTATTTGTTCTATAGCTTTCCATTGTCCATTCCCTCTTAATTCATACATTCAAATCAAACGTGCACTATTTGTTCTATAGCTTTCCATTGTCCATTCCCCATCTGTTAAGGTGGTTCCTCAGGAGGGATTCAAATTACTTTCAGATTATTGGTTGTATATTTTACCACTGTGGGAACAAGAATTTATATCATTATGATATTTTGTGAGGGTCTGTGTTTAAGTACTTATGAGATTGATGTGGCATATACTTACATTTGTCAATATTTTTGGTTAATTTGATTCAGTTAGATTCCACTGTTATAATGTCTATTGTGCCGCTTCATTTCCCATTGCTTATTGTGTATGTTCTCTCCATGTAATTATTCTTCCTATATTTCCAATTCTGTATTTCTAGTTTCAAGTCAAAACAAGAGAGAGAAAAAGAAACTTGTTGTAATTTCTGGTGATGCATTAATTCAATATTTCTAGATTCTGCTTGTGGTTCCACCCAATTTCGTTTTGGTTTCTATGACTATTCCTATGCGCTTACCTGAATTGTTTCTGATGCTATTCTCGACAGGGTACAAAGCCGTGTAGTCATCCGACTATGGCTTCAAAATGGGTGGTTTTAAATAAACGTCATTGGCGTATTTACGTGATGATGTCACGGCGTACTAGACATTAGATTGTGTTCTGGTCGCCATTTTAAATTGGGATATGGTTAGCACGGACCCTATTTTGTACCGTTTTCGAAATAAGGAAAATTCGATGTGTGAATAAATATGTAGGCCTGAATGTAGAAGGTGCTGTATGTTCTATATGTTTGGGATTTCAGTGTTTGAAATTTGTGATGAATTTGTGATACATATTTTGTGATAAATATATTGATTATTAATTGCTATATTAGTCAAAAACAAATTTTGCATAAGAACATTATTTGGTTATTTGAATAATTAGTATTTTTGTACATCGACTATAAGATCTGCTTGTTTCTGAAACCAATTTCATTACTTTATCACAAATCAATATATCTTCTGAAGAAAATACCTTGAAAATATATACATTTATAAGCAATATAAAGTCAAATTATTATATAAAATGGCCCATTTCTTTGTCACAATTCAGGCCTTTCTTGCAACAATCCAAATTGCAAATCCAAATCGCTTCTCGTTGGTGCAACAGCTTTTCTCTATTACCTCCCCTGGGAAGAACTTTTACTATTTCCAATCCATAGTATTTTATTCCCTTTATACTTTCATTTGGATGTTCACTTTCAAAATGCTGTCCTAATGGGTATCTTGTGTCTTTGTTTTTGATTACTCTTAGATATTCGGAGAACCTGGTTTTGAGTGCTCTTACTGTAATTCGCAGATACTGTTTGGTGTATATACATTCTATCACATACACCACAAAATTTGAATTGTAGTTTATGAAGTCCTTGATAATTTTTTCTGTTAGGTAGCACTATTTCTTTTCAACCGTTGTCTGCAAATAATTAATTCTAAATTACAACATTTCCTGACCTGATTAAATGATGAGGAAAAGCCAGAGATAATTCTGTATACCTTTATGGATCTTATGCAAAGTTTACCTAAAGCATTTATGGTTACGTGCTCTGCACATTCTAAAAGCCAAAAAGAAATTAATGGTTTGATGATGATTGCAGAGAGGCCAAAAGGCAATTTATGCTTAATAAAAAGTGATAATGCACCAAAATGTGAGAACAAGTCTGCCAGAACACACAATAAATGTGCACTGAAAAATAGAACTTGACAATATTGCCTGGAACAAATTGGAGTTAGTGAGCGCAGAGAACAACCCTTCAAAACTTTAGGAAGCAGTGAATAGGCCTGTAAACTATGATTCCTGACCACCTTTGGGAGGCCCATTTCCAGGAACTCTATAAACCACTGGATGCCCAAGAGCGAGGGGAAGGGGATGTAACTGAGGGAGTTTAAAATTCAAAGAAAATGTACATGGGCCCCGTCAGGGGTGAACCAATATTATTTACCATCAAAGAGTTTATAATCTCTATTAAGTCCCAGGCACATAATAAATCATCTGGGACAGATGGCATACCGGCAGACTATTTTCAAGATGTAATTGAAATCAGAAGTCTTCTTTTAACAGTACCTTTTAATGCAATATTGTAGATTGATCTAAACTCTGATAACTGGAGTAGAGCAATAATCATCCAGATTTTTCTAAAAGGGTAATAGAGGTAGCCCCCAATCGTACAGACAAATTTCTGTCCTGAATACTAGTTTTAAAATATTCAGAAGATGCCTCTTACACATTATAGAGGAATGGGGTACCAGTAACTCCATATTGGCACCAATTCAATTGGCTACATTTATATCTTGTGGTGGCTCAATCTTTGTTTATGAAAAAGGAACCAGTATACTTGGCACAATCTCTCCTCTGCCTTTGACACGGCCAACCATACCATCCTGCTCAACCGTCTCCATGATAACATGGGTATCACCGACCAGGCTCTGGCCTGGCTGACCTCTTTCCTCTCTGATCGACCCTCCCAGGTCATACTCGGCTCCTTCCTATCACCTTTCTCGCTCTCTTCCTTTGGTGTTCCCCAGGGGTCTAATCTCTCTCCCTGGCTTTTCAACCAATACCTGGCAACTCTCGCCCACTGTATTGCCATTTTCTGCTCAAATTTCCAGTGCTACGCTGACGACACTCAACTCATTTTCAGGCTGCCCATCAGCCACCTCTTCTCCCTCTCTCTTCTCTGATTGCCTTAATGCCATTCAAGACTGGTGTTCCGCCAATGATCTTTGTCTCAATGCCAGCAAGACTGAGATCCTCCTCATTGGCACACCTTCTCCATCCTTTCCCCTCACTCTCTGGCCGGCCTCCTTTGGCCCTCCTCCTACCCCCACCTGTGAGCCTAAGAACCTTGGGGTCATTTTTGATTCCACATTTTTCTTCTCCACCCACATCTCTGATGTCTCTAAAACATCTAACTTCCTACTGCACCTCCTCAGAGGTGCTCTGCCCGTCCTCTCCTTCACCCAGAGCTCACTGTCTCCCAAGCTCTGGTTCTCTCTAGTTTGGACTATTGTAACAGCCTCTTTCTTAACCTACCCGCCTCTACTCTCCACCCTCTGCAACTAATCAGGACTGCCAGACTTTTCCTTGGCCTCAAGCACTGGGATCATATCTCTTCAGCTCCGAAATATCTATATTGGCTCACAGTGGATGCAAGGATTAATTTCAAAACCCTTTGCATTGTCCGCAAGGCTTTCTGGGGCCTGGGTCAAAAATACCTTCAGCTATCCCTCTGCAAATACCTCCCCTCTCGAGCTCTTTGCTCCTCTACCTCCAACTCCCTCAGGGTCAGTCGTTTTTCAAAGAAACAAGCTGGGGGTAGATCTCTGTCTTCAACTGTAGCCTCTCTCTGGAACAGCCTCCCAGCCACTCTAAAACTTGAAGAGAATCATCCCGTTTCTGGAAGCATCTCAAGACCTTCCTCTTTGCTTCTGCCTTCACCCCCCCTCTACTCTGATGATCTGTTCTCTCATGGCACTCTGCTCCTGGCCATCCTGTGTCCTTTAGGCCCATGTTTCTGCTCACCCTGCCACCCTCCCGCACTGACTCCAGGCCACCCCTTTCACTGGGGTCTGTGTCTGCACCCATACAGCCCCCCCTTTCTTCTCTTCCTGCACTTATCTGACCTATTCCGTCTACTGTCTTAAACTCAGCACTTGCCACTTGCTGGCAGCACTACCACTTTTGTTGCTTATTATTTATTATATTTATTATTAATTATTATGTTCTCCTTTTGCTCCGCACTTGCCATCTTTCCCCCCTACTGGCACTTTCCTCCTTCCGCTCCCACATGCACTTGCACATTCTCAATGTCACTGGGCTTAGTAAGATCGTTGTTTTGTTCTCCCCTGTTCCCCTCCCTTGCCTTGTCATGCTCTGAAACACTTGTTTATGAGCGCAATATAAAAAAAATTCAATTCAATTCAATTCAATCTATGGACCTAAGCACAGCCTTTGATAAAGATAACAGAGAAAAGTTATGGCAGGAGCTTGGGTCTTATAAGTGCCCAGAGGACATTCTGGATATACTTAGGGAACTCCATAATAACAATGACACCTATGTAAGAAGAGTCACAAACAGCCACTGCACACCCTGGTTTACTATCTCTGTGGGAGTGAGGCTGGGATGTGCTTTAACCCCATTATTGTTTTCCTTATATATTAACTAACTATAGGAGGAACTGTTGTAATGCGGACTTGCAATAATTATGACTCCGGCGTTACGGAAAGTCAGGCGCCGGTAAATTGTTAATCCCCAATCCCATTTGAGTTCTAGAGGACTCAAATGGGAACGGGGATCACAGAAACACTGCACCTTTAATAACGGTCCCGGTGCTTCCTTGCAACTCTGTGGGTGGGTGCTGTGCCGCCCGCCAGTTGAGACCCAGGCGAGCGGGACAGCTCCCGCCCACAGAGTCGGACTATGCCGGTAACAACGGTGCCAGTAGGCTTGCCGGCACCGTTGTTACAGGACCGGTATGGTCATAATAAGGCCCAATGTGTAATTTATTCAAGAATAAAGGGAATATCAAATGGTCCTGGCATTTAAAAGACATGCTACAAAAAATGAATGCAAGCTCCTACCTCAACTCCACGTCCCAACTTAACACTTAAGTGAGCCAAGAGATGTAAAATAAGTTGAAATATATAGTGAGGAAGGGAAGAGAGACCAGTGACATTGGAAAACCTGCTAACAGACATTTTATGATTTTAGCTACTGAAAACATAAAGGAATACTTATTATGGAGTAACTATACAGTCCAAAGGAACCCCATAACTCAAGCACAATTTAATCGCATGTTACTGAGGGAACTTCTGGCCAAAAGAGCAATGCAAGATGCTGAGGCCCATTGTCCTATGTGCCAAGCAGAGGTGAAGGGCTTGCCACACTTCATACTTTGTTGTCCTGCATAGGCTGATTTAATTAAAAAAAAACTTCTGGTTCCAGTGTTTAAAAATTAGAGATTTGTGCACAATCGTCCAGCGCTCTATTATTTGTTGAATGTGGAGTATCCTTTAGAAGCATGGGCGCTGAAGATTCAAGATCGTACCATCACATTTTAACATATTGTATGAAGAAGGTTGGCATATTGGTCAAAGGATCAGAGCTTTTAGCCTATTTTAAGACACAGATACAATACATGTAAATCGTACTGTATTTTCTCTAGTCCTGATGACCTGCTGTAATTTCAATACAGAAGTATTGTGCATGTGTGTTTTGTGGGTAGCAATGTCTCTCACAATGACTAGACTTGTTATAATATTGTTATGCACCAAGCACGTTAGCCATTGTTATGTAGGTTAGCTAAACACCAAGCTGGTGGAATGGGCTTCAGCACTTACTTTTATTGAACACTAAAGACCATAAATGTACTAGTAATAAAGTTATATAGTGTTGAAACATGAACCTGAATAAAATTAATTGATGAATAAATATGAACTATTAATACAACTTCATATAGTAGCGTACTATTCATTTGTTCAGTGAGTACATAAACTTCATATGGTGCATAGCTATAGCAAGTGTGTATGGTAAATTCATTTGTTTTGTAATTCTATGTACCACTAAATATAGATATGTGTGCTACCATAGTATTCATTGCACTATACATAAAATGCTAATAGAAATGTACTCTGTAGCATCAAATATCACTACAATTATAACATACAGATGTGTACAGTAAACAACACGCATAGCTTAATACACAATGCACAGCTTAACAAACTACTCGCTACACATCATAAGCTTATTCATGTATACTGAAAGTTACTTCAAAATGTATCCTTATTGTGCACTTGAGCTTTTCAAAGTGTGTCCCGTTTTCATTATAATATACCTTTCATTATTACTCATGTACGCTTAATGTAATGTAAGTAGTACTGTATACATGAAGTAGCATGCTATTGATTTAATATGCTTCATACACTTCACAGCTTCTCCGGAGTGTGCAAAAAAGTTATCTATTTGGCTTCCTTAATGCTCAACAAATATCATTACAATTACATATAATATTTAACAAGTGTCCTTGAAATTATAACGTACTAGTGTGCACATTAAACAGTTTGAATAGCATAATCAATGTACAATAAAGAAAGCATTGAACCACATATACTCAATCTACAGCTTAAAAACGATGCAATTCTCATGATAAGGGCAGTCTTGTATACATAATGTTCCTTCAAAATGCATCCTTATTGGGCACTTAAGCTTTTCATGGTGTGTCCCATTTTCATGATAATGTATCTTTTATAATAACATATGTATGTTTATAGGCATGATATAATTGTTGTTGCTCTGCATACATGTGCTTTACAGCTTCAATAGGTGTTTAGGCCAAACAGTATGTATAGCATCATCAGCGTACATAAATAATGTTAAACTTGTGTAATGTCTAATTTCCTTTGAACTCTTATTAAACTTGTACAATTTCTAGTAACAGCTTCCACACGTGTGTATGTTAAACAGTATGTATTACATCATCGGCATCTAAAAACAAAACATACCCATATTAAACATAATGTACAGCTTGTAAAACTGTACACTTGAACTACCAAATTTAGTAATTCCAACATAATCTTGTAATATGTCACTTATTGATTTAACATTTTACATATTACATATTTTACACTAATAAATAAATGACCTGGTTTTACTATTATTACATTGTCATTAACATACACATATTTTACTATTATGACCACATGTATTGTTTTTATAGGTGAAACATCAAAATGAAGAGAAGTTGAAAATAAAATTAAACCAAATATTGAGAAGAAAAACGAATATACACATGATCATATATCTTGTAAGCATAATTGATTGTAAAACAAATGAAAACATTTACAACTAAAACTTGAAAAGTTAACAAAAGTAAAACCAAATTGTCTTTTGTCTAATACATTTCAAAAACAATTGTGCTTTAGTACCACATTTGTAATAACACAAACAAGTGCAATCATAACATTAAAAAAATTGGGGTTAAACAAATACAAAAAAAAATTGGGGTTTCTCCCAAAAGAATTACACACAATTGTCCCCGATATACTCACTACAACTTTTTTGTGCATAAGTTTCGATAAAAGTAATTTAGTCCTATGTGCAGTGTAAATTACCTACATATGTGCGTATTTATTAACTCACACAAGGAAATTCAGCAGATCTCACACCGTGCACAAATTTGGATGTAAGTCAACCGTGATTCACTAAGAAAAAGCATGTACGTCCAGAAGTACCCCACATAACCTCTGTCAACAGAACACACACCAACGAATGTGAATGTATTAAGGAAAATCTAAGTAAAAAAATGACAAGCATGTGCACATACTACCTGCAAATGTTGTTACCATGCACTCACACACTTATGGCAAATATCCCTGCATCATCACCTGAGTCAACAGACTTAACTCCATCGCACACCACACTTACACCGCAAACATCATAGTTTAACTTACAACACTAAGACACATCTCCCAAGATCTGGGTTTGCTTAGAAAATACCTTCATACTTACACGCTTTGGGCATCACACCCATTGTGACTCACAACTCCCCTGATACTCCCAGCAAGACATGAACACACCAACTGACACCCCCTACATGAAAGGACAATCCCAGTTACGCACCCACCAAAATTACATACTCACCCACCTGTATGCCCACAATTTAGAAGACACACCACAGGAACACCCATACCACATGGCCAGGAAAGTGAGAATGAAGGCAGAAAGCACACCATCGACTCATGCACCTTATATGCTGGACATCCCGACTCAGCCATTATGCCACAGAATGGTGGAACAAACGCCAGATGCCACTTGTATACCAGGACCACTCCAAATATGTAAAAATAGTCAACACAATGCACAATAGACACAGCACCCACAGGACAAACACATCACACCACGACACATACACATTCCAAACCATACCAAGACACAAATATATCAAACACAGCAACCTGAAAACACATGTGACAACTTCAATATCTCATTGCCACCCAATCAGCAAACAAGTTGCACTCTCGGAAAAAGATACATCCCTGGTCACATGACAGTGATAACACCTGCACACACACCCAACCAATGCAGTACACATGTATATTTGCTGGCACGAGATTCCATCTTAAGACACACCCATCCTGTCCTGCCCATCCGACACTGGCACTACTAACATCATTTCCTAGGCAAAATCCAGGCAATGTCCGAGCAAGAAAAAATAAGCTTTGCAGTCCCCTGTGAGGGACTGCCAGTCACCTGCTTGCTCCGCTGGGGCTTAGGATGGTGTTTATGTGAATGTTTGCTGGCACAAGATTCCATTTTAAGATATGCCCCCTCCTGGTCCGGCATCGGACACTGACACTACTTACATCATTTCCTGGGCAAAGTCCAGGGCAAAGTCCGGATAAGTCCAGGCACAGATGTCTGCTGCTGAGACTGTGGTGCTGTCTTATTGTGTCTGCCCAGGTTCTGCTGTGCATTACATCAGCCCTTTCCCTGGTTGGGAGGGCAAGTGAAAATCTGCTCTAGAGTTCCCCGAGAGTGACTGCCACTCACATGCCTGCTCCTCTGTGGCTTGGGATGGTGTTCTTGTGTTAATTTGCTGACACAATATTCCATCTTAAGGCACGCCCCCACATGGCCTGCCCTTCGAAGTCTGTATGAGTCAGAGCACAGCTGGTTGCTGCTGTCCGCTGATGGACGCTGACTACTGCACTTGTTGTCTTAGTTCTTTTCTATTACAATGTATTTTTCTCGCATTCTTCTTTCAGGTCCTTCACGGGCCACTTTTTGGACTTCCTCACCACCAGCCCGCCCACCATGCCTACTTGCTGGTGTTCTTTTGTGTTCCAAATTAATGCTTGTGCCATCATTACTCTCCACCTCCATTTTCAGTTTCCTTGATACTGCTGTTACTATGTCTACTCCAATTCCTTCTCATTGGACTTCACATCGCCAACCCCCATATTTAGCTTCATGTAATTAATATAATCCTATTTAACCGTCTCATACATCCCTTTCTTCTTGCACTATTCATTTTGCTCTTTGGAATGCAGTCACTTTAAAAAAAAATCACACTTTTTTCTCGATACGTTTTTGGGGTTTAATTTACATTTTATGTGTATCACTGAGACTTGGCTCTCTTCCACTAACACTGCTATTCTGGCCTCTTTGTTCACACCAGAAACTACTTTTTTGCATACTCCTTGCCCTTCGGCCATGGGGGTGGTGCCGGTATTCTTTATCATTCCTCTTTTATGCCTAATTCTATCTCTTTGTCTCTCCCTACTATTACTTCCTTTGAGTATGTTTAAACTACTTTTACTAAACCTTATGCAGTGACCTTTCTTTTAATATACTGTCCTCTTGTTCCTGTGACCACTTTCTGTGATGATATTGATGCGCTACTTAGTGCTATTTTACTGTGCTCCGGTTCTTTACTATTGCTGGGTGATTTTAATCTCCATCTTTCCTCTATTCATGTTTCTATTCCATTTCTAGCTATTATTGATTCTGATCATTTCTCAGTCCTTCCAAATCCTCCTTCTCATGTCTCTGGCTGCTTTTTGGATCTTTTCTTTACTTCACCATTGCTGTTTCTGTGCCCTGTTTACTTCTCTAATCCCTATCTTTTATGTTTTTCAATGTTACCCCTACCTCTATTCTAGCAGCCGGTAAGATAGCTCAGCGGGTTGAGTGCTTGCTTCTGTGATGTGAATGTGATCTGGAGGTCGCAGGTTCGAATCCCGGTAAGGCCAATTCAGCATTTCATCCTTCAGAGGTCGATAAATGAGTACCAATTTCGGTTAGGTGATATTGTATGTAAATATGTGCTCTGTAAAGCGCTTTGGAAAAAGGCGCTATATAAATAACTTATCATTATTCCTAATGCTCCTTTTCCCACACTCAATCCTGCATATTTTTGTTGTGGTCTTCATGCCTTTAATATTCCTTTGTTTGTATCTGCTGTGCACTTCAAGCCTTCCGTCTCACCCAGCTTTCACTGCTCTTACAGTGGATGAGGCAGTTTCTGGTCTTTCTACGGCTCTCTCATCACCTCTTGATGCATTATATCCTGTTTCTTCATTTTCTCCGTCTTGAAAGCCTCCCCAGCCTTGACATACACCACAACTTCGTACAATGCGAAGAGCTCTTTGTCGCCTTGCGTGGCGTTGGTATAAGTCCCGTTCTGATTGTTTATTAATCTCTTCTTGCCATACACTGTATGATGAGGTGCTTCTCTCCTCTAAGCCGTCCTATTATTAAGATCTTTTGCAATCTCAATCTGCTCATGCTAGCCGTCTTTTTCAATCACTTTTTCATCTTCTCTCTCCTACTGCTCCTGGTCATTCACTCAAGTCTGCAGCTCATTTTGCTAATTACTTCACTTCTAAAGTGGCTATCCTTCATGCTGCGATTGTTCCATCCTTACTTTTTCCTTCTCAACTTCTGTCCCCATCTTTCCCATTACCAATGGCTATTGCTTCTTTCTCTCTAATTTCTAATTCTGATACTTCCCTGCTTCTTTCACTCACCCTACTGCCTCTGTTAATGATCCTATTCCCTCATCATTATCATCAAAAACAATCCTTCTCTAAATTCTTACCTCACTGCTCTTTTTAATACGTATCTGTTTACTTCTATTTTCCCTCTTTCTTTAAAGCATGCTACTTTTCTTCCCATTCAAAAATCATATTTAGATCCTTCTTCTCCTTCAAATATCCATCATATTTCTCTTTTTTCCTATCTTTTGACGCTTCTGCAATGCCTTGTCTATTCTCAGGTTTCCTCCTTTGTCACTGAACATGTGACTCTCCCCTGTTTTCAGTCTGGATTCCGTCCTTCTCATTCTACTGAAACTGCTCTTCTCTCTGTTTGTGATCCTCTGCTTACTGCTTGCTACTCTGTACACTCATCTATTCTCATATTATTGGCTCTTTCTGCTGCTTTTGACACAGTGGATAACACTTTACTCTTACCATCCCTTTCTTACTTTTGGGTTCTCTGGGTCTGTGCTGTCTTGGTTTTGCTCTTATTTATTTAACCAAACCTACTCTGTCGCACGGGCCTACTCTGAGTCTGCTCCTCTTCCTGCATGGTGTTCCACAAAGTTATGTTCGTCGCCCTTTCCTGTTTTTTCTTTATACCACTCCTCTTGCTGCTATTATTTCTTCTTTTGGGTTATCTCACCATTTTTATGCTTATGATACCGAGCTCTTTTTGTCATTCTCTTCTTTCAGACCTGTTATTCATAGTAATCATTTGTCCTACCTTTGTGCTATCAAGACCTGGATGTCTGATCACTTGCTTGTTCTTAATGCTTCTAAAACTGAAGTTCTCTTTTTTCCAGCTTGTACATTTTCACCCCCCCCCATTTTTGTCTTGTTTCCTCCTTCTCATCTTCCTTTTTCCTCTACTGCCCAGACTCTTGGTCTTTATCTAGAAACTGATCTTTCTTTTACTCGCCATATTTCTAGTATCTCTCATTCCTGTCAATACGATTTCCTTAACATTAGAAAAGTTCGGTCTTTTCTGACCTTCAGTGCCACTAAACTTTTGATTTCTTCTCTTTTTTCTCACACTGCTATGTTACTGTTCTGTGTTACATTTTGGTCTTCATGTTTCTCGTATTGATCATTTAAAGTCTGTTTTTAATGCCTCTGTTCACCTTCTGTACTTGCTTTCTCCTCGTGATTCTGCTTCTACTTCTCTATTTTCTCTTGGTTGGTTACCTTTTCATTCTCGTGTTAAATTTAACTTTGTTTGTATTTTTTTAAAATCTCTTGCTCCTGTGTATCTTACATCCCTTGTTTCTTTCTATCTCCCTTCTCATGTCCTTTGTTCACAATCATAATCTCTATTATTAGTTACCCATCCTCCTTGTGCGCAATCACATTTTTGGTTATGTGCCCTTGCTTGCTCCGCTTCACTGCAATGCTCTTCCTATTTCTCTTCTATCTTTTGTTTCTTATTCTCTATTTCACTCTTCCTTAAGGAGTTATCTCCTCCAATCCTAAACTGTGTATCCAACCTTACTTTTCTTTTTTATTGTAATGTTAATTATTCCCACTCTTTTACTCTGATCTATTGCCTTATCTTTTAATCAAAATAATTGTATTGTAAGTTGGCATGTGTACAGCACCTTGACGTAAGCCTTTAAGTAAATTACAAATGAAAAAATCAAATACAAAAAAAATGAGTATTAACATGTCACACCAGTAATGGCACACATCCACAGTATGCCACAGACTGACATGTGTCCTTTTTGTTATACTTTGCAGCTGTGATTATGGAGGAGGGGGCCTCTGTCGAACACTCCAACAGCAGTGACGAGGGAGAACAAAACTTGACCGTCCAGAGTGAATCCACCCAGGATGCCTAGGAGGTCCAGGAGGAGGAGGAGGACTGGGGGAATTACATCTTACCCACACAGGAGGAGCGCCATGCAGTATCACCAGCAGCAGACATGTGCGTGGCTCTCCAAATTGCTCCACCTGCAGAGGAGACACCACCAGAGGTGCTAGCGGAGGACAACATTCTCCTCGTGCAGGGGGAGGTATAGAACGAGGACACAAGCATTGGAGACTCCACACCTATTACCTCCTCCCACCATCACTCCTAAGACGGTGCCTCACCCATTCCACACCCAAATGCCTGAGACTGAGCATCTCCTTCCCTTGAAACCCACCCTTAGGCTGCACCACCACCATAGCAGCCTGGAGGGCCTTTAGGGATGGAGCAACACAACTGACTATGTGAGTTTCTGCAGCAGTAATGGCTTAGGGTCGACACTGTGGTAAAGGTTGGGTGCAATATCAGCCGGGAACCCTGCAGGCATGTGCAGCTGCCTGGATGCCTTCAACAAGACAGGCAAAGGCATTAACCGGAAACCAGATGATAAAGAAGGCCCACTAGGTGGCTGCCAACTCCCACCTCAGGCTCATCTCATTCCTCTCATCCACCCCAACCACCAAGTCACCCATGCCACCAAACCCTAAACACCCTAGCCGCATGGCACCATCACACACACCCCTGCACATCTCACACTGCCCCATGTACAGCACTGCACACTCTCACATATTTACTTAATGTACTACACTGAATAAAAATAATCACACCAATAACACTTGTCCATCGTGACATGCAAGATGCAAAATCAGGTCCTGTCTATGTGTGGAGGGATCTTGTGACTGTGTAAATGGAGGCCTGGGGTGAGATACATTGTGAAAACGATGCAACATCCACGCAAGTATATTGCACATACAACATCACTACCCACATCCACCTGATGAAAGACAATGTACCATGTACCCCTCAGATGTCCTAGCAGTTGGCATGCATCCATTCAACACATCCAAGCATCAGTCCAGTGACATTGAATGCTGAGGAGTATTACAGTCCCATCCCCATGTGTATCAACATCTTTATACTGATCACCCACATACACACACGCCTTAAGCACATAGGCTGTACAAGCTCAATGTCACATGCAGGAGTGACCCATCAGCGTCACTGTTCACCTCAAGTGATGTTTCCACATGCAGGCCAGCACAACATACAATTGACAGTGACCTTCCACATATGCCAATCTCACCAGTTACAGGATCATGATGTGTGTGCCGACATGGAGATACAGGTCATGCCATATATAATACGCACACATAACGGCAAAACATGTGTCATGCACACAAAGATAAAGACACAAGGTGTGCAGACCCGACACACAGATATTCAGCAGTGCAGACCTCAGCAAACACCCCACACCTGATGACACTCAATGGAAATGTAATTATTCCATACATACATCAACCTGTCTTTGTCACATAACTATCATGCACATGACATTCACAGTCCAAGCCACCACACTCAGCCAATAGTAACCGTCAGCCCCCTGGATGGATGCAATACCAATCACGGAAGGCACACAAACCAGTGGACCATGTCTGCTGCATGATAATCATCATGGACTGGTGATGCATGCTTCACATGTGTGTGCTGTACGTCCCTTGGTGCATGCATTGTCTCATGTGTCCTTTTCTCCTCTCATGAAGACTCAGTTGCCAGTGACCTCCATGATCCAGGATGACGTCCATGTGTCAGAGGTGTGACTAGCTCACAGGATGCAAGATGCAAACAGGGGGAAGAAGGCAGAGGTGGAGGCCCAGGTGTGGCATGAGGAGGCACAGGAGCGACAGCAGACATGGTATGCAGGGCCATGTAGACCCCAAGGACTACGGTACCTCTGTCTGCTGCAGCTAATGTGCCTCCTCCTGCTCCACCTGTGCCTCCACATCTCGTCCGTATGTCCCCCACCCAGCTGCTTGATGCCAGCACCCCTTCCCAGACTGTATCATGCATTTTTTCCCCTGCGAGATCGGCCCCCGTTCCAGAGATTGGGCCAGCATGAGTGCGGAGGAAGTGTACTCCTCCTGCCACCCTGCATGGGGGATGTTCATGTCCTGCAACAGTTGCAGGAGATGGGTCTGCACTGCCCATTGTGCCACATGGACCGTAGGTGCTGGCTGCAGCTTGGCCACCTATTGAGGACACTATCCATTCCACAGGACATGCCGACCAGGGAGGGCAGGAGCCCATCCCTCCTCACCGCGCCATCATCGACCCATGAGGGAGCCCATCAATTAATCCACGACTTCTGCTGTGGTAAGCAGAATACCGCCCCAATCTCCACCAAGCTCAGCATCCACACACTGCCTCATGTGCGCATGCTGCTCGAATCCGAATATCTCTCCCGCATCTACTGCTACATTCTTCTCGCATTGCCTACGTTGTGTAAAGCCACACACGACCATTCTAAAATGGCCCACGCCATGGGATATCATTGTTGCCTAGCAAAGTGCTACAACAATGCCAGGTCCGCTCTGACTGGCTGCACCGCTATACTTCAGCCACCAATCCAGTTCACCGGCGGCGGAAGCCGGCCAACTCCAGAAGGCCACACTAAAAGGCCAGTTTCCTGTCTGTGCCTGTTATTCCACAGGACACGCTGACCAGGGAGGGCAGGAGTCCATCCCTCCTCACTGTGCCATCATCGACCCATGAGGTAGCCCATCAATGAATCCACGACTTCTGCTGTGGTAAGCAGAATACCGCCCAAATCTCCACCAAGCGCAGCATCCACGCACTGCCTCATGTGCGCATGCTGCTCGAATTCGAATATCACTCCCCGTATCTACTGCTACATTCTTCTCGCATTGCCTACATTGTGTAAAGCCGCATGCAACCATTCTAAAATGGCCGACGCCATGAGATAGCATTGTTTCCTAGCAACGTGCTACAACAACACCAGGTCCGCACTGACTGGCTGCACCACTATACTTCAGCCACCAATCCAGCCAACTCCAGAAGGCCACTTTAAAAGGCCAGTTTCCTGTCTGTGCCTGTCTGTGCCATTACGGGCCAGAGGGGCATCCCACGCCGTGCGCACGAGCAACCATCATATCCCCTCGCAGGGTAAGCCACATCTCCCCTTTTCACTTGCACACTGCAGCTTATATCGTGAACTATTACCCATTGCCCAGATCCAATATGCTGCCGCCCACACTCCTACAACTGACTGTTGCCGCATCTATGCCCCAATTGATTGCTGCCGCCCTTGTTATAATTGATTGCTGATGACTCTATGCATCAATTGATTGGTGCCACCCTGTTATAATTGATTGCTGCCACCCTTGTTTTAACTAATTGCTGATGACTCTATGCCCCAATTGATTGCTGCTGCCCTTGTTATAATTGATTGCTGCCACCCTTGTTTTTATTAATTGCTGATGACTGTATGCCCCATTTGATTGGTGGCGCCGTGTTATAATTGATTGCTGATGACTATGCCCCAATTGATTGCTGCCACACCTGTTATAATCGACTGTTGATGACTCTATGCCCCCAATTGACTGCTGCGGCCCTATGTCCAGAATTAACTGCAGCCACCCACACTCGCACAAGTGATTCCTGCCGGGCCTATACTCCAAGCCCCCACGAACACAATTGCTACTGCTCCCATGTCCAAAACTAATCACTGTTGCCCCCCGCACCACAAGCTGTTAACATGACTAGCGCGACATCAGGCCCCCATCTGCGCTCATCCCTCCCACTCCGTTCCTCCCATCCTTCTTCACTCAACCCAACCCCCAAGTCTCCCACACTAAACCCACTACTCACACAACACGACATAGAAACACCAGTTCCAGAAACCAAATACTTGGTCTCCGCTCTAGGCATTGGCACAAAACCTCACAACCATGGGAACGCACAGCCCACTAACGCTAATGCACACAGCCCACCCAAGTTTATAACCCCCTCCACCACAATGAAAGTACCCAAAACCAAAAACAGTAAACCGACCTTCTCACCACCATCAAAACTACAATGTGCCCTGATCAATGATAGATCCCTACCAGCTCATGCTACAGAAATCTGCGACCTCCTCACCAACCTCAACCTTGACATCCTAGCCATCACTGAAACCTGGCTTCACTCTGCCGCTGGGCCTGCTATCTCCAAAGCCATGCCACCAGGATACACCATCCTCAGACAGGACAGACCGCTAACCACAGGCGGGGGAGTAGCCCTCATTGTCAAGGATCACCTCGAAATAAGAGAATCCTCTGCTGAACTCGGAAACAACACTGATTCCCTCACCGCTAAGATCTCACTATCCTCCAACACCACCATTACCATCAACCTAGTCTACCGCACACCAGGTCCCATGTCGGACTTCCATGAAAATCTTACGCACCTCCTAGCAGATAATCTAAAAACCACTAGCAAAACCATCCTCCTAGGCGATCTCAACCTAGGATTCAATGACCAAAAGGACCGACCTTCCTCAGCTCTAGCCCGAGCACTTCTAGAACTAGGCTTTGACCAGAAAATACACTCACCGACACACTGCAAAGGACGCACTCTTGACTGGGTAGCAGACCATAACTGTGGCATAGAGATCAGCTCCATCACGCCTACCACATGGTCTGACCACTCACTCATTCACTTCCTCATCCCCACCCCTACTAGCACAGCCAAAAACAACCCCACACCCCTGGCCATGGCCAGAAGCGCCAAAACCCTTACCAAATAAAGGATCCTACTACACCTAGACACACTAATCAACAACCTCCATGCCACCCCTGATGCCAGCTATACTGGTGGAGATCTACAAGTCTACCATCAGCACGGTAATAGACACTATTGCCCCTCTCCAAAAGAAAGAATCAAAAAATATCAAACAGTCTAACTCCTGGTTCTCCTCAGATCTAAAAGAACTACGCACTAAAAAGCGTAAAGCATTGAACATTTGGCTAAGCTCCCCTAGCGCCTCCTCACTATCCTCTTATTAGTCACTTGCCACAGAATACAAAAAGGCCATCATTGCAGCCAAGTCTACATCTTACAATAACGGAATCTCCAATGCCAGCTCAGAATCAAAAGAACTCTTCGCCATATTCAGGGAACTATCCATACCAGCCACTAAAACTAAAGAGATTGTCAAAGATGAAGCATTGTGTAACACCATAGAGTCTGCCCTCCTGAACATAATTGAGCTCCTTAAGAAAAAAATCCTAACTCACCACAAAAACCTCACTCAGCACATCCAATCAGCCTCACACGCTGAAACAATGTCTGAAGCCAAAGTTAAACTTACCACACCTTTCAAATTCAGAGAAGTCACTGAATTAGAGGTAATAGAAATCGTGAACAAAATCAAGCCTTCCAACTGCAAAGGCGACGCTTGCCCCGCCAAAGTGATTAAAGACCGCGTGGAAACTCTTGCACTGTTCCTCAAATCATTCATCAATGCTTCCTTCAACTCCAACTCAGTCTCTGACAGCCTAAAAGAAACCTGGGTGTTCCCACTACTCAAAAAACCAACCCTAGACTATGAAAATGCCAATAACTATAGACATATCACCACCGTCCCTTTCCTGCTGAACATCCTGGACAAGGTGGTTTACACTCAAATCCAGCAATACCTTGAAGAAAATCACATTCTAGGTAAAAGACAATCAGGTTTCCGCCCTGGACACGGGACCGAGACAGCATTACTCGACCTCAAAATTCAACTTAACGACATCATGGACAAAGTCAAACCAGCTCTCTTGCTCCTGTTGGACCTATTTGCTGCCTTTGATCTGGTCAACCATGACATCCTAGGCACGCACCTACAAACGAAGCCCACTTCTCACCACAAGCCATCTCCTGGGGCACATCCTTCCTTGAACGTCGACTCATGAAAGTCTTCTCGGACTCAGCATGTGCCACCCCTATCACCATCCATTGTGGAGTCCCACAAGGCTCATGCACATCCCCTACACTATACAGTATCTTCACCCTCCCGCTCTTCAATGACCTGGATCGTTGGGACATAGTTTACACAACTATGCCGACAATACCAAAGTCCTACCCCCCTCACATGCATCTATGAATAAGCTGCTGCGGCACTAACGAAGATCTACACAGCTATCCAAACCTGGATGGCAGCCAACGGCCTCTGCCTAAAGGAAGATAAAACAGAGATCCTCATAGTTGGCACCAAAGAAATGCTAAACAAACTCCCACCCCAATACAAAACCTTTATCATAGACAAATCCACCATTCCAGTCTCAGCCGCAGTAAAAACTCTAGGAGTTTACCTTGACTCCACGATGTCCATGTCACAGCAGGTCAACGCCATAGCATCCTCCGCTGCACTCACCACCAAAATAATCAATGCTGTGAAACCATTTCTCTCCACAAAAAAACTGCTTGTCTATAGCCAGAGCCACAGTAAGCACCAAATTGGATTATTGTAATGCCCTCTTCCGAGGCACCTCGACCAAAGACCTAAGAAAAATGCAAGTCACACAGAACAATGCCCTGAGTGCAGCTCTGAGCATTCCTAAAAGGGAACACATTTCCCAGGCCAGGAAAGACGCCCACTGGCTGCCAATAAAAGAATGCATACTCTTCAAATCCATGGCCATCACCCACAGATGCCTCTCCTCAGACACCCTGCCCTATCTATCCAAAAGGATCACTCTCAAGACCTCCACCAGACCTACCAGATCTCACCTGACAAATCAGACATATGTATCCACATTCAAATGATGCAAAGCCGGAGGATCCAGCTTCCAACACCTGGCACCCAAAAACTGGAACGCCCTTCCTACTGCACTAAGGAATGAAAAGTCATACCCTGCCTTCTACTCTATTCAACTAAACTCGACTCACTCTCCCCTTATGCACACCCACCTCTCTATTGTTATGCCTGTAGGGGTGCCTCTATGTGATGTATCATCTAAATCCACTGACACATGATAACCTCTGTATGTACTGAGTGTAAACTAGGTGCGTCAATGTTGTGTATCGGCTATATGCGCTGACCTATTATAACCTCTGTATGCTCCGAATGTAAACCACAACTCAAATACCTACCTGTTGTATACTAAGCAATTATGCATGACATGTACTAAGCAAGCCTACCTATCAGCGCCACAATGCCCCTGAGTAGCTGTGCGCTTTACAAATGCAAATAAATAAATAAATATCTCTGCCCCAGCAACCGCTGCCACTGCACCTTCAGTAGACTAGTCACATGTCACCATGGCTCAGGTCCCCATGCCTGAGGGTGACAGTACCAACTTCTACCAAAAGTTGCTGGAGAGCCTGAAAGAGGTGACAAGGGAAGTGAGGGAATCAGGGGAGAGACAGTTGCATGAATAGAGTGCTTTGAGGTTGTAGGGCCGAGGGCCGAACTGTAGGCAGACAGAGGGGAATTGAGGGCGATCAAGGATGGTGTCTGTGTCATCCAACAACATATATCTCTGACACAGACAGCTCCTTTTCCTCACAGGTCCCCTGCACTCTCTGGCTCTCTGACTCTTCCAATGCCCCAGGTGGCCAGTGGAGACACACATCAGGCCCCTCCTTCTCATTTTACTTCATTTCATCAAGCCAGTGGCCCCTGAAGGGTGATGTGAAGGAAGAGGAGGTGCAGGTAGTAGTCATAGAGGACACTGTTTCAGAGGGGTCGGAAGGAGACGCGTTATTGAATTTGTTTTGCCTATTGTGTCCTTCCCATTTCACGCTCCCTCTTCAGTGTTTCTGTTGACCACTTGTACCACTGTCTCCCTTTGTGGACTACACATTCTATATGTATGTTTCATTTACCTACACTCACCCTTACATACATTTATTATCAGGCCACGCTCGTGTGCACCATTTTCCCCATTGATTTTCACACTGTGACGTACTTTTGAATACAGATGTTTCATGTGCCATCCACGACTCCTGTAGATTTTGTTATGTGTGTGTACTTTGTGACCATGTGGGTTGTGGTGGATGGAAGGATAGGGAGCATGATCCTGCATATGGTCACAGCAGGTGTGTTGTGCGGCGGAATGGCATTGTCTGTGTGAAGGTTCATGATGCGCATGTGCATCTGAATGTTTGTCAGGTGAGTAGTCCTGCATCAGAGGCAGTTTGTCCACTCCATCGATGATGTGTACATCAGGTCAGGCAGCTGCTGGCAGTTGAATTTGCATCCATGGCGGTGCTCTGTCCATGAATGAGTGTATGCATTGGGTCAACATCATCTTGCATCGTGTACATGAATGGGCAAGTCAGCATGTGCAGCAATAGCAGTTTCCAATATAGGTGGGTCATGCGCATTGTGGGTATGGGGTTATTAGGTACCATGCATTCTGTGAGCATCTGCCATGGCTTGCCTACATCTGCGGGGAACGCAGTGACTTTGGACTTGCCTATGTCAATAAGGTGAATAGGTCCTTGTTTCTGGAAACCTTGTTAGGTGTGGGTTGAACACCTCTTCTGCAACAGTGAAGGACACACTGTTAATTGAAGCCAACCTCAACTGATTAGTGGAGAGGGAGTCGTACATTCGATGCCTCCTTAGAATTTGTGTGAGGTCATGAGTCTTTTGCCAGAAAACTATGGGCGCCCTTTCTCGTCCTGCTAGTTTTTTGCATAGAGAGGTTCTGGAAGGGGTATACCGTGGACATCACGCTATTCCTCTTCAGGATACATTCGAAGTACAGTTGGGTACATTGCCAGTATTCGTGTACCCATGTGTCCCACAAAGAACCACTGTGTGCATTGTGAGCCCTTGCATGAACATATGCCTGTATGTGTTACAAGGCCAGCATCGGACCCATACACAGTGCAGGGATGCTGTCACAAGTCTATCCTTCGGGACCTCTACATCTGATGTAAGCACATTTATTTACTAGCATGGCTCAATGCAAGTGTCTGACTGCAAACTGTGGGGAGGGATATGGTCTCATGTCACATTGTAGCTTCTGAATGTGCCTTCTCTCTCCTTGTCCCTAGATAGATTGTTTCTGCCTGTTGCCATTGCAGTATATTTGTCCCAAAAAATGGATTTTTCCGAGAAGTGACTGCTATTCACCTGCTTTTGCAGCTCAATATTGATAATACACAGTGACATTCATGGACTGATTTACCAACATGCAGTGCTATGCATGGTGACCAACACACTTGTGCATGATTTGTAATAAAGTGTACTGTCACCCACAGCATCATGAACATGTCTTTGTGTCATACATGTTGTTTACTGCTCAATGCGGTGCTCTCACGCAAACGTGGCTAGTTGTACCTTCTCTCACGTGCACGGGTAGTGGCTATACATGGGCGATGGGTGCAAGCGACATTGTGTGGTGATGTGCCATTCCTTGGGTTTCATGCAAGTGTCCTGTTCCAATCTGCTAGTGGATGTGTCACAGAACATTACGAGAGGTCATCTTGGCCGGTGTTGTATGTCAGGTAATCAAGGTACACACTCGTGCTGTGTTGGACATGTTGGGTGGAGGGATGTTGGAGGCTCACATATAGGCTCACATGTAGGAAGAGGTGTTGTCTGCATTGGGCCAAGTGGAATAGCTGCCATGGTATGGGTGGACCTTTCTGGTGTGTCAACGTGCTTCCAAGAAGTGCCCTCTCCCCCAATCTCTCATACCAGGCAATGTAAGTATGCAATGCGATTCTGCACTTGCAGGTCAACACCAGACTTCAACATAAGTGCCATAGATGCAGTGATATGAAGTCATCATGAGGCGTGTGTTCTCTGTATTTGCATATGTCGATACTGATGTTCAGCTTGTTGTGGCCTGCTGTTTCAGGGCCTTATGTCATCAGTGCATGCCCTGGCTGTTCCTTGGTGATACACTTTTGGAATCCACACTTAGATCACCTGTGCCCACCACACGCATTGCTTTTATGATGTTGTGTCTGCCATCCAGTGTTGTACTTGGTGGGGCCAGTTCATCTCATTGGGTGCTTGTTGTCACTTCACCAGGCCCTGGTCTGTCGTGTGCGCATCCCAATGTCCAGTCACACAGTGTTCCAGTTGTTTTCTGTGCAATTCTGGCTGGTGGGATGTTAGCTTTGATCACTACATGGGGGCACTTTGAGAAGATTAAATGTGGTGTCCTGTCTCTTCTGTACTTATGTAGTGTCCATCAATAGTTGTCCATGCGTGCATTTGATATCCTTGTGGTTGAGGTTCTGGCCATGCATAATGACACCAAATCCATGCAGAATGGTAATGCAATTTCCCCATGTGTGCTCTCTGATGTGTCCCAGTCTACCTGTGCCCCTTCTGCACAAGTGCCTTGTTAGTGAGTGTTGTGTAGTGCTTTCTTGCGATTGCCTGCGTCTGGACGACGGGTGTGTAGCGGATGTTCTGCCGGGGAATGGCGTATTCTCTGCTTTACGCACAGCATGTGAAGTCAGCTAATGTGTTTCTGTTGGTCCTCCAGTGTGACACATTAGTTATGGCACTGGGGAGTGTTTGAACTCTGTTGAACTGCACTGTATTTGTGTCACGATGTGTTGTGCAAAAATTTGTCACTGTTGTGGGTACAGCATGCAGACAATTTGTCATGTGTGTCATGTCACGTAGGCTGTATGTGTGGTGGTTTGAGTGCAAGTGTGGACACTGATGTTGGATCCGGTTGTGCTGAGGATTTCCATGGTGGTTTGAGTGCTGCTGTGTGCAATGGAGTTTCTGTTGATCCCCACTTACTCCATGGCCTTCCCTTATGGTATTTTGGGGATGTGCAGCATTGGCGTGGTGGAATGGTTGTATGTATGTGTCCATTGCTTTTTCATGCAGTGCAGGGCTGTGTTTGTGGAGATGTGCACGTTTGCTATGTGTTGTCATGGCCAGATTTCTGTTCCCATTGGTGTCTCAGGCAGGCGAGTGTGTGCAGACTGCGCCTGGCACTTGTCATCCTTTCATCACTGACAGTCTTGTGTGAGGTCACTGTTTCTTTCTGGTAGCATGCATGCTCATGTGTAGAAGTTGATGACCAGCTGCTCCTCCTGCAGTTGCATGGGGTTCATCCTTGGTCAGTGGCCTGGTTTTTGGCTCTGTCCTGAGGTCAGGTACTAGCTGTTCATGAACACATTTGTGCACTGTGATGTTATGCAGGATGAAACAGGCATGTATGATATCACACACAATGTGTGGCCTGTTCAGGAGAACGCACCCCAAGTGATATAGGCATCTGAATCGTGGCTTCAAGAGGCCATTGGACCGCTCAATGATGCGCAAGCAGGCCATATTGTACCTTTCGTTTTGCATACTGGTGGGCCACCTGTAGGGTGTCTTAAGGTAGAGGCACAATTGATAACCAGTGTTACCTGTGTGAGGAAGGGCATGAATGGTGTCTGTGCACATTGAGTGTTCCTTAGGATCTGGTGTTGGATGTGAGCTAGCTGGCTTTGTGTGGAGCCGGTGATGGCGTGCACATGATGCTATGGTCATGTTCCTGTGTACCTGTGTGTGGATGTGTGTGTGTGGTGAAAGGTGGTGGGGGTTACAGTACATACTTATCAACCACATGTCCCCATTGTGTCCAGCTTTCACACAAGCTGGAGACTGGAATATGTGACTGTCATGGACGGCTCCAGGGAAATTGGTATACCCACCCATGAATAGTCCACTGGCATCGCAGACCAGTTGAGCGTTGATGGAGTGTCAGCTGTGCAAATTTCCGGTACATCTACGCTCGAGCCTGTGGAGGGCATTGTGCAACATGGGTGTAGTCAATGGCACAGATGATCCAGGGGAATCGGTGCACCATAAGGAATCCACGAGACACCTGTATTTGCTACTTCTGGGTCGAGGGCATGTGGACCTGGTGTGGGTTAAATGATATGATGCATGCCATGACCACGCAAGCAGTGATGCCACTGGTCCTCTGAAAAGAGCCAGTGGTGAGGAAATGCAGGCTGGCCAGGAGCTTCACCTCTGCTCCGATGGCCTGTGAACACGCATTGGTGGGGTGCAAATCATCCTCCCACTCCTGCAACATGTCCATGATGGCATGCGGAGGGAAGCATTACCTTCTGTAGATCTCCCTGTCTGCTATCCCGAAGAGGGTGACTCTGGTGCAGAAGATACGCTCCCTCTGGGTTATTTACACCTTTTTGTCTTTGCATAACTTCCACTCTTGACAGAAGATCCACTATGTTCTTCTTCTTGACATCTGTCTTTCTGTGTTTTAGTCATAATTAAATATGTGTAAGTTACCTCCATGTAAGTTACTACTCAATTTGGGCATAAGTTTGACTTACGACTCTTATCTTCCTTATTACATCTGGGCCAATTGTGTATTAAAAAATCCAATAAAGAGCAACATACATACTCCTTTAATAAACTAAATTGTTCTCAGTCATTTAATTGCAGCTGGAAAACAAAAGCATGTAAAAAGCTGCAATAGAAAAAAAATAAGGAAAAACACCACAAACATTTCTCCAAAAGAAACACAGAAAAAGGAAGACAAACGAAAAGACATCACTAATGAACAGGAAGTTCCAAAAAAACATTGCTTCACATTACACTGAGGACATTACAACTCTTCCAACTATTGGTAGTGTTACAGAAGATGCAGTAGAAGAAATATGTGTACAAGAACAAGTTAATACGGAAACAACAATACATATTGCACCGGTTGAAGTTTTTCAATCAGTGTCCTTTAAAAGTTTTAAAACAAACACCAGAAAATAGAAATATACTTTTCAATACTCCCAATGTTACTACTGAGGCTACCTATACCAAACCTTGTCAATTTAATTCACCATGCCAAATTAAAATGAATAAAAATAATTCTGTCTAAATTTGAATGTGTATCAACAGTATAAACTTGTCATACTCAAATAGAAAAATAACCTACATAGCCTCTTACCAGTTGCAGCATTGTTTCAATAATCAAAAGTGCTGTTACACCAAATAAGACATAAGATACATCAACTAATAGTAAAGATTCTATTTCAACTATTCAAAGACCACACATTTCCCGAAATAGCACAAATACATTCCCTAATACTACTAGTACTATTTCAACGGTTGCAACTGTTATTATAGAAGTCACAAACAAAAATATATTGCCTACTAGTACCATTTCAACAGTGCAAAGTACTTTCATTAAGCCAAAGAAAACAAAATACATTGGCCCTCACTATAACTCTGGCAGAAGCCGTGCCTTTATTCAGAGCAGGCGTGCAGTCAGGCACCGGCGAGCAGAACTCGTAGTGTGGTGGAGAGGTAACAACGGCGCCGGTAGCACTACCGGCGCCGTTGTTGCCTTTCCGCCACACTCATAATGAGGCCCATTGTAGCAGTTTGACCACTTGTATTCCAAAAACTAAAATATCTTGTATTCTGAAAAATATAGCAAGTGATTTGCCAATGCCAACTCCTGTAACATCATCCAAAAAACAACTTAAAACATTCCAGTAGCAGTACTATAGCAAATAAAACTAGTGTTGCCCACAAAACAAAAGCAAACATAATGTACCTACTACTGCTACATCTTTAATGTATACCTCATAATGTTTAACTACTGAAGAAACATCACAACAAAATGTACCTACAACTGACAGTAATACAGGCATTTCAAGCAGTGTAATTAGCAAAAATAAAAAAAAAACAACTTCAAAAATATATAACTGTCTCTGGAACAATTCAGTTTGGCAACTATGCCAAAATACCCTCAAAATGGGTTACAGTTACCGCCACTTGGTCCTGTGGGTTAACCACATGATTACAAGTGGTGGTAAGTCAGTGTTATTCCCCATTTATGGACTGCATAGTGCTCCATTGGGGATTTTTGGTGCAATTAACACCAGCAGAACTATTAAGTGCTAATTCTTCTGATTTGTGGAGGAATTGCATACGATTTACCTCCAACATCAAGTTGGAGATAAATCCTCCACTTTTCGTCCAAGAACTGGTGAAATTGCCACTTGATAATTCCGTTGAAGGGAATACCACCATAATTTTGTGTTTGTCAGTGAAGGAAACATTGATGTAATTCAGTTACCGCCCAAAAAGCAGCAGTAACGGAATTAACACCATTTCTCTCCTGCACCACCAAACTCAGAATGAGGCCCATCAAATGTGTTACAGTAGAAAAGGCACATGTACCTGTACCTTTAAATGTTCCCAAAAACATCAAGTTGGTGATTATCTGTCACTTCCAACTTTACCAACTATTGATCCAGAGTATGTTTATTCATTTTTTTGGCTGCTTAAAATGTGGAACAATACTTGAAGTAGGAGAAACAAATGCAGCTTTGTGCAAAAGTATCAATTGAGACATACTTTAAAAAAATAAATATTTATTAAAACCAGGTATTTTTTTAGGGATTATCATTAATTTGAATGTGAAATGTCCAAGGGAGAAAAAAACAAAAGTTATTTGACTGAAAATATCTTTTGGTTTTCCCTCCCGCAGACATTTCTAACAACCCACTTCCCCCACCCCCTTAATTACCTCTTGGCGGAACATCTCCTTGTGTGCTGCCTTCCCCTACATCCCACTGCAACGCTGGTTCCCTTCACTTACGTGAATGGGAGCCGGCATTGCAGGGTTCTTTTTTTTCTTCTAAACATTATTTAATAGGGAGCGGGGAAAACCCCCCGCAAACCCTGATGGCATTATAGTGAACAAAGATGCGGGGGACACACCTGCAGCACCCACAACCCTTGTTCACTATGATATAATGGATGATTAGAAATGTTTGGTTGTAGTATTTTTCGTAAGGATGATTTTCAATTAAATCTCCCATTCGTTTTTTTTATGAACAACTGTAGGTATTCCGTTTTTTTACAACATAGCAGAACCATACATGTTTGCAGTTTTTTGCGTATTCGTACATGTGGGCCATTGCTTTTAATACTAATTAATGTATTACAATAACATATTTTTATATTTCCAAATATATGTATATTTCCAAATAATGTATATATTTTTTAATAACTACGAATCCCGCTTCAAAAAAATTGGCATCTGTGACCTCTGAATCTGCTCTGTGCTACTGGTAAAGCAGGCTCTGCAGATCAGAATACTGATTCAACAGGGCAAAGGTGCAAACTATACTTTTTGGCAAGAAGCATATGAAAGTGGAATCTGATTCGCAGATTGCCCATCCAGAGATGGAATACTGTTTAGTTCTATTATATTATAAAAGATTTTTAAAAAAAGCAGGGCTTCTACACCCTTGCCTAAAGGCAAACCGTCACAATGGGAGGGAGAGGAACTTTGTGCACTATAATAACTTCCTTGGGACTCCCTGCAGTGCAAAACCTGTCTGTCGACGTATCTATCTACAACTGGTTGCCAAATGTGTTCCCACACTATAATTTTTACCATTGTTATCCCTAAGGGTCCTATGTGTGCATTACCTACTATTCTTGCTTTCCCTCCCTCAGGTGGTATACACCTTTCACGCCTAGACAACCCTTCTTCTTCTGCTCATAGTTCTACTGTAATCTGTGAGTATGGGTACGATTCATCTTCTATCTATCTGAAGGAAGGTCAGCCATTTATAAAATATGTCTTAGCTTTCTTAAAAGGATGATCCCTTTGTCTCTGAATTCCCCCATTACTCATTATTAATTGCTCTCCCAGCCTCATTTTAGTATGATATGGTAGGGGCCACTGGCATAGTATAGGCACCACACAGTTGCGCCTTCCTCCATCTTCTTTATAAAGAAGGCCAGTCTGCTAAAGCAGACTGACACCTCTTTGTACTGGTGTCCACAGTAAGAATGGAAGGCCAGTTGGTATTGAAATGTCCCCGAATGGGGGCCTTTCAAACCCTGTTAATGCCTTCTGTGAAGCCGGTCAAGTGGCACAGCGAGTAGAGCACAGGTTCGAATCCCGGCGGGGCCAAACTCAGCCTTTCATCCTTCCGAGGTCGATAAATGAGCACCACACACCGTGGGTAATAATAAGCAGCGCTCAGATACCTGAGGGTTCGTAGCGCTATATAAATGCCAAATTATTATTATTTATTTATTACTGTCCTTTTTTGCAGACGTTGAATTGGCACTGCTTTCTTTGACAGCTTCCCCAGGGGGGAACAGCACTGAAGACATTTGTCATAATATTTGTGTAGTATTTACACATCCCAAAGAATAGCACAATCTGTTCTTTGAAGGAGGGCACATCTATTTCATGTATTGGCTGCACTTAACTAATGCAGGTTTGATACTACCTCTCACAAGGATGTGACCCCGATAGCCCACTTCCTCGATGTAAAGTGTGCACTTCTCGCCTTTGAGTTCCAGCCCTTTACTTCTCTAGTCTTCCAAAGCATTTCCAGTGTTGCAGCATGTTCTGCAAAATGTTCTTAGCAAACCAGGATGTTGTCCTGGATTAACAATACTTGTGGCAAGTCATCAAATGCATTTCCTATTAATCTTTGAAATACACATGCAGCACAGGCTAAACTGAATGGCACTTGGCTGACTTTCCATAGCACAACTGCCATTGGTTTAGACATTGCCATAGGCGTTCCCTCATTTATGAGTTGCTTGTAGCCCCCATCAGGGAGTATCTGATGACTTTCTCCAGTAACTGTCTGAAGTTGTATGATGCGCTAATGCAGCTTTCAGACCCCAGCCATTGCAAGTAATGGATACACACTAACGTTGGAGGATGGTTCCTCAGGATTAGGTCCCGCTGGGCAGGTGCAGCTTGGCTAAACAAGCTTGTCACCAAATAAGTGTAGTACTATAATCCAAGCTAACCCACTCCCTCCTTCCCTGCAGCTCTCTGGCCTGCCTCCCTTGGCCCCCTCCCTGCTCCTACCTGCAATGCAAAAAACCTTGGGGTCATCTTCGACTCCACACTCTCCTTCTCTCCTCATATTTCTGATGTCGCTAAGAAGTCACACTACCAGCTGCACCTCCTCAGAGGTATTCTTCCCTTCCTCTCCTTCCCCCAGAAGCTCACTGTCTCCCGAGCCCTGGTTCCTTCGAAGCTGGATTACTGTAACAGCCTCTACCTTAATCTGCCTGCCTCCACTCTCCGCCCTCTGCAACTCATACTGAACAGAACTGCGAGACTTGTCCTTGGCCTCAAGCCCAGGGCCCGTATCTCTCCAGGACTGAAATCTCTACACTGGCTCCCAGTGGCTGCAAGGATAAAGTTCAAAACCCTCTGCATTGTCCACAAGGCCTTCTGGGGCCTTGGTCCTATATACCTTCAACTCTCTCTTCCCAAATATCTTCCTTCCCGAGCCCTTCGCTCATCCGCCTCCAACTCCCTCAGGGTCAGCCGCTTCTCGAAGCAAGGAGCTGGGGGTAGATCTCTCTCCGCGGCAGGGGCCTCCCTCTGGAACAGCCTTCCTGCCTCCCTGAAACTTGAGGAGAACCATCTCCGGTTCCGGAAGCACCTCAAAACCTTCCTCTTTGCCTCTGCTTTCTCTCTCCCTCTCCCCTGGTGAACAGCCAATTATTCCTCACTGATACTGCACTGATTCTGCAACTGGACCACTCTTAACAGCCTCGGTCCTGGGCCTAGCCACTCTCCACTTGCACTGATGCCCTGGAACCCCTCTGCACTGCGGGAATGTCTCTGTATCCCTACAGCCCCCCCCCCTTTTCCAGCACTTGTTCTGCACTTACCTTGCACTTGCCACCAGTTGGCCCTATTTATTTATTACTTTACGCCACTTACCTTTACTGCACTTCCCCCCCCTCCCCTTCCCCTTGCACTTTTCCCCCTCCCCCACCCTTGCACTTGCGCGATCTGAATGACACCTGGCCTAGTAGGATCGTTGTCTGTTTCCCCTTGTTTCCTCCCCTCCCTGCCTCGTCGCGCCTTGAAACACCTGTGTATAGGCACGTTACAAATGCCATATCATATCATATCAAGGTTATAAACATTATTGTGCACCTTACACAGGAACAACACCCTTCTCAGCACCTGATCAATTACCCAAAAGTAACTCTGAATTGGTATTGCAGTCCTGGGTGTTACGCATTGCAATCACTAATGACACATTTAAGTTCCAGAAAAGCTGACGAGCAATACGGCATCAATTTACTTTGCAGGGCGTTTCAACAAACAGAAAAGAATTTCAGGCAGCACTCGATGACCATTAGGCTTATTCAGAGGCCGCTCCCAATAATCCCACAAGTTCAGCCTCGAACCCAACCCTGCAACCTTTGGCTCTTGTCAAGTTCCGCTGGGTTCTTTTACAATTATCCCTCATTAGGGGGAGATATACAGGGAGAATGCAGCCACACACATATACACGAGCAGGCCCAGGCCTGCAACAATGACATGAGCCTCTGCAGTTTGCACTTTCCTTTATTCTTTCCTGCTGCGAACTGACGCTTTGTGTACTCCCTGCATTCTAATTGGTCCTTGTGATGGAGCTTTGAGGCTCCGTTAACTGTCTCCTTGCCAGGACAGACATCTCTCCATATGTTCTGGACTACACCTCCCATCAGTCCTAACCCGCATTCTCAATGGTGAGTGGTTATGGGAGCTGTAGTCCAAAACATCTGGAGAGCTGCAGGTTGCTGACCCCTGCACTAACCAAACATATTACTTTCCGCTTTGCAGCGGATGTGTGCTTTCAACCTGTAGAACATTGCAACTGGCTCTGCATGAGAAGGTACGTTTAATCCCAGTTCCACCTCTCTCTGATTCGAAGAGGCAGGAAATGATTGCTTTCACCACACACGTCCAAGGGCAACAGAAGGGAACTGTGCAGCGAATATAAATGCTGACCAGATGAGATGGGGTGCCTTTATGTTCTGTGACCCAACACAATCCTCTCCATGGTAGTTCTTGTTAAATTTAATGAACACGCTCAAATCCTAGAGGTAAAGTAATTGCACAGTTTATAGTGACTCAATAGGAAGTCGTAAATCATCAGTTCCTTTGTCCCACTAATTACACGCTTCTCCAAATGTAGTTAGAATAACAATCCATGGCTCATATGTTGTGCTTTTGTCAATGCATAAAAAGCATTAGGATCATATTCATGCTTCCTAAGCAAGATTCATCTCACCTGATTAGAAGAAAACGTGCACACGCATTGAATAATGATTAAGATATTAAAATGAAGTCTTTTTCAGCAGCAGTTTCTTTAAATTCCAATGTACTGGTTCAATGGTGAAAACAGACTTCTTTTCTTTTCTGTTCATTTTATGAAAGAGCGCAGGGGGCTACATTATGCATTCCCAACTTCACTTCTCTCTGAACATAGGTACGATAATATCAAATAAACTGTAACAAATAAATACATTGATGACATTTAGCCCCTTGTCACTATAATCAAGGTCAGCCGGTTCCTGAATTGCATCCAGCAATCATTGTAATTCTGGGATTTGTAGTCTCAATTTGCCACTATGTATGTGTGTCTTCGAGTCCCAGTAAAACAATGCTGTTGGATAACAAGCACAACTCACTGAAGTGGCCCCAATAACTTGCGGCCAATTGCCACATATGGTGCAGTTGCTACATTTCGTACAAACTGCTGTAACAATGTCAGAGAAATATGTACTAAACAAGTGGAAAGTTCATTTTATGTTTAACGGTTGTAGCACCCCTGTTGAAAACTAGGAAACCCTACACCACCGTTCACACAACTTCACATGGCAAGCTATAGCTGTCATAGCTTAAATATGGGGAATGTTTTGTGTGTATTCTGCAATGTGTAACTGACTGCTCAGCAGTTGGCAAAGGCACAGCAGAGCAGTCATTACCGTGCATTTAGTTAGCCTGTCACTGTTAGCAATGGTGCCGGTGCTTCCGTGACCAGTCTGCCTACCATGCCTGCTGAGCCCAGTGGGGTCAGACCTGTCGGGCACAGCAGCCATAGCAGACAGCCTCGGAGTTTGCCAATCCGGAAACAAGGCTGCCAGTGAGCTTACCGGCACCCATTTTCCAGACCGGCAGACTTACAATGTGGCCATTCAATTCTATTTTGAGATTTAAAACTATGATGAACCCCAATTGTGCTGCAAGACTGCTTCATTCTCTTGACTGCCATCGGAGCTTCGTTTACCTGTTGAGCCAACATAGAAAGCAAGGTAAGCCATCCTGGCGTCAAGCAATCTACAGAGTGATTGATGCCTGCAAGCAGCTTTCCATCGCTGAGACAACTTCTGCTGCTGATTGTGCTGAGTGTTGCGCCCATTGATACTGTTAAGAGTTACTGAAATCTCTGAAGAACATGAATGCCCTCAAACTGCCCATTCATTGATGTGCTCTTATACTGTTGATTCAGTTTAGTACTTTTGAGACAAAGCTCAGACCCTTAGAAAGTGCCTAGAAGATCAGTCTGCTGGGTATTCTTTTTCAGGCATCCTAGTCACCCTGAATACCTGATCTTTCTGTGAGCCCTGGTTACTCTGTTTGTTTCATGTCCATACCTTACCTTAAGACATTTAAGTAACCGCTATATTTACTACAGCATCACATGTAATTCCAAACATCTATATCTATAGATTTTTTAACATCTAAAGGTAGCAGAGTGACAGAGGCAGCTTTTTTTCAAAGATCGTCTTACCATGAGCTCCCCTTGCCCACTCCTTCAAATCAGATTGATGGCTGAGAGTGGTACGTGCTCTAGTGTGTGTCTCATTTCCTATAACACTTTAATATTAACCTGTAGTTAGCTAATAACATGTACTGTAGCTAACAGTAAGTATATTACTTTTGTCATTTGTAATTTCTAGTTTTTATATATGATATGTAACCCATATTTGTATTATTATTATTATTATTATTATTATTATTATTATTATTATTATTATTATTATGTTAATAATTGAATGAGGACCTCGCTTTGGGAAGGAACAGAGCACTTCACATTACAGAGGGAAGTACACGGTGAGGGAAGCAGAATCAAGGTTTTAATACAAGGGAGAGGGGAAATAATAACTGGGGAGGGGGAAGACAGTCAATTGTACAGCAAGGGATCTACAATCAACCAGTGGAGGAAACAGATAGAAGCAGATAGCAGAGTCTCGGGTTAGATAGGGAGTCGGGTGGAAAGGGTGTGGCCTAGGCGTTAAGGACCCAGAGCTCTATCTTGAAATGTAGAGGGACAGGGGTGAGTATGGGAATAATGGGCAGGCGGTTCACAAGTCTGGCTAATAAACACAGACAGTCTGTCTTCTGTTTTTTTTTTCTGTCCTCCATAGGGGGAGTTCACGTCTGCACATGTTCTAGCTTCTGATGGATCATAGTTGTCTGGAGATGCTGAGCTTCTCAGAGAGGTAGTTTGGGAACTTGTGGTTAATGGCCTTGTAGATGGTTCAGCAAGATCTGAAGGTGATACATGCTTGGAGTAGAAGCCAGTACAGCTCAATGAGGGTTGTGTGATGTGGTCCTTTAATGAGTGATGGTGCAGTATGCAGGGGTGTCAGTTTGTTCTCTGGAAGTCCTTCCATGAGGGCATTGCCACCATCCAGGAAGGAAAGGACCATGACATGGGCAGCAGATCTGAAATTGTTTGCTGGGATGAATAGCTTGTTTTCCTGAAGTAGGCTAAGTTAGTATAAGCCATGTGTAATTTCTTTGCCATGAGCTATTTAAAGGCGAGGTGTCTTTCACTTTAGAAACAAAGGGGGTTGGCAGAGGTGGTCAGCTGGTGGGTGAAGTCCTCAATGTTCATAGCGGAGAGCCAGGTCTGAATGCAAGGGTGTTCAGTCAATAGTAGGAATGCAGCCTTGGAGGGGCTGAGTTCCAGATAAGCACTGTATATACATGACTGGATCAATGTGTGGTAGCCCTTGAGCCTGTGATGTTCTTCAATGGAGGACTTATTTGGGTAAAGCTGTGCATCGTCTGTATATTGGTGGATGTGGATGTTGTGTGCAGCCTGGAGGGTTCGGAGTAGTGCAGTGCAATGTTGCAAGGTTAAGGGGGAGAGGATGGATAGTTGAGGGTCTTAACAGGTCATGGGTATAGTTGGTGATCTGGAGGCATCCAACCTCACTTCCTTCCTTGATACTATGAAGTGAATAAAAACATTTTCATGGTCAAAATCACTGCCAAGTCCCTCTCGACCTCCCTGCTGAAGCACCCTCACCCCAAAAACAGCTCCAATGTGAGAATGACGTACAGTATTCTGAAACAGGATCACATATTTGATTCTTTTTATCAGCAATGCAGGCCTACAAAATCTGAACACATTAATTGAATATGCATTAAAATATGTCCATCACATGTATATCCCAGTCCTTTCACAGTTAGGACCTTTGTACAATGGGTAATTGTCCTGTAGCTAATGTCTTTAAAAAGAACCTCAAACCAAAACGTTGTGATGCCCTCCAGTAGCCCATCCTTGTTCATGGGTTTATAAACCCATTTGAAATATCCTATGAGGTGCACCATCAGATTTCACATGGATTTATGTTTGGAGGATCGGATGCGTCCTGGCCCAACAAAGACCCCGGTTCTCCATGTATCATTCAAACAAGGACGATTTTGAGTCATTGTTCTGCAAAAAGCCATTCCAAATATAGGATCAGCATCTCACAGACAATGTGCTCCTTGAAGAAGGCAGCATCCTTAAAATACAACAATGGGACATGAACCAGTCTTCAAGATGCCCCCCCAAACCCCCAGACATGAACTTTCAATAGATCCTTTGACTGTGCTTTACTACACTATACTGTTGAACGTTTCAAGTTTGATGGATGTATCATCCATGAACAACATGTCTTTTAACTCTTTACCAGTCACAATACCATGTTTTCTGTGCAACACCTGTGCGATGCTGCAAATGCATTGGAGGGACAGGGCCTCCGTATCCTTGTCCTTTACTGTTTTTATTGTGTGTTTTGTCGTGTCTTCCATGCAGGAGTTCATATGGGACTCCTGGCGGTGCAGCTCTCTCTTTTGGTTGGTGTACAGACCCCTGGGGATACCCTTATGGCACCCATGGGTGAGGGTACAACCCTGTGCCCCTAGTGTATGTTTTTGGGCACCTGTGGGTGGCCCACAGAGCAGGGTCTGGGCTGGTGGCAGCTCCATGCTGAATTTGACAGGTGCTCTGAGTATCCTCCATTTTGGGATACCCAGACCCTGGCATTGGAATCAGTTGATTCCTGATAGGAAACAAGATGGCCCCTGTGCCTCTTGCTTTCTATTGCCTGTTACCTTGTTTTGTAAAAAGTCTTGGGAAGCTCTGACTCTGTCCCTTCCCCCCTGACTGGCTGTTTGGGGGAAGTTCTATAAATTGTGTTGTTGTGCAGTCCAGGCTAGACTGGCTGGAGCCTTCCCAACAACCGTATGTTGTGGGTACACCTGTTGGTGGGACCTGGGTGAATGGAGTGTGTGACGAATATGCACTTCTTGTTGTGGATGTCTAGTTTCTGGTGTTTGACACAATGACTGAGACAGCCCTGCCCGACTGGTATGGATGCAGTGTGGAGTGTTGAATGGCTGAGTACTTGTCCCAATACACATAACTTGTTGTGAGTATCTGGAGAGAAGTGAATGGCCTGAATGCACTATACACCAGATTGGCTGCCTGCCTGCATGAATGCCCTTCTGACCGATTGGTTTCCTGAGTGTAACCCAGCAGAATGTATGGGAGATCAGCTAGTATATCTGGGGGCCTCTCACTGCTAGAATTCGTGTTCATAAGCTGAAGTCCAAACTACGAAGAGTAACTGGAGTGAAACTGAAGCTTAACCTTGAAGCCCTGCTGGAAGAGAAGTCTTGCTGCTACTCTACTTCGTCGATCTGAAAGCGACTGTGTCTCCAAGGACTGACCCAGAGAGGACCTGGTTAGGCGCCCTCTTCCCGAGCTATGAGGGACCATCGTGCACTACTAATCTTTGCCAGCGCTCCCTGCTAGACAGACCTACGAAAGGCTGCCGACCGGTGACGGGGACTGCCGCGGAATCACAAGAAGAAGCGCCCAGACACTGTTGTCCAGCACCATCGACGACCGCTGTCGCCGACCGGAGCTGCCGTGCTCCCTTTGCCTAAGTAACATTTTATCCAAGGGCGCTCTCGTCTGCACCGTCGACCGATTTGTCCTGCCAGAGAAAGATGAGGCCGCCGACGCGTCGAGGAGCATCTGCCGGTGGGTTTCCCGCCACCAAGAGACCACAGAGACGCCGACGACCCGACGCCGTTGCTGGGCCACATTTCTTCACAATCTCTTTGCGGTCCTGAACTATTGTCACCGAGGTGCCCCGCACGCCTCTTCCTTGCAGGGCCTCAATGCTCCGTCATCGACGAGCACCGCTAGGATTGAAGCTGCCACCTCACCATCGTCTTTCAACTCTTTTCCTAGTGGGATCTCAACGATCCCTGGCTCCTGCCTTAAAGGGAGCCACTCAAGAAGGATCCATCGACGACCCGACAATGAACTTTGCTATTCCAGGTACATTGGGGTTGTAGAACTATTTTAGAAGGAAATAAGACTCTTGTGAACAATATATGGACTGGGCTTGTCCCGGGTGGGGGGACCTCCACACAGAATTGTGCCTGGTTGGTAGGGGCCAGTATTCTGCCAATTGTTGTAACCAACTGCTTTCCTCCTCTGTCTATTGTTGGTTACCTTTATTAATTGATTTGTGTGACATTTAACCAGAGTACAGTTGATGCACTTTAATGGAATCTAATAATCATTGTGATACCACTTAGAACTGTATATAGTTGTCATTGTAGATTTACTGAGCACAAAGTGAGTTATTGTGATTGTGTACATAACCTTGAACTTAATTATATAAAGACTGTGTTTCAACTAGTACAGTGTGTGGAGATTCCTTTGTGGGGCTTGGGGACTACACTGTACTTAAGAACCAGCCTGCATCACCAGCCTGCATCACCTCCTGAGAAGCTAGGCCTTAATTGCTCGACCAGCGCTACCCTATAGAGAATCTTGGCTGGGGTCCTCTGTGCCTCTCCTCTGCCATATAGAGAGCAGGAGTATAGCCGGTCAAGTGGCACAGCGAGTAGAGCGCTCGCTTCGACATCCTTGCAGAGACTGCTAACGCAGGTTCAAATCCCGATAAATGAGCACCATACACCGTGGGTAATAATAAGCAGCGCTCAGATACCTGAGGGTTCGTAGCGCTATATAAGTGCCAAATTATTATTATTTTTATTATAGACACCCCCCCTCTAGACTTTACAACCTGCTTCTGTTATTTCACATTACAGCCCATAGATGGCATCCTAGAATGTAAGAACAAACCACCATTACTGTGCTGTACACAAACAATATGTTTGAACACTGCACAAAAGGTAAAGTCACATTTTTACCTCCTCGGGTTAGAGCCCAAATTCTATGTGAACCAGGACCCTACAATGAATTGACAATACATTTGCTTGACTGTTCATAAATGTTTCCTTTGTTGGGTGAGCCTATTTAGCTCTATGGAGGGGTTTTATCTGGTTTTGTCTACCACATTTACTTCAACCAAGTGTTGGTCAAGTCTTGAAAGACCCCCACAATCCTCCTACCCTACCTTCACTCCTCCCAACCCCATGTGCCCACTAAACATATATTGAGAAAGCACATGCCCCAGGCAATCCGGTGGGTGGCCATCACTACAAGGGACCGGCTATGGGGTTAAAGCGAGCACTGCCCCAGACACTTCAGCTATCACTTGTATCCCAAACATGTGTTGCTCTAAGTGACACACGTCAATGTACACTGCAAAATAGATGTTAAAGGAACTATAGAGTTGTCTCATATGTTTTTCTCTTATTGCATTTTCAAGCAAAGAACAAACAAATCTGGGACAGCATAGATATAGCAACATTGTTTGGCATCAATATAAAAGCGATGGTACTCATTCATTACCACCTTCACATTCAGCCAGTTTATCCACACCATTAATAGTGTCCCATCCCTACTCATTCCCAAGTAACTGCCTTGAAGCTCCAACAATGTTTCCCCGGTCAAGGATATCCACAAGGGTATCCGATGCCCTGGATAGTAGTTATCTCTGTTAGGGGCCCCATATACCTCTAGGTCTGGCGGTAGCTGGTAGCGCTCTCCTGTAGTTTCCATATCATAAAAGTAAGCAATGTCCTGTGGTGGGGCCTCTCCCCAGGCCATTGCAACACATCTCATAGCTAGAGTTAGCAGCAACCCTCTGGGACATCTCAAATGCTCTCTTGTATAGCCAAGGAGTGCCATCCTCAGGGAGAACTCGATCTGCTCGCCCACTATTTCTTGAATTGTATGGAAGATCTCAGACCAATAGGACTCTCCCGGAGTGGATTCCCAAGTTAAATGCAAAAAGGTAGCTGGTGTTTGCGCACAACACTCACACTCATCAATCAGATCCTGGTAGAAATCATGCATGCTTGAGGGTGTATATTATGTCTGGGGTAGGAATTTAAAATCCAGTAATTTAAACATTTGAGAGAAACCTGCTTAGTATTTCCTCACCTTGACAGAAATGGACTGCCACAGGGATTCCTCCCATTTACAATGTGCATCATCTGCCCATCCTGTAGAGCTCTCTTATTAGTTTAGCATAAAGGTATGACATCAGCCTACCCTCTCCTTCGGCCTCTATCACATAGTGCGACAGCTGTGTAGTGGCCAGGGGCACAGGTAATGTAACAAAAAAGGCCATTTACCGCATTGCCCCGCTTACTCACGCATTGCACATAGGTCTTTTCACTGGTGAGGGGAACCCCGGTATGTGGGTGATGGGAAGCTGAGGTGAGCAGAGGGGAGCCTTGCCCATTTTACATGCTAATTTGCGCCACGGTCTACATGTAGAAAAGACCACATTCATCCCCTGTGCTATCCTAGCTGGAATCCAGAGATCAGCCGCTCTTAGGAGTGATAGGGTGGTCAAGGCCCTGTGTATTTGAATGTGAGGTCTGCCTGGGTTTGGGGAGAACAAGTGGGATAGGAATTGTGCCTGGGCCACCAGATAATAGTTTTCAAAGTCTGATAGGCACAGTCCCCGTCTGTCCAGTGTTGCACCCAGCTTCTCCCAGCTAACCTGTGCCCGCTTGCCTGCCCAGAAAAAAAACCCTGTAATTGTATTCTTCAATTTCCTTGAAAGGGTTACTGGAGCTTTTAAGGGAACATTAAGGAAGAGGTTGAGAAACCGGGGTAGCAAAACCATTTTCTACCATATAACAATAATGGCAGGTTCCTCCAATGGTTGACTGTTTCCTACGTGGCAGTCAACGCCTTACCATAGTTTGCCCTCCATAGTATCTCTGGAACTCTGGCCAGTTCCACCCCCAAATATCACGTACTCTCATTATGCCATTGAAATCCCAACCCATCTGGCAATTGCACCACACTCTCCATGAGGGCAAAGAGGACTGATTTGTTGGCGTTGATCGTTAGTCCCGAGTAGCAGCCATATTCCAGGACATCAGCCATGACCAGCGCAAGATTAGTCTGAGGATTATTGATATAAAGTGTCATATACTCTGCATACAGTGAGACAAGTAGTTCATGCATATACAATTGCACTCCCTTATGTATATGGCGGTCCCTAAGTAGTTCCACTGAGGGCTCAATTGTTATCGCAAAAAGTAGAGGGCAGAGGGGACATCCTGCAACATGCCCTGCCCATTGGGATCGGGTCAGATAGGTGGCTGTTAATCAGTAGCCTAGCGTTGGGTTGATTATACAATAGTGAGACCAGAGAGATAAATAAAGCACCTGCCCCCATCCATTTGAGAACAGTAAACATAAAAGGGCACTCGATGGAGTCGAAGGCCTTCTCCTCATCCAGGAGGGCAGCTGCTTCTGGGATGTCCAGCTTTAGCACACCAATTAGACCCAAGACATGTCAGAGTCTGGATGAAGTGGATCTGCCCTTAATGACACCAAACTGATCTGCATTCACGCATCTGGACATCAGGGGCCAAGCCGGTTGGCCGGAACTGTGGCAATAATTGTATTGTCCATGTTTAGGAGAGAGATCGGCCGATATACAGATCAGTCTAAGGGATAATTTTCTGGTTTAAGTAGCAGTGTTACCAGTGGCTCCCACATTGATGTGGAAGTTTACCCACCTTGGTTGTTTCATAATTTAAAGAGGAATTTTTAATAACTTACATACAGTGTTGTGTTGGAACAGATTGAACCACCTTCCATTATAAAAACATTGAGATTAACTGAAAAAACATTATTAAAGGCACGTTATGGTTAGGTTGGTTGACATGGCTTGCGATATGGCTGAAACCCATGCCCCAGATGTTGTGTTCATATGTTGGTAGCAATACCTAAGCAGAACCTTTTGTAAGGACTTTCTGTCAGGATTGTTACATATTAGTGATGTCAACAGTGAGGTCATCGATGATGCCTCTACTCTAGCATTTCATCCATCATGGCCAATTCCAGAGCACAGCTGGCGATGCCGCCTACCTGCACTTAAAAATGTTGATTGTGCTAAGCATATGTAAAGAGATACCACAATTGTGAAATATAAATACACCAGACATTGACAGAATCAAATTCTTGGATGATCAAGATTTATCCAAGTCCCGAATTTCTGTCCATTCAGGTGTATTGGCCGACATTTTGTGGCATGCAAGCGACACATTTTTTCTAATGGGCTTCAATTTAAGAGGATACGCAAATACTGAGAGGAGACAAACCAGGCCCTATGAAGTGGACTCCTCGTATATATGGAACAAACAATACCAGGCAAGCCAAAATGGAAAATTATCCACAACATCAAGCATAACAATCCCCAACAACAGAAAAGATTCATCTCATATACTGGAACACCCGGGGGTTCTCTCATTTTTCTAACTCTTTAAGTTGTGAGTTAAATAGCTTTGACCTAGTGGTGTTCCAAGAAACCTGGCTGGTGGAAGCGCCTATATGGGATGGCTATGAAGTAGTACTCGAACCAGCTTTGTGATTACATTGGGGTTTGTCCGATGGCAGGTCTTATGATAGCAATAAAAAAAACAAGGGGTTTGTATGACGCGCTTACCCCTTTTATTCAAGTTGTCAAACTGTCAAAAGATGTATACACCATTATAATTGTTAACATATATTGGGGAAGGGCTCACCTGACATCGGATTGCTTTTTTGACCATCTAGAGGTTGTTTTCTCTAAAATAGTATTGGAAAACCATGTTGATAACTATAAACATTCACATGTTTTTGATATGGATGTCAAGATCAAAAAAGCTGAACTGAGACAACAAATATGGTTGCTAAAACATCTACCTGTAGAAGAAAAGCTGTGTAAAATGAAACACCTACGATCTGTATATAAAAACTGGCAAAGAGGAAGAAAAGCGACATCCTATCAAAGGGATAGTGAAAACATGCTAAAGAAAATCGCCTTGAAATCGTTAGCTGAGATATGGGGTGTTTTAAATAAAACAACATACAAATTTGATTACGAGGACATGTTGTTCTATATCTCAAAACTTAGTATGGCACGGGCTCTGGGGCCAGATGGGCTGGATAATAGAATGTTAAAGGAAAATGCAGGCATCTGGGTATCAATATTAAAGAAGATTTTTGAGGAAGTAATGCGCATAGGAAAATTACCTGAGCCATGGAGGAAATCCATACTCATTCCGCTGTTTAAAAAGCGGCACAGACTAGACCCGGCTTCATATAGGCCAATAACCCTTCTGAACTGTCCAGGGAAGATATTTGCTTGCATAGTCCCCCGAGAGTTTAACAGCTGGCTAACCATGGAGAACCCATGGCAAACAGGACTGATGAAAAGTCTGGGATCAGGCATTAACCTATTGGCCATAAATGCAATAATTGCCAAACAATCTAATAAAAAGCAACCTTTATATGTCGCCTTCATTGACTTTAAAACAGCTTTCGACTCAGTAGTAAGAGAACTCCTGTTCATTAAATTAATAAAGAGTAATTGCCCGTGGTATATCCTCAAATGGCTTGTTGAGTTTCACGATCAGACATCATGCAAATAAGATTGGATGGTGATGGCTCGCTTTCTGATTCCATTCCAACGTCAAGAGGGCTGAAGCAAGGTTTTGTACTTGCTTCAGCCATCTTTAATTTTTTTATACTAGACCTGGGTAAGGAGTTTACAAATGTTATAACTGACTCACCAAAAATTGGACGGAATTATGTCAAATGGTTATTATATGCGGATGATCTCCTAATATCAAAGTCACCTATGGGATTGCGTAACATGCTACAAGCCTTGGAGAAATATGCCACATCTAACAAGATGACTATAAACATAAAAAAGACACAGGTTGTACGATTTGGTCATCTTAAACAGCGTAATAATAACCTTGGGTGGATACTGAATAATCAGGAGGTAGAAACTGTGTCTAGTTACACTTACCTGGGTGTAAATATTAATAACCACCGAGAGATCTGCCATATGAGTATACTGAAGTTGAAATGGAATAGTCTAATATCTCAGGCGCAAATTATTAATGGAAAATATTGCACATTCACCACTGCACCGTTAATAACGTACTTCAAACAAAAGGCCTTGCCCATATTGTTTTATGGGGCAGAAACTAAAGCATGAAAGTCATGTAATTATTGGAATAAGATAAACAGTGTCTACTGGAGGAGTCTGTTGAGGCTTCCACCATCAACACCTGTAACCTTAAAAAGGCATTAGCTAGGATTAATATCAGTATATTCCACATATAAATGGAAGGTATGCATGCTGTATAGGAAATGTGTCTTGGACAACCACCAGAATGGCTTGGTCATACAATTGTCTAATTATGTGAAAGAATCGGATGATACATTTATTAGACAATGAAGGTCAAAGGCGCAGGAATTCATGCAGGAAGCAGACATAACAGAAGATTTGTTATTACAAAATCCAGATAAAGCAAAAGGGAAAATGTGGGCAAGGGATTGGATCAGGACTCGAGAATTGTGTAATGTATATAAAAGTTTCAAAGAGAATCCCTTCACATTAATATCATTTGGAAATCCCAAAGCGTATCTTTTGAAATCATCTAATGTCATGCATTGTGCGGGACTTCTGCACCTAAGATTAAATTTGTGGAAAACCAGTGAGATTACAGCTAGATGGTCTAATGATGGCCAAAAATGAAACATGTCGTTTTAGCAATATACAAATGGAATCTCTTGAACATGTTATCACTGAATGCCCAGAGCTGGGAAACGTAAGAATTACGTATTTCAGGAAATTGTTAGAATATGTGGAGCACATGGATGCAAAAGACCTATGGAAATACGTATTCCATGTACACTCCAAGTCACTAGGTTACGCAACAATGAATTTCTTGAATGAATTAAAATTGGAAAATGACATACTCGGAGTGGCAGAGAATTGAAATCCTAAGGGATTGAAATGGAAAGTAATGAGCCACTCTAGATTATATTGTGATTCCTAATTTTCTTTCTTTTAGATTGAAGATTTTACTTTATTTTTTATGATGGAAATTAAATGTATGAATAATGTAAATGAAATGTAATTAGTAAATGTTAATACTTTTTAAGTTGATTTTATGTATACTTGTAAAATGAGATAATTTGATTTGTGTTGAAAGGTTGAATTTTTCAGCCAAACCAATACAAAAAAAGTGTCCACTGTTGGTTGGTCTTAATCTATGTGCGTCCACTTATGTTTTGTACATGGTGACTGTTCCATTTACTCCATTATACCTTGATTTTGATCCCCCCTCTGTCCTCATCCTACTTGATCTCTCTTTTACCTTTGACACAGTCAAACATGCCATCCTGCTAAACTGGCTCAGTTATAAACTGGGTACAACTGATCAGGCTCTGGCCTGGCTGACTTCTTTCCTCTCTGACTGACCCACCCAGGTCCAACTCGGGTCCTTCCTCTTCTCTATCTCTTTCTCCACATGTGGTGTTCCCCAGTGGTCTAACCTTTCTCCCTGGTTGTTCAAGGAATACCTGGCAACTGTCGCCCACCGCATTGCTGCTCTTTGCTTAAACTTCTAGTGCTATGCAGATGACACCCAGCTCGCTTTCAGGCTCCCCTCTGCTGACTCTTCTCCTTCTCTCATCCCAGATTGTCTGTCTGCAATCCATGAGTGGTGCACCGCCAACGATTTCTGCCTGAATGCCAGTAAGACAGAGATCCTCCTCATCGGCACACATGCACCCCTCTATCCCGCCACTCTCTGGCCAGCCTCCCTTGGACCTCTTCCTGCTCCCACCTGTAAGGCTAAGAACCTCAGGGTTATCTTCAACTCCACACTCTCCTTCTCTCCTCACATTTCCGACATCTCTAAGAAGTCAAACTACCAACTGCACCTCCTCAGACATATTCTTCCTTTTCTCTCCATCCCTCAGAAGCTCACTGTCTCCAGAGCTCTGGTTCTCTCTAGGCTTGACTACTGTAACAGCCTCTTTTAAAATCTGCCCGCCACTACTCTCTGTCCTCTGTAACTCATCCAGAACAGGACTGCAAGATCATATCTCTCCAGCACTGAAATCACTCCAATTGGCTCCCAGTGGCTGCAAGGATCATGTTCAAGACCCTTTGCATTGTCCACAAGGCCTTCATGGGCATGGGACCAAAATATCTCCAGCTTTCTCTTCGGAAGTATCTTCCTACTCGAGCTCTTCGCCCCTCCACCTCCAACTCCTTGAGGGTCAGTAATTTTTCCAAGCAACGAGTTGGGGCAGATCTCTCTCCTCAGCTGGTGCCTCCCTCTGGAACAGCCTCCCTGCCTCTATTCACACCGTATGATGCGTGCCTTTTACAACTCTTGTGGGCGACAATGTATTGCAGTCCCTCATGCAAGCATGCTGTGCCATTTCCAAAAATCACGGTGTGCATGATATTAGTCTTTCCCGACATGACAAGCCCATGCCAGAAGCACCTCACCGCAGGTGTCCTTCACCCTCAAGATCAGATCTAATTTGCCTCCGGTTTTTAAGAAAAATTATAATAAAAAAACCTTAACATTATTTTCTTTAGATGTCTCAAACAATAGGCTAATGAATATTTAATCAACCTAAAGGGAACATTTTTATAAAGAGCATGTAATTTCATCCTGTTGCCTATCTGATGTAATTCAACTGAAAATATGACATGGACAATCTTATGTACTTCTATGGCGTGTGCCACTACCAAGTCCGTTTATGTCAATTCATATCACCTTCACCCTAAAACTGATCTTTTGGAAAAACAATGTCTATTGTATCATTGTGTTTGACACTAAGGGCCTCATCATGAGTTGGAGGTAGTAGCCCATAAATGTGGTGGTAACGTTATAACTGCCGCATTTAAGGGCTGGCCTTATCACAAGTCTGGCATGTTTACCCCCTGCTCAAAGCTGTAAACACACTGGAAAAATGCACATTTTTGGCGCAATTACCACCAGCGGTATTACTGCATGGTAATTGCGCAGAAAATTCACTGTTGGGTCCATTAAACCCAATGGGGAATTTTCAGCACAATTACCGTGCAGCGACTAACAGTTAGCGCCCAACCTGTGATCCGACGGTAATACCGCTGGACCAATGACTGGTAATGCTAATAAAGTTGGGCAGTATTACAGCCAATAATTTATTTATTTGTTTGTTTGTTTGAACGGCACCAAAAGCACGTGGGCATCCGGATGCCCATAACACTCACACGGCGGGACGACTATCAAGGAACAGTATGTTTATCGCCCAACTAGTAATGAGGCTCCAGACGTTTAATATATCTATCCTATGTGGGGAGATATGTACTTACTTAACTCCTGCAGATCACTACTAATTTGTAATGTGTTAGCTGCCCTGATCGCTGACTACTCGCATTTCAGTCAATCCGGTGCTTTCAATTGTAACTCGTTCTTTCATCTGTGTAACATGACCGTGTCTTATGTCTTATGTCTTATGTCTTGTGAAGAAATAGATGTAGAACTAGTTTGTGTTTAATTTGTGTCACACTTTGGGGGCTTTGTTAACATGTACTCTGTGTCGTATATGAATTTTTGCTCACACTTGCCCTCTTGTAGTTGGTAAAACTTTGTTGTGGGTTTGTTACATGTTGTGTTTTGAAATAAAAAATTACATTCAAGCAGACCTCTATGGCGAATGTCACACTACTTAGTTTGTATTTAAATAGACTATGTGCTGGCTAAATACAACTACACAAGTGTATATTAACAATGTGTTCACGCAATTCATTTGGTACGTTGGTCTTTGCAAATATAATGCATACACCTACTCTTTGACTACTTGGGAAACACTTTAAACACATCCCCAGCTGTGCCACTCTTCTCTGTCATCAGACCAGTATTGCACAATTGTAAATGGTACAATCATAGAGTTGTCTTTTCGTTAGTATTGCGTCTATTGATCCACCTCTAGGATTTCTATTCACTTTCTCTACGACACACCATCTTATTTCATCCTCTGTGTGTTGCTTGTCACAAAAATGTTGTACTAATCGGCATTGAAAAGTCTGTGCAAATTCTCAACCTGTGTTTACTGATTTTGGTAGTTTTGCCTATGTATATCTATTCACAGGGACGTACAATAGCATACATTACTCCTGTTGATTTGCAATTAGTATGTTTTTCAAAACACCATTGTCTGAAAATGGTGGTCTTCATAGTACATTTTCATGCACTGCAATTACCAAAAGGCCAGCGTCCATGTACTTGAGGTAAATTCCATAATTCTGCTTGTTTTCATTAGGTGTTTCTACTCTGGCTGGATCTCTAAGAGATTGATGTAATTTGGTACTCTTTGCTGTTTAAAACCAGCAATCAAAGTGCAATTCTTTCGTAGTCTAAGAAACTGTACGGTATATTCTGTTTCAGTACTGCAGGGGGGTGGAAATCGGAATAATACAAGATTGTGTTCTTATCTGTGGTTTTGCGTAACTGTGTAGTCGCTAATTTGCCTTCCTCTACTTTGATTTTCAAATCTAGAAACAGTGTTGTGGTATGGATAAAGGTCATCATGAACTTTACATTAGAATTTAAACCATTCATCCATTTTTTTAAAGGATCTATTTCAAGTGGGATCTCTCACCATATTATTAAAATATCATCAATGTACCTTGGCTAAACTAGGAGCGAAAGCACAACCCAAGGATGTACCTTTAATTTGAATATAACATTGTTTTTTAAACAACAAAATAATTCTTAGTAAGTGCCAATTCGAGTATACATGCAGTGGGGATTACGTGTGTTGAAGGCTGGTGGTCAAATGCTTCTTTGGAATATTCTTGTATAACGATCCTATGTCAATCATCACTATAAGTTCAGTTTCTTGGTCAAAGATCATTCCTTCCATTAAATTGATAAGATCTCCTGCCAGATAGGAGTTTGATGTCAAAGTAAGGGGTTTGAATAAAAAATCATCATACTTACATATTGGCTCAAAAAAGTGGCACACAGGCTGAGATAATTGGCCTGACTGCAGGGTTCATTGGATAATTCTGCAAATCTGCTAATATGTATATAAATGGATCTATCAGATTTAGGTACTCTAGTATGTGTTTGTTTATTATCACTTCTTGTAAGACGTCAGTAGGTATTCTCAATATCTCATGGGTAAGACATTTCGTAGGATCTTCTGGTAATGGCCGGTAATGTATACTATTATTCCATAGCCACATTTTTTTACAGATTGATCTAAAACCTTTTAAGACTACTTTTTCAAAACTGAGTACTTCTTTGGGCATGATAATTATTGAAAAAAACAAAGTGGATGTGGTTCAGAAAGGAGTTACTGAGTCACTGTGCTCATAATAGTCTGAGTTGCTAAAAAATGTATGTAACCGTATTTTCCATAGGAATTTTCTCAACTCTGATTCCAGCGTGAATATTTCGAAGAACTCTGTGTTAGAAGAAACAAAAGTCCTTTACTGAGTAAATCCATTTCTGCTTGGTTAAGAGCTCTTTTCGGGTTAAAGATTGGAATAGACATGCCTATTGTCTTCAATAGGGCCATCTCCTGGTTCTGAATGGACTGCGTTGTTTTGCAAACTAGCGGCTGCTCTGTTGTTGACCTGGACCTCGATGTCTGACTTTTGTGTTCCCTCATCCTAAAAAAGGCTGATTGTTTGTCGATAATTCTTGTACTACATGTGCACTTTCTCTGTCGGACTCACTTGAATTTATATCCCCAAAAAAGTGACACTTTTTGTGAAAGACTGTTTAGGTCCTCTTACATAACTGTTATTAATATAATCATCAGCAAGATATGGATAGATTATTTCACCTTTGAAAAAAACTTAAATCTTTTTTGAACTTTTTGGACATAGTGAGTTTACTAAATTCCTCTTTTTAATTTCTTCAAGTTTTTCATAAGCTTTCTCAACCGTCCTATCTTGTAAGAAGTTTGCTGCTGCCACTTCCATTTTTCTGCAATTTCTGTTACATTTGATCTCATGCCTATTGCAGGGAAGCTTAGACTCCATTAAAATAGCCTAAGTAGAATGAGAGTGTATGATAGGGTCATGAGAGATATGAAAAGAGGGATGCGCCGAAAGTTGCGTGCCTGCGATTCTAGTGGCCAGAGTCCTGAGTAGGTTTTATAGTGCTCGAAGAAGGATCAGGAATACATACCGTAATGAGAGCAGACGGTACCTGGCCTCTGAGAACATCATTAATTGGCAGTATATGGTCCATCTCATTATTGATGGGAATTCGAGGAAATTCTGGGCTAGTTTCAGATCCCTTGGTAATGTCAGTAACTCAGAGCTGACGATCCCTATTGATAGCCTTACCTGGGTGAGGTTTATTGTTAGTAAATTCGAAGGTGATGCGACTATATTGGTCAAGAGACCTATACCCAAATTGATTATTCTGAGGGAAGATATACTAAGGGTAATCAAAAATCTAAAATCATCCAGAGTCCCAGGCCCTGATGGCCTTTATATTATTCATAAAGGAAATTCCAGAAGTCTGGGCCAATATATTGGGCATTCTATATCCTCCAGTAATGCTTGGAGGGTGGAAAAATTGATGCCTTGAATACATTTAAAGAGAAAAATCTGCAACTGTTTGCTAAGATTGGCTGGACACAAAGTTGGGATCATGGTGAAGGGGTGGTGCTAAAGTCACTGAAAGATGTTATAGAGAAGTGGGACTGGGTTGCCAGTCACAATAAGGTTTCCACTATGAGCTCCTTATGCTTGTTTGCTAAAATGCCTTTTACATTTAAAGAGTCTCAAAGATATCTTAAACTTATTCCCTCCCAGACTAGTCGTAGAATATTTCTAGATATTAGACTTAACCGTCTGGGGGTTCGGGGCTCATGGACTGATTTACCTGCCGAGAAAAGGACCTGTAGATTAAGTGTGGATGACACTAGGCTGGAAACAGCTAGACACGTACTTACCTGCTGTCAGAAGATGAGACCTATCTATAATAAATACTTGATCTTGATCAAATGTATATTGTGAAAACTTCTGGATGAGGTGTCTCTCTGGGAGGAGTAATGGTTTAGTCATTACCCATATTTGGAAGGTGGCAAATGATTGTCTACGAAAATTTGAAGATGAGTTCAAATTGTTGATGGACCTTAAGAGTGGAGCTGAAATGAAATGGTGCATGATTAGGCATGACTGTAGTAAAGATATTTTGGAGATATGGATGGTATCCTCTTTTATTTCTATGCTCGGTTTTGTCCGCTATATTAAGTCTGTGTTTATTTTCTTTTTTATTATTGAATCTATTGTACCAAGATATTTATATTTTGTAATTTTGTATTGATGTGGTTGAATGCATTTAATTATTACTTGGTAATATAGTATGTTTGTACGTTTATGGGCAAGTTAAGACTACAATGATATTCAATTTTAATATAATATGTTTCTCAATTAATTAATAACATTTATTATGTTATCTTAACATTATCATTTCTAATAATTGTAAACTTTAAACTTATGTTGCTTTAATCTTAACTATTTTGTAAAGAAAATGTTTCAAATAATTCAAAAATTTCTATTAATGGTTACGCGATTGTTTTTGATTTGTAATGTACATACACCCCATATCTATGTATATTCTGTATAACCGCTGTACATTCATTCTTAGTCTTTGTAAAATGTACATTCACTACATGTTCATGCACATATTGTATAGAAGGTGTACATTTATTTTGAGAATGTGTAATGTGCATTCTTTACATGCCCTTGTACATTTTGCATAGAAGCTGTCCATGTATTCAGAGTTCACGTAATGTACATACTCTACACTTCCATGTACATTTTATATATACGCTGTAAATTCATTCTGAGTGTGTGTAATGTGCATACTTTCTGTGTACTTTTTTTTGTATAGAAGCAGTGTATTTATTGTGAATGAGCATAATGTACATACTCTACATGCCTGTATTCATTTTAAATAGAATGTGTACATTACTTTTGAGTGTGCATAATGTACATACTCTACATATCTGTGTACATTTTCTATCCAAGCTGTACATTAATTCTGAGGGTGCATAATATACATACTTTACATATCATGTACATTTGAATAGGATTTGCGAGTGTGTGTAATAAACATACTCTACATGTCCGTGCACATTTTGTATACAAGCAGTGGATTAATTCTGAGCATGCACAAAGTACATACTCTACATGTCTGTGTACATTTTAGATATAATATGTGAATTCATTCTAACTGTGATGTGCATTTTCAATACAAACAAGAGATGTATTTAACTTTTACAGTTTGTACTTTAATGTGCATGAAGTGTTTAAAAGAGGCATATGAGTTTTGCAGCTTGTACATTACACAATTTAAATCTTCAAACTGACTTCAAGGTTAGCCCTGACTTTCATGTGAATTTGCAGATGATGCATTGGTGTAATGTATGAACTGTGAATCCCACACATTTTAAGCACAGTTGGTATGAAAGATGAACATTCATCCTGGGCATGCACCAAATATAGATAGAGCATGTCTCCTAAGAGTGTGTGTTGTCTGAGCGTGTTTCGTAGTACAGCATATAATAGCAGTGTATGATGTAGGAGCACTTATAGGAGTATGTGTGTGTGTTGTAACAGTGTGTTGTAAGACCATGGGCCTCATTACGAGGAAGGAGGTAACAATACAGCAATTTGCGGCATGGCTACCTCCATTCCGGGTACCAGGTCCGGGTTCCCTGTATGGGGAAGTACCGGGCAATTTCAACCTTGGTGGGCCCAGTATTTCCCCATTCGAGGAACCGAGACCCGGTCCATCCCCATTCCCATTGAGCCCCTATAGGCTCAATGGAAATGGGGAGCATGCTAACAACAGGCCCGTTAAGGACGGGCCCATTGTTAGCATGCTGGGCTGCATGTGGGACCCGCTAAGGACGCCTGGTAAACCCAGGCGTCCTTAGCGGGTCCCGCAAGAAGGCCTCGTAATGGGGCGGTAAGTGGTTAACGGCTCTGGAACCTTTACCGGCGCCGTTAACCCCTTACCACCCTCTTCGTAATGAGGCCCCATGTGTCATAGGAGTGCATGTCGTAGGAGTGTGTGGGAAGAAGGTATCATAGTAGCACCTGTTGTTGGATAACCTGTTGTAGCCTATGTCATAAAAGCTTGGGTCATAGAAGCTTGTGTACTAAGAGCTTGTCAAAAGAGTGTGTATCTTAAGCGTGTTTCTTATAGGAATGCATCTCATAGGAGTTTGTGGTAAAAGGATGTGGTGTAGGAACACGTGTTATAAGAGTATTGTAATGTATGAACTGTAAAACTCCCAATGCTCTTTGTACACTTTTTGCACATTGATTGGGGACCAAACCCTAAGATCCTAAATAAGTGGGCTCCAGACCAGAGCGCCACTCCCTCACGATGGGGAAAAGAGTGGACTTGCTCCAACGAAGAAATTCATGAAAATAATTAGCAAAAAGAAACAAAAACCCCACTCTCCCTTGCTCTTTTCTATGGATCACCTGAGTCAAAGACCCAGGGGGGGAGACTTGTGAGTGAAAAGACAGCCCCAGAGTGACAGAGATTGAGAGGCCATACAAGGCCCCCATTATAAGAATGGGTGATGTTGATACCTATTGGAATATACAGGTCATTCCACAACACTCCTTTTCCAACATGAGGCCTAGTGAGGGAACGTAAATGGGCCTCCCTCAACTTTGTCAAAATGGAAAGGCACTCAGCTGAAGGAGAGTGTGCCTCTGAACTGTAATATTGCTAACTACTTGTTGTAGAAGTGAACAATAGTTTCCTATGTTAACTGTGGCCTATGGGTGATAATACCAAAAGGGAACTTATATCTGTTTAAAGATTGTATAGTAGTTATAAAGAGCAGGACCAGATGTGAAACAAAATGTCATGTTGAACACATATTTTCAATTTAAAAAGCTATTCTGTTAGATTTATGTATGAAGCTTGTTTTCCCCACTGAACTGAAAGGTATGTGCCTCTGAAACTTTGAATTGTGGAGGGTACAGATAAGACAGCCAGCAGAAACAACCTTTAAGGTCAGGCCTCCCCATTAACTGCGCTTTAGCTTTGAACAGAGACCTTTGAAGACACTTAATGGCCGTGTGGAATAACATGAGCCAGGCAGATGTCCGTGTCATGTGACCGGGGAGAAATGAAACTCAGGAGGGGCTTGGTTGGGAATATGAAACTACAACCTTCCATATGTATGCATTGCTATTGATTAACATTGGACTCCTTTTTCCTTAATAACATGAGAACCGTGCATCACAGTGAGCTCATCCATGACTCATATTAAAGATCACAGAATGCCTGTCAGTTCTATGCATTTATTCTGTGATGTATAGAATTCAAGTTAGGAAGAAAACCATGATCCTGACCTTCTCATAATTCGGAAGAATTTGAATGTTTGGGACCTGATAGAATGCAAAATTAATCTTTGAATAGTAGAGTGGCATTTTTTCACTATTTTGGATCAGGATCAAATCACGAAAAATGATAGTTTCTCCCAGGAAGGTGGTGCCGAAATAAAATTAGCATTCCATGATTCGCCATAAAAAGTAGAATTCGAACATATATATGTTCATACAGTTATCTGAAAAATGAATGTATTTGCCATGTAGTGAGACTTTTTGTAAAAAAAAAACAAAATGAAAAAACATGTCATTTTGAAATGATGTATCTTCCTCCTCTCCCTCTAAACTTCTTGCCCTATCAGCTGGGAGTGGGCAGATTAGTGAGAGTGGGAGAAAGAGAGATGCGCAATCTGTAGCGTGGGAATATTCATAATAGGTACGTGTCTTCATCACTATATAATATCAGTTTTCAATCTAAAGGGGAACAGAGAAGACAAAGGGAAAAAAGAGAGGAGAGCAGACTGACAACAACAGAGAGCTGACAGAAGGAAGCTGACACCCAGGAGAACAGATAGACAGTAGACCCTGTGACACTTGCTGTGAACTTTTGGCTGGAAGCTGGGAGCCCTATCTGAGATAGAGGCCTTAAATCTGGCAGGAGGGACCTTGCTATGAATAGAGACCAGAGGTGTGAGCTGCCTACCTGTTCCTGAAATGGTCTGAAATACAGCTGGCCTCATGAGCTAAGAACAGAGATCTCCCATGTAAGTAGATATATCCCAAAGCTATCAATTGTGTGGGGAGCTACCTGCCTTAATCCCTTTCCAATGGTGAGTGGGGGAACCATATTTGACTACAAAATATAACTCAATTAATTCTTCATAGAAAAAAAACCTATACATTTAAATTGTATTGTGTTGGGAACTACCTGCCTTAATCCTATCCATTAAATTGTGGGTGGGAGGAAACTGTGTAGACCCTTAGCACATTTAATCAAAGTTTATTCAATTAATTTCCATATAGAGGAGTTGTGTTACAATTTGAAACTAAAACATTTCATACCCAGTGTGTTATGGCCATCATAGTCAATAAAGTACTTATTTGACTCTACCTTTCTGAAACCCATGACTTCCTTACCCAAAGGGGGTGTCCATAATTCCAAAATAAGTAACCTGACAATTCTGCCATTCAAGTGAATGTAGAGTGCAAACCAAAATGTCCCATGTCTTCTATTGCATCCCAAATCAGAACTCCAAAGCCTTGCAAATTATTCAAATAAAATGACCAAAATGATTTCCCATTGAGTTCCTTTCCCAAACCTTGCCTTTCAAATTAAAAGCCCAAAATGATTTTCCCATTGTGTTTATTTCCCAAACGATATTCCTACTGTATTAACACGCCATATGCCTTGCCTTCAAACTAAGGAGTCATACATAGCTGATTCCTGGGAGAAAAAACACATTTTGATAAACTAAGTAATCACTGTGGGTGTTTTTAAAAAACTCTTATGTGTTAATGTTCTGAGAAATCCCACGTGTGTTTTGAATTCAAATCTTTAAATTCAATCTGCATTTCTGATTATTGTGTTGTGCCACAGAGTTGGCGGCCGCTGTTCTGGTGCGCTTGTGTTTGTTTGTTATTCCGTTAAGTAGTTTAAATAAATACACAGTGTTATTTCAATACACCGGCCTGGATTCTAGATTATTGATGATACAGAGGGTATCTGCTAAATGGTGTTATACAGTTTGGGGACCTAACCAAATTTGAATCTGCTAAGTGCTTTGTTGTGCGGCACATTCATCGGGGGAAAGGAACTCCCTGAGTTGAGAGTGACCATCCAATAAACTGTGACAAAGTAAACTATTACTGTCAGAATTAAACCACAGGAAAAACGTAATATCGAACAACAAACACTTAATTGGAAACTAAAGTCATGCCCTAAAAAAAAAACAACTCATCTGGTTTAGTCCATGCTCAATTGTATTCATGGGAAATCTCATGAATCACACCAAATTGACATAACACTTGTGAGGGAAATAACAGGTAATCAGATGCAATTACATCAAATGAAGTTTGATAAATGTGCTAAGCCAGTTTGCGATTCCGAGAGGTCTGTTCCAACAACATGCCAGGATTCTTGTAATTCCCATTGGGTATTAATTTTTTATCCAAACACATGCCAACGTCTGCTAGTTTTAACATAGTTCATTGATCACACTGTGCAGGCGTGGCTGGTAGAGTTCACACTTGCAATGCTGCCTTTATTATCAGACAAACATTATCCTTCCTCAAATGGTCATCTTAGAGACATGACATCAGAAGTAGTAGCATATGATGATACATCTGGGACTAACTTTGAGCACATGTTAAACTATTATGTTCCATCTGTTCCTTCTCCGAAGAAACCCGGTTGTAAATAATTTTGAATAATAGGCAAACTCAACATGATTAAGAATGGTATCTTCCAACTAGAACATTACACTAGTACATTGTTGCTATCATAACCCAAAATGAACCGAGGATTAATGAGATTCATAAAGGCTTGACTGGTGGTGTCTCCATCTGTAACTTTTTATTTCATCACACAATGAATACACCTGCACATTTATGTTCTCTTTTACATCTGTTCCTGTAAAAAATCCAAATATATGAAGAATGTTTTCAGACTATCAGGCTATAACCAAAAAAGTGATGGGTGGAAGCTTTTGAATACATCTGAAGCACTGGCACTGCTCTGGGGAAACTTCCACACCACAGTTTTCTAGCCCATCTGAACCACTGGCACTGTTCTGGGAAACCTTCCACACCACTGTTTTTTAGCTCATCTGCACCATTGCAAAAGGAGTACATGCCATATGCAAATGAGTCAGATACTGCCACCAATAGGAGCAGTCCGGCCTGAAGTGCTAGGCCAGAACTCCTCTGCAGGGAAACACAGACAACCTCTGATGTGTTTTCTCTTCATTGCCTAAATATGACTCAGCACATCAACATAGACGAGGGCATGAACAAATGAAACCTTTGTCTTTGATAGCAAAACATGCAGCAATTAGTGGTCCCATTACACACTTGAATTCTATTTAGATAAAACATGAAATGCAAGACCATACATTAACCCCTAAATTATTGATAAGGCAGCATCAAAAAATGTGAAAATCCCTTAAAGGGATATTCGAGGAACCACAGACCACGATTTTATGCATGTTTGGGGTCCTTAAACAGAAAAGGGCTCTTTTGAGAACAAAGATGTATTGATAAATAAATGCTGCCACTTATTACATCCTATGTATCTGTTGTTCCTAGTGGTATTATTGCTGCTGAACGTTACCAGGATACCCAGGGAGCGGGGCATAATTACATTATGTCAACAGTTACCAATAGAGATCTGGTGGATGGCTCATTAGCCACAGAGTTGATATGAGAATTAGATGCAGGGTTCCAATCTTGGGTGATCTTATTTCTGAACATCTTTAAAAACAGCACTGCAATAGGAACACAGGAATGGACAGTACACAATTCCCAGGCAATCCCCAAACTGTGTTACCCCTCCTGATTTTTGCAATGTTTATAGATATCCAGTACATTGACGTCAATGCAACAAATAGAAGATGTTACAACCTAATTAAGCAGGATTTCACTCCTTCCAACTACGTAAGCAAACCTAGATACCCAAACGTCACTTCTCCCATCTTCAGGAGATACCAGAACAGGTGTTTACTCTTAGTTAAATTAATACTAGCATTGCTTAATCATCATGTGTTTGAAAGAGCTTATTATTTTCGTGGCTAAATATTCTTTCCAGGAAGTAAGCACACTTATGAATATGAGTTCTAAGACAGTCGAACAAAAGCATTTCAGGACAGCATTGGTCTGCCAAGTTTTATTTCTCCATCCTCACTACAACCATATAATTCGAAACAGGGTTTTCTTCCTAAGCTTGACTAAGCTTGACTAAGCCTGGTGCTGAATATAAAGGCGTAGTCTTTTGTTGATTCAACAGACTCTTCATATGTTCAAGTGAATGTTTTTTTCCGATATGAGTCATATTTCCACAGTTTGGATCATTTTCCCCAATCTAACATTTAAATGCTCTGCCCATACCTTGTATTGAATTGATTCGAAAAATAAATTCAACCAGCCTGTTCCTCAGTCATGACAATGTTACTACAGCAGCAGCCATTATTGATTTATAGAAGCAAAATATGATCATTATGGACAGCAAGTTCGCTCTCCCTGGCTATAAAATGGCATCTCAAGGTGGGGAGTTTTAATGACTTAGCTAATTCATCGATTCTACTCATGGAAATGATGCAACTTTAAGTGATCCTCCTGTCCATGGATTCTGTTATAGATAATGTATCATTGATTCCAACCGTAAATGTTAATTATTTGGCAAAGAATGTTACAGACAAGACTGGGGCAAACACCCCCAGACTTGACTTCACCCTGGTAGCAAATGCTCCAGCTTGTTCCTTAATAGCCTATAATATACCATTCTTTGTTGACAATATACTCTTTAATGTAGTAGCATCTTCTTCAACAACCAAAAGGCAAACAAAGTTGTCCAATGCATTTCAGACAGGGCAGTACATGATAAATATTATAAAAGTGATCCCTCATTACATTTTCATTTTGGTACACAAAATACATAAGGGTGTAGAACATACCTGACGTGAAAAAGTGCCATGAAAAGAAAGTTTACACATGTTCCCATAAAACATATGGAAAACATATGTGTTTTTAATGCCCACAACAAAATGACAAATGAACAAAAGAATGGGGTTTTCGAAAAGAAAAAGAAAAAGTAGTTCCATCACTGTATGTTCATATCCAAAGGTAAAACTGTAAAATTTGAATAAAATTGTAATTATAGTGGCTAATTAAGAGAAACGCTAGTAAATTCAAATTGCCACATAGGAAGCAGGTTGAAGAACAATAGGCTGGAGGGTTGCCCAGAGCAATGCCAGAGGCTGAGAATAATTCTAAACCTTCCAATCATGACCTCTTTTGTTTTATCACAAAAAATACCCTCATGACCAAAGATTGCATTTTGAGACCACGACTGTCAGTAAAGCTAGGGAACTAGCATTTGATTTGTATTGTGATGACATCATTACGTGTCATATATCATGGCTTCGTAGGGACAGAAATGCACAAAATGAAACTGAAAAATTCCTGCTGGCAAAACATGCCAGCAAAGCGAGTAACAACACCACAAAAATATGTGTTTTAAAAGTGGCAATGTGATTCCATTGGTAAACTGACCTTCTGAAGGAAGGTTTTTTTCCCCCATAGTCCTTTAGGATGTGCTCTAAAAGTAAGAAGTATATATTTGCAGAAGTGCAAATGGGATCATTACAAAAGACAGAATGTTAATAAGGAAAATAATAAAGTTGTTAGTACTATTTTTTTTTTAATTAAATAGTGTTAGGCTTAAGTAAAACCTTTCAGCAGGTACATCTTGGTCAACAAACACATTTAATTTGTTACATTTACAATTTTCAGTTTAAAAAGAAATTGTTATTTTTTTTCTATTACAAAAATCAACATCCACATTTCCGTCTATTAGAACTAATACACATAGAAGGTCATTTTCTGTTGCAGGAGTCAGTGTCGACATATCCCATCAATTAGAGGTCGTGAGGATTGAAGGGAGGAAATGTGCAGCTGTTATGCGCTCATTAGAGTTTCAATCGTTCCTAATAGATGGAAAATGTATTTTAAAAAATGTAATAGGGCCACAGTTAATGAGAGACGTTCCCCCTAGATCAATCCATTACACCACTGGTCTACAGAAAACAACGGAAAGTCCTTAATAAAAGTGGGGAGCCATTTAGTTCTAATTTCTGTTATAGCCAGAGAAATAAGGACCAAATGATGCTCTGATTTGATAGAGGCTTTAGAACAGCAGAGTCTACAAGTCAGTTCTGCTTCAACTTGATCCTTCTCCCTCCTGACACTCAAGATCTCTCTGGTTGGAAATAGGTTTAGACGAAAATGCATAAACTGGGTGTGAAGGTAACTGCTCAGAAACTTTGACAAATATTTGGAACAACACTTCATTAATGGCATTGGTTCAGTGGTAGGTTGGGAGGATGTTTGATTTGTGACCCGGCACTTAGAAACTAGTGGAGTCTGTTAATCAGCGTGATCTAAAAGATATCAGTACCCGGCGAGGGCACAATCAGAATGTAAGAGACATTCTGATTGGCCCTTGCCGAGTCGTTACCAGGCCGGGAATCCCTCCGTCGGGATTCCACGGCCTTTGGCCCTGGCGGGGGGGCGTGGCAGCCCCTCAGCCAATGAGGAGTCTCGAAGCGGGACCATCCCCGCTCCGAGCCTCCCCCCGGCTGAGAGGCTGCCTTCGCCCCCCGCCGGGGACTCGGGAAAGTCTTTTATTTTTTTATTTTTTAATTCCCTTCCCTCCCTCCCACCCACCCCCCAACTTACCTTCTTGTTCCTGCGTCCCCGGCGGGGGATGAGGGAAGCCTCCAGCCGTGTGGAGACTCAGAGCGGGGCCATCCCTGCTCTGCGCCTCCACACCGCTGGGGGCTTCCCTCGTCCCCCGCCAGGGATGCAGGTACGTTTTTGTTTTTTTTACCTCTTCCCCCGTCCCACTCCCGCCCTCCCAACCCCACTTACCTTCTTTTTGATCCTTTTTCGGGTGCAGACGCGCTGGGCACATTTGTGTTCCCAGCGCGTCCGCTCCCGATGGCCACAATGGAAAGGGAAAACGGACTCCGTTTTCCCTTTCTATGGCGGCCATTTTCTTGGTCGTTTCTTTTTTTTCTGTCCCGAAACACCGCAGTGTTTCGGGACAGAATAAAATGCGTTTAGTGCCCCGGAAACGCACATAATGCGGGCCGGGCTACTAATAGCAATATGACCCTTGCAGCGGGGGCATTACCAACTCAGGTTATGCCCCGGGGCCTTCAGTAAGGCCCTCGCTTCGCTCGGGCAATACCTATGGGGCCCGGGGCATTACCTGAGTCAGTAATGCCCCCGCCGCTCGGGTCATATTGCTTAAATAATAACAATACATTATCACAGGCACTGAAAGCATGAACTAACGTACAATTGTTTCTTTGTTCATGTTCATGGCTGTACATTTATATCATATGTCCTTCTTTATGAGTAAATTGTACTGCAGGGCATTCCCTATGAAAGTATGCAGCATAATATGTCACTCCATATATTTTCTAATATGAAAATCCTTATTATATGTGTGCGTTATAGCACAAGTATAGTTTATCAATTGCACTCTCTTAACACTAAATGGAAAAGAGTGTTAAAAAATTGCAGTCAATGAGAACATGGTGGTCAGGTGTTGAGAATAATACAAAAACAGCGAGTGTATCTAATAAAGTACCATAAAGTGTTTTCAAGAAATTTCTGCAAGAAGTAGGTTTGTTAGACACCTTAAATGTCAATTTGTATGTTTAATATCTTTTCAATTGAATGAGAAAAGTGTGCACAAATAATTGTCTACGTGTAAATGTAGATAGGTACCAAAAATGAGTTTTTGCGGAATATACATTCACACAAATGGCATTCCTTTTTGTGAACATCATTAGGCATTGACATTATAGAATCAAAGAATATTCAGTATATTTACATATGCAAGCATAGAATACATCTACTGTTATTACAACCTATATAAAAATTTGCATTACATTTGCCCAAATGCAAAAAAAAAATCATTTTTATCAATTGCACGCCATGAAATGGAAAACTAAAGCTACTAAAAAGAATACAATGTTACAGTTCTTACATGAATTTAAATACCAATAATGATGTAATCTTCTTCAATGAAGTATATTTGTGTTTTAGCAGTCAGCATTGTACAAAAAAGTGTCAAAAACATTTCAATTCCACCTACCTAACATTATGAATCAAGCAATGGCGATTTTCAAAACATCAAATTGTTTATGAGGAAGGCTAATATACTACAAAGATGGGACCAATGAAATGTGAAGTTTCTTCAATTTTGGAGAAATAGACATATCTTATTGGATATGTTACATCACATTCACTTTCACTCTCACAGTTTACCAGAATGTTTAAGGTAATAACAAAGCAAAATGCTCCGAAAGCAGATGATACAATGTAAAGCAGGTTACAATTGGTTGACACGAACAACATAATATAGGAGTATGACTGTATTAAATCTACACTCATTTGGGAACGTTGCTTTTATGGAAGTAACTATGCTTAAATATTGTGCTGTTTAGGATATGGCCAACCAAATTAAAAGGATAATGGCTATAATATGAAATGAATTTAGAGTAGAAAGACCCTGAGCCATGTAGAATGATCTTGATTTACAAGCAAATTAGTAAGTATGCTCACTATCTATTGTATTATAGGCATTACCTTGCCTGATCGATTGTATTTAGTAACTGAGCAACACAATATAGGACGCGTGATGCACTGGGAAAAGATGATGGATGATTAAGTGCTGTGGATTGGCATTACGATAGTAAATCTCTGCAAAGACAATGTCAATGTACATACATGTGCTTTAATTGGATTTTTAACAAAGATATGGAATTATGTTTGTTTTAATGAAAAAATAATTATGCAATTGTAAGTAGATCTTTTTAATCTTATACAGGGAATTGTATATGATATTGACATAGGAATTACTAAATTTGAATTAATGCTGTGCAAAGTTCTTTGAACTACAACACATGAACAATAAATAAAATTAAAATAAATAAAGTAAATATATTAATAGGCATGGCTCTCTTTTTGTGTCCAACACAAAAGAAAGTGACTGACATTTGATGTGGCCATGACTTTTCACAGATATGTCCCAAAACCTTTCCATTGATCTGTGAACTACAACACCCCATTGACACAGGACAGTAAAGCAGATAAAACATATTTGTGTTAGTAATATGAGAAAAGTGCAAATGATTATACAGGAGCAATTATCATCCGTTCGACCTCTGGTAGAGGTGATGTCACAAACATTACGGCATCAGTCTCACCACCAGCAGAAGTGATGCCACCACAATCACCCCAAGAGCTCCACAACAGCATCCCAGAGGGGACTCACTGATGCCACTGAAACATCACAGGGTACAGGCAGGAAATGCTCAGGTGATCATTGATAAGCTTCAAGAAGCATCCTCAGTGCAAATGCCCCGTATTTTACAGACACAGGACTGCAGGTACTGGTTGAGAACATGATGCCAGTGAAAGCAGGAATACTGGGTGCTGAAATGCCTGCATCTAGTGCCATGTGGACGACAATGGCGAATGCTGTACCTTCTGTGTTTGCTGTGCCATTCGTTGAAGAGGATTTACGTGAGAGGTGAAACAACCTCAATCACTATCCAACATGACATTTTACTGAATATAGCAAAGGGGAGGATGGACAAGAGACCACAGCCTGGACCACCCAGGAGAAGAAGGTGCTCCCACTGATATGACTGGAAAGCGTCACGGGCCTAGAGGAGGGACATGACACAGGTGAGTGAGATGCCACCAAATCCACATAAAATGTTTTTCTGTACAAATTGCATCGAACCAAGCACACATATAGAAATGCGTGTTTAATGCCTCAACAGCCGATTCACAGGAACATGCAAACTGATTCATTCCCCCGTTGTCCACAGTCACCTTGCAACCAATTACGCAATTGACAGACTGCCAGCCTTGTGCAACTCCACATGGGCACAGAAATGACCAGAGCAAACATAGGCACTTTGCAACACATGCAATGTCTGGGGGCACATGAACAACAAGCAGAACAGTAGCGTATTTGCACAAATCACACTGCACATCTTTCTGCAACACTCAAAAGACATGCAAGCAGTGTCGGGTTTAGGTCAATGCATTATAAATGCTGACGGCAGCAATATCTTGTTTACTCTATGGTGACAACACTTTACAGCAATCCACTAGCACTGATACTGCACATACATATGACATACTGCTTAATAGGAGTGCAAGGAAGCAGCAGTCTGCAAGAAGAAGCCACTGTGTCAGTACTTGCATGAATCCCACCCCTGGCAGAGTCATGACAGCAGCAGAGAGCCAGTGCCTGCGTAGGCAGCCAGACAGCAGATGTGAGTGCGCACCCCAGATGCGAGGGCAGTGGTGAAGGATGAGATTGGTGGCTTGAATGTCATCTGTCTTTACAGACTAAGGAACCACTCTGTTATTAGCGCCACCTGCTTTCTCTTAGTCATCAGTCAGTTACTGTGCATCCAAACAGGAACACAGCCCCGAAGACGTCGTACGTTGTGCGAAATGCATTGGCTACAGGAGTGTTTGCTTTCTCTGGAATGTACACATTAAACATAGCTGATTATATAATTATCAATTGTATGTTTAGTTCTGAATAATACTTTGAGATATGTCACAGTAGCCTTGAGGCCGCAGTTGTACAGCACGCATCACCCTGTGAATTGACTCAGGCCTCATTACGACCCTGGCGGTACGGGGTAAACGGTGCCGTTAAAGGTGCCGGCGCGGTGCCGTTAAAGGTGCCGGTGCCGTTTACCCTGTACTGCCTTATTACGAGATCCCCTGGTCAAACCAGGTGTGCTTACCGGGTCCCGCGAGGGGAAGAGGGAGCAAACAACGGGCCAACTCGTAATGGCCCGTTGTTTGCTCCCTCTCCCATTCCGATTCAGCCATATGCGGGCTGAAATGGGAATGGGGAAGGACCGGGTCCGGGTCCTTGGAGGGAGGAATTACCGGGCCTTCCGAACTCGGAATGGCCCGGTAATTCCTCATTCTGAGGACCCGTACGCGATTTCGGCGGCAGCCATGCCGCCAATAGCGGCATGGCTACCGCCGAGGTCGTAATTGTCTTTTTGTGATAAATGCTATTAACTCCACACTCTAAATGAGCTATTTTATGGTTTTCATTTTTATTAATATTATTGTTAAAATGTTGAAATTCAACTAAATAGAATGTGAAGAAGAAACAGAAAATAACTCGTAGTCTGTCACAGAGACACAAACGCTCAATGGAACGCTGTACTGTCAAGCAGTGTGACACGTTGATGTCGGCTGCGCTCGTGACATTTCATTATTTGAAATGTTGCCTCTGAATTGTGCCTCACAGCCTGTCTTCGACATGAGCTATGATGATATGTTAGTGTGGCACTGATCTGTCCCACGCGCACACTCTGCCTGCTTACGAATCACACAAGGCTTCAGATGGATGATATTATAACATCTAAATTAAAAGAGCCTGTAGTAGGCTGTCTTTATAGTTACTCGGGGACTTTTTACCCACCAATGTGTATTTTCTTCCGATTGCAAATACACAGAAGGCCGAGATATTGTACAGGACTCCCTGGATCACTCTCAAAGGCAACAGCAAATGGAGGTTTGCAAAGCGGAGTGGCCTGCCTTTCCATTTGCAATCACTGAATCGTGCTTTATAGCTCTGTTGTTCTTTCCAGATCCATTTTATATTGTTGTTATTTATTGGCACATCTGTCTCACCACTTCAGCTGAGCAACGTAGGCCCCATTGTCGCATGGCCATGCATGACGCAGTTTAATTTCCAAAGTGAGCTCAAATGGTATGCTTTTCATTTGGGCTCTGCTCACCAGAAATTATATTGGACCTTGCATCAGTGATGTGCTCTGGTCTGTAGAACTTTTGAAGGCTTTATATTTCTAGTGACAGAGGAGTACATCTTTGCAGCAATGTATCCTTCAAGCAACATGTGGGTATCAAAATGTATTGATTGATAAGTCATTTATAATGCGTCTATGCACAAGTGTTTCAATGCTCAACCAGGAACGATGAGGGGAGCAGGGGGGACAAGACAAACGGTCCTACTAGGCATAATATGATTTAGATCTTTCAAGTGCACAGACAAGAAGTGCAGGGGAGAGGAAAGGGGAGAAGTGCACCCAGAGCAGCAGGGCCCTTAGTTAACTGCAAGGAGGGTAGGGCCTCTCAAGGGAATCACAACCAGGTAGTGCATGGTGTAGGCCAGGTGACAGTGCATATAGGCCAGCAGGTAAGTGTGAGAGACTGGACAGGGGGGTGGGGAGGCTGGTCTCCTGTATGACTCATAGGAACAACAAGCAGCCAGTCAGCCTAACGATGCAGGCAGAGGGTTGGTAAGCAGAGGAGAGGCTGAGAGAAGGAGGAGGTGAAAGGTTAGCAGGGGAGAGGCAGAGAGAAGGAAGAGGAGAAAAGGGAGGTCTTGAGGACCTGCAGAACTTAAGAAGATCTGGCCCAAGGCAGAGAGTGGCAGGGAGCCCATTCCAGAGTGAGACACCTGCAGAGGAGAGAAATCTATCACCCAGTTTCTGCTTGGAGAAGTGACGCACCCGCAAAGAGTTGGAAGTAGAAGAGCAGAGATATATATAGTAGGAAAGTACTTAGGAAGAGAGCGTTGGAGACAGTTTTAGCCCGGCCCCAAAAAGCCTTGTGGACTATGGAGAGGGTCTTGAACTTGATCCATGCTGCTACTGGGAGCCAGTGGAGGGATTTCAGAGCTGAAGAGGTGCAGTCCCTGGGCTTGAGGCCAAGGATAAGTCTTGCCGTCCTGTTTTGGATAAGTTGAAGAGGGCGAAGGGTAGAGTTAGGTAGATTGAGAAATAGGGTGATGCATTTGTCCAGCCTAGAGAGAACCATGGCTCTGGAGACAATGAGCTTCTGGAGGAAGGTGAGAAAAGGAAGAATATCTCTATGGAAGTGCAGTTGGAAATGGGACTTTTTGGAAATGTCTGTGATGTGTAGAGAGAAGGGGAGGGTGGCGTTGAAGATAACCCCAAAGTTTTTTGCCACACAAGACGGTGAGGGCACAGGGCCAAGGGAGTCTCGGCCAGAGTGAGAGAGAAAAAGCAGGAGCAGGGGTCCCAATAAGAAGGATCTCTGTCTTACTGGCATTAAGGCAGAGGCCATTAGAGGTGCACCCTTCCTGAATAGCGGATAGACAGTCAGGGATAAGCGAGGAGGAGGCTGGGGGTAGCTTGAAAGTGAGTTGTGTGTCATCTGCATAACAATATAAGTTTGAGGAAAAGGTAGTGTTCAGGAGGGCCAAGGGGGCCAGGTAGACATTGAAAATCCAGGGGGAGAGGATAGAGCCCTGGGGCACATCACATGTGGAGAGTGTGGTGGTGGAGAGGAAGGACCCAAGTTTAACCCTGGAAGGTTAGTCCAAGAGTGAAGAGGACAGCAAAGCCAGAGCCTGATCCATGATGTACAGTGTATCTCAGAGACAAGTGATCAGAATTTTGTGGGTTCTCTGTGTTGAAAGCAGATGAAAGGTCAAGGAGAACGAGGACAGAGGTAGAGTTAAAGTCAAGGTTAGGGAGCAGATCATCATGGGTGTTCAGGAGAACAGTTTCAGTGCCTCTGGCTACTCTGAAGCCAGACTGATGGTCATAGAGGCAACCAACAGCTTCAGTGTGAAGGGTTAGCTGGGAGATAGCCAAATTCTACAGTAGTCTGCCCAGGAAAGGAGTGATAGAGATCAGTCTATAGTTTGCTGGAAGGGAGATTTCGGCAGAAGGTGTTTTTAGTATGATTCAAATGCCCACTTATGTCCAATTCATAAAGCTATTATCCAATTAATACATCATTTCTGCTCCACCAAACATACAACTTAAGCAAAGACAAACTGTTCATGTTTCAGGAAAGGGAACCATGTGCAAACTCCAAACCCATGTGTTTAGGTAGTTTGGTCCCTGCTTAATATGTACACACACAACTATGTCAGTGAGCAGCCAGGCAAGGGGAGAGCCTTGATTAACCCAATATACATGCACAGTGATGGGATGTGGCCATATGGAGGGCCAAGGATAGAAAAGGCAAGTAAAACTGTGCACACATGCACATGCATAAATACATGCTCACACCACACGCACTTGTGATTCATAAAAAAATGAGTTATGTTTTGTTTTGGGTTGTACATTGGCACCTAGCATACCAAAACTAATGGAATGGAATGCTGAAAGGGAAGATGGCATTCTACTACCCTCTTCACATTCCGGGCATTGTTACTTGCTAATAGCAAAAGCCTGTCAGAACGTGCAGTGTTTAGGGACTTTTTTGGTAGTCTTTCTTGTCACTCTGAAAGAAAGAGTTATCCTAGGCTCTCCAGAGTATTCTTAAAGATTTTGCTCATTCAATGACTGTGTGGATACCATTAAATGATAAGAAAGACAGCTGTATGGCAGAGGCTTACCTGCTCCTACCTTACTCCCTTGCCACTGTTGGGATGCACTTACAGCGTCATGTAAGAGATTTTGTCTTATTGGGGTAAATTCAGGATTTGGCATTATTTTCTTACCATAAAAATATTGGCGGTAATTCGGTGGTAAACAAGCCTTACATTTAGAGTGGGTTTGGTATCAATCTATTTTAGTGACAATCTTATTAGCTTGTATTGGTGGTAATTTCAGTGGTATCTTACTTTGCAGTATTTTCAGAATGATCTTATTCTAGTGGTATAGTGGTGAGCATGTTTTTTTAAATTATACTATAACCCCATCATAAAACAAACCTGTCCTTTCTATTCGAATGCTTTCTATTCGCCTGTAGAGAGCCCCAGACTTAGAACACTTCAGAAAACCCAATGAGTTTATTCAAGACGCCACCTATAGTTTGTGGCTGACATTACTGGCTTATGTACATCCAGTAATCTATGTGCCAGATTAGGCATCCCTTCCCATCAACATGCAAGGAAGGACTCACTCATTACATTGCACACGCATCTTTTACCTTGTAGATATTTACTACTGACTTTCTCTTGGTTGCTATTTCAATTACAGTGGTAAATTGGTAAATGCACTACTGCACTGATATAAACCTCCCCTCTGTACTTCACTTACACAACTAATTCACAGATGCACGAATGACACTAAAGTCTCAGTTGTTTTTATATACATTGTATTACAGGCCATTTACAAGCCGCCAAATCTTACCACGTGATATTTACAGCATCACCTGCAAAATATACAGAACAACAAAACACGCATGTATTTTGCAAACACAAATTTATGTTTCCACACTTAGAACATAGAGAGAATAATAAACATGCTATTTTTTTCTAACCTTCCTGAACTGCAATAAATCCTAGCAACACACGTACAGCTTTATCTTTTCCTCACTTGGCACTTATCTTACCAAGGCCAGTAATCTGAATTTCCCGCACAATCTTGCTGTCTTTGCAGACCCAGAATCAGTGCCAAACTCCCTCGTATATGGGGAGCTGCCATCTCTCTATCTCCCAGCCGGAGCTTGCTTAACCCACATGGAGTCCGGCCGATAAGGCACCTTCTGTCTCTTGGTCCCAAAACGAACTGCCAACTCCCCTCACTTTACTTCTTTAGGAAAACTCTGATTCAACCCTCTGTTGACATAGCTTGTCTACCTACAATGTCTACCAATCAGAGTAAAAATAATGTGCCCTGCGCCAGCCTTTGTTTTTAAATACAATGAAGATTTGATTTCCAGAGCAACTGTTTCATTTTGATTCCTGCATATTGCTGCTCTCCACAAGCTGAAGAAAACGCTAATGTGCACTTCCTCATGGAAAAAATAATTTCAACAGTGCACCCAAAGATTGTATTTCATTATGCATAGAAGACTGCATTATAATGTTAGAGAAATTGAAATTAGTACTTTAGTAATGTTAGTAATGTTAATCAGTTATGTATTCTAATGCAGTTCCATACATCCAATATAAATTCTGCACCTCTTTATTTTAATTGGCAGAATACTGATTGGCAAAAACTGCTCTGAATGCCTGCAGTTTCAAACTGGGCCTGGCTGTGTTTCTCTACTGTATATTGCATGCTGGCAATAAAATGCTGTATATTGTATGCTGGCAATACAATACCATACATGTCCTTACATAATCACTCCTTTATCCAAAAATGTTGCCCACCAAGCCCATAATTGGAGGAAACCCAAATGCTTCTTAATTTTTTTTTCTAAAATGTACATCTTTCTTTTTCCATCATATGAATCACAATTGTAATAATAGCAACTCAATACAATGAACATTTAAATATGTCATAATAAACCACTGCTTAATCATAACAAAAGTAAAACAGATCCCAAATGAGCCCACAAGTCCTCATAGAAATATTGTACACGTTTTATTCCAACTTTAGTGTCCACGTATGTTTGAATGTCTTTTCAATCATAGCCTTAACATGTGTGTGAAATCATATATGATAACAAAATAATAAAATAAAATAAATAGATAAAATAAATGACTGATATAACTAACTAAAACAAATAATTAAAATAACAAACATGTGCGTCTCCATCACTCTTATTTTCAGTCACATAGTATAATACTATGGGCCTCATTACGACCCAGGCGGTAAGTTACCGCCTGGGTCGTACCTTTACCACCATGGCGTAAACTACGTTTACGCCATGGTGGTTGGCGGACTTACCGCCCCATTCCGAGGTTGGCGGGGCGGTAAGTCCCCAATCCCCATTTACCCTTCCCCATTCCCATTTTTGCCCCATAGGGCATAATGGGAGTGGGGAAGGCGTTAATTACGCCACCGTAAATTACGGTGGCGTAATTAACAACAAGGTCCCTTAGCGCCATGGATTTTAACACCTGCTAAAAGCAGGTGTTAAATCCTCCATGGCGCTAAGGGACCTCGGAATCAGGCGGTAAGGGTCGGCGCTGTTTACGCTGCCGTAAACCCCTTACCGCCTGGGTCGTAATGAGGCCCTATGTTTCATCAGGAACGCTGCAGAATTAAGTTCAACTCACTACTGTTCCCTTGATGGCATTCACCATCTTTATGGCCACACCTCTGAGATGACTTGATCACCAAGTTTTCATTACATTGTTTGAGGGAATTCTTTCTTCCTGGCGCTCTTGGGTGTTTTTCCACAGAAATCATCTCTTTTGGCATCCCAGTCTCTTTATCTTCAGCTCCATACTTCGGTCCGGAGGCTTTACTTGAGCTTCATCCCGTGGACTCCAGGACTCCATCATCTCTTGCGTCCTACGGTCCTGCCACCTCTGACCCAATCAATGTTAGTTAGTTTTCAAATTTAGATAGAAAAGGGACAGATTAAGTACATAGCACATTATCCGAATACCTGCAACTAAGCACATTTTAAAAAGAAAACAACAATATTTACATTTCACATTATCATACATCAAAATAATTTTCATGCAGAACATTTTAGCACATTATACCATAGTAAGTTAACCTGATTCAGCACCCTCTACCAAAATATATACTGCACCTTTCCCAAATGTTGTATTTTCATTTGCATTTATCTCCACACTAAACATTGTATCTAATTTTTTATGGTGTGAGACATTATGAAAATAGTCCCTGCATATTTCTTTTCCATGTACTCAGGGCCCTTAACCTGTCTCTACCTGCTCAAGCCTCCTGACTTTGTGTTTAGGGTGACAGGGCTTAATTTGGTTAACATGAACAAATTGTTCTGTCAACATTTCACCCTCTGTCTTTAATATCTTATAAACTACAGGGGACACTTTATCCACTATCTGAAATGGCCCTTGCCATGCCGCAAGAAATTTAGAATTTTTATCTTTACCTTTTCCAAAATGAAACTTATATACCTGATCCCCTACATTATACTCTTTCACAGATGTCTTTTTATCATAATATGACTTTGCACTATCAGCAGCTCTTTCCAAATTTCGCTGCACAAATGCAAATGCATGTTGTAAATGCTTCGTCAGTTCTTCCACATATTCGTGAACTGTAGATGCACTCACAAGTGTCTGCTCATGTGTTCTATATAATAAATGCTGTGGCAGTACCATTTTCCTTCCTGTTAACACCTCATGAGGACTGATACCTGTCGCTTTAGCAGGAGTCGATCTAATTGCCCTCAATACCAGATTTAATCGCAAATCCCAACTAGAACCTGCCTCCTCTACAAACTTCTTTAATATATCCACAACAGACCTGTTGCAACGTTCAACATTTTCAGAAGAGGCGGGCCGATATGCGATATGCAGTTTCCTTTTCACCCCTAATATCTGCCACACCTTGCTCATTAAGGTGATTGTGAAATGACTTCCTCTGTCTGACTCTATTCTGTGTGGTAATCCAAATCTTGAAAATATATGATTTACCAGCAACTTAGCTGCTGTTTGCGCACTACAATCTGGTGCAGGAATACACTCTACCCATTTCGACATCAAACAAACCATGGTCAAAAGATAAAGGTTTCTCCTACTCGACCTCTTTACAGGCCCTACAAAGTCAAATTGTAAATCTGACCATGGAAGAGTTGAACCTCTTTTCATCAGTGGGGCTTTATGCATTGGCGAAGCAGGTTTAAATTGTGCACCTGCCAGGCACCCCCTGGTAAATAATTCCACATCGTCGGACATGTGTGGCCAGTAAGCATAATCTTTCAGTATCTCTAAAGTTTTTTGTGAACCTCTGTGTCCTGCAGTTATTGCATCATGTTCATGGTGTAACATTAGCCCTCTGAATGAAAGAGGTACCACCCACTGTGTCTGTCCTGTTATGGATTCCCTGATCATCAGACCATCCTGTAGTCTAATCCTTTTTTTGTTCTTTAATAATACTCTCAACCCTTCTTTTCCTATACAATCATTTTCAGTTAAAGGATTTTTTTTCGGGATCCATCAAATAATTATAATAGATCCCCTATGTGGAATCATCTTTTTGTGCCTTAATCAGACCTTGATCTGGTGTATCATAACTCCATTGCACTACTGGTTGTTCAACTTCTTTTGGAGCTTGGGAGCGTGTAACTGCATCTATTTGTATTTCACCAATTTTGGGGGTAATTCATAGAATTTTGCGCACAAGTGGCACACGCGGCTGGCGCACAGTGTGCGCGTGCGAATGTCTGCGCCAGCTGCGTGCGCTAAAATCAATTTCCGCGCACAGCGTATTCATGGATTTTAGCCTCCAAAACCAGCCGTGGCGCAGAGTGGCGCAGCGACCCTGCAGCAGCGCCAGTTATGCCCCGAAGAACACCCTCGCACAAGGAAAAGACATCAAAATCCCCAACCCGTATGCAAAGTTAAATAAAGTTGTAAAAAAAAAAAATCCCCAATCCAGAGCAAAGGGCTGCGCTAACCCTGGATCAGTTTACAGGGCTGCCAAACAGCAAATGGCAAGCGGGGAACGTGTATTACTGGTGTTCGCGTGAAGTTTCACACGCGAAAGGGTCTGTGTGAGTGGGGTACATGTATAACTGGGGTTCGCGTGAAGTCTCACACGCGATTGGATCCGGGTATGTGTATTTGGGGGGTGCGTGGGAAGTTTCACATATGAAAGGGCCTGCGCGAGTGGGGTACGTGCATAACTGGGGTTCGCGGGAAGTTTTACATGCGATTGGAGCAGGGTACATGTATTACTGGGGTTCGCGCGAAGTTTCACACGCGAAAGGGCCTATGCGAGTGGGGTACGTGTATTACTGGGGTTTGCAGGAAGTTTCACACACGATTGGCCCTGTGCGAGTGGGGTATGTGTATTCCTGGGGTGCCCGGGAAGTTTCACACGTGATTTGAGCACGGTATGTGTATTCCTGGGGTGCACGGGAAGTTTCACACGCGATTTTGCTGTCAGAGTGGTGTACTGAATTTCGGGGGTGCGCTGGGAGTCCTACACGCGAATTGGCAGTGTGGGTCCTCCCAGGTGTTCCCTCTACACCCTCCACGGCCCCTGCAGGCAGCCCACACCACAGGGGACTACCCTGCACCCCTGGTCATGTCCCGCAGGCAGTCCATCTACCATGGGCCTGCTCCCCAGCCAAGCCACATGTCAGCTTGCACTACTGATCACCCACTCATGTCCCCCAGCACCCCCACCCCCCAGCAGTCAGGGGCACCTGCCAGCAGGCCCCCACTCGTGTCCCCCTGCACCCCTACCCCCCAGCAGTCAGGGGCACCTGCCAGCAGGCCCCCACTCATGTCCCCCTGCACCCCCACCCCCCAGCAGTCAGGGGCACCTGCCAGTAGGCCCCCACTCATGTCCCACTCATGTCCCTTTGCACCACCACCCCCCAGCCATCAGGGGCACCTGCCAGCAGGCCCCCACTCATGTCCCCCTGTACCCCCAGCCCCCAGCAGTCAGGGGCACCTGCCAGCAGGCCCCCCACTCATGTCCCCCTGCACCCCCACCCCCCAGCAGTCAGGGGCACCTGCCAGCAGGCCCCCACTCATGTCCCCCTGTACCCCCACCCCCAGCAGTCAGAGGCACTTGCCAGCAGGCCCCCACTCATGTCCCCCAGCACCCCCACCCCTCAGAAGTCAGGGGCACCTGCCAGCAGGCCCCCACTCATATCCCACTCATGTCCCTTTGCACCACCACCCCCCAGTAGTCAGGGGCACCTGCCAGCAGGCCCCCACTCATGTCCCCCTGCACCCCACCTCCCAGCAGTCAGGGGCACCTGCCAGCAGGCCCCCACTCATGTCCCCCTGCACCCCCACCCCCCAGCAGTCAGGGGCACCTGCCAGCAGGCCCCCACTCATTTCCCACTCATGTCCTTTGCGCCCCCACCCCCCAGCAGTCAGGGGCACCTGCCAGCAGGTCCCCACTCATGTCCCCCTGTACCCCCAAACCCCAGCAGTGCGGGGCACCTGCCAGCAGGCCCCCACTCATGTCCCACTCATGTCCCCCCTACACGAAATAAAGATGCACAATCATGGCCCACTTCTACACCAAAAAATACCACATCACACCACCCCATTCTTGAGACGCAATGATTTCCCAATCCACGCCACACTGACATGGCTATCTCAAGACACAAACCAAAACTCAACTATGTACATCAACACATGTCCATCACACACATACACTGGTTGGCATTGCTTGTGTAAACCCACAATTTCACATGCATCAACCCAATGAGCAAATCCCACACATGGAACTAAAATATGAAAATGTATTTTGTACATAAATAAATAAATAAAATGAAAGCATATCAAAATATCAAACATGAAATGAAAAGCATGTGAAAAAGATGAGTGAATGAAAATGATAAGCAATGCAAAAAAATTTGAAAGAAAAACAGTCCAAACTCTCCCTCCACCAACGCAAATCCAAAAAAAGGTAAATAAAACATATCCATTGTTCCATGTTCATAATGATAAATAAAAATGCAAAATCAATCCATAATCCAACTATTTACAATACATTGTCCTGAAAAAAAAAACATCACTCCATGTCCATAATGAAAAAAAAATCCAAATGAATCCATAATGTAACTATATACAATCCATTGTCCAAAATAAAAATCCATTAATCCATGTGCAAAAATCCCAAAAATAAATCAATCCATTGTCCAACGATGTAAAGGGTCCATGAGCCCAACAAAACAAATGAAACCTACCTAAGAAACTACCTAAAAATATAACTATATACAAATGTGTGTGGCATTGTCCATTGACCACAAATAAAAGGAAAACAAAAAGGAAACCTAACTCTAAAAACTATTTACAATGGCAGCGGGCTAGTCCGACGGCTTACTTTTGGATGTCCCGGGCCAGGGCATCATCGAACTCCTGCTCAATGTCCTGGAGGCGGTCCTCTTCCATGGCTCCGAGGGTTCGCATGGACGACGACATGTTCTCCTCCAACAGCCTGCGAATTGCCTCGAGGCACTCGGCCCTCCTCAGGGCCCTCTGCATGGAGTTCTCTGCCCTGACCATCGTGGGCCGTGCCTCTTCTGCCCGCTGCAGCTACGCATCTATAGCATGGCCTAACCGCTGCCACATGGAAGACACTTCCAGTCCTGGGTCCTCCTGCCCTGTGGCCGATGCCTGCCCCTCCGATGACGAAGGCCCCGAGCCATCATGGCTCCCACCTTGTTGCTGCTGCTGCTGTGCATCTGCCTGTGCCCTGGCTCTTGCTGCCTGCATATCCTCGTCCGGCTGGGGTGCAGTTGTTGACGTGGCCACCCCTGCTGGATGTCCGACTCCCAACTGTGGCAGGGATGTGTACTCCACCAGCCTGGCCGCAGGGTCAGAGGCAGCTCCACAGGGTACCCAGGTGATACATGGGTGGGAAGATGGCATGGAGTACCACTGGCCCGTAGGGGGTTCAGTTGTGGAGGGGGTCAGAACAAGGTCCAGCAAACGGAGGAATCCGGCCCTGGTGACCTGTCCCAGTAGGTCAACGCGGTCAACGAGCCATTCGAGATGACGTGCAGTTTCCTCATGAAAAGACTGCAGGTCACCTCGCATGGCCTGTTGACACAACGCCACCCCACCCAGGACAGGCTCAACACGGTCCCGGATAGCCACGTCTGCAGGGAGAGGAAGGCCAGTTGTTGTAAGCGGATCCCTTCCCTGAAAATTGGTCTGGACGTAGGCATCCCTGCTGGTGCGGGATGATGCAGTCACAGGATCGGGGACAGGATTACACACAGCCACCTCCGCGGTGGCCTGTGCTGCCTCCTGTCCCTGCCCCTGCACTGCACCACTAGCACCAGTAGAATCCCTACCTCCAGACCCCGTGTCTGTCCCTTGCATGGCCTCCTCCTCCACCAAACCCCCCACCAACCTGGATGACTCCCTGCCATCTTCCTCCATCGGACCCTGTGAGGTCTCAGCTGCCCCTTCTGCTGCCGAGGAGTCCAACTCCGACCTCCGCCTCTTGGACCTTCCCTCGGCAGCTGCGGCCTGGGATGCGGCACCGTACTCCTCACTCCCCGACAAGATGACAACCTGGGAGGGGAGCCGGGCCTTGCGTCTCCGGCTGGTGGGATGATCCCTACCGCTGTGCTCCACAGCACCCTCTCCGCCCTCTTCTTCAGTTGACGCTGCAGACAGGGAGAGACAAAACACAGGCATCAGGGCACTGTGCAATGGACTGATACACACATGACAGTTGCACATGAGTGGCATTGTTTAACTTCAGACACGGCATCACACTCCACGACACACATGTCATTTTAACTCACACACATGAACATTTCAACAGCAATATTGCACCTGGCAGCACCATCCATACACATACAACAGCATGAACAGCCAAAGGTGAGCCTGACATCACATGAAACACAAGGAGTGCACTAGACATGCACACATGCCACCACACTTAAATGCATGTCTACATCTCCTCCAACTGTTGCAGTGATGACATCGGCATACATGTCCCATCTGCCATTCAGCCTTCTACATATCAGTGTCACGTGAATCCATGTTGCATCACAATTGCACACTTGTCAGATACACATACATGGACATGTACACAGTGCAGATACATGCATTATGAACCACCATCCATGCCACAACCATACCAATGTACATACACAGAAATTCAAACATGTGTGCTCCCACACCTGCATTTGCCCAGCATGCTTAACAATACATACACCATCCATGTGTCTCACAACTGAGAGGACTCACATGTGGCAGCCACACGCCCATGTTCATACACATCCCTACATGGCCCTACATAAACACATGTGTAACCTGTACACTACTGGCACACCACGACACGCACAGCGTACTATCACCATGCATGTACACTTACCGCTCGACTCCAGACGTGTCTGCCTCTCAAGGATCTGGACGTAGAGCGCTGGGCATAAGCGTTCCAGGACCCTCATTTGATGGTTCGACAGCTGGCCCCGCCGCCCCTTGACATCCGCTGCCTTAGCGAGGCGCTGGCCTTGTTGAGGGCCCTGGACCTCAGCGCTTCTTGATGTAAGTCGCGGACTGCCACCCCCTCCGCGTTGATGGCAGTCACGATGTCCATCCAGATCCTGGTCCGTCCTTCATTGTCGGTGCGCAAACTTCCAAAGAGGGCATCATACTGCCCCAGGACCTGCTCCATCAGGACACCAACTTCGGTGGCAGTGAAGCTGTTGGCCCTCTGCCTCTCTGGCTGGGGGTTGCCAGTGCTGCCAGGTGGTGTTGTGCTGGACATGGCAACCCCAGAGGCAGGAGTGGGTGGGCAAATTGGTCCTGGGGCTGGGCTTTGGAGCAATGGAATCCCAGTTGGGAGTCTTCGGTTCCAGCAGAGGTGGTCACAGCAACTACACCCCTGGCTGATGTGCAGGCAGCAAATGGCAGGGCACCTGGGCAGCAGGCAGTCAGGCAGCAGCAGATGGCAGGAGGGAGCGTGCTCGGAGCTCTGGGGGGCAGTAAATCGGCCTTATGGGCAGGAGCGTGGTCTTCCGTGTGTTTTCGCGTGGCCAGCTTAATACAGAGTGATTTGGCACGTGAAAAAATTGCACGTCAGCATGTAATTTGAGGAAAGGGCCTTAGCGCGAAAGCGTGTCAGCACACGTATGCGATTTCATTGGACCAAAGGCCCTTATCGCATAAGCGCGTAAGTTACATTACGTGCGCAGGCGTTTCCCTCATAGCACGTGATGACAGAGCACACGTGGAAAAACTGCACGTCCGAGTGTCATTGCGTGTAATTGGAGGAAAGGGCCCACGTACACGCATATCTGACGTGTACGTGTGGGCCGGTTTAAAAGCTACGTGTAGGACGCCATTTCCTTGTACGTGCTTTTCATGGAGAGCGAGTGGGTGAAATCTGTACTTCTTGTCGGTTCACACGCGATTACTTCACAGCGTTTCTAGTTCGTACTCCCTGTTACCTCTGACGGCTCTTTTCTGATTTTTGGTTGGGCCTGTTTCCTCAAACAGAGTTCACTTCTCCTTTTGTCCTGTCTCCTCAGACAGTGTACAATTCTTCTTTTGGCGGGGGTGTTGCCAACGCGCACACGTGCATATTTTTCACGTTCTTTTTCCAGGCAGACGGTGAGTTCCGCACGTACTTAGCAACTGTGCTTGCCCCGTGTGTCGCGTTCCCCTTCAGAGGTCGTTGTAGGCTGCGTGTATTACGCGTATGCTTATTATTGTGTTTCTGGGTGCCACAGCGTAGTGCGGGTTCATTTTTTCACGCACGTGGTCTACGAGGGGTTGCGTGCATGTTAATTTTTGATTTTGGGCTGCCTGTGCGTTGCGTGACCAGTCATCTTCCCCCAGGGGTCACAGACAGCCTTTTTAGAGCACTATGGTACGAATTCCATCTAGTACCTTACCCCTTTGACCCCCAATTGCCCAGGACAATAGTTTACTGCAACTCCCATACGCACAACAACATCAGTGCCATGGTTGGGAGGCGACCAAGCGGTAAGGGAGGCAAAGGTGGCCGACCTTCAAAAGGTGGGTGTGATGGGCGTGGTAGGGGACGTGGCTGGGATTTGCAGGGTGCCCATATACCCCCATGTGTGGAGGAACAATCAGGGACACCCATGCCCCCCCATGGTTGAGGGAAACGTGGCTGACACCATCCCAGCTCAGCCCCTGTTGGACCAGCCCATTGTGGCACCTGACCTGGCACAGGATGACTCCCAGGCTGACTTCCAGGTCAGCAAGTCTAGGCCACGTGTGGTGATGCAAGTTGTTGACACCAAGCCACGTGGATCTGGGGCAGCTATGTCATCTGCTGCCCCAAGTATGCAGGGTGGGGAGGCTGCAGGGGCAGCTGCAGCTCCATCCGCCCCAGCTCTGACTCTCCCAGCCAGGACAGTGTCAGTCCAGGTCCATCAAACTGACATTCCCCCTGCCAACATTACCCTACAACCAATGCCTGCATCAAGACCTATGGTCATTGTGCATTCCCACACTCCTACTACCCAGTCCACCGGTGATTCTGCCCCTACTGACCAGAGCGGCGTAAGCCACTCTGGCTCCGCTCCACCTTTAAAGAAGAGGAAGAAGGGTGCTCTGGCACGACAGGCTGAGACCCCAGACACGGCTACACACTCTGGCACGTCAAGGAAGCCTTGCTTTAATGACGCAGAACTTGATGCACTTGTGTCCTATGTGTCGGCACATAGCCACAAAATGCTGGTAACTGCAGGGTCCAAGACCACAACTGGTCAACGTAAGGCACACTGGCAGATCATCGCCGACCGCATAAGTGTCCTTGGATTTGTGAGGCCCACAGCTGATGATTGCTACAAGCGGTGGAATGACCTGAAACGCAGAGCAAAGAACAAGCTGGCCTCAAATCATGCCGCTACTCTGGTGACTGGCGGTGGGTCTCCACAAGAGGACAACAAACTCACTGAACATGCGCCTGTTGCTGGGGCCTTCGTCACAGAGGAACAGATCCAAGGCGTGGGAGTACTACCTGATTATGATGCATTGTCCGGTGAGTGCCCATGTATGTTTGTGTGATCCATGTGTATGTTGTTTGGGTGATGGGTTCAGATTGAGTGCCAGGTGAGGGGGTGTGCACCTAAGTGGTATGGGTCACCCATGTGCTTCCTCCCATACATTCACCTGCCTTGGATTCGGGTATGACTGTATCCCTTCTGGCCACAGTTGCCTATTAAGCCCACATTTGTGCACTCTACCTTGAACTGTTGTCTTGCAACTACATTGGTCTGATTTAGTAAGTCTTCATTCATGCTTATTGTTTGCACTCTCCCTTTTTTGCAAGACAATTTTATGCCCTATTGTGACATATGTGATATGCTTCGGTCATTGTTTACAGGCCACACTGGGGTACTATTCTTACCTGGTTATGTTAATGATTACACCATTCAGGCTGATGGAGTATTGGCCTGCATAAAAATTATTATAAGAGGCTGTTTGCATGTGGAACATAACAGATGGTTCCTGTGATGTCAAAGTGACCAACCATTGATCAGCCCAGAATGACAATATTTTTGGACACTGGATGTGTTTCTGTGTATGGCACACGCATATTTTGAAAGACTGTTCAGCATTAATCTTCTCATCATGTCAATGTCACATGGATGTGTGACAGTTCTCAATCACTGACATATTGCTGTAGTTTTGTACTTTACCGTGCCTATGCTACATGACATCTGTGTGCTGCCATGTGTCATGTATATGTATTGGACATGCCACTCACAGCCTGATGTGTGATGCCCGTGCTACCCAACATGCTACAAATGTGTTGCTTTTCCATATTGCTCTCCCCAGTGTCTGCCTTTTTGACTCCACTTCCAACTCTTTGACAGTGCATGCATGGCAGGGTTATAGTCATGTGGGACATGTGTTGATCATGTACTGGATCTGTGGCTTGTCATGGCCTATGTGTGTGCTATGGTGCTCATGCCTGTTTCCATTTGTTGTCTTTCATGTTTTTGCAGGTGATGACGCACTTGATGCTGTTGAGGTTGAGGAGATGGTGCAGACCCAGGAGGAATCTCTGGCACGACCGGGCACCAGTGGGGGACGTGGTGTGGTGGTGGGTGAGAACCCAATGTTACTGCAGACCATACTCTCCAGGGGTGTCTCTGGGTGCACCTCCCCACACCTCTATTCGGGTGCTGAATCGGATGATGAGACTTATGTGCCGTCGCAGGTAAGTGTTTCTGGCAGGGATTCTGTTCTGTCCAACCCACCTGCACCAGGGGTAGAACCCTCTATGGGGATGTCAGTGTTGGTAGGTGCGCCTTTGGCGGTTACGGATGCAGGGTCACACTTCACAGCATCTGATCCTGTTCCTGGGCCAGCAGATCAGAGGGGGAATGCAGTCCTGCAGCCTCAGGCAGTGCCAGCACAGCAAGGTGCAGATCGCCTTGCCCTAAACAGGTGTGGTGCCTGTCGACGTGGTGGCCGTGCGCCACCAGGCAATACAGTATGGGAAAACTCCATGTACGGTATTGCAACCCAACAGGCAGCATCAGTAGAAATGATGGCTCAGGCAATGGAGAGGGTGGCCACTTCCATTCTGCCCCCTGAAAGGCAGATGGAGCAACAACAGCAGGCAACAGACTCCATTTGCCATTCACACAGGGAAGACATGTTGGCGTCCAACAGGGACCGACGGGTGGCACTGGAGACTGCGCCAATCGATATCAATAGAGTCCCAGGCCCACAGGGAAGCCCTGAGGGAAGAACTACATACCCTCAGGCTGACTCTGGTTGACCTTGAGGCTTCCACTAATCTTAGGGCAGAACAGTAGCTGGAGCGGCTCACATGTTCGCTCTCAGCTGAGATGCAGGCAACACGTGAGGAGATCCGGGCATCATGCCAGGCCATGCGTGCAGAAATGCAGGCAACCCGTGAGGTGCTGCATGGGGATCTCCGCACATTAATCCTTCAGAATCAGACCTTCCAGACCCGCATGCTTGCTGCCATGGAGGACCATACCCGGGCTTTGCCTGGGCTGCCTCCCATAGTGCCACCACCTCCTGATGCAGCAGCAGAGGCTGAGGAGAGCGCCTGCAGTTCTCCCACAATGGCATAGCCATGCAGGCCATGAGCCCAAGGAGGTATTTTTTTTTCTCGCAACGTCCATGCAGGTGGGTGTTGGTGTGCACCCTGTCCTCGAACCTCCCGGGTGGCCTCCCCCACCCCCCTCGCCCCCACATGGCCATTTTGGATTTTTTGTTTTGTTTTACAGTGTGTTGCCTTGTGTGGCTCCTGTGGGCATCCACTGTATTCCGGCTGGGCACATGCAGGCTTGTCCCGAGTTTGGGTTAGATGCTTGGGTTCGTGAGACACACACCCCTCCTGCTTCCCGTTTCCATGGGCTTGCAAAGGGTGTGCCCAAGTGACAGTGAATCACACAGTGACGTTGGGCTTCCATGAGCTGTGTGGGCAGTCTGTAGTCAATACTGTGTAGACATTCCTAGTGGATATTGTTGTTGCTTTGTACACTGCATGGTGTATTGATATGTGCTTGTGCATCCATGTCTTCCTCCTAATTTGCAGGTTCCTTCCTCTTGTCTTCACAAGGCCGTCTACTTTGCAGATGGAGTTCATGTTGTATGCAGTACACTGAGATATTTGCTTGGCAGTAACACTGTACAGTTGGAAGGGGTCGATGTGCTGGCGTATTCAGGTTGTAAGACTTGCACTACTTTGATTTTGTACTGTCATATTTTGCCACTGTTTCATCCTGTGTTTCTGTATTGTGTTGCTGCTAAGTATTTGTTCATGTGTGCTGTTTCTTATTGATTACTGGGAGCATTTTGTCTGTGGCCTGTTTCCATTTCGGACAGTGCACTTTGTGACACTTGTGTCATGTGTTGTGCTTTCATTTGGTTGCTTTCACATTGCATGGCATGCCATGGTGTGTTGGGTAGCTGAGATGGGGAGGGTTTGCAAGGGGGTAGTCATTTATGCAGCATGAATGTGTCTTTTTATCACACTTCATTGGTTGTCTTTAAGTAGGTAGGTGACCAATCTCAGGCTGGTATGGTAGTGACAGTTGACTGTCCCTTATGTCATCATCATTGTCAGCTGTTATGTGCTGGGGCTGTGTGCACTCCACAGGGGTGTGATTTTAGGAGAAGTAATTAGCCACCAGCTGCATACGGGCTGCCTCACCACGTGCCCTTTCCCCTCCCATGCGCAGCGGGCGTGCATGTGGTTGGGGATGTGGGGGCACCACCATGTCCACCGGCAGGCCCCGGTATGTTGCAACATTGTGCAGGACACATGCTGCCACTCTGATTCTGCACACTACTGGGGGAGCGTATAGTAGCTCCCCACCAGAACGGTCAAGGGAGTGAAAGCGTGACTTGAGCACTCCGAATGTGTGCTCCACTATGCCCCGGGTTTCAATATGGGCTGTGTTGTATCTTACCTCGGGTGGCGTGGTGGGGTCCTGAATTGGCGTCATCATGTGGGTGCTCAGAGGGTAGGCACTGTCCCCTGGGGAGGTGATGATGGGTATCATTAGTGGGGTTGTGACATTACTCAGTATCTGACATGCATGGATGTGCAGAGGCAGCCATGTATCGCCGTGCCGCCCAGCTTCTAGGTCCTGTTTTAGGGTTGACATTCTGTAAATAAAACGTGGGTGTGTGGACCCTGGATAGTTGGCATATACTGAGATGATGATTCCCTTGGCATCACATACTACCTGGATGTTGATGGAATGCCAGTGCTTGCGGTTTCTGTAGATGTGCTCAGATGCCGGGGGGACGTAGAGCCACATGGGTGCAATCAATGGCACCTAGCACTTTGAGTAATTTTGCCACCCTGTAAAAATCCTGGACGGCAGCATGCCTTTCTGCAGGTGTTCTGGGCAGGTATATGTGCCTGCGGACTGATGGGCGTGCAGTCATGATGGCCAACACCTCGTGTAGGCAGCGTGACTGCGTGTCCTGTGACACCCCCCACCATAGCAGTTGTCCGCTAAAATGATCCAGTGGCCAAGAAGTGCAGTACATTGAGGACCTTCTTCAGGGGGCTGAGTGCTTGGGAGCACAGTGTGGGTGATGTGAGGTCATCCTCCCACTCACTGACCAGGTCGAGTATTATGTGAGGTGGAAACCTGTACCTCCCATACACCTGGTCATCAGGCATCCCAAAAAGGCTGGTTCTGGGTGTAAAAATTCTGGCCCTGACTATCCTCCTCCTCCTCCTGTGGTATCCCCCGACCACTGCTGCTAGGAACGGTATATTCATCCTGGCGTCTGAGCTTGTTTGTAGGTTGCGCGCACTTTTATGCTGTGCGGGTCCACGTACGCCTGCATTCTGCTGGCATACGTGTTTCCGGATTAGCGCGTCTTTTTTGGCACATGCGTTAGCCCCGTTCGGTTCCATGAATACGTGTTTTGAACGTGCGTGTGGGTGTTACACGCATTTGCCTCCTGTACTTCTCCCGTGACGCCCACATTTTCACGTGTTGTTCCCCATTCCGCGTGTCACGCCCCCTGTTCCTACTACTTTTGTTGTGTGCACCGCGCTATGTGCGATTTTGCTGTGCGCATAGCGCACGCTGTTTGGAGATGTGTGTGCCAGCGTGCGCCACATAGAATTTTGGCGCACATCCTGGGATTTACACGTGCACGGACTTCCATGAATCGCTGTGCACGGGTTTCGCTGCGATTTTCGCACTTGCACTGCAATTCGCACGTTTTTGCACGCTTGCGCCGAAAATTTCAACGCACATTAATTCCATGAATCGGCCTGTCAGTGTTCAATGGGTAACAACTTTCCCATAACAGCCCTAATATTGGCTAATTGATCTGCTTTATCATTTTCCTCCTTATCCTCTCCTGGTGTTTTCAAATGTCCACGGATTTTCCTTCAGTATACTGCTAAATCCTTCTCTGACACTAATTTGTCTATAGCGTGTATCATTTTCCCATGTTTGAGGGGATTTTTGTTATATGCAAGCATGCCTCTTGCCTTCCAGCCAGGCAAATATTCTACAAAACTATTTCGTGCATAATCAGAATCAGTCACCAGGATAATTCCATTGAATTTGTTCTCAACTGCAGTAGTAATTGCTTTATACATGTCTGCTAACTCTGATGCCTGGCTACTTCTAGCCCCAATTCTCCTTCCTATACTAGGCATGTCCTCACATTTCAACCAGACATTTCCTATCCCTGACACCAACTGTTTATTGCTGTCATTTTCAATGTGAAAAGCACATCCATCCACATATACAGTTGGTAAATTCTTGCATGTTTTTTCATCAAAAGCTTTGTGTGGTGATTGTTCAAACTCCTGTAACCTGGACTCCACCTCTACTTCATCTGATACACATACAGTTGCACAGTCATGTAGATCTGCCAACCCTTGAGCAATTGGGCTCTTTTTATTCTGGCTATATCTCACTTCTACAGGAAAGCCCTGAAATGCAAATGTCCATGAAGTAATTCTGGACTGTGCTAGATTGCCTGATCTAATCCGTTTACTCTGTAAAAACTGCAATTGTTGATGATTTGTCTCAATTATTACCTTTTCCCCTTGTACAATTGGACAGAAATGTTGCAATGCCCACACAGTGGTCAGAAGAGCCTTTTCACATTCACTGAATTTAATTTCAACCTGAGAAAATACCTTACTCGCATAAGCAATAGTTTGTTGGTTCAAATCATGTTTTTTGAGATAACACTGCCAACATACACTGCTCAGTGAATCCTATTTCCATAAAGAAATCTGTGTTCTTTATGGGGTATGCAAAGCATGGTGCCTTTATGAGGCATTCCTTCAATTTAGCAACTGACTCAGATTGCTCCTTTTCCCATTTCCAGGGAGTATTCAGCTTTAATAGTTTAGTCAATGGTTGAGTGATTTCAGTATAATTTTCAATACATTTCCTGTTATATCCTGTCATTCCTAATAAGCTTTTTAAACCTTTCATGTTTCTACAATCTTTCAATTTTTGTATGGCCTCCACCTTTTTCTTTTGTGTATTTAACCCATGTTCAGGCATTTCAATGTTTACGAATTACACAAGGCGTTCAGATGTATGATATTATAACATCTAAATTAAAAGAGCCTGTAGTAGGCTGTCTTTATAGTTACTCGGGTACTTTATAGCCTCCAATGTGTATTTTCTTCTGATTGCAAATACACAGAAGGCCGAGATATTGTACGGGGCTCCCTGGATCTCTCTCAAAGGCAACAGCAAATGGAGGTTTGCAAAGCGGAGTGGTCTGCCTTTCCATGTGCAATCACTGAATCATGTTTTATTGCTCTGTTGTTCTTTCCAGGTCCATTTTATATTGTTGTTATTTATTGGCACATCTGTCTCACCACTTCAGCTGAGCAACGTAGGCTCCATTGTCGCATGGCCATGCATGACACAGTTTAATTTCCAAAGTGAGCTCAAATAGTATGCTTGTCATTTGGGCTCTGCTCACCAGAAATTACATTGGACCTTGCATCAGTGATGTGCTCTGGTCTGTAGAACGTTTGAAGTCTTTATATTTCCAGTAAGAGAGGAGTACATCATTGCAGCAATGTATCCTTCAAGCAACATGTCGGTATCAAAATGTATTGATTGATAAGTCATTTATAATGTGTCTACGCACAAGTGTTTCAAGGCTCAACCAGGAACGATGAGGTAAGCAGGGGGAACAAGACAAACAATCCTACTAGGCATAGTATGATTTAGATCTTTCCAGTGCACAGACAAGAAGTGCAAGGGAGAGGAAAGGGGAGAGGTGCAACCTGAGCAGCAGGGCCCTGAGTTAATTGCAAGGAGGGTAGGGCCTCCCAAGGGAATCACAACCAGGTAGTGCAATGTGTAGGCCAGGTGACAGTGCATTCCAGCCACCCCGTAAGTGTGAGAGACTGGACAGGGGGTTGGGGAGGCTGGTGTCCTGTATGACTCATAGGAACACCAAGCAGCCAGTCAGCCTAACGATGCAGGCGGAGGGATGGTAAGCAGAGGAGAGGCTGACAGAAGGAGGAGGAGAAAGGTTAGCAGGGGAGAGGCAGAGAGAAGAAGGAGGAGGAAAGGAAGGTCTTGAAGAGCTGCAGAACTTAAGAAGATCTGGCCCAAGGCAGAATGTGGCAGGGAGCCCATTCCAGAGGGAGACACCTACAGAGGAGAGAGATCTATCGCAAAGTCTCTGCTTGGAGAAGTGACCCACCTGCAGAGAGTTGGAAGTAGCCGAACAGAGGAATATAGTAGGAAAGTACTTAGGAAGAGAGCATTGGAGATAGTATGGGCCTTGTGGACTATGGAGAGGATCTTGTACTTGATCCTTGCTGCTACCGGGAGCCAGTGGAGGGATTTCAGAGCTGAAGAGATGCAGTCCCTGGGCTTGAGTCCCAGGATAAGTCTTGCGGGCCTGTTCTGGATAAGTGGAAGAGGCCTAGGGTAGAGTTGAGTAGATTGAGAAATAGGCTGATGCAGTTGTCCAGCCTAGAGAGAACCATGGCTCTGGAGACAATGAGCTTCTGGAGGAAGGTGAGGAAAGGAAGAATACCTCTATGGAAGTGCAGTTGGAAATGGGACTTTTTGGAAATGTCCGTGATGTGTGGAGAGAAGAAGAGGGTGAATTGAAGATAACCCCAAGGTTTTTTGCCTCACAAGAGCGTGAGGGCACAGGGCCAAGGGAGTCTCGGCCAGAGTGAGAGAAAAAAAGCAGGAGCAGGGGTCCTAATGAGAAGGATCTCTGTCTTACTGGCATTAAGGCAGAGGTCATTAGAGGCACACCCTGCCTGAATAGTCGATAGACAGTCAGGGATAAGGGAGGAGGAGGCCGGAGGTAGTGTGAAAGTGAGCTGCATGTCATCTGCATAACAATATAAGTTTGAGGAAAAGGTAGGGATCAAGAGGGCCAAGGGGGCCAGGTAGACATTGAAAAACCAGGGGGAGAGGATAGAGCACTGGGGAACATCACATGTGGAGAGTGTGGTCGTGGAGAGGAAAGACTCAATTTTAACCCTGGATGGTTAGTCCAAGATAAAAGAAGACAGCCAAGCCAGAGCCTGATCCGTAATGCCCAGTGTATCTCAGAGACAAGTGATCAGGATGTTGTGATTCACCGCATTGAAAGCAGAGAAAAGGTCAAGGAGAATGAGGACACAGGGAGAGGTAGAGTCAAGGTTAGGGAGCACATCATCATGGGTGTTCTGGAGAACAGTTTCAATGCCTCTTGCTACTCTGAAGCCAGACTGATGGTCATAGAGGCAACCAACAGCTTCAGTGTGAAGGGTTAGCTGGGAGATAGCCATGTCACAGGAAAGGTGACGTCACAGTAGTATAGTGCAAGAAAAAGAGGAGAGAGAGGAAACTGTATTTCCTCCATTTCGGAGGAAAGGCAGCGATGCAAGTAAAGTAGAGGTCCAGTATATGAATAACCTGGGATCCCTCCAATCTGCAAAAGGGAGCGTGAGGAGGGGAAATTCCCTTGTCCCAAGGGGACAGAGGAAGGGTCTAAGCCATTGTGTAAATAAGTATGATTTTGTTGTCTAGGTCCATTATATGGAGGGCCTGGGATCTCTTCTCATAAGGGGGCATAAGGAGGTAAATTCCCTTGTCTTAAAGATGCTGAGTAGGGTCTAAAGCAGTGTTTATATAATTGTGTTTTAATGATTTTTGGTTTAAGATGTTTATGGAATTCTTATATTGACGAGTGGTGGTTGTTGAGCAGCGTGAAGAGAGGTGTGGTGTAATAAGTGTGTGGTATTTAGGGTGAGAAGAATGGGAGGGGGAACGGGGAATGCGGCCATTGTTGGGAGGGTAGATCAGCACCACTGGATCCATGTCTAGGAAACAAAAGATTATTACGAATGCAGAATCAGATATAACTATGGGCCTCATTACGACCCTGACGCTGACGGAATGAAGGGGGCCAGTATGGGACTGGCCCCCTTCATTCCGTCAGGGCCGATTATGAGGTTCCCTTTGCGGGACCCGGATCAGACGTCTGGTAAAACAAGATGTCTTTTCCGGGTCCCGCGAGGTGAAGAGGGAGGTAACGACGGGACACTTATAATGTGCCCGTTGTTAGCTCCCTCCCCATTCCCATTTGAGCCTTATTGGGGCTCAAATGGGAATGGGGAATGGTTCCTGCAAGGAGGAATTACCGGGTCCTCCTATGTCGGAATGACCCGGTTATTCCTCATTGCAGGAACCTGGTAATGGAGCCCGGTTTGGAGGCAGCCATGGAACTAATAGCTCCATGGCTACCTCCAAACTCGCAATGAGGCCCTATGAGTACCCTCACCCCACTTGAATATATGTGTACCACGCTCCTACGATACAGGTAAAAGATATACCATCGCGAGTGGGTTCACTGACGTGAGAGGAAAGGATTTATATACCTTAGCCTGATGAAGGAATGAATAATATGAATGTGCATGGCCATATGTACATATTGTTTGCCACAAAATATAAGGGAAAGAAATTGAAGAACAGGAAGGGCACTCTTTAGCTTTGGAGGATGGTTGAGGATTTGGAAAATGTCCCTGAGGACTGTAAAGTTAGACAAATTGTAGTCCTGGTACTTTGTATGACCACTGCACCTTGTGGAATCCCCGCACACTGTGATACTCTTACAACCCCCACAGCCCTGTCACCCCCACAGGGGTGTTACCCCATGCAAGCAGCTGCAAGTTTTACTCATCCAGAGTATGTGCCCCCTGCAGCCCTGTTACATACAGCCGCCACCACCTATGAAAGCATCCCGCAGCCCTCAGCAGAGAATGACATGTGCAACCTATTATTTATGGAAACAGAGAATAGGGCATGGAGAGACTTAGAAACAGCGCTTCGAAGGACACAGGCAGAGCTTGCACAAGTGCCAATAGGTACAGATGAATGGAGAGCGGGTGATATTTTATTTTGAATCAACAGTACTGTGATTATGGACATACATATTGAAATTAAGGATGATGGACGCAACAATGAGAGGGACCGAGAGGTACTACAATGTGTGGACAGTTTATGAGTCAATTAGATCAGATATAGATGCAGGAGTAGGAGAGGGGGGGAATGGGGCACAGGGAGAAGAGATGCAGCCAAGGATGACACCAAGATTAGAGTGTTTGTGGGGTCCAAGACTCAGAGCGTGACCAGGCCTCATGGTTAAGAACGGACTCCCAAAGGAGGTACAGAAAGATTTGGACAAAGTGGTTGGCATTGAGGTTTAGGGATGGGCAGAGATTCATGCAATTATAGTACAACATTGTAGGCAACAGCAGGAGAAAGAGAATGAGAAGGAGAACGAGAAGGAGAAGGAGAAGGAAGTGATGGATAACACACAGAAGGCTGAAGCTGAGTTAGTGAAGAACAAATTAGCAAAGTTGAGTATAGAAGGAGCAGTGATTACGTGCCCACCTGTAGGGCAGGTAGAAACGAGAATGGCACTGTAGTGAAAAGAAAGGTACCATTGCTACCCAGATAACATAGATTTTCAGGGAGATTACCAACGAGGGAGAGGGGGATTTCAAGGAGGATGCGGGGTAGAGGAGGAGGTTTTGGAGGGATGGGGCTGAGATTTGGAGGACAATGACTATGTTAGTCATGTGGGAGAATGGACCATTTTGTGTGAAAATGTCAGAGCAGACGAGCATACTGGTATGAACCCTGCGCTTATCCCAGCAGACCGGTGGCTCCAATTACATATCAACAGCCACCCTGTATGATGCCTCCCAGCGCCCTGCATGGCCCAGTCCCTGCGCATGTGCTCCAGCAGGGGTGCACCCCCAGTATCAGTATCAGGTGCCATTACCACAACATATGCAACCCCCAGAACCAAATGGCACACCAGTGTATGTGCAGCAACAGACACATCAGTCAGTATCACAATCGTGGGACAAAAATGCTTTGCTGCACAGCACACTGGCACATTATACAGGAACGAGTGTGGTGGGTGGTAACCCCTTCCTATTCCAAGGGTCTTGTTGTTTATTCATTTGTATTGCGTGCCAGACCCATAGGTATCAGGGCGCAGAAGTTACAAGGATATGCAAGGCTTAGATTACAAGAAGTTACACATGATGAGCAGAGATAATACAGGCACAGAACAAGATTAAGTCAATAAATACACTGAAGAACAGGTACAGTAAATAAGTATAAATCAGTGAAAGCACTGAGGAGCAATCGAAAACCGGCAGGCTGTAGGTTAGCCGTGGGTAAATTGGCTGGTCGGTATATCAGGAGGGGGCGAACAGGCCTTAATGATCGGAAGACTTGAGACAGTTGATATAGTTAAGTCTAAAGTTCAGGTAGGATTGATCTTCTCTAATTGAAGGTGGCAGGGAGTTCCAGAGTTGGGCCGCTTTGACAGGGAAGCTACAGCCACCTACCGTTGAAAGCTTAAATCTGGGGATGGTGAGGCAGTTGGTGTTAACTAGTCTTATGGGTCTGATGGATGTTCTTCTGCAGAATCTGAGATAGCTGAGGGCAGCATTATTCAGTGCTTTGTAGGTAAGGATTGCGGTTTTAGATGGATTTTGTTATAGGTCGAGAGCCAATTGCTTTGGTGCCTAATCTCAGATATATGGGTTCTTCTAACTACATGAGGGCCACTCTGAGGGCATTATTTTGGAGGATTTGGAGGATTTGGATCCTCTGGATAATCGATTTAATCGCACAAATGTAGAGGGCGTTACAATACAACCGGGGTTTGCCGGTTCTAATAAGCTTGCAAGTGTAGGCGGTGGCAGATGCCATGGAGTTCACTTGTTTGGTAAAGGAGGGAGTGGAATCGAGGTAGAAACTAAGGGTCTTTACCTCCTTGGCCACTTTAATGAGGTTACCATCGATTATGAAGGATGAGTAATCCTGGCCTAGTTTATTGAGGTTGGTGGGGGTACCCAAGATGATGAGCTCTGTTTTATCATCATTCAGGCATAGACCGTGGGTCGCCATCCATGCCTGGATGATGAGCTACACTCTATTCACCAAGGCCAAATCCTTAACGTAATCCCCAGAAAGTGGGAGGAGAATCTGAGTATCATATGCATAATTAGTGTAGGTGATACCAAGATGGTCCAGATCGTCGAAAAGGGGCTTAGTGAATATGTTGTACAATGTAGGGGAGACACAGGAACCCTGGGACATCCCGCAAGTGATAGGGATGGGGTCTGCTGCTGCTGAGGCGGAGAAGACCCTCATGGTCCTGTCACTTAAGAAAGACTCGATCCAGGCTATGGCCTCTTTGGAGAAGTGGGCAGCTGAGTCAAGGTGGCTGCATAAGACCTTGTGGTCCATGAGAACAAAAGCAGCTGAGAGGTCAAGCAGGAGAAGGAGGGCTGTTTTCCCCTTGTGTCTTAACTCATTGACTTGGGTCTTCAGGTCGATAAAGGCAGTCTCCGTCCCGTGTTGTGGGCGGAAGCCTGATTGTCAAGCACCTTTGGTGAAGTTCTAGATATTTTGGGATTTGAAGGTAAGCAACCTTATCAAGAATTTCTAGCAGAAAGGGTACTGTCATAATAGGACGGTAGTTGGTTGGTATAAGTGGGTCAAGGGTTTGTTTTTTTAGCAGTGTGAGCACCCATGATTGTTTGAGGTTGGTGGGGGTGGTGCCAGAGGCAAATGAGGCATTGATAAGTTTGGAGATAAAAGGGGCAAGTTCTCTTGCAGCATAATTTATAAGCTGGGCTGGGCAGAGGTCGCCCTAGCAATTAGAAGGCTTAAGTTTGAGAATGGGGGTCATTACAAGTCTGGCGGTAAGGGGTTGATGGTGCCAGTAAATGTGCCGGAGCCGTCAACCCCTTGCCGCCGGATTATGAGTCTGCTTGCGGGAACCCACTAAGGACACCTGATTTTACCCGGCGCCCTCAGTGGGTCCTGAGAGCACCCTGCCCATTCCCATTGAGCCCTATGGGGGCTCGAACTGGAATGGGAATGGGTTTGTTGAATGAGGAATTACCGGGCCCTCCAAGGTCGGAATGGCCTGGTAATTCCTCATTCAAGGAACACGGACCCGGTACCCGGTAAGGGGATAGGCATGCCGTTAATAGCAGCATGGTTACCTCCTAACTTGTAATTACCCCCTATGAAAGGGGAATCTGATCAGCAGATGACCATTTCAGAGATGGAATTACCCACATCTATTTAATCATTAATATAAATAAAAAAGATAGGGTTTCTACACCATTTCCAGATGGTAATTTGTCACAGTGGAAGAGCAGAAGCATTGGATGTGCAGGAAGATTTGGAAAAGGAGGGAGAATTGAAAGTGTAGGAGGAGTTTGTGGTAGAAGAGTGGTTAAGGTTGCAGGAGGATTTGAAGATGCAGGAGGAGTTCTGGTGCAGTAGGAGTTGGAGGTGTAGGAGTAGTTGAATGTACACGCAAAGTTTTTTGGTGTAGGAGAAGTTGCAATTTCAAGAGGAGTTCCAAATGGAAAAACAGGAGATGCAGGATCATTTTATAGTACAGTATGAGTTGGTAGTGCAGAAGCAGTTGGAGGATCAAGAGTAAGAGGGACATCAAGAAAGGGTGAACAAGTTAGAGGCGTAAGAGGAGAGAGGGAAGTCAGAACAGGTGAAGAAGGTGGAAAGTTGAAAACCACCAGAAGAGAGGAAGGCATACAAAATGGAAAAAGGAATTAGAGGTAGTTGGAGAAGAAACAGAAAGGGAGAGAGGGTGACTGTAGAAAGTCCCACTGAGATGTAAGTTACTTTATTCATTATTTCATTTTTACATTTATAGCAGTGCACAAAGCCCTGAGGCATCTTGGTACTAGTTACAGTTAATAAGGTATATAAGATAGAAGTTACAATGTACAGGTTACACTTTTGCAAGACGGTACAAAGTGGACAGTTCCAAAGCAGTTACAATGATGTACATGACTTGATTTGAGCCTGCAGGGAAAAGCTTCAAGACAACCCCCACTTTCTGGGACCATAATAAAGCGTGGTGGGTGTGTAGGATCCCAGCAAGCAAGTATGAGGAACAGTAAAGTAGTAGGTTGCAAGGGGTGTGCCAGCAAAGCCGCAGGGCTGGGGCTACATCGGCTGTGAGAGGTGTGAGAGTCTATATTTGGTAAAGTCTAATGTTATTGTCATATTTAAAAGGATGGCAAGGTCTGTGAAGAAGACTTGCATCACCTGGAGGGCTATAGGAGGCGAGTGGGTAAGGAAGCAGGTGTGCTGCGGCAGGCCTTGGTACAGACAGGCTCCCGTCTTGTCTGGGGGCCTTTGCTGGGGACAGAAAATTGGTAAAACAGAGCAGCCTTGCAGAAGGGGCAAGATATTTCCTTTACAATCAGGCTCGGGCAAGACTCTCATGCAGGGGTGCACAGTTATACCATACACATCATTCAGATCCATACCTTGTAAAAGCTGTTTGGTGTGTGCCGGTATTTGTGCCACTGCTGATCCTCCTTTGCAGTGGTACACTAAGAGGTCAAATATGGATACAACAATGGTGCTAGTAAGGATAGCGGGCAGGGCACCCTCCACACTCGGACAGGCACAGACAGGGGAGGGCATCCTTTGACTGTGTCCTTCACCTTGTGGCTCCCCTCCATAGGCTGCAAAAGTCCTCCCAGCAACCAATGTGCTTCAGGGCGAGGTGGGAACAGGGCTTAGCAAAGCCCTTTCTTTGGAAACTGAGTCTTGGTGCCATCTTCAAATGGAGCTAGTGCTCCGAACTGGATGAGGGGGCAAATGCAAGGCCCTCCTTGCAGGTTACCACTACCCCGAACATGCTACAGGTGTTTCTCTAGCATGGAGTCTGGGGCAGAGGTGGGGTGCACATTTGGTGTACTGTCTCTTCTTGTCTAAAATGTAATGAGTTTCCCCAGACAGGGTACAGCCTCCTTTGATGGTGTCCTTCAACAGGGACTGGCTTCACCTTCCGGCTCCCCTCCATAGGCTGCAAAAGTCCTGCCGGCCTCCAATCTGCCTCAGGATTGACAAGCCAGAAGGAGAATCAGACAAGAGAAGTTTAATTGTTGTTCAGGAGATATTTGAGGAGAATACCCATGTTGTGGAACATTGATTAGGGTAGAGGACAGTGAGATTATGGTTGTTGGGTAGAGGTGGGAGGAGAATGAGATGGTTGTTGGAACATCAAGGAGGTTAGGGGACAGTTAGCTATGGGCTATAGATGAGGTATAGTGACTGGCACATATACATTAGTGAGCACTGGCTCATTGAGGAGAGGAGCATGACAGATGGGCCCAACCAACACATAGACATCCTCCAGTCCGGCCTCACCTCTGGGAAACACTGTGGAACCTACAGAAGAAGAATGCAGAGCTTCAACTAGAATAGACTACATTTTGCCAACTCTTTCCACTCAGCATTCTATTCCTGAATCAGTAAGGAGAGCGACCATAGTGACCATAGTTGTTGTTGATTGTAAACTGCCCTTTGATGTTCTTGAGCTTGGCCTAGACATTGTGTTACAGTTTGTTGTATTTTGGAGCGGTCTGGGAAATTAGTAAGATGGCTTCCTCTCTCTCCTCCCATGTTTCCTTTAGAATGTCTACAACATCCCAAGGTTTCCTCCCATAGAGTGACTCAAAAGTGAAATATCCTAGGGATGTGTAAAGGGTTTTTCTGAAAGTCTGGGGGAAGCTGGGCATATGTCTGGGTCCTAAATGCACACCAAAAATCCACCAATGCTGCAGACCTGCACCTTAATGACAGCAACAGTGTCACCTTTTGGCACCCTTTGTTGGTCCCCAAGTGGATCAAACCATTGCATCCGAAACATAAATGATAATGTGTGAGTCCCTGTATGTGCAAAGGGTTTTATTTTCATCTATCTATGTTAGAGCCTGGACATACTTGTTCCAAATTGTCTGACAGCTGCTATTCATGGTGTTCACCACATTCTCTTCAAGCCCTACCAGTACTTCCACCCTACATTGTTACATTCCCCTCTCCCCACCTTCATCATGAAAAACTGACCCCTGAATGCACATTAAGAGTCTGGTATGGCACCATGGTATACTATGCCCTGTGGCATTGGAGCACCTAAGTCTGCTATGAGTTTTAAACAGTTTCTTCCCCCTTCTCACCCCCTTTGTTACATACTCTAATATCATGTGTTTGGTGGCCTCTACATTCACCTTCTTTGTAATTTTCATATAATTTTCAGCATACACTTCCTCCCCCTCATCCTTCAAGTGGACAGTGACTGTATGTCCCTGGAACAGGCCACTTGTTTTGTAAAACACCAAATGCATCGGAGAGTACCCCACTTCAATTGATATGCCTTGAGGGAGAAAGAGCGGGGGTGTCCGTGTAATGTGTGGAATGAGAGAGAACACATAACATGTGTCATTGGTCCTCTCTCGCCCCACCATTCTCATATGGTCATACCATACGTTGCAATATCTGCCCTGGATGTCATTTTCAAACAATTCAAAATGAAAATTTCTCTTTTATTGTGCACCTCTTCATTATTACTCCTACTAGGGGCAAACTGTTGCCTTCCTGCTAAAAACCAAATAAATAAAAAACAAAAAACAAAAACGCTACACTATAAAAGCATAGCCTATACAACCCCTGCTCTTTTGCTACTTCATCGTGCTGCAACTCATTTTGACCGCTCACTGCTCTTCTGAAAAGGCGAAATGAAGATAAAAATGTCATAGTGAATTGGCTTATACTTCCCGTGAGCCTGCCCTCCTTTCTTCTTCTGCAAGGAGAGTGCCAGCCAAGTCCCAGCAGATGTCTGTAAGATGAATCCATGGATGCCTCTTGGTCGCCCTCACTTCTGTTGGGGTGCAGTTTGTCACTGTATAGGGCCTGGGGAATCTGGGCTCCTTCCAAAACCTTGTGAAATTCCTAAACAGGATCTTTCCAGCAGGATAGAGAGGAAGCTGTGCTGCAAAGTCCTCAGTCTCTTGTGCTGCTATATTGTCTGTACTTGATTACGGATTGGCAGGTCTACCTTGATGTGGTTGGATTTTGCGCAAAACATAATTCAGATATTTTGTGAGCTCATTTAGATATACCTTAAATTCTTCTTCCAGGTGTTGTGCAGTACTATTAGCGTCCAGAATCGTATGTGCAGGAGTGAGAGCCACATGCATTCTCCTGCCAGTGACAATTTTGTGCGGGGTCAAATAATGATAAGTGCCGGGGGAACTGTGTAGTGCAAACAAAGCAATAATCAGACAGTAGAGCCAGTTCTTGTGAAGTGTAACTAACAACTTGGCAATGTTCTCTTTAGGCACCCCGTTAAGGCGCTCTAAAAATGTGTTGACTTGGAGACAGTTTGTGCTTAATGCCCAATAAGGAGGTTGTCGCCTTAAAAAGATCATTGGCAAAGTGCTGTCCGTTGTCGGACCTCAAGGCTTTGCATAATCTTCACTTGGGAAATACTTCACATACTAGAAATTTGGCTGCCGATTTGGCATCATTATGGGCACAAGGGCCAGCCTCAAGCCAGTGTGAAAAAGGACATGCAACTACAATCATATACCTATAAGAGCTACACCTGTCCTGCATGTCAACATAGTCAATATGCAAATGCAGAAAGGGCCCGCCTGGCCGTGGCAGTGTGGCTTTCACAGTTATGAGTGTGTGACCAGCTGTGAATCTCTGGCATGTCACAAAGTTCTTTAAAAATGCAGTTACCAGTTCCTGTAAATTTGGCACAGACCAGTGTTAGTTAATCTTAGCAGCAACATGCTCTTTTGAGAAATATTCTGGATAATGCAATTGATGCAGTGACGTTTTAAGCAGCACCTGGGACATTACTAAATTTCCTGTACTGTTCTGTCTCCACAACACATCCGTGGGTTACAGTGAGCAGCCCCTCCTTCTCCATAACTACTGCTCTTGCTGGGGTGCACCGCCTGTAACTCGATCACTTGGGCAATGGGTAATACATTAAATGGCTCTGCTAGTGCGGAGTGCTGCAGTAATGTCATCAATGGTGTTTGATCCTTTTTAAAGGGCATGTACAGTGGTGTGTGTAGTGGCAAATATGCTGCTTCTTTTGTTTTAGAGTTTGCCCTTTTGGTGACCTGTGAAATTAAATATGTGGCGTTTGTATGGGCGGCACTTTTTACTACCACCAATGCTGCCGCAAGGTGTAGTACGTCATTTAACCGAGACAGTAACTCTGAATGTTTCATGGGGGAGACATCGCTCCTCCGGAAACCCCTTCTTTTCTATCAGGCCTGTCCTGAGTGCACTGTGTATGTGACATAGGCAGCAACTGAGAGTATGGTGACCACCTGTCCTTCTGACATGTCTATGGCCATTAGAATGGCTCTACTCATCCGCCTGTGCAACCTTACCGGAAGCCAACCCTTAAACTCTCCTCCCTGATGGCAAACCACCATTGAACTCATACGTCGACAACCCATGATAAAATCAATCATCAATGAGCCATCATTGATGAGCATTTCTCCTCCGTCTATGCATTCTTCCTGTGCTCTAGTATCATCCTCAACCATGTCCACGTATGGGGCACAATCATGCACATACTCCCCTAACTCTGCCGGTTGTACTATGAATGTTGCTGGATTGACAACCTGACACCTCACTACCTCAACTGAATAATTAGATAGTATTACCTCATATCCTGATGCTCGCTGAGTTGTCAGTGTAGTCAATGCTGAAGTGGATATGGGGGCTCGAATGGGAATGGGGGTGTACCGGGTCCTGGTTCCCTGAATGGGGAAATACTGGGCCCTCCAAGGTCGGAATGGCCCGGTATTTCCCCATCAGGGAACCCGGACCCGAGTTTGGACGCGAGTTTGGAGGCAGCCATGCCCTTATTAAGGGCATGGCTGCCTCCAAACTCATAATGAGGCCCATAGACTTGTTGTTCCCTGTGATCTGTGGGATGTCTTAACCCACTTCGGCTCTGCCATGCGGCATCACTGTGTTCTGATGGTGCCAGAAACATAAAAAAGGCAGCAAAACCCTTGTGCGTGCCAAAACCTCTGAAAATCGCGCTTTACATAGCACAAAAAGATGGCTGCCCAATCTGCCATGCATGTTGTCAGTGGTGGAATAGAGATCTCACTCCTGAAACATGTCACTGGGCTCCAGAACATGTGAAGATGGAGTACAGAAGGAAAAGCAGTGCTTTGCTAAAGGAAACCCCCAAATCTTGTTTTAAATCCTTTTTTCTTTGTTGCGGAAACTGCAGAATGCGGGTACAAAACACCCTCAAACATCCAAAATTCTTGCTGGGTGCTACAATTCACTTAGTATAAGAAATCATTGTGAAAGCATCAAGGGGTTTACCACAGCAAAAAGGGCCTGTCTGTGGATTTGTCAAAATCTAGGTGCAGTACCCTGGGCCGCCTGAATGACAGCTGTCAGTAGCCTGCAGGATTAAACTTTAAACATGTATAAACTAAAATCAAATGTTTGTAATTTAAGAGGCCTGTTATTGAGAGTAACCCATCTTGTAATAGTTTTGATGCCATGGTTTAAAATCTTGAATAAGTATTTAGCAGTGATGTGATCCCACAAGTTTGTTGTATGTTAAGGGAAATTCAACAGAATTAACAGTTAAAATAAGCTGGCTAAAAGCTACCAAACTGGAATAACAGCTTTCCTCACAGAGGCAAGGCCTCTCCCTTCAGCTCCCCCACCAGGAAATCACACCAAAGCGATAATTATAGGGTGGGGAAGAACCTGGTCTGCAGTGGGGAAGGAAACAATGAACAGCTAAAAAGTAGGAAAGGCTAGGTGTGAGGACTGTCATAAATGGACTCTGCCAAGAGCCAACAGGGAGGAGATGCTTCTGGACTGAAGGGAGTGAAAAAGAGGCGGACCCAAACAGCCATCTGTGGCTGAACATTCACAAAGAATATTTTGTTTAAATACATATAACTTGCCAGTTAAAATTGTCAAAAACACAAAAGTAACAGAATTGTATATCTAAATTTTGGCTGCACATTTCAAGAGACGGCAAAATCGTGTGACATAATTTGGAAGGAAACAGCAGAAAATGTGATTTTACACCAAATGTATTTCTGCTAGAAGTATTAAACTTTATACACTTATGCCCATGTTATACGCGCACACTTGTAGATATTTGCTGATAAATTGGACATTGTGTTCCGGATGAAAAGGGCAAAATTCAGTGAAAAGAAGACACAAGATCCCACAGTTACTGGGTTTGGAGGAGTAGCTGCTGTACAAAATATGTAATCTGTAAATGTGGTTGTTATAAAGGTTGCACATGTGTAAATATGTATTGTGGCAAAAGTAGATTTTGTGTGCAAGAGGCTAGGGGTCGACTCTAAGCCTCATAAACCCACACCATAAAGGTGACACACTGTTTTTCTCCTCCAATCAAGGCAGAGAGGAGACCCTGACCAATCCCTGTCAAAGGGACGAGCTTAGGCTAAACCAGCACACACATCCCCTTTATCATAGCAAAAATAGAGATAGCAGAGGGCAGAAAAAGACAGACAGATGCACCCACTATCCCAATGCTGGTGGAGCACCCTTCTGCAGAACTTTACATCTTCCTTGCTCCAGACTCCAGAAACTTGGCAAAGCAGAACCCATTGCATAGCTGAACCATTTCCAGCTAGGCCTCAATTTCCAGAACCAGAACCAACCCCATAAACCTAAGGGAAAACATACTAACACAGCCGGGCTGCACTGTACTGCTTGCATGCTGAAATAATTATCTGTCACGGTCCATACCCCCAAACATCAGGTACAGACTGCCCTGCCCAAGGCGTTGGGACCCATGGGGGCCTTGAAGGCCCCAAGTAATCTTCCAGGGGCTTCCTGGTTTCGGTCCTGGCACCGTTGGCGCCAGGCTCATACTGCCATCACCAACATGGCACGTTTCAGACCCAGAGAGGCACGTGTGAACCAATATGAGGCAGAGTGAAGGGATTATTTGCTGTGGGACTATTTGCTTGGGTGTGGTTGCTGGAACTACTTTCAGAAGACTATATAAGCCACACCCTTCATACAGAACACGCTTAGCATTATTCTGCTCTCCTGCAGCGTAACGCTCACCGTGTCTGCAGCTCCAGGCCATCCATCAGCCACGCCCGTCCAGTGGTCTCGAGCTACCTGCAAAGAAGAGTGAGAAAGAAGGTCAGAACAAGATACTTACCAGTCTCTTCATCGCAGCCGCTCGGGAGTCCACGCTTCTTCAGAACTGAAAAGGAAAGAACATCAGATTAGCCTTGCAGACCACACGCTCTTCATCGCAGTTCACCGCCGCACTAATACTTACCAGTGAATCATCGGAACGTCATCACTCGATCTCCGCTTCATCTTCCGATCGCCGCTGCGGGACTGCCGCATCTTTAAAACAGAAAGAAGGTATCAGGTTAGCAGAGCAGTGGGAAGGCCTCAATCTGACTTATAATCCTGCACGAGGCAGCTCTCACCTGAAGGCAGCAATCCTCACAGGCTCACAATTCTTCATCACGCAGCCTTTGATCAGGAGATTCAGCACCTGCAGAGTACAAAAGCAGCAGGTTAGTTGTGCAGAAAAACAGTATTGGGTGGAAAGACTTTTGCATAGCACTGGCACAAATTTTACCTTGGGAAGCCAGCTACCAAGAACCTCGCTCTATCTTATGCACGAAGAGGGAATCTGTAAAGAAAGGTACAGAGTGAACTTTTGCAACTTGAACTCTTAGCTATCCATATCTTTGGAATAAGACTTACCATAGAGTCACAGTTGTCTGGAACTTTCAATAGGATCAATGAAGTAACTAGATCCACGACGCACCCATGCGAACAGTGGCAGGACGGAGAGGCCGCTATTCATAACTCAAAGGTGAGATATAGCAAGGGGGTGCAAGAGGACGCCATGGGAGGCAGGAGCCGCCCTCATCCACGGGTTGGGTAACCTGTGATTTACCTTTCTAGGCAAGCCTGCTTTCGTATCGGAGGGGAGTACAAGACACCACTCACCACCAGATCATCCAGCTCCGTTTGGCACCCCTGTGGAGATCAGATGAGCGTAACATTATCATCAGAACCAAAAAGGGCAGATCCAATCCAGTCCTGTGCTGTGACCATAGTGCATTGCAGATCCAGTCCTGTGCCATGCTGTGACCAGAGCGCCTTGCAGATCCAATCTGATGTGCCCAGCTGTCTGTCCCAGAACCAGATTTCCTTCCCTGACCAGAATCTTGAAGGACCAGAATCTTGACGGACCAGAATCCTGACGGTTCAGTTTAAAAACATACTAGCGAGTATCTATAGATAGAACTGTGTCACTAGCCTATGTACCTTGCATAGTCAATCCCTATCTTAAACCCTTCCTATCTTGTACTCAGAACCTGAATTGTTAGGAGTATTGTTGAATTGTCTAAACTCTCTATCCTATCCCTCCTATCTTCCTCCTGTGCTAGTATTGTTAAAACTATCTTTGCGCTGATCTTTTCTTATCTGAAGAAGGCGGGGCCACTGCAGGCTGTCATTCTGATCAAGTGGCTGTGTTCTTGTGTGGTATTCGTCTTGTTCATAGTCATCCTCTAGTGTAAGAAATCCTTTTTGTCATTTTAAAAGCGCATTCCCATTTTCTAGTCTTGCACCCATCTCGAAAAACGTCATCCACTAAAACGTCCATAACTTCATTTTTGTTCTAGAAACACCATTTCAACTTCTACTTGTAGCTAACATCCACAGCTTTAAATCGCATCTAAAACCGCATCCCAAATCCTTACCATTCTCCCGCTATCACGCACTGAAAAGTTTGCTGCAAATTCCATTTCTGGGAAATTCTGACACGTGTAAAACAGCTTTTGATTGCTCCCGACTTGAATTTTAGGATTTCAAACTGTTTCTTGGTATTGAATCATTGCTTGTGTTTGTGTGCAACCATCCAAAGCGGCTCCCATAAGAATTTATAGCAATTTCAGCAATTTTGACCATATTAGTGTTTTTGCCCAATCCATTCTCAAGATAACTTTAAAAGCCATTCAGACAGCTTGACAGTCAATTCTGTTTTCTCTTGTGTTTGCTGGGGGAAAGTGGGATTGTTATTTTGTTTGAATTCTGCCATTCCTGAATACCTGCTGTCTCCTCTATCTCTTTACATTGCCTATTGGAGGGTTGAGGTGTGTGCAGGGGGAACCTTTAACCACAGTGCTATCTGATCTGCACCCACACTCAAAAGTATTATGTCTGTGCTGAATTGTTTTGCTCATTATTACTCCAAGTGTATTAAAGAGATTATTCCCTGTTACATCACCCCATTGGTCATCACTATGTACCCATTAAAACATAGTTTTAAACATTTAAAACATTATTATTCTTGTTATTATTATTACTATAGTGTGAGTAAATTGTGAACACATAAATAAATATTTTAACTTTGCAAAGCAGCCTGATTCCTGGTTCAGTGTGACCGGGGGGGGGGAGGGGGTACCAGGAGAGGGGTGTGATATGAGTGGTACATCGTTCAGAATAAAAAACTTTTTGTCAAAAATAAATAAGGATTTCAGTTGTGCATTAAACGCTAGGCATTGACTTGGGTGTGTGCCGGATTGAAATCACTTACAGATCCTACCTGCTGATTTATGGAAACACATTAGGAACGTAGATGATCAGGCAGGGCTGGGTGACACTTTGGTTAACTTGGTAGAAATACATGGGGAAAGGAAAGCTGGTGAGAGACCGTCACGAGTGAAACTGACACTTCCAGACAGAATAGTAACAAAATTGAAGACTTTGGTTCCCGACAGAAGAATAGTTTGGGACAAGATTACTTCTTGCACCAAAGGGAAAACTGAAGGTGCTACCGAATTCTTTAATCGGTTCGAACAAGTGTTTTCAGATTTTAGTGGTCAGGATTTAAGCACTGAGTCAGTAAAAAGGTTGTTTGTGGACACATTTGTGCATGGATTGTTGCTTGATATCCAATCACAAATTATGACTTGCGAAAGCGCCTGGCAAGCTAAATCACAGTCCGAGGTATTGCACATGGCTCAGTATTATGAAAATAGAGTCAATAGTGAAAAAGAGAGGATAGAAAAGAAGGAGGGAGACTTGAAAACCAAAGTATTATTGCAACAGATAGTTGGAGGAACCAGAGGTGGGAGTACACAGTTTAGAGGTATGTTTGCTCCACAGAGTAATGCACAGATGGGTCCTGTACACATGAACCAATGTGCTTATTGCAGACAAGAAGGTAATTGGCGAGCACAATGCCCAGTCCTTCAGCAGCGATCAAATAACACGTATGGTACCATGGGTAGATGATCCAGAGGCCGCCCTGGGTAGGGGGTCCTGGTAGAAGTCAGTTCGCTCAGAATCCACAGTCATTCTCGCAAGATAGTCAGCAACCTAGTGTTGATAGTAGGAATATTTTTGATAATCCTTCTACTGCCTATCTTTCTGAGGATCTTGCTTTTGACGATATTCTGTTCCGTTAGGACAGCCCGAAGCAGAATCTTGAACCAGTGCCTATTCCGGTCGATCAGAAAGGGCCCTATGTAGAAATGAAGGTGGGGAATAGGAAGCATCTATTTTTGATAGATATGAGAGCACATATGCATTCCATAGATCATTTGCGGTTTCCAGATATCCCACTGTCAGGGCACAATAACATTTCTGTAGGGATTTCTGGTACACCAGTGGTTAGTCCGGTTTCTCAGTCAGTACTGATTTGACTGGGGCCATACACTGATCAATGTTAATTTCTTTTAATGTCAAATTATGGTGAGAATATGTTGGGGTTCAATCTGTTGAAGGAATTAAATGCGGTAATTCATTGTTCTCTGGATAGAGTACATTTGAGGATTTCACCTCAGGGAACTTCGGTTTCACAATTTCTGACTAGGCCTTTACCGACTGAATCGGATGAAGTTCCGGCATGTTTATGGGCGGTTGATTACAATGATGTTAGTATTTTACAAATTGAACCCGTTAAAATTGTCTTAAAACCAGGGGTTAAGTTGCCACGTATTCCACAATATAAGATTTCAGTTGATGGTGAGCAAGCTTAAAAGAGTATAGTTTCTGATTTTGTACATCGTGGAGTGATTGAAGAGATTGCAGGAAGTTTGTGCAATAGCCTGATTTTACCGGTGTAAAAGAAAGGGGATAATGCGATTTCTTTTTGTTTTATTATTGATTTACATGCTATTAATAAGATTGTTGCTCCTCAATTTCCAATTGTGCCTGATGTGACTACCATATTAACGATGATTCCAGCTTCAGCTACTTATTTCATTGTTGTGGATCTTAAGAACGCTTTCTTTAGTATTCCCGTACAAGTTGATAGTAGATACTTGTTCGCATTCACCCTAGCGGGACGCTCGTTTACTTTCACTCGTGTGCCACAAGGGTACACTGAGAGTCCAAGTATTTACAGTAGAGCTTTGAAGGAGCAGCTTGATACACTTGAGTTGCCATCCACTTGTACGTTGTTACAGTATGTTGACGATCTTCTTTTAGCTGCAGTCTCAGAAGTTGTTTGCAAGGAGGGCACTGTGTTGCTGCTTATTCATCTAGCAGAGCAAGGGCATAATGCTTCATTGAAAAAGTTTCAATATTGTCGACAGGAGGTCGCCTATTTAGGCTATCTCCTGTCAAAGGAGGGAAGAAGACTGACACCTGAACGGATAAAAAGCATCTCTAGCATGTCTGTGCCAAATACACAGAAAGAGGTCAGAGCCTTGATAGGCATGGCTTCATACTGTAGACAGTGGATTCCGAATTTCTCATTAATGATAAAACCAATGTTGGCATTGACAAAGAAGGGCATTTCTTTGCCATTACTGTGGAACTTGGATCACCAGAAAGTATTTGATCTGCTCAAGGCTGCGTTGTGTTCAGCACTAGTTTTAGGCACACCAAATTATGACAAGGCCTTTGTGTTGTATGTGCATGAATGTGATGGATGTGCTTTGGCTGTGTTAACGCAGGATCATGGAGGGAGAAATAGACCGCGCGGTTATTTCTCCTCCAGGCTTGATCCTGTTGCATGCACTTTGTCGAGATGCTTAAGAGCTGTCACTGCTGCTGCTGCGTCTGTAAAGCAAAGTGAGGGTCTGGTTTTAGGTCACTATTTAACCGTGATGTTACCCCCCTCTGTAGACGTTCTATTGAACAGAACACAAACGCAACATCTTACATCAGCACGATTAACAAGATACAAGCTGATTCTATTTGCACCGCATATTCAAATTAAAAGATGTTGCGCACAAAATCTGGCCGAATTATTGCCTCTTCTGCGAGAAATTGCTTGCAGTGACAACATGTCACATGACTGCCTCTATACCACAGAGCAAGAAACTAAAGGCAGAATTTATTTTAATGATACACCATTGAAAGACACACAAGGGGAGCTGTTTTGCGATGGCTCCTGCTTCAAACTTCCGGATGGTACATCCACTGCTGCTTATGCCATCACTACATTAAGTACGATTGTGGAAACCAAAAGAATTTCGTATAACTCTGCGCAGGTCACAGAGATTGTCGCATTGACTCGAGCTTGTGAACTTTAGGGCTTAGAGTAAATATATTTACAGATATCCATTATGCCTTTGGGGTGGTTCACAACTTCGGGAGACTATGGGCAGAAAGAGGTTTCTTGACCTCACATGGAACTAAGATTGAACATGGCACTTTGATAGTCCCGCTACTCTCAGCACTTGTGCTTCCTACTCAACTAGCAATAATGAAGTGTGCCACACACCAGAAGGTAACAGATGATGTGGGGAGGGGAAACGCTTTTGCTGACAGGATAGCCAAACAGACTGCCACTGATTTGTATTCAGATACGTATGTAACAAAAGAAGCCACAAACACTTATATGATAGATGAGGGAATTGATTCGATAAAAAACATTCAAGCTGATGCCACTCCAGAACAGCTTAAACAATGGGCTGAGGGTCTAGCAAGTTTAGATGAAGAAGGTTGTTGGATAGATAATGTCAAGAAATGATGGATTGTACCCAATGCTTATGTCACCGCTATGGTTACGAGGGCTCATGGTCCCACTCACATACGTGCTAGAAAAATTTGGAAATTACTAGAACCTGTCTGGGTAAATTTAAACATCCGGAAAACTGATGAGTGTTTGGTCCGAAATTGCATGGTATGTTTACAGCATATTGTGGGGAAGGGTACATCGACACCGAGGGGTAGTTTTGGTCCCCCTCTGTGCCCTTTGAAGTTATACACTTCGACTTCATCAAAATGGAGCACTGCCAGAACTACAAATATGTTCTGGTAGTCATTTGTGCCTTTAGAAAGTGGGTTGAAGCCTTCCCTGTGAAAGACGCCACAGAAATAACAACGGCGAAAACCATCCTTAAGGAATATTTTCCTAGGTTTGGTTTGCAGAGGGTCATCTGGTCGGACAATGGTCCACATTTTATCGCTGCTGTTATTCTGCAAGTATGTGCAGGAGTACAGATTGATAAACGGTTCCATTCGGCCAGACACGCTCAGAGTGCTGGACTTGTAGAACACCATAATGGTATCTTAAAGAATAAAGTGGCTAGGATCTGTGCTAGTAGCAATTTGAAATGGCCAGATGCTTTACCGGTAGATCTATTGTCCATGCAGATGACCCCACAGACCAGAACGGGGCTCTCCCCCTATGAGATAGTGCTGGGGTGGCCAGTAAATATTTGGAACCTGCCTAAGTCAAAACGATTGAAAGACGTGGAACATCTGCTCCTTTCTGAATACTGTGACCAGTTAACTCAAAACTTGTATTTGATTTACCAACAGGTGCGAGAAGCCCTCCCAGTAAAATACGAGGGGCCATGTCATCGACTTTGACAAGGCGACTGGGTGTTCACAAAAAACTTTGAAAGAGCATCTTTGCCATCTACAAAGAACTATCCACACCTGTCACCAAGACCCAAGAGATCGTCAAAGATCAAACATGGTGCAACTCCATACAGTCTGCCCTTCTAAATAAAATTGAACTCTGGCAGAAGAAAATTCTGGACCACCACAAACATCTCTCTCAGCACCTCAACACAGACTTCCACATTGAGACTGAAACAAAGGCCTCCAAAGACCCTATCACACCCTTCAAATTTAAAGAAATCTCATAATCAGAACTAATAGAATTTGTGAACAAATCAAGCCTTCCAACTGCAAAGGCGATGCATGCCCCACTAAATTAATCAAATACTGACTGTATAGAAACACTTGCACCATTTCTAGAAACTTTTGTCAATGCCTCCTTCAACTCCAACTCTGTTCCAGACAGCTTAAAAGAAGCATGGGTGTGCCCTCTTCTCAAAAAACCAACCCTAGACCCAGAAAATGCAAATAACTACAGACCCATCACCACCGTGCCCTTCCTGATCAAGATCTTGGATAAAGTGGCTTACACACAAATCCAGCAATATCTTGAACAAAATCACATTCTAGGAAAAAGACAATCGGGCTTCAATCCAGGATACAGAACTGAGTCCACTCTCCTAGATCTTAAAATACAACTCAGCGACATCATGGACAAAGGTAAAACTGCACTCCTACTCCTGTTGGACCTGTCCGCTGCCTTTGACCTGGTCAACCACGACATCCTAGACATGCACCAAAAAAACGAAGCACACTTGTCCCCCCAAGCCATAGCCTGTGTTTCCTCCTTCCTCAAGAGTCGACTCATGAAAGTCTTCACAGACTCCGCCTGCGCCACCCAGACCACCATCCACTGTGGTGTCCCACAAGGCTCATGTGCAGCTCCTACACTGAACAATATATTCACCCTCCCTCTTTTTATTGATCTTGATCGTCGCGACACAGCCTACACCAACTATGCCGACGACACCCAAGTCCTACTCCCACTCACACGCATTTATGAACAAGACGCCACTGCACTAACTAAGATCTACAGCCCTCCGAAACTGGATGGCAACCAACAGCCTCTGTTTAAACGGAGACAAAACAGAGATCCTCATAGTTGGCACCAAGGAAACCCTAAACAAACTCCCACCTCAATACAAAACCTTCAATATTGACAACTCCACCATCACGGTCTCCTCATCAGTGAAACCCCTAGGAGTGTACCTTGATTCTACGATGTCAATGTCACGCCAGGTCAACGCCATAGTCTCCTCCCCCACACTCACCACTAAGGTTATCAACGCAGTTAAACCATTCCTCTCCACCAAAAACTGCCTATCAATAGCTAGAGCCACAGTAGGTACTAAACTGGACTACTGCAATGCCCTATTCAAAGTCACCTCTGATAAAAACCTAAACAAAATGCAAATCACGCAGAACAATGCATTGAGAGCTACACTGAGTATCCCGAAAAAGGAACATATCTCACAGGCTCCGAAAAAGGCCCATTGGCTACCAATAAAAGATTGCATCATTTTCAAAACCATGGCAATCACACATAGATGTCTTTCCTATGACACCCCTCCCTACCTATCCGAAAGGATCACCCTCAACTCTTCCAACAGACCCACTAGATCCCATCTGACCAACCAGATTCATGTACCTACCCTCAAAAGAAGTAAGGCCTGCGGGTCCAGCTTCCAACATTTAGCACCTAAAAGCTGGAACGCTCTACCCACAGCCTTAAGAAATGAAAAATCCTACACCACATTCTGAAAACAGCTGAAAACTCTCCTGTTCAACGAGCATGTCTCCTCTAATGTACATACTTCACTGTGTGCAATGTATTTGAATATACCTACTTCCGTAACGTACACCAGCACCAGGCAATGTATTGAACATACCTACCTGAAGTAATGTTATTCATGTACCAAATGAGCACACTGTAACAAGCACCACGATGCCCACGGCAGATGTGCGCTATATAAATAAATAAATAAAATCTTGTTTCGCACTGTGCTGGGAGGACCATTTCAGATCCTGTTGGCCACACAGACCACTGTACGAGTAGCAGGCAAGAGACATTGGATACACTCAACGCACGTCAAGAAGATACCTTTTCCTCTGTCACACGATGAAGGAGAAGAGAAGGAGACTGTTTGTTCTGTTCCGCACGACAAGTCTGTTTTGAATGACACCAAGGGTGTCCCAGAGATTCTACCTGAGCCCGGGGGGCCTGGGGAGACAGTTGCTTGCCTTTGAATTCTTTTTCAGATCTTTCTGTTTCACCACTTCCATCAGGAAGCAACGACACTCTGTTTGCAGATCACACCGTACCTGGAATCTTGAGGTACAAACTGCGTCCACGGCACTAGACTTACAGCATAGCACCAGCTGTGCCCACAAGAAACCACTGTTGAGCTAGTCCTATGTCACTGTCTCGCTGAAACATAAGTAAGTGGCTGCGACCGGCAGAATTACCTTCAAGCAAGATAAACCACGTGGTCAGGAGATCACCGACGGATGAACTAAAAGAGTCTGACGGAGAGGTTTTGTAAACGGACTCTGAGAAACAATGCCCTTTTCTGACTCTACTCGTACGGAGCAAGCTATTGGTCTTGTAGAATTCAAACATCAAAGATCATGGTCCTTGAGGACTCATTGATTTCTTGTAATAATGTTAACTGGTCTGTCAATTATATTTGCACTTGTGATCTGGTATATTGAGGGGGTGCGTGTACTTGAGACTTTGTTACCGACTAAAATTGTTCCCACTGTGTCTTCACCTTTCGTGCATCTGCACACTCTACCTTCTAGGGACTCCCAACATAGACAGGGTTATCACAATGGCACTCTTTTACTAATCATGAATGTGACCTATGCGATTCTAAACAGAACAATTTGCTGGGTGTGTTCACATCTGTCACAACACAGGGAAAAAGTGTTGGGATGGTATATTCATCATCTTCCTTTGACTACTGCATGCTACGCCTCACTAAGGGCACTATTATTTGGTCGATGAAATGATAGCATTTCTGGGAGCTTTGATGGGACTAACTTGAATGAATTCGAAAAACGGGTCCTGACACATTTGGATGTTTCCTCTTTGCGAATAGGAGCAAACTCAATGTTGCTTCTATTAGGCCTTCTGATAGATTTTCTAGACCTTTCCAATCACTAATCTCTTTCAAAATGGCTCCCGTAGGCAACCAGGATGCCATGCCTCCTTCTTATACTATCAATCATAGCCCCAACTCTATTTCCTTCTGCATACAAAGGGATGATTCTCAGCCAATGGGTACTTTTGAGGGTTGTACCAACATTGCAAATCTAACTAGTGAGGACAGACCTTTGTATGTAGGTGATCACGTTTATTTTGTTTGTGGCGATGAAGCTTATGCTTGGCTACCTAGAGATTGGCAAGGTACTTGTTACTTGGGTATCTTGTTACCAGGGATATATTTAGCTAGCACCTCTGAGGTCTCTAGAACTCATCCAAGTCAGGACGAGAATGGTGATACTTCTTCACAGGTCATGGGTGATGTAGCGATATCCTTTGTGCCATTTTGGGGACAGATAATAAACTCTGAGGATATTAGGAGACTAGCAAGCGTATTGGAGAAAACCATCAACAGAACCACCGATATACTGTACAACATGATGTTGGAACAAAAAGCAAATTGGTGGCATCTGCTTGTTGTGTATTCGTCTCTGACTCCTTCCATATTCAAGGTGGTACAAAATCTGCATGTCTTGAGAATGGAAGTACATGTTCCCAAGGGAAATTAGGATCTTAGTGCTTGGTTCTGGGACTTTCTACATTCATGGGGATGGAAGCTCTTTAAGTCTTAGCGGTAGTCATTGGTGTTCTATTGTTCTGGTATTGTGGCATACAATGTCTTCCTGCCATATGTTCGATGTTAGGAGGATGTTGTGCGTAAACTATGGGTACGTTAGGACCTAAAAAACATGCACCCGAGAAAATGACTAATGTTTTTGTAATGAAGGATATCACTATCAAGGTTCTAATGGCAATCTTTATTTCTGAAGAATCCGATTCAGGATGTACGGACATTGAGACGTGGGGTTTTGAGTAAAGAGAATGTGCAAGTAATGCTCTTGGCTTAGGCCAAAGGAAGGGTTTGTTAAACCGTAATCATATGATACCTCCTTATAATGAATATTGGCCTAAGCCCATTTGAAAACCGCGTTCGTAATGTTCCTATTTTGGATCAACTTCGCCGCCATTTTAAGAATCATCCGCCTTTTGATTGCACTCTTGTTTCATGTCCTGAAATGGTGGACTGTGTTTTCAACTTGCAGTCGAGCCGAACGACCTTTGAGTTTACTTTAATGTTTAGGCTGACTGAGAGCAGACTGTTTGACCAATGCAAAGAAACCTTGTGCTTCGTATGAACTGCCATCCAAGTGTTGTCTGCACTCACAAGCCTCATCCACATATAAACAAAGAGACAATGGAAAAACAAACTCTGGTCGTATGTTCTGGCTGAACTGCATTGTAGCGATTCTTGGAACAAGGCTTACCGTGGATCAGAAAACCAACAGAATCATTGTGACTTCATGTACATGCACACTTGTTTAAATCCGTTGCATAATATTGTAATATTTGACATGTGAACTGTGCACAAACTCTAGCATGCGATTTATTAGTTTGGAGAGGGGCTGGACAATGTTTCAAAAATGGTATAAATATGTCTGTGTTTAGATGTCCAGCAATCTCACCCCTCACTGTGTCTTCTGGTATACACTGCAAGGTGTTGGGAGCCAGATAGCTATCTGTTTTGCTTTGTAACTGTACAGTAATAAAAGATACTTGTATCTTTTCAACCCGTGATTGGTGTATTTCATTTGTGGTACTAAGCCTCGATATTTCTTTGGTCTTTCAAGGGGTTGGGCAGAGTGGTAAAAATGTGGCAGTAATGCTATTATAGCCGCATTACCCTCCGCACAACCCCGAGTTTGGGCAGAAATTTGGAGATTTACCTCCAGCATTGAGCTGGAGGTAAATATCCAGCTTTCCGCCCAATTTCTGGTTCTATTAGCACTGAAAAGCCCCATAGAGTCCTATAGACTAAAAATAAATGGGGAATTACAGTGCCACCGCAACTCGGGATCTGGTGCAAATTGTGCTGGACCGGGTTGCGGTAATGCTAATAGCGTTGGTGGTATCCTGGTAGGGATACCGCCAAGGCCCTGATGAGCCCCATTATCTGTCATAAGTATACTACTTCTTTTTTAAGTATAGTAATTTGTCCTTGTCCACCTTGTATCCTTTCTGTGCCAGTAATGTCAGGAGTGTCACTGAATCTTTTCTGCATTGGTCCTCTGTTGTGCTGCACACCAGGAGGTCATCTGCATACTGGATGACTGTGCTGAGCATTTGCAAGTTACTTAGGTCCATCTGGATCACCCTGTTGAACATACTGGGCCTCATTAAAAGTTTGTCGTTAAACGTGCCGGTGATACCGTTTACCGGTAGATCTAACATACAAGCAAATTTCAAGTAGGACCTTCTAGGAATATTATCGCTGGTAATACCAGCAACGAAATACTGAATGACCAAGACCTCTACACTAGTATTACTGACACAATGGTGATACGATACCGGCAAAGTACAAGTACGGATTTGCCAGCAATACTGGCAATAATTAGGCAGTATTACCAGCAAATCTCAGGCAGAGATACCAATACATCAGAGCAGCCAGCAAACGTAGACAGGTGATGTCAAACAGGCACAGGTGCGCCCAATCCACCCAGGTGCACCCAATGCAAACATGAAGAGCACTAAAGGGTCAACCTTCTTCAAAAACACTTACCAACACAACCATACTGCCACTCATTGCTGCAAACATGGATCTGGAGCGGCTACATGCTGATTTACAGCTGCTGGGGTTGGAGTACCAGCAGTGGCGACAGGAAGCCAGAGAGAAAAGGAGGAGAAGGAAGATGCAGATGGGGATGCAGGTGGCAAGGAAGAGAAGGATGAAGTGTGCAGTTATCCCAGACCAAGGCTCACATATAAACCCTCAAGGATACACAAATCCTCACCCTGTACTGTCTTGACAGGGAGACTATCAGAGAACTCCTCACACACATCCAGGTAGACATAGGGAGCAGGATCAGCAGCGGGACAGCCTTATCACTGCTGGTAAAGCTGGTGTCAATCCTGCACTTCCTGGCCTTTGGCACGTTCCAGCACGCTACGCGCCAACTACATGGTATCTCGATCCTGCATTCTCCAGAGTGCTGGTGCAGGTGCTGGAGGCACTCCTGTGCCTTGTGGCCCATCACATGCCCTCCCCACCACCTTGGCACAGCTCAATGCCACCAAGGCCCCTTTCCTTGACATTGCAGAAATGCCCAATGTGGTATCAGCATTGGATTGCACGCATGTGGAACTGGTGCCCCCCCATGCCTCAGAGGAGGTCTATAGAAACTGGAAGCAGTTCCATTCCCTCAATGTCCAGGTGACCTGTGATACCAACCTGACCGTCACGCACTGCTGTGCCTGGTTCCCAAGATCAACTCATGAGGGTATGATTCTGCAGAATAGCACCCTGTCGGTGTACATGATGCATCAAAGAGGACAAAGGACCTGGATGTTGGGTGAGTACATGTATAATTCATTCTACCTTGCAGCTTGAATGACACCCGGGGGGGGGTAACAATGCAACAAATGCATTTTGGGAATGCGCACTGCACATGCAGGACCCACCCGCGCACCTCTAAATTGACAGGCCGCAACACACATGGGTAGCACATCACTTGAGTAGTAGCAGTCACTGAGGAGGCCATTCCAACCCCACTGGGACATCCACACTAAATGCACTCCATGTACAAGGATGCAACACCACCACCCCTCCCCCTATTGCAAAGGCAGTAAATTATCAGACATGGCCACCTAGGGTCACCAAATACATGTCCTGGGACAACACCCTGAGCAATGCAATACGCATGTGAGGACTGGAATGTGAATTGGGACATGCCTGCACAGACTGACCATTGAAATGCCAACATCATGGGCAATGCCTTTATCTATCAAGAGTACTCACATCTGTGTCTGTCCTTCTTGTAGAGGACTCTGGATATCCACTGCTTTCATGGCTGATGACTCATCTGAGATATCCCCAGATGCGACATGAAGTACCATACAACTGGGCCCATGTGAGGACCAGAGAGGTGATTGAGCGGACTTTTGGCCTCCTGAAGGCCATATTCAGGTGCCTGCACAGGTCTGGGGTTGTGCTTGTATACTGGTCAGAGGAGGTGGGGAAGATTGTATTGGCCTTTGCAATGTTGCACAATACCTGTATCAGGGGCTACATAACCCTGAACCCAGTGGGGACATTCCTCCCGTACAAGAACAACACTTCCCTTGCACCTTACTGTATATCATGCGCAATCACAGTAAACACCTGTTTGAACAAATTGCTTCAAGTGAAAAGAATGTATTAAACAGAAATGTGATCAACCCCAATCCAAACACCCCCTACCCACACACACCCTACACAAACACCCATCTCCCCATACCCTCCCTACACAAACACCCACCCTACCCACACACCTCTACCCACCTGCCCTGCCCAAACAGCCCCCTACACGCCCAGGGACTATCACAAGTGCTGGGACGACCTGCGGGTGAGGGTGTGCAAGATCATCACCACCCACAGGAGGGAATCCTCAGCCACCAGAGAAGGGAGGTTGTCACCCCTCACCCTCATGCACTGGGAGTAATGGTGCAGCTCCATCCTGCACTTAGAGGGCAGCAAGGGTGTTGGGACAAAAGAGGCTGGAACCGGGGCCCAGGATTATTGTGGTAAGTAAAAAAAAAACATGTAAATGTTATACCTGCATCCAAAAACATGCCTCCCAGGCAGAGAGTCCAACACATGTCAGACACATGTCAGACACAACAACCGGTCTGATCCAAGACACATGCAAGGGGATGCAGGTAGAAGTAGCCATGAACAAGCACTGTTGCCAATATTTACAGTCCCACATTTGTGCCTAGGGAGGACAGGACACAAATCGTAGGCCCAATGCACACACAAGAACAGGCCACCTTGGCAGGCCAACATGCACTATACACTCCCATCACCCACATGTATATGCACACATCGGAGGCACCAGACAAGAGAAGCCACATGACAAGAGCAGTACACACACAATGTGACATTAATGACAAGCAAGGACACAGACGTGACACCCAGAATACTGACAGCATGCTCATCTCTTTCCAACAGGCATACAGTACTTCGACAGTGATGGTCCAGGACTGTCATCAGACTGAGCAGCTGCAGGCAGACCTGCAAAGGCAAGCAGGCAAAGGCAACAGGGCAGTACAACTGCCACATCACAGGCACTATCAGTCGCATCTCTGGTACCATCAGCCGCACCCAGAGGCACCGTCAGCCCCACCACCAGCACCATTAGCCTTACCACTGGCACCATCAGCCCCACCACTGGCAGCAATGCCACCCACCACTGCATGTGGTACTGCTGCAACCAACACATCTGTAGTCAGGTGTCCCACTGTCCCACCTGTGCCCTCCACTCCACCACAGAACAACCTCCACCAGGCCATCGTTGCTGGTTTGCCACATAGGAGGAGGAGTATGACAACAATGATGATGATGATGATGGAATAATATAACCCTCTGCCTGATATAGCCCCTTGTCACCCCATAGCCCCCCACCACTACCACTACCCATCCTCCATATCACCGATGCATGCCTGCCTGCAATTGAGGCCCAGAAGGGGAAACTTATCAACATTGGCCAAGAGCTGCTCACTATGATGAGACTGATGTGGGTGTGCATGCAGGCCTCCAGCCGCAGGAGTGCAAAGTCCAGAGGCTGTACACCCGCAGCCCTCCTTACCCTTGCACAAAGAGTGAGGGAGGGAAATGAGATTGCCTCCTCCATCAACTATGAATGGACAACATGCAGGCCAGTAGGTAAGACCAACCCACATTGGTGACCACCACTGAGGGCTCCCAAAATGTGTGCCCAAGGCGCTGGTCACAGAGGCTACGGCCTGCACAGGAGACTACCTACAATTTTATGCGGAACGCCCCTGCTCACTTCAATAATCCTACATCATGGGTCCCACTGGTCCATAGTGCCTCCAGCACACTTTTCAAACTGTCCTACAAGTGAGCTGATAACGTGTCTACTATCTGAATCCATTGGGTGGCGTGTCTCTTCAATATTCACCTGACATTGGATGCAGATCTGAAATACCATCTTCCCATCCTCTTTGTCCTCTGAGAGCTAGTCTGTCAAGTCAGTTAGTTGCACTGTCAGGTCAGTGCATAGGACTGTGCAACACTCTGTACCCTCCTCATCTGTCCTAAATAAAATTATCATGTCCTTTCTTGTGAGTGCTGCTTCTAAATGTATTGTGAGTGTTGCTCCTGGTGCCATTTCTTTGTGTACGGCTGGTCTGAACAAGAACTCGGTGGCCAATTGAAATACCTTGTACTTCATTCTGGGTACCTCTGCTAGCAATACTTGTACCCCATAAAGAAATAGCTCAGAGTGGCGCAGTGAACATCATAATGTGCTGTGTGCGCTAAATGTTTGTATGATTGCTGCAACCCACTCATAGAAAATTCCGGGCTTTGAGCATACAATGTCCTTCTCCGAGAATGAAATTGTCATATTTAATTTGCTCATTATGTCTTTCCCAAGTATGTTGATAGGTGTGTCCTCCATTGAATATAGAAGGGGCACTACTATTTGTTGTGATCCTATTGTGAGTGGCAAGTCTTCTGTGATATGAACCATTACAATGGCCCCAGAAAATCCCTCTGTGTCCATTAATTTGTTCAACAAGGGAAAGCCACCCTCCTTAATGCAGGATTTGGTGGATCCCGTGACGACCAAAAAAGAGAAATCTTGTCCAATCTTCACTGCTACCTTGGGTTCCTCTTCGAGGTATTCTGTTATCAGAAGGATTGGGCATACACATGTCCTCTATGGGCTGGCCTATTGACTGTCTGTGCCTGATCCTGGAAATGGGAACAGGTGACCCCCAGGTACGGTTGCTCCCTTGTAATGTGGCACTATTCTCTGAGCTAACAATGTGCTGTCCCACTTTGTGTATATGTGTACTTGAGCAGTTAGGTGTTCTGTGGTACTGTTGCTTGCTGCTGTGTGTTCATCTGTGGCATCTGTGCAACCGCAGATTCTGCATGTTGGACGGTCTGTGTGGTTGAATCTGTGCTTGCACTGGTTGCATCTCCAGCTGCATGGGTTGCATCTATGGTTGCATGGGTTGCATATATACCTGAGGAACCCCGTGCCTCACATGGCCATACTGCGACTGTTGTCCATGCTGGCATACCTATGCAAAGTCTCCCCTCTGCCCACACACAAAACTTGGAACTCCAAATCTGGGTCGTCTCCTCCATATCCATACCCCCTCCCTCTCTGTGAATGTCCTTTTCCCTGTTGATAATATCCAGTCTGCGGGTAATTCCCCCTTGTTGGTAATTCCCTTGTGGCTGATACTAACCCAGTTGGGGATACCCTCCCTGCTGCTGGAACACTCCTCCTTGCTTTGCATATATACCTCTCCCTGCAGCACACCCCCTGCAGGAAGCCTCCCTTTTTGGGTGGGAGCTTCTTCAAGCTACTCTGGGACAATGTTTGTAAGTTATGCCCCTTCCATGGCTGGACTAATTTCTTTTGTACCAGTTTTACCTCTGCCTTGACTGCATTATCCATTATCCGCTGTGTCTTTCTCTCTTTCTTGTTTCCTCTTACAAAAGTGTACTATCTGGGTCTGTATCTTTGGCACCCCATTGCCTAAATCCCAACCACCAGCTCTAAGGATGCTTGCACATTCGTGGGGAGGCCCCTGAGTAAAATGTGATAAAATATTGGCAGGTTCATGTCCCATGATTGTAAAGTCTCTAATGTCTCGTAAAAAAATGTAGAGTTTGAGTAAGATTAAATAGTATATGTTGAAAAACAAATTAGGTAAAGAATTTTTTGCATTGTTGAATGCCTAAAAGTGTACATGGGGTGATGGTCATTTTTGTTTGAAAGTGACCCCAAAAAGCTTTTCTACTAATATCTCTAATGTCCACATCTCCTGTATCTGTTGTTTGCATTCTGCAGGGTCTTCGTTTATTTGTATTTTTTAAATGCCAGAATGGCCTGCATGTCTGATGTGTCTGGGTACATAGTCCTCAATACTTTCCACATGTTTGCACAGCAGTTATTTAAGGGTGAACCACCATGGATGTTACTACTCAATTTAACTGTGTCGTATCATATTTGTTTGCATGTTGTGTCCCTCCGCTGACCGAAAAAGGCTGCAAAAAGGCTATTCATATCACCTATTGCCAGGGTACTCCCTGCTGTCTCTTTCCCGAGAGCAAATATCCACTTACCTGCTCCTGCTGCAAGGAGTGGCAAGCAATATATCAAATTGCAAATAGTCTCTGTCCATACTATGCTGTAAACTGCACTCCTCTTCTGCCCTCTGTAACAGGGGCTGCTGTGATCATGGTGCTGGAGCAGTCCCACCTTTTGCAGCACTGGCCACCACTGTCCGTCCTGTCCTGTTTGTGAGGGTCTGGGACAAGTGCTTGCTGCCCTCCCTTTCTTTCTCTCGTTCTTTCTTCTTTTCTTGCTCTCTTTTTATCCTCTTCTGTCTTTCCTCCTCCCTTTCCTTTTCTCTGTCCGTGTCCCATTCTTCTTCATCACACATCCTCCTTTTCTCAACCCCTGCTCCTCTGACTTCATCTGTATCCTCAGGGTCTGCTTCGGAATGCACAGAGACCTCTTCCTCCTCCTCTGAGGTATTTTCTTATCTAATTTAAACATTATCTTTCTGGTCATCCAGACACCTGGCGTTACCGCCGACCCTCGTTCCTCCTCCCGTTTTCAGACCGCCATCTCTATCTCATGTTCTGATACCTTGAACACTGTTTCTAACTGCTGCAGTGCACTTTTTTCTATGTCAGCTAAGTACTTCTTGTTACTTGATGCTGTACTCTCAGTAGTAGTGATTCTAGCCTCTGGCTTTTCCTTCCCTATTTATGTCTTGTCCCTATTTGGGGGCACCCATAGTGGTTTTGTTTACCCCACTGCAGACCTCAGCGTAGGGTAAAGCCCATAGGGAGGGGGCTGTGCAGTGGGTAGCACCGCCATGTCACAACCTTTCCCCCACTTCTTTGTTGTGTTCCTCTATCTTCTCTTCATACTACTTCCATAGGCCTAACATGTTTTGCCTAATCTTTAGTTTGGTACCTTAACATGTCACCAATAAATACATGAATATATGTTATATTATATTGCTATCGAACGTTTCTTCTCCTGGCCATTCTCAGAAACACTGTCCTGCTGTGTCCTGCACCCACTGGAAATTATACTTTACTATTGTATCTCGATATTTGTGGAATTTAGTATGCAAAGATGCTCCAGAGGCATTTCCACAATCCCAATACACCCCATTTTTCCCCCATGTGTCCACTCTGACTTATTCACCACAGTTGCGAGTGCCTCCCTCCTGCCCTCATACAATTTAGCTTCCATCTCCATTTGCCACGTGTTCAAGTCTCCAAATTAATAACAAAAATTAAACATTACACACAACAATATATACTCAACCACCACCCCACTCCTTACACTACACCTTTCACCCAACCTCAATCACACAAAGCAAATATACACTGGTCCTTTCCACAGGCGCACACAATTCTTTTTTAAACTACTCTATCTTATTATACAACTACCTGACCTCTCCTCCTCGGGCCACTAAGCTACTTATGCATACAATCACTAAGCACTACTCTTAACAGCAAAAATGTCAAACCAGCCCTTTCACCACAACCGACATGATGTACCACAATATCTCTAATCTTGTAAACACTATCAATTTTCTCATCTATTTCTTGCATCCCACTTTCGTCAAACAGCCCCTACTCCTCAGTTGCTTCTTCTGATGAACTGCCTTGAAGTTGTTCCTTTTTTCTTCGGTCTCTTCTTTTCTTTTTGAAGAGGTATGGTCTTTCCCGGAGCGAAGCCACTATAATGCCTTTGTAAAGTAGGCAGCAAAGGACCCCTTCCCGAGAGAGCCCTTAGAGAGGAAAAAGCCGATTTGGCAGAACAAACCTCTCATGGAGTGCGGAAAGCAGTCTCTGGAAACCGGTGGGTATGCAGGTAAGTGTCTTCTAGAGCGGTCGGAAGCATGGGTTAATCCGACTTCCTGATTAGTTCTGAAAAATCATTCACAGGTAATTTGGATCGGTGGACAACTCCAAGTTCTCCAAGGCTGAGCAGACAGAGAGCCGTGGAGTCCGGAACCAGAGGTAAGCATAATTCTGGTGCACAAAGAAGGTAAGTAAAGAAAGGGGAAAAAATGGCACCGGTAAATGAAAAGAAAATAACAGACCAGAGCTGGTATAGGGGAAGGAAAGAAAACCGCTGTAGAAAGCAGAAGCGAACAGAAGGCAGAAATGGGTACGAGCGAAAACAGATAGGCTACGGGGCAAAACCCGGAAAGCCAAGGAAGCCAGGAAACCGAAAGGTAGATCAAATTGGAAAGCCGGTTAGAACAGGGCAAAGAGAACACACAAATGAGGGAACCCAGAAGCGAAAGCGGTAGGGTTACAACGTGAAGCGTCGCGGAAAGGGGCATGGTTAAAAGGAAAAGGAAACAAACACAGACAAAAAGCTAGAACGCTGCACCAGGAAATGAAAGAAAGAAACGTCACAACTCAATGGCGGAGAAACCACCAAGTACTCCATAGTCTCCACGATGGCAGGCGCCTAACGCGCGTGACAGTATGCCCCCTCTACATGGCTGGACCACCTGGCTTGCCTGGATGACGGCGATGAAACCATCGGACCAACTTTTCAGGTTCCCAGGAGTCCTCAGAGGTGGAATACCCCTTCCACCTTACCAGGTATTCGAGACGTCCCCTGCGGTAACGTGAGTCCATAATCTTGCTAACTTCATATTCAGCAGAAGTATCGTCCACCACAAAAGGAATTCTGGATCTAGGTCGAACGTATGGGTCCACCAGCTATGGTTTGAGTAGGGATGTGTGAAACACAGGATGAATGCGCTTCATATGGCTGGGCAATTGAAGTCTATATGCTACAGGATTGATACACTCAAGAATGGAAAAAGGGCCAAGGTATCTTGGTGACAATTTGGAAGGTCTTAGCCAGCGAGGAAGATATTTAGTGGACAGCCACACCTTATCGCCCTTAGACCACGCTGGCGGGGCCTGGCGATGAGGATTCATTTGAGAACTGTAGCGTAACTGACTGTCTTGAAGACCTTCCTTGGCTATCCGGTGAGCCTCAGACAGGCTAGAAAGAATTGCATCCACAGAAGGAACTGGGGAAGGATCCGCAGCCAATGGAAGGAGAGACCGGGGATGATACACGTAGGTGCAAAAGAAAGGGCTAAGCTTGATGGCACTGTGTTTGGCGTTATTGTATGAAAACTCAGCCTTAGGAAGTAGAGCAACCTAATTGTTCTGAAAATGGTAGACGTAACAACGGATGTACTGCTCCAAGGATGCATTTAAACGTTCAGTCTGTCTATTAGTTTGTGGATGGTAGCCAGAGGACATGGCCCTTTCAATCCCCAATCTCTTACACAGGGCTCCCCAGAACCGTGAGGTATACTGACGACCACGATCTGAAATTATTTTGTCAGGTAGCCCATGGAGACGAAACACGTCTTTAAGAAACACGACAGCCATCTCATCGGCGGTTGGTAAACTGGGCAATGGAGAGAAATGGGCCAGCTTAGTGAAAGAGTCAATGGTAACCATAATGCATGTGCATCCTTCCGACGGAAGAAGTTCAACCACAAAGTCCGTAGAGATGGTGCACCAAGGTCTTGTGGGGGGTGCGTCCTGTTGAAGATAACCCACCGGCTTCTGTGTGTTGTATTTGGCCTGATTACAAACAGAACACATTTAGACGTAACGGTCTACATCCAAGGGTTCCATGTAATAATGTCGCCACAAAAATCTCGTCATGCAAAAATATCGCCGAAAAAAGGCCGTTTTTTGTGGCGACATTATTGCATGGAACATGCGGGGGACAACCCTGCAACCCCCAAATTTTCTTTTTTTTAAATGTTTTTTTTTTCCGCCCCTGTCCCCATATATATGGTCACCCAAATAATATTGCCACGACATTTTCCCGGCGATATTATTTACGGCGACCATATATATGGGGATATTATTACCTGATACCCATCCAAGGCCATCTTAGGCCACCAGAACTGACGTTGTAATAGATCTTTGGTGTTTAACACTCCTCAGTGGCCAGCAGTGACGCTGTCATGGCACCATTTCAGAGCGTATCGTCTGGAAGTAGCATCCGGTAGGCACAATTTGTGGTCAACAAACAGTAAACCATCTGGAGAAGTTTGGATGTTCAATGGATTGATCTTAAACGGCAGCTGGGTTATGTCAGTTGCGTTCCTGACTCCTTGAAGGAATGTGGAAAGAAAACAAACAACCTTTTTTTGTGGTAAGATCCTTTCTGGTAAGACATCCGTCACCTTCCCAGGAATGGGAATGCGAGATAAAGAGTCAGCCAGTATGTTCTGGGTGCCTGGTAAGTATGTGAGAATGAATTCATACTGGGAGAAGAAATGGGCCCACCTGGCCTGATGAGAATTTATACACTCCATCTGCTGGATGACCTTCAGGTTCTTATGGTCAGTACGTAGAATGAATGGGTGAGCAGCCCCTTGTAGGAGATGGTGCCACTCTTCACAGGTGGCCTTCATAGCAAGTAATTCCTTTTCTATTACGGAATAGTGCACCTGACTGGGAGTGAGTGTCCTGGAAAGGTAGGCCACCAGGTGCTCTATTCCGTTGAATTCCTGGAGAAGGGCCGCACCTAATGCTGCGGAGGAGGTGTCAGCTTCAACGATAAAAGCCCATCCCTGATTGGGCTGGCGCAATATGGGAGCCGAAGAGAACATTCCTTTAAGCTTCTGGAAGGCCTTTTCTTCTTCTGACGACCAAAAGAATGGTAAGGAAGATTTCTTCAATAGAGAAGTGATGGGAATACTGTCTCAGAAAAGTTGGGAATAAATTTGCGATAGAAGTTGGCTAGACCTAAAAACTTCTGGACTTCCTTCACAGAGACTGGCGAGGGCCATTTAAGAATGGCCTCTACTTTCCTAGGGTCCATTTCAACACCGGCTTCTGAGAGGATGAACCCCAAATAAGGGACAGTAGTTGCTTGAAAAACACACTTCTCTGGATTCACCAGCAAATGATTTTCTTTGAGGCGTTGTAGCACTTGACGTAGATGTTGGTCATGAAGGACAAATGAAGAAGAATACACCAGGATATCATCCAGATAGACTGTAGTACACTGTAGGAGGAGATCAGAAAACATAAGGTCCATGAATCTCTGAAAGATCGAAGGTGCATTCACCAAACCAAATGGCATTACCCGGTACTCATAGTGCCCGAACTGGGTTCGAAAAGCAGTCTTCCATTCGTCGCCCGTTCGTACACGTAGCAGGTGGTATGCTCGTCAGAGATCCAGTTTAGAAAACACCACCGCCCCCTGAACAGCCTCCAAAATGTCCTTAATAAGGGGCATAGGATACCGATCCCGGATGGTGACTCGGTTCAGACCACTGTAATCTATTAAAGGCCTCATTTCTTGAGTATCCTTCTTAGGAATGAAGAATAAAGAAACGTGAGGGTTGTATCAGGCCATTGCGTAAATTAGAATCCAAGTATTTACGGAGAACTGCCTTTTCGTTCATCGACAGAGAAAACATGCAACCAAAAGGAATGAGTGCATCGGGCTGGAGATCAATGGCGCAGTCTTCTGGTCGGTGTGGGGGAAGGTCTTGAGGATCTTTGTCAAAGAACACCTCTCTGTACTCCTGTAGTCCGGCTGGGATGGAGTGAATACCAAGAGGGGTACAGGAGGCTAAGCGTTCTGAAAAGGTCTTGATAGAAGCCAGCCCAGAGTCCGGCAAACATGACTTGAGAAAGTAACTAGAGGTGAAGGCAATTTGATTGTTCTTCCAGTCTATGGCTGGATTATGTTTGCGCAGCCAAGTTACCCCTAAGATTATAGGAAAATGGGCTGCCCCGATCAGATCGAATTGGAGACATTCAGTATGCTGGTGGATAGACATGGGCAATGATACAGTAGTATGAGTTATCATACCAGAGCTCAAAGGTTGCCCATCAACTCCCTCCACCTTCTGACTCTCTTCCTTTTCCAATTCTCCCACTAGCATGTATTTAGCCCATAACAAATCCATGAATCAGGCTGCTGCCCCACTGTCGATAAGTGCCAATGCTTCAATCGACTTAGTGTTAATTAAAAGCTGAACAGCCACTACCATTAATCGATTGTCTTTGGTTACTGTTGTGGAGGAAACAGACATGGGGCCTCATTATGACTTTGGAGGTAGCCATGCCCTTAACAAGGGCATGGCTTCCTCCAAAACTGTGTCCAGGTTCCCTGAATGGGTAAATACCGGGCCATTCCGAGTATGGAGGGACCGGTATTTCCTCCTTCAGGGAACCCGGCCCGGTCCTCCCCCATTCCCATTTGAGGGCTCAATGGGAATGGGTGCGGGAGCTAACAATGGGCCGATTACGACCGACCCATTGTTAGCTCCCTGGTCCCCTCGCGAGACCCGCTATGGACGTCTAGTAAAACCAGACGTCCAGAGCGGGTCCCGCGAGGGAACCTCATAATATTGCAGAATGGGTCTAAAGGCGCCGGCATCATTAGCGGCGCCGTTCAACCCATTCCGCAATAGTTGTAATGAGGCCCATGTTCTACATTTTGGCTCTTTTCACTATTTTCAGAAAATAAGAATTTGAAAAATATCTCCATGAAAGAAAAATGAGAGATATACAAATGGTAAAAGAGGAATAACAAATCAGAGAGACCAATCTCTATAACAAAACATAATTTAAATTTAGGTGAGTACATTATACAGGCTACACAATTAAAGTAGCTCATTTTCCCACCCAAAACTTTTATTATTCATTTCTGACTTAACTCTTAAACATTATTTCATTTCCCCTTCTTTTTCACATTTTCTTCCTAGTATCTGTCCTGAAGAACCATGGGAACATACCGTGGGGAAACACGTGTTGAGAGAAATATATGCGTACAGAGAGAAACAAATATGAACATGTGAATTTATGAATGAAAGTCAGAGTTGCATGAAAATTAATACAAAGAATAAACAATACACATGGAATAATTATTATTGTTTGATTCCTACTGTTTCTACCAGAAACGCAACCCACAAAAGTGTTTTTCAAAAAGAAAAATTGACTCAAATATTGCTGCAGTCGCGATATAAGCACTTAGGGTGCAGCATCTAGGTAAACCCACCAGCTATTTTTTGACACCCAGATATCGCCAAAATAGGATAACAAAGCCGACAAAGACTGCAATCTGTGAAACAAAAAGGGGTCGTAAAGACTCAGAGTCAGGTTATCCCAAGGTTCTACTGGCTGGGAGTTTTCTCTGATGTTAAGAACTATGTTCTGGCATGTGACATCTGCCAAAAGACTAAATCAACTCTAGTCCTGTTGGAACTCCTGTAACCCTTATCATTTATCAAGGACCTTTTCTCTAGAATAGGGATAAAATAGTGGGCCTGCTCGAAACATGAAAACTGGGGAACACATTCATTCTAGTAATTATGGATTATGCCACCCGATATTCTGAGCCAATTCCCTTTTGCAATAACACCAGCCATCAGATCCTAAAACATCTGTTACCTTTCTTTTCCAGAGTAGGATTCCAGAAGGAAATCCATACTTACCAGGGCACCACTTTTATGTGCCATCTAATCCACGATGAAAAGGAGTTACTCCACATCAAAACCCTACGAATGTCAGTCTATCATCCACAGACAGATGGGTTAGTATAGACATTCAATCAGATGTTAAAAAGAATCTTGCGCAAGTTGGCTGAAACTGATGGGAAAAACTGGGACATCATGATACCCTGGGCTTTGTTCTGTTGTAAGGGTCCAAATCCAGCACTGTCAAGGTGGGGTGGTGGCACGTATCAGTTGTGCAGGTAACATGGTAATGTAACAGTAATGAGGCGGGTGACATTGGGAGTGCTAATGTCATTCAGTGTGGTTCAGGTAGTATAGACAGAGTTTGTTAAGACGCAGCGCAAGAAGACCCGGGTGAACAGAATGAAAAATGTGTAATTTGCTTAGTGATGGGGTACATGCTGCAGCGCGGGCATGGTAAAGAGGGTGCAATGTGTCTTCTGGGCTCTTAGGGTAGGGGGCTTTTGAGCAATATGTGGACATTACAGAAGCCATGTTTTGTGGACCCATGTTAGTAAAACATTTTTGCAGACAGCTCATAACAAAGGGCTGTAGGCTTTTGTGATTGCAATGTTCATTTTTGAATATTTAGCAGAAACAGTAGACAGTAATGTTGCCAGACTGATGTTTCCCAGAAGAACGCAGTCCTATCGAAGTCTCTCCGTGAGACATTTTTGAGGCCACTGATCTATGCACATGGGTGCCCAAGGAGAATTGGCAGGGAAAAAGGAAGCAAATACAGTTAATTCAAATATATTTATGCTGTTGGATACTTTTTTAGAAGCACGCCTGGCAGCGAGGCATGACAATGGAGCTGTGGCGTAAAGCGATAGGACAGGGTATTGTGGGGCACATGACAGGCAACCAGTCAGCGGCGAGAGGTTTTGTTATTACTAGGGTGCAACATTGTAAAGAGTCCTTGCTGTTGTCCACGGGGCACATCATTGGTCAGACTCAGTGAAAAGGTCTGGCCCAGTGCCACCTCAAGATGCCATGTCCAAAAAGTGTACAGCAGGGTATCCACTTGTGAATAATTGTGAACAGCACCAACCAATGTTATTAAATGTTTTTTGACCAATCAGCACAATAATGTAAATGCATGGCGGTTTGGGAAGGTTTGTGACATCACAAGGGGTGTTAATATCATTTTGTTACAGGAAATATTTTATCCAATATGGGTCATCAAAGGTATACATCACTATAGGGGTCTGACGTATCACCAATAATCAGCTCCTGTGACCTGCCCCAAAAATTTAACTAAAATGTTCCATGGTAATGTTGTAATTTTTGTATAAAAAATCCAGCCGCAGTAGGGGGGTGTTGAGAGTTTATTTCATGCAGTCCAGTTCGACAGGGCTTTCTGAACAGTGTCTCCCAGCTGTTTGGGTCCAACAAACCCATGTTACTTCTTGCTTGATGTATGCACCTTTTTGGATTACTTTTTATTCCCTCATTGAGCTGAGGATATACATGCCATACTCCTGGGGGCGCTGGGCAGACAGGCTTAGACCAGTTCGAAGTGCACTCACAAGAAGGTCCCGCAGATGCTGAGTTCTCAAAGGTCTGCCTGGTGCCAAATGCCACCCGCTTTCAAAGGGAAGTGCAGGCTGTGGGGGAAGACTCAGCTTTGAGAGGACTCAAGGATCTCTCTAGCATGTGAGTGTACCCTTGCATAAATGTGCAGCACCATGCATGCACACACAAGGTGGGGGTTTCATGGTGTATAGGATGCATCCTAAAGGCAGGCAGATATCGGCCATAGTAGTCGTAGATATTAGTTCCACTACTCCAATAGGGAGAGGGTATGCGGAAGGCACATCTGTAGTAGAATATATGATTGCATAGACAGTGGCAGACTTCCATTAGATGGAGTGATGTGTAATGCAGACAATTGTATAGTTGCTTCATTTTTCTTTTTTATTGTGGGATTGAGATAAGAGATCATTGAGGTATTGTTGAGGGGCACGCGCAGTAGATTTTTCACTCGCGTTAGGCGCCTGCCATTATGGAGACTATGGAGTACTTGGCGGTTTTTCCACCATTGAGTTGTGCAGTTTCTTTCTTTCATTTCCTGGTGCAGCGTTCTAGCTTTTTGTCTGTGTTTGTTTTCTTTTCCTTTTAACCACGCCCCTTTTTGCGACGCTTCGCGTTGCATCCCTACCGCTTTCGCTTCTGGGTTCCCTCGCTTGTGTGTTCTCTTTGCCCTGTTGTAACCGACTTTCCAATTTGATCTACCTTTCGGTTTCCTGGCTTCCTTGGCTTTCCGGGTTTCGCCCCGTACCCATTTCTGTCTTCTGTTTGCTTCCGCTTTCTACGGCGATTTTTTTTCTTTCCCCTTTATCAGCTCCGGTCTGTTATTTTCTTTTCCCTTACCGGTCCCATTTTGTTTCCCTTTCTTTACTTACCTTCTTTGTGTACCGGAATTCTGCTTACCTGTGGTTCTGGACTCCACAGCGCTCTGTCTGCTCAGCCTGGGAGAACTTGTAGTTGTCCACTGATCCAAATTACCTGTGAAGGAGTCTTCAGAACTAATCAAGAAGTCCGATTAACCACGCTTCCGACCGCTATAGAAGACACTTACCTGCATACCGAGCGGTTTCCAGAGACTGCTTTCTGCACTCCACAAGAGGTTTTTTCTGCCAAATTGGCTTTTTCCTCTCTAAGGGCTTTCTCGGGACGGGGTCCTTTGCTGCCTACTTTACAAAGGCATCATAGTGGCTTTGCTCCGGGAAAGACCATACCTATTCAAAAAGAAAAGAAAAGAGCAAAGAAAAAAGGAACAACATCAAGGCAGTTCATCAGAAGAAGCAGGTGAGGAGAAGGGGGTGTTTGAAGAAAGTGAGATGCAAGAAATAGATGAGAAAATTGATAGTGTTGACAGTTTGCAACACCAAAACGAACCCACCATGGCTACTGCCGAACAATTCCAGGAAATGGATAATGCCATACAAGGCTAAACACAGGAGGTCTAAGCACTTAAAATTGAGAATACTAACCTCTGTCAAATGATAGCAACCAGAGACCAACAGCGTTCTGAATTACCCCCCATGCCTCCCACTTCAGGAAAATATGACGGATCGCCCCGCAGGTTTAAAGACTTCATGGAAGCATGTATCATGCATTTCACTTTCCGACCCCAAACTTATGCATCAGATCAGTCTCGCATTGGTTTCCTAATTTCCAATTTGACTGGAAACGCATTGGCATGGGATACACCATTGGTAACCAGTGCCAGCCCCTGATTACAAGACTACAGCAACTTTACGGTGCAGTTTAAAGAGAATTTTGAGAGACAAGCCTCCGCCCAGGTAGCCAGTGAAGAACTACTGACATACGCCAAGGTTCCTCAGACCTGTTAAATTATATTTCCTTTAAGAGAGTAGCTGAGGAGACAGGTTGGCCTGACACAGCTTAGTATACCATCTTTCGGCGGGGGCTTCACGAGGAACTGAAGGACGAACTAGGCCGAGCCCCTCGACCTGCTACCTTCTCGGATCTTCTGTCGACTGTCCTCCAGATAGACTTCTGTTTAGCCGAGAGACGATCTGAAAGAAGAAAGAATAGAGGTCCTCCACTTCATCTAGATGTGCCTGCTTCACCATCCTCCTCACCTCGCTTACCAAAGGATGAGCCGATGCAGATCGGGGTAACACGAGGCCCATTAACCCCCAAAGAACGCAGACGCCATCAAGAAAACAACCTCTGTATGTACTGCGGCTAAGACAAGCATCTATTGAGATACTGTCCACAAGTACCACCTCGTTGGTCGGCAAACGACCGTTCTCGGATCTATTAGGGACGAGTATCCGAGGCAAAGCTGTTCGTTCCTTCGTGACAATGGGCCTCATTACAACTATTGCGGAATGTGTTTAACGGCGCCGCTAATAATGCCGGCGCCGTTAAACCCATTCCGCAATATTATGAGGTTCCCTCGCGGGACCCACTCTGGACGTCTGGTTTTACCAGACGTCCAGAGTGGGCCCCGCAAGGGGCCCAGGGAGCTAACAACGGGTCGGTCGTAATCGGCCCTTTGTTAGCTCCCGCACCTATTCCCATTGAGCCCTATGGGGGCTCGAATGGGAATGGGGAAGGACCGGGCACGGGTTCCCTGAAGGAGGAAATACAGGGCCATCCATACTCGGAATGGCCTGGTATTTCCCCATTCAGGGAACCCAGACAAGGTTTTGGAGGCAGCCATGCCCTTGTAAAGGGCATGGCTGCCTCCAAAGTCGTAATGAGGCCCCATATATATAATTCTTTTCAGATTATTTTATCTATAAGCAGTCAAAAACCAAATATTTAGACCATGCATGAAGTATATGAGTCTCTAATTCTAAAGCTACCACTTATTTTCTCAATGGCCCTCATTACGACCCTGGCGGAAATCGAAAAACGATGGCGGAAATGCAATACCGCCATCGAATAGCGCTCGGTGCGATTATGACCCGTCACCGTAAAGTACGATGCCATTATCGACACCGTAGTGAACGCCAACGCTAACTGCACCAAGTACGCGCACGCGCGCCATGCAAAACCGTAATTACCACCATGGCGCAACGGTACGCGAATTCTGACCCTAGCGGACATGTACCTAACGCCATCAAGCATGGCGGAAAGTACCATTCCGCCATGGTGAGAAGTACGGCATCGCGAACCAACCGTAAATGGCCCTACTGAGTGCCTGTACACCACTCCCTGGCCACATTGCACAACTCCTCGTAGGTGCAATGAAGTCACACAATGCAACCAGTGAAATGTACAAGTCACCCATGCATGCCAACGAACAAATGAATGTAGGGGCTCCAAGTGCCTTGTGAGTGGCCTTCCATATTTGCCATGTCACCATTGCCGTACTGATGCAGCACAGGCATGTGAAGGTTCAAGTACAGCAATATGAACTGAAATATGAGACAAAACAACAACAGGCCCCCATCGCTTGACACCAGTGTAAGGCAACATTCAAAGCAGTATCCTGAGGGAGACTGCACCAGCCCTGTACTCTTGCCAGTAAACAAACCAACCATCAGCATAAGCATGTACCACACAAGTTGGCAGAGTGACTGAGCAGCCAGGCTCCTCTCAAGAGGGGCCAATGGGAGCTGCAGGGCACAGATGGCATGAATACAGAAGCTATTCCAATGGACATGACCTCAGTCTCCCTCCAAGAAACGCAAGCAAACACAGGCACCTGTGACCAGCCATATTCTGATAATCACATCATTCCACCAATCCACCTGGCTGACCGGCATCTGTTACACAAAAGCTAATCCCCCGCCCCTGAGCATGACATCATTAAAACAGTCATAATGGCAGCCCCTATCCCTGACCTCACTGGGCTTCGTAGGCAAACGCGCCCAGTACAGTACCACGCAACTATACTCAGAAGCCGGAACCCAATGCAGATCTTCTCACAATACATCGCTCCACAAATAGGAATATGCTACATTACTTGCAAAGAATAACGCTACACGGTTAATATCATAATTAAAATTTAATGCACAACAAAATCACCAAGCCCATACAGCTATTAGGTCATGAACTCCAAAATATATTTCATTATTGTGGGCTGCATCCGCAATAAATGACCAGCTTCTTCTTGTGTGACGCCCTGTTCCTTCATGGTACACAGGGGCTACATTCACGTTCAAAAAGGCAACATGGAAGTGCCTAGAACCGCAGGGCCGTCCCATTAGGTAGGCACTAGTCCAGCTGAAAGGTCGATATGTTGCTCCTAGCCACTAGTACTGCGTAAGGGCATGTGGCCCATTGGCGATCATCCCATAAGATCGTAATGGTGCTCCACTGATTAACACGAAGCAGCAGGTGTCCGGAGTAAAAGCCATCTGCAGGAGTGGCATACAGATGGCAGCGGCAAAAGGGGAGGAGATACCTGTCACCCAAATGAAATGAAAAAGAATAGTATGGGCATCAGAACTTCATTTGAATTACTCACTTCAATGATCACACTAAATCTACAGCCATATGCATGCTAGCCCACTCAAAAGGATCATTCCCACCCAAAAATCACTTGCGAATCATAACTATATAAATCGAGGTGAAAACACTATTACAAACGAGTCTTCGTGTGCATGCGTCTGTTAAAACAGAATCCATTAGATGGGATTAGTAACGTGCATAGACACAAGTGTTTGAAGGCGCGTCGAGACAGGGAGGGTTCAACAAGGGCAGATAGACGATGGTCCCACTATGGCAGCTCTGCATCACATAGCGCAGGGGAAGTGGATAGATTCCAAAAAGCCATGTACATGGCAAACTCTCAATTAAATCATCTGTCCATGCATCCATACATCATTCCCTCATCCCGGTATGAAAACGCCTGATTATTTACTCACATAACATGTGAAATTTCCATTGAGTCTGTGCGTAATGCAGTCTGCAAAATCCACTGTGCTCCAGCCCGGAATTCCAGTGTTGTGAAGTAACATGTATTTGGGAACGTCCGGCCTTATCGTCCACTACGCTATTGCGCATCCCATACTATTCATATCAATCATTGCATTCTCGCCATGGCCCCTGTCCGAAGGACATTAAACAATAGAACTTTATATTTGCAGTCAGACCTGTGGGCGTCTCCTTGCCGCTAGCTGAAAACCGAAAGCGCTGTCCTTCGAATTCCTCATTTGCAACATCACGTCGAAAAGGCATCTGTGACGGCTTGAAATCACAAATTCATCCATGTAGTGCGGCAGTGTGTGAAAATGGCAACTGGCTTCACTCACAAATGGGACGCCCCGCCCGTCGGTGAACCTCGGTACAGTGCTGCATGAGGGTCCACCGTTAATCGAGTACTACATTCCACTGACCCTTCACAAGTTTGTTCGCGACTGCAAAGATAGTATGTGAAACAATGGGACCATAGCAGAATGAACATATAAACCAATATTTCACTGCCATCGGGATTAAATACATGATTGTAATAGCAAGATGCCATGCGTCAAATTGCAGCGTTGTGTGCGGGACGTGCTCGCCCAAAGGGGATTGCGGCTTGCACAGGTGGAATGAATCACAACAGGTGGAGGCTATACAGCCTGAAAACACATAAATTGCACACCCAACCCCCTCCCACAACCACACCCACTCCAAAATGCTACCGGCAGGACTAGCGATGTTGGCCCTGGGGGACCTGATAGCACTGCAAGTACTCCAACTTCAAGAAGAAGACGAACACCAACTACTACAACAACCGGCCGCACAGAGGAGACGCAGGAGGAGGAGGAGGGCAAGGCAGGGCCAGCAAGGCCCACCAGCACAGCTACTACCACCACGCAGGCAGCCCGCAATCCCACGCCTCCGAGCTCATCCGTTCAACCTCACTGATGAGCAGATCCACACCCTCTACCGTTTGGACCGGGACACCATAACCGCCATTGTGGACATGACACACGCTGACCTTGTCAGCATGATAGATAGCCCAACCGCCATCCCACCCCTACTGAAGGTGGTGTCTGTACTCCACTTCCTGGCCACAGGCACCTACCAGCACACAGTCGGACAGTTGCATGTGCTGAACTTGCCGCTGTGCGCCGTGTGCTCACTGAGCTCTCACAAACCCTTAGGGACATGCATGGACGTGAGCAGGCAGAGACATCATCCGTTGCAAGTTCCGTCCAGGGCAGCCCCCAACGTAGATCTGGGAGGAACCTGCGCTCCACAGGCAGGGGTGCCCCTGATACCCGGAGAGGGGGCTTGCAATAGCGTCTGCCCACTGACAATGAGCATCTTTGGACACTGGTGTTCGGGGGGGAGGTAGGAGGGTGGAGGGGGTGTGTTGGGCTTTCTTGGGTGGCGGGTCGATGGGGTGTGTAACAAAATTTCACATATGCTATAAACATTTCACAATCATCCAATGAGATGTGTGGACATTGATCTTTGTGTACGAGGCCTTTATAGGCGTACAGTCCATATTGTGCATGTTCCAGACACACACAGTGCCACAAGTCCCGTGTCCATGTATCAGCCACCAGGCGTGAGTGCTAGAAGCATGAATCTATGATAACCTGACGAATTTCATGGCCCTCCTGTGCCTCGCGGACTCCTTGAGGTGCTGCCACATTCCCACCCTCATCATGACCATCTTCAGGTGCTTGCAGTTCTGCGTCAGGGGGCATGGGCACATTTCTACGTACGCACATGTTGTGTAGCATGACACATGCCATGACCATCTTTGCAACCTTCTCATGGCGGTACAGGAGTGCCCCGCCAGACCTGCTGAGGCAGCGGAAACGAGCCTTCAGTAGGCCGAATGCCTGTTCTATGACTACTCGGGTACGTGAGTGGGCATGGTTGTAGTCCTCCTCATGCTGGTTCTGTGGGTTCCGGAGTGGTGTAGGAGCCATCTCTTCAGTGGATACCCGGCATCACCTGTATGTGGACAATAAAGGATGTTTGTGGAATGACATTGCTACGTACGCATCCCCCCCCCTTCCTGCCAGGTCATTGCCGCATCACATACCCCACATTATCATGCATGAAATGAGACTCACTGAGTAGCCAGGATCTGTTCCCTGCGTGTCGCTCCATGTAGCGTGGTATTGTAGAGTTCCTCAAGACCATAGAATCATGGGTTGATCCAGGAAATCAGGCACAACAATGTGTAATGATCCTGTTGGAGTCACACACCATTTGTACATTAAGAGAATGATATTGTTTTCGGTTGCGGTACTGGACCTCCATGGCATGTGGGACAACCAATTCCACATGGGTGCAGTCGATGGCACCAATGCAACCCGGTATGCCGGCAAGTGCATGGAATCCCACTTTTGTGTTTGTAATCTCCTGCTCCGAGCGTGGTAAAGAGATGTAGTCGTCTGCGTGCTTCAGGAGGGCATCGAGCACTTGCAATAGTGTCCGTGACAACAGTGGCTGTGAAATGCAAGTTGATGTCTCTGCCTGCTCACGTCCATGCATGTCCCTAAGGGTTTGTGAGAGCTCAGTGAGCACACGGCGCACAGCGGCAAGTTCAGCACATGCGTCTTTGGACGGCGCATGCAGTTCCCCCCTCAGGCTCTCGGTGCTTCTCTCCATTTATACCCTCAGGCTCTCGGTGCTTCTCTCCATTTGTGCCCTTAGTGTCTCTGCACTTTTCTCCATTTCTGCCCTAAGTGTCTCAGTAGATGTTTCTATGGCTGCCTTAGTACCCCCACATTCATCAGCATGCTCCTTGAGGAGCGTGGCCAGTTGCTGCTGTTGCACGATCACCTGGTCGAGGGACTGTTGCCTCTGCTGGGCCATGCCCATTTGCGGTGGTGTCACAGAGGGGCTGATCACCTCATGTTGCCTTGCCACAGGGCTTGTGGGGGATGGCCAGTCGTCGTCTTGTGGGTGTCCCTGCGTGGTATCCTCATGGTGTACGGGATAAAACAAACAGGGGGATTGAGACAGGTCATGGATGGATCCTACATCGACAGCACCGTTTTCTGTGTCGGAGCATGCTGCCATTAATGCAGTGTCACCTATGGTGCTGCTGCCACCAGAAGCAGTGCCTTCTGTGGCATCCATTGGGGGGACCTGTGGTGCTGCTGTTGTGGGCATGCTGGCTGCTGGGGTGCCTGTTGAAGTCCCCTCCTGTGTGCTGCCACTTGATTTGTGCTGCTGCCGTGTCTTGATCCGTGCAGCTGAGGTGGAGGGTCTTTGGCCGTTGGTCTTGGCCCTCTTTGCAGGTGTGCTGGTAGGGGTGTCCTGAAGCTCGTCGTTTGAATCGGACCCTGTGTTGGAGTAAAGGAGGGCGAGCGTTATTTATGGGTCTGTGGAAATTGGAATGGCAATGTATCACATGCATTGGGGTGGTACCTGAGGGTGATTTGGGTCAGGGCCTTGGAGGTGGTTTCATTTTTGTGTGGATTGAGGATGCACTTGTTTTGCAGCCTGCAGTTAGGGTGTGCATGCTGCACATGTAGAGGGTGTTTTTAGGATTTTTAATTATTTATGTATTTAATGTGACTTTTAAAGTGCGCTATCAGGCCAATGTATGTGGACGTTCTCCTGGACATGTGTTTCTGTTGCACTATGTGGACACATGGTACTTCACATGATTGGACATTGTGGATTTAGCATTGTTTTATTTGGCCCACCTACCTGATTCTTCGGATGTCTGCACTCCTTTCTCCATCCCTCCGACTCCCTTTATACTCTCCATTCCAATGGTGGAGGCACAGATTTCTTCCCAGGGGGTCAACTTGATGGGTGATTCCGATCCTCCCCCGGTAGCTGTGGCAATGTTACGGTTGGCTGATAGTATGCTCCGTACGCGTATCCGCAAGTCGTCCCATCGCTTTCTGCATTGCTGTGGGTTGCGGGGTGCGGTCCCCACCGCACTTACCCGCTGTGCCACCAGGGCCCATATGGCCTTCTTGTTCGCAAGTGCCGTCCTGGTCATTTGCGTCGAGAAGACGACGGCAGCATTCTCCTGGAGGGTCTCTGTGAGCACGGTGAGTTCCTCATGGGAGAAGTGGACCTGCCGCTTGCGGTCGCACGCTTTTTTCGCAACTTTTCCCATTTTTATTGTTTTCACTAGGGTGGCTAACGGGTTGGGATGTGTCTCAGGGTCGGATTTTTAATGGTTGTGTTGGGATTCTGATTTTATAGGTGTACGGCGTGCTGTTTCCCGTTCCGGGCCCATGTTTTTACTTCCGTTTCCGTATATTTACGGTCACCGTATTTTGCGATTACCGCTCATTACGGTGACCGCTATGATGGGTGGCGGAATTGCACCTAGGGCGCCGTACGACGGCGGTGAGGGGCGTTTTGGGGACATTTCCGCCATCGCGGACTTTGCAGTTCCGCCATGGCGTAGTGCTCGTGCCCGATGGGTCAGAATTAGCCGCACTTTACTCCGTCGTGCAATGGCGGAAACGCTATTTACGCTATGGCGGTCAGGTCAGTTACTTTCCGCCAGGGTCGTAATGAGGGCCAATGTAAATAGCAGGGCTTCTAGCAACTCTTATTTTAACTTCCTATAGTACCAGAGTGAAAGCAATAACACGCAAAACATTCCTAGCTGATCTGAGGTCTCGATTGTTAGCTTGGCACAATGAATGTGCTAAAGAGCATGATTCACTGCACCAAATCAGGACGCCCAGGCTCCACCGCTATTCTCAAGTGGGCCTGGGCGCCCTCGTAGTGCATGACCGTGCACCTTCAGCATTGCACCTGTTTTTTGCTTAATAGGCGCAATACTGAAATATCGGCAGCATTTTTGTAAAATAACGACATATTCTTTATTTTACAAAACTGCCGCCGAGAACACTGGTTTGTATGAACACTTTCATACACACCAAAGTAAGCAGCTTCAACGTTGTATTCTGCAATGCTGATGCTGCTCATTTTGGTGTATATGAAAGTGTTCATAGACTTAAAGACACAAATCCAGGCCTTAAAAGATAAAGGAAAGTCTGCCCTTCTCCTACTACTTGATTTATCTACGGCATTTGATCTGGTGAACCATGAAATTCTATGTAAACATTTGTCATCCGCAGCTCACTTCTCCAATCAAGCCAACGCTTGGATTAAATCCTTCCTTAGCAACAGATCCATGAGGGTCTTTGCACCGACTGCATCAGCTTCTCCCACACCAGTCTCCTGTGGAGTCCCACAGGGTTCTTGTGTGTCCCCAACACTTTACAACATTTTCACCAAGCCTCTATTTGATATACTTGATTACCGAGGTAATCATCCCCATCACCGTAGACTACGTTGTAGATAGTAAAAGGTTGAATGACATAAACAGTACTATAAAAACATGGATGGCCAAGCATGGTTTATGTCTAAACGATGACAAAACCGAATATCTAGAATGAATAAGCTAGGACCTTCATTCAAAGCCTTGAACATTGACGGTAACATTATTAAAGTAACCAATGATGTGAATTTACATCGATTCCACATTGTCCCTCACGAGACAAACAAATGCCTCAGCGTCAGCCACATCATATACCTATAAGATCATTACAGCCTATCGCCCGTACCTATCTTCAACCAACTGCATCTCAGTGGCAAGAGCCTTAGTACTATCTAAGCTAGACTATTGCAATGCACTCTGCCTAGGAACATCTCAATATAACATCAATGAAATGCAAGTCACTCAAAATAATGCTGTCGGAACAGCCTGCAACATCCCTAGGAAACATCATATTACAACAGCCAGACACAACCTAAAATGACTGAATATCAAGCAAAGGATTGACCTCAAATCACTCTCAATAACACACAAGTGCCTCCACAACCAGGCACCTTTATACCTCTGCGACACCATTTCACGACACACATCAGCGCGACCCAGTAGAACTGCCCAGTCACACTGTGTCGTCATACCTCGATTTAACCAACAACAAGTGGGCGGGGTCAGCTTCCCAGTCCTGGCTGCAAAAAAATAGAACACACTTCCCATTTCCAAAAGGGCAGAACCATCCTTCATGGTCATCCGCAATAAGGTCAAAACTTGGCTATTGAACCAGGATCACAACCTACCCACTCCCTAACCTATATCACACATCACTATTACCACTACTATCACCCCTGTTTATATGTCTGCTAAATTGACTTATGATCCGAGTGTGACTATCGGTATGTATTGTCCATTGTTACGACTACGAACCTGTAATATCACTGTTTATTCATAAACGGCTGATAAACTAAAAAATTGTATATATTGTAAGAACAGCGCTCAGTTGCCCCCGGGCTTGACACACTATACAAATAAAATAAATACTAATACAAATACAAATGATTCACTGCGCCAAATCAGGACGCCCAGGCACCACCAGTATTCTCAAGTAGGCCTGGGCATCCTCGTAGCGCACGACAGTGCACCTTCAGCATTGCGCTTGTTTTTGGCTTAACAGGCGCAATCCTGAAATCTCTGCAGCCTTTTTGTAAAATAATGACATATACGCTGAAGCTGCTTACTTTGGTGTCAATTAAAGTGTTCATACACACACATGTGTTGTATATAAATACTTTCATATACACCAAAGTAAACAGATTCAATGTTGCATTGAAGCTGCTTACTTTGGTGTATATGAAAGTGTTCATACACACACATGTGTTGTATATAAATACTTTCATATACACCAAAGTAAACAGATTCAATGTTGCATTGAAGCTGCTTACTTTGGTGTATATGAAAGTGTTCATGTACACCCTGCACTGCAGGCTTCTTGTGGCACTCCTCCAGAATAACAGCACCAAAATGGTACTGTATATGTGGGCGACTTTAGCGCACATATAAAACTGTAGGAGTGCCACAAGAATACCAGTCTAAAGAGGCAGGTAACGAATGTGGCAGTTGCTAAATTGGTTCCAGCCCATCCTATCAACCGCCACATGTATTCCAAAAAGTGGCGCAATCCTGCCAACTTCGAAAGAATGCGCCATGATCAGAATAGGTCTTAAGTACCGAAAAGGTTAACGTTTTTAACAACCTTTTTGGCACTTAACACCAGTTAAGAATTTGGCCCTCAGAATAGGTCTTAAGTGCCAAAAAGGTTGTTAATGTTTTTAATAACCTTTTCATTACCTAACACCAGTTAAGTATCGGGCCCTGACATCCCTTTCGACAAACCCGTTTTCACCAAAAAGACATCTGTGTTAGAACAAAAAAGTGTAAATAATCAATGAAAAAACAGTAATTATATTTTGGAATAAAATAAAAAGAAACGGCAGGTGTTACTAATGGACTTGGGGATCAAGAAAAAGGAAGGGGAGAAACAGAGGGTTAAAAAAAGGCTACATCGGAGAAGTGTTCATTATAGAAATAGGGTCCTGGGGGTTTCCCCTGTTATAGACCGGAAAGCAACTAAAGTAATAAGGGAAAAGGAGACAAAAAGAAAGCAGGTTGAAATGGTGCAAGCGATGTAGTGTTTGGTTGGGCGAGTCACTCTTCCCTAATTTCAGCACTGGGAATACATAATATTGTCAAGGAGACATCGCTGACATGTCATTTTGAAATTGCAGCACTTTCAAAGAACTTGACACAAATGCTTGGTTAATATGTATCAGATAATGTTCATAATTAATGTCAGCAGTCATAACAACAGAACACTTCTGTGACAACCTGCCTATCACCTGCAGCCAATGTTTCGTTCTTCCATAAGCACAGTGTCTTCTTCTTTGTTGAAGTCTCCCTGCTTTCCTCCCTCTCTTGATTCATCTGGCCTCCATTCCACAGCATCCATCCTCCTGCAGTCTTATTCCTAGTCCTATTATTTGTCCTTTACCCCCACTCTTGCTCTCTCATATGATTTCCATAACTTATCTCCTGGATCCTTTATCTTGCCCTTATGTATTGCATTTATTTTCTCCTCTCTCAGGCTCTCATAATTGAAACGTGTATTTGATGGTGCACTAAGTCTGGCCATGCCCCCACCCATTCCCGAGCATGAACAGAAGTACAAGATGAGAAACGTTCAATGAAAGCCCAATGGTGATGCAGCCGCCATGAATAATAGAATAGGTTGTGTGACACAAGTAGGGTGAAAAGTAGTGTGCATTCAGGGAAGCAGGGAAAGGTTGCAAAATACCCAGACAGGGTTACACAAGTAGTATAGACATGGGCAGGTAGAGAGAGGTTGCAGCATACAGGGGCAGGGAATAATTAATGGCAGCATGCAAGACATGAAGAACACTTCCATGGCGTAGAACGAGCAGCAGTATCGCCATTACTCAGACCGACCCCTGCAAGGCTTCAATTAAAAAATATTGCAGCTTAACACAAAATTCCAGGCCTCACGGCGATGCAGCCCAAGCAGCAAGGTAAGGGTGCAAAAGGGAGTTCTGCCTAAGAGTTGAAACCACACCAGATAACATTTTCCAGGGCACAGCGTGCAATTATTGAGTTAATTTGTTTCTGTTGGTAGAAGCGAGAAAACCGACACATCTCAGAATGCCAGATGCAAGTAGTTGCTGTGCCAAAGGATCCGATAATGAAATAACACTGAGCACCTCAAGTGGCCACTGAAGAAAGGCACACACAAGTTAGGGCAGTAGGTAACCCCATAAAACGGGCAAAAGAATATTTTAGCACAGCAGCCCCTCATCATGTGGTCAGAACAGTGACCATTTATTCCATGCCTAATTAGATAGCGCACCTGCTAGGTTTATTGTGTATCTAGGGAGCGGGATGACATGCCAAGCCACAAGCATGTCTGGAAGAGAGAACTTTGGCATGGGAACGAGATCGGATTAACTTGCAAGGCTGGCTCACAGTGGTATACCAATCTCTCCTTCCACACCACACACCTTGGCACCGTATAAAGAAGCCCAAGGCTAGATGACCAAATAATTTACCAATCAAAACCATCTTCATTTTATCGACTAGAGTTGTAGAATGCCAACCAATGGCAAGTTAGAGTGAAATGTATCATTTTTAGAAGGATGAACTTATGAGGAGTTCTGAGGAGATAACTATATGTTCTATATTCCATTAACCAATTGAATACGTGAATAGAAGTTTTTATGATAATTACTAACCACAACATCAGATGACATTTTTTTAACTTAAAACCTTGTTGTTCCTAATGCCATTTTGAGGTTGTCTTTTCTATGCACTCCCAGCCGTTCTTATTTGAATAATGCTGGGTTTTCTCGTGCACTTGGAGTTACTCTGTTCATTGAGTTTTTGACTTTGTATACTTGGGCCTATCTTAACATTTGCAGGCACTGCTGAGATCCCCAGAGCCTGCCAGAGGGTTGAGGACTCCTTGCCATGGTGTTGTCCTGCTGGGAGTGGTCCACGTGCGCACCTTAGAAGAGGTTGGAGGGGGCCTAGTTTCTCCAAGTCCTGCCCGGTCTTACAGGTGGCACACTTGGCACAGAGGGTGAAGCAGGCAGATAGGGGAGGCTCGACATGGACAGACCTTGGGGTCCTATAGCATGAACTTACATGTGCGTGACAAAATCTGTGAAGCGAATGCAGAGGGAAGGAATTGTCAATTGTTTTAAGCTGAATTACAGAGATTTGAAGACAGAGAGAACAGAGATACTTCCGACAGTAGCTGGGGAAGACTGAGCAGTAGGGAGTAAAGCCCAGCTTCATTCGGGGAAGCAAAAGATTAAAGAGGAAATGCTCTGTATAAAGGGAAGACAGCTGTGTAGAATAGATTTTATTTGATGTTGATTATTAGTATGTACTGTTTTGGTATATAATAGGATGATAGAGGTGTTTTGTGTGTTGATAGAGTAGCCGTTAGGAATTTTTGGAGGTAACTATGGGATAGATTGAGAATGCGTATTGTTGACATGGTAAAGAACTGTGAGTGAAGGGGTGAGAAATGGAAAGGGAGAAGGATAGTGGGCCACATTACGATGTTGGCAGTAACCTGTCGGTGCTACTGGCCGGTTGCCGCCGACCTCGTAACACCATTCCCACCGCCTGATATCCCGGTGCTGCCTAGACATTACATTTCGCGGTGGCCTGGAATGTTAGGTGGCGGGAACTGTAAGTCCCCATTCCCGCTGAGTCCAATAACGGTGCTGGTGCTTGCGTGAGAAACATGCCTGCAGGAGCTGGTATTCCCGGCAGGTCTGCTGAGAAATTTGACACCAGCAGGTATTCTCGTAGTCTGCCAGTCCGGAAAGGGTGCCGGTACATTGTTACCGGCACCCTAATTTCCAGACTGCAAGACTTAGAATGAGGCCCAGTGTGTTGAAAAGGCTATTGTTGAATTTTATGGTAAGTTGAGTTTTTATGATATTATAATCGCAGACACCCCCATCATTTATTTGTGTAAGGCACTCCTCCAGTATAAGGGAAAGATCCTTAAATATCATGTATAATGGTCAAAGACACGGCCGGCAAGATGTTTCCGCCATGGCCTCAAAAAGGGACGCATTTGAAATATCTGCTGTAAGGTATGTACATGTAGCTGAACACCACACACGAGAAAGTCATTACAGATTAGAATGAGCATACTCGAATTATGGAATATGTTTGAGGAGTAGATTAAAAAATTATGTTTAGGTAAAAGAGAAGATGAAGGGTGTGTGCAGCCCAGTGCTCCTCCTCCGCAACAACCATGCACTCCATTTTCGACAGTGCCAGGATTATATTCATTGCAAGCAGCTGCTGTAGGGTGAAGTAATCCCCAATGTGTCCCCCTGGAAAGGAAAGGTGATATTGGGGACAAAGAAACGAAAGGTGGCACAAGAAGTGCATTAGCAATACTAGAAGAACATGATGAACAGCATAGTTTGGAAGCACATCTAAAGGAAGAATAAAAGAAGGTGACAAATATTAAGGGAGAGGGGCAAGGAACAGCAGTTAAACCAGACAAAGGGGTGGGAGGTAAGATACTATTTAAAATAGGTGGACAGAACACTGGCAATGACAATGTGGAGGCCCTAGAAAGAGAGGATGAGCAGGAGAGTAGAAGAGAAGAGTATAGAAGGGAAGTCAATTATAGCTTTAGAAGGAAGGTGATGGAGGGCAGAGAAAGAGAAGGGAACATGATGGAGAGCGCTGACAGTATTAGCAGAAATATAATAGAGGAAACCGAAAGATATGTGTTTGTTATGGAAGGTCTTGGAGGTGTCAGCAATGGATGATAGAAGAGATACAGTGAGATGAAGAGGGGGGAGATGATGGAGAGGAAGAGGAAGAAGAGACAACACAAGCTCCTCAAGAAAGTAAGCCTGATAACACAAGAATATCGACTAATAGATTTGCGGGAAAATGAGCTAGACCAGAGAGAGGGTCCACCGCTCCCAGAGCTTCTCCAAATAAACTCAAGAAGAAAAAAGCTGTATGTAACCAGATTAAGGAACTTGCCAGGGCGTCGAACAGGCCACATAGCAATATCGTCAAAAGGAAACAAGGTTGCGGCTGTGACCGTTTACAAGGCAGGTGTGTTTCAATTACCCTTGCTCCACAAGGGTAGGACACTGGCTCAGTATATACTGTGGCCACAAGCAGATAAGGAAATTACATTGCTAATTTACAATCATTCACAGAAGGGGCAGGAATGTGGATTTATGAATTGGAGAAGAGGATGGCAGGGATGTCATTGGCAATAGGGGATGTGAAGAGTTTATTTGCTTCAATATTGGGAGAACAATCAGATGATGCATGCAAAAGAGCAGGGCATCCAGATGTGATGGCACAAAATACTGCACATGATGCTCACCTTTTAACAATTGCATAGCAAATGTTTGGAGGGCATTGCGGGTGTAATTCCCAGACAACACACATGAGTCAGATTATGACATGTACGATGAAAATAGATGAGGATCCAGCTGCATTAATACAAGAAATACAACAGAAGTGGTGTTAAGAAACACAGGGATGTTGGGACAAACATATATCTGTGTTTTATCACAATTTATGCCAAGGTCTGCCCGAAGAAGTGCAGAAACAGTTAAAGCAGATTGTTGGGATAGAGATGAAACAACGGCCTGAAATTGAGTTGAATATTGTTCATTATTAAAAAATGAAAAAAGAAAGGGAATGGAACACAGTAGAGTCAGGCAGAGAGAGAGGAAGCTAAATTGGTGCAGAAGAAATTGTGAAAGATAACTGCAGAGGGAGCAATGATAGTGAATGTTGGGGAGAAAATTATCAGCAAGAATGTCAATGGATATTTGGGAAGGAGAGGAAAAAGTAATTATTTCCCCGTAGGAGTATGGGGGGTATGAACTGAGGGGAAAAGGATACGGGTTTGGATGTGGATATGGAGGAGGTTTTGATGAAACGTGAACATGATTTGAGATTTTGTAGGGTTTGGAGGGTTTGGAGGGCAGTGTTAGATGTGTGGGAAGGCAGGGCATTATGCATGAACATGGAGGAACAAAGTGGAATTGAGTGAAGGGTGACAAGGCAAAAATATGGCCCAATAGGGGGGCCTGTATTCCCCCACAGTAGTAGTCACGGTAACAAGAGCAGGACACATTTCAATGCGCACAACTTCAAACATTCCCACAGTATAACGCGCAGCCACTGATACACCAGACACTGCACTAATCACTGCTGCAGCAAGATCAGATTGTGCAGCAGATGCCCCAGGCACAGCAGCTATACGACCAAAAATCACTAAATCCATTGCAAATGCAAACACAACAGCCTAGACACAATCATTTGTCAGGGAGGGAGGTCTCCACTGTCAGGAATAATGATGGACCAACAAGGATTCTCTGGGGCTATGACAAAGGTTCCATTCACAGAAGAGTAACCTATAACTTTAACAGTGGGAGAAAATACGATGATTGCGCCATTGCTGTATTCCCAAAAGACCTTGGTTAACTAATTGGGAAAAGATTTGATGAGTAAATTAAATATGGCTATTTCATTCACTGAGGTAGTGATAATATGTTTAACACAAGGCATTCATTATACAAATACAAGAGAGTTTATATGAGCATTCTAAGGTCAGAAAGCATCACAAGGGATGCCTTTGAATTCACAATTATTGCTTTACAGAGTACAAGTATTGTTAGGATAGCTCCCGAGAATACAGGACAAATTACTAAGATTACTCACAGAGTTTTTGTTCAGAGCAGAAGTACTCATGGATGTGGCAGAAGGGGAGCTAATAATACATTTAGAAGCAGCAGTGGTACAAGAGGACAGAACACAATAGCACTGGACTCAAAACAGCGGTTGAGCGAAATTACAGATGATGAGCTATTTGAAGACAGCGACATAGATGATGAGGTAGTTTTTGAGATTTGTGTTTTTTATTTTATGGTACATTTGTAAGGTGTTTATACATCAAGTACATTTTGTTTTAAAGTGCCCACAGGGCAATAGGGGGGGAAGATGGGAATGAAAATCAAATAAGACAATGAAAGATAGAGGCGGACCTACTAGGCCTTGTGAGCAGTCAGAACGTGAAAGTACAGAGAGAAGAGAAGGGATGAGTGGGGGATAAGTGCTAGGTGTACCAGCAGGGAAGTGCTAGAGAGTGAGCAGCTGTAAGTGCCTGGGTGAGTGGTCAGCTGACATTAAATAAGTAAGTGCAGGCCAGTGGGTGCCAAGGCAAGTGCTGGGTGTGGGCGCAGCCTGAAAGCGATTGGGTTTTAGAGGCCAGGGCCCAAGAGGACACATAAGGGCCCTGGTTACAAATCTCAGCAACTGTGGGTTCTATCTGAGGAGGGTGGAAGGGAAGGATTAGGTGAAAAGGAAAGTCTTCTGGAGCTTCCCGAATTTTAGGAGATCCGGCTCAAGACGAAGAAGAGGAGGCTGTTCCATAGGAGGGAGCCTGTTGAGGAAATAGATCGGCCACCAGCTCTGTGTTTAGCGAAGCGCTTGACACACAGAGAGTTGGTGCCGGAGGAACATAAAGATCTGGAAGGAGAGTATTTAGTGAGAGCAAGTTGTAGATAGTGTGGTCCCCCACAGTGAGAGGAAGAAAGAGGGAAAAAGAGTTCCAATGGAAGGATCTCAGTCTTGCTGGCATTGAGGCAGAGATCACTGGAAATGCACTAGGTCTGGATGGCAGATAGGCAGTCAGGAAACATGGAAGAAGTAAGGGGAGGGTCAGAGGGAAATTTAAAGAAGAGTTATGTGTCATCTGCGTAACAATGGAAGTTAGGGGAGAAGGTGGAAATGAGGTTTGACAGTGGAGCAAGATAAGTGTTAAAGAGCCAGAGAGAGAGGTCGGAGCCCTGGGGACACAGCAGAGGTGGGGGAGGAGAAAGTGCCCAGAATACCCTGGGATGGACGGCCACTGAGGAAGGAGGTCAACAGTCCAGTGCCCACTCCGAGATACCCAGGGTATCATGGAGCCGTTTTATGAGGATGGAGTGGTTGACAGTATCAAATGCCAAGGAGAGATCAAGTAGAATGAGAACAGCTGGAGAGTTGAAAAAATTGATGAAACCTGTTCCTCACAGGTGTTCAGAAGAGCAGTTTATGTGCCTCTGGATGCTTGGAATCCAAATGGATGGTCATGGAGGCAACCAACAAGTTCAGTATGCTGGGTAAATTGGGGGAAGACCAGCTTCACTAAGAGTTTCCCAAGGAAGGGGGTGATAGATATGGGGTGGTAGTTGGCTGGACAAGAGGGGTCTGAAGAAGGCGTTTTCAGGAGGGGGAGCACAATGGAGTGCTTGAGGGAGGAGGGAAAAGATCCAGTGGCTAAAGAGTGGTTACAAAAGTCAGCAAGTGCAGGGCAAGAGAGAAAATATTGTCCTTTATGGTTCTGGAGGAGCAGGGGAAACCTGTTTGGAGGAGACCTTCATGGAGTGGACAACTCTGGTGACCTCTTCAGGTGTGACAGGGGAGAATGAGAGAAAGGCAGAGGAACGGTGGAGGCCATATAAGGCAGGAGAGTGGGGAAAGGGTAGGAGGAGAGGGATGCAATAGTGCTCAGGATGACCTGAGTTTTTGTGCAGTGTAGTGTGTGGCCAATGCATTGCAGAGGGCCTGGGACGGAAGAGGTGAGGAGGAGACTGTGGAAGGGTGGCTATTTCCCTGCAGATATTAAAGCGTTCAGCCGTGTTGTTGGATGCACCAGACACATGGGCCTGGATGTGGGCCCTTTTCTTGGTGTGGATGGAGAGTCTGTATGGAAAAGCAATGGCGAAGTGAGCCAAGTGTGCAGTCTACTGCCTGCAGCTGTGAGAGTTGTGCCTGCTCCTTTTTGGACTGTTTTGTCCATACCACCTGCACCTTGGCATGCAAGGGCTGGGTCACTCCGCTTGTGCAGGAGCACAGCAGTCTACACCATTGTGCCCTCTCCCTGCCAGCATTTCTTCAAGGTTCATGTTGACTGTTGCCAGGCAACCACCAGCAACAACAACCGACCTGCCTCATTCTCACCCGCTCGCTGCAGCTTGAAAATCCTGCCTTCATGCGAAGCCGCAGCGAAATGAGGCAAAGTGAGATGTAGCTGTCTGCAGCTGTCCGCGGCGGGTCCGCGGCTAATGACCTTTTAGGTATATCACGCCCTGCCTGCCGGCTCTTCCCAGTACCTTCCCGGACATTTTTTTCAGTTGCCTGGATTTTCATCGAGGTGCTGTTTATTTTCTCCATGACCACATCAATACTTAACTGTTCGTCTCCCGCTATCTCTCAATCAAACTGTTGCTCTATTGACTCACGCACAAATCCTAACCTTATTTATCCACAACTTGTTGACACCTCCACTGCTATCGGCCTCAGTGTATGGAACACAAAGTCGCTTTGCAATAAGACCATGGCAGTATTGGACTTTTATCTTCATTTGAATCTTCATTTCCTTTGTATAACCGAAACTTGAATTCTCCCACATAACTCAACTGTAGCTGCTTCTCCTACTTCCTCTCTATCCTCCTTTGCCCATTTTACTCGAGCCAACGGGCACGGTGGCGGTGTTGGTTTACTGAATTGTCCTAACTGTTTATCCATCCCTTCTCTCGTGTCCTTACTGGAATATTCCTCATTTGAGTTAATGTATAAGATTTTCACTGCTCCCCACGCCATTTCCTTTCTTATTGTTTACCTCCCAACTGGTCCACTTGGGTCATTTTGTGAGGACATTGACCACCGTCTTGGACACATTCTACCTAGTCCTACTCCACTTGTCTTACTTGGAGACTTTAATCTCCATCTTTCTTCTACTCACTTAGCTTCTCATTTTCTATCAATACTCGACTCACATTTACTTTCTCCACTTCCTACTCCTCCCACTCATACTTCCGGTTCCACTCTTGACTTGATTTTTACTTCGTCATTTACTGTTTCTTCTATATATGATTTACCTGTCTACTTATCTGACCATTCCCTACTCTCTACATCTCTGCTCCCACTTACCCCTCCTAGTATTCCTAGTTCCTCCTCACCTAATAAATTCTTTAGGCGTGATTTACATTACTTTAATTCTTTGTTTTTCTATGATACTTGCATAAATTCTCTTCCATCTCTTTCAAACTTTTCTATTCTCTCTGCGGACGAAGCGACGTCCACTCTCTTTTCATCCCTTGCTTCTAGTCTTGATCATCTCTATCCTCTTTCTTCTTTTCAGCCTACCCGCAAACCTACCCAACCCTGGCTTTCTTCCCATCTCTGTTCTATGCGCTGCCTTCTTCGTTGTCTTGAAAGGCACTGGCAAAATCTCTGGTCTCCCGCTAATCACGCTACCTACTTTTCTCATCACACTCTCTATGACTACTGTATTAACTGCTAAATGCACTTACTTCTCTGACCTTCTCCATAGTCAATCTACTCACCCTTGGCGTCTTTTTCAAACTCTAACTCAGCTTCTTTCTCCTCCCACATCTGATCCCTCTATTAATTCATCTCTGTCAGCATCTGATTATGGCAATGTTTTCTCTTCTAAAGTTCACTCTCTACGCCAGGACATTCTATCGTCACCCTCTTATAATTCTTCCCCTTTACCCTTCCTTACTCCTTCTAATACTGTCTCTAATTTTGCTCCTGTTTCTAATTGTAGGGTGGCTCTTCTCTTGGCCAAAGTTCACCCTGCTGCTGCCCCAACTGACTCCATTCCTTCTTTACTAATTTCTAAAATCTGTCCGCCTTTGGTAACCTTTCTTGTCGATTTCTTTAAAATCTGTCTATCCACTTCTACTTTTCCTTCTGCTTTCAAACATGCAATTATTATTCCTATCTTAAAGAAACCTACAGCTAATCCCGCCTGATATCTTTCTTACCTTTTCTCTCTAAGCTTCTTGAGGTCCTGTTTATTCAAAAATTTCAATATTTGTGTCTGGTCTATCTCTTCTTCCCCCTACTCAGTCTAGCTTTGGTCCCTGTCACTCCACTGAAACAGCCCTGACTTGTGTGCTTGCCTCTCTTCTTACAGCTCGTTACTCTAAACACTCTTCTGTCCTTATTCTTCTTGCTCTGTCTGCTGATTTTGACACTGTGGATCCCTCTTTGATTCTGGATTCTGTCTTCTCCTTTCGTTTTCATGGTTCTGTTCTATCATGGTTTTCATCTCACATATCTACGCGTATTTTTGCTGTCTCTTGGGGTGGTATCACTTCTCCATCTTTTCCCCTTGATCATGGTGTTCCTCAAGTCCCTGGACCTTTTCTATTCTCCTTATATACCTCTTTTCTTGCCCCTATAATCTCTTCTGTTGGACTATCACACCATTTCTACGCTGATGATACTCACCTCTTTCTATCCTTTTCGTCTTTTACGCCCAACATTCATCATACTCTCTCAACTTGCCTTTCGGGCCATCAAATGCTGGATGACCTCCCATTTTCTTACTTTAAATGCCAGAAAGACTGAAGTCTGATTCTTTCCCGCTCACACTCTCTTGCTACAGTCTCCTCCCTCTCCTTTTTATTTTCCTCTCTCCAGTCTATCTATCGCTCCCACTGCCCATAATCTTGGTCTTTATTTCAATTCTAATCTTTCCTTTGCCCATCATATCTCTTTTACATCTCGCTCCTGTCGATTTCATCTCTATAATATTCGCAGAGTCTGGCTTTTTTCACTTTTCACACCCCAAAACGTCTTACCTCTTCGTTAATCTTCTCTCAACTATTTTATTTTTCTCTCATGTTTCTTGGTCTCCCCTGTTCACATCTTGCTCCTCTTAAATCAATCTACCATTCTTCTATTCACTCACTCTGTCTTCTTTCTTATCGGGTCTCAATCTCTTCTTCTCGTGCCTCACTCAGATGGCTGTCTTTCTATTCTCAACTTAAATATAACTTTCTTTGCTTAGTTTTAAAATCTCTTTACAGACTTGCCACTGACTATCTTGCATTTCTCCTTTCATTTTATATTCCCACTCGTTCTCTCTGTTCTTCTGGTCTTTTTAGGCTGAATGTTCCCTGTCCCCCCTGTGCTCAATCCCGCTTTCATCCCATTCAGCTCCTTGCTCCTCTTCATTGGAACATGCTCCCTTTGTCTCTTCGTTCCATTACTTCCTATCCTTTTTCCCGATCCTCTTTAAAAACTCACTTGTTTCAGTCCTCTGATTGATTGTTACAGGCAGTATTTGAACACTGATTTGCATTGCTGATTTTATGTACCGTTGGTTTTATGTAAAGCACTTTGGATAAAGGCGCTACATAAAGCACAATAAAAATACAAATGCAAATACAAATGGCCTTAGGAGCAGGCGACAGGCCAGTTTGTCAGAGGGTGAGCCTGAGATATGCCACTTTCGTTCTGCAGTTCTACACTTGCATTTCAGGGCTGTAAATTCAGAGTCACACAAAGTGTTACGCTTAGAGGCAGGTTTCAAGTGGATCCTCATGGCTGGGGCAAGAATGCCAAGAGTGTTAGTAATGGCAAGATGGAGGTTGCTGAGAGCAGAGTCAGAGGTAGAGTCTGCAGTGTGGGGATGAAGTTGGATGCAAAGGCAGCAGCTGACACTCATTTAATCAGACGGATGTTTGTGAACGAGGTTGGCAGGGCTGGGGGAGATGAGGTCAGAGGGCCGAGAGGACCATGGTGAGAGGAGAAGAGAGAGTGGTCTGACCAGGGGAGAGGGATGATCATTGAGGAGGAGAGTGAATGGTCAGTGTGGATGAAAGCAGCAATAGTGTGTCCAGTTGAGTGTGCCAGACCTGAAGGGAGAATGGAGAGGGAGAGCGAGGTGCAAAGGTCAGGGGAGAGAGTGGATGCCAAGATTGAGGAGTCCAGGTGGATGTTGAAATCACCCATGAGAAGGAGTTTAGAGGTGGTTGTGTGGAGAGAAGAGGAGAAATCGTCCAATTCAGAAAGGAACATGCTGGTAGAGCCAGGTGACCTGTAGATGGTGGTAATGGTCAGAGAGGGGGTGGGAGAGATGACCAGCTTGCAAACTCGAAGGAAGAGTAAGGCTGGGTTGGTATGAGGGAGGAAGGGACCCACTCAGGGAAAATCAGAGCAACCCCACCGCCAGCACAGTTATGGCAAGGCTTGGAGATGATCTTATAGCCACCAGGGAGAAGTGGGTCAAAAGCAGTGACTGAGCTGGCATTGAACCATGTCTTGGTAAGAGCGAGGATATTGAGGTCAATGTGTTCAAGTAGAAGGAAGATGGAAGATATTGTTAGAGTGGTTGATGGCAGAACAAGCATTAAGTGTGGCTAGATGCAAGAGGTCTCCACATTTTTAGGTTTTATGAGGAGGGGTACAGGGGCAAGGTACACCAGTCAGAGGGGGGGCAGAGAGAGGGGAAGAGGGAGTAGCAGACATGGGAAGGGAGTTAATGAGTGACAGCAGGTGCCGGTCAAAGAGAAAGAGGTTTGGTTGAGGACCCTGAACCAAAATAGTGCCATTGTAATAGACATTACTTATACACCTGGATGATGTGAAGCCCGCCAAGAGGGCTTCCCATTTGGTGCCACCATTAATGGGAGAGAATATGAGAGGAGAGAGAGAGAGTAAAGATGCGATAAGGAGTCCATAGATCTGCAGAGTGGACACAGAAGAGGATACCAGTGAAGATCTGTCTGGAAGTTGCGTTGACATAGGTGTCTGCGATGGGTAGGCCTGGGTTAGTGGTCTGGATGTCTTTTTTTAAGCTTTGTTCTTCCAGACTTCGTGAGAGAGGGAGGGTAGGTGATAGTCTAGCAGTTAGAGAAGATAGGGGAGATGTTTAGTGCCATAGGGGCATTGGAGGATAGCTAGAGGAAAGAGGAAAGAGGGGGAGGGCTGCACAGCACAGCCTGAGAACAAACTCACAAGGCGGACTAATAGCCAAGGCAAAAATGAGGGCAGGTGCACTGGGAATACTTTAGTACTACACATGGGTGCAGAGAAGTTAAAAAAGCACACTCAGCTTGAAATTTGCAAAAAGAAATACAAAATGCAGTGCGAAAAAGGAGTGCAAAATGTTAAAAAACACACACACCAGGTTTCAAATTTGCAAAAAGAGACAGAAAATGCAATGAAAGAACGAGTGAGAACAAGTAAGGCAGGGAAGGTAGAGTGGTGTAGGAAAAGCCTTGGTTCAACAATTGTTAAGGTTAGTGGGGGGGCAATGACAATGTGCAGCCATCACTCACAGGTATTCTGCAGGATGTGTGAAGTTGCAGAGGCCCAAGTTCGTGGGATAACAGGCTGCCTCCATGGTTTCCTGAGGGGCACAAAGGGGGTGGGGGGTTTCACAGCATCCTTAGGCCAGAAAGGCTGAACCAGGGGCTTTAGATGTGGGCCTTTGTGAGGGGGACGGCTAAAGCCTGATAGGACAGCAGAAGTCTGTCCGGCCCAATCAAAGTGTGGGAGGCAGGAGATGGAGCTGCATCGGTGGCTTTCTAGAGTGGGTTGAAGGTGGCGGCCATCTTGGAAGTGCTGCAAGGAGCCAATAACACCAGTAATTAGGATCACTGGTTTCTTCTTCTTTTCGTCAGCCTGCTACAAACAGTGATTCCAGGCAGTGGATATGCCTGTATCACGTGTTCCCCAATCGATCTCAGATTTAAAAATAAAAATGCACTATTTCAGTTTCTTTTGCATACGGCTCATCGTAATTCAAGAATGCCACCACTAGATGGATACAGAGCTTGATGAGCTCTCTTGCGGCCTCCAGGCGTCCTGCAGTGGTCAGGGGACTCCTGTTGTTTGGGACTCTTGTGCAGGAATGGTGCTGCTGACACAGAACCAGTAGCCGAGATGTGGGCCTTTTGTGAGGGGGCTGGCTAAACCTGCAGGTACCCTGATAGGACCGAAGATGTCTATCCTGCCCAATCAAAGTGTGAGAGGCGGCAGATGGAGCTGCATAGGTAGCTTCCTAGTGTGGGCTAAATGTGGTGTCCATCTTTGAAGTACTGCTAGGAGCCTGTAACACCAGTAATTAGGATCACTGGTTTCTTCTTCTTTTCGTCAGTACTTTTGGCATATGCAGTGATTGCAGGTAGTAAGATATGCCTGCCTCACGTGTTCCCCAAGCGATCACAGATTTAAAAATAAAAGTGCACTATTTTGATTTCCTTTGCATACCACCCGTCATAATTCAAGAATGCCATATTCCATATCAGTTGCAAATACAGTACAGGGAAACGCCTCAGATAATATTGTTAGTTATAAATGTACCATCTTTTAATCTTTTATGCAACAAGATTTGTCAGAAGTACTGAGTAAACTATGGACTATTGGCGCTTATGATGTGAAGGATTGAAACAGTACAAATAAAATTGAAGGAGGGGGAAATCTAACCCCGAGTTAAACAGTACCCCATGCCAAAGGCATTTATAAAATGATTGCCACCTTGATATGACAGGGTATCATAATGGCTTCTGAATCCCTGTGCAACATGGCAGTGTACCCTGTGAAAAAAGCAAAGGCGGGTCTTGGAGATTTATGCAGGATTTACACCCTTTAAACAACATTGTAGAGGTGAAATTTACAGTTGTGCCCAAGCTTGCTACAGTTTTGTGTCACATATCACCTGATACTACTCACCTCATGGTCATTAACCCAATGCCTTCTTTTTCATACCATTGCACACAGATTCCCAATATGTCACAGCATTTACATATCACAGGATTAGGCTCCAACACACAAAGCTCCCACAGGGGTAGTGCGATCAAATGGATACGTAATGGCAGCAGTCCTCATGTACACAACTTCAACGAGGCACAAACGATTGGCATATTACAGTGAGATCTAAGATCCAGTGATGAGAGGGCATTTCCCATGTGAACAAGCACTGGTTGCAATGGCCATTGCTATAGAGAAATCCCCCACGATAACGATGGGCTGCACAGTATCATCGTAAGTAGAGCATGCCCTGTTTACCATTCTCCAAAAACCAGAATCAATGCTCACTACACAGAGAACATCTGGATATGAGTTTATATTGTCCAATCCATCCATAAAGATTGTCAGATGTTGCATGGTGAACCTTGCAAGATTGATTGTTGAACCAGTAGGGGAGACTGGGATACTGAATGTTCTATGTACACTGACACACATGACATACCCCCAGTAGGAGAAACAAAGTTAGAGGTGGGATAGGTGGTCTTTGTTGATGGCTCATCGATGATAGATCAGAGCACGGGATTGAAGCATTCAGGAGCAGCAGTGGTTAGGAGAAGGGGTGACGATTTTGAGGTTGTGACAAGTGCCAGATTACCAGCACATTTTTCCAAGCAGGCAGCTAAGTTAGTAGCACTTATATTAGCATTTGAACAGCATGTGGACAGATAGTGACAATATATTCAGACTCCACCTAAGTGACGTCTACAGTACACTTGGGTCTGTCACATTGGAGAAGGAGGGGTTTTCAGAGCAGACATTTTTATAACTTAAAACCTTGTTGTTCCTAACAACACTTTGAGATTGTCTTGTGCATGCTCTCCCAGCCGTTTGAATCTGAATAAAGCTGGGTTTTCTCATACACATGGAATTACTCTGTGTATTGAGTTTTTCTCTTTATTGATATACTTGGGCCTATCTTAACATGTCCTATTTTGATGCATACAACTCTGTCTTAAAATGGGTTCACTTGGGTTTCTCCTGCCAGTTTGAGGTTATTGGTGATGCCATAGTTGAGCTGTTTGGAGGCATGGAGTGTTTGGGATACATCGGAACAAAGGGGTTGATTGCTAAAAAACAGTCTATCAAAGAGAAACGCCCCGGCAAATTCAAGGAGATGTACAGATCGACCTCACTTAGCACCTGTTAGGGGGAGGAGGGAATAGCAAACATTGTAAAGACGGGATCACAAGCCCGATACACACTCACCTAGAGAAGATGTACTAAAACCATAACACTGAAGACACTGAGAAACAAGAAACAGCCTATATGTTTCCTGAATAAGCACATAGTAAATTCAAATTATTCCCCTGCCTTCATAGGCATCTGGGAGAGGATTCAGAGGGATAGAGAATAAGTCATGAGCACCGTGTACCTGAACATCAATTTCAGACCCCAACAGGGAGATCATACCTTGAAAAGTGTGGAGGCCTGCAGTGTTGGAGATATATTGGGGTGACAGGCTGGTTGCCAAACAGAAGACCATCAAAAAGAAACCTCCAGGCAGCTTCAAGGAGCTATATACATTGGCCTGACTTTGCTTCTGTTAAGGAAGGTGAGAAAAGCAAACATTCCAGAGATGGGATTCAAGTCTCATAAACACTTGCCTGGGGAAGACAAGCCAAAGCTGCTGTATGGAGAAAAAAAAACTGAGAGACAAGAAACAACCTAGCTAGCTCCCTGAATCAGCACAGAATGAATCCAAATTGGTCCCCTGCCTTCAGAAGAACTTGGGAGCAGTCTCAGAGAGCTATAGAATGAGGCATGACTTCTGTATTACTGACCATCAATTCGAGACCCATAGGTAGATAGCCAAGGGTCCATTCCTATGGAACCGGATGAAAGGAATTGGAAGGGGGAGGTGGTGACAGATGGGAGAGGGATTCATTCTATACAAGCCCTGTGCATCAGTTCACTGAAGCGACGCCCTTAGGGCTAATTAGAAAAGGATGTTTGCTCTATTTCTCTCTTCCTTGCAGTACTCTGTATCCACTGTTACCCACCAGCAGATGAAAGACCAAGCAAGGTCCTCTGCTCTACCTCCGAACGGCATTCCCAAGACAATTCCACCTTCTGCATGCCGCCCCAAAAGGTGTTTGAGCCTGTCATCAAGTAGGGAACGATGCTGAGATGGGTACGTGATTGGTGGGCCCTACCTTGAACTCCCACCTGATAATCCAGTCACCAGAGTGTTGAGCTTCTGTGATGGCCCCTCAAAAGTAGATGCAGTGGAACACAGAAAGAAAACCACAACCAAAACTGGCTTGTACTTCTGAATGATGAAGATTTTCTTGAGCCTCAACTAGCACCCTAGTCTTGTGGCGCAGCCAATCAGATTCCTTGACACATGGCTGTATCTGACTGGAGAAGGCCAGGTTCCAAAGAATATTGTGACTTCACCTTTCTTTCTTTTTTAAAATGAACAGGTGCCCAAACCTTACCTGTCACCCGCCATCTTGCTCTTCTTCAGCACCCAACCAAGCCGCCTCCTCTGCACCATGCCATCCATGAAAATAGAAAACGGGCTATTTCTACAACCCCCGCCCCCTCCGTTTGGTATTTCCCCTGCACACATTTATTTTTAGTTGTTTTGTTTTTGATATACTAGCTTGATTTCCCTTAATGAACCTATTTCAATAAAAAAGAAAACACCATATGCTTGCGATACCAGAACTAAAGGCAACCACAATGGCCAGTCCTGGGCTAGTAACAGTGCTGCCAGCCCGCATTAAAGGCCCTTGCTTGTTGTCGGCCAAAATGGCTCACTATAATGGCTGCTCTTACCAAGGAATCAACATCAGCAGAACCGCGTTTTGCTCTTCTTCTGCACAGGGGTGTGGGTGATGGATGACTGAGTGAGCTAGTGACCGCTGTGCCTTTAGGCCAACGCTGGACTTAACGGGACGATGACATCAGAACGGTATTCACAGCCGCAGGGACCGATTGGCTGACCGTAGAGTGCGCTGAGAACCTTGTTCCAGAGCTTTCTCGTCCTGACAAGCCTATCAATGATTAATGGAAGCCAGAGCAGGCCTTTTCCGTGCCTGAGAATTACCCCTAATGCTAGTTTGATTCCAGAGCGGCCTCCTCTTGCTGGAAATTTGATGTGAAATTGCTTTTCTAAAACATTTTCGTATTACCATTGCCATCAGGAAAGGATCCCTTGCGCCGCCGCGTGCACCTGACAGCTCCCCTCCGCTCGCAGGGAAACATCACATTGTTTCTGCCGCTATATGAATAAAACATTTGATCATCAAGTCCAAGTGTGCATGACTGACTTTCCTCTAATCTGCTTTTCTCCCCTTGTTCTGATGAAATGTAGTGTTTTAACATTCCACATTATACAACCATATTTGGCTTTGTAATTGCGTGAATCTCATCCATATTTTATGGCGCAGATAAATCACCCCCTGTTGTTTATTATTCCGGGGTGATATCATTACCGTGTTTAGATGCCTAAAGCTTCAGGTATGCTCCAATGCGCACCTTCTTTTCCGGGGCTGTCCTCGAGGCAGTTTCTCGCGCCCGCGCTGCACGTCATTAAAACATGTGGCTTTTCTTTCAGGTCAGTGATCATGAAAAAGCTACAACAACACGTTACATAATGGAAATGTGCAGTAAATGCCTGGAGAATGGGGGCGCTTTTCTGAATGGGATGTTAAGAGATTATAGTATGGGTGTAAACAAATGCATGCAGATCAAGTGAGTGAAATTGATGATTTTTTAAATGTTTTATTTATATTCTATTGATTGATTTATGATTAAAATGTAACCTTACACAACCAAACCATTTCACTTAATTTTTTTGAATTTGATGATTTTGTATGGCACACTGTAAACCAAACACTTCCTTTGGGGTCACAGATTAAGAAATAAGAGGTCAGATATTTAGATTGGGATTTTCATATGAACCACTTACTTAAAGGAAGTCAAAATGCGGTTGGAAGAGTGTAAATAGCATCAAGGTGGATTCTTTCATAATAAAAAAAGGGACGTATTTGTAAAGTGCAAAGTAAATTCATAAAGTGCAGGAGGCGGGCGGAGGGATTATAGAAGGAGTGCTAGAGGGGGTATTATGGAGATGAAAGGTGTAATGAGGGCTGATATTGTTTAGGGGGCCATGCAACGCCTTTCAGCAGTTTCTTATGAGAGGTGGTCCTTCGAGATTTTCCCAGAAAGTGGGTCAACAGGGGTGGAAGCACCTGCCCTGGCATGCTGTGTCCGTAACACACACAGGGCCTCATTACACGGACGGCGGTAACCATGGCGCTATTAGCGCCATGGTTGTCGCCGGTATTTTACCGAGTCCGCCATGGTGAATGGCGGAATTACCGCCCTATTCCAAGGTGTGTGGGGGCAGTAATTTCCCATTCACCATGGGCCTTCCCCATTCCCATTTTTGCCCCCATAGGGCTTAATGGGAATGGGGAAGGCGGTAATTACGGTACCGCAAATTGCGGTACCGTAATTACCTCCTAGGTCCCTTTGCGGGTCCCGTCCTTAACGGCTGGTAAATGTTATGATGATGACTCCGTTGGACATCTTGTGTTTGCATTGTCATTAGAAAGGGAGATGTGTTATGATGTTACTTAATGCATAATTATGAGATGGCTTGGAACTCTGTGAGAGCTTGTGGAATGTTTGCCTATGAGCTCCGCTCCAGGATTCCAATGCTGTCAGTTGAACCTGGGTGATGGGACCCGGTGGTCTTTCTATTCTTAAGATCTCATGTAACTTGAAATAAAGCTCTTACATGTAACCTAAGAAGTCTATGAAGCGACTTCATAACAGTAAAACCAGCTGTTAAGGTAGGGTCCCACAAAGGGACCTCATAGTAAGGTGGTAAGGGTTTACCGGCCCTGGTACCCTTACCGGTACCGGTAAACCCTTACCGCCGTCCGTGTAATGAGGCCCACGGACTCACTGTGAGGAAAAGGAAAGTCTAGCAGAGACATTCAGACGCATGTCACACCCTGTAACTGTGTTGGGGTGGAGGTTGTGCGCTCTCCCACGGTATGCAAAAGTAATCGGTAGCCAGCATTCAATCGTAGTGACCCCCTCAAACAAGTGGGTGAACTCCATTATCAACTGGGCACTAGGTTTCGATCCACTCTACCGAAGAGTCATGGGCCCTCATTACAAGACCGGCGCTAAACCATGGCGCTATTAGCACCATGGTTGGTGCTGGTGTTGTAACGGGTCCGCCATGGTTCAATGGGGAATTACCACCCCATTCCAAGGTTGGCGGGGCGGTAATTCCCCATTGAACCATGGCCCTTCCCCATTCCCATTTTCGCCCCATAGGGCTCTATGGGAATGGGGAAGGTGCTAAGTACGGTACAAATTGCGGTACCGTACTTAGCACCAAGGTCCCTTTGCGGGTCCCTACTTTAACGGCTGGTCTAGACCAGCCGTTCAGGTCGGGTCCCGCAAAGGGACCTCGTAGTATGGCACTAAGTGTTTAACGGCGCTGCAGCCTTTTATGGCGCCGTTAAACACTTAGCGCCAGGGTCCTAATGAGGCCCATGATATATTACTGTAGCACCTGTACTAATGACATGCAAAGCTGTATACTCTACTCTCAGTGTTCCTGCAAACACAGGGCTTTGGACACAGCTCCCAACAATAAGGAAAGAATGGTGATGTTGCTGATTGGCTAGAGAAGTAGAAACAATGGAAAGTATGAAGCTGAAACATGGACTGCTGCAGGCTTCTATTGGAGGTATGTGTGTCAGCCAATACCTCTAGCAAGTGGAGTGCAGCTTTAGATCATGAGGCAAGCGTACTGGTCTTTCAGCAGTATGTTCAGGTGTTTTCATATACCTTGTACATCTCTTCCTGGCCTTCAGCTTGGCAATGAAGAAATCCAGGTGCATGCCAAGAAAACAGATCTGCCAGGCCTGATGGTGCAGTATCTTGAAACAATACTTGGTTTTAGGACAGTTTTTCTGAAGTCCAACTAAGGGCTTAGTAAAACCATTCAACTGTACAAGACTCCAGTCTTAATATAAGGCTATGTCACCTGAGTATATGGTAGCATAGACAGGGCAGCCAGGCCTATTTTAGGAGGGAGAGAGGGCCATAGGAAAGTACAAAGAACCTGTAGTATAACAAGGATTCAATAGAAACACTTGCAACCAGAAGTATTATACAAAATAAAGGTTTATTATAAATATAGGCAGGCTAAGATAAGTCTTGGTCATAGTCATAAGCACATTATAAAAACCACAACACAATGCTTGAAGGTACACAGACCAAAGCATAAACCCTCTTCAGAATACCTAAAAGTAATTCTAGGGAAGTCAGACCTTATCATATAAATTTAGTATAGGCCACACCTATTCATGGGGAGTACAAATATAAGTCACTTTTAGATTACTTTACAGTATGTCAAGGGCAGTAGACCCTGTCAGTCATGCAGTGACACTCAGCAAAGAAATCACATAATCAACCAACCCTGTTATCAGGATACCTTTCTGAATAATGGAACACAGATCCACGAAGCAGTATATAAGTACAACTACTTTTAGAATAAAGTGGGGTCTTGGGATATCAACCTAAGGTGCCCTGCGCCCAATTATGAAAATACGTTGCATGCCCATGAAGATACAGAGTTTTTCCCCTTGCTCTGTTATAATATGTAAAATAAGCAACCTTCTTCACATATTGGCAGCACCACTGTAGCAAGAAAACATTCTGGAGTAGTTGTTAAGAGTGAATCTTAATGCTTTTAATATAACATGGTAGCCCTTGTTTGAGAGGTGTTTCGGCAATTGCTATGCCTTTCTCAATCAGGGCATTTTTTTCCTTTTATTTGTGGTTCAATTGTCTGTGGTCATGCAGGTAGGTTGCACGGTTGTCAAGGGTTAAATTCCTCCTGCAAAGTCACTGTGTAGTCTCCAACCGTGCAACCTACCTGCATGAAATTAATTGGCCATCGCATGTTGGACTTAAACAACAAGCAGCAGCTTTGGCTTCTACCCAGTTGGCGAGGGAAGTGGCATTGATTACATTACCTGGCGTTCCGTTGCTAGGACAGGTATTAGCATCCCAGCCAGAAGATGCTATGGGGTGGGAATGGTTCAGGACATTTTTGTTGAGAAATCTGGTGCCACCAAACTGATTGTTGAAGGTTGCCTTCTGGAACACATGTGGCCATAGCCAATTTACAGGCACTAAAGGCTCTTTCTCAAACCTGCAGGAATGTGATATAATCCTGTTGCAGGAGACATGGCTTACAAAATGTATATATATATATATAGAGGGCTATGTGTTTTTCCAGTCGCTGTCAATGAAGGGCCAAAGTTGTCGTCCATCTGGTGGTCTGTTAATTGGGGTCAAGCTGAATCTTTCAATAGTGAGTGTACCACAGATAATGAATACCCCCAATGCACTTGCAATTGAGGTTTGTCTGATGGGAGGAGGGTGTAACGTGTACGGAAATGCCAATGGAAATGCTATTGATCAACCTATATGTGCCCCCGACTATGACAGATCTGGACGATACCCATGAAAGTATTGACACCATATGTGCCGAGTGGCAAGTATATACAATCACGAGTTTGTCCTCTTAGGTGGAGCTCTGAATGCTGGTTGCAGAGTTAATGCCAGCGGGGGTGTCAGTCCTGTTAGTACCCTGTCTAAGAAATGCGGGAATAAAAAGGGGACAAATGGGTGTCCTTTTTAAAAGATTGGGGCCTAATTATGTTAAATGGCTGCACACACAGGGATAGACCAGGGCAGAGATACATGGCGGCAGGCAATATTTCTCACTGTCTACAAGAAAGCGGACAAAGAGAGAACAGAAAATTATAGCGTTCTCCCTCTCCTGGACGTGCCAGGGAAAGTGTTTGCCACCTTTGTCCTTGACCGCCATGCAAAATTGGGTCACGAATTGTAATATCTTGCATTCGACACAGACTGGCTTTAGACCAGGGTCTAGCACCACCCATAACATCAGGACCATTGAAAAGCTGATTCAGGAGGCCGCAGTGAGGGGAAACCTGGTGCTGTACCTGATTTTTGTAGTCTTCAGTGCGGCCTTAGACTTGGTTAATTGGGCCATTCTGTGGCAAAAATTGACAACCCCGGGATGCCCTGAATGGATTCTGTCCATTATTGTCAAGCTACATGAGTACATTTGGATGACGCTGGTTCACTATCATCTAGGGTGGATATCAATAGGGGGGTCGAACAGGGTTGTAACCTGGCCCCCCTGTTGTTTAACCTGTATCCATCAAACCTTCCACATGCAGTACCCTCCGAGAGGGGCTGTTCGATCAAGATAGGAGATACTCTCAGACCCAGGATTCTGTACTGTAAGGGAGGCATGATATCACAAGTATGACACTGACACAAAAGGTACAATTTGTAAAAACATTTATTGAAGTTTCAATGGGGTTGGGGAAACTCCTACTTTACCTTATAGCTAAGATGGGAGTAGTCTCGACCAGCAAATAATAAATAAAACAGCCCTAGTTCAAACCGTCAAATGAAAATGGTCTATACTAACAAAAACCTAATACCTGTTGTATGTCTTGTGCAAACATTGTGAAAAGGAGACTATGTATGCAAAGGAAAGTCAGTGTTCAAATAAAAAGTGCAAATGTGGCTGAGTCAGCTCTCTTCCCCATGTTGGACAGCACAGAGTAAGGCAGTCCCTGTAGGCAAGATGACACACTCGGGCTCAGGCTCTTAACACGAAGGCAGTTCAAGACGTGGATAGAGGCCCTGCTGACGTTCCACGTTAAAGTCTTACTTTCTAATTTCCAAACCACAGTTCGCCAAAAGGTTCATGTCAGTCCCCCTCACTCGGGCTCAGACTTCTCAAAGTAAAAGCTCAGAACTGTCTCCCTCAGTCGGTTTCAGAACTTTCACAGCAAAAGTTCATGTCGGTCTCCCTCAGTCGGGCTCAGACCTTTCACAGCAAAACAAAAACTTGTAGGGGTTCCCTTCCCCAAGCTTAATTCACCTCCACAACTTACTCTCCAACAACCTTAAAACCTCCTCCCAACTACTTGTCCAAGGGGACTTCAATTTGGGCTTCAATGAAACCTCAGACAAAAATGCCACCATCATTTCCAATTCCCTCTCCAATCTGGGAATGACGCAAAAACTCTAGAACCCACTCACAATAAAGGAAGAATCCTCGATTGGCTAGTAGACTACAACTGCACTGCCAATATCAAAGCCATTATCCCTCAACCTTGGACAGATCGTTTCTTCCTGTCATTTGAATTATCTACCTCCAGACCAGCTCCACCAGCTTCCATCATGGCCCCGCCTTGCCTAACAAGAAATAAAAAGAGCATCACCAGAGATAAAGTGATCCCGGCCATTCTACCTACCCTCAACGGATTAGAGGGTCATTTAGACCCAGAAACATTAGTCAATGAGTATAACAAAATTATGTTAACCACCCTTGACAACATTGCACCGCTGAAACTTAGACAAAGTAAACCCAAATCTCACCTAAACAAATGGTTTACCCCTGAACTAAAGGATCTGCGACTACTTAAGAGGAGTTGCAAAACAGCATGGAGGCTTACCCCTTCAGTAGATCATAAAACGAAACTAACAGAAATCTCCTCCCAATATAAAAAAGAAATCCATTTGGCCAAACAGAACTCTTTCAATAAGCGTATCTCCAATGCCAATTCAAGTATGAGGTAACTGTTCACCATCCTCAAGGAACTAGAGTCACCCATCCGCATTCCGGATATATGCACCAAAGAAAAAACTTGGTGCTCCGACATTCAGCAAGCATTATCAAATAAAATGTCCTTACTCCAAACGAAAATAGCCAAAAAGAAAGCCTCCCATACACAACTATCTAAGACTAATAACTCCATTATAGACCTTGCCCCAAAGGCTCAGGACCCAGCTATACGGTTCATGTTCTCTAAAACCTCTATTCTTGAGGTGGAGAAAGTCATCCTCTCCCTTAAGCCGTCAAACTGCCAGGGCGATTCCTGCCCTGCCCAGCTTATAAAAGATGCTGCTAGTGATCTCTCCCCGTTTATTGCCAAACTTGTCAACTCCTCATTCACGTCCGGCACGGTGCCCACCAATTTAAAACAATCCTGGGTACTACCACTGCTCAAAAAGCAAACGCTAGACCCTCTTATACCCACAAACTACTGTCCCATTACGACAGTCCCCTTCCTGCTTAAAATCTTGGACAAGATTGCCTATAATCAAATCCAAAGTTTTCTGGAACATAAACTTTTAGGAAAGCGCCAATCAGGATTTCGTCCCCAACACGGCACAGAGACTGCCCTCATTGACCTAAAGGCACAAATAGATGAACTAAGAGATAAAGGAAAAATGGCTCTCCTCTTGCTGCTGGACCTCTCGGCGGCATTCGACCTCGTGGACCATGGGGTACTTTGTAGCCATTTAGACTCTGCCGCACATTTCTCCAGAGAGGCCATAACTTGGATTGAATCCTTTCTTAGTGACATGACCATGAGGGTGTTCTCCCCATCGCAGCGGCGGACCCAATCCCTATCTGGTGCGGAGTTCCTCAGGGCTCGTGTGTCTCCCCGACTCTTTACAACATATTCACGAAGCCCCTTTTTGATGATCTGGACCATCTCGATATCACCTACACTAACTATGCAGATGATACCCAGATTCTCCTCCCACTTTCCGGGGATTACAACAAGGATTTGGCCTTGATGAATAGGGTGTATATCATCGTCCAGGCATGGATGGCAACCCACGGTCTATGCCTGAACGATGATAAAACAGAATTGACCATCCAAGGGACACATTCTAACATTAAAAAACTTAGCCAGGACTATACCTCATTTGAAATAGATGGGAATATCATTAATGTATCTAAAGACGTGAAGACACTTGGCTTCTATCTGTATGCCACCCTTTCCTTCGACAAGCAGGTGAAGTCATTGGCTTCGGCCGCTGCCTACACATGCAAGCTCATTAGAGCAGGTAAGCACTTTCTCTCTGACAACAGCTGCCTTATCCTAGCGAGAGCACTCATCCTCTCGAGGCTTGACTATTGTAATGCCCTCTACATTGGAGCAAATAAATCCATCACCCACCGAATTCAAATTCTTCAAAATAACGCCCTACGAGCCGCCCTCGGTGTATCTAAAAGATCGCATATTTCAAAGATCAGGCGTCAAAACAACTGGCTGTCCACCGAAAACAAAATCCATTTAAAAGTAGCGTCCCTGGTTCACAAAGCCCTGAACAATGCCGCACCGAGCTATCTCTGTAATAAACTCACAAAAACAAACCACACGCGCCCTACCAGAACTTCAAATGCCAATAGCCTCATTATTCCCAGATTCAGGTTAACTAAGGCGGGGGCAGCAGCTTCCAGGTTCAAGCACCCAATTATGGAACTCACTGCCAAACCCTCTATTTGAGGAGCAGCCTTTTTAGCAATTTAGAAGCAACTCCATACTCTGCTGAGGTCTGCCAATGATTAGCCCATTGGCCCCCACTTATCCTCACACAACCCTAGCATATACACATCACTTTCCTGTTCTCCTTTGATTTTATGGACCTCCTCACTCTGTCCGCCTGGCCGATGAGCTAACATCCATCTAGTGCCTGTATATATACTGTCTTTATTGTATTTTGTATTCATTTTTCATGTATTTTGTGTGTAATTTGCAATTGCCGCATTGAATTGTATCTTGTATTTGTACACTGTATGTATCCCATGACCCCACCCTGTAACTTAAGCTTCACATTTGCTGTACTGCTGCGCCCGGCTACCTTCGGGTCTGGTGCGCATTATAAGTGAATAAAACAAAAAACCTCCTTTAGGGGTTCCCTTCCCCTAACTTATTACACCTTCGGTCTCCCTCATTTGGGCTCAGACCATTGTCCTGATGTCCAAGACTTGTGAATGTGCGTGGGTTTTGTTTCTACAGACCTCTGCAGGACCACTTCGACTTTCCAGCTTTCATCTCACACTCCTATGTTATTTGCCCCAGTGCTTCCTGGCCTGGATAGTTGACTGTATTATGCACCAAATTTTAATATTCACATTTTTACTGTTCACTTTTCTCTGGGTCAATTTCAATCACCACGCTTTTACAGTTTATTCACTTTATCGGTAAAAACTTTTCACCTTTCACAGAGACTTTTGAGTGGGCTACTTTCTTCCACCGAACCACTCCATTACTCAATATCATTGACTTTACAGCTATCGTTAGTTCAAGTTTAATTCGCAGGTCTGCCTTTCTTCACGTCTCATAAACACACATGCAGCCTTCAATTGTGAGATAAATGCTGCCACTTCTTTAGGTCTCTCAATTCGCTTGCCAACTCACCAGCAGTGTGCGTTTCTTTCTGGTCTTTACTGTCTTCCAGTTTACGAGTAAAGGTTAGTACCACATCCGTGAAACACAATGCAGCCTTCTTGTTTGGGATTTAGCCTTCTCCACGTGTCTTTCATGGACTTATGTAGGCAACGAAATCCTGCAGGGAACTCCTGGGGTTCTCCATCCGTGGCTCTGGTCCCTCTGACCTATGCTCTGCTCCAGTAGGTTTGCCTTCAAACCGGACGTTCTGCTCTTACTCGTGTTCCACCCTGCTCAGAGTGTGTCTCTTTGTTCCACCTTTTATCCGTGTGAGGAGAGCTAATTGGTATCAAATGTATGCACTTAGAGTCAAGTGCCTGACTTTGCCCTACCCAATAAGTGGGACATGTCCAATGTGTTGTGTGGAAAGAGGGGTGAAGGGTGGTTTGGACACCAGAGAATCCTATGAAATATGAGGGATCATGGGTACGGGAAAGGGAGGAATACTGCATCTCACCACCGGCTCCTCACCCCCACCCCCGAAGACCCCTCATCCAGGTGATCTTCCTGCACTGGTCCAACCCCAGGGTCTGCATCCAAAGTCAATCGCCTTACCCTGGACACCTGAGAGAGAGTTCACTGGTGACTAGCAGGTGAGACACCCTTTTGTTTCTCACAGTACGCAGATGATCTGGTCCTTGTGCACCGTACAATAGTGGGTGCCAAGTGTAAATTTAAGGCATTGATTGAACATGTATGGAAAAACTACCTTGCCATTAACATGAAGAAGATTTAAATGATGGTAATTAATCTCGGGGGGAAATTTACATTGTGTAAGACTGGAGTCAGAACTAGGGCGCATTGAGTATGTGGTGAGTTAGACCTACCTAGGTGTGGAGTTGTCGGCTGTGGGCAGGTACGATAATAACATTGAATCAAAAAAGCATAAGGCCCGACAGGTGATTTATGCCATTAGCCAATTTTCTAAATGCACTTCAGGGTTCTCAATGGAAGGTATTATTAAACTTTACAAGCAGAGCTCCGTCCCGGAAATTTTATATGGCCTGGAGGCTCTAGCCAAGGGCGATCTTGTACGGTTAGATGTGCTGGAAGATTTTTTTTGGAGGAAGATTTTGATCTTACCCTCGTCCATCCACATGGCCTATTTGAGACTTGAGTTGGGGTTTCTATCCTTGAGATCACAGCTAATGATACGTAGGAGGTCTTGTATATAAAGTCTAAGGGCCGCATTATGAATTTGGCGTTGCGGGAAAAAGTGCTGGTAAAAGTGCCAATAATTCCATGATTGGCACTTTTACAGCATGGCCAAACTACAGGTTTGCAAGTGGAGGTCACTGATTTACTTCAGCCAAGGGGGAAAGGTGGCAGAAGGGGTAGGTCAGTTCCCTTGTATCCCCCTGGAATTACCGGTGCAATACCTGGAAACATATAATGACCCCCCATGTCTAAGCCCAATGCCCCCTAATGGGAACAAGAACTAGTGATTACCAGCTACTTAATGATGAGTTTTTTCACTCTATCAACTGGAAGCCTGATTTTGAGTGCGGTACCAGTTTCACCACACTAGAAAATATATTTAAGAAAAAGATGGAACAATGAGATTGGATAAACAACTATAATCTCTTGGAAACCTTGAACAATTACACATTGGGCCTCATTACGACCCAGGCGGATTTCGCGGTGCTAAATGCACCGCGAAGCATGGCGGAAAGCCGCCGATAGCGCCATGGGGGTTGGCGGATTTACCGCCCCATTCCGACCTCGGCGGAGCGGTAAATCCCCAATCCCCATTCTGCCCTTCCCCATTCCCATTTTTGCCCCATAGGGTATAATGGGAGTGGGGAAGGAGTTAATTACGCCACCGTAAAATACGGTGGCGTAATTAACAACGAGGTCCCGTAGCGCCATGGTTTTCTCCGGCTGGTAAAACCAGGCGGAGAAAACCTCCATGGCGCTACGGGAACTCGTAGTATGGCGGAGAGGTACGCCATGCACTACGCTGGCGTAATACCCTCTCCGCCAGGGACCTAATGAGGCCCATTGTGTATTGGGTTATCACAATTACCTGCAAAACCAGTGCTACCTGTTAACATTTCCAAACCCGCGGGTTTGTAGTTTTATACTATGCTTGAGAGTAAATCAACTCCCCCTTTTTGCAATGTGGGGGGCCTTATTTAAAAATCCCATGAGAGATGCAAAGCTGTCATATTTGTAAAGAACCCGCAAAGATGGAGCCCTCCGCCCCCGCCATGTCCTTACACAGTGTGTGAACTGGGCTCTAACTACATTTGTTTGTTGGAACATTGTGTAAGCCAGTATGATGCTATTAAATCAGAGCATTTTTGGCATTATTGCTTAAACATGGATTCCGACTCAGTACATTTAGCTCTGTTTGGTTAATGGTCGCAAATGAAATCCTATCTCATCGCCTAAGTACCGTATAGGCTGCATCCTCGGATTCAAACAGACCTAAATTGAACTTTGTGCAATGAGATACATCATTGTTGAACAGCTGAGATATTGTATAACACCGCACAATTTAAAATTTCCCACACATGTATGTTACATTTCTTAAAACTGGGATGCATATGGGATGTGGGTTTGACTTTCAGAAGCTTGGCTTTTTGGTTTTAGAGTTGTGTTTTAAAGAAAGAGAAATGAAGTGAAATTAAACAAAATTAAATGGAATTAAGTAACAATGATTATTAAGCAGTGATTACTATTATTATTATTATTATTATTATTATTATTATTATTATTATTATTGCATTATTGTGTCTTAATGTATTACTATATGTATTTGTAAAAGTTCATTTCTGAACTAAAAACAAATAAATCGAACAAACTTACTCTTTTTGTATTTCAGTTTTTCATGCCTGGAAGTGTCCTTCTGGGCACTCTGAACTAAAGGAGAAAACTGAATTCCTACATTATTGGGTTGGACAAGAACACCTAAGTTCTGGGCATCTTCAGGAGTATCCAGCTTTGGAGCTTTAGTGGTTCAACCACAGATTTAAATGGAGGTGCCTTTATTATAAAGGACATATACCACATAGGGTGTGTGACAGGAACGCTAAGGTTTTTGTCAGCCCTAGGATTTTCCTCCACAACAGATGGTCCAGAGTACAGGTTTTGAGATTCAAGGACCCCTCCCCCACTGTCTGTGAGGTTTCAGGGGGTCTTGCTACCTCAGCTGAAGGCAGAGTCACATCAACTTGCATGCAGTGTTATATGTTGGACAAGAATACTGAAGATTGTGTCAACAGGGGGAACCAATTCTACTCTGGGTGGGTTTTCAAGATGTTCTTCCACCTTGTGTTAACTAAAGGTGGGTTCACCTTAACCGTGGTGTTATGCCAGACCAGTCGTAGAACAGAAGCATTTAAGTTTCTGGCAACTAGTTGAACCACTTCCACTATATGTGATTTTTCAAGAGGCTCAGTCACCTTAGCAGCAGTTAAAGGTGTCACAGGAGTGACCTCTAGCTTTGTGGGACTAGGGGCTTTGTCCCTATTTGAAGTTATGGTTGCTATACCCAAGTGTCATTTAGAGTGGTAGTTAATGCCTTTTATTTCAGAGGAGGGGTCTCCTAACGTGATCTCTCTAAAATTCAAGTTTAAGAGCCTCAACCTCTTTACAAGATGGTTCAGCTGAGTGTAAAACCACATTTTTTTCGTTTACACCTACTGATAACTGGCCCGACATGAAACGCAGAGATGGGACATTCAACCCTATCTTTATTCTCATGTTCCTTTAAGGGATTTAGATATTGAGAAGTTTTCTTCATACCTACACATAACAGTTTCTTTTACCCTACCCCAGTTTCTTCTTTCAACTTTATGCAAATCCAAGATCCCTTGGTAGTCATTTTTGGTGAAGCCTGAAAAGAACCCAGGGTACTCTATCACTCTCACACAGACCAAACATTTTACAAGTGAGGTCGAACGTGTTCAGCCATTTAACAATGTCATATACCGTGTCATACTGACTCACCAGTTCTATGATCCTAGAAGCTTCAGCAGTGTCAGACCCTGAAAAATAAGAAAAGTCCACACAATCCTTTTCCAATTTTTCAATTTTTCTGATCTTTAGGTTATAGTCCATCAAATGTCTTCTTGCGTAAAGTTCCAGAAAGGCATCACTTATGGTTGAAGGTAAGGTAGAGGCAGGAGATGGAGAAGGGGGAGGGAAGTTACATCCCCCTCATCAGAACCTTCATACTCATGTCTAGCAGAGTTTGGACTGAGCTCTGAACCATCATGATCCCCACTTTCATCAGTATTGTCAGGAGTGGACTTAGGAGAGGGGCATAACATCTGATTGTCCCACAACCTTTGTAATGGATCAAACGTACTCCCTTTATCATCGAGGCCACACATTACAAATCAATTCTTGCAATTATACATTTATGTAGTACTCATGGTGTTGGTTTTTGTGTTAAGTCTAGGTACACACCTTTGGTTAAACAAAACCTATTGGATGGTTTCTTAGAACCTTGGTATCTCAAGAGTCAATGTATTCCAGCCTACAATATATCCCAACTAAGGGCTTAGTAAAACCATTCAAATGAGACAGTACAGACTCCTCTATTAGTATAAGGCTGTATCACCTGAGTATATGGTAGCATGGGCAGACCAGTCAGGCTTATCTTAGGAGGGAGAGAGGTCTGTAGGAAAGTACATAGAACCTTCAGTATACCAAAGATTCAATAGAAACACCTGCAACCAGAAGTATTATAAAAGAATAAGATTTATTATAAATACAAGTAGGCCAAATTACGTCTTGGGGTACTTACTGTTCATCATCAAAAACATTCTAAAAACACAACACCATGCTTAAAGGTACACAGACCAAACAATAAACTTTGTTCAGTATACCTCACATTCATTCTAGTGAAGTCAGACCTTATCATCCATATTTAGTATAGGCCACACCTATTCATGGGGAGTAAAACCACACATTACTTATAGATTACTCTACAGTAAGTCAAGGGTAGTAGACCCTGTCAGTTATGCAGTGACACTCAGCAAAGAAATCACATAATCAACTAACCCTGTTACCAGGATACCTTTCTGAATAATGGAACACAGGTCCACAAAGCAGTATATACCTATTGCTAACTACCTTTAGGATAAAACAGTTATACTAGGTGAGTAAAACCTTTTGGTGTAATATACACCTAAAGTTGTTTTTCAACTCAGTGGAACACATACTAAGATAACCAATAATTCTTTACGCTAATTTAGGACTGCACCAGGCAGACCAAGGTCAGCTACACCAACCAAACACTTTTTAAGAATGGTACACAGCTAATCTAGGCAGTTAAAACCTAATGGTGTAATTTACTATTACAGTTTTTCAGATCAATGCAACACAGGCTGAGGTAAGCAATAACTCTTTAACTTATTGTAGGATGGCAAACAGCTAACTCAAGGTAAGTAAAACCCATATACTTTTTAAAGGATCTACTGGCAATTTAAAGGTAGGTATAACCTAATGCAGGCTTATTCTAGACAGGCTAACAGCAAGTCAGGGGAAGCAGGACGCAGTTGGGAAACGTATACACTTATTCCCTGAAAGAAATAGTTACTGAAGCCACCAGCATTACTTTTGGGAAAGAGGCACAGAAAATTCACAGGGCAGTAAAAAAACCTTACACATGCTTTTCAGAATGGCAAAACACATTCAAGGAAAGTAAGAATTTTTGTAACTGTTCACTCTCAGAGTTGCAGTTACCAACCAACTCATTTACAAGTAAGTACACTTTTAAACACATGTTCTCTTTTCTAGGCAACAGGCCAAATCCTTAGACAGTCTTTCACTTATTCCTGGAGCATGAGTGTTCTCAGTGGCAGACGGAGGGTAACTGAGTCTCTAGTGTCCAACAGGCAGTTCAGTATAGGCACAGAAGTAGCAAAAGTCAGAGTTCCTAAGGAAGACTAGTCAGACAAGTAAGTATTTCACTTTAGCGTTAGTTGAGAGTCCAGGGACTTCTGAGAAGACACCCTAGAAGGATTCCAGCAGTGGGCCTGGGTGAAGTGGATGAGAGGACTCCCTATCACAAGAAATACCCCAAAGCTTTACAGAAATTGCAAAGGCTTAATGTAAGTAAATACCCCAGCCAACACAGTACCTTAATACGGAAGAAGAGCTGCAGCAAGAAGACTTCAGGATCTGCAGCCAAAAGCCTGGTCGATAAATTCTGAAGACAGGACACTGGAAGGGCTTGTCCAGCAGGGATCACGGGGAAGGCTCTAGGCAAGTGGTTCTGTGCAAGGTTTACTCAGCACAGAAGAAGAGGTTGCAGTGCGGTAGACTTCAGGATCTGCATCCAAAAACCTGGTGTCAGAATTCGTTGTCATGAAGACTGAAGACGGGACACTGGAAGGGCCTTAGCAGCAAGGATCACGGGGAAGGCTCTAGGCAAGAGGTCCTTTGCAAGGTTAACTCAGCACCGAAGAAGACGTTGCAGTGCAGTAGACTTGAGGCTCTGCATCCAAAAACCCGGTGGCTGATTTCCTTGTCATGAAGACTGAAGACAGGACAATGGGAGGGCTTCTAAAGTAGGGACCAATGGGGAAGGCTCCAGGCTTGAGCTTCTTCATGTCTGGATGTGGCTCTGTGGTTTTGGCACCCTTTTCAGGAGCCAGAAGAAGACAGTATATCACTGCTTGGATTTGCGTCGTGAGGGCACTTCAAGGACTGGTATCACATCTTTGGCGCTCCAGCAGGATGCCACCAAAGTTTCAGCTCAATTCGGAATTCGGAAGACCATGCACCGCACAATGGCTTGAGGTTTCACGGTATTGGGGTATTGCAGCCCTGCAAGGTTACTGGGACGATGCAAAATGCAGGACTTCTTAAGTCTAGTGGATCTCACCAGACTCTGGGTCAGGGTCATCGTTTACGAAGACCCCAGTTTGTTGGGAAGGAAGGGTAATTGTAGGCTCTGGTTATACAGCAGGCTCTCCGGTCACTGGGAATTCTCTCAGCCGTGTTTTCTTCATCTTCCTCTTCAGCTTCAGGTCCAGTGGTCGGCTACTTCTTCAGCTTCCAGGATCAGACTTTTATGCAGGAAACCAGCCAATGAAATAGATGTGCAACATTCAAACGTGGGGGTTGACAGTCCTTTTAGGGAAGCCAGCCTCCCAGTTTGAACTGGATTCTTGCAGGTAGGCTGGACGACCAAGGACTGCAGAGTTTCGGACTCCTCCTTCTCTTCTTGCTTTCATAGACACTCTGGAGCCTGGGCAGGCTTGACCGAGATCTCTCTTCAAAGATACAATTGCCACAAAGGACTTTCCTGCCCTGGTGGTCAGGGGAAGATCCAAGAAAGGACAAGGAATCCTAAAATGGCAAAACAAATGGGCCATTTTGGTAACATGAGCACCGATAGGTGCCTTTACTTGGGCTGTGGAAACACAGAATTAGTAAAACAATTCACTGCCACCAGCCATTTGAGGTAAGCTTGCCCCAGTAACAGAAATGTTACAGTTAGAATGAGAAAGGGGATACATTGTATCTCCCCAGCACTCCACATAAGGTGGGTTGTGCAGCTATCACCTAAATTAAGTTTAGAGAGATTATAATACCCTTTTTATCCTTGGGAACTGTAGTTCTCAGCAGGTACGACAGAGAAAATTAAAAGGGGAAGCCGAAAAGGCAACCCAGCAACAATAGGCAGTATATACAAAAAGTTGTCAAAGAGGATAACATTAAAAGGACACTATGGAAAGTCTTAAAAATGGCACCCATAAAAAGAGTAGAAGGATCTGTGAGTGTGGAAATAGGTTTCCACTCACTGAGGTATAGGGAAACATAATCTACCAGTCCAGCAAAAAGTTCTGAGGTTCTCGCGAGTGATTTAACTCCAAAGTTAAAATGTTACCCAGCACATGGCATGGCTGCACAATATGACACCAGTCTCCACCTGTCTGCTTATTATGCTCGCTTAGTGGGAGCTATTCCCATAAATTCCCATTTTCGAATTGAAGAGAAATATTATTTGTATATGAATTGAATTGATTGTTTATTTATTATGCCCTTATACAGCAAGTGTTTCAAAGTGCAATTATAGTCACTACTAATCACTTATTTGGCAACAATTGATGATTCACCCTTTAGACTGCTGCAGCTCGTCTCTACCCATCCAGATCACATGACCATGGACTTATTCCTAATCCTTTTCTCAAGATAGTGAAAGGTGCAATTATTCCGTTGGAACACTTAAGTGCTCCTCATCTATGACTGGGGGAATGTCATGACCCGTCAAGGGGAGAGATAAGCAGCAGAGAACAATTAAAAAGGGAATCTGGCCAAAAAGGACATGGGGGGCTAGCATACATCATAAAGAGTAAAATACATGTTGTTCAAAATATGTAGGCTATTGTAGAAATACTGGGGTGTAGGGTAAACACATATAAAGTCTAAAGGGTTACACTGAAGCTCAGAATGCTCCTCAACCAATATTGCTTTTAAATGACTGTGGCCTCTAGGTATACTTATATATGACCCAGAATGATGCACTGTGTCAGAGTTGTTGTAACAATTGACATTCTGAGAGCCCTCGCAAAGGACAAGAAACATCTCTTGGGATGGCAGCAAAGCTATGGATCCCGACTATCACAAAAGCACACAAAATACTGCAACACTGCTGGACAATGAGCAAAACTGGGATAGTGTGTAAAAGGACAGAATGCAAAATATACGCACATATAGTGATTACATACATCAGAACACCACATCCGATAAATATAGGGAATCAAAGAAGCAGAGGGAAGGAACATTTCAGAATCAAACCATGATAGATCCCATCCTCTCATCCAGGGAATGAAAGGAAAGAGAGGAAGAAAGGGATGTGAGCTGATGCTCAGATTACTTACTGGTAATCTCCAGTACTCCTAGTCCTACTCTTCCTCATCCCAGTACTTACCTTTGCGTATTCCCCATGCTCACAGGAACTCTTTTTCAAGATGGCCTCCTCTGGCCCCTCCCCTGCTCTTCCAGGAGGTATAACTTCCCACTCACCCAACACACAGCAGTAAATCTAAAGCCAAGCCATGGGCAACTTCCACCCACGGGTAGGAGGGAAGGGTAGTCTGTACTGGGTCGAAGAAGAGTAGGACTGGCAGTAATGAAGTTTACCGGTAAGCAATCTGAGAATTACCTCCATACCCCTCTTCCTCATCCCAGTACTTACCTTTGAGTCGTACCAAAGTAGAGAGAGGAAGGGTGCCCATGCACACCACAAAAGACACAGAAACCAAGATCATTGCAAAACCAACCTAGCAACAATTTATTCAAGGAAAAGAAGAAAGGAAGCAGGAGGACCAAGACCCCTTCCACTACTTCAACCAGAAACAGAAACAGTCTCAAGAGCCCCCACACCAAAGGTAATTGGAACGTGGCCCCTTCATGGTGAGCTGGTAATGACGAATGGAGGTGTTAGGTGTAGCCCAGTGGCCATCCGTCAAATGTCCATCAAAGGCACCACCTGCAAGTCAGCCCAGGAAGCCACCAGCTTCTACGGGGTCGACCATGGACCCGCCCCACCGGCCAGAGACCAGCAGACTCATAGGCCTTGAGAATCAAGGACTTAATCCACCAGCTGATAGTAGGAGTGGAAGCCCTCCAGCCACAACCCCCACCCCAAAAGTGACCAAGAGATGGTCAGTGAGATGCAAGGACTCGTCCGGGAAAGATATTGCAAGACCACATGCTTGACATCCAAACAATGCCAAGCCACCTCCTCAGGAGAGGACGGATCTGTCAAGAAAGTAGGAAGGACCACCTCCTGAGATGGATGGAACAGCGAGGAGATCTTAGGCAAAAGTCAAGGGTTACACCACAGGACCAGAGCCTCCTCCTGGACCACCAGAAATAGAGACCAACACAGCACATCAGGGACCAGCTCATGATCCACTACAGCAACAAGAGAATACGGGAGGACCTGTGGCTAAAAGATGACCCATGTCTAGACAAAGTGATTGGAATAGCAAAAAGAATTGAACATTCTATGGCATGCATAGCTGACAAAAATAGATAATAAGGAAGTTACCCCAGAAGTGCTCAATATTTTGGCGCAGAGGACAAGGTGAAGGAGAAAGGCAAAAGGAATCAGGGACACAATAAAGGGACTAGTGATTTGAAAAGTCAGTGGTTTTGCTCAAGGGGTGGTAAGGTAGCAGAGCGACTGTGCTTTAGGTGTGCCAGCAAGAGTCATTTTTCAGATTCAACAGTGTGCCCAGGATAGAAGATCTGCTCCAAGTGCAAAAGCCTGGTCATTCTGCCAATTGTAAAACGTTCCAAGTTGGTTGCATCAAGAAAAAGGTGTTTTAAGCATATGGGGATGGATATGAATCATCTGATGGGAATGAGGAGGAAAATGTTGATATGATTACTGTTAATTTGCTAGATGAGGAAAGTGAGGACCAGTGTGAGAGTGCTGTGGCAGAAATGTGGGTGAATGGGAGACAAATAGAGATGATGGCAGGTTCAGGAGCCAAGATATCTCTAATGTTGAGGAGAGGGCTTGAAGAACAGTTACAGTGTTTGGTGGAGTCATTGATTCCAACGAACATCAGGCCTGGTGGACACAACAAGGACAGAATAGATATTTTGTGTCGTGAATGGAGTTTTAAGGAAGATGCACTGAAGGAAGAATACATTTTACAAACACAATGCAACGTTAGTGGGATGGAGAGAACAGAAACAAGTAAACATTTGTTTGGACGGAATTACATGTGAGCAGGTTTTGCAAGTGACTCAAGGGTATCGTGAATGTGATCTTCAGTGATACTGCATGATGTTTTAAAAAGGTGTGGGAAATATAAAATGAATGAATCATTAGCTAGTGCTCAAAGAGCGTAGAGTGCCGGTGGCTGCCAACTTCTGTCCAGATTCTTTGGTCCTTTGGGATGGGGTGATGAAAGAGAACTATAAACTGTGTGAGATGGGTATACTTTTTTTTACTTTCTTTTTGATTTTCTACCAATCAGTTAGCAAGTAACAACATATTTATTGTCCCCTTAAAATCCCCCACCCTTCCCCTCCTCCTTCTCACCACAATTCCAGGCTTGTTGTTACAATTGTTCGTGTTGTGCCCATTCTACTATGACTTGTGTTTTTAACATGTACTCAGTCCATTGTGACCCACCTTGGCGGTGGTCACTATCAGTACTTTCAGGGGGTTGTTTACCAACCATCTCAAAAGTCAGAATCTAGGTCCAGATGTGCCTTCCGCAGTCCACGCAGCTCCCCTACATCACACCTCGCCCGACTATCTTTGGCGGGGTGTGTCACAATTTTTTGAGTGTTGTTCCTTATCTGGTGGTTTCCGAGGAGTATGCCCTCCTGTGTAGCTCTGCATAGTATTGATGGAACGGGGGGCCAATAGTCCAGTGGACGGCAGCTTGTTGGGAGTGTGGAGGAATACCGGGTTCCCTCTTCTAGTACATGCTCATAGTTTCCACCACTTTACGAATGAGGGGGTGTCTGTTTCCCTCAGGACCTTGCCACCAGGTATCTAGCTATTGCCGTGGTCATACACAGAAGTTTCTTTTCAGTGTGGGACCCATCCGTGGTCAATGAGATGGGTATAGTTAAGAGAGCGAGCAGCAATGTATGGTTATCACCATTGGTAGTGGTAAAGAAGCAAAGTGGAAAGATGCACATTTGTGTTGATTTGAGGGAATTAAATAAGCGTGTTGTGGTAGGAAGGCACCCATTACCGAATATGGGTGAAATGCAGTCTTTGTTTGGGAAGGGAAGATCTTTACCAAACTTTGCTTAGCCTTTGCTTACCACCAGATAAAACTGAAACATGTGTCGAGAAAATCAACGGCTTTCGTGTTGCATGAAGATATTTTTCAATTTTGCAGGATGCCATTGGGGTAGCTTCTGCCTCGTCTGTGTTCTAGAAGGTGGCAAACACATTATTAAATGGAATGCAAGTGTTAATTGTTTCCAAGATGACATACTGACATGTTTATCTTAAGGACAGATCATAGGCTGTGAAGGCTATTTTTGAGTCGAAGGGTCTGGATAAAGTGTCCTGTTGTGTAGCGAGTTTGGTGCGAGAATGCAGAGCATTTGAGCTGGAAATCATTAAAGGAAGGAAGAACGAACGTTGAAGCTGATTATTTGTCCGGGATAGGTTTTCAAGAAGCAAGGGTGGGAACGAATGAAATGTATAAGATGGTTTACATGACACATGATGGAATCATAGGAAGGGCAGAATGGGAAATGGCGATGCAAGAGGATAATGACAAGGAATGTGTTGGACAATATGCAAGGTTGGAGTGGCCAGAAAAATGCAAACTGAAAGGTGAGGTTAGGGCGTATTGGGAGATGAGAGAGGAGTTGATTATAGAAGGAGACCTGATATACATGTGAGGGAGATTTGTGGTTCCCTTGATATTGAGGAAAAAACTAGTGGATATGGCCCATGCTGGGCACATTGGGGTGACAAGTACAAAGGCTGTGTTAAGAGAAGATTACTGGTGGCCAGGGTTTGGCTGTCAGATAGAGAGGAGACTAGAGAATTGTATTGAGTGTGAAAAGGTCTAATGGCATAACAGCTCAAGTACAACCACTGGTTAAGGTTGAGGTACCGAACAGTGTATGGGATGAGTTATCCATGGATGCGTTGGGACCAGTTGATCTTGGTGGGAACCATGACAGGTTTATTACAGTGGTCTAGGTGGGTGTAGTTCAAAGTGGTGAGGGCAGCAAATGCGGTGGGCACAGCATATGTTCGAGGCGATATTTGAAAGAGAAGGATATCCGGGAAATATTTTAACAGATAACGGGAACAAATTTGTGGGGAAGGTTCTTGGTGATTATTTATTTATTTTACATTTGTTAAGTGCACAAAACCCTAGGGCATCAAGGCGCTGTTACAACCAGGTACATGTAGCTTGAGGAAAGGGCAAAGGTGGAGCCAAGGTGGTAGCATACAATCTTCTGAGGGATCTAGGTAAATAAACATGTTTTCAGTGCCTCTCTGAAGGACCAGTAGGATTGTTCATCTTTTAGATCAGGGGGGAGCGCGTTCCATTGAGAGGCAGCCACTGAAGGGAAGCTTGCCCTCCACATTTTGCTCGCTTTGACTTGTGCACAATGAGTCTATTAGTGTACGCCCTCCTGAATGGCTTGTTGGATTGGGCTTAGACAAAAAGTGAGGCAGAGTTAGATAGGCATCGGTGCATGATTGATAGAGCTTTACAGAAGATTGTCTCCTTGACAGGAAACCAATGTGCATTTCTTCTTGCCTCCGAGATGTGCTCTCTGTTGGGAATGTTAAGAGCCACTCTGATGGCATTGGTTTGAATCACTTGTAGTTTATGAATGTTGCATGAATAAGTGCCCGCAAAGGGGGCATTGCAGTAGTCAGTCCTGGCTCTGATTGTGGCCCTAAAAATGATCAGGCAGTTAGCTGCTGCATGGAGGAGTTTTGTGGTGTAGGCACAGAGGTAGCAATGGCATTGACCTGGCATGTCAGGGAGAGCGAGGAGTCAAGATTTACTCCAAGGGTTTTCTCTGAGGATGAGACTGGTAGTGGGAGCCCATCTATGCTGAAATTTGCATATTGCGGGCTAAGGTTCTTGAGCATTGCGGGGGACCTGACCAGCAAGAGCTTGGTCTTCTCATCATTTAGGCAGAGTCCGTTGTCTGCCATCCATGCTTGAATTGCTAGGTAGACTGGGTTAAGGGCGAGAGAGTCTTCTGTGTGGTTGCCTTTGAGGAGTAGCAGGATGTGTGTGTCATCGGCATAGTTGGTTTAGGAGATGCCGATGGTGTCCAGGAGATCACAGAGGGGCTTAGTGAAGATGGTGTAGAGGGTTGGGAGACACAGGATGCCTTGGGACACTCCACATGTGATGGGGGAGCACAGGCATCCTCAGAGAATACTTTCATGGATCTGTCAGGTAGGAATAAGAAGACCCAGGCTGTGACTTCAGGGGAATAGTTTGCTGCAGAGGTGAGGTGGTTGCAGAGGATTTGGTGGTGGACCAGGTCGAAGGCAGCCAAGATGTCTAGAAGAGGGAGGTTTGCCTGCATCTCTGAATGAGTCCAGTTGGTTTTTGAGGTCCAACAAGGCTTATTCTCTTCTGTATCCTGGTTGGAATCCTGATTGGTGCAGAACAAGGATTTGGTTGGCTTCAAGATGGCATTGGATTTTTATGTATACGGCCCTATCTAGGATCTTTAGCAGAAAAGGGACTGTTGGTATGGGGCGGTAGTTGCTTGGGATGGCAGGGTCTAGTGTGGGTTTCTTTAAGAGAGGAAGGAACCAGACCTCCTTCAGAGATGTGGGGACTACTCTCGCTGATAATGAGTCATTATGAAGTTTGTTATGTATGGGATGAGGGCTGCAGCACAGTCTTCGATGATGGGAGCCAGGCAGGTGTCACCCGCACATCTGGGTGTCTTGATGTTTTTTAGAATGACTTTGACTTCATATTCTGAGATAGAACGGAAGTGGAAGGGGGCTGGTTTGAGGGGGCAGGCTGGGTCGAGATAGGAATGGGTGTGTTTAATAGCACTTGTTTAGAGATATTTTTTTTACTATTTTCAAGAGTAGGGCCTTCTGAATATTCGCATACCAGGATTTATCCTTAATGATGCCTGGAGAGGGTATGGTCGGAGCTTTTAGTTCCTTTGTATTGGAGTTCACGTTCGAGATTCTGTTGTTGTATGAGGCTGCTTTAGCCTTGATGATGGCTAATTTGAAGGATTTAGAAGCAGCCTTGAACAAGGTTTTCAGGGCATCTGTTTGCTGTTTTCTCCAGGCTTCTGTCTGGTGCTTTTTGGCTCTTAGATGTGTAAGATCCTGTGTGGAACCATTCATTGTCATGAGAGAGAGCTTTGACCTTGCAAGGGGCAGGGGGGGGGCATCTGTGTCCACAGCTGATGCCAGTGTCTTAAAGTATGTAGCTACCAGTGCCTCTGGGTTGTCAGAGGTGTGTGATAGGTGGGCAGGTTGGAGACCAGAGAAAAGAAGTCTGATACTGGCTTGTGTGATTTTGCTGGAGCTCCAAGCCCAGGAAGGTGGTGTGGGGGTTGACAAGTGGTGTGTTTTGCAGTTGTGGGATGGCGAAAGTTACTACAAAATGGTCTGACCAGGGGAATAGGGAGATTGCCTTTATGTCTACTTTACAGTTGAGGTCCTCAACCCAGTCAAGGGTGCAACCTTTGACGTGGGTATGGGAGTTGATGCAGTGGGTGAAGTCTAAGGCTTTTAGTGCATTAGCTAGTGATGTGACATTGCCATTTGTGGGGTTGTTTAGGCCCAGATTAAGATCCCCTAGGAGAATAATCTTGGACGTGGGTTTGACATTCGTGTTAAGGATGTGCAAGAGTTCATCCTCAAAATAGCCTAGTGGTCCGGGCGGCCTGGAGATTAGATTGAGGAGAATGGAGCCACTGTGGGAGGTGGTGAATTTTAGGGAGAGCAGATCGCAGTTTGCCACCATCTTGGTGGGGCATTGTCTGATTTTTAAGGTGAGTGTGTGAATCAGGGTAACCCTGCCTCCTTTGGCATCCTGACTGTCCACTCTTAATAAAGTGAATCCCGATGGGATGGCTAAGGAGGATGTATGTTAAAAGAACGTAGATGAAAATACATTAAGCCGAACACAGCGAGGCTGAAATGATCGCATTTTTCAAAACTGCTTTTTTCTTTTTTATATATGTCCCCCGCTTTTGATTTAATGTAAGCGGGAGACACCCCTGCAACCCCTGAAGCCAATAATCCCAAACTGGGTGCAGGGGACACCCCTGCAACCTCTGCTCCCCACGTTTGCCATTATTGGATTCAGCATTTTCTATATAGTGAATCCCGGCGGGATGGCTAAGGATGATGTATGTTAAAAGAACGTAGATGAAAATACATAAGCCGAATACAGCGAGGCTGAAATGCTTGCATTTTTCAAAACTGCTTTTTTCTTTTTTATATATGTCCCCCGATTTTGATTTAATGTAAGCGGGAGACACCCCTGCAACCCCAGAAGCGAATAATCCCAAACTGGGTGTGCAGTGGACACCCCTGCAACCTCTTCTCCCCATGTTTGCAATTATTGGATTCAGCATTTTCTACTACCACAAATGTGGCACAAACGGGCATGCATTTTTTTTCATTTCAACCGAAACAGGCTAAGGATAGGGCTGGGCCAGTGTCTGAGTGTAGCCATGATGTCTAGTTCAAGTGAGGTGATGAGCTTGTGGATATCCAGAGCATTGGCCAGGATAGAGCAGGCGTTGATCATAGCCCCTTTGATGATGGAAGGTGTGTGTGTGTTGGCAGGTGGATACTTGGTGGAGGGGCTGTTAGGTGCGTGCTGGTAGGTGGCTGTGGTTGGCGTGCATGGTGTCTGATGTGGGCACGGGGAGTAATGGGATGTTTTGGCAGTAGGGGCATCAGTGTGGGTGGCGAGCCTTGCGTTCTTGGTGCAAATAGGTTGTGTGAAGGTGGGGAAATAAGGATAGTTCCTTCTTGCATGGAGGTATTTGTTTCTGATGTTGGTGGAGGGGGCATTGAGAGGCCCAGGAGTCAGGGGTTGTGTACTGGGGTGGGTAATGCTGTTGAATGCTGTAGTTGGGCATGGGCAGGTGTACTTGGGCTTCGTTTGCGGCAATCCGGTTGCTGTGGGTGGGATGCACATTTGTGGTGTGCACAGTATGGAGAATCATGGTCAATGGGTTAGTTAGTGGCTGTGCATGCACACACTCCTTGGAGTGCACAATTATCATGGAGCTGGGGCATTCAGGTGTGGCGGGAGTCAGACTACAGTGCAGGTGTGACTGTGCGATTCAGTGCGTACCATGGTAGGGGCTCGATGGTTTTGAGGCATGACTTACGTAATGGTGAGGCATGGAGCATTAGCATAGTTGGGCGGGTAGCTATCGGCATTTACACATCAATTTAAGAACTTGTAGGTGAAAGTAGCGGCACATAGGTCGGGTCCATCTGCACCCTTACCTTATCCTTCTGGCTCGGCGAACCACTGGATGGAGCTCAGGATGGGGTGAATATTTTCTTTACGCTGCGTGCTGCGGAGAGCTTCAGAGAGGTGTACAGGCATTAGGAACCAGCCTTGGAAAACGGCCGACGTCACCATCTGGCTCAGTGAGGGCCTTCCTATTTGCCCAGCAGTGGCCCAATCATTTCTCTTATTTGTAGGCATGCCGAGGCTGCTATTTATGGCGGTCTCCGCAGAGGACATATTGGAGGATGCATGGCTTGTGTTCTCCATGTGGATGGAACCTTGGTGGGGGAAAGGGTGCCCATAGGGAGATGTGGCTCAAATGCAGTTGCAGAGAGGTGTGCAGGCCTTAGGAACCGGCCTTGGAAAACGTCTAGCTTCGCCATCCGGCTCAGTGAGGGCCTTCCTATTTGTCCAGCAGTGGCCTAATCATTTCCCTTCTTTGTAGGCATGTCCAAACTGCTATTTATGGCGGTCTTTGCGGCTGATATATTGGAGGATGCAGGTCTTGATGTGTTCTCCATGTGGGGAAATGTGGAATTGTGAACAACAGAACGGCTCTTAATCACCCGAAGTGTAATGGAGCAGTTGAGAGGGTGAACAGATCCATAAACAATGCAATATGGATGCCAGGTGTGTGAGGGGGAGACATGAAAATGGTGTTGAAAGAACGATTATATGCGTTCAGGATATGAGCTTTATGAGATGCAGGCTGTGGTCCGGCTTCTATGATATATCTTGTAAGCAAATAAAGTATATTCATCTTACTTGCGGCTACATAACCTTCTTCATTTCGGGGAGTGAGACAAACACTATCTGATGTTTCTGCTCATTCACTGTCTCACCTTAATATACATTTAAAATACATGGCACTATAATATATAAATGTTTCTGGCGAAATTAAATCTGCTCTAAATGCTTCTTGCTTTTAAGTATGGCACTTGATACATTCGGTATGGCGCTTGATGCGATGAATGTTCTTAATAAATGTCTAGAACACAATTAATGTATACTTTTATGATGTTTTCTCCTTTTATTTTCCATATTTTGGGATGGGCCTCATAAAGGTCTGAATGGACCTGCTTCCTGCCAATTGGTGGGTGCCAGGGGAGGGTGACTTGCGGATCTTCCCCACATCATCCCCGGGACGATCGTTCACCAGCTCGGGGAGAAATAGATCTGTGTGACTCATGCTCCTGGCCCAAGGACCAGGCATAGGGCATTGATACATTGCTCCCAGCAATCCCATCATTGGTAACTTACCATATAAACTAATATTAAGATTCAATGAAAAAACTTTGTTAAAGGGACATTATGGTTGAGTTGCACTAATCAAAATCTATGAAATTCAGTAAAAAAACGTTGTTAAAAGGACGTTATGGTTACAAGTAAAATCGAAAAACCCCTGAAATTCACCAGTTATGGTAAGCTAAGCAACCATAACTCATGCCGCCACAGTGCACTGCTAAGACTAACCCCCAGGACATCAAAGATGAAATCACAAATATCATTGATGACATCACTGATGACATCACATGTCTAGCCCCTTCTTTTTTGTTCACTGCCATATCTAGGCCAGGTGGTTTTATTTAATGACAGTTAGAAACTTAACTTTCAGAAGGTATTACACTTAGAGATATTGCTATTCTCACATGTTCTTACACTACTTTCCTTAGAATTTAATCGCATCTTATGATGTACATATATAGAGGAAGAAGCAGGCCTGAAACACAGCAATCATTTTTGTGAGTGAATACAATCATGTAGATTATACACAGTTGCTAATGATATTGCCTCTTGTTTGCTTACTTTACTCTCCATATATAAGCCCCATATGTGTATGCATTGTAGTCTATTTATGTTTTGTGTGCATTAGTAGAAATATGTAGTAAGTGATGCATTATTAGCTACTTAGTACATGTTTCACAGCACGGAAAAGTCTGATACAGAACATTCACCGTTTTATTATATAACTTTTGAAAATTACAAATATAGCACCTCTGTGTTGTATGCTGCAGCCAATACCTATATTTCTGTATGAGTAGGTTCCTGTACTAGAAAGAACACTGCAATGGAATGTTCTTTAGAACACTACATTGCGTAATGAAGTATGTAGTTTATTCCACATTTCCCGATAATCCCCAATAATTTTTGCCATCATTACATTCACAACCCCTTGTATGAAAAGTAAATGCATATGTGATGTCATCAATGATATTTGTGATGTCATCTTTGATGTCCTGGGTGTTAGTGTTAGCAGTGCACGGTGGTGGCATGAGTTATGGTTGCTTAGTTTACCATAACTGGCGAATTTCAGGGGGTTTTCGATTTTACTTGTAAACATAACGTCATTTTAACACATTATCTTTACTGAATTTCATAGGTTTTTATTAGTGCAACTTAACCATAACGTCCCTTTAACAGTTTTTTCATTGAATTTCATAGGTTTTTATTAGTCCAACTTAACCATAGCGTCCCTTTAACAAAGGCTTCAGTGAATTTCACAGGTTTTTATTTGTGCAATTTAACCATAACGTCCCCTTAAAAACGTTTTTTCATTGAATTTCATAGGTTTGTATTAGTGCAACTTAACCATAACGTCCCTTTAACAAAGTTTTTTCATTGAATTTCATAGGTTTTTATTAGTCCAATTTAACCATAATGACCCTTTAACAACGTTTTTTTTCAGTGAATTTCATGTGTTTTTACAAGAATATGCAATTTTCCTACAAATTACTAATATCATACTTACAAAATATAACGATATTTGTGTCCAATTTACAAAGTAGAGAAAGAGAAGATTCAAGCTTTTGAAACCACAGAGTTTTAAGGTGACACTTTGTAAATTGGAGTACCGAAATAGGTGCACACCTAATGTGTTAGACTTTAGAAGGTAATAAATGAAGTTCTCATTTAAGTTTTAAGGTGCGGGGGAGGAACTGAGATCCTGGCACAAGACCTCCACACATAACAAAATAGAGAAAGAGAAGATTCAAGCTTTTGAACCCTCCCGTCCCCTGCACACTTTTATGTGTTGGCTAAACCAACTACTATAACATTAAGGTAAAAATGTCCATGAAAAAATAATGAAATTCAAACAAAACCAATTTTGTAAAAACACATAAGTGTATATATTTAGTTTTGAATTAGATTGTGCATTGGATACAAAGACAAAAATAATCACAATGTTGTTACAGAGAAAGAAAATAAATTGAGGAAATGTTGCCAGTAGTCTGCTTTCAATTGGCGACGCGTTTCGAGGATGGACTCCTCTTCTTCTTAGGCCTAAACAGACTATAAACAAATATACATATTATCAAAAACAGAGTTAGACCAAAAGTATTATACAGTGATTGCTAAAAGGTTGAAGAGTGATTCCTAAAAGGTTGAAGAATCTCTAAATAACAAAAAAGTAACTGTTTCTAAGGTTACTATCAACACAATGTTAATATATTCACATCCACATACATTTGTGTTTCATAAAGTTTATAAGGACCATAATGATTCAAAAAGACCAGTCAAATCAATAGTTCCCAAATGAGCGGCACTAGAGAGGAGCATGCGGCTTAAGTGGCGAGATATGGGTCCCCGTACGCCTTCCCCAATATCCACAGTGGAGAAAAATCGAAATAGTAAGTCAGAATTACCTGATGAAGTAGAATGTAGTGAACACAATTTCTAATGCCCCAAAGAAAACAAGGAGTAGTGCATATCTTGAGTGCAGAAGGCTGCTCCAAAGAATGAATGATGGTGACTAATCGATCAGTATTTAATGTAGATAGCTCAATCGGGAAAGGAATATTTGAAATGGATATTGAATTAGGGAGAAATAAGAGAGAACCACTACAGGAAGGAAAATCCTTTTCGAAGATAGCCAACATGGAAAGAGAAGGCGGGGCTCCGTACACAGCCCCTCTTCCCTTGCCATGGCAGTTTGCAAAACCCTATGAACATATTACCACAAGCACTTTTTTTCCCTTTCAAACCTATCCTACCTTCGAATAATTTTACCACATAGCCGGTCCCAGGTAGACATAGCCACTTTAACAGCATTTGTCGTGCCTAGCGGTCATGGCCAGTAGCCAGTTTGTCCGCATCATGACCTTATGGCATGACCCAGAGAATCTGGCTACTGCCCACGGCCACAGGCTATACCTCAGTCACCAAAGGTATATGACAATTTTTTGTACCTACATTATTACACTTGTAAAATATAAAACAAGTGCACATTTGCAAAACCATGCTTTAATGTCCTTGCCAATGCTCCTCAAGAGTTTGCTCGAAATCCGCCTATGTTTTATTTTTTAAAAAGTGTCAAAATATATGTACATACAATAGTCATATAACTTAGCCCCCACTTCACAAAATCCATTCAGTCTTTACACAAATATTGAAGGTTGGGTCTATAATCTTTCTCAAAACGTTTGTCCACATTCGTCAAATAGCAAAAAAGTTATAAGCCATCTAAAAATGTTAAGACCCCCCTCCAATTTCGCCCCCTCTTGAGAAAATCCTACCAAACTTTAGAAAACCATTTATATCTAGATCCAAAATCGTTTTGCCAAATGTTGTGCAGATTCGTCAAATGACACCACATTTTTATTCCTTTACAATATTTTGAGACCCCCCCTCTAATTTTGCTCCCTCTTGACAAAATCCCACAAATATTTGCAAAACCATTCAGGGTTAGTTCTAGAATTGAATTGCAAAATTACATGCAGTTTCATTGGATGGTGTAAATGTTATAAGCCATCCAAAAACTGCTTTCCCCCAACTCTGTAATGCAGAAATAGGTACAGATGTCCTAGGACATCTGAAGTGTCTGCGAACACCATAGCACTGTCCCAGGACATCTGGAGTGTTCACAGAATTTTGGGGGTGAGGGTGAAACAACCTGTTTGTTGGCTTCTTATGGCCATATCCAATCCAATTCTCATCCCCTCCACATCCCCAGAGATTGTTTGTTGAGTTTGACAAGTGAAATGCTGCTTTTTAAAAAAAAGATTTGCTGTGCTGTCCGCGGACCCCAAAAAAGTCAGCAAATTCAAGATGGCGGGCACTTCAGGGAAACCGATGCATTTCACGTTTTCTCACCAGCCAATCGGCGGCCACGTCCCGATGTCCGCAGGCCATGCAAAAGTCTTCACATTTTCTGGACAATCGGAGGCCAGTCTGCGGACCGAACAGGGAAGTGAGACCTCGGAGCGGACATAGATATAACTAATTTCTTTGCCCCACGTTTTGGTCATTTAAACAAAAAAAAAACGACTGGATGGATTTACAGCAAATTAACGAATGCAAATTAACGATTTGTGAAAATCCGTCCAAAGGTTTGGGCTGTGGGCGTGAGCAAAGTTTTTTCCAATTATGTCTATGGGAAAAAAAACCTTTTTGGGACCCCCCTATAACTTTGCCCCCCCTGGACCAAATCTCACCAAACTTCAGAGTGGGCCATATACTTTTTTTGCAAAGTTTGGTGTGGATTCGTGCTGGGAGAGCGAAGTTATAAGCCGCCCAAAAAGTGCTCTTCCCATGAGATGAGCAACTTAACCATAACTACATGGCCGCTACTGCAGGCCATGTAAATAGATAGAGCCAAATACAATAAAAACTGTGTTGAGTGGGCACCACTCCTAATTCGAAATTATGTCAATTGTATATCTTAATTGGTATTTGGTGTATACAAAACGCCCAAATTGCACTTCTTTAGGAATCAAATACATACAAAACCTGATGGAACCACAGTAGTATTAGTGACTCCTGAGTAGTATTCACGACCTCAATTTCAATACAATAATAAACAGATGAATCCTGATAAAAGATAACAACATAAGAAAAAATCTGTACTTTGCAACAGTGTAAATAGCCATTTAAATTAACCTAAAGAGTATAATGCATGCCTGTCAGTAGCAGATTAAACAGCACTGGTGAACATACCTGGAAACGTAAAGTGATATATGAAAGTGTACACAGAAGACTGTGTCAGGGCACATTCTCTTTTAGAAGACCACCTGGCTACTTATTGTTCTAGTCTGGCTAGGTATTGTTCTAGTGAAAAAGTGTAGATCAGTATTTTCTAAACGTTAGAACAGAAGTTACACACTTCCATGTACATCTAGGTATATCGTGGAGATACTGTAGCACAATAAATACCTACCTGCCACTTGAGTTTAAAGCGTTACTTGCGATTTTTACAATAGCGCACATAAATAACGCTTTAAACACAAGTGGCAGGCATTTCTTCTGCTAGTGTCTCCAAGAAATACATAAATGTACATGACAGTGGGTAAGTTCCAGTTTAACATTTAGAAAGGGACTTGTCCAGACTTTTTCACTACAACAGTAAGTAACCAGATGCTCTTCTAAAAGATATGTTGTTCTTATAGAACCTTCTGTGTACAACTACTGATAGGCACTGAGATACCCAAGCAGTAAGGTACTCGTTCATATTTTGGCTTGGGAACCTGGATGTTTCCCAATTAACACAAAAGGATCAATATGTTTTTATAAATACATGTGTTTCATGTTATGTTTTAAAAGGCGTGTTCACCAGTGCTTTTTAATCCACTACTGACTGGTATGCATTATACTCGTTAGGTTCATTTGAATTGCAATTTACACTGTTATAAAGTACAGATAGTTCAGATTTCCTTTTTCTATTGATTGTAGAATCAGCCTGTATGATGGACCCAGAGTCCGAAATGCATTGGCTAGTGATTCTGCACTCTAGCAATGGTGAAAGGACAACACCAATAAAGACACTATTTAAGAAAATGGAACATTCAGGACTCGTATGTTTTTTTTAATGTATTGAAATTGCAGTAGTGAATTCTACTGAGGTGTCACCAATACTTGAGGGGTTCTATCAGTATTTGTGTGCACTTGATTCGTGAAGCAGGGCAGTTTGGGTTTTTGGGTAAACCAAATACCAATTCTGATATACACTTGACCTAGTTTGGAATTAAGAGCGGTGCCCACTCAGCACGGTTGTTATTATAATTCTCTTTGCATTAACTAGAGCGGAGGCCTATTAGACATGTCTTATGATGACATTTCGAATATTACTAGCTAAAAACCTGAGGCTTCGCTACTCAGGAGGCAGGGGCCATATTGAATTTGATTCAAGCGACAGGATACAGCAGTAAATGTGGTTATCCATCCTAAAAGTTCAAACCTTTAGAGTGCTTGATTTGAAAATAAATCAATAGAAAGCTCCACACCTCAACCCTGAAAAAATACAAAAGGGTACAAAGGACTCCAAGAGGACTACGTGTACAAACTTCATCCCACTCTTTGTAAATATTAAAAGGAATTTGTAAGAAAGTGGTAATTGGTTCTTAATAAATGCTCCTTGGATATAATATTACTCACCATAGAGAAACGGTCATGTCAACTTAACCGTATTTATAAAGAAATAGAAGACATAAAAGCAGAACTTACAGCCACATTAGGACAGGACAATTTCGGTATTATCTTTATAAATATACTCATTAAAGACAAGTGCCAAAGTTCAATTTTAAGGTTTCACCATTTAATTTTCAGTATATGTGCCCTCTGATTACATGTGCTTAGGTTAAGTGCCTTTTTCAAATCTGGGCATAATTGGTTCTCTTCATTAGTGTGAAAGTAATCATCGATAAATATACAGTTGTGACAGAAATATTGGGTTGGGAAAGGGCAGGAAGTTGAGGGTTTAAAAGCAAAGAAAAGAAGTACAAAAGTGCTGGTAAATACAATGCAAAAAGGTTTTGATAAAGTTAAATCAATCCATGTTTGTTAGCCAATGAGGCAGAGTGACCTTATTCCAAACCCTTTAGTTTTACAGTATAGTACAGCTCGGTTTACGCTAGGCAGGGAAGACAGTGTAAACAAATCCCCCTCAGTATCTCATTTCAAACACATTAAAAACATTCATTATTCAAAAATATCACAGAATGGTGACTTACCATCAATCCTGTGTCCTGATGTGCGGTCTGCCGTGCATTAGTGGGATAAATCCCTCTGTAACAGAACATACCAACATCTCATTAATTGTTCCCTTTGTTTTGGTCATGATATTTTTTACATTCGTCTGATATTGCTTCTATGACTATGGTCTATGTGTCCTTTTTGTTACCCATTGTATTAGGGCCAACACCTATAGCTGGGACCTTTTTGCCTGTTGTATTTAAAATATAATATACTCCATCCTGTCACTTAAGCAATTGCTTGTTAGAGTTCCCTCCTATTTTCGCTGTGTTATCTCCCAATAGCATATCTCACACCATTCATCTCTGTTGTGTCCTGGCGTTAATAAATATCGAGTTAAATTCAAGTTTGCTAAGTAACATCTCATATTCCCTTAGTCATGACTTTATTGCATTCCATAAAACATCTCTGTGTACGCACATTGTCTCTTTGTCAGAGCTTGCAGTGTAAAACTATGCTCGCATTCACCCCTCGCATCAGCATTATGTAGATTGCTTGCTTACACCATCTGCTCACTCATCATACCTGTGCATCACCCGAGCATCCAACCCCATCTCTGTAATATTAGGAAGTGTTTCCATGGAATCCTGTGTCATCTTCTCTTTCTATTAACTCAGCGTTCGCCATACCTTGGGATCCTGCTTACGAATTTCTGCAATAGTACGCAACATATAGCCAACTTCCTCTAATACTTCGGTATTCAAAACAAACACATCCCTCATGTATTTTGCTAACTATCGAATGTTTTATCCATAATAAGCTGGGATTAATGCATTTAGTACATTTCATTCATGTATTTTTGTACGATTTCAAATTACTTGCTCTTAGACGTAGGATATTATCTACGTATTCCGATATTCTTTCCGTAGCTCACCCTATTCCACTTAGGATGGGACGTGCTTCAGGAATTCTTTCGAACTGTTTAAGAGGGATAGGTTGGGCTACGGAAAGAATATTGGAATACTTAGATAATACCCCACGTCCAAGAGCAAGTAATTTGAAATCATAATTAAAGGACAATACTAATGTGATCAGGAACTTACAGACAATTGAATGGAAGAATGTTTATCTTATGGCCACCTTGGATGTCAAAGACCTATACACGTCAATCAATGACTTAGCAATAAAAACCACAAACTACATGTTTAAAGATGAGTCAGCATCCTATTATCAACAAGTGGAAATGATCAAAGAAATGCTACAAGTAACACCAGACTATAACATATTTATTTTCAGGAACACATTTTTTCAGCAGACAAAGGAGGTAGTGATGGGTACAAAGTATGCACCTGCCTTAGCCAATTTATTTATGGCCTTTTTCGAAGATGTAGTGGTATACAAGGATGAGGCATTCTCTGAGAAAGTGGAACTATGGACACACTATATAGATGATGTTTTCCTCATATGGAAAGGAATAGCACAGCAATTTGATGATTTCACACAGAGGATCAACATGAATGACTTTGGAGTACAATTTACAGGAACCAGCAGTGGGAGCAATGTCAACCTTTTGGATCTGACAATACATGCAGTTGGCAATCATCTAGAAACCTATACATATAGGAAGGAAACAGAAGTCAACTCCACGCTTTATGCGACAAACTGCAATTTCGAACGTGCAATACGAAATATCTCAACCAGGGAATTTATAAGGGACCTGGCAACTGTCAGGACCACCGGGTTTTTGAGAACAAATGCAAATTATTGATTGAACGCTTTCAACAAAGAGGGTACACAGACAAAAACATTGATAAAGCATATGAGAAGGCATGTGAACTATCACTGGATCAAACGCTGACTCAGAAAGGCAAACATCAAACGAACAAATATGACAAGGTTGGATTTGTAACCAAGTACTGTAGCAACTACTAAGTGATAAATAGAAAATTGAAAAAGCATTGGTACCTACTCAGATTGGAGCAACACGTACATGAAAATGTGGAGGAGAAACCCCAAATCATTTATAAAAGAGTGAGAACCTTGAAGAATAGACTAAGCTCATCATTACTACCCGGGGAAGCAGAAATACTGTCTGGAACATGGCTGCGCACCGGCCCTTGCTGATTTTTGTTACCACTCCTTTGCCTCAAGATCTTTCCCCTTCCCTCTGAAGCACTCCCTTGTGCATCCTCTTCTCAAGAAACCCACAGCTGATCCTTCCTGTCCGGCTAACTATTGCCCAATTTACTATTACTCCCTTTCTGGGCAAACTCCTGGAAAAGCTGGCCATCTCTCAGCTTAACCTTCATTCCGATTCTGTTGGCTGTCTCCATGACCACCAGTCTGGCATTAGAGCGACCAAAAGCACGGAAACTGCTCTCCTAAACATCCGCGAAAATCTGCTCTCCAACCTTGACTCTAACATTCTCTGTGACATCATCCTACTCGATCTCTCTTCGGCCTTCGACACGGTCATCCATACTATCCTGCTCAACCGTCTCTGTGATAACCTGGGTATCACTGTTCAGGCTCTGGCCTGGCTGACCTCTTTCCTCTCTAATTGACCCTCCCAGGTCCAACTTGGGTCCTTCCTATCATCTATCTTCCTCTCTACCTGTGGTGTTCCCCAGGGGTCTAACCTCTCACCCTGGCTTTTCAACCAATACCTGGCTACTCTCGCCCACTGCATTGCCAACTTCTGAGCAAATTTTCAGTACTACGCTGATGACACTCAACTCATTTTCAGGTTGCCCTCTGCCACCTCCTCTCCCTCTCTCATTTCTGATTGCCTAACTGCCATACAAGATTGGTGTGCCGCCAATGATCTTTGTCTGAATGCCAGCAAGACGGAGATCGTCCTCATCGGCACACCTTCACCATCCTTTCCCCACACTCTCTGGCCGGCCTCCCTTGGCCCTCCTCCTACCCCCACCTACGAGGCTAAGAACCTCTGGGTCATCTTTGACTCCACCCTTTCCTTCTCCGCCCACATCTCTGAGGTCTCTAAAAAGTCAAATTTCTGACTGCACCTCCTCAGAGGTACTCTGCCTTTCCTCTCCTTCCACCAGAAGCTCATGGTATCTCAAGGTCTGGTTCTCTCTAGGTTGGACTATTGTAACAGCCTCTTTCTAATCTACCTGCCGCTACTCTCCGCCCTCTGCAACTAATCCAGAACAGGACTGCAAGACTTGTCCTTGGCCTCAAGCCCTGGGATCGTATCTCTCTAGCTCTGAAATCCCTCCACTGGCTCCCAGTGGATGCAAGGATTAAATTCAAAACCCTCTGCATTGTCCACAAGGCTTTGCTGGAATATCTCAACACATTTGAAAAAAATATGATGTTTCCATATGAGATAGGGAGCCCAGGCATACACGTTTTAGATGTACCTAATGAACCCAATACACCAACCTCTATTACCAGTATCTACCACAAACCAACTGATCATAATAATTTACTGCGTCGACTATGTTTTCATCCCCCGACAACTCTCAGAAGTCTCCCTTATAGTCAGCTACTATGAGTGAAAATAATAGTAAGCAAGGAGGGACAATGTCAGAAAGAATTAGAAAAAATGACAAAACATTTTTTAGAAAGAGGATATCGGACTGAAGCACTCAATCAACAAAGACCATGTTGAGCTTAAGACTAGTGATTCTTTACTTGATAACAAGAAGAGGTTTAAACAATCTCCATTGCTAGTCTTTGTCACGAAATACTGCACACAAACATCAAAAATCAAGATGAGCTTACTGTGATGAATCCGATGAGGTCATCACTGTATTCCCAGTGGTGACATCCTCCCATGTGGCCAGGGGACTGCAGCTGCTACTTGATCCAGACCCTGAAGGCGGCTCTATGAGAGAGGATCACATGGGGGGAGATAACCCCGGGGAGATATCCTGACTTCATCAAATGAGAAGCAGTATGCCCTTTTCCCCTTTCAGGATAAATCCCCCATTTGTAACAATCTAATGCCCCATTGGGGTGTCTTCCCTTTTCCACCCACAGAGATTAGTGGAAAGCTTTGGTCACATCCCAAAGGTCAACTCTCATCTAACCGACCTTGTAAAATTATGAAAGCAACTTTGCCCAGTTCCACATACTCTTCTTCCAAATCTAGTTTGCCTTTAAAATCTAACGCAAACAAGTATATAGTATTCTCAAAAAGGGACTGCTATTCCCACAATCCCCACAAAACTGGCATGAGGAAGAGATGAGGAGTAATGATGATCACTTCCCACTGTCAGCAGTCTAGTCCTTCCGTAAATCCTATTGGCCAGAGCCAATATAAAAAGGAGGAAAGACTCAGGAAGTGTGGACCTGGCTGCAGGAATCCTGTGCTGGAGAAGGAAGAGCTGTATACAGCTGTGCCAAAAGAAACTCCCAACTACCTGTGGGGAGCTGAAAAACACTGGAAATGGCAAGGAGGCCAGCCTACCCCCTCCAAGAAGAAGGGGAACCCCTGGACATCAGCAGAGTGCCACAACCCAGAAGCATCTGCAGTCTCCCTCACTAAGGGGTAAACTAGACAAATACTGTTTCTCTGCCCACCTGGGGTGAATCCCCTTGGCGTTTATGGGAAAATGTCTGAAGGACTTTGCTGGCATGAGAGGATTGCTCCTCTCAGGGGCTTCTGTTGTTTGGAAGAAGTCTTACCTCTCTGCGAGGCGTGTGGTCCCTGGGAACACTGACCATTGTGGCGGAGCAAAGGGGCCCTCCAGCAAGGAGGCAGAGAAATGTTGCGCAAGCATGACATGGCGCAGACACACCAGGTACGGAGGAATGATTCTTGGGCAATCCTTATCCGGAGCAAGCAATCCATCACGTACCAGAACCTGATGGAGCGCAGGCGTGCTGACGGCAGGCCATGAGAGGAACTGGAATGATGTGGAAGCAGTCCATAGTGGAAAGCGGGATGTGAATACAGCACCGTTGAGTCAATCAAAGCAAAGTGGGGACCCCGGGGCATATAAGTGACCGCGCCAAACACAATTTGTAAATTTTAGAGCCACAGAAACAGAGATATTAAAACCATTGTTTGCAAACCCATCAGCGATATTGCAAATACAAGCCACAGCCATATATGAGAGTATGGAATGCAGATTTGGGGGAAACCAAGAGCAAATGTTGAAAAGGTAAATATATGCAATTGTGAAATTAAAAGAGGAACTGTTTAACTGTGAATTTGAGATGACTTGGCAGGCGTGTTAAACAGGCAGCTACAACTACATAAGAAGTCCTGGCAGGGGAGTAAACCAGGCCTGTTGGAAATCTACAGGAAGTCACAAGAAAGGAATATGTTTGTTGAACCAAAGGAGGCACTTTTGAAGGAAGGAACGTTTGAAAGAAGGAACTACAAGTCTAGGGAGCTTTGTAACAAAAAGGACTGTTGTGCGCCAAGAAAGACACAAGTGGTTTCATAACGAGTTGGGTGGTATTCCAGCAGTAAATCCACCGGAATACCGCCCAATGGAATTACTGTTACTGCCACTTGGTCCAGCAGATATACAGCTAGATTACAAGTGGTGGTGGCTGTGTTAGTTCCCCTAATTTGGAGTCCATGGGATTCCATTGGAGATTACCACCAGCGTAATTATCGCCATGGTAATGTTAAATGGTAATTATATAGTGTCTCCTTAGTATTTATATTGGCCTAAGCCTATTCTCGCTACACGGAAAACTGCGTTGCAAAGTTCTGATTTTTGGGTTAACTTTGTCGCCATTTTAAGATTCATCTGCCATTTTGATTTCCACTCGTGTGTTCTACGTTCTAAAATGGTGGACTATGTTTTCGACTTGCAGCCAAGCTTTCCGACCTTTGAGTTCTGTTAATGTTTAGGTTGTCCGAGACTGTTTAAACTGAGCAAAGAGACCTTGTGCTTCTGTCACGACCCTCACCCAAAACCCCCTCTGGCAAACCCATTGGCCAGGTGGAGTCAGGACTCGGGCCTCTAGAGCCTGGCATCCTCTTCCAAAACCCTCTTTGGGCCAGTCCTGGGGCCTATGGCAACAGGCTCATACATCATGAAAAACAATGTGCTTGGGAACTACTTTATTGTGTTGTCAGCCAACATGGAGGCATCCACATAGCTTGGTTCCTTGGAACCAAGATATGCGGTTTAGTGTTTTGGGTGTGGTAGCCTAGGGACTGCTTTACCTGGACTATTTTGTTGGGGCTATTTAAACCACACCTGAGCAAGACAACACGCTTCGTGTTACTTTGCAGCTTGCAACGTGACACTCACAGTGTTCAGCTATATTCCCGAACTTCGGAGAAGCAGAACCTGCATGGAGACAAAAGGAACATCATTAGCAGCAGCATCATACCTGTAGTCTTCATCTTTAGTTAGTCGCAGCACCTGAGAACAGCTTTCCTTGGATCTGCACGCCTCCCGGACTGCACGACCTGAAAGAGGAAGATAGAGGCAACATTAAGAAAGCAGAAGAGACATTGCAAATTACGAACTGCTAAAAAGGCTTACCTGACTGGTCGCCTCTCGGCTGGCACCATTGGGGAAAATTCAACATGCGCTGAAGAACACAGGGACCTGCAGGGAAAGAAGACAAAACAGCTTAGCAAAGGCAAGCCATCACGGCGCTGCGCATAGCGCTTACTTACCGCATCATAGTGCGTTTAAAGCGCCATCATTTATCAGCGGGGCTCAACCAAGCCAGTTCGCCATGCTGAAGTTCTGCATACCTAAGGAAGAAAAAGAGACATTATTAAACAAGTGAGGCATGCAGGATAGCAACAATACTAAAGAACAGCAATAAGACCTACCTGAACGATATCAAACAGGCCGGTGTCAGTGAAGTAACTGGACCGCACACGCCCACAAAAGGCAACGCGCCCCTGCAAAGAAGGCAGGACGGAGAGCACGCCTAACTCTACCACACGGTGAGGAGAGGGCCCCTGAGCGGCTGAACTCATACGTGGATGGTGGGAGGATACTTACCCCGGTCGGCCAGCCTTGAACACAGTCCTCCTGTATTTTCAGGCAGAACCTTCCCCGCAGACCACATCTTGGCAAACCTGAGAAGCATACCAGCGAGTAACCCGGCTGGGTGGCCTCCCTGTGGATACCAGGTGAGCGTAACAGCTTCATATGAACTGTCATTTAAGTGTTGTCTGAGTTCACAAGCCTCATCCTTGTATAAACATTGGGACAATGAAGAACAAACCTCGAGCGTATGCTTTAGCTGAACTACATTGTGAAGATACTTGAAACAAGGCTTACCGCGGGATCCGAGAACATACATTAATATTGTGTCTTCATGGAAATACAAAACGTATGTAATCCTTCGCATGATATTGTGAAATCGGTATGTGAACTAGGCACGAACTCTAGACCACGAATTATTAATATGAAGAGAAGCTGGACAATATTGTAGAAAATGTATAAATACGCTAGTGTTTAGATGTTCAACACTCTCTCACCTCTCTTTTTTGGCTGGTACACACTGCAAGGTGTTGGGAGCCAGATAGCTATCTGTTTTGCTTTGTAAACTGTACAGTAATATAATATCTGTGAATCTTTTCAGCCTGTGATTGGTGCATTTCATTTGTGGTACTCAGCCCCGATATTTCTTGGTTCTTTCAGATGGCGCCCGAATAGGGACCCTCAAGATTGATGCCACCTCGTAGATGCGGCTATCGGACCAGGATCGGACGGTGAGAAAAGGGGGCCCCTTTTGGATGAGACGTGATACCTCAACAGTACTGAACGATCCGATCCTGGGATGGTAAGCACACGCTCCGAGATGGCATCTTGACAAGGGTCCATATATAAGGCAGGCAGTTTTGCCGAAATCAACAACCATGAGGGTCATTTGTCCTTTGTAATCTGATCGGACCTCCCTTTGTCCTTTGAAACAGGTGAGTCGTGCCCCGATTCCTAAGTATCCTGATATTTGGTTGTAGATTTGTACTCATGAGCACAAACAATGCCAGGTAACACCAGTAATCTGACATGCCTGGGAAATTGTCTGTCTGTTTCAGGGGATTTTTCCACAGAGACAGACAATTTTTGGAATTTGGCCGACCGACACCACAGGAGGGGTCGTAGGCATGTACTATATTCTGTAAGTATGGCATTGGTAGTATAGTATTCAACGATATTTGGCACAGACAAACTAGACATGCGTCCGAACTTCAGTGGCCAGTCAATGGTAGTTTTGAGATTGCCAGAATAGAGTATTTAGAATCCATATTATTAAAGAAAAAAGCTAGACCTGCAGCATTTGATTTATTACAAAATTGGAAAAAAGAGGCTATGCAGCAAGTTAAGAGTAAAGAGAAGCATGCACGCCATCATATGTCAAATTCATAAAAGGCATTATTTTATGATCAACAAAAACAGTCAGAGGACCTCATTACACGGAACGCGGTAGGGGGTTACTGGCACCGGAAAGGGCACCGGTGCCGGTCATCCCCTACCGCCTTACTATGAGGTCCCTTTGCGGGACCCGACCTCAACGGCTGGTTTTACCAGCCGTTAAGGAACGGGCCCGCAAAGGGACCTTGGAGGCAATTACGGTACCGCAATTTGCAGTATCGTAATTGCTGCCTTCCCCATTCCCATTGAGCCATATAGGGGCTCAAATGGGAATGGGGAAGTGCCATGGTGAATGGGGAATTACCGCCCCCACTCACCTTGGAATGTGGCAGTAATTCCGCCATTCACCATGGCGGACTCGGTACGGTACCGGAGGCAACCATGGCGCTAATAGCACCATGGTTACCGCCTACCTTGTCATGAGGCCCAGAGTCTGTTAGAAACATGGATAGGGCTTTTCAACTTGGTATACAGAAAATATATCCGTCCAAAGATTTTCATGTCTCAGATGAGCTAATTGATAAACTTTTAAATGAACATAGGTCTGGTGCCACTGCACCACCTCCTTATGTACCTATTCCTGTTGTCTTAACTCTTCCCTCTGTCGCTCCTCCTCCTGTAGCAATTCCTGTTCTTCTTGTTGCTCCTCCACCACCAGTTATTGCTCCTCTTCCTGTTGTTGTTCCTCCGCCTGTACCTTCACCTTTATCGACTATTACTGTTCCAGTAAATCCATCTGTGTTACCAGCAGTAGTGTCTCCACTACCTGTTGTACAGTATTTGTCTACTCTCTCTTTTCCAAACGGTTCTGCTCTGCTTGTAGCTGATGAAGGATTGAGTGCTGAATCAAAAATTGTGACTCGGAACACAGTTTCCAAAGAGAAGAGGAGAGATTTGAATGCATGGGCTAAGCAATGTATAGAGAAAGGTGAACAATCTACTGTCTTAGCTACACTCCTTAATCTAGATAGTATTCCCAATCAGAATATCTTTATTGAGGGGATGGGGATACACTTGGCTGTACTGTGGAATAGATTGACGGACACAGATGTCCCACAAGGGTTGAGGGATTTGAATGTTTTAGCCTATTCAAGGGATACTGCGGAAAAAGTACATGAGCATGTCGAGAGGGTTTTTGAGTTTAGAAGGGAGTTAGAACGGTTACAGAATGATGAAATAGATGGTGATAGTTTGGACGCTTTTTACGTGCAGAAACAGTTCCTTCCTCCTTTTAAGTCAACGAGTGAAGAAATGTGAATTTGCACGAGGGATGCGCTTAGATGGATTTCAGATATGTCGATATCTACCATAGAAGTATATGATACGTCAAGTCAGTATACTCCAGAAATGCAGAGGAAAGTGTTGCAGGTAATTGTAGAATACCTACAGGATGAGTGCATAAAGAAAAAGATGTGTTGTCCCACAGGACAATTGAATATTTATAAGCGAGCTTTTGCACTTGATACTGCTTCCACCACCTTAGCTCTCGATTTGGCACTGTTGCTTAGTAAACGTTCAGAGTTGCCTACTTCTCAGTTGCCTATGAGAGAGGTTCCTCCGACATTGGTTCCTAAAGTTGAGATTCCAGCTAATGTTGCAACAGGTACAGCAGCCGTCGATATTGAAGCTCACTATGTATCGCAATTTGTTCACGTCCCGTTCTCTAGACAGGAAGTGAATACTATTAGACAGTTGATTCCAGACATTAGGAAAAATCCAACAGGGTTGTACAAAGAAATAGAATCTGTCCTGCATTCATCAGTTTTCACTTTGGGTGATATAGATTTGTTGTTTCCCGTGATCCTACCTGCTGATTTATGGAAACAGATTAGGACTGTAGATGATCCAGCAGGGTTAGGTGACATGTGGGTTAATTTGGTTAGGTTAGATGGAGAAAGGAAAGCTGGTGAAAGGCCACCGCAAGTGATACTGACTTTCCAGACAGAGTAGTAACAAAATTAAAAACAACTTTGATTCCCGAAAGAAGGATTGTTTGGGACAAACTCACTGCATCTACCGAAGGAAAATCTGAAGGTGCTACCAAATTCTTTAATCGGTTCAAACAAGTATTCTCAGATTTTAGCGGACAGGATTTAAGCACCAATCAGGGAAAAGATTTTTTGTGGACAGGTTTGTGTGTGGATTGTTGCCTGATATCCAGTCACAAGTGATGACTTCCGATCACAGTCCGAAGTATTGCATATGGCTCAGTATTAGGAGAATAGAGTCAATAATGAAAAAGAAAGGTTTGAAAAGAAAAGGGGAGATCTAAAAACCAAAGTATTGTTGCAACAGATGGTCAGAGGGCCTAGAGGTGGGAGTACACAGTTTTGAGGTCGATTCGTTCCACAAAGTAATGCGCTGTTGGGTCCTGTACACGTGAAACAATGTGCTTATTGCAGACAAGAGGGTCAGACAAGAGGGTCATTGGCGAGCACAATGCCTGATCCTTCAGCAAAGGTCGAATAACACATATGGTGTCATGGGTAGACGATCGAGAGGCCGCCGTGGGGTAAGGGGTCCTGGTAGAAGCCAGTTCGCTCAAAATTGTCAGTCATTTTCGCAAGACAATCAGCAACCTAGTGTAGATAGCAGACATATTTTTGATAATCCTTCAACTGCCTATCTTTCTGAAGATCTTGTCTTTGACGATATATTGTTTCGTTAAGACAGCCCAAAGCAGGGTCTGGAACCGATGCCTATTCCCGTAAATCAGAAAGGTCCCTACGTTGAGATGATGGTGGGGAATAGGAAGCTACTTTTTTTGATAGACACTGGAGCACAGAAGTGTTCCATTGATCATTTGCGGGTTCCAGACATTCCACTGTCAGGGCAGAATAACGTTTATGTAGGGTTTTCCGGCACGCCAGTGGTTAGTCCGGTTTCTCTACCGGTGCTGATTTCATGGGGCCATTTACGGATCACTGTGCATTTCTTCTGACAAGGAACTGTGGAGAGAATGTGTTGGGGTTCAATCTGTTGAAGGAATTAAATGCGGTAATTCATTGTCTTCGGATGGAGTGTGTTTGACGATTTCACCCCACCAATCTTCTGCCTCACAATTTTTGACTAGACCTTTGCTGCCAGAATTTAGTGCAGTTCTGGTGTGTTTATGGGCGGTTGACGACAATGATGTTGGTATTTTGCAAATTGAGCCTGTTAAATTTGTTTGGAAACCAGGAGTTAAGTTGCCACGAATTCCACAATGTAAAATTTCAGTTGATGGGGAGCAAGCTTTGAAGCGTATAGTTTCCGACTTTGTACATTGTGGAGTAATCGAAGAAATTGCAGGAAGTTTGTGCAATAGCCCGATTTTACCAGTGTATAAGAAAGGGAATAATGCGATTCCTTTCCATTTCATTATCGATTTGCACGCTATCAATAAGATTGTTGCTCCTCAATTTCCAATTGTGCCTGATGTAACGACGATACTAACAATGATTCCAGCTTCTGCTACTCATTTCAGTGTGGTGGATCTTAAGAATGCCTTCTTTAGCATTCCCATACACGTGGATAGTAGATATTTGTTCGCGTTCACCCTTGGGGGATGCACGTTTACATTCACCCGTGCACCACAAGGGTACACAGAGAGTCTGAGCATTTATAGTAGGGCTTTGAAAGAGTAGCTCGATACACTTGAGTTGCCTTCTACTTGTACATTGCTGCAATACGTCAATGACCTTCTCTTAGCTGCAGACTCAGAAAGTGCTTGCAAGGAAGGCACTGTGTTATGGCTTATTCATCTAGCAAGGCATGGTTCATTGAAAAAGTTTCAGTATTGTCGACAGGAGGTCGCCTATTTAAGCTATCTCCTGTCAAAGAAGATTGACGCCTGAACAGAGAAAAGCATTTCTAGCATGTCTGTCCCAAATACACAGAAGGAAGTCAGAGCCTTGATAGGAATGGCTTCTTACTGTAGACAGTGGATCCCAAACTTTTCACTAGTGATAAAACCAATGTTGGCATTGACAGAGAAGGTCATTTCTTTGCCACAAACGTGGAACTTGGAACACCAGAAAGCTTTTGATCTGCTCAAGACTGTACTCTGTTCAGCACCGGTTTTGGGCACACCAAATTATGATAAGGCCTTTGAGTTGTATGTGCAAGAACATGATGGATGTGCTTTGGCTGTGTTAACGCAGGAACATGGGGGAAGAATAGACTGTGCAGATATTTTTCCTCCACACTTGATCCTGTTGCATGCGCTTTGCCGCAATGTTTGAGAGATGTCACTGCTGCAGCTGCATCTATAAAGCAAAGTGATGGTATGGTTTTAGGTCTGGTACCTCACTCCGTAGACTTTTTATTAAGCAGAACACAAATGCAACACCTTATTTCTGCACGATTAACAACATGTGAACGTATCCTATTTGCACCGCATATCCAAATTAAGAGGTGCAGTGTATTGAATCCAGCTGCATTGTTACCTCTTCCGCAAGATATTGCTTGCAGTGACGAAATGTCACATGACTGCCTCTATGCCACAGAGCAAGAAATTAAAGGCAGGATTGATTTCAATGATACACCTCTGAATGATCCACAAGGGAAGCTGGTTTGTGATGGCTCCGGCTTTAAACTTCCGGATTGGTACATCCACTGCTGCTTATGCCATCACTACACTAAGAACGATCGTGCAAACCGAGAGAATTTCGCATAACTCTGCGCAGGCCACAGAGATTATCGCAGTGACTCAAGCTTGTGAACTTTCCGAAGGGCTTAGAGTGAATATATTTACTGACAGCCAGTATGCCTTTGGGGTGGTTAACAACTTCGGTAGTCTATGGGCAGAACAAGGTTTCTTGACCTCACACGGAACAAAAATCCAACATGGCACCTTGATAGTTCAGCTACTCTCAGCACTTGCGCTTCCTACTCAACTAGCAATCATTAAGTGCGCCGCATATCAGAAGGTAGTAGATGATGTAGGGAGAGGAAACGCTTTTGCTGATAGGATAGATAAACAGACCGTTACTGATTTATATTCAGAAATGTATGTTATGAAGGAAACCACAAATACTTGTACAGTAGATGAAGGGATTGACTCGATAAAGAATATTCAAGCTGATGCCACACCAGAAGAACTTAAACACTGAGCTGAGGGTTTAGCAAGTTTGGATGCGGAAGGGTGTTGGGTAGACATTTCAAAAGGAAGATGGATGCTACCCGATGCATATGTCATCCCCATTGTTACAATGGCTCATGGTCCCGCTCACATATGTGCTAGGAAAATCTGTAAATTACTAGGATATGTCTGGGTAAATGTCAACATCTCAAAAACTGCTGAGCGTTTTTTCCAGAATTGTATGGTTTGCTTACAACATAATGCGGGGAAGGGTACAACGACATTGAGGGGTATTTTTGGTCCCCCTCTGTGCCTTTTGAAGTGATTCATTTCGACTTCATCGAGATGTAGCGGTGGTATAGCTACAAATGTCTTGGTCGTCATTTGTGCCTTTAGCAAGTGGGTTGAACCCTTCCCTGTGAAAGATGCTACAGCCATGACAACGGCGACAAACATGCTTAAGGAATATTTTCCTAGGTTTGGTTTTCCGAGGGTCATCTGGTTGGATAATGGTCCACATTTTATTGCTGCTGTCATCCTGCAAGTATGCGCGGGATTAAAGATCGATAAATGGGTGGCCACCAGGGGGCGCGCAGATGAGGTCAGACTCCGTGTGAGCTCCGTGACTTTGGTTCCCTGAGATGGATTGAGCCCCCATCCTTACGACCCCCCGTGATCCAAAATCGATGTGCTGCTGGCCAAGGACCCCCCCAAGCTGACGGAAAACCCGAAGGAAAACGGCCCCTCCCAGCCCGAGAAACTTGTTTCTGAAAGAGCCTCCATGGGCTCCAGCTCCGCAACCCTTCTCTGGAGGCCTGCGCAGCAGCTACAGGCGGATCCCTGAGCCCGCGGAGCGAGTGATGCCCGGGCACTCTCTACTTCCTGGTCCAGCATTTCTACTCCCCCGGACACTCTCCCCCTCGGGGAGGACACAGTGATCTGTGTCCCAACGGCGGTGCTTGGAGGGAGAGGCACTGGCCTGGAGCCTGAACGGTATCCACCACTCGGATAAGGTAGGCGGCCGCCCTCCCCCTCCCATCCGGAGACCATTGCGTAATACGTGAACACACCGCACACCCTTGGAGCTTCCAGCGCCTCCTTCCGTGGAAGACGCGGCAGCCCTGCAGAGCTCCTGCCCCCCTCCCTTGCCGACAAAAGGCCGCGCACGGCGAGTATCCATCCTCCATCCCCCCGACTGAACTCTAGATTTCTGTTCCGCGGACTACTCGGCCGCGAGTCTGGGACTCCCTCTCCCCCTCCCCCCGCTGAGACCCTCTGCCCCTGGATCGGAGGCGGGCCCTGGAGTAGGTAGAGAAACACATTAAAGATCACGCTTGATCAATCCCCAACCCCGGAAGTCACCCATTCCACATGAAACGCCCAAGCCATCCACAAGGGGCATATTAGCTGCTGCCCGAAACGTCCCCAGCAGCATCCCTTCAAGACTCACACATCCGAACAGAGGAAGAAGTTAAAGATTCACAACACTGGGCAAGAGGTGTGTAGCCTCACTACTTCAATTTTCAATTTGCAAGGGTCACGGACCCACATACAAAAGTCCATCCGGTGAAGATCAAGCAGTCACTGACTGCACACTTTGACTCCCAAACTTTTCAAATAGGGCAGAGACCTTGAAGGTGACTGTGGGCCTGACACCTGATTAAAAGAACCCCGAGTGATCCGCCTGTGACCGCTTACCACCCACGCCCTGCCTACGCACCTGGAATTCCTACGCTAACGATCAGTAAGAGAACCACGACCGTTGTAGGAGCAGGGTGGAGGGTTGAGCCCCTGAATCAGGGGCGTGTGCCTCCTCTACCCTGGACTACGTCCCCTTGTTGGACGCCACCAGTGACACCACCGAAACCTCGTGGAGCCCATGAACATAAGAGAGAAACCTGCCCCATTCTCCTACGTCTCGACTTCAGCTGAGAAGCGGGATTATAATATGGCGAATAAAGACACCCCGGGGAGCGAATCAGCAGCTACCAAAGGGGACATTGCTGCCTTACTGGGTGAAATAAAAAACATGGATGCCAGCATTAGCTCCAAAATAGACAAGATCGCACAACGCCTAGATACCATGGAGGAAAGGCCCAAAGGGGTCGAAAACAACCAAGCGTCCATAGACACCCTAGAAACACAGCTGGATCAACGGATGACGCAATTGGAACAACGTGAAGATGACTTTAAACTCAAACTTGATGTCTTGGAAAATCGGGAAAGACGGAACAACCTGAGAATTTTCGGCATCCCGGAACGAGAGGGGGAGACGGAGCACGATCTGAGGAATACCCTACAAGATATCATTAAACTCCTAGTCACAGATGACGCGATTGACGAACCCAAGACGGAGAGGATACATAGAGCTGGAGGCCCCCCAGGTGGACCAAGATCTGTTCTTGCCCGATTCCACCGCTTCCAGGACAAAACTAGGATCCTTGAGAAAGCAAGGGCCAGCGACTCAATCACTCTAGGAGGAGCCCAGATCTCGATATACCAAGACCTATTGTCTCTAACTTTAGCACTCCGACGGATGTGCGGACGCCTCACCAAACACCTGAAGGAAAAGAATATGAGATATAGATGGGGATACCCCTTCTCCCTATCCTTCGAATACAACGGTGACAAAATCAAACTTAGCTCCGAAAGAGAAATCAAGGCTTGTATCTCGGACCTCCTCGGATCCCTCACAGAAGAACAAGACCGGGAAGATTCACAACGAGAAGATAGAAGATGGCGCATACAGGGTCCCAGAAGGAAACGAGTTAAGGGCTCACGGAAATTCCAGAGAGGTAACACCCCCCCGGGGGGAGAGGACTCCTGATCCGAACTGGTGGTAAGGTGACATTTATTCCAGCACACATGTTAATGTTTCGAATGAAGAAAGTAAGCACTGGGTTAAAAGAGTTTCGGTGTACATACACGAAAGGGGGGGTCGAAATGGGGCTCAATGAAGACTAAGATGTTATAGTAAGCAAAGGGACGTGAAGTAACGGTCCCCAACGGTGGTTCGATGCAGGGCCTGTATTCTAACCTGGGTTCGATCGACGCCACCAATTTGAGTGGGGCGGGGGTGGGGGGGATGGGCAGACATGAAGTGGGCAAAAGTTGTAGCAACATTGGCGACATATCACAACATTCAAGACAAAGTGGGTTCTCATGTACATTTTGCTAGTTTGATGTGGGTCACATACTTGCAACTAATGAGCCCTAACAATGGCACCTATTGAAGAGCAGAAGGGCAAGGAGTCCCTCAGGATAGGAACACTTAACGTAAAGGGACTAAACTCACCAACCAAGAGATCACTAGTGGCTAGAGAGTTTCGTAGATCTAAAGTTGACATTCTTCTTCTACAAGAGACAAAGTTTGCCAAGGGTGAGGAACGATGCATAATTGGGAAGCAAGGTGGAATGGAATTCTGGGGCTCCGGGCCACTGAGGAAAGGAGGGTGTTGGCATTCTGATCAGGAAGGGGATCGATTTAGAGGTAGACAAGACTTGGTCCGATGTAAGCAGACGTACCCTCCTGATAGCTGGAAACATCGCAAAGGTAAAAATAACGATTGCAGTAATATACTCCCCTAACATAGGACAGGTCAAGTTTTTAGAGAAGACAATACCCAAAATAATGATGGAAGCCTCTGGCCATATTGTTCTGAGAGGGGACTTTAACCAATGGGCAGACCCGACCAAAGACTGGGAACCTGGGAACCCCGAAACGAAAAGCCAAGCAAGAGGAGATCGCACTGAGTTTTCTGACATAATGGAGATGTACAACTTAAAAGATGTGTGGAGGATCAAACACCCAAATGAAAGGGGCTACACATTCTATTCCAGTCCCCACAAAACATTTACCCGAATCGACTACTTGTACCTTACCAAAGACCTCCTCGACACCGCAACACAATCAGAAATAGTTCCGATAACATGGTCAGACCATGACATGGTCCTGGTAGACATAGAATGGGTAAATTTACCTGTCCAGGGAGGGAAGTGGCGGTGTAACGAGACCCTATGGAAAGATGCAGTCTTTAAATCTGAAATGGAAACTGAAATTAATGAATACTTCAAATTGAATGATAGAGGTGAGGTTTCCAAGCAAACAATATGGGAAGCGCGTAAAGCTACCTGGAGAGGCATCCTGATACGTGAGGGATCCACCAAGAAGAGAGAGCGAAAGATTATAAAACACAGACTTAGATCGGAAATTCGACAATTGGAAAGCGATATAAGGGAAAACCCAGATCAAGCCCAAGACAACATAAACACAGCACAGAGCAAAATAGAGGAACTAAGACTATTGGAGCATGAGCAAATTGTGCGTAATCTCCGATTCCTCAAACAGAAATTCTACGAAAAGGGGGACAAAGCAGATGCACTTTTAGCAGCCAGACTTAGAGAGCAAAGAGCAGAGCGGAAAGTGAAAGAGATTATTGCCGAAAACCCCTCAACAACTCATACCACCCACACTGTCCCAGAGAGTTTTGCTAACTTCTTCGAAACATTATACACCTCGGAAGTGAGTCCTGGGCTGCCAAACACAGACCACTATTTGTCCTCAATAGATATGCCCAAAATATTGTATACTGAATCTGAACTTCTAGAATCCCCAATATCTGAATCTGAGGTCCGAGATGCAATTAAAAGACTAACTATGGGTAAATCTCCCGGGGAAGATGGTTATACCGCTGGGTTTTACAAAACCTTCAGTGCACAGCTAATACCATTCCTGACGGAACTCTTCAATGACATAATAGAAACAGGAGAAGCCCCCGACTCCTTCACGAAGGCTCTAATTACAGTAATTCCTAAAGAAGAGAGAAACCCCAAATATTGCGGATCATACCGCTCCATCTCCCTACTCAACCTCGATGCCAAAATGTATACCAGAGTGCTAGCCGTCCGACTGGAAGTGCTGATGCCCCACCTCATACACAACAATCAAGTCGGATTTATACTAGGTAGGCAAGGGGCGGACACCATGCGCAAAACACTCCATCTTATCCACGCATCAAAAACACTACCGGATGACCCCGCCCTTTTCTCGATAGACACAGAAAAGGCTTTCGATAGAGTAGAGTGGGAATTCCTGAAGGCGGTCCTGTGCAAGGTGGGAATAGGGCCGAGATTCAGAAAGGGAATACAGACGGTATACACATCCCCGAAAGCATCAGTGTTCGTCAATTGAGAATACTCCTGATGGTTCGAAATGGGACGCGGAACTAGACAGGGATGTCCCCTCTCTGCAATTCTCTTCGCACTCTCCCTAGAACCCCTATCCCAAAACATCCAAACTGACCGTAGGATAGAATGGATGCGACTGAGAATGACAGAATACAAGATCGTGCTCTACACGGATGATATACTCTTACACATTACCAACCCCACGATATCAGTCCCCCATGCTCACCACTTACTAGAAGAATATGGCCAACTCTCTGGGTTTAAAGTGAACAAGGCCAAATCGACATTTTTTCTTCTACAAGGAACGAAAGGAGAAAATGAAACTAAATTTCTACCACTAGGTCTTAAACTAGAGCACTCCGCACTAAGGTACTTGGGCATACAGATCACCAAACCTATAATAGAGCTATATGAGGCTAACTTCCCTCCCCTCCTCCAGAGCTTCGCAGCGGACCTCAAAAGATGGAATCAGCTCACGATCTCATGGTTGGGACGGGTTAATGCCATTAAAATGGTGTGCCTCTCCCGATTCCTGTACCCCTTCCAGATATTACCTGTAGAAATTCCAATTGGGTTCTTCCAGAATGCTAAAAAACTTATGATCAGGTTTCTCTGGCCGGGGAAGAGGGCGAGGATCGCGTACAACACTGTAACACTCCCAAAAGATGAAGGATGAGTGGGTCTTCCCAACCTACAAGCATATTATAAAGCCTCCCAATTGCGCATTCTCATCCCACACTTGTGCGACCACAAGCACCTCCAATGGATTCACATGGACAACCACTATTTCTCACGGGCCACTGTGTCGGAATGGCTATGGACCCCTCATAAAAGAGTTCTACGTAAAATCAGAGGCCACCCGATATTGAGCACCATCTGGAATATATAGCGCCCAGGCAAAGAGATGCGCAGGATCACCACCTGGCCATCCCCACTTAGCCACCTATGGTCCCCCTGCATAAACGATCACATACCCAACGTAGGAAGATTCCAATCATGGTATGAGGCAGGCCTTGAAAGGGTAGGGCAGCTGCAGAAAAAAGACACTTTCATCCCACTACCGGAACTAACCAAAGCTCCAGGAATAGGCACATTATCTACCTTTCAATACATCCAGATAAAAAGAGTCCTAACAAAATCCGAATGGACTGCCAAGTTGAAAAGAGACCTCACCCTGTTTGAAAAACTCCTAGACACTAAAAGTGAAATGAAGGGACTAATATCCGTAATGTACAAAGGACTCATTGAAGCAGGGGACGGGTCTACAGAACAGCTCAGAACCAGATAGGAGCGAGATATAGGAGAAGAGATAAGCCCCGATCAGTGGGACACAATGTGCAAAGCTGCTTCTAAGACATCCATATCCAGTCAATATAAATTACACGCCATCAAACTTCTTGACACGTGGCAATATGATCCACTCAAGCTCTCCAGAATATTCCAAACAATAAGCCCAAGATGCTGGAGGGATTGTGGTGAGATAGCTGACTATTGGCATATGTGGTGGAGCTGCCCATGCATAGAAATATACTGGGAGGAGGTCCTGGGGTGGATTAAGGAAATAGACGGCATACAAAGAGACACTGATCTTTTTATGATTCTGTTTGGCCTGGAAAAGGATGAGGATGACTGGACTAAATTGAAAGGTCTGGCACCACAGCTACTACTAGCAGCCCGTGCGCTGCTAGTGACGAAATGGAAATCCAAGGTAGTCCCAAGCAAAAAGGAATGGATCAACCTGACAACCAACATTTTTACAATGGAAATGATCACAGCCTCCTTTCATAATAAAGCATCGCAATGTGAGATCCTATAGTCAGATTTTCAGAACAAACACCTCGTAGTGACTACGGACTACCAGCCCGAACAAACTCCACGGTCATAATGCAAGCCAAAAAACCCTATAACTTACTCTAAGAAACAAGTCTGACCCAGCAGGTCCTGTTAGCCACACAGACTGCTATACGAGTAGCTGGCCGACGACACTGGATACATGCCACACACATGAAGAGGATACCTTTTCCTTTGCCACACGACAGAGAAGGAAAGAAGGAAACTGTTTTTTCTGTTTCTTGTGATCAATCTGTCTTGAAAAACATCAGGGGTATTTTGGAGAATCTTCCTGAGCCTGTGGGGCCTGGGGAGACTGCTGCTTTGTCTCTGAATTCTTCTTCAGATCTTTCTGCACCCTTGAGCAACGTTGCCTCTGTTTCACCACTTCCATCAGGATGCAACGACACATTGTTCGCAGATCACGCAGTGCCTGGAGTCTTAAGGTACGATCTGCATCCACGGCACTAGACTTACAGCATAGCACGGCTGTGCCTACAGGAAATGATTGTAGAGCTTGTCCTTTGCCACTCCTTCGCTGAAACATAAGAAAGTGGCTGGGACTGGCAAAAGTTATCTTCAATCAAGATAAATCACGTGGTCAGGAGATCACCACAAACAAACTTAAGGAGCCTATCAAAGAAACTTTCCGGAAAGAACTTTGGAGAACAATGCCTGTCGCTATCTCTACTCGTAAAGAGAAACTGATCGATTGTGTGGCTAACAAAACATTAACTCATGGTCCGTGAGACGTACTGTGTTCTTGTAATTATGTTAACTGGTCTGACAGTAGTAATTGCTCTTGGGTTTTGGTAATCATGAATAGGACTCATGCGATTTTGAACAGAACTAATTGTTGGATCTGTTCACATCTGCCACAACATGGGGAAAAGGGGTTGGGCTGGTATATTCATCCTTTGCCTCTAACTCATTGGAATGACAGCATTTAATTTGAATGAGTTTGAAAGGCGAGTCCTGATGCCCCTGGGATGTTCCCTTTTCGCAGATAGGAGCAAGCTTAATGTTGCTTCTATTAAGCCTTCTGATAGACTTTCTAGACCTTTCCAATCGTTAATTTCTTTCAAGATGGCTCCCATAGGCAACTGGGATGTCACGCCTCCTTCCTATACTATCAATCACAGCCCAAACTCTGTTTCCTTCTGCATACAAAGGAATGGTTCTCAGTCAATGGGTACTTTTGAGGGTTGTACCAATATTGCGAATTTGACTGGTGAGGACAGACCCTTGTATGTAGGTGATCCTGTTTGTTTTGTTTGTGGCAATGAAGCTTATCCTGGGCTACCTAGGGATTGGCAGAGTACTTGTTATTCGGGTATCTTGCTACCAGGGGTATTTGTAGCTAGCACTTCTGAGCTCTCTAGGGCTTGTCCAAGGCGGGACGAGAACGATAATACTCCTTCACAAGTCATGGGTGATGTAGCGAAATCCTTTGTGCCATTTTAGGGACAGATCATGAATTCCGAGGATATTAGGAGACTGGCAAGAGCATTGGAGAGAACCATCAACCGGACCACCGATATACTCTACAATATGACGTTAGAACAGAAAGCAATTAGATTAGTGGCTCTACAGAACCGGATGGTGTTAGACGTCATCCTGGCTGAGCGTGGTGGAGTATGTAAATTGGTGGGATCTGCTTGTTGCATTTTTGTATCTGACTCCTCCCCTACCATATTCAAGGCAATACAAAAGTGTTTAGATGTTCAGCACTCTCTCACCTTTCTTTGTCTGCTGGTACACACTGCAAGGTGTTGGGAGCCAGATAGCTATCTGTTTTGCTTTGTAAACTGTACAGTAATAAACGATCTGTGAATCTTTTCAGCCCATGATTTGTGTATTTCATTTGTGGTACTCAGCCTCAATATTTCTTTGTTCTTTCAGTAATTCGGCTGATTTGGCAATTTTTTCTGTGGAAAGTGGGAGGATTTACCTCCAACATTATGCTGGAGGTAAATCCCACATTCCAGGGCCAAACTCGTAGTATGGTGGAGCGGGAAAAGTGGTGTTAATTCTATTAACGTCACTACTTTTCTGCACTGCCATACTCTTAATGAGGCCCAAAGAACTGTTAGACCAAGAATCATTGGCATAATGTTGAAGAATACAGGGGAATGGGAATCCCCCTCTTGAACAAAGGTTTGTTTACATTGGAGAACTTTTATGTTGGAGCTGTTCTATTTTTCATTTATGAACTATTTTTCAATCACCAGGTAAAAGACATTTCCCTTTTTCACCTTATGATTTGGTTTGTAGTATGAGGGTCAGGATAGAATGCTTGGACACAAGGACAGTTTTGATTTTGACATGCTGACATGGACAGATCCTTCGTTTGTGGTTTTAGGTAGGGAAATGTATTTTAGAGCTGGGTATGATAGGCATTTTTCTAACCCATTTTTGTTTAAAAAGTCTTTAACCAAAAACATGGCCCTTTGTGTTTGACTTTACTTTCTGACTCCGGACAGTATGCAAACATTGAAAAATATTTGCTTTCGATGACAAAATGTGCAATCTATTCAGAGAGGCGTGCACATTTGCACATGACATGACCAGCAATATGAAGTATTTATTGGTACGCACCCGCACAAACCAGAGATCCAGTACAAATACTTACAAGTAAGGTACTTATACCAGTCTCAGCTGCTGCAATTGCAACAATATCATTACAGGTAGCACAGTACTTCACCCTAGAACTGGAGAAAAGATTGAATTTAAATATTTTGCCAGCTGTGATACCAAAATTGTTGTATATGCTATTAAGTCACCGTGTGAACTTTACTACGTTGGGCAGACATTCCGCAAGGCCAAAAAAGGTGGAATGAACATCAATCCAACATCAGTCTCAACAATCCTAATTCAGGAATAACCAACCTTTTTTTGACAACATACACCACATTGCTCAGATTAGATTTCAGATATTAGAGGTAATAGACACAGAACAGCTCTTAATAAATCAATAAATACAAATAAATACAAATAAATACAAACCTAACTATGACCATAAGTAAAATATTAGAACACAAAGACACATACTCGATAGATAGATTTATTTCAGTGTCACCAAACAGTAGGAATGAAGAATTAAGTTTTATACTGTTTTCTGTGCCTTCCTAAACGTATTATGAAGTCTGTTTGACTAGGACAGGCAGGACACAACCACAGACATTTTATTACAAGAGTTCAGATACATCAGGATGGTACATCTGAATATCTCATTGATATACAATCCTTACTCTGTTCTAAAAGAATCTGTAGGCGCAGCTGAACACAATAAGCATGTCCAGTAATTGAGGCTGTAGTATGATAACAATGTTGGTTCTGACATACCTTGCCATTGAGTCTTTCGGTATTCTCAAAACTGCTATTCATTATTGTGTTCTACAATGTTTACAAACCTTAGTATCGTTGTAAAAATATGTTATACATAACGTGATTATTGGCCTATAAATGGAGATACACCATTGTTAAACACAGCTAATCTGAGGTATATTAGCAACCTCTCTGTTGTAATCTATTACCCACGATGTTTTGTTCACTATATTCATGGGTGCTGTTGGACAGAGATGGACTATGATATAGATACACTTAATATGATGAATGATGACAAGATTACAGCCCAACCAGACTGAGCCACGTTCATCTGATATAAATCTGATCACTCGATGTCCAATATATTGCAAATAATGTTTCTCAATCATGCCATGTCTTACTGTTGAACCCTTTAGTTTTAGACTGTACAGCATGTAACTATGATTTCTGAAGGCACAGCATGTGGATCTTAATGCCCAAGTTACACTGTCAAAAATTGTTATTTACTCTATTACTTTCTTTATGTTTACCTTGACAACTTAATACAACATCATCAATGCCCGCACAGCTGTATAAGTTCCAAGCACTAATGAAATCACAGGTTCGCGGATTACCACGATGTTCACAATACTACACATAAATAGCACATTTAAATATAAATGGCAGGTTATTTTTCTGCTAGTGTTTCCAAGAAATGCCTAGATGTACATGAAAGAGTGTAAGTTCGATATTAACATTTAGAAGATACTTGTCCACACTTTTATACTAGAACAATAATTAACCAGATGCTCTTCCATAAGAGAATTTGTTCTGACAGAGTCTTCTGTGTACAACTACTGATAGACAATGAGATACCCAAGAAGTAAGGTACTCTTTCATTTTTTGGCTTGGTAACCTTGATGTTTTCCAAATGAACATACAAGGATCAACATGTTTTATACATAAATGTGTTTCACTGTTATGTTTTACCAGGTGTGTTCACCAGTGCTTTCTAATCCGTTACTGACAGGTATGTTGGTGCCTAGAAACACTTGTGTATAGGCGCGTTGTAAATGCCATATCATATGTATTATACTATTTAGGTTCATTTGAATTATGATTTATACTGCTACAAAATACTGATTATTTAGACTTTGTATCTGTATTGATTGTTGAATCAGACCTGATGATGGTCCCAGAGTACGAAATGCATTGGTTAGTGGTTCTGCTAGTCGCGCAGTGGCGAAAGGACAACACCATCAAATACACTACTTAAGAAAATTGAACATTCAGGACTCATCAGTTTATTAACATATTGAAATTGCAGTAGTGAATACTACAATGGGGGAGGAGTTGTCATCATTTTTAAAAACAAAACACTTATGTTTAACTGAACCACAGTTTCATTCGGATGTCTAAATTGGGAAAATAGGCTATTCTCTCTTTGCCACCTTTACTACATCCAACGCATATTAGCTCCTCTGCTACAACAGGCAGGCCTTAATCCCTCTCATCTCAGGCCTTTCCTTCTCTCTATTGATCCTTAAACTCTTTACTCTGTTCACCCTCCAAGTTATTTTCCAGCTATAGATTGATTTGCACACAGGCCCAATGAGTATATCACTGCTTTCAAATGTCTATGAGATTGAAACAAAGGTTACAGGGCATCAGACACTCAAAATGGCACTTGCTAGATGTTGTCTCCAATACCACCACTGCAATAAACAAGCATTGGCAATGGCAACAGTTTTGGCTTTTGTGTCGGCATTGGTAAAGACACTTTCCAGGCACTGTGGTAACTGGCCATTGATGGTAGCAGCTGCACAATGGTGCAAGGGCCTGGGGATGCAATAGTAATGCCTTGCAAATGCCTATTACTTATATGCAAGCCAAAAATGCTGGCTTTGCCATTGCTTGTTTTGAACAGGAGTCTGTGAAGGATACACATAGTGCTTATAAATCAAGTGCCTTAAGGAAGACCAAGTTTTGACTTTTTCTTTTACACCAGTAGTGTGCTTACAGCTCCAATTAAGTTACTAACTCTGAGAAGACTGCTCAGAAAAAACACTGGCATGAACTTGAGATCAAAGATTGATGGCAAGGCTTGATTAAAGTGCGCTCAACGAGATCCCAGGAGGAGGTGTTTTGGGTGGGGAAGGGCAGGAACTGGGTGGAAATGGCTTTAGATTTAGGATTTGGATTAGCATGGCCGTGGGCAATCATTGGGTGGGCAAATAACCAAACACTTTCAAACTTAATGCCCCTAATCATATGCCATTTCTCCTTATCTGTACTCTGGTGCAATAGTTTCTGCTTATAGGTGGCAATGCCACCTAACAGGCCAAACTAAAAAGGAAGACAAGAGGCAAGCCATGAAACAAAAACATACATTGGAAAAGAAAAAGCCAGCTGAGCTAAATAATAAATGTCTGCAAAGTATGATGAGAATTAGAGGGCAATTAATGTCCTTTACCAAATAATTCTTGGCATACTCAACCATTTCCCTCTCAGACAGAAGCATAAGGTCCTGGATCCAGAATTCAAAGGAGGGTATTTCAAAATATCAAGATGTCCTTCTTTGCCATAGTGAGGATACTTAACAGTTTGCTCCCAAATGAAAACTGCAGTTTCTGCAGCAGGACTCCAATAGTTATCAAAACTAAAAAAACACAATTATGAGTCAAGTGGTTTTGCAGTTAGTCACCAGAATTATATGCACTGCGACCTCAGACCATTGGCACCATCAAAACAGGTGCACTGAAGTGGCCTTGTCATTTCTGCAGCACCAGCATTTGCACAGCTGTAAATGATCAGACTGACATTTGTTTGTGTAACGGTTAATTGAGAAGCCACCCTCAACACAGGGAGTTCCTTCCCTCCTCAAGTGATTATGCAACAAACTGTTTAACATATTCTTTTTAACCCTATCTCAGACACATATCATGCCCCTAGGATCCCTCTTCCCTGAGCTAACAATGACCCAAGAACCAGGCCAGTGTACAGGAAATATATTAGTCTTTATTTAAAGAAAAGTAATAGTCCTTTTAAATTAATTGTGAATCTTCATGTGGGACAAATGGCCCTCCTCCAGCCTTCCGGCCATTTGTTTTCACTTGGAAAGTCTGTGCCCAGAGGTTTTTTTCATCTGTCTCCTTTGTGTTGGAAGCTTGCTCTTAGAAGTGGGTGCCCTCATTTTCACACATATTAGTCATGCTCCAGCCAAGAGTAACTTTTCTTGTAGTCAATGCTTTCAGAGCCAGAAGGTCTGGAGAACAGAGAATTTTGACACATGTAGCAGGACACTTTATTGCCGTCGGTCATTAGATGGGAGATGTGACATTGATGCTGGAGGTGGGAGGTTTCCTTGTGAAGTTTTACCCACAGCCAGCAAAAGGGTTTGCTAGGGCTGAAGTTTTTCTATGAAGTGACTTTTCAAAATGTCACTGGAGTTTTGTAGCTGAAAAATAACATTAAATTGCTTTTTGTCAAACCGCACATCATGTTTTGTTTTCCTGACATTTTCCTGTGAGCAGTGATACATTTTCACTTTTAGAACTGCTTTTATTTGCACACACCTGTGCAGGCCATTTTTGTTTTCAATGTTTAAATTCCTGTTTTCCATGTGACAGGGATCTTTGATTCCTCCTTCTTTAGTAAATTAAAATGCTGCTTATCCATTGGTAATGACAGGTAGGCCCCTTTCCACATGTCTCTTTAATTTTACTTGAAAAACAATAAAGGCCAGGTGATTTTTGTTTCAGTGTTTAAAATCCTGCCATTCATGTGAAAGGGACTTCTGTTTGGGGCCTTTAAATGTACCTCACATGCCCCCCCGTTGTTCTTACATGACTCTTTGTTGGGGAAGAACAGGGCAAAGTTGGGTTTCATTAGGCGTAATTTCCTTAATCAGGGAGTGGGCACTCCTGTCTCCCCTTCCATCTCTGGGTTGGGGGTGTGGCATGGCACCCCTTTTCTTCCTTCATTTGGGAGTGGGCACTACAGCCTCCACTTTATATTTCCATCCGCCCTTTCATCCTTCCTTTTCATTCTACTTGACTTTCATTTGGCTCATCATTCAGTCAAAAAGCGTGTCTGGGATGACAGAGTTTCAACTGATTGATGTGAACCCGTTTTTCTTCTGTGTGTTCTCCTTTTGGGATGCAGATCTTGTAAGCAACAGGTGATATTTTATCTAAAATTTCAAAAGCACCATGCCAAGATTGGAGGAATTTCTGTTCCTTGGCCTGATTACTTTGAAAATTGTAAAGGTAAACCTTGTTACCTACTTCATATTCTGTCTTAGTGGCCTTTAGATCATAGTAGGTATTAATTCCTTCAGCCAACTTTTCTAAATTGCACTGAGCATAAGCAAAGGCATGCTGGAGGTGTGGACACATTTACCAGTGTCTGCTCCTGAGTCCTATAGAGCAGATGCTGTGGTAACACCATGTTATGTCCTGTCATGAGTTCAAATGGAGACATCTGTGTTGCAGAAGATGGTGTAGACCTAATAGCCACCAGGATAAGCAAGCGGCAATTGGATGTCCCAACTGGGTCCAGAGTCTGCCACAAACCTCTTTAAGGTACTCTCAATTGTTTTATTGTATCTTTCTACCCCCCCTCACTTGAGGCCTTGCAGAAGAAATGTGGAGTTTTCTTTTTACCCCTAGAATCTGCCACATCTTTGCCATCACCTCACTGGTAACATGGCTTCTCCGTCTGACTCAATCCTTTGTGGGAGGCTGAAATGAGAGAAGATGTCTCTGCCTTACAATTTGGGGCTGGAAGACATTCTACCCACTTTGAAAACAAGCATCTCACAGTCAACATGTATTTGTTTCCTCTAGAGGAGCGCATCACTGGCCCGATGAAATCGAATGGCAAATCTAACCAAGGCAGTGTCATTCCCTTTTTCTGTAGGCGAGCTATGTGTGTGAGTGAACTGAGTTGGAACTGAGCACACACAAGCCACCCCTTTAGGTAAATGTTGAGGTCCTGGCCAATGTATGGCCAGTAGAAAACTTTGCGCAAGATTTCCAATGTTGTATGAAACCCCCTATGATCGGCAGTGGCAGCGTCATGGTCATGTTTCAACATCAGGCTTTGGAATGAAGTAGGTACCACCCACTGGTCACTGCCAGATAAGGCTCTCCTTCCCAACAAACTGTCTTGGATCCAGATCATCTTGGAAAACTTCATCAACACCTGAGATCCTCTTTTTTGGCATAATCCGACTCTGTTAGAAGAAATCTTATGGGTTCTTCAATGTGTCGATAACATTTCCCAACGATCGGGTCCTCTTGCTGTGCAGTGATCAAATCTGCATCTGGGGTATCTTTACTCCAATGGGCGGTTGAGATTTCACTGTTAGCCCAAGTTTGTGACCTCGTGACAGCTGCCATTTGGATTTCACCTAGCAGGGATTCTGTTTCTATGAAATCCTCCTGCAGAGCTCTGATTTTAGCAAGCTGGTCAGCCAGGTCATTCCCAGTATTATCTGGCCCCTCTATGTTGGAATGACCTCTTATCTTCTTGTAATAGATGGTCATGTCATTGGAAGTCACCAGATTCTTTGAGTTATTCAGGTGCTCAACAAACCCATTCCTGACATAATCATAGTCAATGAAGATGACCAGTTAATTGAGTTGGTGGTGGAATGCAGTGAGGATGGCTTGATAAACAGCCATCAACTCTGCAACCTTACTTCTTCAGGGTCCTATTTTTTAACCGGCAAAGGGTCCCAATGCCAGCCACCAGTTTTTTTCCCCATTGTTATCAACATGGTAGGAGCACCCACCCATATACCCTTTGGGTATACCCTGACACGTGCCTTCTTCAAAGACCTTTTGTGGGGAAGTTAAGTATTCCTCCATGTTGTTGGTGGTCATTGGACTTTCGTCCTCGAGACATTTTTATTAAGCACAATTATGCAAGTCTGTCAACCCTTGTGCTAGGGGACTCTTCTTGTTTTGGCCATATCTGACCACCACAGGAAAGCATTGCATGGATAGAATCAAGGAAGTAATTCTGTAATTACTAGCATTGCCTGGCCGGATTCTGTCACTTTGTAGATACTGCCAGGGTTGGTGTGGATGCTCGACAATGATATACTCCCCCTGTATGAATGGGCGGTCATTTTTCAGCACCCACTCCGTTGCCAGGAGTGCCTTCTCGCAATGAATTTTTCCTCCACAGAGGACAAAGTCTTGCTCGCGTATGAGATGAATTTGTTGACATTGTCTTGCTTTTGGTACATCACCGTGTTAGGCAAGTATCTGAGACCCCTGTCTTCAAGAAGAACTCCTTGTTTTTTTATGGGGTAAGCTAAACAAGGAGCCTGGGAAAGGCTTCTTTTCAGTTATTTAAGTGCCTCAGATTGTTCTGGATCCCACTCCCACTTGACTCCGGCCTTTAATAAATGGACCAAGGGTCGCGTGACCTCTGCGTAGTCTTCAATGAACTTTTGACTATAATTAGTAAGTCCAAGAAGGCTTCTTAATTCTCTCAGAGTGGTAGGGTCTTTTAATTTTAATAAGGCTTCCACATTCTTCACCGGGGATTAAGACCCTCAGGTGTGATCTTGTGCCCTAAGCAGTTCACTCAGGGCTTACACCACTTATGAAAGGACAGTTTTTCTCCGGTCTTCTGCAACTGGATAAGAACATAGCAGATTTCTGCTATATGTTCCTACACAGTTGAGCTCTTAATCAAAACATGATACATGTTCACATCAACACATACCTTTGTTAAAACATGGATACATTTGACAGTTCAGGCCCTGGCCCTGGCTGCCATCTCGATACAGAACCCTGATAAAGCTAAAATCAAGTTATTCCAACATGACTGGTTTCTAACCAGGGAGAAATATATGAAGTACAACAACTTTAAAAATAATCAATTTCAAGACAAAAAGTATAGTACTGTTGAACTATATTTAATACAGTCAGCTTCAGTATCACACAGGACAGATTTTCTTCATTTAAGATTTAACCTGTGGCCAACTAAAGATGTTTTATTTAAGCGCCAGTAATTAAGTGGCAAAAATGTTTGTCGATTCTGCTTACACCAAGGAATCAAAGAAACTCTCCAGCTCTTAATCACTAGATACAAAATGCTGGAGGTTTACGTTCATTGCATTTAAAAAAACTAGAATCAGAATATTTAATGATTACTTGTGATCAGCTGTGGCAAATCATATTTTCTGGAAACAGAGCTACTATTCGAATTGCTGTTCTTCAATTTTTGTATGCACTGAAACCAAGTGACTAGAAGCAGGCAGCTTTGGAAGCACTTAGCACTTTACTTCACATGTTAAGGACACATAGAAGACATATAGTTATACGATTCACTTGTTGTATTTTCTGAATTGTGATTTTAAACTATATTTGTGTTGATGGTTTTAAAATGAATGTTGTATTCTTTTTCTTCCTTTTCTTTGTTTTTGGTTTATGCTTATATTGTGAATATATAAAATGCAAGCTTAACAATTGTAAGTTTGAAATAATTGTAAAGTTGATTTATCAGATAAAACAAGTAAAAAAAAAGAAAAAGAAAAAAAATCAAAACATTATCCACATAGACCAGGTTTCCCCTTTTACCCAAATTGGGCATGGACTTATGTAGGAAGATGTTGAACTCATTGCAGCAGTTTATGTATCCAAAGGGGTTTCGGGTGCACTTGTAGTGCTGCCCCCTGAAGGTAAAGACAAGCTTGTACTGGTCTTCCTTACTCACGGGTACTGTCCAGTAACCGTTGGTCAGGGATCAGGTCAGTGGCAGTGTACACCTTTGACCCTTGGATCTGGGCCAGTCCCTGATCGATGTAGGGAAGGGATAATCTTGACATGTGCACCCGTTTGTTGAACTTCCTCAGGTCAACACATAGTCTCCATTGGCCGTTTGATTTGAGGATCCCCAGTACTGGGTTGTTGAAGGTACTGTGGATCAGACAAATTATTCCAATGCGATTCTAAATCCTTAATGATCTCTGTGAATGACTCCATGGATGCTAGAGATAACCGCTATTGTTTCACAAATACTGGAGCCATCTCGGGGTCCTTGGGATTGCTGGTTGAATGAATGGATGTGCGTCCACAGTCATATGTGTCCACTGAAAAGATATCTTTGAATTCCAGGAAGACCTGTTTAAGCTTTTGTATTTGCTCCTCGGTTTCACAGGCATCAGCAAGATTGATCCTTTCCTCGTCCATCTTCTTGAAACCTGGAAAAACCTTGGGCTTAGCAATTTCAGATGTATCCTCCAGTTGGGTGGAGAGATCTCTTTTGATGGTATTGATGTGGCAGGGGTTTCTAGGTAGTGGTCCTTGACGCTGAACACTACCTCCTCACTCCTAATGTCACAGGTCACCTCTTCCATACCGTAAGGGCAAGAAGAGTACACCAGGAAATTCCCCTCATGCCTAGTAAAAATCTTTTCTGGAGGAATACCGTCGCTGATGTCGAAACAGTCATTTGGGATTGGTCCTATGATTTCATTGCCTAAATCAATAGAATAATGTTGGGTATCAACCGCCATTCAAATAAAGGTGTCTGTGCCCAAAGTGATACTTCGAGGGTCGCTGTTATCCACCAATATTTGAATGGTGTTCTGTTCTAAGTCTACGAGAGGTGTCAGATTTAAATATAAACATTGTTGTTGGAGATAGGAATTTAGATTTATATGCATCCTGATGTTTGAGGTTCTGTCCTCACTTAATTTTGAGGGGAAGAGTAAATTGTTGCACCTGTCCTGGGATGGTAACCTCTTCTCGCACTTGAACTTCAACTGCATAAGGCAAACAATTGAGCTGAGCGGAATGCTTTTTCACTGTTGTCAAAGCCCATGGGGTTATCCCCCAGTCGGGACTAGGCTTTATTATTAATTAGATCTAAATTGATTGCGAATCGGTTGAGAATGTCAGTTCCCAGATAAAAGGCAGAAGGGACATCACTCACGACCCAACACGTATGGTCTATGCTTTTGTTGCCAATGGACATTTTTAGCATAAACCAGCTAAGCAGGAGATGTTAGGAATTTGGGGTTTCCAGTCCCACTTCCCATTTGTCAATCAATTTAAACATGGAAATGGTCTGATCTTTTGGGGAGCTTCCTGAATAATTCTTCACTGATGAAGTTCCTTCCATTATTCAACTGCTCATCCTTTTACTGAATGTATGTTAGACTAAGAGCGGACTATTCCTAGTCTGGTTTCATGGGACTCAAGATTTCTTCTGATTTTGGGCTGGTATAAAATGTTAGGGTGTTCCCTTTCAGTGTTCATTGAGACTGGGAGGAAAGTTGATTTTCCAGAATGGAGGAGGGTTCCCATCACCAGTTTGTTCTCCTACAAAGATGACTGTGATGTCTGGGACTTGGTTATTTTTTAAATGGAACTTTACATTCTCAGAGCTTTGATCAATTATGTGACAGGTACCATTCAGACTTACATAATTGGTAGTCATTTTTAATTTGATAGAGCGGTTAGTCTGAGTCCAGAGGACCTTGTTTACACAGTCGATCAGAGGTGATAACCTCTTCAGGAGATCGTTCCCCAGTAAACAAGGAGTGCCCTCTGGATTCACAACGATCACCGGATGTTTCAGCTGGTGCTGTCCAATTATTATGTCCAGATCTGCCGTTTCTTCTTCGGAAATATAATTCCCGTAAAAATGTTGGAGTTGTCTGGGAAGGGGTGTGAGTGGAATTTGGTGGCCCTCCCCCTGTCCTGATTTTAGTTGGTCAAAGGCCCTTTTTGACAGGAGAGTGGCGTGGATCTGCCAAAGCTGATAATTCACACTGACCTTGCACCTTAACCGGTGCATGAAATAAGCCTTTTTTCTCCTCCAAGGTGTAAAGAAAGTGTGAGTTATGTGACAGCCCCGTGGTCATTTTCTTAATATTCCACTCTGACACTGTGCGATCTTGGGCAGTTTTCTGTGTCAGAGTTCGGGAATCTGTAAGAAAAACATTTCAACTCTCAATGGGAGTTGGTGGGGAATCATCCTTTTCCCCGGCCCCTTGGCTGTTCACCGTCACCTGACAAGAGTTCTCAGAATCTGTTAGGAGAAAGGACACCCCCTCCATTTCAATTCTGTTTGGCTCACATGCTTGAGTTTGAATAGTTTCTTCCACTCCTGAAAGGGGTCGCTGTCCCTTCTCCCAGAGTAGTTTGGGTACTGGAAATTCCCCACATCATTTTCCGTTTACATGTCTTAATACAGAAATACTTTATGAACAATTAATATATATCGAATATTTTATAACAAATGTTTTTTTTATAGCAAATGCACTCTTTCATTTTTGGGGGGGGCAAACCCCAGGGTCCCACCTCTAAAAACTCACCCAAACCGTTTCCCAAAAATATTTAACCCTTTAACCCACCCCTAAATGCATTCTCTATAAAAACAGTTAGTTTCAATATATGTTCATTCTTTATAAGATATTCGATATAAAGACTGGATACCAATTTTCCCTCGTGAATCTCCCTTCTCCCAGGTTCAGAGATTTATTTTCTTGGAACAGGGGAGAGAGAGGAGGATTGTTTTGGAAGTTCTGGTTTGGGTATATCTGTGGAAAAAGTTCAGATTGGGAGGTGGAGTGATACTTCTCTCCTGAGGGAAGTTTGGGGGGAAGTTTCCTGGGGCAGTACTTCCCTGGTTAGTTCCCCCCTTCATCCGGGGTGTTTATACATAACCCAGGATTGGTTTAGTACCCTTGTACCCTTGTACCTAGGACGTATATAGGTGGCATGGCCAGAGGGATCATTTTTCTGGGCCCCTGCCTGACTACCATTCGATTGGAGTGTCCCTTCTGCTTTTCATTTTGCTTGTTGGCAGGAGGGTTACTTTTAGGCCCCCCCCATCTCCAGATCCAATGGAGGGGTAGTTTTGACCTCTGCCACCTTTGCAGCAGCAGGGGTGTTAAAAGGTTTGGGTGTTTCGACAGTATGTTTACTCTCAGCAGGCTTTTGGACCTCATAAATCCTGGTGGCCTGTTTAATCACCCGATCCAGGGTCCTATGCTCATGAAAGTCAAGCACCAACTAAGTCATTATGTATTTGGGGAGTGGATGGAAATATGTAGTTATGAACTCCCTACTATTGGTGTTACCGCATCTGAACAAATGCGCCCTTTAGCTCCTGTAAAAACTCCCTAGGCGCTCGATCTTCCCAACACTGCAAGATATATGGCGCCCTGTGGGCCTCTTGTGGGTTCCTATGGTTGGAATTTTTTTTCCGTATGGCTGCCTTATAAGTGCACCATTTATGATGACCCTGGTACTCCAGTCCGGCAATGAAACTGCAGTACTCAGGTGAGAACGTCCATTTAGCAAATGCTATACAATTCACATCATTCCTGATCTGGAATGATGCCATCATCTTCTCATAAAGTTCCAGGTGCTCCCTTACCGAATACTTGGCATTCTTGTGGTAGGGGGTCAGGAAGCTCTTTATGGCTTTGATTTCTCTTATTGGGTCTTTCACAAAACCCGTTCTCTGCTTCGCTGTCTTTTTCTTCCTATGCACCTGAGTCCATTCACCTTCTGACTCAGAACTGCTACCCATACTCCATTCCCTGTCTTCTAGGTGCTCCCTATGTCTATGAGACTGAGAATATCTCCCAGAAACACGGGGTCTGGACTCCTCTCGCCTGGACCAAAGTGAACTCTCAGGGTCACTCTACCTGGAGTTCGTTTCAGGGCCAGGATAGAATCCAGTTTCCTCATCCCTCCTACCAGTGCGTCTGGGGAATTCCCCACTTCCCGTGAATAGACAGAGGTTTTTAGAATGCCCTTCCTAGGCTGAGGGTCTGGCTTTTCTCCTTCAGCAAAGCGGGCAAGGCGGTCTCTTTGTAATCGCATCTTCAGCCAATCTAACTCCCTGACTTTCTCCTCATAAGAGTTTTCATTGTCTGGCATACTTACCTTATTTAAGCAATATGCCCCAAGCGGCGGGGGCATTACCCACTCAGGTAATGCCCTGGAGCCCATAGTTATAGGCCCCGAGCGAAGCGAGGGCCTTAACGAAGGCCCAGGGGCATTACCCGAGTCGGTAATGCCCCCGCCACGAGGGGCATAAAGTTATTAGTACCCCAGCCCGTGAAAACTGTGTCACCGGGGCACTAAGCACTTTATTTTTTTCCCGAAACGCTGCAGCGTTTTGGGAAAAAAAAAGACGTCAAAGAAAATGGGCACCATGGAAAGGGTAAACGGAGTCCGTTTTCCCTTTCCATGGCGGCCATCGGGAGCGGACGTGCTGGAAACAGAAGCTTTTCCAGCGCGTCCGCTCCTGAAAATAAAGAAGGTAAGTGGGGTTGGGAGGGCGGAAGGGAGGGGAAAGGAAAAAAAAAAAAAAAAAGAAAAAAAAAACATACCTGGGTCTCCGGCGGGGGACGATGGAAGTCTCCAGCCGTGTGGAGGTTCGGAGCGGGGATGGCCCCGCTCCGAGTCTTCTCACAGCTGGAGGCTTCCATCGTCCCTGCTGGGGACCAAGGCATAGAAGGTAAGTGGGGTGGGGAGGGCAGGGAGGTGGGAGGAGGGAGGGAAGGAAAGTAAAAAGCCTTAACTCTGTCCCCGACGGGTGGCGTAGGTAGCCTCTAAGCCTTGGGGAGGCTCGGAGCGGGGATGGCCCTGCTTCGAGCCTCCTCATTGGCTGAGGGGCTGCCACGCCCCCCTCCAGGGACAAAGGTGTGGAATCCCGACTGAGGGATTCCCGGCCTGGTAACGACTCGGCGAAGGCCAATCAGAATGGCTCTTTCATTCTGATTGCACCCTCGCCGGGTACTAATATTCCTTACTTCCCAGGACACACTGGTCTGGCCACTTTACCTTCTGTGTGGTAGAGATGAATACTCATCAATATCAGACAGGGACTGGCCTTCTTGTTCAATTGGACTAGGCCAGGGTAAGTCTAACTGCCTCATGACACCCTGTTCTTGATAGGAGGCATGCATGAGGTTGGCTCCGATTTGTGCACGAGAGGTTGTAAATGACTAGCATTAGGCCCCTGTTGGGATGGGCACCTCAACTTGATCAGTGAACTTTGTACCATATCCTGATTGATCAGGGTGCCTCAGGTCCCGTTTCTAATTTTCGATTTCCTTGGTGAAGCTCTTAGACCTGTGTCTCTTTTCATTTATTTGCTGTTGGTAGTCAGATAGCTGGCCTTTTAATTCTGAAACTAAGGCCTGATTAATCTCACGCACCCTACTTTGAGCTACCAACCGATCCTTTGTTTGCTGCACCTCGTGCTGAAGTGAATCATCTTCCCTCTGTGAGCCTTGTAAGTTGCATGCACATTCAAGGTGATTTTCCTTCAGGGGACTAATCTCTTTCTCTTGTTCATCCCTACATGTTGCTGCCTCTAATAGTTCAGCCTCTATTTGCTTCACTCGCTATATTAGCTCATTTGTCTGTTCTCTAATTCTGGTCAGTTCCTGAGAACCTGACTGCTCCTTTTCTACCTCCATTGCCAACTGATTACACTCTTTAATAGGACACTGTTATCCTGATTCAAGAGGTATTTTTCCTGAGCCAGATGCGTGCTCTCTTGTTTCAGAGTACTAACCTGCTGATGTATTTGATAAAAGTCCTTTTGGGAATCAACCGCTTTGATAATTAATTGACTATTTTCAGTTTTCAATTGTTTTATTTCTGACTGGAATGCGATAATGTCCTCTGAAACAATTCTATTATGAGCAGCCTGGTCATCTAGCTTGTGTTGCAGTGTGCTCAGATTTTCTACGCACTCTTTATGTGCATTTTCCAGTGCACAAAATTGTGTTTTACGTTCTGCACTCCCTTCCTGCAGTGTTTTCAGCTCATCTTTGACTTGTTGAACAAGATTCTGGGCTTGTGATATGGCTCCAGCCTGATTCATCCTAGTAGCATCACTATTTTGCCAATGGTCTTGCACTAAAAGCAAATGAAAATATAACTGAGCAGTTAGCTGAGCCATGTATATCTGTTCATCAAGAGCAGTTGTGGCCATATAAAATGGCTGAAGTATTTTGTGCAATATTCCGTCTTCAAGCCAAACATCATTGTTTACTGAGTTAACCTCCCACACAATTCCGGTTTGCCAGCTTCCAGCATCGTCCTCTGTCTCTCTCTCTTTCTATTTTTTCTGTCTATCCCCTGTTCTAGTGCAGTCCTCCTTCTATAGCAGCGATGACACTGCCAATTTTATAATCTTGGGGAAGTACCCTGCAATCATTCCTGCCACTGGGATTGTACGGTTACCCTTCTCTCTCCTCCCAAACCCAGCCTCCTAGTCAGGATTCGGTTTGGGGTCAGGAGCAACATATGGCAATTCCCATTTGTGATCGCCCTTTATTCGCCTTTCAACTTTTTGGTAAAAACTAGGTATGTATCACAACTACATAATGTTACTAGCAACGAACATAATAAACATATTTTCTGATCTAGTTAATCATGGAAAATTAAATAAGCCATGCACCACGTCTGTACCTTGTAGCACAGCCATGTGGCACCTAGCAGTTGGAGTTCAAGATTAGTACAAATACATATGGTAATTATGATTTCACCCACAGTTTTGGTTTAAAATAAACACAGGGTGATTTAGTGGTTTGTTTTTCAGAGCACCCTCCATTGCTTTGGTCTATGTGGGGAAGTCAGATGGACAAATGTAAATGATTTGGGGAATCTTGGATGTCAGACCCCTTACTGAAAGGCCTGAGTTGAGGAAGCTGGATAAAAAGGTTGGACTGATTTAAGAACAAAGAAACCCGTCTTCCTTAAAGACGTCATGTCAGCTGGACAAAAAGATTACGTAATTAAATTATAGGCTAGAGTTTTCAGCACACACTAGGAAGTGAGCTTTGTTAATTTCGAAGTTTAACACAATTCACCCTGTAGGGTTCTGCCAAATGAGGAATTAATTAAATTAATATTTTCAGTTTAATAGGCTATGGTTCTACACAGTTTTTCTCCCCAACCACTATAAAGGGAAAGGATTCAAGACAAGTAGACTCCCCCAACTTTTGATTTCACAGTGTGCAGTTCTACTCATATAACAAGCCCCAGTTTAAGGTTCAGGAAAGCCAGTTGCATCTCAGGACACTCTGGAAAGATAGGGCAGGGGTCTGGTCACTCTACTCTCAAAGATGGCCTCCAGCTCGCCACCATAGGACCCAATCAGCTTTGAGGCCTTCCTAGAAATAGACAGCACCACCCAGATGCACTCTCAGCAATCTCCTCTGGTGTTTCCTTCCAGCTGTCAGATGGTAAGTTTAAGTAGCCCTCTCTTTCTCTCTCGCTTTCTCATTTTTTTGTCTCTCCCTGTCCTAGTGCAGTCCTCTTTATATAGCAGCAATGACACTATCAATTTAACAACTTCGGGGAAGTATCCTGCAATAATTCCTGCCACTGAGATTGTACGGTTACCCTTCTCTCTCCTCCCAAACCCTGCCTCCAGGTCAGGATTCGGTTAGGGGTCTGGAGCAACATATGGCAATTCCCATTTGTAATCGCCCTTTGTTCGCCTTTCAACTTTTTGGCAAAAACTAGTTATGCAATACAGCTAACTTCATAATTTTACTAGCAACTGCCATAATAAACATATTTTCTGATTGAGCTAATCATGGAGAATTAGATAAACCAACCAACATGTCTGTACCATGTAGCACGGCCATGTGGCACCTAGCAGTAGGATGTCAAGATTGGTACAAATACATATGGCAATTATGATTTCACCCACACTTTTGGTATAAAACAAACAGAGGGGGATTTAGTGGTTTGTTTTTCAGAGCACCCTTAGCCCCTTGTTTTGTCTATCTGGGGCAGTAAGATGGAAAAATGTGAATGATTTGGGGAATCTTGGATGTCAGATCCCCCCTTGCTGAAAGGCCTGTGTTGGGGAAGCTGGATAAAAAGGTTGGACTGATTTAAGAACAAAAAATGCCCTCTTCCTTAAAGAAGTTGGGGTCAGCTGGACAAAAAGGATTACCCAATTAAATTATAGGCTATAGTTTTCAGCACACACTGGGAAGTGAGTTTTGTTAATTTTGAATTTTAACAAAATTCACCCCGTAGTGTTCTGCCAAATGGAGAATTAATTAAAATAATATTTTTAGTTAAATAGGGTAAGGATCTACACAGTGTTGCCCCCCCACCCACTATAAAGGGAAAGGATTCAAGGCAAGCAGACTCCCCCACCTTTTGGTTTCCCAGTGCTCAGTGCTACTCACATAACAAGCCTCTGTTTAAGGTTCAGGAAAGCCAGCTACATCTCAGAACACTCTGGAAAGATATCTCCTCTGGTGTTTCCTTCCAGCTGGCCGATGGTTATTTTCAGCAGCCCTCTCTGTCTCTCTCACTTTCTCATTTTTCTGTCTCTCCCCTGTCCTAGTGCAGTCCTCTTTATATAGCAGCAATGACACCACCAATTTTACAATCTTGGGGAAGTACCCTGCAATAATTCCTGCCACTGGGATTGTACAGTTACCCTTCTCTCTCCTCCCAAACCCAGCCTCCAAGTCAGGATTCGGTTAGGGGTCTGGAGCAACATATGGCAATTCCCATTTGTAATCGCCCTTTGTTCGCCTTTCAACCATGGAGAATTAGATAAGCCACCCACCAAGCCTGTACCATGTAGCACGGCCAAGTGGCACCTTTCTGCCATTTCCATAAAAAGCACACCTTTTATAAATATGTATGTTATTAAGCATATCCCTAATTTTATTTTCCACCCGCTAACCAACTCTCATATCTGGAACATATTCAGATCAGCCAGAAACCTAGTTTAACTGGCAATTACAGTTCTTTGAGCCACAGGTAGATGAATTTTAAATCCCCCAAATTGCCTGGCAATTACTTAAACTCTAGTACAAAAATGAAACCAATCTGCCTTGCTGAGAAAAATGCCTAAATGATAATAGTCCTTTTAAAGTAATTGTTAATCTTCATGTGGGAAAATGGCCCTCTTCCTTCCAGCCATTTGCTTTCACTGGGTCATCCTGTGCAGTGTTTTTTTTATCAGTCTCCTTTTTGTTGGAAGCTTGCTCTTTGAAGTGGGTGCCCCCATTGTCATACATATTAGTCATGCTCCAGCCAAGAGTAACTTTTATTGAAGTCAATGCTTTCAGAGCCAGCAGATCCGGAGAACATTGCATTTTGACACTTTTAGAAGGACACTTTATTGCCGTCGGTCAGGAGGTGGGAGATGTGACATCCAGGCTGGGAGTGGGAGATTTCCTTGTGAAGTTTTGCCCACAGCCAGCAAAAGGGTCAGCCTTGGCTGACATTTTCTATGAAGAAAAAGTGGCTTTTAAAAATGTCAGTGGAGTTTTGTAGGTGTAACATAATATAAATTTCTTTTTGTCAACCTGCACATCATGTTTTGTTTTCCTGACATTTTTCTGTGAGCAGTGATACTTTTTCACTTTTAGAACTGCTTTTATTTGCACACACCTGTGCAGGCCATTTTTGTTTTCAATGTTTAAAATTCCTGTTTTCCATGTAACAAAATTATATTTTTATATTAATGATGTCCATTTAATTACCACAATTATTGTGCAGATTGATGCCACCTGTGAAGTCATACTCTTAGGGGGTCGTGTGTTTTTGCTGGTCAGTGCACACTATATACATGTGCTTACACATGTACACAAATGTATGTTTATGCACACATACATAAATACATATATAAATTCATTAATACATACCACCTCATTAAGAGTTTGGTGGTAATTCCAGATGAATTGCTGCCATTCATGAAGTCCATGGAGGATATGAGAGGAGTTATCATGGATGTAATTCCTCCAGTTTGTCTCAGTGAAGTCGAGTAGATACACCCAGCCAGCGGATGGAGGTATCTGCTCCACTTTACCAATAAACTCGCAATGAGAGATGTCCAGTAACTCTGCCAATGTCTTAATTTTATTTTTGTCTTTGCCCCACAACCTGCACTCCAGTGTCACCTTCTAGAAGCATGACCAGATTATACCCCCGACCCTCCAAACTCCCCAGGAACCATGAGGCTAAGGTGTGTTTGCATTTCTTCCCGAATAGACGGGAATGGTTGCCCGGAAATGTGTGAAACTGTCATACGATCCTGTTGCTGCCAAAGTAACATCAATGTCGAAAAAGCAACAATTCTTTTTTGATGGGAATACACATTATTCCTTCAGCACCTTTTTAATTAAAACCTGACATACCGTTATGGCAAGGCATTAGAAGAACAAGCAAATTAGCTCTCTTCCATCTAAGGACCTTACTCCAAGTTTGCTGGAATCCCGGTAAACTGCCCCTACCGTTTCCGTCACCTGATATCCCCAAATTACTGGGATATTACAGGCGGCAGAAAGGGCGGAAAATCCCTATTCCATGGAGACCAATTGGACTCCATGGAGGGGGTTGCTGGAGTTACCGGCACAGGTAATACTGGTGTCAGGAATTCTGGCATTTATTTGCCGGTGGGGGCCTAATTTACCACCAGCTCTTGGCTGGAGGTAAATCAGTGCACCAATTGGCAAACTTGTGTTTTGCTGGACCGGGAACATTGCTGGTGCTTGAATTACCGGCAGTCATACTGGCAATTTTACCAGACTGGCAAAACTGTAATGAGGCCCCAAGACTCCTTGCGTATAAATGGCCGACAGAGAAAGAAAGGGTGGGCAATAGGTTAAAGCAATGCCACCAGAATTTGAGAAAGCCAACCTCTTCAAAGAAGACAACACTATGCAGCTATAAAGGATGATTTATCCAGGATCATAAAGTTTCCAAAGTCTCATATCTGTCTGCATAATCCCACCTCCTTATAATTGTTTCTGTTCTTCAATGTGATGGCTACTCAGTTTTTTTAACCCTTGTTTTGTGGGACTGAGCTCTAGCTTTATGGTGAGGGAATGTTATTTTGTAGCACAGTAGGAGTTATTAACACCAAACATTTATCAGTCCCAGATAAAGGAAGGGATGGGTTTACTGGAGTGGGATTTGGTACTGTGATTTAGCACATGCACACATATCGCTGCAAAGAGTACTTAACACACTGAGCTATCTTCTGAACCATTGTGGCACTCAAACTTATTAATATGCATTTCAACTTTAGTTATTGCACATGACCAATTTATTCTCCAAATAAAGGTGAACATGCTACATGAATTTTGCAAAAACTGTATGTGCTACACTGAATTCAGAAAACAGCAGAGGATTAATTGCTCAGAGCAGCATTTAGTTGCAAACATCATCCAGGCAGCTGGTTCAGAGCCTCCACAGGACATCAGACAATGGGGGTCATTACAACCCTGCCGGTCCAGTTACAACGGTGATGATAGGCTTACCGGCACTGTTGTTACCGGACTGACAGAGTACAAGTGTGCGGCCCGGACAGCCTCCCACCCGCCAAGTCTGACCTGGCGGGCAGAACGGCACCCGCTCACAGACTTTTACGGTAGCACCGACACCATTATGAATGGTGCTGGTGCTACGGTCCTCCCCATTCCCATTGAGTCCTATGGGACACAATGGGAATGGGGAGTTACGTTTTCCCCATAGCCAGGCGCCAGAAAAAAACACAACTCTGGCAGCGGTAGTAATGAGGCCCAATATGATAGCATGTGATATGTATGTTTTATAAAAATGGTGTGCTAACTTCTTTTCATGAGGCAGACAGGTTATGAAAAAGCTGCCAAAGCAAAATTGTCCCTAACTCATGGCAGCCATTATGGATTGGGAACATTGTTATATTCTTTAATCATATGAACAGTGGCAGCAAGAAAAAAAAACAATTAACAAACACAATGCAATGCAGCACATAAGTGAAAAACACATAACTGTACCAAGAAAGAATGAAACAACAACATTTCTTAAAAGAAACATTGAACAAGCCCCTCTAACTTAAACATGTCCACGTAACTTCGACAAAAAGTAGTTCACTATAAAAAAAGCTTTCACCATGATTCACTCTTTCTGCGACATGGAGCAGCTTATTGAAACCAGGACCCTCTAATATGTGAATTCAACAGCTCTGGCAAACAGATAAACCTTTCTCTAGCCCGGCCTGAACAACATGAAATTGACCGAGGGTTACAAAGCCAGCTCCCAAGGCTGTTCCTTTTTTCAATTCAGATTTTCAAATGTCTGCATTTCCAGTTCTGTGCTCATAAAGTGCACACAATCATACATTAAATGAAGCTGGTCACAGTGCATCACAAAGCATTTGGGGCCTCACTATAGGTTGGTGGGTATCCTGGCGGTGAATGTGCCAGGATACAGCAGAATGCAATTACTGTTACCGCCACTTGGTCCAGCGGTATTAGCGCCAGATCAAAAGTGGCAGTTATGGTGTAAGTCCCTATTTTCTTCTAGTCCATAGGACTTAATAAGGCATTTTTTGGCACAATTACCACAGCAGTAATTGCGCTCCGGTAATTGCACCGCAAATGGGTAGAAAGTCAGCGCATTCACCTCCAGCTCAAAGCTGGAGGTAAATCTCCCGACTTGCCCCCAAATTTGGGATTGGGCGGTGTGGTAAACAGTGTTAACGCTATTACTGCCTCATGGGGAATTTTCGTGTGAGATCTTTGTGATGTCCGATTCGTTTACAAAAAAGGCCATTAGAATCCCAGCTCGTGTCCCTGGGTTGCTAATAGCTACGTGTGCATCGTTGTTAAATCCCCCCTCCTGTATGTTTGTTGCTTAAGTTCATTAATTGACAGGTAAACTCCATCGTAAATTAGTTTACTGTTGTAGTCAATAAATGAAGGTGTGTTCTGACGTCACGGCTTCCAGAGCCGCCCCCTCCCCCCCACCCAGGTCTTTCGACTAAGACCACTGTTCAATGAGATCCAGGTATGTTTCCATCACATCACTGCAGCAGCTTCATCTAATAACAGTGCAGAGGTCCCAAATGCCCATTTAGCTGCTGACTCTATATCGGGGCGTTCACGTGGAAGGCGACTGTCCATGTCAGGCCTCGGGGACTGTCTGAGGCATCTGGAATGGGAGCATGCCTCACAGGCGAGTAGGGAATTACACAGAGCATCACGCGTGCCGTTGCACTCGTTTTTGAGCACTCCAAAGCATTTTCGTCATTGTAGCCTTTCCTTGAGATCCATGTAGTGACAGCAGTGCAGAGCCACTAATAGGAATGAAGGATTTAACACGCTTCGCTGACAGCAGAAACACCCGCAGGAACAAGTTAATGGGAGCGAACATAATGGGGTTTCTCTGAAGTAAGATGCTAGCATCTTATCAGCCTTTAACAGAGCCTCTTAAGGCACTTTGGAGGGAAAACTCATTGTTGTTGTTCGAAAGCAGATTTGGTTTCCCATATGTTTGCTAGGGGGAAGCCGGCCTCAAGCCAGTCTCTCCTTATGTGTCTGACTCTTCATTGCGATGGATAGCCGCCATAGATGTGCATTGCAGTGGTATACAGTGAACACATACTTAACCTCTCCAGCGCCAATGATGGATTGGTCATTGTCATAGCAGGCTTTCTTCAGTTCTTCTATGGGTGCTGGTCTTGCATGTCACACATGCATATCTAACCTGGGTGCTGTCTCCAAAGATAGGTGAGGAGGGCTGCTATGTAGCTCACATTCCTGCAGCCTTGAGTACATTACTGGCAAGCCCTCGCGGATGCCCTGCATGCCCCGTCTTGGTATAATAGTCACCCTAATGTATATTCCTTTGGTAAAACCAGAAAAGGATACTGGACGACCATATGCAAGATGAGATTTTCAGATTTTGCACGCTCTATTCGGCCTCATTACAAGTTCACAGATACAGGTAAAAAACGTGATGGTAATTCTGCTACCACCACTAATCCCGCACTGCCAAATTATTATTATTATTGGCAGATTTACCGCCTGCGGAATTAATAAGCAGTAAATATGCCGATTTTTGGAGTAAAAGTGGCAGATTCGATGCTGGATGGAAATCTTTCTCTTTACCTTAAAAAATAGAGGGATTCACTGCGCTGTAAATCCGCCAGCGGTAAATCCTCCAGAAATTCCCATGGTGTCCTGTGCACTCCAAAAATGGGTAATTACACCAACTTGTAATCCTGTGGTAACTCCACGGGACCAAGCAGCAGTAATGGTAATTGTGTTTGGCGGTAATTCGGAAAATTCACTGCTGAATTACAGCCAAAATCGTAATGAGGTCCTATCTCCCGACAGTAGGGATTGAAAGGTAGATTCTGTCAAGTATGCGGAAACACAGGACCTATTTCTTGAGCCCCCGCACTCCCACAGCTCCACACATTTTCCAATTAGTTCAATGGCATGTGGGCTATTGAAATTGTGTCACTTATGGGTTGTTTCATTGCCAAAGCTATGGGGCAGGAGGTTCTGGGATGTGAACTGAGCATGGTGTCCGCACGTCCACATCGTTGTGTGGGTGGGCCGTCGTTGCGGCGTTTACGCAGAACAGACAGGATGTTACGCAGGGGTTAGGGATGGGGCGGGACCCGGGTTGCGGCAGTTGCTCATCAAAATTAACGTGATTGAACCTGTATCGGGCCCCACGCCTTGGGTATCACCCATTGTCCCCGTCCCCAAGAAGTCCCCAGACAGATCCATATGCTTGTGTGTCGACATGCACAGAGCTCACGTCTCCATCGAGAGAGAGAGACACCAAGCACCCAGAATCACGGATATGATCCACCTCCTCCACAGGGCGAAGATCTTCTCAAAATTAGATTTGACGAAAGGAGACCACCAGATTAAAATTGCACCAGAATCCAGATACATCACCACAATCGTAACTCACATTGGCCTTTTCCATTACAAAAGGCTCCGTTTTGGCATTTCTACAGCCGCGGAAATTTTTCAAGAAGAAATACACCAGGTAATTCGACACGTCCCAAACTGTTTTAACTATTCAGACGATGTACTGGTATACGGTAAAACACTGGAGGAGCACAACATGGCACTACACAGGGTATGCCAGGCCCTGGAGGAAGCAGGACTCACGTTAAACAAGGCCAAATGTGAATTCTCAAAAGGGTCACTAAGATTCTTTGGTCATATCTTTTCGGAGAAAGGGATGCGACCAGACCCCAACAAAGTCAAAGCTCTTAACTCAGCCCCAGCCCCCAAGACCACGACTGACTTGCGCTCCTTCTTAGGGCTGGCCAATTACTACTCGAGATATCTGAAGGACTATGTCACCGTAAGCAATCCCCTGCGACTGCTCACATGCAAAGACACACCGTTCATCTGGTCGACAGAGTGCCAGAAAGCATCTGAGGCAATCCGAAATGCCATCTCGCAAGCGGACGACATGACTTACTTCGATGCTCGCCGGGACACCGAAATAATTGTAGATGCCAGCCTAGTGGGACTCTGTGCCATCCTCACCCAAAAAGACTCAGCAGAACCGTCCAACATCTACATAGTGGCATACGCCAGCAGGAGTCTGACCGCCACAGAACAGGCGTACTCCCAGGTGGAAAAAGAAAGCCTAGCGGTGGTATGGGCGTGCAAGTATTTTCATTTGTTCCTATTCGGAAAGGAATTCACGATAGACACGGATCACCAGTCGCTGCTAACCATTTATGGCAACCCCAAAGCCAGAATGCCCCCGAGGATAGCCAGATGGGGTCTGCGTCTACAGGACTACAAATTCACGGTGAAGTACCGCCCTGACAAGGAAGAGAATCCAGCGGACTATTTGTCCCGTCATCCAATGGAATCAACCGAGTCACAGCCCTCTATCGCAGATGCATACATAAACTATGTAATACATCATCTCCAACCACTGCCGGTAGGATGGGCAGAACTGTCCACACAATCAGAGCAAGACCCGGCCCTCCAGATCGTGAGACACTGCCTGCAAACGAACAAGAAAACACTCATGAGGCAGCAAGCAAGATCAGAGGCGGAAACAGTACGAGAAGACGTCAAGTGGCTCGATCAAGTCAGAGACAAACTAACTGTGGTGGACGAACACATATTGCTAAAAGGCTGCAAGGTGATTATTTCAAGAACACTTTGAGAGAAGACAGTGCATCTGGCTCACAAAGGACACAGAGGAGTGGTAGCAACAAAGCGCCTCCTCAGGCAAAATGTGTGGTTTCCACAGCTCGATAGTCTGGTAGAAGACATTGTGGGGGGTTGCCACATCTGTGTGCAAGTAGCACCACCTCCGCACCCAAACCCATTGCAAATGTCACCATTACCGAAACAGGTGTGGGAGGAACTTGCGGTAGACCTTTTCGGACCACTGCGCGACGGCACACATGTAGTAGTGCTCATGGACGAACACCCGCGCTTCCCGGATGCACAGATAGTCGAAAGCAGCTCAACATCGAGCGTCATCCCAGCTCTAGATCGAATGCTGTCTGCATACGGAATCCCCAAGATCATAAAGTCAGACAACTGCCCCAAATTCGCAAGCCAAGACTTCCAGAACTTTGCCAAATATATGGGTTGCCAACACCGCAAGGTAACCCCTCGCTGGCCTCAAGCGAACGGCACGGTCGAGAGGTTCATGGCCAGCATTAAGAGGACACTCCAAATTGCCAACATCCAAAATAAACCTTTCGAGCAGGCCCTCAACCAACTCCTAAGAGAATACAGACACACACCCCACAGCACAACGGGGGATATGCCCCGCGGATCTGTTGTTCCGGAGACCTATCAAGACGAGGGTACCAGAAGATCCCAGGCCCCAGGGGCCGATGACCCTGGAACAAGAGGCAAGGGACAAGGATGAAGCTGGAAAAGCAAAAATGAAGGAAGTCACAGATCACAAGAGACAAGCCCGCGAGACCCCCATGCAACCGGGAGATGAAGTATGGCTTCGACAACCAAAGAACAGAAAGGCAGACGCCACATTCGCACCTACTCCACTCATCGTGACACACAAGAAAGGCACGATGGTCACGTCACAGAGAAACGATTGCTCATTAATGACGCGAAACATATCGCACTTCAAACGTGTGACTTCTAACCAAGGAGAGGCCTGGGAAATGAACAGGGACAGCGAAGAAGAAAGACTACGAGATGAGCCCTACCAAGGAGACGGGGAAGTGTCAGAAGGTGAGCGAAACACCGCGCTGCAGACAGCTGAGTGGGCGACTCCCTGTAGCTCAAGGCGACCTCACAGAAGCCGCATGAAGCCGCTTCACCTCATAGAGGAAATGGGGTAGAACAGCGAGAATGGACTAGCATGTTAAAAAGGGGGGAGATGTCCGCACGTCCACATCGTTGTGTGGGCGGGCCGTCATTGCGGCCTTTGCACGGAACAGACAGGATGTTACGCAGGGGTTAGGGAGGGGGCGGGACCCGGGTTGTGGCAGTTGCTGCGTATGTTAAAATAAAGTTGGTTGTGTTTCACACAGGCTCCCTGTCCCTATTTGCAGCCTGCACCCTGGAACCCAGGGGGAGTTCCAACACATGGTTTGCTAGATGGGGTAGTGATACAGGGACTTTTTCAGTATGTTCGGAGTGATGCTAATTGAACCCAACGCATCTCATTCACAGTGATGAGGCCACCAATCAATTTGAGGGTGGATGGTGCTGGTGCTTTCCACATATGCCACAACCCTCCCACAAGCCCTACCACGCCTCACATGTTTGAAATGAAGTTGATTGCCTGGTAGTGTTGTATATGAAAGCATGGCCTGGTAGCATCCCTATGTCACCTTCAGGTGCCACCTGGAAGTAGTATGTCTCCAGGGAGCCTCACGTCTTACTTTCCCAATTATTCTACTACACTCTCTTCTCACTCTAAGTGCACACGCTCACACTTTCAGATTTCACTGATTTGTCAACACTGGAGACTGACCATTCACAGTCCAAGATCACTTTCCTGCCCAGTTTTCCCCTTCACAACTATGTTGTTACATTATGTTATGCGTATTTATAGGGTGCACGTTCACCGTGAGTCATCATGATGATATGATGCTAAGTCAGCTTCCCGCTCGTCAAGCTTAGAAAAGGAGTGTTTTCAAAAGGCGACGATATGGCAGATGATTTTCAGTGCTGCGTAGGCTTAGTGGTAGATCATTCCAGAGCGTTCTTGCTACCACAGAGAATGCCCTGCCTCCCACCCTTGCTCTCTGAAAAATCGGGACAACCACCAGATTGGCCGCTCCAAAGCGCAGCTGGAGGGCTGGAATATAAGGTCGAAACTTTGCTTGCAGGAATTCTGCACCGTGATCATAGAAGACCCCATGTACCAGGCAAAGTGCCTTAAAGTGAATCCCTTTGACCACTGGGAGCCAGCGAAGGGAAAGAAGCACTGGGCTGATGCGAGATCCATAGGGAGAGAGGGACATCTACCCCATGTCAATCAAGATAGAATGTTAACTTGCACAAAGATGCACCTTTTCCCCAAAAGCCCCCGAAGGTGTACCTCGCAGATCCAAACATTCAGGTGCCATGATGCCCTGTCTGTGCACAATTCCACAAAGCAGTGGTCGAAGTGGACTCGTATGCACGTTACAAATGCACATTTCTAATTCAGAACAGAATGCACTTTGAAATTAGCCTACAAAAAAGTCCCTCCGTGCACTTCTTTTGAACAGGTGCAGGGAGATTTGCAAAGCATGAAAAGGTTGCTTGTGATCCTTTTGTGCATTGTCAATATCAATCACTGATGCACTGCTTTTGCTTTGACCCCTCAAATAAGGATAACAACGCTTTTTTCACACTTTTTTCTGTGAGAAACCCATTAATCCCTGTCATTAGAAATGCTCTCCCAGCAGCCATGTCTAAAGGCTATTGTCAGGAAGGCCGCCAATTGTCTGCTCCGATGCATTCAAGGGGTTTCACTAGTGCATATTTTGCACTGGCGCGCAACCTCAGAGTACTGCCAGCATTGGGAATATTGCAAAGTGCGTAAAAACAAGCAAGTATATTACCTCCATTCATGTGTTGGAAGTAGTGCATGGTGCTATATCCAAAGGGAGTTTACCGTTACCGTTTACCATTACCGCCACTTGTTTTGGTAGTGTTAATCCCCATTTTGGAGATCAATTTTTGTAGAGGAGACACCTCCCATAAACTGCAGGAAATATCTCCCTAAACTCACCTAAACCTTTGGAATATGGCGGTCCAGTAAAGTGGGCAGTTCATCCATTACCACCACTTTTCTGCTGCAGCACCAAACACGCATTGAGGGCCAATCAGGAAGACCGAAAAAGAAATAGGAGCTAATTTTGTTGCCTCCTGATTTTTCATGTTTCCTAATGAGGCACATTATATCTGGGTATGGTGGATCTCCACATTGCATTAGATCCATGCCTGCTCAGGTGCCATCAGCTATTGGGGTCTTCAGTGAGTGATAGTGCACAGTCCTTCTTAGCAGTACCCCAGAATGGACTGGCAACCTAGGCATGCCGCTGATTTCGAATCATCCCCTACACACAGTGGGAAGGAGGGAGCTGACCTAAAAAGGGTTGTGGGAGCAGGGGTTCGCCTTAGAAGAAAGGCTTTGAAAACAATTGGTAACAAGGACCCATTTTCCAAAGCTTGCTTACACTAAATACGTGGTCATATGATTTAGAGCACAGTCCATGGGTGCATTATATTTCCAGCGATAGTTGGAACAAAAAGTGTGCATCGAGTAAACCACAACATTCCAAATGTGTTAAGTGCAGAGAGCCCTGATTGGCCAGCAGTGGGATGATGCATAAAGTTGTCTTCAGTCCTTTACATTTAGCAATAGTAGTTGCGGTTAGCTATGCATTCGATCTGCTAATTACCCTTAGATGGAAGTGGCACCACGCACTCAGCGGTCCCCATCCAAGTCCCTCCAGGATGTGGAAGAAGTGTGCCAAAGAGAGACTGGGCGCACAAAGGGAGCAGGGAGCTTGGAGAGGGAGGAAGACATGAAAGAAAGGGAGAGAGGTGTAGAAATGCATAGAAGGAATAGATACTACCCAATTTGGCCGAATAATATTGATTGAATGGTACATCTGATGGAATTCGGCCAGTACCATTCGATCGATATGATTCGATCAAATGTGGGTACTAAAAACCGAACATGGGGAGCGGGGGTTGCAGAGGTGTCCCCCGCTCCCCATGTTTGATATTTTGGGCCTTTGGGGCTTGCAGGGGTGTCCTCTGATTCTTGAAGATTGGAGGCGGGGAACGTATAAAAAAGAAAAGGGGACCCTGCAAAATTGAATTCAACCCGCCTTAGAGGGACGGAACTGACACTGCAGAGTCAGGAGAGGAGGCGGACATGGCAAAGGTAAGTGCGGGGGATGTATTAGGGGCTGGGTGGACATGCAACCGTTCAGACAGCACAGCGAGTAGAACGCTTGCTTTTAATGTCTGTGCAGAGCCTGTTGACACAGGTTTGAATCCCAGCAAAGCCAAATTCAGTCTTTCATGATTCCGAGGTCGATAAATGAGAATCACACACCGTGTGTAATAATAAGCAGCGCTCAGATATCTGAGGGTTCGTAGCGTTATATAAATGCCAAATTATTATTATTATTATTATAGATTAGGTGAGTTTGGCCAAGGTAAATTTGTATTCGTGGCGAAATTCACTACGGTCAATTCCACCGCAAATAATTCTGTCACGGCCAAACGACATAGATCTAAGCAACACATGGACAGAGAGGAATAAAGAGAAGGAGGATGATCAGAAAATGTAATGGGAGAAACAAATGTTGGAGTTCAGTACTTGGTTTGAAGAAGGACGGAGGCAGAATTATGTAACTCACAGATACAGACAGAAGAAGGAAGGAGTTCAGCACTGGAGAGGGAGAGGAATAAAAGTGTCTGGAACTGGTTTGGTTTAAAGAATGGGAAGGAGGAAGTCCAGAAGGGAAGAAGGGGATTGTGAAGAATTGGATTTTGCCTTGCAGAAGCACAGGGATGAGTAGGGGATAAAATGCCCACTCAGCCCTCACACTGCTACAAACCAAGAGCAAACCAAGAGCCAATGCAATCGTAAAGGTAAATGAGGGACTGTTAAGAGATATACCTCCTTTGCCTTTTGTGGTAATGTGGGCCGAGGGAAGTCTATGCGCTTAAGAGGGGAGAGAATGTGATTCAGTAGTGTCTCAAATACCAAACCATAACAGTCCAAAGTAAAGGGAATGTCCAATCAAGGTTCTATAAAATCAGATATACCTTAATCAAACAACCCATCTGCAAAATAACTAAACAGAAAAGAAGTACACAAAACCCATCCCTGAGGATGCAGCACTCTAAGTAATGAACCAGATGTGTTAGGCAAATACAATCCACAATGTTCGTTCAAAAGGATATGTTTCTTGGGTTTTTTAAAAATATGATGGCAAATAAAATTGTTTTTACTGCCAATAAGAATTGATGATCTGCGTTATAGCAAATACAGATTGATTAATATATCTGTAACAGTGGTGAGTGCATCACTCATACCTATAGGTTTAGAAGGCGGGGTTTCATGCATCCTCTTCATACATATATTTCAACTAATTGAGTACAGAATGTGTGCTTTCAGGGCTTGGAAGGATGTCTCTGGTACCAATAGAGCCCATCCAAACAAAGTGAGCTCTGGTCATCCCCCTCTGAACCCAGAACAGTAATTACCCAGGCCTTAGGTGAGATTGATTAATGAATCTTTTATTACATGCTGGGGGACCCTGTAGCAGTTACCCCTGTGCCCCCACCTCTTCTTTGTCACTGCACTTGCACGTTCAGAATACCCCAAAGCCTAGTAGGACCGCTGTTTGGTTTATTATTTCCTTTCTCTTGTTTTATACAGTGATTATATATGTAATTTAATACGTACTGCTATTTTCATTTTAATGTTGTGAAAAGTCGAGTCCATTGACTAAAACACAACAAAAATAAAAAACAAAAAATCCAAGTCCCCAAGGTGTCCACTGTACCCCCAGATTGTATGTGTCTCATAGGCACCTGGTAAGGGTGGCAGAGGTGGGCGGTACAGCAGGTTTGTTTGGATTTGGGTTAGGATCGGATGCTGCCCATTTGTCTTTCAATAGGACATTGCTGACAATACACTGTTTGTTACCTGTTACCTGTTACCTGTTCATTCACTGAGAGCTGAACCGATGCGTTTTCATCACATTTACAGGGGTAAGCATGTCACTGGGGCAGGAATGTAAGGGAGTAGGGGGCGGGGGGTCTAAATACAACCCCAAGACTATGTTCTCCCACCCCCTGGTCCATGGAGACACATTAGTTGGGGGAATGGATGCACAGAGTGCATTCACATCATACCACTGTAGAAAGGTTGGCACTAATAAGGGGAGTGTCCCAAACTTTCTGGGTCACATGACAGACCACTCAGACATTGTTCTTGTGGTCCATGATAACACATCAGAGCCCCTCGGTGGAAAACAGACCCTCTTTTGATACCTGCCCATATAAAGACCTATACGTGTAGCTAGTCCTAACATGAGTACATTTACAAGGCAGTTGAGTATTTAGTTTTACTGTTGCAGAATTTGGACACAATCCCATTTTCTGAGATACATTAAAACGGTTTTAATTGACCCACAGTATAAATTCAAAAATCAATACATGAAATTATATTTTATTGGAACTCCCTTTAATTTCTAGGAACAGTAATTGCATGTGAACCACATTTGTATTCAAAGCAGGCTATGCAATGTGTATGGCAGATGATCTATGGCATTGCAGTAAAAAGCTTAGTATCCATCATAAAATGAGCAGTGAAGTGCTTTGGGCTTAATATGGCTTCAGCTATCCAATGTTTTGGTTTCAAATACTGAAACCCCTATCACATGGATCTAAGCCACATAGATGCTCTCACACAATGTAATACAAGAAGAAAACACACAGAAAACCCAAGGAACTATAAATATCTGGAAGTTGCTGAATTTGATGCACAACTATAGCTGTTTTAACGAACATGATTGATATTTTGAAGGATAAAACACTCAAGTCCTGTAATAAATGTAAATACATGCATGGATTTAAATAAAACATGTCATTTGATTCCTCTCTCTTTATTGCTATGCCAATTGAATTCCAAAGAGCGTGCACATGTAATGGTCAAAAACGAAATGAAATCACATTCAAAGGGCCTATTCCTTTTTTAATATGACATGTTGATGATGTAGTATTATATATTTGCGTACTGCCTCCAATGATACACATCCCTGATGCTTTTCATTTTCAAAAATTGGTTAAAATGAGAACCCCACTAGGGGTGCCGAACTGTGGGTCACACAGGAGCCTGTTCGGGAAAGTTGTAGATGTGCATAATCTTAGGGTCATTCCAGACCTGCATCACCTGCATCAGGGATGTCATTTCACCAAAGTGCCAGGGGTAGCGAAGTGACATCAGGAAGTGATGTCATTTGACCCCACCCGAAGTGACATCATGGGAAGCGATGGAACACAACCTTTCATCCCTTGACAAAACTGGAAGTGGCATCACATAGCATTGTTCCTAAGTACACTACGAAAAATATGGTTATGATATCACAGTAATGTGAAATACATTGCATACAAGAATGGATCACCATATGTATCATTAATATCAGTCTGTATCGGCCCATATTACCAAATTACTGTGAATGAAAGGCTGAGTTCCCTGCAGATCTCACACACACACACACAAACACACACACACACACACACACGCGCCCCCCCCCCACAGGGGTAGCAAGGGAGACCTCAGGGGTCGCAGTTGTGACGCCTGGCAACCCTCAAATGACGTCCCTGACCTGCATGTATGTCCTTTGATTCACAGAGGTATGGCTAGTGTGCAGGTGAAAGGACTAGTTGCTGGTGAAAGTGGTCTGCTCCGGTTCCTAGTGATTGCATCGACAGTGAAACCATCGACAACCATGCCATTGACAAATAAGCATCTAAAAAAAATTGCATTTTATTTTAAACCCCCTTTTTAAACCATTAAAACACTGTTTTACTAAACTAAACCCTTTACCATTGAATAAAAAGCATTCAATGTTTTTTTTAATGTATTTTTTTCAATGGTTTGGTCTGTCAATGCTTTGTATTCGATGCAATGACCAGATACCGTCTGCACCCTGCCCCTTCATGCATAAGTGAGTATAGGGCACACACCTAATACTCACATATTCATTGTTGGAACATAATGGGCCTGTTTCTGAAAATGCCATTTTTAGTTGGGCTATTATTATGTGTCGCTTGCAACACCTATACGCCAAAACTATTGCATTAGAGTACAGATAGGGAGGATGAGTCGAGATACATACGTTTGTAGATCTTGTTTGGTAATTTGCCCACCAACTGACTGCCAATGGCCATGCTAATCCCTATGGTTATTCCCACCCAGGTCCCATGCCTCCCCGTCCAAAAGAACTCCACATGGGAACTCTTTGAGCTTGCTTTAATCAAGTGTTACCATCAAACGTTGCGCTCAAAATGCCTCCAGGTTTTTTTTTTAAAAAGCAGTCTTCTGAGAGTTAATTACTTATTTGGAGTACTAAACTCACTACTGGTGTAATAAAAAAGTCTTAACCAGGCCTGCCTCCAGCCACTCGATTTATAAGTACTCTACATGTCCGTCACTGAAGTCCTGTTAATGCATTAGCAAAGCCAACAGTTTTGGCTTGTGTATAAGTATAATGCATTTGCCAGTTACTGCTATTTGATGCCCAGGTACCCACCCCATTTTGTACCTTCTGCCAACAATGGCCAGTTAATAGCACTATGGCTGTGCCTGGCAAGTGCCTTTCCCATGCCTACAAAAGCCACAACTGTTGGCGTTGACAATGCATGTGTAATTTCCCACCCCATATTTAAGCATGGAAATTTACAAAGTTTTAGAAATATCAGTGCTTTACATTTATTTCTCTCATGATATGCAGGTAGGGCCTCTCTCTAAATACCAATCCTGTATAGTGCTTCCCCCGGCCTGTCATGTGACTGCATAAAACACCCATCGGGCAAACACATACAGACACTGATTCATTCCTTCATGAAACAGGAGTGAGCTTGGGATGTGGCCGCCACAATAACTGCAGGCCCTCATGCCCACACATATGCGAGCACCTGGTTGTTGCCATGGGGGGACGTATTTGCCATCTCCTGCTGCAGTGACGATAAAAAGAGAGAAAAACTGGAAGCCCGTCTGGTTCACGTCTGTTCAGCAAAAGTAATGGGGGAAAACTGTGCTTTGTGATGCAGTGGAGAATCATCACGCCCTGCTGGTATTAATACAACCTTATTTGTTAAGTAAAGACTTTGATGTCAGGGCCCTAACTTTAAAACAACAAGCGTTTTTTTTTTTCTGCGGAAAGGACGAAGAGTGAACTCGGATAATCTGTGTAATCTTCTCGGAGTCAATAGAGAAAGAAAGAGAGAAGGATAATAGGCCCTAAAGGACGGAGGCATCCCCTCCCCGTTTTTTCATAACTAACAAGGAAAAAAGAAGGGCAACCTCTGACTACACTGACAGGATCAAATATTTATTGCTTACATTCATGGGCATCCCATCTAAAGAAATGTATATTGTCGGTCAAAGAAGGCCGGAAGTAGATACTCTCATGCCGATAGTAGATAGTACAGTTTTTTTGAACGCCAACTAATGGGGTGTACAAGAGTAAACCCCTAAGTTGAAGAAATATTTTGTCCTGAAGAAGGCCCTTATATCTATGTTGGAAAGGACACTTGGGATAGTGTCCAATGTAAGCTGAGGCCGAAACATGTCGGCGATCTGGAAAGACCACAAACAACAGGAGTCTTTCACGACACTAACAATCTAATTGTATTGATTTATATCTAGTGATGTTTACCCCTGTACAACCTGCCATCTATGTGCTGATTTTGAATAAGGTTTTTAGTAATTGTTAACTGTCACAAAAAAATGAAATGATTTTGTCTAGTTTTCACATTTTTTATCCATTGTGAACAATTAATAAAATAGTTTTGTATGAGATAATGGTGTGGTTCTATAATGTTATGCTTGATCTTGTTCAAGCCTCTATTTAGAGAATTGATCCTACATGTACGTATGTTAATATGATTATTGTGTAAAAGCATCAACAATCTTGACCCTATCGGCATAGAGGGGATAATCATTTCCTTGCTTTTGTATGCATGGTTTCTGAAATGTCCCGCTTGAGAATTGATCCCCCGAAATCAAAGAATACCTAATTGAGGTTTAACATCTCCTCACGACCTACACTTCGCTTGTAGACTAATTAGGACAATGCATTCTAGGGTTTGGCATGAGAGCAGCCACCATATTTGGTTGTTGCTTAATGCAAACACGCACACTAGAACTAAACCATCAGCCTCCATGTTGCAGAAATCAGCCAGAGATATGCATACATGATGGATAGCAAAGGAAAAGAAACATGGCCTGCGTGCCGGTTCAAACATTTTTTTTAAATTTATTTTGGGAGTTTCGTTCAGCAAGAAAGAGGGAGGGAAAGACGTGCAAATTAAAAGGCAAAACGTTCCTTGTCAAGAGGCAATGTCAGATAAACTTGGGCAGCTATTTCAGGCCCTCATTTCAGAGGGCCCAGTTGACAATACATTCTATTGCAGTTCACTCTGTCTTCCACCTGACTGCAGGCCTTCAGTTCTGGCATAATGCTGTTCATTCTTGTAGTCCTAGAACCCACCTTACTGCTCTATTTTGGACTAAATGTAGGAGTTTGAAAGATTGTTTTGATAGCCAGGCATATAGAGCACTACATAAGTCCAATTTGGCCGGTGTCGCTCCTTGGGCTTCTTCCACTTAGCGTGGGAATTTAAATAATGGGAGTATTTTTCGTAACATGTCTGATTGACAGTGGGCCTTCTGCCTAGTGAACTGGATGTGAGGATGTTAGGTCCTTTTTGATTTCAAAGTTATCCCATAATCACTAACCGTTTCCACTTGTTTCCAGTTTGCTTCCAATAAAACAGGGGATCTTTAGGACTGTCTAGTAATGGATATGCATTTGCAAACCTGGTGGTTATTCTCGTTCTTATCCAGTGGGCTCAACGACTTGGTGTTGTCAGCATAGCATTGGAGCAGAGCCCTAAATGACGCCATGGTTACAGAGGGTTCATGTAGGCATACCATGGCCACAAAGTAATCAAAGATCCTGTGGGAACCATTTGTTTGCAGGTCGGCTTTACGGTGAAAATGACCCATAGATAAAGTAGACCATAGGTCTTTCGTTAAGGAGGACCAACATGTCACGGCTAGCCCAGAGATTCACTTGGAATGTTCTAAATGTTAAGGCAGAAAGTTATAAATGGTCGTATCCAAGTCTTGCATTGTAGAAGGTATTGGAAGATACAATGAGCCTGGTTGATACAGTCCAAGGAATGCCCTGACACCTGATTGCGGTCGAGGAAGAGGGAGGATGATGCAGGGGCAGAGTGAGTTCTTTTCAGTATACATCTGGAGTTGCTCAGCAGTCATGCTTTCTAGGAATCCCTCCAAGACTGTCACCAATAAGCTTAACAGGAGGTCACCAGCTATTCTGATACTGCATCTTCCGGAGTACTTGCAAATTCCTGTATTTGAATCTGAAAAGGCAGGCATGTCCCTAACAGCGCATGTCTCCATTCAGTTGACCCCTCCATCATGGTCAAAAATGAATGTTCTATAAGTAATTAAGCACAACACTTGAATACAAAAGAATCACAAAATAAACAGGAAGTTCTTCCTGATCATAACTCTAATTATGTAATAAAACTGACCAATTATCTCCCCTGAAACATCAGCTGCAATTCTAAAAGCTCTGGAGGTATTGGGATGATTCATGATTGATATGATATGATATGACATGATGTGGCATTTATAACGCGCCTATACACAAGTGTTTCAAAGCGCACCGAGGCAAGGGAGAGGGAACAGAGGGAAGACAGACAACGATCTTACTAGGCCAAGTGTCATTCAGATCGCGCAAGTGCAAAGGAAGGGCGTGGGGGGGAAAGAGCAGTGCATGGGATAATAGAACAACAAGATAAATAAACGGCCAGCAGGTGGCAAGTGCAGGGTGAGTGCAGAAAATAAGTGCTAGTGGGGGGACTGTCGGGATACAGAAAACAGTCCAAAGGTGCAAGGGTTGCCAGGGTGGCAGTGCAGGCGTGCAACTGGCAAGGCTATGGCCCAGGATAAGATGGATCGCCAGGTAACCAGTGCAGTTTCAGTAACAGCCAGAACATTAGCAGGGGAGAGGGGGAGACAAAGCAGAAGCAAAGAGGAGGGTTTTCAGGTGCGGAGTAAAAGGCACGCAGTAAAAGGCATGTGTTTGAAAAGACACTTCACTTCACTCATTCCAATGAAAAAACATTAGGCAAGTTCTCCTTCTTCAATAAATACACGCTCATACAAGCAAATCTGCAATTCTTCTAATAGTGAATTGTTCTTTTATGAATTGCTTATAAAATGTGCCAACTTTCTAAAAGAAAATGTATTTTTTAGATGACCGAGGCCATGAGAAATCCAAAACAAACCTCAAATTCAAAGATTCCCAACTGACGGAAGTACAATTACTCTACACTTTGCTTGTCAAACGCACACCTTTTAGATCTAGCAATAAGACAATCATTTTGAAATTGTTCTTAAACATTTCATAAATGAGGCTGATTGTCCCTTAATGATGAATACATCAAAGCATCATCCAGATGCACAATGACAAATCTAATCAAACAAAAGTGTTAGCATGGAAACACAGAAAGTCACTAGAGAAGCAAGAACATGTGGACCAATTATTTGTACAACTGACCCCAAACACAATGTTTCTTTTGGACAAGTTCCTGAACTGCGAATAAGAAAAATTGGCTTTGGCGTCAGATGTACATGTTGCCCTATTTTATAAGCAATTCATAAAAGAACAATTCACTGTTAGAACATTTGCAGATTTTGCATAGGTTAATAAGGATCTTCCTCGAACAAAGAACAGCAGTCCCAGAAATGTAGCTTCCCAGAATTGAAGATGTGTGGTAATTGGGAACTTCTAAACAGAGTTGTTCTCAGCTTCTCAAAGAACAACACCCTCCTGAATGATCAAGGGCATCACTATGAGTTTTGTGGATTTACCAGTTATAAATCCACTAAACTAATATATTGTTACCACCAGATTACTGTGTACTTACTGGTGGTAATTCCCCCAGAATCAGAAATGCAGTTTGCTGCCATTATTCAGTCCCTGTAGCAGTGGCGGCTGGTGAATTATTAAATTGGAGGGGTGTGAATGTTTCCCACAAACACATCAGATAATTGCAAGGGAGCTGATCCAACAAAAAGGGTTTTTGTGAATGGTTTTATATGGTAACGCCAATCCAAAAATCCAAAAATCCAATCGAAGTGAGTCACCAACTGTCCACAAGAGCATTTGCCAATGCATGTCTTGATGCATTTGCCCACAATATATGCCAGTATAATAATGTTCATGCGGGCTGTGCCCATTCATTGGCTTGTTGACTGCACCAATATGTGCCGGTATTCCCGTATAAGAACATGCTCATGTATGCTTTGCACATAATGCCAGTAAGGATACTATAAGAAAATATGTCCACGTTGGTTCTGCCAATATATGCGAGTATACCCACGCAGCAACATACCCCCGCTGGCTTTGCGATCAAGAATGGCATGCCACAATATGAAAACATGTTGAAACTAGCTGCACCAAAATGTTGGTCTCGCCGTGTAATAACACATCATTCTTGCTTTACAGTAGATGCCTAGAAAAAAATGCCATGTCACAGTAATATCTCGACTGGCTGCACCAAAATGCCACTCTAACCATGCAATACCACTTATCATGCTTGATTTTTTACAGGTGCCCAGTAAAAAATATGCCATGCCACAGAAATAGCTAGACTGGCTGCAGCAAAATTGCAATCTAGCCATATAATAACACTTAACATGCTTGCTTCATCATAGATGTCCACTAAAAACTATGTCATGCCACACTATGAAATTGCAAGACTTGTTGCCCCAAAATGCCAGTCTAGCCACGAAATAACACTATCATTTTTTGTAAAATGTCAATGGCATTTTTTACTGGGCATCTATCATAGATGCCCAGTAGGAAAATGCCCTTGCTCCCATGATTGTCTCCCCAATCCTCATCCTCACACCCCCCACTCCCACTTTCCAAAATCAGCTCCCCAGCCTACCAAAAATACATGCACACACACACATTCAATCGCTCATTCACATGTAATACTCACTCACTCATTCACACACGCACACATATATCACACACCTACACATTCAGAATCAAAATATATATTTTTTTAAAAAGGCTTACCTGCATGATTCCTGGTCCGGACTCTGCTGCACTCCGCTTGCTCCATGAAAGTCTCCAGCTCCTGTGGAGCTTGAACAGGAATCAGGAAGCTCACACAGCGATTCCTGGTTCCTGTACATGTGCACACGAGCTGGAGAGCTTCTGACGAAGGGCCCAACCCTTTTGTATGTGCAGGGAGGTACAGGAGCACCCCATCACATATACACATGTGCAGTTCCCCAGCCTGCATCCCCAAAGGGCCATGCAAGGCTGAGGAAGTAAAACGCCCCTGCCTTTCCTGGCCAAATGGGCATGCACGCTGGAGAATAGAACTGCCAAGGGGAAATATAGTTTCCCTTTGACCATTCAGTCCAGCCCAGGAGGGCACCCTCAGCTGCAACAAACAAGCGCGGGAGCACCCAGTGTTTCCACTGGGTAGGGGAGTCTTGCCTATGATGAGCAAGAGTTCAGGTGGGTAGGTGTGCATTGCCCATAATTAATGTGTCGCCACTGCCCTTAAGACTCCATTAGGGTTTGATGAAATTGCCACTGTCGATCATTCTGCCAGTGGTAATTCCTCTATTCCTTTTAGGTGTAGTGCAGGAATAACCTCCAACCAAGAGCAGGAGGTGCTTTCCCACTTTACCTCTGAAGCGCCTTAATGTAAGGAAGCCCTTAGTGTTTATTAGTGGCAGTACTGGTCTATATGTTTGTGACAGGCCACATGTTTGTTTTTGACACACACAGACAGAATAGGTATTTTACAGTGCAATTGCTGGGCTATGATTTTACAACTGGTCGCATGATTTTTCTCAGGCACACACAGAATATCAATATGTTTTACAGGGGCACTGTTTGTGTATAATTTTAAGACAGCCCACATAGATTTATGTTGGTGTACAGCGCTTGAAAATCTGTTTTACAGTAGAAATGCTAGCATATACTGTTGAGACAGGGGCTCATGATATCCTTTGAGCATAGCTAGGGTGAAAAGAGAGCCATTAAAGGAATATTTATTTGGTAAAGGCCATATCATTTTCCTTGGCACACTCAGCGTGGAAATATGTGTTACAGGGTCACAGCTGGAATACACTGTTGGGACAGGCATCATTACATTATTTGGGAACAAGAAGTATGAAAATGTATGAAACAGTGGCAGTGGTGGCATATACATATATTGTTTTGTATTTATTTAAATGTATAAAGTGAACAAAACAGCCCTCGCTCATCATGGCGCTGTTACAAGCAAGGCTCACTTAGTTAAAGGATACAGATAGAAGAAACAGCCTGTTTGTGGTTTGTGGTTACAGTGAACCTAATGCCAGACAGGTAACAGTTATGTGTGAGAATGTATCCAGAGGAAAGAGGGCTCTAGGGTCCAAGGGTTACAGTAGAACCAGTTAAAACTAATTCCTAATGAACACAGGTATCAAAAGGGCAAGCCTGGGGGTGTACTAGTTGAAGAGCCTCGTTTTGAGGGCTTTGCGGAAGGACAGGTGTGAAGTCTCATTCCAAATGGAGTTTGGGAGGGCATTCCATTGTTTTGGAGCTATGAAGGAGAAGCTGGTGCTGCCCACTTTGGCCCGTTTCATGGTGGGCATGTTCAGGTGGTTATCATAGTGTGAGCGTTTTTTGGTCTGGAGGAGCTTGCTCTGATTACTTTCTCTGAGATGTAAGAGGGGGCTGTGAAGGAGAGGCATTTCTGGGTTATGGCTAGTGTCTTAAAGATGATGCCTTCCTTAATGGTGAGCCAGTGTGCAGCGCGCCTTGCCTCGGAGATATGCTCCCTCATGGGAATGTTCAGGGCTGCTCTGAGCGCATTACTGTGAATAATTTGCAGTCTGTTGAGATTTTTGGCAGAAGTACCAGCAAATATCAATTGCTCTCGCTATTGATAGTCCTGCTTAGATAGGCAAGGTTTGACTGCATTGATCAATTTTGCTGTGAAAGATGCTGATGAGGTGATGGCTCTAACTTGATGTGTCATATAGAGTGTAGAGTCGAGGTACACCCCCAGGGTCTTTACTGAGAGTCAGACAGTGATTTGTGTATTGTCAATGGTGAAGGAGCTTTATTGGTTATTAAGCTTTTTTAGGGTTTCCTTGGGGCCGACTAGGAGGATTTCAGTTTTGTCCCTGTTAAGGCAGAGTCCGTTGGCTGAGATCCAAGCTTGGATGATGGTATAGGTGTTGGGCAGTGTTTTGGCATCAACTTTGTATGAGCCAAAGAGTGGGAGGAGGATCTGAGTGTTGTAGGCATAGTTTGTGTATGCTATGCCGAGAGCGTCTAGCTTGTCGAAGAGCGGTTTAATAAATATATTGTACAAAGTGGGCAAGGTACAGTAGCCATGTGGGGCTCCGCAGTGAATGGTGGTGGGTGCCGGGCAAGCCTGCTCTGAGAACACCTTCATGGCTCTTCCTCCGAGGAAGGAGGGGATCCAGGTAGTGGCTTCATGAGTGCAATGGGTTTATGTAGTGAGATGTCTGCAGAGGGTCTTAAGGTCCACAAGGTCAAAAGCTGCAGATAGATCCAAAAGGAGGAGAACTGTTGGTTTGCCTTCATCCATGATTTCAACTAATTGTTTTTTTAGGTCCAGTAATGCAGCTTCAGGTCTGTGGTGAGGGGGGAAACCTAATTGCCTCTTTCCTAGGATGCCATTGGTTTCAAGGAAATGCTGGATTTTAGTGTATGCAGCTTTGTGGAGAATTTTTAGCAGAAATGGTACTGTGGTGATGGGTCGGTAGTTGTTGGGGGAGGAGGTGTCTAGGGAAATCTTTTTCAGGAGGGGGCATACACAGGCCTCTTTAAGGCATGATGGAACAATGCCAGATGCAAAGGAGGCATTTATGAAAGTTGTCATGAATGGGGCTAGTGTGTCAGCACAATCTTTGATGATGTTTGCACGGCAGATATCACCTTTGCAGTTGGAGGATTTTATGTTTTTGAGGAGGGCCAAGACTTCAGTTTCTGAGACATCTCTGAAGGAGAAAAGTGTCTGGTCATGGGATGGGTGATGGTGGATGCCGACATGGGCGGGTCAGTACTGGACAGGCAATTTGGCTGGGATCGAATTTTGCCCTGCAGGAGGTTTATTTTTATAAGCATAGCTGATTGAATGCCTGAGCACCATGATTCGTCTTTAACTATATCATGTGTGCTGGGGGCCGAGCTAGCATTTGTGATTCCTGTGTTGAAGGAATTGGATTTGGATAGTATAATGGCTTTTTTTGTATTAGGTAGATGATATTTTGAATTATTCTTTAGTGGAGTCTTGAGGATTAGTTTGCCACTTGGTAAGAGCAATCAATATATTGTTGAAACCGAGATTTGTGATTTTAATAGGACACAATTAATGTGAAACTAATGTTGCAAAATGCTCCTGAACATTATTGGTGACCTGGCATGTATTTAAGTATTTTTTGGGTTTCCCCACAGAACAGAGTGTACATTGCAAAGCATTATCACATATGTCTCTGTAAATTGGGTTTTAAAATACATAATTTTAAAACAATTGTTTTAAAAAATGTTCCTGGGGAGAAAAACCCTCAACCCCTCTGAATTGGTTTGGGCATCCTGGCTCAAGCCAATTCAGGGACATATATTTGCCCAACAACATTAACAAGCTGCTTATACTTAGTGCTGTATCTAAACTGGTGTAATGTTACTGTCATTTGGTTCATTATTGCTTGTATTCACACTTCATTAGGCGCTGTTTTAGTGATGCAAATATTGCAACAACAAATGTATTGTTTTGATTTTTGTGTCAGACGTCAGAAGGCGGTAAACTCACCACTAGAGCCGTTCCACATACAAGTTGCCACATTTCCATCTCAGCAACAACCACAAGGACCAGACCCTAGATGAGCACAGCCGTGGCTCTCTACTGGTGTTGTTCCACCTACTGGCTCTCCGATTACCTCAGCACACTGTAAGACAATACTACTGAAACCAGGGGCCAGAGCTCATTAATCAGATCCTGTTCTACCATTATTGTTTAAATGCCGTTACTGTTACCGCAGAATGTAATTTGTAGAATCCTTATCCACCATAGCCATGAACTCATAGCACTGTATTCAGTCTGTGTGTGGAAGATGTGATACGTTATTTATAACGCGATTAATACTGAGAGGTTTGAGGATCGATTCTGTGTTGCTCGGTGTCGTCTTGCTTCCAAGGCTAGCACGTTTCCCCTGAGCTATCCCCCCGAGACACATTTCGGGGTTTCTGCACATTGCGCAATGAATGGCATCAAGAAGAGTGTGCATTATAAAGTCCTAAACACATTAAAGGCTGAATGGGGTGTAAAATGTTGTGGAAGGCACTACATAGCAGGCGGGGTCTTAAAGTCATGGAACACATATACAAGCATTACAACCATATTACCAACATGGTGGCACTAAAAGGCAGGAAAGGTATAGCAATATGCAAGGCTTAACATGCATTAGGAAGTCTACATTTGTTAAGTGGTAAAAAAGGCCAAAAGGTCATGCAAGGTGTTAAAAGTCATAGAAGGACTTAAAAGGGAAGGGAATGCCTTAGGTAGTCAGAGATGGTATATTAATGATTTGAAGACACAGAAGGAATAGAAACCACTATGAGGTATTAAGAGAAATAGTGGTTGGAAGGGTCTTGAAGGGGACGCTTGCTCAGAAATGTTATTGCCCCCAATCGATCTGGCATACTGTAATGGATCTTAAAAAGATTTCCTATGCATCTTACCTTCGTTTTCCTCACATTGAAAATAATGGGTTGGGCGCGGCCATCTTGTGCCAATCTTATATGTTGATACATCGCCCTAAGTTCAAGTGCCCTCATGGCAAGAATATAGATTTCTCACTGTGAGAAACCTGAGGCCGTTCTCACTTATAGACCCCGGGGATTCTTAGTTCAGGTGGCCAGGGCATGGCCATCACCTTTGGAACAGGACTCTGGGAGTGGACCAGTGAGGGAGGGTCACCTGGGCAGGGGGTCCTTGGGGACTGCTGGAGGAATGCCCTCGGGAGAGACAAGGGAATTCCCCCCTCTACTACACATCCCTACCTGACACCTCGTACAGCTTTATAGGTTGTTGTAAGTCCTGTTCCGTTGCCCCGTCCCCAATTCCAACAGGTATCCACATCAAGGGGAGGCATAGGAGAATAAATACAACACACTATATTTCACAACAACAAAATAATTCCCCTTCTTCTGACAATATTCTTCTTACTTTTCCTAACACCACAAAAAAAACGACAACTCCCACAATTCCTACATCCACTCTAGAAATCCCATTTCTATACTAGAACACCAAAGCATTAAGAAGAAGAGGAAAAAGGGAGCAATGAAGATTACCCATATTCCTATGGCAGTCGCCATTGTGTCCAGATAATGAGGCCAGGCAAGGTCAGGCCTCCCTCCACAATCATTCCCACCCGAAACCCGCTGAGCCTTCCAGGCATTATAAAAGACAGAGCTCACTGGCACAGTCTGAGCGAACTGAGGATGCTGGATGGATTACAGAGGCAAGGAGGAAGATTCGAGCTGGAGAGAACCTGGAAGAACTGGAGGACCAAAGACTACCCAATTTCTGGGTGTGTGAGTACAGGGGAGTCTGCAATGTGGAGAGGGAGTGCCAAGACCAGGGAGCCAAAAACGGGGGCAGCTGGGGGTTTCCTGGCAGTGCTCATACCAGAACTCCTCCCCTGGGCCAAATAGGGAAGCCCATGCCTTTGAGAGGCAGGCAGTAGGACCCTGGCCTCAACCAACATCCCCTTCTGCTCTGGATGCTCCCAAAAGGTGAGCAAGCCATTTTCAGGAGCTAGGAGAGTGGGAGCAAAATAATAAAAAGTGCATTCTGGGACTGGAAGTCCAAACATTTATTTTGTGAACTTTAAGAGGGTTCTGAGCCCGACTGAGGGAGACCCATGTTTGAACTTTAAGAGGGGCCCGAATCCAACTGAGGGAGACCCATCTGTGAATTTTAAGAGGGGTCCTAGCCCAAATGAGGGAGTGCGTGTGTGAAATTTAAGGAGGGGGTCTGAGTACGACTGAGGGGGCCCCTAAAGAGGAAAATAAAGGAATGCACACAGCATGTGAGGTGGCAAGTGAGATGAAAGACCAGTGTGCATCAAGCAGAGATTGAAGTGCAACAATATATTACACAATTGAAGGATGCATGTGTGTGGCTGAGACATGGAGGAAGTAAGACCTGTGGTGAACTTTGAATAACTGATAGCTGTGAAACCAGCGATACTGAGTAGCGGAGTTGTCCGGTGAAAGCAACTAGCCCATTCGAAAGTCTCTGTGAAAGGTGAAATGTTTTTGTCAATAAATTGAACTATAAAAGTGAAGTGATAACTTTTGTGCTTATGACACCGAACTACCCAGACCAAGAAGCACTGGGGCAAATAATACAAGAGTGTGAGCTGGAAGGGAAGTCGAAGTGGTTTTGCAGAGGTCTGTAGTAAAAGCCACGCACATTCGAAAGTCTTCGACATCAGGAAACAGTCTGAGCATGACTTAGGGAGACCTAAAGTCTTTTAAGTTAGGGGACGGGAACCCCTGCAAGTTTCGCTGAACCTTTGCTTTGAAAGGTCCAAGCCCGACTGAGAGAGATCAACATGAACTTTCTGGTGAACTTTTGCTTTGAGAGGTCCAAGCACGATCAAGGGAGACCAGCGTGAAATGTTTCTTGAACCGTGTTTTGAAAGCTGGAAAAAGAGACTCTAACGTGGAAGGCCAGGTGGGCCTCGAGACACATTTTGAACTGCCTTTGTTTTGAGAGCCTGAGCCAGAGTGTGTCATCCTGTCTGTGGGGACCGCCTTGCCCCATACAGTCCAGCCTGGGGACAAGAGAAGACTCAGCAGCCATCTTGATCCTTTAAGTTTGAACACTGTTTTTCCTTGACATACAGCGTTTCCCATGCACCCATTTATTGTAATAGTAAAAGGGCAGGCAATAGGTTTATTCAGTATAGGCCATTTTTTTTTGACTGACACAACTAGGTCTGTTTTATGTATTATTTGATGGTAGAGTGCGTTACCATCTTTAGAAATAAGGCAGACAGGAGTTTATCGAACCGTTTTGCTCAATAAACACCCTTGAATAGTATATCTCTTGTGTCTGTCTTCACTTGTGATACCATGTCTCCCTTACACCGCCCCTCAAACTGACATCACTAGACGCTTACGCCCCTTTTCACAACACCAATGCACATCTCATGTCAATGTCCTCTGTGCCAAGACGCCTCATTCCTTGAAAAGTGTAAACAAACCCTTTCTGATCACACAACATTGGAGTTCCTTTTTCCTTCCTGATCTTGTTTCGAGAGTATTCTCTTCTCCTTCTTAAACTGTATTTCTTGCATATCAAAAAACACCTTCTTATTTTTCTGACTTTTGATTTTGTGCATATTCAATGATCAGGAACTATGGCAACAATACAGCCAAACCAATATGAGCCTAAATATTCAGAGGAGGAATTAATTGAAAGAGAAAGAAGCGGAAAAGATGGGCAATCAGATGAGAGTCATGATGATCAACCACTGTAGCCTGAACCCAATTGCATGGAAGATGTTTCCACCTGGTGAACCTGTGATGGTTGTGAGATTATGCCAACCGAGGTGGAGAAATGCTGCTGCCAAGAATATTCTGGATGTCTTGGCCAAGATGGCTGAAGAAGACACACCACCGATATGCGTTACCGAGCTGCATGACTTCAGGACAGCCTGCCTCACAAGATCTGTGTTACGCATGATGATGGTCCTTATGCACAAACTTCAAGCAACAGTTTGCCCTCATGATCCAAGTAATGAGTAAGTTACTTCCATCGATCACTAACAAATGTTTTTTTTCTGTAATTTGAATACATTTCTCATACTAATGTAAAACCAGAGTATTCATTACTAGATGTTACATCCAAACAATTATGCTTCTTTCACTTTCAGCTTAAAAACAATATTTCCTTAGGTCCCAAACTGTTCTTTCTTCAATGGGGGTTCACATTGTTAATTTTTCGATACTTAAAAAAATGGCGTTTCCAACTAAATAATTACAGTTATCTTCTTCACGCTAGTAAAATATTTCTTTTTGTCTTTCACAGGTGGTACAGGCTTGTGGCTTATTGTGTGTTTACGTGGTGGATTCACTGATGGCTTGGATGCCGCATCTGTAAAGAGGGAGAAAAACAACACGTTAACGCATGCAATAGTTACCGGACAGCGTTGGGTAACACAGACTCTTACCTGAACACCAGCAGCAGCTACGAGACCTTCTTCTCACGAACTCAGTTGCAACTTAAGGAAGGAAGGGGACAAGATTGAACATCAGGCACATTGAACTCTTTGAACTTGATACTTACCAATCCCACGTGGGACTTCAGAGTCAATGCTTACCGGAACTCTCCCAACTCCTTCAAACCAGGGAAGTAACTGGTATCTACGCGCCACTGCAAGACATGCAGGATGGAGAGCTCATCTTTTACAAACATAAGGTGAGGTTACTAAGGGGATATCGGAGGTGATTAGTGGGGGAGAGCGAGAACAGTTGGGAGGCCATCACTAAAACCCACAGGTGGCTAATCCCTGTCTTCACTTGCAGGAAAAAACTTCTTCGGGTCCAGCAGACAAGACTAGGCGGGCCAGTCCAGACAGTCATCTCTGCACTACGCATCACGTTGACGGAGACCACAGCTGTCCGGGTCCGATCAACACCCCTGTGGGGTCCAGGTGAGCGTAATAGAGGCTCAGGAAGGGCACCAGGCAACCAGTCAGTTGCCTAACAGGTTGGGAATGAGAATGAAAGAGGGAAGCAGGAGACCAGAGAAAGTAAGTTAGCGAGGGAGAGGTAGAGAGAAAGACGAGGAGAAAGAAATGTCCTAAGCAGTTTCCGGAACTTAAGGAGGTCCGGCTCAAGATGGAAAAAGGCAGGGAGACTGTTCCATAGGGAGGCACCTTCGGAGGATAAGGATATGCCCTAAATCTCTGTTTGGAAACACAGCTCACCGCAGAGAGTTGGAGGAGGCCGAGTGGATACATTTAAATATATCTTAAAGAATTCACCATCATCAAAAATGTTATGTATTATTATCTCTGGAATTAGCACATTTATTGCTGAGCATTGTATCAGAATGTAATGTTTTGTAGTCCATGTTTTCAATGCATGTTTTCTTTTGGTGGCTCAAATTTTATTGAATGGACTAGCAATACCTTAAAATTTGCGGTATAACAATGAGTTCTGACTAATGTGGTTGCTGTGATAATTAGACAAGGTTATATATTTTTTTTTTTAAATTTAAAACAAAGTTTACAAACAAATGTATGTGATTGTTGCTTTGCTCACAGTGATACTTTATTACGAATTGTGATCATTATTAATTTATATTTCTTTTACAGATCTTACGGACATTTCATGAATACCTTCATGTATAGTTTTTGATTGCCCTACTGTGAGCTATGTCAAAACTCCTTGCACAGTCCTGCATGTATTCCAGGATTTAGATGTAGTAAGAAGATGGCGTTCAAATTGTGGATTTCCATTGTCTGAGATTCAAAGCAGAGCTAAGGATGTCTTGGAAGATGTGAGGGGCAATCGTTTCCACGTCTACAGTATGCACTTCTTAGACGATATGTACGAAGCATCCCACTACACTAAAAAGCGTTGCTCAGATGCCTTTGCAAATTACTTTCCAATGCAGTTCCAACTAAATTTCAGCACACACTGGCTCCGGTGAGTAGTGGATGAAGAATGTGTAATGTATGTTGGTATATAAAAAGAGTGCTCTCTATACATATGTTTTCTAAATGATCTTGAAATACATGATGACCGTTTTAGATTTTTTGGGGAATGTTTACATCAATGTTATACTACACAAGTTGGGCTCATGATTCAAATCACTGTATTTTAAAAATGTTCGACATTATCTTACTAAGAATTTTCAAGTTGTTTTACAGTGACTAACCTTATCATTTCCGGTCAAAAATTATTTAAAACAACTTTGTTGAGAAGTACTTTGTAATATTAAAGATTGTACAATTAAATGATTTTTTTTTAATTAATGTTTTGTTTTAGGAATGTACCACTGAAGCGGTCAAAATAGAAGAGCCACATAGATCAGAGGTATACATAACATAATCTGAAATATCATCTATCCACCCATATGACTGGCATTGTAATTTATAATATGTTGCAATGTTTACCATAACATAAAGTAGGTTCTATTTGTAGATATGTATATGTTTTCCCTTGAGTAGAAAAGACATTTGCTGAGTTTATACATTGTAAAAACACATTTTTTCAGCTTCTCTTGTGGTCAGCACATCAAAGTCCACTATTTCAAAGCAAATAAAGAAAACAAGTGTAAAGAAGAAATCAGTTTCTTTAGGAGACGTTTTTAAGTGGATAGTTTGCTGATACATTTTTAGTTGGTCAATCGTACTGTCCGTATGAGTGCTATAAATTGAGCATTTTGTTATTTCAATCTTTTAGAGGCCCAAAAGGAAGAGGAGCATAAAGACTCAACATAAACTAATGATGCCACTTGCCAAATAGAAGTCACCATGGAGTAACAATTTTTAGAGGCACAGCATGGTCCAGTCAAGATTCAGAGTCTTGATGCAGATGTCCAGTGGCCTGAATATGAATATAATATCACCTGCGAGCGATGGAAAGTAACCACGGATCATTTCTACATTGCAAAATGTTGCCTAGATAAAACTTAAGACACAGAAGATATATTGGAAATGTTTGCAGACCTGATGACACAATCTACACCCTCTAAAATATGTTCACCAATGAAACATTCAATTATCCCAGTTTCTCCAATTCATGCAGAAATATCACAGCCCAAAATAACTGAAGCATCTTTGCAATTCACTGACAAATCTACACATGATCTTAACTTCAGTATTCCTACTTTGAGGTAGTTGTCCACCACCATCAAATTTCAAACCACAGTACTGCAGGATGATTGGCTTTTAAAGGAGCAAAAATACATTGTAACCGACTGCTGTCTGCTAGCGATTGGTAAATGTGATCATAATTTACATAGGAGGATATGTGGGGAGCCATTGGTGAATTTTACTTATGTAGTCAAAGGCACCAACCTGAAAATCCAGGCCAGCTGTGTCCAGCACTATCTGAAATGTCATCGGGCCTAGTATAACAGTAGCTTGTTTTGTTCCTCCCCTCCCTTTCTGCACCCCTTTCCCTCACCTTTTGTTTTTCTCCGGCTCTACACGCGCTTTGAAACACATTGTGTATAGGCGCTATATAAATAAACGATCATATCATATCATATCACCAACATAGCACATTTTCATGGTCAGCAGGACTGATGCTTGCAAAAATGCCTGCTGGAAATGTAGTTTGTTCATCTGCTTTGCTGTTCAGTTGATCAACGTTCAGTAACATTTCAAGTTCCTGTCAATTAGTGGGATTTGAGTTCCTTGCTAAAACACAGCACTAAAAATATCAGAAGGATTTCTTGTTCCCCGTTATTAGCCAGGTCTAGGAACATGAACAGGTATCAATTGACAATACACTCACTGGCAAAAGGTTCATGCTTGCTGGCAATGTACAGTGTGACAGTCCAGGATTTTCCACTAAATTCTGCACTTACCACTTTCCAGACATGGAAAGTAAAAAAAATAAAAATCAGGTTCGGTCATTGTGCAGGTGTCTTAATGTACATCATCTGTTGCCAATGGTTTCATTATATCAATCGAACTTCTGGAATCCAGGGGATTGCAAATAGACCTGATAGCCACAAACAGGCATGTCGCAATAGCAAAGGCCATGCAATAGCAGTTCCCACACATACAGCATCAATTTGATGTATGGCACGTTGCAAAATCAATTCCTAAAAAGATTCAGCTGCTGGTATAAAAAAGGGTTCAGAAAATATGTCAAAGTGGTCTCAGTATCTGCTGCCAGCTTTGGTGGAGCTCAAAAAGTTGCAATAGTTCTGTAGAAATTCAACTTGAAAAGTGGCATTCATTGATGTAACATTGTTCAGCATACACTCTTGGAGAGACAAACATTTTCACGAATGTGCACATGAACCTTTGACTAAGGAGCAGGAATGTAAGAAGAAGTGGTTGGTGTCAGGTTCCCTTCCTCACGAGCACTGGAGAAAATTGTGTATGACATAATGCTTTCAAGAGACCTGAAGGGACTCACCGAATTCTGCCACACTGGAGATTTAGAGGTGTTCCATAATATGTGCCTAAAGTACAGGCCAAGGTTGCATTTCGGCATAGACGGTATGTAAACAAGAACAAGCCTGGCTGTACTTGCACACAGCAAGAACGTTTGGAGGGAACGAGCAAGAACAGCAGGAACTTTCAGGATGTTCGTTACCACATGGCGTTTACAAAAAAAAGCAAGACAATATTCCAGGAAATGGATTTTGAATTGGTGAAATGATTTGGAGCTGTCTTCACAAATTTGTCACAAGCAAGTTTCAATATGTTACCCAATGTTTGGACAATGTATCAATACAAAAAAAAATATTGTAATGGCATAAAACTTGCAATTTTAATGTTCAATAATTAATTTTAATCATTTATATTTTGGCAATGTAATCATGTTAAATATGCATACATGGTTTCATTTTACCTTTCTTTTCTTTATATTGCTTTTCCTCTGTCATTGTATACATATTAAAAGCTAAAATGTCAAATGTGATTACATTCGTCCCGTGTTGGAGCAGGAGCTCACACGCTTAGCACTGCAGGAGCAGTGCTGCCAAGAGGCCATGCACCCACCAGCAGCTAGGTAAGCCTAATGGCACCTATACACGCCGCTTTTGCCGCTTCCGAGAATTAGCATTTTTCTCTTTTTCTTATTGCGGATAAGCCGCGCTTTAACGAGCACCACATTGCCTAACGTGGCATCACCCTAACAGCCCACCTGTTGCACCCTACCAGGCATCAGGCAGCCGACCGCCATTGTTCCCCACGAGGCGAACCCCCCCCCCTCTAAGATGGCCGTCATGATCAACGTTGGACCAGCAGCTTCCTGACTTTCCTCTGCTGCACCATTCCGGGCACTGATTGGCCCCAGCCCCAGCCTTACCAGCCAATGAGAGCCGGCAGGCGAGAGCCGGCCTCACACGAAGGCTGTAGCACAAAGGCTACACCTGTCTCGAGCCTGTCCGGAGCAGTAGGAGCCAAGGGCCAGGAACTCTGCCCGTTCTTGCTCTAGGTAAGCCGGCGCTGCAACAAGCATATCCCCATTTGCTGACTAGAACTGCCTAAATCACAGCGCATCTCTCTCGCTCTTGTCCAATTAACGCCACCATCCCGCACGGCCGTACACACGTGTGCTGTCCATGCCCACAATGTGCCACGCCACTCGGTTACTTCAGATTTCTCCACCCGACTCACCTACGCTGGACGCCCTTGCCATTCACTCGTAGCTATAACTATTATGGACTACATGTTCTATACCCACTGCTGCACGCTGTGCATCTCTTACTTGCCCCTCTCCTTCAGGCTTCTCATTACATCCCCCATGAGTTACAAGTATATTCTGTAATGCCTGTCCAATGCCATTTCGTATCTAGATGCCTTATACTGTGCCTAGTGAACTGTTTTGCACTGCTGTTGGTTGCCTAATTTGCACCATTTCAAACCTAGCTGCCTTATACTGTGCCTAGTGAACTGTTTTGCACTGCTGTTGGTTGCCTAATTTGCACCATTTCAAACCTAGCTGCCTTATACTGTGCCTAGTGAACTGTTTTGCACTGCTGTTGGTTGCCTAATTGTGCCATTTCGAATCTAGATGTCCCTGTACTGTGCCTATTGACCTGATTTGCACTGCTGTTGGTTGCCTAATTGTGCCATTTCGAATCTAGATGTCCCTGTACTGTGCCTATTGACCTGGTTTGCACTGCTGTTGGTTGCCTAATTGTGCCATTTCGAATCTAGATGTCCCTATACTGTGCCTATTGACCTGATCTGCACTGCTATTGGCTGCCTAATTGTGCCATTTCAAATCTAGATGTCCCTGTACCATGCCTATTGACCTGATTTGCACTGCTGTTGGTTGCCTAATTGTGCCATTTCGAATCTAGATGTCCCTGTACCGTGCCTATTGACCTGATTTGCACTGCTGTTGGCTGCCTAATTGTGCCATTCCGAATCTAGACGTCCTTGTACTGTGCCTATTGACCTGAGATATACTGCTGTTGGCTGCCTAGTCGCGCCACCTTAACTCCGTATACCCTTTGTCCTGAGCCCGTTTAATTACATCCCCAGTCCCTAGAGAAATACAAGCTGCGACATGCAGCTAAGAACTTGTGTCAGCATTGACCTTACATTCACAGTCCTTTTAGGACTATCAGCTTGCACTGCTGCCAGCTACTGTGCAAGCAACACTAAGACCTTCCACATTCTCCCTTCAACCATGCTCTACCATCCCGACCCTCCATCGAACCCCTACCTCAATGACCCAGGCTTTGGCTCAAACACTTTGCTACCAAACCCACTCCAAACATCCCATGTACTCTACAACAAAGGAATAGCAGACTTAGAACTAGACTGCCCAGACCACCTTGTATTCTGCGCAATCGCTCTGCCCTTCCACTGTCCAACTCAACCACAACGCCTAGTCCTCCACTCTCCACCTCATCCATCTCAGCACTAAAGGGAGTCCTTATCAATGCAAGATCCCTCACGGCTCACGCCCTTGACATCGCAGACCTCATCACTGTCCAGAACCTTGACTTTCTAGCTATTACAGAAACCTGGTTACATGACCCCTCTGGCCCACTCCTCGCTCTATCCCTACCCAAGGGTTATACCATTATTAGAAACGACCGCCATTCCAACTTGTCGAAAGGAGGAGGAGTCGCTTCCATACATAGTGACAAAATCGTTATGAGAGCTGCTCCCCACACACAACTTAGTTCTGCAGAATCTCTCTCAGTGAAACTATCGCTCTCTCCTACCAACACAGCAACACTCCACCTTATATACAGACCTCCAGGCCCACTGGCCTCATTTATTGATGATGTTGCATCAACCCTGTCGACTAACACTAAGCCCAACTCTCAGATACTGCTACTAGTCGACCTCAACCTAGGCCTCTCAGATCCCAAGGACCACATGGCCGTTGAAGTAGACACCACCCTTTCCAACCTAGGCTTCCAGCAGCGCATTCGTGATCCTACACACATCAAAGGTAGAACACTCGACTGGCTAGCCGACCTTAACTGTAACACCAATGTCATTTCTAACGATGCCTGCGCCTGGTCCGACCATCATGTTATTGCTTTCCTCCTGCCAGCCACCAACCCCCAGCCCACACCTACCATAGCCACCGCTATACCTACCAGAAATAAAAAAGATATCACCAGGGAGAAACTGCTTCCTCTTATCCTCCCTTGCTTGAACACTCTTGCTGCACAGCACAAGGATAAGGACCCCACTGTCTTAGTAGACACTTATGACAGCCTAATGACCAATGCCATTGAGAGCATAGCTCCACTAAAGATCCGCAAAGCCAAACAACAGTCCCACCTGAACTCTTGGTTCACCCCGCAGCTCAACGCTCTGCGCAAAGGAAAGCGCAAGGCCGAAGCCCTCTGGAAAAGTCACCCCAGCGCAGCTAATAAAGCCTCCCTTCTAATCACCTCTCTTAATTACAAGGAGGCCATATTACAAGCCAAAAAGGAGACTTACAATTCACGAATATCCCAGGCAGAATCGAAAACTAGAGAATTATTCAAAATCCTCAAAGAGTTAGAATCTCCCTCACCTGCCCCAGACACGTGCACCAAGGACAGCACCTGGTGCAACAATATACAAAATGCCCTTCTTAACAAAATATCCACCTTGCAATCCAAAATCAACGCCAAACAAAATACCCTCCACACCCCTATATTCAGCAATACCAGGCCACCTAAAATAACTACCCCTGACTCCCCGGTGCCGTTCAGCTTCACACCGCTCACCGTTCTGGAGGTTGAAAAAATCATCTGCATCTTAAAACCTTCCAACTGCCAAGGGGACGCTTGTCCAGCCCCGATCATTAAGGAGTTGGCTCATGACCTCGCTCCTTTTATCACCACTTTTATCAACGCCTCCTTTCAATCGGGAGTGGTCCCTAATAACCTGAAGGATGCTTGGGTTATTCCTCTCCTAAAAAAACCCACCTTAGACCCGGAGGTTCCAACCAATTACAGGCCCATCACAACGGTCCCATTTCTGCTAAAAATCTTAGATAGAGCAGCCTATCTCCAGATACAGAACTATCTGAATCAAACAACCTACTAGGCACGAGACAATCTGGCTTCAGACCGAAGCACGGTACGGAGACAGCCCTCCTCGATCTCAAAACTCAAATTGAGAATCTCAAAGACAAAGGTAAACTAGCCCTGTTACTACTATTAGACTTACCTGCTGCCTTTGATCTGGTTAATCACCAAATCCTCTGTCACCACTTGAAAACTGCAGCTCACTTCTCCGACATGGCCACAAACTGGATTCAATCCTTCCTGGATAACAGACAGATGAGGCTATTCTCGCCCACCTCCGCAGCTGACCCTGCACCAGTCCTTTGCGGAGTCCCCCAAGGATTGTGTGTATCCCCTACCCTCTATAATGTATTTACTAAACCCTTATTTGAAGTGCTCGACTATCTGGGTGTCACCTACACAAATTATGCTGATGGCACCCAGATACTCATCCCCATCACGGGTGATTACACAGTAGATTCAAAACCCCTAAATGACGTTTACCATGTCATTCAAACATGGATGGCCCAACATGAGCTCTGTCTCAATGATGACAAGACAGAGCTCCTCATCCTAGGTACTCAGCAAAGACTAAACAAGCTGAACCCTATGTTCAGTTCCTTTAACATCGATGGAAATCTAATAAAAGTCTCCAAAGATACCAAAACGCTTGAAATCTACCTCGATTCCACCCTCTCCCTTCACAGACAAACAAATGCAGTTGCGGCGGCCACCGCCTATACCTGCAAGCTGATCACAGCATGTCGCCCTTTTCTCTCCACGCACAACTGTACTACCCTTGCTAGGACCCTGGTCATGTCCAAACTGGACTACTGCAATGCATTGTACCAGGGCACCAATCAGGGTAACCTAGACAAGCTCCAGTACATACAAAATAACGCCATCAGGGCAGCCCTCAACATCCCCAGATCTGCACACATTTCGGATACTAGGAAGAACCTTCATTGGTTGTCAGTCACCCAAAGGATCTCACTAAAATCGCTTGCCCTAACCTACAAATGCATGAATAACCTGGCCCCCACATATCTCTCCTCACGATTCACGCTGTACACCCCAGTTCGCTCACTTAGATCTACCCTGAACCAGAGCATACTAATACCTAGATACAAGCTCCAAACAGCTGGTGGATCCAGCTTCCCAGTCCTGGCAGCCAAATTGTGGAACGTTGTCCCCTTGACTATTAGAAACCTCCCCTCCTTCAACCTTTTCAAACATAGAGCCAAATGTTGGCTAGTCACTTCCAATGCCCAAGCTACATTCTGAAAACGTGATGCAATAACTATGTATGGATGTACTATTCGACAAACTATGTATCGTTGTACTACTTACCTATGCCTATTTCTATGATATATTTATTGTTCGATATATAATCACTGTTTGCAACCTATGTAACCATTGCTCTCAAGATATGCGCCCGGTAGCCTCCGGGCCTGGTTTGCGCTATATAAATAAATAAACAAATAAATAAATAAATAAATAAATAAATAAATAAATAAATACATAAATAAATAAATAAAGTATGTGCTTTTATTTCAAAATCATGGAAAAGTTTTTGGGGATTTATATTTTTGAGACATATGCCTTTCAATTCTCTAAATCTTGTAAAAAAAATCTGCGTAAAATGTTCATTACGACAAATCAAAAATCATCTGTAAATAATTCAATCACGTCTTTGAATATTTATAATACAACAGAAGCAAGATGTAATTTTGACATTGTTCGAATTTATTCTGAAAACAGAATAACCGCTTCCCCCGCGTGCACATCGCTGACACCAACATCAATGCTGCTTCCAGGCAGACTGTCACAGACATCATCTTTGTTGCTCCGTCTCTGGACATATGGACTACTCACATGGTCTCTGTCCTCTTCCGTTTCTCTTTGTCACCCAGTAATAGAAGCACCAGACGGGAAGTACTCTTGTCTATCAAAATGGGCTCCTCTGGTTGTCCTGGTAGTCTGTAAGCACACACCTATGGATCGCAATGTATGAATCACAATTTTATATAATGTATATACATACAAGCTTTGGGTCAGGGGAGGAATACAGGCCCTGGCAAGAAGCTTCAACAACACATGATACGAAATAAGTGTCTACCACTTGAGATACTCCCATCCCCTGCACACCAATTTCACTGAAAATGCAGTAACAATTTATGCCAAAGTCATAAATATTTTAATTTCAGTAAGTCAAAACAAACAGTTTTCCATTTGTACATTCCAAGGCATATCTTCTGCCTATACCTTAACATATACTATTCACAAAACAATATGTCTCCAAATCAAGATGAAGAAGATGCTATTTGATTTGAAGTACTTCAGGCATAGATCTTACAGCCACTAGTACAAAAGATTCCATATATCTAAGAGATACAACATATGTGTTGACCTGCTTGAATGATATTGTCTGTTTATCAAGTGATTACATACTATTGTCTTTAGATGTATGCACCTTATACACTTCTATATCACACAATGAGGGAATAGATGCTATTGAATGGATCTTACTCCAATCTGACAATGTTAAGTGTGAGAGGCAGTTAATTATTGAATGCATCACTATCATCTTGTACAACCATTTCATCAGATATCAGAGTTAATTCTATGCACAAGTGTCAAGCACTTCTATGGGTCTGCCATGGCCCCGGCATATGCTAACATTTTTATGTATGCGTTTGAAAAAATGTATGTACTAGATAAAATGGAATGGTCTTCTAAGATCCCTGTCTGGAAGCGATACATTGATGATATTTTTGGGGTGTGGTGCAAGACAGGAACTTCAGGATTTCTTTGAAAACCTTAATGGAGTACATTCATGTATCAAATTTACATTAGATATTGGCAAACGGACCCTGCATTTTTTGGACGTAGAGTTGGCTATTGTGAATACCAGAATCACAACTACAATACACCATAAACCAACTGACGTTAATGACCTTTTACACTTTGCGAGTTTTCATACCAAAGCAATGATGAAAATCTACCATTCAGTCAAATTCTGCGACTTAAAATAATTATTTCAGATCCAGCTATTTTTGCAACAGAATGTGTAGAGTTATCAGACAGGTTTTCCAATAGAGCCTTCTCTTCTATACATTTCCAAATACTGTAGACACTCAGCACATTAGAAAGATCATCAAAAAAAAATGGGTTGATTTTAGATCACGCTCCAATTCTGTTAAAGTTGTTGACTGAACTACCCATGATGGTATAAAGACGGGGAACAAATTTACGTGACAAATTGGTAAAAACGGAAAGGATACCAAGGCAGGATCAAACAACTTTGAAAACTTTGAAAACCAAAATAAAGGGGACTTTCCCCTTTCTAATGTGTAGCATTTGTAATAATGTACACAAAAGAGACCACATAACGCATCCCTGTACGGGCCCAAAAATATATCTGAGAGACTTTGCCACCTGTAGGTCGACGGGCGTTATATACTGCATCAAGTGACCATGCGGGCTCTGTAAATTGGGCAAACATCAACATCCGTCTGAGAGCATTGGAATGAACACAAATCCAATATACACTGCATGAACGAAAAATCACCTGTGGCAAGGCACTTTAAAGAGTAGAGGCATTCAATTGCCCAAATACAATTCACCATTTTAGAAGTGGTGAGATGTCCCACTAGGGGTGGGACTTCAATACTCGACTTACACAAAGGGAGATGTTCTGGATCAACCTATTGGACACAATACACCCTCGAGGAATGAATGAGGATTTTTCCCTAAACTGTTTTATTTAATGACTGGAGAAACCAGTTAGAGGATTGGCTAGCATTACTCCGCAGAGAGGTGGCAGAGAGGAAATGGCGTGCTTCATGTTCATCCTCTGACAAACTGGCCTGCCGCCTGCTCCAAAGGCAATACTGTCTCTCCGTTCTCACCAAGAAGAGTGCCCTTATCCAAGCCGGCATCTCTGCGGCATCTAAAAACTCGGCCGAACTCTTTAAAATCTGCAAGGAGCTTGCCAACCCTGCTGCAGTCTCTACCTCTCCTGTCCCCTCCCAGGCCCTCTGCACTGCACTGACCTCTCACTTCATCTCTAAAACTCAGGACATCCTGTACTCACTCTCCTCCTATCACCTCCTCCCTCTCTTCCTGGCTCTTCCTCTGGCCCTTCTGCAGCCACCCCTCCTCCCTCCTTCTCTGCCTTTCCCCTTTTTTATGCTGACAAGGTTTCCAGACAAGTCCGATCTATGAAAGTCTCATCTAAACAGGTTCACCCCTGTTCCTCCAAAACTATCAAGGACCACATCGACTCTCTGGCTCCTGCCCTGGCTGACTTTTGCAACCACTCCTTCGCCTCTGGAGTCTTCCCATCCCCCCTTAAGCACTCTCTTGTGCACCCTCTTCTTAAGAAACCCTCTTCTGACCCCTCCTGTCCGGCTAACTATCGCCCAATCTCCATCATTCCCTTCCTGGGCAGGCTCCTGGAGAAACTGGCCATCTCCCAGCTTAACCTCCATGCTGAATCTGTTGGCAGTCTTCATGACCATCAATCTGGCTTCAAACCTGCCAGAAGCACGGAAACTGCTCTCCTGAACATCCGTGAGGACCTGCTCTTGAACCTCGACTCCAACACTCCATGTGTTCTCATTCTGCTCGATCTCTCTTCTGCCTTTGACACTGTCAACCATGCCATCCTGCTCAACTGTCTCCGTGATAACCTGGGTATCACTGGCCAGGCTCTGGCGTGGCTGACCTCTTTCCTCTCCAATCGACCCTCCCAGGTCCAACTGAGGTCCTTCCTCTCTGACATCTTTTTCTCCACCTGTGGTGTCCCCCAGGGATCAAATCTCTCCCCCTGGCTTTTCAACCAGTATCTGGCACTCCTTTCCCACCGCATCGCTGCTCTCTGTCCCAACTTTCAGTGCTATGCGGACGATACCCAGGTCATTTTCAGGCTACCCTCGGCCTCCTCCTCTCCTTCCCTCATGTCTGACTGTCTGTCTGCTATCCAGGAATGGTGTGCCGCCAATGACCTCTGCCTTAATGCCAGTAAGACTGAGATTCTACTCATCGGCACACCCACTCCCTCCTTCCCTGCAGCTCTCTGGCCGGCCTCACTTGGCCCTCTTCCTGCTCCTACCTGCAAGGCAAAAAACCTTGGGGTTATCTTCGACTCCACACTCTCCTTCTCTCCTCATATATCTGACGTTTCTAAGAAGTCACACTACCAGCTGCACCTACTCAGAGGTATTGTTCCCTTCCTCTCCTTCCCCCAGAAGCTCACTGTCTCACGAGCCCTGGTTCTCTCAAAGCTTCACTACTGTAACAGCCTCTTAATCTGCACTCTCCGCCCTCTGCAACTCATCCAGAACAGAACTGCGAGACTTGTCCTTGGCCTCAAGCCCAGGGACCGTATCTCTCCAGGACTGAAGTCTCTACATTGGCTCCCAATGGCTGCGAGGATAAAGTTCAAAACCCTCTGCATTGTCCACAAGACCTTCTGGGGCCTGGGGCCTAAATACCTTCACGTCTCTCTTCCTAAATATCTTTCTTCCCGAGCCCTTCGCTCATCCGTCTCCAACTCCCTCAGGGTCAGCTGCTTCTCGAAGCAACGAGCTGGGGGTAGATCTCTCTCCGCGGCAGGGAGCTCCCTCTGGAACAGCCTTCCTGCCTCCCTGAAACTTTAGGAGAACCATCTCCGGTTCCGGAAGCACCTCAAAACCTTCCTCTTTGCTTCTGCTTTCTCTCTCCCTCTCCCCTGCTAATTCTTCGCTGAAACTGCACCGAATCTGCAACTGGGCCACTCTCACCGACCTCGGTCCTGGGCCCAGCCACTCTCCACTTGCACTGCCTCCCTGGCAACCCCTGCACTGCGGGACTGTTTCTGTATCCCTACAGCCCCCCCTTCCCAGCACTTGTCTGCACTTACCTTGCAATTGCCACCAGCTGGCCCTTTATTTATTTTATTCTACTTACCTTGTACTGCACTTCCCCCCTCCCCTTTCCCATGCACTTTCTCCCTTCCCCCTACTCCTGCACTTGCACGATCTGAATGACACCTGGCCTAGTAGGATCGTTGTCTGTCTTCCCCTTGTTCCCCCCTTCCTGCCTCGTCGCGCCTTGAAACACTTGTGTATAGGCGCGTTACAAATGCCATATCATATCATATCATATCATATAGTTTGGTGCGGAATATGTAGATTTGAGTCTTTCTTATTTTTTCAGACATAGGTACACGTGATACTGTCTTTTTGGCACCAGATATAAGGTATGACACACTTGATGATATATCTATACTGGATTTGCAGTGGTAGAAGTGATATACATCCGGGCACAGTTGTGTTTGTGTTGGTACTTCCCTAGTATTCACAATATCTAACATACTGGAACGGATTGCTAACCTTAAGGGTATAGAATGATATGGATGCGAATACGACTTACATCTTGCAGTAGCACTGTTGGAAAGAACTGATAGGACAGATAAACTAATAGGGTGATGGTATCTCTGTAGTACTTTTGTAATGTATATAAGAATGATGTTTGAATTGGTTATATTATGTATGTTTTATCAGAATTTGTTGCTCCTGAAGAAGGGGTTCATCCCCCGAAATATGTTGAGCCTGAAGTAGTTCGAATTAAAGAGCATCTTCCTCATCTTGATTTGGAGACATATTGTTTTATGAGTAATATATGTTAAGGTATAGGCAGAAGATATGCCTTGGAATGTACACATGGAAAATTGTGTGTTTTGATTTACTCAATTTAAATTATTTATGACTTTGGTATAAATTGTTGACTGTATTTTCAGTGAGATTGGTGTGCAGGGGACGGGAGTGTCTCAAATGGTAGACATTTATTTTGTACCCTCTGGTTGACCTCCAACCCCTGAAATCCATGTAATTCCTGGCACATGCGCTCATGGCCTCCCTGTGGCAGTCGCCTAGCCCCTGTTGCTGTCTCCCCCCCTGCTCTGCCCACCCACTCCTTTCACCTGCAACCTCTCCTCTTTACCCTGCCCTTCCCGTATCACACTACCACTCTGCATTTAGCCAACCGTCACTCACACCCACACCTCTTCCTCGCACTTATTATTAATGCACTTGCACTATTCAAATATCAAATGATCCACTAGATAGGACCGCTATTGTTATGTTTACCCCTTGTCGCAAACTGCCCCTCTCCACCACTTATCAGTCTTGTGGTGCCTTGAAAGACCATAAGTTGTATAAGTGCATTACAAACATCCCAAAAAATAAATTAAAATGAATAGAATTCAAACAAGGATCGACAGAACAATAACCATTAGTTGTTTGGTTGATGTAAAGAAGTCGTAGGGGTGCTAACGTTTGTACGTATTAACCCAACTGTATTAGCCAACATAGCTCATTTCCCATTTGCTTGCAACTCACCACCCACTATTGCCTTGCTTTGGATCACATGCACATGGTAGATCACATTTATTTACCATTCATGTTACGCGATAGACGAGAAGAAGTTGTGGCAGTGCACTTGATGGTAATTGTATCTAAGGGGACCACCCAAGAACAACTGAGCTGAAGACACTCTGTGCACCTGACAATTATTGTACAGACATATTGCCCATTGTTCTAAACTTTGATGCATATTTCCTAAAATGAAAGCACAGGTAACCATGTGGAATGTTATACGTGAATATGGCAATGCAGAGGGAATAAGTAAAACCAATAAAGTTTTTTTAAAAATCTGTACAAAGTGGATGTGCGTTTCTCCTAGAGTAAAGTTTTTCGGAACAGACCATGGAAAGTGGTGAAAAGGTGTGGTATCCCAGATGCGCTCATTCAGATTGTAATCGAACAAAGGCCTATGTTCCTAATTGCCTCATCGGGACACCTGTGCCCACATTTCCTCCTACCCTGTTCCCACCCACTTTGGGCCATCTACTACAACCACCTTGTGAGACACAAAAACTCAGGGTCATCTTCGACTCTGCTCTCTCCCTCACCCCACATATCATGGACCCTACCAAGAAGTCCCACTTCCAGCTCCACCCCTTCATAGGCATTCTTTCTGCTCTCACCTTCCACCAGAAGCTCAATGTCTCCTGAGCTCTGGTCCTCTCCAGGCTGGACTACTGCAACAGCCTCTTTCTCAATCTCCCTCTTTCCTCCTTTCGCCCTCTCAAGCTAATCCAGAATAGGGCTGCAAGACGTATCCTTGCCCTCAAGCCCAGGTACTGCATCTGTTCAGCCCTAGAATCTCTGTACTGCCTCCCGGTGGCTGCAAGGATCGAATTCAAGAACCTCTTTATCATCCACAAAGCCCTCTTTCGCTTTTGTCATCATCATGAATCTCCCAGGATCCCAGGACCATCCTCGCAGTCAAAACCAGCACCAACCCATCACTTCTCTGCGGTGCCCTGCTTGATGGCTCACATACCACCCTTGAGATCCGCCTGTACCAGTACTAAGCCTAAGGTTCTCCTCCTTGGCTTCCCTTAGCACTTCCCTCCCGGGCCCTCCTACAGCACTTGTCCACCCCTCTGCTCATCCTTCCATCCCCTTCACCAGCACCGCTCCACAATGCACTTGCATGGGCAAATGACACAAGGCCTAATAGGGCACCTACGCTATATTACTGTTTTGCTATTATTATTATTATTATTATTATTATTATTATTATTATTATGATTATTATTATTATTATTATTATTATGATTATTATTACTATTATTAGTATTTCCCATGTTCTGTTTCATCAAGCATTTTGGCACTTTGAAACACAATTCTGTTCTGTAAAGCTGCTTACAAATGCTCAATAAAATAAAATAAAAACTAGATGCATACACCACATTGAATCCCAGGCTATCAGAAATGGTCACTTCAAATGCGACAAATGGCTAGAGGCACAATAGGTATGAGTACACAGTATTGTAAAGCCTCACCTCGTGGAGCGTGTGGCTACTTGACATGCGAATAAACAAATGGGAGACATATGTAGTGTGAGCACGCAATCTCACCCAATATCGCCTGATGGTACACAGGGCTGCTTCAGGTGTGCAAGTGAGCATGAACGGACATGTGGCAATTATAGTAAAAGGCGTACAATATATGCCAGAAACCAGAGGCGTTGCTAGGGGGTGGCTAAGGGGGCTATAGCCCTGGGTCTTTTGGTTGTAGCCCAGGATAGAAGCTCAGGGGCTACAAAAGGCTAGCTATACCTGAGTCCCGACAGTCCCAACATTAGCGTAGCCCCAGATCATTTCCAGACCTAGCAACAACCGTGCCAGAAACTTAGGTGGTGAACAAACAAATCAAGGGTGGAACAGGGACTTAGTAATGAAGGTCGGTAGGTTTGTAGGAGACTAGGCATAGGGGTATGCTTTTGGCAAGGAAAGAACACGCAACAAGCGAGAAGGGGTATGGATCTCCCATTCTTACAGAGCAGAGATAGTCCCAGGGGTAAAAACAATACATAATTTGCTGGTATGTTATCGCTCTCCTGTCAAGGGACATATTGTAAATCGCTGTTTTTAACTGTCCTTAGTTTTCTAAACCACGTGTCAGAAGCAAGGACTTATGCTGTGTATATTTTTTGTGGCATTCTTTCTCCAAAACGTAACCTAACCCTCTCTGGCTTAGATCACTGAATACAGGCAAGCATTGTTATTTGTCCTTGAATAAAACACACTAACAGCTCAAAGGACACAATGTGTCGAATACCCACAAATAATTGCTAACATTGACTATATTGAAAGTGGACATACAAAACTTCAGTTTCTATTTCTGGGATCTGTTGTCCGCAGTGGTTGTTGTGCTTGACATTGAGAGCATGGAACAACCTGAAATTATGTAAGCATAACTTTACTTAATATTTTGGAGATTGACAATGGCATGTGTGCTGTGCGCTTGATGACTAACTATGTGACGAATTAATGTACTTTTGGACGACAAGAATGCACATCATACATTATGTTATGTTGAAGAATATTTATAAGGTATGCTTTAACCACCTGAATGTTCCACTTGTGATTTGTTGTGCCTTAAACAATCATATACTCTGTGCAGAGTTGTGGGTTGTTAGGTGGCCTATATTGTGGTGATGACTCCTCCAACACCTGCACCCACAACCTGTGTTCAGGCTAATGATATCTACACCGCTTTGTCCCATGGCATATCCTGGTGGGCAACAACCATTGAATCCCTGGCACCGTTAAGACGGGAAGCAGAACCTTTTCCCTGTGCCCTTGGCTTCCGTGGACCACGGGGGTTATCTGTTTGGTTGCTACGTTTTCCACTTTAATTACAATGCCCTCTGTCTGTGGTTCAACCTAAGATGTTCCTATCGCTGTCCTTAGTTTCAGGTAGAGGCCGCTATGGGAAACGGGTGTACCTTGGTCTCCCTCCCATTCAGTGCTCTGACTACTTATGTGCACTTCCCTGAACGTTGTGGTGTGACCTACACCCCTGTCTTGACATCTCTGTGTCAATCCGTGTAATGTGGATGTTGCTCATTTGTTTTCGTCTGGTACTGAATTATAACTTAACTTGTTAACTAACATATTTTAATGTGTATATTCAATTATAAAATGGCTACTGAAATATATTCTTTTATTCTGTCAATTACATCGCTATATTCTACCATTCTGCTTATGCCATAATTTCCAGCTTCCGTCTGATAGATTCTTCAATCAACATTGGATGATAATAATCAATGCTGCTTCTGTTATTAACATTATGTGGGATGATCGCCAGGGACCAATATGTCCTTTAGCCGTTGCAGCAATAAGGAGCAACCTGTCAGCGTTTATGATGTGAAAACGAGCTGATGTGAAGGCATTGTGTTTGAAATTGGAATGACTCGTATCTTCTGACTAATGTAACACCATGTGCATTTGAAAAGAAAATCGGCGATGGAACCAAAGGACAAAAGGGAGCCAGAAGAAATGAAAGACAGTGATTCATCGATTGCTGAACGCAATTGGCTTTTCAAAAGGAATTTATATAAAACATTCAAAGCATGCGATGTTCGCTAGCTATAACTTCTATTGGCTAAATATCTAAATATCTTTGTGGACATAATCTTCTATTTTGAGCATTATGTGAAAAATAAAGGTACTTGTAACATTGCAGACTACTGTTGTTTTCTTCAAAATAAATGTTTTATTCTCCTATTTGTGAAAACAAAGAAAAGTTTTGCGCTGTGAGAGGATTTGTGTGTTTATCTTCCTGTTTCTGCATTAGGTAACGTTATGGTGTGGGTGATGACAGGGTACGTTTGGGTACACTGGACACGAACATCATGAAAATAGCTGGAGCATATTGTTTGGACAAGTGATGTCAGTTTGAGGGGCGGGCGATCTATATTCTTGCTTAGGGCGACCGTTTTTTTTTTGCATGTGTAAATGTGAGGAAAACTAAAGTAACATGCAAAGGAATTGTTTTTTTAAGAACGATTACAGCATGCATAAAAAAACATGCCCAATCGATTGGGACAATACAATTTCTGAGCAAACTTCCCCTTTAATAGTCATCAAAAGGCACAATGCAGTACACCATGGTAGCAAAAGGTATGGGCCAATCAAAGATATTACTGGCACAGTAGGTCCAAAGAGGCATAGTACCATGATAGGCATACTTTGCATTAGAGCTGTTTCAATGACTGATATTGCCACTACTAATTTGGCCCCAAAACATCTCTGATACACGGCTGGTACAGCAATGTGAGAAACATTCAATAGGTTCCTCACTAGGTGTCTCCTTGTTATTCAAAGACATTATTTATCATTGAACAGGGTTTGCACATGCATACTCTGTCCACAATGCAAAGAGGTGTCTTGGGTTGAAAGTAGGTTCATAGGCGCTCAGGAACATCTCATTATAAGAGCACTGCTGAACAACTGGTACCGATTCTTAGCTAGGAGGTAAGCTGCTTTTAGTTATGTGGGTTCGTTGGTCCTTGCCAAAATTCTCACATTAGCTCCAGTGGTGGGGGACACAACCAATCATGTTGCATGGATCGTGGGCTGAATCTACCGATGCAAGCTCGGGTTCCATGCAACCTGATAGCTGCTTCCCCACCCGTCATCTTACACCACCCTCCATTCCCTTCATTTCCAATTTCCCGTGCCTCTCACCCCCAACGCCACCTACCTTATTATTTCAGAGCGGTGGCGGCACCCGCTGTGCTGACTGACTTTGTCGTAAACAGACATTTTGAGTTCATACTTTCAGTAAAATACTTGTCCACAGGCACATTATAAATAACTTATCATATCATGTCAAACTAAGTTGCCAATTTCAGTGTCATATGTCAAAGGAAAAATTCTCTTTCACATGGCCGCAAACATGCAGAATGACATTTTTAATTACAGTTTAAAAAAAAGATTACAAACATAGCATGTTTTCCCTGAAGAAGAGTTAATGGTGATGTTTGTTTGTCCTGCCTAACATTAATTACTTGCTTCTGCAGTGTGAGGTGTTCTTATGATCTGGCATCATTTAATAAATGTGGCCCATGATAGAATAGAGGCCTCATTTTGAGTTTGCCGGTCTGGAAACAAGAGTGCCGGTAAACTCACCTGCACCTTTGTTTCCAGACCAGCAAACAACGTGTCTGCCTGCTTTGCCCGACAGGTCTGATCTGCCAGGTGCAGCGGCCATGGTAGGAGACTTCTCACGGAAGTGCTGTCACCGTTAACAACGGTGCTGGCGCTTCCGATTCCGCACTCCCATAGAATCCTAAGGGACTCTATGGGAATGGGGACTTACATTTTACAGGCACCTCACTTCCCAGGCTGCCGGAGTTGTGATCTCCAAGTGACAACGGGAATTCAGGCGCTGTTAAAATATTACGAGTCCGGCGGCAACCCGCTGGTAGCACTGGCAAAGTTACCGCCGGACTCCTGATGCGGCCCTAGATGTCTTTTAAAATTATTTTGTTCATCATGGTTCTTTATGGGCTATTCACCTGTTTGTACCTGCTCTTCAGTTCCATGTTACTAGTCCAGAATTACATTTATGTGAATGTTTTTGATATGCTTGGGCTTTTATTCTTCGGTGGCTACCGGTTCAAGTGGGCATTCTGTCCTATGTGGATGCCAAATAGGGAAGTGGGCTGCTGGGAAGTGCATTTGTTTTCTCCAAATGATTAAGGAGAAAGTGACACTTGTGTATGGAGAGCCTGACACTATATTCATGGACAAACTCATAAAACATTTATAGAACACAATTATTCATACATGTCACCATAGACAAGATGGATTACAGTCATTGCATCAAATTCCTACCCTCGACATACCATTCCAAATAAAATTGCATCAAATGGATTTTTATAAAAACATTTTTAATGGGGGTCCCGTCTCAACCCCTTTTTTTAACTTTTAAACCCCATTATAGTTAAACTAAAACCTTTACCTTTAAAAAAATGCATTTGATGCTTTTTTGATGCCATTTTGTCGATGGTAAGGCAATAGATAGTATTGCATTTGATGCAATGACCAGATACCACACAAGATCACAGCAGCAGAAAATAAATCTACAAGTAAGTCCCACAAGTATTGTTATCGATGCATTTAAAAAAGATTACTCCCAAATATCCCCAACAACTGTCCCTTAATGTGTTGGAAATCAGATGGGAATGGAGGTTATATTCCAGAGAATTTACAATTTAACTGACTTCCAAATTCTTTTCCCCAGAGCTGACTGTTTCATGAACAAGTAACACTATCTGCACTAGGAAGACATACATAGATTACATATATTTAACATGTTAACATGTGAGAAGGGTAGACTAGTACACTACAAAGACCTGCTTGAACAATGTGTCATTATTTCCTGGATCTAAACATCAAATGCGATGGTGTCAAATTCAGAACTGAAGCTGCACCCAGGAACACATTACTGCTGTATGATAGGTTCTGCCTGCAGATCATACGCTTGAACTTTCTAGTTGAGAATATTTCAGGATCAGAGCCAATCACAACTGCATACTGAATTAAAAACAATATGATGCATCTTTACTACAAATCTATTTGCAATTATCTGCACAACCAAAGGTGTCCATAGAGTTAAGAAACAGGTTTGGTATGCCCACCGAGAATATCAAATCCCCACCAAAAACCGGCCACCGTCTTCATCCGAGATGTCAAGAATGAATGTGCAGCACAGCCAACAGGTTTCATCACTGGGCAGTCCACATTGGATGTATCATCATAGCAATATGGTAGCTCTTAACAGAAGGTTCTGCACCTGAACCTAAACATTACGAAAGGCTGCAATCCCAATTAACAACCTAAAGACAAATCTAATAAAAACAGAACACAAGTCAGTATCACAGGCATGGAAAGAAACATGGCAGGGCTAATCAGCTGTGAGAATCTTATAGCATTGCCTTTTAAAAACAACAGGACCTCCTCCAGGTGTAACAACAGATGCTAGAATTTTTTTTTTTATTTGTTTATGGTCTTACAACCTTTACAAAATCAACATTCTCATATGAGTTGCAGTTTAAAATATCTACATATCCTTTGCAATCCACTTAACTCATTAACCTAAAATCAAAAATATCATACATTTAACATTTCAGCAGAAATATTTTGCACCCGCATATTACCACAGCATCATAAATCAAGGATAGTGACAGTGCCAACTCAAATGTGTAGATTACACCAACTAGTCATCTTTTTCAGCTAATTCCCGTTCAATAATTACAAGGAAATTTGTTAAGCAAATGATAAGTGTTACACTTCTTCCCCACATACATCTTTGCCAAAGCGATTCCCTACTCATGCTCGCCTCAGTATAGAGGTGAGTGACAAAGCATCGTTTTCGCCCCAATTCAAAATACCTGCAATATACAGTAAGGTGCTTCAAGGGTTCAACTATAGCCGGTAGTTTACAGAATCTACATAATCCTCTCAAAGCATTATTTTTATACTTTTGCCAAAACATAATCCTTTCATTAGTAAGCATCTGATTAAGACGAAATCTTAGGTAGATCCTTCTTGCAATATTGCATGGAAACGCGATCTGGTACCTTGGGCGGAATCCCCATTGACGTATAAATCTCGCATACTCAATGTATGATTGATACCCATGAATCTTTTCAATCAGCAAACACCAGTGATATCTGCAGTATGTAGTCTTACATGATGGTAACCCCAGTACCAAATCCTCATGTGAAATCATGGAATCTGAAAGGAATTTCTCCATCCTATTCTTAAATATCAAGATCGACCGAGAGTGCCCCTTCTCAGTCATTGTTGCAAGTTCTTCATACAATGAATTCTTAGGGGAGCCAGCATTTTCCCATAATTAGTAAGCATTCGCCAGTGCCATTTAACTGATAGTGGTAAGATTCCCAACCCATGGCAAACAATAGCATTTGGTGTGGACATTGCAAGACCCAGAACCTTTTTCAACATTTTCCCCTGGATAACATCCAAAATATCATCCATCTTGTATAAACAAAGATCCAATGCATATAACAAGATTGGTTCAATCTTTTGTAGATAGAAAGTAAGCATTGGAATCATTGAAAATTTCCCAAGGCGATAGTATACCAGTTTAAGCTGTGCAGTCAGCGGTTGGGCTTTTTTGGTTAAGACCAACTTCCAGCTCTCGAAGGAATAACTACATGCCAGATGATAACCCAAATAACACATGGATGGTGCCCTCGGAATCGCACAGCAATCAATAGACCATGTAAAGTTATTAATTTTTTGACGTCCTTCGTTGAATGTAATAATAAAGGATTTCTCCGTATTAATCGTTAAATTATGTTTACATGCAAAGGTATAGAAAAGGTTCAATTTAGACTGTAACCCATAGGGGGTCTTATCAAAAAACACTAGATCATCCGCAAAACTTAGCCAATTCAACGCAATAATACCCAATTTTGCCGGAAAAATCACTGCCTCCTGCCACTGTTCGTCCAAATCCAATAGATAGAGGTTGAACAGCACTGCAGCAAGATTGCAGCCCTGTTTCAGGCCGATCTCAGCCGGAATGGCTTCGGTGAGTGCACCAGCCTTGGTAACTCAGATGCGATATGTTGTATGTTGGTGCAGGGCCGCTATGTTTGAAACTAGCTGCGATGAGAAACCAAATTTAATCAATTTATTCCAAAGTAGCTCTCTGATTACTGAATTAAACGCAGCAGTAAGATCCAAGGCCGCCATGTAAACACAACCGGCCTTGTCTAATTTGGTTTGCTGGTACAAATGGGCAATAATAGTTGCGTTAAGCTGGCAGCCCATGAATCGTCGAAAGCCAGTTTGGAATCTAGATAATAGGTTAGACTGATTAATATATTGATTAATGGCTTGTAATAAGAGATTAGTAAAGATCTTTACCGAGGCATCCATAAGAGCGATCGGCCTGAAATTCATTGGGTCAGTCATTGGCCCCTTTTTATAGATTGGGATAATTATCGCTGAGCACCAGGAGGCGGGAATATGCCCAAGATAATAGATAGCATCAAATTTGGTTTTAAATAATGCCGCCCACATTTCCGGATTAAGCTTAATAAGACATGGCGGAATGCCATCCGGTCCCGGTGCTCGCGAACCATTAGATTTTATGATGGCCAACTGTATTTCCTCAATAGACCATGGACATCCCTGAAAAGTGGGACGGAATGACAATCTATCCTCTAATAAAAAATGACTTGGCATAGCGAATTTTGCTCTAATATGATTTACCCAGGAAACAGCAGAGATAGCTGATTCTTCAATCCTCTCGGCTGTGCCAAATAGGGTACGCATAGTCACCCATAGATTCCTAGCATTTTTAGAAATTAAAACAGCCATGAGATTCTGATTCTCAATATTGAACAGCTCATATTTCAGCCATTTTATTTGTAATTTATAGCATTAATTAATCACAGCCTTAGACTCTGCGAAATCACTGTCTACCTGTTTGCGGAAACATAATTTTCTAATTCGGTACCGTTTTTCTTTCCTTAGATCAACAATTGTTTGACTATATTGGTGTTGGTGCTTAATTGGTTGCCTGCACTCAGACGATGCCTTCAAGTTTGACATGTGCACCGCTATTCTGATAGAATTCTGGACCTCTTGCAACAAACAAATAACACCTATACTCTCAACACTCACTTTAATCAACGGATCCTCTAGAATTGCGGCACTAAATGATTCACATCTTCTAGAGGTCCACTTGATTGATAGCCCGGCCCGATCATGGGCAATTGCCCTTAAATTGGGCTCCACATCAAGACATAATGTTTCCAGCTTCAATTTGGTTTTCAGGGCTAGATGATCCCCTTTAAATAGATTAACAATCAAAATTGCATCAACAAGATGTAACCATCCTGTAGAGACAAAGAAATAGTCAATCATTGAAGTATAGAGACCTCGTGCCCATGTATGATGAGAAGTATCTGCCTCGAATGGAATCAACTGAATGTCCCAAAGCATAAAGAACTCCACCCATCTTACACCATTCGCATATGATGTCTTTCTAGAATCAGATTTACATTGATTGTTTACCATAAGATCATCTATACAAGTGGCATTAAAATCACCCCCTATAATTACATTAAAGCTTGCTTTGGTCCTGATGATCTCTTCAAAAAGGGAATTGAGGCAATCTGTTAGGGTTTCGAAGGAAGTCACCACCTGATTCCAGTACAAATTAATAACAATAAAATCTTGAAATTGGTATTCTTTGCTTGACATTTTCACAACCAGTAAAGCCTCATCAGCCCACAGCAAATGGGAGATCACTTTCAGCTTTTTATCAATTAGGATCGCCAGACCCCCAGCTGGACGTCCTAAATTCCCCCTTGCTGCCGGCTGATAGTAGGAGTCAAACCCTTCCAGAACTACCTCACCCATAATCATAGTTTCTTGGACCAAGCAAAGCCCTGGACGATAATCACAATCAAGTGCAGCGTTCCACGCCCTTAAATTAGAGCTCCCACACGAGTTCCATGACAGCAGGGACAAACCACGCTCATCCTCCTATTTTTTGCCCATCACTGTTGACGGTTTAGGAGAAGTTGATGTCCCCATCCCCATCAGCCCCGATAGTGAAGCGCAAGATTCATAAATTGCTTCAATACCTCTTCACTAATCTGCAATATCGATCCTTCCACAGTCATATTCTTTGGTTGCTCCGGGATAGTTGCAATGTAAATTTCTGCGCATTCCTCAGAATTAAATAGACATGGGAATAGCCCAAGTAACTCTAGGTCCTCCCTTTGTGCCCAAATTAATCGTGCAATATGTGAGAGTGATAACCACAAATCATCCACGTAGGGTTATTGTGGGACAATCGCACCCATTCAATGTCATTACTTCTAATAGTTCGTAAAGCTAGAATCGCTTGAAAGGCCTTCAGCATAGCTGATCGATTCAAACTTATTCTGGCAGAGGGTAACTGTATACAGGCCGATTCATGGAATAATTAGCGCGGCGCAAGTGGGCAAAAACGTGCGAATCGCAGTGGAATAGCGAAAATCGCAGTGCAAGTGCGAAAATCGCACGAAAAGCAGCGCACGTCGATTCATGGAAGTCCGTGCGCGAGAAAACCAGCGGATGTGCGATAAAAAGTGCGCCGCTTACGTTGGCGCACAGGCCATCTAACAGCGTGCGCCAGGTCACAGCGAAAATCGCACAGGCCACAGCGAAATTCGCACATAGCGCGGCGCACGCAACAAAAGTAGGCGGAACACGGGCGTAACACTCGGAATGGGGAACAACTTGCAAAAACGTGGGCGTCACGGGGGAAGTACAGGGCACAAGTGCGCGGAACGCCCACACCCTCGCCTACAACACGTATTCATGGAATAGAATAGGACAAAAAAGCGCACGCTCAAACCAGCGCACAGGCACAAACACGACCGCCACAAGAAAGCAGGCGGTAGCGTCTCTGCGGCTGTAAGAAATGTGCGCCAAAAGGTGCGCCAACAAATAGCACCCATATACTGCCATGATGAATGTCCTATACTGTGGCCCTCCTGGACAAATGACGTGCAAAGGGGTACCCACAAACACGGACACGCTGACAAAAAATCAAAAAATACGTGTGCGTGTATACCGGGGTGCGCGGGAAGTCTCACACGCGATTTGGCCGGGTACGTGGATTTCAGGGGTGCGCGGGAAGTTCCACACGCGATTCCATCAGGGTAGGTGTATTTCAGGGGTGCGCGGGAAGTTCCACACGCGATTCCATCAGGGTACGTGTATTTCAGGGGTGCGCGGGAAGTCCCACACGCGATTACAGCAGGTTACGTGTATTTCAGGGGTGCGCGGGAAGTTCCACACGCAAATAGCCTGGGCGCGTGTATTTCAGGGGTGCGCGGGAAGTTCCACACGCGAATAGCCTGGGCGCGTGTATTTCAGGGGTGCGCGGGAAGTTCCACACGCGAATAGCCTGGGCGCGTGTATTTCAGGGGTGCGCGGGAAGTTCCACACGCGAATAGCCTGGGCGCGTGTATTTCAGGGGTGCGCGGGAAGTCCCACACGCGATTACAGCAGGGTACGTGTATTTCAGGGGTGCGCGGGAATTTCCACACGCGAATAGCCTGGGCGCGTGTATTTCAGGGGTGCGCAGGAAGTCCCACACGCGATTACAGCAGGGTACGTGTATTTCAGGGGTGCGCTGGAATTTCCACACGCAAATAGCCTGGGCGCGTGTATTTCAGGGGTGCGCGGGAATTATCACACGCGATTTGGCTTGGTACGTGTATTACAGGGGTGCGTGGGAAGTTACACACGCGATTAGGCTGGGTGGGTCCTCACAGGTGTTCCCTGTACACCCTCGACGGCCCCTGCAGGCAGCCCACAAAACAGGGGACTACCCTGCACACCTGCTCATGTCTCCCACCACCCCCACCCCCCAGCAGTGCAGGGGCAGCCCCCACCAGGCCCCCACTCATGTCCCCTATCACCCCCACCCCCCCGCCACCAGGGGCACCCTCCACCAGGCCCCCACTCATGTCTCCCACCACCCCCACCCCCCCAGTCACCAGGGGCACCCTCCACCAGGCCCCCACTCATGTCTCCCACCACCCCCACCCCCCACCATCCAGGGGCATCCTCCACCAGGCCCCCACTCATGTCTCCCACCACCCCCACCCCCCTGCCACCATGGGCACCCTCCACCAGGCCCCCACTCATGTCTCCCACCACCCCCACCCCCCAGCAGTGCAGGGGCAGCCCCCACCAGGCCCCCACTCCTGTCTCCCACCACCCCCACCCCCCAGCAGTGCAGGGGCAGCCTCCACCAGGCACCCACTCATGTCCCCTATCACCCCCACCCCCCCGCCACCAGGGGCACCCTCCACCAGGCCCCCACTCATGTCTCCCACCACCCCCACCCCCCAGCAGTGCAGGGGCAGCCTCCACCAGGCACCCACTCATGTCCCCTATCACCCCCACCCCCCCGCCCCAGGGGCACCCTACACAAGGCCCCCACTCATGTCTCCCACCACCCCCACCCCCCAGTCACCAGGGGCAGCCTCCACCAGGCCCCCACTCATGTCTCCCACCACCCCCACCCCCCATCAGTGCAGGGGTAGCCTCCACCAGGCCCCCACCCATGTCTCCCACCACCGCCACCCCCCAGCAGTGCAGGGGCAGCCTCCACCAGGCCCCCACCCATGTCCCCTATCACCCCCACCCCCCCGCCACCAGGGGCACCCACCACCAGGCCCCCACTCATGTCTCCCACCACCCCCACCCCCCCAGTCACCAGGGGCACCCTCCACCAGGCCCCCACTCATGTCTCCCACCACCCCCACCCCCCACCATCCAGGGGCACCCTCCACCAGGCCCCCACTCATGTCTCCCACCACCCCCACCCCCCTGCCACCATGGGCACCCTCCACCAGGCCCCCACTCATGCCTCCCACCACCCCCACCCCCCAGCAGTGCAGGGGCAGCCTCCACCAGGCCCCCACCCATGTCTCCCACCACCCCCACCCCCCAGCAGTGCAGGGGCAGCCCCCACCAGGCCCCCACTCATGTCCCCTATCACCCCCACCCCCCCGCCACCAGGGGCACCCTCCACCAGGCCCCCACTCATGTCTCCCACCACCCCACCCCCCCAGTCACCCGGGGCACCCTCCACCAGGCCCCCACTCATGTCTCCCACCACCCCCACCCCCCACCATCCAGGGGCAGCCTCCACCAGGCCCCCACTCATGTCTCCCACCACCCCCACCCCCCTGCCACCATGGGCACCCTCCACCAGGCCCCCACTCATGTCTCCCACCACCCCCACCCCCCAGCAGTGCAGGGGCAGCCCCCACCAGGCCCCCACTCATGTCTCCCACCACCCCCACCCCCCAGCAGTGCAGGGGCAGCCTCCACCAGGCACCCACTCATGTCCCCTATTACCCCCACCCCCCTGCCACCAGGGGCACCCTCCACCAGGCCCCCACTCATGTCTCCCACCACCCCCACCCCCCCAGTCACCAGGGGCAGCCTCCACCAGGCCCCCACTCATGTCTCCCACCACCCCCACCCCCCAGCAGTGCAGGGGCAGCCTCCACCAGGCCCCCACCCATGTCTCCCACCACCACCACCCCCCAAGTCACCAGGGGCAGCCCCCACCAGGCCCCCACTCATGTCTCCCACCACCCCCACCCCCCCAGCAGTGCAGGGGCAGCCTCCACCAGGCACCCACTCATGTCCCCTATCACCCCCACTCCCCGCCACCAGGGGCACCCTACACAAGGCCCCCACTCATGTCTCCCACCACCCCCACCCCCCCAGTCACCAGGGGCAGCCTCGACCAGGCCCCCACTCATGTCTCCCACCACCCCCACCTCCCAGCAGTGCAGGGGCAGCCTCCACCAGGCCCCCACCCATGTCTCCCACCACCCCCACCCCCCAGCAGTGCAGGGGCAGCCTCCACCAGGCCCCCACCCATGTCCCCTATCACCCCCACACCCCCACCACCAGGGGCACCCTCCACCAGGCCCCAACTCATGTCTCCCACCACCCCCATCCCCCCAGTCACCAGGGGCACCCTCCACCAGGCCCCCACTCATGTCTCCCACCACCCCCACCCCCCACCATCCAGGGGCACCCTCCACCAGGCCCCCACTCATGTCTCCCACCACCCCCACCCCCCTGCCACCATGGGCACCCTCCACCAGGCCCCCACTCATGTCTCCCACCACCCCCACCCCCCAGCAGTGCAGGGGCAGCCTCCACCAGGCCCCCACCCATGTCTCCCACCACCCCCACCCCCCAGCAGTGCAGGGGCAGCCCCCACCAGGCCCCCACTCATGTCCCCTATCACCCCCACCCCCCCGCCACCAGGGGCACCCTCCACCAGGCCCCCACTCATGTCTCCCACGCCCCCACCCCCCAGCAGTGCAGGGGCAGCCTCCACCAGGCCCCCACCCATGTCTCCCACCACCCCCACCCCCCACCATCCAGGGGCAGCCTCCACCAGGCCCCCACTCATGTCTCCCACCACCCCCACCCCCCTGCCACCATGGGCACCCTCCACCAGGCCCCCACTCATGTCTCCCACCACCCCCACCCCTCCAGTCACCAGGGGCACTCTCCACCAGGCCCCCACTCATGTCTCCCACCACCCCCACCCCCCCAGTCACCAGGGGCACCCTCCACCAGGCCCCCACTCATGTCTCCCACCACCCCCACCCCCCACCATCCAGGGGCAGCCTCCACCAGGCCCCCACTCATGTCTCCCACCACCCCCACCCCCCTAAAACCATGGGCACCCTCCACCAGGCCCCCACTCATGTCTCCCACCACCCCCACCCCCCAGTCACCAGGGGCACCCTCCAACAGGCCCCCACTCATGTCTCCCACCACCCCCACCCCCAGCAGTGCAGGGGCAGCCTCCACCAGGCACCCACCCATGTCTCCCACCACCCCCACCCCCCAGCAGTGCAGGGGCAGCCCCCACCAGGCCCCCACTCATGTCTCCCACCACCCCCACCCCCCAGCAGTGCAGGGGCAGCCTCCACCAGGCACCCACTCATGTCCCCTATCACCCCCACCCCCCCGCCACCAGGGGCACCCTCCACCAGGCCCCCACTCATGTCTCCCACCACCCCCACCCCCCCAGTCACCAGGGGCAGCCTCCAACAGGCCCCCACTCATGTCTCCCACCACCCCCACCCCCCAGCAGTGCAGGGGCAGCCTCCACCAGGCCCCCACCCATGTCTCCCACCACCCCCACCCCCCCAGTCACCAGGGGCAGCCCCCACCAGGCCCCCACTCATGTCTCCCATCACCCCCACCCCACAGCAGTGCAGGGGCAGCCTCCACCAGGCACCCACTCATGTCCCCTATCACCCCCACCCCCCCGCCACCAGGGGCACCCTCCACCAGGCCCCCACTCATGTCTCCCACCACCCCCACCCCCCAGTCACCAGGGGCAGCCTCCACCAGGCCCCCACTCATGTCTCCCACCACCCCCACCCCCCAGCAGTGCAGGGGCAGCCTCCACCAGGCCCCCACCCATGTCTCCCACCACCCCCACCCCCCAGCAGTGCAGGGGCAGCCTCCACCAGGCCCCCACCCATGTCCCCTATCACCCCCACCCCCCCGCCACCAGGGGCACCCTCCACCAGGCCCCCACTCATGTCTCCCACCACCCCCACCCCCCCAGCCACCAGGGGCAGCCTCCATCAGGCACCCACTCATGTCTCCCACCACCCCCACCCCCCAGCAGTGCAGGGGCAGCCTCCACCAGGCCCCCACCCATGTCTCCCACCACCCCCACCCCCCAGCAGTGCAGGGGCAGCCTCCACCAGGCTCCCACCCATGTCCCCTATCACCCCCACCCCCCGCCACCAGGGGCACCCTCCACCAGGCCACCACTCATGTCTCCCACCACCCCCACCCCCCCAGTCACCAGGGGCAGACTCCACCAGGCCCCCACTCATGTCTCCCACCACCCCCACCCCCCAGCAGTGCAGGGGCAGCCTCCACCAGGCTCCCACTCATGTCCCCTATCACCCCCACCCCCCCGCCACCAGGGGCACCCTCCACCAGGCCCCCACTCATGTCTCCCACCACCCCCACCCCCCAGCAGTGCAGGGGCAGCCTCCACCAGGCACCCACTCATGTCCCCTATCACCCCCACCCCCCCGCCACCAGGGGCACCCTCCACCAGGCCCCCACTCATGTCTCCCACCACCCCCACCCCCCCAGTCACCAGGGGCAGCCCCCACCAGGCCCCCACTCATGTCTCCCACCACCCCCACCCCCCAGCAGTGCAGGGGCAGCCTCCACCAGGCACCCACTCATGTCCCCTATCACCCCCACCCCCCCGCCACCAGGGGCACCCTCCACCAGGCCCCCACTCATGTCTCCCACCACCCCCACCCCCCCAGTCACCAGGGGCAGACTCCACCAGGCCCCCACTCATGTCCCCTATCACCCCCACCCCCCAGCAGTGCAGGGGCAGCCCCCACCAGGCCCCCACTCATGTCCCCTATCACCCCCACCCCCCAGCAGTGCAGGGTCAGCCCCCACCAGGCCCCCACTCATGTCCCCTATCACCCCCACCCCCCTAGTCACCAGGGGCACCCTCCACCAGGCCCCCACTCATGTCTCCCACCACCCCCACCCCCCACCATCCAGTGGCAGCCTCCACCAGGCCCCCACTCATGTCTCCCACCACCCCCACCCCCTGCCACCATGGGCACCCTCCACCAGGCCCCCACTCATGTCTCCCACCACCCCCACCCCCCAGCAGTGCAGGGGCAGCCCCCACCAGGCACCCACACATGTCCCCCTGCCCCCAGGTCCTGACGATACTCAATCATGGCAGTAATGGGCAGCATACCCAGCACAAACACCCAGGCAACGATTGCATCCACTCACACAGTGAATGCAATTACATGATACAACCCCAATGGCAAGTATGTAAATGAACACATGTCCGTCACACACACATACACAACGGGTGCAAGTGAATGTCAAAACCCATATCATGACATGTATGAAACCAATGAGAAAATACCACAAGCGAAAGTTAAAAAAACATGTATTAAAGATGAAAAATAAGTAAACAAATCAAACATATAACAATGGGGATAACAAAATAAATGGTCCATGTCCCAGAACAAATGTAAAAATAAAAAAAACAAAGTAATCCAAAAACAAATGTTGTCCAAAGCAATGTCATGTGGAAGGAAAATAATGAAAAACCATTTCCTCATGGTGAACACAATAATCAATCAAAAAAGTGGCCATTGTCCGAGCGGTCCAAAAAAATAAAAATTAATAAAGGAAACATAACACTAACTAACTAAATAACTATATACAAAGGCAGCGGGCAAGTCCTGCAGCTCACTCGGTGATGTTGCTGGCCAGGGCATCATCGAACTCCATGTCGATGTCCTGGAGGCGGGACTCTGTCCTGGCCCCGAGGTCTCGCAGGGATAACCCCATGTCCAGCTCAAACTCCCTGCGAGCTCCCGCGAGGCACTCAGCCCGCCTCAACGCCCGACGCATGGAGAACTCCGCCCTGACCATGGTGAGCCGCTCCTCTTCCGCCCGCTGCCGCTCCGCACCTATCCGCTGGACCAACTGCTCCCACACGGAAGACACCACCATCCCAGGGTTGCCCTGCCCTCCGGCCGATGCCTGCCCCTCTGATCTTGATGGCCCCGAGCCATGATGCCTCCCACGTCGAGCCTGCTGCTGCCTCCGACGCCACTGCCTCTGCCAGCACGACTGCATCCAGGCTGATGGAAACCACCGACGCCGTTGTGCACGTGCCCTGCCCGATGATGCTGTCACATCTTCCATCTGCTGGGGTCCAGTTGCTGTGTTGTCCACCCCTGCTGGACCTCCGACTCCCAACTGTGGCAGGGATGGGATCCCCACCGAGCTGGCTGCATTGGTCGGGGGCAGGTCCACAGGGGGCCCTGGTGGCATCTGGGCCGGAAGACGGCAAGGAGAACGACTGGTGTATAGCCTGCACAGAGGAGGAGAGGGCCGCCAGATTGGCCAACACATGCAGCAAACCCCCGAACATGGCCGATCCCAATTGGGCCACGTCGGCACGGTGCACTTCGTGATGACGTGCGTGCTCCTCCCGGGAAGCATGCACGGCATCACGAATCACAGCCGTGCGCATCGCGACCCCAATCAGGACCTTCTCCACACGGCCAGGGGTTCCCACGTCCGCAGGTGGAGGGGAGTCAGGTGACATGGACATCCCCTCTACCTGCGGACGGGCCTGGGATGGGGCATCCCTGCTGGTGCATGGTGGTGCACTCACAGGGTCAGGGACAGCGACATGCACAGGCCCCTCCACGGTGACCTGTGCTGCCTCCTGCCCCTGGCCCTGGACTGCACCACTTGCACCAGCAGGGATGCCCCCACCAGGCCCCATGTGTGCCCCAGTGGCGGCCTCCTCCTCCTCTGTGCAAGCCACCAACCTGGATGGCTCCTCACCGTCTCCCACCGTAGCAGGCCCCTGTGGGGGCTCACCCACCCCTTCCGCTGCAGCCGTGGGGGCATCCCCGCCGCCTTGCTCCACAGCGCCGTCTCCGCCCTCTTCTTCACTAGCCGCTGCGTAGAGGGAGACAAAGAACACAAGCATCAGGGTACTGTACAATGGTCCCCTAGACAGGAAGCAATAGAAGATGAGCACCACTGTCAAAGTACACTGCCATCATGTCCCTCCACAACACATGGGTCAGTCCAGGCAAAACACACACAGTAACAGGCATGGTGCATGCCATGGACATTTCCATGCATGTCCAATGGACTCTTGAAACATTCAATGATATGTAACTCACATGCATCATGGCTCATGCCTATCACATGCACACACTTCACCTCAGTCACATCCATCTGGCCCCAAACACACCAAACACAGCGGATACAAGGGTAATTTGGCTGCTTCACTGAATCTGTGCATTGTCACACACATGTGTCATGCATCCATGGCATGCACAAGTCACAGACACACAGGTCAGGCACACAGACATGGCTACCATATATGTACCTGGCATCAGCACCCATCCCTCACCCCCACCCATGTCCAGGTACAGAGACTGGCATGCTCTCATGTTCAAAATCTGCATAGGGCTCCCCATGCGGCATTTGAACACATGCAACAACCATGTGGGTCACACATCACTGGTCGCACATGCATTACTATGATGTCCCTGCACACATACATGCATACATGGCCTATGGCACACATACAGGCAAGTATCATAGAACCAGCACACCGCAACATGCCCTGTCTCACACAGTAATGCTTGGACACTTACCGCTCAACTCCAGACGGGCCTCCCTCTCAAGGATCTGGGCGTGGAGCGCTGGGCGTACGCGTTCCAGGACCCTCATCTGGATGGAACTCATGCGGCCCCGGCCCCCCTCCATGCGGCGCCGGGCCTTCACAAGGGTCCTGGACCTCAAGTCCTCCCAGCGCTTCTTCATCTTCAGGACGTTGCGGGTTGCCACCCCCTCCGCGTTGATGGCAACCACACAGTTGGCCCAGATCCTCTCCCGTCCTTCCTTGCTGGCGCGGGACGATCCAAAGAGGGCATCATACTGCCCCAGGACATGCTCCACCAGGACACCAACTTCGGTGGCAGTGAAGCTGGTGCCCCTCTGCCCCTCTGGCCTGGGGTTGCCACTGGTGCCAGATGTGGAAGTGCCCGACATGGCAACCCCAGAGGCAGGTGTGGGTGGGCAACTGGGTCCTGGGGCTGGGCTGTGGAGCGATGTAATCCCAGTCGGGAGTCTTCAGTTCCAGCAGGGGTGGACACAGCAACTGGACCCCTGCAGATGGCTGATGTGCAGGCACCAAATGGCAGGGCACGGTGGCAGCAGGCAGGCAGGCAGGCAGGCAGCAGCAGATGGCACGTGGGAGGCTACTCGGGGCACTGGGGGGCAGTAACTCGGCCTTCTGGGCAGGAGCGTGGTCTTCCGTGTGTTTTCGCGTGGCCAGCTTGATACGGAGTGATTTGGCACGTGAAAATCCTGCACGTCAGCGTGAAATCCGAGGAAAGGCCCTTAGCGCGTAAGCGTGTCAGCACGCATACGCGATTCTATTGGACCAGAGTCCCTCAGCGCTTAAGCGCGTCTGTGACGTGACCCGCACGGGTGTTCCCCACTCAGCACGTGATGACGGAGCACACGTGGAAATACTGCATGTCAGCGTGTAATTTGACAAAAGTGCGCGTACACGCGATTGGCCTATGTACATGTATTTCATGGGTGCGCGGGCACTTACACACGCAAGTACGTCAGCGCACCTGTATCCCGTGGTGCGTGGGAATTTCCACACGCTATTGGACTGGGAACTGGATTCCAGGGGTGCGCGGGTCACACGCTCGCCTAGAACACGCGCAAAGCATAAATTTGCGCACTTTAACAATAACAAGCTCAGACGCCAGGATGAACATACCGTTCCTAGCAGCAGTGGCAGTGGGCTACCAAAGGAGGAGGAGGAGGATAGTCAGGGCCAGAATATTCACACCCAGAACCAGCCTTTTCGGGATGCCTGATGACCAGGTGTATGGGAGGTACAGGTTTCCACCACACATAATACTGGACCTGGTGAGTGAGTGGGAGGATGACCTCACATCACCCACCCTGTGCTCCCAAGCACTAAGCCCCCTGGAGAAGGTCCTCAATGTACTGCACTTCTTAGCCACTGGATCATTTCAGCGGACAAGTGCCATAGTGGGTGGGGTGTCACAGGCCACCCAGTCACGCTGCCTACACCAGGTCTTGAACATCATCACTGCACGCCCATCAGTCCGCATGCACATATACCTGCCCAGAACACCTGCAGAAAGGCATGCTGCCGCCCTGGATTTTTACGGTGTGGCACGATTCCCCAAAGTGCTAGGTGCCATCGACTGCACCCATGTGGCTCTACGTCCCCCCAGGGCATCTGAGCACATCTATAGGAACCGCAAGCACTGGCATTCCATCAACGTGCAGGTAGCATGTAATGCCAAGGGAATCATCACCTCAGTATATGCCAACTATCCCGGGTCCGCCCACGACAGCTTCATTTACCGAATGTCCACCCTAAGCCGGGACCTAGAAGCTGGGCGGCATGGCGATACATGGCTGCTTGGTGAGTATGTATGCCACTGCACATGCATGCATGTTGGATACTGAGCAAGGTCACAACCCCACCAATGATACCAATCACCACCTCCACAGGGGACAGTGCCTACCCTCTCAGCCCCCACATGATGACGCCAATTCGGAACCCCACCACGCCACCCGAGGTAAGATATAACACAGCCCACATTACGACCCGGGGCATAGTGGAGCGCACATTCGGAGTGCTAAAGTCACGCTTTCGCTCCCTTGACAGTTCTGGCGGCCAGCTGTTATACGCTCCCCCAGTAGTGTGCAGGATCATAGTGGCAGCATGTGTCCTGCACAACGTTGCAACACACCGGGGCCTGGCCGTGGACATGGTGGTGGCCCCACATCCCCAACCACATGCACAGCCGCTGCGCATGGGAGGGGAAAGGGCACGGGGGGAGGCAGCCCGTACACAGCTAGTGGCTAATTACTTCACATAGAAATCACACCCCTGTGGAGTGCACACTGCCCTGGCACATTCCATCTGACAATCAATGATGACTCAACCTGACACTGATCCTGAATGTCTGGAGAATGAACCGTGAATACCATATCAGCCTGAGATTGTTCACCTGGAAGTGTCACAATGTGTGCATCCCTACCCACACAGACACCACCAATGCAGTTTTGTGGAGTTACACATTCAAGCAGCTAAAAAGAATACCCACTTGCAAAATGCACCAAGAGGACAGTGCCATGTCAGCCAACCCAACCCCAGCACCGCCACACGACACACCATGCCATGTCATCTTATTTGCAGGTAAACAAAGTAATCCCCACAACATGACACTAGTGTCACTATGGACAGTGTCCCTATTAGAAACCTGCAACACCTGAAATGCTCACAGCAATGCCGGACCAACAACATACTTGAGCACGTACTACCATTAACATGACATCACAAATGTTACATATTAGTAGTCTCACCACCTGGAAATGCCTGCACTCCCACCACTTCCAACTGTGCAGTGTTGGCGCCATGTAGAGTTGTAGGTGCACTGCTGCCAACATGGACCCCATCTCCAGACTAGAGGTCCTTGTGTAGACATGAGGAAGGGACCTGCAAATTGGGAGGTAGACACAGAAGATGAGTTACACATCAATGCAACATGCAGTGTACAACACAACAGCAATATGCACTAGGAATGTATACACAGTATTGACTACAGACTGCCCACACAGCTCATGGGAGTCCAACGTCACTGTGTAATTCACTGTCACTTGGGCACACCCTTTGCAAGCCCATGGAAACGGGAAGCAGGAGGGGTGTGTGTGACTCAAACCCAAACATCTGAACCAAATACATTACAAGCCTGCATGTGCCCAGCCACAATGCAGCGTATGCCCACAGGAACCACGGAAGCCAACAAATCGTCCCCAAAAAATAGGAATTAAATTAAATAGAAATAAAAATAAGAAACAATCAAAAATGGCCATTGATGGGCCCGGGGGGGTTGGGGAAGCCACCCAGGAGGTCCAAGGACAGGATGCACACCAGAACCCACCTGCGTGGATCCTGGGAAAATAAAACACCTCCATGGGCTCATGGCCCACACGGCTACCCTATTGTGGGAGTATCACTGCTGTCGCTATTATCACCCTGTGCAGCTGCATCCGGAGGTGGTTGCACTATGGGAGGCAGCCCACGCAAGGCCCTAGTCTGCTCCTCCATGGCTGCAAGCATGCGGGTGTGGTAGGTCTGGTTCTGGAGGATGAGTGTGCGGAGGTCCCCATGCAACAACTCACGGGATGCCCGGACCTCCGCCCTCGTTGCCTGCATCTCAGCTGAGAGCGTACGGGTGAGACGCTCCAGCTGCTGTTCTGTCCTTTGGTGTGTTGAAGCCTCAAGCTCAACAAGAGTCGTCCTGAGGTGAAGGAGCTCCTGCCTCAGGGCTTCCCTGTGGCCCTGGGACTCAATGGAGATGGCCTCCTGCAGAGTCGCCAGTGCCGCCCGCCTGTCCCTGTTGGACCCCAACATGTCCTCCCTGTGTAACTGGCAGATGGAGTCGGTTGCCTGCTCTAGTCGCTCCATCAGCCTTTCTGGGGGGACAATGCAAGTGGCCACCCTATCCATGGCCTGAGCCATCATCTCGGATGATGCAGCCTGTTGGGTTGCCATACCATAAATGGATTGCTCCCATGCGGTATTGCCAGGTGGCGTACGGCCACCACGTCGGCGGGCACCACACCTGTCTGGGGCAAGGCGAACTGCGCCTTGCTGTGCCGGCACTGCCTGAGGCTGCAGGACTGCATTCCCCCTCTGATCTGCTGGCCCAGGAACAGGATCAGATGTCGCGGAGTGTGACCCTGCATCCGTAACCACCAAAGGCGTAGCTGCCAACACTGACATCCCCATGGAGGGTTCTGACCCTGGTGCAGGTGGGTGAGACAGAACAGAATCCCTCCCTGGAACACTCACCTGCGACGGCACGTAGGTCTCATCCGAATCGACACCTGAGTACAGCTCGGGGGAGGTGCAGCCAGAGACACCCCTTGAGAGCACGACCTGCAGCACTTGTGGGTTCTCCCCCACCACCACACCACGTCCCTCGCTGGTGGTTGGTCGGCCCTCGGACCCCTCCTGGGTCTGCACCATCTCCACAACCCCAGCAGTATCAGGTGCGTCTTCCCCTGCAAAGACATGAAAACAAAGAAATGGAAACAGGCATTAGCACCATGGCACACAATGAGGGCTGAGAAGCAAGAGAACCAGTACTTGATTGACACATGTCCCACATGACTAAAACCCTCCCATGCATGCACCCTCACTGCGTATGAAGTGCAGGCAAATGGCACACACTGATGACACAAAGATGGAAGATGAACACATTTTCTGCATGCTGCCTGGCAGTGGCATCACACATTGGCCTGTGATTGCCAGGTGAAACACACATGCCATCACACAGATGGCATGTACCATTGCTATTGAGTGAAGATGGAGAGGAGGGGAGCACCTATTCATTCAGTCCAGTTCCCGCATGTAATTGCTTTTCTAATTCTAACAGGTCAGATTTTTCACCTGGAGCTGCCAGTCTGAAATGGTCCAATTGCACAGGGACATGTGTGTACAAATGATATCCAGGTAACAAAGTCACTCCACTTTACCATAGCCATGTCAGACATGTGACTAGTGGACAGCGACATGGCTAGTAAAAGTGGGGGAATGCAAACAATCTGACTGAATGAACAGTGAAAAATAAGCAACTATGTTGTGGCAAGGTGACACTTCAAGGGCAACTGGCGTGCAGTTGGGCTAGTTGTCTACTGTTGGCAGAAGGGATACTGCTATGGCCAAATGCAGCTGCGCAGGAAGTATTGCATGAAGCACATGGCTGACCCATACGACTCAGGCGCACACACTCTCACCTGGCACACAAACAGAAGCCCTCACACACACACCATCCACATGGATGACACACACATGCATGTGCACTCACCGGACAATGCCTCGTAATCAGCCAGATCTCCCACACCTTGGATCTGTTCCTCCGTGACGTAGGTCCCAGCGACTGACTCATGTGGAGTGAGTTCCATGTCTACTACTGGAGACCCACCTCCAGTCACTAGAGTTGCGGCATGACTTGAGGCCAGCTTACTCTTTGCTCTGCGCTTTAGGTCATTCCAGCGCTTATAGCAATCATTGGCTGTGCGCCTCACGATTCCAAGGGCACTTACGATGTCCGCAACGGTCTGCCAGTGTGCCTGGCGTTGTGCAGGTGTGGTCTTGGATCCTGTAACAATGACCATCTCGTTGTCATGTCCGGACACATACTCGACAAGTGCATTCAGTTCGTCATCCGTGAAGATGGGCTTCCTGGACGGGCCGGACTGTGTAGCCGTGTCTGGGGCATCAGCCTGTGCCGGACGAGCACTCTTCCTCTTCCGCTTGGAAGGTGGTGGTGATCCTGAGTGTCCTGCGCCGCTCTGGACACTAGGGGCAGGAGCCCTGGTGGACTCTGTATCAGGAGAGTGGGATTGCACACTCAGCATGGGAGTTGGTGCAGGCATTGGCTCTAGTGTGATGGTGTCAGGGGGAATGTCAGCAGCATGGACTAGGACCGACACTGTCCTGGCTGGGTGTGTGAGGGCAGGGGTGGATGGAGCCGCAGCTGCCCCTGCAGCCTCTCCGCCCTGCCCCCTTGGTGCAGCAGATGACCTTGCTGCCCCAGATCCACGTGGCATGATGGCATCAACGTGCACCAGCGCACGTGTCGTAGCCCTGCTGACCTGGAAGTCAGCCATGGAGTCAGCCAGGTCTGGTGCCACAATGGGCTGGTCCAACAAGGGCTGAGCATGGATGGTGTCAGCCACATCAGCCTCAACGGGAGGGGGGGCGGGGGGGATTATGGGTGCCCGTGACTGGTCCTCCACACATGGGGGGACAGGCTCACCCTGCAAGTTACGACCACGTCCCCTACCGGATCCACCACGGCCACCACTTGTGGCTCTTCCACCTTTGCCACCCTTACGGAATCCTCGCCTCCCAGCCATGGCACTGATGTTAATGTGCGTATGGGAGTGGATGTAGACTATTGTCCTGGGCAATTGGGGGTCAAAGGGGTTGGGTACCAAATGGTAATTGTACCCTAGTGCTCTAGCAAGGCTGAATGTAACCCCTGGGGAAAGATGACGGGTCACGCTACGCACAGGAGCCCCAAAAAAGGGAGATGACGTGCACGCAACCCCTCCTAGACCACGTGTGCAGAAAGAAAAACCTGCACTACGCTGTGGCACCCAGTAACACAAGAATGAACGTATGCGTGTCACACACAGCCTAGAATGACCTCTGAAGGGGTAGGCTACACACGGGGCAAGCACAGATGTTAGATACGTGCGTGACTCACCGTCTGCTAGGAAAAAGAGCATGAAAAAGGAGCGCGTTTGGTTGGCAACACCCCCGCCAAAAGAAGATTTGTACGCTGTCTGAGGAGACAGGACAACAGTAGAAGGGAACACTGTTTGAGGGAACAGGCCCAGGTAAACCAGTAAAAGAGAAAAAAGAGAAAAAGCTGTCAGAGGTAACAGGGAATACGAACTTGAAATGCCGTGAAGTAAATCGCGTGTGAAACGACAAGAAGTACAGAATTCACCCACTCGCTCTCCACGAAAAGCACATACAAGGAAGTGGTGTTGTACGCGTACCTTTTATACAGGCCCACACGTCCAGCGTCACTTACGCGGCGTGTACGCGCTAGCACCATTTCCACCAATTACACGCTTTGTCACTTCTGTGTGTAGGTCCATTTGCACCAATTACACGCTTTGTCACTTCTGCGTGTATGTCCATTTGCACCAATTACACGCTTTGACACTTCTGCGTGTAGGTCCATTTGCACCAATTACACGCTTTGACACTTCTGCGTGTAGGGCTATTTCCACCAATAACACGCTTTGACACTCGGACGTGTCACGCAACTTTTTCCTACGCGTGCACGTGACTTCATAGACGCGCATACGCGTTTAAGCGCTAAGGGCCTTTCATCGATTTACACGCAGACGTGTGGGATTTTCACGTGCAAAATCACTCACTACGTATCAAGCTGTCCACGCGTTCACACACGAAAGACCACGCTCCTGCCCAGGAGGCCAAATTACTGCCCCCCAGAGCCCTGAGCACGCTCCCACCTGCCATCTGCTGCTGCCTGACTGCCTGCTGCCCACGTGCCCTGCCATTTGCTGCCTGCACATCAGCCAGGGGTGCTGTTGCTGTGACCACCCCTGCTGGAACCAAAGGCTCCCGACTGCTTTTCCGTTGCCCCACAGCCCAGCCCCAGGACCCAGTTGCCCACCCACTCCTGCCTCTGGGGTTGCCATGTCGGCCACTACAACATCTGGCACCAGTGGCAACCCCCGGCCAAGGAGGCAGAGGGGCACCAGCTTCAGTGCCAGGGAAGTTGGTGTCCTGGTGGAGGGTGCCCGTGGTGGCGGGGGGGTTGCGGGTGATAGGGGACATGAGTGGGGGCCTGGTGGAGGGTGCCCCTGGTGGCGGGGGGGTGGGGGTGGTGGGAGACATGAGTGGGGGCCTGGTGGAGGTTGCCCCTGGTGGCAGGGGGGTGGGGGTGATAGGGGACATGAGTGGGGGCCTGGTGGAGGGTGCCCCTGCACTGCTGGGGGGTGGGGATGGTGGGAGACATGGATGGGGGCCTGGTGGAGGGTGCCCCTGGTGGCGGGGGGGGTGGGGGTGATAGGGGACATGAGTGGGGGCGTGGTGGAGGCTGCCCCTGCACTGCTGGGGGGTGGGGGTGGTGGGAGTCATGAGTGGGGGCCTGGTGGAGGGTGCCCCTGGTGGCTGGGGGGTGGGGGTGGTGGGAGACATGGGTGGGGGCCTGGTGGAGGGTGCCCCTGGATGCTGGGGGGTGGTGGTGGTGGGAGACATGAGTGGGGGCCTGGTGGAGGGTGCCCCTGGTGGCTGGGGGGGTGGGGGTGGTGGGAGACATGAGTGGGGGCCTGGTGGAGAGTACCCCTGCACTGCTGGAGGTGGGGTGATAGGGGACATGGGTGGGGGCCTGGTGGAGGCTGCCCCTGCACTGCTGGGGGTTGGGGGTGGTGGGAGACATGAGTGGGGGCCTGGTGGAGGGCGCCCCTGGTGGCGGGGGGGTGGGGGTGATAGGGGACATGAGTGGGGGCCTGGTGGAGGGTGCCCCTGCACTGCTGGGGGGTGGGGGTGGTGGGAGACATGGATGGGGCCTGGTGCAGGGTGCCCCTGGTGGCGGGGGGGTGGGGGTGATAGGGGACATGAGTGGGGGCGTGGTGGAGGCTGCCCCTGCACTGCTGGGGGGTGGGGGTGGTGGGAGACATGAGTGGGGGCCTGGTGGAGGGTTCCCCTGGTGGCTGGGGGGTGGGGGTGGTGGGAGACATGGATGGGGGCCTGGTGGAGGGTGCCCCTGGATGCTGGGGGGTGGGGGTGGTGGGAGACATGAGTGGGGGCCTGGTGGAGGGTGCCCCTGGTGGCTGGGGGGTGGTGGGAGACATGGGTGGGGGCCTGGTGGAGGGTGCCCCTGGATGCTGGGGGGTGGTGGTGGTGGGAGACATGAGTGGGGGCCTGGTGGAGGGTGCCCCTGGTGGCTGGGGGGGTGGGGGTGGTGGGAGACATGAATGGGGGCCTGGTGGAGGGTGCCCCTGCACTGCTGGGGGGTGGGGGTGATAGGGGACATGGGTGGGGGCCTGGTGGAGGCTGCCCCTGCACTGCTGGGGGGTGGGGGTGGTGGGAGACATGAGTGGGGGCCTGGTGGAGGGTTCCCCTGGTGGCTGGGGGGTGGGGGTGGTGGGAGACATGGATGGGGGCCTGGTGGAGGGTGCCCCTGGATGCTGGGGGGTGGGGGTGGTGGGAGACATGAGTGGGGGCCTGGTGGAGGGTGCCCCTGGTGGCTGGGGGGTGGTGGGAGACATGGGTGGGGGCCTGGTGGAGGGTGCCCCTGGATGCTGGGGGGTGGTGGTGGTGGGAGACATGAGTGGGGGCCTGGTGGAGGGTGCCCCTGGTGGCTGGGGGGGTGGGGGTGGTGGGAGACATGAATGGGGGCCTGGTGGAGGGTGCCCCTGCACTGCTGGGGGGTGGGGGTGATAGGGGACATGGGTGGGGGCCTGGTGGAGGCTGCCCCTGCACTGCTGGGGGATGGGGGTGGTGGGAGACATGAGTGGGGGCCTGGTGGAGGGTGCCACTGGTGGCTGGGGGGTGGGGGTGGTGGGAGGCATGGGTGGGGGCCTGGTGGAGGGTGCCCCTGGATGCTGGGGGGTGGGGGTGGTGGGAGACATGAGTGGGGGCCTGGTGGAGGGTGCCCCTGGTGGCGGGGGGGTGGGGGTGATAGGGGACATGAGTGGGGGCCTGGTGGAGGGTGCCCCTGCACTGCTGGGGGCTGGGGAGGTGGGGGTGGTGGGAGACATGGATGGGGGCCTGGTGGAGGGTGCCCCTGGTGGCGGGGGGGTGGGGGTGATAGGGGACATGAGTGGGGTCCTGGTGGAGGCTGCCCCTGCACTGCTGGGGGGTGGGGGTGGTGGGAGACATGAGTGGGGGCCTGGTGGAGGGTGCCCCTGGTGGCTGGGGGGTGGGGGTGGTGGAGACATGGATGGGGGCCTGGTGGAGGGTGCCCCTGGATGCTGGGGGGTGGGGGTGGTGGGAGACATGAGTGGGGGCCTGGTGGAGGGTGCCCCTGGTGGCTGGGGGATGGGGGTGGTGGGAGACATGGGTGGGGGCCTGGTGGAGGGTGCCCCTGGATGCTGGGGGGTGGGGGTGGTGGGAGACATGAGTGGGGGCCTGGTGGAGGGTGCCCCTGGTGGCGGGGGGGTGGGGGTGATAGGGGACATGAGTGGGGGCCTGGTGGGGGCTGCCCCTGCACTGCTGGGGTGTGGGGGTGGTGGGAGACATGAGTGGGGGCCTGGTGGAGGCTGCCCCTGGTGACTGGGGGGGTGGGGGTGATAGGGGACATGAGTGGGGGCCTGGTGGAGGGTGCCCCTGGATGCTGGGGGGTGGGGGTGGTGGGAGACATGAGTGGGGGCCTGGTGGAGGGTGCCCCTGGTGGCTGGGGGGTGGGGGTGGTGGGAGACATGGGTGGGGGCCTGGTGGAGGGTGCCCCTGCAGTGCTGGGGGGTGGGGGTGGTGGGAGACATGGATGGGGGCCTGGTGGAGGGTGCCCCTGCACTGCTGGGGGGTGGGGGTTTTGGGAGACATGAGTGGGGGCCTGATGGAGGGTGCCCCTGGTGGCTGGGGGGTGGGGGTGATAGGGGACATGAGTGGGGGCCTGGTGGAGGGTGCCCCTGCACTGCTGGGGGGTGGGGGTGATAGGGGACATGGGTGGGGGCCTGGTGGAGGGTGCCCCTGGATGCTGGAGGGTGGGGGTGGTGGGAGACATGAGTGGCGGCCTGGTGGAGGGTGCCCCTGGTGGCGGGGGGGTGGGGGTGATAGGGGACATGAGTGGGGGCCTGGTGGAGGGTGCCCCTGCACTGCTGGGGGGGTGGGGGTGGTGGGAGACATGGATGGGGGCCTGGTGGAGGGTGCCCCTGGTGGCGGGGGGGTGGGGGTGATAGGGGACATGAGTGGGGGCGTGGTGGAGGCTGCCCCTGCACTGCTGGGGGGTGGGGGTGGTGGGAGACATGAGTGGGGGCCTGGTGGAGGGTGCCCCTGGTGGCTGGGGGGTGGGGGTGGTGGGAGACATGGGTGGGGGCCTGGTGGAGGGTGCCCCTGGATGCTGGGGGGTGGTGGTGGTGGGAGACATGAGTGGGGGCCTGGTGGAGGGTGCCCCTGCACTGCTGGGGGGTGGGGGTGATAGGGGACATGGGTGGGGGCCTGGTGGAGGGTGCCCCTGGTGGCTGGGGGGTGGGGGTGGTGGGAGACATGGGTGGGAGCCTGGTGAAGGGTGCCCCTGGATGCTGGGGGGTGGGGGTGGTGGGAGACATGGGTGGGGGCCTGGTGGAGGGTGCCCCTGGATGCTGGGGGGTGGGGGTGGTGGGAGACATGGGTGGGGGCCTGGTGGAGGCTGCTCCTGCACTGCTGGGGGGTGGGGGTGCAGGGGGACATGAGCAGGTGTGCAGGGTAGTCCCCTGTTTTGTGGGCTGCCTGCAGGGGCCGTGGAGGGTGTACAGGGAACACCTGTGAGGACCCACCCAGCCTAATTGCGTGTGATAATTCCCGCACACCCCTGTAATACACGTACCTGGCCAAATCGCATGTGAGAATTCCCGCGCACCCCTGTAATACACGTACCCAGCCGAATCGCGTGTAGAACTTCCCGTGTACCCCTGTAATACACGTACCCAGCCAAATTGCGTGTGATAATTCCCACGTGCCCCTGTAATACACGTACCCTGGCCAATCGCGTGTAGAACTTCCCACGCACCCCTGTAATACACGTACCAAGCCAAATCGCGTGTGATAATTCCCGCGCACCCCTGTAATACACGTACCTGGCCAAATCGCATGTGAGAATTCCCGCGCACCCCTGTAATACACGTACCCAGCCGAATCGCGTGTAGAACTTCCCGTGTACCCCTGTAATACACGTACCCAGCCAAATCGTGTGTGATAATTCCTGCGTACCCCTGTGATACACGTGCCCTGGCTAATCTCGTGTAAAACTTCACGCGTACCCCTGTAATACACTTACCCTGGCTAATCGCGTGTATAACTTCACGCGTACCCCTGATATGCACGTTACCCGCTTTGCGTTCCTTGTTTGGCAGCCCTGTAGACTGGTCCAGGGTAAGCGCAGCCCTTTGCGATGATTTAGCAATTTTGATGGCTTTTCCTTGCGCGAGGGCGTTCTTGGGGGCGTTACTGGCGCTGCTGCAGGGTCGCTGCGATACTCTGCACCACGGCTGGTTTGGGAGCCTAAAATCCATGAATACGCTGTGGGCGGAAATCGGTTTTAGCGCAAGAGCCTGGCGCAGACAATCGCACGCGTACACTCTGCGCCAGCCGCTTGCGACACTTTTCTGCGAAATTCTATGAATTACCCTGTTAGTTTCCCAACCCATGATAGATGGCATATCTACGGTTAGGAAAAGTATCTTATCAGACAATGCCTGTTCATATGCATCAGGGAAGGATATATTCTCTTTCAACTCTCTTTCTGAAGGCAATCTGTCTCTGGCCCTGCGTTTGTTGATGTTACCTGATGGAGAGTCACAACTACCATTGCCATCCTTTTCAATATTTGCTTTATGCGCGACTTCTTTCACCTGTGCGTTTGCTAGCAGCTCCTGGTGTTGATCGTTTTTAGATAGTTTACCCTCCTGCTTTTTTACTCCACTTGGGAGTAACTCAGTGGGTTGAGTTGGTATTTTAATCGTCTCCCCTGATTTTTTCAGGGATTTCCTGGTGCCTGCTTCCTTGATTTTCTTCGATGCCTTTTTCATGTAAAGAGCAGGGAAGAAATTGAGGAGCTCAGTTTGCTTATGTTTAGGTAAAGACACCTCCTCTGTCTGATCAGGGGGATCTAGTCTATTAGGCATTATTTGTTTCCCCTTCCCATTACACTTCTCAGCCAGGCTCTGGTTATTTTCAATATTCAGTAGCGCCCTAGACTCAGAATTAAGTTGCAATAAATCTATCTTTTCCTCATCTATGGATGTTTCTTTTATCTCAGCCTTAAAAGAGTCAAGAATAGAATTTGTCACATGTTGTTTGGTAGACATCTTTAGATTTTTTGCTTGTTTAATTTTACGTTTTGACGCTCTCAATAACAATCTCTTCTGCTTTCTTGAAAGTACCGGTTCATGGCATTGGTCTTCAGCCTTCTCTACATCTAAGGCATGATGAGCATTCTGTTCATCATCTTCGAGATCAATTAGGTTGGTCAAAGCTGACGGACTATCCAGAGACTCTGCTCTCGCAGAGTTAGACCGCGGTCTTATAGAGTCATCCATCGTTTCCGTCGGACCATCTTGGCCATTTACTGGTTGCTGAGTAGAACTTATCTTTTGAATCGTGGTAAGAATCTGTTTGATGGCCCCGGCATTAGCCGTTCCCAACTCTAACAACTGATTCAGGGCAGGGTTAGCAGCCTCATTACTCTTTCTTACATCAGAGGCCATAGCTTCAGCGAACGTGGGAAATGGTTGGAACCCTATTCTTACATCAGGCGATGTTTGTGAGGCTTTAGTACATGCCGTTAGAGTGTTACCCACTTTTGGTGCACTATTTATCTCACCTATGGTTTGTGACGCTTTTGAACTCATTTTAGGGACTTCCCCTTGTTTACCCTTAGTCAGGGCCGCCACCGCCTCACAGGTAAACAAGAGCCTCTCAATTCTGTTGATTTTAGCTGATAAGTCAATAATAATATCATGCGAATACATCAATTGCGCATGAGTATATTCATGTCCTTTATCAAGCAAATTGAGTATTCTGGATAGAACTGGGAACTCAACCCCAATATCTGATAACTTCATTACGTTGCGTTCCGCTTCCACTTCTAGTTGAGATAAGCTCGTTTTGGGGTCGTCATGGTGTAACGACCCTGCTATGTCTCCAACTAATACATTGGTGATTACATTTCTACCAGGAGGACTAGTTTCTTGATTAGGGGCCCCCTTTTCATTCTCTAAGTTTGATGAAAAATCATCGTAGCAGGCATGTACCAAGGCTTGCGTCCCAGGTACATAACCTGGATCGGCATGAACATGTACATCTTCCATGCAGTAATTGTGGGCTTTCACCGGGGTTGATGGGCCTCTTGAGAAGCGCATACGCTTATCCAAAAGTGCCTCAATAGCCGGGGCAATGATAGACACATCAGAGAATCTTGGTTTGGTTGGTTTTATCCCCATTGTGGCTAGCAAGATCTTTTTGGGTGGAAGCACCAGGCCCTCACACAACCCCTCATTCTCATCATCATGGTTCATTTCTGTTAATTTATAGGTATCTGATTGGAGGGGGGCATTAGGCGAGGGAATTGGAGGCGAAATGACCCTCTCCTTCATTGAGAGCATTGTTTTTTCCCCGACATCCTGGGGTACATGCTCACCCACAATTCCCAACAATTCTTCACATACAGACGTTCCTACCTCATTTGAGCAATGTAATTCCTCATAATCTACAATGGGGATATCAGACATATTCGAGTGGTTGCCCAATGATTGATTTAGGTCATTGCTCTTCTCACCACGTATCTTCCTCCCACTATGCAGCCCATTCACCATTGTAGATGAATCTAAATGATGGTACACAGAACTCGCCTGCCCGCCACCCGCGAACAGTAAACAGTACTTTGAGTACTTTACACGGTGCGCGCGCGAGTGCGCGGGCACGAGTCTTTAAATAGGAAGTGAAGCGGGCGTGAGTCACACACGGGGGCGGGACCCAGGGAGGAGACCTAAACGAGAGGAGGAGAGAAAAAGAAAAGCAAAAGGCGACTTTCAGTAGTGCAACAATTCCCAAAAACTCTTCATTACGCAGCACCTCTGGCGCACGTTGCTCGCGTAACGCTAGACGCTACACACGTAACGCTAGACGCTACACACTATCACAATAGGCAGTCCAGCTCATTAGAGCATCACAGTCACCTTGGTTGAGTAGGGCTAAGGCAGGAAGCCAGGCAACCGTGGGGTTGCAGATAAAGACGTCCTCCAGGCGTTGGATCTGCAGCCACACTCCTTCCAGCAGCACCAAAGGAAATTTCACACTTGAATGGAAGCGGGAGCAGGGGCAGCACGGCAGCACGGCAAGACAGTAAACAGTACTTTGAGTACTTTACACGGTGCGCGCACGAGTGCACGGACACGAGTCTTTAAATAAGAAGTGAAGCGGGCGTGAGTCACACACGGGGGCGGGACCCAGGGAGGAGACCTAAACGAGAGGAGGAGAAAAAAAGAAAAGCAAAAGGCGACTTTCAGTAGTGCAACAATTCCCAAAAACTCTTCGTTACGCAGCACCTCTGGCGCACGTTGCTCGCATAAAGCTAGATGCTACACACGTAACGCTAGACGCTACACACTATCACAATAGGCAGTCCAGCTCATTAGAGCATCACAGTCACCTTGGTTGAGTAGGGCTAAGGCAGGAAGCCAGGCAACCGTGGGGTTGCAGATAAAGACGTCCTCCAGGCGTTGGATCTGCAGCCACACTCCTTCCAGCAGCACCAAAGGAAATTTCACACTTGAATGGAAGCGGGAGCAGGGGCAGCACGGCAGCACGGCAAGACAGTAAACAGTACTTTGAGTACTTTACACAGTGCGCGCGCAAGTGCGCGGGCACGAGTCTTTAAATAGGAAGTGAAGCGGGCGTGAGTCACACACGGGGGCGGGACCCAGAGAGGAGACCTAAACGAGAGGAGGAGAGAAAAAGAAAAGCAAAAGGCGACTTTCAGTAGTGCAACAATTCCCAAAAACTCTTCGTTACGCAGCACCTCTGGCACACGTTGCTCGCGTAACGCTAGACGCTACACACGTAACGCTAGACGCTACACACTATCACAATAGGCAGTCCAGCTCATTAGAGCATCACAGTGACCTTGGTTGAGTAGGGCTAAGGCAGGAAGCCAGGCAACCGTGGGGTTGCAGATAAAGACGTCCTCCAGGCGTTGGATCTGCAGCCACACTCCTTCCAGCAGCACCAAAGGAAATTTCACACTTGAATGGAAGTGGGAGCAGGGGCAGCACGGCAGCACGGCAAGACAGTAAAAGTACTTTGAGTACTTTACACGGTGCATGTCCATTGCAGCCCACTCGGAATATGGATTAGAGAACACGGTGCCAATTTAAGGAGAGATACATAGCCAAATGTTTAGTACAAACTTCACTATCTGACGGTTTGACATAGAACAGCTCGAGGCCAACCCCAGAGGAGTTCACCCTAAAACAGCCCACCGGAGCGCGAATATTCCTTTAAATGCATCGAGTGACATACATGTGCGCATTGCATTCGGCTGTCTCCTGCGTTACATCTTTCATCAAACAATCTCCCATTTGCATTGAACTATTTATAGGGAAACCCCCATTTAAACAGTTGTAAATCAGGCACTATATCATGTTTCTGAAATATTGAAAAATGTAAGTATATATAACTAATACAGGGTTGCAGGCCCAATGATAAAATTGCACAAACTACTGTGTGGGACACTTTGGCACTAGATATCCCCCAAAGGGCCTTTTACAGCAAATGCTTCTAATAATACTCCATCGCAAAGATGAAATTATACTGCATTTGTTGGGCGTGGCAGATTCACCAAAAAAAGGTTAGCATAAAACAGTGGCTTATGAGCGGCAGTGCTGCAACAAAGCCTGAACCAGTGCTTCAGGAAATAATGGGGAGAACATTATTACACGGCCCGCGGTAGCAGCCTTGTAGTTATGGTTAAATTGCTAAACTCATAGGAAGAGCACTTTTTTGTCAGTTTATAACTTCGCTCCCCATGGACGAATACGAAACTTTGCAACAAAAAGTATATGGGTGGCTTAGAATTTTGTCTCCAAGTTTGCTGAGGTGTAGGGGAGGGGGCAAAGTTATAGGGTTGTCTCAATTTTTTTTTTCTCTACAATGAATGGGGATAAACTTTGCACACGGCTAGATGCCGAACAGCTGGACGGATTTTTGGCAAATTTGCGGCAGCAGGTGCTTGCATCAGAAAGCATGCTTTTGTGTGTTCGGTGGAAATCCAAACAGTACTTTTTTGGAAAATTAATGAAATGTACATCTCCAAAAATGAGTGATATATGGGTCCTCTGCACGGACCCATTTCCCTGTTCTCTCCGCGGACTGCAGTGTCATTGGCCTGCGGTACGCCGTGATGTCGGCAAACATTGGACACGGCCGGTGGTTGGCTGGAGGGAAGCGTGATCTGCGCTAAAGTTTTTGGGAAACGCTGCCATGGTGTATCAGAGGACAGTTCAGCGGCGGAAGAGTGTGGAAAATGGACCGTACGGAACGGGTGGGGGAGGGAAAAGTGGGTTATGTGCAATTTGTGTGTAGGTGGAAGAAAGCGGAGGAGTGCTGTTACTCTTGGCATGCACTGCGCGAACTGGTGGGTACCTACGCAGGTGAGTACATTGTGTGGTGATTGGAGGCAAGTGGCGCAATGGCCCCATACATTGTGCCACCACTTGTTTGCGCCCACCTATTTCTGATGTGGATGGAATGCGGTAGTTGTACAGGCATAGTATGTGAAGGAAAGTACACAGGGTGAAGGAGAGAGTGTTTTTTCTGTTAATTGTGCTAAGTGGTGCAATCTGTTGCTGTGTAGGTAAATGCTAGTGTGCAGGTTGTGTAGTAGTGTTGGTAGTGCTGTGTATGTGGATAGGTGAAGTTGGTCACATGGTCAAATGGATGATGCAATCATGTAGCAGTGATAGTGTTGAATGTGTACACTGTTGGGTGCATGGCCTAATGCCGTGGTCCGTAGGTCATGCACTATAGAGGCTAGGACTGAAGAACACACACAGCACTAATGCATTTCGGAATGTGCAGCAGTTACAGGCTGGTGAATGGATGGTGCTATTATATGGAAGTGAGACTGTTGAAGGCCTAGACTGTTGGGTGCATGGCAGAAGGCTGTAGGCCTTAGGCGGTAGGCCATACACTCAAGAGGCTAGGACATTAGGACGGACACGGTACTAATGCATCTTGGAATTTGCAGTACGTAGAGGGTGGTGACCTATAAAAAAAGGGTGTGGAGCACATTTGAAAAGCAATAGAGCAGAACAAGTGAGCTGCCATGCCTGCATGTTTGGTGTTGCTGGTGAGGACACTGTTACAACATGGTAAAGTATTTGATGTGTACTTGGAGATGGTGATGTGAAAAGTGATGTAGTGTGGAAACTGGGTGCTGGGTTTGGATACTGTTATGGCAGTGACACTACAGTTTAGAAATGGAAGTGGGGACGGCTATGGTATGTGAATGAAAGTGAGCATGGGTGCAGGAGAGAGTGTTTACTTTCTACATTATGGTAAGTGGTGCTATTTGCTGCTGTATAGGTACATGGCAGTGGGCAGGTTGGGTAGCAGTGCTGGTGGTAGTGCTGTGTATGTGGATAGGTGACGTTGGTCATATAGATGGTGCAATTATGTAGCACTGATAGTGTTGAAGGTGTACACTGTTGGGTGCATGGCCGAAGGCCGTATGCCGTCGGCCATGCACTCAAGAGTCTAGGACTGTAGGACACACACAGCACTAAAACATTTCGGAATGTGCAGCAGTTACAGGCTGGTGAATGGATGGTGCCATTATGTGGAAGTGAGACTGTTGAAGGCCTAGACTGTTGGGTGCATGGCCAAAGGCCGTAAGCTATAGGCGATGCACTGGAGAGTCTAGGACTTTAGGACAGACACAGTACGAATGCATTTTGCCATTTGCAGCAGGTAGAGGGTGGTGACCTGTAAAAAAAGTTTGTGGAGCACATTTGAAACTCAATAGAGCAGAACAAGTGAGCTGCCATGCCTGCATGTTTGGTTTTGCTGGTGAGGACACTGTTACAACATGGTAAAGTATTTGATGTGTACTTAGAGATAGTGATGTGAAAAGTGATGCAGTGTGGGAACTGGGTGCATGGTTTGCATATTGTTACTGTGGCAGAGGATATGGTAGAAGTGCACCTTAATTGTGATTGGTAACTATGCTGTGTGATGAATTGTGGCGATAGGGCCAATGTTGTGCAACATTTGTGGTTAGGATGGTAGTGATACCATACTTTGTGAAATGGTCTGGGCAGCGTTGGTGGAGGCTGTGGTATGTGCATTTTGATTATAGCGACCCGTTTTACTGAATGGGTGGAAAGCAGAGGTGCTGTATGTGGTTGGTGGATGCGTGTGCAGGTCACCTGTATGCGGTCACCTCTTTCTGTGCTAAGTGGTGGCAGGTACAGTGTTAGGGAGAATTCTCTGTTTAGGCTGAATTTCCTAACCTAGTGAGTCCCCCAGCAGCTTTGCTGGATTTCTGGAGTTTGTTTTTTCCATCCTGCCAAGAGTGGGACTCTTTTCTCCCGCTCTTGGACATGTATGTGTGTAATTCCTTTGAATGTCAATGTGTTCTATGGGCTATGGGGTCTTTTACTCCATAGGGTCTCATATGTTTTCTATGTGTGTTACACCGCACCCTAGGTGCCGTAGCACTGGGGCGTCCTAGCGGACACCCACCATAGACTCCATACCCGGGGACTGACTACTGTCTCCCCGGGCATGTAAAGTCACCATTGGCTTTACTAGACCTAAATTTACTAACAGAACTAGTACAAACCATCTTATTGTGGACGTACTAGTAGGGGTAATTCGATTACTCCTGGATCTGTTACTCGAGGGGGCACTGTCCCGTCCCCCCTCGTCAAGTTTTGGCTGGTGGCAGTGGAAACTACTTGTTATGTTCGACCCCGAACATAACCCTATGGGATTCGTCCCATTGTTGGAGATTGATACTTTTCCTCGTAACGTACCACCGGTCTACTTGGTATTTTCTGCCAGAACTCGGTTTTTAAAATGGCGTCTGTGTTCGTCTCTGTGACTCCTAAACCAAAGGTTGAGCCCTTTGTTCCACTTTTGGCGGGCTCTGTACAGAGACCCTCCAAAGTGGTGCCATTCTGTCTGGGTTACCACAGGGGTGTGGGAGGGGGTTTAGACACCCTGGACCGAGTTGCCTTGCCAACTCCGGTCGCACTCTGGAGTGATTGGCCCAAGTGGTGAGCCTCCCCGCTCACCACTTAGCATGTGTTGATTGACAGCTAGGCTGAATGAATGGGGGTTTTCTGCATGAAAGCAGGGCTTTTGGGACTGGATCTTCAGAAGTCGCCACAGGACCTAGGAATCTGACGAGGGTAACGATGAGCTGACCTGCACAACGACACCTCCGGTGGAGCCCTGCGGAACCGACTCACCACTTCCCGACGACAGAGGAGATATCCGTGCCGGAGAGTCTCTTCCCCTGACTGGTGGGAACAACCAGTCCCCTTTGCTTTTTATTCGCTTCAGGGCGCAGTGGTCGAATTGCCCGTGCAGAGCACCTCGGCAACCGGATTGCCACTACCCCTGTACCACGACCAAAAGGTGGTACCTTGTGACAGAGCACTCCGCGGCTGGTCTCTTCCCTGGTGGTGCACCGGACTTCACTTTTCTTCGACGACGAGAACATATCTACTCTTGGCAAAGACCCGACGTGAATCCACCACCAGGAACAAATGCCCCCGCCCGAGCTGCCCTCCACAACAAGGTACCGTGTCCACCTGGCTTCCCTTTCGAGCGGTTCAAGTGAGGTGTCTTGATCCTCTCCTTTCCGTTGGGTCGCCTCCAAGCTTTCTCGCGTATTGTTCTGAACTGGTTCAATCTGCCGATAACAATTTGCTACAAAGACTCAAACGCATTTCCACTAGAGACTTTTGGGACATATCGCCTTGCCTCTCTCCGAGTGGGCCTGGCCTCTGAACTTTATGATCTATTGTGATTCTTGCCTTCTTGCCTTGCATTTTTCCCGTGAAGTATTGAACTGTGTTGCTTCCGTAACCTGCCTATTTTTCTCTCCCCTCCTAACTAATATTAGAGTGCCATCTAGGTTGAGGCATACACCTCTGGCTGTACATAAGTGGTGCCGGTAAAACCTAGACTTGTCGAAATATTGCTAGGGGGATTGATCGCTTCTTCTTCATAGAGTAATTGTGTTTGATTTGTTTGCCGTGATAGTGCTATAGTGTTTTTGATAGATGTTTCGTTATAAATAAATACCTTAATATCTTTACACGGAAGCCTTGTTGCGTGTTTGCTTGTATTACTGTGAAGAATTGTCCTATATTGTATACTCCACATACTGCTTAACTCTGCTTGAGAGAAGTCTGACTGCTCAGCCACAGCTACCAACAGTGAATCTGTGTGGTGCAGACTGCTACCAAGTGGGTTTACTGCCAAACACCTGTAGTCCTAAATCTTTTGCAGTCCTCCCAGAGGGAACTGCACAGGTTTCCGCCTAACACTGGTGGCAGCGGTGGGATTTGTATCGAGTATACAGTTTAGAGTGCTTTTCGACACTTTAGGATAACTAACCACGAAACTTAGCACAAAAAGCAACTTTCAAAAAACATGTCTACGATGGAAACTTACAGTCAAGAGTCCTTGTCAGGTGAAAATACTGAGAGTTTGCGAGCTCTCTGTAGGCAAGAGAATCTTCCTGTAAGAGGCAAGAAGTTAGAACTAATAGAGAGATTGCTGGCGAACCAAAGTCTGGGTACTGGTTCAGAGGAATCAATTACGCCAGCAAATGTAGAGAACAGTGATGGTGTTGATCTAAATCGTAATTCTGATGATAGCGATGAAGAGGCTGAAGATGAAGGAGAGGGTAACGAAACTGTCTCCCTGCTCCTCTACCTGCCTTACCAGCTGTGCCTACGGGGCCCATACCAGGTCCCACAAGTAACCCTGCTTATTTTGAACTTGAAAAAATGAAGCTCGAATTAGAATACAAACGGTTCTTGGCTCAATCTGAACGAAACCAAGAGCTCGAGTTCAGATGGATGAATGCCCAGGCTGAGCAGAAGCAAGCTGAGTTAAGACTCAGGGAAATAGAACTTAATCACGAGTTAGAGATGAAAAGGTTGTCTATGGAAAATGCTTCTCTCTCCTCTGGTTCCTCTAGGAGCTCCAGTCCCAAAAGAGCCCGGATGCCGAAGGAATTAGTGGGTATCTATGAACCGAGATTGGATGTGTTGGATTGGTTGAAACTGTTTGAGTACAATCATGGGCTCCAGGACATCACTGGGAATGATTTACTTCCCTGGTTGTTCTCTAGGCTCCCTCCTGTTGCGACTGATGTGGTAATGGAGTTGGGGGAGGCGGATAAGACGGATTACGAAAGTGTGAAACTGGCTTTGATAGCTACATTCGGGAAGACCCCTTCCCAGTATCTTAAGAGGTTTAAAACCCTCAAAAAGCATGATGGTACCCCTTGGGCTACCTGGGTGATTGAAGGGTTGAAAAACTTAGAGGGATGGATTAAGGGTTACAAAGAGAACACTTATGAGGGTATGAGGAATCTTTTTATGTTGGAGTCTATTTATGATGCCTGTTCTCCTGAGCTCAGACAGCACTTGGCTGATTCGAAGGAATTGGATTCCCGGAAGCTAGCTAGGGCTGCTGACTTATGGGTTGCCAACCGGGCTACTCATAAGGATTCTGGGGCAACTCAGAAAAAGGATGAGGGAAAACAGCCTAAAAAAGACTCAAAAGAGAATTCTAATAACTCAAATTCCAAAGAGGGCCCCAAACAAAACCAGAAGGGTAAGCCACAAGGAAAACCACAGCAGAAGAGTGTGTCTTCTGGTGCCAAACCGGAAGGAGGTCAGAACAAGCCACCATTCCAGAAAGCATTCGATAAATGCTTTGTTTGTGGCTCGACTGACCATGTGAAAGGAGATCCCAGATGTAAGGGTAAACCTTCAGGGGTCCAGCTTGTCTCCTTAGCCTTCGCTCCAGAGGAGGAAGTCCAAATGGAAAGTGGAAACTTTCTACTGCTGGCTGACGAACCCATTGGAGTCTCAGCCAGCATTTCTTTAGTATCTCTGGGGTTGTGGGAACAACAGAATTTAGATGTCTATAATTCTATCCCCGATAATACTAAAGAGTATTATAAGGACAGTGTCCAGGTGAATGGTCAGGGGACTCCTGCCATTAGGGACACTGGGGCCAGCATAACTGTGGTGGGTAAATCATTTTTTCAGGCTGAGGATGTTGCTAAGGCACCCAAACGCCTCACCAAGTTAGCTGGAGGGCCTGTGCAGATGCTTCCCCAATTACCAGTTCTCATCCAGTGTAACGACATGACTGTGAAGATACCTGTCAGCATACAGAGTGAGGTACCAGGACGCGTACTGTTGGGTAACGATTTGAAAACTCTCGGAGTTGTATTGCATACTCCCAGACCTCCTAGTAAACGGTTACAGGAGCTAACCAGACCTGCAAGAGAGAGGACCATGCACGGTACTCTCCAGGAGATGATGAAGAAAGAAATCACTCCTGCTCCACTGGAATTGTCGGCCGCTGTCTTCAAGAAATCAGAAGCGAAAGGGAAACCTAAGACTTCTATCCCGAAACCAGCACCCAGCATTCCAGTGAAGCCAACACGGACTTCCCCGCGGTTGTCCAAAGTTACACCCGTAACTCCACCTCCAGCCGAGGCTGAGAGGGAGGTACAACCCTGTGTGGTAGAATTAGACTCTGAGGAAGAGCTAATGGAAGGCCAGGAACTCATTGGAGATCTGGATCCTGTTCACCATCATGAGCTGCAGTCTTTACTGGCAGAAGGTGGGCCCAGCAGGGCAGAATTCACTAAGGGACAGGGGGAATGTCCAACTCTGGAAGGTCTTCGCCACTAGGCAGAAGCTCAGGCTGAAGGGCAAGAGCCTGGGAAATACAGGTTGCACTGGGAAGAGGGCCTCTTCTACAGGGAACCGACCTGCACCTGGAGACTACAAACGACTTGTAGTACCCCAAGAGAACAGACCACAGTTCTTGCAGTTAGCCCACAAGATTCCTTTGGCTGGTCACTTGAGTTTCAAGAAGACTAAGGAAAGGCTCTCGCTCTACTTCTATTGGCCAAAGATGGGGGCCGAAGTAGAAAAACACTGCAGGGGCTGCCACACCTGCCAGACCTCTGGTAAGGTTGGCTCCAAGAATGTGGCACCTTTAGTGCCTCTCCCAGTCGTGGGAGTCCCGTTTTAGAGAGTACGGATTGACATTGTTGGTCCCCTTGATCCTCCAACCTCCTCAGGCAACAGGTTTATACTTGTTGTAGTAGACCATGCTACTAGGTATCCTGAGGCAATTCCTATGAGGACTGTTACAGCTCCGGCTGTGGCTAAGGCCCTCCTTGGTATTTTTACTAGGGTCGGGTTTCCTAAGGAAGTAATCTTTGACAGGGGGTCAAACTTTATGTCCCACTACATGAAAGCCATGCGGAAAACCTGTGGAGTTACTTACAAGTTCTCAACAGCGTACCACCCACAAACCAATGGGTTGGTAGAACGGTTCAACCGAACCATGTAGAGCATGATAGGTGCTTTAGAAGAACCCCTTAAGCGTAATTGGGACCTTCTACTGCCATGCCTTCTCTTTGCTTATAGAGAAGTCCCTCAGGAGGGAGTAGGTTACTCTCCCTTCGAACTACTCTATGGTCATCCCGTCAGAGGTCCATTGGCCCTGATTAAGGAGGGGTTGGAAAGTGCTCCTTCCCCCAAGCCAGTCAGAGTGACTGACTACGTGATAGGTCTCCGGAGGAGAATGTCACACATGATGACGGAAGCAAGCGATAACTTGAAAGCTGGACAAGCATTGGTCAAGCACTGGCACGATCAAAGGCTAACATGGTTGAGTTCGCTCAAGACCAGATCGTTCTCGTTATGATCCCAATAAGGCAGAGGGCCTTGCAAGACAAGTGGATGGGACCCTTCAGAGTTGTGGGTAAACTCGGAGAGGTCAACTATCTGGTGGACTTGAGCACAGGTCAGGATGTCACCACCAAAATGCTGATGGTCTCTCTAGGATGTATGTCATCGACTAGAGGTATGAGATTCATCCAGGAGTGGATTAAATCCTCCTGTCCATTAGTCTGGGGGGGGCGAGTGTTAGGGAGAATTCTCTGTTTAGGCTGAATTTCCTAATCTAGTGAGTCCCCCAGCAGCTTTGCTGGATTTCTGGAGTTTGTTTTTCCATCCTGCCAAGAGTGGGACTCTTTTCTCCCGCTCTTGGACATGTATGTGTGTAATTCCTTTGAATGTCAATGTGTTCTATGGGCTATGGGGTCTTTTACTCCATAGGGTCTCATATGTTTTTCTATGTGTGTTACACCGCACCCTAGGTGCCGTAGCACTGGGGCGTCCTAGCAGACACCCACCATAGACTCCATACCCGGGGACTGACTACTGTCTCCCCGGGCATGTAAAGTCACCATTGGCTTTACTAGACCTAAATTTACTAACAGAACTAGTACAAACCATCTTATTGTGGACGTACTAGTAGGGGTAATTCGATTACTCCTGGATCTGTTACTCGAGGGGGCACTGTCCCATCCCCCCTCGTCGAGTTTTGGCTGGTGGCAGTGGAAACTACTTGTTATGTTCGACCCGAACATAACCCTATGGGATTCGTCTCATTGTTGGAGATTGATACTTTTGCTCGTTAATCTCTAACATACCACCGGTCTACTTATCGTAAATAAGTTTATCAGATGGTATTTTCTGCCAGAACTCGGTTTTTAAAATGGCGTCTGTGTTCATCTTTGTGACTCCTAAACCAAAGGTTGAGCCCTTTGTTCCACTTTTGGCGGGCTCTGTACAGAGACCCTCCAAAGTGGTGCCATTCTGTCTGGGTTACCACAGGGGTGTGGGAGGGGGTTTAGGCACCCTGGACCGAGTTGCCTTGCCAACTCCGGTCGCACTCTGGAGTGATTGGCCCAAGTGGTGAGCCTCCCCGCTCACCACTTAGCATGTGTTGATTGGCAGCTAGGATGAATGAATGGGGGTTTTCTGCATAAAAGCAGGGCTTTTGGGAGTGGATCTTCAGAAGTCGCCACAGGACCTAAGAATCCAACGAGGGTAACGCTGAGCCGACCTGCACGACGACACCGCCGGTGGAGCCCTGCGGAACCGACTCACCACTTCCCGACGACAGAGGAGATCTCCCTGCCGGAGAGTGTCTTCCCCTGACTGGTGGGAACAACCAGTCCCCTTTGCTTTTTATTCGCTTCAGGACGCAGTGGTCAAATTGCCCGTGCAGAGCACCTCGGCAACCGGATAGCCACTACCCCTGTACCGCGACCAAAAGGTGGTGCCTTGTGACGGAGCACTCCGCGGCTGGTCTCTTCCCTGGTGTTGCACCGGACTTCACTTTTCTTCGACAACGAGAACATCTCTACTCTTGGCAAAGACCCGACGTGCATTCACCACCAGGAACAACTGCCCCCGCCGGAGCTGCCCTCCACAACAAGGTACCGTGTCCGCCTGGCTTCCCTTTCGAGCGGTTCGAGTGAGGTGTCTTAATCCTCTCGTTTCCGTTGGGTCACCTCCAAGCTTTCTCACGTATTGTTCTGAACTGGTTCAATCTACCGATAACAATTTGCTACAAAGACTCGAACACATTTCCACTAGAGACTTTTGGGACATATCGCCTTGCCTCTCTCCGAGTGGGCCTGGCCTCTGAACTTTATGATCTATTGTGATTCTTGCCTTCTTGCCTTGCATTTTTCCCGTGAAGTATTGAACTGTGTTGCTTTCGTAACCTGCATATTTTTCTCTCCCGTCCTAACTAATATTAGAGTGCCATCTAGGTTGAGGCATACACCTCTGTCTGTAAATAAGTGGTGCCGGTAAAACCTAGACTTGTCGAAATATTGCTATGGGGATTGATCGTTTCTTCTTCGTAGAGTAATTGTGTCTGATTTGTTTGCCGTGATAGTGCTATAGTGTTTTTGATAGATGTTTCGTTATAAATAAATACCTTAATATCTTTACCCTGAAGCCTTGTTGCGTGTTTGCTTGTCTTACTGTGAAGAATTGTCCTATATTGTATACTCCACATACTGCTTAACTCTTCTTGAGAGAAGTCTGACTGCTCAGCCACAGCTACCAACAGTGAATCTGTGTGGTGCAGACTGCTACCAAGTGGGTTTACTGCCAAACACCTGTAGTCCTAAATCTTTTGCAGTGGTCCCAGAGGGAACTGCACAGGTTTCCGCCTAACATACAGTGTAGAAGGGGAATGAATTTCACATGAAATAGGTTGGTGGGAGCGCGGGTGACTGTGCCACGTGGATGTAATGCGGTACTTGAGCACATGGTGGCATGCATGGGTTAAGGAAGCTGCATTGGGCTTGTGGAAGGATTATAATATTGGCTGCTTCGATGAAGGCTGTAGACCACAGCGCATGCACTGAAGAGCGTAGGCCTTTACCATATATACTGCAGTAAAGCAAGTGTGAGTGTACATCTGGTGCAGGGTGGTGCTTGCATAGTGTGGTGGGTGCACATGTATTGCAGTAGACTACTGTTGCGCACTGAATGTATTTACTTAGGCAGTGGCACTATAGTTTGGAAAATGGGAATGGGGACGGCCATAGTATGTGAATGAATGTGCTCAGGGGTGTAGGAGAGAGTGTTTTCTTTCTACAATATAGTTAGTGGTGCAAATTGTTGCTCTATAGGTCCATGGCAGTGCACAGGTTGGGTAGTAGTGCTGGTGGTACTGCTGTGTATATGGATAGGCGAAGTTGGTCAAATAATGAAATGGATGATGCTATTACGTAGCAGTGACAGTCTTGAAGGCCTAGACTCTCGGGAGCATGGCTGAAGGCCGTAGGCCATGCACTGAAGAGGCTAGGATTTTAGGACACACACAGTAATAAGGCATTTTAGATTTAGCGGCAGGCAGAGGGTTGTGACATGTAAAGAATGGGTGTGGAGCACATTTCAGATGCAATAGAGCAGGACAAGTGAGCTGCCATGACTGCTTGTGTGGTTTTGCTGGTGAGGACACTGTTACAACATGGTAAAGTTTTTGATGTGTACTTGGAGATGGTGCTGTGAAAAGTGATGCAGTGTGGCCACTGGGTGCTAGGTTTGCATAATGTCACTATGGAGTTGCGGTGCCTGTGTTGAAGGTGTAGCCTATTGGGTGTATGGCTGAAGATGGTAGGTTGTAGGCCATGGATCGAAGAGCCTAGGGGTTGGGGACACCCACGCCACTAATGCAATGTTGACTGTGCATCTGGTAGACGGTGAAGACCTGCAAAGAATGGTTGTGCAGTACGTTGCAGATGACATAGAGCAGTACATATCAACTGGCAGGTGTGTATGTTTGGTTCCCCAGGTGAGGTGGATGGTAGAATATGGTAATGTTTTGGATGTGTGATTGGACATGATGCAATGAAAAGTCACGCAGTGTGCCCACTTGGCGCAGTGTGTGCATACTGGCAGTATGGCACAGGGTATGGTTGAAGTGCAGCTTATATGGGTTCTCTACTATGATGTGTGCTGAATTGATGAGGTAGGGGGAATGTTGTGACAATGTTGTGGTTAGGTGGCTAGTGAAACAATACTTTCTGGTAGTGGGTAGGGGTGATGGAGGCTATGGTATATTTGTGGATGGTGGTAATTGCGACCTGTTTTCATCAATGGGTGTTTTATGGAGTGAGGGGGTTGGGTTGAAGTGCTGCTATCTATGTTACATTTGTTTACTATGTTATTTGCGTACATGGTTGTATGCATGCATTCATAGTGTTATTGTGGGTGTGTGCAAGGGTGGAGTGTTGTGTGCATAGGAAAAGGTGTGCTGAGTGCGCCAACAGATTGTTGTGGATGCAGAAATAGGGCTTTCTGTAGGAAATGTTTCTGGTGGAGGGGCTTTGGAAGCAAAGGGAACGTGTTCTCAGACTGTTAAAGGGGACATTTGGAGTTGTGTACAGAAATGAAAGTGTGCAATGCAGAGTTTAAGTATGTGATTGGAGCAAGCATTTTCGAAAATTTGATAGTAGTTAAAATGAGTCAGTAAAGGACTGTTGGAGAAATCAAGTGCAAAGGGAAGCAGTATTGTGTCTGCTTTACTGGGCTGTGGCCTTATCTGTAGCTGGGAAAGCACACATGCCACATCATAGCTTTCTTGGAAAAATGGAGTGCAAAGGGAAGTAGTATTGTGTGTGATTTACTGGGGAATGGTCCTAGCTGGAACTGGGAAAGTGCATATGCCACATCATGGCTTTATGAGCATGGCACCTTTGCAAATGGAACTGTGGTGATTCTCCAATGAGGATTGGAGGTTGTGGTTTAACAGAAGGGGTGGTGACATATTTGCCAAAAGGTAGATGTATCGAGGTTTGCGGACATTGAGATATGGTGAGTTCTTATAGTCGGTGATAGCTTTGTGCACGATCTGCACAGGTATGCCGTGGAAAGAGATATTTCCTTCTGCAAAGGTGATTTTCGCATCGATGACACCAAGAGGAAAATGGGAGCGTGCCAGTGTCAGTTGACCATAGCTAGCGGTTGAGAGACGTTGGATAAACAGAAGCAGGTGCGACTTTATGTCCAGTGTTCAGATGTTGTGCACGGACTATGACAGCATTAATAACCAGCGAGAATTCCAGTGGTTCGAGGGAAATGGCATTTCTTTTACTTCCGTTGGCAATGCTGTTGTGTTTGCCACTGTGCACTAAGCGTTGCAGACAATTCTGTAGAAATGTAAGATAACAGTTAATCTTCAGTGGAAGAAAATGTCAGGAGAAGAAGGAAACAGACAGTGAGCAAAAGACAGAATGTAATAAAAACACGACAAAACGGACAAAAAGTATAAGTGTTTGTGGGGACTCCTCCTTGCGTGATCTAGCGTGAATTAAGGAGCGCGAATAGCGTGAAGAGAACAGAGCACCAGAACTCAGCGGGAAGATGACCAAGGCAGTCAGCTCCGGCCTTCCTACTGAGAAGGAGCTTAATAAGTGAAAGGGACAGAGGCCCAACCAGCAGCGCGTAATACCAAGGCTGAGGACAGTGTCCTGGGTGCTCTTGCTGGCTAAGTGTGTCTCATTCCATGACACCTTGGATGCAGTGAAGTTAACTGCATCATTAGACAGCACAACAGTGAGTATAGACCCCAGCCCTGCTCTGGACCATACCCAACCCCCCCACATTGTTATTGTGCTGGTGTGTAAATAAACACCCACTGAAACCATACAGCGTCATGTCATCCTTCTCGGCCACTACAGTGGTTTTACACACCATACTAAAGACACAATCCCCACCGCTTTATTTCACCACCACCACCCCTAACACCCTCTCACCCCTCTAACTCCCCTCTAGTGTTTAGCACAGTAATACAGCGCAATCCGCGGTACTGTGAGGATTCCACGTGGCACATCCAGTTGTTTTTAGGATGGCAGCTATAGCATTGCCACTGAGGAGGCAAAGCAATTGGGCAATGTGCTTACTGGTTGTGGTGTGTACACAAAGACTGTGAGAGAAGGTTTTTTTGTACACATAAATGTAGGAGGCTATGGTGAAAGTGTGCAAGGTAATGGGCATGCATCATGTTTGTATGAATGGACTGAACACAATTGCGTAACGTTGCTACTTTACATTCCCTGCTGCTTTTGTGGGATCGCTTTTCCAACATTTGTAGTACATGCATTACAATGGTAGACCATATTGTGAAGTGTATAAAGTACGTGGCAGCCATGATGTTGTTATGCATGCAGTATGTGCATTATATCATATGATGTGCTATGGTACTTTGTGCCGTTAGTATTGCGCATACATACAAGTGTGTGAAGGAGCGCTGAGGGAAGGGACACAGAACAGAGGCCATACAGAGATGTTGCTTCCTCTAGGCCAGCTGACAATGACTGTGCGCAAGTGAATGGGAAGTGGGAGGGCAAAGTGCAGTATATGGGAACAATAAGAACCAGAAATAAATGCAACTACGGCTGGTGCTGGCAAGCGGAAGGATAGGTTTTGACATAAAGTGATGTGTACACTGTCAGGGTTCTAGAAAGCAGTACGCAAATGCGGGGGTTGGCTGAAAGCTAGTGCAAGGGTGGAAGTGTAGGGTGGGAGGTGAATTGGGACACTGATAGGTTGGGTAAGAAACCAGTGCACATTACAGTTTGGCCAGAAATTCAGCAGGGGACAGGAGGGGAAAAAGAAGAAGTACATGGAAACGTTTTCAGGTTCTTTGAGAGCCTACCATTATTCTCCTCAAGGTGCAGGGAGACAGTGAGCCTGTTGCACTGGGAGGCTGCAGCAGAAGAAACACATGTACCATCATCTGACTGCATGTACAAGCAACTGACCCGGACAGTGTAGGAGGCTGATGAGGGAAAAGGTGGAGCAAGCAGATATGTAGGAAGTGAGAATGGAAGGTATTGAGGTCCCAGCGACCAGATGTCATTCTGTATAATGCACAGGGCTTTTATTTTATTGTTTGAAGTTAGTGGGAGGTAGTGAACACATTTTACTAAAGCAGGGGTAGGATACTTGCCGTGCAGGCGAAGGACAAGTTGCGCACTCTTTCATGCATGAGCTGGTGAGGACAGAAAGTAGAGGTGGGCAAATTTAAAAAGAGCCTGTGGCAATAGTGCAGCGTACATAGCACCACACCCATGCAGAGACTGACCTTTTGGAAAGTGCCTGTAGATTGATAAAATATATTCAGTGGTGCATTTAGTGCCTTATTTTTATGAGTAATGTAGTAGGTGGGTTAGTAGGGAACACATTTGGTATCAATGTGGGACGACAAGAACAGTGTTACTGATTAGCTAATATAGTGTACGATAAGGGTAAATAAAAACGTTGGAAGCAAATACCAACAAATTTCCACTTAATGGTGGCAGATGGGAGGAAGATTATTATGCTTTTTAAAGATGTAGTGGTCGCTTACAGGCAGCTATCCTGCACACAGGTACTTCTAACAGAGTTGTGCACGCACTGCTAAATACATTTCCATCAGTGTCTTTTGTGGTGATGGGTGCTTATGTGCATGAATGTGCATGTATAATTACTGCAATGTTTCACTGAAATTTTAACTGGAAGTGCTTCCTAGTAGCAGCACATGTGCAGCCTAATGTTGTAACGGTACATATGAACTGTTGTGGTGAAATTGTAAGATCCTGATGTTTTGGAGGCCATTCGTAGATGCGTATGTCAGTATTTACAAATACCTAAATACTGACGTACTGACGTAATCTGGGCGTGGGGGGAAGAGGATAGTGGAAAGGGAAGAAGGACTGGTAATGAATTGTTGGGGTGCCGGTCTAATGGTACTTTTCAAGGAGCATGTGCTATATTCTGTGCCTTTGAACATGCTGGCCAATAGAAATGGGATTGTTGTAATTGTCCAATGAGGTGCTTAGATTGTCCATCACAGGAGAAGGCGGCCATATTGTGTTTAATTCCTGTGTGTAGTGAGGAGGGCAGTGATGGCAAAATGCAAAATTTTCATAGTGGGTGATCGCTTTGTGCTCCATCTGCTCCAGTATGCCATTGAAAGAGGCCTTAATAGAAATTTGAATTTGGATGAAGTGGAGATTTTGTGGTGTGGTGTCCCTGACTGTAGTTTCCAACATTTGTTTGAAGAAGGTCGACGAGTGGCCACTTTAGGTATTGTACACGTAGTGATAGTGCATTATGGAGCATTGCTTTTGGGTTCAATAGCTTGTGCAAGTGTGTACCATGAACTGAAAAAGATGATGAAAGAAGTGAAGCGCATTTTTGCCACTGCAAAGGTGATTTTCTCATGTATACCACCAAGTCCAGTATATAGGTATTCTAATGAATCTTGTCGGCAGCCAGAGGTTTGAAGGTGTTTTATCAACAGAAGTATGTGCAACTTTTTGCGTGCTGCTGGAATGTATTCCTGTAAGAATGAGAACATTGGTCATCGATATCTGCACCTTCTCAATCGAAATGGCATTTCATTGTCGCACAGTGCCAATGACATTTGGTTTTCGGATCTACAGGCTTCAGTGAAGATGCTATTGTAAGAATGTGAGGCACAGAGCAACAAATAAAAACCATTATAAAAGCCTGACAAAGGAGTTGTTACTGTGGAAGTTGTTTTTTTTAAAAAAACAAATCAGCTTTTTTTTAAAAACCACCACTACAAAGGACATCCCCTACCTTGGTTGACATTTATTCCCCTACTCCCGTGCGTGCACACCTGCAAAAAATCACAGACATTGCCACAATTGCAGGGTTGTAAGTGTAACATACGCCGATTTTGCAAATGCACATATTCTGTTTGGGATTATGGAGGACACAGGATTGCGCAATAAGCTTTGTGGGTATGCAATGCACGCACAGAATGTGCTATACGATATATTTGTTCACCTTAATGCAGAGGGTGAGCTTATAGCTGTGTGTTGTACGCACCACAGCGTATGCTCTGTGGGTAATTTGCACATGCATTACTTGACAGTGAATGAAAAAGTGTGTCCGATGGGAGTTGTGTGCAGTGTTTCATGTGGGTTTGTACATGTATGGAACACGTACACTGAAGTGATTGCTTTTAGTTTCTTTGTGTGAGACTTTGGTGATGCTAGATGCAGATGAAATTATTGTTGTGTAGGGAGAAATGCACACCATTTAACACAATGTTTAGTGGTGTTTGTGCTGAGGGAGGTAGTAAGGCAGGCAATGATTCTGTTTCAAATCTCCTGCATAATTTTGTTTCCTAATATGCAGCCACCCATGTAGGGACATTACTTTTCATTTGGTGCAGAAATGGAGAAAGAATGGTATATTGTGAAGAAGTGTATTTGTGTCTTTTTACAACTTGTGCCATTGTCCTACTATACAAATGGGATCTATCTTTTGCCAGAACGAGCATTTGGCCCCACAAATAGCATTCTTTTTTCTATTACTGCATTTTCCTTTTGTGCCCGTTGTAAACTGATTGCGTTGGTGCCCTTTTTGGAAGTACACAAAAAATGGTTCTCATTGCAGTTGCGCCCTTGCACCCTTGAAACCGCACTGCACAACTATCTCTTTCATCTGGTACCTATTTCTAACTGTTTCCACTGCAGTGTTTTCCACACTACAACCGTTCCTTCCATTTAGCAAACAATTGTGTGGCGGGAATACGATGCGCGCCGCACTTACTCCCTTCATTGCCACTTACTTTATGACACTGTAAAAGGAGCTTTCTGTGATAATCACTGACACAAACCATTCCTAAAGAGACGTTAAGATACATGTGCGCTATTACAAACATAGCATCATTTCTAAATCAATAACATTTGTGATGTCATCTTTGATGTCATGGGTGTTAGTCCTAGCAGTATACAGTGGTAGTGCGAGTTATGGTTGCATAGTGTACCATAACTTGCACATTTTTGGGGGTTTTTAGGTTTTACCTGTAACCATAGCGTCCCTGTAGCAACGTTTTTCCATTGAATTTCATAGGTTTTGTAGTGGTGCAACTTAACCATAACGTCCCTTTAACAATGTTTTTTGTTAGTGGAAATATATATTTAAATGTGCATCTCTAATGGCTGAGACACAAATATAAAACATACTTCCCACAACGATACCCAAGATATGGAAGGATTTGCTGGTTGCAGGTGGGGATTTGGGGCTGGGTTTGAGGAATGCTGTTTCGAGGGCTATACATCAGGGCAGCCAGGAGTAGCAACCTCGTGTTCATACTTTGCCACCTCTGGCATTGCCCTGGCTACACTTTGATGTGCAGGAGACAGAAGACAGAGAGGAATCTCATGTACTCTGTGATTGTCTCTGAAGCATTACACTGCCTTGTGCCCTCCGCCCCACCCTGAGGTTAAAACCACTCCAAGGCTTGAACACTTCTGAAGATTACATTTTAAATCACATACTTCATGCCTTTTTAGGTCCTCATGTGTCCACTCGGTGATGGCCTTTTCAAACCTTACCCAGGTTTGTGAAGATTTAGAGGTTGCATTTTGTGTTGGTTTCATTGAGACAGAGATGAGCTAAAGATTTCTGTTGAGCAACTCCAATCCATTTCTAATAAAAATGAGTTCCCAATCAACCTGCCACAAACCTAATGAATGGCATGAATTGTTGAATTGTGAAATAAACTATTCATTTTCTAATGATCTATGCATATTCTTTTTTTTTACATTATTATATTAGCAAAGTAATCACAGAGTATGTAGTGTTTTATATATATATATAATAGGGCGACGGTCGCTGCCCTAGAGTTTACGTGAGTCAGACGCCCATAGGAAACCTGAAAACATGAATTGCTTATAACTTTTGACACGTCCAATGGATTTGATCAAAATTCTGAAGATAACTACATACATCTGGGCACCACAGACTGCATATTTTGGTAAAGTTTTTTGAAAAACAAACATTTTTAAAAAATGCAGTTTTGGCATACTCCCAATTCATTTTCCAGTAGACAAAAAAGGTCAATTTTAGCTGGACCACACAGCCCAAACTGCTGGATGGATTTGGACCAGGTGTGAAGCAACTTGGTCATGAAGCATTGTCTCGCAGCCCTTGTGCAGTTTGGGGTTATTCCATCCAGCAGCTTTTTAAATATTTGATGGAAAATGGGGTGCCGCTTTCTCCAAAATAGATAGGTATATCTATTTATTTATTTGTTTGTTTATTATGCGCCGGAACCTGCAGGTATCGGGGCACAACATACATAATACATACAAATGCAACAAGCTTACAATTAAACAAACGGTAACATCTTGAGACGTTGCCTAAAAGTGAGCATGTTTTCTTCCATGCTCAACTCTGGGGCAAGTTTGCTCCAAACCAACGCAGCTTGTACTGTAAATGAGCAGCCATTTTCTCTAACTTCTTTATGTCTAGGCTGGATCAATAACATTGAGTCTCTAGACTGAGTAACTCTGGTAAGTTTTTTCAAGAATCAGACATTCTTTTAGGTACTCTGGCGCTTGTTTCAATAAACATCTATGAAGAATTGCACTCATCTTGAAGCATATTCTAGCTTCAACTGGGAGCCAGTGCAGCTCCCTCCTGTGTACAGAAATTGGCTCCTGTCGTGCCACACCTTTGATAATCCACAAAGCATTGTTTTGAAGAATCTGCAACTTTTTGTCGCAACCTTTGCTCGCTCCAGCCAGTAATACCCTACAACAGTCGAGCCAGGCATTATAACAGCTCCAACTAGTGTAGTGCAATTTGCCAGAGAGACATAAGGTTTCACCAATCTGAGTAGTCTCAGATGATATTGAGATGTGTTATTACGCTATTAACATGAGCTTCAGCACTGAGAGATGGTTAAAAAATCACCCCACGGTCTTCACCTTGGACACTGCCTAAATATAGTCCCCATCTATGATGAATGCCTTATACCACGTCTCTAGTTCAGCACATGCTTGCATCGATCCAAAGATAAGGAACTCTGTTATTGCCGCATTAAGACAAAATCTGTTTGCTGTCATTCAATTTTGGATGGACTTGTAGATTTATTCGATGCTCATCATGTCTTTCTCATAATCTCCACACGAGTGTCGTCGGCATAATTCTTAAATCGCACACCTAGATTATCCAAAAGATTGCAGAATATATTGAATAATGCAGTGGAAAGGCAGGCCCCTTGCCATACACAAAAGTTAATTAGTTCAGACTTGGATCGCGGCAAACTATTCTCAATTTCCTGTCCTCGAGAAAGGATCTAATCCAGTCTATTGCTCCACCAGAGCACCCTCCCTGGTCCACAAGCCTACTGAGCAATTTCTTGCGATCCATAAGATCAAAGTCTGCTGATAGATCTAATAGCATCAGCAGCCCCGATTTACTATTGTACATTATGTTAAGAATTTCGGCTTGTAGGTCCAATAGAACACTTTCTGTACCATGGGAGGGCCTGAAACCAGACTGCCTAAAATGTAGGATCCTCTTACTTTCCACATGTTCGTGGAGCTGTATAGTGGCTAATTTATCTATTATTTTTAGCAAGAAAGGCACATTTGTCATAGGCCTTAAATTGCTGAACACTTTATGATTTTGCCCTGTTTTTTTTTTTTTATCAAGCGGACGACTATCACCTTTTTAGAAGACCTGGCACATGTTTGTTTGCAAATGTAGCATTAGCAAAATGAACCAAAAAAGGTGCAAAAATTCTCACATGTTCCAAAACAATTTTAGAAGGAATAAACTCCCCAAAGCAAGTAGTGGGGTGCATTTTCTTACAGACTTTCCCCATAAAGTCCCTAGAAATGAATCTGAGTGATTTGACCACGGCTGAAATTACCGCGGGCAAATCGTTTGCATGAGAAAGGTGCGAACTACCAAAAGTTTGCACTTTTCTCATCCGAACACACATACAAACTCACACCCACACACACAACAAACCTATAACACTCCCCCACGTACACCCTCAGCACACCACCACCCACACCCCCAACATAAACAAGCCACACTTACCTTGTCTTCACGGTGGGTTCCTGCAGCACCAGTTCCCTTTCACTTCCGTGATCGGGACCCAATGCTGAAGGGTCCTTTTCTTCTCTTTTTTTTTTGTTGAAACGGAAGGACTCGGGGGTGTCCCCAACAGCCCCCGCTCACTATAAAATAAAGTATAGTGAGCGGGGTGATGCGGGGGACACCCCCGCAGCCCCTGTTTCGTTTTATTTTTTTTAAACAGAAGGCTGCATGGGTGTCCACCGCAGTCCCTGCTCACTATACCATGAAGTATAGTGAGTGGGGTGAAGCGGAGGATAAACCCGCAGCCCCTGTTTTTTTTTTTTATAATGCTACCACCAAAGGTTCGAACTTTTGGTGTTCGAACGTTTGGTGGTAGCATTTTTAGATCAAAAGGTCCATGCAAAACTTTTGATGCAGGAAAATCTCCTAAACCCCTAGAAATAGCTTTAAAAGAAAAAGACGGAATGTTAAGGCATGGTGGGGCCCTGGTAGCTATTAACATAGGGGCAAGCAGATAGTTATCCAGATTATTTGCCATGCGGACTTGTGCTGTTTTAATTTTATCTGCAAATGCCCTCTGGACTGCTTCACAATCCTCATCTGTAGGGTCCAGCTTATTAACTTGAGCTTGTGGTTTCTCCAGATTCTTAAGAATTTCAAAAAGCTTTTTTGAGTCATTCTTTGAATTCATTATTTGTGTATCTTTGTCCTAAATATTTCACTCTGATACACTTTTTCTAGGGCCTTTCACTTGTCCTTACTCTCTTGCGTTTGCATTTTGACCCGGATTCTTACCGCTCTCCTTTTTTCTTGCTTTCGTGTTGCCAAAGCTGGTGTAAACCATTTCTGTCCATTAGTCCTTTCTCTAATGGATTTAGGCCTCAGGGGCGCCACATGGTCAGCCAATGTGGTTAAAGACTTCTCATATTAAGTGCTAAAAATTCAGGCGAGTCCCCGTCTAAGATAGAGTCCATTCCAATTCACCTAATCTAATGTTATTAAAATTCCTACTAATAACTTTCTTAACAGCAGTCTTTCTTTGAATAAATATAGTAGGAAGGTATCTTGGCTAAATTGCCAAGATACCGGGGGTTAATAAATAAAACAGCAGCCATCTTTTTTTTTTCTTAATGAGAGAGGTAGCCACGGCTATAGTCGAGGGTATCGGAAAATAAAATGCAGAAAAAAGACTTTTGCAGGTCAGCAAGCATGCCAATGCCATCAGGCTCAAGGTGGGGGAGGCAAGAGGACACCAAGTGAAATTGGGTGTTGGAGGGGATCTAGCAAATGAGTTTGCAACACAAATATGTTCTATAAACTCATCTCTTGGATAGAATTGCTGTGAATAGCAGACACCCCAAAGCAAACAGCATCACAGAAACACTGTGTGTTGTGGGGGGATGGGAGAGGGCAGGTAGGCGAGGAGGCCAGCTGGTGAGTGGGAGATCAGGCATAGATGAAGGGGTTACTTGGTGAGGGCCTAAAAACATTTTTTTAGCCCATTTTCCAATATTCACGAGTATAAAACTACACATATATGCGGCTATCTGTAGTCCATATTCTGGAAACAGGCATCTGGGCTCTCATCTATGCAGTAACCTGACCAATCCTGCTTGCTTAGCTTCAAATTGAGGAAGGTGTGGGCCCCCTCAGGCCATGTTGCCTGATAAATGTGTACAAGTAACAATATCGCTTGACCACTTTGAGCAACATGGCAAGAGGGCGTCGGCCCCTTCCTCGATTTGAAGCTAAGCAGCGTCAGTCCCAGTTAACGTTGGGATGGGAGACAGTCCTTGATGCTTTGTGTTTTCTCAGTATTAAATATCTCAATACAATAAGAAAACACACAGCAACCACATTATTTATTTTTAGACTGTAACATTGTGAGTCCTTGAAATGATTGAACGCTAAAGGGCAAACTAACATGAAGCCCACATGAAAAGAGCAGATATCTCTCGGTATGGAACTGCTAATACATGGACAGTTACAATACAGCTTGCATGTGCCAGGTGAACTAGAATAACATATTTTACACCACTACTAGACCACTAGCCACTAGCCATGACCATCAGCAATGACCATCACCCATAGCCAGTGGTCACAGCCTTCTGCCTAATTTAGCACATTAAGGGGCCACTACCTATGGCCTTTGCCCATGAGCAGTGGCCATGGCCTTCAACAAGGCAGTACAAGGCAATACATCAATTGAGCTTAGGAATCTTTTGCCTTGAAAAAGACAGAACCACGTTTTGGCAAAACCTAAGGGCAAATCTCAAATATGCCCAATAAATCAGACTTTCACTGTGAATACCTCATGTTTATTTATTACATGTGACAGCATCTCTATATCTATAAATCAGGGCAAGCGCATGTGGTACTGGCACGTCTATCAGGTCACTCAGTTCAATATTAGGCAGGGGTTAGCCTAATTTTATTATTGACATAAGCACACCCACCACCAGGTGTTGACTCCACCCAATCTTTTGTAAATCATATATGAAGTAATTAGTGATGTCACCAGTGATGTAATCAGTGATTCCATCAGTGATATCATCAATGATGTAATATATAAAGCTATCAGGGATGCCATCTGTGATGTCAACATTGTGGACATAGGCTGACAACATGGGATATTAAGTTAAGGTTGGTGTTATCTGAATTTCAGGGGTTTTGTTCTCACCTTAACATCCTTGTAGCTAAAGTTTTTTGTATCCCTTTGTTAAATGTTTGATTGTACTCTTTTTTCCTTCCCTGTTCCACCCCCTCTTTCCATCCCCCAAATCGGCCCTTTTAAGGGCCACTCTCTAAGTTATAAAAATAGATGAAATGAAACGCAGCCTGCAAAAATAGATCACTATGGGCCTCATTACACGGTAGGCGGAGGACCAAGGTGCTATTAGCACCTTGGTCCATGCCGGTAAAATACCGGCACCGCCTTGGAGGAAAGGGGAATTACCGCACTATTCCAAGGTTGGTGGGGCGGTAATTCCCCCTTCCCCCATTGCCCTTCCCCATTCCCATTTTTGCCCCATAGGGCTCTATGGGAATGGGGAAGGCGCTAATTACGGTGCTGCAAATTGCGGTACCGTAATTAGCACCCTGGTCCCTTTGCGGGTTGGTTTTTAACGCCTGCTAAACAGCAGGTATTAAACTACCAACCCGCGAAGGGACCTCGTAGTAAGGCGGTAAGGGTTTACCGGTACCGGTGCCCTTACCGGTAAACCCTTACCGCCGTCCGTGTGATGAGGCCCTATGTCTTATGTAATCTATTTCATGCAGTTTGTGTTACTGAAATGTATTTTTCAGAATGTTTCTTTATAGCCACGGTTATAGTGTTCATTGACTTTTTCATGGGATAGACAGAAAAAGAAAGTTGTATTTGTTTTTATAAATATATATATATATATATATATATATATATATATATATATATTAGAAGGCCTGTGGTAGCAGCCCAGTAGTTAAGGTTAATTGTCTGAACTCATAAAATGAGCTTATTACTTCGCCCCCCGGACGAATCCTCAACAAGCTTTGCAAAAAAAAGTATATGGACCTCTCAAAATGATTCTACAGAATTTGGTGCGGTTTTGTCTGGGGAGGCAAAGTTATAATGGCCGGTCCCGAAATATGTGGTATCTGGGTCCGGTCCGTGGACTCACATCTTGATTCGGGGTCCGCGGACACATCGTGGCCAATCAGGGGGCAGAGTGCTGTCCGGAGACATCATACACGCCCGCTGATTGGATGCTCTAAAGCGTGAAGTGCATCCTATTTTTTTTAAATGGTCGCCATTTTGGGGAAAAAGTTGGGGAAAAGTCTGGAAAACACATTTGGGGTTATTTGAGGTTATTTCGTGGTCTTTGAAAAAAGGGCTATTTGATGGTTGAAAGAGGGCCTGGAAAGGGTGGGCTAGTGGAAGAAAAATTAAATGGAGCATTTTATAGGTGAAAAAGGGGTTTGCAGGTGTCACCGAGTTTGCAGTCAATTCTCACAGTCCACAGTCATTATATGGATGGCAGGGGGTTCTGGGTGAGTTTTGTTATTTGAAGGTGTATTGTACATACCTGTTATATGGTTTCATTAATTTGTGGCGGTTGTGGCCAGTGGCCAGATTATGGCCACTAGCATCACATAGTATAGTAATATGTGTATAGTAATTATAGGTACTGTGAGGGGAGTATACCGTATTTGTAATATGGTGGAGTGATATAATTAGAGTTATATGGTATTTATGATTGTGGTACAATTGAGGATAGTGCTCATTAATGTGTCCTCTGTCTTTCACACGGTCAACCATTGTATCCTCATTAAACGGTTAAATGATACCTTTAGCATTATGGACCGGGCACTGGACTGACTGATCGGTTTGCCTCACTAACGGCCCTTACCAGCTTTAACTGGGCTGTTTGTGCTCTACCACTTCACTGTGTACCTCCAAAGGAGTGGTGTGCCACCAACAACCTCTGCCTTAATGCCAGTGAGACAGAGGTACTCCTCATCGGCACACCTGCACTTTCCTTTCCCGTCACTCTCTGGCCAGCCTCCCTTGGCCCTCGCCCTGCTCCCACCTGTGAGGCTAAGATCCTCGGGGTCATCTTTCGACTCCTCACTTTCCTTTTCTGCACACATCTCTGACATCTCTAAGAAGTCAAACTACCACAATTATCACATTATTGTGGCACCTAGGAGTGTGGGGCTGCACTAAGCATAGCTTGAGGTTATTACAACCATAGGTTGTCCATAAGTTATCCTATCTGGCTGTATTGGCAAGTGTGCATAGTTTATCTGGCCTATGTTGGTTCTATTGGGTGCACCACTGTCATATTATATAACCCCTGTATTTAAAATATGGTTGGTAACTAAGGTAGTCTTATTTCTGTGTTAGTAATTTCTTTTTTATATTAAGCATAGGGTTATTTAAGTTGCTCTCACTTCCAATCCTTACTTCTGGAAGTGTCAAAAAAGGCATGTGACATTGTTTCCTGTGGTGTCTTTAAGGTCAAAGGTATGTGTCTGCCATAAAATGTGTGACATCACCTGTGTCTATGCCTGGCATTTTGGTGAATTGAATTTCCCGCTGTTTCCAATATATATATTCAGGAAGACACTTGAAATTCAGCGCATTGGGAAACTCAGGACCGGCTTAACTCGGCACGTTCCCATTGATCTCCTCCATAATGCAATATCCCCATAATACAATTTGGTATGGCATTATGAATCCATTCTCTTACAATATATATGTGCTCTTGGGCTTCACAATGGGAGCGTGCAGAGTTAAGCCGGTCCTGAGTTTCCCAATGCGCTGAATTTCAAGGGGTTTGTTGCATTATGTTTAGTCATCTTAACCCCAACGTTTTTTCCTTGAATTTCAAGGGTTTTGTTATACCATCGTTTTTTTCAGCTGTTTGGTTGTGCCCAATGTATATTTTTTTAACACAAATAGGCCACTGGTCAGGGCCTTTGGCCGTGCCCACTGCATATTTTACAACACTACCAGGCCTTCAGCCACCCCGATGTCACTGTAGCTGTATAAATGACCTATTTTGCTTTGTTTTTTACTTTTTCCTCATTATCGCGGCTATAATAGCAATATACTACATATAGCCGTGATTTTCGCTTGTTTCAGGTAACCGAAATAATCAGGAAAGATTACAAAAAAATAAATGTTTCCCTGGACACCCACTCACTTACCAAATGCCCCCCAACTGCCACCTCTAGCCTGATGCCATTTCACAGTTTTTCCAACTCCAAAAGCACCTTTTCTGCTTTTTGTTTTCAGCAATTCACAGGTATCGCTGCGGCTATCTCTCGTATGGAAAAAAAAAACAATATTGTGTATATTTAATTTTTGAAATGGCTCTTTGTCTCAAGTTACCATGGGACATTTCTAGAATTTTTTGGGGAGAAGGAGGAAGCCCCTTCTCCGTCAAATTAAAAAAAAAAATACTGGACAGAATAACCTCAAATCACAAGACGATCGCGAGTCAAGTGTCCAAGTTATTTCAGACCTGGTCCAAATCCAGCCAGCGGTTTTCACTGTTCGGTCTGAGAAACATAGACCTTTTTTCTCTATGGGAAAATTAATGCGGACTAGGCCGAAAGTGCTTTTCATTGTTTTCTTAATAACTTTTTTATATGTTAATAAATCTTTTCCAAACGGTGGCCTGGGCGTACATAATTGTCTGCTAAATTTCATCCAAATCCGCAGCACAGTTCAAAATGTATTAGCAATTACATATTTGGATGTCCTCTGGTAAACCCTAGGTAATGAAATGGTTGCACATATTCAGTTCCATTGCCTACTAGAGTCAGGCTCACTTTTTTGATATGTTTAGTTTTTGGTTGGCTTACCTTTAAATGCTGTCTTCAAGAATTAGCCTTAATGTAATAATTATAATAATGTAACAATTATAATAATACTACTAATAATAATAATGATGATAATAATAATAGTAATGGTATCTAGAGATCTTTGTAGACCGACTTAAGTATGATGCATAAGAACCACATCGTCCACATAAGCTACGCATCCAAGATATTTTGAATCCATTTAGACAGGAATCTATTACAATTTTCTAAGGCTGATGCAAAAGAGAAATAGTCCCACAAACAGCTCTTCTTCAGGCCAGGCTCATTTCCCATACAGTCTACCTTCTACATCTAACCATATTTGAACAGATTTTCTTTTCAAATAAGAACATTATAAGATGTAACAACCAGTGGCCCAGTCCATTCTCATCTATGTGTCTCCATGGACACTGTCTACAACCCATATCTACAACCCATATCAAAGGCAGCCATATAATGAAACACCACAATGGATGATTACTCTGCCTTAATGCTCACCAATCAAGAGCATTTAAGACAAAACAATTATAGACCGAAGAGCATTCTTCCTGAAAACCAGATTGAAAGGTCAAAATGATGCTGTGTTCCTGGTTCCAACTCTTCAGTTCTTTCAGGGGTATAGAGGTGCCTCATTTCCTGGAAGTAGCCAATAAGGCAATCATGTCTAGTATAGGTTTGTTTGCACCGTGTTTGCCAAGGGTAAAAAGAAAAGCGTTGATCCAAAACATCGATATCTTAATTAGGCTAACAAAGTCATTGGGCCTCATTACGACCCTGCCGGTCCAGAAAGAACGGTGGTGATAAAACCGCTGCCACTGTACTTTCTAGACCGGCTGATTAAGAGTCCTGCAGGCGGGAGGTGTCACTCCCGTCAGGTCTGACCTGGTGGGTTTAACACCGCCCGCCTGCAGGCAGAAATGGAAATACCGGCTCTGTCATAGACGGAACCAGTGTTTCCATTGTCCCCATGGGGACTTACACAATTCCGCCTCCGGAATTCCCAGATCACCGGGGTCGTAATGCCCCGGTGATTCTGGGAAGCACAGAGGTGGAATGGTAATACGGGTCCGGCGGTAACCTGCCGGTTTTTCCGGCTCGGTTACCGCCTGACTCGTAATGAGGCCCATTATCTTTTGTTGCATAAGTTACGTAAGGTCATCTTCTCATTCGCTTCTTTAATGATGGGCATCTCGCTCACGTCGCTGTTGCAGTGTCCCCTACCACCTTTGCTTCTGAATGTGAAGACACGTAGCACTGCAGTCAGGGCATCCATTTTGTCTCTTGAACATATCAACTGTTTTAATTATTTAATTGCAAGCTGGACATGCACTTTCAGTTTCTGCCATGCAAGCATATCCTGTTTAATGCCTTTCATTTTTATTGTGCTTGAGAACGCTCTAATCATTCCCTAGAAACCTGGGCTCCAATTGCATGTTCCCCTCACATAAAGAGGGCTTTCAAATCACTCAAACATTTATCTCTGGGCCCTGCATCAATAGTGTTGTCATTTTATTAATTGCACAATCCAAACTGCATTACTAATTCGCCTTTCGACAACTGTGAAGACAAATAGTCTTTCTAGGTAAGAACGCCACACTTTTGCTTTTTAATAACATTGATTGCTTGATGCCTAATGAATTCGCTCTCGGTTTTTGGATGCATGCTGTGTTTAGGGAGGCTCGTTGTGGCTGGAAAGAATGAGGCTGATTCACAAAGATTTTCGCTGGAGCAACTCAGCGCAGATGTCCTGGCACTCTCAGATTTGCCCCTGACACTTCAGACATGATCCATACAGCCAAAAACTCGAGCCGATCTGGAGATGAGTGGCGCAACTCTGAGATGTAGCTGAGCAAATCTTTGTGAATCACATTTGCACCTGAGCATCTCCGAGATGGTCAAATGCAGCTTCAGGCTTGCTCCACTTTAAGGGTGTGTGACAAAATATATCATAGCAGGAGCAAATTCGAGATGCTCAGGGAATTTCCTGTTTTGCGTCAGTGCAAATGCTTCAGTATCGGACGTAGGCATATCAGGTGGGTAGACTTCACAAATTGGGGTGATAAATGGAGCAGAATACAGGACAAAAATATAGATAGGAGTGTGGATTGATAATGCAAAGAGTAGTCGTTGCGAGAGATATCTGCTGGTGAAGCAGACCTGAAAGATTCTGCACATAATGCTACTCAATCAGCATAGTGGAATTGCACCGGTTTGGCTTTTTGACGCACCACAGTCTGTGTATGCACCACATTTTCCCCCAGCATGCAAACCTTTCAGTCAATTAGTAGGCCAGATGTGTTTTGACTTCTAACTGGATGAAAGTTCAATCTAAATTAGTTGAATCTAGGTCTAAAACCCATACAGGGTGCCATTATGCATCTCAAAATGCATAGCAATGGGATTTTCACACCCTGGACAAAAGGGCCGAGGGGGACGCATTTTACTAACAATCCACCTTTGTGTCCGTGGTAAGCAAGTCCTCTATTTTAAGGCCCCCAGTGAAGAGTGGCATCGTGGCAGGTATTGACACCATAAAAGGAATAACTGTATGTTTGCAGCTTCATGTCTGCACCTGCGGCTGTGGCGCCGGGTCTTAAGGAAAGTAGGCACCGAATCACAGCTTAATAGCTTTAGCTCATAACAACGTCAAAGGCGAAGCACACAAGTTATACGTGTTTTTGTTAACCTATTGTACTGGAAGTGGAACCTTGTTTCATGTCAAAATGGCTTAACAACAACTCAACTACTCAAATTCCAATATCAATAGAAAATAACTTCTGCCCAGTCTGTACAATAGTGTGATCGTGGTCATCTTTTAAGTCTCGCATCCTTGTCACAGACTCTAATGCTGAGTGGTTCTCAGGCTCGTGACCAGATCTTCCACAAGGAGTGCTCAGACAAGCTCATTCCTGGCGCTGACCCTACACTTTGCTCACAATTCTCAATACCTTAATCTACTTTGGCCTCGTCCATGGAACAACACATACATGTTCAGGGTCGGATTGGCCCATCTGCCACTCGGCCCGTGGCCGAGCCGAAATCATGTGTAGTACCTGGGGACCGGTTTCTGCCCAGGCCTCGGCCGTTTTTTTAAACAAACAATAAGCACCCGCAGCAACATAATTCATCAAAGCAAGGTAACAGATGTTACCTTGCTTTGATGATTGATTTGCATGCATGATGTGTGCCTCATGAATTATGATGCACAACTTTGCACCAGACCTGCAGATGAACTTAACTAGCCTGCTGTTAAATTCCAGTTACCAGTTTAATGGTATTCACTACAGAATAATTTCTCATTTTACTATACCCGATATGATAGCTCAGTGGGTTGAGTGCCCGCTGCTGAGAGGTGTGTGTGATCTGCAGGTTACAGGTTCAAATCCCAGCAAGGCCATCTCAGCCTTTCATCTTTCTGAGGTCCATAAACGAGTACCAACACAGGTTGGGTGATATTGTGTGACTGTTTGTTCTATAAAAAAGAGGGTATGGGCTATACAATTACATACTATCGTTTGGCCTTGGACATCTGCTTGCATTCAAAGTAATTTGACAATATGGATCTATACACAGATATGATACATATGGTGATCCATTCTTGTATGAAAGGTATATCACATTAGTGAAATCATAACCATATTTTTCGTAGTGTACTTACGAACAATGCTATTTGATGCCACTTCCTGTTTTGTCAAGCGGTGAAAGGCCGTGTTTCTTCGCTTCCCGGGATGTCACCTTTCGGGTGGAGTCAAATGACATCGCTTCCAGTGATGTCATCAGAGGTCAAGAGTCGCGAGGGGTGGGCCACTGTTTTGAGGCCAGGAGTGGGTCACTTTTTCGTGGGTGTCCGGGCCTATTTCTTGTCCCAGTCCAACCCTGTACACGATCTAAAATAGGAGAAATACCTTGTGATATTCCTAACTCCTCTCTCTGGTATGGTCATTGACACATACTACTACAGCTAAAAGTTGAGGGGCCAAAACATTTAGGGATTTTTGCAGCAATTGGTTGTTGTGCCAGTACAGTGTCACCAATGTCCAACTGTGATTAACATACGTTTGTATCATCCCATTTCAAGGTGAATCTGTTTCCTTTACAACAGGACTACGCCAAGTAACCTGTGCAGGCCTGCCAGGTTGAGTCAGCCATGACATCAGTGATGTACCAAATCGTAGCTCCGAGGACCAATCATTTGTGGTGCTACAGAATGCATTACAATAATTTCAAAAAGCCACCAAGTACCTAAGCAAGCAAGCCACTCGTCATGTGACATAGCTACATTGTTCTTTTCAGATTAACCCTAAAACACTGAACTAAATCCTTGGGTTGAGGCCACAACACTGGTATTTTCATGTAATGAAATCCAAGATAATATGCAAAAGTATGACTTTTTTGGCATTTAAGGAGTACCAGGGTAGAGGCTGGGAATATTGTATCTAATGCAGGGACTGCAGCCACATCCGTAGTTAAAGGAATAATTTGAATTTCAGGATAGCTGGGAAACAATCAGGATCTACATTATATTTTATCAAGAACCAAAAGAAATCAACATCCTCGTCCACCAATTAATTCTCTAAAATATCTGACAACATTGTAATGTCTTTTCTACCATCTCGTTTTAAGGAGGAACTAGACCATTGGTCATGTGATTCCTCTAGAGGAAACATTGCAACAAGGAACCTCTTCATCCAAATCCAGGAGCCTCCATCTCAGGCATCCGGCTCTGACATCTTTGAGCTACATTTAGAGGCTTAATCTCTTGCAACTTGATTCCTTCACCAGACTTGATATATTCCGTAAACGTCACAATTGCTGAAACAATATCGGATCTATGTATGGGGACAGAGTAGGATCCAGCTGCAGCAGACATAGTGTCTCCTCAACCTGGACAGGGACAAGCCTAGCTTGTAAAATATAATATATGTACTCCTCAGCAATGGAAGAAGCACATCACCTGGTTTCAAGAGAATGTCTGGAAAATAGGTCATCCAACTGTAGATTCTTCCCTGGCTTGTGAGAAATGCAGCCTCAAACCCCACCTGTCACTGAGAGGAGGCATGTGTGGTTCTCGTAAATTGCCAGCGCTTGATTCTCTGTGATGATGAATTTATTCCACTATAGAAAAAGATGATGATAAACACAGCACCACACTACTGCCAGATTTCCCTCTCAGCCTGAGGGTAAGCCCTTTTGATATGATATGTTATTTATAACACGCTTAATACCCAGAGGTTTCTAAGCACGGACCCGGGGATCGAGCATGTGTTGCTCCGTGTCGCTTTAGCATCCAATTGTCTTCTGCTGCTATAACCAATCTTTTGCTGTGGTGTTTTTGATTGAGCCTAGTTTGTGTTGAGCCAGGATATCATCCAAACACACTGGGTCCGTATCAACTGTCAGCTCAGAGCAAATAGGTTAGGATCCAAATAGGATCCAAATCGGTCATAAAGCTTGCACCAGCAATTATCTGTTTCATAAGCATGAAACATCCTAACAGTCACTGGTACAAAGTAAATCTTGCCGTTCTCGTAAAATGGTGGAGTTGTGCACTGATCGATGCAAAACCCCAGATATACCAAACACTGTTGCACTGTAGCGTGTGATGACTAGGTACAAGCAAAGCTCTGGAAGATATTCTGAAGCTGCAGAAGGGGCATGACAATCAAAGAAAATATGTGTACATGCAATTTATAAAGCACACAACTAGTTATGAAGGAAACATGGGGCAGAAAGTGAACACTGCTGCACACCAATGTGTTTATGTAAGTATATTTGGGTTGTTATTGTGGGGTAGTGAGGTGCAGAGGAGAAAGACACAATCCTGACACTAGGTTGTGATATTGCAAAAAGAGCGATAGAGTGTCCACGGTCTGTGGATCACTCACGTGCCCTGCACACTCGGGTTTCTGTCAAAGACAGGCAGTAAGTCAATTTATTATCAAATGATAGTGTATGACTCAAATTAAGTCAATCGATTATCTCAGTCAATTTTCCTCTATCTGTTTTCAACAATATATTTATCAGTTTTTAAATTTTATCGAATGTCAGAGCTGGGGTTCAGAAAGGAGGGAAAGGGGAGAGTTGTTATCAGGGGTCAAGGGGTAAAGAGAGATAAAGGGCTGTTCTGAGAGAAGGGGCCACATGATATGGGTTGTTTTGTTATTCCAGAGTCTGGGTGCATCGCAGGAGAAGGACTCGTTTATGGTTCTGTTCTCCTTTCATCAAATAACTGTTGTCTGATGATGTTGTGGATTCTGGTGTTGAGGATGCCTCAATCGATGTTTTTCAGGCCATTAGGATGGAGCTTTGCTTCTCGATGCCTTGTATGTGATGCAGTGTGTTTTGAAGATGATGATGAATGCTTGGGGCGATAACCAGTCCAACTCCATGAGGCTTTGGGTGACTGGAAACTGGTACAGACTGTGTTGAGTTTCTTTACAATTAAGTAAAGGTTCAATGAAAGTGGGGGATTTTGCACTGGATGTTATCTGAGGGGGGATTTCATGAAGTATCATTTCTGTCTGCCTCTACTGAATTTTAGCAAATCCAAAAAAGCCCCCAAAGAAGATAAATTCCAACCTGATGGGCTTCAGTTCCAGGTAGCTGCTGTGTAGCCATGCTTGAATGAGTGTGAGCTCTAGTTGATGGAGGCCATTGATCAAAGTGATCAATCATTAAGTACTGCTAAATGTCCTCAGCCTATTTTTGGACAATTATTTCATGGTTGGCGAGAAGTTGCCTTTGGGGCTCCAGATAAGAGAAGAGGGTAGATAGTAGAATTGGAACATGACTGGGGATAGGGTGGACCAGTGTGCGACTTAGCCAGTTACAAGGTGGTGTTGGGATCTATTGGTACCCATCTGATTGAGCTCATGCCTGTCTTTGAGGTAGGAGAGGAACCATTGTAAAAGTAATGTCATCAAATCCTATGCAGCTGGCAAGTAAGCTGAGAACACTTTTTGTTGTCAGCAGTATCCAAGGTGACCGATATGTTGTGCAGAACCAGTAGACAGGGTTCATCTTTCTTAATGACAAGGATTGAACCACAAATGGGTTTTGTGATAAGGGTCCTGCATCCTTCACATCTTCTCATTGTCAGGCTACATACCTTGACTTCAAAACACATGGCCAATGAATTTCAATGAAGGCCTTTTGATTTCACTTTTGCCAGGATTGAAAATCATACTGGAGTCTTCCAATGCCATGAACACATTAGTGACAGTGTAATTGACAGCTTCAAGCATTTTGACAATGGCCAGTATGCCATTACAGGCCAGATCAGAATGTAACAAATGGCTTTGTGGATTTCTTCCTGAAACAAGTCTGCTGGGGACGACATTACAAAACTGAGGTGCTTATATCTGTGGAGACCAGCTGTGTGATGTTGGGTGTCCTGACCCACGTTTGAGCTATCATGCTGCAACATTTGGTGCTGTGGGCTTAGAAAATCCAAGATGGCCAAAAAGCCCACAAGTGCGCCAGAATCCAGGAGAACAACGCAGTTTGTGCGCACACCAAAATGGTTACCTAACTTGCCACCCACCAGTGTAAAGAAAGATCTTTGTTAACAAAATCCACTGTTACTGATATCAAAAAGTTGCTGAAATCGTGGCTCATTGGACCACTTTAAAGATTCAACCCTTTTGTGGGGTTCCACATAACCATTTTACTGTAAGGAGCCCCATCAAAACAATGTTAAGCAAGGATTTACTACCATGTAAGAACCATTCCTGTTTGGAATGCATTAATCCAAGAAAAATCCCCAAAAATGGGTGCATTACCAGTACTCACCACTATCAGAAAGCCGGCGTTTTAAAACAACACCAGACTTTTTTCTTTTTTGTGTAAAACTGAATAAATGAACCCAAAGCAGGCCAAAGAAAGACTTACTGAGAGGTGGATCCAATGTAAAGTTATATTCTGAAGTGACTTGAAGGTTTATAACAAGACTGGCTGAGCTGTGGATTTCAGCAGTTTAAGTAAATTTGGACTGAAAGACACTAAAAATCTAAATGTTTAAAAGAAATGAGTGACCTACTTTTGAGTGTCACATAGGTTTCAATTGTTTAAATGTCATAGTTTTGAATTTAGAATCAGCATCCTAGCTGCATATGTAAACAATTGTCTTGACTTAAACTGGGGAACAAAAAGTGACATTTTATCTGAAACCTGGCTTAATGAAACTGAATTCTGCCCACCAGCTACCCCCGACAGGAGATGAGACTTGCACAACAGCTGTGTTCCCAGGCCTAGCTGCCTTTTGCTGTTCCCACCAAAAGGGATATGACACTTCTCTGATTGAATTACCAAGGGACTGCTAGAGACTAAACATAGGACCCAGGCGGAGGGTTTATTGAAGTGGCCATAAATGGCTTCCTCTTGAACAATGGGCCTTCCAGGGCCCAGGCAAATGTTTTATTATGGGGGCCGTAAAAGTGGCTTCCTCCTGGAAGGAAAGGGGAGGAGCACTGCCTGTGAGAGCAAGCTGGCTTGGCAGAACTGGAAAAACCAGAAATTCAACCTTGTGCTGGGGGGAAACCACACCCCTTTGGAGCCAGAATATGGTTTTAGAAAAAGATGAATAACTCATAGTATGGACTTGTCATAATTATTTAAATGATACCATAATTCTTGTGATTTTTCTGCCCACATTTTAAGAGGTTTTTAGAACCGGTGGCATGATCTGGGGGCAAACTAGCAGTTAAGAGGGTATTACTTAAAATGTATGCATGTTAAAAATCTGACACTTCATCAAGTAATGTCCATACTCCTTGCGCACATGTGTATACATTTGGGGTAATGTCCGATATTATGAAACCAGTTAAAAAGTGCAAATGTTGCCATTTCTGAATGCAAGCTCTCAGGAAGAGCAGATTTGAACAGGGTATATCTCATGTGATATGTGATGGGTGCATGTAATTTTAAACAAATGTGTACCTGTGCAAATATGTCTTTTGGGTCAAAATATAGATTGTGTGTAATTTGACAGGGGTGGGTTCTCTGTACCATAAACAGACCTCATCATGATGACACTTCATTTCATTCCCCCAATCAAGGGGAAGAGGATGAAGTGGCCAATGACAAGTGGAGAGGGGTAGGGCCTAGGAAGCTAGCCTTTCCACCCATTTTCAAAACATATAAAAGCAGACAGTCAGGACAGATAGGGACATTCTATTCCATCTGCTGCGGGACGCTCTGCCGGGAAAATCCATACTTTACCTCCATCAACGTCAAGAGAGCCAACATAGAGACTTCAATCTATCCACCTTCAGAGACCAAGACTTTACTTCAGAATTTGTAGCAGAGAGGTCAACTACAAGCTAAATCCCTCTTTAGCAGGCCTCAAATCATTGCCATTATCACAGCCAGGCGAGCTGTTTGAATTATTTGCAAGAACTCTTGCCATTTGCCAGAGAGCAGTGTTGTATCCAGAGAGAGACCAGCTGAACCGGAGACCGCTGTATCCGGACCCACAGACCTGATCAGAACCAGAGACCCAGACCAGACCAGCAGAGTAGAGCTGACCCCGACGCTGTGCGCAGAGACCGTCCGTGGCGAGTGAAGAAAACCTGACCAGATCCGTGGCAAGGCCCATTTATTTCAAAAATATATTGTGAATACCTAGCAGAACTGTGCAGAACCAATCTCTTAGTTAAAATAATATAATTCAATCTATTTTAATCTAAGTAGAACTGCCTCCTAACTGTCACCTGTCATTTCTAGCTGCTAGCTGTCACTTGTCACTTTGAACTTTAAAATTTCAAATCCGAAAAACAACCTTCACAAAATCGTTCATAACTCCGTAACCGTTTGTGCTAGGAACTTGCAGTAACTTTCCTCTGAAAGCTGGGAATCTTGGCTTTTCAACGAACCTAGAACCGCATTCCTTTTCCATAAAGTTTTGCCGCAATCGCGAAAAACGCACTCGCGAATTTGCCGCGATTTGCAAATTTCTCCACGTGGGAAAACAGCAGCTTCCTTGCTTTCCTTGCTAAAAATTCGTTTGCCTCTTAAGAACCATCCCTGAATCATTGCTAGAGTGAGCCTGGACTAATATTAACTAGATAGCACTCACCCTGAACCTCTATAGGGAATTAAAAGCATTTTAGCATATTTTTCACTTCATTGCCAGCACATATAAAAGCATTTTAGCAATTTTTCACTTCATTGCCAGCACATATAAAAGCATTTTGGGCCTGTGTTTCAAACTTCTGTAGTCTAAGCTTGCTGGGGTGAACTGAATTACATTTGATTGCCTTTCTGAGAACTGTGTGCTGTCCTTCCATTTCCTTGCATTGCATAAAAGTGGGGGTGGATTGCCAGAGAAAAGTGATTACATTGTTTTGTTGAAATCATATTGAGCATTTTCTGTATTGCATTTTCATTCAACATTACATCCATCTGAACTTATATAAAGTATTCTCTTCCACCTTATTCTTCTGTTCCTATTCACAAGTGTGCTAGTGCCAGACTATCCATTATTGATTACTGCTCAGATTAAGTGTGATATTCAATTATTAATTATTATAAAGTGTGATATATATATTGATTGTTTAAATTATCAAATAAACCTTTTAACTTGCAAAACAGAACTACTTCTTGGCTCAGTGGGGTCAGGGGGATTCCAAGAGAGGGGTGTTATATAGGGGTAGTCATCCAGAACGCATGAACTGGACATAAGGAGATATCAATAAGGGTTTTCATTCAGTATTCTAGACTAGGCGTTGACTTAGCTGTAGTGTTGAATTGAATCCTCTTACAAATTGGGGGCTCGAGCGGGATGTTTGGGTTAGATCTACCATTTGTGCAGATTAATACAGCGTGCCAGCTGACCAGATACACATATCCGGTCGGATCACCACGCTGTGTTACGCTGTAAAGCACTCCTCAAAGGAACGCTCTAAGGAAAAGGTCTGTTTTGCAAAAATAAAATACAAACTTCTGTAAGTCAGGAAGGAACTCAAATCTCTAGAATGACGACCTTGGTAGATATGAAAATAGCCAGAGAGCACTTCTTACATAAGCTATTTGTGAGAGGTGAGTGGACCCATCAGGACCAGACGGTCTGGTTGCAAGCAATCGCACCCCAGATCACGGAAACAGGGTCAGATATATGGAGAGACCAGGGTCCCTTACATGTGGCCCTGAGTGAACTATATATGTCCTCTAAGGCCAAGGATGAGCACAACAAGATTGCCAGGGTAGCGGCATATTTATATTTACATATGGGAGCCATGCAGGACAAATGTGCTGAAGGCCAAGATCTGGCGAGTAGGCAACTGCTGGCATTACAGAAGGCCCAATCTGATCTGGACTCTTCTGAGCAGAGGCTGCAGAGGAGCCAGGAGTCAGAAAATGATAGTAGGCAGTATATCATTAAAGTAAAAGAGGACATGGATATACTGCAACAGGAAAAGGCTGACCAGGATACTAGACTTCTGGCCCTGCAGAAGGAGCACCAAGACAGTTTGGACTCCTTACTGCAGAGCCAGAAAAAGCTGGAGCAACAATTAGACTTTAACAGGGCATGCATGGAGCAGGTAGCCACCCTGCAAAGTCATCTAGATAGAGTGAAGGCAGAGAGCAACAAGCTGATTTTGAAAGACCTGGATACCCAGGCAGAGTTTGATGAAGAACGCCAGAAAGCTGGTGCCTTTCAAAGGCAGAGGGACGACCTGGCGGCACAAATGCAGGCTCTTAGCCAGGAAAGAGACGCCTTAGGCCAGGAAGTCTGCCATTTAAAAAGAAAAACAGAAGAAAATCACTTGGCCCTCCAGGGGCTGGGTGACCTCCAAAAGGAACGCCAGAACTTGTTAGAACACACCAGGAGAGTGGAGGATGCTCTGGCAAGAAAGGAGCAGGCCAATAGGGACACAGCTCAGGAGGTAACCCTCCTGCAGCAAAGACTGGCCCAGTGCTCCAGGACCAATCAGGAGGCACAGAGAGAGAATGAGGCTCTCTGCCAGCACAATGATAGACTCCAACAACAGGTAGCGATGCAGGAGAGACTGATAGAGTCTAGTAAGGCCTTAACTGAGGAACTGAAGGCGCAGGCTCTTGCATTGCAACAGGGAGCAGGGGCGGATAGAGATGAGGTTCGCTGGGAAAGAGAAACTCCTGAGCATAACCCCAGGAGCCCTAGTACCAGAGGCCTTTATTTCTCTCAGTCCCTGGACTCTGCCACCCCCATCTCCCCTGGCGCACATGAGCACAGGGCCACAGGGATGGCAGATTACTATCCAGCCAGAAGCATGGGGCTCATAGGCCAGTACCACCCAGGAATGGAGGGGCGGGCATCCGGGTATGGGCACCCAAGCACAGTGCAATTTGATGGGGAACCCCAGGTGAGTAGGCCCATTAAGGGCATCCTGAAAACCTCTGCCCAGTTAGGTCAGTGGGGGGGGGTACCCATCAAATCCTGGCAGCAAGGAGGGATCTGAAGACTCCTCTGAGCGGTACAGGACACAGGAGACCAGGTCCCCACATTCTGCCAGCCATTCCCAGGCTCGCAGAATCTGGGAAAACCTGGAAGAACAGACAGGAACCTCTGGGAGCAGTGCCTCTGAGTCAGAAGATGAATGGACCAGGGTTACCCGGACCAAAAGGGCCAATAAGACAAAAAGGGCCTTGCTTAAGGACCCCTTAAAGCAGATTAAGGCAACCAGGAGCGTCATCACGCCTTATCATAAGAACGCCAAGTATTCTGTTTGGGAGCACTTAGAGTTGTTTGAGCAAATGATGGAGACTTTCCATTTGAAAGACAGCCAAAGCTGTATTCAATATGTAAAGTGGACCTTCTCCCCGGAATACTCCAGTTTCTTTGCGGGGCTGGAGGACCAAAATCATTTAAGACGGTCCACCTATAAGGCGGCCATCTTGAAACATTTTTCTACTCATAGAAATCCTCAAGAGGCTCGCAAGGCAGCCTACAATTTACAATGTGGGGAGGATCAGGCCCCACAATAATTTGTACAGGAGTTAAAGCGTGCTTTTTCACAGACCACAAGAAGGGTGCGCAAGGATAGCAGAGAATTTATTAATACGTTTTTCCATGCCTTGCCCAAATACATAATGACCCAGCTCGTGAGGGATTTTCACGAGAAAAGATCTTTAGACTGGGTCATTGAACAGGCGACCCGGATCTATGAGGTGCAGAAGCCAATTGAAAATAAAAATAATGCGCCCAAAAACCCCAAAGCCAACAACACCCCTGCTGCTGCCAAGGTGGCAGAGGTAAAGGTCACCCCCGTTTTAGAGTTGGAGATGGGGGGGCCTAAAAACCTACCTGCACCTAATAATGCTAGGCCCAGAAGGTCCTCGGGCCAGTCACAGACAGGGAGCCAGGGAGGCAGCCCCACAAATGGGGTCCCTCGCTCTCCTGATTATGTAAGCCCCCATTACAAGGGAAACAGACCCATCCTGGGTTATGTGTGGACTCCCCCAGCCTAAGGGGGGGGATCCAGCCAAGCACCTAACCCAGAGAACTTCCCTCCCAACTTCTCACAGGAGGGCGGAAATTCTCCAAATCCTGGGCAGAACTTTTTCCCCAGGTATCCACCCAATTTCCAGCCCCAAAATCATCCATCCTTCTTTCCCCAATTCCCTGAGCCCAGACAACCTAATCCGGGAGAGGGGAGGCCAAGGGTGGAGGGGTATTACTTCCCAACCAGGGGTACTACCAGAGAAGGGATAGCTACCCTTCCCGGGAGCAGCCCAGGGGAGAAAACAGGGCCCCGTATCAGCCTGAGCGGGTTTCCCAGTTAGAGCGCCAGGTCCAAAATATGGCACGGGTCTGGGTCACATACTGAGGGCTCAACAGAACCCTCAGATGAGCGTGCCACCGCAGAATGCCCAAACTCTGGACCTGGTGCTCCAGAACAATGACGGGGGCAGCACCCCGATAACACACCGGTTCCCAGGGAGGAGGCACAAGGGAAAGGGGGGTGTAAAGCCTTGGAGGAAGCTTCCTTCCCAACTTGTAAACAGCCCCTGGAAACCCAGGAACCGGAAACAAAATCTCTTGCCCCTGAAAGCCTGCCTCCCAAGGAGCAGAGGGGGGGTAGGAGAAACAAAAGACCCAAACAGACTCAGTTTGAGGAGGAGGTACAGATCTTCCAATTTGATGGAGAGGGATCCTCAGAGGATCCTGGGAAAAGGATCTTCTCCTTCAGAGAGGGGGGAACTCCTCCCAAAGAAAAATGGGTCCCTAGGGATGCAAATCCAGAATGGGGAGATATGGAGACTGAGCTACCGCCACCCACCATCTCATCCCAGAACCAACAGCAAGAAAATCCCCTGGTTCAAACCCATCCTGGTGACTGCCTCCAAAAAGGGGGGGCGGCCCAGAACCGGAGCCAGGGGAACCCACAATGGCTCTGATCTCCAGTTGCCAACTTTTTCTTTCAGATTCCCAAGGCTCTCCACTGAATTCTGCCCAAATTTCTTCTCTTGCAATGTCCAAAACCAGAAAGTTAGCCCACCAGTTGTCCAAAAATGTGCATTATCTGTGCCCCCTTGAGGAGAAGGAGGGAAGATATTATGCCCCGGTACAAGTACAGGGGCAGGGTACGATTTCAGCGCTGGTGGACACGGGATCTCAAGCTACCCTTCTGTCCAGAAGGGCCTTTGATGAACTGAATGCAGGAAGGGGAGGGAATTACCAAATTCCTCTCACCTCACTTCCTGGACAACTCCAGAACTTTGACGGGAAGGAAATTCCCGTCGAGGGGACGGCAGACTTGGACATTAAAATTGGGCGACACAAGTTGAAACACCCGGTCATAGTTGTGACTCCAGAGGGCACCCCTTGTTTACTAGGGAATGACCTCCTGAGAAGGTTGTCACCCCTAATAGATTGCGTAAACAAGGTCCTCTGGACCCAGACTAGCCGACCAATAAAATTAAAACAGAGTGTCAACCATGTTAGTTTAAACGGCACCTGCCACATGGTTGAACAAAAATCTGACCAAGTAGAATTTCACTTCCAGAACAACCAAATTCCAGACGTGACAGTAATAGCAGTAGGACAACAGACTGGTGATGGGGGGTCCTCTCTATTTCTGAAAATCAACCTTCCTTTCAGTTTAAGGTGGTATTCCACACTGGAAGGAAACACCCTGAAATTCTTTACCAATCCACAATCAGAAACTCCCACTCCTATAGTCCAGAAAGATGTGAAATCAGCTCAGAGCCTGGCTGATATTCAGCAAATTGGAGAGCAGTTGTTCATCCCTGTCCAGTTAAATGATGGGAAAGACTCTGTTCTCGCTCAAGTGTGTGTGAACAACGGTAAGAGCTTCATCAGCGAAGCCATGTTCCGCCAACTCCCAAAAGATCCAGCCATTCCCACATTCAAACTGATAGACAAATGGGAAATGGACCTGGAAGCACCCAATTCCAAACATCTCCTGCCAAGCAGGTGTATGCTCCAAATCTCCATTGGCAACAAGAGCATAGTCCACAATTGTTGGGTCGTGCGAGACGTCACTGCCGCCTTTTACTTAGGCAGTGACATTCTCAATCGCTTTGCCATTAGTTTGGACCTAATAAACTTCAAAGCTTGGTCCCGATTAGCGGATAATCCCATGGACTTTGATGATCCAGAAAAAGCATTTAGGTCAGCTCAATTGCTACCTTATGCAGTTGAAATTCAGATCAAAGAGGAAGTTACCATCCCAGAAAGGACCCGACAATTCTCCCTGGAAGTGAAAGCTAAAAGAGGACAATATTTGCAAAACCCTGATGCTTACATACATCTAAACGCTTCTCTCCAACAGCAAGGGTTGGGGGTAAACCCAACACCAGTAGTCAACATAGAACATGACACCATTCTTATAGAGGTGGATAACAGCGACTTAAAGAGTATTACTCTAGCCGCAGGCACCATTATTGGAATGGCGGTTGATGACCGACATTTTTCCATTGATTTAGGTAATGAACTGTTAGGGCCAATCCCCAAGGACTGCGTTGACAGTGACAGTGATGACAATACAACACCAGACAGGATCTTTACCCGGCATGGGGGGAACTTCCTGGTGTACACTTCCTGCCCCTATGGTAAGGAAGATGTGACTTGTGACTTCAGGAGGGATGAGGTGATTTTCCAGGTCCATGAGGGCTGCCTTTCCCACCTGAAGCCTCCGGTCAAAATCAGCACTCTGACCAGGGACTTCTCCACCCAGCTGGAGGAGGCCGCGGAGATAGCCAAACCAGAAGTCTTTCCAGGCTTCAGCCAGATGGTGGAAGAGAGAGTCAACCTAGCTGATGCCTGTGTGACTCTGGAACAAAAGCAAAAGTTGAAACAAGTTTTCTTGGATTTCCAAGATCTCTTTGCGGTAGACTCATATGACTGTGGCCGCACCGACATCCACACAACAACAATCCCCACGGACCCTGGCATGACTCCAGTGTTTGTGAAGCAATATCGTTTGCCTCTCGCATCCATGGAGTCCCTTACTGAAATAATTAAGAACCTTGAGTCCCGGAGAATAATCCGTCCAGTTCACAGCACCTTCAATAATCCGGTGCTGGGAATATTGAAGCCAAACGGCCAGTGGAGACTCTGCGCCGACCTCAGGGAGCTCAACAAACGGGTCCATACTTCCCGATGGCCTCTGCCCTACATTGACCAAGGGCTGGCCCAGATTCAGGGGTCACAGGTATTCACTGCAATAGACCTGACCAATGGATACTGGACCGTGCCTGTCAGCAGGGAGGACCAATACAAACTGGCTTTTACCTATGGGGGCCAGCAGTACACATGGACCCGGACTCCCTTCGGATACCTTAACTCCGGTAATGAGTTCAATATTTTCCTACATAAGGCCATGCCCGACCTGGGTGCAAGGGGTAATCTGGCTTATGTAGATGATGTCCTCATCAAAAGTTCATCTGTGGAGGAACACATAGCGGAGATCCGTTATGTTCTGACCCAGTTGAGGGCCGCCGGAGCAAAACTTTCCTTTCAGAAAGCACAGTGGTGTAGAACCCGTGTTAATTTCTTGGGGCATGAGATTACTTCTCAGGGTCTCTGTCCCCAGGAAAAGAAGGTGGAAGCACTCCAAAAACTGAAAGACCCCACAACTCTGCGGGAACTAAGGAGCCTCCTTGGACTGACTAATTACAGCAGAAAGTTCATTGAGGGCTACGCAGAGATCACCAGACCCCTGATTCATCTCCTGAAGGGGGGGGTCAAGTGGGAATGGGGTCCAGAACAAGCCGTGGCAGTAAAACAACTCAAGAGAAGCCTCTCACAAGCGCCTTGCCTAGCTTACCCTGTCAGAAACAAGGAGTTCTTCCTGGAGACGGGGTTCTCTAATACGTGCTTCACGGCAGTATTATACCAAAAGCATGACAAGGTCAATAAAGTAATCTCCTATGCGAGCAAAACTTTATCCTCTATGGAGGAAAAATTCAACGATTGTGAGAAGGCACTCCTGGCAACGGTGTGGGCATTGAAGAATTACCGCCCGTTTATCCATGGGGAACACATCATAGTGGAGACTCCACACCAGCCTCTGCAATATCTCCAAAGTGACAGAATCCGGGCCGGAAATGTGAGTAATTCCCGAATTACTTCCTGGATTCTATCAATGCAAGGCTTTCCTGTGGAGGTCAGATATGGCCAAAACAAGAAGAGTCCCCTCGCGCAAGGTCTGGCTGACTTGCATGATTGTGCCAGAGAAAACTGTCTCGAGGACGAAAGTCTAAAAATCAAGGACAACACGGAGGTATACCTTAATTCCCCACACAAAGTCTTTGAAGAGGACAAGTGTGAGGGAATTCCCACTGTCTATGTGGATGGATGCTCTTACCATGTTGACAACCACGGGGAGAAAGAACTGGTGGCCGGCGTAGGGAATGCATGGGTGAATGAGTCCCCAGGACCCTCCGCTGGATACAAAATTGGTCCCCAAAGTAGTCAGGTGGCAGAATTGATGGCTGTGCATCAGGCCATCCTCACTGCTGTCCAGCATCAACTCCACGAACTGGTCATAATCACAGATTCGGATTATGTACGGAACGGGTTCGTGGAGCACCTGGTTAATTGGAAAACCAGAGGCATGTTATGTACTAACAACAAACCCTTGAAACATGGGAAGTTGATCCAAAACATTGATGATCTGGTCACCTCGAATGAGATGACCATCTATTGGAAAAAGATCAAGGGTCATTCCAAAGTAGAGGGACCAGACAAAACTGGAAATGACTTAGCTGATCAGCTGGCCAAAACCGGGGCCATCCAAGGGGATCTAATTGAGATTGAGTCCGTGTTGGGGGAAATCCAGGTCACTGGTATCACTAGGTCCCAGACAAATGCTCAAAACGACCTTTCAATTGCACAATGGAGTAAGGAGACCCCTGATGCTGATTTGATTACCGCTCAGAAGGGGGATCCAATAATTGGTAAATTTTACCAGCACCTTGAGGACCCTGAGAACTTTCCCCTGACGGATACCGATTACACTGGGAAAGAGGACCTAAGAGTGTTGATGAAATGTCCAAAAATGTTCCGGATCCAAGATGGTTTGTTGGTAAGAAAATCCAAAGCTGGCCACGATCAGTGGGTGGTTCCTACCTCATTCCGAAGCCTGATGTTAAGTCACGCCCATGATGCGGCCACCGCCGGTCATAGGGGGTTTCACACAACACTGGAAATCTTAAGAGAGGTTGCATACTGGCCACACATGGGGCAGGACCTTGACTAATACTTGAAGGGGTGTCTTGTGTGTGCGCAATTTCAGCCGACGTCCCTCACACACCGCGCGCCTCTCCAAAAGCGGGGGATGACACTGCCATGGTCAGATTTACAAATCGACTTCGTAGGCCCCGTGATTCGCTCTGCTAGGGGGAATAAGTACATGTTGACTGTGACATGCTTGTTTACCAAGTGGGTGGAATGTCTCCCAGCCCCAAACTGCAAGGCAGAAACGGCAGCTGCCTTGATGATTAACCACATCTTTTCCCGTTTTGGTCTACCTCAAAGGATTGAGTCGGACAGAGGTAGCCACTTCACCAGTGAAGTAATGACAAAGATGTGGGAGATACTGGGGGTCAAAAGGAAGTTGCATATTGCTTACCGGCCAGCTTCTTCTGGGGCAGTAGAGAGATATAACCAAACCATTGTGAGCATCTTAAAAAAGTTTGTGGCAGATTCTGGGCCAAGTTGGGATATCCGATTACCTGTGGTCCTAATGGCCATCAGATCTACCCCTTCATCTGCAACCAAAATGTCACCATTTGAGTTGATGACTGGGCGCAAGATGGTGCTTCCGCAGCATTTGCTCTACAGGACCCAAGAGCAGACACTAATAAATGCCTTCACAACTCATGAGTATGTGGAGAATTTAAGGAAACACCTTCAACATGCTTTTGCTTATGCTCAGCGAAATCTAGAAAGATCAGCTGATAGCATGAAGACCCACTATGACCTGAAGACTTCCAGGAAGGAATATCAGGTGGGGGACCGGGTCTATCTATACAATTTCCAAAGGAACCAGGCCAAACAGCGAAAGTTTTTGCCTACATGGAAGGGACCCTTTGAGATTATAGACAAAATCTCCCCTGTGGCCTACAAGATTCGCATCCCCAAAAGGCGGTTTGGCAGAGGGGGAAGACAAGTGGGTCCACATTAACCAGTTGAAGTGTTGCCACCCCAGGCACACTCTGCAACAACTGGAGGAATCCTCTGGAATCCTAGAGGGTACTGTCTCAGATTAATTCAGTTCTAACTTAAAAGATCCTACATATCGCCTATCAAATTCTGAGTTTCTCAATGTGGGTGTTTTCGTTTTGGAATGCAAAGAGAAATGTGCATGTTCATATGTTTTGACTATAAATTTATATGCCACCCCACTATATCAATGGTGGGGGAAAAATGTCTATGAATAGGTATTGCCGCTCTTCCTTTGTCGTCCTAGGAGAAAGAAAACCTCGAGACTGGCCAAGGAGGACGATCCGGAGACCGGGAGCAGAGACGCGGGGGGCCCAGGGTACCGCCCAATATTCCCATCAGGACCGGCGAGGAGAACCGATCGATCAGTACCGGATGGAGGAAAAGATGCTGAACTGTGCCATTTGCAGAATTGGAAGAAGATTATGCGGACATCCCAGTGCGTGGGTCAAAACCCTTGTGCACCCGACTCCCCATCGACTCAAATTCAAAGGGCAGTCACGTGGGGGGATCTGTTGGGTGTCCTGACCCACGTTTGAGCTATCATGCTGCAACATTTGGTGCTGTGGGCTTAGAAAATCCAAGATGGCCAAAAAGCCCACAAGTGCGCCAGAATCCAGGAGAACAACGCAGTTTGTGCGCACACCAAAATGGTTACCTAACTTGCCACCCACCAGTGTAAAGAAAGATCTTTGTTAACAAATTCCACTGTTACTGATGTCAAAAAGTTGCTGAAATCGTGGCTCATTGGACCACTTTAAAGATTCAACCCTTTTGTGGGGTTCCACATAACCATTTTACTGTAAGGAGCCCCATCAAAACAATGTTAAGCAAGGATTTACTACCATGTAAGAACCATTCCTGTTTGGAATGCATTAATCCAAGAAAAATCCCCAGAAATGGGTGCATTACCATTACTCACCACTATCAGAAAGCCGGCGTTTTAAAACAACACCAGACTTTTTTCTTTTTTGTGTAAAACTGAATAAATGAACCCAAAGCAGGCCAAAGAAAGACTTACTGAGAGGTGGATCCAATGTGAAGTTATATTCTGAAGTGACTTGAAGGTTTATAACAAGACTGGCTGAGCTGTGGATTTCAGCAGTTTAAGTAAATTTGGACTGAAAGACACTAAAAATCTAAATGTTTAAAAGAAATGAGTGACCTACTTTTGAGTGTCACATAGGTTTCAATTGTTTAAATGTCATAGTTTTGAATTTAGAATCAGCATCCTAGCTGCATATGTAAAAAATTGTCTTGACTTAAACTGGGGAACAAAAAGTGACAATTTATCTGAAACCTGGCTTAATGAAACTGAATTCTGCCCACCAGTTACCCCCGACAGGAGATGAGACTTGCACAACAGCTGTGTTCCCAGGCCTAGCTGCCTTTTGCTGTTCCCACCAAAAGGGATATGACACTTCTCTGATTGAATTACCAAGGGACTGCTAGAGACTAAACATAGGACCCAGGCGGAGGGTTTATTGAAGTGGCCATAAATGGCTTCCTCTTGAACAATGGGCCTTCCAGGGCCCAGGCAAATGTGTTATTATGGGGGCCGTAAAAGTGGCTTCCTCCTGGAAGGAAAGGGGAGGAGCACTGCCTGTGAGAGCAAGCTGGCTTGGCAGAACTGGAAAAAACAGAAATTCAACCTTGTGCTGGGGGGAAACCACACCCCTTTGGAGCCAGAATATGGTTTTAGAAAAAGATGAATAACTCATAGTATGGACTTGTCATAATTATTTAAATGATACCATAATTCTTGTGATTTTTCTGCCCACATTTTAAGAGGTTTTTAGAACCGGTAGCTTGATCTGGGGGCAAACTAGCAGTTAAGAGGGTATTACTTAAAATGTATGCATGTTAAAAATCTGACACTTCATCAAGTAATGTCCATACTCCTTGCGCACATGTGTATACATTTGGGGTAATGTCCGATATTACGAAACCAGTTAAAAAGTGCAAATGTTGCCATTTCTGAATGCAAGCTCTCAGGAACAGCAGATTTGAACAGGGTATATCTCATGTGATATGTGATGGGTGAATGTAACTTTAAACAAATGTGTACCTGTGCAAATATGTCTTTTGGGTCAAAATATAGATTGTGTGTAATTTGACAGGGGTGGGTTCTCTGTACCATAAACAGACCTCATCATGATGACACTTCATTTCATTCACCCAATCAAGGGGAAGAGGATGAAGTGGCCAATGAAAAGTGGAGAGGGGTAGGGCCTAGGAAGCTAGCCTTTCCACCCATTTTCAAAACATATAAAAGCAGACAGTCAGGACAGATAGGGACATTCTATTCCATCTGCTGTGGGACGCTCTGCCGGAAAAATCCATACTTTACCTCCATCAACCTCCAGAGAGCCAAGATAGAGACTTCAATCTATCCACCTTCAGAGACCAAGACTTTACTTCAGAATTTGTAGCAGAGAGGTCAACTACATTAAGATCCTTGAGTCCCGGGGAATAATCCGTCCAGTTCACAGCACCTTCAATAATCCGGTGCTGGGAATATTGAAGCCAAACGGCCAGTGGAGACTCTGCGCCGACCTCAGGGACCTCAACAAACGGGTCCATACTTCCCGATGGCCTCTGCCCTACATTGACCAAGGGCTGGCCCAGATTCAGGGGTCACAGGTATTCACTGCAATAGACCTGACCAATGGATACTGGACCGTGCCTGTCAGCAGGGAGGACCAATACAAACTGGCTTTTACCTTTGGGGGCCAGCAGTACACATGGACCCGGACTCCCTTCGGATACCTTAACTCTGGTAATGAGTTCAATATTTTCCTACATAAGGCCATGCCCGACCTGGGTGCGAGGGGTAACCTGGCTTATGTAGATGATGTCCTCATCAAAAGTTCATCTGTGGAGGAACACATAGCGGAGATCCGTTATGTTCTGACCCAGTTGAGGGCCGCCGGAGCAAAACGTTCCTTTCAGAAAGCACAGTGGTGTAGAACCCGTGTTAATTTCTTGGGGCATGAGATTACTCCTCAGGGTCTCTGTCCCCAGGAAAAGAAGGTGGAAGCACTCCAAAAACTGAAAGACCCCACAACTCTGCGGGAACTAAGGAGCCTCCTTGAACTGACTAATTACAGCAGAAAGTTCATTGAGGGCTACGCAGAGATCACCAGACCCCTGATTCATCTCCTGAAGGGGGGGGGGTCAAGTGGGAATGGGGTCCAGAACAAGCCGAGGCAGTAAAACAACTCAAGAGAAGCCTCTCACAAGCGCCTTGCCTTGCTTACCCTGTCAGAAACAAGGAGTTCTTCCTGGAGACGGGGTTCTCTAATGCCGGTGACGGCAGTATTATACCAAAAGCATGACAAGGTCAATAAAGTAATCTCCTATGCGAGCAAAACTTTATCCTCTGTGGAGGAAAAATTCAACGATTGTGAGAAGGCACTCCTGGCAACGGTGTGGGCATTGAAGAATTACCGCCCGTTTATCCATGGGGAACACATCATAGTGGAGACTCCACACCATCCTCTGCAATATCTCCAAAGTGACAGAATCCGGGCCGGAAATGTGAGTAATTCCCGAATTACTTCCTGGATTCTATCAATGCAAGGCTTTCCTGTGGAGGTCAGATATGGCCAAAACAAGAAGAGTCCCCTCGCGCAAGGTCTGGCTGACTTGCATGATTGTGCCAGAGAAAACTGTCTCGAGGACGAAAGTCTAAAAATCAAGGACAACACGGAGGTATACCTTAATTCCCCACACAAAGTCTTTGAAGAGGACAAGTGTGAGGGAATGCCCACTGTCTATGTGGATGGATGCTCTTACCATGTTGACAACCACGGGGAGAAAGAACTGGTGGCCGGCGTAGGGAATGCATGGGTGAATGAGTCCCCAGGACCCTCCGCTGGATACAAAATTGGTCCCCGAAGTAGTCAGGTGGCAGAATTGATGGCTGTGCATCAGGCCATCCTCACTGCTGTCCAGCATCAACTCCACGAACTGGTCATAATCACAGATTCGGATTATGTACGGAACGGGTTCGTGGAGCACCTGGTTAATTGGAAAACCAGAGGCATGTTATGTGCTAACAACAAACCCTTGAAACATGGGAAGTTGATCCAAAACATTGATGATCTGGTCACCTCGACTGAGATGACCATCTATTGGAAAAAGATCAAGGGTCATTCCAAAGTAGAGGGACCAGACAAAACTGGAAATGACTTAGCTGATCAGCTGGCCAAAACCGGGGCCATCCAAGGGGATCTAATTGAGATTGAGTTCTGTTGGGGGAAATCCAGGTCACTGGTATCACTAGGTCCCAGACAAATGCTCACAACGACCTTTCAATTGCACAATGGAGTAAGGAGACCCCTGATGCTGATTTGATTACCGCTCAGAAGGGGGATCCAATAATTGGTAAATTTTACCAGCACCTTGAGGACCCTGAGAACTTTCCCCTGACGGATACCGATTACACTGGGAAAGAGGACCTAAGAGTGTTGATGAAATGTCCAAAAATGTTCCGGATCCAAGATAGTTTGTTGGTAAGGAAATCCAAAGCTGGCCACGATCAGTGGGTGGTTCCTACCTCATTCCGAAGCCTGATGTTAAGTCACGCCCATGATGCGGCCACCGCCGGTCATAGGGGGTTTCACACAACACTGGAAATCTTAAGAGAGGTTGCATACTGGCCACACATGGGGCAGGACCTTGACCAATACTTGAAGGGGTGTCTTGTGTGTGCGCAATTTCAGCCGACGTCCCTCACACACCGCGCGCCTCTCCAAAAGCAGGGGATGACACTGCCATGGTGAGATTTACAAATCGACTTCGTAGGCCCCGTGATTCGCTCTGCTAGGGGGAATAAGTACATGTTGACTGTGACATGCTTGTTTACCAAGTGGGTGGAATGTCTCCCAGCCCCAAACTGCAAGGCAGAAACGGCAGCTGCCTTGATGATTAACCACATCTTTTCCCGTTTTGGTCTACCTCAAAGGATTGAGTCTTACAGAGGTAGCCACTTCACCAGTGAAGTAATGACAAAGATGTGGGAGATACTGGGGGTCAAAAGGAAGTTGCATATTGCTTACCGGCCAGCTTCTTCTGGGGCAGTAGAGAGATATAACCGAACCATTGTGAGCATCTTAAAAAAGTTTGTGGCAGATTCTGGGCCAAGTTGGGATATCCGATTACCTCTGGTCCTAATGGCCATCAGATCTACCCCTTCATCTGCAACCAAAATGTCACCATTTGAGTTGATGACTGGGCGCAAGATGGTGCTTCCGCAGCATTTGCTCTACAGGACCCAAGAGCAGACACTAATAAATGCCACCACAACTCATGAGTATGTGGAGAATTTAAGGAAACACCTTCAACATGCTTTTGCTTATGCTCAGCGGAATCTAGAAAGATCAGCTGATAGCATGAAGACCCACTATGACCTGAAGACTTCCAGGAAGGAATATCAGGTGGGGGACCGGGTCTATCTATACAATTTCCAAAGGAACCAGGCCAAACAGCGAAAAAAATATCCTACATGGAAGGGACCCTTTGAGATTATAGACAAAATCTCCCCTGTGGCCTACAAGATCCGCATCCCCAAAGGCGGTTTGGCAGAGGGGGAAGACAAGTGGGTCCACATTAACCAGTTGAAGTGTTGCCACCCCAGGCACACTCTGCAACAACTGGAGGAATCCTCTGGAATCCTAGAGGGTACTGTCTCAGATTAATTCAGTTCTAACTTAAAAGATCCTACATATCGCCTATCAAATTCTGAGTTTCTCAATGTGGGTGTTTTCGTTTTGGAATGCAAAAAGAAATGTGCATGTTCTTATGTTTTGACTATAAATTTATATGCCACCCCACTATATCAATGGTGGGGGAAAAATGTCTATGAATAGGTATTGCCGCTCTTCCTTTGTCATCCTAGGAGAAAGAAAACCTCAAGACTGGCCAAGGAGGACGATCCGGAGACCGGGAGCAGAGACGCGGGGGGCCCAGGGTACCGCCCAAAATTCCCATCAGGACCGGCGAGGAGAACCGATCGATCAGTACCGGATGGAGGAAAAGATGCTGAACTGTGCCATTTGCAGAATTGGAAGAAGATTATGCGGACAGACCAGTGCGTGGGTCAAAACCCTTGTGCACCCGACTCCCCATCGACTCAAATTCAAAGGGCAGTCACGTGGGGGGATCTGTTGGGTGTCCTGACCCACGTTTGAGCTATCATGCTGCAACATTTGGTGCTGTGGGCTTAGAAAATCCAAGATGGCGAAAAAGCCCACAAGTGCGCCAGAATCCAGGAGAACAACGCAGTTTGTGCGCACACCAAAATGGTTACCTGACTTGCCACCCACCAGTGTAAAGAAAGATCTTTGTTAACAAAATCCACTGTTACTGATGTCAAAAAGTTGCTGAAATCGTGGCTCATTGGACCAATTTAAAGATTCAACCCTTTTGTGGGGTTCCACATAACCATTTTACTGTAAAGAGCCCCATCAAAACAATGTTAAGCAAGGATTTACTACCATGTAAGAACCATTCCTGTTTGGAATGCATTAATCCAAGAAAAATCCCCAAAAATGGGTGCATTACCAGTACTCACCACTATCAGAAAGCCGACGTTTTAAAACAACACCAGACTTTTTTCTTTTTTGTGTAAAACTGAATAAATGAACCCAAAGCAGGCCAAAGAAAGACTTACTGAGAGGTGGATCCAATGTAAAGTTATATTCTGAAGTGACCTGAAGGTTTATAACAAGACTGGCTGAGCTGTGGATTTCAGCAGTTTAAGTAAATTTGGACTGAAAGACACTAAAAATCTAAATGTTTAAAAGAAATGAGTGACCTACTTTTGAGTGTCAGATAGGTTTCAATTGTTTAAATGTCATAGTTTTGAATTTAGAATCAGCATCCTAGCTGCATATGTCAAAAATTGTCTTGACTTAAACTGGGGAACAAAAAGTGACATTTTATCTGAAACCTGGCTTAATGAAACTGAATTCTGCCCACCAGCTACCCCCGACAGGAGATGAGACTTGCACAACAGCTGTGTTCCCAGGCCTAGCTACCTTTTGCTGTTCCCACCAAAAGGGATATGACACTTCTCTGATTGAATTACCAAGGGACTGCTAGAGACTAAACATAGGACCCAGGCGGAGGGTTTATTGAAGTGGCCATAAATGGCTTCCTCTTGAACAATGGGCCTTCCAGGGCCCAGGCAAATGTTTTATTATGGGGGCCGTAAAAGTGGCTTCCTCCTGGAAGGAAAGGGGAGGAGCACTGCCTGTGAGAGCAAGCTGGCTTGGCAGAACTGGAAAAACCAGAAATTCAACCTTGTGCTGGGGGGAAACCACACCCCTTTGGAGCCAGAATATGGTTTTAGAAAAAGATGAATAACTCATAGTATGGACTTGTCATAATTATTTAAATGATACCATAATTCTTGTGATTTTTCTGCTCACATTTTAAGAGGTTTTTAGAACCGGTGGCATGATCTGGGGGCAAACTAGCAGTTAAGAGGGTATTACTTAAAATGTATGCATGTTAAAAATCTGACACTTCATCAAGTAATGTCCATACTCCTTGCGCACATGTGTATAAATTTGGGGTAATGTCCGATATTACGAAACCAGTTAAAAAGTGCAAATGTTGCCATTTCTGAATGCAAGCTCTCAGGAAGAGCAGATTTGAACAGGGTATATCTCATGTGATATGTGATGGGTGCATGTAATTTTAAACAAATGTGTACCTGTGCAAATATGTCTTTTGGGCCAAAATATAGATTGTGTGTAATTTGACAGGGGTGGGTTCTCTGTACCATAAACAGACCTCATCATGATGACACTTCATTTCATTCCCCCAATCAAGGGGAAGAGGATGAAGTGGCCAATGACAAGTGGAGAGGGGTAGGGCCTAGGAAGCTAGCCTTTCCACCCATTTTCAAAACATATAAAAGCAGACAGTCAGGACCGATAGGGACATTCTATTCCATCTGCTGCGGGACGCTCTGCCGGGAAAATCCATACTTTACCTCCATCAACCTCCAGAGAGCCAACATAGAGACTTCAATCTATCCACCTTCAGAGACCAAGACTTTACTTCAGAATTTGTAGCAGAGAGGTCAACTACAAGCTAAATCCCTCTTTAGCAGGCCTCAAATCATTGCCATTATCACAGCCAGGCGAGCTGTTTGATTTACTTGCAAGAACTCTTGCCATTTGCCAGGGAGCAGTGTTGTATCCAGAGAGAGACCAGCTGAACCGGAGACCGCTGTATCCGGACCCACAGACCTGATCAGAACCAGAGACCCAGACCAGACCAGCAGAGTAGAGCTGACCCCGACGCTGTGCGCAGAGACCGTCCGTGGCGAGTGAAGAAAACCTGACCAGATCCGTGGCGAGGCCCATTTATTTCAAAAATATATTGTGAGTACCTAGCAGAACTGTGCAGAACCAATCTCTTAGTTAAAATAATATAATTCAATCTATTTTAATCTAAGTAGAACTGCCTCCTAACTGTCACCTGTCATTTCTAGCTGCTAGCTGTCACTTGTCACTTTGAACTTTAAAATTTCAAATCCGAAAAACAACCTTCACAAAATCGTTCATAACTCCGTAACCGTTTGTGCTAGGAACTTGGCTTTTGGATGAACCTAGAACCGCATTCCTTTTCCATACACTTTTGCCGCAATCGCGAAAAACGCACTCGCGAAATTGCCGCGATTTGCAAATTTCTCCACGTGGGAAAACAGCAGCTTCCTTGCTTTCCTTGCTAAAAATTCGTTTGCCTCTTAAGAACCATCCCTGAATCATTGCTAGAGTGAGCCTGGACTAATATTAACTAGATACCACTCACCCTGAACCTCTAGAGGGAATTAAAAGCATTTTAGCATATTTTTCACTTCATTGCCAGCACATATAAAAGCATTTTGGGCCTGTGTTTCAAACTTCTGTAGTCTAAGCTTGCTGGGGTGAACTGAATTACATTTGATTGCCTTTCTGAGAACTGTGTGCTGTCCTTCCATTTCCTTGCATTGCATAAAAGGGGGGTGGATTGCCAGAGAAAAGTGATTACATTGTTTTGTTGAAATCATATTGAGCATTTTCTGTATTGCATTTTCATTCAACATTACATCCATCTGAACTTATATAAAGTATTCTCTTCCACCTTATTCTTCTGTTCCTATTCACAAGTGTGCTAGTGCCAGACTATCCATTATTGATTACTGCTCAGATTAAGTGTAATATTGAATTATTAATTATTATAAAGTGTGATATATATATTGATTGTTTAAATGATCAAATAAACCTTTTAACTTGCAAAACAGAACTACTTCTTGGCTCAGTGGGGTCAGGGGGATTCCAAGAGAGGGGTGTTATATAGGGGTAGTCATCCAGAACGCATGAACTGGACATAAGGAGATATCAATAAGGGTTTTCATTCAGTATTCTAGACTAGGCGTTGACTTAGCTGTAGTGTTGAATTGAATCCTCTTACAGTGATGAGGGTTATATTACATCTGAACAGTAGATTAAACATCCAATTGATGGTTGCCTTTATTAAGGTCATTTTTTAAGAAAAGATTAGTCCATGAAATGTTGACCTTATCCCTTATCCATTGAGTGAGATGTTTTCACTCTGTGTGGCTGACCAGGCTTGTGCATTTCAACGTACATATATGGGATAATGTGCCCTCTACCGTGCATTATAAGGCTATTGCAAGCCCCCGACCAGCTCTCTGATGAAATGGAGGAACAAGGTCAAAGACTGACTTTCTTTATAAGGTCATTTATTTTTTTTATTATTTTTTAATTTATTTGCATTTGTATAGCGCACTTGCAGGCCAAAGGCATCGAGGTGCTGTTACATGACATATGAAGAAGACTTGATTCAATGGAAACAACTGAACGGTAACAGGCTTGGTTACAAAACATAAGTGAACAGACAGAGGTGCAACTGCATGAAACACTAAGGTTCAATATCCCCTTTACGTACTAGTTAGGGGGTATTTTATTCCATAGAATATATCATCACACACTTTTACCCCCCTTTAATATCTTGCCACTTGCTTATTCTAATGTAAGAGATCTTCCAAATCCATATAATTAATGTGAAAAATGTTTCAATGTTAAAAAAAAGCTAATATGTAGCTTCTGTGTTTCAGAAAAATAGCTTAAGCAATTTATTAAAATGCATCGACAAAACATGTTTATTTTGTGCTTTAATATAAGCAATAACATGCAGATGCTTGATCACACGTGTACAACTGAAACAGTGCATGCAGTAAACATTCTGCCATACACAATTCTTTGTCAACTCATGGCTGTAAAGTGTCACAGTACATTATTTTACAAGCAAGTTAATTGAAAAGATTGTCACAACTTTAATTAGATGCTGCAGGGACAGCAGGAATTCTGCTCTGTGATTACAGAGCGGTTTTGTAATCATTTTCTTATTGCATGTCAGTTGTGATGTCACAACTAACCTGTAATAAGAAAATAATTTCCTGTATACGGATATTGCAGGCTGCCATATATTATTTTATGCATTTGATGCCCATCATCCTTTTTTCTATGGCCCAGAGTTGAACAACTTTCCACTCAATGATGTAATAACCTAGAAGATTTTGTGTGAAAGGTGTTCGATGTGCAGTTTGGTTTCAAAGCCTTTGACATTTACAAGACAATTGAACAGTAAGGGTAAAAATATTTTAATTAAGGTATGTTGAGTGTTCTTTACTAGGAAGTTCTTTGGGGCTCATTACGAGTTTGGTGGTATATGGTAAAAGTAGTGGTAATGGTTACCGCCACTATTACCATACCGCTGAATTATGAGTCAGCAGTAATTCTGCTGGCGTAATTAGCCCTGGCAGAATTAGCCCTGGCGGTATTATCGCCTCACATAACGGATTCAACCCAATGCTAATTCTGCCCAAACTGCAATTCCACCATATCACAATCATAAATACAGCTGGAATGCCACTGAAAATGGGCGGTAGTTCCACCAAAAACACAGTGAAGTTACCACCACCTTTAAGGTGGCGGTAAATGCTTACAGCTGCTAGAAGCTAAGCCACAGGTGCATCCAATCCATTCAAGAAGAATACACTTTACAACACCATGTTGCCACTAGCCCTTGTGGATGTGGACATTCATCTGCTCCTGGTCCTCATTGAGTTGCAGAGGCAGGAAGAGCAGCACCGGGCATAGGGGGCAGAGAGGAGGAGCAGAAAGAGACGCAGTGTAAGGTGAGAGCCCGTACCCAGGGTCAGGCCTTCAACCTGGACATGGACAGACATGCAGCTAATCACGCTGTACCGGTTGAACAGGGAGACCATCGCTGAGCTGCTCACCCTGATCCAGGATGACATAGAGAGCAGGATAAACATAACAGCCTTCCCCTCACTGCTGAAGCTTGGGTCAGTCCTGCAATTCCTGTTAACTGGCACCTTCCAGCACACCGTGGGCATGCACATGGCATGTCCCAGCCCACATTTTCCAAAATGCTTGTGCAGGAACCCTCCTGCACCATGTCTCCTGACACATCTCCCTACCCACCACTCCACCACAGGAGAATGCAATGACGGCCTGTTTATATGCATTAGCCCACATGCTCAACATGACTGATGCTGTGGACTGCACCCATGTGGCATTGCAGGCCCCCCAGGCATGTGAAGAGGTATACCAGAAGCAGTATCACTCCCTCAATGTCCAGGTCAGTGTGATTCTGACCTCCCCATCATCCACTGTTGTGCCTGCTTCCCTGGTTCCACCCACAATGCCATGATCCTGCATAAAGGTGCACTGCCTGCATACATGGAGAGGCAGAGAGGACAACGGATGTGGATATTGGGTGGGTACAAGTGCCATCACGCACAGTGATCTTCCTGCACTACTGAAATGCTTTTTGAAGGGGGGTCATTGCCACAACTGAACAATGCATGCCCTGTCCTCTCACTGCACACATGACAGCGTACAACCTCATGTTGGGCAATGCTGTAATAAGTCACCAATGCAAATTGCCACAACAGGCTACCAACACACAAACACATAATTACAGGAACCACAATGCAACATGATACATTCCCATTGAAGGAACGACAAAGTTCAACACACCGCCAAATAAATGCAACACTGACAGTAGTAATGCCTTGTCCTCTGGTAATCATGCATAGAAAGTCATCATGGAGTAGAAGTACACACCTCAAACTCGATTGATTGTTTGATTTGTTATTCATTATGAACCTATACATAACTGTTTCAAGGCGCAACAAGGTAAGGGATGGGAACAAAGGGAGGACAAGACAATAATCTTACTAGGCCTCGTGTCATTGAGATTGTGCAAGTGCGCAACAAGAACTGTAGGGCGGGTACAGGGAGAAGTTAACCCATAGCAGCAAAGCCCTCAGTTAAGTGCAAGGAAGGCTGGGACTACAGGGAGCAATCCCAGCCTGGTAGTGCAAGGTTAGCCAGGTTTCAGGGAAAGTGGGCCAGGCGGCAAGTGCAGGGGGACTAGTCAAGAGGGGCCTGGTGTCCTGTAAGACTCAGGGACACCGAGCAGCCAATCAGCAGATGGAGCAGGAGCAAGGGAGGGTTAGCAGGGGAGAGGGAGTGAGAAAGTAGAGGAAACAAGGGAGGTTTTGAGGATCTTCCAGAGCTTAAGGAGTTCCAGCTCAAAGCAGAGAGAGGCAGGGAGGCCATTCCAGAAGGAGGCAACTCCAGAGAAGAGTGACCTACCCCTCATTCTCTGCTTGGCGAAGCCACTCACCCGCAGAGAGTTAGAAGCGGACAAGTGAAGGGCTCTAGGAGGAAGGTACTTAGAATGAAAGAGTTGAAGGTAGTGAGGGCAACAGCCCCAGAAAGCCTTGTGGATGATGCAGAGGGTCTTAACCTTGATCCTTGCAGCCACCGGGAGCCAGTAGAGGGATTTCAGGGTCAGAGAGATGCTGTCCCTGGGCCTGAGGCCAATGATAACTCTTGCGGTCCTTCTCTGGATGAGTTGAAGAGGGTGAAGAGTAGAGATAGGCAGATTGAGAAAGAGGCTGTTGAGGTAGTCCAGCCAAGAGACAGTGAGCTTCTGAGGGAAGGGAGAATACCTCTGAGGAGGAACAGCTGGAGATGGACCTTCTCTACAAGGTCTGTGATGTGTGCAGAGAAGGAGAGAGTGGAGTCAAAGATGACCACAAGGTTTTTTGCCTCACTGGAGGGTGAGGGCAGAGGACCCAAAGTGGGTGATCAGAGTGAGAGTGGAAACGCGGGAGCAGGGGTCCAAATGAGAAGGAACTCAGTCTTACTGGTGTTAAGGTAGAAATCGTTAAAGATGCACCATGCCTGAATAAGGGATAGACATTTAGGGATGAGCTGGGAGGAGGTAGAGGCCGAGGGTAGCCTGAAAGAGAGCTGTGTGTCATCCGCATAACACTGAAAGTTAGAGGAAAAGGTAGAGATCAGGAGGGCCAAAAGGGTCAGATAGACATTGATGAGCCGGGGGACAGGATAGAGCCCTGGGGAACACCACATGTGGAGAGAAAGGTGGTGGAGAGAAAGGACTCAAGCTGAACCTGGGAAGGTAGATCCAGGAGGAAGGAGGTCAGCCACACCAGAGCCTGATCCGTGATGCCAAGGGTCTCACAGAGACAAATAATCAGGGTGTTGTCGTTGACCATGTCAAATGCAGAGGAAGGGTCAAGGAGAATGAGGAAAGAGGACGAGCAAGAGTCAGAATTAGAGTGCAGATCTTTACATGTGTTCAGAAGGGCAGTTTCTCTGCCTCTGGCTGCTCTAAAGCCAGACTGATGGTCATGGAGACAACCAGCAGATTCAGTGTGGATGATTAGCTGGGAGAAAGCCAACTTTTCCAGGATTTTGCCCATGTAAGTCCTGGGTAGGTGTAGAAGAAGTAGATACTGAAGTAGAACTTTCCAGCTTCTTGTATATTTTAAAAAGTTCAGCCATGTTGTTAGAGGCCTCAGAGATGCAGGCTTGAATGTGGACCTTCTTCTTAGAGGAGATGGAGAGTCTGTATTGCCTTTGGAGCAGGTAGCAGACCAGTTTGTCAGAAGGTGCACCCAAAGCTCCCCACTTCCATTCAACTACTCTGCAACAGATTGTAGTCATACCAAGAATTGCACTTGGTTGCAGCCTATAGGTGGATCCTCATAACAGGGGCAAGGATATCCAGAGTGTTAGAGATGGAAAGGTGAAGGTTGGAAAGGGCTGTGTCAAGATGCGAGCCAACCACAGGAGTAGGTGAGGGAGTGAAAGTGGAGGCAAAGGCGGCCACCGACACTCGCTTCATAGGTGCAATGAATGCAAAGGAAGGTGGCAGTGCTGGGTGGGCCTTTTTCAAGGGAACAGGAAGCTTAAAGCGAATAGAACGTTGTCAGTCCAGGGGAGAGGAGTAGTGAGAGTATTAGAGAGGGGGATGTCTGAAGAGATGAGAACATCCAAGGTGTGGCCGTCAGAGTGTGTTGGTAGAATGGAGAGGGAAAGAGAGTTGCGTAGGTTGCAAAAAAGCCCATAGGAGTCTGGGGAGTCCAGGTGGATGTTGAGATCTCAAGGAGGAGAGGCTGGGAGGTAGATGAAAGGAGAGAGGAAGTCAGGTCAGCCCATTCAGAGAGGAAGAGGGTTACATTGCCAGGTGGCCTGTAGATTTTGGTCAAGGTCAGAGAGAGGCCAGGAGAGAAAGAGAGCCACAGACCAGACATTCAAAGGAGGAATAGGTCTGAGTGGGGATGATGGAAGCAGGGATCCACACCACACCCTAATGGGCCTGGGCTTGGTGAGCATCTTGTAGCCCTCAGGGGGGAGTGTGCCAAAATGAGTGAAACAGCTGCCATTAAACCATGTCTCGGTAAGAGTGAGGACATCCAGGTCCAGAAGTTCAAGGAGGTGGCAAATGTCAGAGGAGTGTTTGACAGCAGAGCAAGAGTTGAGAGTAGCCACGTGGAGCAGGTTGTCACTTTTGAAAGACTTCCCGGGGGCTACAGGGGAGTGGCGTACCCACCGAAAGTGGCAGGGGATCCAGAGAGGTGGATGGAAGAAGCGGCAGACGAGCGAGAGAGGTAGTGGATGACAAGGGAGCCAGTGAGATGGAGGACAGAGGTGGCCGAAGAGCCAAAGTGGTAGTCGTTTTCATAGGAACCAAAGCAGTAGAAGAAGGAGATGGCAGAGAAGTGGTAGAAGGAATAGCAGGAGATGAAAGGAAGTTGATGGGCAAGGGAGGTGCCTAGCAAATAGTAGGAGATTGGGCTGCAGGCCCTGGACCATGACGGTGCTATTTAGATAGACATTAATTGTGACTCTGGAGGACTGGAAGGGAGCCAAGAGGACCTCCCACCGGGTGCCACCATTAATGGGAGAAGAGGAGGAAGGAGAGAGAAGTTCGACCATATGAAGGGTCCAAAGGTCGAGTGAAGGAACAACAAAGAAGATGTAGGGGAGAGTCTTTCTGTACATAGGTGTCAGCAATGTGAAGGGCTAGATTGGTTCTTGAACTTCTTCCTTTCAGTCATAGTGAGAAGAGTAGGATAGGGGATAGAAAAGCAGGTAGAGAAGATTGGGGAAATTGAGAGCACCGTAGTGGGTGTGATAGAGGGAAGAGAAAGGGCAGGCGAGAGGAGGAGAAGAGAAGAAAATACTGCACAGAATTATGCGCCACGGGGTGCACAAGCAGGGGGTCTGTGAAGTGAAAAAGCAGGGATTCACAGAGGGAGCAATGGACAACAGCAGAGGGAAGACAGAGACAAGTAAGTAAGGGCAGCAACAGGCAGTGAGTGGAGACAGCATTGGGAGCCGACCAGGCTCAGCTCAATCTAGAAAGGAAAAAAGGCCTGGAGGGCAATAGTAGTGTTCACAGCATAAGCGGGAACATATAGAAGAAGAGAAAGGCCTAGTCATCACAGCAAGACTTGTGCAAGCACACCCAGGAACATTCACCTAGATGGGAGATACAGAGAATGCAGGAGATATGCTAAGAACAGTAATAGCGGCCAATACTTTCACCTAGACGGGAAAAATGTGGAAGATGCAAATGAAATGCAGAGAAACAGTTGCAAACACACAGAAAGCAAAGTATGGCTGCCTGGGAGAGGGACAGCCTAATGGATGCGTAGGGAAAGTGCATGGTGAGATTCAAATTGAAATGCAAGTGAGTGCGTGGTAGTGCAGTTTAGTAGGACACTGAATTTTTTGGTGGGGTTTCATCAAGGTGGGGAAAGTTACAGGGGGGCCCAAAAAAGTGTTTTGCTCATGCCTACATCCCAAACTGCTGGACGGATTTTCACCAAATATGTGGCAGGAGTGGCGGCTTAGTCCCAAAGGCTTGCATTTGTAAATTTGGTGTGAATCCATCTAGTAGTTTTCTTTAAAAAAAGGCAAAATGTAGGTCCCACATTTTTAGTGATATCTAGGTCCGCTCCGTGGTCCCATTTCCCTGTTCACTCCAGGGACAGGACTCTGATTGGTCCGGAGGGCGTTGTGATGTCTACGGACATACGACATGCCTGCTGAATGGCTGAAGAAAAGCGTGATGTGCGTCATATTTTTCCGAAACGGCCGCCATGTTCTATCTGCGGATAGCTGCAGCTGTCCGCGGATAGCTCAGTGGGGTACAGGGCTGGGAAACATGTTTTGGGGTATTTGTGAAAAGGGGCTGGGAGGGGTGGGGGAGTGAAAGATGGTTGATATAATGTATTTGTTTAGTTGGAGGAAGAGCGTGCGGGGCGTGGCAGTCCGCGGAGACCGCAAGTAGTTCGCGGATAAGACCTTTGGTGGACAGTTTATCTAGTGACTGCAGGCAGGCTTCATTAGAGTAGGGGAGTGGAATGCAGATGATATGAGGATGTTTGCATAGGTTAAAAATAGGACATGCACCCAAGAATCTAGGCACTGGCACAGCTACTCTAGTATCATATGACCATGCACCAAGAATTTACATACAACTATTGCAGTAGGAAGTGTTTGGAGGCCGTTTGAGAAACATGATTGGCGTTATTTGTTGACTGCAAGAGGGCTTCTTAGAATAAGGGAGTGGAATCTAGATGATATGGTGATATTGCCATTGGTAACACATAGGGTTGATGGTCTACTTTGATATCTGCAGATGGTGTTTAAATTGGGAAGCTAAGAGCAAATTGTCGTGTGTTGGTTGTGGCCAGATTCTTGGGTGCATGACCGTATTGTAACGCTCATCTGGTATCCACAGGACAGGGATGTCACTCAGCCTGTTCTGACCTCTTACGACCTCAAACCCTTCCCTGGAGTCTACTCGACTGGAGACTGGGCCTGAAACACAGGATTGGTAGAGTTTAACTCCCTATTGACTCTGTGTGCTTGAACCCCTTCTTCCCTGGGGTCCAACCCTTCCCTTTGATCCACAGCTCACCTTGTTTTCTTGGAAAGTGTGCTCTCCATCCTGATTTCAGCACAGGGGCACGTTGATTGATGCAGGCTTGTTGCTGCCTAGTTACTTCACTGGCAAGAGTCTGACAGGTAAGTATAATGAGTCTTTTGAACAGTTCTCTAACTTAGTTCCTTTCCTTCCTTAGATGAAGGCCAGTGTCCGGGGATGGCGACGTGCAGCTGAGATGAGTAGCACTGAAGGTGAGTGAGAGTGCGATGTGCCATGCGACCCTTTCGTATTTGTATTGAACTGAGTTTTCAGCGTGGATGCCAGTTATGAAGAAGAAATGCAGTGAGTAAGCGCGGTATGCGGCGCCTCTAGATGTTTCCACACTAACCTGGAGTGTCTTTTCCCTCTTGCAGATGGATGAGAAGTTACGGAGACAGAGTTCCCCCAGAGCGGCTGGGATTCAGGTAAGCATTTGAAGCTTGTACAGTCTTTAAAAATAAGCGAAGATTTGCTGAATGCTTACTGAGGCCTTTTTTGTGTTCTTTTCCCTTTTCCTTAGGAAGCGGCGTGCCGGGATGGGAATGACACCGCCGAAGATGCCCGCAGAACAGAAGGAGCGATGAATGATGGGCAGAAGCGCCGCAAGGTAAGGCTTTTCCTAACGGTGTTCTTGTTCTTGCAGGAGCTGAGCGCAGAAGAAAGATGTAGGCCTACTGGAGACCGATCCGAACACGATGAGTGTCACACTGCAGGTGCAGAAAACACAAAGCATGTTTCTCAGACTGGGCGTGGCTTAAATAGTCTCTGGGTATCCCAGGTGTCTCTGGGCTGAACCACACCCAAAAGACTAGACTGCACATGCAGTTCTGGGAACCGAAATATGTGGGGGCATCCATCTTGTCCCCATCAATGCACTACAAGTCCAATCCCCAATGTTATCCTATGGGAGTGAGTGAGTCTGGTGCCACAAGCGCCAAGTCTGAATCCAAGTGGGTCTTTGGAGGGATGGAGAGGCCCTTGAGGGCCATGTAGGTGATCGTGGCCTGGCTCCAGCCTGACATCTTGGAGGGCTGGGGACATGAGAGGCAGGAATCATGACACGTATTATGCTGTGGTGGTTGTGACAAGACCCTAGACTCTTGGGTGCATGGCCGCAAGCCGTAGGCCATAGGCCAGGTACCCAAGAGTCTAGGGACTGGCCACAACCACCACAGCATAATACAGCCATGCACCCCAAGAATCTGGCCACTGGCCACAAGCATTGTAAAAATATGTGTACAGAAATGGAATTTGGCTATTGGAAAGAAGTATTACAATAATATGTGTATAGTCATTATACATACTGTATAGGCAGTGTATACTTTTTGGAACACAGTGACACAATACCATTGAAGTGGAAATGGTACTTTTCATTGATATACTATTGCGGGCACAGATTGACTTTGTTGTACATGGTAATGCAGGAGAAAACTTTGCTTCTTTCTCTGTGAAAAAAAAATATGGCATAGTATGTTAGGTAAGATACTTCACAATGTCGCATTGTACACAATTTCATATATTCATGTACTTTTTAGACCCTCATAATTAGTGGATTATAAGTACTATGCTTCAAACAACATTACTGTGCGGTTTGCACAGTTGCTGTGTTTGGTTGCATAATCATTGGGTCTGTGGAAAAAATAAATCCATGTAGGATTAAAAAAGACCTAGTACATTTATTTGACATTACGTGCCACACTATGTTTATTTGAAGTGTGCACTACTTACAGGAATGTGTAAGGTGCACAAATAAGTGCATTTGCTGTTACAAGCACTGTTGCAGTAGGAGGAACTGAAATGGTATATGTGTTTTGCTTTTCGAAAGTTTTGGTTGTATAGTTGTAATTAGATACCAGTTGGCGTATTCTATCTGTTTATCATTTCACAATTTTTAAGAATATCCTTTGATGTAGTTTCATTCCTGTTGGTGCATTCTAAGTGCTTTTTTTATGTGCACTTGCGTTTGCACTACATAGTTTTGTGGTTGTGCTACTTGATGGAGTAGCAGCTGTTTTCACTTTATAACAAGTTTTTCATTTTGAGAAACAGGGTACATATTGAAACGAGGTGTCTAGAGTGCACGTAGTCTGTTGTACTCCTCGATGCAAGGAATGTCAGAATTGACTTTGTATCAAAATTGATTAGAAATAGTCCTTCGAGTATACGTGGACGTGACAATGCTAAGTAACTCATACCTTCTTTAAAGACTGTGCTGCCAATGTCAATCAATGCCTGATATAGGGTTAGACCTTGTGATTTGTGAATATTGACTGTGTATGCAAGAGACAGAGAATTGTTCTCTGCATACTTACATGTCTTTGAAAAGAGGGAATCGTGCTGCTGAGCGTTCTATGCTTTTAACTTTGGAAAGTTTGTCAAAGTGGATGTTTACAACCTGAATGTTGTTGTCACGTGTGTACGTCTGTACGTCTGGAAGCCAACAACAGTTCCATTAACTAAACCTTGTTCCACGTCAAGGTTACGTTTCAGAAATAATCTACAGTTTAAACACAATGTTAACATTTTCCCCAAACCAGCTTTGTTGGAGATATAGTTTTCAAAGCTATTCAGTCGTGCTGTTGCTTGTTGACACATAGGCAGTGTCATGCTGTGCACTTCCAGTTTATCTGTGGAGTTAATATGCACTATTTCTTTTAACATTGTCTCATTGAATTGTGTACAGATGGCTAGGGTTGGCATTAAGGGCATTCATTTCACATTTTTGTGTGCTAATTGTTCCATCACATCAGGAGCAGATGTGTCATGCCATATAGCTAATGGATGAGTCTACTATTTAAGATTGTGCATCTTTAGAAAGAAGACAAATCCAAATGCTTTATAAAATGTTAGTATAGGTGAGGTTTGCAGACTGACGCATGTTTAGAGTTAGTTCTCTGTACTGGAAATGTTGCCAGAGATTTACATTTCCTATGCTGCGAAGTGTGTTACTGAACTGTTTGTGTCCTAAGGTTTTAAAAATAGGTTCAACATGTTTTCCTCCAAAGAGTTCTTCATAGTCTGTTTTAAGGACCTCTTGCAATCGGAGGTGAATCAAAGCCAACATTAGGTTGGAGACCATGCTCACCTCATCTATTAGGAGCATGTTCATTTGTTTCAGAACTCTGCGTAGCTCCATAGCAGCTTCTGTTGAAAGTTTGTAGTACTCTAATTTGTTTTCGTATTCTACTGGAAGGAGAAGTAGTCAGTGTAAAGTAACACCTATTATGTTGAAGGCAGCCAAACCTGTCAGGGCTGTTACAACAGCTGAGAGCTTGTTGTTCGTTCATTTTTGGAGGAATTGGATGATAATGTTTATTAAGAATGTTTTGCCTGACTCAGCTTCACTTAGATAGAGGAGTACAGGTTTATAATTTTGACAGCTACAAGTTTTACTTTCATGCTGTAAACCACGTTCAATTTCTTTGGTTACTTCTAGGAAAATGCTAAGTTGCTCATCATTGAGTTGTGATTTCAGCAGAGCAACATTTTCTTCTGATTCCTCATATTGACACATGGTGTGTTCTACTTCAGTTATGGCTAATTCTGCTTCATTTACTATGAGTGGCTCTCCTAGTGGTTCTTGGCTTCCTGTAACAGAAGGTTGACTGCCCTCAGATGTGTCTTCATTTAGTTGTGCTTGAACTTCTTTCTCTTGTTTGTGTTCACTGTCCAACATGTTTTTGTACAGCTTGAAATTGATATGTGTTATACTGCTTTCATTTGCATTGAAAGCATCATCAAAGGAGTCATGGAGGGCCTAATAAATCTTCTTCTTTTCTCCATGCTTTAAAAAGTTGGAGTAGGGACATGCAGTAACGTTCTCTATGTTGAGGAGTTTTAAATGATAGCTTTATATGATTGATTAGGCTGGTTTTGTTAAGTTTAATGAGGCTGCCTTCACAAGTTTTGACTATGTATTTACCTTTCTTTTCATCTGGTTTAATATTATTCTTGTACAAGAAATTCTGGGCTATGTGCTATAGGAACATGTTTTCCAAACCAGTACTACTGTTTGGGTAGTATGTGTCTAATAAATCGTTTTCAAAATGTCCTGGCTGTTGGGATCGTTTGTGGCTATTGTTTCTATGTCTTGGTACAATTTCTGCACTCTTTTTCTGGATTTAGTAGAACCAAGGTTTACCCAGACAATGTGTTCAGATTTGCCATAAAAGGCTGTGCCTGTTAAACAGTCTGCAGCTTCCTAGCATCCACATTCTCTATGGGACAGCATTTCTATGCCAAAGCTGTACAATTTTTGTGACAGTGTTTTGTCAGACCACACGAGCAATCAACACCAGAATATCTGAACACAGGTCCAAAATCTGCTGTAAAAACCTATCAGCGCCATTGATCGAACATTTCTTGTCAGCCAACCATACTCCTAACAGCATTCTGTGGTGGGTGATCGAGAAAGTTAAGGGAGGACCAGACATCCACCACAGCCTCCTTAAGAAAGAGGCATGATGGATCCATAGGCTGGATACATATCATGGTGGCCTTAATGAGATTTTCCAACCTTTGTTATAAAGGTTTATAATGCTGGCTCCACAGACTCTCTCCCCTACCACTTGCTCATTACAACAACCTCTAAATTGCCTCACCTTTCTAAGGTTGGGATTTAGCTAGTTAACTTACATTACCATCTTTCTCACCCCACACTCCGGGGCCATAGTCAGAGCACGCCGCACTGCCCTTCCCAATTAGTGACATGTTCCATTCCGGACAACCAAGTTGACAAATAGTTAATTCAAACACCTAATTGGTGTTCGGTTCACCATTCTTATTTCACTTTATTCTGCCCACAATGGCAGCCAGACATCACTGAATATTGTACACCTAACCGGTCACTCGTGTCTGGCGCACCATTCCCAACTCACTTCACTCCGTGTACAGTGTTTTACAGACATCTCTGTATGCTGCACACCAAATCGACACTTGCATCTTCCTCCCACCAAATACATGACACACTTGCTAACAACTGACTGGGAGCATGCGTGGCTACCACGGCAAAGAGTACACACAAACAACTCGAACGAATGTGCATGCTCGGTTTCCCCAGCAACCAGCATAACGCTAGCTCTACGTGGCGAGCTGCCCTAAACTTCTGCATTCCCGGAGGCACGTCTGTGTGATTCGGTCAGACTCAGGCTGAGAAGATTAGAGCGGTTGCCGTCTCTCGTGTACTGCTGGAAATAACTAGGTGAGCCTGGGGCCGCCTGTTCGTGCGCGCACACATGTCACTCTGGTCCATTCTGACCAGACCACGTGTGCTGCCGGGCAGCACTTCCCTCCTTTCTAAACTGAAAATCTGTCCCCCTGCTGGCACCCAACCTCTGCTCGCATGTAGCACTACATTTACTGGCACACAGCCAAGTCCCTGAGCAGTAATTCATACTTTACCAAATGTGAGACTGCTCCCCCAGCCTTAACATGCAGTTAACTTAATTCTAGTACCTGGTACTGGCAGTTTCCACCTCTGAACACTGTGACAGTCATGTGCACGGGCTTTACTCGCTGTTTTTGCCTACCACTATTCCATGCACCAGCTCATAGTGGAGCAATTATAATCTTCACCCACGTGCATACATTATTCTTTTTAAAGTGTATGATCTCCTCCTGGACTGTTTTCCCTTTCTTCTTTTTTCATAACCTATTTCTCTTACGCACTTACCGCCGTGTGTACCCATATGTGGCTGGGTCACCTGTGCACTTTTTACTCTATGAACTTGCTGCCACGATTGCTACGATGGCCTACAACCACCAATGGCTGCCCTTTATGATTTATCCCTTCGCAGCCTCGAGAATACCTGTGAAACTCTTGCATTTACTGTGAAGCCTTTTCGCTCTGCCCGGCACCTGCACAACTGGTCTTGGCGTCTGGTGTCCTTCTCCTATCCAATGCGTGGGCGCACCTATGTGCTTGAGATGATGCACACCGGCAAGTCTCCTAATCGGTTGCCATGAGAACTAACTTAGTATTAGCATATGCCCTATTAATTAGGGCTTCTGCGGCTCACAACCCACTCATATCACACTAATGTTATATTATACAGGGTCCCTGATTTGGAGCCCTGATGAAGGCGGCCTGTTCATTCACTTCTGACTGCCGAAACGTGACGATTACAGGGAACATTGGTCTACCTGTTCTACAGCCAGTTGGAATCTCCGTTACCAACTAGCATTCAACCACGTTGGCAATTGATCAGATATCTTGCATCGAAGACCCTGCATAACTCATTGACTTTCTCAGCAAAAAATGTCAGCCCCACAAATAAGGAACTACTGTACGAAATTAGGGGGACGCATGATGCAATGAATTTTTCACTAATTTGCACATGCATGTACATTATGTTTTTGTTATTGAACTGAATTTGATGCACTATTCGTTTGGAGCTGCTTAAATTTGAATCATTATTCGTTTTGAGTTGCTTTATTTTGTTTTGAACAGATGAAACTTGTTTGCACTATTTGTTTATTACTTGTTCCAAAATATTTTTTATGATTACTTTTTATAAAACACATTTTGTTATCAACTTTTTGTTTGTATAATTGTATGTTTTTGTCGAATTGTTTAGAATTAACCTCCTGAGTGGGCAGTATAGACCAATTGAGCGGTTTGATTCACCTAGGGAGTGCTTAAATCTAGCAATTCACCTCTTTTCAAACAGCCTGATATATCAGGCCAAACAACTGGTTTGACCTGTTCTTCTTGAACTTCTGTGGTTACAGCTTTAACAGTAAGGGTACCTTTCTAGTTTTACAGTGTTTTGTCAGATGATATGTCATCCCAGAGGTCTTTCAGCTCTGTTTTCTCAGCTTTGGTTAGGTAGGCTGTGACATATTGTGCAACAGTAGTGGAATTGTCTGCAATGTATTGTATATGTATGTTTGCATTCCACAATCCACGATCATGAGGTTGTTTTTTCTTCGTCATCATATGCATACATCCTTCCGTACATCCCTCAGTTACCTCAGCGCAAATTATGGGTAAACAATGTATACAACAACAGCACGTTAGGAATATTCCAAACACCAATACTAATATTGAGATCAACTTCCATCCCCAAGATCGAAGTATTCCCCAAAACCAAGATTCTATTCCGCAGCTCCCTTCTCCAGTAGGGAGTTCAGAGCTTAGAACATGCATTTTCTTTATTGCTTCAAAGATCGTGGGGGAATAATCATCGACATAAACAAAACATGCTGATCCCACTATTTTGCAAATTCCCCAACGATCCACCAGGATCACATTGAGAGCCATTCTATTGTGCAGCGTTATTAACCTGATTCCTCTTTCTTCCAACGTCATGTTAAATAATATATCTGTTGTTGTGTTTATTGTATTTTTTAGGATTCTGGACAGTTGCCTTATATTATAGGAGTTCACTATCTGCCCTAAGAAGGGAATTAATGAACACCTTTGTCAGTCCTTTTGACTCTAGTTCTGGATAATCTGGCCATGGCTGCTGTCTGTTTCTAAGAGGAATACTCCTGGGAACAGTAGCTCTAGGTAACATGTACCTCCCCAGTTTCTGGGCAACCAAGGGTATGCTTTCTCTCCGCATATAAAATAAACTGGATCACCTACGTATACTGGTTCTATTTCCCATTTTAGTACCACTGTATTCATACAACTAGCATATGTTCCGACTGAAAAAGAGCCTTTCTTTTTTAGACAAAAAGGGACAGTTCTTGGGCTATAATTCACCGTGTAAGATGGGGGAATTGCATCTTTGTCCCCTTCTGTTCTTACACAAAATGTCATTACAGATGTTTTTTCTGGTGAGGACAATCTATCTCGTCTATTTTGTCGTGTTATCTTTCGTGTACTTTTCCTCGTGGGCTCTGGGGCTATTACTTGTGCTTTATGGAAAATGGAACAACCCACAGGCTTCATTATTATCTCCTCAAACTCATTCATGTTGGTTCTGTCTAATTGACCCATATTACTCTCATTCCATTTCCCATAGAACATTGCACCTAAAGATGCACTACATGCAGAACTTAATGGTAATGGCTGCACATACCACCCTATTCCTTTCCCGGCATGCTGTGGTAAATGGGCACATACCCAGCAGTTTGTTTTCTTCAGGATTGCATGTGTCATGTTCATTATCAACAATAAGGTGTTATTTCCAAAACCTTCCCTGTGTTTTTCTTCCATTGGGGGTAGGGTATAAGTGATCACCTGAACCGGGCTTTCAGTAGTGGATATATTACTTATTGGTAAAAACATTTCTAATGGGTGTATTGTTTCTACCCACCATAATATTAGGGCTGTCGATATTGTTGCTACCACACTCATAAAGCACATTATTATCGTTAGTACCAGCATACAATTTGTTTTACCATGCGTTTTTCTTAAGCTTATAGTCTTTATAATTGACTCATTCTCAGCGGTAGTGGTGCAGGAGGAGGCTGGAACCGGTCCCGGCATGTTTCTCGTCGTCCTTCTTCTTTTTTATCACAGTTCGTTGTGGATATCTCTCTTCGTCGCACTTGCTCTGATGTTAATAAGTTCAATGGAATTGTCACAGTTCTGCCTGTCTTTTTTTTTTGTTGCCTGGATTCGATTATTCGTTTTTAGGCGAAATCACTTGTCCCTTTTTATACTGCTCAGAGGACCTTTGATCAGTTATCTTATCGCCTTAGTATCATGTGCGCCCAGCTTGTCCGCTCTGGTTCCGGACACATGTACTGTTAATCAGTTATCTCACTTGCCATAGTACCATGTGCGCCCAGCTTGTCTGCTCTGGTTCCGGACACATGTACTTTTTATGATCGCCCCGAGGAGCCACGAGTCTTGAATTGTCCGACTTGCACAATTCTCACACTTCTCTCCTCTACGCCTCTGGTTCCTTCTCCGTCCATGAGCTGAACCAGAGGTTTGACATAAACACCAAAAAGAACTGTGGATCACTTTGTCTTCCGAGGCTGCAGGTTGTATCGTCTTGCTCCTGGTATCATATGATCCGTGAACAGTGCCGGTGCACTTCCAGATTCAGGCTTGAAGTCAGTGTGTGGCGCTAACGCAGGTGCTGGTGAGCGCCGCGCCAATGATGCAGATCCGTTCTTTGGTGTGCTGGCAAGTGCTGGTGGTCGCCAAAGTGGTACACGATTTGTTTCTGCTGGTATTTGCAAGGCAGATTTTGTGTCAGACAGCAGTAATGTCGATTCTGCTGGGCAACTTTGGGGCACTCTTTGCCCTTCCCCCTCTTTGGCAGTCATTTCAGGCTTTGTTTCGAATTTCACTTCCCGTTTTGGCAGATTAGGTGGCTGCTCACTGGCAACAGTTTTTTTCGTTTCTGGGACCGCTGTCTCTTTCCGGTCATCGGTGTCAGGCAAGTCTTTCAGTGCAATTGGAATCTTCTTGGCATGGATCCATGACTTCCTTCCATCCACCCGTATTGCCGTCTGCGTTGTCAAAAGTACTTGATGGGGCCCGCACCAACTGGGTGCTAATGATGACTTCCTTTCAAAGTTCTTTAGCAGCACCCAGTCTCCTGGCTCCAGCGCGTACCCCGGACCTGTGTATCTCACTGGTAATGCCTCCTGCACCTGCTGATGAATCAAACGCAATTTCTGCATTAAAAGGCCACAATAAGTACTAAGCACAGGATGTTCTATCTCACTTAGTCGCTTTGGCTGAGGTGCGCACCAAACATTTGCCGGCCTCCCCATTACGATCTCGTATGGACAGAGCCCAATTTTAGCCTGTACAGATGTACGCATGCATAATAGTGCTATTGGTAATATATCCACCCAACTCAACTTGCTTCCCGCACAAATCTTGATAATCTTTGATTTAAGAATCCTGTTGTGCCTCTCCACAAGATCGGCAGAACTCGGATGCCTTGAACTATGGAATCTCTTATCAATCTGGAGACCAGCACATATCTGTAATACCGCTGCACCCACAAAATGCGGTCCATTATCAGACCATAGGACTCGGGGCAAGCCAAATCTGGAAAAGTACTCCTTCAACATTACTTTTGCCGTACTCATTGCTGTGCAGTCTTTCAAAGGATATGCTTCCACCTACTTACTGAATGCACAGATCACCACCAAGACGTATTTTAAGTTTTGGCACCTCTCCATCTCTATGAAATCAAAATGAATTACCTCAAATGGCATGGAGGGCGGGCCAAAACTGCCTTTTGGAGTCACCGTTCCCTTCCCTACATTGTGTTGCAAACACGTGATACAGTTCTGCACCTAACTCTCTGCATTGTTTTTTATGTTTACATTCTGCCAAACTGTAGAAAGGTGCTGTGTTATTTTCTTTGCACAGATGTGCGTAGGGCTGTGGGCTATTGTGACCATTACACTCACATACGAATTTGGCAACATCCAGTTTCTAGTTCCCTTGTCCACCCAACAACCCTCCAGATCCAACTCAGCAGATCCCTCTGCCTACCCCTGCATTTCATCGGCCATAGCCTCGGCCTGCATTTCTTTGACAGTGGCAACTCCATCTTCTATCATACAGGATACTTCCTCTGTCTGAACCGTCATCATTCTGGTACTCAAATCAGTGGCAGTTTGTTTCGCAATTCTGTCTGCAAACGCGTTTCCCTCTTCTAGTTTGCATGTTACTTTTTTATGTGTGTCGCATTTCACTGTTGCTAGGCGCTTTGGAAATGTGAGTGCAGACAGCAATCGTACAATCAAAGGGCCATGTTGTATTCTGGCGCCATGTGATGTCAGAAACCCTCTCTCAGCCCAGAGTCGACCAAAATTATGAACCACTCCAAAAGCATACTGAATATCAGTATATATATTCACATTCAAATTTTCAGAAATCTCGCAGGCTCTGGTCAATGCTATTATTTCCACGGCTTGTGCTGAATTATAGGGAATTCTTTTACTTTCTACAACACTCTCTAGAATAGTGATAGCGTATGTGGCAGTTGTCGTGCCATCTGGTAATTTAAAACATGAGCCGTCACAAAATAACTCTCCATCCGGCTTTTTCTGTGGAATATCACTTAAATCAACTCTTCCCTTGGTTTCTTCCTCAGTGACCATTAAGCAATCGTGGGGGGGTGATTCATTCTCCCCAATTTCTTTTATGGTTTGTGGCATTAATTCTGCAGGATTCAAAGCGCTACACCTCATAATTTGGATAATTGGCGCGAACAAGATAATCTCATATCTTGTCAATCTAGCAGAGGTGAGTTGTTGTGTCTGTGTCCTATTTAATAGAACTTCTATGGCATGTGGCACCATAAGAATTAAAGTGTGCCCCAATACCATTCCTCCCGTTTGTTTCACTGATGCAGCAACCGCCGCGACAGATCGCAAATATCGTGGTAGTGCGCGTGCTACAGGGTCCAGCGCAGAAGAAAAATAGCCGCACAGCCTATTTCTTCCACCTTGTTCCTGTGTCAAAACCGCCAATGCACATCATTCACTTTCACACACAAATAGTCTAAACATTTTCTCATAGTTCGGCGTACCCAAAACTGGAGCCGAGCATAATGCAGTTTTCAATCCATCAAATGCTTTCCGACATTCCTCATCACACTGCAAAGGCATAACCGCATCCTTTCTAGTTAAATTCACTAATGGTTTCACAATTAACGCAAAATTACCAATCCATTGTCAGCAATATGAAGCCATGCCTATTATGGCTCTGACTTCTTTTTGTGTCTTTGGAATAGGCATACAAGAAATACTTTCTATGCGTTCTGGCGTTAGTCTTCTCCCTCCTTTCGAAAGTAGGTAGCCCAAATAGGCCACCTCCTTTCGATTATACTGACATTTCTTCAAACTAGCTTTATGGCCATGTGCCGCTAGGTGTGACAGTAGTAATACAGTGCTTTCTTTACAAATCTCCTCTGTGTCTGCAGCTAGCAATAGATCGTCTATGTATTGCAAAAGTGCACAACCCACTGGTAATTCCAGCATGTCTAGCTGCTCTTTTAATGCTCTACTGTAAATACTTGGACTTTCCGTGTAACCTTGCGGAATCCACTTAAATGTAAATGATCGTCCTCCTAATGTGAACGCGAACAAATATCTACTGTCCTTGTCCACTGGAATACTAAAGAATGCGTTTTTCAAATCTACTACACTAAAATATTCTGCTGAAACAGGTATCATTGTCAATATTGTAGTGACGTCTGGAACTAGAGGAAATTGCGGATCTACTACCTTATTCAATGCGCGTAGATCAATTATGAAACGGTATGGTACCTCATTACCTCCTTTTGTATAAACCAGAAGAATCGGGCTGTTGCATGTACTGCCTGTGATTTCCTCGATTACCCCTAATTTCACCAAATCGGTAACAATACTCTTCAATCCATTCTCACCTTCAACCAAAATTTTGTATTGGGGTATTCGCGGTAGGGTAACACCTTCTTTCAAAATAATCTTTACTGGCTCTATCTTTAAACATCCTACATCGTTGTCATGCATTACCCATATACAGGTTGGTACTTTACTTAGTTCCCCTGGTAATGCTTCGGACATTAATTCTGGCACAGGGGCATTGTGTGGCCATATCGTTAGAAACACTCCGTCTGCCGTGCAATGTATAACAGAACCTAGTTTTTTCAACAAGTTTAATCCCAACAAATTTTCTCCACAATTTTCTGTTAGAAGGAAAGGACAATGTTCAGTAAATGGTCTATGGTAACTGGGACTGGTTTGGACACTGGTTTTATGACTGGTGTACCTGCGAACCCTACGGAAATATTCTTTCGCCCTGACAGTGGTATATCCGGAACCAAGTGATGGTCTATTGAACACTTCTGTGCTCCTGTATCTACAAGAAAGCCCTGCTCCTCATTCCCAACTCTTATTTCTACGTAGGGTCCTCTCTGATTCATGGCAATAGACACTGGTTCCGACCCCTGTCCTGGGCTGTCCTATTGGGGAAATAACACATCGTCCGATGTGTAATCATTACTATTACTGTAATACGTGTTTGGCTGTGTATCGAAAACATTTCCACTCTTCCCTCTATTTCCCCCACTCTGATTTCCATATTGTTGATTTTGCTGTCCCTGACTCTGGTTTGGGGCATTTTGGTTTTGGCCTTGGTTTTAATTACCTCTGTTATTATGATGCTGCTGCATACTATTCCTATTCGGTCCATTTGCTCCTGGGTGTCCTCTTCGCTGTCTCTTCTAACCAGACCCATTTCTATTTTGTAGATGCGGACATTGCGCTGGCCAATGTCCTTCCTCTTTGCAATATGCACACTGATTCGGTCCCACTGTTCCCCCATGCATATTCGAATTACTCCTTCCTTGTGTGTTCCCTCGCCCTCTATTATGTCCTGTTACTTGCTGCAATAGTACCTGTGTTCTTATTAGACAATCTTTCAAGTCTGCCCCCACCTGTTTTAGCAACGATAATTCATTCACCATCTCCTTCTGCCCCGGCGATGGTAATTGCTGCCGTTTATTATGCGACCCCCTCATTCCCCTTCCCAGGTCTCCTGATATCCCTACTCCTGTACCCAGGTGTAGCAAACATTTCGGCATAATCATTATCTAATTCATCTTTAAGCTCAAAAAGTCTACATACATGTTCTCTCACTTCTTCATCCCTCTCCCTACAGCGTGCTAATGCATTCAAATCTAACAATCGCTGCGGTGGTAATTTCCCAATTAGCTGTTTCCATTTCTCCACCAAATATTCACCCATGCATTCCAACATTACCTGTCTTTCGTTGCTTCTACGGAAGTCATATATCGAAGCCACTGCTGCCGTCCCATCATTCCCGTCTTTATACATCTCTGCCTGGTGCTGCAATTCCACCTTCCTTTGTTTGCTGATTGCGCTGCGGGTTACCCTCGTGCCCCCCCGTTGGTCAGTCCCGCCTCTTGCCCCCGCGGTTTCAACTTCAACCCCGGGAGGAACAGACGGTACCGAGTCTGTGCCTGAGGCGGGAGGTGCGGATGGGACAATGGGAACAGGGAGTGTCTGTTATGGGCCTGATAGGCTAATAGGAAGTGTTACGCGCATGGTCTGTGGCTGCGGGAGGGCTTGAGCTACCGGAGGGGGAGCTTGAGCTATGGGCGGGGTCTGGGCAATAGCTACTGACGTGTCTGGTCTTACTTCTGATCTTGGGCCTTGTTTTGTATGGGTCAATATGTTTTCTATCAATTCATCTGCTATGTGCAATTCTCGTTGTGGATATATTTTTTCCATATTCAACTGGTCACGCCTACCTGTCCTTATACTCTCAGTCCACTCCTCCTCTTCTTTTTCTTCCGCTACTTCACCTTTCGATTTATGCCTGCGCGCATTCTTTGCTCTGCTTTTAAATCGGAGCATTGCTTCCTTTCTCCAGTCTTTAATAGTCTCAAATGCTGCAGGACGCGCTTTCTTTCTTATCAACACCCTTTCCAGGTTATCTAACCTCGCTATCTCAAAACTACCATTAATCGGCCACTGATAGTCTTGTTGCTTTCTGGTTTGCCTATGCCAAGTCTCACAGAATGTTATCGCACCCACTCCATACTTCACATACATCTCATACGCCGGCGTTCCCCCAGGTGGTACAATTTGGCCATCTTCCAAAGATTGTCTACCACAGCGGAAAAACCCCGCTAGGGTGGACAATACCACAGGCATGTTTCAACCTTCCCCCTGGTTAATCAACCTTACATAGGGCGTTTGATTTTGCAAAGTCAACTCTCAACCAATATCAGGATACTTTGAATCAGGGAATGACTCACCTGATAAATCAAGTCGTCTGTATACTGACGCACCAAGGACGTTGTGTCTGCGTTTCTTGGCTTCCGCCTCGTTTCGGGACCCTCGCCTCCTTGTTCTCTAGCCAGGCACGTCGATCAGGGATCAGATGTGTGCAGATCTGCAAAGGAGTCTCTCATCACTTTTACAGGGTGCCCCGAACACCTCTTGATCCCGGCTCGATCGTCCCGTCCTCGCCGTTCTCTGCCTTACTCAATTACAACGTTACGCGATGCAACAAGTGGGGGAGGGTCCCTATTCGGGCGCCATCTTGAAAGGGGCCCCTAGGGGACCCTAACGTCTATGGAAACAAGGCGAGTCACCACACACGATAGAGAAACCAGACACGAGGTTGTATTCCCAAAGCTAGTGTTTTATTGCAAAGCAAAAGTCTCAGTTGGCCAACTCGGTCTCACGCCCGGCGACGTGTATCTCTAGACATCGAGGGCCGCAAGAGAGTGAATTACGTGCATCAGTTATATATATACAAAATGCATATCAAACAATCAGCTATGACATGTTTAACACCCCCCTTTATTGGGTTTCTTTGAACTTGGTGTGATGATGGACATCTCCGACCACTATGACACCTTCAAACATCTATTCTAGTAACAATTTGCAATTTGTGAGTGCAAAGGCATCTTTCAGTTGTTGAATAGAACACAGCGCTTCTGTTCTTGGAAGCGAACTACATACGGGGGGTTGCATTCTGGACCTTGCTATCTATCAGGTGCTATTCGCGTCCTGGGAGCCGACATGCTCTAGTGGGCTCAGCAAAGGGGGGCCGTAAGAAAAGCATAATTCAAGCCTTCAGCGGTATTATTCTAACATATTCTACCATATAACGAGACTGGCTGGCAGCTGTGAAATGATTAGATGCCCTGCAGCTCTGCTTCAAGGCTACATTCCGGAGGGAGCCGGGCATTCTTCCTGACGCTGCCTACGTTTGTGTTTCAGCGAACTCTTGTTAGGTGTCCGGTCATTTGGTCCAAAATAAATGGTCGAATGACCATTTGATCGAATCAAAATGGTCGAAAAAAAAGGACGAATTTATTTATTTATTTATTTATTTTAGTTTTGGTTGCTTAAAAAATATTTTTTAATAAAGAAAAAGGGGTGTTGGGAGGTGAACCCCCCCATAAAATACAAAATAAAAAAAATAAAAATTCGACCTTTTTTTTCGACCATTTTACTTCGATCAAATGGACATTCGACCATTTGGTTTTCGACCAAATGACTGGTAACCCTCTTGTTATCCTCACGGCCCTGCGGCTTTGTCCTTTTCACACACAGCAAACAAGGTTTCACAGTCGAGCAGTGTAAGCGGAAAATATACTGCGAAGCAATAGGAACAGAAAGCAATGAGCAATGGTTAGAAAACAAAAATGGCGATTCTTGTTACAGCGAAATGACCGTTCATTGGTAAACTCGAAAACCTATATTTTGTCATATCGTGCATGAGACGGTTGGCCTGCGGCCACCAAAATGCGTTTTGCTGTCTCAAAGTAGAGGTATCTGTATTTCTAGACTGACAAGGGTACCTTTCTAGTTTTACAGTGTTTTGTCAGATGATATGTCATCCCAGAGGTCTTTCAGCTCTGTTTTCTCAGCTTTGGTTAGGTAGGCTCTGACATATTGTGCAACAGTAGTGGAATTGTCTGCAATGTATTGTATATGTATGTTTGCATTCCACAAGAGGGCAATGATTGCATTGTAATCATTGATGTACTTTAAAGCTTTGTGTCTTTTAATGCAATATGTGTTTTAGGCGATTTGCCTTTTACACTGAGGCTAACAGAATATATGAAGCTGATTACTTGTCCTTTTGCTGAAACTGGCCTAGGGAAACCAAAGCAGCATTTGGTGTAGTATTTGCCTTTGCTTTTATATCTGTGTCGACCATATTTGCCACATTTATGTTTTTGGAAGCGTAAAATTTGTGTATGTAGCCCTTTGTGAAGGGATGTCGCAAGTTACATATTTGGGAATGAACTGCAAAACAGAGGCATCACTGTCCTGATCAAATTTAGGCACATCTTTTATCCACAAAAGCATGTGGATGTGTTATGCTCCTCTGGATTGATATTCTTTTCTCCAAATGAAATGTTGTACTTCTCTGAGTGGAGGAATTGTTTTATTACAGATGAAGTGCAGCATGGCAATAAAGTGGTGGTGAAAGTATCTTGATACATTTAAACGGTCAAGAGAGCAGAGTTCTCCTGGAGTTTTTATTCTATCCCATCTTTGTTTTGGTTTCCTATGCATAGGAAGTTGTGCAAGTCCTCCCATGCATATTCTGCACAACTCAAAGTGACAAACCATGTGCGTGGGCCATGGTTCCGTAGCATACACCGTACATCAGCGTGACGTCGGAACCAATATTCTTTTGTACCACGCATGTTTGCCAAGAGATTTGTGATACTTGACTGCAAAACTTCATCTTTGTCTTTTATCTTTTGAAGTAGTTGAATAGCAGACATGTTTGAAAAATTGGAACCTGTTTTCAATGTGGATGCATTTCCGTAACATAGAGTTGCTAGTCACTTTCAAACAGTAGGTGTAATATGTATTCAAAATTTTGTCTGAATCTGGGGTCATCAGAATACATTCATAAAGAGCGCTACTCTGATGCTGTTATTTGTGTGCATCTTTCACCATCGTGGTCTGAGGTTGCTTCTCAGCCCTTTAAGATAGGTTAGCAGTGCATTAGAGATAGATGGAGGATGTAGTGTTTACTCAGACATCAATAATAGACACAACTCAGGTAGTTGGCAAAAGATACTGTTTTAATCACAATTATCTAAAACAGGGAGTACAACGGACATCAACAGACACCCGTCTTGATCTCTCTCGAGACTTCTCAAAGCAATTCATAAAAAACTACATTTTTATAGTGAGAAATCATCATAGGTTCGGTTTAACCAATGTATCACTAACGTCATCCTACGTGGCAAACTACAAAAACCTAATGGTGAGTGTGATAGGTTCTACAAGGTTCATCTAGGTATTTATTCCATACTCATCTAGTGTAGTGGAATTATGTGGTAGGTCTCTTAACATTAGGTGGGGCAACTAAGCCCTTGCCCAAAATGTGTCACTACAAACATCACTAAATACACAACGTCTAATTGGTTACACAACTATAGGACCCTTGATCATACAATCCTCTATCATTGGTTAAATTCTAACCTCTGTCAGTGCCTTCTCAACCGATGCTGGCAGTAAGCAAGCTGAACAACCAGGTACAGATGAGCTAGTCTTAACCATAGCTTCCCACCAATGAACATATTCATCGATCATCACCTCAGTGGTCTACTGTCATTAGGTCTTTTGAACTCGGCCTTGAACATGTTCCTTACTCCAGGAAATTCAGGAGAGTGAATGCACACTCTGCCCTCGTGCGTAGGTGTGACCATCATGCTCGTCCAACTTCTTCTCCCCACGTGACTAAAGACCACAAAACGTCTTCTTGTTTTGTCCATGCCTTCTGAACAGAAGTTGCGTTCTTTCACACAATTTTATCCAATGTCAGCTCACCCCAGTCTGATATGGGCTTGGCTTCTTGGCGTTTCGCCTTTCTGAGTGTCACTCCTGTAATTCACGTGTTTCCTAACTGCACCAAATGAAAACAGCTAGGTTTTCCTTCTTTTGCTCAGCACTGCTATTACGTGTAGTAGGAGTATATATCCTTTACTGTTTCCTATATATATATATATATATATATTACATGGCCACGGTAGTGGCCATGTAGTTATGGTTAAGTTGCTGTTTCCATAGGAAGAGCACTTTTTGGGCGGCTTATAACTTTGCTCTCCCTAGACGGATCCTCACCAAAACTTTGCGCACGGCTACAGCCCGAACCGCTGGACGGATTTACAGCAAATTTGTGGCAGGAGCGGCGGCCTGGTGCCAAAAGCGTGCTTTTGTAAATTTGGTGTAAATCTGTCCAGTAGTTTTTTTAAAAAAATGACCAAAATGTAAGGCAAAAAAATTAGTGATATCTGTGTTCGCTTCGCGGACGGACTTCCCTGTTCGCTCCGCGGACAGCACCCCGATTGGCCCATGGCCTTGCGTCATGTCCGCGGACATGCGACATGTTCGCTGATTGGACGGCGAGGGGCGTGGAGCGCGTCAGATTTTCTGTGGCGCCCGCCATCTTGTATTCGCAGTCGACCGCGTACAGTGCAGTGAAACGTGGATAAAAAATTGTATTTAGTGCCGTGTGTTGGTGTGTAAGAGTGTTTGAGGAGGGTGGGGGAGTATGAGATAGGTTCAATGTTTTGTTTTTTTATGTGCTAGACGTTTTTGTTGAGTTTGATTTGTCCGCAGAGAACACGGCTGTTCTGACATTTTGTAAATAAACTAAATGGTGGGGTGTTTAGAGGACGGAGTATGTGTCATTTTTGTTCGCAAGGAAGGTAAAAATGAGCTATGAACACTCGCGGTGTACTTAATTGTTCGTAAATACACAAACTGGGGGTGTCCTCAGGACGCTGTCCGTATTGTAATCTGTCTAGTTGAATGTGTTCTAAGAACACTCGCAGTGTCCCGAAATGGTTGCAATTACACAAAATGGGGGTGTTCTGAGAATGTTTTTTGTATTGTTCGTTGTTAGGGTGAAAGTGCTTTAAGACCACTCCTTTTGTCCGCTAATAGTACAATTTCCTAGGGGCGTCAACCGACTTTTTGTCCACTAAAGAAACGATAAATCCGGCTGGTGTGCGCCGACATTATGTGATAATCCTATGACTGGCGCTATTGACCTAGCTGACTTGCTTTTGCGACACTAAATCATATCTCCCGCCCCTAAGCCTGATATTATCAAAGCATTCATATTCCCCGCCTCTCTCCGTGACATTACAGGGTGCGTAATCAAACGCGCCCAGTCGTCTCCAGTCCTACGCGACTTTACACAGAACCCGGAAGACAACACACATTATGTCACAACACAGCGCGCCACAATTCGGAATATAAAACAGTGATTTAAAAGCAAACAGCAAGATTGTAAATGTTGTAAAGTACATTTATTTGACATCAATTGTTTAGAGAATATTCAGCAATTTGCATTTGTCTTTGTTGTCGATCCGCAAAAGTTCATGTTGAGGCACGCAATGTTCCTGTGCGGTACAGAGGGTGTTAGATCAGCTTACAACTCAGTGCGCCACAATTCGGAATATGAAACTGTGGTTTAAAAGTAAACAGCAGGATTGTACATTTGGTAAAGTACATTTATTTCACATGAAATGTTTAGTGAATATTCAGCGATTTGCTAGTGTCTCTGCTGTCGATCAGCAAAAGTTTATTTGGAGCCACGCGTTGTTCCTTTGCGGTAGATAGGCTGTTGGTTTATGATAAAAGCAGTAAATGGTCGCTCTGATAATCGGAAGGTTGCTCCAACAACCAGCCATTAGGCCACCCTATTGGTTGGTATGTTGTTTGTAGCCGCTAGTACTGCGTAAGGGCATATTGGTCCTTGGCGATTGTCCCATAAAATGGTGAGGGTCATGAAGTTGCATATTTGGACCTACACCTGGCAGTTGAAGACCCCATCCGCTGGAGTCTGTAAATCGTGACATAGGCAAATGGAGCCACATACCTGTTTTAAAAAACATAAATTAGTCTCACCAGCCGATCTTCATTAAAAATCATCATTTTATTTATTAGGGCGTGAAACTATTTGCTTTCGAAGATAGTGCAACAGAGTATGTTAATAATAAAATAATAATATTTTCCCATTCATATAGCGCTAAGAACCGTGAGGTATCTAAGCGGTGCTTATTATTAACCACGGTGTGTGGTGCTCATTTATCGACCACGGAATGATGAAAGGCTGAGTTTGGCCTTGCCGGGATTCAAACTTGCGTTAGCAAGCTGTGCACGGATGTCAAAGCGAGCGCTGTACTCGCTGTGCCACTTGACAGGCTACAGTGAAGTGGCACAGCGAGTAGAGCGCTTGCCCGCCTATAGACTGGTTAAATTATTTCTATTAACCCACCCTGTGTCATCTGCCTTTTTCAGAGCCCTCTAAACGACAGGGGATCAATTTGGCGGTAATAGTGCGCGGTAGAAAACATTATGCCACTTTCAACGAACAAGTTCAACTTGAGCGGTCTTTAATGCTACGCTATTGTAATTATATTTGGTATACAATAATCTAAAGGGTTGCTTACAGTACAATTGCAATTTCCATTGTCTACGAGTGGTGCAGTCCCAAAATACGACTCTGCGTGTGCCAACGATCTTTCGCATAGTGATATAATATATAAAAGTGGTTTTGTTTCAGAAATTTCATCTTTATCTTCTCTTACGTTTTAGCAACACTCCTTCAAGAGAAGTCTTTCATCACAATCTCTGTCTGTCAAGGTCAAAACACAATACAACCTTATAGTCCGCTTCGTGAGCCTCTCCGGGGCCCGAGAAAAAAATGGAAGCAGCTGACCTTCACTGTGAACGAGCATAAATTCTTACTTTGCAACATTCTGTGTAAAGCCATATGTAGAAGTTGTGGAAGCAGCTGACCTTCACTTTGAACGAGCATAAATTCTTACTTTGCAACATTCTGTGTAAAGCCATCTGTAGAAGTTGGTTTTTGCACCCATGTTTGTATATTGTTTGCGTGATATTAAAAAAAGTTTGTTTAAAGGACGTTATGGTTCTAAGTACAGCCGAAAGACCCCTGAAAATCGCAAGTTATGGTAAGCTTTAAAAAATAACTGGTGCCACCACCGTGCACTGCTAAGACTAACACCCAGGACATCAAAGATGACATCGCAAATGTCATTGATGAAATCACTGATGACATCACGTGTGTATGTACTTTTCATGGAATTTGTGTACTAGGGATTTTTATTATAATGTTGCGAAAAAAGTGTCAAGGATATTGCAATAAATATACCGTTATTAGTGCTTTGAACGATGCATTGATATAAATAGCATTGTATTATGGGATTCTATCTAGTATACTGAGCTACTAATGGAGAAACACAGCATTGTGTGCAGAGTACAAGATGAAAGTATAATATTTATAATGTTAATATGTTGAATAAATGAAATAATAATTGTCCTGAAATGTTCGAAAATTCACAAAATGGGGTTGTTCTGAGGACGTTATTCGTATTGTGTGATTGCTTAGCTGTATGCAATGAGGGAATGGCACAGAGAGTAAAGTGGACGCCGTCCGCGGACACCGCGGCTGTTTGTGGACAGGGCGTGCTACATCCGGGTTTTTCCAGGAAATCCAACATGGAAAGAAGACTGTACGGATCAGCCAATCAGATGTCGAGGTTGTGGATTTGTGTGTGGTGAAGATGGCAGAAGTGGAGAAAGTCAGGGTGTTGGTGCTCGGAGATATGTTTGTGCATGGTTTACAGCAGTACGCTGAATGCAGGCATGTTGCAAAGAACTTTGATGTGAAAGGAGTGGAGGTGGTGTGGAGCAGTGTGCCTGATTGCAATGTACAGGGAATTGTACAAGTTTGTGAGGATATGGCCACAATGAACAGTCCGCATATGGTAGTTTTGCACTATGGTGCTTTCCATATGGGCAACGTTAGTGCCCCTACTTTGTTGGCTGATTTGGAACGCTTGGTTCAAGCAGTAATGAAGATCCTTCCAAATGCAAAAGTATTTTTTTCTGGATTACTACCTAGGGCAATATGGGACAATAGTTCAGTTTTTTGTCCTCAGCAAAATATTGCTAGGTGTGTCATCAACCGAGGCATGTGTGCCTTCATGCTTAGAGCTGGAATGTTCTTCTGTAACAATGAGAATATTGATGCCAGTAATGCTGTTAATTTTAAAGAAGATGGCATCAGTGATGTCATCAATGACATTTGTCATGTCATCTTTGATGTCCTGGGTGTTAGTCTTAGCAGTGCACGGTGGTGGCGCGAGTTATGGTTGCTTAGCTTACCATAACTGCCGAATTTCAAGGGTTTTTCGGTTTTATTTGGAACCATAACATCCCTTTAACAAAGTTTTTTCACTGAATATATATAACACACTTTAATATTCATTTAAATTTATGGATATCTGGATGTTTTACAGCCATACTTTTGCACTGAATAGGAACTCAGGTCTCAGATTTTGTCTTATATTGTACTTTAATGCATTAGTCACTTTGTTCGATATGGTGACTTTTCACCAATCGTGATATTGTTTTAATTTGTCATTGAGAATCAGACTGTCTATACCACAGATGCTCGCCCCGTGTAGTGAACACCATTGTTGTTTTTATATGGCCATACACTGGTATTGCCATGTTGCATTTATAGTGTGCATATATAGGGGGCCTTCACTTGAAGGCTTATTTTACTATACGGAAACGGGCATGGTGGTTTCAGGGCAGTAGCAGCACACGTTCGTTTTAGGGCATTTTATGCCACTAGCGGGAAGAGAGCAGCACCGTGAAGACATTTTTTCTATCACGGTGCAGCTTTAAATTAAATAGGCGCACTAGCGCTTTTACTTGTAGTCACTTCTTTTGACATTGTAAAGCAAGTGAAGGTGAAGGGCTGTTATGGCTTATCGTCAGCTGGCATACACCCAGTATAGTAATGGGGAATTAGGCAACTCACAAATGTGGGCAACTATGTATTTACACACTGAACAATGGCGGATTTGTTGCAATCAGAACCATAGAGTTCTAAACAATTAACTGTTAAGGTTTTTTTCATGTTATGTAACTATCAACTTTTTTTACGTTATGTTAGCTGCACAGCTGTGCAGACCCAATCACCTTCAGTGCAAGGGTATAAAAACAAAAGGAAACAAACGTTTGGAATCATACTAGCCTGAGGAAGCTCGCGAGTCGAGCGGAACGCGTGGCGTTTTCCACCCGCTGTGGGTGAGTGCTGCATGACACCTGGTCTGCTTAGGTATTGTTATGTATGCTTTTTATACTATGTTCACTCTTTTTGGATAAATAAAATGAAATTTTGAACACAATTTGAAGTCTTGTGTGCTTGGGCATTTTTAGGTAGGTGTTTGTGGGAGAGCTTTCTTCTCCCCAGCACCTTTACCCTTCTGTTTAATATATATATATATATATATATATATATATATATATATATATATATATATATGTCAGAAAAGACTGTTTCCTCTGCAGTCCATGGAAAGCACTCCCCCAGTCAAACAGTATTACTCCAGGAATCTGGTGTTCAGTATCAAAAAAGTATTCTTTATTAGTTAAAAATGTGCAGCATATGGCTCATAAAAATCCACTAACATCGTGGTTCTCCCAAAACATATGGCCATTGCATAGCAGAGTTCATGCGTTTCGCGGTTTCCTCACCGCTTGATCACAACAGGTGATCCATGTTACCAAACCTTTAAAATGGCTCATGTGGCATGGTTTTAGGCAAAGAAAGAGGACTAATTTGTTTGTGTGGTGACCGATTGTCGGCCATCTTTGAATAGGCAGAAACCAAACATGGACATAAAAGAGGGACTAATTACTCATGGCTGCATCTGTTTGCCCAATTGACCGCCATTTATTTCTATGAAACCTCTGATGTAGTCACAATTTTCATTAGTCGCCCCTATCATGTACAATACATATATGACATGATATGATATGGCATTTATAACGCGCCTATACACAAGTGTTTCAAGTTGTTGGTATCTGGTATCAAGTGTATCTGTTGGTGCATGCCGCAATCTATTCACTATAAAGCTAGCATTTTAAGAATTCTTCATCTGCTTGCGTTTCTTTGCATGTATACACGTGTAAAATAGCTTGATCTCTCCCCAATTTCTGCAGCATACGTTTCTTCATCTTGATCCGAAGATGTCCTCAGTCTCGATACTTTCTTGATGCCTTATAGACTTGTCTGCATTCTCTTAGTTTCTGCATCTCTTCTCTTTTTGTCAGCATTATTCTGTTAGGACATCACTGGTGATGGTGACATCACCATTCATCTTCATTATTCATTTTCTCTGCGTCTTCCGGGATTTCATTCAGATGACCATCATATTGTCTCGTATACAGAAATGGTTTCCTCAATGGGAACCTTTCCTCTCAGATTTTCCTAGGTATCAGTACTTTTTCTGGTACGGCACATGTTTCACACTCTGGGACCCAACATACAGGTGCTGTGGGCTAGATGGTTGAGGTGGGGGTACTTAGCTCCTTCTCTACACTCCCCGCTCTGGACAAGTCATTGCTCACTCTCCCCTCAGTCTTCATATCTAGACATTCTTTCCAGAAGAACTGTTTCTTTGGGACCAATATTTGTATGACTCCCTTCAGGCATCCAGCCGATTTCACATGCTCATCCGTGTTCCAATTCATGAGCATGCACTGTCCATTTGGACTGCAATAGATCCATCTTCCCACATACATCCTATGGTTCTTTGGATACAGGAATTTCATTCCCTCAGGTGCATGGATACTAGCTTTTGCAAAGTCTCTGTTTTCCTCCTCTGTTAAGTCTTTGGCCTTCCATCCTGCTTCATTATCAATCATGATTTTCATCCCTATGGCTTTGTTTGCTGTCTTCTTGCATTGTGTGATTATTATCTTGATCACGCAGAATACCAGCAACACCAACACGATCAGGGCTCCAGGGAACTTGAACATGTCTGCCATCCATTGTGGATTCCAAGAGAACAGTGCTCCAAACCAGCTGTCATCGGCAATATCTTCTATTTTGTCTGTCATGTGGACGTGTAGCTTCGTCAGCATCTTTATGGCCTCTGTCAAGGTGCCATTCTCATCATCGTGAGAAGGTATGAATGCGCAACATGATTCTCCAATTTTTGCACAAACACCTCCACCCATAGCTGTGATCATGTCCAATAAATATCTGTTCTGGAGAGTCATCAGTCTTATGGCTCTCAGCTCTTCCTTGATAGCATTGAATCCCTTTATGATTGTGTTAATCGTCTGCAGCAATTCCCATCTGGTGATCTGTAACCATTTAGGATTTGCTCCAACCTGGATTCTTGGCATGAAGATCAACGTGAATACGGACGAAGTCTGGCTGAACAGTCTGTGTTCATACAGGATAGAGTCAAATGCCTCTATTGACTTGGCAGAGAAATAGTTCTCCCACTTTATTCATTTTATCAGCTCCACATATCTACTCTTCCTCAGGTGAGCATCTGCTTTCAGGAAACTGTCAATGTTCAAATCCCTTTAGGAATCACCAACGCTGGAACATGAACATTCACCAAAGTGCATATTCCTCCCCAGTCTTTAGGCAACTTTATATATGCTCTGGATCCACAAACCTAATAGTGATCCATTATCACTGCTGTTCCAATTTTCATTCCTGGGACATCAAACATTCACCCACAATTCTGATTTTCTCCTCCTTTAGGGTCCTCCTTTATCTTCAACCCAAATTAGTAGCTTAGCCAGTCTGGGTCACAATGGTTTGCATCCATTCTGCACTATGTCAACCGTTTCTTTGTAGAACCCAATGATAACCCTGGCTCTGCAAATAACCACTCCTTCTTCCCCTCCATCTGGAGATGATACTGATCCCCAAATCTGCATCTGGCCTCTGTTCTTCCATTTATGAGTTTCTTCTACAGATTTCCCTGAAACCTCAAGCTTTCTGTTTCTTTCTTGTCTGATTTCTGCTTCCCTCTTATTTCATGTGCTGGTACCAAAGATTATTCCCCAAATGTGCTGTACTGTCCAGGTAATCGTTTAACTTGTGATCATTTTCTCTAGCATGTCTTTTGGGCCTCATCTTTCTTTTATGAGCCACTGTAACCATGTTATTGAGTGTGTCAGCATAGGTTGTTCTTACTCAAACATAGAAACATTCATCAGTGGACTAAATGTATTCACATGTGATACCTGTGTAGTCAGGGATATTATGGTTAAGTTGTGCTACTAAAAACATATGAAATTCAGTAAAAACACTTTGTTAAAGGGACGTTATGGTTAAGTTGCGCTACTAAAAACCTATGAAATTCAGTGAAAAAAATGTGTTAAAAGGGACGTTATGGTTAAGTTGCGCTACTAAAAACCTATCGAATTCAGTAAAAAAAACTTTGTTAAAGGGACGTTATGGTTCAAAGTAAAACCGAAAAACCCCTGAAATTCGGCAGTTATGGTAAGATAAGCAACCATAACTCGCGCCACCGTGCACTGCTAAAACTAACACCCAGGACATCAAAGATGACATCACAAATGTCATTGATGACATCACTGATGACATCACATGGCTGGCTCTCCCTTTTTTTCCTTTACTGACATATCTAAGCCACATAGTTTTCTTCAGTAACAGTCAGGAAGTAAAAATTGAAAAGGTACTATATTTGTAAACTTAGGGTCAAGTCATATCATATGAAACATACATATAGCGGAAGACGCAGGCTTGAAAGAGAGCAATCCTTTCTGTGCATGAAGATAATCATTAGAGTTATCAGCATTTTCTCATAGTTTTATTTTTATTACTATACCTTCCCTGTATATGCTCATATTTGTATACATTGTACTCACAGGGCCTCATTACGACCCTGGCTGTAAGCGAAAAACTATGCCGGTAAATGATTACCGGCATCGTTTTCCGCTAGATCCAATCATGACCCGTGACCGTTAACTACGATGCCATCAACGGCATCGTAGTTAACGCTCCCGCTAACTGCACCAAGGTCGCGCGCATGCGACCTGCCACGCCGTAAATAGCGGCATGGCGCAAAGCTAAGCGGATCACGACCCAAGCGGACATGCACCTAACGCCATCACAAAGGCCGTTAAGTACCTTACCGCCATGGTGCTAATTACGCCATCGCGAACCAACCGTAAATGGCCATTGTAAAGTGAACCCAGCTGCCACAGGTGCACAGAATCAGCACAGGTGGAGGCAATACAGACTCAGGAAGTACAAAAAGAGCACACCCCACCCCTTCCCACACCCAGTCACACTCCACAATGATACCAATAGGACTAGCAATGTTGGGGCTGGAGGACCTGATAGCAATGCAAGTGCTACAACAACAACAACAACAACAACAACAACAACAACAGGTAGCACAGAGGAGACGCAGGAGGAGAAGAAGGGCAAGGCAGGGCCAGCAAGCAACACCAGCACAGCCAGTGCCACCACGCAGGCAGCCCCCAATCCCACGCATCAGAGCCAGTCCATTCAACCTCACTGCTGAGCAGATCCACACCCTGTACCGTTTGGACCGGGACACCATCACCGCCATCGTAGACATGACACACAACGACATTGTCAGCATGATAGAAACACCAACCGCCATCCCACCCCTACTGAAGGTAGTGTCTGTACTCCACTTCCTGGCCACAGGCACCTACCAGCACACAGTGGGGCACTTGCATGGCATTTCACAACCATTATTTTCACGTACACTGATCCAAGTGCTCGATGCCCTCCTCAAGCACACAGACGACCACATCTCATTACCACGGACTGCCCAGGAGATTGCAAACACCAAAGTGGGTTTCCATGCACTAGCCGGCATACCTGGTTGCATTGGTGCCATCGACTGCACCCATGTGGAATTGGTGGTTCCACATGCCATGGAGGTACCGTACCGCAACCGTAAACTATTTCATTCAATCAACGTGCAAATGGTCTGTGACTCCAACAGGATCATCACACATTGTTGTGCCCGATTCCCCGGAGCAACCCATGATTCAATGGTCCTGAGGAACTCCACAATACCATGCTACATGGAGCGACATGCAGGCCCAAGATCCTGGCTACTCGTTGAGTCTAATGTCATGACCATGGAAATGTGAAGTGGGTAGGTGAACGACGTACCAATGCACACTCCACCTGGCTGAAAGGGGGGAATGATGCATACTCCACCTGGCTGAAAGGGGGGGAATGATGCATACTCCACCTGGCTGAAAGGGGGGGGAATGATGCACACTCCACCTGGCTATGAGTAGCAGAGACAACGGAGCCAGATCATACCCTAAAGCAAAACAAACTTCACCCAACACCAGTAAACCCAATGCCTGATGTATGCAGCCCTACCATGTGAATGAGGTTGTGTCCCAACCATGACACAACCATCTGCAAGTGCATTGTACCAATTCTGACCACATTGACTACAACGAAATGCACCTTCATGCACGTCACCAAACACCATCAACCGAAAGGCCTGTCCCCCATAACTGTGCACGAAGGAGGCACATGACGGACAGAAACATCAACACACCATCACACAGACAGCAGGGCCCCCAAAATGTCCCTATAAACATCAGTATTTCTCACTGGGGACATGATGAGGCCGACAGCAATGTTGCAATGATGTGAGCATTGACATCACAGGACACGTGCCAGGCCACCAAAACAAACGGCATGAACGAACACAGTGGATGGGCACTCACAAGGCACTTGACCCCCCTGCATACATTGGTTGATGGCATGCAAAACAGGCCATGAGAGCCATGAGCATATACCGGTCGCATAGTGTGAATCAATAAGTGCATTTAGAAGTGGTCCCAAGTAACAGTTGGATGCAAGCCATGGTGGCACATCAAGTTTCGAATTAGACGTCATGACTGACACATACATTCTCGCCCACATACAGGTGATGCAGGCTATCCCCTGAAGAGGTGGCTCCTTACACCAGTCTGGAACCCAAAGAACCAGCACGAGGAGGACTTCAACAGTGCACATACACGTACCCGTGTGGTCATTGAGCAGGCATTCGGCCTATTGAAGGCACGGTTTCGCTGCCTCAGCAGGTCTGGTGGGGCACTCCTGTACCGCCATGAGAAGGTGGCAAAGATCGTCATGGCATGTGTCATGCTACACAATATGTGGGTCAGAAGAAATGTGCCCCTGACGCAGAACTGCAACCACCTGACGATGAGGATGAGGAGGGTGCAGATGGGGCCGCACCTCATGGAGGAGGTGATGCACAGAAGGGGCGTGAAATGCATCAAGATATCATTGACCAATGCTTCTAGCACACACGGCTGGTGTGTATGACATGGAGACGGCACTTGGGGCACTGTGTGTGTCGGGGACATGCACACTGTGGACTGTACACCAATAAAGCACACATATGCAATGAACAATGTCCACACATTTGATTTGTGAAAAAGGAAAATGTGCATTTCAAATGTGAATTGTTGTGACACACCCACTCCCCCCTCCCCCCTGAACACCCCAACACACCCACTCCCCCCTCTCCCCTCCCCCTGAACACCCCAACACACCCACTCCCCCCTCCCCCCTCCCCCCTGAACACCCCAACACACCCTGTGACTAAGTGGCTAATGTTGCATGATAACGGTGGGCAGCTGCTATTGCAAGCCCCCTCTCCCGGCCCCCGGGGCATCCCTGCCTGTGCTGCGCAGGTTCCTCCCTGATCGGCGGATGGGGCTGCTTTGGGTGGAACTGGCAGCGGAGGAGGTCCCTGCCTGCTCATGTGCACACATGTCCCGAATGGAGTTGGCTAGCTCTGAGAGCACGCGCCGCACGGCGGCAAGTTCCGCACACATGTCCATTGAGGAGGACTGCATTTGAGCCCTCAGGGTCTCAGTGCTCCGCTCCATTTCAGCCCTCAGGGTCTCAGTGCTCCGCTCCATTTCAGCCCTCAGGGTCTCTGTACATTGTTCCATAGGTGCTCTTGCCCCCCCACATTCTGCAGCATGCTCATTCATAAGCGAGGAGAGTTGTTGCTGGCGTGTGATTATCTCCTCCAGGGAATGTTGGCTCTGCTGTCCCATGCCTATTGCAGATGGTGCTACGAAGGGGCTGCTCCCCTCCTGCTGATTTCGACAGGGAATGGGGTGGAAGGCCAGTCCTCATAATCTGAATGCCCCTGTGTGGGATCCTCATGGGGGCTGCTCTGGGACAGACAGGGGGAATGATGGTGGTCAGTGCGGGGTCCGACATCGGGCTCCTCTGTGTCACTTTCAGAGCATGCTGTAATGGAATGGCAGCAGTTTCGCCTATGGTACTGCTTCCTGCAGAACCTGTGTCTTCTGTGGCGAACATTGTGGGGATGTGTGGTGCTACTGCTGCTGCCATGCTGCCTGCTTTGGTGCCTGTCAGTGGCCCGGCCTGTGTACTGGCAACGAATTTCGGCTGCTGCAGTGTCTAGATCACTCCAGCTGAGGTGGAGGGTGTTGGCACAGTGGTCTTGGCCCTCTTGGCTGGTGTTGTGGCAACGGTGTCCTCATCCTCGGGGTTGAAATTTGCGCCTGTGGTGGAGCAAAGGAGGGAGAGTGTTATTGATGGGTCTGCGGACATTGGAATCGCGATGACTGACAGCATTTTGATTACTAGATGCAGCACATTTGAGGCAGGGGCATGCAGGTTGTCTCCTTTTTATGTGGCTTTAGCATGGAGGTATGTGGGTGCCTGCAGTTAGAGTGTGCATACTACATGTGTACAGGGTGGAGGTCGGATGTGGCTGTGGGCAGTCTCCTGCTGATGTGTTGCATTTACACTCTAGGGCAACATTGTGCTACACATGGATGGACTTCAGTGACTATTGCATGGCTTGTTTGAGGCACCTACCTGCATCGCCTGATGTCGGTGCTCCTCTCTCCATCCCTCCTACCCCTTCTATGCTCTCCATGCCAATTGTGGAGGCACAGATTTCCTCCCATGGCTGGAGTTTGATTGGGGAATCCGATCCTCCCCTGGTTGCCAGGCCCAGGTTGCGGTTTGCGGAGAGGATGCTCCTGACGCGGAGCCTCAGGTCGTCCAACCGCTTTTGACACTGCTGTGCGTTGCGGGGTACGGTTCCCACCGCACTGACACGCTGTGCCACCAGGGCCCATATGGCCTTCTTCTTGGCAATTGCCGGCCTGGTCATTTGTGTGGAGAAGACCACCGCCGCATTCTCCTGGAGGGTCTCCGCAAGCATAGTGAGTTCCTCCCAAGTGAAGCGGTCCTGCCGCTGCCGATCGCAGGCTTTTTTGACAGCTTTTGGCATTTTGTAGTGGGAAAATGGGTGGGTAATGGGTTTTGACAGGTCTCAGGGTCGGATGTAGAGTGGTTGGGGAGTATGGCAATGGATTGTGTTTTTTAAAGATGGCCGCCGTGCTCTTTCCCGTTCCTGTGCGATGACGCTACTTTCGGTTCCGCTTATTTACGGTGACCGCTAATTACGGTGACCGCTAATTACAGTCGCCGCTGTGATGGATGGCGGTAGTGCACCTTGCGCGGCGTACGATGCCGGTAGGGGCCATTTTGGGGTCTTTTATGGCATGGCGTAGTTTACATTACCGCCATGGCGTAATGCTTGTGCGCGATGGGTCGGAATATGCCGGACTTTACGGCATCGCACCAGGGCGTAAACGTTAATTACGCCATGGCGGTAATGTTGAAAACTTAACGCATGGGTCGTAATGAGGGCCACACTCTTTTCCTTAGGGTTCACTGACATCATTTCATACACATACATACAGAAAGTAGCAGCTTTGAAACAGAGCAATCATTTCTCTGCATAAAGATAATCAGTTAGGTTATGAACTCTTTCTGCTACTACTTCTGCTTTTTTGCTTACTTCTCTGTCCTTGTATATACTCATATTTCTATGTGTTGTTGTCTCTTTGTGTTTTGTCTGTATTAAGTGTAATTATGTATTAAGTGGGTTTTATTAGCTACTTATTACATGTTTCACAGTACGCAAAACTCTAATAAGAAAGCAGTTATCATTTCATTGTTCTAGATGGCAAGATTATGAATATTGCACCTTCATCATGTATACTGCACACACTGCCTAAGTTTCTGCATGAGTTGCTTAGTATACTGGATAGAACTTCATAATAGAATGCTATTTATATCAATGCATTGCTTAATGCACTAATTAACTCACGTTATTTATTCAAATGATCATTGACACTTTTTGGTCAACATTATAAGAATCTCTCCTACAGAGTTTTCATGAAAAGTAAATGCACATGTGATGTCATCAGCGATGTCATCAATGACATTTGTGATGTCATCTTTGATGTCCTGGGTGTTAGTGTTAGCAGTGCACGGTGGCGCGAGTTATGGCTGCTTATCTTACAATAACTGCTGAATTTCAGGGGTTTTTCGGTTTTACTTTGAACCATCACGTCCCTTTAACAAAGTTTTTTTACTGAATTTGATCGGTTTTTAGTAGCGCAACTTAACCATAACGTCCCTTTTAACATAGTTTTTTCACTGAATATATATATACATATATATATATATATATATATATATATATATATATATATATATATATATCACTTTTATGAATTTGAACAATATCTAGATATCACGCTGTTAATATTTATACAATGATCAGCGTTAGGTGATATTACAATCAACAATCTCTCTAATCAATAGGAGTATGAATGAGAAGAATAATGTAGCATAGAATAAAACTTGGTGTGTGTTCAGTCAAATGCACTGTAATCACTCTTTCCCCCTGATAGTACTCAATCCCCCCTAATATGCAATATAGAGATGGAAGAAGAGCAAACAGGTTTCAGGAAAAATACTCTATAAAGGTAGTTTCAATCCCAATTCCCCCCTGCAAACTTAGAGGGAAACGGGAATGATTTCAAAACAGGTCAATTGTGTTTGAATGTGATTTTAAATGAATGGGAAAAATGCTAAAAATTGATTTTATTCTCTAAATTGGATTCAAAACTAGTGGGAGCCGCTTTGGATAGCTTCAGGTAAACACTAGCAATGATGATTGAATAACTGGCAGATAGGAAACTGAATTCAGAGGTTAGGTGCAAGAAATAGCTATTTTACATGTGTTGAAATTGAGCCAAATGCAGATTCACAGCAAACTTTCAGCGCGCGAGAAACGTGATTACAGAAAAACTACTAGGAGACTTGTTTGAAAGCTGAGGATGTTAGCTTCAATTTGACACTTAAATTCCATTTCTAGCATGCATGGTTCAAAAGTTACAGAGGTTTGAGTAGAGGTCAATTTTTTTTAGACAGAGTCATGTATTCTAATGAAAGATGCACTTTTGAATATTACAAACAATAATTTTCTTGGCACTAAGAAGGCTATGAAGATGCAAGATACCCAACGGTACAGCATCCAGAACAGTACGCCTCCTCTCTGACTTTTGCCCGCCGAGATACTTGTTTTTCTTCAGCAAATTGTCAGAATTCCTCTTCACTGGTTGACCCCGTAGTGTAGAAGAAGAATTCTTCCCACCAATGTACTCCTCTGAATGGTACAAACACACATACAGAGGGATCAAGTAATTGAAAGATGTTTGGAGTTCCCTCCGAGACCAACGTAGCTGCAGAAGGAAAGAAGCACAATTAGTATCCAAATATACAAGCATTTACCAACACTCCTCCCACACTAACCTGATCAGTGAAAGAACTGATCCTAAGAAGTTTTACCACAATCTGAGTATGGGCCGTATATAGTAGGAATATTCTGCAAAACAAACAACCCCTCCGGTTTTACAATCACTTATGTACAAGAAACAAGACTGCCAACAAATACGTAACTGCACAGAAATTCTTACCAGAGGGATTCCAAAATGGTGGAGCACGAAGTATAACTGGCAAATGTTATTGATGAAACGAGGAAACCAAACTTCCGTCTGATTTACAAGGAATACGTAAGCGAGAATATCTGTGGTATAACAATGGTGGTCACAACTCCCGCGATGGAGCAGATGCTGTCCCACGGTGCAGCGGAGGCTGTCTCGCGGCGCAGCTGATGCTATCCCACGTTGCAGCGGACGCTGTCCCACGGTGCAGCGGAGGCTGTGTCGCTGGGTGGCAGATACTTTCCAAGGGTGCAGCGAAGGCTGTTCCGCGGCGCAGCGGAGGCTGTCCCACGATGCAGCTGAGGCTGTTAACCAGTACAAGAATGTACGAACAGAAGAACAAGAGTTACGTGAAGTCAACGTTATCCAAAGAAATCCTTTAAGCAACGCCGGGTCGGAAATCACATGGGCGAGACAAGACTAAGGAGTAGGCAAAACAGAATCCACGGGCGGAAAGAGGAGGTCGGATATCAGAAAAGCACAGAGTTACCTAAACAGACTTGGAAGATCCAAAAATCAAGGTCGGGTCCAAAATCAGGGGGTCAAAGTTACCAGGTAGTCACAGAACAAGGTCAAGAAACGAGTAGTTCCACAAAATGCTTGATCAGAAGCACTGAGCAAGCAGGGAGGCGGGGTTAAATATCCAGGATCACATGATCACCGCCGTGACCCAGCACGAACGTTGCGTCTCCTTAGCAACGTATTGCCTAACTTCCATGGCAACCTCCAGCCGCCTCAGAAAGCCGAGTTTTGAAGTAATCTACCCCGCCATCCACTGCCTGACGTTTGGTTGGTTCTCTTGTGTTTTTTGGTTACATGAAACATACGTAGACCGTTACGGAAGCCTGTACGCATAACAGTACCCTCCCCTAAAGACGGGTCCCGTCCCCTCGAGGCCCAAAACACAGATATTAATCGAGGAGCATGTATATGACTGACAGGTTCCCATGTTCTTTCTTCCGACCATATCCTTTCCAATCCACATAATACATCCTGACACCTCTGGAAACCTTGGTATCCAGAATCTTGTGGACTTCATACTCATCTTCACCTTTCACAGACAGAGGAGGCGGACGTGAAGGGAGAGAGGTACCAGGATGAAAAGCTTTAACGAGGGATACATGGAAAACAGGGTGTACTCTCCACTTGGCAGGAAGAGACAGCCGTACGACGACAGGATTTATCTTCGTGGATAGCCAAACCTTTCCCCCCACTACATACGTTGGGGCTGGAGAACGATGGGCGTTAGCGAAGCGTCTGGCACTAGACTGAGCATTTTCAAGGTGTAGTTTAACCTGCGTCTGTATCGAAACAAGTTGCTGAATGCAAGAGGAAGCCGCGGGGTGACGTGCAGGTAGAACAGGAGAGAGAGGCATAGACCTAGGTTGCCTACTATACAAGGCAAAACATGGTGAAGAGCGCGTAGATGAATGGAGAGAATTATTATAAGCAAATTCTGCCATAGAAAGCAATGAAAGCCAGGTGTCCTGATACTGATGAGTAAGACACCTAAGATATTGTTCCATAGTTGAATTGAGACGTTTGTTCGGTCTGTCCGTCCGTTTGGGGATGGTACAAGCTGGAATACCTCTCATCAATTCCAAAAGAAGCGTTAAGGGATTTCCAGAAACGAGAAGTAAACTGTGAGCCCCTATCCGTAATGATAATACAAGGGAGACCAAAAAAACAAAAAACATTTTTCAGAAACAAATCCGCCAATGTTGGGGCGGTAGGGAGACCTTGACAAGGTACGAACAATGCCAGTTTGGTAAAATAATCAATGATCACCCAAATGGTGTTGAAACCAGAAACCGGAGGCAAATCCACCACAAAGTCCATGGAAATCATATGCCACGGATAGTCAGGGACAGGCATAGACTGAAGCAAGCCTACAGGTTTGGAATGAGAGCTTTTACATTGTGCACATACATAACAACAAGCAATGTGTTCGGCAACATCTTTAGCCATAGAAGGCCACCAGCACCACCGCTGCAGGAGATCTATGCTCTTCTTAGTACCCGGATGTGCTGCTAACATTGAATCATGGCACCACTTGATGGCCTTCTTTCGAGTATCATCATCTGGAAGGAATAGAAATCCCTTGATATAAGGCAGACCATGTATGACTTCAATATTAAGTCTGGCCGCTTCCGCAGGATTTTCTTTCACCCATTCCCGTAATTCATCACGCAAGGTAGGTTGTAAAGTACAAGCACAGATCACTTGATGTGGCAATAGAGGACGACCGTCTGCACTTGGAGGAGACGACTCACCATGGATGCGTGAGAGGGCATCGGTCTTTGTGTGTAATGAACCGGGCCGGTACGTAATGGTGAAATTAAACATCGAAAAGAACTCATGCCACCTAGCATGCCGGGCAGTAGAACACTTAACTGACTGTAGAGCTACTAGATTCTTGTGGTGAGTGAAAACCTGAACAGGGAATGCTGTACCCAATAAATGATGTTGCCAGGTCAGGAAAGAGTCCCATACTGCTAACAACTCTCTTTCAGTGATAGTATAGTTTAATTCATAGGAAGTCAATTTCCTTGAATGAAATGCCACCGGATGCAACCCTTTGGTTTCTGGACATTCTTGAGACAAAATGGCACCAAGAGCAATGTCCGAAGCATCAGCTTCTACCACAAATGGTAGATTAGGATTAGGGTGTTGGAGCACAGGAGCGCTGGTGAATGCAGATTTGAGACTCTGGAAGGCTTGATCACAAACACTGTCCCAAAGAAAAACTGTTTTACTGCTTGTCAAAGCTGTCAATGGGGCGACCAAAGTAGAAAAATCTCTAATAAACCTCCTATAAAAGTTTGCAAACCCCAAAAAGGATTGCAGGGCTTTCAAAGAGGTGGGTGTGGGCCACTCCAAAACCACCTTAACCTTAGACTGACTCATTTGAATTCCTTTACAAGTTATTTCATACCCCAGGAATTCCACTTCCGAAGCATGGAAAATACATGTCTCTAATTTAGCAAACAAATTATTTTCACGCAGTCTTTGTAAGACGCGTGAAACGTGTGTCACATGTAACTCATAGGATGTGGAATATATCAGTATGTCGTCCAAGTAAACTATTAGAAAATGGTCCATCATGTCATGAAAAACATCATTGATGAAATATTGAAACGTAGCGGGAGCATTACAGAGCCCAAACGGCATGACTCTGTATTCAAACAACCCATACCTGTTCTTAAAGGCCATTTTCCACTCATCTCCACTACGAATTCTTACTAAATTGTAAGAACCACGTAGGTCCAATTTGGTAAAGATAACAGATGAACCCAGTTGATCTAAGAGCACAGAGATGAGAGGAATGGGATATTGATTCCGAACAGTGATGGAATTGAGAGCCCTATAGTCAATACATGGACGGAGATCCCCCTCTTTTTTGGGCCCGAAAAATAAGGGAGAAGCCGCAGGTGAACGTGAGGGGCATATGCACCCTGATTTCAGAGACTGATCAATGTATTCCATTAGAATTAGATCTTCCTTGTGGGTTAAGGAATAGATCCTACCTGATGGTAATTTTCCCCCAGGGATCAAATCTATAGGACAGTCGTAAGGTCTGTGCGGGGGCAAAACCAAACCACCTCCTTCATCAAACACAGCCTTAAATTCAGAATATTCTGTAGGCAAAACACTGGTTATAACTGCTCCAATAGTAGAAGCAATATCCAATAGAGGATGGCAAGGACTATTCGCTGGGACCTTGTTCTTCCAACACCGGTTCTCACAATATTCTGAAAAAAATTCAATACTGCCTGTGTGCCAATCAATGGAAGGGTTATGTAACCGTAGCCACGGAATTCCTAATATGAGCCTGAACTGTGGTGCAGCTATAAGGTCAAAGAAAATATTTTCTGAATGTCCCATTATAGTCTCCATTGCCAAATCCTCTGTCTGCTGGATCACCATTCCAGAAACCAGGGTGGATCCATCCACAGCGTTCACAATAACAGGATTCACTTTATCAATGATAGGAATGCCCAGATCCTTGGCGTACATGGTATCAATATAGTTTCCTGTAGCGCCAGAATCGATGATTGCTGTGGCTTGAACATTCCTGTCTTGTGATAACCTGAAATGTACCTCCATTTTAACAGGTTGGACTAATATGGAGTCCTTGGAAACATAAGTGCTCCGCAATTGGACTCCTCTTATTGCCGAGCTCTCGCGTTTCCCTGCTTTTTGGAGGGTTTCTTGGTGCAAGCTTTCAATAGGTGTTCCGAAGACCCACAATAGAAACACAAATTGTTTTTCTTACGATGCTCTCTTTCTTCTTGTGAAAGAGGACCCCGTGTAGCTGCCCCAATCTGCATTGGTGCAGGTGCAACAGTAGACGGTACAGGGTTGATGTGGACGTCAGGATCCACACCACGTTTCTCCCCTTTTCTAGCAGCTTTACGGGCGTCTATCTGAAGAACTAGTTCCAGTAATTCTGGAAAGGAGGCTGGAACTACTGGCACCATAGCAAGGGTATCATTTAAAGCTTCGGATAGTCCTTTATAGAACAATGAGGCCTTCTTATCATCAGGCCAACCCGTCTCAGCAGCTAATTGATTGAACTTCTCCAAATAGGCCAAGAGTGTCATATCCTCTTGCTGCAAACTTAAGAATTCCAACTCCATGACTTGGGCTTCGTATCGAGTATCGAACACCTTGCCCATTGCTTCAATCAATGCGTCACAATCGAACAATAAAGGACTACCCTCTTCCAAAAGAGGGTTAGCCCAGGCAGCTGCAGTACCCCCAAGATGGGACAACAAGAAGGTTGCTTTGGTTGCAGAATCAGGAAAAGAACCTGGGCGGCATAAAAAGTGCAAGCGACATTGATTTAGAAATGTCCTGAAATGTTTTGGGTCCCCATGGAACCTCTCCGGTGGAGCCAAAGGAAATTGTGACGTAATATACACAGGCCCGGCCTCCTCCTGTGCGGGTTCAACGACCGGGCATTCGGTAATGCCGGTGCTGCTTGAGGCATTGGCTGTATGGCTGTTTGGAGTTCCAAAATTTGTTGTTGAGTGGTGGCATGAGCATTAGCCACGTCTGTTCTCAAATCTGCCACTAATTGGAGGAGGTTAGCTAGGGTCTCGTTGGGGTCCATGTTTGGAAGGCTTCTGATTATGTCAGAATTCCTCTTCACTGGTTGACCCCATAGTGTAGAAGAAGAATTCTTCCCACCAATGTACCCCTCTGAATGGTACAAACTCACATACAGAGGGATCAAGTAATTGAAAGATGTTTGGATTTCCCTCTGAGACCAACGTAGCTGTAGAAGGAAAGAAGCACAATTAGTATCCAAATATACCTTCTGGCTCCAAGCATTTACCAACACTCCTCCCACACTAACCTGATCAGTGAAAGAACTGATCCTAAGAAGATTTACCACGATCTGAGTACGGGCCGTATATGGTAGGAATATTCTGCACAACAAACAACCCCTCTGGTTTTACAATCACTTATGTACAAGAAACAAGACTGCCAACAAATACGTAACTGCACAGAAATTCTTACCAGAGGGATTCCAAAATGGTGGAGCCAGAAGTATCACTGGCAAATGTTATTGATAAAATGAGGAAACCAAACTTCCGTCTGATTTACAAGGAATACGTAAGCGAGAATATCCACGGTATAACAATGGTGGTTACAACTCCCGCAATGCAGCAGATGCTGTCCCACGGTGCAGCGGAGGCTGTCTCGCGGCACAGCTGATGCTATCCCAGGTTGCAGCGGATGCTGTCCCATGGTGCAGCAGAGGCTGTGTCGCTGGGCGGCGGATACTTTCCCAGGGTGCAGCGGAGGCTGTCCCGCGGTGCAGCGGAGGCTGTCCCACGGTGCAGCTGAAACTGTTAACCAGTACAAGAATGTACGAATAGAAGAACAAGAGTTACGTGAAGTCAACGTTATCCAAAGAAATCCTTTAAGCAAAGCCGGGTTGGAAATCATATTGGCGAGACAAGACTAAGGACTAGGCAAAACAGAATCCACGGGCGGAAAGAGGAGGTCGGATACCAGAAAAGCACAGAGTTACCTAAACAGACTAGGAAGATCCAAAAATCAAGGTCGGGTCCAAAATCAGGGGGTCAAAGTTACCAGGTAGTCACAGAACAAGGTCAAGAAACGAGTAGCGCCACAAAATGCTTGATCAAAAGCACTGAGCAAGCAGGGAGGTGGGGTTAAATATCCAGGATCACATGATCACCGCCGTGACCCAGCACAAACGTTGCGTCTCCTTAGCAACGTATTGCCTAACTTCCATGGCAACCTCCAGCCGCCTCGGAAAGCCGAGTTTTGAAGTAATCTACCCCGCCATCCACTGCCTGACGTTTGGTTGGTTCTCCTGTGTTTTTTGGTTACATGAAACGTACGTAGACCGCTACGAAAACCTGTACGCATAACACAAATATATTAGTGCAAAGATGATATTATCACTACAATTAACAAAGGACTATATGAATGAGGGAAAGATTCAGAACAGACAAAAGAGATTCTATCATGTAGTTCTGGATATGCTGGAATGGGTTGGATAGGATTACTTAAGGATAAGAGATTGGCTTCTGACAATTCTATGCTAAATACTCACAACTATGGTTTTGGAATACGCCCGTCAGGATCTGGTCAAAGGTTTTGGACTGGAATTCTGCTATCCCACGAGACAGGATTCAGGCACCCGGTTCTGCCCTCAGCACGGCACTCTGGTCTCTCTGGAGTTTACAGCTATCTGGTTTCAGCTCTGCTCTACTGGTTTGGATCGCTGGGTTCTGGTAAGAGTTCTTGGCAAGAAGCAGAAAACAGCACAGCCAGGCTGTTCAATTTTGGCGTGCCCCTTGGAAGTCTGGGGTTAAAATCAGGTTGCAAAATTTTAAAGGCCAGCTGAGAAGGGTTCAGGTTTGGTATTGGGCCTTCTGCTTTCAGTGTTCTTGAGTCTTGGATCTGCGTTCTCCGTCAGAGCGCTTCACCAGTAAATCAGTTGATGGGTGAATGTGTGTCTGTTTCTAGGTCCTAAAAAGTCCCTATTTATGTATTTCCCAAAGGGTGGGTAGGCTGATTATACTAAGCCCACCCTCTAGGAATCCGATTGGTTAGAGTATTTTCCCTCTCTTGATTTGAGAAGGAAATCCAGTGTCATAGTGATGCTGCAATTTACCATCCAGGGAAAATCCTCCCCTTTGTTTCTACACTGAAAATCTATTTTTCATAGAAAGCATATCTATAATATCACCAACTTGCTAATAATACATATTAACATCACATATTTAATAAAGCATGTATCCGTCCGAGTCCCATCTTCTTGAGAGTTTCTGTTAAAAACGGACAGTTTTTCTCGTTTTTGGTTGGTTACCCAGTGTCAGATCTGTATACATTTTTCCACATAAATATGCATGACATATTGCCATAATCCTGTAAACTTTCATATTCCTAGCATGATCACAATTGCTACAATATCAACATTTTAGTAGTCCGATCTCTGAATATCGCACAGGGTTCAGAGTAGTTTCAAACTGTGAGCAGCATTTTCATATTAACAACCTATAAAATACAGATTTTTCCAAATTGTTCACAGTTTTCGATGAGTCTTTTTCCAAAAAGATATTCCTTGGAATTTCAGATACACATATCAGTCTAGCACCGCCTCCAAGGTTTGGCTGGGCCAGAGCAACCTGAACCTCTCTTCCTTGGGCAGTTGGTTTCTGTTGACGCCCGAATTTGCATTTCCTTTCAGTCAAGGGAGTCTTTTGTCCCCACTCAGAGCAACAGGCCAAAATCTCCTCCCACTTCCATTAACATCTCAATGCCAGTTCCTGAGCAGAGTGCAGGTGCAAGAGTCATTTGTTTGGGAGCAGCTGTGGAATGTCTTTGAAGTCCAGTGTGGCTGACATTAGTCCACTTTAGAACCCTGTTTAAAAATGGCCTTTTCTAAAATACCATTTATATTTTCTACAAATATACACACAAATCTTTTCATTCCAGTCTTTTTAAAACATAGAAATTGAATTGTAGCAACCCATATTGCTACTGATGGCAAGTCTCTTCTTTTCTACAATTTGATTTTGAGACACAAGTTTTGAAAGTAATGACAGCTAGGACGCAGGCGAGCGGCGGTACTGCACCCATATGTGACATATTTTTCCCATGCAAGCACCTTTTGAATGTGGATTTTTTTATGATGAAAGGTGTCTCTCCTGACATTGTGCTGATGGGGATTCCTTAAATAAGATGATGGTGACCACCCCACAAGGATGTTGGATCTTCTCTGCTGTTTGGGAGCCATGATTTTGCACTTTCAACAGCCAAGGAAAAACAAATTTTAAAACACTTTTGGATTTTCCTGGCAATGCAGCACTGCCTTTTCAAGCAGTTTTATTTTACTCTGTGGGCAACCCAATGTTAAGTTTTGGCAGTGTGGTCTCCTGTTTACCACTGACATAGGCAAAATGGATTGGCGGCCTATTTTTTCAGGCGGCCATTCTGTTGTTTTTGATGATGAAAGCAGCACACAGTGATGTTGTAGGGCAGAGCCAGTGGGTCAGATCATCCCACAGCTATTAATCACTCTTTAAAAGCAGGGTGCTAATTTTGGGGAAAATCGAGCAAAAAAGACTACGAGCTGGATACTGCAAGTGAAAGGTGACAAGCCCATGGACCCCAGAAAAGGTTGCCTGTAACCTGCACACTGTGCATGTTTAATGTTATGTTAATGTTAATGGACATTTGTACCGCATACTATCACCACCGGAGTGGTCCCCTGGCGCTGTGGGAGAGGGGGGGGTGAATTAGTGGGAATGAGCTGGAAAAGTGCAACAGAGCATTGATGTGCTGTTGGCAGCCTCAGCCCGGTGGGTTTGTTGGCTGGGCTTGGGGTGTTTTACAGTCGGTAGTCGTTGTGTGCTGTTGTGCACGTCTATGTGCGGTTTCTTTTGTTTTTGGCGTGTAGTGAAGTTTGTGCGGTTTGCTGTATATTAGGTTTGTTGTTGTGTATGGTTAGAGTTTGAGAGGTGTATGCAGAAGGATGAAATTGTTAGTGGATTGGTTAGTTGTCATTGCTGTCCTTGCAATTATGTCTAGGTGTGATGCCTGCTACCATTCATTATTCCATCGGAGTGTGGCGCTTGCTAATTTTCAATATTCTGTCTAGATGTGAGGCAGTCCAGTGATCACGATTCCATCCAAGTGCTGCACCTGTCACCATTCACAGTTTCATTTAAGTGTTCTAACATTCACATTTCTATCTAGATGCAACGCAAGCTAAGGTTAAGAATTCCATCTATGTGTGGCGCATGCTAACATTCACATTTCTATCTGAGTGCAACGCACATGCTAACATTCACATTTCTATTTAGATACGATGCAAGCTAAGGTTAAGAGTTCCATCTAAGTGTGGCGCATGCTAAGATTCACATTTCTATCTAGAAGTAACGTGAGCTAAGTTTAAGAATTCCATCTAAGTGTGGCATATGCCAACCTTATAACACCTGTCTAAAGGTGACGCAGGCTAATCTTCACTGTTGCCTGGCTGCAAATATGCTATGGGACAAAAACGTGTCAGTGGGCTTGATTCAGAAAGCGTTTTTAATGGGATTTTCCGATTGAAAAACGCTTTTGGAATCAGGCCCTGTGCATTTTTCAGATGATTAAACCTCGTTTTTTCAGCATGCTCAAACACCTCATATGATGACATTGGAGCCCATGTTTTATACACTAGATAACAACGGAGGAACTATTAAAAAAAAGTCAGCTTTCAGGATAATTATCCTGAAATGCCGAGTCAGCTTTCAGTGTCATCAGCGAGCTGTATGTACAATAACGAGCAGCCATGGCAGGCTTTTACAGCAAAGCCTTGTGTCCTCGTGGCTGACACCGTGTCGCGGGATCTTGACCGCAGTGACAGTGATGATGACAGTGGCAGCAGTGAGTCAGGGAGGACACTGTGTGCTTCCCTTGGTGTTCGCCAGACAGACAGACGCTGTCCTCCTCTCTGTCACTAATAAGGCTGCCTGTCCTTCTGCTATACAGATCAACGCCTTTTAAATCCCAATTAAAGAGAAGAAGATTGTGCGACAGGTCACAAGGCGGCCACGGAAGATGCCTACGCTGCTGGTTTTTTTTTCTTTCTGCCAAAGCAGGTTGACCTATCAAAACAGTGAAAGGATGGCTGATCGGAATTAAGACTGAAAGAGCAGGGACCCTTACCAGATTTTTAATGGGCCTTCAGTTATTTCATCCCGAGCATGAAATTACTGAGGCAATTAGTGCTTGATGCTATATCAAAACCTTTATCAAAATGCTTCTTCACTCTTCAAATGGTCTTTTAATGAGACACACAAATGACCCTGCCTCTGCTGCTGTACTGTACGTTCCATTGAGCAGGCGTCCACGCTCGCACCGATGCCGAGCACTGCAATGATGATACACTCCGGGCCAGTGCGAGCGATACTGTCAAGTCTCTTACCAAGGTCACAGGAGCCATCGGCACATCAGTGGAGCATGTGCTTACTCGTCGCGGTACATTTCATATTGCTTTGCCTGACAAATATCAAACATTCTATTCTCTGCCCTATAGAATATGGCCAAGGAACTCCTATGTGACTTGCAATATACTTCCAGCTTACAGAAGGGGGCTCTTTATTTCATACACGATTAAAATTTGTTTTAAAGCAGGAAAAATACGGCACTAGGTGCTATGCAACAGTGTGTTATCATCGTTATAATTTAGACCAGCTGGGGCCAGATATGCAAAGCACCAGGGTGCTCTTGATACAGTGACGAGCTCAGCTTTGTACACGTTTAACAATCAAAAGCGTTCTGCGGCCTACGGGCATAAGACTTTAAATAAATAAATAAATAAATAAATAAATACGTACGCCTTTAACAATCAAAAACAGTGGTCCTGGGTGCTTATTGAGTGCATTTTGTAAGGAGGGGTCAGGCCACCTCATCAAGCGGGACATAACCCCTGTTGCCGTGGGGGCACCTGTGGAGTGTCAGCATTTCCACTTCTCCAGAGTGGCCCACATGGGGGTGCAGATTTTCTTAATGCAAAGCATACTCTTGGGAAATGCAATTGCTTCCTTTTGGATGGGTGTCGCAAGATGCCAATGATGGAACGTTCCTTTTTGGATTACAGATATGCACCCCCCAGAGAGCAAATGACAATTCATGGACTTTTTAGCGTGGTACAAAGTGACTTTGCACTGCCAACAAACATCCTGATTCACAGAGCGGTGCAAAGTGTATTTCTGCAGTGCAAAGTCAGTGTAAAGCCACTTCCAGGAATGAGGCCCAATGTGATGTTTGGCAGTGGAAGCCTTTAGAGTAATGTGCCCCCAGATAACATATGGCAGGTGCGGTGAATGTATGTATTGTTCCAAATACTTTAGGATTGCTATGGGTTTTTTAATTTAATGAAATATCGGCGTGAACCCCATTGTTGCATAGGTAGCCCTCAACCGGTTCCATGTTGCAGGAATCATGATCAGAGATGCATGGTTTGTTTGACCTACCTGCATAATAGAGTTGCAGCAGAATTGGTAGCGTAAACTGATCAGATCATTTGCTTGATAGCACCATACCTTTTTGGTCATCACATCCCCTAGTTATGCCTGCTGAAGCTGAATTTGTTTGAAGCAGATCTGTAATGCTTTCATACCTAGAGAAAAGGACACTCGACCTGCTGATAAAGGAAGGCGGGGCATCATTAAAAGACACTGTTGGCAGCAAAAGTCTGATTCTGGAAAGGAGAAAGAAGAGTTTGCCAGTAAACCACGTGACCCTGCATATACGGTTCCGTAGTTGTCCTGCGCGTTTCTACTTCTGTAAAGTAACATGAGTCCACTAAGCACCCCCAAGTTGGCCAATTTAAAACAAAAGCAATCTCTCTTCATTAGTCCTAGGCAACTTGAAAATCAAAGCAACAATGGTACCCCATCAACTCAGTATCAAATACCACTTCAGAGTCTCACCAGTAGGAGATGTATTAACTCATATGACACATTTGTTTTTCTAAGGTAGTTGTCCTTTGGGAGATAATAAAAGCAGCCCATCAGTGTCGGAGGCACTACATCATTCAACACCAATAATGTGAATAAAAGTAGGGTTGGTGTTTAAGCCGTTGAGCGCTGAAAGCCAACCAGGGTGTGGTGTGATTTCTGAGTGACCTTCAGCTACAACGAGCAGTTGTGATTCTATTAATGGCATGGAGCCGTGCATTATGTACTTCTCTTTTCTTGTTTATTAAATAGCAACAACACACAAATAACATACTTGTAGAAAACAATGAACAACTGCCCCTATCATCAACAGCTTAAATTCTTCTCCATCCCCTTACCCTTCCCCTTCCTATTCCCCTCTGTCCTCCAATCTCAATCCAGTGTCCTCTAAAAGGTTCTCTTGCAGCCACCCTGTTATATTCTTTCTGCTGACAACAGATCTATTACACCAGAAAGCCAACATCATTTGAACAGTTTGGAGGTGTTTGATTGTGTGAGAATTGATTGCGGCAAATAGTTAAAAAAAAAACCTGCCTGCATGCGATCAATTTTCAGATGAACAAACACCACCACCCACACCCTGCACCCCCCTTCCCTACTTACCTGTTCGGTCGAAGCCTGGTCCACTTCAGTCATGCTCCGTCAGATCCATCCCTCTAACACGGGTCGGATCCGATGCCACAGGTTTCCGGTTTCTTTTTTTTCGGTCTCCCGCCTTGAATATTGAGGAAGCTGGGGACACCCTTGCAAACCCCCAGGGCTAATACATACCAATCATAGGGAGCAGGGGACAAACCATGCTACCCCCGCTCCACATTTCTGGTATGTATTAGCCAAATTGTTTGTTTTTATTTGGTCGAATTGTAGTAGGCCAAATTCTATCAAATGCACCATTCAGCCAAATAAAAAAATACCATTTGAACACTACAGGGCGACCAGACAACAAATCAACCAGACCCTGGCTCCTCAGGAAAAGGTGTGCCATTCATTCACTATGGAATCTAAAAATAAAATAAAACAGATAGGCCATGAAAGACCGGGCAGAAAAGGTAGGGAAAATAGTCACCTCTGTTCCATTAATAGAATCACAGAAGTCTGTCGCATTTTAGGATGAATTGGAATAGTATGCCATGGCACGGAGGCTCCGACTATGCACATCTCAAAACTGTGAAATCACTGCAGTTGAAGCTTTCAGAGTAGGCTTACAATAGAACCTGTTAAAGGTGGAACCATTGACAAAATCCCCCAAACGGGCTACTGACCAACAGGCCTTGGAGGCTAATGCACCCCAAGTAGACTGGTCTTCGAAATTGTCCATGTCACCCTAGCCTCATGCATCATATCTTTAACCCACCTAGCCAATGTAGGGGAAGAGACCAGGGAATAGGGGCTTTGCAAGGATAGAAACAAAGCTCCTCATGATTTACATTAGCCAGATGTTGCTGTTTTGTAAGCCTCAAAAACGGGACGTAAAATACCTGCAGTTTATTAGGAAACACAATGAAACCAATGTTATAGAAGTGTTCTTGCTGTGCCAATGCAAGTTAAAGGAAAATCCATTTAGTGTGGACACTCTTCCTTTAAGTTCCAAGGCGTGGACATCTGAAACTTGTCTTAATGCTACTAAAGCCCCAGAGGATTTTCTCAAGCCAGATGTTGCTCTTTCGTAAGCTTCAAACAGTGGAACTTACATACCTGCAGGTTATTAGGAAACGCTGGGAAACCAATGTTCTTATAAGTGTTCTTGCTGTGCCAATACAAGTTAAAGGAAAATCCGGTAAGTGTGGCTACTTGATCTTTAATATACAAGGCATGGACATCTGAAACTCATCTTAACACGATTAAACATATAAGTGTCTAATTTTGTTGAAAGTTGCCTCAAGGATAAATGGTCATTGGTTGGCCATTTCTCAAAGAGATTGAGATCTAAATTGGCATCCCATGGATGGAATTATCATGGCACACTCAGCACGCGATTCATACTCCTTTCAATAGATGACAAACCAAAAGCTGCTGGATCTGGATTCCAGACGAAAAATTGTGGCAGGTGGGAGTTGATCTCTTTGGAGGGGACCCCCAACCTTTAAGGAGCAAGTAAAACTATGGTCATCAGTTGCCAATCTGCTGTGTCGCACCAATGTTGGATGCCCCAGTACACAATCACATTGAACACCCCTGTTGGTGTCTATGTGTCAAAGCAACCAGATTAATAAGGTTCATGCTTGTCAAGAAAGCTGAACCCAAATGAAATACCCTGAGCCTTCGCAGCGCTTCTGAATGTTTAACTTTTAAAGAGCCTTGTAATGCAGGGGTTGGAAATATATCTTGAATTGATGATGACAGAAAGCCAGAAATCCTTTATAGATGTTGGATCACCAGAAGGTGGCCCCAGAGGGTCTTTACATTCTCCCATTTTATGTTGTGAATTATTGAAAGACGGAGAGTTGAGGCAGAGTAATGAATCATAAACCCTAGAATCTGGGGTACTTGTGATTTTTCCCAGTTGATGAGAAAGTTGAGATCAGTCTATAAACGGACTCTGGCCTGAAGAACCTCTGAGTTTCAGAAAACCAGTCACAACAACTTGGAAAAACAGCAAGTAGCTAAGGACAGACATATGGGCAATGAAAAAACCTAAATTATTTATATAGCCACTGTGAGCATAACCCCGGTGTGCCGGTGTGATAGGGATAGTGAAATAGGCGTCATTGAGAGCAAGATGTAACAACCAGTTGCCTGGCATCTTTCAACAATGCAACTGTCTCCATCATGAAAGGTTGTTATATTACATACTGACTGAGTGGACAAAGGTGGAATATCAGACACAACAATTGGTCCTTCTTTCTCACCATACAGATATTGCTGACAGAGTTTAGGGGACTAAGAGCCCACAATTATATTTCCGTTCCTGAAATAGCAGATCCATCTGCTTCTGAACTGCTTTTTATTGGGACAGATGCAACCTGTGAGGGGGCTGGGGAAATTCTGGCAAAGCCTCTCGAGAAGCTCTATATGATATCCACTGAAAGTATCCAGAACCAAATGATTTGTGGAAACATTCATCCAATTTCTGGAAATATATTGAAGTAGACCTTCCACCTGAACATGTGGCAGGGGAACAGGAAAAATACTCACATCGAAACAAGGTCTGGGTCTTCAGCTATGCTGACCTCTTTGGGGAGAGAAGGTGGACAGGATATTGGCTGTTGCTGAAAAGTCAGGGTATTGGCAAAATTATATTGGAAGCTCTAAATTGGTCACTCTGGCTCGTGGTTTATGCATGCCTGACGGATGGACCCCTTAGAGAATGCAGCCTGAGCAGATACACAGGCTGAAATAATTTCCTCAAGGATGTCTGTGTAGAGAAAGTAGCTAAGAACAAGATTTTCTTGGCAGGGCTGTAACGAAATAAGACATCTTTTGAGACACCCTCTGCATGGGCAACTGCCGACTCCACTAGTTTACGAATGATTTTCATCTAAATCATTTTCTTGCAGGTCCTGAATTTTAGAGGCCTAAGTGTCTCCAACTGCACACAACTCTCTCTGGGTCTAGTCTGACATCACTTCTGTATATAATGTCGCTTCTATTACCTTGGCTTTATCAGCTAAGTGCAAAACCTTTCAAATCAGACCCACTGAATTTAGGAGTCCATCTTGAAAAGTAGCTCAAGCCCTATCTACACCCTACAAAATGTCCTTTGCGTAACAGGAAAGGCAAATAGCCAATTGTAGGTCCACATTATGCACTCTATATTGTTTGCTGGGCATGGATGGTCTAGAACATTCAGCCTTCATTTTTCTCCTTGAACTGCTGTCCACTTGTTTCCTCAGGAAGTACTGGGTAAATGATTCTACACAAGGGTGAGGATACCACTGTGGGGAGTTTGTCTGCTTGAGCTGAAAAGATTAAGCATGGGCTTGTCAGGTCTACCCAGTCTCCTCCAGGTGGAGAATCTGCATCTCTCAAAGTAGGGTTCCACCTTTCTCCACCTGACTTTGAGCCCAGGACAGATAGGTTTGCTCTATTCTGCTGATACTGATCATCGCCTCTGCCAGGGGGCACAAGTGACCTATAAAAAACATGCCTAATGATGCCACAGTCCTGGGGGTTCTGGATTGGAATTCCAAAACAAAGACAGATGCCTGACTTATCTGTGGGAAACAACACATTGTCTAATGAATTCTGCAAGTTGTCATCTGGGTTATCGACCAAGTCTGGTTTAACAGTAGTAGCCACCAATTCCCCAAAGCTTAAATCCATGGCTTTACCCATAATTGCAGTTAAAATGCACTCACTTGTCTGCGGCACTGTACTGTGTTTAAATGTGGTTACATTAGCTTGCTACTCTGCAGAACTTTCAGCAGTCCCTGCAATCTTAGAAGAGTGTTCTGTAGCATTGTTTTCCAGATGTTCTATAGCCCTAAGCCAGAACCAACCAGGACCAGTGTGAAGCAAAATTGAAAGAAACACATCTTTCAGTCCCTCTCCTCAAAGCACAAATAAGAACAGGATGTGACCATTGCCTTATATTTGGGGGTTAATTCTTTAGGAGATTTGTGGGCTCGGAATGGTTGAACACATGACAAATCTATGAATAACACAAACAGTCTCTGATTCGCTAGATGAACCTGATGAAGTAACACGTTTTGTATCACGTGATCCCCAACTCCCAATTGAATGACAAATCCATGAGAGACACTGAAAACCGTCAGAGACAAAATCCCATTGCATTCTCATGGAAGGGGCAATTATTAAGCAATATGACCCGAGCGGCGGGGGCATTACCGACTCAGGTAATGCCCCGGGGCCCATAGTTATAGGCCCGAGCGAACTGTGGAAAATGTATGGCAAAGAGATAGAGGAGCCATCTGTGAACAAATGGATGCTTAATCAGCTCAAAGAAGGGGGTGCAGCACCCACAACTTCTCCTTCTCTGCCCCATAGCAGTGATCCATCTTCAGAAGCACAGTGATTATATTCATTACGAGCAATGAAAGCAACGTCAAGATAAACTAATCCCACAAATACGCTCTCCATGTACAGTGGTGAAGACATTATAAGCAGAGAAAAAATAAGTAAACAAAGATCTGTGTCCACACATATAGAAAATGAGCGCCGCAATCTACAGGCAAAATGAACAGAAGTCGGTGAGGAAGTCCAGAGAGAGAGAGAGAGAGAGAGAGAGAAGCTGGGCAACAGGGATGAGACAGCGATTGTATTGAATGAATGGGTATGAGGACAGATAATGCTCAAATTAGATGGAAAGGACATGGACAATTTTACAGAAAGGAAAGGGGAGTTAGAGAAAGAAGAAGAGAAAAAGAGTAGGGAGGAGTAGAGAGAAAGAGAGTGGAAAAGAGAGGACAGAAAGAAAGAAGGTATGAAGAAGAATGAGAGAGAGAAAAAAAGTGAGAGGTAGATAGAGAAAGGGAGAAGAGATGAGAAGAAGAAAGAGAAAGGGAGAGACGAAGAGATGCAGAAGGGAGAAGAAAAAGGCACAAGGAGGAAGAGAGGGACAGAGAGAGACAACAATATATGGTAAGAAGCAGGGAAAGGGGATGAAAAGAAGTTGATGATATTATAAGGGGATGTATGTCCAAGACGGAGAGAAAGTGAGAGGAGCTTAGAGAGATGGCCCAAGAGGATGAGATCCTTAAAAATATACTCTTCCAGATGAAGAAGAGGAAGTGGCTATACGAAGGAGGATTGGCAGTCTGTACAGGTGCTGGAGCAATGGCACCAGAAGCATAAAGGGCAGTAGATGAGGGTCTCTGCAGGATGGAGGAAGGAATATAGGATGTGATGAGGGGAACGTATAGGATGAGTCCCCTTGAGAGACTAGATTTTGAAGATAGAGAAGACGATGAAGGTGGTGGCAGTGATGATAATATGTTAAAACATAAAGAGAGAGTAAAGCAGGGAAACTACAGCCACACAGGCCCTGTCTACAAGCAGAGGGTTATGGAAAGAGATAGCGTGGTTAGATTTGGAAGAACCTTTGAGGAGTCCGGAGCCCCATGAATATCCCAAATGCCCAAAAATGTGATCAAACAGTTTAGAAGAGAAAACACTGCATGTGAATAGACGGAGGAATTTACCAGGATAGAAGAGAGTTAGCATGACAGATGTGGTAACAAAAACAAAGGGCTGCACTTGCACATCGTGCTGGCTTCACAGAACTCCCTTTATTAGAGAATGGAGGAGGACTGCAGCCATGTATCCCATGGTCACAAATGGACAAAAATAATGTAATCTGTAAATTGCCATTGCTTACATCAGGGGTGGGTAAACGGATCTATGAATTAGAGAGAATGGCAGCTGGGATGGCCTTATCAGTAGGTGACATAAAAACCCTGCTTGTTGTAATCAGATGACATTTGGTAGGGAGCAGGATATTCTGGGTTGAGAGCCCAAAATACTAACCATAGCGGAGCACCTTTTAATTATGGTTGAGCTAACGTATGGAGAGCACTTATGGTTCAGTACCCAGCCTCATCAGAATTATGACTCATAAAAGGATAGAAGACAATGATCCAATGGCTCTTCTTCTTCGGGATATTCAGGAAAAATGGTGGTTAGAAACCAGAGAACCATGGGGCAAAAACATAACTATTTGTTATCACATTTTATGCCATGGACTTCCCGATGAAGTGCAAAGATAATTGAGAAAGATTGTGGGAATGGAAGCGAAGCTATAGGTCGAGACACAACTGATGATTGTTCACCATTGTTGGTTAAAGCAAGAGAAAGACAGAAAGAAAGTTGAGGACAGGAAGATTCACGAAGCAAAGTTAGTTCCGAAGAAATCATTGAAATTCTCAGAGAAAGGAGCTGCACTGCCAAATGGAGGTGAACGTTTTAATGCACGAGGCAACGAACAGAACTTTGCAAAAACGGGAGAGTATGATTATTTTCCACAAGGGCAAGGGTTTGTACGCAGAGGCAGAGGGCTCCAATTTCAAGCTCCACGAGGAAGAGGGTTTAAGGGGGGGCAACCTAGATTTGGGGGACAGCCACAGCAATGTTGGGCAGGTGGGAAGATGGGGCATATTTCACGTATATGCAGAAGCAGGGGAGGAAAGCAACAGAACTGTCAAGCAGCAGATCCAAGAGGGGGGAGTGCATACTCTACACCTTATAGGACAGCGCCACCTGAATGTTATGCCCATGATCTCACACACATTATCAGGGAAATTAAACCAGAACAACAGGAAATGCCATCCAAACACAACAGGCACCAATGCAAACACAGCAAGCTCCAATGCGGATACAGCAAACACCAATGCAGACACAGGCACAAGCACAACAAATTGCAGTGACACCATGGAACATGAACATATTGCCACAGGCACAAACACCTAGAATAGGGGGTGCGACAGTAGTGGGAGGGAACCTATTCACTGGCACAGAACTAGACAAGTATCCACAATAGGATAGCCTACAGAAAGACATGGTGTCTTCCCTCTTATTGATTACACCAGACCCAAATGAGGAACTGAGGGTTGGGGTGACCATAGGTGACACAACATGTTACTTCTTAGTAGTTATGGGGCAACTCAATCTTGTGTTAAAGATGGAAGGTTCCCAATGTCCAGCATTGCCATGAACGCACAAGCATTTTCTGAGGCGACAACTACGGTTCCTTTTACAGACACTTTACCCTTTACCATAGCGAACACAACATGTCCATGCGATTATTATATTCCTGCAAGGCACCAGTTAACATATTGGGGAGAGACTTGATGATCAAATTAAATAAGACAATACAATTTACGGACCAGGGGATAATATGTTCTACCTCAGGGATTCATTATGTGAATGCACACAAATGCATGACAGCATTTTATGGTACGGAAGCACAAATACGAAGGCCATTAAACCTGGATGTATTCCTTTATGGGGGTACATATATTGTTAGCATGGCTTCCAAGAATACAGACTATAGCGGCTACCCACAGAATGTTTGTTTTTACTAGAAGTACCCACCGATGTGGAGGAAGGACAGATAATCACAATTTAGTTCGAAGCAGCAACAGTGAGGGCAGACAGAGCAGAGATGTTTTATACAGAGGTGATGAGGAAAGGGCAAACTAGAGGACAGTGATAGCTCTTGACAAAGAACTTCGAATGACTGACTTAACAGATGAAAGCTTGTTTACAGATGACGACTCAGATGATGAAGAGATGTTTAATATAAGTCCTACATATCAGTTAAAAATGTAAAATAGGGCGATATCTCAGAGAATGTCACTAATAAAAAAGATAGCGTCTTTTCTCTAGCAAGAGTTGGCATGAGTTGGTTGTTCCGAGGGGCAATGATCGGTAAGAAAATTGTTTCGCCGAACTGAAAGTTGGTATTGATTCTGAATATTGAGACATGATTGACTGAAATGCATGACTTGGCGGCTATGGAGAGGACACTTTACAGAAGGGAAGGGAAATTGGTTTTATTTGAGAAAATTTGGGGTAAATTTCTTCAGCTATACTAGACTTGGTGTTGTACTTATGTAATTAGGGGCTGGGGGGAGGTGACTGGGGATGTGGTGAATTAGGCTGGGGGCTATGTGTGGTTATATGCTTCAATATAATTAGTTGTTTTTAAAAAAATGTGTTTTGATGGTTTCAAGTACTTTAAATGGCTTATGGAGTGTATTGTAATGTATGTGATTTTATAGTTTTGTAAATAAAGTTTAAAAAAAAAAGAGTTGGCATATGTAAAAAGTACATCGTGGACCAGCAGTCCATATGAAATTGGTCTATCGAAAGGAGTGGGGACAGTCAAAATACAAATTGAAGAAGGGAGTTTTTTTACCATAAGCAAGACAATAGCCCATGTCAAAGAAGCTGATGAAAGTATCTATGACACTATTGCTGAGTTGGTATGACTGGGATATTAGTGCCTTCAGAATCTTCATATAACACGCCAGTGAACCCAGTGTAAAAAGTGACTGGGGGGTTGTGGAGATTTATTCAGGACTTAAACCCCAGAACAATATTGTTGAGTCAGAGTCCCCATTAATTGCACACACAGCCACAGCATTATGTAAAATCCCATCCAAAGCTAAATATTTTATAGTGATTGATTTAAAGAATGCTTTGTTTCCATCCCCTTGCATGAGGAGTGCCAGTAACTGACCTCATTCACATACCGCAGTATTAAACTAAAACATACTTGGTTACCCCATGGGGTATTGTGAATCCCCCTTGGTCTTTAACTGAGTGCTGCATATGGACTTGGGAAATGTACAACTTGACAGCACAGTAATACAATATGTAGTTGACATTTTAGTGTGCAGCAACACAGAGGAAGAATGCAGGAAAGACTCAGTAAAGCTGATGGCAGTATTGTCCAAGAAAGGGTACAAAGTTGACAAAAAGAAAATGTAATATAGTCAGGAAGAAGTACTATATATAGGCCAGTGAACATCAAAAGAAGGAAGGAAGGAAGGTGACACCTGAAAGAGCAGAATCAATTATGAGGACACCTAAACCAGAGACAGTGAAAGGGTCACAGCAATATCTAAGCCTTTGCAATTATTGCAGGGCATGGGTTTCTGACTACAGCACATATGTAAGGCTATTGAAAGGACTGAAAGAGGCACAGAAAGATAACAATGGTGTAGCCTGGACAGGTGAGATGATAGACACCTTTTATGAATTGAAGCTAAAAATGAACACAGCTCCCCGGTTAGGGATCCCTGACTACAATGAAGAATTCTTCATATTCTCCCATTCAAATTGAGTAGTGATGACAGCTGTCCTGGCAGAGAAAACTACCATGGGATACAAATCATTAGCATTCTACAGTGGGATTTTAGATCCAGTCATGCAAGGTCCTTATCCCTGCGAGCAACAATTGACAGCAGCAGCCTTTGCAATTGAGAAATCTAGCAGTATAACTATGGGATAGACAGTTACATTCTATGTTGAGCATGCCCTATTTGCCATACTTGAAAAGCCCAAAAGAACATTGACCACACACATTCTCTGGTTATGAAGTAACTAGTTGTACCATCTGGCGTTGCCTGAGTATGCACATGGGGTCGGCTATAAACTTGTGTATGTTTCATTGTGCAGGAAGAATGGGTGGGGCTGGTCAGATTTCACTATCATCAGTACACCCCAGACTGGTTTTCGACCTTGGCCCAAAAGTTCAGGCCACCAACTGTTATGAGACTGGAGCCAACCCCGAACATACAAACAAACGTTCACAAATATATATATAGGTTATATCAAACCCATCTATTAAAATTGTCAGGTGCTGAAGGGTAAATTCAGTCAGATTTATAGCAGAAGCAGTAAAGGAAAGAGATAATGTGCATGATTGCACTGTAACGCTCACCTGGTTCCCCCGGAGGCGCAGGTCTGGATCTGGCGAGGATACCGTCTTCAGTGTTAGGCGCAGGGTTCGTTTTGCTCCCGGACTGGGCCCCCTTCCTACCGACAGTTTAAGCTGAAGAGTGAGATGTCTGCAAGGGTAAACCAAGGTATTAGTGTTTGGAAGGTTGGGAAAGTTCCTTGCCCCTCTCGCCCTTTCTTTCCCCGTGGAACTGGATTGTTATTGCGCTTACCTTATATAGGTAATTGCCGGGCTCTCCATCCTGCGTCTTGTGCAGGGGCGCTGGGTCCAGTTGCTTCACTGGATGCGAGCTCTGCCTCTTGATAGCAGAGGATTTGCTGAGAGCGAAGACGACGTTAATGCACGAGCGTGCCTTGTAAGTACTAAAGTTCCTTTTAGATTGTTCTCTTCTCATTCAAAAGTCTTAAGTCTTTAAAGTCTATGTCTTTTCCCTTTTTAGATGCTGTGGCGATGAAGATTATCCTTCTAATGGCACGTAAGTAGAAAGACTATTCTAGCGCTGTAGAATGCACCGTAATGTCTCTTTTGTCTTTGCAGGTGCCGAAATGCAGCGCGAGCTGAGTTGGTATGGGCGTAACACAGGTAAGCAGGCTCTGTAGTTAAATATTCCTGACCGAAGTTCTTTCTCTTTGCAGATGTCGGATGCCGAAAGAGAAAGGCAGAAAAAGGCGCTTCGGATGCTGCCGCTGGATTAGGTAAGTAGATTCGCTGCCCTTGCTTTAGCCTAACCTGTGCCCTGGTCTTGCAGGAGCTGCAGAATACTGAAGAAGACTGAAGGTTGGATTCCAGCAGGTTATTTAGTATTCACAGGATCTGGAGCTGGAGGTTTCCTGGAGCTGACACGGTGAGCGTCCTACTGCAGATGCAGAATAACGCGAAGCACGTGAAACCAATCGGGTGTAGTTTAAATAGCCTTCTGTAGTGCTTAGGCGTCTTCTTCCACGGCCCCACCCAGGTAAGAAAAGAGTTCCAGATTTCTAGAAGAGTTCCTGTGTTCTTCTTCCAGGGAGTGGCTCCTGCTCCACCCAGACAGAAAAGTAGTCCCAGGCAGAGAAGGATCAGGAGACCAGTTAGCTGGTAAGTAAGCAGCATGGTCTGCTACAGGTAGGTCCACCAAGCACTCTTACCTAATATGAGATATGAGCCCAGCGCTTCCAGTGCCGGGACCGGTCACCATCATGAGCCTGGCGCCACTGACGCCAGGACAAGGTCCAAAAGGTCCCAATCGGGACTGGCTGGTTCCTGGGATCAGAGTTATGGGCCTGCTTCCAAGGTCGTGGGGCAAGTCCTGACCCCTTGGAAGCAGGGATCATGACAGCACCCCCCCTCAACACCTCTCCCAAGGTTGACTTCTCCGGAGGTCTTGGTTTGTTAGGAAATGTCCGATGAAATTTCTTGATTAGTCGGGGTGCATGTACATGTTCTGCAGGTTCCCAAGATCTTTCTTGGGGGCCGTAGCCTTTCCAGTCAATCAGGTAGTGTAGTTTTGATTTGGAGATCTTGGAATCCAGGATATTTTTGATTTCAAACTCAAGTTCTCCGTCGACTAGGATAGGTTCAGGAGATTTAGTCAGTCGGGTTTCTGGTTGAACAGGTTTTAGTAGTGAAACATGGAAGACTGGGTGCATTTTCATGCGAGGGGGTAAATCCAACTTGACCGCTACTGGATTTATTATGGCAGTGACAGAGTAGGGTCCTAGGTATCTTGGGTTAAAGGTGCGTGGTCCCTTTAGGGGTAAATATTTGGTGGATAACCAGACTTGATCTCCTATTTGGTATTGAGGGGCTTCCTTTCGATGTCGATCTGCTCCTTTCTTGTATTGTTCCTTGGCCCTTTGAAGGTGGGTAGTAGCTTCCTTGAAGGCTTGGGTGATGGTTGAATGTAGGTGGTCAACTGCCGGTGTTCCAAGATCCTGAGGTGGATCCAGGTTAGAGGTTCGAGGATGATTACCATACAAAAGAAAAAACGGGGTCTTTCCGGTTCCAGAGTGGACTGAGTTATTATAAGCGTACTCGGCTATCCAAAGGATGTCCTTCCAAGTTCCTCCTGTCTGTTGCAGCATGCAGCGTAGATACTGTTCCAAAGTCTGATTGGTCCTTTCGGTCTGACCATCGGTTTGTGGGTGGTGACTGGTAGAAAGCCTCACATCAATTTGAGCCAACCGACAGCAACTCCGCCAGAAGTGGGAGATGAATTGACTTCCTCTGTCTGAGATTAAAACAGAAGGAAAGCCATGCAACCGAACGATGTTTTCAAGAAATTCTCGAGCCAGGATTGCTGCTGACGGTAGCCCCTTTAGTGGGATGAAATGTGCCATTTTTGAAAATAAGTCTACGATTACCAGGATTGTATTGTATCCGGAACAGGGAGGTAAGTCGGTGATAAAGTCCATGGAAAGGGTATGCCAGGGATGAGGTGGGATTCCAATTGGTTGTAAGAGGCCTGCTGGTTTTTCCTTAGGACTCTTGTTCTGGGCGCACACTCCACAGGACATGACAAAGTTTCTGAGGTCTTTTCTCCAAGATGGCCACCAAAAGTGACGCTTGACCTTTTCCGAGGTCTTGGCCATACCGGGGTGTCCTTCCATTAAGGAGTCGTGATAACAAGAGATGACTTGATTTTGTAAGCTGGTACAGGGTAGATAAAGTCGTTCCTTGAAGTATAATAAGTCGTTCTTTACTGTGAAGTCTTCCCCCTGAAGCTGCCATTTTTGTATGTCTGTTGGAGTTACAAGTTGTTTCACCTGGGCTTCAATTTCTTCAATGGATTGCATGCCGATCAGACCCAGGATTCTTTGTTCAGGAATAATAGGTACGAGCTCAGGGTTAACCATGTGGTCATCTACTCCAATTCGAGAGAGGGCATCCGCTTTACCATTCTTCTTGCCTGGTCGGTAGGTGATTATAAAATCAAATTCGGAAAAAAATAATGCCCAGCGAAGTTGTCTGGAGGATTGAGCTTTGGCTGATTTAAGATACTGTAGATTACGATGGTCAGTAATGACAGTGACTGTGTGCCGGGCTCCTAGGAGATAATGCCGCCAGGTCTTAAAGGCGGACTTAATAGCCAACAGTTCCTTATCGGTAATGGTGTAATTGATTTCTGGGGCTGATAATTTGCGAGACCAAAACGCCACGGGGTGCAACTGGTTGGTTTCTGGATCTCTTTGTGAAAGCACTGCTCCCATAGCAAGGCTGGAGGCATCGGTCTCGACGATGTAAGGTAGTTCCGGGCGGGGATGTTTTAAAATCGGGGCAGAGGTAAATTTAGTCTTTAGCTCCTGGAAGGCTTGTTCTGCCTCGGTAGACCATTCAAAACGTTTGTTTTTTCTGAGGAGAGCTGTAATGGGTTGGACTACCCGAGAGAAGTCTGGAATAAACCTGCGATAGAAGTTGGCGAAGCCCAACATACTTTGAACCCCTTTTACAGATGTTGGTGAGGGCCACTTGATGATTGCGTCTACTTTCCTCGAGTCCATGTGAACTCCGTTAGGTGACAAAATAAATCCCAAGAATTCGACCTCAGTGACATGAAAGACGCATTTCTCTAATTTTGCAAAAAGTTTGTGTTTGCGGAGCCTCTCCAGTACTGCGGTGACGTGTTTTTGGTGTTCTGCCTCAGAGGACGAATAAACCAAAATGTCGTCAATATATACAACTACACACACATCAATGAGTTCACGGAGCACGTCATTCATAAAGAACTGGAATGCGGCCGGTGCGTTACACAACCCGAAAGGCATCACTTGATACTCGAACAGACCATACTTGGTACGAAAGGCCGTCTTCCATTCATCGCCCTCCTTTATTCGCACCAAATGGTAGGCTCCTCTGAGGTCCAACTTAGTATATATGCAGGGGTTTTTGACTTGGTCAAGTAGTTCTGGGATCAATGGCAATGGATACCTGTTCTTAATTGTAATCTGGTTCAGGGCACTGTAGTCTATACACGTTCTTAAGTCTCCCTCCTTTTTTGGTACGAAGAACAGAGCTGAGGAGGCCGGGGACTTCGAAGGACGGATGAATCCATTAGCCAGGTACTGGTCCAAATATTGCCTTAGGTGGCGATTTTCAGGTTCAGTAAGGGCATAAATCCGACTGCACCGAGGAGTGGATCCGGGAATCAGGTCTATCTGACAGTCGTATGATCTGTGGGGAGGCAAAGAATTAGCTTGGTCTTTCCGAAAGACATCTTGGAATTCCTGGTATTCAGGAGGCAGTTGTGGACTCTCAGAAACAGTTGCAGCTAGTTTGGTGGAGGGCTGAGGGTAGCAGGTAGAAGCGCATTCTGGAAACCGGATTGTCTTTGCTCGCCAATCAATTTGAGGATTGTGTTTCTCCAACCAAGGAACTCCCAAGATGACTTGAAACTGCGGGGCCTTGATCACATCAAACACGATCTTCTCTTGATGCCCATCTTGGCTTACTAACGTTACTTCCATGGTGGTGTGAGTTACGGGTCCGGAAGCTATTTCCGTCCCATCCACGGTGGTAATGACGTCTTTCACCGTCTTTGGACAAAGAGATAGATTCATCCTGGCGGCCAGTTCACAGTCCAAGTAATTCCCGATTGCGCCACTATCAATGTATGCTTTAATGGCATGCATACGATTAGGTTGTTCAGGACTCACGAGGACCATGGGCATGATGAAATGCGAGGTCAAAGAACTGGTTTTAACGCTCGGCAAGCGGACCTCTACACTTGCCGGGCGAGGTCGTTTCCCGGCTCAGAATTCTCGGTACCTTTATCAGACGCCCCTACTATCTTCTTCTTGGGCTTCACTGGACAATCTCGAAGAAAGTGCCCTGAGTTTCCGCAATAGAGGCATAATTGCAGTTGTCTCCTCCTTTCTCTCTCCTTTTGGGTTAAAGGTCCTTTTACACCCCCTATTTGCATGGGTTCCACAGAATCAGTTCCTTTCGTAGAACTTTGTGGCCTTGAAAAAGGTCGGGTTTCAAATCTGGATTGATCGGCTTTCCGATTCTGTAGACGATGATCCAATTGCACTACCAGATCGATATATTCAAAACAGTCTTGTGGAGGATTTACCACTTGAGCCAGAACGTCTTTTAATTCCCCACGCAGACCTCTGTAAAACAGTGTGATCCTCTTATCCTCCGGCCATCCGGTTTCCACCACTAGTCTGTTAAATGATGCAATATAAGTCAGAAGATCTTGATTGCCCTGTCGTAGTGAAAGAAGTTCATTGTCCAAGGCCTGTCCCTGATAGTGCCTTGCGAACAGTTTCTCCATACTGGCTTGGAAGTCCTGGAAGTTATGGAGAATGGGGTCATCTTGAGACACTAAAGGAACAGACCAATCTGCGGCACTGCCACTGAGATAAGAGAGCACGAAGGCCACTTTAGCCTGGTCCGTTGGAAAAGCGGCGGGTCTGCATAAAAAGTGCAAGCGACATTGATTGAAGAACACAGCAAACCTTTTCGGATCACCTGAAAAGCGTTCGGGCGGAGCCAAAGGTATATGTCCTGGTAGATTGATTTGCACCGGATTCGAGGAAGCTGGAGGAGCGTGGCCCCCACTTGGGGTTGGTAGAGGAGTTTGTCCAGCTTGGGCTTGCAGCAATTGTCTAGCCAAATCGTCTGTTCGCTCTTTGGAGACCACTAACTCCCTCCTTAGGGCATTTGTTTCCTGACGTGCAGCGTGTACTTCCGCCCTCAACTCCCCGAGTAATTGGGCCAACTGGTCTGTGTCTGAGGTTTCCATTGTGCCTGGGTGGGAATTATGTGGTAAGGCTTCGCGTTCTGTAACGCTCACCTGGTTCCCCCGGAGGCGCAGGTCTGGATCTGGCGAGGATACCGTCTTCAGTGTTAGGCGCAGGGTTCGTTTTGCTCCCGGACTGGGCCCCCTTCCTACCGACAGTTTAAGCTGAAGAGTGAGATGTCTGCAAGGGTAAACCAAGGTATTAGTGTTTGGAAGGTTGGGAAAGTTCCTTGCCCCTCTCGCCCTTTCTTTCCCCGTGGAACTGGATTGTTATTGCGCTTACCTTATATAGGTAATTGCCGGGCTCTCCATCCTGCGTCTTGTGCAGGGGCGCTGGGTCCAGTTGCTTCACTGGATGCGAGCTCTGCCTCTTGATAGCAGAGGATTTGCTGAGAGCGAAGACGCCGTTAATGCACGAGCGTGCCTTGTAAGTACTAAAGTTCCTTTTAGATTGTTCTCTTCTCGTTCAAAAGTCTTAAGTCTTTAAAGTCTATGTCTTTTCCCTTTTTAGATGCTGTGGCGATGAAGATTATCCTTCTAATGGCACGTAAGTAGAAAGACTATTGTAGCGCTGTAGAATGCACCGTAATGTCTCTTTTGTCTTTGCAGGTGCCGAAATTCAGCGCGAGCTGAGTTGGTATGGGCGTAACACAGGTAAGCAGGCTCTGTAGTTAAATATTCCTGACCGAAGTTCTTTCTCTTTGCAGATGTCGGATGCCGAAAGAGAAAGGCAGAAAAAGGCGCTTCGGATGCTGCCGCTGGATTAGGTAAGTAGATTCGCTGCCCTTGCTTTAGCCTAACCTGTGCCCTTGTCTTGCAGGAGCTGCAGAATACTGAAGAAGACTGAAGGTTGGATTCCAGCAGGTTATTTAGTATTCACAGGATCTGGAGCTGGAGGTTTCCTGGAGCTGACACGGTGAGCGTCCTGCTGCAGATGCAGAATAACGCGAAGCACGTGAAACCAATCGGGTGTGGTTTAAATAGCCTTCTGTAGTGCTTAGGCGTCTTCTTCCACGGCCCCACCCAGGTAAGAAAAGAGTTCCAGATTTCTAGAAGAGTTCCTGTGTTCTTCTTCCAGGGAGTGGCTCCTGCTCCACCCAGACAGAAAAGTAGTCCCAGGCAGAGAAGGATCAGGAGACCAGTTAGCTGGTAAGTAAGCAGCATGGTCTGCTACAGGTAGGTCCACCAAGCACTCTTACCTAATATGAGATATGAGCCCGGCGCTTCCAGTGCCGGGACCGGTCACCATCATGAGCCTGGCGCCACTGACGCCAGGACAAGGTCCAAAAGGTCCCAATCGGGACTGGCTGGTTCCTGGGATCAGAGTTATGGGCCTGCTTCCAAGGTCGTGGGGCAAGTCCTGACCCCTTGGAAGCAGGGATCATGACATGCACTAAGTACAGCGAGTACTATGATGAAATGCGACATGTCACAGAAAATGCCCTAGGATGGGGGATCATTATTTCCATTGACTGCTCATTGTCAATTAACCAGAGCACTGGCGAATGACACAGTGGGTCAGCAATAGTAAAAGCAAAAGAGAATGTCAGCTTGAGACAGTGATAAGTGTGAGATTGCCTATGCATTTCTCAGCACAAGCGGCTGAATTGGTAGCCCTGTTTTTGGAACTCAAAGTGCATGAAGAAGAGGTGGTAAATCTGTATTTTGACCACGTCTATTTGACGTTAACAGTACACGCAAGATTGTCAAGTTGTAAATGTAAGGGTTTCTTGTGCACAGATGGCACACCAATGCAACATGCACTGTAATGGACAGGCCCCATAGATGCACTCCAACTCCCATCGGCCATCGCTGTGCTGAAGTGTGCAATGCACACCAGAGGTGCAGTTTTGATTTCTCATGGCAACAAGGTGCTGAACTTGAAGCAAAAAAAGCAGCATATTTCCCAAAATATCTGACTTTGTGACTGGACTGAACAAATACACACATGTAAGCAACATGGTGATCAAGGAGTTTTTTTTAATAAACTTTATTTATTCGACTTGACAACACACAGAAAAACAGGTCAGAGATGGGCACAGCATGACATTAATTTGCAGGTTATAACAGGGAGGGAGACTTTACAGTACAGTGCGAAATTAACATGTAGATCACAAGGGACGGATGATAAAGGATGTATCGCGACCAGGGCTAATGAGGAAACAAATCACAAGGTGGATTACTGAGGGGATTGGGAAGGAGGGGGAGTCTCTGAATCTGAGTTGGAGGTCAAGGCAGACATGTACTCATGAAATCGACGCCAAATGTCCCTTGGTCTCGAGTGGGGATGTTGTAGTGCCCCCTAGGCCTCCTCAGTGTCGTGCACCCAGGTGACAGCCCTAAGCGAATGCGCGTACGTGGACGCACTGGGACGAAGCCAGCACAATAGTATGCAGCGTACTGCCAGCACCATGCAGAGACCTGCCAATTTCCTAGAATCACGTTTCAATCTGGGGAAATCGTGGAAGAGGCAGCGCATAGGAGAATGGTCTATGGTATAATCTAGTATGTCTGACAACGTGGAGCATATTTCGTGCCAGTATTGTGTCAGGTGTGAGCAGTGCCAGATCAGATGAATGTAAGTGACTTGGTCAGCACCACATCTGGGGCAATTAGGTGAGAGTTTGTGGAACATATGATGCAGTTTAGTTGACGTGTGTTGATATCTGTGCAGCACCTTAAACTGCAGTAATTTGAACCTGGAATTATAGGACACTTCCTGGGTAAGCGCACACATTCGGGACCAGCGCTCATCGGTAATCTCGACTCTGAGATCCTCTTCCCATTTAAGTCTTAGTTTGATAAAAGAGGGGGCGGCTCAGGTCTGATACCTTCTTGATACCTTCCCTCTGAAGGAATCGGATGAACAGAGTTCAGCAATTATGGGATCGTCCGGTGGCACTGTGGGAAAACCGGGGTATCTGGCTTTAAGATTCTTCCGAAGCGAGGAGTATTGTAGCCACGCTGATGGTTTACGTCTAAGGGAGAGAGGGAGGTCTGACCACTCGAGAAAATTGCCCCGTTCATAGACATTGAGAAGAGTCAAGAAGCCTGCCTCCGTTCAGCGAGGCACAATGGATATTTGGAATGTTTGGGACATCAGGGAAGAAATTCCAGAGCGGGTGGTCCCCTTGAAATGGGTGAGGCATAGCAACCATTGCCCACACTATGGTAAGTGAAAGGGATGTACTAACAACGGGGTCTGGTGAATCAAGATCAGGCGGGACGGGCTTAAGAATGAGGGAACCAATCGTTCGCTCGCTAACCTTAAGTTTTTCAAGTCGGACATGAGGAGGAGGATCAATGGTGTTGAACCAATGGGAAGCAAATTGGGATTGGGCTACCGCCCAGAACCTGAGAAAGTCAGGTGCACCGAACCAGCCTAATTACTTGGGGGTGGTAAGTGTAGGTAGTTTGAGGCGGACTGCACTGGAGTGCCAGAGAAAGGTGTTAGTTATGCCACGTAGCGTCTTGAAGAATTCATCGCCTGGCCATAGCAGAAGGTTGGTGAATCGGTATAGGAGTTGAGGTAACACTACCATTTTAAGTATTCCGATTCTACCAGCTAGGGAAATGGGGAGTCTAGCCCAACTAGCGGTTTTTGTGGTCAGGTTAGCTAGGTTATTATGATAGTTGTCGACACGCCACTACTCTGCGTGCCGGGATACCAACACCCCTAGGTAAGTGATGTTGGATTGAGACCAAGTGAAACCCCTTAGGTCAGAGGGTGGTTGCGTGTTGTCTGTGAGCGGAAATAGGGCCGATTTAGAGCAGTTAACTTTCAACCCAGATATGTGCCCAAATCGGGCCACATCGTTCAGGATTGGAGCAAGTTTGGTTTCTGGGGAGCGGATGTAGAGAAGGGCATCGTCGGCGTATAAGGAGACAATATCGGCCTGTCCCACCGTGCGCAAGCCTCTGTGGGAGTGTGACTGGTGCATCATGTCTGCAAAGGGTTCCATGGCTATCGCGAATATTAGCGCGGAGAAGGGGAATCCCTGTCGCGTCCCTCTAGTTATCTGGAAGAGGGTGGAACACCTGTCCTCGGTGCGGACCCTAGCCACTGGGCTGGTGTGGAGGAGTCTGACCCACGTCTGAAAGTTGGGGCAAAATGTACACTTTTCCAGGACTCGCCACAGATACTCCCAAGACACTGAGTCGAATGCCTTCTGCATGTCCAAAGTGGCTGCCACCGCCTGCGTATTTAGATTGATCCTACTAATCACATTCAAAAGTCTTCTAAGGTTTAGGGATGTGGACCTACCTGGGACAAAACCTGCCTGGTCAGGGTGAATGATGTGGGACATGAATGGAGCCAGACGGTTAGCCAGTAGTTTAGCGTATATTTTAATGTCACAATTTATTAACGCAAGGGGGTAGTACGAACCGCATTGGGTGGGGGATTTACCAGGTTTAAGAAGAACTGTTATCATAGCCTCATGGAGAGAGGGGGGGGGAGTATACCTTTTTCGCATGCCTCCTCCCAGAGAGCCAGTAATTGTGGGACCAAAATAGATTTATAACGCTTGTAGAAGTCCATGGGGAGGCCATCCGGACCAGGGGCCTTCCCCGCCGCAAGTGACTCGATGGCTTCTGTCAGCTCTTCGGTGGTGAAGGGTCTTTCCAGGGAAGCGGTGGCATCAGTAGACAGGAACGTGAGAGGGAGGTCCTCCAGATAGGAGTACATTTCTGAGGCATGGGGGCCATCGGCCTTTGAGTATAGGGAGGTATAAAATGTTAGGAAATCTGCGTCAGATCTTTCTATCATCGGGATGTTGGGGGCTCCAAACTCGTTGCGAATTAACCTGGCCAACATGCGGCCTGGCCGCTCACCCTCCCCATATCGTCTTACCGCCCGAGGGCCATCCAGGAATTTAACTTCTCGCTCTGCAAGGTTGCAGAATCTGTCAAGCTCCGAACCCAGTGATGCTAGTGTGTCGGGGAGTGGTCTTGGGCATATTGGGACTCCAAGTTGGCTAGGGACGATTCGCTGTCTGCGATATCCTCCCAAATGTTTTTCAGAATGCCACTCCATTTGGATATGGCGATACCCCTAGTGTCGATACCCCTAGTGTAAGCTTTGAATAATTCCCAGAGGATGGCTCGTGAGGATATTGAATCTGTGTTGACCTCAAGAAACTCCTCAATGGAAGATTCAAGTTCGGAAACGAAGGCCTGGTCTAGGAGGGCATGGGGCCTCATTTTCCATTGTTTCGTTTTTTCAAAGTCATGTCCCAATTCAATGAGATAACCACCGCAGAGTGATCAGATAACGTTCTGGGGCGGATAGCCAGATGGGACAGGCACCTGATTAGTATGTCCAATAAGAGCCAGCTGTCTATCCTAGAATGTGAGTCATGGACTGAGGAATAATAGGAATACGTGCGGGAATTGGGGTACATTAAGTGCCAAGCGTCCACCACTGCTAGCCGGGGGAGAGTTATGAGGATCATGTAGGCTGCTCTTGAGAACTGGCGAGGTCTGGAGCTTGACCTATCTAGGTTAACGTCTAAAATCGTGTTGAAGTCGCCGCCCCATATAATCGGGATCTGGGGGTAACTCTCCAGGACTGAGGCTAGGTGAAGGTAGAATTCGGGATTGTCAATGTTAGGGCCGTATATATTCAGGGTGGCTACCTCTTGATTTGGCAATTTGCCAATAATAAGTATATATCTCCCAAGGGGGTCTATTTGCGAATGGGAGCAACAGAATTTAAGGCTCCTGTAAATTAAGGTGCTGGAGATCAGGGCTGGGCCCTGCCCTTGGCCGGTGCCCGTGTAGCGAATAAAGAGTTCATCACTGTTCAAGGCTCACAAGGCTGGCCCAGCTAGGTCCGAGTCACAGGTTAAAATGGCCTCAGAAAAGTCCCTGGCCTCTGTGTTCGACAACCCAACAAACTTCACCCGTACAGGGCGCCCCCCCGCTCACAGTAGTTTGCCAGTGGTTGCGTCCCGGGGGGGCAGTAACCCCCCATCTGGGTGATGGTGATGTATAGAGGAGGTGCCCCCTGGGCTGTTCCAAATTCGGGGCGCCCCCACAGAGCCCCGATCTGCTGGAGGGATGGGCAGTACGAGACAGAGGGGCTCACGTGATGGCCCTCCAGGAGGATTGCAGTGAGATCAATGTATGAATGGGGGGGACTCCCCAGGATCTAGGCCACCGCAGTGTCCCGGCCCCGGGCCACCCATCACGGAGCGCCCGGGTCACAGATGCCTCTCGGCGATGTGAGTAGAGAGTCTAGTGGCCGCCAACAGTTTTTCCCCGCTAGCGGGGGCGAGGGGGACCAGGGCAGGCCCGCGGCCGCAGGAGTCGGCACTGCAGCCCCGGAGCATCAGTCCACTCCCGCCCCCCCCGGGCCCCTTACCTTGACGTGTGCTGTTACAGGTGCGCCTCAGGGGGGGAGCGGGAGGAGGGCAGGCGAGCAGCACACCAGTGCAGAGTCAGCCGCGGCGGCTCCGTCCACTCGTGGCGCCCGGTCCAGGGAAAAGGGGCACCAAGTGCCACAGGATCTAGCCCCCAGGCCATGGTAGTAGGGAGCGGTCCTCAGGCAAGGTGTCCAACAGGCTTGGGAGCGCTGGCAGAACAAAGCGCAGGGGAACCAAAAGGGCATGAGTTATCAAAATTAAGGTGGTGCTCATTGTCCCCAAAGATGCAATGTGGTGGCAGGACAGCACCGGAAAACCAATCAATCATGCCCCTAGGTCTGCCTGCACTTGGAATCGACCAATTACATTATCCAGCGCACACATCAAGAGAGTGTCTTGCAGTACTGATTCTCAGAGGACTGGTTTGTCCTGAATTTGGCAGCACTTGTTGCTAGTTTTGTTGTAAACTGTTTAATGTACCAAATATGTTCTGCTGGCATACTCTTTGACAGTGAGAGGAGCCATACCCAGTCCTTCTGGACCATTTCAGCATTTGCATATCGACTGTGTAGATAAGCAAAAAATGTGCTACGGGTACATGCAAGTGGTCGTATGTCCCTTTTCCCTATGTATCGAAGCAGGCCCATGCAAGCATCTGGATGCCACATGTGCCACGTAATTTCTTGTACTTGAGGTTTTCCAAGATCGGAGTGTGCAAAGTGCTATGTTCTGACAATGGACAACAATTTTTAAATGAGCTCAGGGGCGTTGCTAGGTTTGTAAAAGATCCGGGGCTAGAGCCCATTGCAAGTTTGGACTTCACATCACTACATGATGTGAACGCGGGCGCCACGTTGCGATTTCAAGCGTTAATATTGCAAGCTATGCTGCTCAAAGTGCTCATTGCTCATTTGGAAGATTTGCGACTCCAGAACTTGAACATTCATCCAGTAGTGCTATCTAATACTTTATGAGGTTATATATAGGTTTATGAGGTTATATAAGACAAAGAAAAGCATTTGGACAGGGCAGCCAAAGACTTGGCATGGATTGAAAAGTTGTATTTAAGCAGCAACTGGAGATGTATCCGTTTGCTACATTAACCATACAGCCACTTACTGCTGGTTGTTGGTCTGACAAGGGGTAGCTAGTGGGCTTACGAAGTGGTGGGACATAACAAATGTAATTATGCAATGTAGCGAGCGAGCACAGCGAGCAAGCCTCAACTTGACCAAGGTGGTAAGGGGGCCAGAGGGCTCTCCCCACCCCCTCGCAAGAACATTTTGGAAAAAATACTATCAAAATCACACACATTTCGGCATGATTTTTCCATAATAACCGGCATAGTACATATGTTTTTTAGTGATCTAAAGGGCTGCTGAATACTGTACCACGAATAAACTGCAGCAGGCAGGTGGGATACAAATACCCAGTATAACATAACTAACAAATGAAAAGCATTTTCAATTCCAACATACCTTTTTAAACAATAACATTTATGGTTTAATTCCATTTGAATTTGCATATAGTTGCATTTAGTGGGGGCTCCCCAGAGTCCAGCACTGAAACTAGCCATCATCTAAAAGGTACTGAACGGGTGAAAGGGCATGTTAATCATTAGCTGGGAGAGGCTATACGAAAATCAATAATAAATAATTCTGCTATACAAATCAAGTGGCAAGTATAAAGAGAAACAGCTCTACAACTCAATAAGCAGGCGAGAGAGACAGAGAGAGGGTGGAGAAGGGAGCTTGGTGGCGGGAAGAAGCGGAGGAGCAGGAGTGATAGCAGGAGTTAGAGAAAGAGAGGGTGAATCTGGAGGAGCAGGAGTGAGAGCAATATGAGGTGGGGAGCAGGAGTGAGAGCATGGGGAGGTGGAGGAGCAGGAATGTGAGCAGGATGAGGTGGAGCAGGAGTGAGAGCAAGAGGAGGTGAGGACTGGAGTTAGAGTAGGAAGAGGCAGAGGAACAGGAGTGAGAGCAAGAGGCGGTGGAGGAGCAGGAGTGAGAGCATGAGGAGGTGGAGTAGCAGGAGGAGGTAAGGAGCAGGAGTGCGAGTGGGAGGTGGAGCTGGAGGAGCAGGAGTGAGAGCAAGAGGAGGTGGGGAGCAGGAGTGAGAACAGGAAGAGGCAGAGGAGCAGGACTGAGAGCAAGAGGAGGTGGAGGAGCAGGAGTGAGAGCAGGAGTGAGAGTAAGAGGAGGTGGAGCTGGAGGAGCATGAGTGAGAGCAAGAAGAGGTGGGAGCAGTAGTGAGAGCAGGAAAAGGCGGAGGAGCAGGAGTTTGAGCAGGAGGAGGTGGAGCTGGAGAAGCAGGAGAGCAAGAGGAGGTGGGGAGCAGGGGTGAGAGCAGAAGGAGGTGGATGAGCAGGAGGGAGAGCAGGAGGGGGTGGAGGAGAAGGAGTGGGAGCAGGAGGAGGTGGAGCAGGAGGAAATGGAGGATCAGGAGTGGAAGCAGGGGGACGTGGAGCAGCAGGATTAAGAGCAAGAGGAGGTGGAGCAGCAGGAGGAGGTGGGGGAGCAGGAGTGTGAGTGGGAGGTGGAGCTGGAGGAGCAGGAGTGAGAGCAAGAGGAGGTGGAGGAGCAGGAGTGAGAGCAAGAGGAGGTGGGGAGCAGGAGTGAGAGCAGGAAGAGGCAGAGGAGCAGGAGTGAGAGCAAGAGGAGGTGGAGGAGCAGGAGTGAGAGCAAGAGGAGGTGGGGAGCAGGAGTGAGAGCAGGAAGAGGCAGAGGAGCAGGAGTGAGAGCAAGAGGAGGTGGAGGAGCAGGAGTGAGAGCAAGAGGAGGTGGGAAGCAGGAGTCAGAGCAGGACAAGACAGAGGAGCAGGAACAAGAGCTAGAAGAGGTGGGGAGCGGGAGTGAGAGCAGGATGAGATGGAGCTGGAGGAGCAGGAGTGAGAGCAAGAGGAGGTGGAGCTGGAGGAGCAGGAGTGAGAGCAATCAGAGGTGGGGATCAGTAGTGAGAGCAGGAGGAGGCGGAGCTGGAGGAGCAGGAGTGAGAGCAAGAGGAGGTGGGGAGCAGGAGCGAGAGCAGAAGGAGGTGGAGGAGCAGGAGTGAGAGCAGGAGGTGGAGCAGGAGGAAGTGGAGGATCAGGAGTGGAAGCAGGGGGATGTGGAGCAGCAGGATTGAGAGCAAGAGGACGTGGAGCAGCAGGAGGAGGTGGGGGAGCAGGAGTGCGAACAGGAGGAGGTGGAAGGGCAAGAATCATACGATGAGTATGAGGAAGAGCCGGAGGAGGGGGGAAAGCACTGGGGAGTAAAGAGCAAGAGAGTCACTTTGGAGTAGTGCCAGAGACCAAGAGAAAGTCAGCCTCAGGGGAAGACTTCTTTCTTACCCTCAGAACAGGGTCAGGGGACACCCAGGCGAGCCACAATACACCATTTATCAAAAAGGCTAGATGCCATAAGCCCACTACTTTGGTGACAGGTGCAGTACAAATACAGAGTAAACTAATATAACATACAGAGCAAGAGAGTCATCTTGGGGGTAGAGCTAGCCAGCTCAAGGAGAACACTTAAGTCCAGTATCTAGGTGGAGTGTCCTGCATAGGGCTAGGGTCCTGTGGAGGAAGTGAGGACAGCAGATTTCAGGGACCAGCTAAGAGTGCTAGAAAGGTTGCTGAACAAGTCATGGGTGCTCTGTGTCTTTAGCTTCATGTCCCCAGAGCTAGCAATAGCAGAAAGACAGGTTGAGGCTCAGCATTGGGCAGCTCTGAGTTGACCATCAGCTCAACCCATAGACCTGTGGATCCATGGACAGTAAACACCGATAGGTAGAGCTCGTGCTACAATAAGGCACCCTAATCGGAGGAACACTAGTGGGCGCTTTTTGAGAGAATGTTTATGAAAATGGCACTTTGTCTTGGACGGAATAAATCATTGCAATGGCAAGGAGAATAGGACGAATTTGAAGTGCTTGGTAGGTCACAGGTGCTATGGGATTGCCACTATGTAATTGCATGGACATCTCTAGTGAACGATGCAGATCAAGTGTGGGTTTCCCCAGAGATAATGTTAACTGAGGAAGGTGTGAGTGTATAGGCCAGGCGGGGGCCCTAGCCTGCCTCAATTCAGTGGCCATGTGCGCCGGCCCCAAAGCCACTCAGCAGCCTCTCAGCACCTCCATTGTGCGCCCAACCCCAACATGAGCAGCTTTGTCCCCCGCCTCAATCAAGATAAATAGGCTTCCCCCAGATATTTTTCTAAGATTTGTCTTTCACGCAATGTGTCCAAATATGAAAACAGCCTATTGAGGCCGGGCTTAACTCTCTAGCAGCGACTGCGTGACATTGGGCTGCTGCTGCAGTTCTTGGCTCTAAAGGGGGTAAACAAATTTACATCCACAAAAAAAGTCTAACAGAGAGAAATTTCACCATTTACATATAATAACTGTAGGTTTTTGGAGATTCTAAGGGTGACAGATGTGACGCCCAGCTGCCCATTAATGGGAACTTTTCATACTGCCAGTGGTGGAAATGGTAAACATACCATTTGGAGTTTGGAGGAGGGGGCAGAGTTCTGAGGAGGCGGAGTTCAGAGGTGGTTGGAGCTCCTAGTTGTTCTCCAATCAAAGGAAATGTTTGAAATAATAGTTTTAAAACTCCACACTATGTATACTCCGACCCTAGACTAAAAAAAAAAAACATGTCTGCTTCCCACCCTAAGTCTCCTAGCAGCACCCTAGGGAAATACTAGAGTTGACCGCTAACTGACGGTGAACTCTAGTATTTCCTGGTAAGCACCAGCTAGGTGATGATAAAGATAAAAACGGTAAGTACAGTACATGGTTCAACGCTCTGTGCAATGGAAAAGTAAAACCTAAGCAAATATAACCAATGGTAATGTAATGTGCTGTGCAGTGGAGGGCCGGAGGCAAGCTGCCCCCCAGAGGCTCTTTTGAGAACCTGACCGGGACATTTGTCACTGGGACACTTCTCCCGTTCACCACCTCAATGAGGGTGTCCAACAGGAAAGGTGTCCTGCTGGGAGGACAATTGCTGTGCAATTCCTGCTCAGCACGGTCATTGTCCTGGCAGCAGGACACCTTACCCTTTCCGAACGATAGAGGTGACCTGCTGCCAGGACAATGCCCCAAGGAGTTCTGTGAGCTAATGTGAGCCATTAGGCACTGATGGGAGGGAGGGGGTCTTTTAGCACAGAATTTTGTCCCTTCAGAAATGTGCACAGGAGGGAGTGATCAGCAGTGAGAAGGGTGCATAATGCTACAGGCTTTATGAAATAATGACTATGGCTTTACCCAAGGGGTATTTGTTAGGCTAACATTAATCTGTATGATGCTATTGTGACCTTGCATGCAGAATGGGATGGGGAGAATGAAACTAAAGCTAACATGATGCATATAGTGTAAAGTCAATTATGAAAGGATCATTTCTGTTGTAATGTGCTTTGCTTCCAAGGCATTGCTTTAAATAAAGTATTATTTAAGCACATGAAATGCAAAGGATACCTCAATAGATATCTATATGAACTAAACCTGTGAAGATGTGCTCAGTTGCTTAAATTGTCCACATCCCGGTTTCACCATTTAACCAAAGTGTGTGATCTTTGGTAGATCATTTAATCACACTGTGTATTATCTGCAGCTCTGTGATTCACTCCAGAGCTTATGTTTATATATCATGCTATTTCTTTTTTCTTAAAAGACTGATTATAGAGTTTCTCTATAAAATTGTGCAATTTAGGTTTTTTGCACCACAAAGTTATTTGCCACTTGGCTTACTTATGGCAACATATTCTAAAGTCGCTTCTATGGTGCCTCCAAGTATCAACGACTGATGATGCTCCTTGTGACATCCTTTTCTGTGACGTCCTTTCTGTTGGTGCAATCCATATGCAAATTATGAGGTGTGTATGTATTTTGCCCCAGAGCTCCCGGACAGAGCTCTAACAGATGCGTTTCATGCATCTGCACTGATTCTGCACTGCAGCTTTATATGTGATATGTGTTAAAATGCCATCTGCCGCTAATCTTACCAAAAAAGTAGTTTGGGGCAGGGTTTGGCAGTTTGTGGGCGCGAATTAGACCATATGAAATTCAAATTGCAATGCTGGATACTCCCCTGGTTCTCTGTGGCCGTGCACATGGCAGATTTGATCACCAAATCAGTCCTTTGCACAACCACAGAGCACATTATGTTACCGTCAGTTATATTTGCTTAAGCTACAAAGCGCTTTGCGTTGCTGGAGTGCTAGTAAAAAAAATATATATATACTGCTAAGCAAAGCAACGAAAGCACTTTGTATAACTGAAGCAAAAATAACCAATGGTAATGTAATGTGCTCTGTGGCTGTGCACAGGGCAGATTAGATCACCAAATCTGCCCTTTGCACAGTCACAGAGCTCATTACATCATCGTTGGTTATATTTGTTTAAGATATACAAAGCACTTTTCGATGCGTTGCTTAACAGTCACTAGTAAAAGAAAAAAAATCAATTGTTTGGTACAAAAGCAGACTATGAGACGACCGTTCCCAGGGGCTGTAGCAGGTCATCTGAGAAAACCCCCTGCCCGATTTTCCTGCAAATGGGCAAGGCTGCACTGGGAATTAAAAGCAAGGGCATATATACACAGTCCGAACAGCAACAATGCATGGAGCAACACGGGGAGCGAAAAGGTTTGAAACACTTGGGCAATATAGTGCCTTTTACAGCATTCATTTAACATGTAGGGTAGGCCGAATACAATGTCATATGCCTAGAGCACGCACAGTTCATGGTCTCAGAATGAAACAGCATTTGGCTATAAAAATTATTTCTGCTCTTCCCCTTCAGCACAGAACACAAAATAACTCACAATTTATATTGTGGCAGCCAACTGCACCCCCTTCCTCGGGGTCACACAAGCAGGTGGGTGGCATGTGGCAGACAGCTTGAGGTCCACGCAGCAGAGAGCACCAGTATCTGCATGCAGGGAGGCACGGGCGTCTGTCACACCTGCTACTGCCTACTGCAAAAGTGCGCATGAAAGGAGAGACCCAGCAAGTCATGTGCGTTTGTGCCAAAGCGGTGGCATGGCTCCATGTGCATGCGCGCACTGTGCGGCCATGGTCACCAGCAGCAGCATGAGTAGCAGCCCAGGAGGCAGCGATGTTCGTGTCACGGTGTGTTTTCTAATCACACGAACGTTGCTGCTGCCTCCTGGCCTGCCTGTATCGCCGACCTGCCATCACTAATTTCCATTTCAATTCCCAATTTGATTCCCAGGCAAACAATGTTTGTGGCTAGCCTTTGCTTGTAGCCCCGTGATCTTCTTCTGGGGCTACAAGAAAAGGATCTGGGGCTATAGCCCTTTTAGCCCCCCCCCCAGTGATGCCTCTGAATGAGCTGTTTGAGCACATCTCTATTCTGTTGGCAATAAAAGCATACATTCTCGTCAGTTTATCACCCACAAGAAAATGGCATTTCAGAACATCTCAACGGCCTCCTAAAGAAGAGAAATGTCAAAATAAATGAGATACTGATAAAGGGTTGGTTCCATTGCCTTCCTCTAGTACTATTTGCATTATGCAATCAGCCCAGCTCTGACCATCACCTGACTCCACATGAGCTGAATACAGGACTCAAATGCACACACCCCTTGCACCTCCTATTTGAGTGCAAACTGATGCACAAAATGCTGTTCTTGGGTTAGGAAATGAAAGCACAATTATTTGACAGCTATGACGGAATCTCTTGAATGTATGTCTCAAAAGGTACGAATATGGCAGGGGGGTTCAAAGAAGACTGATGAAGTGAACCAACAAGTTGATCCAGATGTACTATTGAGGCCCCTAGTACTGTTTCTAGGGGATAAGGTCCTGTGTAGGAATTTCTCACAACGGTGCACAAGCCCGCTTCAAGGGACCGTTCCTAGTGAAGGTGATTCCACAGACTGAAGTGAAAGTTCAAGGAAGTTGTGCTTGGTTGCATCTCAGTGACGACAAACTCTATAAAGGATTTACTCCCTTGTCTGCCAAAATGGAGCATGAAGGTGCATACGATGTGAGAAGAGTCAGAATGAAGTCTATAATGAGGACCAATCAGCAGCAAGAAGAATAAAAAACATAGTTTTTTCTATCAATACAAAGACAAGCCAGTTCAACATGCTTTCAACAATGCTTGCCTAAAATAAAATGTGACATTTCTACAGTTGAAGGAAAATAACAGATGTACCCTATGACCATTTTATTTTTCTTGGTCTTATCCTGTTTTATGAACACGTATCCCTTTTTAGGAGCTGGGAACCACTGCAGAACAATATTACAATTCAATTTAAAGGCTTACGTGGTGTTGGAAAGACATTTTCTCTCAGAATTGACAAGGTTTTTCTTGTGAAGGATACAAAAGAAATGTTTCTCCTGATATAGAATACATATGTTGAATAATGTAAGATTTTCCCTTTTAACACTTGGAAGAGAGGTTACTCGCAGAGATTTGCCTAATACCGAAGCAAAACTGATAATTTCAATGCTTTTTTACATTTTGTAGTCTTCATATAATTATTTTTTTCAGCAAGAGAAATTATAATTAATAAAACACTAGAGCAGTAGACATGAGTATAAGCACTGTAAACATGATAAACAAAATGGCACCAGAAGAATTCCCTGTAGTAAAGGCCTAGGTAAGGAGACTAAAAAGAAGTGCTAGATGACTCAGTGCACCTGACCAAATATATTGATGAGTCGACACATGTGGCTAACAATATGTGGTAGAAGCACATGAGCAAAGTGGGGAGGGAGAGACGTCTGATGAGAGTAGTTTTGCATGCTCCCTCATCCCCTACTCCTTGAGTGCCTCCAGAATGTCCATAGCCACAGAGGTACCCGCAAATACAACACATTGCATCACACACCTTGCGTTGACCCTAGGACAATTCCAGGGGAAGACAGCCTCCATAGAATGGGTGACAAAAGCAAAGTCTCACAGGGAGTATTTTTTTGTAAAACAAGAAAACACCATGATAACAGATAATACACACCATAAAATAGTATAATACCTGCCAGTGGACATACATGGGCGAGAGATTAAAATATAGGAACATAAAATGCTGCCATGTAATGATGCTCAAGGAACAGAAATACCTTGGTGTTGGAACAGAGGACAATTACAAATAAAAGGACACATCATTATGGCAGAAGGATGGGGGAAGGATTAATAGGTTGCAAAGCATTAGCACTCCTAGAGCAGCCTGAAAAAGTCATGCAAAATGCTAACAAAGTATGCCTTGAGGAATCGCCAAAATATACCAGATTGCTTACCTTGGTAGAAGATGAAAGAGTACCAGTACCCATAATACCCTTGAAAGTTGCTACCTGTGCTTGAGAAATAATGTCAGTGTGTGTTTTGGAACAAGCACAAAGTGTGAGTGTATTTTCGACATACCAGGCATGAAAGTAGGAACAGGCATTATAATGGACAACTATTGGGCTTGTGGTTCTGACGCCTGCATGCATCTTCCCCCTGGTAATTGTAAGTGTACCAGCCTTAGTAGTGGCCGAGAGTGAGATGCAGATTGGTGATTGTCCCAAAATGAAAACATAAGACATAAGAGGGCTCTCACACTTTCACACAAAAAAAGGAGCAACTACAATTCAATGAAAAGAATATGATGCCATACCAGTTGAAAATTAACTGTTCGATAGAACTGAAATGTTCTTTGCATCTCTATTCACCGGGTTGCAAGCCAACACAAACACAAAATGGCTGCAAAATGGCTGCAGATAACCCACCAGGAGTTGTTTCAGACAATAAATTCAACAGTAAAATGCATTAATGCCATAAGAGAAGAGCTGAGGACAATAAGACTCATGGCCCTCCAGACCAGGTACATTCTCAATCTGATAATCGCCATGTAGTGGGGCGTGTGTGTAAGTGTAAAACTTGAGCATTCTTAATGCATATACATACCCACCCACAATGAGCAGAATGAAACCCTCACAGATGCCACAGCCACCTCAACAGAAATACACACAAGAATGGTGGAGAAGGTAGATGATATGATGCAGGGTTATAGGTGATAGGATCTAAAACAAAAGGATTGAATGCCTTTTATTTTACACCAAAAGGACCAAAAAAAGGGTCGATTTTCTTTTTATGGGGGGGTTCCCTCCCAACCCCATGTTTTCTTTTAAAAAAAAACTTTTTTTGCATACTAAACTAAAAAATATATACATAAATAAATAAAAAAGCATTCAACCTTTTTTTTCTCCAGTCATTCTGGTTTAAAAAAAGGGCATTTGATCCTTTTTTTTCAATCCTTTGGCTGGACACCATGATGCAGATGATGACTGGTTTAATTTCCTGTTCTCATGGATACCCTACTGATTGGCTAATGCATTCAAAGTACTGATGGTCATTTTAGTACTGCTACTATTTGGGTTCTCTGTTGCAATAAGTCAATGCAACAAGACAGCCAAAAAGGCAGTAGGAATGAAAATAGTAATAAGTAATAAACTTGGGTACTCACATACACAAGTATAATCAAACAGATGACCTCCCCCGTGCCCAGTGCCCAAGCACTGGAAAGCCCTATAGCCCCCCCCCCCCAGGATTAAAATGTTAGACATACCGGCTGCTTCATGTGGGTGACTAAGATATGATTAACCAAAGGACTCTATGTGGGGGAGAGCAGAAGAATGAATGTTATGTTATGTTATGGTCAATTGTAGAGTGCACGGTCGCCCATAGGCATCATGGTGCTAGAGAGGCAGGTAGCCATAGACAGGACAAACACACTCAAACCAGAAATGCTGAGATATCAGAAAAGATGGGTTTTTAGAGCTGTCAGAAAGCAGATGATTAGACAATGACTTAATAGATAGTGGGAGGGTATTCCACAACTGTGCTGCAACAATCGAGAAAGATCACCCCCCCCACCTGAGTGAGATGAAAGGAGGGCACCCAGATCAATGCCAGCAGCCGCTGACCGCAGAGAGCGGTTCGGGACATAACGCACACATGTAGCACATAGATAATCAGCTCCCTTATCATAAAGAGCATGGTGAACAATACATAGTGCTTTAAATTGAATGCACTGGGCTAATGGGAGCCAGTGAAGCGAATGCAGTATGGGAGAGCTATGGGCCCATAGTGGGTACCTGTTGCCACCCGGGCCACCAGATTCTCGAGATGTTGTAGTCAGCCTACCAACCCCTTAGGCTGTGCAAAGTAAAGGGAATTACAGTAGTCCAGCATACTCAGAATCATGGCAGCCACCACTGTGGACGTAGCGTTGCAGGAATCAGGTGGAGCACCATTCTTAACATTTTGAACTGAAAATGCCCAGCCTGGCATACCACAGATGCCTGAGCGGCCATGGACATATTGTAAGACATAATCACCCCAAGATGTTTCACCTTGATCGAGGGCACAGGGAGCGGGCCCAAGGAAGAAGGCCAGAAAAAAGAGATCCAAAGTAACACCTCGGTTTTGTCACCATTCAATTACAACCAGCTGTTGCCAATTTGCTCCTCCACGGCCGACGGGCACTTATGTAGGCACGCTGACACCTTAGACTGATCAAGGTAAAGTCGGATCAGAAGATGGGTATCGTCGGTGTATGAATAGCATGTGATGCAGAAGGAGCAAATGAGGCGCAACAACAAAAAGATATAAATGTTGAAAAGAATGGGGGACAAAGCAGACCCTCGGGGAACACTGCAACTGAAGTGACAGGAAGAAGAGAGAGAGTTTGAGATCTATCAGACAGAAAGGAAACAAACCAATCCAGCACCAGAGTGTAGTCGAGGACTCGACACGAGGACGGGAATGTTGAGAGGCAGATGACTAGATCATCGATAGCCTTCTGCCCCTCCCCAGTTCAATATTGTACAGGTGTGAAAAATTACACCCGTACTTCCCTTATCCCAGGAGATGGACACAATCTAAAACTGAAGATGGCACGACTAACGTTGTAACAATACATGTGCACGCATTAGACATGAAGAAAATGTGCATTCAACATGAAGAATGTGAACACTAGGTAACACATACATTTATACATGAAGAATATTATCATTGCATCCATGAAGAATACTAACATAGCCAATGTATAAGCTGAATGCAACATGAACATAATGCAAATATAGCTCACTGACATAGAAATAAAACAGTAATGGGCATCCATCTTTTCCAAAGAGGAGGCCACAACACACTTCTCAGTAAATGAAAGGCTCCAAGGCTTCACAAGGACTCTCAATTCTGAAATAACAAAATAAAGATCTGTGCGGAGATAAGACAGTAACTAGCAAACCAAGCCAAGGTTACCATGAATAAGGGAGGATTGTCACGCTTACCTGAGTCTCTGCAGGATCAATCGTGTCCCCCTGGTTCTATACCACCCTTCAGTTAGTGGGAAGTCTGACTTGCCAAAAGAGTGAATTGTTAGGGGTTAACTCCAAGGGATAGCTATCCTCCTTCCCTCTCCCAACCCACCTAGATATCTAAGCATCCTGGTGCATGTCTCACCTGTGTGTTTAATTTGATGAGCCCTCCATCCTGCTCATATAGGGGCGCTAATTCTTGGAAGTTGCTTTGGAGTTGCTATCAAATGCACTGCTTTATCTCCAAGGGTTCGTGTTAACCAGTTTCTACAAAGGGACTTCAGTTCAGGCAAGTTTGCAGGAAAGTTTAGGTAAGTAGAGTCTCAATGTTCGTAACTGCCCAGTTACCTCACTTGGCAAATCTGGTGTTTCCGTTCTGCCTTGGTGCTATGTGCCAGTTCACAGCACTGGACTGCAGCAACAGCGGTGAGTGGAAATGGCGAAAGAAAACTAATGTCTTTTCTCTTTCATTGCAGGATACCCGAGGCGGGCCATAGGTGCACGCAATGAAGAACAGCGGTTTCTGCTGCCAATGATGTTCGAGCTAAGTGTACATGTTCTGCTTTAGAGCATGCGGCGTAACTCACTGTGAGCTAACTGTTTTATTTCTCTCCTTGTCGTTGCAGTTGTTCTCGACATCTTCTTTTGGTCTTGACGTGCTGCACAGTGATTTGCAACTGCCACTAGCTCTGCGAATGGTTTGGTCTTCGATCTGATTGACAGATTCTGAAGCTATGCCTGGACATTCAGCAGAAGACCAGCAACAAAGGTGTTTCTTATCGCCTCCTGGGCCATCTCATCTGGCTTGTTAAAGCCTGGGTGTTGGGTAAACATCACCATCAATCTGTCTAAACAGTCTGCAGGCAATTCGCCTGTGTTCTGCTTACAGTTGGTGAATAGGTGAATATTTACCCAGTTGGTCTTTCTCAAGCATATCTCAGTAATGATAGTTACTGTCTGTTCTCTAGCTTGTTCTAACACATCCCCTATTCCTGGATCAAGGGCAATTCATGCAGATCTTTCTGCAAGTCATTGCTGTACCTCTGGAGGCATTATCATCCTCATGCCTGCCTACGAGGGGTTATAACAATGTAAGATTGTGAAAGACTGTGTTCAATTATGTGAAACACTGCTGCCCTCCTATCTAATATTAGTAAAGTCCTTTGCTAAGTTTACAGTAATGCGTTTTGGTTGTTGCTGCCCTTATTCCTAGTGGCCATCCAGCACTAGCCTAAGAGGCACCTGATTAACTCAGGAGTCTTTTCCATAGATTGTGCCACCCCTTGCCACTGATTGAGTGTATCAGAGAGGAGCAGGTATCAGAATTTGCCCTCCTGCAGCACTCTGACCACTTGGTTCTGCGGCAGTGAGGGCTCTGTGTATAGCTGGCATCAGATCCTGTGGTAATGCATCATCATGAGGAGGCTGCCCCGGTTACGACTGCCTCTGCTCCACCCTGCTGCTTGGATGATAGTAAAGCATTTGAGAATATACTCAGCCAATTCACTTTCATGCTCCTCCTGCTCCTTTCCCTTTTGTCTTTCCCTTTTTCCTAAATTATTTGGGGGGGCACATGCATACTGTTGTCAACCACCCTGCTTAGCCTTATGTGTTTTATCTGCCCTTGCAATAGATCATTGGCTTCTCAAAAATACTGAATCCCTACATACATTGTGTTGCCCTGTTGCCTCCTCTAACTAGGTTGCAACTGATCCCCAATGATTTGGAGTGATTTTCTCATTTTGTTTCTCTAGTGCCCATCTAAAGACACCTAGATTATTCAAAATAAAGGCACCTCAACAGGGAATTGTGTATAATTATTGTGGCATGTCAAAAAATGCCACGAGTCTAAAAAAATCACAAGTAGCGCTATTAAACTGAATTAACAAATAATGTACTGGCGACCCATTTTGGGGTGTACTCTGCCTGTTTTGACTGTTTTTTGTTTATGGCTGTCCCTTATTTTTAACAATTGTTCAATTCTTCATGTGACCCATCGTCTAGGTACCCCTGCTCCAATCACGCTTTAACTCCACTCCTTTGTGGTCCTGGGAGGGGATTGGTACTCAAATAACCATAAACACCTCAGAGTGGCCCTGAAAGGGATTGGGCCTTTGAACCTGCAATCATTCATCTTACGCTATTTAATCGGGCACGGATGTTCTGTTTCCCATGTTTATTGCCAATTTTCTTATTCTGCCTAACCAGAAAATAGTAAAGGCGAGGGCTCACTAAACAACCCCTCTGGATGCCTCGCTGGATGCATCCAGTCCACCAGAAATACAATCAGCCTGCCTAACGACTCGATGCAGACATGTTGCCAGATTTATCTCAGACTAAAAATAAAAATACAAACAACATTATGCTGCTATAAAACCAGCAAATCCCAAAAGCAATACTACAAACTACACCCAGAATCTCCATCCCATATCAGCATTCCCACGAAACAAATCCCTGCTTTTGCTTGTCCATACCCTGGTCCATCAAAGGACTCTTTGCCACATGCACAGCCCCGCATTAACACTCAGCATCCTCCTCCGATACCCCCACTGGAGCTTTGACAGGGTCTCCTACATTCTTTTGTAGTGTGCCTGGGGGCCTTCAGGAGGAAGCATTCAGCTTTGAGTCACAGAACCGAATCCCAACCATCTGTTAACGAACAGAGAAATCATCATCCAATCAGGCTTCAAAGCAGTGAACAAGGAAAACATGTATTCCAAGTCTTGCAAGTTTCAGACAGCATGACATCCCACCCTGTTACCCAGTCCAACCCAACCCCAGCTCACCTCAAATGTAAACCCACGGAAAACTTGCTACTTTACCTAACTTCTGTTTGGTTTTCCCATCTCCCCTCTGAATAATAAGCTTTTTCACACTTAGTCGTGGTCTGTCACCAGTTCTTATTATCACGGGTACAATTTATTTCTGGTTCAGCTCATCGCTGCTGACATTATCCGGTCCCATCCTCCCAATGTGAGGGCAAGTGGTCCACCGCCCTGTTATGTATTTGCACTGACTGTCAAAATTAAATTGTTTGGTCCGGTTAAAACCATTGCATTTTCAAAGATGGCAGCTTGGTGGCCTTCCCCCAGTGCTCTTAAATGCTTCAAAAGTGCTAAGTGCTAATCCTCACATTCTGCCCTGTGCATGTCCCCAAACAAGCATTGGCACTAGAAAGTAGGATCCAGGAATGTCCTGATTTGGAGGTTTGCTGCAATATTTAATGGAAAATACTAGCACTAACGCTATAATTAGTTATTAATAACACGCTTAATACCTAGAGGTTTCTGAGCATGGATCCGGGGATTGAACCTGTGTTGCTCCACGTCGTCTTGCTTCCAAGACGTTCCAAGATGGGTGCGTTGCCCTGAGCTATTCTCCAAAACCACTAGATCTTCATTGTGAGAATAAACATCTTCTTGACATCATAAAACAGAGATCAGTACCATAAGACATTCAGTGACTTTCCCCATCTTAATCATTATACCTACGCCTGTGTGTAAGTACACATGGGAAACAGCGTTATATTAATCAGTTATCATGACATGGGGCTGCCTAACACTGACAGGCCATATCCCTACAGGGAATGGACATGCACATCCAACATAAGTCAGCGTTACAGCACTCCAATGCAGATAGCATCAGTGGGTATTTTCACCGGGAGGATGAGCCTGTAAGCGATATTCAATCAACACTACAGCCAAGTCAATGCCTAGTCTGGGATGCTGAGGAAAACCCTTATTAATGTATTTTTATGTCTAGTTCAGTACTCTGGATGACCACCCTTGTATAACACTGAGAATCCCCCTGACCCCACTGAGTCAAGAAGTAGGATTGTTTTGCAAATTAAAAGGTTTATTTGAGAATTTAAACAATATATATATATCACACTTTATAATAAATTAATATCTGATAGTACACTTAGACATATGATGTTGATCAACAATGGATAATCTGGCACTATCACACTTCTTTACAATCAATGAGGAGTTAGTATAGGATGGATAAAGTAGCAAAAATACTTTTATGATTTCAAGGGAAAAGCAATGAGGAATAAAATGCAGTACGGAAATACTTTATATGATTTTAGCAAAAGATAAGATAATAATTTTTTCTCTGGCAATTCACCCACCTCCCCTATTCAATGTAAGAAATGGAAGGAGATGGAAAGAGGAGCACACAGTTCTCAGGAATGCAATCAAATACAATACAACATTCAGTTCCCCCCCAGCCAGCTTAGAGGAAACAGATAGGAGTTTGAAACACAGGCCCAAAATGCTTTTTAATTGTGATGGCAATGGATGGGAAAATGTGCCAACTGATTTTAATTCCCTCTAGAGATTCAGGGTGAGTGGGAGATGCGTGTTGGTATTAGTTCAGGCTCACTTTAGCAATCCTCTTTTAGTTATTACCAAGTTGCAAACGGATTTTAACAAAAGAAAGAATGGAGCTGCTATTTTGACAAGTGGAGAAATTGAGCCAAAATCGCAAATCGCGGTAAATTTCGCGAGTGCGTGAATTGCTATTGTGGAAAAAGTATACGGAGTAGGTTCGTTGGAAAGATTACATTCTAAGCTTTCACAGGAAATCTCGTTCCTAGCCCAAACGGTTCCAGAGATACGGACGATTAAATAAAGGTAGTTTTTCGGATTTAAAGTAAACTCAAGATGACAGGTGACAGCTTGCAGCTGCAGAATTGACAGGTGACAGTTGTGCAGCTTTAAAAATGACAGATGACACGATTTCTAGGAGTCAGTTCTACTTAGGTTAAAATAGTTTGGATTAGATTATTTTAACTAAGAGATTGGTTCTGCACAGTTCTGCTCGGTACTCACAATATAAATTTGAACTAGGCCTCGTCACAGATCTGGTCAACACGTCCGGCTGCGGTTCTGTCTGCTCGGCGGGTCAATCAGGCACCGGTTCTGCTCACAGCGATCTGGGTCAGCTCTGCTCTGCTGGTCTAGCCTCTCTGGATTCTGGATGTAACACTGCTTTCTGGGTACTGCTACAGGTTCTTGCAAAAATTCTTGGCAAAACTTCAAAGAGCGCGCCCGGCTGCTGAATAGTTTGGTTAGTTTTGAGGCCTGCTGAAGAGGATTCAGCTGGTGAATTCAGGCCTCTCTGCTACAAATTCTGGAGTTCATTTCTGCTACAGGTTCTGGAGATTGATGGATTTGAAGTCTGGATCTCTGGATGTGAAGTCGTCGGTCAGCATGCTCCGCAGCAAATGGAATTGAATGTCTCTACCTGTCCCAGCAGTCTCTTTTTATGTGTTTTGGAAAGTGGATGTGTGCGTTGGTCATAAATAAGCCTGCCCCTCTCACTTATCATTGGCCAATTCCTCCTCTCTCCCTTGATTGGGGGAAGGAAATGTGAGTCAGCGTGATGCTGTAGGTTTTATGGTCAGAGGAACCTCCCCTTGTCAGATTGCACACAAATCTATTTCTGACCCAAATGCATATTTATCTATGTACCATTTTTCTAATATTATAGGTCCAGTTAACATATTTTCTGTAGCACCAAACCATCCGATCCCTGTCTTTGTACGATGTCGTGTCCACTGATGACAGAATTCTCGCCTTTTCATCCAGATAACGACCTCTAAACCTTTCCAGATTTTACACAAATGTGCACCAGAGATATGGGTTACAGATGATAAAGTGTCAGATTTTTAACATGCATACATTTGGAGTGAGACCCTATTTTCCGCTAGCAACCCCCCAGAATACACCACAGGGTCCTAACGCCTCTTAAAATGTTCACAGAAAAATCACAAAAATAATGATATTACTTATATAATTCTGACAAGTCCGCACTAAGAGTTATCTATCTTTTTGAAATTATGCTCTGGTCAAAAAGAGGTGTGGCTTCCCACATCACAGGGTGGAATAACTGGTTTATCCACTTCCCCCAAGCCAGCTTGTTCACAGAGGCACAGCTGCCCCCCAGTTTCTCCCAAGAGGAAGCTATTTTATGACGCCCCAATATAACATTTGCCTGAGTCCAGGACAGGCCTTTGTTCAACTCCCTGTAGTCCCTAGCTGCTCCACCCCTAATCTAATCAGAGGGGTGACAACTCCTTTTGGCAAGGGGAAGAGTGGCTGAGCAGGTTTCAACTCCTGTCGGGGGTAGTTGTCAGGCAGAATCCAGTTTCATTAAGCTAGGTTTCAGCTAAATGTCACTTTTTGTTCCCAGTTTAAATCACTTACAATTTTTACATATACATTAAATAATTACTTCCTTCAAGTCATTTCAGAATATAGTTTTACATTGTATCCACCTCTTAGCAAGTCTTTCCTTGGTCTGGTTTTGTTTCATTTGTTCAGTTTTACACAAAAGTCTGGTGGTTTTAAAACTCCGGCTTTCTGATAGTGGTGAGTACTGGTAATGCAACCATTTTTGGGATTAAGAAAATGAATTCCACAGTTCTGAGTTGCTTTTTTGGCAATCAGCATTGCCATTCCCAATGGTTTCAGGCTACTGTGTGTGTAGCCCAATGGTGGTTTTAGGCAGTGCCCTCCTGTGCTCACAACATAGGCAAAAATGGGTGGCAGCCTATTCTTCATGTTTTCCCTGTGCACTCTCTGGGGAGTTCTGGCCATCATGATGTTTTCCATGCCAGTACTGCACATTATGGTAGGGCTTGTATGCATGGGTAAAAACATCCCACAAGCCCCCCCTCTTGCGATGGCCATTCTGTCCTTTCGCTGATGGAACTCGCAAGATCTGGGATGTTCGCCTCCTCTTCTTCCAATTCCATGGATGGCACAGTTCAGCATCTTTTCCTCCCTCCAGTCGATCAATCAGTTCTCCTTGCTGATCCTGATGGGAGGATTGGGCGGAACCCCGGGCCCCTCGGGTCTCTGCTCCCAGTCCCTGGTCGTCCTCCTTGGTCAGTCTCCATGGTTTCATCTCTCCTAGGATGATAAAGCAAAGCAACAATACCTATTCGTAGACATTTTTTCACCACTATTAATGGTGTGGCGAACATATACATTTTATGAATCAGAAGTTATGAACATATACATTTTCTTTTTTAAATTAGGAGACAAGAATATATATATATATATATATATATACAAGGATCACAGAATTTTATATGCTATATGTGGAATATTTTAGGGTTGGAACTGAATTACTCTGGAGCGGCCCCCTCTGGGATTCCAATGGATTCCTCCAGTTGTTGCAGAGTGTGCCTGGGATGGCAACACTTTAGCTGATTTATATGTACCCACTTGTCTTCCCCTTCCGCCACACTGACTTTGGGGATGCAGATCTTATAGGCAACAGGGGAGATCTTGTCTATAATTTCAAACGGTCCCTTCCATGTAGGCAAGAATTTGGTTCCTTTGGAAATTGTATAGATAGACCCGATCACCCACCTTATATTCCTTTCGGGTAGTTTTTAAATCATAGTGGGTCTTCATGCTCTCGGCTGATCTTTCTAGATTCCGCTGTGCATAGGCAAAAGCATGCTGAAGGTGTTTCCTTAAATTCTCCACATACTCATGAGTTGTGGAGGCATTTATCAACGTTTGCTCTTGGGTTCTGTAGAGCAAATGCTGGGGAAGCACCATCTTGCGTCCAGTCATCAACTCAAATGGTGACATTTTGGTTGCAGATGAAGGGGTAGATCTGATGGCCATTAGGACCAGAGGTAATCGGATATCCCAACTTGGCCCAGAATCTGCCACAAACTTTTTTAATATGCTCACAATGGTTCGGTTGTATCTCTCTACAGCTCCAGAAGAAGCTGGCCTGTAAGCAATGTGTAGCTTCCTTTTAACCCCCAGTATCTCCCACATCTTTGTCATTACTTCACTGGTGAAGTGGCTACCCCTGTCTGACTCAATCCTTTGAGGTAGACCAAAACGGGAAAAGATGTGGTTAATCATCAGGGCAGCTGCTGTTTCTGCCTTGCAGTTTGGGGCTGGGAGACATTCCACCCACTTGGTAAACAAGCATGTAATGGTCAACATGTACTTGTTTCCTCTAGACGAGCGAATCACAGGGTCTACAAAGTCGATTTGCAAATCTGACCATGGCAGTGTCATCCCCCTCTTTTGGAAAGGCGCACGGTGTGTGAGGGATGATGGCTGAAATTGTGCACACACAAGACACCCCTTCAAGTATTGGTTGAGGTCCTGCCCCATGTGTGGCCAGTATGCCACCTCTCTTAAGATTTCCAGTGTTGTGTGAAACCCTCTATCACCGGCGGTGGCCGCATCATGGGCGTGACTTAACATCAGGCTTCGGAATGAGGTAGGAACCACCCACTGATCATGACCATCTTGGGATTTCCTTACCAACAAACCGTCTTGGATTCGGAACATTTTTGGACATTTCATCAACACTCTAAGGTCCTCTTTCCCAATGTAATCGGTATCCATCAAGGGAAAGTTCTCAGGGTCCTCAATGTGTTGGTAAAACTTACCAATTATTGGATCCCCCTTCTGAGCTGTAATTAAATCAGCATCAGGTGTCTCCTTACTCCATTGTGCAATTGAAAGATCATTGTGAGCATTTGTCTGGGACCTAGTGATAGCAGTGACCTGGATTTCCCCCAACAGGGACTCAATCATAATTAGATCCCCTTGGATGGCCCCCGTTTTGGCCAGCTGATCAGCTAAGTCATTTCCAGTTTTGTCTGGTCCCTCTACTTTGGATTGACCCTTGATCTTTTTCCAATAGATGGTCATCCCATTCGAGGTGACCAGATCATCAATGTTTTGAATTAACTTCCCATGTTTCAAGGGTTTGTTATTAGCACATAACATGCCCCTGGTTTTCCAATTAAGCAGGTGCTCCACGAACCCGTTCCATACATAATCCGAATCTGTGATTATGACCAGTTCGTGGAGTTGGTGTTGGACAGCAGTGAGGATGGCTTGATGCACAGCCATCAATTCTGCCACCTGACTACTTCGGGGACCAATTTTGTATCCAGCGGAGGGTTCTGGTGACTCATTCACCCATGCATTCCCTACGCCGGCCACCAGTTCTTTCTCCCCGTTGTCGTCAACATGGTACGAGCATCCATCCACATAGACAGTGGGCATTCCCTCACACTTGTCTTCTTCAAAGACTTTGTGTGGGGAATTAAGGGATGCCTCCATGTTGTCCTTGATTTTTAGACTTTCGTCTTCGAGACAGTTTTCTCTGGCACAATCATGCAAGTCAGCCAGACCTTGCGCGCAGGGACTCTTCTTGTTTTGGCCATATCTGACCTCTACAGGAAAGCCTTGCATTGACAGAATCCAGGAAGTAATTCGGGAATTACTGACATTTCTGGCCCGGATTCTGTCACTTTGGAGATATTGCAGAGGCTGGTGTGGAGTCTCCACTATGATGTGTTCCCCCTGGATAAACGGGCGGTAATTCTTCAATGCCCACACTGTTGCCAGGAGTGCCTTCTCACAATCCTTGAATTTTTCCTCCACAGAGGATAAAGTTTTGCTCGCATAGGAGATTACTTTATTGACCTTGTTGTGCTTTTGATATAATACTGCCGTCAAGCACATATTAGAGAACCCTGTCTCCAGGAAGAACTCCTTGTTTCTGACAGGGTAAGCTAGGCAGGGCGCTTGTGAGAGGCTTCTTTTGAGTTGTCTTACTGCCTCGGCTTGTTCTGGACCCCATTCCCACTTGACCCCCCCTTTCAGGAAATGAATCAGGGGTCTAGTGATCTCTGCGTAGCCCTCAATGAACTTTCTGCTGTAATCAGTCAGGCCTAGGAGGCTCCTTAGTTCCCGCAGAGTTGTGGGATCCTTCAGTTTCTGGAGTGCTTCCACTTTCTTTTCTTGGGGACAGAGACCCTGAGGAGTAATCTCATGCCCCAAGAAATTAACACGGGTTCTACACCACTGTGCTTTGTGGAAGGAAAGTTTTGCTCCGGCGTCTCTCAACTGTGTTAGAAGATAACGGATCTCCGCTATGTGTTCTTCCACAGATGAACTTTTGATGAGGACATCATCTACATAAGCCAGGTTACTCCTCGCACCCAGATCGGGCATGGCCTTATGTAGGAAAATGTTGAATTCATTGCCGGAGTTGAGGTATCTGAAGGGAGTCCGGGTCCATGTGCACTGCTGGCCCCCAAAGGTAAAAGACAGTTTGTATTGGTCCTCCCTACTGACAGACACGATCCAGTATCCATTGGTCAGGTCTATTGCTGTGAATACCTGTGACCCCTGAATCTGGGCCAGCCCTTGGTCAATGTAGGGCAGAGGCCATCGGGAATTATGGACCCGTTTGTTGAGCTCCATAAGGTCGGCGCAAAGTCTCCACTGGCCGTTTGGCTTCAATATTCCCAGCACCGGATTATTGAAACTGCTGTGGACTGGACGGATTATTCCCCGGGACTCAAGGTTCTTAATTATTTCAGTAAGGGACTCCATGGATGCGAGAGGCAAGCGATATTGCTTCACAAACACTGGAGTCATTCCAGGGTCCGTGGGAATTGTTGTGGTGTGGATGTCGGTGTGACCACAGTCATATGAGTCTACCGCAAAGAGATCTTGGAAATCCAAGAAAACTTGTTTCAACTTTTGCTTCTGTTCCAGAGTCACACAGGCATCAGCTAGGTTGACTCTCTCTTCCACCATCTGCCTGAAGCCTGGAAAGACTTCTGGTTTGACTATCTCAGCGGCCTCCTCCAGCTGGGTGGAGATGTCCCTGGTCAGAGTGCTGATTTGGACTGGATGCTTCAGGTGGGAAAGGCAGCCCTCATGGACCTGGAAAATCACCTCATCCCTCCTGAAGTCACAAGTCACATCTTCCTTACCACAAGGGCAAGAAGGGTACACCAGGAAGTTCCCCCCATGCCCGGTGAAAATCCTGTCTGGTGTTGTATTGTCCTCACTATCACTGTCAACACAGTCCTTGGGGATCGGTCCTAACAGTTCATTTCCTAAATCAATGGAGAAATGTCGGTCATCAACCGCCATTCCAATAATGGTGCCTGCGGCTAGAGTAATACTCTTTAAGTCGATGTTATCCACCTCTATTGGAATGGTGTCATGTTCTATGTTGACTAATGGTGTTGGGTTTACCCCTAACCCTTGCTGTTGGAGAGAAGCATTTAGATGGATATAAGCATCAGGATTTTTCAATTTTTGTCCTCTTTTAAATTTCACTTCCAGGGAGAATTATCGGGTCCTTTCTGGGATGGTGACTTCCTCTTTAATCTGAATTTCAACTGCATAAGGTAGCAATTGAGCTGACCTAAATGCTTTTTCTGGATCATCAAAGCCCATGGGATTATCCGCTAATCGGGACCAAGCTTTGAAGTTTATTAGGTCCAAACTAATGGCAAAGCGATTGAGAATGTAACTGCCTAAGTAAAAGGCGGCAGTGACGTCTCGCACAACCCAACAATTATGGACTATGCTATTGTTGCCAATGGAGATTTTGAGCATACACCTGCTTGGCAGGAGATGTTTGGAATTAGGTGCTTCCAGGTCCATTTCGCATTTGTCTATCAGTTTGAATGTGGGAATGGCTGGATCTTTTGGGAGTTGGCGGAACATGGCTTTGCTGATGAAGCTCTTACCGTTGTTCACACACACTTGAGCGAGAACAGAGTCCTTCCCATCATTTAACTGAACAGGGATGAACAACTTCTCTCCAATTTGCTGAATATCAGCCAGGCTCTGAGCTGATTTCAAATCTTTCTGGTCTATAGGAGTGGGAGTTTCTGATTGTGGATTAGTAAAGAATTTCAGGGTGTTTCCTTCCAGTGTGGAATACCACCTTAAACTGGAAGGAAGTTTGATTTTCAGAAATGAGAGGACCCCCCATCACCAGTCTGTTGTCCTACTTCTATTACTGTCACGTCTGGAGTTTGGTTGTTCTGGAAGTGAAATTCTACTTGGTCGGATTTTTGTTCAACCATGTGGCAGGTGCCGTTTAAACTAACAGGGTTGACACTCTGTTTTATTTTTATTGGTCGGCTAGTCTGGGTCCAGAGGACCTTGTTTACACAATCTATTAGGGGTGACAACCTTCTCAGGAGGTCATTCCCTAGTAAACAAGGGGTGCCCTCTGGAGTCACTACTATGACCGGGTGTTTCACCTTGTGTCGCCCAATTTTGATGTCCAAATCTGCAGTCCCCTCAACGGGAATTTCCTTCCCGTCAAAGTTCTGCAGTTGTCCAGGAAGAGAGGTGAGAGGAATATGGTAATTCTCCCCCCTTCCTGCATTTAGTTCATCAAAGGCCCTTTTGGACAGAAGGGTAGCTTGGGATCCAGTGTCCACCAGTGCCAAAATTGTACCCTGCCCCTGTACTTGTACCGGGGCATAGTATCTTCCCTCCTTCTCCTCAAGGGGGCACAGATAATGCACATTTTTGGACAACTGGTGGGCTAACTTTCTGGTTTTGGACATTGCTAGCAAAGAGATTTGGGCAGAATTCTGTGAAGAGCCTGGGTAATCTGAAAGAAAAAGTTGGCAACTGTAATGGTTTCGGGTTCTGGGCCACCCCCCCTTTTTGGAGGCTGTCCTCAGGATGGGTTTGACCCACAGGATTTTGGTGTTGTCGGTTCTGGGATGAGATGATGGGCGGTGGTAGCTCAGTCTCGACATCTCCCCAGTCTGAATTGGCATCCCTTGGGACCCATTTTTCCTTGGGAGGAGTTCCCCCATCTCTGAAGGAGAAGATCCCTTTCCCAGGATCTTCTGAGGATCCCTCTCCCTCAAATTGGCAGACCTGTACCTCCTCCACAAAGTGGGTCTGTTTGGGTCCTTTGTTTCTCCTACCCCCCTCTGCTCCTTGGGAGGCAGGCTTTCAGGGGCAGGAGATTTTGTTTCCGGTTCCTGGTTTTCCAGGGGCTGTTTACAAGTTGGGAAGGAAGCTTCCTCCAAGGCTTTACACCCCCCATCCCCTTGTGCCTCCTCCCTTGGAACCGGTGGGTTATCGGGGTGCTGCCCCCGTCATTGTTCTGGAGCACCAGGGGCATTCTGCGGTGGCATGCTCATCTGAGGGTTCTGTTGAGCCCTCAGTATGTGACCCAGATCCCGTGCCATACTTTGGACCTGGCGCTCAAGTTGTGAAACCCGCTCAGGCTGATACGGGGCTCTATTTTCTCCCCTGGGCTGATCCCAGGAAGGCTAGCTATCCCTTCTCTGGTAATACCCTGGGTTGGGAAGATTCGGGTACCCCTCCACCCTTGGCCTCCCCTCTCACGGATTAGGTTGTCTGGGCTCAGGGAATTGGGGAAAGAAGGATGGATGATTTTGGGGCTGGAAATTGGGTGGATACCTGGGGAAAACGTTCTGGCCAGGATTTGGAGAATTTCTGCCCTCCTGTTGGAAATTGGGAGGGAAGTTCCCTGGGATAGGTGCTTGGCTGGATCCCCCCCTTGGGCTGGAGGAGCCACACATAATCCAGGATTGGTCGGTTTCCCTTGTAGCGGGGACTTACATAGTCAGGGGAGCGGGTGACCCCATTTGTGGGGCTACCTCCTCGACTCCCTGTCTGTGACTGGCCCGAGGGCCTTCTGGGCTGTGAATTATTTGGTGCAGGCAGGTTTTTAGGCCCCCCCATCTCCAAATCTAAAACAGGGGCAGCCTTTACCTCTGCCACCTTGGCAGCAGCAGGGGTGCTGTTGGTTTTGGGGTTTTTTGGCGCGTTATTTTTATTTTAGATAGGCTTCGGCACCTCATAGATCCGAGAAGCCTGTTCAATGACCCAGTCTAAAGATCTTTTCTCATGAAAATCTCTCACAAGCTGGATCATTATGTATTTGGGTAAGGCATGGAAAAACGTATTGATAAATTCTCTGCTATCCGTGCGCACCCTTCTGGTGGTCTGGGCAAAAGCACGCTTTAATTCTTGCACAAACTCTTGTGGGGCCTGATCCTCCCCACATTGCAAATTGTAGGCTGCCTTGCGAGCCTCTTGAGGATTTCTGTGAACAGAAAAATGTTTCAAGATGGCCGCCTTACAGGTGGACCATCTTAAATGATTTTGGTCCTCCAGCCCGGCAAAGAAACGGGAGTATTCTGGGGAGAATGTCCATTTGACGTACTGGATGCAGCTACTACTGTCCTTCAAATGGAAAGTCTCCATCATTTGCTCATAGAGCTCCAAGTGTTCCCAAACAGAATACTTGGCGTTCTTATGATAAGGCATGATGACACTCCTTATTGCCTTTATTTGTTTCAATGGGTCCTTAAGCAAGACCCTTTTTGCCTTATTGGCCTTTTTGGTTCGGGTAACCCTGGTCCATTCATCCTCCGACTCAGAAGCGCTGCTCCCAGATTTTGCTGGGTATCCCCCCCACTGACCTAACTGGGCAGAGGTCTTCAGGATGCCCTTAGTGGGCCTACTCTCCTGGGGTTCCCCACTAAATTGCACTGTGCTTGGGTGCCCATACCCGGATGCCCGCCCCTCCATTCCTGGGTGGTACTGGCCTATGAGCCCCATACTTTTAGCTGGATAGTAATCTGCCATCCCTGTAGCCCCGTGCTCATGTGCGCCAGGGAACATGGGGGTGGCAGAGTCCAGGGACTGGTATAGGTGAAGGCCTCTGGCACTAGGGCTCCTGAGGTTATGCTCAGGAGTTTCTCTTTCCCAGCGAACCTCAATTCTATCCGCCCCTGCTCCCTGTTGCAATGCAAGAGCCTGCGCTTTCAGTTCCTCAGTTAAGGCCTTACTAGACTCTATCAGTCTCTCCTGCATGGCTACCTGTTGCTGGAGCCTATCATTGTGCTGACAGAGAGCCTCATTTTCTCTCTGCGCCTCCTGATTGGTCCTGGAGTACTGGGCCAGTCTCTGCTGCAGGAGGGTTACCTCCTGAGCTGTGTCACTATTGGCCTGCTCCTTTCTTGCCAGAGCATCCTCCACCCTCCTGGTGTGCTCTAACAAGTTCTGGTGTTCTTTTTGGAGGTCACCCAGTCCCTGGAGGGCCAGGTGATTTTCTTCCATTTTCCTTTTTAAGTGTCAGACTTCCTGGCCTAAGGTATCCCTTTCCTGACTAAGAGCCTGCATCTGTGCCGCCAGGTCGTCCCTTTGCCTTTGGAAGGCACCAGCTTTCTGGCGCTCCTGGTCAAACTCTGCCTGGGTATACAGGTCTTTCAAAATCAGTTTATTGCTCTCTGCCTTCTCCCTATCTAGGTGGCATTGCAGGGTGACTACCTGCTCAGCACATGCCCTATTGAAATCTAATCATTGCTCCAGCTTTTTCTGGCTCTGCAGTAGGGAGTCCAAACCTTCTTGGTACTCCTTCTGCAAGGCCAGAAATCTGGTATCCTGGTCCGCCTTTTCCTGTTGCAGCACATCCATATCCTCCTTTATTTTAGTGATGTACTGTCCTCTGTCCTTTTCTGACTCCTGGCTCCTGAGCAGCCTCTGCTCAGAAGAGTCCAGATCAGATTGGGCCTTCTCTAACGCCATCTGTTGCCTATTTGCCAGATCTTGGCCTTCAGCACATTTGTCCTGCATGGCTCCCATGTATAGATACAAATATGCCGCTATCCTGGCAATCTTATTATGTTCATCTTTCGGTTTAGGGGCCATATATAGTTCACTCAGGGCCACATGTAGGGGACCCCGATCTCCCCATATATCTGACCCTGTTTCAGTGACCTGTTGCGCGATTGCCTGCAACCAGACCGTTTGGTCCTGATGAGTCCACTCACCTCTCACAAATAGCTTATGTAAGAAGTGCTCTCTGGCTATTTTCATATCTACGAAGGTCGTCATTCTGGAATTTGAGTTCCTTCCTGACTTAAAGAAGTTTGTATTTTATTTTGCAAAACAGACCGTTTCCTTAGAGTGTTCCTTTGAGGGATGCTTTCACAGTGTAAAACAGCGTGGTGATCTAACAGGATATGTGTATCTGGTTAGTTGGCACACTGTATTAATCTGCACAAGTGGTAAATCTAACCCAGAATATCCCGGCTCCGAGCCCCCACTTTTGTAAGTGATATTCAATCAACACTACAGCCAAGTTAATGCCTATTCTGGGATGCTGAGGAAAACCCGTATTAATGTATTTTTTTTTATTAAGTGTATTTGATTTATTACAAACCTTTCACAATCAGTAAAACATTTCATTTTACAAAGAGATCTGTCACAACAAGTCAACAGGAATGCAATCAAACACAATACGAAATTCAGTTCCCCCCCAGCCAGCTTAGAGGAAACAGGTAGGAGTTTGAAACACAGGCCCAAAATGCTTTTTAATTGTGATGGCAATGGATGGGAAAATGTGCCAACTGATTTTAATTCCCTCTAGAGATTCAGGGTGAGAGGGAGATGCGTGTTGGTATTAGTTCAGGCTCACTTTAGCAATGCTCTATGAGTTATTACCAAGTTGCAAACGGATTTTAACAAAAGAAAGAATGGAGCTGCTATTTTGACAAGTGGAGAAATTGAGCCAAAATCACAAATCGCGGTAAATTTTGCGAGTGCGTGAATCGCGATTGCGGTAAAAAGTATAAGGAGTAGGAAGTCGGTTCCAGAGATACGGACGATTAAATAAAGGTAGTTTTTCGGATTTAAAGTAAACTCAAAATGACAGGTGACAGCTTGCAGCTGCAGAATTGACAGGTGACAGTTGTGCTGCTTTAAAAATGACAGATGACACGATTTCTAGGAGGCAGTTCTACTTAGGTTAAAATAGTTTGGATTAGATTATTTAAACTAAGAGATTGGTTCTGCACAGTTCTGCTCGGTACTCACAATATAAATTTGAACTAGGCCTCGTCACAGATCTGGTCAACACGTCCGGCTGCGGTTCTGTCTGCTCGGCGGGTCAATCAGGCACCGGTTCTGCTCACAGCGATCTGGGTCAGCTCTGCTCTGCTGGTCTAGCCTCTCTGGATTCTGGATGTAACACTGCTTTCTGGGTACTGCTACAGGTTCTTGCAAAAATTCTCGGCAAAACTTCAAACAGCTTTCCCGGCTGTTGAATAGTTTGGTTATTTTTGAGGCCTGCTGAAGAGGATTCAGCTGGTGAATTCAGGCCTCTCTGCTACAAATTCTGGAGTTAATTTCTGCTACAGGTTCTGGAGATTGATGGATTTGAAGTCTGGATCTCTGGATGTGAAGTCGTCGGTCAGCATGCTCCGCAGCAAATGGAATTGAATGTCTCTACCTGTCCCAGCAGTCTCTTTTTATGTGTTTTGGAAAGTGGGTGTGTGCGTTGGTCATAACTAAACCTGCCCCTCTCACTTATCATTGGCCAATTCCTCCTCTCTCCCTTCATTGGGGGAAGGAAATGTGAGTCAGAGTGATGCTGTAGGTTTTATGGTCAGAGGAACCTCCCCTTGTCAGATTGCACACAAAACTATTTCTGACCCAAATGCATATTTATCTATGTACCATTTTTCTAATGTTATAGGTCCAGTTAACATATTTTCTGTAGCACCAAACCATCCGATCCCTGTCTTTGTACGATGTTGTGTCCACTGATGACAGAATTCTCCCCTTTTCATCCAGATAACAACCTCTAAACCTTTCCAGATTTTACACAAATGTGCACCAGGGATATGGGTTACAGATGATAAAGTGTCAGATTTTTAACATGCAAACATTTGGAGTGAGACCCTATTTCCCGCTAGCAACCCCCCAGAATACACCACAAGGTCCTAACGCCTCTTAAAATGTTCACAGAAAAATCACAAAAATAATGATATTACTTATATAATTCTGACAAGTCCGCACTATGAGTTATCTATCTTTTTAAAATGATGCTCTGGTCAAAAAGGGGTGTGGCTTCCCACATCACAGGGTGGAATAACTGGTTTATCCACTTCCCCCAAGCCAGCTTGTTCACAGAGGCACAGCTGCCCCCCAGTTTCTCCCAAGAGGAAGCTATTTTACGACGCCCCAAATATAACATTTGCCTGAGTCCAGGACAGGCCTTTGTTCAACTCCCTGTAGTCCCCAGCTGCTCCACCCCTAATCTAATCAGAGAGGTGACAACTCCTTTTGGCAAGGGGAAGAGTGGCTGAGCAGGCTTCAACTCCTGTCGGGGGTAGTTGTCAGGCAGAATCCAGTTTCATTAAGCCAGGTTTCAGCTAAATGTCACTTTTTGTTCCCAGTTTAAATCACTTACAATTTTTACATATTCATTAAATAATTACTTCCTTCAAGTCATTTCAGAATATAGTTTTACATTGTATCCACCTCTTAGCAAGTCTTTCCTTGGTCTGGTTTTGTTTCATTTGTTCAGTTTTACACAAACGTCTGGTGGTTTTAAAACGCCGGCTTTCTGATAGTGGTGAGTACTGGTAATGCAACCATTTTTGGGATTAAAAAAATGAATTCCCCACAGTTCTGAATTGCTTTTTTTGGCAATCAGCATTGCCATTCCCAATGGTTTCAGGCTACTGTGTGTGTAGCCCAATGGTGGTTTTAGGCAGTGCCCTCCCGTGCTCACAACATAGGCAAAAATGGGTGGCAGCCTATTCTTCATGTTTTCCCTCTGCACTCTCTGGGGAGTTCTGGCCATCATGATGTTTTCCATGCCAGTACTGCATAGTTTTATGGTAGGGCTTGTATGCATGGGTAAAAACATCCCACAACCCAGACCCATAGAAGATTGAGTCTCATACTTTGTAGGTGTGCGGCATGTGAATGATTGACATCTGGCAAGGAGGGTGTACAAGCTCTGGCTTTTTACACCTTTTTGGCCAACTCCTTGCCGAAAGCATAGTGTATATCTTTGCACTGCTTAATGGGTATCCTGATCCCGTGGCAGACAGCAGCTTCAGTGAGCACAGGTTCCCTCTGACGGCCGCATTGACAGCCAAGTCTCTGCATCACAGATGCTATGTTTACCATATTTAGCCCTGTCAACAAAAACAAAAAATAGCAACGAGAGTAGCTTTTCTGGTGGCAGTTGTACACTTTAAATGTAAGCCATATCAAAGTTAATGTATGGAAACTAATATCTCAAAGACTTATAAAAGCCATGTGTCAACATTGTGAACTCAGCTCAGCTGTAGAAAGGTTATATTATGTTATATTATCTTGCACTTGTATAGTGCCTCCTGCCATAGTTTTTAGTGACAAGGCACTTTTGCCTGTCAGAGAGGAAAAGGAGAAGTATGATAGAATATTCAGAAGTGGTAGGAAGGAGCAAAGAGGGTAGATAGTTGGGATGAGGGCGAGGGATAAATTAGATGATCATAAAGACATGTCTGAAATCCGAATTTGCCAAGTTTGCAAAAGCTCCCTGAAAAGTGAGCAAAATATGCCTCACATGTTTGGGTTTCCTCCTTTATGCTTTGGCAACCCTCTATGTGTATGCTTGTGTGCAAAGTTCTTAGGCACACAAAGTCTGTATTTGGCTTAGCCGTGGTCAGACTTCTGAACCTTCCACAGTGTCATGGTGAGCCAAGTCATGTGGAAAAACCATGTTCAGGAAAACACAATGTGCAAAGCCCCTCTGCTTACTCCCCTAAGGCCCGAACGGCTAAGAACAACCAATGTCTATAGATGGGAAAGTTGGATGGAAATATGGGCACATTTAACTGAGGGTAGGATTACAACCCTGCATCCTTTGGGGCAGAAGACCCAGTCCAGCCTTCCTGGAGGATCTTGGGTCCTGCTAGGGCCTATAAGTTAATGGTTATGTTGGTGTGAGAGGAAGTAACACTCTTAGGCTAAGCCTGGGCACTTATGGGATTTCACTTACATAATGCAGCCTTTGACTAGTTTTCTCACCCTGGGCTGCAGTTACTGTGCACATCATTAAATGAATGTATGATCAAAACAAGGGTGTGGTCAAGTTAACAGATCAGATTTCCAAGTCTACCCTTCTGGTTTTTCTTTGTTTTTTTGTGCATGTTTAGACTTCTTGCTGTCATATGGCCGCTTCAAGGTGCTTGAAAATTTGACATGTAAAGCACAACATTTTAATGATGAAACCTCAACATAATATAACATGACCTAACCAGCTAGTATAAAAACCTACATCATATTCCCCACTCCCTATCCTGAAAGGAGTGAATGAGTACATAAAGTAGCACTCAGGTATATTGTAGTTAACATGCATTTAGCTTTAGAAAAAGAACACATTGTGCCCAGCAGAACAAGACATTACACACCATGTTACTGCAGCTTAACATATGAAATGGTGTAGCATAACATAAGACAACACAGTGTAGCATACCAAACCTAACTGAATGAAGCACTTCAAAACAGTGCAGGGCATAGATAAGCTCAGTGCAGGCGCATAGCAAAACATGCCAATGCTAGGCACCCCTAACAAATAATGATGCAACCGAGCGGAAACCACACCACAAAGTTAGCATGTCTCACGCAAACACACACTCTGCTCCAGACTCATAATTTCTGAGTTTCACATCTTGCCCTGCTCTTGGGGTTGACTTATTTTAAGATGTAAATGTCTGCTCTTGTGTAGGCCAAAGGTTCCTCAAAGGGTATGACTCTACCCCTAACGCCCTTCCTTCACTTTGACCTGGGGGAAATTGCTGTTTCGCTTCGTTAAGATGTGCCATTCCTCCATAAATGATGATTTGTTTTCTCTGTTGGCATGTTCTGTGTATTCTGGTCAGACAGCATAGTCCTGCCATTCTGCAGAAAAAGAGAATGATTGTTTGAGCCTCTTCTTTATCCTTTATCCATTTGTGAAGTCTGTAGCTACCTTTGGCACTCGACTGATTTTCAAGCGACTTTCTCATGCATTCGAACCAGTTTACTGCTTCACCATACAGCTGAGAGCCTTGTTGCCTCAGCTCGAACTTGAAGCCTATCGTTGCATCCACCATGTTTAAAACACCTTTTCGAAGCACCAGCATCTTTACTGCCGTTCTACACCTAGTCAAACTGACCCTGGTGACTTTATCGAACAGCGACCATCAAACTGCATCCATCGAACGCTGCATCAAACCACATCAAATTGCTCGACTCAAACTGAGCATCCAGTCACCAGCATCTTCTCTGTCAAACTGACCGTTGAACCAACCATGATGGCCTTCATGATCCTCACTTCCTCAAGTGCCTCCTTGAACTGGCCGCCTAGTCAGCTGTATTTCCACTATCGAACCGACTGTCGATCCTGGTGGTCCAAACGAAACACAGTGATCTTTAGCTAGACACAGGCTCGACACCCTCCACTGTCTGGACGACACGACTGCCCCATTTAAGCCTGCTTTGCACCGCACAAAATTAACCTGTCGACGCTGTCAAACTGCCAAAAATAGAAAAAGTTATTATTGGATAGTAACTGCCCTTTTGGTCCATATTTGGGCCCTGGAGTCTAGCTAGATCACATTTAATCCTTTTTCATACCAGAACATATCCTTTATAAAAACATGTTTTATTTGCCTCTCATCCCAGTTTCACTACCCAGAGTGCTGCACCTTTCTAACTTTGCATATCCAGTGTGCTTCCCACAGTGGTGGGCTTTGTGTAGTGTTTCCTATTTTTTTCTTTTGTTTCATTTAATGTGTTATAGTTCAAAAGGAACTTTTCACATGTTACACCCGTTAAAATCAGAATGAATAAAAACACGTTAAAACACATCCATTTATCCTACACAAGACACGGCATTTCATCTTAACACATTATATTCAAAGTAAAAGCAAGTGTACCAATTCATTAGGATAGCTTAACAACTTAATGATAAACTTTCCCTGTTAGCATTTGAGAATCTAGTGCTTGCTTTACATTCCTACCAGTAGCACAAGGATCTATTTTATGTATAGCAGCCAACGACCATTTAAAAGATTTATCCATAAAAATGCGTTGCCATAACCATCCTCGGTGTACCTCCTTAAAATCTTTTAGAAGGTGAGAGAACTGAGTCTGGCGTAGGACGCTCAGTTCAGGAAAATTAACCTTCAGGTGTTGTATGGTTTCTATCGTGTTTGCCATTTTTTCCAGAATCTACAACTCCTTAAGTTGTGGCACACGCCGCTTCGTGCACCCAAAATGTCATTAGTGGGGAACAGATTCAGGTGACAGCACAAACACTGGACGCGCCAGTATTCCCCACAGGCATTTTCTCAGGTAAAATGGCAATGTTTTATAAGGTCTAAGATTCAACAGTATCCCCATAAATAAATCGCACTTCCTAACACGATCAATAGAGACAATCTGGCAGACTCCCAGACTCTCTTTTTTACTTTCAATGGATTTGTTACTAAATACTCCACCGAGGAATCAATGGCACCTTCCTATTTAGTTATTACTGCAACTGGTGTGTTTAAGTATATATATATTTATAGAAACGTGGTCGTCCCTTTTATTTTGGACTGTTATACTGTGCTGTTTGGATTGCTACTGGGTCACATTTGCACCCCTCTTGAGAGGATAGCCTTCCCTCGGCCCACGTTACCAGACGTTAAAGGTAAAAGATTGTTAACTGCACCTTGTTTGCTTTTATGATTGGGATCACTCGTTTTACATTTGTAGGAGTATAAGGGCCAAATATGCGGTTTAGACGCTACTCATCCTTGTACTCATTTGGGGCAGAAGACTTTTTGTCACAGACACAGACAACTGGAGTACCCTTACGTTGGATAAAACTAACTCCTGTTAATTACAGCGCAACAAGCAACCAAGTACAATTTGAAAGACAAGTCATTATTAGTATATGGGCCTCATTAGAAGTTTGGACTTAGCCATACCGTTCTTACCGGCATGGCTACCCCCAAACCGGGTACCTGGTCCGGGTCCCAAAAAAAGGGAATTATCGGGTCATTCCGACTATTGGGGCCCCGGTAATTCCCTTTTCACGGGACCAGGACCCGGTACATCCCCATTCCCATTGAGCCCCATAGGGCTCAATGGGAATGGGGGGGATACTAACAACGGGTCTGTTAATGACAGGCCCGTTGGTAGCATCCTGGACTGCTAGCACGTCCCGCTCTGCACGTCTGGTCTGGCCAGGCGTCCAGAGCGGGACCCGCTGCAAACCTCATTGTAGCAGCTCGGAATGAAGGGTGTCGGGCCCTTACCGGCACCGTTCATTCTGCGTCCGCCACACTCCTAATGAGGCTGTATGTGTTGTTTTTGTTTTATTAGCACTGAATGTATTTTTATGCTCCACTTGGTTTTCAGTACATATGCATATGGTTAGTCAGTCACTGTCGGGTTTTGCATGCTCTGTCTGACTTTAGAAAATATATATATTCAAATTAGTGAGCTCGTCGTTTTCCTTTGTACTCCCGAAAAAACTTGCAGAATTAAAGGTAATAATGCTGTGTGTCGTCCGATCACAAACAACAAAATGCTATACCGAATTAAATGATTTAATTTAAAGTATTGTAGAGTATAATTTAAGTATTGTAGAGTATAATTTAAGTATTGTAGAGTATGGCGTTAGTCGCTGTACAGTGGAGCACAATAATACAACCGCATTTCTTAAATCGAGAGGTACAGACTGGCAGTGAAATGTTTGAACGAAAACAGACCGTCTGACAATGTTTTCTCTATAGAGGGTGTCAGGGAAAGGAGGCTTCAAAACTGGTCCTTTTTAAATATATTAAAAAAAGGGGACACTGTAGTCCATCATCATTACAATTTGCATTTGAATCGTGCCATTTTGTTTGTCAAACTCTTATAGATAGTGCTGCGCGTTGACATGCACAGCAAAAAGCAACAGGTTAGCCTCCAGATGGCACTAAACGCCTACTGCACAAGCAAGCGAGCGTCACGTGACTCTACAGATCATGTTTCAGGACAGATACGTGCTAAATGTGTGGCAACACTGTCCGCATTTACGGCACTCCAGACAGAGCCTTACATATGCCAGCACCAACCGAGTTCCTACACTCCATTATTGGTTTGGAATATAACATTTTCTCTAACATGTAGTCACGTCAGTGTATACAGACGCTTGGTTTTACAATAAAACGTGCTTCTGGCTGCAAACCGATACAATAAATGCTTCTGACGTGTGCCGTGTTAGATTGAAAACAAATTGCGAAATGCACTGAGAAACGCGTGGCTAAACCTGCCTCCATCTATAACGGCATTGAAGGACCAATTAAAAAAGCTCTTCCGAGTGCCCTCAAACATCAATATGGCATTTGTATTAAGTCCATGTAGACACTAATGACACACATTCCAATGTACTACCATAGCTCTTAACCATGTGTGTTGCAAGGGCGGGTGAAATCACCCGATTTTGTTTTTGGCGGGTGAGACTGTCATTGGAATGAATGGGCGTGCAGGAGGCTTGATGGGTGATTCAGCCCTTTACAAGGCGGGTGACACCCGCCAAGAGCGTGTGAGTTGAGAGCTATGTACTACTGAGTATCCCAGGAGCACCTTGATATGCTCTAGTCCAGCCTTGCATTCCCAGTTTACAGTTGACAGGAACCCCTTCATTTGGTAACATTATTTTGTGTTCAAATTCGTCAAGAATCAAATGCAAAAGAAAATGTTCCATAATGTAGTGACTGCAACATAGCAGCAAGGTGGTATTTCGATAATATCTGCTCTCTCTAAGTTGAGAGTTTGAAGAATGTTGCAATGTTGGAATGATGTCTCCTTCGAAACAAAAACGGAAGCATACGAGAATACGCACAACTTGATGGGTGTTCTGTTATTAGTAACATGCCCCTCTTCCATTTGCATTGTCTCCACGCACTTGTGCCAGTAAGATGAATAGGTAAATATATCGCCAGGCTGACAATGATAGAGGTCAGGCATATACGGCATAAGAATACTGAGTAACACGTACATCAATATCTCAATAGTTAGCCAGCCAAATATTATTCTGGCTTCATTCTTCTGTCCAATAGCTGTGGCTGGCGAGATGTTCGGACAACATTTCTGATCAGCCCAAGCCAGCATAGTCGATGGTGAGGCATCATGGGAAATCTAGTCCAAAACATCTGAAGAGCCAGCAGTTGCAGAGCCTTGTTCTACTGCATATCTTGACAACATGAAACCCAACAACCCATATATAAGAAGTTCAGGAGTAAGGGGTGACCTAAGACAATTGATCAACATTTTTACCTCAATCTCATTTTTTCGCTACTACTACTTCTATTTAAAAAAAATGTATTTGTGTTTATAGTATACTGAAGAGTCGGGATCCCGAGGACACCCCCACCACTGCCCCAGTAAATTCATGACAAGACAGAAGGCCAGAAAAGAACACAACCACCCATACTGTTTCAGACGCATCCCAAATGCACCAATTATTGACAAATACACTGAGAGGTACCCTCTCAGTCCGCCATACAGAACAGGTGTGGTACAAATCTATCCATGTATGAGTGTAGAGCCGGAGACTGTGATCAGAGACACCTATATGGACAGCCTGGTCTAAGCAAGAAGCCATCATGTTGACGTCATTAGAGACACCACCACATAGCAGCGTTAGACATGAAGCACACGTGCAGTCCGCACTGCACCACACAAACATACACTCGAATACATGAAGAACAAAAATGCACAGTTCTATCGTTAGACGATAGATACATATATATACTGTCATTGCTTGTATTATTTTGTCATTAGGCAAGTGCAGTAATGCAGAAACTGCACGGCACAAGAGATCCTGAGCGAGCTTGCTGATGCTAAAAGCCAATTAGCGCGTTGACATACAGGAGTATATATTGAACCTGATCAAACCACGTATAGTTAAGCCATAGGGAATGTGGTATAATATGGACGATGTAGAAACCACATTATAAGGTTTAGGAAAAAACAGCAGGCCTCAAATCTCTGAGCAGGAGACAAGCAGAGCTGACTAAGGCAGGACAGAGAGCAAGACACTTGAGACAAGTCCCACATCCAAGATCAAGAGATATGAAGCCATTCCAATCCCTAGACTGCTAATGGACCAGCTGCTAAGGAATGGAATACATCCTCATAATTATGAGCTGCAGAGCTCAATTTTGTGGTCTCTAAACATGTGGTACAGCTAAATGAAACAATGGACAGTTTTCCAATGTGGGAAAGAGCAGCCAGATGTCGATTGCAACAAGTGTAGCTACCGTGAGGAGAATATTCTCATAAGGCAAATGTGGTGTACACAAGTTAAAATACAGACACATAATTGTTCGCCTTGAAGAGGTACACTGCTAGCTGAGAACTTGTTTGAGTCCCAGGCCTGGGGTGATCAGCTTTAGCCAATCACTGTTTAGTATACTAAGAGTGAATTTATAATGGACAAAAAAAATGGTAAGCCCACAACTCTGAAACAATGTAGTAGATAGTGAATTAGGGATGGGACAGGTCAGCCACCTGATATGTAAGAGCCAGTAAAATAACAAGTATAGGTGACCAAAAAGGTCAATAGACTCCAGATGGCCAATCTCACACACCGATAGGTTTTTGGAGAACGGATGAATTGATGACGTGTTTTTAGAGTTTAACTGGCCTGCGAGCAAGGAGAAGCCGAGCGGTATTGTAATCCAACTGTGTTCTGAAATCAATCCTTGTTTGTTTCATTTGCAATAAACCGCAGTTGGAACTTGCCGTTGGCTGAGTCCTCCATGTATACTGGCGAGGGAGTTGGGCTCTCCAAGTCTGCAGACTTTCAGCATCGCTCTGACATACCTGGAAGTTCGGCCCAACAATACATAATACATAATACCTTGCACAACATACTAAGTACAAAAAATATCATAGATGTTATCCAAACAATACACATTCCAATAACATTTCATTATTGTTTTGCATTTCAATTATTAATAATAATGAACTCTAATACACATCAATAAGAACAATATCCTAACACCTACTAAAACCTGATAAATATTGTTCGAAAGTTAAAACATGCCACTTCGTACGAATCTGACTACCTTGATTAAGTCCATTGTGCGTCAGGCTACCAAGGAGCTGTTCGCCCCAATCTTCTTACTACCTGTTGAAGTACAGAAAATATTTTCATTAAAAGTCTTACTGAGGCCAATAAAAGAGCAACGTGAGTCTAAATCAGTACTCTGCTCCACAGATCCATTGATATAACTGCTAATGTGGAATGTGTAAAAGGCCCAAATATTATTGACCTTAAAGAAACAGTTTCTGGACATTCAAGAACAACATGTTGTAGTGTCTCTAGGCAATCTGACTTGCAGAGTCTGCACTTTCAAAGTTCTTGAAGAATTCCAAGTCTTGGACATATTACCTCCAGTGTTGGAAGTCAATTTAGTCAGAACCTAAAATTCTAATCCCGATAGCTCTGCAAGAGAAATGTGTGGAGCTACAATCTGATGTTCCTCATAGGTACAAAGAAAGTGCCAATTTTTCTAATAATTTCAATCTGTCGAGGTCATCGGTATCTGCTATCATGTCTCAGTGTTTGATTTTATTTTTCAACCCACTGAGAATCAGTATCTTATATATCCATAATTTTCATGAAGCTAGATCATAATTTTTTTAACCTGAAAAGAAAAGGGTTGAATTCTCTCTTAAACATTTCACCCAGATACATACCTAAACTGTGTTTGTCTATGTTCACAACATTCATGTACAATAATACGTGTTTCTTCATATATTGAGCCCACCAGGATTGTAAACCAAGTTCTAGTCGAATTATGCTTATGGGTAATGATTTTGACAAACCCAAAACCTGCTTCAAAATCTTACCCTTATAAGAATCTAAATATTTCCTATTAAGGATGATAATCGACTATATTCCATAAAGCACCATAGGTGAAACTTCCAAGCGAAAAAAGTCTATGGCCCTCATTACGACCCTGGCGGAGATCGTGGTGCAATATGCACCATGGAGCACGGCGGAAAGCTGCCGATACCGCCATGGGGGTTGGCGGATTTACCGCCCCATTCCGACCTTGGCGGGGCGGTAAATCCCCAATCCCCATTTTACCCTTCCCCATTCCCATTTTTGCCCCATAGGGTATAATGGGAGTGGGGAAAGAGTTAATTACGCCACCGTAAATTACGGTGGCGTAATTAACTACAAGGTCCCGTAGCGCCATGGATTTTTCCGCCCGGAAAAACCGGGCGTAAAACTCACCATGGCGCTATGGGATCTCGTAGTAGGGCGGACGGGTCCGCCGCGAATACCGCTGGCGTAGACCCACTCCGCCAGGGTCGTAATGAGGGCCTACAAGGGGAACAAGAGAAAAAGCACATAATCTATTAGTTATTGATTTCATTAGAGTTATGCACAATCCTACTTTCTCTTCCGTTTTGTTTTTGTGTCGTAGTAACACTTTTTGAGTGGCAATAACAGGAGCTAATTAACACAGTGATTCAACCGGTACTAATTGAAAAGATTGTTTTCACTGTACCGAAATGAAAAATGATCGATGTAGAAAGACCGCTCTATGACCGCATTGAGCAGTCTTTCTAAAGCGAATTGTCAGCCCCTGGAGCACACAAGTGCAAGCAGCTGTTGACAGGCTAATTGAGCGGGAGTCAGAGGTGAGTTTTTGACTGTATGTGTGTGTGTGTGTGTGCGTGTATGGGTATGTGTGGTAAGAATGTGTGTTTTGATGCTGGAAGGGGGTGTTGGGTTGTTTAAAAGAGGGAACCGGGGGGTAAAGTGGCCTGAGTAACGAGAGAATGAGTGGGAGAGGGTGAAGGTGGGAAAGGAGGGGGGCAGTATGTAGATTCCCGCATTATAAAGCAAACACAAAAACGGCCAAAATAAATCAGTCTTTTTTGTATTCGTGCTTTAAAATGTGGGACTATGATATAGAACCATTCAACCTCCACAACTTTAGTTTTATTTATTACCCAAACATACCCCTTCCTCTTTCTTCTTCTGCTTATAGACATAGGGCCTGATTCATGGAATATTTTGCACGGTGCAAAGTGACTTTCACCGGTGCAAAGTGAATTGGCACTGCCAACAAACACGCTTATTCCAGGAAATGTGCAAAGTGTATTTTTGCTCTGCAAAGTGTCATGATTCCTGCCCCTCATGTCCCCAGCCCTCCGAGATGTCAGGCTGGAGTCAGGCCACGATCACCTACATGGCCCTCAAGGGCCTCTCCATCCCTCCAAAGAATTGGAATCAGACTTGGCGCTTGTGGCACCAGACTCACTCCCATAGAATAACATTGGGATTGGACTTGTAGTGCATTGATGAGGACAAGATGGATGCCCCCACATATTTCGGTTCCCAGAACTGCATGTGAGGTCTAGTATTTTGGGTGTGATTCAGCCCAGAGGCACCTGGGATACCCAGAGACTATTTAAGCCACACCCAGGCTCAGAAACATGATTTGCGTTTTCTGCACCTGCAGCGTGACACTCACCGTGTTCGGATAGGTCTCCAGTAGGCCTGTATCTTTCTTCTGCGCTCAGCTCCTGCAAGAACAAGAACACCGTTAGGAACAGCCTTACCTTGCAGCGCTTCTGCCCATCAGTCATCGCTCCTTCTGTTCTGCAGGTATTTTCGGCGGTGTCATTCCCATCTCGGCACGCTGCTTCCTAAGGAAAAGGGAAAAGAACAGAAAAAAGGCATTAATAAGCATTCTGCAAATCTTTGCTTATTTTTAAATACTGTACAAGCTTGAATCCCAGCCACTCTGGGGGAACTCTGTCTCTGGAACTTCTCATCCATCTGCAAGAGGGAAAAGACAATCCAGGTTAGCGTGGAAACAACTAGAGGCGCTGCATACCGCACTTACCCACCGCATTTGTTCTTCATAACCACCATCTCGCCTGCAGCCCCTGTATGTTGGATCCCAGAGTGGGAAAAAAGTCCAGTTCCAGGAAAAGTACTGATAGCTAAGAAAATCTGGGAGGCATCGTTCCCATTGAAGAAACCATTTCTGCATAGGAGGCAATATGATGGTCACCTGAATGAAATGTCTGAAGAAGCAGAGTAAATGAATGATGAAGAAGAATGGTGATGTCGCCATCACCAGTGACGTCATAACATAGTAATGCTGATGAATAGGGAAGAGATGCAGAAACGAAGACAATGCAGACAAGTCTATAAGGTATCAAGAAAGTACTGAGACTGAGGACACCTTGGGATCAAGATGAAGAAACGTATCCTGCAGTCATAAGGGAGAGATCAAGCTATTTTAAACGTGTATACATGCAAAGAAATGCAAGCAGGTGAAGTATTCTTAAAAGGCTAACTTTATAGTGAATAGATTGTGGCATGCGCCAACGTGTACATATACATATGTGTTGGAGTCAGTAAGGGATGGATGTTTTTAAAAATGTACAATGGCTATACTGAGCAAGAGAAGGAAAGTTGTTTTTTTCCATTTTCCAAGCACGGCACATTTAGAAAACAAGTGAATTACAGGAGAAAACTGGGAAAGGTGAAATTAGATGAGTCAAGAAGCCAAGACCATATCAGGCTTGGTTGAGCTGACATTGGATACAAATTGTGTGAAAGGATGAAGCTTCTATTTATAAGCCATGGACAAAAGCAAGAAGACGTCAGAGATCTATTAAAGAATAGCATTTTAATACACTGAAAAGCTTGATTTTGTGGTCTTTAGTGACGGGGGAAGTTTGACAAGCATGATGATCACACCTATGCACGTGGGCAGAAAGTGTCTTCACTCCCCTGAATTCCCCAGAACATGTTCAAGGCCGAGTCCAAAGACCTAATTTACAGTGGAACACTCAGGTGATGATGGATGGATATGTTAATTGGTGGGAATCTATGGTTAAGACTAGCTCTTCTGGACTGGATGTTCATCCTGCGTACTGCCAACGTAGGTGAGAAGGCACTGACGGAGGTTGGAAAGTAACCAATGATAGACAACCGCATGAGCTGGGGTCCTATAGTTGTATAACCAATTAGACATTGTATATTTAGTGACATTTATAGTGACATTTTTGGGGAAGGGCTTAGTTGCCCCACCTGATATTAGGAGACCTATCATATAATTCCACTGCCTTAGACACGTATGGATCGTATACCTATATGATCCTTGTAGAACCTATCACACTCACCATTAGGTTTTTGTAGTTTGCCACGTAGGATGATGTTAGTAATACACAGGTTAAACATCACCTATGACGATTTTTCACTATAAAAATGTACTTATTTATGAACTACTTTGAGAAGTCTCGAGGGAGATCATGAGGGATGTCTGTTGATGTCCGTTGTACTCCCTGTTTTAGATAATTGAGATTAAAACAGTATCTTTTGCCAACTACCTGAGTTGTGTCTATTATTGATGTCTAAGCAAACTATACATCCTTCATCTATCTCTATATTGCTAACCTATATTAAAGGGCTGAGAAGGAACCTCAGTGCACACTATGAGAATCCCACCAAAATGGTCTTCCCTTCATTCCTTTCTTTGCAATTGTAATGTCTAATATAAGCCCATCGATAACTGGAACCATGTTTAGCCATGTATCTTGAAGCAGTATAAAATAATTTCTAGCAAAGACTTTGTTCGTAGTTGCATATAGGAGCTGGGTATACCCTTGGGAGTTCCAACTCAAGACTTTGCATTCAGTTTTTCTGAAACCCTGGTCTATTGCTGATTGATGTGGAATGAGTGGTTGCAAGCCATGCCCAACTCCCTGGTTCTGCGTCAAAGCAAACTTGACTCCGCCCATCGTTGGTGATAGAACATTTTGTATTTCTTTCCCATTTATAGTTACACCCTGGTTGATATGTTTTTCGGAATTATCCTGTTTTCAGGCATGGTAGCGATCAAACCCATTTATCAAAAGTTCTTGTTGTTTGTCACGTACAAGATTCTCAATTAATTTTGATTAGAAACTTACAGCACATTTCCCTACACCACAATCATCAAACATATGAGCACACTTTATGTCTGAGGAAGAGATCCGTAACTCTGGAAAAGAGTAGAAGACATATATCATTCTTGCTTTATTAAGGGGAGCATCCCATTCATCTTCAAACACTGATTCGAAAATTAATGGTTGAGTTGGTTCATAGTTTCTATTGTTCTTGCTATGCATATGATTAATTGATCTCCTTTTTGGAGCCCTAATGGCACCATTGGTCAGTGTTACTGAATTTCCCTCATCTCCTTTGGCACTACTCAATCGATGCACAGAGCTGTCATGTCTCCTTTGGTTGTCGGTTCGGGGCTTCCAGTGTTGCCCCCTTCTTCACCTCCCTCTGCCGTGTGCTCCGCTCCGTTTGCTGTTGTCATCCATACCTGTTCATAGGACTCTTCTTGTCCACCTATTTTTGGGCCCACCTTTGTTCTTTTTTTGTGTGACTTGGGTAGGCTTTTTTGACACACCTGACTTTATTCGAGTTACTTCATTTAATGTCATTTGTCTAATTTCAGTTGTATGCTTCTTGCAAGTAATGCTTGTCATCTTTACAATCAGGGTATCTTTTATTACAACAATGTCATGTGATACAACCCTGATATTTTGCACATTCGGCTTTCTTTGTTCTCTCCTCTTGTTATGTTTCTGAGGAATTTTCGGGATCCTTTATCCATGAGTTTAAGTCAGCCTTTGACATTTTTGGATTTCTTTCTATTATCGCTGTTGTTAATTTTCTTGTCAGCCTCAATAAGATCACATATCACACTCTGCTGTGCTTTCCTCAAAATACATCATTTCTTTACACTTGTGTTTGTTTGACTTTCTGTTTGAGCATGACAAAGAGTATTTCCTGCTGTCGGATTTTTCTTCAGGGTTTGAGCCTGGTCACCAATAGATAGCCGTGCACAGAATGGAAGAATTAGCTCTCAATTCTAGAACGACTTTATCATAAAGACTTATTAATGATTGTTATACAAGACTTAGGGCCGCCAAAGTGCTCGTTCCACACTCAGAGGTATCTCTACTGAACACGTCATCTCCTTGAAACGGAAGTGATGATTCATCTCTGATACTCAGATGTTCGTTCTTTTTTGCCTCTCCTGGAGCCTGATTTACTGTAATCTCAGCTCCCTCTGGAGAATCAAACAGTCTAGGCAAAATATTCAGCCTGTCTACAGGGGCTTCAAGCACATGTATTTCATCTTCAAGACTAACACATGCGTCGAGTAGTGATGTGCTTGCTTGTTTTTCAACATCTCTTAATATGGGCCCAGATATGTCGATACACTCGTTATACTCCGTTACTGACCCAGCCATCAGTGAGTCAGGAATCGACAGTCCCAATGCCACCACCTGACTGCATGTTTTGGACTGAACGTGGGGAAAGAAAAGTTATGATTTTTCCTTGTTCTTTTTGTCTGGGCCTGTTCCCTTGCATTAGTAAATTGCTTTCCATTTCCTTGTCCAGGGGGTTTGGGGTTGCCAAGTCTCAGTCAGTAAGAATCTTCTGTTCTTACCTCTCATCACCTTTGAACCCTAGCTGCCCGGACATACTGTGCATGTTCCTTTAAGTAGCACTAACTTTCGGTTCAGCCTCTTTCTTCAATAATTTAACAACTCATTGTAGTCCTTTTGCTCAAAAATATAAATGTGGTCACTCTACTAACCGACCGACAACTCGTGAGAAATCAAGCACAGCTGACAATCTCTGTGTGTCGAGGGGAGTGAGTGCACAAATCACTTGTTACAAGCAGACCATATTTGTTAAGTGTGCGCCCATAATATGTCCTAGCGCACTTCTAAACCATCACCAATGAATGTGACTGCTTACACCGAAGGGCCCAAACAGCTCAAAGAGAACATTCTTTGCAGTCACTGCTCATGGCCTGAGTCAGTCTGTGCATACTATAAACACATGAAGATGAAAAGGAAAACAAAAGAACAGTGTGTATCGGATATTACTCCTTAGTTGGCCATACACGGTTTGGCATTAGATCACACCTGACTGTTTTCTCCACGACAATGCCAGTCTTCTTTGTTACCACTCTCTGCATATGACTAAGCAGCTGACAGTGGACTGCAGAATGCCTCCACACTTTGGCTCCGCACTGCGCGGTCTGCTTTATGGACACCGCGGTATATAAAGGTTTGGATGTAGAGCCTCAGTACAATGTTCACTGGCTAAAAACATGCTGCTTGGTCGGACGTTCGAATCTCCTGCAGACTACTGCCTCCACACTTTGCCTCCACTACTTCATGTTGTGGACCTGATCCACTCTTGAGGAAGTGGAATTCAGTAATGATCTCCCAGCTCAGGGTGTCATGCCCCTTTCTTCATCAAGTAGTTCATTTATTTAGCCTTAAAGAAAAAACTCCATGCTAACTTTGTATAGTTGGTCCATGAAGGTAAGTGGGGAGTCCCGTATGGATTCATTTAGGAACCTTTTATAGCACGTACCTTTATATCCAATGAATATGTGATATTCTATTGCTCTTCCATAGATCATGTTAGACAATGCAATAGGAATGTTGTCTACCAGAAATTCTTCATTGGAAAAGGGATTAATGTTATCAGAAGAAAATACAATCAGACTTAAGATATAAGGTATATTCTAAGAGAATCAATAGAAAAGGAACTTCAAAATGTAAATTATTTATTAAAATGTTTAAGTTCCTTTTGTTTTTCACAGAACAAAGACAATATATATATTTTTTTTTTTAAATAAGAAAATCCTGTATTAGGGGCATACATTTCCCTTTGCAAAAATGAGGAAAGAGGTACATAATACTGGATGGGGAGGTACTGTTAATTCCTCTATAATCATGAAATGTGATCGTTATATGTCATAGCTCATGGCAATTAAATATTTTGCTACTTTTTGGTTTTCAGTGATCTGAAGAAAGTTAGTGATGTCTCTCCTCATAGTATTTATCCATGAAGGCTATCTAGTAATTGGAAGATCGCCATCTCGTATTCCTGAGAAACATTTAAGTTGTGTAATAACAAAGCTTGTAATTAACCATGTTTGTGAATTCACATATGAAGAATGTTCAGCAATTGTGTAGGTGAGAAACCGAAACATGTAGGGTTGTAGATTCCACAGATTAATAGGTGTTAAGAGAAGTATTTAGCATTTAGGGGCTTCATTAATTTCGCATTTGTTTCAGATTTAATTCATTGTTAGATGTTCTTTGGATGAAATTGTATATTGTTAGTGATTTAAATTATTTAATATTATGTTTTTAAATAAATTATGAATTTGTGCATTATAGTTCGATTCACTTATGGGGAAGAGAAACTACGTTTCTGTATCATATCTTTGAATACTTGTTTACTTTCTTAGTCACTCACTTAAAATGATTCTATGCATTCCCACTCAACCCAGCATTTTAGAGTATGCTCCTCATTACAAAATGTCTCTGTCAACCTGCAACCCACAGTGCCATGTATCGAAGCGTATCACATATAATTTGTTCACCTGGCCTACCAATTGAGCGCTGATAATTCTTCAAGGATTCTGAGCAACCGCTAAAGACACTTGTGACAAAATGATTACTGCTCTGCAGGAGTACAAGCATGTCTAGAGGATAAACCGCATGCTCTGCCCTCACACTACTTCTAAACAATAGCGATGGCAATGATAAAGGAAAAACAAGCACAGCCCGATAGTTATTCTTTGTTTTCCTTTTGTGATAACTTGTTCCGATGGCAGGCTATAGTCTCTGGAGCAGTGCCAGGATTCACTGAACAAGAACTATTTGATGTTAGCCCCTCCCACCATCCCAGAGCTTACCCTTTTATTGGGGTGACTCACGGAGGCAGAGGAGCTTTGGAATTAGTGGGTATGAGGTGTTGCCAGAGTTATCTTTTTTTTTTGTATTAAGTGTATTTGGTCAGCATTTGACCTTTGCACTATAACATAAGTAAAAAACACATAAAGAAAAGAAACGCCCATAAATAACACACTATTTACACATAAAAAAGAAAACAGGTAATACAACATATTACACACATCAAATTTTAAATAAATAAAACTTTTAAAATATATGTTACACTAATACCTCAGCAAATATGAAATAGCTGTTTATACATTTCAGCCACATTCCCAAAGATGTGAGCCCATGCCACATATGACCTACATATCAAATTTCTCACAATTCATAATATTCACAACTAATTCCCCATTTAAGGTGTCTATCATTTTTTTCACCATCAACCAGATATGATTTGCAGCTGCCGTCACTACCAGTGATTTTGCACCATATAGGGTGCTCCAGAACTGATCAGATGTATATGTGGATATTTCATGATAGTCCTTCACATGCAATCTAGCAAGCTCTCATGCTTTGTGTCAATAGATGCCTGAAAGTTTCAACTGCTTGACTGCAGAAATGACATAGGCACTTGTCCCTTATAAGTCCCTGCCATGCCCCTGTGTTTCCAAAAAAACCAGCAAGATTTCTAATCGTAAACATAGAATAAAACGTACAAGCGGAGGCAGGTGTAATTTAGCTAAATAGTCGCATGGAGTGTTAATGTTCATTCCCTGGGTTGAGTATAGAGCATATTTCCATATTTTTGCCATATATTCAAAAAAATGTATACAATTGAAATCCTTTGATTTCCTTTCAAAATCAAGAGCATAGACTTCACCCATTGTCTCAGGAAATCCATTGATGCCTATGTTCATACAGTGATTTGTCACCAATTTTTGAATAACATTGACCCATGTACTGAGCGTGCTATGCTGACTATGTCGATTGGTTAAACCCAACAATCTTCCTTTCTTGGGATCATTGAAATAAATGTTAGCTCATAATTTACACACAGCCAGCTTCCATAATATATACAAAGATGGCAAATCCAGTTCCAATTGGATAGCTTCCACAGGAACGGGGGTAGGTAAGCCCAACAGAGATCTTAGTATTTTTCCCTCAAGATATTGCAGCAGTGCACTGCCCCTACTGGAAGTGTCTCCAAGACATATATACCAGGGACCACTGATACTCTATAGGTCATGAGTTTGGCCTCAATAGATCTTCCCCCTTGCCGGTTTAAGACATGTTTTAATGTTAGTCATTTAGTCCATGCCATCGCGGTAATCATGTTGGCATGGCATGTGCTACTAGTATTGGGGGTTATGTACATGCCTAAATATGTATAAGCCTCGACTTGATCTAGGCGTGAGCCACCCACTCACCATATAATCCCACCCCCCGTTGTTCCCCTCTTCCAATGGCCATAATCTTTGTTTTACCAATGTTTATACTTAGACCATTAAGACTAGCGTATTTCTTCAGCGCATCGAGTGAGCGTTGCAAACCCTGTGGTGTCCGATGAAACACAACTGTGTCATCGGCATAGTGATGCAGTGTAACTCCATATCACCATATCTCGGAGGATGGTTGTGTACAGCTCTTAGGGCCTTAGTAAAGTCTGACACATTTGTGCTGTACAGCAGGGGAGCCAATACGCATCCCTGCTTCAAACCTGTATTAGTAGGAAGGATTTCAGTGAGAGTCCCTTCCTGGGACATCCTTACCCCACAACAATATCACCATGCAATTATCTTTGGCCCTCATCAAAGGACAGATGGAGTTGTCACAAGAAGCCACCTGCCCTCACATTCATGCATATCTCTCAACCTGGGCAGGTAAAGCCAGATGGACTGATTACAATGATGTCAAGATGTAGCCTTTGCTTTTCTGGGAGGGTTGGAATGGGTCCCAGGGAGTGTGACATCATCCCAATTCTTTGGGAGCCTCACACCCCAGATAATTTCATTGAGGCAGGAATGGAGCTAGCAGAGATCCCATTCTGACCACTTAAAAGGTGTAACTTAGAGGATACATAATAACCATAGGCTTCCATACAAAGTTTTATAATCTTTTCATGGTTTGAGATTTATTACCATCACTGTCCCCCTTTAATTCCTTCCATCTTCATTCCCCTTCCCCTGAGACCTCTCCCGCTCTCACATATTCCTCTTTTGTTTACTCTCCACTCCCTGCTACTTTCCCTCTTCTCACTCACATCCTGTTTCTTCCCTCTGTGTCTATTTTCTCCATCTCCTCTGGCTCAAAACATTTTTTATTGAGCATTTGCACATTATAAACATCAACAAGCTTTATACATCTAATTGCAAACACATAGACATAAGAAGACTATTGGGCTTCCGGGAGTGGAGTTGATCGTTAATTCAAAGTTACGGTCAGGAGTTGTCTTTGCTTGGAGTGGATGCTGTACGGTCGAGCTATCGTGATTTTGGCTGCGGTGAGAATTTGGATGCAGAGTTTTGTCATTGGGCCTGAGACGGGAAAAGCTCAGTCCTTAGCGTCTCCCAGTAGGACTATTCACAGGTCCCATGGAATATTCAGTCCTGTGATTTGGCAAATATGTTCCAGCACCTCTTGCCAAAATCCCAGGCATGACCAGAGAGTGTGGAACAGGGTTCCGGTTGTTGAGCAGCTCCTCCAGCACAGACGAGTAATCGACGGGTCACTTTTTTTTAAATAGTTTTGGGGTTATGTACCACCTAAAGCAAACTGTTATCCTGCATTCTTTGTTAGTGATGCATTTAGAGCTCTTGCTCATGTGCACTCAGATGTGATCACAGTCCTCCTGTTTAACACCCTCCCCAGATCTTTTTACCAATTGTACATGTATTTTTCCTTTTCTTCGGGGTCGGACTTGTCTAGTAGGCGGTAGAGGGTTGACACTTTTCCTTTGTCTGTCGGGGTTGTAAGCGTACATTCTAGTCCTTTGTCTGTCGGGGTTGTAAGCGTACATTCTAGCCCTTTGAGGGCCCTCCCACCATTATCACTGATGTGCCTTTGTGATAGCCAGTGCCTCAGTTGTGTGTACTGAAACCTGTCAGCTTCCGTCACGCAAATTTTCTCCTTGCATTCCTCGAATGTTAAGGGTACTTTGTTCACCAGGAAATCTGACACCCACCTTAGGCCCCCATCCTTCCACCTGGTGAACCCTTGAGGGAGAGTGGCAGGGGAGAAATCAGGATTGTTCCATATTGGGTTTAAGGGTCCGATCGAGTTTGTGCAACCCCATTTGCAGGCCGCCTTCCTCCAACATGAGATAGTGTTTTTAGTGGAAGACAGTGGGCCAGAGCCAGGGGCGGTTCCGCAAGGTGGGAGGTGTTTTAAAATCTCCTTAATATCTCCCATTCACTCCTTCGCCTATCTCTTCTTGTTTTGCCTCTAACACTTTGTTTTGGTCTTTTTGGTCTCTCCCACGTGCTTTGCCTATCCTCTCTAATCCTCACATTCTTTCCCTTTTCTTCAGATAGTTCAGCCTCTTTTCTTTCTCTTCTATTTGTTCCTTACCTAACTCTTCTATCCATCTACATTTTGTTCTGGCCCAGTCTCTCCTCTCTAGTTCTGTCTCTACTCTCTCAGTCACCTTCTGCATCGCATCTCTTTGCCATCACCCTTAATTTGACTTCTTTAGCGCTCCTTTCTCATGCCCTTCATTTGTCCTTTCTCACTGTTCTCCACTTATTGCGCTTGGATGCAGTTTGCTTTGCCTATGCGAGCAGGAAATGCAAAATCAAATATCAAATCAAGTAGTAGTCTGTCTTGCTCTGCTCCAGCTCTGTCACTGTCTCTCCCTTATATTGTCTTATTTACAAATATAACTTCTATTTTCTCTTGCTTTACCATTCCAATGAGTCGTTCTCCTTTTTACTCCCATCCTCTCCTTTTTTCTCCTTTTTACTCCCATCCTCTCCTTTCTTCTGCCCTTGCCCCTCACCCTCATTCGCCCTCCATCTACCTCCTGTTATTTATTACTTTTCCTTTCTGTTGTCTCTTTTTTCTCTGTCCCATTCTGTTTCTCTTTGATCACATGCTATCCTGCTTGCTTTCTCTCTCCCTTTCCTTTTGTCTCTTCACTATTACCACCTCATGCCCCTCTTTCTTCCTACCTTTCCCTTTCTTTCACATTTCCCTTCAACTCTTCACCCTCTTTCCCTCCCGTGTTCCAGTTTTCACTTTGCATCCGGTCTGTCCATCCGCTTCAATCATTCTGCCTCCCTCATATACCTGTTAAGCTCTTATTTTACTTCTCTCTTCTCCTACCACTTTCCCTTTGTGTATTTCTATGCTGGAAGAAGGCATGGATACTTGAGCATGAGTAATAAGACAAGCATGTGCAGCAATGTCACTGTTCAAAGATATGTTCTTGAACAACAAGCTGTAACAATGGGGCTATCAAGTCACTATGTCCCCAGAAAATGGACCAGGGGCACTCAGCCTCCCAGCAGTATCTGGACATCTTGGGAGTTTTTTGCCCATCACTCTGGGTTTAACCTGATGCAAGTCACGTAGATCGTTTAGTGAGTCAGTGTTGCGATGGGGGTCTATGTGAGGTTTTAGCCTGCCTTCAAGGGAATGATGTTCGATGGGTCCAACTAGTTTGAGCCAGTGGACTAGTCAGGTGGAAGCAATGGTTAATCTGTGTGGCACAATGACTTCCACTGGATTGAGTCAGTGGTCGAGTTGGATCAAGATGAGGTCATGTTGAAGCAAAGCTGTGCTTGAATATGGGGAGAGTCAGGTACCTCCACAGCAGTGAGGCAGTGTTTTAGTTGAGGTGGAGAGGAGCACTACCTGTGCGAGATGGCATCAAACTAGTTTGAAGGTGAAGCCAGCAATTCAAAGGTAAACAAGAGTGCCAGAAACAGCACCATGGGTCCTGTGATGGCTCAAAGTTGTTGAGCATGGCCGAAACAGTTCAAAGGTGGCTCAAGACAGAAAACAGGGATTCCAGGATGCTTCGGATTTCTCAGGTCACTGTGCATCTGAATCTAGGGGCTTTTGGGCTAAGACAGTCCTTCTTGCTCTGCACTCCCAGTCCAGGGAGTTTGGCAGGCACCTTTAGGAGATCCTTCACCTCCAGTGAGGAGCCTGGTTTCAATGCAACCCGCACTGTGCCAGGTCTTGGTCCACAGCAGTTCACCCCCAATGCCCATGAGGATGGTTAGGAAAAAAACCTCTCCTGTGCTTAGAATGCCTTCTGCATTCACATACATGCCAGAAGACCTTGGAATGGACCTCACTGCCAGAAGTGGTCCAAATATGTAATCTTCATCTTCTGATGTCAAATGTGAATATAGGAAGGGGTGAGAGACCGCCCCCCTTTAAAGGCAAAACGTCACAGGTTATTGGCTGCAAGCAAGCCTGTTGTATGGCATCCAATCCCTGTTGCTGTAACAAGTGGCTGTTGCCTGCTAACATCATGCCCAGAGGGCATTGTTCTACAGGAAATGAAAGTGGCAGGAAACAGAAGAGCCCTAACTGAAAACTAAGATGGGAAAACACCTTCTTGAGCCACGTTTCATCTATATCTAGTCTACCTCTGCCCCTTCCAATGCATGTTGGCTTCAAAGGCCTTTTGGTGTGCAAAACCCAGGTGTGAGACTGGCCTTTGAAGGAGTGTTCCAAGGATATCTTCTGAGGCGCTCCTGTGCCCTGAGAGGAGGTGTTTCCCTTCTTCCCGGGGAATCAAAGGAAGGCAGCATCCTATTTTATTATTATTTATTGTTTTGTATATGGTTATAAACATAACCTTTACAAAATATGAGAATCCGCACAAAGAGAAAAAAAGAAAGACAAAAAGAAAAACAAATCGAATATACAACTAAATCAAAAACAAACCAAGAAAAAACAGTGAACAAGATAATACTTTGCAAAAACAAGGACATTTACACTACATATTAAAATACTATCATTACAATTAGTCCAAAACATGATGATTTAATTTAATTTAAATGAGATTCAGCGTACAAATCTTTAAAATCTTCATCACATTTCTGTTCCCTCTATCAATTTACAGATTCCATTCAAAAACCTAATCACGGCCAACTGTAGAGCAATCCCTTTACCATGTAGCATTTCGCCCCAAAGTCTATCCAAATTTATATACCCATTGCTATTAACACATTTTCCAAAGTACTCAATAGACACCTTTCTAAGACTAGTACATTCGATTAATAAATGTTCCAAAGTTTCAATAACATCAGGATTGTTACAAAACCTACAGCACGTCAAGCATTCCTTTCCTTTATTTCATAAGGCCGTGATTTCTCATGTTGGTAAAACATTAAATCTAAACCGCATAAATATTTGCTGTTCCTTTTTATCCGGGAACAGAGTCAAATATGGTTCCTGGGTTCCCAAACATTTGTATTTAAGACCAAATTTTTAAACAGACGGACTACAGATAGTCTCTCCATTCAGCTAATTTCTTCGCCTTAAGAGGATTAAAGATAAAACGACTTACAGTTATTTCTGATTTACCTAAATATTCTAGACATTCAGCTCTAAAGCTTAGAAGGTAACTCAATCTAGTGGTGTCACTACAATAACCATTTCCCAGTAGATCATATAGAGTCCCCTTAGCAGCGGTAATTAATTTTAGAAATAGGGATACCCTTCGCTTCGCCACATGACTGTGTTCCACAATGATAATAGGCCTAATTAATGTCGTATTACGTGGCTAGAGGGACACATTTCGGTAAGCATTTAAAAACTGATCTCGACAGCAAAGATTCATATTTAGAAAGTTCTTCCACTGCCCACGGTGGAAAAAGCTCAAGGCCATAACAAAACTGTGAAACAATCTTCTGTTTATAAAATCGCAAAGTTGCTATGAAGGAAAACCTTTCATACTTAACATCTACTTTTTTCAATTGGACCACTAAGGGACCCACCTTCCCTTCCAAATACTGCCTGTGATTCAATTTCTTCTTGTCCCCAAATATTGGGAAGCCTAAGTATCTCAGATATGGTTTTACTGCAAGCTTGGTATGATTCAAAAACCAATCCCCAAAACTTTTTTACATCTGGCTTTGGATGCAGCCATAGAATCACAGTTTTAGTTTAGTTTATCAAGAGATTATTAAGTAAAGTATAATCCCTAAATTTTCAAAATTGGCGCTGCAATCTTATCAGAGTCTTATCGAATAGCAAAAAGTCATCTGCATAGGCTGTCCAGATGACTTTCACTCCCTCCACCAAAGGTGGGGCAAACGCTGTTTCCTCCAGCACCTCTATCGCATCAGATACGTATAAATAAAAAATTGTGGGTGCAAACAAGCATCCTTGTTGAAGACCATTTGTTGCATTTATTAATATAGATATATTTCCTGAATCATTTAACCAAACTTGCAGTTTTGATCCTTCATGCAGGTGGAATAGAACAAAAAGCAGCTCAGGTGGCATAATGTTAGGTCTATCGATGCGATGTAGGACGGGCCTCCCACCCCCCAAGCTGTTTCCTGCATTACATTTAACATTAATCCCCTAATATCAGTTCCAATATTTTTCCTGAATCCAAACTGGAAACAAGATAAGATGTGATTTGTATTGGCCCATTCTTGAATGTGGCTCAGAACAATACCAGAAAAGATCTTAGAGTCTGCGTCCAATAATGTACATACCCTATATTTCTTAGGGGAAGACCGGTCACCTTTCTTATATATGTGCACGACATAAGCAATATGCCATGTTGCAGGAATTTTTCGGGACCTCACAATGTTTCTCAATAGCAAAAACTGAATTTTAGAACATAATTCGCTATTCTGTTTGAAAATCACGTTGGCTAGACCATTTGGCCCGGCAGCCCTAGAGGAGGATGTTTTCTGTATAATCGTCCTAATGTCTTCCTGAGTGAAAGCAAAATGCCACAGCGAGTCAATGATATTTCCGGGTAGAGGATCTGTATATTTGAGTGATGCATATAGAGTGCCAACATGTCCCTCCCCATGTTTTTCCGAGACAGCCGTGGTTTGGCCCTCATGAAATCCTGGGAGCTTACTATTCATTAGTGTCCAAAAGGACCTAGAGGTCCTGTCTTTTAATGCAGAAACCATTTTTTCCCATCTAATTGGTAGAGGGCTGCACAATGCCCCTTGATTTTGTTCTTCCATGTATTATTTATTTTCAGTTTTGATAACTCCTTCACACCTAGAGAATGAGGACTGCTACGCAGGATTCTAATTTCTCTAAGTCTACAATTCTTCAAAGTTATTATTGTCTGATCATACTGGTGTATATGTGTAGAACTTCTATTTTATTTCACACCAAGAGCAGTTGTTGCATTGCGGATTATAGTTTCTTCATAGGGAGAAAAGGTATCACTGGTATACAGGGTTAATTTTTTCCCCAAATTAGACGTGTTAAAATCAGAACAGAAAACCAAATTGGCTTTACCAACATTTTCTTTGTGCCATAATATTGTAGTTTTAGCTATATTTACTTGAACCGCGGGCAGATGACGGCCAATGGGTCCTATTCCCCAATCATCACCCAGTTTTAGCTCAAGTTTCTTATGATCACTGTGCTTATTCAATCACCATAATTATCAAAAAAGCTGGTAGAAAAATGAGATCAATTGTGCTTTTTTGCATACCTCTAAACCAGGTGGTTGTGTCAATGTTGGTAGCCAATACATCCCAGTCCTGCATAAAATTCCCCCAAAGACGACCATGCATATCTTTCCTTACAGAGTTTATTGCGAGCCCAGATTTCCCCGCCTTTTCCAGGCTCAAGATATCTCTGTAAATCTCCTGCAAAAAAGACTATTATATTCGGCACAATTTCCTCACAGTTCTTCCGAATATCTCCCAACTATAATAATGCTTCCTTGATTTCCAATTTAAGATTACAATAAATATTAATTATTAGCATACTACAATACCCAAGCATTTTTTTCTTTTTCAGCTGTACCAATATTGCCAGGCACCATGTAGATATCCGGAAGACCATAGTAATGGATGCGCCTATGTCTACCCAGATGGCCATAAGAAGACCCCCGATGGACGTCCACAAGATCTCTTAGTGGCTAAAACTGCATGCACCATGTAAGCATCTAATACAAAAGCCTCAGTAAACCATGTCTCTTGTAGACATATAATCGACCTCCTGTTTATATCTGAGCATATTTTAATTGAGTTTTTCAAAAACCAGTTACCCCGGGTATTCCAACTTTCCAGGGTCAATTCATTCATGATCTTAACTATTTGGCTTCAAGCCCTGGAGTTGTGAGATGGTCTCCCGAAGTGTCAAAGCGATCCAACGCAGGCTAGGTTCACTAAGAACCCCTCCATCGTTGACTGCACCATTTATAACTTTAGGGTCCATCAGCCTTAAATCATTCTGAGTAACCTTTTGATCCCCTTTATCTATGGCCATCCCGCTCTTACCAACCAGGTCCTAGCCAAATCTGTGAAGTGCATCTACTTCCTTAAATACAGACTCCAAAATTGTAAGGAAGTAAAATACTACCCGCACCAAATCATATCACGTTGGGTGCATAAAGTCTATAAGTTTGATATCCCCGGAGGTAATCAAAGTTAGACTTGGGATTTCACCAAAAAGTCCCAGAATTCTTGTTTGGTTTAATGACACCGGACCTCCATATGAGAACAAGTAGTGCATCACAACACTAGGACTCTCCGGATATCGTGGGGGTCTTATTGCACATCATCCCCTGAGATTGAATGAGGGACATTACGTGCATTCACAGCCATATAATCAGTATGAAATGATTCCTTCCAGGGAATGAGATCATGTTCCTGTCCACCTACACTCCTTTGTACTGTGTCAACTGAAACATTTTTTTGTTGGGAGAGGGATTTCCTATCCTGCAGACTAGGGTCCCCCTGTGGCTCTTTTGTTATCATGACAATTACAGATTTGTCGTTTAAATTGACTTTCGTATTTGCTGACAATTCCATACCAAGAGCATCGTGGCCATTCAGCATGATTTTGATAACTTACCACGCTCTCTTGCAGCTTTCCATTTCCCTGACGAAGAGTTTCAACACTTTTAGAGTCATTTCCCTCTCCAGACACAATTAACAGAATGTATTCTTCCCCCACTTCCTCACCCTCCTGAAGATTCATCATTTCTACATCCATAGAGGAGGTAAACGCAGGGCAAGGTGGTGCCGATAGAATGTCCTCATATAAGCAGGGTTCAGCCATTGATTCTCTTCTGGTAACAGGCCCAGCCAGGGCAGTTGCTAGGTCTGGAAAAGACCTGGGGCTAAGCTGATGTCGGAACAGTTGGAACTGTGGGCTAGCTAGTCTTTTGGCTGTAGCTCCTGAGATTCTATCCGGGGTTACAACCAAAAGATCAGGGGCTATAGCCCCCTTAGCCCCCCCTAACAACATCCCCGTGCCCAGCCCTTTTATAGGTAAAGATTTTTCCCCATAACACCATAGACAGGGAATGCCCCAAAGACTTTGTAAATTTTAAATCATCGTGACCATAAAAGGATCAAACGACTCTTACATGAATCGTGAGACCTACATCCAGCTTCAAACTTGTGCAAAGGAAAAGATTGAAATCAAACACCAAGATAATACACACTCCTTAGCAATGAACATTATGTATACTCTCACTGTTCTGTGATTCTCAATTCAACACCACAAACCCAGTGTTTTCATCTATTGTAATCATTCCACCTTTGACCAACTAACACACCATAACTTCTTTTTAATGTGGGGGAATAGTTCTCAGTAATATAACCAGTCGCTGGGTCGCTGGGCGCCCAGCAAACAGTACACTTGCGTGCACTTCCAGGTGCGCGCGCAGGTGCGCTGTAACCTGGGTATTTCTAGCTTCCAGGGTGGACAAGAGGGGGCAGGGCTACCAACTGAACTGCTCCTTGTCGGCTCACCCAACACTATCCGGAATCTCAGCCCTAGCTACTCTTGCTTCATCATTGACGGCAACACCATTCCCACTGCCAAAAGTGTAAAAACTCTGGGTTTCTATCTCGACACTAACACCAACTTCGCCCAACAAATTAATAGGACTGCCTCAGCCACTGCTTACACTGGGAAACTAATCAGAGCCTGCAGACCTTTGATATCCCCCAACAATTGCCTTACTCTAGCCAGAGCACTTATACAATCCAAACTGGATTATTGCAACAGCCTGTATGTAGGTGCCAATAAAACGGTTGTCAATAAACTGCAAGTTCTACAAAACAATGCACTCCGTGCCGCCCTTAATATTCCCAGAAGAGAACATATCTCAGCCACAAGAATCTCATGCAAATGGCTCTCCATCCAACAAAAAATAGACCTAAAAACTATCTGCCTCACCTACAAAGCTCTTAACCACCTGGCCCTACCTTATTTAACCGATAAATTCACCTTAAGACAGAATATTAGAGCCACCAGATCTTCTAATACACTACAATTGACAGTGCCCAAATACTCCCTAAAAAGAGCCAGTGGTTCCAGCTTCCCAGTTCTAGCCTCACAATTATGGAACACTATTCCATTGGACATCAAATCTACCCCTATATTTCAACCTTTCAGAACTAAGATCATCACCTGGTTACTCAACAAATAACTAACACTGTATGTATGTATGTATCCGCTACAATGTTACTAATTTCCACTATAACTGCTTTTGTAACTATACTTATACTGCACAAATGTACAAATGTTCTTACCTATGCCTGTAACCTGATGCTTAAGCGCCCATATACCTCTGGGTCAGGAGCGCTATACAAATAAATAAACAACAAACAAACAACAACAACGTCAGACGTCGTGCTTCATGAAAGAAGAAAAAAACATACAAACAGTGTCAACTTAAAGAGGCTGCGAATTGTCCCAGCTTAGAGTCCCAGCAAGGGACAGTCTTGTGAGTCGAACGTTAGAACAGAGTCTATATTTACTTTTGAGGCACGCCCTGATTTCACTCTGTGTCAAAGGACGGGGGGTCGGATCAGCAGCCACTCCATTCATTAACAGAATTACCTGCATCAATTTAGAATTAAAAATCACAGATAGCAATCCGTTAAATAAACTTTCATGGAACATCCTCATTTACAATGTACTTGACCATCTTCATTTCTTTTTTTTCAGCCCAGTCTACTCACCTATTCTTCCTACACATTAACTCTTAGCTGTACCCCAGATAATTTCGAGAGACATGCTATTTCTCCACCATTAATGCCTGGATGAGTAACCTCTCGTCCTGCTGCTATGTCACAGATTGCTTAGTGCGATACACATAATCAAAATGAAGAAACCAGTGCATGAGAGATCGTTTGTGATTTGCTCAAAATTCTGTGACAATTAGGTCACACTCTCGCGTTCATATAATAAATCAAGTTCCCACTTAAATGCTCGGGGGACCCAGCAACAAACACACTATGTAATGTATGGGGCATCCCATGCCATTGATGTAGCATTTTGTAATTTGTGACTCTTTGACAAACGTCCATGGGTCTACTGCCATCATGTATAAAGATGTGATCCCAGGAATCGTCCTCCAGAGGCAGTGCCAGCCCTTTTCTTTCTTGGTTTTTAATGGTTCTGTGATTACTTCCACATCAAATGTGCCAGGTAGCAATGAACATAGTTTCCCAATCAAGCTTTGCTACACTTCCCATGACCCTACAGAAAAAGCTACTTGGAAGCTACTTGGAAGCTGGCCATCAGAATTCCAACACGAGTTTTTCTGGAACATGTACAGTGTCATACTCTATTTCTCTTTCCCTTCTAATCCCCATCGCCCTTGTAGCTCTTGGAGGATTGCCAGTGCACCATATCCCCTCTAAATGGTCCGGAAAAGGGAATACCATGCAATTTCCTTGCCTTCCCACTCACAGTTTTCTGTCAATACATATTTTTTAATTTCGCCAAGTTGTGGCCTCCAGGTGTAGCTTACTATCGTTTTTCCTCAAAGTGTTGGGTTTAGCGAAGGGGTGAATTCCACATTATATATCAGATAATGATACCAGATACGTTCTCATCCACCAGGTCCCCAGAGAGATGAAGGCTAGTCTCTGATTCAGCTGCAAAAATGGTGCTACTTGGAAACTTTCTTGTTCAAGGTACTACAGAACTATATTGGATATTCAAAGGCCTCCCACCAAAGTGTCAGAAAACAATATTACTTCTTAAGCCTTTGTTTGATGCCCCAAAATGTTTGATCCCAACCATACCTTTCTTCCTTAGTGGTAACATGCATCACTTTCTATTCAAAACACTGAAGTAAATGGCAGTGGCATCTTGAAAAACCCCTACAGACTACACTTAAACATGCACATTAGCTCCTCAAAGAGCTCTCAAACTGACTTCTAGGAACGCTCGACAAGTCATTTTACTGAATGGAAGGCTACTCCCAGTCTGAAAGTAAACCAACTGCACATAGTATGACTGCACTATGAGATAGACACTATGGGCCTCATTACACGTTAGGCGGTGAGCCATGGCGCTATTAGCGCCATGGCTCATGCCGGTAGAATACCGGCACCGCCTTGGCGGAAAGGGGATTTACCGCCCCATTCCAAGGTTGGAGGGGCGGTAAATCCCCTTTCTGCCATTGCCCTTCCCCATTCCCATTTCTGCCCCATAGGGCTCTATGGGAATGGGGAAGGCGCTAATTTTGCGGTGCCGTAATTAGCTCCGAGGTCCCTTACCGGGTTGGATTTTAATGCCTGCAAAAAGCAGGCGTTAAATCCCCCAACCCGCAAAGGGACCTCGTAGTAAGGATTTACCGGTACCGGTATTTTACCGGTAACGGTAAATCCTTACCGCCATCCATGTAATGAGGCCCTATGGGCTTCATTCCGAGTGTAGCGGTAAAGGGTTAATGGCGCCGGTAAGGATGCCGGTGCCGCTAACCCCTTACCGCCGCATTCCGAGGTCCTTTAGTGGGACCCGCTAAGGGCTGCTGGTTTTACCAGCCGGTTTTAGCGGGAGCCGCTAAAGGGCCAGGGAGCTAATAACGGGCCCGTTATTAATGGGCCCGTTATTAGCTTCCTCCCCATTCCCATTGAGCCCAATGGGGATGGGATCCCTGAATGCGGATTTACCGGGTCATCCGGGGTCGGAATGACCCGGTAAGTCCCCATTCAGGGAACCCAGACCCGAGTTTGGAGGCAGCCATGGCGCTAATAGCACCATGGCTGCCTCCAAACTCGTAATAACCTCCATATCTCTAAAAAGAAAGAGAGAGAGAAATAGAGAGAGAGAGACAGAGTGACAGACACACACAGAAAGAGCGAGTTGTGAGGAGAGATACCAGATAGATTAGTTCATTGTATACTGCAGCCACTCTTTGTTACTTTCAGATAGAGCAACAAGAAGTACCCTTAGATAAACAATGCCAGGCTTTCAGTCATCACTCTATTTTAGTTGCCTTGTAACATTTTCTGCAGCATGGCAAACATGCATTCTTTAGTGCCTGCATGCAGCTCCAGGCAGGGGCCAACTTTGGGGTCATTTCTGGGCTAATTTTCAAATTTACATGCAGTCAAATACAATTCGCCAACATGCTACTAGTTATTACTTGAGTGTTGTGAAAAGAAAATGTGAAAAGACAATTGTGTGTAATACCTCTCCTTTAATACTTCATGAACTATCTAAAGATGTAGTTCAGCTTAGGGCCTGTCTTTGTTTTAAATAATGTAAGTCCACCCTTAGAGGTCAGCTGTAGACCCCCCTCCACATTTCTGGATTGAATCCTAGCTGTTTGATTAGTGTTGGGACCAATCTGCCAGGGTCATTCAGTGAAAGCATGATGTTGTACACATTCAAGAGGGCTTTAATCTCTTCTATCAGTGATGTTATCCCATATAGAGTCAACTGGCACCCTTGCCTAGTACCAATGTCTATTTGGAAACACTCTGATATGAAATCCACACAATTCTTCCTTGCAGTTGGGAATGTGTTTACCTAGTTCATTGTGTTTGGGAGCACAAAATCTGTCAAGACTCCTTGATACAAATTCCCTTGCCACCCTGCCAAATGCCTAATCAGAGTTTAGGGAAAGAACCTCTTCATGATCCATTGTGTATTGATCCATTGTGTATCATTGCAGATGTCCTTGGAAGGCTTTACCAGCATAAATCTATGATCATGGTATCAATCATTGATGTTATTCCCCCTTACATTATGTGAGCATAATCTTGGTCAAAATCCTCTTATTGATATTGACCAAAGGTTGGGGCAGTAGCTGCTATAGAAATGCAAATCTATGCCTGGGTTGAGATGACTTCACAAGCAAAGAAAGATACTCAAGGGTCAAAATATACTAAATCATTCCAATGAGTATATAATAACTATGTGCTAAAAGTCACACTATACACAATGTTTTCCAACGACAATGGTTCACCGCTGGAATCATATTATATGAAGAAGGAATACATATAAAAGTGTAATTCAAGTGGCACAGTTACCCAATTGCTGGAGACAAAATAATATATACATGTTAGGCACATTGATGATACATAACAAAAAATGGTCATCAATATGTGGGCCAGTAAGCTACCACCACCATACAATACACATTCATATCTAAATTTGACAAATTGTATAGTCAATATTGCCCGAAAACATATCAGGGATATATAGGTTGATGAAGGAATAGAAGGCCAACTAGTTTCGGTGTTTGCCCCTGTGTGTGGCTGCCTTTGTCAGGGTCAGATTAATGTATCAATCCTGGATCCAAAATACCTTCAACTATCCCTCTGTAAATACTTCCCCTCCCGAGCCCTTCACTCCTCTACTTGTAAATCCCTCAGGGTTAGTCGTTTTGAAAAGGAACCAGCTGGGGTTAGATCTCTCTCCTCAGCTGGGCCTCCCTTTGGAAGAGCCTCGCGGACACTTTGAAACTTGAGGAGAACCATCGCTGGTTGCGGAAGTACCTTAAGACTTTCCTCTTTGCTTCTGCCTTTGCCTCCCTCTTCCCATGCTCTTACTTTCTGTTTCAACAAATGTGACCTTTACACACATTATATTCTTAACTTTGCCAATATTAGCTCAGACCTGACATTCACAGAGTGTACATTCAGGAATTTGACCTGGGGTACAGCGTATATAGATGCCAAAGTAAATAACCAACCAACTTTATAGAATTGACCAAGCACACTCTTGAGCCCCTCATTAATACACCATTGCATTGTGTACCAATTTACAATTCACCAAATCTGTCTTGGAAACACATCCCTATAATCACATCACTTTGGGAAATGCCCATCTCCTCACTGCTGCAGAATCATGGTCCACCTAACTCACATTTAGCCATGCTTTCAAAAAACATTCATCCCCTGCAGCATCCCTCCATAACTGTGTTTGAAGCATCTATTTCCTCTTTCCCTTGATCTTATCTTCCATGCCCTAATTTTCTTTCTTCCAGCAGACCCAGGTATGGATACCTCTGTTGGGGACACAGTACGCCTTACCACTAACACGCCTCAGAGTTCCAATATTGCAACGGCAGTGATTTGGCATTGTTTATCTTTGAAGGATTACAATGATTTCAGCAATTTTTCTATGGGCTACAACAGTCTAGGGATGTGCGCGTCGTACTTAAAGCGCTTCCCTTCCTGGAAATTTGGAAATAGTATGTGTATAGGCGTGTTATAAATGCAATATCATATCATATCAAGATGAAGACTTGATATTCTACCCACCAAGCACAATCATTATTAATTGAAGCAAGTTGATAATGACAAATGTAGACTCTGTAGGAGGGAAGACAAAACAATGGAGCACAGTGTGATGTTTCATAAGATAAATGTGGGCAATGTTTGGAAAATGTGTACAAGATTTTAGGTTGAATCCTTGGGATATTATATGATAGTTTATTTATATAGTGCCTATACACATTGGGCCTCATTACGAGCATGGCGGTAGCCGTGCCTGTATGACAGGCACGGCTACCGCCATGCTCGTTACCGGCACCGCCTCCCGCGATTGGGCAATAACCGGCCAATTACGAGATGAGTGGGCCGGTAATTGCCCATTCGAGGGAGGGGGTAATGCCTGGTGGGCTGTCAGAAACCCGCAAGCAGATTCGTAATGCGGCGGCCCGGTATGAACAGTGCCGGTGCCTTACTGGCACCGTTCATATCGCGGCCACCAGCCTTATAATGAGGCCCAATGTAATTCAAAGCGCTTCAAGGCAATGGAGGGAACAAGGGTAAATACAATAACATTCTTACAGGCCAACAGTAAGGATGTGAAATTAACTATCATACTCGGCCTGATGACATTTCAGATAGTCCAAGCGCTAAGACATAGATAAGGAAGGGAAGGGAAGAGTGGGAATGAAATTGAGACAGACAGGTGACAACCGTACTCGGCCTGACGACATTTCTGGTAGAGCCGGGGAAAAACAAAAAGTGGGGAGAGGGGTGCGGAAAGGGAGGGGAGGAACAAAACAAGTGACTATCGTACTAGACCTGACGACATTTCAGATAGTGCTGGAAGGAGTCCAGAGGTAAGTAAAAAAAAATAAGCAGATGTGGGAGGAGGCAGACAAGGTTGCTATCATACTAGGGCCAGGGACAATTCTGTTAAAGCAAGTGCATAGACGAAAGTAAGTGGAGGAGGGGAGGAGATAAGAAAATGGAGAAAGGGAGAGGAGGAGAGAACAGATATTAAGCAGTCAAGAAGAGTGGAGAAGCAAGAGGGGAGAGAGCGAATACAATTTCAGAAGTCAGTAGTAACACATAATGTTGCAAACCAGGATACAAGATGAAGATGGGAACAGCATGATTCAGGGCCACCATGCAAAGGAAGTTCATCATCACAGTTGAGAAAGGGTGACACACCGTGAATCAATGAAGTACATAAAAGTCAAATCCAGCATTGGCCACAAGACGGTGATGGTGAAACCAGAATGTATCAGGACAGACTCCTGCAGAAGTCCTTGGAGAACCTATGGATGGAAATGTAGGTGTCTCCGACTTCCGTTTGTGTAAAGCATTATATCAATTTATATGAATTACTGAATTTGTGGAGTAGATGTCAGGATATATGACAGGAAATATGTATATAATTATAATAATTAAATTAATTATAATATTAGGAATTGTTTTATGATAATGAAATGTAATTTTAGAATTGTATATTGTGAGTGTTTATGAAATTGATATAATGATGTGGTATGGTTTTAATATATTATTTTGTACATTTGTTATGTAGAAATGTCTGAGGAAGTTTTATATTTTGTTTAAGGTTTCTATATTGTAAACTGAATGCACAAAAAAGAAAAGAAATACTGTAACAGCAACTTAATAGTACAACATTGCTATTCATATATGAGAGAAGAATATTTTAATTTTTTGCATGCAAATGTTGAAAAATCTACTGTTATTATTGTATTGTATGTGGTTATTTATATGTCGCTCTTTCCCTACATGTGTGGCCTCTGCGCTTTATTCGGTTGGAAAGCCCTCTGTGACCGAAGTCAGTGTGGTGGAAATTGTAAGGAGTTTAGTTTAGGAGATGCATGTGTGCATGTTGCCGGTCTAGGGCTTGGGTGGCTGGCAAGGTTTGACTAAGCAGCCCAAAGAGAGGCCAGGCACGTGGATAGGCGCTGTTGAGGGTTTGCAATAGATTGCTATTGTTGAGAGAGTCAATGTGTGGCCAGCTATACCGAGTTCCTTTTGCATGCTATTCACTGAATGCTATTGGCAGAGGTGGTGAGGTACATCAGGTGTTTCAGTCTGGATGTCATGTAATAAACAAAGATGGAGGCTACAGCCAGACCTGAGGATCCTGCGCAGTGGGGCAGATGACTATGTCCCGTGATGCGGTAGGTTCCACCTATGCATGTATGCATGTAGGAACATTTTATTCAGATTTTACCTTTACTTTATTAATACAGAGGTTATTGAAATATTTTTTTTAAAGTGCAAACACTAGGCCTGGATTCCAAGAAATGTATAATAACAACCCCACAAAAAAAACGAAAACATGAGAGTTTCCCATTAAAACACACAGGAAATTATAATAATTACTGACAAGTTTCATCAGCACGAGCCTCATGAATGAAACCTGCCACATCATAATTCAATAACATATCACTAACAGTGAGAATCACATTTCATATCCAATCTCTCCTCCCAACCCCCAGTCTGTGGTCAAATATACCTTTGCCTTAAAGAATTATGTTTAGTACAGGACAGCATACAATGCGTCATCAGTTCCACCAATTTCACAGTCACATAGTTTGTCTCCTTCAGATCCATTCCAACACCAAGGTTTATCATAGGAACTAAAACATTCAGACACATGCAAATATGTTAACATCATAAATTCAGACATCACATATTTGTTAAATACACTTCCATTACCAGGGGGTCTTTTATCACGACTCACATTCTCAGAGAGCTCAGCTTGTTAGCTAACACTCAATCCTGTGGTTGGCAGTCAGCTTCTGCCGCTGTTGTGATTTTTCGCTTAAGATGTTGCCAATGGAAGACTTCTGACAAGTGTGTCCCACCTATCGCAAATTACACAAATAACAGCCAAATATTCTGCTCATTGAGTCTATCGAAAAGTATGACTAAGAAGCCAGGTACAGAATAAAAAAATCAGTTCCATTTATTCACACTTGGGCAGCAACCCACCATGCCCAACCACCCAAGCAAACCCATGCCTCCTATGCACTCAGACTTTTTATTACCCTCATGTTCAGATACCGTCTAGAACAAATCACTTCCATTTGACCTACCTTGTCCCATCTGAGTCTGTCTACCATTTCTAACTTAGTCCAAACAGTTACATGAAGTTCTTCTGGATCAACAGGGCTGCTCTTACATTATCCGTTGTTTGCCTTCTCTGGTGAGGGGCTTTGAGCCACCGCTTCCCTATGTACAGCTGCTGGGGAATAAGGTTCCATTGTCTCAAACGATAAGGACTGGCCAAATCCAAAAATGGCGACTGAGTGGCTTTCACCCAGTGCACTTAAGGGACTCTCAGAGTGATGCCGAAAGTGGTCTGCAAGTGGTGTTGTCTGGTGTTTGGGACTTCTGCTGCTACCAATTTAACCCTATCTGGAGGTGGGGTTTGTTTCTTGTTGGCTGTTGGAAACTACCCATAAAACCACTGACCACCGCGAAAGTGGTCTGCAAATGGTGTTGTCTGGTGTTTGATGGTTGGGTGCTTTTGCTGTGCAACTGGAAACATCCTGGTGAGAGGAGCTGCACGATGAAATGAGAAGACTTAAGGAGACTAATGCAAGGAGCCTCTCTGAAACCATGGAAAGTACGGGATCATGGACGAGGCTTCAGGTGAGGCAAAGAGGTATTTCTTGCTCATCAAAAACTTCCCCTTGTGATACTGTGCATTCAACTATTCCGTCCTTGAAACAGAAGCGCCTCCCCTTTGGCGTCTCCGACCATAATGTCACTCAAGATGAATCAATATCATCTGTAGTATCATTACCAACACTGAATGTTAGGCAATTGGAGAAAAAGAGGAAATAATGGATTGTATCTCGCCGGTTAACAGTGAGCAACAAGCTGTTTCCAAGGACGCAGCCACGAATGAAACAGTCTTTTTGGCGGCACACTTTGAAAGTTGACGGGTCAAACTAATTGTGTATCGCCGGCAGATGGAGGGCTGCAGGCTGTATATACAAACACATTTGATAACCCTGCGGAAAAATAATCTGAAAGTGCTGCGGCTTGCTTAGAAAGCCGAAACAGGGAGAAAGTGAACTCTGACAACGGCAGGCTGCAGGCTGCATGCATAAACAAGTCTGTTAAGTCAGCGGAAAAAGAACCTGAAAGTACTGCGGCTTTTTTAGAAAGCCAAAATGCGGATAAGGGTAACTCTGACAATATGAAGGAGGGTGAAGAAAATAAGATGACCATTGAGGAATCCAGTGATAAACTCAAGGAAAGTGAGAATGGCTCAAGCACCACCCCTGCCCCTTCGTCCCCACCCACCTCCTCACCATCAGGGATTACCCCACCCACCTCCTCACCGTCAGTGATTATGCCATTAGGAGGAAGGTCTCAGCTAATGCTGAATACCTCGGCGCCGGATCAACGAGCGAAAGAGGTGGGGGCGGGAGCTGACTTATATGGGTTTAAAAACCCATGAAAAGACGATCTTAATGGGGTTAAATGATGACAAAGACTATACAACTGAAATTCCCTCTGCTCAACCAAGAAAGAATGAGCTGCCCCGCACAGGACTTATACAACAACTTGGAAGCAGTAATAGGGAAATGGAATCGCTGTTGGCGAATATAGAAACCTCAGTGAATCACCCTAAGATACTGTTGCTGGAAGATGGAGAGGGTACGAAGACCGTAGTACCACAGTCATTAATCTTTTTAGCAACCGGTGCTGATGAATTTGAGAACAGGGAAATAAATCAGCACTTTGGCCTACTCACAAAGAGTTGCAACAAGCAAAATGTCTAACACAAACTCCATATGTTGAAGGAAAGGGAATAAAAGAAGCTGGGAAGACATGGATGAATGGGAAGTCTTTGACAAAATTCCCCAAAGGGGCTTTTCTCATGATCGGATAATGGAATTAAACAAATTAAATAAGGAGGTTCCAAATAATGATGACTCTTCCAATGAGCTTATAGTAATGTCTGTAAGTTTAGTAGAAGATCTGCCAAATTAACTATGTGAAAACCGTCAATTTGGCTGATAAATCTGCCCTTCTAAAATTGGAGGAGAAGCTCAATAATGACAGAAGAATGGGTTTAGCACATATATAAAATACAGTCATGGCAGCTCTAATGATAGCTGTTGAACCCTTTCTCAAATGATATGAGAATATGAATGAAACCTTGCAAGATCTGCTCACAAAAGATATAAAGTCGAAGGATCAGATGACTGAGTTGAATAATTGTGTGAATGCTGTGCAACGGAGGTTAGATACAGAGGCGGATCAATCAAGACAGTGGCCTAAGTGACTTGGCAAGGAGTGCATCTAACGATAAGATTCTTTTGATGGAAGCGGTTATAGAAGACTGTAAATGGATGAGAAACTTCCATAAATCAGAGAAGGGCAGCCTCATTGCTGGCAAAAGTGTGGGACTGCCACTTGATGGAACAGAAAAGATTACAGGATGTAGATGTTCGGCTCCTCCTAGGGGCAATTTCAGTGCTGGACAAAAAACAGTATCAATAACCGCCTGAAACCAGGACCGTTACAATTGGTAAGGAGTGCTTCCATCACTATGAAGGAAACCGTTGTTTCAGAGAAAACAACGACCAAGGCTCAGAAGCATAAAGACCAAGAAAAGCTAATAATGCCAATGGAGGAATTAAGTAAATCGAGCTTTCTGATTTTCCAGCCCCCCCCGATATTGTGAAGAAACAAAATGAAAATCAACCGACGGAATTTAAGAAAGGAAAGAAGTCCAAAAATATAATAAAAACTAGAAAACAAAATGGCTCACAAGCCTTTTTAAGGAATATAAGATCTCCTCCAAACCTAGAAAAGTTGCAAAAGGCTAAAAAACCAAGAAGAGAAATTGTCCTAGACAAGGATTGGCATTATCCGATATTATCAGATATACCTGGAACGAGTACGAGAACCCATATAGATGTTGACTCAACGATTTCAGAATCTTGTTTGAGTCATTTGATAGACCTCTTTGAAGAAAATAATGAGGAAGGGGCTTGGTATAGTTTTGGCCCCTCAGACTGGTTGGAAATTGAAAAGCAGGTTAATTACCTATCAGAAGAAGGACAACCTGGCCAAAAGTTGCCTATTAGCAAGGAAAAAAACGATGACATCCAAAAACGGAAGGAACAGAAGAAAGGGAGTGAGGAGGGTATAAATCAGCACAGCAAAGAAGAAAGGAGAATCTTTCAGGCATTTAAAACATTGGAAGAGAAAAAAGATGGATGTTCCAATGGAAATAAATTGAGGATGGAAAGAATGGAAAAGGACCCAAAGTGCCCGGAGAAGACCTCAGTACGATCTGATAAGAGGGAAGAAAAATCTGATAACAAATGGCATCAAAAGAGCAATTCCCGGAAGGAGTATGATATGATATGATATGATATGGCATTTGTAACGCGCCTATACACAAGTACAAAGTAAAACTGGAAAAAATTGTAAAAGATCCGAGAAGGACCTTGCTAAACCATAAAAAGGTGATGACCCTTCTATGGCAAGTTCCAACCTTGCGATATATAACTTCGAATGACATAATAATTGTGGAATTTGGACCGAGAGAAGGTTGGACCTAGTAATCCTGCATCTAAGGTCCAGCATGATCAAGGATTTGTTGATGGAAATGAAGGCCAAACTTGCCCAACTTGGATTTAAGTTAACAGACCATAGAGTCTCTGAGAATGTAGAACTCAAAGTAAAGGAAAAGGGAAAAGGAAAGCTGGTGGATAAGGATGTACCGAAGATTCTCACAGATATCTCACAGATATAAGGAAAAGAGCTCATAGGGAGAAAGGGCATGCTGAAAATAACAACTTGAGGTCAAAGGGGAAGAAGGATATGGAGATGGAGAAAAACAAGAAGGAAAAAAAATCAACCAAAAAAAACATCGTGAATAATAAAAAAGGGCCATCCCTTCAAGAGTTGAAGGAAAAAAGATAGGTTTAACAATAGATAATTCTAGAAACTTGGTAGGAATGACAAAGTCAGCACAACAAAAGATACCAACGGGAGTGGATTGGTCATGGATGGCCAAAGCCCTGGCAGCAAAGAAGAAGCAATAGACTGAGAAGGAAAATGAGGCAAAGAAAATCCAAATTGCCTCATGGAACACGCAGGGTTTTAAGCACTTATAAACTGGTGAAGATAATTTCCTGGGGCAATACGAGATCATTTGCCTTCAGGAAACCTGGGTAAGAGAGAAGCCAGTTTGTGAAGCTTATGAGGTCTTTATAAACCCCGCAGGAAAAGGTGAAAAGGGGAGGCCCTATGCTGGTTTATTAAAGGATAGTTCCGGGACTTTTTTTTTATTGTCCCTACGGTTCGGCCATGTGTTTTAAAGCATAAATCGGTAGATCGTAGAAAACTTTCCTATGGACCTTACCCGACTTTTTGTCCATTAACGCACTCGAAATCAGCCGCCATTTTCTGATAATCCTATCATTTCCCCCCATCGACCTGGCTCACCTGCGTTTGCGGCACTAAATCAAATCCCCTGCCCCTGAGCCTGACATCAGCAGACGCGTACCGCCCATTTCCCAACGCCAAAGCACGTTTCGTGTCAACAATCGCTGCGCCTCAGCTAATGACGTGTCGCCATGGAAATGGCAGGACGCCTCTTTCCTCAATAAGTATAAACACACCGTTTCACAACACACAGCAGCAGATTTTCGATTCCATTACTCTCTCTGTGTTACTTTGAGTATTCTGTGACTCGTTTCTGTGCTCTGGTCAGCTACCTTCGCCGCTTCTAGGCCTTGTGAACACCTGTACCATCTCTGTAAATTATTTTACTTTCTTTACCACACAATGGCTACAATAATGCCGTATATGTACGAGCCCGAGTACACCGAGGAGGAACTACTGGAAAGGCAAGCACGCGAAAACGATGGGGATTTGGACGGCAGTTGGGAGGACCAGTCAACGGATGAAGAGCCTGGACCATGTCGCATGGACGGCGTCTCCACCTGGTGCACGTGCAATCGGTGCGAGCTAATGCCAACTGAGGAGGAGAACTGCTGCTGCCGTGAAAATTCCGGGTGCTTGGCCTACATTTCGGAAGGCGAGCCAAGTCCGCAATGCATCAACGAGCTGCCAGAGTTCAGGGAAGCCTGCCTCTCACGGACCGTGTTGAGGATGATGATGGTGCTTATGCACGAACTTCGCGGCACTGTTCGTCCACGTAATCCGAGTAACGAGTAAGTATACTCTGGTTGTGATGTCAGTGATGCCACTACTATTTCATGGTCGTCTCCCACATATAAAATTACATCTACATATCATTCGAACGCATGTAAATTGGTTCCATTGCATCTTTCTTTTTCACAGGTGGTACAGGCTGGTGGCCTATCGTTGCTTCACTTGGTGGCTTCACGGGAGGCTCGGACACCGCGTTCGGAGAGTAATACCTGCCTGTGCGGTACTTGCCATTAGACAACATTTCCCCAGCGACAATGGACAATACCGCGGATTTTCCCTGGATGTGCTGCAACCAGAACTTTACAATGTGTAATGTTTATTATTTATGTTCAATTGAAAATAAGATCTAAAATAAAACCCAAAATGTATTTTAACAATGGTTGTTTTGATTTTTTAAATGAATCTAGTGTGTCTCCATTGAATAGTCTTCCTGTGCCTTGTCTTGTCACACCACATGTCTCCGGCCAGCATCCTCCCTCACGCTGGCCGCCCACCTTCAATCCACATAACCGTTGAACCCATATGCAGCAGACATACATATGTTATTTTGCGGGTTGGCAACAAGCCTCCCGGCCTTGCCTCCTCCCCCAAAAATACTTACCACACCACTTTGTTCAAGCGTTGGCAATAAAAGGCCGTTGGATTTTATTGATACAAAACATGGTTATAGGTAAATAATCAATATGGTTGATCATAATAAATCATCCTTTTGGGCACCGGGTACAGAGATGACCCCCTCTGGCCCGTGCCGCCTTGCCACCACAGGCCAGCCTGCTGCTGACGAACTGCCTAGGCATCCAGGGTCTCCAGGGTGAACTGCACCCATATATTCTCCTGGGAGGCTGAGGTATTTATAAACTCACCCCCCTGCCTTCCATGTACTAGATCCTGCAGCCTGCCTCTTACATGCAGTTAGATGGCCTCTCCTTGGTGAGGCCCTGCGGCAAACGAGTCTTGTCTGCACGACCACCGCCCCAATCCACCCCCCCGCCCTATCAAAGGCAGTTCGCACAGGGGTACTTGCGCTGGCAAGTGGAGCTGTCAGGGAGCGATAAAGGCCAAGAGGTGCCAAATAGCATGTACACTTCAAAGTGGTCAATAGAGCATTGGTTGTTGTTCCCATGTCTACCTCCAGACCCCGTGTCTCCTGCCAAGCATCCCCCCTCTCGCTGAACGCCCCCCTGCAATCCACATAAGTGTGTCTCCATTCACGAGTCTTCCTGTGTCTTGTCTGCACGACCACCGCCCCAATCCACCCCCCCGCCCTATCAAAGGCACTTTGCACCGGGGTAGTTGTGCTGGCAAGTGGAGCTGTCAGGGAGCAATAAAGGCCAAGAGGTGCCAAATAGCATGTACACTTCAAAGTGGTCTATAGAGCATGGGTTGTTGTTCCCATGTCTACCTCCAGACCCCGTGTCTCCTGCCAAGCATCCCCCCTCACGCTGGACGCCCCCTGCAAACCGCATAATGCCACGACATATACACGTCATTCATTCACAAACACACCCCTGTTTCGAATTCTTAATAACCCACTTCATATTTCTAATGAGAACTTCTTTACGCTTTGCTAATCAATCCGTGAAGGTGCTGGTTCTCTGCTCTTCGTCTCTGTGAACTTCCGTGACCACTTCGAGGAAACTCGTCAGTTTGCAACCTGTGAACTGCTCCCTGTTCTACGACAAGAAACTACTCTGATCCCTGCATCTAACTGTTTGTTCGTCAAGGTAAGGCCATGTACCATAATCATTTTGCGTCCAATTTCTTTTCGTTCAAGACAGTACATGCAAGGAACTAGTCACATGTTCTGAGTTTAGTCAAATTATTTTTCTATTTTTTTAAAGTTATTCAAATACTTATCCGCATGTGAATAACGTGTATAGTTCCAAGAACCAAAACGAACCTTGCATTGGACCTTTTATGTGTCATTTAATTTTTTAACACATTGGTATTCATAGAGAATTGTTGATCTTTACTTTTCAGAACTTTCCACAATGCCTGCCTGTTCCATTGGCGGTTGCCCTTCGAAGACTCATAGTAAATCTGAAGGTACTATAATGCATGTTTTCCCTAAGACAATAGATCAGATAAGAGAATGGGTCCGATATTGCGGATATCCACCGTCTGAGCTTGAAAGTAGAGTCCTAGAAGTCTTTGCGGACAAGAGGGGTGATCGATACCGCATCTGCAGCAGGCACTTTAGCTCAGACATGTACTCCACATCATTGCTAATAAAGAAGAACACACCGCGAGCGAAGCGAAAATTGCTCTCAACCGCTATTCCCACTCTATTCGTCCACATCCCTCCACTGGTGAGTCAAGTTTACATATTTATCTCTCGGCCTTGCGGTAGTGTGTAGCATTAGCTAAGAATAATTTCCCCATTTATGTATCCACTCAATATGAAGCCGGAAGATTCTCCATCCGTGTCGTTATTGCAGTCATCAGCCACTTCAAGCGCCTATCGGGTAATCTTACTTAGCTATTCTGCCACTGACTTGTTTTAGGCATGTAAATCAATAGTTTTAATTTATCGTGTGATTATTTTACCTAATGGTACACCCTTGTACTCGTCCTCTAGTCTTTGTTTTCAGTTATAATTATTGTTATCCAAAATAATGCAAGTACTGTCTTTCAGGGAGATGCTGAGGAGTCCAACGCATTGACGACAACCGTTGATGTCACTCAGATGCTGGAGGTACGTTTCCGGACAGTTCCATTGATGGAGATCATCAGATCTTGCATTCTTGTAGCGTGATTGTTACACACAATGTTTCTTTCGTTTTTAGCCATTGATATGTCCTTCTGTCGTCGCCCTCCTATGTGCCTTCTTTTTTCAATATTGTGTTCATTACTAATGAAAGTCCTATGTTTCAGGGAGTCGATGGAGCATTAGTCCAAGAAGAAGGGGGAGCATGCAGTTACGGGTCGGCGCAACAGCTTGCAGAAGTGTGCACCACAGTTACATCGTCCCTTGATGTTCTTATGCATTTCGAGGTATGGATACTGACAGTTCGATCAAGCAAAATCATATGACGTGATTACATCCGCTATACTTCCTTCTTTATTAACGCAAGTACTATGTTTCAGGGAGATGACGGAGCTTCTTCTACAAGAACATCACCCCTAGTAGTTGATGCAGATCTCTGGGTGGTGACACTTCCAACGATCGAGCAAATCGAATCATATTTAGATATCCATTATTTATTTTAGACAACTGATCATTTGTGCAGGTCTATTTAGATGAGCCGTTGACGCCTGCACAAAGTTTATGTTCTTTTTAACAAAATAGAAAACCATACTAATGCAATTACTGTGTTTCAGGGAGTTACTGAAGCATCATCTTCAATAATATCATCAATGGAAGTCTATGAGGAGCCCGTGGTATGGATCTTGACAGTTCCATCTAACTAGATTAACAATGCGTGAATAATTGTCGTTTGAATGTTCTACAGAAAGCGTTCATTCGTGTTTTGCTATTGAGATGTACGTGGGTATTTGTCCCCAAGTACATTTTGTGTTTTCAATATTATTATACATACTAATGAAAGTTCTATGTTTCAGGGAGTCGATGGAGCGTCAGTGCGTGATGGATGTGCTTATCATGAAAATATAGTCGTTGCAGCGCAAGAGGAAGTGGAGACATGCACACACGAGTCGGAGCAACAGCGTCCCGATGCTGAAGTTCGAGGCAAGAAAGTTTCAAAGAAAAGAAAGCAAAAGAAGGTTAGTGTCCTGGTCACTATATTATGTTGTTTTTCACTGTTAATAGTTCAATACTGTAAGTTGTGTTTAAACTGAACATCCCTTTTCCAATCTGTCCTCTAGTTGAGAGTGGGTGTACGAACTAAATCTACACAGACAGTGAAGCGAACGAGAGATGTTGCTTGTCAAACCTTTTGGCAGGGACTTGAGACTGGAGATGCATCGTGCCAATGGGAAGAATATGAAGTGATTGACAACGAAGCTATACCACATCCAGCCATTGATAGTGAATGTCCTCCTGGTAGTTCGGATGCAGTCGGAGATCAATTCACAGAATCCACACCCGCAAAAACTAAGACCGCGAGAAAGTTGAAGAAATTGTTTTATTCACCCATCGCTGGAGAAGGAACAGATGTTGCAATGGAAGAGAATGAAGTGGACGACAATGAAACACCATCAATATCACTGAACATAGCGGAAGACAATATCAGAGATTCTACCTTTCATGTGAGTGACATGTCCTCAACGTTACAGGCCGAACCAGCTGGGATGCAGAGTGACAGTATAAGGAAAGAGGCCAAATTCATTGTATTCGATAGTTGTTTGATTGATATTATTATTCGGATGAAATGTGGGCATTCGGTTGGTGGGGAAGTATGTGGGGAGCCATTGATTAATGTGACTCGTGCAATTCGAGGCACTAACCTTAAAATACATGCCACCTGTACAAAATATCATCCTTTCTCATGGTCTGCACAACCCATGCTGGGGCAACTGCCAGCAGGCAATCTACTTTGTGCAGCGGCTGCACTTTTTAGTGGTTCAAGTTTTAAAAAGTTAGAGTCTTTCTTTCAGTTTGTGGGAATCCATTTCATTGCGAAAACTCAGTTCTACAAATACCAAACCGATTATCTATTTCCAGCCATTAGCGAAGCTTGGAGAATGGAAAAAATGTCTATTGATAGTACATTCGCGGGCAAACGGTTCAGGCTAGCCGGTGATGGACAGTGCGACAGCCCAGGATTTTCAGCCAAGTACTGCACCTACCACTTTCAGGACATGGAAAGTAAGAAAATTGTGAGTTCGGTGGTCGTGCAGGTGTCACAAAGTACATCCTCAGTGGCCATGGAGAAAGTTGGCTTTGTAGCATCATTGCAAGAACTACAATCGCGGGGAATGGTGATCGACCTGATAGCCACGGACAGACACGTTTCAATTGCCAAGACAATGAGAGAAGAGTACAAAAATATAAATCACCAATTTGACGTTTGGCATCTTGCAAAAACAATCAATAAAAAAATGTCGGCTGCAGGTAAAAAAAAAGATATGCAAGGTATTTCACAGTGGTCCAAGTCAATCAGCAACCATCTTTGGTGGAGCTCAAAAACATGTGGAGGGTCGTTGGAAATTGTAATGGAAAAATGGCGGTCAGTAATGTTACACTGTAGCAACGTTCACCGCTGGACCACAAACCAACATTTCCACAATTGTGAACATGGCCATTTGTCCACAGAGGAGGCACGGAAGAAGAAGTGGTTGATTCCTTCATCACCCACTCACAAAGCCATTGAAAAGATTGTATTTGATAAAACTATAACAAGAGATTTGAGGGGACTCACGGAATTCTGCCACACAGGAGATTTGGAGGTGTTCCACAATATGTGCCTAAAGTACAGGCCAAAACGATTGCATTTTGGCATGGAGGGCATGATAAATCGGACTCTTCTAGCGGTCTTGGCACATAACCATAATGTTGGCCGTCAACAAAGTAGGACGACCGGAACTTTAGGGACGCTTCGCTACAATAAGGCCTTCACAAAAAGAAGTAAACAATGGGTTATCAAACCAGTGTTTGAGGATATGCAATATGACTTTATTGAGAGACATATTGTTGATGTCCTAGATAGGCACATACATGGAGTTGTGAACGAACCTGTGCAGGGGACAACTGCATTGCCACCCAACATTGCCTCTGTTCCATGTCCACCTAAAGAAGAGCTCATTGAGAAATACACATCACGGTTTAAATGATTGTAATTTGATTGTCTGTTCTCTCGAGTCTCCTCATGTCGCAGGCCCATTGAATATGTGTAGCTATGTAATGTGTAAATAAAAGTGATTGCTCAGTGTACATGCAATGTGTCTCTCCACCCTTGCCCCTCCCTTCACCGTGCAGTAGTGCGAACCACCCGGGTGTCACCTGTGACTTTGCTCTCGAGTCTCCTCATGTCGCAGGCCCATTGAATATGTGTAGCTATGTATTGTGTAAATAAAAGTGATTGCTCAGTGTACATGCAATGTGTCTATCCAACCTTGTTCATTTGCGCATTAAATTAAACCAAACAGTAATATTAATCATTTTTCAAAAACTATAGAATGTCTCCGTATTTATGGTTCTCTGGGGCTGCAAAGCACGCAGACAAAATGCAAAGATGGAGTGTAAATTTCAAGTCCTGTGAGATGGCCTTACACTGAATGTAGCTAACTAGGAATGTGTGCTCGTTCAAAGTGAAGGTCAGCTGCTTTGATTTTTTGCTCGGGTGCCGGAATGGCCCACGACTCAGTATAAGGTTCTATTGTTATTTGACCTTGACAGGCCGGGACCATCCCGAAAGACTTCTTTTTGGGGGTGTGGTGCAATAACGTAAGAAACGATAATGAATAAAATTTCAGAAACGATAGCCATTTAATGTTCGTTCATTAGAAGAAGTAACGTCGGCATAGAAGGAGTGGTATTTCGGGGCTGCCCTACGCACAGACACAATGGAAAATGCAAATATAATGTAAGTAACTCTTTAGATGAGTTTATACCGCAATTTAATTACTATACAGTAGCTTTAAAGACGGGTTAAGTTGTACTTGTTCGTTCTATGTGGCATATTGTTTTGTACCGCGCACTATCTTGAGGAGAACCATCTCCTTTTACGGAAGCACCTCAAAACCTTCCTCTTTGCTTCTGCTTTCTCTCTCCCTCTCCCCTGCTACACCTGGTCCACTGTCTGCGACCTCGGTCCTGGGCCCTTCCACTCTCCACCTGCACTGCCTCCCTGTCAACCCCTGCACTGGGGGACTGTCTCAGTATCCTACAGCCCCCCCTTGACGTATAATACCCAGTTGCACTTTCCTAGCTATGAAATAATTTCCCGACCTAATATATAAAATGAATAATTTTAATAAAGATCTGATGGTGAGACTAATTTCATTTTTTATGTTTTTAAAACAGGTACATCCTTCATTATTGTCTGTGTCACGAGTACCAGACACCGGCGGATGGCTTCTACAACCGCCAGTTGCTTCTCCGCGTGAACAACGTTAGCACCCTGACCATTTTATGGGACGATCGCCAAGTACAAGTATGCCCTTACGCGGAACTAACGGCTAGATGCAACATACAGACCGTTGTGGTGGCCTAGTGCCTCGTTGTTGGAACAGCCATGCGATTATCAGTGCGAGCGAAGAGCTTATTTTATCGTAAACCAACACCCTGTGTACTGCACACGAACATCGATTGCCTCAAGACGAACTATTTTGGATCGAGAGCAAAGAAAAATGCAAATCGCAGAATATTCTCTAAACATTTGATGTCCAATAAATGTACTTTGCCAAATGGACAATCTTGCCGTTTGCTTTTAAACCACAGTTTCATATTCCGAATTGTGGCGCTGTATTGTGAGATGATCTAAGACCCTGTGTACAGCAAAGGAACATCGCGTGCCTCAAAACAAACTTTTTGGAACGTGAGCAAATAAAAATGCAAATCGCTGAATATTCTCTAAACATTTGATGTCAAATAAATGTACTTTACCAAATTTACAATCTTGCGGTTTGATTTAAAAGTACACTTTCATATTCCGAATTGTGGCGCGCTGTGTTGTGAGCTAATCTGTGTTGGTTTCCGGGTTCTGTGTGGAGTCGCGTAGAAGACGCATGGGCGCGTTTGCCTACGCAGCACAGAAACGTCACAGAGAGAGGCGGAGAATATGAATGTTTTGATAAAGTCTGTTTCCGGGGCGGGGGATTTGATTTAGTGCCGCAAACGCAGGTGAGCCAGGGCGATGGGGGGAAATGATCGGATTATCAGAAAATGGCGGCTGATTTCGAGTGCGTTAATGGACGAAAAGTCGGGTAAGGTCCATAGGAAAGTTTTCTACGATCTACCGATTTATGCTTAAAAACACATGGCCGAACCGTAGGGACAATAAAAAAAAAGTCCCGGAACTATCCTTTAACTTTGATATGAATAAACAATGATCTGCAAGTGAAGGACTATTCCACTCCGAACCCCTACGTTCAGTTCCTCAACGTCAGTAAAAACCTTAAGAGCAAGACTATAAAGATTCTATTAATCAACACTTATTGGAGTGAAAAGAAATGGCAAATTAATAAATATTTAGGAGATATCATGGAAGTGATTGACAGGTCCATGATAGAGGATCCGAACAAGTTGATACTGATATGGGGCTATCTGAACATCATACTCCTAAATAAGGAGGGAAGACCAAAGAAGAGTACAGACTTAGAAGCTAGGGCCAGGAAGTCAGAGATGGATATTCGCTCCATGAGATTGGTGAACAGCTCAATCAATGGGGACCTTCAAGGGGGTGACTTGTTTCTGTGGGTCTAACAGTGTATGCCTTGATTACTGCTTTGCTGCAGGAAACTTGTATAAACATATTACATCCCTAACAGTAAGTAACCTGTTTGTAAGTGATCATGGTCTATTGGACATTGCAATGAATTGGCCAGTGAAGAAACTTAAAAAAGCCGATCTAGCCCTTGTGGAAGTGACAAGAGGCAGAAATAAATAACAAATAAAACAGGATATTCTCCCTAAATTGATCGACTGCTATGACCACCACTTGGTCGAAAATCCGATAGAAGTGGATTACAGGTGGCTACTGAAGGACTTTGAAATTCAGAAGAACCCCAATCAGATCTTGTCTGTGAATAGGAAGCATGCATACCAAAAAAAACTAGTGGATAAAAGGAAAAAACACAGAGCGAATTTGCGCAAGTTGCAAAAGAGCGATCTGCCAGGGAAAGAGGAAATGATTAGGAAAGCTAAGCAATCCTATAAAAACTGGCTTAAAATTACAAAAAGCACAAGAATGCAAAATTACGCTGAAAGAATGTTAGAAGCGGTGTGTGCATGTAACCCAATACATCTATGGGACATTATAAATGAAGGGGATGATTTTCAAGAGGCTGTAATAATAAATCAAGTGCCGGAGGAAAGATGGATACAACACTACACATCCCTCTTTGAATGCATGCACCATACTGAAGATCTGATAAAAATTCAAAACACAAAGGAATGGGAAATTGAATTTGATCGCCATGAAATACTAGAAAGGATTAATAAACTAATTCATCGAGTGCGGCGGGGCCCAATGGCGTCTTCAAACAGAGGCTGAAGGAAAATAAAGAGAACTGGGCTGACTTGATATATCTGATTTTCAACCAAATAAAGAAAACAAGAACAGTGCCACCCCCATGGAAGGACACAGTTATGGTCCCAATCTTTAAAAAGGGAGACCGCAGTTAACCAAAGAGTTATAGGCCAATTGCCTTATGAGACTCTATTGGGAACATTTTTGCAGGAATCCTCCTACGAGATCTTAAAACTTGGGCAATTAAGGAGAACCTTTTAGACAAATGTCAAAAGGCCTTTATAAGTGGAGTAGGTACATCTTTGAATCTATTTATTTTAAATCTCTTGAAACAGCAAACATTAGAAAGAAAGGGAAAAGTGTACCTAGGATTTATAGATATGGAACAAGCTTTTGACGGGATAAACTGAGACTTGCTCTGGAAAAAGTTAAAGCTCTGGAATTGCCCGGAGGATCTAGAAGATATACAAGCCCTGTACATGGACACTAGCGTACAGATCCAACTATCTAGAGATGGGACTATAACTAGAAAAATTCTTACCTCTCGAGGGATAAAATAAGGCTGTACCCTGGCCCATTCATATTTGCCTTGTATTTAGCAGATATGACGATCCCCCAACAACAAATAAGGGCCTTTCCACCAAAAATCGAAGGTGGTGAAATTCCATGGATCCTATATGCGGACGACCTGACCAGAACACGATAGGACTCCAAAGACGACTGACAACATTTAACACTTATTTGGATGAAAATCAAATGAAGATACAAGTTGAGAAATCCTAGATACTAATCATGAAGTCTGCATGCAGTAAAGTGAGAAAGCATACTCCTTTTAGATGGGTCATCGAAAATCGTTTACTGGAGATAGTGGAAACAATAATCTACCTTGGGGTACGGATCAATAAAAACATTAATGAAATGGGACACTACTATTTGGTTAGAAAGAAGTTACTGAAGCTAACCAATCAAGGGAGAACACTGCACTACATATATGGGACATTCTCGTTGGCCCACATAGTCACCTTCTATAAGCAGAAGGTATCTGCTGTCTTAACATATGGAGCTGAGACTTTGATCAACCTTTCCAGGAAAGTCTGGGATATATGTGAAAGCTACTTCTGGAGGAAAATTTGGAGACTACCGAATTCCCTACCAGTAGCCTTAATCAGACATGAGTTGAGATTATACTCTTTGACATTCGTAGTCTTGTCAAAGTCCATTTCTCTCTACAGGAAATGTATATTAAACACTCTGCCCGGGCCCTTTGAAATATTGATGGGCATGGCTTTAATAAAGGACAAGAACCTTCAGAGGTGGAGAGACCGATGTAAAGATGTCCTAGACAGTATAAGTATCGACCTTGAAACTCTAAAAGGGAATCCCGAATATGTGAAGAAAAAACTCCTGAAAAAAGACTGGATAGAAACTATTGATTAAAGAGCAACAGTAAACTATGTTATAACATCATATGGGAATGTACGAAAGTAAATTAATTACCATTATATCTGTTAAAATTCCCATCGGCCTACTACAGAGGCCTGCTACTAAGATGTAGGCTCAACCTCTTGGCAAGCAGGAGAAATTCTGCTACGAAGGAAGAAAGTCACACGAGAAGAGTCTATCTGCAGATGTTGTAAGGAAACAAACCTGATTGAAATGATTAGACATTGGATCCTGACCTGCCCTGCCTTAAACGAGTTGAGGGGAAAGGTGATGAAATTGGAGGCTCAGGACAATGGTTCTAATGAAGAAGAGCAATTGTGGGAAGGTATCCTAATGGCAAACAAATTAAGGTCGGACAATTGATGCACTAAAATGTGTTGATGAACTATTGAGTAAAACCTGATGGATGTGATAAAAGGAACGTTGTCATTGTTATAGAAAGGGACTGATAGATGTATACTAATTTATATTAATGTTAAAGGTTGAAAATCATTTAACCAATAAAACTTTTTTTTTTTTAAGTGATGCTTCAGTAATCTTACAGCACTTGCTCCTCTGAGACCTCTCGAGTGCAAGCATTGTCCAAATTCCATAGGTGGAATTACCCTATCAATGTCCGCTATAATACAAAGAAAAGTAATGAACACTCAGGCTCATATGATGATTACAGAAGGTTCAGGTGTTCATTTGTTGATGCAACTGTCCACAAGTCAATGAGACTTACCACCTCAGCATCATAATTTACCTACACAACAACTGCACATTATTTGGTGCCTTTATGGCATTATCACTTCACATATCCTCCCTCCTCGCCGGGGGTTACAAACATTAACAGACCCTCCTTTTGCATTTACTGTGCAACTAACATAACTCTCCATTCACTAACCCACTATTCATGATGCTCCAATTCACCTGTTTTTTCAGTGAACAGGTAATGTACCACTAATGCCTCATCTATGATTCAGTACAACTGCTCATTTGTGCTGATGAACCATCTACATCCTTATTACTCAGTGGTTAAACCTTTCATTTTCCATAACATAAACACATCTTTGTGATGCTTTAGTAACTGCCCCCATGTTTGCTGTACCATTTCAATTTCCTGCTGAATTTCTAAAAGGGCGAAAGACACATACTGATCATTGGTCAACCGAAGGTGCGGTGAGCTTTAGAGTCCATTTTTAAGTACCATGGGTCCTAGTCAGTAACAGCACCACCTACAAATTCATATCACCACAGCCAAGGCAAGAGAAAATGCAGTGAGAAGGGCAGTGGTGGTAATATGAGGTTGTTTAAACACATATTCATTCATAGCGCACAAGACATCTCCTGGAGTGCATATAGTAGCTGTACAATGGGCCACTTCAGAGGCATTTTTCTCCTAATTATACATTGTCTCCAAGACCTGTAAACTCCTTGAAATATCAGTCACCTGTCTAATCACTTCCTCTACTCCCTCCAAACCTTCAAATCTGTGTGGCACCAACTTAGGCCATCCTTTCAAAAACTCCATTTGTTTCTCAGTAGCTGGTCACAAAACAGTAAACTGTTTACTCCAGGTATGGACTGTAAAATAAATATCTGATGAAGGTGGAGCTACCAATTCCACACACTGGTCCTTCCCCTAAACAGCCACCGTGCTTCCAAACTGTATCCAGCACCTTCTCCTTCCCAATATATCTTGTTTCCTGCCAGTAAAATATGTCCTTCATCTAATTTATTCAAACATTACAACTTTGGGGTATTCAAAGGCAATAGTTCCCAATATGAGCAAATACTAAACCACAAATCTTGGGTCATCCCGGGGGCAGAGACAAGATATCAAGAGGCACTGCTGGGAGGTTTGATTTCTCACACTTCGTGGTGGGTCACCCAGTCCCAATTACACCCTGCCCACGTACAGGGCAGTATTCCTCTGCCCAATTACTACAATCCTTTTATTTGACCTTGCAACGTGAAAGAACACTCTTTTGCTTAACCGTACTAAACATTGTACTTCTTGAAATGTATCCATGGCCATAGTGGCTTGGGCACTCCTCAGTCATTTTTCAACTATCTGGGACAACTATCCAGTAGCACATCTTCTCTGATGGACACCGGCTACATGCTCAGGTAATCTTTCTTCTCCTCGCACACCATATACCATTTTGGATATTTGTCAGCTGCCAGCAACCCACTCTTCAATTCTTGAAGGGCTTATTTAGTCAGTTGGCTGAGGGTGCCAATGACATGAAACGCCCCAACATGTGCCTCACTGCTGGAAAGCTCTTAACAGATATGAGCCCTATACCCTTCTCAAGTCAGTCAACCCGACCTTCAAAATGTGACCCTTTGTATGTTCCTGATTTTGCAAGTGCAGTGTTAGCCCCATTCCACATTTGATCAATTACTTTCCTGAACACGTAGGCCGTTCAAGCGAGTTAGCACTATATGGGATGGATGGGGATTCAGATTTGACTCTCACACAAATAATAAGACTGACTCAGGAAGATGGCAAATCTTTAGCTGTTTTATTAACAATTATCTAAAACAGGGAGTGCAACGTACCCCACATGAGGAAGGAGTGTGAGCATGGTCTTATCTTGAAGTCTCGGTATAGCTAGCCCAAAGTCTTTTGTCATCTCTACCATGTGACAGGAGACCATGTTTGAGCTCTTTCTTTCGTATTTAACACTATTAAATGAATGAAACCTGGCGCTTTTAGTGTTTTTCCATTACACCTCAACAGGAGATTGCCTTGCTTCTCACGTTCGTTGTGAGTTCTCGAATAGATACCAGTTTCTTGGCTGCCCCAACCCCTGACACCAGGCCAGACAAGCTTTCTCGAATCTTCCCTCATCATCAGCTGTTTTCTTCTACTACGCCACACCTTCAGCCCTTCTGTTCATGGGGTCCCATTTTGCTAAAACACGATATGGAACATCCAGCTTCTATATATATATTAGAGGCACCGCCTGCAGTCTATTCACTACATATAGCCACCCTTCATGATTACGTAGTCTACTTGTGTTTCATCATCTGTACAATTATAAAACTGCTTGTGTTTTCTGCAGTGCTGTCCGCACATGCAATCTTCATTCCGCACATGAAATGTTTTATTTTTTTATTTATTGCATTTATTATATGCCCAAACTCTGAGGTATCACGGCGTAGATTACAGAAGGCTTAGCATCTCCGGTTACCGTTAAAGAATAGTTACACATTAATAGACAGAAAGACACCAAACATGTGAAAACAATGGTTGTTGGAGACCCAGCAGAAGACAATTTACATCATATAGGGCTTTCTCAATGGATACCTTGTTTCGAGGATTCTTCGCGGTATAGGGACCATTATTGGCGTTGTGCATGTCGCAATTTCTGGCTTCTAACATATAGGCAAATAGGGGCGGGCTTCCCGTAGAGACACTTGGCTCCTCCTCTACACTCTTCCCTCTGGTTGATTCATCAATCACTCTCCCACCATTGTCCACATCTAGACATCCTCTTCTGAAAAAGTGCTTCTTCGGAGTCCAAATCTGCATTTCTTCTTTCAGAGATGCTGCTGATTTTACATGTTCATCAACACTCCTGGTCATGTGAGTCCGTTGTACATTCGGGCTGCAGTAGATCCATCTTTCCACATACTTCTTGTGGTTTCTTGGATACAGGAACATCGTTCCATCAGGTGCTAGAATACTTGTTTCTATGTATTTTCTGATTTCATCTATCAGCTCTTAGGGTACAAACCCTGACTCAACATTGATCTTGATCTTCATTCCTACTGCTTTCTTTGCCATCTTCTTGCACTGTGTGATTATTATTCTGATCACAAAGAATGCAAACATGATCATCACCAACAATGCTCCGAGGAACTTGAAGATATTCTCCATCCATTGTGGAACCCATGAGAAGATTGATGCAAACCAGCTGTCATCTGCAATCTTCTATCTCATCTTCCATCTTGATGTGCAAGTTCATCAACGTTGTTATGGCCTCTGTCAAGGTCCCATTCTCGTCATCGTGAGCAGGTATGAATCTGCAACATGATTCTTCAATTTTGGCACAAACACCTCCACCCATAGCTGTAATCATGTCCTGAACATATCTATTCTGCAGGATCATCAGTCTTATAGCTCTCAACTCTTCTCTGTTAGCATTGAATCCCTTTACGGTAGTGTGGATCGTCTGCAGAAGTTCCCATCTGGTAATCTCATGAATCAAAGGGACTTTGATGTAAGCATTTGGCATTAGCCAGCATCTGGATTTCTGGCATGAAGATAGTCGTGAATACTGTAGCAGTTTGACTGAACAACCTATGTTCATACGGAATAGAATCAAAGGCTTCTATCAATTTAGCTGAAACGTAGTTCTCCTTCTTTGTTGGATTGAGAAATTCAATTGATTTCCTCTTCCTTAGATGAGCATCTGCTTTTGGAAACTCTCCAATATTCAGGTCACTCTTCGGAATCACCAATGCTGTAACATGAACGATCACTATGGAACACAACCCTCCCCAGTCTTTGGGCAACTTCATATAAGCTCTGGATCCACAGGCCCAGTAGTCGTTCATTATCACTACTGTTCCATCCTTTATGCCTGGTACATCAAAAATGCAACTGCATTGCTGATTCATTCCAACCTTTCTTGTGCCATTGCTTTTGAAACACAAGGATGCATTCACTAGAGGTTCTATTTGCAAAGGTCCTCCTTTATTATCAACCCATGTCAGCAACTTTGCAATGTTCGGCCAGTGATGCTTGCATTCATTTTCTGCATGCCACACAATTGCTTCATGTAGTCCGGTTAGTGCTGGCACTTTACACACAATCAGGCCTTTCTCCCATCCATCTGGAGAAAGTACTGTTCCCCTGATTTGCCGCTGACCTCTCTCCTTGTCTCTATGTATTTCTTCACGGTCCTTTCCTTGACAATTTAGCTTTTTGTTTATTTCCCATGTGATTCCTGCTCCCCTCATTCCAGGCTGTTCATACCTTATCACGTGATCTCTGGTGTGGGGTCTCTCTCTTGTCTTCAAATCTTGCACATAATCATCTTCTTCTGGAGCTGTCTTCTCGGTCACCCGTACCAAGGATGCTGTTCGACCGTGGAACTGATCTTTCATATGGCAGAGTGCAAGGTGCGTCAGGTAGTGAGCCTTCTGGACTGCTACTTCTATAGATATAAATATCTTAGAATTCCCCATGGCATAAGGTATGAGAGCACAAACATAGCAACTCTCCTTAGAGGGTCTTCCTCCCACCTTCTTCATGTGCTGATACCACGTTATTCCCTAAATGTGCTGTATTGTCTAGATAATTATTTAATTCATAATCATCTTACCTTGTACTTCTCCTATGTCTCCCTCTCATAAAGAGGGTGCATGCATAATGCTCATGAATGTACATCAATAAGGGCCATTACTATAGGGGGAATCATTGGAACACTTGTCAGAGAAATGGGTAACCTTACATGTGTCACTGGTGTAGGGATAATCACAAATGGCCTTGGTCTTTCCGTGACAGATAATTCTACATAAGTCACTTGAGTCGGAAGAATCAAAGGGACTTTTACCTTGATTGGACCAATAAAGCAGACAGTATGGATTAGTAAAATCAGAAAAAACAATAATAAATGCTGAGCAACGATTTTTCACACATCATTGAGCTTGCTGGTATACTGCTTTAAGGAAGGAAAAAAAACTTTTTAATCAGACAGCTCCGTTAAATTGTCAGGTATCTGCAGGATCTGTTCAACTATTGCCACAAGCAGCCTCCTGATTGCAGGGCCATTTATAAGATTGTTCAGAAAAATGTGTATATTAGTACTGTGCCCAAGAAGAGCAGGATAAGCGCTAAGAACAAAAACGAAAACAGCGGGAAGGAGCCTATGGACATCGACATCAGATAGGACCATTGATTTATCTGAACAGAAAGTCAGTGAGGAACAAGTCTGGCAACTGCTCACGTTTCCAGTCGTCAAATTCAAACTCCAGATTTGGCATATTTAGTATGTCAACACTTTCTAAAGTCCAATGCAAAGATTCCTGTGACTCAAGGACTTGGTTTGCACTACTGCTATAATATCTATAAACAGTGTTAGGGGCAAGCCACAGTCCAAATGCACACTTGCATTTATTTAATCAGCAACCTTAGCATCTTTTCTTGCTCGTCATCGATCGAGTCTGCACATGCTGAACTACTTCTTCTTGTCTTGCTTCCAAATTGATCATTGGGGGTGTGTCTCCAACAAATAGTCTAGGTACAGTAAGTAGTACTTGAAGCCTGGTTTCTGAATGGTCTCCATCTGTGTCCTGAGACTGACCCCCCAAACGCTTGAGTTGATCTGAAATGACAGAAAAACTAGTGGTCAGACATGTCAAATAAGCATGTAACTCATTTTCAAACATTTCTGCAGCCTTCTGGGCATCACTTCTGCTCCTCGATGGAGGAGACAAAGGTATTCTCATTCGTCTCCCTGTCACTAACCTGTGTGGTGTGAAATGGTGGGCTGACCCAGGCTGATTGCTTATTGCATACAATGCAAGGGGCAGGGAATACAGCCATCCCTTCTTCAATGTCAATTTCAATTTCGCAATTCTCTCTTTAAGGAGACAGTTGAGTCTCTCACATATCCCATTCATTTGCGAGTGATAGTGAGAAGAAAACTTGTGTTTTATACTAAGCAATAGGCTAATCTGTTCAAATACTTCATTAACAAAATGGGGCCCATTATCGGATCTCAACACCTCTCTCACTCCCCATCTGGAAAAGAATTCTCAGACTAAAAAGTTTGCCCAAGTGGCATCAGGGTGTGTACAAGGACCTGCTTCAAACCACCTTGAAACGGGACACACTACCACTATCATATATTTGTATCCACTACATACTTTCAGCACTTCAACATAATCGATATGTAAATGCTGAAAAGGTCCTTTCAGTCAACAAATTAGTCCTGTGATCTTTCGAAGTGTATGCCCAGCGATAAACTTTTGACATATGATGCAATTTACTACATAAAATGCAACATGTTCTAACAGGTTCGGTATGAACCAGTCCTCTGCAATAGCTGCTGCAAGGCTTTCCTTCATTACATGTTCATGGAAGTGCAGCTGTTCAAGTGCTCCCCTTAACAAGACTACAGGCATCAATGGCTTTACTGTGCTGTACTGTTGCCACAATGCTTCAGATGGCGATAAAAACATCCCCTCATATTCCACAATTCTTGCTCTTCCTGTGGAGCATTGCCTTGAACCTCCACCATCTGTGTTCTTGACAACTTATTAAACCTTCATTTAAAATCATGATTGCGACTATTTTCTCTTTTACATTCGGAGTATCAAAACTTGAAATATCTGGTGAATATGGAACTCTTTTGGCCTCTTCGTCTGCAGCTTCCTTCCCACCAGAGATAAAGTCAGTTCTCTAAGTATGTGTTGTGCATTTAACTATTGCAATATCTACTGGGAGTTGTAGTGCCTTGGTAAGCCTGTCCACGGTTCACATCACATAGGTGGAGTCACTGTACACTGTTACTTCCTGCATGTTCCTCGAGCGTGACAATAAGCACCACCAATTCTGCTGCTTGTGCTGAAAAATGAGATGCTAGCCTTGCACTTGCTACGTCGAATTCCCTGTTTGCTCTATGTCTCACCGCAGAAGCACCTGAATGCCTTTCCCCATCAGTTTGATCAATTTTTGAAGACCTGTCAATAAAGTGATTCCCCCCCGCTAAAGCATTTTCTATTACGTGTGGGATCTCTTCATAGAATTCCTCGTAGTTCACGCACTCATGCACATGCACACCCTCTACCACAGGTTTGGCTACAAACGTGGCAGGGTTCACTATTTTACACCTGATTATTTTGATAGCTGGATTCGATATAACAACCTCATATGCAGAAGCCCTCTGAGTTGTCAATGTACCTTTAGGTTTCTCCAAAACGGCAAACAAAGCATGCTCAACAAACAATGTCATAGAACACCCAATCATAATACCAGTAGACTGCTCTATTGCGAACGCGGCTGCTGCCAGCGACTGTTCACAAGGAAAGTGCCCTTTTATAACTGGATCTAAAATCCCACTATAATATGCAAGGGGTTTGTACCCCAATGTAGTCCTCTGTGTAAGTGGAACTAAAATCCCACTATAATATGCAAGGGGTTTGTACCCCAATGTAGTCCTCTGTGTAAGCACCACTGTCATTACTGTCCCATTCATAGGTGAAAACCAAACAAATTCCTCATCATAGTTGGGAATTCCTAAAACTGGAGCTGTACAAATTGCTTTCTTCAATTTTTCAACCCCTCCCTCCATTTCCTCAGTCCAATCTATGTATTCCTTGTTCACCTGTGCTTTCTTCAGAGCCTGCAAAAGGGGTCTTGTGTATGAACTATAATAACATACCCACGCTCTAACATAGTTGCATAATCCCAAAAACTGCTGCATTTGTTTTTTCATGTGCAGTTGTGCTGTTTTCATAACTGCCTCAGCTCTTTCAGGTGTGACTCTCTTCTCCTCATGTGATATTAACTGACCTATGTACAACACTTCTTCTTGACAATATTGCAACTTCTCTTTAGTCACTTTATATCCGTTGTCTGGTAGAATAGTCATTAACTGAATCGAGTCCTGTTTGCATTCATCTTCTATCATGCTGCAAACCAAAATATACTCTACGTACTGCAGCACAATGATTTTCAAATCAATATCGCCTAAGTCTGTCTACAGTACACTATTAAAGCTCAATGGAGACTCACATTGCCCTGGGGCAAACAAGTGCTCTTCAGTTTAGTTTGGCGAAACGTAAATGATGTAAGGTCTTGGGAGTATGTATGCAAAGGGATTGAGAAAAATGCATTTTTCAAGTCAATCACCGTAAAATACTGTGCTTCTGCTGGGACAATACATAGTATCGTCGCCGGATTCAGAGCTAAAATAAACTCTGCATCTACAATCTGGTTAATCAGTCTCATGTCTTGTATGAATCTCCATGACCCTCCCTTCGATTCTTTTACAGGGTAATATGCAGTATTACACAGTGACTCTGATGTCACTAAGATACCCTGTTCCATTAGAGCTGAAATAGTCTTAAAAATAGCTTCATCCACCTCTCGAGACATGGATACTGTCTTGCTTGAGGAAAACATTTCTCCTGGATTTAGCTTAATCTTAACCTCCGCTATCCCCTTCAATAGGCCTATGTCAAAGGTGCCTGTAGTCCACAAAGAGCTTGGTACATTTTCCAAGTCTTCATCGAAAAATGCTGGACGCTGCCGCACTATGGCCATTCACTGTGGGATCTCTCTTTTCTTTATTCTGATTCAATATGTAATACTCATCTCGAATATTACTTCATCAAATGATGGATCATCTCTAAACATATCCTCGCCAGTGACATCAGTCAATCTAAACCCTTTCACAATGGCAATCACTGGCCTGGTCATCAGTTCCTGTTACGCTTACCTGATATCCCTGGGGGCGTCTGGAAGGCTCTGAGATCTGGAACCCTGGATACGTAGTTGCCCAGTGCTGAATAATGAATCTGCAATTACAGAAGGGAGGATTTGTGATAACTGTCTCTAATGGGTGAATCTCCCACCTCCCTCTGACCGATTCCCTTCGCACTGGGTTCTTTTCTCACCTTAGTTATTTGTAGGGTGAGCTATCCATCCTGGGTTTCTTGTGCAGGGGTGCTTTACGTTTGTTGGCAAGCTGTCCGAGTTGCTTCACTGGTGCAGTACAACTTCCTTGGGCCCAGGTCTGCTGTTACCCCGAATCTGCTGGTAGGCAGGTAGGTTTGTTAATTATAAGTCTTTGTTCTGTTTATGGTGGGAATTTGTTAATGTCTTTATTTCCTTTTGCTGTGGTGCTGCGAGTGGACGAGAGCGCGAAGAAAAACAGGCCCCCGAAATCCGTTAAGGTAAGTACAGCGCTGTGTGGTTGTTTAATAGTGAAAGCAAACCTGAATATGTCTCTTTTCCTTTGCAGATGGCAGATGTTGCTGTGGTGCTCCGGATAGAAGCGTGGCATAGCGCGATGGAATTCAGGTAAGACTGATGGAATTCAATGTTTTGGAAGCGCACGTTCTAATATTGTTTTTCCCTTTCACATTATTGCAGGTCGCAGTGTTCAAACAGCAGCTGTGGTAGCGGTTCTCCGGAAGTCCTTAAGCTAGTACTCACAGGTGAGTGAAGTTTCTTCTTCTCTTGGTTTCCACAGATTGCAGCCCAGTTGAGATGCTGAGTGCTGGATGGTGTTTTCTCAGGTAAGATAAAATAATCTTGTTCTTGTTCAGGCAGGATTAGAGGAAGATGCTGAAGACCAGGAGCTGGACACGGTGAGCGTCACGCTGCTGGTTGCAGAATAACACGAAGCGTGTTCTGCAGTTAGGGTGTGGTTTATATAGCCCAGGTAAAGTAGTACCAGGGAAAGTAGTTCCAGGCCTGCCACACCCAAAACACTAGAAGGCATGGCTTGGTTCTTAGAACTAGACTGTGTGGGTTCTTCCATGTTGGATTAAAGGCCCATGTACATAAATGGGACCTAGTTTGAACAGCCCTTCCTTCCTACATATGAGCCTGGTGCCAAAGGCGCCAGGACTGGCTCCAGGAGTCCTTTTGCAGTGGTTTTAAGGCCCTCAGGGTTTTCGTGGGAGCCTGCTTGTGGCACAATTTGTGCCCCCTCACAGTGGTCATGACAGTTCCTTCGAGCATGGCCATTTCTCCTCGCACTATGGCTGCATTTAATTCCAGGAGAATAGTCTGTCCCCACCTCTTCGTCCATAGGTGTCTGTGGCCTGAGCAAACACTCATCAGGTATTCTCATAATCTTTCCCAATAAGCCAGGTAGCCATGTCAACAAAATACATATCCCATAAAGAAAGACTTCTGGCTCTAATGGAAGTCCTTGCAGAGCCATTTGCCCTGTAAACCCCAATATACATTCGTACACATTCATATAATGGATCCCTGGAGTAGAACACACTATACCTTCATCAGTAAACAAAAGCATAATATTAAGCTACGTCATTGAATCTTGTTGTAAATATTAACTCGTGCCTGCCTTGAATAGTATTATGGAACAGAAATGTCACACTTGCCTATAGAGACTGGTCATTCATCAGTAAAAGGAACTCTGCTTTAGCTCCAGAGAAACCTTGAGCATTCATGGCATTTTCCGACATTGGATATTTTCCCTCTCGTATACGTGAACGAGTAGCCCCATATCTACTAAAAAAGAAAAAGATGTGCCTCCTATAATCACATAAACCCTTGGTTCCTTTGTGGGTCTGGTGTCACTGATAGTACTGAACACATCTGTCTTGTGTTAGCATTCTGCTGTATCTGCATGGGTGCGTTCTGTGACTGCCCTTGCAGTGGATTCAATGGTGCTTGCTGTGGCTGCAATGCCTGTTGCATAAGCGGCGCTGGTGCTTTATACACTGTCTGATCTTGGGAAAACTCGTCCCTAGCCTGTGAGCTATATGTTGGAGGATAAGCTGCCCCCCTCTTGAGAATTGCCATGTCTGTACATACCATTGGCTTCCACATGGATGTGCAATGTGCCCTGTCATCCCACATGTCCAACATACAGGAGGAGCTCTTCTGACTAGCCCCCGTTGGTTGAATCCTCCTTGCACATTCTGTGTATCATTCTGCATATTCTGGAAACTGCCTTGATTATTCTGAAAACCACCCTATAGCACATTCTTCTGTTTGTGGCATAAACCCATTCCCTCCTCGATAAATTTGGCATTGATTATTCACCTGTGATGCACCCACTGCTTGTTGCATTCCCAATCCTTCTCTGTATGTCAATACTGTCCCTTCTATGACATATTTTGACAATTTCTTTTAACTAAATTAGCTTCCTCAAGTTTTTTAGCATCTTCCTTCTTATTTTTCTCTTGTAACAGCCGGCAGTGATGCACTATTGTCAATTGTATTTCTGCCCATGGCTTTGCTTCCATTTCTACTAGTATCTTGAGCTGTCTCTGTACTTGTTCTGGCAATCCTCGACATAAAATATGGCAGAATACTGCCACTTTCTTCCCCCATGGTTCCCACATTTCAAGAGTCCACGGTTCCTGAATACTTTGAATGTAAGCAAGCAGATCTTCGCACTTCTCTCATCTTGCATGCCATATTTGCACCCATATCTGATGTGTCAGGATACTGCACCGTAAGTGCTCTCCAGACATCTGCTCTACATTTGTTAAATGGCGCTCCTTTGAGCGCTGGGTTCTGTGCCGTAACACTAAAATATCCTTCGCTCGTCCAAATGTCATCAGCCCTTTCACCAGGAATGGCTGCTAGAAGACCCTACATTTCCCCCTTGCTAGAATATTTCGTCCTGCCATCTTTTCTAGCTCATAAATTCATTTTCCCACACCCGCCATTAAACTGGGAAGTTTACACCTTAAATGATCCTTATCCATTTGTGGCTATGGAATATACTGAGGTGTGGCCCCTCCTTTCTCCAGTAAAGTGAACTGTGTGAACCCAAATCTGCAATTCGCCCCCATTGTCTGCCTATCCATAGTGGGGACAATGGTTCCTGATTGCCTTCTACCCTGCAATGACCTCAGCCTGCTCACATATGGTGGCGACTCTCCCTTCTCGCTATGCAATTGTTATTTAGGTCACTCTGGATACGCTAAAGGATCTGGCATCCTATACTTGGGCTGCTCTAAATCAGACCATCTTGCTTCCTTGTCTGTCTGCAGACATCCCTCGGGGCCACATGCACTTCTTCCCTCCTCCCCACGGAAGGTTTCTCTCTCTTCGTCTGACATACCTAGCCCCCAGCTAGTATGGCTTTTATCCCAATCAACCTTATTTAAAGTCAGCTTCTCTAAGGACAAGGCTCTGTGCTCGAGACCAAACAGGTCTCTTTCCTCGTTTCATGATTGGAGGACCAGGGATTGTTCATCCTTCCCTCAGCTTCCCAATTTGTTGCTTTCACTTAAGTCTTGATAGGCCTTATTGATTCTATATCCGATGCTCCCTATGTCGAAATTCTCATCTAGGGTTGACCTAGACGGACGGCCCTGACGTTGCTCCCTGTTATGGGAGGAACTCTTCTATATTGCCCATGATATTACTGGACTTCTTTCTATTAACTCCTTCTGAATACGATCAATATCGCCTCCCTTCACTTCACTTTCTTGCTTCCCACCTAACTCTTTCCTATTCATGTCTTTTCTCCTCCCTTCTTTCGCTCACCCTCCGCTCTTTGTCTCTGCGTCATTTTATCCCTTAATTTCTGTGCTTCCTCCTCTTCTCTCTTCCTTTCTTGCCTATCTCATTCTTCGACTGCTCTCATGTCTGTTGTCATACTTCCTTTGCTTCTCTGCCCTTTCTTCCTTCTTTTTCTGTTCTTCCTGATACATCTGTTCTCATTTTTGTCTATTCTTTCTCTTGTGCTCATCTTCTTTCAGTCTTTTCTCTCGTCCCCTGTCTTTTGTGTCATGTTTGTCTTGATCTTCCCTTTGCCTTACGTCCTCAAGACTTTTCCCACCGAGCTTGAGCAATATCTGTCTACCCATCCATTTGTTCTGTACAAGCGTTATCTCGTCAGCTTTATCCTTTTCCACTTTCCATCTCTGAATCTCTCGTTCTATGTCTGTGGTCACATGCGATCCTTCATTTTTCTCCTCCTTGTTCTGTAAGATCTTAAAGATTGCCTCCTTTCTTCTGGCCTCTTCTGGACTATTGTCACTGCTGTAGACAAGTGGTTCATATACCGGATTACTATATCCTGTCACCGCTTTTAGTTCCTTTAACGGATACAATCCTACATCTTCTCTACTATCGCTGTTTACTTCTGGCGAGGTAAGGGGAGCAGAAGGTTCATCACCTTCCTCCCTACACTGATTAAGCATCCAATCCTCAGGCGGTGGATCCTCCCGCTCCTCATGGTACATCTTCCATAGCTCTAAAATAGCTAACCTTGCCTAAAATGTCATCCCTGTGTACGCAGCGTGCACGTATGTGGTCATGTGTTGCAAAACCGCTTTTGACATCGATTCCTCTTGTGTAAATGGCATGAACATTTTGTCTGCTCTGCCCTTTACCCACTTTGCACTAAACTTTTTGAGCTTGGGCACGTGTTTTGCCAACTTTTTACATAGGTGCATCAGTGGAGTAACATCCCCCATTGTGACAAGTCTCAATTGACTGTTAATACTTACTGTTAGTTACACAGATACGTTTCAGAAAAACAACAAATATGCGCACGATCCAACTTTCGCCACTCAAAGCCTCTACTTCTCAATTATCTCAATCTATCTTTTCAGTCAGCGCCAACATTGACCTAAAATAGACAATGGGCCACATTCCGAGTATGGAGGTAACCATGGCGCTATTTGTGCCATGACTACCTCCCATACTGGTACTGAGTCCGCCCTGGTTCAATGGGGACTTACCTGTCCATTCCGACCTTGGAGGGACTGATAAGTCCCCATTGAAAAAACCATTCCCCATTCCCATTTTAGCCCCCATACAGCTCAATGGGAATGGGGAAGTAGCTAATAACGGTACCGCAATTTGCGGTACCGTTATTAGCTCTCTGGTCCCTTAGCGGCTACGCATTGCGGGACCCGCTAAGGGACCTCGTAGAAGGGCGCAAAGGGATTACCGGCACCGATGTCCATAACAGTGCCCGGTATCCCTTTGCACCCTACTCGGAATGAGGCCCAATAACTTTTTATCTCTTCTTTTACTTCAGAGTTTATTTTCGTACTTCAACACCTCTCTTCAATTACAAAATACACAAACATACAGACTAGTCGACTTTTCACATATACACCATGGTACTCCTTTTCTCCTAGACCCTGAAATACCCTGAATGGAGTTTGAGTCAACCTGTTTATGTGCCACCTATTTACCCCCTTGGGGTTTTGAAATGACTCCTTCTAGACCTACCTTGAGGTACGAAACCAGGCTCTATAAAACGCTCCTTGTTTAAATGCTCCTCATTATATACTAAGCGCTCTTTGTTTATTCCAGTCAACACCCGTTACAATTTTATGTTACCACAATCCCATCCCATTATTTTGCCGGTTCCCTCACTCTACTCACCAATCACTCTTCAGCTCAAGGCCTTCGGTATTGTCTCCCCTCCTCCAATCGACCACCGTCACCTTCAGTCCGCTCAGCGTCTGTGGAAACCAGGAGGGATTTCGTCAAAGAGGGCCCATCCCACCTGTATCAATCTTCTTGAAAGTTTTCCATATCGGCCGCTCTCCACAGGAATCCTTGCGATCTTCCGGCTCGATGGCGGATGGTGTCCGATCTTCTGAAGTACTGGAAACCTACTGGTCGATGGATCGAAACCATCCTCTGCTACCACGTGAACCCATAGGCCCTTTAAGCGAGGTAGCGCTATATGGGATGGATGGGGAGGCAGATTTTGCTCTTACACCAATTTGAAGACCGACTCAGGAAGTTCACTCAAGTCTCTTAATGATTTACATGAAAAAACACAAAATAAGAAAACCTAAGTTAGATTGTGATTGGTCTACGGGCAACATCTAGGTATACTTTCTATGGGGATATGATTGTGATTGGGTCTCTAGGGTTAGTTGGACAGCTATGCCCACCCCTAGTGCAAGTCATCTTCAGTGTTATAAAATAAACAATGTTTCATTGGGTCTACAATTATAGTGCTCTTCGCTAAGTGGCCCTCTATGATTGGTTGGCACGCTTGCACCCTTCTGGAATATCCACTCCCTAGCAGCACGCAAGCTGGTAACCCAGGTGCTGGTGGGTTGGACTTCACCATGACTCCCCACCCAATTAGCCCATCATCCATCATCACTCCTGCTGTCTGCCATTTGAATTGTCTTTGAAGTCGGCCTTGCAAAGTATCACTGCGCCAATAGAAGGGAGCGTGAGCATGGTCTTATATTCAAGTCTCAGTGTAGCTTGCGCAAAGTCTATTGTCATCTTAACCATGTGACAGGAGACAGTGTTTGAGCTCTTTCTTTCATCTTTAACACTATTAAATGAATGAAACCTGGTGTTTCTACTGTTTTTCCATTACAACTCAACAGGAAATTTCCTCACTTCTCACATTCATTGTATGTTATGGAATAGATAACCAGTTTCTTGGCTGCCCCAACCCTTGACACCGGGCCAGACAAGCTTTCTTGAATCTTCCCTCATCGTAAACTGTTTTCTTCTATTGCGCCACACTTTCATTCCTTCTGTTCATGCGGTCCCAGTTTGCTAAAACACGACGTGGAACATCCAGATTCTGCACATATATATATATATATATATATATATATATATATATATATATATATATATATATATATATATATTTGCTGCACCGCCTGCAGTCTATTCACTACGTATAGTCACCCTTCATGATTACTTAGTCTACTTGCGTTTCAGCATCTGTACAATTAGACAATGGCTTGCATTTTCTGCAGTGCTCTCTGCACATGCAATCTTCATTCTGCACATCAAATGTTGTTCAATTCTTCACTTCGCCATCATATTCTATAATGTCTATTCACCTTCTTCATTGGCATCTCTTCTGGGTGCATCTTTTCTGCTTGATGTGACGTCACCAATCTTCCCTTTCAGTCATTTTAACACTTAATAATAATAATAATACTTCTTCCAGAACCTCCTTTAAGAGGCAGTAATTTCTACGCGGGTACATCATATAGGGCTTTCTCAATGGATACCTTGTTTCGAGGATTCTTTGCGGTATGGGGACCACTATTGGCATCATGCATGTCACAATTTCTGGCTTCCAACATATAGGTAAAATAGTGACGGGACCTCCTGTAGAGGCACTTCATTCCTCTACATCCCTTTTCTGTTATCTTCCAAACAACCTGCTGTTGTTCCAGCTGAATCCCAGCCCCCTTTGTGGTGTAATGGATGGTTACCTGAAAGGCAGATAGTGGAACTGAAATTAACACAGTGGCTACCATGCATTACACACCTGCATATTCTTCTCAACTCCTCTAAATCCATTTCTGTTGACTGCAAGTGCTGAATCCTTGTACATGTCCTATTATCGAAAGCGTAGCTAGGGGTAGACTGACCCACTGAGCTATCTTACCATAAGTGGCATTGGGCCTCATTACGACCCAGGCGGTAAGTTACCGCCTGGGTCGTACCCTTACCACCATGGCGTAAACTACGTTTACATCATGGTGGATGGCGGATTTACCGCCCCATTCCAAGGTGAGTGGGGCGGTAAATCCCCATTTCCCATTTTACCCTTCCCCATTCCCATTTTTGCCCCATAGGGCATAATGGGAGTGGGGAAGGCGCTAATTACGCCACCGTAAATTACGGTGGCGTAATTAGCACCATGGTCCCTTAGCGCCATGGATTTTAACGCCTGCAAAAAGCAGGCATTAAAATCACCATGGCGCTAAGGGACCTTGTAATCAGGCTTTAAGGGTCGGTGCCGTTTACGGCGCCGTTAACCCCTTAACGCCTGACTCGTAATGAGGCCCATTGTCTTGTATGTAATTTTCTCAGAACTTACATTGTATTGTCTGTTTATCCTCCTGAGCTAGCAATTGCACAGCATGACCTATTCAGATCGAATTTTTAATTACCAATCTCTGGCGGTAATTGGGTTACATTTTGACAGTGTTACCACATAGAACATGAATTTAGCCAGATCTGATTTCCATGGATGCATTAGGCCAGTAATATAATAGAGAAGAAACACACGATATTGGTCGCCTGTGTAGAGATGTGGGGGGTGCAAATTCAGCCCAAGAGTGACAGAGACTGAGAGACCATGCAAGGCCATGCAAGGCCCCATTGTGAGAATGAAGCTAGCTGATGATGAGACCCATTAGAATATGCTGGCCAGTCCAAAACACTTATTTTCCAACATGACGCTTAGTGCATGCAAAAAGTGGGCCCCACTCAACATTACCAAAATGGGAAGGTGTAGGAAAGCGTGCCTTAAAACATTAATGCAGCAGTATATGTCCAATGCAGTTCAAAAGACATGGGTTGCACCAAATGCTTTTTTCATAAAATATGTAAAGCTACAATTTCACTTAAAGAGACAGATAGCAGCATGTTACATTGATTTCAATGCAGCACAAGACAGTGATCCAGCAACCTAAAGTGAAGCCCAGCACTTTGCATTTGTCATGAATAAAAAAACCTTACTTTTCAACATTCAAAATGACATAAATTAACAGCAGAGGCCTACCTGTTATAGACATGAACACTGGTTTCCCATGGTAAACTTTGGCCTATGTGTGAACAATGCTGAAAGGGACACTCATGCCTTTTTAACCAGTATATTAAAGAAATACCTTACTCATGGACAGCCGGCCGAGATGCCATAAAAAATGTCATGTGTATAACATTACTTTTCAATTTAAAATGCTATCCTTTAAGAATGATGTGTGTAGCTTGTTTTTCCCCATTGAACTAAAGCCTGTGCCCCTGGAACTCTGACCTCAAAGACCTTTGTCTGAGGGCCCACCAGGAAAAGCAGGTCTGTTTCAGTAAAACCAAAGAAATACAACAGTTTTAGATCAAAACTAGGGAAGGGTCAGATAAACCAGCCAACAGAATTTACCTCTTACACAGTCCTGGCCTAATAAAATGCCTCTCAGATAATGCTAATGGATCTTCAAAGACGGTGTTAAAAACAGACACTACTGATAAGCAGATGTCCAGGTCACATGTTTCTGAGGAAAACAGAACTGGGTGGATTTGCTTGGAATATGAAACTACAACTTTTCATATGAATGGATGATCATTGAAATAACATGGGATGCTGGTTCATTCATAACATGAGAACTGTAGATTGTGATGGATTCATTCAGATCACCACCAAAAGCCTGTCAGTTCTATGTATCTCTTAATTTTATGTGATGTATAGAAAATAAGTTAGGAAAAAAACCATGATCCTGTCCTTCTCATAATTCCGAGGAACTTGAAAGTTGGTGAACTGATAGAATGAAACATTAATGTGTGTTTTGTAAAGTTTAATACTTATAACTATTTCAGCGCATGAATAAAGCTGGGAAAATGACAGCTCCTCCCAGTAAGTGCTGAAATAAAATTAGTATTCTCCGATTTGTCAGAAATTGTAGAATTCAACACTATATATGTTAATGTAGTTATCTGAAAAGTTGAGGTAGTTGCCATTTAGTAGGATTATGAGGAAAGCAAAATAAATGTAAAAATATGCCATTTTTAAATGATGCATTTTTCTCCTCCCCCACTATCCATAATACAGACCTCTAAACTTCTTGCCCTATCAGCTGGCAGTGGGCAGATTAGTGGGAGGGGGAGAAGGAGAGATGTCCAATCCATAGCGTGGGAATATCCATACATGTAAATGTCATCAGCACTATATAATATCACTTTTCAATCTAAAGGACAGAATGACAAAAAGAAGAGAGCAGATAAGCTAAAATTGACAACAACAGAGAGCTGACAAAAAGAAAGGCTATGTCATGATCTCTGCTTCCAAAAGGTCAGGGTTTTCCCAACTCCCTTGGAAGCAGATCCATAACCCAGGTTCCGAGGGCCAACCAGTCCCAATTGGGACCTTTTGGACCCAGTCCTGGCGCCAGTGGCACCAGGCTCATAAATATGCCCAGTCCCAGCGCTGGAAGCGCCGGGCTCATAATGCTTGGGTGGACTTACCTGCAGCAGACCATGCTGCTTACTTGCCTGCCAGTTGAGCCTCTGATCCTCTTCTGTTTGGAACTACTTTTCCTGTTGGGTGGGGCAGGAGCCACTCCCTAGTTTCAGAACAATGGAACTCTTCTGGAAAGCAGGAACTCTTTTCTTACCTAGGCGTGGCTGTGGAAGGAGGGACCTAAGCACTACAGGAGGCTATTTAAACCACACCCGATGGATGAATCTTGCTTTGCGTTATTCTGCATCCTCTGCAGCAGAACGCTCATCGTGTCTTCTGCATCTGATCCTGGGCCTAAGGAGAAAGGCTTACCATCCTGCATCCAGTCTTCAGCAACACCTATAAAGACAAGAAAGAACAGGTTAGCATTACGGTCTTCAGTGACAGCGCTTCACTTACCTGGTCCATCGGCTGTCATCAACGCCTCGCGCTGCATTCCGGCATCTGAAAGACAAAGGCTTACCTACTCTTCGTTCGCTCCGGAGGTCTTCGCACTGCATTCCGGCATCTGAAAGACAAAAGCTCACCAACCCTTCGCACGCTCCGGAGGCCTTCGGCGCTGCATCCCGCATCTGAAAGACAAAACAAGGTGCGTTTAAAGACATTGGGGAACTTTAATACTCACGTGCCATTACTCCTTTCCACATCTGACCCAGTGGGTATTCCGGCACCCTGCAGCCGCTCCGAACTTGTACCTGCAAAATAAAAAGACAGTTAGAGCGCATCGTGAAGCAGGCAACAAGCGCTTACTTACGTGCTTCCAGGCGCTTCTATTCATCACACGGGCTCCATCTTCAACTCACTTCAGCCCGTCATCCGCCATCGCCGGAACCCTGCAAAACAAGAGACATCATTACTAAAGACTTTTAAAGACATTAGAATTACTCGAAACTTACCGTTCGTGCAGTAAACGACGGACAGCAGTCCTCTGAAGTCAAGAGGCCTGCTCCCCTTATCCAGTGAAGAAACTGGTTACAGCACCCTGCCCCGAGGCAGATGGAGAGCACAGCGTTCACTTACCTAAGGTGAGAGCGTTGACCTTTGGGGTTCTACAGGAGAAGAGAAAGGGAAGAAGAGAGAGACATTCAATAACCCAGTTCATTAATCCCATATTTTCTATCTGCAGACATCTTACCCTTCGTGTCAGACATACAGTGCACAGAGGTCCAGCCCAAAGAGCCATCCGTGTGTTACACATCACCTTCGAAGATACGGCATACGCCCAGTCAAGACCAGCGCCTCTACGGGAATCAGGTGAGCGTTACAGAACGCAAAGCCTACCTCAAAACTCCCATCCAGGCGCTATGGAAACCTCGGATATCGACCAGCTAGCCCAGTTACTTGGGGAACTAAGGGCAGAAGTGCATGCAGCCCGTCAGGAAACGAACGCTCTAAGAAGGGAACTGATTATTTCCAAGGAGCGAACAGATGATCTCGCTAGACAATTGCTACAGTCACAAGCCAGACAGACCCCGTTACCCGCATCTGGGGGAAATCTTCCTTCTACATCCTCTATGAATCCAGTGCAGATCAACCTACCTGGGAATGTACCTCTGGCTCCGCCCGAACAATTTTCTGGTGACCCAAAGAGATTTGCAGTATTTATCAATCAGTGCCGGTTGCATTTCTTATGCCGGCCAGCAGCCTTTCCAACTGATCAAGCTAAAGTAGCTTTCGTGCTTTCGTACCTTAGTGGCAATGCGGCAGACTGGTCGATCCCTCTAGTAAATCAAGATGATCCGGTCCTCCATGATTTTCAAGCTTTTCAGCTCAGTATGGAAAAACTGTTCGCAAGACATTCACACGGGCAGGCCTTGGACAATGAGCTTCTTTCGTTGCGACAAGGTAATCAAGACCTTTTGGCTTATATTGCGTCCTTCAACAGACTGGTAGTGGAAACTCAATGGCCTGAGGACAAAAGGATTACGCTGTTTTATAGAGGTCTACGTGGAGAGCTCAAAGATGTGTTAGCCCAAGTAGTGAATCCCCCACAAGATTGTTCGGACTATATAGACTTAGTCGTTCAAATAGATCATAGACTGCAGAACAGGAAGGCCGATCGTTCCAAGTTTGATGCTCGAGTATTTTCCAAACCGCCAACTTCTTCCAAAGGAGTAGACTCCGCGGAACCCATGCAAATAGGGGGCCTGAAAGGTCCTCTAACACAAAAGGAGCGGGAAAGGAGAAAACAGTTGCAATTATGCCTCTATTGCGGAAACTCAGGGCACTTTCTTCGAGACTGTCCGGTGAAACCTGCCAAGAAGGCAGTAGGAGCTGCAGTTACCAAAGTTACAAACTCTGAGCAGGGAAACGACCTCGCCCGACAAGAATAGAGGTCCTCTTGCCGAGCGTGAAAACCAGTTCCGTGACCTCGCATTTCGTGATACCTATGGTCCTCATTAGCCCTGATAAACCAGATCGATTACATGCAATTGAAGCTTACGTCGACAGCGGTGCCATCAGCAATTATGTGGATCATGAAATGGTTTTGAGGATGAATCTAACTCTTTGTCCCAAGGCTGTAAAGGACGTCATTACTACGGTGGATGGAACGGAGATAGCCTCCGGACCAGTAACGCATACCACTCAAGAAGTGACGCTAGTAAGTCAAGATGGACACCATGAGAAGATTCTGTTCGATGTAATCAAGGCTCCTCAGTTTCAGATTATTCTAGGAATACCTTGGTTAGAGAAACACAATCCTCTGATCGATTGGCGAGCAAGAACGGTCCAGTTTCCAGAATGTGTCTCTACTTGTCACCCTCCACCTGGTGTTGCACTGGCAGCAATTTCTTCAGAGACTCCCCAGTTACCTCCCGAATACCTAGAATACCAAGATGTCTTCCGGAAGGATCAGGCTAACTCTCTACCTCCTCATAGGTCTTATGACTGCCAGATAGACCTGATACCTGGATCTACTCCTCCTTGTAGTAGAATTTATGCCCTCACAGAGCCTGAGAACCTTCACCTTCGACAATACCTGGATCAATACCTGGCAAATGGGTTTATTCGTCCTTCCAAGTCCCCTGCTTCTTCAGCTTTGTTCTTCGTTCCAAAAAAGGAAGGAGACCTTAGAACTTGTATAGATTATCGTTCCCTGAACCAGATCACCGTCAAGAATAGATATCCGTTACCTTTGATCCCTGAACTCCTGGACCAAGTCAGAAAAGCATGCATATATACAAAGCTGGATCTTAGAGGAGCCTACCACTTGGTACGAGTAAAAGAGGGCAATGAATGGAAGACGGCCTTCCGCACCAAATATGGGCTATTTGAATATCAGGTCATGCCCTTCGGACTTTGCAATGCCCCGCCGCCTTTCAATATTTTATGAACGATGTCCTCAGAGAACTCATAGATGTGTGTGTTGTTGTTTACATTGACGACATCCTCGTTTATTCTTCATCGGAATCTGAACATCGGAAACACGTGAAAATGGTCCTCGAAAGATTGCGTCAACACAAACTTTTCACTAAGTTGGAAAAATGTGTTTTCAACGTGACTGAAGTTGAATTCTTGGGATTCATATTATCACCTCGCGGAGTGCGTATGGATTCAAAGAAGGTCGATGCAGTTCTCAAATGGCCATCACCATCCTCCGTAAAAGGTGTGCAAAGCATGGTAGGCTTCGCTAACTTTTATCGCAGGTTTATCCCCGAATTTTCTCGGATAGTCCAGCCAATCACTGCCTTGTTAAAGAAAAACAAACGTTTTGAATGGTCTACCGAGGCGGAACAAGCTTTCCAGGATTTGAAGACTAGATTTATCTCTGCACCAATCTTAAAACACCCTCGCCCCGAACTCCCCTACATCGTGGAAACTGATGCTTCAAGCCTTGCCATGGGGGCAGTTCTATCACAAAAGGACCCGGTAACCAATCATTTGCATCCCGTGGCATTTTGGTCCCGCAAATTCTCGCCTCCTGAAATCAACTACACGATTACTGACAAGGAACTTCTGGCTATCAAGTCTGCCTTTAAGGCTTGGCGGCATTATCTGATGGGGGCCCGACACACCGTTACTGTGATTACGGATCACCGAAACCTGCAATATTTGAAAACCGCAAAAGCCCAATCCTCTAGACAACTCCGTTGGGCATTATTCTTTGCCGAGTTTGACTTCATAATTACCTATCGACCTGGTACAAAAAACGGTAAAGCTGATGCCCTTTCTCGGATGGGAGTGGAAGAACATTTGATCAACCCTAAACCTGTACCAATCATTCCCGAACAAAGAATTCTGGGTGTAATCGCCACACAATCCATAGAGGAAGTTAAGGATAAAGCCAGGAAACTTGTAACTCCAGCAGACATACAGAATTGGCATCTGCAGGGAAAGGACTTTGCAGTAAAGGACAACTTATTGTATTTCCAAGAACGATTATACCTGCCCAGCACAGATTTACAGAAAAAAGTAATCTCTTGTTATCACGATTCTTTAATGGAAGGACATCCCGGTATGGCCAAGACCTCAGAAAAGATCAAGCGCTACTTCTGGTGGCCGTCTTGGAAAAAAGATATCAGAGACTTTATAATGTCCTGTGGAGTGTGCGCCCAAAACAAGAGTCAAAAGGAAAGACCAGCAGGCCTCTTACGCCCTATTGACATCCCACCTCGCCCTTGGCATACGCTTTCTATGGACTTCATCACCGATCTACCTCCATGCTCCGGATACAATACGATTCTAGTAATCGTGGACTTATTCTCCAAGATGGCGCATTTCATTCCGCTCAAAGGCTTGCCAACAGCAGCAACTCTGGCCCGAGAATTTCTCGAAAACATTGTCCGACTGCACGGTTTTCCTTCGGTTCTAATTTCGGATCGAGGTAGTCAATTTATTTCTCATTTTTGGCGAAGTTGCTGTCGGTCGGCTCAAATTGATGTGAGACTATCGACCAGTCACCACCCTCAGACCGACGGACAAACCGAGAGGACCAATCAAACTCTGGAACAGTATTTATGCTGCATGCTGCAACAAACTGAAAAAACTTGGAAAGACATCCTTTGGATAGCCGAATATGCCTACAACAACTCTGTCCATTCGGGAACTGGGAAAACCCCGTTTTTTCTTTTATACAGCAGTCACCCTCGAACCTCGGAGTTGGATCCCCTCCAAGATCTTGAAACACCAGCAGTAGACTACCTGCATTCTACAATCACCCAAGCCTTTAAGGAAGCTGTTTCTCACCTTCAAAGGGCTAAAGAACAATACAAGAAAGGAGCAGATCAACATCGGAAGGAAGCCCCTCAATATCAAGTAGGGGATCAAGTCTGGTTATCCACCAAATATCTACCTCTAAAAGGGCCACGCACATTCAACCCAAGATACCTTGGTCCCTATTCCATCACTACCATAGTAAACCCAGTAGCGGTCAAGTTGGACTTGCCCCCGCACATGAAGATACATCCGGTCTTCCACGTCTCTCTATTAAAACCCGTGCAACCTCAAACTCGACTAACTAAATCTCCAAAACCCATCCTAGTTGATGGAGAACTCGAGTTTGAAGTCAAAAGCATTCTGGACTCCAAGATCTCCAAATCTAAACTATTTTACCTAATTGACTGGAAAGGCTACAGCCCCCAAGAGAAATCCTGGGAACCTGCTGAATATGTCCACGCTCCTCACCTAATCAAAAGATTTCACCGAACATTTCCTGACAAGCCAAAACCCCCGGAGAAGCCTGGTTTGGGAGGGGCCTTGAGGGGGGGTACTGTCATGATCTCTGCTTCCAAAAGGTCAGGGTTTTCCCAACTCCCTTGGAAGCAGATCCATAACCCAGGTTCCGAGGGCCAACCAGTCCCAATTGGGACCTTTTGGACCCAGTCCTGGCGCCAGTGGCACCAGGCTCATAAATATGCCCAGTCCCAGCGCTGGAAGCGCCGGGCTCATAATGCTTGGGTGGACTTACCTGCAGCAGACCATGCTGCTTACTTGCCTGCCAGTTGAGCCTCTGATCCTCTTCTGTTTGGAACTACTTTTCCTGTTGGGTGGGGCAGGAGCCACTCCCTAGTTTCAGAACAATGGAACTCTTCTGGAAAGCAGGAACTCTTTTCTTACCTAGGCGTGGCTGTGGAAGGAGACACCTAAGCACTACAGGAGGCTATTTAAACCACACCCGATGGATGAATCTTGCTTTGCGTTATTCTGCATCCTCTGCAGCAGAACGCTCATCGTGTCTTCTGCATCTGATCCTGGGCCTAAGGAGAAAGGCTTACCATCCTGAATCCAGTCTTCAGCAACACCTATAAAGACAAGAAAGAACAGGTTAGCATTACGGTCTTCAGTGACAGCGCTTCACTTACCTGGTCCATCGGCTGTCATCAACGCCTCGCGCTGCATTCCGGCATCTGAAAGACAAAGGCTTACCTACTCTTCGTGCGCTCCGGAGGTCTTCGCACTGCATTCCGGCATCTGAAAGACAAAAGCTCACCAACCCTTCGCACGCTCCGGAGGCCTTCGGCGCTGCATCCCGCATCTGAAAGACAAAACAAGGTGCGTTTAAAGACATTGGGGAACTTTAATACTCACGTGCCATTACTCCTTTCCACATCTAACCCAGTGGGTATTCCGGCACCCTGCAGCCGCTCCGAACTTGTACCTGCAAAATAAACAGACAGTTAGAGCGCATCGTGAAGCAGGCAACAAGCCCTTACTTACGTGCTTCCAGGCGCTTCTATTCATCACACGGGCTCCATCTTCAACTCACTTCAGCCCGTCATCCGCCATCGCCGGAACCCTGCAAAACAAGAGACATCATTACTAAAGACTTTTAAAGACATTAGAATTACTCGAAACATACCGTTCGTGCGGTAAACGACGGACAGCAGTCCTCTGAAGTCAAGAGGCCTGCTCCCCTTATCCAGTGAAGAAACTGGTTACAGCACCCTGCCCCGAGGCAGATGGAGAGCACGGTGTTCACTTACCTAAGGTGAGAGCGTTGACCTTTGGGGTTCTACAGGAGAAGAGAAAGGGAAGAAGAGAGAGACATTCAATAACCCAGTTCATTAATCCCATATTTTCTATCTGCAGACATCTTACCCTTCGTTTCAGACATACAGTGCACAGAGGTCCAGCCCAAAGAGCCATCCGTGTGTTACACATCACCTTTGAAGATACGGCATACGCCCAGTCAAGACCAGCGCCTCAACGGGAATCAGGTGAGCGTTACAGGCTAACACCCAGGAGAGCAGATAGACAGGAGACGCTTGGGCACCTGCTGGGGACTTCGGCCAGGGAGCTGGGTGCCCTATTTGAGAGAGACCTGTGGCTGCAGGAACCTTGCTTTGAATAGAGACCAGAGGTGTGCGCTTCCTACCTATTCCCAAAAGAGGTTCTGAAATCTGGCTGACTTCCTGAGTTTAGAACGGAGACCTCCTATGTAAGTAGATGTATCCCCAAAGCTATCCATTGTGTTGGGAACTGCCTGCCTTAATCCTTTCCATGTACTTGCGGGTGAGGGGTGAAACTGTGTAGACCCTTAGCACATTTAATTAAAGTTAATTCAATGAATTCCAATGCAGAAAGAATCACTGTTTTTTTTCTTTACAATTCAAAACTAAGAAATGTCATGCCCAGTGTGTTAAAGCTATTATAGTCAATAAAGTAATCAGGAGGCCTTATTTCCCTCTAACCTCTGCCTTCCTTACAGAAGAGGGGCGTCCTTAATCCCAAAATAAGAATCCCTAAATCTCTGCCTTTCAAGTGAATGTAGTGTGTGCAAAACACATTTTCCCATTTATTCCCAATTTTTTCTCAAATCAGAATCCCAAAGCCAATTTCATTTGAATGTGTGTTCCCCACTTTATTTTCCCATTGAGTTAATTTGCCAAACCTTGCCTTTCAAATAATAATCCCAAAACGAAATGTCCATTATATTCCCACTCCCTGTACCTTGCCTTTAAACTAAGGGGTCATATGTAACTGTAGAGATAGTGGAAGGGAGCTTTAAGCAATTACGGATGCCTGCACTGTTCTGGCAATTAATTCTGTAGTGTGTCCTGCTGCAATTCCAGGGTTCCTGCGGGACAATGCTTCCAGAGTCCAGTGTAATGAGATAACAGAAAATTGGTGCTGTAATCATGTTAAATTAGGCACTGGATATAACGGTTTTCACTCATTGCACTTGTGCCTTCATCGTGAGCAAATGATGAGTCTGGAAGCTGTTTAGTGTGTGTAGTTATGGTTTTAATGTGCAAGTGGTTTGCTGCAGTCATGAGAGCAACAATGTTGCCATTCACATGAAAAAAGTCAACACATGTTTCGACCAATGGGTCTTTATCAAGGCTGTGTAAAGGTGAGGGTGCCAATAGGTGATGTGGTGGACTGCCGTGAGCGGTCATTTGGAACTTAAAAACATAATTGGTTATAAAGTCATACGTTTTCAAGTTACATGAGTACATCAACTAAATATACATGTAAATATACAAAGTTTGACATTACATCAGTGACCAATTGTGAGATGACCCAGATGGGTACGTATTGACATACAGTGAAATTGCACCAAGGGCCAGAAGAAGGAGAGAACTTTTTTAGATAGTGTGGGTATGCTGCCTACAGTCACATTGTTGAGTTTGAAGGGTCTTACCGATAGGGTATTATGCTGAGCGGTCATTGGGTAAGGTGCTGGATAGCATCTAAGGGGAAGAAGAACATTACGTGGTGTCATGTTTCTAAAAGTGCATGTGGCATGCTTGCAAGGAGCTGGGTAGCTGTCGTGGGTGCCAGTGGATAGTGTGGTGAGGGCAAATGATGGTGAGTTCTCATTGCCTGTCTTGCATAACTGAGCCTGGGGCTAAATGAAGCCCATTATGGTGTTGTGCAATATTGCATGAGGTACCCCTAGGGCTGGGGTTACATGGGCACATGGCGGTTGGCATTGTGCTAGCACCTGAGCACATCTGGCCATTGCCCCACAACCAGCAACGTGTGTCAGTAATGAAAGTAGTTCCCAGATGGCAATTTCCAACACCCTCAGTGTTTTCCCTGTTCTGCATCCTTAGTCTAGTCCTACGTTGACAATATGCATACTCCCAGTCTCATACACCCAGCGAGCTGCGGTACAACGTAGTCTGATTACCCAGTATACTTGGAACTCTCTGTTTGCCTTTCTATGACAACTCTCAGATTTGCTTTTCACCAGTGTATTTCCAGTTTGGCAAATCCAGTAAACTTAGAATTTGAAAACCCCAAATATTCCCAGTTCTCACGTTCCCAATTTGACAATCTCAGTATATTCCCAACTGTACAAGATCATCCAACTCTCAGCTTGACAATCCAAGTACGTTCCCACAGTAGTTTCCCTTTTTAAAAATGCATATAAACTCCAGGTTTGACAACTCCAATATATTTCCAGTTTCCACAATTCAAAATGCCCGTTTCCAAATTCCCAAGATGACCCGACTTGGACATTCCAAGTTTGCACAATAGTGCACAAAATTATTTTCCGATTTTGCCAAACCAAGTATATTGCAAGTGCTTCCAACATTATTATATTAGTGTTTCTGATAGAAGTTAAGACAGCTCGGCTAAACCAAGTTTTTTGCAATTTCAGTTTATTTCCAGTTTGTCATTTCATCACTAGACAAGCATGTTAAAAGTTTTAGTATCTGTGTATGTTTGATGAGTAGTGGTATATGAGCATTTGACAGTCACATTATGTTTACATTTTGCAGAGCATTGAAATATATAGATATATTTTTTTATTGTATGTGGTTATAAAATAACCTTAAACAATCAACAAATTCATCTTGTAGCAACCCATATAAAACATATAGTTTCCCCTCCATTCAAATTGCATTCCAAAAAAAGAAAAGAGAACATCATTAAAACAAATATCCTTATCTTTAAACATAGCCAACTAAAATCTAAAATAATTTGAAAACCCAAGGAAAATATACTATTCAAATACCAGTAATTCCACAGTTACTACAAACACCTATAGGGATTTTACAGAAAACTTTGAATAATGAAAGTGCAATTTTCAATAGAGCCTTACATGGCAATGGCAATATTCCATTTCACCACTAATGCAGAATTTATTCTGGGGCAAAAATACATAGAGCACCTACTTTGTTGCAGTAGGACAATTTAGTGATAATTGCACTTGCAACAATGCACGCTTTATGTAATATGGTGCACAGTGAACTGGAACACTGTTGTGTTATACTCACACTGTGCTAGTACTCAATTTCATGATAATCTAGTTTCATTGTTTAGTCACGTTCGTCATTTTTCCCTTTATACAACCCAGCTGCAGAATTCCAATATGCTATTATATAATCCCAGTATATTCCCAGTGTGGAAGATCACAGCATGTGCATTCTGCATAATCCAAGCACACTCCCAGAATGGCAATGGTAGGGTACTACCAGTTCTATTCGCACTAAGGTCACTATACATCCATTTTGATCATCCCTGAAAGCGAGACCAGTTTCAGAAAACATCCATTAATTCCAATCTGCACAATCCCGGTAATCACTGAGGTCGCATAACCCCAGTACATTTCTAAATCATGTATTTATATGGAGGTTTTCTGTAGGATTTGATAGGTTATTTATAACACGCTTAATACCCTGAGGTTTCTAAGCGCGGACCCAGGAATCAAACCTCTGTTGCTTCATGTCGTCTTGCTTCCAAAGCGAGCACGTTGCTGCTGAGCTATCCTCCCGAGGGTGAACCTAGATGGGAAGCAGCAGATGGCTCGTACAAGAAAGCAGCGGCTGCCTTAGAGCTGGAGGCATGGACGGAGATAGGGATAGGCATGGACAGAGGTAGGGATAGGCATGGACAGAGGTAGGGATAGGCATGGATGGAGATAGGAATAGGCATGGACGGAGATAGGAATAGGCATGGACAGAGATAGGGATAGGCATGGACAGAGGTAGGGATAGGCATGGATGGAGATAGGAATAGGCATGGACAGAGATAAGGATAGGCATGGACAGAGGTAGGGATAGGCATGGATGGAGATAGGGATAGGCATGGACGGAGATAGGGATAGGCATGGACAGAGGTAGGGATAGGCATGGACAGAGGTAGGGATAGGCATGGATGGAGATAGGGATAGGCATGGACAGAGGTAGGGATAGGCATGGCATTTAGAGAGTTCTATCAACCTCCAGGGTGATATTTTTAGTATTATCAATTGCTAGGCCAGTTGGTGTATGATAAAGTAGGATTGTTGTTAACATTTCCGTTTATAGTCATAAAGTAATGGCATAATGCATATGTATGTGAAGGGAAGGGCTGTTATTTTTTCTATCTCTGTTTTTGGTGTGTGTAGGCCTCTTTTATAGTATCCTGAACCCATTAGCATTCAGTTATCCATTATCCTTTTATGGACACCTACATAGTGCACATACATGTCTTATTTCAGGCTAGCTGTGGCATTACTACTGACCTGTAATAAGAAAATGACATCACTACTGCCCTGTGATCAGTGATTACGCGTGAGATGTCACGTGACAATGCCTGGTGGGTCAGCCAGCGCAGAACAGAATTCCAGCGGAGACTTGCAGTGTCACACTTCCCAAATGTCTTGCACGTTATTGATTATTTCAAAGCACACCAATGTCAACTTTTAGATGTATTATATTAAACGGCTTAAACTATTGTTCTGCAGCACATTAGGACCGGCATATTTCTATTTTTGTATACGGATTCTAAATTGATTGTGTGAGCAAATGGAAGATCGCTTGCAAAACATTAAGCAAGAGGTCAGGCATTAAAAGGGATGACAGCTTGTGGCCATGTAGGACAATTAATGATATATCCCCTACCTTACATAAAAAAGGACATTGCAATTCACCTCAGAGCTCTGTGACCTGTATCATTATATATCCTTATGATATAAATGGGGGACAGCGTTTCTATTATATTACGCGCTACTTCATCTGATTACAGTAAACAACGGCGACCTCTGTTTGCCAATGAATGTCCCATTAACTGTGACACAATAGGAGCACAGGACTAAGCCCGTTTTTCTGCAGATAAGCAACCCTTTCAGAGTAGGCGAAATGCTGAAGTCATCCTGTGACTCAGTGGCAGCGCCTGTCACCGGTGCCATCGTCCAGCAGCATTTCGGCTTCATCAGCATCCCGGGGCAAACCTCGGCCCATTGTCTCCTCATTGTCATGGAATTCCGCACTCGGCTGTGGGAAGGGCGGGAAACAGGGTGACATCAACTTCTTAGTCATAACTTGGCTGCGAGTGTGCTCATCTGTGAGCAGGGCGTGGAGAGCACGCTCTGTCGCCGTTTATTAATGAGCAACTCTCTCGCCAGTGGCGCGCATTACGCGCGACTGTTTGTTTGACCTCAACGTATGAATCATAGAGTTTCACTCTGAAGCACCTGCACAGGCACTCGACTGCCCTGCTCTGGTAAACTGCCCATTGGCGAAGCCAAGCGCAAGGACTGCACTTCACGGTGCCTTCATCTGTCCCCTCACCAGGAGCTCAACCTGTCTCAGAATCATGTGATCTCTTGTTTTGGCATATTTCAAATATTGAAAAATTAGTCATTGTTATGATTTCCTCATTTGGGGAAGAACACGTGTCATTACATGTCACCAAACAGAACATAAACAATACGGTTTTTGCCGTAGCTATTTTTATTAATATTAATAATTAAACGCAGTGCGGTTAACTGGTGACATTTTAATAGTTTCCAGATTTTAATTGAATGTTTTAATCAAGCAACTACACATATTTTGAAAAAACAATTAGTTATTTGCACAAAGGATATTAAGACAGAGGGACTTTGGTTAAAAGACAACCTTGGCAGTGGAAATGCATACCATAACCTGTTTGTCATATTGTCTTGACACCACTGTAGTTACATGGCAGGCTGAAGAACTATAGTCTGGAAGGCTTGCGAGGGCAATGGAAGAGGTTATGATTCATTATTCAAACCTTCCAGCATCGCCACTCCGTGTTGCTAAAGTCACCCCAAGTGATATGGGTATGACCAGCCTTGAGTGCCCAGCCTGCTGTGCCAAGCAACACCTTACAAATTAGACACAGGCCTGGGGTTGCATGAAACTCCCCTCCCTTTTCCAGTTCCCCACTACCCTTATCCATGCAACTCCCCTCCTCGTCTCAGTCACAACTACTCTTCCCCTGCAAGTTTCATCTTCTTCACAGTCCCTCACTCCAATTAGCCCTTCAACTCTTTTCCTTTTCAGAGTCCCTGACTCCCCTTAACCCTGAAACTCTGCTCCTTGTTCCGTTTCTCACCACTCTTACTCCTACAGCTCCCTTCCTCATCCCAGTCCCCCACTATCCTTATCTTTTCAACCTTCAACCATTTTCCCTCCTCTTCATAGACACTCATTACCAATACTATTACAACTCCCGTTCTCTTGCAGCCCTCCCCTCCCTTCCCAGTAACACTGCAACTAGCCTCTTCGTCACAGGCCTTCACTTTGTAATCCCTACACCTCCCCTCCTAGTCACCCATCCTCAGTCTCCTCACCCCTGCAACACCCATCCTCATCCCAGTTCCTCACTGCTGCTACCCCTGAAATTCCCCTTCTTGTCACAGACCCTTACAACCGTGACCATTTCAACCCGTCCTCAAGGTAGTCGCTAATTACCCTTATCCTGCTATTTCCATCTCGTCAGAGTTCCCTCCCTACCCTTACTCTCCTCCTTATCACAGAAATGCACTGCCCTTAACTCACCATCCCCTTCCTCATCACAGCCCGTCACTGCCATTACCACTGTGAACGCTAATGGCCCCCGAGGGAGGGGGGAAGGTTTGTATTGTGGCAATGGCATAAAGGCATATCATGATGTGCAGTCTCAATGTGTAGGTAAATGATTATATGGGGAGGTGTAGTCTGGAATGATATCTGAATACCTGAATTGACACTCACTTCCAATAGCCTGAGCATTTATTATTTTTCTATTACTATATTTCTATTTTTTCTATTTTTTTAAATCCTAGTTGAAATTGTACAGGGACATGTGCTATAGGACTTCTGAGTTAGCGCTTTCAGGGGCTCTCGGGGTAACTGGTTGAAGAACACCCAGTCTCCATCTTTGGATTAGACCAGTCCATACTGGTCAGAATAATGGAGCCTTATACCTCACCGGAGTCATGTCATGAGGCTCTAGCCCTAGGTCCCTCACCTGAGGAGGTGGACACCGGATATCGTCAGACAGGAGCAACTGACCCGGAAGTTGAAGATCACGTGACAACGGTTGACAATACAGAAGTAGAAGACGGACTTTGGAAATTCACAAGGGATGTCATTTTTATTTTGGAGCAGAACATGTTAAAGAGAAGTGACATTTTTTGTAAGGGTCCTAAACATGAGGAAATATAAGGGGTAAGCAAATTGGAGGCGGGTTGGCTTGGGTGGTGGGCTTGTAGGGATACTCTCTGTTTATCTGCTTGCAAGCTGTAATAAATGGAATGCTGAATTGTTCATGAATGATAGTCTTCTTGTTTGTTTTTACTTCAATACCAATCCAACTCTTCACCACAGTCTCTCACTACCCTTCCCCTGGCATTCCCCTCCTCATCACAGTATCTCATGACTGTATAATTGGCATCGTTCCTCTTCATCAGAGTCTCTCACTTCCTTTACACTGGCACCACCATCATCTTCACAGTCCTTCAGTACCCTTACCCATCAGTCCCCTCCCTGTTACAGTCCATCACTACCCTTATTCCGGCATCAACCCTCCGCAACACAGTCCCTCAGTACCCTTACCCCGGCATCCCATTCTCATCACAGTCCCTCAGTACCCTTACCCCGGCATCCCATTCTCATCACAGTCCCTCACTGTTCCTATCCCTGTACTGTTCAGTCTCACCACAGTCCATTGTGTACATCTTCTTCAAAGTCCCTAGCACCCATGCTTCTTACAGTCCCTTGTGCCTTTCCATAATACTGACCCTCACTGCAAAAATCAATGTGCCGTGATGATAACCAAGTAAGTTTACAGGGTACATCACTGCACCCTATGAAGAACACTGTGGGGGAGCCTAGTGTTGTTGGTAATGTGGTACCCAATGAGGGGTTCTGTATGGTACCTACAGACCTTAAGGTATTAAAAAATACAAGTAGTGTAAATACTAATGAGGGGGAAAAGGGACATTCTAGTAAATCCCTCAATTCCGAAGCTGAAATTAACATGATGGGTCTCGGGGGTAATGCCGGGGAAACAAGGATAAATAGGAAATATTTATTGGGACTGATGGCACAAATTCCTCCATTAAGAATGTTGACATCTGACAATTTTGATGGTATTTCATTAGCACATACTAATAACTATAGAATGATTTGCAATACATCTTCTGCTAGCATCCTGAAATTCATATGGTCTTTTAGATCAGGAGCTGCTGGAATTGGGTTTTAGATTGTACACGTTTGGTGAGAAAAAAGCAGTGAATTCATTTTTGCATTATCAACAGCCTGTAAAAAATGCAGCAGAGTTGTCTTCTACTTTGAGAAAGGGTACAAGTGCCGATGAAAATGCAAGTTTAACTCAACTAATCGCAATGGCAGTAAACAATAAGGAATTTGCCTGGGTTGAACCAATGCTGAAATCACTCCTTACTGCCAAACAAAATTTGTCTGAAAATTAGCCAAACATTACCCATGAATTAATAATTTATTCATGGAATTCATGTGGTTCTCGTAACATCTTAAAATGGTTGTCTTCACTTCATCCTGCCCAACTTCCCAATATAATCTTTATTCAGGAAACAATGAAATTGAGTGACTTGTTGCTTAATGGTCCTATACTTTCTGTGTAAATGCATCTAAGGCTAAAGAGGGTGGACCGGTGGGAGATTTAGCAATTGCTATAAATAATAACATGGAGTGTGACCCTGTGCTAATCTGTGCGTCAGAATATGTACTTGCAGTGGCTGTAACGTGGAAGATGTGTAAAGATAAACCGCTATTGATTGTGTGTATGTATTGGAATCCTCTAAAAATTGGAATCAATTATATCTTTGAGGAAATTGATTCTTCTTTTGAAAAAGCGGGAGCTCATGACAAATATCCTGATATAATCATGAGAGGCGACTTTAACTCATATTGTTTTGGGAATTTAGGAAAAGTTGATGAAACTCCTAATGTAGTGTCCCGACAAGCAATGATGAGAGGAAAGAAATGGGTACACTTTGTTTAGGACTGGGTTTTGAATTTTGTTGCTTGTACCGCCGCATCAAACAAATATACATGGTCCCAGGGAACGATGGATTCATTGATAGATTTATTTTGTGTATCCCAGTCATTGATGAACATAGTAAAGTCTGTGATTGTCCATGAGATCTTGTATAGCGACCATGCTCCTATTGAATTGAATATATGCATGGCATACACTGAACATCAAGAGGAAATGTTATTGCAACTTACTGAAATGGATCGATCACATATGTCCTTGAAATGGAACCCTGTGATCTGTCAAAAACTTGTAACACAGGTGTACCTCAAATTAGAAGAAATAGAGGAGGATTTTGTGCAGTCTGAACTCCAATTAGATAAGAAAGAAGAGGTAATATCTAACATTGTTAAGGTGACATTAGCTGAGCTCATAGCTAGACAGAAACCCTGCCTGCAGTCAAAGAAACATTGTTTTGATCCTAATGTGGCATTGCTCAAAGTTTGCAGAAATAGAGAGTTGAGAAAACTTAAGCACAAAAATCTAAGTGCAATTAAGTGTGAGATAAAAAAAACAACCTATTTTGGAAATTGTACAAAAATAAAATGAAAGGGATGAAGGTGGCGTCCTTTATTAAAGAAAATCAAGAAATTATTAGAGCATTATGTAAACATGTGTTACGGACTTGATGGTCGTGCAGAGTATGAATACCTCCGTCCCCAAGTACCACACAGACAACACCAGAAATACTGCCTGTGCGGTCTTTGAGGCCACAGGTGGTAGTCCGTCGGGCCTGATTCAGGAACAGCCAGAAGAACCCCTTGAACGCTGTAAAGCAAAGGATTATGAGGTTATGCACAGAACAGGAAGAATAACACAAGAACACAGGTAACTTGGCACTGCTTACCTATGTGTACAAAAAGTTTGCCCAGAGATGCGAGGAAGGACTGGACCCCAGGGCAGGAGCTGTATGAGGTCAGGAGTATGGACAGGTAAACACCTAGCGTGGGGGCCTGAGGCCAGGTTCCAAGACAGAAAGACGTGATCCGTAGAGTATCCAGGGACGATACCGTGGTCAGGCAACAAGAGGACCAAAGTTCAAACAGTAGAAGGGTGAGGCAGAGCAATCCGTGGGACAAAGCGTAGTTCGGCAACAGGAAGTCCAAAGTTCGAACAGTAACAGGGTGAGGCAGAGCAGTCCGTGGAGCAAAGCGTAGTTCGGCAACAGGAAGTCCAAAGTTCGAACAGTAGCAGGGTGAGGCAGAGCAGTCCGTGGAGCAAAGCGTAGTTCGGCAACAGGAGGTCCAAAGTTCGATTTGTAAAAAGGGTAAGGCAAAGCAATCCGTGGAACAAAGCGTGGTCGAGGAAAACAATCTGTAGGTCAAAAACGTAGAACTAAGCGTCACGTGATCCAGGAGGAAAACAGCTGTGAAGCAACGCTCCTTGATTCCGGAAGCCTTTTATACAATGTCAGGAGTCACGTGATACGTGACACTGAAGCGTTGCTGCGTGGTGGAAAGTCACGTGATCCGTGACGCGTGGGTCTCCGTGGGCAACGCTTAGCGTTATGGCGAGATGAAATCCTCCAGTTCAACTGCCAAGAACGGGAGGGGCGATAAACGCCAGGTCTGCCATGCTGCAATCGAACAGGATGGGCGAAGGGCAAGGGATTACGTGAGCCAGGGTACGTGTGTGGGGTAGTGGGAGGGACAGAGGCCGAGGGCGGAGAAAGAGCACCTGTAGGAGATGCACTCGGTGCGGGAGAAGTGACAGAGTTCCCCCTCAAAGGCCCACGACCCCGTGGGCAGGTAGGGCAGTCCCTATGAAAACGGGCAACAAGAAGTGGGGCGTGGACATCATGGGAGGGAACCCAAGAGCGGTCCTCGGGACCGTAACCCACCCAGTCCACGAGATACTGAAGGCGACCCCTGTGAAAGCGGGAACCCAGGATAGCACTAACCTCGAAGAAATCCGGGGAGGACACTGAGACAAGGGTGGGTGGAGCACTGACACGGGTAGGAGCAAGGCAGGGCTTGAGGAGAGATTAGTGTCACTCTCATGTAGAAGTAAATGGTGTTCGGTTTCTAACTATGCTAAAATGATAGAGCCGCCTAGGAATTCTCTATATCAGGACTATCAAGAAACCATATCAACTGAATGTAATAACTCAGTAATGAAGTGTCATATGCAAATGCAACACTTATTGAAAGAACTAGGTGTCCTACCCGAAGATCTATGCCTCAGACCTGCATACATTAAGAAAAAAATGATTCGAACATGACTGGACATGCACTATGGAAGCCATTTCTAGATACTACACGTATAGGGAATATGCTAAATTCATTCAGAAAATAGATCTTACCGGTACCTATGTGGCACTGTTTCCTTGTCAAGTGTCACGTATGTATTATCTACTCATTAAGCTGAACCAAATTGCCACTAGGGAAAGGATAATGCATTGGGAAAATGACTTGTGTAAGGTAAAGGAGTCAAATTGTCGTTTTCCATTGTGTGATGCGCCTCTCGAAACCCTAAAACATTTGATCTTAGAATGTAGACATTTCAAGGAGTCTAGAACCAACACACTGATGAAATTAGTATATTTTGATTTTGTGGATGTAATGGAATTTCTGTGGAACAGAATGATGATGGGCAAATAAAAGCCTCTGATTTTTGCATTAGTGCGATTTTAAAAATAATTGAGTCTGAACTGTAAATGCATGGTAATTGATTGGACTAATTAATAAAATAGTAAGATCACTGATTCAAATAACTGTTCAATATTTAAATGGTAAAATGATGTTCTCGATCATTGTTTCTTTCCAAAGAATGTATAAATGTAAAAATGTGATTTTAGTTTAGATCTTTTATTAAGTGAAATACAAAGTTAGATCGCTAGTAAAAGACCATGTTTGTATTCTAATAAGAATTGTAAACAGATTTGTATTGAAATGTTTAAATTTTGTAAAGATCTTCTAGTAAACCATGTACAATAAAATAATAATAAAAAATATTGACCCTCACTGCATCCATATCACAGTCCTTTGCAAGCAGCCTCGTCCTAGTCAATTGCATGCATCCCCGTCACTATCCTTGTTAACCTCCGTTTCTGCACCTCTTCTTTGTTAACCCTCTTCCCTTTCTACATTGGGTGGCAAAGCATGGCCCTGGACATGTTCAAAGGCCATGCCAAGGTCACAATGGCTACTACTACCATGGCTGATTGCCGTTTGTCCCACAATGGGAAAAAATCCATGATCTTTAGCTTTGAAACACAATGATGAAATTGCATATGACATCAGTTATGATACCAAAAGAATATATTTGAGTACTATTGGTGGTGTCATGTATAGCATACAAAACACTTGTCGAGGAGGAGCCAAGTACCTCTACCAAAAGTGGCAACCCCATGTTGCCTATGATGTGAACCGGAAATTGCGACATGTGCAGTACCTGTGAGGTTGCCTATATCACAGAGAATCCTTGAGACAAGGTATCCATTAAGAAACCCTTACATACATGCTCAAAGAAATAATGGTCTTCTGAAGGAAGTCCCCGAAAAAGTGTGAAAATGAACACGAAAGAGAAGACTGGTGATGTCATGCAAAACGAAGATGACACACCCAGATGAGAGGTTAATGAAGAAAGAATATAAACATTATAGAATCTGATAACGAAGTATTGAAAATAAGCAACATTTCAGGATCGAAATGATGATTGCATGTACGAAGAAGCATTGAAGAAAATGGATAAGCCGTTTTACAATTGTACAGATGCAGTAACGCAAGTAGACAAAGTAATCCTGAGGCTAGCTATGTAGTAAATAGACTGCAGACTATGTGCCAATGTATATTCATAGGAATGTATAGAAACTGGATGTTCCACAATGCACTTTAGCAAACTTGAAACCCTGTGAATGGAAAGGGCTTGAAGTATGGCACAGTTGAATAAAACAGATGACGGTGAAGGAGAATTCGACAAAGGTTGGCTGGCCCAGTGTCAAGAGTTGGGGCTGCCGTGAGCCTGGTTGTCTGATCAAGAAAGCTACATGAACATGAGAAAGAAGCAAACTCCTTTGTGAGGTCTAATGGAAAACCACTCAAGGTGTCAAGAGTTCATCATTTAATAGTATTTTATGCAACTAAAGAGCTCAAAACATGGTCTCCAGTCACATGGTCAGATGAAAATAGACTTTGGGTTGAGCTACACCGAAACCAGAAGATAAGACCATGCCACACTCCCTTTTATTTTCAGGCACAGTGAGACTTGGCAAGGCGAAGTTCTAAGCCTTAATTGAAAGGCAGGACGCAGGAGTGATGATGGATGAGGAATAATTGGGTGGGGAGGCACATTCAGGCCGACCCCCTTAGCACCTGGGGTACCAGCCTGCATGCTACTAGAAAGTGGAATATTCCAGAAGGGTACAAGAATGCCAACCAATTATATTGGGCCACATAGTATAGAGACCTATAGTTTGAGAAGCCAATAGGGTGTCGAGTATTAGTGTGACAAGGAAGTGAATTGCACTTGGGATGGGTTAAGTTGTCCACCTGATCTTAGAGCCCCAATCACAACCCTCGGTGGTATAGAACGTATACCTAGATGTTCCCTGAAGGCCAATTACTTTCTCTAGCAGGTTTTCTCACTTTGCCAATAGGATGATGTCACATATGAAACATTTTTAGTTTAAGAATGCTGTTTTTTAAGAAATGCATTGAGATCATGATGTGCGACATCCGTTGATGTCCGTTGTAACTCCCTTTTTTAGATAATTGTTAATAAAACAGAACCAAGGTTTGCCAACTTCCTGAGTCTGTCTGATTATTGATGTATGAGTAAGATCGACATCCCCATCCATCTCTAAGTATTTTTACCTTATCTTAAAGGGCACCAGGTACCGGGGTCCACACTTCATAGTGAGTTGAATCAGTTGAAAGAAACAATCCCTTGCAATGAAGTGAGGAAATATCAATTGAAGTGTCATTAAAGTGCCAGTTGAACGCAACAAACCCCCTAAAATTCGGCAGATTTAGGATGTTTCACCAACTTTCCTCCGAAACCCCCCAGAGCAGATTGATGGCATCACTGATGAAATACACATGGGGCATCACTTATGGCATTCCTTAAGTCATAATTGAGGAAATCATTGGAAAGTAGAGCACCACGATGACATCACAAATGGCATAATTTATATCAGTATCAAAATCAGAAGTACATGTCCTTTTTTTCAAGCTATTTGAGAAACATTGTTCAGCTGGACACTTAGGGCCTGATTCACAGAAGTATTTTATAATGACCCAATCCCATTGAAAAACACTCTGTGAATCAGGCCCTTAGTCTATGCTATCAAAAGAGAAACATGCCCTTTCACTATATCATTCTTACTTAATGGTATGCTGAATAGTAATGTGCCTGCTTCTAACAACCAAGAGCGTAAGCCTTTCAAAATCCCCCTCAATGTTCAGAAAAACTCAACTTTCGTATACAAGTAGAATGATCAAAGCTTTAGTATATCAGTATATTTTCTGTCGACTATCCTACCCTAACTAACTATTGTACCCCAAAAATGTAACTATAATTCCTTAAGACTGACCTTTATAGGTTAATAGCAGATATACCTGGCATAGCCCAGTCTAAAAAGTAACCAAACATTTAATGTTTTTTCTCCAGTGAACAAAGAGACGTACGAGTTAACTATATAGTACTGTTTTCTTTATCACTGCATTGCCATTCATGTACGTACTTAGGAATTATTAGCATTGCCACTGAACACCCCATTTCACAATGTTGCATGTCTTTTCAGCAGGAACATGAACTAAAAGATTATCTGAGCTTTCCTGGACCTTTCACTCTGGAGACTTGTGTGACGCTGATCTGGTGTCTCTTGCTGTCATTTTGAAGCATGCCTAGCAGCATCCACCTGTTGTCTGGTTGGCCTTTGTTGTGGGCCTCTTGCTGTTTCTGTGCTGTCTGTCTGTCTGCATCAGCCTATTGTTTTTTTTTGCCTTTGTTCTGGGGTCTCCTGCTGTCTTTGTGCTAGCTGTCTTTCTGCATCAGCCTCTTCTTGTCTGGCCTGTCTCTGTTATGATGTCTCCAAAAGTAGATCATCCCTTGGGTGGCATTATGATTGAAATACTGGATTTTTGTCACTGGGGATGTGTACTTCTCGAGTGTCAAGAAGAGTTATTGCCTGGATTCTCTTGCCTTAATTTACCCAGATTTCTTGTATTAATCTTTGGCACATTTTCAGCATTTAAAATGGTCATTTGTTGAGCAGATTGTTTGCTTTTGTCATGGTTGTATGTGAAGCAAAATAGCTCATGTCGTTTCATAAGCAACATAAGCTGTAGCTCCAAGTTCATCCACCAGGGGCACCACTTCAACAACTTTAAATTAAGCAAAATTAACATTAGCTGTAATTGTGTCCACCGGGGGTGCAATTTTCTACCACACCATCATAAAAAAGTTACACCTGTTAGACCCCTTTCTATGATTTTGTATACCTCTGGTTACCGTCACCACTTGCAACAGCACACATGGAAAACATGGGGGTTACCTTGCTGTAGCACCTTTCCTAATTGGGGTGCTCTTTGGTTACAATTATCAGACTTGGCACAGAGCTGGGCACGTTAACTTTACCACTGACGGTATAACGGGTTGCCTAATATACAAACAGATCTACTAGACCACACTAATAATGGCCCAGCCCACATACCTTTTTTTATCATGTATTGCTATTTGTAGTCTGAAAACCTCAGCTTAGTATACAATGTTTGCGAGCAAAAGAACAAACACAATGTATCAAGATGGATGTGACATTTGCAATCATAGGAAAAAGAAAACCACAAGCTCTCATTTCACATTTTACACTGAAAAGAAAACACTCTGCTTTTATTTTTTTGCAGGCCAAGGCAGTGGTGCACACTTCAAAACCCCCCTCCCACAACAGAAGTTTCTTTTCTCTCTTAGCAAAGTTACTTATACATCAGAATGTTGGCAGGATAATATCTATAACCAGACAACCTTGCAGACCTTAGCTTTTCCGTGATATCTTCCCCTTTGCATGGAAGAGAAAACCCATTGAAAATGAATATGTTTGTGCCACATTTTTATTTTTATACCAATGTCATACCTCCCATGCCAGGCCAGGGAACACCCTAATTAATTGCTTGGTTCATTATAATGAATTCACTAATTCAGCGAGGATTCTCAGCTTGCATGGGAAGTGCCTTCGATGACACCGGGCGGCTCACTCTCATTCAGGCCTGAGGCTGCTTGCCAAGCACTGCGAAAAATTAAATAATGATTTGTAGGAAGGGGGCATATGGTGCACCCTCATTTGTCTGGAGGTTGAGGGGAGTAAACTTGGAGCAGGAAATAAACAACAAATACTTGGGAATGGCTGTCCCTCAAAAGAATCATCGACTCTCAGGGAGGTGGCTCACTTGAGGCAAAGATTATGGCCTACAGGGTCTCGGTTATTCTGAGTATCCTCTACGCCTTGGAAGTATTCCCCTTAAGGGCAGTGGGGTGGCTTCCCAGGCTGAAAGCAAAAATCCTGCGCTCATTACTCAGAGTATCAGGGAGTTTTTCAAAGAGTACATGGTATAGAGATTTGGATAGGATGGCTAAGCAATGCTTGGTGGCGATGGGCATGCACAGGGTCCCAGAGACATGGCTGGATCTTTATCTGTGAAGGATCGAGGTGAAACTCATCCGCCTGGTATGGACATGCCTGCCAACTCATCCGCCTGGATATGGGCATGTCCCTCGATCATTTGGCTGGCCTTCACAAGTTCAAGGTCTATATCCATCAGGCCTTTAAACTTGGCCTAACAAAATCTTATTTGACAAAGCTGCATCTTCCAAGGCTGATGAGATTTATTTCGGGAATTGGCCTAGAAACTCTCCCTGTTTTTGAAAATAACAGGGATTACGTAGATTAGGTGGCAAGCCACTGGAGACCATACGCCACATCTTGACACAGTGTGGGACTCTGATCCCAGAGTACAACAAGGTGTACAGTGAAGTCCGCTCTTATACTTTTGATCACTTCTGGGCCACAATTTTTGGCGCTGAAACCCTGACAACAGTAGTGTCAGCTTTTCAGGTTTGGCAGAGGGCGGCCAAGAAATTGATCTCGGGCCTGTAAACTGTTGATGATGACTATGTTCTGCTAGTGTGGTGAGTTTACTGACAGGTTACAGCCTGCCCAGCTGTAAGCCTTAATGACATTTTTTGAGATTGTATGATATTTCTTGTTTCTTTTTAATTATTTATGCAATGTTATATATGATGAACTATGATATTTTGTAGATAGTACGTTCTTAAATGGTTGTTCATGTAATAGTGTTACATAGTTTTAAATGTAACGAAAGGCACCAATGAAGAAAAAATAATAATTAGTAGTGTTATGCTTGTTAGTCCCTATGCTACAATACACTGCAATGCTAAACTCCAAGTCATCCCTATCACAGTTCACACCAGTGCTAATGTACACGCTTGTGTTGCACACTACCAGCATAAGTGTGTATATTGTGCGTCTTTGTCTCGGGAGGACACCTCAGGGGCAACGCGCTCGCTCTGGAAGGAAGACGACACGGAGCAACAGAGGTTTGATCGCCGGGTCCACGCTTAGAAACCTCTGGGTGGTAAGCGCATTATAAATAATCAATTAAAATTACAACATTGGCATCCTCCATAGAAGTCTGATAGTCAGTGCTGCTAAAATTCATGCTTGGCTAAAATAATACACTACTTGTTCGTACATTTATCCCCCCTTGTTTCTGTGGAGACCTGAATAAAGATGGGCTCCTACAGAAAAACTAATCCTTGCACGTGATCATGGGTGCATTTGGGAGAACATAAGCATTTCCACTCACTGTTTTAATAATCATCAGTTGGTGTTTGCAACGTAAATCATTCACACGTTTTCATGTCATTAAGCAGGTAATAATGTGTTTTACATATGTGTTTTGTACATGATTTGAACTTTTATTTTGCAATCATTTTGTTTTGTTTTTCTTGATTTTTAGTAGCTTACCAATAATGTATCAATACACAAGTACCAGTTCCAAGTTCATCCACCAGGGTCACCACTTTAAATTAAGCAAAATGAACATTAGTTGTAATTTTGTCCCCCAGAGGCGCAACATTTGCAATTTTCTACCACATCATTAGATTCTTCATAATGTAGTTACCCATGTTAGACCCCTTTTGAATCCTCTAGAAAGTTCCCCTCAGTTTCTGCAGCAGACAAAGAGACAGACACATTTAAAAAAATATATATTATATGTTACTGAAACATTACCAATTTGCCCGATATGGGCCAGGTTTCACCTTGGTCAACTCAATATTTGGTCGTCCTGTAGAAAGAAATGGATTTGCCAAACTGTATCCTCCCTTGTGTATTACTATTCTTCTTTGGACTGCTGCAAAATTTTAGTTAGACCACACACATCTTTTAATTTCATCACTATGCCATGAAAGAGTGTGGTGTTGGCTTTTTAGCATGTGACTGTTTCCCTACACGACACCTTCTGACATATTCGAAAGGTCAACGTTCAAACTTTTCAAATACCTTGAGCTTTTTTCATCTTAATAGGATGGCCTTCATGCAAAACGTTGCCATTCAAGGGCGCTGAGGTTCAACTCATAATTGCCCTGACATTTCTTTCATTATGAGATATTCATACATAACTATTTGACACAGGACTGCTTGAATCTGCTGGCTGGAAACTGACATTCGTTTAAGGAATGATAGGTAGATGTGACAGAACTTGAAACCCTCTACGTAAGATTGTTAAATCTGTAGTAGTGTTTTTATCTAAACACTGCATCAATCACTTTCATGTGTAGTGTGTGCAACCAGTGATGCCATTGGTGATCTCATCATTTATATATTAAGCAAAGTCCTCAAGGATGTCATCAAAGTATTCTAGGTTTAAATGATATGCAATGTAATATGTGATGTCATCAGCAATGTCATCACTATGCACATAGGCTGAGCAAAGGGGTGGCTGAGAGTAAAGGTGGAAAATCTACCAGATTTCAAGGGTTTTCTTGTGTTAAACTTCCACCTTAATAACATTTCAAGTAGTTCATTCTCGCTTAATTTCATGGGTTTCGCTTATTGGAATTGATTCAACTTACCTGCCTCTTAATTCAAATGTTATCACTGAATAATTATACTTTTATGCATATCAGGTTGACAGTCACCATGTAGGTGTGTGTGTATAAATATATATAGAGAGATATTCAGTGAAAAAACTGAAGTTATGGTTAAGTTGCACTAATAAAAAACTATGAAGTTCAGTGAAGTTATGGTAACAGAATATACAAGAAATTTGCCAGTTATGGTGAGCTGTGTATCCATAACTTGCACCACTAACGTGCACTGCTAAGACCAACACCCAGGACAACAAAGATGACATCAGAAAGGGCATCATTGATGACATCACTGATGGCTACTGGCTACGACCACAACAATCGAATTTAACCATATCATAAATACACACAATACACCCTCCCAATTCCAGTAGAGTCGACGGCTTCATGTCTGTGTCCGTGGACACATGTTCGTGTCTGTGGCTCCGAATACGACTGCGGAAAGTAACATTTATCAAAGACACAGCGGCACCTGGACTGCCTTTTTCACCTATAAAAACGGCTCCATATTAGCTTTTTTTTTCACTCACGAACCCTACCTAGAAACCAACCCTACCTAGACACACTTTCAGTGACAAAATAATATCAAATGTATTTTCCAGAGTTTTTGGTCACTGCGCTGTCCGCAGACAAAGGCTGTGGTCCGCGGAGCCAATATGGTGAATGTTTCCAAAAGTTTGACGCAGCTCACGTTTCTCATCAACGAAACAGTGTGCGTGTGCGTTTGATGTCAGCAAACACCACATCGCCCCCAGTTTTTCCTCATCCCTCAAAATGTGCTAATGCATTTAAAATGAATGCTCTTTTCAGCTATTGCGCTGAACCAAGTCATGTGTGAGTGCACAATCTACCCAAGCACAAAATATGCAAGCAAGTTGTTCATGAGTCTTGCGGACAAAAAAGTTAAATCGCCTCAAATAAAATCTCAGCAAGTTTTTCCAAGCCTGCCTCTATTTGGAATACAGATAATTACTTTTAAATATGTTTGTAAAATAAACATTACGATTATGTTATGTTCAGCTCTGCTTAGAACACCCCAAAAGCAATAAATAAAATACCTAAAGTAATATGCTCAGGATCTCCAATAGCAACAGACATCACCAATGTCTCTCTCTGAAAATTCCCTGTGTCTGACAAAGAGCCAAATTCCTTATATACATACGCACATGCAAATTCAACCGGCAATTGACTACCCAAATTTGAGGTTAAAACGTTTGGCAAAGTCAGAATACAGTGGACAGTTGGGTGATTCAGGGTTTGGACACATTTACTCAGCCATGCTTAGTTACAACCCCCAGGCTAAACAACTTCTCACTTTGTGAGTCCAAGTAGGGGCACATCCATTCACAGAGTAAGCAGATCTGTTATGTGTTCAACAGCCACATAATCTCATGCATGTTTAGTCCCAATGGTCTGGGTGCCCCCGGGCACAGTGTTGGCATGGGATTACATGTGCACTACCCTCACGTTCCCTGGGATGCACTACCCTATGATCCTAAGGAAGGGAGGATAGGCTAGTAATCTTAGCTGCCTTAAATAGGAATCATTGTTTTGATTTGGAAATTTTCTTTGTAATATCTGCTATTAATTCAACTCCCTTTGATAATAAACAAAACAACCTCAATATATATTACCTATGATTATCCTTGTATAGCGGCTGAGAGTTACAAAAGAATGAACATAGGGAAATTGTACAGCCTACGAAAGGAAATGTGTACAAGCACAGACATCACAAATAAACCCACCGAAAAGGGTGCGACCTCTGTGGTACAAGACAGTGTCAAATATCACCAAGGAAATGTGAGAGAACTGGCATAGAATGGCACATGCGAGGAACTCAACAGTAACTCAATGTTCACTACAAAGGAGTTAACAAATAAAACAGTAACATAACAGAGGGACTTAGCAAAGAGTGGAAGTCTGAATATACCATTACATGTTTGTTTCCACACCTTCCAACTATGGCAAAATTGTGCTGTATCCAGGAAATTCACAAAAATGCACATAACCCACCAGGAAAGGCAATTGTAGGCCAGACAGGCATTAATGATGCTCTTCTGAATTGGTATATAAAACATGATGATTCTGTCTCAATGAATACGGAAGATTTCTTACCATCTATCAGATCGTAAGATGTCAATATACTAGCTTCTTGCATTTGCTATTACATTCCATCTTCGAAAAGAGGGGCTGTCGTTATGATACCAAGCATTATAGTAAACACATGGACACTTCAATATTTAGGCATTTATGTCGTGCAGGACTTAGGACAGACTCTAATATTAAATCATCCACTGTGTATAATAAATAGGTGGGCAAAGGAGTCCAGCTAAATTCATGGCATATTTGTTTAATTAAATTCCTCTGTAAAGTCATATTTGCAATCCGTCGAATGGCTTAATTCACTTTACCTTTACCATGTCACTGCTACCATATATCGATCTGAAATCCAGTTCTTCAAAACCATGTTTTTACTACAATTTCCAACATTCAAGCAAGATCATTGCAAACTTTGAAAGAAACACACAGATAAAGCTAATGTGCCAAGATGCGACTCTTCTCATGCACCAACAACTGTGAAGTCAGTGCCACGATCAAAATTCTTAGGAATTTGAAAAATAACACCATGCAATTCTACTTTCGAAGATGCTAAAATGTGTTCGATTTTTGAAGGCACAAAGTATGCATATGACTACTGCATATGGTTACTGGAAATAACCAGAGAAAGTTTAAAAATAATTCCCAAAAGTGTGTAATTTTCATATTCTCTATCTAGAAACCAGACGAGGCCAGTTTCTGTTTCAAGAATTGGCCTGGTAAACTGACCAATTAAAAAGATTGCTAGGAAATATTGCCTTTGGTTACACATTGCAAATAATTGTTACTTTTGTACAGAAAATATCACTGTTTGCTAAGAGAAGAGATACAACGTTGAGAGCTCATGTAATCCAAGTGGACACATTCTTGGAACTAGACAAACACCAGGCATTTAAATCAATCCAATATAGGATATTCCCCTGTTTAGCAGCATGTGCAACAATACAGTTTAAACACACACAATATAAAGCTAGGAAACTCGAGAAGAATTTGAGTAAACCCACTAGGCAACATGGCTATCACGGAGAAACCACGGGCCAAATTAAAGAGAGGATCATATGATATGATATGATATGGCATTTATAACGTGCCTATACACAAGTGTTTCAAGGCGTGATGAGACAAGGGAGGGGGAACATAGGGAAGACAGAGACAACGATCTTACTAGGCCAGGTTACATTGAGATCGCGCAGGGCAGGGGGAAGGGGAATAGTGCGAGGGAATAGGGGGAGGGGCAGTGCAGTACATAGGATAAACAGTAAAATAAATAAAAACAATAAATAAGAAGTGCGGCCAGCTGTTGGTAAGATCACGTGTTAGTGCAGACATCAGGTGTCAAGTGCTGGTAGGGGGCTGTAGGGATACAGAAACAGCCCCAGAGTGCAAGGGTTGCCAGGGGGGCAGTGCGGGTGTGTAACTGGTGGGGAGGGGACCTGGGCCCGAGAACAGAGGGTGGCCAGGTGACCAGTACAGTTTCAGTTACTGCCAGAAGTTCAGCAGGGGAGAGGAGGAGAGAAGGCCGAAGCAAAGAGGAAGGTTTAGAGGTGCTTCCTGAACCGGAGATGGTTCTCCTCAAGATTCAGGGAGGCTGTTCCAGAGGGAGGCCCCAGTCAAAGAAAGAGATCTACCACCAATTTGTTGCTTGGAGAAGCGACTGACCCTTAGGGAATTGGAGGCGGATGAGTGAAGAGCTAGAGAAGGAAGACATTTAGGAAGAGAGAGTTGAAGGTATTGAGGCCCCCGGCCCCAGAAGGCCTTGTGGACAATGCAGAGGGTTTTCAACTTAATTCTTGCAGCCACTGGGAGCCAGTGCAGAGATTTCAGTCCTGGAGAGATACGATCCCTGGGATTGAGGCCAAGGACAAGTCTTGCAGTCCTGTTTTGGATGAGTTGCAGAGGGTGGAGACTAGAGTCAGGCAGATTTAGAAAGAGGTTGTTAGAGTAGTGCAGCCTAGAGAGAACCAGAGCTCTGAAGTCAGTGAGCTTCTGGGAGAAGGAGAGGAAAGGAAGAATACCTCTGAGGAGGTGCAGATGGTAGTGTGACTTCATAGAGACGTCAGAGATGTGAGGAGAAAAGGAGAGTGTGGAGTGGAAGACGACCCCAAGGTTTTTAGCCTCACATGTGGGAGCAGGAAGAGGGCCCAGAGGGGCCGGCCAGAGAGTGACAGGAAAGGAGGGAGCGGGTGTGCTGATGAGGAGAATCTCAGTCTTACTGGCATTAAGGCACAGATCATTGGTGGCACACCACACCTGAATAGCAGACAGACAGTCAGAGATGAGAGAAGGAGAAGAGGTGGCTGAAGGGAGCCTGAAAATGAGCTGAGTGTCATCCGCAGAGCACTGAAAGTTGGGGCAGAGAGCGGCAATGCAGTGGGAAAGAAGTGCCAGGTATTGGTAGAACAGCCAGGAAGAGAGGTTAGACCCCAGGGGAACACCAGAGGTAGAGATAGAGGTAAAGATAGAGATAGAGGAGAGGAAGGACCGAAGTTGGACATTGGGAGGGTCGATCGGAGAGTCAAGAAGTCAGCCAGGGCCTGATCGGTGATAACCAGGTTATCACGGAGATGGTTGAGCAGGATGGCATGGCTGACCATGTCAAAGGCAGAAGAGAGATCAAGTAGGATGATGACACAGGGGGTGCTGGAATCGAGGTTGGAGAGCAGGTCTTCAAGATACAGAGCAGAACACAAGATAATTGAAATGACAGCAATACATCATTTATTGTAGGATATTTGCAGTGCAGGACATGAAGTACTGCAATTGTAATGTTACAGGCCCAATTTAGTTAGCAAGCATTCACAAAAAGGTGATCAAAGATGAAAGCTTCATCAAAAATAGACTTTTTGGATGTAGACATTTTGAACCCTTTTCCAGATTTTTGAATGAGTTTATTAATGTATCATTATTTTTGTAATAATATTATAATGCATACAATTGTATTTCATCTATGAGTGTTTTTTATTATTATTATTATTATTATTATTATTATTATTATTATTATCATTATGAGGTTGGAGAGGAGTAGGGTTCTAATATCGGAACTCTCCTGTGCTAAGCTCTTTTTCTTGTTTGTAGTCTTGACATTTTTGTGCAATGTCACAGGCTGTTAGGGGTAATATTGCATTTTTTAAAAACATGTATAATTCACTCACCTAAATGATCACTAACATCACTTACCTCACAAATGCTGTTCATATCAACCAACTACTGAACATGTGCAAAACTGTGATTATGTATATCAGCCTTGATAAAGACCCCACAGGGTTGAAACACGTGTCGGATGACCACCACAAGACCATGTGTCTACATTTAAATTAAAAAGTCACTATGAAACACAGCAACTAGCGTGGAAATCATGTTATTTACAGGTTCTCGATACTAGAACTGTGAGGTAACCAGGACTGTTTCTTATTATTATTATTATTATTATTATTATTATTATTATTATTATTATAATTATAATTATTATTAGTGTGTTTATCAAAAAAATGCAGTGATCAGAGAAAAAACTATGGGTACATCAGGGAGGTCGGTTTTTTTGTCCCTAGGAATGGATTGTCTTAGCTTTGTGGGAAAGAGACAAGCAGAACTGCATGGTGAGTAACATTGTGTAAATAATTTGAAATGAGTCGTAACTTGTGAATCATAGGTAATTGATTAAGGTGCAGCTTTATTATTTAAAGGAGTTGTTCTATTTGCAGACATTACAATTTATGTTCACTGTCACTTGATGACATGTTTGCTCGAAATGCATACAATTTAACAAAATATTGGAGTTAAGCATGAACATTACAGATTACTTCTGCAGGAGGGGAAACACGTATGCATCGTAATTAATACAGATGATCAACCTTAGCCTCATGTGTGGATTCACGGCACAATATCGCTTTGAAATAAGTATGCAACAGTTACTCACGTCTTAATTTGGGTGTCAAAATTGCCAGGAAATAATGTAACCCGACAACCTCAAAATTCCTTTATTTTCTCCTGTTTAGTGGCCCGATTGGAGGCTGCATTCATCACTTCACATAAACAGGCAGAACAATAAATCAAAAAGCATGGCTCCAGATACTCATTAGAACTGATGTGGTGACTCAGTCTCAGAAGCTACTCTAGAAAACTGCTCTCGGGCGGTGGGGCGTGGCTGCTACGGATCCTATTGTCTGTGACAGCTTCCACATCAGGAAGTGTCCCTGATTAGCCCCCCCCCCTGTATTTATGCTCTGGTGATAAAGCTACGAACTGCTTGTCTTGTAGTCTCCACAAAGAGAGTCTGTCCCAGAGGATACATGTGTATTGGGCATGAGGAAAGAATGGCAAGGATCCCAAATCCACTCTTACCCCAACCACTATGTATCCCTGGAAGCATGACCTCAATGCTAGCAACAGAGTAGGGAATCTGGGGAAACTGACACCTTAAAGGAGACTCACTCACCGTTAGCCAAGTACCTTCAGAAATGTGGTAACTGCACTCAAGTGCTTCAGAATAGCAACACATACCAGCGTACAATGTGGGAAAAGGCTTTCAAATATGCTATAGTGCCTGGAGAGGAAACAAAGGCTGTGAAAGCCAAAAAGGCATAATCCAAATCTACAAAACCCATCATGGTGACCCAACAAATGCTGTGATGGCAACTTGCAACCTAGATGACGCAAGAGATTGCTTTTTCATTTAGTATTCCTGGCAAGTGAGATTCGACAGTGGGGTCCCAGTAAGTAGACTCGGCTATATTCTGAGGACGACTTCATTGGGCCGAGCTCTACCTCCTATCATATAACCAATCCTGAATGTCAACTCTCAACAAGTTACTGAGAACAGAATACTCTTCCATTCAGATGATATGGAGGGTGAGCACTGTGGCTTTGGTATGTGTTTGCCGATCACAATTTCTCTGATGCTCTTTTACTGGAGGTGGGCAGGCTGTTTATTCGACTTCTCAGTTACATCAGGGAGTGGGAGGAAGCTGAAATCAGGACGTGTATGTCTACACCCCAGTAGTACTGAATCGCTTTTATTAGGAATATCTTTCAGCTTTGCAACTTCACCTCCAATCTCTTCAATGGAATCCTCAGCATATGTGTCTATGACTTGATATACTGGCTGCTTTTGGGACTAGGTAGACCTTTTTAGACTGATCAACTTGCTCAACTCTCTTGTTTTGGTGGTGTCGGGCAGGCCCTATTTGTTACTTATAAAGGATGAAAAGCGTTATGTAGCTTTCATGGGTTTAGCTGTCATTTTTTACTCTATCCACTGTGTGCAGTAAATTGGAATCCTCGTACAAAGGTTGCGCATAACAACTGCAATTCATGCCAATGTCTTACAGTCATGAGATATAATAGGGGCGGGACAGTTACACGTACCATTCGAGTTCAGGGTGGAGTAAGAGAAGGTGGTGTTTTAACTCGTTGTATATTCAACTTGTTTACAAATTCATTATACTAACAGCTTTGTGCCTTGAAAGCAGATGTCCCGCAGGTGGGGGCGTGAAGGTACCCATCTCAGAATATGCCGGAGAAAGTGTCCTCTTGGTCTGATCCCCCGAGATCACTTCAGTTGCAAATTCACATAAATAGTCAACATTTTGGGGGGGTGCTGTTGAGCAGCCCGAAAATGGCTGCCTAGCTGTGAAGCTCCATGTGGTGTGGATTCAAATTTGGCTACATCGGCGGTCTTGCTGCTTCCATCGCACTCAAACTCACCCAGATTACGCCCAACACCATTCTGCCCTTCCCGAGCTGATTACAGCCGGAAATGTGTACTGGGGGACCCGCTGTGCCCTGTTGGGGTTTGGGCCTGATCCTGAGAGCCAACCCGGTACTGCCGGAGGCCCGGCTGGGAGCCACCTGCGCAGGAGGCTGCGTTACCCATCAGCGGTGCGCCTGGATTGTGCCCACCCGTCCCAGACACTTGACCTCTACAAGCCGTGGCGTGTGTGCTCCCCACCCTCCCTGAGTGCCGCGGTGTCTCTACCAACTGGCTGCGCTGCACCGTGGGGCTGGGGCAGCGCCTGGTCTGGTGCCCGTGACCGCCCCACCTCCCCGCTCTGTGGCGTTGCGGCCTGGCCCCTCTGGCCCTGCTGGCCATGTGACGGTGAGCAGCTGCGGGCGGTGGACCGCATCTGGGTCCGCCGCGCCTGGTGACATAGCGCAGCTCTGAACCCCACACGTATTGCCGCCGACAACTGCAGGATCCAATGGCATACCCCGCGGGCGGTGATCTGTGCTCGCGGGGCAGGTGAGGAGTGGGGGGGGAGGCAGACCCCTCATAAGAATCTCCCATATACCTCATTCACGTGCTGCTGCTGCTCGCACGCGGATGCCTTCCCGGCACGGCAGGAGTTCTGCGACCCCCCCTGACCAGATTGGGATATAGGTCCCAGAGTGCCTAACCTTTGGGCCCTGGCAGGGACAGTGACTTGATTGTGTTCATTGGGCCACGGGCCCCATCCAGTTCATACGCTCTTCCTCCGGACTACCTACAGCCATACCATATCTGGACCACTACGCATCTGCTTGGTGGGCACCACACCACTTCCCCAGCCAACGGCCCCGCTATATCCGGCCACTGGTTCCACGGATAACCTAAGCCTGAGTGACCCCATATACATGTTCACTTGTCATACAAGAACATTACCTATTTAATACAGTGGTGCTGCCTGGCAGGCACCACACTTCTCCTATCACGTCCAACATCGCCCTGGCAGCACGATAGCGCAATTATTCATTGCCCTGGCATCTCCCGCGCTGGGTAGCTGCACAAACCACTGCCCCACTGTGTCCACATTGCAGCCTCATCATCGCTTAAGTCTTTATACATCTGCCATACCACTGGCTACCACTGCTTCTCCTCTACTACAGAGTCCTGCGGCCACTGATCACTGAAACTTGGTGCTACACCCCTGCTCTACATGCTGGGTCGTGCCTGGCCTGCTCTGGCACCATCTACCACACTGGTAATGTCTAACAGATCCAGAGGGACTAATAAGGTGGGCGCCATGGACAAATTTGCAAAGGCTACCCCGCGAGCGGACCTGGGAGCCGCAACATCCGCCCAAGAGGACCCCGAGCCTCCTTCTAGCACACTGACCCCCTGACCTCAATGCAATGATGGAATCAATGGCCAAGAACTTCGCCTCTTTCCACGAGAAACTCACGGGTTGACCAGGCAGGGGCCAGGATCACTGAGGCGGAAAATAGAATCGGGGCGAATGAGGACGGGCTGCGCACTTTGCAGGACACGGTGGCCACTCTGACTCGTGATATGAAAATTGTAAAGGCGAAGTGCGATGACCTTGTGTCCCGCTCACACAGGAACAACCTCCGCATTGTCGGGGTCCCTAAAAATGCCCAGTTGAGGGCTTACTTAAAGAGCTACTGGGTGACCCCACCCTGTCCCCGTACTTCACAGTCAAGAGGGCTCACCGCGCCCCAAACCAGGAGACTTTCCCAGACTTTCCCAGGCCAGAATCCTCAACCTTAGAGATGGGGACCTCATCCTTCGCCTGTCACGCAAGAAAGGCGACCTGCGCCTTGACTCACACACCATCCGCATATTCCCTGACTTCTCCATCGGGGTGCAACAGGAGAGGCACCTACTTGCCTTTGTGGATTAATCAATTGCTCCTATGTCCCTGGGTATTGACCACTCATGTGTGGGGTGTTCTGCCCCTCAACCAAGCCTCTCTTATCATACCCCAGGTGAGGTGGGACAAATGTGACAACCGTGCATTCTATTGCCTAATGTACTGCTTGATACCTTGTGTCATTACTTTTGTCCAAGTGTCCACCACACGGCAACAGTGCACCCCACTGCGATTGCAATGTTTATTCTTGTTGGATTAATGTTGGGTACTGGCCCCGGTTGGGCCATTAGCGGGGCGGTCCCACGTTGGGACTTGCCCACTGACCCCTGGTTTATGGGGAGTTCTGGTTCTACGGGGAGGGGAGAGGCGAGGTACACTACCTACCAAGGAAGGGTGGTGGGGGGGGTGGGACTGGGTTGAGAAATGTTGTTGGAAAAGGCGGAGGCAGACTGGCAAATCACATGGCATTGGGGTGCCCGCAGATCAGTGGTCCCTGTGGTAAACACACTCTATGACAACAGTGTTGGGATGTACCCTAGACGGCTAGAAAGACCACCACGGTGATGTCCTGGAATATCCGGGGATTGAGTAATTATACTAAAGCCTGTAAAATCATGGCCTACGCGAATAGATACAGTTGCAAAATATTACTCTCGCAGGAAACGCACTCTATGGGCCCTCTGACAAAGTGTATGGCGTCATCTTGGGGACCCAACAGGTTTTGTGCCTCATATTCCACTCGGGCCAGAGGGGTGTTGACAGTGATTCACAAATCCCTCAAATTTGTGCTACACAAGAGGTACATTGACACAGAGGGTATATACATTATATTACACTGTGCAATTGCTAATAGATAATATCTTTTGGTGAACACTTATGGCCCCAATGTAGACTCCCCTGATTTTGTAGACCAGGTGGTATCTATATTGCTGGGCTATCTGGGGGTGCAGATTATCTGGGGATGGGATCTGAATTTCATATTGGACATTGCACTGGAAAGAACAGGCACAGCTCCAAGACTACTGTCTGGGGCAGCGCACAGACTGCTGGCACACAGCGTAACACTAGACATCCGAGATGTATGGAGGACACTACATCTGCAAACACGGGAATATACCCATTACTCATCAGTGCACAATAATTCCTCCAGAATTGACATGTTCCTGCTGTCGAGTGGACTGCTGGGCAGGGTGGTGGAAACACAAATACTTGCTTGCACCTTGTCGGACCATGCCCCAATTTCCCTATCCCTAGAGCTGGGAGTACCCACCCCTACCATTAACACATGGCGATTCAAGTCTGCCGCTCTGCAGGATGTCGTCTTCAAGGCAGACATCCTGGTGGACATCCAGTCCTACATCGAACATAACACACCCCAGTCCACCACCATAGGAGTCCGGTGGGACTTTATCAGGGGAATGTCCCTATCGAGGGAGGCGGGTGTTCTTAAGGCTATGAGAGCAGCCCTCGGCCGATCGGAAGCTAGACTACACGAGCTGGAGCGGGCACATCCAACATCAGTTGACCCAGCTACCCTCTCCCTAATTAGCGAAGAACTTCAATCATTTAATAAACATGCCACTAGGGAAGTCCAATACTTTAGCCGTCCACAAGCTGCACGGAAGTATGGAGAGGGAGATAGACCCGGCAAAACACTAGCCACTCTGACTAGGGGAGAATGGGGCCAAACTCAAATCACTTGTGTTAAGGATGGCCGGGGAACAGTACAAAGGTCCGACTAGCGGATCTTCGAAGTCTTCATGGACATCTACACGGAACTATACTCCCAACCCCCTGAACATAGTGAATCCCATAGGAGGGACCTCCTCGAACAAATACCCACGACTTGCATTTCCCCTGCAACCAGAGACCAACTAGATTCCCCAATCTTACTAGCTGAAATTGTCGAGGCCATATCTAGTCTGACTAAGGATAAGGCACCGGGCCCTGACGGTCTCACGGCAGAATTTTATCAAGAACACGTAGCCATACTGGCCCCCAAACTACTTGAGGTATGGGACGAGTCGCTCCGGCTAAAGACCTTTCCCCCAACACTACGCGAGGCCGTCATAACAGTGCTACTTAAGCCTGGTAAAACCACCGATGAGTGCGGATCTTACAGACCCCTCTCTCTGATGAATTTGGACACTAATATCTTCGCCAAAGTAATAGCTAACTGCTTCCTCCCAGTCATGACATACATGGTCCATGACGACCAATCAGGATTCGTACCTGGATATCCACTTCCCACAACATTAGAAGACTGCTCAATGTCATGCCGTGGATTGACCAGGGCGCTAATGCAGTTGCGGTCACGCTCGACGGCTGGAAGGCTTTCGACATGGTGTCTTGGAAGTACATGTGGCTAGTACTGGAGACTATGGGCGTCAGGCCCAACATGATCAGATATATAAAGCTACTATATACTTCCCCAGTGGCCAGAGTTTGAGTTAACTCCTTAACCTTGGGCCTGATCCCACTCCTCAGAGGCACCCGACAGGGTTGCCCATTCTCCCCGATTCTTTTCGCCCTGGTGATAGAACCAATGGCCGACCACATTAGAGCGCGCCATTTGTGCAGGGGTATACGGTTGCGAGACACCCCTGAGATTATCTCACTTTATGCGGATGATGTGTTATTGTTCATCAGGGACCCCGCCATCCCCCTTGATCCAATTTTAGGTGACATCACTCGTATAGGTACACACTCCGGTTTCATTATCAATTACACCAAATCTGAGCTCTTCCCCCTCAACAGTTCCACCAAACAACCTGCCACCGAGTACCCACTCCGCTGGTCGCCCGATGGGATTAAATACCTGGCGGTCCAAGTTTCCCTGGCCAGGGATACATTGCTGAAAAACAACTACCTGGCAGTGGCACAGCAGACTGAAGCCAAAATGACACGATGGCGCTCCCTCCCACTGTCCCTTGCCGGGAGACTCTCACTAATCAAGATGGTACTGCTCCCCAAGCTGTTGTACATATTCGGTAATGTGCCCATCTGGCCAGGGATAAAACACTTCACAAGACTACACAAACTGTGCATGCAATTCTTATGGCACGCAGGCGCTGTGCGTAAAAAATGGTCTACCAAGACACTCCCTTATGATAAAGGGGGGTTCACCGCCCAACCTGCTAAAGTATTGGCTTGCGGCACAAGCGCAATTCACCTCTTACTTGTATCCTGGCCCCTCCTTGCCCCCATGTTAAGCTGGAAATACTGGCGGCAGCAGACACTAACATAATGTCATTAATACTACATCAGCAATATGTACCGGACTCACCCATTGACCCGGTCGGAACCACTGTGCAAGCTTGGGGTTGAATATTCAAGGCAGGTGCCAAACGGCAGCCATACTACAAGTGGCTCCCCGCCTGGAGATTTTCCGGGCTGGAACCCACACATGACACAGCGCTGGCGAGACACTGGGAGGCTCTAGGGTACCTCATGCTAACAGACTTCTACCCGGAAGGGAAGTTCATAACTCCACAGACCTGGAAGCTGGGCCATTCAGGTTCAACACTGGAATATTTACAATTCTACAGACTCTGTGCCGCCTTCCGAACGGCTTGGCCTGGTTTCCCTAACGAACCCCTGGACTTCCCGGGGATTGCCTACATTGCTAACTCGGGTGGTGACCGCAGGGTGGTTTCTTGACTGTACAAACTCTTGCAGATAGGTGCCCCGATCCAACCCCCCAGGACCCGGGATGACTGGGTGGCCGAGCTGGATGTGGAGCTCACTGACCACTTATGGGGGAAAATGTGGTCACACACTAACAAAGTCTCCCTCAACTTCCGATACCGAACCATACAATATAAACTGTTAAACAGTTTTAACAGTTTTAACTGTTAAACAGTTTTAACAGATTATACAAAACCACACAGGATCTCAAGGTTTGCACGAACTGACCGGCAGCCCTGCCCGCGTTGTGGCACGGAGGGCGCTGATCATTTACACATGTTTTGGGAATGTCTGAGGTTGGCAGAATTCTGGGGCAAGATTCTTGAGACACTATCTGAAATCATTGATACTGTTATTGACCCAGACCCGATGGTTGTCCTGTTTGGGGTGCGGCAGGCTGACGGGGCCAAACAAATGGCTAAACTTCTGAATGTCGGCTGCGTAGTAGCCAAGAAGTGTGTTCTGCAGAACTGGAAGAGCCCACCCCCCTCTTTCCAGAAGTGGTTAAACCTACTCACCTGGTCCAGTAACTGTGAAGAGGAGTACCTTAATATGATCCCTGCTCGCTTACGACCCCAAGAATATTTGGACTGCATTTAACAGCTACCTCCATAGTCTGGACGAGACCTCCTCCACAACTGAGTCCTCCCAGCCCTCTCATTAAAAGTACTAATGCATCATGACTCACCGTAATGATTTATCCCTCACCTGGCGATGTTCCATTGTCCCTGTATTCTCTTTTTTTAACCAATGTATTCCTTGATGCATGTATTGTAATTATTGGTTGCTCTGATGTATGTGTGTGCTATATGCCTCTGCCAACAAAAATACAAGTTTTTTTTAAAAAATAGTCAAAATTTGAAAAGTGAGGGCCTGAGGGTAAATGCTCAGAGGTCGGCAGTATTGATTTTTCAGCAGGCGGATGACATCCTCCTGGTCATTTTACTCTGAAGCATGGATGTTGAGGATAGTTAATGCATTTGAGTATCTGGGAGTACGGTTTGACCGCTCCCTTGTGGGTAAGGAGAATGAACGCGGAGAGGAAGGCTCGGAGAGAAGTTAGGTTATCAGTGGTATTCTTACCTTTCTGCAAAGTTTTAAGGCACAGCCGGTGGACCTTTGGCTCCTTGTTCATAAAGCAAATGTGCTTGTTGGGTCTGCGGGCGAGAGGAGTATTAAAGCATGTAGAGAACACGTTTTGTCATAGTCTGGTAGGTGTACCCTTTTAGGAGCACAACTACTCAGTACATAATGAGCTGGGGATTGCATATTTGAATGACCAGCTGAAGCCAGAGCCAATTCGTCTGTTGTTAGAAGTGCTAACACATTTTAAAAACACAATACAATTATCCTAAGAGCTATGTGCAGACATTAATCATGGATACAATATAGACAGAGGGTTCTGGCCAAAATAAATCGTGGATGTTGTAATGGGAGAATTCGTTAACTATATTAAATATATACTTATAACATATGTAATTTATTATAATTATAATAAATTATTTTAATTATAATATATGAAATAATACATATACGTATACAAGGGTAGATATTGAACAACACAAACATTTGAATAGGTCCCTCGCCCTTCTTTATGTAGCTGCAAGTCATCAGCCTTATTTTAATCGTCTCGGGAGGATAGCTCAGGGGCAACGTGCTCGCCTTGGAAGCAAGACGACACATAGCAACACAGGTTAGATCCCCGGGTCTGCGCTTAGAAACCTCAGGGTATTATAAATAAACTATCATATCAATTGGTCCCCTATGTTTGGTGACCATTTATTAGTAACTGGACTGCCTTCAGCTGTTTAGAGTTGTTGTGGTTATAAAGAATAAAATAATTGCATGAAGGACACACAGGAGTAACACGCGACGAGCCAGGGCTGGTAGATAAACAATTCTTAGTCTGCATTAGATACACAGGTTCACAAATGGCAGCTGAGATTTTGAAAGATTGTTCACAACAAGTCACACAGAGTTGTCAGAAGTACCTCTGATAATTCGTACAGACAGCCCAATTTATATAGGCATATCTCTAATAGAAAAGCATACTGAGGCAATCCATGTGGGCGCAGCCTAAGCAGAATGCATAACGGTAACACATTCTTTCAGCAGGCCATGCAGTTCCATGTACCCTTTGGCGATATATAGGCTCAGCTAGCAGGCCACTTCTAGGGAAAAGAATATAGCAACGAATAAGGTCATCATTTAGAAAAGAGAAGTAAGTGCACAGCAGTGTGACGTTGTGTCGCTGGGGCAGTGGAAAGTCTTCCAGGCTCCGGCTGCAACGTGTAATGTGTGCAACATGCAGAGGTGAATGTGCAGAATGGGGCTACTGCACGCCTATGGTAACATATAGATATTCTGCCACAGTAACCCCCATTTGGTCCTACCCAAACCAGGGTGTTGTAGACCACAGAAAAACAGAACAGCAGAATATAAGGACAACTCAATGAGTTTACGTGCAAATGCAGTCAGTATACAAACCCCAATGTAAAACAGTGTAGCTGTGACATTAAAAAAACACTGAAAATGAAACATTTGAGTATACAGGTCAATAGCCCTGAGGCCTGAGAAGATCTCACCTCGCAGAGCCATTTCAATCACCTCTGGGTCCTTGACCACTCTGAGGATCATCAACCTGCTGATCACAGCAGTGCAGCAGACAGCAGATCAGGCATCCTTACAAGGTGAGGGCAACAATGAAGGCAAGGAGGATCATAATGCCATGTGAGATGCAGCAATGGTACCTTTACATGTCTTGCTCTTTGCCCAAATATACTAAAACATTCTGTACTACCTGTACTAAGAGATTGCACCTTTAGACAATGCCGCCCTGCAATTTACTTTTCGTTGTGGGCCAAAATCAATGCCTAGTACATGGGAATTATTGATTTTCTTTAGACAAGCTCTAGCGTTACGGAATAGAACTTTGCTAGGTGAATACTATCACAAGTAATTCATGTAATGGAAAGGAGAAGGAAACTAAGGAACTACCACACTGGGGTAATGATTAGGTTGCTGATGTTATGATTAACATATTTGTATTGATTGGGATTTTAAGAGTTTTAACCTTATTTTATCTCTTCTTGTAATGTTGAAGTGAATGTATACATTATTAATCTGTTCTGTTTTAAGAGGGTGAAAACTGGTACTAACTTGCATTGATGTATATTTATATTTTTTATATTATACTAAATAGAAGAGACCACATCACACCGGCCCTGAGAAGACTGTACTTGCATTAACTTTAAAGCCCTCTGCGTCACGGACAAAGAGCCAAATTCCCCCAAGCTAAATCCCATTTACCGACCAGGAAGAAACCTAAGATCGAGCAACGACGTCCAAATAGAAACAAAGCACTATGAGAAAAGGAAATTCGAAGGAACTGCATTTTCCTATCTGATAGCCAAACTATGGAACTCGATACTGAAGGAAATAAGAATGACGGAAAACCACATAACATTCAGGGAACAACTGAAAATCTGCCTATTTAATTCACAGATACAAACATACATGCACACCTACCCAAACCATACTCGGGGACCAAAGCAAACAATGTACAACACAGAATGAAAAAAACGACAATAAAACTACCCGACACCCAGAGCCCACCAGAAACCAAATTACCACCCCCTACTCTTTTCCACACCCTCACACCTCTCAAGTACTATACAGGTCCAAAAGAGCTAGCAAAACCACAGACAAAAAACACACAAACCACACACCCCTCACTAATCACACTACAAAACCAAATACTTGCAAACAACAAACAATGCGGACACTGGACGCCACCCTTTCAGACACAACAAGCCCAATGTACATAACAAAGCACAGCAAGAAAGCTCATATGCCCAGGAACCCATCTCTTCTGGGTCTGCAAGCATCGACAGAAGAGCAAAACCTCTGTTCTATCCCTCTTCCTTCCTTGTTTCTTTCCTGCACCCCTCCCCCCCTTGTCTTGATGCTCCTTGAATCACCTTTTGGCTGTATAGGTGCATTATAAATAGCCAATAAATAAATAAATCAATAAATTATGGGTGTTGCAGAGGTTATCTTTCCAGATTATCAGTCCAGTCCAGCTGGTGAATCTGTCGAAATATTCCTCTCACCGGTGTTGTAAGCCATGTGGATGTTCTTGCCATGGTTCCATGATATTGCAACATGGATGCTTCTGTTTTTTGGTCCTACTATTTACCTATAATTCTGCATACCCAAAATGAGCATGGACTGACCTTTACAAATCTATGTTCCCCTACACTTCATCCCCAGTTACTGTTTTTATTTAATTTTGCACTTTAGAATTTTGCCTTTAGTTAATAAAACTGACATGGCATTAGACATTGTTCTTTCCCTCAACTTTTTATTTTTATCTAATACAGAAACCTGGTTACTTTCTTAGGATACTTCAATTCCATCTGGTCCTACTTCTGGAACGTGTTTTGTTTTCCATACGGCTTTAAATACTGGAGGGGAGGGACATCTTATTTAAACCACTGGAGAATTCTGCCCATTCTTTAACAGTCTGGGTTTGGGTCTGGCTACCTCATTCTTCCTGTATTTCTTGGAAAGATGTTGTGGGACTGCATCACATCTCCCACCAATTTTATGAACCTACTTTTCCAATCCCCCACCGATCTCAGATGATATATAGCTTTAATTAACTTAATTTCCCCAAAGTCGGGCAGTCAGCTTGGGTTTCTTACCTCCTCCTAGCTCTTTACTCACATGGTTCCCTGCCTCCCCCACTGCTTTTGTGGTTGAAGAAATTGGTAGTTGTTGCACAACCCCATAAAGTAGCTTCTCGTATCCATTCTTCCTGAGATGGGTCAGTTCTATGTCAATCAGTACATCTTTGTTAACTATGGCTAACTGTGGGGCCCAGTAGAATCCATCCGCGTTTCGGTGGTCCCAATCCCCCTCTCAAAGGGAATTGTAAAGCATCTTCAGTCTTTCTCTAGGAGTCTCCTTCTCGCAGAGGAACTCCCTTAGGGTTCTATTAATCCTGTCAAACCCATTGCCATCTATTGTACTGGTGTCGTGCTGGACTATGTTTGGCAGGCGGGGGAGTGTCACCATGTCTCACCCCTCCCAATCCACACTTGACCGGATAATGTATAGACTTGTCCCAATTGATTTTGAGGCCTGCATATTGCCCGTATACCTCCATGATAGCCCGGGCCCACAGTATGGAGAATGCTGTGTTAGTCAGAGATAACAGTATGTCATCCATGTTTAGTGATATCCTTTCTACCTTGCCACTCAGCCACATAAATCCCTTCAAGTCATTGTCCGTTCTGAACCATTCTGCTAGGGGCTTGAGTGGTATCGCGAACTCCATGGGTTAAAATGGGCACCCTTGTCTAGTCCCCCTTTCCAGGTCAAATCATTCTGAGATGGTGCTGTTCACATTTACATGCACCGTTGGGGTATATTGCAGGAGTTTCTCACCCAATTTATATAGCCCTGCCTAAATCTCATTCTCACCAGTACCCAAACATGTATGTCTATTGGATGGAGTCAAATGCTTTCTGTGTGTCCAATGCCAGGATATCAAGTGGTTCCGGTTTGCTTTTAGCCATACCCACTACCAGATTTAGTCTCCTTCCATTCATCCCAGGGGACCTGCCAGGGATGAACCCACATTGTTAATCCTAATTTCTTGCATTATCTTTTGCAATCCGTTTGCCAGTGCTTTAGTGACGATTTTAGTCTCAGTGTTGATAAGCTAAATGGGTCTATATGTTCCACACACTACCTGGGCTGCCCTTCCTTCAGGATGACCACAATTGTTGTCTATCTCAATCTCAAATCAGGGGGGACGTTGCCCTTTTCCCTACTTTCCTGCAGCATATCTCTCATAGGTCCCAATACTTCCCTCAGTGGGAGCCTATTTGGTACTGAAGACATTATTAATCTTAAATCACATTCCATGGTCTGTGTGACCCGGGCTGATCATTTCCTTATTTGTCTATGTTCTTCTATGGCTACCTCTACTGCTGCCACTCAACCTGCATCTTTGAATATATTTTCTTGGTGTGATCTTGGCCATTTATCAACTGCTTAGATCTCAAATATAATTTCCTCAACACCTACTTCATCAGAAACTTTAACTCCAACACTAATCTTATATCTGAATCTTCAGATTCTGCCATTTCTTCGCCTTTAAATGCTTTATGTCCCATGACTTCTTTTTTCCCCAAATATCACACACCCTGCCTTCAGTTAAGCAACTAAGAACTCACCTGCATCAAGCAGAGCGTAGTTGGCGAAAGAGTAAAAATGCTTTGGTTAAAAAGAACTTTTCTCATCTTCATCACGTATTTTCTTCAGCCATTTGTGAAGCAAAGTCCCAATACTATTTTTTTTTCACAAGCTTCTTCTGCTAGGCAGCACTCTGTCACATTTAACAAAAACCTGGCTTCACCTTCACTAAATTCAGATGACTTTTCTTCCTTTTTGACTTTTAAAATTGAGGCTATGTGTGACTCTCTCTCAACTGAGAAAGAATCATTGCCTTTGTCTATTTTTCACATTTGTATTCATTCCTCATCATGTTATGCTTTACATTCTAAATTGAGGTAGTGTCACACATTTCTCAAATACATGAATGCAGCTCCTTCTGATCATATGCCTGGTTTGATAATAAAATAAAATAGGTCTTTGCTTTTATTGTTGGTTTACTCAATTCTTCTTTGCAGTGTGTGTGTTTTTCCAGCTACTTAAAAGAGATCACAGTCATCTCTTTGATTATGAAGGCACCTTTAGTCATTTCTAATTCTTATGACTTTTGCTCAATTTCTTCCATATTTGTCAACAATTCTTGAAGGGTTACTTTTATCTCAACTGTAACTCTATCTTAAATCTCACAAATTTGGTTATAATTTTAGTCAGAGTTTCGGTCTGGCTACCCCATTTAAACTGCTGTTCATTTTCATTGTGCATACTCATCAATATACTATATTCTATCTTCTCCCAAACTAGATCTGCCTGAAGCTTTCGATACTGTTGATCACCCAACTTTGTTCCGTTCCCTTTCCTCTCTCAGTATTTATGATACTGCTCTATATAATGTTTCCTCTTCTCTACATAATCACTTTTACCAGATACCTTGGAAAGGCTCAGTTTCTTCTTATAAAGCACTCCTTTTTGGTTCCCAAGGTTAAGTTCTTAGTCTGCTTCTATGCACTTTAGATATAATCCCCCTGTCATTCTATTGATTTTCATGTATAACATTAAGTTGCTGATAATGAGTTCTTTGTTTCCTGTCCCCTTTTATTGTGTTCATCAGCATGTCTTAGTCACTCCATTCTGTTGAGTCAGGAATATGAGCTCATGCCTTGTGCTTAAATGTCCAGCAGAGGTACTCCCAGGACCCCCATTGTTTTTTGCATAATTTAAGTAACTTTGGGTTTTTTTGTAAATTACTAGGGGAATCGAGATGTGGTCCATTTGCTCACTATTCTTAGAGAAGCACAGCTCCACCCTACTGATGAGGTCCAACCAGACTGACACACGTGTCTGGGGTTGCTGTTGGTACTCTTAATCATAGGATAATTGCCTAGCATTTCAGTGGTGGACTGCCCCAGCGCAGGACAAAGACTGATATGCCTTGGATATATCTCCTCTGTGAAAGATAGTGAGCTAACAAATCTGGGTAAGGCTCCTGTAACTGGGACTAATGTCCGGCAGAGGTACTCCCAGGACCCCCCTTGCTTTTTGCATACTTTAAGTAACGTTGGGTCTCACCATAAGTTTCTAAGGGAATCCAGAAGTGGATCACTTGCTCACTATTTGTAGAGAGGCACAGCTCCACCCTACTTATGTCGTCCAACCATACTGAAACATGTGTCTGGGGCTGCTGTTGGTACTCTTGTTCATAGGAGAATTGCCTAGCATTTTGGTGCTGGAATGTCCCAGGGCAGAGCAAAGACTGATATGCTTTGGATATTTCTCCTCTCTGAAACATAGGGCCTCATTACACGGTAGGCGGTGGACCAAGGTGCTATTAGCACCTTGGTCCATGCCGGTAAAATACCGGCACCGCCTTGGCGGAAAGGGGATTTACCGCCCCATTCCAAGGTTGGAGGGGCGGTAAATCCCCTTTCCGCCATTGCCCTTCCCCATTCCCATTTCTGCCCCATAGGGCTCTATGGGAATGGGGAAGGCGCTAATTACGGCACCGCAATTTTGCGGTGCCGTAATTAGCTCCGAGGTCCCTTAGCGGGTTGGATATTAACGCCTGCAAGAAGCAGGCGTTAAATCCTCCAACCCGCAAAGGGACCTCGTAGTACGGCGGTAAGGGTTAACGGTCACCGTTGCCATTAACGGTCACCGTTAACCCTTACCGCCGTCCGTGTAATGAGGCCCATAGTGAGCTAAAGAATCTGGGTAGGGCTCTCGTAACCAAGACTAATCTCCGGTAAAGGGACTCCCATGACCCCCCTTCTTTTTTGCATAATTTAAGTAACTTTGGGTCTCACCCAAAGTTAATAGGGGAATCCAGACATGGACCCCTCGCTCACTATTCATAGAGAAGCACAACTCCACACTAACAATGAGGTCCAACCAGACCGGAACACCTGTTTGGGGTTGCTGTTGGTACTCTTGTTCAGAGGAGAATTGCCTAGAATTTCAGTTCTGGACTACCCCAGAACAGGACAAAGACTGATATGCTTTGGATATTTCTCCTCTTGAAAGATAGTGAGCTAAAGAATTTTTGTAAGGATCTCGTAACCAGGACTAATGTCCGGTAGAGGGACTCCCAGGACCCCTTGTTTTTTGCATTGTGCTTAAATGTTACAGAACAGAGGTGGACCCCTTGCTCACTATTCTTAGAGAGGCACAGCTCCACCCTATTGATGAGGTCCAACCATACCGAAACACATGTCTGGGGTTGCTGTTGGTACTCTTGTTCAGAGGAGAATTGCCTAGCATTCTGGTGCTGGACTGCCCCAGGGAAGGACAAAGACTGATATGCTTTGGATATTTCTCCTCTGTGAAGGGTAGTGAGCTAAATAATCTGGGTAAAGCTCTCATAACTGGGACTAATATCCGGCATAGGGACTTCCACGACCCCCCTTGGTTTTTGCATAATTTAATTAACTTTGGGTCTCACCCTAAGTTACTAGGGGAATCCTTTCTCACTGTTCTTAGAGAGGCACAGTTCTACCCTACTGATGATGTCCAACCAGACCAAAACATTTGTCTAGTGTTGCTGTAGTACTCTTGTTCAGAGGAGAATTAGCTAGCATTTCGGTGCTAGACTGCTCCAGGGCAGTACAAAGACTGATATGCTTTCGATATGTATCCTCTGTGAAAGATATCGAGCTAGAGAATCTGGTTAAGGATATCATAACCGGTACTCATTTCTGGCAGAGGAACTCGCAGGACCCCTCCCCCCTTGTTTTTTGCATAATTTAAGTAACTTTGGGTCTCACCCTAAGTTACTAGGGAATCCAAACGTGGACCCCTTGCTCACTATTCTTAAAGAGGCACAGCTCCACCCTACTGATGAGGTCCAACCAGACCAAAACATGTGTCTGGGTTTGCTGTTGGTACTCTTGTTCAGAGGAGTATCGCCTAGCATTTCGGTGCTGGACGTCCCCAGGGCAGGACAATGACTGATATGCGTTGGATATTTCGCCTCTGTGAAAGATCGCAAGCTAAAACATCTGGGTAAGGCTCTTGTAACCAGTACTAATGTTCGACAGAGGAACTCCCAGGACCCCCCCTTGATTTTTTCATAATTTAAGTAACTTTGTGACTCACCCTAAGTTATTAGTGGAATCCAGACGTGGATCACTTGCTCACTATTTGTAGAAAGGCACAGCTCCACCCTACTTATGTGGTCTAACCATACCGAAACATGTGTCTTGGGCTGCTGTTGGTACTCTTGTTCATAGGAGAAATGCCTAGCATTTTGGTGCTGGAATGCCCCAGGGCAGAGCAAAGACTGATATGCTTTGGATATTTCTCTTCTGTGAAAAATAGTGAGCTAAAGAATCTGGGTAAGGCTCTCGTAACCAAGACTAATCTCCGGAAGAGGGACTCCCAGGACCCCCTTCTTTTTTGCATAATTTAAGTAACTTTGGGTCTCACCCTAAGTTACAAGGGGAATCCAGACATGGACCCCTCACTCACTATTCATAGAGAAGCACAACTCCACACTAACGATGAGGTCCAACCAGACCAGCACACCTTTTTTGGGGTTGCTGTTGCTTGTTCAGAGGAGAATTGCCTAGAATTCCAGTACTGGACTACCCCAGAACAGGACAAATACTGATATGCTTTGGATAGTTCTCATCTTGAAAGATCATAAGCTAATGAATTTGGGTAAGGATCTCGTAACCGGGACTAATGTCCGGCAGAGGGACTCCCAGGACCCCTTGTTTTTTGCATTGTGCTTAAATGTTACAGAACAGAGGTTTTATTTTTCCCAGCATCTACAACTGATCGTATTCCTTCCTTCTGATGATACTTGTAATCTTATATTTATTTGTTATTCTAATCTTTCTTTTCAGAAACTAATCATATCTGTTACTCAAGCTTGTCACTTTCTGAAGTTTAATATCACAAACATTTAGTACGTATGCTCTCAACCACTTAATTGCTAAATTAAAATTTGGTACTTTCCCATTTTAACTATTGTTATTCACTTTATGTTGATCTTTCTAAATTCCTATTCCATTTAATCCGAATTATTCATTATCTACTTAGCCTTACCTTCCATATCTTTGTTGGTTGCCAATTGCTTGTAGGATCCAGTTACACATTGTGTATTACTTTTACATGTAGACATGCATTAGCGCCATAATTTCTTTCTGAGCATATCTCACTTCACTTTCTTTCTCATTAGATTCAAATTTGTTCTCAGTTGTATTTGTCAGTGGCCCAACCACCTTGTGCTGCATCATGTTTTAATTCCTGTAAACTCTCTCCCAATAATCCACACCAACCAAAATAAGGGAGCAGACCAAAGTGCACGAAGAAACCAACGTTATTGCTACAGTCGGCTGGAAGAAGTTCCACGGACGTTCTCAATCCATTTCCTGTCCGCTTCAGGGTTAAAAAACAAACAAAACACATTTTTGTAATTATAAAAAACAAAATGCACATGCTACCAGACAGTTTGTCTAACCTTGGACAACTCGGCCCTGTGCTTCCTTTTGATACATCCTGCTGCCTGCAGCTGCTCAATCTAATTCGATGATGACGTGCATTGCTTATTCATTATTATGTGAGGCCAGTGTAGGAGACCTTTTGCCTTCAATTTATGCAGCCTATTTATGTGTTCTTCATGTGTGCGTTGAACTGCTTTCACCATTGGGGGTGGTGTGGAAACATTTTGCTTACATGTCTTTGGCAATGTTACTACGTGCACCTGAAAATTAATTCTATGCATGTTTCTGTCTGTTAACAACAAGAATAACTTAAGTGTTGCTTATCTAAACTAGAACCGTGAGAAAGGTTTGTTCATGCAGTTTCATCTATCCTCCCTTTTCTTCTCAGCCTTGATACTTTCACTTATCTGGACACCACTTGTAGATGAACACAATTCCCTACTGAGCTGCTGTGCTTTCTTAACCGTGTAGTGTGCAAGGCCTTGCAAATGGAAAAAGTATGTTTCTCGTTTTCATTTATAATGTGGTTACATCTAAGTGCCCTACCTAACTTTGTATGCCACCATTTGCTACATTGCCTCTCTGTGTATTCTGCAACCTAATCCTCCCTTAAATGTGGTAAGCTACCTCTATCCTACTTCTGTTACTTTCTACTTAGCAGTGATATGCACAAAATGTCACTTTATTCCAACTACCTTTTTGTGTATGTTCATCTCGTTTAGGGGCAGGTAGGAGCAGTCCTGTGCGTGTCACCCCCTTTATCTCCACCATCACATTCCCTTCATTAAATAATTCCTACGTTATGGGACAACGAAGTTAAAGGAATATTCACTTCAGGTTGCATTTCCATCAGCATTTTGATTTATCAGGGTTTTATTGTTATTTTTGCATGTTAGCAAAATGGTGTGCCCGTTATTGTAATTGTGTACCTTGTTTCAAAATATTGTAAATACTATATAAATTAATAAATTAATGCACTCTGTCTGCTTTGGGTGATCCGAATTGCCAGTAGCCAGATCCAAATCCGGCAACAAAATCGACTCTGGCACATGTGACCACCGGAGAACTTGGACCCAGATCAAAGCTGTGAGTAGTTGGTTCCACTGGTTTGGGTGAATTAGAAGGGTTGAGTGTACTTAACAATCTCACCACCCCCAACAATAGGCAATCAATGGGTGGAAAGTCATATCACTAGCAACTACTGTGGCGAGTCAGAAGAAGGACACAGACTCTGATAAGCCATTTTACCATTATCTTTATTAATAAATATGATAATGCCTATCTTTCCCTATGCTTTGAGGTCTCCCGACCTAATGAAACTGGCTAAGGTGCTCGTCAGTGAACGTCTTAACAGAATCTTTCCACCATTCATACTAACTCTGACTGACCCTATCACTAAAATAATAACTATGGACAGGGCACTGACTCCCCTCTCCTGGGCATTTTTTTTTTAAACTGCTTGTTTAATAGCTTTGATCAGTTCATATAGTTTGATCAATACTTTATTGTGCTTTTGTTTCTTTTCTTGAATAATATTCTCTGTGGGTTTATTGTTCTCCTCTTGTTTCTGTCTATAACATGTTTTTCTTCTCTCTTCCCATGATAAAGTCATCATAGATTTATAACGCTCTCCTTTGGAATTCATTTCCCTTTTTCACAACTCACAATCCCTGATCCCTTTCTGATGTCTGTCTTTGGACATGTATATTGATACCGCCTTATCCTTGGGAATTCCTCTTATTATTGTGCTCTCTTCTTCTGATGTACTTTCTTTGTTTTGACTGATACGAGAATGAGTATCTCAAAAACGATTCTTATTAGTTCCTCTATGTTTCAATGGTGCAGTCTTTGTCCTGACTGGGACGAGAATGATTGGTTCCATAATTATTCTCATTCACTCCTCTGGGTTTCAATATTGTAATCTCTTTATTTGAACTGGCAAAAGTTTGAACAGTCCCCTAAGGATTCTCCAGTTCGTCTTAAGCCTTCAGTCATGGCCTCATCGGTATTAAGTCGACTAGACTATTGTAACTCGTTGCTGCTGGTACCACCTTTGTACCTGCTGCACTGGTGACAACTCCTTCAAAACTATGTGGCACATGTCTGCACTGGTACTCCCTACGGGGTTCACATATCTCCCGTCCATAGATCACTGCACTGGCTGCCAGTGCATCAGCGTGTGCAATTTAAATCACTAGTGATAGTACATCAGGCCTTTTACGGCTCAAGTGATTTACGATCTAAGGGCTCTTGTCTTGTCTGTTCCTCGATATCAGTTTGAACAAATTGGGGACCGCTCATTCCCGGGTGACCGCTGATAAATTGGTGAACTCCTTGCACGCTCCATTAAGATCCACGGATAATGATCTGGTCTTCCGTTGACTGTTGAAAACTTACCTTTAAAGTCTACTCTTTTTCTCTCTGTTGATGGCTCTCTCCTCCGGTCACTGCTAGTGCCAAGATACTTAGACGAGTGTGCGCTTTATAAAATAAATTAACATAACATAACATAACATTCACTCTTCTGGGTTTCAATATGGAAATCTCTTTATCTTGACTGGGACAAGTCTGATTGGTTCCATAATGATTTGAGGTCCCCTTCCCGGGTCTTCCGTTGTCCCTCTTACCTGTTGCTCTTAGGGATAATGTCAATGGGGCTTCGATCTGCTTGGGGTTGGTTCTCTCTTTCTCTTGGCTGGCCCCTTTTGTTTCTTCAGGGCTTCGTCCTTCCAGCCATCATTAGGATGGTTGTATTGTATTTCAGATAGCGTTGTGTTCTGCATCTAAAGTCGCGTAATGGTCTCGCCGTTGTTTCTGGGACCACCCGTCCACCACAAGGTGTTCACCATCAAGCCACCACTTCCAGTCTTCCTCTCTCTGTGAGTTCCAGGATTCTATGCATCCGACTTCGCTTCTCTCCTTCTCTCAACTGTGAGACGAAGCTTGTATAATTCTACTTCTTGGTCTTATAATAAGGGGGGTTGTCAGACGGGCAAATGTTTTAGGATGCAGACAATGACAGGGAAGTAATATTGGAGGTACTTGTCCCACGTAAAATTATGTTTCAGTATTGCAATGTCCCATGTTCCATCTTGTTGGCTGTTAGTATGCCATCATTTGCCCAGAACTACTTGGTCGAAGTACCAGATAGTTTATGGACAAGCAATCCTCATGAGGTAGGACTGCTTAAGAATGTGGGAGTAGTTCACATTAACATCAAACAGAGAAGAATAGAAATCGGATCATCAAATATGCGCTAACAAATTACAAGAAAAATCAAACATTGGAAAGCTGGTTTAATGATGATATCAATAAATTCAACAGTGATGCCAGATAAAACGGTGGTGCCGACAAGTGTTTAGACTAGGTATTTCATTAACATCAAGACAGGGGCAATATTAATGAGAGTAAAGCAGTACCCGTTGTCCAGATGAGGGAAAAAATGACACCATCATGGCATTATTGCAACAGGGTATATAATGCACTCAGAATGCCCTGTAACATGGCTATATAATCTATAAAAAAATCAAAAGGGTCCAGTTGGAGGATGATTCAGGATGATTCAGGATTTACAACACCTAAGCAGTGTGGTTCAAGATGAATTCCCGGTTGTACCGAAACCAGAAACTATCTTTTCTAACATGCCAATCACAGCAACTTATTTCATTGACATTTGTTTAAAGAATGCATTTTTCTTCATCCCATTGCATCCTGACTCTCAATACCTCTCAGTGTTCACCTATCGCTCCCACGGGGGTGTTGTGTCCCCTCCAGTATCTTTAACAGAGTACTCTATGCTGATTTATTAAACATACATGTTTATTGGTATGCATTGCAAGCAAACAGCAGTGCAGAGCATACTGTAACCCACTGCTGAAATTGTTAGCAGCCAAAGGGTATAAGATGTACAGAGCCAAAATGCAATACTGTCAACGGGAAGTGTTATATTTAGGACAACTTATTTCTGTTTAAGGTAAGAAAGTTACACCTAAGCCAGCAGCTGCAGTACTCAATACTGCCTAGTCAGTCACAGTTAAAGATATGCAGAAGTTCCTGAGGTTGTGCAATTATTGTAGGGCATGGATCTTTGATTACACCTCATGCACTAGGCCATTATTACAAGGGCCAAAGGAGGCACAAAAGGTGAAGAACCCATTCCCATGAACAGAAGAGATGGTCACATGTTTCCAAGAGCTCAAAGATGATATCATTAATGCTCTGTTTTAGCTACACCCTACTATACTCAGGAATTGTATCTGTTTTCCAATTTGAATGGAGAAATGATGACAGCAGTGTTGACACAGAAAAGTACTATGGGTCACAAGCCCTTGGCTTATTATAGTGGGGTGCCAGACTCAGTGATGCAAGGTCAGTTCCTGGTTGAACAAGCTTTGGCAGCAGCTGCCTTTGCCATTGAAACATCTGCCAGAATTACTATGGGGTGTTCCATAACACTATATATTGAGTGGTCCAAATCCACATGATTACACAGAGAGCTTCAGCGTACAAAGTCATTTTATCGAACCCATTTGTTCAAATTTTTAGGTGTAGAACTGTCAATCCAGCTTCTTTTCTAACAAAACCAATTAATGAGGGAGATGAAGTGCATGATTGTGTCCCTTAAGAGGGCCCTGAGGATGACATACCTAAGGCGATAGCATTTACACTTATGGAGAAAGACATAGGCCCTCATTACGAGTATCCCTGTAACAGCGTGTCCATCACTGGCATGCCGGAACGTGCAAGTCCGTGCCCGTATGTACCTGCTAACAGCGGGTGATTACGAGTGCGCAGGAACGCGCGTTACCCCATGCCGGTAGTGGAAAAACCACCATGCTGGTAACGGGCCACCAACCCCCCTATACCGGCATTGCGGGTACGGCCATTCCGTAACCGCGTCATAACAACCACTAAACACAGGCATGGTAATACCGGCATGGTATTACTGTGGTTGCAAAAAAGGACCCGGAAATTATGTCATCGCGCAGGAACGGTAAATGAGCCGGCGGCCAGCTCTAAAAACACAATCCATTGCCATCCTCCATAACCACCACTACACTCGTGTTGTTGTGTGCCACAACTGAAGCAGGATGTCGAAGGCCACCAGAAAATCTTCCCAAAGGAAGAGGAAGCAGCGTTTTTCTGATGCTGAACTCACAATGCTTGCTAACACCCTCGAACAGCATGCAGACACAATCAGAAGCACAGACCTCAAGCATGCGGCCCAAACCAGAAAAAAAGAGGTCTGGCAGGAGGTCGCTCAGAGGGTGTCGGCAGTGGGGAGCACCCCAAGGAGTGTACGTGACTGCCGAAAGCACTGGGACGACCTCCGCCTCCGGGTCAGGAAGATCCTGGCGGAGAACAGGAGGGCCGCAAAGGCGACAGGCGGTGGCACACACTCCCCTGTGACGCTCACCGCATGGGAGGAGACCGCAAGTGCATTCATTGACCCGGAATCCATAGAGGGAACAGGAGACCAGGAGGTCGGCGCTGCAACTACCACAGAGGAAGGTGAGTGAACCATCACATCCACGTATACCAAAACATGATGTGGCACAAGTGATGTGGAAGTTAGAGTAGGCAAGGTAATGCATGTTCCAAGGCTACATCAACCCATCCAAAGAATATTGAACGCCACACCCTGCACCACACGCATGCTGAGTCAAAATCCAAATCCCAACAGAGGTGCAACATGACCCAACCATGCCCATGGGACCCACCACACAGACACCAAACCAATGATATACCACCAGCCTTGCATTGATTGCCAACATGTCCCCTCAGTACACCAAATGCCACACACCAGAAATGAAATGATGCCTGACTGTATGAACATATCACACCGCAATACATCATAGCTGCCATTTGACAACATCACTGATGACCTGCATCTCTTCTATCTCCCAGGCACCGATGAGGAAGGTGGAACATAGGACAGGGTGCAAGTACATCCAGTGCACGCAAAGGGACCAGGGCCACCGCCACCCCCCCATCCAAGAAAATACCTGCAGCAACACCCAGTGTGCCACGCAAGACATCAACCCTGCAGGGGGCACCTGCAGCGACAGAACAGCAGCAGGCACCCACAACAGTGGGAGCCATTCTGCCAGCCACTATGGACGTTGTGTCCACAGAGGTGGATGATGAGGCTGGAATCATGTCTGGAACACCCACCGCAAGGCCCATTGCCAGCCCCCCCCACCTGCGGAGTCTGAGAGGCTGGATGATCCGTGTCTCCATGACTCTGACCTTGGAGAATCAGACATTGGGATCTTCGAGGAGGACAGTGCCCAGGACGAGGACCCCACGCAGGTGCCTTCCACCACCCTGCCAGCCACCACCCTGCCAGCCACCATCCTGCCAGCCACCAGTACACCTGCGGCTGACACCTCCTTCAAGGCTCGCCTGGCAAGGGTAGAGGCCCGCCAAGAGTCAATGCTGCAAATCATGCGTCAACAGGTCGACGCTGGGAATGAGGCCATGAGGGCCACAGCCACGGCCATTGCAGCCAATACAGCTGCTGTGGAGGCATCTACGTGTGCATTCAGGGAGTGCATGGGGTCACTGACACAGGCCCTTCTTGCAAACATCCTGCAAATGCAGCGGCCACACCTTGGCCCAGCCATGGGACTGACAATAGACACCTCCACTACAACAACCCCTTCCACCTCGGTGCAATCGAGCCCTGTGCGGATAACGCGGAGGAGCGCACAGCACTCGGCCATGGCACCCCCAGACCCAAAAGTCTCAAGGAAATAACAGTATGGGCAATGACAATGTGAAGAACTACATTGGTGAAGGGAACATTGTTTGTTGCACACATGGGGTCATTTGGGATCTGTGGGGTGAGTGAGGGAGTTTGTTGGGGTATTTACTGGGGTTTGTGGGGTGGGTGAGGGAGTTTGTTGGGGGGGTCTGGGAGGGGTGAGTGGGCACATTTTTGCTGTTTTAAAGAATACACAAGTTGTGAGAAGAAAAATCCATGGCTGGACATTGTTATTTTTCGTGTGCATCCATTTAATGTGTTACGGTGTTCAGTGCCCAACTCCCAACATTCCCTGTGTGCATGTTCACATTGGCCCAGTGTCTGACTGACACAAGACTTTCATAGTCCCTGTGTTTCAGAAGTATACTTGAATTCGTGCTTGCCGCACAGCATGGCCATCCCGTGCATCACATACTGGCAGTGGGGTTACTTCACCTCCGTCTCCATCCTCATCATCCTCACCCAGCCCATGCATGTCAATGTCAGGTGACAATGGTACATTTCTCCGGACGCACATGTCGTGCAGCATGACACAGGCCATGGTGATCTTTGCCACCTTCTCAGGCCTATATAGGAGTGCCCCACCAGACCTGCTGAGGCAGCGGAACCACCCCTTCGACAGGCCAAAGGTCTGCTGAATGACAACACGGGGACGGGTGTGCACACGTTTGTACTCCTCCTCATGGCCGTTCTGCGTGTTATGCACAGGGGTGTGTAGTCACGGCCTCAAGGGATATCCTCCATCACCTGCAAGCAGATTCAAATAGGTGTGTGTGACTCTGAACTCCCGTAAATCAGGGAGCACAGTTGCCACCAGCTATTTGGTGTGGCCATGCACATGTCCCTCTAAGCATGAAAAAATGTTATATAGGTGCAATCTGTACTGTCATGAGGTGTGGTAGTCTGGTTGGCATTCAATAGATGATGCAGTATGTAATCATGCATGCTGAGGCAGATATGCTGTGGTAGTGCAACAATGTTTTGACTACAATTCATGCTGTTCATTATTTACTATGCATGTTCACACTGCCCACATAGCCACACTTGCCGTCCTGTTCATTCATGCATTGCTTGCCATCACCATGGTGGCCTGGTTGTGCCTCTTACTTGTTCTCATTGATATGCATTATTTGTGATCTGTGGCCCAGTGAAGTGTCATGTACCGTTTGACTGGTACAGGTCAGGAGTGTTTGGCTCTGCATGCATTCTCCAATCACCGGCTATTCCCACCCAGGTGCAGTATTGCCCCCCCTCATCCATCCCCACACATCAGTAACCCAAAGCACTGCCATGGGACGGTTGTGCAACTCACCAAGAAGCCAGGCACGTGGTCCAGCATGTCCCTCCATTTGATGGGGTACTGTGGATTTACCCAGTAACATGGCATCATGTGTTGCCAGGAAATCGGGCGCAGCAATGGGTGATGATCTTCCTGGAGTCACATACCATTTGCACATTGATGGAGTGGTATTGTTTGCGATTGCGGTACACAGCCTCTATGGCATGGGGGACTATCAATTCCACATGGGTGCAGTCGATGGCACTGACACAATTAGGCATGCCTACCAGTGCCTGGGAGCCTACTTTGGTTTCAGCTATCTCCTGGGCAGTCCGTGGTAGGGATATGTGGGTGCTTGCGTGCTTCAGGAGGACATCTAGCACTTGGTTCAGCATGCGTGAAAATAGTGGTTGTGAAATGCCATGCAGCTGGCCCACTGTGTGTTGGTAGGTGCCTGTGGCCAGGAAGTGTGGCACAAACACCACCTTCAGTAGTGGGGGGATGGCAGTGCATATTTGAATGTGGCTGGCAATGTCGTTCTGTATCATGTGCACTATGGTGGTGATGGTGTCACTGTCCAACCGGTACAGGGTGTGGATCTGCTCAGGGGTAAGGTTGAATGGGCTGGGTCTGGTGCGAGGTATTGCTGGCTGCCTACGAGGCTCTGGTGGCAGCGCTGGTGGTAATGGATGGGCCTGTCTCAACCTCCTTCTCCTCCTGTGTCTCCTCTGTGCTGCCTGTTCTTTCTGCTGTTGTTGTTGCTGTTGTTGTTGCAGTTGTTGCTGTAGTTGTATCAGTATAGGCAGGTCCTCCTGCACCATGTTTGCAATTGCTTGTGGTGGCATTTTGGTGTAGGAAGCGGTGTGGTGTTTATTTGTGCTCCTTTTGTACTGGGCAACTCTGCATTGCCTACACCGGGGGAGGGGTTGTGGTGTGTGGGTGTGCTCAGTTCATACTGGCGCAGCCTCCTTTGACTCCACCTGTGGGGAATGTGTGCACCTGTGGCAGCTGCCTTGTATCTTGCTTGCTGTTTGCCGGTGGTCCGCGATGCCTGTTTTGCCGGCATCATGCAGCCCGTTGTTACTGGGTTCGCGATGCTGGTATTTGCATGTTTGCGTGGGTTGTAATTACCCCTATTACCGGCATGCCGGTATTTACTACCTGAAGAGGCGCTTGTACGCGCCTATGCCGCTATTAGCGGCACCGTTGTTTGGTATGCCGCTAATACCGGGGTTCCAGGTCGGAATGCTACGGAACGGTGAATGATGCCGGTATTTATATACCGGCATCATTTTTCCCTTACCGGCATACCTCGTAACGAGGGCCGTACTCTTCGGTGATGGAACCAGATAACATGTTTTTACTTCCTCATCTGAGTGAAATTCGGTAGCAAGCCTTTCGAAATGTATGAAGAAGGCCCTAAGACCTTCTCCTTCCCGATAAGGTTGTAATATACCATGGGGGAACTATACAGTGTTGTGGACTAGATCCTGTTTGGTCTAGGCCTTCCTGAAGGCATATGTCTGCTGTATCTATGGTTCACCAGGCGATCCAGGAGGGTCTCTAGAGTGTACCCTTTGCTTACTCGAATTACTGAATTGTCAGGTAATTGTGAATTCAGGGGATTAGGGGAGTAGGGTCAACTGATGCCTGGTTAACATAGCCTTTTATTAACATAGGTATTATACCTAATAACCCAATAGGTGGTTATTTATCAATGGGGCTGGCCATATACTCTTACATGTGTATGGGTTGTGTGATGAACCCAATAGTGTGTTCACAGATTCACCCATGTGGCCAGGCCCCCACATCATGATCCTGACCCTGGGGGTGACAGTATGAGGGAGGAGATAGCCACCAGAGAGATGACATGACTTCATTTTCCCATGCGGAAGACTCTCTGTTACCCAATACCCTAATGGCCGATTGCAATGCATCTGTTCCCTCCCATAAGGAAAGTAAAGAAATGTTTCCAAGCACCCTTTCGGCGAAACACCCATCCATAACCTGAAGAGGAAACGCTCCCAAAAAAAACCTTTCGGTTCTAGTTTTCCTTCTTATAGAACTAATCTTCCATGTGGTAGCATTGAGAAAGACCCTCCAAGCCCAAAAAAAACCTTTCGGTTCTAGTTTTCCTTCTTATAGAACTAATCTTCCATGTGGTATCATTGAGAAAGACCCTCCAAGAATTATGCATCAGAATCCATTAATGGACTTCAAATCCCACAACCAACTAAATCCTCAGTTAATATCAGTGGACTTCAATTCCCACAATTACCTAAGTACAGAGACAAGGAGGATGAAGGAATTGAAACAGAGCAGCAAGCGTAATGACCCTGCTAGTTGTTGGATAAAAACACCTGTGCTCTGGATCTTTAAAAATGTGAACTGAACAATGAGAGGGAGCTCAAGAGAAGACATGACTTCTCCAGTGAAGGTGAATGGAGGTTGGAGGCATGAGCCGGTGTGTGGAAGCTGGATGAACAGGTCGGTGTGAGGAAGCTGGAGGCACAAGCCAGTGTGGCAGAGCGAGGGAGCTCGCCGGTAAGAGAAGGAAAGAAACGTGGTGGAGCGAGGCATGCCATGGAATCTGTAAGGGATTTCAATCCGGCACTTCACCTAAGTCAACGCCTAGCATGTAATGCACAACTGAAATCCTTATTTATTTCTGTCTAAAAGTTCTTTTATTCTGAACGATGTACCACTCATATCACACCCGTCTCTTGGAACCCCCCCGGTAACAATGAACCAGGAATCAGGCTGGTTGGAAAAGTTAAAATATGTATTTATGTAGTTACAGTTCAATCACACTATGTTTAATGGGTATACAATAATCACCAATGGGGTGATGTAACACCAAGCAATCTCTTTAATCACAAGGAGTAATAGTGAGCAAAACAATTCAGCACATAAATAATACTTTTGTGTGTGTGTTCAGAACAGATAGCAGTGTGGTTACTATTTCCCCCTGCACACCCCTCAACCCCCAATAGACAATGTAAAGAGATAGGAGGAGGGAACAGCTTTCAGGAATGGCAGAATTCAAACAAAATAACAATCCCACTTTCCCCCCAGCAATACAAGAGAAAAACAGAATTGATTGGCAAGCTGTCAAAATGGTTTTAAAGTTATCTGAGAATGGATTGTGCAAAAACACTAAATATGGGCTAAATTGCTGAAATTGTTTAAATTCTTATGGGAGCACTTTGGATAGTTGCAGGCAAGCACTAGCAATGATTTAATACTAAGAAGCAATGTGAAATCTTAAAACTGAGGTCGGAAGCAATCAAAAGGTGTTTTACACGTGTCAGAATTTCCCTAAATGAAAATTTGCGGCAAACTTTTCTGTGCGCAATAATCGCGATTACGGGAGAACTATAAGGATTTGGAATGCGAACTAAAGCTGTGACTGTTAGCTACAATCAGACGTTGAAATTTTGATTCTAGCACACAAATTGAATGAGTTATGGACGTTTTAGCGGAAGTTGTTTTTCTGAGACAGGCGCAAGAAAGGGAAAACAGGAAGGCGCTTTTAAAAGTCAAATGGGATTTCTTATACTAGATTATGACTATAGAAAAAGAGAATGCCAAAGATGAATCTCCACAGTCCTGGCCAGCGACCCTTCACGTGGTGGATACTCACTTTCTTTCCGGGATTCAATTTATTTATTCACAACACTAATGATTTATGATTTTAGAAAACAAATGAGAGAAACTTAGCGCAAGAAAAGTTCTGAAAATTCAAACATACTCCTAACACTACCGGTTCTGAATGCAAGAGAGGATGGGTTTAAGACAGGGATTACTATGGACAGTACATATGCTAGTGACACAGTCCTATCTATAGATACTCACTAGATATGTTTTTATGTGGACCCATCAGGATTCTGGTACGTCAAGATTTCTGGTCAGGGATTGTGGTTCTGGGACAGACTGCTGGGCATACCGTATTGACCTGGGTCTGTTCACAACACGACACGGGGCAGGATCGGGTCGGCAATGGTTCTGGTAACAGCTCGGCACAGGACTGGTTTGGATTATTTAGTTCTGGTAATAATTCTTTTCAGCAGGAAAGCAGTACAGCACACCCCGGCTGTTTCTTTGGTTCCCTTTAGGTTTCTGGGGTGGGTTCTGGAATTTAAGGCCTAGCTGAAAATGGTTCAGCTATATGGAATGGGCCTTTCTGCTTTTCAAGTTCTTGGAGTCTGAAGCAAGGAAGATGGATGGCTCTGCTTCAGGGTGCTCCGCCAGCAATCGGTTAGTGGGTGAATCTGTGTGTGTTTTTCAGTCCTGAGCTGTCTCTATTTATGCTTATGATAAAGGGGTGGGTGTGCTGGATTATCCTAAGCGCTCCCCCTTGCTAGGGATTGGTCGAGGTCTCCCCTCTTCATTGATAGGAGGAGAAAAACAGTGAGTCGTCATGATGATGTGGTTTTACAAGGCCTAGAGTCAACCCCTCGCCTCTTGATCACAAAATCTACTTTTGGTACAATACATATTTACAAATGTGCAACCTCTATAACAATAACATATATAGATTACATATTTTGTGTAGCAGATACTCCTCCAAACCTCGTCGCTGTAAGATCTTGTGTCTGGTTTTTACAGAATTTTGTCCTTTTTGTCCAGAACACAATGTCCAATTTTGGAGCAAATTTCCACAAATGTGCACATTGCGTATGGGCATAAGTGCATAAAGTTTCATGCTTCTATCAAAAATAAATTTTGTGTAATATCACAATTTCTGCCGTTCCTTCCTAGAACATGTCACAGAGTTCTGGTGACTTTTCATGCGTGCATCCAGAAATCACATTAACAATGCTGTTATTTCTATAATTTTCACAATTTTACATAGTAAGTTATATGTATTTAAACAAAATGTTCTTTGTGAATGTCCAGCCACAGGCGGCTGTTTGTCTCCGCCTCCTTATTCTCCCTGCGACTCAGAAGCAGTCTCTTCCCAGTTCCTCCTGTCACAGGCCATTTTATGACCCTTCACACTTAGCCTTCCTTTGACTGGAGGAAGTCCATTGTCTTCTTCCCCTGGCAGACCCAATTCTTCCCCCACCATATAATCGTCATGTCGGTGTGATTTCCTGGTGGAGAGAAGCAGAAGGGAGAGGCCCTTTGCCTCTGTGGGGGAAGCTGTCATACTGGTTTGGTGGCTTTGAGTCAGGCTTCAATCCAAAAGTTATTTCTGTTGCATTTTTTTCTTGGTTCAAAATAAACTTGTAATTTCAAAACAGGCAGCTACAACACTGATTCCAGATTCTAAACCATGGGATTAAACAGTTACAACCTAGGTTACTCTCAATAACAGGTCACTTAGATTTCAGACATTCAATTTCAGTTGTATAAGTTTACAATTTTAAAGCAGGCTTCTGACAGTCGTAATTCAGGCGGCCCGGGGTACTGCACACACATTTTGACAGATTCCACAGGCAGGCAACTTTTGCTGTGGATGTTTTGATGACAAATTCAGCCTTTCAGGAAAATGTAATACCATCATGATTTCTTGAACTCAGTGAATTGTAACACCCAGCAAGAATATTGGATGTTTGTGGGTGTTTTGTACCTGCATTCTGCAGTTTCAGCAACCAAGAAAAATGATTTAAAAGCAAGGTTTTGGATTTCTTTCAGCAAAGCACTATTTTTCCCTCTGTGCTCCATTTTTACTTGTTGGGCAGCCCAGTGACATGTTTCAGGAGTGCGCTCTCTGTCTCACCACTGACAACATGCATGGTAGATTTGGCAGCCATATTTTTGTGTTTCAAAGCGCGATTTTCATAGGTTTTGGTGCGCATGAGGGTTTTGCAGCCACTTTGATATTTCTTGCACCATCAGAACACAGGGATGCCGCATCGTAGAGCAAAAGTGGGTCAATACATCCCACAAGAGACCAGGAACTGCAAGAGGGTCCCTAGGCATCCAGCAGCCAGGAGAAGAAGCGTTATCCTTCCCGGTAGCTGAAGGGAAGTCAGCTTATAGGATCAGAGCTGCAAGAGAGCCTACATAAATGTCAGAGCTGCCCAGCATGGGGAGCAAATGACAAAGGTACGCTGTGTAAGTGCGAGTAAGCCCAAAACCGCTAAAGAGAGCAGGTGAGTCTGCCAGAGCAGAGTGGGGACACCAAGGCATTTCGGCAACCACACCAAAGACTATTAGAATATTAGGAAGTTATGGAAGGGAAATTATACGAAGATTGTTTATAAATCAAGAGGGCAGAAGATTTTGAACAACGCAAAATCACAGAGAGTAAAGTAATAAGAAGATTGTTTGTCAAGTAGATATACCAAGCCAACAAGAAAGGTATATGCTTCTTGAATATAAAGAGCAACTATAAGATATGAGACGTCCTGGCAGGGGAGTACAACAGGCACGCACTTGTGAATGCAAGAGAAATCCTGGCAGGAGAGTACACCAGGCAGTTGTAGGTGCATAAAGTATCCTGGCAGGGTAGTATATCAGGCAAATTGCAAACCTACAAGGAGTGTCAAGTAGAAACATTGTTTGTTAAATGAAGATGGGCCTTGAATTAAAAGAAGGACAGCTTGTTAAAGAAGAATTTAACAGGTTGAACAGTTTTCATCTAACAGGATTGTTGTGGGCACAGGAAGGCATGAATAACTGTTTAACACAACGACATTTGTGATACCAGAGAAGAATCCAGGGGAAGGGAATCACCATCTGGAATTAAGGTCTTTTCCATTTTGGATAACATTTATATTGGAGAGATTCTATTTTTATTTAGGAACACTTTTTGCAAGTACCATGTTAAGGATTTCATTGTCACTTTATTATTTTGTGTGAGGGTCAAGATTGAATGTTTGGACACACGGATGCTTTTCATTTATGACATCCAGACAAAGACAGATCTTTGGTATTTGGTTTTACGTAGGGAGACTCCTCTTTAGAATAGGGTCAGAGATGCATTTTGACAACGCATTTAAGTTGAATAAAAGTCTTTAACCAAAAGATGACAGCTTTGTAAACGGCTTTCATTTTTGACCCCTCACAGTTGCCTCTGTCTCAGGGCTTTACAAACCCACTCCTGATATTATAGTGGCAGGTCACAAGAAGTACGCAGACATGAATAAGCCATTTTACTGTTATTCTTATTAAAGAATAAGATAATGGATATCTTTGCCTATGTCATGATGTGCCCCCACCTAACAAAACTGGCTAAGAGACTTGTCAGTCATCAGTGAGTGTTTTAACAGAATCTGTCAACCATCCAAATGCCAAGGCAATCACAATGCCCCACGTGCTACCTGATTCGTTAGATGCTGTGAACCCCTTTCCTCCCCACCACACTGTTAATCTGTACCCCTCCTCTGTGCCCTTCTGTATCCTACTCTGCTGTGCATCTGTACCGTTGTATATGTCAGTAAAGTGCTCCATTGTGAATCTGTATTGTTTTATACCTCTGTAAAGTGCTCTGTTGCTTCTCTAAGCTAGGTCTGCTCTCAATAAATACCATGATACTAATATTACTAATAATAATAATATATGTAACTGACCCTACCACTCAAATAATAACTAAAGACAGGAAAATTACTCCCTTCTACTGGGCGTTTGCTTCTCACAAACATCTTGTTCAGTAGCTGATTTTGGTGACTGCTTTGATCAGTTCTTACAGTTGACTCAATACATTATTGTGCTTTTGTTTCATTCTATAGAGAGTTTTTCTTCTCTCTTTACATGGTAAAATTATCACATATTTGTAACGCTTTCAATTGGTATTCTTTTCCCTTTGCCACAATTCACAATCCTCGATCCCTTTCTTATATCTGTCTTTAGACATTTATATAGATACAACCTTATCCTTGGGCGTTTCTATTATTATTGTGATCTCTTATTTTGATGCACTTTCTTTGCCTTGACTGATACGAGTATGAGTAGCCCAAAAATGTTTCCCAGTTGTTCCTCTATGTTTCAACGACACAGTCTCTTTGTCTTGACTGGGACGAATGTGATTGGTCCCATAATGATTCTCATTCACTGCTCTGGGTTTCAATATTGTAATATCTTTATTTTTACTCAGATGACTATGATTGGTCCCACAATGATTCTCTGTTCCCCTCTCGGGTCTCCCATTGTGCCACAGAACGACCACAAGATTTTTGGGATCACACCACCACTTTCTGTCTCCTTCTCTCTCTGAGTTCCAAAACGCCACCCACCTGATTTCTCTTCTCTCCTCCCGATTGCAAGATGCAGCACATCTAATTCTGCTTCTCGGTCTTCTCCAGTTACAGTACACTGTAGGCTCAGCTTGGTTTCTGTACCAGCCTGCGATGTACCTGCATTCTGCAGTTTCAGCAACCAAGAAAAAGGATTTAAAAGCAAGGTTTTGGATTTCTTTCAGCAAAGCACTATTTTTCCCTCTGTGCTCCATTTTTACTTGTTGGGCAGCCCAGTGACATGTTTCAGGAGTGCGCTCTCTGTCTCACCACTGACAACATGCATGGTAGATTTGGCAGCCATATTTTTGTGTTTCAAAGCGCGATTTTCATAGGTTTTGGTGCGCATGAGGGTTTTGCAGCCACTTTGATATTTCTTGCACCATCAGAACACAGGGATGCCGCATCGTAGAGCAAAAGTGGGTCAATACATCCCACAAGAGACCAGGAACTGCAAGAGGGTCCCAAGGCATCCAGCAGCCAGGAGAAGAAGCGTTATCCTTCCCGGTAGCTGAAGGGAAGTCAGCTTATAGGATCAGAGCTGCAAGAGAGCCTACATAAATGTCAGAGCTGCCCAGCATGGGGAGCAAATGACAAAGGTACGCTGTGTAAGTGCGAGTAAGCCCAAAACCGCTAAAGAGAGCAGGTGAGTCTGCCAGAGCAGAGTGGGGACACCAAGGCATTTCGGCAACCAAACCAAAGACTATAAGAATATTAGGAAGTTATGGAAGGGAAATTATACGAAGATTGTTTATAAATCAAGAGGGCAGAAGATTTTGAACAACGCAAAATCACAGAGAGTAAAGTAATAAGAAGATTGTTTGTCAAGTAGATATACCAAGCCAACAAGAAAGGTATATGCTTCTTGAATATAAAGAGCAACTATAAGATATGAGACGTCCTGGCAGGGGAGTACAACAGGCACGCACTTGTGAATGCAAGAGAAATCCTGGCAGGAGAGTACACCAGGCAGTTGTAGGTGCATAAAGTATCCTGGCAGGGTAGTATATCAGGCAAATTGCAAACCTACAAGGAGTGTCAAGTAGAAACATTGTTTGTTAAATGAAGATGGGCCTTGAATTAAAAGAAGGACAGCTTGTTAAAGAAGAATTTAACAGGTTGAACAGTTTTCATCTAACAGGATTGTTGTGGGCACAGGAAGGCATGAATAACTGTTTAACACAACGACATTTGTGATACCAGAGAAGAATCCAGGGGAAGGGAATCACCATCTGGAATTAAGGTCTTTTCCATTTTGGATAACATTTATATTGGAGAGATTCTATTTTTATTTAGGAACACTTTTTGCAAGTACCATGTTAAGGATTTCATTGTCACTTTATTATTTTGTGTGAGGGTCAAGATTGAATGTTTGGACACACGGATGCTTTTCATTTATGACATCCAGACAAAGACAGATCTTTGGTATTTGGTTTTACGTAGGGAGACTCCTCTTTAGAATGGGGTCAGAGATGCATTTTGACAACGCATTTAAGTTGAATAAAAGTCTTTAACCAAAAGATGACAGCTTTGTAAACGGCTTTCATTTTTGACCCCTCACAGTTGCCTCTGTCTCAGGGCTTTACAAACCCACTCCTGATATTATAGTGGCAGGTCACAAGAAGTACGCAGACATGAATAAGCCATTTTACTGTTATTCTTATTAAAGAATAAGATAATGGATATCTTTGCCTATGTCATGATGTGCCCCCACCTAACAAAACTGGCTAAGAGGCTTGTCAGTCATCAGTGAGTGTTTTAACAGAATCTGTCAACCATCCAAATGCCAAGGCAATCACAATGCCCCACGTGCTACCTGATTCGTTAGATGCTGTGAACCCCTTTCCTCCCCACCACACTGTTAATCTGTACCCCTCCTCTGTGCCCTTCTGTATCCTACTCTGCTGTGCATCTGTACCGTTGTATATGTCAGTAAAGTGCTCCATTGTGAATCTGTATTGTTTTATACCTCTGTAAAGTGCTCTGTTGCTTCTCTAAGCTAGGTCTGCGCTCAATAAATACCATGATACTAATATTACTAATAATAATAATATATGTAACTGACCCTACCACTCAAATAATAACTAAAGACAGGAAAATTACTCCCTTCTACTGGGCGTTTGCTTCTCACAAACATCTTGTTCAGTAGCTGATTTTGGTGACTGCTTTGATCAGTTCTTACAGTTGACTCAATACATTATTGTGCTTTTGTTTCATTCTATAGAGAGTTTTTCTTCTCTCTTTACATGGTAAAATTATCACATATTTGTAACGCTTTCAATTGGTATTCTTTTCCCTTTGCCACAATTCACAATCCTCGATCCCTTTCTTATATCTGTCTTTAGACATTTATATAGATACAACCTTATCCTTGGGCGTTTCTATTATTATTGTGATCTCTTATTTTGATGCACTTTCTTTGCCTTGACTGATACGAGTATGAGTAGCCCAAAAATGTTTCCCAGTTGTTCCTCTATGTTTCAACGACACAGTCTCTTTGTCTTGACTGGGACGAATGTGATTGGTCCCATAATGATTCTCATTCACTGCTCTGGGTTTCAATATTGTAATATCTTTATTTTTACTCAGATGACTATGATTGGTCCCACAATGATTCTCTGTTCCCCTCTCGGGTCTCCCATTGTGCCACAGAACGACCACAAGATTTTTGGGATCACACCACCACTTTCTGTCTCCTTCTCTCTCTGAGTTCCAAAACGCCACCCACCTGATTTCTCTTCTCTCCTCCCGATTGCAAGATGCAGCACATCTAATTCTGCTTCTCGGTCTTCTCCAGTTACAGTACACTGTAGGCTCAGCTTGGTTTCTGTACCAGCCTACGATCCGGTTTGCAACTTGTGGGTTTTCTCTCATCTCCAATCTACTGCCCTCGCATGGGTGATGTAGCCGTGAAAATTCCCTGCTGCACGTCCGGGTGTCTCTCTGTCTCCAGCGGCTTCTCTTCTCCTCCACACATCATCCTCCTCATCCCAGTTAAATGTTTTTTTTTTTTTATTTAAACAAACCTTTACAGTTTCCTCTTGACAATAACATATACTGGGTTTTTCTTCATACACATTTTCACAGGATATGTTCAAAGAAATGTTGTCAAGGGGGAGTTTCTCCCGGGGAGGTCCCACTTGCCTCATCCCTTTAGGAGGGTGTTGCTGAGCGGGCTCACCTCCTAGCCTCTCAGGGGGAGGCTCCGCCTGGGGAAAAAGGGACACATTCCTGTGATTCATCACACTACCCTTACCATGAGCAGTGGGATTTAGGTTGGGAATTTCTTCCGAGGTCCATTCAGTGAACTAGAATTGGGATTGACATACTTCCCTTTGGCAAACTGATTTTCACTTGAAAGTGTGCTTTTAAATGCTTAAAAACAATTATGATGGCTTGGGCAAAGTCTTGTTTCAGAGGGACGTATTGACATCCTCAAATCACTATCCATGGTAGTTTTTAATCATAGAATTATAAGCACTTTTTGGTGTTACCTGTGTACTAAGTTAAACTTGCCACAATATGCGTAGATCATTAAACATGAGAAAATGGGAAAACCTATTCATGACCAGAAAATAAAATACTAGCCCTTTAAGAAATGACAGAGAAAATAGTGGTCTTGTTACCAATTCTGGCAATTGAGAATTATAACATAACCTATTAAGTGTATGCTGAAATACCCATTTGGAACTCGTGGGACAGAGAAACAAGGATGGTGTTTTGTACTGTCATGAAAATCTTACTGTGCCATTAAGAATTATGGGGATATTTTATTTAAGAATGTGTATTGATTGATCTTTATTGATTGCAAGTTAGCTAAGCAAAACAGGAATTTAGACAGATAACCAGGGGATTTAATGGATCACTGGACTAGGTTTCTATTTAGTTATGAATTGTTACATGATTGTTGAGGTTTTCATATCTAAGTATCTATAAAGGTACACACCTATATTAAAAAAAAGAGTATGAATGAACTTGTAAGAACTTCAGTAAAGGCATAATGTGTAGCGCTGATGGAGGGTTGTGAAGAATTGCCATCTGGCAAGCATGAAAAGTCCTAGCTTTTTTATTTTCTATTTACAAATAGATTGGTGTGGGTAATTCTGCCTCAAAACTGGCTAATCTGCAAACTAAATTCCCCTTTTCAGCCGACTCCATGAAAAAATTCACTTTTGCCCCACCGCAACAGTGGCCTGATATGTGGCACCCACTCTACTTGTGGCACTGAGCAGGTTACAAGGTCACAGATGGGGTCGAAGATAAAATAATTCATTCGGTCCTGGCACACTTGCCAAGCATCGGCAAGGCTGGCAGTGCAATCAAGGCCACCATAAGTCTTCTGTTCAGGGTTCTGTGAGCTTTCGAGAGGATAGGTATATACGTTACAGGTCCCTTGGATTGGCAAGCCTCCTAGGGAAACCGGTATATATTGGCCATGGTTGAACATGCCACCCAATACGACAAGGCTGCCTCCCTGAAAAGCATCAAAACCCCTCTGGTCACAAAGGCTCTCATCAGTATATTCTCTCATGTGGGATTCTCTAAAGAAGTCATTTCTGAATCCAAATTCTTATTTGCATATATGAAGAAATGTGGGATGTACTCCCTGGCCTTTCGCCCACAAATCAACGGGTGTGTTGAGCTGTTCAGTAATACCCTCAAGGGCATGATTGGAAGGATAAAGTCAGCTATTCTCCTGCCATGCCTCCTGTTCAGTGATGGGTCTGCTAAGAAAGGATGGAAGGTGAATTCCCGAACTCTTTCCGATGACGTAGTTGACTATGTCCTTGGCTTTTGATCTAAGATGGCCAAGTACAGGGAAAAAAGCATCCTGAACCTTAAGACAAGCCAGCAGCTCATTAAGCACTGTCATGACCAGAAGGCCACCATGAGAGAGTACACACCTTGCACAATCCATGAACTGGGCCATTTGTGGTACTGGAAAAGATTCATGAGGTTAGCTACCTCATTGACACTAAAGCCTGATGCAAACAAATTGGGTCTTCCATATCAACTGGCTCAAACCCTATGACGACCAGGATGGCTTAGTGATGGCTCTGGTCATGGACGACGAGACCAAGGAAGAGACTGACCTCCCCCCAAACTGTTGCAAGCAGAGCCCAATGATGGGTCTGTCGAGGGAGTTCAAATCTCTTCAGACCTCTCCAAACAGCAATTGCGGTACTGCCAGCCGCTGCTGGACTAGGTTTGCCAGACTGCTCTCGCTGACTCTCGGGAAGATTGATTGGTGCATCTATGACACTGGAGACAATAATCCAGTGAATAGTGGGATTCACTGGATGTCCAACAAGGCCAAAGACACCATCAAGGAGGAGGTCTCCAAAATGTTGACTTTGGGGGTGATTGGTCTCTAAAAGGTCCAGTAGCAGGAAACCCAAATTCCACTTTTGCAGGGATTATCAGGGGCTCATGAAGATAGATGCTCACCCCATCCCTCGGGTAAACAAACATATTGACCGAGTAGGCGTTGCCAAGTTAATGACTACCTTTGATATCATGGCAGGGTATTGGCAGGTTGACCTTTCTGATCATATGAAAGAGAGGTCCAAATTTTACACCCCAGACAGGCACTACCAGTTCATGGTTATGCCCTTTGGATTAGAGAATGCCTGTGCCCCCTTCCAGGGAATAGTTAACTAGTCCTGATGGGGCTGGAAGACTTCAGCGGCACCTACCTAGATAACATGCAGCATTCAACAACACCTGAGAAGACGATTTATCCCATCTGGTGCAGGTGCATCAAGCCATGCGGAAGGCTGGCTTAAATATCAAGGCATCCAAGTGCCAGATAATGCAAAGTACTGTGACCTACTTATGTCACCAAGTAGGTGGCCAAAAGTCCAGATGGTGAAGGATTGGGACCTTCACCACCACCCAGACTCAAGTGAGAGCCTTCCTCAGCCTCTTCCTCAGCCGCATTTAAGGGGTATGGGGCCCTTGCCCTTTCCTTAAATTATGTCATGTACAATAAACTGTTGCAAAGGTTCACCTGGACCCCTGCCTCCTTAAAGGATTGCCTGTGCCAGGACCCAGTTCTAAAGATCCTGGATTTTAGGCAAGAGTTTATCATCCAGACAGGTGCTTGTAAATTGGGTATCGGTGCAGTATTAGCGCAGCTGAACTCTGAAGCGCTAGAACACACTTATGCAAACCTGAGTCGGTGCTTGGCCAAGCGAGAGTACAACTGGGCTGCCATTGACAAGGAGGCATTTGCAGTGGTTTGGGCGGTACGCATGTTGAAACCCTGTATATTTGGGTCTCACTTCACTGTACAAACTAACCACAGACCTCTGAGGTGGCTTATGGCCATGCTGGGAGAGAACCCCAAGTTACGGCTTTGGGCCATATTACTACAATGATTGGACATGGACATCCAGCACAAACCTGACTCACAGCACTCCAATGCAGATGACCTCAGTAGGTACTTTTGCCAGGAAGATGAGCTAGACCCGTTGAAGGGTGAGTCTTAACCTTTGTGGCTGTAGGGCATGAAATTCCCATCTGGCAAGGATGCAAAGCCCTGTTTTTAAATGTTTATTAACAAATAGAATGATGATGGCAATATATCGAAAAGGAGTAATCTGCCAAGCAGATTCCCCTTTTCCATCTACTCCATGCCAGAAAAATACTGCACTTGTGCCCTGCCACATCAGTAGCCTGATCTGAGGCACCAGCTCTACTCATAGCACAGAGAAGTTTACAAGTTCACCGGATGCCCACTTGACAGTTGCAGAGGCATCCAAGGGCCTGCAGCACAGAGGAAGCATTTGAGATACGCAGCTCTGTACCCAACATTATGAAGCTCATGAGTCCCCCATGCTGGCGGCTGGGAAATCTATAAATAAAAGCTATGCGTACATTTAAGAAAAGCACATGGTGCTTCCTATGATCATGACCGCCACATTCAAATTGATATTCAGATCCTGTGGGTCAACTCTGCTGTGGAAGGTGATAAGTATTCTGATCAGCTGGGTGTAGACTGAAATGGCAGGACGAGAACCTGGAGGGCCGGGCTTCCTCTTTGATATCTTTGTATATGGGTGTGTAGCTTGCTACAGTCCTCTGTCTAGCCAATGTTGGTAAAGACAGACCGGAGGGTGGAAATATAAGGAAAATTATGCCATCTTCTCAATATGTGAAAATAAACTATATTGTTGTGTACGCATTCCCTCAATAGGATCACATACTCAGGTAGTCCCTCGTATTGTACGGGCTGGGATCTCTGGTGCCTTTAGAGAATCGCTCAGCTTGTGTCTTCGTGCTGAGATAAACACAGTCAAGCTGTGCATGCGCAGAGACAGAAGCATCTTTGGAGGCTCGACCCATTGTCTAGGCAACCTGGTCGTGGTTGCCCCGAACGCAATCTACCATTCTGTGGTTGCCACGTTCGGGGGGAAGAATAGTTTAAAAAAAATATTTTTTCGTCATCATACCATATCATCTTGCCATATAGTGTAGTAAATTGTCAATGGCCCGGGCGCTGTCTTTGATGACTGCAGACATGGCGGTTTGTTCACATTTTCCCACTCGTAAAGTAATTATCTAACTGTGTCTGGTATGGTCCATCCGGAAAGTCTGTGTCAGTGAAAGGGGTGGTTGCCATGGTTGCCGTGTAGCAGCTAACCGTGGCGGCCTTAGTTATGATATGATATGATATGATATGATATGATATGGTATTTGTAACGCGCCTATACACAGGTGTTTTTAAGGCGCGACGAGGCAGGGAGGGGAGGGACAAGGGGAGACAGACAACGACCCTACTAGGCCAGGTGTCATTCAGATCGCGCAAGTGCAGGGGTGGGGGAGGGGGAAAAGTGCAGGGGGAAGGGGAGGGGGGAAGTGCAGTACAAGGTAAGTGGCGTAAAGTAATAAATAAATAAATAGGGCCAGCTGGTGGCAAGTGCGAGGTAAGTGCAGAGCAAGTGCAGGGGAAGGGGGGGGCTGTAGGGATACAGAGACAGTCCCAGAGACAGTTGGACTGAGACATACTGAATGATGTGGGCAGTAGTCGCCCAGCCTGGGCTGGCAGAGGAAGAGCTAATGAATATGTCACTTCAATCAGAGTGAGTTGATGTGGTTGTATAAGCAGTGTTCATATACTTGCCCAGGTTAATGTTACAAAAGTATGCAATACGAAAATGTGTGTAAATCAAAGCGTTCCTATAGGCAAAGCTAAAGAGTCTCACTGGGTGGTCCATATTGGAAAGTGCCCCTATCGGGCATTACGGTACCACCATCATAGAACTTCTCTTGCTCAAAGTGTAGGCTTGTGAGATGGCTTGCCATGGTATGTGTTCCTACTGGGTTAGGGCCTGCTGTGGGTAATACCAGTCGAAATGTCTCCCCCAGTTGCATTGCAGTGTCATATCCTATGTGTAGGACACCGAGAATGTTTGTATAGACCTGTGTTTGCGGTAGTGGTGTATCTGAAATCCCACTGTCTGTGTGGTCCCAGAAAATGCATATGTGGTCTCCTAGTTGTTTGAATAAATCAATCACAAAATGGAGTATATGTCCTTTAAAAAACGATTCTTTTTATGCTGGGAGAATAAACTCATGAAGTCCATTATGAAAGTATCCAGCCTATGGATCCATCTGGCCTCTTTTTGTAGGAGGCTCCTGGTGGTGTTGGCTGAATTTTCAACTGTATCCACAATACACCAGAGTATATCATCCGCTGTATGTTGTGCCTCCACATAGTGATCAGCCAGTGGGGCACTCAGGTTTTTACACCTAATACTTGATCTGTGTTCACATATTCTCACAGGTGTCTTAGTGTTCGACCCAAATATTGTAAGCCACACGGACATTCGATTATATATATTGCTTGTTTGGTCTTACAATTTGTGAGGCAGCGTAGTGTCCAATCTCAGTCAATGATATTGAATTCTTTGATTTCTTTTGTAAATCTGCATGAGGTGCAGTTCCCACAGGGGAAATGTCCCACTGTGGTTCTTAGGTTCCACAGCCCCGGCCTGGAAGCTGGTATGACAAATCTCTAGTGGAACAATTGGTCCCTTAGGTTTTTTGGCCATTTGTAAGCAAAACGTGACAATGGTTCACCTGATAGGGTGAGTCTGGTCAGGGCCCAGTGTTTAGATATTAATTTACGAATTGGGGAAGCATGTGTCACGTGTGTAATAACACAGGTAGTTCTCGATTCCTTTCCTATCGTGTTTTCTTTTTGAGCCAAAAGGGCTTCTCTGTTGTAGAATCTAGCCCATTTATTGATTGTGAAATGATGTAATTTGGATAACCTCTTTCTGCTACTCTGTCATCCAGATCTGAAGCATGTTCATATAAGTCATTTATATCTGATCAGTTCCTTCTGATTCAGAGGTATTGGCCATATGGGAGATTTTCCCGTAAATGTTTGGGATGGTCGCTCAAGAAGTGTAATAGAGTGGTCCTATCGCTGGTTTTTCTGAATAGGTTGCATTTCAGTATGCCGTTTTGATATTGAATTTTAAGGTCCAGAAAGTTGACTTCTGTATTGCTGGATTCCATGGTGAACTGGATGTTTGGGTCTACATTGTTCAACCATTGTAGGAATGACATCAGGTCAGTTCTTGTCCCTTCCCAGATGCACAGAATATCATCGATAAATCGCCTCCATTCTATAATCTGGCTCCTGAAGTGGTTCGTCTCTGACAGGATATTGGTCTCTTCAAAATCCACCATATACAGCACTGCCAGACTGGGCGCAAAAGTAGCGCCCATTGCTGTGCCTTTTGTCTGGAAGTAGAATGACCATCAAATTCAAAGTAATTCTTGGACAAAGCCACGGTCAGTAGCACAATTATAACATTTTCAGGAACTCTGTCTTGCATATTGAATTGAATCAGATATTTGCACATACATTCAATAGCTTCTGCCTGGGGTATGCTTGTGTAAAGGGAGAAAATATTCATAGTTACAAGTAGATGTATGTTTTCATCATATCTTAACCCTTCAAAAACCTGAATAGTCTGAGTAGTATCTAGAAGATACGTTAATGTTTTAATACTCATCGGTTTTAAGAATGAGTCAATGAATTGACAAACAGGCTCCAGGGCCGCGCACATCTGGACACAATAGGTCATCCTGGTGGATTTTCCATGTTTTTTATGGATTTTGGGGCATACGCATATGGTAGGTATCCTCCCGTGCTTAGTGGTCAGGAAATGTAGTTCTTTGGCGGAGATCCATTCCCGGTTTCTCGTGTCTCTTGCCATCTCAGTAATTTCTAGTGAGATGCTTTTAGTAGGGTCTTGTTTGATTTTTTTTGTAGCTTTCCCCATCTACAAGGATCACATTGACCATAGCTTTGTATTGTATTGATGACAACAAGACAATGCCCCCTCTTTTATCTGCCCGTTTGATCACTAAAGACCTATTATTAGACAGCTCAGAAATTGCTTTCTTCTCTACTCTTGAAATATTGTGGTGATATTTTTGATTGCTTGTTTTGAGTTTTCTGAGGTCTTCCATGATGCACTTTTAAAAGGCAATGATTTCTGGTGGGATTTGGTTAGTCTGATGGCAAAAGGTGAAGGGGACATGGAGTCCCAAGTCTGGTTCATTCTCCAAGAGGCTTTGATCCTCAAAGAAAACTTTGAGACATATTGATCTGAAAAACTTAATTTCCATCTCCGTATTAAACCTATCTGTCTGGTGAGTTGGGACATAGGACAGACCTGTAGATAGTAAAGATGCCTGTGCTTCTGTTAAGTTTAAATTGGCCAAATTGAAGATGGGGATAGAGGAATCCCTTATCGGGTTTGCTGTCTGCGACCTCATGCCCGCATCATTGGGGTAAATTGGTGGAACCACGGTGGACCCCATCCTGGCCCTCCCATCATGCCGCCTCCTCCTAAAAATGCTAGGTTGGTTGTTGTGGCTGTTGGTAGTTTCCATATCCCTGAGATCTGTTTCGGTGACTCTGGTCATCCGAGCCACTGCTGCTTGAATTGGAGAAGGAAACCCATTTTTTCTTTGCTTGGCTCTGGTTTTGTCATTCCTGCTGTACCTTTGCTGCTTCAATTGCTTTGTCTGTTGTTTAAGGGAATACCAAACCTAGTTTGAAGTCTTGGATGTCTTTATTCAGTTTTTTCATTTTTTGTTGGCAATGGTCGTTTTCTTAAATTCTTCCAGATGTTTATTGGTTGCTAACAGTTGTTCACATGCATCAGTTATAGTAGTGTCATTGAGGAATTTAAGTTCCTCTTTCTCTAGTTATTTTTGAATGTCTTTACTAATTCTTTATGCAGATGTGATTGTCAAAACCATAAGATCTTGGCTGCATTTAATGGCTATATGGCTAAATGTGGTGGATATTCTTTATCTCCTAAGAAGAGACATGGTTCATTCCTAATGATAAGGCCTGCTGGAATGGTATTGGTTCGGAGATATTCCTGTAGAAAATAGCCATGGAGTTCGGTTCTAAATTGTTTTTTCTTTATCTTTAGCAAATCAGTGCTCCCCGATGTGGGGGCTGCATTAATATTGGAACCTGAGGAGTCAAAGATCGAAGGTACTCTTATAATATCCGCTGTTTCTTCAAGGGTGTAGCTGAAGGTTTGACGCTCAGACATCCTATTCTTTGTTAATTTTGTATGTTGACAAAGATATAGGAGCAGTAGTCAGTCCAACCACCATAGGGGGAACTCTGTGACAGAGTTTTTATGGAGAGCAGTTCAGCTGTGCCAGGTAAATACCTCGGCTGTGTCCTCACTAAATAAGGTTGTTGTAGCACTCCCTAAGCAATGTGGGTTGCAGTATGAACTATTTTAAAAAATGTAGGGTTGCCCATTAATGCTAATGTGGATTTGGGTCAGTAATAGTGATTAACAAAAGAAATGGGAATCCACATATAAAACAATGCTGTTTGTTTGTACTTTTCATTACAATTTAGATAGGCTTGTTCTGTGCTCTAAGAGTCACCAATGGGGAAAAATCAAAAGGTGTCTACAGTTTGTCAACATTTATTGATAAGACAAAAAAATTATAACAAGTACATATTTAAGTACCAAAGTCATTTTTCCCCTACACAGAAACACCTGCAGTCACCCCTACTTGACGTCCACTTGCTGTCGGGGCCTCTACGATCCTATGTGCCCAAACTAGCCTGATCAGCTTGCATCAACGTTTGACCCCTAGCCTGACTGCATCAGTCCACCAAGAACTGAATCCAGGTACTGTTGACTTTGAACTGCCCCTTCGTTCGAGTTGGACCCTAGAGACTGGTTTGCTCATGATCACTCCTGTTTTCAAAGAGATATCCATTTTAGGTAGTACCTTACCTACCACTCCTGGAACTACGCTTAGAGTGCTACTTTCTCTAGTCTATTGCCTCTTCTCTGTTCTTCCTTTTGGGTGTGTGTTTTGTGCAGTAATCTCTTTTTGTTCTGCATACAGATGATGTGTTTTAATAAAAGTGTTTATATATTTTTTAGAATCTTGATTGGACAGTCCCTTTATTTTGGACTGTGATACTATGTTGTTTGGGTCCCTACTGGTTCACCGTCACTCCCCTGTTGAGAGTATAGCCTTTCTCGGCCCAGGTAACTGCAAAAGTTGAAGGAGGTATGTCTCATAACTGTCCCTGTTTACATTCATGATTGCTTTGCGTTTTGGTTTGTAAAAGTGTGTGGTCTGAGTGGGACATTTTACCCTTACTCATCCTTGTATTCCTGTGGAGCAGACAGGCTCGGACTGTCAAGTAGACCAATAGGGCAATGCCTGAACTAAAAACACAAAATACTGTAGTGGGACAATTTTTTTGGTCAGAGTGGGCCACTTTTTTGGCCAATGTGGCCCAGTTGATGAGGTACTTCATTATGTGGCCAGTGGTTTTGACCAGTGAGGCTGAATAAACATTCTGTAAAAAGCACAAATTGCATTGCATTTTCTCAAAAACTCCCCCTTGGATACAATTCAAACAGTCTGTCGCAAAAGGAATTAATTGTACAAACCACTCACGAGATCTCTACCCCCAATAAACAAGAAAACAAACTGCCCCACTGGTGAGAAGTTCCAAAAGCCTATCCTGGCCACCGCCTCGCCTCCTCCCCATGACAATATTAATCAGCAAACCGCATATGAACCTAAGAGAACTGACCTTAACCCTCACACTCCGATTCATGCCATAGCCATAACCAAGATACCTTTCCTCAAAGGAGCACTTATATATGACAGATCCTTGGTTGCCCACGCAACAGACATTTCTGACCTAATACTAGAAGGTAACTTGGACTTCCTTGCCATAATGGAGTCCTGGCTACATGACGCGGCAGGACCTGCACTGATGTTAGCTATCCCTGATGGATATACAATATCCAGACAAGACAGAGATGAAACGCGAGGCAGAGGCATCACCATCTTATCTAGATCTAGCATCTCCCTGAAACTAGCCCCTTTACAAATCACTAAATCATGTGAAGTCCTAACTGCTAAACTTACCCTAACTAACTCCCAGTCACTTACCATCCACCTAATCTAGAGACCACCTGGTCCACTTGGGACATTTGTGGAGGATATTTACAGCCTACTATCCAACAATCTCAAAACAACTACTCAAGTACTATTACTAGGTGACTCAATTTAGGATTTAATGAACCAGCGGCTAAGCATACCCTCAAACTAGCCAACATCCTTTCAGAAAAAAGGAACAAACCTACCCATAATAAAGGAAGAACTTTAGACTGGGTAGCCGATTACAATTGTACTGCCACCATCACCTCCATCACACCGCAAATATGGACAGACCATTCCCTTGTGTCTTTCACATTATCAAGTAGTAGACCATCTCCGACGGCCCTACCTATTGACCCACCATGCCTAACAAGCAATAAGAAGAATATCACAGTGGATAAAGTGATCCCTGCCATTCTCCCTTCCTTAAACGCACCTGTCGATAACTTAGATCCCTGTACTTTGGTCCAAGAATATAATACAATTATGCTTACCACACTTGATAAAATTGCTCCACTTAACCTTAGACCTAGCAAACCTAAATCCCATCTAAACAAGTGGTTCACCCGCCAGCTAAAGGATTTGCGACGCCTAAAAAGAAAATGTGAAACTACCAGGAGATTACTCCCGTCCAATGATAATAAAGATAAGTTAACCAAAATATCCTCGCAATATAAGAATGAAATCTGTATGGCAAAATGAAACTCTTACAATGAACGTATTGCCAATGCTAACTCCAGTATGAAGGAATTATTCACCATACTAAAAGAACTAGAGTCTCTGATCCCCACACCTGACACCTGCACCAACAATAAGACATGGATTTCAGATATTCAACACGCATTATCTAATAAAATCACTACCCTTCAAAATACAATTGCCCTAAAAAAAGACTCTCTGAATTTACCAACACAATAAAATAACCTCCCCCCTCTAGTGTAATACCTCCTGAACAGATTCCCAGATTCCTCTTTAATAAAACCTCCACATTAGAGGTAGAGAAAGTCATTGTATCCCTCAAGCCGTCCAATTGCAAAGGTGATCTCTGCCCAGCCCAGATTATAAAGGACGCGGCTCGAGATCTTGCACCTTTCATTTCTAAATTGATCAACACCTCATTCGCATCTGGCACCATTTCCTCTAATTTGAAACAATCTTGGGTACTCCCACTCCTAAAGAAGCAATCTCTAGACCCACGTATTCCCACTAACTACCGTCCCATCACGACGGTTCCATTCTTACTCAAAATACTCGACAAGGTCGCATATACCCAGATCCAAAAACACCTTGAACTGCATAAGCTCCTAGGAGCAAGACAATCTGGATTTTGTCCTTTACATGGGACCAAAACTTCCCTCATAGACTGAAAAAAACAGGTTGATGAACTCAGAGATAAGGGTTAAACAGTACTCCTCTTACTTTTGGATCTATCAGCGGTATTCAACCTAGTGGATCACAAGGTCCTCTGTAATCACTTGGATTCAGCAGCTCACTTCTCTGCAGAGGCCAATAGATGGATAGAATTATTTTTGAGTGATAGAACCATGAGGGTCTTCTCGCCATCAGCAGCTGCGGACCCTATCCCAATCACTTGTGGTCTACCTCAGGGCTCCTGCGTCTCACCTACATTATACAATATATTCACCAAGCCTCTGTTCGATGATCTGGACCTTCTGGGTATCACCTACACTAAGTATGCAGATGATACTCAGATTCTCCTCCCACTCACTGGGGATTATGGCAGGGATCTAGCATTGCTGAATAGAGTGTATCTCTTCATGCAGGAATGGATGGCCACCCACGGTCTATGCCTGAATGATGATAAGACAGAGCTCATCATCCTGGACACCTACCTCAACCTCAAGAAATTAAGCCATGAATATTCATCATTCGTCATCAATGGAAACATCATCAGTTAGCCAAGGAGGTGAAAACCCTTGGCTTTTACCTTGACTTTACATTTTCCTTTGACAAACAGGTGAAATCACTGGCCTCTACTACCGCTTACACCTGTAAGCTTATCAGGGCTGGCAGACTATTCCTTTCAAATGACAGTTGTATGATACTGGCAAGAGCACTAATACTTTTGAGATTACATTACTGTAATGCTCTTTACAGTGGTGCCAATAAGGCTATTATTCAGAGGCTACAAACACTTCAGAATAACGCCTAACGAGCTGCACTAGGCATGAATAAAAGAGAACCTATCTCTGCTATTAGACGACAATACAAGTGGCTCTCTAATCACAACAAAATCCTTCTAAAAATGGTCTCCCTTACCCAAAAAGTACTAGACAATGCAGCCCCTAGTTACCTTGTAGACACGTTACACAGAAGAACATCCACCTGATCCACGAGAGTCAGCAATGCAAACTGCCTTATTGTGAAAGCATCCTAACTTTGGAACTCCTTCCCATACCAGCTTAGAATAGATCAACCATACTTACAACTCAGCAGTAACTACATTAACATGCTCAACTTGACTAACCACTAGCTTGTGCCTGCACCAGCCTCACCTAGGCTGCCTTAGACCACCCTCCAGTACATTGTAAATCGCTGCTTATGAGCCTATGTACTCTTCCTGCTCATAGCATGCTTCAAATTTGTATATTTGTATATATGCCCTACTGTGAACTTGCCTGTAACTTTATATACCTCGCTGTAATCATAATTGTAGCCATGTAAGCCTTGCATTCTCTTACTGCTGCTCCCTATTACCGTCGGGTCTGGTGCACATTATAAATAAATAAACAAACAAACAAACAATTGCCATCGACAACTGTGGGACACTTGTTCATTGCATTGGTGCCCGAGACAATTTTATGCACCAGTACAGCCCAATTCAATTCATCACAGGGGTGCATGTAAAATGTGCACTATTTATAACACTATCAGTTTGAAGGTTTAGATACTCCTAATACAGCTTCACCTTTTGAACATTCCAGATCAAAACAGACACTAAAATGCATCCACGAGTTCAGTTTTTCCAATCAGATCACCTGATATTAGTATACCGTTATAAACGCATAACTATAGAAGTCTCTATTTGATAAGACTAAGTTACTTAAGTATTAAGGCTCGAGGCAGTGGGCAATGCCAGCCATTACTTGCCCACAAAGACCAATTTAATGGTTCTAAGCTCAGGGAGGGCCATTAAAGAGGTTTGATGGGCACCTAGTGGCTGGCATTTCCCAGTGCCTGAGGGTGCTTAAGCTTGTACCATCCATCAGGGGGGCAGGCACCACTTAGCAGTACCTGGTTGATCCTGCTGGTCATCCTTCAAGGATACCCCCTGTGAGTCGGGGGAGCTGTGCTTCTTTCACTGCTGCGGCTCGGTGTCCTTTGTTGGCACATAGCCGTGTGTCTGTGGGATGCAACAAAATGCACCTCAGCTGCTCTGGCCTGGACTCAGTGCAGCTCTGCCTGAGGACATGGACATGGACATACTATGTCGCTGCTGTGGGCCTGTGTCACGCCGTTCCGGTCTCCTCCTGTTTTCACCTGGATGCCATCAGCAACGCAGCCCGTACCAGGTGGCGAAAGAGGTGCTCAGCGGGTCACAGTGGCAATGACACAGCACCCAGGAGCCTTCTGCTGGCTGAGCCAGACAGAAAGGATTCTGAGCAAAGACTGGATAATAGTGGCTGGAATTTGCTCAGAGTCCTCATTCGTTTTTTTTTTGGCTGAGCTGCCCAGAACGTTCACAAAAGGTGCCTAAGGATCAATTAACATTCTCATACCAGAAATTAACAAAATATTTGAGAATCAATGACCAGTCACTGAGATGCTTCAGTTTACTGTATCAAGAATATTTTCCTATTATGATTTATGTTGATGCACCTTACATTTTGAGGTATTTACTAAAGAACTATGAAAATAAAGTGAATATTATTTTTTAAAAGTTTTCCTGTTAAAAACCTTTTACTTGAAAGAAGTTGTCTGTGTCTCAAGTTATGTATGTATGGATTAGATATGTATAGGCAGACCATCCAGCTTATTGCGATTTGCAAAAAAATCGCAAAATTTGCCATTTCCCGCAATTGCCGCTATAAATCATTAAATGAGCGCAAAAAAGACACATTAGCTTAGTGTGTCTTTTTTCGCGCTCATTTAATGATTTAGAGCATGGGTGCACAACATACGGCCCGCGGGCCAGTTGCGGCCCGCCATGCCCTTTTGACCGGCCCGCGAGGCACAAAGACTTTCCTAATGGAGGGCGGCCCGCGCGGCCGCCCTCCATTAGGAAAGTCTTTGTTGTCTTCCGGGCCGGTGAAAGCACTGGCCCTCATTGGCTAGCACACACACGCATCACGTCGCTCCTACGAGCCACGTAATGCGTGTGTGCTGCACCAATGGAGGGCCAGCAGCACTACGGCTGGCGTGGCCCATAAGGCTTGATGCCGGAAGGCATTTCAGCCTTGGACCACGCCAGCCGTAGTGCGATTCCAGCTTACCTGCCTGCCTTCCAGCACGTCTCCGGTAAGTGGTCTGTTTGTGTTTGTGTGTCGGGTTTGTTTTGCTTTATGTTTGTGTGTATGAATGTTTGTGTTTTAATGTATTTTGAGTGTATGTTGAGATGCGGGGGTATGGGGGTGTGTCGGATGTGTTTGAATGTTTGTGTTTTAATGTATTTTGAGTGTATGTTGAGATGCGGGGGTGGGGGGGTGTGTCGGATGTGTTTGAATGTTTGTGTTTTAATGTATTTTGAGTGTATGTTGAGATGCGGGGGTGGGGGGGTGTGTCGGATGTGTTTGAATGTTTGTGTTTTAATGTATTTTGAGTGTATGTTGAGATGCGGGGGTGGGGTGGTGTCGGATGTGTTTGAATGTTTGTGTTTTAATGTATTTTGAGTGTATGTTGAGATGCGGGGGTGGGGGGGGTGTGTCGGATGTGTTTGAATGTTTGTGTTTTAATGTATTTTGAGTGTATGTTGAGATGCGGGGGTGGGGGGGTGTGTCGGATGTGTTTGAATGTTTGTGTTTTAATGTATTTTGAGTGTATGTTGAGATGCGGGGGTGGGGGGGTGTGTCGGATGTGTTTGAATGTTTGTGTTTTAATGTATTTTGAGTGTATGTTGAGATGCGGGGGTGGGGGGGTGTGTCGGATGTGTTTGAATGTTTGTGTTTGAATGTATTTTGAGTGTATGTTGAGGTGGGGTTGTGTGTCGGATGTTTATGAATGTTTGTAGGGGTTCGGATCTGTATGGGTGCTTGTTTGAGAGTTTGCTGATTTGGGGGGGGGAGGTTCGGGACTGTATGGGTGCATGTTTGTATGTGTGTTGATTTGGGGGGTGGGGGGTTCGGGTCTGTATGGGTGCATGTTTGTGTGTGTGCTGATTTGGGGGGTGGGGGGTTCGGGTCTGTATGGGTGCATGTTTGTGTGTGTGCTGATTTGGGGGGTAGGGGGTTCAGGTCTGTATGGGTGCATGCTTGAGTGTGTTTGGGGCATAGTGTTTGGTTGGGGGTGAGGGGGCCATGGGGCATAGTGTTTGGTTGGGGGTGAGGGGGCCACGGGGCATAGTGTTTGGTTGGGGGGTGAGGGGGCCATGGGGCATAGTGTTTGGTTGGCGGTGAGGGACAGGGGGCATAGTGTTTGTTTGGGGTTGGGAGCCATGGGGCATAGTGTTTGGTTGGCGGTGAGGGACAGGGGGCATAGTGTTTGGTTGGGGGTGAGGGGGCCATGGGGCATAGTGTTTGGTTGGGGGTGAGGGACAGGGGGCATAGTGTTTGCTTGGGGGGTGAGGGACAGGAGAACCCAAGAGAGTTCATTGTTTGGCTAGGTATTATGGGCTTGCAGTTACTGCCGCTGCATTGCCCTGTGTCTTGGCCTCATGGATTCCTTCCATGGAGAAGTGTAGAGTTGTTCCCCCTCTCTCCTGGGGTCATAGGACAAGCAAAAGCAAACCTATGGGCTTCAACCAGGGTTACACTTTTGAATTCAAGCCTATCTGTTTATTTGCTTTCCACTTGTCTGCTGGAAGTAGTGGCACAGCACCATTTCCTTGGAGCTCATCAGGCTGTATCCCCCTTCCCCCACCACATCCAAAATGTTAAGCTGTGGTGACTCGACCTGGCTGTCCTACAGAGCGCAGCCAGACAGAACACATTTTGTTCCTCACTAACAAAAGCCTTGCAATTACTTGGTTTTAGGCTAAAAAAGATGTTAAATGATATATTTTTCAACGTTAGAAAATGCCGCAAAAAACGCAGTTGGGTGCCGCAATTTTGTTTTTTGTGCCGCAATATTTTCCATTTCATGCCGCAATTTTCTGGAGGGTCTGTATAGGTTTAGAATGGAAATAGTCAGGCTACCACTGCACAATCAGAAAGTGTGGTGAGAATCAATGTTTTAGTTGTATGCAATATGTATAGCAAAAAAAGAAATTGGTAATGTAGGAGTATTCTTGTGAAACCTGGGGATGTTCTACATTTTACAGTGGACTTGTAATGAGTTGGAAGATTGTTGTGGAGGTAGACTGTTGGGTGTGTGTCATGAGAACTTTGGGATGGTGCAGAGCCTACCAGGCATGCAAGGCAAATAATCATGAAATAGATCCTGTCTTGCAATGGAGGGCAATATACGATATTGAGTTGGTAGGTCACTATTTGGCCTTTCCTTAATCCGACAATGAGAGAACTTTGTGTAGCGCTTAGATTTGAGAGGTGGGCATAACCATGTACAGGGCATTCACACAGTTCAACCTTCAGTTTACAAGTACCTCCAGCACTATTGACTTATCGCTTGCCCATGAAGTTCGTTGCAGCATATTTTCAATTTGTATCAATTTTATTGAGTTCATTTTTGCAAATGTTTTTAGTATATGAACATGAAGTATATACAACACTGTTTATCAAACCATATTACACATGAAAACTAGACTATGCAACATTTGTAAAAAGGCACTCATGCATTACATACATTCATTTCATCAATCACTCTCGCCAGTCTAGGTATCATCAAGCTTGAATTAAATGGACAACAATACACCAAAATGACAGGCGTCAAAGAATTTCACTGACGTGTTTCTGCTTCCTCTTAGCTCATCGCCCATTCATATTTTTCCCGCAGACGTCCTGGATCCCATCCAAGAATTGGGAAATTACTCAGATTCATTCCCTGATTACGAATTTGTTTATGTTTCTTCCCTATTGCTATAGTGGTTAGTATTTTTTGTAAATTTTGTTAAACAAGTCATCCATTTTAATTGTAATACCATTTGTACTAACACCTTTAGGCTGCTGCACTCTATTCATACTTTCTCTCTTCAAGTGACCATATTTTCTGGTGTTTATGATTTGCTGGAGGGCAGATAATGCCATACAGAATAGTTTCAAAGTGCTTACACGTTTATGCACAAATATATGTTTGTGTTTCTGTAACAACTGGACTGCATCACAGGTCGCCACTGGAGTCCATATTTTGATTTACATTTGTGGACGTGTTATGGTTATATTGTTCAGTGAGGTGTGTTTAGACACTGGGATTGCCTGCACTACTCATGTTTATGACGGGAATCATACAGGTGGCATGGGGTCATTATGAACTTGGAAGTAACAATAAAGACACGGTTCATTATTTCAAACCTTGACTGATGTTACCACTGACTGAACTGCCAACCATCCATGGGCCACATTGTCCTCTTGTGAACTGGCTCAGTTGAACTATTTTCCCGCGTCCCTCTCAAACGTGTTGTGTGCTGGGGCCCTATGAGGCTATTCAGTCACAATGCATCAAAATGAAATGGACTACTCCCCTCGTATTGCATGTTGACCTTTTCCCTGACAAACCGTATGACACACGTTGTTTTTGGCCTGCATTTATATGGCTGGTTTACTCACATGACATTTCTTTTTCCTCTCAGTTATTCACATTTTTGGCAGCATTCCTTTCCGAGCTTTTAGTTATTTTAATATCAAATTATTTAACATTCTGTGGTTAGAGTAAACTTATTTTTCGTTCAAAGTCAGTCTTTCCAAAATACTGCTGACACCCATCCATACAACCAGACATGGTATTGTGTAAATGGTTTATGAGAGCATTCCTGCTACAACTGTTTACCTGTTTTAAGAATTGCTTGGATTCCCAAATTCTGTGCAAGGGTTGGTTGTAACAATGAAGAAATATCCCGAGCGCTTGGCTTGATCCAACCACAGTGGAACTCATGGATTGATCAAGTGCACCAGTTGTAAATGATAAAATGGTCTCCACATAATGGGCCGTGGAAGAAAGAATGATGCCATGGTACTTCCATTATAGCCTTTTAGCCAGAGGGAGTGGTCATTATATCTTGGGCCATATTCAATGCCCTGAATGAAAACGACCCCTGCTGAAGCCGATAATGCTTTTAGCATATAGTGTTAGGTTTTTGTGTTGTTGTGTTGAAGAATAAACTGCTGGTTTAATAGTGAGTACAGTAAAGGGACAAAATGTTTTTATTTAAATGTGTTTTTTGGTATTATTTCAATAACAAGGTTGTCTTCATTAGGTAAGCATTTCAATCGCAAGCTTGGCTGAAATGAAACGGGGTTTAAATGGGCCTACAAGAGGTATAATGTAAAATTAAACTGTGAATACATTTTTCTTTCTAGCTTTCACTTTTGTCACGTTGGTGATGCACAGAAAATAAGATACTAACAGATAACGGGTCAAGTGGCACAGCAAACGCTCGCTTTGACATCCTGTGCAGAGCCTGCTGACGCAGGTTCGAATCCCGGCAGAGCCAAAATCAGCCTTTTGAGGTCGATAAATGAGCACCACACACTGTGGGTAATAATAAGCAGAGCTCAGATGCGTGAGGGTTTGTAGGGCTATATAAATTCTACATTTTCATTATTAGATATGGAGTGTCTTGTTCAGTGACTTCTTTTTAATAAATTGCTTGAACGGTTCTTGAAATGCAAATACATGCTTCCTGCATGTTTCACCGTCTGCTTCTGAAATCAGAAAAATCAGAATGTGGGCAATTACAATCATAAGTACCCGGCGAGGGACAATTAGATTGTAACAATCAATCTGAGTGGTCCTCACCCGGAATCCTTCTCCAGCATTCCTTTCCTTTGTCCCAGGTGGGGGGGCTGTGACAGCCAATCAGCCAATGAGGAGGCTCGGAACGGGGTAATCCAGACTGCGAGCCACCACACGGCTGGAGGCTGCCATCGTCCCCCACTGGGGATTCAGGTAAGTGGTTTCCATCCCCCACCATCCTCAATCCAAGCAATCCCCTCCCCGCCCTCCCAGCCCCACTTACCTGCTTTGTGGTCCATTTTGGGAGTGAACATGCTGGGAACAGTTCTGTCACCAGCACGTCCGCGCCCAATTAGTGACAGGCCGTCATGGAAAGGAAGAACGGACTACATGTAGTCCAGGGTCTACATGTAATCCCTTCTTCCTTTCCATGGCAGATGTTTTTTTTTTAACTAATTTTTTCGAATGACCACCATGGAAACGGAGAAGGGACTACATGTAGTTCCTTCTTCCTTTCCTTGACGAACTGTCGCGGATCGGGAGCGGACACGCTGGGCCTGTAACTATGGACCTCCGGGGCATTATGTGACTTGGTAATGCCCCCACAGCGCGGGGCTTATTGCTTAATTATTGAACGCATTCAATATATTTTGACTGACTCAGAAGAAGTCAATATTGATTTACATTTCCTAGTATAGCCTTATAGATTGAGGGAGTGGTCATTATGATGCTATAATGACCACCACCAAGCTATGGCACAAGGCAAAGCTAAGGGCCATACATTGTGGGATGGTCATTATCCCGAGAGATAATGACCCCTCCCAAGGTCTATAAGGCTTTTAGAACATTGCAGTACTAGCAATACATGTTTTGGAGTTTTGGTGGGGAAGTAAAATGTATTATTATTGAGTAAAGCAAACAGACATACTCAGTACACTGAATGTGGTTTTATTTTTTAGTGTTTATATAACAAGGTTACCATAAATGTTATTATTGCAAACCTAGTAAAACTAGAGCGGTTTAAATATAAACATCCATTAGGTGTCATGTAAAGTAAATGGTTTATTTATAAGAAAGTCAAAACATAGTCTAATCTTGTACCTTTCACTCTAGTGTGTTAACAACAATTGTGCCACAAAAAAAGGTCCTCCCTGAAAGGAAATGTCTTGTTTAAATAAACCTTGCCTCGAAATTGCTTTGTGGTTTCCCTGTCTGCTGTTACAGTCAACATGTTCAAAATGCAGTCAATATCAGTAGTTATTGGCTGCACTATGAACCTTCTGATTGATTGAGAAGAGGCCAATTACGGTATCTATGTGCTCATACCAATTAGCCTTTTTGATAGGGAGGGGCTTAATTCTTTATTATAAATACTCTATCTGAGAAATAACACGTAAAACCAAGGAATTTTAGCACAGTGTTGTACCTCTTACCTAGTCCAGGGCATACATTTACTTCAGACTCATACAATACATTACTCCTTTACACTCACTGATACTGTCATTCATAGGAAAGAGTAATGGGATGGGCCTTCATCTTAGTAAGTGCCAGTTCATGGATTTTAAACCAGGCGCTCTGTTTTCCATTTCTATGTTTCGCACTTACCTGAGGCAACAAACTCCTGCTTAAAAGGGGGGACAAGAATATAGTGGGTGCCTCCCAGATATGTCCAACCCATGTCTTGGCCAGTAAAGTGGTTATATGCATATACATTTAGACAGAAACCGAACATTTTCATTATGTATGCATTTGCAAAATGAAGTAAAATGGAAAAAGGGTAGATAATTGCATTAAGGGTCACCAAGGCAGCAGCAGTGGTCCGGAGAAAGGCCTTTCCCAGTAGTGGAAATATTCCTCACGCAAGACCGAAACAAGCACCGCACTGTAGGGAGCCATAGAGTAAAACGCTTTTCTCATGTATGTGTGCTCCCATGGTAAATGCCATGATCTTACAGTGTTTCTACAGGCCTTCTGTCAGTTATTCAAAAATGACAGCGCATCCGAACAATTACAAAATAAGTGTGGAAAAATAGTAGCTTCACCATTTTTTGAAAGCGCAAAAATAAACATGCATAATAATTAGAGAAAATACTTGAACAAAGAAATATGGAAACACACACATATATCGGTATAATTCCTCCCTTTACAAGTTTACGAGGGTTCTACGTGTTTTTTAAACGTATGCACTTTCTTCTTGTGCTTTTGATCCTCCTAAATTGGACGAGATTTTTTTTTTTTAAATGGGATCTGAAAGATGTCCTTTATAAACAGCTCTGAATCCCATTTGCAAGTGAGCATCTCGGAGGAGTTCTGGGCACATTCAAATCTGCTCCAGCTTCAAGTTTAGTGAATCAGCTATAAATAAACCATTTTTTTTTTTTTTTTTTTTTTTTTATACTTTCTTTTAACCTAAAAGGTTTTTAAAAGGTTTTGTGCTCGGACTCTTCGTTTCTGGGTTTTTACAGTTTGCAGTTTACTCTACCCGTCTTCTTTGGTTGTAGTCGTGAGTATTGTGTCCAAGATTTTGGCGGTTGCAGTAACCCATGTAGTACGCCCACCTCCGATTAGCCTGGCCCACCAGATATCTTCATCAAAGATATGAGCCGCTGCTAGCGTCGTCTTCAGGTAAGAATTTCTTATAGACTCTACGCCTGGACAAGTTAGGAGTAAGTGTCTTGTGGTTTCTGTCACCACTGGGTCTGTGCAGAATCTGCATTTGTTTGTTGTTGCTAGACCTCTTATCTTGAGAATTTCATTAGTATGAAGTAAATTGAGACGAGCTCTTAGAAACGTGTTCCTCAATTTACGATCAGAGTATCTTTTCACAAAGGGTTGAAGTTCATGTAGTTTGATGGTCATGAGTGGTAAGTCGGCCACCAGTTTGTAAGAACCTGCTTGCTCCAAGGTGTTGACCCAGTCAAGCTCGTTTAATTTCTTTTGAATTTTCATTGGGTTTTCCACCAGGTCTTTTTTTGAGCAATTAATTTCATCCAGTTTTGCTTCTTGATCCTTGTACCACTGGGTCAGGACGGCGGAGTAACCACTTTCAGCTTCTGCATCTATCGCTTCTAGTAGTTTCGAGCGTTTTTCAAGGAGTAATTTTCTGAAAAGCATCATGGTGTTCCTTTCTACTACTGCTGTCAACGAAAGCTGGCTCATTTCGCGTCTTATCAATACCAGAGGAGTAGAACGCGGTAGGTTTAAGACTTCTCTCCAATATTGGCTTTCCAACATGGGCCAGATTTTTTTTGGGAGGCCGGGCATAGCTTCAACTCCATACACAAGTGTGGGTGTGACCTTCATTTTGTAGAATTCTATAACTGGTATAAGAGAAAAACGCCCAAATTTCTTATCTATTGCTTTTGCTTGAGATATTAAACTCTTTGTTTTCCTCAAAAGATGTTTTTGCATGGCGTTTTCCTTTGGCGTGTTATCCACCATGATACCCAGGTACTTGAATTCTGTCACCTTCTCGATGGATTCTCCTTCCAAAGTCCATGTGAAAAGATCACTTTTTGTTTTTCCTTTGCCAAAGAACAGAATCTTAGTCTTTGGCTTATTTATCTCCAAGCCATTTGCGGCGATATATGCAGCAAGGTTTGTCAGTTGTCTTTGCAGCCCTATTGCTGTCTGGTCTGCTATTATGATATCGTCCGCATATAAGATTCTTGAGATTTTCGTGTTTCCAATTTGTGGAGGGAAGGAACGAACCGTGAGCTCCGCTTCTTTATAGTCCCCTATAAAGGTCAAGAAGAGCGCCGGGGCCAACGGGCATCCTTGTTTGACTCCTCGGTTTGTAGGGATCTCATCAGAGAGTTTTCCTTGGTGGTCAAGCCTCACTTGGATTCTAGTGGCTGTGTGGAGGGCTATGAGTGGTTGTAGTATGCTTTCTGGACACTTCCAGGTCCTTAGCTTTTCCCAAAGCCTTGATCTATTTACCTGGTCGAACGCTTGGCTAAGATCGACGAAAGCCATGTAAGTTCGTGGGCCTCCGGCAAGCGACTTACTTTTTAAGATGTTAACCGTGAGAATGTTGATGGTTGTTCCTACGTTCTTTTTGAACCCAGATTGAAACGGGTCGTTGCAAGGCGCGTTCTCGGCCCATTTTTGGAAGTGTTTAAGGAGTAGAGATCCATAGACCTTGCTGATCACATTTAGCAAAGCGATGGGTCGAAAATTTCTGGGATCGTCTCTCACCCCCTTCTTGAAGATAGGGACGATCACTGCATTAGTCCAGGATTTTGGTAGGGCTTTCACTGTGGACACTCTTCGAATGACTGCACTTATAAACTTTGACCAGACCTCCGGATGTTCTTTTAGGTGCACGTTGGTCAGGCCGTCCGGCCCAGGCGCTCTTGAGTTTTTCAACTTTTTCAAGATGTATAGGATATCTTCTTCATCATGGAGCTCCACCCACAAAGATTGATTTTGTTCCTGGATAATGATGTTGTTTGCAGCGACGTCAAAGAAGAGATTTTCAAAATGGGTTTTCCACTTTGTTTCCGAGATGCCATTGATCGGGGCATCTGAGTTGATTTGATCAGTCGCGTTTATCAGAGCCCAGAAATCTCGAGGGTTTTTGGAGGACACGCACCGTAGCATGTCTTCTGAGTCCTTTTGATACATGATATGTCGGCGCTCTATCAGCCAGGACTTGTAGGCCTTTAATTCACAAGTCCAATCTTGTTTATCAGTATTTGAACCGGATTTCGTGTATCTTCTCTTTAGCTTTCTGAGTTTGCGTCTTCTGATGACCAAAGTTTGGTCATACGTGTGTGTTGACTTGTTTGTTGATGTGCTGTTTTTAATTTTTGGTTTCATGAAGACGTTTAGCAGGTCACTATAGTCCGGTTGTGCAAAGGCACCTTCCAACGGGTCTCGCTTTATGTAATTAGTTGTTAAGCAGATGACGTTTTTTTGACTCAGAGCGAGACGATTTCCTTTAGGATTCGTTTTGAGCTTAGGAGCGCACATTGTTTTTTCGGTTAAAGTGACTGGCCAAGTTAGGCATAGCAGATTGTGATCACTCGCCTTAGTTTTTTGAATGTCAAAGGATGCGATGATAGGCAGGAGTGTGGAGGAAGCGTAGATGTAATCAATTGTGGCCGTAACGTTTCTACCTTCCCATGTTGGAGGCAGGTTTATCGTGTGAAATGACGTGGCCACGTTTTCAAGATTTTTTAATTTCATCAAAGCTGTCCATTTTTCACCTCTCAGTTCAGCCTTTGTTCTCGCCTTGCCTGAAAGTTTCTTAGCACATACGGCGTTTAGATCTCCGCAGATAAGCAGATGGACCTCAGAGTGTTCAATGTAAGCCTTATCGATTTCTTTTTCTACTGAGTCCAGAAAGTCTTTATCCGAAATGGCATCCGGATTCCAGTACAGGTTTATGATAATCAGGGATGTTATCACTGATTTGGCCGTTATAATGTTCCAGTAATTCCATTTTATCTGTACTGAGATCATGCTTAAAAGGGGGGACAAGAATATAGTGGGTGCCTCCCAGATATGTCCAACCCATGTCTTGGCCAGTAAAGTGGTTATATGCATATACATTTAGACAGAAACCGAACATTTTCATTATGTATGCATTTGCAAAATGAAGTAAAATGGAAAAAGGGTAGATAATTGCATTAAGGGTGACCAAGGCAGCAGCAGTGGTCCGGAGAAAGGCCTTTCCCAGTAGTGGAAATATTCCTCACGCAAGACCGAAACAAGCACTGCACTGTAGGGAGCCATAGAGTAAAACGCTTTCTCATGTATGTGTGCTCCCATGGTAAATGCCATGATCTTACAGTGTTTCTACAGGCCTTCTGCCAGTTATTCAAAAATGACAGCGCATCCGAACAATTACAAAATAAGTGTGGAAAAATAGTAGCTTCACCATTTTTTGAAAGCGCAAAAATAAACATGCATAATAATTAGAGAAAATACTTGAACAAAGAAATATGGAAACACACACATATATCGGTATAATTCCTCCCTTTACAAGTTTACGAGGGTTCTACGTGTTTTTTAAACGTATGCACTTTCTTCTTGTGCTTTTGATCCTCCTAAATTGGACGAGATTTTTTTTTTTAAATGGGATCTGAAAGATGTCCTTTATAAACAGCTCTGAATCCCATTTGCAAGTGAGCATCTCGGAGGAGTTCTGGGCACATTCAAATCTGCTCCAGCTTCAAGTTTAGTGAATCAGCTATAAATAAACCATTTTATGGATAGCACCTGAGTAAAAAGGAAGGCAAATTATAGAGAAAGGTTTTACAGCTACCCAACTGTGACCCCGTACCAATCATCAGACATAAACTGGGACCGGGATCGACCTCGTTAAGTGGATGGCATCACTGGAAAATCCTGTAATTTCATAGAAACTTTTTAATTCCCTAACTCCTTCTTCACGGATTTCAATTTTCAAGTGGGAAGAAAAACTTACCCTATCACTGGTTTTACATTGAAATGCGATCATATTTTAAACTCTCTTGCACTGTCCATCGAGGCGTTAAGTACCAACCCATACAAAAGACTTTTCAGAAAAGACTGGTCTGATACACGGGAGGCTATATCAAAGTACAAATTATATAAACATCTTTTGGGGGATATTAAGAGCTATGGTATAATTCCAAAATATTTGATACAACTCCCAAGTGCTTATTGTCGAAACCAGTACCTTCTTTTCAGGATGAAGGTTCTACCCACTGGCGAAATTGATAATATCAGGAACAAAGATCAAACCTCCTGTAAATATTGTGAAGTACAAAACAGCATTTAATCACTTTATCATCTGGTAATCAAATTCTCTTCCCTGAATAATTTAATGCACCAAATACTCAGTAAATTTGTAACTAGTGATGACTGTTTGACACACAAAGTATCTGGCAGCGGCTCATATCTAGCAATGAAGTCCCCATGAAAATAGCATTGATAACGTACGTACATTTAATCAATTTAATCAAATTAAAATAGAGACCCAGTGTGAGGAATTTGATTAGTTACGTGCAAGCTCTGGATCACTTGATGTAGATTTTTAACAGCATTTTTCTTTGACCAATTTTAGGTTTTGTGAAATATTAATGAATAGTTGTATATTATGAAGGGGAGGCTTTTATAATATGAATTATTGAACTTTGTTGAAAAATTGTGTATTTTACATGTTAAAAGTTTCTTGTAAACTAAAAGTACACGTTAAATAAAGCAAAAATTAATGTAGTTGTGGGAAATATAGGCTCTTAGTTGCTTGCAGCTCATGTTCATATCTCAAACAAAATTAGAGCCATTAACAATGTACAAGGCAAGAAGGCATTCCAATGGAAAATGCCTGGTCACAATTACAGGCTTATTTTAGGTAGGGAATGGTTAGTCTTTATTTGTGTATTTGTTTTACTTGTTGGTAGTCCCAGACCCATAGATCTCCCAGCACTAACTACGAGTGGACCTCAAAGCTCTGCAGAAGTGGAATTTAGTGGCAAGATATGCTGGCCCACCCATTACTAGTGCCTTGTAGGTGATGCAGCATATTCTAATAAGTGTTAACGGGTGACTGTGTGCTAGAGGAGAGACATTTAAATAGATGATGTGTCAGTTTTTGTGTGCCAGAAATTAGATCATTCAGAGGCCCAAGAGAATGATAGTAACTTCAGGAAAATGGCATTACCACCATCAAGGCAAGATACCACAAGTGCCTGGACGGTGGTATGAAAATCTTATGGAGGGGAAATAGGTTTGATCTTTGGAAGGAGAGTCACCGAAAAAAAAAATGGGACAGGCAGTCGATATGAGTCTGACATTTAAGATATGAATTGAGAGTAAAACCAAACAGCATTATTGAGTACAAGAGGGTGGGAATGCTACCAAGCAATAGTCACTCTTGGAAAGTGCTGTTGGAGAAGAGATAAAAGAGAACAAAAGAAATTCAGTCATTGAGGGAATAAGATTTAAAGAAAAAGAGGACATCCTGTCATCACCTGGAGAGGACACCTCAGATTGATTTGGGTGTCATCCAGTCCTGACCAGCAAATCAAGACGCTCAGGGTTCTATGTAGATGATAAACAACATTGGCGACAGGATCGACCCCTGTGGAATCCTGCATCAAATAGGTAGGGAGCCATACCTGATTGAGCCTACTTGTCCAAACTGAAAGGAGGCAAATCAGATCAGGACAGGCCCAGCCAACCCAATACAGGAGTATTAGAGGTTAAGCAACAGCTCATTATTGACCATGCGGAACAAGGAATCCAGAAGCACAAACAGAAGACAGAACCAACCTCTGCCCACTGACCCAGTGCAGCATCCACCATCTGCACAGAAGCAGCCTCAGTGATATATCAACGCTAGCAGCCAGACTAACAGTCCTTGCAATGTGTCTGTTTCTGTGAAATATGAGCTGTGCCATGCTTTTCAAGAAATGTATGCTAAAATCGTAAAGTGATAGTGGATTGGCAATTGGCTTTGTCCAAGGGTTTGAGTCCAAGCTTCTTAGGAAACTATTTGACTATTGTTTAATGATTCAGAAAAGGAACCATGGCTAAACAAAGAATTAATAAGTGAAGGAACCAAAGAGAAATGCTATTAGGAATAGTTTGAATAAGATTTGATGGAAGAGATTCATCAGAATAGGAGATTCATAAAGGAAAGCAAATGGCAAACATCAGAATTGGTACTATGCAAGGGAAAAAAGTCTCAAATTTAGACCATTCTTGGAAAAATAGACAGTACAGAGTAGAGATATGTGACATTTGGAAGGAATTTCAGATTCTTTTCTTTTAATTTTTTTCAATGAAAAACTAATTTAATTAATGAATTAGGGTGGGTGGGTGAAAACCCGGCGGTTGAAACAGGGCATAATTGACACGCTGCTTAATGATCTTAAATAATTAATGTGATTGATTGGAATCAGAGGAAACTCGAAGCAACTAGAAAATAGGATTTGAAATTAAGAATATTGACTTCATAGGAATGCCAGAAAGATGAAAACTGAACAAACAAATGTGACAATTGGGATCTGGGCATGTTTTATCAGTACGTCTGAAGTAGTGTTTTTTGTTCCTTAATTGGGGAGTAAACCAAGGAGCTGAAGGAGAGGATTTGATATGATGCAATTATACAGGCGCATGTTGATCTGATAATTGGGGCACACATGATAGGTAATCAGGCATTCAGGTATTTACATTAGTGTAAGAAGGAAGAGAGAGGTCCTAAAAGGAAGAAGACAGAACTTCACCTAAGGTAACAGGAGAAACATTTTAATTTTTGTATTTGTGTTATGGTTAATATTCAACATTCCACAATTTTTGTTTCCTTACCATAAAACATGTTTTTTCACAATACAATCTACAGCACACGTACAGACTCAAGTAATTAATACACATATTAGCCATATACATAAAGAAACTATTATTCTCAATTCCAGTTCACCATTTCATCTATTTACTTAATATCCCAAAATATCATCCGTACAGTGCAAGGCAGCTAACTTAACAAGTAAGTAATAGTTTTAGGAGGACAATATAGGAGTAGAAGCAAGCCAGTGTCCTTAGGCTGCATTTGCATTTTGAAGGGCATTGTGTCAATAATGATCTCCTTTGAGTGAGACAGTTTCACATTTTGTCTAACGAATCTGTAAATCAAATTTATAACTGGAATCAAATCTTCAGATGGCTGGCTGACATACCCTGGAGCAGACGTGGAGGTGAGAGTGAGAGTTGCCATGCTGCAGCATACTGGGACATTCTGTGCGCTCTCCCCACCGGTCAGCTCATCCCAGCGTGGTGCAGTGTGTTGCAGTGTGTTTCTGTTGAGCTTTGTTTGGTCCTTCTCAACCACATCATTGTTTTGCCAATTGCAGGCAACCGTCTCATGTCTGAAGGGGCTGAAATCTGGTCAAAGTAGTGGGTTGTCCAAATGTCATGTAGCCGGTAATGTTAGAGGGTCCTACCAGGTAACTATGCAACATGTGGTAAACATGGTTGGAATGGTGTGGAATTGTTTAACAAACACATTAAAAGATGTTCTTCTTTATACATAGAGAGATGTTGTGAATAATTATGAATTGTGTGGAAAATTTAGGCCCAAGATACAAATGAACAGCTCTGGCTGAATTAAGCCCAAATGGAGCAGAAATATGGAAACACACTGTTGACAGAGACAAGCCCAGCGTTTAATTCTGAGCTATCAAGTACCTGAATGTTGGTTTCAGAAAAAGGAAAAATGTAATTAAATGGGCCCTGTGTTTGAAGAACAAAACCCAACATCGGAGGCCTAATTTCAAATACATGGGCATGATACCTGAAAGTTCAGCTTTACTAACATGGAGAAATGTGTGCATTCAGCAGCATGGAAATGAACATACAGATGAAAATCCACTGCAGAAGTAAATTCAAGTTCACACATCAAAGAAACTGGTGGCTACAGAAAAACTGTTTTAGAATAAGCTGCGAGAATGGAGATGGAAGCAAATTGCATCTCGTGGAATGGTCATTGAAGCTAAATGTATATTAGAGAAAGTAAAATGAATTTCAAAGGCACAATGTTTTGTTACCGGAGTGGACTTCAACACTTGTGTTTAAGTTCAGAGACCCCTCCCCCCATTCGATTCAAGCATTGCTCACCTTCCCCTACACTTACCAGACATCTGGGAATTTCCTTGAAGCTTAAGCAAAAATAGGAAAGGAACTAAGCTTGTGCCTGACCAAAGCTTTATTGTGATGAACAGATGACACCCCAGTCGACAAAGACCCGTCACATGAATGTGTACTCTGAATAATAGTCATTTTCATGGTCTATCCGCACGAGCATAATGACAATTTACATGTTGCAGGATACTGCCACGTGTTGCAAGGGGTGGGATTATACCAGTCTGTTCAGGAAGATGACAACACATCTTCAGGTCCAGGGCTTTAAAAGAATAAGTGCTTCATTGCAGGTTATGTCAACAATTGGGAGTGTAGGATATTTTGTTTTATTGGGGTAAATTTGGGGTATGGCGGTATTTTCTTACTGTCAAAATATTAGCGGTAGTTTGGTGGTAAATTAGCCTTACATTTATTGGGTTTGGCCTCATATTATTTTAGTGACCATACCTTGTTATATTATATTGGGAAATCTAGTGATATATTGTTTGCGGTATTTAGTGGTGAGCATAGTTTTCTTCCCTATATTATAACCCCATCATAAAACAAAACCTTCCTTTTTATTAGAGTATCTCCCAGTGGTCTATAGAGAGCCTTGGACCTATGCATGTGATAGAATCCCAACAATTCTACATAGAGCGCCACCTATAGGTTGCTGCCGGTATCACTTGCTTATCTACATCCAGCGATCTATATATTATATCAGATTCCTTCCAAACAACATGCAAGGAAGGCACATACACACACACAAACCTGCTTTATCACTGGATATTATCAGCTTATTGTGGTTTGTTATTTTACCTGCAGGGACAAATTGACAAATGCACTACTGAAGAGAAATGGACCTTCCCTGTACTGTATACTTTATAGGTATATGAATAGGTTCACAGATGCAAAGATGACACTAAACCATTTGTTTTTATATGTTCTCATTATATTATATACAAATACAATTCATAATTATTAGTTCTTACCATGAATACATTGCATCATCATCTGGAAAACAAAAGAAAGAGAATATAGAACAAACAAGCTTTTAAAACCTGGGTTAATTTTCCCACAGTCTGAACATGACGAAATAAAAATGCAGGGATTTCCTATCCTGTCTACACTGCACTACAGCTCAGTCATCCATGCGACCTTACACAGTGACCTCACTTGTACATATCTTCTTACCAAAAGTGTTTCTTTGAAGTTTCCCCACATGACCTTGTTTCACTCACCTCACAAAGACAGGCCCAGTCAGCACGAACGGCTCCTGTAATCTTGTGTGTCTGGGAAGCATGGCGAGAAATTCTCAAGCCAGTGCTCTGTGACACCTTGGACCAGTCAGCACAAACTGATGCCTCTCTGTAAGTTTTGCCATTACCATAACTCAGAGCCTTCCTACTTTACTTACGTGGCATGTCTGCAGACACTTTCCTCCAATCAGGTTAAAAGCATGTTTTCAGCACCATCCTTCACTTTTATAAAATGGGATCCTTGCTCACTGAGCAACTGTTTCAATTGTATTTCCCACCACGCATACTTTCTGCTTTCTGCAACCTAGCACAGAAAGAGAGAAAAAAATGCCAGTGTACATTTAAAAACAGATTATAGCAGTGCTACCAAAATATGTATTTTCACCTCATTCTGCACATGAGACAACATTATAATGTCAAGGAAGTTAGAATTAGTGTTTAGTAAATGTTAATTAAGTTAGTCAGTTCTATAAATAATATAGTCTTCTATGTATGAGATATCAAAAGAAAAAAATGGTGCACTTCATTCTCTGCAGTTTCACATTGGGCTTTTGCTGTGTTATGAATTCTGTACCTTGTATGCCACCAACAACATATTCACATGTTATACTGGCAACACAAAAATAACTATATATATGTGTGACATATTGCTGCTGACAACAACAAAAATGCCCCTGCATTTGCAACAAAACACCATAAAATGCCATCATATTTAGTAAAATGCTACATATAGTCTTACAGGAGATAACATGGCCTGGACACAGATCTTGGGAAACAGAAATTGGCCAGTTATTTGAAGTGAAAAGTATGTGTGGCATTAATTATTGTTACATTGAGAGTATATGGGAAATCATGGGGAAATCATATTATGTCCAGCAACTTGAGAACTGCAACACTTACAAATAGTGTTCAAATATGTCCGAAAGGCTTATGAAAAGCACCATCTGATGATACAACTCACCTCAAAACTTGGGAATCAGAGTTTTTAGCTTAAGTGTGATTACAGCTTCCCTGTAAAAATTACAGATGGGCGATTTTTGAATATGGTAGCTTATGGAATCCAATACCTGTCTGTAAACATCGTGTGATGAAGCCATTAATTTTCGCTTTAAAAATCATGACCATCTGCCATTCACAATTGCAGTCACATGCCGACATGGGACACATTGCATTATAGCCGGCATGATCAGACCAATTAAAACATATATAGTTTTGGACTCTTATTTGTAAATTAGAAAACATTGTTATGTTTTAGATTTGTTAAGTTCATAACTGGAGTGTTCAGAAAGGCTAATGCAAATGGGTGGAGCTATTACTCCCAGCGATGGTGTCTAGAAACCTCAGAACCAATCAGGGGGAAAGGTTGAGGCCTTGTTTAAGGGGTAGGACAAATAGATGTCCAATCCAAATCATCAGCCAATAAACTGGCACCTCATTATTTAAATATTTTGGGGTGTGATTGTGGGTTTAAAAGGAGATGCACAATGGGAAAGGGGATCTCTGTCCAAAATTATGAGATGTCTGAAAAGAATATCTGAGCTGTCCCAGCTGACTGGCACGCTATAAAATCATTGGAAGGAAGACAGAAATAGGTGGATGACACCAAGAGAAAGACTAAAATATGGAGGTATTTTGGATAGGCAAAGAAAGGGATTGATTCTGGAGGCCCCATGACTGAACCTGTCGAGGCGTCTAACCTAGGCCCTATGCTTCCCATGAGATGATCCAGGAGCCCTGAAGATTTTCCCTGAGCACAAAACCCAGAGTGATTCAAATTAAGTACCTATGATCAATCATTGGGGGGATTATATATGAATTGGTATATTTTCCCAAATAGATATTTACGGGTAGGGCATCAGGATTAGACCCCTAGTAATTGTGATGTATTAATAATTTAATAAATTCCCAAAGCCAAATGGCACAGCGTGATCTTGGAGGAATTCAAAGCCTCCAACCTCTCTGCCAGTGTGAATAACGATTTAGTTCTATAATGTAATTCTTGGACCACCTGTACCACTGTTGCAAACCTCAAAATTTCCCTTAAGGGAACAGGGATGCAAATCAAATGTAAAACTGTTGATACACCCTAAGCAAAGAACCAAAACAGTGGGGGTGCTAAATCAAAAGTGAATATCTGGGTTTGTGCTGGGCAGAAAAGTGTCTTCCAGGTTAAACAACGTGAAATAACAGATTTAAAAGCACACTGTCTACTGAGAGTGAGAAAGGGATTACAAATTCAGAGATTCTTCACTGAATACTAGTGAAGGAAAATGATTCAAAATAGTTAGAAAAGTTGTTTTTTTTTTTAACCTAAAAGGAAATTATACAACAAGTGGCTGGCAAGGGCACTGCACAATGTGCTTACAGAGCGTTCGCCATTTTAACACAATAGCAAAGAGTCATGACACTGAAATAAATGTAACAGTGCAATAACAATATATTCCAGGTAACATCCCATTAGCCTATGTATTCTATGGGGTCCACCCCTCTGCCTACCCCCTGGCCCTGGCTTCTGCCATATACAATCTCAGTGGAGCCCATATGTCCTTGTGTCTGCATGTAGCAACTGTAGTAAACACATATTCTTCTTCCCTCTCATTAGTGAATACCAATTCCCATACAACTCACCTCTATTAGCAGCGTGCTTTGATTTGCAATACCGTAGAATACATTTCTTAGCAACAGAGCATGCAACATTTATGAACTGTTGGGCCTCAATTGAGATGTTACCAATATCACCCAAAAGGTTCTTGAGCAGCCACCCACAACTTCTGCAACATTTCCCCAGAAGGCTAGAATTGGGGGGCACTTCCAGTACATATGGAATGAGTCATCCTGTACCTCACAAAACTTCAGGCATTCACCACTCGCACTGGGATAGATCTTTGACAATTTGGCCGGGGTGTAATATAACTGGTTTAACACCTTAAATTGTATCAGACGCAGGCCTGCATTCATAGAAATTGCTTTGGTCAGTTGACAGCATCTAAATAATTTTTCATCCTCTAGTGTTACCCCGGGATCCGCCTCCCACTTAACTCGCATTGTGTTCCTCGACTTCTGGGATGTCTGAATAATGTTGTATAGTCTGGAGACCCTGTGCCTGACACCGTCAGCAGCAACTATCGCTGTGATGCACTCATGCATTTCAGGTTCAAGAGGGAAGGAAGGCTGTTGTTTGTGAAATGCCGCCTTCATATAGTAGTATTGTAAAACCCAAATGGGCCCCCCCAACTTCACCAAGAGTCCTCAAGCAGCATGAAACACCCCTCAGGGAACATATGCCTGTGCACCCCAAGACCTCTCAAGATCCTTATCGACAGTGGCAGGGATGCTGGGAAAACCCACAAGGGGACCCCCTTGTCGTATGGTGTCTTAATGTCTAATTTAAGAAATATTCTCCACCATACATACAACGTTGTTCTTGTTGGGTCGAAAGTGCAGGAGCCTATGTACCGGTCGCTGAAGATGACTGATTGCAAGTCAATGTGTGATGTCCTGTATCTTTCCAGAAGCAGATGTACTGCTAGTGACCCTTAAGACTACCAATGACCGGCAAGATGAGCCTGAGTGGCTAGGTAATAGGGCTCAAAGTCCGGGGCCGCAAGTCCCTACTGCTTGTACGGCTCAGTAATTCTTTCCTAAGAGATCTGTGCTGCCCAGTCATCCCAGAGAAACAATTTTGCCATCAATCTGATCCTGGTAAAAAAATTACAGCCCGGCCATATGGGGATATTACTAAAATAATATAATCGTTTTGGGAGCACTACCATTTTAATAGCGAGATCCACACATATAATGAAATCTGGAGTCCCTGCCGAAGCTTTAGCTTAGCTATCAGCTGTTGTGGGTAAATCTCATGATTATCCCCATATAACAATTGGTTAGCCATGGAAAGAACGATTCAAAGATACCTGAAATGCAAAGGGATCCAACAAAATCTGAATAGGCCGTCTGCAGCCCTGTGGCTGGTGTAACGGAAAACAGCTCAGATTTGGCCCTATTTATTCTATAACCTGAATATTGTGCAAATGTAGTGATATCCTCCATGCGAGAGCCAAGATTCTGCTCAGGATCACAAACATAAAGTAGTGCATCATCATCTTATAGTGAAATCGCATGCGGGGGACCCACGATCCTGACCCCCCAAGCCCATGATCCTCTCTGATGAGTGCTGCAAGCAGTTCAATCATGAGCACGAACATCAGGGCGGAAAGTAGGCTGCACTGATGAGTGCCCCTCCCTAATGGGAATGGGACGGACAGTGTATTGTTGTTACAGACTCTGGCAGTCAGACCAGCATATAATAACCGCACACAGCAAAAGAAATAAGGACCAAAACTGAATCACTGGAGCACCTAAAACAGGTATCGCCACTGAGGGCTGATCTCCAACAGCACACAAAATAGATGCCTCAGGTTCAGAGCCGCAGATCTGGTTGAAATGAATCCCGACTGATCCAGGTGTACTAGATATGGCATGTGAGGAAGAAGGCGCGTAGCCAAGATCTTTGCAAAAATGTTTGTATCTGCATTAAGGACAATGTTCTGTATGAAGCAACATGATGTGAGGTCCTGTTGGGCTTTAATAATACAGTTATAATAGCCTCCTGCAAGGATGAGGTAGATCCCCTCTAAATAAAAGACTCCTCCATAACCTGTAGAGACCTCAGGACTATTTCTTGATAAAACTCTTTACATAATTCTGTCCCCAGCCCGGCCTATACTGGTGCCTTCCCCGAGGCAATTGACTTCACTGCTGCCACCACCTCTTTGGTCATCAGGGGCTGCTCCAAGGCCTGACATGCCTCCTCTGACAGCTCAGGCAGTTTTATGCCTTTTAATAGCAGAGATCCTCATCCGTTGTCACAATTAGAGTAGAGATTTGAATAATATGCATGGAAGACGTCCTTGATGTCTCCTTCTGTCACAAGTATCGTACTATCCTGATCCTTTATCCCCCTAATATGCTGCCTGAAGCCCTCTGCCCTAACAATTTTAGCAAGCCAACTGCCCATCATATTGCCTTCCCCATAACATCAGGCCATGTTAGTTTGGAGATGTACAATATTCACCTGGATCTGATCAGCAGCACAACCCATACCAGATGGCGAAAATGGCGGACGGCCGGTCACAGTGGCAGCAACACAGCATCCAGGAGCCTTCTGATAGGCTGAGCCAGGCAGAAAGGATTGTGCGAAAATATCGGATAATAGTGTCTGGAATTTGCTCAGAAATCTCATTCCTTATTGGCTGAGCTGCCCAGAACATTCAAAAAAGGTGGCTAAGGATCAATTAACATGCTCGAATATATGTGAATCAAAGACCACGCATTGAGATGTGTCAGTTTACTGATTGAAGCATATTTTCCAATTATGTTTTATGTTAATGCACCTTACATCTTGAGGTATTTACTAAAGAACTATGAAAATAAAATGAACATTATTTTTAAAAAGTGTTTCCTTTAAAATCCTTTTACTTGATAGAAGTTGTCTCAAGTTATGTAAGTTTGGATTTGATAAGTATAGGTTTAGGATGGAAATAGTCAGGCTACAACTGCACAATCAGAAAGTGCAGTGAGAATCAATGCTCATAGTAACATTTGTTTTAAATTTGGTAATATAGGAGTATTCTTGTGAAACCTGGGGCTGTTCTATATTTTACAGTGGTCTTATACATGAGGTGGAAGATTGGTGTAGTGGTAGTTGGGTCTGTATCATGAGAGCTTTAGAATGGTGCCGAGCCTTCCAAGCATGCAAGGCAAAGAATCATGAAGGAGATCCTTTCTTGCAATGGAGGTCGATATATGATATTATTTATTTATTTTAATTTTTATAATGTGCCACATGCCCGTGGGCCTCAGGGTGCACAAAAAACAGAACAGTGAAAAGGGTTCAGATATCAGGCAACATAGGACGAGAGAACAGACTAGGTTCAGCCTGGGTTAAGGTTGAACAGGTAGGTTTTTATTTCCTTTTTAAAAAGCACCAGATTTTCAGTCAGGCGTATATGCCCGGGAAGTAGGTTCCACTGCAGTGGAGCCTGAGTATCGAAGGAGGTCCCTCCGAAATGCAGGCTGGATGAATGTGGGCTAGGCGGAAGAGCAGCGCTTCCTTCCACCTGCTTGTGGCTTAACCCGATCGATAAGGTGGGCAGGTTTTGAGCAACATTTGAAGGACAATGTCAGGATCTTGTGGGTGATCCTGTGTTGTATAGGCGAACAATGAAGTGCCCTCCTAGCATCTGAGACGTGCGGCCATTTGGGCAGGCCGTGAATGGCCCGAACTGCATTATTCTGTGCAACCTGCAGGGCTTGTATGTTTAGGTGTGTGCTGCCCATTACAATGCTATTGCAGTTGTCAAGTCTGGAATTAATTAGCGCAGAAGCTAGCAGCGCACAGTTATGGGCAGAGAGAAAAGGGCTAATATAGTTTATTCACTTGGTGATAAGGCCACAGGACGGACGAATGTAAGAAAAATGTGGTCTCATAGATAATTCCTCATCTATGACATCCCCCAGGGTCTTGACTTTTTTCAAAACTGTGATGAAATTGTCAGCAATGCGGAAATTGGAATAAGCCATGGCTAATTTGCCAGGACGAGCTCTGGGTGCCACAAACAGAAGCTCAGTTTTTTTACAATTCAATGCAAGTGAGTTGCCTGCCATCCAATCCTGAATCGCATTGTTGATTGTGTTTATGGCAGTCAGGTCCTGCTCATACCTCCCACTGAGCTGGAAGACAACCTGAGTGTCATCAGCATAGTTTGTATACCGAACACCCAGGGCATCCAGCATGTCAAGGAGGGGCCGGATGTACATGATAAATAATGTAGGGGACAGGCAGGAACCCTGGGGGATGCTGCAGGTTTGGAAAAAGGGGTTGGAACTTTCCTCACCAACAGACACCCGTACTGTCCCAGGGCCGGGAAATGAGGATATCCACTGGGATGATTGATTGGAACAGTGTCCAACCTCCCACAGTATTGTCACCAGCAAGGAATGGTCCACCAGGTCGAAGGCCGCAGAAAGGTCCAGAAGCATCAGCAGGACGCAATGACCTTCCACCACCATGCCGGCAAAGGTGGATTTAAGGTCCAGCATGGTGGTTTCCGTCTCATGCTGAGCCCTGAAACCCGATTGGCATGAGCCAAAGATCTTATGGTCTTCAATATGCTTCTATAATTGAAGATATGCCATGATTTTTAGCACAAATGGCACATTTGTAATAGGTCGGTAGTTGTCAATGACATGTGGGTCAAGATTGCCTTTTTTTAGCAATGGTGTAATCCAAGCTTCCTTAAGAGAGGAAGGAACCATACCTTTGTCAAAGGAGAGATTGATGAGTTTGGTCATCCACAGAGCCAGTAGTTCAAGTGAGTCCTTGAAAAAACCTGCTGGACAACAGTCACCCGGGCATTAGGTGGGTTTCAGGTGACGAAATATCTTGGTGACTTGTTCCTCCGAATAAGAGCTCACTAGAAGGACATTATCATGGCAGGATATAGACCGAAGCAGAGCTGCGAAATTAAGCAGCCATGTCCGTTGCTGCTCAGCAGTGTCCCCGTGAGAAAAGTATTTTGTTTAATAATGGTTGTGTGAGTACATGAGTAGACATGTATAGCACTGTTCATGTCTATTCTGTTGCCAAATAGAAAAACATTAGATTTCCTTTAAAGTCAGACCATTCACAAATATAAAAGAAAGTAATATTGTTATGTCATATTGCAGGGTGCTGCATAATTCTATATATTAAGAGTATTTTTGTCAGTGACCAAACTACATGAAGTATTCTCTAGACCTGAGTTTCTCTTCATATGTAACCAGGATGGAAAAGTTACTGAAAAGGAAAATTGTACATGATGTAGGCTTAAAGAACCTGTGGTCTTTTGTTATCCCAAACCAACTGTTTTTTTCAATTTGTGTGAAAAGTTAATTGTCAGGAAAAAAAGCATTTGGACCGTTGAGTGAGGGGATGTGTCTAGTGATCATTTTTGTGCAAAATTGATTTTGTCTACTAAATAATAAATATATAATCTTTCTACACAGCGGCCTGATTCTTGGCTTGCCAATTGCAAAGGGGTGAGGGAAAATATTGGGGTTAAATGAGTGAAAAACCATGTTAGCTATTTAGATATTGGTGTGTCATTTTTGATTGGGGGGGGACAAACTCTGCATTAATTGTTGCCTCATAAAGATCTCTGACAGGAATGAATTAAGGTTACAATAAAGGTTTAACTTAAATTCAATATGTATCCATTGATGAGAAAGTGCAGTCCTCGGGTGTTGCAATTTCTCATTTAGCCTCACACGTTTCCTTTTCCGATTCTCTATAGATGGAAAAGGGTGTGAGGAAGCAACAGAGTGAGTAGACCCTTGAGAGAAGATATAGGCGTACTACATTCTCCCCAGTCTCCCACACAACCTTGTACCCAGTAACCTGCACAGAGGTAGATCAAATCTCTTTGAGGTCCAGTTGGTTCTCATTTTCGTACCTTTCTTAAGAATATTTTGGTGGTGGTGTATCAAGAGGAATAATATGGGAGATCAATGTGGTCCCTGACGTGTCTTTGCAGGCAATTCATGGGATATCCTCAAATGTCGCATGACACTTACAAAAAAGTCTGGTTATTTTCAGCTTGGACATTGTTCAAAACACCAAATGTTACAATGGATGCACACACACACCAGGGACACATCAAAAGTCTGCTTGGTAACTGACTTGGATTCTTTAACCTAGGCTAGAACAAATCCCTTTGATCTTAAGAACAGACAATGTTGGAAAGCTATGGCCTACATAAGCATTCAAAACACCCCTCCATTAATTCTCCCTTATCCTTCAGAAAACTGGCACAAGTGCTTTGAAATATGCACCTTTGAAACACTAGTTTTAGGCAAGAGTTCTTGAAAGGAGGAACAGAACTTTTGTAGACCCTGCTGATAAAATGGCATTGTGCAAAGGTTACACTTTCAGCTGTCATTGCATTGGGGGCTACAGATTAAAACCACAGGCTTCACCTTTTATTTTTATAAAACCTTCCTACATTGCCGCCAAATCTTAATTCCAGAAATGTAATTTTCATGGTAATTTTGGAAATGAAAGACATTGCAGTTCATAGGTTCAATATTATCTTATAATTTGCATGATGGAGACTAACGTCATGCTGAGGTGCTCATGGTTAAAACGTTTGGGGTATTAATGCATAGTACTAGTAGCTCTGAAACAAGCCCCTACATGTCTGCTGTAATATTATTATTACAAACTAGTTATGACATTCTTACTGGCTAATTTCTGACTAGCCACGTATAACAATTGATTAGAAGAGTTTAATGAGGTAGCAAAGCATTCATTTTGGCCAATGGACACCCATATTCATTATACCAGTGGGGAACCAGGAATTAGTATGTAGCGCACTTCAAATCTAACTTTGTGCAAGACTTTTTGTCCATTTCATATTATCCAATATGTTCTAACTGTCCCTTCGGCAATCTCTTTTTTTCTCCTCGATATTAATTCCCAAACATTCACATTTAATATAAAATAGCTAGGTTTGTATGGCAACGACTTGGCATAGGTGTCAAACGTAGCTCCTAGTAGTTGTTGGTTTCAAGCTAACCAGGCTCCCGTTGGCTATAACCAGGAGCTAAACAGCTCCCAGCTGCTGGCAATTTCTCACCCTGACTCAGCCTTAGATTTTTTTTTCCTTTAAACAAATTGCATAATCAATCATGAGAAGCTCTCACTCAAAGGGAAACAATGCCAACATGCAACAGTGATTCCAGGGCCCTGTTCACACACAGAAGAACAGGAAGGACCCTGAGACAGAGCCAGTGTCCACAAGCTGGCTGCTTCCTAAAAGTACCTGCTGAACAGTATGGGAAAACAAGTATATTAAACAACTTACATGTAAGGGAGGAAGCAACAATTTCAAGACTGATTGAAGAAAAAAAAACCTTCGCTAAAATATAGAAAATCTTCCTTAAAAAAGAACATTTTAAAAACCAGAAATTCACTAAAAATCCCATTCCCATATTCTATCCCCCCACACATTTTTTTCCTTAATGGTGAACATTGTTCTAAAATGACCCTTGTTAAATTAATGTTATAAACACATTGTTCTTCATACAAATAACTTGTTATTTCTTCGAAAATATGTAAAACCCATCTATAGGGTAACATAACTACTCTGTGACTTGCTGTATCCTTGTTATGTACAGTGTACTTTATCCCTTGTATATTACATATGGCAGCCCGAAATATCCATATACAGCACAGTACATTACTTTCTATAGCAAGTTAGACCTTCATTAAGGAAATCACATCACTAGACCCATTGCAGTTAAATTGTGTTGTGACGATACCCAGCGCGAGTTCCATCTGCCACTCAAACACTTAAAGAGAGCAATTATGAGCCACTCATATTTTTGTGTTGGACTAATCTGCACTGCACATTGCCAGTCATTAGCTGAGAAATGAGGCGCCATATATGGTAGCATGTTTATTAAGCACGCTGTTGGAATTTGGTTATGGCGAGCAGGAATCTTTCAGCATGTCAACACTTATTCCAAACCACAAAGCTGACTTTGAAATGCATCTTATGAAACTGATTTAAATATTTATTTGCAACAAAATTACAAGCAGTGCATCAGTCTGCTATTGCCCATGATGAAACAGATGTTACATGTTTGCCACTTTTCCAGAGCAGGGGTATCTCTTTGACCAAAGCGAGTGATAGAACAAGTGTTAAAGGCGATGATGGGGTGATGGGATAAGGAATAAAAGGTTCACTACCATACATTAAAAGGATATTGTAAGTCACCTCGGGCTTCCATGACCCGGCAGGAGTCTGCAACGGGTGGCACTGCAAATGCATACAGCGCTAAGGGGAACCTTCTTTGTCACAGAATCCCTTATCCTTGTATACAGAACCCATCTCCATTCCCACTCCTCATAAAACGGAGGCTCTGATCAACAAACAGTTAATACAAAGCACGTAAGAGTAGATTAGCCAATGCTCCACCAGAAGCCACAACATCGCCATGCTTCAAACAAAGAGCTAAAAGAAGGAAACAATCAGGAAGCATGCCTTTTCCTGCTACAGACACTTTTTATGGAACAGGTTACAAATACAGATATGACTTTCTCCCTCCATCTTTCACTTCAGATAGGACAAGAAGAGCTTACTCTGCAAAGTGCATCTTGCCAGTCGCTGATCGATCCGCTAAGTCCTACCTCTTTGCCACCTACCTACTGCAGATCCTCTGCAGCCCCTGCTCCTGACCTTCAAACCCCTGGGTGAGTGACCTATCACTGCACTCTGTTGCTTCCCAGTTAGAATTGCGTTTCAAAATGCACAAACTCACATACATACACACATACATAAACACGATGGCCTGTTACAAGGGTCTTTAATGACTATGCCTTCTGCTCTCCTCCAAAACGGTGCCTACTTGTTGTTTCCTTCCAAGCACTCACCGCTAGAGTTCACTCGCCACACTGTTATCTTAAACATTATATATATTACACAGCCCACAGTAGTGGCTGTGTAGTTATGGTTAAGTTGCTAATCCAATAGGAAGAGCACTTTTTGGGTGTTTTATAACTTCGCTCCCCCTGGACGAATCCTCAGCAAACTTTGCAAAAAAAGTACATGGTCCACTCTGAATTTTTATAGTTATATAAGGGGGGGGGTCCCAAAATGTCTTTTTTTCACCATAGACATAATGAGAAAAAGCTTTGCGCACGCCTACAGCTCAAACCGCTGGACGGATTTCCACCAAATTTGCGGCAGGAGCTGCGGCTTAGTCCCGAAAGTGTGTTTTTGTTATTTTGGTGTAAATCTGTCCAGTATTTTTTTTTAAATGACCAAGACGTATGGCAAATAAATTAGTGATATCTTTGTCTGCTCTGCGGACGCACTTCCCTGTTCGCAGCGCGGACATGACACCAATTAGATGAGCAGCTTGCGTCATGTCCACAGACATGCAACGTGTTCACCGATTGGCTGAGGTGAGGCATGAGGTGCGTCACATTGTTTAGATGCACCCGCCATCTTGGATCCACCGACAACGCGGTGGCAAACAAATACAATTTTGGGGAGTGTTTTGGTGTGCAGAAGTGCTTGGGGAGGGTTCGGGAGTAAGAGATGGGTCAAATACTGTATTTGTTTAGGTGGCAGGTGCCCCTGATGTTTTTGCCATGTCTGTGGTCTTCACAGCTGTCCGTGCACATAATAAATGCACTACTAGCTATTTAACTTTAGTATGATGTTGGTTTTGGGTTGTTAGTAGAGGATTGATTGTAATTAATATCCCCTATAAGAAGCCCACATACCACAGTCAAAATGTTTGGTAGCATTGGTGTGTTATGCTGCGGTGGTTGTGGCCAGGGCCTAGAGTTTCTTGGTCCATAATGGTGTTATTAAGTTTTTCATACCCTTGTCCACTGCTACGTATGGCAAATGGGTTTGTTTGCTTTTGTTTATATGCTTCTTCATTAAAATATGGTTCTGTCCTCGTGGTGTGACTCCATTCACCTCCACAGATGTTTAAGAAGCTATTCTTGTTGATATTCTGATTATTGAGAAGTCTTTTTTGTAATTTAGTAGTTAGTTTTGTTAGTGATTTCACTCTGTTTAAAAGTAAAATAAATAACTTCCCTGGGAAGGATTGCACTGTCTATGAGAGCTTTTAGGATTACTTTTCTACAGTAGGTTTTAAGGGTTGTCCATGATTTCTCTCCTGTTTTTATAAGGTTCTGAAGGACTCTGTGGCGGAACATTTTTTGTAAAATATTTTTTTTGGTATGGTTAGTTGCTACTATATCAATATTTATAGGTGTAGCGTTAGCAGTAGTGGTAGCTGAAATCTTTTTAATCACTTGTTTCATTTTACATTTTGATAGAGGAGGGAACGTTTCTGTACTGGAAGCTTGTTTTGTTTTGGTTAATGACCGTATTAGCTGTTTTTTTGAACCTTTTGTACAAAATCTGCTAGAGATGGATGATTATTTTGGACACTTTTATTTTGATTTGCTCTACTTCTGTGTTTCTTTCTATGGAGTTGCTTTTTGGTAGGCGTTCTTTGGGGTTTGTTGGAGAAAAAAGAAAGTGTGGGTTGGGTTGTTGTGCAGTGTATGCCTGCTTTGTGCATGAGTGTCTGAGTATGATGGTAAGGATGATTGTGGAGGTGTGTGATTGTGCAATGGGCAGCTACATCAAGTTGGGAAGGTTATTCTTGTATTTGTGTGTTACTGTACTGGGCTTTAGATGACAATATAAAGTATGCAACTGGTAAGGGGAAGCACTAATACTGCATCTAATGGGAAAGGGTTAATACACTTCTTTGTTCTGCAATACTAAAATGCTAGTGTGTTTGGGTAACAGTTAGAACATTATGTTGGTATTGTACATAGTTATTTGTATTGAAAGAGTAGGTTTCTTCTAAATCGTTTGTACTTCAGGCTGTGCTGCTTTTCAGGAGAGTGGTCTTCACTGAATTTGTAAAAGAAATACGTAAGTAAATATGTGTGTGTATAGCACTTTTGTTAATGTAGACATTGTTTTTTTGTTTTTGTAGTAGTAGTGTTTTCTTATAACTGAGCATATTATGCATATGCACATTCCTTTGCCTATGTGCATCTTGTATATTTTATTTAGAATCTGTTAGTTGAATATGTTTTCCAAATGAGTATAATAGTAAACATGTAGAGCACTCTTGTTTTTTTTTAATATTATGTTATTGGATGGTAAGAGGTAGAATAAATAATCATATGCATTTTTTGCTATTTTTACAGGGTAAATGGCAGAGATTGTACAGAAAAGCATGCAATGTATGTGTTTGTGAAGGTGTGGGAAATAAAGGAGTAGGATTTCATATAGAGGCAGTAGTGTTGTTTGAGCTGGGAGCCTTTGTAATTATATTGTCTGTGTGTGTGCTTGAATGAAGATGCATGTACTCATCCTGGCTGGGTGTAATTTTATAACACACTGAACAGTCTTTTTCATAATTATACTGTTATTTCTCCCATCTTTTAATATGAAATAATATTTTTTTAGATAGCTGTGTGAGTAAACAAAATTTGGAAAGCAGACAGGTTTGCAATTGACACTTCATCATAGCAGATGGGAGAAATTACAGTAAGTTCATTTTACAGTTTATACAGGGTAACTGGCAGTTACTCTGTTTATTTGTATTCCTAGAAGAGCTGTACATGTACTGTGTAGAAAGTATTCATATCTGTAGTCTGTGTTCATGCATGTGGATGTGCATGAATCTGCAAGTAGAAATATTGGGGAGTTTTATAGTAGTTGTTGCAGTAACAGCTGAATTGTACTGAGAGTGATCAATAGTACATCTAAAGTGCTAATCTGTGATGATAGAGTTAGATGAAGAGTTCTTGGATGTAACTGATGGATGATTGTGTGACTGTTTAACAGTAGCCAATGAGGAAATGGTGCAGAGAGTGAAGTGGAAAGGGCAGAAGGGCTGCCCCAGTGTTACACGCTCCGCAGACAATGCGGGTGTCCGCGGGCAGTGCGTGCCATATCCAGGGTTTCTCAGCAAATGCAGCATGCAAAGGGGACTATAGGGATCAGCCAATCAGATGTTGAGGTGTGGTTTGTGTTGAAAGTGGCTGTGTGTAGTGAAGATGGTAGAGGTGGAGAAAATCAGGGTGTTGGTGGTTGGAGATATGTTTGTGCATGGTTTGGAGTAGTATGCAAATGTAGGAATGTGGCAAATAATTGTGATGTTAAAGGAGTGGAGGTGGTGTGGAGCACTGTGCCTGGTTTTAATGTGCAGGGAATTGTACTAGTTTGTGGAGATATGGGCAGGGTAAACATTCTACATGTAGATGTTTTGCACTGTGGTGCTTTGTATTTGGGGTATGTCAGTGCCCCTACTTTGTTGTCATATTTGGAAAATTTGGTTCAGGCAGTAATGAAAATACTTCCAAATGCCAAGGTTATTTTTTCTGGTTTAGTACCTAGGGCAATATGGGACATTAGTTTTGTTTTTTGTCCTCAGTAGGTGGAAAGAGGAAGATGTAGGGTGTGGTTTATTGAGGAAGGTCGCAGACCTTCTCATTCTCTGTTTTACATTAATGTTGGTATTGTTATATTTGACCCATCCACACTTCTTTTCTATATATGCAGTGCAGTGACCTGCATTGGTTGTGGCTCCTGCGTGGTAGAATATATCTACTGTTGTGAAGGTTTTCTTTCCAAGTGATAGTTTACCATGTGTAAATCCATTTGTTTTTGGTACCATCTGCATTCTAACATGAAAGCATTACTATTATGTATTTACTATGTGTCTGTATTTGTAAGGTGGCAAGGCACCCACACCATTCATCTCGCTAGTGACCGAAAGTGTGATAGCACAAACACACGTGTGCAAATTATAGGCCTCTAATATATAACTGTGGTCATTGGGGTCAGGGTCCACGGCGTGGCCGATGGGGTTGCAGCAGGGTTTACTCGGACATTCTCATACAAGCACATTTTGTCAGGGCTCTTGACTTGCTTCTTTGAAAAATGTTTACGTGATTTGCTGTGTGAAGAGGAGATGGGATGAGGTGACAGGTGGTGTGGCCTGACTGTGGGAGTCACTGTGAGAGTGCGAAGTTCTCCAGAGGAACAAAATAAATCCATAGAAATGTCGCCCGCATTGGTGAATTGTAGCAAACAATTCATATGTTTTTCAAAAATATTTGTAATGCCACTGTGTTCTGAAGGGCTATGGGCTCCCATTCTGAGTGAAGGTCAGCGCCATTGAATTTTTGTTTCCTAGCTGAGCAAAACCACGCATGGTACACAGTATACGGTTCAATTTTGTTTTCGACCTTGAAACAAAGGGAGGATTCCGAAAGGAATGCATGCAGGGAGGGATGTTACATTTTTAAATATGATAATGTTCACCATTCAAAAATTGGACAAAGGAACATGTAATTTAATTTTATGAAAATTTGTTGACCTGAACGGAGTATCTGCGTTACGCTCATAGAATGGAAATGCCGAATATTATGTACGTTTTACTTTTGACGATTTTATAGACAAACTAGTCAAATGATCATAAGCTGAACATTACTGGTGGGTTACATTGTATTGTTTGTTGTGTGTGGCATATTACAACAACACACAATTACAACTTGTGTGTGTACTTGGTTTTGTCCTGGGCACATGGGCAGTCCAGCATTGAGATGCGTGTAGTCCACTAGTGGGTTCCGCAGGTTCCACAAATGCATAATTCAATGCTAATATTTAATAAAAATTCTGTCTATATGTTCTTCTTGGATTTATCTTGCTCCCTGATTGCAGCGTCAGCCTTCGCATTCCATTTCGAGCTGACCATATTCCATAGCAGTAACTTCTGAAGCAAATTGAAGACTAGTTTGGACGTTGTTTTGCCTGAGTGCCCATTGTTTCACGTCCGTGTTGATCAATAGTTGTAACAGGGGGACAAATTAATGGTTAAAATGATAAACTGTAATAAAGATCGGCTACTGAGACACATTTCTGTTATTTTTTTTAACAGCTACATCTTGGCTTTCTACGATTGTCATGGATTCCAGATACTAACTGAGTTTTTTTTTAACCGTCATGGAGTGCCTCCTTTAGATTTATATTGGCCTAAGCCTAGTCGCTGTGCAAAGAAAACCTTGTTGCAAAAGTTCCAATTTTGGATGGACTTTGCCGCCATTTTATAATCATCCGCCATTTTGATTTCTGTTCGTACATTCTCTGTTCTAAAATGGTGGACTGTGTTTCTAACTTGCAACCAAGCCTCCCGACCTTTGAGTTCTGTTAATGGTTAGACTGTCCAAGAGCCGTCTGTTTGGACTAGGTAATGAGGCCTTGTACTGAACATGAACTGTTGTCCTAACATTGTCTGCGCACACAAGACTAATCCGCAAATACAGATTGGCGACAATGAAGTGCAAACGCCAAATGTGGACACAGGCTGAAATACATTGTGAAGGGATATCGACTAAGGCTTACCACGGTATCCCAGAATATACATCACCATTGTAACTTGATGGAAATGTAAACTCATGTAATCCTTCTGCATATTATTGTATAAGCTGTATGTGAACTAGGCACAAACTCTAGACCGCAGATTATTAACACGAAGAGGGGCCGGACAATATTATTCAAACATGTATAAAAACACGAATGTTCAGATGTCCAGCTCTCTCTCTCCTCTCTTTGACAGGCTAGTACTCATTGCGGGGTGTTGAGTGCCAGATAGCCATCTGTATCTGTGCTTCTTTGTAACTGTACAGAATAAAAAAGATCTGTGAATCTTTCTAGCCCGTGATTGGTGTATTTCCTTTTGTGGTACTCAGCCTCAATATTTCCTTGTTTTTACAGTCAGCTGCAGATACACATGAATGGGTGGATCACAGTGATGCTTTTTTGGGACGATCGCCACTGGCCGATATGCCCTTACGCGGTACCAGGGATAAGGAGCAACTTGACATTGTTTACAGTGACCTAGCGCCAAGTTCATGCCAAAGCCTTGCGATTCACAGTGCATCCAATGTGCTTCATATTCCCAAAAGGAACACCGCGTGACTCACGATAAACATTTGTGGATCGAGAACGAAGAAAAAAATTACCTATTTGCTTGAAAATGGCAATCGCCGGATGTTCTCAGAGCGTTTATTGTGAAATAAAAGTACTTTACAAATTGAACAGTTTTGCTATTTCCTTTAAAAGTATGTCTTTATATACAACTTCAAAATTCAAAATTGGGACACGCTGTGTTGTGAGATGATGTGCGTTGATATTCTGGGTTCTGCGTCAAGTAACGTTATCACTTAGGTGATGATTGGGTGCGTTTTACTACGCTGTGTAGTAATGTCCTGGAGATAGGTGGAGAATATCACAAGGTTTGGTGATGTCAGCCTCAGGGGTGGGGCATACAAATTAGTGCCAGCAGGGCAGTCCACCTTGGCCGATGCAGCAACGGATAATATTATCACAGGATGGCTGCGCCCTGGTGCCTGATTTCGCACGTGTAAATAAGAGGAACATTACAGTAAGGTGCATAGGAAATATTTGTACGACCGATCAACGTATGCTTAGAAGCACATGCCCGAACACTTAGGAAAATAATACTTTTGAGTGCACTATTCTTTTAATAGATACATTTGTTGTTGCATTTGCTGCAGATGATCTTCTAAGGTCTGTTTCTGTATTATTTTTAATTTCTGCATGGTGTTTTTAAAAAACAAAATTGGTAAGTACACATAATGTAATGGGTAATAATTGGTTTATATAGAGAAGTGTAGTGTATACCATTAGTATCAATGTTTTCACTTATTTCATCACAAGGAACATTTTCTTCCAGCAATTACAAAGTAGTAGACATTTCTGTGAAAAAATAAATAAATATATTATTTTTACTGTGCCTAATACAGAAAGTTTATAAATATATAAACTAAATGTAGTCTACTCACTAGTTTGTTGCTAAGTTTTGGTGTTACTGCTGCGTAGGTGTGCTGCTGATTTTTGCTGTGCAGTTTGTGTGATGTAATTCTGTTGGAGACATAATTATTTTGTTTTGGTATATTGCATTATGTTGCATATGTTATGTAATTGTAAGGTTGGTGTGCTACATATACAGTTTCTACTTCCATTTATTATTGAATCTAATGTATTTATGTGCTGCTTTTTGAACATGTTCAGTGTTTTTATTGCATGACACAACAATGTAAGATTGTCGCTGAGTTTTTGGCTAGTGTTGATGTTGACCGAGTCTATCTTCGAACATACGCATGATCAGCAAACATCAGACCTACTAGCGAAGTAGGGGGTTCAGTATGTTCTATGTTATATGTATATAAAGTAAGGGAATCCTAGGAAACATTTATCCAATTTATATCCTCTATATCTATATTCAGTGAAAAGAACTTGGTTAAAGCAACATTATGGTTAAGTTGCGCTACTAAAAACCTATTAATACTCAGTTAAAAAAAATTTGTTAAAGGGATGTTATGGTTAAGTTTCGCTACTAAAAACCTATGAAATTCAGTGAAAATAACTTTGTTAAAGGGACGAAAAACCCCTGAAATTCGCCATTTATGGTAAGCTAAGCAAACATAACTCATTCCACCACCGTTCACTACTAAGACTAACACCAAGGACTTGAAACATGACATCACAAATGGCATTGATGACATCACTGATGACATCACATGCACATTTACTTTTCATGAAAAGTCTGTACAAGGGATTCTTATAGTAATGTTGATTAAAAAGTATGAAGGCTTATTGGAATAAATATCATGAGGTACGTAATGCATTAAGTAATGCCTTCATACAAATATCATTCTATTATCAGGTTCTTTCCAGTATACTAAGCTACTCATGTAGAACCATAAGAATTGAGTGCAACATACATTATGGATGTGCAATATTATTAATCTTACCATGTTGAATAGTAAAATGACAAATGCTTTTTATTACCGTTTTGTCTATTGTGCAACATTTAAGAACTAGCTAATAAAACCCACTTACTAGATAATTGCATTATTCGAAACAAAACACAAATAACAACAACACATACAAATATGAACATATATAGGGAAAATGAAGTAAACAACAGTATTACCAGCCAATCTTCATACCCCAACTGATTAACTTTATACACAGAAATGATTGCTCTGCTTCAAAGCTACTACTTCGCTATTTATAACTATCATATAATGTGACTGGACCCTAAGGAGAGTAGTGTGCATGCAATGTATACAAATATGAGCATATCCAGGAAAGTAAAGTAATGAAAAAAAGGCAGAACTATAAGAAACTGTTTATAACCTTACTAATTATCTTTTTTTAAAAAAGAACATTGCTGTTATCCATATCTGTGTTTTCCCCTATGTATATGTTTCATATGCAGTGAGTGAACCCCAAGTGAATTACTATAAGAACATATTTGAAGTATAATTCTACTAATATGGTACTTGTATATGAATTATGAGTATATGAATTTTTAGTTCCTGACTGTTACTAGCCTAGATATGTCAGTAAAGGAGAAAAGAGGGAGCCAGACATGTGATGTCATCAGTGATGTCATCAATGACATTTGTGATGTCATCTTTGATGTCCTGTGTGTTAGTCTTAGTAGTGCACGGTGGTGACACAAGTTATGGTTGCTTAGCTTGCCATAACTGGCGAATTTCAGGGGTTTTTCGCTTTTACTTGGAACCATAACATCCCTTTAAGAACGTTTTTTTCACTGAATTTCATAGGTTTTTAGTAGCACAACTTAACCATAACGTCCCTTTAACAAAGTTTTTTTCACTATATATATATATATATATATATATATATATATATATATATATATATATATATATATATATATATATTACATGGACACGGTAGCGTCCATGTAGTTATGGCTAAGTTGGTGTTTCCATAGGAAGAGCATTTTTTGGGTGGCTTATAACTTCGCTCCCTCTGGACGAATCCTCACCAAACTTTGCACTCTGAATTGTTTTGCAAAGTTTGGAGAGGTTTGGTCCAGGGGGGGCAAAGTTATAGGGGGTACCAAAACTTTTGTTTTTTCCCATAGACATAATGGGGAAAAACTTTGCGCACGCCTACAGCCCAAACCGCTGGACGGATTTACACCAAATTTGCGGCAGGAGCGGGGGCTTGGTCCCGAAAGCATGCTTTTGCAAATTTGGTGTAAATCCATCCAGTAGTTTTTTTTAAAATGACGAAAATGTAAGGCAAAAAAATTAGTGATATCTCCGTTCGCTTCGCGGACAGACTTCCCTGTTCGCTCCACGGACAGTGCCCTGATTGGCCGAGCGGCTTGCGCAATGTCCGCGGACACCCGACGTGTTCGCTGATTGGACGGCGTGGTGCTTGAAGCGCGTCAGATTTTCTGTGGCGCCTGCCATCTTGCATTTGCGGACGACCGCGGACGGCGCAGTGAAACTTGGATTAAAAATTGTATTTAGTGGAGTATGTTGGTGTGTAAGAGTAATTGGGGAGGGTGGGGGAGTATGGGATAGGTTCAATGTTCTGTTTTTTTATATGCTAGACACTTTTGTTGTGTTCGATTTGTCTGCGGACAACACGGCTGTTCTGAAATGTTCTATATAAACTAAATGGTGGGGTGTTCTGAGGACGGAGTATGTGTCCGTTTTGTTCGCAAGCAAGCTGAAATTGAGCTAAGAACACTTGCGGTGTCCTTAAATGTTCGTACATAAACAAAATGGGGGTGTCCTGAGGACGCTGTCCGTATTGTACTCTGGCAAGTTGAATGTGTTCTAAGAACACTCGCGGTGTCCTGAAATGCTCTGATTGCTTACCGGTAATCTTCATTACTCCTAGTCCTACTCTTGCTCGTCACAGTACTGACGACCCTCCTCACCCTCCCTGCGGGGAAGGTCCCATGCTCCGGCTTGGTAATATGAAACTGAGTGATGTGGATGTGGGGGAGGAGTTATAGGAATTTAAAGAAATAGAAGAAGGTCCTGTGTCGGAGGCAGGGGCCTCATGAAGTAAGTACTGGGACGAGGAAGAGTGGACGTGGAGGTAATGTTTGCAATTAAACAAAATGGGGGTGTTCTGAGAACGCTGTTCGTATTGTTCATTGTCAGGTTGAAAGTGTTATAACGACCCTCCTTATGTCCGTTGACATTACAATTGCCTATGGCCCTTCCCCGACTTTTTGTCAACTAAACAAACGATAAATCAAGCTGCTGTGCATCGACATTATGTGATAATCCTATCACTTGCCCCATCGACCTGGCTGACCTGCTTTTGCGACACTAAATCATATCTCCCACCCCTAAGCCTGACATTATCAAAGCATTCATATTCCCCGTCCCTCTCCGTGACGGTACAGGGTGCGTAGACAAACGCGCCCAGTCGTCTCCAGTCGTACGTGACTTTACACAGAACCCCGAAAACAACACAGATCATCTCACAACACAGCGCGCAACAATTCGGAATATGAAACTGTGATTTAAAAGCAAACAGCAAGATTGTACATTTCGTAAAGTACTTTTATTTGACATCAAATGTTTAGAGACTATTCAGCGATTTGCATTTGTCTTTGCTGTCGATCCGCAAAAGTTCATCTTGAGTCACGTGCTGTTCCTTTGTGGTTCCTACGCGACTTTACACAGAACCCGGAAAACAACACAGATCATCTGAGAACACAGCGCGCCACAATTCGGAATATGAAACTGTGATTTAAAAGCAAACAGCAAGATTGTACATTTCGTAAAGTACTTTTATTTGACATCAAATGTTTAGAGAATATTCAGCGATCTGCATTTGTCTTTGCTGTCGATCCGCAAAAGTTCATCTTGAGTCATGCACTGTTCCTTTACGGTACACAGGGTGTTCGTTTATGAGAAAATAAGCACTATGGTGGCACTGATAATCGGAAGGCTATTCCAACAACGAGGCATTAGACCACCATAATGGTTGGTATGTTGCTTCTAGCCGCTAGTACCCCATAAGGGCATATTGGTCCTTGGCGATTGTCCCATAAAATGGTGAGGGTCATGAAGTTGTTTAGAAGTAGCTGCACCTGGCAGTTAAAAAATCTGTCGGCCAGGGTCTGAAAATCGTGGCATTCACAGTACGGGAGGACATACCTGTTTTAAAAAACATAAATTAGTCTCACCAGCCGATCTTCATTAAAAATATTCATTTTATTTATTAGGGTGTGAAACTATTTGCTAGCGAGGATTGTGCATCGGAGTATGTTAACTTATTCCCATTAACCCACCCTCTGTCCTCTGCCTTTTTCAGAGCCCCCTAAGCGACAGGGGACCAATTCGGCGGTGATAGTGCGCGGTAGAAAACACTATGCCACATTGAAGGAACAAGTACAACTTAACTGGGCTTTAACGCCACGTTATTGTTATTATATTCCGGTATAAAATAATCTAAAGGGTTACTTACATTATATTGGCATTTTCCATTGTCTAAGCGTAGTGCAGTCCCAAAATACGACTCTGTCTGTGCTAACGATCTTTCTCATAATATATAAAAGTGGTTTCGTTTCAGAAATTTCATCCTTATCGTGTCTTACGTTTTTGCAACACTCCTTCAAAAGAAGTCTTTTAGCATGATCCCTGTCTGTCAAGGTAAAAAAACAATAGAACCTTATAGTGCGAGTCATGGGCCTCTCCGGCACGTGGGCAAAAAATGGAAGCAGCTGACCTTCACTGTAAACGAGCATAAATTCTTAGTTTGCAACATTCTTTGTACAGCCATCTCTGAGAAATTGCTTTTTACACTCCATCTTTGTATATTGTTTGCATGCTAATAACTTTGTTAAAGGGACCTTATGGTTCCAAGTAAAACCGAAAAACCCCTGAAATTCCCAAGTTATGGTAAGCTAAGCAACCATAACTCGCGCCACCACTGTGCACTGCTAAGACTAACACCCAGGACATCAAAGATGACATCACAAATGTCATTGATGACATCACTGATGACATCACATGTGTATGTACTTTTCATGAAATATGTGTACAAGGGACTCTTATTATAATGTTGCGAAAAGAGTGTCAAGGATCATTGCAATACATATCATACCCTAATAAGTGCTTTGAATGATGCATTGATATAAATAGCATTCTATTATGGGGTTCTATCTAGTATACTAAGCTACTAATGCAGAAAAATAGCATTGTGTGCAGCGTACAAGATGAAGGTATAATATTTGTAATGTTAATATGTTGAATAATGAAATGATAATTGTTTTCTTAATAGATTTTTGTGTACTGTGAAATATGTAATAAGTAGCTAATAAAACCCATGTATTACGTAATTGCATTACTATAGAGAAAACAGAAAGATAGAAGAACACATACCAATATACATATACATAGGGTAAATAGCAGCTTTGAAATAGAGAAATCATCATTTATTTGCTTGAAAATAATGCTGGCTTTAAAGCTTGTGTCTTCCCCTATGTATATGTTTCATATGATGTGTCTGGACTCTAAGGGAATTACTATAAGAACCTATTTGTAGGATACGTCTACAAATAAAATACAATTTTTAGTTTCTGACTGTTACTGAAGAAAACCATGTGGCCTAGATATGTCAGCAAAAGAAAAAAGAGTAAGCCAGAAGAACACTCGCTGTGTCCTGAAATGTTCGTACATAAAGAAAATGGGGGTATTCTGAGGACGTTGTCCGTATTGTTCGCTGGCAAGTTGCATGTGTTATAAGAACACTCGCGGTGTCCTCAAATGTTCAAAAATAAACAAAATGGGGGTGTTCTGAGGACGTTCTCTGTATTGTGTGACTGCTTAGCTGTATGCAATGAGGGAATGGCACAGAGAGTGAAGTGGAAATGGTAGAAGGGCTGTCCAAGAGTTCCGCGGTCCGCGGACACCGCGGCTGTCCATGGACAGGGCATGCTACATCCGGGGTTTTCCAGCAAATCCAGCATGGAAAGAAGACTGTAGGGATCAGCCAATCAGATGTTGAGGTTGTGGATTTGTGTTGAAAGAGATTGTGTGTAGTGAAGATGGCAGAAGTGGAGAAAGTCAGGGTGTTGGTGCTCGGAGATATGTTTGTGCATGGTTTACTCAATGCTCAATGCAGGCATGTTGCAAAAGAATTTTGATGTTAAAGGAGTGGAGGTCGTGGGGAGCACTGTGCCTGATTGCAATGTACAGGGAATTGTACAAGTTTCTGAAGATATGGGCAAGATCAACAGTCCCCATGTGGTAGTTTTGCGCTATGGTGCTTTCCGTTTGGGCTATGTCAGTGCCCCTACTTTGTTGGCAGATTTGGAACACTTGGTTCAAGCAGTAATGAACATCCTTCCAAATGCCAAAGTAATTTTTTCTGGATTACTACCTAGGGCAATATGGGACAATAGTTCAGTTTTTTGTCCTCAGCAAAACAATGCTAGGTGTGTAATCAACCGAGGCATGTATGCCTTCATGCTTAGAGCTGGTATGTTCTTCTGTAATAATGAGAATATTGATTCCAGTAATGCTGTTCATTTTAAAGAAGATGGCATTTCCTTATCTTTTATGGGAAATGCCATGCTGTTTTGGAATGTAAGGGTTGCTTTGGAGAAGGTTATGTGAAGATTTTAGGAGTAAAGTAAGAAAAAAAGAAGAAAATAAAATACTAAATAACAGGTGTCTGTCAAGCATCTGCAAAAAAAACAAAAAAAACGGCTCTTTTCAGAGCCAACCTCAAAGGGGAAATGGGGCACACTATTTAAATTTACATTCACCATGCTCAGATTTTCGATATGTCCGCGGACATGGCGGTAGTCCGCGTACATCAAAATCACTAACTAGGGGTTCAGTATGTTCTATGTTACATGTATTTAAAGTTAGGGATATTATGGTTAAGTTGTGCTACTAAAAACCTATGAAATTCAGTAAAAAAACTTTGTTAAAGGGACATTAAGGTTAAGTTTCGCTACTAAAAACCTATGAAATTCAGTGAAAAAACTTTGTTAAAGGGACGTTATGGTTCAAAGTAAAACCAAAAAACCCCTGAAATTCGGCAGTTATGGTAAGGAAAGCAACCATAACTCGCACCACCGTGCACTGCTAACACTAACACCCAGGACATCAAAGATGACATCACAAATGTCATTGATGACATCACTGATGACATCACATGTCTGGTTCTCCCTTTTTTCCCTTTACTGACATATCTAGGCCACATAGTTTTCTTCAGTAACAGTCATGAAGTAAAAATTGAAAAGGTACTATATTTGTAGACTTAGGGTCAAGTCACATCATATGAAACATGTACATAGCGGAAGACACAGGCTTGAAAGAGAGCAATCCTTTCTGTGCATGAAGATAATCATTAGGGTTATCAGTACTTTCTCATAGTTTTATTTTCATTTTCATTACTCTACCTTGCCTGTATATGCTCATATGTGTATACATTATACTCACTCTCCTTTCCTTTGGGTGCAGTCACATAATGTGATACACATACATATGGTAAGTAGCAGCTTTGAAACAGAGCAATAGTTTCTCTGCATAAAAACAATCAGTTAGGTTATGAACTCTTTCTGCTACTACTTCTGCTTTTTTGTTTACTTCACTGTCCCTGTATATAGTCATATTTGTATGTGTTGTTGTCTCTTTGTGTTTTGTCTGTAATAATTGTGTATTAAGTGGGTTTTATTATCTACTTATTACATGTTTCACAGTACGCAAAACTATAATAAGAAAGCAGTTATCATTTCACTATTCAACATGGCAAGATTATGAATATGGCACCTTCATCATGTATGACGCACACACTGCCTATGTTTCTGCATGAGTAGCTTAGTATACTGGATAGAACTTCATAATAGAATGCTATTTAGATCAATTCATTGCTTAATCCACTAATTAGCTCATGATATTTATCCCAATGATCCTTGACAGTTTTTGGTCAGCATTATAAGAATTCCTTGTACAAGTAAATGCAGATGTGATGTCATCAGTGATGTCATCAATGACATTTGTAATGTCATCTTTGATGTCCTGGGTGTTAGTGTTAGCAGTGCACGGTGGCGTGAGTTATGGTTGCTTATCTCACCATAACTGCCGAATTTCAGGGGTTTTTCGGTTTTACTTTGAACCATAACGTCCCTTTAACGTTTTTTCACTGGATTGCATAGGTTTTTAGTAGCACAACTTAAACATAACGTCCCTTTAACAAAGTTTTATTACTGAATATATATATATAGTATATATATATATATATATATATATATCTATACATATATATATATATATATATATATATATATGTATAGATATATATATATGTGTAAATGTCTCTGTAACGAGGTGCAGGGAAAGTGGATGGCACTCCGGGAAGCAGTCTTGCATACGAAAATCCTTGAAAAACACTGAGGCAGCAGACCATGGATTTGTCAGCAAAGAAATATACTTTAATAAATAAAATGTACAGGACAGACAAAATAACACGAAAAACGACGTGTTTCGCGGTAACAAACTGCTTGCTCACGTTGTATATATATATATATATATTTTACTTCAAGGAAAAACTTTAGTAGCAGGGACGTTAAGGTGAGAATTGAATGCCAAAAAAATCCCTGAAATTCATCTAAAGCCACCTTAACTTCCCCTGTTGCGCAACCTATGACCACAATGATGACATCACAGACCACATCAATAATGGCATCACTAAGTACATTACAACAATAATTGGTATTAAGCATGGTCTTCAGCCATTGTCAGTGTGCATGATCATATATATTTAAACAAGTGAATGGGTACTAGTCATGGCTTCAGTTATGGACAGTGGTCCCAACTTTCACCCATGTGCACTGAATATTTTAAAACACTGAAAGGCTACCAACCATAGATTTTGGCCTTTACCTGTGGTTACAGCTTTCAACCGTGTCCACTGTATATTATATACACTGATCAGGCACTAGCCATGGACTTTAACAGAATATTGACCGCTAGATATACCCTTCGGTGCTGGCCAGTGACCACAGCCTAAATTGTTATTAAGGTAATCAAAGTTTTCATTAGTTAACTTATAAATTATGTTATGTTTAATTCCATTATTGATGTCACCGCTTACATACAATGTAATTAGTGTTGTCACCGGTGATGCCATCAGTGATGTCATCTGTGATGTCATCATTGTGGTCATAGGCTGTGCAACAGGGGGGGGCGAAGTTAAGGTGGCTTTAGCTCAATTTTAGGGGTTTTGTTGCGTTAAGTTCTCACCTTAATATTCCTGCAACTGAAGTTTGTTCCTTGAATTTCAAAGGTGTTGTTACAATGTTTTGCTTACCTTGGCATCCCTGCAACTAAAGTTCTTTCTTTGAATTTCAAGAGTTGTGTTATTTCATAGATTTTTAGAATGCTTCCAGACCACTAGCATGATCTTCCGCTATGGTTGGTGGGCACGGCTAGTCCATATTTAAAAAAAGTGCAACCCATCGCACAAAGATGTTTGTCAATCCCAAACTGATTTTGTCCAGTTTTGACAGTGGTATTGTTATATCTAAAAGATTGCAGGCGCTTTGAGAACTCACAATGTTTTCAGGCAATGAGCAGTGAGATTAAATGATTTGCCATGGACCACACACTTTCGTTAAGCAGCGTGCTCCAAGTCCCTTGTTTTATGGTTGGTCTCTAGTTGATAGTTGTGATACATCGGAAAACCCCAACTAACTATATGTAAGCAGTACAGACACGGGAAAAAAATGACCGGTTGCAAGAATAACATACGCCCACGTACTTTCTGCGCCCATAGTGAAAATCAAAAGCTGGCACCAATGAATATGCGCACAGTAAGTGAAGATATATCTGAGAGAGGAACTGTTCCAATAAATATGCTGGCAAAGAATGAAAGGAGCTCAAATTTCAAACCCAGCAATCAATACTGAAATATTCCATGGAAAACAAAATCCCAATACGAAACAAGTGGAAACCTGAGTAAAATCCTAGTACCCAAATGCTTGAGCAAGCTTTCCAACTTAAATAAAAACAAGTGGTTGTTTCCGCCATCTGAAAAAATGTTGCGCTATCCAATCACATGTGCACTTTACTGGTGCCCTGAAAAGCAGCCGCAATCAGGAAAACATTTTTGCACCAGTGTCCAGGATTGCAAACTCCCTTGCCACATCGTGGGCAATACTCATGATTTACTTGCCCTCTCATTGTTTCTACTCCTCACCCCCGTGTCTGGCTTTCTTTTTTTTTTTTCATTGTTTCAGCTTAATTAAATCAACTTTTCAATATACATATTATTACATGAAAGAACAAGGAACAAAACAGAGTTATGACGAAATACAGCTAATTTGTTCTAAAAACGAAATCATCAAACAATTAACATTATGTTTAAAATCAAGCAAGAAATATACCAAAATAATTGTAAAACATTGATTATGAGAAAGAAATGAGTCCTACATATCTAACTTCAGCGAGAACAACAAATTCACCATTGCTATTTGAATAGACACATTATTACTGCACAATAAAGTAGCCCATCTTTGCGCGGTATCGAACATTCCCAAATGGGCACAGTGATGTGCAAAATATTTTAGACGTTCACAAATCAATGATGCGCACATTGGCAATAGATGTTTTAAGGTTTCACTCATCGATCTGTTTGTGCAGAATGCAATGATGCAATTCTTTTGAAATCACTTTGCACCTCACTAAAATCTCTCGGGTATGCCAGAGGTTAAAGCGCAGTCGAAGTATTCCTGAGCGTATTTTGGGTGATGGAAATTTAAGAAGATATAGTTCTAAAGACCCAACACTTTTATGTTTAAAACTCTGGAAAGTAGCATCTTTATGACTTAGACATGCAGTTCTTGTGTTGATCCAATCATTGCGGTAAATAAAAACCTTGGCTTTGTCAGGATTGGTAATTAATACATTAATAGTGACCTCAGCGCTTATCAGGATGGAATATATGCCTTTTAACCAACATTTAACAAACTTGTGATTACTTATAAAGACATACAGGCCGATTCATGGAATAATTAGTGCGGCGCAAGTGGGCAAAAACGTGCGAATCGCAGTGGAATAGCGAAAATCGCAGTGCAAGTGCGAAAATCGCACGAAAAGCAGCGCACGTCGATTCATGGAAGTCCGTGCGCGAGAAAACCAGCGGATGTGCGATAAAAAAGTGCGCCGCGCACGTTGGCGCACAGGCCATCTAACAGCGTGCGCCAGGTCACAGCGAAAATCGCACAGGCCACAGCGAAATTCGCACATAGCGTGGCGCACGCAACAAAAGTAGGCGGAACACGGGCGTAACACTCGGAATGGGGAACAACTTGCAAAAACGTGGGCGTCACGGGGGAAGTACAGGGCACAAGTGCGCGGAACGCCCACACACGCTCGCCTACAACACGTATTCATGGAATAGAATAGGGCAAAAAAGCACACGCTCAAACCAGCGCACAGGCACAAACACGACCGCCACAAGAAAGCAGGCGGTAGCGTCTCTGCGGCTGTAAGAAATGTGCGCCAAAAGGTGCGCCAACAAATAGCACCTATATACTGCCATGATGAATGTCCTATACTGTGGCCCTCCAGGACAAATGACGTGCAAAGGGGTACCCACAAACACGGACACCCGCTGACAAAAAATACGTGTGCGTGTATACCGGGGTGCGCAGGAAGTCTCACACGCAGGGTACATGTATTACAGGGGTTCGCGTGAAGTTTTTCACGCGATCGGGCCTGGGGGAGCGGGCTACGTGTATTACAGGGGTTCGCGTGAAGTTTTTCACGCGATCGGGCCTGGGGGAGTGGGCTACGTGTATTACAGGGGTTCGCGTGAAGTTCCTCACGCGATCCGGCCTGGGGGAGCGGGCTACGTGTATTACAGGGGTTCGCGTGAAGTTTTTCAGGCGATGGGGCCTGGGGTAGCGGGCTACGTGTATTTCAGGGGTTCGCGTGAAGTTTTTCACGCGATCGGGCCTGGGGGAGTTTTTCACGCGATCGGGCCTGGGGGAGCGGGCTACGTGTATTTCAGGGGTTCGCGTGAAGTTTTTCACGCGCTCGGGCCTGGGGGAGCGGGCTACGTGTATTTCAGGGGTTCGCGTGAAGTTTTTCACGCGATCGGGCCTGGGGGAGCGGGCTACGTGTATTACAGGGGTTCGCGTGAAGTTTTACATGCGATCGGGCCTGGGGGAGCGGGCTACGTGTATTTCAGGGGTTCGCGTGAAGTTTTTCACGCGATCGGGCCTGGGGGAGCGGGCTACGTGTATTACAGGGGTTCGCGTGAAGTTTTTCACGCGATCGGGCCTGGGGGAGCGGGCTACGTGTATTTCAGGGGTTCGCGTGAAGTTTTTCACGCGCTCGGGCCTGGGGGAGCGGGCTACGTGTATTTCAGGGGTTCGCGTGAAGTTTTTCACGCGATCGGGCCTGGGGGAGCGGGCTACGTGTATTTCAGGGGTTCTCGTGAAGTTTTTCACGCAATTAGCCAGGGTACGTGTATTTCAGGGGTGCGCGGGAAGTTCCACACGCGAATAGCCTGGGCGCGTGTATTTCAGGGGTGCGTGGGAAGTTCCACACGCGATTAGGCTGGGTGGGTCACAGGTGTTCCCTGTACACCCTCGACGGCCCCTGCAGGCAGCCCACAAAACAGGGGACTACCCTGCACACCTGCTCATGTCCCCCTGCACCCCCACCCCCCAGCAGTGCAGGGGCAGCCTCCACCAGGCCCCCACCCATGTCTCCCACCACCCCCACCCCCCAGCAGTGCAGGGGCACCCTCCACCAGGCCCCCACTCATGTCTCCCACCACCCCCACCCCCCAGCAGTGCAGGGGCACCCTCCACCAGGCCCCCACTCATGTCTCCCACCACCCCCACCCCCCAGCATCCAGGGGCACTCTCCACCAGGCCCCCACTCATGTCTCCCACCACCCCCACCCCCCCAGCAGTGCAGGGGCACCCTCCACCAGGCCCCCACCCATGTCTCCCACCACCCCCACCCCCCAGCCACCAGGGGCAGCCTCCACCAGGCCCCCACCCATGTCTCCCACCACCCCCACCCTCCAGCAGTGCAGGGGCAGCCTCCACCAGGCCCCCACCCATTTCTCCCACCACCCCCACCCCCCAGCAGTGCAGGGGCACCCTCCACCAGGCCCCCACTCATGTCTCCCACCACCCCCACCCCCCAGCAGTGCAGGGGCACCCTCCACCAGGCCCCCACTCATGTCTCCCACCACCCCCACCCCCCAGCATCCACGGGCACTCTCCACCAGGCCCCCATTCATGTCTCCCACCACCCCCACCCCCCAGCAGTGCAGGGGCACCCTCCACCAGGCCCCCACCCATGTCTCCCACCACCCCCACTCCCCAGCCACCAGGGGCAGCCTCCACCAGGCCCCCACCCATGTCTCCCACCACCCCCACCCCCCAGCAGTGCAGGGGCACCCTCCACCAGGCCCCCACTCATGTCTCCCACCACCCCCACCCCCCAGCAGTGCAGGGGCACCCTCCACCAGGCCCCCACTCATGTCTCCCACCACCCCACCCCCCAGCATCCAGGGGCACTCTCCACCAGGCCCCCACTCATGTCTTCCACCCCCCCACCCCCCAGCAGAGCAGGGGCACCCTCCACCAGGCCCCCACCCATGTCTCCCACCACCCCCACCCCCAGCCACCAGGGGCAGCCTCCACCAGGCCCCCACCCATGTCTCCCACCACCCCCACTCCCCAGCAGTGCAGGGGCACCCTCCACCAGGCCCCCACTCATGTCTCCCACCACCCCCACCCCCCAGCAGTGCAGGGGCACCCTCCACCAGGCCCCCACTCATGTCTCCCACCACCCCCACCCCCCAGCAGTGCAGGGGCACCCTCCACCAGGCCCCCACTCATGTCTCCCACCACCCCCACCCCCCAGCATCCAGGGGCACTCTCCACCAGGCCCCCACTCATGTCTCCCACCACCCCCACCCCCCAGCAGTGCAGGGGCACCCTCCACCAGGCCCCCACCCATGTCTCCCACCACCCCCACCCCCCAGCCACCAGGGGCAGCCTCCACCAGGCCCCCACTCATGTCTCCCACCACCCCCACCCCCCACCATCCAGGGGCGCCCTCCACCAGGCCCCCACTCATGTCTCCCACCACCCCCACCCCCCACCATCCAGGGGCACCCTCCACCAGGCCCCCACTCATGTCTCCCAGCGTGCTACGTGTATTTCAGGGGTGCGCGGGAAGTTCCACACGTGAATTGCCTGGGCGCGTGTATTTCAGGGGTGCGCGGGAAGTTCCACACGCGAATAGCCTGGGCGCGTGTATTTCAGGGGTGCATGGGAAGTTCCACATGCGAATAGCCTGGGCGCGTGTATTTCAGGGGTTCACGTGAAGTTATTCACGCGATCGGGCCTGGGGGAGCGGGGTACCACTCACCGTCTGCCTTGCATGTAGAAGAACACGTAGCCAACACCCGCTGTGAAGTAATAGCATGTGAACCCCAACGGATGGAAAACACACGCACCGCACGAAAAGCATGCACAGAACATAAAAGCACGCGGGATCACCAAGCCCTGCCAGGGCAACGCCCGTGCGCAAAACGTCACGGACGCGCTTATGCTGTAAGGGCCTTTGGTCCAATGAAATCGCGTACATGCAACGCCCGTGCGCAAAACGTCACAGACACGCTTACGCTGTAAGGGCCTTTGGTCCAATGAAATCGCGTACGCGTGCTGACGCGCTTACGCGCTAAGGGCCTTTCCTCGATTTTCACGCTGACGTGCAGGATTTTCACGTGCCAAATCACTCCGTATCAAGCTGGCCACGCGAAAACACACGGAAGACCACGCTCCTGCCCAGAAGGCCGAATTACTGCCCCCCAGTGCCCCGAGCAGCCTCCCACATGCCATCTGCTGCTGCCTGCCTGCCTGCCTGCCTGCCTGCTGCCACCGTGCCCTGCCATTTGGTGCCTGCACACCAGCCATCTGCAGGTGTCCAGTTGCTGTGTCCACCCCTGCTGGAACAGAAGACTCCCGACTTGGATAACATCGCTCCACAGCCCAGCCCCAGGACCCAGTTGCCCACCCACTCCTGCCCCTGGGGTTGCCATGTCGGGCACATCAACATCTGGCACCATTGGCAACCCCCAGCCAGAGGGGCAGAGGGGCACCAGCTTCACTGCCACCGAAGTTGGTGTCCTGGTGGAGCAAGTCCTGGGGCAGTATGATGCCCTCTTTGGATCGTCCCGCGCCAACAAGGAAGGACGGGACAGGATCTGGGCCGACTGTGTGGTTGCCATCAACGCGGAGGGGGTGGCAACCCGCAACATCCAGAAGGTCAAGAAGCGCTGGGAAGACTTGAGGTCCAGGACCCTCATGAAGGCCCGGCGCCTCGTGGAGGGGGGCCGGGGCCGCATGAGTTCCATCCAGTTGAGGGTCCTGGAACGCGCACACCCAGCGCTCCACGCCCAGGTCCTTGAGAGGGAGACCCGTCTGGAGTTGAGCGGTAAGTGGCCAAGCATTGCTGTGTGAGACAGGGCATGTTGCAGTGTGCTGGTTGTCTGATACTTGCCTGCATGTGTGACATAGGCCATGTACGCATGTATGTGTGCAGGGACATCATGGGAATGCATGTGCGACCTGTAATGTGTGAACCGCACGGTTGTTGCATGTGTTTGAATGCAACATGGGGAGCCCTGTGCAGATTGCACACATGAGAGCATGGCAGTCTCTGTTCCTGGACATGGGTGGGGGCGAGGGATGGGTGCTGATGCCAGATACATATGTGGTATCCATGTCTGTGTGCCTGACCTGCGTGTCTGTGACTTGTGAGTGCCATGGATGCATGACACATGTCTGTGACAATGTACAGATTCACTGATGTAGCCTAGTCATCCTTGTATGCACTGTGATTGGGGTGTACGGGGCCAGATGTATGTGACTGAGGTGAAGTGTGTGCATGTGATAGGCATGACCCATGATGCATGTGAGTCCCATTACATTGTATGATTCGAGAGATCATTGGATATGCATTGAAATGTCCATGGCACGCACCATGACTGTCACTGTGTGTGTTTTGCCTGGACTGACATATGTGTTGTGGTGTGACATGATGGAAGTGTACTTTGACAGTGGCACTCATCTGCTATTGCTTCCTGTCTAGGGGACCATTGTACAGTACCCTGATGCTTGTGTTCTATGTCTCCCTCTACGCAGCAGCTAGTGAAGGAGAGGGCGGAGACGGTGCTGTGGAGCAAGGCGGCGGGGATGCCCCCACGGCTGCAGCGGAAGGGGTGGGTGAGCCCCCACAGGGGCCTGCTACGGCGGTAGACGGCGAGGAGCCATCCAGGTTGGTGGTTTCCACAGAGGAGGAGGAGGCCGCCACTGAGGCGCATATGGGGCCTGGTGGGGGCATCCCTGCTGGTGCAAGTGGTGCAGTCCAGGGGCAGGGGCAGGAGGCAGCACAGGTCACCGTGGAGGGGCCTGTGCATGTCGCTGTCCCTGAACCTGTGGGTGCACCACCTTGCACCAGCAGGGATGCCCCGTCCCAGGCCCGTCCGCAGGTAGAGGGGATGTCCATGTCATCTGACTCCCCTCCACCTGCGGACGAGGGGACCCCTGGCCGTGTGGAGAAGGTCCTGATTGGGGTCGCGATGCGCACGGCTGTGATTCGTGATGCCGTGCGTGCTTCCCAGGAGGAGCACGCACGTCATCACGAAGAGCACCGTGCCGACGTGGCCCAATTGGGATCGTCCATGTTCGGGGGTTTCCTGCATGTGTCGGCCAATCTGGCGGCCCTCTCCTCCTCTGTGGAGACTATACGCCAGTCGTTCTCCTTGCCGTCTTCCGGCCCAGATGCCACCAGGGCCCCCTGTGGACCTGCCCTGACCAATGCAGTCAGCTCAGTGGGGATCCCATCCCTGCCACAGTCGGGAGTCAGAGGTCCAGCAGGGGTGGACAACACAGCAACTGGACCCCAGCAGATGGAGGATGTGACGGCATCATCGGGCAGGGCACGTGCACGACGGCGTCAGTGGTTTCCATCATCCTGGATGCCGTTGTGCTGGCAGAGGCAGTGGCGTCGGAGGCAGCAGCAGGCTCGACGTGGGAGGCATCATGGCTCGGGGCCATCAAGATCAGAGGGGCAGGCATCGGCCGGAGGGCAGGAGAACCCTGGGATGGTAGTGTCTTCCGTGTGGGAGCAGTTGGTCCAGCGGATAGGTGCGGAGCGGCAGCGGGCGGAAGAGGAGCGGCTCACCATGGTCAGGGCGGAGTTCTCCATGCGTCGGGCGTTGAGGCGGGCTGAGTGCCTCGAGGAAGCTCGCAGGGAGTTTGAGGTGAACATGGGGTTATCCCTGCGAGACCTCTGGGCCAGGACAGAGTCCCGCCTCCAGGACATCGACATGGAGTTCGATGATGCCCTGGCCGGCAACATCACAGAGTGAGCCACAGGACTTGCCCACTGCCATTGTATATTGTTATATAGTTAGTGGTAGGTTTCCTTTAATTTTTTTTTTTTTTATTTGGTTGCGATTGGACAATGCACCACTTTTTTGTATATAGTTCAGTTTTTAATTAGTTGACATAGTTAGGTTTCATTTGGTTGGGCTCATGGACCCGGGATTGTCTTGTAAATAGTTATTCTATGGATTTTTTGATTTCTTGGATTTTTTTCATGGACATTCATCTTCTTTTTGTTGTTTTGCTTTGTGGTTTTTCTAATTTCATTTCCATTCAAGTTGATTTTCAATACATTTTTATTTTCATCCTTCAATGTGTCGTATCATCTCATTGCTTTCATGCATGTCATGTTGGGTGTTTTAACATTCACTTGCAGCCATTGTGTGTGACAGACATGTGTTCATTTGCATTATTTACATTGGGTGTGTAACATGTAATTGCCTTTGATATGTGGGTGGATGTGATAGTTGGTTGGGCCTTTTGGCAGGGGAGGATGGCCATTACGGACATGATTGGGGATTGTTGGGACCCAGGTGCAGGGGGGCATGGATGGGACATGGGCGAGGGCCTGCTGGCAGGTGCCCCACAGTGCTGGGGGGTGGGGGTGGTGGGGGACATGAGTTGGACATGGGTGGGGGCCTGCTGGCAGGTGCCTCACAGTGCTGGGGGGTGGGGGTGGTGGGGGACATGAGTTGGACATGGGTGGGGGCCTGCTGGCAGGTGCCCCACAGTGCTGGGGGGTGGGGGTGGTGGGGGACATGAGTTGGACATGGGTGGGGTCCTGCTGGCAGGTGCCCCACAGTGCTGGGAGGTGGGGGTGGTGGGGGACATGAGTTGGACATGGGCGAGGGCCTGCTGGCAGGTGCCCCACAGTGCTGGGGGGTGGGGGTGGTGGGGGACATGAGTTGTACATGGGTGGGGGCCTGCTGGCAGGTGCCCCACAGTGCTGGGGGGTGGGGGTGGTGGGGGACATGAGTTGGACATGGGTGGGGGTCTGCTGGCAGGTGCCCCACAGTGCTGGGGGGTGGGGGTCGTGGGAGACATGAGTGGGGGCCTGGTGGAGAGTGCCCCTGGATGATGGGGGGTGGGGGTGGTGGGAGACATGAGTGGGGGCCTGGTGGAGGGTGCCCCTGGATGGTGGGGGGTGGGGGTGGTGGGAGACATGAGTGGGGGCCTGGTGGAGAGTGCCCCTGGATTGTGGGGGGTGGGGGTGGTGGGAGACATGAGTGGGGGCCTGGTGGAGGGTGCCCCTGGATGGTGGGGGGTGGGGGTGGTGGGAGACATGAGTGGGGGCCTGGTGGAGGATGCCCCACAGTGCTGGGGGGTGGGGGTGGTGGGGGACATGAGTTGGACATGGGTGGGGGCCTGCTGGCAGGTGCCCCACAGTACTGGGGGGTGGGGGTGGTGGGGGACATGAGTTGGACATGGGTGGGGGCCTGCTGGCAGGTGCCCCACAGTGCTGGGGGGTGGGGGTGGTGGGGGACATGAGTTGGACATGGGTGGGGGCCTGCTGGCAGGTGCCCCACAGTGCTGGGGGGTGGGGGTGGTGGGGGACATGAGTTGGACATGGGCGGGGGCCTGCTGGCAGGTGCCCCACAGTGCTGGGGGGTGGGGGTGGTGGGGGACATGAGTTGGACATGGGTGGGGGCCTGCTGGCAGGTGCCCCACAGTGCTGGGGGGTGGGGGTGGTGGGAGACATGAGTGGGGGCCTGGTGGAGAGTGCCCCTGGATGCTGGGGGGTGGGGGTGGTGGGAGACATGAGTGGGGGCCTGGTGGAGGGTGCCCCTGCACTGCTGGGGGGTGGGGGTGGTGGGAGACATGAGTGGGGGCCTGGTGGAGAGTGCCCCTGGATGGTGGGGGGTGGGGGTGGTGGGAGACATGAGTGGGGGCCTGGTGGAGGGTGCCCCTGGATGGTGGGGGGTGGGGGTGGTGGCAGACATGAGTGGGGGCCTGGTGGAGGGTGCCCCACAGTGCTGGGGGGCGGGGGTGGTGGGGGACATGAGTTGGACATGGGTGGGGGCCTGCTGGCAGGTGCCCCACAGTGCTGGGGGGTGGAGGTGGTGGGGGACATGAGTTGGACATGGGTGGGGGCCTGCTGGCAGGTGCCCCACAGTGCTGGGGGGTGGGGGTGGTGGGAGACATGAGTGGGGGCCTGGTGGAGGGTGCCCCTGCACTGCTGGGGGGTGGGGGTGGTGGGAGACATGAGTGGGGGCCTGGTGGAGGGTGCCCCACAGTGCTGGGGGGTGGGGGTGGTGGGAGACATGAGTGGGGGCCTGGTGGAGGGTGCCCCACAGTGCTGGGGGGTGGGGGTGGTGGGGGACATGCGTTGGACATGGGTAGGGGCCTGGTGGAGGCTGCCCCTGCACTGCTGGGGGGTGGGGGTGGTGGGAGACATGAGTGGGGGCCTGGTGGAGGGTGCCCCTGCACTGCTGGGGGGTGGGGGTGGTGGGAGACATGAGTGGGGGCCTGGTGGAGGGTGCCCCTGCACTGCTGGGGGGTGGGGGTGGTGGGAGACATGAGTGGGGGCCTGGTGGAGGGTGCCCCTGCACTGCTGGGGGGTGGGGGTGGTGGGAGACATGAGTGGGGGCCTGGTGGAGGGTGCCCCAAAGTGCTGGGGGTGGTGGGGGACATGAGTTGGACATGGGTGGGGGCCTGGTGGAGGCTGCCCCTGCACTGCTGGGGGGTAGGGGTGCAGGGGGACATGAGCAGGTGTGCAGGGTAGTCCCCTGTTTTGTGGGCTGCCTGCAGGGGCCGTCGAGGGTGTACAGGGAACACCTGTGAGGACCCACCCAGCCTAATCGCGTGTGGAACTTCCCGTGCACCCCTGAAATACACGTACCCTGCTGAAATCGCGTGTAAAACTTCCCGCGCACCCCTGAAATACACGCGCCCAGGCTATTTGCGTGTGGAACTTCCCGCGCACCCCTGAAATACACGCGCCCAGGATATTCGCGTGTGGAACTTCCTGCGCACCCGTGAAATACACGTACCCTGCTGAAATCGCGTGTAAAACTTCCCGCGCACCCCTGAAATACACGCGCCCAGGCTATTCGCGTGTGGAACTTCCCGCGCACCCCTGAAATACACGTACCCTGCTGAAATCGCGTGTAAAACTTCCCGCGCACCCCTGAAATACACACGCCCAGGCTATTCGCGTGTGGAACTTCCCGCGCACCCCTGAAATACACGCGCCCAGGCTATTCGCGTGTGGAACTTCCCGCGCACCCCTGAAATACACGTACCCTGCTGAAATCGCGTGTAAAACTTCCCGCGCACCCCTGAAATACACGCGCCCAGGCTATTCGCGTGTGGAACTTCCCGCGCACCCCGGAAATACACGCGCCCAGGCTATTCGCGTGTGGAACTTCCCGCGCACCCCTGAAATACACGTACCCTGCTGAAATCGCGTGTAAAACTTCCCGCGCACCCCTAAAATACACGCGCCCAGGCTATTCGCGTGTGGAACTTCCCGCGCACCCCTGAAATACACGCACCCAGGCTATTCGCGTGTGGAACTTCCTGCGCACCCCTGAAATACACGTACCCTGCTGAAATCGCGTGTAAAACTTCCCGCGCACCCCTGAAATACACGCGCCCAGGCTATTCGCGTGTGGAACTTCCCGCGCACCCCTGAAATACACGTACCCTGCTGAAATCGCGTGTAAAACTTCCCGCGCACCCCTGAAATACACGCGCCCAGGCTATTCGCATGTGGAACTTCCCGCGCACCCCTGAAATACACGCGCCCAGGCTATTCGCGTGTGGAACTTCCCGCGCACCCCTGAAATACACGTACCCTGCTGAAATCGCGTGTAAAACTTCCCGCGCACCCCTGAAATACACGCACCCAGGCTATTCGCGTGTGGAACTTCCCGCGCACCCCTGAAATACACGTACCCTGCTGAAATTGCGTTTAAAACTTCCCGCGCACCCCTGAAATACACGCGCCCAGGCTATTCGCGTGTGGAACTTCCCGCGCACCCCTGAAATACACGCGCCCAGGCTATTCGCGTGTGGAACTTCCTGCGCACCCCTGAAATACACGTAGCACGCTGGGAGACATGAGTGGGGGCCTGGTGGAGGGTGCCGCTGGATGGTGGGGGGTGGGGGTGGTGGGAGACATGAGTGGGGGCCTGGTCGAGGGTGCCCCTGGATGGTGGGGGCTGGGGGTGGTGGGAGACATGAGTGGGGGCCTGGTGGAGGGTGCCCCTGGATGGTGGGGGGTGGGGGTGGTGGGAGACATGAGTGGGGGCCTGGTGGAGGCTGCCCCTGGTGGCTGGGGGGTGGGGGTGGTGGGAGACATGGGTGGGGGCCTGGTGGAGGGTGCCCCTGCACTGCTGGGGGGTGGGGGTGGTGGGAGACATGAGTGGGGGCCTGGTGGAGAGTGCCCCTGGATGCTGGGGGGTGGGGGTGGTGGGAGACATGAGTGGGGGCCTGGTGGAGGGTGCCCCTGCACTGCTGGGGGGTGGGGGTGGTGGGAGACATGAGTGGGGGCCTGGTGGAGGGTGCCCCTGCACTGCTGGGGGGTGGGGGTGGTGGGAGACATGGGTGGGGGCCTGGTGGAGGCTGCCCCTGCACTGCTGGGGGGTGGGGGTGCAGGGGGACATGAGCAGGTGTGCAGGGTAGTCCCCTGTTTTGTGGGCTGCCTGCAGGGGCCGTCGAGGGTGTAGAGGGAACACCTGTGAGGACCCACCCAGCCTAATCGCGTGTGGAACTTCCCGCGCACCCCTGAAATACACGTACCCTGCTGAAATTGCGTGTAAAACTTCCCGCACACCCCTGAAATACACGCGCCCAGGCTATTTGCGTGTGGAACTTCCCGCGCACCCCTGAAATACACGTACCCTGCTGAAATCGCATGTAAAACTTCCCGCGCACCCCTGAAATACACACGCCCAGGCTATTCGCGTGTGGAACTTCCCGCGCACCCCAGAAATACACGCGCCCAAGCTATTCGCGTGTGGAACTTCCCGCGCACCCCTGAAATACACGTACCCTGCTGAAATCGCGTGTAAAACTTCCCACGCACCCCTGAAATACACGTACCCTGGCTAATCGCGTGTATAACTTCACGCGTACCCCTGATATGCACGTTACCCGCTTTGCGTTCCTTGTTTGGCAGCCCTGTAAACTGGTCCAGGGTTAGCGCAGCCCTTTGCGATGATTTAGCGATTTTGATGGCTTTTCCTTGCGCGAGGGCGTTCTTGGGGGCGTTACTGGCGCTGCTGCAGGGTCGCTGCGATACTCTGCGCCACGGCTGGTTTGGGAGCCTAAAATCCATGAATACGCTGTGCGCGGAAATCGGTTTTAGCGCACGTGCCTGGCGCAGACAATCGCACGCGGACACTCTGCGCCAGCTGCTTGCGACACTTTTCTGCGAAATTCTATGAATTACCCTGATAATCTGACAAGTACTTCAGAATGTTATTGTCATCAGCAGACATTAAACATATACGAAATAGTGCACAGACTTTCCAATGATATTGAGCGTGTAAGGAAATGAATCCATTTCGTAGCGTAACACACTGGGGGAGATCTAACACTGCTTTCATAAACTTTGCCTCCAGTTTGTCTAAGAATTCAGTAGACCACGATGATTGTGTTTCTAAGCCATAGAGGATACATGGGACCACTTTTTGTTTCCAATATAATACAGCTGGTTTAAGTGTAAAATTGCCATAACGATGTAATATGACTTTGGTTTGTGAAATCGCTGTATTCAATTTCTGGATCATAACTTCTTGGTGACCTTTAGGCACGGCAGAATCTTCAAATATCATGCCCAAGTAGGTATAGTTTGTAATCACCAACAGATCATTTTGATTAATTGCTTGGCCAAGTAGATGATAATTATTTTTTTTTTGTGTGTTAATTCTTAACTCATTTCTCTCTATATAGAAATTAAACGCTTCGAGCAGGCTTTGAGGCCCCTCTGGGTTTTCGAGATGATAACCAAATCATTGGTGTACATACGAGTCTGAATTGGAATGTTGTTTAATTTGGGAGAGTCTGAAGGCACTGTCGTGAAAACCTGTCTGACATCATGCAAGAAGTAGTTTAAAATTGCAGAGGCAAGCAGACAGCCTTGCTTAAGGCCACGCGCAGTAGCAATTGGAGTTGACAGCAGTCCTTCTAGAGTTCTAATACGAATTGATGTTTGGAAATGAAGCAAATAGATTATTTCTAATAAAGTCTGGGGACAATTGTCTCGTTTTAATTTTGACATTAGGAGAGGCCTGCAATGGCATCAAAGGCAGTATGTAAGTCAACAAAAGCAAAGTACACTGATTGTTTTAGTGTTTGGCATTGGGCTTTTATTGCATTGAGTCACAACAGGTTTATGTTGGTGCCCATGCCTGCTAGGAAACCAGTTTGGAATGAATCTCTTCTATTGGTGGTCTTTGTCCACTCATTATAGTCACTTAAGATTAATTTGGCAAAAAGCTTGCCAGGTGCATCTGGGAGCGCAATAGGTCTATAGTTGGCAGGTTGAGTATGGTCACCCTTTTTATGGATTGGTACAATTATAGACGTCTTCCACGATAGTGGGATGGTACGTGATGAGAGAACCTGTTGGAAAAGTCTGTTCAAGATTGCGGCCCATGCAGATGGATTTGTGTTAAACATGAAATGTCTAAATCCATCTGCTCCCATGTCCCTAGATGAGCTGATATTCCCAATGTAGTCTTCAAATGATAGTTGGTGAACATTCGACTGCCCATCTGTCTATATTCTCTGAGACGTGGGTACAGTTTAAGAAATTGGGATCTGCTTATAGATTGGTATACTATGAGATCCATTGGGCTTCTGTGACATTGTGCGACTGCACCAGAGGCTGAGTCTGATGAGCACATCGATTGAAGACAGCCCATATTTCTGCAGTATTTTTATTAGATAACAATCTCAACATATGTTCGCTGTCATTTTGTAAAATCTGTGCTTGATATTATCGCAGCCAGTTGTGGTATCTACACGGCAGATGGGGAGCAGGTGCAAGTGGATATGGGTCACCTGGCCTAAGCCCCGCCCACCTGGTGCCTTCCTGCCTGCCGCTCTTTTTCACCACTTAGAAAGCCCTACCCACCTGGTGCCTTCCTGGTTGCCGCTCATTTCCCTACTTAAGGATCTCTCCAGCCTCTTTTCCTTTGCAGATGGGGAGCAGGTGCAACTGGATCTAGGTCACCTGGCCTAAGCACCACCCACCTTCTTAGCCCTGCCTCTTCCTTCCTGCTCTTAACTATTAGATCAAGGACGTCTCTTGCCCGGGCGTCCTAAGTGAAGGGCAGAGGAAGAAAAAGGCAATTCCTGTTCGGACCAGGTGGACCCAGGGCCCAACTCCCTGCTCAGACAGCAGGTAAGCATTCACTAACATGTGTTACTCCATCTGTCCCCACAGGCCATCCCAACCACCTCTGGTCCCCCCATGATGTTTCCTTGTGTCACCACCATTCTCGCACACAGGTGTTGCCTGTTTTGCTTGATTCTTCTACCCTGCTCACCCCTCTCCCCCCTCAAGCCTACTTCTGCAGGAGTCTGTCCTGATAAATTCTGGTTTCACCATCACCGTCTTGTGGCCAATGCTGGATTTGACTTTTATGGACTTCATTCATTCACGGCGCGTCAGCCTTTCTCAACTCTCATGCTGGACTTCCTTTGCATCTTGTACTCATGGTGGCCCTGAATCATGCTGTTCCTATCTTCATCTTCTATCCTGGCTTGCAACATTATGTGTTACACTGACTTCTGCAATTGTATTCACTCTCCCCTCTTGCTTCTCCACTCTTTTGACTGCTAACTCTGTTCTCTTCTCCTTTCACTTCTCCCTTTTCCTATCTCCTCCCCTTACTTTCTTCTATGCACTTACTGTATCAGAATTGTCCCTGGGCCTATTATGATAGCAACCTTGTCTGTCTCCTCCTCCTTGCCCTTACTGGTTTTTTCCTCCCCACCCCAATCCAGCACTATCTGAAATGTTGTCAGGCCTAGTATGACAGTCGCTTGTTTTGTTCCTCCCCTACCTTTCTGCATCCCTCTCCCTCACCTCTTGTTTTTCTCCGGCTCTACCAGGAATGTCGTCAGGGCTAGTATGGTAGCCACCTGTCTGTTTCCATTTCCTTCCCATTCTCCCCCTCTGTTCCTTTTGCACTATCTGAAATGTCATCAGGCTGAGTACGATAGTTAATTTCACATCCTTACTGTTCATGGACTGTAAGAATGTCATTGTGTTTTCCCTTGTTCCCTCCCTTGACTTGAAGCGCTTTGAAACACATTGTGTATAGGCGCTATATAAATAAATTATCATATATCATATATCATATCATATATATCATATATCATATACACTTAACAGTTTTCAGCTACTGCGTCTGCAATGGATGTTTCGACAAGAGAATACGCTTCTTTTCTCGTCTATATTGTGATTTCCTTATTTTTACTTCAGTATTAAACGTATGGTTATGTAATGGGGGCACCAGGCTAGAAAAATGACTAGGATTTCTGAAAGGTAATAATAAGTTGAGGTAATGGACGGGAAATTACGCTTTATTATTTCGGTCAACCATTCCCTTAAGCATCAATAGATTAGACTGCGACCAATGGAAACGGGTTTTCACATTATTAACTACTAGATCTTGAGATAGCTTCAATCTATTAGGAGGATGGGGTACCCAATCAATCTTTAACGCTAGCAGATTGTAATCACTGTGTGTTTGGGAAATGAATTCAAATGACTCTATTTGCCCACTCAGATTATAATGTTATAGATGTAGTCAATAGTGCTACTCGCCGTTTCCCTTTGCCATGTAGGTCGGCTGAGCTGTCACCTTGGGTTGAACCATTAACCATGTGGAAGTTCCTCTCTAACATAAACGTGGACCAGCATTTGGCTTTATAAGAGTTGGATTTGCCTTTGGGATGTAAATAATCAAGGTTAAGCTCTTCAACTATAATGGTATCTGTAATATCTGGAGTAATCATTACAACATCCAGTAGTCTTGTCAAGCCAGCATAAAAAGCAGCATTTGTTAGACCAAGCGGATTGTGATGAATGTTAATTATGGCAATCTTAAGAGGCAGACAAGTGATTTTAACCAGCTGGATATAAGCAGTCACCGAGTCCCAATGCACAAAAGAGAGGTCTCTGCTCATGTTGACACCTACTAACAGGCCTGATGATGGTCTACCTTTAGTCCCCGCAATGGCTGGCAATAAAGCTACTTCATAGTTATTCCATGTAGGGGTACTCACGAACTAGGTTTCCTGTAATGCTATGACATCATACTGTAGATGTGTACTTAAGTAATATAATTAAAAGACTGAGCCAATGAGTAGTTTTTATTCATTACGATGAGAACCCAAATCTTTTATTAACAACTTTTCTCTTTTCTTTTAGGTTTTAGATAAAGGATATGTCTTCTATCTTGCTGTTCAGGATTCCTTCCCAGGATGTCACCTCGTGATGCACAAAGGTAAGAACTGTTTCAAACTCTTTAATGTCCTTTCCGCTTCCTTTTCTTTTACTCTTCTTTCCTCTTTGCTTTCTTAAAAGTTTCTAACTGTATTTCTCCTTTCTCAGTATCTTGTATCTCTAATCTTGCTTGTCTCCTCTGGTTGGAACTCTCACTAGGTTGATCTTGCTTCCTGTTCTTCTCTTGGAAAAATCCCTCTGTGACTGGCCCGTGTATTCCAGCTAGCAATGCTAAATGAACAACATTGAACTTCTACTGGTGGTTATGACATTTTAGTATTTATCGAATTGACTCCAGTTGTGCTTGCAATGTCTATATAAGTGTTGTCAATTGTGTGTTCGCTTCTGACATTCGTCCGGGCAGGATCTTGTGCCACCAAAAAGCCCATGTCAAAGAGTTGCATTTTGAATATTTTTAAAAGATATTAAGCACACTACGCCTATTCAGATCATATGACCTAAAAGCTCCCTCTCTACATTTCAGAATTAGTGAATGGCAACTTGAATTGTTTTGGTAAGCGTGCCACGAGGAAGAAAAGGGTACGCCTTGTACCTTTGTAATTTGGTTTTGGTCACCATGTTTTAAGGGACGTTCGATGATATGAGAGTGCATTTGTGAAGGTGTAATAGAAACGCGAGTAGTAGCCAAAGGTTTTTGTGTTGTTGAGAAGCTGACCTGTGCACTATTTGGTAAGAGCCAGTGCTGCAATTGCGAATCTGCCATGGTAAGGGCGGGAATTTTGGCATCAAGTACTGGTTGGCAGCGTTGAGTCAAATACTTGTCAACCGCTTTTTTGCAAATGATCTAAAGTGAGGCAGGAAACTAAATGTTCCCTTACAAATAAGGGATCAATGGGCCTGATGGTCTGAGAGTTAGATGCAGTATTTCTGTTTTGGTACTAGTTCAAAGGAAGACATTTTTCTGATTGGTCCAGCTCCCGAATTAAATCATCAAAGGAGGATAGGAGATGGGTGATGTGGGCATCAAGGTCTCAGCTACTAGAGGAATAGGAGGTTGAACAACGGGATGTGACGTGATCACTGCTCGAGTTAGATCAGCTGGCGCTATCTCGTCCAATTCTGTGTCTTTCGTGAACTAACTTTAAAGGCCTGAAAAAAAGAGCTCAGGGTATTTTTACATTGTCTTGCATTTAGTGTGTTTCTTGATTTCATGGTGAGGATCCCGCAGACTTTCTTAGATTTTTTTGCCATTTTTTTTGCCGCAGAGAGGAGCCTCTAGCTTTGTTCAGGGATACTTCGGCTAATACAGGACTTGTCATAATGCACTCTGGAGCATTAGATGTATTTGAAATACTTATCCATGAGTCATGTACCTGTATAGCAGACTCAACCTCCTCACATACCTGCATGACAATGGGAGGATGCTCAACCTCACCTCTCGCAGTAATGATTTCTTTGAAGGACAGTAAAGGAGCTTCTTTTAAGGATTGTCGAGTTGGCGGAGAGCCTATAGTGATGATTGATATATTATCAGACGGCGAACAATCCTTGTTCGCGTCATATTGCGCCGGATTAATGAGGCGAGATATAGGAGCTTCAAGCCACCGGGACAAATGTTCAATTTGGTCGGCTTCTTTGCTGACTTTAACGTCCAACCCTTCAAATAATTTGAAAAGGCTCTGTAGGGTGAGGTTAATAGCATTCAGGGCCACTTCAATCATGAGGGGGAAGGCGGCAATGATGGGGAGAGCTCTACCACGGCGGCTCTCGCCCTCTGCAGGGTGGGATATACAAATGAAACCACTGGAGAGATGGAAGAGGGACCAGAAACCAAATCAGAACCTGCAGTGGTGTCTTGATGTGTGGGTGATTCAGCAAAAATGGATTTTGGCTGTTGACATGGTGAAGACTGCTGACCCTGTGAAGTCAGATCTCCAGGGAGCGGAGAAGAAAGACCCGGGATGGGGGTATGGAGCATTGTGTGATCAGAAAGCAGGTGGGATGCAGGTGTTATTTGACAATTGTTCCATGAGGGTTAAGAGTGCGCCAGAGAGTTCGGAATGCTTAATAGCAGTACTGCATTGAAAGGAGTTAAGGTGATAGATTTATGGGAGGCACATAGAGCGCAACCTGTTTGAGTCATTACTTATTTATTAAGCGTATGAGCAGTTGTTGACATGCCAGTTTTCTATGTGTAAAACATGAAATGCAGGCCAGCATGCACGAGTCACAATTCGCAATAGAACAAAGCAAAGGCTAACAAACAATGGCTTGGAACTTACAAGGAAGCAAATGAGCACCAGCGGGACACGCAAAGGAAAAGGCACTTGGCACTGGCTGCGCAGCTAAGCAGCCAAGCAGCCACACAGTTTTCCCATGAGTGCGCGCGCGGTATGTGTGCGAGCCTGCTCGTATTATGGGACACAAAGTAACACGGCTCGCAGGAGGTGGGGCGTAGGGGGCTGCGGGCGGGGCTCGGGCAGGGGGCTCGGGGCAGAGGGCAAAGGAGGGTGGAACAATAGTCCACAGTATTATGAGTCCCAGCAAGGTGGTCACAATCACCTTAGAAACCAGCAGGGATTCTGAGTCTGTGTTGAATGTTTCTTCATTTTTTGCTGAAGTAGCAAAAACAGGAGGAGCAGAAAGCAGCAAACGGGCAGCGTGTCACAGCCAAGCAGTATTCACACAGTACTCTCACAAGTGTCTGGCTTTCAACGATACACTGCTTTATAAAGCTAACTTGAAAAGTGCACATACCATAGTGTCACTCAAATAAATGAATCCTTACAGAACTATGTTAGGGAAAAAGTGTAAAATTGTGGCATTTTACCCCCATCTTGACAATGAGACTATTAATAAAAATAATGCAGATTCTGTGTGTTATGAGCTATTTAAAACTAAGAAATCATGGTACTTGTGAGTGTTGACTGTCTCCCATCTGTGCAGTAACCGGCACTGACGCTGCTTAGTTTCAAAGCGAGGAAGGAGCCACCCCCCTTAGGCCTTGTTTCTCTAATTGGTCCTGTAAGGTAAGCTAATTTATTAGGCAACACAGCCTTATGGGGCTGACCCCTTCCTCGCTTTGAAGCTAAGAAGAATTTGTCCCTGTTACTGCCAGAATGGGAAACCCACTTTTGCTGTAAAAATATCTTTTTTTTAAATTATTGACTGGGAGACTACAAATACCAGAATGCAATTCAGCAAAATGCGAATAATGGTCTCTGAGTGCAAATCTTTCCTGGACTTACAGTAGCTTGGTTCAAAAAAAGAAATTATTTGGACGCCCATTCGGTCACCCATCCATGCAGTAACCAGGACTAACCCTGCTTAGCTTCAAAGCGGGACTGACCTTGCTTAACTTCAAAGCAAAGAAAGGGCCAGCCCGTTTCTCTAAGTGGTCTTGTAAGTTTGTCCCATTTATTGCTCAACATGGTGTGAGGAGGCTGGCCCCTTCTTCACTTTGAAGCTAAGCAGAGTCTGTCCTTGTTACTGCGGGGATGGGAGACCTGGATGACAATCCTGTCATTGGCCATCAGCAGCATGCGTTCTGGATAACTACCCCTATATAACACCCCTCTCTTGGAATCCCCCTGACCCCACTGATCCAAGAAGTAGTTCTGTTTTGCAAGTTAAAAGGTTTATTTGAGAATGTTGAATATCACACTTTATCTGATATGATCAGATTAACAACAGAGAATCTGGCACTAGCCCACTTCTTTATAATCACTAAGGAGTTGACATGAAATGGATAAGGTAGCACACTGATAAATAGGGACAGAAGAATAATGTGGTAGAGAATGCTTTATAGGGTTCAAGGAAATGCAAGGTTGAATGAATGAAATGCAGTATAGAAGATAAACTGATATGGTTTCACAAAAGACAAGGTAATCACTTTCCCTTTGTGGCAATTCACCCCCCCCTATACAATGTAAGGAGATGGAAGGAAGAGCACACAGTTCAGGTATACAATCACAATGTAATACAGAGTTCCAGTTTCCCAGCAAGCTTAGAGGAGAATAGATATGAGTTTTACACAGGCTCAAAATGCTTTTAATATGGTGACAATGCAGTGAGAAATATGCTGAAAATGCTTTTAATTCCCTTCAGGAGGTTCAGGTTGAGGATTAGTTGGTTTAAATTAGTTCAGGCTTACTTTAGCAATGTTCTAGGAATGATTGGCAGGTTAAACAAATTTTTGGCAAATGAAAGCAAGGAAGCTGCTGTTTTCACACGTGGAGAAATTTGCAAATCGCGGCAAATTCGCGAGTGCGTTTTTCGTGATTGCGGCAAAAGTATAGGGAATAGGAATGCGGTTCTAGGTTCGTTGAAAAGCCAAGATTCCCAGCTTTCAGAGGAAAGTTACTGCAAGTCTCTAAGACAAACGGTCACGGAGATATGAGCGATATGGTAAAGGTCGTTTTTCAGATTTGAAATTTTAAAAGTTCAAAGTGACAAGTTACAGCTAGCAACTAGAAATGACAGGTGACAGCTTTGCAAATGACAGGTGACAGTTAGGAGACAGTTCTGGTTAGATTAAAATAGATTGAATTATATTATTTTAACTAAGAGATTGGTTCTGCACAGTTCTGCTAGGTACTCACAATATATTTAGAAATAGAATGGGCCTCGCCACAGATCTGGTCAGGTTTTCTTCACTCGCCACGGATGGTCTCTGCGCACAGCGGTCTGGGTCAGCTCTCTGGTTCTGCGAACAGTGGTCTGGGTCAGCTCTGCTCTGCCTCTGGTTCTGGATACTGCTCTGCTTTCTCTGGGTACAGCACTGCTTCTGGATCTTTCTGCACAGCTTTCTCTGGACCCAGCACTGATCTGCACGGCTCCTGGATGCTGCTATCGCTGTTAGGTTTGCTGGATGCTGAGGCCCACTGAGAAGAGTTCTCAGTTTGTGGGTTTAGGCCCTTGCTTTGAGTTCTGAATCAAGTTCTTTGGAGTTTTAAAGTCTAAGTGTTGAATCTAGTATCTTCTGGATGTTGTGTGGTCCGGCAGAGCGCGTTGCAGCAAATGGAATTGAATGTCCCTATCTGTCCTGACTGTCTGCTTTTATGTGTTTTGAAAGTGGGTGGAGAGGCTAGCTTTCTAGACCCTACCCCTCTCCACTTGTCATTGGCCACTTCATCCTCTTCCCCTTGATTGGGGGAATGAAATGAAGTGTCATCATGATGAGGTCTGTTTATGATACAGAGAACCCACCCCTGTCAAATTACACACAATCTATATTTTGACCCAAAAGACATATTTGCACAGGTACACATTTGTTTAAAATTACATGCACCCATCACATATCACAGGAGGTATACCCTGTCCAAATCTGCACTTCCTGAGAGCTTGCATTGAGAAATGGCAACATTTGCACTTTTTAACTGGTTTTGCAATATCGGACATTAACCCAAATTTACACACATGTGCGCAAGGAGTATGGACATTAATTGATGAAGTGTCAGATTTTTAACATGCATACATTTTAAGTAATACCCTCTTAACTGCTAGCTTGCCCCCAGATCATACCACCGGTTCTAAAAACCTCTTAAAATGTGGGCAGAAAAATCACAAGAATTATGGTATCATTTATAAAATTTTCACAAGTCCGCTCTATGAATGATCCATCTTTTTAGAGTTATGTTCTGGCCCCAAAGGGGTGTGGTTTCCCCCAGCACAAGGTTGAATTTCTGGTTTTTCCAGTTCTGCCAAGCCAGCTTGCTCTCACATGCAGTGCTCCTCCCTGTTCCTTCCAGGAGGAAGCCACATTTACGACTCCCACCAATAAAACATTTGCCTGAGTCAGGACAGGGGTTTGTTCAATTTCCTGCAGAGCCCAGGTAATTCAATCAGAGAAGTGTCATATCCCTTTTGGTGGGAACAGCAAAAGGCAGCTAGGCCTGGGAACACAGCTGTTGTGCAAGTCTCATCTCCTGTCGGGGGTAGCTGGTGGGCAGAATTCAGTTCCTTAAGCCAGGCCCCAGCTAATGTCACTTTTAGTTACCCAGTTTTCTGCATTCAAATAAAACTAACCATTTTTACATATGCAGCTAGAATGCTGATTCTAAGTTTAAAACTATGACATTTAAACAATTGAAACCTATGTGACACTCAAAAGTAGGTCACTCATGTCTTTTAAAAATTTAGATTTTGAGTGTCTTTCAGTCCAAATTTACTTAAACTGCTGAAATCCACAGGTCAGCCAGTCTTGTTATAAACCTTCAAGTCACTTCAGAATATAACTTTTTTTTTTTTTTTTTTTGTATTTAATCAAAAGATTTTTACAAAATTTGAGGTTTCTGTCTTTTGTCAGTGGTCGTGACAGAAAGAGAAAAAAAAAGAAAAATGAGAACAGCTCTCTAAAAATGTGCCTTTGTCGGCCAGTTTATGGCTTCCAAGATTTTATAGGAAGCTATTTGCCATGATGTTTTGTCGCCTCCAATCAAACGAGACCAACATATGTCTTCGTCCTCTATGATGAAATCTGTGAAGGTTGATTTTAAGTATCGACTTCTTATATGTTGGTTTGAGGCACATTTTAGGAGCAAGTGGCGGATTGTTTCCTTTTCTTGTATCTCACAAAATCGACAACTGTTATTTCCCGACTGGCCTCTGATTGACAAGATCTCATTTGTCTGCAAGGCATTTAAACGGGCTCTCATCAGCATGTCTCTCCCTTTCCTGGATGGAAACTTCTTTATATATTCCTGGAGCTCATTGAGTTTTTTCATGTTTGGCAGGTGTAAGGTTAATTTATTTTTTCCTGCTGTCTCCAGGGTGTTTATCCAGTCGAGTTCTTTGATTTTGGTGAAGGTTCTCTTTGGGTACTTTATTAGTTGTTCTTCGTCTGCATTGACCTGTTCTAGCAAGCTGATGTTTTCTTCTTTCCATTTTTAAGGGATTTGCTTGTATTCCTTTCTATTTCGAGATTGATGAGAAAGTATATTGATGGTGGCTCAGCCATCCAGCATTTCCTGAACAGTCTTAGAGACGATTGTGAGACTGAACTTCTGAGAGAAGGTAAGCTAAGCTCTCGTCGGATTGAGGCTATTGGGGTCGAGTTTGGGAGTCTGAGGACTTTTCGCCAAAACTTTGCCTCAATTTTTGTCCAAATGGATCGTGGTAAGTTCATCATAGCATCTCCCCCATATGTTAATGTCGGCATCACCTTTTTCTTATAGTGTTCTAGCACAGGGATCAGTGAGAATCTTCCAAACTTTTTATCTATGGCCCTAGCTTGGGCTGCCAATTTGTTGGCTTTGGACATCAGGACCGATTGCATGGCTTTGTCTTGCGAAGAGGAGTCCAGGGTTACTCCTAAGTATTTGAAGTCGAACACTCGCTCGATCAGTGATCCTTCCAAAGTTAGTTTCAATTTTTCTGTTTCCCTAGTCGCTTTTTCCAATACTAGGAATTTTGTTTTCTTTATGTTTATTTCCAGTTTGTTTTCTTGCATGTACCCTTGAAGCTTTGTCAGTTGGCGCTGCAGACCAATTGGTGTGTGATCCATTAGGACCAAGTCGTCTGCGTAAAGCAATCGTGTTATCGGGATTTTGCAGATTTTTGGAGGAAATGCTCGAATTTTTGGATCCTCGTTTTGGATGTCACCAATGAATGCCAGAAACAGGGCCGGGGCCAACGGGCACCCCAGCTTCACTCCTCTCGCTGTTGGAATGGGTGATGATAAAAGGCCGTTTTGATCAAGTTGGATGCGTATTGAAGTGTCGGTGTATAGTTCCTTAATCGGGTTTAATATAGACGGTGGACAATCCCAGGTTTCAAGTTTGGCCATAGGCGGGCCCTGTCTATCCGGTCGAATGCTTGTGTCAGATCGATGAACGCCACAAAGATTCTCGTTCCTCCTTCCAGTACTCTGTTTTTCAGCACGTTTAGCATTAGAATGTTGGCTGTCGTGCCCAGATTTCTTTTGAATCCCGTTTGGAGTGGATCGTTACAGGGTGATTCCTCCGCCCAGATCTTGAAGCGGTCGAGAAGCATTGAGCCAAACACTTTACCTATGACATCCAGGAGCGCAATTGGTCTGTAATTTATCGGGTCCTTTTTGTCTCCTTTCTTGAATATTGGAACGATTGTTGCTTGTTTCCATGAGGGTGGTATCGTTTTTAAGTTGCAGCATCTGCCAAAGATTTTACTTAGCAGACTTGCACACTCATTTTCAAGTGTTTTTAGATCGGTGTTCGTGATCCCATCGGGTCCTGGGGCGTGGGAGTTTTTTAAGCCTCTGATTTTCAATCGGATTTCCTGTGGATCATCTATGATTATCCATGACTCAGGAGACATTTCGCCCTGTGGTTTTAAGTTGGTACTTGGTGCCTGGTACATAGTAGTGTAATGTTTTGTCCAAGTAGTTTCCCCAATCTCGGTTATGATTGTGTTTTCTTGGGTTTCGTTAACCGCTCTCAAAATTTTCCAAAATTCTTTTATGTTTTTGCCACTTATCGCTTTTAGAATGTTTTCAGCATCTTGTTGATAGAGAGACAGTCTGTGGCCTTTTACCCATGCTTTGTAGAGATTGGTTTCCGCTTCTGCCGCTCTCACAGCCCCTGGAGATCCTGAAGATTTTGCTTTGCGTTGTATTTTCCGCAGTGCCCGACGTTTCTCCACCAGTGTTAGGTCATACACGTGTCTTGGGGGATTTCCACTGTTTGTTTTTATTTTACGAGTCTTCTTAAACTTCGTCAGGAATGGCGTATAGTCTGTATTATTTTTGCCCAAGTGATTTGGCATTGAGCTGAATCCTTTTTCTATTTCCTCAATGGCATCAGTTGTAAGGTGTAGACGGTTTCCCTTCGTGTTGGCTATGACTTGGTGCTCAACGTACTCATTCTGGGGCCTTATTGACATCCAGGTTGTTGACAGGGGGTTATGGTCACTGGCTGTAACTCTTGTAATTACAAAATCTTTCGTTATTGCCAGTAGTGGTTCAGTGACGTAGATGTAGTCTATGGTACCTGTCAATTCATTCCTTTCCCATGATGGCGGGCGATTTAGGTCTGGGAATGCTTCGTGCAAATTGTGAAGGTTTCTTGAATTCATCAATTTGACCCATAGGTTGCCGTGTTGTTTGCCTGTTGAGTTGTGGCCTAGGTCCGCCTCTCTTTCTTCCGAGCTCATGCACGTGGCGTTCAGGTCTCCGCAAATGAGGAAGTATTTTACCAGGTGTTCCGATAGTGCCTCATCTATCGCGTCCTCCATTTTTTCTATGTAGGCGGTAGGCTCTATGCTTGCGGGGTTCCAGTAGGTGTTTGCTACGATTAAGGTGACTTTCTCGTAGGCGTTTTTAACGGTACTCCAACGGCTCCATGCCGCCTTAACCATCAGAATCATTTGATTACTAATCAATGTTTCTTCTAGTTTGGTCCCTGAGTCTTTTTTAGACGCAATAAATAAGCCCGACGAAGGTCTTCCTCGACATCCTTGTTTGGCTGGTGCAAGAATGACTTCGGACCCCCCTATTGCAGGGGGTTCAGTCAGCCAGGTCTCTTGGAGGCATAAAAGGTCATATGACCCCAGGCCCATGTCTTTTGGAGACAGTAAATGGATGTGTCCTCTCGTGTTCCATGAGCACATTTTTAGTTCGCACTTTAAGGGGGTCGCGCGATGTCTGTCATGTAGAATGTGCTCGTCTTTCGCGAGTTGCTATGTTTGCTTTTTTTCCCTCAGAATTTTGGGCAGCCAGGACCATATGCCTTTCGTGGATTCACATCTTTTTTGGGGAAATTTTTCTGTTGAAAGTTTGACTGTTATTTCTGGAATTGCCTTGACTTTGTTGAGTTTTTTTGTATCTTTCGTTTTTGTGAAACTTTCATAATTTTTGTTTTTTTTCGAGGCTTGTCGATTTTCCCTCAGTTTCTCTTCAACTTCCCGGGCTCTTGCTCTGTCCTTGTTTTTTTCAGGCGATTTATTGCGACCGGTTCTTCCTAAGGCGCTTTTTGGGTGTCTGTCTACTTGCTTTCTGCTGGGCGTAATACACCTTTTGTTTTCAGCCTCCCTTTTATTGTCTTGTTCGCTTTTGGTTGACTGCACTTTGACTTCGTAACCCATTTCGTCCAGCTCTTCACTACAGTCGAGGATCAGGTTTTTCAACGTTGTTGATGTTACGTAGAGTACCGTTTTTGCTTTTGCATTTACGTGGCTTGGCTCTACTACAAGCAGATCTTCTGATTTTATTTGATTCAGCTTTCGAATGTATTTAAACAGTGTTAGCACTGAGTTTCGGTTCAAGATTATTTCGTCTCTGTTTTCTTTCACTTGTGTCAGCTTTATACGCCATTTAGCTTTGTCCACTTTTTTCGGTTTTAGGTTATATTTCTGTGTTCTGGATCTGTACCGAAAGATCATTTCTCCTTTGTCTCGTGGCGGGCTGAGTCGTTTTTCAGTGTTGGTTTTGTTCTGGGTATTCGTGGATTGAGAACGCGATCTGCCTGGTGTTATGTTTCTAGACGGCTTTCTTTTGTGTTTTTGTTCGTTCCGTCTACCTTCTGATCTCCTTCTTGATTTACCGCGTTCACCCTCTTTCTGTCTGGAGGAGTTGTATCTTTGTTCTTTTTTCCTGAGGTCTGATTGTCTCTGGGTCTCGATTTCGACCTTTCGTTTTCTTTTTTTGTTTCTTTCTGCATCCTTTTTGGCTTTGTCTGTCTATCTGTATCGATTGGACTGGCGCCCTTGTTCTTTATGTTCTTCGCGTTTTCCCTAGAATTTTTTGCTGCTTTTTCTCCAGTCACTTCTTCGTTTCTTCTTGTGAATTCTGTATTTTCCTTTTCTTTATGAGATTGTGAAGTTGATGCTTCACTGGAGCAATGTGCAGCTAGACTCGTAGGCGAGTTTTCTGCCAGGTGTTGGCTCAGATTCATCAATTCTTCGCCTTCGATGCGATCAATTGTTGATGGAGATAGGGTAAAGGTTCTTTTTTCTGGCGTTTCAATTGTTGACGGCGATAGGCTGATGGTTCTTTTTTCTGATGTTTCAGGGTTTTTTGTTTGCCTCGACTCTATTTCTTTGCCTTTCATTTGTGATGTTTCCTTGTGTTTTACTGGTCGTGTGAAAAGTTGAAAAATACCTTCTGCAGTTTGGTTTCCAGTTGAGGGTTGTCTAGGTGGTGGTCTCTTTGTTGATTGGTTCTCAGTTTGTTTTAAATTCGCCTCTTTATTTGCACCCTCTGTTGGTGGATTATTTGTTGTGTGACCTGTAGTAGCTGTGGTTTGAGTCCCCCTGGTTTTACTCACCGGTCTTTGTTCTTTGTCTTCATACTGCTCTTTTTGTCGTGAAGACGAACCCTCGTCGTTTATTATAATTGTGCTTGATTTTCTGGCTTCCAAAGCCATGACGTATGCTTCTAAGAAAATAAGTTTGCTGTGGATCATCGCTTGGATGCTTGTGTGGTCTTTCAAGGAGTCAGCGATAGTTTCATAAAGTTTCATGATTGGTGCCAGTGCAATGTTCACTGATGACATAATTGACAGTAAGTCCATTTTTTTTTTATTTGAGGAATCCGTCGGGCTGGTCGAATGATGTGGCGGGGTTCTTCTTAAGGGGGATTCAGTTAACATTGTTGTCTGATTTGTCCAGCTGCCTCGAATTGGCCTTGTTGTTTCTAATGAGGCTATTCCTTTTCGATTTTTGTCGATGTGGTAACTTCGATTGTCATTTCCCCCCATGTTCAAGTTTTGGTTGATTAGGGGTCTCGTAAGGTTTTCTTGGTTTAGTTCGTCTAAGTCTGCTGTAGATGGCCTTCCTATTGCCATGTTTTCATTTTGGGCTTTAGAGAGCCCTGCTGGGTTGAGTTTTTCTGGCACCAGCGTTTTGTTTGGGGTTTTGTGAACTTTGTCTCTATCTGTTCCTGTGAAGTTGTCAACATTCAAGGCTGTACCCTCTGGGAGTGAGGGTGTTGCCGGATTTAGCTTGCAGGAGCCTTCCTTTATTTCTGTTGTTAAATCCATTGGGCCTTTCGGGTCAGCTATAATGAGGCTCTCCTCTTGGATGGTATGGGGGTTTTCTTTGTGGTCGGACATGACAGTCCCCATTTCTGACTCTTTGCCTGGATTTCTCTTCAATTCCCCCTTCTCTATGACTTTTGTCGGCTTCAGATTTTGCTGGCCTCTTGGTGAGTTCGTGGGAATCTTTTGGGGTAACATCGGGCACGGTGATTCCCCCTCAGGCCCCACTTTGTCACTCAGCTGCCCTTGTGTCTTATTACTTTCTCCTGAGGACCGTCTTTTATTATGTGGCCGGTTATCACTGACATAGTGCTCAACTCTGCGTAGTTTTGCTACCAGCAAGCAGTCGTTTAAAGCTTCCAGTATTTCGAGATCTGTGAGTTCCCTCTGTGGGTACTCTTTTGTTGCTTTTTGTCTAATGTTTGCGTAAAGGTAATCCTTTATTGAGTTTTTAAGTGCCCCTCCTTCTCCTCTCTGTGGGTCGTTTTCATTTGTTTTGACCATCAATTGGTCAGGTGTTTTTTGTTGCTGTTCGAGCTTCTGGGGCATTTTTGTCGTTCTGCTGCTGATCTTGTTTTTCGTTGTTTTACGGTTCTTGAGTTTCCTGAGAGGCAAGGAACTTGTTCTCTGTCTTTTCTTTTTGTTGGGGTTTGATGGCCCTTGTACATTGATTTTTTCTGAGACCCAACTGGTCTCTGCACTTTCCTCCGCCTCTTTATGAATGAGAGCCACCACTTTCACTTTCCTCTCCGCTAGTGAACACGTCGGTGATACTCCTGTGGTGTGCAACTCCCTATCGGGCTCCCCCTGCCCGTTCTCCTCAGGTGGGGTGCCCGCCACCTCCTCCGGTTCTGCCTCTCCTGAGGCAGTCGTACCATCCATCTCTTTTCCCCTCCCTCCCTCAGCAACTTCCACGCCCGGCAGCCCTCCTCCGAGAGCTCCCGCCGTGGGGTGGGGAGCGCCCTGCGGTGCTCCGCGGGGGGAGGGAGGTATGGGGGCTGCGCCGGACTGGCGAGCCTAGCTCCCACTCCGAGGCTCGCTCTCCCGGCGACTCTGACCTCCTTAGCCGTGTCTTCCCTCTCCGTCGGCCCCTCCTCGCCGTCCCACGTGGACCGCGGTCCCCCTTCGAGGGCCGCCTCCGCGGGGTCCCGCTCAACCGCGGCGGCTCGGAGTGGCGACAGGGTGTCTCTCCGGCTAGCCGAGGCCTCAACTGTCTTGATTTCCAGGCTCTTTGTCCATAAATCATCAGTTACTCCTCCAGTTAAGGATGGTCGTTCCTGGGGGTCGTGTTGGTCTGATTTGGGGTCTTTACATTGGATCCACCTCTCAGTAAGTCTTTCTTTGGCCTGCTTTGGGTTCATTTATTCAGTTTTACACAAAAAAGTCTGGTGTTGTTTTAAAACGCCGGCTTTCTGATAGTGGTGAGTACTGGTAATGCACCCATTTGTGGGATTTAAGAAAATGAATTCCCCACAATTCTAGGTTGCTTTTGGCAATCAGCATTGCCATTCCCAATGGTTTCAGGCTACTGTGTGGGTAGTCCAATGGTGGTTTTAGGCAGTGCCCTTCTGCGCCCATAACATCGGCAAAAATGGGTGGCAGCCTATTCTTCATGCCTTTCCCTGGGCATTTTCTGGGAAGCTCTGGCCATCATGATGTTTTCAATGCCAGTACTGCACAGTTTTTGAGGTAGGGCTCGGATGCATGGGTAAAAACATCCCACAACCAATGCCCTACAATATATATATGTGGGCAATAAAGTCTGGGTACGGTAGACCTACGGGGTGCCTTGCTGTTGGTACAAGGGTAGAGCATTCATTAGAAATTGTTAAAATTGAACCGGCAATACCATATGTGTTATCAACAATACAAAGCTTAGCCGGGGATTAAAAAAAAACCTATTTTGTTGATAAACATATATGACCCCCCCAGGAGGAGGCTTCACAAAGAATATTATTGCTAGTGTAGAGGACGTCATGCTTGGCTGGTTTATCCAAAATATAAAAATATTCAGTAATTAAAGCAAGGGACTTAAACGCGAAAGAATAATATGATCACCATAGTGGAGCTGAAAAACAAAATAAGGACTGAGCAAAATTTTTGGAAAGGCCCGATATGGCACTACTAAAATGTAAAGCCATGAAAGGACATAACGTCATGTTCACCCGGTCTAATGGTAAAGCATGGTCACATATAGACTATATTATTACGGATAAAGATACACAGAAGAAATGTGAAGAAGCAGAGATATATCTGAATACATTGAGTGACCATGCTAGCTTTTGTTGGAATATGGTGGGTCTGTGAAAAGGAATCAAAAAGAGTGATAAACCTATGGTTGGTGTGTGTGGTGATAACTGGGGTCTGAGATTAAATTGGTCTGCTGAAATAATCAAAAGCATTAACAAAATATTGCAAGCAGGGTGACATATTGTTAGAATCTTATGCAAAATCTCATGGCATAAAAACAAGCAGAGAAAGGCTCTACAATAATAAGAACAGCAGGAAACCTATGACGTAATCATTGTGGATAGAAAGAGAGCTTACAAATCAGCAAGGAATTTAATTTTTAAAAAACGCATCAATAGATACTTACGTAAAACATCTTGAGATAAGAAAATTAGCTACAGGCTATAAGAACTGGTATAAACAATATAGCTTGATATACAAAATTTGAAGTAGTTATTACATGATGTGACTGCAACCTAATGAAAGTAGTGTGAGTAAAATGTGTACAAATATGAATATATACAGGGAAAGTATAGTAATCAAAAAAAGAAATATCAAAAGTGCTGATAACCCTGATGATTATCTTAATGCACAGAAACAATTGCTGTCTTTCAAGACTATGTCTTCCATTATGTATATGTTTCATATGATATGACTGGACCCTAAGAGAATTACTGTAAAAAGAAACTTGAGGGATACCTCTACTAATATAGTACCTTTTCAATTATTATTTCCTGCCTCCTACTGAAGAAAACCATGTGCTCTAGATATGTCAGTAAAGGAATAAAGGGGGTGCTATACCTGTCCGTACTGTTCGCTAGCAAGTTGAAACTGCTCTAAGAACACAGGAGACGTCTGGGATATCTGCAATTAACTAAAATGGAGATGTTCTAAGAACATTATGCCTGTCTGTAATGTTCCCAAACAAGTCCAAACTGTTCTAAGAACACATTCGGTGTCCGGGATGTCCGTAATCAAACTAACACACGCGGTGTCCTGAAAAGTTCGTAAATAAACAAAATGGGGGTGTCCTGAGGACGCTAGACCTGTCTGTGCTGTTCGTAGGCAGGTTGAAACTCTTCTAAGAACACATCAAGTGTTCCGGGATGTTCGTAAATAAACAAAATGGGGGTGTCCTCAGGACACTATGTCTGTCTGTATTGTTCGCAGGCGAGTTGAAACTGTTCTAAGAACACAGGCAATATCCTGAAATGTTCGTAAATAATCAAAATGGGGGTGTCCTGAGGACGCTGTCCGTATTGTTCACAGACAAGTTGAAACTGTTCTAAGAACACAGGCAATATCCTGAAATGTTTGTAAATAATCAAAATGGGGGTGTCCTGAGGACGCTGTCTGTATTCTTCGCAAGCGAGTTGAAACTATTCTAAGAACACACGCAGTGTCCTGACATGTTCGTAAATAAACAAAATGGGGGTGTCCCGAGGATGCTATGCCTGTCCGTATTATTCGCAAGTGGATTTAAACTGTTCTAAGAAGAAACGCCTGTTCGTGACTGTTCGTTTCGCTTGTGTCGCACGTTTAATTAGTTTCAGGACCCGAACAGTGTCCGTAGAACACCAACGCGCATGCGCAAAACAGTTCCCGTGCAATTAGTGTCCTGCGGACATGTTCGCGAAGCTATAATGTGACCGCGCTCACGCTGAGCGTGTGTTCCGACTGCGGACACTGTTTGCGTCCCCGAACAATTTAAAACTACCTTTTCAGGCAATCCACAATATTTTTCAATAATAAATCTCCTAGCACAAGTCCCAGACAGTAATCCTAACTTTCTACATACTTTTTGGGACTTTTTGAACCTTTTTTGGTGTTTGATCTGTCCGTGGACAGTGCGGGTGTCCGCGAACCACGCACAAGCACCCCTATAAAAGGCCACACCCCAGAGCTCATCCTCATTGTGTTTCTGTCTATCTTACAGAACACAGTGCATTTCTGTTGCCAATTTTCCAGATTTATTTCTGAATCCTGATGGCATCCATGGCTGCACTACTGCCGCCTGGTGCTACATCTGCCTCAGCACCAACCCCACCCCCTCCACCACCACCACCTTCCCAAGGGCCTGAAGAGGGGAACAAGAGTGAGGATGCAGAGGAGGATGAAGAGGATGATGAGAATGAGGTAGTGGAAGTCCTTACCACCAGCACTCGCCGTGCGTCTTGGGTGTGGCGTTTATTTACCATTCATGATAACGGACCTAAGGCGCGTGCGAACCAAGTCACCTGCAAAGAGTGCAAAAGGGTGCTCAGTCGCGGGAGGCTTGGTTCATACAGCTTTGGTACGACTACTATGAAGCGACACCTAAGGTCGTTCCACGCTGGGGCCATTCGCTTGTACCTTGCGAAGAGCATAGTAGGATGACTTCCTCTACTACATCCTCCATTTCCGATCCTGTCACCACAAGGAACACTCCTGTGGGACAGCGTATTCCTCCAGCTGCCTCACAGGCCATTCGCAATGCTGATGACACTTACCTTTCGAGGGTCACAGTTGTGTGTATGTACTGTGACGCAAAGAGGGGGGAGACTTCGAAGTGCTTTTGAGTCTCAGAGCACAAGAAGACCTCCTCACTACCTAAGTAAGGCCCACCCTACATCTTCCTCTCTCCACCTGCACTTTCTTATCCCCATGGTTGGTGTCCCCCCCCTTGCCCTCCTTTTCCCTCCTCTCCTAGTGTGTCGTGTGTAAAAAAACAAAAAAAATATTAAAAAACTAAAATAAAAAAAGGCTCTTTTCAGAACCGCCTTTCACAGTTTAAAAATAGAAGTGGAAAATAAATTGAGCAGGGCCTTGTGTATTTTTTAGAAGTCCGTGAACAGTCCGCGAACATCAAAAATTTTGGGGTGCTGCCCTATCATAACCATTGCAGTTTTGTCTGGGAGGAAGTGGTGGTTCTGAAAAGGTGGTGTTTGAAGAACTTGAAATGGTCAACACCTACTACAAAATGGATGCTTTAATTCCAAAAAAGGTAGCAATGCATTTTGTACATTTCTCAGAAAAATCTGATTGCCAGCATAAGTAAGATGGACTCCATCTCTACGAAAAATGTATGTGCTATGAAACATAATATTTTAATTGTGAAAAGAGGACATGCCAACATCTCTTAGAAAGGCACAAACAGCCTTATTGACATTGCGCCTTGCTTTCTCCATTTGTGGACCAAATGAAGAAGAACGCAGCCACATTTTTCTCTGCGCAATCCGAGAAAAAATTACTTGAGAATTTGGAAACATGTCCATGACCTTCCCAAGTCCTTCGTTCATTGCAAATTGCAAAGAAATTCCAGACACATGTCCTAAACTGTTCCCTCCACAATGAATTACAATTATGTCTGGATGCTGCTCTGTCTCCAAAGTAGCACAGAGAGTTAGCAAGTCCAAGCACTTCATTCCATGTACTCCATGCCAGTGCACTTCCACATGTGTGAATCCAAGATCTACAGCTACTCCACAGCTTTCTGCATGCACCTTCAACCAATGTATCCATGAGTCTCCCAAAATCCAAACAATCTGTTTTCTGAAACACACAGACATAGCTATCTGTTCTTCTCTCAGGAAAAAGAGTATCTGACAAACTCTCTCCTTGCACAACACACCCACTGAACTTTACTGACCAATCCCTTGCTCTGCTCATTCTCATTTCCATGCCTCCCCACCCCAAAATCCCCGGATTTAACATGCGATGTCCGCGGACTACCGCCATGTCTACAGACATATCGTAACATGGACAGTCCTTCTACCATTTCCATTTCACTCTCTGTGCCATTCCCTCATTGGAAATATAGCTAAGCTGTCACACGACCATCCACCGATCAAATCCAAGACCTCTACATCAATCACCATCATCATAGATCAGCACTTCAAATGTACTGTTAATCACTCTGAGTACAAGTGTCATATCATTGGAAAGCACCTTCTACAAAAAATACTGTACAAGTCTCCAAGATTTCTTCTTGCAGCTGCATGCATATCCATATGCATGAACACAAACTACAGGTATGCATATTTTCTGTATAGTACATGTACAATTCTTATACATTCATATATACAGATTAACTGACGTTTATCTTGTATAACCTATAAAATGAACTTACTGTCATTTTTCCCATCTGCTATAATCATCTGTCACTTCCAAACCTATCTGCTATTGAATTCCTTTTTACACACACATTTGCAAAGCATGTTGAACTAACATATTTAAAGTAAAATATAAAGAGTGCACATAGTCAAACAAAATTCAATGCACACACTATGTTCAAATTTAAAACAACAATACTTGTACAAAACATAAAAATCACTGTCTAAATTAACATCAGTGCTATGTACAAACAAAATTACTAATTTGTTTCCTTTGCAATTGCAGTGAAGACCACTCTCCTGAAAAGCAGCAGCAGAATTTGAAGTACAAACAACAACTAAGAAGAAACCTGCTCATTCCACAAAAAAAGTAAGTTAAATACCACCATAATATGGGTACTATTACTCAAACACACTGTAGGGTTAATTCATGTTATTTCTGCGCCTAAAAACAGAGATTGTGCCCCATTTGTTAAACAGAGATTTAAAGGCAGAATGGCATACAAATTCCCATTTTCCGGCGCACAAATGACATAACTCAGCCCCTAGAATTTTAATATTATAGAACAAACAACTGTTTTAATTGTATACCATTAGATTTTCTATTTGTGCTTCTCCTCACCAATAGCTTACTTTCTACTGTCATCTGAACCCCAGTTTAGTAGCACATAAATTCAAGAACACCCATCCCAACTAATTTTAGTTGCCCAATGCACAATCACACACCATCACATACATCCTCATCATCATATTCAAACACTCATGCACACAGCACACATACATTGCAGAACACCCCAACTCATACCTTCTTTATTTTTTTCAACAGACCCTAAACAATGTCTACCAAAAATCAAGTCCGTAGAAAGCAACGCAGAAGTAGAGCAAATGAAAATAGAAGTCTCCAAAATAAGCATCCATTTCTAGCAGAATTTGTAAAAAAAAAGTTCAAACAAAACAGCTAATACAGTCATTTAGCGAAACAAAATAAGCTTCAAGTACAGAAACTTTGCCTCCTCTATCAAAATGTAAAACGAAACAGAAAACAATAAACAAGAATTCAGCTTCCACTAATGATAAAACTGCTCCTATAAATCTTGATATAGTGCCAAGTAAAGTAAGCATATCAAAAAAAGTATTTTAGCAAAAATGTTCCGCCACAGAGTCCTTCAAAATCTTATAAAAACAGGAGAGAAATCATGCACAGCCCTTAAAACCTACCGTAGGAAATTAATCTTAGAAGCTTTGATAGACAGTGCAATCCTTCTCAAAAGAAAGTTATTTATTTTAGTGTTAAACAAAATGAAACCACTAATAAAACTAATGACTAAATTACAAAAAAAGACTTCTCAATAAACGAAATGTCAACAAAGATAACTTCTTAAATATCTGTGGAGGTGAGTGGAGTCATACTACAAGCACAGAACCATATTTTAATGAAGAAGCATACAAACAAAAGCAAACAAATACAATTGCCATACATAGCAGTCGACGAGGTTATGAAAAAGTTAATAATACCATAATGGAACAAGAAATACTGCTTACAAAAATATCCCCAGAAAACTTAGAATTACCTCTCCATTCAACTGAATCAGAATGTCTAGTATACAAATGTCCATGCACCTCAATGTGTAACATTCCCCAAAAATCTTTCAAGTCTTTACGCCAATTAAACTACTGCAAAATATGGATACCTGTCCAGTGCGCAAGTACACAGGACTACAAGGACATTCATTGGCCTGCATTTCAGGACCTACTTGCAAAACCACCTTCCATCATATCAAAATGATATCAACACATCATTCAACTATAAGAAATCTAGTCTATAAACGGTACTATGCTAAAAGTCCTGCTTTAGCACTAGCCAATTTAAATAAAATTCTTCTACATGGTACAGCAAAATACCTACTTGAAGAAATCGACTATTTTCAAAAAAAATATTTTGGAAGTGAAAGCCACTTACAGAATGAAATAGCTTTAAAAAAAAATTAGCAACAATTCTATGCATGGCAACCTTCTACTACACACATACAAAACAGAAATAATGAAATTTAAAAGTACATCTGCTGAAGTACCAAACCATGTGTGTGTATGTTGCCGCATAAATGTTTATAAAAGTAACACAAAAACTGTAGACCTAACATACAAAATAGAAGACAATGAAGATTCTAAATGGTTTGAATTAGCTCTCTACCATATAGCAGAAAACAAATACAAAATAAGTGACCCCTTAATACTTTGCAGTTACTGCACTACAAAACTTGACAACATTCAAACTCCTTCACGTGCTATCACAAATAATTTGGAATTATTTCCACTACAAAAACCCCTACAACAACTCAATTTATATGAGAGCATCATAATTCAAACAGTGTACCCTTTTCAAGCAATAATACGCCTTCAACCAAAAACACCAAAATTACCTCCCTCTGAATTGGTGAAAGGCATTCGTGGAAAACTAGTGTATTTACCATTAGATCTAAAACAAAATGTGCACACTCTGGGAATGCAACGTCCAATGGAGCAATCTTTAATTATCTTAGTAAATGGTGTACCTACAAAAGACAAACATATTTGGCAACAACTGGTAGATTTTCATAAAGTTAGACAAGCCTTGCAATATCTAAAAGACAATAATGATCTTCATGTACAAATTTTACAATTTCAAAGACACAAATGTGGCAAATATTGTCATTGCAAATACAAAAACAAAGGGAGATACTATACCTTTCGAGGGTCACAGTTGTGTGTATGTACTGTGACGCAAAGAGGGGGGAGACTTCGAAGTGCTTTTGAGTCTCAGAGCACGAGAAGACCTCCTCACTACCTAAGTAAGGCCCACCCTACATCTTCCTCTCTCCACCTGCACTTTCTTATCCCCATGGTTGGTGTCCCCCCCCTTGCCCTCCTTTTCCCTCCTCTCCTAGTGTGTCGTGTGTAAAAAAACAAAAAAAATATTAAAAAACTAAAATAAAAAAAGGCTCTTTTCAGAACCGCCTTTCACAGTTTAAAAATAGAAGTGGAAAATAAATTGAGCAGGGCCTTGTGTATTTTTTAGAAGTCCGTGAACAGTCCGCGAACATCAAAAATTTTGGGGTGCTGCCCTATCATAACCATTGCAGTTTTGTCTGGGAGGAAGTGGTGGTTCTGAAAAGGTGGTGTTTGAAGAACTTGAAATGGTCAACACCTACTACAAAATGGATGCTTTAATTCCAAAAAAGGTAGCAATGCATTTTGTACATTTCTCAGAAAAATCTGATTGCCAGCATAAGTAAGATGGACTCCATCTCTACGAAAAATGTATGTGCTATGAAACATAATATTTTAATTGTGAAAAGAGGACATGCCAACATCTCTTAGAAAGGCACAAACAGCCTTATTGACATTGCGCCTTGCTTTCTCCATTTGTGGACCAAATGAAGAAGAACGCAGCCACATTTTTCTCTGCGCAATCCGAGAAAAAATTACTTGAGAATTTGGAAACATGTCCATGACCTTCCCAAGTCCTTCGTTCATTGCAAATTGCAAAGAAATTCCAGACACATGTCCTAAACTGTTCCCTCCACAATGAATTACAATTATGTCTGGATGCTGCTCTGTCTCCAAAGTAGCACAGAGAGTTAGCAAGTTCAAGCACTTCATTCCATGTACTCCATGCCAGTGCACTTCCACATGTGTGAATCCAAGATCTACAGCTACTCCACAGCTTTCTGCATGCACCTTCAACCAATGTATCCATGAGTCTCCCAAAATCCAAACAATCTGTTTTCTGAAACACACAGACATAGCTATCTGTTCTTCTCTCAGGAAAAAGAGTATCTGACAAACTCTCTCCTTGCACAACACACCCACTGAACTTTACTGACCAATCCCTTGCTCTGCTCATTCTCATTTCCATGCCTCCCCACCCCAAAATCCCCGGATTTAACATGCGATGTCCGCGGACTACCGCCATGTCTACAGACATATCGTAACATGGACAGTCCTTCTACCATTTCCATTTCACTCTCTGTGCCATTCCCTCATTGGAAATATAGCTAAGCTGTCACACGACCATCCACCGATCAAATCCAAGACCTCTACATCAATCACCATCATCATAGATCAGCACTTCAAATGTACTGTTAATCACTCTGAGTACAAGTGTCATATCATTGGAAAGCACCTTCTACAAAAAATACTGTACAAGTCTCCAAGATTTCTTCTTGCAGCTGCATGCATATCCATATGCATGAACACAAACTACAGGTATGCATATTTTCTGTATAGTACATGTACAATTCTTATACATTCATATATACAGATTAACTGACGTTTATCTTGTATAACCTATAAAATGAACTTACTGTCATTTTTCCCATCTGCTATAATCATCTGTCACTTCCAAACCTATCTGCTATTGAATTCCTTTTTACACACACATTTGCAAAGCATGTTGAACTAACATATTTAAAGTAAAATATAAAGAGTGCACATAGTCAAACAAAATTCAATGCACACACTATGTTCAAATTTAAAACAACAATACTTGTACAAAACATAAAAATCACTGTCTAAATTAACATCAGTGCTATGTACAAACAAAATTACTAATTTGTTTCCTTTGCAATTGCAGTGAAGACCACTCTCCTGAAAAGCAGCAGCAGAATTTGAAGTACAAACAACAACTAAGAAGAAACCTGCTCATTCCACAAAAAAAGTAAGTTAAATACCACCATAATATGGGTACTATTACTCAAACACACTGTAGGGTTAATTCATGTTATTTCTGCGCCTAAAAACAGAGATTGTGCCCCATTTGTTAAACAGAGATTTAAAGGCAGAATGGCATACAAATTCCCATTTTCCGGCGCACAAATGACATAACTCAGCCCCTAGAATTTTAATATTATAGAACAAACAACTGTTTTAATTGTATACCATTAGATTTTCTATTTGTGCTTCTCCTCACCAATAGCTTACTTTCTACTGTCATCTGAACCCCAGTTTAGTAGCACATAAATTCAAGAACACCCATCCCAACTAATTTTAGTTGCCCAATGCACAATCACACACCATCACATACATCCTCATCATCATATTCAAACACTCATGCACACAGCACACATACATTGCAGAACACCCCAACTCATACCTTCTTTATTTTTTTCAACAGACCCTAAACAATGTCTACCAAAAATCAAGTCCGTAGAAAGCAACGCAGAAGTAGAGCAAATGAAAATAGAAGTCTCCAAAATAAGCATCCATTTCTAGCAGAATTTGTAAAAAAAAAGTTCAAACAAAACAGCTAATACAGTCATTTAGCGAAACAAAATAAGCTTCAAGTACAGAAACTTTGCCTCCTCTATCAAAATGTAAAACGAAACAGAAAACAATAAACAAGAATTCAGCTGCCACTAATGATAAAACTGCTCCTATAAATCTTGATATAGTGCCAAGTAAAGTAAGCATATCAAAAAAAGTATTTTAGCAAAAATGTTCCGCCACAGAGTCCTTCAAAATCTTATAAAAACAGGAGAGAAATCATGCACAGCCCTTAAAACCTACCGTAGGAAATTAATCTTAGAAGCTTTGATAGACAGTGCAATCCTTCTCAAAAGAAAGTTATTTATTTTAGTGTTAAACAAAATGAAACCACTAATAAAACTAATGACTAAATTACAAAAAAAGACTTCTCAATAAACGAAATGTCAACAAAGATAACTTCTTAAATATCTGTGGAGGTGAGTGGAGTCATACTACAAGCACAGAACCATATTTTAATGAAGAAGCATACAAACAAAAGCAAACAAATACAATTGCCATACATAGCAGTCGACGAGGTTATGAAAAAGTTAATAATACCATAATGGAACAAGAAATACTGCTTACAAAAATATCCCCAGAAAACTTAGAATTACCTCTCCATTCAACTGAATCAGAATGTCTAGTATACAAATGTCCATGCACCTCAATGTGTAACATTCCCCAAAAATCTTTCAAGTCTTTACGCCAATTAAACTACTGCAAAATATGGATACCTGTCCAGTGCGCAAGTACACAGGACTACAAGGACATTCATTGGCCTGCATTTCAGGACCTACTTGCAAAACCACCTTCCATCATATCAAAATGATATCAACACATCATTCAACTATAAGAAATCTAGTCTATAAACGGTACTATGCTAAAAGTCCTGCTTTAGCACTAGCCAATTTAAATAAAATTCTTCTACATGGTACAGCAAAATACCTACTTGAAGAAATCGACTATTTTCAAAAAAAATATTTTGGAAGTGAAAGCCACTTACAGAATGAAATAGCTTTAAAAAAAAATTAGCAACAATTCTATGCATGGCAACCTTCTACTACACACATACAAAACAGAAATAATGAAATTTAAAAGTACATCTGCTGAAGTACCAAACCATGTGTGTGTATGTTGCCGCATAAATGTTTATAAAAGTAACACAAAAACTGTAGACCTAACATACAAAATAGAAGACAATGAAGATTCTAAATGGTTTGAATTAGCTCTCTACCATATAGCAGAAAACAAATACAAAATAAGTGACCCCTTAATACTTTGCAGTTACTGCACTACAAAACTTGACAACATTCAAACTCCTTCACGTGCTTTCACAAATAATTTGGAATTATTTCCACTACAAAAACCCCTACAACAACTCAATTTATATGAGAGCATCATAATTCAAACAGTGTACCCCTTTCAAGCAATAATACGCCTTCAACCAAAAACACCAAAATTACCTCCCTCTGAATTGGTGAAAGGCATTCGTGGAAAACTAGTGTATTTACCATTAGATCTAAAACAAAATGTGCACACTCTGGGAATGCAACGTCCAATGGAGCAATCTTTAATTATCTTAGTAAATGGTGTACCTACAAAAGACAAACATATTTGGCAACAACTGGTAGATTTTCATAAAGTTAGACAAGCCTTGCAATATCTAAAAGACAATAATGATCTTCATGTACAAATTTTACAATTTCAAAGACACAAATGTGGCAAATATTGTCATTGCAAATACAAAAACAAAGGGAGATACTATACCAAATGCCGCTTTGGTTTCCCTAGACCAGTTACAAAACAGGTCAAGTAAACAACTTCATGTCTTCAGTTAGACATAGTGTTAAAGGTAAAATACCTAAAAATACATATTACATAAAAAGAACAGAAGAAGAAAAATATATCAATGATTACAATGCAATCATCGCCCACTTATGGAATGCAAACATAGATGTGCAGTACATTGCAGACAAGTCCACTGCAGTTGCACGATATGTTACAGCATACTTAACCAAAGCAGAAAAAACAGAGCTCCAAGACCTCTGGAATGACCTGTCATCAAACAAAACACTGTCTCAGAAGTTATACAGCTTGGGCATAAAAATGCTCTCCCATAGAGAATGTGGCTCCTATGAAGCAGCAGATTGTTTAACCGGTACTGCTTTGTACGGAAAATCTGAAAATATAGTATGGCTAAGTCTTGGTCCTGCTAAATCTAGAAAAAGAGTTCTGAAATCATATGACGACATAGAAACAATAGCCAAACATGACCCCAACAGCCAAGACATTTTAAAAAACAACTTGCTGGACACATACTATCCAAACAGAAGTACCACTTTGGAAACCATGTGTCTATACCACATAGCCCAAAACCTCACATACAAAAATAATATAAAACCAGATGAAAAAAAAAGGTATATACAGAGTGTCAAATTGTGAAGGCAGCTTAGTAAAACTCACCAAACCAAATTTAATTAATCATATCAAATTGTCATTAAAGACTCCTCATCATAAAGAACTATATTACATGTCCCTTCTACAACTCTTTAACCCTTTAAGTGCCAAGGGCGAGGTATCTCGTAGTGCCAAGGACGAGATAGCTCGTCCTTTTCGGCACCTTGTTTTGAGCGATCCCTGCACAGCAGGGATCGCTCAAAACTGTAATCCAACCCCCGGGCTATGTGAGGGGGAGGTCCTGCCCCTCCTTTTGTGGTGGCCCTCTCCCCCCCACCCAAATGGAGGTGGGGTGTACCTCACGCAGCCGTTTGTAGGAGGCCCAGGGAGGCCTGCATGAGGTGTCCCTGCCACTCATTTGGGGTGGGGGGGCACCACAAAAGGTGGGGCAAGACCCCCAATAGATGGGACAGTAGGGTTTGGGCACCCTGAGGCAGATTGCCACACTAATGTGGCCATCTGCACCAAGCGAAGTCGGGTAAACAAAACAAATAATACAAATTCATATGCTGCTTTTTAGGGGGGGCTGAGGGGCACCCTAAATTGGCAGCGAATGATGTACTGCAACGGGGGGTGGCCCTCAGCCACACCACCCCAAATGGAGGGCCCCACCTCATGCAACCCTTCCTGGTGGCAGATAGGGGGGTCCCCACCTCTTGGATCCCTCCCTGGGGTCAGATGCGCCTTCCTAGGAGCAGATATCAGCCCCCAGGGAGGGTTGCATGAGGTGGGGCCCTCCATTTGGGGTCGGGGGGGCTGAGGGCCACCCCCGTTGCAGTACATCATTCACTGCCAATTGAGGGTGCCCCTCAGCCCCCCCCTAAAAAGCAGCCTATGAATTTGTATCATTGTTTTTGTTTACCCAACTTTGCTTGGTGCAGATGGCCACATTAGTGTGGCAATCTGCCCCCAGGGTGCCCAAACCCTACTGCCCCATCTATTGGGGGTCCAGCCCCACCTTTTGTGGTGGCCCTCTCCACCCTCACCCCAAATGGCTGGTGGGGGCACCTCATGCAGGCCTCCCCGGGCCTCCTACAAACAGCTGCGTGAGGTACACCCCACCTCCATTTGGGGCCACTGCCCATTTTGTTCATGTGGGCAACCTACAGATTTGGGCCTAGGGTGTCGAAGCCAGCAAGGGAAACAGGGAACCCCATGCATTTCCCAAAAGAGGACACCAGTGGGAATCCACAGAGGTCTGCCTTGTGCAAATTGCCCCAGTTCTTATTAGCCGCAATCCCCGACAAAGTGTGATATTTGGTGGGGAAAAAACACAATGTTCACTTTGTCTGGGGTTCTGGGTAATAGATTCTGGGCCGCTTCGCGCAAATCAGACCTCTGTGCATTCCCACGGGTGTCCTCTTTTGGGAAATGCATGGGGTTCACTGTTTTCCTTGCTGGCTTCGACACCCTAGGCCCAAATCTGTAGGTTGCCTACATGAACAAATTGTGCTGTGGCGAAAGACTTGGGGTTACCAGCGGGTTACCCTTTTCCTTTTGCGCCCCCGGTAGGTGCACCCACACATGCAAGGTACCTTTTTCGTCAGGACGTTTTCATCGGGACACGTGTGGGGACGCGGGAAGGTAGGCCACGTGTTGTTGGCGGTGTTTCGGTGGGTGGCAAGAGCGAAATGTCTGAGAATTGTCTTCATTTCCGGCCAATTTCAGAGACATTTCCCTGTGTCCACTCAACGAAACATGTCGCCAACAGCAGATGTCATACCTTCTCGTGTTCCCACAGGTGTCCCGACGAAAAAGGTACCTCGCATGTGTGGGTGCACCTATCGGGGGCGCAAAAGGAAAAGGGTAACCCGCTGGTAACCCCAAGCCTTTCGCCACAGCACAATTTGTTCATGTGGGCAACCTACAGATTTGGGCCTAGGGTGTCGAAGCCAGCAAGGAAAACAGGGAACCCCATGCATTTCCCAAAAGAGGACACCCTTGGGAATGCACAGAGGTCTGACTTGCACGAAGCGGCCGAGAATTTATTACCCAGAACCCCAGACAAAGTGAATATTGTGTTTTTTCCCCACCAAATATCACACTTTGTCGGGGATTGTGGCTAATAAAAACTGGGGCAATTTGCGCAAGGCAGACCTCTGTGGATTCGCACGGGTGTCCTCTTTTGGGAAATGCATGGGGTCACCTGTTTCCCTTGCTGGCTTTGAAACCCTAGGCCCAAATCTGTAGGTTGCCCACATGAACAAAATGGGCAGTGGCGAATGGCTTGTGGTTCCCAGTCGGTTACCCTTTTCCTTTTGCGCCCCCGGTAGATGCACCCACACATGTGAGGTACCGTTTTCATCGGGACACGTGTGGGGACGCGGGAAGGTAGGCCATGTGTTTTTGGCGGTATGTTTCGGTGGGTGGCCAGAGCGAAATGTCTGAGAATTGTCTTCATTTCCGGCCAATTTCAGAGACGTTTCCCTGTGTCCACTCACCGAAACACGTCGCCAACAGCAGATGTCATACCTTCTCGTGTTCCCACAGGTGTCCTGACGAAAAAGGTACCTCGCATGTGTGGGTGCACCTACCGGGGGCGCAAAAGGAAAAGGGTAACCCGCTGGTAACCCCAAGCCTTTCGCCACAGCACAATTTGTTCATGTGGGCAACCTACAGATTTGGGCCTATGGTGTCGAAGCCAGCAAGGAAAACAGGGAACACCATGCATTTCCCAAAAGAGGACACCCGTGGGAATGCACAGAGGTCTGACTTGTGCGAAGCGGCCCAGAAGTTTTTACCCAGAACCCCAGACAAAGTGAACATTGTGTTTTTTCGCAACCAAATATCACACTTTGTCGGGGATTGTGGCTAATAAAAACTGGGGCAATTTGCGCAAGGCAGACCTCTGTGGATTCCCACGGGTGTCCTCTTTTGGGAAATGCATGGGGTTCCCTGTTTCCCTTGCTGGCTTCGACACCCTAGGCCCAAATCTGTCGGTTGCCCACATGAACAAAATGGGCAGTGGCGAATGGCTTGGAGTTCCTTGTCGATTACCCTTTTCCTTTTGCGCCCCCGGTAGGTGCACCCACACATGTGAGGTACCGTTTTCATCGGGACACGTGTGGGGACGCAGGAAGGTAGGCCACATGTTGTTGGCGGTGTGTTTCGGTGGGTGGCCAGAGCGAAATGTCTGAGAATTGTCTTCATTTCCGGCCAATTTCACAGACATTTCCCTGTGTCCACTCACCGAAACACGTCGCCAACAGCAGATGTCATACCTTCTCGTGTTCCCACAGGTGTCCCGATGGAAAAGTTACCTCGCATGTGTGGGTGCACCTACTGGGGGCGCAAAAGGAAAAGGGTATCCCGCTGGTAACCCCAAGCCTTTCGCCACAGCAAAATTTGTTCATGTGGGCAACCTACAGATTTGGGCCTAGGGTGTCGAAGCCAGCAAGGAAAACAGGGAACCCCATGCATTTCCCAAAAGAGGACACCCGTGGGAATGCACAGAGGTCTGATTTGTGCGAAGCGGCCCAGAATTTATTACCCAGAACCCCAGACAAAGTGAACATTGTGTTTTTTCCCCACCAAATATCACACTTTGTCGGGGATTGCGGCTAATAAAAACTGGGGCAATTTGCGCAAGGCAGACCTCTGTGGATTCCCACCGGTGTCCTCTTTTGGGAAATGCATGGGGTTCCCTGTTTCCCTTGCTGGCTTCGACACCCTAGGCCCAAATCTGTAGGTTGCCCACATGAACAAAATGGGCAGTGGCGAATGGCTTGGGGTTCCCAGTCGGTTACCCTTTTCCTTTTGCGCCCCCGGTAGGTGCACCCACACATGTGAGGTACTGTTTTCATCGGGACACGTGTGGGGACGCGGGAAGGTAGGCGACGTGTTGTTGGCGATGTGTTTCGGTGGGTGGCCAGAGCGAAATGTCTGAGAATTTTCTTCATTTCCGGCCAATTTTTGAGACATTTCCCTCGCATGTGTGGGTGCACCTACGTGGCTGACAAGGGGCAAGCCGAAAACGCAAGCAACCCCCAGTCTGTTTGCAGAGGAGAATCTCAGCCATTCTGCCGACCGGCACAACATACAGATATGGGCCTCGGGTCTCCAAGCCACCAGGGAAAACAGGGAGCCCCATGCATTTCCGAAAAGAGGACACCCGTGGGAATCCGCAGAGGTATGATTTGCGCACATCGCCCCAGAATTTATTACCCAGACACCCCTGCAAAGTCCGAAATGTGGGGAAAAAAAGGCATTTTCCGCACATTTAGCTCGGCGCACCCATCAAAACACGCCCCCAACAACACATGGCCTACCGTCCCGCGTTCCCACAGGTGTCCCGATGAAAACGGTACCTCACATGCGTGGGTGCACCTACCTGGCTGGCAAGGGGCAAGCCGAAAACGCAAGCAACCCCCAGTCTGTTTGCAGAGGGGAATCTCAGCCATTCTGCCGACCGGCGCAACATACAGATATGGGCCTCGGGTGTCCAAGCCACCAAGGAAAACAGGGAATCCCATGCATTTCCGAAAAGAGGACACCGGTGGGAATCCGCAGAGGTATGATTTGCGCACATCGCCACAGAATTTATTACCCAGACACCCCCGCAGAGGGCGATGTGCGCAAATCATACCTCTGCAGATTCCCACGGGTGTCCTCTTTTCGGAAATGCATGGGGTTCCCTGTTTTCCTTGGTGGCTTGGACACCCGAGGCCCATATCTGTATGTTGTGCCGGTCGGCTGAATGGCTGAGATTCCCCTCTGCAAACAGACTGGGGGTTGCTTGCGTTTTCGGCTTGCTCCTTGCCAGCCAGGTAGGTGCACCCACACATGTGAGGTACCATTTTCATCAGCACACTGTGGCAATGCGTGACGGCAGGCCATGTGTTGTTGGGGGTGTGTTTCGATGGGTGTGCCGAGCGAAATGTGCGGAAAATGCATTTTTTTCCCCACATTTTGGAATTTGTGGGGGTGTCTGGGTAAAAAATTCTGAGGCGATGTGCGCAAATCATACCTCTGCGGATTCCCACGGGTGTCCTCTTTTTGGAAATGCATGGGGTTCCCCCTTTTCCTTGGTGGTTTGGACACCCGAGGCCCATATCTGTATGTTGTGCCGGTCGGCAGAATGGCTGAGATTCCCCTCTGCAAACAGACTGGGGGTTGCTTGCGTTTTCGGCTTGCCCCTTGCCAGCCAGGTAGGTGCACCCACACATGTGAGGTACCGTTTTCATCGGGACACCTGTGGGAACGCGTGACGGCAGGCCATGTGTTGTTGGGGGTGTGTTTTGATGGGTGTGCCGAGCGAAATGTGCGGAAAAAGCGTTTTTTTCCCCACATTTCGGACTTTGCAGGGCTGTCTGGGTAATAAATTCTGGGGCGATGTGCGCAAATCATACCTCTGCAGATTCCCACTGGTGTCCTCTTTTCGGAAATGCATGGGGTTCCCTGTTTTCCTTGGTGGCTTGGACACCCGAGGCCCATATCTGTACGTTGTGCCGGTCGGCAGAATGTCTGAGATTTCGCTCTGAAAACAGACTTGGAGTTACTTGTGTTTTAGGCTTTCCCCTTGGCGGCCAGGTAGGTGCACCCACACATGTGAGGTACCGTTTTCATTGGGACACCTGTGGAAACGCGTGACGGTAGGCCATGTGTTGTTGGGGGCGTGTTTCGATGGGTGCGTCGAGCGAAATGTGTGGAAAATGCATTTTTTTCTCCACATTTTGGACTTTGCGGGGTGTCTGGGTAATAAATTCTGGGGCGATGTGCGCAAATCATACCTCTGCAGATTCCCACGGGTGTCCTCTTTTCGGAAATGCATGGGGTTCCCTGTTTTCCTCGGTAGCTTGGACACCCGAGGCCCATATCTGTATGTTGTGCCGGTCGGCTGAATGGCTGAGATTCCCCTCTGCAAACAGACTGGGGGTTGCTTGCGTTTTCGGCTTGCTCCTTGCCAGCCAGGTAGGTGCACCCACACATGTGAGGTACCGTTTTCATCAGGACACTGTGGGAATGCGTGACGGCAGGCCATGTGTTGTTGGGGGTGTGTTTCGATGGGTGTGCCGAGCGAAATGTGCGGAAAATGCATTTTTTTCCCCACATTTCGGAATTTGTGGGGGTGTCTGGGTAAAAAATTCTGAGGCGATGTGCGCAAATCATACCTCTGCGGATTCCCACGGGTGTCCTCTTTTTGGAAATGCATGGGGTTCCCCCTTTTCCTTGGTGGCTTGGACACCCGAGGCCCATATCTGTATGTTGTGCCGGTCGGCAGAATGGCTGAGATTCCCCTCTGCAAACAGACTGGGGGTTGCTTGCGTTTTCGGCTTGCCCCTTGCCAGCCAGGTAGGTGCACCCACACATGTGAGGTACCGTTTTCATCGGGACACCTGTGGGAACGCGTGACGGCAGGCCATGTGTTGTTGGGGGTGTGTTTTGATGGGTGTGCCGAGCGAAATGTGCGGAAAAAGCGTTTTTTTCCCCACATTTCGGACTTTGCAGGGCTGTCTGGGTAATAAATTATGGGGCGATGTGCGCAAATCATACCTCTGCAGATTCCCACTGGTGTCCTCTTTTCGGAAATGCATGGGGTTCCCTGTTTTCTTTGGTGGCTTGGACACCCGAGGCCCATATCTGTACGTTGTGCCGGTCGGCAGAATGTCTGAGATTTCGCTCTGAAAACAGACTTGGGGTTACTTGTGTTTTAGGCTTTCCCCTTGGCGGCCAGGTAGGTGCACCCACACATGTGAGGTACCGTTTTCATTGGGACACCTGTGGAAACGCGTGACGGTAGGCCATGTGTTGTTGGGGGCGTGTTTCGATGGGTGCGTCGAGCGAAATGTGTGGAAAATGCATTTTTTTCTCCACATTTTGGACTTTGCGGGGTGTCTGGGTAATAAATTCTGGGGCGATGTGCGCAAATCATACCTCTGCAGATTCCCACGGGTGTCCTCTTTTCGGAAATGCATGGGGTTCCCTGTTTTCCTCGGTAGCTTGGACACCCGAGGCCCATATCTGTACGTTGTGCCGGTCGGCAGAATGTCTGAGATTTCGCTCTGAAAACAGACTTGGGGTTACTTGTGTTTTAGGCTTTCCCCTTGCCGGCCAGGTAGGTGCACCCACACATGTGAGGTACCGTTTTCATCGGGACACCTCTGGGAATGCGTGACGGTAGGCCATGTGTTGTTGGGGGCGTGTTTTGATGGGTGTGTCGAGCGAAATGTGCGGAAAAAGCGTTTTTTTCCCCACATTTCAGACTTTGCAGGGCTGTCTGGGTAATAAATTCTGGGGCGATGTGCGCAAATCATACCTCTGCTGATTCCCATGGGTGTCCTCTTTTCGGAAATGCTTGGGGTTCCCTGTTTTCCTCGGTGGCTTGGACACCCGAGGCCCATATCTGTACGTTGTGCCAGTCAGCAGAATGTCTGAGATTTCTCTCTGAAAACAGACTTGGGGTTACTTGTGTTTTAGGCTTTCCCCTTGGCGGCCAGGTAGGTGCACCCACACATGTGAGGTACCGTTTTCATCGCGACACCTATGGGAACGTGTGACGGTAGGCCATGTGTTGTTGGGGGCGTGTTTCGATGGGTGCGTCGAGCGAAATGTGCGGAAATAGCGTTTTTTTCCCGACTTTTCGGACTTTGTGGGGCTGTCTGGGTAATAAAATCTGGGGCGATGTGCGCAAATCATACCTCTGCGGATTCCCACGGGTGTCCTCTTTTCGGAAATGCATGGGGTTCCCCGTTTTCCTTGGTGGCTTGGACACCCGAGGCCCATATCTGTACGTTGTGCCGGTCGGCAGAATGTCTGAGATTTCGCTCTGAAAACAGACTTGGGGTTACTTGTGGTTTAGGCTTATCCCTTGGCGGCCAGGTAGGTGCACCCACACATGTGAGGTACCGTTTTCATCGGGATACCTGTGGGAACGCGTGACGGTAGGCCATGTGTTGTTGGGGGTATGTTTCGATGGGTGCATCGAGCAAAATGTGCGGAAAAGGCGTTTTTTTCCCGTCATTTTGGACTTTGCGGGGCTGTCTGGGTAATAAAATCTGGGGGGATGTGCGCAAATCATACCTCTGCGTTTTCCCACGGGTGTCCTCTTTTCGGAAATGCATGGGGTTCCCTGTTTTCCTCGGTGGCTTGGACACCCGAGGCCCATATCTGTACGTTTGTGCCGGTCGGCAGAATGTCTGAGATTTCGCTCTGAAAACAGACTTGGGGTTACTTGTGTTTTAGGCTTTCCCCTTGGCGACCAGGTAGGTGCACCCACCTGTGAGGTACCATTTTCATCGGGAAACCTGTGGGAACGCGTGACGGTAGGCCATCGGTTGTCAGGGGCATGTTTCGATGGGTGCGTCGAGCGAAATGTGCGGAAAAAGTGTTTTTTTCCCGACATTTCGGACTTTGCGGGGCTGTCTGGGTAAAAAATTCTGGGGCGATGAGCGCAAATCATACCTCTGTGGATTCCCACTGGTGTCCTCTTTTCGGAAATGCATGGGGTTCCCTGTTTTCCTTGGTGGGTTGGACACCCGAGGCCCATATCTGTACGTTGTGGCGGTCGGCAGAATGTCTGAGATTTCGCCATGAAAACAGACTTGGGGTTACTTGTGTTTTAGGCTTTCCCCTTGGCGGCCAGGTAGGTGCACCCACACATGTGAGGTACCGTTTTCATCGGGACACCTGTGGGAAGGCGTGACGGTAGGCCATGTGTTGTTGGGGGGGTGTTTCGATGGGTGCGTCGAGCGAAATCTGCGGAAAAAGTGTTTTTTTCCCCACATTTCAGACTTTGCGGGCTGTCTGGGTAAAAAATTCTGGGTCGATGTGCGCAAATCATACCTCTGCGGATTCCCACGGGTGTCCTCTTTTCTGAAATGCATGGGGTTCCCTGTTTTCCTCTGTGGCTTGGACACCCGAGGCCCATATCTGTATGTTGTGGCGGTCGGCAGAATGTCTGAGATTTTGCCATGAAAACAGACTTGGGGTTACTTGTGTTTTAGGCTTTCCCCTTGGCGGCCAGGTAGGTGCACCCACACATGTGAGGTACCGTTGTCATCGGACACCTGTGGGAACGCGTGACGGTAGGCCATGTGTTGTTGGGGGCGTGTTTTGATGGGTGCGTCGAGCGAAATGTGCGGAAAAAGTGTTTTTTTTCCCCACATTTTGGACTTTGCGGGGTGTCTGGGTAATAAATTCTGGGGCGATGTGCACAAATCATACCTCTGTGGATTCCCACGGGTGTCCTCTTTTCGGAAATGCATGGGGTTCCCTGTTTTCCTTGGTGGCTTGGACACCTGAGGCCCATATCTGTATGTTGTGCCGGTCGGCAGAATGGCTGAGATTCCCCTCTGCAAAAAGACTTGGGGTTACTTGTGGTTTAAGATTTCCCCTTGGCGTCCAGGTAGGTGCACCCACACATGTGAGTTACCGTTTTCATCGGGATACCTGTGGGAACGCGTGACGGTAGGCCATGTGTTGTTGGGGGTATGTTTCGATTGGTGCATCGAGCAAAATGTGCGGAAATGGCGTTTTTTTCCTGACATTTTGGACTTTGCGGGGTTGTCTGAGTAATAAAATCTGGGGGGATGTGCGCAAATCATACCTCTGCGTATTCCCACGGGTGTCCTCTTTTTCGAAATGCATGGGGTTCCCTGTTTTCCTGGGTGGCTTGGACACCCGAGGCCCATATCTGTACGTTTGTGCCGGTCGGCAGAATGTCTGAGATTTCGCTCTGAAAACAGACTTGGGGTTACTTGTGTTTTAGGCTTTCCCCTTGGCGACCAGGTAGGTGCACCCACACATGTGAGGTACTGTTTTCATCGGGAAACCTGTGGGAACGCGAGACGGTAGGCCATCTGTTGTCGGGGGCATGTTTCGATGGGTGCGTCGTGCGAAATGTGCGGAAAAAGTGTTTTTTTCCCACATTTCAGACTTTGCAGGGCTGTCTGGGTAATAAATTCTGGGTCGATGTGCGCAAATCATACCTCTGCGGATTCCCACGGGTGTCCTCTTTTTGGAAATGCATGGGGTTCCTGTTTTCCTTGGTGGGTTGGACACCCGAGGCCCATATCTGTACGTTGTGGCGGTCGGCAGAATTTCTGAGATTTCGCCATGAAAACAGACTTGGGGTTACTTGTGTTTTAGGCTTTCCCCTTGGCGGCCAGGTAGGTGCACCCACACATGTGAGGTACCGTTGTCATCGGACACCTGTGGGAACGCGTGACGGTAGGCCATGTGTTGTTGGGGGCGTGTTTTGATGGGTGCGTCGAGCGAAATGTGCGGAAAAAGTGTTTTTTTTCCCCACATTTTGGACTTTGCGGGGTGTCTGGGTAATAAATTCTGGGGTGATGTGCGCAAATCATACCTCTGCGGATTCCCACGGGTGTCCTCTTTTCGGAAATGCATGGGGTTCCCTGTTTTCCTTGGTGGCTTGGACACCTGAGGCCCATATCTGTATGTTGTGCCGGTCGGCAGAATGGCTGAGATTCCCCTCTGCAAAAAGACTTGGGGTTACTTGTGGTTTAAGCTTTCCCCTTGGCGGCCAGGTAGGTGCACCCACACATGTGAGTTACCGTTTTCATCGGGATACCTGTGGGAACGCGTGACGGTAGGCCATGTGTTGTTGGGGGTATGTTTCGATGGGTGCATCGAGCAAAATGTGCGGAAAAGGCGTTTTTTTCCTGACATTTTGGACTTTGCGGGGTTGTCTGAGTAATAAAATCTGGGGGGATGTGCGCAAATCATACCTCTGCGTATTCCCACGGGTGTCCTCTTTTTGGAAATGCATGGGGTTCCCTGTTTTCCTGGGTGGCTTGGACACCCGAGGCCCATATCTGTACGTTTGTGCCGGTCGGCAGAATGTCTGAGATTTCGCTCTGAAAACAGACTTGGGGTTACTTGTGTTTTAGGCTTTCCCCTTGGCGACCAGGTAGGTGCACCCACACATGTGAGGTACCGTTTTCATCGGGAAACATGTGGGAACGCGTGACGGTAGGCCATCTGTTGTCGGGGGCATGTTTCGATGGGTGCGTCGAGCGAAATGTGCGGAAAAAGTGTTTTTTTCCCGACATTTCGGACTTTGCGGGGCTGTCTGGGTAAAAAATTCTGGGGCGATGTGCGCAAATCATACCTCTGTGGATTCCCACTGGTGTCCTCTTTTCGGAAATGCATGGGGTTCCCTGTTTTCCTTGGTGGGTTGGACACCCGAGGCCCATATCTGTACGTTGTGGCGGTCGGCAGAATGTCTGAGATTTCGCCATGAAAACAGACTTGGGGTTACTTGTGTTTTAGGCTTTCCCCTTGGCGGCCAGGTAGGTGCACCCACACATGTGAGGTACCGTTGTCATCGGACACCTGTGGGAACGCGTGACGGTAGGCCATGTGTTGTTGGGGGCGTGTTTTGATGGGTGCGTCGAGCAAAATGTGCGGAAAAAGTGTTTTTTTTCCCCACATTTTGGACTTTGCGGGGTGTCTGGGTAATAAATTCTGGGGCGATGTGCACAAATCATACCTCTGTGGATTCCCACGGGTGTCCCCTTTTCGGAAATGCATGGGGTTCCCTGTTTTCCTTGGTGGCTTGGACACCTGAGGCCCATATCTGTATGTTGTGCCGGTCGGCAGAATGGCTGAGATTCCCCTCTGCAAAAAGACTTGGGGTTACTTGTGGTTTAAGCTTTCCCCTTGGCGGCCAGGTAGGTGCACCCACACATGTGAGTTACCGTTTTCATCGGGATACCTGTGGGAACGCGTGACGGTAGGCCATGTGTTGTTGGGGGTATGTTTCGATGGGTGCATCGAGCAAAATGTGCGGAAAAGGCGTTTTTTTCCTGACATTTTGGACTTTGCGGGGTTGTCTGAGTAATAAAATCTGGGGGGATGTGCGCAAATCATACCTCTGCGTATTCCCACGGGTGTCCTCTTTTTCGAAATGCATGGGGTTCCCTGTTTTCCTGGGTGGCTTGGACACCCGAGGCCCATATCTGTACGTTTGTGCCGGTCGGCAGAATGTCTGAGATTTCGCTCTGAAAACAGACTTGGGGTTACTTGTGTTTTAGGCTTTCCCCTTGGCGGCCAGGTAGGTGCACCCACACATGTGAGGTACCGTTGTCATCGGACACCTGTGGGAACGCGTGACGGTAGGCCATGTGTTGTTGGGGGCGTGTTTTGATGGGTGCGTTGAGCGAAATGTGCGGAAAAAGTGTTTTTTTTCCCCACATTTTGGACTTTGCGGGGTGTCTGGGTAATAAATTCTGGGGTGATGTGCGCAAATCATACCTCTGCGGATTCCCACGGGTGTCCTCTTTTCGGAAATGCATGGGGTTCCCTGTTTTCCTTGGTGGCTTGGACACCTGAGGCCCATATCTGTATGTTGTGCCGGTCGGCAGAATGGCTGAGATTCCCCTCTGCAAAAAGACTTGGGGTTACTTGTGATTTAAGCTTTCCCCTTGGCGGCCAGGTAGGAGCACCCACTCATGTGAGTTACCGTTTTCATCGGGATACCTGTGGGAACGCGTGACGGTAGGCCATGTGTTGTTGGGGGTATGTTTCGATGGGTGCATCGAGCAAAATGTGCGGAAAAGGCGTTTTTTTCCTGACATTTTGGACTTTGCGGTGTTGTCTGAGAAATAAAATCTGGGGGGATGTGCGCAAATCATACCTCTGCGTATTCCCACGGGTGTCCTCTTTTTGGAAATGCATGGGGTTCCCTGTTTTCCTGGGTGGCTTGGACACCCGAGGCCCATATCTGTACGTTTGTGCCGGTCGGCAGAATGTCTGAGATTTCGCTCTGAAAACAGACTTGGGGTTACTTGTGTTTTAGGCTTTCCCCTTGGCGACCAGGTAGGTGCACCCACACATGTGAGGTACCGTTTTTATCGGGAAACCTGTGGGAACGCGTGACGGTAGGCCATCTGTTGTCGGGGGCATGTTTCGATGGGTGCGTCGTGCAAAATGTGCGGAAAAAGTGTTTTTTTCCCCACATTTCAGACTTTGCAGGGCTGTCTGGGTAATAAATTCTGGGTCGATGTGCGCAAATCATACCTCTGCGGATTCCCACGGGTGTCCTCTTTTTGGAAATGCATGGGGTTCCTGTTTTCCTTGGTGGATTGGACACCCGAGGCCCATATCTGTACGTTGTGGCGGTCGGCAGAATTTCTGAGATTTCGCCATGAAAACAGACTTGGGGTTACTTGTGTTTTAGGCTTTCCCCTTGGCGGCCAGGTAGGTGCACCCACACATGTGAGGTACCGTTGTCATCGGACACCTGTGGGAACGCGTGACGGTAGGCCATGTGTTGTTGGGGGCGTGTTTTGATGGGTGCGTCGAGCGAAATGTGCGGAAAAAGTGTTTTTTTTCCCCACATTTTGGACTTTGCGGGGTGTCTGGGTAATAAATTCTGGGGTGATGTGCGCAAATCATACCTCTGCGGATTCCCACGGGTGTCCTCTTTTCGGAAATGCATGGGGTTCCCTGTTTTCCTTGGTGGCTTGGACACCCGAGGCCCATTTCTGTATGTTGTGCCGGTCGGCAGAATGGCTGAGATTCCCCTCTGCAAACAGACTTGGGGTTACTTGTGGTTTAAGCTTTCCCCTTTACGGCCAGGTAGGTGCACCCACACATGTGAGGTACCGTTTTCATCGGGATACCTGTGGGAACGCGTGACGGTAGGCCATGTGTTGTTGGAGGTATGTTTCGATGGGTGCGTCGAGCAAAATGTGCGGAAAAGGCGTTTTTTTCCCGAAATTTTCGGGCTTTACGGGGCTGTCTTGGTAATAAAATCTGCGGGGATGTGCGCAAATCATACCTCTGCGTATTCCCACGGGTGTCCTCTTTTCGGAAATGCATGGGGTTCCCTGTTTTCCTCGGTGGCTTGGACACCCGAGGCCCATATCTGTACGTTGTACTGGTCGGCAGAATGTCTGAGATTTCGCCATGAAAACAGACTTGGGTTACTTGTATTTTAGGCTTTCCCCCATTGCGGCCAGGTAGGTGCACCCACACATGTGAGGTACCGTTTTCATCGGGACACCTGTGGGAACGTGTGACGGTAGGCCATGTGTTGTTGGGGGCGTGTTTCGATGGGTGCGTCGAGCGAAATGTGCGGAAAAAGCGTTTTTTTCCCCACATTTCGGACTTTGCGGGGCTGTCTGGGTAAAAAATTCTGGGTCGATGTGCGCAAATCATACCTCTGCGGATTTCCATGGGTGTCCTCTTTTCGGAAATGCATGGGGTTCCCTGTTTTCCTCGGTGGCTTGGACACCCGAGGCCCATATCTGTATGTTGTGGCGGTCGGCAGAATGTCTGAGATTTCGCCATGAAAACAGACTTGGGGTTACTTGTGTTTTAGGCTTTCCCCTTGGCGGCCAGGTAGGTGCACCCACACATGTGAGGTACCGTTGTCATCAGACACCTGTGGGAATGCGTGACGGTAGGCCATGTGTTGTTGGGGGCGTGTTTTGATGGGTGCGTCGAGCGAAATGTGCGGAAAAAGTGTTTTTTTCCCCCACATTTTGGACTTTGCGGGGTGTCTGGGTAATAAATTCTGGGGCGATGTGCGCAAATCATACCTCTGCAGATTCCCAATGGTGTCCTCTTTTCGGAAATGCATGGGGTTCCCTGTTTTCCTCGGTGGCTTGGACACCCGAGGCCCATATCTGTACGTTGTGCCGGTCGGCAGAATGTCTGAGATTTCGCTCTGAAAACAGACTTGGGGTTACTTGTGGTTTAGGCTTATCCCTTGGCGACCAGGTAGGTGCACCCACCTGTGAGGTACCATTTTCATCGGGAAACCTGTGGGAACGCGTGACGGTAGGCCATCTGTTGTCAGGGGCATGTTTCTATGGGTGCGTCGAGCGAAATGTGCGGAAAAAGTGTTTTTTTCCCGACATTTCGGACTTTGCGGGGCTGTCATGGTAAAAAATTCTGGGGCGATGTGCGCAAATCATACCTCTGCGGATTCCCACGGGTGTCCTCTTTTCGGAAATGCATGGGTTTCCCTGTTTTCCTCGGTGGCTTGGACACCCGAGGCCCATATCTGTACGTTGTGCTGGTCGGCAGAATGTCTGAGATTTCGCCATGAAAACAGACTTGGGGTTACTTGTGTTTTAGGCTTTCCCCTTTGCGGCCAGGTAGGTGCACCCACACATGTGAGGTACCATTTTCATCGGGACACCTGTGGGAACGTGTGACGGTAGGCCATGTGTTGTTGGGGGCGTGTTTCGATGGATGCGTCGAGCGAAATGTGCGGAAAAAGCGTTTTTTTCCCCACATTTCAGACTTTGCAGGGCTGTCTGGGTAATAAATTCTGGGTCGATGTGCTCAAATCATACCTCTGTGGATTCCCACTGGTGTCCTCTTTTCGGAAATGCATGGGGTTCCCTGTTTTCCTTGGTGGGTTGGACACCCGAGGCCCATATCTGTACGTTGTGGCGGTCGGCAGAATGTCTGAGATTTCGCCATGAAAACAGACTTGGGGTTACTTGTGTTTTAGGCTTTCCCCTTGGCGGCCAGGTAGGTGCACCCACACATGTGAGGTACCGTTTTCATCGGGACACCTGTGGGAAGGCGTGACGGTAGGCCATGTGTTGTTGGGGGGGTGTTTCGATGGGTGCGTCGAGCGAAATCTGCGGAAAAAGTGTTTTTTTCCCCACATTTCGGACTTTGCGGGCTGTCTGGGTAAAAAATTCTGGGTCGATGTGCGCAAATCATACCTCTGCGGATTCCCACGGGTGTCCTCTTATCTGAAATGCATGGGGTTCCCTGTTTTCCTCTGTGGCTTGGACACCCGAGGCCCATATCTGTATGTTGTGGCGGTCGGCAGAATGTCTGAGATTTTGCCATGAAAACAGACTTGGGGTTACTTGTGTTTTAGGCTTTCCCCTTGGCGGCCAGGTAGGTGCACCCACACATGTGAGGTACCGTTGTCATCGGACACCTGTGGGAACGCGTGACGGTAGGCCATGTGTTGTTGGGGGCGTGTTTTGATGGGTGCGTCGAGCGAAATGTGCGGAAAAAGTGTTTTTTTTCCCCACATTTTGGACTTTGCGGGGTGTCTGGGTAATAAATTCTGGGGCGATGTGCACAAATCATACCTCTGTGGATTCCCACGGGTGTCCTCTTTTCGGAAATGCATGGGGTTCCCTGTTTTCCTTGGTGGCTTGGACACCCGAGGCCCATATCTGTATGTTGTGCCGGTCGGCAGAATGGCTGAGATTCCCCTCTGCAAAAAGACTTGGGGTTACTTGTGGTTTAAGCTTTCCCCTTGGCGGCCAGGTAGGTGCACCCACACATGTGAGTTACCGTTTTCATCGGGATACCTGTGGGAACGCGTGACCGTAGGCCATGTGTTGTTGGGGGTATGTTTCGATGGGTGCATCGAGCAAAATGTGCGGAAAAGGCGTTTTTTTCCTGACATTTTGGACTTTGCGGGGTTGTCTGGGTAATAAAATCTGGGGGGATGTGCGCAAATCATACCTCTGCGTATTCCCACGGGTGTCCTCTTTTTGGGAATGCATGGGGTTCCCTGTTTTCCTGGGTGGCTTGGACACCCGAGGCCCATATCTGTACGTTTGTGCCGGTCGGCAGAATGTCTGAGATTGCGCTCTGAAAACAGACTTGGGGTTACTTGTGTTTTAGGCTTTCCCCTTGGCGACCAGGTAGGTGCACCCACACATGTGAGGTACCGTTTTCATCGGGAAACCTGTGGGAACGCGTGACGGTAGGCCATCTGTTGTCGGGGGCATGTTTCGATAGGTGCGTCGTGCGAAATGTGCGGAAAAAGTGTTTTTTTCCCCACATTTCAGACTTTGCAGGGCTGTCTGGGTAATAAATTCTGGGTCGATGTGCGCAAATCATACCTCTGCGGATTCCCACGGGTGTCCTCTTTTCTGAAATGCATGGGGTTCCTGTTTTCCTTGGTGGGTTGGACACCCGAGGCCCATATCTGTACGTTGTGGCGGTCGGCAGAATTTCTGAGATTTCGCCATGAAAACAGACTTGGGGTTACTTGTGTTTTAGGCTTTCCCCTTGGAGGCCAGGTAGGTGCACCCACACATGTGAGGTACCGTTGTCATCGGACACCTGTGGGAACGCGTGACGGTAGGCCATGTGTTGTTGGGGGCGTGTTTTGATGGGTGCGTCGAGCGAAATGTGCGGAAAAAGTGTTTTTTTTCCCCACATTTTGGACTTTGCGGGGTGTCTGGGTAATAAATTCTGGGGTGATGTGCGCAAATCATACCTCTGCGGATTCCCACGGGTGTCCCCTTTTTCGAAATGCATGGGGTTCCCTGTTTTCCAGGGTGGCTTGGACACCCGAGGCCCATATCTGTACGTTTGTTCCGGTCGGCAGAATGTCTGAGATTTCGCTCTGAAAACAGACTTGGGGTTACTTGTGTTTTAGGCTTTCCCCTTGGCGACCAGGTAGGTGCACCCACACATGTGAGGTACCGTTTTCATCGGGAAACCTGTGGGAATGCGAGACGGTAGGCCATCTGTTGTCGGGGGCATGTTTCGATGGGTGCGTCGTGCGAAATGTGCGGAAAAAGTGTTTTTTTCCCCACATTTCAGACTTTGCAGGGCTGTCTGGGTAATAAATTCTGGGTCGATGTGCGCAAATCATACCTCTGCGGATTCCCACGGGTGTCCTCTTTTTGGAAATGCATGGGGTTCCTGTTTTCCTTGGTGGGTTGGACACCCGAGGCCCATATCTGTACGTTGTGGCGGTCGGCAGAATTTCTGAGATTTCGACATGAAAACAGACTTGGGGTTACTTGTGTTTTAGGCTTTCCCCTTGGCGGCCAGGTAGGTGCACCCACACATGTGAGGTACCGTTGTCATCGGACACCTGTGGGAACGCGTGACGGTAGGCCATGTGTTGTTGGGGGCGTGTTTTGATGGGTGCGTCGAGCGAAATGTGCGGAAAAAGTGTTTTTTTTCCCCACATTTTGGACTTTGCGGGGTGTCTGGGTAATAAATTCTGGGGTGATGTGCGCAAATCATACCTCTGCGGATTCCCACGGGTGTCCTCTTTTCGGAAATGCATGGGGTTCCCTGTTTTCCTTGGTGGCTTGGACACCCGAGGCCCATATCTGTATGTTGTGCCGGTCGGCAGAATGGCTGAGATTCCCCTCTGCAAAAAGACTTGGGGTTACTTGTGGTTTAAGCTTTCCCCTTGGCGGCCAGGTAGGTGCACCCACACATGTGAGTTACCGTTTTCATCGGGATACCTGTGGGAACGCGTGACGGTAGGCCATGTGTTGTTGGGGGTATGTTTCGATGGGTGCATCGAGCAAAATGTGCGGAAAAGGCGTTTTTTTCCTGACATTTTGGACTTTGCGGGGTTGTCTGAGAAATAAAATCTGGGGGGATGTGCGCAAATCATACCTCTGCGTATTCCCACGGGTGTCCTCTTTTTGGAAATGCATGGGGTTCCCTGTTTTCCTGGGTGGCTTGGACACCCGAGGCCCATATCTGTACGTTTGTGCCGGTCGGCAGAATGTCTGAGATTTCGCTCTGAAAACAGACTTCGGGTTACTTGTGTTTTAGGCTTTCCCCTTGGCGACCAGGTAGGTGCACCCACACATGTGAGGTACCGTTTTCATCGGGAAACCTGTGGGAACGCGTGACGGTAGGCCATCTGTTGTCGGGGGCATGTTTCGATGGGTGCGTCGTGCGAAATGTGCGGAAAAAGTGTTTTTTTCCCCACATTTCAGACTTTGCAGGGCTGTCTGGGTAATAAATTCTGGGTCGATGTGCGCAAATCATACCTCTGCGGATTCCCACGGGTGTCCTCTTTTTGGAAATGCATGGGGTTCCTGTTTTCCTTGGTGGGTTGGACACCCGAGGCCCATATCTGTACGTTGTGGCGGTCGGCAGAATTTCTGAGATTTCGCCATGAAAACAGACTTGGGGTTACTTGTGTTTTAGGCTTTCCCCTTGGCGGCCAGGTAGGTGCACCCACACATGTGAGGTACCGTTGTCATCGTACACCTGTGGGAACGCGTGACGGTAGGCCATGTGTTGTTGGGGGCGTGTTTTGATGGGTGCGTCGAGCGAAATGTGCGGAAAAAGTGTTTTTTTTCCCCACATTTTGGACTTTGCGGGGTGTCTGGGTAATAAATTCTGGGGTGATGTGCGCAAATCATACCTCTGCGGATTCCCACGGGTGTCCTCTTTTCGGAAATGCATGGGGTTCCCTGTTTTCCTTGGTGGCTTGGACACCCGAGGCCCATATCTGTATGTTGTGCCGGTCGGCAGAATGGCTGAGATTCCCCTCTGCAAACAGACTTGGGGTTACTTGTGGTTTAAGATTTCCCCTTTACGGCCAGGTAGGTGCACCCACACATGTGAGGTACCGTTTTCATCGGGATACCTGTGGGAACGCGTGACGGTAGGCCATGTGTTGTTGGAGGTATGTTTCGATGGGTGCGTCGAGCAAAATGTGCGGAAAAGGCGTTTTTTTCCCGAAATTTTCGGACTTTGCGGGGCTGTCTTGGTAATAAAATCTGCGGGGATGTGCGCAAATCATACCTCTGCGTATTCCCACGGGTGTCCTCTTTTCGGAAATGCATGGGGTTCCCTGTTTTCCTCGGTGGCTTGGACACCCGAGGCCCATATCTGTACGTTGTACTGGTCGGCAGAATGTCTGAGATTTCGCCATGAAAACAGACTTGGGTTACTTGTATTTTAGGCTTTCCCCCATTGCGGCCAGGTAGGTGCACCCACACATGTGAGGTACCGTTTTCATTGGGACACCTGTGGGAACGTGTGACGGTAGGCCATGTGTTGTTGGGGGCGTGTTTCGATGGGTGCGTCGAGCGAAATGTGCGGAAAAAGCGTTTTTTTCCCCACATTTCGGACTTTGCGGGGCTGTCTGGGTAAAAAATTCTGGGTCGATGTGCGCAAATCATACCTCTGCGGATTTCCACGGGTGTCCTCTTTTCGGAAATGCATGGGGTTCCCTGTTTTCCTTGGTGGCTTGGACACCCGAGGCCCATATCTGTATGTTGTGGCGGTCGGCAGAATGTCTGAGATTTCGCCATGAAAACAGACTTGGGGTTACTTGTGTTTTAGGCTTTCCCCTTGGCGGCCAGGTAGGTGCACCCACACATGTGAGGTACCGTTGTCATCAGACACCTGTGGGAATGCGTGACGGTAGGCCATGTGTTGTTGGGGGCGTGTTTTGATGGGTGCGTCGAGCGAAATGTGCGGAAAAAGTGTTTTTTTTCCCCACATTTTGGACTTTGCGGGGTGTCTGGGTAATAAATTCTGGGGCGATGTGCGCAAATCATACCTCTGCAGATTCCCAATGGTGTCCTCTTTTCGGAAATGCATGGGGTTCCCTGTTTTCCTCGGTGGCTTGGACACCCGAGGCCCATATCTGTACGTTGTGCCGGTCGGCAGAATGTCTGAGATTTCGCTCTGAAAACAGACTTGGGGTTACTTGTGGTTTAGGCTTATCCCTTGGCGACCAGGTAGGTGCACCCACCTGTGAGGTATCATTTTCATCGGGAAACCTGTGGGAACGCGTGACGGTAGGCCATCTGTTGTCAGGGGCATGTTTCGATGGGTGCGTCGAGCGAAATGTGCGGAAAAAGTGTTTTTTTCCCGACATTTCGGACTTTGCGGGGCTGTCATGGTAAAAAATTCTGGGGCGATGTGCGCAAATCATACCTCTGCGGATTCCCACGGGTGTCCTCTTTTCGGAAATGCATGGGTTTCCCTGTTTTCCTCGGTGGCTTGGACACCCGAGGCCCATATCTGTACGTTGTGCTGGTCGGCAGAATGTCTGAGATTTCGCCATGAAAACAGACTTGGGGTTACTTGTGTTTTAGGCTTTCCCCTTTGCGGCCAGGTAGGTGCACCCACACATGTGAGGTACCATTTTCATCGGGACACCTGTGGGAACGTGTGACGGTAGGCCATGTGTTGTTGGGGGCGTGTTTCGATGGATGCGTCGAGCGAAATGTGCGGAAAAAGCGTTTTTTTCCCCACATTTCAGACTTTGCAGGGCTGTCTGGGTAATAAATTCTGGGTCGATGTGCTCAAATCATACCTCTGTGGATTCCCACTGGTGTCCTCTTTTCGGAAATGCATGGGGTTCCCTGTTTTCCTTGGTGGGTTGGACACCCGAGGCCCATATCTGTACGTTGTGGCGGTCGGCAGAATGTCTGAGATTTCGCCATGAAAACAGACTTGGGGTTACTTGTGTTTTAGGCTTTCCCCTTGGCGGCCAGGTAGGTGCACCCACACATGTGAGGTACCGTTTTCATCGGGACACCTGTGGGAAGGCGTGACGGTAGGCCATGTGTTGTTGGGGGGGTGTTTCGATGGGTGCGTCGAGCGAAATCTGCGGAAAAAGTGTTTTTTTCCCCACATTTCGGACTTTGCGGGCTGTCTGGGTAAAAAATTCTGGGTCGATGTGCGCAAATCATACCTCTGCGGATTCCCACGGGTGTCCTCTTTTCTGAAATGCATGGGGTTCCCTGTTTTCCTCTGTGGCTTGGACACCCGAGGCCCATATCTGTATGTTGTGGCGGTCGGCAGAATGTCTGAGATTTTGCCATGAAAACAGACTTGGGGTTACTTGTGTTTTAGGCTTTCCCCTTGGCGGCCAGGTAGGTGCACCCACACATGTGAGGTACCGTTGTCATCGGACACCTGTGGGAACGCGTGACGGTAGGCCATGTGTTGTTGGGGGCGTGTTTTGATGGGTGCGTCGAGCGAAATGTGCGGAAAAAGTGTTTTTTTTCCCCACATTTTGGACTTTGCGGGGTGTCTGGGTAATAAATTCTGGGGCGATGTGCACAAATCATACCTCTGTGGATTCCCACGGGTGTCCTCTTTTCGGAAATGCATGGGGTTCCCTGTTTTCCTTGGTGGCTTGGACACCCGAGGCCCATATCTGTATGTTGTGCCGGTCGGCAGAATGGCTGAGATTCCCCTCTGCAAAAAGACTTGGGGTTACTTGTGGTTTAAGCTTTCCCCTTGGCGGCCAGGTAGGTGCACCCACACATGTGAGTTACCGTTTTCATCGGGATACCTATGGGAACGCGTGACCGTAGGCCATGTGTTGTTGGGGGTATGTTTCGATGGGTGCATCGAGCAAAATGTGCGGAAAAGGCGTTTTTTTCCTGACATTTTGGACTTTGCGGGGTTGTCTGGGTAATAAAATCTGGGGGGATGTGCGCAAATCATACCTCTGCGTATTCCCACGGGTGTCCTCTTTTTGGGAATGCATGGGGTTCCCTGTTTTCCTGGGTGGCTTGGACACCCGAGGCCCATATCTGTACGTTTGTGCCGGTCGGCAGAATGTCTGAGATTTCGCTCTGAAAACAGACTTGGGGTTACTTGTGTTTTAGGCTTTCCCCTTGGCGACCAGGTAGGTGCACCCACACATGTGAGGTACCGTTTTCATCGGGAAACCTGTGGGAACGCGTGACGGTAGGCCATCTGTTGTCGGGGGCATGTTTCGATAGGTGCGTCGTGCGAAATGTGCGGAAAAAGTGTTTTTTTCCCCACATTTCAGACTTTGCAGGGCTGTCTGGGTAATAAATTCTGGGTCGATGTGCGCAAATCATACCTCTGCGGATTCCCACGGGTGTCCTCTTTTCTGAAATGCATGGGGTTCCTGTTTTCCTTGGTGGGTTGGACACCCGAGGCCCATATCTGTACGTTGTGGCGGTCGGCAGAATTTCTGAGATTTCGCCATGAAAACAGACTTGGGGTTACTTGTGTTTTAGGCTTTCCCCTTGGAGGCCAGGTAGGTGCACCCACACATGTGAGGTACCGTTGTCATCGGACACCTGTGGGAACGTGTGACGGTAGGCCATGTGTTGTTGGGGGCGTGTTTTGATGGGTGCGTCGAGCGAAATGTGCGGAAAAAGTGTTTTTTTTCCCCACATTTTGGACTTTGCGGGGTGTCTGGGTAATAAATTCTGGGGCGATGTGCGCAAATCAAACCTCTGCGGATTCCCACGGGTGTCCTCTTTTCGGAAATGCATGGGGTTCCCTGTTTTCCTTGGTGGCTTGGACACCCGAGGCCCATATCTGTATGTTGTGCCGGTCGGCAGAATGGCTGAGATTCCCCTCTGCAAACAGACTTGGGGTTACTTGTGGTTTAAGCTTTCCCCTTTACGGCCAGGTAAGTGCACCCACACATGTGAGGTACCGTTTTCATCGGGATACCTGTGGGAACGCGTGACGGTAGGCCATGTGTTGTTGGAGGTATGTTTCGATGGGTGCGTCGAGCAAAATGTGCGGAAAAGGCGCTTTTTTCCCGACATTTCGGACTTTGCGGGGCTGTCTTGGTAATAAAATCTGCGGGGATGTGCGCAAATCATACCTCTGCGTATTCCCACGGGTGTCCTCTTTTCGGAAATGCATGGGGTTCCCTGTTTTCCTCGGTGGCTTGGACACCCGAGGCCCATATCTGTACATTTGTGACGGTCGGCAGAATGTCTGAGATTTCGCTCTGAAAACAGACTTAGGGTTACTTGTGTTTTAGGCTTTCCCCTTGGCGACCAGGTAGGTGCACCCACACATGTGAGGTACCATTTTTATCGGGGAAACCTGTTGGAACGCGTGACGGTAGGCCATCTGTTGTCGGGGGCATGTTTCGATGGGTGCGTCGAGCGAAATGTGCGGAAAAAGTGTTTTTTTCCCGACATTTCGGACTTTGCGGGGCTGTCTGGGTAAAAAATTCTGGGGCGATGTGCGCAAATCATACCTCTGCGGATTCCCACGGGTGTCCTCTTTTCGGAAATGCATGGGTTTCCCTGTTTTCCTCGGTGGCTTGGACACCCGAGGCCCATATCTGTACGTAGTACTGGTCGGCAGAATGTCTGAGATTTCGCCATGAAAACAGACTTGGGTTACTTGTATTTTAGGCTTTCCCCCATTGCGGCCAGGTAGGTGCACCCACACATGTGAGGTACCGTTTCATCGGTACACCTGTGGGAACGTGTGACGGTAGGCCATGTGTTGTTGGGGGCGTGTTTCGATGGGTGCGTCGAGCGAAATGTGCGGAAAAAGCGTTTTTTTCCCCACATTTTGGACTTTGCGGGGCTGTCTGGGTAAAAAATTCTGGGTCGATGTGCGCAAATCATACCTCTGCGGATTTCCACGGGTGTCCTCTTTTCGGAAATGCATGGGGTTCCCTGTTTTCCTCGGTGGCTTGGACACCCGAGGCCCATATCTGTATGTTGTGGCGGTCGGCAGAATGTCTGAGATTTCGCCATGAAAACAGACTTGGGGTTACTTGTGTTTTAGGCTTTCCCCTTGGCGGCCAGGTAGGTGCACCCACACATGTGAGGTACCGTTGTCATCGGACACCTGTGGGAATGCGTGACGGTAGGCCATGTGTTGTTAGGGGCGTGTTTTGATGGGTGCGTCGAGCGAAATGTGCAGAAAAAGTGTTTTTTTTCCCCACATTTTGGACTTTGCGGGGTGTCTGGGTAATAAATTCTGGGGCGATGTGCGCAAATCATACCTCTGCAGATTCCCACGGGTGTCCTCTTTTCGGAAATGCATGGGGTTCCCTGTTTTCCTTGGTGGCTTGGACACCCGAGTCCCATATCTGTATGTTGTGCCAGTCGGCAGAATGGCTGAGATTCCCCTCTGCAAACAGACTGGGGGTTGCTTGCGTTTTCGGCCTGCCCCTTGCCAGCCAGGTAGGTGCACCCACACATGTGAGGTACCGTTTTCATCGGGACACCTGTGGGAATGCGTGACGGCAGGCCATGTGTTGTTGGGGGTGTGTTTTGATGGGTGTGCTGAGCGAAATGTGCGGAAAAAGCGTTTTTTTCCCACATTTCGGACTTTGCGGGGCTGTCTGGGTAATAAATTCTGGGGCGATGTGCGCAAATCATACCTCTGCGGATTCCCACGGGTGTCCTCTTTTCGGAAATGCATGGGGTTCCCTGTTTTCCTTCGTGGCTTGGACACCAGAGGCCCATGTCTGTATGGTGTGCCGGTCGGCAGAATGGCTGAGATTCCCCTCTGCAAACAGACTGGGGGTTGCTTGCGTTTTCGGCTTGCCCCTTGCCAGCCAGGTTGGTGCACCCACGTATGTGAGGTACCGTTTTCATCAGGACACCTGTGGGAATGCGGGACAGTAGGCCATGTGTTGTTGGGGGTGTGTTTTGATGGGTGTGCTGAGCGAAATGTGCGGAAAATGCGTTTTTTTCCCACATTTCGGACTTTGCGGGGGTGTCTGGGTAATAAATTCTGGGGCGATGTGCGCAAATCATACCTCTGCGGATTCCCACGGGTGTCCTCTTTTCGGAAATGCATGGGGTTCCCTGTTTTCCTTGGTGGCTTGGACACCCGAGTCCCATATCTGTATGTTGTGCCAGTCGGCAGAATGGCTGAGATTCCCCTCTGCAAACAGACTGGGGGTTGCTTGCGTTTTCGGCCTGCCCCTTGCCAGCCAGGTAGGTGCACCCACACATGTGAGGTACCGTTTTCATCGGGACACCTGTGGGAATGCGTGACGGCAGGCCATGTGTTGTTGGGGGTGTGTTTTGATGGGTGTGCTGAGCGAAATGTGCGGAAAATGCGTTTTTTTCCCACATTTCGGACTTTGCGGGGGTGTCTGGGTAATAAATTCTGGGGCGATGTGCGCAAATCATACCTCTGCGGATTCCCACGGGTGTCCTCTTTTCGGAAATGCATGGGGTTCCCTGTTTTCCTTCGTGGCTTGGACACCAGAGGCCCATGTCTGTATGTTGTGCCGGTCGGCAGAATGGCTGAGATTCCCCTCTGCAAACAGACTGGGGGTTGCTTGCGTTTTCGGCTTGCCCCTTGCCAGCCAGGTCGGTGCACCCACGTATGTGAGGTACCGTTTTCATCAGGACACCTGTGGGAATGCGGGACAGTAGGCCATGTGTTGTTGGGGGCGTGTTTTGATGGGTGCGTAGAGCGAAATGTGCGGAAAAAGCTTTTTATTCCCCACATTTCGGACTTTGCAAGGCTGTCTGGGTAAAAAATTCTGGGGCGATGTGCGCAAATCATACCTCTGTAGATTCCCAATGGTGTCCTCTTTTCGGAAATGCATGGGGTTCCCTGTTTTCCTCCGTGGCTTGGACACCCGAGGCCCATATCTGTACGTTGTGCCGGTCGGCAGAATGTCTGAGATTTCGCTCTGAAAACAGACTTGGGGTTACTTGTGTTTTAGGCTTTCCCCTTGGCAGCCAGGTAGGTGCACCCACACATGTGAGGTACCGTTTTCATCGGGACACCTGTGGAAACGCGTGACGGTAGGCCATGTGTTGTTGGGGGCGTGTTTCGATGGGTGCGTCGAGCGAAATGTGCGGAAAAAGTGTTTTACAATTCTGGGGCGATGTGCGCAAATCATACCTCTGCGGATTTCCACGGTGCCCTCTTTTCGGAAATGCATGGGGTTCCCTGTTTTCCTCGGTAGCTTGGACACCCAAGGCCCATATCTGTACGTTGTGCCTGTCAGCAGAATGTCTGAGATTTCGCTCTGAAAACAGACTTGGGGTTACTTGTGTTTTAGGCTTTCCCCTTGGCGGCCAGGTAGGTGCACCCACACATGTGAGGTACCGTTTTCATCGGGACACCTGTGGGAACGCGTGACGGTAGGCCATGTGTTGTTGGGGGGGTGTTTCGATGGGTGCGCCGAGCGAAATCTGCGGAAAAAGTGTTTATTTTCCCCACATTTCGGACTTTGCGGGGCTGCTGGGTAAACAATTCTGGGGCGATGTGCGCAAATCATACCTCTGCGTATTCCCACAGGTGTCCTATTTTCGGAAATGCATGGGGTTCCCTGTTTTCCTCGGTGGATTGGACACCCGAGGCCCATATCTGTATGTTGTGGCGGTCGGCAGAATGTCTGAGATTTCGCCATGAAAACAGACATGGGGTTACTTGTGTTTTAGGCTTTCCCCTTGTCGGCCAGGTAGGTGCACCCACACATATGAGGTGCCGTTGTCATCGGACACCTGTGGGAACGTGTGACGGTAGGCCATGTGTTGTTGGGGGCGTGTTTTGATGGGTGCGTCGAGCAAAATGTGCGGAAAAAGTGTTTTTTTCCCGACATTTCGGACTTTGCGGGGCTGTCTGGGAAATAAAATCTGGGGGGATGTGCGCAAATCATACCTCTGCATATTCCCACGGGTGTCCTCTTTTCGGAAATGCATGGGGTTCCCTGTTTTCCTCGGTGGCTTGGACACCCAAGGCCCATATCTGTACGTTTGTGCCGGTCCGCAGAATGTCTGAGATTTCGCTCTGAAAACAGACTTGGGGTTACTTGTGTTTTAGGCTTTCCCCTTGGCGACCAGGTAGGTGCACCCACACATGTGAGGTACCGTTTTCATCGGGAAACCTGTGGGAACGCGTGACAGTAGGCCATCTGTTGTCGGGGGCATGTTTCGATGGGTGTGTCGAGCGAAATGTGCGGAAAAAGTGTTTTTTCCCAACATTTCGGACTTTGCGGGGCTGTCTGGGTAAAAAATTCTGGGGCGATGTGCGCAAATCATACCTCTGCGGATTCCCACAGGTTTCCTCTTTTCGGAAATTCATGGGTTTTGCTGTTTTCCTCGGTGGCTTGGACACCCGAGGCCCATATCTGTACATTGTGCCGGTCGGCAGAATGTCTGAGATTTCGCCATGCAAACAGACTTGGGGTTACTTGTGTTTTAGGCTTTCCCCTTTGCGGCCAGGTGGGTGCACCCACACATGTGAGGTACCGTTTTCATCGGGACACCTGTGGGAACGTGTGACGGTAGGCCATGTGTTGTTGGGGGCATGTTTCGATGGGTGCGTCGAGCAAAATGTGCGGAAAAAGTGTTTTTTTCCCCAAATTTCAGACTTTGCAGGGCTGTCTGGGTAATAAATTCTGGGTCGATGTGCGCAAATCATACCTCTGCGGATTCCCACGGGTGTCCTCTTTTCGGAAATGCATGGGGTTCCCTGTTATCCTTGGTGGGTTGGACACCCGAGGCCCATATCTGTACGTTGTGGCGGTCGGCAGAATGTCTGAGATTTCGCCATGAAAACAGACTTGGGGTTACTTGTGTTTTAGGCTTTCCTCTTGGCGGCCAGGAAGGTGCACCCACACATGTGAGGTACCGTTTTCATCGGGACACCTGTGGGAACGCGTGACGGTAGGCCATGTGTTGTTGGGGGGGTGTTTCGATGGGTGCGTCGAGCGAAATCTGCGGAAAAAGTGTTTTTTTTCCCCACATTTCGGACTTTGCGGGGCTGTCTGGGTAAAAAATTCTGGGTCGATGTGCGCAAATCATACCTCTGTGGATTCCCACAGGTGTCCTCTTTTCGGAAATGCATGGAGTTCCCTGTTTTCCTTGGTGGCTTAGACACCCGAGGCCCATATCTGTATGTTGTGGCGGTCGACAGAATGTCTGAGATTTCGCCATGAAAACAGACTTGGGGTTACTTGTGTTTTAGGCTTTCCCCTTGGCGGTCAGTTAGGTGCACCCCACACATGTGAGCTACCGTTTTCATCGGGACACCTCTGGGAACGCGTGACGGTAGGCCATGTGTTATTGGGGGCGTGATTTGATGGGTGCGTCGAGCGAAATGTGCGGAAAAAGTGTTTTTTCCCGACATTTCGTAATTTGCGAGGCTGTTTGGGTAAAAAATTCTGGGGCGATGTGCGCAAATCATACCTCTGCGGATTCCCACGGGTGTCCTCTTTTCGGAAATGCATGGGGTTCCCTGTTTTCCTCGGTGGCTTGGACACCCGAGGCCCATATCTGTACGTTGTGCCGGTCGGCAGAATGTCTGAGATTTCGCTCTGAAAACAGACTTGGGGTTACTTGTGTTTTAGGCTTTCCCCTTGGCGGCCAGGTAGGTGCACCCACACATGTGAGGTCCGTTTTCATCGGAACACCTCTGGGAACGCGTGACGGTAGGCCATGTGTTGTTGGGGGCGTGTTTCGATGAGTGCGTCGAGCGAAATGTGCAGAAAAAGCGTTTTTTTCCCCACATTTCAGACTTTGCAGGGCTGTCTGTGTAATAAATTCTGGGGGGATGTGCGCAAATCATACCTCTGCGGATTCCCACGGGTGTCCTCTTTTCGGAAATGCATGGGGTTCCCTGTTTTCCTCGGTGGCTTGGACACCCGAGGCCCATATCTGTACGTTGTGCCAGTCAGCAGAATGTCTGAGATTTCCCTCTGAAAACAGACTTGGGGTTACTTGTGGTTTAGGCTTTCGCCTTGGCGGCCAGGTAGGTGCACCCACACATGTGAGGTACCGTTTTCATCGGGACACCTGTGGGAACGTGTGACGGCAGGCCATGTGTTGTTGGGGGCGTGTTTCGATGGGTGCGTTGAGCGAAATGTGCGGAAAAAGCGTTTTTTTCCTGACTTCGGAATTTGCGGGGCTGTATGGGTAATAAAATCTGGTGCGATGTGCGCAAATCATACCTCTGCGGATTCCCTCGGGTGTCCACTTTTCGGAAATGCATGGGGTTCCCCGTTTTCCTTGGTGGCTTGGACACCCACAGGCCCATATCTGTACGTTGTGCCGGTCGGCAGAATGTCTGAGATTTCGCTCTGAAACCAGACTTGGGGTTACTTGTGGTTTAGGCTTTCGCCTTGGCGGCCAGGTAGGTGCACCCAAACATGTGAGGTACCGTTTTCATCGGGATACCTGTGGGAACGCGTGACGGTAGGCCATGTGTTGTTGGGGGTATGTTTCGATGGGTGCGTCGAGCGAAATGTGCGGAAAAAGCGTTTTTTTCCTGACTTTTCGGACTTTGCGGGGCTGTATGGGTAATAAAATCTGGGGCAATGTGCGCAAATCATACCTCTGCGTATTCCCACGGGTGTCCTCTTTTCGGAAATGCATGGGGTTCTCTGTTTTCCTCGGTGGCTTGGACACCCGAGGCCCATATCTGTACGTTTGTGCCGGTCGGCAGAATGTCTGAGATTTCGCTCTGAAAACAGACTTGGGGTTACTTGTGTTTTAGGCTTTCCCCTTTGCGGCCAGGTAGTTGCACCCACACATGTGAGGTACCGTTTTCATCGGGACACCTGTGGGAACGTGTGACGGTAGGCCATGTGTTGTTGGGGGCGTGTTTCGATGGGTGCGTCGAGCGAAATGTGCAGAAAAAGCGTTTTTTTCCCCACATTTCAGACTTTGCAGGGCTGTCTGTGTAATAAATTCTGGTGGGATGTGCGCAAATCATACCTCTGCGGATTCCCACGGGTGTCCTATTTTCGGAAATGCATGGGGTTCCCTGTTTTCCTCGGTGGCTTGGACACCCGAGGCCCATATCTGTACGTTGTGCCAGTCGGCAGAATGTCTGAGATTTCCCTCTGAAAACAGACTTGGGGTTACTTGTGGTTTAGGCTTATCCCTTGGCGACCAGGTAGGTGCACCCACACATGTGAGGTACCGTTTTCATCGGGATACCTGTTGGAACGCGTGACGGTAGGCCAGGTGTTGTTGGGGATATGTTTCGATGGGTGCGTCGAGCAAAATGTGCGGAAAAGGAGGTTTTTTCCCGACATTTTGGACTTTGCGAGGCTGTCTGGGAATTAAAATCTGGGGGGATGTGCGCAAATCATACCTCTGCGTATTCCCACGGGTGTCCTCTTTTCGGAAATGCATGGGGTTCCCTGTTTTCCTCGGTGGCTTGGACACCCGAGGCCCATATCTGTACGTTTGTGCCGGTCGGCAGAATGTCTGAGATTTCGCTCTGAAAACAGACTTGGGGTTACTTGTGTTTTAGGCTTTCCCCTTGGCGACCAGGTAGGTGCACCCACACATGTGAGGTACCGTTTTCATCGGGAAACCTGTGGGAACGCGTGACGGTAGGCCATCTGTTGTCGGGGGCATGTTTCGATGGGTGCGTCGAGCGAAATGTGCGGAAAAAGTGTTTTTTCCCAACATTTCGGACTTTGCGGGGCTGTCTGGGTAAAAAATTCTGGGGCGATGTGCGCAAATCATACCTCTGCGGATTCCCACAGGTGTCCTCTTTTCGGAAATTCATGGGTTTCGCTGTTTTCCTCGGTGGCTTGGACACCCGAGGCCCATATCTGGACATTGTGCCGGTCGGCAGAATGTCTGAGATTTCGCCATGAAAACAGACTTGGGGTTACTTGTGTTTTAGGCTTTCCCCTTTGCGGCCAGGTGGGTGCACCCACACATGTGAGGTACCGTTTTCATCGGGACACCTGTGGGAACGTGTGACGGTAGGCCATGTGTTGTTGGGGGCATGTTTCGATGGGTGCGTCGAGCAAAATGTCCGGAAAAAGCGTTTTTTCCGCAAATTTCAGACTTTGCAGGGCTGTCTGGGTAATAAATTCTGGGTCGATGTGCGCAAATCATACCTCTGCGGATTCCCACGGGTGTCCTCTTTTCGGAAATGCATGGGGTTCCCTGTTTTCCTTGGTGGGTTGGACACCCGAGGCCCATATCTGTACGTTGTGGCGGTCGGTAGAATGTCTGAGATTTCGCCATGAAAACAGACTTGGGGTTACTTGTGTTTTAGGCTTTCCTCTTGGCGGCCAGGAAGGTGCACCCACACATGTGAGGTACCGTTTTCATCGGGACACCTGTGGGAACGCGTGACGGTAGGCCATGTGTTGTTGGGGGGGGTGTTTCGATGGGTGCGTCGAGCGAAATCTGCGGAAAAAGTGTTTTTTTTCCCCACATTTCGGACTTTGCGGGGCTGTCTGGGTAAAAAATTCTGGGTCGATGTGCGCAAATCATACCTCTGTGGATTCCCACAGGTGTCCTCTTTTCGGAAATGCATGGGGTTCCCTGTTTTCCTCGGTGGCTTAGACACCCGAGGCCCATATCTGTATGTTGTGGCGGTCGACAGAATGTCTGAGATTTCGCCATGAAAACAGACTTGGGGATACTTGTGTTTTAGGCTTTCCCCTTGGCGGCCAGGTAGGTGCACCCACACATGTGAGGTACCGTTTTCATTGGGACACCTCTGGGAACGCGTGACGGTAGGCCATGTGTTGTTGGGGGCGTGTTTCGATGGGTGCGTCGAGCAAAATGTGCAGAAAAAGCGTTTTTTTCCCCACATTTCAGACTTTGCAGGGCTGTCTGTGTAATAAATTCTGGGGGGATGTGCGCAAATCATACCTCTGTGGATTCCCACGGGTGTCCTCTTTTCGGAAATGCATGGGGTTCCCTGTTTTCCTTAGTGGCTTGGACACCCGAGGCCCATATCTGTACGTTGTGCCAGTCGGCAGAATGTCTGAGATTTCCCTCTGAAAACAGACTTGGGGTTACTTGTGGTTTAGGCTTTCACCTTGGCGGCCAGGTAGGTGCACCCACACATGTGAGGTACCGTTTTCATCGGGACACCTGTGGGAACGTGTGACGGCAGGCCATGTGTTGTTGGGGGCGTGTTTCGATGGGTGCGTTGAGCGAAATGTGCGGAAAAAGCGTTTTTTTCCTGACTTTTCGGACTTTGCGGGGCTGTCTGGGTAATAAAATCTGGGGCGATGTGCGCAAATCATACCTCTGCGGATTCCCACAGGTGTCCTCTTTTCGGAAATGCATGGGGTTCCCCGTTTTCCTTGGTGGCTTGGACACCCGAGGCCCATATCTGTACGTTGTGCCGGTAGGCAGAATGTCTGAGATTTCGCTCTGAAAACAGACTTGGGGTTACTTGTGGTTTAGGCTTTCGCCTTGGCGGCCAGGTAGGTGCACCCAAACATGTGAGGTACCGTTTTCATCGGGATACCTGTGGGAACTCGTGACGGTAGGCCATGTGTTGTTGGGGGTATGTTTCGATGGGTTCGTCGAGCAAAATGTGCGGAAAAGGCGTTTTTTTCCCGACATTTTGGACTTTGCGGGCTGTCTTGGTAATAAAATCTGGGGGGATGTGCACAAATCATACCTCTGCGTATTCCCACGGGTGTCCTCTTTTCGGAAATGCATGGGGTTCCCTGTTTTCATCAGTGGCTTGGACACCCGAGGCCCATATCTGTACGTTTGTGCCGGTCGGCAGAACGTCTGAGATTTCGCTCTGAAAACAGACTTGGGGTTACTTGTGTTTTAGGCTTTCCCCTTTGCGGCCAGGTAGGTGCACCCACACATGTGAGGTACCGTTTTCATCGGGACACCTGTGGGACCGTGTGACGGTAGGCCATGTGTTGTTGGGGGCGTGTTTCGATGGGTGCATTGAGCGAAATGTGCGGAAAAAGCGTTTTTTTCCCCACATTTCAGACTTTGCAGGGCTGTCTGTGTAATAAATTCTGGGGGGATGTGCGCAAATCATACCTCTGCGGATTCCCAAGGGTGTTCTCTTTTCGGAAATGCATGGGGTTCCCTGTTTTCCTCGGTGGCTTGGACACCCGAGGCCCATATCTGTACGTTGTGCCAGTCGGCAGAATGTCTGAGATTTCCCTCTGAAAACAGACTTGGGGTTACTTGTGGTTTAGGCTTTCGCCTTGGCGGTCAGGTAGGTGCACCCACACATGTGAGGTACCGTTTTCATCGGGACACCTGTGGGAACGTGTGACGGCAGGCCATGTGTTGTTGGGGGCGTGTTTCGATGGGTGCGTTGAGCGAAATGTGCGGAAAAAGCGTTTTTTTCCTGACTTTTCGGACTTTGCGGGGCTGTCTGGGTAATAAAATCTGGGGGATGTGCGCAAATCATACCTATGCGTATTCCCACGGGTGTCCTCTTTTCGGAAATGCATGGGGTTCCCTGTTTTCCTCGGTGGCTTTGACACCCGAGGCCCATATCTGTACGTTTGTGCCAGTCGGCAGAATGTCTGAGATTTCGCTCTGAAAACAGACTTGGGGTTACTTGAGTTTTAGGCTTTCCCCCTTGCGGCCAGGTAGGTGCACCCACACATGTGAGGTACCGTTTTCATCGGGACACCTGTGGGAACGTGTGACGGTAGGCCATGTGTTGTTGGGGGTGTGTTTCGATGGGTGCGTCGAGCGAAATGTGCGGAAGAAGCGTTTTTTTCCCCACATTTCGGACTTTGCAGGGCTGTCTGGGTAATAAATTCTGGGTCGATGTGCTCAGATCATACCTCTGCGGATTCCCACGGGTGTCCTCTTTTCGGAAATGCATGGGGTTCCCTGTTTTCCTTGGTGGGTTGGACACCCGAGGCCCATATCTGTCCGCTGTGGCGGTCGGCAGAATGTCTGAGATTTCGGTCTGAAAACAGACTTGGGGTTACTTGTGTTTTAGGCTTTCCCCTTGGCAGCCAGGTAGGTGCACCCACACATGTGAGGTACCGTTTTCATTGGGACACCTCTGGGAAAGCGTGACGGTCGGCCATGTGTTGTTGGGGGCGTGTTTTGATGGGTGCGTCGGGCGAAATGTGCGGAAAAAGCGTTTTTTTGTCCCCACATTTCAGACTTTGCAGGGCTGTCTGGGTAATTAATACTGGGGCGATGTGCGCAAATCATACCTCTGCGGATTCCCACGGGTGCCCTCTTTTCGGAAATGCATGGGGTTCCCCGTTTTCCTTGGTGGCTTGGACACCCGAGGCCCATATCTGTACGTTGTGCCGGTCGGCAGAATGTCTGAGATTTCGCTCTGAAAACAGACTTGGGGTTACTTGTGTTTTAGGCTTTCCCCTTGGCGACCAGGTAGGTGCACCCACACATGTGCGGTTCCGTTTTCATCGGGAAACCTGTGGAAACGCGTGACAGTAGGCCATCTGTTGTCGGGGGCATGTTTCAATGGGTGCGTCGAGCGAAATGTGCGGAAAAGGTGTTTTTTTCCCGACATTTCGGAATTTGCGGGGCTGTCTGGGTAAAAAATTCTGGGGCGATGTGCGCAAATCATACCTCTGCGGATTCCCACGGGTGTCCTCTTTTCGGAAATGCATGGGTTTCCCTGTTTTCCTCGGTGGCTTGTACACCCGAGGCCCATATCTGTACGTTGTGCTGGTCGGCAGAATGTCTGAGATTTCGCCATGAAAACAGACTTAGGGTTACTTGTGTTTTAGGCTTTCCCCTTGGTGGCCAGGTAGGTGCACCCACACATGTGATGTACCGTTTTCATCGGGACACCTGTGGGAAGGCGTGACGGTAGGCCATGTGTTGTTGGGGGCGTGTTTCGATGGGTACGTCAAGCGAAATGTGCGGAAAAAGCATTTTTTTCCCCACATTTCGGACTTTGTAGGGCTGTCTGGGTAATACATTCTGGGGCGATGTGCACAAATCATACCTCTGCGTATTCCCGCGGGTGTCCTCTTTTCGGAAATGCATGGGGTTCCCTGTTTTCCTCGGTGGCTTGGACACCCGAGGCCCATATCTGTACGTTTGTGCCAGTCGGCAGAATGTCTGAGATTTCGCTCTGAAAACAGACTTGGGGTTACTTGTGTTTTAGGCTTTCCCCCTTGCGGCCAGGTAGGTGCACCCACACATGTGAGGTACCATTTTTATCGGGACACCTGTGGGAACGTGTGACGGTAGGCCATGTGTTGTTGGGGCTGTGTTTCAATGGGTGCGTCGAGCGAAATGTGCGGAAAAAGCGTTTTTCCCCACATTTCGGACTTTGCAGGGCTGTCTGGGTAATAAATTCTGGGTCGATGTGCTCAAATCATACCTCTGCGGATTCCCACGGGTGTCCTTTTTTCGGAAATGCATGGGGTTCCCTGTTTTCCTTGGTGGGTTGGACACCCGAGGCCCATATCTGTCCGCTGTGGCGGTCGGCAGAATGTCTGAGATTTCGGTCTGAAAACAGACTTGGGGTTACTTGTGTTTTAGGCTTTCCCCTTGGCAGCCAGGTAGGTGCACCCACACATGTGAGGTACCGTTTTCATTGGGACACCTCTGGGAAAGCGTGACGGTCGGCCATGTGTTGTTGGGGGCGTGTTTTGATGGGTGCGTCGGGCGAAATGTGCGGAAAAAGCGTTTTTTTGTCCCCACATTTCAGACTTTGCAGGGCTGTCTGGGTAATAAATTCTGGGGCGATGTGCGCAAATCATACCTCTGCGGATTCCCACGGGTGTCCTCTTTTCGGAAATGCATGGGGTTCCCCGTTTTCCTTGGTGGCTTGGACACCCGAGGCCCATATCTGTACGTTGTGCCGGTCGGCAGAATGTCTGAGATTTCGCTCTGAAAACAGACTTGGGGTTACTTGTGTTTTAGGCTTTCCCCTTTGCGGCCAGGTAGGTGCACCCACACATGTGAGGTACCGTTTTCATCGGGACACCTGTGGGACCGTGTGACGGTAGGCCATGTGTTGTTGGGGGCGTGTTTCGATGGGTGCATTGAGCGAAATGTGCGGAAAAAGCGTTTTTTTCCCCACATTTCAGACTTTGCAGGGCTGTCTGTGTAATAAATTCTGGGGGGATGTGCGCAAATCATACCTCTGCGGATTCCCAAGGGTGTTCTCTTTTCGGAAATGCATGGGGTTCCCTGTTTTCCTCGGTGGCTTGGACACCCGAGGCCCATATCTGTACGTTGTGCCAGTCGGCAGAATGTCTGAGATTTCCCTCTGAAAACAGACTTGGGGTTACTTGTGGTTTAGGCTTTCGCCTTGGCGGTCAGGTAGGTGCACCCACACATGTGAGGTACCGTTTTCATCGGGACACCTGTGGGAACGTGTGACGGCAGGCCATGTGTTGTTGGGGGCGTGTTTCGATGGGTGCGTTGAGCGAAATGTGCGGAAAAAGCGTTTTTTTCCTGACTTTTCGGACTTTGCGGGGCTGTCTGGGTAATAAAATCTGGGGGATGTGCGCAAATCATACCTATGCGTATTCCCACGGGTGTCCTCTTTTCGGAAATGCATGGGGTTCCCTGTTTTCCTCGGTGGCTTTGACACCCGAGGCCCATATCTGTACGTTTGTGCCAGTCGGCAGAATGTCTGAGATTTCGCTCTGAAAACAGACTTGGGGTTACTTGAGTTTTAGGCTTTCCCCCTTGCGGCCAGGTAGGTGCACCCACACATGTGAGGTACCGTTTTCATCGGGACACCTGTGGGAACGTGTGACGGTAGGCCATGTGTTGTTGGGGGTGTGTTTCGATGGGTGCGTCGAGCGAAATGTGCGGAAGAAGCGTTTTTTTCCCCACATTTCGGACTTTGCAGGGCTGTCTGGGTAATAAATTCTGGGTCGATGTGCTCAGATCATACCTCTGCGGATTCCCACGGGTGTCCTCTTTTCGGAAATGCATGGGGTTCCCTGTTTTCCTTGGTGGGTTGGACACCCGAGGCCCATATCTGTCCGCTGTGGCGGTCGGCAGAATGTCTGAGATTTCGGTCTGAAAACAGACTTGGGGTTACTTGTGTTTTAGGCTTTCCCCTTGGCAGCCAGGTAGGTGCACCCACACATGTGAGGTACCGTTTTCATTGGGACACCTCTGGGAAAGCGTGACGGTCGGCCATGTGTTGTTGGGGGCGTGTTTTGATGGGTGCGTCGGGCGAAATGTGCGGAAAAAGCGTTTTTTTGTCCCCACATTTCAGACTTTGCAGGGCTGTCTGGGTAATTAATACTGGGGCGATGTGCGCAAATCATACCTCTGCGGATTCCCACGGGTGCCCTCTTTTCGGAAATGCATGGGGTTCCCCGTTTTCCTTGGTGGCTTGGACACCCGAGGCCCATATCTGTACGTTGTGCCGGTCGGCAGAATGTCTGAGATTTCGCTCTGAAAACAGACTTGGGGTTACTTGTGTTTTAGGCTTTCCCCTTGGCGACCAGGTAGGTGCACCCACACATGTGCGGTTCCGTTTTCATCGGGAAACCTGTGGAAACGCGTGACAGTAGGCCATCTGTTGTCGGGGGCATGTTTCAATGGGTGCGTCGAGCGAAATGTGCGGAAAAGGTGTTTTTTTCCCGACATTTCGGAATTTGCGGGGCTGTCTGGGTAAAAAATTCTGGGGCGATGTGCGCAAATCATACCTCTGCGGATTCCCACGGGTGTCCTCTTTTCGGAAATGCATGGGTTTCCCTGTTTTCCTCGGTGGCTTGTACACCCGAGGCCCATATCTGTACGTTGTGCTGGTCGGCAGAATGTCTGAGATTTCGCCATGAAAACAGACTTAGGGTTACTTGTGTTTTAGGCTTTCCCCTTGGTGGCCAGGTAGGTGCACCCACACATGTGATGTACCGTTTTCATCGGGACACCTGTGGGAAGGCGTGACGGTAGGCCATGTGTTGTTGGGGGCGTGTTTCGATGGGTACGTCAAGCGAAATGTGCGGAAAAAGCATTTTTTTCCCCACATTTCGGACTTTGTAGGGCTGTCTGGGTAATACATTCTGGGGCGATGTGCACAAATCATACCTCTGCGTATTCCCGCGGGTGTCCTCTTTTCGGAAATGCATGGGGTTCCCTGTTTTCCTCGGTGGCTTGGACACCCGAGGCCCATATCTGTACGTTTGTGCCAGTCGGCAGAATGTCTGAGATTTCGCTCTGAAAACAGACTTGGGGTTACTTGTGTTTTAGGCTTTCCCCCTTGCGGCCAGGTAGGTGCACCCACACATGTGAGGTACCATTTTTATCGGGACACCTGTGGGAACGTGTGACGGTAGGCCATGTGTTGTTGGGGCTGTGTTTCAATGGGTGCGTCGAGCGAAATGTGCGGAAAAAGCGTTTTTCCCCACATTTCGGACTTTGCAGGGCTGTCTGGGTAATAAATTCTGGGTCGATGTGCTCAAATCATACCTCTGCGGATTCCCACGGGTGTCCTTTTTTCGGAAATGCATGGGGTTCCCTGTTTTCCTTGGTGGGTTGGACACCCGAGGCCCATATCTGTCCGCTGTGGCGGTCGGCAGAATGTCTGAGATTTCGGTCTGAAAACAGACTTGGGGTTACTTGTGTTTTAGGCTTTCCCCTTGGCAGCCAGGTAGGTGCACCCACACATGTGAGGTACCGTTTTCATTGGGACACCTCTGGGAAAGCGTGACGGTCGGCCATGTGTTGTTGGGGGCGTGTTTTGATGGGTGCGTCGGGCGAAATGTGCGGAAAAAGCGTTTTTTTGTCCCCACATTTCAGACTTTGCAGGGCTGTCTGGGTAATAAATTCTGGGGCGATGTGCGCAAATCATACCTCTGCGGATTCCCACGGGTGTCCTCTTTTCGGAAATGCATGGGGTTCCCCGTTTTCCTTGGTGGCTTGGACACCCGAGGCCCATATCTGTACGTTGTGCCGGTCGGCAGAATGTCTGAGATTTCGCTCTGAAAACAGACTTGGGGTTACTTGTGTTTTAGGCTTTCCCCTTGGCGACCAGGTAGGTGCACCCACACATGTGCGGTTCCATTTTCATCGGGAAACCTGTGGAAACGCGTGACAGTAGGCCATCTGTTGTCGGGGCATGTTTCAATGGGTGCGTCGAGCGAAATGTGCGGAAAAAGTGTTTTTTTCCCGACATATCGGAATTTGCGGGGCTGTCTGGGTAAAAAATTCTGGGGCGATGTGCGCAAATCATACCTCTGCGGATTCCCACGGGTGTCCTCTTTTCGGAAATGCATGGGTTTCCCTGTTTTCCTCAGTGGCTTGTACACCCGAGGCCCATATCTGTACGTTGTGCTGGTCGGCAGAATGTCTGAGATTTCGCCATGAAAACAGACTTGGGGTTACTTGTGTTTTAGGCTTTCCCCTTGGCGGCCAGGTAGGTGCACCGACACATGTGAGGTACTGTTTTCATCGGTACACCTGTGGGAACGTGTGACGGTAGGCCATGTGTTGTTGGGGGCGTGTTTCAATGGGTGCGTCGAGCGAAATGTGCGGAAAAAGCATTTTTTCCCCACATTTCGGACTTTGTAGGGCTGTCTGGGTAATAAATTCTGGGGCGATGTGCACAAATCATACCTCTGCGGATTCCCACGGGTGTCCTCTTTTCGGAAATGCATGGGGTTACCTGTTTTCCTCGGTGGCTTGGACACCCAAGGCCCAGATCTGTACGTTGTGCCGGTCGGCAGAATGTCTGAGATTTCCCTCTGAAAACAGACTTGGGGTTACTTGTGTTTTAGGCTTTCCCCTTGGCGGCCAAGTAGGTGCACCCACACATGTGAGGTACTGTTTTCATCGGGACACCTGTGGGAACGCGTGACGGTAGGCCATGTGTTGTTGGGGGCGTGTTTCGATGGGTGCGTCAAGCGAAATGTGCGGAAATGGCGTTTTTTTCCCGACATTTCACACTTTGTGGGGCTATCTGGGTAATAAAATCTGGGGCGATGTGCGCAAATCATACCTCTGCGTATTCCCACGGGTGTCCTCTTTTCGGAAATGCATGGGGTTACCTGTTTTCCTCGGTGGCTTGGACACCCAAGGCCCAGATCTGTACGTTGTGCCGGTCAGCAAAATGTCTGAGATTTCGCTCTGAAAACAGACTTAGGGTTACTTGTTTTTTAGGCTTTCCCCTTAGCGGCCAGGTAGGCGCACCTACACATGTGAGGTACCGTTTTTATTGGGACACCTGTGGGAATGCGTGATGGTAGGCCATGTGTTGTTGGGGGCGTGTTTCGATGGGTGTGTCGAGCGAAATGTGCGAAAAAAGCATTTTTTTCCCCACATTTCGGACTTTGCAGGGATGTCTGGGTAATAAATTCTGGGGCGATGTGCGCAAATCATACCTCTGCGTATTCCCGCGGGTGTCCTCTTTTCGGAAATGCATGGGGTTCCCTGTTTTCCTCGGTGGCTCGGACACCCGAGGCCCATATCTGTACGTTGTGCCGGTCGGCAGAATGTCTGAGATTTCGCTCTGAAAACAGACTTGGGGTTACTTGTGTTTTAGGCTTTCCCCTTGGCGGCCAGGTAGGTGCACCCACACATGTGAGGTACTGTTTTCATCGGGACACCTGTGGGAACGTGTGACGGTAGGCCATGTGTTGTTGGGGGCGTGTTTCAATGGGTGCGTCGAGCGAAATGTGCGGAAAAAGCGTTTTTTTCCCGAAATTTTGGACTTTGCGGGGCTGTCTGGGTAATAAAATCTGGGGCGATGTGCGCAAATCATACCTCTGCGTTTTCTCATGGGTGTCCTCTTTTCGGAAATGCATGGATTTCCCTGTTTTCCTCGGTGGCTTGGACACCCGCGGCCCATATCTGTACGTTGTGCCGGTCGGCAGAATGTCTGAGATTTCGCTCTGAAAACAGACTTGGGGTTACTTGTGTTTTAGGCTTTCCCCTTGGCGGCCAGGTAGGTGCACCCACACATGTGAGGTACCGTTTTCATTGGGACACCTGTGGGAACGTGTGACGGTAGGCCATGTGTTGTTGGGGGTGTGTTTCGATGGGTGCGTCGAGCGAAATGTGCGGAAAAAGCATTTTTTTCCCGAAATTTTGGACTTTGCGGGGCTGTCTGGGTAATAAAATCTGGGGGGATGTGCGCAAATCATACCTCTGCGTTTTCTCATGGGTGTCCTCTTTTCGGAAATGCATGGGTTTCCCTGTTTTCCTCGGTGGCTTGTACACCCGCGGCCCATATCTGTACGTTGTGCCGGTCGGCAGAATGTCTGAGATTTCGCTCTGAAAACAGACTTGGAGTTACTTGTGTTTTAGGCTTTCCCCTTGGCGGCCAGGTAGGTGCACCCACACATGTGACGTACCGTTTTCATCGGGACACCTGTGGGAACGTGTGACGGTAGGCCATGTCTTGTTGGGGGCGTGTTTCGATGGGTGCGTCGAGCGAAATGTGCGGAAAAAGCATTTTTTTCCCAACATTTCAAACTTTGCGGGGCTGTCTGGGTAATAAAATCTAGGGCGATGTGCCCAAATCATACCTCTGCGGATTCCCACGGGTGTCCTCTTTTCGGAAATGCGTGGGGTTCCCCGTTTTCCTCGGTGGCTTGGACACCCGAGGCCCATATCTGTACGTTGTGCCGGTCGGCAGAATGTCTGGGATTTCCCTCTGAAAACAGACTTGGGGTTACTTGTGTTTTAGGCTTTCCCCTTGGGGGCCAGGTAGGTGCACCCACACATGTGAGGTTCCGTTTTCATCGGGACACCTGTGGGAACGCATGACGGTAGGCCATGTGTTGTTGGGGGTGTGTTTTGATGTGTGCGTCGAGCGAAATGTGCGGAAAAAGCGTTTTTTTCCCAACATTTCAAATTTTGCGGGGCTGTCTGGGTAATAAAATCTAGGGCGATGTGCCCAAATCATACCTCTGCGGATTCCCACGGGTGTCCTCTTTTCGGAAATGCGTGGGGTTCCCCGTTTTCCTCGGTGGCTTGGACACCCGAGGCCCATATCTGTACGTTGTGCCGGTGTGATGCCGGAAATGCATCTGAGGGACAGGGCCTCTGAATCCTTGTCCTTTTCTGCCTTTTATCGTGTGTTCTGTTATGTTTTCTGCCCAGGAATCCATTTGGGACTCCTGGCAGTGCAGCTCTCTCTTTTGGTTTGGTGAACAGACCCCTGGGATACCCTTATGGCACCCATGGGTGGGGGGTACAACCCTGTGCCCCTAGTGTATGTTTTTGGGCACCTGTGGGTGGCCCACAGAGCAGGGTATGGGCTGGTGGCAGCTCCATGCTGAATTGGACAGGTGCTCTGGGTGTCCTCCATTTTGGGATACCCAGGCCCTGCCATTGGAATCAGTTGATTCCTGATAGGAAACAAGATGGCCCCTGTGGCCTCTTGCTTTCTATTGCCTGTTATCTTGTTTTTCCCAAAGTCCTGGGAAGCCCTGACTCTGTCCCTTCCCCCTGACTGGCTGTTGGGTGGAAGTTCCATATATGGTGTTGTTGTGAAGGCCCAGCTAGACTGACTGGAGCCTTCCCAGTGACTGTATGTTGTGGGTACCTCCTGTGGGTGGGACCTGGGTGAATGGAGTGTGTGACCAATATACACTCCTTGTTGTGGTTGTCTGGTTTCTGGCATGAGAGACAAAGACTGAGACAGCCCTGCCCGAAACTGGCCTGAATGCAGTGTGTAGTGTTGAATGGCTGGGTACTTGTCCCAATCCACATTCCTTGTTGTGAGTGTCTGAAAGGGAGGAGTGTGGCCTGAATGCACTGTGTGCCTGATTGGCTGACTGACTGCATGAATGCCCTTCTGTGTGATTGGCTGCTGTGTGTATGCCAGCAGTGTGGATGAGAGACAGAATAGTATATCTGGGGACCTCTCACCACTGGAAATTGTTCAGAAGCATTCAGAAGCTGAGTCTCCACTCAAGAGTAACTGGATTTGCTGATCCTCGACGTCCAGCTGGAAGAAGAAGACTTGCTGTGGCATTTGCTTCGACGGAACTGAAGGTTGTCGAAATCGTCGAGGACTGACCCGAGAGAGGACCTGGCTAGGCGCCCTCTTCCCGTGCTCCGAGGGACCATCGAGCACCGCTGAATCTTCGCCGAAGCGCCCTGGAAGTCAGACCCTCGAAAGGCTGCCGACCCGAGACGGGACCGCCGAGGAGATCGAAGTGAAGCACCCGGACATCGACGCTGTCGAAGTCCATTGCCGTCGACCAGGGTTCGCAGGTCTGTGTAACCGCTGGAGGCCCGTCGAAGTTGTGTTGCCCAGCCGTGGGAACCACTTGACGCCGTGCCGCCGACGACCGGAGCCGTCCGCTCCTTGCCTAAGAACATTCAATCGAAGGACTCTCTCGACCGCATCGTCGACCGCTTATCCTGCCGGAGAAAGTCGAGGACGACCAACGCGCCGAGGAGAAACCTGCCGGTGGGTTTCCCGCCACCCGACGACCCCAAAGACTCGGACGACTCGACGCCCTTGCTGGGCTCCCGTCTCTACAATCTTTGCGGTCCAGAACTATTGTCATCGAGGTGCCCCGCACACCTCCGCCTTGCAGGACGCCGACGCCCCGACGCCGACGAGCACCGCTCGGACGGAGCTGCCGCCTCTTCGACAACGTTCGGCCTCGTTCGTCGACGGACGTTCGACGCCCCGTGCCTCCCGCCTGAAAAGGAAGGCATTCAAGAAGGGCCGTCGATTCCCCGTCGCCGAACAGCGAGTCCCTCGACGCTTGTCGACGCCTTTTCGAGGAACTCGACTCCACCAGGTACATTGGGGGGGTAAAAACATTATAGGAGAGAAATAGACTATTGAACAATATCTGGACTGGGCTGGTGTTATATCTCTTTATTTTGCAGGTTGCCCAGGTGGGGGGATCTCCACACAGAACTGTGTCCAGTAGCAAGGGCCAGTATTCTGCCTATTGTTTCAACCCTCTGTTATCTCTCCTCTCTCTATTGCTGGTTTCCTTCTTATTGATCTGTGTGCCATTTCTACAGTATTGTGAATGCACTTTAGTGAGGTCTAATATTAGTGGTACCACTTTAGAATTGTAGATATTTACCATTGCTGATTTTCCTGAGCACAAAGTGCGTTATTGTGATAAGTGTACATAACCCTTGAATATTAATTATATAAAGACTGTGTTTTCAGTAATACAGTGTGTGGACATTCCTTTGTGGGGGCTTGGGGATACACTGTACTTAAGAACCAGCCTGCATCACCTCCCGAGAAGCTAGGCCTTGATTGCTCGCCCATCGCTACCGTATTAGAGAATCTTGGCTGGGGTCCTCTGTGCCTCCCCTCTACCATATAGAGAGCAGAAGTACAGACCCCCCCACCGGTCTTCTTTACAAAGCTGGTGGCAGCGGTGGGATGCTTATGGTTTTAAGACTCAGTGTATAACCGTGCCACTTACAAAATATCCGCACTTTTATTAGATTAAGGTTTGGGTGTGTACCAAATAACTGCATTACAAGCAATGGAGGCCATTGCAAATGGTAAATTGACTCGGATGAGCTTAGAGGCTCTCCAGAGTGCTTGTGAAGCCAGGGAGTTAGACTTTGTGGATAAGTCTAGGGCTGAGCTGATAGCTGCCCTGGTGGATTACCAGACTGATGGTGAAACTCTTGAGGAAGGGGGGGATGCAACCAGTGAGGACTCTGCCCCTGGGGTTGTCGCTGAATCTGTTTCTGGGAATGCCACCATTCCTGCTGCCTCTGTTCCAAACCCCAGCAATTCCATGGAACTTGAGTTATTGAGGATGAAGTTAGCCTTTGAATATCGCAAGTTGGAAATAGAAGCTGAGCTTAAGAAAGAGGAGCTGGCACAGCAAGTGGAACTCAAGAATAGGGATCTTGAACTCAGAAATAAGGACCTTGAACTCAAAAGCCAGGACACTGAATGTCAGAGAATCCAGCTAGAGAAAGCTAGAGTGGAGACTTCAGCTAGATCCAGTGAGAGTGTCAGGTCCCCAGCCACCAAGTTTATGAAAGATTTGGTTGGTGTGTTTGTGGAGGGTTCAGATATCCTCCAATGGATTGAAGCGTTTGAAATGGCTTGTGCAATTCATGATGTAGATAAAAGAGATTGGGCTAAGTGTTTGTTAAGCAGAGTGCCTCAAACTGGATATGACTGTATTCTGAAGCTGAGTGTGGAAGAAAGGGGTCAGTATGAGTGTATGAAGTCTGCTTTGATTGCCAAGTTTGGCAAGACACCTGCCCAATACCTTAAAAGGTTCAGGGAATTTAAGAAAAGAGAGAATGTGTCTTGGGTTGACTGGGTGAGTACTGCGCACATGAACATGATGGGGTGGATTGATGGATACAAGGTGAAAACTTTTGTTGAGTTGTCCCACCTCTTGTTTTTTGAGCATTTTTCTGAAGCCTGTTCACCAGAGCTGCGTCAGTATGTGGCTGACCAGAACATTTTGGACCCCTTTAAGCTGGCTAGGTTGGCTGACAAGTGGGTCTCCCACCGGGTGTCCCCTAAGGACTCCAGTGGGAAGGACAAGGACAAAGAAAAGGGGGCCTCTCAGAAAGCTGAGGAGTCCCAAAAGCAGTCACAGTCGGGTAAACCAAAACCTTCCTCTCCTAAGACCCAAAAATCTGGTGGGGATAAGTCCTCTGTGGGTGGGAATAAGAGTAGTGGTCCACCTGCTGCAAAGCAGGCTCCCAGTGGTTCCAGTACCGTACCCCGCACTCCTGGCACTTGTTGGGATTGTGGGGCTCTGGATCACAAAAGGGGTGACCCCAAGTGTAAAGGTAAGGCACTTGGAGTACAGGCTGTCAGCCTGACCTACCCTTACCCCGTGTCTGAGGTGGAGGCCACTGTCCTCCCCTCCTCTACAGGAATCACATTTGGTGCTCCAGTAGAGATTTCCTTAGTGTCCCTTGGGGCCTGGGACCAGTACGCAGAAGTACTGGCGACTATCCCACAGAACACCCGTAGATTTTTGAGAAGTGTCCTCTTGAATGGCCAGCCTTCTACTGGTTTGAGAGACACTGGGGCAAGCATGACAGTGGTGGACAGGACCCTGCTCAAGCCAGAGGACTATGAAGGTGCTCCTCTGCAAACCACCAGGTTAGCTGGTGGGCCTCCCAAATTATCGCCTGTAGCCCTAGTCACACTCATGATTGGAGACAAGACAGCAAAGCTTCCTGTCCTGGTTCAGGACAATGTCCCTGCTAACATTCTGTTAGGAAATGATCTAGTAGAGTTGGGGTTGATCTCGGATGGTCTTCCCATGACTGCTGCTGCAGTCACTAGGTCACAGGTGACACCGGGTCTGGCTGTGAGTCAGGTATCCGAGCCAAAGGCGAGGCCTAAGGCAAGAAGAAGGAAGACCAAGAAGGCCACCTCTGTGGGGGGAACACCTTCTCTTCCTGCTGTTCCGACAGCACCCAATGGGATCCATGCTCCGGACGGGCTGGGTCCAGCGGAAAACCCAAACTCAACTCCTGTGGGAGAAGAGACAGAAGACTCTCCTGTGGGAGAGGTTCTCAACCCGGAGGATCATCCCGACCTTCAATGCTTGTTAGCTGAAGGGGGACCCTCCCGGGCAGACTTCTGTAAGGGACAGAGAGAGTGCCACTCTCTCGAGGGCCTGAGGAAACAGGCCCTGTCCCAGGCACAAGGTGAAGTGCCTAGGACATTCAAGATTTATTGGGAGGGTGAGCTCCTTGTTAGTGAGCCCACTAAGCCCGAACCTGGTGCCCGCAAGAGGTTGGTGGTACCCCAGGTTTACAGGCCCTTCCTACTGCAGTTGGCGCATGAGGTGCCCTTGGCTGGTCATCTTGGGACCAAGAAGACTAAGCAGAGGCTCTCTGCCCATTTCTACTGGCCACGGATGGGAGTAGAGGTGGAGTCCCACTGCAGGACCTGCCCAACTTGTCAGTTGTCTGGCAAGACTGGAGGCCGGGTCATTGCCCCACTGCAGCCATTACCAGTGGTTGGCACACCATTTGAGAGGGTGGGCATCGACATCGTCGGTCCCCTTGACCCTCCCACTTCAGGTGGACATCGGTTCATCCTGGTCTTGGTAGATCATGCCACCAGGTACCCTGAGGCAATACCCCTTCGGACTGTTACTGCCAAGGTGGTTGCCAGGGCTCTCCTGGGCATTTTCACCCGTGTTGGATTCCCCAAGGAGGTTGTCTCTGACCGAGGATCCAACTTCATGTCTAGTTACATGAAAACCATGTGGAAAGAGTGCGGAGTAACCTACAAGTTCTCCACCTCTTACCACCCCCAGACCAATGGTCTGGTTGAGAGATTTAATAAAACTCTCAAGGGCATGCTAGGTGCTTTGGAAGAGCCCCTGAGGAGGAAATGGGATCTCCTCCTGCCATGCCTGCTGTTTGCTTACAGAGAAGTACCTCAAGAGGGTGTTGGTTTCAGCCCCTTTGAGTTACTCTTTGGACATCCCGTGAGGGGGCCCCTCGCCTTGATCCGAGAAGGCTTGGAAGCCACCCCTCCAGGTCCCGCCAAGCAAGTGGGGGACTATGTGTTAGGCCTCAGGCGGAGGATGACACAAATGATGGGTCAGGCAACAGCGAATCTCAAGGCCAGCCAGGAATTGAATAAGTACTGGCATGACCTTAAAGCCTCGCAAGTGGATTGGACTCCGGGACAGGAAATCCTTGTGATGGAGCCTACCAAGCCTAGAGCTTTGGCAGACAAGTGGACTGGACCCTTCAGGATAATCTCCAAGATGGGCGAAGTCAATTATCTGGTGGACATGGGAGCCTCTGGGGTAGCCCCCCAGGTATTCCATGTCAACAGGCTCAAGCCTTTCCACAGGCGAGCAGAGGTCTCATGTCTCTTGCTAGCTTCAGGGCAAGAAGAGGATGAGAGTGAGCCCCTTCCTGATTTGCTGCATAGCAACCCTCAGGATGGCTCAGTGGAGGGAGTACAACTCTCTCCCGATTTGACAACAGAGCAGCAGAGGGCCTGCCGGGCTTTGCTCCAGCAGTATGCCCCTCTGTTTTCACTGACACCGGGCCTTACACCGTGGTGTAAGCACGAAATTGACACTGGTGACAGTGTGCCTGTCAAAAGCAGGAGCTATCGTATGTCAGATACCGTCAAAAACCACATCCAGGCTGAGGTCGCCAAGATGTTGGATCTGGGTGTTATTGAACCCTCCACCAGTCCCTGGTCCAGTCCAGTGGTCCTTGTCCCCAAGGCAAGTTCCCCGGCGGGTACCAAGGATTGGAGGTTCTGTGTGGACTACCGAGGAGTCAATGCCGTCACCAAAACTGACGCGCACCCATTGCCCAGGGCTGATGAGCTCGTGGACACTATAGGTGCTGCCAAATTTGTGAGCACCTTTGACCTTACCTCAGGCTATTGGCAAATAGCTCTGACGGACCATGCCAAGGAAAAGACGGCATTCTCCACACCTGAGGGACTCTACCAGTTTAGGGTCATGCCCTTTGGGTTGAAGAATGCCCCTGCCACCTTCCAGAGATTGGTCAACCATGCGCTCAGTGGGCTGGAAGCCTTTTGTGTGGCTTACTTAGACGACATTGCCGTCTACAGTTCCACCTGGGAAGAGCATTTGACACATCTGGATAAGGTGTTGCAGGCCTTGAAAAGGGCTAACCTCACTATCAAGGCCACCAAGTGCCAGATAGCTCAGGGGAAAGTTACCTATCTTGGTCATGAGGTAGGAGGGGGTCAAATCCAACCTCTCTCCAGTAAAGTACAGGACGTACAGAACTGGGAGACTCCCACTACTCAAACCCAGGTGAGAGCCTTTTTGGGCCTCACTGGGTACTATCGCAATTTCATGGCAGACTATGGAACCATAGCTGCACCCCTGACAGCTCTAACTTCGCCCAAACAGCCTAGGAAGGTTAATTGGACTGAAGACTGTCAGAGGGCCTTTGGTGGCTTGAAAGAAAGTCTGTGTAGGGCACCTGTGTTGAGTGCGCCTGACTACAGCCGACCCTTTATCGTCCAGACGGATGCCTGCGACACCGGAATTGGAGCTGTCTTGTCCCAGTTAGATGACAAAGGGAGAGAACATCCTATCATATTCATCAGTAGACAACTCAAGGGTAGAGAACTTAGGTGGGCTACTGTTGAAAAGGAATGTTTTAGTATAGTTTGGAGCCTTAGGCGTTTTAGGCCCTACCTTACGGGGTCCACCTTCAAGGTCCAAACAGATCATAAGCCCCTGAAGTGGCTTATGCAGATGAAGGGTGAGAATCCGAAATTGCTCAGGTGGTCGATTAGCCTACAAGGGCTAGACTTCACCATAGAGCACAGACCAGGGAAGAGTCACGATAATGCAGATGGCCTTTCCAGAAGGTATGTTGACCGTCTGGATGAGGGTGTCTATCCCGTGGGAGATTAGGCACCCTCCACCTCAGTCTGGGGGGGGCGACTGTGATGCCGGAAATGCATCTGAGGGACAGGGCCTCTGAATCCTTGTCCTTTTCTGCCTTTTATCGTGTGTTCTGTTATGTTTTCTGCCCAGGAATCCATTTGGGACTCCTGGCAGTGCAGCTCTCTCTTTTGGTTTGGTGAACAGACCCCTGGGATACCCTTATGGCACCCATGGGTGGGGGGTACAACCCTGTGCCCCTAGTGTATGTTTTTGGGCACCTGTGGGTGGCCCACAGAGCAGGGTATGGGCTGGTGGCAGCTCCATGCTGAATTGGACAGGTGCTCTGGGTGTCCTCCATTTTGGGATACCCAGGCCCTGCCATTGGAATCAGTTGATTCCTGATAGGAAACAAGATGGCCCCTGTGGCCTCTTGCTTTCTATTGCCTGTTATCTTGTTTTTCCCAAAGTCCTGGGAAGCCCTGACTCTGTCCCTTCCCCCTGACTGGCTGTTGGGTGGAAGTTCCATATATGGTGTTGTTGTGAAGGCCCAGCTAGACTGACTGGAGCCTTCCCAGTGACTGTATGTTGTGGGTACCTCCTGTGGGTGGGACCTGGGTGAATGGAGTGTGTGACCAATATACACTCCTTGTTGTGGTTGTCTGGTTTCTGGCATGAGAGACAAAGACTGAGACAGCCCTGCCCGAAACTGGCCTGAATGCAGTGTGTAGTGTTGAATGGCTGGGTACTTGTCCCAATCCACATTCCTTGTTGTGAGTGTCTGAAAGGGAGGAGTGTGGCCTGAATGCACTGTGTGCCTGATTGGCTGACTGACTGCATGAATGCCCTTCTGTGTGATTGGCTGCTGTGTGTATGCCAGCAGTGTGGATGAGAGACAGAATAGTATATCTGGGGACCTCTCACCACTGGAAATTGTTCAGAAGCATTCAGAAGCTGAGTCTCCACTCAAGAGTAACTGGATTTGCTGATCCTCGACGTCCAGCTGGAAGAAGAAGACTTGCTGTGGCATTTGCTTCGACGGAACTGAAGGTTGTCGAAATCGTCGAGGACTGACCCGAGAGAGGACCTGGCTAGGCGCCCTCTTCCCGTGCTCCGAGGGACCATCGAGCACCGCTGAATCTTCGCCGAAGCGCCCTGGAAGTCAGACCCTCGAAAGGCTGCCGACCCGAGACGGGACCGCCGAGGAGATCGAAGTGAAGCACCCGGACATCGACGCTGTCGAAGTCCATTGCCGTCGACCAGGGTTCGCAGGTCTGTGTAACCGCTGGAGGCCCGTCGAAGTTGTGTTGCCCAGCCGTGGGAACCACTTGACGCCGTGCCGCCGACGACCGGAGCCGTCCGCTCCTTGCCTAAGAACATTCAATCGAAGGACTCTCTCGACCGCATCGTCGACCGCTTATCCTGCCGGAGAAAGTCGAGGACGACCAACGCGCCGAGGAGAAACCTGCCGGTGGGTTTCCCGCCACCCGACGACCCCAAAGACTCGGACGACTCGACGCCCTTGCTGGGCTCCCGTCTCTACAATCTTTGCGGTCCAGAACTATTGTCATCGAGGTGCCCCGCACACCTCCGCCTTGCAGGACGCCGACGCCCCGACGCCGACGAGCACCGCTCGGACGGAGCTGCCGCCTCTTCGACAACGTTCGGCCTCGTTCGTCGACGGACGTTCGACGCCCCGTGCCTCCCGCCTGAAAAGGAAGGCATTCAAGAAGGGCCGTCGATTCCCCGTCGCCGAACAGCGAGTCCCTCGACGCTTGTCGACGCCTTTTCGAGGAACTCGACTCCACCAGGTACATTGGGGGGGTAAAAACATTATAGGAGAGAAATAGACTATTGAACAATATCTGGACTGGGCTGGTGTTATATCTCTTTATTTTGCAGGTTGCCCAGGTGGGGGGATCTCCACACAGAACTGTGTCCAGTAGCAAGGGCCAGTATTCTGCCTATTGTTTCAACCCTCTGTTATCTCTCCTCTCTCTATTGCTGGTTTCCTTCTTATTGATCTGTGTGCCATTTCTACAGTATTGTGAATGCACTTTAGTGAGGTCTAATATTAGTGGTACCACTTTAGAATTGTAGATATTTACCATTGCTGATTTTCCTGAGCACAAAGTGCGTTATTGTGATAAGTGTACATAACCCTTGAATATTAATTATATAAAGACTGTGTTTTCAGTAATACAGTGTGTGGACATTCCTTTGTGGGGGCTTGGGGATACACTGTACTTAAGAACCAGCCTGCATCACCTCCCGAGAAGCTAGGCCTTGATTGCTCGCCCATCGCTACCGTATTAGAGAATCTTGGCTGGGGTCCTCTGTGCCTCCCCTCTACCATATAGAGAGCAGAAGTACAGACCCCCCCACCGGTCTTCTTTACAGCCGGTCGGCAGAATGTCTGGGATTTCCCTCTGAAAACAGACTTGGGGTTACTTGTGCTTTAGGCTTTCCCCTTGGGGGCCAGGTAGGTGCACCCACACATGTGAGGTTCCGTTTTCATCGGGACACCTGTGGGAACGCATGACGGTAGACCATGTGTTGTTGGGGGCGTTGTAAAGGACCGGTCGGGGGTGGTCTGTACTTCTGCTCTCTATATGGTAGAGGGGAGGCACAGAGGACCCCAGCCTAGATTCTCTATTCGGTAGCTAAGGTCGAGCAATCAAGGCCTAGCTTCTCAGGAGGTGATGCAGGCTGGTTCTTAAGTACAGTGTAGTCCCCAAGCCCCCACAAAGGAATTTCCACACACTCTATTGGTTAGACACAGTCTTTATATATTGAATATTCAAGGTTATGTACACTTATCATAATAACTCACTTTGTACTTAGGAAAATCAACAATGGCAAATATATAAAATTCTAAAGTGGTACCACCCTTTGTATTAGATCTCATTAAAGTGCATCAACAATACTGTAACAATGTCACACAGGTCAATAGAGTGAAACCAGCAATAGAGAGAGGAGAGAAAATAAGGTGGTTGAGCAATGGGCAGAATACTGGCCCCTACCACTAGACACAGTTCTGTGTGGAGATCCCCCCACCTGGGCAACCTGTAAAATAAAGATATAGCACAAGCCCAGTCCATATATTGTTCTGCAAGTCTTATTCCCTCCTATAATGTTTTTACCCCCCCAATGTACCTGGTGGAGTCCAGTTCTTCGAAGAGGCGTCGACAGATCCTTCTTGAGCGACCCCCTTTCAAGCGGGAGTCACGGATCGTCGAGAGGCGTCGAGGAGCGTCGAGGAACTCGGCGTTCGGCGGCGGGGAATCAACGGCCCTTCTTGAATACCTTCCCTTTCAAGCGGGAGACACGGGGCGTCGAACGTCCGTCGAGGAACTCGGCGTTCGGCGTCGGGGAATCGACGGCCCTTCTTGAATGCCTTCTCTTCCAGGCGGGAGACACGGGGCGTCGAACGTCCGACAACAAACAGGGTAGAACGGCGTCGATGAGGCGGCAGCTTCGATCCAAGCGGTGCTCGTCGACGGAGCGTTGGCGTCCTGCAAGGCAGAGGCGTGCGGGGCACCTGGACGACAATTGTTCTGGACCGCAAAGATTTGTGGAGACGGGGGCCCAGCAAGGGCGTCGAGTCGTTCGAGTCTTTGTGGTCTTCAGGTGGCGGGAAACCCACCGGCAGGTTTCTCCTCGGCGCGTTGGTCGTCCTCGACTTTCTCCGGCAGGATAAAGCGGTCGACGATGCGAGCGAGGGAGTCCTTCGATTCGAATGTTCTTAGGCAAGGAGCGGACGGCTCCGGTCGTCAGCGGCACGGCGTCAAGTGGTTCCAACGGCTGGGCAACACAACTTCGACGGGCCTCCAGCGGGTACACAGACCTGCGAACCCTGGTCGACGGCAATGGACTTCGACGGCGGCGATGTCCGGGTGCTTCACTTCGATCTCCTCGGCGGTCCCGTTTCGGGTCGGCAGCCTTTCGAGGGTCTAACTTCCAGGGCGCTTCGGCGAAGATGTAGCGGTGCTCGATGATCCCTCGGAGCACGGGAAGAGGGCGCCTTACCAGGTCCTCTCTCGGGTCAGTCTTCGTCGATTTCGGCAGCCTTCGGATCGGTCGAAGCAAATGCAACAGCAAGTCTTCTTCTTCCAGCTGGATGTCGAGGATCAGCAGTTCCAGTTACTCTTAGAGTGGAGACTCAGCTCCAGAACGCTTCTGAACAATTACCAGTGGTGAGAGGTCCCCAGATATACTATTCTGTCTCTCATCCACACTGCTGGCACACACTCAGCAGCCAATCATACAGAAGGGCATTCATGCAGTCAGTCAGCCAATCAGGCACACAGTGCATTCAGGCCACACTCCTCCCTTGCAGACACTCACAACAAGGAATGTGGATTGGGACAAGTACCCCGCCATTCAACACTACACACTGCATTCAGGCCAGTTTCGGGCAGGGCTGTCTCAGTCTTTGTCTCTCATGCCAGAAACCAGACAACCACAACAAGGAGTGTATATTGGTCACACACTCCATTCACCCAGGTCCCACCCACAGGAGGTACCCACAACATACAGTCACTGGGAAGGCTCCAGTCAGTCTAGCTGGGCCTTCACAACAACACCATATATGGAACTTCCACCCAACAGCCAGTCAGGGGGAAGGGACAGAGTCAGGGCTTCCCAGGACTTTGGGAAAACAAGGTAACAGGCAATAGAAAGCAAGAGGCCACAGGGGCCATCTTGTTTCCTATCAGGAATCAACTGATCCCAATGGCAGGGCCTGGGTATCCCAAAATGGAGGACACCCAGAGCACCTGTCAAATTCAGCATGGAGCTGCCACCAGCCCATACCCTGCTCTATGGGCCACCCACAGGTGCCCAAAAACATACACTAGGGGCACAGGGTTGTACCCCTACCCATGGGTGCCATAAGGGTATCCCATGGGTCTGTTCACCAAACCAAAAGAGAGAGCTGCACTGCCAGGAGTCCCACATGGACTCCTGGGCAGAAAACACAACATAACACACAATAAAAAGCAGTAAAGGACAAGGATTCAGAGGCCCTGTCCCTCGGATGCATTTCCAGCATCACAGTCGCCCCCCCCAGACTGAGGTGGAGGGTGTCTAATCTCCCACGGGATAGACACCCTCATCCAGACGGTCAACATACCTTCTGGAAAGGCCATCTGCATTATCGTGACTCTTCCCTGGTCTGTGCTCTATGGTGAAGTCTAGCCCTTGCAGGCTAATGGACCACCTGAGCAATTTCGGATTCTCACCCTTCATTTGCATAAGCCACTTCAGGGGCTTATGATCTGTTTGGACCTTGAAGGTAGACCCCGTAAGGTAGGGCCTAAAACGCCTAAGCTCCAAACTATGCTAAAACACTCCTTTTCAATAGTAGCCCACCTAAGTTCTCTTCCCTTGAGTTGTCTACTGATGAATATGATAGGATGTTCTCTCCCTTTGTCATCTAACTGGGACAAGACAGCTCCAATTCCGGTGTCGCAGGCATCCGTCTGGACGATAAAAGGTCGGCTGTAGTCAGGCGCACACAACACAGGTGCCCTACACAGACTTTCTTTCAAGCCATCAAAGGCCCTCTGACAGTCTTCGGTCCAATTAACCTTCCTAGGCTGTTTGGGTGAGGTTAGAGCTGTCAGGGGTGCAGCTATGGTTCCATAGTCTGCTATGAAATTGCGATAGTACCCAGTGAGGCCCAAAAAGGCTCTCACCTGGGTTTGAGTAGTGGGAGTCTCCCAGTTCTGTACATCCTGTACTTTACTCGAGAGAGGTTGGATTTGACCCCCTCCTACCTCATGACCAAGATAGGTAACTTTTCCCTGAGCTATCTGGCACTTGGTGGCCTTGATAGTGAGGTTAGCCCTTTTCAAGGCCTGCAACACCTTATCCAGATGTGTCAAATGATCTTCCCAGGTGGAACTGTAGGCGGCAATGTCGTCTAAGTAAGCCACACAAAAGGCTTCCAGCCCACTGAGCGCATGGTTGACCAATCTCTGGAAGGTGGCAGGGGCATTCTTCAACCCAAAAGGCATGACCCTAAACTGGTAGAGTCCCTCAGGTGTTGAGAAGGCCGTCTTTTCCTTGGCATGGTCCGTCAGAGCTATTTGCCAATAGCCTGAGGTAAGGTCAAAGGTGCTCACAAATTTGGCAGCACCTATGGTGTCCACGAGCTCATCAGCCCTGGGCAATGGGTGCGCGTCAGTTTTGGTGACGGCATTGACTCCTCGGTAGTCCACACAGAACCTCCAATCCTTGGTACCCGCCTGGGAACTTGCCTTGGGGACAAGGACCACTGGACTGGACCAGGGACTGGTTGAGGGTTCAATAACACCCAGATCCAACATCTTGGCGACCTCAGCCTGGATGTGGTTCTTGACGGTATCTGACATACGGTAGCACCTGCTTTTGACAGGCACACTGTCACCAGTGTCAATTTCATGCCTACACCACGGTGTAAGGCCTGGCATCAGTGAAAACAGAGAGGCATACTGTTGGAGCAAAGCCCTGCAGGCCCTCTGTTGCTCTGTTGTCAAATCCGGAGAGAGATGTACTCCCTCCACTGAACCATCCTGAGGGTTGCTATGCAGCAAATCAGGAAGGGGCTCACTCTCATCCTCTTCTTGCCCTGAAGCTAGCAAGAGACATGAGACTTCTGCTCGCCAGTGGAAAGGCTTGAGCCGGTTGACATGGAATAACTGAGGGGCTACCCCAGAGGCTCCCATGTCAACCAGATAATTGACTTCGCCCATCTTGGAGATGATCCTGAAGGGTCCAGTCCACTTGTCTGCCAATGCTCTAGGCTTGGTAGGCTCCATCACAAGGATTTCCTGTCCCGGAGTCCAATCCACTTGCGAGGATTTAAGGTCATGCCAGTACTTATTCAATTCCTGGCTGGCCTTGAGTTTTGCGGTTGCCTGACCCATCATCTGTGTCATCCTCCGTCTGAGGCCTAACACATAGTCCCCCACTTGCTTGGCGGGACCTGGAGGGGTGGCTTCCAAGCCTTCTCTGATCAAGGCCAGGGGCCCCCTTACGGGATGTCCTAAGAGTAACCCAAAGGGGCTGAAACCAACACCCTCTTGAGGTACCTCTCTGTAAGCAAACAGCAGGCATGGCAGGAGGAGATCCCATTTCCTCCATAGGGGTTCTTCCAAAGCCCCTAGCATGCCCTTGAGAGTTTTATTAAATCTCTCAACCAGACCATTGGTCTGGGGGTGGTAAGAGGTGGAGAACTTGTAGGTTACCCCGCACTCTTTCCACATGGTTTTCATGTAACTAGACATGAAGTTGGATCCTCCGTCAGAGACAACCTCCTTGGGGAATCCAACATGGGTGAAAATGCCCAGGAGAGCCCTGGCAACCACCTTGGCAGTAACAGTCCGAAGGGGTATTGCCTCAGGGTACCTGGTGGCATGATCTACCAAGACCAGGATGAACCGATGTCCACCTGAAGTGGGAGGGTCAAGGGGAACGACGATGTCGATGCCCACCCTCTCAAATGGTGTGCCAACCACTGGCAATGGCTGCAGTGGGGCAATGACACTGCCTCCAGTCTTGTCAGACAACTGACAAGTTGGGCAGGTCCTGCAGTGGGACTCCACTTCTACTCCCATCCGAGGCCAGTAGAAATGGGCAGAGAGCCTCTGCTTAGTCTTCTTGGTCCCAAGATGACCAGCCAAGGGCACCTCATGCGCCAACTGCAGTAGGAAGGGCCTGTAAACCTGGGGTACCACCAACCTCTTGAGGGCACCAGGTTCAGGCTTAGTGGGCTCACTAACAAGGAGCTCACCCTCCCAATAAATCCGGAATGTCCTAGGCACTTCTCCTTGTGCCTGGGACAGGGCCTGTTTCCTCAGTCCCTCGAGAGAGTGGCACTCTCTCTGTCCCTTACAGAAGTCTGCCCGGGAGAGTCCCCCTTCAGCTAACAAGCATTGAAGGTCGGGATGATCCTCCGGGTTGAGAACCTCTCCCACAGGAGAGTCTTCTGTCTCTTCTCCCACAGGAGTTGAGTTTGGGTTTTCCACTGGACCCAGCCCGTCCGGAGCATGGATCCCAATGGGTGCTGTCGGAACAGCAGGAAGAGAAGGTGTTCCCTCCACAGAGGTGGCCTTCTTGGTCTTCCTTCTTCTTGCATTAGGCCTCGCCTTTGGCTCGGGTACCTGACTCACAGCCAGACCCGGTGTCACCTGTGACCTAGTGACTGCAGCAGCAGTCATGGGAAGACCATCCAAGATCAACCCCAACTCTACTAGATCATTTCCTAACAGAATGTTAGCAGGGACATTGTCCTGAACCAGGACAGGAAGCTTTGCTGTCTTGTCTCCAATTATGAGTGTGACTAAGGCTTCAGGCGATAATTTGGGAGGCCCACCAGCTAACCTGGTGGTTCTCAGAGGAGCACCAACATAGTCCACTGGCTTAAGCAGAGTCCTGTCCACCACTGTCATGCTTGCCCCAGTGTCTCTGAAACCAGTAGAAGGCTGGCCATTCAAGAGGACACTTCTCAAAAACCTACGGGTGTTCTGTGGGATAGTCGCCAGTACTTCTGCATACTGGTCCCAGGCCCCAAGGGACACTAAGGAAATCTCTACCGGAGCACCAAATGTGATCCCGGTAGAGGAGGGAAGGACAGTGGCCTCCACCTCAGACACGGGGTAAGGGTAGGTCAGGCTGACAGCCTGTACTCCAAGTGCCTTACCTTTACACTTGGAATCACCCCTTCTGTGACCCAGAGCCCCACAGTCCCAACAAGTGCCAGGAGTGCGGGGTACGGTACTGGAACCACTGGGAGCCTGCTTTGCAGCAGGTGGACCACTACTCTTATTCCCACCCACATATGACTTATCCCTACTAGATTTTTGGGTCTTGGGAGAGGAAGGTTTAGGTTTACCCGACTGTGACTGCTTGTGGGACTCCTCAGCTTTCTGAGAGGCCCCCTTTTCTTTGTCCTTGTCCTTCCCACTGGAGTCCTTAGGGGACACCCGGTGGGAGACCCACTTGTCAGCCAACCTAGCCAGCTTAAAGGGGTCCAAAATGTTCTGGTCAGCCACATACTGACGCAACTCTGGTGAACAGGCTTCAGAAAAATGCTCAAAAAACAAGAGGTGGGACAATTCAACAAAAGTCTTAACCTTGTATCCATCAATCCACCCCATCATGTTCATGTGCGCAGCACTCACCCAGTCAACCCAAGACACATTCTCTCTTTTCTTAAAATCCATGAACCTTTTAAGGTATTGGGTAGGTGTCTTGCCAAAGTTGGCAATCAAAGCAGACTTCATACACTCATACTGACCCCTCCACACTCAGCTTCAGAATACAGTCATATCCAGTTTGAGGCACTCTGTTTAACAAACACTTAGCCCAATCTCTTTTATCAACATCATGAATCGCACAAGCCATTTCAAACGCTTCAATCCATTGGAGGATATCTGAACCCTCCACAAATACACCAACCAAATCTTTCATAAACTTGGTGGCTGGGGACCTGACACTCTCACTGGTTTTAGCTGAAGTCTCCACTCTAGCTTTCTCTAGCTGGATTCTCTGGCATTCAGTGTCCTGGCTCTTGAGTTCAAGGTCCTTATTTCTGAGTTCAAGATCCCTATTCTTGAGCTCCACTTGTTGAGCCAACTCCTCTTTCTTAAGTTCAGCATCTATTTCCAACTTGCGGTATTCAAAGGCCAATTTCATCCTTAATAACTCAGGCTCCAAGGAATTGCTGGGGTTTGGAACAGAGGCAGCAGGAATGGCGGCATTCCCAGAAACAGATTCAGCAGAAACCCCAGGGGCAGAGTCCTCATTGGTTGCATTCCCCCCCTCATCAAGAGTTTCACCATCAGTCTGGTAGTCCACCAGGGCAGCTATCAGCTCAGCCCTAGACTTATCCACAAAGTCTAACTCCCTGGCTTCACAAGCACTCTGGAGAGCCTCCAAGCTCATCCGAGTCAATTTGCCATTTGCAATAAACTCCATTGTTTGTAATGCAGTTATCTTGTACACAACTAAACCTTAATTTAATAAAGTGCAGATATCTTTTGTAAGTGGCACGGTTATACACTGATTCTTAAAACCATAAGCATCCCACCCCTGCCACCAGCTGTAAAGGACCGGTAGGGGGTGGTCTGTATTTCTGCTCTCTATATGGTAGAAGGGAGGCACAGAGGACCCCAGCCTAGATTCTCTATTCGGTAGCTATGGTCGAGCAATCAAGGCCTAGCTTCTCAGGAGGTGATGCAGGCTGGTTCTTAAGTACAGTGTAGTCCCCAAGCCCCCACAAAGGAATTTCCACACACTGTATTGGTTAGACACAGTCTTTATATAATCAATATTCAAGGTTATGTACACTTATCATAATAACTCACTTTGTACTTAGGAAAATCAACAATGGCAAATATATAAAATTCTAAAGTGGTACCACCCTTTGTATTAGATCTCATTAAAGTGCATCAACAATACTGTAACAATGTCACACAGATCAATAGAATGAAACCAGCAATAGAGAGAGGCGAGAAAATAAGGTGGTTGAGCAATGGGCAGAATACTGGCCCCTACCACTAGACACAGTTCTGTGTGGCGATCCCCCCACCTGGGTAACCTGTAAAATAAAGATATAGCACAAGCCCAGTCCATATATTGTTCTGCAAGTCTTATTCCCTCCTATAATGTTTTTACCCCCCCAATGTACCTGGTGGAGTCGAGTTCTTCGAAGAGGCGTCGACAGATCCTTCTTGAGCGACCCCCTTTCAAGCGGGAGTCACGGATCGTCGAGAGGCGTTGAGGAGCGTCGAGGAACTCGGCGTTCGGCGGCGGGGAATCGACCGCCCTTCTTGAATGCCTTCCCTTTCAAGCAGGAGACACGGGGCGTCGAACGTCCGTCGAGGAACTCGGCGTTCGGTGTCAGGGAATCGACGGCCCTTCTTGAATGCCTTCTCTTTCAAGCGGGAGACACGGGGCGTCGAACGTCTGACAACAAACAGGATAGAATGGCGTCGATGAGGCGGCAGCTTCGATCCAAGCGGTGCTCGTCGACAACGGAGCGTTGGCGTCCTGCAAGGCAGGGGCGTGCGGGGCACCTGGACGACAATTGTTCTGGACCGCAAAGATTCGTGGAGACGGGGGCCCAGCAAGGGCGTCGAGTCGTTCGAGTCTTTGTGGTCTTCGGGTGGCGGGAAACCCACCGGAAGGTTTCTCCTCGGCGCATTGGTCGTCCTCGACTTTCTCCGGCAGGATAAAGCGGTCGACGATGCGAGCGAGGGAGTCCTTCGATTCGAATGTTCTTAGGCAAGGAGCGGACAGCTCCGGTCGTCGGCGGCACGGCGTCAAGTGGTTCCCACGGCTGGGCAACACAACTTCGACGGGCCTCCAGCGGTTACACAGACCTGCGAACCCTGGTCGACGTCAATGGAATTCGACGGCGGCGATGTCCGGGTGCTTCACTTCGATCTCCTCGGCGGTCTCGTCTCGGGTCGGCAGCCTTTCGAGGGTCTGACTTCCAGGGCGCTTCGGCGAAGATGTAGCGGTGCTCGATGATCCCTCGGAGCACGGGAAGAGGGCGCCTTACCAGGTCCTCTCTCGGGTCAGTCTTCGACGATTTCGGCAGCCTTCGGATCGGTCGAAGCAAATGCAACAGCAAGTCTTCTTCTTCCAGCTGGACGTCGAGGATCAGCAGTTCCAGTTACTCTTAGAGTGGAGACTCAGCTCCAGAACGCTTCTGAACAATTACCAGTGGTGAGAGGTCCCCAGATATACTATTCTGTCTCTCATCCACACTGCTGGCACACACTCAGCAGCCAATCATACAGAAGGGCACTCATGCAGTCAGTCAGCCAATCAGGCACATAGTGCATTCAGGCCACACTCCTCCCTTTCAGACACTCACAACAAGGAATGTGGATTGGGACAAGTACCCAGCCATTCAACACTACACACTGCATTCAGGCCAGTTTCGGGCAGGGCTGTCTCAGTCTTTGTCTCTCATGCCAGAAACCAGACATCCACAACAAGGAGTGTATATTGGTCAAACACTCCATTCACCCAGGTCCCACCCACAGGAGGTACCCACAACATACAGTCACTGGGAAGGCTCCAGTCAGTCTAGCTGTGCCTTCACAACAACACCATATATGGAACTTCCACCCAACAGCCAGTCAGGGGGAAGGGACAGAGTCAGGGCTTCCCAGGACTTTGGGAAAACAAGGTAACATGCAATAGAAAGCAAGAGGCCACAGGAGCCATCTTGTTTCCTATCAGGAATCAACTGATCCCAATGGCAGGGCCTGGGTATCCCAAAATGGAGGACACCCAGAGCACCTGTCAAATTCAGCATGGAGCTGCCACCAGCCCATACCCTGCGCTGTGGGCCACCCACAGGTGCCCAAAAACATACACTAGGGGCACAGGGTTGTACCCCTACCCATGGGTGCCATAAGGGTATCCCATGGGTCTGTTCACCAAACCAAAAGAGAGAGCTGCACTGCCAGGAGTCCCACATGGACTCCTGGGCAAAGAACACGACAGAACACACAATAAAAAGCAGTAAAGGACAAGGATTCAGAGGCCCTGTCCCTCGGATGCATTTCCAGCATCACAGGCGTGTTTCGTTGGGTGCGTCGAGCGAAATGTGTGGAAAAAGCATTTTTTTCCCCACGTTTCGGACTTTGCAGGGCTGTCTGGGTAATCAATTCTGGGGCGATGTGCACAAATCATACCTCTGCGTAGTCCCACGGGTGTCCTCTTTTCGGAAATGCATGGGGTTCCCTGTTTTCCTCGGTGGCTTGGACACCCGAGGTCCATATCTGTACGTTGTGCAGGTCGGCAGAATGTCTGAGATTTCGCTCTGAAAACAGACTTGGGATAACTTGTGTTTTAGGCTTTCCCCTTGGTGGCCAGGTAGGTGCACCCACACATGTGAGGTACCGTTTTCATCGGGACACCTGTGGGAACGTGTGACAGTAGGCCATGTGTTGTTGGGGGCGTGTTTCGATGGGTGCGTCGAGCAAAATGTGCGGAAAAAGCATTTTTTTCCCGACATTTTGGACTTTGTGGGGCTGTCTGGGTAATAAAATCTGGGGCGATGTGCACAAATCATACCTCTGTGGATTCCCACGGGTGTCCTCTTTTCGGAAATGCATGGGGTTCCCTGTTTTCCTCAGTGTCTTGGACACCCGAGGCCCATATCTGTACGTTGTGCCAGTCGGCAGAATGTCAGAGATTTCACTCTGAAAACAGACTTGGGGTTACTTGTGTTTTAGGCTTTCCCCTTGGCGGCCAGGTAGGTGCACCCACACATGTGGGGTACCGTTTTCATCGGGACACCTGTGGGAAAGCAGGACGGTAGGCCATGTGTTGTGTTCATAACGTTTTGACCCATTTACTGGTGCCCTTTGTCTCACAACCCTTTCTTTTCCCAAATGTGACCTACATTTAGTCGCTGCTTTAGCCACCATACACTTTTGTAACCTGCACAAGTCACCTACCCTTGAAAAGGTCTGCCTGTGCTCTTTCAAAAAATGTATGGCTGCCGTTCCTCACCACATTGGTTTTCCCAATTTACACATGCTAAGTGCGTCTGGTCAGGCCGTGAGCGTAAAACTCCTGTGTACCATGGCTCAGTGTTTGGCTTGTGGTATTGCTTGTTTTGTAAAAACACTACAAAAATCGTATGCTCTCCTAACTGCAAGAGTCGGGGGAATGTAGCGGAGCATTGCTTTTCTCAAAATTCATAGAAGCCATTGCCGTACCAAGCCAACCATGTCCAACACATACCTTTTTTTTCAGTCATTTTCCCGCTTTTCCCCCATTCGATGGCAGTTTCCCCTACCTAGTTGTTGCCTGAACTATGCAAATCACCCCTTCCTAAACTTGGGATTTTGTATACTTTTCAGAAATATATGCCTTTCTGTCCTCCAATTTGGCTTTCCTGCCCTTTTCTTCCATTCCGTCCATGCATGTCCAATTGGCAAAAATGGCAAAAATCGCCTACCTCTCACAAAACGGTTGAAAACCACATCACAATAATTTTTTTCCATTTCCACTCAACCTGTTCCTGAAAGCCACGAAATTGGGGAACTCAGCACAGCAAACCATTTGTTCCTAGCTCTTACAAGGAAAAAAACACAGGCTTCTTTGTACATCATTTTATTGGCATTTTTTGAACAAACCCAAACTTTTTGCACTTTTTCCTTATTTACTCTCACCCCCCTACAGCAACCTGGGATTCCTGGGTGGAGTTACGACCGACTACATGTGGGAAAAAAAGGAGCCAAATTTGGCCGAGATATATCATTTAACAAAAAAGTTACAAGCCATTGAATGGCCACATACCAAAATCACCAAAAAAGGCCCTGGCACTGGGGAGAAATACCCATGGCACTTAAAGGGTTAAACCATGGAGAAAAGAAGAAGAAATACTAGATAACTATGACTCATACGAAGACGCTTTCAAAGCAAATGAAAGCCCTATAACCAACGTAAACTTTACACACTACAAAACAATGTTGCGCAATGAACAGCAGCACAAAGAGGAACTCCAGGCCCAAATAGATAAGGACACCCCTCACAGTAGTCAACCTTCTGTAACAGGAAGCCAAGAACCACTGGGAAAGCCACTAATAACAAATGAGGCAGAATTAGCTATGACAGAAGTAGAAAACACCATGTGTCAGTATGAAGAGAAAGAAGATTCAACTATACTAAAATCAAAGCTAAACAATGAGCAACGTAGCATTTTTCAAGAAGTAACAAAAGAAATTGCACATGGTGTACAGCATGAAAACAAAGAATGCACCTGCCAAAATTACAAACCTATACTCTTGTACGTCAGGGGTGAAGCTGGTTCTGGCAAAACATTCTTAATCAAACTCATCAGCAAATTCCTTCAACAATTGACAAACAACAAACTGTCAGCTGTTGTTACTGCCCCCACAGGTTTAGCTGCCTACAACATAGGTGGTGTCACTTTACACTGATTACTACTGCTGACAGTAGAACACCAAAACAAACTTTCTACAGAAGCTGCAATGGAACTGCCTAGAGTATTAAAACAAATGAAAATGCTACGAATAGATGAAGTGAGCATGGTCTCCAACGTAATGTTGGCTTTGATTCACCTCAGATTATAAGTAGTACTCAAAACAAACTATGAAGAGCTCTTTGGAGGAAAACACATTATTGTTTTCGGAGATCTTCTTCAATTGACACCAGTGAAAGGTGAGCCTAGTTTTAAAACGTTAGGACACAATCTCCGCCGTAAAACTGTTGGCAGCATAGGAAATGTCATCCTTTGGCAACATTTCCAATACAGAGAATTAAAAAAAAACATGCAGCAATCTGCATATCTCACTTATGCCAACATCTTCAAAAGTATTAGAGTTGGTATACTATCTGAAGAAGCACAAGCAATATTGAAAACCAGGCACATTCATGCACTTTATGGTGATAATGCATGTGCTACAAATGTTATGGAACAATTAGCCCAAAAAAATGTCAACTGTATGGCCTTAATGCCAACTCTTGCAAGCTGTTTCAAATTCAATGAAACAATGTTAAAAAAGAAATGCAACCAATAATTGAAATTAGCACCACAGACAAACTAGACATACATGGTATGACACTACCCATGTGTGAACAAGCCACAACAAGACTAAATAGTTTAGAAAATTCAATCTCCAACACAGCTGGATTGGAAAAAATATTAAAATTATCCTTAAATTGCAGAGTAATGCTTAAACCTAACCTTGACGTGAATCAAGGACTAGTTAATGGAGCACTGGGTACAGTTGTTGGCCTTCAAACATACCCACGTGACAACAACATTCAGTTTGTCAATATTCTCTTTGACAAACTTTCAGAAGTGAAAAGGATTGGACGCTCAACAGCTCGAGTCCTTCTCTTCAAAGACATGTATGTAAGCAGAGAACAATTTTCTCTAACTCTTGCATATGCAGTCACCATTTATAAATCACAAGGTCTTACCCTAGACAAAGCATTGATAGACATTGGTAACACAGTCTTTAAAGAAGGCATGAGCTACGTAGCACTATCACACTACGTACACTTGACAGTCTATTTCTAATCAACTTTTATGCAAGTAAAGTAAACACTGATATTCCTTGCATTTTAGAATACAATAGACTTCGTTCACTATACGCATCCCATCTAAAAACATATCCTGTTGCACAAAAAGTAAAATGTTGTAAAAGAAAACTAAATCATACAGAAATGCAACAGGATGTCACTGCAAATCCTCCAAAGAGAGTAAAAAAAAAACTAATACTTCATCAAGTACCACAAACAAAAAAGAAACTATTAGGGAAAGTAAACCAGGTACTTCTTCAAAGAAGGAAGACAAACTCAAAAAAAAGCACTCGGATACAGAACTACCTGGTCCATTTAAACGTTCAAATATAATTGGTGTAAGTTGCTATGCAAATGTAGCAATGAATATTCTATTTCAATTACCACCAATTGTTGACATTTACTTACACAATACAGACCAATTGTGTTTGCAAATGTTAGTACTTCATAGAAAGGCAACAAATAATCCTGACAACACTTATAGTGTTTATTGAATAAGACAACAATTGGACTACTGTGCTGGAATGGTGAAATTCACTATAAACTCACAGGAAGATCCACAAGAATTTCAAATGTACGTACTACAAGTACTGGAAAACAAACATTTTCCAGATTTCATACATGTGGAAACATACATGCACTCTCTGCAACAATGTGACACAAGAACAAATCCGGAATGAGCGCTTTGTGTATGTATCAATACCTAATTGTGAATCCGTTCCATTTCAGCAACTTGAACAAAATGCAAACCATGGTAGATTATGTACTACCTGCGATTCGGATAATCGCTGCACCTTACTAATACAACCACATAGTAAATACGTAATACTAATCCTTCTACGTTACAATGCAGATGGTACCAAAAACAACGGCAAGCTGACTGGATTCACACATGGTCAAGTATCACTTGGTAAGAAAACCTTCACAACAATAGGTATAATCTACCACACAGGAACCAATGCAGGTCACTATACTGCATATATTTTTTAAAAAACTGTGGATGGTTCGAATGTAATGATAATAACATTACTCTAAAGCAGAGATTACCAGCAAATCTTACAAACGCTTATTTAATCTTCTTAAAACCAAAATGTATTAACTAAACTGTACTTAAACATTAACAAAACTTCTATTAAAAAACTATAAACTGTTAGAATATGCCAACAGCTATCTAACTGCCCCAAGATTCTACAACAACTAAACAGATAAATGAATACCACTAAATCATATAAAAAAAATAGATAGTTGGAATACGCCAACTGGTATCTAACTGCCCCAAGATTTTCAATAACCAAACAGATAAATCAATACAACTACATTATAGCAACACATCGACAGTTAGAATATGCCAACTGGTATCTAACTGCCCCAAGATTTTACAATATCCAAACAGATACATCAATACCACCTAATTATAACAAAAAATAGACAGTTACAATATGTCAACAGGTATCCAGCTGCTCCAAAAATCTGCAACAAGCCAACATATAGAACATTAGCCAGAAACAACAAGTAAACAATGAAAACAAACAAACAAATAAACTGTAGCATAACAAAAATGGGTTTTTTTAATCCAACATGGATTTTTTTTCCCACAGACCCAATGATTTTAGCAACAAACACAGAAACTGAGCAAATTGCACAGTACACTGGTTTGTAATCTACTAAATATGAGGGTAAAAAAATGTTGATTATTCAATGTTACAAGTCGTTACAAAATACCAATACTAACATGATCTTTTCTTTTATCACTGAAATTAACAAGGAATACATGTACTCCAGTTACTAAACCAAACAGTAAGTATATTATAATAAGTATAACCATCTCAGCAAATCACACCCATAGTGACTTATAACTTTGGTGCTTATAAATTTGGTCTTGTCCATGCACCCAAGACTGGATAAGCCACTATGGGTGTGATATGTTGCGGTTCGTTGTGGCCAGGGCATAGAGTCTTGGGTGCATACGGCCATGCTCCCAAGACTCTATGCCCTAGCCACAACCACCACAGCATATCACACCCATAGAGTCAAACATTTTAACTATGCACTTGGGCACTTTTAATGTCCGCGAACATGACGAGTATTCTTAGAGCAGTTTCAACTTGCCCACGAACAGTACGGACAGGTATAGCGTCCTCAGGACACCCCCATTTCATTTACTTAGGAACATTTCAGAACACTGCATGTGTTCTTAGAACAGTTTCAACTTGCCTGCGAACAGTACGGACAGGCATAGCGTCCTCAGGACACACCTGTTTCGTTTATTTATGAACATCCCAGGACACATAATGCGTTCTTAGAACAATTTGAATTTACCTACAGACAATACGGACAGTGTCCTCAGGACAACCCCATTTCGTTTATTTACAAACATTTCAGGACACCGCGTGTGTTCTTAGAACAGTTTCAACTTGCCTGTGAACAAAACGGACAGGCATACCATCCTCAGGACACACCCATTTAGTTCATTTACAAACATTTCAGGACACTGCGTGTGTTCTTAGAACAGTTTCAACTTGCCTGCAAACAAAACGGACAGGCATACCATCCTCAGGACACACCCATTTAGTTTATTTACAAACATTTCAGGACACCGCGTGTTTTCTTAGAACAGTTTCAACTTGCCTGCGAACAGTACGGACAGGCATAGCGTCCTCAGGACACACCTATTTCGTTTACTTATGAACATCCCAGGACACATAATGTGTTCTTAGAACAATTTCAATTTACCTACAGACAATACGGACAGTGTCCTCAGGACAACCCCATTTCGTTTATTTACGAACATTTCAGGAGATCGTCTGTATTCTTAGAACAGTTTCAACTTGCCTACGAACAGTAGGGACAGGTATAGCGTCCTCAGGACACCCCCATTTTGTTTATTTATGAACATCCCAGGACACATAATGTGTTCTTAGAACAATTTTAGCTTACCTACCGACAATATGGACAGCACCCTCAGGACAACCCCATTTCGTTTATTTACAAACATTTCCGGACACCGCGTGTGTTCTTAGAACAGTTTCAACTTGCCTGCAAACAAAACGGACAGGCATACCATCCTCAGGACACACCCATTTAGTTTATTTACAAACATTTCAGGACACCGCGTGTGTTCTTAGGACAGTTTCAGCTTGCTTGCGAACAATTCGGACATGTCTAGCGTCCTCAGAACACCCCCATTTTGTTTATTTACGAACATCCCAGGACACATGTTCTTAGAACAATTTTAACTTGCCTACGAACAATACAGACAGCGTCCTCAGGACACCCCCATTTCGTTTATTTACGAACATTTCAGGAGATCGTCTGTATTCTTAGAACAGTTTCAACTTGCCAGCGAACAATACGGACAGTCATGGCATCCTCAGGACCCACCCATTTTGTTTATTTATGAACATTTCAGGACACCGCGTGTGTTCTTAGGACAGTTTCAGCTTGCTTGCGAACAATTCGGACAGGTCTAGCGTCCTCAGAAAACCCTCATTTTGTTTATTTACAAACATCCCAGGACACTTGATGTGTTATTAGCACAATTTCAACTTGCCTACGAACAGTACGGACAGGTATAGCATACTCAGGACACCCCCATTTTGTTTATTTACAAACATCTTTGGACACATGTTCTTAGAACAATTTCAACTTGCCTACGAACAATATGGACAGCGTCCTCAGGACACCCCCATTTCATTTATTTACGAACATTTCAGGACATCGTCTGTATTCTTAGAACAGTTTCAACTTGCCTGCGAACAATACGGACAGTCATAGCATCTTCAGGACACACCCATTTCGTTTATTTAGGAAAATTTCAGGACACTGTGTGTGTTCTTAGGACAGTTTCAACTTGCCTGCGAACAGTATGGACAGGCATAGTGTCCTCAGGACACCCCCGTTTTGTTTATTGACGAACATCCCAAAACACTTGCATCCCAGGACACTGTCATGATCTCTGCTTCCAAAAGGTCAGGGTTTTCCCAACTCCCTTGGAAGCAGATCCATAACCCAGGTTCCGAGGGCCAACCAGTCCCAATTGGGACCTTTTGGACCCAGTCCTGGCGCCAGTGGCACCAGGCTCATAAATGTGTCCAGTCCCAGCGCTGGAAGCGCCGAGCTCATAATGCTTGGGTGGACTTACCTGCAGCAGACCATGCTGCTTACTTGCCTGCCAGCTGAGCCTCTGATCCTCTTCTGTTTGGAACTACTTTTCCTGTTGGGTGGGGCAGGAGCCACTCCCTAGATTCAGAACACTGGAACTCTTCTGGAAAGCAGGAACTCTTTTCTTACCTAGGGGTGGCTGTGGAAGGAGACACCTAAGCACTACAGGAGGCTATTTAAACCACACCCGGTGGATGAATCTTGCTTTGCGTTATTCTGCATCCTCTGCAGCAGAACGCTCATCGTGTCTTCTGCATCGGATCCTGGGCCTAAGGAAAAAGGCTTACCATCCTGAATCCAGTCTTCAGCAACACCTATAAAGACAAGAAAGAACAGGTTAGCATTCCGGCATCTGAAAGACAAAGGCTTACCTACTCTTCGTGCGCTCCGGAGGTCTTCACACTGCATTCCGGCATCTGAAAGACAAAAGCTTACCGACTCTTCGCACTCTCCGGAGGCCTTCGGCGCTGCATCCTGCATCTGAAAGACAAAACAAGGTGCGTTTAAAGACATTGGGGAACTTTAATACTCACGTGCCATTACTCCTTTCCACATCAACCCCAGTGGGTATTCCGGCACCCTGCAGCCGCTCCGAACTCGTACCTGCAAAATAAAAGACAGTTAGAGCGCATCGTGAAGCAGGCAACAAGCGTTTACTTACGTGCTTCCAGGCGCTTCTATTCATCATACGGACTCCATCTTCAACTCACTTCAGCCCGTCATCCGCCATCGCCGGAACCTGCAAAATAAAAGACATCATTGCTAAAGACTTTAAAGACAATAGAATTACTCGAAACTTACCGTTCGTGCAGTAAACGACGGACAGCAGTCCTCTGAAGTCAAGAGGCCTGCGCTACCGATCCAGTGAAGAAACTGATTACAGCACCCTGCCCCGAGGCAGATGGAGAGCTCGGCATTCCCTTACCTAAGGTGAGAGCGTTAACCTTTGGGGGTCTACAGGAGAGCAAAAAGGGAAGAGATAGGGACACCCCCAATAACCCCAGTTCATTAATCCCATATTTTCTGTCTGCAGACATCTTACTCTTGAAGTCAGGCATACAGTGCACAGAGGTCCAGCCCAAAGAGCCAACCGGGTGCTACACATCACCTTTGAAGATACGGTAGTCGCCCAGTCAAGACCGGCGCCTCTGCGAGAATCAGGTGAGCGTTACAGACACTTGATGTGTTCTTAGAACAGTTTCAACTTGCCGACGAACCATACGGACAGGCATAGTGTCCTCAAGACACCCCCATTTCGTTTATTTACAAACATTTCAGGATACCCGTATTGTCCGTGGTCAGAACGAACACAACAGGGTTGCCTGCCACCTAAATAAATACAACATTTAACCGATTTCTTACTCCCCCACTCTCCCCAAACAGTCTAACACACCAAAACACTTTACTAAATAGTATTTTTCCACCAAGTTTCACCGCGCTGTCCACGGACGTCCGCAAATCCAAGATGGCAGGCGTTTCCAAAAATCTGAGGCACTTCACGCTCTTTACCGTCCAATCAGCGAACACGTTGCATGTCCGTGGACATGACGCAAGCCGATTGGCCGATCAGAATACTCTCCGCGGAGCGAACAGGAAAGTGTGTCTGCGGGCCATACATAGATATCACTAATTTTTTGTGACCTACTTTTTGGTCATTTTGAAAAAAACTACTCGACGGATTTTCACCAAATTTGCAAAAGCACGCTTTCGGGACCAAGCCGCTGGTCCTGGTCCAAATTTGGTAAAAATCCCTCCAGCGGTTTGGGCTGTAGGCGTGACCAACGTTTTTTCCCCATTCAGTCTATGAGAAAAAAAGAAGTTTTGGGACCCCCCCTATAACTTTGCCCCCCCTGGACCAAACCTCAACAAACTTTTTTAGCAAAGTTTGGTGAGGATTCGTCCAGGAAGAGCGGAGTTATAAGATGCCCAAAAAGGGCTCTTCCTATGGAAATAGCAACTTAACCATAACTACACAGCAACTACCGTGGCTGTGTAATATATATATTACATGGCCACGGTAGTGGCCATGTAGTCATGGTTAAGTTGGTGTTTCCATAGGAAGAGCACTTTTTGGGCGGCTTATAACTTTGCTCTCCCTGGACGAATCCTCACCAAACTCTGCAACAAAGTTATAGGGGGGTCCCAAAACTTTTTTTTTCCCATAGACATAATGGGAAAAAACTTTGCTCACGCCTACAGCCCAAACCGCTGGACGGATTTACACCAAATTTGTGGCAGGGGCTGCGGCTTGGTCCCAAAAGCGTGCGTTGCTTTATTTGGTGTAAATCCGTCCAGTAGTTTTTAAGAAAATGACAGAAATATAAGTGAAAAAAATTAGTGATATCTGTGTTCGCTTCGCGGACACATTTCTCTGTTTGCTCCGCGGACAGGACGGTGGTTGGGCAAGAAGCTTGCGTGATGTCCCTGGACATCTGACATGCTATCTCATTGGATGCGGTGAAAGCGTGCAGTGCGTCTGGCTTCAGAGACGCCTGCCATCTTTGTCACCCGCCGCCTGCACAATAAGTCTTGTGTCTGTCTCCTGTTCCTCCCACCCCCGCTCATGCCACGTGTGTCCTTCTTGTCCCACCCACCCCCACTCATGCTCCTTGTCTCCCCTGCTCCTCCAGCCCCCCGCTCACGCCATCGGCGCACGGTGGCCAGCGGAGAGTCGAGGAGCGGGATCTGCCGCCTGCACACGAACGCCGTGTGTCTCTCTCACTCCCCCCATCCCCTGCTCATGCCCCGTGAGTCTCTCTCCCTCCCCCATCCCCCGCTCATGCCCCGTGTGTCTCTTTCCCCTTCCCCCACCCCGATCATGCCCTGTGTGTCTCTCGTACTCCCCCCACCCCCGCTCATGCCCTGTGTGTCTCTCTCCCTCCCCCCCACCCCTGTTCATGCCCCGTGTGTCTCTCCCCCTCCCGTCCACCCCCCGCTCATGCCCCGTGTCTCTCTCCCCTTCACCCCACCCCCCGCTCATGCCCCGTGTGTCTCTCTCCCTCCCCCCCACCCCCGCTCATGCCCCGTGTGTCTCTCTCCCTCCCCTCCACCCCCACTCATGCCCCGTGTCTCTCTCCCCTTCCCCCCACCCCCCGCTCATGCCCAGTGTGTCTCTCTCCCTCCCCCCCACCCCCGCTCTTCCCCGTGTGTCTCTCTCCCTCCTGCCCACCCCCCGCTCATGCCCCGTGTGTCTCTCTCCCCTTCCCCCCACCCCCCGCTCATGCCCCGTGTGTCTCTCTCCCTCCCCCCCACCCCCGCTCATGCCATGTGTTTCTCTTTCCCTCACCCCCACCCCCACTCATGCCCCGTGTGTCTCTCCCCCTCCCGTCCACCCCCCGCTCATGCCCAGTGTGTCTCTCTCCCTCCCGCCCATCCCCCGCTCATGCCCTGTGTCTCTCTCCCTCCCCCCACCCCTGTCCATGCCCCGTGTGTCTCTCTCCCTCCCCTCCACCCCCGCTCATGCCTCATGTCTCTCTCCCCTTCCCCCCACCCCCTACTCATGCCTCGTGTGTCTCTCTCCCCTTCCCCCCACCCCCCGCTCATGCCCCGTGTGTCTCTCTCCCTCCCCCCACCCCTGCCCCGTGTGTCTCTCTCCCTCCCCCCACCTCCGCTCATGCCCCGTGTGTCTCTCCCCCTCCCGCACACCCCCGCTCTTGCCCTGTGTGTCTTTCCCCCTCCTGCCCATCCCCCGCTCATGCCCCGTGTGTCTCTATGCCCTTCCGGCCACCTCCCGCTCATGCCCTGTGTGTCTCTCGCCCTCCCGCTCACCCCCCGCTCATGCCCTGTGTGTCTCTCCCCTGCCCCCACCCCCGCTCATGCCCTGTGTGTCTCTCTTCTTTCCCCCACCCTGTTCATGCCCCGTGTGTCTCTCTCTCCCTCCCCCCACCCCCGCTCATTCCCCGTGTGTCTCTCTCCCTCCCCCCCACCGCCACTCATGCTGCTTGTCTCTCCCCTTCCCCCCACCCCACCCCCCGCTCATGCCTCGGGTGTCTCTCCGCCTCCCGCCCAACCCCGCTCATGCCCCATGTGTCTCTCCCCCTCCCGCCCACCCCCCGCTCATGCCACGTCTGTCTCTCCCCCTCCCGCTCACCCCCCGCTCATGCCCCGTGTGTCTCTCCCCCTCACGCCCACCCCCCGCTCATGCCCCGTGTGTCTCTCTCCCCTTCATCCCACCCCCCGCTCATGCCCCGTGTGTCTCTCTCCCCTTCCCCCAGCCCCTGCTCATTCCCCATGTGTCTCTCTCCCTCCCCGCCACCCTCGCTCTTGCCCCGTGTGTCTCTCTCCCTCCCCCCACCCCCACTCATGCCCCGTGTGTCTCACCCCCTCCTGCCCACCCCCCGCTCATGCCCCGTGTGTCTCTCCCCCTCCCGCCCACCCCCCGCTCATGCCCGATGTGTCTCTCCCCCTCCCGCCCACCCCCCTCTCATGCCCCGTGTGTCTCGACCCCTCCCACCCACCACCCGCTCATGCCCCGTGTGTCTCTCCCCCTGACGTCCACCCCCCACTCATGCCACGTGTGTCTCTCCCCCTCCCGCCCACCCCCGCTCATGCCCAGTGTGTCTCTCCCCCTCCCGCCCACCCCCGCTCATGCCCTGTGTGTCTCTCTCCCTCCCGCCCACCCCCGTGTGTCTCTCTCCCTCCCGCCCACCCCCCGCTCATGCCCCGTGTGTCTCTCCCCCTCCCGCACACACCCGCTCATGCCCCGTGTGTCTCTCTCTCTCCCGCCCACCCTCCGCTCATGCCCGTGTGTCTCTCTCTCCCTCCCCCACCCCCGCTCATGCCCCGTGTGTCTCTCTCCCCTTCCCCCCACCCCCGCTCATGCCCCGTGTCTGTCTCCTGTTCTCCCCACCCCCCGCTCATGCCCCGTATCTGTCTCCTGTTCCCCTCATGTGCTGTGTCTGTCTCCTGTTGCCCCCGACACCCCCCGCTCATGCCCCATGTCTGTCTCCTGTTCTCCCCACCCCCCGCTCATGCCCCGTGTCTGTGTCCTGTTCCCCCCACCCCCCGCTCATGCCTCGTGTCTGTCTCCTGTTCTCCCCACCCCCGCCCATTCCCTGTGTCTGTCTCCTGTTCCTCCCCCCACCCCCCGCTCATGCCCCGTGTCTGTCTCCTGTTGCCCCCACCCCCCCGCTCATGCCCCGTGCCTGTACTCCCCAACCCCCGCTCATGCCCCGTGTCTCTCCTGTTGCCCCCACTGCCCGCTCATGCCCCGTGTCTGTCTCCTGTTGCCCCCCACCCCCCACTCATGCCCGTGTCTGTCTCCTGTTCTCCCCACCCCCCGCTCATGATCTGTGTCTGTCTCCTGTCCCCCCCACCCCCCGCTCATGCCCCGTGTCTGTCTCCTGTTCCCCCCACCGCCCGCTCATGCCCCGTGTCTGTCTCCTGTTGCCCACACCCATGCCCCGTGTCTGTCTCCTGTACCCCCCATTCCGCGCTCATGCCCCATGTCTCTCTCCTGTTGCCTCCCACCCCCCGCTCATGCCCCGTGACTGTCTCCTGTTGCCCCCCGCAGGCGTCCACAGGCGTCCAAGTGTAGGAAGGAAAATCTTTTTTTTTTTTTTACCACCCAGCATTCCCACTTTGAGGACATAAGATGTTAGTGGTCTTCATCTATTGAAAAGGATGTTATGGTGACGTTGCACTAATAAAAACCTTTAAAATTTAGTAAAGAAAAATGTTACAGGGACATTATGGTTAAGTTGCACTAATAAAAACCTATGAAATTCAATGAAAAAACTTTGTTAAAGGGACGTTATGGTTAAGTTGCGCTACTAAAAACCTATGAAATTCAGTGAACAAACTTTGTTAAAGGGACGTTATGGTTAAGTTGCGCCACTAAAAACCTATGAAATTCTGTGAAAATACTTTGTTAAAGGGACGTTATGGTTCCAAGTAAAACCGAAAAACCCTTGAAATTCGGCAGTTATGGTAAGCTAAGCAACCATAACTCGCGCCGCCACCGTGCACTGCTAAGACTAACACCCAGGACATCAAAGATGACATCACACATGTCATTGGAATGAATGGGCATCCAGGAGGCTTGGCGGGTGAGTCTGCCCTTTACAAGGCACCCACCAAAAGCGTGTGACTTGAGAGCTATGGTAGATGAACAGATTTTCAAACAGACTTTTACCTTGTAAAATCTGTTAAATGAATTTACTGTACTTTTTTCAATTTCCTAAAATCAACTACCACTTATACACCTTTATACTTTTTACTTTCTTTAAACACACACACTCAAATCATGTTAAACTAGCATTTTTTAAATGAAATATATAGACTACATATATTCAAACAAAATTGCATGCAAACACAATCTATGTTTAAACCTTTATAAAAATACTTATACAATTTCATATTTTTTGTTTTTATTTATTTATTGACTTAATTACTTTAAATTAGACATGACATTGAGGCGCTATTACCTAGAACAGTTTACTTACAGAAATAGTGGTATTCACTAATATATTATAAATTTCACAAGACATAGTAAAGATATTTTATTTTTGCTACAGTTAGTCATTCAATACAATTTGTTCATTAAGTACATATCATATACACTGAACTAATGCAATGTATCTTATGTAAATAAATTAGTTTAATGGTTTTACAGAAGGCACTGAGGATTTCAATTAAAAAAATCAATATCTAAATTAAAAACAGTGCTATATACAAACAAAGTTACTAACTTGAAGCTTTTACAGTTGCAGTGAAGACCAGTTTCCTGAAAAGAAGCAGCCGGATTCTAAGAAGAAAGAAAAACTAAGAAGTTACCTGTTAATTTTAAAAAAAAGTAAGTAAAATATCACCATAATATTTATATTATTAATCGAATATACTATAACATTAATACCAGCTATTTTGGTTTCTTAAAATAGAGATTTAGTACCATTTTGTCCAAACATTTCCATGTCGTAAACAGCGATTTACAACCAGAATGGCCCACAAATTTCTATTTTTGGACACACAAATTAGCCAACTGAACCACTACAATTTTCATATTATAGAACAAACAACTGTTTTAATTGTATACATTAGATTTACTATTTGTACTTTTCCACACCACTGGCTTACTTTTTTTTGTCATCTGAACCCCAGTTTAGTGACACATAAATTCAAGAATACCTATCCCTACTAGTTTTAGTTCCCAATACACAATCACACACCATTACATACATCTTTATCATCTTACTCAAACACTCATGCACACAGCACACATACATTCCAGAACACCCCAACCCATATCTTCTTTATTTTTTTCAACAGACCCTAAAGAATGCCTACCAAAAGACAACTCCGTAGAAAGCAACGCAAAATTAGAGCAAATGAAAATAAAGGAGTCCAACATAAGCATCCATCTCTAGCAGAATTTGTAAAAAAAAGTTGAAACAAAACAGCTAATACAATCATTTAATGAAACACAAGAAGTTTCAAGTACAACAACTTTGGTTCCTCTATCAAAATGTAAAACAAACCAAAAAACAATTAACAGAAAATCAGCTATCAGTACAGATAAAACTACTTCTTCAAATTTTAATATAGTGCAAAGTAAGCATACCAAGAAAAGTATTTTAACCAAAATATACCGTCATAAAGTCCTTCAAAATCTTATAAAAACAGGAGAGAAATCAGGTTCAAAGCTTAAAACCTATCGTAGGAAATTAATCTTAGAAGCATTGATGGACAGTGCAATTCTTCTCAAAAGACATTTATTTATTTTACTGTTAAACAAAATGAAACCACTAACAAAACTAATAACTAAATTACAAAAAAGACTTCTCAATAAGCGAAATGTCAACAGAAAGAACTTCTTAAGTATCTGCAGAGGTGAATGGAATCACACTACGAGCACAGAACCATATTTTAATGAAGAAGCGTACAAACAAAAGCAAACTAATACAATTGCATTAAATAGCAGTGGTCGAGGTTATGAAAAAGTGAATAATACCATAATGGAACAAGAAGTACTTCTTACAAAAATATGCCCTGAAAACTTAGAATTACCCCTCCATTCAACTGAATGTAATATTACATAAAAAGAAAAGAAGAAGAAAAATATATCAATGATTATAATGCAATCATTGCCCACTTATGGAATGCAAACATAGATGTGCAGTACATTGCAGACAATTCTACTGCAGTTGCACGATATGTCACAGCATACTTAACTAAAGCAGAAAAAACAGAGCTCCAAGACCTCTGGAATGACCTGTCATCAGATAAAACAGTATCTCAGAAATTATACAGCTTGGGCATAAAAATGCTCACCCATAGAGAATGTGGATCTTATGAAGCAGCTGATCGTTTAACTGGTACTTCATTGTATGGTAAATCTGAAAATATAGTATGGCTAAGTCTTGGTCCAGCTAAATCTAGAAAAAGAGTTCTAAAATCATATGAAGATATAGAAACAATAGCCAAACATGATCCCAACAGCCAAGACATTTTAAAAAACAATTTATTCGACACATAGTACCCAAACAGAAGTAATACTTTGGAAAACATGTGTCTATACCAAATAGCCCAAAACTACACATACAAAAATAATATGAAACCCGATGAAAAAAAAGGTAAATATAGAGTGACAAACTGTGAAGGCAGCTTAGTTAAACTCACTAAACCAAATTTAATTAATCATATCAAATTGTCATTGAAGACTCCTCAACATAAAGAAGTATATTACATGTCCCTGCTCCAACTCTTCAAACCATGGAGAAAAGAAGAACAATTACTAGATAACTATGACTCATATGAGGATGCTTTCAAAGCAAATGAAAGCACTATAACTGATGTAAACTTTACACAGTACAAAACAATGTTGCACAATGAACAGCAACACGAAGAAGAAGTCCAAGCCCAACTAGATAAGAATACTCCTGACAGTAGTCAACCTTCTGTAACAGGAAGCCAAGAACCACTGGGAGAACCACTAATAACAAATGAGGCAGAATTAGCTATGATAGAAGTAGAAAACACCATGTGTCAGTATGAAGATAAGGAAGACTTAACTATACTACAATCAAAACTAAACAATGAGCAAAGTAGCATTTTTCAAGAAGTAACAAAACAAATTGCACATGGTGTAAAACATGAAAATAAAGAATGTTCCTGCCATAATTATAAACCTATACTACTGTACGTCAGTGGTGAAGCTGGTTCTGGCAAAACATTCCTAATCAAAATCATTAGTAAGTTCCTTCAACAATTGACAAACAACAAACTGTCAGCTGTTGTCACTGCCCCCACAGGTTTAGCTGCCTACAACATAGGTGGTGTTACATTACACCGATTACTACTATTACCAGTAGAAAACCAGAACAAATTAGACTATTACAAACTTTCTGCAGAAGCAGCAATGGAATTACGCAGAGTATTGAAACAAATGAAAATGCACCTAATAGATGAAGTGAGCATGGTCTCCAACCTGATGTTAGCTTTGATTCACCTCAGATTACAAGAAGTACTCAAAACAGACTATGAAGAGCTCTTTGCAGGAAAACACATTATTGTTTTTGGAGATCTGCTTCAATTAACACCAGTAAAAGGTGAACCTATTTTTAAAACATTAGGCCACAAACTCTGCCATAAAAATGTTGGCAGCATTGGAATTGTCAACCTTTGGCAACATTTCCAGTATAGAGAATTAACAGAAAACATGCGCCAATCTGCAGATCTCACTTATGCCAACATTTTAAAAAGTTTGAGAGTTGGTATACTTTCTAAAGAAGCAGAAGCAACATTGAAAACCCGGCACATTAATGCACTTTATGGCGATAATGCATGTGGTACAGATGTTATGGAACAATTAGCCCACAAAAATGTCAATTGTATGGCCTTAATGCCAACTCTTGCAAGCTGTTTCAAATTCAATGAAATCATGCTAAGTAAAGAAATGCAACCAATAATGTAAATTAGCGCCACAGACAAACTAGATGTACATGGTATGACACTACCCATGTGTGACCAAGCCACAACAAGACTAAATAATTTAGAAAAATCAATCTCAAACACAGCAGGCTTAGAAAAGATGTTAAAATTATCCTTAAATTGCAGAGTAATGCTTAAACGTAACCTTGACGTGGACCAAGGACTAGTTAATGGAGCACTGGGTACAGTTGTTGGCTTTCAAACATACCCACGTGACAACAAAATTCAGTTTGTCAATATACTCTTTGACAAACTTTCAGAAGTAAAACGGATAGGACGCTCAACAGCTAGATTCCTTCTCTTCAAAGATATGTATGTACGCAGAGAACAATTTTCTCTAACTCTTGCATACGCAGTCACGATTCATAAATCACAAGGTCTTACCCTAGACAAAGCAATGATAGATATTTGTAACACAGTCTTTAAAGAAGGCATGAGCTACGTAGCACTATCACGCTTACGTACACTTGACGGTCTATTTCTAATGAACTTTGATGCAAGTAAAGTAAACGCTGATATTCCTTGCATTTTAGAATATAATAGACTTCGCTCACTATATACTCCCCATCTAAACACATATTCTGTTCCACAAAAACTAAAACGTTGTAAAAGAAAACTAAATCAAACTGAAATGCGACAGGACGTCACTGGAAATCCTCCAAAGAGAGTAAAAGAAACTAATACTCCATCAAGTACCACAAACAAAAAAGAATCAATTAGATAAAGTAAACCAGGTACTTCTTTAAAGAAGGAAGACAAACTCCAAAAAAAGCAGTTAGATACAGAACTACCTGGACCATTTAAATTCTCAAATATAGTTGGTGTAAGTTGCTATGCAAATGTAGCAATGAATATTCTATTTCAATTACCACCAATTGTTGACAACATTTACTCACACAGTACAAACCCATTGTGTTTGCAAATGTTAGTACTTCACAGAAATGCAGCAAACAATCCTGACAACACATATAGTGTTTTTGGAATAAGACGACAATTGGACTACTGTGCTGGAATGGTGAAATTCACTATAAACTCACAGGAAGATCCACAAGAATTTCTAATGTACTTACTACAAGTACTGGAAAACAAAAACATACCTATAAATTAAATCTTTCAAATTTCATACATGTGGAAACATACATGCACTCTCTGCAACAATGTGACACAAGAAGAAATCCCCAATGAACGCTTCATATGTATATCAATACCAAATTGTGAATCCATTCCATTTCAGCAACTTGTACAAAATGCAAACCATGGTAGATTATGCTCTACCTGTAATTCAGATAATCGCTTCACGTTAGTAATACAAACACATAGTAAATACGTAATACTAATGCTTCTACGTTACAATGCAGATGGTACCAAAAACAACTGCAAGCTGACTGGATTCACACATGGTCAAATATCACTTGGTAAGAAAACCTTCACAACAATAGGTATAATCTACCACGCAGGAGCCACAACCAATTCAGGGCGCTACACTGCATACATAAAAAAGAAATGTGGATGGTTTGAATGTAATGATAGTACCATTACTCTAAAGCAGAGATTACCAGCAAATCTTACAAACGCTTATTTGATGTTCTTAAAACCAAAATTTGATAAATAAACTGTATTTAAACCTTTCAGTAAATTTGTGTTACAAAAATATAAACTGTTAGAATACTCCAAAACCTATCTAACTGCTCAAAGATTCTACAACAACTAATCAGATACATGAATACCACTAAATTAGACCAAAAAATACACAGTTAGAATATGCCAATTGGTATCTAACTGTCCCAAAATTATAAATGTGTGTTAAAGTAATATAAACTGTTAGAATACTCCAAAAGCTATATAACACTCAAAGATTCTACAACAACTAATCAGATAAATGAATACCACTAAATGAGGCCAAAAAATACACAGTTAGAATACGCCAATTGGTATCTAACTGTCCCAAAATTTAACAATATCCAAATAGGTGGGGGGGCGCTGTTGCCCACGGGAGAAGATGGCCGCTCCCGTGTGAGCTCCGGAGAGAACCAGGGCCGCTCTGCAAATATCACCGTTAAACGGATCCGGTTTTACAAATCCGATGCAGGAAATGTGTGGCAACGACGGGTCAGCACGACCGTGAAATCTGAGCGACAGTGGTGGCTGGACTTCGAAAATACAGCGGCACGAAGATTACGCGGGCCTCTGGGTCGAGCCGGCGCTGAGAGGGGGGAGGAGCTCGGCGTGCGGCAGGCACAATCCGCGCTCTGATCCCGACATTCGGGCCCGCTCTGGGCGCTCCGCTCCGCGCCGGGCGCTTGCTGGATCTCCCTCCTCGCGGTCCATCGCTGCCACCCCCCGCCAATAGCTGCTGAACGGAGGAACTCTGCCCATCCGAACTACGACAACGGGGCTGCGGACGCTGCCCTCACGCGCCGGCCAAAACAACACGGATAAGCGCGGCGGCTGGGGAAAGGCGCCGGAGCGGCTCGCGGTGAGGGCCTCTACATCGGACAGCCGGGGGGTGGCGTGGAGCCCCCGCGTGGGCGGTTCCTGCTATCCGCTGGGGAGCGCGGCCCCCCCGAGATACTTCGCGCTTGGGCCTAAAGGCCGCGTAGGCCTCTCGCGGAGGCTCTGCGGCGGGCCCACCTGTTGGACGAGGTTTGGCGGTCGGGTCAGAGCTGTCTGACTAACGCGGGCCGAGGTGGTTGGGCCAGGGGGGCAGCGCACACATCACGACGGCTCACTGTGGGACGCCCGGAGAGGACGGAGCGCTGCACGACCCAGGCAGACACGATAGTACGGAAACCGCGGGATAATGCCCAAGAATCACGGACCCAAGAAGAGCAAGGGGACGATCGACAAATTCACCACATCTACCCCGAGGAACTCGGCAGCCGGGATTGAGGAACCAACGACACAGATGGAGCAGCAGAGCCCACCGTCCACTCTGATGGACCCCCAAGCGGTCTTCCTCTCTATGCAGCAAGGGTTCTCAGCTCTGAACGACAAACTTGATGGGATTACCGCTGATGTGGCCTCCATTAAGTCGAAAATGGACAAAACAACGGCACGTGTTACGGAGGCGGAAACTAGAATTTCGGGCGCGGAGGACGCACTCGAGGCCCTGAAAAGTACGGTATCCACGTTGGCGATTGAGCTGGGAACGGTCAAGAATAAGTGCGAGGACTTGGAGGCGAGGTCACGGCGAAACAATGTTCGCATTTTGGGGGTACCTGAGGAGGCGATGAAGGGCTCCATGGAGAAAGGTGTGGAGGCCCTCCTTCGTACGGTGCTGGGGGACCCCGGATGGTCACCCATGTTCATTATCGAGCGTGCTCACAGATCCATGGCCCCGAAGCCGAAGCCGGGAGCATACCCTAGACCAATAATTGCACGCGTGTTGAACTATAGAGACAGGGATCTGATATTACGCACGGCGAGGGAAAAGCAGGAGCTACGATGGGAGACTAGCGTGATACGGATCTACCCCGACTTCACACTTGCAGTGCAGCAGGAGAGGAAACAATTTACCGGTGTCAAGAAACTGCTCCGCGACCGACAAGTCCAATACGCCATGCTCTATCCGGCTAGACTCAAGATTCAGTACAAAAACAAAATTCACTTCTTTACCTTCCCTGAGGAAGCCGCCAATTTTGTTGAAACACATATTCCCGCGATGCCGGGGAGCTCTGAAGCCAACGGTCAAGATTGACTGGTATGAAGTTACTTAGTTTGAATGTCACTCGCTGTATGTGATTTACTTCCCCGTAGGGGACTACAATGGCTGAGGGTGGGCAGAATTTTATTTGTATGATGAGCCTTGCCGGAAACATTACCCGTGGCCTACCACATGTGTGAGAGCAACGCCGGAACCGGCTACTCGTATGTAAAGATTCTAAGAGCATTGCCCTGGTCATCTCCACAGGCCCCCCTGTAGCAGGTGCATATGCAGAAAAGTGGGGGTGGGGAGTGGGATCCGAAAAGCACAGTAGATGTTCGGGGTACTGTGAGGGTGGGGGTAGGGAGGGAGTTTGATCTGTTGGGAAAGAGTTACGTTACGCATTGGGAGAAAATAAAAAGCACACAGTTATGGTACGTTAGCAAATGTCAAAACATTGTGAAACAATTTGTTGCAGACGCAAACCCGCAAACACCTTATAGGGATGGCTGACACAAACACCGACAATATTATGATAATGAGCTGGAATGTTCGAGGCCTGGGCTCTAGGGTTAAGAAGCGGAAAATCACAGCATATATCAACAGACATAACCCACAGATTCTTTTCCTACAGGAAACACACATTGGACCACAACATGGGGAACAGTTGGTCCCAAATTGGGGTACTCACCAATATTTCACGACCTACTCGAAGAAGGCTAGAGGTACGGCAATTTTGGTACACAGGACTCTCCGATTTACCTGCAATGAGGTGGACTGCGACGTCGCGGGCAGATATGTCTTGGTCCACGGCACTCTACGGGACAAAGAGGTAGTCCTCCTAAACGTGTATGGTCCCAATGTGGATGACCCGGCATTTTACTCTGAGGTCTTTGGGAAACTGGCACACTACCCTACTGCTCACCTGATTTGTGGGGGGGACTTTAATACCATTCTCGACGTGGGCATAGACCGCACTTCGACACGAACGAGGACACTGTCTAGAGCCGCTCAGGCGATTATCGCTCATATGGCTGATCTGGGACTGAAAGATGTATGGCGGACACTACATCCTGCCGAGAGGAGATATACGTATTACTCCACTGTGCATGATATGCACTCCAGGATAGACATGTGGCTGGCGCGGTGTTGGCCTGGGTGACCGACACTCGGATGCTACCCAGGACTTACTCTGACCACTCCCCCATCCTGATGGAGCTCCACATACCCGACGTGGCAAAGTGCAGGCCGCCATGGAGGTTCAAGCCAGCCGCATTGCGCGATCTGATCTATAAGAACGCAATAGACCAACATATACTTGAGTTTTTTGAATTTAATGAAAACTCTGTGCCCTCCCTTGCGACACTGTGGCAGACCTTCAAAGTGTTTATAAGAGGTGTATCCATATCCAAGGAGAGTGGCATCCTCAAAGATATCAGAAACAGGCTGCAACGGCTCGAGACGCAAATAACAGGGTCACAATCCCAATATGAGCTTAATCCATCGACACAACTCGCGTTGGATGTAAAAAATAAACTGGAGGAATACACTGAAGCAGCGGACCAAGAGATCCGCTACTTCGACAGACCAGCAGCTGCACGCCGCTATGGTGAAAGTGAACGCCCGGGGAGGTTGTTGGCCAGGGCTGTCAGGGGAGAGAGGGGGTCAACGGATATCCCATGCATACTCACACAAGACGGCTCGGTCACCACAGATCAGGCCAAGATTCGCAACACCTTCTATACATTCTATGCAGAACTTTATTCGCCCCAATCCAAAGCCACGGAGGCGGAGATTGATCAATATCTCACCCGCATCCCGACAACACTTCTGGCTGACAGTACAAGAGATTCACTGGAGGCACCGATAACTGAGGCAGAAATTATTGAGGCAATTGACGCTCTCCCTAATGGGAAGGCCCCAGGCACCGATGACCTTAGTGCAGAATTCTACAAAGAGTTTAAGAATCATCTAGCCCCCAGATTGCTAGCTATGTGGACCGAAGCGCTGGAAAGGGGAGAGCTCCCTGAGACTACAAGGGAGGCAGTGATAACGTTACTCCTTAAGGCAGGGAAACCCCCGGAAGACTGTGGCTCATATAGACCTCTATCGTTAATTAACACGGACGCAATACTATTAGCCAAAATACTTGCCACAAGGTTAACACCTTGGATGCCATACATGGTCCACGAGGATCAGGCTGGATTCATCCCCGGCAGGTCCACAGCCTCTAACATCAGAAGATGCCACGAGGTCATGACCACGGCACCGCCGGACCAGCAGGCGATAGCTGTATCATTAGACATGCGTAAAGCTTTTGATACGGTGTCCTGGCCATTCCTGTTCGGGGTGCTACGCAACTACGGGTTCGGGCCGAAATTCATGAAATGGATAAAGTTATTATACTCGTCCCCTCAGGCCAGAGTTAGAGTCAACGGTTCACTAACAGAAAAACTTAAGTTGCGGGGGGGCACTAGACAGGGTTGCCCACTATCGCCATTACTGTTTGCATTAATAATTGAGCCTTTGGCGGATATTCTGAGGCTCCACTCCGCCGCATGCGGGCTAAAAATGGGCGCCACATTACACATTATAAACCTATACGCAGACGATATCCTGCTGTATCTGAGAGAACCAGACAGAACATTGGGGAGGGTCCTGTCCATGGTGGAACAATTTGGTAGAATCTCGGGCCTACGACTCAACCCCAACAAATCAGAAGTGTTCCCAATCACTGAGGCCACTGTCAAACCCCAAGACCTGTATGGCCTACAGTGGTGCCCGACGCATATACGGTACTTGGGAGCATGTATAGCCAGGACGGCACAGTTGTCGCGGGCACTGAATTATAACCAGCTGGGGGATTCAATATGCCTGAAACTGAAGCGCTGGGGGGCTCTTCCTATCTCCATGATGGGTAGGATCGCCCTAGTGAAAATGATAATTCTCCCAAAGCTATTCTACTTATTCATCACGGTGCCGGTCTGGCCAGGTCGGGCTCTGTTTACTAAGATCACGGGAGCGTGTGCTACATTTGTCTGGGGCGGTCACCCTAGGGTGGGCTGGAGGGTACTGACCAATGAATACTCCAAGGGCGGTCTGATGGCACCAGACTTTGAACTCTACTATCTGGCTGCACAGGCACAATATGCTTCCCTTTGGGCTACAACATTTAATAATCCGGTGGGTCATATGCCAACTCAACCTGAGAAAGAGGCCATGCTAGCGCTTCACCAACTCACGAAGTCCACCTGCAAACATTATAACTCACTGAAACCGTCTAAAGTGACGATCACGGCATGGGCCAAAATAGTCGAGATATACGGCACTAACAAGATATATCATCCAAGTATGCCGCTTTGGGGTACCCCGCAGGCTCCTTTTAACCTAGAGGGAGAAGCAGCCCACCAATGGACAGCTAGGGGCATAGCACAATGGGGTCAACTTTTTACCAGTGGGCACTTCATTCAATGGGAAGACATCAGGGACGTAGTGGGGAATACACCTGGGACCAGACATCAGTACATCCGTATGCAGGCAGCCTCCCAGAATATGTACCCAACCTTTCCTAATGAACCTCCACTTAACATGGCACTGGGATACGTGTTCGCAGGGGGATCTCATAGGATAACGGCATCGGGTATGTACAGAATTATACTCCAGACACGCCCTTCGGAGCAACGTACAGCTAAGGCCAAATGGGAACAAGACCTGGGGGAGGAGATGGGAGATGTTGAATGGTCCCAACACTGTGCACTTGTTAAACAGATCTCCTGCAACTCCAAATACAGATTGATTCATTATAAAATACTACAAAGAACACACTACACCCCAATGAGACTTAAACACATATACCCTGCAATGACAGGGAAATGCCCGAGATGCCACGCCGACAACGCAGACATTTACCACATGTTATGGGCCTGTGTAAAACTGCGGGGTTACTGGGAGGAAGTATGCCGGGTGCTAGATGAGATGGCGGACCATCCCATTGAGTGGACTCCACGAATGTGCCTGCTGGGGACTTGTGAGAAAATGAACCCGATATGGCGGAAACTACTGAACTTAAGTTTACTATTGGCCAAGAGAGCGATTTTGCTCAAGTGTAAAAGTGCGAATCCCCCAACTAAAGCCGATTGGATCAGGGACATGGCTTGGGCAAACAATATGGAGGAATTGTATATAGACACGGTGCTTCCCAGCTCAAGGCCCAAGAATATATGGGGCAGATACAAGGCATACTTGGCCGAGAGGGTCGAGCAAGTTAGCCCTGATCACGAATAGAAAATGTTATTGCAACTGTGCATTATGTGTATGTGTCAATGATATAACTAAGCAACTGTACTGACTGTGTGCAACAAAAAATAAAAGTTTAAAAAAAAAAAAAACAATATCCAAATAGGTAAATGAAAACCACTACTATATATTAAAAATATAGACAGTTACAATACGCCAATTGGTATCTAACAGCTCCAAAATTTTATAATATCAAAATAAATGAAGAATCTGTTACTGTTCCAAAAGAAATATAACAAAGCGAAGTATAAAGCATTAGCCAGAAACAACAAGTGAACACTGAAAACAAACAAACAAATAAACTGTAGCATAACAGAAAAAGGTTTTTTTTAAAATCAATATGGATTTTTTTTTCTCCCACAGACCCAATGATTTTAGCAACAAATACAGAAATTGAGCAAATTGCACAGTACTCTGATTTGTACTCTACTAAATATGAGGGTCGAAAAAAAATAAAAGTATATTGCTTATACAATGTAATAAGTCATTACAAAATACTAATACTAACATGCTATTTTATTTTATCACAGAAATGAAGAAAAAAAGCATGGACTCCCATTACTAGACCAAACAGTAAGTATACAATATTAACAACAACCATAGCAGCACATCACATCCATAGTATCTAATACCTTTGTTCCTTATATATTTGTTTTTCACCCAAACTTATAAACAAATATGAATGTGATATGTTGCGGTGGTTGTTGCCAGGGCATAGAGTCTTGGGTGCATGGCCAAATGGCCATGCACCCAAGATTCTATACCCTGGCAACAACCACCGCAGCATATCACATCCATAGAGTCAAACATTTCAACTTTGATCCATGGGAAACTTTTAATGTCCGCAAACAATGTGAGTGCTCTTAGAACACTTTGAGCTTGCCAGCAAACAATACGTACACCGTTTTCAGGACACCCCCTATGAACATTTCAGAACAACGCGATAGTTTTTAGAACACGTTCAACTTAACAACGAACATTCCAGGACACCGGGAGTGTTCTCAAAAACGTCTTCAGAACACCCCCATCTTGTTTATTTGCGAACAATTCAGGATACCGCTAGTGTTCCTAGGACACATTCAACTTGACAGAGAACAATACGGACAGCGTCCTCAGGACACCCCCTACGAACATTCCAGGACACCGGGAGTGTTCTCAAAAACGTCTTCAGAACACCCCCATCTTGTTTATTTGCGAACATTTCAAGACACCGCGAGTGTTCTTAGGACACATTCAACTTGACAAAGAACAATACGGACAGCGTCCTCAGGACACCCCCTACGAACACTCCCCGGACACCGCGAGTGTTCTTAGAAGCGTCTTCAGAACACCATCATCTTGTTTATTTGCAAACATTTCAGGACACCGCGAGTGTTCTTAGGACACATTCAACTTGACAAAGTACAATACGGACAGCGTCCTCAGGACACCCCCTACGAACAATCCCCGGACACCGCGAGTGTTCTTAGAAGCGTCTTCAGAACACCCTCATTTTGTTTATTTGCGAACATTTCAGGACACCGCAAGTGTTCTTAGGACAGACTCAACTTGACAGAGAACAATATTGACATCCTCCTCAGGACACCCCGTACGAACACTCACCGGACACCGCGAGTGTTCTTAGAAGCATCTTCATAACACCCCCATTTTCTTTATTTGCAAACATTTCAGGACACGGCGCGTGTTCTTAGAACACATTCAACTTGACAGAGAACAATACGGACAGCGTCCTCAGTACACCACCTACGAACACTCCCCAGACACCGCAAGTGTTCTTAGAACAATTTCACTTTGCTTGCGAACAAAACAGACACATTTTGACTCCTTAGAACACCCCTAGTCAGTTTATTTAGAAAATTTCAGAACACCTGTGATGTCCGCAAACAAATCGAACACAAAAAGAACGTCTAACACATAAAAAACACAACTTTCATCCTATCTCACTCCCACCCTCCCCAAACACTCCTACACACCAACACACTCTACAAAATACACATTTTGAACAAAGTTTCACCGCGCTGCCCGGGACGTCCGCGAATCCAATATGGCGGGCGCTACCAAAGAATCTGACGCGCTTCACGCTCCACGCCGTCCAATCAGCGAACACTTTGCATGTCGGCGAACATCACGCAAGACGATTGGCCAATCAGGACACTTTCCGCGGAGCGAACAGGGAAGTGTATCCGCAAACCGAACACAGATATCACTAATTTTTTTTAACCTACTTTTTGGTCATTTAAAAATAAAACTACTGGACGAATTTTCACCAAATTTGCAAAAGCACGCTTTCGGGACCAAGCCGTTGATCCTGGTCCAAATTTGGTGGAAATCCGTCCAGCGGTTTGGGCTGTAGACGCGAGCAAAATTTTTTTCCCATTCACTCTTTGGAGAGTGACTATAATGTATACAAATATGAGCATATAGAGGGAAGGTAGAGTAATAAAAACTAAAACTATGACAAAGTGCTGATACCATAATGATTATCTTCATACACAGAAAGGATTCCTCTCTTTCAAGCCTGTATATTCCGCTACGTACATGTTTCATATATGATGTGACAGGAACCCAAGTCTACAAATATAGTACCTTTTCAACTTTTACTTCCTGACTGTTACTGCAGAAAACTATGTGGCTTCGATATGTCAGTAAAGGATAAAAAGGGAAAGCCAGCCATGTGATGTCATCAGTTATGTCATCAATGACATTTGTGATGTCATCTTCGATGTCCTGGGTGTTAGTGTTAGCAGTGCACGGTGGCGCGAGTTATGGTTGCTTATGTTACCATAACTGGCGAATTTCAAGGGTTTTTCGGTTTTACTTGGAACCATAACGTCCCTTTAACAAAGTTTTTTCACTGAATTTCATAGGTTTTTAGTAACACAACTTAACCATAATATCCCTGACATGTAACATAGAACATACTAACCCCCTCGTAGTGATTTTCATGTCCGCGGACTACCGCCATGTCCGCGACACATCGAAAATCTGAGCCTGGTGAATGTAAATTTAAATAGTGTGCCCCATTTCCCCTTTGAAGTTGGCTCTGAAAAGAGCCGTTTTTTTTTTTTACAGATGCTTGACAGACACCTGTTATTTTATTTTTTTTTTCTTGTTTTTTTCTTACTTTACTCCTAAAATCTTCACATAACCTTCTCCAAAGCAACCCTTACATTCCAAAATAAAAAGGCATTTCCGGTAAAAGATAAAGAAATGCCATCTTCTTTAAAATTAACAGCATTACTGGCATCAATATTCTCATTGTTACAGAAGAACATACCAGCTCTAAGCATGAAGGCACACATGCCTCGGTTGATGACACACCTAGCAATGTTTCGCTGAGGACAAAAAACTGAACTATTGTCCCATATTGCCCTAGGTAGTAATCCAGAAAAAATTACTTTCGCATTTGGAAGGATCTTCACTACGGCTCGAACCAAGCATTCCAAATCAGCCAACAAAGTAGGGCCACTGACGTTGCCCAAATGGAAAGCACCATAGTGCAAAACTACCACATGCGGACTGTTCATCGTGGCCATATCCGCACAAACTTGTACAATTCCCTGTACATTGCAATCAGGCACAGTGCTCCACACCACCTCCACTCCTTTGACATCAAAGTTCTTTGCAACATGCCTGCATTCAGCTTACTGCTGTAAACCATACACAAACATATCTCCGAGCACCAACACCCTGACTTTCTCCACTTCTGCCATCTTCACCACACACAGTCTCTTTCAACACAAATCCACAACCTCGACATCTGATTGGCTGATCCGTACAGTCTTCTTTCCATGTTGGATTTCCTGGAAAAACACAGATTTACCACGCCCTGTCCACGAACAGCCGCGGTGTCCGCGGACGGCGTCCACTTTACTCTCTGTACCATTCCCTCATTGCATACAGCTAAGCAATCACGCAATACGAATAACGTCCTCAGAACACCCCCATTTTGTGAATTTTCCAACATTTCAGGACAATTATGATTTCATTATTTTACATATTAACATTACAAATATTATACTTTTATCTTGTACTCTGCACACAATGCTATCTTTCTCCATTAGCAGCTCAGTATACTACATAGAATCCCATAATACAATGCTATTTATTGATATAACTGCATCGTGCAAAGCACTAATAACGGTATGATATTTATTGCAATATCCTTGACACTTTTTTCGGAACATTATAATGAAAATCCCTAGTGCACAAATTCCATGAAAAGTACATACACATGTGATGTCATCAATGATTTCATCAATGACATTTGCGATGTCATCTTTGATGTCCTGGGTGTTAGTCTTAGCAGTGCATGGTGTTGGTGCGAGTTATTTTTCATAGCTTACCATAATAACTTGCTATTTTCAGGGGTCTTTCGGCTGTACTTAGAACCATAACGTCCTTTAAACAAACTTTTTTTAATATCACGCAAACAATATACAAACATGGCGTGCAAAAACCAACTTCTACAGATGGATTTACACAGAATGTTGCAAAGTAAGAATTTATGCTCATTCACAGTGAAGGTCAGCTGCTTCATTTTTTTCTCAGGCCCCGGAGAGGCTCACGAAGCAGACTATAAGGATGTATTGTGTTTTGACCTTGACAGACAGAGATTGTGATGAAAGACTTCTCTTGAAGGAGTGTTGCTAAAACGTAAGAGAAGATAAAGATGAAATTTCTGAAACAAAACCACTTTTACATATTATATCACTATGCGAAAGATCGTTGGCACACGCGGAGTCGTATTTTCGGACTGCACCACTCATAGACAATGGAAATTGCAATTGTACTGTAAGTAACCCTTTACATTACTTTATACCAAATATAATTACAATAGCGTAGCATTAAAGACCGCTGAAGTTGAACTTATTCGTTGAAAGTGGCATAATGTTTTCTACCGCGTACAATCACCGCCGATTTGATCCCCTGTCATTTAGAGGGCTCTGAAAAAGGCAGACGACACAGAGTGGGTTAATAGAAATAATTTAACCGGTCTATAGGCGGTCAAACGCTCTACTCGCTGTGCCACTTTACTGTAGCCTGTCAAGTGGCACAGCGAGTACAGCGCTCGCTTTGACATCCGTGCACAGTTTGCTAACGCAAGTTCGAATCCAGGCAAGCCCAAACTCAGCCTTTCATCCTTCCGTGGTCGATAAATGAGCACCACACACCGTGGTTAATAATAAGCACCGCTTAGATACCTCACAGTTCTTAGCGCTATATGAATGGGAAAATATTATTTTTTTATTATTAACATACTCTGTTGCGCTATCTTCGATAGCAAATAGTTTCACGCCCTAATAAATAAAATTATGATTTTTAATGAAGATCGGCTGGTGAGACTAATTTATATTTTTTAAAACAGGTACGTGGCCCCGTTTTGTCTATGTCACAATTTACAGACTCCAGCGGATGGGGTCTTCAACTGCCAGGTGCAAGTCCAAATATGCAACTTCATGACCCTCACCATTTTATGGGACAATCGCCAAGGACCAATATGCCCTTACGCAGTACTAGCGGCTACAAACAACATACCAACCAATACGGTGGTCTAATGGCTCGTTGTTGGAGCAACCTTCCGATTATCAGAGAGACCATTTACTGCTTTTATCATAAACCAACAGCCTATCTACTGCAAAGGAACAACACGCGGCTCCAAATAAACTTTTGCTGATCGACAGCAAAGACAATAGCAAATCGCTGAATATTCACTAAACATTTCATGTGAAATAAATATACTTTACCAAGTGTACAATCCTGCTGTTTACTTTTAAACCACAGTTTCATATTCCGAATTGTGACGCACTGAGTTGTAACCTGATCTAACACTCTCTGTACCGCAAAGGAACATCGCGTGTTTCAACATGAACTTTTGCGGATCGACAACAAAGACAAATGCAAATTGCTGAATATTCATTTGATGTCAAATAAATGTACTTTACAACATTTACAATCTTGCTCTTTGCTTTTAAATCACAGTTTCATATTCTGAATTGTGGCACGCTGTGTTGTGACATAATGTGTGTTGTCTTCCGGGTTCTGTGTAAAGTCGCGTAGTACTGGAGACGACTGGGCGCGTTTCATTACGCACCCTGTAACGTCACGGAGAGAGGCGGGGAATATGAATGCTTTGATAATATCAGGCTTAGTGGCGGGAGATATGATTTAGTGTCGCAAAAGCAAGTCAGCCAGGTCAATAGCACCAGTCATAGGATTATCACATAATGTCGACGCACATCAGCTGGATTTATCGTTTCTTTAGTGGACAAAAAGTCGGTTGACGCCCCTAGGAAATTGTACTATTAGCGGACAAAAGGAGTGCTCTTAAAACACTTTCACCCTGACAACGAACAATACAAACAACGTTCTCAGAACACCCCCATTTTGTGTAATTGCAACCATTTCGGGACACTGCGAGTGTTCTTAGAACACATTCAACTAGACAAATTACAATACGGACAGCGTCCTGAGGACACCCCCAGTTTGTGTATTTACGAACAATTAAATACACCGCGAGTGTTCATAGCTCATTTTTACCTTCCTTGCGAACAAAAATGACACATACTCCATCCTCTAAACACCCCACCATTTAGTTTATTTACAAAATGTCAGAACAGCTGTGTTCTCCGCGGACAAATCGAACGCAACAAAAACGTCTAGCACATAAAAAAACAAAGCATTGAACCTATCTCATACTCCCCCACCCTCCCCAAACACTCTTACACACCAACACACGGCACTAAATACAATTTTTTATCCACGTTTCACTGCGCTGTACGCGGTCGACTGCGAATACAAGATGGCGGGCGCCACAGAAAATCTGACGCGCTCCACGCCCCCTCACCGATCAATCAGCGAATACGTCGCATGTCCGCGGGCCAACCGGGGTGCTGTCCGCGGAGCGAACAGGGAAGTCCGTCCGCGAAGCGAACGCAGATATCACTAATTTTTTTGCCTTACATTTTAGTCATTTTTAAAAACTACTGGACGGATTTACACCAAATTTACAAAAGCACGCTTTTGGGACCAGGCCGCCGCTCCTGCCGTGAATTTGGTGTAAATCCGTCCAGCGGTTCGGGCTGTAGCCGTGCGCAAAGTTTTTTCCCATTCAGTCTATGGGAAAAAAAAGTTTTGGGGCCCCCCTATAACTTTGCCCTCCCTGGACGAATCCTCACCAAACTTTGCGAAAAAATTCAGAGTGACCCAACTACTTTTTTTGCAAAGTTTGGTGAGGATCCGTCCAGGGAGAGCGAAGTTATAAGCCGCCTAAAAAGTGCTCTTCCTATGGAAACAGCAACTTAACCATAACTACCGTGGCCATGTAATATATATATATATATATATATATATATATATATATATATATATATATATATATATATATATATATATATATATGCATATGGACGAGTAAAGGATGGATGTTTCCACTACGTATTATAAGCAGTGCTGGACAGTAGTAATAAGGCCTAATTTCACTGTGTCGAAGTTAAAAAGCGAATTGAACTACAAAGTGAATCTCAGCCGGAGGAGGTGGATGAGCCAAAGAAGCCAAGAACTTATCAAACTGGAGTGAACTGACATTGGATACAATTTGTGTGAAACAAAAGAAACTCCTGTCCAGAAGGCTTGATCAAAACAAAAGACGTCTGAGGACTATTAGATAATAGTATTTTAATACACTAAAAGGCCCGATTCCATGGTGTCCAGTAATGTGGAAGAATGAAGATGGAAGAACGAGGTGCTCACACCTAAGCACAAGGGCAGAGTTTGCCCACATTCCTTAAAATTTCAAAGAGCAAAGTACAAACTCAAGGCCAGGCTTCAAGGCCCTAATTGACACTGGCCATTGAAGTGATGATGGATTGATATGCTAATTGGTGGGAAGCTAGTGTTCAGATGAGCTCACCAGCACCTGGATGTTCAGTCTGCAACCTGCTAGACGTAGGTGTAAAAGTACTGTACAATTGTAGAGGACCGCGTAATTAAGGGTCCTATAGTTTGTGCAGCCAATGGGACATTGTGCATTTAGTGACGTTCATAGTGGCCATTTTAAGGGGAGGGCTTAGTTGCCCCACCTGATGTTAAGTACCCTATCACTTTCCTTCACTGTTCTATACTGATATTGAACTTATACTTAGATATTCACTTAGAGCCTTTCACTTCCCTCAATCGGTTTTTGAAGTTTACCATGGAGGATGAATTGGTAATGACACAGGTCAACATGTCACTGATGACGATTTTGCTTAATATAACCACACATTTTTGTAAGATTCGTTGAGTAAGAGGATCAAGCGAGTGCCAATGTTCGTTGTACTCCCTGTTTTAGATAATTGACTTTAAAACAGATTTCCTTTTGCCGAATAACTAGCTGAGTCGTTTCGATTATTGATGTATGAATAAAATATGCATCCCCACCCATCTCAAGGGTAATTGCTACTCACCAAAGGGGCTGGGATATCCAGTTCACTTGGCAGCAGAGAGAGGAAGTTTATTAAAAAATCCTTTGACATAAGTAAATTTTAGAGTCTCGGAAATATTGCACGACTTTTGCCATTCGGCTGACAAGACGTGAAGCTCCCTGTAGATAGTGGTCAGTGTAATTATCAAGAGCTTTCAAAGTGGGTGTGATGGGTCCCCTAGTTTCCGTAGAATCCCCTCACACATCTAGGTGAAGCTGATCGGACGACAGTTTGAAGAGCGGTCAAAGAGGCGTGTGATTCCAAGAGTCAGAAGACGAATATGCGAATGGTGAGTAGAAACTATGGAGAGTGGCAAATTGATGCATGCGTAGTAAATAAAGGGAAGTGATAAGGGAAAAAGAGAGTAATGGAGGGAGGTGAGATAAACATAATGTGAGAATAAGATTGTTAATGTATTGAATAGATATTGACTTGAGTGTGGCCGAGCAATAAGAATCGTGAGAGAGGCCACGATAAAGAGGATACGCCACATACCTATGTTATAAAGAACATTAGATGAAATCTCTTCTCTAGAGTCCTGTAACGGACGACGTAGAAAATGGGTCCGATTTAAGACGATCCTAAAGAGATTGTTTTACGTTCCATGAGGAGCATTTTTAGAGGGCTTAGAGGGCAAGACAGATCCCAGAGAAGGGCTGTGGAGATATATATATGTAACCGGTTGAGTATGTCTGTTTGTCCATTTGTTTTATGTATCTATGTATTGATGATGGCATTATAATTGAAGAAAATTGATGATAAATAGAGAAGCGCGAAGTTGAAAAAGAAATTGATTGTTTTTATTGCACTTGGTGTTTGTTTTTTTAGCAAGATTAAAGTAAAAACTGTGACCAAAGGGATTGGTGCTTGCGACGGTTGGTGCTCGTTCATATTGTGTTGTTTTCCTGAAACATACTTTTAAATCTGTGTCTAAAGCAAGCAAGCGTTAACAAGTTAAGAGTGAAGCGTTAAGGATGGAGGATGTTACTCCACTTGTGCACCCCTGCCAGCAATTGCCAAAACATGCACCCAAACTTAGACAGTATAGTGCAGAATGTATTAAAGGAACTGCAGATAAAATGTTAATGCCGTGGCTGCAAGGAGGGTCACTATCAAAGGCAGTCCTGCAGTATATGATGACATATTTGCATGCAGCATATACTGGGAAGAAGCTAGACAAGCACCTAGCAAACTTAGAGCTCTGGAAAATGTACTATGAGTAGAGAGATGAACCTCCCCCTATATTCTGGATACTTAATGTACACAAAGAGGGGGTGAAGAGCCCTCTGTTCCACCTGCCCCATCTGAAATAAACGATGAGAATATGAAAGATGATGAGTTATACCCATTGAGAGAGCTTAAAGCAGCGGCAGGATACAGAAACCCGGCATATGAGTCACCTAAACAAAGTAGTGATGAGGGCCCTGAGATAAATATTGAGAAAATTGTAAACTCTAAGGTCCGAGGGACAAGGAGAGACGCGATAAGTAAAGAAGTGATTGAGCAAGTATGTCTCTAGATATAGGAAGAGAAATAAAGAGATGGAAAGGAGAAAGAGATAAAGCTGATGAGATAGCGCTTTTACAGAACAAATGGATGGGTGGTCAGATTTTGCTTAAACTCGGTAGAAAAAGCATCGAGGACGTAAGACAAATAGAAGAACAAGATGAGCAAGATAAAAAAGATAAAGAAAGAGAGGAACTATTGAAAGATGAAGGGGCAAAAGAAATATAGACAGAAACGAGAGCAGTTATATCAAGATGAGCAATCGAAAGAACAAGAAGGACACGTGAATCGTGACAATAGACAAAGAACAATTGATGAGCAGGAAAGATTAGAAAGAAAAAGAACAGAAGAGGAAGAGCACAAGATAAGAGAAAAACGAATACAGAGACGAAGGGCAAATGAGAGAAGGCATATGAAGAAAAAAGAGGAAGAGTGAGAGAAGAAGCGTGAAAGCAAAGAGAATTTGACGATGACATGGAACGCAAAAGAAGGCAGATAGCACGTGATGTTGATCACCTGGAATAGGAAGTAAGAGATCCTAATCCACAAGTAGCATGGGAGGATATAGAGGAATTCTTTCCAGAATACAAGTCATTACCAGGCACGTCTAGAGCAAATCTAGAAGATGAGTTTGACTCTAGGAGCATTGGGGAAGTGCTGAAGTATACCATGAAATGAGAGCCCAGAAAGAGTCAAAGGGGAAGGGAAAAAATGATCGACGTGTGAGCACTTAGTTGTATGACACAGAGGAAGCCTCATGTAGTATGAAGCATAAGGAGCCATCTCTAGATAGACTGACTCTAAATAGAGATGAGAGAGAAGTTGCACGGGTTGGTCACAAGAAATGTCAGACGAAGACAGGAAACCTTCCATGGGCAAAAGAGAGATGACGCACGTGGTCCTGAGGGATGCGGATTTAAACACATCTATACCTAGGGCATCAGAACAATTGACACAGTCAGACAGACCTAAAGGGCGACTCCATGGTGAGAGGGGGGAGTTGCCGCCTTATGTAAGCAGATTAAGATAATTGCCAGGTAGAAGGCAATGCAGGAATATCGTCCCTGCAGTGGACAGACAAATGATGAGGGATGAGAATGAGTTTGGGGCTTTGCAGTTTACCTTGCTAGACAAAGGAGGAATGAGACAACAGTATATACCATGACCTCAAATGGATAGAGATAATCTAAGTATAAACTCCTGAGTTTAACGTCTGGTGCTGGATAATAGATACATGAGTTAGAAAAAATGACCAGAGGAAACACGTTGTGCCATAGGGGGCATTAAGGGTCTCCTAATCGCCATACTTGGTGAGTGAGCTGATGACGTGTGGACAAGGGCTGGGTACCCTGGTCTCACTACAGTCAACACTTCTCATGATGGAGCACCATTCAATAACTGTAGGGTGGCAGTCTGGAAAGTCTTCTAAGTGAAAGCACCTAGAGTACTGTATCCGGACACGTCCAACATGGGAGCTACAATGACGAAAAAGATGAAGGACGGGAATGACCCGCTTGTTTACATTCAAAATGTTCAGGGTGCATGGAGCATGGAACCTGCAAATCTCGGGGAAAACATATACCGGTATTACACCATATATTATGCCAAGGGCTGCCAGACCCAGTACAAAAGCAGCTCAAGAAATTAGTGGATATACAAGCAAAACGGTGGTCAGAAATTCAGCTGGCCATTGCGCATTTTTGCAGACTCCTGCAGGAAAAGAATTGCACAAAAGACAATATTAAAGAGGGCGAAGAGGAAAAGCTAGTGCAGAAAAAACTGTCCAAGTATGCCATATACGAGTGCAGATGGATCGAATTCACAGCAAACAGTGAACATGCCGCAGGTTAATAATCAAAGGCAGTTCGATCAAAACAATAGTGGATTTACTCCATGGGGAAGAGGATTCCGAGGACGAGGTTGGCAAGGTAATCAAGGGAATTGGCAGAATAATCAGGGAAACTTTCAGAATTACCAAGGTGGGTTTCAGAATATGAAGGATAAGCAGGTTGGGAGACCACCGCCTATATGTTGGACTTGTGAAATGACAGGGCACTTTGCTCGCATGTGTAGAAGTCAAGGGTTACTGCAAAATGGGCAATTTCTGAGAGGGGGGATATCAAAACCGCCTGCATATTCGCAGCAGAATGGAGATGAATTTGCTCAGAATCAAATGAAGCAGCAGCAAGCGCCGAGAGTGCAGCAAGGCTTGCAACCACAGCAGGCAGAAGTTAATCTGCCACATGGACAGTCGCAGCAGTCACCTATGCAGCTTCAGCAAAACACAAGCACAGGACAGTTAATGACTCCTAGGATAGGGGGTGTCACTGTCGATGGAGGGAATCCTTTTTTGAGTAATGGAATGAGGCTTTACCTGCAATAGGACAGCTCACTGGGAGACCTGATGTGTTCATTACTATCCGTGATGGCGAATCCTCACGAGTTACCAAGGGTAGACATCAGTATAGGAGGCAAATGTTTTTTGTTTTTAGTACACACGGGTGCAACACGCTCATGTATACGAGAGGGAAAATGTTCAATGTCTGGCAATGCCATGAATACTCAGGGATTTGCAGGAGCTACAAGCAGAGTTCCTTTCACTGAAGAATTACCAGTCTCTATAGGAGAATATGACATGAAGGTGCCATCGCTATATTCAAGGCAAACACCTGTTAACATATTGGGACGAAATTTAATGACAAAGTTGAATATGACCATTTCATTTACTGATGAAGGCATAGTGTATTCAACACCAGGAAAGCGTTATTTAAACGTATGTGAAATTATTACGGCTTTTTCAGGACAGATAGCTGCGAGAGCAATACGTTAGAACCAGAGGTTTTTCATTATGGAGTACACATTCTGTTGTCATGGCTACCAGGCCTAGCAGGCAGAGTAATGAGAACACCCAATGAATTTCTGTTCAGACCAAGAATACCTATGCTTGAAGAGGAGGGACGAGTCTTTCCCTTAAAGCTACAAGCAGCCATAGTGCAAGGAGAAATGATTTTGCTTGATGGAAATGATGATGAAGCCAGACAATGGTGCGCAGTAATCACCATTGGGGAGGGTTACAGATTGACTGACGTCACTGATGAAGATTTGTTTGAAGATAATCCATCTGATGACAAAGTAATATATAAGATAGACATCACTTACTGGGTGAGAGCAATTAAAAGGGAAGTTTCTCAGAAGATGATGCTAGCACAAAGTCGTCCTGAGTATTTTGATGAAGACATGGCCAAAGTACCAGTTTCATTATGGACCAACGGCCCCTATGACTTAGGCCTACTGAAGGGGGTTGGAGAAGTGAAGATTAAATTGAAACCAGGAGCAATTTTACCTCAAGCACAACATTATCCTATGTCTCGAGAGGCAGATGAAGGTATTTTTAAGACGATTCCTGCCATGATGGATCAGGGTATTCTAGTGACATCAGAGTCACCCTGTAACATGGCAATCAATCCTGTGAAAAAAGGGAAAGGGGGGTCTTACAGACTAATTCAAGATCTTAGGCCGATAAATCAGATTCTACAAGCCGAGTTCCCTCTAGTTCATAACCCATCTACAATCTTATGTAGTATACCTGTTGAAGCACGATGTTTCACAGTGATTATTGACTTAAAGAAAGTGTTTTTCTCAATCCCATTGCACAAAGACTTGCAGGATCTGACATAATTTACCTTTAGACAAACATGTCTGAAAAGTACTCGTTTACAACAAGGGTATTGTGAGTCCCCATCGATTTTCAATAGAGTCCTTCAGATGGACTTAAGCAATATCGCTTTAGAAAGTGTTGTGTTGCAATACGTAGACAACATTTTAGATTGCAGCACCTCAGAGGAAGAGTGCAGACACGGTTCTGTTCAGCTGATGATTATGCTCGCTGACAGAGGATATAAAGTTGACAAAGAAAAGTTACAATATTGTTAACAAGAAGTGCTATACATAAGCCAATTGATTTCACATGAAGTTTCATATGGTTACCCCATATAGTGCTGATTCTATTTTGAAAACTGCAAAGCCACACACGATAAAACACATGCAGATATTTTTGGGATTATGTAATTACGTCAGGGCAGGGGTCTTCGACTACAGCTCATATATAAGACCTTTGCTGCAGGCCTTAAAAAAGCGCAGGCCACGCAGGATATAATTGTGTGGACTGAGGAAATGGAAGAAGGGTTTGATGAATTGAAAAAAACAATTTGTACAGCTCCAGTTTTAGGGATTCCTAATTATTCTTTTTGTTCTCACATACAGATGCCAATGTTATGACAGCAGTACTCAGGCAGAGAACCACGTTGGGTACAATCCCCTTGCATATTACAGTAGAGACTTAGACCCAGTAATGAGAGGTCATTTTCCGTGTGAACGAAGTTTAGCAGCGGCTGTGATCGCCATAGAGAAGGCTGCAAGCATAGTGATGGGATGTTCCATGATGTTATTCGTTGAGCACACATTATTTGCTATTTTAGAGAAACCAAAGGGCACATTGACATCTCAAAGTTCTTCTGCCTATGAGGTAGTCATATCGAATCCAGTGATTAAAATAGTCTGATGTAAGATAGTGAATCCTGCCATGTTTATAGCTGAGCCAATGACAGAAGGAGAGCCTGAACACAATTGCACAAACTATGAAGAGTTCTATGATGAAATCCCTAGAATAAAAGAGACCGCAGTAGCAGGAGGAGAGATTGTTTTCATTGAAGGTTCTTCAAGGATCGATCAAAATGATGGACATAGATATCCAGGTGCTGCTGTGATAACGCACATGGCTAATGGGGAATTTTGGGTGCTTAAAAGAACTTGGTTGCTGTCTCATTATTCAGCACAGGCTGCAGAATTATTGGCGTTGGTACTCACGCTAGAGGATCACGCAGACCAGGAAGTAACAGTGTACATTGACTCAGGCTATGTGACGTTGACGGTACATGCAGGATTAGCACATTGGAAAAGGAGGAGCCTCGAAGCGGACGGCATGCCAGTACAGCACGCCACCTTATTGGACAGGCTTATTAAAGCACTACAACTTCCAGTAAGCATCTCTGTTGTCAAGTGCGCAGCTCACACTAAAAGGGCAGATTTTATCTCACGTGGAAATCAAGCAGCAGATGTTGAGGCCAAGCGCGTTGCAAATACAGATAAAGAAATGATGAATGTTGAAACTCCTAATGTAAATGAGAAAAATGGTTGTTATGATGACTGTATCTGAAAGTTATAATAACCTGTCAAAGATGCAGTTGGTAGAGGTCCAAGGGGAAGCACCTCATGAGGAAAAGAATTTGTGGACACAAAGAGGGTGTTATTTATACCCCTCTGATGCATGGTGGTGACAAGGCAGCACTGGTAAACCTGTGATGCCTGTAGCCTTATGAAGGGTGGCGTTGGAACAGCTACACCACCAAGCGCACACAACCGGGGAGAATCTCACTGCAACTCTTGCTGAGGTTTGGTTTGTACCAAATCTATTAGAGCGTGTTGCATTTCATGTAGTGACTTGTCTTGTGTGCCAAAAATTCATGGCTTGGCATACACTGCGCAAAGTTAGGGGAGTTATTCCGAGGCCTAATGGCCCTTTTCAGCATATGCATATCGAATATGTCGACATGATACAAGTATGTAATGGATATAGATACCTGATCGTAGTAATGTGTCATGATCTCTGCTTCCAAAAGGTCAGGGTTTTCCCAACTCCCTTGGAAGCAGATCCATAACCCAGGTTCCGAGTGCCAACCAGTCCCAATTGGGACCTTTTGGACCCAGTCCTGGCGCCAGTGGCACCAGGCTCATAAATATGCCCAGTCCCAGCGCTGGAAGCGCCGGGCTCATAATGCTTGGGTGGACTTACCTGCAGCAGACCATGCTGCTTACTTGCCTGCCAGTTGAGCCTCTGATCCTCTTCTGTTTGGAACTACTTTTCCTGTTGGGTGGGGCTGGAGCCACTCCCTAGATTTAGAACACTGGAACTCTTCTGGAAGGCAGGAACTCTTTTCTTACCAGGAACTCTTTTCTTACTTAGGCGTGGCTGTGGAAGGAGACACCTAAGCACTACAGGAGGCTATTTAAACCACACCCGGTGGATGAATCTTGCTTTGCGTTATTCTGCACCCTCTGCAGCAGGACGCTCATCGTGTCTTCTGCATCCAGTCCTGGGCCTAAGGAAAAAGGCTTACCATCCTGAATCCAGTCTTCAGCAACACCTATAAAGACAAGAAAGAACAGGTTAGCATTCCGGCATCTGAAAGGCAAAGGCTTACCATCCTGAATCCAGTCTTCAGCAACACCTATAAAGACAAGAAAGAACAGGTTAGCATTCCGGCATCGGAAAGGCAAAGGCTTACCTACTCTTTGTGCGCTCCAGAGGTCTTCATACTGCATTCCGGCATCCGAAAGACAAAAGCTTACCAACTCTTCGCACGCTCCGGAGGCCTTCGCCGCTGCATCCGCATCAGAAAGACAAAACAAGGTGCGTTTAAAGACATTGGGGAACTTTCATACTCACGTGCCATTACTCCTTTCCACATCTAATCCAGTGGGTATTCCGGCACCCTGCAGCCGCTCCGAACTCATACCTGCAAAATAAAAAGACAGTTAGAGCGCATCGTGAAGCAGGCAACAAGCGCTTACTCACGTGCTTCCAGGCGCTTCTATTCATCACACGGGCTCCATCTTCAACTCACTTCAGCCCGTCATCCGCCATCGCCGGAACCCTGCAAAACAAGAGACATCATTACTAAAGACTTTAAAAAGACATTTGAATGACTCGAAACTTACCGTTCGTGCAGTAAACGACGGACAGCAGTCCTCTGAAGTCAAGAGGCCTGCGCTACCTATCCAGTGAAGAAACTGGCTACAGCACCCTGCCCCGAGGCAGAAGGAGAGCTCGCCATTCACTTACCTAAGGTGAGAGCGTTAACCTTTGGGGTCTACAGGAGAGGAGAAGAGGAAAGAGATAGGGACACCCCAATAACCCCAGTTCATTAACCCCATATTTTCTATCTGCAGACATCTTACTCTACACGTCAGGCATACAGTGCACAGAGGTCCAGCCCAAAGAGCCAACCGGGTGCTACACATCACCTTTGAAGATACGGTAGTCGCCCAGTCAAGACCGGCGCCTCTGCGAGAATCAGGTAAGCGTTACAGAACGCAAAGCCTACCGCAAAACTCTCGCCCAGGCGCTATGGAAACCTCGGATACTGACCCCCTAGCCCGGTTACTTGGGGAACTAAGGGCAGAAGTGCATGCAACTCGTCAGGAAACGAATGCTCTAAGAAGGGAACTAATTATTTCCAAGAAGAGAACAGACAATCTTGCTAGACAAGTGCTACAGTCACAAGCCGGACAGACCCCGTTACCCACATCAGGGGCAAATCTTCCTTCAACATCCTCTATGAATCCAGTGCAGATCAACCTACCTGGGAATGTACCTCTGGCTCCGCCCGAGCGATTTTCTGGTGACCCAAAGAGGTTTGCAGTATTTATCAATCAGTGCCGGTTGCACTTCTTATGCCGGCCAGCAGCCTTTCCAACTGATCAAGCTAAAGTAGCTTTTGTACTTTCGTACCTTAGTGGCAATGCGGCAGACTGGTCGATCCCTCTAGTTCATCAAGATGATCCGGTTCTCCATGATTTTCAAGCCTTTCAGCTTAGTATGGAAAAACTGTTCGCAAGACATTCACAGGGACAGGCCTTGGACAATGAGCTTCTTTCATTGCGACAGGGTAATCAAGACATTTTGGTTTATATTGCATCTTTCAATAGACTAATAGTGGAAACTCAATGGCCTGAGGACAAAAGGATTACGCTGTTTTATAGAGGTCTACGTGGAGATCTCAAAGACGTTTTAGCCCAAGTAGTGAATCCCCCACAAGACTGTTCGGATTACATAGACTTGGTCGTTCAAATAGATCACAGGCTGCAGAACAGGAAGGCTGATCGTTCCAAGTTTGATGCTCGAGTATTTTCCAAACCGCCAACTCCTTCCAAAGGAGTAGACTCCGGGGAACCCATGCAAATAGGGGGTCTGAAAGGTCCTCTAACACAACGGGAGCGGGAAAGGAGGAAACAGTTGCAATTATGCCTATATTGCGGAAACTCAGGGCACTTTCTTCGAGACTGTCCAGTGAAACCTGCCAAGAAGGCAGTAGGAGCTGCAGTTACCAAAGTTACAAACTCTGAGCAGGGAAACAACCTCGCCCGACAAGAATAGAGGTCCTCTTGCCGAGCGTAAAAACCAGTTCCGTGACCTCGCATTTCGTGATACCTATGGTCCTCATTAGCCCTGATAATCCGGATCGATTACATGCAATTGAAGCTTACGTCGACAGCGGTGCCATCGGCAATTATGTGGATCATGAAATGGTTTTGAGGATGAATCTAACTCTTTGTCCCAAGGCTGTAAAGGACGTCATTACTACGGTGGATGGTACGGAGATAGTCTCCGGGCCAGTAACGCATACCACTCAAGAAGTGACGCTAGTAAGTCAAGATGGACACCATGAGAAGATCGTGTTCGATGTGATCAAGGCCCCTCATTTTCAGATTATTCTAGGAATACCTTGGTTAGAGAAACACAATCCTCGGATCGATTGGCGAGCAAGAACGGTCCAGTTTCCAGAATGTGTCTCTACTTGTCACCCTCCACCTGGTGTTGCACTGGCCGCAATTTCTTCAGAGACTCCCCAGTTACCTCCCGAATACCTAGAATACCAAGATGTTTTCCGGAAGGATCAGGCTAACTCTCTACCTCCTCATAGGTCTTATGACTGCCAGATAGACCTGATACCTGGATCTACTCCTCCTTGTAGTAGAATTTATGCCCTCACCGAGCCTGAGAACCTTCACCTTCAAAAATACCTGGATCAATACCTGGCAAATGGGTTTATTCGTCCTTCCAAGTCCCCTGCTTCTTCAGCTTTGTTCTTCGTTCCAAAAAAGGAAGGAGACCTTAGAACTTGTATCGATTATCGCTCCCTGAACCAGATCACTGTTAAGAATAGATATCCGTTACCTTTGATCCCTGAACTCCTGGACCAAGTCAGAAAAGCATGCATATATACAAAGCTGGATCTTAGAGGAGCTTACCACTTGGTACGAGTAAAAGAGGGCGATGAATGGAAGACGGCCTTCCGCACCAAGTATGGGCTATTTGAATATCAGGTCATGCCCTTCGGACTTTGCAATGCCCCGGCCGCCTTTCAATATTTTATGAACGATGTCCTCAGAGAGCTCATAGATGTATGTGTTGTTGTTTACATTGACGACATCCTCGTTTATTCTTCATCGGAATCTGAACATCGGAAACACGTGAAAATGGTCCTCGAAAGACTGCGTCAACACAAACTTTTCGCTAAATTGGAAAAATGTGTTTTCAACGTGACTGAAGTTGAATTCTTGGGATTCATATTATCACCTGGCGGGGTGCGTATGGATTCAAAGAAGGTCGATGCAGTTCTCAAATGGCCATCACCATCCTCCGTAAAAGGTGTGCAAAGCATGTTAGGCTTCGCTAACTTTTACCGCAGGTTTATCCCCGAGTTCTCTCGAATAGTCCAGCCCATCACTGCCTTGTTAAAGAAAAACAAACGTTTTGAATGGTCTACCGAGGCGGAACAAGCTTTCCAGGATTTGAAGACTAAATTTATCTCTGCACCAATCTTAAAACACCCTCGCCCCGAACTCCCCTACATCGTGGAAACTGATGCTTCAAGCCTTGCCATGGGGGCAGTTCCATCACAAAAGGACCCGGTAACCAATCAGTTGCATCCCGTGGCATTTTGGTCCCGCAAATTCTCGCCTCCTGAAGTCAATTACACGATTACTGACAAGGAACTTCTGGCTATCAAGTCTGCCTTTAAGGCTTGGCGGCATTATCTGCTGGGGGCCCGACACACCGTTACTGTGATTACGGATCACCGAAACCTGCAATATTTGAAAACCGCAAAAGCCCAATCCTCTAGACAACTCCGTTGGGCATTATTCTTTGCCGAGTTTGACTTCATAATTACCTATCGACCAGGTACAAAGAACGGTAAAGCTGATGCCCTTTCTCGGATGGGAGTGGAAGAACACTTGATCAACCCTAAACCTGTACCAATCATTCCCGAACAAAGAATTCTGGGTGTAATCGCCACAGAATCCATAGAGGAAGTTAAGGATAAAGCCAGGCAACTTGTAACTCCAGCAGATATACAGAATTGGCATCTGCAGGGAAAGGACTTTGCAGTAAAGGACAACTTATTGTATTTCCAAGAACGATTATACCTACCCAGCACAGATTTACAGAAAAAAGTAATCTCTTGTTATCACGACTCTTTAATGGAAGGTCATCCCGGTATAGCCAAGACCTCAGAAAAGATCAAGCGCTACTTCTGGTGGCCGTCTTGGAAAAAAGATATCAGAGACTTTATAATGTTCTGTGGAGTATGCGCCCAAAACAAGAGTCAAAAGGAAAGACCAGCAGGCCTCTTACGCCCTATTGACATCCCACCTCGCCCTTGGCATACGCTTTCTATGGACTTCATCACCGATCTACCTCCATGCTCCGGATACAATACGATTCTAGTAATCGTGGACTTATTCTCCAAGATGGCGCATTTCATTCCGCTCAAAGGCTTGCCAACAGCAGCAACTCTGGCCCGAGAATTTCTCGAAAACATCGTCCGACTGCACGGTTTTCCTTCGGTTCTAATTTCGGATCGAGGTAGTCAATTTATTTCTCATTTTTGGTGAAGTTGCTGTCGGTCGGCTCAAATTGATGTGAGACTATCGACCAGTCACCACCCTCAGACCGACGGACAAACCGAGAGGACCAATCAAACTCTGGAACAGTATTTACGCTGCATGCTGCAACAAACTGAAAAAACTTGGAAAGATATCCTTTGGATAGCCGAGTATGCCTACAATAACTCTGTCCACTCGGGAACTGGGAAAACCCCGTTTTTTCTTTTGTACGGCAGTCACCCTCGAACCTCGGAGTTGGATCCCCTCCAAGATCTTGAAACACCAGCAGTAGACTACCTGCATTCTACAATCACCCAAGCCTTTAAGGAAGCTGTTTCTCACCTTCAAAGGGCTAAAGAACAATACAAGAAAGGAGCAGATCAACATCGGAAGGAAGCCCCTCACTATCAAGTAGGGGATCAAGTCTGGTTATCCACCAAATATCTATCTCTAAAAGGGCCAGGCACATTCAACCCAAGATACCTTGGTCCCTATTCCATCACTACCATAGTAAACCCAGTAGCGGTCAAGTTGGACTTGCCCCCGCACATGAAGATACATCCGGTCTTCCACGTCTCTCTATTAAAACCCGTGCAACCTCAAACCCGACTAACCAAATCTCCAAAACCTATCCTAGTGGATGGAGAACTCGAGTTTGAAGTCAAAAGCATTCTGGACTCCAAGATCTCCAAATCTAAACTATTCTACCTAATTGACTGGAAAGGCTACGGCCCCCAAGAGAGATCCTGGGAACCTGCTGAATATGTCCACGCTCCTCGCCTAATCAAAAGATTTCACCGAACATTTCCTGACAAGCCAAAACCCCCGGAGAAGCCCGGTTTGGGAGGGGCCTTGAGGGGGGGTACTGTCATGATCTCTGCTTCCAAAAGGTCAGGGTTTTCCCAACTCCCTTGGAAGCAGATCCATAACCCAGGTTCCGAGTGCCAACCAGTCCCAATTGGGACCTTTTGGACCCAGTCCTGGCGCCAGTGGCACCAGGCTCATAAATATGCCCAGTCCCAGCGCTGGAAGCGCCGGGCTCATAATGCTTGGGTGGACTTACCTGCAGCAGACCATGCTGCTTACTTGCCTGCCAGTTGAGCCTCTGATCCTCTTCTGTTTGGAACTACTTTTCCTGTTGGGTGGGGCTGGAGCCACTCCCTAGATTTAGAACACTGGAACTCTTCTGGAAGGCAGGAACTCTTTTCTTACCAGGAACTCTTTTCTTACTTAGGCGTGGCTGTGGAAGGAGACACCTAAGCACTACAGGAGGCTATTTAAACCACACCCGGTGGATGAATCTTGCTTTGCGTTATTCTGCACCCTCTGCAGCAGGACGCTCATCGTGTCTTCTGCATCCAGTCCTGGGCCTAAGGAAAAAGGCTTACCATCCTGAATCCAGTCTTCAGCAACACCTATAAAGACAAGAAAGAACAGGTTAGCATTCCGGCATCTGAAAGGCAAAGGCTTACCATCCTGAATCCAGTCTTCAGCAACACCTATAAAGACAAGAAAGAACAGGTTAGCATTCCGGCATCGGAAAGGCAAAGGCTTACCTACTCTTCGTGCGCTCCAGAGGTCTTCATACTGCATTCCGGCATCCGAAAGACAAAAGCTTACCAACTCTTCGCACGCTCCGGAGGCCTTCGCCGCTGCATCCGCATCTGAAAGACAAAACAAGGTGCGTTTAAAGACATTGGGGAACTTTAATACTCACGTGCCATTACTCCTTTCCACATCTAATCCAGTGGGTATTCCGGCACCCTGCAGCCGCTCCGAACTCGTACCTGCAAAATAAAAAGACAGTTAGAGCGCATCGTGAAGCAGGCAACAAGCGCTTACTCACGTGCTTCCAGGCGCTTCTATTCATCACACGGGCTCCATCTTCAACTCACTTCAGCCCGTCATCCGCCATCGCCGGAACCCTGCAAAACAAGAGACATCATTACTAAAGACTTTAAAAAGACATTTGAATGACTCGAAACTTACCGTTCGTGCAGTAAACGACGGACAGCAGTCCTCTGAAGTCAAGAGGCCTGCGCTACCTATCCAGTGAAGAAACTGCCTACAGCACCCTGCCCCGAGGCAGAAGGAGAGCTCGCCATTCACTTACCTAAGGTGAGAGCGTTAACCTTTGGGGTCTACAGGAGAGGAGAAGAGGAAAGAGATAGGGACACCCCAATAACCCCAGTTCATTAACCCCATATTTTCTATCTGCAGACATCTTACTCTACACGTCAGGCATACAGTGCACAAAGGTCCAGCCCAAAGAGCCAACCGGGTGCTACACATCACCTTTGAAGATACAGTAGTCGCCCAGTCAAGACCGGCGCCTCTGCGAGAATCAGGTGAGCGTTACATAATGTGTCCCTTTCCAAGGTGGATTGAAGCAAGTCCCTGTACTCACCCAGATTCCAACTGTGCAGCAAAATTCTTAGTGCGGGAAGTATTACCTAGATGGGGAGTATGTGAGGGAATGTGGTCAGACAATGGCCCACATTTTGTGAATCAAACATTTGAACAGATCAGCTTGTTGCCTGGTCTAAAGCACACATTTTCTTTGGCTTATCATCCACAAGGAAATGGGATCTGTGAGAGGCTCAATGGCCTGCCCAAGGAAAGAATAGCCAAATTGAAGCTTACCTTGAAGAAAGGTGGGTGTATTGCCTACCACTGACATTATATACTTTAAGGAACCAACCGGGTTCTGACCACCATCTCAGACCCCACGAGATATTGACGGGGAGACGTCAGAGTTAGAGGTGATGCTCAGCCAACTGCAGATTTGTTAGGAATAGAATTGCGTGACTATTTGAACTGTCTGACTACAAGTATCTCTGTCATTTCAAGACAGCTGCAGCAACAAGAGTGTAGGGCAGTACAGAACACAGAAGGAGATGCTTCAACAAGTGAATCTCAAGAATGACGTGTTCCCCAACATTTCCCCGGAGATGTGGTCTTAGTCTGCAATCATACAAGGAAGAAGTGGGACGAACCCTGTTTTTACGGTCCGTTCATTGTGGAAGACGTCACACCGTCCGCTGTCAAAGTACAGAGCAGGCGTGCTTGGACTTTCCTAGGCAATGTAAACATCTTTGCAGGAGAAACCCCTCTGCTCAAGTACAAGCATCGGGGAATATTCTGTGCAGTTATTACAGGGTTGAGGAAAAAGTATTTGTTCTTAAAGCCATAGAGAAGCTTGTTAAAAATATTTGGACTGAGGCATGCTTAAGCCTTGATAAAAGAGGATTATGCCAGATTCTGATCATGGTTACAGCAAGTGGAAGAGGGTGCAGTACTGTGATTCATTTTACACTCAGCTCCTGTTTCGATTTACCTATGGTGTTACCCAGTGATGACCTTTCTCGGCTTGTTCTTACTTATTTCAAGTTGGTGTTGAGCTCTTTCCCTTCACTGGTGGGGAGAACTAATCACATTCCTGCTTTCTTAAAATATCCTAAGAATGGCCAAATTATAAGAAGATTGCTTATAGTTATCACTGAACAAATTTTGCAATTGCCTGAGTACAGTGAGGAGAGCACAAATGTCCCTATCAACTGATGCAGCTCATAGACTAGTCAGTGTTGTGTTCTTTCGTATGATTGAGGAATACCCACATCTTGTTGGAAGGCACACTGATGTGCTCAACTTTCCAAGGCATCCTAGAAACACTGAACACTTGAATGTGATGGTAGAAGGCCTTATAATCCAGCATATATTCTGAGCGAAATCACAGATCGGTGTGTATGCTTTACCTGCATACAAGAAAATATGATGGCCATTTGAATGAAATCCCGGAAGAAACAGCAAATGAAGGGCAAAGATGAATGGTGACGTCACACAGAATCGAGCCGCCATCTGTAGAAGAGGTGCAGAGACCAGAGAATGCAGATATTCTATAAGGCATCATGAAAGTATCACAGATAAGTGACATCTTGGGATCAAGGTAAAAAAGCTTATGCCATAGAACCAGATGAAGATATTAAAGTTAGTTTATACGTGTACAGATGCAAAAGAAATGCAAGCAGACAAAGTAATCATGAGGCTAACTTTATAATAAATAGATTGCGGCAAGCACCAATATATATATATATATATACATATATATATATATATATATGCATATGGGCGAATAAAGGATGGATGTTTCCACTACGCATTATAAGCAGTGCTGGACAGTAGCAAGAAGGCCTCAATTCAGTATGTAGCAGTAAAAAAGCAAATTGAATTACAAAGTGAATCTCAGCAGGAGGAGGTGGATGAGCCAAAGAAGCCAAGGTCTTATCAAACTGGAGTGAACTGACATTGGATACAATTTGTGTGAAAGAACAGAAACTCCTGTCCAGAAGGCTTGATCAAAAGAAAAGATGTCAGAGCGCTGTTCGAAAATAGTATTTTAATACACTAAAAGGCTTGATTCCATGGTCTCCAGTCACGTGGAAGAATGAAGATGGAAGAACGAGGTGGTCACACCTACGTACGAGGGCAGAGCACAGTACAAACTCAAGGCCTTGCTTCAAAGCCCTAATTGACACTGGACCATTGAAGTGATGATGGATTGATATGCTAATTGGTGGGAAGATAATGTTAAGACAAACTCACCAACACCTGGATGTTCAGTCTGTAAGCTGCTAGACATAAAAGTACTGACAAGGTTTAGAAGCCAACCAATTGTAGAAGACTGCATAATTAAGGGTCCTATAGTTTGTGTAGCCAATGGGATGTTGTGCATTTAGTGACGTTCATAGTGGCCATTTTAAGGCTTAGTTGCCCCACCTGATGTTAAGTACCCTATCAATTTCCTTCACTGTTCTAAACTGATATGGAACTTATACTTAGATATTCACTTAGAGCCTATCACTTCCCTCAATATGTTCTTGGTGTTTGCCACAGAGGATGACGTTCATAATGACACAGGTCAACACGTCAGCAATGACGATTTTGCTTAATATAACCCCAGTTTTGTGTAAGATTCGTTGAGTAAGCAGATCGAGCGAATGCTGATGTTCGTTCTACTCCCTGTTTTAGATCATTGACATTAAAACAGATTTCCTATTGCCAAACTAACCGAGCCGTTTCGATTATTGATGTATGAATAAAATCTGCATCCCCATCTATCTCAAGGGTAATTGCTAAAGGGGCTGGGATATCCACTTCATTGCAGTGATCATTGGTTTCCTTGCTGTTTTCTCCTATAGTCTGAATAGGTAAGAAGACACAGCAGTGTCTTCTAATTTAATTGTTTTGTCTAGAATTGAATTTCTGTCGGGAGTATCGGGATACATAATCAGCAAGGCTCTCCATACCTGTGCCCTGCAATAATTGAAAGCTGCTCCATCGTGGGCATTTGTATCCAACTGAACACCTGGATACACATATCTTCTCCAAAGATCGTCTGACCGCCCCCCTCCCCCATTAGGGTTGTGAATAAACTCTTCATGTCCCCTATGGCCAACATGTCACTGGCAGTGTGTTTCTCCAATGCATAAATTCACTTCCCACCACGCAGTGAGTGACGGGAGTGTCTATATCAAGTTATTCTGGTCCATCTGTGACCATAGGAAAAAAATACGCCCTTCCTTGACCCTTCGGGAGTAACGGAAACTGAGTTACACCCGATTTTACTGGGGCTTCCCCATCTCTCCCCTACTACTTGTTACGGTCTTGTGAGTACCCGAGCGTGTCCTAAGACTCCATGGTGTGCTCTCAATCGGTGCTACTGGAGCAGGAGGTAGGGCGGCTACAGCCTGCTCTCCCTGCTCGGCATCTGATTCCCATTCCTCTCCATCTCCTGTTACCACATCCCCTGACCCTTCTACAGGCATGGAAGCATAATCAGCACTACCATAGGTTGCCACCTCCTGTCCTCCCTGCTCAAACCCTGTAACTGTGACAGCATCCCTGGTCTCCATATTTACTTCATCCGCTTTAATAACTGTTTTATCCAACCTAACACGAATCTGCCCATGCCTCCACTTTCCTTCCTCTACATCCCTTACCTGTCTTCTCCATTCTACTGCTCTTCATCTCTTTGTCGCCATAGCCACACTATCTCTTCCTCTGATTTTTTCATGTTTTCTTGCTCTTGTGTCTCTACCACTCTTCGTAACTTCAATCCTAGCAGGGAAGGTCTCATATCCCTCATTCTTGATCCTTTATCAGTACTCCTAGATTCCACCCCCACTCTCTCTTATTCTTCCACCCTTAATCTGTCAGCAAATCTAGCAGTCAGGGGAGTTATTCCCTTCCTGCTCTCCGTTATGAAATTCTCTGCAGCCCTAACCACTGAAGTAGTAACCCTTCCACTCTCCTCAAGAGCCCAATTCTTAGAAATCATAACTGGTGGAGGCATTACCTGCGCCCGCCTCGCATACATTGGAATTGCTGCTGAGGAAAATGGAGGTTCATACGCAGGGTCTGTATAGCCCTCTGTGGGCAATAAAGGATAGCACCCATATAGGGGTTGTGCAGAAGGAATTCAAGCACCCTCCTTTTCTGGCCCCTCTTCCAAGGTTTTAACACAATGGGCCTTGCAGCCTTTTTCACACATACGCCATAATTGTAAGATATTTAACCACTTCTCTTGTTTTGAGCCATTGTGCCTTGTAGTCAAAAAGGTATGCAGATTCTCCAATACCCTCATACCATAGGTTCCCTCCTTTATAGCTGGGCAAAACGTGGCACAAACGATTCATTGGAATCTCCAGACTCCACCCCAATGTATCCAAAATACTTTGACAAAAACTATACCAAGCAGAACTCGTGCCACAGCAAAGTTCACCCAACGAGCCCCCGTTTTTACCCCTATCATTGTCATTCCCCACAATCACTCACCATACTTGCTTTCACCGCAATCACTTCACTCAGCGACTTGCTTTAATTCTACTTCTCACTCTTGCACAAAAGACAGCATCTTATAAAAAACACTTGCTGGCCAATATCTCCGAGATAGCTCCCCCACTCGAGCATGCTTTTCACTACAGCAGCGCTGCTCTTGCTCTATTCATTACTGGTACGGCCTTCTCTACTACAAAACAATCTTTTCCTGACTCCAGGAAGTTTCCCCTTCACTACTTTGACTAACCAAGAAAATCAAGCTTATACATCAGGTAGGTATCTACAGTTGGACTTACCATAAAATGTATTTATTTATTGAGCAGTTAGGTGCCTATAAATCAAAATGCTGTTTCCAGGCACCATAAGACAAAGTGGGAACAAGGAGCATAAATAATATACAATCGTGGTTGTACTAGGCCTTGTGACATTCAGGCATGCAAGTGCAGTGAAAATACGTACAAGACATGGGGAATGGAGGGGGAGCGAGCAAGGTAAGGGCAGTGCTGGCAAGAGCCTGGAGAGCAAGTGCCGATTCGTGCCAGGGGATTAGGCAGCTTGCTGAGTTATAGGGCAGAGGAATCCCAAGGGTGGGATGCACTGCCACAGGTTGGGGGCCCAAAGTGCAGTGTATTGCTGGTGACGACTGGGCAGAAGCCTGGTAACTTGTGACATTCATGAAAGTCCAGGCTGCCAGTCTCAACGGCAGTGGGGTGGTTAGCTGGGAAGGGAAAGAGATAGTGAAGAGCAGAGTTTTGAGAAGTTTCTGTAAATTAAGGAGGTCTGGCTCAAGTCTGAGAGGGGCAGGGATGCTGTTCCAAAGAGAGGCACCAGTTCAAGAGAGAGACCTGTCCCCCACGTTCTGCTTGGAGAAGTGTTTGTAAAGCAGAGAGTTGGAATTAGAGAAGTGGAGGGCTCTAGCAGGGAAGTATTTAGGGAGAGAAAGTTAGAGATAGCGTGGTCCCAGGCCCCAGAAAGCCTTGTGGATGATGCGGAGGGTATGGAATTTAATCCGCGCTGCCACCCTGAGCCAGTGGAGAGATTTGAGGGCTGGAGAGATACAGTCACTGGGTTTGAGGTCAAGGATAATTCTTGCAGCCTTGTTCTGGATTAGCTGAAGGGGGTGTAGGGAGGAAAGGGGGAAATTGAGGAAGAGGATGTTGCAGTATTCCAGCCTAGAGAGAACCAGAGCTCTGGAGACATTGAGCTTCTGAGGAAAGGTGAGGAAAGGGAGAATGCCTCTAAAGAGGTGAAGCTGGAAGTTGACCTTCTTGGCAAAGTCCAAGATGTGTGTGGTGAATGAGACAGGGAAGTTGAAGATGACCACAACGTTTTTTGCCTCAAGGGATGGTGAGAGCAGAGGGCCCAAGGAAGGGAACCAGAGGGTCTGAAGGAAACAGGGCACAGGTGTCCCAATATGAAAAATGGATGTCTTTTCGACATTAAGACAGAGATTGTTACCCGCACACCTTGCCTGGATAGCGGTCAGACAATCAGGGATGAGAGAGGAAGAAGGGGAGGTAGAAGAAGAGAGTTCAAAGGAAAGCTGTGTGTCATCAGCAAACACTGGAAATGAGGAGAGAAGGAGGATATTAAGGGAGGAAGAGGGGTGAAGAGATGCCACCCCACGTCCAAGTGAGGGCTCCAGCCAACCAGACAAGCAAACCAAATGGTATCAAGACAAACCTCACAATGGGTGTCCGGGGTAGGATACCACCGCACACCTCTAAAATAACAAATGAGGTAATAAAATATATACAAGGGACTTACAATGTAAGGCAGTACACTCACTCTTTCAAAGCATTCACTCTTTCAATCCCAATAATCTCTACTAATTGGATAACCCCATATTCCAATTATACCCCTATCAAATCCCTTAAATAAACAAATTTAAAAAAAACAGGCCACTTTCCTTCCTTGCTTTACCTCCAAAAGTACACTCACATGACCAGAATCACTCTGATGTGGTGCTCCGTCAAATCGTCCTGCACAGCTGGACCATGGCATCACGCCTCTGGGGAACAGATGGACCATTATGACATCTGTAAACCTCTCCTTTTCACTGCACACAGAAGAGCGGTCCCAGCAGTTAGGTGCTGCAGCTGAGTGGTGCGGACAGAAGACCCCCAATGTCCCAGAAAGCCAGAAGTCCCTTCATGGTCACCAATATTGTGGGGGAGGACCACTAATTACATTAACTCAAGCAGGCCCTCCACCTGAGGAACAAGTGCACATTGGGTACACAAAGCAATTTTATTTTACAATCATCCAGCGAGCAGTTAGATGATGCTGTAGGACCAAACTTACCCAAGTCTCACTGAACCACATAAATTGACACATTATATTCATTTTGCAACAGTTAAAACACTCCCGATACTTACAATCCATCTCCCACATGTGCTTGGACAAAATCTCTTAAAAGAAATCACATCTCTCTCCAATTCCTACATTTTCATTGGTAGCTGTTATCCTAACTACCATCTTCAGCTCATGTGTAAAACGCACCTCCTTTTTGGATTTGTCTGGGGTAAGTCATGACATAATCAACCACTTAAACATTTGTGCGCAAACATAATTCATTACTAGTAATAACTGGCCTGAGCCCTTTTAACTTTACTCTTAATTGCACATGGTTTGCATAAATACTTCAAATGATATGAAGAAGGTGTAACGCTCACCTGATATCCACGGGACGCCACTCAGTCGACCCCTTCCGACCTCGAACTCTCTCCCTTGGACTCTTGTTCGGCCGAGGACCGGGTCTGAAAACACAGGAATTTGGGTTCATCTTATTGTCTCTTCCTGCCTGGAGCCACCTCCCTTGTGGACCCAACGTCCCCCTAGTGCTCTTCTCACCTTGCTTTATTGTATGGTGCGCTCTCCATCCTGCTTCTCTTTGCAGGGGTGTGTTGTTGGATGGCACGTCATCACCTAGTTGCCTCACTGGTGCGGGCCCTCTGAGTCCAGACCTGCTGCGACTTCAGTTTGTCCCGGTAAGATTGTTGGTTTGGCAGTTTTGTCCTTTACTTGCAATTTCCCCTGTTAATGACTTTTCTTTCTTCCTTAGGTGCAAGAAGAGTTCCAGTGGTGCCATGCTGCTTGGGCTGTGCATGAGATGGTGAGAGAATACGTGATGCACGGCGCTATGTGCCGTTTCTTATGCTGACCTGTTTGTTCTCTCTTCTTTGCAGGCCGCTGCGATGTCCCCAAAAGGATGCTGCTGAGAAGATGGAGCGCGCTGAGTAAAGCGTAGCCTGCACCACCTTCTTGATATTTTGTGTGCTAATCAGTGTTTCCTCTCTCTTACAGGTTGTTCTAATGGCCCTAAGTGGACGCGGGCTGAGGGCGATGTAAACCCAGGTAAGCGTGTAATATTTTGGCTGTTTCCAGTATTGGAGAATAAACGCTTACTAATGCTGTTTTTTTCGTTCCCTTTCTTCCCAGGTTGCGGCTTCTTCAAGATCGTGGGAACGTCGCCGAGATGGAGGATTCTCAGGAACCAGGAGCGGAGGACAGGAGCAGGATTCACTCACAGGTAAGTGTAGACTAACAGTGTTCTTATTCTTGCAGGTAACTGGCTCTGGAATGCTGGTGAAGAGCTGAACGTGGTGAGCGTCATGCTGCCCAGTGCAGAGTAACGCAAAGTGTGTTTCTCAGGCTGGGCGTGGCTTCTATCGCCCCCAGGTATCCCAGGTACCCCAGGGTCTGACCACACCTAAAAGACTAGACCGCATAGTTCTAGGACTGAGCTATGCGGGGGTATCCATGTTGTGCCAAAGACTATCGCCAAGCACAGTTCTCAAGTTCCTTTGCTTCATACTTGAGCCTGGCACCAAAGGCACCAGGACTGGCTCCAAGAGAGCCTCGGGTGAGATGATGAGGCCTTTAAGGCCATGATGGAAGTTCATGGTGCAGCCCAAATGGCTTGCCTATTAGGGCAAGGGGCAGGGGTCATGACAGCAGGCTGAGAAACAAGTTCTCTTTGAACCAGCAATAACTATCTCATCCCTGTGTTCCCTCTCTCCATTGAAACATTCTGATCTGAATAATTGCCATTCGTCGCACCTGACACATCTTGAAAATACAATTGAAACTCCTGGGTTTCAATTACTTTAGTGTTGAGCCGTGATTCACCCCACGTTGTACTGCTGGTCAAAAACAAATAGTGAAAACCTCTTTGAAACTCCAATGCAATCAGTAGCTTATATATGCTCTCTGCGCTACTTATCAGACAATAAAAACCATGGCCGGCTCCTTCAGCTGAGTTGACCATTGCTAAGGTTGTAGGCACTTATTCACCCATCCTCTGGCTTTGAAACTCTGCAGAAAAAGTTTCCCAACGTCAAACCCTGACTGCCATGTTTTAATCTGTTTATATGAGAGTCCACTAAATGTAGATTCATAAATCCCCTTTATATGTTTTCACAGTGCATGCATGTTTAATAAATACCATCTTCCCTTTATAGTGGATTCTGTGGGGACCTTTCCTGACCACGTTAAGCTACAGTTTACGGGTTTCCTGTCTGACATACACAGGGAAGCAGGAGGCTGTTCAACCCCATCTCTTGCCAACAGCCAGCTGCTACTGCTTGGTTCCAGCACCGAGGTGGGGGCCTTCCTGGACATGGGGCAGTGGGGCTGCCACCCCACCAATGGTACAACTTTTGAAGAGAACCAATGCACATTAACTAAAACCTTCTGACCAATCATTTTTAAGCACATGCACCAAACAATACAATGATCTTATTACAGAAGAAATAGTGTCTCATCCTATTTTAAAATATTTTAGGTCATTGATAATTCTTCTCCGATAGCAAAGGTCCTTGAGAAAATGGATCCTGTGCTGGACTATACAGAAATCAATAAACTCATACATCTTTTCCAATCAGGTTTTCCACTTAATCATGGCAGAGAGCTGGCTCTTACCACTGTCTTGGATGACATTCTGGCCAAGGCAGACAAGCGTCAGATGTCCTTATTAATCATGTTGGAGCCTAGTGTGACTTGACACTATATATCGTGATATCCTGCTGTCTTGACTAGTCTGACAGGAATGACAGACTAGACTTTTACCTGGTTGAAGAGTGTTCTCACTGACCGGGAACATAGAGTTAACATTGGCCCTTACACATCAGAACCTATCAAGCTAGGGTGAGGTGTGCCTGAGGGTTCACCACTCTCACCTTGTTATTTAATCTGTATACGCAACCCTGGATGACGATGTTACAAGGGGTTCTGCTACAATACCATTCACATGCAGATGGTACGCACATTTTTGGTATTGTTTCTGGCCCCTTCAACACTTTCCCTGCCTTGTCATACAGTTTAGTGTAAGCCCATGACTGGCTGGCCAGTGAAAGCCTACAACTTAACCCAGTAATACCACTGCTAAATAACCCTCTTCGTACCCCAGACCTCCACAGCGTTTCAGGTCCCCTACATCATTCGCATCAAAGGTGAGAAATGTGGGGATTTTCTTGGACCGGGACTTATCCTTTTCCTTTCAGATTAACAAAGTCTTTGGGAAGGGCCTTCTTTTACCTCTGGTTATTGAAAAGAGCGCCGCCCTTCATCCCTAAAGAACAGAGGCAGTAGGTTACCAGTATCCTCATCAATTCTTACATTGACTATGGCAATGCTCTAAATCCCGGTTTACCAAACTACCAACTACGCAGGCTCCAAAAGATTTAAAATTCGGCAGTTCGTCTCGTCTTCCAGCTATCTAGAAGCTCGCCCATTACGCCACTTCATTGGTTTCCAGTACAGCAGAGGATACAGTTTAAAATCCTCTGTTGGGTCTTGAGTGTAAATCGGGATTGGCCCTGCAGTACTTGATCGCGGTGCTGAAATGGAATCAGCCTGGAATCAGCCTGGCAGGTGCTTACAGTCAATTTATAGCAACCTTTGCAGTAATTTGCCCCAAACTATCGAACAAGCTTCCCAGAAGCTCCCTGAGGTGGATACTCTCCTGATATTCCCCAAAAAACTAAACACGTTCCTCTTCTGCTGATCATTTCATGGATTGTGAAGTCCAGCTCGATCAGCTTAAAATATGCACCATGGCAGATTACCCTGTCTAGTGTTCCTTCTTCTTTGGAATTTAGTGCTAGATAAATATTTCAAATACAACACAATACGCACACCTTAGGCTTTAAACCATGAACGTACACACACTCACAGTATTACACATAGACTTCACAATGCACTCACTTTATCTGTAGACCATGGCCACGTGCAGTGTAGTGATCATCCCTTTGAGGGTGCCCGTGCTGGTATTAGAATGTGCACTTAAAATAAATCGGAGATGAGCAGTATATACAAATCTGAAAGCAATATCAGATGTTGTAGAAATATTGCAAATGCTGAATAACACAAACATTAATAAATCTGTCACTTACGTAAAGATAGCAAATGTAGAGAATATTTTACTCACTTGATCAAATTGAGCTTTTTCCTGTGCATCTCTCTGTAGGAGAGGCTATGCTGAAATAGTACAAATGCTTTATCTAGAGTTGCTTGTATTGCTTTAGTCAGAGGATCAGGCAACTGCGGGAAAATCAGGCGTGCAATTTGCTCCCTTGGGAAACTGCACATTGAACTTAAATGTAATGTGAGGATTTGCTTGCAGTCGGAGGGCATCAGCATTTATTTATGAAGGAGTGTTTCTGAGTGGATGACAGATGGACAATAACATGAAGGGATGCCTACCTCTGACCTATTTTTTTAAGGTGCATCTAGAAAGGTCTGCAATTATGGATGTAAGGCCTGCCCCTTTTCAGTAATTCCAGGTATGCCCCATGTTTATACTGTGATGCCTGGAATGAACAGTTCAGTTCAATGCATTATGCTACATCCACTGCCTCATTATGAGGTTAGCAGTAGTGGTGAAACAGGGAGTATTTAGAAATAGCCTATGTCACCACTTTGCCTTTTACTTGATGTAAGGGGTTGGTACCTCTGAAGGAATGCATGGTATGGGGTTGGTGGTATTACCACTATCTGTAATACCACCAATCCCCAATGAAATCCTGTGGAACTACAGAATGTTGCATAATCATAATTTTAAACCAGACAGTAACATTGTCTTCTCATCTGCGGTAATAGTAAGGTTTGTCAGTGTTGGCCAAAAAAAAAGAAACAGTGTTACATTCTTAATGAAGCCATGGCAAGGACCTATTGAAGGAAGAACATAAGTTCGATTGTGCCTTCCAGTATAGCAATGTCTTTCCACACTATCAATGCCTAATCCTTCGAAAGTGTGTGGTGGAAATCAAGTTTGATGCTCTATTTACAAAACATTTAGCAACATATGTGTATCTTTATGTTAAAACCCTGGTGAGGAGACAATGCACATTAAGGGCCTGATATAGAAACATCTTTTAACATGGGAAAGTCCCATTGAAAGCACTTTTGTAAATCAGGCCCTAAATGTCACAAACAGGGAATGAAATGTGAAAAAACACACACAAATAAATGCTTTCCTGGGTATCAATAAAATATCTCCCTCTCTCTCTCTTCACATGTGGATCATTATGCTTGCTATATTAGTTAAGAACAAACCCCTCTTTGCTCCTCCCCCCGCCAGCCAGCCCCCTCTCACCTCCCCCGAGAACCAGGGAGTATCCTAGCCCTTTTATCAGCTCACCAAATTTCTACTGAGAATCAGGGCTACCTTTGGCATAATCAATGGTGAGGAATTGTGGTCTGAATTCTCAGAAGACACAATTGTTGCTGACCCCACCTAACCTAACAATACAGAAAGCGTGTCAACGTCACACACGGTAACACTATTGGTTAATTTCATTCAGCTTACCTTCATGTCCACAGGGCAACTTCTAGTGTGCCACGAAATTTAATATTCTGACAGTGACATATCAATCCCACATCCATCATGTCACCCATCAATTCATGCTCCATGTTCTAAGTTAACCCTGTCAGTTGTTCTTTAGTATGATTACAACATCTTTCCCTTAATGTGTTCACTCTAGGTGGTTTCATGTGATATTTATGCATTTTGAAGGCTGAACAAAAAAAAAGACTGATTTATTTCGGCTGATTTTGTGCAGCCCTCAAAATGCGGAATCATCAAATTGTTTAGGTTGGGGGGTCACCCCCACAGCCCACGGGAAGGCAATTCCGCCCTTACCCCTACCTCTCCCGCACTGGTAGGATTTCTTAGATTTCACCCCCAAAAGCCTCTTTACTCCACCGCTATCTCCCTTCCCCACCCAACACATTCCCCTCCCTTTCACACCACTCACACAGACAGGCAAACATGTTGACATGTACTTGCTCCCGCACTCCCTCCCTTCCCCACCACAAACATTTCCCCTCTTCTCCCACACAAACACACAGACATGCATGCACTCACTCACTCACTCACAAACACACACACACACACTTACAACAAAAATCACTTGCCTCTCACTCCCGTGACTTTCCACGCCCTGCCGTGCCTGTCAAACCCTGCGCTCAAGTGTGAGGCATGGGCATGACAGATCAATTTGGAAAGACCTCTCTGATCGGTCTCAGATCTGTCTTTCTAAATTGATCTTTTCACTCGCGATCCTATATGATGCTACTTGCTCCTGGCAGTAAATTCAGAAAAGGATCATGTAAACTCTAAATAACCAACACAGCTGAACACTTCAAAATCTGCAAGTAGCTGAGCACTCCTACTGCAGTCTCCACCTCTCCTGTTCTCCTGTTCCCTGCCAGGCCCTCTGCACAGCTCTGGCTTCTCACTTCACCACTAAAACCGAGGTGCTCCCCTGCTCCTCCAGAACCATCAAGGACCACATCATCACCCTTGCTCCAGCCTTGGCCGATTTCTGCAATTAGTATTTTGCCACTGGAACTTTCCCCTCCCCCTAAGGCACTCCCTTGTACACCCTGAAAAAAAGCTTCCACTGATCCTTCCTGTCTGGCAAATTACCACCTGATCTCTATCACTCCTTGAAAATCTGGCCATCTCCCAGCTTACTCTCCACACTGAATCTGTTGGTTTTCTCCATGTACATCAGTATATCTTCAGAGCAGCCAGAGGCATGGAAACTAATCTCCGGAACACCCGTGAAGATCTGCTCACTAATCTTGACTCTAGCCTTCCTTCTGTTGTCATTCTCCTTGATCTTTCCTCTGCTTTCAACACAGTCAATCATGCCATCCCAATCAATCGTCTTTGTGAGAACCTGGGCATCACAGATCATGTCCTGGATTGGTTGATTTCCTTCCTCCTGGACCGACACTTCCAGGTACAACTTGGGTTTTTTCTCTCCACCACCTCTCTCTCCATGCGTGGTGTTCCCCAGGGCTCTAACCTCTCACCCTGGCTTTTTGATGTATACTTGGCCCCCTTGGCCCACCTCCTCTCCACCTTCTCTTCTAATTTTCAGTGTTATGTGGATGACACTTAGCTCTCGTTCAATCTCTTCTCCTCTCTCGCTCATTCCTGACGGCCTATCTGTGATTCAGGAGTGGTGCGCCTACAATAATCTCTGCCTTAATGCTAGTAAGACTGAGATCCTTCTCATTGGGACTCCTGCTCCTGCTCTCCCGCTTTCACTCTGGCTGCCTTCCATGGACCCTCTACCTCCTTGTTGTCATCTCCAAGAAGTCACATTACCAGCTGCACCCCCTCAGAGGTATTCTTCCTTTCCTCTCCTTCCACCAGAATCTCAGTGTCTCAAGAGCTCTGGTGCTCTCTATGCTGGATTATTGCAACAGCCTCTTTCTAAATCTGCCAGCTTCTACTCTCCGCCCTCTGCAACTCATCCAGAACAGGACTGCGAGACTTGTCCTTGGCCAAAAGCTCAGGGATCGTATCTCTCCAGGACTGAAATCTCTACGAGGATTAAGTTCAAAACCCTCTGCATTATCCACAAGGCCTTCTGGGTCCTGGAACATCAATACCTTCAACTCTCTCTTCCTAAATATCTTCCTTCTCGAGGTCTTCACTCATCCACCTCAAACTCCCTCAGGGTCAGTCGCTTCTCCAAGCAATGAGTTGGTGGTAAATCTCTTTCTTCGGCTGGGGCCTCCCTCTGGAACAGCCTCCCTGCCTCCTTGACGCTTGAGGAGAACCATCTCTGCTTCAGGAAGCACCTCAAAACCTTCCTCTTTCCTTCTGCTTTCTCTCCTCATCTCCCCTTCTGAATTCCTGGCTGAAACTGTACTGGTAACCTGGTCAACCACTGATCTCGGGCCCAGGTCCCCCCCAGTTACACTCCTGCACTGCCTCCCTGGCAACCCTTGCACTTGGGGACTGTTTTTGTATCCCTACAGTCCCCCACTAGCACTAGACACCTGATGCCTGCACTTACCCTTGCTCTTGCCACCAGCTGGCCCTACTTCTCTTTTTGTTTTATTTATTCTATGACCCCTTTTACTGCACTATCCCCACTTCGCACTTCTCCTCCTCCTCCCTCTGCACTTGCACGATCTGAAATGACACTTGGCCTAGTAGGATCGATGTCTCTGTCATCCCTCTGTTCCCTCTCCCATGCCGCGTTGCGCCTTTAAACACTTGTGTATAGGCGTGTTATGAATGCCATATAATATCATATCATATCATGGTCGTCCTGGTTAACTTGCAGAAAGAAAGTTTCATTGGATGTTGTGAATCACAAACCACCCGAGATTCATTACAAAACTTGCTTTGAGAAGGAACATTCGGGTTCGAAACACGTGTCAGCTGACCACGTTTTAGACCAGGGGGGTCATTCCGACCCTGGCGGAAAGGGGTTAACGGTGCCGGTAAAGGTGCCGGAGCTGTCAACCCCTTACCACCTAATTACGAGTCTGCTCGTGGGAACCCGCTAAGGACGCCTGGTTTTACCAGGCACCCTTAGCGAGTCCCCCGAGCAGACCAGGGTGCTAACAACGGGCAGGTTATAAACGGGCCCATTGTTAGCAACCTCCCCATTCCCATTGAGCCCTATGGCGGCTTGCATGGGAATGGGGATGGGTTCCTTGAATGAGGAATTACCGTGCCCTTCAAGGTCAGAATGGCCCGGTAATTCCTCATTCAAGGAACCCGGACCCGGTACTCGGTAAAGGGGTAGCCATGCCGCTAATAGCGTCATGGTTATCTCCTACCTCGTAATGACCCCCCATTTGTCTACATTACGGATATTAAAGAAACACATCTTGAAACACTGCATCCAGTGTGAGACTCTTTGTAGTCACAAGATCCAATGAAACTTTATTTCTGCAAGGTAACCAGAGCCACCCACTATTCCCTTACAAGAGGTGTTGGGTTCACCTCGTCCCGCCCATGACCTTGCTCAGAACCATTAAGACCATCAGACCAAATATCAAGCTCAGCATAGGAGTGTTCTATTCTAGAGCCCACTTTTCACATGATATGATATCATATCATATCATAGCCATAGTGCTTTCTGGTTCCTTGGCCCACACTATATCCAATTCTCTCTTCCTAAACACCTTCCTTTCGGGCCCTTCGCTCAGCCACCTCCAACTCTCTGAGGGTCAGACGCTTCTCCAGGCTGAGAGTTGGTAGTAGATCTTTGTCCTCTGCAGGTGTTCCCTCTGGAATGACCTCCCTGCCCCTCTCAAACTTGAGCTGGACCATCTGAGGTTCCAGAAGCAGCACAAGACCTTCCTTTTTTGACCACCCCTGCTGTCCTACCTGTCTGCTGTGTCATGGTTTATTAGACGACACACACCAGCCAGGGAATACTTTCCCCTACAATGAATGTGGCGCACAATAAAACGCTTTTTATTTTTAATTTACTACAGATTCTTTTTGAGTAGGCCTCCAACCCGTCTAGCACCCAACCTCCATCAGCACCCTGTGCCACAATGGACTCAGAAGCAAGCTGGTGTGTATTAATAAGATATTTTATTAATTTACTATTCAATGTCAATGGGGATAATAAAAATACAACAGCCACCAAAATTGTGTCAACACAAAATGCTATATCTAGTGCGACCAGGTTGAAAAAGACTGTTACACTCGCTTTTGTTTTAATGACAAAAGAGGAAAACAACAATTCCACACCAAGTGATAGCACCTACAGTTAAGCACTCCACCTGTAACACTCACCCCAAACATCAATTGGACTTGATGCCTTTAAATGGAAGGCAGTGGCAAGGAGAAGGAATATAAGGGAAAGATGGATTTTGGGGTGAAGCCCACCACCACAATATGGGAAGCCAGCAAAGAAAAGGAAAACCTGTTTTTGGGTCAACATGGAAGAATGGGGTTTTTATTATTTCTCACATCTGCTAAGAAACAGAATAGAAGAACATTCATACTGCTTAAATTTAGGAGAGAGGAAAATTTTTAGAGAATACTAATCAGCACACCATGAAAAATAGAAATAAAGTAGGAAAATCATTTTTTGTGAGAAAGCAAATGCAAAGGGAAAATACAGTAGCAAATGGAAATTCATTTACACTGAGGCTCAGAATGGCAGATAGGCGTTGGGAAAGGGGTTTAGCTCACAAAAATAAAATCGGTTTTCATTCAGGATGACAGATGCAAAGAGGAATGACACTGGCAAATGAAAATTTGTTTAGCAGGGCATAATTGAAACACAGGGACAAATTCGGTTTTAGCTCACACGGGGATTCATTCTTTCGGGGCAACACTTTAATGAATATAACAATTAATAACAACACTGGGGAAATTAGTGTTGGATTCGAAGGCCCACAATCGCGATCCGGTGAAATTCAATGGGGGAATGAATTGATTTACTAAGGATTTACACAGACAAATGAGGGGGTTCTTCAATGGGGATATGCTAACAGACACAGGCAAACAAGAGATTCTTCTATAGGGAGATGGATGAACTATACTGGCAATTGAGCTGTTCAATGTGGAAATTATTGGATGCACTGCTACATAATGGAAAGGATTTAGCAATTTAGGGCTGGGGTTATGGCTACTTATATAGCATGCCTTTGTTTAAGTTTCAGGAAAGCCAGCTGCATCTCAGGACACTCTGGAAAGCTAGGGTAGGGGTGTATTCGCTGCCCTCTCAGAGTTTCAGAAGCCTTCTCTCCTTCCTCATTTTTCTGTCTTCCCCGGTTGTTATGTGTCTCTGTCCTAGTATAATCCCCCTTATATGGCAGAAATGACATCACTAATTTTACAATCTAGGGGAAGTGCCCTGCCATAATCACCGTCACTAGGATTGGACATTCAGCCTCTCTCTCTCTGCCCCTAGTCAGGATTGGTTTAGGGGTTTTGGAGCAACATCTGTCTTTTCCCATTTATCACTATCCTTTGCTCTCCTTTCAACTTTTTAGCAAAAACTAGTCATGTATCAAAACTTCATAATTGTACTAGCAACTGCCATACACAATATATATTCTGTTTTAGCTGATTGTGGGGAATTAGACAAGCCGACCGCCAAATCCGTATGATGTAGCATAGCCATTTGTGTTGTTTTCATAAAATGTACAACAGTTATGAATATGTAAGTTATCAAGCATATTCCTAATTTAATTTTCCACCTTTTCACCAAACTCTCAGATTTGTCACATGTTAAGATCAGCCAGTAACCTAGTCTAACTGGCCATTGCAGTTCCCAGAGTCACAGGTAAATGCATTTTATACCCCTAAAAACGCCTGGAAATTACATGAAAATGGCATAAAATGAAATTAATCCTCAATCTAATTGCTGCGCAAAATCCCTAAAAAGGAAATAGTCTTTTAAATTAAATGATGAGTGTTTCTGTAAGCAAATGGGATGGCTGCTTCATCCCCAACAGCCATCAGTTCCCCTGGGTCAGCCTGTGACCAGAGATATTTATGAGTCTCTTTGAAGTTAGTGTGGGTTCTTTGAAGTGGGTGCAGCAAGGATTCACACCTTTTAGTCATGCTTCAGCCACAGATTGCCTTCTTTTGAAATCCCTGCTTTCCTGCCAGACAGTCTGCAGAATAGGGAATTTTGATGCCCTCAGCACCATCAATATTTTATTGCAGGGTTATTAAATGCGAGGTGTGACATCCTGCTGTAGTGGGGCTTTTCATTGTGCAGTTTCTGCACCCAGCCAGAACAGGTATTTCCTGAAGTAAGTGTCTCCAACTGTCACTCTGGTTTTGGGGGTGAACCATAATATACATTGCTTTGGTCAGCCCACACATCCTGTTCTGCTTTACTGACATTTCACTTTGAGCAGTGATATCTTTTTTCATTGTGGCATTTAAAGCCGTGTTTACTTTGCCAACACACGTGCAAGCCGTTTTTTCTTCCAATGTTTAAAAATCCTGATTTCATGTCACATGATTCTTTAATTCCCCCTTCTTTTTGTGACTTAAACTGCTGTTTGTCCATTGATAATGATAGGTATGCCCCTTTCCCCATGGTGCTTTAATTTTTAATGAACAACAAAAGAAAAAGCCAGGCCATTTTTGTTGCAGTGTTTAAATTCCTACCATTCATGGGACAGGGAAAGCAAAAGGCAGGCGGTTTTGGTTGCAGTGTTTACATGGCTGCCAGTCATGTGAAAGGGACTTCTGTTTGGGGCCTTTAAATGCACCCCTCAGCTGCACCGACTAGTTGCCTGGCTACTGTCGGAATCTCATTGGAAACCAGGCTCGTCCCTGACCACTAGCCCCTGCACTGCCTGCCGGCCTACCGTGTACTTGGGGATGTATGTTTAACCCTATAGTCCCCCGCCTCCTTGCACTTACCCAGAGCCACACTGCCATGGCTGCACTTACTTAGAGCAACACTGCCCTGATTGCACTTCCCCCTTCCCTCCCCTTAGCACTTCTCCTCTCCCTCCCCCTGCACTTGCACGAGCTGAATGACACAAGGTCTAGTAAGATTGTTTGTTTTGTCCCCCCTCTGCCTCACCCTACCTTCTCTTGTCGCGCCTAGAAACACTTTTGTACAGGTGTGCTATAGATGACTCATCATATATTATCATATCATAAACCTCTTTTTACTTTCATGAAACTGAACACATACTTTTTCAAAATGCTTTATGTTTTTTACTGCGCAAAAAATGGGAGACACATTTGAACATCCAAACTTTCAGGGTAACTGAACAACTGCCTTTTTGGGGTTCACTCAAACAAGTAGGGGAATCTGATTAATGTGTGTTATGGCGCGTGCCGGCACCCGGTCAGGTGACCGCTGTGTCATTGTGTGAGTAAATGGAATGTCCACCCCAGCATGGAGAAGACCATTCGAGACCATAGCCTTGACTCCTGTGTCCTTATTCAACAGTTCCCAGTGGGAGAACCCCACATGAAGAGGCAGAGGAACATCAGCCGGTCCCGGCTGCAGGCGCAGCAGGCTCATCTCCCAGTCCCACAAGGCACTACTGGTGCTGTTAGCTCCTGTCAAGCAGCCCCAAGCAGCGGTGCTTGTGCTCTCAGGGGTGCCTTCTGCTGTTCAGCTGGCTAGTCAGAGCCACAGCCAGTAATCTCCAGGACAATGACTCGTCAGCAGGGGAGACACAGGCCACTCCCCTGGTCCCATCAAGATAATCTGGCTAATGGCCCCATGCAGACAAGGGGTGCTAGTGCGGCCAGAGGATGGGGTTGTCCTGTGGGGTAGTGTGCTGCACCACTGTGCCTGGTAGCCCTACAGGGCATTGGTCACACAACAAAGATGCTGGATGCTGACCTGGAGGGGGACTCTGACACATCCATGGGCACTAAAACCCTGCTATCTCCGACAGGTGTGTTTGGGGGGGAGTAGACCTGACAGGGCACCACCAAAGGGTTCACGGGGTTCCCAGTGCCCGAATTCGATGCTACAGGAGTGCCAGCGATGTTGGGACACTGATGGAACCTGTGGGTTGAAAGCCTGCAGATGTTCTTTAACGCCACTAAAGAGACTGATGACAAGGCCATGAAGGCCACCTGCTCTTACACAGAAAGTGAAGTCCATCAAATATTCAAGACACTGCAGCCCAATGACAACTTGTATGCCGCAGTGAAAGGGGCACACCAGGAGTACTTCAGGCCACTGGTTAACCGTGACTAGAAACGGTTTTACCTGCGTCAGGATCATCAGGAACCGGCTGAGTCATTGGATTCCACCCATTCGCACCTGCCGCACCTGGCCATGTCATGCCGCCTCTATAACAAAACAGATGAGATAATGGCACAAATCGTCCAGCATTGCTCCTCAGCTGCTCAGCAATGGTAGATCCTGAAGGAATCGGATGTTCCTTTGCAGAGCATTCTGGAGCTGGGTTGCCCTCAGGAGATGTCTGAATCCAGAGCTGCCCAGTTTGAAGTGGTGTCTAAAGGAGGAAGGACGGAGATGCTATAGGCAGTCTTGGCAAGATGGTCGTCGAGGGCCAGTGGACAGTTTACCAGGCAGACATGCACGGCAAGGCCAACAGAAGGTGCCAGACGAACATCCAAAGCCCTGTGACACCTGTGGGGGCATGCTGCTGCAAAATCAAGCAGCCAGTTGCCACATTGGCTTGTGTGGCAAACCCAATAACTATGCCTGGATGTGCTCTCTGGCCAACAACTCAGTTGGCTTGCCCTCCCCCGACGCTGCCAATGCCCAGATATTGGCAGGTAGCAGATGTGGACCTGAACCAACGATCAGTTTGCTCAGTGCTATCATGGCTGGAGCTTTCCACAATGAGGAATCTTTCTTTGTGTTGGCCATTTGTCTGGGTGACTCAGGGTACCGGAGGAAGTCACTGTGTTCCCTGTCAATCCTTGACATGGACGCATCCATCCAGGTGGACACAGGGGCGTATGTGAGCATCATGCCAGTGACTCATTATTGCACACTGTGGCCCAACCAGATCCTACAAGCCCCTAAAATCTGCATCTTCATGTATGGGCTGCATTTCTGTTACCCCTGGATGGGCTTTCATTACCACACTTCGCCATGAAGAAGAGTCTGTGAATGCAACATTCTTCGTAACCCCGGTGGTGAAAGATAATCAGTAGAGCTGCTCCTCAGCTGTCAACAGTCTGCTGACCAAATTCCAAGGCCTGTTTGAGGGCGTTGACTAGCTAAAGGGACACAAGGTCCAGTTGCATATGGATGTGTCAATCCAGCAAGTAGCACTGCTCCATAGGCGTATACCGCTCCAATTGCATAAGAAAGTGGAGGAAGACATTTTCAACCTCGAGAGTGCGAAAGGGTGGAAGGGCCCATTCCATGGGTGTCACCTATAGTGGTGGCTACCAAGCCCAAGTGCCAAGAGAAAGTGTGCAGTGCATCTGTGTGGACTGGAGGCTGCCCAAAAGGGACATCCACAGGAAACAGCACCCCACGCCCACATTGGACGATATGCTGGCAGACCTAGAGGGGGCCAAGTTGTTCTCCACTCTGGATCTCAAAGCAGGTTACCATCACATCCCCTTGCATATCGAGATCCTGCCAATAATTACCTTCTCGTCTCATGTCGGTCTCTTCCGGTACAAGCGCCTAAGCTTTTGTGTGTCTTCTGCTGAAGTGTTCCAGCACACCATCAGGGATGTGCTGGCTGGGCTCCCCCGGGGTGTTCAACGTGAGTGATGATGTGCAGACCTACTCGCAGTTGCCCAGCGACCACACGTCCAGGAAAGGCTTGGTCAGCAGGAGCTGACCCTGAACCGGAGGGAGTTCCAATTCATGTATTCTAAGGTCGATTTCTTTGGGTTCATCTTTCACGATGGGGTGTCACCAGATCTGAAAGAAAGTTGCTGATATCAAGAACACGGTGGCCTTAGCATCTCGATCGGAGGTCAGCAGCTTCTGACATGGTGAATTTCTATGGGAGGTTCATCCCCAACTTGGCCACAATCACAGAACCCCTATGTCTGTTAACCAAGAAGGACCAGGGCTGGTGCTGGGGGCACGCCGAGCAGGAGGCATTCAAGCCACCAATGAGGCACTAGTTGCTGACACCCCAATGGCATATTTCGACCTGGTCAGGGGCATCAAAATTGGGGTCGATGTGAGCCCCATTGGACTGGGAGTGTTCCTGCTGCAGGTCACAGATCAAGTCAAGTGCAAGCCCAATGCGTATGCGAGCAAATCACTGTCATAAATCACCAAGGTATCTATTGAAAAGGATACAGTAACCAAACAGGATACAATTGTTAAGGCTCTTCCGGATCCTTGAATTCACACGGCTTGATAGTAGTGAAGTCAAATTAGACCTTCCAAATGATACAACTCTCTGACTAGTAAAACAGGCAGAGAGAGGGATCACTGGGAAGGGCGTGGGAGCATTATAAAAAGTCAGCCTAGGATAAACAAAGCATCATGAGAAGTTGTCCCAACTAAACTATCACTGATAGCACAGCAATAGCACTAAATACAACACTAACCTGTAGGCTTAGAACTAGAATCTCCACCAACAAGTCTCAGAAGAAATCCAGGAATAGAAACAACGACAAAGGAGGGGAGGTTAGTAAGGGAGACTTATCCCGAACGGCATGAGGCTCACGCTAGATACCGGGTTGGTGCACCACAGGATAGCGTCCAAAGTACTGTGCACAATCACCTGCAAATAAACATTTGTTGATAATACTTCTTTTCCCACGTAGAACAGAAATGAAATGAGTCCACCTGTTATCTCATCACAGGTGCCAGCGATGCATGTGGAGTACACGTTTCAAAGAGTTCAAAAAACTGCGTGCAGATTTACACGCGACAAAAGTTCACGCAGCCTGAACAGCCACGCTTGCAAGTACAGTAGAAAGCGTGCTGATTTACACGCAACAAAAGTACACCCAACCAGGACCACAGCGTGTAAAGAGTAGAGTAGACCGCGTGTGATTTTACACGCAAACAGAAGTGCACGCATCCAGGCAGCCGTACCTGAAGAGTTCCAGAGTCCGCGTGGGGTTTTACCCGCGAGCAAAGTACATGCAGCCAGGACAGCCGCGCTTGGAGAGTTCCAGAGTACGCGTGTGGTTTTACCCACAAACAAAGTACACGCAGCCAGGACAGCCACGCTTGGAGAGTTCCAGCGTCCGCGTGCAGTTTTACCCACGAACAAAGTACACGCAGCCAGGACAGCCGCGCTTGGAGAGTTCCAGCGTCCACGTGAGGTTTTACCCGCAAAGTACACGCAGCCAGGACAGCCACGCTTGGAGAGTTACAGCGTCCACGAGAGAACTTACATACAACAATATACACGCAGTCAGGAAAGCAGCATGCGAAGATATCAGTAACCCGCGAGTGAGGATACACGCGACTGAAGTGCACGCAGGCAGTGCTGCCAAAACTCGCATGTGAAGGGACACGCTGAAGAAAGCCAAGGAAGTAACTGACAAGATGTGAGGACGCAGATCAAGGGTTCAGCTATCAAATGCCATATTGGTTCAATCAGAAGCAGCGAGCAACGTCTCCACGCTGCTTATGAACGTACTGCAGTAACACACGTGACTACCCTGAATCACGTGAATTCAACGACGTGAATAATGCAAACGTCATTTTCCCGGCAGTACATCAAACAACCTCCATTTAGAATAGAACGGTCTAGCAGTTCTATGAGCATAACCCGTTCTGCGTGAAGATGGTTTGGTAATGTGTCCACCATGCATGACAGTGCCACCCCCCAAAAGAGCAGCCACTCCCCTTTTCAAGTGGAATTTTCTTAATAAACGGGAGCATGGATATTGGAAAGAGGTTCTCAGGACCTATCTTCTGGACCATATCCTTTCCAGTCCACCAGATAATAAGGCCTAACAGAACGCAGTCTCATATCCAGTATTTCTTGTACCTCAAATTCATCTTAACCTTTCACAGAAACAGCAACAGGCCATATAGGCAATCCAGTAGCATCAGAGCATGGCTTGATGAGTGACACGTGAAATACTGGATGCACTCGCCATCGTTGTGGCAATGCCAGACAGACAGCAGCCGGGTTAATCACGTTGAGCACCTCATATGGCCCAATGTACTTAGGCAACAGTTTCTTTTTTCCAGGTATCCTCAAGTTCTGAGTAGACAGCCATACTATTCATTCCTGTTTTGTAGACTGGTGCAGGTACTCTACGAGCATCAGCATAGATCTTATCTCGTTTTTTAGCCTGCTCCAATTGCTGCTTCACCTTCGTCTGTAAATTCTTTAGATCTCTGATATTACGAACTGCTGCATCAGTATCCATAGACAAACCGGAATCCAAAGGAATGGATCTGGGATGTTGCCCATACAGAGCATAGAAATGAGAAGTACCTATGGCACTATAGTAGGAATTATTGTAGGCACATTCTGCTGCCGGAAGGACAGTAACCCAGTCTGATTGGAACTGAAGAAACAAACACTGCAGGTATTGTTCCATAGTGCTATTGACCCTCTCAGTATGTCCGTCCGTTTGGGGGTGATAAGCACTAGACATCCTGTCATCAATAAGCAATGCAGAGGTTAGTGCTCTCTGAAAATGGGACGCAAATTGTGAACCCCTGTCGGTCATTATCATTGAAGGCAGACCAAAAAAACGGAATACATGGCGGATGAATAAGTCAGCCAGGACAGCAGCTGTTGGTAAACCAATATAGGGAACAAAAAGAGCCAATTTCGTAAAGTAGTCCACCACAACCCATATGGTATTGTCACCATTATTTCTTGGGAGTTCTACCACAAAATCCATCGATATCATATACCATGGTTTGTGAAAAACAGGTAAAGATTGTAGTAAACCCTCTGGTTTGCCAGGAGTGTTCTTGCCTTGGATGCATACAGAACATGTAGAAACATAATCTATTACATCTCGTGTAATGGAAGGCCACCAACACCATCTCTTGAGCAGCTCTAGGGTTTTCTTTTGTCCAGGATGGGCTGCCACAATGGAGTCGTGTCCCCAACTGAGAGCCCTGTTCCGATTGGTATCTGTTGGTAGATAAAGCACCCATTGTGTGAAAGGCAAACCGTTGTGTATGTCTAAATTAAATTCCTGAACCATTCCTGGATTTTGTTCAACCCATTCCTGTAATTCATGTTTTAGGGAAGACTGTGCAGAACAACTACATATCACGTGGTCTGCCAACAACCTATTTTGAACCGGAGGTTCTTCCTTCACCTCCTCACCGATTCAGGATAAAGCATCCGATTTGACATGTTGTCTGGCAGGGCGATATGTGATTTGGAAATTGTATTGAGCAAAAAACACATGCCATCTGGCCTGTCGAGCCGTAAGACATTTCATAGTTTTGAATGCCTGAAGATTCCGATGATCAGAGTACACCAACACCTGATGTTTGGCCCCCAGAGGATGATGTCACCATTCTCGTAAACCATCCTTGATCGCAAGCAATTCTTGCTCAGTAACGGTATAGTTCTGTTCGTATGGGGTTAGCTTACCAGAAAAGAAAGCGACTGGGTGATCCTCCTTGGATTCTGCACAAACTTGTGAAAGTACAGCTCCTGTAGCGACACTGGAAGCATCCGCCTCTACGATAAGTTGACAATCAGGATCAGCATGTTGTAGTACGGGTGCAGTGGTAAATGCTTCTTTTAACATCTCAAAAGATGCTTGGGCGTTCTGGTTCCAACAGAATGGTACTTTTGAACTGGTTAAAGCTGTCAATGGGGCCACTTTTTTGGAGAAGGAACGAATAAATCTGCAATAAAAATTCGTAAAACCTAGGAATGACTGTAGTGACTTGACATTATGTGGAATGGGCCAATTCAATATGGCCTTCACTTTGGAACGGCTCATTCGGACACCATGATTGGTAATGTGATAACCCAGGAATTCCACTTCTTGTGTATGAAAGACACATTTTTCTGCTTTAACAAACAGTTTGTTCTCTCTGAGCCTTTGTAGGACAGCGGACACATGTTTAACATGTTCTGGGAAAGACGATGAATATATCAATATGTCATCCAAATAGATCACAACGAATTGGTCCATCATGTCTCTGAAGATATCGTTCATGAAGAACTGAAACATGGTGGGAGAGTTACAAAGGCCAAAAGGCATCACAAGATATTCATAAAGACCGTACCGCATCTTAAAAACGTTCTTCCACTCATCGCCCTCACGACTACGAACCAGATTGTATGCTCCTCGTAAGTCTAATTTAGAAAAGTACATGGAAGTACCGAGTTGATGTAACAAAACATTTATCAATGGTAATGGATACGGGTTCTTTATGGTGATGTCATTAAGAGCCCTGTAATCTATGCAAGGCCTTAGATCTCCCTCTTTTTTCGGAACAAAGAATAATGGTGAGGCAGCAGGCAATTGGGATGGCCGTATGAACCCCATATCAAGAGCTTTATCGATGTATTCTTTCAGGACAACATCTTCTTTGGGAGTTAAAGAGTAGACACGACCAGTAGGGATTTTGGCCCCAGGAATTAATTCAATCGGATAGTCATACTGTCTATGTGGAGGCAGCTGTTCACTCTGGCCTTTGTCAAACACATCTGCATATTTCGTATACTCGCATGGTATATGTATATCGCTCTGATGTACAACATTGATAGAGGACCCTCCCTATATAGAGGCCAAAATATGTGATTTGGTTGACACCCCCTGACTGGAAAAACAATGTTCGTTGCAATAAACAGAAGGATATTGGATCAATCCCGTAACCCAGCCAATGGTTGGATTATGAAGAGTCAGCCATGCAAGACCAAGCAATAGTTTGTATTGAGGAGCCGCAATGACATCAAAAATCATTTCCTCTGAATGACCATTTGATAAAGTCATTTGAATAGGTACAGTCTCCTGGGTTACCATACCCAAAGTCCAAACTGACCCATCCACAGTGTTCACAGATTCAGATTTTTTCTTGGTTGTAAGAGGTATAGAACATTTCTTAGCATATGTGATGTCAATGTAATTATTTGTGGCTCCGGAATCAACCATAGCTCTGGAAACTAATTCCTGGTCAGCAAAATGTAACGTCACCTCCACAGCTATAGGTGCGTATGCCAGAATGGTATGGGAGTCCGTTGTAACACTCGACACAGGGACTCCTGCTAATGTCGAGTTTTGGTGTTTCCCGGTGGTTTCTTGGGACATGCCGCCAGTAAATGCTCAGATGAACCACAATACATGCATAGATTGTTTTTTCTTCGGTTCTCTCCCTCTGCATTAGATAACCGGCCTCTCACGGCACCAATCTGCATTGGTTCAGGGTCGTTCGAGGAGGCTGCCGGTACCTCCGGACAAACAGGTGCTTGCAAGAAAGGTTTTCTCTCTCCTTTGTGAGCATTTCGTCGAGCATCGATTTGTAGAATCAGATCGAGCAATTCTGTGAACCCAGTAGGGACCACAGGAACCGTAGACAAGGCGTCTTTTAATTCTTCTGAAAGATCCTTGTAAAAAACAGCAGTTTTCTTGTCTTCAGGCCATTGGGTCTCGGCTGCTAATTGGTTGACTCTGGCTATGTAAGCCAACAGGGTTTGACTACCTTGTTGTAAATTTAGCAACTCCAAATCTGTGGCTTGAGTGGCATAGCGCATGTCAAAGACCTTACCCATGGCAGCCAGAATATCGTCGCAATCGTACAGCAAGGGACTGTTTGACTCCAATAAAGGATTAGCCCAAGCAGCAGCTGTGCCCCCCAAATGGGAAAGCACGAATGCTGCCTTTGCAGTTAAATCGGGAAACGAGTTAGGCCGGCACAGGAAATGAAGTCGGCATTAGTTGACAAAGGTTCTATAGGTTTTAGGATCACCTGTGAACCTTTCCGGGGGAGCCAAAGGAAACCGGTTGGCATTACCACTTTAAGGGTTTCTTGTTGTGGTGCCGGTGTCCTGGATCCAGATGCAGTGGCCGCTGGAGCCTGTGCTCCCTGAGGAGCGGCATGAATGGCGTCTTGCATAACATCCATGCGATGACGCAATGTGTCCTGTGCCATAATCATTTAGTTTCTCAAATCCGTGATTAACTGAGTCAAGACCGTTAAAGGATCCGTACCCTCCACGGCTTCTGATTCTGTCATAAATCACCAAGGTATTTATTGAAAAGGATACGGTAACCAAAAAGGATACAATTGGTAGGGCTCTTCCGGATCCTTGAATTCACATGGCTTGATAGTAGTGAAGTCAAATTAGACCTTCCAAATGATAGAACTCTCTGACTAGTAAAACAAGCAGAAAGAGGGATCACTGGAAAGGGTGTGGGAGCATTATAGGAAGTCAGCCTAGGATAAATAAAGCATCATGAGAAGTTGTCCCAACTAAACTCTCACTGATAGCACAGCAATAGCACTAATTACAACACTAACCTGTAGGCTTAGAACTGGAATCGCCACCAACAAGTCTCAGAAGAAATCCAGGAATTGAACCAACGACAAAGGAGGGGAGGTTGGTAAGGGAGACTTATCCCGAACGGCACGAGGCTCACGCTAAATACCGGGTTGGTGCACCACAAGATAGCGACCAAAGTACTGTGCACAATCACCTTCAAATAAACATTTGTTGATAATACTTCCTTTCCCACGTAGAACAGAAATGAAATGAGTCCACCTGTTATCTCATCACAGGTGCCAGGGATGTGTGTGGAGTACACATTTCAAAGAGTTCAAAAAACCGCATGCAGATTTACACGCGACAAAAGTTCACGCAGCCTGAACAGCCGCGCTTGCAAGTACAGTAGAAAGTGTGCTGATTTACAGGCAACAAAAGTACACGCAACCAGGACCACAGCGTGTAAAGAGTAGAGTAGACCGCATGTGATTTTACACGCAAACTGAAGTGCACGCAGCCAGACAGCCGTACCTGAAGAGTTCCAGAGTCCACATGGGGTTTTACCCACGAACAAAGTACACGCAGCCAGGACAGCCGCGCTTGGAGAGTTCCAGAGTCTGCATGGGGTTTTACTTGTGAACAAAGTACACGCAGCCAGGACAGCAGCGCTTGGAGAGTTCCAGCATCCGTGTGCGGTTTTACCGTGAACAAAGTACACGCAGCCCGGTCAGCCGCGGTTGGAGAGTTCCAGCGTCTGCATGAGGTTTTACCCGCGAACAAAGTACACACAGCCAGGACAGCTGTGCTTGGAGAGTTCCAGCATCCGCGGGAGAACTTACACGCGACAATTTACATGCAGTCAGGAAAGCAGCATGCAAAGATATCAGAAACCCGCGTGTGAGGATACACACGACTGAAGTGCATGCAGACAGTGCTGCCAAAACTCGCGTGTGAAGGAACACGCCAAAGAAAGCCAAGGAAGTAACTGACAAGATGCGAGGATGCAGATCAAGAGTTCAGCTACCAAACGCCATATTGGTTCAATCAGAATCAGGGAGCAACATCTCCACGCTGCTTATGAACGTACTGCAGTAACACACGTGACTACCCTGAATCACGTGAATTCAACGACGTGAATAATGCAAATGTCGTTTTCCCGGCAGTACATCAAACAACCTCCATTTAGAATAGAACGGTCTAGCAGTTCTATGAGCATAACCCGTTCTGTGTGAAGATGGTTTTCTAGGTCCAGAGTTAATGTGTCCACCATGCATGACAGGCACTGACTCCCACTCAATGATGATACTCCAAGATAGAAAGAGAAGCTCTTGCGGTCCTATGGTAGTGCAAGCACTTACATGTTTATATTCATGGTCATCCGGTCACTGTGGTTACAGACCACAGGCCCTTGGTGCTGATCATGGGAGGTCCAGCACCTCCACCGCCAATGTAGCTCAAAGGGTGGCTACTTCAGCTACAGGAGTATGGAGTCACGCTTGTGTTCAGAGCGGTGGATGACAACCTTGCGGACCATCTGTCTCACCATCCAGGGTCGCATGTGCTCACTGGGCTTCTGGACGGCGATGAAATGGAGGAGTTGGTGGAGATGGTCACCCAGGCTGTGGTGTCCCACTCCATGTCTATGGTAGTTATCGCTGCAGCAACGCGTCAGAACACCGGGATACAGGATCTGGTGGAGCCATTGTGGGCTGTCCAGTGGAAGGGCTTCCTTGCCTTGGCACAGCATAAGACGCCAAAGTTGCAGGCATTTCTTCAAGGGCTCTGGAGAGTGAGACAGAAGCTGTCTATCGGCTCGGACCAGAGCCTCCTGCTCAGGTAATCACTCAAATAGTCATTCCCCTCACCTTACGAAATCACGTGGTACGTCTTACATATGTGGGACATCAAGGGGCCAGTAACACCACAGTTCGACTCTGTCTGAAGTTGTGGTTTCCAGATCTGGAGAGAAAGGCGGAGAACACCATCAGTAGGTGCATGTGTTGGGAGGCCGCGAGACCGCTGTAAAAGGTCCCTCTGATTGCTTCGCCAGAAAGGCTGTCCTCCCCGTGGAAGGTGCTGAGCCTTGACTTTGGCACCACTCTCCAGTCTAGTGTTTCCTGGTGGTGTTGGATGAGTTTTCACACAGTACAGCGGTCCGCAACTTTATCCCTATTCTGAAGGACATATTTACAGCTTGTGGTATCCTCGATTCAGTGACGTCTGACAATAGTTCCCTATTCCAAAGTGAAGAATTGGCCAGGTTCCTGGACTCCTACGGCATCGTGCACCAGCGCATTATGCCCTGCAGGCCGAGGGCTAACAGGGATGTGGAACGCATCATGCTGACCTTGAACAAGTCGTGTCGCATTGCCCTGGAGACGGAGCAGCCACTAGGGCCGGCCCTCATGTACTTTATCATGGCGTACCACTCTACACCACACTCCCCATGGAAGCACTGTTTGGCAGGAAGGTGGCGTCTACCATCACGGAGCACGCATCCCGACCTCAGGCGGTGATGGATCTTGTTTGGGTCCATGAAAACTATGAGCGCTCAAAAGTCTGGAGTCAGCCCAGAGGGGGCTTGTGGAACAGCCGTTGGAGGTCAATGATCAGGTGATAGCACCAACCAGGTGCCCCACCCACAAGCTTTGCCTTTCCCCTATGATCCCAACCCATGGACAATGGCTGACCTGCAGGTGTCCATGCTTGCGGCAATCCAGGGCGGCAGTCGCTTACCAGGAACAGCAGCTGGTTCTGGTGCCTTCAAGGTAACCTGGCAGGATGATCAGTGGCAAGACAGAGGGCTCACCCAGTAAGGCATAGGAGGAGGCAGAGGACACCTTGAAGAAGAGGATGCACTGTAGCAGGAGGGTGTCCACCCAGCGGAGATGGCGTGTCCATCCCCACCAGGGTCTCCCACCAGATACCCCCAGCACCCTGACAGATGCCCTCATAAGAGACTGAAGGACTACGCCTTGAGTGAGGGTTCTCCTCCTGCAAGTATTGTGTTTATAATGCTGATGCTGCAGCTTGTTGTGTTAATGTTTGAAGTTGCTTATGATGGTTGAATGGGATGTTAGGTGACGGCTGCGTCAGTATGTGAATAAATGGGAGGTCTGCCCCTGCACAGAGCAGACCATCCAAGACTTCAGCCCTGGCTCCTGTCTCCTTATTAAGCAGTTCTTCAACCGGTGAGCTGCCGGTGCGGACCGCACAACACTGTGATAATACTGCATGTATATATGGATGCATGGTAGAAGAAAGAGAGCAATAGAGGAATACATAATTGGCTGTGTTATGTGTCACTAAAGCAATAGTTCATCGACTGGCACTAACTCAAACGTATGTGGCATCCATCTCTTCACAGGATGGACATGGCATCTTCCACATATATATATCTTGTAGGTTTCTTGAGGGCAATTCGTATAGGTAAAGGCCTCTTTTGGATATCCTGAACTACTTGTTGAACCACAGATATGTGCATAATGTTGTCTCTAAACTCTAGTATGTCTATCATCTCCTAACACTCTGGTATGTGTATCATCTCATAATACAGATTGCCCCACGCTTCATCCTTAACAGCAATTTGACGTTCACTGCCACGACTTAATGTTCTCCTATAAAAAGTGTGAAGGCGCTGCATGAGTTATTTGTTATTGTCTGTTTCCCAACAAGCCTAAGCTGTGATGATTGCAAATCCATTTACTACATAGGAATATGTGCAGAGTAGCACCAGCTACGCATGTGGCCTTGCAGACAGGCTGAAAAAGACATATTTGAGTATGACATTTGGATTTCTGCCAGATAAAATGTATGCAGAACATATTGAACTTGAATGACTAATTGGCCTGGCTTTAATATCTGAACCTGCTCACTCTTCATCGCTGTCCTAACAATGTTTCTAATGGTTCCCTTCTTTGGATACAGCAATACACCTTTCACTACGAATTCAGCTCAGATCCACTGCAAGCCCCACAGAGAAGCAAGCAGGTGAAATACAAATTACGGTCTAAGCTTTACACATACTTAGCATATTACAAATATGTGTATATCCATGCCCTAAGGCCTCATAGCGCAGCTGTTTTGGTAACCCTAATTAATTCCTAAATTATACAAAAATATGTGTGAGTGTTTATTTACAAAGACTGCAGGTATTTAGAAAATCATGAAGTGAAAATGATAGTAAAACAAATTAGTCCTTTATTTTTTAGCCAAAAGAAGAAGAAACGCAATGATTGCTACATGACTGCAACGCTGCCATAGCTAGCATGCAGACACGTTCAACAGATGTTTTCATGGACTCTGATACGTTCAGAGACTTGTCATGCGGGTCCTTCATGCTTCAGAGGTGTTAGCGGGGCTCCACACTGGGTCTTCCAAGTGCAAATTGGTTAATGACCCCTTGGGGACTCCTCAGAATAAACATCAAGGCCTACTGGAGGTACGGCTCCAGTGGCTGCGGTGTTGCATTAGTGACAAAGAAACTCCAAAACTGGAAAGCAGATAGTAAGTAATATGCCCACATGTTTACAGGTGCCACATCACACTCTAATTCAGCTTGACATTTACAGGCTTATCTTTAGCTGCTGGTCTTGTCAGTTTTTGTGTCCCATAAGCAGTAGGGTCATGCATCGGGCCTAGGCTGAAGAAAGGCAAGGACACAACACTTGAGGCTTTCCTCAAAGCTGATACTCACTGTACTGAAGCAGACCCTCCATATTACTCCATATTACATATGCCTATCTCAAATACTTCTTAAGGGGTTTCCTTCATTAAGATGTTTTGGAAGCCACCCTATCTAGAGTGCTTGCTATAGTCAAGTTGAGTGGGCTGCTTCCCAGACAAGCTGTCCTTAACCGTGGATTGAACGCAAGACCTGGAAGATCCCACTTACACTGTCAGACTCTGGTCCAGAACTGCGCAGCATAGGGACATCGCATGCACGCAGGTCCTGGCCATTTAGCGGCACATATGTGTCACGCACATTTTCGGTCCGTAGAAAAAAAAGTCCGACTGTAGGACGTCATCTGGAGTTTTGGAGTGGTTAGCCAGAAGGCTAATCATTGCATAGTACTAGCTGTACTCCAACACATTGTTATAAAGTCCCAGCAAATCACACTGCTCCAATACAGCTATCTTGGCGAGGTGACACACCTAGATCAAAATGGGGTACATGATGTGACCCCTGTGCTTGAGTCCCAGAGTAGTGGCAATGCATATCAGGTATTGTGCCGTGGAAAAGCTCTATGAGTTAGGTCTCATGAAGGATAAAGGTCAAAGCTGTGGTGAACCATGAAGGAACATAGAATTAAAAGTAGATTTTTTTACTGCACATTAGAAGCTTACAACTTAACATCTTACAGTACATCTCTCCTCCCCAATTGCTTTTCTCTACCCTTTGATCAGTTGAACTTTTGAGAAACCCACACATATTCCCTTGACAGAAGCAAACTTTTTGCTCTATGGTGTTGACAAGTAGTTCTAGACTCGTGGTCTTCAAACTGTGGGGCGTGGCCGCATCCCAGGGAGGGGGGGGGGGGCAGAGCACAGCATGAAATGTAAAAAAAAAAAAAAAATATATATATATATATATATATATATATATATATATATATATATATATATATATATATTCAGTGAAAAAACTTTGTTAAAGGGACGTTATGGTTAAGTTGCGCTACTAAAAACCTATGAAATTCAGTGAAAAAAACTTTGTTAAAGGGACGTTATGGTTAAGTTGCGCTACTTAAAACCTATGAAATTCAGTGAAAAAACTTTGTTAAAGGGACGTTATGGTTAAGTTGCGCTACTAAAAACCTATGAAATTCAGTGAAAAAACTTTGTTAAAGGGACGTTATGGTTCCAAGTAAAACCGAAAAACCCTTGAAATTCGCCAGTTATGGTAAGCTAAGCAACCATAACTCGCGCCACCACCGTGCACTGCTAAGACTAACACCCAGGACATCAAAGGTGACATCACAAATGTCATTGATGACATCACTGATGACATCACATGTCTGGCTCACTATTTTTTCTTTTGCTGACATATCTAGGCCACATGGTTTTCTTCAGTAACAGTCAGAAACTAAGAATTGTTCGGAAATGTTCGTAAAGAAACGAAAATGTAACTGTCCTGATGACACTACATCTGTCCGTAATGTTCTCATGCAAGTTCAAAATGTTCTAAGACACTCGTAGTGTCCTGAAATGTTCGTAAATAAACAAAAATTAAAGTGTTCTAAAGAACACTATATCTATCCGTAATGTTCGCTATCAACTTAAAACTGTCCTAAGAAAACAATTGGTGTCCTGAAATGTTCGTAAATAAACAAAATGATGTGTCCTGAACAACAGTACAACTGTTCGTAGTGTTCGCTACCCAATTGAAAGTGTTCTAAGAACACAATTGGTGTCCTGAAATGTTCGTACATAAACTAAATTACACGTTTCCTGAAGAACACTATATCTGTCCTTACTGTTCGCTACCAAGTTTAAACTGTTCAAAGAACACACGCGGTGTCCTGAAATATTCGTTTCACGTGTGACGCACTTTTAATTACTTCAGAACCCGAACAGTGTCCGTAGGACATCAATGCGCATGCGCTAACCAATCTCCGTGCACTTGGTGTCCTGCGGACAGGCGCTTCCTTCGCAGACTAGTTCGCAAACAGATCCTATGACCGCGCCCACGCTCATCGTGTGTCCTGAAATGCGGACACTGTTCGTGTCCCCGAACAATTTAAAAGTACATTTTCAGTTAATCCATAATATTTTTCAATAAAATCTCACCATGCCACAAGTCCCACATAGCAATCTTGAGTTTCTATATACCTTTTGAAACTTTCCGATCCTTTTTTTGTGTTCGATCTGTCCGCGCACAGTGCGCATGTGCGTGGACCGCGCACAAGCACCCCTATAAAAGACCACGCCCAAGAGCTTATTCCCATTGTGTTTCTGGCTATTCTTTAGAACACAGTGATTTTTGCTGCCACCTGCAGACTACACCATCATCGACATGGCATCCTTGGCTGCTGAACTGCCACTTGGTGCTGCACCTGCTTCAGCACCACCACCACCCCCTCCACCACCACCACCTCCCCAAGGGCCTGAAGAAGAGAACAGGACTGAGGATGCGGAGGAGGAAGAAGAGGATGATGAGAATGAGGTAGATGAAATCCCTACTACCCGCACTAGGCGTGAGTCTTGGGTGTGGCGGTTATTTACCATTCATGGGAATGGTCCTAAGGCTCGTGCGAACCATGTTACCTGCAATGAGGGCAAAATGATACTCAGTCGCGGGAAGCACTATAACTACAGCTTTGGGACCACTACTATGAAGCGACACCTGAGGTCATTTCACTCTGGGGCTATTCGCAGGTTTGTACCTTGTGAAGAACGTAGCAGGTTGATTTCCTCTACTTCATCCTCTGTTTCTGATCCTATCACCACAAGGACCACCTCTGTGGGACAGCTTCTTTCTCAAGCTGCCTCACAGGCCATACAGAATGCTGATGACCCTTACCTTTCGAGGGTCACAGTTGTATGTATGTACTGTGACACAGTACTCTGCAGGGAGGAGCGACTTCGGAGTGCTTTTGAGACTATCGTCTCAGAGCATGAGAAGACCTGCTCACTACCCAAATAAAACCCACTCTACATCTTCCTCTCTCAGCTCGCCCTTTCTTATCCCTGTGGTTGGTGTCCCCCCCTTTACCCTCCTTTACCCTCCTCTCCTAGTGTGTCGTGTCTGAAAAACCAAAAAAATACAAAATTACAAAAATCAAAAAAAAATAAGGCTCTTTTCAGAGCCGCCTTTCCCAGTTAAAAAATAGAAGTGAAAATAAATGAAGCAGGGCTCTTTGTATTTTTTAGAAGTCCGCGGACAGTTCACGAACATTAAAAAAATTGGGTTACTACTCCATCACAAACATTGTAATTTTCTCTGGAAAGAAGTGGTGGCTCTGAAAAGAGCCTTTGGGTGGTGTTTGTAAGTCAAAAATTGTAAATGCTTAACATCTACTTCAAAATCGTTGTTGTAAATCCAAAAAACGGTTGCAATGCATTTTGTACATTTCTCAGAAAAATCTGATTGCCAGCATAAGTAAGATGGACTCCATCTCTGCGAAAAATGTATGTACTACAAAACATAAGATTTTCATTGTGAAAAGAAGACATGCCAAAATCTCTTAGAAAGCCACAAACAGCCTTATTAACATTGTGCCTTGCTTTTTCCATTTGTGGACCAAATGAAGAAGAACGAAGCCACATTTGTCTCTGCGCAATCCGTGAAAATATCACTTGCGAATTAGGAAACATGTCCATAACCTTCCTCAGTCCTTCTTTCATAGCAAATTGCAAAAAAATTCCAGTCACATGCCCTAAACTGTTCCCTCCACAATGAATTACAATTATGTCTGGATGTTGCTCTGTCTCCAAAGTAGCACAGAGAGGTAGCAAATCCAACCACTTCATTCCACGTACTCCATGCCAGTGTACTTCCACATGTGGGAATCCAAGATCTACAGCTACTCCACAGCTTTCTGCATGCACCTTCAACCAATGTATCCACAAATCTCCTAAAATCCAAACAATCTGTTTTCTGAAACACACAGCCATAGCTATCTTTTGTTCTCTCAGCAAAAAGAGTATCTCAGAAAATCTCTGCTGGCACAACACACCCACCAAACTTTCCTGACCAATCCCTTTCAGTGCTTATTCTCATTTGCATGACTTCTGAACCCAAAAATCCCCGGATGTAACTCCCGATGTCCGGGAACTACCGCCATGTCCGCGGACATATCGTAACATGAACAGCCCTTCTACCATTTCCACTACACTCTCTCTGCCATTCCCTCATTGGATGTACCTCAAAAATCACATGACCATGCACCAATCACATTCAAGACCTCTACATCTAACTGCATCATCATAGATCAGCACTGCAAATGTACTCTGAATCTCTCTGAGTACAAGTGTCATATCATTGGCAAGCAGCATCTACCACAAATACTGTACAAGTCTTCAAGATATCTACTTGCAGCTCCATGCATATCCATATGCATGAACACAAACTTCAGGTATGCATATTTCCTGTATAGTAGATGACATAGCTCTCAACCATTTTTGTTTTACAGGCGGGTGAAATCACCCGATTTTGTTTTTGGCGGGTGAGACGCCCATTGGAATGAATGGGCGTGCAGGAGGCTTGGCGGGTGAGTCTGCCCTTTACAAGGCGTGTGACACCCGCCAAAAGCGTGTGAGTTGAGACCTATAGTAGATGAACACATTTTCAAACAGACTTTTACCTTGTAAAATCTGTAAAATGAATTTACTGTACTTTTTTCAATTTCCTAAAATCAACTATCACTTATACACCTTTATACTTTTTACTTTCTTTATACACACACACTCAAATCATGTTAAACTAACATTTTTTAAATGAAATATATAGACTACATATATTCAAACAAAATTGCATACAAACACAATCTATGTTTAAACCTTTATAAAAATACTTATACAATTTCATATTTTTTGTTTTTATTTATTTATTTACTTAATTACTTTAAATTAGACATGACATTGAGGCGCTATTACCTAGAACAGTTTACTTACAGAAATAGTGGTATTCACTAATATATTATAAATTTCACAAGACATAGTAAAGATATTTTATTTTTGCTACAGTTAGTCATTCAATACAATTTGTTCATTAAGAACATATCATATGTACTGAACTGATGCAATGTATCTTATGTAAATAAATTAGTTTAATGGTTTTACAGAAGGATTTCAATTAAAAAAATCAATATCTAAATTAAAAACAGTGCTATATACAAACAAAGTTACTAATTTGAAGCTTTTACAGTTGCAGTGAAGGCCAGTTTCCTGAAAAGAAGCAGCCGAATTCGAAGAAGAAACCTGTTAATTTTTTAAAAAAAAGTAAGTAAAATATCACCATAATATTTATATTATTAATCAAATATACTATAACATTAATACCAGCTATTTTGGTTTCTTAAAATAGAGATTTTGTACCATTTTGTCCAAAAATTTCCATGTTGTAAACAGCGATTTACAACCAGAATGGCCCAAAAATTTCTATTTTTGGACACACAAATTAGCCAACTGAACCACTACAATTTTCATATTATAGAACAAACAACTGTTTTAATTGTATACATTAGATTTACTATTTGTACTTTTCCACACCACTAGCTTACTTTTTTTAATCATCTGAACCCCAGTTTAGTGACACATAAATTCAAGAATACCTATCCCTACTAGTTTTAGTTCCCAATGCACAATCACACACCATTACATACATCTTTATCATCTTACTCAAACACTCATGCACACAGCACACACACATTCCAGAACACCCCAACCCATATCTTCTTTTTTTTTCAACAGACCCTAAAGAATGCCTACCAAAAGACAACTCCGTAGAAAGCAACGCAAAATTAGAGGAAATGAAAATAAAGGTGTCCAACATAAGCATCCATCTCTAGCAGAATTTGTAAAAAAAGTTGAAACAAAACAGCTAATACAATCATTTAGTGAAACACAAGAAGTTTCAAGTACAACAACTTCGCTTCCTCTATCAAAATGTAAAACAAACCAAAAAACAATTAACAGAAAATCAGCTATCAGTACAGATAAAACTACTTCTTCAAATTTTAATATAGTGCAAATTAAGCATACCAAGAAAAGTATTTTAGCCAAAATATACCGTCACAAAGTCCTTCAAAATCTTATAAAAACAGGAGAGAAATCAGGTTCAAAGCTTAAAACCTATCGTAGGAAATTAATCTTAGAAGCATTGATGGACAGTGCAATTCTTCTCAAAAGAAATGTATTTATTTTACTGTTAAACAAAATGAAACCACTAACAAAACTAATAACTAAATTACAAAAAAGACTTCTCAATAAGCAAAATGTCAACAGAAAGAACTTCTTAAGTATCTGCGGATGTGAATGGAATCACACTACGAGCACAGAACCATATTTTAATGAAGAAGCGTACAAACAAAAGCAAACCAATACAATTGCCATAAATAGCAGTGGTCGAGGTTATGAAAAAGTGAATAATACCATAATGGAACAAGAAGTACTCCTTACAAAAATATGCCCTGAAAACTTAGAATTACCCCTCCATTCAACTGAATCAGAACGTCTAGTGTACAAATGGCCATGCACGTCAATGTGTAACATTCCCAAACAATGTTTCAAATCTTTACGCCAATTCCTCAATAAATATGTAAAAAGCAAAGACAAAATCAAAATTAAATTACTGCAAAATATAGATACCTGTCCAATGCGCAAGTACACAGGACTACAAGGACATTAATTGGACAGCATTACAGGACCTACTTGTAAAACCACTTTCCATGATATCAAAAGGATATCAACACATCATTCAAATATAAGAGATCTAGTCTATAAACTGTACTATGCTAAAAGTCCTGCTTTAGCACTAGCAAAGTTAAATAACATCCTTCTACATGGTACAGCAAAAGACCTACTTGAAGAAATTCACTACATCCAGAAAAAATATTTTGGAAGTGAAAGCCATTTACAGAATGAAATAGCTTTAAACCAATTAAGCAACAATTCTACACATGGCAACCTTTTGCTAAACACATACAAAAAAGAAATACTAAAATTTAAAAGTACATCAGCTGAAGTACCAAACCATGTATGTGTATGTTGCCGTAGAATTTTTTATAAAAGTAACACAAAAACTGTGGACCTATCATACAAAATAGAAGACAATGAAGATTCTAAATGGTTTGAATTAGCTCTCTACCTTGTAGCAGAAAACAAATATGAAATAACTGAACCCTTAATACTTTGCAGTTATTGCACTACAAAACTTGACAACAACCAAACTCCTTCACGTTCTATCACAAATAATTTGGAATTATACCCAGTACCAAAACCTCTACAACAACTTAATTTATATGAGAGCATCACAATTCAAACAGTACACCCATTTCAAGCAATAATACGCCTTCAACCAAAAACAGCAAAATTACCTCCCTCTGAATTGGTAAAAGGCATTCGTGGAAAAGTAGTTTATTTACCATTAAATCTAAAAGAAAATGTGCATACTCTAGGAGTGCAACGTCCAATGCAGCAATCTTTAATTATATTAGTAAATGGAGTACCTACAAAAGACAAAAAAATATGGCAACAGCTGGTAGATTTATACAAAGTTAGACAAGCCTTCCAATATCTTAAAGAGAATAATGGATATTACATAGAAATTAATATTGAAGAAAACTTGAAAGATACAACTGAAATAATTCAAGAAACACAAGAAGCTGGTCAATTTGAGCTACTAGATCCTGCTACAATATCAAATACTTTAGACCATTATACAATTCATCCTTTGCACTGTAATGACACCGTACAAGATGTACTAGAAACTTACCAAATTAGTCAAACAAAAGGATCGCCAATCAGTATATGGGAAAAAAGTATAGAAGCACGTGCTTTTCCTCTGCTCTTTCCTACTGGCAAAGGAGGAAGGTATGATGATAGACCTATTCAAATATCAGATTCAGAATACCGCTCATTACGGATGTATTCTGAAGATCCCAGATTTAGACAAAATGTGGAATACATATTCCACCTACTCTTTGAAAGTGAACTAGCAACTTTATGTTACAGAGTTGCACACATATTAAAATCAGGATCACACTTTCAAAATATGACAGCTACACAATTATTAGAGAAAGTGCAACAAAAGGATGAGGTTTTACATTCAAATATTACTAATCTATTAGCAAATATGCGTGGTACTAAAGAGTACTGGTTTCAACGTCATGGAGATGTACGTTGTATGATCAGAAACCTTGGCCCACCCACTTGGTTTGTTACATTAAGTTGTGCAGAATATGCATGGGAAGATTTACATGATTTCCTACGCATATCAAATAAAAACAAAACAAACATAGATATTCTAACACCTGGAGAACTTTGTTCTTTGGATCCTGTTAATGTTTCAAGATATTTTCACCATCGCTTCATTGCTATGATACATTTTATTTGTAATAAAACTGTTCCTCCCCTTGGAGAAGTGCAACACTTCTTTTGGAGAAAAGAATACCAAGCCAGAGGAGCACCACATATCCACATGCTTTTATGGATTAAAGATGCTCCTAAATTTGGTCAAGACAGTGATGCCACTGTTTTACAGTTTATTGAAAAATATGTCACTTGTGAAATTCCATCAGAAGCCACAAATAGTGATCTTCGTGCACAAATATTATAATTTCAAAGACACAAATGTGGAAAATATTGTCGTCGCAAATACAAAAACAAAGGCAAATACTACACCAAATGCCGATTTGGTTTCCCTAGACCAGTTACAAATACAGGTCAAGTAAACAACCTCATGTCTTCAGTTAGACATACTGTTAAAGGAAAGTCACCTAAAAATACATATTACATAAAAAGAAAAGAAGAAGAAAAATATATCAATGATTATAATGCAATCATTGCCCACTTTTGGAATGCAAACATAGATGTGCAGTACATTGCAGACAATTCTACTGCCGTTGCACGATATGTCACAGCATACTTAACTAAAGCAGAAAAGACAGAGCTCCAAGACCTCTGGAATGACCTGTCATCAGATAAAACAGTATCTCAGAAATTATACAGCTTGGGCATAAAAATGCTCACCCATAGAGAATGTGGATCTTATGAAGCAGCTGATCGTTTAACTGGTACTTCATTATATGGTAAATCTGAAAATATAGTATGGCTAAGTCGTGGTCCAGCTAAATCTAGAAAAAGAGTTCTAAAATCATCTGAAGATATAGAAACAATAGCCAAACATGATCCCAACAGCCAAGACATTTTAACAAACAATTTATTGGACACATACTACCCAAACAGAAGTAATACTTTGGAAAACATGTGTCTATACCAAATAGCCCAAAACTACACATACAAAAATAATATGAAACCCGATGAAAAAAAGGTAAATATAGAGTGACAGACTGTGAAGGCAGCTTAGTTAAACTCACTAAACCAAATTTAATTAATCATATCAAATTGTCATTGAAGACTCCTCAACATAAAGAAGTATATTACATGTCCCTGCTACAACTCTTCAAACCATGGAGAAAAGAAGAACAATTACTAGATAACTATGACTCATATGAGGATGCTTTCAAAGCAAATGAAAGCACTATAACTGATGTAAACTTTACACAGTACAAAACAATGTTGCACAATGAACAGCAACATGAAGAAGAACTCCAAGCCCAACTAGATAAGGATACTCCTGACAGTAGTCAACCTTCTGTAACAGGAAGCCAAGAACCACTGGGAGAACCACTAATAACAAATGAGGCAGAATTAGCTATGATAGAAGTAGAAAACACCATGTGTCAGTGTGAAGATAAGGAAGACATAACTATACTACAATCAAAACTAAACAATGAGCAAAGTAGCATTTTTCAAGAAGTAACAAAACAAATTGCACATGGTGTAAAACATGAAAATAAAGAATGTTCCTGCCATAATTATAAACCTATACTACTGTACGTCAGTGGTGAAGCTGGTGCTGGCAAAACATTCCTAATCAAAATCATTAGTAAGTTCCTTCAACAATTGACAAACAACAAACTATCAGCTGTTGTCACTGCCCCACAGGTTTAGCTGCCTACAACATAGGTGGTGTTACATTACACCGATTACTACTATTACCAGTAGAACACCAGAACAAATTAGACTATTACAAACTTTCTGCAGAAGCTGCAATGGAATTACGCAGAGTATTGAAACAAATGAAAATGCTACTAATAGATGAAGTGAGCAGGGTCTCCAACCTGATGTTAGCTTTGATTCACCTCAGATTACAAGAAGTAATCAAAACAGACTATGAAGAGCTCTTTGCAGGAAAACACATTATTGTATTTGGAGATCTGCTTCAATTAACACCAGTAAAAGGTGAACCTATTTTTAAAACATTAGGGCACAAACTCTGCCGTAAAACTGTTGGCAGCATTGGAAATGTCAACCTTTGGCAACATTTCCAATACAGAGAATTAACAGAAAACATGTGCCAATCTGCAGATCTAACTTATGCCAACATTTAAAAAAGTTTGAGAGTTGGTATACTTTCTAAAGAAGCAGAAGCAACATTGAAAACCCGGCACATTAATGTACTTTATGGCGATAATGCATGTGCTACAGATGTTATGGAACAATTAGCCCCCAAAAATGTCAATTGTATGGCCTTAATGCCAACTCTTGCAAGCTGTTTCAAATTCAATGAAATCATGCTAAGTAAAGAAATGCAACCAATAATGGAAATTAACGCCACAGACAAACTAGATGTACATGGTATGACACTACCCATGTGACACTACCCACTACCCATGTGTGACCAAGCCACAACAAGACTAAATAATTTAGAAAAATCAATCTCAAACACAGCAGGCTTAGAAAAGATGTTAAAATTATCCTTAAATTGCAGAGTAATGCTTAAACGTAACCTTGACGTGGACCAAGGACTAGTTAATGGAGCACTGGGTACAGTTGTTGGCTTTCAAACATACCCACGTGACAACAAAATTCAGTTTGTCAATATACTCTTTGACAAACCTTCAGAAGTAAAACGGATAGGACGCTCAACAGCTAGATTCCTTCTCTTCAAAGATATGTATGTGCGCAGAGAACAATTTTCTCTAACTCTTGCATACGGAGTCACAATTCATAAATCACAAGGTCTTACCCTAGACAAAGCAATGATAGATATTGATAACACAGTCTTTAAAGAAGGCATGAGCTATGTAGCACTATCACGCTTACGTACACTTGACGGTCTATTTCTAATCAACTTTGATGCAAGTAAAGTAAACGCTGATATTCCTTGCATTTTGGAATATAATAGACTTCGCTCACTATACACTCCCCATCTAAACACATATTCTCTTCCACAAAAACTAAAACGTAAAAGAAAACTAAATCAAACAGAAATGCAACAGGACGTCACTGCAAATCCTCCAAAGTGAGTAAAAGAAACTAATACTTCATCAAGTACCACAAACAAAAAAGAATCAATTAGAGAAAGTAAACCAGGTACTTCTTTAAAGAAGGAAGACAAACTCCAAAAAAAGCAGTTAGATACAGAACTACCTGGACCATTTAAATTCTCAAATATAGTTGGTGTAAGTTGCTATGCAAATGTAGCAATGAATATTCTATTTCAATTACCACCAATTGTTGACAACATTTACTCACACAGTACAGACCCATTGTGTTTGCAAATGTTAGTACTTCACAGAAATCCTGACAACACATATAGGGCCTCATTACGACCCTGGCGGAAATCGAAAAACGATGGCGGAAATGCAATACCGCCATCGAATAGCGCTCGGTGCGATCATGACCCGTCACCGCAAAGTACGATGCCATTAGCGACACCGTAGTGAACGCCAACGCTAACTGCACCAAGTACGCGCGCGCCATGCCAAACCGTAATTACCACCATGGCGCAACGGTACGCAAATTCTGACCCTAGCGGACATGCACCTAACGCCATCAAGCATGGCGGAAAGTACCATTCCGCCATGGTGAGAAGTACGGCATCGCGAACCAACCGTAAACGGCCCTACTGAGTGCCTGTACACCGCTCCCTGGCCACATTGTACAACCCCCGTAGGTGCAATGAAGTCACACAATGCAACCAGTGAAATGTACTAGTCATCCATGCCTGCCAACGAACAAATGAATCTCAAGAGGGCCCAATGGGAGCTGCAGGGCACAGATGGCACGAATACAGAAGCTATACAAATGGACATGACCTCAGTCTCCCACCAAGAAACGCACGCAAACACAGGCACCTGTGACCAGCAATATTCCGATAATCACATCATTCCACCAATCCAACTGGCTGACCGGCATCTGTTACACAAAAGCTAATCCCCCGCCCCTGAGCATGACATCATCAAAACAGTCATATTGGCAGCCCTTATCCCTGACCTCACTGGGCTTCGTAGGCAAACGCGCCCAGCACAGTACCACGCAACTATACCCCGAAGCTGGAACCCAATGCAGATCTCCTCACAATACATCGCTCCCCAAATAGTAATATGCCACATCACTTGCAAAGAAGAACGCTACACGGTTCATATCAGAATAGAAATTTAATGCACAACAAATTCTCCAAGCCCATACAGCCATTAGGCCATGAACTCCAAAATACATTTCACCATTGTGGGCTGCATCCGCAATAAATGACCAGCTACTTCTTGTGTGACGCCCTGTTCCTTCATGGTACACAGGGGCTACATTCTCGTACGAAAAGGCAACATGGAAGCGCCTAGAACCGCAGGGCCGTCCCAATAGGGAGGCACTAGTCCAGCTGAAAGGCCGAAATGTTGCTCCTAGCCACTAGTACTGCGTAAGGGCATGTGGCCCATTGGCGATCGTCCCATAAGATCGTAATGCTGCTCCACTGATTAACACGAAGCAGCAGGTGTCGGGAGTAAAATCCATCTGCAGGAGTGGCATACAGATGGCAGTGGCAAAAGGGGAGGAGATACCTGTCAACCAAATGAAATGAAAAAGAATAGTATGGCCATCAGAACTACATTTGAATTACTCACTTCAATGATCACACCAAATCCACAGCCATATGCATGCTAGCCCACTCCAAAGGATCATCACCACCCAAAAACCACTTGCGAATCATAACTATCTATATCGAGGTGAAAACACTATCACAAACGAGTGTACCTGTGCATGCGTCTGTTAAAACAGAATCCATCTGATGGGATTGGTAACGTGCATAGACACAAGTGTCTGAAGGCGCGTCGAGACAGGGAGGGCTCAACAAGGCCAGATAGACGATGGTCCCACTATGGCAGCCCTGCATCACATAGCGCAGGGGAGGCGGATAGATTCCAAGAAGCCCTGTACATGGCAAACTCTGTATCAAATCATCTGTCCATGCATCCATACATCATTCCCTCATCCCGTAATGAAAACGCCTGTTTCCATACTCACATAACATGTGAAATTTCCATTGAGTCTGTGCGTTATGCAGCCTGCAAAATCCACTGTGCCCCAGCCCGTAATTCCAGTGTTGTGAAGTAACATGTATTTGGGAACGTCCGGCCTCATCGCCCACGTCGCTATTGCGCATCCCAAACTATTCATATCAATCATTGCATCCTCGCCATGGCCCCTGTCCCAAGGACATTGAACAATAGAACGTTATATTTGCAGTCAGACCTGTGGGCATCTCCTCGCCGCTAGCTGAAAACCGAAAGCGCCGCCCTTCGAATTCCTCGGTTGCAACATCACGTCGAAAAGGCATCTGTGGCCGCTTGAATTCACAAATTAATCCATCTAGTGCGGCTGTGTGTGAAAATGGCAACTGCCTTCACTCACAAATGGGACGCCCCGCCCGTCGGTGAACCTCGGTACAGTGTTGCATGAGGGTCCACCGTTACTCGAGTACTACGTTCCACTGACCCTTCACAAGTCTGTTCGCGACTGCAAAGATAGTATGTGAAACAATGGGACCATAGCCGAATGAACATATCAACCAATGTTACACTGCCATCGGGTACAAATACATGATTGTAATAGCAAGATGCCATTCGTCGAATTGCAGCATTGTGTGCGGGACGTGCTCGCCCAAAGGGGAGAGCAGCTTGCACAGGTGGAATGAATCACCACAGGTGGAGGCCATACAGCCTGAAAACACATAAATTGCACACCCAGTCTCCTCCCACAACCACACCCACTCCGAAATGCTACCGGCAGGACTAGCTATGTTGGCCCTGGGGGACCTGATAGCACTGCAAGTACTCCAACTTCAAGAAGAAGACGAACACCAACTACAACCGGCCGCACGGAGGAGACGCAGGAGGAGGATGAGGGCAAGGCAGGGCCAGCAAGGGCCGCCAGCACAGCCACTACCACCACGCAGGCAGCCCGCAATCCCACGCCTCCGAGCACATCCGTTCAACCTCACTGATGAGCAGATCCACACCTCTACCGTTTGGACCGGAACACCATAACCGCCATTGTGGACATGACACAGGCTGACCTTGTCAGCATGATAGATAGCCCAACCGCCATCCCACCCCTACTGAAGGTGGTGTCTGTACTCCACTTCCTGGCCACAGGCACCTACCAGCACACAGTCGGACAGTTGCATGGCATATCACAGCCACTGTTCTCACGGACACTATTGCAAGTGCTCGATGCCCTCCTGAAGCACGCAGACGACTACATCTCTCTACCACGCTCGGAGCAGGAAATTACCAACACAAAAGTGGGATTCCATGCACTTGCCGGCATACCGGGTTGCATTGGTGCCATCGACTGCACCCATGTGGAATTGGTCGTCCCACATGCCATGGAGGCCCAGTACCGCAACCGAAAACAATTTCATTCTCTGAATGTACAAATGGTGTGTGACTCCAACAGGATCATTACACATTGTTGTGCCAGATTTCCTGGATCAACCCATGATTCTATGGTCTTGAGGAACTCTACTATACCACGCTACATGGAGCGACACGCAGGGAACAGATCCTGGCTACTCGGTGAGTCTCATTTCATGCATGATGATGTGGGGTATGTGATGCGGCAATGACCTGGCAGGAAGGGGGGGGGGTGCGTACGTAGCAATGCCATTCCTCAAAATTCCTTTATTGTCCACATACAGGTGATGCCGGGTATCCACTGAAGAGATGGCTCCTCACACCAGTCCGGAACCCACGGGACCAGCATGAGGAGGACTACAACCATGCCCACTCACGTACCCGTGTAGTCATAGAACAGGCATTCGGCCTACTGAAGACTCGTTTCCGCTGCCTCAGCAGGTCTGGCGGGGCACTCCTGTACCGCCATGTGAAGGTTGCAAAGATGGTCATGGCATGTGTCATGCTCCACAACATGTGCGTACGTAGAAATGTGCCCATGCCCCCTGACGCAGAACTGCAAGCACCTGATGATGGTCATGATGAGGGTGGGGATGTGGCAGCACCTCAAGGAGTCTGCGAGGCACAGGAAGGCCGTGACATTCGTCAGCATCTCATAGATGCATGCTTCTAGCACTCACGCCTGGTGGCTGATACATGGACACGGGACTCGTGGCACTGTGTGTGTCTGGAACATGCACAATATGGACTGTACGCCTATAATGGCCTCGTACACAAAGATCAATGTCCACACATCTCATTGGATGATCGTGCATTGTTTATGGCATATGTGATATCATGTTAAACACCCTATCGACCCGCCACCCAAGTGAGCCCAACCCACCCCCTCCACCCTCCTACCTCCCCCCCGAACACCAGTGTCCAAAGATGCTCATTGTCAGTGGGCAGTCGCTATTGCAAGCCCCCTCTGCGGGTATCAGGGGCACCCCTGCCTGTGGAGCGCAGGTTCCTCCCAGATCTACGTTGGGGGCTGCCCTGGACGGAACTTGCAACGGATGATGTCTCTGCCTGCTCACGTCCATGCATGTCCCTAAGGGTTTGTGAGAGCTCAGTGAGCACACGGCGCACTGCGCCAAGTTCGGCACATACGTCTTTGGACGTCGCATGCAGTTCCCCCCTCAGGCTCTCGGTGCTTCTCTCCATTTGTACTCTCAGGCTCTCGGTGCTTCTCTCCATTTCTACTCTCAGGCTCTCGGTGCTACTCTCCATTTGTGCCCTTAGTGTCTATGTACTTCTCTCCATTTCTGCCCTAAGTGTCTCAGTTGATGTTTCTATGTCTGCCTTAGTGCCCCCACATTCATCGGCATGGTCCTTGAGGAGCGTGGCCAGTTGCTGCTGTTGCACGATTACCTGGTCGAGGGACTGTTGCCTCTGCTGGGCCATGGCCATTTGCGGTGGTGTCACAGAGTGGCTGATCACCTCATGTTGCCTTGCCACAGGGCTTGTGGGGGATGGCCAGTCGTCGTCTTGTGGGTGCCCCTGCGTGGTATCCTCATGGTGTACGGGATGGAACAGACAGGGGGATTGAGACAGGTCATGGATGGATCTAAATTCGACATCCCCGTTTTCTGTGTCGGAGCATGCTGCCATTAATGCAGTGTCACCTATGGTGCTGCTGCCACCAGAAGCAGTGCCTACTGTGGCATTCATTGGGGGGACCTGTGGTGGTGTTGTTGTGGGCATGCTGGCTGCTGGGGTGCCTGTTGGAGTTCCCTCCTCTGTGCTGCCACTTGATTTGGGCTGCTGCCGTGTCTTGATGCGTGCAGCTGAGGTGGAGGGTCTTTGGCCGTTGGTCTTGGCCCTCTTTGCAGGTGTGCTGGTAGGGGTGTCCTGGAGCTCGTCGTTTGGATCGGACCCTGTGGTGGAGTAAAGGAGGGCGAGCGTTATTAATGGGTCTGTGGGAATTGGAATGGCAATGTATCACATGCATTGGGGTGGTACCTGAGGGTGATTTGGGTCGGGGCCTTGGAGGTGGTTTCATTTGTGTGTGGAGTGAGGGTGCAGTTGTTTGGCAGCCTGCAGTTAGGGTGTGCCTGCTGCACGTGTAGAGGGTGTTTTTAGGATTTTTAATTATTTATGTATTTGATGTGAGTTTTAAAGTGTGCTATCAGGCCTATGTATGTGGACGTTCTCCTGGACATGTGTTTCTGTTGCACTATGTGGGCACGTGGTACTTCACATGATTGGACATTGTGGTTTTGGCATTGTTTTATTTGGGACACCTACCTGAATCTTCGGATGTCTGCACTCCTTTCTCCATCCCTCCGACTCCCTCTATGCTCTCCATTCCAATGGTGGAGGCACAGATTTCTTCCCAGGGGGTCAATTTGATGGGTGATTCCGATCCTCCCCCGGTAGCTGTGGCAATGTTGCGGTTGGCAGAAAGTATGCTACGGACGCGTATCCGCAGGTCGTCCCATCGCTTTCTGCATTGCTGTGGGTTGCGGGGTGCGGTCCCCACCGCACTTACCCGCTGTGCCACCAGGGCCCATATGGCCTTCTTGTTCGCAAGTGCCGTCCTGGTCATTTGCGTGGAGAAGACGGCGGCAGCATTCTCCTGGAGGGTCTCTGTGAGCACGGTGAGTTCCTCACGGGAGAAGTGGACCTGCCGCTTGCGGTCGCACGCTTTCTTCGCTACTTTTCCCATTTTTCTTGGTTTCACTAGGGTGGATGACGGGTTGGGATGTGTCTCAGGGTAGTATTTTTAATGGTTGTGTGGAATTTGTGGTTTTATAGGTGTACGGCGGGATGTTTCCCGTTCCGGGACCATGCTTTTACTTCCGTTGCCGTATATTTACGGTCACCGTACTTTCCGGTTGGCGCTCACTGCGGTTTCCGCTGAGATGGGTGGCGGTATTGCACCTAGGGCGCCATACGGCGGCGGTGTGGGCCGTTTTGGGGTCATTTCCGCCATCGCGGACTTTGCACTTCCGCCATGGCGTGGTGCTCGTGCCCGATGGGTCGGAATGAGCCGCACTTTGCTCCATCGTGCAATGGCGGAAACGCTATTTACGCTATGGCGGTCCGGTCGGTTGATTTCCGCAAGGGTCGTAATGAGGGCCATAGTGTTTTTGGAATAAGACGACAATTGGACTACTGTGCTGGAATGGTGAAATTCACTATAAACTCACAGGAAGATCCACAAGAATTTCTAATGTACTTACTACAAGTACTGGAAAACAAAAACATACCTATAAATGAAATCTTTCAGATTTCATACATGTGGAAACATACATGCACTCTCTGCAACAATGTGACACAAGAAGAAATCCCCAATGAACGCTTCATATATATATCAATACCAAATTGTGAATCCATTCCATTTCAACAACTTGTACAAAATGCAAACCATGGTAGATTATGCTCTACCTGCAATTCAGATAATCGCTCCACGTTAGTAATACAAACACATAGTAAATACGTAATACTAATGCTTCTACGTTACAATGCAGATGGTACCAAAAACAACTGCAAGCTGACTGGATTCACACATGGTCAAATATCACTTGGTAAGAAAACCTTCACAACAATAGGTATAATCTACCACGCAGGAGCCACAACCAATTCAGGGCACTACACTGCATACATAAAAAAGAAATGTGGATGGTTTGAATGTAATGATAGTACCATTACTCTAAAGCAGAGATTACCAGCAAATCTTACAAACGCTTATTTGATGTTCTTAAAACGAAAATTTGATAAATAAACTGTATTTAAACCTTTAAGTAAATTTGTGTTACAAAAATATAAACTGTTAGAATACTCCAAAAGCTATCTAACTGCTCAAAGATTCTACAACAACTAATCAGATAAATGAATACCACTAAATTAGACCAAAAAATACACAGTTAGAATACGCCAATTGGTATCTAACTGTCCCAAAATTATAAATTTGTGTTAAAATAATATAAATTGTTAGAATACTCCAAAAGCTATCTAACAGCTCAAAGATTCTACAACAACTAATCAGATAAATGAATACCACTAAATTAGGCCAAAAAATACACAGTTAGAATACGCCAATTGGTATCTAACTGTCCCAAAATTTAACAATATCCAAATAGGTAAATCAAAACCACTAAAATATATTAAAAAAATAGACAGTTAGAATACGCCAATTGGTATCTAACTGCTCCAAAATTTTATAATATCAAAACAAATGAAGAATCTGTTACTGCTCGAAAAAAAATACAACAAAGCAAAGTATAAAGCATTAGCCAGAAACAACAAGTGAACACTGAAAACAGACAAACAAATAAACTGTAGCTAACAGAAAAATGTTTTTTTTTTAATCCAACATGGATTTTTTTTTCTCCCACAGACCCAATGGTTTTAGCAACAAATACAGAAACTGAGCAAATTGCACAGTACTCTGATTTGTACTCTACTAAATATGAGGGTCGAAAAAAAATAAAAGTATATTGCTTATACAATGTAATAAGTCATTACAAAATACTAATACTAACATGCTATTTTCTTTTATCACAGAAATGAAGAAGAAAAACATGGACTCCTATTACTAGACCAAACAGTAAGTATACAATAATAAAGGACAACCATAGCAAATATGAATGTGATATGCTGCGGTGGTTGTTGCCAGGGCATAGAGCCAAATGGCCATGCACCCAAGACTCTATGCCCTGGCAACAACCACCGCAGCATATCACATCCATTGAGTGAAACATTTCAACTATGATCTATGGAAAACTTTTAATGTCCGCGAACAATGTGAGTGTTCTTAGAACACTTTGAACTTGCCAGCGAACAATATGGACACCGTTTTCAGGACACCCCCTACGAACATTTCAGAACAACGCGATAGTTCTTACAACACTTTCAACTTAACAATGAACAATACGGACAGCTTCCTAAGGACACCCCCTACGAACATTCCAGGACACCGGGAGTGTTCTCAGAAGCGTCTTCAGAACACCACCATCTTGTTTATTTGCAAACATTTCAGGACACCACGAGTGTTCTTAGGACACATTCAACTTGACAAAGAACAATACGGACAGCGTCCTCAGGACACCCCCTACGAACACTCCCCGGACACCGCGAGTGTTCTTAGAAGCCTCTTCAGAACACCACCATCTTGTTTATTTGCGAACATTTCAGTACACCACGAGTGTTCTTAGGACACATTCAACTTGACAGAGAACAATACGGACAGCGTCCTCAGGACACCCCCTACGAACACTCCCGTTCTTAGAACAGTTTCACTTTGCTTGCGAACAAAACGGACACATATTGACTCCTTAGAACACCCCATAGTCAGTTTATTTAGAACATTTCAGAACACCCGTGATGGCCGCAAACAAATCGAACACAAAAAGAACGTCTAACACATAAAAAACACAACTTTCATCCTATCTCATACACTCCCACCCTCCCCAAACACTCCTACACACCAACACACTCTACAAAATACACATTTTGAACAAAGTTTCACCGCGCTGTCCGGGGACGTCCGCGAATCCGATATGGCGGGCGCTACCGAAAAATCTGACGCGCTTCACGCTCCACGCCGTCCAATCAGCGAACACTTTGCATGTCCGCGAACATCACGTAAGACGATTGGCCAATCAGGACACTTTCCGCGGAGCGAACAGGGAAGTGAATCCGCAAACCGAACACAGATATCACTAATTTTTTTTTACCTACTTTTTGGTCATTTTAAAAAAAACTACCGGACGGATTTTCACCAAATTTGCAAAAGCACGCTTTCGGGACCAAGCCGCTGCTCCTGGTCCAAATTTGGTGGAAATCCGTCCAGCGGTTTGGGCTGTATGCGCGAGCAACATTTTTTTCCCATTCACTCTATGGAGAGTGAGTATAATGTATACAAATATGAGCATATAGAGGGAAGATAGAGTAATAAAAATAAAACTATGAGAAAGTGCTGATAACCATAATGATTATCTTCATGCACAGAAAGGATTGCTCTCTTTCAAGCCTGTATCTTCCGCTACGTACATGTTTCATATGATGTGACAGGACCCTAAGTCTACAAATATAGTACCTTTTCAATTTTTACTTCCTGACTGTTACTGAAGAAAACTATGTGGCTTCGATATGTCAGTAAAGGATAAAAAGAGAGAGCCAGCCATGTGATGTCATCAGTTATGTCATCAATGACATTTGTGATGTCATCTTTGATGTCCTGGGTGTTAGTGTTAGCAGTGCACAGTGGCGCGAGTTATGGTTGCTTATGTTACCATAACTGGCGAATTTCAGGAGTTTTTCGGTTTTACTTTGAGCCATAACGTCCCTTTAACAAAGTTTTTTCACTGAATTTCATGGGTTTTTAATAGCGCAACTTAACCATAACGTCCCTTTAACAAAGTTTTTTTAATATCACGCAAACAATATACAAACATGGCGTGCAAAAACCAACTTCTACAGATGGCTTTACACAGAATGTTGCAAAGTAAGAATTTATGCTCGTTCACAGTGAAGGTCAGCTGCTTCCACAACTTCTACAGATGGCTTTACACAGAATGTTGCAAAGTAAGAATTTATGCTCGTTCACAGTGAAGGTCAGCTGCTTCCATTTTTTTATCGGGCCCCGGAGAGGCTCACGAAGTGGACTAAAAGGTTGTATTGTGTTTTGACCTTGACAGACAGAGATTGTGATGAAAGACTTCTCCTGAAGGAGTGTTGATAAAACGTAAGAGAAGATAAAGATGACATTTCTGAAACGAAACCACTTTTACATATTATATCACTATACGAAAGATCGTTGGCACACGCGGAGTCGTATTTTGGGACTGCACCACTCGTAGACAATGGAAATTGCAATTGTACTGTAAGTAACCCTTTAGATTACTTTATACCAAATATAATTACAATAGCGTAGCATTAAATACCGCTCAAGTTGAACTTGTTCGTTGAAAGTGGCATAATGTTTTCTACCGCGCACTATCACCGCCGAATTGATCCCCTGTCGTTTAGAGGGCTCTGAAAAAGGCAGACGACACAGGGTGGGTTAATAGAAAAAATTTAACCGGTCTATAGGCGGTCAAGCGCTCTACTCGCTGTGCCACTTCACTGTAGCCTGTCAAGTGGCACAGCGAGTACAGCGCTCGCTTTGACATCCGTGCACAGCTTGCTAACGCAAGTTTGAATCCCGGCAAGGCGAAACTCAGCGTTTCATCCTTCCGTGGTCGATAAATGAGCACCACACACCGTGGTTAATAATAAGCACCGCTTACATACCTCACGGTTCTTAGCACTATATGAATGGGAAAATATTATTATTTTATTATTAACATACTCTGTTGCACTATCTTCGATAGCAAATAGTTTCACGCCCTAATAAATAAAATGATGATTTTTAATGAAGATTGCTGGTGAGACTATTTTATGTTTTTTAAAACAGGTACGTGGCCCCATTTTGTCTATGTCACGATTTACAGACTCCAGCGGATGGGGTCTTCAACTGCCAGGTGCAAGTCCAAATATGCAACTTCATGACCCTCACCCTTTTATGGGACAATCGCCAAGGACCAATATGCCCTTACGCAGTACTAGCGGCTACAAACAACATACCAACCAATAGGGTGGTCTAATGGCTCGTTGTTGGAACAACCTTCCGATTATCAGAGCGACCATTTACTGCTTTTATCATAAACCAACAGCCTATCTACCGCAAAGGAACAACGCGTGGCTCCAAATAAACTTTTGCTGATCGACAGCAGAGACAATAGCAAATCGCTGAATATTCACTAAACATTTCATGTGAAATAAATGTACTTTACCAAATGTACAATCCTGCTGTTTACTTTTAAACCACAGTTTCATATTCGGAATTGTGGCGCACTGAGTTGTAAGCTGATCTAACACTCTCTGTACCGCAAAGGAACATCGCGTGTCTCAACATGAACTTTTGCGGATCGACAACAAAGACAAATGCAAATTGCTGAATATTCTCTAAACATTTGATGTCAAATAAATGTACTTTACAACATTTACAATCTTGCTCTTTGCTTTTAAATCACAGTTTCATATTCCGAATTGTGGCGCGCTGTGTTGTGACATAATGTGTGTTGTCTTCCGGGTTCTGTGTAAAGTCGCGTAGTACTGGAGACGACTGGGCACGTTTCATTACGCACCTTGTAACGTCACAGAGAAAGGCGGGGAATATGAATGCTTTGATAATATCAGGCTTAGGGGCGGGAGATATGATTTAGTGTCGCAAAAGCAAGTCAGCCAGGTCAATACCGCCAGTCATAGGATTATCACATAATGTCGGCACACCAGCCGGATTTATCGTTTCTTTTAGTGGACAAAAAGTCGGTTGACGCCCCTAGGAAATTGTACTATTAGCGAACAAAAGGAGTGCTCTTAAAACAATTTCACCCTGACAACGAACAATACAAACAACGTTCTCAGAACACCCCCATTTTGTGTAATTGCAACCATTTCGGGACACTGCGAGTGTTCTTAGAACACATTCAACTAGACAGATTACAATACGGACAGCGTCCTGAGGACACCCCCAGTTTGTGTATTTACGAACAATTAAGTACACCGCAAGTGTTCATAGCTCATTTTTACCTTCCTTGCGAACAAAAATGACACATACTCCGTCCTCTAAACACCCCACCATTTAGTTTATTTACAAAATGTCAGAACAGCCGTGTTCTCCACGGACAAATCGAACGCAACAAAAAGGTCTAGCACATAAAAAAACAAAACATTGAACCTATCTCATACTCCCCCACCCTCCCCAAACACTCTTACACACCAACACACGGCACTAAATACAATTTTTTATCCACGTTTCACTGCACTGTACGCGGTCGACCGCGAATACAAGATGGCGGGCGCCACAGAAAATCTGACGCGCTCCACGCCCCTCGCCGTCCAATCAGCGAACACGTTGCATGTCCGCGAACATGACGCAAGCCCATGGGCCAGTCGGGGTGCTGTCCGCGGAGCGAACAAGGAAGTCCGTCCGCGAAGCGAACGCAGATATCACAAATTTTTTTGCCTTACATTTTGGTCATTTTTAAAAACTACTGGACAAATTTACACCAAATTTACAAAAGCACGCTTTTGGGACCAGGCCGCTGCTCCTGCCGCAAATTTGGTGTAAATCCGTCCAGCGGTTCGGGCTGTAGCCGTGCGCAAAGTTTTTTCCCATTCAGTCTGAATGGGAAAAAAAAAAGTTTTGGGACCCCCCTATAACTTTTCCCCCCCTGGACGAATCCTCACCAAACTTTGCAAAAAATGTCAGAGTGACCCAACTACTTGTTTTGCAAAGATTGGTGAGGATCCGTCCAGGGAGAGCGAAGTTATAAGCCGCCCAAAAAGTGCTCTTCCTATGGAAACAGCAACTTAACCATAACTACATGGCCACTAACGTGGCCATGTAATATATATATATATATATATTTAATTTGAAGGAAATGGGCAGGGGCGGCTCACATTGTCGACTGGACCATAAAACTGCCTCATGCACCAATGCAAAAGTGTCCCACAGATACACATGGGCATTTATTCCTTTACTCACAAACTGTTTGAATAGTACCCAATGGCGTGTTTTTTGTTAAAATGTAAGGAAATTGTGATATTTAAAGAATATGTTATTCAGCAACAATGGTCAAAAACTACTAGCTGCATAGTGAAGTAACTTGCATTTTTGGTACAGGCATTGCCCTATTGCTCTATAGGCCAGTCCAAGCCTGGCAGCTCGTCCATAATGGGGGAGGGAGCATCCATCCAGCAGCCCCCTCACCCATAATGGAAGAGCCGATGAGCCAGCCCAGTGAAACACTGAGCACTCCCTCAGCTGCTTTTTCCAGTTGAGGGAGTGCTCCTGGGCTGGCTGAACTGTCAAAGGGAAACACTGTTTCCCTTTGACAGTTCAGTTCCCCAGCCGCACATGCTCACTGAGCCATGCAAGGCGTGGGGCGTTTTGCTTCACCAGCCTTTCATAGCTGATTGGAATGGGGGCTGGGGCACTGCATGTCTGTATGTGCAAGGAAAAGCTCATGTGCCTCCTCGTACATGGAGAGAGCAACCTGGAGCGGGGCATTTCAGCAGCCACGCCCAGGCCCTGTGTATGGGTGCGTGTATGCTTGTGTTATCAGTGAGTGTATGGTGATGGGTGCTTGTATCAATGATAGAGTGATTGCTGTGTGAATGTGTGTTTTTTTTGGTCCGCTGAGCTGATTTGGTGAGTGGGGGTGGAGTGGGGAAGGAAGGTTGTACAACAAAGGCATTTTAAAAATGCCTTTGTTGCACAATCCCCCTACCCACCTGCCAAAATCAGCTCTCCTTCTGAGGCACTGTGGAGCCCAAGGGACAAGGTTGGAATCTTTTTTTTTACTGGTTGTCTATCATAGATGTCCATTCAAAACTACCATGCTTAACCCCTTGGCCCCCCAGCGCTAACTGCAAACTGTTTGGCCTTTTACCCGTTTTTTTTAAAGTTTACTGTAAAATGCAACATTTTAACCCATAATTTTAAAAACATTCACAGGGGAAAACCCCCCGAACTCCTCTTGATTGGTTCGGGCTCCCCCGCTGCGCTCGGTCGCTATGGCATTTTTGGGGGAAATATTTATTCCCCTTCACTTAAAGAATTCACCAGCTCACACTGGCCCTCGGACTGTGTTGGGAACGGGGTGGGGGAACCCCAGGATAGTGGTGGGAGCAGGATGGGTGGGAGCACTGGGATAGTGGTGGGGGCAGGGTGGGGAGAGCCCAGGGTGTGTGATGGGTGGGGAGTGCCCAGTGACTGGGTGGTAGTGGGATGAGGGAGTCCAGCTGTTAAACTGTAATTATGTAGTGCCTCCTTAGTATTTATATTGGCCTAAGCCTATTCCGACATTTTGATTTCCACTCATGTGTTCTTCGTTCAAAAATGGTGGACTATGTTTTCGACTTGCAACCAAGCCTTCCGACCTTTGAGTTGTGTTAATGTTTAGGCTGTCCGAGAGCCGACTGTTTAAACTGAGCAAAGAGACCTTGCGCTTCATATGAACTGTCATCTAAGTGTTGTCTGTGCTCACAAGCCTCATCCTTTTATAAACGTTGGGACAATGAAGAACCAACCTCGAACGTATGCTTTGGCTGAACTACATTGTGAAGGAATGTGGAACAAGGCTTACCGCGGGATCCGAGAACATACATCGCTATTGTGTCTCCATGGAAATACAAACCTATGTAATCCTTTGCCTAACATTGTATAATCTGTATGTGAACTAGGCACGAACTCTAGACCACAAATTATTAATGTGAAGAGAGGCTGGACAATATTACACAAATTGTATAAAAGCACAAATGTTTCGATGTCCAGTACCTCACTCTCCTCACTGTGTCGGCTGATACACACTGCAAGGTGTTGGGGCCAGATAGCTATCTGTGTTACTTTGTAAACTGTACAGTAATAAAATATCTGTGAATATTTTAGCCCGTCATTGGTGTACTTCCTGTGTGGTACTCATCCTCGATATTTCTTTGTTCTTTCACAGCGACTGTGATGGGAGCAGGTGGGTGAGCCCAGGGACTTTACTGGGAGTAGGGTGCGGTGACGGCGCGCAATAGTTCATACGCATTTGTACATACTGCCCATTTGGCATTTTTGGGTGGGCCCGTGATTGGTGTATTTCCTTTGTGGTACTCAGCCTCAATATTTCTTTGTTCTTTCAGATGGCGCCCGAATAGGGACCCTCAAGATTGATGCCACCTCGTTGAAGAGTTGACACGGCTATCGGACCAGGATCGGACGGTGAGAAAAAGGGGGCCCCTTTTGGATGAGACGCAACACCTCAACAGTACTGCATGATCCGATCCCTGGACGGTGAGCATGCGGTCCGAGACGGCATCTTGACGAGGGTCCATATATCGAGGCGGGCAGTTTTGACGAAATCACCAACCACAAGGGTCCTTTGTCCTTTGTAATCCAATTGGACCTCCCTTTGTCCTTTTAATCAGGTGAGTCGTGCCCCGATTCCTAAGTATCCTGCTATTTGGTTGTAGTATTGTACTCGCGAGCACAATCTGTGCCAGGTAACACCAGTAATCTGACATGCCTGGGAATTTGTCTGCCTGTTTCAGGGAATTATTCCGCAGAGACAGACAATCTTTGGAATTTGGCCATCCGGCACCACAGGAGGGGTCGCCGGCATGTACTATGTACTGTAAGTATGGCATTGGTAGTATCGTATTCAATGATATTTGGCACAGACAAACAAGACATGCTCCCGAACTTCAGTGGCCAGTCAATGGTAGTTTTGAGATTGCTCGGATAGAGTATTTAGAATCTATATTGTTAAAGAAAAAAGCTAGACCTGCAGCATTTGATGTAATACAAAATTGTAAAAAGGAAGCTATGCTGCAATTTAAGAGTAAAGAGAAGCATGCACGTCGTCGCATGACAAATTCAGAAAAAGCATTATTGTATGATCAACTAAAACAGTCAGAGTCTGTTAGAAACATGGATAGAGCTTTTCAACTTGGTATACAGAAAATATATCTGCCTAAAGATTTTCATGCCTCAGATGAGCTAATTGACAAACTCTTAAATGAATGTAGGCCTGGTGCCACTGCACCACCTCCTTATGTACCTATTCCTGCTGTCTTACCTCTTCCTGCTGTCGCTCCTCCTCCCGTAGCAATTCCTGTTCTTCCTTTTGTTCCTCTGCCACCAGTTATTGCTTCACTTCCTATTGTTGTTCCTCTGCCTGTACCTTCACCTTTACCGACTGTTACTGTTTCAGTAAATCCATCTTTGTTGCAGTAGTAGTGTCTCCACTACCTGTTGTACAGGATTTACCTACTCTCTCTTTTCCAAGCTGTTCTGCTCAGCTTGTAGCTGATAAGGGGCGAGTGCGTAATCAAAAATTGTAACGCGGAACACAGTTTCCAAAGAAAAGAGGAGACATTTGAATGCATGGGCTAAGCAATGTATAGAGTAAGGTGAACAATCTACTGTGTTAGCTACACTGCTTAATCTAGAAAGTATTCCCAATCAGAATGTCTTTATTGAAGGGATGGGGATACATTTGGCTATAATGTGGAATAGATTGATGGACACAGATGTCCCACAGGGGCTGAGAGATTTGAATGTTTTAGCTTATTCAAGGGATACTGCGGAGAAAGTACATGAGCATGTCGAGAGGGTTTTTGAGTTTAGAAGGGAGTTAGAACGGTTACAGAATGATGAAGTAGATGGTGATAGTTTAGACGCTTTTTATGTGCAGAAACGGTTCCTTCCTCCTTGTAAATCAACGAGTGAAGAAACGCGAATTTGCATGAGGGATGCGCTTTAATGGATTTCAGATATTTCGATATCTCCCATAGAAGTATATGATACGTATAGTCAGTATACTCCAGAAATGCAGAGGAAAGTGTTACAGGTAAGGGTAGAATACCTGCAGGATGAATGTATAAAGAAAAAGGTTTGTTGTCCCACAGAATTATTGAATATTTATAAAAGAGCTTTTGTATCCGATATTGCTTCCATCACTTTAGCGCTCGATTTGGCTCTGTTGCTTAGTAAACGTTTGCAGTTGTCTACTTCTCAGCTGCCTCTGAGAGAGGTTCCTCCGACATTGATTCCCAAAGTTGAGATTCCGGCTAATGTTGCAACAGGTACAGCAGATATCGATATTGAAGCTCATTATGTATCACAGTTTGTTCACGTCCCATTCTCAAGACAGGAAGGGAATACTATTAGACAGTCGATTTCAGACATTAGGAAGAATTCAACAGGGTTTTTATAAAGAAATAGAATCTGTCCTGCATTCGTCAGTTTTTACTTTGGGTGATATGGATTTGTTGTTCCCTGTGATCCTACCTGCTGATTTATGGAAACAGATTAGGACTGTAGATGATCCAGCAGGGTTAGGCGACATGTGGGTTAACTTGGTTAGGTTAGATGGAGAAAGAAAAGCTGGTGAAAGACCACCGCAAGTGATACTGACTTTGCCAGATAGAATAGTAACGAAATTAAAGACTTTGATTCCAGAAAGAAGGATTTTTGGGACAAACTCACTCCTTGTACCCAAGGAAAATCTGAGGGTGCTACCAAATTCTTTAATCAGTTTGAACAAGTGTTCTCAGATTTTAGCGGACAAGATTTGAGCACTGAGTCAGGGAAAAGGTTGTTAGTGGATACATTTGTGGGTGGATTGTTGCCTGATAGCCAGTCACAAATGATGACTTCCGAGAGTGCGTGGCAAGCTAAAGCACAGTCCGAAGTATTGCATATGGCTCAGTATTACGAGAATGGAGTCAATAATGAAAAAGAAAGGATCAAAAGGAAAAGGGGAGATTTAAAAACCAAGGTATTATTGCAACAGATGGTCAGAGGGCCTAAAGGTGGAAATACACAGTTAAAAGGTCAATTTGTTCCACAAAGTAATACGCTGTTGGGTCCTGTACACGCGAACCAATGTGCTTATTGCAGACAAGAGGGTCATTGGCGAGCACAAAGCCCAATCCTCCAGCAAAGGTCGAATAACACATATGGTGTCATGGGTAGACGATCCAGAGGCCGCCCTGGGGTAGGGGGTCCTGGTAGGAGACAGATCGCTCAAAATTCTCAGTCATTTTCGCAAGATAATCAGCAACCTAGTGTAGATAGCAGAAATATTTTTGATAATCCTTCAACTGCCTATCTTTCTGAAGATCTTGTCTTCGATGATATATTTTTTCGTTAGGACAGCCCGAATCAGGGTCTGGAACTGACGCCTATTCCCGTTAATCAGAAAGGTCCCTACATTGAGATGATGGTGGGGAATAGCAAGCACATCTATTTTTGATAGACACAGGAGCAAAGAAGTGTTCCATTGATCATTCACGGGTTCCAGACATTCCACTATCAGGGCACAATAATATTTCTGTAGGGTTTTCTGGTACGCCAGAGGTTAGTCCGGTTTCTCTGCCAGTACCGATTTCACTGGGTCCTTTCACGGATTACTGTCCGTTTCTTCTGACAGCGAACTGTGGAGAGAATTTGTTGGGGTTGAATCTGTTGAAGGAATTAAATGCAGTAATTCATTGTTCTTCGAATGGAGTGTGTTTGACGATTTCACCTCAGCAATCTTCTACCTCACAGTTTCTGACTAGACCTTTTCCGCCAGAATTTAGTGAAGTTCCGGGGTGTTTATGGGTGGTTGACGACAATGATGTTGGTATTTTACAAATTGAGCCTGTTAAAATTGTTTTGAAACCAAGAGTTAAGTTGCCACAAATTCCACAATATAAGATTTCAGTTGATTGTGAGCAAGCCTTGAAGTGTATAGTTTCCGACTTAGTACATCGTGGAGTAATCGAAGAAATTGCAGGAAGTTTGTATAAATAGCCCAATTTTACCTGTGTATAAAAAATGGGATAATGCGATTCCTTTACGTTTCATTATCGATTTGCGTGCTTTCAATAAGGTTGTTGCTCCACAATTTTGCAATTGTGCCTGATGTAACGACGATAATTACAATTCCAGCTTCTGCTACTCATTTCAGTGTGGTGGATCTTAAGAATCCCATACATGTGGATAGTAGATATCTGTTCGCGTTCACCCTAGGGGGACGCTCGTTTACATTCACCCGTGCACCATAAGGGTACACGGAGAGTCCGAGCATTTATAGTAGTGCTTTGAAAGAGAAGCTCGATATACTTGAGCTGCCTTCTACTTGTACATTTTTACAGTATGTGGACAACCTTCTCTTAGCTGCAGATTCAGAAAGTGCTTGCAAGGAAGGCACTGTGTTATTGCTTATTCATCTAGCAAAACATGGTCATAAAGCTTCATTGAAAAGGTTTCAGTATTGTCGACAGTCAAAGGATGGAAGAAGATTGACACCTGAACAAATTAAGAACATTTCTGGCATGTCTGTCCCAAATACACAGAAGGAAGTCAGAGTCTTGATAGGAATGGCTTCTTACTGTAGACAGTGGATCCCTAACTTCTTACTAGTGATAAAACCAATGTTGGCATTGACAAAGAAGGGCATTTCTTGGCCATTAACGTGGAACTTGGAACACCAGAACGCTTTTGATTTGCTCAAGACTGCACTGTGTTCAGCACCAGTTTTGGGTTCACCAAATTATGATAAGGCCTTTGTGTTGTATGTGCATGAACGTGATGGATGTGCTTTGGCTGTGTTAACGCAGGAACATGGGGGGAAGAATAAACCGTGCGGTTATATTTCCTCCACACTTGATCCGGTTGCATGGGCTTTGTTGAGATGTTTGAGAGCTGTCACTGCTGCTGCGTCCGTAAAGCAGATTGAGGGTATGGTTCTAGGCCATACTTTAACTGTCATGGTACCTCACTCTGTAGACGTTCTATTAAATAGAACACAAACGCAACACCTTACTTCCGCACGATTAACAAGATATAAACTGATCCTATTTGCACCACATATTCAAATTAAAAGGTGTTACCTATTGAATCCGGCTGAATTGTTGCCTCTCCCGCAAGATATTACTTGCAGTGACGAAATGTCACATGACTGCCTTTATACCACAGAGCAAGAAACTAAAAGCAGGATTGATTTGAAAGATATACCTCTGAATGATCCACAAGGGGAGCTGTTTTGCAATGGCTACCGCTTCAAACTTCCGGATGGTACATCCACTGCTGCTTATGCCATCACTACATTAAGGACGATCGTGGAAACCAAGAGAATTTCGCATAACTCCTTGCAGGCCGCAGAGATTATTGCACTGACTCGAGCTTGTGAACTTTCAGAAGGGTTTAGAGTGAATATATTTACCGACAGCCAGTATGCCTTTGGGGTGGTTCACAACTTTGGTAGACTTTGGGCAGAAAGAGGTTTCTTGACCTCACATGGAACAAAAATCCAACATGGCACCTTAATAGTTCAGCTACTCTCAGCACTTGCACTTCCTACTCAACCAGCAATCATGAAGGGCACCGCACTTCAGAAAGTAGTAGATGATGTAGGGAGAGGAAACGCTTTTGCTGACAGTATAGCTAAACAGACTGCTACTGACTTATATTCAGAAATGTATGTTATGAAGGAAGCCACAAACACCTGCACAGCAGATGAAAGGATTGACTCAATAAAGTATATTCAAGCTGATGCCACTCCAGAGGAATTTAAATGCTGGGCTGATGGTTTGGCAAGGTTGGATGAGGAAGAGTGTTGGGTAGACAGTTCAAAGGGAAGATGGATGCTACCCGATGCATATGTCATCGCTATGATTATAATGGCACATGGTCCCACTCACAAATGTGCTAGGAAAATCTGTAAAATGCTAGAATCTGTCTCAGTGAATGTCAATATCTCAAAAACTGCTGAGCGTTTTGTCCAGAGTTGTATGGTTTGTATACAGCATAATAGGGGGAGGGCACGTCGACACCTAGGGGTAGTTTTGTCCCCCCTCTGTGCCTTTTAAAGTGATTAATTTCGACTTCATCACGATGGAGTGCTGTAACAACTACACAAATGTCTTGATAGTCATTTGTGCCTTTAGCAAGTGGGTTGAAGCCTTCCCTGTGAAAGATGCTACAGCAATGACAACGGTGAAAAGCATGCTTAAGGAATATTTTCCTAGGTTTGGTTTGCAAGGGTCATCTGGTCGGATAATTGTCCACATTTTATCGCTGCTGTTATTCTGCAAATATGCACGGAATTACAGATCGATAAACAGTTCAGTTCGGCTAGACACGCTCAGAGCGCTGGACTTGTAGAACGCCATAATGGTATTTTGAAGAACAAGCTTGCCAAGGTCTGTGCCAGCAGTAATTTGAAATGGCCAGACGCCTTACCTATAGTACTACTGTCCATGCAGACAACCCCACAGACTGGAACTGGGCTCTCCCGCTACGAGATCATAATGGGGAGGCCAGCTAACATTTGGAATGCTAAGAAATCGAGAGATGTGGAGCATTGACTTCTTTCTGAATACTGTGACCAGTTAACTCAAAACTTGTATTTGATTTACCAACAGGTGCGAGAAGCACCTCCCAGTTAAATACGAGGGGCTAGGTCACAGAATTCGACCCATTGACTGGGTGCTCACAAAGTCATTTGAGAGAGCATCCAGGCTCGCACCGTGCTGGAGAGGACCATTTCAGGTCCTGTTACCCACACTGACTGATGTATGAGTAGCTTGCCGATGACACTGGAAGCACGCTACACATATCAAGGGGATACCTTTCCCTTTGCCACACGACAGAGAAGAAAAGAAGGAAACTACTTGCTCTGCTTCTGGTGATCATTCGGTCTTGAACAACACCAAAGGTATTTCAGAGATTCTTTCTGAGCCCGTGGGGCCTGGGGAGACTGCTGCTTTGTCTCTGAATTCTTCTTCAGATCTTTCTGTACCCTTGAACGACCTTGCCTCTGTTTCATCACTTCATCAGGAAGCAACGACACACTGTTCGTAGATCACGCAGTGCCTGGAGTTTTAAGGTACAATCTGCGTCCATGGCACTAGACTTACAGCACAGCACAGCTGTGCCCACAGGAAACCACTGTTGAGCTCGTCCCTTGCCACTTTTCTGCTGAAACATAAGTAAGTGGCTGGAACCAGTAAAAGTTATCTTCAATCAAGATCATGTGGTCAGGAGATCACCAGCAAACGAACTACGGTGTCTATCGCAGAAACTTTAGGGGAAAGAGCTTCGAGGAACAATGCCTGTCGCTACCTCTACTCGAACGGAGCAACCAATCGATTGTGTGGCTAACAAAGACATTGTACTTAAAAATACATGGTCCCTGAGGACGTATTGTTTACTTGTAATTATGTTAACCGGTCTAACAGTAGTAATTGCTCTTGGGTTTTGGTATATTGAAGGTGTGTGTCCACTTGAAACTTTTATACCCACTGAAAGTGTTTCCACTATGTCTTCTCCTTTTGTGCATCTGCACACTCTATCTCCTAGGGATTCCCAACACAGACAGAGTTATCACAATAATACGCTTTTGTTAATTATGAATGCGACTCATGTGATCTTAAACAGAACTAATTGCTGGATCTGTTCGCATTTGCCACAACATGGGGAAAAAGGGTTGGGCAGGTATATTCATCCTTTGCCTCTAACTACTGTATGCTATGCCTCTCTAAGGGCATTATTCTTTGGTCGTTGGAATGATAGCATCTCAGGGAATTTTGATGGGACTAATTTGAATGAATTTGAAATGCGAGTCCTGACGCCTCTGGGATGCTCCCTTTTCGCAAATAGGAGCAAGCTGAATGTTGCTTCTATTAGGCCTTCAGATAAACTTTCTAGACCTTTCCAATCACTAATTTCTTTCATGATGGCTCCTGTAGGCAACTGGGATGCCACGCCGCCTTCTTACACTATTAATCACAGTCCCAACTCTGTTTCCTTCTGCATACAAAGAAATGGTTCTCAGTCAATGGGTACTTTTGAGGGTTGTACCAATATTGCGAACTTAACTAGTGAGGACAGACCTTTGTATGTAGGTGATCCTGTTTATTTCATTTGTGGCAATGAAGCTTATCCTTGGTTACCAAGGGATTGGCAGGGTACTTGTTATTTGGGTATCTTGCTACCAGGGGTATATGTAGCTAGCACCTCTGAGGTCTCTAGGGCTCATCGAAGATGGGACGAGGACGGTGATATTCCTTCACAAGTCATGGTTGATGTAGTGAAATCCTTTGTGCCATTTTGGGGACAGATCATGAATACTAGGATATTAGGAGACTAGCAAGAGTATTGGAGAGAACCATCAACCGGACAGCCAACATACTCTACAACTTGACGTTAGAACAGAAAGTGATTAGATTAGTGGCTCTACAGAACCGGATGGTGTTAGACGTCAACCTGGCTGAGCGTGGTAGAGTATGTAAATTGGTGGGATCTGCTTGTTGTGTTTTCGTACCTGACTCCTCCCCTACCATATTTAAGGCAATACAAAATCTGCACGCCCTAAGTATAAAAGTACATGTTCCCGAGGGAAACTGGGATCTTAGTGCTTAGGTCTGGGACTTTTAACGGTCTTGGGGATGGAACCTCTTTTCAGTTGTAATGGTAATCTTGATATTCTGTGTTCTGTTGTTGTTGCATACAATGTCTTCCTGTCATATGTCCGATGTTAGGGGGATGTTGTGTGCAAACTGTAGTAACATTAGGACCGAAAATACACGCACCTGAGAAGATGACTAATGTTTTTGTAATGAAGGATATGACTGCCAAAGATTTGATGGCAATTGATATATCTGATGAATGTGATTCAGGATGTACGGACATTGAAACGTGGAGTTATGAGTAAAGCGAATATTTTAGTAAGGCTCTTGGCTTAGGCCAAAAGGAGGGTTTGTTAAAGGGTAATTATATATAGTGCCTCCTTAGTATTTATATTGGCCTAAGCCTATTCGCGCTACACGGAAAACTGTGTTGCAAAGTTCTGATTTTTGGGTTAACTTTGCCGCCATTTTAAGATTCATCTGCCATTTTTATTTCCACTCATGTGTTCTTTGTTCTAAAATGGTGGACTATGTTTTCGACTTGCAACCAAGCCTTCCGACCTTTGAGTTCTGTTAATGTTTCGGCTGTCCGAGAGCCGACTGTTTAAACTGAGCAAAGAGACCTTGCGCTTCATATGAACTGTCATCTAAGTGTTGTCTGCACTCACAAGCCTCATCCTTGTATAAAAGTTGGGACAATGAAGAACAAACCTCGAACGTATGCTTTGGCTGAAATACATTGAGAAGGAATGTGGAAAAGGCTTACCGTGGGATCCGAGAACATACATCGCTATTGTTTCTCCATGGGAATACAAACCTATGTAATCCTTTGCCTAATATTGTATAATCTGTATGTGAACTAGGCACAAAAAATACTAGACCACAAATTATTAACGTGAAGAGAGGCTGGACAATATTACACAAATTGTATAAAAGCACGAATGTTTTGATGTCCAGTACCTCACTCTCCTCACTGTGTCGGCTGATACACACTGCAAGGTGTTGGGGCCAGATAGTTATCTGTGTTGCTTTGTAAACTGTACAGTAATACAATATCTGTGAATCTTTTAGCCTGTGATTGGTGTATTTCCTGTGTGGTACTCAGCCTTGATATTTCTTTGTTCTTTCACAGTGACTGTGATGGGAGCAGGTGGGCGAGCCCAGGGACTATACTGGGAGTAGGGTGCAGTGACGGCGCGCAATAGTTCATACGCATTTGTACATACTGTCCATTTGGCATTTTTGGGTGGGCCCGGCCTGCCCAAATTTTGCTCAGGGGGGGGCCCAGGCCAAAAAAATTTGAAGACCACTGTTCTAGAGATAAATGCCACTGGAGCTATTTTAGGTTCTCTCTTTCCATCACTTGGTCAGTTTGGCTCTGAAGCTAAACATAAAAAGGTAGAGTATAAGGTGCCTTTATGCACACAAAAAAGCGGAGAATGTTTTTGTTACAGCAGTTTCAATATTGAAAGTTGTTTGATGTATCTGTTACCAGAAGTAGTTGGGAAGTTTTCAGGTGTGATAACGTCATTCAAATGGATATTCAAAGTGTTCTGAATGTCATTTAACATGTTAACTGGCATCACACCCAGTGTGGATGAAGTTCATTTTCCGCCAAAGAGCTAACTGCTCTGTTTTGTAGATAAAGGTCTATTAACTGCAGTAGCATCGGTATGTTATGTGCATTATCAAACTCAATTCATTACGAAATAGAAGCTCTAGGTAGTTCAAAACGATTGTCTTATTTTGAGTACTGGATGAGTAAGTCTGAAATTGCTTCTCTATTCACTTTACTATCATCATCTTCTCAAACATGTTTGCCCCATTATTTTAGGATGTCCTAGACATCTCAATACTTGAGAAACACTGCTTAGGCTGAAGAATCTCTACTCCCTACAAAACTGTAAGGCGGAAACCTGTGCAGTTTCCTCTGGGACCACTGCAAAAGATTTAGGACTACAGGTGTTTGGCAGTAAACCCACTTGGTAGCAGTCTGTACCACACAGATTCACTTGGTAGCTGTGGCTGAGCAGTCAGACTTCCCTCACTTCCCTTACTGTCTAACTCTTCTTCCCTCAAGAAGAGTTAGACAGTATGTGGAGTATACAACATAGGGCAATTCTTCACAGTAAGACAAGCAAACACGCAACAAGGCTTCAGTGTAAAGATATAAGGTTTTTATTTATAACGACACATCTATAAGAAAACACTCTGGCACTATTACGGCAAACATTTCAATTACAATTACTCTACGAAGAACAAGATCAATCCCCCTAACAATAGTTCGACAAGTCTCGGTTTTACCAGCATCACTTATTTGCAGACAGAGGTGTATGCTTCAACCTAGATGGCACTCTAGTATTCGTTAGGACGGGAGAGAAAAATAAGCAGGTTACGAAATCAACACGGTTCCAATACTTAACGGACAAATGCAAGGCAAGAAGACAAGAACCACGGTATATCATAAAGTTCAGAGGCCAGGCCCACTCGAAGAGAGGCAAGGCGATATGTCCCAAAAAGTATCTTAGTGGAAATGCGTTTGAGTCTTTGTAGCAAATTGTTATTGGCAGATTGGACCAGTTCAGAACAACACGCTAGAGAAAGCTTGGAGGCAACCCTATGGAGAGGCGAGGATTAAGACACCTCACTCTATCCGGCAACAAGGGAAGCCAGGCGAACACAGTACCTTGATTGTGGAGAGACAGCTCCGGCGGGGGCAGTTGTTTCTGGCGGTGGGTGCACGTCCGGTCTTTGCCAAGAGAAGAGAGGATCTCGTCGCCGAAGGAAAGTTGAAGATCGTTGCACCACCAGGGAAGAGACCAGCCGCGGAGTGCTCCATCACAGGGCACCACCTTTTGGTCGCAGTACAGGGGTAGTGGCTATCCGGTTGCCGAGGTGCTCTGCACGGGCAATTCGACCGCTGCATCCTGAGGCAAAGAAAAAGCAAAAGGGACTGGTTGTTCCCACCAGTCAGGGGAAGAGACTCTCCGGCAGGGAGATCTCCTCTGTCGTCGGGAAGTGGTGAGTCGGTTCAGCAGGGCTCCACCGGGGGTGTCGTCGTTGCAGGTCGGCTCAGCTTTACCCTCGTCGGATTCTTAGGTCCTGTGGCGACTTCTGAAGATCCAGTCTCAAAAGCCCTGCTTTTATGCAGAAAACCCCCATTCATTCAGCCTAGCTGTCAATCAACACACGCTAAGTGGTGAGCGGGGAGGCTCACCACTTGGGCCAATCACACCAGAGTGCGACCGGAGTTGGCAAGGCAACTCGGTCCAGGGTGCCTAAACCCCCTCCCACACCCCTGTGGTAACCCAGACAGAATGGCACCACTTTGGAGGGCCTCTGTACAGAAGCCCGCCAAAAGTGGAACAAAGGGCTCGACCTTTGGTTTAGGAGTCACAGAGACGAACACAGACGCCATTTTAAAAACCGAGTTCTGGCAGAACATACCATCCGATAGACTTATTTAAGATAAGTAGACCGGTGGTATGTTAGAGACTAACGAGAAAAAGTATCAATCTCTAACAATGGGAAGAATCCCATAGGGTTATATTCAGGCTCGAACATAACAAGTAGTTTCCACTGCCACCAGCCAAAACTCGACGAGGGGGGACGGGACAGTGCCCCCTCGAATAACAGACCCAGGAGTAATCGAATTACCCCTACTAGTACGTCCACAATAGGATGGTTTGTACTAGTTCTGTTAGTAAATTTAGGTCTAGTAAAGCCAATGGTGACTTTACATGCCCGGGGAGACAGTAGTCAGTCCCCGGGTATGGAGTCTATGAGGGAGGTCCGCTAGGACGCCCCAGTGTTACGGCACGGAGGGTGCGGTGTAACACACATAGCAAAACATATGAGACCCTATGGAGTAAAGGACCCCATAGCCCATAGAACACATTCACATTCAAAGGAATTACACACATTTATGTCCAAGAGTGGGAGAAAATGAGTCTCACTCTTGGCAGGATGGAAAAAAACAAACTCCAGAAATCCAGCAAAGCTGCTGGGGGACTCACTAGGTTAGGAAATTCAGCCTAAACAGAGAATTCTCCCTAACAAAAACCTACTTGAATAAAGGTAAATCAATTAGCTCATAAGACTCAAGGGTTTAGAAAAGCAAGGTAAGTATTTTAAATGGGAAGGCAAATGCATGTTTTGAGAAGGATTTTAAATAAGCTTTTTAGACATAGCCTGGTTGCTGTACCGGGGGTTATGGATACTGAAGATCAAGCTAAAGGCCCAGCACAGAGAGGGCGTTTAATGGTTTAACGAGGTCTTCAGGGCCCAAAATTCCCATTACAGCTGAGGGGATGATCTGTATAGGTACAGTGCCTTTATGGGAGGTTAAACTTATTTAAAAAACAGAAAAGGGCAATCTGCATGGAGTCGTTGATGGGAGCTGCCAAGTTCCCAGCAACCACGTACACAACCACAAAGTGCTGCAGAGGCAGGGGTGGGACTTACATAGAAGCCGGGACACTGTTGGGGTACCCCAGCATGCATTTTGTAGTGATGGTGGGGAGGTCATCGAAACAAGATGCTGGGCCACATCTGCCAGATGCAGGTCAGATAAGTTTGCATCCAGAGGAGGAGGGCAAACTCCCCCTTCCCCCTCCAAGTAAGGTAAGGAGTGGGGTGGGGTTGACTTTGCTGCTAGGGCTGCATCTGCAATGTGCAGCCTGGAGGAGGAGTCTTGCAACGAGTCCCCTTGTGCTGGTGGCAGGGACTCTCAGAGCTGTGCTCCCATGATCAGAGGTAGCAATGCTCTGAAATTCCCTGCACTGGTAGAAAGGCTCTCAGCATGATGTTCACATGGTCAGATGGCATGCCGTGCCAAGAGCTTCTGCGCTGGCAGCAGGATAGTCAGAGCAGCGCTCTCGCTGATCACAGAGAACCGCACTGAGAGCCGAATCAATGCCAATCACAACTGGTGGAATGACATGTCATCCCTGTATTGGTCCATTTCCAGGCCATGACCCAGGAATTGGCCAATAGGGGAGTGCCACCTCACTCCCCCAGGCCATAATGAATGTTAACAACACATTCACTTAATTATCTACTCAGGATAGTTGTATTCCCAATATTAAGAATAAATTGACAAGGAAGAAGAGGACAAATAAGTCAAAATAAGCCATGAGTAATTTCACTCATGTTGTTATATGCTAATCATAAATAAGCACTATCTCCTTGCACAAAGTTTCTTAGGTGTTAGTACTAGAGACATTGTTGAGGATAACTAAGAGACTACATGAGATAACTAAGAGAGGATAACTTCTTCGATAGAAAGGTGTTTACTAGGTTTAACCTCTATGGCAAAGAGACACAAATTGGCCTATAGATTTGCAAATTCAGGATACATTGTAGTTAACCAGCTGTTAGCCATGAAGTGAATGTGACCTGGGGTCCTAATTTTCGAGGAATGGTTGGAGACATTGGCAAATGAGTAGGTGTTGAGCAGGAGTCCTGATTAAAGAATAAGAGATGACATAGAGGATCTGTCTCCGGAATGGGGTATGCTGATACATGATTTGTTCCCACCGAGCCCCCACCCACTTGAATTCAACAAGACAATGTCAAGTTATTGTTATAACGTCATGGATTGGACAATGTCCCTCTTGTATGGGTACGCACACAGGGAGGCCATTGGACTGACATATGCTTCCAAGATGTGCAGGGATGGAAGAGAGCACAGAAGGCTGTGTACACTAGGACCCCAACCGGCCCATAGTGCTGGGGGTTACCCAATAGCACTTTTAGATGAGGCAGCAGCACCTGTGTGATGGATGGGGAAGCAGATTAATTCTCTCGCATCAAATCAATAATGACAACTCAATGGTTTGGCAAAGGGAGTCTGTTTAATGACAAGTACAAAAAATGGGGAGTTTATGAATATGAGCATTCGCTCGATCTTCCTTCTCGCTTCAACTCCACTTAATTTCATAAAAAACACATCATTTATACTAAAAACTCATCACCACTGACGTGTAACACTTAAAATCTTGCATGCAATTCTATTTGGAAGGTAACTTTAATATAGGTGCTATATATGTATATGGTAACAAAGTGAGGGTTTTGGATAGACAGTGTCAGGTGGGGCATCTAAGCCCTTCCTTCAAAATAGCTACTGTAGACATCACTAAAAGTACGACGTCTCATTGATTGTACTAACTATAGGACCCTAGATTACTTGGTACACTATGATTGGGTTTGCATCAACCCCACTCATACTTTTCCACTAGCCTAACAGCATGCAGAATAGCCGGCCAGGTGCAGGGAGTTCGCCTGCACCCCCAGCCTCCCTCCAATTATTGCAACAATCAATTATTACTTCAGTGGTCATGTGTCAATTATTTCTTTGTATTTTGGCCTAGAGACTGCTTCTTGGTCTGGAAAAGTTAAGGCGTCTGGGAATGGCAAAAGTCCATGCGTAGGTGTCAAAGTTTCATCCCTTCTGCTTGTTCGGTCACGTGATTTCAACACCGTAAAATCATCTTATTCTCCATGCAATTTGTGTATTTGATTTAATTTTGCCAGCCATCTGCCTTCTGTGGCTTATCTTGACCTTTCAGAATGGGATACTCTTTTCTTCTCTTCATTAATTGTATCCAATGTTGGGCTATTTCAGCTTGTACGACCTTGGATTCTTGGCACGATTTGCCTTCGTCAGAGTTTCTCTCTGTCCTTAATTCTCGAATTTCCTGCTGAAAATCTCTCCTCTTAAAACCTTAAATAACCTTTGGTTGATTCTGCTCTTGACCTTAAATAACCTTTGGTTGATTCTGCTCTTGTGCATAGTGGAAGTATACTTATATAAAGTGCTCCTTTTGAGGTAGATATGTATAGGTGGCGCTTGCCGCAATCTATTTTACTACTAAGCTTAGCAAGCCTCATGAATTCTTGCTTGTTGTGGTTCAGTGTGGTACACGTGTAAACTGGCTGAATATCCTCATCACGCTCATGGCATAAGTTTCTGACATTTGACATCTATTATTTCACTTTAAACTCAGGATGTCACTTATCCATGATGTTTCGTCTCTTTTCATCATTCATAGGTCATCATATCTTTTATATGTGAGTCAGTCCAGGTTCTTGTGACATCACCATTCGTCTTCTTTTAGTATCTTTTTGGCTTCTTCAGGTATTGCATTTTGACAATCATCATTCTGTCTCATTTGTCGATATGGTTTTCTCAAAGGGTACCTCACTGTCCAGGTTTACTTAGGTGTTGGTTCTTCAATAGGTGCTGTCAGTCTGATAGGTACTCGACAGAGCCCCACTGCAGCTCTCTGCTGGTTTATTTGCTCATCATATGTCACATATTTTGGCGTGAATGTTCCTGGTAATTCAAAATGGGTGGTAGAGGTGCGAATCGTGCTTGGGACCTCCTCTACAGCTGTAAAAGGATATTTGTAGGGGAATATGATTTTATATGCTGATTGTTATCCTGAGTTATGTAACACAAAATGTGTCTTTTAATCCCAGATGGGAGTTAAAGTTCTTTGGTTGAAAACCTAATACATTTACTATGAAAACAAAAACAAAAACTATATTACACACAAGAGATCCCTGCAATTATCCTAGGGGAAATTAAGTATTTGCTCCAGTAATTGGGGCCTTTTGGACAAATGTTCATTACAAGGACTTCCGATTGATCGATAAATCCACCTGATCATCTGAGTTGTAGGCAAGAGGGAAGAAGATTGCATTTAGCATGAATTACACTTCTATGTATTTATTGTGGTCTGGATTCAAATAGTGAAAGTTTGGTCAATACCCAAACAAGTATAGAGCGATCAATGGTGGGATGACCTCAAATGGGTGATGGGTAACATTTCAAAGCACATAGAAAACTCTGGAAATATGGGATGTAATTGCCAGGGATTGAGCTTCTTTCATGTGTACTGATAGAATTGATGGTCTCTAGTGATCTTTATCATCTATCTGCATACACACAGGGACGACATTTGAGGGGGTCACCAGGGGTCGCATCTGCAACCCCTGAGGTCTCCCTTGCTACCCCTCTGATCTCCCTTGCAACTCCTGAAGAGAATAAAAGATCTTTTATATTTTATTTTTAATGGAAGCTCCTCGGCTATGTACAGCACCATGTAGCTCTTAGTTTCTGAAATGGCTCTCCTTCTTGTTCAGGCCTCTTAAAAAAACAGGGTGTTCCACAAGTGTAACTACTCTGAGCATTGACCCTAAATAAGAAAGAATTGGAGTAAACTATAATTTGTCTTTCTGGAATTCAATACAATAATTGCTAGACTCTTTAAAGTTTTATTTCAGACACACTTCAGGGGGTGAGTCTCTGATTTAGTCTGTTCTTAAACACTTCAAATTCACAATGCAGACAAAAACTTCCAAAATAGCATTTAGAGTATAATAAGCATCCATTTTGGACTTTGTATTTTGCTTTTCACAAGTTACAGTTATAGCATGTTTTTTTCTGCCTTTGTCTCCGTTACGATCATCACAAGACATTACATCTTGGATTCCTCGGTCACTTGACAGAATCCATATGCCTAATAGCATGTGTACGGTGTACAAATGTTTGCCCATAGCACATCAAGTGGCCCTTGATTTCATTGAGCCACAATTAATGCTTTGCTGTAATGTGTCTATCTTTCGATCTCCCAGGCATGCTATTCAGGATGTTTGTTTGCATGTATGAAGTAACAAGTGCCAAGAGTAGGGGATGTCATGTGAGAATGCTTCTTTCCCTAATTTGCCAACCCCTGAAGCCTGAAAGTAGATCCACGAAGGCTGGAAATGTGGGCACCTTCACACTAAAACTGCTGATGAACTGTCCTGCTTTTAAATCTCAGTTACCAGTTCAATGGAATCCACCAAAGAGTGTAATTTGCTTTCTGACTTTCTGAACATTCATACATGTAATTATTCATTTTACCATAGCCGGTAAGATAGCTCAGTGGGTTGAGCGCTCGCTGACGCAATGTGTGTGTGATCTGCAGGTTACATGCTCGAATCTCAGCAAGGCTAACTCAGCCTTTCATCCTTTTTAGGTCAATAAATGAGTATCAACACAGGTTGGATGATATTGTGTGTATATTTGTTCTATTTTAAGTGTAAGTGCTACGTAATAACACATCTTTATCATTTGGCCTTGGACATTTGCTTTCATTCACAGCAGTTTGGTAATATGGTCCTATACACGCTGATATTAATGATACATTTGTTGATCCATTCTTGTATAAAATGTGTATCACATTAGTGATATCGTAAACATATTTGTCGTAGTATACTTAGGAACAATGTTATGTGATGGCACTTCCTGTTTTATCAAGGGGTGAAAAGTCGTGTTTCATCGCTTCCCGTGATGTCACTTTGGGGTGGGGTCAAATGACATCACTTACTATCATCTGAGGTCAAGGTACATGTGATGTCACTTCCGCTGCCACTGACATTTTGGTGAAATGGCGTCCCGGCATACACACTAAACTGATAGTTGTGTGCTCATTGATGAATACCTATTCAATCCCCACTTGTTGAAACACTGTAAGGGTTGCATCTCTCAAGACCTGAATTTGTGTCTCTAAGGACTGTAACCATGCTCTCATTGTTCATAAAGGACTTTTCACTGGGACAAACGTTTTCTTTTGCCACCAGTTTTATTAAAACACAGAAGAATCCATTCCATCCGTATTTAAGTACTACCACCTTTTGCACTGGGGTGTGGTGGAAGCACTCCAAAATGTAAATACCTAATTTGACGGAAAAACTGATCAAAATAGATGTGATGAAGTGGTAAAATGCCAAGAATAAGACAAATTGATAGTCATTAAATTCAAGCTTTTCTTTAATCAAAGTCCACCTACATCAAACTATAACTTGATTACCATGAATCAATCAATTGCAATTATACATATATATATATATTTGCAATTATAAGGAGGATAACATAGACAATGTGATCAATATCCTCAGAGAGAATACACAAATTATCACGTACAGATGTTTGTCTCTTGGGGAAGAGGGTCTCAGTTAATTGTCCTGCTACAGGAATCATCGAAGAAGCAAAGTGCCAGTTTCCATGAGGTTTTCTTTAATACCCAGTGTGTAGGTTTATCAAATATTATATTCACATAATTTCTTTCTTTCTTTCTTTCTTTCTTTCTTTCTTTCTTTCTTTCTTTCTTTCTTTCTTTCTTTCTTTCTTTCTTTCTTTCTTTCTTTCTTTCTTTCTTTCCTTTTTTCTTTCTTTCTTTCTTTCTTTCGTTCTTTCTTTCTTTCTTTCTTTCTTTCTTTCTTTCTTTCTTTCTTTCTTTCTTTCTTTCTTTCTTTCTTCATTTGTATAGCACACCGAGCCCTGAGGCATCTGGACACATTTCTTACAGATACATATGTTGCACAATGACCAACAAATTTGAGTAGCAAACAAACAGAATCATGAAAAGTGCAGTAGAAGAGTACAGGGAAACATGAGTAAAGGAGATACAAACATTCTTAAGTCTCTTGAGAGAGGAGCCACGTTTTTACATTTTTTCTGAATGGATGGTAGGATGGTTCTGATCTTGAGGCTAATGGCAGAGTGTTGCAAAGTTTGGCTGCTAGCACCGGGAAACTGCTGCCTACTGCCTTTAGGAGCATAAACCTAGGGATCTTTAGGCAGTGTAATTGCCTCTGGTTGACAGAGAGCCAGTGCGTGTCGTGTCTTAGCTCAGAGATATGGTGAGCCCTAGGGAGGTTCAGCGCTGATCTCAGGGCATTGTTTTGGATGACTTGCAGCTTTTTTAAGTTGCTCTGAATAGTTCCTAGGTACAGCACATTGCAATAGTCTAATTTTGAAAGGACTAGTGCTCTGGCTATGGAAAGTGCAGTTAGTAGTCGATAGGAACGGTCTACAAGCATTTATAAGCTTGCAGGTGTAGGCAGTGGAGGACGCTGTTGCATTGATTTTTCTTGTGAGGGTAAGTGAGGAGTCTAGGTAAATGCTTAGGGTTTTCACATCCTTAGGCACCTTTATGTTGTTGCCATCAATGTTAAAAGATGGGGACTGTCCATCTAGTCTGTTAAGTCTAGTTTGGGAACCTAGGAGGAGTAGCTCTGTCTTCTCGTCATTGAGGCAGAGTCCATGATTAACCATCCAGGCTTGTATGATGAGATAAATGTTATTTAGTACTTTCGAGTCAATGTTGTAGTCACTGGTGATGGGGATGAGTATTTGTGTGTCATCCTCATAGTTCGTGTAGGTGACACCCAAATAGTCAAGGTCGTCGAAGAGAGGCTTTGTGAACACATTGTATTATGTTGAAGACACACAGGAACCCTGGGGGACTCCACATGTGACTGGTACTGGCTCAGCAGAAGCCTAAGGTGCAAAGACCATAATGGGTCTGTTATCTAAGAATGACTGTATCCAGGCATTGGCTTTGTCGGAGAAGTGTGCTGCTGTTCAGGGGTGGCTACAAAGGACTTTGTGATTTACTAGGTCAAATGCAGCCGAAAGGTCTAATAATAGTAGAAGGGCTAATTTGCCATTGTCCTTTAGGTCGTCCGTTTGTTATTTTCGAGATGTTCCTGAATCTGCGGATAGGCTGCTCTGTCAGGGATCTTTAGTAGAATTGGTACTGTTGTGATTGGTCTATAATTAGTAGGGATATTTGTGTCAAGGGTGTTTTTTTCAGTAAGGGAAGGACCCACGCGTCTTTCAGGTTAGTGGGGACTATTCTTGTTTCAAAGGAGGTATTGATTAAAGTGGTGATGAAGGGTGCCAGTTCCTTTGCTACTTCTTTGAAGATGGGAGCAGGGCAAGTTTCTCCCTGACATCTTGAAGGTTTCAATTTCAAGATAATGTCCTCTACCTCTTTAATGGATAGAGGAGAGAAGTTGAACAGATTATGACTGTTAGGCTGTGGGATAGAGGGTAAGGGTTGTGCTGTGTCAGCAGAGAGACAGAGTTTTTCAGACTCTATTTTGGCTTGCAGCATACTTATTTTGTCAAATAAAGCTTTCTGAATGTTGGTACACCATGCAGTATCTTTAGTAAAAGTGTCTGGTGAGGAGGAGGGAGATTCCAGCTCTCTCAGTATGTTGAATAGTTCTTTCGTACTAGATTTGGCTTTGGTAATAATTGATAAAACAATAAATGATTATATGAATACATGCTAGCAAAATGAATAAACATAACAGCACAACAGACACATTAGAGGGGCTATTGACATCTATATATAATACAATACAACTTGATGGAATTAGATTGCATTCACATATTCCAATATTGTTTGTGCTGTTGCCAATAGTAAGGTAACCATATATTTGGAACTATGCCTTCAGAGTTTTTAACATGTTTTGCAGCACTGACAGAGCCTTCCTTACTTGTTACAACTAATACTTACTGACAGGGTGGACAACTCTGTACAAATATGTTCTCTTGTTAAATTGGGAAAATATGTACATGTCTTCAAACTTTACAAAAATTGTAACAAAAATAAAATGTGTGGGGTTCTCTAATTCATTCCTACACTTGGGCAGAAACAGCCTTCCTGTTGCTCAACATGCCAGTCTAGTACCTATGAAGAGTATGAGATCACTATGAAGCTATGAATGTCCATTTCCCTAAACTGTAGAGTGTCGATCAAACAAATTTGTGGGAAATATTGCTAAAAATATTTTACCTTATGCTATTGGATATTGATATGTATACTCTCTAAAATTAGATTCTAATTACATACATGTTTAGTTTTTGACTAGATTGAAAATAATCCGAAATTGTATTGGCCCCTGAAGAAGAGAGCACATCTCGAAACACGTTGGGCATATTACCCTCCTGTGAATAAAAACATATATTTTGCACTTAATTGGACAACTTGTTTTTTCCACCTATTTGCTTTCTGACAAATGTATACTAGGAAAACAACCTTCTGAAGAATTTAACACATTGTACAAAAGTACTATCTGTAAATGTTTGGCTTTCTGAGCCTTCTATAGTGTACAGGGGCCGTGAGTTCCCAAATAGGGAACTTATCTTTTTCTGCTCAACTTGCCAGTGAAAGTTTTTAGGGGTAGGGATTTGAGTCGGAGACATGTTTTCATCATCATCATAGGTTGATTTCGAGATAGTTTCATGAAATATATGCACAAAACACATTCAATTCAAGGATGCTATCAAGTTTAACTGACACAGCTTTTGTTCTCCCAGTAGCTATTGCACATGATTATTGTAATTAAAAAGAACAAAGCAAGCTCTTATCTAGTGTAAACCTTTTTCTCGATTTGAAGAATGGGGCTACATACCTGAACCCCGAAGTAGGATACGGGATAAGGTCACCAGAAGGCCTGTCAGGAGACGGGCACAGAACAACACAAGTGCCTGAGCTCTTTGCGGGTTCAGGGCAGAAGCCTGGGAAGAACAGTACTGACTGTCTCTACCTGTTTTAATGAGGCGTACACCTGTGGAATAAAAATAAACATGCAGCCTTCCTAGCCCAAGAATATATCATTGCAGCTAAACTCAATAAATATTAATAATGGTTCGATTCACAATGTTGCATAGATGGACAAGCCATCAGCATAAACGATAGATTGTGTATAACTTTCTTAATGTAGAACGAGCAATAAATACGTGTGTAAAGTTAAATAGAAACTGTCATGAATAAAGTCCCACACTCCTAACATTTGCATTAACAGATTTCAGCATGCTGTTAAAAGCGTGTAGAACAGTGTTCATCAAGGTCTGCTTTTTGCATTTCCCAAGCATAGTCTCTCAATGCATCAACTCCAGCTCTAACGTTGTTTCTCCTTTTCCCTTTTATACTGCGTTATCTATAGTACGGATCCTGCCCACTAACAGTAATGGCCATCTCTTGGTAGCTGCAGTCAATGAAAAACCAAATGTTTGTCAGGCTGCAGAAAAAAAAAGTCACAATGGGATGCCCCACATTAGAATACAAAAAAAATATATATAAGCAACAGGGCTTTAAGTGGGCAGGGGCTAGCATGGGGCGGAGCCCCAGCAAGATCAGAAATCTCATTCTGAGGCAGACCTTCCCGGGGCTCACTATTCTCCCCTGGCAGCCCCGGTCGCTACAGGACAAGGCTTATTTTTCTAACGTCTGACGTTCTCGCACATGTGTGTCTTCAGGCTTTAGAAAAAATGCCTTTATTCCATAATGGTGGTGCTGCACCTGCGAGGCATCCCTTCAAGCAAGAGATGCCCGTTAGCTGGCACCACTATTATGGAAGAAAGGTGAGGCCGATGGAAGCAGAACCCTTTTTTTTCTAAAGCCTGAAGCTCCCTCTCATTAATTTTTCAAAAATGTAGCAGGCGCTCCTCTCCAGAAAGAACATGGCATGATAACCTGTACTGTGTTTTTTCCCACTTTGAGAGTTCGTAGCCATCACTTTTTGCTCACGGTACCTTTCACAGATTGGAAATATCCATTTGCATATCAGTCTTTGTCCTGCCCACATGGACAGTCTAGCACCAAAATGCTATGGCAATTCCCTTCTAAACAAGAGTACCAACAGCAACCCAAAACACGTGTTTCAGCCTTGTTGGGCCTCATCAGTGAGGTGGAGCTGTTACTCTCTGAGCACAGTGAGCAGGGAGTCCACGTTTGGGTTCCCCCAGGTAACTCAGGGTGACCAACCCCAAGTTCCTTGCAAACATTTTTCAAAAAGGTAGCAGGCGCCCTCCTCTCCAGAAAGAACATGGCTGTTCTGTATTTTTTTTGCCACTTTGAGAGTTTGCACCCATCACTTTTTGCTCACTGTACCTTTCACAGATGGGAAATATCAATTTTTCCATTTTGCATATGAGTCTTTGTCCCGCCCACATGGGCAGTCCAGCACCAACATTCTATGGCAATTCCCTTATGAACAAGAGTACCAACAGCAACCTCATACACACGTTTCAGCCTTGTTGGGCCTCATCAGTCAGGTGGAGCTGTGTGTGGTCAGCTCTTACCCCCCTCACCCTCGCCCTCACTAAGGATGCTTCCCAAGGTCAGTTCCCTCGAGTGACTCCTTCATTCCTTTTCCCCTACACCACAACTCTCTCTTACTTGTATTTAGCTGCCCCCCCTTTGTTGTATGTATGTGCCTGCATGCCTGAAAATCATATTTTGCTGTCCCCCCTTTGCTGTATGGATGTGCCTGCATGCCTGAAAATTGTATTAAGCTGCCCCCTCTTTGCTGTATGGATGTGCCTGCATGCCTGAAAATCATAGTTAACCTTCGCCGGTCCGGCATTGTTCTGTGCCGTGCCACTCCCTCCCTTCTCCCCCTGCATGGTCTCTCCCTCTCCCCACTTCACTGCCTTCACTTCCCCGTCCCCCTGCCCTCCCTTTGGCTCTGTCCATCCTAGCACCTAGCAGCACTGTCATCGCTCTGTTCTTTCCCCCTACCCATCATAACGCAGCTGCAATGCCTCTTCTGCCTCAACAAACCCACCTGGACCTAACTTGAAGTCTGAATCTGATGGCCACATTATGGAGGGTCCATCACTGCTATGTTGCTGATGCTTTGATTGGACTTTTTGATTCATGTTGGTTCACCCATCCGGAATCTTGACATTCTCATGCTTGAACTTTTGGATCACTACATAATCATAGGGGTCCTGAATCATTTACACATCGACGACTTTGTATCATGGCATGCACATGCTGGTCTCTTGCATCATATTCTGTTCAGTTTTTGACTTTTGTATCATGGCGTTGTTCATTACACCTGTTTGTTCTTGCCCCTTAACACTGAATTTCGTTGGCTTGCATCTGTTCACCTTACTCATTGTTTCTCAGTCTTTTCTTCCTCTCCCTTGCCTTTACCTTCTGTCCCCTACCCCCTTCCCCTACCATAATCTATGCACTTGCACTATCAGAAATGCTGCTTGGCCTAGTATGATAGTCGGTGTTTGTTTGTTCCTCTCTTCTCCCCCCACCTCCTTCCCGCCATCATTGTCAATGCTCTAGCAATATACGCTAGGTCTAGTACGATAGTCATGGCTTGTTCCTCCAGGGTTGGAGGGACCAGTAATTCCCCATTCACCTTTTGCCCTTCCCCATTACCATTTCTGCCCAATAGGGCTCAATGGGAATGGGGAAGGAGATAAGTATGGCACCGTAAATTACGTTACCGTAATTACCTCCGAGGTACCTTTGCGGGTCCCGTACTTAACTCCTGCTAAAAGCAGGAGGTAAGGAAGGACCCACAAAGGGAACTCGGAATACGGAGGTAAGGAATTACTGGCATCGGCACCCTTACTGGTGCCTGTAATCCCTTACCTCCAACCTCGTAATGACCCCCAATCTCTGTACCCCTCATCCCTTGACTCATTAGGTAGAGAGAGGGATGGTATGCATCTTCAGGTATGCATCTCAAGTTGATCAGAGCCTATGACTTCAGAATGGTTGTAACTATGATGACGCCAGAAATGGTCAAATGTCATGTTTGTGCTTATAAATAAAAACAAAATCTTAAACTACTTGTGCAATCAAATCCACGTAAGTGCACCTCCACACATATATACATTTAGCATATCATCCTGTACATGTGTGATATCAACATGGGTGCTTGGTTAAGTCAGTGGTCTGAGTTGAGCCACGGTATCCCGATCACACACTACACTGTCCGCAACATCTGCCATTAGAGCAGCACTTACCATGCCCAAACACAAACACGTCTCCTCAGCCAAACGAAGCATCCATTGGCTACCGGTACATGATTGAATCAGTTTTAAAACCCTCTCTCTAATTCACAAATGCATCTCCAAAATGCCCTAGCCTACCTGTCTAGCCAAGTCTCGAAAACACAATCAAATAGACCCACCCGCTCTACATACGCGGGCCTCGTCACCATCCTGAGATTCCGACGACAGAAAGCAGGTGACTCTAGCTTCCCAGTATTTGCTGCCAAACTGTGGAACTCTATGCCCCTCACCCTGAGAACAGACCCGTAACTATGGTCATTCCGTAAAAACCATAAAACGTGGCTCTTTAGCCGAGACCTCAACTGACGTTGTAAACATGTAAACGTACTACCTTCCAAGTGAAGGGGAACCAAGCTAGCACTACCAGTAAGAAAGTACTGTAATCTTTTCCTTGACATTGCTATGTTTCATTTCATGACTTTATTATATTATAATCTGTATAATAAAATGCTGTAACCGCTCAATCTACACCTTGTGCGTCCAAATATGGAATTGCTGTAACCTACCTGTAATCTCAAGTAACCAATGAAATCAATTTCTCAAGAAAAAGTGCCTAGATGCCTATGGGCTATGCGCGCTATACAAATGTTAAATAAAAAAATAAAACAATACTCAGAGCACCAAACAAAAGGGAGCAGCTACTAAACTGAACTAAGTGAGGAAGTAACCCCCTTTCTATCCAGAAAAGCACAGGATTTTCACCAATAAACAACCCATGCAGATGTGGAACACCCCACTGCCCCCTAATGATCCAGCAAGAAGGCTGCTCCATGCTGTGTCATCGGACCCACTGGATAACTACAGAAAGAGGTATCTGGTGTTTCCATCGAATTTATATCCATCGAATTTATATTCATCGAAATGTATTCAATGAAATGCTTTTCCATCGAAAATCATATTCATTGAATGCATTTCGATGGATTTCAATGGATTTTAGGCATCGGGCAAGGGTTAGATTTAGGGTTAGGGCAAGGGTTAGAATTAGGGTTAGGGCAAGGGTTAGAATTAGGGTTAAAGTTAGGTCAAGGGTAAGAATTAGGGTTAGGGTTAGGGCAAGGGTTAGAATTAGGGTTAGGGTTTGGCCAATGATTAGGTTTAGGGTTAGGGTTTGGTTAGGGTTTGGGTTAAGGATTGGGTTAGGGTTAGGGTCTGGGTTAGGGTTGAGGGGTGCCCCTAGGGGATGGGGGTTGAGGGAACCCCCCCATTAAATAATAAAGGCTGCTCCATGCTGTGTCATCGGACCCACTCAATAACTACAGAAAGAGGTATCTGGTGTTTCCATCGAATTTATATTAATCGAATTTATATTCATCGAAATGTATTCATTGAAATGCTTTTCCATCGAAAAGCATATTCATTGAATGCATTTCGATGTATTTCAATGGATTTTAGGCTTCGGGCAAGGGTTAGGGTTAGGGTTAGGGTTAGGGTTAAAGTTAGGTCAAGGGTAAGAATTAGGGTTAGGGCAAGGGTTAGAATTAGGGTTAAGGTTAGGGCAAGGGTTAGAATTAGGTTTAGGGTTTGGCCAATGATTAGGTTTAGGGTTAGGGTTTGGTTAGGGTTTGGGTTAAGGATTGGGTTAGGGTTAGGGTTTGGGTTAGGGTTGGGGGGGTGCCCCGAGGGGATGGGGGGTTGAGGGGAAACCCCCCATTAAATAATAAATGCTAAAACATTACATGAAGCTGGCCAGTGCTGAAATACTTTGAAGTTTTCAGCACTGGAGAGCTCCATGTAATGTTTTAATGTGTAAAATAAATGCATGGAAATTCGATGCTTTTACATTCGATGCATTTCCATTGGTGGATTTCCGTTTCGATGAAATGTTTTCGTTGAAAAGACCATAAACCACAGTAAGATAATTTAATGCAAAACGATTTGTGAACCAAATTCCACCAGGCATTCAGGAAACCGGAAGGCAACACGGCTAGTATAGAGGGAGGTGCTGTGGATGTAGGTTTCTTGATGCGGACTGCAACAATGCAAAAAGTCAAGCAACAACTTCATTGGCAACTTTATCGTGAATGGTACAGCCCGGGGAATTCCTAAGGGCAAGAATACCTGTGCTGAATCAGTGCTTGATTTTGTGGTCAAAAAAGCTGCGGGGCTGAACTTTTAACTACCTGCCATCTTGGCCAATACTATTGTACACAAGTCTATAACTGCATAAAATGGAAACAGCTGATCATAACTATACTGGCATGGGAGTGCAGTTCCTCTGGCTTAGGATTTTTCTCCTGGGTGCGCTATCTACTTCCATGTCATGGCTGTATCCATAGCACAGACATGCAGCACCTTATCTAATATACGGTTGGAAAGTAAACGAGCCTTTCGCGTGCTTCAGCGACTTTTTGCTCTTTTATCCTTTTTTCAACATTACTCTGCTTGTGGGTATTTTTACGTCAGTGATGACACTTCAAAGAACATGTAACATCACTCCCTGTGACATTGTAAGAGTCAGTGGTTATGTGAGGTAGTATCCTGTGACCTCATCAGGCACACGATTGTGTGCCTGATGAGGTCAGTGCACCCCACTGTTGTTTCTCTTAGGACTTTGGTGAAGGACACACTCACTATGAAGCGGAAAATACATATTTTTCAGCAGACATGACAGTTATTTTACAGAACCTTCCATTTCCAAGTATACGAAAGAGAAGATCAATCATTATCACGGCTGAAATCACAGCAGTGGTGCATAAAACACATGGAGCATTTTCTTCTGAACATTTCAAAGCACAACAAGCACTGTTTCATGTTGCTCACAAGAGATATGCATGGCCTTGATAATTCCCAGAGGAATTATTCTTTTTAATCATCTCAACAACCATTAGGAAAATGGTGCTCTAGTTCTAAAAATAAATGATGCTGTCAAAACAGCTAATTGGTTCAAATTGACCCTAATACAAAAGTGCTTTAAAAAGGAATGCAGAATATTTATCTATGTAAAGGTTGAAAGAGTGTTTCCTCTGCTTGGGAGTCTTTAGCGGCTCGATTAAATAAACATAATCTGAGAAAAAATACAAATAAATCCTCAAAAGGAAGAAGCCCTGGTGGAAATTGCAGTTACTCTTACTGGATCCTGGTGCTGGCATATGAATAGTTGGGAATCCACGGAACTGATATGAAGAAAATTCAAGTTGATTCCAGTTGCTTCCTGGGAATAAAATACTGTTGTCTAATTAAGTCTGTTTGAATTGCTATTTAAATTCATTCAGTTGAATCCTCAGTTTTTCCCCCCTTGGTAGGTAAAGTATCATTTCCAAATGTCCATACATTGCAACTGAATCTATTTGAAACTGCTTAGGAAAAAGATTGACAGAAAAAGACAGCGAGGGTCAGCGCAAGGACTGGGTGATTTTGTATGGTTTGGATGGGCTGCAGGCAAATGCAGTTATCCACCAGTTAAGTGTTGCGTAAGAAGTGTTGGACGCAAAACACACTGCGCACACAAACAATGTTAAAGATCAGTTGCTTGGTAATTTTAATCACAAGGTGATGCAGCCTGACACGTTTTTCGAGCGAATGGCTCTTCTACTGAGGCTGCATGTTCATTGTACAATAAAATAATACAGTACAAAATTATAAACATGGTATGTATAGTAAACCCAAACACCAAACAAAGGCAGTTAGGTGGTCAAACAACAACCAATGCAATGCAACAAAGTTGTGCAATGAAAGCATTTTGACAAATGAATCCAAATTAAACGAAGAAAGGATATATGTCCCATATGGTGAGAATTGATCCAATTCGGACATTGCCAGAAGTTGAGAGAAAGAAGTAAAAAATAGGTAAAAAATAGAGAATGACTCAATTAAAATTGGGGACAATGTTGGGCATGCAGTTAGTCAGAATGAGACAAAAACGTTGTAGATTACCTGGAGTTTGGACTACCTTTCACAATCACTAAAAGGAAAAGGGTGCAATTTAGAAACATCTATTAGGAAAGCGTAACTAATCATCTCTTGGAGGGGGTGCGTTACTTGAGTTTAGAAATAGCATGAGTGGTAACTTGATCACACTTACCCAATGATTGGTAGATGATCCCCTTTATTAATTACGTGGGCTCCACTACAATTTAAAAGATATAGAAAAATGAGTGCATGACAGTATGTCAACATGTAAAAAAGGCTTAATGTGCCCATTTAAATACTGATCCGGTCAAAGGCTTTAAGGATGCAGTTGCCAGTGTTGATTATATTTTCCGCGAACATTCGGCTTCATTTTACGAACACATTGAATTGGTTAAAGAATTACTATTATGCACACTCTCTAATAATGTGTTTCTATTTAACAACACCCATCACAAACAACTAATAGGTATTGCGATGGGAGCTAGCTATGCTCCAGCTCTTGCAAACATTTTCATGCACCACTATGAACAGCAGATCGTCTTTTCCAATGCTACTTTTTGGCCATATATTCATATGTGGAAAAGATATATAGACAATGTGATTCTGATTTGGAAAGGTTCTATTGATTGTCTGAATGAATTTGTCCTTTATCTCAATACCAACGACTGGGGCATTCAATTTACACATACTTTCAGCAATACATCTCTGATAACAAAATTGTTACCAAGACTTATCAGAAATCTACAACTGTTAATGCTATATTGCATGCGGCCAGTTGTCATAAGAAATCAGTCTCAACCACCATACCTAAAGGTGAATTTGTCCGTGCCAGACGGGTCTGCTCATTAAATCAGGACTTTAACACGGAATGTGTTCTAATCCGAAACAGATTCCTAGCAAGAGGATACGACAAAAGCCTCCTTGACAAAGCAGAACGGGAGGTCAAATGTATGAAGAGAAAGGATTTGCTTACTCCAAAAGCACGTGCATACAGCACACAGAGTCACAAACTCAAATGTATCACTAGATACAATGCAGATAGTTCTAGTCTGCACAACACAGTCAAACGACATTGGCATATTTTACAGTTAGACAGAGATATGAGTCCATGGTTAGATGCTTCACCTAACTTCATCTACACGAAAGTGCACAACCTTAAGAACATCCTCTCACCCTCCTTTATGTCTATTCAAAAATACAAACATAGCTGGCTACATCAACCACTTAACAAAGGTTTTCATAAATGTGGGGGATGTTCAATGTGTGCCTTTGCGTATGAAACCTCTAAAATCGAATTTGGTCAACTGGGCACACATGGAATTAATGCTTTTGTTAACTGCAACTAGACATTTTGTGTATATTGCATTCTATGTATATGTGGACAGCGCTATATTGGCAGCACCATTCGCCCTCTGAAAATCAGAATAAGGGAGCACATGTCATCCATTTCCAAGGTCGATTCACAATACCCTTTGTCTGTACATTGGCAAAAAGTTCACCAAATGGATGACAAAGCATTGATCCAATTTGCTGGGATGGCTAAAGTCACCTTACCTCAACGTGGGGGTAATCTTGTCTTGAAACTAAGGCTATTGGAAGCCCGCCTTATCTGCCAATACCGTACTGTCACACAAGGTCTCAATACGGACCATGAATTATCTGTGTTTCTGTGATCATGCATATCATGCACCTTCAAAAACAGGTTCCTGCCATATTCTTTCAAATATGTAATCATCTCTCAATGTTGGACATTCATTTGGTTCACTCAATTACATTCTAATCTACTAATTTAATGGTTGCAGATTGGAAACGGATCAGGCATGTCTAATTAGCATTCTTATCATGTATTTTATGCCCGTGATAGCGGACTCTTTATTACCACAGCACTGGGGATGGAATTATTTTATTTTATTTTAGTGTCATCCATAGCTCTTTGGCTAGATTGATCTAAATGTATGATGTCTTCTCTCATTCCTAGCCAGCTGATATTAAGGATGTTACCTTTTTTTCCTTAATACGGATTCGTAGTAATGCACTGATTTTTCTTCTCGTTCCCCTAATTACGATTTTGCGTGTCAATACCGCTGTCACGGGGCTTTGTTAATATTTTTGTTTTAGGAGTCCGTCTTTAAGTTAAACCATTAGAATCTGTCCACAAACTGCTCTTATCCTTGTAGTTCAACGCTCTTCTTTCTTCAAGCATACTCAGCCAAATTGGCGGACATAGCCGGAGACACGGCCGCGTACGGCCCTGCGTCTATGCAATCCCACTGTATATTACACAGTGGGAGCCGTGGATGTGTTGGCTCTTGTTTCCCATACACAGTTGAGATGCTGGTAAGTGAAGCACTTTCGCATAGACCCCCAGAGTGGTCGCAGGGTCTACGCAAAAACACATGCCCATCTAGACGGGGGTCTAATTAGCTAATTGGCGTGTTTTTTTTTCTTTCCTATGTGGGATGTCTTAACCCACTCATCCAAGCCCTGCAACATCACTAGGCATTGCTGGCAGCAGAAACATCAGAATGGCCATTGGAACGCATGCTGCTCGCTCAAAACCAGCCAAAAATGCGCATTAAAAATCTGAAAGATAGGCTGCCATCCACTTTTGCCTATCGTAGGGAGCACAGGAGATCACTGCCTAAAACCACCATTGGGCCATCCACAAAGCAGCCTGAAACCACTTGGGAAAAGCAATGCTGATTGCCAAAAGCAACACAGAGCTGTTTGGGAATTCATTTTTTTGACTGTCAAAATGTGCTAAAATCATGGCTAACGAATCACCAAAAAGATCCAACCTTCTTGTTGGGTGTTCCCCATTATTCTACTGCAAGAATCCACATCAACACAATGTCAGCAAGAATCATATGCTATCAAGCTAAATCCCCTTTTAAAGATACTGATGTAAAGACAGCTGTCAAAAACGGTTGCAATACCGGTACTCACCACTACCAGAAGCCGGCGTTTTAAAACCATATTCTTTGAAAAACTGAACAACTGAACCCAAACTATGCCAAAGAAGATAATTCTATCAAAATGCCAGATAGAGTGCCACACAGTGATTTCATTGTTGAAAAATACTTGATTTAAAGATATGTTGCTTATTGTGAGTTTATAAATGTATTTTATTTTACAAGGAACTATGTTGCAATTGACTAGAAGGCAATCTGATTTAGTTAAAACTTCAAGAGGCCTTCTGTCAATGAGAACCCTTCACACTTGGGCCTTCCCACCAACAGGAGAGGATGTTGCATGGGCATGTTAATCAACAGGAAGGAGATTCCTCTGCTGGCAGGAGGAAAGAGACAATAGAGTCTTTCAACTGAATAGAATATGCTGATTTGGGTGTACCTGGTCAACACCCGCTCGAGCAGGAAGGCAGGCCATGTGACCATCTGACTCACCCAGCTCTGGGGGCGGACCAGACTGGGATGTGGATTTAACATTGCACCAAATATATGTTTAAAGAAAATGGTTCTAAAATATTGTAACAAGCTGACAAAAATATGAAACTTTGGGATTCTTAAAATGACAAATTCACTTACAGTTCAAGACTAAGCTGGATGCCTTGTGATTTTCTGAGACCAAACCCCATAATTTATGAATATTGTAGCTGCAGTGTTGTTGATATGAACATAAGAACTTACAGTAATATGCCCAGAGAGGATCTGCATGCATGTGTAAAATCTGGTGCAGAACCAATATTGGAAAACCCACCAAAATTGCGAATAAGTTGTCATTTCTGAACCAAAGCTCCTAGGAAGATCAGAGTTGGACAAGAATGTACCTTAAATAATTTATGATGTGTGTATGAATTATGAACAAGTTGTGCACCTTGGAAATTTGTTTGTTATGAAAAATTGATTTTCTAAGTAAAAGTAAAGGGGAGTTTCTTCCCCAGAGGGTAAATGGTAGCATCATGATGACACCTCATGACACGCTGATCCTTTCTCCAGTCAGAACCCAGAAATTTCTCTGACCTATCAAATCCTTAGTGGGTTGGGCATGTAGAATCAGCCTCCACACCCAGTTTAAAAACACATAAAAAGAGACTTTTTAGGACAGATAGGGGACACACCTTTCCACTACTCAACTGATTCCTGAGCAGCACCCTGCCGAAAGACTCCAGAGACCAGAACTTGGAATCCAGACTCCAGACTCCAGATCTAGAACCAACTCTAGAACCAAACTCTAGAACCTTGAAACAGAGAGGCCTAATCAACAAGCTGAATCCTCTTCAGCAAGCCTCAGAATCTTTTGCAACCTGATTTTCAACAGCCGGTCTGTGCTGTTTGCTTCTAGCCAAGAACCCCAAGCTAGAAGAGCCAGAGAAAGCAGAGCTGTATCCAGGACCTGCTTGATCCAGTCTAAGAGGCCGCGTAGACCGCCGTGCAGTGCTGATCGCAGACCAGGGTGACTGACCTGTCCGGTGGCGAGAGAACCACAGCCCAATCCTTTGACCAGATCTTGACGGGGCCCATTTCCATTCCATTCCAAAACTAGGAGTGATTATCTAGTCGAGAACTGTACAGACCAATCTCTTAGTTTAAAGTAATCCTCTTCCATTCATTTCAACCTATCCAGAACTGCATTATAGAATCCTGTGTTCATCCTGTTGATTCCAAATCTGTAAAGCGCCATCTGTCATTTCTGAAATCTTGACTTTATTTCTGAAAATCTACCTTCACAAAAACATCCGTATCTTTTGAAGCGCACGCCCTAGAAGTGTCATTTTAAAGCGAAGATCCTAAGCTTTCCAACAAACCCAAAGTTTTTTCCGTAATCGATTTATACACGCAGAAAAATTGCAGCGAATTGCAATTTAGCTCCATTTCACCACTTGTAAAAATAGCTACTTCTTCCTTTCCACTGCTGAATTTCATTTTCAATCTGATAATCATTAATGAATCATTGCTAGTGTTGACCTGTAAAAATCCAAAGTAATTCTCACTAGTGCTGGATCTCCTTTAGTGAATTAAAATCAATTTAGTAGATTTTCCCTCCCATCCATTGCAATCACATTCAAAGGCATTTTGACCTGTATTTCAAAATCATTCCTGTGTCTCTCTAAGCTTGCTGGGGAAACTGGAATTGAACTGCATTCTTGATTGTATTCCTGAAACCTGTGTGCCCTCATTTCTATCTCTTCATATTGCATAGGGGGGGAGTGAGTAGTCACAACGGGAAAAAGTGATCATATTATCTTTTGTTGAAATCATATTAAGTTTATTTCTGTGTTGCATTCTTTCCCATTATTGCATTTCCTTGAATCACATAAAGTATTCTCTGAAACAGTATCCTTCATATCCATACTCCATAAGTGATTAAAGAGATGGTTACTTTTGTAATATTATCCATTGTTGATTACCGTCCATATTCATAAGTGTGCTATTCGAATATTATTTTGTTCATAAAAGTGTGATATATATATTGTTTAATTCTTCAAATAAATCTTTTAATTTGCAAAACAAACCTACTTCTTGGCTCAGTGAGGTCAGAGGGGCGTTATAAAAGGGTTCATCATCCAGATTTAAAGAACTTTGACATAGCAATAAATAAAAAGTGCTTCCATTGGGCATCCCATCCGAAGCATTGACTTAGTTGGATTGCTGGATTGGAGTCACTTACAGATTGGGGGCTCGTCTGGGATTCTGGATTAGAACTACCACTTGTGCAGTTTAATACAGTGTGCTAACTGACAGGATATATAAATCCTGTTGTGCTACTACACTGTGTTACGCTGTAAAAGCACCCCTCAAAAAGGAACGCTCTCAGGAAAAGGTCTGTTTTGCAAAATAAAATAACAAACTTCTGTAAATCAGGAAGGAAATCAATTTCCAGAATGACAACATTGGTAGATATCAAGATAGCTAGAGAGCACGTTTTGCATAAGTTGTTTGTGAGAGGTGAATGGACTGAGCAGGACCAGAATGTGTGGTTGCGGGGAATCACACAACAGGTCACTGCAACTGGGTTAGATATCTGGAGAGATCAGGGCCCCTTACACGTGGTTCTGAGTGAACAATATATGGCTCCGAAGGCCAAGGATGAGCACAACAAGATTGCCAGGATAGCGGCATATTTATATTTATATATGGGAGCCATACAGGACAAATGTGCTGAAGGCCAAGATCTGGCAAATAGGCAACTGTTGGCATTAGAGAAGGCCCAATCTGACCTGGACTCTTCTGAGCAGAGGCTGCAGAGGAGCCAGGAGTCAGAAAACGAAAGTAGGCAGTATATCATTAAAATCAAAGAGGACATGGGTATCCTGCAACAGTAAAGGGCAGACCAGGATACCAGAATTCTGGCCTTGCAGAAGGAGTATCACGAAGGTTTGGACTCCCTACTGCAGAGCCAGAAAAAGCTGGAGCAACAACTGGATTTCAATAGGGTATGCACAGAGCAGGTAGTCACCCTGCAAAGCCACCTAGATAGAGTGAAGGCAGAGAGCAATAAACTGATTTCGAAAGACCTGGATACTCAGGCGGAGTTTGATGAGGAGCGGCAGAAAGCTGGTGCCCTTCAAATGCAGAGGGACAACCTGGTGGCACAGAGGCAGGCCCTTACTCAGGAAAGGGATACCTTAGGCCAGGAAGTCTGTCACTTAAAAGGGAAGCTGGAGGAAAATCACCTAGCACTCGAGGGACTGGGTAACCTCCAAAAAGAGCATCAAAACTTGTTGGAGCACACCAGAAGGGTGGAAGATGCTCTGGTAAGAAAGAAGCAGGCCAGTAGGGACCGGACCCAGGAGGTAACCCTCCTGCAGCAAAGACTGGCCGAGTGCTCCAGGACCAACCAGGAAGCACAGAGGGAAAATGAGGCTCTCTGTCAGCACAATGATAGGCTCCAGCAACAGGAGAAACTGACAGAGTCTAGTGAGGCCTTTATTGAGGAACTGAAAGCACAGGCTCTTGCATGGCAACAGGGAGCAGGGGCTGATAGAGATGAGGTCAGCTGGGAAAGGGAAACACCTGAGCATAACCTCAGGAGCCCTAGTACCAGAGGCCTTCATCTCTCCCAGTCCCTGGACTCTGCAACCCCCATGTCCCCTGGTGCACAAGAGCCCAGAGCCACGGGGATGGCAGATTACTATCCAGCCAGAAGTATGGGGCTCATAGGCCAGTACCTCCCAGGAATGGAGGGGAGGGCATCAGGGTATGGGCACCCAAGTACTGTGAAGTTTAGTGAGGGACCCCAGGAGAGTAGGCCCACTAAGGGCATCCTGAAAACTTCTGCCCAGTTAGGTCAGTGGGGGGGGGGTACCCATCAAACCCTGGGCGCAAGGAGGAATCAGAAGACTCCTCTGAGTGTCCCAGGACACAGGAGACTAGGTCCCCACATTCTGCCAGCCATTCCCAGGCTCACAGAATCCGGGAAAACATGGAAGATCAGATGGGCACCTCTGGGAGCAGTGATTCTGAGTCAGAGGATGAATTAACCAGGGTTACCCGAACCAAGAAGGCCAATAAGGCAAAAAGGGCCTTGCTTAAGGACCCCTTAAAACAGATCAAAGCAATAAGGAGCATCATCACTCCTTATCATAAGAACTCCAAGTATTCTGTTTCGGAACACTTGGAGCTCTTTGAGCAAATGATGGAGACTTTCCATTTGAAAGACAGCAGTAGCTGCATTCAGTACGTAAAATGGACATTCTCCCCAGAATACTCCAGTTTCTTTGCGGGGCTGGAGGACCAAAATCATTCAAGATGGTCCACATATAGGGCGGCCATCTTGAAACACTTTTCTGTTCACCGAAATCCCCAAGAGGCTCGCAAGGCAGCCTACAATTTGCAATGTGGGGAGGATCAGGCCCCACAAGAAATTGTGCAGGAGTTGAAGCGTGCCTTTGCGCAGACTACCAAAAGGGTGCGCACGGACAGTAAAGAAGTTGTAAATACGTTTTTCCATGCCTTACCCAAATACATCATGACCCAGCTAGTGAGAGATTTTCATGAGAAAAGGTCACTAGACTGGGTCATTGAACAGGCCACCCAAATCTATGAGGTACAGAAACCCATAGAAAGTAAAAGTAATGCTGAGAAAAGCCCCAAACCAACCAGCACCCCTGGTGCTGCCAATGTGGCAGAGGTAAAGGTTGCCCCCATTTTAGATTTGGAGATGGGGGACCTAAAAACATGCCTGCACAGAATAATTCCAAGCCCAGAAGGCCCTCGGGCCAGTCACAGACAGGGAACCAAGGAGCTAGTCCCACAAATGGGGTCCCTCACTCCCCTATGTAAGTCCCTGCTACAAGGGAAACCGACCCATCCTGGGACATGTATGGACTCCTCCAGCCCAAGGGGAGGGATCCAACCAAGCACCTAACCCAGGGAACTTCCCTCCTAACTTCCCCCAGGATGGCAGAAATTCACCAAACCCTGGGCAGAACTTTTTCCCCAGGTATCCACCCAACTTCAAACCCCAAAATCACCCATCCTTCTTTCCCAAATAACCTGGGTCCGGACCACCTAATCCGGGAGAGGGGAGGCCAAGGGTGGAGGGGTACCCAAATCTTCCCAATCCGGGGCACTACCACAGAAGGGATAGCTACCCTTCCCGGGATCAGCCCAGGGGAGAAAACAGAACCCTGTATCAGCCTGAGCGGGTTTCACAGTTAGAGCGCCAGGTCCAAAATATGGCACAGGACCTGGGTCACATGCTGAGGGCTCAGCAGAACCCCCAGTTGAGCATGCTGGCGCAGAATGCCCCAAACTCTGGACCTGGTGCTCCAGAACAATGACGGGGCAGCACCCCGACAACCCACCGGTTCCCAGGGAGGATGCACAAGGGGAAGGGGGATGTAAAGCCTTGGAGGAAGCTTCCTTCCCCACATGTAAACAGCTCCTGGATCCCAGGAACCAGAAACAAAATCTCCTGCCCCTGAAAGTCTAGCACCCAAGGAGCAGAGAGGGGGTAGGAGAAACAAATGAACCAAACAGACTCACTTTGTGGAGGAGATGCAGATCTTCCAATTTGAGGGAGAGGGATCTGTTGGAGTGACTTGTGAGATGTGAGTGAAGAATGTCCTCCATAGTGTTTCTCTTCTGTGTGCTGCAGCCCAAGTATGATGTCATGGAATGTTGATGACAGTGTTCCTTGTTGAGGTATAATAAATGTTCTAATGTTGTCAGTTTGAGAAAGAGCTGAAGGAGAGGAGTCTCTTAATGTTGGAGGTCTTCTTATGCTGTTATATACTAAATAAAGCTTAAGAATCACTTACCTGTCTGTGCTGGCCTCTTCACAACAATGGCGACGAGGATGGGATGTCATGGCCACAGCGGATAGGTGAGAGGAGACCCCCAGCAGCCAGCCATACCTGCTTAGCCCCGGAAGGCCGCTGAGGACCCGCGGAGGTACGATCTGCACCGCCCCAGAGCCCGGGTGAAGAGGAGCGGCGGCCCCATCCCAGTCAGCAGGAGCCGCGAGTCGCCATGGGCTGCTCCGCATCGGGTGTGCGTTGAGCGGCCCGTCGCGAGTCGCCGTGGGCTGCTCCGCATCGCTTGCGCGTTGAGCGGCCCTCCAGTGCGAAAGACGGGACGACCGTCAGGAGCCTCACCAGTCCCACAAGGGACTGATCTATCTCGACTGGAGCAGGCGTGGCGGTAGAGTGGGGGCGAGCGGGCCCTGACAGGACCAGAGGCGCAAGAGAAGTTGCCCCGCCCCGCTCCTGCGTCGAGCGGCCGCCCACCCTCGCAGGTGTAGTCTGCCGTTGTGCCCCTGGTGTTGAGCGCCTACCATACACCTGCATCTTCGCCAAGTAATTGCAAGTTTTGTTTCCGCCGCGGATCACTGCACGGGACCCGTCCCCACGGTTGTTCGACCTGAACGAGAAGGGACTCTGTTCGAGCGAAATTACCGTATTCCTTAGAATAGAGGGTCAAGTTACATCTGGAGGGCGCCAAGACATTACCGTAACAGATGTAATAGGGGGTCAATCAAGACTAATTCAGCATTCTTCTGTGTAAAATGCTACTGCAAGTCCTTTGAGAGGGCGGTAACTGAATGTGGCAGCAAAGAGGGGCTACAGTGATAGCAAAGGTGGTCCCAGCATCGGATTATCCCAGCATCAGATAGGAAAATCCTTTTGCGTCAACCCAGCAGAGAAGAGTTTTTTTTGTTTCAACAAGTACATAGGGTCCTTAGATACAAGTGCAACAAAAGGGAAGAAAAACACACTGCTCTGAACTAGAATTGTAATTGAAGACATGGCAGCTTTACCCGGCATATCTGGACCACCCATATTTATGCCTACACCAGGGGCGGCAAAAGTTGCTTGGCCCCAATGGCGCAAGGGCTTTATGCATTATATGAAGGCGGCTGGGGGAACGGCATATTCCAGCGAGAGGAAGTTAGCGTTATTGCTTCATTTTTTAGGTTACGAAGGCCAAAGAATTTTTGAGACTCTCCCTCATTTAACAAGTGATGGAAGCGGGGATGAATTGAATGATTTCAAGTCGACTCTGATGAGACTACACAAACATTTCAACCCAAAAAGAAGCACGATTTTAGAACGTTACAATTTCCGCATGCGCGTACAAGCCCATGGGGAGTCTGTTGAAGACTATGTGACTGCCCTCCGTCATCTGGCTCTAACGTGTAAGTTTCAGGGAAGTTTTGATGAGCACATCCGTGATCAATTCATGACACATTGTAGGTCAAATAAGATACGCGAGGAACTGTGGTTGAAGGACGAGCCAAACTTGGACGAGGTATTGGACTTAGCCAAACGAGTAGAACATTCGCTGGCATGTGTCGCCAAGTTATCAAAGGCCGAAGGAGGAGACTCTAAAGAAGCCAAGCCGGAAGTATTGAAGGTGAATGAAGGGAAGAGCAAGAGGAAGGGAAGAAACAAACAAAAGGAGAGGAATAATGCGGAAGAAAGAAGAACTCAAGAGTCGACGCAAAGAGAAGATAAAAAGGATGAAAGATTGTGCTATAGATGTGCCAGTGCGACACATTTTGCTTCTTCAGTGGTGTGTCCAGGGCGGAAGGCGATATGCAATAAATGCAAGAGGAGAGGACACTTAGGGACGTGCTGCAAGAACTATCAGTTTGGGCAAATGAATCAGAGGAAAGTTCTATACGTGAATGAAGAGGAGGAAGGGAGGTCATCAGAAGATGACACCGTACTGGCATTGCAAAATGTTATTGTGAACACTGTCAATGTTGTTGGTAGGGATGATGTCCTGGATGATTGTGAGCGTCCATATACTGTGTTGACCGTGAATGGATGTAAGGTGTAGATGATGGCTGATTCGGGGTCGAAGATCACTCTGATGTCCAAATCCGCATTTGAGGATGAAATGAAGGGGGCAGTGTCGGCATTGTCGGTGCCAGACATTTGTCCAGGGGGATACAACCAAGATAAAATTGAATTGCTGGGGTATGTCTGGAGTAAGTTTGAATTTAAAGGACGATGCTGTGAAGGGAAGGTGTATGTGACAAAGAAAGGTCAATCCTTGCTAGGATGGAGAGAGCAAAAGAATTTGGGAATCAGATTGGACCCCAACCATCCAGATCAAGTATTACAAGTGTCAGAAGCATGTTCATCACATAGCAAGTATGTGAGAGAGCATGGGAAGGTATTTGACGAGACATTGGGAAGAGTGAAGGGTTTTCAGCACCAGATATTGTTGAAAAGAGGCAGTGTTCCCACCGTGGCGAAACTCAGGCCCGTCCCTTTTGTGTTGAGGGACAGAGTAAAGAAGGAATTGGAGAAACTTCTTAAATCAGGTGTGATTGAAAGAGCTGGGGGGGTCGAGTGGGTTTCCCCGGTCGTCATTGTGAAGAAAAGTTCAGGGGATCTGAGGCTGTGCGTTGATATGCGCGAGTTGAATAAGTGTGTGTTGGTGGATAGACACCCACTACCCAACATGAGTGAATTGTTAACCATGGTAGGTGGAGGGAAGTACTTTTCTAAACTGGATATGACGTCAGCATATCATCAGGTGGAATTGGAGGAGGGATGTAGGAAAGTTACGGCGTTTGTGACACATGAAGGAGTGTTTCAATTTAGGAGGATGCCCTTCGGGTTAGCCTCTGCTTCCTCAGTGTTCCAGAAAATCATGGATCGCTTGTTGAAGGGGGTGAGGGGTGTGTTCTGTTTTCAGGACGATGTGTTGGTCATTGGATTGACATTGGAGGAGCATGACAGGAATTTGTGTAAGGTGTTGAAGATATTCGAGGAAAGAGGAATCACTCTTAAGGAAGAAAAATGCAAATTTGCTGTGACTAAAGTGGACTATTTGGGACATGAGGTATCGGGAAATGGTATCAGACCCAAGGAAGAGATGGTGGATGCCATAAAGAAAATAGAAAGACCTATTGATAAGAGTGAACTACGCTCTTTTTTAGGAATGACGGCGTTTTATCAGAAATTTGTGATAAAGTATGCCGATAAAGTACATGAGATGAGAAAGATTTTGAGGAAGGGTGCTGAATTTGTGTGGAATAGTCAGTGTGAGGCGGAATTCAATGGTATAAAAGAAGAGATAAACTTAGCCCAACCCTTAGGTTGTTTTGACACAAGAAAGCCATCCATCATCACTGTGGATGCGAGTGAATGTGGTTTAGGCGCTGTGTTATCTCAGAGACAAGGCGACGGGTCCAAGGAGGTGATAGCTCATGCCTCAAGGGGTCTCAAGGGAGCGGAAGTGAGGTATTCCGTTCTCGAGAAGGAGGCGTTGGCATGTTTCTGGGCAGTGGAGCGATTCAAAAACTTTGTGTGGGGTGTAGAGTTCGTAGTTCGGACTGATCATAAACCGCTTAAAGCCATATTCGAGAGCAAGGGCCTTGATAAGGTTTCCCGCAGGGTGGCAGGATGGGTCACCAGAATGCAAACGCATTGTTTCAAGATAGAGGTTATTCCTGGGAAGGAAAATGTATTGGCTGACAATTTATCAAGGATGAGAGTAGTTGATTCTGATGCTGTGGAAGATGAAGAGTTGGAATTAGTGTTCGTTAACACAGATGGTATAGTGTCCAAGCAGGAGTGGTTGGAAGGGATGAGGAGCGATGAGAATATAAATAAAATAATTCCGTATGTTGTTTCCGCCGCATGGCCCAACAAAGTGGAAGTGGCAGAGGGCGCGAGGCCGTATTGGGAAGTGAAGGATGAATTGTCGGTCATCGGTGGGGTATTGTTCAGATGGGGAAGGGCTGTGGTTCCAGTTGGACTGAGGAAGAGGGTGATAGAGCTGGCACACAGTGGTCACATAGGAGTTACCAAAACCAAAGGGGTGTTGAGGGAAGACTATTGGTGGCCGGGCTTTGACAGGGAAATAGAAAATTGTTTAGAAAATTGTCAATTTTGTGTCAAGAGTGGGAAGGGATCAGTGGCTAAGAAGCAACCTTTTGTGGACGTGGGTCTTTTGTCCAGGATATGGAGTGATCTCGCCATGGATATCCTGGGTCCTGTGGAATTGGGGTATGGGCGTGGAAAGTTCATAGTCTTGGTGGTGGATCTGTTCTCCAGGTGGGTGAATTACAAAATTGTGAGAGATGTCACTGGAGAAACCATGATAAAGACTTTGCAGGAGATATTTTCCAATGAAGGTCTGCTTGAGAGTTTGTTGACGGACAATGGTCCACAATTTGTAGGGGGGGACTTCACCAACTATTTAAGGAAATGTGGAGTGCGTCACAAAAGGACTTCATTATATCATCCCAAATCGAACGGTGTTGTTGAAAGGATGAATAGATGCGTGATGGAGAGTATTCGCATGGGGGAGGAATGTGGATTGGATAAGTTGGCCGTGATACAGAATAGGATCTGGGCCCTAAGAATGGCGCCTCATTCAACAACAGGGCTGTGCCCGTTTGAGCTTATGAGGGGCAGGAAGCCATATTCCATGGCGTGTCCGCCGTGGCTGGGTAGGAGTAGGGAAACTGATTTGGTTATTGATGAGGTAAGAAAGTCGTTGGTGAGGAAGAAGTCTGAATGGGTGGCACGTGAAAACCTGAAGAGAGGTAAAAAAGAGTTGCGCGTAGAGTGTGGAGATTGGGTTAGGATCAAGAAAGGAATTGTAAAAAGGAAAGGAGATTCTCTTTATTCGGATCCAGTCAGAGTTGTGGCGGTCATGAAAGGGGCCGTGCGTGTGACTGGAGGGCAAGTGTGGAATAAAGATAGAATTGCTGCGGTCAAGAGAGGGCATATATAGCATGTGCCAGTACTGGACAAATTTAAGTGTGTTATTGAGGTCATCAACATGAGACCCTTAGATTATTTTGTGTTATTTTGTGTTATCGGATTTTGGATTATATAAGTGAAGTTAAAAAAAAAAAGGGGGAGATGTGTTGGAGTGACTTGTGAGATGTGAGTGAAGAATGTCCTCCATAGTGTTTCTCTTCTGTGTGCTGCAGCCCAAGTATGATGTCATGGAATGTTGATGACAGTGTTCCTTGTTGAGGTATAATAAATGTTCTAATGTTGTCAGTTGGAGAAAGAGCTGAAGGAGAGGAGTCTCTCAATGTTGGAGGCCTTCTTATGCTGTTATATACTAAATAAAGCTTAAGAATCACTTACCTGTCTGCGCTGGCCTCTTCACAACAAGATCCTCAGAGGATCCTGGGAAAAGGATCTTCTCCTTCAGAGATGGGGGAAATCCTCCCAAAGAAAAATGGGTCCCAAGGGATTCAATTCCAGACTGGGTAGATGTGGGAACTGAGCTAGCGCCGCCCATCATCCCATCCCAGAACCAACAACATCAAAATCCCCTGGTTGAAACCCATCCTGGTGACTGCCTCCAAAAAGGGGGGGCGGCCCAGAATCGGAACCAGGGGAACTCAAAACGTCTCCTATCTCTAGTTGGCAACTTTTTCTTACAGATTTCCAAGACTCTCCACCGAACTCTGCCCAAATCTCTTCTCTCTCCATGTCCAAAACCAGAAAATTAGCCAACCACTTGTCCAAAAATGTGCATTATCTGTGCCCCCTTGCGGAGAAGGAAGGAAGATACTATGCCCCGGTACAAGTACAGGGGCAGGGGACAATTTTGGCACTGGTGGACACTGGATCCCAAGCTACCCTTCTGTTCAAAAAAGCCTTTGATGAACTAAATTCAGGAAGGGGGGAGAATTACCAAATCCCTCTCACCTATCTTCCTGGACAACTTCAGAACTTTGACGGGAAGGAAATTCCCGTCGAGGGGTCTGCGGATTTGGACATTAAAGTTGGTCGACACAAGGTGAAACACCCAGTCATAGTAGTGACTCCAGAGGGCACCCCTTGTTTATTAGGGAATGACCTCCTGAGAAGGTTGTCACCCCTAATAGATTGCGTAAACAAGGTCCTCTGGACCCAGAATAGCCGACCAATAAAGTTAAAACAGAGTGTCAACCATGTTAGTTTAAACGGCACATGACTGAACAAAAATCTGACCAATTAGAATTCCACTTCCAGAACAACCAAATTCCAGACGTGACAGTAAAAGCAGTAGTACAACAAACTGGTGATGGGGCGTCCTCTCTATTTCTGAAAATCAACCTTCCTTCCAGTTTAAGGTGGTCTTCCACACTGGAAGGAAACATTCTGAAATTCTTTACCAATCCACAATCATACATTCCCACTCCTATAGTCCAGAAAGATGAGAAATCAGCTCAGAGCCTGGCTGATATTCAGCAAATTGGAGAGCAGTTGTTCACCCCTGTTAAGTTAAATGATGGGAAGGACTCTGTTCTCGCCCGAGTATGTGTGAACAACGGTAAGAGCGTGTGAAGCCATGTTCCGCCAACTCCCAAAAGATCCAGCCATTCCCACATTCAAACTGATAGACAAATGGGAAATGGATCTGGAAGCACCGAGTTCCAAACATCTCCTGCCAAGCAGGTGTATGCTCAAAATCTCCATAGGCAACAAGAGCATAGTCCATAATTGTTGGGTCGTGCAAGAAATCACTGCTGCCTTTTACTTAGGCAGTGACATTCTCAATGGCTTTGCCATTAGTTTGGACCTAATAAACTCAAAGCTTGGTCCCGATTAGCGGATAATCCCATGGGCTTTGATGACCAAGAGAAAGCATTTAGGCCAGCTCAACTGCTGCCTTATGCAGTTGAAATTCAGATTGGAGAGGAAGTCACCATCCCAGAAAGGACCCGACAATTCTCCCTGGAAGTGAAATTTAAAAGAGGACAAAAATTGAAAAACCCTGATGCTTATATTCATCTAAATGCTTCTCTCCAACAGCAAGTGTTGGGGGTAAATCCAACACCATTAGTCAATATAGAACATGACACCATTCCAATAGAGGTGGATAACAGTGACTTAAAGAGTATCACTCTAGCCGCAGGCACCATTATTGGAATGGCGGTTGATGACCGATATTTTTCCATTGATTTAGGAAATGAACTGTTAGGACCAATCCCCAAGGACTGTTTTGACAGTGACAGTGATGACAATACAACACCAGACAGAACCTTTACCCGGCATGGGGGGAACTTCCTGCCCTTATGGTAAGGAAGATGTGACTTAAGGAGGGATGAGGTGATTTTTCAGGTCTATTAGGGCTGCCTTTCACACCTGAAGCCACCAGTCCAAATCAGCACTCTGACCATGACTTCTCCACCCAGCTGGAGGAGGCCGTTGAGATAGCGAAACCAGAAGTCTTTCCAGGCTTCAGGCAGATGGTTGAAGAGAGAGTCAACCTAGCTGATGCCTGTGTGACTCTGGAGCAGAAGCAAAAGCTGAAACAAGTTTTCTTGGATTTTCAAGATCTCTTTGCGGTGGACTCAAATGACTGTGGTCGCACCGACATCCATACAACAACAATTCCCCCGGGCATGACTCCAGTGTTTGTAAAGCAATATCGCTTGCCTCTCGAATCAATGGAGTCCCTTACAGAAATAATTAAGAACCTTGAGTCCCGCGGGATCATCCGTCCAGCCCACAGCACCTTCAATAATCCGGTGCTTGGGATATTGAAGCCAAACCGCCAGTGGAGACTCTGCGCCGACCTTAGGGAGCTCAACAAACGGGTCCATACTTCCCGATGGCCTCTTCCCTACATTGACCAAGGGCTGGCCCAGATCCAGGGGTCACAGGTATTCCCTGCAATAGACCTGACCAATGGATACTGGACTGTGCCTTTCAGTGGGGAGGACCAATACAAGCTGGCTTTTACCTTGGGGGCCAGCAGTACACATGGACCTGGACTCCCTTTGAATACCTCAACTCCGGTAATGAGTTCAACATTTTCCTACATAAGGCCATGCCCGACCTGGGTGAGAGGGGTAACCTGGCTTATGTAGATGATGTCTTCATCAAAAGCTCAACTGTGGAGGAACATATAGCGGAGATCCGTTATGTTCTGACCCAGTTGAGGGCCGCCGGAGCAAAACTTTCCTTTCAGAAAGCACAGTGGTGTAGAACCAGTGTTAATTTCTTGGGGCATGAGATTACTCCTCAGGATCTCTGTCCCCAGGAAATGAAAGTGGAAGCACTTCAGAAAATGAAAGACCCCACAACTCTGCGAGAACTAAGGAGCTTCCTTGGACTGACTAATTACAGCAGAAAGTTCTTTGAGGGCTACGCAGAGATCACCAGACCCCTGATTCATCTCTTGAAGGGGGGGTCAAGTGGGAATGAGGTCCAGAACAAGCCGAGGCAGTAAGACAACTCAATAGAAGCCTCTCACAAGCGCCTTGCCTAGCTTACCCTGTCACAAACAAGGAGTTTTTCTTGGAGACAGGGTTCTCTAATAAATGCTTGATTGCAGTATTATACCAAAAGCATGACAAGGTCAATAAAGTAATCTCCTATGCGAGTAAAACTTTATCCTCTGTGGAGGAAAAATTCAACGATTGTGAGAAGGCACTCCTGGCAACGGTGTGGGCATTGAAGAATTACCGCCCGTTTATCCAGGGGGAGCACATCATAGTGGAGACTCCACACCAGCCTCTGCAATATCTCCAAATTGACAGAATCCGGGTCGGAAATGTGAGTAATTCCTGAATTACTTCCTAGATTCTGTCAATGCAAGGCTTTCCTGTGGAGGTCAGATATGGCCAAAACAAGAAGAGTCCCCTCGCGCAAGGTCTGGCTGACTTGCATGATTGTGCCAGAGAAAACTGTCTCGAGGACGAAAGTCTAAAAATCAACGACAACATGGAGGCATACCTTAATTCCCCACACAAAGTCTTTGAAGAAGACAAGTGTGAGGGAATGCCCACTGTCTATGTGGATTGATGCTCTTACCATGTTGACAACAACGGGGAAAAAGAACTTGTGGCCGGCGAAGGGAATGCATGGGTGAATGAGTCCCCAGAACCCTCCGCTGGGTACAAGATTGGTCCCCGAAGTAGTCAGGTGGCAGAGTTGATGGCTGTGCATCACTGCTGTCCAACAACAACTCCACAAACTGGTCATAATCACAGATTCGGATTATGTACGGAACGGGTTCGTGGAGCACCTGGTTAATTGGAAAACCAGAGGCATTCTATGTGCTAATAACAAGCCCTTGAAACATGGAAAGTTAATCCAAAATATTGATGATCTGGTCACCTCGAATGGGATGACCATCTACTGGAAAAAGATCAAGGGTCATTCCAAAGTAGAGGGACCAGACAAAACTGGAAATGACTTAGCTGATCAGCTGGCCAAAACCGGGGCTATCCAAGGGTATCTAATAGAGATCAAGTCCCTGTTGGGGGAAATCCAGGTCACTGCTATCACTAGGTCCCAGACAAATGCTCACAATGATCTTTCAACTGCACAATGGAGTAAGGAGACCCCAGATGCTGATTTGATTACAGCTCAGAAAGGGGATCCAATAATTGGTAAGTTTTACCAACACATTGAGGACCCTGAGAACTTTCCCCTGACGGATACCAATTACATTGGGAAAGAGGACCTCATGGTGTTGATGAAATGTCCAAAAATGTTCTGAATCCAAGACGGTCTGTTGGTAAGGAAATCCCAAGCTGGCCATGATCAGTGGGTGGTTCCTACCTAATTCCGAAGCCTGATGTTAAGTCACGCCCATGATGTGGCCACAACCAGTCATAGGGGGTTTCATACAGCACTTGAAATCTTAAGAGAGGTTGCACACATGGGGCAGGACCTCGACCAATACTTGAAGGGGTGTCTTGTGTGTGCACAATTTCATCCAACATCCCTCACACACCGTGCGCCTCTCCAAAAGAGGGGGTTGACACTTCCATGGTCAGATTTGCAAGTCGACATTATAGGGCCCGTGATTCACTCCTCCAGGGGGAATAAGTACATGTTGACTGTGATATGCTTGTTTACTAAATGGGTGGAATGTCTCCCGGCCCCAAACTGCAAGGCAGAAACAGCAGCTGCCCTGATGATCAACCACATCTTTTCGTGTTTTGGACTACCCCAAAGGATTGAGTCAGACCGAGGTAGTCCTTTCACCAGTGAAGTAATGACAAAGATGTGGGAGATACTTGGGGTTAAAAGGAAGCTACATATTGCTTACCAGCCAGCCTCTATTGGGGCAGTAGAACGTTATAACAAAACCATTGTGAGCATCTTAAAGAAGTTTGTGGCAGATTCTGGGCCAAGTTGGTATATCCGATTACCTCTTGTCCTAATGGCAATCAGATCTACCCCTTCATCTGCAACTAAAATGTCACCATTTGAGCTGATGACTGGACGCAGGATGGTGCTTCCCCAGCATCTGCTCTACAGGACCCAAGAGCAGATGTTGATCAATGCCTCCACAAGTCATGAGTATGTTGAAAATTTAAGAAAATACCTTCAACATGCTTTTGCCTATGCTCAGCGAAATCTAGAAAGATCAGCCGATAGCATGAAGACCCACTATGACTTAAAGACTACCAGGAAAGAATATAATGTAGGAGACCGGGTCTATCTATACAATTTCCAAAGGAACCAGGCCAAACAACGAAAATTTCCGCCTACCTGCAAGGGACCTTTTGAAATTGTAGACAAGATCTCACCAGTCGCCTACACGATCCGCATCCCAAAAGACAGTTTGGCAGAGGGGGAAGATAAGTAGGTCCATATTAATCAGCTAAAATGTTACCACCCTAGGCACACTCTGCAGCAACTGGAGGAGTCCTCTGGAACCCCAGAGGGGGCTACTCCAGATCAATAAAATTCCAACCACAAAACCATTCCACACATAGTCTATAAAATACAATATTAAGAATGCAAATGTCTCCTGATTTATAAAATCTATGTGCCCACCGCACTACATTAATAGTGGTGGGGAAATGCCTACGAATATCTTGTTGCCTTGTTGCTTTGTCATCCTAGGAGAGATAAACCAAGGAGACTGACCAAGGAGGACGATCCAGGGACCGGCAGCAAAGATCCGAGGGGCCCAGGGTATCGCTCAATACTCCCATCAGGACTGGCGAGGAGAACCGATCGATCCACCCCTGATGGAGGAAAAGATGCTAAACTGTGCCATTCGTGGAATCCGGAGAGATGATGCGGACATCCCAGTCTTGCGAAGTTCCATTGATGAAAGATCAACAGCCATCACAAGAGGGGGGCTTGTGGGATGTCTTAACCCACTCATCCAAGCCCTGCAACATCACTATGCATTGCTGGCAGCAGAAACATCAGAATGGCCATTGGAAAGCATGCTGCTTGCTCAAAACCAGCCAAACATGCGCAGTAAAATTCTGAAAGATAGGCTGCCATCCACTTTAGCCTATTTTAGGGAGCACAGGAGATCACTGCCTAAAACCACCATTGGGCCATCCACAAAGCAGCCTGAAACGCTTGGAAAAAGCAATGCTGATTGCCAAAAGCAACACAGAGCTGTTTGGGAATTAATTTTCTTGATTGTCAAAATGTGCTAAAATCATCGCTCACAAATCACCAAAAAGATCCAACCTTCTTGTTGGGTGTTCCCCATTATTTTACTGCAAGAATCCACATCAACACAATGTCAGCAAGAATCATATGCAATCAAGCTAAATCCCCTTTTAAAGATACTGATGTAAAGACAGCTGTCAAAAATGGGTGCAATACCGGTACTCACCACTACCAGAAGCCGGCATTTTCATTTTAAAACCATATTCTTTGAAAAACTGAACAGAACCCAAACTATGCCAAAGAAGATAATTCTATCAAAATGCCAGATAGAGTGCCACACAGTGATTTCGTTGTTGAAAAAGACTTGATTTAAAGATATGTTGCTTATTGTGAGTTTATAAATGTATTTTATTTTTACAAGGAACTAAGTTGCAATTGACTAGAAGGCAATCTGATTTAGTTAAAACTTCAAGAGGCCTTCTGTCCATGAGAACCCTTCACACTTGGGCCTTCCCACCAACAGGAGAGGATGTTGCATGGACATGTTAATCAAAAGGGAGGAGATTCCTCTGCTGGCAGGAGGAAAGAGACAATAGAGTCTTTCAACTGAATAGAATATGCTGATTTGGGTGTGCCTGGTCAACAACTGCTCTAGCAGGAAGGCAGACCATGTGACCATCTGACTCACCCAGCTCTGGGGGCGGACCAGACTGGGATGTGGATTTAACATTGCACCAAAGGTTTATAGTCATAATTTCGAAAAAAAAATGTCGACAAACAAAAATGTCGAAAAGAAAATGTCAAAAACAATAATGTCGACATCCTATACTTATAATGTAAAAAGTCATTTTTTAGAAAAAAAAATGTCGACAAAAAAAATGTCACTTAGAACTATCAACACCTCACCCAACACCCCCCTGCAACCCCCCCACACCCCCCACCACCACCCTCCCACCCCTCATACTCAACACATACTAATTATATATATATTTATTTATTTATATATTTATTCAATAATTAAATAAATAAAAAGAGTATCATTTACTATGGGGGGGTCCCCCCCAACCCCCCCTCACCCAACACCCCCCTGCCACCCCCCCACACCCCCCCAACCACCCTCTCACCCCTCATACTCAACACATACTAATTATAAATTTATTTATTTATTTATTCAATAATTAAGTAAATAATAAGAGTATCATTTACTATGGGGGGGTCCCCCCCAACCCCCCCTCACCCACCACCCACACCCCCCCAACCACCCTCTCACCCCTCATACTCAACACATACTAATTATATATTTATTTATTTATGTATTTATTCAATAATTAAATAAATAAAAAGAGTATCATTTACTATGGGGGTGTCTCCACCAACCCCTCTCACCCAACACTCCCTGCCACCACCCCACACCCCCCACCACCCCTCATACTCAACACATCTAAGTTATATATATTTATTTATTTATTCATACAATAAACAGTCAAAATTTCGAAAAAATCTCGAAAAAATGTCGACATTATTGTTTGTCGACATTATTTTTTTTGACATTTATTTTTCGAAATTTTGACTGTCGACATTTTTACTGTCGACATTATGACTGTCCACCGCACCAAATATATGTTTAAGGAAAATGGTTCTAAAATATTGTAACAAGCTGACAAAAATATGAAACTTTGGGATTCTTAAAATGACAAATTCACTCACAGTTCAAGACTAAGCTGGATGCCGTGTGATGTTCTGAGACCAAACCCAGTAATTTATGAATATTGTAGCTTCAGAGTTATTGCTATGAACATAAGAATTTACAGTAATATGCCAAGAGAGGATCTGCATGCATGTGTAAAATTTGGTGCAGAACCAATATTGGAAAACCCACCAAAATCGCAAATAAGTTGTCATTTCTGAACCAAAGCTCCTAGGAAGATCAGAGTTGGACAAGAATGTACCTTACATAATTTGAATGAGTGTATGTATTATGAACAAGTTGTGCACCTTGGAAATATGTTTGTTATGAAAAATTGATTTTCTAAGTTAAAGCAAGGGGAGGTTCTTCCCTAGAGGGTAAATGGTAGCATCATGATGACACCTCATGACACGCTGATCCTTTCTCCAGTCAGCACCCAGAAAATGATCTGACCTATCAAATCCTTAGGGGTTTGGGCATGTAGAATCAGCCTCCACACCCACTTTGAAAACACACAAAAAGAGACTGTTTAGAACTGATAGGGGACACACCTTTCCACTACTCAACTAATTCCTGTGCAGCACCCTGCCGAAAGACTCCAGAGACCAGAACTTAGAATCCAGACTCCAGACTCCAGATCTAGAACCAACTCTAGAACCAAACACTAGAACCTTGAAGCAGAGATGCCTAATCCACAAGCTGAATCATCTTCAGCAGGCCTCAGAATCTTTTGCAACCTGATTCTCAACAGCCGGGCTGTGCTGTTTGCTTCTATCCAAGAACCCTGTGCTAGAACCAAGATCCAGAGAAAGCAGAGCTGTAGGGTGCCTGACCTGTCCAGTGGCGAGAGAACCACAGCCCAATGCCTTGACCAGATCTTGACGGGGCCCATTTCCATTCCATTCCAAAACTAGGAGTGAGTATCTAGTCTAGAACTGTACAGAACCAGTCTCTTAGTTTAAAGTAATCGTCTTCCATTCATTTCAACCTATCCAGAACTGCATTATAGAATCCTGTGTTCATCCTGTTGATTCCAAATCTGTAAAGCGCCATCTGTCATTTCTGAAATCTTGACTTTATTTCTGAAAATCTACCTTCACAAAAACATCTGTATCTTTCGAACCGTCCTAGAAGCGAAATTAAAGCTAAGATCCTAAGCTTTCAAACAAACCCAAAACGACATTCCAATTCATTATAGTTTTTTCTGTAATCGTGATTTACGCACGTGGAAAAATTATCCGCGAATTGCAATTTAGCTCCATTTCACCACTTGTAAAAATAGCTGCTTCTTGCTTTCCACTGCTGAATTTCGTTTTCAATCTGATAATCATTCATGAATCATTGCTAGTGTTTACCTGTACCAATCCAAAGTAATTCTCACTAGTGCTGAATCTCCTTTAGTGAATTAAAATCAATTTAGTACATTTTCCCATCCATTGCAATCACATTCAAAAGCATTTTGACCTGTGTTTTAAAATCATTCCTGTGTCTCTCTCAGCTTGCTGAGGAAACTGGAATTGAATTGCATTCTTGATTGTAATCCTGAAACCTGTGTGCCCTAATTTCTATCTCTTCATATTATATAGGGGGGGGAGTGAGTAGTCACAGGGGAAACAGTGATCATATTATCTTTTGTTGAAACCAGGTGGGGGTTATTGCATTTCCTTGAATCACATAAAGTATTCTCTGCTACAGTATCCTTCATATCCATACTCCATAAGTGATTAAAGAGATGGTTACTTTTGTAATATTATCCATTGTTGATTACCGTCCATATTCATAAGTGTGCTATTCGAATATTATTTTGTTCATAAAGTGTGATATATATATTGTTTAATTCTTCAAATAAATCTTTTAATTTGCAAAACAAACCTACTTCTTGTCTCAGTGAGGTCAGGGGGATTCAAAGAGAGGGGGGTTATACAAGGGTTCATCATCCAGATTTAAAGAACTTTGACATAGCAATATATAAAAAAGTGCTTCCATTGGGCATCCCATCCTAAGCATTGACTTAGTTGGATTGCTGTATTGAAGTCACTTACACCTATGCTGCCGGGATGTCTGGCTGCCAGGTGATTTTTACATCCAACCCTTTCTCTCAGCGTTCTTCGATGAAACATCTCATTCAATATTTTTCTTGCAACTGCATTTTACAGATTTTACAGGTTCTTGCATCCTTAAAGCCTTTGACCTAGTATTAATTGACCTAAGTATTTAATTGGGCACATTAAGCCTTTTTCACATGTTGACATACTGTCATGCACCCATTTTTTATATCTTTTAAATTGTAGTGTAGCCCATGTAATTAATAAAGAGGATCATATTCCAATCATTGGGTAAGTGTGATCAAGTTACCACTTAAGCTATTTCTAAACTCAAGTAACGCAACCCCTCCAAGAGATGTTTAGTTACGCTTTCCTAATAGATGTTTCTAAATTGCACCCTTTTCCTTTTAGTGATTGTGAAAGGTAGTCCAGACTTCAGGTAATCTACAACGTTGTTGTCTCATTCTGACTAACTGGATGGCCAACATTGTCCCCAATATTAATTGAGTCATTCTCTATTTTTTACCTATTTTTGACCTCTTTCTCTCAACTTCTGGCAATGTCCGAATTGGATCAATTCTCACCATATGGGACATATATCCTTTTTTCGTTTAATTTGGATTCACTTGTCAAAATGCATTCACTTACACAACTTTGTTGACAAAGCATGGTTTTAATGTTTTTGCATTGGTTGTTGTTTGACCACCTAACTGCCTTTGTTTGGTGTTTGGGTTTACTATACATACCATGTTTATAATTTTGTACTGTATTATTTTATTGTACAATGAACATGCAGCCTCAGTAGAAGAGCCATTCCCTCGAAAAACGTGTCAGGCTGCATCACCTTGTGATTAAAATTACCAAGCAACTGATCTTTAACATTGTTTGTGTGCGCAGTGTGTTTTGCGTCCAACCCTTCTATTTGCAACTGGTCATCAGGCATTTCAGCAAGAGTGGTTGGCAAGAGGGGCAATGGGGCAATACACGCTTGTTTAACCTAAAGTGTTAAAAGACAAGAGAGCAAGAGGAAAATATGCCTTGTCATGTGTTTCTGACTTTGGCCTCATGAAGCGTCTGGCATTAAAACGCTGGTTAATCCACCAACTTGTTTACACCTCCATTTTTGCAGTCCATGGGACTCCAGGGAGATTTTGGGTGGAAATCTTTGCTCATTCAGTCTATGGCATCTCTCCTTATATTAGAAAATATGGAACAGCTCATGAAAGTAGTTGATTGTTCTAAACCCCAGCTGCTAGTAATCGGAGAGTGGCTGTGCACAGGGACCTATCTAAATTCTGTTGGGAAGCATGTGCAGCATCCCGATAGGGGAAAGAGATTTATGCTATGTAAGTTGTATCAGTCCACGGCGAGGAATGGTTAAATGCAGTAATGTTGCAGTTAGCGTGTGCACTGTGTAATTTGGAAATCTGGTGTATATGTTAGGTTACATCTATGTTTTTATACATTTTAGATTGCATCATGTAGCAACATAACAAGCAACAATGTAATCCCAAAGTCATCATGTGGGGTATGCCTTTGTAGCGCATACAATTGAGCTGCAAGGAGCTTCGTGTTCGCAAGAGAAGGGTTTTTTGGTAGAGAAAGCGACTGTAGGGGGCGCGGTAAACCTGTGAACTGGATACATGGGGACTTAAATATGTAGTTAGAATACCATGGTATCAAGAGTTCTGCCATCTTTACATAAACCTTTTTGAACATTGCAGTCTTTGTTTGTAGTTATATCCTAGGCTGCAGAGTTTTTGGTTTGCAATGGCTGAGTTTCCTTCCCTCTGCAAGTGTTTTAGATGATCAAGGTCAGGAGAGGGGGTGGAAGCAGAGCACATCGGACAGATGGTGATAGCAGGCCAAATGATTGCTGAAGGCAAGAATGGAATGAATTGTCATTAGGTTTATTTTTATGGTTCGGTGGATGTGTAGATGTGAGGGACAAACTTCCTGGGAACACAAAGACTTGTTATTGAATAACCAACGGGTCCCATTAGGTTGCAAGTGTCAGATAGGGGATAGTCAATAAATACATGAAATGATTCCCTGAGGCCAGAGCTTGGCCTGTGATTTATGATTCCATTTGGGTTCTCAGGAAGATAAGCAAGATACTAGCTAGGGAGGCCATATGATTAAAGATGGAAGTTGCAAAAAGGGGTTGCAAAGGAATGCTGAGTGAGCGGTTTGGGGACTGGCAGATGTGGGGTAATGAGGAGGCTATTTTGGGATTGAAGGAATGGCCACTGTCTTCACTCCCCCCTCTCTTTGATGGGATCTTATCGAGGTTACACACAACACAAACTGGGTTAAAATGTATCTGACAAATAGGGCAAGACAACTGTTAAAAAATGTTGAGATAACAGACTAATTATATTTCAGGATGTCATGACTGGCTACTAATGAGACCAAGTAAAATGGGATTGTGTTTCGTAAATGTATGGTGTTAGATAATATAGGGGATGTTTAGGTTCCTAATTTAGGGCTTAGCCAATGGGGATTGTGTGATGACGTCGTAACTGTGATGTGTAATTACGTTAATTATTTGAGTTTGTGCATAAAAGCTGTAACTTTGTTGAACACAGGGTGGAGTTGTTAGTTTTCAGCTTTACAAAGCTTAGTAACCCCTCTCCCCCTGGCCATTTGCATGTAATTAGTTTGCTTTTCTGGCAGTGTCCAAACATTCTCTTTTTGAGTTTTATCATATCGGGGTTTGGGTCTAGCCTTCTACAATCCAAAACAAGGAGTTTCTGCTTACTGTATTTTGTTTATGTACGTTTGAACGTTGAGAATGTAAGTGTGAATGTTAGTCAATCATTGCATTCTGCATTTTGAATGTCTTAAAGAAATACAAAGAAAATTCCAACTGAAGATCCAACATCACTTTTCCATGTTTCTATAGTAAGGCTAACCATCATATTTCTATTTTTGTTTGCATTTTCATTCATTTATTGAGGGAAACAGTGTGTTTATTTCCACCAGTCAACTCTACTTTACAATGTCATTTGTAATGCGCTGACACACCCTCAGGCCTCTCAGGGCACAAATAAAAAAATAAAAAACAAGACAGACAGAAACCAGAGATAGAGAAGGGGCAGCAGCTGGATAAACATGCCTAATCTATTCCTATATTAAAGAGGAGGGTTTTAACTGCTTTCATAAGGGAGCCAGATGAGGAATGGATCTAAGAGAGAGAGGCAATGAATGTGGGGCAAGGATATCAAAACGGATTCTGCCATATTTCCTCAATTTGTACCACGGCACAGCAAGAAAATGGCGCTCATTATACCCTTCTGATTGGGGCAGCATTCAGACGCTCAGAGAGATAACTGGGCGCCATTCTATGGAGGTTTTTAAAGGTCATGTGCAGGCTTTGTGAAGAATTCAATATTTTACTGGAAGCCAGTGTAAGTTATGTCTGACTGCAGTAACATGTGGGAGGGGTAATAAAGGTGCTTTTTGAGAGAGAAAATGATACAGAAAGATTGACCAGATGACAATCTGGTAAATGAGGTGTGTAAACCAGTGTCACGACACTATGCATGACAGACAATAATCCAGGTGGAGTAGAAATTAAAGGGACTCGAGTGCCGTTGTGGTAGGGATCAGGGTAGTTATGGAGCAGCGGTGATGAAGCAGGGAGGAACGTCCTCCTCCCAGACTCAGGACTTGGAGTTCCAGTGCAGATTTAAAGGAGTGGATTGGGGAAGTGTTTTGAACATCGAAAGATAATGCCTTCCACTAGTGGTATTTTCACAGGGGCTGATGGGTAGGGCAGGATGAGAAGTGTGGGAGGTCAGGAAGGATGTAATGGATATTTAGATGAGGATATGAAGAAAGGGAACGAGGAGTAGGGAGACAGTGAATGTGAGCAGTAATAGTGATGGATACAATGCATTGGACTAGATCCGGTATGAGGTATGACTAGTGTGGTGATTACAACAGTACAGGACACTAGGCTACCAAAATGACAATGATTAACCAGTAAAGGGCCTTAGGTGAATTCAATGGTACTAAGTCAATGTTACAGGACCTTTGATGACTATGACAATAATTATATAAACAGTACTGTGGCCTCAGAAGATCACATATGGCCATGAATAAACAGCATGGGGCTGCATTAAACCAAAATACAATGTTTCAGGCAGGTAAGGAGGCGTGCAGGTAAGTAGTCTTGAGGCATGAGATGCAAAGGAGTACAGGCACAAGAAGGTAAAAAGTAGCAAACTGAAAACAGTAATAACATCAAGAACTAAACGTGCTGACGTAGTTGGTGGTAAATGACCAGACGCTATGTTAGGAGGTTTCATTAGGGGAGGAAGGGGGAAGAAACAAAAAGTAGTAAAAAGGTAATGGAATGACAGTAGTGACATGGAGAAGAGGGAAAGGCCTGTAACCTAGAAAGGCTCAACAGAAAATAAAATTCACTTGATAGCCTTTTGCTGTGGACACCAGGGGCAGAGATGCCTGGGGGAAGGGCTAAGTGGCAGGGGAGGCTGCAGGTAACAGGCAAAGTGGTGAGCCAGTGTGGAGGTGGGTCAAAATATACACCAATCAGTACACAACAGGCTCAGAAAATGGTGGGTAAGAATTGGTATATTATTAGAGTGCATAAAATGAATTTGGATAGTTGAGCATTAGCAGAAATTAAACGTTAGGTAACCAGTTTCTTAATCTGATGTAGAACCAATCATTTAGGGCAGCAAACCCCACAGGCGAGCCAGTTATTTACAATGGTTACAGCAACACAGAGATCACATATGCAGTTTAAAGCACATTTCGTAATGCACTGAGAGCTTCGAGAGTGTATCAGGTAATGTTATCCTGATAAGTAATGTTGCCATACATTTAGTCGCCAGGAAACAGCATAGGCGACAATATTTAGGGGGATAATAAATAGGGTAAATGGGAGCAAATGTTGCGGGGGTGTCCCTAGCTCCATTTAAAAAACAATGTGGGGGTTGCAAGGGTGTCCCCTGCAGGTTCCATTGGCGCAATAAAACGGCGTCATTCTAGTATGGCAACATTTTTGCGGGGATATTATCACATGGAACCTTTGAGAGACAGTATTATATGGGTGTTACTGAATATGGTGGTAAGAGCAGAGAAGATGACAGAGTCAAATGTGTTAATAACTTGACGAATATGTCCAATAAAAAAGTAAAAAAATAATAAATGTGAAGATTACACAGCAAGGCAAAAGTCCTCCAAAACTAAAGGTCTGTCCCTTTACTTTACCACAATTTTGGGCATTGGAAAGAGTTGCAGGAAACACACTGTGGGTAAAGAGGTCCTGCAGCCTGCCTAGCAGGAGTCATTAGGTTGACATATGCTTGACCTCCCTGTGCAAACAGGTATCCTTTACAAATTGCAACTGAAGTATGGTTGTTTGTGGGATTTGGTGCACTTTTTACAAGCTCTGTTTAGGAAAAACGGAAATATACTAATGAATGCTGCTTTGATAGAACATTTCTTGGAGAAACAACTTGATTTTGATGCTTTCACTTGACCAGTATTATCTCAGGTGCAGAAATAGAGGTCAGATGAAGATCACTGTTTAGAAAAGAACAGGACATTTCTTTACACAGAGTCATGAGAGGTTTGAATGAGTGTGTGGAACGGCATAAGAAGACATGAAAGGGGCGATGCTTCTTTGCGAGCCATGTTGTGACAACATGTACAGGCCTGGTTGTTCAGTAGATGGTGTCTGTATGTTGGAATTTAGATTTTCACAATAAACAGTTCTGCAGGATCAGTCAATACTGTATGATTATACTAGAGTAATTAGAGAATTGTTATACTCTATTCATAAGAGCTGATAGCACGCTGCGAGTATGGAGTAAAGAGCCACACAATGGTGAATGTGTGTGTCTACGTAAGGAAAGACGTCCAGCAAATAAAGGAGTTTGAAGCCGTTTCCCAGGTTTGAAAAACTAAATGCAAAAGTGGTGATTGAGGCAATGCACACAGTATGCAGTAACATCTACCGAAGCTCAGTGGAGTCTGTTGTGGAACCAGGATAGGCTAGTTTAGAGCCAATTGATGACCTAGTAGGTTATTGTTTAAGGGTATTCAAGTAAGTCTAGTTAATGGTTGCCAGGCAGCGCCACACTTTATGTCAGTATAAGGAGCCTTACAGTTGGGTATTACATTCACAGTGCTGTCCTTTTTTAAAATTAATAATGGAATTTGGATTTCAGTTCTCTGAGGTCAATCAGATTGATCTACCACATGCGGTATTTGTAAGAATTAATTAGTTGGTAAGGTTTGAAAGGTTGTAAATATGTTAATATTCACTTTATGATTCACCTTTAGAGGTGGATGGTGAATAAATAAAACTGTGATTATGCCTATATAAATGTTAAAAGAATCAGTGATGAACAATGGTGAAAGGGATGGAAGAACGCATTAAATGAAGTGTAAACTGTAATGATGAAAAGGTTTAAAAACGTGTGATGTTTTGACATCAAAGGCCTAGTAATGTAACGAAGAAGATAGTGAAGGATTCTGAGCCCTGTGCAATTTGTTTGTACTTGAAATATTATTTAAGAGTTCTGGGCATCATGCAATCTGTCTGTTTTTTTTATTTTATTTGTTGGTAGCGCCCAGACCTGGTGGTATCACAGCGATAAAGTACATAATTAGGACTCAATGGAAAACAGTATGGTGATTACATTACCTCATAGATGTGAGTCATAAAGAATATGGTAGTTGCATTACATAATAGATCATGAGACAGGTTCAGAGTAGGTGGGGAAGCCCAAATTATTTACAGATATTTGTTAAACAGTGAGGTTTTTACTTTCTTAAGGAAAAGTGCATAGGCAGGTTCGTCTTGGATCTGCTGACGGACGGTGTTGCTGAGTATGGGAATATTGATGGTGAAGCAGAAGCCCCCAGCTCACTTTCTAGCACATCTAGGTATTTTCAACTCTGATGTGGTGGAAGAGCGGAGATTGCACCTGTTGTGTTTCTTGGAGATATAATCAGTGAGGTAAGGGGGGACAGTGTTGTGTAAGCAGTGGTAGGTGATGACAAAGAGTTTGAATTCGATGCAGGCTTTGATGGGAATCCAGCTTGCCTCCCATCTGATGTGAGAGATGTGGTTGGCGTGCTTCAAACCCCATACTGCTCTGAGGGCTTTGTTTTGGAACTGTTGGGGTTTATTGATGTTTTTGGTGGAAGTCCCTGCTAGGGTAGCATTGCAGTAGTCTATTTTGTTGCCTATGATGGCTCTGGCCACGGTGAGACAGTTGTTAGAGATAAGGAATTTCCTGCAAAGGTTTATAAGTTTGGTAGAATAGGCTGCAGACGAAGCAATAGCTTTGACATGTTTTTGCATGTTTAGTTCAGCGTCCAAGTAAATGCCTAGTGTTTTACATGGGCGGAGATGGGTATGGTATTGCAATCTATGCGAAAGGAAGAGAAGTTGGGCATTTGGGCATTGTGTAATAGTTCGTTATATGATCTCAGTGTATTCCCCTGATGAAGTTCCAAGGAAAGTGTTGCTTTGAGTGGAACGAAACATGTTGGACCTGATGACATATAGGCTAATCAGGGCGATGAGCAGTCACTGAGAGATAGGTCAGAAATGCAATTTTCATATTGGGGGAGGAGGGTAGGGGGTGGACACATTGAATTTTTCAATCATCCTTTGTATGTAAAATAGTTTCAAAGATAGTTGGTGGGATCTGTGAAATGTTTCAGGTGTTTAGTTTTCTAAGGTTGTAGAAACATAGGATATGTTTCCTGTCATCTCCAAAACCCAGGATATCCTGTCCTCCCTCTCATCCCTTCCACCTCTCCTCCCCTCTCCTTCTTAGAACTCTGACCCTCTTACAGCCATCCCCCTCAGTCTTTCTCTTCCTTTCCTCTCTTCTCCCATGAGGAGGTCTCTAGACAAGTCCAATCCATAAAAGTCTCGTCAAAACAGGTTCATCCCTGTTCTTCCAAAACCATCAAGAGCCACATTGACACCATTGCTCCTACTCTGGCTGATTTCTGCAACCTCTCCTTCACCTCAAGAATGTTCCCCTCCCCTCTGAAGCACTCTCTTGTGCACCCTCTTCTCAAAAAACCCACTGCTGACCTTTCTTGCCCGGCCAACTATCGCCCAAACTCCATCACTCCCTTTCTGGGAAAACTGCTGGAAAAACTGGTCATCTCAAAGCTTAACCTTCATTATGACTCTGTTGGTTGCCTCCATGACCCTCGATCTGGCTTTAGAGCTGCCAGAAGCATGGAACCTGCTCTCCTGAGCATCCGCGAAGATCCGCTCTCCAACCTCGATTCTAACATCCCATCTGTCCTCATCCTACTCGATCTCTCTTCTGTCTTTGACATGGCCCACCATACCATCCTGCTCAACCGCCTCTGTGTATCACGGATCAGGCTCTGGCCTGGCTGACCTCTTTCCTCTCTGATTGATCCTCCCAGGTCCAATTTGATTCCTTCATTTCATCTATCTCCCTTTCTACCTGTGGTGTTTCCCACGGGTCTAATCTCTCACCCTGGCTTTTTAACCAATACCTAGCAACTCTCGCCCACCGCATTTCCATTTTCTGCTCCAACTTTCAGTGCTATGTGGATGACAATCAGCTCATTTTCAGGCTCCCCTCAGCCACCTCCTCTCCTTCTCTCATATCTGACTGCTTATCAGCCATTCAGGACTGGTGTGCTGCCAGTGATCTCTGCCTGAATGCCAACAAGACTAAGATTCTCCTCATCGGCACACATCCACCCTCCTTTCCCGTCACTCTCTGAGGCTAAGGACCTCAGGGTCATCTTTGACTCCACGCACTCCTTCTCTGCCCACATCTCTGATGTCTCAAAAAAGTCTAACTTCCTACTGCACCTCCTCAGAGGTATTCTGCCCTTCCTTTCTTTTCCCCAGAAGCTCACTGTCTCTCGAGCCCTGGTTCTCTCTAGGCTTGATTATTTTAACAGCCTCTTCCTAAATTTACCGACTTCTACTCTCCGCCCTTTGCAAGTCATCCAGAACAGGACTGTGAGACTTGTCCTTGGCCTCAAGCCCATGGATCGTATCTCTCCAACCCTGACATCTCTCCATTGGCTCCCAGTGGCTGCAATGATTACATTCTAAACCCTCTGCATTGTCCACAAGGCTTTCTGGGGCCTGGGTCCAAAATACCTTCATCATTCCCTACATAAATATATTCCCTCCCGAGCTCTCTGCTCCTCTACCTCTTACTCCCTCAGGGTCAGTTGTTTTTCTAATAAACAAGCTGGGTGTAGATCTCTGTCTTTGGCTGGGACCTCCCCCTTGAACAGCCTCCATGCCAAAAAGAAACTTGAGGAGATTCATTTCCGGTTCCGGAAGCACCTCAAGACCTTCCTCTTTGCTTCTGCCTTCGCTCCTCCTCTGCCCTGCTTATCTGTTCTGTCATGGCACCGTACACCTGGCTTACCCTCTGACTTTCGGGCCCCGAATCCTGCTCACCCTGCCACCCACCCGCACTGCGGCCGGCGATCCCTTGCACTGGGGTCTGTATCTGTAACCATACACCCCCCCTTTCTGCACTTATCAGACACACCCTGTCTGTGCCTTATACCTAGCACTTGCCATTTGCTGGCTGCACTACCATTGTCTACTGCTTTTTTACTATGTATTTATTTATCTATTTATTATCTGTTTTTTTTTCCTTTGCTCAGCACATTCCACTTCTCCCCCCTCCATGCCCTTTCCCTTTTCCCCTCTCCCATGCACTTGCGCCTTCTCAATGTCACTGGGCCTAGTAAGATCGTTGTTTTTGTACTCCCTTGTTACCCTCCCTTGCCTTGTCGCGCTCTGAAAAACATGTGTATGAGCGCGATATAAATAAAGTATCAATATCAATGAAATATGGTGTTTTTTCATATTAAAACAACATCAGTTTGGATATATTTTTCTATGTGAATAAAATCTGTGATATTGGAGTCATCTACCTTTAAGAGTATTTGTGTAAGCAAACTTGTGTGTGTGTTGAGAATGAGTTGTTGTCTGGAGGGGGCTTTCTTACGATATATCCCATTGTTCCCATTGTAGTCAAGTGTATATGCAGTATGTACTGTATCTTGTAAGTGACTTCAATTGACATGGGGATTTCTTTGAGTGGGGGAATACCCACTCTTGTGCCTGCCACTGTTAGGACAAATCATATTATAATATGGCAGTACTCGGTTTAGAATATTTGAGTATATTTGAGTACATAAAGTATATTTGAGTACATCAACACATACAGCAGTAGCAGAGCACATTCTCGCAAAGACCACACTGCACTAAGAGAGTTAAAGAGAGAGAGTGTTTACCAGGTAGAATTACAGTCCTTAATCTGTAAAATAACGATCTTCAGTGCCATTTTAGCAGGCTTGGGTGGAGGCTTTTGGGTTTTTTGGTTGTCATGGCCCTTTCGTGCCTCGGGTTGGGAGCAGTATTCCAAGCTTTGGATGATCACAGTGGACTTTGCATGGTATAGGACTGGTGATGTAGAATTACTTTGCTTTCTTGACATGGGAGTACTCAGATACCACGAACAATGGTGGTATATCGCAATATTGCCTGGGCTAGACATGCTCTAGTCTTTGTCCAGACCACCAAAAACATTGATATGCTAATTAGGGCATCCACAGCAGGTGGACTAAACCAACTGTGAGGTGCCAGAAGATAGGTGGGGTGTAGGGATGAAGCATAGAAATGCCTGTTCAGTACACCTTAATTTTGTTTGGCGGGGGCGAATGAAGGCAGTGGTAGTATAGTTATACAGTATTTGATGTGACCTCCCTAATGTGAGTGAGGGTATGCACTGAATTGCATTGTGCTGCATCCTACTCACCCAATGAAGGTAGGCTCACCCCTAGTATGAGCATGCAGTTAGCATGAACTGGCATCCTTCAGAAATATTTGTTATAACAAAAATAGCGATATCACTTTTTGAGAGTCAAAACAATGCTAGGATTTAATTGGAGAGAGGTGTTTACAGTTTGAAATGGAGAGAGCTATGTTTACATTATGTAAGGCAAGCTATTCTGCTACGCACTGTACCCTGATAAGAATAGAAACACTGTTTACAATGCTTTGTATTTTGCCAATCCCATTTCAGGAGTCCCAAAGTGGATCACCTGGGATTCATCCTTGTATCTCATGTATGGAGTGTACAGAAAGCACATGAAGTTTTGTTGTGATAAAGATTGAGGTCTGCAACTGGCCCGCTGCTCCCAGGACATCATCACAATTGACCCTGTTAGCTGGGGATGATGGGATCTGGGGTCGAAAACATATGGAGAGGAACTGTTTGTAGAACCATGATATGATTAGTGTAGTAGCAAGAACGCCAGTTTGTAGCTGAGTGCTTCATCATTTTGTCACTAAGTGCATTGTAACGCATAGGCATGCCTTGAAGATCATTTGAATTTTTGCAGGCTTTATTGCAACAACACTAGGCTACAGTTTCCAGAAGCTGGATTCAATTCCCACCTCCATCAACTACTTTTTAAATTGTCTTTTTTCAAATTTATTTTGGTGCTTTTGTTTTAATAATGTGGTAAAAACTCAGCATGGTAAAAATCTGAAAACTTGTCAGCTGTGTGATTAGCCAACTAAAAGGCTTCATTGATAGTCAAACATTTCTATGCACTACACTGGAGAATGCCCTAAATAATTGTGTTTCAAGCAAATAACTTATAGGCGATAGAGTTTGGGTTACAGGTAAGTAATATGTGTTTGGGAGAAATATGTACATGCATTGACTTGGATAGGTGAAACTCATCAACCAGTTTACAAAAAGCACTTTCCACGAATTCCCTCTGTGTTTCAGGTCCAGTGGGTCCATCCATTTGGTAACTAACACCGGCTGTGCCAAGGTGATGAGGAGTACGGCACTGACGAAGGGGCCAGCTGTCATAATGGACCTGTGATGGGCATGTGGATCGAAGGCCTTCGCCCAGCTTCCTCCTGATGGGAGTGGGGTTTGTGTGATTGTTACACTGCACAGCCCTGCCATGGTGGTGCCCCCAAGCAACAACAACATGAGTCTTTCGCTGAAGGAACAGTCAATTGTGCTGAAGGAAAAGGTAGTGCAGCAAAAGAAGGATCAAACAATGCAAGGAGTACTAAATAGTAAAAGGAGAGCAAATAATGTTGGTTTGAGAAGAGTGCAGAAAATCTGGCAGCAATTCCTGCTGAGTTCAGACTGTTTTTCAAGGTCACCACCTTTTTCGTGTCTTTACTGCTTCCAGGTGTGCAAACTGCAGGTAATGCCAAGTGGCTGCAACTCACTAAGTACGAGTTACTGGGACTGTCCTATTCAACAGCAAAGGACCTAAGTGCAGTAAAGGAACAATTGAGGGCACTACGTTTGTTGGCACTCCAGAATAGGTACGTGTTGGACCCTCTCACTGCCATAAAAGGAGGAGTTTGCGCCAAGACAGGGAGCAGCTGTTGCACCCATAGTTCCTGATGGGGAAGAATTGAATGTAACATGCAGCTATCAATGAAATACAGGCACGCCATGAGAAGATGACAAATAAAGCTAATGGAGACCAATCAAACCCTTTTCGGCTAGGTGCCCGCTTGACTCTCAGGAGTATTTAAAGTGACTGTCCCCATGCTGATCCTCATTCTCTTCACCTTCTGTATTTCCAAAATTATTTTGAGACTCCATCCTAACAAAAGGAGAGGACATTTTATGTTGCCCATGAATGTCTATGGGGGAAAAGATAAAAATATGCCCATTAACAAACCAGGTGTCAGATTCATGTTCTTCAGAGCTGGGTGCAGTTGTAAGCATACCAAGCAGAGGGGAAACCTCTGTGAAAAAAAGAGGAGAGGCTACTCCTCCAGGGGTACGGTGGGATAGCGCAAGGCAGCCAATATGCAAGGTAGATAGCAAGCGAAGGTGGCAGAAGGGAGCAGAGAAAAACGAGGGGCCAAAAACCAGAAGGACAGGAGGAAATGGAGGAACAAACCAGAAGGGTCCGGTAAAGTGAGCAGCACTCGTAGAGCGGGCGAGCCAGAGGAAATTATGAGAAAAATATACGGCAGGTAGACAAAGTGAGAGAGTGAAGGAAACACAGCAGTAGGAAAACAGAGTCTTACCCACAGTGAACAGGCAAGGGTTGCAACGTGCGGCGCTAATGCCAAACTCTCAATGTAAAGGGAGAGCGGCCACCATGATGGAAAAGGACTAGACCAGGGAGTTATTGCCAGGTGCTATGTGATGGAACATTAATAGCACCTTATGCACCAATGATTCCGATGCTGCCAGGGAGGGCGGATGGTGACAGTACGCCCCCTCTTATACCTGGCAGTTGCAGGTTTTCTGGGATGCAGGCGATGGAACCGTCGCAACATCTCTGGTGCCTGGATCTTTGACACAGGTTCCTAGAAATGTTCTGAAGCTGGATACCCCTTCCACTGTACCAGATATTGAAGTCTGCCTTTGTGGTATCTCGAGTCAAAACTCATATTCCTCTGGTGCTGCTGGTGAGGATGTTTTCATGTTTTTCATCTTGCGACCATAAGGATCGGTTGTGTAAGCGTATAGCAACGAGGAATGAAATACCAGGTGAAGTCTCTTTAAGGAAGGAGGTAGCTTTAATCTGAAATCCAGAGGATTAATCTTGTTAAGGATCTCAAAAGGTCAGATGTATCTTGGAGACAGTTTAGCGGGCCAGACCGATCTGGGCAGAAATCTAGTTGAAAGCCATACCTTGGATCCGATCTCCCAATTCTTGGTAGGGTTCCTGTGGACATTAGCGTGTTTCTTGTACCCGTCTTTCATCTTTTTCAGATGTTCGTAGGCATCCTTGTGAGCTTGTGAGATGTCCCTCAGAAGGAAGTCTATAGAGGGAACAACATTATCTGGAAGTGCAGAACTGGGAAGGGATTATGGGTGGAGACCATAGGTGCAGTAGAATGAACTCATGCCAAATGCTGTAAGAATGGTGTTATTATAGGAAAACTCTGCAGTGGGCAATAGGTCCACCCAGTTGTCTTGTCGTGGGTTGATAAAACAGCAAAGGTACTGTTCCATGGTGGAATTTAGCCTCTCTCTCTGTCTGTTTGTTTGAGGGTGGTACCCGATGAAAGGGCTTGCTCGATGCCGAGAAATTTAGACAAAGTCTTCCAGAAGATAGAGGTACATTGCAAACCACAGTGAGACATGATGGACTCTGGTATGCCATGTAGACAAAATATGTATCGCAAAAAAACTATAGCAGTTTTAGAAGCTGCGGGCATCCGCAGAAGAGGTACGAACTGGGCCATTTTACTGATAGAGTATACTGTCACCATGATAGCAGTGCACCCTCTGCAGGGAGGAAGATCCACCACAAATTCAGTAGACACAAGGCACCAGGGTCTGGTCGGAATAGAGCTCTTTTCCATATATCCTATAGGTTTCTTTGTTCTGTATTTGTATTGGGAGCAGATCGGACATGACTGAACAAAGGACTTAACATCCTTGCACATGGTAGGCCACCAGAAGGACCGACAAATGAGATCCAGTATGGCATCATAACCCTTGTGTCCAGCTTTCATGATATCATGACATGACCTTCTTCTGAAGAACAACATCTGGAACCACCAGACGGGTGTTACAGAACAGGAGACCATTCTTTCTTGCAAGCTTTTGACAAGATAAACCGGGGTCCATCCCAGAAGAAGATTCTCTCACCCTTTGTAGAAAGGATGATACGGCACAAAGGAATCTGTTTCTACGGAAGAGTGGTTTAGTAATGGAGATGGCAGGAGTTCCTGTGGAAAAACATTGGGAAAAACTGTTGGCTGCAGTGTTCTCTGAACCAGGAATGTATGTGATCTTGAAATCTAAATGAGTGAAGAAGTATGCTCAACGAGCTTGTCTAGCATTGTTGCAGTCCATCTTCTACAAGTTGCATAGGTTTCTGTGGTCAGTTTGTATAAAAAAAGGATGACTAGCTCCTGTACCAAGAGTCTCCACTCTGTGCAGGCTTGTTCCATTGCCATCAGTTTCTTTTCAATGACAGAGAAGTTCAATTTAGTTGGGTTGAAGGACTTTGAAAGGAAAACAATAGGATGTTCATGTCCATTGATCCTACTTCAATGCGGCTCCCAGTGCTGCTGCTGAAGTGTCAGTTTCCACTATGAAAGGGCAGTTCTGATCAGCTTGTTTAAGGATGGGTGTGGAACAGACCATGTTCTTGAGTTGACGAAAAGGCCTTTACAGCAGCCGCACCCCAAACAAACGGAACATCTTTTTTTAGCAATGCAGTGATGGGAAGAACTGACATCGAACAATCTGGTCTGAACTTTTGATAGAAATTGGCCAGCCCCAGAAGTCGCTGGATGCCCTCCACTGAAGAGGTTGATGGCCGTTGCAGCACTGCTGAGATCTTGTGTTGGTCCATTGCTATGCCTTTATCTGACAACACGAAGCCTAAATAGGGAACTGAAGACCCTTCAAAAAGGCATTTATCTGGTTTAACAAGAAGCTGCTTCTTCCTTAATCTATCCAACACCTCTGAAAAATGCATCTGATATAACTCTCTAGCTCTCTAGAATGAGAAAACACCAGTATATCATCTAGGTAGATTAGAACCGACTGAAACAATAAATCAGAGAATAAACGGTCCATGAACCGCTGAAAAATTGCAGGAGCGTTGACCAAACTGAACAACCTCAACTGGTATTCAAAGTGGCCATAAGGGGTCCTGAAAGGTTTCTGCCATTTATCTCCAGAGCGGATGCATAACAGATGGTGCACCCCTTGCAGGTCTAGTTTGGAGAAGACAACAGCTCCTTGGACAGCTTCCAGGATATCCTTTATGAGAGGCATGGGGTATCCATCCCATATAGTGACCCTATTAATGCCCCTATAATTGATGCATGGCTGAGTGTCCTTCTTAGGGATGAAAAACAACGATGCTCAAGCTGGTGGCTTGGAGGGTCAGAAGAGTCTGTTCTGTAAATTTGCCTGTAGGTACTCCTTTAAGGCCTTCTTTTCAGAATCGTGAGAGAGAGAGCATGCAGCAAAAGGCCACCAGAGCATCATGTACCAGTTCTATGGTGCAATCCTCTGGGCGATGAGGAGGTAGTTCTTTGGACATTCTGTCCAAAAACATCGAACCAAATCTTTGGGTGGAGGGCGGTCGTTTGCTGGGAAGGTGTGGCCCGGAGCTCAGTGGTTGGTTGTTTGGAGGGAGACAGTTCAGAGGTGAGACTGTTTTTTTCTTTGCTGTGAATTCCCAGCCTGACAGGGAGTGTTTATGAGCATGTGGGTCAGTGCGGGACCCATGCTGGAGAACAACAGTTGCAGGTAAGTAACTTGTTCCTTACCCATTCGCAATACGGAAAACCATGTGGAATTCAGGAAGGCCCTTAAAACCTGGCTTTTCCCAATACTCTCCTTATCCACTGCTCTCGCAGCGGCTTCACCTGACACAATACCACATATTGCGCAGCAACACTCCCAGCCGACTGGTACTCCAGATAAGCCAGCAGCTTTCGCTGTGGCACACCTGATCCATCATCAACCCACCCGCAGCAACACTCCCACCAGACAAGCACTCCAGGTAAGCCAGCAGCTTTCACTTTGGCGCACTCACAACACTCACAACATTCTCACGCTGCCCCTGCCCACCTACCCTCTTGAGACGACTAACAATGAAATAAGTAGCCCAGGGTAGCACACGCTCATCACTAAGTAATTCATTGCCACTGTTATCCTGCATCACTCGTTCAGGGAAGCTCTCATCACTAGCAATCTCCCACTAAAAAGGTATTCCCAAACCTAGGTATAACAAACCATCAATGTCAATACACTACGTAAACCTTTGATACTATAGGCTGAAACCTATGGCACTATAAAGCCTAGCCCCCCCCCCCACCATGCAGTATTCTTGAAGCTAGGTGTAGCCTCCTCCTTTGCGTATATGAGACCTATTGCTTTTTGAGACCTGGTCCTCTTGCACACTGTACAGGATTCTCGAGTATAGGTGCAGCCTTCATCTTTGTTTACTGTATGATTAAACCTACTGCATTGTGATACCTAGGCCTCTCTCCCACTACAGGATTCTTGGACCCAGGTGTAGCCTCCGTCTTTGTTTACCATATATCTAAACCTACTTCACAATATGTGGATACCTGCTACAGTATGAAAGCTAGGCCCATTGGTATTGGTCTCTCAATTTTAGACCTGGAGATATATTTCCCCAGCAGAGCAATCGCGCAGCCTACAGTACGTATATCCTCACACCACTAGTGTGGACACTGGCCACAGGCACGGCCAACCATCCATGCACGATAGAATACAGCTATGGCCAAGAAAATCCGGAATAGTTCACACACAGCCGTCCAGACTGAAACATTTGACGTACCTCAACACCTCTGCCACTAGCATACAGCTACCACCACCCGAAAAGAAACCTGTATAGCTGGCCTCACATACTCCCTCAACAATAGCATTCTATCTCTAACCCTCAACAGCACCTACCCATGTGTCTGGCCTCTCTTGGGGCTGCTTAGTCGAGCCTTGCCAGCCACCCAAGTCTTAGAACGGCAAGATGCACACATGCATTTCCTAAGATAAACTCCCTAGAATTTCCAACCACATCAACTACAGTCACCAAGGGTGTTCCAACCAAGGAAAAAGTGCATTGAGGCCACACAAGTGGGGAAAGAGCACTATGTAAATAAACAAATACAATACAATAATGTACTGGTATGCAATTCGCTCCGGCTATCGGAGACCAAGAAATGGTACATTCCGCCAATGAAGTGTCTGCCGTAGAAACTGGAAGGCAATGGGTGTTACTAAGGGGTTCACCATCCACCACTTTGACCGCTTGATTTTCAATACGTTCTTGTATGGGTATTCCTTCTCTCTTTTCCCAGACGATGTCCATAACATTTTCAGACGCTTGGCTATCGATCAAAGCCAGAGCCTCAACCATCCTTTCAGCCACTCGTAGGAGATGTCCGACGACCAGCAAATATGTACCAAGTTTGGCAGAACAGGTATGAGCGGTTTTCAAGGGACCTTCCTTACTTCCCCAGTCTGAGGTATGCTCTAGGATTGGGGTGTTTCGTTTCCCGGCCTCCTCTGTGATACTTCAGAACAATCTCAGAACAGATGGTTTCCAGAACCACAATACATACAAATCCAAGTTCTCAACTTCATCCCCTTTCGGGGGCAGACAGTGGTAGCCAAGCTGAGCCTATCTGTATTGGTTCCTCAACAGACATTGGGAGCGAAGGAATCGGAGGGGCCGAAGGCAAAGACCTACTGTGATGTGTCTTTCGTTCCACTCTTGTTTCTGTGAGATGATGACCGATCTGAAGTGCCAGTGAAATCATGTCAGCCAAAGAAGTTGGGAGAGCAGTGCGTGCCAGTTCATCCATTAGGTCTTCATGTAAATCCCTCCTGAAGATGGAATATTTAGCCTCCTCAGGTCAACCATCCTCTGAAGCAGTCTGCATAAAATTGCTTATATAGACCATTAGATCTGAAGACCACTGACGTATGTCCAAGAGTGTCTTGCAGGCTGTATATGTCACCTCTGGTCTCTCAAATGCCTGTTTTATAAGAGCAATAAAGGCCTGGTAGTCTTATTAAGCCAGATGGCAGAAGTAAGGGGCGTGGTTGCCCATGCAGGTGCTTAACCAACCATATTGGTAACCATAAAACCAATTTAAGCCTGATCCATAGCATACTTTGATGGATGTAAGGTGAAGTGGACAATGTAGGCATCTATGAATTCTTTGATCTTCTTAGCAGAACCATCTGAGGAAATTCCCATAGGAGGCAGGTCAGAGGCTTGTTGCTTTCTGACAAACCATTTGTCTGAGCACAGCATTCTCAGCCTTCAATCTGTGTACCTCCAAGGAGAGTCCTTGAACCGATGCGGCAAGTTACTGGACCTGTTCTGCCAATGATTTGTTAGTTTTGGTTTGTTGGCGTTGCAAACTGTCATGAATGGCAAAAATGTACTCACCTGAATCTTGTTCCGATGATGGAGTAGGTGATTCTTCCAGAGGCGGAGATGATCCTTTCTTTCTGGCAGATCTGCTATCCCTGAAAAAGATACTGCCTGTCTCGGGAAGAAGCCACTATGCCCCTTGGGTTTCAACCAAGGCAAGAGACCCCTGCCCGAAACGACCAAGAGAAAGGAAAAAGCCAATAAGCTAAAAAAAAAAAGTCTGTCCAAGTCCAGGACTGCTGATGGATTTGAGCAGAATCACAGTGTGCTCTCAGTTGTGAACACCTGTTAATAAGCAGAAACCACAGCAGAAACCACAGGTGTGAACAGAAAGAGAAGCTACTCCTCCAGGTGCTCATTTGGATAGCGCAAGGCACCCAATATGCAAGGTAGATAGCAAGCGAAGGTGGCAGCATGGAGCCGAGAAAAGCGAAACCCAGAAGGAAAGGAGGAAACGGAGGAAGAAACTGGAATGATCCGATAAAGTGAGCAGCATTCTTAGAGCGGGCGAGCATGAGGAAACAATGAGAAAAATAAATGGCAGGGAGCCAAAGAGATAGAGAGAAGGAACCGTGGCAGTAGGAAAACAGTGTTTTACCCGACAGTGAACAGGCAAGGGTTGCAATGCTCAGCGCTAACACAAACTCTGAATGTAAATGGAGAGTGGCCGCCATGTTGGAAAAAGACCAGACTGGGGAGCTTGTGCTGGCTGATACGTGATGGAATATTAATGGTGCTGTGTGCACCACTGATGCGAAAGCCACCATGGAGGGAGGACAGTGACAAAAGAGGAGAAGGCTAGTGCTCCACCCCCTCACTTTGGATTCTTTCCATTGTTAAATCGGCTGCAGGATATACAAATCCTAGACGGGCATCTCCAGACAGGGAGAAAACAAAGAAAAATAAGGCAGAGTCAGAACCTCATTCGGAGGATAAGAAAGAGAAAGGAAAGAAGAAATACTTAAGAAAAGCACACGATAGCAACTGGTTCAATGATTAGAGAAGCAGAAAAGGTCATGGAGAAGGAGGTAGAGAAAAAAGGGAAGGAACAGGGAAAGGGAGAGGATAAGCAGGGATGGACAGCAGGACGTATAAAATGTAAAATTGATAACTGGGGAAAAGACATGGAAGAGGACGAGCCAGACACGAAAGAAGGTGATAACACTGTATCAGACTGGGAGGACAGCAGTGACAATGACAGTAGGGATGACAAAGTTGACCCTTGTGATTTAACAAGTGTGAGTAGTGGAAGGAGGAAGAAAGAAGGGGACAAGAAGAAATGAGAGATGAGCAAACAGGGAACTGGGGAAATATGCTTCAAAACAGAAATGCAAGGATGGCAGTAGCAAAAATACCATGATGGGGGGTTAAGCACAGAGCACAAACCCAGTTGCCCCTTCTACAGAAGGCAAACGGGGAAGTACATTACATATCCTGGCAGACGATGGATAGGGATACTTTGGTCTACAGTTTACTTTCACTAATGGCAGGGGCCAGCAAGTGGATATATATATTCAAGAAGGAGGCAGAAGGGATGCCATTGGACATAGGGAAATCAAGAGTCTATTGGCAATTTTGGTAGGGGAACAAAGAAGATATGGTGGCAAGCAGATGCAGGGGTAAAACGAAGCACTAACAAACATGATGGAGCACCTTCTAACAATTACCGGGCACACGAGTGGACAGCTCTGAGAGAGCTGTAGCCAGATATGTCAGATATGGGATCGATATTAGCATGTAAAATTAAGCCAGATGATGAGCCTACAGAATACATATGATCAATACAAGAAATGGGGACACAAGAGAATAAACAACCGTGGAACAATAGAATACCTTTATTCTATCACATTCTAGTGAGGGGCATGCCCACAGATGTGCAGGCGTCCCTAGAAAAAGTAGTAGGGATAGAAGCAAAAGGATGGCCTGAGATACAGGTGACTAGTGTACATTAAGAAAACAGGAAAAAGACAAGCAGGCAGTAGATAACGTTATACAAGCTTTAAATAAACTTGTGCAGAGCAATTGGCCAAAATAGGCTTGGAGGGGACAGTGATCATGGGACCAATTAGCGCTGAAGCCGCCCAACAGGGGGGCGCTTCCACTCACAGCAGTAGTGCATCAAGAGGGATATACACAAGCACCAAATAACCCACAATGGGGAGTACAACAGATGCAACAGCAGTCCAGATATATAAATGCACAGCAGCCTGGGCTTGCACATGCAGGAGGAGTAAACCCATACATGGGACAATATCAGACAAGAAGGGGATATTATCCAAGAGGAAGGGGATTTGGAAGGGGATTTGGATATAGGGGTATAGGGCACCGGTTTGGAGGACAGTGTTTTGTCTGTAGAAGTTTGGTCACTATGCCAGAGCATGCCCACTTATTCAACAAACAAGACAGCAAGGAGGAGTGCAGCCACAGCAGCGAAATATGCAGATATACACACAACCTCAACAGACGCAAATGATGCTGCAGCAACAGATGCAAATGCAACCTATACAGACACAGGTTGTACCAACACAGGGACACGAATCAGCCCAAGGGGGAATGATAGCTGGATTGCAGGGTACCTTAAGCGTACTGTATGCACCAGCAGAGGCACATGCACTAGAGAAGGTGACAATATTTGGAAAAAATGAGGTGCCCCATTACACAGGGTTCACAGTGGTGTGTGGAAATCCATTCACATCCTCTATTAATACATTTTCCCAATAGGGTTGGCCACGGGGAGTACAAGTGTGTTCTGTCCTAGCAATAACTGAAGATGAAGAAGAGCCTGAGATAGCAGTTCTAATAGGACAGAGGGACTTTTCCATTCTAATAGATACTGGATCTACTAGATCCTGTATAAAAGAAGGGGGGCTGCCAATATCGAACAAGAAATTGGACATGCAAGGCTTTTCCGGGCCCATCAAAGCGGTTCCTCTAACAAAATGTTTACCACTGACAATAGGGATGTAACATATTATATCAGGAAGAGATTTGTAAAGCAAATTGAATGCCACAATTTCATTTTCAGAAAAAGGGATGGTGTGCACCAAACCTGGGATGTACCCAGACAGTGTGTCAGTCTTGATACTAGCATACTATGCACACAGCACCTCGAGAGGGATACCCACGCACACAGAGATGTTCTTTTATGGAGTGCAGGTATTGCTAGGATGGGTCTCAGGGATACAAGGAAATGTCTTTCGACTGTCAAATTAATTTGTATTCAGACCACAGTACCCCTCACCCATCACATCAGGTACACGCACATTGCTATACCTAGAGGAAGTAGTAGTGAGAAAGAATATGGTTATAGTGGTTGTTACAGATGACGATAACATGGAGTGGCGATCAATACTGTGTATCAATCCCACACTAACACTGACATGAGCAGCAGTTACAGAGTTGTTCACTATAAAATATGAAGAGGAGTGGATATAGCCTCCCAGTTGTGCATACCCTGTCAGGTAGAAATAAAGGAAAGAGCAGGGCCCCAGATGACGCAATTGGTGAAACAAGAGACAAAATACATGCAGGAGTATTTGGAAAAAGTTACAAAGAATTTATGGACGAAAGGGCCCCATGACGTGGGAATATTGAAAAGGGTGGGAGCAGTGCGCATTAAGATAAAGGTAGGAACACTGCTGCCGCAAGTGAACAATACCGGCTCTCACGACAAGCAGGTGAGGTTATATATGAGACACTGCATGTTCTATTGCAGCAAGGTATAATACAGGAATCTACATCACCATGCAATGCAGCTATTTATCCAATAAAAAAATTCAGAGGGTGGGGCGTGGAGATTCATACAAGATTTCCACCCTCTTAAGAACGTCATTAAATCAGAATTTCTGCTCGTTCCAAACCCTGCAACAATGTTCTGCAGCATCCCAGCAGGGGCACGCTACTTCACAGTAGTGGATTTGAAGAATGCTTTCTTCTCCATTGCCCTGCAAATGGACTCCAGGTATATCATTATGTTTACATTACACAGGACCAGATTTGAACACATGAGAATGCCCCAAGGGTACTGTGAGGGACCCATCATATTTAACAGAGTAATAAAAATAGGTTTGAGATTTAGTGACCCTATTACTGGTCCGATAGCACAGCGGGTAGAGCGCTCGCTTTGACATATGTGCAGAACCTGTTGATGCAGGTTTGAATCCCGGCAGGGCCAAACTCAGCTTTTCATCCTTCCGAGGTCGATGAATGAGCACCACACACCATGGGTAATAATAAGCATTACTCAGACACCTGAGGGTTCGTAGTGCTATATTAATGCTAAATCATTATTATTAATAATGTTGCTTGCTGACAAGGGGTAATGAGTGAACAAAGACAATTTGCAGTATTGTCAAATTGAATTAGTTTACTAGGGGCAGATTTTATCAGCAGATTGGAGAAAAACAACACCATAAATCATTGAAGCAATACATAAAACATCCCGATCTAATACAGTGAAAGAAATGTAACAGTTTCTGGGTCTATGCAATTACTACAAACCATGGGTCTTGGATTACTCCACATACACCAGGCCTCTCCTCCAGGTACTTAAGGAATCTCAGATAAAAAAAAAGCAACATAAAATGGGCAGCTGAGATGAATGATTATTTTGATGAGCTCAAAAATGAGCTGGCACATGCACCAGTATTGGCCTCACCCACTTACAAAGAGACGTTTCATTTGTTTTCTCACTCAGATGGTAAATTAATGCCAGCCGTACAGACACAAAAGAAGGGACAGGGACATAATGTTACGCTCACCTGGCTCTCACAGAGACATCGATCAGAACTGGACAGCTGCAGTCTCCACCAATGTGACGCGTAAGACCGAGATGATGGACTGGACTGGCCCACCTAGCTTCGTTTGCTTGGCCCGTAGGAATATTCTTCTGCAAATGGAGAAAGGGAATTAACCACCCGTGGAGTTGAGCGTAAATCCCCCCACCCCCGCTGTTCTCCCCACAGATCACCTTTGATGTCCCCTCTTATAGTCTCACCTGATGGTTTGGAAAGATGAGCTCTCCATCCTGCATTGAGCGCAGGGGCGCGTTGATAACCAGTTGCTTCACTGGCTCGAAGGAATTGGTGAGTTCCAGAACAATATTGACTCTGAGATTCCTGGCAAGACGCCGTAAGTATAAAGTTCGTAAGAGTTCAAATGCCTGACTTTCACTCTTGTCCGATTCCTTGAAGGTTGCAGCTTGACCCTAATGAAGAATTCCTCGTGGCAACCGGTAGTATTCTGGGAAGGATTTGTATTTTCCAACACAGTTCGATAAAATAATGTCAATATGTAACCTGTTGCTTTCTCCCTTATTCAGGCGCTGAGAGAAATTATGATGTCTCTGGGAATAATACCTACGGCATTAAAATCAGGTAAGTCTATTGTGGTGAGGAGGGTTCCCCTTCGTAGTGCCTTTGTTTCACCTTGCTGTCCTTTTGTTTCCCCTTAGGGGCCGGGGTTCGGCGAAGATGCAGTGGAAGCTGTGCCGACCCGTGAAGAGGAATAGTACCCCCGGTGGTAAAATTAGGTAAGTCTATGGGGGGGTAACTAATATTCCTCTTTGTATTCCCTTGGCTCACCTTGCTGTTCTTGTCTTTTCCTTAGGTGCCGGAGTGCGGCGGGAACATGCAGGAGGATGAGGTGGAATGTGAGGATGCTGCGAAGGCCGGTGAATTCGCGCTGCGCTGCAGCAGGCGAGGCGACGCGCATAAAATAACTTCTTTCTTCCAGCTCGAAGGCGCGATGGATCGGGAATTCAGGTAAGGATCAAAGGTATTGCTCTTGTTCTAACCTTTTCTCCTTCTTTCTCCCTTTTTCTAGGAGCTCCAAACTCGAGAAGGCTGGATGCAGACTTGCAGGCACGGTCAACGTTACGCTGCTGGATGCAGACTTGCAGGCACGGTCAGCGTTACGCTGCTGGATGCAGAATAACGCGAAGCGTGTGCTGCTCTTCGGGTGTGGTTTAAATAGCCTCCAAAGTAGTCCCAGGTAAGTATTCCTCCCCAGCCCCGCCCGAGTAAAAAATAGTCCCTAAGTAAAGTCGTCCCTTCCAACCCTCTTTTGGCTTGGAGCTCTTGCAGCATGGTGTGCATCAGGTAAGTTTGCAGCATGGTCTGCATCAGGTAAGTTTTAATCTATGAGCCTGGTGCCTATGGCGCCAGGACTGACTCTCCATATGAGCCTGGCACCATAGGCGCCAGGACTGGACCCAAATAGCCCCTAGCAGGCGTTGTTGGGCTTGCTTAGGATAACTTGATGCCTGCTTCTGGGATTGCTGGACTTGGTCTGGGTCCCCGGGGGTAGGCTTCATGACAGCACTTCCCCCCAAGGCCCCTCCTAAAGTCGTTCTTCCCTGTGGTTTCGGTTTGTCTTGGAAATTTCGGTGGAATTTTTTCACCAATCGGGGTGCATGAACTTGGTCACTAGGTTCCCATGACCTTTCCTGTGGTCCGTAACCTTTCCAGTCGATTAAGTAAAAGAGTTTTGACTTTATCAGCTTGGAGTCCAGGATGTTCTTAACTTCAAATTCGGGTTCTCCGTCTACAAGGATAGGGTCTGGTGGCTTGTTTAGTCTTGTCTCTGGTTGCACTGGCTTCAAAAGTGACACATGAAAGACAGGGTGAATTCGCATATTAGCAGGTAAGTCCAACTTGACAGCCACCCGGTTGATAATGGCCTTAATAGAGTAAGGTCCCAAATATCTGGGGTTAAAGGTCCGTGTTCCCTTTAGAGGTATATGTTTTGTGGCTAACAATACTTGGTCCCCTATCTGGTATTGTGGAGTATCACTTCTATGCCGATCAGCAACTTTCTTGTATTTTTCTTTCGCCTGTTTTAAATGTGTAGTTGCTTCCTTAAAGGCTTGTGTAATCGTAGCGTGCAGATGGTCCACTGCGGGCATTTCTAAGTGTTGAGGTGAGTCAACGGCTGAGGTTCGAGGATGGTGCCCATATAAGGTATAAAAGGAGCTTTGTCCTGTTCCAGAGTGTACTGAATTATTGTGTGCATATTCGGCGATCCAAAGAATGTCTTTCCAATTACTCTCAGTCTGATGTAACATACAACGCAGGTATTGTTCGAGAGTCTGGTTGATCCTCTCCGTTTGACCATCGGGGTGGTGACCGGTCGATAACCTCACATCGATTTGCGCCAATTGACAGCATTTTTTCAAAAATGTGAAATGAATTGACTGCCCCGGTCAGAGGCCAATATAGGACGGAAATCCGTGTATGCGAACAAAGTTTTCGAGGAACTCCTTGGCCAGATTGAAGCTGAAGGTAATCCCTTTAAAGGAATAAAGTGGACCATCTTGGAAAAAAGATCCACAATAACTAGAATGGTGTTAAATCCATTGCATGGGGGTAGATCAGTAATAAAGTCTAATGATAAGGTGTGCCATGGTGTAGGCGGAATGTCTAAAGGTTGAAAGAGTCCAGCTGGTTTTTTCTTTTGAATTTTGTTTTGGGCGCAAATGCCACAAGACATCACAAATGATTTAATATCCTTTCGCCAGGTGGGCCACCAGAATTGTCTTTTAATTTTAGCTTCAGTTTTTGCAATACCTGGCTGCCCCTCCATTAGGGTATCATGATAACAGGAAATGACTAGCTCTTGTAGTTCCTTGTGTGGCAGAAATAGCCGCCCTTGGTAATAAGGCAGATCATTGTTGACAGAGTAGTCCAGGCCTTTTTTTACCCAGTCCTGCAGGGCTGTAGGATCAAAGAGTTGCTGGATCTTTACCGGAATGTCCTCTAGTGTCTGTAGAGTAGTCATGCCAAGAATTCTTGGTTCGGAAATTATAGGTACTGGTTCTGGGTTCACTTCTGCTTCTCCCATCCCTATTCAGGATAAGGTGTCTGCTTTACCATTCTTACAACATGGTTGATAGGTTATTACGAAATCGAACTCGGCAAAGAACAATGCCCATCGGAGTTGACGTGACGATTGGGCCTGGGCTGTCTTCAAATACTGTAAGTTCCGGTGATCGGCGATCACAGTAATGGTATACCTGGCACAGAGAAGATAGTGCCGCCAAGCCTTGAAGGCGGATTTAATGGCTAATAACTCCTTGTCGGTAACTGCATAGTTTAACTCCGGTGCCGAGAACTTTCTGGACCAAAATGCTACTGGATGAAGCTGGCCAGTTTCAGGGTCCTTTTAAGAGAGGACAGCTCCCAAGGCTAGACTGGATGCATCAGTTTCCACTATGTATGGAAGTTCAGGGCGCGGGTGCAGACGTGAATTTCGCTTTCAGCTCTTGGAAGGCATTTACAGCTTCTTCAGTCCACATAAAGCGTTTATTTTCTCGCAAGAGTGCTGTGATGGGATGTACAACATGTGAAAAATCCGGGATGAATCTGCGGTAGAAATTGGCAAAGCCAAGCATACTTTGTACTCCTTTAACTGAACTTGGTGATGGCCACTTAAGGATTGCGTCCACCTTTCGTGAGTCCATTTGAACTCCCTTTGGGTCAGGATAATCCCAAGGAATTCAACTTCTGTGGCATGAAAAACGCATTTTTCCAGGTTTGCATATAGTTTGTGCTGGCGCAATTTCTCAAGGACTGCTCGAACGTGCTTCACATGGTCAGATTCTGGTGAGAAGTATACTAGAATATCATCGATATATATATCCAGGAATATTTCCTGGTAGGTGTTGTCGTATAACACAAACATCAATGAGTTCTTGAAGGACATCGTTCATGAAGTATTGGAAGGCTGCTGGTGCATTGCACAACCTGAAAGGCATCACCTGGTATTCGAATAACCCATATTTAGTGCGGAAAGCAGTCTTCCATTCGTCGCCTTCTTTTACACGTACCAGATGGTATACCCCCCAGGGATATAATTTAGTGTATATACAAGCGTCCTTCACTTGGTCTAGTAGTTCAGGGATCAGAGGCAATGGGTATCGGTTCTTAACAGTTATCTGGTTCAATGCGCGGTAGTCTATGCACGTTCTGAGGTCACCTTCCTTTTTGGGCACGAAAAACAAATCTGAAGATGCAGGGGACTTGGATGGGCGAATGAAGCCATTGGCAAGGTACTGGTCTAAGTATTGTCGTAGGTGAAGGTTCACAGTTTCCGTAAGGGCATAGATTCTGCTACAAGGGGGTTGTGCACCGGGTATGAGATTGATTTGACAATCGTACGATCTGTGAGGAGGTAAGGTTTTTGCCTGTTCTTTTTGGAAGACATCCTGGAATTCTTGGTATTCTGGAGGTAGTTGCATGACTGCTGTGGTTACTGTGGCCAGGCCTGCGTTCTGACTTTTCTTTGGGTAACAGCTTTGTGCACAATCTGGGAAGGTTATTCTCTTCTCTCGCCAATCAATACAAGGATTAAGTGTTTCCAACCAAGGTATCCCCAGTATTATTTGGAACTGTGGGGCTTTGATTAGATCAAACACAATAGTCTCTCGAGGCCCATCCTGACCCAATAGTGTCATCTCTGCGGTGGAATGAGTTACAGGCCCAGAGGCAATTTCAGTTCCATCGACTGTGGTGATGACATCTGAGGTGGTTTTTCGGCAGAGAGGTAGATTCTTCCTGGAAGCCAATTCATAGTCCACATAGATTCCTATGGCCCCGCTATCAATGTATGCCCTTACTGCATGCATACGTGATGGCTGCCCTGGATCTACGAGGACCATTGGTATGATGAAATGCGAGGTCTGAGTATCCTTCTTCAAGCTCGGCAAGCGGATCTCTATGCTTGTCGGGCGTGGTCATTTCCCGAATCTGACTCCATATGGCATTTATCAGCAGCTCTACCACCTTCTTGGGTGGTTTTACAGAGCAATCCCGTAGAAAATACCCAGAAGTTCCACAGTATAGACACAATTGCCTTTTTCGTCTCCTTTCTCTTTCCTCTGGGTTAAGGGTCCTTTAACCCCTCCGATTTGCATGGGTTCTGAAGCATCTGCTCCTTTGGGGTTAGCGTGTGTTTTGACCAACACCCTGTTCTCAAACTTGGCTCGATCAGCCTTTCTGTTCTGAAGTCTGTGATCTAACTGGACCACTAAGTCTAAATATTCAGCGCAATCTTGAGGTGGGTTCACGACTTGAGCCAAGACATCCTTGAGTTCTCCTCAAAGCCCTTGATGAAATAACGTGATTCGTTTTACCTCAAGCCATCCAGTTTCCACTATCAACCTATTAAAGGTCGCGATGTAAGATAGAAGGTCCTGGTTACCCTATCATAGGGATAAAAGATTGTTATCCAGGGCCTGTCCTTGGGAGTGCCGGGCAAATAGTCTTTCCATGCTCGTTTGAAAGCCTTGAAAATCCCGAAGAATTGGTTCATCCTGAGTAACTAGTGGAATTGACCAATCACCTGCACTGCCGCTGAGATATGACAATACAAAGGCTACCTTGGCTTGATCGTTTGGGAAGGCTCCAGGTCTGCATAAAAAGTGAAGCGGCATTGGTTCATAAACACGGCGAACCTTTTGGGATCTCCAGAAAAGCGTTCGGGTGGAGCTAATCGAATATTTCCTGGTAGGTTTATTTGCACAGAGTTACTCGATAACACAGGAGCTGGATTTCCCCCAGAACCAGGTAGGGGTGCTTGTCCAGCCTGGCTTTGTTATAGTTGCCTAGCAAGGTCATCAGTTCGCTCCTTCGACAAAATCATTTCTCTCCTAAGGGCATTGGTTTCTTGACAGGCAGAATGCACTTCAGCCCTCAGTTCCCCTAGTAATTGGGCCAATTGGTCAGCATCTGAGGTATCCATAACACCCGGGTGGGAACTTGTAGGTAGGCTTCGTGTTCTGTTACGCTCACTTGGCTCCCACAGAGGCGTCGATCGGAACTGGACAGCTGCGATCTCCACCAATGTGACGCGTAGGGCCGAGATGACGGACTGGACTGGCCCACCTAGTTTCGTTTGCTTGGCCCGTAGGAATATTCTTCTGCAAATGGAGAAAGGGAATTAACCACCCGTGGAGTTGAGCGTAAATCCCTCACCCCCGCTGTTCTCCCGACAGATCACCTTTGATGTCCCCTCTTATAGTCTCACCTTGAAAGCGGCCCCTAGGGGACCCTGATGTCTATGGAAACAAGGCGAGTCACCACACACGATAGAGACGCCAGACACGAGGTTGTATTCCGAAAGGTAGGGGTTTTTTGCAAAGCAAAAGTCTCAGTTGGCCAACTCGGTCTCAACGCCCCGCGACGTGTATCTCTAGAGAGCGAATTACGTACATCATTACATATATTCAAAATGCATATCAAACAATCAGCTATGTCATGGTTAACACCCCTCTTCATTGGGTTTCTTTGAACTTGGTGTGACGATGGACATCTCCGGCCACTATGACACCTTCAAACATCTATTCTAGTAACAATTTGCAATTTGTGAGTGCGTATGCATCTTTCAGTTATTGAATAGAACATGGCGCTTCTGTTCTTGGAAGTGAGCTACATGCAGAGGGGGTTACATTCCGGACCTTGCTATCTATCAGGTGCTATTCGCGTCCTGGGAGCCGACATGCTCTTAGCAGGCTCAGAAAAGGGGGGCCGTTAGAAAAGCATAATTCAAGCCTTCAGCGGTATTATTCTAACATATTCTACCATATAACGAGACTGGCTGGCAGCTGTGAAATGATTAAATGCCCTGCGGCTCTGCTTCAAGGCTACATTAAGGAGGGAGCCTGGCATTCTTCCTGGCGCTGCCTACGTTTGTGTTTCAGTGAAACTCTTGTTATCCTCTCGGCCCTGTGGCCTTGTCCTTTTCATATACAGACAACATTGTTCCTCAGTCGAGCAGTGTAAGCGGAAAATATACTGCGAAGCAATAGGAACAGAAAGGAATGAGCAATAGTTAGAAAACAAAATGGCGATTCTTGTTACATCAAAATTGCTGTTCATTAGAACACTTTAAAACCTATATTCTGTCGTATCGTGCATGAGACTGTTGGCCCACAGCCACCAAAATATGTTTGCGGTCTCGAATTAGATTTCTAGACTAACAAACCCTCCTTTGGCCGTATGCCAAACGTCTCATCTATTTATTGAAACCTCCTCTAGTGATGATGAATCTGAAGTACTTATGTCTGAATCTTGCATGCTATCGTGGTCATCATTGCCTTCAGTAATATCTATTGCCATCAACTCTTTCATTACTCTCATCTCATTTGGGTCTGGGCTAGTTCGATCATGAGGTTGTTTTTTCTTTGTTATCATTTGCATGCATCCTTCCGTACATCCCTCAGTTACCTCTGCACAAACTATGGGTAAACAATGTATACAACAACAACACGTTAGGAATATTCCGAACACCACTACTAGTATCGAGATCAGCTTCCATCCCCAAGATCGTAGTATTCCCCAAAACCAAGATCCTATTTCCCAGCTCCCTTCTCCCGTGGGGAGTTCAGAGCTTAGAACGTGCATTTTCTTTATTGCTTCAAAGATCGTGGGGGAATAGTCATCGACATAAACGCAACATGCTGATCCCACTATTTTGCAAATTCCCCCACGATCAACCAGGATTACATCGAGAGCCATTCTATTTTGCAGCATCATTAACCTGATTCCTCTTTCTTCCAACGTCATGTTGCATAATATATCTGTTGTTGTGTTTATTGCATTCTTTAGGATTCTGGACAATTGCCTTATATTATAGGAGTTCACTATCTGTCCTAAGAATGGAACTGTTGTATATAGGCTGTGCTTTTGAATGTATATCTGTGAAAGCCTGTTGTTATCTTCATGTTAGTGCCACCTTGGCCTGCCATAGGACTGCACCATTCCATGCTAGAACTTATCTATGTCATCGGCTATGAGATGCTAGTGCATTGGAATGTTGTTCTTTGATTGTGGTCAGTTGGACCCTAGACATTGCTGTGCTGGGGGTCTCTTACTTTCCTGCTTAAAATAAAGCTGACATGATACATCGATGGTGTGACTTGTTATCATCTTTACAATGGCGACGAGGATGGGATATTGAATGAACATTTGTTTGAAGCAGAGACCCCCAGGCTGCAGCATTAGAAGTTTGTCTGCAGGTTCAGAGGAGCCAAGGGAAGGAAGAACGGATGTTCAGAAGGCAGCCGTTCAGGTCGCTGTCGACCACTGTGTAAGCCGCTGTTTTTCGTTTTGTCGACCACTGTGTAAGCTGCGTTTTTTTTTCGCTTATGGAAAAGTGAAACACATCCGCTCACGGGCGCAGGTGGGCGCCGGCACCGTTCGTTTTGAGGACTGCATTGCAGAAGAAGGTCCTGGAAGCGGTGAGGAATACCCCTGCACTACGCGGATCAAACTGCGACGCAGAAGACCCTTTGAGGCCCCATTCCGGAAGGTATGTGCAAAGGGGAACCAGCGGAATCGACGGCGGCTGCAAAGGTGAGTTTCGGCTGCTCCCGAGTGTGCAGTAAGAGGTGCTCCTCCTCCTCATCACACGGAAGCGGCGTGATTTAACGTGGAGGCAGGCCCCTCAGATCGAAGGCTACTGATAGGGCCAGGAGGGGAATCTACCACTTCCCACGGTCACGTGGTTGCAACGTAGAAGACAAGGAAATGCGATCCCTCAGCGCGGCCTTGGCGCTGAGCTGCCTTTAAGTTTGACGTGATAATTGCTGTCTGGGAAAAGAGTTTTTTTTAAATTTGCCCAGGGCCCTTGCCGGAAGGCAAATTAGGCTTGGATCACACAGGTACCACAGGTGAGGAACGGTACATTACCTGGGTGTCAACTGGCCATACGAATATTTAACCCTGCTCAATATTGTATCTTAGCATCTTGGGAGCGACTTACCTGCTGATATACGTACTATTGTGAAAGAAAAGGGATAGAAACAATGGTACTATCTGAGGTTCCAGGTCCACAGGTGTTCATGCCCTCGCCAGGTTCCCCAAGAATTAAATGGGTGCCTTTGAAAAGGGGTTTTCTGCATTACGTTAAGGCTACATGCGGAAATGGCATGTCTGTTGAGCGGAAAGTAGCAATGTTGATGCATTTTCTGGGTTATGAAGGGCAGAGGATATACGATACGTTGCCCGACATTTCGGAATTGGATATGGAAGAAGGTGTAAATGACTTTGATCTTGCTCTGATCAAACTTGATAAACATTTTGAGGCTAAGACTAGTACGGTGTTAGAAAGATATCATTTTGGTATGAGATGCCAACATGAGGGAGAATCTGTTGAAGACTATATAACTGCTTTGAGACATTTATCTTTACATTGTAAATTTGGGAGTGGTTTAGATGAACACATAAGGGATCAGTTTATGATACACTGTGCAAATGATAAGATAAGTGAAGAAGTCTGGTTGAAAGATGATCCCAATTTAGATGAAGTTATCAGCATTGCAAAGAAAATTGAACACACACTACAATGTGTGGCAAAGCTGTCTGTAAAGGAAAATAAGTCGGCGGTAGGAACTGAAGTATTAAGGGTGAGTGATAAGAAAGAAAAGAAGAAACAGAAAGTTAGACCCAATAGGCGTTATGATAATAACCAAATGAAGGGTGGGGGAGCTGAGCAGACCAATAAACGTGCCCAGAAGGATAGCTTCCAATTCAATGCTAAGAGGGAAGATAGACTATGTTTTCGTTGTGGGAGTGCACGCCACCTATCAACATCTCCCATATGTCCTGGGAGGCGTGCCAATTGTAATATATGCAAGAAGTGGGGTCATTTCGAAAATTGTTGCAAGAACTATCGGATAGGAACAGATACTAAAAGAACACTTCTTGTTGAAGAATATGATGGTCCATCCTCAGAGGAGGCGGATATTTCAGAAAATGAAATTGTCACGGTCCATATGGTAAAATGTTTAGAAACTGATGAATGTGAGCATCCCTCAGCATGGATAGAGGTGAATGGTCATTATGTTAAGATGCTTGCTGACTCGTGTTCTAAAATCACTCTAATGTCCAAAATAGTTTTTGAAAATGTGATTGGAGGTGCCATTGAACAGTTGCGTCCGTCTGACAAAAACCTAGGGGGTTATAATGGTGATAAAATAGAGATATTAGGATGTTGTGACGCCAAATTCAAATTCAAAGGGAGAGTAACGCACGGAAGAATATATGTGACAAAAAGAGGAGAAACATTGGAGGGAACAGAGAGGGTTAAAAATCAAGTTAGATCCCAATGGTGAGGAACAGGTTTTCAATGTGGTCTACCCTCCTGAGTCCAGAGGTAAAATACCCAAATGTGAAATGATAATGAAATACCCCGAAGTATTTAGGGAAAAGGTAGGATGTATTAAGGGTATGGTTCATAAGATCGTGATAAGGGAAGGAAGTAAGCCTGTTGCCTCAAAGCTTAGGCCGTTACCTCTGTCAATGCGGGAAGCAGTACGGGATGAATTAAGAAAGCTTGAGAAGGAAGGTATTATTGAGCCGGCCAAGGCAGTAGAGTGGATATCTCCAGTAGTGGTGGTAAAGAAGGGAAGTGGCGATTTGAGGGTGTGCATCGATTTGAGAGAACTTAATCGGTGTGTTGTGGCAGATCGCCATCCATTACCTAATATGGGTGAGCTTTTAAGTAGGATTGGGGATGCTAAATGTTTTGCAAAACTTGACATGGCAAGTGCTTATCATCAAATTGGTTTGGATAATGAGTCTCGCAAGTTAACCGCTTTCATTACGCATGAGGGCATATACCAATTCAAGCGCATGCCATTTGGATTGGTATCGGCTTCCTCAGTGTTCCAGAAGGTGATGGACAAATTACTAAAGGAAGTTAATGGAGTCTGGTGTTTTCAAGACGATGTGCTGATTTGTGGGAAGGATGAAGAAGAATTGAGATGTAGACTTGATATGGTTCTAAGAATATTCAAGTCAAGGGGAATAACTTTGAGAAGCGAGAAGTGTGTTTTCATGACTCAGGTGGTAGAGTATTTAGGCCATGAGATATCTGAACAAGGTCTCAGACCCAAAAAGAATTTAGTGGAGTCTATTGTGAGAACGCAGCCACCAAAGAACAAAGCCGAGTTAAGGTCATTTTTAGGTACTCTTGAATTTTATCATCGATTCGTGGAGAATTATGCAGATTGCATAAGAAATTTAAGGGCAATGCTAAGGAAAGGTGTTGAATTTGTATGGAGCAATGAATGTGAGAGAGAATTTGAGGACATAAAGAAGAAAATAGATATGGCAAAACCTTTATCCATGTTTGACACCAGGAAGAAAACAATGTTATCTGTAGATGCCAGTGACACTGGCATAGGAGTAGTTATGTTACAACCAGATTTTGATGGGAAGGAAATGGTGGTGATGCATGCATCCCGCATGCTAAAGGGTGCAGAATTAAATTACTCTGTGCTAGAAAAAGAAGCTCTGGCGTGCCACTGGGGAATTGAGAAAATGAACATTTTTGTCTGGGGACAAGAATTTGTCCTGAGAACAGATCATAGACCGCTCAAGTCGATTTTTGAAAATAAGGGACTAGACAAGGTATCAAGGAGAGTGGCTGGATGGGTAACAAGACTACAGTGTCATAAGTTTATAATCGAGGTGGTTGCGGGTAAAGAAAATGTCAAGGCTGATCACGCCTCAAGAGTGAAAGTTGAAGATAATGTGACTGATAATGACAGAAGCATTTATGGTGAAAATGAGATGGTGTTTGCGACAGTGGAGGGCATAATACAGAAACAGGAATGGATTCAAGCTTTAAAGTCTAGTGAGGTGTGGAGACGGACTATGACTTTTATAGAAAGTGAATGGCCAGAGAAAAGACTATTGTCGAGTGAAGAAAGGTCAATGTGGGAGGTGAGAAGTGAATTATCATTGAAGGGAGAGTTATTATACCGGTGGGACAAATTGGTTGTTCCGGGATGTTTGAGAAGTAAACTAATAAGCCGAGCACACCAAGGTCACATAGGGATATGTAAAACCAAAGAAGTAATTAAAGCTGATTACTGGTGGCCAGGGATGGATCGTGAAATTGAAAAGGTGGTAGGTGCATACATTGATTGTGTCAAGTCTGGGAAAAATCTACATGCTAAGTCGCAACCAATGGAGAAAACTAATACTCCAGTGGGTGTGTGGCAAGACTTGGCTATGGATATTTTGGGTCCATTGGATATGGGTGTGGGCAAAGGAAGGTTCGTCCTAGTACTAGTGGATATTTTTTCTAGATGGACTGAATTTAGGATTATGAGGGACGTTACCTGTATGAGGATAATAGAATTTCGGGAAGATATTTTTGAAAGAGAGGGCTTACCCAAAAGTATTCTTACAGATAATGGCCCGCAATTTGTGGGAAAAATGTTTTTAGAGTATCTTAGCAAATGTGGCATTCAACATAAAAGGACACCCTTATACTATCCGCAAGCGAATGGAATGGTTGAGAGAGTCAACAGATCCATCATGGATGCTATTCGAGGAGCGAGTGTAAGTGGACTTGACAGGAAGGTAGCTGTGAGAGATAGATTGTACGCATTAAGGATGGCTCCGAGGATTGAGACAGGAGTCAGTGCATTTGAGTTGATGAGAGGACGGAAAGCTAATACCTGTGTATCTCCCGCCTGGTTGGGTAAGGTGAGAGATACAGATACAGTGGTGAATGAGGTAAGGAAAAGGATGGATGCCGGCAAAGATAGGTGGGTGAAGCGGGTTAATGAGAAAAACCCAAAAAGGAAAACTGTGGTTGAGGTTGGTGATTTGGTGCGTGTAAGAAGGGCTGTAATCCCTAAGAAAGGGGAACCACTTTATTCGGAACCTGTTATGGTGACACAAATCTACAAGAATGCTGTATGTGTGGAAGGTGGTCAAGTCTGGAGCTTATCTAGAATAGCGAAGGTAAAAAGATGATCACACAATGTTGAAAACTGTTTTGTTCTATAACATAAATGTTGTAATTTTTCCAATGTGTTAACTGATAATGTTAAGTATCAATTTGTAATAAAGAGTTTTTTTAGGGGAGGGAGGTGTGTTGTATATAGGTTGTGCTTTTGAATGTATATCTGTGAAAGCCTGTTGTTATCTTCATGTTAGTGCCACCTTCGCCTGCCATAGGACTGCACCATTCCATGCTAGAACTTATCTATGTCATCGGCTATGAGATGCTAGTGCATTGGAATGTTGTTCTTTGATTGTGGTCAGTTGGACCCTAGCCATTGCTGTGCTGGGGGTCTCTTACTTTCCTGCTTAAAATAAAGCTGACATGATACATCGATGGTGTGACTTGTTATCATCTTTACAGGAACGAAGGATTTTGCTACATCAGTTGCTATTAAAACACCTTTGTCAGTCCTTTTGACTCGGGTTCTGGATAATTTGGCCATGGCTGTTGTTTCCAAGAGTAATACTCCTGGGAACAATAACCCAAGATAACATGTACCTCCCCAGTTTATTGCCAACCAAGGGTATGCTTTCTCTCCACATATAAAATAAACTGGATCACCAACGTATACTGGTTCCATTTCCCATTTTAGTACCACCGTATTCATACAACCAGTATATGTTCCGACCGAAAAAGATCCTTTATTTTTCAGGCAAAAACGGGACGGTTCTTGGGCTATAATTGACCGTGTAAGATGGGGGAATCGCACCTTTGTTCCCTTTTGTTCTTACATGAAACATCATTACAGATGTTTTTTCTGGCGGGGACAATCTATCTCGTCTATTTGTTTTGTGTTATTTTACGTGTGCTTTTCCTCGTGGGCTCTTGGGTTATTACTTGTGTTTTATGGAAAATGGAACAACCCACAGGCTTCATTATTATCTCCTCAAACTCATTCATGTAGGTTCTGTCTAATTGACCCGTATTACTCTTATTCCACTTCCCATAGAACATTGCACCTAAAGATGTACTACATGCAGAACTTAATGGTAACGGCTGCACATACCATCCTATTCCTTTCCCAGCATGCTCTGGTAAATGGGCACATACCCAGCAGTTTGTTTTCTTCAGGATTGCATGTGCCATGTTCATGATTAATAATAATGTATTATTCCCAAAACCTTCCCTGTGTTTTTCTTCCATTGGGGGTAGGGTATAAGTGATCACCTGGACCTGGCTTTCAGTAGTGGATATATTAATTATTGTTAAAAACATTTCTAATGGGTGTATTGTTTCTACCCACCATAATATTAGGGCTGTTGATATTGGTGCTATCACGCTCATAAAGCACATCATTAAAGTTAGTGTCAGCATACAATTTGTTTTACCATGCGTTTTTCTTAAAGTTATAGTCTTTATAACTGACTCATTTTCAGCAGTGCTGGTGCAGGAGGAGGCTGGAACTGGTCACGGCATGTTTCTCGTCGACCTTCTTCTTCCTTATCACGGTTTGTTGTGGATATCTCTCTTCGTCACGTTTGCTCTGATGTCTATAAATTCAATGAAATTCTCCCAGTTCAGTTTTGCCTGTCCTTTTTTTTTTAGCCTGGATTCGATTGTTTGTTTTTAGGTGAGATCACTTGTCCCTTTTTATACTGCTCAGAGGACCTTTGATCAGTTTTCGCCTCAGTATCATGCGCGCCCAGCTTGTCCGCTCTGGTTCCGGACACATGTACTTTTATGATCGCACCGAGGAGCCGCGAGTCTTGAATTGTCCGACTTGCACAATTCTCACGCTTCTCTCCTCTACACCCCTGGTTCCTTCTCTGTCCATGAGCTGAACCAGAGGTTGACATAAACACCAAAAGAAAAAGAATGCAGATCAACTTGTCCTCCGAGGCCGCAGGTTGTATCGCCTTGCTCCTGGTATCGTATGATCCGTGAACAGTGCCGGTGCACTTTCAGATTTAGGCTTGAAGTCAGCCTGCGGCGCTTCTGCAGATGCTGGTATGCGCCGCGCCAATAATGCAGATTCGGTCTTTGGCGTGCTGGCAAGTGCTGGTGGGCGCCAAAGGGGTACACGATTTGTTTCTGCTGGTATTTGCAAGGCAGATTTCACGTCGGTCAGCAGTGATGTCGATTCTGCTGGGCAACGTTGGGGCACTCTTTGCCCTTCCCCCTCTTTGACAATCGTCTCAGGCTTTGTTTCAAGTTTCACTTCATGTTTTGGCAGATCAGGTGGCTGCACACTGGCAACAGTTTCTTTTGTCTCTGCGACCGCTGTCTCTTTCCAGTCATCGGTGTCAGGAAAGACTTTCAATGCAGTTGGAATCTTCTTGACATGGGTGGCATGGATACACGACTTCCTTCCATCCACCCGGATTGCCGTTTGTGTCACCAAAAGTACTTGCTAGGGCCCGCGCCACCTGGGTGCTAATGATGACTTTCTTTCGAAGTTTTTTAGCAGCACCCAGTCTCCTGGCTCCAGTGCGTGCCCCGGACCAGTATACCGCACGGGTAATGCCTCCTGCAGCTGCTGATAAATCAAACGCAATTTCTGCATTAAAAGGCCACAATAAGTACTAAGCACAGGATGTTCTATCTCACTGAGTCGTTTTGGCTGAGGTGGGCACCATCCATTTGCCGGCATCCCCATTATGATCTCGTATGAGGAGAGCCCAGTTTTAGCCTGTACAGACGTACGCATGCATAATAGTGCTATTGGTAATGCATCCACCCAACTCAACTTGCTTCCCGCACAAATCTTGCTAATCTTTGATTTAAGTATCCCGTTGTGCCTCTCCACAAGACCGGCAGAACTTGGATGCCTTGAACTGTGGAATCTCTTAACAATCTGGAGACCTGCACATATCTGCAACACCACTGCCCCACAAAATGTGGTCCATTAGCGGACCATACGACCTGGGGCAAGCCAAGTCTGGAAAAATACTCCTTCAACATTACTTTTGCCGTACTCATCGCTGTGCAGTCTTTTATAGGATATGCCTCCACCCACTTACTGAATGCACAGATTACCACCAAGACGTATTTTAAGTTTTGGCACCTTTCCATCTCTATGAAATCAAAATGAACTACATCAAACGGCATGGAGGGGGGGCCAAAACCTCCTGTTGGTGTCACTGTTCCCTTTCCTGCATTGTGTTGTAAACATGTGATACAGTTCTGCACCAACCTTTCTGCATTTTATGTTTGCATTCTGCCATACTGTAGAAAGGTGCTGTATCATTTTCTTGGCACAGATGTGCGTAGGACTGTGGGCCATTGTGACCATTGCAGTCACATATGAATTTGGCAACATCCAGTTTCTAGTTCCCTTGTCCACCCAACAACCCTCCAAATCCAACTCAGCAGATCCCTCTGCCCATCCCTGTATTTCATTGGCCGTAGCCTCGGCCTGCATTTCTTTGACAGTCGCAACTCCTTCTTCTATCATACAGGGTACTTCCTCTGTCTGAACCGTCATCATCTTTGTATTTAAATCAGTGGCAGTTTGTTTCGCAATCCTGTCTGCAAACGCGTTTCCCTCTCCTATTTTGCATGTTACTTTTTTATGTGCCTCGCATTTCACTATTGCTAGGCGCTTTGGAAACGTGAGTGCAGACAGTAATCGTACAATCAAAGGGCCATGTTGAATTCTGGCACCATGTGATGTCAGAAACCCTCTCTCAGCCCAGAGTCATCCAAAGTTATGAACCACTCCAAACGTGTACTGACTGTCAGTATATATATTCACGTTCAAATTTTCAGAAATCTCGCAGGCTCTGGTTACTGCTATTATTTCTGCAGCTTGTGCTGAATTATAGGGGATTCTTTTACTTTCTACAACACTCTCTAGGGTAGTGATAGCGTATGCGGCAGTTGTCGTGCCATCTGGTAATTTAAAACATGAGCCGTCACAAAATAACTCTCCATCCGGCTCTTTCTGTGGAATATCACTTAAATCAACTCTCCCCTTGGTTTCTTCCTCAGTGACCATTAAGCAATCGTGGGGGGGTGATTCATTCTTCCCAATTTCTGTTACAGTTAATGGCATTAATTCTGCAGGATTCAGAGCGCTACACCTCATAATTTGGATATGGGGTGCAAACAAGATAATCTCATATCTTGTCAATCTAGCAGAGGTGAGGTGTTGCGTCTGTGTCCTATTTAATAGAACGTCTATGGCATGTGGCACCATCGAATGAAAGTGTGCCCCAATACCATCCCTTCCGTTTGTTTCACTGACGCAGCAACCGCCGTGACAGATCGCAAACATCGTGGTAGTGCACGCGCTACAGGGTCCAGCGCAGATGAAAAATAGCCGCACGGCCTATTTCTTCCACCTTGTTCCTGTGTCAAAACCGCCAATGCACATCCTTCACTTTCACACACAAATAGTCTGAACATTTTCTTATAATTCGGCGTATCCAAAACTGGAGCCAAGCATAATGCAGTTTTCAATCCATCAAATGTTCTCTGACATTCCTCATCCCACTGTAAAGGCATAACCGCATCCTTTCTAGTCAAATTCACTAATGGTTTCACAATCAACGCAAAATTACCAATCCATTGTCGGCAATATGAAGCCATGCCTATTATGGCTCTGACTTCTTTTTGTGTCTTTGGAATAGGCATACAAGATATACTTTCTATGCGTTCTGGCGTTAGTCTTCTCCCTCCTTTCGAAAGTAGGTAGCCCAAATAAACGACCTCCTTTCGATTATACTGACATTTCTTCAAACTAGCTTTATGGCCATGTGCCGCTAGGTGTGACAGTAGTAATACAGTGCTTGCTTTACAAATCTCCCCTGTGTCTGCAGCTAGTAATAAATCGTCTATGTATTGCAAAAGTACACAACCCAAGGGTAAATCCAGCATGTCTAGCTGCTCTTTTAATGCTCTACTGTAAATACTTGGACTTTCCGTGTAACCTTGTGGAATCCATGTAAATGTAAATGATCGTCCTCCTAATGTGAACGCGAACAAGTATCTACTGTACTTGTCGACTGGAATACTAAAGAATGCGTTCTTCAAATCTATTACACTTAAATATTCTGCTTACCAGGTATCATTGCAGGTACCGTGCAATGTATAACAGAACCTAGTTTTTTCAACAAATTCAATCCCAACAAATTTTCTCCACAATTTTCTGTTAGAAGGAAAGGACAATGTTCAGTGAATGGTCCTATGGTAACTGGGACTGGTTTGGACATTGGGTTTATGACTGGTGTACCTGCGAACCCTGCAGAAATATTCTTTTGCCCTGACAGTGGTATCTTCAGAACCAAGTGATGGTCTATTGAACACTTCTGTGCTCCTGTATCTGCAAGAAAGCGGTGTTCCTCATTCCCGACTCTCATTTCTACGTAGGGTCCTCTCTGATTCACGGGAATAGACACTGGTTCCAAACCCTGTCCTGGGCTGACCTATTGGGGAAATAACGCATTGTCCGATGTGTAATCATTACTATTACTGTAATACGTGTTTGGCTGTGTATCGAAAACATTTCCACTCTTCCCTCTATTTCCCCCATTCTGATTTCCATATTGTTGATTTTGCTGTCCCTGACTCTGGTTTGGGGCATTTTGGTTTTGCCCTTGGTTTTGATTACCTCCATTATTATGATGCTGCTGCATACTATTTCTATTTGGTCTATTCGCTCCTGGGTGTCCTCTATGCTGTCTCCTTTGACCAGACCCATTTCTGTTCTGTATATGCGGGCATTGCGCTCGCCAATTCGGCCCCACTGTTCCCCCATACATATTCAAACTACTCCTCACTTGTGCTTTCAATCGCCCTCTATTATGTCCTACTACTTGCTGCATTAATACCCGTGTCTTTAGATTTACCCTATCCCTCTCTTCTTTTTCTTTTCCTACAGTCACTCTGAGCTCATAATATTAGGCCATATGCAGTACTTCGCCCAACGTTTTTGCTTGCCATGCACTCTCTGATGTCATTATTAGATCTTGAATTGGAAGTCTTAACCCCCTCACATATTTGTCAACAAATAACCTCTTCCCTGCTTCTGAACCCACATCCAGCCCGCTGAAGTCTGTGAATGTTTCTTCAATTATATTAAAATAATCTGTAGTCAACTCATCTTTGCCTTGTACACATGCAGTCAGTTTGTCCCATTGGATTCTTTTCTCTGGAACAATTGTTTTTAACTTCTGTACTATACGTGCTGGTAATGCCACCAGGTTCGGTCCTGGTGTTCCCCCGACTGCTTTATTCCTATCCTCTACCATCAAATCCGCCCATGTGGCGCCAAAGGCAGTTGTGTCATCTACCTTCCTTATTTGTTTCCATATATCTGCTGGCAGGATCACCGGGAATATCAGGTCTATATCACCCATGGTAAGCACGGATGACTGTAGGCAGGACTCTACTTCCTTGTAAAACCCCGCAGGATTCTTTCTTATATCCGGAATCGTCTGCTTTATGTTGCTCACCTCTTGTCTGGAAAAGGGGACATGCACGTATTGGGTGGTGTAATGGGCTGGTGTTACCTGCGCCGCTACATTTCCCGCTGCAGGAACCTCCACTTTGGGCACAAAGGTAGGTGGGACCTCTCTCATAGGGAATGCCCCACTTACCGTCCCTCCTCCTTCTCTTAGATGCAACAATATTCCCAGATCCAATGATAGGACTGTTTCTCCTGTTCCTCGTTCTAATGCTCTCCTATATATTGCCATTATTTCAGGTGGGCTGGCCTTATCGTTTTTTATATCTTTATCTAATAGGTGTTCAACCATCGATTGTAGCGCTTTTCTTTTCATAGGCATAGAATATTCATCAAATATCTCGTGTATCTCCATTGTGGGAATACCAGGATCTGACATCCATCTAGACGCTTCTCGCATACATACTTTTAACTTGTCGCCCCTTTGTACTGATGACATCGAATGTCGTCGCTGTATATATGGCTCTACAGTTTCCTTTCTATTTCTCCCAATATCTTTACTCCTATATCCGGGTGCAGTAAACATTTCGGCATAGTCATTATCTAATTCATCCTTTAACTCAAAAAGTCTATACACATGTTCTCTTACTTCTTCATCCCTCTCCCTACAGCATGCTAATGCATTCAGATCTAACAATCGCTGCGATGGTAATTTCCCAATTAGCTGTTTCCATCTCTCCACCAAATATTCACCCATGCATTCCAACACTACCTGTCTTTCGTTGCTTCCACGAAAGTCATATATCGAAGCCAATGTTGCCGTCCCATCATTCCTGTCTATATATATCTCAGCCTGTTGCTGCAATTCCACCTTCCTCTCCTTGCTGATTGCGCTGCGGGTTACCCTTGTGCACTGCCGTTGGTCAGTCCCACCTCTTGCCCCCGCGGTTTCAACTTCAACCCCGGGAGGAACGGACGGTACCAAGTCTGTGTCTAAGGCGGGAGGTGCGGATGGGACAATGGGAACAGCGAGTGTTTGTTGTGGGTCTGGTTGGCTAGTAGGAAGTGTTACATGCACGGTCTGTGGCTGTGGGAGTGCTTGAGCTACCGGAGGAGGCGCTTGAGCATGGGCGGGGTCTGGGCAATAGTTACTAACGTATCTGGTCTTTCTTCTGATCTTGGGCCTTGTTTTGTATGAGTTAATATATTTTCTATCAATTAATCTGTCATGTGTAATTCTCGTTGTGGGTATATCTTTGCTATATTAAACTGGTCATGCCTGCCTGCCCTTCTTAGACTCTCAGTCCACTCCTCCTCTTCTTTTTCTTCCGCTACCTCACCTTTTGATTTATGCCTGCGCGCATGCTTTGCTCTGCTTTTAAATCGGAGCATTGCTTCGTTTCTCCAGTCTTTAATAGTTTCAAATGCCGCAGGGCGCGCTTTCTTTCTTATCAACACCCTTTCCAAGTAATCTATCCTCGCCATCTCAAAACTACCATTAATCGGCCACTGATGGTCTTGTTGCTTTCTGGTTTGCCTATGCCAAGTCTCACCGAATATTATCACACCCACTCCATACTTCACATACATCTCATACGCCGGTGTACCCCCAGGTGGTACAATTTGGCCATCTTCCAAAAATTGTCTACCACAGCAGAAAAACCCTGCTAAGGTGGACAATACCCCAGGCATGTTTCAACCTTCCCCTTGGTTAATCAACCTTACCTAGGGCGTTTGATTTTGCAAAGTCAACTCTCAAGCAATATCAGGATGCTATGAATCGGGGAATGACTCACCTGATCAATCAAGTCGTCTGTATAGTGACGCACCAAAGGACGTCGTGTCTGCGTTTCTTGGCTTCCGCCTTGTTTCGGGACCCTCGCCTCCTTGTTCTCTAGCCAGGCACGTCGATCAGGGATCAGATCTGTGCAGATCTGCAAAGGAGTCTCTCATCACTTTTACAGGGCGCCCCGAACACCTCTTGATCTCGGCTCGATCGTCCTATCCTCGCCGTTCTCTGCCTTTCTCAATTACAACATTACGCGAAGGAACAAGTGGGGGAGGGTCCCTGTTCGGGCGCCATCTTGAAAGGGGCCCCTAGGGGACCCTGACGTCTATGGAAACAAGGCGACTCACCACAAACGATAGAGACTCCAGACACGAGGTTGTATTCCCAAAGCTGGGGTTTTATTGCAAAGCAAAAGTCTCAGTTGGCCAACTCAGTCTCAACGGCCCGCGACGTGTATCTCTAGACCTCGTGGGACGCAAGAGAGCGAATTACGTACATCAGTTACATATATACAAAATTCATATCAACACCCCTCTTCATTGGGTTTCTTTGAACTTGGTGTGACGATGGACATCTCCGGAAACTATGACACCTTCAAACATCTATTCTAGTAACAATTTTCAATTTGTGAGTGCGTAGGCATCTTTCGGTTATTGAATAGAACATGGCGCTTCTGTTCTTGGAAACGAGCTACATGCAGAGGGGGTTACATTACGGACCTTGCTATCTATCAGGTGCTATTCGCGTCCTGGGAGCCGACATGCTCTTAGCGGGCTCAGCAAAGGGGGGCAGTTAGAAAAGCATAATTCAAGCCTTTAGCGGTATTATTCTAACATATTCTACCATATAACGAGATTGGCTGGCATCTGTGAAATTAAATTAAATGCCCTGCAGCTCTGCTTCAAGGCTACATTAAGGAGGGAGCCGGGCATTCTTCCTGGCGCTGCCTACGTTTGTGTTTCAGTGAAACTCTTGTTATCCTCACGGCCTTGTGGCCTTGTCCTTTTCATATACAGACAGCATTGTTCCTCATTCAAGCAGTGTAAGCGAAAAATATGCTGCGAAGCAATAGGAACAGAAAGCAGTGAGCAATGGTTAGAAAACATCAAAATGGCTGTTCATTAGAACACTCGAAAACCTATATTCTGTCGTATCGTGCATGAGACGGTTGGCCCAAGGCCACCAAAATACGTTTGCGGTCTCGAATTAGATTTCTAGACTGACAACCTGATGGTTTGGAAAGATGAGCTCTCCATCCTGCATTGAGCGCAGGGGCGCATTGATAACCAGTTGCTTCACTGGCTCGAAGGAATTGGTGAGTTCCAGAACAATATTGACTCCGAGATTCCCGGCAAGACGGCGTAAGTAAAAAGTTCCTAAGAGTTCAAATGCTTGACTTTCACTCTTGTCTGATTCCTTGCAGGTTGCAGCTTGACCCTAATGAAGAGTTCCTCTTGGCAACCGTTAGTATTCTGGTAAGGGTTTGTATTTTCCAACACATTTCGATAAAATTAGGTCAATATGTAACCTGTTGCTTTCTCCCTTATTCAGACGCTGAGAGAAAGTATGAAGTCTCGGGCAATAATACCTCTGGCGGTAAAATCAGGTAAGTCTATTGTGGTGAGGAGGGTTCCCCTTGTTACTCCCTTTGTTTCACCTTGCTGTCCTTTTGTTTCCCCTTAGGGGCCGGGGTTCGGCGAAGATGCAGTGGAAGCTGCGCCGACCCGTGAAGAGGAATAGTACCCCCGGTGGTAAAATCAGGTAAGTCTATGGGGGGGTAACTAATATTCCTCTGTGTATTCCCTTGGCTCACCTTGCTGTTCTTGTCTTCTCCTTAGGTGCCGGAGTGTGGCGGGAACATGCAGGAGGATGCGGTGGAATGTGAAGATGCTGCGAAGGCTGGTGAGTTCAGCGCGACGCTGCAGCAGGCGAGGCGACGCGCATAAAATAACTTCTTTCTTCCAGCTCGAAGGCGCAATGGATCTGGAATTCAGGTAAGGATCAAAGGTATTGCTCTTGTTCTAACCTTTTCTCCTTCTTTCTCCCTTTTTCTAGGAGCTCCAAACTCGAGGCGGGCGTGGCAGAAGGCTGGATGCAGACTTGCAGGCACAGTGAGCGTTATGCTGCTGGATGCAGAATAACGCGAAGCGTGTGCTGCTCTTCGGGCGTGGTTTAAATAGCCTCCAAAGTAGTCCCAGGTAAGTATTCCTCCCCAGCCCCGCCCGAGTAAAAAATAGTCCCTAAGTAAAGTAGTCCCTTCCAAGCCTCTTTTGGCTTGGAGCTCTTGCAGCATGGTCTGCATCAGGTAAGTTTGCAGCATGGTCTGCATCAGGTAAGTTTTAATCTATGAGCCTGGTCCCTATGGCGCCAGGACTGACTCTCCATATGAGCCTGGCACCATAGGCGCCAGGACTGGACCCAAATAGCCCTTAGCAGGGGTTGTTGGGCTTGCTTATGATAACTTGATGCCTGCTTCCGGGGTTGCTGGACTTGGTCTGGGTCACGGGGGTAGGCATCATGACACATAAGCCACTGGCATGTTACAGTGGATCACTAGACCCAGTGATGCAGGGGCACTTTCCTTGTGAGCAATTGAAAAAGCATTGAAAATAATAACGGGATGCCCGGTACTTTTGGAACATGCATTGTTTGCAGTACTCAAAAGGTCCAAATCCATGTTGACAACTCAGAAAGCATCAGTTTATAAAATTGTACTAACAAACCCTGCAATAGAAGTTGTAAGATGCAGGACGGTGAACCCAGCTAAATTAATTGCAGAACCAATAGAGGGAGACTATATACATGATTGTGTGGCGTGCATGGACAGGAACCCCTTGGTAAAGAAGAAGTAATGGGGGGGGGGTGCATGATATTTATTGATAGGTCAAGTATCAACCCATATTCAGGACAGAGACATTGGGCCTCATTACGACTCAGGCGGTAAGGGTTTTACGGCGGCATAAACAGCGCCGACCCTTACCGCCTGAGTACGAGGTCCCTTAGCGCCATGGCGGATTTAACACCTGCTTTTAGCAGGTGTTAAAATCCATGGCGCTAAGGGACCATGGAGTTAATTACGCCACCGTAATTTACGGTGGCGTAATTAACGCCTTCCCCACTCCCATTATGCCCTATGGGGCAAAAATGGGAATGGGGAAGGGTAAATGGGGATTGGGGACTTACCGCCCCGCCTAACTCGGAATGGGGCGGTAAGTCCGCCAACCACCATGGCGTAAACGTAGTTTACGCCATGGTGGTAAAGTCACGGCCCAGGCGGTAACTTACCGCCTGGGTCGTAATGAGGCCCATTGTGTTTGAGCAGTAGTAGGACACAAACATGGAATACATAAGGAAGGGGAATTGACAGTTTTCTCCATTACACAACTGCCAGCACACTACTCTGCACAAGCGGCCGAATTGGTGACATTAATTGAGACACTAAACTTGTCAGAAGGACATGCAGTAAATATATTTTCAGATTCTGTGTACGTAACATCTTCAGTACATTCAGGACAAGCGAGGTGGGAAAGGAGAGGGTTCAAGAGAAGTGATGGCAAACAGGAACACCATGCAGCATTTTTTAGTAAATATTGGAAATGCTACCACTCTCAGTAGAATTGCCAATAATAAAGTGCAAGGTGCATACAGGGGTTCAAGATTATATTTCATTGGGTAACAAAAAGGCAGAAAGAGAAGCAAAAGAAACAGCATATTTGCCAGAAGAGACACATGTGCTGTTCCCTAGGCGAGGAGACAATACCATGTACAGCAGTGATGAAAGTAACTAAATAACAGAATGCACTGCCAGAGAGCTTCAATGCAACACAGATAATGCAGATAATAGAATTACAGGGAGAAGCACCAAATGATGAAAAACAACTGTGGAAGAAAAGAGGGGGCTTTCTGTCTCCAACAGATTTGATTCAGTGGCTAGACACCACCGGAAAGGTGGTAATTCCAAGATAATTGTTGAATGTGGCCCTGGAACAGCTTCACTACCCTGCCCATGTATCAAAAGAGCTTGTGGCTGCAGGGATACGTGAGGAATGGTTTGTGTCAAATTTACATAAATGTGTGTCTGAATTTGTGAACAACTGTATACTTTGTCAAAATTCTTTATCTGGTCCCACTTTGAGAGTGATACAAGGAACATCACCATGACCAGAAGGGCCCTCCCAGCACTTGCATATAGACTATGTTTATATTCAAGACAGATGTACCTTTCATAGATACATGCTTACTGTGGTATGTTCATTCTCACATTGGCTTGAGCCTGGTCCTTATGCTCGTAATGACACCCACTCTGCAGCAACATTTTTGGTGTGAGAGGTATTTCTGAGTGGGGCAACAAAATTCGCTCTGACATTAGTCAGCATTGCGCAAATGATTTGATAGGTAAAATAACTGACCTTCTCGGAACACAGCCCAAGCTATGTATTATTTACTGCCCACAAGCCAATGGTGTAGCTGAGAGAATGAATGGCTTACTAAAAGAGCACTTGGCTAAGTTAACACTGACGCTTGTAAGACATGGTTGTACTGCTTGCCTCTTGCCCTCTTTGCTTTGAGAAATACACCTGGAGGAGACCATCACCTCACTACCCATGAAATTGTTACTGGTCGAATAATGCATGCACCTATCTCACCGGCACTGACACATTTGGATGTTAACTCTTCTTCTAACAGCTTGGGGAGTAGTTTTATATGTACCTCACAGAACTTAGAAGATCATTTGTCTATGTATCCCAACAGGTCAATCCAAGAATACGGGCAGAGCAAGCAAGTGACGTAAACAGTGGCGAGCAGGCAAGTTAATTTCCGCAAACAGCACTTCTTTACCCTGAAGAAAATATTTTTATTAAAAAATCATGTCAGGAAGTGGAAGGAAGAATGTTTTACTGGTCTGCATATAGTGTCATACTAACACCATCAGCGGTCAAGGTATAAGGTCGCTAAGGATGGGTTCATCTCACCGATGTGCACAAGGACAAGAGCACTAGCTTCCCTGGAGAAGAAGGGCAGAGCGCAACGTGATGGGGAGTATACATCAGCTTTCATTTACTTTTTCTCAGCAATACGGTTTTATAGAAGACGAAGGGAAGGTGGAGAGGGTGTTTTGCAGAACATTGTTGCTATAAACAGATGGCAAACAATGATGTTCTATGGAGTGTAATAATATTAACATCCATTACTGTAGGATTAATTTTATTATTGTGTTTTTTCCTTAAAGAAAGACGTGGTATGTGTTCAAATAGGAAGGTGAATAGAGCCAAAAGAAATGTGTTGAATGAAGAGGAGTTCGATCATTACACTAAAAGGGGCAGGAGATAACATCCGGAAATGTCTGGTACGTTGAACTATTACTTGTGGGAAGAGAAAGGGTGAACGGCTCACTCATCCCACATGTAATAGGGGTACCTAAGCTTTTCCTGCCTAAGGCTGTATCATATGAGGAAGCAGGATTCTTAAAGCACCTATCCCTCTGCAAAACTAGGTGTCTATTTCAAGGAACAAGTGTTTCTGTCCAGTGGGTGGATGAAGGGGAAGAGGTTTGCACAGATAATTATGTGCAATTTGATAGGATGGCCGAAAAATGAGAAACCAGAATGATGATAGTAGAACATATAACAGAAGGCTCTAAAATGGGGGAGCAAATGATTAGTGAACACAAACCACTGCAGTGTGTAGATAAACAGGGGCATAGCATGTCATGGTATCACACAATACTATTTATTAAAATAAATGGAGAATTGTGGTATGGTGGCCAATGGGGAATAATGTAATGCTGTTTTGGAGGTTTTGTGGGATTCAAACAAAATGTGGTGTCCAAAGTAAACAATAGCTGCATGGCAGAGTTTGGGCGGAGGTGGTCTTTCCCACCCCTCTCACCACTCATGGATCTCACGTGTGCTGAAGGGGGGAGACGTCCCACCCTTCCCACCCAATTATAATCTGTGTTAATCACTACTAATTACTAACAATGAAAGCATGTAACCAAGCCTTGGTTACAATTTTAGGTAACCTGCCAGACGCCATCGTTTACTAGGCCTTAAAATGATCTCTGAAAGCCTGTCTCTCCCTCTGCCCTATGCCACACACAACCAGCCCAGACCCCCACCCCACTGCCTCCTGCCAGCTTCGCTCAAACTCTGTCCTCACGGAAGTTCAGCCATTCATTGTTGCAACCTTTAGTGCTGTCCCAGAACAAATGAGCTCACTGCGCGGTGTGAGACCAGAACAGGCTCCCGCCTGAATGCCCATCCATCTCCACTAACCTGCTCATGTCCCGTCTGACCCCCACCCTGCCAAGCTGTTGTCCACCAGGCCTATGCCCCTCTGCTCTTTGATACAGATACGTATCTGAACTCCCGTAGTGGCCAAACGAAGATACCGCTGAGAGCCCTGGCCCCAAACACTCATATATTGTTTCTAGTCTCAACACTTATCATGAGGCATTAGGTAGATCAAAACCTCCAAGATGGGCACCTGGGTCGGGGACTCTAGGTTTATGGATACCGGGGTGGAGAGGGTAGAATACATACCTATAACTTGTTTATGAACTCTGGGAAGCACCCACATTCCTACCAGACTTTGTGATTGTCATTTGTCTCATGCTCTCAGATCCTGTTATTGTATGTAGTTAGTCAGGGAAAGTGTCATTTTTGCTGGCCTGACCTTCACCTCAACGGAGATGAGCCCAGCGGTCCCATGTGCTGCGCAAGTGGCAACCAAGCAACAGCCAATCCTAAGTGGTCAGCGCCTACACTTCCATACTGCACTGATGACTCAACCCAATTGTGTTGTAGAATTGTGTATTTGTAACATGATGTCATCAATGACGATTATCTGTGTCACGCTTACCTCTGGTGCCCTGCAGGAGTGCATGGTCCGGACTGTACTGCAGAGGGGCCCCCGTACTGTTCCCTTCACCCAGTCGTGTGTCCCAGCCACTCCTTCCCTCACCTGTCACCTGGAGGAAAAACCTCCAGGGGCTGTGAGGTTGGGAGGGGCCTGGGTGTGTTCGGGACTAGCATCACTGGTGTTCTGGGGGGGTGTTGTGGAAACCTAAGGGGCAAACTGAGGGTAAGTCTATCGTGGAAAGATAACTGCAGTGTTCCCCCTCTCCCTTCTCCTTCCCCTAATCCCTTTAAAAGGCAAGGCTGGCTGGATCTTATGGATGCAGCTCACCTGTGATTCTGGGTCTGCAAGCATGGCTCCATAGATGGGTCCCGAAGAGGGAGCTGAAGCGGATGAGAGTCTCTCTCCCAGGTGTGATGTCTCTGCTAATTGTCTTATGTTCTTTCTCTCCCCCCAGGTGTTGGAACTTCAGCACCAAACTGGTAGCGGTGGAGCCCTGAGGGTGGATCACTTCTTCCTGGATACAAGTAAGTTCTTGAGTTCTTAGATGGGCGGTTGGTTCTGATGGGAGAAGAATGGAAGGCGGATGCTAACCCTATTGCTTGCTTTCGTACAGGGCAGGAGCTGGGGGCCTGGAAGACCCAGGGTGGGAGCAAATCCGTGCAGGATGCCAGGAGGAAGGGGTCCACCATGGAGCAGCTTTGAACAGGATGCTGAAGGCCGCAAACCAAGACTGAAGACCAGGATACTGAAGGTTGCTGAAGGATGTTGAAGAACTGAAGGATGCTGAAGGACCGAAGGATGCTGAAGGACCGAAGGATGCTGAAAGAACGAAGGATAGTGAAGGACCGAAGGATGCTGAAGGAGTCCCAACTGGCTGCCGAAGAATGCTCTCGACCAAGGAGCTCAATGCAGGAGGATGCTTAAGCGCAGGAACGATAAGGGAAACACTACTCTTGTCAGGAACTGAAGAAACGATAAGCACAGGGTGTGGTCCGGGGTGCGGCTTTATAGTCCTGTGCCACACCCTGCCAGAGCTAGATGCATAAGGGCGTTGGCTTCGTGCACGTGCCAGGTAAATTGCTGCACGTGCCAGACTTGCAAGTGCTCAGTGCTTCTTGGCTTGTGATTGGCGGTGCCCTTGCCTTCAGCTCTTTCCTGCGGGCTGTAATTAGGTCATGCCCACCCACATGCTCACATGAACCAGTCACCATCCATGTCCACCTTTTCACTAATGTATGGGAGGGGGGCTCCCTCCCCCTGTTAGCCTGCCACCCCTGGGCCCGTAATGGGATCGTGACATCTCTCTTATAATGTGCTGCAGAGCGCTCTCTAGGCAGCAGAGTTGTCTGCAAGCACAATTTATCTTATACAAAATGTGTTCTACTTGCAGTCTATCTCCTGGTCTCATTTCCTACTGTGGTGTGGCCATTATTCTGAGTTTTGGATATTGTGTCTGGGATTGGGCGCCTTCAGCAGTTTGGGGGAAATATGTACATGCATTGACTTGGATAGGTGAAACTCATCAACCAGTTTACATAAAGAGCTTTACACAATTCCCTCTGTGTTTCAGGTCCAGTGGGTCCATCCATTTGGGAACTAACACTGGCTGTGCAAAGGTGATGAGGAGTGTGGCACTGACGCAGGGGACAGCTGTCATAATGGAACTCTGGTGGGCATGTAGATGAAAGGGCTATACCCAGCTTCCTTCTGATTGGAGTGGGGTTTGTGTGATTGCTACACTGCACAGCACGGCCCTTGTGGTGCCCCAAAGCAACAATAACAACATGGGGCTTTTGCTAAAAGAATAGTGAATCGTGCTGAAGGAAAAGGTGATGCAGCAAAACAAGGAGCAAACAATGCAAGGAGTATTAAATAGAAAAGGAAGAGCAAGTAACTATTGGTCAGAGAAGAGTGCAGAAAACCCGGCAGCAATTCCTGCTGAGTTTCGACTGTTTGCCAAGGCCACCACCTTGTTTGTGTCTTCACTGCTTCCAGGTGTGCAAATTTCAGCTACTGCCAAGTGGCTGCAACTCACCAGGTACGAGTTACTGTGACTGGCCAATTCAACAGCAAAAGGCCTAAACACGGTAAAGGAAGAATTGAGGGCACTAGGTTTGTTGGGACTCCAGAATAGAGTTTGCGTCAAGATAGGGAGCAGTTGTTGCACCCTCCTGCTCGATGGAGAGGCATTGAATGGAAAATTGAGAGCAGCTATCAATGAAATACAGACACTCCATGAGAAGATGACACATGAAGCTAATGGAGTGCAATCAAACAATTGGTGGGCCACCCTTTTTGCCTGGGTGCCTGCTTGGCTTCCAGAAGTATTTAAAGTGACTGCCCCACGCTGGTCCTCATGCTCATCACCTTCTGCATTGGCAATCCATTTTGAGACTCTATACTAACAAAAAGACAGGACATTTTGGGCCTCATTACGACCCAGGCCGTAAGTTACCGCCTGGGTCTTACCCTTACCACCATGGTGTAAATTTACACCATGGTGGATGGCGGATTTACCGCCCCATTCCAAGGTGAGTGGGGCGGTAAATCCCCATTTCCCATTTTACCCTTCCCCATTCCCATTTTTGCCCCATGGGGCATAATGGGAGTGGGGAAGGCGCTAATTACGCCACCGTAAATTACGGTGGCGTAATTAGCACCATGGTCCCTTAGCGCCATGGATTTTAACGCCTGCAAAAAGCAGGCGTTAAAATCACCATGGCGCTAACGGACCTTGTAATCAGGCGTTAAGGGTCGGCGCCGTTTACGGCGCCGTTAACCCCTTAACGCCTGACTCGTAATGAGGCCCAATGTTGTCCCTGAATGTTGATGGGGGGAGGTAGATAAAATAAACGCATTAACAAACTAACCAAGGGTGAAAAAAATTATGATGCAGTTGACTGGGTTACAATACATTCTGGAGATATAGAGAACTATGATGCCTATTGGATTTCATGTGATAAGGGTGGGCAGGGATGTGTGCTGATAGAGGGATCATTGGAAGACTGGGAAGAAGATAGAGGTGATATGAGTAGACTAACAAGAGTTTAGATCCCTAAAAAGAGAGCAGCTGGGTGGGGTTTGGGGGAAGGAAAAGAGATAATTCAGAAGGGTAAAAAGGTACAAATGTATCAGCTGTGGGATTAGCCCACTTAAAGGTGCGGGGATTTGTTGATAGCCAAACCGTTCTATTCACTATGCTGGAGGATTCCCCAAATAATTGTATTTCAAGCAAATAACTTATTGGTGATACATCTTGGGTTACAGGTAAATATACAGGGCTTAACACTAGACAGAGGCACTGTAAACAGGCCTCAGTGGTTGTTTTTCACTAGAAACATACTCACATTTTATTAATTTGCTTAGTAGCCGCAGAGACTGGCAGCACATTGCAAACTTCTCGTTCCCAGGATCATACGGTAAGAAATGAAAAGCCTTTGATACTTTCGAGGTCAGGAAGCAAATCTAATGGGTGTTGGGGAAAGGCAGTGAGTGCAAAATAATTTTAGAATTTGGCATATTAGTTCATGAAACGTGTCTACTAACAGTTTGAAAATGTCCCATGGTAGTTTCAAATTGCCCCTTTGACCATGTCACCCTCAAAAGGGTTCACCCACTTGATGAGATTTTTGCCCAGTTGTTGAGGATCACACCAAGTCTGAACCATGGTCCCCAGTCCATTACATGCACACAAGGTAGCCTTTCGAGCTCGTGGCCGGCAATGAAACAGAATGCAATGGGAATCGGAATTCTTATGTGCTTGAAAGAACACCCATATCACACTTGTCTCCTGCTGGCAGTGTGCCAGTGGTCAGAGCTAGCTCATTAAGTGACAAAGAGCAACCAAGAGAAAACAATCTAAACAGGATCTTCACAGGCTATGCACAATCAATAACAATGATACATTGGGTCCATACCAACGCAAAGGTATCTGGCAATGTGGGTAATTCAGCTGATAAAAATGCAATGCATGTACATTTCAGTCGCAAATATTGTATTTGAAATACTGCCTGTTTGTCAGCTTTCACATGATTATGAGTAAGTATTGAATACCTTATTTCCTCCATGTAATACTTGTTCTTTTTGTTCTGCGAAATTGCAAAATAGTGAAATACATCAAAAAACCCTTCAACCAGAGGGTTTTGGTAATTACTGCTGAGTGATGCCATTTCAGTGCCAGCATGCTGGCATCATTGAACACCTAGGTGCACATTTGGATGATGGCCTGGGATGGTGTCCAGCCATTGGAGCCAGAGATGGAGGAAAGACAGGTGGCACAGTGAAAGAAGAAGGGAATGAGGAGGAGGAAGCCCTGTGTGCACAGAGTGAGACACTCCACATGGACGATTAGCAATAGAAATGGGTTCATAATTAGCCTTTGCTAGATTGGATGCACAGGCGCAACATCACTTCATCCTTCAGAGGATGGATTGATGGTGAGTTGAAAGTGATATCCATATCTGTACTGGGTTTACACTGTAAGTGGCCATGCTGCATTTCTGTTCTAAAGGGACCGTCAAAAATGTAACGGGAATGATTCATTGCATGTTCCCACCACCTTTGTCAGTCATTCTGAGCAATACAATAGATGTTCTTTTGTCTCATGCCCATAGCCACATGCTGTTCTGAACACTGCCAAGTCAGAATTCACAACCTAACAGGTTATCCCCCACGTTGTAGATGCCCTGCATTGTGTCCATATTCCAATGTCAACATCCCTTAGAGAAAGTGATTGGGCCACTTGGAACCGGAATCAGACGCATGCAATGACATTTCCGATTACTTTTGATAGAAGCCTCTGAATCACACACTGCTGTGCCGATGCCCACGATCTACCGTAGAGCTCATGGTCCCGCGAGTTAACATAGTGCCTATATATGGAGTCGCATGGTGTTGGAATCCTGGCACTGTTTCATTTGCCAGTCACCCACATCACAGCTGGCATACAGATATAGTATCGTGAAATGGTATATTTGCATACTGCACACTCAGTGTGCCCAACACACTAATTTTCAGCTATTGGCCTGAGACACATCCTTCTGAATAGGACTTCCATCTTTGTGCTATGCCCAGAAAATGTGTTACCACAGTAGACACATGAGAAAGCAACATACTTGATCTTGACGAAAGAACAAAGCATGAGTGAGCTGCATTTTTTAGATGTCAAGATTTAGGCTAAAAATGCAAAACATTTTAGATGTCAAGATTTATGTTAAAAATGCACAATTAGAAACTATGATGTATACAAAAGCCACTGATTGTAATAACACACTTTTGGTGTCAGGTTTTCATCCTCTAAGCCTAATTATGGATGCATCATTTACCCAAATTATTAGCTATCAGATAATTATCTCGGAAGAGGAGGATTTATAGAGGAACGAGGAACTCAAGAAGATATTCCTTCAGAAAGATTCTGAAGAAACTGAATTAGAACGTATTGAGAATAAAGTTAAAGAAATAAATTGCAAAAAGTTATTACAAGAAGATAACAAACAAGGTCCACATTAATTCACTTTACTACCTACTCTCTAAAAAGTAGACACATTAGAAAATGAATACTAAGAAATGGGGTATTTGTTAATCAGATCCAGATTTATATTAATTAATCGAATCTCACCAACATTTGCTCACTGAAAAAGCAATCATTGCAAAGTATTTTGTAGTACAAGCGGTTTCTAATATATATAAGGAATAAAAAAATGTCCCATAGGTATGCATTCTTTTTAACATTGACATGAGATATCACAGTTAAGATTTATAATATTGAAAAACATAATTAGCCGTAAGAGGGAACAATATTTATCAAATGTTGTTAAAGAAAGAGATACATTAGATTCAAATGATTGATTCTTTAGCCCTTAGAGTGTGATGTATCCAATTTGTGTGTCCAAATTCATAAACTGCATACTGTGCGTGGCTGTTTCTAAGGTTACAGACCAGTACCTTCTACCTGTGATGGCATACCAGTGGACATGTAACGCGATACACCCAAAGGGGTTTGGATCTCAGCAGAGACAAGAGGACACATCCAACAGATGTCTCAACAATTCTTATCCAAAAAGGCCTTGGAGAAAGGACCTCGTTGGAATTCAAGTAGAACATGTCCAGGGTAGCATGGTCAGAGGCACCCACTACTCATGATGGGATTACAAAAAACACAGCCTCTGGAGGAAGGGCCCCAGATGACTGGGCTAGAACCTCATTTTCTAGAAAGCCACTCTTGTCTTCCATGAAGAGGAACACAAAGTTAATTCATCTGATTTGTTGTGTCTTTTGGGATGTGGGAGATTGACCCTGACATTCTAGCTAGGGTTCCCAGGATCACACCACAGTTCCTAAAGTCAGTGCACATCACTGACAAGATGATCACTGCATCAAGTGGTGCGGGGGCCATTACAACAACAAAAGAAAGCTCTATGTTAGATCACTAGGACATCCTTACTGGCCAGGACACTTACCTAAATGAACAAACCCCAAATATAACAGTGAGATGGCAGTGGGCCCCCTTACAGTGGGCACTGACTTTATGACGATTAAGCGGGCATTCAGGTGAATCCTGAGTGCTGATGTGTACTTTGAAAAGTCTTAATAGAGTTTGGTTTGGGGAATGATGTGATCTAGTTGTATAATGCCAATGCAGCATCTGCTGAAAGATAAATAGATTCAACAGGGATCCAAGTTCACCAAGGCCAATCATCCCAGGGCTCACACAATCACTTGCCTTTGTGAAGGAAGCGCCTATGCTGGCTGAAGATCCAGTAGTATCTGACCCTACAGATCTATCTGAGCCACAAAAATTATTTGCAGTGTGAAAGCCTGACAGGGCATAGTTGAACTTAATTCTGAGATTGCAAATTGCCACAGAGCAGAGACCCTCCTGTTAAAATTCTATGAAAACTATGTGGTAGAAACGCAGGTTCAGCGCAGTAAACAGGCACAAACTTATCAGCTGAGGGATTAACCCACTAAAAGGGGAGGGGGCTTTGTTGATAGCCACGCCATCCTATGCACTAGGCTGGTCTCAATTAATTGTGGCAACAATTAATTGTGTTCTAGGTAAATAACCTATGGGTTGTATAGCTTGAATTACAGGTGAGTGTGTATGCTTTCATATTATACATATGCACTGTAAAGATGCCTTAGAGATTGCTTTCACTAGAAATGAATTCAGATATTATTAACCTGCCTGGCAGCCTCAGATGCTGGTAACACATTGCAAACTACACATTCCAATGAGTATACGGTAAGACATGAGCAGCCTTCGATACTTTCGAGGTCAGGAAGTATAGGTCATGGGTGCCGGTCATTCTATTATTCAGCGTATTAGTTTATGAAATGGGTGTACTGACGGTTTCAAAATGCCCCATGACACTTTCGAAATGCCCTTTTGCACATGTGAGTCTGGAAAGAGGTTTGAAGAGTTCCGAAGATGCAACATTAAAATAATTGTTAATGGTTCAAGGCACATTCAGTGTCATGATCAGTTGGGGGTGACCGGTGGCTGATGAATAAAGATCCTCTGGTGATCGCAAATGTCTCAATGTTTTGGTACTATGATGTGGGATGTGAGGGTTGGGCTTTCACATCTAAGAGGTGGTCGAGGGTGGTGTGGTACGATTTGCAGGACCCAATCATTCATGGATTATGTATGTCCTGCTATAGGGGAATAACATAGTTCTGTCAATTAGCCTCACTTGGAGGATTGACCTAATGTTGCAATGTGACTTGATGCTAATTAGTTTGTACAATTATAAAAGCTTTCATTCTGGGGACTTACTTTCGACAGTGCTTTTCATGCACTTCTGTTCCGTATTTTGTTTGAATTTAGCTTTCCCAGCTGTATTTTAGCAAAGAATAAATAGCATTACTTCTTGCCTGATGTACACTCTTTTTACAGACTACTTTTGTAATTTTATTGGTGAGTTTCGAGGTGACCCGCAGTACATGTTTGGTGGCCCGCACAGGGATTCAGCTTTCCCGACCAGATGTGGGGATTCCAGCCGTGCTCCCGGAGGAGTGCGGGACAGCGTTTGCAGACCAGACCTAAGAGCTCACCACCGAGGAGTTTGTGCAAACGCTGAGTTCGCAAAGGTCCACCTGGTTGGAATGCTCCCTGCTCTTGGAAGGGGGCACTGGCTTTTAAAGGAAGACTCTGGGGTCGAGAAGACTCGAGAATCTCTGAAGGATACGTGAGTGTACCAGTGCATGAATGCACACAGAGAGTTAGGGATTATTTTTATACTGTATAGGACACACCCTCACGCGGTGGAGGGCAATTAGCCATAGAAGTCATTGACTTTATGACCACTTACCTGATCGGGAGTGAGTGGGTGGTGGCACATCTGCCTTAGAGCAGGGGGTTGAATAGTAAAGTAGAAGACCTTGTTAGACAAGAGTTCCACGTAGTGCAGGCAATTGGTATAGTTGCGTCCTTTTTATTTTTACGGGTTAAAGATTATTGAAGATCGTGAAGAAAAAGAGAAAAGGCATATGCTTTGGTGTTTTGTCAAAACAGTTGTAGTTCATATTGATAAGGTTTAGTTAGCGTCTTTTTCTGTTTATTGTGGCTGTGGAAGTCACGGAAGAGCCATAGCCAAACTAACATGTACATATCGAAGGAGCTGTGTAGCACATGCAAGGAGCGCGATGGAACAAAGGTAGAAGCAACCAAAGCCTAGGCACATTAACATAGAGTATAGTTAAGATGGCAGGCCTGCGGAGTAAAAAGAAACTAACGTAGAGAGAAAGAAGGGGAAAGGAGAGGAGCCGAAGCATAGTGCTCCACCCCCTCCCTATGCATTATATCCATTGTTACAACAAGCTGCAGGATATACAAACCCTAGGCGAGCATCCCCAGTCAGGGAGAAAAGAAAGAAAAACAAGGCAAAGTCATAACCTCATTTTGGGGATAAGGAAGAGAAAGGGAAAAATAAATACTTAGCAGACATTAAGAAAAGCACACAACAGCAACTTGACTTAATGTATAGAGAAGCCGAAAAGGCAATGCAGAGAAGGATAGAGAAAAAATGGAACAGTAGGGAAAGAGGGAGGACCAGTAGGGATGCACAGTAGGATGCATACAATTTAAAATTGATTTGTAGAGGAGGAACCAAGTAACTCTACCGGAAGTTCTGCCCCAATTCTGCCTATATGTTAGCAACCGGAAATTGCAACATACACAAAGCCAATAATGGTGCCTATATCATGAAAGGTCCTTGAAACAAGATATCCATTGAGAAAACCCTATATATTCAAAGAGAAATGATGATCTTCTGAAGGGAATTCCGGAATAAGTGTGAAAACGAGTGAAAGAGAAGACTGGTGACTTCACGAAAAGCAGAGGTGACCCACCCAGAAGAGAAGCAAATGAAGTAAGAATATAGACCTTATAAAAGCTGATGATGAAGTAGTGAAGTAAACAACATTTCGGGAGCAAAATGAAGATTACATGTGCAGAGAAGCACTGAAGAATATGCAAAACCATTTGACAATTGTACAGACGCAGTAACACAAGTAGACAAAGTAATCATACGGTTGGCTACGTAGTGAATAGATTGCAGTGATGCGCCAATGTATATATATATAGGAATGTATAGAATATGGATGTTCCACGACTCACTTTAGCAAACTTGGACCCCATGAATGGAAGTATGGCGCAGCGTAATAGAATAACTGGCCGCGAAGGATGATTCGAGAAAGGCTTGCCTGGCCCAGTGTCAAGTATTCAAGAAGATACAATAACATGAGAAGCAAGCTAAGATCCTGTTTGAGGTAGAATGGGAGTCGCTGAGGGTGCCAAGATTTCTTCATTTAAGAATATTCAATAAAACAAAGAGCTCAAAACCATGGTCTCCAGTCACATGGTTAGATGAAAATAGACTTGGAGCGAGCCACACCGAGACCAGAAGATTAGGCAATGCCACACTCCCTTTTATTCTCAGGCATAGTGCAACTCTGCAAAGCAGAGTTCAAGGGAGTTAATTGAATGGTAGAACGCAGGAATGATGATAGATGTTGGGCTCCTTGGGTGGGGAGACACGGTCAAGTCCACCCACTGGCCTCTGGGGTACCAGCTTGTATGCTGCTAGTAAGTGGAATATTTCAGAAGGGTACAAGTGTGCCAACCAATCATAGAGGGCCACATATTAAGGAGCCCTATAGTTTGAGAATCCAATAGTATGTCGAGTATTAGACTGACACGGAAGATGACTTGCACTTGGGATGGGCTTAATCGTCCACCTTATCTTAGAGACCCAATCACGTCTCTGTATCCCATGGAAAGTATATGTAGATGTTCCCCGTAGACCAACCACAATCCCACTTAGGTTTTCTGACTTTGCCACATAGTGTGACGTCACGTATGATTAATATTTATTATTAAGGCACTGTTTTTATGAAATATCTTGAGATAATTCTGTGTGGTGTCCGTTGTACTCCCTGTTTTAAAGACTTGTTATTAAAACAGCTTTTACTTTTTTTGCCAAACTTCCTGAGTCGGTCTGATTATTCATGTATGCGTAAGATCTGCATCCCCATCCATCTCATATACTATTACCTCATCTTAAAGGACCCAGTCTACGGGTTCACTTGGTAGAAAACTTTCAAGTAAAGAAGATACAGGTGGGACGGGTTCCTCTTTCACGAAATCCCTCCTGGTTTACACAGGCGCTGAGTGGACCAAAGGCGAAAGTGGCCGTTGGAGGAGGAGACCATTCCAAGTGTCAAGAGCCGAAAGGCTAATGGTGAGTAGATTGAAGTCAGTGGCAAATAAAGAGGGGATAGGGGATTGCGGTAATAGTAAAGAGTAACGGGGGTTGACTGAATAAATGTATGACGAGGAGCATCAATGATGAGGAGCATCAAGATTAGGCCAGTGTCCTACGCTCAAGAAGCATCTAGAAGGAGTCATCTCCAAACCCAAGTGGGCAAAACTAGGCTGCACACAAATAAGATCTGTGAGAGAAGACCATTGAAACTCCTATTGGAATAGTTAGGGGCAAGTAATAGCAGCAAAGAGCGCTGAGGAAGTATATGTTGAAAAGTCGACTAATTTGTCTGTTTATGTATTTTTATGAAGTGTCAAAGAGCGATGAGGATAGGTTGTGTTGAGTAGAGACAGAAAAGTTATTATCTACTTGTTTTAGTCATTGTCGGCACAGACCGAAATAAGTAGACTTGATAAAAAATGTGAATTAGAGGCTTTGTGCGGCAACTAATTGTGCATGCTCATATTTATTGTTTTTCTGAAAAGTATTTTGTGTAAAGTAACAGTAAGTATCGACAGTCAATTGAGACTTGTCAAAATGCGGGATGTTACTCCACTGATGCATTTGTGCAAGCAACTGCCAAAATAGGCACCCAAAATGAAACAGTTTAGTGTGGAATGGGTTAAGGGTACCACGGATGAATTGTTCATGCCATGTCCGCAAGGGGAATAGCTGACAAAAGCAGTTTTGCAGCACATGACCACTTACTTGCACGTTGAGAACAGAGGGAAGAAATTGGAGAAAGATTTAGCCAGATTAGAGCTTTTGAAGATGTATCAGGTTGAATGATAAGATCTGCCTCCTGAGGTTTGGGTGCTTAATCAGTGTAGGGAGGAAGGTGTTGAGCCTTCTGCCCCCCTATCATACCTGAAGTAAATGGCGATACTGCAAAAGATGAAGCATTGTACCCTTTACATGAATTAAAAGCAGTGCAAGGATAGAATAATCCGATACATGAACCGCCTGCTTATACCAGTGATGAGAGTCCAGAAAGAGAAAGGGCTAAAGGAAAGGAGGAGACCTTTAAGGTCCCACAAGATAAAGAGGAGAAAAGTGAATGACCTAATGTATCCATAGATATAGAGATTAAGATAGGGAAAGGAGAAAGGGGTAAAACTGACGTGGTTACACTCGTACAGAACAAATGGATGGGTGGACAGATATTGCTGAACTTGATGGGAATAGCATCGAGGAAGTAAGGCAAGAGGAAGATCAAGATGAACAAGATAGGAAAGATAATGAATGAGAGAAACAATTGAAGGAGGATGGGCATAAAAGGAAGAGTAGACAAAAGTGAGAGCAAATGTATCAGGAAGAGCAACTCAGAAAGGAAGAAAGGGCAGAAGAGCAGAGAAAGTATGAGAACAGACAGAGCAATCGAAGAACAAGAAAGGCTAGAAAAGAAGAGAGAAGAGGAAGAAGAACAGAAATTACGAGGCAAAAGAATGCAAAGACGAAGAGACAACTGGAAGAGAAAAGACAGGAGGAGCACAAAATTAGATGGGAAGCGAAGGGAACTAGACGAAGAAATGGAACAAAAAAACGAGACAGGGGGCATGCAACATTGATCGCATTGAGAAAGAGCTGATGGAACCAAGTCCAGTAATATCATGGGGCAACATAGATGACTTCCTCCCGTCGCAAGGAGCAATGCCAGGACCATCTAGGGTAAACCTAGATGAGAATTTCGAGAAAGGAAGCATCAGACATAGGATCGATAGGGCTTATCAGAATATGAGGACGAAAAGTGAATCGCGAGGTAAGGGAAAAGAAGATCGATCCACGGGTGTCCATTCACGAGGCAAAGAAGGAACCCTGTTTAGTCTCTAACATAGAGCCTTGTCTTTGGACAGGCTGACTTTAAACAGAGATGAGAAAGATGAAAGCCACTCTAATTGGGGACTAGATATGACAGAGGAAGACAGAGAAACCTTCCTTGAGGAAGAGGGAGAGAGTGCATGCGGTACCGAAGGATGTCTGCAGACGGACAAGAAAGTAAGATGGTCAGATTTAGACAAACCTAAAGATAGGAAGCCAGACCACATTGTGTACCCAGAGCGACCTAAAGGATGATCGCTGGTGTACCCAGAGCGACCTAAAGGATGATCGCATAGTGAGAGGGGCAGCTGGTGGGGGCGAACCGAGACATTGCAGTCACAGGCTGCCTGGATGACGCTGGCACTGGGACTTGGTATGGAGCAGGTCTCTGAGCCAGTGCTGCAGGGACAGCATGCCGAGTTGCGCCCGGCGCGGGAGAGGTATCTAGAACCGCTCTTTCGCTCCAGTGGGGGTCGGCATCGTACAAGGGTGACACATCTCCCTTGCTTGGTCCATCTCCTGAACACCCATTGGGAGCTCGACGCCGGAGGGAAAGGTGTGCTGTGGGCTCCCAAACCCTATCAGGCCAGAGGCTTACCTGGGAGGCTTGTAGACTCGGCGTCCCCCGCTGAATGGTCAATGAATGGCGGCCTGCACAGGGCGTGGCACCGTGCTCATGCCTTCAGAAGAGGGAGGGAAGCACCTGCCTACTCAGAGCACACTGGTGGCAGGGCTTCCTCAGACAAAGGATCTGAGCATGCACAGCATAGAGTTGATGGTCTCGCTGGTGCCGGGAGCTGGGTGGGAGGAGCATCCCAATGATCGGGAGCGGCAACAGCGGGATAGTGTACAGCAGCTCATATAGGGGGAAGGCTCTCACGTTAGCATCCAATCAGGAAGTGGACGGCATGGACCCTCCCTGATTGGTCCAGTATCAAGCCACCTATAGGGGATAAAAGAACAAACACTAATACAGCATGTGTTGCTCGTTTCAGAAAGCTGATCCAGGAGAGGAGAGCGGAAGCGACTGGTGGGCCTACCTGGGCTTGAGTAACTAGGAGGAGGCTGAACAGGGGTAGCCTGACTCCAAGACTTCAAAAGTGAAGCAATTGCCCATAAGTCTAACAACCAACCTTTGCAGGACACTTTAATGAAAATAAAGTACAACTTGGCATCATAATACCATCTCCTGTCCTGTAGGAGGGACAGCAGCAGTTGCAGCAGCTCATACAAATCCAGTCTCAGCAAGCTGTGGCCGATTGTTAAGCGTTCTAACAAGCAATCCAAATGCAGAGTTCGCTCCAGACCGACCGCCCAGGATAAAAATAATGAGACAATCCTCCGTCTTACAGATGCTGTGGCAAGTTCGAGAAATCAGCCATTGGTAGCCTCCGCCATACTTCAAAAATATAAGGACACAGAGGACCCAGTGTTTTTCTTTACCAGCTTTGAGAGAATAGCGCAGAACGCACAATTGCCTGTGGACCGCTCGGGGCAATATGTGGTGAAATAATGCCAACCCAGCAAAAAACTGTGCATACTAATGGGAATGTGGAATACACAAGGGTTTAATCATTTGTTCAGTAAAAGTCTTGGAGACTTTGAAACGTTGCATATAATTTGCCTGCAAGAAACGTGGCTTCTGACTCAACCCATAGTAGAAGGCTATGAAGCTGCCTGGAATCCTGCCATCAAGCAGGCAAAAGGAAGACCAATGGCAGGACTATTGACCTTGGTGAAAATTAAAATGGGGCTGAGAATAACAAAGGTGACAAACTTAACGCCATATATACAACACGTAGCAATCGAAATAAAGAAGCAAAGCCCCGTAGTAAATGACAAATTATACGTAATCAATTTGTACTTGCAGCACAAGACATCTGACGTATGGACATATTTTGATTCCATAGGTGATCTAATTGACTCAATAAAGATAAATGAAGAAAATGCTAATATAATACTCTGTGGCAATCTCAATATGGAATGTCTAAAACTACATAATGTAATGGTCTCAAATAGTACAACATTACATAAAACGAAAAATCTTCTAAAAACTACATGGGAGGAAGAGATGGATGTCTGGAGAATGACAATGCTGAATGGAAATCTTAAAGGTGATATCCCTCCTAAACCAACTTGGCAAAATGGAAATTCGAAATCCATCCTGGATTATTTTTATGCATCAGAAAATTTGTAGGGAAAGATTAAAGAACTGACCGTAATTAACATGCCATATAGTGACCATGAAATGGTTAGAATTAACATACAAGAGCTGAATTTAAATAAAGAATTAGTATGGAGTCATGACATCTCTGTCACAGCTGGTAGAAATTGCCTGAAACTGGAAGAGTGCCAGATCATGACAATGACAAAGATCTTGACAGGAGAAACAACAAAAGAAACATCTGATATGGTAGAATATCCAGCATTAATATCCGCTTATACAGAAACAACGAAAGACCATAAGAAAAACAACTTTATGAAAAACCATGTGTGTGACTGGGCAGTTGTGGAGAAAAAAACGAGAATTAAGACAGACCATCAGGGTTTTGCAGAAAAACCTGAATAAGGACTATCTAAAACAAAAAAATCTGACACAAACAGCATATAAAAAACTGGATGTTATCTCATAAAAGCATCATGGTCCAGAACGACGCAGAAAAAATGTTAAAAATGGTGTCATCAAAAAATGCTCGTCCATTCTGGGAAGTTATTAACAACATGGAAGCTCGACAACAAGCAATACAACACAACATGTTGTCTGAAATTCAGTGCATAGAGCACTTTACAAACCTATTTTCGAAAAGCAAGGAGTCTCTATATGTGTTACAAAACCCGGTAACAACTTGGGACCTTACCATCACCAGGACAGACATCTTTGAAAACATCAAGAGGTTAAGTACATCCAGAGCCCCAGGGCCTGATGGCCTCACAAACCAGAAATTAAAATTGCATCCTGAGGCATGGGCACAATTTTGTCATATACTGTTTAAAAACATCATTGAACGAAAAAGGAAACCAGATTCCTGGAAAAGTGCAATAATCATGCCTGTATTTAAAAAAGGAGTAGAAAAGGATCCAAAAAATTACAGGCCGATTGCACTTTTGGATGTCGTAGGAAATATTTTCGCTACTCAACTGTAATTACAGTTAACTGAATGGATAAAATCATCAAAAATTGCTGATGATCGCCAAACTGGTTTTGTGAGAGGTGTAGGTTGTGCGCTAAATCTACTTTTAATCAACTTATTGAAAATGGAGGCAATAACGAATAAAACCAAAATATATCTTGCCTTCATAGATTTAGCTCATTCATTTGACAGCATCGACCGTGAGTTACTTTGGACTAAACTCAACAAATGGGGATGCCCTGGAAGTTTGCTTGCTGCAATTAAAGAACTTTATACTGATACCAATATCAAATTCAGACTGGATCAGCAGGTGATTAAAACAACTAGAGGAGTGAAAAAGGGGTGCCCCCTTGGAGCTAAGCTATTTAGTACATTTATATCAGACATAGGGATGGTGTTTGAGTCAATAAGAGCTTTTGCCCCAAAAATAAATGGGAACAGACTGGGACACATCATATATGCTGATGACATTGTGCTAATTGATGTAACACAGATTGGCCTCCAGAGGAAATTTACGGCACTTAAAGAATACACAGAGGCAAATGGCCTAGTGATAAACCCAACAAAAACAGAGATACTGGTTCTTCAAAATTTAAGGGGAACGAACAAGGCTGAAAAGTTTAAATGGAATCTAGGAAAAAATTCAATCAGATTGACTATGGAGACGCAGTATCTTGGTGTGATAATAAACAATGATCAAATGGTAGAGAAAATATGCCATAAGTGTAAAGCCTGGGCAGCACAAGGGTCTGTAATAAACAAAAAGTATGGGAGCTTTACCTTGAAGCCGATAATTGAACTTTACAAAGCCAAGGTTATCCCGGCATTGACCTTTGGCGGAGAAGCTATGCTGGGCTGTTCGGCGGACATATGGTCTTGGTGCGAAAAGAGCTTTTGGAATAGAGTATTAATGCTGCCGAGAGGGACTCCCATTGCTTGCATTAGATATGAACTTGGACAAACATCAATCAATGCTAAAGTGATGTGGAATATGCTCACAGTCTACAGGAAGGTCCAATGGAGGAGACAATTTATCTCAATATTGAATTCTTCGCACAGCGGGAAAGCATCAGAACAAATCCATACTAGACAAATGGAAACTAACCTGTGCAAATACGCTAAAGCAACTACAAGTAGATCGAGCTCAGTTGATCGAAAATCCTGACGCGGTAAAAAAAGAAGTTGTGGAACCAAGACTGGTACGAAAACTCAGACCAGAGAGTGCTACATAGAAGTATGGCGCAAGTAGCCTTGGAAGCAAGAGCATTCAACACTCTCCCGAAATAACTCCAAAATGTCCCATGTAGGAGAAGAAGGAATATTTTCCTGAAATTTCGGATGAACTTATTTCAAACTAAATCTGTAGCGAATATAAAAAAGAATGATATGAATCCAGATGTAGATTGCAGATTTTGTAAGTTAGCACCAGAAACACTAAAACATCTGGTGCTACATTTCAAAAAATGTATGGTTTAAGAACTACCCATCTGGGATCAGAAATTATAAAGAGAAACTAACCTTTGCTTTAGAAAAATTAGAAGGTATCATGGCTGAATAACGTGTGCCGAATGACATTAAGCTTTCCACTTAGAACACTTTGGAAACCCTTGACAAAACCGAAATCTTATTCCGTAAGATGGGAAATGTTTGGAGGGTGACATGATTTTGAATGTTTTGAAATGTCTTTTAGATTTTTCATTTATGGTGAATATTTTAAAAGTGTGTAATGAACTATATAAAATAAAATAACAATTTCAAAAAAATACATGGCCCTACTGCTATCAGGGGTGATGAAGGGAGAATACCAGGCCATTAACCCCAATGGGAATAGCCTGTATGCAGAGATCAAGAAAGCTGTATTGGACCACCTAGGTCTAGATGCAGAGGCCTACCGCATGCAATTAAGAGACACTAGACTAAAACCCGGGAATGTCCCCGTCAGCTGTTCTACAGGATCAGGGATCTTGTGGAGAAATGGCTACAATGTCCTTCACTGGCGATTCAGGACTTGCTGGATAAGATCACCTTGGAGCATTTCGTAGAGGCTCTCCCCACTTCTATGCAGAGGTGGGTTAGACAGCACCACTGACCAACATTGGCAGAAGTTGTAGACATTGCCTCTGCCTATCAAAAGGTGAGGTTTAACAAAACCGTCTTGATAGCCCCTCAACTCGTGCCCTTGTGCCCATAATCGAACCCCAAACAATAAAAGGGATCAGAAAAATGCTGTCAAGATGGAGGCAGTGCGAGGAACGTACAACAAGACCAGAAGAAAGGTGGATTAGTCCGGAAGGAAGACCACACACTCTGGGAAGCGGTTTCCGGCAACCACAATGCTACGATTGCCCGGTTTTACCCTAAAAGAAGAGGAACTGAACCCCTGGAGGTCAGATATATGAAGGCGAACCTGGAGCATCGGTTTTCTGGACCATATAGCATGGTTATCCAGGTAGACAGAATTCCAGCTCAAGCCTTACTGGGCAGCGGAAGCAGACAGACCGCCATCTCTCCAAATGTGCGTGCCTTACTTACCTAATGTACAAGTTCCAATATGTTGCATACATGGGGACATGAAAGCCTATTGTATGAAGAATATGCAGGTTGAAATAGGCCATAATGTTGCAACTTTAGGAGATGCCGTCCTACCTTTGTTGCCTGCCCAGGTTGTTATCAGGACTAACTTACCCCTCTAAGGGCCCCAAGAAGACAGGGAGTGATAATAGAGAAAACCGACTAGCACAGTGTAAAGCCATGCATGCCACCTGTCCAATTGACTGGATCCCGGAGGACCATGAAGAATCCATGGCTGACCCCACCCTTAGAGTAGCCAGGGCAAGGGCTCTCCAGGAAGTAGACCCCGACATAACCAAGGGACCAGGATTCGTCTCCCATCAAAGGTTACTCTATCGTGTGTACAGATCTGTACATGGGTCCAAGAAAGACAAATTGATCTTGCCCAGATCTCACTGAATGATCATCCTACGACTAGCCCATAATCACCCGTGTGGAGGCTACATGGTCTCGCTGAAAACCCAACAAAATATATTAAAAAGATTCTTTTGGCCGGATGTTTATGAAGATGTTTCCAAGTTCTGCAGGGAGTGCGCAACATGTCAGCTGACAAGCGGGGCAAAAACCAGCGAGGGCCCCCTTGCAACGTATCCCCCTCATAACCATACCCTTCCAAAGCATTGGCATGGACCTTGTAGGTCCACTGGAGCTAGCCTGTAGATGGAATAAGTACCTGATAGTTATCATGGACTATGCGACCCGATATTCGAAAGCATTCCTGTTAAAGGGGACCTCAGCTGGACAGATCTGTGATCAACTCATACTATTCTTTTCACGGTTAGGAATACCTACCAAGGTCAGCACAGACCAAGGGATCAACTTTATTTCTACCATAATGCGCCAGGTCTGCAAACGGCTGCAAATAAAGCAACTAAGGACCTCAGTGTATCATCCTCAAATGGATGGGCTTGTTGAGCGATACAATAAAACCATCAAGAAAAGGTTGAGAACAGTACCGGGACCAGAGGGAAAACATTGGGATTGGGTGTTACCACTGATCCTCATGGTGCTGAGAGACACACCTCACTCTTCAATTGGATTTTCTCCATTCAAACTTCTTTTTAGGAGACAACCCCGAACCATTCTGGACTTGTTGAAGGAACACTTTGAAAACACCCAGGAAACCCCTATGCCAGAATATATAGAAGAACTGAAGAAACACCTAACCACCCTTCGTTCCCTGGCCGAGACCAATCTAGGGCAAGCTCAAGTTAACCAACAGAGGGTGTATAATAAAGAAAGCTGCATGAGGGCTTTTCAACTGAGTGAACAAGTACTGGTTCTGTTACCCACCAGCACTAACAAATTACTGGCCAGATGGAGAGGACCCTATGTAGTGAAGGATATACTAAAACCTATCAATTATTGAATACATCAACCCAACCAAACCCCCTCTGCTAAGGTCTACCACATTAATATATTGAAGAAATGGACAGAAACAACCCCCATGGTGGTCATGACCCCATACAATACCGGAAAAGAGGAACAACACTTTATGGAACCATCTAGCCACCTGGAGAAAGTACAGTGGGTAGAAAACATTTTTCTTTTATTTGGTTTAGTTGATTTACAACTTTTTCAAATTTATATATATATTTTTTGCTTTCAATTGCTGTTAAACCAAAATTTGGGTAATCATTACACACACAATACAGCACCTTTAGCATGTTTAAGGTACAATCAACATCTATTACATTATGACAGATTCAAAGTATAGATCAAGCTGAATGTAAATTAAAAAAGGGAAAAAGAAGCACCTTGTACAACTTTATCTACATTAAATAATGACACTTATTATATAGAGCTTTTTAGCATGTATAATCTGACAATTTCTAATTAGTTACATGGTTAGCTTGTGACTAGTGGTATCAAGAGTTTAGTTAGACAGCTTCTTGGTTTGCTGTCAGGGAGGATTCTCTTTAAAGGCTAATTTCCCTTACCTATAGAGACCCCCAGCAACTTTGCTGGATTTCCAGGGTTTATTTTTTTCTCCTTCTAAGAGTGAGACTCTTTTTCCCACTCTTAGGCATATTTCTGATGTGTGTTTGAGGCTCTTTTTGTGCTTATGGTCTATGGGGTTTTTCTCACCCCCATAGGTATCATCTTCTTCATGTGTGTTACACAGAACGGTCAGTGCAGTAACACAGGGGTATCATAGTGACCCCCAAACATAGACTCCATACCCTGGGACTGACTACTGTCTCCCAGGGCATGCAAAGTTACCATTGACTTTGCTTGTCAATAGTTATGAACAAAACCAGTACACACCATCTTACTGTGGAGGTACTGGGAAGGGTTAATAGTTTTTCCCTGGTGTTCATTTTCGAGAGGGTACCCTCTCTCCAAAGTTTCTGGCTGGTGGAAGTGGTTACTACCATTAATATTCAACCGCAAATATTTTCCTATGGGATTTTCCCATTGTTCGAGGCTACCACCTTTTATGTCAGCCTTTAACATATCGCCGGTTTATCTTTTTATTAACTTTACTCCAGTGTTTTTTTTTGCCAGATCTTTGATAATATTTCTTTCTCATGTCGCTCTCTGTAATCCAACCCGAAGTCGGGCCCTTTGTTCGTCCTTTTTGCAGGCTTCTGGACAGAAGCCCTCCTTCAGGTGCCAGTGAGTCTGGGGTAGACAGGATGTGTGGGAGGGGGAGTAGGCACCCTGGACAGGGTTGCCTAAGCAACCCAAGTCGCACTCCGCTCTGATGGGCTGGGGGGTTATCCCACCAGGATAACCACCCCACTGTGTGAGTGACAGCTAGGCTGTATGAATGTGGGTTTTTCTGCATAAAAGCAGGGATCTGAGGATTGGAGGACAAGACGTCGCCACTGGACCTAAGAAATCCAAAGAGGAGAGAAGCCAAAGACATCTGCAACGACTGAGCCACCAGCGAAGCCCTGCTGCAGATCCTCACCACTTTTCTCTGACGACAAGAGAAGATCTTGACCTGCAAGAGCCTTCTTCCCTTGAGCTGGTGGGGCCAACCAGTTTGCCAATTGCCTTCCAGGACCTGCCTTGGTCAAATCGCCAGTGCCAAGCACTAGGAGACCAGTTATCCAGGCACCCATCCACCACAATCGCGATTTAAAGGAGCATACCTTTTATTCCGATTTGGCATCACCGCGGCCGGCTTCTTCCCTGGGCAGTGCAGTGACTCTAACCTTCCTCCATGAGGAGAGCCTCTCTTCCTCTGCTGGATCTCCCGAACTGCAGGAACTGCCAGGAATTACCATCACCGCCTGAGCCTCTTCCACTTTTAAGGTACCTTTTTCCGCCAGGCCTCCCGTTTCGTTGGGTACTGCTAAAGGTGTTTTAAATCCTTTACTTACCCACTGGGCTGGCCGTCCCTATCCTCTAACATTGTCTTTTTACCATCTGCACCCTCCTTTTCAACTGTTAAACAAAGACTGGACTGCAGCTATTGGAACCATTTGATCCTGGGCACTTTGCCTCGTACCACTGACTCTGGCACAGGCCTTTTGACTCTGGCTAATTCTATTACAACTGACTTCTCTAGATTGCTTTTCATCAAGAAATGTGTTGGTGCACCTAAACTTTTATAACCACCTTTCCTTCCCCTTTATATGTTGCAAGTGCCATTTGCTGATGCTAAAGTACCACCTTGCCTAACTTGTTCACAATTCAATTGGGAAGTGTTGCTGGTGTGTCTAGGAGTCTAACCCTGTATAACTTGACATTTCCCTCCCTCTGAAGAAATTGTTAGAGTGCCATTTCCGCTTGGTTTACACTCTGCCATTTTGCTCAGTTTTCACTCTAGCTCAAACTTGTCTACAATTTAAATAGGGAGTTGTGTATACTTTCCTTGACTGTTTTAACTAGCTTTAATGATAGCGATTTGTGGGTTGAGTTGAGAGTGTGTAAAATAAATGTATATATTCTTTTTGATACAAAGCTTTGGCCAGTGTTTCCTTGTCCCATAGTACTGTAGTCCTATTGTGTAAACCCTGAATACTGCTCATCTCCCTCTTGAGATAAGTCTGGCTGCTCAGCCACAGCTACCAACTAAATCTGTGTGGTACAGGCTGATACCAAAGGGGATTTATTCCATATACCTGTAGTCCTAATCTTCTGTAGTGCTCCCTAAGGGAACTGCATAGGATTCTGCCTAACATTTTCAAGGTTAGAATTGAGGATTAGTACATAATGCAATTGCTCATCTGTATCAAATATAAACCATTTTATGGTCAGTTATGCCATTGTCTTCCTGTGTAACCATATTGTTAATTTAAAAGATCATTTTGAATTTAAATTAGTTTAAAAACAGTTCTATGTCAAAATACATTTGATGGAGCAGTGAGTGAATTCAACAATTGATCTCGGTTAATTATGTGATAGCTAAGAATGTGGTTGAATAATCATATGGATTGATATATGTATACATGGAGAAAAATTTATTTTTAAAAATGTCTTCAATGTGCGATATATCAGGTGAATTGTTAAAATGTCATCTTTTACAAAAATAACAGAAATAATTTAGTGCAGAACTCATTCATCAGCCGGTGATGCTAAAATCTTAATATAAAAAGCAGTTAATAAAAGGCTTCGGCTGTGCCTCTTAGACTCAATCTTCAACTGTTGATGGTCTGAAATTATGTCATCGGCCAATAGGTAGTAACAAGTGCTGTCTTTGTTAAGCTTTCTAATCGCATTATTTAGGGTTGCTAAATGTTCAGTCCTGTGGGCCATCCATTCCCATAGGACCATCTGTCTACTGGTGATCTTGTCCCTGCGGTAACTGATTTCGCTCTCTTATGGTGGGTCTGTCTCTCCACCTTTACGCCTTGTCCTGCACGTATGTGTCAGTTGCGAGTATTTTGCTTTTTTATTACCTGGCAGCCTTCATCCTGATGTATGTGTATTTGCCTGCTGTGTGCGCCTCGTTCCAGCTTCTTGGTGCTTCCTCCACCACTCATGCCTTCACTCTTCCTAACAAACCACTCTCTAACCTTTATGGTTGGCCAACGACGCGAGACACGAGATAGTTACTACTTGCAGACGGTATTTAGCTCAGTACTACACAAACCTCTCAGCTATTATGCTTATTTGAACTATGGAGAAGGATTCAAAGATATCTTCCATTTAGTGTGCCGAAACACATGTTATCATAAAGGGCCACCAATAAAAACCAATACAGCAAGAATTAGTATTCTGGAACCTATATGTTACTATGGCGCAGTAATTGGGTGTGTGCATAACATACACTTTTATCTTCACAAACGGAGTAGGGGAACTCTTTGTCTCCGTTTCTTGGACACACCAATGTGACATCTTTAAAAATTGCAATTAAAATACAGGTCGCGGAGGTCAGACAGTGATATTACAGAAAAGTTCCCTGTGTTTTTGATTTTCACTCTATAACCTTAACTATTAACCAAATGCCCAGCCTCCCTCCCACTGCTCGGGCTCCTCTGCCTCTCTTGCTTCACCCACCAAGGTGGGGCTGGCCCGCGGCAATGTTGTGCCGTAAAACTGGCATCCTAACTAACAATGTCTTGGAGTCACGTGCCTGTCGCCCTCTGCGGCAGTACCGTCACTCGTTGCTCCTTGATTTATATTCCATCTGGTCTATGCGTTGCTCATGGTGTCGGAATCTTCTTTATATGGCAGTTCCATTCTCGTTGCCCCCTGAGTTGATTTGCGTTGTTGTTGGCATTACTGAGTCTCCCTTGCGGGACACCCTGTTGGTGCATCAATGCTTGGGCCTCTTCTGTTGTCTCAAATAAATACGATCTGCCCTCTCGTAACACCTTAAGTTTGGCCGGGTGCAACAGCATGTAACGTACACCCACTGCTCTGAGGCATTACTTGGTGGGACCACATTGTGCCCGTTGCCTCTGTCCCAGGATTGTATAATCCAGGTAAATTGTTATCTTGGAGGAGTTCCTGGTTATTGACCCCCTTTCCCTAGAGAACGTCAGTATTTTCTCTCGATCCTTGAAATTCATGATCCTCACGATCATTGATCTTGGGGGGGATCCAGGTTGAGGCCTTCTGGTCTGGGCCCTATGTGCTCTCTCAACTGCGAAGCCTTGGGATAGTACTCCCACTCCGATCTCCTGGAGCAAGAGGTTTTCCACGTAGTTCGTAGGGTCCTGTCCCTCCTCTCCCTCCAGTAATCCAACTATCCGGATGTTATTCCTTCGAGCCCTTCCTTCTGCATCCTCTGCCCTCTGTACCAGGACCTTGACTCTCCGGAACACGTCCGACATTTGGGTTTGGGTTGCTGCCACGTCCGTGGTGTTTTGCTGCACCTTTTTCTCCACCATGCCCATTCGGTCAGCCAGGGTCCTCACATCCTGCCGAAGAAGGCTCACGTTTACCATCAATTTGTCCACCTTACTCTCCAGAGACGCCTTCAGGGCCATTATAGCTTCCGATATCGGGCTCTCGTCTTCTTCCTGCTGTACTACACTAGACGTGGCCATGGTTGCTTCCGGCGGTGTGGGTTGGCCCCTGTTCGATTTCCTAATGAAGGGTTCAATACTACAAAATTATTTTTTTATTATTATTTTTTTTGGGATTATTACAAACCTCTACAAAATCACATAAGCAAACACATTTTAAGGCCAAGACAACAAATATCGCTAAAACTTCCTCACATAGAGATATTCTAACAAATCAGATAACAATCTTCAAGAATTCAAAGAAAGACATATGAAAACCATACAATTACATGACAGTACTAAAATTTCAAACCAAGGAAAAATTATGTTTTTTAAAAGTTGGTGTTTAACACATATAGCATATATTTTTCAGAAAAGGCTGTTACCCTTATAATCAAAGTTGGTGAGTTCTCATGCATCATTCTGTACCAAATAAATGCTCTATTAGCAGAACAAGTTGATGTTACAAATTGTGCAAAGTATTCAATCCTTTGACAAAGGAGGGCAGAAAAAATGAGCAGAATGTGTTGAAGTGTCTCTTCAACACCCTTTATTTTACAATATTGACACCATTACCATCCCTCAAGACCCTTACGTCTGATAGTAATGATCTGATTGGTCTGCAATACATTCATCCTAAATCGCATGTAGTCATTATCAACCTCCTAGATGGATACTTCTTCAAATATCCTTCCATTACCGGAAGGATAGAATTTCCAAAATGAGTAAGCCTGATTGTACAATTTCGAGTCGTATATTCTGTTTAGTGTATTTTGCCAATTGTTACCCCTAAGAATTTGTTTGATTTTATCAGGTTTATTAAGCAAAGTGGCAAGTGACATCCCTAGAGAATTGTCAGTATCGTTTTTCAGATTCCTTATAAAAGCACATTCTATTTCAGTTCCAGCACACACATACAGGTCCTTATGCCTTTTAATTGTACATTTCCTTCATAATAATAATCTTTTCCGTATTACCAGCGATTTGAGAGACTGCAGACCAAATTCATATTTTATGAGTTCAAGTGGGATGTATTTGGGCAGGAAAAACAGAATACTTCGCCATATACCTTCAAGTGGGATGTATTTAGGCAGGAAAAACAGAATACTTCTCTAACACCTTCAAGTTTTTTATTTTTATTTTTATTTATTTGTTTATAAGGCACCGAAAGCCTGCAAGCATCAGGGCGCCACATGAAGACGATTACAAACATAAAGTAGAAGGACTGGACAATACAGGGCACAAGACACTTGGCATGCCAAGAACAGGTAGAGGCAGGTACTACACAGGGTTAGTTAGTTCATTTAAATAGAAAGGTTTTCAATTGTTTTCGGAATCTGAGGAGGTTGGATTCAACTCTCAGGCTCAGTGGCAGTTTGTTCCAGTGAAGAACAGACCGGCTTGGAAAGGTTCTGCCTAAACCATTCGCTTTCTTGTGGAGGTTAGTTGTAATGAGCTCTTGGGCCTCAGATCTAAGGGAGCGGTTGGGATTTAGCCTACAATCTTGGATTTAAGGTAAGCCGGAGGTTGTGTGTGAGTGTCATATATTTGAACATTACACAGTCTTCAACCCTTAGCCAATGTAATTCCCTCCTTGCTTCACTGATGTGATCAGATTTTTCCTTATTCTTGATTATACGCACAGCATGATTCTGAATATGCTGACATTTTGTCAGGCATTGTTTACTGGTACCCAATAGTAGGGAATTGCCATAATCCAATCTAGAAAGTATGGTTGCTCTGGCTATAGTAGCACAGTCTGATTAGTTAAGTACAGGTCTGATGGCTTTTAGTAATCCCAAGTAGTAGGAACAATTTTTGATGACATAGGAGGCTTGAGCATCTGAGCTCAGGGAGGCCTCCAGTGTCATGCCCAGGGTTTTGACACTGATCCATACTATTATTATTATTATTATTATTATTATTATTATTATTATTATTATTATAAAGTCAGAGGCAAAAAGTTCCAAACCATATAAGAGCCTCGGCAGGACTTTTATAATAAAAAATTCCGTCAGCGGTCTCATAGAGAAATTTCCAAATTTTTATCAATGGACCGCATTTGCCGTATTGCTACTTCCACCTTTGCTTCAATTGATTGCTAATTAAAGCAAAGGATCCAGTACCAGAGAAGCAATATCCCAAATATTTGAGGGCACTTTGTGATTTAATATAGTTGCCTTCGCAGTACCATGTATAAGCCCCTTGCTGCTTGTTAGGTTTGCCCAAACAAATAATGATAGTTATGTGGGGTTAATTTTTAGATGTAACTCTGCAGTTAATTTTTCAAATTCATTCATCAGGTGTTGAAGACCCACCCTAGTATTGTCCAATAACAGAAAGTCATCCGCGTATGCAAGCCAAGCAATGTGAATATTACCAAGTTTGAGAGAGACTAACTAACACTTTGTTGTCCAGAGCTCTTTCCGCTCCGCAAATGTAAAGGTTGAATATCGTAGGAGCTAACATACAACCCTGACGAAGGCCATTCACAATTAACATCTCAGATGATAACCGCCCCTCAGAATTCAAACACACTTTTAACCTTGTATCGGTATACAGAGCTATTACAATTATTACAATCTCCAACAAATGTTTCAGCATACCCAGAGCAATCAATTTACTCCATAAGAGCAGCCTGCCAACAAGGTCAAACGACATACTAAGGTCCATTGATACAATAAATGTAGGTCTCACTCCATTTTTCAATGCTTTATCTTCTATAGATGGTAAAATTAAACCCCCACAATCGGTGCCAATATATTTTTTTAAACTAATTTGTTTTACGTCCAAAATTTGATTAGCCTTAATCCATTTCTGAATATCCCCTAACGCCAGAGACGCAAACATTTTGGACTCTGGGTCAGCAACTGCAATTGGTCTGTAACTCAAGGGGCTCTGACGAGATCCTTTTTGAAGATTGGTAAGACAATAGTGACCCTCCAGGACTAAGGAATAGTCTTGGTTGCCAAAACATTGTTGAAAAGAATGCACAATATCCTCGCCCAATGCCCAGGATTTAGCTTCAAAATTTTGTTCGACAGATTATTGGTGCTGGAGGCTCCATAATTTTTTGATTTCTTGTTTAGACCCTGCACTGATTTTCGGGTCGATTCATGGAAATAATGTGTGCTGAAATTTTCGGCGCAAGCGTGCGAAAGCGTGCGAATCGCAGTGCCAGTGCGAAAATCGCAGCGAAACCTGCGCACAGCAATTCATGGAAGTCCGTGCGCGAGGAAATTCCAGGATGTGCGCCAAAATACTGCATGGCGCACACGTCTTCAAACCGCGTGCGCTAAGCACACAGCGAAAGCGCACATAGCGCAGCGCACACAACAAAAGTAAGCGTAACACGGGGCGTGAAACGTGGAATGGGGAACAACGCGTGAAAATGTGGGCGTCACGGGGGAAGTACAAGAGGCAAGAGCACAGAACGCCCACACGCTCGCCTACAACACGTATTCATAGAATCGAATAGGACAAACCAGCGCACGGGGAAAGACGCGCACAGGCCTAAACACGTCCGCCACACAAAGGCAGGCGGTAGCGTCCCTGCAGGAAAGAAATGTGCGCCAAAATGTGCACTAACAAAAAGCAGGTATATAAAGCCATGATGAATGTCCCATACTGTGGCTCTCTAGGACAAATGACGTGCAAAGGGGTACACGACAAACACTGACACCCGCTGTGTGAAAAATAGTGTGTGCGTGTATTTCGGGGGTGCGCGGGAAGTCCTACACGCGATTGGTCCTGGCGGAGTGGGTACGTGTATTTCAGGGGTTCGCGTGAAGTTTCACACGCGATTGGCCTTGGGCGAGCGGGGTACATGTAAATCTGGGGTGCGTGGAAAGTTTCACATGCAATTGGCCTGGGTACGTGTATTTCAGGGGTGCGTGGGAAGTTTCACATGTGATTTTGCTGTCAGAGTGGGGAACATGTATTTCGGGGGTGCGCAGGGAGTCCTACACGTGAATTGGCAGTGTGGGTCCCCCCAGGTGTCCCCTCTACCCCCTGCACGACCCCTGCAGGCAGCCCACACCACAGGGGACTACCTGCAGCCCTGGTTTTGTCCCGCAGGCAGCCCATTGACCATGGGCATGCTCCCCAGCCAAGGCACATGTCACCTTGCAATATGATCAACAACTCATGTCCCCCTGCACCCCCAGCCCCCAGCAGTGCAGGGGCACCTGCCAGCAGGCCCCCACTCATGCCCCACTCATGTCCCCCTGCACCCCCACCCCCCAGCAGTCAGGGGCACCTGTCAGCAGGCCCCCACTCATGTCCCCTTGCACCCCCACCCCTCAGCAGTCAGGGACACCTGCCAGCAGGCCCGCACTCATGTCCCACTCATGTCCCCCTGCAACCCCACCCCCCAGCAGTGCAGGGCACCTGCCTGCAGGCCCCCACGCATGTCCCACTCATGTCCCCCTGCACCCCCACCCCCCAGCAGTCAGGGGCACCTGCCAGCAGGCCCCCACTCATGTCCAACTCATGTCCCACTGCACCCACACCCCCCCAGCAGTCAGCGGCACCTGCCAGCAAGCCCCCACTCATATCCCCTTGCACCCCCACCACCCAGCAGTCAGGGACACCTGCCAGCAGGCCCCCACTCATTTCCCGTGCACCCCCACCCCCCAGCAGTCAGGGGCACCTGCCAGCAGGCCCCCACTCATGTCCCCCTGCATCCCCAAACCCCAGCAGTCAGGGGCACCTGCCAGCAGGCCCCCAATCATGTCCTCCAGCAGTCAGGTGCGTCTGCCAGCAGGTCCCCACTCATGTCCCCTTGCACCCCCACCCCCCAGCAGTCATGGGCACCTACCAGCAGGCCCACACTCATGTCCCACTCATGTCCCCCAGCACCCCCACCCCCAGCAGTCAGGGGCACCTGCCAGCAGGCCCCCACTCATGTCCCACTCATGTCCCCTTGCACCCCCACCCCCCAGCAGTCAGGGGCACCTGCAGCAGGCCTCCACTCATGTCCCACTCATGTCCCCCAGCACCCCCACCCCTCAGCAGTCAGGGGCACCTGCCAGCAGGCCCCCACTCATGTCCCCCAGCAACCCCCACCCCCCAGCAGTCAGGTGCACTTGCCAGCAGGCCCCCACTCATGTCCCCCAGCAACCCCACCCCCAGCAGTCAGGGGCACCTGCCAGCAGGCCCCCACTCATGTCCCACTCATGTCCCCCTGTACCCCCACCCCTCAGCAGTCAGGGGCACCTGCCAGCAGGCCCCCACTCATGTCCCACTCATGTCCCCCTGCACCCACACCCCCCAGTAGTCAGGTGCACTTGCCAGCAGGCCCCCACTCATGTCCCCCAGCAACCCCACCCCCAGCAGTCAGGGGCACCTGCCAGCAGGCCCCCACTCATGTCCCATTCATGTCCCCCTGTACCCCCACCCCTCAGCAGTCAGGGGCACCTGCCAGCAGGCCCCCACTCATGTCCCATTGCACCCCCACCACCCAGCAGTCAGGGGCACCTGCCAGCAGGCCCCCACTCATTTCCCCTGCACCTCCACCCCTTAGCAGTCAGGGGCACCTGCCAGCAGGCCCCCACTCATGTCCACCTGTATCCCCAAACACCAGCAGTCAGGGGTACCTGCCAGCAGGCCCCCACTCATGTCCCCCAGCAGTCAGGTGCATCTGCCAGCAGGTCCCCACTCATGTCCCACTCATGTCCCCCTGTACCCCCACCCCTCAGCAGTCAGGGGCACCTGCCAGCAGGCCCCCACTCATGTCCCACTCATGTCCCCCTGCACCCCCACCACCCAGCAGTGCAGGGCACCTGCCAGCAGGCCCCCACACATGTCCCACTCATGTCCCCCAGCACTCCCACACCCCAGCAGTCAGGGGCACCTGCCAGCAGGCCCCCACTCATGTCCCACTCATGTCCCCTTGCGCCCCCACCCCCCAGCAGTCAGGGGCACCTGCCAGCAGGCCCCCACTCATGTCCTCCAGCACCCCCACCCCCCAGAAGTGCAGGGGCAGCTGCCAGCAGGCCCCCACTCATGTCCCACTCATGTCCCCCTGCACCCACACCCCCCAGCAGTCAGGGGCACCTGCCAGCAGGTCCCCACTCATGTCCCACTCATGTCCCCCTGCACCCACACCCCCCAGCAGTCAGGGGCACCTGCAAGCAGGCCCCCACTCATGTCCCTTTGCACCCCCACCACCCAGCAGTCAGGGGCACCTGCCAGCAGGCCCCCACTCATTTCCCCTGCACCTCCACCCCTTAGCAGTCAGGGGCACCTGCCAGCAGGCCCCCACTCATGTCCACCTGTATCCCCAAACACCAGCAGTCAGGGGCACCTGCCAGCAGGCCCCCACTCATGTCCCCCAGCAGTCAGGTGCATCTGCCAGCAGGTCCCCACTCATGTCCCCTTGCACCCCCACCCCCAGCAGTCATGGGCACCTGCCAGCAGGCCCCCACTCATGTCCCACTCATGTCCCCCTGCACACCCAACACCAGTAGTGCAGGGGCACCTGCCAGAAAGCCCCCACTCACGTCCCACTCATGTCCCCTGCACCCCCACCACCCAGCAGTCAGGGGCACCTGCCAGCAGGCCCCCACTCATTTCCCCTGCACCCCCACCCCCCAGCAGTCAGGGGCACCTGCCAGCAGGCCCCCACTCATGTCCCCCTGCATCCCCAAACCCCAGCAGTCAGGGGCACCTGCCAGCAGGCCCCCACTCATGTCCCCCAGCAGTCAGGTGCATCTGCCAGCAGGTCCCCACTCATGTCCCCTTGCACCCCACCCCCCAGCAGTCATGGGCAACTGCCAGCAGGCCCCCACTCATGTCCCACTCATGCCCCCCTCATGTCCCCCTGCACCCTCAACCCTAGTAGTGCAGGGGCACCTGCCAGCAGGCCCCCACTCATGTCCCCCAGCAACCCCCACCCCCAGCAGTCAGGTGCACCTGCCAGCAGGCCCCCACTCATGTCCACCAGCACCCCCACCCCCCAGCAGTCAGGGGCACCTGCCAGCAGGCCCCACTCATGTCCCACTCATATCCCCCTGTACCCCCAGCAGTCAGTGGCACCTGCCAGCAGGCCCCCACTCATGTCCTCCTGCACCCCCACCCCCCAGCAGTCAGGGGCACCTGCCAGCAGGCCCCCACTCATGTCCCCTTGCACCCCCGGCCCCCAGCAGTCAGGGGCACCTACCAGCAGGCCCCCACTCATGTCCCACTCATGTCCTCCTGCACCACCACGCCCCAGCAGTCAGGGGCACGTACCAGCAGGCCCCCACTCATGTCCCCTTGCACCCCCACCCCCAGCAGTCAGTGGCACCTGCCTGCAGGCCCCCACTCATGTCCCCCTGCACCCCCACCCCCCAGCAGTCAGGGGCACCTGCCAGCAGGCCCCCACTCATGTCCCCCTGTACCCCCACCCCCCAGCAGTCAGGGGCACCTGCCAGCAGGCCCCCACTCATGTCCCACTCATGTCCTCCTGCACCCCCATGCCCCAGCAGTCAGGGGCACGTACCAGCAGGCCCCCACTCATGTCCCCTTGCACCCCCACCCCCAGCAGTCAGGGGCACCTGCCAGCAGGCCCCCACTCATGTCCCCATGCACCCCCACCCCCCAGCAGTCAGGGGCACCTGCCAGCAGGCCCCCACTCATGTCCCCCTGCACCCCAAACCCCAGCAATCAGGGGCACCTGCCTGTAGGCCCTCAATCATGTCCCCCAGCACCCTCACCCCCCAGCAGTCAGGGGCACCTGCCAGCAGGCCCCCACTCATGTCCCACTAATGTGCCCCTGCACCCCACCACCCAGCAGTGCAGGGCACCTGCCAGCAGGCCCCCGCTCATGTACCACTCATGTCCCCGAGCACCACAACGCCCCAGCAGTCAGGGGCACCTGTCAGCAGGCCCCCACTCATGTCCCCCTGAACCCCTACCCCCCAGCAGTGAGGGGTACTGCCAGCAGGCCCCCACTCATGTCCCCCTGCACCCCCACCCCCAGCAGGGCAGGGCACCTGCTAGCAGGCCCCCACTCATGTCCCACTCATGTCCCCCACCACCCCACCCCCCAAAAGTCAGAGGCACCTGCCAGCAGGCCCCCACTCATGTCCCCAAGCACCCCCACCCCTCAGCAGTCAGGTGCACCTGCCAGCAGGCCCACACTCATGTCCCACTCATGTCCCCCTGCACCCCCACCCCCCAGCAGTGCAGGGCACCTGCCAGCAGGCCCCCACTCATGTCCCACTCATTTCCCCCAGCACCCCTACCCCCAGCAGTCAGGGGCACCTGCCAGCAGGCCCCCACTCATGTCCCCCAGCACCCCCACACCCCAGCAATCAGGCGAACCTGCCAGGAGGCCCCCACTTATGTCCCAGAGCACCCCCACCCCCCAGCAGCCAGGGGCACCTGCCAGCAGGACCCCACTCATGTCCCCCTGCACCCCCACCCCCCAGCAGTCAGGGGCACATGCCAGCAGGCCCCCACTCATGTCCCCCTGCACCCCACCCCCCAGCAGTCAGGTGCACCTGCCAGCAGGCCCCCACTCATGTCAACTTGCACCCCTACCCCCCAGCAGTCAGGGGCACCTGCCAGCAGGCCCCCACTCATGTCCCACTCATGTTCCCCTGCACCCCCACCCCCCAGCAGTGCAGGGGCACCAGCCAGCAGGCCCCCACTGATGTCCGACTCATGTCCCCCAGCACCCCCACCCCCCAGCAGTCAGGGGCACCTGCCAGCAGGCCCCCACTCATGTCCCCCAGCACCCCCACCCCCCAGCAGTGCAGGGCACCTGCCAGCAGGCCCCCACTCATGTCCCACTCATTTCCCCCAGCACCCCTACCCCCAGCAGTCAGGGGCACCTGCCAGCAGGCCCCCACTCATGTCCCCCAGCACCCCCACACCCCAGCAGTCAGGTGAACCTGCCAGCAGGCCCCCACTCATGTCCCACTCATGTCCCCCTACACCCCCACCTCCCAGCAGTCAGGGGCACCTGCCAGCAGGCCACCACTCATGTCCCATTCATGCCCCCCTGCACCCTCACCCCCCAGCAGTCAGGGGCACCTGCCAGCAGGCCCCCACTCATGTCCCCCCGCACCCCCACACCCCAGCAGTCAGGGGCACCTGCCAGCAGGCCCCCACTCATGTCCCCCTGCACCCCCAGCCCCCAGCAGTCAGGGGCACTTGCCAACAGGCCCCCACTCATGTCCCCCTGCACCCCACCCCCCAGCAGTCAGGTGCACCTGCCAGCAGGCCCCCACTCATGTCCACTTGCACCCCTACCCCCAGCAGTCGGGGGCACCTGCCAGCAGGCCCCCACTCATGTCCCACTCATGTCCCCCAGCACCCCCACCCCTCAGCAGTCAGGGGCACCTGCCAGCAGGCCCCCACTCATGTCCCACTCATGTCCCCCTGCACCCCCACCCCCCAGCAGTGCAGGGCACCTGCCAGCAGGCCCCCACTCATGTCCCACTCATGTCCCCAAGCACCCCCACCCCCCAGCAGTCAGGGGCACCTGCCAGCAGGCCCCCACTCATGTCCCTTTGCACCCCCACTCCCCAGCAGTCAGGGGCACCTGCCAGGAGGCCCCCACTTATGTCCCAGAGCACCCCCACCCCCCAGCAGTCAGGGGCACCTGCCAGCAGGCCCCCACTCATGTCCCTTTGCACCCCCACTCCCCAGCAGTCAGGGGCACCTGCCAGGAGGCCCCCACTTATGTCCCAGAGCACCCCCACCCCCCAGCAGTCAGGTGCACCTGCCAGCAGGCCCCCACTCATGTCCACTTGCACCCCTTCCCCCCAGCAGTCAGGGGCACCTGCCAGCAGGCCCCCACTCATGTCCCACTCATGTCCCCCTGCACCCCCACCCCCCAGCAGTCAGGGGCACCTGCCAGCAGGCCCCCACTCATATCCCACTCATGTCCCCTTGCACACCCACCCCCCAGCAGACAGGGGCACCTGCAAGCAGGCCCCCACTCATGTCCCACTCATGTCCCCCTGCACCCCCACCCCCAAGCAGTGCAGGGCACCTGCCAGCAGGCCCCCACTCATGTCCCACACATGTCCCCAAGCACCTCCACCCCCCAGCAGTCAGGGGCACCTGCCAGCAGGCTCCCACTCATGTCCCACTCATGTCCCCAAGCACCCCCACCCCCCAGCAGTCAGGGGCACCTGCCAGCAGGCCCCCACTCATGTCCCACTCATTTCCCCCAGCACCCCTACCCCCAGCAGTCAGGGGCACCTGCCAGCAGGCCCCCACTCATGTCCCCCAGCACCCCCACCCCCCAGCAGTCATGGGCACCTGCCAGCAGGCCCCCACTCATGTCCACCTTCACCCCCAACCCCCAGCAGTCAGGGGCACTTGCCAACAGGCCCCCACTCATGTCCCCCTGCACCCCACCGCCCAGCAGTCAGGTGCACCTGCCAGCAAGCCCCCACTCATATCCCCTTGCACCCCCACCACCCAGCAGTCAGGGACACCTGCCAGCAGGCCCCCACTCATTTCCCGTGCACCCCCACCCCCCAGCAGTCAGGGGCACCTGCCAGCAGGCCCCCACTCATGTCCCAGAGCACCCCCACCCCCCAGCAGTCGGGGGCACCTGCCAGCAGGCCCCCACTCATGTCCCACTCATGTCCCCCTACACCCCCACCTCCCAGCAGTCAGGGGCACCTGCCAGCAGGCCACCACTCATGTCCCATTCATGCCCCCCTGCACCCTCACCCCCCAGCAGTCAGGGGCACCTGCCAGCAGGCCCCCACTCATGTCCCCCCGCACCCCCACACCCCAGCAGTCAGGGGCACCTGCCAGCAGGCCCCCACTCATGTCCCCCTGCACCCCCAGCCCCCAGCAGTCAGGGGCACTTGCCAACAGGCCCCCACTCATGTCCCCCTGCACCCCACCCCCCAGCAGTCAGGTGCACCTGCCAGCAGGCCCCCACTCATGTCCACTTGCACCCCTACCCCCAGCAGTCAGGGGCACCTGCCAGCAGGCCCCCACTCATGTCCCACTCATGTCCCCCAGCACCCCCACCCCTCAGCAGTCAGGGGCACCTGCCAGCAGGCCCCCACTCATGTCCCACTCATGTCCCCCTGCCCCCCCACCCCCCAGCAGTCAGGGGCACCTGCCAGCAGGCCCCCACTCATGTCCCTTTGCACCCCCACTCCCCAGCAGTCAGGGGCACCTGCCAGCAGGCCCCCACTCATGTCCCCCTGCACCCCCACCCCCCAGCAGTCAGGGGCACCTGCCAGCAGGCCCCCACTCATGTCCCCTAGCACCCCCACCCCCCAGCAGTCAGGTGCACCTGCCAGCAGGCCCCCACTCATGTCCACTTGCACCCCTACCCCCCAGCAGTCAGGGGCACCTGCCAGCAGGCCCCCACTCATGTCCCACTCATGTCCCCCTGCACCCCCACCCCCCAGCAGTCAGGGGCACCTGCCAGCAGGCCCCCACTCATGTCCCACTCATGTCCCCTTGCACCCCCACCCCCCAGCAGACAGGGGCACCTGCAAGCAGGCCCCCACTCATGTCCCACTCATGTCCCCCTGCACCCCCACCCCCAAGCAGTGCAGGGCACCTGCCAGCAGGCCCCCACTCATGTCCCACACATGTCCCCAAGCACCTCCACCCCCCAGCAGTCAGGGGCACCTGCCAGCAGGCTCCCACTCATGTCCCACTCATGTCCCCAAGCACCCCCACCCCCCAGCAGTCAGGGGCACCTGCCAGCAGGCCCCCACTCATGTCCCACTCATTTCCCCCAGCACCCCTACCCCCAGCAGTCAGGGGCACCTGCCAGCAGGCCCCCACTCATGTCCCCCAGCACCCCCACCCCCCAGCAGTCATGGGCACCTGCCAGCAGGCCCCCACTCATGTCCACCTGCACCCCCAACCCCCAGCAGTCAGGGGCACTTGCCAACAGGCCCCCACTCATGTCCCCCTGCACCCCACCCCCCAGCAGTCAGGTGCACCTGCCAGCAGGCCCCCACTCATGTCCACTTGCACCCCTACCCCCCAGCAGTCAGGGGCACCTGCCAGCAGGCCCCCACTCATGTCCCACTCATGTTCCCTGCACCCCCACCCCCCAGCAGTACAGGGGCACCTGCCAGCAGGCCCCCACTCATGTCCCGCTCATGTCCCCCAGCACCACCACCCCCCAGCAGTCAGGGGCACCTGCCAGCAGGCCCCCACTCATGTCCCACTCATTTCCCCTTGCACTCCCACCCCCCAGCAGACAGGGGCACCTGCAAGCAGGCCCCCACTCATGTCCCACTCATGTCCCCCTGCACCCCCACCCCCCAGCAGTGCAGGGCACCTGCCAGCAGGCCCCCACTCATGTCCCACTCATGTCCCCAAGCACCCCCACCCCCCAGCAGTCAGGGGCACCTGCCAGCAGGCCCCCACTCATGTCCATTTGCACCCCCACCCCCCAGCAGCCAGGGGCACCTGCCAGCAGGCCCCCACTCATGTCCCTCTGCACCCCCACCCCCCCAGCAGTCAGGGGCACCTGCCAGCAGGCCCCCACTCATGTCCCCCTGCACCCCCAAACCCCAGCAGTCAGGGGCACCTGCCAGCAGGCCCCCACTCATGTCCCCTAGCACCCCCACCCCCCAGCAGTCAGGTGCACCTGCCAGCAGGCCCCCACTCATGTCCACTTGCACCCCTAACCCCCAGCAGTCAGGGGCACCTGCCAGAAGGCCCCCACTCATGTCCCACTCATGTCCCCATGCACCCCAACCCCCCAGCAGTGCAGGGGCACCTGCCAGCAGGCCCCCACTCATGTCCCACTCATGTCCCCCCGCACCCCCAACCCCCAGCAGTCAGGGGCACCTGCCAGCAGGCCCCCACTCATGTCCCACTCATGTCCCCTTGCACCCCCACCCCCCAGCAGACAGGGGCACCTGCAAGCAGGCCCCCACTCATGTCCCCATGCACCCGCACCCCCCAGCAGTGCAGGGCACCTGCCTGTAACGCTCACCTGGTTCCCCCGGAGGCGCAGGTCTTGATCTGGCGAGGATACTGTCTTCAGTGTTAGGCGCAGGGTTCGTTTTGCTCCCGGACTGGGCCCCCTTCCCACCGACAGTTTAAGCTGAAGAGTGAGATGTCTGCAAGGGTAAACCAAGGTATTAGTGTTTGGAAGGTTCGGAAAGTTCCTAGCCCCTCTCGCCCTTTCTTTCCCCGTGGAACTGGGTTGATATTGCGCTTACCTTATATAGGTAAATGCCGGGCTCTCCATCCTGCGTCTTATGCAGGGGCGCTGGATCCAGTCCCTTCACTGGATGCGAGCTCTGCCTCTTGATAGCAGAGGATTTGCTGAGAGCGAAGACGCCGTTAATGCACGAGTGTGCCTTGTAAGTATTAAAGTTCCTTTTGCATTGTTCTCTTCTCTTTCAAAAGTCTTAAGTCTGTAAAGTCTATGTCTTTCCCTTTTCAGATGCTGTGACGATGAAGATTATCCTTCTAATGGCACGTAAGTAGAAAGACTACACTAGCGCTGGAGAATGCTCCGTAATGTCTCTTTTGTCTTTGCAGGTGCTGAGGTGCAGCGCGAACAGATTGAAAGCGAACATAACACAGGTAAGCAGTCTTGTAACTAAGGGTTACTAACCGATGTATCTTGCCTTGCAGGTGCCGGAATGCAGCGCGAGCTGAGTTGGAACGGGCGTAACACAGGTAAGCAGAACTTGTAGTTGAATATTACTCACCGATGTTCGCTCTCTTTGCAGATGTCGGATGCCGGAAGAGAAAGGCAGAAAAAGGCGCCTTGGATGCTGCCGTTGGATTAGGTAAGTAGATTCACTGCCTTTACATTAGCCTAACCTGTGCCTTTGTTTTGCAGGAGCTGCAGAAGACTGAAGAAGACTGAAGATTGGATTCCAGCAGGTTATTTCGTGTTCACAGGATCTGGAGCTGGAGGTTTCCTGGAGCTGACATGGTGAGCGTCCTGCTGCAGATGCAGAATAACGCGAAGCACGTTAAACCAATCGGGTGTGGTTTAAATAGCCTTCTGTAGTGCTTAGGCGTCTCCTTCCACGGCCCCACCCAGGTAAGAAAAGAGTTCCAGATTTCTAAAAGAGTTCCTGTGTTCTGCTTCCAGGGAGTGGCTCCTGCTCCACCCATACAGAAAAAGTAGTTCCAGGCAGAGAAGGATCAGGAGACCAGTTAGCTGGTAAGTAAGCAGCATGGTCTGCTACAGGTAGGTCCACCAAGCACTCTTATCTAATATGAGCCGGGCGCTTCCTGTGCCGGGACCAGTCACCATCATGAGCCTGGCGCCACTGGCGCTAGGGAAAAGGTCCAGAGGGTCCCTATAGGGACTGGCTGGTTCCTGGGATCAGAGTCATGGGCCTGCTTCCAAGGTCGTGGGGCAAGTCCTGACCCCTTGGAAGCAGGGATCATGACACTGCCAGCAGGCCCCCACTCATGTCCCACTCATGTCCCCAAGCACCCCCACCCCCAGCAGTCAGGGGCACCTGCCAGCAGGTCCCCACTCATGTCCCTTTGCACCCCCACCCCCCAGCAGTCAGGGCCACCTGACAGAAGGCCCCCACTCATGTCCCCCAGCACACGCAACCCCCAGCAGTCAGGTGCATCTGCCAGCAGGGCCCCACTCATGTCCTCTTGCACCCCCACCCCCCAGCAGTCAGGGGCACCTGCCAGCAGGCCCCCACTCATGTCCCACTCATGTCAACCTGCACCCCCACCCCCAGTAGTGCAGGGGCACCTGCCAGAAGGCCCTCACTCATGTCCCACTTATGTCCCCCAGCACCCCCACCCCCCAGCAGTCAGGGGCACCTGCCAGCAGGCCCCCACTCATATCCCACTCATGTCCCCCTGCACCCCCACCCCCCAGCAGTGCAGGGCACCTGCCAGCAGGCCCCCACTCATGTCCCACTCATGTCCCCCTGCACCCCCACCCCCCAGCAGTGCAGGGGCACCTGCCAGCAGGCCCCCACTCATGTCCCACTCATGGCCCCCAGCACCACCACCCCCAGCAGTCAGGGGCACCTGCCAGCAGGCCCCCACTCATGTCCCACTCATGTCCCCTTCCACCCCCACCCCCCAGCAGTCAGGGGCACCTGCCAGCAGGCCCCCACTCATGTCCCCCAGCAGTCAGGTGCATCTGCCAGCAGGTCCCCACTCATGTCCCCTTGCACCCCACCCCCCAGCAGTCATGGGCACCTGCCAGCAGGCCCCCACTCATGTCCCACTCATGCCCCCCTCATGTCCCCCTGCACCCTCAACCCTAGTAGTGCAGGGGCACCTGCCAGCAGGCCCCCACTCATGTCCCCCAGCAACCCCCACCCCCCAGCAGTCAGGTGCACCTGCCAGCAGGCCCCCACTCATGTCCACCAGCACCCCCACCCTCCAGCAGTCAGGGGCACCTGCCAGCAGGCCCCACTCATGTTCCACTCATATCCCCCTGTACCCCCAGCAGTCAGGGGCACCTGCCAGCAGGCCCCCACTCATGTCCCCTTGAACCCGCACCCCCAGCAGTCAGTGGCACCTGCCTGCAGGCCCCCACTCATGTCCCCCTGCACCCCCACCCCCCAGCAGTCAGGGGCACCTGCCAGCAGGCCCCCACTCATGTCCCACTCATGTCCTCCTGCACCACCACGCCCCAGCAGTCAGGGGCACGTACCAGCAGTCCCCCACGCATGTCCCCTTGAACCCGCACCCCCAGCAGTCAGTGGCACCTGCCTGCAGGCCCCCACTCATGTCCCCCTGCACCCCCACTCCCCAGCAGTCAGGGGCACCTGCCAGCAGGCCCCCACTCATGTCCCCCTGTACCCCCACCCCCCAGCAGTCAGGGGCACCTTCCAGCAGGCCCCCACTCATGTCCCACTCATGTCCTGATGCACCCCCACGCCCCAGCAGTCAGGGGCACGTACCAGCAGGCCCCCACTCATGTACCCTTGCACCCCCAACCCCAGCAGTCAGGGGCACCTGCCAGCAGGCCCCCACTCATGTCCCCATGCACCCCCACCCCCCAGCAGTCAGGGGCACCTGCCAGCAGGCCCCCACTCATGTACCCCTGCACCCCCAAACCCCGGCAATCAGGGGCACCTGCCTGCAGACCCTCAATCATGTCCCCCAGCACCCTCACCCCCCAGCAGTCAGGGGCACCTGCCAGCAGGCCCCCACTCATGTCCCACTAATGTGCCCCTGCACCCCACCACCCAGCAGTGCAGGGCACCTGCCAGCAGGCCCCCACTCATGTCCCACTCATGTCCCCGAGCACCCCAACGCCCCAGCAGTCAGGGGCACCTGTCAGCAGGCCCCCACTCATGTCCCCCTGAACCCCTACCCCCCAGCAGTGAGGGGTACTGGCAGCAGGCCCCCACTCATGTCCCCCTGCACCCCCACCCCCAGCAGTGCAGGGCACCTGCCAGCAGGCCCCCACTCATGTCCCACTCATGTCCCCCACCACCCCACCCCCCAAAAGTCAGGGGCACCTGCCAGCAAGCCCCCACTCATGTCCCCAAGCACCCCCACCCCTCAGCAGTCAGGTGCACCTGCCAGCAGGCCCCCACTCATGTCCCCCTGCACCCCCAAACCCCAGCAGTCAGGGGCACCTGCCAGCAGGCCCCCACTCATGTCCCCTAGCACCCCCACCCCCCAGCAGTCAGGTGCACCTGCCAGCAGGCCCCCACTCATGTCCACTTGCACCCCTACCCCCCAGCAGTCAGGGGCACCTGCCAGCAGGCCCCCACTCATGTCCCACTCATGTCCCCATGCACCCCCACCCCCCAGCAGTGCAGGGGCACCTGCCAGCAGGCCCCCACTCATGTCCCACTCATTTCCGCCCAGCACCCCTACCCCCAGCAGTCAGGGGCACCTGCCAGCAGGCCCCCACTCATGTCCCCCAGCACCCCCACACCTCAGCAGTCAGGTGAACCTGCCAGCAGGCCCCCACTCATGTCCCAGAGCACCCCCACCCCCCAGCAGTCGGGGGCACCTGCCAGCAGGCCCCCACTCATGTCCCACTCATGTCCCCCTACACCCCCACCCCCCAGCAGTCAGGGGCACCTGCCAGCAGGCCACCACTCATGTCCCATTCATGCCCCCCTGCACCCTCACCCCCCAGCAGTCAGGGGCACCTGCCAGCAGGCCCCCACTCATGTCCCCCCGCACCCCCACACCCCAGCAGTCAGGGGCACCTGCCAGCAGGCCCCCACTCATGTCCCCCTGCACCCCCAGCCCCCAGCAGTCAGGGGCACTTGCCAACAGGCCCCCACTCATGTCCCCCTGCACCCCACCCCCCAGCAGTCAGGTGCACCTGCCAGCAGGCCCCCACTCATGTCCACTTGCACCCCTACCCCCAGCAGTCAGGGGCACCTGCCAGCAGGCCCCCACTCATGTCCCACTCATGTCCCCCAGCACCCCCACCCCTCAGCAGTCAGGGGCACCTGCCAGCAGCCCCCCACTCATGTCCCACTCATGTCCCCCTGCACCCCCACCCCCCAGCAGTGCAGGGCACCTGCCAGCAGCCCCCCACTCATGTCCCACTCATGTCCCCAAGCACTCCCACCCCCCAGCAGTCAGGGGCACCTGCCAGCAGGCCCCCACTCATGTCCCTTTGCACTCCCACCCCCCAGCAGTCAGGTGCACCTGCCAGCAGGCCCCCACTCATGTCCACTTGCACCCCTACCCCCAGCAGTCAGGGGCACCTGCCAGCAGGCCCCCACTCATGTCCCACTCATGTCCCCCAGCACCCCCACCCCTCAGCAGTCAGGGGCACCTGCCAGCAGCCCCCCACTCATGTCCCACTCATGTCCCCAAGCACCCCCACCCCCCAGCAGTCAGGGGCACCTGCCAGCAGGCCCCCACTCATGTCCCTTTGCACTCCCACCCCCCAGCAGTCAGGGGCACCTGCCAGCAGGCCCCCACTCATGTCCCCCTGCACCCCCACCCCCCAGCAGTCAGGGGCACCTGCCAGCAGGCCCCCACTCATGTCCCCTAGCACCCCCACCCCCTAGCAGTCAGGTGCACCTGCCAGCAGGCCCCCACTCATGTCCACTTGCACCCCTACCCCCCAGCAGTCAGGGGCACCTGCCAGCAGGCCCCCACTCATGTCCCACTCATGTCCCCCTGCACCCCCACCCCCCAGCAGCCAGGGGCACCTGCCAGCAGGCCCCCACTCATGTCCCACTCATGTCCCCTTGCACCCCCACCCCCCAGCAGACAGGGGCACCTGCAAGCAGGCCCTCACTCATGTCCCACTCATGTCCCCCTGCACCCCCACCCACAAGCAGTGCAGGGTACCTGCCAGCAGACCCCCACTCATGTCCCACACATGTCCCCAAGCACCTCCACCCCCCAGCAGTCAGGGGCACCTGCCAGCAGGCCCCCACTCATGTCCCACTCATGTCCCCAAGCACCCCCACCCCCCAGCAGTCAGGGGCACCTGCCAGCAGGCCCCCACTCATGTCCCACTCATTTCGCCAGCACCCCTACCCCCAGCAGTCAGGAGCACCTGCCAGCAGGCCCCCACTCATGTCCCCCAGCACCCCCACCCCCCAGCAGTCATGGGCACCTGCCAGCAGGCCCCCACTCATGTCCACCTGCACCCCCAACCCCCAGCAGTCAGGGGCACTTGCCAACAGGCCCCCACTCATGTCCCCCTGCACCCCACCCCCCAGCAGTCAGGTGCACCTGCCAGCAGGCCCCCACTCATGTCCACTTGCACCCCTACCCCCCAGCAGTCAGGGGCACCTGCCAGCAGGCCCCCACTCATGTCCCACTCATGTTCCCTGCACCCCCACCCCCCAGCAGTACAGGGGCACCTGCCAGCAGGCCCCCACTCATGTCCCACTCATGTCCCCCAGCACCCCCACCCCCCAGCAGTCAGGGGCACCTGCCAGCAGGCCCCCACTGATGTCCCACTCATTTCCCCTTGCACCCCCACCCCCCAGCAGACAGGGGCACCTGCAAGCAGGCCCCCACTCATGTCCCACTCATGTCCCCGTGCACCCCCACCCCCCAGCAGTGCAGGGCACCTGCCAGCAGGCCCCCACTCATGTCCCACTCATGTCCCCAAGCACCCCCACCCCCCAGCAGTCAGGGGCACCTGCCAGCAGGCCCCCACTCATGTCCCTTTGCACCCCCACCCCCCAGCAGTCAGGGGCACCTGCCAGCAGGCCCCCACTCATGTCCCCCTGCACCCCCACCGCCCCAGCAGTCAGGGGCACCTGCCAGCAGGCCCCCACTCATGTCCCCCTGCACCCCCAAACCCCAGCAGTCAGGGGCACCTGCCAGCAGGCCCCCACTCATGTCCCCTAGCACCCCCACCCCCCAGCAGTCAGGTGCACATGCCAGCAGGCCCCCACTCATGTCCACTTGCACCCCTACCCCCCAGCAGTCAGGGGCACCTGCCAGCAGGCCCCCACTCATGTCCCACTCATGTCCCCATGCACCCCCACCCCCCAGCAGTGCAGGGGCACCTGCCAGCAGGCCCCCACTCATGTACCACTCATGTCCCCCCGCACCTCCAACCCCCAGCAGTCAGGGGCACCTGCCAGCAGGCCCCCACTCATGTCCCACTCATGTCCCCTTGCACCCCCACCCCCCAGCAGACAGGGGCACCTGCAAGCAGGCCCCCACTCATGTCCCACTCATGTCCCCCTGCACCCGCACCCCCCAGCAGTGCAGGGCACCTGCCAGCAGGCCCCCACTCATGTCCCACTCATGTCCCCAAGCACCCCCACCCCCAGCAGTCAGGGGCACCTGCCAGCAGGCCCCCACTCATGTCCCTTTGCACCCCCACCCCCCAGCAGTCAGGGCCACCTGCCAGAAGGCCCCCACTCATGTCCCCCAGCACACGCAACCCCCAGCAGTCAGGTGCATCTGCCAGCAGGTCCCCACTCATGTCCTCTTGCACCCCCACCCCCCAGCAGTCAGGGGCACCTGCCAGCAGGCCCCCACTCATGTCCCACTCATGTCAACCTGCACCCCCACCCCCCAGTAGTGCAGGGGCACCTGCCAGAAGGCCCTCACTCATGTCCCACTTATGTCCCCCAGCACCCCCACCCCCCAGCAGTCAGGGGCACCTGCCAGCAGGCCCCCACTCATATCCCACTCATGTCCCCCTGCACCCCCACCCCCCAGCAGTGCAGGGCACCTGCCAGTAGGCCCCCACTCATGTCCCCACTCATGTCCCCCTGCACCCCCGCCCCCCAGCAGTGCAGGGGCACCTGCCAGCAGGCCCCAACTCATGTCCCACTCATGGCCCCCAGCACCACCACCCCCAGCAGTCAGGGGCACCTGCCAGCAGGCCCCCACTCATGTCCCACTCATGTCCCCTTCCACCCCCACCCCCCAGCAGTCAGGGGCACCTGCAAGCAGGCCCCCACTCATGTCCCACTCATGTCCCCCTGCACCCCCACCCCCCAGCAGTGCAGGGCACCTGCCAGCAGGCCCCCACTCATGTCCCACTCATGTCCCCAAGCACCCCCACCCCCAGCAGTCAGGGGCACCTGCCAGCAGGCCCCTACTCATGTCCCTTTGCACCCCCACCCCCCAGCAGTCAGGGGCACCTGCCAGCAGGCCCCCACTCATGTCCCCCTGCACCCCCACCCCCAGCAGTCAAGGGCCCCTGCCAGCAGGCCCCCACTCATGTCCCCCTGCACCCCCAAACCCCAGCAGTCAGGGGCACCTGCCAGCAGGCCCCCACTCATGTCCCCTAGCACCCCCACCCCCCAGCAGTCAGGTGTACCTGCCAGCAGGCCCCCACTCATGTCCCCTTGCACCCTCACACCCAGCAGTCAGGGGCACCTGCCAGCAGGGCCCCACTCATGTCCCACTCATGTCCCCAGCACCCCCACCCCCCAGCAGTCAGGGGCACCTGCCAGCAGGCCCCCACTTATGTCCCCCAGAACCCCCACACCCCAGCAGTCAGGTGCACCTGCCAGCAGGCCCCCACTCATGTCCCCCTGCACCCCCACCCCCCAGCAGTCAGGGGCACCTGCCAGCAGGCCCCCACTCATGTCCCCTAGCACCCCCACCCCCTAGCAGTCAGGTGCACCTGCCAGCAGGCCCCCACTCATGTCCACTTGCACCCCTACCCCCCAGCAGTCAGGGGCACCTGCCAGCAGGCCCCCACTCATGTCCCACTCATGTCCCCCTGCACCCCCACCCCCCAGCAGCCAGGGGCACCTGCCAGCAGGCCCCCACTCATGTCCCACTCATGTCCCCTTGCACCCCCACCCCCCAGCAGACAGGGGCACCTGCAAGCAGGCCCTCACTCATGTCCCACTCATGTCCCCCTGCACCCCCACCCACAAGCAGTGCAGGGTACCTGCCAGCAGACCCCCACTCATGTCCCACACATGTCCCCAAGCACCTCCACCCCCCAGCAGTCAGGGGCACCTGCCAGCAGGCCCCCACTCATGTCCCACTCATGTCCCCAAGCACCCCCACCCCCCAGCAGTCAGGGGCACCTGCCAGCAGGCCCCCACTCATGTCCCACTCATTTCGCCAGCACCCCTACCCCCAGCAGTCAGGAGCACCTGCCAGCAGGCCCCCACTCATGTCCCCCAGCACCCCCACCCCCCAGCAGTCATGGGCACCTGCCAGCAGGCCCCCACTCATGTCCACCTGCACCCCCAACCCCCAGCAGTCAGGGGCACTTGCCAACAGGCCCCCACTCATGTCCCCCTGCACCCCACCCCCCAGCAGTCAGGTGCACCTGCCAGCAGGCCCCCACTCATGTCCACTTGCACCCCTACCCCCCAGCAGTCAGGGGCACCTGCCAGCAGGCCCCCACTCATGTCCCACTCATGTTCCCTGCACCCCCACCCCCCAGCAGTACAGGGGCACCTGCCAGCAGGCCCCCACTCATGTCCCACTCATGTCCCCCAGCACCCCCACCCCCCAGCAGTCAGGGGCACCTGCCAGCAGGCCCCCACTGATGTCCCACTCATTTCCCCTTGCACCCCCACCCCCCAGCAGACAGGGGCACCTGCAAGCAGGCCCCCACTCATGTCCCACTCATGTCCCCGTGCACCCCCACCCCCCAGCAGTGCAGGGCACCTGCCAGCAGGCCCCCACTCATGTCCCACTCATGTCCCCAAGCACCCCCACCCCCCAGCAGTCAGGGGCACCTGCCAGCAGGCCCCCACTCATGTCCCTTTGCACCCCCACCCCCCAGCAGTCAGGGGCACCTGCCAGCAGGCCCCCACTCATGTCCCCCTGCACCCCCACCCCCCCAGCAGTCAGGGGCACCTGCCAGCAGGCCCCCACTCATGTCCCCCTGCACCCCCAAACCCCAGCAGTCAGGGGCACCTGCCAGCAGGCCCCCACTCATGTCCCCTAGCACCCCCACCCCCCAGCAGTCAGGTGCACATGCCAGCAGGCCCCCACTCATGTCCACTTGCACCCCTACCCCCCAGCAGTCAGGGGCACCTGCCAGCAGGCCCCCACTCATGTCCCCATGCACCCCCACCCCCCAGCAGTGCAGGGGCACCTGCCAGCAGGCCCCCACTCATGTACCACTCATGTCCCCCCGCACCTCCAACCCCCAGCAGTCAGGGGCACCTGCCAGCAGGCCCCCACTCATGTCCCACTCATGTCCCCTTGCACCCCCACCCCCCAGCAGACAGGGGCACCTGCAAGCAGGCCCCCACTCATGTCCCACTCATGTCCCCCTGCACCCGCACCCCCCAGCAGTGCAGGGCACCTGCCAGCAGGCCCCCACTCATGTCCCACTCATGTCCCCAAGCACCCCCACCCCCAGCAGTCAGGGGCACCTGCCAGCAGGCCCCCACTCATGTCCCTTTGCACCCCCACCCCCCAGCAGTCAGGGCCACCTGCCAGAAGGCCCCCACTCATGTCCCCCAGCACACGCAACCCCCAGCAGTCAGGTGCATCTGCCAGCAGGTCCCCACTCATGTCCTCTTGCACCCCCACCCCCCAGCAGTCAGGGGCACCTGCCAGCAGGCCCCCACTCATGTCCCACTCATGTCAACCTGCACCCCCACCCCCCAGTAGTGCAGGGGCACCTGCCAGAAGGCCCTCACTCATGTCCCACTTATGTCCCCCAGCACCCCCACCCCCCAGCAGTCAGGGGCACCTGCCAGCAGGCCCCCACTCATATCCCACTCATGTCCCCCTGCACCCCCACCCCCCAGCAGTGCAGGGCACCTGCCAGTAGGCCCCCACTCATGTCCCCACTCATGTCCCCCTGCACCCCCGCCCCCCAGCAGTGCAGGGGCACCTGCCAGCAGGCCCCAACTCATGTCCCACTCATGGCCCCCAGCACCACCACCCCCAGCAGTCAGGGGCACCTGCCAGCAGGCCCCCACTCATGTCCCACTCATGTCCCCTTCCACCCCCACCCCCACCCCCCAGCAGTCAGGGGCACCTGCAAGCAGGCCCCCACTCATGTCCCACTCATGTCCCCCTGCACCCCCACCCCCCAGCAGTGCAGGGCACCTGCCAGCAGGCCCCCACTCATGTCCCACTCATGTCCCCAAGCACCCCCACCCCCAGCAGTCAGGGGCACCTGCCAGCAGGCCCCTACTCATGTCCCTTTGCACCCCCACCCCCCAGCAGTCAGGGGCACCTGCCAGCAGGCCCCCACTCATGTCCCCCTGCACCCCCACCCCCAGCAGTCAAGGGCCCCTGCCAGCAGGCCCCCACTCATGTCCCCCTGCACCCCCAAACCCCAGCAGTCAGGGGCACCTGCCAGCAGGCCCCCACTCATGTCCCCTAGCACCCCCACCCCCCAGCAGTCAGGTGTACCTGCCAGCAGGCCCCCACTCATGTCCCCTTGCACCCTCACACCCAGCAGTCAGGGGCACCTGCCAGCAGGGCCCCACTCATGTCCCACTCATCTCCCCAGCACCCCCACCCCCCAGCAGTCAGGGGCACCTGCCAGCAGGCCCCCACTTATGTCCCCCAGAACCCCCACACCCCAGCAGTCAGGTGCACCTGCCAGCAGGCCCCCACTCATGTCCCACTCATATCCCCCTGCACCCCACCCCCCAGCAGTCAGGGGCACCTGCCAGCAGGCACCCACTCATGTCCCACTCATGTCCCCCTGCATCCCCACCCCCAGCAGTCAATGGCACCTGCCAGCAGGCCCCTACTCATGTCCCCCAGCACCCCCAACCCCCAGCAGCCAGGGGCACCTGCCAGCAGGCCACTACTCTTGTCCCACAGCACCCCCACCCCCCAGCAGTCAGGTGCACCTGCCAGCAGGCCCCCACTCATGTCCCACTCATGTCCCCCTGCACCCCCTCCCCCCAGCAGTGCAGGGGCACCGGCCAGCAGACCCCCACTCATTTCCCCTGCACCCCCACCCCCCAGCAGTCAGGGGCACCTGCCAGCAGACCCCACTCATGTCCCCCTGCATCCCCAAACCCCAGCTTTCAGGGGCACCTTCCAGCAGGCCCCCACTCATGTCCCCCAGCACCCCCAACCCCCAGCAGTCAGGTGCATCTGCCAGCAGGTCCCCATTCATGTCCCCTTGCACCCCCACCCCCCAGCAGTCAGGGGCACCTGCCAGCAGGCCCCCACTCATGTCCCACTCATGTCAACCTGCACCCCCACCCCCAAGTAGTGCAGGGGCACCTGCCAGAAGGCCCCCACTCATGTCCCACTCATGTCCCCCAGCACCCCCACCCCCAGCAGTCAGCGGCACCTGCCAGCAGGCCCCCACTCATGTCCCACTCATGTCCCCTTGCGCCCCCACCCCCAAGCAGTCAGGGGCACCTGCCAGCAGGCCCCCACTCATGTCCCACTCATGTCCCCCTGCACCCACACACCCCAGCAGTGCAGGGCACATTCCAGCAGGTACCACTCATGTCCCACTCATGTCCCCCAGCACCCCCTCCCCATAGCAGTCAGGGGCACCTGCCAGCAGGCCCCCACTCATGTCCATTTGCACCCCCACCACCCAGCAGTCAGGGGCACCTGCCAGCAGGCCCCCACTCATGTCCCCCTGCACCTCCACTTCCCGGCAGTCAGGGGAACCTGCCAGCAGGCCCCCACTCATGTCCCCCTGCACCTCCAAACCCCAGCAGTCAGGGGCACCTGCCAGCAGGCCCCCACTCATGTCCCCTAGCACCCCCACCGCCCAGCAGTCAGGTGCACCTGCCAGCAGGCCCCCACTCATGTCCCCTTGCAACCTCACCCCCAGCAGTCAGGGGCATTTGGCAGCAGGCCCCACTCATGTCCCACTTATGTCCCCCTGCACCCCCACCCCCCAGCAGTGCAGGGCACCCGCCAGCAGGCCCCCACTCATGTCCCACTCATGTCCCCTTCCACCCCCACCCCCACCCCCCAGCAGTCAGGGGCACCTGCAAGCAGGCCCCCACTCATGTCCCACTCATGTCCCCCTGCACCCCCACCCCCCAGCAGTGCAGGGCACCTGCCAGCAGGCCCCCACTCATGTCCCACTCATGTCCCCAAGCACCCCCACCCCCAGCAGTCAGGGGCACCTGCCAGCAGGCCCCTACTCATGTCCCTTTGCACCCCCACCCCCCAGCAGTCAGGGGCACCTGCCAGCAGGCCCCCACTCATGTCCCCCTGCACCCCCACCCCCAGCAGTCAAGGGCCCCTGCCAGCAGGCCCCCACTCATGTCCCCCTGCACCCCCAAACCCCAGCAGTCAGGGGCACCTGCCAGCAGGCCCCCACTCATGTCCCCTAGCACCCCCACCCCCCAGCAGTCAGGTGTACCTGCCAGCAGGCCCCCACTCATGTCCCCTTGCACCCTCACCCCCAGCAGTCAGGGGCACCTGCCAGCAGGGCCCCACTCATGTCCCACTCATGTCCCCAGCACCCCCACCCCCCAGCAGTCAGGGGCACCTGCCAGCAGGCCCCCACTTATGTCCCCTAGAACCCCCACACCCCAGCAGTCAGGTGCACCTGCCAGCAGGCCCCCACTCATGTCCCACTCATATCCCCCTGCACCCCACCCCCCAGCAGTCAGGGGCACCTGCCAGCAGGCACCCACTCATGTCCCACTCATGTCCCCCTGCATCCCCACCCCCAGCAGTCAATGGCACCTGCCAGCAGGCCCCCACTCATGTCCCCCAGCACCCCCAACCCCCAGCAGCCAGGGGCACCTGCCAGCAGGCCACTACTCTTGTCCCACAGCACCCCCACCCCCCAGCAGTCAGGTGCACCTGCCAGCAGGCCCCCACTCATGTCCCACTCATGTCCCCCTGCACCCCCTCCCCCCAGCAGTGCAGGGGCACCGGCCAGCAGACCCCCACTCATTTCCCCTGCACCCCCACCCCCCAGCAGTCAGGGGCACCTGCCAGCAGGCCCCCACTCATGTCCCCCTGCATCCCCAAACCCCAGCTTTCAGGGGCACCTTCCAGCAGGCCCCCACTCATGTCCCCCAGCACCCCCAACCCCCAGCAGTCAGGTGCATCTGCCAGCAGGTCCCCATTCATGTCCCCTTGCACCCCCACCCCCCAGCAGTCAGGGGCACCTGCCAGCAGGCCCCCACTCATGTCCCACTCATGTCAACCTGCACCCCCACCCCCAAGTAGTGCAGGGGCACCTGCCAGAAGGCCCCCACTCATGTCCCACTCATGTCCCCCAGCACCCCCACCCCCAGCAGTCAGCGGCACCTGCCAGCAGGCCCCCACTCATGTCCCACTCATGTCCCCTTGCGCCCACACCCCCAAGCAGTCAGGGGCACCTGCCAGCAGGCCCCCACTCATGTCCCACTCATGTCCCCCTGCACCCACACACCCCAGCAGTGCAGGGCACATTCCAGCAGGTACCACTCATGTCCCACTCATGTCCCCCAGCACCCCCTCCCCATAGCAGTCAGGGGCACCTGCCAGCAGGCCCCCACTCATGTCCATTTGCACCCCCACCACCCAGCAGTCAGGGGCACCTGCCAGCAGGCCCCCACTCATGTCCCCCTGCACCTCCACTTCCCGGCAGTCAGGGGAACCTGCCAGCAGGCCCCCACTCATGTCCCCCTGCACCTCCAAACCCCAGCAGTCAGGGGCACCTGCCAGCAGGCCCCCACTCATGTCCCCTAGCACCCCCACCGCCCAGCAGTCAGGTGCACCTGCCAGCAGGCCCCCACTCATGTCCCCTTGCAACCTCACCCCCAGCAGTCAGGGGCATTTGGCAGCAGGCCCCACTCATGTCCCACTCATGTCCCCCTGCACCCCACCCCCCAGCAGTGCAGGGCACCTGCCAGCAGGCCACCGTTCATGTCCCACTCATGTCCCCCAGCACCCCCGCCCCCCAGCAGTCAGGGGCACCTGCCAGCAGGCCCCCACTCATGTCCCCCTGTACCCCCACCCCCAGCAGTTAGGGGCACCTGCCATCAGGCCCCACTCATGTCCCATTCATGTCCCCCTGCACCCCTCCCCCCAGAAGTGCAGGGCACCTGCCAGCAGGCCCCCACTCATGTCCCACTCATGTCCCCCAGCACCCCACCCCCCAGCAGTCAGGGGCACCTGCCAGCAGGCCCCCACTCATGTCCCCCAGCACCCCCACACCTCAGCAGTCAGGTGAACCTGCCAGCAGGCCCCCACTCATGTCCCAGAGCACCCCCACCCCCCAGCAGTCGGGGGCACCTGCCAGCAGGCCCCCACTCATGTCCCACTCATGTCCCCCTACACCCCCACCCCCCAGCTTTCAGGGGCACCTGCCAGCAGGTCACCACTCATGTCCCATTCATGCCCCCCACACCCTCACCCCCCAGCAGTCAGGGGCACCTGCCAGCAGGCCCCCACTCATGTCCCCCCGCACCCCCACACCCCAGCAGTCAGGGGCACCTGCCAGCAGGCCCCCACTCATGTCCCCCTGCACCCCCAGCCCCCAGCAGTCAGGGGCACTTGCCAACAGGCCCCCATTCATGTCCCCCTGCACCCCACCCCCCAGCAGTCAGGTGCACCTGCCAGCAGGCCCCCACTCATGTCCACTTGCACCCCTACCCCCAGCAGTCAGGGGCACCTGCCAGCAGGCCCCCACTCATGTCCCACTCATGTCCCCCAGCACCCCCACCCCTCAGCAGTCAGGGGCACCTGCCAGCAGGCCCCCACTCATGTCCCACTCATGTCCCCCTGCACCCCCACCCCCCAGCAGTGCAGGGCACCTGCCAGCAGGCCCCCACTCATGTCCCACTCATGTCCCCAAGCACCCCCACCCCCCAGCAGTCAGGGGCACCTGCCAGCAGGCCCCCACTCATGTCCCTTTGCACTCCCACCCCCCAGGAGTCAGGGGCACCTGCCAGCAGGCCCCCACTCATGTCCCCCTACACCCCCACCCCCCAGCAGTCAGGGGCACCTGCCAGCAGGCCCCCACTCATGTCCCCTCGCACCCCCACCCCCCAGCAGTCAGGTGCACCTGCCAGCAGGCCCCCACTCATGTCCACTTGCACCCCTACCCCCCAGCAGTCAGGGGCACCTGCCAGCAGTCCCCCACTCATTTCCCACTCATGTCCCCCTGCACCCCCACCCCCCAGCAGTCAGGGGCACCTGCCAGCAGGCCCCCACTCATGTCCCACTCATGTCCCCTTGCACCCCCACCCCCCAGCAGACAGGGGCACCTGCAAGCAGGCCCCCACTCATGTCCCACTCATGTCCCCCTGCACCCCCACCCACAAGCAGTGCAGGGCACCTGCCAGCAGGCCCCCACTCATGTCCCACACATGTCCCCAAGCACCTCCACCCCCCAGCAGTCAGGGGCACCTGCCAGCAGGCCCCCACTCATGTCCCACTCATGTCCCCAAGCACCCCCACCCCACAGCAGTCAGGGGCACCTGCCAGCAGGCCCCCACTCATGTCCCACTCATTTCCCCAGCACCCCTACCCCCAGCAGTCAGGAGCACCTGCCAGCAGGCCCCCACTCATGTCCCCCAGCACCCCCACCCCCCAGCAGTCATGGGCACCTGCCAGCAGGCCCCCACTCATGTCCACCTGCACCCCCAACCCCCAGCAGTCAGGGGCACTTGCCAACAGGCCCCCACTCATGTCCCCCTGCACCCCACCCCACAGCAGTCAGGTGCACCTGCCAGCAGGCCCCCACTCATGTCCACTTGCACCCCTACCCCCCAGCAGTCAGGGGCACCTGCCAGCAGGCCCCCACTCATGTCCCACTCATGTTCCCTGCACCCCCACCCCCCAGCAGTACAGGGGCACCTGCCAGCAGGCCCCCACTCATGTCCCACTCATGTCCCCCAGCACCCCCACCCCCCAGCAGTCAGGGGCACCTGCCAGCAGGCCCCCACTCATGTCCCACTCATTTCCCCTTGCACCCCTACCCCCCAGCAGACAGGGGCACCTGCAAGCAGGCCCCCACTCATGTCCCACTCATGTCCCCCTGCACCCCCACCCCCCAGCAGTGCAGGGCACCTGCCAGCAGGCCCCCACTCATGTCCCACTCATGTCCCCAAGCACCCCCACCCCCCAGCAGTCAGGGGCACCTGCCAGCAGGCCCCCACTCATGTCCCTTTGCACCCCCACCCCCCAGCAGTCAGGGGCACCTGCCAGCAGGCCCCCACTCATGTCCCCCTGCACCCCCACCCCCCCAGCAGTCAGGGGCATCTGCCAGCAGGCCCCCACTCATGTCCCCCTGCACCCCCAAACCCCAGCAGTCAGGGGCACCTGCCAGCAGGCCCCCACTCATGTCCCCTAGCACCCCCACCCCCCAGCAGTCAGGTGCACCTGCCAGCAGGCCCCCACTCATGTCCACTTGCACCCCTACCCCCCAGCAGTCAGGGGCACCTGCCAGCAGGCCCCCACTCATGTCCCACTCATGTCCCCATGCACCCCCACCCCCCAGCAGTGCAGGGGCACCTGCCAGCAGGCCCCCACTCATGTCCCACTCATGTCCCCCCGCACCTCCAACCCCCAGCAGTCAGGGGCACCTGCCAGCAGGCCCCCACTCATGTCCCACTCATGTCCCCTTGCACCCCCACCCCCCAGCAGACAGGGGCACCTGCAAGCAGGCCCCCACTCATGTCCCACTCATGTCCCCCTGCACCCGCACCCCCCAGCAGTGCAGGGCACCTGCCAGCAGGCCCCCACTCATGTCCCACTCATGTCCCCAAGCACCCCCACCCCCAGCAGTCAGGGGCACCTGCCAGCAGGCCCCCAAGGCCCCCACTCATGTCCCCCAGCACACGCAACCCCCAGCAGTCAGGTGCATCTGCCAGCAGGTCCCCACTCATGTCCTCTTGCACCCCCACCCCCCAGCAGTCAGGGGCACCTGCCAGCAGGCCCCCACTCATGTCCCACTCATGTCAACCTGCACCCCCACCCCCCAGTAGTGCAGTGGCACCTGCCAGAAGGCCCTCACTCATGTCCCACTTATGTCCCCCAGCACCCCCACCCCCCAGCAGTCAGGGGCACCTGCCAGCAGGCCCCCACTCATATCCCACTCATGTCCCCCTGCACCCCCACCCCCCAGCAGTGCAGGGCACCTGCCAGCAGGCCCCCACTCATGTCCCCACTCATGTCCCCCTGCACCCCCGCCCCCCAGCAGTGCAGGGGCACCTGCCAGCAGGCCCCCACTCATGTCCCACTCATGTCCCCTTCCACCCCCACCCCCCAGCAGTCAGGGGCACCTGCAAGCAGGCCCCCACTCATGCCCCACTCATGTCCCCCTGCACCCCCACCCCCCAGCAGTGCAGGGCACCTGCCAGCAGGCCCCCACTCATGTCCCACTCATGTCCCCAAGCACCCCCACCCCCAGCAGTCAGGGGCACCTGCCAGCAGGCCCCCACTCATGTCCCCCTGCATCCCCAAACCCCAGCTTTCAGGGGCACCTGCCAGCAGGCCCCCACTCATGTCCCCCAGCACCCCCAACCCCCAGCAGTCAGGTGCATCTGCCAGCAGGTCCCCACTCATGTCCCCTTGCACCCCCACCCCCCAGCAGTCAGGGGCACCTGCCAGCAGGCCCCCACTCATGTCCCACTCATGTCAACCTGCACCCCCACCCCCAAGTAGTGCAGGGGCACCTGCCAGAAGGCCCCCACTCATGTCCCACTCATGTCCCCCAGCACCCCCACCCCCAGCAGTCAGGGGCACCTGCCAGCAGGCCCCCACTCATGTCCCACTCATGTCCCCTTGCGCCCCCACCCCCAAGCAGTCAGGGGCACCTGCCAGCAGGCCCCCACTCATGTCCCACTCATGTCCCCCTGCACCCACACACCCCAGCAGTGCAGGGCACCTTCCAGCAGGTACCACTCATGTCCCACTCATGTCCCCCAGCACCCCCTCCCCTCAGCAGTCAGGGGCACCTGCCAGCAGGCCCCCACTCATGTCCATTTGCACCCCGACCACCCAGCAGTCAGGGGCACCTGCCAGCAGGCCCCCACTCATGTCCCCCTGCACCCCCACTTCCCGGCAGTCAGGGGAACCTGCCAGCAGGCCCCCACTCATGTCCCCCTGCACCCCCAAACCCCAGCAGTCAGGGGCACCTGCCAGCAGGCCCCCACTCATGTCCCCTAGCACCCCCACCGCCCAGCAGTCAGGTGCACCTGCCAGCAGGCCCCCACTCATGTCCCCTTGCAACCTCACCCCCAGCAGTCAGGGGCATTTGCCAGCAGGCCCCACTCATGTCCCACTCATGTCCCCCTGCACCCCCACCCCCCAGCAGTGCAGGGCACCTGCCAGCAGGCCACCGTTCATGTCCCACTCATGTCCCCCAGCACCCCCACCCCCAGCAGTCAGGGGCACCTGCCAGCAGGCCCCCACTCATGTCCCCCTGTACCCCCACCCCCAGCAGTTAGGGGAACCTGCCATCAGGCCCCACTCATGTCCCATTCATGTCCCCCAGCACCCCTCCCCCCAGAAGTGCAGGGCACCTGCCAGCAGGCCCCCACTCATGTCCCACTCATGTCCCCCAGCACCCCACCCCCCAGCAGTCAGGGGCACCTGCCAGCAGGCCCCCACTTATGTCCCCCAGCACCCCCACCCCCCAGCAGTCAGGTGCACCTGCCAGCAGGCCCCCACTCATGTCCCACTCATATCCCTCTGCACCCCACCCCCCAGCAGTCAGGGGCACCTGCCAGCAGGTACCCACTCATGTCCCACTCATGTCCCCCTTCACCCCCACCCCTCAGCAGTCAGGGGCACCTGCCAGCAGGCCCCCACTCATGTCCCCCAGCACCCCCAACCCCCAGCAGTCAGGGGCACCTGCCAGCAGGCTACTACTCTTGTCCCACAGCACCCCCACCCCCCAGCAGTCAGGTGCACCTGCCAGCAGGCCCCCACTCATGTCCCACTCATGTCCCCCTGCACCCCCTCCCCCCAGCAGTGCAGGGCACCTGCCAGTAGGCCCCCACTCATGTCCCACTCATGTCCCCCAGCACCCTCACCCCCCAGCAGTCAGGGCACCTGCCAGCAGGCCCCCACTCATGTCCCACTCATGTCCCCCTGCACCCCCACCCCTCTGCAGTGCAGGGCACCTGCCAGCAGGCCCACACTCATGTCCCACTCATGTCCTCCAGCACCCCCACCCCCCAGCAGTTAGGTGCACCTGCCAGCAGGCCCCCACTCATGTCCCCTTGCACCCCCACCCCCCAACAGTCAGGGGCACCTGCCAGCAGGCCCCCACTCATGTCCCACTCATGTCCCCCAGCACCCCCACCCCCCAGCAGTCAGGGGCACCTGCCAGCAGGCCCCCACTCATGTCGCACTCATGTCCCCCTGCACCTCCACCCCCAGCAGTGCAGGGCACCTGCCAGCAGGCCCCCACTCATGTCCCCTTGCACCCCCACCCCCCAGAAGTCAGGGGTAGCTGCCAGCAGGCACCCACTCATGTCCCACTCATGTCCCCCGCACCCCCACCCCCAAGCAGTGAAATGGTGATTCCATGACACAAACCAAAAGTCAACTATGTACATCAACACATGTCCGCCACACGAAGGCAGGCGGTAGCATCCCTGCGCATTAAATAAATGTACGCTATCAAAAAGCACGTATATACCGCTCTGATGAATTTCCAATACTGTGGCAAACACGGACACCCGCTATGACAACAATAGCGTGTATTTCGTGGGTGTGCGGGAAGTTTCACACGCGATTGTGCCTGGGCGAACGGGGTACGTGTACTTCAGGGGCTCGCGGGAAGTTGGGCTCGTGGGAAGTTGTGCTCGCGGGAAGTTTTACAGGTGATTGGGCCCGTGCGAGCAGGGTATATGTAAATTTGGGGTGGGCGAGGAAGTACAGGAGGCAAATGCGCGGAACGCCCACACGCACGCGCCAAAAAAGATGCGCTAATCCGGAAACATGTACGCCAGCAGGAAGCTGGTGTATGTGGACCCGCGCAGCATAAAAGTGCGTGCAAACAACAAGCAAGCTCAGACACCAGGATGAACATACCGTTCCTAGCAGCAGTAGTCGTGGGATACCGCATGAGGAGGAGGATAGTGAGGCCCAGAATTTTCACACCCAGAACCAGCCTTTTTGACATGCCTGATGACCAGGTGTATGGGAGGTACAGGTTTCCACCTCACGTAATACTTGACCTGGTCAGTGAGTGGGAGGATGACCTCACATCACCCACCCTCTGCTCACAAGCACTCAGCCCCATGGAGAAGGTCCTCAATGTACTGCATTTTTTGGCCACCGGATCATTTCAGCGGACAAGTGCCATAGTGGGGAGGGGTGTCACAGGCCACGCAGTCATGCTGCCTACACCAGGTCTTGGCCATAATGACTACACGCCCATCAGTGCGCAGGCACACATACCTGCCCAGAACACCTGCAGAAAGGCAGACTGTCATCCAGGATTTCTACAGGGTGGCACAATTCCCCAAAGTCCTAAGTGCCATTGATTGCACCCATTATACCCTACGTCCCCCCAGGGCATCAGAGCACATCTATAGAATCCGCAAGCACTGGCATTCCATCAACATGCAGGTAGTATGTGATGCCAAGGGAATCATCACCTCAGTATATGCCAACTATCCAGGGTCCACCCACAACAGTTTCATTTACAGAATGTCAACCCTAAACCGGGACCTAGAAGCTGTGCGGCATGGTGATACATGGCTCCTTGGTGAGTATAAATGCCACAGCACATGCATGCATGCCAGATACTGAGTCATGTCACAACCCCACTAATGATACACATCACCACCTCCCCAGGGGACAGTGCCTACCCTCTGAGCACCCACATGATACGCCAATTCGGAACCCCACTACGCAACCCGAGGTAAGATACAACACAGCCCATATTGCAACCCGGGGCATAGTGGAGCGCAAATTCGGAGTGCTCAAGTCACGCTTTCGCTCCCTTGACAGTTCTGGTGGGCAGCTGTTATACGCTCCCCCAGTAGTGTGCAGGATGATAGAGGCAGCATGTGTCCTGCACAACGTTGCAACACGCCGAGGCCTGCCGGTGGACATGGTGCTTCCCCCACATCCCCAACCACATGCACGCCCGCTGCACATGGGAGGGGAAACGGCACTGGGTGAGGCAGCCCGAACACAGCTGGTGGCTAATTACTTCACTTAGAATCACACCCATGTGGAGTGCACACAGCCCTGCCACATACCATCTGACAATCAATGATGATGACATGAGGGACAGTCAACTGTCACAACCATACCATTCTGAGATTGGTCACCTGAAAGTGTCACAATGTATGCATCCCTACCTACAGAAACACCACCAATGCTGTGTCATCAAAAGACACATATGCTGCTAAATGCATGACCCCCTTGCAAAATACAACATGAGAACAGTGCCATGTCACCCAACCCCTCCCCAGCACCGCCACCCAACACACCATGGCATGTCATGCTATGTGAGAGCAAACAAAGCAATCCCAAAAACCTAACACAAGTGTCACAAAGAAGAGTGTCCCTAATGGAAACTGGCCACACACAATATGATCCTAGTAATGTTGAACTAACAACACACATGACCAAACACTTACCAAGTAAACAATGCATCTAGACAAGTTCAAACATTTCTAAAACATGACAGTACTAAGTTAAAGTAGTCGTAGTCATACAACCTGAATATGCCACCGCATCGCCCCCTACAAACTGTAGTCTTGCAGCCTTCAAAACTGGTCTGTGTACTGCATACAACATGAACTCCATCTCCAAAGTAGACGGCCTTGTGAAGACATGAGGAATGAACCTGCAAATTCAGAGGGAGACATGGAAGCGAAATCATACATTAATACACCATGCAGTGTACAATACAACAACAATATACACAAGGAATGTCTACACAGTATTGACTACAGACTGCCCACACAGCTCATGGGAGCCCAACGTCACTGTGTACATCACTGTCACTTGGTCACACCCTTTGCAAGCCCATGGAAACGGGAAGCAGGAGGGGTGTATGTCTCAGGAACCCAAGCATCTAACCCAAACTCAGGACAAGCTTGCATGTGCCCAGCTGGAATACAGTGGATGCCCACAGGAGCCACACAAGGCAACACACTGTCAAACAAATCAAAATTCAAAAATCAAAAATCATAAATGGCCATGTGGGGGCTGCGGGGGGCCACCCAGGAGGTCTGAGGACAGGGTGCGTGCCAACAGCCACTTGTGTGGATGTTGGGGAAGAAAACACCTCCATGGGCTCATGGCCTGCACGGCTATGCCAATGTGGGAGAACTGCTGCTGTCGCTCTCATGACCCTCTGCTGCTGCATCAGGAGGTGGTGGTGCTATGGGAGGCAGCCCACGCAAAGCCCTGGTATGATCCTCCATGGCAGCAAGCATGCGGGTGTGGAAGGTCTCGTTCTGGAGGATTATAGTGCAGAGATCCCCATGAAACCCCTGACGTGATGCCTGGATCTCCTCCCGAGTTGCCCGCATCTCAGCTGAGAGCGTACTTGTGAGGTGCTCCAGCCGCTGTTCTGCCCTAAAATTAGAGGAAGTCTCAAGCTCAAGAAGAGTCTGCCTGAGGTTATGGAGTTCTTCACTCAGGGCTTCCCTGTGGGCCTGGTACTCTATTGAGATGGATTGGCGCAGAGTCTCCAGTGCCGCCCATCGGTCCCTGTTGGATGCCAACATGTCTTCCCTGTGTGATTGGCAAATGGAGTCTGTTGCCTGCTGTAGTTGCTCCATCTGCCTTTCAGGGGGGGTAATGGAAGTGGCCACCCTCTCCATTGCCTGAGCCATCATTTCTACTGATGCTGCCTGTTGGGTTGCCATAGCATACATGGAGTTCTCCCATATGCTATTGCCTGGTGGCGTATGGCCACCACGTCGATGGGCACCACACCTGTTTGGGGCAAGGTGATGTGCACCTTGCTGTGCTGGCACCTCCTGAGGCTGCAGGACTGCATTCTTCCTCTGATCTGCTGGCCCAGGAACAGGATCAGATGCTGTGGAGTGTGACCCTGCATCTGTAACCGACAAAGGCTCCTCTACCAACACTGACATCCCCATAGAGGGATCTACCCCTGGTGCAGGTGGGTTGGACAGAACAGAATCCCTTCCAGAAACACTTACCTGTGACGCCACATAGGTCTCATCATCCGAAACAGCACCTGAATAGAGGTCTGGTGCAGCCAGAGACACCCCTGGAAAGTATGGTCTGAAGGAGGATTGGGTTCTCACCCACCACCACACCACATCCCCCGCTGGTGCCTGGTCGTGCCTGGGATTCCTCCTGGGTCTGCACCATCTCCTCAACCTCAACAGCATCAAGCGCCTCATCCCCTGCAAAAACATGAAAGAGAAAAAATGGAAACAGGCATTAGCACCATAGCACACAAATAGGCCTGTCAAGCTACAGAACCAGTACATGATTCACACATGTCCCACATGACTATAACCCTCCCATGCCTGCACTGTCACTGAGTAGTAAGGGGAGGCAAAAGGCAGACACTGATGACACCAATATGGGAGAGCAACACATTTGCTGCATGCTGGGTAGCACTGCCATCACACATTGGCCTGTGAGTGGCATGTCCAATACACATACATGACACAGATGGCATTTAGCATAGCCATGGTACATTTGACAAGTACAGCCATATGTCAGTGATTGAGTACTGTCACCCATCCATGTGAGATGGACATGATGACATGAAAAATGTTGCATACTGTGACTAAGTACACATGTGCCACTCACTGCAACACATGCAAGGTACAAGAATACAGTAATAGTTGTCTGATCTATTTTTCGTCACATTGACATCACAGGAAACATCTGTCATTTTCCACATGCAAGCAGGCACTCATCTAAACATTTGTGCTGGCCAATACTCCATCAGCCTGAATGGTCTCATTGTGTACATAACCAGGTAAAGCATTGCCCCAGTGTGGCCAGTAAACAATGACCGAAGCATATCACATATGTCACAATATGGTTGATAAATGTCTAGCAAAAAAGGGGAGAGTGGAAAATATTATCCTGAAGGCACACTTACAAATTCTGACCAATGTAGTTGCAAGATGGCAGTACAAGGTCAACTGCACAATTGTGGACCTAATAGGATACTGTGGGCAGAAGGGATGCAGTCATAGCCAAATACAAGGCACGCGATCCCATGTGAGGAAGGAAATGGGTGACCCATAACACTCTTGAGTACACACCCTCACCTGGCACTCAATCAGAATCCGTCACCCAAAACACCCAAAATACATACACATGCACTACACACAAACGCATGGGCACTCACCGGATCTGTTCCTCTGTGACAAAGGTCCCAGCAACAGACTCCCGTTCAGTGAGTTCGTTGTCCTCTTGTGGAGAACCACCGCCAGTCACCAGAGTAGCGGCATGATTTGAGGCCAGCTTCTTCTTTGCTCTGCGTTTCAAGTCGTTCCACCACTTGTAGCAATCAACAGCTGAGCGCCTCACAAATCCAAGGCCACTTAATCAGTCTGCGAAGATCTGCCAGTGTGCCGGATGTTGACCAGGTGTGGTCATTCATCCTGCAGTCAACAGCATTTCGTGGCTATGTGCCGACACATAGCCCACAAGTGCATCAAGTTCTGAATCATTGAAGCAAGGCTTCCTTGAGGTACCGGAGTTTGTAGCCGTGCCTGGGGTCTCAGCCTGTTGTGCCAGAGCACCCTTCTTCCACTTTTTTAGAAGGTGGAGCGGAGCCAGAGTGGCTAATGCTGCTCTGGTCAGTAGGGGCAGAAACACCGGTGGACTGGGTAGTTGGAGTGTGCGAATGCACAATGACCATAGGACTTGGTGCAGGCATTGTCTGAAGTGTGATGTTGGCAGGGGGAACATCGGAATGATGGACCAGGACCGACACTGTCCTGGCTGGGAGAGTCAGAGCTGGGGTGGATGGAGCTGCAGCTGCCCCTGCAGCCTCCCCACCCTGCCTACTTGGGGTAGCAGATGACATAGCTGCCACAGATCCACGTGGCTTGGTGCCAACAACTTGCACCGCCACACGTGGCTTAAACTTGCTAACCTGGAAGTCAGCCAGGGAGTCCTCCTGTGCCAGGTCAGGTGCCACAATGGCCTGGTCCAACAAGGGCTGAGCTGGGATGGTCTCAGCCACGTTTCCCTCAACCATGTGGGGGGGCATGGGTGTCCCTGATTGGTCCTCCACACATGGGGGTATAGGGGCACCCTGCAAATCCCGGCCACGTCCCCTACCGCGCCCACCACGTCCACCTCTTGAAGATTGGCCATCTTTGCCTTCCTTACCGCTTGTTCGCCTCCCAACCATGGCACTGATGTTGTTGTGCGTATTGGAGTAGCAGTAAACTATTGTCCTGGGCAATTGGGGGTCAAAGGGGTAGGGTACTAGATGGAATTCGTACTCTAACAAGGTTGTCTGTGACCCCTGGGGGAAGATGACGGGTCACGCAACGCACAGGCAGCCAAAAAACAAAAATAAACGTGCATGCAACCCCTCGTAGACCACGTGCATTGAAAAATGAACCCGCACTATGCTGTGGCACCCAGAAACACAAAAATAAGCGTATGCGTAATACACACAGCCTACAATGACCTCTGAAGGGGAGTGCGACACACGGGCAAGCACAGCTGCTAAGTACGTGCGGAACTCACCATCTGCCTGGAATAAGAATGTGAAAAATACGCGCAACACCCGCGCCAAAAGAAGAATTGTACGATGTCTGAGGAGACAGGACAAAAGGAGAAGTGAACACTGTTTGAGGAAACAGGCCCAAAAAAAGTAGAAAAATGAAAGCTGTCAGAGGTAAGAGGGAGTGCGAACTTGAAACGCTGTGAAGTAATCGCGTGTGAACCGACAAGAAGTACAGAATTCACCCAATCGCTCTCCACGAAAAGCACGTACAAGAAAATGGCGTTCTACACGTACCTTTTAAACTGGCCCACACGTACACGACACTTACGCGTGTACGCGTCCTTTCCTCGAATTACACGCGCTGACACTCGGACGTGCATCTTTTCCACGTGTGCTCTGTCATCACGTGCTATGAGGGAAACACCCACGCGTGTCACGTCACAGACACGCTTACGCGCTAAGGGCCTTTGGTCCAGTGAAATCGCGTACGTGTGCTGACGCACTTACACACTAAGGGCCTTCCCTGGAATTACACGCTGACGTGCAAGATTTTCACGTGCCAAATCACTCCGTATCAAGCTGGCCACGCGTTCACACACGGAAGACCACGCTCCTGCCCAGAAGGCTGAATTACTGCCCCCCAGAACCCCGAGCACGCTCCCGCCTGCTATCTGCTTCTGCCTGATTGCCTGCTGCCCACGTGCCCTGCCATTTGCTGCCTGCACGTCAGCCAGGGGTGCTGTTGCTGTGACCACCCCTGTTGGAAGCGAAGACTCCCGACTGCTATTCCATCGCTCCACAGCCCAACTCCAGGACCCAGTTGCCCACCCACACCTGTCTCTGGGGTTGCCATGTCGGGCACTACACCATCTGGCACCACTGGCAACCCTCAGCCAGAGAGGCAGAGTGGCACCAGCTCCACTGCCATCGAAGTTGGTGTCCTGGTGGAGCAAGTCCTGGGGCAGTATGACGCCCTCTCCGGAAGTTCGCACGCCGACAAGGAAGGATGGACTCGGATCTGGACAGACATCGTGACTGCCATCAACGCAGAGGGGGTGGCAGTCCGCGACTTCCAACATGTCAAGAAGCGCTGGGAGGACTTCAGGTCCAGGACCCTGAACAAGGCAGGGGCCACCTGTCAGAACATCAGATGAGGGTCCTGGAACGCATATGCCCAGCGCTCCACGTCCAGGTCCTTGAGAGGCAGACCCGTCTGGAGTCGAGTGGTAAGTGTACATGCATACTGATTGGAAGCTCTGCGTGTGGTGGTGTGCCAGTAGTGTGCAGATTGTACATGTGGTTTTGTAGGGCCATGTATGGATGTGTATGTACAGGGCTGTGAGGCTGACACATGCAAGTCCTTTCATGTGTGAGACACATGGATGGTGTATGTGTGGGTAAGCATGCAGGCCAAATGCAGATGTGTGAGCATACATGTTTGGATTACTGTGTATGTAAGTGGGCATGGTTGTGGTGTCACACATGGATGTTGGTTCCAGCTGCATGTATCTGCACCGTGTACATGTGCATGTGTGTGTATTTGACAAGGGTGCTACAGTGATGCAACATGGATGCATGTGAGACTGATATATAGATGACTGTTTGCCAGATGTGACATGGATGCCAATCTCATCACTGCGACAGTTAGCGGAGGTGTACACATGCATGTAAGTGTGGTGTGTGTGTGCATGTCTAGTGCACTCCCTGTGTTTCATGTGATGTCTGGCTCACCTTTGGCTACTCATGCTGTTGTATGTGTATGGATGGTGCTGGCTGTTGCGATATGGCTGTGGAATAGCTCATGTGTGTGAGTTGCAATGACATGTGTGTTGGGGATTGTGATGCCATGTCTGAAGTTTGAAAATGCCACTCATGTACAACTGTCATGTGTGTATGAGTCCATTGTACAGTGCCCTGATGCCTGTCTCCTATCTCTCCCTGCCTGCAGCGTCAACTGATGAAGAGGGCGGAGAAGGTGCTGTGGAGCACAGCGGCAGGGATTGCACCGCAAGCCGGAGACGCAAGGCCCGGCTCCCTTACCAGGTTGTCATCTCGTCGGGGAGTAAGGAGTCTGGTGCCGCGTCCCAGGTCGCAGCTGCCGAGGGGAGGTCCAAGAGGTGGAGGTTGGAGTTGGACTCCTCGGCAGCCGAAGGGGCAGCTGAGACCCCACAGGGCCCAATGGAGGAAGATGGCACAGAGTCATCCAGGTTGGTGTGGGGTTTGGTGGAGGAGGAGGCCATGCAAGGGACAGAGACGGGGTCTGGAGGTGGGGATTCCACTGGTGCTAGTGGTGCAGTGCAGGGGCAGGTACAGGAGGCAGCACAGGCCGCCGCAGAGGTGCCTGTGTGTAATCCTGTCCCCGATCCTGTGACTGCATCATCTTGCACCAGCAGGGATACCTATGTCCAGACCCGTTCTCAGGGAGAGGATCGGCTTACACCAAATGGCCTTCCTCTCCCTGCAGATGTGGCTATCCGGCCCCGGGTTGAGCCTGTCCTGGGTGTGGTGGCGTTGCGTCAACGTGCCATGCGAGCTGACCTGCAGTCTTTTCATGAGGAGACTGCACGTCTTCTCCCATGGCTCGTTGACCGCGTTGACTCACTGGGACCGCTCACCAGGGCCGGATTCCTCCGTTTTCTGGACCTTGTTCCGACCCCCTCCTCAACTGAACCCCCTATGCACCAGTCGTCCTCTGTGCCATCTTCCCACCCATGTGTCACCTGTGTGCCCTGTGGATCTGCCTCTGACCCTGCGGCCAGGCTGGTGGAGGACACATCCCTGCCGCAGTGGGGAGTCGGACGTCCAGCAGGGGTGGCCACCTCAACAACTGTACCCCAGCTGGAGGAGGATGTGCAGGCAGCAGGAGCCAGGGCACAGACAGTTGCACAGCAGCAGCAGCAACAAGGTGGGAGCCATGATGGCTCGGGCCATCATCATCGGAGGGGCAGGCATCGGCCGGAGGGCAGGAGGACCCTGGACGGGAAGTGTCTTCCGTGTGGTAGCGGTTGGGCCAGCAAATAGATGCGGAGTGGCAGCGGGCGGAAGAGGCACAGCTCACGATGGTCATGGCGGAAAACTCCATACGTAGGGCCCTGAGGCGGGCCGAGTGCCTCGAGGCCATTCGCAGGGACCTGGAGATCCAGATGTCATCGTTCCTTCGAAACCTCAGGGCCATGGAAGAGGACCGCCTCCGGGACATCGAGCAGGAGTTCGATGATGCCCTGGCCCGGGACATCAACAAGTGAGCCGCTGGACTTGCCTGCTGCCCTTGTAAATAGTTAGTTAGTTAGTATTAGGTTTCCTTTAGTTTTTTCTTTATTTTGGACCGCTTGGACAATGCACCACATTTTTGTATATAGTTTTTTTATTAGGTAGTAGTTTTTGGTAGGTTTCATTTCTTAAGTTGGGCTCATGGACCCTGGATTCTTCAATTGTACATAGTTCTACATTGGATTCATCTTTTTTCATTTTCTTTTTTGTGTTCACCATGGAGCAATGATTTGATTTTTTGAACTGTGACTTTGGACAACATTTCTTTTTGGATTTCTTTTGCTTATGTTTTCTTGATTTTCATTATTTATCGGACATGGACCATTTCTTTTGTTATTCCCATTGTTGTGTGTTTAATTTGATTTACGTTCATGTTATCTTTAATATATATTTTTTTATAATTCCATTTGTGGTATCATCTCATTGGTTTCATGCATGTCATGATATGGGTTTTGATATTCACTTGCACCCATTGTGTGTGTGTGACGGACATGTGTTCATTTACATACTTGCCATTGGGGTTGTATCATGTAATTGGCATTTCTATGTGGGTGGATGCAATACTTGGGTGGGTCTTTGGCATGTGGAGGCTGGCCATAATGGTCAGGGATCTAGATTGTGATGACGTGTTGGCTGGGGGACATGTGTCGGGGCCTGCTGGCAGGTGCCCTGCACTGCTGGGGGGTGGGGGTGCAGGGGACATGTGTGGGGGCCTGCTGGCAGGTGCCCTGCACTGCTGGGGGGTGGGGGTGCAGGGGACATGTGTGGGGCCTGCTGGCAAGTGCCCTGCACTGCTGGGGGGTGGGGCTGCAAGGGGACATGAGTGGGACATGAGTGGGGGCCTGCAGGCAGGTGCCTTGCACTGCTGGGCGGTGGGGGTGCTGGGGGGCATGAGTGGAGTCCTGCTGGCAGGTGCCCTGCACTGCTTGGGGGTGGGGGTGCAAGGGGGCAGTAATTCGGCCTTCTGGGCAGGAGCGTGGTCTTCCATGTGCTCACGCGTGGCCAGCTTGATACGGAGTGATTTGGCACGTGAAAATCCAGCACGTCTGCGTGTGATTCGATGAAAGGGCCTTAGCGCGTAAGCGCGTCAGCACACGTAAGCAAATTAATTGGCCCAAAGGCCCCCAGCGTGTAGGCGCATCTATGACGTTACGCGCACGTGCGTTTTCCATGGCGCGTAGAAAAAATAAGCATGTCAGAGTGTCATAGCGTGCAATTGGTGGAAAGGGCCTCAGCGTGTATGCGCATCTGTGACGTGCGTGCGTGGGCGTTTCCCTATGACTGCACGTCAGAGTGTCAGCTCGTGTAATTGGAGGATAGGGCCTTAGCGCGTACATGCGGAAGTGATGCTGGATGTGTGGGCATGTTTAAAAGGTACGTGTAGAACGCCATTTCCTTGTACGTGCTTTTCGTGGAGAGCGAGTGGGTGAAATCTGTACTTCTTGTCGGTTCACACGCGATTTACTTCACGGCGTTCCAAGTTCGTACTCCCCTTTACCTCTGACAGCTTTTTCACGTTTTCTCTTTTTCCTGGGCCTGTTTCCTCAAACAGGTTCACTTCTTCTGTTGTCCTGTCTCCTCAGACAGTGTACAATTCTTCTTTTGGCGGGGGTGTTGCCAACGTGCACACACGCGTATTTTTCACGCGATTCTTCCTGGCAGACGGTGAGTCGCGCACGTATTTAACATCTGTGCTTGCCCCGTGTGTTGCAAACCCCTTCAGAGGTCAGTCTAGGCTGCGTGTGACACGCATACGTTCATTTTTGTGTTTCTGGGTGCCACAGTGTAGTGCAGGTTTATTTTTCCACGCACGTGGTCTAGGAGGGGTTGCGTGCACATTATCTCCCTTTTTTGGGGTGCCTGTGCGTTGCGTGACCCGTCATCTTCCCCCAGGGGTCACATACAGCCTTGCTAGAGCACTAGGGTACGAATTCCATCTAGTATCCTACCCCTTTGACCCCCAATTTCCCAGGACAATAGTTTACTGCAACTCCCATACGCACAAGAACATCAGTGCCATGGTTGGGAGGCGAGCACGCGGTAAGGGTGGCAAAGGTGGCCGAGCCTCAAGAGGTGGCCGTGGTGGATACGGTAGGGGACGTGGCCGGGACTTGCAGGGTGCCCCTAGCCCCCCATGTGTGGGTGACCAGTCAGGGACACCCATGCCCCCCCTGGTTGAGGGTAACGTGGCTGACACCATCCTGCTCAGCACTTGTTGGACCAGCCCATTGTGGCACCAGACCTGGCACAGGGTGACTCCATGGCTGACTTCCTGGTCAGCGGTCTAGGCCACGTGTGGCGGTGCACGTTGGTGTCACCAGGCCACGTGGATCAGGGGCAGCTATGTCATCTGCTGCCCCGAGTAGGCAGGGTGGGGAGGCTGCAGGGGCAGCTGCGGCTCCATCCACCCCAGCTCTGAGTCTCCCAGCCAGGACAGTGTCGGTCCCAGTCCATCCTGCTGACGTTCCCCCTGACTACATCACACTTCAGCTAATGCCTGCACCAAGTCCCATGGTGAGTGTTCCCACACTCCTAGTCCACAGTCCACCGGGGCTCCTGCCCCTAGTGTCCAGAGCGGCGTAGGACACTCAAGATCCCCACCACCTTCCAAGCGGAAGAGGAAGAGTGCTCGTCCAGTACAGGCTGATGCCCCAGACATGGCTACACAGTCCGGCCCACCAAGGAAGCCCAGCTTCAATCAGGCCGAACTTGATGCACTTGTGGAGTATGTGTCCGCACATGACAGCGAAATGGTGATTACTGCAGGATGCAAGACCACACCTGCACAATGTCAGGCACACTGGCAGACCATCGCAGACATCATAAGTGCCCTTGGATTTGTGAGGCGCACAGCTAATGATTGCTACAAGTGCTGGAATGACCTGAAGCGCAGGGCAAAGAAAAAGCTGGCCTCAAGTGATGCCGCAACTCTAGTAACTGGAGGTGGGTCTCCAGCAGAGGACATTGAACTCACACCACATGAGTATGTTGCTGGGACCTACGTCACGGAGGAACAGATCCAAGGCGTGGGAGACCTGCCTGATTACGAGGCATTGTCTGGTGAGTGCACATGCATGTGTGTGTCATCCATGTGCATGGTGTGTGTGTGAGGGTTTCTGATTGAATGCCAGGTGAGGGTGTGTGTGCCTGAGTGGTTTGGGCACCCATGTGCTTCATCCAATACATTCTGCGCACCAGGATTTGGGTATTGCAGTATCCCTTCTGGCAACAGTAGACATTCAGCCCAACCTCACGCCAGTTGCCCTTGAAGATTAATCTTGCCACAACATAGTTGCGTATTATTCTGTGTTCATTCAGGTTGATTGTTTGCGTTCCACCACTTTCACTAGGCATTTCTCGGTCCTATTGTCACATGTGTGACATGGCTATGGTACATGCCATCTGTGTGATGGCATGTGTCATGTATGTGTATTGGACATGCCAATCACAGGCCATTTTGTGATGGCACTGTTAGCCATCATGCAACAAATGTGTTGGTCTTCCATCTTGGTGTCATCAATGTGTGCCATTTGCCTCTCCTTCATACGCAGTGACGGTGCATACATGGGAGGGTTATAGTCATGTGGGAGATGTGTCAATGAAGTACTGTTTCTGTTGCTTCTCAGCCCTAATTGTGTGCCATGGTGCTAATGCCTGCTCCTATTTCTTTTCTTTCATGTCTTTGCAGGGGATGACACACTTGATACTGCTGGGGTTGTGGAGATGGTGCAGACCCAGGAGGGGTCTCAGGTCCGACCGGGCACCAGTGAGGGACGTGGTGTGGTGGTGGGTGAGAACCCACACTTGCTGCAGACCATTATCTCAAGGGGTGTCTCTGGGTGCACCTCCCCCGAGCTCTATTCAGGTGTCGATTCGGATGATGAGACCTATGTGCGGTCGCAGGTAAGTGTTTCTGGGAGGGATTCTGTACTGTCCAACCCACCTGCACCAGGGGTAGAACCCTCAATGGGGATGTCAGTGTTGGTAGGTCCGCCTTTGGTGGTTACGGATGCAGGGTCACACTCTGCAACATCTGATCCTGTTCCTGGCCCAGCAGATCAGAGGGGGAATGCAGTTCTGCAGACTCAGGCAGTGCCGGCACAGCAAGGCACAGTTCGCCTTGCCCCAGACAGGTGTGGTGCCCGCCGACGCGGTGGCTGTACGCCACCTGGCAATACCGCATGGGAGCAATCCATATACGGTATGGCAAACCAACAGGCAGCATCATCTGAGATGATGGCTCAGGCCATGGAAAGGGTGGCCACTTCCATTGTCTCCCAAGAAAGACTGATGGAACAACTATACCAGGCAACAGACTCCATTTGCCAGGCACACAGGGAGGACATGTTGGCGTCCAACAGGGACAGACGGGCGGCACTGGATACTCTGCGGGAAGCCATTTCTATTGAGTCCCAGGGCCACAGGGAAGCCCTGAGGGTGGAACTCCGTCAGCTCAGGGTGACTCTTGTTGAGCTTGAGGCTTCAACTGACACGAGGACAGAACAGCAGCTAGAGCGGCTCACACGTACGCTCTCAGCTGAGATGCAGGCAACTAGGGAGGAGGTCCGGGCATCCCGTGAGTTGTTGCATGGGGACCTCTGCACGATTATCCTCCAGAACCAGATCTTCCACACCCGCATGCTTGCTACCATGGAGGACCAGACTAGGGCTTTGCGTGGGCTGCCTCCCATATTGCCACCACCTCCTGATGCAGCTGCAGAGGGTGAGGAGAGCGACAGCAGCGCATCTCTCACAATAGGGTAGCCGTGCAGGCCATGAGCCCATGGAGGTGTTTTTTTTCGCAAGATCCACACAGGTGGGTTTTGGTGTGCACCCTGTCCTCGGACCTACTGAGTGGCCTCCCCCATCCCCCTAGCCCATTCATGGCCATTTTTGATTTTTGATTTTTGATTTTTGATTTTTGATTTTTTTGACAGTGTGTTGCCTTGTGTGGCTTCCGTGGGCGTATGCTGTATTGTGGCTGGGCACATGCAGGCTTGTCCTGAATTTGGGTTAGATGCTTGGGTTTGTGTGACACACTCCCCTCCTGCTTCCCGTTTCCATGGGCTTGCAAAGGGTGTGCCCAAGTGACATTGACTTACAAGTGACGTTGGACTCCCATTTGATGTGTGGGCAGTCTGTAGTCAATACTGTGTATACATTCCTAGTGCATATTATTGTTGTATTGTACACTGCATGGTGTATTGATATGTGCCTCTGCATCTATCTCATCCTCCTAATTTGCAGGTCCATTTCTCATGTCTTCACAAGGCGGTCTACTTTGGAACTGGAGTCCATGTTGTAAGCAGTGCACCTACACTTTTGTGTGGCGCTAACACTGTACAGTTGGAAGTGTTCGAAGTGCTGGCATTATCATGTAGTGAGACTACCAATTTTTTAAATCCGTACTGACATGTTTATGGTAGGTTGGAGGTTGTGTAGGTGATTAGTATTATTGGTAAATATTTGGTAATGTGTGTTGTTGGTCTTGCATTACTGTGACCATTTCATGTGTGGCCAGTTTCCATTATGGACACTGTAGTTTGTGACACTTGTGTCATGTTGTGGGGATTAATTTTTTTGCTCTCACATAGCATGGGATGCCGTGGTGTGTTGTGTGGCAGTGCCGGGGAGGGGTTGGGTGACATGGAAATGTTCTCATGTTGTATTTAGCAAGTGGGTATTCGTTTTTGCTGCATAGAAGTGTGTCTTTTGATGACACTGCATTGGTGGTGTTTGTGTAGGTAGGGATGCACACATTGTGACACTTCCAGGTGAACAATCACAGGCTGCTATGGTTCTGACAGTTGACTGTCCCTTAATTCATCAGAATTGTCAGATTGAGTCATCATTGATTGTCAGATGGTATGTGCCAGGGCTGTGTGCACTCCACAGGGGTGTGATTTCTTTGTGAAGTAATTAGCCACCAGCTGCGTACGGGCTGCCTCACCTCATGCCCTTTCCCCTCCCATGAGCAGTGGGCGTGCATGTGGTTGGGGATGTGGGGGCACCACCATGTCCACAGCCAGGCCCCGGCGTGTTGCAACATTGTGCAGGACACATGCTGCCACTATGATCCTGCACACTACTGGGGGAGCATATAACAGCTGCCTGCCAGAACGGTCAAGGGAGCGAAAGCGTGACTTGAGCACTCCGAATGTGCGCTCCACTATGCCCCGGGTTGCAATATGGGCTGTGTTGTATCTTACCTCGGGAGGCGTGATGGGGTTCCGAATTGGCGTCATCATGTGGGTGCTCAGGCACTGTCCCCTGGGGAGGTGGTGATGGGGATCATTAGTGGGGTAGTGACATTACTCTGTATCTGTCATGCATACGTGTGCTGTGGCATTTATACTCACCAAGCAGCCATGCATCGCCATGCCGCCCAGCTTCCATGTCCCGGTTTAGGGTTGACATCCTGTAAATGAAACTGTCGTGGGTGGACCCTGGATAGTTAGCATATACTGAGGTGATGATTCCCTTGGCATCACATACTACCTGGACGTTTATGGAATGCCAGTGCTTGCGGTTTCGATAGATGTGCTCAGATGCCCTGGGGGGACATAGAGCCACATGGGTGCAATCAATGGCACCTAGCACTTTGGGGAATTGTGCCACCCTGTAGAAATCCTGGCTGACAGGTGTTCTGGGCAGGTATATGTGCCTGCGGACTGATGGGCGTGCAGTGATGATGGCCAACACCTGGTGTAGGCACCGTGACTGCGTGGCCTGTGACACCCCCCCCCACTATGGCACTTGTCCACTGAAATGATCCGGTAGCCAAGAAGTGCAGTACATTGAGGACCTTCTCCAGGGGGCTCAGTGCTTGGGAGCACAGGGTGGGTGATGTGAGGTCATCCTCCCACTCACTGACCAGTTCGAGTATTATGTGAGGTGGAAACCTGTACCTCCCATACACCTGGTCATCAGGCATACCAAAAAGGCTGGTTCTGGGTGTGAAGATTCTGGCCCTGACTATCCTCCTCCTCCTCCTGCGGTATCCCACGGCCACTGCTGCTAGGAACGTTATATTCATCCTGGCGTCTGAGCTTGTTTGTTGTTTGCGCACACTTTTATGCTGCGCGGGACATGCGCCTGCTTCATGCTGGCATACGTGTTTCCGGATTGGACCTTTTTTTTTGGCGTGTTGTAGTCTACCTGGTAAATCTTCTCGTCCACCCCAGGAATACACGTAACACGCTCTCTCAGGCCCAGTCGCGAGTGAATATTCCCGCCCACCCCAGGAATATACGTAACACAATCTCCCAGGCCCAGTCGCGTGTGGAAGTTCACGCGAACCCGTATTACACGTACCCTGCTGATATCGCGTGTTGAAGTTCACGCGAACCCCGTAATACACGTACCCTGCTGATATCGCGTGTGGAAGTTCACGCAAACCCCGTAATACACGTACCCTGCTGATATTGCATGTGGAAGTTCATGCAAACCCCGTAATACACGTACCGTGCTGATATCGCGTGTGGAAGTTCACGAGGACCCATAATACACGTACCCTGATGAAATCGCGTGTAAGACTACCCGCGCACCCCTGAAATACACGCACCCAGGCAAATCGCACTGCTGGGGGCTTGGGGTGCAGGGGGGCATGAGTTGGACATGAGTGGGGCCTGGTGGAGGGGGCCCCTGTATGCTGGGGGATGGGGGTGCAGGGAGACATGAGTTGGACATGAGTGGGGCCTGGTGGAGGGTGCCCCTGGATGCTGGGAGGTGGGGGTGCTGGGAGACATGAGTGGGGGCCTGGTGGAGGGTGCCCCTGACTGCTGGGGGTGGAGGTGCAGGGGGACATGAGTTGGACATGAGTGGGGCCTGGTGGAGGGTGCCCCTGGATGCTGGGGGGTGGGGGTACTGGGAGACATGATTGGGGCCTGGTGGAGGGTGCCCCTGGATGCTGGGGGATGGGGGTGCTGGGAGACATGAGTGGGGGCCTGGTGGAGGGTGCCCCTGGATGCTGGGGGGTGGGGGTGCTGGGAGACATGAGTGGGGGCCTGGTGGAGGGTGCCCCTGACTGCTGGGGAGTGGGGGTGCAGGGGGACATGAGTTGGACATGAGTGGTGCCTGGTGGAGGGTGCCCCTGGATGCTGGGGGGTGGGGGTGCAGGGAGACATGAGTGGGGGCCTGGTTGAGGGTGCCCCTGACTGCTGGGGGGTGGGGGTGCTGGGAGACATGAGTGGGGGCCTGGTGGAGGGTGCCCCTGGATGCTGGGGGGTGGGGGTGCAGGGAGACATGAGTGGGGGCCTGGTGGAAGGTGCCCCTGGATGCTGGGGGGTGGGGGTGCTGAGAGACATGTGTGGGGGTATGGTGGAGGGTGCCCTGCACTGCTGGGGGGAGGGGGTGCTGGGAGACATGAGTGGGGGGCTGGTGGACAGTGCCACTGACTGCTGTAGTGTGGGGGTGCAGGGGGACATGAATTGGACATGAGTGGGGCCTGGTGGAGGGCGCCCCTGACTGTTGGGGGATGGGGGTGCTGGGAGACATGATTGGGGGCCTGGTGGAGGGTGCCCCTAGATGCTGGGTGGTGGGGGTGCTGGGAGACATGCATTGGTGGGCAGTAGTGCAAGGTGACATGTGGGTTGGCTGGGGGGCATGGCCAAGGTGGATGGGCTGCCTGTGGGACATGTGCAGGGGTGCAGGGTAGTCCCCTGTGGTGTTGGCTGCCTGCAGGGGCCGTGGAGGGTGTAGCAGGAACAGCTGGGAGGACCCACATGGCCAATTCACGTGTAGGACTCCCCGGCACCCCGAAATACACGTAGGCTGCTGGATTCGCGTGTGGAATTTCCCACGCACCCGGAGTACACGTACCCTGCTGGAATCGCGTGTGAAACTTCCCGCGCACCCCTGAACTACACGTACCCAGGCAAATTGCACTGCTGGGGGCTGGGGGTGCAGGGGGACATGAGTTGGACATGAGCGGGGCCTGGTGGAGGGTGGCCCTGGATGCTGGGGGGTGGGGGTGCTGGGAGACATGAGTTGGGCCTGGTGTAGGGTGCCCCTGGATGCTGGGGGATGGGGGTGCAGGGAGACATGAGTTGGACATGAGTGGGGCCTGGTGGAGGGTGCCCCTGGATGCTGGGGGGTGGGGGTGCTGGGAGACATGAGTGGGGGCCTGGTGGAGGGTGCCCCTGACTGCTGTGGGTGGGGGTGCAGGGGGGCATTAGTTGGACATGAGTGGGGCCTGGTGGAGGGTGCCCCTGGATGCTGGGGGGTGGGGGTGCTGGGAGACATGAGTGGGGCCTGGTGGAGGGTGCCCCTGGATGTTGGGGGGTGGGGGTGCTGGGAGACATGAGTGGGGGCCTGGTGGAGGGTGACCCTGGATGCTGGGGGGGTGGGGGTGCTGGGAGACATGTGTGGGGGCCTGGTGGAGGGTGCCCCTGACTGCTGGGGGGGTGGGGGTGCAGGGGGAATGAGTTGGACATGAGTGGGGCCTGGTGGAGGGTGCCCCTAGATGCTGGGGGTTGGGGGTGCAGGGAGACATGAATGGGGACCTGGTTGAGGGTGCTCCTGACTGCTGGGGGGTGGGGGTGCTGGGAGACATGAGTGGGGGCCTGGTGGAGGGTGCCCCTGGATGCTGGGGGGTGGGGTGCAGGGAGACATGAGTGGGGGCCTGGTGGAGGGTGCCCCTGGATGCTGGGGGGTGGGGGTGCAGGGAGACATGAGTGGGGGCCTGGTGGAGGGTTCCCCTGGATGCTGGGGGGTGGGGGTGCTGGGAGACATGAGTGGGGGCCTGGCGGACGGTGCCCCTGACTGCTGGGGTGTGGGGGTGCAGGGGGACATGAGTTGGACATGAGTGGGGCCTGGTGGAGGGTGCCCCTGACTGCTGGAGGGTGGGGGTGCTGGGAGACATGAGTGGGGGCCTGGTGGAGGGGGCCCCTGGATGCTGGGGGGTGGGGGTGCTGGGAGACATGCATTGGTGGGCAGTAGGTGACATGCAGGTTGGCTGGGGGGCATGGCCAAGGTGGATGGGCTGCCTGTGGGACATGTGCAGGGGTGCAGGTTAGTCCCCTGTGGTGTGGGATGCCTGCAGGGGCCGTGGAGGGTGTAGAGGAAACAGCTGGGAGGACCCACACGGCCAATTCTTGTGTAGGACTCCCCGGCACCCCCGAAATACACATAGGCTGCTGGATTCACGTGTGGAATTTCCCACGCACCCGGAGTACACGTACCCTGCTGGAATCACATGTGGAACTTCACGCGCACACCGAAATACACGTACCCTGCAAATTTGCGTGTGAAACTTCCCGCGCACCTTGGAATACACGTACCCTGCTGAAATCGCGTGTGAAACTTCACGCGCACCCCGAAATACACAGACAATCGCGTGTGGAACTTCCCGTGCACCCCAAAATACACGTACCCAGGCCAATCGCGTGTGGAACTTCCCGCGCACCCCGAAATACATGCACATGCTATTTTTCACAAAGCGGGTGTCCGTGTTTGTCGGTACCCCTTTGCAACTCAATTGTCCTAGAGGGACACAGTATGAATCATTCATCATAGCTGTATATAGGTGCTTTTTGTAAGCGCACATTTTGGCGCACATTTATTTCAGGCGCAGGAACGCTACCGCCTGCTTTCTTGTGGCGGACTTTTGGCCCTGTGCGTATCTTTGACCGTGGGCTGGTTTGCCCTATTCGATTCCATGAATACGAGTTGTAGGCGAGTGTGTGGGCGTTCTGCGTACTTGCCTCCTGTACTTCCCCCGTGACGCCCATATTTTCACACGTTGTTCCCCATTCCGAGTGTTATGCCCCGTGTTCCGCCTACTTTTGTTATGTGCGCCGCGCTATGTGCGATTTTGCTGTGGCCGTGGCGCACGCCATTTGATGACCTGTGCGCCGGCATGCGCTGCGCACTTTTTCAGCGCACATCCAATATTTTTCTCGCGCACGGACTTCCATGAATCGATGTGCGCTCGTTTCCCTGCAATTTTTGCACTTGCACTGCGATTCGCACGTTTTGGCACCTCTGCGCCGGAATTTTCGGCGCACATTCATTCCATGAATCGGCCTGAAAGCGTTCTGCACAGACCCCAACGTGGCCTGGATGGTGTTAGCAAAAACTGGGTATTCTAAATGATGAAATTAGATTTTCTTAGACCAATACACAAGACAGTGAATGTCAAAATTGGGCCAGGATCCTGCCAAGCAAGAAGAATGTAGCTGTATAGGATAAGCGCTTAAGTTGCTATACATAAGGTTAAAAACACCTTTACCGTGGTATACACTATGCATGGTTAGTAGTTGCACCTTTCCCCAGTTACCTTCACTGGTGTACTAATTAAGGTAGTGTTGCTAGGGTGTTCCAAAAGATAGATTAGTTAAGGCCATATTGGTCAGTTTTTAGGTGAAAAATCCAATTTTGATCTCATCTCAACAAGAGGATTTGCTAATCTCTGCCTCTACAAGGACATGTAACTTTTTTAATGATGGACCACCTAAGATCTGTGGGGTAATGTTGTAATGAGCAATAGTGAGCAAGCAAAGGTGCTTTCTTCCTTGTAATCTGATGCAGGACATGTGTTCTTGTATCTGCTTCTTGACTGGTCTGCTGGTCAGGGCAATATATTTCAATTGGCATGGGCATTCAGTTAGATACACCACATTATAAGAATTGCAGTTGGTAAATTGCAATGGTTGCCAAGGTGTCTGTTGGCCTAAGTCTAGTTTTGTGGTTCTAGTGGTAAACCTGCAGATGTTGCATTGGCCACACAGAGAGTGTCCTATTGGTGGTGTTCTATTCCAAAGGAGACCTTGTTGTAAGTTGGTATCTGGAGGTTGGTATTATTGTATTAATATGTCCCATTAGTTTATCCTTTTCTTAATGGCAAAACGGGGAGGGGGTAAAACAGTGGGCCTCATTACGACCCAGGCGGTAAGTTACCGCCTGGGCCGTGACTTTACCACCATGGCGTAAACTACGCTTACGCCATGGTGGTTGGCGGACTTACCGCCCCATTCCGAGGTCGGCGGGGCGGTAAGTCCCCAATCCCCATTTACCCTTCCCCATTCCCATTTTTGCCCCATAGGGCATAATGGGAGTGGGGAAGGCGTTAATTACGCCACCGTAAATTACGGTGGCGTAATTAACTCCATGGTCCCTTAGCGCCATGGATTTTAACACCTGCTAAAAGCAGGTGTTAAAAGCGCCATGGCGCTAAGGGACCTCGTAGTTGGCGGTAAGGGGTCGGCGCAGCTAACGCTGGCGTTAACCCCTTACCGCCAGGGTCGTAATGAGGCCCAGTGTCTCCCATATTTAAGATAGGCCAAAGTTTCAGAATCTCTTTCTTCAATCTATTGGTAAGTTCGGAGTAGACCAATACGGCAGTTATAGTATGTTTAGAAACAGGCTTTGTTTTTTATTGTAAGGTAATTTTGTGAGGGATGTTACAAGCACTTTTTCTAGCCTGCTTGATTATTTTACGTGGATAGCCTTTTTGGGATAGGTGATCCTGTAAAATATCTGCTTGCCTGTCCTATTCATGTTTGGTTGAACAATTCCCCCTAACTGTATAAATTGTCCAACGGGTAGATTCTGATGTAGTCGCTTGGGATGGAAACTGGAGTATTCAAGCAATGCATTCATGTCTGTGGATTTTCTAAAGATAGTAGTGGTTAGAATACCTTCTTGTGCCTTGATTTCGACATCAAGAAAATGTATTGTCTCTTTACTGATAGAATGTGTGAACTTAAACTATCGATTTCTTAAATTGTGCCTTTCGGTGAACTGGAGAAAGGACTGTAGGTCTCCTGTGAACACCACCAATATATTGTCAATATAACGTTCATAAATTCACAGGTGATTGGTGTATGGATTGTTGTCACTGTATATATGTTGTTCTTCAAAATTGGCCACATAAAGATTTGCTAGAGTGGTGCAAATGTGGCACCCATAGCTGTGCCTAACCATTTTTGGAAAAAGGAGTCTTTGTATATGAAGAAATTGCGTGTTAATGCTATTTCAGCCAACTGAAGGGTAAAGAATATCAGGATTGGAGGCAGAGGGGTAAGGTGCTGTAGGACTTGTTCAACTACAAGCAGTGTCTCCATTTGGGGGATGTTCGTGTATAAAACCTTGATGTCAAGGGTGGCCAAAAACAGAGTATTAGGATCAAATTGTAGACCTTTTATCAGATTGAGAATGGCTGTTGTGTCTTTAAGATAATATCTTACCTTCGGTGCTTCATTTTTTTCCAAAAAATAGTCTACAAATTGGGACAACGGTTCTAAAATAGAGCCTATCCCTGCCACTTTTGGTCTCCCTGGCGGGGGAAACCCCCTTATGTACTTTGGGTAGGGCATAGAAGGCAGGAGTTTTTGGATGATGGGGACATAAAAATGCTGCTTCATTGTACTGATATGTCCCTCACACAATGCATTCTCTACAATACCAGTGATACGTGTTTTCAGGGAACTAGTAGGATCCACTGCGAGAGCTGGTATTTGTCTGGGTTATTCAGAAAACTGGTAAACATTCTGTCATAATCGATGGTGTTCATTAACACAATGGCACCCTCCTTACCGGCTTGTTTTATGTCAATGGGCCTCAATACGAGGTTTGAGGTAGCCATGCCGTTTATACCGGCATGGCTACCCCCAAACTCGGGTCCAGCTCCGTTTCCCACAAAAGGTGAATTACCGGGCCATTCTGACATTGGAGGGCCCAGTAATACCCCTTTCATGGGATCCGGAGCCGGTACATCCCCATTCCCATTTGAGCCCCCATAGGGCTCAATGGGAATGGGGAGGATGGTAACAGCGGTACAGTTCATAACGGTACCATTGCTACCATTCAGTTCTGCTCGCGGGTGCTACTCTGCATGCATGGTCTGACCAGGCGTGCAGAGCAGCACCCGCAAGCAGAACTCATAATGTGGCAGCATGGTAACAACGCTGGCGCCGTTGTTGCCTTACTGCCACTATTGTATTGAGGCCCAATGTCTTCGTTATTAGATAAAGATTTAAGTGCCTCACGTTCCTTCTTAGAAATGTTCTGGAATGTATTTTTTGGTGTTTTTTTCTATTTCTTCAAGTTTCTTCATTATTGCTCTTTCAAAGACAATGGACTCAGCAGAGTACGTAGGTGGAGTGAATGTAGAGTCGGGGTGCAGGCCAGTGGTATCTCAGTTGGTTTGTGTGTCTTCGGTCTCGTCTTGGAACCAAAACATTTTGTAATGCATATTTTCCACAATAACCACGCTATTTCTATGTGGGTCTCAAAAGGATCATGGTTTGTGGAAGATACGAAACTGAGTCCTTTTTGAAGGACAAGCAGTTCATTAGCTGTTAGTGTATAGGTTGATAAATTCATAACTAACATTTCCATTACTGGGGTTGTCCTCTTACATTGGTCCTGTCACTATTTGGTTATTCTGATCTTGGATTCTGCCTTTTCCATTCCCTTTGCCCCATTGGTATGAAAAAGGCTTCCTACCTCTTTCTTGTTCTCTGGGGTGTACTTGATCTTGAAACTGTACCCTTCTGTCTCTGGATGGATCTCTGTTACATGAAAGGCTCTTTGAGTTACCTCCCAAGGTACTTGATCTAGTGTTGTCGACTTCACTTACACTAGAGAAGGTCCATGATGCTAGTGTATTCCTACGAGTAAACTTATGGGGGACGTGCCACTTATTCTGTTGTGTTGTTCCTACATTATTTTGTGCTTTTCGTAGTAGCTGTCCAAGACATATGGATATGTTTTTTCATGCAAAAACGTTGCAATATCCTTATGTAATTTTACAATATTCTTATTACGGTTAAGTTCCTTAAATTCCTCGATCATTTGGTCAAGTTCTTCTAGTTTTTTTCTTGTAAGGATCCAGGGTGGTTTTAGCCTTCAGTCTGTCAATATTTTGTTCAATTTCGGCCATCAGTTTAGTGGAGACAGATTTTGCTTTATTCATTATCAAAAAGAGCCAGTCTGAGTGCATTTGTTGGTTATATAACTCCAATCTAAAGTGTATTTGGTCCAAAAATATAGGTGGTTCTATTCATATTATTAGTTTGTCTGGTGCAGTTTGTGCCCGTAGGCACTCACTCATGAGAATGCCGTGTAGCTCAGTTTGTAAAATTTTCTTCCTGAGTCCCTCTAATCCTTTCCATCAATCTCCTCCTGTGGGTGTAACAGGAATCGAAATGGTATTGATTAGGGAGGGGGCTGACAAAAAGGTTTCAACTAGTTCCTCGGCAAAAGCCAAGTAATTGGACTCAGTCATGATATTAACGATAGTATCCGTAATGACTTAACTGGATACAAGGTAACGTATAAGGAGAAATGACTGCCGTTCTAGCAAAGGGTGTGTATGTAATCCTGTCTTCTCAAAAGGAATCAAACAGACCGGCGACCTACTGTTCACCTAGGCACAATTCATGGCTGCCACTGTTAGAAGAATACAAATACACAACAAGGTGCCTTAAATTTGAAGAGGGAATCGTCTATGCGAAGAGCATATAACACAAACAGTTGGAATACTACCCCACCATTTAGTGCTCATAAGTAACAAAACATTCATACACATTGAGTGGTGGTCCTAATATGAGGATCACCATGGATTATTCTCATGAGAGACTCAGTTGTTAGTGGTGCATACAAAGAGAGACAGAAGGATAAATGTAAATTCTAACTATCCCTGCCTAAATACCCAATGATGTACCACTTATCTAACAGTGACAGGAAATGGAAAGGAATATCTAACCAATTCTAGTATGCACTTACCATCAGTTGTTATTCGAACTGAGTGTCACATTAGAATTAGGCACACTGTGTAAATATAAAGTGTGTCCTATGACTGAACAGTAAAAATTGGGCTTTTTTCTACTGCATTTGGAGAATGTGATTGGAGCCTTATGTCGTGCAGGTCTCCACATCAACCCAAAGAAGACAGTACTCAGAGCCCAGGAGACCAAATACTTGGGTCATACTGTGGTTGGAGGGATTATCCGGCCCCAATTTTTGAAGTTCGAAGTGATAAAGAGAATCCTGCAAGAAATCCACAAGAAAACAAATATGAGCTTTCCTAGGCTTTGTCGGCAATTACCAATGATTCATTCCCAAATTTTCAATGATGGCTGCCCCCTTAACGGTTCAATCACCCGACCTGTCTACTAATGTTGCTGCCCTAGAGGCTATCGAAAGACTGAAACAAAGTATCACCTCATACAAACTCGATTAACTTGACAAATGTGTTTTTTTCAATCCCGTTGTATAAGGTTTCTCAGAATCTGATGTCATTTAGGTTCTACCAGTCTGAGCTGAAAAGCACTTGTTTAACTCAAGGGTACTGTGAGTCTCCATCGCTCTTTTAATAGGGTCCCGCAGATGGACCTGAGCAATATTGATTTGCCAAGCGTTGTGCTGCAGTATGTAGATGACATTTTAGTTTGTAGCATGACAGAAGATGAGTGTAGACAAGATTCAATTCAGCTAATGAATATTTTAGCAGACAAAGGATACAAGGTAGACAAGGAGAAATTACAATATTGCCAGGAAGAGGTGTTGTACATAGGTCAGTAAATCTCACATGAGGGAAAAAAGTTTACACCGGAAAGAGCTGAGGCGATCATCAAAACACCAAAACCACACACGATAAGGCAAATGCAGCAGTTTTTGGGATTGTTTACCTCTGTTAGAGCATGGGTATTTGATTATAGCTCATTCACAAGACCACTTTTGCAGGCTTTAAAGAAAGCCCAAGTGAATAATGAGAAAATAGAATGGACTGAGGAAATGGAGCAAGGGTTTGGGGAGTTGAAAAAAGCAATTTGTACAGCTCCAGTTTTAGGAATTCCCAATTATTCTGAGGAGTTCTTTCTGTTTTCGCAATCTCATTACAGCAGTACTTACACAGAAAACCACACTTGGATATATACCTTTGGCAAATTATGTAGTGGGATTCTAGATCCAGATATGAGAGGACACTTTCCGTGCGAACAATCGCTGGCTGCAGCCACATTCAGCATTGAGAAATCTACAAGTATTGTGATGGGATGTTCCATGACTTTCTTTGCTGTTTCAGAGTAACCTAAGGGTACACTGACATCTCAGAGGGCTCCTGCATTCGAGGTAGTTATATTGAATCCAGCAATCAAAATAGTCGGGTATAAAATAGTGAACCCTGCCACGTTTGTAACTGAACCTGTGACAGAGGATGGCAAGTGCATGATTGCTCGAATTACTAGGAGTTCTATTACGAGATCCCAAGGGTAAAGGAGAGTATTCTAGCAGGGGGGATGTCCTCTTTATTGACGGGTCGTCACAAATTAATCAAACTGATGGAGATAGGAATTCAGGTTAAGCTTTGGTAAGTCACAGAGCAAATTGGGAATTTGAGTGGTAGAATGTGCTAGACTACATCTGACTTTTCGGCATAGGCTGCAGAATTGGTGGAACTTATTGTCACGCTCAAGAAACGTGCAGGGCAGGAAGTTACGGTGTACAGGAACTCCACCTATGTGATGTCAAGTGTGCATGCAGGGCTAGCATGCTGGAAAAGGAGGAGTTACCTCTGAGTGGGCGGCACTCCAGTGCAACATGATGCATTATTGGGCAGGCTTATTAAAGCATTAGATCTCCCAATAGCCATTGCAATAATTAAATGTGGAGCACATACTAAGAGAACTGACTTTATCTCACATGGGAACAAAGCAGCTGACGAAGAGACCAAAATGGTTTCATATTCACCTTATATTTCAAGTTATGATGCTCCTAATGTAAAGGATAAAATGGTCATGATTATGATTGTAAATGAAAGACTTAATCATTTGTCTAGAACGCAGTTGATGGAAGTTCAAGATAGTGCTTCAAAGGAAGAAAAGGATCTATAGACACAGAGAGGGTGTTCTTTATCCCCCCCTGAAGCATTGTTGTGGCAGGACAGCACTGGTATACCAGTGATGCCTGTAGCCTTATCGATGGTAGTGTTAGAACAGCTACACTAGCCTGCATATGTAAATATGGAAAGCCTCACAGCAGCTATTGCCGAGGATTGGTTTGTACCAAATGTGTTAGAACACATTGCTTTGTATGTAGTACATTGTATTGTGTGGGCACACACTGTGAACAATCAGAGTAGTAGTTTCTTAACTGAATGGTCCTATTCAGCATTTACATATCGATTCTCTTGACATGCTGCAAGTATATAGTGTATACAGGCATATGATAGTGGTGGAGTGTCCCTTTTTGAGATGGATTGAAGCAGGTCTATGTACACACCATGATGCCACTTGCGCTGAAACGTTTGGAGTCCTAGTCCGAGAAGTATTTCTTAGAAGGGGAGTATGTGAGGTGATAAGATCCGACAATGGGCCTCATTTTGTGAATGAAGTACTTGAACAAATCAGTCTATTGCTTGTTATGATATCATATGGCATTTATAACATGCCAATACACAAGTGTATAGGTATGAAACATATGTTTTCTTCTGCTTATCACCCGCAAGCGAATGGAATATGTGAGAGACTCAATGGTCTTCTCAAGAAAAGAATTCCCAAACTTAAATGGACGCAAAAGAGGGAGTAGCTTTACTGTCTGCCACTAGCATTATATGCATTAAGGAATCAACCCGGGTCAGACCACCACCTCACGCTCCATGAGCTAGTTAAAGGAAGGCGAATGAGAACGCCCCTGTGACCTCCAACAAGGAGCAGAAGTGATGCAGCATTGTTAGGAAATGAGCTACATGCGTATTGAAGATGTATGACCACTACTATCGCTGTCATTTCAGATCAACACAGGCGTAAAGGGTGTTGGTCTGAGGACACAGATGAAGACCATTCAGCAACCGAATCTGAGAAACTTCTATCAGTACCAAAACTCTTTTTTGGTGATCCTGTATTAATCTGTAACTTCACTAGGAAGTGGCATGAGACCCGATTTAGTGGTCCTTTCATTGTGGAGAATTTCACTCCCTTAGCAGTAAAAGTTCAAGAATGACGTGCATTGATTCACCTTGGTGATGTCAAGCCATATGCTGGTGAGACCAGAACACCCCCACCCGATTCAGAAGCAAGCCCAGAAGAAGCAGTTCAGCATGTGCAGACTCAACCAATGATGAGGAAGAAGGCCGCTAAGAGTACTGTTTAAATAAATGCAAGTGTGCACTTGGACTTTGGCTTCCACAGACATTCTTTATAGATATTTTAGCAGGCATGAGAAAGTAGCTGTTCTTGAGCCATAGAAACTTAATGATATTGAATCTTAGAAAGTGATGATTTAAATGAAAAATGCCCGATCTTGATTTCCCTTTCGACAACTGTAAAAGAGAGCATTTCCCTGATTCGTTTCTCACTGAGTTACTTTTTAGCCAGACAAATGGTCCTGTCTGATGTCCATACCCATAGACTCCTTCTCGCTGTCTTTGTTTTTATACTCAGAGCTTAACCTGCTCTTGTTGGGCGTAGCACTGATGTTCACACTTTTGTGCAGGATCCTAAAAATGGCCCTGCGATTAGAAGATTATTGGCATCAATAATGGAGCAAATTCAGCAGCTACCTGAGCATCTAACAAGGCTTCCTTAAAAATAAGTACACAAGCACAAAGAGGTTTATTGAACATAATGTAGTTCCAGAAAGTGAGCAAATGCAACGACTAGTGGAGAGACATCAATGGTGGGTCTTCATGTATTGGTGATTCATTTATGTGTGCATAGCATCTGTTATTGTTTTTCTATTTTTGCTAATTCACGCTTCTTATTTTGTTGGTTCCAAAAGGATAGAAGCTCCTCTGATTCTCCCCACTCCAGTGACCTATACAGAGTTAGAGGTTGTAAGAAGGCCAAGGCCATATGTGGTTGTCCTTACACCAGTGACACATGTGAAGTCACCTATCTCTCTGACAAGTGTTCCTATGATTCCCCTGTAGGTAAGATGTATACTGATGTATTTCATCAGTTTCTTATGCGAGCTCACTTGGCAAGAAAGTGACCCTAGATAAGTGCAAGGGAAGCTGATTATGAGTTAAATGATTATCTAGACAGTACAGCACATTTGGGGAACAACATGTAGTATCAACACATTAATGACGTAGGAAAGAGAAAATCTGAGGGGGATTGTTATGTTTGTGCTCTCCTACCTTATGCTATGGGAAAGTCTAAGATATTCATAGCTATAGAGATAGATATCCAAACGGCTCATTGCTTGTCTCACTGCGATACAAGAGGCCAATTTCAGGGTCAAACATCATCTTTGGCATGGGCAACATAGTGGACAGCTCCAAAAGAGGACAATTATGTGCAAGATTTAAAGATAAAACAGAGACCACACACCAGAGATCATGTGATAAGATACAAACAGCCTGGTATGAAGGGAGCAGGAATCAAATGGGAAATAAATAAAAAGCTCAATTGCCAATGAAAGACTGATGAAGTAATACGAAGGAGAGAGGCCATGGGGAATAGTACTTTCTGCAGATGATTGGGAAGAAGGCATAGTTGTATGCAGAGCAGTGGCAGTAACTGGACATCATAAACCAGTTGTAGAATGTGTGAAAAGGGATGCAAACCTCTCTGGCCGAGACTTGCAAATCTATTGACATGGGTCGAAGGTAAAGGAGGCCTGTTGCAGATAGTGCCTCTAGCTAGTGCAGAACTGTGTTTCAGAAATCTTGGCACAAGAAAATGTTGAGAAAATCAACAGTCTGGGTAAATCTTTAATGTACCAAAAATGAAGGATGGGACAGTAGTGATAATGGAACACTACTGGGCCTGCATATCCAGAGCATACATAAAGCTGCCCAGAGATTGGGGAGGACTATGTTCTATGGTGATTGTTCTTGTTCCAGCACAAGTGATTCCGAAGAGTGACCTGAACATTGGTGAGTTCCCAAAAGCAGATGCTCACCTGAGAAAGAAGAGATCGGTTGGACTTCTTGATAGAATAAAGAGGGAGAATTATTTCTCAGCTAAATCAATAGAAGCCTTTGATGCTATTCTGTATGAGCGAAGATTGTTTAGCAAAACGGCCTCAGTTTTTACAGTTATCTTTATGCCCGAGATCCACACAATGGCAAATGCCAAATGGTTACAAATAACCAGATGAGAGCTCCTGCAGGCAATCAGTTCAATGCTATCAAGGAACAGCTGAAATCCATAAGACTGATGACACGCCGGAATAGATATATCTTGACATTATTACAGTTATGGATGAAGGTGTTTGTGCCAAAATTGGAGAATCATATTGCACGTTCATACCTTCTCATGATGACAAGAATGGCACCTTGACAGAGGCCATATCGACGTGACAAACTTGCATGTCAAGATGGAAGATGAAGTGGAAGACATTGATGATGACAGTTGTTTTGCGTCAATCTTCACATGGGTTCCACAATGGATGGGGAACATCTTCAAGGTCCTTGGAGCCCTGTTAGTGACGATCATGTTTGGATTCTGTGTGGTCCGAATAATAATCACACAATGCAAGAAGATTGCAAAGAAAGCAACAGGAATTAACATTATGATTTATGTTGAGTGTGGGTTCAAACCCAAGGAGGTGACAGATGAAGAAATGAGGGACAGTAGTCATGCATCTGAGGGAACAAAATTCCTGTATCCAAGGAACCATAAGAAATATGTGGGAAGATGGATCTACTACAGTCCGAATGGACAGTGCAGTCTAATGACCTGCAGTATTGATGAGCATGTGAAATCAGAAGGATGTCCCAAAGGAGTGATAAAGATATGGACTCCAAAGAAACATTTCTTCAGTCGAGGATGTCTGGATGTAAAGACTGATGGGAGAGTAATCGATGAATCGCCAAGAGGGGGGACTGTAGAGGAGGAGCCAAGTACCACTACTGAAAGTTCCACCTCTATTCTGCCTATATTTTGCCAACCGGAAATTGCGACATGCGCAAAGCCAATAATGGTGCCTATATCGTGAAAGGTCCTTGAAACAAGCTCTCCATTGAGAAAACCCTGAATATATCCATGGAGAAATGATGATCTTCTGGAGGAAATTCCGGAATAAGTGTGAAAATGAATGAAAGAGAAGACTTGTGGCTTCACGAAAAGCAGAGGTGATGCACCCAGAAGAGATGTAAATTAAGTAAGAATATAGACCTTATAAAAGCTGATGACAAAGTAGTGAAGTAGGCAACATTTCAGGAGTGAAATGAAGATTACACATACAGAGAAGCACTGAAGAATATGTAAAACCATTTTGCAATTGTACAGATGCAGTAACAGAAGTAGATGAAGTAATCATAAGGCTGGGTACATAGTGAATAGATTGCGGTGTTGTGCTAATGTATATATATATATATATATATATATATATATACATATATATATATATATATATATATATATATATATATGAATGTATATAATCTGTATGTTCCACAACGCACGTTAGCAAACTTGGGCCTGTGAATGGAAGTGTGGCGCAGCAGAATAAGATAGCTGGCAGCGAACAGCGAAGGAAGATTTGAGAAAGGCTTGCCTGGTCCAGTGTTAAGAGAATGGGCAGCAGACAGCCTTGCCATGTACTCAAGAAGATACAATAACTTGAGAAGCAAGCTGAGCTCCTGTTTGAGGTGGAACGGAAGCCGCTGAGGTTGCCAAGATTTCTTCATTTAAGAATATTAAATACAACAAAGAGTTCAAAACTGTGGTCTCAGTAACATGGTTAGTTGATAATAAGCTTTGAGGTGAGCTACACCGAAGATAATGCCATGCAACATGCCCTTTTATTCTCAGGCATAGTGAGCCTCTGCAAGGCTGAGTTCAAAGGAGTTAATTGAATGGCAGGCCACATGAGTGGTGATAGATGTTGGGCTGATTAGGTGGGAGACACGGTCAAGTCCGCCCACTGATACCTGGGGAACCAGCTTGCGTGCTGCTAGCAAGTGGAATATTGCAGAAGGGTACATGCGGGCCAACCAATCATAGAGGGCCACAAATTAAGGAGCCCTATAGTTTAAGAAGCCAATAGTACGTTGAGTATTAGATTGACATGGAAGATGACTTGCACTTGGGATGGGCTTAATTGTCCACCTGATCTTAGAGACCCAATCACATCCCTCTATCCCATAGAAAGTATATGTAGATGTTCCCTGTAGGCCAACCATAATTCCACTTAGGTTTTCTTACTCTGCCACATAGTGTGACGTCACATATGATGAATATTTACAGGGTAATTCATTGAATTAATGTGCGCTGAAAAGGGGAACGCAAGTGTGAAAATCGCAGTGCACGCATGCTAAAGCCGCGCACACAGCTGTTTGTTGATTCATGGAATGCGCTGCGCATGGCTTACCTGAAATGTGCGCTGAATCCGCATGTGGCGCACAAGTCATTGCGACATCCCGAAGGCTGTGCGCGAGACGGCCAGTGAAGGCGCACACAGGGCAGCGCACACACCCAAAAAGGGGGTGGAACATGTGGAATTGGGAACAACATGTGAAAATGCGGGCGTTACGGGGGAAGTGCCGCTACTAAATCCTCACAACGCCCACACGCGCGCTAACAACACGTATTCATGGAATCGAACAGGGGGAACCCGCGTGCCACAAAAGACACGCTAATCCGGAAACATGTATGTCAGCAGGAAGCAGGCATAGCGGCCCGCGCAGCATAAAAGTATGCGCAAACAACAAACAAGCTCATACGCTACGATGAATATACCGTTCCTCGCAGCAGTGGTCGTGGGACACCGCAGGAGGAGAATAGCCAGGCCCTGCATTTTTTACCCAGGACCAGCCTTTTTGGGATGCCTGATGGCCAGGTGCATGGGAGGTACAGGTTTCCACCCCAAATCATCCTTTAACTGGTTGCTGAGTGGGAGGATGACCTCACATCACCCACCCTGTGCTCCCAAGCACTGAGTCACATGGAAAAGGTGCTCAATGTACTGCATTTCTTGGCTACTGGGTCATTTCAGCTGACAAGTGCCATAGTTGGGGACGTCTCACAGGCCACGCAGTCACGCTGCCTACACCAGGTGTTGGCGATCATGACTGCACGCCCCTCAGTCCGCAGGCACATATAAATGCCCAGAACACCTGCAGAAAGGCAGGCCGTGGTCCAGGCCTTTTATGGGGTGGCACACTTCCCCAAAGTGCTAGGTGCTACTGATGGCACCCATGTGGCTCTACGTCCTCCCAGGGCCACTGAGCACATCTATCGAAACCACAAGCACTGGCATTCCATCAACGTGCGGGTTGTATGTGAAGTCAAGGGAATCATCACCTCAGTATATGCCAACTATCCGGGGTCCAGCCATGATAGTTTCATATTCAGAATGTCACCCCTGAACCGGGACCTGGAAGCTGGGAGGCATGGCGACACATGGCTCATTGGTGAGTACAAATGCCTCTGCACATGCATGCATGTCACACACTGAGAAATGGGAAAACCCAACTAATGACCACCATTATCATCTCCCCAGGGGACAGTTACTACCGTCTGAACACCTACAGCGCCACTACGGAACTACACCACACCACCCGAGGTAAGATACAACACAGCCCATATTGCAACCCAGGGCATAGTGGAGGGCACATTCGGAGTGCTCAAGTCACGTTTTCGCTCCCTTGACCGCTCTGGTGGGCAGCTGCTATATGCGCCCCCAGTAGTGTGCAGGATCATAGTGGCAGCATGTGTCCTGCACAACATTGCAATCCGGCGGGGCGTGCCAGTGGACATGGTGGTGCCCCCACATCCCCAACCACATGCACAGCCACTGTGCATGGGAGGGGAAGGGGCACATGGTGAGGGAGCCGTAACCAGCTTGTGGCAAATTTCTTCACCTAAAATCCCACCCCTGTGGAATGCACACAGACCTGGCACATACCAGCTGACAATTGATGATGATGACAAGAGGTACAGTCAACTGTCACAACCATACCACCCTGAGATTGTTTTCCTGGAAGTGCTACATTGTGTGCATCCCTAGCTACTTAAACAGACCCAATGCTGTGTCAGTAAAATGCATACATTCATGAGTATGAAGGACTACCCCATTGCAAAATAGTACACCCAAATAGTGGCATGTCACCCAACTCCTCCCTAACCCCATCTCTGCTTCCCAAAACAACCATGGCATGAAATACAATGTGAAAGCAACCAAATGAATGCACAACACATGACACAAGTGTCACAAAGTGCACCGTCCCAAATGGAAACAGGCCAGAGACAATTCCCTCTCACCAATGAAAAAGAAACAGCACACATGAGCAAATACTTACCAGCAAGACAAAACATTAATAAAGGACCCAACAGTGGCAACGTATGACAGTAAAACATGAAAGTAGTGTAAGTGACACAACCTGACAAAGGCAGCACATCGACCCCTTCCATCTCCAGTGTGTTGCTGGTATGTAAATGTGACAGTGTACTGCATACAACATGAACTGCATCTGCAATGGAGACAGGCTAGTTAAGACAAGAAGAAGCTACATGCAAACATGCATAATACAATATACAAATCAACCATGCAGTGGAGAAATCATCACCAATCCCCACTAGAGGTGTATACACAGTTTGGACTACAGACTGCCAACACAACTTATGGGAGCCCAATGCCTCTGTGTAAGTTACTGTGACTTGGTCACACCCTTGCGAGCCCATGGAAAGGGGAAGCAGGAGTGGCATATGTGTCAGGAACCCAAGTTTGAAATACAAACACAGGACAAGCCTGCATGTGCCCAGCTGGAATATACAGTGGATGCCTACGGGAGCTACACAAAGCAACACACTGTAACATGAATGTAAAATCTGAAATAAAATAGTTATCAACAAAAAAAGAAATGTAAATTAAAAACATGAAATGAAAAATTCAAATAAAATGAAAATGAAAAGTATAACAAAAAAAACAAAGTAATAATGAAAATGTAAAATACTAATTAAAATGAAAAAATGAAAAAATAAAAAATCAAATGAAAATGAAAAATCAAATGAAATATGAAAATAAAATGAAAAAGAAAAGAATAAACTGAAAAAATCAAAAGTAAAAATGAAAAATGAAAAATGTAAATCTAATTTAAAATGAAAAGTCGTAATCAAATATGAAAAATAAAAAATAAAAATATTTTTTTTAAATCCCAAAAGAATAATGTCACGGCTGGAGCAGGTATGGGGGTAAATGCCCTTATGATGAGTCCTGGGGGAATAAAAGGAGCCAGAAAGCATTCCACCATGTATTCCAGGCGTGTTCTCCACCCTTTTTGCAGGACCGTGGTCTAGGGATGGATAAATGGACGCTTACAGCGTGGGCCTGCTGGTGTGAAGGTCGCCATGCCCCCTATAGCGCCCGCACCAATGAGCATGCACAAGCCGCGCCCGAGGGGAGCAGCTCGCAATCCAGACCGGCAAACTGGAAGGACGTGCTTCAGTGGAACTCCGGTTGGCAAGCCTACGTGGGGCATTCAGTCCTCCACCTGCAAAACCCCAGGGCCACGTACATGTTAAGATAAGTGCAATTTACTTACCTAGCACAGACAGCCCGAAGCACCCGAGGGGGCCACGTTTTAGAAGCTGTTACCCTGCAGCCGCATATACGCTCTCACAGAGGCGAAAAACAGGTATTTGAAGGACTATATCGAAACCAATTCATCAGGCACTCCACGTCCCCAGTTTCCTCTCCCGTATTCTTTGTCCCAAAAAAAACTGGAGACCTAAGAACATGCATCGACTACAGGGCAATTAACAAAATAACCATCAAGAATCGTTTCCCCTTACCCCTGATTCTTTTACTGTTGGACCAGGTGCGTGGATCCACCATTTATATGAAGTTGGACTCCCGGGGAGCCTATCACCTGGTAAGAGTATGCCAAGGGGACGAATGGAAAACAGCCTTTTGGACCAAGTTCGGCCTATATGAATATCAGGTCATGCCGTTCGGGCTATGCAATGCTCCGGCAGCATTCCAACATTTTCTAGATGAAGTTCTACATGGGTATTTGGATGTATTCACAATAGTTTACATTGATTACATCCTGATTTACTCGCAGAAAATGGAAGAGCATCGAAAACACATCGGGCGGTGCTACAAAGACTAGGCAAACATCATCTGTATGCTAAGCTTGTGAAATGTGAGTTCTATCAAACTACGGTTAAGTTTCTTGGATTCATTCTGTCACCGCAAGGGGTCCCCATGGATAAGAAAAAAGTGCAATCCATCATAGACTGGCCTTCCCCAAAATCGGTCAAGGACATTCAATCCATACTTGGCTTTGCCAATTTCTATCGCCGCTTCATAGATAGATTCACAAAAAAGGTGCAACCCATTACCAGGCTTCTACGAAAAAGGTGTACAGTTTTTGTGGGATTAGAACGCCGAGGCAGGTTTTCAAGCTCTGAAGAGGGCGTTCGTCACCGCTCCAGTGTTACCGCATCCAGATCCAGCCAAACCCCATATCATCGAGACAGACGCTTCTAGCTATGCAGTTGGGGGATCCTATCCCAAAGGGGAGAAAAGGGGTAATTACATCCAGTAGCCTACTACTCTAGAATGTTACTACCAGCAGAGCAATATTACGCAATAGAGGACAAGGAATTGCTAGCAATTAAGACAGCATTTGCTGAGTGGCGTCACTACCTTTTGGAGGCCCAGCACACGGTTACAATCTACACTGATCATAGTAATGTACAGTTTTTAAAATCAGCCAAAGCCCTCAGCCCCAGGCAACTAAGATAGGTAATGCAGTTCTCAGAGTATGATTTTGTGGTAACCTATTGCCCGGGAGCAGAAAATCGAAAGGCAGACATACTGTCACGCTATCCCGAACCAAGCCTCGATACAACAGAAACAAGAAAAGAAGAATCCAGGCCCATGGTGGACCCAAGCCGCTTCATAGGGAGTGTAACTGTAGATACTATGTTGGACAACATTAGGGAAGCAATGTGTAAGAGGATTCAATTCAACACTACAGCTAAGTCAACGCCTAGTCTATAATACTGAATGAAAACCCTTATTGATATAACTTTATGTCCAGTTCATGCGTTCTGAATGACTATCCCTATATAACACCCCTCTCTTGGAATCCTCCTGACCCCACTGAGCCAAGAAGTAGTTCTGTTTTGCAAGTTTAAAGGTTTATTTGATAACTTAAACAATATATATTATATCACGCTTTATAATACATTAATAATTGGATATCACACTTAATCTGGTATGATAAAGATTAACAACGGAGAATCTGGCACTAGCACACTTCTTGATAATCACTAAGGAGTTGACATGAAATGGATAAGATAGCAACAATACTTTTATGGTTTCCAATGGATGCAATGTGGAATGAAATGCAGTACAGAAAATAACTTGATAGGATTTCAGCAAAAACAATGTAATCACTTTCTTGTACAATTCACCCCCCCTTTTATGCAATGCAAGGAAATGGAAGGAAGGCACACAGTTCTCAGAAATGCAATTAAATGTGATTCAGTTCACCCAGCAACTTAGACTACAGACGTTGAAAACACAGGCCCAAATGCTTTTAAATGTGCTGGCAATGTAGAAAAAAAATATGCTAAAATGCTTTTAATTCCCTCTAGGAGGTTCAGGGTGAGTGAAATCAAGTTATTATTAGTCCAGGCTCACTTTAGCAAGTATCTAGGAGTAACTAGCAGGTTAAACGAATTTCTGGCAAATGGAAGGCAAGCAAACTGCTGTTTTCACACGTGAAGAAATTTGCAAATCGCGGCAAAATTCGCGAATGCGTGTTCCGCGATTGCGGTAAAACTATAAGGGGTAGGAATGTGGTTCTTGGTGCGATTAAAAGCTAAGATTCTAAGCTTTCAGATGAAAGTTACTGCAAGTCTCTAAGACAAACGGTCGCGGAGATATGAGCGATTTAGTGAAGGTCGTTTTTGGTTTTGCAAATTTTAAACGCAACACTTTTTCAGCTTTAAAAATGATGGCAGAATAACACAATTGCTAAACTGTAGTTCTACTTAGATTAAAAATGGATTGAATTATATGATTTTAACTAAGAGATGTGTTCTGAGTTTTGCTGAGTACTCACAAGAGATTTTGAACCGGAAAGCGACTTGGTCACGGACTTCAGTCTGGTCAGGTCTTCCCGAGTTCCGCTCACAGCGCCTGGCCTCTGGAACTGCTCACAGCATCGGGGTCAGCACTCTGGATACAATGGCCTGGTCTCTGCTAGGCACCGGTTCTCTGGGTCGGGTCCCGCCTTCTCTTTGGATATTTCTGTCACCGGGTTCTTGCAAAAGTTCTTGGCAAAATTCAGACGGCGTCAGCCGGCTGTCTGAAGAGTTCAGTTGCAAAATGATTTTCAGGCCTGTTGACAAATACTCTTGCTGGCAGTGGCCTTTTTGATTAAGGTTCTGTAGTCTCTGTTTATCTTGGAGTCTAAGTGTTGGCTCCTTGAAGGTTGATGGAGGTAAGTATGGATTTTTCCGGCAGAGCGTCGCGCTGCAGATAGAAATGAATGTCTACCTAAGTTTCAGTGGTCCATTTATATGTTCTGCAAGTGGGTGTGTGTGTTGGTCATAACTAAACTTGCCCCTCTCACTTGTCATTGGTCCAGCTTTCATTTCTCCCCTGATTGGGGGAGCTAAGTTGTGTCAGAGTGATGTCAGCCATTTACGATCTCTTGAAAAAACTCCCCTGTCATATGTGCACCCAAATCTATATATGATCAAAATACATATTTCACAGTTACACAGTTGTTTGAAATTACATACCCATGTCACATATCACATGAGGTATACTCTGTCCCAAATCTGCTGTTTCTAAGAGCTTGCATTCAAAAATGGCAACTTTTAGCACTTTTTAATGTGCTAAACAACATTGGATCTTCATTAAATTTTATACAACTGTTCCTCACATATCTACCCACATACCAATGCATTTTCGTTTGTCTAGCTGAAACAGGGAGTCTGTAATATTAATAAACAGCAGGGTTTTGTCCCAGAATATCCCACAATTTGGAGTTTGGGCTTGAATTAAAGGTACATTTTTTAAATTAAGTCTCTCAAAGTTATACATTTCTGTCATTTGATTACAAAGAATTATCATTGTTTTTGTAAAATATATATTTTACTTTCAATTCAGTCCTCAGAGTGTTGGAGTCCGCCTCCAAGATTTGGGTGGGTCAGTCACATGTCTTCTGGCAGGCAGGCCTTTGTTGACAGTAAAACAGTAAAAATCAACATATTCCTTTCAGAGGAGAGGGGCCATTGTGTGGTCTCTGGGAAGCTGACATCAGGAGGCCAGGGAGACACTTTGCATTTAATTAACAGAACCCTGTGAGTTCCTGGCTTCTTGTGTTGAGTTCTGAAGTGCCAAGAGTTCTCAGGACAGGCAACGCCTTTGAACTTTTAATTAAATAAGACCCCTTTCTTTGCACTAGACAGTTTTGCAAGACAGCTCTCCTGTCAGAGTTTAGACCGCTAGTGCCGCCTTGAGGATTTTGTTGGTACTGCATGCAATTTTGGGATCTTTCTTGGATTAATGCATTCTAAACAGGAATGGTTCTTCCATGGTAGTAAATCCTTGCTTAACATTGTTTTGATGGGGCTCCTTAGAGTAAGATGGTTATGTGGAACCCCACAAAAAGGTTGAATCTTTAAAGTGGTCCAATGAGTCACGATTTCAGCAACTTTTTGACATCAGTAACAGTGGATTTTGTTAACAAAGACCTTTCTTTACACTGGTGGGTGGCAAGATAGGTAACCATTTTGGTGTGCGCACAACTGCGCAGCTCTCCTGGATTCTGGGATGAAATGATGGGCGGCGACAGCGCATCCCCATCTTTACCCACTCCCATGATTTATTTTTGTTCTGGGGTAAAATGATGGGCAGCGACAGCTTTATCCCCACATTTACCCCGTCTAATGATTCCACATGGGTCAAAACCCTCCACAAATGTCTGCAGAGCAATTGGCTCAATGGGCGGTACAGGACAAAGACCAGACAGTGAAAGACGGATTGCCATTTTATAAAACACCATTATTTTTACCCACAGCACCGCTCCATCAACAAGCAATACAATGGTGTCATGACTCCCTGTTTGTGGGCCACCCAGGAAAAGCAAAAACCATCGAACTAGTAAACCGTCAATTTTGGTGGCCAACTGTGCACAAAGACGTTCAGCAATATGTAGCTGCGTGCAAGGTATGCCTCAGAAACAAATCTGACCATCAAAAACCAACAGGTCATTTGCAGCCTTTGCCAACCCCGCCTACCCCGTGGCACACAGTATCAATAGACTTGATTGTAGAGCTACCCCAGAGTCAAGGATTTACGGCAGTCTTTGTTGTGGTGGATTATCTCACCAAGATGGTGCATTTTATACCATGTAAGGGTACTCCATCAGCTAGTTCACTGGCAAACCTGTTTTTACAACATGTCATTCGTCTACATGGACTACCATACAGCATCATCTCTGATCGGGGACCACAATTCACATCAAGATTCTGGCAGGCGTTCTGCAAATCAGTGGGAATTGAAATACGGCTATCCACAAGTTATCATCCAGAGACCGATGGTCAAACGGAGAGGCTGAAGCAGACTCTGGAGCAGTACCTTAGATGCCTCACCCAAGGGAAAGAAGAAGACTGGTCTAATGTCATCTGGCTCGCTGAACTAGATATAAAAATGCAGTGCATTCCTCTACTAAAACGACACCTTTCTACAGCCTGTACGGGTACCATCCCCGTTTCCAACCAGTACCCCAAGACAACATACCTGAAGTACCAGCAGTAGCAGAAAAGAAGAAAAAAATAGAAAACATCTGGCAGTCTGTTAAACACAATCTGGTTGCAGCCAAACAGGCTTACAAGCACCAAGCCGATAAGAAAAGGCGACCTGGTCCCCAGTATCAAGTCGGGGACAAAGTATGGCTCTCTACACAAAACTTTCACCTGCAAGGGTCGTGAAAATTCGTCCCTCGCTTCATAGGGCCATTCCCAATTAAGGCACTTGTTGGCCCAGTTGCTGTGAAATTGACTCTACCCCCACACATGAAAATACACCCAGTGTTTCATATTGCCTTGGTGAAACCAGCCCCTGATTTAATGAAAACCAGGAAACCTCCACCCATTCTAGTAGACGGCCATCCTGAGTTCGAAGTTAGAGCCATTCTCGATTTTTGTGCCAAACACAAGAGACTGTGTTATTTTGTTGTCTGGGTAGGGTTTGGCTCTGAGGAAAGGTCCTGGGAACCCACAGAAAATATCCATGCTCCTCGACTCCTCCGCCAGTTCCATCTAAGGAACCCTCTTAAACCTGGGCCTGCAGGAGGGAGGGGAGTACTGTCAGGGCTGGAGCAGGTATGGTTGTAAATGCCCTTATGATGAGTCCTGGGGGAAGAAAAGGAGCCTGAAAGCATTCCACCAAGTATTCCAGGTGTGTTCTCCACCCTTTTTGCAGGACCGTGGTCCAGGGATGGAGAACGGCCCGGATACTACAATTCCCAGCTGGTCGCTTACAGCGTGGGCCTGCTGGTGTGAAGACCACCACGTCCCTGACCGTGCCCGCACTAACGCGCATGCGCGAGTCGCACCCGTGGGGAGCCACTCGCAATCCTGACCGGCAAACTGGAAGGACGTGCTTCAGTGGAGTTCTGGTTGGCAAGCCTACGCGGGGCATTCAGTCCTCCGCCTGCAAAACCCCAGGCCCTGTGTACATGTTCAGATAAGTGCAAATTACTTACCTAGCGCAGACAGCCCCAAGCACCCGAGGGGGCCACATTTTAGAAGCTGCACCCATACTCATCTGCCTGCAGCCAGCAGGAAGCACGAACAGTCTAGAAAGGGAACGCTAGATGTGTAAACATTAACCCCACATGAGACTTGAACTAATAACGCCTGCATATGTTAGAGAAACCGAAATCTGTTGTCACATGAATCCGGAGTGGCGATTTCACCGCTTGGAGTAGCCAATACTAAGAACCATAACTCCTACGCTCTGTCATGCATTGTGTGCGCGCCCGTATAGACATGAGAAACTGGTGAAAGCACAGAGGCCAACCAACACGAAAAGGACAGAAAAGCCAATGGACTCAGGCAGTAACCGAAGCTAAGTGCATTTCAGGTTTACTTTGGGGGGATTGCCACTTGTACTGTATGAAGTTAATGCAGAGTTGTCACTCTGCATGCTGCAATGTGGGGGCTATCCTAAAGCCGTACATGAGTTAATGTAATGGTGATATCACGTGTGTTTCCAGGATATATGTGAATGTCCTGGTGAGGGCTCCAGCACAAAGGCCCAAGTTAGTCGCAGGCATACTAAGAGAGTTAGTGTGAAGAGAGCAGGAGTGCAAGGGCGGAGTACTCTTGGAGAGCAGGAGCCGAGGAGCATGTGACCCTACTTCCCCCTTCCCTATCCAAAACTTCTACCTATCCCTCTTTCCGGTGTTCCTAACTTCCCTGCCTATCCAACTGACAGACCCTAACCCTCTTTCCCCAAAGGGTCGAGTTGGCCTGTGTTTTCAGTTTCCAGGTGGGCACATGGCCTGCATGGCTTCGCTATAGTGGGAGAACTGCCGTTGCTGTCATCACCCTCTGGTGGTACATTAGAAGGTGTGCATGGTATGTGAGGCAGACCACGCAAAGCCCTGGCATGCTCCTCCATGGCAGCAAGCATGCAGGTCTGAAAGGTTTGGTTCTGCAGGATGATGGTCCGAGATCCCCATGCAGCACCTCACGGGTAGCACGGACTTCAGCCTGCAAGGCCTCACGTGATGCCTGGATCTCCTCACGGGTTGCCTGGAGCTCAGCTGAGATTGTGCGTGTTAGCTGCTCCAGCTGCTGTTCTGACCTTGTACTCTGGGACACCTTAGGTGCACCCAGAGTATCTCTGAGGGACCTTTGTTCTAACCTCAGGGCATCCCTGTGGGCCTGTGACTCTGCAGATATGGCTGTGTGCAGAGTCTCCAGTTCAGCCCGTCGGTCCCTGTTGGACACCAACATGTCCTCCCTGTGTGAGCGGCATGTGGACTCCTTGCTGGCTTCTGGAGCTCCACCTGCCTTTCTGGGGGGATAATGGAAGTGGCCACCGTGTCCATGGCCTAAGCCATCATCTCACACAATGCCCCCTGTTGTGCTGCAATAGTATACATGGAGTTCTCCCACACAGTATTGCCTAGTGGCGAACGACCACCGTGTTGGCGAACACCACACCTGTTTGAGCCAAGGTGAAGTGCACCTTGCTGTGCTGGCACTTCCTGAGGCTGCAGTACTGCATTCCTACTTTGATCTGCTGGCCCAGGAACAGGAGCAAATATAGTGGAGTGTGTCCCTGCATCCGTAACCACCACACGCAGACATTCCAACAGTGAAAGCCCCGTTGAAGGGTCTACCCCGAGTGCAGGTGGGTTTGTACAGAACAACATCCCTGCCAGAAACACTCACCTGCGATGGGACATTTGTCTCAATGTCTGATTCAGCACCTGAGCCATAGAGGTCATCAGAGGTGTACCCAGAGACACCCATGGACAGGATGGTCTGTAGGACTAAAGGATTTTCCTGTACCACCACCCCACGTCCTCCACTGGTGGCTGGTTGGGGATCTGAGTACTCCTGCCCCTGCACCATCTCCTCCTCCGCAATAGCATCTAGTGCCTCATCACCTGGACAAAGATAAAAACAAAAGTAATGAAGACAGGCATGTACAGCATAGCCGACACACATAGGCATCGCAATGTATACATCAAATACATTAATGACACATGTCACACATGACACTAACTCTGGCATACATGCATTGGCAATGAAAGGGAAGGGGACCCTAAAAGCAGACACTGAGGACTCCAAAATGGAAAAGCAACACATGTGCTGCATGGTGCATAGCATCTGCATCACACATTAGCCTGTGAGTGGCATGGACAATCCACACACATGACACATGCCAGCACACAGATGGCACATAGCATAGCCATGGCAGAATTGACTAGGACACCCAGATGGTAATAAATCAGTACTGTCCCCCATCCATGTGAGACCCACATCATGAAATAGAACATGCAAAAGAGTGTGACCAAACACACATGTGTCACACGCTGCAACAAAGCCAGTGTTTACTAATACAGTGATGGTAGGTACATGGATATATCAATGGTAGGTCACTTGGACAGGACTCAAGTCAATTGTCATGTTGAACATTCAAACAGGGCTCTGAAGTGATTGTGTGCAGTGCATGTGTAGGTGCACAAAAGTCAATCAGCCTGATTGATGAAATCATTCCCATAAAAATGTAAGGAATGTGGGGCATTGTGGGGTGAAATCTATGTCTGAAGTATGGTCAATTTGGGGCAGAACGGCACAAAAATGTCTGTTTACCATGCAAATGATTTCATCAATCAGGCAGAATGAAAAGAAATACATTATTAACAATGTTGTGGCATGATGCCAGTTGAAGGGCAAGTGCAGTCATCAGGTGCAAAGTGTTTACTGTGGTCAGTAGGGATACTGTGAAACCCAAACCCAAGGGCGGGGGATGGTTTGGAGGCACCAGATGGGTGCAGTCATGACTACTCAGCCTGACCTGGCACTCAATCAGAACACATCACACAAGCAACATACACATGGTTTGCACACACACGCATGGCCACTCACCGGGCATTGCCTCAAGATCTGGTAGGTCTCCCATGCCTGGGATCTGATCCTCTGCGATGAACCCTCCAGCGATTGCCTCATGTTCTGTGAGTTCATCCTCCTCTGGTGGAGACCCACTGCCAGTCACCAAAGTATAGGCATAATTGGAAGCCAGCTTGTTTTTTGCTCCGCGTTTGAGGTCATTCCACCACTTTGAGCAATCATCAGCTGTGCGCTTCACAAATCCAAGGGAACTAATCTGGTCTGCGATGCACTACCAGTGGGTCCTATGTTGAGCAGTCGTAGTCTTGCACCCTGCAGACACCAGCATCTCACGGCCATGGGCCGACACATAGCCCTCAAGTGTGTCTAGTTCCACATCATTGAAACTCTGCTTCCTTGACATGCCGGAGGGGCGAGCCGTGTCCGGGGTCCCAGCCTGTTCCGCAAGAGCATGCGTCTTCCTCTTGAGAGGTGGTGTGGACCCTGAGTGGCTTACGCTACTCTGGTCAGTAGGGGGTGAAGCATAGGTGAACTGTGCACTGGAAGCAGCAATGGGATGATGACCAAAGGTCTCACTGCAGGCACTGGCTGCTTGGTGCTGTTGCCAGGACCAAGTGGCACAACTGCCTTGGTGTGATGGTCTGGAACCAACAATGTCCCAGCTGGGTGACTCAGAGCTGTGTTGGATTGAGCTGCAGCAGCCCCTGCAGCCTCCTCACCCTGGCTACATGGGGCAGCAGATGACATTGCTGCCCCAGACCCACGTGACCTGGTGACAGCAACTTTCACCGCCACACGTGGCTTTGACTTCGTGACACAGAAGTTGGCCTGTGAGCCATCTCGTGCCAGTTCTGTGACCAATCTGGGCCGGGTTAACAGGGCCTGAGCTGGGATGGTGTCAGCTGCATCTCCCCAACCCATTGGGGGGCATAGGTGTCCCTGATTGGTCTTCCACACACTGGCCTCTTGGGCTACCCTGCTCATCCTGGCAACATCCCCTACCACGGACACCTCTTGGAGGTTGGGCACTTTTGCCTCCCTTAGCACTTGGTCACCTCCCAACCATGGCACTGATGTTCTTGTGCAAATGGGAGGTGCAGTAAACAATTGTCCTGGGCAATTGTGTTGAAGGTGGCAAGGTACTAGATGGAATACGTACCCCTGTGCTCTAGCAAGGCTGTCTGTGACCTCTGGGGGAAGATGACAGGTCACCCAACGCTCAGGCACCCCGAAAACAAAATTTAACATGCACGCGACCCCTGGTAGCTCACATGCGTGGAATAAAGGACCTGCACTATGCTGTGGCACCCAGAAACACAAATATAAGCGTATGCGTGGTACACGCAGGCTACAATGACCTCTGAATGGGTATGTGACAAATGAGGACAACCACAGTGGAAAAATATGTGCGTGACTCATCGTCTGCCTGGAAAAAGAACGTGAAAAAGACGCGTGTGGGCGCGTTGGCAACACCCCCGCCAAAAGAAGAAGTGAACGCTGTCTGAGTAAACAAGGAGTACAAACTGCAACCGGTGTGAAGTAATCGCGTGAACCGACAAGAAGTACAAGAATCACCCGCTCTCTCTCCACAAAAAGCACGTAGAAGAAAATGGTGTCCTACGCGTACCTTTTAACCCTGCCCACAGAAACTCCCATGCGTGCCACGTCACTTACACATTTACGCGCTAAGGACCTTTCCTCCAATTACACACAGTGACACCCGGACGTGCTGTTTTTGCATGTGCGGATTCACTATGCACCTGTGCCGAGGGAAACGCCCGTGCACGTCACATCACTTACGCACTTATGCACTAAGGGCCTTTCCTCAAAATACACTCTGACGTGCTGTGTTTTCACATGCCAAATCACTCCATATCAAACTGGCCACGCAACAACACACGGAAGACCACGCTCCTGCCCAGAATGCCATTTTCCTGCCCCACACAGCTCCAAGCTGACTCCCACCAGCCATCTGCTGCTGCCTGCCGGCCTGCTGGCCACATTCCCTGCTATTTGGTGCCTGCACATCAGCCATGTGCAGGGGTCCATTTGCTGTGACCACCCCTGCTGGAACAGAAGACTCCCAACTGCAGTTCCATCGCTCCGCAGCCCAGCACCAGGACCAAGTTGCCCACCCACACCTGCCTCGGGGGTTGCCATGTTGGGGGAAACAACATCTGAGACCACTAGTAACATTATGATGCCCTCTTCGGAAGAACATGCGCCGACAAGGATGGACGCAGAAGGATCTGGATGGACATCGTGGTTGCCATCAATGCGGAGGGGGTGGCAACCCGTGACATACCACACGTCCATAAGCGCTGGGAGGACTTCAGGTCCAGGACCCTCAGGAAGGCCTGGCGCCTCTTAGATGCAGCTGATACAGAGGGGTGCCGGGACCGCCTTACCAATGACCAGATGAGGGTCCTTTAACGCATACGCCCAGCGCTTCACCTCCAGGTCCTTGAGAGGCAGACCCGTCCGGAGTCGAGCGGTAAGTGTCCATGTGTACTGATTGGATGCAGTGCATGTTGAGGTGTGCCAAGAGTGTGCAGCATGGACATATGTCTGGAAGGGCCATGTATGGATGTGTATGTGCAGGGACATGAACCTGCCGCATGTGAGTCCAGTCATATGTGATGCACATCAATGTTGCATGTGTTCCAAAGTATGATGCACAAATGCACGTGGAGACGGACTCAAGTTAGCATTTCTGTGTATGTAGTATGCCATGGTTTGGGTGTGACACAGGGATGCTGGTTCCACCCTCATGTACGAGCACGGTGTACATGTGCGTGTGTGTATGTTTGACATGTGTGCGACTGTGATACGCCATGGATGCATGTGACTCAGATATGTAGTGAGCCGATTGTCAGATGTGACATAGTTTCCAGTGATTTCATTGTGACAGGTGGTGGAGATGTACGATGCTTGTCTGTCTGGTGGCGTGTGTGCATGTGTTTGGCACTCCCTGTGTTGCTTGTGACGTCAGGCTGACCTTTGGATGTTCATGCTGTTGCGTGTGTATGGATGCTGCTGCTGATGCACCATTCCTGTCAATTTGTGCATGTTTGTTTGTTTGTTTGTTTATTTATTTATATTGCGCACCAGACCCGGGGTATTCGGGCGCGAAGGCAAAAAGAGGGTTGTTCAGCTTATGTTACAAGTTACAGATAAACAGGGAGTACAGCTACAGTTACAATGCTGTGGACATGTAGTGTCAAAGAGTCATAGAAGTATGTACAGTAGGTTTACAAAAATGCAAGTGTGACAGATAAATAGAACAGAGCAAATATACAAAATATACATGAGATCCCAAATGACAGTAGCGCAAGTTTAAGCATCATGATCTTTTAGCCATTGGATCAGATTTGATGTGATTTGCTGGTAAGGGAGATCTTCTCTTAGAGCAGTTGGAAGGGAGTTCCACAGTTGAGCCGCTTTAACAGCGAAGCTACTCCCGCCAGATTTAGTAAGTTTAAATCTGGGTACTACTAGAAGGTTGGAGTTAGCTTTTCGTAAGGGGCGAGAGGCTGTTTGTCTGGTGAATCAGTCTATAAGGTATTGCGGGGCTGCATGGTTGAGGCATTTATGTGTGAGGGAGGCTGTTTTGAGGAGGATTTTGTCTTTAGTCGAAATCCAGTTGGTAGATCTCCTAAGGTCTGATATGTGGACATTTTTTGGGAAGTTTAGGGTGGCTCTCAGGGCATTATTTTGCAATGTTTGAATTTTTTAGGTGATGTATTTATTGCTGCCTATGTAGAGGGTGTTGTAGTAATCTAGTTTCGACAGGATTAATGCTCTTGCTAGAATGACGCAATTATTAGGTGAAAGGAAGGGCTTGACAGCTCTAATTAACTTACATGTATAAGAGGTGGCTGAAGCCATGGAATTCACTTGTTTACCAAAGGTAAGCGTGGAGTCTATATAAAAGCCGAGGGTTTTAACTACTTTGGCTACAGTAATGGTGTTGTTATCAATTATGAACGAGTCATAGTTGGTGCCCAGTTTTTTGATGTTGGAAGAAGTGCCTAGGATGAGGAGCTCGGTTTTGTCATCATTCAGGCATAGACCGTGAGCAGCCATCCATGCCTGGATGATGAGGTAGACTCTGTTCACAAAGGCCAAACCCTTGTCATAATCTCCCATCAGCGGGATGAGGATCTGTGTATCGTCTGCATACTTAGTGTAGGTGATACCAAGACCATCTAGAGCATCGAAAAGGGACTTTGTGAAGATATTGTAGAGGGTGGGAGATACGCAGGATCCTTGGGGCATGCCTCAGGTAATGGGTGTGGGGTCAGCAGCTGCTAGGGGAGAGAAGACTTGCATAGTCCTGTTATCTAGGAAAGACTGGATCCATGTGACTGCTTCCTGGGAGAAGCAGGATGCTGTGACCAGATGATTGCATAGGATCGCATGGTCTACCAGATCAAATGCGGCAGATAGGTCAAGGAGTAGTAAGAGAGAGGTTGTGCCCTTATCTCTTAGTATGTCTATTTGTGCCTTAAGGTCTAGGAGTGCAGTCTCGGTGCCGTGCTGTGGTCTGAAGCCAGACTGTCGGAATCCTAGGAGGTGGTTTAGTTCCAGGTGGTGTTGAATTTGTTGGTAGGCAACTTTGTCTAGGATTTTCAATAGGAACGGCACAGTGGTAATAGGGCTGTAATTAGTTGGAATGGAGGGGTCCAGAGTTTGCTTTTTGAGGAGAGGGAGGATGTGTGTGGGTTCAAATAATATGTGTGTTGGGGAGTGTGATCCTATCTGTGAAGTTTGGCACTGGCACTCATGTGCAACTATCATGTGTATATACGAACATTGTACAGTGCCCTGATGTCTGTGTTCTGTCTCTCCCTGTCGGCAGCGTCTACTGATGAAGAGGGTGGAGACGGTGCTGTGGATCCCACCGCCAGCCGGAAATGCAGGGCCCAGCTCCCCTCCTAGGTAGTCATCTCTTCGGGGAGTGAGGAGTCTGGTGCTGCATCCATGGCTGCAGCTGCCAAGGGTACGTCCAAGAGGCGTCATTTGGAGGTGGACTCCTCGGCAGCAGTAGGGGCAGCTGAGCCCCCACAGGGGCCTATGGAGGAAGATGGCACAGAGTCATCCAGGTTGGTGGGGGGTTTGGTTGAGGAGGAGGCTGCGGAAGACCCACCCATGGGGCCTGGAAGGGGGGTTTCCACTGGTACTAGTGGTGCAGTCCAGGGCAGGGACAGGAGGCAGCACAGGCCGCCGCGGAGGTGCCTGTGTGTAATCTTGTCCCCGATCCTGTGACTACATCATCCGGCACCAGCAGGGATGCCTCTGTCCAGACCCATTTTCAGGGAGGGGATGCACATACAACAACTGGTCTTCCTCTCCCTGCGGACGTTGCAATCTGTGACCGTATTGAGCCTGTCCTAGCTGGGGTGGCGTTGTGCCAATGTGGGATTTGGGATGACGTGCAGGGTTCTCGTCAGGACAATGCACGTCATTTCGGATCCCACTTTGGCCGCGTCGACCTAATGGGACAGGTCGTCGGTACTGGGTTCATCTGTGTGCTGGAACTTCTTGCGACCCCCTCCTCAACTGAACCCCCTATGTGCCAGTCGTCCTCCATGCCATATTCCAGGCCAAGGATAACCTGGGCCCCCTGTGGAGCTGCCCCTGAGCCAGCGGCCAGGCTGGTGGAGGACACATTCCTGCCACAGTCGGGAGTTGGAGGTCCAGCAGGGGTGGCCACCCCACCAACTGGACCCCAGCAAGAGGAGTACATGCAGGCATCAACAGGCAGGGCACGTGCATGGCGGCAGCAGGATCAGGGTGGTAGCGATCATGGCTCGGGGCCATCAACATCACAGGGGAAGGCATCGGCCGGAGGGAAGGTGGACCCAGGATTGGGAGTGTCTTCCGTGTGGCAGCGGTTGGGCCAGCAGGTAGATGCGGAGCGGCGGCTGGCGGAGGAGGCACGGCTCGCTATGGTCAGGGCGGAGAACTTCATGCACAGGGCATTGAGGTGGGCTGAGTGCCTCAAGGCAACTCGCAGGGAGTTGGAGGAAGCCATAGCTGCATCCCTGCAAGACCTTGAGACCAGGGAAGAGGCCTGCCTCCAGAACATTGACGTGGAGTTCGATTATGCCCTGGCCCAGAACATCAAAAAGTAAGCCGTAGGACTTGCCCGCCACCTTTGTACGTAGTTGTTTAGGCTTAGATTTCCTTTATTTTACATATAATTTTTGGAGTTCATGGACTTTGCTCCACTTTATGTATATAGTTTTTTATTCATAGGACTTTTTTGTAGGTTTCCTTTTGTTTAGGGATCATGGACCCTTTGGACTTGCATTGTAAATAGTTCAAGACTTGTACATACTTTCTTTATTTCAACTTCCCATGGATCAATGGTTTTAGTTTTTTTGATTATTTACTTTATATGGACATTGGCGATGGACCACTTTTCATTTTTCATGTCGTGGATTTTTGTTTTTCATTGGATCTAACTTTTTTTTTGGTATTGCTTTTATTATTTCATAATTTGCAAGTTTGATTTTCATTATGTTATTTCATTCTGTTTTTTAATACGTTTCATATTTCATATATCTTCATGATTGGTGTGGTGTACTCTCATTGGTTTTGTGCATGTCTCTATGAGCATTGCCTCAGTCATGTGTTGCCACTGTGTGGCTCTGTTGTACATTTATGCATGGCCATGCTGGCTCTTTTAAGATTGTCATGGCATGGGTAATTTGGGAGTGGGTGCAGTGGATGGTTGCGTGCTTGTACTGGGGGGCAGAGGGGATTTGGGTTGGCATTAAGGCCATGGGTCTGTTTTGTTAGGACATGTTGTTTGGTGGGCCATGTGTCGGGGCATGCTGGCAGGTTGCTGTCACTGGGGGTGGGACTCCCAAGTGCATGGTGCCATTTGGGCTGCCTGCGGGTCATGGTCTGGGGTCATGGGCTGAAGCGGGGCATGCCCAGGGGTGTAGGGTGGTTCCCTGTGGTGTGGGCTGCCTGCAGTGCATGGGGAGTGGGGGAAGGGCACACCCGGGAGGGCCCACAATGCAAAATTACGTGTATTACTCCCCGCACGCCCCCGGAATACACGTACCCCACTCGCGCCAAGCCAATTGTGTGTAAAAGTCCCCGTGCACCCCCGGAATATGCGTACCCCGCTCGCGCCAGGCCAATCGTGTGTAAAAGTCCCCACGCACCCACAGAATACACGTACCCCGCTCGCGCCAGGCCAATCACGTGTAAAAGCCCTGCGCACCCCCGGAATACGTGTACCCCGCTCGTGCCAGGCCAATCGCATGTAAAAGTCCCCGCGCACCACCGGAATATGCGTACCTCGCTCGCACCAGGCCAATCGCGTGTAAAAGTCCCTCCTCACCCCCGACATATGCATACCCCACTCACGCGAGGCCAATCACGTGTAAAAGTCCCCATGCACCCCCAGAATACACGTACCCCGCTCATGCCAGGCCAGTCACGTGTAAAAGTCCCCGTGAACCCCGAAATACATGTACCCCGCTCGCGCCAGGCCAATCACGTGTAAAAGTCCCTGTGCACCCCCGGAATATGTGTGTACCCCGCTAGAGCCAGGCCAATCGCGAGTAAAACACCACGTGCACCCCCGGAATACGTGCAGGCAGCCCATCCACCCTCCCCATGCGCCGCAGGTAACCCATCCACCATGACCATTACCCGCAGGCAAGGCAACCCATCCACCCTCCCCATCCCCCACAGGCAGCCCATCTACCATGACCCGCAGGCAGCCCATGACCCCAGACCATGACCCACAGGCAGCCCATCACCCCAGACCATGAACCGCAGGCAGCCCATGACCCCAGACCATGCCGTCCCGCAGGCAGCCCATCACCCCAGACCACGACCAGCAGGCAGACCACACCACAGTGGGGACATTTTCCACACAATTTGCCTGGCACAGGCAGAGTACACATATTCAAGGCAGTGCGCGAGTTGATTTCCACACGTTTTGGCAACCACGAGCGGAGAACACATATGGAAGGAGGTGCGCGAGTTTTTCACGCGTTTTGCCTCCCGCGAGCTGGATACCCATATTCAAGGGGGTGCGCGAGTACGTTTTCATGTGTTTTGGCTGCCGTGAGCGGGGTACGTGTAATTTATCACGCCATTACAGTGTAGCGGCCCTGTAAACTGGTCCAGGGTTAGCGCAGCCCTTTGTGCCATATTGGGGATTTTGACGGCTTTTCCTTGTGCAAGGGGCGTTCTTGGGGGCGTAACTGGCACTGCGGGATGTTCGCTACACCACGGCTCCAAATGGCTTGGAAAATCCATGAATACGCGGTGCCCCAGAATGCTATTTAGCGCACACGGCTGGCGCATGCTGGCGCACGCTCCCTCTCTGCTCTGTTTGAAAGACTTGTAACTAAAACAGCTTTGACTTTTGCCTAACTTCCTGAGTCGGTCTGATTATTGATGTATGAGTAAGATCTGCATCCCCATCCATCTCAGATACAGTTACATCATCTTAATGGAACCGGTCTGCGTGTTCAGATGACTGGGGACAAGAGATGGAAGAAGGAGAACCAGATGCGACAGACGGTGATCATACTCCATCAGATTGGGAGGATAGCAGCGACAGTGACAGCAAGGATAGCAAAATTTCACATCTGCGATTTAGCGAGTGTGAGTAGAGGAAGGAGGAGAAAAGAAGGGGCGGAAGAAGAAAGAGAGGAACACACAGGGAATTGGGGAAATAGGCTTTGAAGCAGGAAAGCAAGGAGGTCAGTAGTAAAAACACCATGACGGGGTGCTTGGCATGAAGTACAAACCCAGTTGCCCCTTCTACAGAAGGAAAAAGGGGAAATACCCTGGCAGTCAATGGATAGGGATAATTTAGTCTACAGTTTACCTTCAATAATGGCGGCAGACAGCAAGTGGATATGGGATCCCACTGGCCATAGGGAACATTAAGAGCTTATTGGCTGTCTTGGGGGAGGGAATGAAGTGACAAGATTTGGAGGCAAGCAGGATATGCTGGGGTAAAGTTGAGCACTAGCATACATGATGTGGCACCTTTTAATAATTATCAAGCACACATGTGGAAAGCTCTGTAAGAGCTGCCTCCGGATACATCAGATATGGGATCAACATTAGCACGTAAAAAGAAGGCCGATGAGGACCCTGCAGAATACATACTGTCAATCCAAAAAATGTGGACACAATAAATTAGGCAATCCTGTGATGATAAAATACTGCTATGCTATCACATTCTGTTGAGGGGGCTCCCAAAAGATGTAGAAGCTTCTCTAGAAAGAGTTTCCGGGATCAAAACAAAGTGATGGCCCGAGATATGGGCGACTATTATACATTATTGTAAGAGAAAACAGGAAAAAGACAAGGGGCCTCATTACGAGTCTGGCCGTAGCCGTGCCTGTAAAACCAGCAGGCTGCCGCCAGACTCAGGCATTTTTCTGGCACCTGGCTCCACGGAAACACTGGGGCATTATGACTCTGGTGTTCCTGGAAGTCAGGCACCGGAAAATGTAAATCCCCATTCCCATTTGAGTCCCATAGGATTCAAAGGGGATGAGGGAAGCACTGGCACTGTTAATAACAGTGCTGGTGCTTCCCAAAAAGTCTGCTGGTGGGTGCCGTGATGCCTGCCAGGTCAGGCCTGGCAGGCAGAACGGCAGCCACCCACAGACTCGGAGTGTGCCGGTCTGGTATCAACGGTGTTGGTAGGCTTACCGGCACCATTGCTACAGGACCGGCTTGCTCATAATGAGGTCCAAGGAGACAGTAGACAACGCGGTAAAAGCAGAAAACAAACTTGTGCAGAAAAAAGTTGCCAAAATAAGCATGGGAAGGGCAGTGCTCACAGGACCATTCAGCTCACAGGATCATTACACCCCGTTAATAAAGGCGCTGGCTTCCAGTGACAGCGACAGTACAGCTAGGAGGATACACAAAAGCACCATGTAACCCACACTGGGGAATGCAACAGATGCAGCAGCAGCCCGGATTCATAAATACACAACAGCCTGGGTTTGCACACAAAGGGGGAGTAAACATGTACATGGGGCAATATCAGATGGAGGACACTGGTTTGTCTGCGTAAACTTTTGTCACTTTGCCCGAACATGCCCACTCATTTCACAAAAAGGACAGCCACAGCAGCAATATGCACAGATCTACACACAACCTCAGCAGTCACAAATGGCACCACAGCAACAAATGCAAGTGCAATTTATCCAGACAGAGGTCACACCTACACAAGGACAAGGATTGGCCCTAGAGGGGGCAGAACTGCATGGTACAGTGAGCATGCTGTAAGCCATAGCCCAGATACTTGCACAAGAAAAGGTGATAATATTGGGGCAGAATGAGGTACTGCATTACACAGGGGTCACATTGGTGGGTAGAAATCCATTTACATCTTCAATCAATATATTTCCCAATAGGGGAGTGCACGGGAGGTACAAGTTGTGTCCTGTCCTAGCAGTAACTGAAGACCCCATAGAGGAGCCCGAGGTAGCAGTTCAAATAGAACAGAGGGACCTTTCCTTGCTAATAGATACTGGAACTACTAGATCCTGTATAGAAAAAGGGGGGGGTTCCATTATCCAACAAGAAATTGGACACGCAAAGCTTTTCAGGGACTATCCAAGCGGTTCCTCTAACAATGGATTTACCACTGACAGTAGGGACGCAACATATTATAGCACCATTACTGTATTCAAAAGACATACCTATTAACATATTAGGAAGAGGTTTGTTAAGCAAATTGAATGCCACAATTTCATTTTCAGAGCAATGGATGGTGTTCAGTACACCTGGGATGTGTCCAGCCAGGGTGACAGTTCTGATACAAGCATACTACGCACACAGCACATTGAGAGGGATACCCGCACACACATACAGATGTTCTTGTATGGGGTGCATATACTGCGAGGATGGGTCTCAGGGATACAAGGGACATGTTTTGATTGTCAAATGAATTTCTATTCAGACCATGGTGCCCCTCAATCATCACACCAGGCACACCCACACACACTTCTATACATGGCGGAAGTAGGAATAAGGAAGGACATGATTATACTGGTTACTACAGATGACAATAACATGGAGTGGCGATCGATACTGTGCATCAATCCCACATTAACACTGACAGGAGTAACAGACACATAGTCGTTCGCTACACTACATGGAGAGAGGGGTGAGATAGTGTTGCAGCTAAGTATACCCTGTCCAGTACAATAAAGAAAGGAGCAGTGCCCCAGATGACACAATTGGTGAAAAAAGAGTCAAAATACATACAGGAGGATTTGGAGAAAGTATCAAAGAAATGTATGAACTACAGGACCCCATGATGTGGCAATACTGAAAGGGTTGGGGCAGCTCACATTAAGGTAAAGGAAAGAACAGTGCTACCACAAGTGAAACAATACCCCCTCTCATGAGAAGCAGATGAGGGCATATATGAGACACTGTATGCCCAATAGCAGCAAGGTATAATACAGGAATGGACATCAACATGCAATATGGCAATGTATCCAATTAAAAAATAAAAGATTGGGCTGCGTGGATTCATACAACATCTCCGCCCTCTTAACTACGTTATAGAAGCAGAATATCCACTAGTTCCAAACTCTGCTAGAATTTTCTGCAGCATTCCAACAGAGGCAAGCTACTTCACTGTAGTGGATTTGAAGAATGCTTTCTTCTCCATTGCCCTGCATCCTGAGTCCAGGTATATCACCACCTTTACATATCGGAGGATGAGATGTGAACACACTAGAATGCCTCAAGAGTACTGTGAGGGACCCTGCATATTTAACAGGGTAATACAAATGAATTTGAGCAATCTGCAGGTTGCAAGTACAGTGATCCAGTATGTGGATCACCTTTTAGTTTGCATCACAACAGTATATGAGGGCAGGGAGGATTCAGTGACACTACTAACATTACTGGCTGACAAGGGGTACAAAGTGGACAAAGAGAAATTGCAGTTTTGTCAAAAAGAAGTTGTTTACTTAGGGCAGACTATGTACAAGATGGAAGAAAGATAACACCAGAAACAGTTGAGGCACTATATAAAACATCCCGAACTAAGACAGTGAACGAAATGCAACTGCTTCTGGGCCTATGTAATTATTGCAGAGCATGGGTTTTCGATAACTCCACATACAGCAGGCAACTTCTCCAGGCACTCAAGGAAGGTCAGAAAAACAAAAGCAACATAAAATGGACAGCTGAAAAGAACAAAAAATGTTGACAAGCTCAAGCATGAACTGGCACACGCACCAGTATTGGCTACACCCAATTCTAAAGAGGAATTTCACTGGTTTTCCCATTCACATAGTAAGGTAATGACAGTCGTGCTGACACAAAAAAGGGACATGGACAAAAGCCACTAGTCTAGTTCCGTGGATCACTAGACCCAGTGATGCAGGGACACTTTCTCTGTGAGCAAGCACTTTCTGCCACTTCATTCGCAATTGAGAAAGCATCATCAATAATGATGGGTTGCCCACTCATGTTGTACATGGAACATGCATTGCTCGCAATACTAGAGAAGTCCAAATCAACATTGACAACTCAGAGAGCATCAGTTTGTGAGATTATACTAAGAAACGCTGCAATAGAAGTGATGAGGTGCAGGACGGTAAACCCAGCAGAATTAATTGCAGAACCAATAGAAGAGGGTGGACAAGAATGAAGGGAACACCCTGGTAAAAGATGAGATAATTGAGGGGGGACTTGATCTTTATTGTTTGGAGCTCATGCATCAACCCATATTTGGGACAAAAGCATTCTGGTTCAGCAGTAGGGACACACACATGGAATACCTAAGGAAGGAGAATTGCTAATGTTCTCCCAAATGTAGAATTATGCGCACGCCCGCACCAAGAGACTGGGGAACGCACGCAAGGCAAAGGGGTCATGTGGCCCGAGTCATGCTAAGTGTGCCCAGCGCACCAATAAAGCAGTTACGGTTAGACACTGATGCTGAGAGTCAGGTCTTCATTTCAGAGTGCCTCTTATTGCGTGCCCCAGTGAAGACCTGACATTGGCGTCGAGGCGGAAGACCCACACCAGCACTTCTACCGGTGCTTCATTCGGACAGCGTGCACCAGCACCAATGTGCTCCAGTCACCGGAGCCAAGCCCCGTGCTGCAGCCCACAGGCTTGGCGTGCCCAAGGTAGGCAGAGATTCACCAGAGGAAGCGGCCTGCTTGCTGGGTAAAGAATAGAAGTGCTCCCCATTGCCTGGCCAAGCCCTGAGAAGAGGCACCCCTGCTGCCTGGCTCAACACAGGTCCAGGCATTTGCTGCTTGCCCCCAACCACACAGGTCTGGAGATAAGGACCCCAGCCATACATGAAAACTAAGTGGTGCAAGATCATACACACACAGCACTCCACAGGGAACCCATAGAGTGGATACCGCCTTACACAACCATACAGAGCGAAGCCCCACAACGACAAATAAACTGGTGAACAGATCACAAGCACCCATGCAGGACCACTAGCCTGTATATCAGGAGACCATCCTCACCCCACCCCACGTGTTAAACGCTTGGCAGCCTGTACCATTTCTGCAGGTTGAGTGCCACAGGGCAGGGCCAGGAACCCGCCACACCGGCCCCACAGAGTAGAGACATGTTCCCACTACCATCACTACTGCCATTCGACACAGCAGATCCCACCAACCTGGGTCCTGATGGTCCTGGTGGATGAGGAATGTAATGCCTACCTAAATGCTGTGGGCCCACAGGAGGACACGCGCCTTAGAGCACTGCTCACCCTCAAAACAGGCCTGGAAGTGTGGGACATTATTTTTCAATTACCTGAAGACGTCAAATACACCTACCAAGATCTCAGATGCATACTAGGCAAACACTTCACCATCCACAAGAACATAGATTATGAATGACATGTGCTCCACCCTACCACACAACTGCCAGTTGAGAGCATGGACAAGTTCATGACATGCCTCAGGTCCAAACTGAAACACTGCAAATTTCACCTCTACAACAATGAAGAAGCCATTAAGTACCAAGTAAGTGCAGGTTGTGAATCAAGACCCCTTAAGAGAAAACTACAACAGATGCCTCAAACCCTGGTGTAGATCTTCATTCTGGCGAGGACAACCTTGGTGTTGGACCTCCAGAAATCATCCATGAGCAAAATTCTCATATAACCAGTGAGTGCCATAAAAGAATCAATGAATAAACTCTCAACCCAATCAACCCTGAATAATGACAACAAGACCAAAAAGTAGCTGTGCCCTCCCAAATAAAGGCTTGTGCCGAGCCATCAGTAAAATATGCTCAGCTTGCAGGAGTGAAGACCACTTTCAACTAATGTGCCGCAACCCCATGACATCTAGACCATATAAGTCAGACCAACCGTCACACAAATGCAAGTCACCTCCACGGCCCTAATGAGAGGAAAATAACAGATACTCAGAGAGGAGATCCAACCAAGAGAGAAGCAGCACCAGGGTGAAACACTCCCCCCTCCTCTGATGCCCACAGGAAAGAAAGACAGCGAGTTCACCACCTGCACACGACCACACCATCGACAAGTGAATTGGAATTTCAGTCAAGCACAGAACGAAGGCTAAGGGATACCTATAGGCCAAAGGAAACCCTGTAGCCTCGGAACACAGCCACACACTACCCATTGACATACAAGGACAAGCATTCAACTTCCTTATCGACTGTCAATGTGATGCCAGAATGTGAATACCGCAAATTGGCACAAGCCCCAAGGCTAAAAAAAGCCCATCTAGACATGTATGCCTCAGGTGCAAAACAACCGCTCCCATGCTTAGGGGCCTTCACGTTAACTTGCCAACACAAGGACAAATGAGACCGTTTTCGCATCCATGTCCCCGCCATTGAAGCATACTGCGGATGCATACTAAGCTTCAGAGCAGCGATCTAGAATGGGCTCATCCACATACCGCTGAGTGGAAACCAACTTCCCAAAAAAAAAACTGAGAGGGTGCCAGATTGAACTACACATAGAGAAAACAGTGAAACCCATTGCACAACAATATCGAGGGATACCCTTCAACATTCAACATCAAGTTGAAAAGGAACTTCTGTCCCTTATTGAGGCAGCCACAATTGAACCAATTTCTGGCCCCACCCTCCTGGTCTCTCCAATCATGCCTGTGCCAAAAAAGGGACTGAAGGGACAAATAAGGGTGTGTGTGGATATGCGCACACCCAACCAGGCCATACTGAGGGAGTACCACCAGTCCCTCTGAATCACAGATATGATATACTTGCTGGACAGAGCCAAAGTCTTCTCCAGGTTGGACTTAAATAAGGGTTACCATACGAAACAATTGAACAAAGACTTCCGATACATTACAACCTTCACGACACACCTAGGACTCTTTTGTTACAAATGATTGACTTTTGGAATATCCTCGGCTGTCGAGATATTTCAGGAGGAAATCCAGAAAATAATATGCCATATACCACTCTGTTTTAATTACAGAAACGGCATCGTTATCTTTGGAAAATTGTAGGAAGCTCACAACATGACACTCATGAAAGCATGCAGAGCCTTAAGTGACGCAAACCTGACACTCAACAATGAGAAGTGCGCATTTAACAAAACAACACTCAACTTCTTCAGCCACATCATTTCCTAGAGAGGTATCCAACCAGATCTGGACAAAATGTGTGCACCAACGGAAGACTATCAAACGACTAACATCGCACAAGTAAGGTCCTTCCTAGGACTAGTTAGCTATTGTACAAGGTATCTCCCGGACTTCGCCTCCACTAGATCCCACTATGGTCGCTGACCAAGAAGATCCACCAATTCTTGTTGGAAGCTATGCATCAACACGCATTCGAAAAAATCAAGAAAGAGATTGTCGTTGCTGTCTGTATGTTATACTTTGACCCCAAGCTACACACAGAAGTGACGGTAGACGCGAGCCCCGTAGGACAAGGCACTATTTTGGCACAACATTCAGGCAGGGAACATGCAAAGAGGAAAATCATGTCCTACACCAGCAAGAGCCTCACGGAGGCAGAACAACAATACTTACAGGCCAATAAAAAAGCACTTGCAGTAGTATGGGCCTGCAAACACTTACATTGTTCTTGTATGGCAAGCTGTTCACTATCATCACGGACCACCAGGCCCTCATCACCACATATGGGAAGTTGTCATCACAGATGCCTCCATAAGCCGGAAAAAGTAGAGAATCCCACTAATTTTCTGTTCCATCATCCTCTAGCAGCCATGCACTCCTCGATAAACAGAGCCGATGGATACATCAACTGTTTTATCCACCACTCTCTACCACAAACAATTCCCATGGAAGAACTGATACAGTGCACTACTGGTGACACAACCCAGAACCTTGTGACCACATGCATCCAGGACAGCAGATAGAAAGCAGCTGAAGCGTCACTGATGGATAACAAGGCTGTGGATGCAACACTTTTCAGAATATTGCCTGGTCGAAAGAAGAGCTGTCCGTGTCACCATCAGCTCTGATCCTCAAACCGGACAGGGTAGTACTGCCATCACCCCCACACCAGAGAGCAGTATACATTGCACACGTGAGACACAGAGGAATAGTGTCTACCAAACGCAAGCTCTGAAGGAAAGTGTGGTTCCCCGGCATGGACAAGATCATTGAGACCACACAGAAATGTATACCATCCATAGCTGCTACAGCAATGGTCCCTGCATTAGATTGAATGTTCTCTGCCTACAGAGTTCCAAAGGTAGTTAAGTCCAACACCTTCCCACCACCAATGACTTTCAGACCTTTGCAAGATACATGGGCTTCCGAAACTGAAAAGTTACCCCACTGTGGCCCCGGGCAATGGGACCATAGAGCGATTTGTGGCTAATATCAACTATCAAGAGAGCGGTGAGAATATCCAGCATCACCCATATACAAATGGAGCACTCCCTGTGCCAGCTCTTACGAGACTACCAAAATACACCACAAGACTCCACCGGGGTCTGCCCGGCAGAACTATTATTCAGCCACCCTGTGTGCTCCAGGATACCTCACGAGGTCCGAAAGACCAAACTCAACCTGAAGGACTGCAAATTACAGAGAAGGGACCATGAAGCGAAAGACGAGGTGAAAGAATGACAGATCACAGACATTGAGCATGTAAGGGAGACCTGAAGGTGGGAGACTGTGTCATCGCTAGGGAGGTGGCCCTTCACAAAGGAACACCACCTTTTGACCCTCTTCCATTGATCATCACCAGCATGAAAAGATGCAGGGTCACTGCTGAAAGAGCAAATAAACGAGTAAATAGAAATGCTTGCTTCTTCAAGAAGACACACAGTAATCACCCAGAGGTGGACACAAATGAGAGTGATGAAGTAATTCGTACCTGAGAAGAGTCAGGATACACAGGGATGAAGAGGAGTGGGAAGTGTAGCAGCACGCCGGCCCCGGAGAAGAACAAGATGAAGCGTTGGCTCATCCTCAATCTGAAAGCAGACTCCACCGCACAATTCAGAGACCAAGGAGATGGATCGAGGAGATGGGGGTAGGACTAGATTATTTTGGGGGGAGATGTAGCATCACACGCACACCTCTCACCAAGAAACGGAGATATGCACATTAGGCAAAAGGGTATTTACCCTGGGGACAATGTGTTCGTAAAAAAAACACCTCAGAAAGTGGAAGGAGGAGTGGTTTACTGGTCCACACACTCTGGTATACTCAACACCAACTGCCGTAAATATCGAAGGGCCTTGAGTATGAGTTCATCTCACCGACGTGCACAGGGAAAAGAGGGGTAGAAGAGGGGTGGGACACAATGTGATGAGAAGCATACATCAGCTTTCATTAACTTTTATCTCTGGAATAAGGTTCTATAGAAGACCCGCAAATGAAGGAGGAGAGGGCAATGTGCAGGATAATGTTTTTATAAACAGATGGCAAAAAATATCTTCTTTCTGGAGTGTGATAATATTAACATGCATTAGTATAGGATTAATACTGTTCTTAAGCTTTATATTTGAAGAAAAAACTGATAGATGTTAAACCATGAAGAAGGGGAAAAACGTGTTAAATGAAGAAGAATTCCATCATGACACTGAAAAAGGGCAGGTTATATCATCGGGGAACAACTAGTATGATTAAATGTTACATGTGGGAAAAGAAAGAGCAAACGGTACATGTTACGTCTGCTCACTCATCCCACATGTAGTAGGGGCACCCAAGCTTTTCCTGCCTCAGGCTGTAACATATGAGGAAGCAGGATGCCTAATTCACCTATCCCTCTGCAAAGCTAGGGGTCTATTCCAAGGAACAAGTGTCGCTGTTCAGTCAGTGGATGAAGGGGAAAAGGTGCACACAAATAATTACGCACAAATTTACAGGATGCCAAAAAACAGAGAAACCAAAAAGATGATAGTATAATATAACAGAAGGCTCTAAGAGGGGAAAGCAGATAATAATGCACAAACAACTGCAGTGTGTAGACAAAGAGGGGTGCAGCATTCCCTGGTGTCATACAAGACCGTTAATGAGAATAAAAGGAGAAGTGTGGTATGGTGGCCAATGGGAGGGGTGAATAATGCAATATTGTGCTGAAGGTTTGGTGGGATTTGAACAAATAATAGCTGCAAGGCAGTCTGGGGGAAAGATGTACATGCATTGACTTGGATAGGTGGAACTCATCAACCAGATTACATCAAGAGCTATACACAATTTCCTTTGTGTTTCAGGTCCAGTGGATCCTTCCATTTGGGAACTAACACCGGCTGTGCCAAGGTGATGAGGTCTGCGGTGCTGATGCAGGGGACAGCTGTCATTGTGGATGTTTGGTGGGCATGTGGATTGAATGATTATGCCCAGCTTCCTCCTGATTGGAGTGGTGTTTGTGCGATCGTTACACTGCATAGGTCTGCTTTGGTGGGGCCCCAAAACAGCAGTACCATGGGACTTTTGCTAAAGGAGCAGCCAATTGGGCTGAAGGAAAAGGTGGCACAGCAAAACAAGGAGCAGACATTACTAAGCAGAAAGAGAAGAGCTAATAATTACTGGTCCGAAAAGAGTGCAGAAATTGTTGTCGCAATTCCTGATGAGTTTTGACTGTTTTCCAAGGCAGCCTCTTTTTCATATGTTTACTGCTTCCGGATGTGCAAACTGCAGCTAATGATAAGTGGCTCCAGTTGACTAGGTATGAGTTACTGCAACTGGGCAATTCAACAGCAAAAGGTGTAGTTGAGAGCACTACCTTTAGTGGCTCTTCAGAATAGGTGTGTACTGGACCTTCTCTGAGCTACAAAGGGAGGAGTTTATGCCAGATTCAGGAGCAGTTTCTGCATGGTGGTGTCCGATGGAGAAGCTTCCAATGAAACATTGAAAGCAGCTATCAATGAAATATAGATCCTCTGTGAAAAGATGACAATTGAAGCTATTGGACTGCAGTCGAACACTTGGCAAGATATTTAAATTGACTATCCCCACGTTGGTCCTCATAAACATCACCTTCTGCTTTGGCGAAACTCGTTTTAGAATCTATACTAACAAAAAAAGAGGACCATTCATGCTGCCCCTGAATGCTGATGGGGTAAATGGCAAAAATGAGCCCACTAACAAACTAACCAAGGATGAACAAATTGATGATGAAGTTGACTGGGTCACGACACAACACACAGATATATAAAATGATGAAGCCTATTGGCTTTCATGTGATAGGGATGGGCCAGGGTGTGTGTTGATAGATGGACCATTGGAAAACTGCGAAGGAGGATGCACTAACTGACACACATGCAACACACATACCTCTGACATGCCCTGGGTTCCATGAACCATCCCATTCATGGCATCACATACTCCTGTCACTGAAGCAACACATGCATGCAGGATACATATCTCCCTTCCTCACAAATAACAAGACACACTCCAGGAAGGAGAACCGTCAACAGAAGAAGGGTTCAAGTGCATTCTACATGTGTATACCTTTTGAAGCAGACATCTCACACTCTGTTCAGTGGAAGATATGGGAGGTAAAGCGATTGTGCATGTAATATCCAGTGAGCAGCACAAAGGCACCTCTTCCGTGAACGGTGGTAGAAGAAAGAGCTTCTTCTCATGCCCCAAATAGCGGTCACCATTGAGTTTAAGCTATATCAATAACATGAGGTACATTTCTAAGGTCCTATCAATCAGACAACTAAAGACGACACATCCTGGGACCAAAAAGATAATGCTTAAGCAGGTGTGATCTCTGCCCCTGCCTTAACACACATGAAGGCTCAGACGGGAGTGTAGATGAGTGTTAGCTGCAGAAGGGAAGTGTTGCAGGAGAGGTGGAAGACAACATGTGCAGCACTCTGACGCGATGCTCACATGGTCTTGGCAGGCAGTAGCCCATGTAGGAGGGTGTGTGAAAAAGGGGCATCACTTTGGAAGTATCTTTAATGGGATAGTGCCTGGCAGGAGCCTACAGGAGTGTGTCCAAAAAACAATGCACTCCTTTAAAATGATCCTTAATGAGGCAGGGTCCTGCCGGACGGTGAGGTCCAAGCTTAATTTGTGGGGGTGTTTGCCAGAGCTCAGCCCCGGCACTTCCTTCTGACCCCCAGAACTTATTGTCTCAGACTCATTTTGATAATGATGTGGTGTTTTGACAACTTTTTTCAGTCACTCAAGAAGCACCATCAGATCAGAGCAAAATGTGAACAATGATTGTGTTTAAAGACACACTTGCATAGCAAGACAAAAGGGGTGTGATATTTTATGTTATGTTGATTGGAAGTTGTACATCACACATCTGCCATGGTCAGTGCATCCATTAACCAAATAAATTGGTAGGAGCTGCTGCTTTAACCCCCAATTTGTTGACACTGTTCAGAGCAGCCATGTGAGGTGGCAGCAGTGGACTGGGAGCTGCCTGTCCGAATGTGTCACGTGTGTGATAGAAAATATTTCAGCCCTGAAACGTATTCTTTTACAAAGCAAGCACTGGGTAGACTGCATCAGAGTCTTTGAATACAGAGTTTGAAGTTATCATCAGCGGGGCATTGAAGCTAGCTGGAGGCTGCAGTAATAATGTGACACTCTGAAAGCATCCGTAAAGGGTGTTGCTGTGAGGTAGCCTGCAGAACGTTGTCTAAAAAGGACATACACTACTTTAAAAGGACTCTCATGGGTCCCACCAGGCAATGGCCAGAGGGAGGGTGACTAAATAAAAGAGGCATCACTTAGAAATGACTTGGCATGATAGATTATCATAAAGGGGCAAAAGAAAAGGATTCCCAAGACACCGTAGCATAGTAAAACAAGCAATCAGTAAACAAGTGCTATTGCAGAGCTGAGCATTGTGGAAAAGCCTCATATTCCTGAGGGGACTGGTGCCAGTTTCCCATTATTTAGTAATCAAGCTAGATGCAGGGGGACTACTCAACCATGTGAGTCTATGTCCATAGCGTGACATGAAGTGACCCAAGCTCTGTGGTTCGGCACACTCTGACGTGTCCCACGATGCAGTTATCACTAGAAGGGACCTATACATTAAAAGAAAATACTTTAGGCCAAATATGGTTACAACGTAAGGGAGGAAATAAAACAGTTCCCAGCAACATATCCTCTTCCAATTCACCAGTGTCCATCTTCGAGCCTGAACAATGGGGGTTGTAGAAAGAAGAGTGGTCGAAGGAGGAGGTTAGTGGGAGTCTAACTAGTCAATGGCAAATGCATCCAATACAGGCGATGGTACCTAATGCGCCTGCGCTGTGGTGGGGCACTGGTGAGGGTCACCAGGGTGTGGTGGGATGACACATGAGAAGAGCATCTTTGGTGGTTCCTGGAAACCTTCTGTGCATCCCTATGTTGTAGGAAATGCAGGGGCTCAATCCCCCCTCTGATTCCTGCAAAGCATTCCACAAAGCCCGGCTAATTTCAATTCCCAGTGCCACCAAAAGCAACCCGGGCCCCATATGCATGACAGTGACTGACCCTGGAAGGACAACATTTGATAATCCAGTCCGAAATCCACGGGAAACACATGAACATGAGGTACCTCTCTGAACATTTAACAGCTGCCCTCTGCAACAGCCAATGGGTTACAAAAGTGAGGTACCATTTGCTTGTGTCTTTCTGTGGTCTTAATTTGCTCGTTACTGTTTTGGGGAACCTGGTCATCATGGGTGACCGAGATTTGGGAGAAAGAACTATGATAAATGGGCAACCCGAGTCCTGCAGTAGCCAGAGTTGACAGCATTGCTGCCCTCCCTTGACAGCACTTCTAACTGTTCCTACTGTCAGCACCATCTCACACTCGCTAAAGCAATGGTTCCTGCATTGGAAATGTGGGACATCCATGTGAGTCTTGCTCACTTTTCTTTGCCTAAACCTACAGATGCCAGGCTCATTACGAGTTTGGAGATATCACTTGAGATAATACACCGGTGCCTCGGTGCCTCTTGTGATAGTGATAAGACACTGAAATATTAGAGTTGCAGGTTTCCCTCATAACGAATTCCCACTCGGCTCCTTGGAGACATACAGTAGTTTTGACTGCATTTATTCTATGCACAGGGGTCGTAAAACCCCTAAGTATGCAGAGGGGCAAAACGGGGAGTATTCCAAAATATTACCTAGTTAACCCATTCAGCATACTCATAAGGAGTCACTGTGTTTTTATTTATTAGCACTGTTCAACACTATCTTTCCCTCTAAATACCCCTTCTAATTTCAAAACATGCACTTCAATTTCTTTTTGGAAAGAGAACTCCAGAGAAAGCTGAAGTTGCTGTATTTATGTTTTGCTAAACATCACACAAACCTCGACAGGGTCTTGCACCAGGCACATTTTAAATCGAATCTGGGTCACCTGCAAACACGAGACGAGGCATTGTGGGTTTAAGTAGGAACTAGTTCATTGCCATTGGCTGTCTCCTTTATATTGGACAAAGGAATGCTTTCGCCTCGATGAAGACATGTGCGTTCATGTTCAGCACATGCTGACAAGTCACTCTCAGGACAGACCTTATAATGTATATGGGCAAGTGTTTCTTTCAAATGCATTCATTTTGCTCAAAATAATTTCCAATAGTTTCAAAAGCAGTTAATTGACCAGAAATCAATACCGCTGCTGCTAATGCGATTATTTCTAATGCTGTCTTTAATAATAGGAAAATACTGACATAACTACTATTATTATTTTTGTTACTTTTGTTATTATCATTTGTTATTATCATTATTATTATTTTTAACAGTAGTAGTGATAGCAGTCTCTGAAAGCCTCTCATCCTGGGAAGCTTTTCCACATTGCCTTTCGATGAAGCCACCCACGCTAGCGCTTCTGCGGCCGCGTGCCTGTAAGCAGACACTGCCCGTGCCCTTCCTGGAAGGAGAGTCTCTGAGTGATATATCCTCTCCACCTGAGCCGCATGCGATCTCCGGATGCTCCCGCTGCCAACGGCCCCTTTCTCACGCATGGTAACTGACACGCTCTTCCCAGCGGTCTCTGCGTGACCTTCATGTTTTAGCATATAGAGATGAGCTTGTATTACAGACTGTATGCCTATGCTGCACTGATAGGTTTTGCAGAAGCGTGGGGAGATTGCAGTTGGTAACCATTTACCGACTCAACATATGTCTGCTTTTCTTTATGCCAACCACATAATGGAACTGCATTTTAAAAATATACATGAGCTATGGGAATGAGAAGATATTAGTTTCTTCCTGGCTTGTCATTGGATTTGTGTTTCTGCATATGAAAACCACCATACGGGTAGCATAAAAGCACAGCTGTTCAGGATAGCCAACAGATGGGTATTTGACAGGGAAATTGAAGGTGTTACAGCACAGGACAGCAATAGATATATCGGTCTAGGTCAGGGGTCTGCAACCTGCAGTTCAGCAGATGTTTTGGACTTTGTCTCCCCTGATCCCTCATCTGTTCTGGTTAGCACTTTTGGGAGATCCGAAATGTCCGCGGAACCCAAGGTTCTAAGACCCTGGTGTAGTTTGTTGGGAACAAGGGTGTCGGGTGTGATAGGTTATTTACAATGGCTTAATAACCAAAGGTTTCTAAGCGCTGAGCCTGGGGATCGAACCTGTGTTGCTCTGTGTCATCTGGCTTTCAAGGCGAGGACGTTGCCTCTGAGCTTTGCCCCGGAAAATGTTGCAAGAAAGCGTGGTTCGAGGTTATTGGGACAAACATACAAATGTAATGGCGTTATCATGTTTAAAAGAATGTGGATGTGGGGCTCCATTTTTGCATGGTACCCACGTCCAATTCACCCTGTCAAAACATTTGTATTGCTGTTTTTTGGATGTTAAACAAAGAAATGGAAAAATACGTGAATGCCTGGCTACATGCAATGCATCCATGACACAATGGGGCTAACATTCCTTTAAGAGTAGTGTAAAGTCCATGTGAAAAATCAATGGGTTAACGTTTTGCACATGCATTTTACGATACTCATCACTGTACTGTATGCATGACAGAGAGGGGTCAAGGATTGAAATGTGCCCTCCCTCTCCGACACGCAAATACGCCAGCATTTAAGCTACAATGGCGTGTTCTATGTAATCCTCCTGCTTCTTAGGAATCCATTGTAAACGCTGCCTGCCATGCTTAACACCGCCTTTTGGCTCTCCGAAGTGCAACTGCAGAACATTAAGTGGAGCCGCCCTGGTGGCAACTAGGTGCAAATGTACCAGCTCACCTCTGCATAATTAACACAGATCTTGGCATGGTGCTCAATATAATTTCAGAGGACTGGATCTCAACTACTGAGATATTTCAGAAATGAAACGCCACCATTTCTTCCCACCAATACGAGGAGTTCTCCCCAGTATTTTTGTCAGAACAGGAAATCCGAGTGGGCATGAATGATATATGGAGAGGGTGAATGGGATGTTTACTCTCAGGATGGATTGGATGTGGGATGGTAAAGCATCATCAATTGGGAGGTCTGAGAGTTTGTGCTGGGCTGGGGATGCTATTTTGTTCCATTTCTTTTGCCAAAAATGGAAGTTGTCACGAGAATTTGATCACTTTTTAAAAGTGTGTCGCAGGAAAAAGAACATGCTTAAAATGACACTACGAAGGGGTTGGATGCTGCACGTCTTCAGCATAGATTTGGGGAGGATAAGAACTAGCCTTTGGGCACATTTCGATTGCATGGAGGCTTGGCATCATACTTGTAAGCATTTTCGTCTTCCATTAGTGACAAATTCACTTGAGCGGCCTGGCGTGTTTTCAGCGATCGATGATTGCTCGCGGGAGCCATCCTTGCGATAACCAGGAATATATAGATTCCATTCTTATGAGAACATATCATGAGAAAATCTTGAAGAACAGGGGAGTCATTGAAAATCTCTTTCAAAATGTGTTTTAAAACACACAACAATATCTTCCAAATTCTTTTACTAGCTTCTCATATTCGCAAACTGGGGCATGCACCACTAATGGAGGAAAATCCCATTCTACATAGCTTAGAAACATACTCATAATATTGAATATTGCATCCGTGATACTTTGAAAATACTACATAAATACTTTAATAGCACATGTGTTGTGAGATACAGCCTAACAAAACCCCTGACATTCAGCAAGTGTTGGACGTTACCATACCTAAACCTTGGAACCCCCTCCCCCCACCAACTTGGTGTTCAGCCCATGGACAACACACTGATGACCTCAGAAATGACATCACTGATGACAGCTCTGGTTATCACTTATGATAACACTTATTACATCATCAAGGCATCACTGGAAACTAGAGATAACTGGTGACATCACAGACAACAGTGCAGGTGACATCACACTACCTATTGGAGTGAAACTTTTTCTTTGTCCAGTTCACGACATATGACAAGTATGTTCAATAGTTGCATGCATGCAAACAGAAATGGAAAATACCAGCACACACATTGTAGGAGTTAAATGGCCAAATGGCCTGACGAAGCATCAGGCCCAGGGGCTGAATTGGGAGGCGTGGCACAGCCTGGAACATAACCAAACCTCTTGCACCAGTCAGTGCGACCAGTGGCCCACAAATTCACTAAGAGGTAAAGTGGTGCTGGGCTTGGCCTCGTACCAGTCTCATTGGCTAATGTGGGTGCCTTGGGGGACCGTGGCCATTACCTCCATAGATCTGCTTTGGGGTTGAGGAGGTAACTGACCCTGGATACAATTCTTAGATGTTCTCTGAAGCGAAATATTGTACGTGGCGTCATAGCCTCTGACACCATATCCAGGGAAGGTGTTCCTTCCCTGGTGACTCATTTCCTTGTGCTGGACCATCTCCCTCTCCAACTACAGGCGGCAACCATATTGCTCTTTTGACCTTGACTCTACTGGCCTTTGGGCATAGCTATTTAATCAGATGGCTTTTTCCAGACTGATATTAAAAGCTCAACGCCTTTGTCAGCAAGGAAGCACCTGGTCTTTCGGGGAAATATATTATCTAAGAGTCTCTTGCACGGCCAGAGAGCTGGAAGTCTCCATGGTAATCAGCGGTCCAAGTGTACGAAAAGAAGTAATGGAACTATGTTCGCTGCTGGCCTGCACCCACTCCCCACAAATGCCATCACCGCGTCCCCTCCCACACGCAATCCAAACCCCCAAACAAATGCACCTGCTTCTTAAGGGAACGTCCAGTGCAGTGCACTGAAAGTGCAAGTTTCAACTTCTTCCTAGACTTTCTTTTTTAAACAAAACCATTCCAGAACAGTTTCGTTTTAAAATAAAAGTATGGGAACAGTAAAACTTAATTAAACAAATTAGAGGAGCACCTCTCCGACGGCTCCCGCTCACTTCGACCACTGATGTTTTATACACTTTAGCATCCCTTGCTGTCTCATAGCCTGTACCTACCAGCTTAACTTTAAAATGGCAGTCCACGCTCTGGATGATTCACAGAACCAGCAATTTTACACAAAAATGTGGTTTTCCAATGAGCAGCATGCACCAATGTGCTTACGTACAATTCTCTTCAGCCTCAGTTGGAGGGATCCTGTCAACCCATTGTTGGCTTCTCCCATGAAGTCAGGTGACAGAGAACATCACCATAACATGTCGCCACCAGCAGTGGTTGGACTGGGCTATCGGAGGGGCCTCCCAGTGCATCACCGCTTGCAGAGCCCAATCCACTGTCTCTGCGCCGGTGGTCAGTCATAATTTCGAGAAAAAAAAAATCGAAAGACAATAATGTTGAAACAATAATATCGAAAAAAAAAAAACATTTATATTATTATATATTTATTTTGGGGTCCGGGAATAAAAGAAATGGGTAAAACAAAAAAAAAATTAAAAAAGAGGGGTTGGGGGGAACCCCCCATTTCGAATAAAAAACGTGATTTTTTTTTTCTCGATATTTTGACTTTTGAAATTTTTGTTTTCGAAATTATCACTATAAACCCTCTGCGCCTTTGGTACTGTCTCTGGCTTTCACCTTTCCAAAGTGATTGAGTGCCTGCATGTATGCAAGCTTTTAACAGATGGAACCATCTTGCTTCACTACCACGCTACGACGCAATCTCACTTTTGCATTAAGCATGACGGCACTACAGAAGAGATATAGTGATTACGTTGGTTTAAAATGTGTTGTGCTATAGCCCCGGATCTTTTGGTTGTAGTGCCGGATAGAAGCTCAGGGGCTACAACCAAAAGGCTAGCTGGCCCTGTGCAGAGACGTATTTCCAATAAGGCCTTCTAGCCCCGGCCTAGGGTGGCAGAATTTCAAGGAGCAGCATATTTTCATTGCATTTGAAACAAAATGTGCAAAAGATTTTTGCTGTAGTGTCTTTGCAGGCACTGCAAAGCGAGGGGCGAGCAAGCTCAGCTAAGCTGGGGTTGAAGTGATACAGGTGAGTACATTATTCTGTGCAGTAGTATGCAAGATTGTTGTGAAAGGGCTGCTTATCCACAAAGCCTGCTTTGCTACTTCTGCTGGTCTTCAGTGACAGGATGCAGGCAGGACCCGGGGGCCTCCCCTGCCGCTGCTCCACCTGTCCGTCATGTTATCACAGAGAATGCACTGCAGAATGTAAGTACAGCGACTTTCACATCTTTTGCCGGCCCTCCTTTCATTATCATTGGAGTTTTCTGATGTATTTACACCACAATAGTCTGCTAACTATGCCTTGAAGGCAGGGCTCAAGTCGAGGGTACGCACGGGTGGACGGCATAGAGGCCATGGGCCTTTTTATGAGGTTGGAGGTAGCCTTTCCGGTTTTACAGGGAATCACCGGGCCAGTCTGACCTCGGCTGACCTGGTAATTCCCCTTGCGCTGGTGCCGGAGCCGGTACCTCCCCATTCCCATTGAGCCCGCATAGGGCTCAATGGGAATGGGGATGATGGTAACAGCGGTACCGTTGCTACCATCATGTTCTGCTGGTACGGCCACCTGGTCAGCCCCCTGGCTGCAAGGGCACCCACGAGCAGAAGTCCCAGTATGGCGGTACGGTAGCAACGGTGCCCCATGTGTATAACAAGACATGACAGACTTTTTCGAAATTATGATTTTAAGTGTGACCTGGACAGCGGTCACCAAGTTTGCAGGTCAGGCCCTTAACCACTACACCATGTAGCCTGGTGAAAAATAATGAACAACTAAAGGTGAAATGTCACATTTCAGGACAGCACTCTCCAGGAAAAACATTTGCATGGATTCTTGGGGTTTAAAACGTGCACACTTTTAAAAATGTTCAATTCCTGGTGGCCTCACGTCCCATCACGTATGTTAATGAGTCCCCCACTTTTTTTTAGGACTTGACTGCTGCTTGAATTGGAGGTGCAGAGAGCAGCTGAATGTGTGGCTAATGCAGGACAGGGTGGGGAACATCTCAGGGGAGAGTTTAAGGGGATCGCCCTGAGAATCACGTAAGGGTACACTTTTCAATGCAGAGTGCTTTAGCGCCCACTGGGGATCTATGGCAGGAAGGATATTACTTCCTCTTTCTGTACTTGTGTTGATCCATTCACTATCTACACAGATTATTTCGAGGAAGATAAAGGTGCAAAAGCCTCCACTATATATACAACAAGACCACTGTTTCCGGGACTGAAGCGATTGTGAGATTGGCCAGTTGTACAAGGGCAGCTATTGCTTCAGATGGAAAAGAGAAGTGCATGTACTCACAATCCGAGGGTTTAGGTGGGCCAGGGCTAGGGTCTGGGACGGTCCAAAAACAGCTCTGGTGCTGTGCCCCTGCTGGGTCTCCTTGACCTATTTATATTAACCTTACTCTGTGTATCCCTCTCCATGTGCATAGCCCTATATTAATCTCACTTTGTATGTGTCTTTCACTCTTCATGTCTTATGCTCCATTTGTGTCATCTTCTAGTTGCATCACTCTCCACTTACCCTCCCACCCCTTGCTTCAATCATGATTGTGTTTGTTTCTTTCTTTCATCTCTCACAAAGACTCTTTTTTGCCTAATATGGGCCTTGGCAGCATGACACGCTGAAAAATAAGAATGAGATTCCAACCAAAAGCCCTGAATAATGGTGCACTCCTAAGTCATTCACTTGACATCTGAGTCTTGCAGCCTAATGCAGCTTTCCCTCAACAATGTCCATCAATCACAGACTGATTTTGCTGAGTTGTTGGCACCATTATTGTGAGGTACAAACTCTGGTAGGCTTTCAGAGAAAGAAGAGTGAAAGACAACTAATAACTTCAATCGGGGGCAAATAAGGAGGGTTCCCAAAGAGAAAAGCAACATAAACTCTCACACACCCCATTAAAAGCTCTTGAGGATCAAAGAGTAAATGTGTCAATGAAACAATAAGCAGAAAGGGTTATAACGTTGCTTCAAACCTGATCATCCCAATCTGCAGGCAGCCGGCGCGAGGTGAGGAAGCCCATCCGGGCACGCCGCCCATTTTTCGGGCGCCAACTGGGCCCCAGGCCCTCCGAGCGTCCCTCTCCCACCCGCACCCTCTTCCTGATTCCCGCCTCCCAACCCGCCCATCCCCGCTCTGATTGGGCCGTGAGCCCAGGTTGAAAGGGTCTAGCGACCCTCCTCGCACCGGCCCCTGCATTCACTGCAGGCAGCCGGCGCGAGGTGAGGAAGCCCATCTGGGCACGCCGCCTATTTTTCGGGCGCCAACTGGGCCCCCAGGCCCTCCGAGCGTCCCTCTCCCACCCGCACCCTCTTCCTGATTCCCGCCTCCCAACCCGCCCATCCCCGCTCTGATTGGGCCGTGAGCCCAGGTTGAAAGGGTCTAGCGACCCTCCTCGCACCGGCCCCTGCATTCACTGCAGGCAGCCGGCGCGAGGTGAGGAAGCCCATCCGGGCACGCCGCCCATTTTTCGGGCGCCAACTGGGCCCCAGGCCCTCCGAGCGTCCCTCTCCCACCCGCACCCTCTTCCTGATTCCCGCCTCCCAACCCGCCCATCCCCGCTCTGATTGGGCCGTGAGCCCAGGTTGAAAGGGTCTAGCGACCCTCCTCGCACCGGCCCCTGCATTCACTGCAGGCAGCCGGCGCGAGGTGAGGAAGCCCATCCGGGCACGCCGCCTATTTTTCGGGCGCCAACTGGGCCCCCAGGCCCCCCGAGCGTCCCTCTCCCACCCGCACCCTCTTCCTGATTCCCGCCTCCCAACCCGCCCATCCCCGCTCTGATTGGGCCGTGAGCCCAGGTTGAAAGGGTCTAGCGACCCTCCTCGCACCGGCCCCTGCATTCACTGCAGGCAGCCGGCGCGAGGTGAGGAAGCCCATCCGGGCACGCCGCCCATTTTTTGGGCGCCAACTGGGCCCCAGGCCCTCCGAGCGTCCCTCTCCCACCCGCACCCTCTTCCTGATTCCCGCCTCCCAACCCGTCCATCCCCGCTCTGATTGGGCCGTGAGCCCAGGTTGAAAGGGTCTAGCGACCCTCCTCGCACCGGCCCCTGCATTCACTGCAGGCAGCCGGCGCGAGGTGAGGAAGCCCATCCGGGCACGCCGCCTATTTTTCGGGCGCCAACTGGGCCCCCAGGCCCTCCGAGCGTCCCTCTCCCACCCGCACCCTCTTCCTGATTCCCGCCTCCCAACCCGCCCATCCCCGCTCTGATTGGGCCGTGAGCCCAGGTTGAAAGGGTCTAGCGACCCTCCTCGCACCGGGCCCTGCATTCACTGCAGGCAGCCGGCGCGAGGTGAGGAAGCCCATCCGGGCACGCCGCCCATTTTTCGGGCGCCAACTGGGCCCCAGGCCCTCCGAGCGTCCCTCTCCCACCCGCACCCTCTTCCTGATTCCCGCCTCCCAACCCGCCCACCCCCGCTCTGATTGGGCCGTGAGCCCAGGTTGAAAGGGTCTAGCGACCCTCCTCGCACCGGCCCCTGCATTCACTGCAGGCAGCCGGCGCGAGGTGAGGAAGCCCATCCGGGCACGCCGCCCATTTTTCGGGCGCCAACTGGGCCCCAGGCCCTCCGAGCGTCCCTCTCCCACCCGCACCCTCTTCCTGATTCCCGCCTCCCAACCCGCCCATCCCCGCTCTGATTGGGCCGTGAGCCCAGGTTGAAAGGGTCTAGCGACCCTCCTCGCACCGGCCCCTGCATTCACTGCAGGCAGCCGGCGCGAGGTGAGGAAGCCCATCCGGGCACGCCGCCTATTTTTCGGGCGCCAACTGGGCCCCCAGGCCCTCCGAGCGTCCCTCTCCCACCCGCACCCTCTTCCTGATTCCCGCCTCCCAACCCGCCCATCCCCGCTCTGATTGGGCCGTGAGCCCAGGTTGAAAGGGTCTAGCGACCCTCCTCGCACCGGCCCCTGCATTCACTGCAGGCAGCCGGCGTGAGGTGAGGAAGCCCATCCGGGCACGCCGCCCATTTTTCGGGCGCCAACTGGGCCCCAGGCCCTCCGAGCGTCCCTCTCCCACCCGCACCCTCTTCCTGATTCCCGCCTCCCAACCCGCCCATCCCCGCTCTGATTGGGCCGTGAGCCCAGGTTGAAAGGGTCTAGCGACCCTCCTCGCACCGGCCCCTGCATTCACTGCAGGCAGCCGGCGCGAGGTGAGGAAGCCCATCCGGGCACGCCGCCCATTTTTCGGGCGCCAACTGGGCCCCAGGCCCTCCGAGCGTCCCTCTCCCACCCGCACCCTCTTCCTGATTCCCGCCTCCCAACCCGCCCATCCCCGCTCTGATTGGGCCGTGAGCCCAGGTTGAAAGGGTCTAGCGACCCTCCTCGCACCGGCCCCTGCATTCACTGCAGGCAGCCGGCGCGAGGTGAGGAAGCCCATCCGGGCACGCCGCCTATTTTTCGGGCGCCAACTGGGCCCCCAGGCCCTCCGAGCGTCCCTCTCCCACCCGCACCCTCTTCCTGATTCTCGCCTCCCAACCCGCCCATCCCCGCTCTGATTGGGCCGTGAGCCCAGGTTGAAAGGGTCTAGCGACCCTCCTCGCACCGGCCCCTGCATTCACTGCAGGCAGCCGGCGCGAGGTGAGGAAGCCCATCCGGGCACGCCGCCCATTTTTCGGGCGCCAACCGGGCCCCAGGCCCTCCGAGCGTCCCTCTCCCACCCGCACCCTCCTCCTGATTCCCGCCTCCCAACCCGCCCATCCCCGCTCTGATTGGGCCGTGAGCCCAGGTTGAAAGGGTCTAGCGACCCTCCTCGCACCGGCCCCTGCATTCACTGCAGGCAGCCGGCGCGAGGTGAGGAAGCCCATCCGGGCACGCCGCCCATTTTTCGGGCGCCAACTGGGCCCCAGGCCCTCCGAGCGTCCCTCTCCCACCCGCACCCTCTTCCTGATTCCCGCCTCCCAACCCGCCCATCCCCGCTCTGATTGGGCCGTGAGCCCTTCATCACTTGTCCTCCCAGGGCAGCCCTCTGCCCGGCAGCCCCAGCGGCTAAGGGCCCCGAGGCCAAGGGCGGCTCCAACAGAGGCAGCTCCAGAAAGTGTCTGCAGGTGTCCGCAGGGGACGCCAAGGAAGCCAGCAACCAACTGACACCAACAAAAACCGTGAGTGTGGCATGGGTGGGGAGTAGAGCAATCACTCTACTCCAGAAAGTTCCTGCCACTCTAACTTACCTATCAATGGCCTAGACTGCTACAGACCTGCACCATGCATTATTAGAGAGATGTGACCACCAGCCCAAACCTATTAATGGCGGGACATCAAACACTGCCTGCAGTATAATGCTAACCATACCACGAGTGAACCACAAAGACGAGCCCGCGCCAAATCTAGACAGAAACATGATTGTTAGCATGGATTCTCAAGTCTTATGAATCCTAGCATGTCCACACTTAGATAGAATTGTGATTGTTAGCATGTCCACATTTGGATAGAATTGTGAATGTTAGCATGCCCGCTCTCAGATGGAATTGTGAATACTGGCATATCCACACCTAGAAAGAATTGTGAATGTTAGCATGTCCACACTTAGACAGAATTGTGAATGTTGGCATGTCCACTCTTGGATGGAGTTGTGAAAATTAGCATGTCCTCATTTGGATAGAATTGTGAATGTTAGCATTGTCCACACTTGGATATAATTGTGAATGTTAGCATGTCCACACTTAGACAGAATTGTGATTGTTAGCATGTCCACATTTGGATAGAATTGTGAATGTTAGCATGCCCGCGCTCAGATGGAATTGTGAATACTGGCTTATCCACACCTAGATAGAATTGTGAATGTTAGCATTGTCCACACTTGGATATAATTGTGAATGTTAGCATGTCCACACTTAGACAGAACTGTGAATGTTGGCATGTCCACTCTTGGATGGAGTTGTGAAAGTTAGCATGTCCTCATCTGAATAGAATTGTGAAAGTTAGCATGTCCACACTTGGATAGAATTGTGAATGTTAGCATGCCCACTCTCAGATGGAATTGTGAACACTGGCATGTCCACACCTAGATAGAATTGTGATTGTTAGCACGTCCACATTTGGATAGAATTGTGAATGTTAGCATGCCCACTCTCAGATGGAATTGCGAATACTGGCATGTCCACACCTAGATAGAATTGTGAATGTTAGCATGTCCACACTTAGACAGAATTGTAAATGTTAGCATGCCCACTCTCAAATGGAATTGTGAATGTTAGCATGTCCACACTTGGATAGAATTGTGAATGTTAGCATATCCACACTTAGATGGAGTTGTTAATATCCGCCTGCGTCGCATCTAGATGGAATTATAAATGTTAACATGTGAAAGATGCATTAAGAAAGCGTGCCCTATAGCCTCTCCATAAATTTAGAAATGTGCCCAATTGCCTGTCTGGTAAACTGAATTTAGAAGTGTACCCAAGATCCTCTGTGACAGTTGCATTTAGAAGTGTGCCCAATAGACACTCTGGAAAGTTGCATCTAGAAGTGTGCCCAATAACCTCGCTATGAATTTAGTAGGGTTCCCAATAGACACTCTATGAAAGTTGCATTTAGAAGTATGTCCATTATCCCCTCAGTGAAATTTAGAAGTGTACCCATAGCCTCCCTGAGAGTTGCATTTAGAAATGTGCCCAATAGTCTCTCTAGTAAATTGAATTTAGAAGTGTTCCCAACACCCTCTCTGGAAAAGCCTCTCTGAAAAACTGACTTAATAGTGCGCCCAGTAGCCTCTCCGTAGAAAATGGAATTTAGAAATGCGCCCAATAGCATCGCTGTGAAGGTTGCATTTTAGAAGTGTAACCAATACCCTCTGTGAAAGTTGATTATAGAAGTGCATCCAATAGACGCTCTGTAAAGTTGAATTTAGAAGTATTCCCAATTACATCTATGAAAGTTGACTATAGAAATGTATCCTATAGACACTCTTGAAAGTTGCATTTAGAAGTGTGCCCAATAGTCTCTCTGTTAAATTGAATTTAGAAGTGTTCCCAACACCCTCTCTGGAAAAGCCTCTCTGAAAATTGACTTAATAGTGCGCCCAGAATCCACTACGTAGAAAATTGAATTTAGAATTGCGCCCAATAGCGTCGCTATGAAGGTTGCATTTAGAAGTGCAACCAATACCCTCTGTGAAAGTTGATTATAGAAGTGTATCCAATAGACGCTCTGTAAAGTTGAATTTAGAAGTGTCCCCAATAGCATCTGTGAAAGTTGACTATAGAACTGTATCCTATAGACACTCTGGAAAGTTTCATTTATAAGTGTGCCCAATAGCCTCTAGTAAACTGAATCTAGAAGTGTGCCCAATTAGCCTCTCTGTGGAAAACTGTATTTAGAAATATGCCCAGTACCCTCTCTGGGAAAGTTGCAATTAGAAGTGTGCTCAGTGAAAGAGCATACAACCGATCATACCACACCACCATGCTTACTCTCTCCTTACATCACCACTCAACTAGAACACAGAGATACTATGACACCATTCGGTATAACTGTTCTCATACCAACATTCCGCCGCTTACTCCACATCATTCTATGTAATCACTGCTGGTTCCACACCCCCAGCCAGGCGTTTTCCTCAGGCCTAACGCAGCCACATCCGTTCCGGATAAATCCTGCCAGAACGAACACATTCTCCTGATCTCTCAACCACCACACCTACCGCTAAGAAGCAGCTATTACACGAGTACCGCACGAGCTGCACACATACCCGGTGCTCACACGCACCTTTTGACTCTCCCTACTCTCTCTACTGATCTGAACTTCGGTTCCCAAGGGCGTTCAACCTACAAGCGCCTTCAGACCATACCAATGGTATATAAGGCGCTATATAAGTGCAAAATAACAATAACAATAACAATAACAGACATTATTGAGGACAGCATAACAGACCTAGGCTTTGTTGAGAAAGAGGCATTTTCTTCCCTCTGCTAATTCCATGCAAAGGGCCACTCCGAGATTTGTGAGGACCCAGGTTGCTGTGCACTGTTTGCACTCTGTAGTGCAATTATAAATGCATTCTGCCATGTATGTGTATGGTGGTGGGAATTTACATGAGTTCTTGGAGAATTTGCCCATCTTTTACCATTGCTGATGGATTCCATAATAATCCAATGAATCTCCACCTTCAACAAAATCAGATGCTGCAGGATATGCATTTGCTTTTGACAAGTGTAGTTCAGGGTGGTGGGGGAATATAGAGTTTTCTAGGTGGACCCACCCGACCCCATCAAAAACATAAACGTGAGCAATTTCTTTAAAAAAAAGTGTAAACCTTTTACACGGGGTTGTTAAGACTCATTTACCTCTTAAAGGAGATTATTGGAAAACGGCCCTCTAAATCTTCCCCATTATTAGGGAGGCTCTTTTCTCAAGACTTCCAATCTTCGCCCAGTATTACACAATTTGAAAAGCAGCGGAGCCAGGATTTAAACTCACTTTGTAATTTACACACTTGGCCACATTCGTTGCAAGCTCCAGTTGGTACAAATATTTAGGTATTGGCTCTCAAGAGGTAGGTTATAGAGTTTACTTCCAAAGTAAACACATTACAGAAGAGCAATTAGACATATTATAATCCCTTGCAGAAGCATGTTAAGTCAACGGAGTACCCATTGTAGCTTTATTTTCAATGACCTGAATGGAAAATGGAAAGTCACAGAATACAAAATAATGAAAACATGAAACATCTCTTCACTATATTTTCAGCTTTTAAACACAAAAGAAATTGTTTTTTTGGGAACATGGCAAAAGTAATTGTTTTATACAAACGTCCAGCTTTTTGTTATGCATCATACATGCCGTTATCCAATCCATTCGGAGACAAATGTCCATTCCTGGTTTTAACTTTGCATTGTGGGACTTGTAGTTGTGGGTTTATAATGGGGAAATCCAGGGGTACAAGCCCCACAATGTAAAATTAAAATAACTGAACTGGCTTCTCCCAAATGGAATGGATAATGTAAGCATGATGTATGGTGTTAAGCAAATGTGGATATTCACATAAAAGAAAACCCTTTGATTTTGTATGTCAAACTAACACACATCATGAACATAAAAAAAGCTTTAATAGAGTATTGGTCCACTGTATGCAAGAGCCCTGTATATTAGATTCAGAATTGGGACTCTACATATTGCAAGTGTTATGAAGTCTTGGACCCCATGGGGTCAGGTTTGTGCCCCCTGTGTGTCATGGGTGAAGAGACATCTATCCACATTTTGTTGTCATTCGATGCGCTGAAATCAATAAGAGTACAGTATTTGAGACCGCTCCTGAGACATGCAAGGATCCGTACCTTAGAGGCTTCACTGGCATTTTGTTCAAGTGTGACCTGTGTAGCCCAATATGTTCACCGGGCCTGGTTATGTAGAAGAAAACTGGGTATTGGGGCAATTGACAGTACATCAAACCGATGTCCCTAGGCCGGAAGCAGGACAAAGACGACATTAGGGTTGCGAGTATACTCTGCCTTTCACTTTTTATAATTATTTTTATGTTTGGTCTGTTTTAGCATACATGGTTATTTTTACCAGGCTTGGTCATGTTGATGTAAAATGTGTAACAGGGCAGTTGATTGAAAACTGTATCTATGCTTCCAGGTGTGAAGAAGGCTAAACAATGGTTTTAGGGATGCAAGTATACTCTGCCTATACTCGCCTATACTCTCCCTATGCTCTCCTATATATCTTTTTATGTATCAGGATTGTTTTAGTATCCTTTGCATGACTTTGATTTTAAATTGCTTTTAGCTTGTATTTCTGGATTCCTGTTTTATCTTATGATTGCATGGTGAACTTTTATGGCTTTTTATTGCCAAATAAAGTTGATAAAGCAAGTACATTAAGTACTGTTTGCTGTCGAGAAGGACTTCATGTGGTCTGCGCTGCGGCTTCCTGATCACGTTCATTGAAGCACATTGGAAACGTGGAGCAGGGCATTCTCATTGCCGCGTTGCTGTTTGACTACAAGGAGGACGTCTTAAACAGCAACACTGGACTGCCTGACACACGGAAATAGAAAAAGGTGACTGATTGTATAGGCTGTAATACGAGCTGCTAACATCGGTTTGCTCGTACGAGCTGCTAACGAGTTTTGTGTTAGGCAAGTTGACAACAGCGTGCTGTTAGAGGGTGTTACAAACCAATAATTGGATAGAACATAATACGTCCCTTTTCTTGTTGTTTCAAGGTTCTCACTCGCTGGCTCCGCCTCCTTGGCGCGCACGCCACTAAATAAAAGCACCGGCATCAGCGCATCCGCGCGCGCACCCAGCAAGTACATTAAGTACTGTTTGCTATTCGCGGTGCGGAGTGCGGGGTGTGTGTAAATAACTGTGAAATCAAAGGTTAGAAATGTACTTGATCTCTGAATTGATGAATTGATGGAGGTATGATTTGTGAATTATAAGGAGTCTAAAGCAGGGTGGATTTAAATAACAAGCGGGAAGTCATATAATGAGACTGCTGTGTGGCTGGGGGAGCAGAACATAAGATACCCATAGCACTACTGGAAAGTGTGGTGTCCTACTGACCGTGTGTGTACTTTGCATTATCGGTAAGTAATAGAAACTTGTGATTTGAGGCAGTATAGCATGGTTAAAAAGTTAAGAAACGGGAAAAGGTGTCTTAACGGGTCTCCTTCCATGCTAGGCGAAGGAAACATGTCAGAGGATGAATCAGCTCACGACACTATAAATCAAACAAAAAAAAAAGGGAGAAGTAATAGTAAGACTTCAAGCGATAAGGAATTAGCACCAACACCAGCAAATATACCCACTTTAAATTCAAATGAGGCATTAAAAAAAATAGAGATATCGGCTCAAATACACATGGAGAACACGGTTGGAATTACATATCCATCAAACCCTATATGTAATATACCTATTACTGACAGCTCGTTGCTGGGTGGGGTAAGCGAGGGACACAGTTTATCTACTGATGACACATCATTAGTTGCACCAGTGGTTCTGGCAGAACTACACAGTAGAACATGTCTATCAAATGGTCCCTCGACCCCCGCAGCGAGCTCACAGGGTCTGAGAGAACAAGTTCACTTTCATGCAGCAATCGCGGCCAATCTCGATCAATTAAAAGAAACAAAAAAAAATGAAAGGAATTGGGGAGAAAAAGAAAAGAAACAAAATGCAAGCTCACCTGCCCATGACTTAGTGGGCAATCCATCTGAAATAATGTATCACACTCACCTGTGTTAGGGTCTGACCCACTCCAAGCTAAAAGAATGCCTGACTCAACACGCCAACCAAATTCATCATTACCACTCTTTCCACTCGAAGATACGTTGGTTGATTTGAATCAACAAGAGCTACAAAATTTCCCTGTGCTGGCAAGGATCCTAAATTTGCTCGATAAGGGTCATGAATATACCCATGGAGCAATCGGTGCCCTTAGCACAACAACTTCTGACATTGCCTATAGATTGAGAAGAATCGAAGGGTACATGATGGCACATGAAAAATGCCACACATTTTGGGCTGAACAGCTTCTTAGAGGCAATGCCAGAACTGAGACAATTGTAGTGGAACCAACAGGAGCGGCAAATAACTGTACTGTCCCTGTTTTAAAATCACAATTTACCCAAACGCATCTGGGGAACATGGACAATATTTTGGAAGAATATATGGATTCCTGTTCATTTGATAAAAACACAAAACAGCTCCCCCCGTATGCAGAAATTGCAAAACTCCAACATGAGAGAATCTTGGTATTCGAACAAATTGTACTAGCTGCAAATTTAGTTCCTGTTGCTGTGCTTGGTGGAGAACAGGCGGTACATGGGGATAACTATGACCCTCTATCACATAGTGGTCCTGATAGTCCTTCAGCTCTTACTGATCTAATTGATTTAAATGAAGGAGCCAATAGGAAAGCATACGATCCTATTAAAATTGTAGCTGAAGAGCCCAATGTAAACAAAACACCATACTTTATGTCTCGTAAAGCAAAAAAGCTCTATGCTAGAGCAAAAAAGAGACAAGCACTCACAGGAACACAAAATAGTCTACTGCAGGTGGGGGGCACTTTAACTGAAAAAAATGGGAACACAAAACAAAAAAAAGTGTTGATGCTAGGAGAGACGTTTAAAAAAAAAACACTGTAAACAAAACGAAGGATGAAACAATCATTGACTTAACCCAATTTAAAATGGAAAGCCAGGCACTTTTGGAGGTCAATGATGGTATTGTCAAAGAGAGTTCTATATCCGCAGCTGCAAAGGGGCCTAATAAAACACCAGAACAGAGGTGTAGTGAAGATAGCTTGGTAGGTGCTAAAGATGCTGCCAATATATCGACACCTCAACTTATACAAACACAGCTCCAATGTTTTTTTGAAAAGATGGATAAAAAAATAACCTTCTCTAACTCAACCATCTCATGGTACTGTGTTTAATACTGAAGACACGACTCAGACCTCAGATGCAGTGACCAATAAGGATACCACTCATGCACAAAATGAGAAAAAAGAATTTGAAACAACTAAGGCACTTGGGTTTGGTAACTTACAGGTAAATACGCTACAACCAGACGCCCATGTCAAAGAGAAACCTGATATAGAGACCAAGTTACAGGATGGACACAATTCTAATGGTAGGAATGATCATAAACAAGTGTCCCCCGAGATGAAATTAGTGATGGGGTGGACGGTAGATCCGTCAAAGGTCGAAAAACCAAATTTAAATAGGGCTTCACTGATGAAGGTGTTTCACCAAATTCCAAATTTGCGTAACCTGGTATCAAATGATATTGATTGGATTAGGCTTCCATATGTTCCTAATTGTAGGATGTTGTGTAAATATCAAAATATAATAATTGCTTCTCTAATATGGCAACATGCTAAAGATTTTGAAATGTTGGGTTATGAATTATCAATGTATTTTTCAATGGAAGATGCAAGTAGTTTTGTTGAATACCAGCCTCAAGTTTGCCAAAATGAATCTATTGCGGAGGGGAGAGAGAATGAAATTGTAAGCATGCAAGAAAAAATAAGAGAACAATCAGAGGCAGTGGCTCAAATTGTCACAAGCCTTGCATGGCTTGAACCATTAATGAAGACTCTAATTGGTGAGCAGTCAGGAAAAGTAAACCTATAAAATGATGCTTTGAGTATAAATTCATGGAACTGTTGTGGCCTGAAGAACTTGAATGCATGGTTCCAGAAATTACATCAGGGTAAATTGCCTGCTATAGTTTTTGTACAGGAAACCATGGCACTAGCGGACATCTATTTAGAAGGCTACACGGCATTTTGTGCACATGCAGTGAGGGGCGAAACTGGGCGTCCATCTGGTGGACTAGCAATTTTTGTGAAACATATATATGCGGTTAAGGCACGGCAAGTTTGTACATCTGTCGACATACTCTCAATAGAAATTAGATCAAGTACTATAAGGTATCCACATATATTACTAATATCGTTATATTGGAACCCGATGATAACCACTCTAGATAGCATAATGGAAAAATTAAATAATGTAATGTCGGCAGCTGTAGAAAAATCTCCTAATGTTATGATAATTATAGGTGGTGATTTTAATTGTAATCTTTCCAAGAGCAGTACGGTCCAAGTAACATCTAATTATGGTTATGTCACATCCTCCTTTGAAAGGGGACAAATATGGTCAACGTTTTTTGAACAATGGGATATGAATATAATACCATATCTTGCTAAAGATCCACTATTCATTTGGTCTCACGGACCCAAGAATTCTACAATTGACTACATTGTGATGTCTGGACCACTAGCTAATACTGCATCTATGTGTAATATCATAAACTCACACCTAAGTGATCACTGCATATTGGAGTGTTCTTTCGTATGTACTTTTCCAATATATAATGTGTTACCTGCTTTGTCACTACTGGAAATTGATCGACAAGCCTTATCCATACGATGGAGCACGAGACTATATAGGGAATTGAATTTCTTGGTGAACAGGGATAATGTTAAAATGAATCCGCAGTTGATGAGTGTATCTGAGGTTAAGACCCTCGAATTGCAAAATTTAACATGATACGTAGGCATATAGAATGGTTGGTAGCACAAAACGAGAATAATACACAGAAAAATGAAAAGGGACTGTATAATGCTGAAATTACAACTAGGAAAAAGAAGAAGAACCTAGCACTGCGTAATCTGTCAAAATTCTGGAACGGTAAGTCATCTTACTGCACCGAAAAAAAGGCCACTATGACAAGTTACAAAAATGATCTCAAGCAAATAAAAATTGCTAAATATCAAAAAGTTAATCAGAACATGATATATAACCTAATTCAAAAAAACACAAGAGAAATCTGGGCAATGCTAAGAGATCCCTTAATGAAGGAAGGATTACCTTTGAGCTGGGCTGTCAGTGGGGAGGCCTGGATAGATGTCTATCGCAACAAATATGCACTGCTACTTAAATTTAGATATCTGCAGACTGAGGTTAACATGTCAGACTTGCCAACAAAATGCCCATGGGGACTGGAAGATATAGAATTGATAATAAGGAATTTGAAACCATCAAAGGCTGTGGGCCCGGATGGCATTCCCCCCTGTGTCTTAAAAGATGATCCCAAGCTGTGGGCAGCCATTACACTGAGGAGTATAGAATGTGTTTTGCAAACTAAGAGAGTACCGATGTCATGGTTATCGGCCATTGTGATCCCCATACACAAAAAAGGGCCACTTAATGATCCAGCAAACTTTAGACCAGTAGCGCTTATAGATGTAATAGCAAAAGTATTTTCTGCCCTAATCTTAAAAGATCTAAACATCTTTATTGTAAAACAAGAGATCCTATCCCGATTCCAAACCGGTTTCAGGAAAGGGATGGGCACACAACTAAATGCTACCGTATTGGCTCACCTATTAAAGAAAACTAGGATGAAAGATCATGGACCGATTTATATGGCTTTGCTGGACATATCAGGAGCATTTGACTCGGTAATTAGACAAATCCTCTGGAAAAGAATGAAAGAGCTTAATATACCATCTCAAATCATAGCAATGATTGTACTACTGCATACTAACACGAACTACAGTATAAAAATAGATCAAAATGGTTCTCTTACTTCACCAATTGACACATATATAGGTGTTAAGCAGGGATGTAACCTTGCGGCTACCCTATTTAACCTGTACCTAACAGAAATTGGTGAAATATGGTCAGGCTGTAATTCCTTTGCGGTCAAATTGGGGTCATTGCGTTTGGATTGGATGGCCTTTGCGGATGACCTAATACTATTCGATCTTACTCCATTCGGACTGCAAAATAAATTGACGTGTTTGGTAGAATTCTGTGACAATGACAATTTGAATCTAAATACAAGGAAATCAAATATTATGGTTCTTACAAACAAGAAAAAGATAATTCATTACAAATGGAACATCAAGGGGCTATGTATGCCAAGGGCACTGGGCTTGATATATTTAGGATACAATTTAACAAATGCTGACTCACTTGCAAAATGGCAGTTGGAAATTATTACCAAAGCATCGCCACTAATTTCGCAAATGAAATTAATACATAAGAAGCTTTTTCAATTCTCATTGGTTCCACTAATTGGATATTATACGCTTAAAGTGGAACCGATAATCATCTATGGGCTAGACTTATGTACTCTTGAAATTGGCAAAATTCTTAATAAGGTGCAGGGCAAAATATGGAAGCAAGTCTTGCACTTACCGGTGTCACTACCAAACTCGATAATTACTCATGAACTGGGGCTCACCTCGCTAGCTACGAAATATTTGTGGAACAAAATGGCCAGTTATGCAAAGATGCTAGACCCAGTGTCAAACTCAATGTATGAAGATCTTGGAGACATGTTAAAACTGTGAACGCCAAAGTCTACATTTGATGCCGGTCAACAATGTATAACAATGCTAGAAAAAATTGCCATGAATACAGAGGACTTAATCAGACGCGCACAAACAGTGAAGATGAAATTACGACAATATGATTGGGCAGTTACAGCTGACATAATTGGGTCCTATACATTGTATAAGGAATACGCAAAAATGTCGTCATACCCAAAAACCAGTACTTGAATATATCAAGCAGGTGCCCGGTCAAAAGATCTGTGATAAATATATGCGCTTTAAATTCAATCTTTTTAGAACAGCAGATAGGATCAAAAATTGGCACCACAGCGTACTAACATATGTAGAAGGTTGCAGATTTTGTAAATTAACATCAAATGAGACTTTGAAACATCTGGTAATATATTGTCCCTTTTTTTCAAACTATAGGCAAATCCATCTTGGGAAATATGTGAATGAAACTGATACTTATGACTTTGAATCTCTATGGCTTCAATGTATGTGGGGATATAGGAAATCATTGATTATTGACCTGTACTATCTTTTGATTGTTATTGAAAGCAATTTGGAAAAAGAATCAACAACTATGAACTACCACTGAGGATGAGATGAAGTGGCAAATAAAAGCTAAACTGTAACTGAATGTAATGCTCTAAAAACCCACTTTGACATACGATGTCAAGATATGATTTAGGTATGATTATGTGAAGATGGATATGCCATAATTATGTTTCAATGCTGTCTGATACCTACGTTTATTTTCTGTGGTAATCTTGTATAGTATTATGAAACTATTGAAACTCGAGTAATGAAAAGTAATAAGAATATTGGTTTTATGTTTTTATGTTGATTTTTATAAAACGTGGTTGTTGTAAAGATATATTATCGAAAAACAACAAATAATAAAAAATAAAAAAAAGTTGATTGATGCTGATGATGATGATGACGACGATGAACCTTTAAACGGAAGTTGTATTTTGTGCGCACTTGCTTTGAAAGAAGGCACATTTATGGTAGGTAACTGGAACTGTGTGTCGGCTTTCCGTTTTGCACGCCCCATTACCATTCCTTTCACCTAAACCGTTAGACATTAGGAAAGGTTCTGCTGAGAACAAAGAACACGTTTTAAAAGTAATTGCGAGAGCCTCACGTTCAGCTCGCCTTCTGTTATGCAGCAAGCGGCGGGAAGGAGACTTGATCATGGACGCTGTGGGTGGGTGAGAGCGAGGAGGCAACAGGCACAGCTTTCCTGCTAAGACTCTGGAACATTGTTTCATTTTCTCCACTCCACGTTATGGGGTACTGGTAATCTCCCTATGTTTGGAGAAATCCTGATCCTCACCGTTGCCAAAAATCATTAATGCAGCTACTGAGAACCGGTTAGAACTGACCCATTCTAAGCACAAGTGTAGCAAAGGGTAACGTTTGACCTCTGAAAGGAAATATTGTAGAAGAATTGTGCAATATCTGAGAGACCATGACATGCAGAGAGGGTTGACTCCCAAAAGACATGAAAGCATTCTAGATGATCGCAGTTAGAATGCCATGCAGCATTCTGCATGCACCAGGATCATGAATCCATGTTTGCCAACTTCCTAAATCAGTGCTAAATGATGGTTATTGCAGATTTAAACCATGCTTTCTTTCTTTAAATCTTCTGCTTGTTCATGGATCTCGTATATTAACATGTTTCTGCTTGATCCCCTCAACACCATAAATATGTAACTACACCAGGATTGCTTATAGCGATGAGATCAAGTAACAGAAACACGTGGGAGCCATTCTCCAGAATTCTTGGGTCATCCTTCGGCTCCCGAGCCTGTTGTCGATGGCATTAGGAGAGCAGCACCTCCTAGCACAATGCTTACCTAGGCGGTGGCCGTCACTTACCTTGCATTTGATCACCTTCCTGCTTTTTGTTTGGTATCTCTCAACCCTTTGATGGCTCTCACTCTTCACTCCATTAGACAGGAATTGGCCTCCTCCTCATCTCCCAAAGAATCCCTAACAGAATATCAGGAAGACATATATGACCTTTAGCGGAATGAACATTTGCCGTTCTTTCATCTTTGGAGCTTTTGACTTTGCTGCAGGAATACAGAGGACATGCTTTGTCGGGGGTGCTGGCCTTTATGTGAAATGAGTGGCACTTGGATTATTGGGTTAAGGAGCTTTATATTACCAGCACAGCATCTAGCTGTCTACCCAGCTTCCTGCACAAAGACGACAATGGAAGCATAAAAAGCAGAGAATTTCTGAAGGGTTGATACGTATTGATTAGGTGTTTGTTTTAAGAAAATCATGAGTGCTGGGTTCCATGTGAGATTTTCGCCGCAAAAATATTGCGATGCAAAAATATCGCCATATTTTTGCAGCGAAAATAACACATGGACCCTGCGGGGGACACCCCCGCAACCCCCGCACCTAATATTTTCGCCACCAAAAATATCGCCTATGGCCGTTCCCGACGACCATATGTACGGCGATATTTTTGATGGCGAAAATATTACCTGATACCAAGTGCTGGTGTTCTTCGTTATCCAATCAATAAATTAATGATTGCTCTGGCAATTTATTTTCGTGAAAACCGTCGAAGAATGAGATCCAGAGTTTGGATATATGGCATCCATGCCATCATTTCAGTTTCCCCACAAAATTGTGAGATCCTGTTAAAATCGGATTACATCTCTGAATGGTGTTGCTTAGGTACTCGCATCAGGTGCTGGGGCCACTGCACAATCTATCACATTTTAATACCAAATATAGCTGTAACAACGACTTTCAAGAAAGGCATCAAGCTACGTGAGCTCCATATTGAGTGAATTGTTTGTGATTATGCATGTGAAAGGATCTACTAAGGATGTTTGATGTTCAATAACAAGCGTTAAAACCTTGAAGTGGAATTACTTCTAACACAGGCTTGCCATTCTACTATTTCACCCAGGTAGTACACCTGCAATTCTAGTGGGCTTGGGTAATGTTGCAAATTGTGTGTTTATGCAAAAACATTGACTTTCGTGATTAATAGTTTCCTCCCAAATTCTAGGAGAACACATAGCTTACAGAGAACTGGCACAAAGGGCAATTTAAAAAGTCAAAACCTGCTCAGCACAGCAGTGAAAATCCCTAAAAAGTGAATAGGTTAAAAGGTTTTTCACCTCCAATTTAATATTTTATTTATTTATTTAGATGTATATAGCGCACAAACAGCCCAGGGGCATCAAGGCACTGTTACATGTAAAGCATAGTTGCAAAGGGTTGTCGGAGACGCTACACAGGATTAGTTGCATACATACATACAGCAATATGTGTGCTTCTGTGGCTTTAATATGAATAAAGAAGAGACTGGGCCTGGAACGGTGGAGTGTTACGAGTGGTGGGGGCGCATACATTTGGTTGGTCCTAGGGCAGCAGGAAGCCTAAAAACAGCACTGGTCCCAACAGTCCCAACATTAGTGCAGCCCCGGATCTTTTCCAGACCTAGCAACACTCCTGGATTGCACACAGACCTATTGTGCGTCCAGAAGATGAAACCACAGTGACATTGAAATATATAGTAAACAATTGAAGCCAGGTTTATTTAAATCAGAATGATCTGCATGCTTGGCTAGCATTGTGAAGGTGAAGTCCTGCCAGGAAACAGTACTCAGGGAAAAGAAAGAACGCGTGAGAGGCGTATGCTGGCAGAAATGTGTTTTATAAAATAAATAGCAATGTTACGGAAGGTTTACATACTTTTGCTGGATTTCTATTTCATCTGCCGTCGCTTTACGGGGGAATTGACTCAGTGCTTGCATTGCATTTTGGAGCAGATGGGAACGCAGTTGACAGAAGTTGTTTTGCCTTTGGCGACCGAGGGAACAGCTGACGGGACGCACTGCCTGACGCAAACACCACTGTGCATGGCCAATAACACACATCACTGCTCCAAATTGTTATAGTTCATAAAAGAAGGGCTTAATTTCCTTTTATAATTAAAGTTGTCATTCATTGAACTAGGAAAGGCATAAATGGCCCGCAGAACTGCGTGTTCGTTCCAGGATGTGTGTGTGTGTGTGTATTTTTTAAAATCGTTTCTATGGAACTGCTGTTCCTTGTTTCTCTCCACTAACAAGAAACACTGGCTTCCAGTATTTTTTTTCCAGACACAGGTCCCTTCTCATCAGTCTCAGTAATGCACAGTTCCTTTCGCAAGAGTTCCCAAGTATACGATAACATCTCATCCCGGCTGATGTGTAAAACACGGCTGTGGCACTGAAATACGTATAGAGTGAACACAGGCGCGTAGCCATTTTGGTTCAGCTTTGTGCTGAAGGTACTAATGCGCCTGAAACATGGTGTGAGATGGCTTTGCAGGGTCAGTCTGCAAAAATACCACAAAACATTCTGGGCCCGATTCATGGAATAAAATTGTGTGGAATAACGGGCGCTTGCATGCAAAATGCGTGCAAGAACTCGTTTTTTGATTCATGGTACACATTGAGCGTGTCTTACCCGAGACTTGTGCTGTATCCACGCAGGTCCAACACGTCATTGCAACACCACAAACACCTTGCGTGAGGCGCCCGGCGAAGGCGCATACCATCTAGCGCAGTCACTTAAAAAGGGGGTGGAACACGTGGAATGGGGAACAAGCGTAAATGTGGGCTTTATGTGGAAGTACCACAGTAAAATACTTGTGAAGCCCACACACGTGCTAACAACAAGTATTCATGGAATCGAACAGGGCTCTCTGGCGTGCAGAAAAAAGCACGCTACTCCAGAAACACGTCCGCCACGTGAAAGCTGGTGTAAGCCTCACCGTGCACTAAAAACAATGCATTAAAAGTGCGTGCAAAAGCCAACGCGTGTGTACAGCTACAATGAATGTACTATTTTTCACAGCCGTGCTGGAGGAGGAGGATAGCCAGGGCATGCATTTTTTTACCCAGGACCAGCCTTTTTTGGATGCTTGATGACCAGGTCTATGGCAGGTATAGGTTACCACCTCATATCATATGAGACCTGGACACAGAGTGGGAAGAGGACCTCACATCACCCACCCTGTGCTCCCAAACACTGAGCCCCTTGGAGAAGGTGCTCACTGTACTGCATTTTTTGGCAACTGTGTCATTTCAGCAGACAACTGCCATGGTCGGGGGCATCTCACAGGCCACGCAGTCATGGTGCCTACACCAGGTGTTGGCTATCATGACTGCACGCCCCTCAGTCCGCAGGCACATTACATGCCCACAACACCCGCAGAAAGGTAGGCCGTGATCCAGGACTTTTACGGGGTGGCACACTTATCGAAAGTGCTTCGTGCCATTGATTGCACCCATGTGGCCCTACGTCCACCTAGGGCAACAGAGAACATCTATCGCAATCGCAAGCACAGGCATTCCATCAACGTGCAGGTTGTATGTGATGTCAAGGGAATCATAATCTCTGTATATGCCAGCTATCCTGGTTCCACCCATGACCGTTTCATATTCAGAATGTCACCCCTACACCGGGTTCTGGAAGCTGGGAGGCATGTCAACACATGGCTCATTGGTGAGTACAAATGGCTCTGCAAATGCATGCATGTCATACACAGACAAAACCACACTACTGACAACACATCACACCTCCACAGGGGACAGTGCCTACCCTCTGAGCACCTACATGATGATGCCAATACAAAACCCCACCACACCACCCGAGGTAAAATACAATGCAGCCCATACTGCAACTAGGGCCATAGTGGAGCAGACATTGGGAGTGCTCCCTTGACCACTCTGGTGGTGAGCTACTATATGCACCACCAGTAGTGTGCATGATCATTGTGGCAGCATGTGTCCTGCACAACGTTGCAACACGGCGTGGCATACCGGTGGACATGGTGGTGCCCCCACATCCCCAACCACATGCACGACAGCTGCACATGGGAGGGGAATGGGCACGTGGCGAGGCTGCCCGTACACAGCTTGTGCCACCATTTTTCACCTAAAATCCAAACTATGCAGAGTGCAAACAGCTCTGGCACATTTCAGGTGACAATCAATGATGACAAAGGGACAATCATCTGTCCCAACCGTACCACCCTGAGAACCTGTCCATTGTGTGCATCCCTTAGAACTTAAACCAACTCAATCTGGTGTGCACAAAAGTAGCGCATGGAAGATGTATCATGTCTCTAACACCATGGCAAAGTACACCTCTAAATGGCGGCATGTCACCTAAACCATCCCACACTCCATGTCACCTGGTCGCCATACCTTGCCATGGCATGCAATGTCAAACGTGTAAATCAATTGGCCATCACTCAACTCCATTGACACAAAATGCTTAACAATCAACAGAACCAGTTACTCTCAGACATCAAACTATCAATGTACACAGGGACACCAATTGGGCAGTACAACATACCAGATACACATGCCAGAATAGTGAATATGTCTGACAGTGACCAATCATAATTGCACAAGTGCCTCAACATGTAACTTGCACATGCCACCCTTCCATTATTTGGGGTGGCCCTGATAATTAAAGTGGGCAGGGAAGCACATACAGACCGAAGGCCAACAATAATACAGATAGGCAAGCCAATACATGAAGATGGAACATGATCAAAGGATGTATCCCAATGTACAAACAAAAAGGGATGGCAACCATGCACTGGACATACAATCATGAATCTCACTAGGGGTGTATACACAGTCTGGACTTGAGACTGTCCACAGATAGAAAGGAAACCCAATGCGTCTGTGTAAATTACTTTCACACGCTGCCCTCCTTGCAAGCCCATGGAAAGAGGAAGCAGGAGTGGCATATGTGTCTGGACCCAAGGCACAAACACCAACACGAGACAAGCTTCTATGGGTCCAGCTGGAACCTACAGTGGATGCCCTCAGATGCCACACAAAGCAACACATTGTCACATAAAAGCACAATAGACAAAAAAACAACAACAAAAAATGGCCATGGTGGATGGGGGTGGGGGAGGTCCACCCAGGAGAGTGGAGGGGAAGGGTGCACATCAAGACCCACATGTGCGGGTGTTGAGAAGAAAAAAACAAAATCCCTCCATGGGCCGCACGGCAGTCATGGATTGGGAGAGCTGTCACAGTTGTCACCACCCTCTGGTGTAGCATTAGAAGGTGGTAGTGTTAAGGGAGGATCAGCATGCATAGCCCTGGTCTGCTCCTCCATGGCATCAGCAATGCGGGGCTGAGATGCTCGCATCTGCAACATGATGGCTTGGAGATCCCCATGCAACACCTCACAGCATGCAAGGAGTTCCTCTGTGATGGTATGAGTGAACTGTTGCATCTGCTGTTCAGACTGTCTACTGTGGGCTGCCTCAAGTGCAGTCAGTGCAGTCAGTGTAATTCTGAGGGACTTATACTCTTCTCACAGGGCAAAGGAATCATCAAAGGTGGAGTCCAACTGAGTCAGGGCCAGGATGGACTGTAGCACCAGTGGATCTTCATGGGCTACCACACCATGTCCTCCAATGGTGGTTGGTAGCCTCTCAGTATCCTGTACCACATCCCCCTCCTCCTCTGCATCAAGTGCCTCATCACCTGCACATGGACAGAAAAGGAAATGAAGACCCATGTTAATTGCATAGCCCATTTACACAGCTACCACAACGTTGACATGTAACACATTAACCTGCCATGTCACTCATAGCACAAAACCACGCACTCATGCAGTATAAATGGAAGGGAAGGGAACCATGAATGCAGCCATGGATGTGTGATCAAGGGCTCAACAACACATGTAGTGCATGGTGCATGGCACCTGCTTCGCACACAAGCACCCGATGTGCAATACACAGATGCCGCGTAGCCATGCATGACCTGCCAAACAGCATGAGAATGAACCTGATGATTACAGTCCCATAGCCATGTACAATATTTGTGACATGACATTACATTGTGCTCACAAAACCAAAATACACAAGTGTCACAATATGCAACGATGCTAGGTTGTTGGAATAGAGTGAAGACAAGCACACTGATACCATGATGCAAGGTCACATTGATATCACTCCAGTGAATAGGCATGTTGAAGGGGATACCTGGGTTTGGAAGTGAGAGGGGGCAGTGCAGAACATGTGAATGGCCTCAATTTCAAATATAAATACGTCACCGTAAAGACTGGAGGGCAGTATCTGTCCTCCTGCTCTCTATATGGTAGCGGAGAGACACAGAGGACCCCAGCCAACATTCTCTATTTGGTAGCTATGGACCAGCAATCAAGGCTTAATCTCTCAGGAGGTGATGCAGGCTGGTTCTGAAGTACAGTGTAGTCCCCAAGACGCCACAAAGATATGTCCACACACTATGTTAGTGAAAATACAGTCTTTATATAAATAAGATTCACGTTATAAACACAATCACAATAACATACTTTGTACTCTGTCAATACTATAATGGCAAATATATACAGGTCTACATTGTACCACTCTTAACTATCAATTCCTTTGAAACACAACAAAAGCTAACAGCCCCAATTAGCATACAAATTTGATTGTAAGATGAATAAACGATAGACACAGAAAGAAAGCAAGTTAAATCAAGCAATGGCAGAACACTGACTCCCGTTACATAGAGGCAGTTCTGTGTGAGGATCCCCCACCTGGGCAACCTGTGAAGCGTATTTGACAAGCCCAGTCCAATTATGCTCAATATAGTCTTGAGTCCTTCTAAAAGGTTCCACGACCCCAAAGTACCTGGTTTCATGGAGTTATTTGATGAGTCATCGACGGGCCCTTCTTGAGTGCACTCTCTTTAAGGTCTTGAGTGCACTCTCTTTAAGGCAGGGGATACGGGTCGTCAGGAGTCGGTGAAGAAAAAGAGTGAACACTGTTGTTGCAGTAGCAGTTTCAGTTCTTGCGGTGCTCTTTGACGATTAGTCAAAAACGTCCTGCAAGATGAGGCATGCGGTGCACCTTGATGATGAGAGTTTGTTGCTGCAAAGAGTTAATGAAGAACTTTGGCCCAGCAAGGTTGTCGAATCGTCAGCGTGCCTGCAGTCTTCAGGTGGCAGGAAACCCACCAGCGGATTCTCCTCAGTCGTTAGAGGCCTTGACTTTCTACGGCAGGGCGAACGTGGTCGACAATGATGAGCAGGGGAGTCCTTGGATCAAATGTTATTAGGCAAGGGGAGCACTGCGGCTCTGCTCAGCGACGGTGGTCGGCGGTGGTGGACGGCTGTCCGGTACTTCTCTTTGTTCTGCTCGGCGGTCCCCTTCCCCGGTCGCAGCCTTTCGTAGGTCTGTCTACCAGTGAGCTTTGGCAAAGATCAGCTGGTGCACGATGGTCCCTCGTAGTTCGGGAAGAGGTCTCCTAGCCAGATCCTCTCTTGGATCAGTTCTTGAAGGCACAGCAGCTTTCAGATTGCAGCGAAGGGTACAGCGGTTCACGTTCTCCCGGCTCGGCTTCGAGAGTAAGCATCAACTATCAACTTCAGCTTCTGAACAATTTCTTGCAATGAGAGGCCTCCAGATATACTGCTGATCTCCCATTCACTCTGCTGTGTAAGAGGATTCAATTCAACACTACAGCTAAGTCAACGCCTAGTCTATAATACTGAATGAAAACCCTTATTGATATATCTTTATGTCCAGTTCATGCGTTCTGGATGACTACCCCTATATAACACCCCTCTCTTGGAATCCTCCTGACCCCACTGAGCCAAGACGTAGTTCTGTTTTGCAAGTTAAAAGGTTTAATTGATAGTTTCAACAATAGGTATATATATATATCACGCTTTATAATAAATTAATAATTGAAGATCACACTTAATCTGATATGATAAAGATTAACAACAGAGAATCTGGCACTAGCACACTTCTTGATAATCACTAAGGAGTTGACATGAAATGGATAAGATAGCAACAATACTTTTATGGTTTCCAATGGATGCAATGTGGAATGAAATGCAGTAAAGAAAATAACTTGATAGAATTTCAGAAAAGACAATGTAATCACTTTCTTGTACAATTCACCCCCCCTTTTATGCAATGCAGGGAAATGGAGGGAAGGCACAAAATTCTCAGAAATGCAATTCAAATGTAATTCAGTTCACCCAGCAACTTAGACTACAGAAGTTGAAAACACAGGCAAAATGCTTTTAAATGTGCTGGCAATGTAGAAAAAAATATGCTAAAATGCTTTTAATTCCCTCTAGGAGGTTCAGGGTGAGTGGTATCTAGTTGATATTAGTCCAGGCTCACTCTTGCAATGATTCAGGGATGATTAGCAGGTTAAACGAATTTCTGGCAAATGAAATGCAAGCAGCAGCAGATTTTTACACGTGAAAAAAATTGCAAATCGCGGTAAAAGTCGCAGGTGCGCCAGGCGCGATTACATAGAAACTACAAGGACTACCACTATCGTCTTGGGGTCCTAGGAAAGCCTAGGATCTCAGCTTCCAGATGAAAGTTACTGCAAGTCTCTAGCACAAACGGTTACGGAGATATGAGCGGTTAAATAAAGGTCGTTTTTCAGATTTGAAATTTTAAAGTTAAAAAAAAACAAGTGCAGCTTGCAACTAGAAAATGACAAGTGACAGCTTTACAAATGACAGGTAACAGTTAGGAGGCAGTTCTACTTAGATTAAAATAGCTTGGATTATATTATCTTAACTAAGAGATTGGTTCTGCACAGTTTTCTAGGTACTCACACTATATTCTTGAGTGAAATGGGCCTCGCCATGGATCTGGTCAGGTTTTAAACTGGACTCTGGTCTCTGCACTTCACAGTGATCTGGGTCAGCTCTCTCTGGTTCTGCTAACAGGTCAGCTCTACTCTGCTGGTCAGGTCTGGGTCTCTGAAGGTTGATGGAGGTAAAGTATGGATTTTCCCGGCAGAGCTTCCAGCTGCAAATGGATTTGAAGGTCCCTATCTGTCCTGTCTCTCTGCTTTTATGTGTTTTTAAAATGGGTGTGTGTGAGCAGCATCACTAGCCAGCCCCTCTCCACTTATCATTGGCCAAGCTTTCATTTCTCCCCTGATTGGGGGAGCTAAGTGGTGTCAGAGTGATGTCATTTTACAGCCTGCAGAAAGTCCACTCCTCCTGTCAACTTGCACACAAATCTAGATTTGAACCAAATACATATTTGCAGAGGTACATATTGTTTAAAATTACATGCACCCATCATGCATTACAGGAGGTATACCCTGTTCAAACTCTGCTCTTCCTGGGAGCTTGCATTCAGAAATGGCAATATTTTGCACTTTTTAACTGATTTTGCAATTCCGGACATTACCCCAAATGTACACACATGTGCGCAAGGAGTATGGACATTAGTTGATGAAGTGTCAGATTTTTCACATGCACACATTTTGAGTAATATCCTCTTTTCCGCTAAAACTCCCCTGAACATGCCACCGGTTCTAAAAACCTCTTAAAATGTGGGCAGAAAAATCACAAGAATTATGGTGTCATTTAAATAATTTTCACAAGTCCGCTCTATGAGTTATTCATCTTTTTCTAAAACCATATTCTGGCTATAGAGGTGTGTCTTTTCATGTCACATGGTACAGAAACCAGTCTTTCCAGTTTCTGCCAAGCTCAGAGACCCTGCCCCTCCCAGCTTCTGCCAAGAGGAAGCTCCATTTACGACTCCCGCCAATAACACATTTGCCTGAGTCAGGACAGGGCTTTGTTCAGAGCTCCTGTATTCTGTGGGGCTCCCCTTAATTCAATTATCAGAGAGATGGCATATCCTTAGTGTGGCCAGCAAAAGGCAGATCGGCCTGGGAACACAGCTGTGACTCAAGTTTCACTCCTGATGGGGGGTAGTTGCCAGGCAGAATTCAGTTCCTTAAGCCAGGTTTCAGATAAAATGTCACTTCTGTTCCCCAGTTTTCTGCATTCAAATAAAACTAAACATTTTTACATATGCAGCTAGAATGCTGATTCTAAGTTTAAAACTATGACATTTAAACAATTGAAACCTATGTGACACACAAAAGTAGGTCACTCAGTCAATTTAAACATTTAGATTTTTTTAGTGTCTTTCAGTCCAAATTTACTTAAACTGCTGAAATCCACAGCTCAGCCAGTCTTGTTATAAACCTTCAAGTCACTTCAGAATATAACTTTACATTGGATCCACCTCTTAAAATGTCTTTCTTTGGCATGTTTTGGGTTCATTTATTCAGTTTTCTACAAAATCTGGTGGTTTTAAAACGCCGGCTTTTGGATAGTGGTGAGTACTGGTACTGCAACCCTTTTTGGGATTTAAGAAAATGAATTCCCAACAGTTATGGGTTTGCTTTTGGCAATCAGCATTGCCATTCCCAATGGTTTCAGACTACTGTGTGGGTAGTCCACTGGTGGTTTTAGGCAGTGTCCTTCTGTGCCCATAACATCAGCAAAAATGAGTGGCAGCCTATTCTTCATGCATTTCCCTGTGCATTTTCTGGGAAGCTCTGGCCATCATGATGTTTTCCATGTCAGTACTGCACAGTTTTTGAGGTAGGGCTCGGATGCATGGGTAAATACATCCCACAGCTGGGTCACACTCAGGCAACCAAACATTCAGAAGGGCATTCAGGCAGTCAAGAAGCCAATCGGCTCACAGTTCATTCAGGCCATTCTTCTCCATCCAGACACTCATAACACAAAATGTGGATTCGGACATGCAATCTGCCATTCAGCACTACACACTGCATTCATACCAGTTTCGGGCAGGGCAGTCTCAGTCATTGTGTCAAACACCAGATACTAGACACCCATAACATGAAATGCGTATTCGTCACACACTTCATTCACCCAGGTCCACCCCACGGGCGTACCCACAACATACAGTCATTGGGAAGGCTCCAGCCAGTCTGGCCTGGACTTCCCCACACTACCATATGGAACTTCCACCTAACAGCCAGTCAGGGGGAAGGGGCGGAGTCAGGGCTTCACGGGACTTCAGGAATACAAGGTAACAGGCAATAGAAAGCAAGAGGCCACAGGGCCATCTTGTTTCCTATCATGAATCAACTGATTCCATTGGCGGGGCCTGGGTATCCCAAAATGGAGAATACTCAGAGCAGCTGTCAATTTCAGCATGGAGTTGCCACCAGCCCATACCATGCTCTGTGGGCCACACACAGGTGCCAAAAAACATACACTAGGAGTACCGGGTTGTACTCCCACCCATGGGTGCAATAAGGGTATCCCAAGGGTCTGTTCACCATGACCAAAAAGAGAAAGAGCTGCACTGCCAGGAGTCCCACATGAACTCCTGCACGTAAAATAAGTTAGAACATACATGATAAAGCAACAAAGGACAAGGATATGGAGGCCTTGTCCCTCCAATGCATTTCCAGAATCACAGTCACCAGTAATGTAAATGTTGTGGCCTGTTGGCGGTGGAAGGGCAAATGCACACATCAGGTGTTAAGTGGCGGTAGTGGGTTGTAGGGACACAGTAAACAGACATCAAATGCGGGGGATGCCTGGGATGCAGTGCATGGGTGAAAATGTTGGCTCAGAGCACCATGTCGGAGATCAGATTGTTGCCAGGTCACTAGTGCATCATCTCAGTCATCCTGGACTCCAGCAGGGGAGAGGAGGAGAGTAAGTCCAACACACGAGGAAGCATCAGATGTGCCTACATACCTGGAGAAGGTTCACCTCCAGTTCCATTGAGGCGGAGAAAGGTTGTACCAGAGGGAAGACCCAGCCAAAGACAGACACCAACTCATTGCAATGAGGAGCTACTGACCAAGAGTGGATCGGAAATGGATGAGTGAAGACTATGACAGGTAAGCAAATCTTGAAGATGGAGTTGAAGTAATATCGGCCCCAGGACCCCATAGGAATTGTGGATAATGCACAGGGCTCAGCAAAGAACAGTCATAGCCACTGGGAGACAGTGGCATCATCACAGTCTGAGAGAGACACAATCCCTGGCCCCAACTCAAAAGGATACTTCCCACAGTCCTGGTCTGGATGAGTAGCAGAGGCAAGAGAGTTCAACCACCAAATTCTAGTAAGAGTATGTTGCAGTAGCCCACCATAGGTAAGACCAGTCCTCTCTAGACAGTGAGCTGCAGGGGTAATAAGAGGGAAGGAAGAATACGTCTGAGGAGGTGCATCTGGCAGGGTGACTTCTCAGAGACGTCACAGATGTGAGTAGAGAAGGAGAGTGTGGAGTGGAAGATTAACACAGACTATCCGCCATCACAGGTTGGAGCAGGAAGAGGGCCATGAGAGAATGCACAGAGAGAGACATGGAAGGAATGATAATATATGGTGAGGATGAGTGTCACAGTGTGCATCACATTTTATGCATGCAGTCTTCAGGACAAGGACATGTCAGTCCACCATTACATGCCCACCGATGGCAGTCATGTAACTACAAGCAGAACTGCCAGACAATCACAACAATCCATCCAAGCAACACGCACATGTCATGGATGCACACACATCACCACTCACCGGACATGTCCTCACAAATGGAAAGGTCTCCCACGTCTTGGATATGCTCCACATCAATCATATCACTGACGTTGTCTTCATGTTGAGTGAGCTCATCGTCCTCCTGTGGTGGCCCACCTCCAGTCATCAGAGTAGATGCGCAGGCACTACCCAGCTTCTCTTTGGCTCGGCGCTGGAGGTCATTCCAATGCTTCAATGCCTCAGAAGCTGTGTGCCTCTCATTGCCCAGGGTGTTGATTAGATCTGTGACACGCTGCAAGTGGGCCATACGCTGAGCATGCGTATGTGTCCTCCTTGCCCGCACCAGCATGTCACTTTCGTGTTCCCACACGTAGTCCACGAGGATCTTGAGTTCCTCCTCACTGAAGCTCATCTTCCTCGACGTGTGGGTCTCCTGTGCCATGCCTTGGGTTGGAGCCTGTCCCGCTACTGCATGCTTTGCCTTCTTGCGAGGCGATGCAGACCCTTGAGTTGCAGTGAGACCACTTCGGTCAGTAGGGGATAGAGCACTGGTGGACTGGGCCATGGCATCACCCACCGATGTTTGGACAGGAGGTAGCCTTGCAGCTATCCATACATGAGTGCTGGTGGCCGCCACTTCCCCAACACGTCCCTTACCCATTTCGAGACAGGGACTACTGCACAATGGTCCCTGTGGACGTGTGCCTGGACCACTACAGGGCTGGCTTTGTGACCCTGAGCCTGGGCGCCGGGTGCTGCATCTGCCCATGCAGCTTCCTTACCCTGGCTGGTAGGGACAGCAGATGACACTGCTGCCCCGGGACCCTTGGTGCTGGGGATGTCAGCATCAGCTGCATCTCCTTGACCATGTTGGGTGGGGGGCACAGCTCTCCCTGTATAGCCCTGGGCACCTCAGCCACCTCAGCCACATCCACCTCAGCCACCCGTCCTACTTGTTACCCACCTACTCATGGCACTGATGGAATTGTGCAATGGGAGGCACATATATCAATTGCCCTGGGCAATTTCAGTGAGGGGGCAGTGTATGTGATGTTTAAGGTACCAGTGTGCTCCCGCAAGGCTCAATGTAACCTCTGGGGAAAAATAAACAGGGCGTGTAACGCAGAGGCACCCCAAAAACGAAAATTATGTGTACACGACCCCTCATTAACCCACGTGTAAAGTAAAAAGGTAACGCAGTACGCTGTGGCACCAAGCAACAACAAAAAATTGCATATGTGAAGGATGCATAGAGTAGTATGAACTTGAACATGGGGGTACGTGAGACACAGGGGCACCCACAGTATGCAAAATGGGTACGCGACTCACTGTCAGACTCAAAAACTAAAATCAAAATGCACGCGTAGTCAAATCTCCCACCAAAAGAAAAAGCTTGCCCTCTTGCTGTAGGGTAGAGATCGCGTGGAAACGCTAGAATCACAGAAGTCCACAGGTCCATCCGCTATCGCTAGCACAAGTGTGTGATGTCGCCTACGCACTGATTTATCCCGATACTGTACGCTAACGCCCAAAGTCCAGTGCGTGTCAAAGAACTTACACCAATAGACCCGTTCCTCTGAATCTACGCTAACGCGCTGTTTCCGTGTGTGGGGAGTCACTCTGTTTCCAGCTGGCCACGTGAGTAACACGGAAGACCCACGCTCCTGGCTACTAGCCAATTTACCTGCCTCCAAGTTCCCTGAGCTGCCTCCAACGAGCCATCTGCTGCTGCCTGACCACTGTGTGTGCCTGCTGTCCACGTGCCCTGCAATTTTGGTGCCTGCAGTACAGCCATTGCCATTGCTCCTGTCGTTGGACCTCTGACCACATCTGCTGATCCAGAAGACACCTGATGTGCCAGACCACCGCTCCACAGCCCAGCACCAGGACACCTTGCCCACCCACACCTGCCTCGGGGGTTGCCATATCTGAAGCAACATCATAGGAGGCAAGTGGCAACCCCCGGGCATCAAGGCAGAGGGCAGTCAGCTTCTCAGCCAGGGAAGTTGACATCCTGGTGGAGCAAGTCCTGGTGCATTATGACGCCCTCTTCCCAGACCATCCCAAGTCGGCAAGGATGAACGGAGAAGATCTGGATGGACATCGTGGGTGCCCTCCACGCGGAGGGACTGGCACCCCGTAACTACATCCATGTCCACAAGCGCTCGGAGGACTTCAAAACCAGGACCCACAACAAGGCCCAGCGCTTCCTCAGGGCTGGCATGAATCAAGAGAGGCGCCGGGGCCGGTTGAACACCGTCAACAAGCGGGTACTGGAGCAGTTGTAACCAGCGCTGTACGCCCAGGTCATGGAATTGGAACTCCGTCTGTAGTCGACTGGTAAGTGTCCATGGGCCTCATTACGAGTCCGGCGGTAACCTGCTGGTTTTTCCGGCTCATTACCACCAGACTCGTATTACCATTCTGCCTGCGTGATTCCCGGAATTACCGGGGCATTACAACCCCGGTGACCCGGGAATTCCGGAGGCAGAATTTGGTAAATCCCCATTCCCATTGTGTCCCGTAGGACTCAATGGGAATGGGGACCATGGAAACACCGGCACCATCTCGTGATGGTGCTGGTGTTTCCACGTCCGCCTGCAGGCGGGCAGTGTTAAACCCGCCAGGTCAGACCTTGCAGGAATGACACCTCCGCCTGCAGAACTTGAGATCACCCGGTATGGAAACAATGGTGGCGGCGGGTTTACCGCCACCGTTATTTCCATACCGGGGGTACTCGTAATGAGGCCCCATGTGTACTTGTCCACCATAGTGCATATGCATGTTGATGTATGGTTGGAGAGTGCACCTTGGCTTAAGGTCCGGTATGCCTCTTGTACAGATGTCTGTGTGCATGTCCCAGAAAGTGCTGCATGTGAGTCCATTCAAGCATGTGAGACAACAACAGTGTTTGTGTAGCATTGTGTGATGAGCGGCAGCATGTCATTACGTGCACATGGTTGTTTTCATGTGTCTGGACTTGGCCATGTGAGAGGTGTAACACATGTGTGCTTTTTGCAACATCATGGACATGCATGGTGCATATGTGCATGTGTCTGAAGAGTGAGTCTGTGACTGGCCAACAATCCGGGATGGATGTCACTTGAGCATTAGATTGTTTGATTGATTCATGCTGCCAAATTGATCTCTAGTGCCCTTGACATGATAGCTCCATGGCCTGCTTCATGACTGTCAGCTGATGTGTGTGAATGAGGTGTGTATGTCCCATGATGCATGTGAGGCAAATGCACAATTCTGAGGTGCTGAAAGTGCCTTGTGCAAAGATGTGATTGTCTGTTGAGAATGCCAGACATGATTGTGCATGTGTGTTAATTGCCCTAAGAAAGAAGCGGGCAGAGAAGGTGCTGTGGAGCAAGGCAGTGGGGATGCCTCCACCAGGCACAGACGCAAGGCCCAGTCACGCTCCCAGCTCATATCATCTTCGGCAGTGGGAGGGACAGGTGAGGTAGCACAGGGGCAATCCGATGTGGAGGACGTTGGGGAGGCATCCAGGTTGGTGGTGGGGGAGGAGGAGGCTGCATCAGCCCAGCCCACTGGGCCCGGCGGGGGTGATGACATGGTTGTGACTGGTGCAGTCCAGACTCAGGGGCAGGAGGCAGTACAGGTCGCCGTGGTGGGGCCTGTGACTGATTCTGCCCCTGGGACTGCGACTGCACCAGTGTGTACCTGCGAGCATGCCCAAGGCCGGACCCATCCGCAGGTGGCGGATATTTTCCACCCAAACGGAAACACCAATACCTGCGGATGAAGCAATTCGGGACAGGGTGGAAGCATTTCTAGCCGGTATCACGAGACGTACAGGCACCATCCGTGATGATGTGCAGGCTTCCAATCGGGGGCTTGCACGTCATCATGATGAAGTCTGACGTCTCGTGAACTGGCTATTACATTTCCTGGTCTCGAATTGGGTACATGGGCTGGCCACTGCTGCAACCCCCTCCTCGTCCTCCCTGCAGTCTTCCAGCCCAGATGTCACCAGGGCCCCCTCTATACCTGTCCCAATCCCGCAGCCAGTCTGGTGGAGATCACATCCCTGGCATGGTCGGAAGTCGAAGTTGGATCAGCAGAGATGGTCACCACGCAGATCCAGCCGGCTACAGGAACTGTGGCAATGGAAGAAGAGCAGACACCAAGGAGCAGGGCACTTGCACAACAGCCCCGGGGGTTTTCATCATCCTGGAGGCTGTCATCGAGGTGCAGGCACCAGGCTATTTGGCAGCAGCAGGCTCGGAGTAGGAGGCTACAGGACACAGGGAATTCAATCACAGAGAGGCAGGTATCGGCCATCAGGAAGGAGGTGTCATGATGCCTACCCCCGGAGCACCAGGCCAGGCCCAGCACCCCCAGAAGCAGGCATCATGCCCTCGGGTAAAAGCCCAGCGGCCCCTTATAGGGGCTCTTTGGACTCAGTCCTGGCGCCATAGGCGCCAGGCTCATAAAGGGAGGTGTTTTGTGCACTTACCTGATGCAGACCATGCTGCACGCTTCAGGCCTCCCAGAGACCTGAAAGGGACTATTTTTTCATAGGGACTATTTTTTCACTCGGGCGTGACCAGGGAAGGATACATACCTAGTTGGGGAAGGATACATACCTGGGACTTCTTTGGAGGCTATTTAAGCCACGCCCAGACAGCAGCTCATGCTTCGCGTTGTTCTGCTTACTGCACCTTAACGCTCACCGTGTCTGCTCCTGCTCCTGGCCTCCAGCCACGCCCGCCTCGAACCTGGAAGACCTGCAAGGAAGGAAGAGAAGAGAAAGGTGAAAACCAAGGACTATTTCAAACTTCTTACCTGCATCCGGAATCTTCTCGCCAGCATCCCTGAAGAAAGACTTCCATTTAAAAGCATTGCGTTGCTCGCTGCAGCGCCACGCTTCACTCACTTGTCCTCGAGACATCTCCCGGCTCCATCGCGGCTGTCAGCATCGGACGCCACATCTCTGCACCTAGGGGAGAGAGGAAGAAACAAAAGGTGAGCAGAAGGAACACAGAAGGAAAGCCTGATTAACAGCCATAATACTTACCGGCTTTTCTTCCACATTTCGGGTCGGCGCCGCCCCGTTGGCAGGTACCGTACCCCGGCCCCTATGGGGAAAGGACAAGAGACATTTCTGGGGAATGATAAGGACATTTAGAGGGATCGCCCTCATCACTACTCACCTCGGCAGTTTAACCCCTCGACGCATCGCCTTCATTCTGCACCGGAAATAAAGGACAGATCACAGGTTAGAAAGACAACATAAAGGGGGCCTCACTTGAACTTTGAACTTTCATACTTACGGCGCATCGCTCAGGAAAGTCAAGTGGATTTTGCCAGCGCCATTCTGAAAACCAGTGAAGTAACTGGACGAACACGCGCCCCTGCATCAGAAGCAGGATGGAGAGTTCATCCTTCCAAACCATAAGGTGAGCTTAAACCGGGGTTTGGAGGAAGTTAGAGAGGGACGAAGGGGGAAAGGGGGAGCTAGCACACTATTCTGCAGACTGTTAATCCCCTTTCTCATCTGCAGAAGGATATTCCTACGGGCCAGGCAAGCACAATTTGGAGGTCCTGTCCAATCGGTATTCCGGGTCCTGCGCATCACGCTAGAAGAGGCCACAGCAATCCAGACTAGACCAGCGCCCCCGTGGGAACCAGGTGAGCGTTACAGAACGCGAAGCCTTCCTACAAATTCCCACCCAGGCGCTATGGAAACTTCCGAAACTGACCAGTTGGCCTAATTACTGGGGGAATTACGGGCCGAAGTACACGCCGCTCGTCAAGAGACTAGTGCCCTCAGGAGGGAAGTGATTGTAATAAAGGATAGAGCTGATGACCTGGCTAGACAGCTTTTGCAAGGTCAAACTGGACAAACTCCTTTACCCGGTTCCGGGGGGAACCCCGCTCCTGTGGTTTCCAGTAACCCGGTGCAGATTAATCTACCTGGAAACATGCCGCTGGCCCCACCTGAACGCTTTGCTGGGGACCCCAAACGATTCGCCGTATTTATGAATCAGTGTCGTTTGCACTTCCTATGCAGACCTGGGGCCTTCCCTAATGATCAGACCAAGGTAGCCTTTGTGTTGTCATATCTCAGCGGCTGTGCTGCCGATTGGTCAGTCCCACTGGTAACTCAAGATGACCCGATTCTTCGCGATTTTCAAGGATTTCAAACAAGCATGGAAAGGTTATTTGCTCGACACTCCCAGGGACAGGCTCTGGATGACAAACTTCTATCTCTGCGACAGGGCAATCAAGACCTTCTATCCTACATTGCAACCTTCAATAGACTAATTGTGGAAACTGGTTGGCCAGAGGATAAAAGAATCACGTTATTCTATCGAGGTCTACGCGGAGAACTTAAAGATGTCCTGGCACAAGTTGTAAATCCGCCCCAAGAATGCACCGAATATATAGACTTAGTGGTCCAATTGGATCACAGGCTGCAAAACAGAAAAGCAGATCGGTCCAAGTTTGAAACCCGGGTGTTGGCCAAGACCCACACTAACCCCAAGGGGGCTGATGGCTCGGAGCCTATGCAAATCGGAGGGGTTAAAGGACCCCTAACTCAAAAAGAACGGGAAAGAAGACGACAGATGCAATTATGCCTTTATTGTGGGTCCTCTGGACACTTTCTACGAGATTGCCCGGTTAAGCCGCCCAAGAAGGTGGTAGGAGCCACTGATAAAATCCATGGAAACTCTGTATCGGGAAACGACCACGCCCGGCAAGCGTAGGGGTCCGCTTGCCGAGCTTGAAAACTAACTCTCAGACCTCGCATTTCATTGTGCCAATGGTCCTCGTAGATCCGGAACAGCCTAAACGGTTGCATGCTATAAAGGCATACATCGATAGCGGGGCTATAGGAAACTATGTGGATCGAGAATTGGTCTCTAGGATAAACCTCCCTCTGCGTCCTAAAACCAACAAAGATGTCATCACCACAGTAGATGGAACTGAAATTGCCTCTGGACCGGTAACACATTCCACAGCTGAGGTGACACTTGTAGGTCCGGATGGCCATCGGGAGGCCGTTGTGTTTGATGTAATCAAGGCTCCACAGTTTCAGCTTATTCTCGGAATCCCTTGGTTAGAGACACATAATCCTCGAATTGATTGGCGAGCGAAGAGAATAACCTTCCCGGATTGTGCACAAACCTGCTACCCAGAAAATCCAAAGATTAATCTAGCATCAGTAACCTCTGTCCCCGTGCAACTACCTCCAGAGTACCAAGACTTTCAGGACGTCTTCCAAAAACAACAGGCCAACACGTTACCTCCCCACAGATCGTACGATTGCCAAATCGATCTGGTGCCCGGTGCACAACCCCCTTGTAGCAGGATTTACGCCCTTACTGAACCAGAGAATCTGCATTTGAGAAAATATTTAGATCAATACCTCGCCAATGGTTTCATTCGCCCGTCAAAGTCCCCGGCATCCTCAGCTTTGTTCTTCGTGCCTAAAAAAGAAGGCGACCTTAGAACTTGTATCGATTACCGCGCATTGAACCAGATAACTGTTAAAAATCGTTACCCTCTGCCTCTGATCCCTGAACTCCTTGACCAGGTGAAGGACGCTTGCGTATACACCAAGTTAGATCTCCGGGGGGCTTATCATCTGGTACGAGTAAAAGAAGGCGACGAATGGAAAACGGCCTTCCGTACAAAATATGGACTATTCGAATACCAGGTGATGCCTTTCGGGTTGTGCAACGCGCCTGCAGCCTTCCAATTCTTCATGAACGATGTCCTTCGGGAACTCATCGATGTCTGTGTTGTCGTGTATATCGATGACATTCTTGTGTACTCCTCTTCGGAATCTGATCACAGAAAGCATGTCAGGGCCGTCCTAGAGAAACTGCGCCAGCACAAACTGTTTGCCAAGCTGGAAAAATGTGTTTTCCATACCACAGAGGTTGAGTTTCTCGGATTCATCCTGACACCTAAAGGGGTCCGAATGGATTCACGGAAAGTGGATGCCATCCTCAAATGGCCATCACCTAGTTCGGTGAAAGGTGTCCAAAGCATGCTTGGTTTTGCCAACTTTTATCGCAGGTTTATCCCGGAGTTTTCACGTGTGGTGCAACTCATCACTGCAGTCTTGAGAAAAAATAAACGTTTTGAATGGACCGAGGAAGCCGAACAGGCCTTTCAGGAGTTGAAAGCTAAGTTCACGTCTGCACCTATTTTGAAGCACCCGCGTCCCGATCTCCCATATATAGTCGAAACCGACGCGTCCAGCTTAGCCATGGGAGCTGTCCTGTCTCAGAGAGACCCTGAAACCAACCAACTGCACCCCGTAGCATTTTGGTCCAGAAAGTTCTCGCCGCCGGAGATAAATTATGCGATCACCGATAAGGAACTATTAGCCATTAAGTCCGCCTTTAAGGCTTGGCGGCATTATCTCCTCTGGGCCCGGCATACCATCACCGTGATCACTGATCACCGAAATTTACAATATTTAAAAACTGCCAAGGCTCAATCGTCTCGACAGCTCCGATGGGCTTTGTTCTTTGCTGAGTTCGATTTTGTAATCACCTACCGCCCCGGCTATAAGAATGGTAAGGCGGACGCTCTATCCCGAATTGGAATGGAAGAAATAGACACTAACTCAGAACCTGTGCCGATAATTCCCGAACAAAGAATTTTGGGGATAACCACTTTACAAACCCTTGAAGACATTCAAGCACGAGTGAAACAATTCCTGGACTCTTCAGCCTTGCAGGATTGGATCAAAAGGGGGTCTAACTTTTCAGTCAAGGATGGCTTACCTTACTTCCAAGGATGCTTATTTTTGCCAGAAAAGGAATTGCAAGAACTGGTTATTTCCCGTCATCATGATACCCTGTTGGAAGGACATCCTGGCATTGCCAAAACAGAGGAAAAGGTTAAACGACAATTCTGGTGGCCTTCCTGGCGAAAGGATATTAAATTTTTCGTGATGTCCTGTGGAGTTTGTGCCCAAAACAAAGGTCAAAAGACAAGACCCGCCGGTCTTCTTCAGCCCTTAGACATTCCACCAGCACCTTGGCACACCCTGTCACTAGATTTTATCACGGACCTGCCCTCTTGTAATGGTTACAATACTATTCTGGTCGTGGTGGATTTATTTTCCAAAATGGCCCACTTTATTCCGTTGAAAGGATTACCTTCAGCCTTTGTTCTTGCCAAGGAATTCCTCGAAAATATCATCCGTTTGCATGGATTCCCGTCCATACTAGTCTCCGATCGGGGAAGCCAGTTTATTTCTCATTTTTGGAAAAAGTGTTGTCAACTGGCACAAATCGACGTAAGACTCTCGACCAGCCACCACCCACAGACCGATGGTCAGACGGAGAGAACGAACCAGACCCTTGAACAATATCTACGATGTATGTTGCACCAATCGGAGGGTAATTGGAAGGACATTTTATGGGTGGCTGAATATGCATACAATAACTCGATACACTCTGGAACTGGTCAGAGCCCCTTTTACACCCTATATGGACATCACCCTCGTACTTCAGACTTGGACTCACCTCTGAGCCTTGAAATGCCCGCAGTGGACCATTTGCATTCTACGATTACTCAAGCCTTCAAGGATGCAACTGCACATTTGCAACATGCGAAAGGGAAATACAAAAAGAATGCGGATCTGCATCGAAGAGAGGCGCCTCCATACCAAATAGGGGATCAAGTATGGTTGGCTACCAAACACTTATCACTCAAGGGGCCTCGAACTTTTAATCCAAGGTATTTAGGCCCTTACTCGATCAAAGCTATAATCAACCCAGTGGCAGTCAAGCTCGATCTACCAGCTAACATGCAGATTCACCCCATTTTTCATGTGTCACTTTTGAAACCAGTGCACCCAGGAACCAGATTAACAAAGCCACCAGAACCGATTCAGATAGATGGGGAGCCTGAATTCGAGGTGAAGAACATTTTGGATTCTAAGATCTCAAAATCAAAACTTTTCTATCTAATTGATTGGAAAGGGTACGGGCCTCAGGAAAGGTCTTGGAAACCCAGTGATCACGTACATGAACCTCGGCTGGTAAAAAGGTTCCATCAGAATTTCCCAAACAAACCGAAACCTCCAGAAGGAACGACCTTGGGAGGGGCCTTGGGGGGGAGTGCTGTCATGATGCCTACCCCCGGAGCACCAGGCCAGGCCCAGCACCCCCGGAAGCAGGCATCATGCCCTCGGGTAAAAGCCCAGCGGCCCCTTATAGGGGCTCTTTGGACTCAGTCCTGGCGCCTTTGGCGCCAGGCTCATGTTGGACATCAGTCCTGGCGCCATAGGCGCCAGGCTCATAAAGGGAGGTGTTTTGTGCACTTACCTGATGCAGACCATGCTGCACGCTTCAGGCCTCCCTGAGACCTGAAAGGGACTATTTTTTCATAGGGATTATTTTTTCACTCGGGCGTGGCCAGGGAAGGATACATACCTAGTTGGGGAAGGATACATACCTGGGACTTCTTTGGAGGCTATTTAAGCCACACCCAGACAGCAGCTCATGCTTCGCGTTGTTCTGCTTACTGCAGCTTAACGCTCACTGTGTCTGCTCCTGCTCCTGGACTCCAGCCACGCCCGCCTCGAACCTGGAAGACCTGCAAGTAAGGAAGAGAAGAGAAAGGTGAAAACCAAGGACTATTTCAAACTTCTTACCTGCATCTGGAATCTTCTCGCCAGCATCCCTGAAGAAAGACTTCCATTTAAAAGCATTGCGTTGCTCGCTGCAGCGCCACGCTTCACTCACCTGTCCTCGAGACATCTCCCGGCTCCATCGCGGCTGTCAGCATCGGACACCACATCTCTGCACCTAGGGGAGAGAGGAAGAAACAAAAGGTGAGCAGAAGGAACACAGAAGGAAAGCCTGATTAACAGCCATAATACTTACTGGCTTTTCTTCCACGTTTCGGGTCGGCGCCGCCCCGTTGGCAGGTACCGTACCCCGGCCCCTATGGGGAAAGGACAAGAGACATTTCTGGGGAATGATAAGGACATTTAGAGGGATCGCCCTCATCACTACTCACCTCGGCAGTTTAACCCCTCGACGAATTGCCTTCATTCTGCACCTGAAATAAAGGACAGATCACAGGTTAGAAAGACAACATAAAGGGGGCCTCACTTGAACTTTGAACTTTCATACTTACGGCGCATCGCTCAGGAAAGTCAAGTGGATTTTGCCAGCGCCATTCTGAAAACCAGTAAAGTAACTGGACAAACACGCGCCCCTGCACCAGAAGCAGGATGGAGAGTTCATCCTTCCAAACCATAAGGTGAGCTTAAACCGGGGTTTGGAGGAAGTTAGAGAGGGACGAAGGGGGAAAGGGGGAGCTAGCACACTATTCTGCAGACTGTTAATCCCCTTTCTCATCTGCAGAAGGATATTCCTACGGGCCAGGCAAGCACAATTTGGAGGTCCTGTCCAATCGGTGTTCCGGGTCCTGCGCATCACGCTAGAAGAGGCCACAGCAATCCAGACTAGACCAGCGCCCCCGTGGGAACCAGGTGAGCGTTACAGGAGGCCAATGTGGACCTTATCCAAAGGATGTCTTCTGTGTCGGAGCGTTTGGGCCAGCAGATCGTGGCAGAGCGGCAACGGGTATGGGAGGCAAGACTCACCATGGCCAGAGCAGAGATTTCAATGCCTCGGGCAGAGGGGCTGGCTGAGGTCCAAAATTTTGTGGAGTGTTTTAAAAATTATTTTGTTATGCATTTGGGACAATGGACCTATACCACTTGTACATAGATGGAATTTCTTTTTGTTTCGTTTGTGTTACCCATGATGTAATGGATTTCTTTTTATTTGTGATTTTCATTCGGATATTAATTTAGGACATGAACCTCATTTTGGATTTTGACCTTTCTTTGGGCAGACACTGTTTTTTTTCATTTGGAGAAGATTACTTTTGGTTTATTTTCATGCACAGAGATGAGTATGATTTCAATACTGGTTTTTAACATATTTTCAGAACTTGTATCCAAGTGGTATTTGGTTTGCCCATTTTTTAAAACGTTTGACGCTTCATTACTCTGTTCTGTGTCCATTATGATGACATATGTTGTTCATGTTTGACATTCATTTGCATGGGGCATGGTCTGGTGTGCATGAGCAGTGTATGGGTGTGTGGGTGTAGTTCGAGTGTGCACCGCGTGTTGGCATTTGATTTCACATGTGCAGCATGAATGTGTATTGGCCTCTGTGTGTTTGTGAGGGTGGTGGGTTGGGTGAGTGATGTGAGTGTGATATGTTTACTATTTTGGCACTGAATTTGGTTGATGCAGTGTACGGCACATATCGTGCTTTGAGCTTCACCAGCATGTGTTTTTGCTAATTTCATTGTGTTTCGGGTAGTTGGACGTCCAGCTTTGTAAATCACTTGTGTGGTTAGAGGGTTATTGGTTCAGGAGTGTGCTCATTGATGCTCATGCCATGAGACGCCATTGCAATGTCTGTTTCTGTGACACATATCTAGGGTGCTTTGTGTTCTGTCACAGTGTGAGTATTTGTACTTGTGGATTCTTGACATTACTTTGTCACATAGCATGCTGGGCCTCACTTTGGCAATCACTTTTGTGATGTGAATGTTGGGATATGGTTGTAGTATGCAATTGCGTGTGATCATCTGGGACACAGAAGCTTGTGGGCCACATGTGTGTTATTTAGCTGTTTGCTGTAAATTTGCCGAGGAGGAGGTTAAGGGTGGGGTCACTACACAGCAAGCAAGTTCATGAACACACTATCATTGGAGTGAACCTGTGTCACTATGTCAGCATCCATCATGCAGGTTGTGTCCAGCATGGGGAAGCTGCCTGCAGGTTGCTGTGACGGGTGATGAGGTGGGGGTGTTCCATGACATGGGGCCTGCCTGCAGGCTGCTGTGACGGGTGATGAGGGTGGGGTTGTACCATGACATGGGGCCTGCCTGCAGGTTGCTGTGATGAATGATGGGGCTGGGGGTGTCCCTTTGGTGTGGGCTGCCTGCAGGGTGTGGTCACGGGTGATGGGGGGTGCCATGTGGTGAGGGCTGCCTGCGGGGGGTGGTCACGGGTGATGGGGGGTGCCATGTAGTGTGGGCCGCCTGAAGGGTGTGGTCACAGGTGATGGGGTTTCCCATTTGGTGTGGGTTGCCTGCGGGGTGTGGTCACAGGTGATGGGGGTGCCATGTGGTGTGGGCTGCCTGCGGGGTGTGATCATGGGTGATGGTGGGGTCCCATGTAATGTGGGCTGCCTGCAGGGTGTGGTCACGGATGATGGGGGTCCCATGTTGTGTGGGCTGCCTGTGGGGTGTGGTCACGGATGATGGGTGGTCCGTTGTTGTGTGGGTTGCCTGTGGGGTGTGATCACGGGTGATGGGGGAGTCCCATGTGGTGTGGGCTGCCTGTGGGGTGTGGTCACAGGTGATAGGGGGGCCCATGTGCGACGAACCACAGCCAAATTGCGTGGAAAGTCCTGCACGTACCACGGATACACACCAGCCAAATCACATGGAAACTCAGCACTAAACCCAGATGCACACCAGCCAAATTGCATGGAAACTCAGCTCGTACCCCGGACGCACCCCAGCCAAATCATGTGGAAACTCCCATGCGTACCCCGGACACACCCCAGCCAAATTGTGTGGAAACTCAGTGCGTACCCCAGACACACCACAGCCAAATCACGTGGAAACGCAGCGCGTACCCCAGGCGCACCCCAGCCAAACCGTGTGGAAACTCAGCTCGTATCATCTATCGCTCTAGGTTTAAGTTTTAGTTTGGGTATTCAAATTACTTTTTTTAAAACACCACGTATATGTGTTTCCCATTCCCCCGCCCCATACATAAAGAGACACTATCCGAGGCCCGGAAGAAGGCGTACCCACCAGGAGCCAAAATGCTATTGGACCTAACACATTTGTTGCTGAGAAGTCCAGTACACACAAGGCCACATTCCCCAGGCGTAGACCTATGGATTGGTCATCTCTTGCTTTCACTTGATGTTAGGATACATGCATAGGCCCTGTGTCACAGAAATATAGAACCAGAGTTAAACTAAGTAGCTTTGGAGACCTTGGGCCTCATTACACGGACGGCGGTGGACCAAGGTGCTATTAGCACCTTGGTCCATGCCGGTAAAGTACCGGCACCGCCTTGGTGGAAAGGGGAATTACCACCCTATTCCAAGGTTGGTGGGGCGGTAATTCCCCCTTCCCCCATTGCCCTTCCCCATTCCTATTTTTGCCCCATAGGGCATAATGGGAATGGGGAAGGTGCTAATTACGGCACCGCAAATTGCGGTACCGTAATTAGCTCCCTGGTCCCTTTGCGGGTTGGTTTTTAACGCCTGCAAAAAGCAGGCGTTAAATTCTCCAACCCGCAAAGGGATCTCGTAGTAAGGCGGTAAGGGTTTACCGGTACCGGTAAAATACCGGTACCGGTAAACCCTTGCCGCCTACCGTGTAATGAGGCCCCTTGTGATTTATTTTCCCACCACCACCTATAATTTTTAAAGAGACCAGTCACACGCAAGGGAGTACAAGGAGGATGATGAAGAATGTAAAACTCAATCCAGGAGAAAGGAGAAATCATGATTGTTTCCTAACGACACACTGAACACACTACTGGCACTCCTCGAGTCAATTGCACACAGTTATCTGACACCCTGTGTCCCTTGTGCCGAAACTTGGTATGGCTGTCTCCCCATTCCTTTGTCCTTGGAGGTTCCTAAGTCTTGCAATGTATAGGAGCATGCTTTCAGAGTTGTGTGATGCTGCTCTGGTCCATGCCGTCTGATCGCCCGTATCATCCTTAGTCGTCCCCGTATTTCTTCCCCCTTCCCATATCACAATCCTTTCTGCACTTTTCCACAGAGACATACTTGATTTGAGCTCTTTTCCCATGCCCACTTCGGCCTGCATCTTCTTCTGCATCTGTTTCCATATTGCTGCAAAAATAGTCCACAAAGCTCAGTCTCCTAAAGGTCGTGTCTTCCCCAGGCTTCCCTCTGGAGTCGATCAAGTCTATGCCACCCCTATCTACATAGGACCCCATGCCCATTCTGTCAGATACTGTAGTGGTCCTGCTTGGCAGGGTTGTGCTGTCTGAGTCTGCTCTCCTACCTCCTCCCCCTATGCCCATGCTGTCTTCCGTGCCCATCATGCTCTTATGTCTCTGATCGTGTGCTCCTCCTCCTCCTTCCGGTTGCTCGCTCTCATAATCCGCTCTATCGGCCACTTCCTTTGTTCCCTGTCCACTAAACACTTGCTTTTCCTTTTCATCTGCTTCCCTTTGCTCCTCAATCGCTTCTTGCTCTTTCCTCCTCCTTTCTCACTGCTCCTGCTCTTTCTCTTCTTCCTTTTGCCTATCTCTGCACACTCACACACGTCTCTCTTCTGCTTCCCTCTCCCTTCTGTCTACTTCCACCATTATTTCTGCCCAGTCCTTCGCTTCACTGGTCCCCTACAGGTCCTCTATTTCTTTGGTTGCTCCCCCATTGTCTTTCCATCTAGCTTTAGGAGAATCTGTTGATCATTTGCCCCATTCCGTTCTGTCCCTCCTTGGTATATGGTGGTGGCTTTAATATTTGTTTGAATATCCCTCTGCTGCTTTTAGTTCCCGTAGTGGGTACATCCCCTGCTCATCGTCTGTGTCCTCAGAGTTTTTGCTTGCAGGAGCGGGTGGGGGAGAGGAGGGTGGGACACGGGCCCCTCTGCCTCGTGCTGGCTCAGCATCCATTGATGCTTCGCAGCATCCCACTCGCCCTCCTGGAACATCCTCAACAACTCTAATATTGCCATGCAGTTTGCTAACTTCTTCCCCTTAAAGGTGCCCCATAAGTCAGTAGTGAGTGCTGCACATCCTCGGAGAAACTTCTGCATTGTGGCCATGGTTTAGTCAATTTACCTTCAGTGCTTTTTGTCCATTCTGCGCTATATTTACATTTTTTGCACTTGTCTTGATACATTGCATTTATCATTACTTGACCTCAAATTGAGTTTATCAACAATCTGCTGGTAGGGGAAAAACACTGTGTAATGGCAATTCTTTCAATATACTTTGAGCCTCTTTGGCTCCACAACAACCTGTCATGTGTGCTCTGCGCACCACCATAGCACAACTCTACGCCTTCTCAGGCACACCCAAAAATCTTGGCATTGCGCCTTCAACACAATGCCACTGGACAACCCCCTCTATCAATTTCAAGTTTCTCACCACTGTGTCCACAACACCTCATGGTCTCCAAGTCCTATGCACAAACCTACGGGTGATGTCATAAAGGTAGTGCTAAAAATCACTTACAGCGAGCACAATGCTATAACCCTGTTACCCAGAAAATAAACACAACCACAACACAAACACCACAGCTGTCTTCCTACCTCCTAGCAGAGTATATCAATATTTTCTTGTGTTCAATTTATACCTACAGCGTCGCCTTGTAGCTAGCTGCCTCCAAGAAACATAACCAGACAAATAGCCTTCCGCAATCTAGGCCAGCTCCCTTTGCTAAACCTTACAGGGATACCATCATCTATGACCTGAGTTAAAATGCCCAGCCCACAAGAAATCCAATATTTACATAACTCCTGTCATCCGTGCCCTCGAGTCTAGGTTGTTCACCAGGACCTTTTAGCTTAAAACCAAATGTGCCCTAACCACAGAAAATGACATCTTCCTATGCTCCTGACCCTGCTAAACTTGACAATACTTGACAAAAACTCTATGATACTCAACAATGTTTGATGCTGACTCCCAAGGGCCCAAAAACCCTTCTCCAGAATAAACAGAGGACTCAGCCAACGACAAGTTGGAACTGTGGTTCATTACAAAAAAACAACAGGAATCATGCAAGACAATCAGGATTCGGCGGTACTTTGAAATGCATGCTCCCCAGTTTTGTTGCTACATGTCATCATCATCACCTATCCCCACTGCTAATTGGGTGCTGAGAGTGGTAATCCATATGGCTATCCCCTATAGAGGTTATTCTACTGGCCCTCGCATGTCAGGTGGCGGACCTGTCCCATCCCCAAGAAACTATCCATTACATTGTTGCAGAGTATTGGAATTACCATTGGCCCTTGCCCCTTGCCATCCACCTCTGGATTTATTTCTTGTGATTGGCTGGAGCTGGTCTCCACAAGCCTAGGACCCAGTTCGGTTCTCAGCCCTCTGTGCACCTCTTCAAGGTGATGTGAAATGACTATGGGCCTCATTACACGGACGGCGGTGGACCAAGGTGCTGTTAGCACCTTGGTCCATGCCGGTAAAATACCGGCACCGCCTTGGTGGAAAGGGGATTTACCACCCTATTCCAAGGTTGGTGGGGCGGTAATTCCCCCTTCCCCCATTGCCCTTCCTCATTCCCATTTTTGCCCCATAGGGCATAATGGGAATGGAGAAGGCGCTAATTACGGCGCCGCAAATTGCGGTACCGTAATTAGCTCCCTGGTCCCTTTGCGGGTTGTTTTTTAACGCCTGCAAAAAGCAGGCGTTAAATTCTCCAACCCGCAAAGGGACCTCGTAGTAAGGCGGTAAGGGTTTACCGGTACCGGTAAAATACCGGTACCGGTAAACCCTTACCGCCTACCGTGTAATGAGGCCCTATGTGTCTAAATTGTATCTGGTAGTATACCACTTTTGCCTATGAGAGTGTGTACCCCGTTGCAACACTTGTTTCACTTCCTCGTCTGGGTTGCTAAAACCGGCTTGTCTTCCCACCTTGGGTGAATCTCCATTGTCTAGTTCGGCTGCATCACATGGTTGTGGACCACAAAAGTGAGCTCTTGGGTCTGCATTTGTGAGGATTTATTGAATTGTTCTCCAGCTGGTCCCGTTGTGGTCTGGAGTATGGAATGTGACTGTTTATCTATGACCTTGGCTGTGTGCTCGATCTGCACTTCATACAGCCTGACCCAGCTCCTCTAGTCTCGTGTTCCGTGGCTTGAGGCCCTCTGTAATTTTCCTTAGACCTATAATATGATTTCTACATGCTCTCCCTGTGCTATGTTCCCTATAGATTGGTCACACATGGTGCTACCAGGCTCCATATATACTACTGTAGTCCCATAGGGTTAATTGCCATAAGCATCTGCAAGCTTGCTTAGGATCTTGCGTTTCTGCTGTACTGCATTTGGCTAATGGAAAAATTATAAAAGCTTTGACAGTGTGTATATGTATCGGTTGTGTACTTTATTGACCAACTCAGCAGAATTCCATTCATAACAAAGCTGCACTGCAGCATTTAACAGAATAATGGCTGTGCTGGCTCCTTGGAGCACCATTGCCTTGCATCAAATCTGCATTTGTTAGCTACAAAATACTGTCTTGCCAAGAACCTATTGGGCAAGTTGGAACAGGGAGCACACCGAGAAAGACTGCCAGTGTGTGTTCTTGTGTGCATTAAAGAACCGAATTGAAAAGCAGCGCTGCTCTGCTGCTTGCTGAAAAATTCCCATTGAAAAGGCAATATTTTACATTGAAAAGGATGCTGTCCTGATGCTCTTTTCATCTGTCCAACATCACACTGATTTTATCAGTGAGACCCTGCCCTGCCCATCCATTTTCAGATTGTGCTCCAGCAGAAGAGAGCATTATCCCTAAATGAAAGGCTGTGTCAGACCAGATCTGGGAAATCCACAGAAACTTTACTTTCAGCCTCACGGAGAAGAACGCTTGACTTTTGGGCTACAAAATGTCAAAAATCAATGCTTCAATAGAAACCCTAGCTCTATTGGCATACATCAATTTCAGTGGATCTGTGTCTGAACAGATTGCTGTATAAGAGAAACTAGCTAGGGCTGCAAAATAATGTTGTGAATTCAGATGGAAGAAAAAACCTTTTGAAAATGACATCCCAGCAGACTTCACCAGGTGTTAAAATGTGCTTTTGCAGATAAGAAAATTCCTATGCTCCAGGTTGACACAATAGATTCTGGGATGCCTACGTGTGACTTTTGGAAAATCACCTCCACTTAACTTCTACTGGGGAGCATCAAAGACACCTCCAGAGCAGCCTTGGAAGTTATGCCCTCATTTGGTAGACAATGCTGGCCATTTGGCTCCAAAGACTATTTTATTAATAAATCTCAAGACCTTTTATCTCCGAAATTGGACAACACAGTAATGTGAGAGTTTACAATTTAGATGCAATTTTGTTGGCTTTAATTTAAGACGTGGTAGCCTTCACTGGCATAATGGGGACAGAAATGGCAGCGAATTGGATATTCTGAGGAAAGTGTATATGATGCCACTTTCAAATTCAATGCTCACATGCCTTATGATAAAATATACACATGTATAAAGTTATATAATTTTAGGTAAAATAATTTCATTGAAAATGATGAAAAATTATTAGAAGGATGAAACGAAGTCCTATAAACGTGATAATTGGACTGCCGTGCTCTGTGTGAAATCTGTAATCTGCTTACATAATTTGCAAAAGTGTCGCAACTGTACACATGTGTGACTCATGTTAAGATTGATTTTTGGCAAAAAGGACTGTGGGATGGCTTTGCACCTCATAAAAAACAAACCCATAAACTGAGTCCCCTCCTGGAGGAGGCGACCAATTTAGGCTGACCTATCCGGTTCTTGGGGGTAGATCTAGCTTAGTTCTGCCCAACAATAAACCCAGTGATGTCACCCGCTTTATATAAGGGGTGGGAGCTCACAGGGACAGGACACTCTCTCCTGAATTCCCAGAGCCTGCGTATCCAGACATCCCAGATCCATCTTTGCAAGATCCCAGACTCTACTGCCAGGCCAAAGCATAGCTGACCCTATCCCAGAAATGCCACTGATCCAGAAACCCAACTAAAAATCCCAATAACAAAGGGGAAAAAGCTGTGGTACCTTTCTGGGAGTATCCTGTGACCAGACTGGCTTTTTACCCAGTACCTGCATGCCCGCTGTACCCTTGCCATCCAGTGACCAGGCATGCCCAGCTGTTTGCTGTTAAAATTGTGAGTATTTCCCCATCCCATAGCACCACATAGCCCATCCCATCTTGATACTTTGTCTTTGTCCTACTATCTAAGTAATTCTATCGATACCCTGATAACTTGTTTAAAACTGTTCAAATTCACTGTGCATCCTGTCGTTGATCTCTAAGCATAGACCAGTCTTCTACTCATCTCTGTCTTGCATAGATTCTTAGTTATATTTTGAATAATTTAATTAATTTCCACATAAAGAGACACACGGCGTTCAGGGGGCAGTGCTATCTTCTTGATAATCTAGTTTAAGTAAAACATGTTCTTTTTCTTTCCAAACCAAGTTTCTCTTTTTAACTGCTTTCATTTACCAAAACCAAATTTCTTTCACCTTGAAAATCTCATCCAAGTATTCAGCTATAGTCACTCTTTCACTTCTATATTGTCCCTGCGATGTGCATCTGTCACCCAGCCTAAGAACTGCATTCTGATTCTGTATATTTCCCCTGTTTAAAAAAAACGTTTTGACATTTAAAACTGAAAAAAGAGTAACTTGCAACTTTTCCACATGTGATTTTGACTGCATTATGTTCTCCATTTTAAGTTGCTTTTGAACTGTATGCCTTTTGTGATATCTTACCTTATAGTTGCCAGTGATATAACATCCCTGAAACTGTGATAAAACATATGTACATCATTATTTAACCACACACATAATTAATTAGTTGTCAAATTCTGAGTGTCATTTCATTCCATTGCAAAGGGGTTTTTGCCTTTTATTTTGTGATGGAAAGTCAGATTTTGATTCTGTTTGCTGCCTCATATCCCTGATACGGGATGCTTCTTTCTATCCACTCAGAATTCGATTAATTGGGGTTTGAGGGAACATTGAAGGGGGAAACTTTAACTTGGGTTCTATCTACCCGAATAGAAAATGTGCTCCTATTCATGTGTGCTTTGGCTATGTTCTTGTAGAAGGTTACCCAAGTGTATTTCAGTGGTTTTTATTGTAATTATCACCACATCGGTGAATGCTGCCCAATATAAAAATGTTGTGATTTCCTTTGAAAATAAAATAAATAAATATTTTATTACCACCCACCAGCCTGGTTCATGGTCCATTGTGACCCGGGGTATTTGTAAAAGGGAGTGAGAGATGGGTTGGGTATCGGCTCAATTTGAATTTATAGAAAATAAAGAAAAAGTATTCTCTTTGAGCGCTACATTCTAGGCTGAGAGCAAGGGTCCTGGTCCAGTGTGTGACGCCCGATTGGAATCCTACACACCGTCCTCTACCTATAGAACCGTGTAAGTATGTTCTTTGTGTATGTGAATGTGTGTTTGTGTAATGCTGTGCAGGACTGCAAGTATTCTTCGTGACTAACGATGCTACGTTTTGGTGTCACTAATGATGTCAGCACAATGGTTGCTTTGTACCAAATCGAGACAGTCCATTATGGTGTTCAGGTCCACAATCTCTGTTGGATTCTCTGGATATGGAAAGATATGCACTGAATATGGTTGAAATCGTTGTATAGGTGGATACCTCCCTGCATACGAGTCAGGCAGGGGTGCACTTGGGGTTCGACTGAAAGGGGATGGGTGAATTTGAGCGTTCCTTGCTCTTCTGCCTGTCATGTTCACGGTGGTCAAGAGGGCATTCCTGGGACCCTCTCTTCAATATCAAAGGAGCAGCCATATCTAATTCCACCATTTGTGTATCTACCTTTATTGGGTATTATTAAAAGGGCTTTTATAAAATGAGGGATGGATGCAATGGATTCTGACCTATAAGGCCTACACATGGTCTACAATTAAAACTAAATATTTATTGGAGAGACAAAGCTGTTTAAATGATCATTGTACATATTCCCCAAGATGGCTACTGCCACGGGCACAGGAGAGCAGGTTTCTGGGATAAGGACAATATCAAAAGAAAATACCATTTGTTCTTTAGAGGAAATTTAAATGAGAACGTCTGACTATGAAACATTTCTACTGAGACTGCGATTCAACACTTCTACCCACCCACTTAAAATGCACATTTAGGCAACACAGTGTGGGTGTGGCTAATGGCTTCCCAAAAATAAACAGTGCTACTTTGTTTCCCTTCCACTTGCCACCAATAGTTAAGAATATTAATGGATCTTTTCGCATAGTGAATTACCCATATTTAAAGCATATCGTCTGAAGTGTACAGGAACAACAACGTGCATTTTGGAAAAGGGAACAGCACTGTGTCATCAGTGCTTTTTGTTTTATCATTAAACGTTTATGGCCTACAACATAATGAGAATATATTTAAATCTGAGCCAAGGAATGAAGACAGTAGCTTCTAGGAGCAAACTAAATCAAGAGTTGCTGCACAGGAGCCAGTGGAAATGACATGCCACATGCACACATAATTATCAATGCTGACCCTACGGCACACAGAGGACTATTCCTAACGAGGCGGGATTGATCCCATGACCTACCATACACCACTGCACTACACTGACATCATCATATGGCCTGGATTTGAAAAGGCATTGAGTCTTTGGCAGTCTCTCTACCCTGTCTACTCTTTCTACTGTGGGAGGACCCACTAAATAACAGTGTACACCGCGGAGCGGTGAGCGGAGCTTGAGGCGAGGTTGAGGCAGTCTCCGGCAGTCTCTCTACCCTGTCTACTCTTTCTACTGTGGGAGGACCCACTAAATAACAGTGTACACCGCGGAGCGGTGAGCGGAGCTTGAGGCGAGGTTGAGGCAGTCTCCGGCATACACCATACACCACTGCACTATGCTGACATCATCATTTGGCCTGGATTTGAAAAGGCATTGAGTCTCCGGCAGTCTCTCTACCCTGTCTACTCTTTCTACTGTGGGAGGACCCACTAAAATAACAGTGTACACCGCGGAGTGGTGAGCGGAGCTTGAGGCGAGGTTGAGGCAGTCTCCGGCAGTCCGCGGCATTACGCGGCTCACGGCCCTCCGAATGAAGCCCCGAGCACCCTGTGGACCTTGCGAAACTTCCTTGCACGGATCTTTAACTACTACATCAAGCCCGCCGAAACCTCAATCCGAGCGCACAACAGAACAGCGCTTACTAAGAAGAAACTTCAAGTCTCAGGATACTGCGTCACAGAATCCCTTGACACAAAACTCTACAGCACAAAGAAACTTTTCGATGGCTTCCCCGATACATATGTCGCCAAGCAAATCCCTCTCAGCCCTCCCAACCCAATTTGATTTTGAAAATCCATTTGATGGTACCCAGCGTTCGCCCTTCGCTTCCTGCTCGACACCCATGGAGCCTACGGAGCCCACGAGGTCACTATCCAGCGCAACCGAAACGTAGGCAGCTACAAGTGACATAAACTTAACAAATCCCACAACAATTGAAACAAACCCTAGAACGCTGCTCTCTCAGAACAAATTCACTGAATCACCACTTTTTACCTCTACAGTTTCACCGAAACTTCTTAGCATTCTGATAAACCCAACAAACCCAGATATTCTTACCATGGAACTCCCCGTCTCCCCTGTTCGGCCGGTCGTGAACATGGAGGATTTTCGGGTCTCAATGGATCGACATAACGCTGTAGTCCCCCCGGCACAGCAACTGCACGCCTCACTGGGATCTCCTCCCTCCGTCCCCGCCAGCGACAACACCCAGCCTGCTCAGCCTTCCCGCCAAGCCCTCACGGTGGCGAGAGGTGCGGACGACTTGACGGTCGGAGGACGGTCAGCGTCCGTCCCTGTGCTTGCAGCCTGGGTAAAGAACCGGGTGGAGGAGGATACAGTGGAAACAGTGGGTGATCACCCGGCGGCCAAGAGAGGGGAACCCACGCGTGTGGGAACGCAGCATCGCACTCCTACGATGGGAATGTGGTCTCCCGGCAGCGACCCGACCACCCAAAACAGAGTTCCACAAGCGTCTAGAGAATTGCCGCTCCTGCCAGCAAATCAAACGGCCAGCGCTACAGCGCCCCCACAGTGGTCATTCTGCCAGCCATAGAATATGCTGGTACCACCAGCATTAACTCTTGCCCAAATCCACGTACCAAGAGAGCAAATCACTCCAGCAATTTGGTCAAGAATCTGCAACAACAGCGACTCTACTTTAATACCACAAAAAACGCAAACAACAACAAAATCGACAAGAAGCCCAACTAAGGAGAACACTCTAGCAAATAAGCAGTCCCGTCCAAATACCCGGGAACTAAACATTGAAACCTACTCACCCTCCAAAGACCTTCCTTTGTCCAAAGCAAGTAAAACCTGCATGTCGAACGCATCTCTCGATGACATTGATGAACTACCTGACCTATTGGTCCCTGAATCAGCAGTTCCCCAAGTTCTGGCAAAAAACTACAAACAAGATGCTCAACCCAAAAAAACACATAACCTAAAAGAAAATACAAGAAAAAAGACACAGGAAAGAAAAATCTTCCTTGCCCTCTGCTATCTTCGGCGTTAAAAGACTTTTTAAAAAAACAATGTAAAAGAAAGTTGGACGAGGCTAACGAACTCTCAGATGCGGAAATTTTAGAAGCAATCCAGGATCTCCCACCAGCTACCAAAGCAAGAAAAACAATATGGTATGCAAAAAAACAAAAAGACCCTGTGAGCCCCCTCAAAAGCAAACCTGAACTAAATAATGCATTGAAAAGAGGAAGGCACCCTACGAAAGATCAAAATGAGATAATTGTAACCCCCAAAAGAAGACACTGTAAGCGCCACGGTCGCCATCCCACAGCCGATACGTCCGCTTTCCCCTAGGTTGAGCAACAAGGGGAAAGCCGAGACTGTAGTTAACACCAAAACTCTTACACTTCCTCAGGATGAAGAGCAAATTGATATATCACTCCCCCTAACCATGGAAAGAATAACTGGTCGATGAAATCACACTGTCCCCACCTCTAGTCCCAGCCCACCATCAACCATTGGGGACTCAACTGACCATACAATCTCCTCCAGACCAACAGACTGGGAACCCAAAAAACCAAGATAAAATTACTCAAACAGAGGAGAGTCTATTTCAATCAGAACAACCGTTGCACTCAACTCCTTGACCATGCTCTCCTCCAAGAAACAGGAGATTAAGTGAAATAGCTCCTCCAAATTCAAAGGATTCGCTGTAAAAAAAAAACGACCTAGCAACCATCATGTCGGCGATAACAATAGCCTTAGCGCCATTTGGGAAACTCTACAAAAACATCAACGACTCGTTAAAGTACAGCATCACAGTAACAGCAATGATGCACACCAAGTTGATATTTGTAGAAGGTTTCATCACCGCGCTGGAACAGACCAATAAGAAGCACAAAGAATCCTGGGAACTTAAGCTATCGTTATTGGAGGAAAAACTACGACTCCTCCAAACCACAAGCCAAGAAAAAACCACCTCAGACGATAAAGAAACACAGACCACACTCCAATCACAACCCATGAAAACAGTGCCGCTTTTTGCCAACCGAAGAAACAAAACGCCCCCTCGACCAACGGTGAACACAAAAATGGCACCAGCAAAAGCCATTTCCAAAAAACCATCAGTTCCGACGACCAAACAACACCTACTGAAGCTAACTAGAAGCTCACAGCAAGATTTGAGGTCAATGCCCAAAGAATCTACAGCAGACCGACCACAGGCCGCAAAGGGTAATTCTAAAGAAGCTAGAATAGAGACCACGGACCAAGTGATTGTACTTGAAAACAATACCAATTCAACCACCCATCCAATCCAATCTCCACGGTCTGCCGACGAATTCATCTGCCAAAGCTCATTGATTGATCTAACACAACACAAGGACTCAGTAGAAATCAGTGAGCTTGACACAGAAACAGGAGACATATCTGAAAATCAACTGGAAATTCAATCAAACTCACCAAAAGAAGCCACGGACACAATCCGACTCTCTAACGAGAGCAGAAAATCACCTAAATCAAACCAAGCGGAAGACTTGAGTATTGAACAACTTTATGAAAAACTTTACTCTACTAAATCGAATGCATCGATTAAACATTCACCTAGTAAAGAAAAAAAGTCAAAAAAAGAACATCAACATGAATCCTCTTCTAGATCTAAAAATGAGATCACAGACTCAGTGCGCTTATTCAAAATTGAACAAAAACCATCGGAAGAATTCTACATGATCCTGAACAGAATAACTGTCCTGAAGATCCTCAAACAGATTGATATACTTAACACCCTAAAGTCTGACGACTTCACGTTGATAGAGCCTTACCACAGAAACAAGCAAGCAAAAGCCTATCTCCACATCAAAAACTCGGCACTCCAAGAGATCCCCCAAGAAGTCTACGCTAAAGTGGATCATGCAGGCTTCATCCTGCAGGAGATCCAGAATACAAACAGCAGCAAGAGCCAGACAGTAAACTACAAAAATCTGCCAGTAAAAAACTACAGATACAAGTCACAAACTGAGGATCTGTACAGATCGCGAAGACAGGGTAGAACAACGCCCCGTTGGGAGAAGCCTGTCCACCATGAACCTAGAACCTTGGGAAACTATTCACCCCCAACCAATGACTCGAAATATTTTCGGGACACAAATGCAATATTTGAAGAAAAAAGTGATTCAAGAAATAGCAAAGGGCAGAGAAAACCATCCACGTCCACCTATACATCATCAGAGCGCCATAAGGAACGAAGACCCGCATCGCCAGACCAGTATAGACGATCAAAACTGAACATAAACCAGTCTACTACCCACCCAGACCCTAAGCCAACAAAAGATACATGGTCTTGGCTGCGAGACGCCTTCAACCTAGGCCTCAAGAGATAGCAGCAAACGTGGGGAGCCTATCCGTCTCCACGGCTACCCGAAGCAAAATACGAAACTCTTCAGAACCCATGTATATCCATAGCATCATGGAACACCAGAGGTCACACACACCTAACCAAAACTGGGAGCTATAACATAGGAGTCCACGATATCCTATGTCTACAAGAAACGTGGTTACTGAGTAAGCCTGTCCTTGATGGCTATTCCATCGAAATCTCACAAGCTTTAAAAGGTCTGTTCGGTAGACCCTCTTCCGGCCTCCTGATAGCAATTCGGACGGGATCCAATATAATCATCAGTAAGACTATAATAGCCACATATGCTTTCTTGGCAGTGCTCATAACAACGGGCAACAACAAGTCTTCTGAAGTCTGGGCTATTAACAACGCCTACTGGAACCCACAAAAAACTTCTGCCGACAAATTCTGTGACGAAGCAGCTAACATCATCGATGAAATAATGATCAAACACAAAACATCGAATATTCTTATTTGTGGAGACCTCAACTCCAATTGCTTGAACCCGTCAGATCACACACCGGCAGCAGAAAGAGGAAAACAGTGGGTATCGCTAATGAAATCTAAAAACTTTCGGAACGCTGCAAAATCCACTAATCAAACCACCATTCCTACATGGGAGCGAGACCAATCAACAGCTAATCTCGATTACATTTTTGTTTCAGAAAAAATCTACGCGATGATATCCTCTTTTGAAGTAATTAGAACTGAGGCTAGTGACCACAACCTGCTAAACCTCACATGCAGTATACAGCATCGGGATCAACAATTCTACAACGTAGCGGTCGAGACCAATACTCAGCTTTCTCATCTGCGTATGACGGCAAAAGATATCAAAACTTTGGGAGATGATTATAAAACTCTTACTTCTGATATCGAAGCAAACGATGCAACATTTAAGTCTAGCTACATTCCACTGCTTCTGACATACAAAACACCCAGAAAAGGGCTCGGAAACCTGACTAGCAACCACACCCACACTTACAATCGTAGCCTAGTGATCAGGCGTCGTCACCTAAGAAAACTAAAAAAAGAGGCAACGACTGCAAGCTCTTCAACGCTATGGAAATCCTATCTTCTCGAGCTGAGATCCTACAAACAATGGCTAAGAAACACCAGATCAGCACTTTATCAAGCAGATGCTGAAAACATGATCAAGACCATATCCAGCAAAAAAACCCGAGAATTTTGGAAATTAATCAACAGCATCAAAGCTCAGCCAAATTCGCAGATGATAAATGCGGTTTCCGAAGAACGATGGATCACCCATTTTTCAAAAGTGTTCGATTGCCCTGCTTCTGCTATGGAGAAGACATCTCCTACCAAATCAAACTGGGTCGATCTCTCTGACACAGATGATATAAGGGCAATCATCTCGAAATTGAAACTATCACGTGCTCCTGGACCAGATGGTCTAGCAAATACCGACTTAAAAGAACATCCAGAGGCCTGGTCAGCGATCTTGAGCTTGATTTTCAAACACTGCAAAGAACGAAAGATAATACCTAGTTCCTGGAACCAAGCTATTGTTGTTCCGATCTTCAAAAAAGGCATTCGAGAAGACTCTTCCAACTATCGTCCTATTGCCTTATTAGATGTCATCGGCAAAGTCTTCGCTACCTCTCTTCTGACTCACTTCCAGAATTGGGCAAGATCTTCTCCAGCCAGCCATCCTAGATTTGTGGATCTATCCCAGGCCTTCGATAAAGTGGACAGACCGAAACCGTGGGCCAAATTGAAGAACTGGAACTGTCCAAGCCAAATCCTCGACCCAATCATCGCCCTGCATACCGGCAATACTGTATCAGTCAGGTTAAACCACCAAGGGCTACTGTCCAAATCCATACTGTTAAGACGGATTTCTGAACTCTGTCCTGGTGGCGCAGAAGTTCAGAAGGCCAACCTAATTACTTGGAACAGGGTAACCTCTGGACAAGCCAGACCAATCAAGGTAGCGATCGCGGCGGTCAAGACTAGGTCTCAAGAGGGGTGAGGGTGACTGAAAGCCGGCAATGAGCACACAAAGCAAGAGCGCTTACAAACTACTCCAAACAGTTGTTATATCAAAAATACATACACATTTATTTTAAGGCCTTTAAAACAACGACCGTAGCGAGAAAATCACAATATCACAATATTAAGCCAACACATACCATATCAACACAATATATATACAAATACGACAGTCGCAAGCGTTATATGCACGAAATGTGTAGTCCACCTGAAAGGGAAAGAAAACAGGCAGTGCGATAATGCTTTAGACTCAGTTCGCCTTCAGAGGCACCTAACTAGATGGAAGTCCGAGCCCTGCGAAGAGTGGAGCCTTGTGCTCAAAGTACCTGCACACGCTGGTGCCAACGGGCAAAAGGAGAAGCTCTTCGGAGGAAGTCAGGCAGTTCGGGTTAGTGCACAACAGAAGAAGAACAGGTTCCGCGACTCAAGCGCAGCCTCCACAGTGAGCAGAAGCAGAGCGCGAGTACGGACAAAAGGGTGCTGTTTTTACACAGCGGGGAAAAGCAATGGGCTACTGCAGGAGGGCGACCAGATCCTAGCTATACTACTCACCGGTCCCCGATGCAAGCAGACCCAGGCTTCTCCACGTTAGTTTCAGCAGCTGGCAGGTTCAGAAGAGCCGGGAATGCCTCGTCGTCGTGTAGAGAAAAAAGACGTCCCAATCGAAGAAACCTGCACAGTTTTGTCACCACAGCAGGGCAACGGAGCGGCCGTGTGTATCTGAGCCAAATGTACACTACTCACTTCAGACTTGGGAACGCCAAGTGTACTAAGCGTGTGAGAGTGACAAGGACTCGAAATACAACACAACCTGGCGGCGGTTACAGAGCAGGACTCCCGTGTAAGCTGGTCAGTCAACTGGATGGCCCAGAGACGCTTCCGAAGGCTTACTGGCAGGAGATGATGAAGTCGCCGAGAATAGCTGTTCCTGCTATTCCAAAGGTCGAAGCACCAGTACAGGCCTTCTGGTTCGATCAAAAGGTGAAAAGGGTTTCACAAGGCGACAGCAGTGCAGAGCAGAAGTCCTTCAGCGGGTCACCAGCGATTCCTCGGTCCAGCCTCTTGTTTGCAGGATACTTGGCTCCTGTATTCCTTCGTTCGTGAGAACTCGGGAGATCGACATGGTAGTGGTGTTTCCAGCCCCCTCTTATCCACGGTTCCCTTCGCGCCAAAACGGAGGGGAGCCAATGGGAGATCCGCTCATCAACACACACACCATTCGTGGACCAATCACGGACCACGGTGGTCCCAGGCATTCACACTACCCTAGACTCTCTGGCACCCAGGATGTGTATTGGGACCAGACATCCCAGCCCACACCCTGGAGGCACACAAAAGACATGTAGAAGCCCGCGAAAGCATCCGTGTTTCGCGGGAAAGTACATGCCCAAATAAGGAAGGCCCCGGGTCGCTCGACCTGGGGAAGGTGAAGGGAGCAAGACGGTCAGTGGACAGGACAAAGGAGCCTCGTGGTCTGGCCATTTTGGGAGCCAGGCCACCATTTTGGGTTTAGCGCGAAAAACGCGCTTAGAACGCCAAATGGAGCTCAAAATACACAAAACGATCGCTGCCACCATTCCAGTCCCTGAATGACTTGCACCGATCAAATACAATCCTAAACGAGTATCTAGGGCCTGTAGAAGGCTAGAGACCCAAGAGAGCTGTAACTTAGCTTACAGTGCCCTCTTGTGTCATGTTGCACTAAAGCAGCAACATGATAAAAGAAACTACGGGAAACAGCGTTCCCCGGTACTGACTGTCTTAAGGGCATGTCAGTTTCCCCGTAAGAAAAGGAGCCAAAGCCCAGAGGAGTGCGGCAGAAGGCTGCACTTCTCTGGCAAAGTCAAGAACAAGGTGAAAAACAACAGCAAAAAGTTTAGGGGTTGCCACATGGAAGGAAAATTACCTACAATTACGAAATCTTTCCTAACACATACCATCTACTCGAGGAGTCAAACAGGGCTGTCCTCTGGCCCCAGCACTCTTTATCTCCTTCCTTGGCGATTTTCAAACCTCACAAGAACTGATCAGATGCTTCCCACCGAAAATCGGAAGTACAAGGGTCGCCAGACTTCTATATGCAGACGACCTCATTATTTTAGACCACACTCAAGTGGGCCTTCAACGCCAACTAGACAACCTGGCCCGATACACCAAGGAGAACAATCTGGAGATCAACAACTCAAAAACGAAGATTTTGATTCTACAGAAGCAGGGACGGAAAAAAAAGGAGCCATTGAATTGGTTCCTAGACCACTCGAAAATCGAAATCGTCTCCACATTCAAATATCTTGGAGTTGACATCGACAGTTTGAAAAGATCTTTAAGTATGCAGAAAACTTTGTGGTCAAAAACAAAAAACCTAACGGGCCAACTCTGCGCTGTCGACAGAACATACGGTAAATACAGCCTCCCCCGGCAATCCAATTCTATAAGTCAAAAGTAATTCCAGCATTGACATATGGCATGGACGCTAACCCCGCTATCCCACTGACCCTATGGTCCAAACTAGAAGGCTTCATCTGGAGAACTACACTAGGCTTACCGAAATCAACAGCTGTAGCACCCATAAGGCGTGAACTTGGGCTGCTCTCTATGGAGGCAGTTGTCGCTCAGAGTACGATCCAACTTTACAGGATAATTCGGAGCCAAGATAGCCTGGAAATATACAGGATGATTTCCGAGGAAATATCTAAAGGGAGCAACAGTTTCCTAAACAACTGGTCAGACAACCAAAGGCGCATATTGCAAGAAATAGCTTGCTCAGAAGAAGAACTATTCCAGAATCCTATGAGAATAAAAACCAAAATGGAGTGGCGTGATTGGATAAAAACCAACGACAGTGCAGTCTCGAACAAATTACTAACCCATCTGCCGCCAGTCTTCAACAAATTGAAACAGCCGATGGAGTACTGCACCAAATATCCAAGTAAATCCCTCATGAGAACTTTGCTGAAAGCCCGTCTAAACCTCTTACCGATGCAGGCAGTCTTAGCAATTCGATCCGCTTCTCAAGAAAAAACCTGTAGACTATGTGGAGACCTCCAAGCCACTGAATCTATCAAACACCTTTTAATAGTCTGTCCGGAAATTGATCTCGAAAGAGAGGCCTTCCTCGGTCCTGTGTATAAAGCATCCCACATCATTGACGAAAACATCTGGTGGAACCGCCTCATCACAGGAGCCCAAAAGCGTTGGCTAATAGCGGCAGCCAAAATTATAACCATCGCTATGGAGAAGACTATGCAAGTGACGTAAAAGAGTCCTTTCTTCGTTAAAGCACCCGCTTGAGAAATCTACTAAAGTACAGAAAACAACTCTTCTCTTTATTCTACAACCATAAAAATTTTTTGTAAAAATCAAAACTGATTAAAATATATATATATATATATCACTGCCAACTATATGAATATCATTCTAAATCATTTGGTAAAGGTAGATTTACTAGGGTGATCCTGGACCCCACAACTAGCATGTAATGACATCGATTTATTGAAGATATTTCTTTGTGTAAGGATTCCTTTCCTGGAATAATTAACCTAGTGCAATACTTACCCCAGTGCACCTATACTATCTCACAATCTGGAACACGAAGTAAATTGTTTTAATCTGGAAATGTTGTAATCATTTAAAATAATTAATCAGGAAATTAAAGCTGATCCACTCATTTACAAAAGAGAGGAAGTCACCCATAAACTTTAAATGAATACAACTAGATTGTCAATAGAAAGGAAAGAAAAATGTGCCTGCTATTTTCTCACTAATAATGCATAGAAAAACAATTATGAATTACTTTTTGAGACAATAAGATAATTCCTATACTTTACTTTAAAAAATGGCATTGGTAGTTTGATGCAAAAAGATAAACTAGGCTCTTAGAATAAAGTTTAAAGCTAAACAATTCCTTTAATTTTCTCGGAAACCCTTGATAAGCATGGATATCCTTGTGGGGTTGAATTTGTTGCAAGTATTTTAAATGCTTGAATTCGGGAATTCTATTTCTCTTTGTCTTGCAGGGACAGTAGCGCCTAACTGTCTCACTATTATCAAGAAATTAGGTTCACCCTCACAACAGCCCAGTTTCATGTGTACATAAAGAAATAGATTTCAATTACTTTGTTAACTATGGCAGACATCAAACACAACGGCTTTTCATTTGACATTTCAGTTAAGGAGCTCTCCAGAAATTCCAAATTGCTGGTGAAAAGCTTTATTATGGTGATGCTACCCAGGGTTTTGATTTTAGTTATGAATCACAAAGTATATATGCCTTGTTTTAGATTCTCCCTTTCAGTGAAATTGCTTGTAAACAAATGTCTCCCAAAATGCTTTTAATTGCTATCTAGGGTTTAATTAAGTCTTGTGACATTTGTCTAAATAATCTGGGCCAATTTTATTCAATTTCGCTTTGTCTTTCAAATGCCCAGTACCGGTGACACATCAACCGCTACATGCAGCACCATCAGATAAGCTGTTCCTTTCTTTCTGTCCACCTGCTCCCGAAATATATCGCAGGTAATATTGTTTTGTCTTGGGAAGGAACTCTGCATTCCAATCTGTAAAAGGCCTCCTTAAAAAGATTTTTCATCAGCTACTTCCAGCTGGAATACCATTCAGCTTTTCGCCTGTTGGACAGGCCCTCCTATTATTTCTGCTTTTCCCAAACTTCCCCTTGCTCCACCAAGCAAATTCTACCCAGGCAGAATCATTTCACACAACAATTATGGATAGGACAGACCCTGTGACAGGTTCCCTTCACTTGCTCACAACCACATGGTCCTACTCCTTGCTTTAATTGGCCCATTGAATTATCTGGGTCATAATAGGTGCATTACCTATGAGTAAGCCACCCTCTCTTCAGAACAATACATCGAATTGACTGGAATATTCAATTTTCTTATAATTCCATGCATGGACATGTCGGATTAATAAGAAGTAGGTGCAGAGGATCTGGAGCGTGGACGAGTGAGGACTTTGCTTCGTTTGTGTGCAGCGTTTTTTTGTGGAAAATTAGAAAGTCTTTTTTCTGTGTCCATTCAGAGGAAGAGGAGGTTCTAGGACTTAAAAGCACCTTGACCTGTGGAGCGGAGCGGAGTCAGTGCAGAGTCACTGGAGTCTCTGGAGGCTGTGGAGGCTGTGGAGTCGGAGTTGCACTAGAAGCTTGGCATTGTAAAAACACCTAAATAAGAAAAAAAAAGCTTAATTATGGAGACGAAGCAGCAGCTGTGCGTACGATCCAAGCTGTCACGCTGTGAATCCGCACCGCCAGAGACCTCAAGGAAGCCGTCTGTAAGCACACAAGTAAGTGAAAAAGGAAACAAACTGTTTGATGTGTTTATATCCAACGAAGGGGAGGGGGCTGGCTCCATGTGGCCAAAGGAAAGAAAGGAGCAAGTTGCAAGAAAAACAGAAAAGGCACTGTCTTTGTGAACGAGAGAAACGGCATCCCACACATCTTACGTGTCAATTGTTTGAGCCCTCAAAATCTGTATGCTCTGCTACCTTGAGCTTTGACTGACCAGGGGAATTTTCCTCTCCCTCCACACCCGTCCTCCACCGGGTCTACCTACCCTACCTTTGTCTGTAGACTTGTGTTCGAGATCGGCAGCAGGTCCCTCCATACCGGTGTGAGGTTGCATTAGTCATCTCCCTTTGTGTGCGAGACACTCTGTTGACACTCTGGCTCTGGCCGCTGATTTGTCCCAGCCCCAGCCTCTGTCAGCTAAAAATATGGTGTCGGGTATTCAGGATGGAGTAGATGAAAAACTTGATAAATACAATGTGACCCAACACGAACCGCCGCAAGGAAACCCTCTCTAATAACAGCATGTTGAATACATCTAACTGCACAAACCAAATATATGTAAGCAACATGGAGATGGGTGAGTTGCTCTTTAACCATCTGGAGCTGGATGCAGAAACATGGCAAAATCCAAACCTTATGAATGAGAGGAGGAATTCATTGGCTGTAGCCGATCAACTGATCAAAGACTTGGTGGAGATGAAAAAAAGTGAAGACACAAAATGAAAAAGTACTTGCTCGGAACCAATCATTTGAAAAAAGCAGCAAGATTGGCAATTTAGTCCCATCTGAGATGACCAAGAATTTAAACCCCGAAATGGGTGTCAATGTGCCGCTGAGAGATGATGTCGGCAAAACTTTCTGTGAGCCTCTTGAAAGATCGCCTGTGGCCAAAAAAAGAAGATTATACTCAAACACCCAGAGTGAATCGGGAAGCCCCCCAAAAAAGGGCCTTTGGATGTCAGGTCTACAGTGACAGAGATCTGAAGGTGCCATACATATGAGACAAGGTATGAAATTGGGGAAACCAATCTCGGATTCAATTTCAGATAACTCTTCCACAAATAATACGTCATCGGTTCTGCCTGATAACCCAGGCAAATGTAATTCTGCAAGTCCCTCTTACAACTCTAATCAAAGAAATAGAGGTGTGATACAAAAACAATTCATTAAAGATGTGACTGAAGCTGTAATTAATTAATTACGGCTAAATGTGCTGTCGGCCACTGCTATTGCCATAACTCTGTTGGCAAAAATTGATGATCAATTTAATGAGAACTACAGAGATCAAACCACACTCATTGCGCTTCAAAACACCAAAATATTAAACTTCGAGATGGTTCTTAATAAATTGAAAGTGCAACTCCAAAAGGACAAAATCAAAGATGAACTGACAGCTGATGTCCTGCAAGAAGCGTTAAAAAATACTGGAGAAGATTAAAAAAACTGCTAGCTGAAGTGGCTAAGGAAGCGCTATCAATTTTCAAAAAATATCACAATGGAAATGTAATTAATGTTGACCTTCTAAGGGATTTGACTTAAGATCCTAATCCACAACAGAGGACTGAAGAACTAAAAGAAACCCTCCCTCGCTCTAAAGATCAGGCAAAACTGGTTGACAAGAGCCTGGAGAGAACCCAAGATGGTCCTGGGAATTTTGCTGTGTCTCTTTCTGAGCAAGCCAAGAAAGGTTCCAACAGTATGCCAAAACTGACAGTCGCCTCAAAAATCAAAGATGACTCTGCTGTTCCCTCATTATCCAGAGATGCCAACGGAATGCCCTATGATCCTGCGAAAGATACAAAGGTACCCGAGGCGGCCCCTACAAATAACAAAGGTCAAGTGTCTGTCTGCCCTCAGATTGATATGGATTTGGAGTCAACTGACAGGCTTTTGACCGAAGAAATTACCAAACATAAAACAATTGAACTACCACAAGACACCCTAAAGGAAAGTTATGCAATTTTTGGAAATGAAAAAAAAAATGCCTGAATCTGTTAACAGTTCTGTGGGTGAAAAAAATAATGAAAGAACCACTCAAGAATAAGAAAGAAAAAAGAACATGAGTAAACCTAAAAATTCAAATGCGAAGAACTCCTGTAAATTCTTGAGAAATCTGAAAGCTTTATGTGTGACCATAGAAACAACAAACTCTAGTGTGCTGGAAAAAGATCTAAAGGTGGCCAACAGAGTGCCTGCAGCAGACGTATCCAAGAAGGTCAGTTCGATTACCTCAGAGAAATTGCCTGCTGAAGATAAATCAGAGGCTGCAATAATGGAGGAGTTATTAAATATGTCTACATATGAAATAAATAATGGTGATGATGAAAGTGACAAGGATATCATAAGTGATGGTGAGACCAGAGCTTCTACTGTTGACTCTGATGATGACGAGGAATCTTCTCCACAGAAAGAAAGTCTGCGAGGAGTCGAAAAAGAATGGAAAAGAACCGTTGCTAAATTTTCACCGGAATCAAACAAACAAAAAGATAGTGACATAGAAGGTTAAAAGCTAAATATTTGTGAGGATTTCCTGACCATTGAAGGTAAAAGAGAGAGGACTATTGATGTAGGGAAGCAAGATGTAATAAGATGGGTGCTTAACAAAGAAGGTGATCAAAGTATTAAACGGACCGTTACTAAAAAACATCAGCATCCACTGATGGATCCACTGATGGATCATGCACAAAATGAGTGCAGGCCGAGAGTCCTGGAAGCAGGATAAAAGGGTAAATAACACTAACAAAGTTGGTGCGTTATTGAACCAGATCATCTTGAGATGGGTATGAGGCTCTTGTTGGAGAGAACTGTGCCAAAAGATGAGGGTCTGATTCTAAATCGCTACAGTGTGATGCTGCTGTTGAATCATTTACTTTCAATGAAGTCCATTTCATCTACCAACATTAAAACCGTTGAATTTATTGCGGATCATACTGTGGATCAAGTAGTGTTACATATTCACTCTAAAATAGTTTATGATCTCATCTTGAAGAACATCGAAGCACTACTCTTTCTTGGGTTTACCATAAAAGAGATTAAAACGAAAAGCTGCGCTGAAAGAAATTTGACAGACAAATCAAACATTTATGACGCCCCACAACAATGTTCTCCTGCATCTACGCAGGTTTCGAAGAAGACATCTGGAAATAAAATCCATACAAAAGATGTCCTGGATGAGTTAGGTTTTGATCACAAAAAGATGATGGAGATGGGAAAAAAAACCTTTCAGAACCACTATAAAGACACAAGTGGGAAAAAAATGTTTACGAAAATCAATGCCGAGTTTACAAGAGGACCATTGTCTGATGACAGCTGGGACTGGGACTGGGTTGCCGGGGCCCTTCATGCAAAAAAAGAAAGCTAACTTTCTTGATGCGAGCCACGTGACAATTAACTCCCTAGGCTCATGAAACACGCAGGGCTTTTCTCATCTCACCTTAAAATCCAATACATTTTTACAATTGCTGGACATAATTTGTCTTCAAGAAACATGTTGAGTGAGCTTCCCCTTGTAGATGGCTTTGACATAGCCTTCAATCTAGCCATCTGTCAAGGGCGTGGTCATCCCATGTCTGGCATGCTCACAATGGTGAAAAGAAGCAGCGGATGGCGAATAATTGACTTTTCTAATCCATCTGCATATGATCTAGTGACGTCCATCCTTAAGAACGGAAACTCAGAATTTCCAAACAGCCGGATGCATGTGATAAACATATATTGGCATCACAAAGCAGTGGGAGATTTAGCGTTCATTGACCACCTATGTGAACTCATGGATAGCCTAACAGAAAAAGAAGACAATGCCACTATCAAATTGTGCGGCTATTTCAATATGGAACTTCTAACGCAAGATAAGGTGCAGCAAAAGATCATACGAAAGGAGAACATAAAGAAAACGATAGAAGAAGAACTAGAAGTTAGAAGCATGGATATACTTAATGGAAAGACGTCAGGAGACATACCCGCACAAGTGACATGGAAACAAGGCGATCAAAAATTCATCTTGGATTACATAGTCACTTCACAAAAAATGACGCTGATCATCTTCCAAATGAAGTTCACAAAAACAGCACTAAGTGATCATGATCTATTAACAAACACTTTTAAATCGGACTCCCAGAAAAAAGAACAAAGTGGAACCAATCGATTGAAGTGGACAAAGCAGAAATCCCCAGAGGATGAATAGGAATTAAATAATGAATATGACAGCTCTATTAGAGGGGCCAAGATCAACCAATGACCACATGCTGATTGAATATGATGGACTGCTGTAAAAATATAAACCCCAAAACAACAAAGTAAGAATAACTTGGCGAACAAGCACGTATATGATCCGTAAGTGTTAAAAAAGAAAAGGACGTTACGAAAAGAGCTGAGGAGTCTAGAATCTTCGGTCATGAGAAGAGTTGAGAAAGATAAGGAAAAAAAGAAAAGAAAAATGCAGTATAAAAATTGGCATAAGTCGTACAGACCTATACTTGAGCAACACGATGCGGAAGACATGATGTCCTGTCCAGCACATCGAAACTCAAGAGATTTTAGGGTGGCACTCAATGAGCTGGAAAAACCACAGATTATGAATTTGTGCAACATGGTAACTGAGGACGTATGGACTGCACATTATACAATGCTCTTCCAGAAATCGGAGCCCATTAATGATCTAGTCAAGAAAGAACACTTTCCTTGGAACATCACAATGGAAAGGGAAGACATATACAGTACCACCAAGAAACTAAGTGCCTCCCGTGCTCCTGGACCAGATGGCCTGACAAATCACATTCTTAAACAAAATCCAGAAGAATGGTCTGATTTCTGCTTCAAGCTCTTCGGAAAGATTCTGAAAGAGGGAAGAGTACTGACAACTTGGAAGCGAGCCATAATAGTCCCCATTTTTAAGAGGGGTTTGCGAGTAGAACCGAACAACTATAGGCGCATTGCACTACTAGATGAAAATTGTTCGCCACACAGCTTTTGTAGCAATTGACAGCTTGGATCCAACATGCTGGTGTGGCAGACCCGAGACAAACAGGTTTTGTGAAAGGCGCGGGCTGTAGCCTTAACCTATTTATCTTGAACACCCTGAAAATGGAGGCAATTAAGAAAAAACATCTGTTTATGTGGCATTTATTGATCTAGCTCATGCCTTTAATGGAGTTAACCGGGAGCTTTTGTGGTAGAAAATGAGTAACAGCGGATGCCCTCCCAGCCTACTGGCAGTGATACAGGCTCTCCATTCCTGGACATCCGTTCAAGTCCATTTAGATTTGTGCGGACATACAACAGACCCGATAAGAACTTCACGTGGTGTCAAACAGGGGTGAGCCCTGGGTGCAACCCTTTTTTATTTCTTTTTTTCAGATGCTGGTGAAGCTTTGGACAGTGTGAACTCATATCCACCAAAGATTAATGGAGAGCCTATAAACATGATCATATGTGCAGATGACATTGCAATACTAGATCAAACACCCATTGGCCTGCAGCGGAAGATTAATGCTCTCAAAGATTATATTGAAAAGAACAAACTGGAGAGCAATATTAACAAAACAGAGATCCGAGTCTTAAAAAAACTGCAGGGAGCCAGCAATACAAAAACTAGCCAGAAATGTGATTGGAAGATGGGAAATGATGTCTTGAAAGTAGTTGCAGATGCAACATATTTAGGTATTACGATCAGTGCAAGTATTAACGACGAACCGATGACCAAGAAGCTTGTTTCGAAATGCAACCAACTCGCTGCACAAGCTGCCAAATTACATGATTCATATGGCAAATTCACAATGATCCCAGTGGTATGCTTTTCTAGAACTAAAATCATTCCGGCATTGACTTTTGGAGCTGAAACTCTCTTTGGGTGTAACCACGAACTGTGGTCGAGGTGTGCGAAGAATCCTCCAACTGCCCAAAGGCTTTCCAACTGCCTGTATGCGGTATGAAATGAGCCTGTCTTCTATCAATGTGACGGTAATATGGAATTCTTTAACCTTATATAGAAAAATATCTGGAGCAGATAACATCGCCCAATTTCACATATTAAAAGAAAAAAATAGAGGCTTATTAGTGAAGATCTCACCTGCTGGAGATCCTCCTATTCAACAATCCTTAAGCAACTAAATGAAGACAAGGAAACATTACTACAAAACCCAGTATGGGTAAAAAAAATTCTCTTCGAACAGGACTGGATTGATACTTGTGATAGGAGAAAACAACATACAAGGATGAAAAATAATCCACCTGAAGCACGAAAACTGAATGTCCTCCCAAAGTACATGTCTCAATTCCCGTGCAAAAGAAGGATAGGTATTTTTCTTAAATTCAGAATAAATGCATGGATAACAAAGGAAATTGCGTACCAGAAAAAGCAGAGCTGTGTGTCAGACCAACTATACAGTTTCTGTCAAAGCTAGAACGAGATGCCTGACGAATGAATTGGAAAAATGTACTACTTATACTGCTGAAGAATGGTGGAGCCATATGCATCTGGGCGAGAACAATAAATTGACATTTGCTTTGACAACGTTAATAGAGACAATAGTGGAAAAACTTAAAATGAGAGATGACTCTATAAATGAGGAATTAAATAAACAATGACAGCCAGGCTCTCAATCAACAAACTTTGTATGGAACTAAAGCTATGTTATAGTAGTGTGATTTCAATTTTTAAGGATAATTTGCATGATTTCAGTTTGTGTATTAATACTGTAATGGATACGGAAAGATTGAAATATGTTTTTGATCTTCTTTCAGTTTTTTTAAAAGTTTGTAATAAACCAAATAATACAAAATAAAAAATAATAAGAATTATAGGCTCAGAATTGCAGTAACATTCTGAATCAAGAGACATATGTCATGTTTTCATTACTACATCCATAAGGGTGATATTAAAATATGTGAATTTAAGAAAGCACCAGGCACTTTCATGTATCATCGCTACATGCATATGATGCCCCCTTTTATGCTGAATTCACATATATCTTTTTTCAAATCATACTAACAATTCTGAAGTTATAATAAAAAATGCCATATTTAAATGCACATTTCTTTTAAAAATGTTTTTGGTAGGGTTATTAACCAACTTGCAATTCAATTGCATGTCACCGGCCCCAATTCACAAAAGCTGTCTGCTGAGAAATATATTTCGTGGAATATAGTGTTCATTGTAATATGCTTTCTAATCAAACCAATATATTGTTCACAAGGTCTTAAGGCTCAGAAAAGGTTGGAGCTTTGAGTCTCTATAAATATTTGCTTCTTTTGAAATCATATATAATGGTCTGCCAAAAAAATGATAATTCATTCTCAAGGCAGCCTTCCAAATTAGCTTAAGAATATAAGACCTTGAAATCCCAGTTGTGGAATTATTTTTTCACATTTTGAAAACAGACCTGTTGATAGTCCCTTTGAGTCTTCTCTGCCTTTATTAAATTAATGGCTACCAAGGCCCACAACAAAGGCCCCTGTCTGCTCCCTGTCCGCTTCCAGGATGCCCCAAGGTAAGACACTGTCCCCCCTTGTTGTATGCCTGAATGTGCCATTCCAAATTGACCATCTGCATCTCTGTGTCGCAGCCGCCCTGCAACATGGGGTTAGGCTCCATGTATGTGCCCATCTGATTGACTTTTGCATCTCTGCGTTGCAGCCACCCTGCAACATGCGTTAGGCTCCATGAATGTGCCCATCTGATTGACTTTTGCATCTCTGCATCGCAGCCACCCTGCAACATGGTGTTAGGCTCAATGAATGTGCCCATCTGATTGACTTTTGCATCTCTGCGTCTCTGCCGCCTTGCAACATGGGGTTAGGTTCCATGAATGTGCCCATCTGATTGACTTTTGCATCTCTGCATCGCAGCCACCCAGCAACATGGGGTTAGGCTCCATGAGTGTGCCCCTCTGATTGACTTTTGCATCTCTGCATCACTGCCGCCCTGCAACATGGGGTTAAGCTCAATGAATGTGCCCATCTGATTTACTTTTGCATCTCTGCGTCGCAGCCGCCCTGCAACATGGGGTTAGGCTCCATAAATGTGCCCATCTGATTGACTTTTGCATCTTTGCATCTCTGCATCGCAGCCGCCCTGCAACATAGGGTTAGGCTCCATGAATGTGCCCATCTGATTGACTTTTGCATCTTTGCGTTGCAGCCGCCCTGCAACATGGGGTAAGGCTCCATGAATGTGCCCATCTGATTGACATTTGCATCTTTGCGTCATAGCCACCTCGCAACATGGGGTTAGGCTCCATGAATGTGCTCACTTTTAACTCTTTGCACTTTGCTTGTGATGTAATTACCTCTGTACGTTTTTCTATAATGTAAAAACTTCCTGTGCATCCTTTCTGTAACCAGAAGAACAATAACCAATCTCTTAAGCATAAGTGCTTAGAAACATCTGGGTTTTGTCCGTTATATAAATAAATCAATAAATACATAAATAAATGAATAAAAATAATTGGGACTCTGAATTCGCGTTTTTAAGAAAGCTTTTCAAATGAACTGAAAATCACAGTTCAGCTTAAGATAATGTCAAGGCTACATGAGATACTTTCTGTCCTATGTAAATGAAAAATGTTCATGTTAAATAATGTCTACTTGTAATAATACTAATATAATAGAATGTTGAATTAATAGACATTATATAGCTGTGTCATGCATATGTATTATTGCAAGGTGATACTAAAACGTTTGCTTTATGATTTTCTTTGTGAAACACTAAAAGTTGTGCCATCACGGCTTTATGGGCAGGATATCTCATAATTGTCTCAAGACATAAATTGGAATGCCATTGAAGGATTGATTTGGCGGAAGACTTTGGGTCTACCAACGTGTGTCCCGATGGGCGTTTTGCAGTTTGAATTGAGCCTCACTTCACTGGAAGCATGGTATCATTGGAGAGTGCTTTCGTTCTTTGGAACTCCCTCTGGGGGAAATTAGACGTACACCTTGTACAAGAGCTTTTTCTGGATTGATAAGCCAGTGAACATGCTTCCAAATTATATAGCACGTTTTCCCCATCCTTATTGGCACCAGCAGTTTCTGTGTTTCCGGCTGAATCTGCTCCTGACTGGAGAAATAGTGGCAATCAGTTCGGGAGTATCTCAAACGTCTGTTCTATGCCAGGTTTTGGGTACCAGCCAGACCAGACAATACTGGTTATTGAATTTAATGATGTCATGCAGGAGTTAAAATCTAAGCATTTTGCTAGGTTTGTCAAAGATGAATGCTAAATACAAACATAGGATTGTTTTTACAGAGTGGTTGGGGGACATGAGGTGGGCCTAACTATTGCTGTGTTGAAGTTCCTTGGTGCAGTCAGTATAGTCCCAATTAAAGAACTATAGAATCTTTATGAATGCTACTTAAGGGGCACATATAATTTTCAAGTGGAATTTGATTAATTCAATCAATCAATTCTCATGCTCACTTGGATTTATGGAAATATACATTTTAATGGTGCTTTTTCAATGCTTTGATATATAGCAGAATAATTTGGGTGACGTTGCCACTGGCGATTTCATTCTTTTTTTCACTTATGTTAATACTTTACTTATCATGTTGATTAGATGGGTTATATAATCTAACTCTAAAAGCGAAGGCCTGAAGGTGTCTTAATAACATTCTACTCTGTAGTGTGTGTGAAAGAATATTTTGCATTGCAGTTTAGATGGTGCGGGGTGTTTAATATGATCTACTTGGTTAGAGTTGGACATAACTCGGATTTAACTGACTTTGTACTAATTTTGCGTTAACTGTTTTAGCATTTTAATATACAGTGTTATGAATTATGTGAATGTTTAACTCTTTTTATGTAAGGCCGATTTGTTTGGCTAATTCATAATAAAGGGAAAAAAAGTTACACAACTCATCATTTCCCCCATGCAACATGGCAGCAAAGATCCAGAAGCACATTTTACATTACATGTTCTTGTGTTCATTAAATCCAACAACATCGCATGTTTTCCCTGTAACTTTGTACTGTCTGTTGAAAAGTAATAACATAATATTTAATTTTAAATCCATTCTGAGCTTGCATTATTTAATGGAGGGCATTACATTTAATTACATTATATTTTACAACCTGAAATGCAAACAGAATGTCATAGCTGGGGAGCAGTGACTTTCCCCCACTTGAAATAGAAATGCAGCTGACAGAGCCTGGAGGAGGGGCCAGATGAGTAGCAGCTAGCTTTGCTTTTATGAGGATTTGTTGACTTATATCTACATTATTTATGAGACAGTGTTGGCTAACTTATTTTAACTTAAGTGACCTTGGGCCTCATTCTGAGTGCAGCGTTAAGGGGTTAATGGCGCCGGTAAGGATTTGGGTGCTGTTAACCCCTTACCGCTGCTTTCCGAGGTCCTTTAGTGGGTCCCGCTAAGGGCGGCTGGTAAAACCATCCACCCTTAGCGGGAGCCGCTAAAGGACCAGGGAGCTAATAACGGGCCCATGGGGGCTCGAATGGGAATGGCTTCCCTGAATGGGGAAATTCCGGGTCCTCCAAGGTTGGGATGATCCGGTAAGTCCCTAGTCAGGGAACCCAGACACGAGTTTGGCTACCGAGCAAATAGCGGCATGGCTACCTCCAAACTCGTAATGAGGCCCCATGACTTCAAGTGCCATAATGCATTTGGTGGAAACATGAAATTGGCCTGCTGTTGTACTTGTGTGTGGGAGTAGTTAGCTGTGTCTATCCACATTTAAGACACTGTCAAATGCTCCATTTTGTTCTTCTTGAGTAAATTGCAGCAGCTGAATGAACAGTCACCATCTGGTGGGAGAGTCTAAATAGAAGCGGGTACGGACACAACTGATCACTATTAAATACTATCATCTTGGAAATTGGGCAATAGGGCCCTATTGGAGTCAGTTGCCTGCTCCAAAGATGACCACATCACCAATCCAACAAGAATGACCAAGAAATTGAAAGATCTATACTGGATCCAAACACAAGAGACATCCACAAAAAACAAATTACTGCAGCAACTCCCTCAACCGTGCAGTAATCTAAACGATCCAATGAGATACCTAAAAAAAATCCCCAGCAGGGTGGCTCGCAACTCTCTGTTAAGGATAAGGCTCAACCTACTGGACACAAATAAAATCTGTACCATTATAGGGCTTTCAAAGACAAACAAGTGCCGCTTGTGTGACAACGACATTAAATCAATTTGTCATCTTCTTATGTCGTGTCCTAAAAATCAGCAACTCAGACACACGTACCTCAATCACCTACGAGCCGAAGAATGCGGGTGGGACGAAGAAAAATGGTGGCTCAGATTGATAGGAGGCGACAGAACAACCTGGCTTTTAGCGACAGTAAAAATCCTGCAGCGTACAATGAAATTGCTAACATGACCAGGGTCCTGCCTTGCTAAGTCATCCTGAACACAAACGCAGTCTTCTTTTTGTAAAGTTCCTTTGGGACACACACAAATAAATAAAACAAATTTTAAAAAAAATACTATTTTGGGCTATCCACTGCCCCAAAATAAACATCAGGAAAAGAGCTCTGGTTGACCAAATGTAAATGTCTACAAATGTGTACTTGTGATGCTGTCCTTCTTCAGAATTAGTCACCTACCAGCATTGGTCCTCCATGGGGCATCACACTATGAAGTATTTGAATCCAGACTAATGGGACCTTCTAGGCACTCAACTGGTTCCCCTGGCCAAGCTGTGCCTGTCCTACTGCCTAGTATTGATTTGCATTGATGATAACTTGATTGTATGGATGAAGAACCCAATAATTCACCAGACCAAAAACAATTCGATTAGAGGAGCGCATCACCCCAGAAAGAACATATTGAATACCCGACATTAAAAACATTTATTGATACTGTGCGAGAAAAGTAAAATATATACGTGTGTGCCTTTGTTACATGAGTGAAATGAAAAATAAAAATAAAAGGAGAGCATGAGTAATGGGGGTGTATCACAACACTCTTAGCTGCTCGCTTCACCTGGGGCCAGGGTGCTCATCTTTTGTCTACCTATACTCACGCTGTGATTGTGCTGGGACATGTGTGTGTCTGAGAATGAGGCAGGTGTATGAGCTGTGGTCAGGGCGTGCATGTGCAGGAATGACAGGGAAACACCTTGAGGCGCCATTTTCTACATCATAACTCTGCAACCTATTGATCAGTCATAACAAAAGTTGTACGCTCAGAATACGGGATAAATAACATATTTAAATTACAAAAAGGAGCTAGTCATTTTGTATTTCTAGCATTATAGTTCCGGCACAGTGTACTACATTGAACGCAGATATGTAAGTATTTATTAGAAACAATGAGCACATATTTTCAAATTAAACATCTCCCTTTACTGTGCTTCACTGAATTGCTCTTTCTCTGTAATTTTAAAAATGTTCTTAAAAATGATTCCCTAAAGTTTGGGCTAGACGTATTTTCTTGGCTCAGACTTTCTTGAATGCAATCCATGTTATTGTTTCATATAGCAGGTGCTGGGAATGTGTTTCTATTGGTGATGAAAGCGTTCTGCTTTCTCTGGCAATGCTCTTCCTGTCTGAATGTTTGGAATGTTATTGTCTGCGTTCTGAGCCTTCTGATTGGTTAAGGAAAGGTCAGTACCAAAGGAAATGTGTCAACGTGTGCTTTACATGCTGACTTGCGATATGCATGCTTTCGCGTTAGAGTTTGCAATATGTTTTATGTGAACATCCATCACTTTCGGCCATGATGGTCCAATAGCACAGCGCACAGCGCATAGAGCGCTCGCTTTGATATCTCTGCGGAGCCTGATGACAGCAGGTTGGAATCCTGGCAGGGCCAAACTCAGCCTTCCATCCTTCCGAGGTCGATAAATGAGCACCACACACTGTGGGCGCTATATACATGCTAATTTTTTATTATTGTGATGCCATCTTCAAATCGTGGCGTATGTAAGTAAAAAGGTACGGATTGAACTACTCCATTCCCCATCTTCTGCAAACATCATCAAAGTTGAGCATGTCTAAAATAAAATATGCGTTCTCGGGAAGAGTTCTTTGTTCAACAAAGTATTTCTTTGATGAGATACAAAAATACAGTTTTCACATCTGATTGAAGAGGACAAGGGACACAAACAAGTACCTGGTTCAGTCTATATTTATTACAGCAGAGCCCCAGCGACTACTTAGTTCTCAGGGAATGGCGGGAAAGCTACTTTTGGCATCCCCTCCAGAAACATACTGAGAGAACTCTTGGATTATCACTGGTAAACTCCACTATTCCTAACTTTAATCTTCCTGCCCCATCACTTGTTCCTTGAATTCGTTTTGTATCCTCCACTCTCCCCCATCTATTCCAAACGCTTCCCATCACTCTTTTAACATTCATTCTAACCCCTTAAGTGCCATGGTTCTCCCTTCCCCACCTCCAGTGACAAGGCCTTTTTTGGTGATTTTGGTATGTCATCATTCAATCCCATGTAATTTTTTTGTCACATGAGATATCTCAGCCAAATGTGGCCCCTTTTCTTCCCACATGTAGGCGGTCATAATGCCAGCAAGGAATCCTAGTTTTCTGTAGGGGGTGAGAGAAAATAACCAAAAAGGGAGAACATTTTGGGTTTTTTCAGAAAATGGCAATAAAATGATGTACAAAGATGCCTGTGTTTTTTTCCTTGTAAGAGCTGGGAACAAATGGTTTGCTGGGCTGAATTTGCCATTTTCTAGGCTTTCCAGAAAATAGTACCTCATATGTGTGGGTGCACCTACCTGGGCGCAAAGGGAAAAGGCTAAACCACTGTTAACCCCAAGTCTTTCGGCAGAGCAGATTTTCAGGAATTTTGGGTCTGGGATATAGAAGCCATCAAAGAAAACAGAGAACCCTATGCATTTCTGAAAGGAAGACACCTGTGGGAATCCTCAGAGGTCTGACTTGCGCGAATAGCCCCAGAATGTATTACCCACAATCCCTGGCAAAGTCCGAAATTTGGTGAAAAAAAACAGATTTTCAGACATTTCCCTCTGCACACCCACCGAAACATGCCTCAAACAACACATGTCCCACCATCCCGCATTTCCACAGGTGTCCCGAAAAAAACGATACCTCACATGTGTAGGTGCACCTATTGGGTGCAAAGGGAAAAGGCTAAACCACAGGTGACCCCAAGTCTTTCTGCAGAGCAGATTTTGCGGGATTTTGCTCATGTGGACAAACTACAGATTTGGGCCTAGGGTGTTGAAGCCACCAAGGAAAACAGGGAACCCCATGCATTTCTGAAAAGACGACACCCGTGGGAATGAACAGAGGTCTGACTTAAGCAAATCGCCTCCAAATTTCTTACCCACAATCCCCGGCAAAGTCAGAAATTTGATGAAAAAACACAATTTTCAGATATTTCCCTCTGCCCACTGACCAAAACATGCCACCAACAACACATGTCCTACTGTCCCACATTCCCACAGGTGTCCCGAAGAATACGGTACCTCACATGTGCGGGTGCACCTACCTGGGCGCAAAGAGAAAAGGCTAAACCACTGGTAAGCCCAAGTCTTTCGGCAGAGCAGATTTTGCGGGATTTTGCTCATATGGACAACCTACAGATTTTGTGCATAGGGTGTCGAACCACCAAGGAAAAGAGGGAACCCTATGCATTTGCAAAAAGAAGACCCATGGGAGGTCTGACTTGCGCACATCAGCCCAGAATGTAATACCCACAATCCCCGTCAAAGTCCGGAATTTGGCGAAATCCAAATATATACTATAACCTTAAAGCATACTTCATGGCCTTAATTATTTCTCTCTTGGGCTCTCATGAAGTACTAGAAAGGTCACTGGAGAGATTGAAAAGTGTGCAGATAACAAATTTGAGGACTATGTCCAGAGGTGAAAAAGAATAGCGGGGAAGGCCATAAAGGAGACTGGACAGTAGTGAGTTCTAGAAAGGATTAAGGAGGATATTAACTGTTTAGCAGTACTGCAAGGAAGAAGATGATGCATTTTTCTGATATTGGGTTGGATGAGTCTGGCTGCAGTGGCACATTAGGAGATGAAGTTGTGAGATGGGTCAAAGATGACATCAAGGTTACGAGTGGAAGCAGAGAAAGGAAGGTAGTCAGGACAGAAGAGAAGAAGAGCAGGGGAAGAGGGGGAGATAGTCTGTTTGGCTGGGAAGTAGAGAACATCACTCTTAGTGAAATGGAGCATGAGCAAGTCAGCCGACATCCAATATTGTATGGCAAAGAGACAAGTTGACATTTTTGATAACGGCTCATAGGAAAAGGAGGGAAAGGAGAAGAAGATCTGAGTGTCGCCAGCAAACAGTTGAAGTATAGAGAGTGGAGAGAAGTGGACCAAGGATAGACGGTTCGGAAACTACAACAGCAGTCGTGTGAGTGGCGAGATTAGGCTGTTCCAGGACACCTGAAACTACATAGGAGCAAGGTATGAAGGAAAGCAAGCAAGGGCTTTTTCTCTGATGCCAAGGAAATGTAATGTAGAGAGAAGGTAAGAATGGTCGACAGTATCGAAGGCAGCAGAGAGGTCAAGAATTGGCAGATTTGGAGATTAAGAGGTGAAGTTGTTGACATTGAGGAGAGCTGTCTCGGTAGAATGTTGAGGTCGCAAGCCAGATTGAACAGGGTCCCAGAAGTTGCTGACATTGAGGAGAGCTGTCTCGGTAGAATGTTGAGGTTGCAAGCCAGATTGAACAGGGTCTCAGAGGTTCAATCAGAAGTATCAAGGAACCCAGTTAGTAGATTGAATTGCTCTAGGATTTTGGAATAGTGTGGTAGAAGAGTGACATGATGAAAGTAGGCCTGACAGTTAGGACAGGTTTTCTTAAGGAGAGAAATTACAGTAGCTGATTTATGGAATGAGGGAAAAATGGCATTATAAAGAGAGGAGTTGAAGAGGGAAGTAATACGTAGAGCAACACTGGGAGCTATGCACGTCCCACTGTGCATTTACAGGAGGTCAGTTTGGGCACAGGAAGGGTTAGTTATGATGAGTAAGGCAAAGGAAGACATAGCATCGGGGAGGAGGGTAAGAGTGGTGGAGAAAAGTGAGCAGGAGTAGGGGATGGAAGGTAAGTAGCAAGGGTACTGTGAATGATAGACATTTTAGAAGCAAAGTAGAAAGATAATTTGCAGAAAGAGTGGAGGAGATGAAGGCGAGATTAGGAGGTGAGATAATTGATTTGAGGGATTTATTATTATTTGTTTTTGAATGTGTTTATTTTATTTTAAACAAATGCAAGGTTTCAACAACCAACCACTTAGGCAGGCAACACACATTATTTTGAAGCTTGGGATGATTGACATTAAATGAGAGAGAGAGATAGAAGTCACTTTTGAACAGAGGAGCAGTTTTGAAGAGCAGTGCGGTAGAGATAGATATCTGAGGAGTGTATTGACCATGGCCATGTGCAAAGCTTTTTCTGCATTGTTGTTTACACTGTGTGGATGGGAGGTCTTATCCAAGGCAATGGATGGGAGGATTTAGGAGAAATGTGGAAAGAGGCTAGCAAGAAGTGAAGGGAGCACAGGAGCATTGTTAAAGTTACTGAAGACTTCTTCAGCGGATGGAAAGTTGAGTGCAGCATAGGGGGTGAGAGTGTGGTGTAATTAAGAGAAATAGTCAGGACGTTCAGAGGATATAACGCGTGCCTATGTAACCGTAGCAATAGATGTAAAGACCGCCCCTGAGCATCTCTGATGCTGTAGAGCATTCCTAAAACACTGCAATCAGAATGTCCTTTGGCAAAATAAACATGATTCAATGCTTGAGAATGTACATTACCGAGGGACACGGCTGGTGCAGTCAAACCCATGGAAAGCAACAGGGACAGAGAAAGGCATCCCTTGCTTCTATTGGTGGGAAATGGCACTTCTCTAATGAATTGGAGAACGTGGGACAGGGTGGGAGATGTGTTTGCCTGGTTGAAAGCAGGCCACGCTGCTAAAGAGTAATTTGCATAATCCAAACAGATGCCTATGCATTTGTTTAAGGCCCATCATTCACAATTCAGTGATCCATGTATGGTTTGCACAGGATTCTCCAGCAAGAGATATCCACCACCAGTGGCAACAACATTTTTCTGAACTCTCCATTACCTTTACCTTCCATCCCCCTATTTTTCTGAACTCTCTGGGAAATGTTTTGAACTGAATGGAAAATTATTTCCCTAAACATAGAAATGAAGGAACTACTTATCCTTTCTATACGAGACTAGGCAGATAGGCATCATGTATACCCAGTGAGCCTACAAATTCACTGTGGCTGACCAATGGAATGTGATTCTAAAATGATCCCATCATGAACTTAAGGTTTCCATGAAAATGATTCAGCATCTTTATATCTAGCACAGGTCCTATTCCTCTGAAGCCTTTCGCCTTAACATGATTGAATAGAAACTGCCCCCCTTCACCAACTAGAACAGGCAGAACAGCTTTCTTCAGTGTAAGGATAAGGATACTGGATACCCTGAATGAAGGATTTCTTCTTGACTTTGTCATGACATACCAGTGTATACATGAATCTTGATGAAATAATGAAAATCTCAAAAAGGATACTGTTCCTTGATAATATCAACAAACCAGCTACTTGAAAGTCTTTCTTTGCAAATATGAGCAAAGGAAGACATGATTATTCGAACACAGGTGTGCTTGATATCCTCTCTTTATTAGTCAGCAATATGTATTCAGTTGAGATGTGAAAGGATGAGAGGTCTTCTCTGGAGAAGTCAGTGTCAGTTTCTGATCTTGTTCCAGATTCATGGGATGGTGACAAGGTCTATACTGTGGATATATGAAAATAGATCCCTTTGTTTTGCTTGAGTAGTAAGAGTCTGCTGGCTATCTTTACATTCCCACTTCATAACCACATCATACTGGTATCCAAATGGTTGTTTCCTGTAGAAAGGCATTTTCAAAAGCTGGTTAACTGCAACCCTTAAATCTTCCATTCCTATACACATAAACTTTTTTGTACCTATGATTAACATCCCTGAGGCAATCCGGTGATCTGAACATCGTCATATGCCAGGTACAATAGGCATTGTACCTGTTTCTGAATTCTTGCCAGGATAGATAAACCATCCCATCCCTTATCTATAGTTGAGTACAGAAACTGTAAATCCTTCATAGCTGGCCACATAAGCTCATAGGCGCCAGATCACATTGTCACACAATATCCTGTCAAGGTATGCCATAAGGTTTCCTTCACAGTGGTGTGTGTAGTATCTGTGGGTGTCAAATCACCACCATATGACTTACCAGGTCCAAATGCACTGGATCCACTTGTACAAAGTTAGATAGAATTGGTAATGAACCTACCAGACCATATACATGCATGATACATTTTGGAATTCCCTTTAAGTCATTACACAGAATTTTAAATCATTGGCTAGATGAAACTGTAAAGGGTTGCACCTCCTATAATGATTCTTAAAAAGCATTACACATTACATGCACAAATGGGGGTGAAAAACATGTCCCTGCTTGAAATTTAATTCAGATTCTCAACAATAAAGTCATAATTCTATTAATTACTCAGAGGCAAAGGTTTATGCTTTCTCCAAATGTTATGTCTTGAGCAGCATATTCAAATATACCAATGTAACATATACAAATGCAAACAAACTACATATCCCAACATGTTTGAGTCTTTAATAGTCAATACATGATTGGTGTGCACTGATACTTGACTTGGGACCTCTTCCTCTTTCTTTCGCTGGTCATAACTCCTTAACTCTTGTGCCTCAACCGGTTGATGCCAACAGAAGCTTGTCTTCCAGTCACTATCTCAAGAAGCTGTCAGCTTCTTATCTGCATTGGAACCTACAAAATAAACCATGTCTTAAAACTGATCTACTCATGCTGGACAATCATGTCAAATCATTACATTCAAGTATTCATAATAAATCATCATTATATACCGTAATAAATACAGTAATGATTGTCAGGGTGAGATATTCCTTTGCCTCTGTGTCTTTAATAGAATTATGACTTCCTATAATGTTACTGTTGAAATTCTGAATTCTATGTCAAGATCAGAGGCTTGGGTTATGCTTTTTCAAAGCTTACCTACCACCACCGTCAAAATCTGTTCAATCAATATGAAATAAAAACATGTGACAGTCGACTCATTTAACCAATCAGCCCCCTTCAGGATATCTTCCAGCCATGCCCATATGTTGTGCATGTAAGAGGCCATTGCCCCTCTCACTGAGTGTGCACCGTAGAGTTCTACGTCAATACCCGCCTATTGCATAACCCATTTCACTCATCTCACCAGGGTACCTGGGGTTACTGCCGCAAAGGGCTTATGCCGCTTTGTGAGTAATTGTGTCATTTCTGCGGGTCTAACGCTCTCCGTCATGTTCTCATAAGCAGTGAACAAACCACAAAAAAACACGAGAACAGGGACACCTGTTTTCAAATGTCAAAAGTCAGCACCAATATATATAGGGTTAAAAAGGGGCCGGAGTTTGTATGCATCTGTAGTAGGAAATGCAAGTTAACATGACTGTCTGCAACTAACAAATGGTTCAATGTGAAGTCACAACCAGACAATAATATATTAGAACATGAAAGGATTCAATTCATATCCTGTTCATCAATTATATGGTAAATGTATTACTCTTAAAACCATCCATTAATCGAATATTAAAAATTTGTAATACAAATACAATATGTCAAACATAATAATGATTGTCCAAAACACATCTATTGTAGAGAATGAATGCCTGGTGCAATAAATGCAACAAAATTCAAAAAGAAACAAACTTCATACACCTCACAAACTCTTATACACGCATCATTCACACGGCGTATCCATATCAAATAATAACCTAAATCAAATTAAGCAAAATAAATTACAATTGAAAAAATTAAAAAAAACATGAAATTCATAACTAAAATCAAACATTAACATAAACTAAATATAATGCTCAGAAAAATTAAGCCCAGTTATATACAGTGATTTCCTAACTAGATTAATCTAGTTGGTAGATATTATTATTAGGTCATAATTAATAAAACCAAGCAAAATAAAAACAAGTTTCTTTCCATATCCGCTGCAATCTTCTGTTGTGTGGAAATTCATCAAGGGTTGGGTGACATAAAAGTCTTGAGGTTATAGCAGTTCTTAACAATTGCTGTATGACATAGTCATGTAACTTGGATTTCACCCTATAGACAATTAATTGGTCTTTCTGGGTGGAGTAGTAGGAATATATTTTCCTCATAATACCTAAAATCATCATATCAACCACATAGATCACAATAGTTGGTTCATGATAATTCGAGATCCGAATTCGCAGACATAAGCTACTGGCAGGTCACCATTCACACGTCCTGATCTTGACCATGTGTAAATTGTAAATGATGTCTTGTACCAAACAGATAAGGGGTCTCAATAGTCCTTAATGCTGTGTAAACTGTAAATGTTTCTTGTACGAATGCTAGATACGTTTATTGTCCTGTCAGTACTGTAAGGGCCATTGGAGCTTGGCCGCCATCATTACTTGACACATTGCGGGCTCGACTCCACCAATGGTAGAGAGCGGGTCTATCAGCAAACCACTGCAGGGTCCCGGCGGCCAATCGCAGGACTTGCAGCAGCAGTGTTGTGGCCAGACCCCTGATTGGACAAAGTTTAGGTTGGTCTGGGAAAGCATCATAGGCACTGTTCCCAAAACGGTCTTTGTTCTTTTCATGACAGTGAACGTCACCCCTGTTGATTATACCGTCTTCCTGGTAATCTCCAGTGCTCTCACATCCGATAATCTCTTGCACGATATAAAACGTAGTAGAGTTATCACCTTGGCTGCCAAGGCCTTTCTGGATCATTCGGTTTTGTCAGGCAATCCTGTAAACAGCCTCAACACTGTATTGATGTCCCATACCTGGGTGAACTTCGGATTTTGAGGCCTTAACAATTTTATGCTCCTCAGCAGCCTGCATATCAAAGGGTGCTCTCCTAATGTTAGTCTGTCAATGTGCAGATGCCCTGCTACAATTGCTGATTGCACTGTATTGATTGTCCTATAAGCTTTCCCTTGTGCTGCCAATTGTGCAAGGAAATTTGCTACGTGCACTACATCTGTTCTAGTGGATTGCACGTTTCTCTCCAGACACCAGCTATGCCATTGTGTCCATGATAATCTATAAGCCTTCCTTGTCCCAGGAGCCCATGACTCCTCGATGATGCGTTCAGCATCTCCCAAAAGGCCCGGCCTAACCCAGGATTCCTGGAAATTGCCCATGCTATCAAGTTGAGGTTGCCCGTCTGTACCAATGGGTGACTATTCCCCGTGGGCCCCAGCACAATCATCTCCCATCTCGGAAAAACCATCTCTAACAGACTGGGAAACCATGCTTGTTCCCTCCAGGACTTCTGCCTCTTTGGGCCTCATTACGACCCTGGCGCTAAGTGAAAAATGATGGCGGTAAATGGTTACCGCCATCGTTTTCTGCCAGGTCCGATCATGACCCGTGACCGTTAACTACGATGCCATTAGCGGCATCGTAGTTAGCGCTGCCGCTAACTGCGCTAAGGGTGCGCGCACGCGACCGGCCACACCGTACTAAGCGCCATGGCGGAAAGGTACGCAAATGCCGACCCAAGCGGACATGCACCTAACGCCATCACCCAGCCCGTTAAGTACCTTACCGCCATGGTGCTAATTACGCCATCGCGAACCAACCGTAAAGGGCCATGTAAAGTGAATGCAGCTGCCACAGGTGCACAGAAACAGCACAGGTGAAGGCAATACACACTCAGGAAGTACAAAAAGAGCACACCCCACCCCTTCCCACACCCAGTCACACTCCACAATGATACCAATACGACTAGCAATGTTGGGGGTGGAGGACCTGATAGCAATGCATGTGCTACAACAGCAACAACAACAACAGGCAGCACAGAGGAGACGCAGGAGGAGAAGGAGGGCAAGGCAGGCCCAGCAAGCCCCACCAGCACAGCCAGTGCCACCACGCAGGCAGCCCCAAATCCCACGCATCAGAGCCAATACATTCAACCTCACTGCTGAGCAGATCCACACCCTGTACCGTTTGGACCGGGACACCATCACCGCCATCGTAGACATGATACACAACGACATCGTCAGCATGATAGAAACTCCAACCGCCATCCCCCCCCTACTGAAGGTAGTGTCTGTACTCCACTTCCTGGCCACAGGCACCTACCAGCACACAGTGGGGCACTTGCATGGCATTTCACAACCATTATTCTCACGAACACTCATCCAAGTGCTCGATGCCCTCCTCAAGCACACAGACGACCACAACTCATTACCACGGACTGCCCAGGACATTGCAAACACCAAAGTGGGTTTCCATGCACTAGCCGGCATACCCGGTTGCATTGGTGCCATCGACTGCACCCATGTGGAATTGGTGGTTCCACGTGCCATGGAGGTACCGTACCGCAACCGGAAACAGTTCCACTCAATCAACGTGCAAATGGTCTGTGACTCCAACAAGATCATCACACATTGTTGTGCCCGATTCCCCGGATCAACCCATGATTCTATGGTCCTGAGGAACTCCACAATACCACGCTACATGGAGCGACATGCAGGCCCAAGATCCTGGCTACTCGGTGAGTCCAATGTCATGGAAGTGGGCAGGTGAATGACGTACCGATGCATACTCCACCTGGCTGATAGGGGGGGGGGATGATGCATACTCCACCTGGCTGATAGGGGGGGGAATGATGCATACTCCACCTAGCTGAAAGGGGGGGGGTGATGCATACTCCACCTGGCTGATAGGGGGGGGGGGGAATGATGCATACTCCACCTGGCTGAAAGGGGGGGAATGATGCATACTCCATCTGGCTGTGAGTAACACAGAGAACGGAGACAGAGGATGGGCACTCACAATGCACTCAACCCCTCTGCATACATTGGGTGATGGCATGCAAAACAGGCCATGGGAGCCATGAGCATATACTGGTTGCATTGTGTGAATCAATTAGTGCATGTAGAAGTGAGCCAAAGTAACAGTTGGATGCAAGCCATGTTGGCACATCATGTTCTTGATCAGACGACATGACTGACACATACATTCTCGCCTGCATACAGGTGATGCAGGCTATCCCCTGAAGAGGTGGCTCCTTACACCAGTCCGGAACCCGCAGAACCAGCACGAGGAGGACTTCAACCGTGCACATACACGTACTCGTGTGGTCATAGAGCAGACATTCGGCCTATTGAAGGCACGGTTCCGAAGCCTCAGCAGGTCTGGTGGGGCACTCCTGTACCACCATGAGAAGGTAGCAAAGATCGCATTGGCATGTGTCATACTACACAATATGTGCGTCAGAAGGAATGTGCCCCTGACGCAGAACTGCAACCACCTGACGATGAGGATGAGGAGGGTGCAGATGGGGCGGCACCCCATGGAGGAGGCGACGCACAGGAGGGGTGTGCAATGCGCCAAAGTATCATCGACCACTGCTTCTAGCACACACGGCTGGTGTGAATCACATGGAGACTGCACTTGGGGCACTGTGTGTCTCTGGGACATGCACACTGTGGATTGTACACCAATAAAGCACACATACGCAATGAAAATGTCCACACATTTAATTTTGGGAAAGAAAAAAGTGTATTTAAACTATGAAACGTCATGACACACCCCCTCCCCCGTCCCCCCTGCACACCCCAACACACCCCCTCCCCCCTCCCACCTGCACACCCCAACACACCCCCTCCCCCCTCCCCCCTGCACACCCCAACACACCCCCTCCCCCCTCCCCCCTGCACACCCCAACACACCCCCTCACCCCTCCCCCTGAACACCCCAACACACCCCATGTAGGTGTCAACAGATGCCTGTGACAGTGGGCACAGGCTGTTACAAGCCCCCTCTCCCGGCCCCCGGGGCACCCCTGGCTGTGGAGCGCAGGTTACGTCCGGAACGTCGGACGGGGCAGCTCTGGGCAGAACTGGCAGTGGAGGATGTCCCTGCCTGCCCCCGTGCATGCACGTCCTGTAGGGTGTGGGTGAGCTCAGTGAGCGCACGACGCAAGCCGGCAAGTTCAGCACAGATGTCCCTGGACATGGCCTGCATGGCATCCCTCAGGGTGGCAGTACTCTGCGCAACTTCGGCCCTTAGGGTCTCTGTGGCCTTTTCAATGGTTGCCCTAGCCCCCACACATTCCACGGCATGCTCAGCCAGCATCGTGGACAGTTGTTGCTGCCGTTCTGTGATGTCCTCGAGGGACTGCTGCCCCTGCTGGCCCATGGCCAGTGCTGGTGGTGTGATGGAGGGGCTGCTCCCCTCCTGTGGACTGAGGACTGGGCATGGGGTAGAAGGCCACTCCTCTACCTCTGTGTGCCCCTGTGTGTGATCCTCATGGGGGCTGGCGTCTGACAAACAGGGGGAATGTAGTAGGTCAGTGGGGCTTCTGGCTTCGTGCTCCTCAATGTCTGAGTCTGAACATGCAGCTATTGCAGCTGTCTCACCCATGTTGCTGCTGGCCGCTGACCCGGTGCCTTCTGTGGCAGGCAATTTTGGTAGAGGTGGAGCAGCTGCTGCTGGCCTGCTGACTACAGGGGTGCTTGCCAGTGGGACGTCCGGTATGCTTGCAGTGGGTCCTGCTTGTTGTGGGGTCTGCCTCACTGCAGCTGAGGTCGAGGGTGCGGGGACGGTATAATTGGCCTTCTTGGCTCTCTTCGTCGCAGGGGTGTCCTGGTCCTCGGGGTGTGAATCTGTGCCTGTGGTGGAGCAAAGGAGGGAGGGCGTTATTGATGGGTCTGCGGACTTTGGAATGACAATGATAGACATTATTCTGGTCAGTAGATGAGGCAGATTTCAGGCAGGGCCATGCAGGTTGTCTCCTTTTAGTGTGGAATGTGGATGCAGGTATGCGGGTGCCAGCAGTGTATACAGGGTGGTGCTCCCATGTGGCTATGGGCAGTGTGGAAATGTGTTGCATTCACACTCTAGGGCAACCTTGTGCTACACATGAATGGACTGCAGTGACTATGGCATGTCTTGTTTGAGGCACCTACCTTCATCGCCTGATGTCAGAGCTCCCCTTTCCATCCCTCCGACGCCTTCAATGGCTTCCATGCCAATCGTGGTTGCACAAATCTCCTCCCACGGTTGGAGTTTTAGTGGGGATTCCGACCCTCCACCGGTACCCATTGCAAAGTTGCGGTTCGCAGAGATGACCGCTCTGACCCGTATGCGGAGGTCGTCCCAGCGCTTCCTGCACTGCTGTGGGGTGCGGGGTACGGTCCCCACCGCTCTGACGCGCTCGGCCACCAGGGCCCAGGTGGCCTTCTTTTTCCCTATCGCTGTCCTGGTCATTTCAGGGGAGAAAACAACAGCTGCGTTGTCTTGCAGGGTCTCCGCAAGCATGCAGAGTTCCTCCCGGCTGAATCTTTCCTGGCGCTGGCGGTCACATGCCTTCTTAACAGCTTTAGGCATTTTTGGGTAGTTGGATGGGTGGGTGATTGGTTGGGACAGGTGTCAGGGTTGGATCTGGTGTTGTTCGGTAGGATGGCAATGGATTGTGTTTTTAAAGATGGCCGACGTGCTGTTTCCCGTTCCGGCGCGATGACGCTATTTCCGGTCCTGCTTTTTACGGCCACCGCAAATTACGGTGGCCGCTAATTACGGTGGCCACTAATTACGGTGGCCGCTACTTACGGTGGTGGAAGTGCACCTTGCTCGCTTTACGATGCCGGTAGGGGCCTTTTCCGCCATGGCGTTAATTGCATTACCGCCATGGTGTAATGCTCGTGCGCGATGGGTCGTAATGTGGCGCTCTTTACGCCATCGGCCCTCGGCGTAAACGCTCATTACGCCATGGCGGTAATGACGGAAGATTACTGCCTGGGTCGTAATGAAGCCCTTTGTTTGTGCTAGCGTCCTCAGTATCATTGTTAATGGAGGGAAAGCATACTCTGTGTCTGGCCCCCAGGTTTGGAGAAATGCATCCATTGACTCTGCTTCTTTGTCCTGTCTTCAACTGAAGAAACGAGGCAACTGTCTGTTTAGCATCCAAGCAAATTAATACCTCCGACATGGGCCTCATTGTGCTATTAGCTCCTTTAGTGCGTCCACACTCAGCTGCCATTTGCTGACATCCCTGAAGTATCTGGAATTCCAGTCTGCAACTTCGCTCTGCATTCCCGATAGATATTCTGCGGTAACTGAGACATTTCTCTGTAGGCTTCATCAGTTTGGTGAAGCACCAGGGAGCCAACACCATTCCGAATGGCAAACATGTGAATTCCCACATCTGCCCGGTCCACAGAAAACGCAAGAACTTCTGATGCACTGCCGCAGTGAGTACCGCCAGATAAGCATCTCTGAGGTCTATCCTGGCAAGCCAGTCTCCTTGCTGCGATATGTCCCTTAGGAGGTGGATACACTTCATTTTGAAGTGTCTGTACAGTATGAAGCCATTCGAGTCTCTGAGGTTGATCACCAGCCTCAGCTTGCGCTTTCCTTTCACCAGGGTCATATTGCTTATGATCCTTTCTGCATTGTCGAATATTTGAACAATGGCTTTCTTCTGGCTCAGTTATCTTATTTCTGTGTCCAGCAACTGTTAGTCCCCTTCAATGAACATGATAGGCCTCAGTAGCTTTATTTGAACTGGCAGTTGATAAAAATCCAAATGAAACCCTTGGACTCTATCTAGGATCCAGGGATCTCTGAATATTAACCTCCAACTATCCATGCGCTGCGCAACTCTCCTACCTACTGCGGGCATGCCCGTGTCTTTTGGCTGCAAACACTGTGTTTTGCTTGCTCTCACCTGCATTACTATGTTGCTGTCCTGCCACATGATGCAAGCTTCTTCCTCTGCCTTTTCCCCTTGAGGGGAAAAGGGGTTTGGCTTTCTGTCATCCTGTTCCTTCCAGTGGATCTGTCATAGTAAGGTCTGACATAAGAGTACTGGCTGGCCGAGCAGCCCCTGCCTCTGCCAGCCATCCACAAACCTGTCTGACGAAGACCATGGATGTCTGCGCCTTATCTAGCGCAGCGTAGGTGTTGGCAAATGTTTTCATTTCCTTAATGAATGAATCATCAAATAATTTGCCTGTGGCTGCCGCGGTATCTTCCGATGTCGCCAATTTGCTTAATTTAGGGTCTATCTTCACTAGGATGGGCCCCCTCCTCTCTGCTGTGATATTGCTGTTGGTGTTATGAGTCATCCTGCCAATACCGTAGGATCTATACTCTCCCCTTTCTGTTTTGCCTCCTCCGCCACCTGGAGGATCTTAGTGAGTGGACCCACACATCTAGTATTTTATCTTGGCATGATCTCCAAGATCTATCCAGGCCTTTCTTCATGTCCTTGGTTTATCTACCCATGAACGTAAGCATCATCTTGTCTATTTCTGGTGTTTCAGCAATTCCTTCAGGTAGATGCGGCCTGAGACACTCCTCTCTTTACTTGTTGCTGGCTTCCTTGGCCAGTGGTGTCCTCAGCCTTTTCATTACATATGCTGGTATCTTACCTGGCAGTACCCATTCTGAGGATCTGTGGTGGATGAGCGAGTCTGGGTAAAACTCGTCCCCGTCCTCCTCTTGATCCTCCTTCCTTTTACTATTCTTGGAGTTTTCACTGTGTTTTCCTTCGCTGGAGGATGAAAGAAGCATTTCCACCTCCTCCTTGCTGGAAGGTTCCTGCCATCTCTCATCCTACAGCTAATCTGAGCTGCCTGAGAAAACCTCTTGCCACCTGCTTTCCTTCACACCTGACCTCACTGACTTTCTCTTGACACCCTTCTCTCTTAGTGGTGAGCCCAGGTGCTCTTGGCACTGCACACCGAACAGGCTTTCATTCTTTCAGCTTTCACTCTCCCACGATCACCTTAACTTCTGAGCTCCTCCACACCTCGGGAGAACTTCACCCAATCATCCATTAGGGACATGCGTGTTGCACTATGCCCCAAGCCAGCACCCAGTGCTTTTTGATTAACATGCCCTATCCTGGGCTGAAGCCTTTTTTGGCTTTATTGTGGTCTTCTGTCTTCGCAAGGTCTTTTTCCACACTCTCACTGCTGTAATGGATGTTAAACACACAGGTTTCCTGGGCCTGCTGCTGTTACTGATACAATATTCTCAGTGATCCACCAGTTGGTTAGGGCATAGCTGACTGTGCAGCTTTACAGTTATTCTTGGGACTGTGCCCATCAAATGACCATATTTTTTGATAGCATGGGTCGCTGAACGCTGGCCATGTACTGTTCTTAGCAGTTCCGTGCTGTGTGCTCCATACATCGTTCTGTGCACCATAGTGTGCACAATTCTGTCAGAATATCTCTAATTATATATGCCCGACTCGTTGTGCCATACTATATCCGACTATGAAACTCACTCGCTGCAGGGCGATCCACAAGGGTTCTAACTGCCACGGAAATTGCTTCTCAAGCACCGGAACCACAAGGTCCCTTTGTGCTGAGAACACTCTTCTGTGACAAGTTGCCTCCTGCTGGGTGGCCCTTAACTTTGCGGGCGCCAGAGCTGTAGCACTGTTGTGCTTTGCTCCTAACGCAGAAACTTTCCGCCATTCGCCTTTCACTGCACTCAGGATGCTCAGTCTAGCCCCGTTAAGCAAGTGTGGTGCTGCCACCAAATGAAACATTCACACTTTAACCACTTTTCCAAAATATAACTTAGATTAAAAATATACTTATCTACTGCTCGAGTAGCAAAGAAAGAGGAAGAGGTCACACGGAATACAGAGTTTAAGGACTTGTAGGAGCATGGATTGGTTAAATGAAAGTCACGTGTCAGTGCACACCAATCATGTGTGGACTACCAGAGGCTCAAACATGTTGGGATATGTAGTTTGTTTGCTTTGTTATTTATTATATTGGTACATTTTAATACACTGCTCTACAAGTAAAGTTTGGAAAAAGCATATTCCAAGTCTTGACATCAAATTTCTCTGCACTTGTGATGAGAACTGCTTCCCAATTTCTGAGGTAGTGTCTGCTTCTTTTCGATGTCTTTGCCCTTTACATTTCAGGACTGAATTCCTTGCATACTTCATCCTCCTGCGAATGGAGCTACAAGTGGGAGAATCTCTCTTTTTTTCTAACTATGTAGAGATATATGCAGCACTGTGTGTGCCTTTCTTTGTAGCTCATTTATCGTTTGATGAGGAAGTCTCTAGGACTACGAAAGTTAAACCATCTCAGAATAATATTTTCAGTTAGCCCAATTAAAGGTATCAAAATTGGATTTTGATGATTTTAAAAGTGGATGAAGAAGTGAAATCGACATTCACACTCAAATGAGAAATGAGTTTGCCCCAACGCCCTTGGACATACATCTTGTGCTGACTTGGTAAGAGACGGCATGATCTTCATTGGGTGAAGAGTAGTAGTTCAACAAGGAAAAAGAAGAGAATGAGGGGGAGGAAGAGACGTCTGTATATCTTCCTTTTCTTCTCCTGCACCAACAATCTGTTACATGCTTGGGCTGTTGGAGCTCCTAAGCCTGTGCATACTGGCAGGAGCAGGCACAGTTTCCAAATGTTTACACTTGGCAGACATCTTTTGGTACCCCATGGTCTGCCCCAACATAAACATGAGAAAAAGCAATCAAGCTTAAATGCTGATTTAAATAGTCTACTGATGAATGCACACGGTTCCTCTGTGCCCATTGAGTGAGAGTTCGGCATGCTTGGCTAATAACCTGCCCTTAACGCCATCATCGCACCCACACGGGTCCATCTTGGAAGCTGCACAAATAGTACGTTTTCCACTTTCCATACATTCCACAGAAAAGTGTATATGCGCTATTCTGGGCCCTGCTTCAGGAAATCACCAGCAACGCCTCTGTTGGCTCCACTGCCCCTTCCAGCTAATTCCATGTGCTAAAGACAGGAAGCCATTTCCTTGTTTCTGCTGGGCCTTGTACGTGGAGTCACGTGTTGCAGAACTCCAGTGTAAAGAATGGGCTAAGGCCCCAGGTCCCTGCCTTAAGTAGCAAACATAGTATGTAGACAACGTTAAATGGAAGAACTGGGTGTAGTGAATGGCATGTCTCACTGTAATATGAATGTGCCCTTCAAAAAAACAGGAAGGGCAATGATTGGAGGGTGACCTTTGTTAGGGAGAATTCACATAAATGTGCTAATTCCTTTCACCTTAGAGACCCCCAGCAACTTTGCTGGATTTTGAGTACTTGATTTTTTTAACTGGAAAGAGTGTGAGCCTTTTTTTTCCACTCTTTCATGTATTTAGATGTGTGTTTTACTCTTGTGTTCTTTGACTGTGGAGTTTTTAGATAACTCCATAGGCATCGAATTGTCATGTGTCTTACGCAGCACCCTCAGTGCAGTGACACTGGGCTGTCTTTTTAGACTTCCAAAAGGTTTAAATACCTTCTCTGGGATACACTACTGTTTCCCAGAGAATGTAAGCTTAAATTGACTTCACTAGTCTTTTTAAATTCCTAGACACAGCACACACTATCTTCCTATAGAGTGCTGGAGGGGTTACCCAGTATCCCCTGTGTCTAGAAACTCATGTAGCAGTCAAATGCTACCCTTTCCTATCGAAATAGCTGGTGGCAGTGGTTTTACAATGAACTACCAGGATTTTTCCTGACCGCGAACACCAGTAGCTAAAAATCACAGGAGCCATGTTTTACAAGATGGTGCCTTAAACCCCTTGTTTAAACATGTCCCGGTCTTCTTTTTTCGCTGTTTCTTTTTGGAAAGGTCCTTCTAGAGTTTGTCTCTGAGTGCCAAACCAGGTTTGGTCCCTTTGTTCTTACGCCTTTGGCAGGCTTCAGGACTGAAGACCACCTCTGGCGCCTGAGTTTACGAGCTGAAAGAGGATGGCTGCTGCAACTCCTGGACCGTTGGTTTTCCCGGGCAAGCCCTGCTGCAGGTCGGAAAAGTTTATCTCGACATAGAAGCCCCTTCAAGGACAACTTCTTCCTTTGAGTTGGTGGGACCAATCAACTCGTAAGCCACCTGGATACCATTCTCAGAGCTGGTTAGGTTTAACCAGAGGGAAGGACACCAGCTTGTGTGCTTGACTACAGTTACTCGGACCAAAGATCTTCCATTCGCCAGCTTGTTTGACCTGTCCCAGTGCAGTGCAGGAGTCCCCTGACATCCACCCTCTTGTCCCCATGACTGAGGCTCAGGAACAGTGAGATCTGCAGCAACTGCCAGGAACCAACGTCTTCAGCTTCACCTTTTCTTCATTTTAAGGTACTGTGACAACCCGATTGAGAGAACTGACCTCTCCCGGTGAAAGTTCGTGAAACTTTCCCAATTTACAGGCCTAACCAGCATGTGACTCAACATATGATTCTTTTTCATACAAACTACTTCTGAGAACTTCGGCAAATACTTTACTATTTACTACAAGAGCTGCTCTTTCTTATCCAAGACACTAGCCCATTGACTTTGGCCCAGGCCTATTGAACTGAATTGAGTCCTCTAGTGAACTAAAACTATTTGCACTGCCTAAGAAAGTATTTGTGATCTATTTTGTTAACTTGTGTCTTTGTACTACTATTTAAAGTGACTGAAATACCATTTTGTTCCTATATCAGGGGAGCCTAATTTACTCAGAACCTTATTGGTTTGCTACTGAAGTATATTTGTGTATGATATTATGCTTTTTCCTTCCAGTGAATGTTTTTTAAATTACTGTGTAATACATTAATACGTGTTTTACCAAGAAACCTTGAGTGTAGGTGTCTACTTGAACCACTTTGATTGGAAGACCTCTGTGTAACATCCTTTTACTACTCACATTCCCTCTTAAGATAAGCCTGGCTGCTCAGCTCGCTACCAAAAACTGTGTAGTGCAGACTTATACCAAAGGATGGTTTTGCTTACACCTGTATTCCTAATTGTATGTGGTGGTCCCAGAGGGTACTGCATGCAATTTTGCCTAACACTGGTGGCAGCAATGGGATAAAGTATAGTTGTTACATTGAGAGTGCTGCTCTTACTTTTGTTGAAATGACCTTCACAATGCTAAGCACCACTAGAAAAGCAATTGTTTTATAATGCCAGATATGGATAACTTCAAACAGGAAGCCCTGATCATTCTAACAGTAGATCAACTGAAATATATGTGTAGGGTCTGGTCTCTTTCTCTGTTAAAGGCAAGAAAAATGAATTGATTGAAAAATTGTTGAATCATCAAAGACTGGGTGGTAGAACTAGAACCCCTGCCCCCTTACCCCCCTGGGCAAATGTGGATATTGTTGATGAGGATGATAATGATTCAGAGTCTAGCTCTAATGTTATTGAAGAGCCAGAAGAGTCAGAGGAGTCTCAGGATGTGAGCCTAACAGCACCTCTACCTGCTCTAGGCCCTCAACCTATAGCCACAGGGACCCTACCAGGTCCAGTACTGAGTCCAGAATGTGTCTCTCTTGAAAAGACGAGACTTGGGTTAGAGTTCAAAAGGCTCCAAATGCAAACTGAAAGTAAACATCAAGAAATCAAACTCAGATAAATGGACATGAAGACATTGTCTCTTGAAAATGGTTCTATCCCAGAGTCTTCTAGGTCTTCCAGTTGTAAGAGACCTTGCATGCCTAAAGAAGCTGTGAGTATGTATGAGGTGAGACTTGATATTTTGGATTGGTTGGCTGCTTTTGACTATAACTATGGGATTCAGGGTTTCACAGGGAATCAGTTGATTCCTTGACTTTTGTCTAGGCTCCCCCATGTGGCAACTGATGCTGTAATGGAGGTGGGGGAACTTGAAAGATTGGAGTATGAAAATGTGAAGCTAGCTTTGGTAACTAGATTGGGGAAAATTCCTTCCCAGTACCTTAAGAGGTTTAGGACCCTTAAAAAGCATGATGGTACCCCTTGGGCTGCCTGAGTGTGTGAATGTTTGAAATACTTAGATGGTTGGGTAAAGGGTTACAGAGTTAACACTTTTCAAGGAATGAGAAATCTATTTTTGTTAGAATCTATTTTTTATGTCTGCTCTCCTGAGCGGAGACAGCACTTGGCTGACTCTAAGGAAATTGATCCAAATAAGTTAGCAAAGGCTGCTGACTTGTGGGTTGCCAACAGGGCTACTCACAAGGATTCTGGGACAACTCAGAGGAAGGATGATGGTAAGCAGCAAAAGAAAGATAGCAAAGAGAATTCTAATACCTCCAATCCAAAAGAGGGACCCAAACAGAAAAAGGGTAATCTACATGGAAAACCAAATCAGGCAAGTTAAACCTCTCGTGCCGAACCAGAGGGAAGTCAACAGAAACCCCCATTTGTCCAATAATTTGGAAAATGGTATGCTTGTGGGTCTACTCACCATGTGAAAGGGGACCCCAGATGCAAGGGTAAACCTTCAGGGGTCCACGCTGCATCCTTAGCCTTTTCCACAGAGGGAGAAGTACAAATGGCAAGTGGAAACTTTCAACTGCTGGCTGAAGACCCCATTGGAGTTTCTGACAGTGTTTCTTTAGTGTCCCTGGGTCTGTGGGAACAGCAGAATTTAGATGTCTATAATTCAATTACAGACAACACAAATGAATATTACAAGGACAGTGTACTTGTAAATGGTCAGGAGACTCCTGCCACTAGAGACACTGGGGCCAGCATTACAGTGGTGGATTAATATTTTTTCAAACCTGAGGATGTTGATAAGTACCCAAACGCCTCACTAAGCTTGCTGGAGGCTCTGCCCACAAGCTTACTAGACTACCAGCTCTCATCCAGTGCAATAACATGACTGTCAAGATACCTGTTAGTGTACAAAGTGAGGTGCCTGGGAGAGTCCGGTTGGGGAATGACTTAAAAACTCTTGGAGTTGTATTGAGCACCCCCAGACCTCCCAGTAAAAGGAAACAGGAGCACACAAGGAAGGCCAGAGAGAGTAGCTTAACTGACTCTCCAGTGGATGTTACAGAGGAATATATAACACCAGTCCACAGGAATTACTGATTGCTATTTCTAAGAAGAATGACAAAAAGGGGAAAACCAAGGTCTCAAAGAAAAAGCAAGAAAGCACTCCTGTGCTACCAACAAAGAAATCCCCGAGAGGACTGTAGGTAAGTCACACCTGTGACTTCTCCACCAGCTGAGGCTGAGTGTGAGGAACAACCAGGAAAGGTTGAATCAGCTGCTGAAGATTCAGAGCTGGAGGAAGACCTTCCCCCTGTTGGAAATCTGGATCCTAAAGACCATCCTGAGCTGCAGTGTTTATTGACAGAAGGTGGCCCCTGTAGGGCAGACTTCAACAGAGGTAAAAGAGAGTGTCCTAATCTTGAAGGACTTTGCCAACAGCCAACTTCCCAGCTGGATGGGCAAGAGCCAGGGAAGCATAGGTTGTACTGGGAAGATGACCAACTGAGTCTATCCCAGTGGACTACAGAAGACTTGTAGTGCCTGAAGAGACAAGACTCCAGTTCCTACCGTTTGCCCATGAGATTACTTTGGCTGTTCACTTGAGCTTCAAGAAGACCACAGAAAGGCTTTCTCTGTATTTCTACTGACCTAAATTGGGGTCTGATGTAGATAAATTCTATAGGAGCTATCACACTTGTCAGACATCTGGCAAGAGTGGAGCCAATAATGTGGCAACTTTGGTGCCTCTCCCAGTGGTGGGAGTTCCTTTTGAGAGGGTAGGAATGGACATTGTTGGTCTCTTAGACCCTTCAACCTCTTCAGGCAATCGATTTATATTGGTTGTAGTAGACCATACTACTAGGTATCCTGCAGCTATACTGTTAGGGAGAATTCTCAGAAATGTGCTAATTCCCTATACCTTAGAGCCCTCCAGCTCTTTTGCTAAACATTTGGAACTTTGAACTTTTCATTTTCAATGTGTTTTCTATGTTTGTCACTTTGGTTATGGAGCTTTAGACAACTCCATAGGCAACTTTCTGTTTATTTGTGTCACACAGCACCTTCATTGCAGTGGCACAGGGATGTCTTTCAAACTGCCCAAGGTTTAAATACCTTCTCTGGGACTGACTACTGTCTCCCAGTGAATGTAAAGTTAAATTGACTTTGCTAGTCTTTTTAAATTGCTAGACCCAGCACACGCCGCCTTACAGCAGAGTGCTGGAGGGAATTCCTAGTATTCCCAATGCCTAGAAACGTCATGTAGGACTCAAATACTACCCTTTCCTCTCAGAATGGTGGGTGGCAGTGGTATTACCATGATTTTCCTGACTGCGACCCGTTTAAACGCTTCAGTAGCTAAAATCCACCTGAGCCATGTTTTTCAAGATGGCGTCTGAGCCCCCTCTCTAAAAACAGGTTCCGATCGGCTTTTTTCACCATTTCTTTTTGTAAAGGTCCTTCTAGTGTTTGTCTCTGTGTGCCAAACCAGGTTTGGTCCCTTTGTTCATTTGCCTTTGGCGGGCGTCAGTACTGAAGCCCCCTCTGGCGTCTGAGTGTCTGGGGTGGATAGGATGTGAGGGAGGTGCCCGGAACTCCCTGTACTTAGTCTCCTAGGACTCCTGAATGCACTCTGGCATGATTGGCTGGCTGACTGTCCGGCAAGGACAGCCATCCTGCTGGGTGAGTGGCAGCGAGGCTGGAATGAATGGGAGCAAACTGTTTAAAAGCAGGTCTCTGGGACTTGGAAGGCAGAGTCGACCACTGGAATGAAAGAACCGAAGACGAGCTGAAGGAAGACGACAGCTGCAACTCCTGGACCGTTGGTTTGCCCTGTGATGCCCTGCTGCAGGCCCGAATTGCCTGAAACTCCAGCTCAAGGACGTCTTCCCTTGAGCTGGTGGGAACAACCAACACGCAAGCCACCTGGAAACCGTGTCTATACTAGTCGAATTTTCTTTAGAGTGCTATTGAAAACCGGATAGCCAGTGAGAAGGATACCAGCTTGTGGACTTTAAGGCACTCACACCTTAAAACCAGTGCGGAGTCAGTCTGCCACAGTTGGTTGCCGGTTTGCCTGGAGAGAGAAGCTGCAGCTACGGTGACTCGGAAAGCAGTGGCTGTCCCTTTAAGTCTGAATCACATCTACAAAACTTGAACTCCCGCACGGAGCACGGCGCAGAGTCAAGGTGCAGAGTCAGTCTGCCACAGTTGGTTGCCTGTTTGCTTGGAGAGAGGAGCTGCAGCTACGGTGACTTGGAAAGCAGTGCCTGTCCCTTTAAGGCCAAATCACATCTACAAAACTTGAACTCTCACGCAGAGCGTGGCGTGTAGTGAAGGTGCAGAGTCAGTCTGCCACAGTTGGTTGCCGGTTTGCTTGGAGAGAGGAGCTGCAGCTACGGTGACTTGGAAAGCAGTGGCTGTCCCTTTAAGGCTAAATCACATTTACAAAACTTGAACTCTCGCGCTGAGCGCGGCGCAGAGTCAAGGTGCAGAGGCAGTCTGCCACAGTCTGGCATGCGTTGCACGGGTTGCAAAGTGAAAATGCCTGACAACGTGGGCCTATTGACTAGGCACAAGACTCTGCAGCAGCACCACATGCTGAATCCATGGACGGCGGCAAAGGCCGAAGCAGTGAGACACGGCAAGGTAGGGAGCCAGCTGGCTCCAAATATTGGTTCCCCTGTTTCCCTGATGTCATCCACCAAAGACTCAAACTCTATTCTAACACCAAGTCAATTACATCATGCAGTTCATATTGAAAGTGTAAATAACAGCATGAGAGGGTGCACAAAACCATGCTAATACCTTCGGGGAATGAGTATGAGACAGAGACCGAACCGCCATTGATGGCTTTTGGCAAAGCAAATGTTTCGTTATCACTGATGGACCTAGAACCAGTAGTTCATCTAACCGGATCTCAGCAACAAGAAAGGCCCCCCTGCTCACCCAGGGTTGAAAAATACAGCAGAGGCCTTGGATGTCTCAGTCGATCCTAAACCTGATGCCCCTAATGTCCAAAATGCAAGGAAGGATTTGACTGTAAAACAGACGTTTCATGCCCTGTCCTCAAATTGTTTCGAGATTCCAAAAGAAAATACGGGCACCCCACACTGGAAAGCAAGAACTCCGCTGTCGAAAGAACCAAGCCAAAACAAATTATTGGCCCCACACACCTACAGGGAATCAAGATTTAACAAGTGGCTTGATGGCAGGGACTGATTGTCCCAATGAACTGACAACAAAATCCAGTCTTTCTGCGGCTGCTTCAACACAAATTCATAATAATGTGTTAGCAGGCTCGTCGCTTGCCATGATCCCATTTGTAAAGTTGTACGAAGCCGTCAATGAAACAATTAATGACCAGGGAGCATTATTAAAGAATTTAACACAAAAAATTGATAAACTTGATTCTTTACAGACTTTCTCCAAAAACAAATTGAAAGAGAAGCAGACGCAACAGCACGCTGGCAATTCCGTCTTGGTGATTTGGCAGCCAGATATCATTGTGAAAATGACAGCTTATCAGAAGGCCTATTAGAAGCAGTCAAATGGATGAGGCAACAGGGCGGGCTGCTGGCAAAGTCAAGCACATGCACATATGCTGCCAAAAATAGGAATATAGAGATAAATATGGAGAAAGCCCATGCAAGTCAATCTCAAAATACCCAAGACCCCATCGAATTGGAAGTCCCTCAAAAAAACGATGTGGACATTGTGAATAAAACAGAAAAATTAGAAAGCATGTGGCAGTCAGTCTAGGAAATCAGCAAAGCCTGTCAAAAAAACTGGCAACATCAATATCGTAGCGCTAGGTGTGATCGATTCTCCAGACGGCTGCAACGAAAAGGAAGTACATGGTGTTGCCGGGCCGGAAGACTTGCAAATAGCCAAACCTGTACAAACGGCCATACCTGGCTGCAAGCAAGACACAGTATCAGGTGGAAATCCAGGACATGCCTCGTTTGGGATGTTCACCGGAGGAGCACAAGCCAGTTGGATAAATGCCAAGGAATTGCCATAAGGAACTACCATGGTACCAGAGGCAAAGGCCCGTCTCTGTTGAAGTTAGGACAAATCAGTAAGACGAAGAAAGGACATCATAACGTGAAAATATTTATCAGGAACTTGTCATTGCCTCTGAAACCAACCATGTTCAAAAGGCCAGTTCCTGAAGCAATCAGGATTCCAAAGACCAAAACAGCCATTGATAAACAGGCTATAAGGAAAACAGCCAATAAATGAATGAGACTATCCTCTGATGACACACGTATATCGTCCTCTACTATCAGCTCACCCATTGATTTATGTGATCTTTCTACTTACTCACATAACGAGGACTTACATGGGGAAGACACGGATGGAAGTGAAGACAGTGAACAAGTAGAAGAATCACAAAACCTGTCAAATGCGCTCAACGGTCGTTTGATACCTCGCACAACAAGAGATGCCAATGACATAATACCCATCCAACAAGGCGAGACTGTGGCCTGACTGCAATCACCAAGGTTGGAGACAAAATTAAATCCAAAGTTGACCACAAACCAAACCAAACAGCACGTTCATTACATCTCTATGGTACACTGCAATAAAAATGGTGACTCTGCAAGTCAAATCTCAAAATTACGTCCGCAAAACATCCACACTGACGATAATGATGTCAACCTAAATCGCACAAACGTGCTGAAATTATTTGAATGTGTACCTTCATTAAGAACGACACATTTTGAAGATATCAGGATAGTGGAATATCCCACAGAAAAGGCAACGGATCAAGTTTTGTTGCACATTACATCAACAGCTGAGCGAAACACAATCTTGAGAGCCACAGACGAATTGCTGGCCTTTGGTTTTGACCTGATGCTTAAACCAAATCAAGACATCACAGAGGCCGGTGCACAAAAAGCAAAAGCTATTTAGACAACGACAATTGATTCGAAAATTACAGCTTTACGTAAATCACTGGCTAGCCTACATTCTAGGCAAAGGAAAAGAGATGCTCCTGATGAAAGACCAATCAGTCGAACAATAAGTAAAGTCAATCAACAAAATCATTGTTAGCTATGATTGGACGTTCAGGGGGGTACTTGTGTCATTTTGTCCTGGAACACTGAGGTTTTACCCACCTGTTTAATAAATTTGATATGTCCTTGGACAATATATTCGCCATTTGTTTACAAGAAACATGGCTACGCGAAATACCTTCACAAGATGGTTTTCGCACCTTTTTAAATACAGCTGAGAAGAACCTAAAAGGATACCCCTATTCAGGATTACTAACCCTGATCAAAATAAATCATTGGTGGTCACCCATGGAGTCCTTTAATCCAAATCCCTTTGTGCAAGGTACCATTATTCAATAGAAAAAGTTGTTAAAGGGGACTTGCAAATACATTTTAATAATAAATGGTTACTGGAATCTGCTAAAGATAAGCACAAAGAAATGTGTACATTCAATCACCCAGATAATGGATAATGCAATACTAGCACATAATAATTTGTCAATCATATGTTGTGGTGATTTGCATTGTACTTGGCTTGAACTTGATGGTGAAAGCCAAACCAATAGGAGCATTCCAGATCATGAAGTCAGTACCAGAGGGCAAATTGTGAAATGTTAAACGGCAACGTGAAGGGAGACCAACCACCAAATGCCACCTGGCAATGTGCGTAATCTCAAAAAAACAAAATATTAGACCACATCTGGGCATCCCGGTCTGTGATTGAAAAGGTAATTGACATGCGTGTCATTCGGATGAAAAACAGTGATCACAATCTGTTATGCCATTCTTTGCTCAATGGTATGGGTCAAGCCTATAAAGAATTAGTCACTGTAAATTCTAGTGGCAATAGATTAAGGATAAATGGACCCCAAATACAGAAACTGACTTCAAAACTGTTTGAGGTCCACTACCTGGAAGTAATAGATCATGCTCTGCTGCTGATAGACTTAACAAAGACATCAACTAGTTCGGCTTCCGCAAAAAATATCCATAAGCATGTGTTTAGTAGTATCCTCCAAGGAGCAAAAAACTGCTAAGACATGATCTGAGAAAGATGAAAAAAACTCTCCCAATGGAAGAAGCAGTAAATGCGGTTAAAGGCCGATGGAAACATTACAGACAATGGGTAAAATCACTGGCCATCAAAATCGACCAGAATCATACAGAATTAATGATGGAATTATTGATAAAGACAAATTCAAGAGACAACTGGGTAATTCTTAATGCTGGACATTCTAAATGCTCTCCCACTATTACCAATGAGCTTACAGGCATGGGAAAATCGTTTTTCAGAAGTTTATAAAAAGTCAGTTGTGGAACCAGTAGTGACGTGTAGTCACACTAGTATCCCTTGGGACATGAACATTGCAGCAGATGACATCGAATTAGCAATTACACGTCTACGAAACTCACGGGCAGCCGGGCCGGACTTGATCACTAACGTAATGCTGAAAAACCATGTATCACGGCGGGCCTTGTTTATTGAAGTCTTATTTGGCTGGCTGACGATAACCAAACAGATCCCAGAATCGTGACTAACGGCTGCCGTGGTGCCGATTTCCAAGAAGGGCAATCAGGACAATCCAGTGAACTATCGACTGATTGCCCTTCTTGACACGATCAGCAAAATCTTTGGATCATTCTTGAGGTGGAAGCTTGCTGACTGGTCACAGTCGAAAATGATCGCTGACATCCGACAAACTGGTTTTATGACTGGTGGTGGAGTTGACGTAAATATTGTCATTCTAAACATAAGAAAACTGGAAGCTTTGAAGGCTGGGCATAAACTTTATTTGCCCTTTATCGACATGAAACAGGCCTTCGATGGCATCAACCATGGGAAGCTCTGGTTGAAGGTATCGAATTGGAATTGCCCACCGGAATTATTAGAGCCAGTAATAGCCCTACACACTAACACCTCCATACGTGTGAGATTGAACATCAACAGTGATCTGTCGGACATAATAAGAACTGAAAAGGGCATAAAGCAGGGTTGTCCATTGGCTTCCGAACTATTCAAGTTGTTCATATCAGACTTGCCACTCCACTTGGCTCAAACTCAGTGCTTCTCGCGAAAACCTAATAATGTTCCCATAACATGTATCACATATGCTGACGACCTGGTTCTGATGGATCACACGCAAATTGGCCTACAATGCCTAAATAAAACAAAACCAAGATAATGGTCATTGGCACACAAGGAAATAAAAAGGACAAATCATTCCGACGGACTATTGCTGATGATGTCCTGACTAAAGTATCTTCAATAAGATACTTGGGAACCCTATATAACAATTCAATCTGCCAAGGCCCATGGATCCAAGACCTGAAAAACCAGATGATGAGGTTTGGCCTGCAAGGAGCGAAAATATACAAAGAATTCGGGAAATTTACATTAGCTCCTGTCTTATCCTTCTATCTGTAAAAAGTAGTGCCTGCTATTACGTTTGGCGCTGAAGAAGGGTGGAACATTTCAGAAAGCAATTGGCACTTGCTAGCGGGCTATTTTTGGCAGTGTGTGCTGAGACTGCCGCGATATATCTCAATGACAGCTTTGAGATATGAGTAGTCCCTGAACTCATTACATTCAAAGGTTATGTGGAAATCACTAGCCACAAGTCAAAAAATGTGTTTAAGTAGCCCAATTCCAGCATATAAGATCTTCAAGACTGAAAACGGTCAGCAGAGGGGATTGCTAAAATTATGGTCAACTAGGCTAGAGGAAATCCTAGCAGCAGCGGACATAAAAAAATCTGACTTGCAGATACAACCACAAGTTGGAAAAAAATAGTTTGAGCAGTGGAGTTGGATAATTAATCTGGAAAAGTCAGCTTGTTTTAGGATCCAGTGGAAACAAACTAAATGTACCACCAAGATACATTTTACACTGTCCTTCAAGGCATCACCGAGATCAATTCCTGCGACTCAGGCTGAATGCATTAAAAACAAAGGAAATGATGTGGACAAGAGCAGATAAAGATGCAGTAGACAATCAATGACGCTTTTGCAAAACGGAGACCGAATCAGTAAAACATCTAGTAATTGCCTGCACTGAAACCAAGCACCAACGAACCACACATCCTGGGAGATTTGCCCCGTTGAATTATGATATGGAAAATTGGTTGCAAAATGTCACATCGGGACGCAACATAAAATTGTCCTGTGCTGTAGTCGACTACATGGACAAGATTCTTGGCAACTGACAGCATGGAAAGCAAGTGGAGAGGGATTCTGACGAGGGAACAAACTTAATGAAGTCAGATGAAATGTATAAAAGTTGTAACAAAAGTTTAATACTTGTATTTAAACTGAAGATGTTTACAAATAAAAAAACATTTTGCCAAGCTTGTGGATCCGACCCCGTGCAGTTCAGGAACCTCCTGACATCTTCCCTCTTGTCCCCATGACTGAGGCCCACGAACAGTGAGATCTGCAGGAACTGCCAGGAACAATTGCCTCAGCTAAAGATTTTCTTCATTACCAAGGTACTGTGCAAAGGCAGTTGAGAAATCCTCTCTGCTGAGGTGAAAGTTTGTGAAACTTTCCCAACTTTGGAGTCTTGTTCGCTACTAATCCGACATATAACTCTTTTTCGTGCAAACTACTTCTAAGAACATTGGCAAAGAATTAACCGTTTACTACCAGAACTGTGCTATCCTATCCAAGACCCTGATCCATTGACTTTGGTCCAGGTCTATTGAATTGAACTTCCTCTTGTAGTGAATTGAAACTATTTGCTCTGCCTAAAGAAAGTATTTGTGTTCAATCCTTATAACTTTTGTCTTTTTAATCCCTTTTAAACTTACTGAAGTGCCATTTTGCTTCCATTTCTGGGGAGCCTAACTTGTTCTGAAACATATTGGTTTAGTACTGGATTGTATTATAGTGTGATATTGAGCTGCTTATTGCTAGTGGAATGTTTTCTAACTAACTGTGTAAACAAATTAATATTGTTTTACCAAGGAACCTTGAGTAAGTGTTTGTTTGAGCCACTGTGATTGCAAGTCCTTTGTGTAACACCTTGTACTGCTCACATCCCTCTTGAGATAAGCCTGGCTGCTCAGCCCTGCTACCACAAAACTGTGTAGTACAGACTTATACCAAAGGTAAGATTGTGCTTACACCTGTAGTCTTAATTGTGTGTAGTGTTCCCAAAGGGTACTGCATGTAATTTTGCCTAACACATACATATGAGGACTGTTACAGCTCAGGCTGTTGCTACAGCCCTACTTGGTATTTTTACCAGGGGGGGAGGTTTCCTAAGGAAGTCATCTCTGACAAGGGATCAAATGTTATGTCCCACTACATGCAGGCCATGTAGAAAAACTGTGGAGTGACCTACACGTTCTCAACTGCCTACCATACCCAGACAAATGGGGTTGGTAGAGAGGTTTAACTGTACTATGAAGAGCATGATTGGTGCTTTAGAGGAACCCCTTAGAAGAAAGTGGGGCCTTCTACTGCCATGCCTTCTATTTGCTTATAGAGAAGTCCCTCAGGAGAGAGTTGGATTTAGTCCCTTTGTGCTTCTCTATGGTCATCCAATTGGAAGTCCCTTGGCCCTAATTAAGGAGGGGTTGGAGAGTGCTTCTTCTCCCAAGCCAGTGAGAGTCACTGACTATGTGCTTGGTCTCCAGAGGAGAATGACACACATGATGACAGAAGCATCTGAAAACTTAAAAGCCGGTCAGGCTCTGGTGAAGCATTGGCATGACCAGAAGGCCAGCATGGTTGAGTTTACTCAAGACCAGCAAGTTTTAGTTATGGTACCTACAAGGCAGAGGACCTTAACGGACAAATGGATGGGACCCTTCAAGTTTGGTCGGAAAACCTGGAGAGCTCAATTATTTGGTGGATTTAGGCAATCCTAAGGAGGCCCCCAGGGTCTTTCACACCAACCGTCTAAAAGCCTATGTCTCACGACCAGAAGTGGGAGCTTTGCTTCTAGCTTCAGCTCAAGAGGAGGAAGAGAGTGAACTTCTACCTGATCTCCTCAGGGGACAATCTTTAGATGAGAAAATAGAAGGAGTAAATCTCTCTTCTAATCTGACACTGAAACAACAGGAGGAGTGCAATTTTCTGTTAAATGAGTTTGCCTCCCTGTTTTCACTATCACCAGACTTGACCCCTTGGGGCCAGCATGATATTCTCACTGGTGACTGTTTACCTGTTAAAAGAAGAGGTTACAGGATGTCAGATCATGTAAGAACCCACATAAAGGAAGAGGACAACAAGATGCTTGATCTCGGGATAATAGAACCCTCTACCAGTCCATGGTCTAGTCCAGTTGTTCTAGTGCCAAAGGCAGGATCCAAGGAGTTGAGATTCTGTGTGGACTATAGAGCTCTAAATGCTGTCACTAAGACTGATGCCCCTCCTTTACCTAGGAGAGATGATCTGGTGGACAAACTTTGTTCAGCTAAGTATCTCAGTACATTTGACCTAACGTCAGTCCATTGGCAAATAGTTCTGACAGACCATGCCAAGGAGAAAACTGCATTTTTAACTCCAGCAGGCCTCTAATCAGTTTAAGGTGATGCCTTTTGGATTAAATAATGCAACTGCAACATTCCAAAGGATGGTTAATCAAGTTCTGAATGGCATTGCAGTGTTTAGCCCTACTGGGAAAGAACAAGTTGACCACTTAGGATATGTTTTGCAGGCTCTTGAGCAGGCCCATCTGACCATACAGGCACGTAAATGTCAAATTGGTCAGAGCAAAGTGGTCTACCTTGGACATGAGGTAGGAGGAGGTGCAATAAGGCCATTGTCTAGCAAAGTGCAAGCTGTACAAGAATGGGCCACCCCTACTACTCAAACCCAAGTGAGAGCCTTCTTAGGTCTCACTGGTTATTATAGGAACTTCATAGAGAACTATGGGTCCATAGCTTCTCGCTTGAATGTGATCTCCTCACCCACATTTCCTAAAAAGGTCAGGTGGAATGAGGAGTGCACCAAGGCATTTGAAGGACTCAAGAAAGCCCTTTTTCAATCTCCAGTCTTAAGAGCTCCTGATTACAGCCAAACCTTCATTGTGCAAACTGATGCTTCCAATACAGGTATAGGTGCAGTTCTGAGCCAGCTGGATGAGAAAGGTAGGGAGAACCCCATCTACTTCGTCAGCAGAAAGCTAAAGGAAGCAGAAACAGGTTGGGCAACCATTGAAAGAGAATGTGTTGCTACACAATGTTTGACCGACTGGAGTAAGGAGATTCATCCAGGGGTGGATTCAATCCTCCTGTCCCTAACCTTAGTCTGGGGGGATGAGTGTTAGGGACAATTCTCATAAATGTGCTAATTCCTTTCACCTTAGAGACCCCCAGCAACTTTGCTGGATTTTGAGGACTTGATTGTTTTACCTGGAAAGAGTGTGAGCCTTTTTTTCCCACTCTTTCATGTATTTTGATGTGCATTTTATTCTTGTGTTCTTTGACTATTGAGTTTTTAGATAACTCCATAGGCATCATCTTTTCATGTGTGTTACACAGAACCCTCAGTGCAGGGACACCAGGATGTCTTTTTAGACTTCCAAAAGGCTCAAATACTTTCTCTGGGATAAACTACTGTTTCCCAGAGATTGTAAGGTTAAATTGACTTTACTAGTCTTTTTAAATTCCCAGACCCAGCTCACACTATATTCCTATAGAGTGCTGGAGGGGTTACCTAGTATCCCCTGTGTCTAGAAACACATGTAGCAGTCAACTGCTACTCTTTCCTATCAAAATGTTTGGTGGCAGTGGTTTTTACAACAAACTACCATGATTTTTCCCGACAGCGAACACCGGTGACTAAAAATCACGGGAGCCATGTTTTTCAAGATGGCGCCTTAAGCCCCTTTGTTTAAACAGGTCCCAGTCTTCTTTTTTTGCTGTTTCTTTTTGGAAAGGTCCTTCTAGAGTTTGTCTCTGCGTGCCAAACCAGATTTGGTCGCTTTGTTCTTACGCCTTTGGTGGGCTTCAAGACTGAAGTCCGCCTCTGGCGCTTGAGTGTCTGGGGTGGGCAGGAAGTGAGGGAGGTGCCCGAAACTCCCCGTGTTTAGTCTCCTAGGAGACCCAAATGCACTCTGGCGTGATTGGCTGGCTGACTGTCCGGCAAGGGAGAAAACGGTTTAAAAGGCAAGTGTCTTGGCTTGGAAGGCAGAGCCGACCACTGGAACGAAAGAACCGAAGATGAGCTGGAAGAGGACAGCTGCTCGCAACTCTTGGACCGTTGGTTTGCCTGGTGAAGCCCTGCTGCAGGTCCGAATTGCCAAGTTCATCTCGACAGAGAAGCCCCTTCAAGGACGACTTCCTTTGAGTTGGTGGGGCCAATCAACTCGTAAACCACCTGGATACCATTCTCGGAGCTGGTTAGGTTTAACCAGGGGGAAGGACACCAATGTATGTGCTTGACTACAGCAACTCAAACTGAAGATCTTCCATTTGCCAGCTTGTTTGACCAGTCCCTGTGCAGTGCAGGAGTCCCCCGACATCCTTCCTCTTGTCCCCACGACTGAGGCTCAGTAACAGTGAGATCTGCAGGGACTGCCAGGAACCAACATCTTCAGCTGCATCTTTTCTTCATATTAAGGTACTGTGAGAACCCGATTGACTGTGTTCACTGTGTCCTGATTTTTGTGGTAAACTAGGGCTTGTCGCTCTCTTTCTGTCTGCTTGCGCTTGTCCTGTCCCCCCCCCCCTCCTATCCCATGGTGCTCTCTATCTCTCCTATTTTTTCTAACTGCTTCTCCATTGACTATCCTGCTCTCCTCACTAAATCTGGTAGGAAAAAGTTTAAAAAGGACATCCTGGTCTCCAACCCAAGCCTCCCTATCGCTGACACCTACACCAGTGCCTCATCTAAGGAAACTCTCACTGACATCCACTTTTTCGTGCCTTCACCTGACCTATGGACCCTTCATATGGTCTCTGTGCTCTCTCCTTTCTCCTCTTCTCCCATTAATGGTGGCACCCGTTGGGATGTCCTCTTGGCCTCCTTCCACTCCTCTAAGGTCATCATTAATGTCTACGCTAATGGGACCGTCTTGGTCCAAGGCCCTCAGGCCAACCTTCACCTCTTTGATAGACGCTTCCCACGCCTCATCAACGTCCTTCCCTCTCCTGCTGTCCCCCCTTCTCTGTCCTCAGCTACCTTGCCTCTACCCTCCCTCCCTGCCCCTCCTTTACTCCTTCTTCACCTCTGATCTGTACCCCTCCCCGGAAGTCCTTTAAAGATGGCAACCTTCTCCACATTGCCACTCTTAACTCTCGCTCTGCCGTCAAACATTCCTCTGATCTCTGCCACCTTCTTGAGGAACTGGACCTTGATGTACTAGGTCTCACTGAGACATGGTTCACGGCCAGCTCTGTCACCAGCTTTGACACACTCCTACCTGACGGCTACAAGATCCTCTCTGTGCCCAGGCCCAACCGTGCTGCGGGGGTGTGGCCCTTATCTTCCCTGAGTGGATTCCTGCCACGGCTATTCCCACGCAGACCTACTCCTCTTTCGAATGTCTTGTCTGCCGACTCTCTCTCTCTCCTAGCCATTCCCTCACCGTGGCTACTGTCTATCGGCCACAAGGTCAAATTTCCTCCTTTCTCTCCGAGTGGGCGGACCTCTCCTCCTCACTCCTGCCCTCAACCACTCAACTCCTCATTCTTGGTGACTTCAACATCCACCTGGATGCCTCCTGTCCCCCCTCTGGACTCTTTTGTGACCTCTGCGACTCTCTCTCACTCTCTATTCTCCCGTCTGGGCCGAACCATTCTGCAGGGCACACTCTAGATGCCCTGATCTCTTCTGACCTTCCCCTCTCTGTCCCTCTCTCCACTCCTCTCTCCTGAAGTGATCACTTTCTCCTTTCTTCCCACCTCACCCTCCCTACCCCACAGGCAAAGCCACCCTCATCACTGCCACCTTCCTTCTCGGTCACCCGACCCATGAAGCGCGTGTCAGTTGAGGCTTTCGCTGCCACCTTCTCGCCCCCTCCTGCCCCCTCGGCTGACTCCCATCCTGACAGTGCCCTTTCCTCTCTCCACTCTGCTATATCTGATACTCTTGATATCCTTGCCCCTGTCATGAGAATCCACCTGAAGCCCAAAGCCAAATGTAACTCCTGGTATGACTCTGATCTCGTCACCCTTAAACGCAAGTGCAGGGTGGCAGAGAGGAAATGGCGTGCTTCATGTTCATCCTCTGACAAACTGGCCTGTCGCCTGCTCCAAAGGCAATACCGGCTCTCCGTTCTCACCAAGAAGAGAGCCCTTATCCAAGCCCGCATCACTGCGGCATCTAACAATTCGGCCGAACTCTTTAAAATCTGCAAGGAGCTGGCCAATCCTGCTGCAGTATCTACCTCTCCTGTCCCCTCCCAGGCCTCTGTACGGCACTGGCCTCCCACTTCATTTCAAAAACTCAGGACATCCTGTCCTCACTCTCCTCCTATCACCTCCCCCCCTCTATTCCCTGCCCGTCCTCTGGCCCCTCTGCAGCCACCCCTCCTCTCTCCTTCTCTGCCTTTCCCCTTTTTTCTGCTGTCGAGGTTTCGAGACAAGTCCAATCTATGAAAGTCTCGTCAAAACAGGTCCACCCCTGTACCTCCAAAACTATCAAGGACCACATCGACTCATTGGCTCCTGCCCTTGAAGACTTCTGCAATCACTCCTTCGCCTCTGGAGTCTTCCCATCCCCTCTCAAGCACTCCCTTGTGCACCCCCTTCTTAAGAAACCCTCTTCTGACCCTTCCTGCCCAGCTAACTATCACCCAATCTCTATCACTCCCTTCCTGGGCAAGCTCCTGGAGAAACTGGCCATCTCCCAGCTTAATCTCCATGCTGAAGCTGTTGGTAGCCTTCATGACCATCAGTCTGGCTTCAGAGCCGCCAGAAGCACGGAAACTGCTCTCCTGAACATCCGTGAGGATCTACTCTCGAACCTTGACTCTAACATTCCACGTGTTCTCATCTTGCTTGATCTCTCTTCTGCCTTTGATACTGTCAACCATACCATCCTGCTTAACCGTCTCCGTGATAACCTGGGTATCACTGGTCAGGCTCTGGCTTGGCTGACCTCTTTCCTCTCAAATCGACCCTCCCAGGTCCAACTGGGGTCTTTCCTCTCTGACATCTTTTTCTCTACCTGTGGTGTCCCCCAGGGTTCTAACCTCTCTCCCTGGCTGTTCAACCAGTATCTGGCACTTCTTGCCCACTGCATCGCTGCTCTCTGCCCCAACTTTCAGTGCTATGCGAATGATACCCAGCTCATTTTCAGGCTACCCTCGGCCTCCTCTTCTCCTTCCCTCATCTCTGACTGTCTTTCTGCTATCCAGGAATGGTGTGCCGCCAACGACCTCTGCCTTAATGCCAGTAAGACTGAGATTCTACTCATCGGCGCACCCACTCCCTCCTTCCCTGCATTTCTCTGGCTAGCCTCTCTTGGCCCTCTTCCTGCTCCTACCTGCAAGGCAAAAAACCTCGGGGTCATCTTCGACTCCACACTCTCCTTCTCTCCTCACATTTCTGACGTTTCTAAGAAGTCACACTACCAGCTGCACCTCCTCAGAGGTATCCTTCCTTTCCTCTCCTTCCCCCAGAAGCTCACTGTCTCCAGAGCCCTGGTTCTCTCGAAGCTGGACTACTGTAACAGCCTCTATCTAAATCTGCCTGCCTCTACTCTCCGCCCGCTGCAACTCATCCAGAACAGGACTGCTAGACTTGTCCTTGGCCTCAAGCCCAGGGAATGTATCTCTCCAGGACTGAAATCGCTACACTGGCTCCCTGTGGCTGCGAGGATTAAGTTCAAAATCCTCCGCATTGGCCACAAGGCCTTCTGGTTCCTTGGGCCAAAATACCTTCAACTCTCTCTTCCTAAATATCTTCCTTCTCGAGCTCTTCGCTCATCTGCCTCCAACTCCCTCAGGGCCAGTCGCTTCTCCAAGCAACGAGTTGGGGGGAAATCTCTCTCCGCAGCAGGGGCCTCCTTCTGGAACAGCCTTCCTGCCTCCCTGAAACTTGAGGAGAACCATCTCCGATTCCGGAAGCACCTCAAAACCTTCCTCTTTGCTTCTGCTTTCTCTCCCCCTCTCCCCTGCTAAATCACTGAAACTGCACTGAATCTGCAACTGGGCCACTCGCCAATCTCGGCCCTTGGCCCAGCCACTCTCCCCTGCACTGCCTCCGTGACAACCCCTGCACTACGGGGCTGTCTCTGTATCCCTACAGCCCCCCTTCCCAGCATTTGTCTGCACTTATCCTGCACTTGCCACCAGCTGGCCCTTATTATTTATCTTGTATTTTACTAATCACTTTTTACTGCACTTTCCCCTCTCCCTTTCCCCCTTGCACTTTTCCCGTCCCCCCTACCCATGCACTTGCGCGATCTGAATGACACCTGGCCTAGTAGGATCGTTTGTCTGTCTCCCCATGTTCCCCCCTCCCTGCCTCATCGCGCCTTGAAACACTTGTGTATAGGCGCATTACAAATGCCATATCATATCATATCATATCAGAGAACTTGCCTCTCGCGGTGAAAGCCTAATCAGCTTGTGACCCAACAAATGATTCTTTTTTGTTCAAACTACTTCTGAGAACTTTAGCAAAGACTTTACAACAAGAACTGTTCTTTCCGATCCAAGACACTAGTCCATTAACTTTGGCCTAGGCCTATTTAACTGAATCGAGTCCTCTAGTGACTAAAACTATTTGCACTGCCTAAGAAAGTATTTGTGATCTATTTTATGAACTTGTGCCTTTGTACTCCTATTTAACGTGACTGAAATGCCATTTTGCTCCTATTTCAGGGGAGCCTAATTTACTCAGAAATGTATTGGTTTGGTACTGAAGTATATTTGTGTATGATATTAAGTTGCCTCCTTCTAGTGAATGTTTTCTAAATGACTGTGTAATAAATGAATAAGTGTTTTAGTGCAGACGTATACCAAAGGTTGGTTTTGCGTACACCTATAGTACTAATTGTATGTGGTGGCCCCAGAGGGTACTGTATGCAATTCTGCCTAACTCTCTTGAAACGGGTTACGGAAGTGGGAGTGGTTACAAAAAGGGGTTAATGAATCATGTTTGAACTACATAGTGTGATTGTCAAAGAATGCAAACATCCTTAAAAATGTATATTTGATAATAATCCGGGGTGGCGGGTCATTATCCTGTGATAACAACCCTCGATCAGTCAATGAGGCTAGATTAATTATATCAATTCACACTAGATTCGAATTTCATATACAAAACAATGGCAGGTTGGATTAAAGAGCACATTGGCAACAGTGCAATCTGAAACGTCAATGGACGGCGTGACATTTTTCGTTAGGAATTTGTATTTCCTAATTATGTATGCTAAAAATATGTGGTTTTAAAATTCACTATTCCCAAACAAACGCATAGAATGACACTTCACAACGGATTTAGGGCGCAATAAGGTCTCATGTGTTAACACATGGAGAAAAACAGCGAGTAATGCATAATCAAACATACACATATATTTTTCCGCACAAAAAAAACCTACAAAAAAATCCATTGAAAGCACGAAGATCTCAAAAGAGCTAGGTTTACGGTGAATGGCTAATACCTTACCGTTACTGCACTGCATTCTGCAATGTTAAATTCTGGCATTATTATGGGTTATTGGTGCCAAGGCTGACATGTTGGCAGATATTGGGCAATACCACATGATGTATTTCTGGAAATCTGCATTCTTTCATTTTCCAATTTTATATTAATTTAACCCCCTTATTTTGGAGGATGAAAATGGATGGAGTTTGGTAGAGGATCACACCGCTACACTACCATCCATACATATAAAAGGCTAAGGATGACTGTGGTAATGGCGGATCATAGTTTCACCACGAAGGGACAGCGCTTTGCATAGACACTACTTCACCGAAAGGCTAAAAATAATGCATTTACTGAGTCATGAACACGTTTACAGACCCACATACAGTTAGTCTGTTGCTTCCCTTTTCAGCGACGCTGTGGGAGAGAATTTGGGTTTGCAGGACAAGCAGGGGGTGGCATGTTCAAGGTTGCAGCCAACAAAACAATGCATGCTTGCAGGCATGCAGAGTTAAATGCCCCTCACTCACACCCTGAAAGGTATGGAGACAGCCAGTAAGAGGACTCAGACCCTAGCCCCCCACCAATCTCCCTTTTACCTGATCAAAAGCTCACCGCCAGGGGCGTTGCTAGAGGGGGGGGCTAAGGGGGCTATAGCCCCTGATCTTTTGGTTGTAGCCCCAGATAGAATCTCAGGAGCTACAGCCAAAAGACTAGCTAGCCCCCAGTCCCAACAGTTCCGACATAAGCTTAGCCCCGGGTCTTTTCCAGACCTAGCAACTCCCCTGCTCACCGCACTTTCATTTACTTCAGGCTCCCCAGCAAGTTCCATTAGCCACCAGGTAGTCACTCAACTCACTCTGCCTGAAACCCAGAATAGGCTTCAGCCTCACCACTTCAAGGCAGCACAGTGATTTCAACAGTTTCCCCAGTTTCACAAAGTCGTGGGAAACAGACGAACTAAGCCACAACATTGCACAACAATGTGGAGAAGAACAGAAAACAGAGGAGAGAGCACACAAATTGACAACTGTGGGCCCAATTCATGGAAAGATACGCACAGAAAATCCCATTTGTCGATTCGTGGAATCCACTGCGCAATACTTTTTCTTACTATGCAGGGACTTTGTGCAGGCTTGGCATGTCTCTGCGAGTGGTCGAGTGCCTTGCGCGAGACAGCACGTACAGCATGGGCGAGGCATGCGCAGAGGTCAGGGAAGGGGGTAGAACTCAGAAAATGAGGAAGAACAAGGGAAAAAGTGGGCATCACCAGGGACGGGTTGTAGGCAGTCCAGAGCACGACCACAAATGCACACGACAAAGCGTATTCATTGAGGTGCCCGCGCAACCTCTTGCCTGACAAATGCCCATGCAAATTCTGCAATCTCTCTGCAACTCGAAGGCAGGCGTAAAGACACACACGCATAGGAATTGCAGTGCAAATGTGGGTTTAGATGTCGGATTTAGGGGAGTGTATACGCAGCCAGGGTTCCAATCTTACTTAGTGGTGCGCATACGCAGTGTAGCAGGGTGCAGGAATGGTTTACGGGGGTTTGCACACAGATTTTCAGAGTTTTATCAGAGTCACATAGTGTTGTACGCATGCTGTCGGGGGCCGGTAACAGATACGGGTGACCCTGCGCAGGGTCCATGAAATGCAGGCCAGCTTGCGGGCAACCCCACGCACTGTTTGAAGGGGGCATGTATTCACGACCGGGGGAGCATGCAAAGGTAGCTGTTCTGTTTTTTTTTGCTTTGCGTGGGGACGTGTCAGGGATGTTCCGGGGGGTGACTTACGTATACGGTTACTGTGCGCAAACAATTCCATGAATAAGCAGAGCACGCATTTTTATTCTGCAAGCAGGCTTACCCTCACGCAGTTCTCAACGCACGTCATTCATAGCACTGTTTCTGAAAGGAATCAAAGCTAGAATGTCAAGGTTTTTCTGACTCAACTGTCCATTCCTTTAACTCTCTTGAGTGAACCCTTAATACTCAATCCTGCGTGGAAATATATGATTTGCAGGAAGAAAGTAGCAGCATCCAATCAAAAGGATAGCACTTCAGAGATATGCCAAGGAAACCTGCTCGATATAAGAGCATGCATCTTAGGTACTGGTCTAAGCAGTGAGAATGCCTGCAAAGGTGCAGAGCAAAGCAGCATCTTGGCAGTCTGTCACACATTACTGAGCATTCAATACACAGTCCAGCTGTACTAAGAGTACCTTCTTTCAGATGTAAATTAAACCTCGCTGAAGGTTTGAATACCGGTCTTATAACGTGTGTACGAAAAAGTCATTCAATAACCTTCAAAGAGCATCGACATGATCTGCCGCCTTTAGGAAAAAAGAGGTCAATGCATCACCTAACTTCCTGAAACAGTACATGTAGGCCTGCAAACCACCCACTGGGGTCACCAGAAACATCTTCAGCATAAGGAAACGTTTAACTTAAATATATATATTTTCCCACACTATTTTTCTCACACACTTTCCCTACCCTCATATTTCCATTCGTGCATGCTCACTTTTGCACTTGCCAATCCCATTTTACGCTATGCGAGTTAAGCATTAGGCAAACGTTTTCCCAGCTGGAGCAACTGATAGTAAGTAACATATAATTATCACCTTACTTCAATTCCACTGACTCAACCAACACAACCACAAAGCCAAAGACGCGTCCCTTAACACACCTATTTCAGCTTAAAACTATCAGGCGTTGCTGGGGTGGGGGCTGAGGTAGCTATAGCCCCGGGTCTTTTGGTTGTAGCCCCGTGTAGAAGCTCAGGGGTTACAAACAAAAAGGCTAGCTAACACCAGTCCCGACAGTCCCAAAATTAGTGTAGCCCTGGATCGTTTCCAAGGACGTAATTTGGGGGTCGCCAGAGGTCGCAAGTGCGACCTCTTAGGTCTTCCTTGCAACCTCTAAAAAAAAACATATTTTTGAGGGGTTTTTTTGCAGTGCAAGCTCCTGGTCTGTGGCCAGCACCATGTGGCACTTTACTTCAGGAGTGGCTGGCTTTCTTGTTCAGGCCCCTTAAAAAAAGAAGAAAAATAAGAACATGAGGGCCACAAGTCTAACACTTTCAGCACTGAACCTAAATAAGAAAGAATAGAAATGCCAAAAAATGTGTCTTTCTGGAATTCTATACAATAAATGCTAGACTCATTAAAGGTTTATTTCAGGCACACTTCAGAGGGTGAGTCACTGATTTAGTCTGTTCTCAAACGCCTCAACTCAGCCTTTCATCCTTCTGAGGTCGATAAATGGGTACCAACACAGGTTGTGTGATATTGGGTGTGTATTTCTCCTATGTAAAGCGCTTAAGCGTAAGTGCTATATAATAACACATCATTATCATTTGGTCATGGACGTCTGCTTGCAATCACAGTCATTTGGTAATATGGGCCTATACACACTGATCTTAACAATACATATGGCGTTCCATTCAGGTATGAAATGTACATCACATTATAGTGATATCGTAACCATATTTTTCGTAGTGTACAATTCTATCTGATGCCACTTCCTGTTTTGTCAATGGGTGAAAGGTCGTGTTCCATCGCTTCCCGCTATATCACTTTGGGGTGGGGTCAAATGACATCACTTCCTGTGATGTCATCAGGGGGTCAAGGGTCATGTGATGTCACTTCCGCTACCCCAGGCATTTTGGTGAAATGACATCCCTGATCGTTTCCACACTTAAGCAACACCGAGCGCACATTTTGCTAGGTTACAGACTTCCGCCAGAGGCGTATACTTGTTGCGTTTGGCGAAGTATAATGCACAGCCATCTTCTTTAGCTGGGCGAATTATCTTTGGTTGCAAAGCCTTGCAACGTGTTTGCGAATGAGCACCAGAGTTCGATCGCATGACTGCACTATAGGCATTGCATTGTCTTTTCATAGAGGCAGAACAAATTAATTATTGAAATTTGAGTGTGCAGAAGGATATCCGGCAAGCACTTTACAGATCGGTTGCATGTTCGCAGTAAGCACAGACCCGTGGTTAAATATTTGAGGACAATCGCTATCTGTTCGTAGGAAAACTCACCCGTGAAGAGAGCTGTATTTCGTTTTGGGGGAAGTGCATTCAATCCAGCACTGTGTGTGTTTGCCGCTCCTCCCATCGCATCAGCGTGCTTCCTGGAGGAGGCGGGGTAGGAGCAACACGTGACTGGATCACGTGATCGCGGCCGCCTACAAAGGACTAAGGCAACCACCCTTGTGGCGTGAAGCCCGGCTGGAGTAAAGCCCAGTGACTGTTGTGCGGCTGTTTGGCGCAGCTGGCGCAAAAATCCACATGTGACTTGCAGGAGAACCAACAGCAGCCAACAACAGCTGAGGTGAACTCGAGGTAAGGTCTACATTGTTTATAATACCTGTTCATACAACGTGAGACTGCGGGAAATTATATCCTTTGATCACGCTGTATTGTCTAATTACGACTCGATAAAAGTCCTTTTTCCTCGGGTCTGATATAACCAAAGTGACTACTTAGCACTACATCTTCACCCTTGGTAGTGAGCACTTCTGACGTAAAGTTACTAACTACCCCAGACTTATTGAAAGTGTAGACACATTGCTTATCACTTTCTACCAACAAACGGTGTATACATCATAGATTGTTGATTAAACTAAAACTTGATGAAACTCCGTAGCACCAAAGACATGGAAGGGGCAGGGAATGGATCGTATTTAAATCAAAGCTGTGAAGTGATCATACCAACTGCTCAACTCGCTCAGGAGAATGCTAATCTGATGAATGGACAAGAAATCCAAGTTCTGGTACATGCTGATGAAAATCATAGTACTCCTACAAAAAGTCAGATAGAGAAAAATCCAAATATCGCTATAATGAATAATTGGAAAAAAGGGTTGGAATACACTATCTCAACAAGAAAAATACAAAGCAAAATAGAAAATCATTTCGGGAAGAAACGATATAAAAGCCACAGTGACATCGAAGGCGAATCCCTCATTCTTTGGGAAGAACCAAGACACTCTCAAACCCCGACTTCTAGCACAGAAATACACATTGTTGCAGCACACCTGGAAAAAGAAACCTGTACCTCATCTGAGGAAGACAACGCATTCACCCCAACCCCACAAAACCCACAATCTTCATCAGCTGTTGTACAGCTAATGCTGGAACAAAGGGACTCAGAAAGAAAAGACGATGAAGAAATAACAACACATCCAAATACAGACACATTGAACGCACTGAACTTTGTTCTTAGCTCATTGGTTTCAGTCTTTGAGATGCTAAAAGGAGAAGTCCAATCGCAAAATGGGACATTGCTAGAAATGACTAAAGAAATTTCTCTTTGTGACTCTACTTTAGTGGGCCTGGCAAATGCCATCAATACAAAACTGAGCACCCCAATTCAGGCACTGAATATTGAGATTGTAAAACAAGGACTCGACATCTCCTCTATCCAGCAATCACTGAAAGAAAAAAATCAAACTGAAAACCAAAACAACACACTTTTGAAAGAGATTTTGTCAACCTTGAAGGGACAACTGCCCCCAGTTCAAATAGAAGAAACCCCAGAAAAAATTCAGGAATACTCATTGGAGGACACCCCACTTTCAGATTCAATAATGGAAGAATTCTTAAGACTAGCTACAGTACTAGAGGAAGAGGCAGATATTGGAAAAAACACAAAAGAAACTAAATCTGATAACCAAAAAGCCAATCAGGTAGGAAAACCTCAGGAATGGCAAGAACAAGGGGAACAAACATCAAGAGGCAGACGAAAAAGGAGAAATCACTTGGCAAAGAGAAAGAGCTCTAAATCTTCACAGTCTAAAAACAAAAATAAACATAATAAAGGGCCGAAGCAAAATAAAATTGGAAAAGACAAAGGTAAGATCCAGGGAAAAATACAATCCGTTGGGATTAGTGAGGAGCAGGACACCATGGTGGGCGACTCTAAAACCCCTCATATCGGCACAAAAAAAAATAAACTCAAAATAGGAAAAGGAAACCAGAAGGCCAAAATTGATATCTGTACAAAGATCAATTTAACTAAAGACAAACAATTGGACGATTTAGTTCCAATAACGAAAGCAAGCATTGGCTTACAAACAGAGGAGCTGACAGGACAAAAAAACAATCTAAAACAGAAAAACATAGAGATTGGAAAGGATCTGGAAAAACAGATAAACCTAGAGGAAACAACAAGAAAAAAAAACCTAGTCGCTCAACCTCAAAAAGAGAACATAGCCAAAGCAGTCAAATGGGCCCCAATTTTCACACAAAAAAGAAGGCAGTCTGTAGTAAAAAGAACTTGTGGGAATGTCACTGCCACAAATCAACAGGAAAACAGGAAAATTGCTTCCATCTTTTTAACAAAGAAGCCGTTGGCTTTCAAGGACCCAAGTACAACCCTTCCAGGTGTAACTGTTCCAGCAAACATGCTGGGGAAAAATACACCTGAAATAAATGACAACCAAATCAAAAACGGAGAAGGGAAATTTGTCAAACTCGTTACCCAGATGCATCGTGAGGAGAATGCTGCAGGTATCCACTCACTCTCCGAAATATGCGATAAACCAACTGAAAACACATCAGTGGGAAATGCCAATAAAAGGATTTGGTTGAGATTGCGCTCAAACCACGGCCACTATAAATCTTTAAACCGGGGAGTGATTCTGAACATAATACAAAAAATAGGAGACCTCCACTCTTTAAAATCCAACGACATTGAAAGCGTGAAATTTCCGTTGTCAAGTGATCCATTCCTGGTTGAACTCATTATGACTTCAGCGAACGCAAGAAATGATATCTTGCGAAACTCAATTGAGTTGGAATCCTATGGACTGGAAGTTTCATACAATGACAATAAAAACAACATTATGGCCAAACACCGCATTCTCCCATGCCCAAACAAAGAAACAATATATCAAAATGAGGCAATCCTCACAAAGCAAGGTAGTTTAGAAAAAGATCTCAAAACAAAAGAAAACACCCTTATGCTCCTACCAGACATATTGTCAGAAGTTCTGAAGAAGTTGGGCTTGGGCACACAACGACTTTAGAAAGAACCATGTTAACATCTTTAGTTGGAATATAAGAGGCTCTAGTGTCATTAGAGGCAAAGAAATAAGGTCATACTTATTCAATCAGGGGGATGCGATTCTTTTACAAGAAACCTGGTTGGTTAATCCGCTAAACATCGAAGGGTATATGGTTCATTGTTTGTCAGCCGTACAAAAAACACTGGGCCGGCCCTCAGGAGGCTTACTAATAGCACTAAATAACCAAGTCTTTAAAAATGTAAAGGAAATATGGAATAATCCCCAGGGCATTCAGGCATGCAGAGCTGAAGTATCTATACAAGAAACTACCACAATTTGGGTCTTTGTAAACATTTACTGGAACCCTGCAACATCGAAACTAGACTGTTTTCTAGAGAACTTAGCATCTCTATTCGAACTACTAAAAACAACTCTAGTTTCTAGTAAGATTGTGGTAGCTGGAGACTTCAATACGAATTGCATATATCCCCTAAAAGGAGACCGAGATCGAGTAACACATAGGAAAATTACTCTGGGAAAACAATGGCAGGATTTTATGGAACAATGGGACCTCCATATGGTAGTGGGCTCACAGGAGGGTGCAAAAGAACCATATATAACCTGGAGAAGAGGGAACTCATCCTCAGCCTTAGACTATATCTTTGTTTCAAAAACTCTGCATGCTTCGCCCTATACACTAAAAATAAAACAGGAGTCTGGTAGTGACCACAGTAGACTGGAGTTGTCACTCGAAAATATTCTAACAACAGAAGCTGAACGAGAACTACAGTTGCTTGAGGGGAAGAAAGGAAAACTTAGAGTCGTAAAATATAAAGATGGGGGAACTAATTTAAATGGAAAACTCAAAATGATTCCTGAACACATATGGAAATCACAATGCGATCCACACCGATTTACCAACTTTCTATGGGCAACTCTAGCACCCAAATACTTAGCGGGAGAAGCCAAACAGAAACACCTGCACGCCTTTGACGAATCCACACAAAGAAGAAAAAGAGAGCATAGGAAAACGTTAAGAGACATCAAAAAGGCAGGACTTTCAGTGGAGGATATGAAAACTGAAATAAGAATCCAAAAAGCCAATTACAAATCATGGTCGATCTCACATAATGCTCTTCGGATACAAACAGATGGCGAGCACATACTTAAAACACTCAGAGAAAAAAATAGCAAGAACTTCTGGGAAGTAATGAACCAGTTCGAAGGGGAGCACGCACAATCATTATGTAACCTAGTTTCAGAAGATGGCTGGGTGAGCTACCTGACAGAGACATATAAGAGCGACGACATCCGCGAATTTAGACCCAAACCAGGTATCCATTGGCAACTTAATTTCTGTGAAGAAGACATACGGGAAATTATAGCCAGTTCCTCATCATCTAAAGCATCGGGGCTAAACGGCTTGACCTATCAGGCACTGAAAAGCGAACCAACATTGTGGTCAAAGTTATTATCCGCTCTCTTTAAAGAAATACTAAAGCAACGAACCTTTCCAGCATCTTGGAAAACGGCCCTTATAGTACCTTTCTTTAAATCTGGGGATCGTCGTATACCAATGAATTATAGACCGATAGCATTGCTGGACATTGAAAGCAAAGTCTTCATGAAACTATTACTATCTCATGTCTCGAAATGGGTCGAAGATTTTAATATTCTATCACGCTTTCAAACAGGATTCCGCAAAGGCCACTCAACATCTATTAATGGCCTGATTCTAAACATCTTGAATGAGCAAAAGAGAGGGGGGAAAAAACAAATGCTGTACGGAGCCTGGATAGATCTGTCTAAAGCTTTCGATCAGGTTGAACGAGTCCTATTGTGGGACAAACTCCGGAACTGGGGAATGCCAGAATCTCTTCTATCAATTTTAGTGGAACTTCATAAAAACACCAACCTAAGAATACAGCTCAACGCAATGGGTCATCTGTCTAGACTAGTTGAAGTTAATAGAGGTGTAAGACAAGGGTGTTTGGGGGCGCCTCTGTTCTTCAACTTGTTCCTGGCAGATATGGGCCATTTTCTAGAAACGTCTGCCTTGATAAGCCCAACACTAAATGGGAGGAAAATCTGCTGGTTGGCGTACGCGGATGACATAGTTCTCCTCGATAGAACACCAATTGGGCTACAACACCTACTTGACAAACTGAACGAATATGTAGGACTAAACAAATTGACAGTTAATCCATCTAAATCAAACATTTTGATTTTCAAACACTCATTGTCAAAAGCAAAATACATAAACTGGAACATGGGAGGAGAACGGATCAAAACAGTAGAAACCATAAAATATCTGGGATATAACATCTATGCCCATCCAGCAACATACAAAGTAGAAAACTAAGTGTCAGCTAAAATAACACAATTCACATCACAGATGATTAAGTTAAATTACAAATTTTGTAAGTTCTCCATTTTGCCTCTGGTAAAGTTCTATCTCGCCAAAGTTGTTCCAGTTGTTCTATACGGACTAGAAGCAAAACCGGATCTTTGGTTCATAAACTGGGACAGCTATGAGGGTCGCCTCTGGAAAAGAGTTTTGGGTCTCCCAAATTGTGCATCCTTAAAAAGCCTAAGATTTGAACTAGGCCTAAAATCTCTAAACTGTATGGCCGACTGGAAGCTCATTTCACTGTTCAGGGAAATAACACTAAGCAAGGACTCAACGTTGTATGGAGACCTCAAACACGAAGCACTATTGAAAAAATCCACTATTCTCATTTCGCTGGAAAGGAAAACGTTGGAAATACTAAAGAAACTAAATCTAAATGAAGAAACTCTGGCTCTAAATCCACTTAAAGTAAAATGCAGACTAGAAGAACGGGACTGGATTGAAACAGTGGAGAAAGTAAGAGAGGACCCAACTCAAAACATATTCTTGAAGGGAGAAAAGAAACTTGGATCTCTCTCATGCTATCTACTGAAATCTCCAAATAGAAAATTGCGTTCAGACTTCCTCAGAATGAGACTGAACCTCGTCCACTGTGGGGCTGTTCTGGTAAAACGTAATCAAGGACAGTTGGCAATAAAATTGTGCTCAATCTGCTCAAACCCTGCCAAACAAACGTTAAAGCATATCCTAATGGATTGTGAAGGCACTTGGCCTCAGCGACTAAGATTCTTTAGAGGTCTGGTACGGAGGGAGGAAGACATACTTACAGACTTCCTCTGGGACAGAATTATCTCAGGGAAAAATGCTGCACTTACGTTTGCAGCAACCCAGGTGCTAATAGAAAGTGGTCTGACAATCTAACACAACGATCCAAAGGATAAATGTACCTAAGTATGGAATTTACAGGACTAGAAAAATTTGGCAGGGTTGGTGGACAGTAAGAAATTTTAACACAAGTTTTGTCTTTTTTGTATTTAATGCAAATTGTTTTGTATTGTTTTTCCTTTTGTAAAGGCTTAAGCCAAAACAAATTAAAAAAAAAAAAAAAAAAAAAAAATATTTGAGGACAATGTATGGCCAAATGGTGCCTACAATATTTTGGACTTTGTATTTTATTGGTATTTATAAATCGCTTTACAGACGGTACAAGACAAAAATGAAAGAGCTGACAAAAGCAGGCGTTAATAGCTACAGAGAAAAATGAATGAGCAGAAAGAGAGGGCAGAAAATGGGTCTTTAACTTTGCAAAAAATGCAAAGTGATGAGGAAGATCGAATATCAGGCGGAAGGGCATTGTAGAGTTTGGCAGTGACAAGGGGAAAAAGAGCGGAGCCGAAAAGGTGTCCAGGGAATTTTAGGGACTCAGAAAAGATGCAGATGTTGAGGTCAGACGCAGCAGGACAGGTTATAGGGTGACATCAGAGAACAGGGATGGGCGGGGCCTGACCATGGTAGCATTTGAAGACAATAGTAAGAAAGGGAATAAGAAAATGGAGCTCAAAAGGAAGGAGATTGACTGAAGAGATGAAGTTATAGGTGATCAGGGATTCGGATTGAGGAGATCAATACAGACCAGAGTATAGTGAGATAAGAAGATGCAAGACACAACAGGAGGGCAGAGCTGTAATCAGGTCTAGAGAGAATGGAAGTTGAGATAAGCAGTTCAGTGGTGCAAAGGGAAAGTTGGTACACAGAGTAGATTTTAATGGTGATAGCGACAGATACGGGAAATTGTAGAGATATGGTGTGAAAAAAAATAGGGAAGTGTCTAAGGTTACAAGCATGAAGGGAAAAAGGATGAACGGCAGGAGGGATGAAAAGTCAGGATGGACGATGGCAGCGGGTATGCACAGGAAGGAGGGAAGTTTTGGATAGGCTGAGCTGAAGAAAGTGAGCAGACATCCAACACTGAACAGCAGAGAGGCAGGCAGAGGCAGTGGAGTGAAGCGACACAGAGAAAGAAGAAAAAGAGAAGAAGATCAGAGAGTCATCGGAAAGAAAATGGCATGAAATGTTGAAGGACTGAATGAGTGTAGTAAGAGGAATAGTGTAGATTGAGAAAGCAGCTGCCCAAGAACAGAACCCTGTGGAACACTGTAGAGAAGAGGACGAGGTGCAGAGGTAAGACCAGCCCACAATACGAATAAGTGCAAGAGGAGAAATACAATTGAAGCCATTGAAGAATGTTACCCTGGAAACCAGGAGAAGTGACGGTGTAAAGTAGTGCAGGTTGATAAACAGTGTCAAACGAAGTTGGGAGGAAAGGACAAGAAGGACGCCAAGGAGAGAGAGACTAACTAGATGAGAAAAAGAACCGGAAGAAGTCAGAGTGTTCAAACTGCAACAATCGTCGTGTAAAAGTGAGTACATCATCCTAAACAGGAAAACAGTGCTGAAAACACTGAATAAAATCAACTCACTAAAACACCTGAACACAGACGACTTCCTATTGATAGCACCATACCACCGTGACCAGAAAGCAAAAACATATCTCCAAATGAAAAGCAAGGCTTTAAAGAGTTTGACACATGAACCTCAAAAAGAAGTAAAAAAGATAGGCTTCACATTGACCGAAATCATGCAACAAGAAAAACAATTGAGTAGAAGGGGAAGAAATAAGGAGAACAAAGAGGGTATATTTCAACAGATGACAAACCTTCAATCTCCGGGAAAGCAGAAAAGATACGAAGGAAGATTGGAAAAGAAAGAGGAAAACTTCAGAAACAGGAACTACAGCAATCAAGGAGGCAGACGGGAGCTAAGCGGTAAAAGAGAGCTCTACCCCGAGGGGCAAAGGCAGAAAGCACCGGCATGGAAGAATGAGAGACTCTATAACGACAGTCATGTTTTGGAAAGAAAGGAACAATATCAAAGACCAGCAAAAGAGGGCAGGAAAGAAAATAGAAGGGATGAAGAGACCAAAGAAAGAGGAGAGGATGAGCCAGAAAGGGAAGACCTAAGAAAACCAAAAGGCCGGTGGAAAGGGTTGAAAGCGGCACTAAACTCTAAATTGGATAAATAGCAACCACTCGGAGGTGATTCGGGAAAACGACCTCCTCCAGTCGAACTTCAGCAAACAAAGATAAAGAATACCTTGACAATGGCCTCATGGAATACGAGAGGTCACCATCACCTAACGAACCCAGATAACCAAGATCTCGTGGCTTTTGATATACTCTGTCTTCAGGAAACATGGTTAATGGAGAAACCGGCACTGGACGGTTTCAAAATAGCATTCTCGGCAGCAACTAAACGAATCTTTGGCCGCCCGTCTGCAGGGCTACTTGTAGCAGTCCGAATGGGTTCAGGAATTGAAATTACCAAGATAATAGCAGAATCATATGGTATTCTGGCGGTTTTGACCACCTGGACAAAAGAACAAAAAGGAACCAGTCACCTAGAAACAGAGAAGACAGCAATTGTGACAATATACTGGAACCCGCAGAGAATCTCAAGCTCGGAGTTCTGCAAAAAAATAGAAGACATGCTGGATATCATCTCAGTGGAAGATCCACAAACACACATAATCGTATGTGGAGATTTGAATTCCAATTGCAACCAAAATACGGAAAATAGTGAGAGGAGGAACGTGCAGACGCAAGCAGAAGAAAGAGGAGCCAGATGGAATGCCTTAATGAAATCAAGGAACCTACACAATGTCGCAACATCGAGAACATGGGGGGAGACGATACCAACCTGGGAGAGAGGTGAATCAAAACCTACCCTGGACTACGTTTTTACGTTGGAAAGTATGCTACACTACATAGAAAACTATGCAGTAGTTAAAACCACCGAGAGTGACCACAATTTGGTAACCATCGCATGGTCATCAACAAGCCATCTCACCCAAACGTATCAACACTCGATAGAGGCGAACAGCCAGCTAACTCGCCTGCGCCTAACAGCTTCAGACATCGCAAACATTACGGAGAAATATCAAAGAGAAGTACTTACCACGGACCAGAAAACAGCACGACCAGACTATCTACCCTTCCTCTTGCAGCACAGACAGAAAAGGAAAGGGGGAAACCCCGCTAAAACGAACAACACACACGCATTCGATAAAGAGCTAGTTGAAAGAAGAAGAGAATTAAGGAAAACAAAAAAACAAGCTAAGAGGCTTAACACCACGACAGGGTGGAGAAACTTGCAATTGGCAACAAGGGCATACAAAACCTGGATTGTAGGACACTGTCACGTGCAGTATCAAAAGGATGCAGAGGCGATGCTTAGGGCCCTAAGCTCCAAGAAATGTAGTGATTTATGGACACTTTTCAAAAAGCCCAATAAAGAAGCAGTCAACCGACTGACCAACGCGGTGAGTGAAGAAAAATGGGCCAATTTTTTTGAAGATCTGTTCAAAGTTCCGTCATCATCTACGACGCGAATACAAAGAATGAAAGGTCCACGTTGGCTTGATGTGTCTGATAAACAATAGATAGGTTCAGCAATAACAAGACTCAAGAAATCAAGGGCACCAGGCCCGGATGGCCTGAGTAATATAAATACCAAACAAAATGCTGACGCGTGGACAAATTTCATCAGTACGCTCTTTGAGCACTGCAGGGATGCACAAGTGATCCCGACATCATGGACAGAAGCGGTAATTGTACCGATTTTCAAGCACAGCGACAGAGAAGAACCGGGCAATTATCGCCCAATAGCACTCTTGGACATAATTGGGAAAATCTTCGCTACTATACTGCTAAGGCATTTTCAAACTTGGGCCAAGACATCACCGGCAAACGACCCCTTTCAAATGGGTTTCCTCAAGAACGGAAGCACCATAGTAAACATTTTTATGCTGAACATTATAAAAGCAAAGGTAAAGCAAGGAACGGTACCAGTACATATGGCTTTCATAGACCTGTCATAGGCATTCGACAGAGTGGACAGGGAAAGACTATGGAGCAAACTGGAAAGTTGGAAATGCCCAGGAGAGCTACTGGACACAGTGAGGGCCCTTCACGAGAACACCAGAATAAGAGTTCGCCTCAACACCCAGGGTACGCTGACCCGTGAAATGACAGCAAACTACGGAGTAAAGCAAGGCTGCCCATTAGCCCCGGCACTTTTTATCGCATACCTGGGTGACTTTAAAGAAACAGAACTCTGAGTAAGGTCCTTCCCGCCTAAACTAGGAAACACAACTATTTCACGGCTACTGTATGCAGACAACCTTATTCTACTGGACCAGACGGAGATAGGCCTACAGCACCAATTAAACAACTTGGTGACATACATGGAACAAAACAACCCACACATAAATAAGAAAAAAACAAAAATTCTGACATTAAGAAGGAGAGATACAAAAAAAAACAGAAGTCACAAATGGTATCTGGATAAGGAAAAAATCGAGGTGGTTACTGACTACAAGTACTTAGGAGTCCTGATAGATGCCTCAAACCAAGAGGACTCCACGCAATCAACTCTTTGGAAAAAAGCAAAAAACCTGGCAGCACAGATGAGAACCCTGGATAGAAAATACGGGAAATTTTCTATCACTCCGGTCATCCAATTCTACAAAGGGAAAGTAGTCCCGACCATCACCTATGGGATGGGTGCCATGTTGAATATATCGAACACCCTATGGCAGAAATTGGAAGGGTACCTGTGGAAAACTCTGCTAGGTCTACCTAATTCAGTTTCAATGGACCTTATTAGACGAGAGTTAGGCCTGCTCTCTCTAGAACAATCAGTAACATTGCAAATCCTAAGAAATACTTTACTACCAGAGGCCCCACCAACATATAAGATTATCAGAACTGAAATATCAAGTCGGAAACTGACCGCCTTAAACAGCTGGATGGACAAGCTAAAAGAGAAACTGGAGGAGGTGGCATGCACAGAAGCAGACTTGCAAGCAAACCCAGAAAGAGTAAAAGACTAATTGAAGGCCCAAGACTGGATAAACACCCTGGAAAAAGCACATGGAAATAAATTGGCAAAACATCTCCCACAGACCTTCAATAGCCCGAATAAACCTCTACCATACTGTACAAAGTTTCCGGATAAAAGATTAAGAGCATTCTACATGAGAGCACGTTTAAATCCCCTCCCGACACGAGAAATTCAGGCAATCCGACTAAAAACTGCACCTAAAGATTGCAGATTATGTGGAGAAACCGACAAACCGGAAACAATAAGACATCTGTTAATGGAGTGCCCGGAGCTAAGAAAAATACGGACGGACTTCCTCAACAACCTGTGTAGGCGTACATGGAGAGGAACAAGCCACCTGGTGGAATAGACTAATGTCAGGTGAAAAGACTCCCTGCACCTTGGCCGCAGCAAAAATTCTGGAAGCAGCCTTCCAAAAAGTAAATGAACGAACTGAACAGAGATCCATCGGTGCAGCCAAAGACCCTGATGGAGGCAATTAACTTAATCTAATAACATTTTGTCTTCTTCTTCCTCTTCTGTCCTGACTTCTGGGCGCGACCTTGCCTCCAGGGCTTCGCTCTCCTCGACTTTTGGAGTTACCTTTGTTCGTTCTTCCTTCTTCTTTTATGTCTGTAATTTCTTAGCTCCTAAGGAATACTGCAAGATTCTTGTAAAAATTGCTAAAGCAATTATATACAAGTAAATAAAATAAATAAATAAATACATAAACAGTGTCAAAGGCAGCTGAGAGGTCAAGAAGAATTAGAAAAGATGATAACTTATTGTGGTGGGCATAAAGGAGCTAGAGATATGCAGTGATGCAGTTTCAGTGGAATGCGGAGGACAAACATCAGATTGGACTGAGGGGAGCAAAGAGTTAAAGTTGAGGTGAGATGAGACTTGTGAGTAGACAGCTCTTTCAAGAAGTTCAGAGAGAAAGGGGAGAAGTGAGAGGTTGAAAATTACAATAGAACAAGGAGTCAAGGAGGGTTTTTAAAGGATAATGATAATAGTGGCGTGTTTAAAATTGAGTGGAGAGATGAAGAGGACAGGGAAAGATTAAGAAGAGAGGTAAGATAAGGAATGATAGAGGGATATATAGTAGAGATGAGAGAAGAGGGGATATGTTCAGATGGAGGATCATTGGTGTGAGCTTGCAGAAGGAGGGCGGCAGAATCAGAATTAATAAGAGTGAAAATGAAACAAATTATGAGACAGGGTAGAGGAAGAGTGGTAGTGTTGGGATGGGATGGCATAGAGGCAGAAAGGGAGAGAAAGGAAGAGTGAAGAGAAGGAACTTTAGAGGTTAAGTATTCAGCAAAGTCAGTGGAAGAGAGTTTAGGGGAAGTAGACAAGTCAGAAAGAGAGGGGGAGTATTTTATTAATAGCTGGAATAGGCGTTGGGGTACTTGGACACAGATGAAGTGAGAGATGAGCAGTACGATTTTTCAGCATGGAGAAGAAGAGAATCATATGAAGAATGGGGTGTAGAAACAGTAGTGAGATTAGAGTTTGAGCTTTCTTTCAGTGTCATTCAGCTTTGCAAAGAGAGGAGAGAGAACATATTGTAGATGAGGAGAGAGCCATGGTTAAGGGGGCTTTCAAGAACGAATGAAAGGACGAGAGGGGTAGTGAAGATCAAGATTGTAGAGGATTATGTCATGGAGGGTGGAGGCATCTTTATCGGTAGAGAGAGTGGACCAATGTTGGACAGATGAAAGAGAAGAAAGATAAGAAAACAAGGAGAAGATGCAGAGATCAAGATGATGGAAAGAACAAAGGGGTGGAGTGGAGAGGGGCAAGAATAAGGGGGAGTGAGGAAGAAAATGAGAGAGGGAAGTGATCGGAGAAGTAGATTTGGTAAAAGTACACTGGGGCATGAAGCAATATAAAAGAGATGAGATTGAGGGAGGAACTAGAGATTTGAGAAGGAGGGGAATAGAGGGAGATAAGACAAAAAAATAGTCAAGAAGGGGTATAAGAGGAGAAGATGAATGAGCAGTAGAAAGGTAGAGATTAAAATAAAGTCGCCAAGAAGAAAGAAGATGGACGAAGAAAGGAAAGAAAGAAGAGAGTCCAGATCATCGTAAAAGCTGGAGAGAGGGCCAGGAGGTTGGTAATAGTAAGAAAAGCAAGAGAGAAGACTCTAGATATTGAATATTGATATTCAAGAGAGGTGAAGGTGGGGAGATGAGATGTAGGGAAAGAGGCCTACCATGAAGAGTGGTAAAAAATGCCAACGCTGCTACACTACAAAAACAAAGAGGTGATGGCTGGAAGGTTTAGAATTAATCTTAACCACTGGCAATGCTCTGGGCAACCCTTCCAGCCATCACCTTTCTGTTTTGCTAAAGTCACCCCGAGTGGGACGGGTATACCCAGACGTGGGTCCCGAGTCTGCCGGGCCTAGAGACCCAAGCTACTCCTCACTGATGACGCCCAACAAGGCTGAAACATGTCTGGGGATGCTTGTGGTCTCGTGCAGAAGGGATGTGACCTAGCAGTTCGGGCTGGACTGCCCCTTTTGGGGTAGGACCAAGCCTGATTTGCATATGGTTTTTGCCCTTCTGTAATGGCTTGGCAGGCTGAAAAACGATGGTCTGGAGGGTTGCCCAGAGCTTTGCCCGTGGTTATGATTAATTCAAAACCTTCCAGCCATCACCTTTCTGTTTTGCTAAACGCTGCTACACTAGCCATGGAGTCAGGTAGAATGAGTCAATTTGATTATAGAGGAGGACAGAAATGCAGGATTAGAAGAATTAGGGAGGTAAGCCATGTTTCAGTTCATCAAAGGAATTGTAAGTCAAGGTGGGAAAAGAACTTGGGAATAGAGTGGGTTTGTTACAGATGGAGCAAGCGTTCCATAGACCAACATAAATGACAGGATGGGGTGAGGTGGATGGAGAGGTTGATAAGATTATTATAGTTGTGAGAGTGAGGAAGAGGAAGGGTGAATCGTCGAGATGAGGGGAAACACTGGAATAGAGGAGAGCATTAGGTAGTCTCCAGGTAGACTATCACTGACATTCTCTTTGTCGTTCATTCTCCTGACCTACGGACTCCCCATATGGTTTCTGTCCTCTCCCCTTTTTCTTCCTCACCCATTAATGGTGGAACCAGATGGGAAGTGCTCTTGGCAAACTTCGTCCTACGTCTTTCACCCCCTCCTTCTTTCCCACTGCAGTGGTGGTACCCCTCCTCAGAAAACCTTTAAAGGGGGAAAACCAGCTTCACTTCGCTACCCTCAATTTTCACAGTGTTATCAAATACTCTTCTGACATCTGTCACAGCCTTTAAAATTTTGACATTGACCTCCTCACGCTCACTGAGACATGGTTCAATGCCAGCTCTGTCCCTGCTATTGACACTCTTCCTCTTGAGGGTCACAAGATCCTCTCCAAGTTCAGGTCTAACCACACTGGAGGCGACGTCACCCTTACCTTGCCTGAATCAATCCCTGCTTCTCTCATACCTATTCAGTCCTACTCTTCCTTTGAATGTCTTCTCTGCAAGCTTTGCATCGCCCATACCCTATCTATCACTATCGCTACCATCTACAGGATCTCAGGTCGGTCTCACTCTTCCTATCTGAGTGGGCCAAACTCACCTGTTCTGTCCTGGTCTCTACCTCTAAGCTTACCCTCATCGGAGACTTTAATGTTCACCTTGATTCCCTTGATGCAGCCCTCCCCTTCCGCAAACTCTGTGACTCTTTCTCCCTTACCATTCTTCCTCGGGTCTGACCCACTCAGCGGGCACACTCTGGATGTGCTCTTCTCAGCGGACCTCTCTCTAACAATCTCAGTACGTCTTTCTCTTGGTCTGATCATTCTCTCCTCTCACCTGGAGCTCCTGGGCTCCCCAGCTAAGCCCCTGCCTGCACTGCCAGCCGCCTTCTCCGTCATCTGACCTATAAAGTGAGTGCCAGTAGCTGCATTTGCCGCCTCTTTTATCCCTCCCCCTATTACTGCTCTTGACTCTCATTCTGACTCAGCCCTTGCTAAAGGCCACTACGCCCTTCTTGGCAAACTATTGGAGAATTCGGCCATCTCCCAGTTTTCCGACCACACTGAAGCTGTAGGCTGCCTCCATGACCACCATTCTGGCTTCAGAGCAGCCAGAGGCATGGACACTGCTCTCCTGAACACCCGTGATGATTTGCTCTCTAATCCCGACTCCTGCTCTCCCTCTGTTCTCATCCTTCTGGATCTGTCCTCTGCCTTCGACTCTGTCAATCATGTTACTCTCTTAAATCACATCCATGACACCCTGGGAATCACGGACCAGGCACTGGCTTGGTTGACATTTTCCCTTTTTTGAATAGGCCCAGCCAAGTTCAAACATGCCCTTTTCTCTCCTCTACCTCACTCTCTACCTAAAGGTTAGCAAGGGCCGAGTCAGAATGAGAGTCAAGAGCAGTAATGGGGGTGAAGGTGATTGTCAAAGTTAAGGTGAAGGTCACCTTTCCATCTCCAACACCCTTGACAACCTTGCCCCTGTCATGGGGATTTGCACGAAGCCTGACTCCAAATGCAACAGTTGCTGCAATTCGAAGCTAGCCACGCTGAAAAGCAAGTGTTGAGCTGCAGAATGGAAATGGCTGGCCTTCGTACACCCGCGGACAAACTGGCCTGATGCCTGCTCCAAAGGCATTATAAACTCTCCATCCAGTTCAAGATCGTGGGCCCGTATCCAAGCCTGCATCTTGGGAGCCACCAACAACATGGCTGAACTTTTCAAAATCTGTAAGGAACTCGCCAATCCTACTGCAGTTTCTACTTCTCCTATTCCTTACCAGGTCCTCTGCATGGCTTTGACCTTCCACTTCTCTACCATAACTCAAGACATCCTGTCATCACTCTCCTCATAAACCCCTCCTCCACCTGCTCTCTTGCCTCCCTTGGCCCCTCTGCCCCCTGCCCTCCTACTCTCCTCCTTCTCACCAATTGCACCAGATGAGGTTACCAAGACTTTGCTCTATAAATGTCTCCTCCAAACAAGTGCATCCCTCCACCTATATAAATATCAAGGATAATATTGCCGCCCTCGCTCCCTCTTTGGATGAGTTCTGCAAACACTCTCTTGCCACTGGTTCCTTCCCACAACCTCTGAAGCACTCTCTTGGGCACCCCCTCTTAAAAAAACGTCCGCTGACCCATCCTGCATGGCTAATTACTGCCCTATTTTCACTACGGTTTTCTTGGCAAACTATTGGAGTAGTTGGCCAATTCCCGGCTTTCCCACCACACTGAAGCTGTTGGTTGCCTCCATGACCACTGGTAAGGCGTCAGAGTAGCCAGAGGCATGAACACTGCTCTCCTGATCAACCGTGATGATTTGCTCTCTAATCTCAACTCCTGCTCTCCCTCTGTTCTCATCCTTCTGGATCTGTCCTCTGCCTTCGACACTGTCAATCATGTTACTCTCTTTTGAATAGGCCCTGCTCAAATAGGACCTTTTCTCTCCTCTACCTTGCTCTCTACCTGCAACATTCCTCACTCTCTATCGTCTCAGTGTGGCTTTTCAACATTTACCTTGCCCCTGTCTCCCCTAATTTCCAGTGTTATGCCAATGACACACAGCTTTCCTTTAAATTGCCTTCATCTAACTCCTCTCCTTCTCTCATTCCTAATTGCCTGATTATATAGATCTTAAAGCCAGTAAGATTGAGAACATTCCCATTGACACTCCTGCCCTTCATTCCCTCCTAATCTCTGTACACCCTCCTTGGGCCCCCTCCATGAACTCCCTTGTGAGGCAAAACACCTGGAAGTCATCTTCAACTTGTCTCTCTCCTTCTCACCTCACATCACAGAACTTTACAATAAACCCCACTTTCAGCTCTACCTCCTCAGAGGTATTCTCCCTTTCCACACCTTCCCCAGCAATTCAATGTCGCCAGAGCTGTGGTTCTCTCCAGGCTGGACTATTGCAATAGCCTCTTCTTCAATCTGCCTCTTCATCCCTCAGCCCTCTCCAACTAATTCAGAACAGGGCTGCAAGATTTATCCTTGGCCTCAAGCCCATGAAACGCATTTCTCCAGCCCTTAAATCTCTCCACTTTCCTATTGGCTACAAGGATCAAATTCAAGACCCTCTGCATCATCCGCAAGGCTTTCTGGGGCCGGGGACCATGCTACATCCCACATTCCCTTCCTAAATACCTCCATGCTAGAGTCCTTCGTTCCTCTAGCTCTAACTCTGCAAGTCAAACGATTCTCCAAGCAGAGAGTGGGGGTAGATCTCGTTCCTCAGCAGGAGCCTCCCTCTGGAATTGTTTCCCTGCCCCTCTCAGACTTGAGCCGGATCCCCGAAACTCCTCAAGACTTTCCTCTTCTACTCCTCTTTCTTTCAACTTCTCCCCGGCTAATGTCCCCCTGCTGCAATGACTGGCTGCCTGGCCCCTTCTCAGTCCTACATGGGCTAGACCATCCTCCTACTAGTCTTCTGCAGTACCCCAATCCCAGCACCTGCCTTCGGGCAACTCTCCCTGACTAGCATACCGAGTCTGGTCAACCTTTGTTCCTTGCTCTTTTACCCATACTGCCTCCCTGCACACTTGCCCTTCACAGGGCCTCCTCTCCCCCCATGGACTTTATTTACTGCACTTGCACAATCCGAATGTCACAAGGCATAGTAGGACCGTTTCTTGTTGTTTAATCATCCCCTGTTCAACCCTTTTGTCTTGTGCCGCCTGGAAACACTTTCTGCTCTATAGGCGACATACTAATGTCCAATAAATAAATAAATGAAAAGAAAAGAAATACATGTTTGGTTTATGAGACAGAGTGCTTAAGGGTCTCGAAGTTTAGGGCAGCGTAGAAGAGGGAGAACGGTGAGCAATGAAGGTAGATGTTCTTGGGCAAACCTGAAAAACAGGGCCAGATAGGACATGAATAACACCCTTGAATGGGTTGCCCTTCAATGAGCACACCCAGGGTGAGGGTGCCCAGAGGGAGGTGAAAATATCGACAATACTATTGATTACTCACATGACTGGCCACATTGGACTGGCCTCAGTGGTGGCACAGGGCAGAGCCTGTTGAGGGTTAAAGGGATGGCCAAATGCGGCGAGGCCAGGAGTTGACTGGAGGGCTCATCGGGCAGCACCCCTCTGTGCTGTAAAGATGGATCAGCAATCCGTTGGCCAGAAGAGTCCAAAAGTAGTTCCCTGGTCTTCCTGTTTTAATGATCTCTCACACAACTAGTCATATTGGACTGGTGGCAGCTGTGATGGACAGAGTCTAGAGATGAACCCCTCACACTAGAAGGATTGAGCAACAGTACATGGGCCAGCGGGGTCCAAATGATAGGCGCTAGGTTCTTCTGGTTGCATGATCCCTCACGCAATTGGCTACACTGGGCTAGCAGTGGTTCAGGACCGAGCCCGGTGAGGGTGTGGGGAGGGTCAGGTGCAGCAAGGCTGTGAGATGCCTGGAGGACTCCTCGGGCAGCACCCCTCAGGCTGTAAGGAACGAGCAGCAGTCTGTGGGCGGACGGGGTACAACGGTGGGTTCCAGGTATTCCCTGCCTCGTAATCCTTCACGCAAAGGGCCACCTTGGGCTGGCATCTGGAGTGGCCAGGCAGGGCAGAGGCCAGTGAGGGCTTCTCAGACAGCTCAATGCTGCAAGAATCCAGCATACCAAAATGTTTGGTTTTGCATGTAAGACACAGAGCCAGATTCTGGAAAGAAATGTTGGCGCAAGTGATGAGACGCACTGCGATTGAACAGGCACAGCGGGAGGTGCAAATTACGACAGTCGCACACACGGATGGAAATGATTTATCAGAGCATTTCACAAGCTCCCAAGTTCACCACTGTCCAGCCACTCCTGAAATGCTCAGGTCACCTTTGAGAATAAGGGACCTAATCATTTCTGAAAGAGGTGCAAATGAAAGGAGAGCCTTCTCTGTGCTCCTTTCAATTGCACTACTTTTAGAGAAACGGGCCCAGATGGTTTATTTTAAGTATCTAATATGCATCCTGGTACATGTAGTTCTGCTTGTTATATTGGTGAGTGAGGATAGCTCAGGGGCAAAGTGTTTGTCTTGCAAGCAAGACAACGCAGTGCAATACAGGTTGAAATATTCTAAACCCAAAAACTCAGAAACCAATCTCTGGTATTAAGCACATTATAAAAGAACAATTTAAATTTATATGATCATATTATTCTAAAAAAGGGATGACAAGTCAAATGTTATTCCGCATTCTGCAGTATGAGTGTGTGGCGGAAGTGGTACTAGAAGGGAGCCTCTGTGAGTATGGGATGAGAAACCACATAGCAGGTCATCCAGGAGGCAAGCTGTGTGGACAGCCGCTTGCTGTGGAAGAAGCGTGGTGGCCGTATTGCAGCACCAATACGCAAAGCACCTGTTTTTTTTTAAATACTTGATGTTGTTTCTCTGGGTCTTCTTACTGCGCTGTTAGTGTCCGTGTTGGCACGTGAGTTATGTGTTCCTTCCGAGCACCGGAAGTCAATGGGCCTCATTACGAGTTTGGAGGTAGCCATGCCGTTCTTAGCGACATGGCTGCCTCCAAACCCGTGTCCGGGTCTGGGTCCTGAAAAAATTCTGACTTTTGCGGGCCCAGTAATTCCCTTTTTTCGGGACCCGGTACATCCCCATTCCCATTCAAGCCCCCATAGGGCTCAATTGGAATGGGGAGGATGCTAACAACGGACCCGTTAATGACGGGTCCGTTGTTAGCATCCTGTTCTGCTCGCAGGTGGCAGTAACTTCTGGTCTTGGCCAGACGTGCATACTGCCACCCGCGAGCAAACTCCTAATTTGGCAGCCCGGAATGAACGGTGCCGTAACATACCGGCACTGTTCATTCCACGGCCGCCAGGGTTGTAATGACCCCCAATGTGCATAGGCCGCTTCGATATAGGATCTTGGATAATTCTGTTTACATATCAAACCACCCAATGGCCTCACACATGGAACAAAGGTTGCTGTATCAAATTGGACTGGTTTTAAACATTTTCAATATATGATTTTGAAAAACGACCCAACACGTCATAAAGGAATCCCATATACATTTTCTAAGCCAGGCATTTTCCACTGCTTTGTTTCTTCTTATTCAAACATGGCTGACGTTGTTTACCGTTCTAAGTAATCGTCCGTTGCAGGCTTTTTAATAAATCATCTTTTGCCTTCCAGGCTGCTTCTGTATCCGGTCATGTGGCACTAGCTGGAATGATACCATGTGACTCACGGGTCACATTCAGACTATAAATGAAGTGTAGCATAATCACTGCCATGCCAGCGCAGCTTTCTACAGTACAGTTTAAGTGGCATTGGCACAAACCTTGAAGTTAATTGCATAAGGTTGGTAAACAATGTGATACTGCTGATTGTGGCAGATAGAAAACAACGAACATTTGCAGGAACATTTAACATTATATTGGCGTATTAATGGTCTACTACCCTGACAGAGACAGCTTTCTGTGACGAAAGTAGTTAGAAATATAAGGGAAAGCAAAGACTTCTTTGAGCTGTACTCGAACCTGTATCACAACTCAGCTCAGTGGTTTTGCAAGCAGGGCTTTAAGTGGGCCAAGCATTGCAGGGCTCCTCTGGCACACATAAACAGCCCATGGTACTTCACAGAGACTGGAAACTCTAAGTGGGGGAGAGGAACCGAGGGATTGATGTAGAAACTCTGTAAAGCATTTAGAGAAACGAGATAGGGCCATCCCTGGAGCAGAACAGCCCAACCCTCACATACATAACTTAATACTGTTAGAAAAGCAAATATCTTTTGTGGTCTGCAGACATTTTACTGTCAGGTTGAGTGTTGTGACAAATTAAATGTCAAGGGCACAGCCCTTATCACGCCTATTCTGAGATCTGTAAGCACATCTTTTGCTATTTGGCAAAGTTCCACTGAGAGGTACGCACTGATAGACCTCTGCTGATAGACGTGTTTTAAAGGGCGGCTTTGTCGGTGGGCATAAAATGCTCAGAAAAATGTCATGCTTGAACCACTGGCAAAGACATATTTGAAATATAACATTCTGTGGTCATTCGTATGTTCCCAAAATGCTTTTTGATTTCATGCAAATCGCCAGGAACCCACATTGGTGCTACCCCCCCCCCTTCCTTTCTCGTTTGACATTTCAATAAAAGTGTGATGGTGATTTACTGATTGAAATGTGTATATACTGAGAGAGTGATTCATTTACAAACCCTATAAAAATTATTTACAATATGCCGAGTGGATGCAAACAATATCACCTGAACCCAGCTAAGTGAGAAAAGGTGCATGTTTGCTGAGTGTCAATGTTTATTATTTGAGTCAGGTGATGCCCCCTTCAGGCCACACCGATCACTATTCAGGCCAACCCTAACATTCAAGCCATTCCTCTTCATTGGAGACCCCTCGATTTCACATCAGACTTAAATCAATACATATAGGGGGTCATTACAAGTTTGGAGGCAGCCATGGCGCTATTAGCGGCATGGCTGCCTCCAAACCCGGGTCGGGGTCCGGTCTGGCTGAATGGGGACTTACTGGGACATTCCGACCTATTCGGACCCGGTAAGTCCCCATTCAGTTAACCATTCCCCATTCCCATAGGGCTGAATGGGAATGGGGAAGGTGCTAATAACGGGCCTGCACAATGCGGGCCCGTTATTAGCTCCAAGGTCCCTTAACGGGACCCGCAGAGAACGCCTGGTCAGACCAGCCATTCCTACTGGGACCCGCTAAGGGACCTCGGAATAGGGCGGTAAGGGTTTACCTGCACCGGCATCCTTACCGGTGCCCGTAAACCCTTACTGCCCAACTCGGAATGACCCCCATAGTTTAAGCAAGTACAAAGTGAATTCTATCCCTCTTTTGTCTCTATTTTGGTAATGTGAGCTGAGTTGTGGATCGGCAGTGGAAACAACCAAGCAACAATAGTACAGCAGGTAGCCAATAAAAGGTCCGAGCAAGGGTCCATAAAAATAATACACCTTTGTTAACACAGATAATAAAAACTCTAAATAACATCCCCTGTAAGTACACATATAATGCAGGATAGACATATATTCAGTTTAAATCCTGTCTTTAAAATGTAATGCAGGAGGGGGATGCAGACACGAATATATATATATTTTAAAACACTGGCAGCAGAAAACACAGATGTTTACATTTAAAATGCCTTTTTGTAAGATCTCAGAAGTGTTTGGAGAGAAAGTCCATAGTGGTGGGACATCCTGGATCAGTCTAGAGGTATTCAGCAACAATGTTTGTCAAGATACCAAGAGGTAGTAATCTAAGTGCTAGTGGGCGAGACAGTGCAAGGGCAACATTAATTTAAAGAGACGAGTTTGCAGCAGGCTACAGCATTTATGAGCAGGAGGCTGGTGAGTGCACCGGGCACCAGGGGGATCAAGGGAGGGCTCTGCCACTGTTGGCAACACCCCACAGAGCTATCTGTTTCAGGTAGTTTTGCTGTGAAAGAAAAAACCCAAGTTCTTAGCCACAAAGAGAAGGTTCGGGATGAGGGAGCTATCATGTTGGGCAAGTCAAAGTGAAGAGGACTGGGAATACATGTGCCCATGAAAATGATTTCAGTTTTGGCTGCATTCATGCCGAAGTGCCTTAGGGAAAACGAGATACTGTGAGCATTTTCAGGGACATTCAGTATTGTATTTTAAAGCCTATACTTAGTCAACCTAGCCTACAGTGCCTTAGCAATTGTCAATCTAGTATACTGTGCCTTATCACACTGCCTTACTTACTTACTTAAATGGTTCTGAGTTAAACTAGCCCACCGTGCTCTTTGTGCTTTGCCCTCTGTCGGATTGTGCTTGATTTGTAATATGCATTACTACATTGCCCTGTGTCCTGAACTATGGTGATTTGTACTGAGTTGCTTTAGCCTAAACTATAGAGAGTCAATCACCCTCACTGTACTTTTAATCGAAAGTCAAACTAGCCTATTTCTGCCTAGAAAACACCCATAGCATCAAACTGCATCTAGCTAAACTAGCCTACCTTGCGCTATATGATCTACCTTAGGTATGATCTGGTCCGTGTTATAACACCAGTGAATCTCCCACTACTCACCATCTGGACCTAACCAGGTAAGAGTTCTCCTAAAACGCTGACAAAGACTGCCTTTACCCTACCATCCAGTGTACCCATGGCAGTCCTCTACAAACCACTCTAACCTTAGCCTCGCCTCTACCATTATTTAGCCTCGGCATTCCTTCTGACTGCCCCCACGCACCTCAACCTATTATGATGGATCTTGAAAATCACACCCAATCTTGCATTACTAACAGGCTACTTAGCCCCCTAGAATGGATTCACTGCTCGCCCTTCCACCTACTCTGTGGTACCCATGTCCAGTACTTGGATCTTGATTTATCTGTTACAAGACACAAACAAGTAAAATCCATCATCAGCCATCCTGTTCATCTAGCCACCCTCCATTATGCCCAAAACCTAACTCTGCCAAAACTCCAAAGACTCCAGTAAACCAACCTGAACGTCCAATGATTAGAGGCGCCCTTATCAACGCTCGGTCATTGGTCGCACACGCGGCAGACATTGCAGACCTCATTGTTGCCAATAATCTCCACTTCCTGGCTATCACTGAAACCTGGTTGTACCAAGCCGCTGGCCCAGCACTCTCGATTGCCATCCCGGATGGATACTCAATAGTCAGAAAAGACAGGGTCACTGGAAAAGGAAGTGGATTAGCCTTCATCGCTTAAAAATCCCTTGGTCTTAGAGCTACAACCTCAGTCAGCATTCAGTCCTCTGAACTCCTGAGAGTGAAAATCCCACTCTCAGCCTCTCAGACAATCCTCATGCACCTTGTATATAGACCTCCCGGACACCTCACCTCATTTGAGGAAGATATTTCAGACCTCCTAACCATACAAAACCAGGTTTGCAAATTATCTTGCTTGGGGACCTTAACCTTGGCCTTGGTGATCCAACAATGCAAACGCTGCATCCCTAGAAAATACCTTTGCCTTATAGATAGGATTCCAGCTCCAAAGCACAACAAAGGCAGAACATTGGACTGGTTTACTGACTGTACTCCGAGACTCCCGGCCGGCCCATAGAGCCGAGATTTGCTCTGAAATACTTTAAGACGAGATAGCTGCACCCTTGAGATGGATGGGGGTGCAGATTCATTACTCCAACACCAATCAATAAGGACAACTCAATGGTTTGGCAAAGGGAGTCCGTTTAATGACAAGTACAGAAAACGTGGAGTGATGGATATCAGCAGTGATGCGATCATCCTTCTCGCTTCAAACTCCAACGAACTTCATGCAAGTTGTAACATTTATACTCAAAACTCGTCATCATTGACGTGTAACACTCAAAAGTTAATATGTATTTCTATTGGTTAGGAAAAGGTAACTTTACTATAGGTACTATATCTGTATATGGTAAGGGAGTGAGGGGATTTGGTAAACACTGTCAAATGGGCGTCTAAGCCTCTCCTTAAACAATGAATACTGCAGATGTCACCAAAAGTACGACGTCCCATTGGTTCTACTAACTATAGGACCCTCGATTATTTGGTCCATTGTGATTGGGTTGGCACCAACCCCATGCATACTACTCCTCTTTGCTTTGCAGCACGCAGAATGGTCGGCCAGGTGCAGAGTGCCACTTAGTTACCCAGCCTTTCTCCAATTATAGTTACAATCAATCATCACTTTAGTAGCCATGTGTCAGTTATTTCACTGTGGTTGGCCTCGAGACTGCATCTTCTGTCTGGAAAAGTTCTGATATCTCTGCCTGCTTAGGTGCCAAGCGCAGGTGTGAACCCTCGCTTCTTCACAGTGAATTTGTCTCTTTTCTCTCAATTTGTGTATTTGATTTTCATTTAGCCCTCCACCTGCCTACGTCTTCTTATCTCGACCTTTCAGAGGCAGGATATTCTGTTCTCAGTTTCAATTAGATGTAGCCACTGTTCGCCTCTTTTATTAGTATGACCTTGGCTTTCCTGGCAAGAGTTGCCTCTGCTGAGTTTCGATTCAGCCGTCTCTTCTCGTTTTGCTAAATGTGAATCTTTCTCATTTGGCCTTTAGTAACCTGGGTTGATTCTGCTTTTTGTGCAATGTAGAAATATACTTATAATACTGTGATTCGTTTGAGGTAGATTATGTATAATGGCGCTTGCCGCACTATTCTTCTACTAAGCATAGCAAGCCGCACTGTTTTCTTAGCTTTCTTGTGGTTCCAAGCATATTTACAGGTGTAAACTGGTCGACCATCTACATCTTGCTTACAGCTTTAAACTTCTTTGCATTTTAACATTGTACTTTCACTTTAGGGTCAGAATATCCTCATTCATGGTGTTTCGTCTCTGTGTGTAATTCTCTGGTTGTCATTTCTTCCATCTGCAAGTCAGTCCGGGTCCTTGTGATGTTACCATTCTGCTTCCATTAAGACCTGTTTGGTTTCTTCCGGGACTGTACTTAGGCAATCTTCATTTTGTTTCATTTGTTGGTAGGGTTTTCTTAATGGATACCTTAGTGGCTATGGTTTTCTTGGTATTGGTACTTCAATGGGTGCTGATCTTCTGATAGGCACTGGGCAGAGCCCTACTACGGCTCTCTGCTGGTTTATTTGCTGATCATACATCACATATCTCAGTGTGAACGTTCCTAAATGGACAATTGGAGTGCAGGCTTTATTTGGGACCTCCTCTACACGACTGTAACTGTGATACCACAATCCTCAAAAACTAACCCACTGCCCGGTCCGACCACCATGCCATTTCCTTTTCCATCCAAGGTAATGGCATTCCATATCTCTACCAGCCACTGCACCACAAACCCTCTCTAGAAACAACCGCAACATAACAATGCAAAACCTGCACCCACTTATCCACGACATCCTCGACCCAGCAATGTATGCCAGCTTAGATGCAAACAAACTAGTCAACCTATATAAAAACACCCTTAAAGAAACTGTTGACAACATAGCGCCAATCAAACTCACCAAAGCCAAACCAATAGCCCACCTCAACAAATGGTTCACGCCTGAACTGAAACTCCTGTGGAACTCCAAATGGGCGGCTGAATCTGCCTGTAGAAAAATGTCTAACCCATCCAATAAAGCTCTCTTCATGGCAGCGGCTGCCTCTTACAAAACGGCCATCCTCCCAGCCAAGAAAAAGACCTATGACAATAGATCAGCCAATGCAAACTCCAAGACAAAATAACTTTTCAATATCCTTAGGGAACTTGAGTCACCACCGACTTCAAAGGAATCTTGTGTGAAAGATAAAGATTGGTGTGAAAAAATACAAAAAGCGCTGGCAGACAAAATTACCTTACTTCAATCCAGAATTGAACATAAAAAAACATGGCTAGCAAAAATTCGAGACCCTATCCTACTTCCCTCCCTTAAGCCCTCTGCCTGACCACCTTTCTTCTTCACTCCAGTCTCTGCCAAAGAAGTAGAGAACATCATCAAAGGCCTCAAACCTTCTAGATGTCAAGTAGACGTATGCCCAGCTAGCACCATCCAAGAAGCAGCCAAAGATCTGGCACCATTCATTACAACTCTTATCAACTCCTCCTTCATAACTAATTCAGTCCCTAACAGCCTCAAAGAGGCCTGGGTCATGCCCGTATTGAAAAAAATAAACTAACTTAGACCCTAATAACCACACCAACTACAGGCCCATTACTACTGTCCCTTACATTCTAAAAATCCTAGATAGAGTTGCTTATCTTCAACAACCTTCTAGATCTCAGACAATCGGGCTTTACACCCAGGCACGGTATGGAAACGGCCCTCCTGGATGGACGAGGCAAAAGACAGTGGCAAACTAGCCATGGTCCTGCTACTTGACCTTTCCGCAGCCGTCAAACACCAGATCCTCATGGAACACCTGGCCTCAGCTGCTGCCTTCTCGAGTGAGGCATCCGCATGGGTACAATCCTTCCTATCCAACCGGACAACTAGAGTTTTCTCACCCTCAGCCTCAGCATAACCCATCCCTATCCACTGTGGCATCCCGCAATGCTCGTGCACATCACCAACTCTATACAACATCGTTACTATGCTTCTGTTCGACCACCTTGACAACCTGGGGGGTCACATACACTAACTATGTGGATGATATCCAGGTTCTCATCACGTTGTCAGGATGCTACGTAAAAGATTCCAAACTTATCAATGACCTCTACCTGGAGATTCAGGCATGGATGGCTGAACATGGTTTATGCCTTAACGATGAGAAAACTGAGCTTCTTCTCCTCAGATCACAACCTCGCCTTAACAGGCTTGAATCCCGTTACACATCTATCAAAATAGATGTTAACCTGATCGAAGTGGCCAAGAGTATCAAAACCTTAGGTGTCCACCTGGATTCCACTTTTTCACTCAAAAAGCAAGTAACTGCCTTAGCCTCCTCCACAGCATACACGAACAAGCTCATCAATGCTTGCAAATCATTCCTCTCGCCTACCAGCTGCCTCACCTTAGCCAGGGCACTTGTGCTCTCAAAAATCGACTAATGCAACACCCTCTTCTTGGGCACCTCGGAACGGAACTTGAACAAACTACAAGTTCTGCAGAACAACGCGCTTAGAGCAGCATTGAGCATCCCGCGGCACTCTCATATCTCTACCTTTAGACAGAATGCACACTGTCTCCCAGTACGGGATAGAATTGCCCTCAGATCACGGGGCATTATCCATAAATGTCTCTCAAACGATGCCCCCTAAGTACCTGGCAGACAGATTAAACAAACGGTCATCGGCCAGACCCACCAGAACAAGATACTCTCACTGCCTCAAATTCTCCTTAAGAAAAGCAGGAGGGTCAAGCTTCACAGTTCTAGCAGTGAAACAATGGAATGCTATCCCGTTCAACCCCAGAAATAAACCCTCATTGTGGTCGTTCAGGCTTGGCTTGCTAACAATAAATGTGCTACTGTCTGGTTATTATGTCTGTAACATCACTATTGCGACCACTATGTAACCTGGCCAACTGCACTTATGTTTACTGTATTGTGTAGTCTTCTAAAATGCTTGTAACCTGAAACTCGCTCTAAGTCTCTTGCGCCCAGTTACCTCATGGTTCGGCTCACGGTACAAATAAATAAACTGAACTAAACTAAAGGCAATTTGCGTGTCATTAGCATATATCTGTAACAGTGTTGAGAATGACTCTCATTCCTCTGCTAGAGATTTCGTATAACAGGAAAACAATCACTGGAATAATACTGACCCTTTGCGGGACAGCCTCTCAGAAGGTGAATGGCGGTGAGCTAAAAGGGAAAGACTTGACTGAAGCAATTCTTTCTCATTAGGAAGGAACTGATCAATTCCAGGGTGGTCCCTGGATATCAAACCCACCTTCAAGAGATTAATGGTTGACAGTATCAAAAACGTCAGCAAGTTCAACAGAAAAGAGACAGCAGTCGGCCCCCTTGGAGAATCTAGCATCCTCCAGCAAGATCAGGCAGGGTTTTTCATCACAGGTGATAGTATGCCAGCAATTAGGATCTGCACAGGGTTTTTAATTAGCAGAGACATAGTGGCAGTATTTAAACCCTTAGGAACCAACTCAAGGACAAGGGGGCTGTGTGCAAGGGCTTCACAGATGGGCAGTATACAAAGAGTGCTCTTCTCATAAATCTTAGTCACAGGGCAGGGACAGGTTTGCTTAGTTGATTCTTTCATAGTTGCTACCATCTTGATGAGCTCTTCTGGGGAGGAGGCAGTTCTGGAAGAGCCATGTTGAATGGCATAACGGTGCAGTTAACTAGTACACACTCTTACGATCATGGTTTTTCGAGGCATACAACATCAAGGAGTCATCTTGGGGCATCTACTTGCATCAGAGTTAGAAAACTGCATCTTGGCATCTTCATGGAGCAAGCGGCTCGGGCTCAATGGAAGACAATTATTAAAGTGAAGCCTCATCCAGTTCAAGCAGGGGTCTGAATGCAACTTGTAGTCTCAAGACAGGATCATAGTTTTCTTGGTTAAAAAATAAATGTACTGAACAACAGCATATTATCAGTGTTCAAATTAGGTGACGGAATGCAGCTTGCAGTCCAACGGCCTAATCAGATCAACATTTGATTGGCAGGGCAGCAGGGAAATCCTATGAGTAATACTCCTGGACTTAAAAAATGAGGTGGGTTCCAGTAAAGGTCCCCTTGAAGAATTGGGTCCCTCTTCAGCTCTTCTGCTCAGGGTCTTGCTGGACTCACCTTGGAACCGAAGACTCAGGGTCATGAGAAATGAGATCCCTGTGGAATAAGAAGGGTTCAGGACCTATTAAGCCAACAATACAACTTGGTGGAGCATGGCTAAGGGGAAACTCAGATGAGATATTTTCTTTTGGAGCATCCTGAGAAGGGAATCCTGGCACTACCCTAAGATACTTTTGGTACTGTTTGTTATCCCTACATTTTAGTCATAAACCACTAGAGCATTCTGACACTTTCAGTGTTTAATCCTTCTCCATTTATTACTTTCCCTTGCACAGTAATAGTAATAAAGCAAATAAAGCATTGTAAATATCATTTTGTAAGCGTATCTGGTCTATTGATCCCCATCACCTACTTGACCGAGGGTAGTCTGTGGTTAGAATAAAAGTAAGTGCAGATGTGTGATACACCTTACTGAGTAATGAAAGGGATATTTTGTCCCTACCGATGCCCAAAGCCATCACTTGTATGTTCATTAAGACCTTGTGTACACGTGTGATTCAACCTCCCCTCCTATTAACAAGGTTGACAAACATGATCTTTTAAGCACATGCAATGGCCTCATGCAAGATTGCAAGCCATCCGATAGTCAAGTCTCAGTTATGAAGGACAAGTGAGTATTGACCTCTAGGACCTAGTTCTGTGTTTGGATATGGAGCTAACATTGATGTGGAGATAACTGGTGGTATAGTTGTTTTTAATCAGTCTATGGGTCTGGTTCGTTTTCTACCATTTATGTTGATAAGGAGGAAGGTAATGACAGGTATCTTGTGAGTATGGATGTGTCCTCAGTCGCAGCCAAGGGATCAGCAGGTAACAAAACACACAGGAAGTACAGTGTAGAGTGGTTTAGCAAATGTGCCAAGAGTTTCGGATGCATTGAAACTAATGATGTGGGATATTCAAAGAAATAAAAAAAATGAGCAATGCCAGCTTGCTTGAGCACCATATTATGCCAGTCTAGCTATCCTGTTCATTTTTCTCTGCCACTTGGTGGTCAAGTAAATGTCAACCACAGTCTTCATGGCTTAAGTTCTCCGGCCCTTTTTTCTTGGCTTGCCTGAGTGGTTGCTTCTTTGTTGCTTTCACCAGGAAGCGGTTCTCTTTGATGGCAAGTCCCACTAGCTATTCATGGGCCTCTTGGTCCTAGACCATATTTTTACACTTCTAGACAAACATGAAAGAACCCTCTAAGCCTGGAGATGGCAGAGCAAAGGCCCTTGGGTAAAGTTGATAGACTCTTCCTCCGTCTCCACCAGCACTAGGATTGTAGGCGGCCTACCTGCCTTCTAGTTTTGGTTTTCAGTTATTCTTATTTTAATGGCATTCTGAGATAGATAATAATGTGATGGTCATAGTTTTTTAATTGTGTCTTTGGGATCGTGTCATTGTTTTATTGTTTTGTTATGTACTTTTGTGTTTATTGTAACCAAAATAAAGTATTTGATCAGCTGGCACTCCTTCCTTCTCTTGCCCTTCCAGCTGGTTCTTTTCACCTTGCTTCAAAGTACTTTCAACTCCTATTTCCTCTTAGATGCCCCACACATTTCAGGCCCTCCCCGCCTCCCTAAAATGCTATAGCCCCTTCTCACTTCTCTCTTCTTCCTCTCTCTTAGTTTCCTTCCTCCCTTACAGATGTTTCTCTCCCTTTCCTCTTGCATCTAATCCTCCTCCAAGATATCATTTCCACCCTCCTCAATTCATACTCTTAGAGATTTTTATCCTTCTCCTCTTTGAAAGACTTTTGTCCGTTCTTCTCCAATCTTAATATTACACTTCATCCACCCACCTCCTCCTTCTGTTGTTCTAATCCTTTCCCACAAACCTCCTACAAACCTCCTACAAACCCCCTACACTCGTATTATTTCTCTTCTCTTCCTCTACTCCACTCGTGATGCCTCTCTTTCCAGCCCTTACCCACATTGGGCCTCATTCTGAGTTTGGAGGTAGCCATGGCGCTATTAGCGCCATGGCTGCCTCCAAAATCGGTCCAGGTCCGGTCTGGTGAAGGGGGGGACTTACCGGGACATTCCACCCTAGGCGGACCTGGTAAGTCCTCATTCCAAAAGCCATTCCCATGTGAGCCCACATAGGGCTCAATGGGAAGGGGGAAGACGCTAAACATTCCCATTTGAGGCCCCATAGGGCTCAATGGGAAGGGGGAAGGCGCTAATAACGGGCCTGCTAATTGCGGGTCCGTTATTAGCTCCAAGGTCCCTTAACAGGTCCCGTAAAGAACGTGTGGTCCGACCACATGTCCTTTACGGTTCCCTCCAAAGGACCTCAGAATCGGGTGGTAAGGGATTACCAGCACCGGTCCCGGTATCCCTTACCGCCCAACCTGTAATGGCCCCCCATTGTCTGTGCATCTCTCTTCTCTTTTTCTCCCTCCCCTTTTGCACTACTTCCCCAATTCCACTCAACCAATCCTCCTACTCCATACTCATCTCTCTCTTCTTGGGTGGGTGGTCATAATTTTGAAAAAAAAATGTCGACAGACAAAAATGTCGACAAAAAAAATGTCGAAAAAAAAAATGTCGACTTTCGTTTTTTTTAATTATATATTTATTTTAGGGGTTTGGGAGTTAAAAAAAAGGGAAAAATTAAAAAAAAAATTAAAAAAGGGGGGTTGGGGGGGAACCCCCCCCATTTAAAAAAAAAATGCATTGAAAAAAAAAGTCGACATTTTTTTTTTCGACATTTTTTTTTTCGATATTTTGACTTTCGACATTTTTGTTGTCGAAATTATCACTGTAAACCCTCTTCTTGCACCTCCACACCACTCCAAATCACCACACTTTCCTATTACTTCTCCCAACTTTCTCCACACCCTCCATATCTTTAACACGTTGTACCATTGCTGACCTGCCCGTGGGGGTCTGCCTCTGCCAGACTGTGACCAGCTTTGTACCCGTATCCGTTGGGCATGGGTATTGGTTTCTCAAACTTTTTTCTCCTTTGTTGTCTGTTGCACTAAATAGAATTTTTGACTTAGCTCTTCAGGGGGCCAAGCACGCTGTCTGAAGTCTTGCAAGGAAGCATTCTAGTATTGGTGTGCAGACAGCTGCTGAATGGTAAATGAAGCCAATGTTGAATATCCTGGTTGTCCTTACGGATACATACATATTCCTGTTTCAGTCTTCATGGTTAAGTGGTATTTTCCTGGCATTAGCTCTCATGGTTACTTGAGGCACAGAGTCCTGAATGATGGGTGTTTGTTTATAACCCACAGTTACCACAAATGTCCAAGCAGAGTTCTCCTATTTTCACCTCTGATTTCGACATTGTTACTCCAGCTTTGGCTCTTAGAGATGGGTACTCTAGCCTGGAGTACCAATTCTCTGGAATTGGGCAACTGAATGGAGAGGTCTTCTGGGTGGTTGGTGCAGGGAAGAGCTCTATCTTTTAGAAAAGGTTATATTGGGGCTGAGTAATTGTCATATTGAGCATTAAGTTACTGGAGTGGTTTTCTGAGGAGTAGCTTGTTGACTCCATCTTTCTTGGATTTCACCTCTCTAGTTTTTCTAGTCTTCCTTACATTGCTGCTAAATAATAGTCCCCTTGGAGCCTGGGGTCCTCTTGGAGTCTGGGGTCCTACACAATGATCCCTTATTCCGCAGTCCCCATGCTTAGTAGGGTCTGTTGAGTCCTATATCTGGGTCCCCTAGGAGTAGTGCAAGGTGGATTTTCTTAAAACCTGATGAGATGGGGAGCATGGGTATCCCTGTCTAACTCCTCCAGGTTCTTCATCACAGAGTGGATGTTGGCATCGACCCCCATTGTCACCCCAGTCCCATCACACAGCCTAATGTATAGGATTTTGTAAAACCTCCACAAGGCTAAAAAGGTTCAACCTAAGATTGTAACGGTCTTCTTCTTCACTGTAATAGATGTTGACATGAGTGCAGCATTTAGTAATGAGCCTTGGAAACCACAATCAGGCAGAATACGGGTGATAGTGGCTTCTCAATGGCCGGAATGATGCAGGTTTTAAGGGTCTCATTATTTAACTCCAGTCTGGTGTTCAAGGTATGGTTTAATTGAATGTTGAAAGTCATATTTGCATATCCCCCTTGTATCTGGTTATTTGTTCCATCGTAAGGTTGATTGTGCATGACACATGTTTTACACACCTGACTGTTGACAATATCTTGCAAAATATCATGAGATATCCATGACGTGTGGTCATGCAGAATATTCACATTTGTCTGTGACCAAAGACTATACTAGACCAACCCGGGCTCAGTAGAAAGAAGTTGCTTACAACAATAAAGTAAAAACAAAACCAAATGTGCAGTGGTGGGCTGGTCTTTTCTAAAATAATGGCCAGGCACTTGCCAAATCAGTACTATTGCTTGACATGTATGATTAAAATAAAGACATTATTATAATACTATTAATAGAATATGAGACACTTGCTTTAGGATAGTGAGCCAATCAACTCCATGGGCTGTCCTCTTCACCTATAACGGTTTGACCTCTGGTCCACTAATGCTCTGACCATGATGAGTACTTCAGTGGTTACATGCCTCACATGGTCTGTCCATGTGCATTGTGCAGATGGCTTCCACATACAGACACAGGGGACCCCCACATGTTTTCAAACACTGCACCCGGCAGGCTGTTCTCAGGGCAGGGCTGCTACAGAATCTTGCTTCCGAAATTGCTTGTTTAAGTTTGTGAAGGAACATATGGGAAGCAGCTAGACACACGTGAGCCATTGTGCAAGACAGCTCATGCATGAGTATGGAGAAATGCAGTAGGCAAACCCAGAATTAAATGTGTGTTGACCTACTGAAGAAAAACAAAACAGCATGCTCACAATGCTAAAGGTAAACAAAACAACTACTATTTCAAAACAGGGGACTGGGAGTTTTTAATACAAATGTATCTTTTTATTAAGAGATTTGTGCAAGCATTCATTAAATAATCAATATTTTTGAAATGTGTAATAATAATAATAATATTAATAATAATAACAGTATTACCTTTGGAACAGTAAGAAATCAAAGGAAAGTTAGTTTGACCTCTGAATTTCCCAAATAAACACCATAACTTACGATTCATAAAAAGATATGGCTACATGACGTACGTGAGTGATAAGAACCTAAATGATTGAGTGTGAGATTTGTACATATCACTTTTTTTATCAGTCAAATCGGTCAACTCACCAAGACATATCAGCACTATTTTTGGTCCAGTGAATCTCTGATGCAGACCAGATACATCTTTCTAAGTTGCTTTTAACCATATCTCCAGCAAGGGGCTCCCTGACATTCATTGAGGGGATGAAGAACCCTCACATTTCTACTCTGGACCTGGATAAATGTGCACAGCAGAAGGTGGAGAAGGAAGACTGTGTGACTTGCAAGCACACATGTTGAGGCACTAGTCCATTCTGTGTAACAGCACTGGGTGTGGGGTTGAGTGCCTGTCTGTTGCACCCATGATAGATTGGGGTCCATGGGTCAAACCTGGGGTGTGCCTCATCACCTCAGCAAGCACCTCATTAATTACGTGTCCCCCTAATTCAATTGGATTCCAAAATACTATCCATCTTAACAGTGGTATGTCTTATGCCTTTATTGAAGACTATATTCACACTTCTGTTATTTATGTATTATTTTGTATTGTTTTATTTTATACATAGCTTTTACTTGTTTTGTTTTTATATTTAGAAAGCCATCTGACATAAGTGTAAAAGCCATAGATGTTTTTTTTAAATGTGTATTCTTATAAAATGATACAGCATTTTGTTTTCTCTTTTCTGAAAGTGAGACCCCCTTCATAAGGAATCTCTAAAGCAGTCTCACTACTAGCAGCAATCAGACATTCTGTGAGTAAAATCGCAGGGCACAGTTTGCAAGGCTTTATCTTGGCCTGCACACAAATGGCACGCCTTGTTTATTATAAGGGTTAGAGGCTGACCTTGATCAATACAAGACATGGTTAAATAAACTGGAGGGGAACATTTAGGGCCTGACTCATAGAAGCATTTTATAATGGCGCATTCCCATAGGAAAACGCTCTGTGAATCAGACCCTTGGTATGCAGCACTTTTTCAATCACAGAACGTGCCCATGCAAGGGTTTATGGTCTTTCCATCTAATGGCATTGCATCTAATGCCATTCCATCACATTTTTTCCATCTGAAAACATTGCATGTAATGCATTTTTGTTTGTTTGTGGGGGGATCCCCATAAACCCCTGTTTTTTACCCTTTCTAATGCACCTAAACAAAAATTAACCCTGTACCCCCCAAAAAAATGCATTAGATGCAAAGTTTTTAAATGGAAAAAATTTGATGGGATGGCATTAGATACAATGGGCCTCATCACGACCCAGGCGGTAAGTTACCGCCTGGGCCGTGACTTTACCACCATGGCGTAAACTACGTTTACGCCATGGTGGTTGGCGGACTTACCGCCCCATTCGGATCTTGGCGGGGCGGTAAGTCCCCAATCCCCATTTACCCTTCCCCATTCCCATTTTTGCCCCATAGGGCATAATGGGAGTGGGGAAGGCGTTAATTACGCCACTGTAAATTACGGTGGCGTAATTAACTCCATGGTCCCTTAGCGCCATGGATTTTAACACCTGCTAAAAGCAGGTGTTAAATTCGCCATGGCGCTAAGGGACCTCGTACTCAGGCGGTAAGGGTCGGCGCTGTTTACGGCGCCGTAAACCCCTTACCGCCTGGGTCGTGATGAGGCCCAATGGCATTACATCGAAAGACCAGATACCCCCCGGCGAGCAATTCGCCTGGAGTTAGGGTTGACTTCCATAGAAAACTGCTTGAATGTCAAGCAGGGTCTGTTGTACAGAAAGGCTTCTAAACTTTATGTCTGTGTACTCTTAGCTATTCTAGGTACAGTGACGAGACAAGGATATCCAAAAGACGCCAGAGATGTTAAAGAAAGGCATGAGAAATGTATTGTTGAAGTTGATTGGAAGGTGGACTGGAGTCTAGATTGTGAAGCATTGAAGGAAAGGTTCATGACGACGGCCAAGCATTGGGATTGTCATCTGTTTAGCTCAGACAAACATGTTAGTTAGGTTGAATTTAGCACCAACATTATCAGTGTGTGGCCCGAGACTGAGGATTGATGTTAATAAGAGATATTGTCGATTATGTAATTTGATCAGAGTGTTACAGAGATTGTGGCAGTGGCAGGTAGGTGTTGTATGAGAGAGTGCTATCTTTGGAAAGCGAGAAGTGAGACCGAGTGTGCCTGAAATTGTGAGCATCTGGGCACAAGAGGGAGAGACGAGCAGAAACGAGGAGGGGCAGAAGTTAGCAATGTGTAAAACAGTGGAAGAGAAAGACAGCGAGTGAGAGAGAGAGATGCAGGAGCAGAGAAAAAGAGCAAGGAAGTGAGGGAAGGTGAGAGAGAAGTTAGGGAGATAGTGAGAAGACAGGGGGAAGAAGGAGATGGAGGAAAAGAGAGAGACAAGACCTGGTGAGAGAGATAGTGTGCGTGGGGTAGGAGATGAACAGGATATGTAAGGAAGTACAAGATAACAAAGCAAGAAGAAAAGAGAGAGCGAGAGAGAGATGTGGCAGAGAGAGAGAGAGAGAGAGAGAGAAAGGAGGAGGAAAGCGGAAGACTAGTAAGATGACGGGTGTGTGGACAGTAGTGACAAGTTGTGGGATAGCACAGAAGGTGGGGGATTAGAAGAAGCAGGAGTGAGAGGGGCCATGCCAAAGAGATATGGAGTGGGAAAGTGACTGGGGAAGAGATAGAACGAGAGAGAGAGAGAGAAAGAGAGAGAGAGAGAATTAAACAAGAAAACATATGCAACACTCCAGACTATCCTATAAAAAAGCACCCCTTTAGACCAGCTTAGACTTAGGTAATAGGGGCTACCTATGGTTTATGCTTTAGGTTGTGTCCTCATAACTTTGCAAATAGGTACAACTGGCCTAGCATGGAGGGAGCCCATAGGAAGGTGGAGTATAGACCTGGGCACTCCTTAGTCAACGTTCAATAGAGCCTCCTGAGAAGCCTACTTTTATATATAATAAAATCTGGTAAAACGTTATCCTCCCTTGTCTGTGGAAGATTAAGGCCAAGTGACAGCGCACAATTCAGAGTCTGCATGCCATGCAAGTGCGCTGATGTTTTGCAGGCCCCTGAAACACCTCCAACCTCATCGTTAATCCGAGGTCTTGGTACCACCTACCTCGGAATGAGGCCGATTGTCTCAAATGCATACTCAAGCCTTCATGAGCCTGCAACATCGAACCAACTCGACGCTGACCACAAGCAGAAACACATTGGGCCTCATTACGAGGTGGGCGTAATGGGTTTAACGGCGCTGGTAATGGTGCCGGTGCTGGTAAACCCATTCCGCGCTATTACGAGGTTCCCTTGCCGGACCCGCTCTGAACATCTGGTCAGACCAGACGTCCAATGCGTGTCCCGCAAGTGACCAGGGAGCTAATAACAGGCCCGTTAATAGCCCCCTCCCCATTCCCATTGAGCCCCATGGGGTCTCAAATGGGAATGGGGATGGATTTTTTGAATGAGGAATTACCGGGTCCTCCAAGGTTGGAATGACCCGGTAATTGCTCATTCAAAGAACCCAGACCCGACTTTGGAGGCAGACATGCCGCTAATAGCACCATGGCTACCTCCAAACTCGTAATGTGGCTGACTTGTACTATCTCAACATTGGCATAACATCTAAATTGCCAAGAAGCCTTCTTGATACCACCATGCCTCCTAAGGCAAGAATATGGTACTGTTAAGAGGCCCTGTCCCCTGGCCCACTTTCTTTGATCATATTAACTTGTAAGCCTTCTGGTTCAGCTTATTTTTCAAAGATAACCTTTTTGAATTGTGACATTGTTCCAATCTGTTGCCTTGGCCAAGTAGCCAGAGTGCCATAAAACACTGGTCTGCATGCACCTGTTCTGTGTCCTCTTTTACTTTTTGCTGATGGTTTTTAGTCAGTTGATTGCACACAACATACCAATTCTTGATTGACACTTCTACAGCAGTGGCTCAATTACTCTCTATGTCATGGAAGCGCTATTTGAGGGTAAAATATAGTCTGTTGTCTTCTTCCTGTTGCAGATTCTAATCGGGTACCCCTGTGAAGCCCCAGTCCCTTGTTTATTGTCTCAGTTATTCTCTTGTTCAAAAAAAGTATAACAAAATCTGGAACTTAAGTGTCATTTGTATTTTATTTTCTCAAAGGCCCTATGTTGACACATGTTTCGACCTTACGTAGGTCTTTTTCAAAACTGGGCTTATATCCTTTTAGAAACTCTTAGCTGAAATGTGATCAAAAGTCTCTCAAACAAAATAATATGGGATAGTTCCCCTGCTCCTTCTTACCCCCTTGTTACGGAAGGGTAATCCTGGCTTCAGTAGCGCTACGCATGTGATCTTCCTTTTGCAGCCACAGCCTTTTTTGCTACAAATGTCTCATTCTATATTGGCAAGGAACAGGTCTGATGATCTGCAGCTGTATTTTTCATATTTGTGAGAGCCCATGACATCAACATATTATATGTTCAGTTACAAAAGAGCCAACACATCTTCCAAAGCTGGCCATCTTCCTGGATTAATCAATGCTACTGAATGATGTAATTGAGTAGGCGAAAGGTCATTGGCCTGATAAACCTCCCTACCATTATACTGTTGGGTGGAAAATGGAGCAGGAGAAATAACCTGACCTCTGGAACAGGGTGGAGGTTCTGAGAGTGCATTAAGCTGATGAGGCTGCAGGAGTTTCAGGGGCCTGCAAAACATTAGTGCACTTGTATGGCATGACGAATCTAAATTGTGCACTGCCACTTGGCCTTAATCTTCCACAGACAAGGGAGGGTAACATTTTACCAGATTGTATTATATGTACAAGTAGTCTCCTCAGGAGGCTCTATTGAACGTTGACTAAGGAGTGCCCAGGTTTATACTCCTCCTTCCCATGGGCTCCATCCACGCTAGGCCAGACGTCCCTATTTGCAAAGTTATGAGGACACGACCTAAAGCATGGTAGCCCCTTTTACCTAAGTTTAAGCTGGTCTAAAGGGGTGCTTTTTATAGAGTAATCTGGAGTGTTGCATATGTTTTCTTGTTTATTTCTCTCTCACTCTCTCTCTCTCTCTCTATTTCCCTCTCTCTCTCTCTGTCTCTCTCTCTCTCTATCTCTCTCTCTCTCTCTCTCCCCCCAGTCTCTTTCCCAGTCCATATCTCTTCGGCATTGGGCCCTCTCACTCCTTCTCCTTCTAATCTCCCACCTTCTGTGCTATCGCACAACTTTGCTCTACTGTCCTCACACCCGTGATCTTACTAGTCTTCTGCTTTCCCTCCTCCTTTCTCTCCCTCCCTCTCTCTCCCTCATCTCTCTCTCTTGCTCTCTCTCTCTCTCTCTCTTTTCTTCTTGCTTTGTTACCTTCTACTTTGTTACATGTCCTGTACATCTCCCACTCACTCTATGCACACCTCTCTCTCCCCAGGTATTCTCTCTATCTCTTTTTGCGTCCTCCATCTTCACTCTCTCTTTCCCTCCATCTCCTTCTTCCCCTTGTCTTCTCACTATCTCCCCAACTTCTCTCTCTATCACCTTCACTCACTTCCTTGCTCTCTTTCTCTGCTCTTGCATCACACTCTCTCACTCGCTGTCTCTCTCTTCCACTGTTTTACACATTGCTAATTTCTGCCCCTCCTCCTCTCTCCCACTTGTGCCCAGACGACCACAATCTCAAGCACACTCGCTCTCACTTGTCGCTTTCCAAAGATACCACTCTCTCATACAACACCTTACCTGCCACTGCCACAATCTCTGTAACCCAACCATCCACTCTCCACTGACTGGTCTTTTGGTCCACCACCTTCTCTCTTGACCTCACTTGAACACCTTGTTTTCCTTGCTCTGTTCGGCTGTCCTTTTTTAGTCCAGTCTGCTCTGGTTCGTTCCTTCCCGGGTTCCTGCTGAGGGTTGCTTTCACCTGTGTATTGGGCCAATCTTATTCTCTTTTCCCCAAAGGGGTTGGATTTTGCTGTGACATTTTCTAAAAATGCCTGTAATCCCCGTTCCTTTTCATTGTTTGCTGCTTTCTCTGCACAGGAAAGGAATAGTCTGTTATGCCGGCTATCTCCACTCTGTAATGTAAGCTGGTCAAAGTTATGTTCTTTTTTCTGTGGTGGTAGGAATGCATGGAAGCCTCTGTGCAACTGCTGGATCTTGGTAAGTGGGTTGTGCTGTTTAGTGTTCCGTACTATCACAGGTCTCTGGTCCGGATTCTCGCGGCAGCTGCCTGTGATCGTCAAGAATAGGTAACTCAGAAAAAAGAAGACTCAAGGCATTGGCAGCAAAGATTATGTTAGGCAAAGTGGCTGAAATGATTGCTCCACTCCGATGCTCTTGAGTAAGTTTCCTTCGGCTGTGCTGCAACAACAATTGCTAAGACTGCATCTTAACATCTTTTCCACCAAAGAAATTCTTGAAGCCAGGAAGCCGAAAGGTATCAGAGAAAGGTAACGTAGGCTTTGTGGTCACAAAATGGAAACGCTGAACCTCTTATCATGAGTTGTCAAGGCGTTTCAGATATTCGATGTAATCTAATAGGCAATTTTTTTGTGAATAATCAAACTCTAACCAAGAAGGATATTTGGCTTCAATTGTTAAAGAATTCATGGTTAACTGTAACTTTTGCTTTGTTAGAGATGGTATCAATCATTTTCCAAAAGCTGGAAGGAATGAAGTGATTTTAGTTTGACAAAGGAGTACATTTTCGTGCAGCATTTTGTACTGAGTCTGGGACGGTAAGAGCTGTTAACTCTCCTTGGCTTGTGCTTTTTTTTCCTTGAAGTTTTTCTTATCTTCACTTTTATATTTTTTATTTTTTTCTCTCTCTCTCTTTTTTTTTCTTATTGGTTGAATTGATTGTATTATGTGCTTTTACTGTCACTGAATTTAAAAAAAAAATGAATTGGGGGAAATGGTAATAAGCAGCTTCTTGTGAAGCTATATGCTAATAAAAAAAAGAAATGATGGTACTAATGCTGTCACACCATAGCACATGTTTAAGGAAGCCGGAGATTGGGAGCCCAGTTCCCTCACTCCCCCCACCCCCGCAACCCACAACCCACTCTGGGATAGGACCAGTTCTGGAAACTTCCCTGGTTGAGCCTCAGCCTCACGTTGGAAGGAGTCCCTGCTCCCCCTTGACACAGTCAAGTCTCTCTCCCCGTCACGGGACCCTCAGTGCCTTTCATGGAACAATATGCCTGCTAAGTCGTGTGAAAGATCCTGAATCGACTATCGAATTGCAATATAGCTTCATCAACAAACCCACTGGAAGTGCTAATTAGGCGACCATTCCATGTTTTGTCCCCCAGCACGTCTCTTGCAAATAACCTTTGTTATTTCATTGACATCTGTCGCGCACAATTTGGCTGTTGCCCAAAGTAACACCACTTATCGCCAACCTCACAACATGTATCCCATTGATAGCATTTCCTTTGGTATCTTCATCCACAGTACTGTATACCTGTCTGCTTGATCCTTCACCCATGCCCAATGATTCTAGGAGGAAGAGCACTAGTGCCCCCTTGCCAGGCTACCATTGCCATTGCCGGGCACACTTTAGCTACCCGTGCGTGACCGAATCACCTTACGTTCACTTGTCATCATGCACAAATGCCTCTCAAACATGGCCCAAAGATACCTGACAGACAAATTCTGAAGAAATCCGTCAGACAGACCAACCAGATCTCTCTATCTCAACCGCCTCATCATCCCGAAATCAAACTTAAGACTGCAGGAGGCTCCAGTTTCCCAGTGTTAGCAGCCAAATGCTGGAATTCGCTCCCCCCCTGCCATTAGAGCAGAATCTTCCTTCTGGACCTTTAGAGCTAAAGTTAACGCTTGGCTCTTCGCTTAGCGACCATCCTCACATAGCTGTCTCCCAAGGTCCCACTTTCACTCACATAGCACACTGTATATCATTTATATTGATCTATCTCTCATTGTTTTACCAGGCATGTCTTGACTCTGTTCTGTAACCCAAGTCAGCTGCCGACAAGTGTTCTCTAATCCTTCATTGACATTATCTGTCATGATATTGTGTACCCAGAATCTTGGTTGTATTGTAATTTTGCAAGTCTGCGATATCATATATTGGAATTATGTAACACGCTGTATATTGTAATTATGCAATACCTGTAATGTAAGTTGGAAACATGCTGTCTACTCAAGAAAAAGCATCCAGATACCCCTGTGTTAGGCGCGCAATATAATTAAATAAACTAAACTAACTAAACTACCAATTGCATGCCGGTTTTCTGGAGGACGAATAGGTAATCAATGTTATTTATAGGCATTTTCTTAGTGAGATGGAATGCACATTTTTAAAACACCTGATGTCATTTGAACAATATCAAGATTGGGATAAGAAGGTCAACGTTGAAAGAGTCACCAAAATGATTGTATTTACTGCATATGACTGTATTTCTGTTCTCTCTATTCCCCTTTGAACTCAAGGAGGTTGTACCATTATCAAATCATTATTGGTGACAATATGTGTTGGACCTTTGTGGTTAACAAGAATTTGTAATGACAAAGCAAATTGTGATTCAAGAGCAGCCAGAACATCATAGGACACTTATGTTATTATTTTATGTGTATTTCGCACTATTTGTGTTTACTGCCCTTACACCATTCACATTCTGTTGCACAACTCTTTCATTTCTCCTTTTTTGTGCCTTAAGTGATTTATTTTGATATGTGAAGACCATTTGTTTTTTAACATGTATGTGTTGAAGCCAGCAGTTTGCGGTTATATGGAATATTTAAATGCTACATTTTGATCATTTATTACTATACAATTCACCCTCATTTCCCCTTTGGATTGATATGTACTTGGCCAAGGATATGAGGGTTTAAGGGCCTGCCTGCCTTGTGTTTTGTAGTTACTGTTATTCGTATGAGGCAGAATCTGGGCGTAGCCTGCATAGGAATAACCACAGAGACCTAATGAGTGGATGACAGAAGTTTGGGCACATGCATAGAAGTACCGGGAGAGTCACTCCACAGATGAGAAAGGTGGAATTAAGACAGTTTGGATATGTTCAGAAAGAAAAGATGTACAACATGAGAAGGAGAAGCCAGGTATCCTGTTCACAGTGATTAGAACGTGCATAGTACGTTTCTGGCCTTCTAGTTCGACTCTTGTACATTGATGTTTTTATTGTGTGTGTGTGTGTGTGTGTGTGTGTGTGTGTAGGTGTAGTATGGGGAGGGGCTGGGCAGCCGCAGGGACTGGAGGGTACGGGGCATTTAAAAATAAATTAGACTAACAAGAGTCTAATTTGAAGACCAAAAACAAACTGTGGTCGTTCTAAACATATAGAACCAGCAATCCTGGTATCATTTATGCGACTACATGATGTGCAGTGATACCTAAGACTATTACTTAACTGATCGGGTTTAGAAGCCTCTGGCATCCAGCATCGCTGTTTAGTTTCTTCCCCACAAATAGTCACATGTTTTAAAGTATTAGATGGAATGTTTTAGATTCTCCAGTAGTCAAAACACTGTGGGTTTGATCCCCTCAGGATCAATGATCTTCTTCACAGACACACTGTTCAATCAACACTCTCCTTTGTCTAGCTTGTGTTGCCTTTTTTCACATCTGCAAACAGAAAAGAAATCACAAATAATGTTAGATGCTTATACACTGCACACTATAACTAGAGTTGAGGGCTGGATCCATGTTGGATTATCATGATACCCCTGATTAATATTCATGAGCTAAATTTGCATATAATGATTCGAAATGTATGCACATTCTTTTGCATGAATATTAATGAGGGATATCATAAAAACCTGGCAGGTTTCCAGCCCTTGAGGCCTGGAGTTGGACAACCCTGAACTAGAGCAACAATTAATCTCCTCACTTGGTTGGCAATGGGGTCCTGTCTGCTGATTCGAGAGTTGGAGGCATTCCATTTAGGAATCATATAAGTCTCAAAACTCCTTTCCATCCATTGCGTCTTTTATGTTTTCTTTATTTTTAAGAAAATTCGAATAATTAGCTGACTTGAAAGCCATCGGCTGGACCAATCCCTTTGTACAAACAGTTGTCGCTCCCTTTACAATTTATTGCCTTATAACTTGTTTGCTACATTAAAATGTGAATGATTTGCTTGGTCTCTCGAGGCTCGGTTGGTATAATTAATTTGAAAAGCAGTCTTTCTTTCTTTTGGTTGTTTTTTTAGAACTATAAATGTTGGTTTTTAATATCATACGCCAACACAACATAATATAACAGAAACATTTACCCACCCCAAACCCCAGTACCCAAAGATGTGTTTGTCCATATCAATTGCCCCATTCTGGTTAGTTCTGTGCCTCCCTATACCCACCCACCTTATCCCCTTCACAATGCGCCACTTTGGTCAATGTAGATTGAACTATGCCCCCTGCTGCTCCATCCTATTTCATTAAATTCCAGCTTGCTCAGTACGGTGAGAATGGTCCCCCAGGGGTCATTCGCAAATACTGAACATATAACCCCCACACTTCAGGGGGACGAGCATGCAGTGCTATGGTTTAAAGGTAGGCAACGTCAAATTAATGGCAGTAAGTAATATCCCATAGTCACTGTGCTTTCATTGGCCCCGGACCTATCCACCATGCCATGGCTATTCTTTGTCGGGCTAGAACCAGCAGTAATCCTGCCAGGCATCTATACAGCCAGGCCAAACACATGTTCAGGCCTATGAGAGCCATCAGGGGGTCAATCACCACTGTTTCCTTAATTATAGCGATCGGAGTTTCGAACACCTCCCTCCAAAATTGCATGATGGGAGGGCAAATTCATGAGAGAAGTATAAAATCTGTCTTGGCAGCCTTGCACTGGTAACACCTTGCTGTAGTACTTGTGTAGGTTGAATGGTGAGTAGTAAGTCTGATGTACGTAATTAAAGAGTATTCGTTTGTATTAAGTGACCCATAGTGTGTTTTGGGCCTTGATATAGTTTCATGTCACATTCTCAATTCCCACACCCATCACCCTCTCCCACCTCTGCTTTGACTTGTCCCCCAACTTCCAGATTGCGGCACAAATCTTCTCATAGATCTGGGTGATCAACCTCCCCTCACCTCGGCCCTCTATCACCTCATGTAGTAGTGGGAAGTTACGTGTTGCCACAGGAATGTAGGGAAAAGGGCCTTGAACTAATTCCTAATCCTAAAATAGAGGAAGATGTCTAGGGAGGTCACTCCCTCTCATTTTGAAAGTTCTCTAGACTCAGAAAGGTGTATTTAATGTAAAAGTCCCCCAGCTTCGACATACCCACTTTGCCGACTAGGTCCATGTATACCCATTCATCGGAGATTGCCAAACCCTGTATGTATGGGAGCGCCGGGGAGTACAGCGTTGCCACCCCTACTTTTTCCACCATCCTCCGCCATGCCACACAAGTGCTTGCTACTACCCCGGTGCCCCTTCCAGCTGACCCTTGGGACCCTCCCGGACCTTGAGAACCCTGATAGTATTCCCTGTAGCTTCACCATTTTCACTGCCACGATACGGCTCATTAGGGAGAGGGATAATCCCATCCATCTGCCAATTTGCTCCTGCAACCTCCCCTCAGCCCTACCATAATTTGCCCTAAATAAGACCTATTTCCAGGTATCTGGCATGTACCCGCTCCCACCTGAATCCATACTCATCACCGAAGGGCACCATCCTGGTGGTAACGGGAAATTCACTGATTTATCATAATTAATTATTAACCCCAAATTTTCTCCAAATCGAACGATATGTCTCATCACCGAGTTGAGATTTTCTCTGGGGTTTTTCAGAAATAGAGCTATATCATCAGCATAGAGTGACAGAATGACCTTATGCAAATATAATCGCATTTCTCTCTGCACGTATCGTTCCCTCAGTAATGCTGCCAGCATCTCAATAGCCAGTGCAAATAGAAGTGGCAAGACAGGACAGCCAATATGAGTCCCTGTAAAGACTGGAAGGGATGGGGGGGGGAGTTATCTGTACTCCTGCCCTCTATATGGCAGAGTCGAAGCACAGAGCACCCCAGCCAAGATTCTCTATATGGTAGGCCACCTCCACTGCAAGCCGGGTCCTGCTCGCGCTCTGGCTGCTATCGGAGGGGAGTCCGGGGCCATCTGCTCGCCCGCTGTCACTCTGCGGGGCCGTTTCCCACCGAAATCCAGCAGTCCCTTCTACCCCTAACCGCTGCAGCACTTCGTCCTGTCAAGACCCTCTGGCCTGGTGGCCACTGTACAAGAAACTATGTGCCCCCGACGATCCACCGGTACATTCAGGCCAGTTTTCGGTCCAAATGTTCCACAAGTATTACAGGCCCAACACCTTCTGTCACAGGGGTGCTAGCATAGCTAGCATAGCATAGCAGTTTATTGCAGATATTGGTTAATTGCAATGTGCCTGTCATGCTTTCCTCCATCCCCCACCTGCCGGTCAGCACCCCATATAGAGTAGTGTCACTGCCTTTTTGTTGTATACGCATTATATTGCTGCATAATGCACAACACAACTAAAGGTTTCCCCTCTTGTTCCGCAGATGTAGTAGGCATTGCCATTCTGTTGTTGTTGCAGAATTACAAGGCCCGCCAATGTTGTGTCGTTGTGATACTGTGCTGTATATCAACATCATCATCCTTTCTTTCCTTTTGTCATAAACAGCTTAGTGAATTAAACGATGGTGAAGACATCCGCTTGCGACCCATCATGCAAATAGAATATGGGTAAATAGGACTCAGCCATCTACTGATGCAATGGGTATACCTGTCTTATCTATGCCTGTAATAATACTGTAGGTGTTATTACCCAATACAATGGGCGTGTCCCTGTTTCATGTCCCACAGAGGCCTGATGGCAGTTATAGTTCAAAATATAATGCGACCCTCATGCAAACCTCTGATCATGGACAAGAGCCAACCTCCATTAGAACAACCGCTACATTAAGACTGCGAATCCTGCCAACTGAAGTGCATTCTACAGGGCACTGGCTATGTGAATACTGCTGCCCCCATGAGGGAACATGGGCAGAATATTAATTCCATACTCACAAATCAACATTCTCCACCAAATGAAAAATGTGTACTGAAAAGAAGCTGCTCCATGCATGTTCAGAGTAATGGCTAGGTGTGGCTAGTACCTTATCTTTACATAAAACTATGAACAATTCACAATCCAGCAACGCTGCGTTTGCTCATCCTGCATGGAGCGGGTGGCGGGTGATAGCTCCTCCCAGAATTAGCCCCATTTAAACTCTTAAAAAGGGTCCAACCTGTTGTTGTAGTTACACAACATACATAACAAGGGCAATGCTTATTCCATGCACAGTCACACCCATAATTCCCCACGTTTTGTGAATATTGCTTCTCTTAAAGGTCCTGGAGCGACATGTATTCTGTGCCCCATCAGTGCTCCCCACAACATAGGGTCCAGCATGTCATTCCAACAGTCGTGTATGAACTCAAGAGCCCCTCCCACACCAGCAATGCTTGTCACACCTTCAGCAGTGTCCTTCCACAATGACACTCCTCATGTTCGTATCCACCACCTCTACACTTACTTCTTCTTACCTTTATTTCCTCTTCATCTTCACATTGTCAAGCTGGCAATGGATATGGTATAGTTAGCTTTTGGGTTGGGCCAAGGGGGTGCAGAGGGAAGAATATGTGCAGGAAAAGAGGGGAGGTTATAGGGGTCTCCTCCTGTAAGGATGAAGTGAATGTTAGAAGAATTAAAAGGCAGAAAAACTAAAGGTATGTAGAGGTAAATTTGACAAAGTGAATGTACAGCAAAGTAAATGCAGAGGGAGCAAAGACATCCATCCCTCATTTTCAAGTAAGTATAATCTAGAGTTCATAGTTAATTGGTAGAATTGATGAATATAAGGCATTTACCATAAAAAAGAGGTAACGATGACGATGATGCGTAGTATTGGTATAATTGTTCGGTTTTATTTGACCGAATGTTACATTTGACCAAATTCGGCCAGTAACATTTGATCAAATTAAACCGAACAATCAGGCTAATACATACCGAACATGTGGAGCAGGGGTTGCGGGGGTGTCCCTCGCTCCCTATGTTCGGCACGTATTAGCCTTGGGAGGATGCAGGGGTGTCCTTCGCTTCCTCAGTATTGGAGGCGGGGGACTGAAAAAAAAATCAAGAAAAAAGGACCCTGCAGAGTCAATTCCAACCCGTGGTGGAGGCACCAATCTGACACTGCAGGGCTGAAGTGGAGCAGGCGGTGAGATTTTTTTCAGTCAAACATACAGAAACCTGATGCGTCCCTGGAGCCAAGGATATTGCTACAGCAGCACGTGGCGCCTTAACTCATAGTGAATCAATTTGTTGAGTTAGGTTTTTCACTAAACTGCTTTTGTTATTAAGATCCCACTGTTTCCTAGCGTGAACTTCCTTTATGAGATTCTGCACAGTCTAGAAGACATATCAAACCCTTCGGATGTAACCCATCGGGAGCTTCACCACTACTACTAGGATCATTCGCTTTGGTAAATTAATTTGCTTAAACATCTAAAAGGCCGGGTGAGGTAGTGTTTGGTGCTACGTAAATCCACCAGCAAATCAAAACACATTGGGCCTCATTGTAAGCTTGCCAGTACCGTAGTTCCCGGACTGCCATACTACGAGCTGTCTGCACTGGCACCGTCATTGATGGTGACGGTACATCCGCGTCCCCACCCCCATTGAACCCTATGGGGCTCAAATGGGAATGGGGACTGACAGGCACAGCACCCGGCAATGCAGGAATTACCCGGTCCAGCAATGTCGGAATTACCTGCTAATTCCTCATTGACGGGTGCCAGGTAAAAATGCAACTGTGGCGGGAGCCGTGCATGTTTTACAGGCAAGGCTACCGCCATGCTTATAATGAGGCCCTTTGTGATTTTCTGGAAGTGCCCAAAGGGTTGAGTGTATTCGCTCTAGAAAAAGAAAGGCAGCAGCATGAGAATCCTCTGGCATTACAGAGTTCTCCATGCAGTGCTGTGATATAGTTGGCAGCGGAGACCAAAATGAGTCACCTGTTGTCGGCAGGAGACCAGGCCAAGAAATATCCGAACTCAGGAGAGCTTTCAAAGAGATTAGCCAGCAGCTGTTTCCCTCCAGCTGGACCCGGCCAGCCAGTGGTAATCTGACCCCAGGTTAAAAGACTCATAGAAAATGGCCAGGGGCCAAGTAAGATTAAGGCTTCCTGGTAAAACGCAAAATAGACAGAGTTATCATTAGAAAGCCAGCCAGGGCGAAAAGGTGAATTCTGTCACTGTTCAGTCACATGTTCAAGCAGTAGTCACAGCAAACCTCCAGAGTGCACATCTGATCCTAACTTACAACATGCATTTGCTCTTGTTCTTTTTTCACTAAGAAACCACCATTGGATCACAGCGTAAGGCTCGGCTCCTTGAGATTGGAAAAGCATGTTCAGGATGCTAAGACCTCTTCAGTGAACAAGTATGAGAAAATGTGTATATTTGGCCCAATTCACAACAACTCATGCTGTAGAAAAAGAGCAGAGTAGGTGCTTCTCTTACTTCCCTGACTCCATGAAATGCACAGGTCACCTCGTACCAACATTCATCTAGACATTTCGGGCTGTGAGGGTGCCTGCCACTAATACATCAATGTGAATTTAAACCCCTATTTTTGGCATAGGTATGCAACTACAAGAGCAGAGTTGCATGGCTCCGCTCTTCAGTTTAAAAATAAATGCACAGAACGGTAAGAAAGAGTTCTCCTAAGCATTATGCATCCATCTGCCCATGTTCCAAACAGGGGCAGGTGGATGATTATCATTGGCTCGCATTTTTAAATCTTTTTGACACTTTGTAGCACCAATTGCAGTTTCATTGGTTGACAAATTAGTGAGGGTCCGCCATCTTGGCTCTGTGAGTAAGTGTCATCCTGAAGCCTCCATTAATGGGTGCAATTTAAATTCTGATCAGCGTAATTCTATGTGTTGGTCATGGGGCTGGATCGACCCAAGAATGGGTTGCCCCAAAACTGAAACATAGACAATCACAGACTTCCATAAACTGCGTTAAGAGCTTTTTATTAGTCATGCTGTGCATTCAGCTGTGTATTTGAAAGAGCACTTGTGTATGGGGCAAATGTAAGAAATACAATCGAAACTTTGAAGAAAATTGTATTTATATCAGCAGATTCAGCAATACACCAAATAACATGTTATCCGAAATATCAGTAATAAAATTAGCATCCACAAATAGCATACAGAAATATGCTTTTAAACCTTTGTTGTTATGTTAGGTTACAAAACTTTGATACTGGCCCAAAGAAGTAGTCTCAAAAGGTATTCTGCAGTGTTAAAAAAAGGGAAGTGGTGAAGTGGTTGTACACACATTAAACAAACAGGATGGTCAGGCAGGGAGAAGGAAGAAGAGTGGGATTTATGATAGCTGGGCAGCTTTCACTCCAGCAACAATAGATCATAGGTCATGATTTCAGAAATTAGGAGGTCAAAAGGTAATACTTACATATGGGCGGTTTCAGAGCCATGAATTGATATCAATACAAGTAATATGTAGCTGTGTGATGAACTCTGGAGGTGCTCGAATCCTTGTAGCATCTCAGCTGTTATTGTCTGGAAGGTCATTTAGTTTCTCAGACAAAAAAAGACCTCTGGAATAGTTACAGTGGGACAGCCAGGCCTAGAAGCCAAGAGCTGCCAGTCCAAGAATAGTTTGTGTGAAAGACACATGTGGCTGGAAGACAAACCGAGTAAGTAGAGACAGGCGAGCCAGAGCTCTGTCCTTCTGTTTGCAGTGAAGGTCTGGCACCCTTTAGAGTGAAATGTCCCAGTGATGAGAGTATTATTATTATTATTATTATTATTATTGTTATGGTATTTATTGATTGCAAACCAAGCTTCGAGAAGCAGCGGAGCACTTTAAAGAGGTAAACACGGTTTGGGTGTGTTTTACCGAATTTCTTTTGTTCGCAGCAAACTGACAGCAATTTATCTGCTCAGGTGCCCAATTTAAATGCACATGCTTTTTTCCCCCCTCCTTCAATTTTACGGAAGCGGGGGACACCCCTGCACTCCTGAAATTGCAAAATATCAAACATGGGGAGCGTGGTCACCGCCGCAACCCTTGCTCTCCATGGTTGGTATTTTGCAATATATGGGACCAAATTGCCAAATCACTCATGCAAAAAATGACCAAATTGGTCACTAGGTCAAATGTTTAGGTCAAATAGGCTAATACTGTATACACCAATATGAATACATAACAGAGCGCTTTACAGAGGTGTACAACATTACATACGCTTAACGGAGCACTTTTCAGAGGTAACAACAGAACAGATATACAGTGGGGGGTAGGGCACAGGGGGGCACCAAGGATGGGTACAGCAGTACCAGGAGGCGGGAAGGATAGGGGTGGGCGGTATCTAGAGAATCAGGTTGTGGGAGAAGCAATGTGATGGCCTAAGTGTAGAGGAAGAGAGACTCTTTGAAGTGGTGGGTCCCTAGTTCTTTTCTGAAATGTAGGCGCGTGGGGGCGTGTCTGATGCTGTATGTCTTTGGTTCAGGGTTGGTCAAGCTTTGAAGTCTTCTGCAACACCTGTGTGTCATTGCTAGCATAAGAGCAAACACCCTTCTGCTACTACTCCATAGGACCTGAAGAATACAACCAAACAAGCTCTATAGACTGGAGGGCAGAGTGGAAAATACACTCCTCTATGAGGGTGGGGCTTGAATTGTGGCACCTCTAGGAGCCATTAACTTTGCTGATTAAAATAATTGCTACAGAGTTACATCACCACCTTGTGGAGTAAATATCACCAACCTTAGGAAGATTACAAAATCTTCGAACTGTCAGTGAGTACTTGAATACCAAAGAAAGTTTAAGTGAGTAAACATAAACCAGAAAATCAGTCAAAAATAACATAAATAAGGACGTAAGGACAGAGATCCACATTCAACCTTTAGAAAAAGGCCCACAAACAACTGTCTGGAAATGTCATTCATGTGGGACCACTGTCTCCACACAGACGTGATTGCACCTCTAACACTGAAGGAGCAACTTCCACAACACCCAGAATGTGTTTGGTGTGTGAAGATGTGTCGCACAAAAATAGCGAGATAAAGCTTACGGCTTTTATTGTTACATTTTATCGATGAAGTAAAGTAGGAGTGTAGTGTTCAATCTATGCTCTAATGCCCAATCCAGCATGTTATGTAATGACTGATTACTTTTTTCCCTTGTCATTGTAATAATAATTTTTAATATACATTAAACTGCTTGATGGAAATCAGAACCCAATTAATTTTCTTAGAGTAACTTCTATGTTTTGTGTTTCTTGCTTTCCTATCTCTTTTCTAGTGTATGCATAAGTATGTTATTTCTGTGTGGAGATTGTAGAGGTGTTCACTGGGACCCTACCATTTCTGGGACCTTGGCACCTCTAGACATCAATGTACCCATGTGGAGGGATCCATTGTGAACATGTTCTCAGTCCCTAGATTAAATAAGTGTACCTGGTCCATCTGACTGCTCTGCAGGAGATATATTCATCTTGGACTGCCAGGCTGGTAAGCTGCAGCTGATTCTAAGCTTGTGCTTTTGGAACTTGGAACCCTCTTGACTACTTATCACAGACTTCTAATGTTGCTCATTTTTTTGCGGTGACACTGACATTCTGTAAGGTCAGTTCAACTAGATCTGCGTAATCAATTTCATCAGCCTGGGGTAGGGTGGCCTCAGGGACAGTGCATCTAGGAATGGGAACAAGATGAAGGTTTAGAGATATCTTCAGTTGCATTACTGTAAAGAAGTCTTGCTATGCAAATCATGCAAGTACATTTAAGTACAGTGCATTTGATCCACATGGCATCCTCACTGGTAGGAGGCTGCTACGGTTCATTGAAACTCATGTGAGGCCACAGGTAAAAGGGAGAGCCTTACTTTTGAATGACAAGTTTGCCCATCAATCTAGAAATATTTGCACTCACGTTATGACTCTGCTTTTGCTACAAAACCGGCTGGCCACAAAGACAGCCTCTACAATCCCATAGGCAGTGATTGAGTTCTCATGGAGCCCTGCCTTGACATGTCACAGTAGAGCGTCATTACATTGAATCGATTTCACAGATTAGTGCAGCAATATCCTAATGTCAATGCAACTGACTCACAACTCATTATTATTTGATGTAGATGTTATTGATGTTTTATTCACCCCGTAGAACTTATTGTTCCTTATTGTTCTCATGTGGGCTTTCAGTCTATTGTAAATATTGCATTCGTTCTGTAGGAGTCGTTTTGTAGTTTGCATGCATTATGTGCCAGTGATGTTTACACATATCACGTTGTTTATTGCCTGAAAAAGCCAAAATGTCCACACATCTAGACACGATGTTAGCTTTAGTGTATCTACAATACTTTGTAGAGGGCTCATGGAGACATGGGTCTCATTACGACCCAGGCGGAGGACCATGGTGCTGTTAACACCATAGTCCATGCCGGTGTCCGCCATGGCGGAATGGGGAATTACCACCCCATTCCGAGGTTGGCGGGGCGGTAATTCCCCATGCCGCCATGGCCCTTCCCCATTCCCATTTTTGCCCCATAGGGCTCAATGGGAATGGGGAAGGCGCTAATAACGGTACCGCAAATTGTGGTACCGTTATTAGCACCAAAGTCCCTTTGCGGGTCCCTACTTTAACGGCTGGAAAAACCAGCCGTTAAGGTCGGGCCCAGCAAAGGGACCTCATAATCAGGCGTTAAGGGTTTAACAGCGCTGGCACCTTTTACGGCGCCGTTAAACCCTTAACGCCAGGGTCGTAATGAGGCCCATGGTTTATAATTTTACCACAAGTGGCAGGATGCTATTAAAAGCACTTTCAATGTCATGCAATGGCCATGGCCATCGACATCCCTTAAAGCACATACGTGTTCCACGGTTCGTTGCTGTGTAGCAGCATTGGCTGCTAGATTAAACAGCTACCAGATGCAACCCAAGTAGATGGTGGTCTGGGGTTCGAACCTGCTGGGGGCCTAATAAATTGGGTGAGCACCTCCTCAACTGCGGTACACCTATAACTACTAGGTGCCATGATTCGATCCCCTGCCATTGTTACTTTTGATTCATTACATCATTAATGCTATACTTGTGACATTTATTTAGTATTAATGTATTGTTTTATTTTGATGTGAGCTCTCCATCCATCTTTATATATTCTGATTTTAGGTGTGAAGAATAAGCTCCCAAAAACAGTGCCAGGAATTGTGTGCAGTGCTTATTTGTGTATTAATAATCCTATATATTTATCCCCTTCTGTTTTTCCATTTGAAAGGGTGCAGAAGTACTTGTCTCACACAGTGGTGGCATGTTTGTTGGCAAATATATTATTTATAAATAAAAGTAAAGAAAAATAAAACCTATCTTGCCTTATTTCAACAAAAAGACTAAGGAATCTGTCAGGATGTCCAATAAAGTAAAATGTCCACCGTCCTGTGTCTAAACCTATTTCCGTCCCTTATACTCTAGATTAACTAAGGAAAAGCAGGGGGTGTTCTTTATCCAGAAGTAGGGTTCCCTCTTTCTGGATGCCAGTTCAAACGTTCTGGATGCCAGTTCAATATTCATTTTCTGATGAGAAAACACAAGGGTTGTTCTCCTATTTAACTCAAAAGTTCTTAAAGTTGGATACTACTCCAAACGTATACAAGAAGGATTGATGAGGGAATGTCTTCCTTCCCCTTTTCTTTCACTCAGTCTCATCACGAGTTGGGCAGTAGCCCTTAAATTCACCCGTAACGGTATTAGCGCTGGCAATACCGTTCTGCCGGATCATGACTGCAATCCAGCCAGCGCTATTGCAGTGCGGCAGCTGTAATAGCGCCGACAACCAAACGCGCTATTAGAGACCTATCACAAGTACAGCGTTGGCACACCTAGCACCAGAAGATCAGCGCTAATACTGCTGAAAATACCCACAGCCAAATGCTGGAGATAAAAGAACACATGTGACAGTAACAATGCCCCAGGTGGAAACAGTGCACACAAGAGGCCTATGAAAGACCCACACACCCTTCCCAACACCATGCTGAAATTAGGAGGAGGGAGGAGACAACAATAAAGCCCGAGGTGGAAACAATGCATACAAGAGGCCTTCAAAAGACCCACCCATGCCCCACACACTCTTCCCAACACCAGGTTGCCATTTGGATCCAGGAGCCTTGATGTGGAACTCTACATGCTGCACTAGGAGCTACAGAAGCCTGACAACCAGCCCAGGGCACAGGGAGCACAGGGGGTGGGGGAGGTGGAGGAGGAGTCCAGCCCCAGCAAGGCGGCCAGACATCTCAAGTTTTAGGCCAACACCCTGGGCCCTGACTGATGGTCAGTTGGTATCTGAGTACAGGCTAGAAAGGGCAACCATCACCCAGTTGCTGGATGCAATCCAAGGTGACATAGCTAGCTGGATTGCCATCAGCACTGATGAGCCCCCACTTTTGAAGCTTGTGTCAGTCCTACAATACCTTGGAACTGGCAGCTTCCAACACACAGTTGCCTTGATGCATGGTATGTCCCAGTCAGCATTCAGTGCCATGCTGGGACAGGTGCTGGATGCACTGCTGTGCCATGTGAATGAACACATAGGATTGCCCGCCACTGAGGCACAGGTCCACGAAGTCAAGGCACAGTTCAATGCCATTTTGCAAGTCCCATACGTAATTGCAACCGTAGACTGCACACATGTGGCACTGGTAGCACCCCGGGGACATGAGGCAGACTACAGGAATCGGAAGCATTTCCATGCTCTCAATATGCAGATGACCTGTAGCCCAGACCTGACTATCATCCACTGCTGCGCACGCTATCCAGGACTCACCCACGACTCCATGGTGCTGCACAACAGCACACTGCCAGCGCACATGGAGAGGCACAGAGGCCAACACACATGGATAGTGTGCTGCTTCTCACCCTGACACCCAAGAGCAACCTCACCCAGGGCACCACACAGGAGTGCTAAGTAAGATCAATGCAAAACCCATCCACAAAGCCACTGTAGATGAGCAGGAAAATGCACAACCATGAACATCCCAGTGAGAGTGGCACCTGAATGTCCATTTTCATGCATTCTAAATAAAAATAATGTGCCATGTAGCAAACGCAACACCAGCCACAGAGACAGCCACAGCCCATTACTAATAAACATTGTCCATGAACAGGCATACATGAGGAGAGCCTCATCCTGACACGACGGATCCTGCACTGTGCCAATCAAAACCAAGGGGTGGAGCATGTTGAAAATTGTCCACAAGCGTTATGGTGCACATGGGCATATGAAGACACCATAATCAAAGGACAAGTGGAAACATGACAGTACTTATTCAGAATGAGTGTTACACACATATCCATACACATAGGCCATCATACACTACTGCAAGTCCATTAATACCAAGTGCATGCAAATGTAATCTGCCACAGAACACCTTACTCACGGACAAGGGCTGCATGTAGGGCTCAGATCATGCATGCTCCTAAAGATGATGGATGTATACCAATATGCCAATGACATAGCATTTACCCATTGCACGGATAGATGAGCATACTGCATAGTGAATTGATGCGTATCCCTTGCACACCCAGTGAAGAAGCCTAGGCCTAATGTACACATTTCATCCCCTGCAGGTGATTCTGGATACTCACAGTTCACATGGCTGATGACCACAATGCAGAATCCACATACTCCTGCAGACCTTGCATATAACAATGCCCACACTCGTACGCGCATATGTGTGGAAAGGACATTTTGTTTGTTGAAGGTATGTTTCCGGTGCCTAGACCATACTGGACGGGCACAAATGTATGTGTCAGATAAAGTAGTAAAAATTATACTGACCTGTGCCATGCTGCAGAACATCTGCTGCCGTAGGCATGTGCCACTACCCACTGATGCTGATGCGTAAAAGGCAGTGGATGGGAGTGACGATGACCATGTGCCCGTTGCCTGGGCCAGTGCACACACGGATGGGGTGAGGGAGGGGAGTTTGGCCAGACAGGCGTTGATTGACAATTTCTTTTGATTTGGTGTATGGGTACATGCCACGAAGACAACTTGTCAAATAAACTGCACAAACCCCCTCCCCCACCAACTCCCCAGTATACATTCCCCCACCCCACCAACTCTCCAGCACACATTTGTCCCTCCCCCACCAACTCCCCAGCACAAATTCCCCCTCCCCACCAACTCCCCAGCACACATTTCCCCCCTCACTAACTCCCCAGCACACGTTCCCCCCTCACCCACCAACTCCCCAGCACACATTCCCCCCTCCCCACCAACTCCCAGCACACATTCCCCCCTCCCCCACCAACTCCCCAGCACACATTCCCCCTCCCCTCCAACTCCCCAGCACACATTTCCCCCCTCACTAACTGCCCAGCACACATACCCCCCTGCATCCACCGACTCCCCAGCACAAATTCCCCCCTCCCCAACACAGTGCATATGGGTCCATGTGCCCGGCCCTCAGGCCAATAGCGCATTGTCCTTCTAGGAAGGATGTTGTCGCTTTCCACGTCCTTCTCCTTCTGGTGAGCACTGTTGGGAATAGTGCAGGGAACGACGCCTGGGTGAACACTGTAGGGAGCCCTCAGTGCGGGATGTTGATGGCAGTGATGCAGCCAACTACAGCTGCTGGCGGAGGAGGCTGTTGGCCTCATGCATTTGCTGTGCATGCACAGATTGCACTTTGTATAGTTTGCGGACTCTCAGCCCAAACCCTGTGAGAGCCACAGTACATCCCTCAACAACTTTCCGGGTGCGGGCATTGTCCCCCTCCATGGTTTTTGCTGCTCTCCCAAATGGCAGTGCTAATGGCCTTGCTGTGGTGGTTGTGTTGTACAGCCATGCCCTTGATACGCATCTGATGTGCCTCAATCACGTCCAGGTGTGCCATGACTGCTGTGCCCGGAGCTGTGGCTCTGTTACGTGTCAGGCTGATTGGCCTGACAGGTCTATGCAGGGTAGTGGTGGGGCTGTTGCTTGTCATTGTGGCCTGTATGGTGGGGCTGCGTGGATGGAGGGGCTGCAGGCAGGAGCCCCATATGAGGGAGTATTCACATTTGCCACTGGTGTCTGTGCACGACGGAGGCGTGTAGAAACATGTGACTGTAGCTTGGACTATACAAGTGCTCTGGGGTCCCTTGACATGTGGCCCTTTGGTCCTCTGGACTGTGAATTGGTGACCACACAGATATACCATGATGCTCCTCACAGGATGAGTTGCCGTCCTCTGGGTTGGTTGTACTGATGGAAACCTCCACATCCTGTGACCCCCCTCGTGGCTTGGGGTCATTGAGGTGCTGACCTCCAGGTGGCTTGGGGCAATTGAGGTGGTGACCCCCTGGTGGCTTGTGGCTGTTGAGGTGTGAGACCCTGCTGCGGTGGGGTGTGTCCTGCAGTGCCCTTAACGGGGTGGTGGTGCTGGTGGAGGGGGGTCTGGGCGGACGTAGGGATGGGCCAGCCTCCTTTTCATTCTTGCTGCCCTCTGCTGAAGCCTGCGTGCCTGTAGGGTGCATAGGGTATAGTATGAGGACAGGACAACTAAAATTAGTTTAAAGCATTTCATGGTTTACAGGGGGTGAGAGGACAGTTTCTATCATGCTTAGCCACAACTAGGTATTTACAATGTTGGTATTGCTGGTGCATAATACGTGCAGTGGGGGCACAGAACTGACTTGTTGGGATGGCATTTTCACGTGTCTGATGTGAATGCACAGTTGGCATGCTGCTGTCAGTGAGGGGTGATTGGTAATACACACACACACCTGACATTGCTGTGCCCAGGCCATGGACGTGTGTGCCACGGTGCTTACATTTATACATTGGATGCACTACTGACTAGTCTGGATACCTGGGGTCGCTTGAGTGCACTAGTACAAGCGTCCAGTCATGGGTAGCTGTGGTACGTCACACGCACTGCACCCTCTTACAGTGCCCAGATGTCAGACATTTACACCGGGAATGGATGGGTGGACCAGTCACAATGCTTTTTGCAAGTGGGGAGGGGTGACTCACCTGCAACGTCCTGGGTGCCAGTACCTTCCTCCGCTCCTCCCACTGCCTCAATAGAAGTCTTGTCGATGCTTGTGGTGCACTGCTCCTCCATTGGTTTCAGCTACGGTGGTGATGGTGGTGGTGGCCCTCCGCCAGTCGCCATGGACTCACTCCCCAGGTCATTGAAGCACTTGCGGCAGTCCTCTCCATCCCTGGGGACATGGCCCACTGCTGTCACCTTCTGGCTGATGGATGTCCAGATCTGGGTGCGCCGCTTTGAGCCTGTCTTTTTCTGCTGTGGGCCATACAGCTCATCTTGGCTGGCATTTACCTCCTCCACCAGTATTGACAGTTTAGAGTCTGAAAACTTGGGTTTACGCACCCTGTCCAGGGCAGACTTTCCCTGACACACTCCTGAGAGATTTTCCATGGGTTTCGGGTGTGGATGGCTTCCAGGGGCTGTGATGTTTGGCAGAATGTGATTTCCAAAATGGCTGTTGCTTTGTTTACTGTTTCAGTGGTGATGCGTTTCCTGCAGCTCTATTAGCGCGTGCCTAGAGCATGCTAATAGGGTGGGACGCTGATGGTAATGCAATGTAAAATGAGCTTTCGGGTTCACAGCCACTGTTATCGCGGGATGGTATTTGCGTTAACGGCAGGTCCGCCAACTCATGATGGGGCATAGTTTGGGCCATGAATTACGGTGTTAACGCAAATACCACTCAACTGTATATGTGCCTGGATACCGCCAAACTCGTCTTGAGGCCCACAGTCTCTTATTTCACAAAATCACAGTTACCAAGTATCAGGGTATCTTTCTGTTACACTCACCTGGCTCCCACAGGTGCGTCGATCTGAACTGGACAGCTGCGGCCTCCAACAACAGTAGTGCCGAGATGACGGACTGGACGGGCACACCTCGCTTCGTTTGCTTGGCCCGTAGGAATATTCTTCTGCAAATGGAGAAAGGGAATTAACCACCCCTGGAGTTGAGCGTTAACCCTCCCCCACTCCCGCTGTTCTCCCCACTGATCACCTTTGATGTCCCCTCTTATAGTCTCACCTAATGGTTTGGAAACATGAGCTCTCCATCCTGCATTGAGCGCAGGGGCGCGTTGAAAACCAGTTGCTTCACTGGCTCGAAGGAATTGGTGAGTTCCAGAACAATATTGACTCTGAGATTCCCAGCAAGACACCGTAAGTATGTAGTTGGTAAGAGTCCAAAAGTCTGACCTTCACTCTTGTCCGATTCCTTGCAGGTTGCAGCTTGACCCTAGCGAAGAGTTCCTCGTGGCAACCGGTAATATTCAGGTAAGGATTTGTATTATCCAACACAGTTCGATACAATAATGTCAATATATAACCTGTTGCTATCTCCCTTATTCAGGCGCTGAGAGAAAATATGAAGTCTCGGGGAATAATGCCTCCGGCGGTAAAATCAGGTAAGACTATTGTGGTGAGGAGGTTTCCCCTTGTTTGTCCCTTTGTTTCACCTTGCTGTCCTTTTGTTTCCCCTTAGGGGCCGGGGTTCGGCGAGGATGCAGTGGAAGCTGCGCCGACCCGTGAAGAGGAATACTAACCCCGGTGGTAAATCAGGTAAGTCTATGGGAGGTAACTAATATTGCCTCTGTGCATTCCCTTGGCTCACCTTGCTGTTCTTGTCTTCTCCTTAGGTGCCAGAGTGAGGCGGGAGCATGCAGAAGGATGATGTGGAATGTGAAAATGCTGCGAAGGCCGGTGAGTTCAGTGCGGTGCTGCTGCAGGTGAGGTGACGCACATAAAATATCTTCTTTCTTCCAGCTCGAAGGCGGGATGGATCGGGAATTCAGGTAAGGATCAAAGGTATTGCTCTTGTTCTAACCTTTTCTCCTTCTCTCCCCTTTTTCTAGGAGCTCCGACTCGAGTCGGGCATGGCAGAAGACTGGATGCAGACTTGCAGGCACGGTGAGCGTTACGCTGCTGGATGCAGAATAACGCGAAGCGTTTGCTGCTCTTCGGGCGTGGTTTAAACAGCCTCCAAAGTAGTCCCAGGTAAGTATTCCTCCCCACCCCACCCGAGTAAAAATAGTCCCTTAGGTAAAGTAGTCCCTTCCAAGCCTCCTTTGGCTTGGAGCTCTTGCAGCATGGTCTGCATCAGGTGAGTTTGCAGCATGGTCTGCATCAGGTAAGTTTTAATCTATGAGCCTGGCGTCTATGGCGTCATGACTGACTCTCCATATGAGCCAGGCGCCATAGGCGCCAGGACTGCACCCAAATAGCCCCTAGCAGGGGTTGTTGGGTTTGCTTAGCATAACTTGATGCCTGCTTCCGGGGTTGCTGGACTTGGCCTGGGTCCCCGGGGGTAGGCATCATGACAGCACTCCCCACCAAGGCCCCTCCTAAAGTCGTTCTTCCCCGTGATTTTGGTTTGTCTGGGAAATCTCGGTGGAATTTTTTCACCAATCGTGGTGCATGAACGTGGTCACTAGGTTCCCATGACCTTTCCTGTGGTCCGTAACCTTTCCAGTCGATTAAATAAAAAAGCTTTGACTTCACCAGCTTGGAGTCTAGGATGTTCTTAACCTCAAATTTGGGTTCCCCGTCTATAAGGATGGGGTCTGGTGGCTTGGTTAGTCTTGTCCCTGGGTGCACTGGTTTCAAAAGTGACACATGAAAGACGGGGTGAATTTGCATATTAGCAGGTAAGTCCAACTTGACGGCCACTGGGTTGAAAATGGCCTTAATAGAGTATGGTCCCAAATATCTGGGTTTAAAGGTCCGTGTTCCCTTTAGGGGTATTTGTTTTGTGGCCAACCATACTTGGTGCCCTATCTGGTATTGTGGAGTATCACTTCTATGCCGATCAGCATTTTTCTTGTATTTTTCTTTCACTTGTTTTAAATGTGAAGTTGCTGCCTTAAAGGCTTGTGTAATCATAGCGTGCAGATGGTCCACTGCGGGCATTTCTAAGTGTAGGAGTGAGTCAAGGTCTGATGTTCGAGGATGGTGCCCATATAAGGTATAAAAGGGGCGTTGTCCAGTTCCAGAATGTACTGAATTATTGTATGCATATTCGGCGATCCACAGAATGTCTTTCCAATTACTCTCCATCTGATGTAACATACAACGCAGGTATTGTTCAAGAGTCTGGTTGGTCCTCTCCGTTTGACCATCGGTTTGGGGGTGGTTACTGGTCGATAACCTCACATTGATTTGCGCCAATTGACAACATTTCCTCCTAAAATGTGAAATGAATTGACTGCCCCGGTCAGAGACCAATACGGACGGAAATCCATGTATGCGAACACTGTTTTCGAGGAACTCCTTGGCCAGGATTGAAGCTTAAGGTAACCCCTTTAAAGGAATAAAGTGGGCCATCTTGGAAAAAAGATCCACAATAACTAGAATGGTTTTAAAACCATTGCATGGAGGTAGATCAGAAATAAAGTCTAACGATAAGGTGTGCCATGGTGTAGGCGGAATGTTCAAAGGTTGTAAGAGTCCAGCTGGTTTTCTCTTCTGACTTTTGTTTTGGGCGCAAATGCCACAAGACATTACAAATGATTTAATATCCTTTCGCCAGGTGGGCCACCAGAGTTTTTTCTTAATTTTAGCTTCAGTCTTTGCGATACCTGGGTGCCCCTCCATTAGGGTGTCATGATAATGGGAAATTACTAGATCTTGTAGTTCCTTGTGTGGCAGAAATAGCCGCCCTTGGTAATAAGGCAGGTCATTGGTGACAGAGTAGTCCGGGCCTTTCTTTACCCAGTCCTGCAGGGCTGTGGAATCAAAGAGTTGCTGGATCTTTACCTGAATGTCCTCTAGTGTCTGTAGAGTAGTCATGCCAAGAATCCTTTGTTCGGAAATTATAGGTATTGGTTCTGGGTTCACTTCTGCCTCTCCCATCCCTATTCGGGATAAGGCGTCTGCTTTACCGTTCTTGCAACCTGGTCGATAGGTTATCACGAAATCGAACTCGGCAAAGAATAATGCCCATCGGAGTTGGCGTGACGATTGGGCCTTGGCTGTCTTTAAATACTGCAAGTTCCGGTGATCAGTGATCACAGTAACGGTATGCCTGGCACCGAGAAGATAATGCCGGATTTAATGGCTAATAACTCCTTGTCGGTAACAGCATAGTTTAACTTGGGTGCCGAGAACTTTATGGACCAAAATGCTACTCGGTGAAGCTGGCCAGTTTCAGGGTCATTTTGGGACAGGACAGCTCCCATGGCTAAACTGGATGAATCAGTTTCCACTATGTATGGAAGTTCAGGGCGTGGGTGCTTTAGTACAGGTGCAGACGTTAATTTCGCTTTCAGCTCTTGGAAGGCATTTTCAGCTTCTTGACTCCACATAAAGTGTTTGTTTTTTCACAAGAGTGCTGTGATGGGATGTACAACATGTGAGAAATCCAGGATGAATCTGCGGTAGAAATTGGCAAAGCCGAGCATGCTTTGTACTCCTTTAACTGAACTTGCAAAGCTGAAGATGCAGGGGACTTGGATGGGCGAATGAAGCCATTAGCAAGGTACTGGTCTAGGTATTGCCGTAGGTGAAGGTTCTCAGGTTCCGTAACGGTGTAGATCCTGCTACAAGGGGGTTGTGCACAGGGTATGAGATTGATTTGACAATCGTACGATCTGTGAGGTGGTAAGGTGGTTGCCTGTTCTTTTTGGAAGACATCCTGGAATTCTTGATATTCTGGAAGTAATTGCACGACTGATGTGGTGACTGTGGTCAGGCCTGCGTTCAAGTTTTTCTTTGGGTAACAGATTTGTGCACAATCCGGGAAGGTTATTCTCTTCTCTCGCCAATCAATACAAGGATTATGTGTTTCCAACCAAGGTATCCCCAGTATTATTTGGAACTGTGGGGCTTTGATTAGATCAAACACAATATTCTCTCGATGCCCATCCTGACCCAATACTGTCATCTCTGCGGTGGAATGAGTTACAGGCCCAGAGGAAATTTCAGTTCCAGCAACTGTGGTGATGACATCTGAGGTGGTCTTTCGGCAGAGAGGTAGATTCATCCTGGAAGCCAATTCGTAGTCCACATAGTTTCCTATGGCCCCACTATCAATGTATGACCTTACTGCGTGCATACATGATGGCTGCCTTGGATCTATGAGGACCATTGGTATGATGAAATGCGAGGTCTGAGTATCCTTCTTCAAGCTCGGCAAGCGGACCTCTACGCCTGTCGGGCGTGGTCGTTTCCCAAGTCTGACTCAATATGGGTTTTATCAGTAGCTCCAACCACCTTCTTGGGTGGTTTTACAGGGCAATCCCGTAGAAAATTCCAAGAAGTTCCACAATATAGACACAATTGCATTTGCCGTCTCCTTTCTCTTCACTTCTGGGTTAAGGGTCCTTTAACCCCTCCGATTTGCATGGGTTCTGAAGCATCTGCTCCGTTGGGGTTAGCGTGGGTCTTGACCAACACCCGATTCTCAAACCTGGCTCGATCAGCCTTTCTGTTCTGAAGTCTGTGATCTAACTGGACCACTAAGTCTATATATTCAGAGCAGTCTTGAGGTGGGATCAAGACTTGAGCCAAGACATCCTTGAGTTCTCCTGGAAGCCCATGTCAAGGGTTTTGACCCATGTTGAATCAATAGACTGGGTAGATGTGGGGATGAGCTGTCGCCGCCCATTATTCTATCTCAGAACAAACTAAATCAATAGACTGGGTGGATGTGGGGATGAGCTATCGCTGCCCACATTCACGCCAGAATAGGAGAACTGCGCAGTTGGCACGAGACCACTCCAAAGATACAACCTTCTTGTGGGGGGTTCCACATCACCACTCTACTGTGAGGATACCATCAAAACAATGTTAAGCAAGGGTCCTATACTATCAAGCAAAAGACCACTCTATTGAAATGCAGTAATTCAAGACAACTCAAAAATGGATACAGTACCGACAAATTCCCCAAGGTGGCGCTAGCGGTCTAAACTCTGACAGGGAAACTGTATTTAGGAGTTGCAAGAGGGGCTGGGACTTCAAAGCTTGTTGATTAATTGGAAATCTTAGCCACCTGCTGTTCCCAGAGGCCAAGAGGCTGGGAACCCTTAACATCTCAGAGATTCCCACACCAGGAGGCAGGATATCACATGACCCTGTTGTTTGATTGAGGAGAGACTTCCAAGCAGCCTGCTGGAGCCCACACAAGAGGCTCTTTCTGTTGACTGGGGTATGTTCATTTTCAGTGTTTCCTGTCAACAGCCCTCTGCCAGCAAGGAGAGACATGTGATCACTGACCCACCCATACTCCTGGAGGCGGACCCAAACACTTTGGGGAGTTGAATTGCAACAAATATATATTTTATAGAAACAGTGATAATTTATTGTAACCAAATGACAGGATGTACAACTTTGAGAGTCTTAGTATGGAAAATGCCCTCACGATTTGAGTCCAAACTCCGATTTGTACCATGTTCTGGGGCAAAACCATGCTAATTATGATTATTGTAGACAATGTGTTTAAGCTAGAGACATGGAAAGTTACTGGGATATATGTGGAAGGGAAATGTACCTTTGTATAATTTTTGATGAAAAACCAATGTTGCAAAACCCACTAAAATCGAAAATAAGTTACCATTTTTGAATGCAAGCTCCTAGAAACGCCAGAGTGGGGACAGGGACTATCTTTAGTGATATATGATGTGTGTATGTGATGTCAAACAACTGTGTACCTGGGAAATATGTATTTGGATCAGGAATAGATTTGTGTGCACATTGACCAGGGGAGTGTCATTTCTGCAGGTCATAAAAATGACATCACTCTGACACACTATCCCTTCCCAAATCAGGGACCAAAGAATCTATGGACCTATCAAATCAAGAGAGGGGCAGGCTTAGGGATGCTAGCCTCTCCACCCACTTTTTAAAACACATAAAAACAGACTGCTGGGACAGGTAGGGACATTCAATTCCATTTTCTGCGGGACGCTCTGCCGGGAGACTCCAGACTTCACATCCATCAATCTCCAAAGACCAGAACTTTACTTCAGAACTTAAACCAAGGGCCTAAACCCACAAACTGAGAACTCTTCTCAGCAGGCCTCAGCATCCTTAAAATCATTTGCAAACTATTCCACAGCCGGGCGAGCTGTTTGAATTCTTTGCCAAGAACAATTGCCAGAGACCAGACCAGAGATCCAGAGAGACCCAGACCGCTGTGAGCAGAACCGGTGCCTGATTGACCCGCCGTATCCAGAGAGGCTAGACCAGCAGAGCAGAGCTGATCCAGACGCTGTGAGCAGAACCGCCCAGTCCAGTCCAGTTGACCAGATCCGTGACGAGGCCCATTCATTCCAAAATATATTGTGAGTACCGCCAGAACTGTGCAGAACCCAATCCCTTAGTTAAAATAATCTAATTCAAGCTATTTTAACCTAATTAGAACAGCCTCCTAGAAATTGTGTCATCTGTAATTTTTAAAGCTACACAACTGTCACGTGTCAATTCTGCAGCTGCAAGCTGTCACCTGTCATTTTGAGTTTTACTTTAAATCCGAAAATCTACCTTTATTAAATCATCGTATCTCCGGAGCCGTTTGTGCTAGGAATGCGATTTAACTTTCATCTGAAAGCTTAGAATCTAGGCTTTCCAACGTAATCACGAGACACGCACCCGCGAAATTTACCGCGATTTGCGATTTCACCCGATTTCTTCATCTGTAGAAATCAGCAGCTTTTTGCTTCTCTTTGATAAAATTCGTTTGCAATCTGCTAATCATTCATAGAGTATTGTTAAAGTGAGCCTGAACTAATATAAAGTAGCCATCACCTACCCTGAACCTCTAGAGGGAATTAAAAGCAATTTTAGCACATTTTCACTTCCTTGCAAACCACATTAAAGTAATTCGCCTGTGTTTAAAACTCATCCCTGTTTTCTCTAAGCTTGCTGGGGGAACTGGAACTGTGTATTGCATTATAAAGTGTGATTTGTTGGGATTCTTGAAGACTGTGTGCTCTACTTCCATTTCTTGTATTGCATAGGGGGGGGAGTGAATTGTCCAAAGAAAAAGTGATCATATTACCTTTTGCTAAAATCATAACAAGTTATTTCTGTACTGCATTTTATTCCACCTTGCGTTTCCTTGAACCATATAAAGCATTCTTTCCCACCTTATTCGTCTGTTCCTATTCATAAGTTACCTCTTGCTGACTACTGCTCATATTCACAAGTGTAATATCCATTATCAATTTATTTGTAGAAGTGTGATATATATATATATATATATTGTTTACATTTTCAAATAAACCTTTTAAATTGCAAAACAAACCTACTTCTTGGCTCAGTGGGGTCAGGGGGATTCTAAGAGGGGGGTGTTATACAAGGGTTGTCATCCAGAGTACTGAACTGGATATAAAAATACATCAATAAGGGTTTTCCTCAGCATCCCAGACTAGGCATTGACTTAGCTGTAGTGTTGATTGAATATCGCTTACAAAAGTGGGGGCTCGGAGCCGGGATATTCTGGGTTAGATTTGCCACTTGTGCAGATTAATACAGTGTGCCAACTGACCAGATACACATATCCGGTTAGATCACCACGCTCTTTTACACTGTGAAAGCATCCCTCAAAGGAACGCTCTAAGGAAACGGTCTGTTTTGCAAAATAAAATACAAACTTCTGTAAGTCAGGAAGGAACTCAAATTCCAGAATGACAACCTTGGTAGATATGAAAATAGCCATAAAGCACTTCTTACATAAGCTATTTGTGAGAGGTGAGTGGACTCATCAGGACCAAACGGTCTGGTTGCAGGCAATCGCGCAACAGGTCACTGAAACAGGGTCAGATATATGGGGAGATCAGGGTCCCCTACATGTGGCCCTGAGTGAACTATATATGGCCCCTAAAGCCAAAGATGAACATAATAAGATTGCCAGGATAGCGGAATATTTGTATCTATATTTGGGAGCCATGCAGGACAAATGTGCTGAAGGCCAAGATCTGGCAAATAGGCAACAGATGGCATTAGAAAAGGCCCAATCTGACCTGGTCTCTTCTGAGCAGAGGCTGCAGAGGAGCCAGGAGTCAGAAAATGATAGTAGGCAGTATATCATTAAAATAAAAGAGGACATGGATATACTGCAACAGGAAAAGACAGACCAGGATACCAGAATTCTGGCGTTGCAGAAGGAGCACCAAGACAGTTTAGACTCCTTACTGCAGAGCCAGAAAAAGCTGGAGCAACAGATCAATTTCAACAGGGCATGCACAGAGCCGGTAGCCACCCTGCAAATCCAAATAGACAGAGAGAAAGAGGAAAGCAATACATTGATTTTGAAAGACCTGGATACCCAGGCAGAGTTTGATGAAGAACGCCAGAAAGCTGGTGCCTTTCAAAGGCAGAGGGACGACCTGGCGTCACAAATGCAGGCTCTTGGTCAGGAAAGGGATACCTTAGGCCAAGAAGTCTGCCATTTAAAAAAAAAATTGAAGAAAATCACTTGGCCCTCCAGGGGCTGGGTGACCTCCAAAAAGAGCATCAGGGCTTGCTAGATCACACCAGGAGGGTGAAGGAAGCTCTGGCAAGAAAGGAGCAGGCCAATAGGGACACAGCTCAGGAGGTAACCCTCCTGCAGCAGAGACTGGCCCAGTACTCCAGGACCAATCAGGAGGCACAGAGAGAAAATGAGGCTCTCTGTCAGCACACTGATAGGCTCCAGCAACAGGTAGCGATGCAGGAGAGACTGATAGAGTCTAGTAAGGCCTTAACTGAGGAACTGAAAGCGAAGGCTCTTGCATTGCAACAGGAAGCAGGGGCGGATAGAGATGGGGTTCATGGGAAAGAGAAACTCCTGAGCATAACCTCAGGAGCCCTAGTACCAGAGGCCTTCATTTCTCCCAGTCCCTGGACTCTGCCACCCCCGTGTCCCCTCGCGCACATGAGCCCAGGGCCACGGGGATGGCAGATTACTATCCAGCTAGAAGTATGGGGCTCATAGGCCAGTACCTCCCAGATATGGATGGGCGGGCATCCGGGTATGGGCACCCAAGCACAGTGCAATTTAGTGGGGAACCCCAGGAGAGTAGGCCCACTAAGGGCATCCTGAAAACCTCTGCCCAGTTAGGTCAGTGGGGGAGATACCCAGCAAATCCTGGTAGCAAGGAGGGATCTGAAGACTCCTCTGAGCATCACAGGACACAGGAGACCAGGTCCCCACATTCTGCCAGCCATTCCCAGGCTCGCAGAATCTGGGAAAACCTGGAAGATCAGACGGGCACCTCTGGGAGCAGCGCTTCTGAGTCGGAGGATGAATGGACCAGGGTAACCCGAACCAAAAAGGCCAATAAGGCAAAAAAGGCCTTGCTTAAGGACCCATTGAAACAAATAAAGGCAATAAGGAGTGTCATCACGCCTTATCATAAGAACGCCAAGTATTCTGTTTGGGAACACTTGGAGCTCTATGAGCAAATGATGGAGACTTTCCATTTGAAGGACAGCCAAAGCTGTATTCAATATGTAAAGTGGACCTTCTCACCAGAATACTCCAGTTTCTTTGCGGGGCTGGAGGATCAAAACCATTCAAGGTGGTCCACATACAGGGCGGCGATCTTGAAACATTTTTCTGTGCATAGAAATCCTCAAGAGGCTCGCAAGGCAGCCTACAATTTGCAATGTGGGGAGGATCAGGCCCCACAAGAGTTTGTGCAAGAATTAAAGCGTGCTTTTGCGAAGACCACCAGAAGGGTATGCACGGATAGCAGAGAATTTATCAATACGTTTTTCCATGCCTTACTCAAATATATAATGACCCAGCTCGGATCTATGAGGTGCAGAAGCCCATCGAAAATAAAAATAATGCGCCGAAAAACCCCAAAACCAACAGCACCCCTGCTGCTGCCAAGGTGGCAGAGGTAAAGGTTGCCCCCGTTTTAGATTTGGAGATGGGGGGGCCTGAAAACCTGCCTGCACCAAATAATTCACAGCCCAGGAGGCCCTCGGGCCAGTCACAGACAGGGAGTCGAGGAGGTAGTCCCACAAATGGGGTCCCCCGCTCCCCTGACTATGTAAGTCCCCGCTACAAGGGAAACCGACCAATCCTGGGTTATGTGTGGACTCCTCCAGCCCAAGGGGGGGGGGATCCAGCCAAGCACCTAACCCAGGGAACTTCCCTCCCAACTTCCCACATGAGGGCAGAAATTCTCCACATCCTGGGCAGAACTTCTTTCCCAGGTATCCACCCAATTTCCAGCCCCAAAATCATCCATCCTTCTTTCCCCAATTCCCTGAGCCCAGACAACCTAATCCGGGAGAGGGGAGGCCAAGGGTGGAGGGGTACCAAAATCTTCCCAACCAGGGGTACTACCAGAGAAGGGATAGCTACCCTTCCCGGGATCAGCCCAGGGGAGAAAATAGAGCCCTGTATCAGCCTGAGCGGGTTTCACAACTTGAGCGCCAGGTCCAAAATATGGCACGGGATCTGGGTCACATACTGAGGGCTCAACAGAACCCTCAGATGAGCATGCCACCGCAGAATGCCCCAAAATCTGGACCTGGTGCTCCAGAACAATGACGGGGGCAGCACCCCGATAACCCACCGGTTCCCAGAGAGGAAGCACAAGGGGAAGGGGGGTGTAAAGCCTTGGAGGAAGCTTCCTTCCCAACTTGTAAACAGCCCCTGGAAAACCAGGAACCGGAAACAAAATCTCCTGTCCCTGAAAGCCTGCCTCCCAAGGATCAGAGGGGGGTAGGAGAAACAAAGGACCCAAACAGACCCACTTTGTGGAGGAGGTACAGGTCGTCCAATTTGAGGGAGAGGGATCCTCAGAAGATCCTGGGAAAAGGATCTTCTCCTTCAGAGATGGGGGAACTCCTCCCAAGGAAAAATGGGTCCCAAGGGATGTCAATTCAGACTGGGGAGATGTGGAGACTGAGCTACCGCCGCCCATCATCTCATCCCAGAACCGACAATACCAAAATCCCATGGGTCAAACCCATCCTGATGACTGCCTCCAAAAAGGGGGGGCGGCCCAGAACCCGAAACCATTTCCAGTTGCCAACTTTTTCTTTCAGATTCCCCAGGCTCTCCACAGAACTCTGCCCAAATCTCTTCTCTCGCCATGTCCAAAACCAGAAAGTTATCCCACCAGTTGTCCAAAAATATGCATTATCTGTGCCCCCTTGAGGAGAAGGAGGGAAGATATTATGCCCCGGTACAAGTACAGGGGCAGGGTACAATTTCGGCACTGGTGGACACTGGATCCCAAGCTACCCTTCTGTCCAAAAGGGCCTTTGATGAACTAAATGCAGGAAGGGGGAGAATTACCGTATTCCTCTTACCTCTCTTCCTGGACAACTGCAGAACTTTGACGGGAAGGAAATTTCCGTTGAGGGGACTGCAGACTTGGACATTAAAATTGGGCTACACAAAGTGAAACACCCTGTCATAGTAGTGACTCCAGAGGGCACCCCTTGTTTACTAGGGAATGACCTCCTGAGAAGGTTGTCACCCCTAATAGATTGCGTAAACAAGGTCCTCTGGACCCAGACTAGCCGACCAATAAAATTAAAACAGAGTGTCAACCATGTTAGTTTAAATGGCACCTGCCACATGGTTGAACAAAAAATCTGACCAATTAGAATTTCACTTCCAGAACAACCAAATTCCAGATGTGACAGTCATAGCAGTAGGACAAGAGACTGGTGATGGGGGGTCCTCTCTATTTCTGAAAATCAACCTTCCTTCCAGTTTAAGGTGGTATTCCACACTGGAAGGAAACACCCTGAAATTCTTTACTAATCCACAATCAGAAACTCCCACTCCTATAGTCCAGAAAGATGTGAAATCAGCTCAGAGCCTGGCTGATATTCAGCAAATTGTAGATAAGTTGTTCATCCCTGTTCAGTTAAATGAGGGGAAGGACTCTGTTCTCGCCCGAGTGTGTGTGAACAACGGTAAGAGCTTCATCAGTGAAGCCATGTTTTGCCAACTCCCAAAAGATCCAGCCATTCCCACATTCAAACTGATAGACAAATGGGAAATGGACCTGGATGCACCTAATTCCAAACATCTCCTGCCAAGCAGGTGTATGCTCAAAATCTCCATTGGCAACAAGAGCATAGTCCATAATTGTTGGGTCGTGCGAGACGTCACTGCCGCCTTCTACTTAGGCAGTGACATTATCAATCGCTTTGCCATTAGTTTGGACCTAATAAACTTCAAAGCTTGGTCCCGATTGGCGGATAATCCCATGGGCTTTGATGATCCAGAAAAAGCATTTAGGTCAGCTCAATTGCTACCTTATGCAGTTGAAATTCAGATTAAAGAGGAAGTCACCATCCCAGAAAGGACCCGACAATTCTCCCTGGAAGTGAAAGTTAAAAGAGGACAAAAATTGAAAAACCCTGATGCTTGTATACATCTAAATGCTTCTCTCCAACAGCAAGGGTTGGGGGTAAACCCAACACCATTAGTCAACATAGAACATGACACCATTCCAATAGAGGTGGATAACAGCGACTTACAGAGTATTACTCTAGCTGCAGGCACCATCATTGGAATGGCGGTTGATGACCGACATTTCTCCATTGATTTAGGAAATGAACTGTTAGGACAAATCCCCAAGGACTGTTTTGACAGTGATAGGGATGACAATGTAACACCAGACAGGATTTTCACCTGGCATGGGGGGAACTTCCTGGTGTACACTTCTTGCCCTTATGGTAAGGAAGATGTGACTTGTGACTTCAGAGGGGACGAGGTGATTTTCCAGGTCCATGCGGGGTGCCTTTCCCACCTGAAGCCTCCAGTCCAAATCAGCACTCTGACCAGGGACTTCTCCAACCAGCTGGAGGAGGCCGCTGAGATAGCAAAACCAGAAGTCTTTCCAGGCTTCAGGCAGATTGTGGAAGAGAGAGTCAACCTAGCTGATGCCTGTGTGACTCTGGAACAGAAGCAAAAGTTGAAACAAGTTTTCTTGGATTTCCAAGATCTCTTTGCGGTAGACTCATATGACTGTGGTCGCACCAACATCCACAGAACAACAATTCCCACGGACCCTGGAATGACTCCAGTGTTTGTGAAGCAATATCGTTTGCCTCTCGCATCCATGGAGTCCCTTACTGAAATAATTAAGAACCTTGAGTCCCGGGGAATAATCCGTCCAGTACACAGCACCTTCAAAAATCCAGGGCTGGGAATATTGAAGCCAAACGGCCAGTGGAGACTCTGTGCCGACCTTAGGGAGCTCAACAAACGGGTCCATATTTCCCGATGGCCTCTTCCCTACATTGACCAAGGGCTGGCCCAGATCCAGGGGTCACAGGTATTCACTGCAATAGACCTGGCCAATGGGTACTGGACCGTGCCTGTCAGTAGGGAAGACCAATACAAACTGGCTTTTACCTTTGGGGGCCAGCAGTACACATGGACCCGGACTCCCTTCGGATACCTCAACTCCGGCAATGAATTCAACATTTTCTTACATAAGGCGATGCCCGACCTGGGTGCGAGGGGTAACCTGGCTTATGTAGATGATGTCCTCATCAAAAGTTCATCTGTGGAAGAACACATAGCGGAGATCCGTTATGTTCTGATGCAGTTGAGGGCCGCCGGAGCAAAACTTTCCTTTCAGAAAGCACAGTGGTGTAGAACCCGTGTTAATTTCTTAGGGCATGAGATTACTCCTCAGGGTCTCGGTCCCCAGGAAAAGAAAGTGGAAGCACTTCAGAAACTGAAAGACCCCACAACTCTGCGGGAACTAAGGAGCCTCCTTGGACTGACTAATTACAGCAGAAAGTTCATTGAAGGCTACGCAGAGATCACTAGACCCCTGATTCATCTCTTGAAGGGGGGGGTTGAGTGGGAATGGGGTCCAGAACAATCCGAGGCAGTAAGACAACTCAAAAGAAGCCTCTCACAAGCGCCTTGCCTAGCTTACCCTGTCAGAAACAAGGAGTTCTTCCTGGAGACAGGGTTCTCTAATACGTGCTTGACGGCAGTATTATACCAAAAGCATGACAAGGTCAATAAAGTAATCTCCTATGCGAGCAAAACTTTATCCTCTGTGGAGGAAAAATTCAACGATTGTGAGAAGGCACTCCTGGCAACGGTGTGGGCATTGAAGAATTACCGCCCGTTCATCCAGGGGTTACACATCATAGTGGAGACTCCACACCAGCCTCTGAAATATCTCCAAAGTGACAGAATCCGGGCCGGAAGTGTGAGTAATTCCCAAATTACTTCCTGGATTCTGTCAATGCAAGGCTTTCCTGTAGAGGTCAGATATGTACAAAACAAGAAGAGTCCCCTCGAGCAAGGTCTGGCTGACTTGCATGATTGTGCCAGAGAAAACTGTCTCGAGGACGAAAGTCTAAAAATCAAGGTCAACATGGAGGCATACCTTAATTCCCCACACAAAGTCTTTGAAGAAGACAAGTGTGAGGGAATGCCCACTGTCTATGTGGATGGATGCTCTTACCATGTTGACAACAACGGGGAGAAAGAACTGGTGGCTGGCGTAGGGAACGCATGGGTGAATGAGTCTCCTGAACCCTCTGCTGGATACAAAATTGGACCCCGAAGTAGTCAGGTGGCAGAGTTGATGGCTGTGCATCAGGCCATCCTCACTGTCGTCCAACATCAACTCCACAAACTAGTCATAATCACAGATTCGGATTATGTACGGAACGGGTTCGTGGAGCACCTGGTTAATTGGAAAACCAGAGGCATGTTATGTGCTAATAACAAACCCTTGAAACATGGGAAGTTAATTCAAAACATTGATGATCTGGTCACATCGAATGGGATGACCATCTACTGGAAAAAGATCAAGGGTCATTCCAAAGTAGAGGGACCAGACAAAACTGGAAATGACTTAGCTGATCAGCTGGCCAAAACCGGGGCCATCCAAGGGGATCTAATCGAAATAGAGTCCCTGTTGGGGGAAATCCAAGGTCACTGCTATCACTAGGTCCCAGATGAATGCTCACAATGATCTTTCAACTGCACAATGGAGTAAGGAGACCCCTGATGCTGATTTGATTACAGCTCAGAAGGGGGATCCAATAATTGGTAAGTTTTACCAACACATTGAGGACCCTGAGAACTTTCCCCTGACGGATACCGATTGCATTGGGAAGGAGGACCTTAGAGTGTTGATGAAATGCCCAAAGATGTTCCGAATCCAAGACGGTTTGTTGGTAAGGAAATCCCAAGCTGGCCATGATCAGTGGGTGGTTCCTACCTCATTCCGAAGCCTGATGTTAAGTCACGCCCATGATGGGGCCACCGCCGGTCATAGGGGGTTTCACACAACACTGGAAATCTTAAGAGAGATTGCATACTGGCCACACATGGGGCAAGACCTCGACCAATACTTGAAGGGGTGTCTTGTGTGTGCACATTTTCAGCCATCATCCCTCACACATCGTGCGCCTCTCCAAAAGAGGGGGATGACACTGCCATGGTCAGATTTGCAAATCGACTTTGCAGGCCCTGTAATTCGCTCGTCTAGAGGAAACAAGTACATGTTGACCGTTACATGCTTGTTTACCAAGTGGGTGGAATGTCTCCCAGCCCCAAACTGCAAGGCAGAAACAGCAGCTGCCCTGATGATTAACCACATATTTTCCCATTTTGGTCTACCTCAAAGGATTGAGTCAGACAGAGGTAGCCACTTCACCAGTGAAGTAATGACAATGATGTGGGAGATACTGGGGGTTAAAGGGAAGCTACACATTGCTTACAGGCCAGCTTCTTCTGGAGCAGTGGAGTGATATAACTGAACCATTGTGAGCATCTTAAAAAAGTTTGTGGCAGATTCTGGGCCAAGTTGGGATATCCGATTACCTCTGGTCCTAATGGCCATCAGATCTACCCCTTCATCTGCAACTAAAATGTCACCATTTGAGTTGATGACTGGACGCAATATGGTGCTTCCCCAGCATTTGCTCTACAGAACCCAAGAGCAAACGTTAATAAATGTCTCCACAACTCATGAGTATGTGGAGAATTTAAGGAAACACCTTCAGCATGCTTTTGCCTATGCTCAGCGGAATCTAGAAAGATCAGCCGAGAGCATGAAGACCCACTATGATTTAAAAACTACCCAAAAGGAATATAAGGTGGGTGATGGGGTCTATCTATACAATTTCCAAAGGAACCAGGCCAAACAGCGGAAATTCTTGCCTACATGGAAGGGACCGTTTGAAATTATAGACAAGATCTCCCCTGTTGGCTATAAGATCTGCATCCCCAAAGGCAATTTGGCAGAGGGGGAAGATAGGTGGGTCCATATAAATCAGCTAAAGTGTTGCCATCCCAGGCACACTCTGCAACAACTGGAGGAGTCCTCTGCAATACCAGAGTGGACCGCTCCAGAGTAATTCAATTCCAACCCTAAAATATCCCACATATAATCTCTAAAATATTATTATTTGGAAAAAAAAATGTCTTATAATTGTATCTTGTTTTTTGTTAAAGTAAGATCGCAAATGTTTTGACTATAAAATGTATATGCCACCCCACTATATCAATGGTGGGGAAGAAATGTCTACGAAGAGGTATTGCCGCTTTCCTTTGACGTCCTAGGAGAAAGAAAACCTGGAGACTGGCCAAGGAGGACGATCCGGGGACCGGGAGCAGAGACCCGAGGGGCCCGGGGTACCGCCCAATATTCCCATCAGGATCGGCGAGGAGAACCGATCGATCCAACTGGGTGGAGGAAAAGATGCTGAACTGTGCCATCTACAGAATTGGAAGAAGATAATGCGGACATACCAGAGCAAGTGCTCAAAACCTCCTTTGCACCCGACTTCCCCTCGACTTGAATCAAAGCACAGTCGGGCGGGGGGATTTGTCAAGGGTTTTGACCCATGTTGAATCAATAGACTGGGTAGATGTGGGGATGAGCTGTCGCCGCCCATTATTCTATCCCAGAACAAACTAAATCAATAGACTGGGTGGATGTGGGGATGAGCTATCGCCGCCCACATTCACGCCAGAATAGGAGAACTGCGCAGTTGGCACGAGACCACTCCAAAGATACAACCTTCTTGTGAGGGGTTCCACATCACCACTCTACTGTAAGGATGCCATCAAAACAATATTAAGCAAGGGTCCTATACTATCAAGCAAAAGACCACTCTATTGAATTGCAGTAATTCAAGACAACTCAAAAATGGATGCAGTACCGACAAATTCCCCAAGGTGGCGCTAGCGGTCTAAACTCTGACAGGGAAACTGTATTTAGGAGTTGCAAGAGGGGCAGGGACTTCAAAGCTTGTTGGTTAATTGGAAATCTTAGCCACCTGCTGTTCCCAGAGGCCAAGAGGCTGGGAAACCTTAACACCTCAGAGATTCCCACACCGGGAGGCAGGATATCACATGACCCTGTTGATTGATTGAGGAGAGACTTCCAGGCAGCCTGCTGGAGCCCACACAAAAGGCTCTTTCTGTTGAATGGGGTATGTTCATTTTGAGTGTTTCCTGTCAACAGCCCTCTGCGAGCAAGGAGAGACATGTGATCACTGACCCACCCAGACTCCTGGAGGCGCACCCAAACACTTTGGGGAGTTGAATTGCAACAAAAATATATTTTATAGAAACAATGATAATTTATTGTAACCAAATGATAGGAATGTACAACTTTGAGAGTCTTAGTATGGAAAATGCCCTCACGATTTGAGTCCAAACTCCGATTTGTACCATGTTCTGGGGCAAAACCCCGCTAATTATGATTATTGTAGACAATGTGTTAAAGCTAGAGACATGGAAAGTTACTGGGATATGTGTGGAAGGGAAATGTACCTTTGTATAATTTTTGATGAACAACCAATGTTGCAAAACCCACTAAAATCGAAAATAAGTTGCCATTTTTGAATGCAAGCTCCTACAAACGCCAGAGTCGGGACAGGGACTATCTTCAGTAATATATGATGTGTGTATGTGATGTCAAACAACTGTGTACCTGGGAAATATGTATTTGGATCAGGAATAGATTTGTGTGCACATTGACCAGGGGAGTGTCATTTCTGCAGGTCATAAAAATGACATCACTCTGACACACTATCCCTTCCCAAATCAGGGACCAAAGAATCTTTGGACTTATCATATCAAGATAGGGGCAGGTTTAGGGATGCTAGCCTCTCCACCCACTTTTTAAAAAACATAAAAAGAGACTGCTGGGACAGGTAGGGACATTCAATTCCATTTTCTGCGGGACGCTCTGCCGGGAGACTCCAGACTTAACATCCATCAATCTCCAAAGACCAGAACTTTACTTCAGAACTTAAAGCAAGGGCCTAAACCCACAAACTGAGAACTCTTCTCAGCAGGCCTCAGCATCCTTAAAATCATTTGCAAACTATTCCACAGCCGGGCGAGCTGTTTGAATTCTTTGCCAAGAACAATTGCCAGAGACCAGACCAGAGATCCAGAGAGACCCAGACCGCTGTGAGCAGAACCGGTGCCTGATTGACCCGCCGTATCCAGAGAGGCTAGACCAGCAGAGCAGAGCTGACCCAGACGCTGTGAGCAGAACCGCCCAGTCCAATCCAGTTGACCAGATCCGTGACGAGGCTCATTCATTCCAAAATATATTGTGAGTACCGCCAGAACTGTGCAGAACCCAATCTCTTAGTTAAAATAATCTAATTCAAGCTATTTTAACCTAATTAGAACAGCCTCCTAGAAATCGTGTCATCTGTCATTTTTAAAGCTGCACAACTGTCCCCTGTCAATTCTGCAGCTGCAAGCTGTCACCTGTCATTTTGAGTTTTACTTTAAATCCGAAAATCTACCTTTATTAAATCATCCATATCTCCGGAACCGTTTGTGCTAGGAACGAGATTTAACTTTCATCTGGAAGTTTAGAATCTAGGCTTTCCAACGTAATCACGAGACACACACCCGCGAAATTTACCGCGATTTGCGATTTGGCCCGATTTCTTCATCTGTAGAAATCAGCAGCTTTTTGCTTCTCTTTGCTAAAATTTGTTTGCAATCTGCTAATCATTCATAGAGTATTGTTAAAGTGAGCCTGAACTAATATAAAGTAGCCATCACCTACCCTGAACCTCTAGAGGGAATTAAAAGCAATTTTAGCACCTTTTCACTTCCTTGCAATCCACATTAAAGTAATTCGCCTGTGTTTAAAACTCTACCCTGTTTTCTCTAAGCTTGCTGGGGGAACTGGAACTGTGTATTGCATTATAAAGTGTGATTTGTTGGGATTCTTGAAGACTTTGTGCTCTCCTTCCATTTCTTGTATTGCATAGGGGGGGAGTGAATTGTCAAAAGAAAAAGTGATCATATTACCTTTTGCTAAAATCATAACAAGTTATTTCTGTACTGCATTTCATTCCACCTTGCGTTTACTTGAACCATATAAAGCATTCTTTACCACCTTATTCTTCTGTTCCTATTTATAAGGTACCTCTTGCTGACTACTGCTCATATTCACAAGTGTAATATCCATTATCAATTTATTTATAGAAGTGCGATATATATATATATATATATATTGTTTAAATTTTCAAATAAACCTTTAAATTTGCAAAACAAACCTACTTCTTGGCTCAGTGGGGTCAGGGGAATTCTAAGAGGGGGGTGTTATACAAGGGTTGTCATCCAGAGTACTGAACTGGATATAAAAATACATCAATAAGGGTTTTCCTCAGCATCCCAGACTAGGCATTGACTTAGCTGTAGTGTTGATTGAATATCGCTTACACCCACGATGAAATAACGTGATTCGTTTTACCTCAGGCCATCCAGTTTCCACTATCAACCTATTAAAGGTCATGATGTAGGATAGAAGGTCCTGGTTACCTTGTCGTAGGGACAAAAGTTTGTTATCCAGGGCCTGTCACTGTGAGTGCCGGGCAAATAGTCTTTCCATGCTCATTTGAAAGCACTGAAAATCCCGAAGAATTGGGTCATCCTGAGTAACTAGTGGAATTGACCAATCAGCTGCACTGCCGCTGAGATATGACAATATGTTTGGGAAGGCTCCGGGTCTGCATAAAAAGTGCAAGCGGCATTGGTTCATAAACACGGCGAACCTTTTGGGATCTCCAGCAAAGCGTTCGGGCGGAGCTAATGGAATACTTCCTGCTAGGTTTATTTGCACAGGGTTACTCGATGACATAGGAGCTGGATTCCCCCCGGGGCCTGGTAGGGGTGCTTGTCCAGCCTGGCTTTGCAGTAGTTGCCTAGCAAGGTCATCAGTACGCTCCTTTGACAAAATCAGTTCTCTCCTAAGAGTATTGTTTTCTTGAAGGGCGGAATGCACTTCAGCCCTCAGTTCCCCTAGTAATTGGGCCAATTGGTCAGTTTCTGAGGTATCCATAACGCTCGGGTGGGAATTTGTGGGTAGGCTTCGTGTTCTGTTATGCTCACCTGGCTCCCACAGGGGCGTCGTTCTGAACTGGACAAGTGCGGCCACCACCAATGTGACGCATAGTGCCGAGATGATAGACTGGACTGGCCCACCTAACTTCGTTTGCTTGGCCTGTAGGAATATTCTTCTGCAAATGGAGAAAGGGAATTAACCACCAGTGGAGTTGAGCGTTAACCCTCCCCCACTCCCGCTGTTCTCCCCACTGATCACATTTGATTTCCCCTCTTATAGTCTCACCTTATGGTTTGGAAAGATGAGCTCTCCATCCTGCATTGAGCGCAGGGGCACGTTGATAACCAGATGCTTCACTGGCTCGAAGGAATTGGTGAGTACCAGAACAATATTGACTCTGAGATTCCCAGCATGACGACGTAAGTATGTAGTTCATAAGAGTTCAAATATCTGACTTTCCTCTTGTCCGATTCCTTGCAGGTTGCAGCTTGACCCTAGCGAAGAGTTCCTCGTGGCAACCGGTAATATTCAGGTAAGGATTTGTATTATCCAACAAAGTTCGATAAAATAATGTCAATATATAACCTGTTGCTTTCTCCCTTATTCAGGCGCTGAGAGAAAATATGAAGTCTCGGGGAATAATGCCTCTGGCGGTAAAATCAGGTAAGACTATTGTGGTGAGGAGGTTTCCCCTTGTTTGTCCCTTTGTTTCACCTTGCTGTCCTTTTGTTTCCCCTTAGGGGCCGGGGTTCGGCGAGGATCCAGTGGAAGCTGTGCTGACCCGTGAAGAGGAATAGTACCCCTGGTGGTAAATCAGGTAAGTCTATGGGGGGCAACTAATATTGCCTCTGTGCATTCCCTTGGCTCAACTTGCTGTTCTTGTCTTCCCCTTACGTGCCGGAGTGAGGCGGGAGCATGCAGAAGGATGCAGTGGAATGTGAAGAAGCTGCGAAGGCCGGTGAGTTCAGCGTGGCGCTGCTGCAGGCGAGGCGACGTGCATAAAATATCTTCTTTCTTCCAGCTCGAAGACGCAATGGATCGGGAATTCAGGTAAGGATCAAAGGTATTGCTCTTGTTCTAACCTTTTCTCCTTCTCTCCCCTTCTTCTAGGTGCTCCGGACCCGAGGCGGGCATAGCAGAAGACTGGATGCAGACTTGCAGGCACGGTGAGCGTTACGCTGCTGGATGCAGAATAACGCGAAGCGTGTGCTGCTCTCGGGCGTGGTTTAAATAGCCTCCAAAGTAGTCCCAGGTAAGTATTCCTCCCAGCCCCACCCGAGTAAAATATAGTCCCTTAGGTAAAGTAGTCCCTTCCAAGCCTCCTTTGGCTTGGAGCTCTTGCAGCATGGTCTGCATCAGGTGAGTTTGCAGCATGGTCTGAATTAGGTAAGTTTTAATCTATAAGCCTGGCGCCCATGGCGCCAGGACTGACTCTCCATATGAGGACTACACCCAAATAGCCCCTAGCAGGGGTTCTTGGGTTTGCTTAGCATAACTTGATGCCTGATTCCCAGGTTGCTGGACTTGGTCTGGGTCCCCGGGGGTAGGCATCATGACACTTTCCCTTGCCCAGGTCTTTTTCTGGGTCACCAATGTAACACCAAGCTTGGTTCACTATCCTGCCTAACTTGACTGTGGATCTCAGTTTTCAAGAAGATGTCCCTTCTTTTAGCAGTGGGCACTTGACCCCTTATTGCCATTTATGAAACTTCCCCTTTTCTGCTGTGGTCCCAGACGCATGTTTGTATGTTTCTCAGGACCTCCCAGGGCTCAGGGTCCTTGGTTGCATACTTCTTCAAACTGCAATGGGTCCCAGAACCTTGTGTGCAGCTCTTGCGACTTCCCCGACTTCGTATGGGTCCCAGACCCTTCTCTCAAGCTTCTAGTATGTAGCAATCAAGCCCGTCCTGACACAGAGGTGGTATGTTTGTTGGCAAAGACTTTTATTTATGTATAAAAGTAAAGAAAAAGAAAACCTCTTTCCCAATTTCTAAGAGGGGTGCCCTACCTCAGCAAAAAGACCAAGTAATCTACCAGGATGTTCAATAAAGTAAAATGTCCATCATCCTATGTCCAAACCTATTTACTTCCTTTAAACTCTAGATTAACTAAGGAAACACAGGCTGTCTTCTTGAATGAGGGTTCACTCATTCTTAATGCGTGTTCAATGTTCAGTCTCTGATGACAAAGCATTGTTGTCCTATTCTCAAAGGTTCTTAAAGTTGGATACTCCGATAAACGTATACAAAAAGGATTGATGGAGGAATGTCTTCCTTCCCCTTTTTGTTCGCAGTCTTTCTTATTCCACAAAACCCAGTTCTCAAGTATCAGGGGGGATCTGTCCCTTCCCCAGGTCTTTCTGTACCAAAAAGCCTTTTTTAACTATCCTGCTAGACTTGTCTGAAGATCTCAGTGTTCAAGAAAATGTCCCTTCTTTTAGCAGTGGGTCCTCATCCCCTTATTGGCACTTTTCTTCTCCTTTATGCTGTGCAGGATCTCACAGACTTGCTGTGGGCCCCAGCGCCTTGGTTGCATGCTTGTCCGAACTGATATGGTTCCCGGACCCTTGTGTGCTGCTCTTGCATGGCTTCCCTCACTTCGTATGGGTCCCAGACCCTTGAGTGCTGCTCTTGCAGGGCTTTCCCGACTTCGTATGTGTCCCAGACCCTTATCTTAGGTGTACAGTATGTAGCAATAAGGCCAGGTTCACTAACGTGCCAGGGACCATTTCTCAAAGGTCTCTTTCTTGGCTATTTTCAAATACTGGTACGACAGAGATGGGGTGTTCAGCCTTCCCCAACTGCCTTGTTTGTTTTCCTTTATCTCTACCACCCGTTACTGTAACCCAGGTACCATTTATGGCATTACCAACTTGTTCGAGCAGCTTTATTGAGTTGCTTCCTCCTGCTACGGTATTCCGGACGCATTCCAGCAGTCTCAGCGTCTCCCTGCAGCCTTGCCAGGTGTGGTCTCTCTCAGCATGTGCTTCTCAGTCTGACTGTGTGGTCCGACTCCCGGTCTCTTCCAAACCACTGATTCTCCAGCCACAGGGGAACACTGTGTGTGTTCGGTGAGCCGCCATCAGTGTTTCCTGTTACTGTACGAAAGGTGAGAAATGTAAAAATGTGTCACTAACTGTAGGTTACATTTTAATTAAGAGACACCAATGGAATATTCAAAAATGCAAGTTGTGGGGGAGTTCATGAGACCCGAATCCCAACCCAAAATTCAGACAAAAGGACCGACATTTTTTTAAATATAAAAACAGCTCAACAATTTGGCGATTATTATTATTTTCCCCAAAAAAATAAAATTAGGTTGATTGTCAAGTAGTTTGGAAGGATCGGGGTTGAAACCCTGAGATGGAAATGTTCGAGGGAGAAAAGGCTGAAGTATATTTTTACAAAATAACCTTCAGTCTTTTCTCCCCTGAACATTTCTGACTTGGCCTTCAAGCCAGCCCCGTACTTACCTTGCTGCCGACTCGCTGTGTCCCTGCAACGCCTGTTCCCTTTCACTTCCGTGATCAGGAACCCGCGTTGCAGGGTCCATTCCCTTTTTTTCCTTCTTTTTTTGGGACCGGCAGCGGGGGACACCCCTGAAACCTCCACTCACAATATAATGAGCAAGGGTGCAGGGAACACCCCTGCAGTCCTCGCCACCGAATGGGGGATTTGGTCGAACTTTTTCGGCCATTTGGTATTTTCGAACAGGCGAAATTCGGCCAAATCTCCATTCAGTCTTTTAAATCTCGATCTCTTTGGCCGATTCTGTTCGGAAGCTGTGCCATTTGATATAAACTACATATAGCAATCATAAGAGTCCATAGTGCCTCTTGGCCCCCTCATCCCCCTGGATAATTGCTGCTCTAGCTGTGAACACATATTGTATGGTCTTTCTGTACCCTTGGTAATAATATTTTTATATATATTTTTCATAAGTGTTAAAAATGGCGATTCCATTTTCATACCCTGCAGACTCACTTGGATACCTAGCTTTGCTAGCAAATGGTTTAGTGGAAGAAGCAGAAGTAGCAGCTTGGAAGAGATGTGAAGACTTATCTTGGGGTCTGTTTTATATAGAGTTCCTTCTCTTAATTCTTTACTCGCATTTCAGATCCTTCTTTAACCACCCTTTTCCTCTCGCATTCCTCTGCCCATCATCTGGTCCTGCCTAGCGCTGACGTGACCTGCATATTTTGCCTGCCTAGGCATCTTCCCTTTGCTTTCTCCAAAATCACTCTCACCCCCTGATGCTTATTTCTCCTTTGTGTCAATCCCAGTCCCTGACGTTAACATCTTCTCCTCATCCTCACATCTGACACCTCTTCCTACATAGTGGCTTCTCCTACAACCTTAGTCTCAACCTCCTTCTAATTCTGTATCTCCCTGCCTAATGTTATCACCTCCTCTTAACTTCTCATTTCTATCCTGATGATACAACTTTCTCCTAATTCCTTTCTTCCCCTTATGTTACCAACTCCTTCAGTCTTTTATTTCTAAACTTGTCCTCCTGCTCAGTTTTGTTGCTCCCCAGCATCCTCTTTCTCCAACTCTCCCATTCTTTCTGCTGCCCCCAACTCTCCACCTTCCTCTCTCTAAAATCTGCCTGCTCTGGTCATTTCCAGCCACCACCAAAATCGAGCATTCCTCTCCTCCAACCCACACTGATTTACTTTGCTCCAGGTTTTTTAAGTGCTCTTGCTCAGCTGAGCTCTTAGTTTATAGCTGCACCTGAGTTTGGTAAGTGGTGCAGTGCTGGGATTGGCTGCAGCTAATGGGTGTATCGATAACTCATCTATTAGATTCAAATTGGGAAGAGGGAGTAAGAAAAATGTTTGACTTTGAAGCGCCTGGGTGGTTGGCTAAGTGGCTCATTTTATAGTATGTATAATCTGTTTGCTTCAGTACATGTGCTTAAAGAATGTGTATCAGCGATGCATCAACAGCTTGTGGACAACAATATCACCAACCTTGGGAAGACCCCAAAAGCTGCCAACATGTATGTGAGTACTTGAGTCCAAAAGAAAGTTTAATTGGGTAAATCCAAATCGGAAAACAAGAGATCTGACATTAATAAAGCAAATAAGGATCCAAAAACGGACAGAGGTCCATACCCTACATTCAGGAAAGGCCCACAAACACCTGACATAAAACCTCATTCTTATGGGACCACTGCCTTTACGGAAAAGAAAAGTTCTTGACCCCCTAACATAGGAGGACCAACACTCACAACACCCATATAGGGCCTCATTACGACCCAGGCGGTAAGTTACCGCCTGGGTCGTACCTTTACCACCATGGTGTAAACTACGTTTACGCCATGGTGGTTGGTGGACTTACCGCCCCATTCCGAGGTTGGCGGCGCGGTAAGTCCCCAATCCGCATTTACCCTTCCCCATTCCCATTTTTGCCCCATAGGGCATAATGGGAGTGGGGAAGGCGTTAATTACGCCACCGTAAATTACGGTGGCGTAATTAACATCAAGGTCACTTAGCGCCATGGATTTTAACACCTGCTAGAAGCAGGTGTTAAAACCTCCATGGCGCTAAGGGACCTCGGAATCAGGCGGTAAGGGTCGGCGCTGTTTACGCCGCCGTAAACCCCTTACCGCCTGAGTCGTAATGAGGCCCATAGTATTTTTTGTGTGGAAAAGTGAGAAACAGCTTACAAAGTGTGTCCATTGTCCACTCTCCTTGTTCACTCTCCATGGGAATGGCACCCATTCTGGAGTGGAGCCCCAGGTCCAGAGATCATACATGTATTTATGAAGCATGTGTTCATAAATGGGCACACAACTCATGCACTCTGTCACTGGAGCTAGTGTAACATCCATCCCATAAGAGTGGGTACAACCCAGGAAGTAGAGTTTGTTGGACCTAGCACATGGCTAATGGCTATGGTAGAGTTTTGTTGAAGGTGCAAGACATCTAAGAGTTGTGTAACTGTGAAATACACAATTCTGGTAAGATGCCCTTCCTGATGTACACACTGTATTACTGCTCACTTTGAGGCAGTTGGCCAATAGGTTATTTCTGTGTGAGAGCAGTAAAGACCATTAGGACTCCATATCATGTGTCACAAACCGCAAACCATCGAAGAAACTCTACTATCTCAGGTACATTGGGGTGGTTGAACATTCTAACCAGGACACAAGACTATTCAAACATTAATGGACTGGTCTTGTTCATACTCTTTATCACAGGTTTCCCAGGTGGGGGATCCTCACTCATAACTGTATCTTAGTAGCTAAAGAAAGCATTCTGCCATTGTTTAACCTAACTTGCCTTCCTTCCTATGATCTATGCTGTTACACAGTGCTATATGCCATATTAGAATTGCCAGAGTACAAGGTGTGTTATTAATTGATGTATATATCTTGAACCTTATTGTTTTCATAAAGAACTGTGTCAGCACATAACATAGTGTGTGGACATTCCTAAGTGGGGGGTTGGGGACTACACTGTACTTAAGAACCAGCCTGCATAACCTCCTGAGAGCTTAAGCCTTTGTTGCTTGTCCTTTCTACCATATAGATCATCTTGGCTGGCGTACCCTGTGCTTCTACTCTTCCATATAGAGAGCAGGGGTACAGATACCCCTCTCCAGTCTTTACAGGGTCAGAAGTGGACCCTTAGGATACCAATGGGGACAGAGGAACAGGGCCTGACATAGGGGAGATTTGGGATGAAGGGGAATGGGACGAAGACAAAAGAATGAAACGGAACAGAGACAGAGAGAGGAAGAAAAATAGGGAGATAGATTGGGGGAACAGCAGGGACTGGTCACGGACCCCCCTCAACATGATAGGTAGTTTGGCAGTAGCTAAGTTTGCAAAAGGTGGGTCTGGCCCCGCCCCGCAAACACAGTTGCCCTTGTTGCAGAAAGGCAGGGGAGGAGAGCAGTATATACCCTGTTAGAGCATGGTCAGGGATAATTAGATGTATAGCTTGCCATTCATCGCAGTGGGGGCAGGCAAATGTATATATATTCTTGAGAAAGAGACAGCAGGGATTACACTGGACATGAAGAGCTTATTCACAGCCATATTGGGTGAACGACGGGACAAAATATGGGAGTAGGTGGGATATGACGGAGTTAAATTGAGTAGTAACATACATAACAGTGCGTCCTTTAACAACTGACATGCACATGTGTGGAAAGTATTATGGACTATGTACACAGACACAACAGACATGGGGGCCACTTTTGCATGCAAACGGAAACCAGACGAGGATCCCGCTGAATAAATACAACAGATACAGGAGATGTGGACATTAGAGATGTGACGATCATGGGACTAGAACATACAATATACTGGTCCGAGGACTCCCCTCAGATGTGCAGACATCCCTAGAGAAGGTGGATGTGATTGAGGGGGAAAGATGGTCAGAAATACAGTCCACCATAGTACACTTTTGTAAGAGGAAACAGGAAAGAGAAGAGAGAAGGACATGTCAGACAATGCAATTAAGGCAGAGGAAAAATTTGTGCAAAAGGAATTTGCAAAAATATCCATGGAAGGGACTTTATTTACCAACATTATCCCAGGAATGATCGAAGTAGCCCCCACCCAGCAAGGGGGGGGGAGTTTCTGCAGGGGGCATGCTACAGGGAGGAGTCTATCCACAGCAAGGAGGGGGGTTACAGCAGCAGGGACTGTATCCCCAACAGGGAGTATATCAGCAACAGGTATATTACCAATAAGAGGGGGTATTACCCAAAGACAGGATATTACCAACAGGGGAGAGGATAACCACAGAGAGGGAGAGGGTTTGGATATGGAGAAGGGAACCAGATTTGGAGGACCATGTTTTATATGTGGGCAGAGGGGATGCTTTGCATGGATGTGCCCAAACGGACAACAGCAGAAGTATGGCCACCGGGGGGCCACGGTACACGTGTGCAGTAGGGACCCCAGCCGGCCCATAGGACTGGGAGTTTCCCAAACAGCACTTTAAGATGAGTAGCAGCACCCTTCAGATGGATGGGGATGCAGATTAATACTCTCGCCTCAAATCAATAATGACAACTGAATAGTTTGGCAAAGTGAGTCCGTTTAATGACAAGTACAAAAAACAGGGAGTTCATGAATATCAGCAATCGCTCGATCTTCCTTCTGCTTCAACTCCAATTAACTTCAGAAAAAACATAACATTTATACTAAAAACTCATCATTGATGACGTGTAATTTCTTAAAACTTAGCATGCAACTTGATTGTTTCTAGGAAGGTAACTTTAATATAGGTATTATATCTGTATATGGTAACGTCAAAAATGGCTACTGTAGACGTCACTTAAAGTACAACGTCCCATTGGTTCTACTAACTAGAGGACCCTAGATTACAAGGTCCACTTTGATTGGGTTGGCATCAACCCCACTCATACTTTTCCACTTGCTTAGCAGCGTGCAGAATAGCTGGCCAGGTGCAGGGAGTTGGTCTGCACCCCCAGTTTCCCTCCAACTATTGCTACAATCAATCATCTCTTCAGTGGTCATGTGTCAATTATTTCTTTGTGGTTGGCCTCGAGTCTCCTTCTTGGTCTGGGAAAGTTAAGGTGTCTGGACATGGCAAGGGTCCATGCGTAGGTGTGAATGTCTTATCCCTTCTGCTTGCTCGTCACGTGATTCCTACACCGTGAAATCGTCTTATTCTTCATGCAATTTCGTCTATTTGATTTATTTCAGCCAGTCGTCTGCCATCTGTGGCTTATCTTGAACTTTCTGAGCAGGATACTCTGTTCTTCTCCTCATTAATTGTATCAATTTTTGGTCTATTTCAGCCGATATGACTTTGGCTTCTTGGCATGGTTATCTTCGTCTGAGTTTCTCTCCATCTTTAATTCTCGATTTGTTTTGCTGCGAAACTTTCCTCTTGAGGCCTTTAGTAACCTTTGGTTGATTCTGCTCTTGTGCATAGTGGAAGTATACTTATATAAAGTGCTTCTTTTGAGGTAGATATGTGTAGGTGGCGCTTGACGCAATTTATCTTACTACTAAGCATAAGCAAGCCTCACGATTTCTGTGCTTCTTGCAACAACTGTACATATGTACATGGTTAAACAAACTTAATATCTTCATCGTGCTTATAGCGCAATTTTCTGATATTTTGACATCAAGTTCTTCACTTTGAGATCAGGATGTCACTTATCAATAATGTTTCATCTCTTTTCATCATTCTCAGGTCATTATATCTTCTATATGTGAGTCATTCCGGGTTCTTATGATGTCATCATTCGTCTTCCTTCAGTATCTTCTTAGCTTCTTCAGATATTACAGTCTGACAATCGTCATTCTGTCTCATTTGTCAATATGGTTTTGTCAATGGGTACCATACAGTTCAGGTTTGCTTAGGTGTCGGTACTTCAATAGGTGCTGTTATTCTGATAGCTACTGGACAGAGCCCCACTGCGGCTCTCTGCTGGTTTATTTGTTCATCATACTTCACATATTTCGGCATGAATGTTCCTGGCACTTCAAAATGGGCAGTAGGAGTGCGAATCGTACTTGGCACCTCCTCTTCATGCCCCTCTGGGCGATTCATAGACCACTTTCACTTCTTCTGTTGTATCCACCTTCATTTCATCTTCTCTATCCAGACATGGGGCCTCATTACGAATCAGGCGTTAAGGGGTTAACGGCGCCGTAAACGGCGCCGACCCTTAACGCCTGATTACAAGGTCCCTTAGCGCCATGGTGATTTTAACTCCTGCTTGCAGGTGTTAAAATCCATGGCGCTAAGGGACCATGGTGCTAATTACGCCACCGTAATTTACGGTGGCGTAATTAGCGCCTTCCCCACTCCCATTATGCCCTATGGGGCAAAAATGGGAATGGGGAAGGGTAAAATGGGAAATGGGGATTTACCGCCCCACTCACCTTGGAATGGGGCGGTAAATCCGCCATCCACCATGGTGTAAACGTAGTCTTACCGCCTGGGTCGTACCCTTACCACCATGGTGTAAGCTACATTTACACCATGGTGGATGGCGGATTTACCGCCCCATTCCAAGGTGAGTGGGGCGGTAAATCCCCATTTCCCATTTTACCCTTCCCCATTCCCATTTTTGCCCCATAGGGCATAATGGGAGTGGGGAAGGCGCTAATTACGCCACCGTAAATTACGGTGGCGTAATTATCACCATGGTCCCTTAGCGCCATGGATTTTAACACCTGCAAAAAGCAGGCGTTAAAATCACCATGGCGCTAAGGGACCTTGTAATCAGGCGTTAAGGGTCGGCGCCGTTTACGGCACCATTAACCCCTTAACGCCTGATTCGTAATGAGGCCCCATATCTTTATGACTGCCTTCAAGCTTCCTGCTGTTCTTACATGCTCATCTTTGTTCCATGTCATTAGTTGACATTGTCCACTTGGACTGCAATAGATCCATCTTCCCACACAATTTCTGTGTTTCCTTGGATACCAAAACTTTGTTCCTTCTGGTGCATAAATGCTGGCTTTCACAAAGTCTCTTATTTCTTCATCAGTCAGGTCCTTGGGCTTCCATCCTGGCTCGATGTCAATCATGATCTTCATCCCTATGCCCTTTTTTGCAGTTGTCTGGCACTGAGATATTATCATCTTGATAACACTGAATCCGAGCAATATCATCACTAGCAGGACTCCTAGGAATTTGAATGCATCTGCCATCTATTGTGGAACCCATGAAAATAGTGATCCAAACCAGCTGTCATCCTCAACTTCATCAGCTTCATCAATCATTTGATTCAGTATTTTCATCAGCATACCTATGGCCTCTGATAAGGTTTCATTTTCATCATTGTGAGATGACATAAATGTGCAACATGATTCTCTGATTTTTGCACAAACACCTCCATCCATAGCTGTGATCATGTCAAGGACATATCTGTTCTGGAGAGTCATTAGTCGAATCGCCCTTAACTCTTCCTTGATTGCATTGAATCCTTTTATGGTCATTTTGATGGTCTGCAGTAACTCCCATCTGGTTATCTGCAACCATTTAGTATTTGCTCCAACCTGAACTCTTGGCATCAGAATTGTCGTGAACACTGATGAGGTGAGGCTGAACAACCTGTGTTCATACGGGATCGCATAAAAAGCTTCTTCGGATTTGTCAGAAAAGTAATTCCCTCTCTTCATTGGGTTCATCAGTTCCACAGGTCTCTTCTTTCTCAGGTGAGCATCTGCTTTCAGAAAAACTGTCAATATTTAAATCACTTTTTGCAATCACCAACGCTGGAAAATGGACATTCACCAGTGATCACATACCTCCCCAATTCTTCAGCAATCTGATATGTGATTTGGATCCACATGCCAAATAATGATCCATGATCACTGCAGTACCATCTACCATCCCAGGAGCCTCGAATACTCGTCCACAGTTCTGATTTTCTCCCATTTTCCTTGTGCCATTATTCCTGAAGCATAATTTGGAATTCTCCAGTGGCACTATCTGTAAGGGTCCTCCTCTGTTTTCGACCCATGTTAGCAGTCTTGCAAGTCTCGGCCACAATGGCTAGCATATCCTCTGTGTATTTTCAATTGCTTCTTTGCAAGCTCCAATGACCATCCATGCTCTACAGATCACCATTCCTTTCTCCCATTCATCTGGTAAAAGCACTGTTCCCCGAATTTGCACTTGACCCCTGTACTTCCAACTCCGAGCTTCTTCTGGAGATTTTCCTTGAACGTTCAGTCTTTGGTTTGTCTCACTTCTGATCTCTGTCCATTTAAATCCAGGCTACTCATTTCTGATCACAATGTTCTTTGTTTTTCCATTGTTTCTTGTTTTTATGTCCTGGACATAATCGTCTTCATTTGGATCAGTTGCTTCAGTTGCCCATTTGAGTGAAGCATTACTTCCCATGAACTGGCCTCTGGTCTTGTACATTGCTATGTGTGATAGACAGTGGGCTGTCTGGACATCAATTTACACATCTACGAAGATCTTCGACTTCCCCATGCTGTATGGCAAGAGTGCACAAGCAAAGCATTCTTCCTCGGAATTTTGTCGTCCAACTTCTTTCATATGTTGGTACTAGATGTTATTTCCCAAGAATGCTGTGCTGTCCAGGTAGTCATTTAGTTTGTTTTTGTCTTCTTGTGTGCTTCTTTTGATTCTCAAGGTTTTCATGTAGTTTGCTATAATCACATCCTTAGTCACATCCATATAGCTTCTTCTTGCTGGAGGATTCTCAGGTATCTCCATCCATTGTCCAGGCATCTTCATCTGTACCATTTTAGTAAGAGAAAGTCTGGTAAGTCTTTCCTTGTCCTCTTGTCTTTTCCTGGCTCTGGTTATGAACGGTCATATTGATTCTGCTATCATCTCTGCACGTGATAGTTTTTGGGACTTGTACTTGTTCTCTTCATTGGATCAGGCGTGCTTGTCAATGCTGTCTCTGTTTGTTTATTCCCCAACTCCTTTTGTCTCTTCAAAAGTTCAGCTTTCTCCGTTTGTCTTTTGGCTTCACTTGGTGTGGGATTTCTCATCGTAGGTTATCCAACCTTCTCCCCTTCTTTGGACTGTGGTTCTGTAGTTATTGACACTAGACCAGGTGTTTGTGTGTATGTGCACTTATCGTTTGCGTGTGTGAGTTTTTCCTTAACTCCCTCTCATGCTTGCTCTGCTGACCCTGTCTCTGGTGGTTCAATCTATTTGAAGCACAAGTGTGTGTGTGTTATTGCTCATCACATCCATTTCAAGTTCACTCATTTCGCTATCAGACCTTCTAGGGACTAGAATGACTATGTAAGGTCTGGGCACCTTTGTGGGTTTCATGCTTACACCATTAGGTGGGTGCACTGGAATCGGAATGCTTTGTGCACCAATAAAAAATGCAGTTCAAATCGTCAGTGACAGTAAAACAATGATGTATACAATGCATAGGTACATGATTCTTCTATAGGTTAACCTACAACACTTAATTCCGGGACAATACGAGCGTCTCTCCTCCCGAGGGAGTACAAGATTACTATTTGGTTGCCCATCTCGATCATCTAAGGAAAGAAAACTAACTCTTTAATACAATTTAGGTAATGTTGTTATATCCGGGTTCTGCTGTTTCTGCCTGTAGGTAGCAGATACTGGAATGAATGTCCTTCTTTGCCTGAATAATAGAGTGTCTCTTGTCTCTGGAAACAGTTCTCTTTTCCGTGTGTGAAAATGTCAAAATAAGGTAATAAATTCAGCAAGTCTCTTAGTTTGCATGTTAAGTTCAACCTGCATTACAATACCATGCAGGAGCATGCTCATCTCTGTAGAGTTCACTGGGTCTCTGATGAAAGTGAGGATGTCAACACTGGCAGGCCTCCCCACAAGTTCTGGAAAGTCCTCAATCAGGCGGAAAAACACATTGCTTACTAGTCTGCTATCTTCTGGTGACGGGACATTTGTCCTGTCTTCCCTGTACTGTGGAAGTAAAAGGAACTGCTCAGCAATCACGATGAGCAGCTTCTGTGATTTCGATGAGCTTGAAGAGCAACCTGAATTATGATTCTGTTCTTGTTTATACTCAAACATTCTGTGTTTGCTGGATCTCGAAGAAATGTCAAGATGTCAGTGTGTCTCCCAACAAGATCTGAACAGTCTTCAATTAAGCGAAAGAATAGCATGCTGACAAGCCTATTCGCTGCTTCTTCTGCTTGGGACATTTGTTTTGTCCTCTCTATACTCCGGGAGTAAAAGGAACTGCTCGGCAATCACGATGAGCAGCCTCCTTATTGTTTTTTCATTTTCAGGATCTTGAAGAAATTCTGGAATGTTCGTGAGCCTTCCCACCAGCAATGGGTACGATCTCAATACTAACTCGAAGTAGATTAAAACGTCCTTAGTGATGTCACTACTGCGCGACACCATAAGTGAGTCCAAATAAAGCTTCTGTGTTGAAAAAGTCTGGATACTGTATTCTCTTCCAATTTATGTGTCCTCAATCAAAATTTGGCATATCTTTTCTTATCAAGGCTTCAGTATGCCTCAGTCCAAAGTTCAAAGTAAACAGACTATGTTGTGGCTTATACGTGCAATTTTCTTCTTCACCCTGCAACCAGGATGCACAGAGTGTCTGTGTTTATCCCCTTTTTTGCTCGGAGGAAATGTCCAAAATTAAGCCACAACTGTACACAAAAGATTTTTGTCTTTGCTTTTCTGGTCATGCGTCCTTCTTCCTCGTCATGGATCTCATCTGCATGTGCTTTGGTTCTTCCCCTTTGTCTGTAGTCTCTACGTGTTAGGGTGAGGGCAGAGGGTCTTTTCCGATGTATGGCTTGATGTCACCCAAAAAGATCCAGGCTCTTCTTCCCTGTAGCTTGACTGCAGGAGGAGTGACGTCCTCCACCCTGAATGGACCATTGAGCCTTGGCTCGTCCCACTTTTTTCTCGTGTGATTTCTCACCAGGACCGTGTCCCCAGGGAACAATTGTGGAACACGTAAACCCTAAACTTGGTCTGTTGTAGTATCTCCTTCTGTGTTCTGTGCTGCCCTGCACCCTTTTTGTCGTCGCTGCAGCTACCCTGAAATTACAGTAAGACAATAAGTCATGCAATTCAAGTAATTTTGCATTTCTGATCCTAACACTTCCCCTGTTGGCTGTCCATCACATCTAGTCTCGGGGTGTTAGTTGCGTGTGCATTCTTCTGCCTGTCACAATTTCATGCGGCGTAAAATGGTGGTAAGAACCAGGCTGGTTTCTGAGTGTATACAGTGCCAGTGGAAGGCAGTGTGCCCATCCTTTCTTTAGAGTAAGCTTCAACTTGGCTAACCTTTCCTTTAACAAGCTGTTGAGCTTCTCACATATTACATTACCTTGAGGATGATACACCGAAGATACCTGGTGCTTTATACCAAGCAACAAGCTGATCTGTTCAAACACTGCGTTCACAAAGTGAGGTCCATTGTCTGACCTCATGACCTCACATATTCCCCATCTGGGAAATACCTCCCTCACCAGAGATGTGGCCGCACAGGTAGAGTCTGGGTGTGTACATCGACCTGCTTCTATCCATCTAGAAAATGGACACACCACAACAATTAAGTACCTGTACCGGTTATATACTTGAATCATATTGACAGAATCGACATGCAAGTGCTGAAAAGGTCAGTTGGGCCTTGGGATGACTCCTCTAGTTACTTGTAGTGTATGCCAAGCAGTGAACTGTTGGCAGATTATACAGTTCACTATAGAAAATGCAACGTGCTCTGCCAAGTTCGGTATAAACCAGTCTTCAGCAATCGTCGCTGCTAGATTCTCTTTTGTCATGTGCTCTGGATAGTGTAACTGTTCTAGTGCTAATTTCAATAAGGCTACAGACATCACCGGTTTACCAGTGCAGTCTTGTTGCCACAAGCTCTCAGAGGGGTTTAAAGAACACCCTCGCCACTTCCAGAGGTTCTTTTCCTCCTGTGATGCCTCCCCTTGGAGCTCCATTAATTGGGTTTTCTCCATATTACTATAACCTTCAGGTTCACTTTGTGCAACAATCATTCTCTCATGCACATCAGTTATTTCCACATTCATTATAATTTTGTCTTTGGTTGACAGGCGCTTGGCTTCCATGTCTGATGCTTGATTTCCTCGTGAGATAAAATCTGTCCCTTTCGTGTGGGTGGCGCATTTCACGACCGCTATGCCCACTGGGAGTTGTAGTGCCTTAATTAGCCTGTCAAATAAGGCTGCGTGCTGCACTGGCGTGCCATCCGCTTGGAGGTAGCCCCTCCTTTTCCAGTGCACTAGGCCTGCGTGCACTGTTGATGTCACATATACAGAGTCACTGTACACTGTTACTTCCTGGTCTGCGTGATTCTCAAGTGCGAGTATCAACACCAATAATGAGATGGTAATCGCGCACTAATGAGTACTCGAAATTCTCCATTTGTTGTGTGCTTCGTCACAGCGGTGCCTGTATATCTCTGCCCATCATTTTGATCGATTCTTGAGGAACTGTCTCCTTCTGCTAATGCATTTTCTTTCACTCTGGGAATCTCATCATAAAATTCTTCATAGTTTGCGCAGTCATTGATTGGCTCTCCTTCAATGAATGGCTCTGCTATAAACATAGCCAGATTCACTATTTTACATCAAATTATCTTAATCGATAGATTTGATATGATCACTTCATAAGCAGAAACTCTCTGAGATCTCAATGTGCCTTTCGGTTTTTCTAGAATGGCAAATAGTGCGTGCTCGACAAACAACATCATTGAGCATCCCATCACAATGGTTGTAGCTTTCTCAATGGCGAATGGTGTGGCAGCTAAACTTTGTTCACACAAGAAGTGACCTCTCATCACTGGGTCCAAATTCCCACTGTTGTATGCCAGGTGCTTGTATGTGTCCACACATCGTCAGCTCTATCACCAAGTATGGCGATTAAAAGACCCTTAATATCCCCGATAGCTAACGTGTTCCCTCCCGTCATTTTTTTGAACTCATGTACCCATTTTCTGACTCCCAATGTCAACATTGGAAGCTTATTTTTCAGATTTTCTCAATCCATGTGTGGCCAGGGTACATACTGTGGCCTCGTACCACCTTTTTTGAGTAAGGGGAATTGTAACACATGGCACTCCTTTTCCTCTCTCATCCTTTTTCAATCCACTGCAGGGGTAATATTCCTGCATCGCTGTCTACCTGGCAATGTCCTTAGTCTGCTCATATATGGTGGTGGAGACACCCCCCTCTGACCATAAGGTGCTCCTTCGTGTCGGTCTGATTGTGTGGTTGACTCTGATGCCTTAGGTTCAGACTCACTAGAATCTGACCATCTTATTCCCTTTCCTCTAGAGAAACGTTTTTCACGTCTTCTCTTATCTTCTTTTTCCTCATATTCCTCTCTTTCTGCGTCTGATAGTGTCTGTGCTCAACGCATGCAACTCCTCTCATCCTCCTCATTCCTGTTTAGCATCAACCTGTCTAGGGACAGCTCTCTATTTCTGCTACTTTGGGAGGCATCCTCAGTGTCATACAACTGAGTGCTCCCAAGAAGCTCATCCTCTCCTCTCCCTTGGGGAATCTGTTCTAGCCTCATTTCATCATATATTCTATCGATCGTCTCTCCGAAGCTTCTAGAGTCGAAGTCATCTTCGATATTTGCCTGGTACTAAATTGAACTCAGGAAATGATTCTTCTATGTCTTCCCAGTCTACTACTGGATCAGGTTTTTTAACCTCCCTTTCCAAATATTCAAGATCTTGTGCTCTCTGTCTTCGCTTGTGTCCTATGTCATCATCGAATTCTATGCGCTTCCTTGCTTCCTCTCTGACCCTATCTTCTTCCTGTTTCCTCTCATCTCTACTTTCATTTGCCCCTCGTATTTCCTCATCACTTTGTCTTTTCATTCTCTTCTCCGGAATGGTTCTTCGGGTATTCTCCTTTGTTCCTGCCTGTCTTGATCATTAGCTGCTCTTAGCTGCTCTTAGCTTATGATCGCGTTTCCTTTCTTGCTCTACGCGATACGACTGCTCTCGTCTCTGTCTGTCCTTTTTTCTGATTCCTTTGTCTCTCAATCATTTTTCCTTTTCCTTCTCTTTGCTTTTTGAATTGTCTGGCTCTCCCTTTTGTCTCACATCCTCAATGCCTTTACCATCGAGTTTCAATAAAATCTGACCTCCCATCCATTCGTTCTGTGTGAAGGCCATCTCATCAGTTCTGTCCTCATCTCCTTTCCACATCTTTCCCTCTCTACTCTTATCTAGAGATGTACTTGCTTGTGCTTGGTCTCCTCTTTCTTTCTCGTGCCTCTACTTGTCCCTCGGGACTTTGGAGGTGATATCCCTGTCTCTGTCTTTCTCTGGGCTTTCATCACTACTTTGCTTAGGTGAATCATATGCTGGGTTGCTATATCCTGTGGCTGCTCTAAGCTCCCTCAACGGATATAATCCTTCATCTTTACTGGCTTCGCTTTTTGTTTCAGATGGGGCAGGTGGCGCAGAAGGCGTTTCACCCCCCTCTGTGCATATGTTAAGTATGCAATCTAATGGTGGCTCCTCCTCCTTTTCCTCTTGATACATCTTCCAAAGCTCTAAACTAGCTAGGCGTTTATGTAAATTTTTGCCAGTATATGTGGCATGCAAATATGTCCTCATGTGTTGCAGGACCGTCGTAAATAGCGATCCACCCCGGGGCCATGGCATAAACATTTTGTGGGCGGTCCCTATAACCCATTCTGCACTGTACTTCTTCAGTTTAGGTGAATGTTTTGGCAACTGTTTGCACAAGTGTACTAACGATGTAACATCTTCCATGCTTAAATCTGTTTATCTTTTCCTCATATAACACTCTGTTATGCTTTACGTTTCACAACCAAAATAAACAATATGAGCGAGCACCAATCATCGCAAGCACCAATCCCGTTTTTTCACAAAAAATGTTACTTTTACCTTTTCAAACAACAACCATCAATTCAGATCATACAACATTTTATCTATACAATCGTACAATTTTCATGCTATTTCCCCCAAAAATGTTCTTACCTCGTGACATGCGAAAAAAGAAAAAACACAAGACATACACAACAGACTAGACAGACTCCGGGTGGCTACATAAATCTCATGCCCCTATCATTATTCCGACATGGAATGTAAGCCCATTTCTTTCAAAAACGCCTTTAATCGATTTGGTCTCCTATAGCGTCCTATTTTTTTCAGGACTTAAAATGCAGGCTTCTTCTAGCGCTATATTAAGACCTAGGTATCTCGGCATATCCTTCTTGCTCGGGTATCCTACCGGTATCTCTCTCTATTCTCGGTGATCCTCCTGGTTCTCTCTTCAGTTGCTTGGTCACGCATGAGTCAATATTTTTCCATATATATATATATATATATATATTTATTATACTCTTACACTGTCGTTATTTTTTGTCCCACCTCCCTCCGTTACCTTCCCTTACTTTTTCTAAGGCATACAACTTGTTGCCAAAGCATTTAGTTTTTTCATTACCCGTTCGCATTTTTTTCCTCTCTGGACGGTTGGGATCACCACCTTCGTTACAGCCTCTCCATGCTGTTCGGCAGATTAGCTGCTCGTAGAAGTGGGAAGGGGTTTATGGGGGAAAGCAAGGGTCCCATAAGACTGACCATGCAGGGTTTTCACTTTAGACCAACCACTATCTACAGGGAGCCTCTTGTTCTACTTAGCCGGATGGCAACGGACTCCTGATATTGCCGAGGACCCGGAATTCCTTATGTCGACGGCCAAAGGGTGTCTTATCTAATCGATTCTAATCGAACCATCCTCTGTTACCAAGTGTGCAGTAGGGACCCCAGCCGGCCCATAGGGTGTTTACCAAACAGCACTTTAAGATGAGTAGCAGCACCCGTGAGATGGATGGGAATGCAGATTAATACTCTTGCATCAAATCAATAATGACAACTCAATAGTTTGGCAAAGGAAGTGCGTTTAATGACAAGTACAAAAAACCGGGAGTTCATGAATATCAGCAATCACTCAATCTTCCTTCTCGCTTCAACTACAATTAATTATTTTAAATGCATACCATTTATACCAAAAACTCGTCATCGCTGACGTGCAATTTCTTAAAACTTAGCATGAAAATTGATTTGTTCTAGGAAGGTAACTTTAATATAGGTATTATATTTGTATATGGTAACAATGAAAGGGGATTGGATAAACAATGTCAGGTGGGGCATCTAAGCCCTTCCTTCAAAATGGCTACTGTTGACGTCACTAAAAGTATGACATCCCATTGGTTCTACTAACTATAGGACCCTAAATTACACGGCCAACTATGATTGGGTTGGCATTAACCCCACTCATACTTTTCCACGTGCTCAGCAGCGTGCAGAATAGCAGGCCCGGTGCAGGGAGTTGGTCTGCACCCCCAGCTTCTCTCCAATTATTGCTGCAATCAATCATCACTTCAGTGGTCATGTGTCAATTATTTCTTTGTGGTTGGCCTCGAGTCTGCTTCTTGGTCTGGGAAAATTAAGGCATCTGGGCATGGCAAGGGTCCATGCGTAGGTGTGAAAGACTCATCCCTTCTGCTTGCTCGGTCACGTGATTCCGACACCGTGAAATCGTCTTATTCTTCATGCAATTTTGTGTATTTGATTTAATTCTGCCAGTCGTCTGCCATATGTGGCTTATCTTGACCTTTCCAAATAGGATAATCATTAATTGTATCCACTGTTGGTCTATTTCAGCCAATGCGACCTTGGCTTCTTGGCATGGTTATATTCGCCTGAGTTTCTCTCTGTCTTTAATTCTCGATTTGTTTGCTGCAAAACTCTCCTCTTGAGGCCTTTAGTAACCGTTGGTTGATTCTGCTCTTGTGCATAGTGGAAGTAGACTTGTATAAAGTGCTTCTTTTGAGGTAGATATGTATAGGTGGCGCTTGCCGCAATTTATCTTACTACTAAGCATAAGCAAGCCTCATGATTTCTGTGGTTCTTGCGGTTACTGTGCATATGTACATGGTAACTGAATATCTTCATCGTGCTTATGGCGCAATTTTCTGATATTTTGACATAAAGTTCTTCACTTTAAGATCAGGATGTCACTTGTCCATGGTGTTTAATTTCTTTTCATCATTCTCAGGTCGTTATATCTTCTATATGTGAGTCAGTCCGGGTTCTTATGATGTCATCATTCGTCTTCCTTCGGTATCTTCTTAGCTTCTTCAGATGTCACATTCAGACAATCGTCATTCTGTCTCATTTGTCAATATGGTTTTCTCAATGGGTACCTTACTATCCAGGTTTTCTTAGGTGTCGGTACTTCAATAGGTGCTGTTATTCTGATAGGTACTGGACAGAGCCCCACTGCAGCTCTCTGCTGGTTTATTTGCTCATCATATGTCACATATTTTGGCGTGAATGTTCCTGGTAATTCAAAATGGGCGGTAGGAGTGTGAATCGTTCTTGGCACCTCCTCTTCACATGTTCAACCCATACAGCCACAAATGCAACCAATGCAGTCACAGATGCAGCGCAAATAACCACAGTTGTAGCCACTTCAAACTCAAATGCCACCACAGCAGGTCCAGGCATCCAGCACACGGAAAATGCAACCCGTACGGACTGCAGTCGCCCAGCCATACCAGACAAATACACAGCAGCAGGTGGCAGTACCACAGAATGCCTTTCCGGCTCAAGCACAAATATACATGCAGGGGGACAGTCTATTGTTAGCTCAGAACACAGTACCACACTAGACAGGAGTGACTGTTCTTTGAGGTAACCCATACCCATTTTCAGAACATGGTCCAAATGCCCAATAGGCCAGCCCACAGAAGATACGTGTATGCCCAATCCTTTCAATAAACGAAGACCTCAATGAGGTAGCAGTGAAGATTGGAAAAACATATTTTTAATAAGTGGTCGACACAGGAGCAACCTAATCCAACATTATGGCCGGTGTCCACCCCTGTCAGATAAAGTAATGGACACACATGGATTTTTTGGGACCATTGAAACAGTTCTTATCACAGAAGATTTACCACTCACAATAGGCACACTGCAAATAGTAGTGCCACTGTTGCACTCAAAATACACTACCGGCAACATATTAGGAAGAGACATAATGAGCAAATGAAGTGTGACAATTTCATTTTATTTTACTTTATTGTATATTTGTAAGGTGCCTACACAACAAATGGTATTTCAAGGCACCACAAGATGGCAAAGGGGGTACAAGGGAGAAAGATAACAATAACAGTCCTACTAGGACATGTGACATTCGGATTGTGCAAGTTCAGTAACAAGAAGTGTGAGGGAGAGGGGGGAGTGCCGGTCTGCGTGAAAGCAAAGTGCTAGGGTGGGAAGGGAAGCACTGGGTAACAAGGAGCAAGTGCAAGTAAAAAGAGGGTGCAGGACAGGAAAAAGGGCAACAAGGGCTAGGCAAGTGATAAGGGGTAGCCAGGAGAGAAAGTGCCAGGGATTGCATGGGGTGCTGGGGGTGAGGTTCCACATGCTAATTGCACAGAGGTGGGTGGACTGTGCAGGGGGTCTGATGCCCTGTAGAACTCAGAGAGAACCAGGCAGCCTGTCACTGCAGCAGATAGAGGTGTTAGCAGGGGAGAAGGAGAGGGAAGGAAGAAGAGAAAAGGAGGGTCTTGAGGAGCTTCCGGAACATAAGGAGACCCGGTTGTAGGTCTTCTGGTCGAAAACAAAAGGATCGAGTGTCTTTTGATCGACAGTCAAATGGTCGAAAAAAAGGGTTGATTTTTTAATTTTTTTTGTTTTTTTATGGGGGGGGTTACCCCAATCCCCGTTTTCTTTATTAAAAACATTTTTTTACCAACCCAAACAAAAAATATAAATAAATAAATAAACCTTTTTTTTCCAACCATTTGACTGTCGATCAAATGGTCATTCGATCAAATGTTTTCGACCATTTGACTGGACAGCAGGAGACCCAGCTCAAGCCTGAGAGAGGCAGGGAGACCATTCCAGAGGGAGGCTTCTGCGCAACAGAGAGATCCACCCCCCTACCACCCACTCTCTGCTTGGAGAAGATTCTGATCTGCAGAGAGTTGGAGCTAGAAGACTAATGGTCTCTAGCAGGGGGTATTTTGGGAGATAGAGAGTCGGATGTAGCAGGGTCTCTGGGCCCCAGAAAACCTTGTGGATGATGCAGATGGACTTAATTGTGTTCCTAGCAGCAAACAGGAGCCAGTGGAGATATTTTAGGGCTGGAGGGACACGGCTCCTGGGCTTAAGGTGAAGGATAAGTCTTGCAGCCCTATTCTGGATTAGTTGAAGGGGGCGAAGAGAGGATAAAGGGAGATTGAGGAAGATGCTGTTACAGTATTCCAGTCTAGAGAGGACCAACGCTCTGGAGACAGTGAGTTTCTGGGGGAAGGTGAGGAAAGAAAGAATGCCTCTGAGGAGGTGCAGCTGATAGTTGGACTTCTTGAAAAGGTCTGTGATGTGAGGAGATAAGGAGAGCGAGGAGTCAAAGATAAGACCAAGGTTTTTTGCCGCATAAAAGGGTGAGGGGAGGGGGCCCATAGAGGGTGGCCAGAGGGTAGGAGGGAAGGAGTGAGCTGGGGTCCCATTGAGGAGGATCTTAGTCTTACACTATGTTATTTTGTAGAAAGTACAGCTTAAGGACAGCTTCTTTCTTTTAGTTTAGCGATGTGTGTGTTGCACCTGTTTTAATGTCTGACATCTAAAGATTTGTTTCTTTGTTTGGGGAAGGAAACATATTTTCCCTTTCTTTAAATAACTCCATTTTGTGCATGTGATTGACAGATGGAGAATGAACACACCAGATTGGATGTACGTTTTCTACTTGTTTGTTGTCGTTTGTCTTTCATCGTGTGTCATTCCCCTGCAAGTATGTATTGAGTTTCATTAAAAAAGCTTGTATTCAGGAGGGAAATGGTAGCTATTTCATTCTGATGCTTTGTCAATACATTTCAATTGACTTAAGCATTAAAAAAATTACAAGATGATGTTATTGTTTTTGATCAAATATTATATATATATAAAACGATTAGATATGTTTCCGTACCCAGCTGATGCAATTCATCAGTATTAGGGTGCCCTCTGCTTTCCAAATGGCAAAGTGCACGCCTGTTGCCCTTCCACTTCAGAAACAGCTATCATTTCAACACTCAGAAAGCACAGTTGTACGCAGTCACCTTTACCTTCCACTATCGCAAGCATTCAGAATGCTCTCAAGTTACTTACTTCCACCCCTACTCCTCTTCACACAGGGCACAGCAGTTCCAGTGTCAATGAAAAGTTAATTACCGGCCCAACGATCAGTCTCCAGAGAGTAAAACGATGTAAGACGAATGCGGTTCACTCTTCCATTAAAGCCTTGGAAAACGTGCACGTCTACATAAAACAAGTACACGCTGAAAAAAGAAGAAGTTGGAAGACTTTGGAAAGAAATGTTCTTCAATTATGTCTATGATACTTTTTGTTGATTGTCAGATTGTGTAATGTGTGATATGCAGTCATGTTGTTGCACTAAAGAACTTGTTATTTACTAGTATTCACCTTTGATATGTGCATAGTATTCAAAGCTAGTTCTTAGCTATGGGGTTAGTGAGGTCAATTAGTTCCGAATTTCTTTTCCAGATGTTACCTTAGCCCAGTGTCCTGCAACAAGAATTGCAAGGTAACCTAGAATCACACTTTTGTTCTAAAACACTGTCGTACAGCCCTATTGCATCATTGTCACCAAATAATACAAAGGAAGATTAGGCTAATTCTGGAGAAGCACTGAGCTTCCTCACCAGTAGAAGCGGGTTTCTTTAAAGGCATGGTCTAGTAAAACATTTTATTTAAAAAATAGATAGGCAACATAAAAAAAAAAATACTAGCATTCTCTTTTTTAAAACTTCCTATGTAAAATTTTGAGCTATTCAAGCTCAAAATTCGCAAAAGCAAGCACATGGGCGCAGCCATTTTGTGAAATGGAGGCCCTCCTGGGCTGGCTTTTGCTTTTACGGCACTAATGAAGCAAAAGCCAGCCAGCTGTAGTAAACAAAAGCTACCGCTGGGTGGCTTTCCCTTCATTAGTGCTGTACGCGGAGGACGGGGACCGGAGACCAGAGCAGGAAAGCAAAAGATGAAGTGTACAGCATGCCATGGTTAGCAGAACTGAAAGGTGCATGCCATTAGTTTACGTGAAATATAAAATGTTCGTTCAAAACTAACACTAAAGATAGAGTTCATTTGTTTCGTGACCGGTCGGTGTGGTCTGTTTTTCATTATAGTATCAACCTGTTCATGCAGACAGCTGTGAGTGTTTGGGGAGTGTGGGCACCCGGAAGCATGAGAGGCATTTGGACCCAGATGTGGGTAGCTCAGCCCAGAGCTGAGGTGTCTGAGGAGGAAAGGTTTTGGGAATGTGGAGCCTGTAATGATGTTTGATGAGGCATTTTAATGTGGCATGCTTTTAAGGTTCTTTATGAGCCATCGGGGAATTGAACAGACCAAACCTTGACAGTTGAGCCACAGGAACATGCACCTGCTGAGCTCCATGGAAAAGTGGTGGCATTCCATGCAGTTAATGAGTTCCAGGAAGCTCATTAGCTGAGAGGCCAACCATCGTTCACTAATATGGGCTCAAATTCATTATCGACTTAACAGATATTTCATATTTTATTATACAATGCCCCACAACCAAACCACAACTGGCCACTGTAATCTTGCTCCCTGTACACGTTCCTCCTACCTGTTACACCTCCATTACTTGCATGCTCCCCCCAACACCCCCAATTAGAAACACGAACGTTCCCAAAACCAGATCTACTGGCTTTGCCAATGCTTATTTGGTATTGTCGTAGATATTGGAAAAGAACTCCACGCCACAGTTTCGTTATCGTCTCTTTCGGCTGACGTTGCTGCTGTGCATTTTCTGAGTTGTGGGTGCATATCTTTAATGAGAAAGTCTGCCTGCATGTGGCCCTGCCCGGCCGCTAGGCGTATGGTTTACCAGCCTGCCTGTTATATTGACTTTTATATATATAGTCGCTGTGCATATACCATTACTTCTATTCGCAAGCCTACACATTTCCTCCAGAGCAAAGCAGCACGTTCATGATTCCTTTGCAGGTCACATAGGCCCAGCAAGCAGACAGGTTCTCAGCTGTCTGTGGAACATGCCATCACTTGCACATCATCTCATTAACACTTGAGGGTGAGCTTCGCTGCTTGGCGACCTTCTTTCCTTTCACAGAACTATTTTTGAACTCCCAAGAACTTTGCACACCCTGACACTAAGACCCTGGGAGTCTGCTAAAGTTGCAATGTGCCAATTAGGTGTCTGGCTCCATGCCAACGATACCCCAGTGCATTACGAGGGCAACTTGAAGGAGGTTGTCTGGTCTTCAGGCAGCCAGAGAAAGTCTGAAGTTGCGAACCAGTGTCATGAATTATCCTGGATCCCAGCCCTACACGTTCGGCTGCATTCTCCCCAACCTCAACCTGTGCCTGCAGAGGCGTTTGCCAATTAATAGCGGGGACATAGCTTACACTAGGGTTACCATGACCTTTACATGTTCACCTTTTTTGTGACACTAATAAATATTCTTTATTAGAAAATATGAGGTGCCATGGAATATAAACTATCAATGTTCACTTTTTACCTTTTCATTAAATACAGATCGGGTGTCATTTATTATTTATGTATTAAATCTAAGTATACTTATGGAGTTCTTATTAAGGAAAGACTGTTTAGAATGGACATCAGAATCTCGGATCCCTGCGAATGTGGTTATTGGCCATGCAGCTGCAAAGGAGGATAAACTACTCTTTTATTATTGAGAACCAGAGAACTCAACTCGAATGCCTGGGTGTGATGTATGTACGCATTACACTTTACAGCACGCTGCTTGTAAAAAATAAAATAATAAAAAATCTCTGCTGGTGTACAAGACAATGAAAATAAAATACAACGGATAATAATAATTTGCCACTTATATAGTGCTACGAACCCTCAGGTATCTGAGCGCTGCTTATTATTACCCACGGTGCATGGTGCTCATTTATCGACCTCGGAAGCAGGGGTGTTGCTAGGTCTGGAAAGGATCCGGGGCTACACTAATTCCGGGATTGGCAGGATTCGGGGCTAGCTATAGCCTTTTGGTTGTAACCCCCTGAACTTCTATCCGGGGCTACAACCAAAAGACCCGGGGCTATAGCCCCCTCAGCCCTCCCCTAGCAACGCCTCTGCTCGGAAGGATGAAAGGCTGAGTTTGGCCCTGCCTGGGATTCGAACGGATGTCAAAGCGAGCGCTCTACTCACTGTGCCACTTGACTGGCTGTCATATTATATGCACACTGATCAGTAATAAGTGGCAGAAAAACTGGTGGTATTGATTTTCCCTCAATTTTTACCCATTCAGCGTATTTTGGTGGATTTCCACCATGGCTAGGTAGGGCGCAGCAGACTTTGCATGCACACTAGCCGTAACGATTTATTAGCGATAATGCAATGGATTCCCATGAAATGTACCTGCAATTAACACATGCTAAAAGAAGTATTCCCAAAAAATCCATTGTAAATTCTTCCCTCGATCACGGCCTAGAAATGAGCCATGGTATCTTCTTTAATTGAAAGGAAAGCAGTCTGTGTACCTCTCACCCGTGCTCCTGTCCGGTTCATGTCTTGAAGACCTGTCAGTTGTCCAAGGTTGGTTGATAAGAAGCCAACCAATGAAAATCTCCAATGTTACTCCACCCATGAAGCAAGGTGCCAGCCAATTACATATTGCAGAGTTGATGGGCCTCATTACAAGTGCTCTGGTCCAGAATTAACGCTGTCGGTATAACCATACCGGCACCGTTTCCGCGTCCGTCTAATCATGACCTGCGAACCCGGAAATAGCACCACCTCCAACCACCAACGCAGAGTTAAAGCTCCCGTAAACTCCGCCTGCATGGAAACCCCTCCGTTGCCGGCAATACGAAACACTGCGAGCATCACAAGTAGCGCAGACATGGAAACACCGACAACAAAATGGCGGTAAAACCGTGATTACGGTGGCGGTACCGCCGCCACAGCGAACACGACGTTAAACTGTGCCTGGTGTCCTGTATCAGGCCACAGGTGCACCAAATCAGCCCAGCCGGACCCATCAGGCCACTGGGAGTGTACAAAAGGGCCACACCCAGCCCAACTCAAAACAGAACCATGCAGGCAGCAGCTCTAGCATTGGGACTGGGCCTACTGAACCAAAAGGCAGAACTGCACATGATGGCAGTAATGTTGCGGAGGAGGAGGAGGAGGCGTAGGAGGCGCAGGAGGCAACCAGCTAACCCTGTACCCATAGCAAACCCCATTGTCCAGCCGGCAGCACCCCGCAGGCAGCCTGCAATACCACACATCAGGGCCTCACCATGGACCCTCACCCCAGGACAGATCCACACATTATACCGGCTGGACCGTCCAACAATCTTGTACATCACTGGCCTGATAGAGGATGACATCAGCAGCCACATAGACACCCCCACCGCCACCCCCCCCTCCTGAAGGTCGTGTCTGTACTGCACTTTCTTGGCACCGGTACCTATCAACACACAGTCGGTGAGCTGCACGGCCTATCACAACCCTGTTTCTCAATAATCCTGGTTCGGGTACTGGATGCCCTGTTGCGCCATGTGTCTGAACAGATTGCCCTACCCCGTACCCTCCCCCAGGTGATTGCCACCAAGTTGGCCTTCCATGCCATAGCAGGTATGCCAAATTGCATAGGTGCAGTCGACTGCACCCACATTGAGCTGACAGTACAACATGCAATTGAAATGGTGTTCCGCAATGGGAAACAGTACCACTCACTGAATGTACAGATGGTATGTGATGCGATGCAACTGATTACACATTGCTGTGCACGTTTCCCGGGCTCAACCCATGACTGAATGGTACTGCGGAATCCAACATTGCCACGGTACATGGAACGCTATGCTGGACAAAGCACATGGCTATTGGGTGAGTACAGCTGCCAATGCTCCGGACCTGTGTAACTGGGGTGTGTGTGTGACCAGGGCAATGAGCTACGTGAGTGGGCTGCTGCGACTGCACATGCATCACCCCCTGCCCATCCACTGAATAGACAGCAGAACCCAAACTTCACAAAGCAAAAAATGACAGGTAGCCACAGTGTGGCCGTACACACCCTGCCTTCTGACACACACAGCCTGAACTCCAGCTGGCACACACACCTGGAGACACAGCAACCCCCCCCCCCATAATATGCAACACAGCACTCACAATTCACATGATGGCTGTACATGAGACGTCCTGCATCTACTATATCATCACTGTGGAGTGACCCTGCCATGTGTGCACATCACTGCACAATGCCATACTCACAAGCCACATGCACACCAATGCTTTGGTCAATGTCCAGCTGCCAACCCCCACTATGATGGCCATAGAAGATTAACACCCATCAGTGAAAACACTGCATGACACATACGCATGAATGAACAATGACACAAGATTGCACTGCATCTGATGAAGACATGATACTACCAACACTGACATGTCTCCCACATCTACATCCCATGTAGGAGATGCCGGATATGCACTCACGCCATGGCTGATGACGCCTGTACGGAGGCCAAGGAACAGGCATGAGGATGCGTACAACAGGGCACATGTCCGCACACGTGGCATGATTGAGAGGACATTTGGACTACTGAAGGCCCGGTTCCGCTGTTTAAGCAGATCTGGCGGATCAGTGCTGTACAGCCCAGTGAAGACGGGTAAATTTACGCTCGTTTGTGCCATGCTGCACAATCTGTGCCTGCGCAAGAACATTCCAATGCCCCCAGACAGAGATGATGAAGATGGGGATGGTGACGGAGACGGAGATGGGGATGGGGATGGGGATGGGATGGCACAACCACCTCCTTGGGGTCCACTAGATGGACAACGAGCACGGGATGCACTGATTTGCATTTACTTTTGAGAGACAGCACATCCACAGCATTTCAGGGATATGGTGATGCCACTAAATGAATAAAGGGTATTTCCGTGACCAAATTCTAATTGTCCCTACGGGTCGGCCATGTGTTTTCAGGCATGGATCTGTCGATCGTAGAAAAATTCCTATGGACCTTACCCGACTTTTCATCCACTAAACAAACGATAAATCAGGCTGCTGTGCGCCGACATTATGTGATAATCCTATCACTTGCCCCATCGCCCTGGCTGACCTGCTTTTGCGGCACTAAATCATATCCCCCGCCCCTGAGCCTGACATCAACAAAGCATTCATATTCCCCGCCTCTCTCGGTGACGTTACTGGGCTGCGTAGCCAAATGCGCCCAGTCGACTTTTAAGCGACTTCACACAGAACCCATAAAACAAAACAGATCATCTCACAACACAGCGCGCCACAATTCAGAATATGAAACTGTTCTTTAAAAGCAAACAGCAAGATTGTACAATTGGTAAAGTACATTTATTTGACGTCAAATGTTTAGAGAATATTCAGCGATTCGCATTTGTCTTTGCTCTCGATCTGCAAAAGTTCATCTTGAGTCACGCGCTGTTCCTTTGTGGTACACAGGGTGTTGATTTACGATAAAAGAAGCACTTTGGTTGCACTGATAATCGCAAGGCTGTTCCAACAACGAGGCACTACACCACCGTAACGGTTGGTATGTTGCTTCTAGCCGCTAGTACCGCGTAAGGGCATATTGGTCCTTGTCGATCGTCCCATTAAATGGTCAGGGTGGTGAAGTTGTTGACATGGAGCTGCAGCTGGTAGTTGAAGAACCCGTCGGCCGGGGCCTGCAAATGATGGCATTGGCAGTAGGGAAGGATGTACCTGTATTAAAAACATAAATTAGTCTCTTCAGACGATCTTCATTAAAATTATTCATTTTATTTATTGGGCCTGAAACTATTTGCTAGCGAGGATAGTGCAACGGAGTATGTTCCCACTAACCCACCCCCTCTCCTCTGCCTTTTTCACAGCCGCCTGAGCGCCAGGGGACCACTTCGGCGTTGATAGTGCGCGGTACAAAATGCCACATTGAACGAACAAGTACAACTTAACCGGGCTTTAACGCTACACTATTGTTAATATATTCCGGTATAAAATCACCTAAAGGGTTACTTACATTAGATTTGCATTTTCCATTGTCTAGGAGTAATGCAGTCCCTAAATACCACTCCGTCTGTGCCAACGATCTTTCTAATAGTGAACAAACATGAAAATCGATGAAGTTTCTGAAATTTCATCCTTATCATCTCTTACGTTATTGCACCCCTCCTTCAAAAGAAGTCTTTAGGCACGGTGCCTGTCTGTCAAGGTCAAAAAACAATAGAACCTTATACTACGAGTCGTGGGCCACCCCGGCCCGCGAGCAATAAATCGAAGCAGCTGACCTTCCCTGTTAACATGCATACATTCTTACTTTGCAACATTCTGTGTAAAGCCATCCCTGAGAACTTGAATTTTACACTCCATCTTTGTATATTGTCCACGTGCTTTGCAGCCCTAGAGAACCATAAATATGAAGGTAATTGTCTAGTGGACGAAATGTCGGGTAAGGTCCATAGCAACTTTTACTACGATCGACCGATTAATGTTTAAAAACACATGGCCGAACCATAGGGACAATAAAAATTTAGGACCGGAAATACCCTTTAATTGTACTGCATATGAAATGACAGATGTCCACTCATTATGATACTTTTCAAAGGTGTAGTATTTTCAATAAACCAGGAAAGAAAGTGAATTGGGTAGGTAAGCTGTACACCCGTGCCCACCCACCACCCAAACGTACACACCCCCAACCAGGCCCCAAACAACTAACCCCCTAATGGACCTCCCCCACCACCGAAACGTACCCAACCCTCCTACACCCATGGTGTCCCCAAATGTCATGTTGACTGGCATCCCCACATGCCACTATTTGCGGGGGCGCTTAGGCGGTGCTGTGTCCTTGCTGGCGGCTCCAGTCAGCCAACTAGAACGCCTCCGTGTCCTGGGAGTGGCAGAGCTGGTTGGGGTGGTGGTGGCTGAGGTGACTGTCGGTGTGACTGTGGGCAAGTGCCCTTGAAACGCCTGCTGGGCTACCAACATTGACTCAGCAATGCTGGATTGCACACTGTTCCCTTCCCTGACATGGCGTGCCAGGGTGACAATGGTGGCCGCAAATCGTCCAATCGACCAGGAAAGCCGCCGCACCGACGTAGCATTGCTCTCACGCTGCAGCCTGGCCTCCTCCCACTGATCCACGGCCTCCTCACGCTGCAGCCAGGCCTCCTCCAGCTGACTTTCCACCAGCTGCGTCAGGGTGGCCTATTGCTCAAAGTGCTGCAAGCGTGTACTGAGCTCAGCCATGGAGGGAGTTGGCGAGCACATGGGGCTGTGCAGTTCTTGGGGGCTGAACTGTAGGCCATGGATGGGTGACACCTCATCCATGTTGTCCCGCTCACCCTGTTGTACTGCTTCAGCCTGCATGGCCGGGGCACTTCCATCACTTGATGCAGCCTCCTCAGCTGTGCAGATGGGCTGCGAATCATCATCCGGGGCTAGAGTGGGTGCCTGCATGGGGATGGTGGCGTGTGCTGTTGTGCCTGATGTAGCCGGTGTGCCTGATGTAGCCGGTGTGTCTGATGTAGCTGGTGTGCCTGATGCAGCCGGTGCTTGTGTGCTGGAGCAGCTAGCATCATCCTCCTGGGCAGAAGTGCAAAGTTGGGCGTGTGCAGGTGGCCGCTGCGTTGCCTCTTGGCCGTCGCTGTCACTTGTCTCGACTGTGGTGATCCAGAGGGCATGCTGTTAGTTGTGTGATGTTACTAGATGTATCCATCACATGCATCCAACATGATAATCCATGACCACTTGCATGTACACACTTCTGACTATTGATGCACTCAGGTGTGTGTGTGTCTGCTTCCAGTCAGGCACGCACTGTGTGCATTTCCAGGGTTCATGCTTTGGGGATGTGTTACTTGTCCTCTGGCCAGTCAGTGGGTCCATTGGGTCACTCCTGCCCTGTTTGGGGGGGGGCATTGTGAGTGGGTCCATTGGGTCACTCCAGCCCTGTTGGGGGGGGCATTGTGAGTGGGTCCATGGGGTCACTCCCATTCACACTTATGGCTTTTTACTATGTGCACTTAGCAGCATGTGCAGGTGGGCTTACTCCTGCCTCTGCCTCTCCTATGCCGTGGAGGCCTTTGAGGTGCATGACACTGCTGCAGTGCTCCTCCCACGGTTGCAACTTGAGAGGGGATGCAGGGCCTCCACCAGTGCCAGTGCTGTGTTGGCTGTGTGCAGTCATGAGGTTGCGCACCCGGAGCCTGAGCTCATCCCACCTCTTATGGCAGTCCTTCACAGAGTGTGTGGTCACACCGACCGCTGTGCACTTGCGTGCTGCCTCCGCCCACACCTCCTTGCGCTGCTGGTCTGCACTAAAGAGCATTTCTGCATGCTCAACAATGTGGTCCACCAGAACTGTGAGTTCAGCCTCACTAAAGCGCGGCTTTCGCTGTCTGTGTGCTGGTATCCTGGATGCCATTCGGTGAGTTGTCAGTCTCAAGGAGGTAATCTGACCTGTGGTGTCTGAGGATGGCAGTGGATTGTGCTTTATATAATGGCCGCCTCTCTGCTTCTGTTTTTTTCCCACGGTCATGGTGTTTCCACTTCCGGTGTTGGTGTTTCCACTTCCGGTGTTTCCGTGTCGGCGGGGGCGGACACGGGTTTAGCACCATTTTCTGTGGCGTAAAGTCCATGTGCGTGGGTGTTTACATGACAGAGGTGACTCAGTTTCCGCCTCGGTGTGTTGCACGCGACCCAAGTGCCGTAATCGGCCCTTCTTTCCGCAACCTTGCGGTCGCGGAAGTGGAGTAACCGTCGTCACGGAATCCCCAGATTCCGGCACGGCCGACTCGTAATGAGGCCCGATGTCTTTTTTGCTGTTATCAATTTAGAGGTGGTCGCAGGAGAAGTCATCAGACCAGCGTTACTCAATTCGAAATGTAACCCCTATAGAATGTATATGTAATCACCACTATTAGCCAATCCCTGTAGATTTTGGTAACTAAGACTATGGTATGATGTCAATTATGATAAATGTTGAATATGTAAACCATTGTTTTTTATGTACCCAGCGAGAGCGCCAATAATTCACTGATTGTATGCTTTCCCTGCTTTATTTTGATGATAATAAATCTGGATTGTACTTGTACTTTGTTTTTCTCCGTTATTGAGTCCGGTTTGAACTGGCTCCAGAACCGCTGTGTAATTTGGGACTTTCCAGGCCATCTTAACACATGAGTTATAATTTATTTAAATTCTAAAATTGACATACATGCATCCGGTATTTGTAGTCTGTTAATGAATAACTACAGCTACGTAGGCATTTTGTTTTATAAATAAACCTTAACATTTTTCTCTAGCTCCAAAATGTTTTTACACATATTATCCTACTCCAGACATCCGACACATTTACATGTAGTTACATTCACTTTTACAGCTCTTGTACCCTTACACCCAGAACATCCAGGCATGTTATGAATATACTGGTGTTATTGTTCATTGGGGTGTAACGTACATGGAAGTCATAAGGCGTTTACACCTTCCATTAATGTTAACCACATTTTAATTAATTTTTTAGACAGAGATACTGTGCAAATAATAATTTGGTGACGGGAAGCCGTTTATGATGCAGTGCAAGCGTAATGCCCCATCCAAAGCCAAATTGCACTTTGTGCGCAAAATGAGCTCCACTGATGTTGTATCTTTGTGGGCATGTACTATTCTCTAGTCACAGACCCTCGAGACACACCCCAAACTCCCAGGTGCACTCATGGGAATGCTCACATTTGCTAGTGTTGTAGACGAGGGGTCAAGTTTGACCCTCATGCCCGTACGACTCTCGACGCGAAGACTGAGACATGACAGATGCGCCTCTCTTTTAGGCCCATCACTGCAGTCATCAATGTATCGCAGGGGAGAGAAGCGGTATTCCCTTTGACAACTGTTCAGACCATACCCAATTGATGATTTGGACGACATGAAATTGACTTCGATCGATTAGGTCGACTGATTGGAGGACTAGCAATCTATGACATCATCACTGACATCACAACGTAGCCACTTATACATGAAGTACATATCCATCCATTCATGTAATTACATGAACCTACACTAGTTAATTGCTTATAGGCATAAAGTACATTCTTAGAACCCACTTAGGCAGAGGACTGACACACATACATGTCTCTATATTCATATCTTTCACAAAAGTAGAAACCGCAAGATGGAGCAGAATTCATATACATATATATAGCATGAACATGCTTGCATTGCTACTAACAGAGGGAAGCCATACACAATGATATATGAGTTAAAGGCCATCAAACTTGTGTTTGTGAGGTTGTTTCGCAACAAAAGCAGGTGACACAGGCTTAGAAGCTGAGAGCTCTGGATGAACCTTTGTTTTTCTGGTGTAATCCCTGTTTGTTTGCTAATAACCAACAGCAACTTTGTCCTATGGCTGAGACCTCAGTTCTTCTGGCTGGGTGTTTTTGATGGGCCCAAGTGTACTCTGCTTTTATCTGGGATGACTGCTAGAGGATCCCGGCCAAGCTGGACAAAGTGGTAGCAGAGGCAGTCACTAGGTCCCGCCTCGTCCTGCCGCATGCCCGAGGGGCTGTGTTGTGACCCGTGGAAACCAACATCCGAATTTACACGTGAAAAGCATGAAGAGTTCGACAGGAGCCATCTTTGAAAAATTCCTGCCACTTCCCATGGGACACCCATGAGACAGGAAGACATGGTGGCAGGTTGGGGGAGAGTCAGTCGCAGAGAGACCGCAGCGGATCATGGAATGTAAGTATAGACTCAGCTATATGACAAAATGTGGGGAAAACAGATCTCCTCAGGGGTGGTGTAAGGATACCTCTTTGTTGGGGAGTCGGTTTGGGCAGAATGCTTTGACAGTCAGCTTAGCTTGCAGATATATGGTGGTTTACCTGGATATATTGGTTATCAGAAAAGACAACCTCATATTACGGAAGGTGGTTTCCAAAATGATCTCTGAGATGTAATCCTGTAAGGCGATGCTACAGAAGAGGGACCATGATGTGGTTTGGTTTACCCTGTTAGAACAGGCAGAAAGACAGCTGTGTATATGTTATGTTGCATTTTGTTGTTGTATTGTGATAATACTATGGTAGTGGTGACGTCACTGTTGAGGTTGGGTAATAGGGTTTGAAGTGTGCAAAACGTGGTGAAATTTGGTAGGCAGTTTTTCGATCTTGGTGAAGACCATTGTTGTGTCATTGGGCAGGGCGTGAGGAGCACGCAAGTGGAGTTATAAGTTTACCCTTCATGGAGGAGAATCTTAAAGGCGCAGTGTGTCTGGAGCACACTTGTGTTTATGGTGTTGAGCCGGAGAGGCTGGGAAAAGATATGGGCCCTCATTACGACCCTGGCGGAATTCCAAAAACGAAGGCGGAAATGAAATACCGCCATCGAATACCGCTCGTTGCGATCATGACCCGTCACCGTAAAGTACAATGCCATTAGCGACACCGTAGTGAACGCCAACGCTAACTGCACCAAGCACGCGCACGCGCGCCTTGCAAAACCGTAATTTCCGCCATGGCGCAACGGTACGCGAATTCTGACCCTAGCGGACATGTACTCAACGCCATCAAGCATGGCGGAAAGTACCTTACCGCCATGGTGAGAATTACGGCATCGCGAATCAACCGTACATGGCCCTACTGAGTGCCTGTACTCCACTCCCTGCCCACATTGCACAACTCCTCGTAGGCAAACGCGGCCAGTACAGTACCACACAACTCCACTCAGAAGCCGGAACCCAATGCAGATCATCTCACAATACATCACGCCACAAATCGGAATATGCAACATCACCAGTAAAGAATAAGGCCACACGGTCAATATCTGAACATAATTTTAATGCACATCCAAATCACCAAGGCCATACAGCTATTCGCAAACTAACTCCCAAATGATTTCCATCACTGTGGGCTGCATCCGCAATGAATGACCAGCTTCTACTTGTGTGACGCCCTGTTCCTTCATGGTACACAGGGCCTACATTTACGACCAAAAAGGCAACACGGAAGCGCCTAGAACCGCAGGGCAGTCCCATGAAGTAGGCACTAGTCCAGCTGAAAGGTACATATGTTGCTCCTAGCCACTAGTACTGCGTAAGGGCATGTGGCCCATTGGCGATCGTCCCATAAGATCGTAATGGTGCTCCACTGATTAACTCGAAGCTGCAGGTGTCGAGTGTAAAATCCATCTGCAGGAGTGGCGTACAGATGGCAGTGGCAAAAGGGGAGGAGATACCTGTCACCCAAAAGAAAAAAATAATAGCATGGGCATCCGAACTTCATATGAATAACTCAGTTCATTCAACACACTAAATATACAACCATATGCATGCTAGCACACTCAAAAGGATTAATGTCACCAAAAAATCACTTGCGAATCATAACGACATAAATCGAGCTCAATACACTATTACTAACGAGTGTATGTGTGCATGCGTCTGTCAAAACAGAATCCATTAGATGTGATTAGTAACGTGCACAGACACAAGTGTCTGAAGGCGCGTCGAGACAGGGAGGGTTCAACAAGGGCAGACAGATGATGGACCCACTATGGCAGCTTTGCATCACATAGCGCAGGGGAAGGGGATAGATATCAAAAAGCCATGCACATGAAAAACCCTCAATTAAATCATCTGTCCATGCATCCATTCATCATTCCCTCATCCCGGAATAGAAACGCCTGAATATTTACTCACATTACATTTGAAATTTCCATTGAGTCTGTGCGGAATGCAGTCTGCAAAATCCACTGTGCTCCTGCCCGGTTCACTAGTGTAGTGAAGTAACATGTATTTGGGGACGTCCTGCCTCATCGTCCACTACGCTATTGCGCATCCCATCCAATTCACATCAATCATTGCATTCTCGTCATGGGCCCTGTCCCAAGGACATTCAACAATAGAATGTTACATTTCCAGTCAGACCTGTGGGCGTCTCCTCGCCGCTAGTTGAAAAGCAAAAGCGCTGTCCTTCGAATTCCTCATTTGCAACATCACGTCGAAAAGGCATCTGTGAACGCTTGGATTCACAAATACATCTATGTAGTGCGGCTGTGTGTGAAAATGGCAACTGGCTTCAATCACTAATGGGACTCCCCGCCCGTCGGTGAACGTCGGTACAGTGCTGCATGAGGGTCCACCGTTGATCGAGTACTACATTCCACTGACCCTTCACAAGTTTGTCCGCGACTGCAAAAATAGTATGTGAAACAATGGGACCATAGCAGAATCAACATATTAACCAATATTTCACTGCCATCGGGATCACATACATGATTGTAATTGCAAGATGCCATGCGTCAAATAGCAGCGTTGTGTGCGGGACGTGCTCGCCCAAAAGTAATTGCAGCTGGCACAGGTGAAATGAATCACCACAGGTGGAGGCTATACAGCCTGAAAACACATAAATTGCATGCCCAAACCCCTCCCACAACCACACCCACTCCCAAATGCTACCGACAGGACTAGCAATGTTGGGCCTGGGGGACCTGATAGCACTGCAAGTACTCCAACTTCAAGAAGAAGACGAACAACAACGACTGCAACAACCGGCCGCACAGAGGAGACGCAGGAGGAGGAGGAGGAGGAGGGCAAGGCAGGGGCAGCAAGGCCCACCAGCACAGCCACTACCATCACGCAGGCAGCCCGCAATCCCACGCCTCCATGCCAATCCGTTCAACCTCACTGCTGAGCAGATCCACACCCTCTACCGTTTGGACCGGGACACCATAACCGCCATTGTCGGCATGACACACGCTGACCTTGTCAGCATGATAGATAGCCCAACCGCCATCCCACCCCTACTGAAGGTGGTGTCTGTACTCCACTTCCTGGCCACAGGCACCTACCAGCACACAGTCGGACAGTTGCATGGCATTTCACAGCCACTATTGTCACGGACACTATTCCAAGTGCTTGATGCCCTCCTGAAGCACGCAGACGACTACATCTGTTTACCACGCTCGGAGCAGGAGCTCACAAACGCAAAAGTGGGATTCCATGCACTTGGCGGCATACCGGGTTGCATTGGTGCCATTGACTGCACCCATGTGGAATTGGTTGTCCCACATGCCATGGAGGTCCAGTACCGCAACCGGAAACAATATCATTCTATCAATGTACAAATGGTGTGTGACTCCAACAGGATCTTTACACATTGTTGTGCCCGATTTCCAGGATCAACCCATGACTCTATGGTCTTGAGGAACTCTACAGTACCACGCTACATGGAGCGACACGCAGGGCACCGTTCCTGGCTACTCGGTGAGTCTCATTTAATGCATGTGAATGTGGGGTAGGTGATGCGTCAATGACGTGGCAGGAAGGGGGGGGGATGCGTACGTAGCAATGTTATTCCACAAACATCCTTCTTTGTCCACATACAGGTGATGCCGGGTATCCACTGAAGAGATGGCTCCTTACACCAATCCGGAACCCACAGAACCGGCATGAGGAGGACTACAACCATGCCCACTCACGTACCCGTGTAGTCATAGAACAGGCATTCGGCCTACTGAAGGCTCGTTTCCGCTGCCTCAGCAGGTCTGGCGGGGCACTCCTGTACCGCCATGAGAAGGTTGCAAAGATGGTCATGGCATGTGTAATGCTACACAACATGTGCGTACGTAGAAATGTGGCCATGCCCCCTGACGCAGAACTGCAAGCACCTGAAGATGGTGATGATGAGGGTGGGGATGTGGCAGCACCTCAAGGAGTCCGCGAGGCACAGGAGGCCCGTGAGATTCGTCAGAATATCATAGATGCATGCTTCTAGTACTCACGCCTGGTGGCTGTTACATGGACACGGGACTTGTAGCACTGTGTGTGTCGGGAACATGCACAATGTGGCCTGTACGCCAAGAAAGGTCTCGTACACAAAAATCAATGTCCACACATCTCATTGGATTAATGTGTATATATGTATTGCAAATGTGAAATGGTATTACACACCCAATCGACCCGCCACCCGGAAGAACCCTACACACCCCCTCCACCCTCCTACCTCCCCCCAGGACACCAGTGTCCAGAGATGCTCATTGTCATTGGTCAGACGCTATTGCAAGCCCCCTCTCCGGGTATCAGGGGCACCCCTGCCTGTGGAGCGCAGGTTCCTCCCAGATCTGCGTTGGGGGCTGCCCTGGACGGAACTTGCAACGGATGATGTCTCTGCCTGCTCACGTCCATGCATGTCCCTAAGGGTTTGTGAGAGCTCAGTGAGCACACGGCGCACAGCGGCAAGTTCACCACATACATCTTTGGACGTCGCATGCAGTTCCCCCCTCAGGCTCTCGGTGCTTCCCTCCATTTGTGCCCTTAGTGTCTCTGTACTTCGCTCCATTTCTGCCCTAAGTGTCTCAGTAGATGTTTCAATGGCTGCCTTAGAACCCCCACATTCATCAGCATGCTCCTTGAGGAGCGTGGCCAGTTGCTGCTGTTGCACTATCATCTGCTCGAGGGACTGTTGCCTCTGCTGGGCCATGGCCATTTGCGGTGGTGTCACAGAGGGGCTGATCACCTCATGTTGCCTTGCCACAGGCCTTGTGGGGGTTGGCCAGTCGTCGTCTTGTGGGTGCCCCTGCATGGTTTCCTCATGGTGTACGGGATGAAACATACAGGGGGATTGGGACAGGTCATGGATGGATCCTACATCTACAGCACCGTTTTCTGTGTCGGAGCATGCTGGCATGAATGCAGTGTCACCTATGGTGCTGCTGCCACCAGAAGCAGTGCCTTCTGTGGCATCCATTGGGGGGACCTGTGGTGCTGCTGTTGTGGACATGCTGGCTGCTGGGGTGCCTGTTGATGTCCCCTCCAGTGTGCTGCCACTCGATTCGTGCTGCTGACGTGTCTTGATCCGTGCAGCTGAGGTGGAGGGTCTTTGGGCGTTGGTCTTGGCCCTCTTTGCAGGTGTGCTGGTAGGGGTGTCCTGAAGCTCGTCGTTTGATTCGGACCCTGTGGTGGAGTAAAGGAGGGCAAGCGTTATTTATGGGTCTGTTGTAATTGGAATGGCAATGTATCACATGCATTGGGGTGGTACCTGAGGGTGGTTTGGGTCAGGGCCTTGGGGGAGGTCTCATTTTCGTGTGGATTGAGGGTGCAGTTATTTTGCAGCCTGCAGTTTGGGGGTGCATGCTGCACATGCAGAGGGTGTTTTTAGGATTTTTACTTATTTATGTTTTTAATCTGACTTTTACAGGGCGCTATCATGGCAATGTATGTGGACGTTCTCCTGGACATGTGTTTCTATTGCACTATGGGGACACATGGTGCTTCACATGATTGGACTTTGTGGATTTAGCGTTGTTTAATTTGGCCCACCTACCTGATTCTTCGGATGTCTGCACTCCTTTCTCCATCCCTCCGACTCCCTCTATGCTCTCCATTCCAATGGTGGAGGCACAGATTTCTTCCCAGGGGGTCAACTTGATGGGTGAATCAGATCCTCCCCCGGTAGCTGTGGCAATGTTGCGGTTGGCTGAAAGTATGCTCCGGACGCGTATCCGCAAGTCGTCCCATCGCTTCCTGCATTGCTGTGGGTTGCGGGGTGCGGTCCCCACCGCACTTACCCGCTGTGCCACCAGGGCCCATATGTCCCTCTTGTTCGCAAGTGCCGTCCTGGTCATTTGCGTCGAGAAGACGCCGACAGCGTTCTCCTGGAGGGTCTCTGTGAGCACGGTGAGTTCCTCATGGGAGAAGTGGAGCTGCCGCTTGCGATTGCACGCTTTTTTAGCAACTTTTCCCTTTTTTCTTTTTTATTATGGGGTGGCTAACGGGTTGGGATGTGTCTCGGGGTCGGTTTTTTATGGTTGTGTTGGGATTCTGATTTTATAGGTGTACGGCGTCCTGTTTCCCGTTCCGGCCCCATGTTTTTACTTCCGTTTCCGTATATTTACGGTGACCGTAATTTGCGCTGACCGCTCATTACGGTGACCGCTAAGATGGGTGGCGGAATTGCACCTAGGGCGCCGTACGACGGCGGAATGGGCCGTTTTGGGGTCATTTCCGCCATCGCAGACTTTGCACTTCCGCCATGGCGTGGTGCTCGTGCCCGATGGGTCGGAATTGGCCGCACTTTGCTCCATCGTGCAATGGCGGAAACGCTATTTACGCTATGGCGGTCATGTCAGTTACTTTCCGCCAGGGTCGTAATGAGGGCCATGGTATGTTATAATTGAATAAAGGTGGAGGTGTCGAAAACCTCAAGATTAGGTCAAGTTTTTATTTTCCAAAGTATTGGTTAAAGATAACATAATGGGCAACACACCTCTCCAGCACTTATGCCAGTCCCTTCTGTGATATCAAGACAAATTATGCAAGTTTAGCGCTGAATGGACTCGCGACACCGATGAAAAGTGGCCCGAAACCAGACATTTTCTCAAATGTGTGAATCAACAAATGCTCACATATCTGCAGGCAGAATCTAAGGGGGTTAGATTAAGTAACAAATTAGCCATATTATAGTTGTGGAAGATGTTTCTGGACGAAGACAGGGATCAGGCTCAATGGCATTGGATGCTGAGTCACTGGGACATGAAGGACATACAGCCCTTGGAGCCTCTGCCTCCTCCCCCGCCTCCTTCTCCTCACACAGTAGGCACAGATACAGCAACAGAAAGCAAGGTATTTTACCCCATGAAAGAATTAAGAGCAGCGGCATGTAATACAAAAGTTACTTTTGTGCCACCAGCATATAGCAGCAGGGACGCACCTGAAAGCGCGACACAAGCGAGTAAGACGGCACAGGACAATAGCAGCAAGTGCAACGAGCGCAGAAAGATGTGAGCGAAACTACAGGAGAATGATGCAGGAAAGACAGGGTTTGCTACAGGCCAGGAGTGAATGGATCTGAGGACAGATATTACTCAAACTAGATGAGAAGCCAGCAAGTGGCACAGGGGGGCCAGATAAGGGAACAGTGCCCAGTAAAGACAAGGAGGAGGAGGCAAAAGAATGGGTGGAGATCAAGGAGGAAGTGCATAGGAGATAGAGGGAAGAAAAGGAGGAACAGGAGATTGTACGAAGGGAAAGAGAACAGGCAGTAGAACAAGAAAAGGAAGAGAAGGAGCACAAAAAACAGCGCAAGCTAGAAGACATGGCAAGGAGAATAGCAGAAGAGGAGTGGCAAAGCCAAGTGCAGTTAAAGAAGGAGAAGACAAAGTTAGTAGTTGAATGGATCATTAAAGAACGCTGATGGCAGCAAGAGGAAGAGCACAGAAATTAAAGGAACAGGGATGAAAGCAGGCACTCCACTAAGGTAGTAGGAATTAGGGGAGATTCAACACATTTAAAAAATGAGGATTAGGAATGTATATACGGAAAAGAATAGGGGGCTGTATAGGAGCAGGAGGAGCAGCACGGCTGTCTAGCAAGCAGAAAGAAGTGCCAAAACCTGAGGGCCAGAGGGAAGGCTGAGGTTACAGACCAAGCAAAGGGAAACCAGCCGGACGATGTAGTTCTAAGGGCACTTAATTTCAGTAATGGCAGACAGAGAGACAGTGACAGTAGCTGCAGAACCGTGGGGTCAGATGAAGACTCACAGGGGAGTGAGGATGATGAGGAGGGAAAACACTTTTGTTGCTCCATAGAAGCAAGCCTAGACCGAGGCACAGCATGGGGTGACAAGGAAGGCTTAGGCAGAGAAAGGGGAGACCCCGAAGGACAATTGCCACATTCCATGGGATGACAGCGAGACAAGGATGATATCCCTGCGTAATCACAGAGCTTAAAGCCTGGCCAGGGCAAAGAAGCACAGGCATGGCAAGGGCATTCACTGCCACTAAAGATCTGGGAGGACATGACAGGCACAGTAGGCTGACACAGTTCCCACTGTTGGAAAAGGGAGGTGGGTGACCCCAATATATACCATGGCAACAAATGGACAAGGACAATTTGAAATACAAGCTCCCATCGTTCACTGCAGGAGTGGGCAATTGGATTTATGAGTTTGAGAGGCTGACAGTATGAATGATATTAGCAGTAGGAGAGATGAAAGGCCTACTCTTAGCCATCCTTGGGGAGGTAGCAGATGACATATGGAAAAGAGCAGGGTATCCTGGAGTGACAACACAGCACACGGCACACGATGGTGCCCCGTTCAACAATTGTCAAGCAGCTGTATTGAAATCTCTGAGAGTACAGTACCCAAACATATCACACAAAATGCATGATGATGAAGAACTGCTTCAATATATTCAACAGATTCAAGAGAAATGGTGCCTTGAGATAAGAGAACTGTGGGACAAAACAGTGGGGTTATTCCTATCCTATGTCAATGATTACCAGACCAAGTGCAGACACAGCTTAAGAAATTAGTGGGAATGGAGGCTAAACCATGGTCAGAAATTCAACAAGCTATAGTGCACTATTACAAACGAATGCAAGAGAATGCAAGAAAAAAACAGGAAGAGATAAAACATGAGGAAGCAAAATGAGTGCATACAAAATTAGCCAAATATGCAATGGAATAGGTGGTGTTAACGAGTGGAGAAGGAGTGGTTACTCTGCATGTGCAGAATAGGCCACAGATGGCAGGGGGAGGCTTTGCAGGATGGGGAGACACAAACCAATAGGTATGAGGGCAAGCAGGGATGTCTCAGGGAAGGGGATTCAGATGGCTGATTCATCAGAACTTCAGAGGGTCTCAAGGAGGACAGCAAAGGCAAATGGGGAGTACCATTATATGTTGGTTTTGAAAACAACCAGGACACATAGCCCGAGTGCATAGGGATAGGGGACTGATATGCCAAACAGAGGGAATGCAACAACAACCCATGTATCAGACTGAGCAAGATGGACAGCACACTCAAGACTACACACTCATGCAGATGTAAACACTACAATCAATGCACACGCAAGACATGCAAGCACAGGCATATGCACCACAACCGATGCATACTCAAGACATGCATCCATGATACTATCAGCCCATGATGCATGCAGCACCAACACAGGGACATGTTCAGCAATCGCAGACAATGCTACAAGAGCCAACCCAGCAGAGCACCATAGCAACGACACACACAGACTCCAAGATACAGATGCAAATTGCTGTGTGAAAAACGGGAGGGGCAACTGTCATAGGCAGCAAACCCATTCACAGGGACGGGCATGCCATTGTACCCACAATAGGAAAGCACACAGACAAACCTGATGTGTTTGATCCTGTCCATCACACCTAATATGGTACAGGAACCACAGATAGGGGTGACCATAAGTGACAAGATATTTTCCTTTTTCGTGGATACAGGGCAGACCAGATCCTTTATCAGGGAAGGAAGAAACCCAATGTCAGCCACTGCCATGAATTGCAGGGACTCTCTGGGGCATCAGATTTGGTTCCTTTTATGGACAAATTATCACTTTCTTTAGGAGAGTACAACACGACCATGCCATCATTATATTCCCGACAGACACCCATAAATATAATGGGTAGAGACATGATGAGCAGACTGAACATTACCATTTTGTTCACTGTCAAATGGATAGTGTGCTTGACACCAGGAATCCATTACATGAACATGAGGGAACACATGCAAGCTTATTGTGGACAAACGGTATAGAGGGGGATGCCAGTGGTCCTCAAACTATTTTCATATGGTGCAGAAGTGTTAATCGCATGGCTTCCAGGGATACAGAGGAGGTTGTAACGAATACCTAATGCATTCTTATTCAGACCACAGATCCCCTTAGACGAGAAGGAAGGGAAGGTGATCGCAATAAAAATCAAGACAGCCATAGTAGGAGATGAGGTGATAATACTGAATGGGAATGATGACAAAGGGGCGATCATGGAAGACAGTCATTGCAGTAGGGGAAGGATACAGGCTGACTGACATGAAAACGAGGAACTATTTCAAGACGGTCGATCAGACAACGAAATGGCATTCGACATGAGTGTGACCCATTGGTTGGGAATACATTATAGAGAAGTGCCACAGAGAATGGCGATGTTGCCAGAGAAGCCTCCACCATTCCTCAAAGAAGATTTGGGGTGGGTCTAGTGTTGTATGGGCCACTAGTCCCTATGACATGGGTTTGCTAAAAAGGGATTTGGGCAGTAAAGATAAAGCTCAAACCAGGAGCTATCTTATCAAGGGCAAGACAGAATCCCATATCAAGGGAAGCAGATGAGGGCATTTAAAAAACACTTGCCACGTTAGCGAAACAGGGAATATGAGTGCCATCAGAATCGCAGTGCAACACGGCTGCGTACCCTGACGGGGGGTCTTGGCATTTTATCCGGGACTTGCGCCCTCTGAACCTGATAGTAGAGGCAGAATTTCCATTAGTTGTCAAGATTGGGTTCAGTGTCTGGGAGGACCCCCAACAACTCACCTGTTTCTTCTGGACCGGAAGAGGAGGTTCCCTTCTTCTTTCCCTTCTTTCCTCTTTTTTTTTTGCTGGTCCTCCGCTGTTTGAAGAGATTGGGCCTGTTGCGGGGGGAAGCCACTATGTCTGGCTGTAAACTAGGCAGAGTAGAGGCCCCCTCCACGAAACAGACAGGCAGGGGAAAATCCTGGATAGGCACAACAACCTGATGCTTGAGGGCTATGATGGAATAGGTGATTAAGGTAGTAGCCCAGATGTAGAGAACAATAACAGTATCCAATTCCATGTGTACACACGAAATAAAAGCTGGTAACCGGTAGTGAGAATGGAATCCAAATGCAGCAGGAAGTATGTCCAATTTCGTGTACAAACAAGCGAGACATGCTGGTAACAGGTAGTGAGAATCCAAAGGCAGCAGGAAGTATGAGAGCCAGGACCCAGGACCCGAAGAGACCGGGAGAAAAGAAGAGCTGGAGGAAGGAGGAACAGGGAGAAGTCAAAACCGAGGTTAGCGGGAGCCCCATAGAGAGAGCCCTGCAAAGGGAAAATGCACAAGAACAGGCAAAAGAGAGAGAGAAATTATCAGGGACTATAAAGAGCATCTTACCCCTAAGGCTGACCAGAGGGTTGCAATGCACCGCTGAAAGGATCCCAAAGGCTTATAATGCTTTGGGTGGTGGCCATGATGGAATAAGCCGGCGCGCTACTGCGTGTTTCGAAAGAGATGTGATGGCACATTAATGGTGGAAATTCCATAGCCACCACAGCCGCCAAGGGGAAAAGCATGTGACATTAGATCCAAATCCTGCAACAATTCTGTGCAGCATCCCATCAGAAGCTGCTCACTTCACAGTAATAGATTTGAAGAATGCCATCTTTTATATACCATTTCATGAAGAGTCACAAGACCCCGCTTCTTTTCTACATCAAAACTGGAAGTGGAAACACACAAGATTACCTCAGGGGTACTGCGAGTCACCATCTATCTTCACTAGTGTGCTTCAGATGGATCTGAGAGTACTGTCACACAGTAGGTAGACAGCATTTTGATTTTCAACGAGACAGAAGAACAGAGTTGAAATAACTCAGGGCCCTATTCTCAACTTGGCACAGTGAAGGTGCTAAACAGCACGATTCACTGCACCAAAAGAGGACACCCAGGCTCCACTACTGTTCTCAAGTGGGCCTGGGCGTCCTCGCAGAGCACGACAGTGATCTGTGTGGATTGCACCTGTTTTAAGTTCTAACGGGCGCAATCCAATCTCGGCAGCATTTTTGTAAAATAACGACATACATGTTTTTTTTACAAAAATGCTGCCGAGAACACAGATGAACACATTCCTATACACCAAAGTGAGCAGCTTCAACATTGCAGGATGTTGAAGCTGCTTACTTTGGTGTATAGGAAAGTGTTCATATACACCTGTAAGGTATATATGAACACTTTCATTTAAAGCGAGCAGCTTCAACGTTGCAATGTACAACGTTGAAGCTGCTCCCTTTGGTGTAAATGAAAGTGTTCCTATACACCCGTGCGGTGTATATGAACACTTTCATGTACACCAAAGTGAGCAGCTTCAATGTAATATTGAAGCTGCTCGCTTTGGTGTACATGAAAGTGTCCATATACAACACACGGGTGTATAGGAACACTTTCATTTACACCAAACAAGGCTTCTTGTGGCACTCCTCCAGTTTTACAGCTCCAAAAGGGTAGTGTATATGTTCGCTAGTTCAGCGCACATATTAAACTAGCGGATTGGCACAAGAATAGGCTTCCAAAAAGCCAGTTTAGGAATGTGGCGGTTGCTAGGTTGGTTTCCAACCCATCCCAGCAACCACCACAGGTATTCTGAAAATGGTGCATTCCTTTCGCCTTTGGAGGAATGCGCCACCTTCAGAATAGGTCTTACGTACTAAAAAGGTTATTAAGCCTTTTAACGTCCTTTTCAGTACTTAACACCTGGATGAGAATAGGGCCATCAGTGTATTTATTGACAGTATTAGCAGAAAATGGATGTAAGGTGGACAAGGCCAAATTGCAATATTACCAAAAGGAAGTGCTATACACAGGACAATTTATATACCAGGACGGACAAAACGTCACTCCAGAACGGGCAGAGGCAATCCATAGAACGCCGACATCCAACACAGTAAGGGAAATGAATCAGTTTCTAGACCTCTGTAAGTACTCCAGAGCGTGGGTATTTGACTATAGTACATTCAGAAGACCTTTGTTGAGCAGACTAAAGGAGGCACATAAGGGGAATGGTAAGCTGTCATGGACACTCAAAATGACTGATGCTTTTGAAGAGCTGAAGAAAGCAATATGCACAGCTCACGGGTTAGGGATTCCAGACTATCATGACAAATTCTGCCTGTTCTCAAACTACAATGGAGTAGTGATGACTGCAGTACTCAAACAGAAGACTACTTTAGGACACAAGTCCTTAGCCTATTATAGAGGATGTTTAGACCCAGTAATGGGCTTACCGTTGTGACATTACCCTTGTGAGCAAGCTCTGGCTGCTGCCACATTTGCAGTAGAAAATTCAGCAAGTATCACTATGGGTTGCACTACCACACTTTACGTGGAGCAGACTATCTTCGCCATTCTCGAGAAGCCCAAGAGAACATTGACTACACACAGGGCCTCTGTATACAAGGTGATCATCTCAAATCCAGCAATCGCGATAGTATGATACAGGACTGTAAATCCAGTGACATTTGTAACAGAACCAGTGGAGGAAGGAAACTATGTACACGGCTGTACTACATACATGGAACACTATGATGACATTACAAAAGTAGGGAGAAGACTCTTGAGGGGGGAGAAGTACTATGTATTGACAGGTCATCAAAAATAGACCAGACAACGGGGGAAAGACATACTGGGACAGCAGTGGTGACATTAAAACCAATGGTACAGCAGAAACGATAGTTAGCGCGAGATTGCCTTCACATTTTTTAGTACATGCCACAAAATTAGTAGCACTCATAATGGCATTAGAAGCATGCAAGGGCCAGGAGATTACAGTGTATTCTGACTTGGCGTACGTGACATCTCCAAGCAACCAGTTGGTGGTAGATCTCTTTCTTTGACTGGGGTCTTAATCTGGAACAGCCTCCATGGCCCTCATTACAAGTCAGGCGGTGGACCATGGTGCTATTAGCACCATGGTCCATGCCGGATTTCGCCATGGTGGATGGTGGAATTACCGCCCCATTCCAAGGTGAGTGGGGCAGTAATTCCCCATTCACCATTTGCCCTTCCCTATTCCCATTTTTGCCCCATAGGGCATGATGGGGATGGGGAAGGCGCTAATTACGGCACCGTAAATTACGGTGCCGTAATTACCAACAAGGTCGCTTAGCGCCTTCGACTTTAACGCCTGCAAAAAGCAGGAGTTAAAGTGTGAATCAGGCGTTAAGGGTTAACGGCGCCGATGGCGCCGTTAAACCCTTAACGCCTGACTTGTAATGAGGGCCCATGTCTCCCTGAAACTTGAGGAGAACCATCTCCGGTTCCGGAAGCACCTCAAAACCTTCCTATTTGCTTCTGCTTTCTCTACTCCTCACCCCTGCTGAACTCCTGTCTGGAAACTAAAACTGCACTTGTCACCTGGCTACTCTCTGATCTCGAACCAAGGTCCCCTCCCCCGCCAGGTGTACACTTCTGCACTGTCTCCCTGCTGACCCCCGCACTTGGGGACTGTTTTCTGTATCCCTACAGAACCCTACTGGCACTTGACACCTGATGTCTGCACTTACCCTTATACGTGACACGAGCTGGCCACATCTTTTACTTTTTGTTTTTATTTATTCTATTTTCTTTTTCTGTCGACCCCATGTACTGCACTGCCCTCTTCCCCCGCACTTTTCCCCTTCCCCTGCACTTGCGTGATCTCTCAGTCACCTGGCCTAGAAAGATCGTTGTCTCTGTCTTCCCTCTGTTCCCCCTCCCTTGCCTCATCGCGCCTTCCAACACTTGTGTATAGGCGCACCATAAATGCCATATCATATCACACAATACACAAAACATGTTCGTCAGACAAAATACACAGTGTCAAGGTTATGGGCAGAAGATGTGCAGCTACAGTGCTGTTTGCCTGCTGGGTGTAGAGAGCACAATCACTATGTACTTTGCCTGCATTCACTAGCTGCATATTGTACAATGTGAATTTTTACGCTGATGTTGCAGTTCAACATCCAAAATTCCTGGCAGTTATTCCACAACATAATAGTGCGTGTAAAGCAGACAACCAGACTTTTTGCCATGGTTTGCACATTGTTGCCTGATGGCTCCAAATGAGCACATTTTCTGTAGATCGGAGAATTTGGGACAGCACAATGTGTTTTGCCTCAGTCTACTCAGAAGACAGACAAGCCCTCGCAAAGCCAATAGTTTGTGCTTTTAAATTGTACTTGTATACACATTTGTCAGATATTTATATCTTTTGCGGCGTTATTCACGATTTTGGCAGCCATTGGCCGCATATGTCCGAGCACTTGCTTCATCACGGGGAATTGATTTCAAATATCCATGTACATAAACTGCTGCCATGGATTTCCCTGAATTGGCTAGGTATTCACAACATTGTTATGTGTGTGCATGTGTGGGCATGTGTGTGCTCACCGTTGATTTGTGCTGTGTATGTGTGGTCTTTGTGTGTATGTGGAGTGTGTGTATTTGAGTGTGTGTGGGCGCTCGCGTGCCTGTGTGCTGTAGCTGTGTAGTGTGTGTGTGTGGGAGTAATTGTTGCTGTGTGTCTCAGTGTGTGTTGCTATTGTGTGTCAGTAGCAGTGTTCTTGTGGACAGTGGTGTGGGGGAAGTGTTGGTGGGAGCTGTGTTTGTGGGGATAGTACATGTGCGGGGGCAGCAAATGTGGACAGCGCTTTTGTGAGGGGTGGGCAATGTATATATCTGGGGGGCAGTGTCTTTGCAGATGATGTTTCTGTGGAGGCCAGGTCCTGATGTGGGGCAGTGTGTGTCTGTGATGGAGGCCTTGATGGGATTGTGTGTGGTGAGCATATTGTGAGGGTGCAGTATGTGAGCCGGTGTGGAATGTGTTGGCAATGTTGGTGTGTGTGTGTGTGGGCAATACATTTGTCTGGAAGGGCATGGGGCAGTGAGTGTGTGGAATGTGCGGGGTCGAGGTCTGTGGGGTCAGTGTGTGTGGGTACAGTGTTAGCACATGTGGGCAATGCATATGATATTCTGGCCTTTGCATGTGATGGGAGGTTTGCATGGGGCAATGTGTGTCAGGGCAGTATGTATGGTGGGGAACTATAGCAACTGTGTGTGTAGGGGCTGTTTAGGGAAATAGGTAGTGTGTGTGTGCAGTGGATGTGCATAGGGAATGTTAGAAGCAGTCTGGGTGTGGAAAGTGCGTGAGGCAGTGTGTGGAGGAGGGGAGATGGTGCATGTGTGGGGACAATCTGTATTTGTCAGTACTGTGTGTCTGAGTAGGACATTGAAGGAGGGAAGCAGTGTGCACGGAGAAGTGTGTCTGGTCAGTATGAATGGGCAAGGGTATGGGGAAAGGGCATGCTCTTTGGGTAGTGTTTGTGTTAGTGTGTAGTGGTTCCATGTGTGTGTGAGACATGTGTGTGTGGGGGCAGTGGACCTGTTGAAGTGTGTGTGGAAAATGTGTAAATTTGACAGGGTCTGTGTGTGGTGGGGTAGTTCATATGTGGGGCCCTGTCTTGGTGTGTGTGTGTGTTGGGGGTGTGGCAGTGTGTGTGAAGGGAATCAAAATGAGAGTGGATGAGTGGAAGTGTGTCTGGGGGACGTGGCAGTGTTTGTGGGGAGACAACGGCATGTGTGGGTGGATAGGCACATTGTGTGTTTATAAGGGAAGTGTGTGTGCATTAGGAATGTGTACGAAGTGTGTTGGGGTAGTGCGTGGGGCAGTGTACGTGGTGGCAGTGTGCATAGGGGTATTCTATCCATAGGGCAGTTTAGAGTGTGTGGGCAATGTATGTGGACAAAGTGTGGGGCAGTCAGTGTGTGTCAGCAGTGCATGTATGGTGGCCCAGTATATGGGGGTGGCAGTGTGTGGGGCAATGTGTGTGGGGCAATGTATGTTGTGGCATGATGTTCCTGTGTGTGGGAGGATAATGTCCAGTTGTGTGTGTGAGTAGTAAGATGTGTGGCTGTGTGGGGGCAGTAAGTGTGGGCGGGGTCATTATGTGAGTTGGCAGTGTGTGTGTGTGTGGGGGGGGCAGGAGATGTACATTGTCAGAAGTGTGCTGTGAGTGGGAGAGAAGTGACTGTGTGTATGTTTGTATGTATGTATTTGAAAGTAAATTAATCAGCTCACAGCTCCCGATATATTCATAATCTTCATAGCCCCCAGACATGCTAAAAAAGGCTCTATTAGTACAGAAAAAAGGCCCAATCAACTCATCTCGACAAACCGAAGCAAATAGGCTAAACAGAATTTAAAAGCAAATGAACGAACATGACTTCATCTAGTAGCGTCATCTTCCATGTATGGTAGTATGCAGGGACCTCACAGTGAAAAGTGGATGATGATTTACGCCTGTGAGGTCATTTTCCAGTTTCCTGTTTCCGTTAGTGCCAAGCAACTGCACATCACAGGCATGCTGGTGATCCTTTGATAAGTGCAGCCGATTGAAAACATTATAAATGGGCGTGGTTTGGGTAAAGAGGGGTACGGATGGGGAGCTACGTCCCATATGATTTAGTATGGCCATGGATTAAAGACAAATAACCAAACTACATCTGCAAGCTGTGTGTCACTCATTACATGTCATCTCATCCATGGGCCTGATTCCTGGAAAAATGTGCATTGATCCCCCCCCCGCAAAGCCTGCGTGCCCAAAACGACTTTGCGTGTACCTGCCCACATAAGATTTTCTGCTCGGTCCGCGTATTCATGTAATTGTTTCCGCAAAGTAAGCCTATGCACTAGTTGCAGCCGGAATGCCCAGGACACGTCCCCAAAGCAATTCCAGCCACGTATACAGGCACTTGTTCACTGCAAAGTAAAGCGGCACCCCAGCGACTGCACATAGGGTCCCCTGTAAGTATTCCATGCACCCCCTCTACATGAATACCACATATCATAAAGGTAGTCATTTCCCAGTAAATATGCATGCAAACTCTTGTAAACTGTGTCTGCACCCCGCTACACTGCTTACTCGCACCCCTACCTTCGATCAGAACCCTGACTGTGTACATTCACCCCTAAATCCAAGTTCTGAGCTTTGCGTGGTGATTTACCCTATGTGAGTTTGCACGGTCACATCCATGAATACGCTTGGTTCAGCGCAGCTGTCGGTGTGCAATTGAATTGCGCAGGCCGCCCCTCGACACGCCCACAATTTGCCCTGTTCTTCTTCACTCTGCATGTTCTGCCCCCTACTTTGAGCTCTGCGTAGGCCCAACCCAACCTCTGCGTGGAGTGTCGCGCAACACGCTCTACTGCACACAGGGATGCCCATAAACTGTGCGAAGGCCCAGCCATGTATGGATTTCTCCTGCAAAGTCGATTCCACAAATCGATGAAGGGGGGGTTGTGAACTGAATGGCCCGCAAAGTCCAGATTTACCCCGCAAATTATTTCATGAATCAGCCCCTATATCGGCTATTCACTTGTCAATAGTTTCCGACTTATAAGTGCCACCTAATAGCCAAAACGTGAACAACGGCTGCTACATATATTGGTAAGTAAATGCTATTAGAGACATGATTGAAACCAGGAATTGAAATAAATGAACAAAGTCTCCCACTTCTCACCAGCTCCCTCCTCTCTACTGGACAGGCCGTTTCACACAAATAAGCCCATAGAAAATGATATGAGTTTACAGAATGTATTATTGCTTATCTTCACTTAGAAGAGACTACAGGATGTGTGTGGTGGAGGTCTACTGAGAATGGCACTGGTTGCGGTTTGGGCCCCTTCTCAGTAAGAAGTTGTAAAATTGTGGAGGTGAATTATCGGTCCAATTGGCTATTCTTTGGAATAATCTCCCATTTGCTCCAAAGTTCATCTTCTGCCATCAAGACACCTATTTTGCCTGGACCCGAGCTGCGCCTATTCTTTTAGCCCTGGTGGCAAATGCTGGGCTGAAGATATTCCCTCCTTACATAACAACAAAAACATTATTTTGTTAAACGCCTCTGTGGCAAAGAGCACTGTGGAGAGGATAGCCAAATAGCTTGGCCGTGTTAGGTTGAATATGAATGGAAGGCCCTGTGCATTCCCTTTTGCCAAAACAAGTGATACCAGATTGAAAATGTGCCCCTGAAAGTGCACAGAAGCCCCTTTCCACAGCTGTTTCTTGTTGTGAAAGCCAGCGTTTGCATGGTGGCACGTTCACCCCTTGCAAAAGCAGATCCCAATGCACAAACTGAATGGACTTCGAACTGTGAGAAACATAAGGCACCCCCTGTTCTTGTTTGGAAATGGCAATGCACGGTGTACAGAAGGGCCACTCCTGACTGTTCTGTGCATTTCTCGTCACCAGAGCAGCAGTGGTATGTACTGGTTGAATTAATATTCCTCAAACAGCATACATTTGCTTTCTATTTGCTAGCATTGACTGTTATGTGTCCTTACTCTCCAGTCTGGTTCTTGTCACCTCTCATGTTAGAAATTTCCCATGTCTACTCTTCATGTTGTTATTAAATTTAGGGGCCGATTCATGGAACAAACGTGCGCCGAAAATCTACGCGCAAGCAGGCGCAAGCGGAAAAAAACATGCGCACGCGCACGCGTCATGGAAGTCCCTGCGCGTGTTTACCTCGGGATGTGCGCCAAACCCGTGCATGGCGCACACGTCACTGCAACATCCCAAAAGACGTGCGCGACGCGCACAGTGAAAGCGCACAACCTCGGCGCATACACCAGAAAGTGGGCGGAACATGGGGCGTAACGCGCGGAATGGGGAACAACTCGCGAAAACAAGGGCGTAACTGGGGATGTACTGCAGGGAAGCAGACGGAACGCCCACACGCACCCGAACCACACGTATTCATGGAACCGAATAGGGCAAAGCCACGCACAGCGAAAGACACGCACAAGCCGATACACGTCCGCCACACGAAGGCAGGCGGTAGCGTCCCTGCGCATTACAAAAGTGGCAACATACAGCAATTGTGCGAGCGGGGCACGTGTATTTCGGGGGTTCGCGTGAACTTACTCACGCGATCGGGCCTGGGGGAGCGGGCTACGTGTATTTCAGGGGTTCGTGTGAAGTTTTTCACGCGATCGGGCCTGGGGGAGCGGCCTACGTGTATTTCAGGGGTTCGCGTGACCTTTCTCACGCGATCGGGCCTGGGGGAGCGGGCTACGTGTATTTCAGGGGTTTGCGTGAACTTTCTCACGCGATCGGGCCTGGGGGAGCGGGCTACGTGGATTTCAGGGGTACGTGGATTTCGGGGGCGCGCGGGAAGTGACACACGCGATTGAGCGGGGTACGTGTATTTCTGGGGTGCGCGGGAAGTAACACACGCAATTCCATCAGGGTACGTGTATTACAGGTGTGCGCGATATCAACAGGGTACGTGTATTACAGGGGTGCGCGGGGAGCAGCACACTTGAATTGCACGTGTGGGTCCTCCCAGGTGTTCCCTCTACACCCTCCACGGCCCCTGCAGGTGGCTCACACCACAGGGGCCTACCCAGCACATGTCATGCAGGCACCCAACCCACCATGCCCATGCCCACCAGCCAACCCACATGTCAACTTGCACTACTCCCCCCCAACGCATGTCCCCCTGCACCCCCAGCCACCAGGGGCAGCCTCCACCAGGCCCCCACCCATGTCTCCCACCACCCCCACCCCCCAGCCACCATGGCCAGCCCCCACCAGGCCCCCACTCATGTCCCCTATCACCCCCACCCCCCAGCCACCATGGGCAGCCTCCACCAGGTCCTCACAATCCACAACACACATGTCATTACAACTCGCACACATGAGCCATACCACAGCCATATCGCAACTGCCACCACCATCCATACACATACAACAGCATGAGCAGCCAAAGGTGAGCCAGACATCACATGCAACACAGGAAGTGCACCACTCATGTACACACACCACCACACTTGCATGCATGTGTACACCCCTGCCAAGTGTCGCACTGTTCAGACGGCCATCCATGTCACATCTGCCAATCAGGCTTCCACATACCGCTGTCACATGCATCCATGTGGCATCACTTTTGCACCCTTGTCAAATACACACACATGCACATGTACACAGTGCTGATACATGCAGCCAAAAACAAGATACATGCGTGACATCACGGACATGTCTACTCACATACACATTCATCCAAACATGTGTGACCACACAACTGCATTTGGCATGCAAGCCTACACACACAAGCACCATCCATGTCTCACACATCACAGCCCTTGCATGTGTCAGCCCCACGGCCCTGTACACCCCCACCCATACTCGACCCCATACAAACAGATGTGCAACCTGCACACTACCGAATAATCACCACATGCACTGCTCACAATCAGCATGCATGTACACTCACTGCTCTACTCCAGACGGGTCTGCTTTTCTAGGACCTGGACGTGGAGCGCTGGGGATATGCGTTCCAGGACCCTCATCTGTTCTTCCGACAAGTGGGCACGGCGCCCCTTGGCATTCGCTGCCTTCAAGAGGCGCCGGCCCTTGTTCAGGGTCCTGGACCTGAAGTCCTCCCAGCGCTTCCTGACATGTTGTAAGTTGCGGACTGCCACCCCCTCCGCCTTGATGGCAGTCAGATGTCAGTCCAGATCCGAGTCTGTCCTTCCTTGTCGGCGCGGGAACTTCCGAAGAGGGCATCATACTGCCCCAGGACTTGCTCCACCAGGACACCAACTTCGGTGGCACTGAAGCTGGTGCCCCTCTGCCTCTCTGGCCGGGGGTTGTCAGTGGTCACAGATGGTGTTTGCCCCGACATGACAACCCCAGAGGCAGGAGTGGGTGGGCAACTGGGTCCTGGGGCGGGGCTGTGGAGCGATGGAATCCCAGTCGGGAGTCTTCGGTTCCAGCAGGGGTGGTCACAGCAACAGCACCCCTGGCTGATGTGCAGGCAGCAAATGGCAGTGCACGTGGGCAGCAGGATGTCAGGCAGCAGCAGATGGCAGGTGGGAGCGTGCTCGGGCCCTGGGGGGCAGTAGTTCGGCCTTCTGGGCAGGAGCGTCGTCTTCCGTGTGCATACGCGTGGGCAGCTTGATACGGAGTGATTTGGCACGTGAAAAATCTGCACGTCAGCGTGTAATACGAGGAAAGGGCCATGCGAGTAAGGGCGCGTGGAAACTGCACGTCCGCGTGTAATACGAGGAAAGGGCCATGCGCGTAAGCGCGCGTGGAAACTGCACGTCCGCGTGTAATACGAGGAAAGGGCCTATGCGCGTAAGTGACGTGACGCGCGCGTGCGTTTCCCTCAGCACGGGTTAAAGGTGAGCCAGCAGTTCGCTGTACGTGCCTTTCGTGGAGACCGACGTGTGTTGCTGCTTCCTGTTGTTTCGCGCGCCATCACAACTTCACAGCTATCAAGGACGTATCTCTTCTTTTGGCCGGGGTATTGGCTGCACGTGTTTTTCTGCATCGCGCTAGTCAGACGGTGAGTCACACGCGCTCTTTTTCCCACTGCGGGTGCCCCTGTGTATCGCACCCATTTTCGATGTCATAGTAGCCTGCGTGTCCCACGCGTACGCGTTATTCGTGTTACTGGGTGCCACCGCGTACTGCGGGAGGTTCAATCCACGCACGTAGGCTGCAGGGTTGCGTGCACAGTTTTACTGCAGTTTTGGGGTGCCTGAGCGTTGCGTGACCCGTCACCACATCACCGGGGTCACATACAGCCTTGCAGGTGCAGGGGGGCTGTTAACATCTTGCTTCCCACCCCCTTCACCCCAATTGCCCAGGTCAATTGTGGTGTACACCTCCCATTGGCACCACTCCATCTGTGCCAGCACTACTACATCTGTGCCATGGTTGGGAGGCCACCAAAGGTGAGGGGCGCCTCAGCTGGGCGTACTCCTCGTGGCGGGCGTGGTCGGGGACGTGGCCGTGGTGACCAGGGAGTAGGGGGACTCCAGGGTGTCCAGGGCAGCCACAGAGGGGGAAGAGGCAGGGGTGCGCCACTTGAGCACAATGTTGTGCCATGTGTTGGTGCAGCCATGCCACCACCCCCTGTGGTTCCGGGGGATGCAGCTCCTGCATCTGGCACTGGCACCCATATGACCCGGCAGTCCGTTCCATCGACTGCCACGGGCCCAAGGGTGGTGGTAGCTGCAGGTGCAGCTGTGGACACCGCCACCCAGGCTCAGGGTCTGCCAGCGCAGGCTGCGTTGGCACTTGAAGAGCCCTTGGTAGATCTCCAACAGGCCAGGGGGGAAACCATAGGGGCACGCCGGGCTGCTCAGACCAAGACACGTGTCCCTGGGGCAGTCATGTCATCTGCTGCCCTGAACAGCCGGGTGTTGGCAAGTGCAGGGGCAGATGCACCCAACAGCACCCCGGTTGTGAGTCTGCCAACCAGGACCGTTGCGGTCAATGACCCTGCCACAGCTGATGTTGCTGCGCAGGGTCCATTAGTGGGCACCCAGCTGCCACTGACACAAGTCAGGCATCAGGTCATCCCTCCACCTGCCACTCCCTTGGCTCAATCCACCGAACCCACTGGCCATGCTGGTCAGGGCGGCATTAGCCAGCCAGGGTCTGCGCCACAGTCCAAGAGGAGGAAGGTTGCACCTGCAGCACAGGCTGGGACCCCACACACAGCCACGACCTCCTGCACGTCGAGGAAGAAGTCTTTCTGTAAGCAGGAACTGGACTTCCTCGTGGACTACGTGCGGGGCCACAGCCGTGACATGCTAGTGGGTGCCAATAGTCAGACCACGGCTGCCCAACGTGACACCCACTGGAAGCATGTTGCGGAACATGTCAGTTCATTCGGCCATGAGGTGCGCACGGCGCAGGAGTGCAAAAAGCGTTGGAATGACATCAAGCGCAGCACTAAGGCCAAGCGTGCCTCAAATTACAACTTGACTCTGGTGACTGGCGGTGGGCCTGCACCAGAGGAGGAAGAACTCACTCTGCATGAGGCTCTCGTTGCGGAGTTCATACCACCTGAATTGGTCGAAGGAGTGGGAGAGAAGCTGGACTTTGATGCCCAGTCCAGTGAGTGTTGATGCGTGTTTGTTGAGGACGTGTGTGTTTCACTTGTGGGATGTGTTGTGCATGATTGCTGCTACATGTGACGTGTACATGGTTCTGATGTGTAAGTAATGTGTCGGGGGGAAATTCTGCCGGGGTCGGCCGGGCCGTCCGCAGACCTCCAGGCAGGGAGGCCCCAACTCCTCCCGTATATATCCCAGATGAGATAGAGTATGAGACACACACAAGGAGCAAGGTGACTCTGCTGTTTATTAAACAAAACGGCAGGGATGGGTCAAGGAGCGTACGCGTCCGTCCTGACACACACACAATCGTGGGGCTCGCAGGCCCTTTTTACCTTATTATGACGCGCTACTTGCGTCACTTCAGAAGTTAACAAAAAACCTATCGCCACTCGTAATTGGTTGCTCGAGTGGTAGGGTTAGTATAGCACACATATAGAGAACGATGTTATTGGACAAAGGGTAGTCAGGTGGTATATCTGGGTTGTCCCTACAATTAGATACATGAAAATTGTTACATGAAGACTCCTGGGGATTGGTTAGCATTACTGGCGTCAGTGATAAGAGCCTCATGTTCTAATTGGTGCGCCCGTGAGCTTCCCAGCCTGGGACCACCGCTGTTCCCAGCTCTCGGTGTACCTGCAAGTTGCAACAATGTTTCACTATGGGTACGTGCAGACAATGTGAGGATTTATTCATAGCTGGAAGGCCGACCGCTCCCACTGTCGCAGATGTCCATTGAGCCTTTCATGTGTATCTGCCTGTGTCCCGTAGCGAGAGATCCAGACGCCTCGTCTCTCCTGGGTTTGGCATCTCGTCAGGTTCGGCTTGGTCACGTGAGGAGGGACCGTGAAAGAGGCAGAATTCTGCACAATTAATATTGCTTTTCCACTGTGCGTCTGGTTTAATTTGCCGGTGTGACTTTAACGTTGGTGAGCGGAGTACGAGGTTGCAACATCGTGCCCTTGATGATTTGTTCTTGGAATGTAGGTTTGCAACATTGTGATCTTGGCTGGTTGCTTCACCGGGCTCTTTCTGCAGGATCAGCAACCTGACTCTTGCTTTGTCAATGTCCACGGGAGCTCTTGTTTGAGGCCTACTCGGGCCTGGTGCATGAGTAGTCCGTTTGGTGCATAGGTGCTTTAGGTTATAGTAGCATATAGTTCCATGACCAGTATCGTGTCTTCATTATACCTCTCATGGTGGTAACGGGTTTCAAGAGAAGCGTGAGCAAGCTTTATAGATGAGTTCATGACGCGTCTTGCGTTTCTGCATTCTGAAAGCCTATGTAAAAATAATAAAGATGCACGTCCGTGAATATGCCTGTCGCCTACGTCATAGCACTGAGTATATTCTTCGTGTAGATTGGTGTGGGAATGTCCAGTGTGTATACTTGTACAGATGTGCTTCCCGTTGTCTAGGTCGTCATGGCATCTCTAACGACGTGTGGATTTTAGTCGAGTTGATCCGTGCCGCAGGTGTCGGCATGGCCAGTGCGGGCTGCTGAGCAGGCAGATGGACACATCCGTATGTTCCTGTACCAGGGTATCTGGTCGTCTGGTAAATGGACAAACTCTTCTCGTGGCGGGTGTCTGGGTCGTGACCCTCTAGGCCAAGCGCGAGAGGTGAAGGACGGGAGCCTGGTCTTCCATTCTCCCACTTCAGTCCCCCCTCTGGTCGACTTGTCGACCACAAACATATCCTTCTCGTTATCTCCTCTTACTCGCCATATCTTAGTTATTCCTCCGAGATGTCCATAATGGTTTACATGATCTTCAAATGACCAATACATATATTCACAGGTTCCTCCAGGAGTACAGTATACCCATCTTCCTATGTAGCTCCTGGGGTTTCTTGGGTTCTCGACCTTCACTGATGGTGGGTCTAGATGGTTGGTGATGATTTGGGTGCGCAACTTCTCCCTCTCCTGTATTATCACACCTGTATGCTGGCCGTCATCTGCTGGCATCAAGGGGTGCATTCCCACCATTTCCAGCAACTCGTCAGTAGTGCGTGCCTTCCGGGCCTTCCAAAATCTAATTATGATCAGCGTAGCTCCAGCCAAAATAGTACAACCCACTATTAGTTTCAGTCCATCTGACAGCCAGGATGGCATCCATGACCATAATAGTGAAAACCAGCTCTTATCCTTGTTTACACCGTTACTTTCATCCATCATTTTGGAGTGCATCTGGGCCAATTGTGAAACTGCTTCTGTCAGTGTACCATTGTCAGCATCGTTGGCAGGTATGAACGTGCAGCATGATTGTCCTATCTTTGCACAAACTCCTCCTTCCATTGCTGTGAGAAGGTCCAATGCATATCTGTTCTGGAGTGCTACCATCCTTACAGCTCGCAGCTCCTCTTTTATTGCGTTAAACCCATTTACTGTAGAATTGATGGTCATCATTAGTTCCCATCTAGTTATTTGGAGCCATTTTGCGTTTGCGTAAGCCTGCAGTCCCGGGTGTATTATTGAGGAGAAGAACATTGCTGCTCTGCTGAATAGTCTGTGTTCTGGCGGTATTGATGTTAGTGCCATTTCCGACCTTCCCCACAGGTAATTTCCTGTCAGTGGCTCTCCTTGTCTTTTTCTCCTATGTAGGACAGTATCATTGCTGTTGGTCCTGTTCCCTTGCTCCTCCTGAAATGGTGCAGATCTCTTTCTTCTCTTATCCCCTTCATCCATTTTAGGAAAGTTCGCCACATTGACATGCTTCTTAGGTACCACTAGTGATGGTACATTGACGTGTACCATTGTGCACACACCATTCCACAGGGGAGGCAGTGTATGGTATGCCTTTTCTCCACAGGCCCAATAATGGTCCATTATTACTGCTGTTCCCGCTCCCCCTCAGGTAACTCCATCACACTTGCACAATTGGTGTTATATCCTACGTCCACCTCCCCTTTATGCTGGTAGCATACCTTGGGCGCAGTCAACGGTAGTATTGTTATTGGGTCTTCATCTTCTTCTACCCACGTGAGCATTGGTACATACTTGATCCACGTCGTCCAACATCGGTGATTGTGTGTCTCGATGGTTGAGATAGTTTCTTTTGTTACCATGTTGCTGCCAATCACTCCTTTCTCCCAACTGTTGTCCAGATACACCTTTCCTGTTATCGTCACCAGCGGCCTCTCCCAGCATCCTTGTTTACCCGGAACTTCAGTGGCGTACCAATCACATGGTAGATACTGCAGTGTTACTTGCTTTGTTTCTCCTTTTGCAGGGCCACTTGTTATGTATTTAAATGCTTCAGCATGTAAACTGCTCTTGTGGTAACTCAAATAGGTCTTGAGGAAGTTGTTTTCATATGGGTATGAGTCTCGTGTTTTCCATGTCATGTGCACTACTGTTCCTTGAAATCTTCCTTTCGTTTGTAACAGTGCCAAGTATATTATGCACTGTGCTGTCTTTTCATCTATTTCTGTGGCAACAAATGTTCGTGAAGCACTCATGGCGTATGGTATTAATGAGCAAACGTAGCAGCTATCCTCAGTTGTCTGCTTACCAATGCGGGTCATGTGTTGGTACCATATGTTGTTTGTGACGTGTGCTGAATCTTGTATATAATTATCAATACCTTTGTTGTCTGAGTATGTGCTGCGTTTAACTCTATTTTGCTTGGGTGCAATGTTACTATTACCACCTGACGTAACACCTGTTGCAGCAGGGGACGGGGGTATATTAGGTTTAGGTGCAGCAATAAAATTGATAGCATAGCTGTACTGCCAGACAGAGGCAGCCAAGAACCCGGTGATCATCAAAATCCCTATTATTTTTATTACATATGCTAATCTCACCAGCATTTTGCTCTTACCTTGCTGCAGTCCTGGCAGCGTATTCTTGCGACGTTAAAGTTGCCCGCCTAAAAATTCTCAAAATGCTTGTTATTAAATGTTAGTTTTGTTTCCTTTAAGCTCTCCCTATCAAATAGTCATTCAGTGCCCAGGCGCAGAGCTGCTCCCACGCTACTCTAAGTGATCGGTCTCTTAGGACCGGCAAGTATGGGCGGAGGTGGGGCATGGAATATTCTATGGCCAGGAGGAAGGCTGTGTAGTAGACACGTACCCTTCTCCTTTTTAGGTATGTTGGCCTTTTTATTTCGTATACAAATTGGTGTGACAATTCTTCTGGGTAGTTATCGTCTGGGAGTACCATCTACGCCTGGACAGTGAACTTGTTAGTTAGCTCTTTTCTTATCAATACAATAATACGCAGTTCCTGTATGTGCGAGAGAAAAAAAAGAGAACATTCACGTGTTTACATGTGTATTTGTGCAGGCAATGTCTTACAGTTTAAGTTATAACTGTACTTGGGAGTCAATGGGCGGGGGGTTTGGGCTCAAATGGCGGAAGTATTTTTACTCTTTGAACGTGTGACCATGGGGTGGGCAGTATGGGGATCACCCCTTTCTTCGTCAGTTATTGTCTCCGGGGTAGCTGGGTAGTGACACGGTAAGGGAACAATTGGGTCGTTGTCTGTGGTAGAACTTCCTTCCGCTGTCGGGGATGTTGTTGCTGTACTTCCGATGGACCTGTCGTTGGCGCTGGGGCGGGTCTGCAGTTTGTAGATCTTTAAATCATGTAGGTGGTTCCAGGCACGCTTATCCTTTAGTTTTACTGCTCTTGTTGATACGTCTTCTACCAGATGGGGGCCAGTGAACCTCTTATCGTTCCATTTTCTATTGAAATTGCGAAGTAACACGTGGTCACCTTTGGCAAGTTTGCACAAGTTCTCCTTTTCCAATTCTGTACTGGCGCCTTCTTCTTTATTTCTGGTAGACCCGCCCCGTGTGCGCTCGAGCTGTTGAGACACAAACACAACAATAGTAATCAAAGAAGACACATATTGATACATTTCATCACCTAACACACTCGCTGAACTTTCGTGATCCGTGAATGCCCTTGATGTTGGCGTTAAGGGAAGGTGCATTTGACGTCCAGTAACCACCTCGTGAGGGGTGAGGTGGTGGTCGGACCCTGGCCTATTCCTCAATTCAAATAGGGCTAATGGAAGGCAATACAACCAACTTTTCTTTGTTGTTTGTTGTATTTTTGCAATTGCCTCCTTCAGTAAGCCATTCAGGCGTTCACATACACCGTTAGCCTGTGGGTGGTATGCACATGCAAATTTGTGTTTTATGCTCAGCAGGGATGTGATATGCTGGAACATTTCGTTTGCGAAATGCGGGCCATTGTCTGATCTTAACACCTCGCACACTCCCCACCTGGGAAAGACCTCCCTTACTAGGAATTTGGCTGCTCTAAATGCATCTGGGTGTGAACAGGGCCCTGCTTCAATCCACCTAGAGAATGGGCATACTACTACAATCATATACCTATTACCTTGACATATGTTGATCATATCAACATAGTCAATGTGAAGGTGCCGAAAAGGTCCTTCTGGCCGGGGTATGGTACCTCTTATCACCTTTAGGGTATGACCGGCCGTAAACTGTTGACATGTGAGACAATTGCTGATAAAATTTGACACATGAGAATTTAACTCGGGACAGAACCAATCTTCTCTAATTCGTGCTGCAATTATTTCCTTGCCTGTATGGGCTGGGTGATGTAATTGGCTCAGGGCGGTATTTAAAAGTGCCAACGGTATTACAATTTTTCCAGTGCCACTCTGGCGCCATAGTGCGTCGGTTGGTGACATTGTACATCCTCTTTTTACCCATATTTCTTTTTCGGCCATTGGTGCAGCCGCTTGTAGCTCCATAATCTGTGTGGCTGGGAGATGGGTGTACCCTTCTCTTATTAACATCTCCCTAGCCATTCCCCTCCCTTTCCCTCTCTGTGAGTCTGTGGGGTTCCATATCTCACCAAAGTATGCAGCATATTTCGCATGTGCGTCTGCTGCTGCATTCCCTTTTGAGACGTGGTCTTCACCATTGGTGTGTGCGGTGCATTTAACTAGGGCTAGTTCTTGGGGGTCGTTTATTACTTCAATTAGTTCAGCCAACAAGAGGGCATGTTGCACTGGAGTGCCATCAGCTCTCCTAAACCCTCTTCTTCTCCATTTTGATAGCCCTGAGTGGACAGTGGATTTAACATATGCACTGTCGGAATATATAGTTACTCGTTTGTCAAAACTTTCCTTCAATGCCAATATTAGTGCAACCAGTTCCGCGGCTTGAGCAGAGTAATGCTGTGGTAATTGTACACATTTAATAGCCACACACACCGGCGCCTCCATCATTTTTACTACTGCTGCCCCAGTCCTCCGTATCCCATCTCCTTGATCAATAGTTGATGACCCATCAATAAACAAAAGCTCACCTCCCTCTAGTGCGTTTTCTTCAACTTTTCTAGTACCTGAGTACATTTCAGTTATTTGGGTACAGTCGTGGGCATAATCTCCCTCCTCAATTACTTCTGCTAGGAACCTTGCAGGGTTAACCGTGCTACATCTAACAATTGCTAGTTCAGCCCTAGACAAAATGATCTCATAACCTGATGCCCTCTGTGTCGTTAGTGTGGACTTGGGTTTATTCAATATTGCAAATAGTGCATGTTCCACAAACAGTGTAGTTGGACACCCCATGGTTATTGCTGATGCTTTTTTCACTGCAAAAGCAGCTGCAGCAAGACCTTGTTCGCAAGGGAAGTGGCCTAACATCACGGGGTCTAAGTGAGCGCTGTAAAATGCTACTGGTTTATAGCCCATGCTCGTTTTTTGGGCCAATACTGCTTTCATTACTGCTGAGTCGCAATGTGAAAATATAAAAAATCGTCGCTCATAGTCTGGGGATGCCAGTACTGGAGCAGTTGATATCGCGTCTTTCAATTCGTCAAAGGCCTCCCTCATTTCCATAGTCCACCCCAACTTTTTCTCCCCTTTATTGGCTTCCCTCAAACCCTCAAGCAGGGGTCCTATGTATGAACTGTAATCAAATACCCATGCTCTACAGTAGTTGCACAGCCCCAGATATTGCTGCAGTTCTCTCACAGTCTGTGGCATAGGAGTGCTTGAAATGGCCTGTGCTCTTTGTGGTGCAATCTTTCTTCCATGTTGGGATATCAGTTGGCCAATGTAAAGTACCTGTTACTGACAGTATTGTATCTTTTCCATGTCTACCTTGTACCCCTTTTCAGCCAATATCGTCAACATTTTTAAGGAGTCCTCTCTACATTTACTTTCGTTTGTACTGCAAATTATTATGTCATCCACATATTGTAACACTGTGCTTTCCACCTCAACGTTACCCAAATCCATTTGTATTACTCTATTAAAAATTGAGGGTGATTCACAATACCCCTGTGGTAATCTGGTATGTTTCCACTTTGTATTTCGGTAAGTGAAGCTTGTCAAATCGTGTGAGTCTGGGTGTAATGGTATTGAAAAAAAAGCATTTTTCAGGTCAATCACTGTAAATCGTGATGCTTCTGCTGGAATGCCACACAATATTGTGGCCGGGTTTGCTGTTACTGGATACTCTGCTTCTACTATGTTGTTCAAGGGCCTGAGGTCCTGTATGAAGCGCCAAGACCCTCCTTTAGCCTTGCGCACTGGGTACACAGCCGTGTTACATGGTGATTCTGAGGGGACCAATATGCCATTGTTTATAAGGGCCGTTATGGTTTCATATATGCCCTCATCTGCCTCTTTTGACAATGGGTACTGTTTCACTCTTGGTAGTATGGCACCTTTTTTCAATTTTATCCTTACACCCCCTATGCTTTTTATGCATCCCACGTCATAAGGGCTAATAGTCCATAATGATTTGGGCACCTTTGACATATCCTCCTTGAAGAATGGGACTGGGGTGCATGCGGGTGCCTCAAGTGCCATTGCAATTTTCTGTGCTACTTGTTTGTGAGCCACTCTTAGCCATATTTCTACACTCATCATGAACACCATTTCACCTTCCTCCTTTTCTTCTGAGAACAGCTCCTCATCTGACACCTGGGTCAGCCTACATCCTTCTGCTAGTGCTATCACCGCCCTCCATGCTCTCCCTTCTTTATCTTGGGCGTGCACAGCAACATAATCAGCTGTTGCAATAATGCTCTCGATGTCCATTACAAACACCTTTCCTTCTGGTTCATTAACAGGTGTTTCTGGTCGGAACAGATAGGCTGCTGGCCTCCTCCATATTTTCCCTTCTATCCCTGGCATCCATGCAAATGCCATGTCTTTGCCATACTGGAATAGCTCGCCATCTACTGGCTCTGCCCTAATCGCTGTCTGTCCACAGTATGCTTGCATAATCTGTTGTGCTGCGAGCATGTTAATCCCTGGAGTAGAGCAAATTATGCCATCCTCTGTAAAGGAGATCGTCATATTCAACCTGTTCATTATGTCCCTCCCCAGTATATTTACTGGTGAGGCACTATAATACAAAAGTGGAACCGACAGATCATAATCTCCAATAGATAAGGGAACGTTATCAGTAAAGGGAACCAACCCTTTAGCCCCAGAAAATCCTTGGGTGTTCATGGCTTCGCCTGACATCTTAAATTTACCTTCCCTTATGCAAGACCGGGTTGCCCCGGTGTCAACAAGGAATGATAATTTTTTGTCACCTATCGTTACCTCTATGCGTGGCTCCTCCGCACTATTAGGTGTTACTGATAGGATGGGACATACCAAGGCCGTCTGTGGGCTGTCCTATTGAGGGTACAATGATTGGCCATTTCCTGTGTAAGGGTTGTGTCCCAACACCGTCACCCTACCCAATTGCGTTTGTTGAGCTTCGGGTGGTTGTGTTAGCGCTACTTGTTGTTGTGGCAGTGGCTGTTGTTGGTCACTTCCTTGTTGTAACGTCTGCTGTTGTTGTATACCCTGCTGTTCTTGTGAGATCCTAAGTTGTGCCTGTTCATTCCATGCTGGTGTTCCTGGCCTGACCCTACACGTACGTGACATGTGTCCTAGTAATCCGCAACTCCAACACACGGGTGGTTCCCTGCTTTGCCATGGGAAGCTCCCTGTGTTGTCCTGGTATACTGGTTGCCCTGTGGGGTAGGAATTTCTAAGTCCCCCCACCTGCTGTTGGGTATTATATCCGTATCCTCTCCCTCTCATAAATCCTCCTCTCCCCCTGTTATAACTATAATACCCAGCTCCTTGCATTGGGTACCCTCCTCCCATGTTTGGTGCGTGTAATTGCAGAGGCGGCACTTGCTGTATTACACTTTGTGGAGGTGCTATTTGAGCGGGATCTTGTGCAGCCACTACTTGTGTGGGGCTTTGGGCCATTGGTGTGGGCGTAGTTATTAGTGCCCCTTCCATTGTGTATTTAGTAAGTTTTTTCTGTACTAGTTTAGCCTCTTCTGTTTTCCTGTCCTCTTCCTTTTGCTTCATTTTTCCCTGCCATGTCCTGCAGTGATGTACTATAGTCATTTGTATTTCTGGCCATGGTTTTGCTTCCATTCCCACTACTTTCTTTAGTTGTTTCTGAACTCCTTCTGGGAGCCCTTGTACTAGTATATGATAAAATATGGCTGGTGTTTTGTCCCATTGTTCTCTAGTTTCCATGCGCCACTTCTCTTGGATGTCCTGGATATAATCAACAGGATCCTCATTCTCACGCATCTTACGGGAAGTAATTGCTCCTATGTCTGATGTGTCTGGGTACTGTACTCTCAGTGCCTGCCATAGCGCATGTCTGCAGTTTGCAAATGGTGCCCCATCATGCGATGTGTTCGTTATTGTTACCCCATGGAATCCCGCTCTCTTCCAAATGTCATCCGCTCTATCCCCCAATATTGATATTAACAGACCCTTCACATCTCCTACTGCTAGTTTCTGTCCTGCGGTGTGTTTTTCCATTTCATATATCCACTTACCCGCTCCTCCACTTAGTGATGGGAGCCTACATTTTATATTTTCTTTATCCGTATGCTTCCAAGGTACATACTGTGGTCTAACCCCTCCTCTCTCCAACAGTGGCATTAAATTGTGTCTTGTGTCCCCCTTTACGTTCCATAATATTGAGTCCTCACACCCCTCCTCTTCTCCCGTTTCCTTTATCTCTTCAAGTTCGTCCTTATTACCCCTGCTCCTAACTCCTTCTCCGTCCTTTCCCCTTTTTTCGTCATTTCCAGTGTTTAATGTGGGCATGTTTATTTGTCTGTCTTGCCTGCGACTAGGGAGGTCTCTAAGCCGACATGCATAGGGTGTCAGTTCGTCCATGAAGGGCGCGAGCTTTATTCTGCGCAGCGAGCGTGCGGTGGTTGAGCATGTAGGGTGTGATGGGGAGGACGTGATGGAGATGGTGATGGTGTGGTTTCGTGGGTTTGTCTTTCCACTAGTTTTTGCACTCCCTCCTCACTTCTCTCCAGCTCCTCCCGTCTCCTACTGATCCATGGCGAGTCTATATTTGTTCGAGTGAGGTATAGCTTATCTAAGCTTTCCCTTTCACTCTTTCTTCCTTCCCTCTCCACTCCATCTTCCTCCTCACTGCAAAAATCATTCATAAATGGCACCCCCCACTCTGCCTTTTTCCCTTTTATTGTTACTGTTTCTAAGTCTATTAGGTCTATTTCTCCTTTTCCTTTGTTACCAACTGTTCCCCCTAGTGCTGATGTTGTTGCTATTTCTCTACTTCTATATACATCCCCCCATTTTTCACTCTCCCTACTATTTTCCTCCCTTTTCCTTTTTAATTCCTCCATCACATCGTTGCTCATCTGTTCCAATATTCTTTCATCCTCTTTCTTCCGTTCCCATTTCACCCTTTCTCTTTCTACTATACCTTCTATTACTTTCCCCTCTTCATATTTCTTAGCTGTCTCTGATAGTACCTTCCTCCTCCATATTGCCATTTCCTTTTCCTTTCCTTCTTCTTCCTTCTTCTTTTCTCTCAGCACTACTCTTGACACCCTGTCTGCTGCTGCTTTTACCCTTTCAGCTTCTCTCCTTTGCTCCTCATTTCGTTCCCTTAATGTTTCCAATTCGTCCTCACCTTCTTTCCTTTTCCTCACTCTCTCTCTTTCCTCCCTCTCAAGCTATTTGATCAATTCATTCTGCTCATCTCTTAGCTTTGCTAATCTTTCCTCCAAAATCTCTTCCTTTTGTCGTAATAGCTCTTCCCCCCTCATCTCACTCTCTCTTGCACTATCCTCGTCTGTTCTCTTTACTACCTCCCTCTCTTCTCCAGTTAGTGAACCTCGTAATTTTAATAATATCTGTGCAGCTACCCACTCATCATTTCCTATCTCTACAGTCTGCTCTTCTCCAATCCTCCCTTCCCCCACTGTCATCTTCCTATGAGCCACATATGGTGGAGGGCTGTATGCCGGGTTCGAGTATCCTTCAGCTGCCCTTAACTGTCCTTCTATTTCTCCTAATTCTCTTAAAGGGTACAACCCTCCTCCCTCTGTTTTCACTCCCGGTGTTATGGGTATCTCATTGCTCGGTTCCTTTTTTATGTCGTCTGATTTATCAATCTTTTCTCCTCCCTCTCCTCCGTTCCCCGTATTCTTTGTGCTTTCACACCCCTTTTCCCCATCCGTTCCTTCTTTCTTAATCTCCTTTTCTTCCGGTGTTTCCCCCATAGTGAACATTCCATTTGGTCCTGGTCGGGACCCCTGGAACATCCTCCATAAGTTAAACACCTCCACATGGTTTGCCAACTTCTTCCCCTTGTATGTATTGTGCAGATGGTTTAGCAGTGAATGTTGGGCATATGGATCGAAACTACCATTAGGCGGCCATGGTGTTAACATTTTGTTGTCCGTCCCCTGGGTCCACTCTATGCTGTACTTAATTAATTTCTCCCTATGGGGTGGCAGTGTGGTGCATATGTGTTGCAGCGGGGTAGTGAGGGTGTTCCCCCACCCTCCCGACCCTGTCCCGTATGACATAGTGGCGCTCCCCTTGTTACCCTTCCCTTCACTATCAGTTTACAATATACAACCTTATATTGTTTACCTGGCCCCGCAAGTGTGGGGACTTACGACAATCCTTTGACACAATATGCAGTAAAATTATTAAAAACATAAAAAAAACAAAAATATATATATGTGTATGATTTTATATTGTATATTCCTTCCCCTACGGCCCCCTGCGGCCGAAGCGCACGCAGCCCCCTGTGGCTGCGTACCCCTCACGACGCTCTTATACAGTCGTCCTGTTTCCCCGTTCTCCTCCCCTTTTTACACTTGCCGTGGCCGGCGTTCTCCGTGCGCAGCCACGCCCCTCTCCCCTTCTCCTTTTCCGATCCACTCGTCTATCGTTTATCTCCGTATCCGCTCCCTGATCATGTTTCTCTTCCCCACCACTCTCAAAACCAAAGTTCCTTGTGCTCGCGATATCCTATTAAATCCCTACTGGTGACGTCACCGATTTCTTCGAGCTACTGGTACATTCTTATTATGTTCTTTAAGTTCAAAATACACTTGCAATCTACCCCGCTAACCCTACAGCTGTCTTCCTGTCTCTTCCTGGAACAAGGTAATCAAATCAATAATATAATCGGACTGCGCACGCTGCGTCGCCTCGCGTGTGATACGCCCCTCAACAGGAGGGCTTAACCAGCCAATTATCTTCTGTATTGGGCAACTAGGCAACTAGCTACCGTCTACAGGGAAACGTCATCTACCTATCGAGTTTCTTGCTCGAACAATAGGGATCCTCGTCTACTCATTGATCAATAAATGCCAAATCGTAGGAAACCACACACACCCACCCTCACACGTAGTCGCGACTTAGGCCAATCAGTGTCTTACGAGCGGCCGCACGTGATGTTTTCGTGCCCCGCCCCCCTCTTTCACGTGACGTAGCCGACTGCTCTCGCACTCGTTTCGCTACCATTCATTCCATTGGCAACACTAAGTTGTTAGACCTTCGCCGTGCATCTGTACAATACCTCCCTCTTCCCTTTTTTACTTCCTCCCCCTCCCTCACAATTTCGCATTGCTTGTTGTGCGTGTCATGCTCACCAAGTTCTCTCGATGCAGGGCCGCTCGACTGCGTGCACCCCTCCAAGCGGCTCGCCACCTCCCCTCGTCTGGACCACGTCTGGACACTCGCCGACCGCGGGCGGGATACTTCTCAACCGGCTCCCGAGGGCCAATATCCGGATTGCGCTGTCCGGTCTTCTTGCAGCTCCGCGATGGTCCTGTAGTCCTCAGAAGGGGGCAACGGCAGAGTGGGCCGCGCCGCCGGGCCTCCTCGCAACGGGAGTGCCTGGAAAAAGTAAAAAATAAAAAGTCGATCTTAAACAGATCTCAGCAGTGCCTCCAACTTGTCGAGGGGAAATTCTGCCGGGGTCGGCCGGGCCGTCCGCAGACCTCCAGGCAGGGAGGCCCCAACTCCTCCCGTATATATCCCAGATGAGATAGAGTATGAGACACACACAAGGAGCAAGGTGACTCTGCTGTTTATTAAACAAAACGGCAGGGATGGGTCAAGGAGCGTACGCGTCCGTCCTGACACACACACAATCGTGGGGCTCGCAGGCCCTTTTTACCTTATTATGACGCGCTACTTGCGTCACTTCAGAAGTTAACAAAAAACCTATCGCCACTCGTAATTGGTTGCTCGAGTGGTAGGGTTAGTATAGCACACATATAGCGAACGATGTTATTGGACAAAGGGTAGTCAGGTGGTATATCTGGGTTGTCCCTACAATTAGATACATGAAAATTGTTACATGAAGACTCCTGGGGATTGGTTAGCATTACTGGCGTCAGTGATAAGAGCCTCATGTTCTAATTGGTGCGCCCGTGAGCTTCCCAGCCTGGGACCACCGCTGTTCCCAGCTCTCGGTGTACCTGCAAGTTGCAACAATGTTTCACTATGGGTACGTGCAGACAATGTGAGGATTTATTCATAGCTGGAAGGCCGACCGCTCCCACTGTCGCAGATGTCCATTGAGCCTTTCATGTGTATCTGCCTGTGTCCCGTAGCGAGAGATCCAGACGCCTCGTCTCTCCTGGGTTTGGCATCTCGTCAGGTTCGGCTTGGTCACGTGAGGAGGGACCGTGAAAGAGGCAGAATTCTGCACAATTAATATTGCTTTTCCACTGTGCGTCTGGTTTAATTTGCCGGTGTGACTTTAACGTTGGTGAGCGGAGTACGAGGTTGCAACATCGTGCCCTTGATGATTTGTTCTTGGAATGTAGGTTTGCAACATTGTGATCTTGGCTGGTTGCTTCACCGGGCTCTTTCTGCAGGATCAGCAACCTGACTCTTGCTTTGTCAATGTCCACGGGAGCTCTTGTTTGAGGCCTACTCGGGCCTGGTGCATAAGTAGTCCGTTTTGTGCATAGGTGCTTTGGGTTATAGTAGCATATAGTTCCATGACCAGTATCGTGTCTTCATTATACCTCTCATGGTGGTAACGGGTTTCAAGAGAAGCGTGAGCAAGCTTTATAGATGAGTTCATGACGCGTCTTGCGTTTCTGCATTCTGAAAGCCTATGTAAAAATAATAAAGATGCACGTCCGTGAATATGCCTGTCGCCTACGTCATAGCACTGAGTATATTCTTCGTGTAGATTGGTGTGGGAATGTCCAGTGTGTATACTTGTACAGATGTGCTTCCCGTTGTCTAGGTCGTCATGGCATCTCTAACGACGTGTGGATTTTAGTCGAGTTGATCCGTGCCGCAGGTGTCGGCATGGCCAGTGCGGGCTGCTGAGCAGGCAGATGGACACATCCGTATGTTCCTGTACCAGGGTATCTGGTCGTCTGGTAAATGGACAAACTCTTCTCGTGGCGGGTGTCTGGGTCGTGACCCTCTAGGCCAAGCGCGAGAGGTGAAGGACGGGAGCCTGGTCTTCCATTCTCCCACTTCAAATGCAATGCTACCGTCATGCATGTCTCCTCTGCCTGCATGCGGGACTCCATGTAGGCATGCTCCCTTGCCCCTCCTCCGCCACTCTGCCCCCCAGTTCCACCTTTGCACTGGTCTGCTCCAATCTTGCCAATGTGTAGTTTCTTGTCCATGTGTCCTGTGTAGATGCTAACTTCCAGCGTAGAATCTGCCAGACATATGCCATGTCGTACAGCCTTAGTACTCGATGCAGGGTATCTCACTTGTACTGTGCATGGGTCAGATGACCCGCAGGGACATGAGTGCCCATTCATGCTCCATGTGCATTGCACGCATGCCCCTATGTGTCCCTGACTGGATGATCACTGTAATATCAGTCCTTGGTTACATACATTGCCTGCCATCTCATCAGCCTTCCCATGTCAACTGTGCCTCAGTTCTGCGTTGCACACATGTTAAGGCTCTGACAATCTGTGTGGCTCACAGACCTCAGCCTGTTCAATGGCCAATGACTCTGTCCAACTCTTGTTGTGTCTTCTTCACACGTGGGCGGCCTCTGGAGTTTCCATCATGTGACCTGCCCACTGTCCCAGCATCATTTGCAGTGTTGTAATTTGAATCACATGAAGCTGTTGAGGCCAGTCACCACTGCCTGTCAATACACAGGTGTATGGTCAGCCTTTTGATACCATGATAGGCATCCCTGCTTTGGTACTGGGGTGGAGGGGTGCTTGGCTTCTGGACATGGTACACATTGAATGCACAATGCACGTGATGTCTGATTTTGACATTGCACTGCCTTCACATTTCCTGGCACACACGATGTAGTGCTTGTACATGTAGGTAGTGAGTGGCGTACACATTTTCTGCACTGCATAGACCCACTTCCATGGAAACTGCCACCTTTCAACAGGTCTGATCACAGAAGCTATTCAAAGTAGACCCAGCATGCATGCCAGGTCATATGTTTTGTGTCACATGTCTGCCTGATGCCTTTGCTGTCGGTGTGTGTGTGTGTCGTGTGCTTCTGACATGTGTATTGACCTTTTCCTCTCTATTTTTCAGGTGATGACGCAATGGAGGCAGAGGATGGTGTTGACATGCCAGACACAGGGTTGGTAACGCCACATCAACCCGGCACTAGTGGGGGTCGTGGAGTGGTAGGCCACGAAAACCCCCAAGTGCTGCCGTCCATCTTGTCTCTGGCTGCCTATGAGTCCAGCCTTGATGACGACTCTGACGTCCATGTTGAGTTGGATGACCATCAAGTCCATGTGTCAGGGGTGAGTGATTCTGATGTGGATACTCCTCTGTCTGCGACACCTGCACTGAGGGATCAGACAGTCTTGGTTCCTCCGCCCGTGGTGGATCGGGACGCAGGGTCACCCTCCACACCAGTCACTGATGTGCCTGGGACATCACGTCGACGGGGGCATGTAGTCGTGCAGCCGCAGGCGGTGCCAACACAGCGAGGACCCCCGGTCCTTGGGTCCCGCAGGGGTCAAGTCCGGCAACGCGGTCGCCGCGCGCAACCGCTGTATACTGAGTGGGAGCAAGACATGACTGCCAATTCCGAACGGCAGGGGGCAGCAATGGAGAACATCGCTGAGAGCATGGAGCGTGTGGCCCGATCTGTGCTCCCCACTGCTAGGCAGGTGCTTCTCCAGCAGCAGGCGGCACTGTCCACGGCCCGCTCGCTCAGGCTGGGCATGGCGGCCTCAGACAGGGCACGCCAGGCTGAAATGTCGTCTCTGCGTCAAGCAATTGCTGCTCACGCAGAGGCGCACATGGATGCCTTGAGGGAGGAGTATGCTTCCCTCAGATCCACTCTGGGTGTCCTTATGATGTCCCAGAGGCAGCGGGAAGAGGAGAGGTTTGCACAGCTTGAGTGTACCATCTCGGCTGAGCTACAGGCTTGCCGGGAGGTGCAGCGGTTGTCCAGCCAGGCCTTGCAGGAGGAACTCCGTGTTACACGTGCTACCTTGCAAGAGGAAGCACGTGTAACACGGGAGGTTACGCATGCAGACCTACGTCACATCGCCACACAGAACCAGGCTCACCCGTCCGGCAGACTTGCTGCCGACGAGGGGCAAGCTGCGGCTAGGCGTGGCCAGGCTACTGTGCCACGTCCTCCTTTCCAGGATGAGCCAGACTCGGACGACCATCTATCTCCCACATAGGTCGTGCTGTGCAGGCGTTGAGCCCATGGAGGTTTTTTTTTTGGCTCAGCATCGTCGCATGTGGATGTTGAGCAGCACCCTGTACCTCCCCCCTCCTGGGTGCCTCCCCTTCCCCCCGGGTCGTATGTGGCCATTTTTGATTTTTCTTTTAGTTTAGTTAGTTAAGTTTCTGTTTGATAGTTAGTTTAAATAGGTAATGTAGGTTTTCCATAGTTAGTGTAATTAGTTAATAGTTGATTTAGTTTAAAATTGCTAGTCTATTGTGCTTTCATGTGACGGTGCGGTGCTTTGTGGCTTTTGAAGGCATCCACTGTCTGTTCCAGCTGGGCCCTTCATGGTTGTCTTGTGTATGTGTTTGCTGCTTGGGTTCCATGACTCACATATGCCACTCCTGCCTCCCGTATCCATGGGCTCACAAGGATGGTTCGGTGTTACAGCATTTTACACAAGGGCATTGGACTGTCATATCTGTGGCATGTCTGGTGCTGTGTGACTTGTGTTGACACCCCTAGTGGGGATGATTTAGGTGTCATTGTCCACTGTTCAGCTTTTGCTAGATGGGGTGTATCATGATTAATGTGGACATTGATTGCTATGCATTGTGTAGTATGTTTCATTTCTTTCCTGTACATGTGCTTGTTGCAATTCATGCTGTAGATAGTGTTCCACACTTTGTAGGTGAAAGACGGACTGATGGTGTGATTTGTGATGTGACTCTCTGACATGGTCAAGTAATGAGATGCCTGATGAGACACACACAGATGACTCTGAAGCATTAATCATGTGTTCCATGCCCTTTCTGCAGGGGGATGAGCCTCCAGAGCACCTTTGCCAGCAGACATGTTCCATTGGACGACGGAATTCTGGACCCGTTTGTTGGTGCCCACATGCACATGTGTGCAGAAGCAGAGGCACAGTGATTGCAGACCCACATCCTAGAACTGCTGACATGTTCTAAGGAACTCCAGGCAAGGTGAGCATCACAGGGGGGCCACGACATAGCAAAGCTTGCACCAGGCGAGTTGCACATGCAGGCTTAGTCACAGCACTGAGGGTGAGCTTAGACGAATATTGGTGTTGAAGCACACAATGCAGCTCAGATGTGTTTGTGGACTGATGGCTGCTGATAGTAGGGTTGTCTGGGACACATGCAGGGGCAGTGGCACATACCCTCCGGCACACCAAGGTCCATTGAGCCACTTGTATCAACCATGTAGTCTTCTGAGACATGGAAAGGGGCAGCTCACAGGGACATGCAGCAAGGGACATACTCGGGTGCAGTGCATGTCTTTTCCACGTACTTCATGATAAATGCACTGCCAACTTTGTTTCGGTCATGGTGGTACGCAACTTGCTCTGTAGTCATGTCTTGCTATATGGGTCTGTCTGCTTACCCTGGGAACATTGCATGTTGTGTGAATTGTGACACATTGGTGTTCCATTTGCCACGCACCCAGCAGCGGCTGCCTTACTGCATTGACTGTGTATGACCCGTCACAGGGGTGATGTTATATATGGGTACGAAGCATCAACCACAGATTGTCTGTTTGTAGAGTAGTCTGTTGCTATGGGGCATGTTTGGTGTTGTGTTTTTGTGCAATTGGCACGTACAGGTTGTTGACTGTGTCTCTCTTTGCAGCATTGCAGTGCTCCTGTAACCGGACCTGAGAGTGCGCAGGCAGGAGGCCAGCACTCAAAACCAGAGCTAAGTGTCTTGTTGTTTTTCTTACAAACTGCTCTGCATAGGTTTGCTGGGGAGTGTACTGATGCATGGATGTATGTGTGGTTCAATTTGGTATGTTATTTTCTCCCTAATCACCTGTGATCCTATGCAATTTTGAAACCTGTACCCTCTACCCGGTGTTCCTGCTTCCCGTGCCTATCCAAGCAACGTTCCCTGACCCTCTTTCCCCACTGGGGTTGCGGATGCCTGTGTAAGCCCCGAACTTGCAGGCGCCAAAACCCTAGAGGGGGTGGTTGGTTCGTACCACTCCTGAGCCTGGACTACAGAAGGCCATGACAATGATGTCCAAGTCTGTTTGGATTGTGTATGTGTTCATGCAGGTTGTACATTTTCGTGCATTCCCTAGTTTCATGTGTCATTCCACCTCCCCTCTCCTGCCGCTCATTCCAGTCATCCAGTGTGTCAACACCTGTCCCGACTGCATATCCCTGAACCTCCTTCCCCACCAGGGTCTCAGGGGCCTGTGTGAGTTTGACCTTGCAGGCACCCGGGACATGGTGGGGGTGGTTGTTTCGTGGCAGTCCCGCGCCTGTACAGGGGACCTCTGACAGTACACATCCATTCATGGTGCATCATCCTATGTCATGTACCACACATGTCTCACATCCTGTCGTGACATTGGTTGTTGCATCATTGTGGTAGTACTTGGCCTTTGTGAGGTACTGCTACGTCAAGTCATCTACTGGAGGGTGTTTGGGTTCGTTTTCGGAAATGAGTGTGTATTCTGAGGGTTCAGGCATCTTTTTACACACAAGTTGGGAGATGGTGACGAAGGGTAAAGGTGATCCTGTGGCCAGGTGGAATTGAGGTTTGGGGGCTCCATGACCCAGGTGCAGTTGTTCAGTGGGTCATGGTCATTTGTGAGGGAGGGGGGGGGTTGTTGTTGATTGTTGCCTTGCCCTGCAGTGTGATGGGAACTCTGACATAGTAATGGTGGTATCCCATGTACATGTTGTGTTCTGCTGATCAATGCCTGTTCATGTGTTGTGTTTTCCTTTCAGGTGCGAGGGGATAGTTGTGGTTTGACATGCTGGGGTGTACACATGGTGGATGTTCACATGTGATGTGTAGGGAACACTGATGGTCACTTGAGTGCACATGCATATGTGGAGTGCATGTCCTTGCAGAACCACACACTTGCACTCTGATGCACTACATGTACTCCCACCCTTGCATATACACGTGTACACTGTTTGCTTTCTGGTGCCCACTGTGTCCCGGCAGCACATGTTCTGTGACCGATCATGGATCCAGTACATGCCTGATTTGATGTTTGACGTGGTCTGTCACTTAGATGTGATGCTCAGGGTGTGCATCACACACAATGGCTGTTCACTGTGCTGTGCGCTGAGCAGTGTGATGCAGGAGTAGGACACTGCACACATGAGCTGCAGTGTTGATTTTGCAATGCATGATGTGCATGTAGACAGGCATTCATTGTGATGTTACGTCTACGACTGTTGTAATGCATTTTGAAATGACTTATTTTGGGTGGGAGGTTGTTGGTCTGTCATTTCATCTGATCCCGGGTCAGGCAGCAGTGTCCGATGCCACTGTGCATTTAGGACATGGCAATGTGTACCTTATCGTTACTGCATTGGTGTATGGGTATTGCGTGCCATGACATGTTGATGTTTGGGAGGGTTTGTGTGACATGACAGTGATGGCCATGGCCTGGTTTGCAGGTGTGTGTGATGCACACCTTGCATGTCCGTGTCATCCGCTTCTCAGAGCAACTAGCTGGGGGTAGATTTCTCTCCGCAGCAGGGCCCTCCCCCTGGAACAGACTTCCGGCCTGACTTGAACTTGAGGGGAATCATCTCCAGTTCTGGAAGCACCTCAAGTCCTTCCTCTTTGCTTCTGCTTACTGTCTGCCTCTCCCTTGCAGAATTCTCCACTGGAACTGCACAGGAGCTGCAACTGGGCCACTCTCACCGACCTCGGTCCCTGGCCCAGCCACTCTCCACTTGCACTGCCTCCCTGGCAACCCCTGCACTGCAGTACTGTCTCTCCATCCCTACAGCCCTCCCTTCCCAGCACTTGTCTGCACTCACCTTTGTAGTTGCCACCAGGCGACCTATGTATTATTTGTTTGGGCTACTTCCCCTGTACTGGACTCCCCCCCACCCTTCCCCTTGCACTTTTCCCATTCCCCCTACCCCTGCACTTGCACGATCCCAATGACACCTGGCCTAGTAGTACCGTTCTCTGTGTTCCCTTGTTCCCCCCTCCCTGCCTCATTGCGCCTTGGAATACTTGTGTATGGCCCATATCATGTCATATGTCATATGTGTGCCTTTTGGTCACACAGGATAGCTTGTGTTTAAGTAGCTAGGGATGCAGACGATGTGGCACTTCCATGGCAACTATCTCAGGGTGGTAAGGTTGTGACAGTTGACTGTCTCTTTGTCATCATCGATTGTCACCTGGTATGTGCCATGACTGTGTGCACTCCGCAGGGGTGGGAGTTTAGGTGAAAAATGTGGCCACAAGCTGGGTCCGGGCTTCCTCGCCACGTTCCCTGTCCCCTCCCATGGGCAGCGCCTGTGGTTGGGTATGTGGGGGCACCACCATGTCCACCGGGACGCCCTGCCATGTTGCAACATTGTGCAGGACACATGCTGCCACAATGATCCTGCACACTACTGGTGGTGCATAGAGTAGTTGCCCACCAGAGCGGTCAAGGGAGCGGAAACGTGACTTGAGCACTCCGAATGTGCGCTCCACTATGCCCCTGGTTGCAATATGGGCGGCGTTGTATCTTACCTGGGGTGGTGTGGTGGGGTTCTGGATTGGCGTCATCATGTGGTTGCTCAGAGGGTAGGCACTGTCCCCTGGGGAGATGATAATAGTTGAGATTATTAGGGTTTGGATATTTGTCTGTGTGTGACTTGCATGCATGTGCAAGGGCATTTGTACTGACCTAGGAGCCATGTGTCGCCATGCTGCCCAGCTTCCAGGGCCCGGCTCAGGGCGGACATTCTGTATATGAAACTGTCATGGGTGGAGCCAGGGTAGTTTGCATAGACAGAGGTGATGATTCCCTTTGCATCACATACCACCTGTACATTGATGGAATGCCAGTGCTTGCGGTTTCGGTAGATGTGCTCAGTGGCCCTAGGTGGACGTAGGGCCACATGGGTGCAATCTATGGCACCGAGAACTTTGGGGAAGTGTGCCACCCTGAAAAAATCCAGGACAACGGCCTGCCTTTCTGCGGGTGTTCTGGGCATGTATATGTGCCTGCGGACTGAGGGGCGTGCTGTCATGATTGCCAGTACCTGGTGTAGGCAGCGTGACTGCGTGGCCTGTGAGACCCCCCCCACTATGGCAGTGGTCCGCTGAAATGACCCAGTGGCCAAAAAATGCAGGACATTGAGCACCTTCTCCAAGGGGCTCAATGCTTGGGAGCAAAAGGTGGGGGATGTGAGGTCATCTTCCCACTCCCTGACCAGGTCTAGGATGATATGGGTGGAAACCTATACCTGCCATAGACCTGGTCGTCAGGCATCCCAAAAAGGCTTGTCCGTGTTGCGAAAATGCGTGCCCTGGCTATTCTCCTCCTCCTGCGGTGTCCCACGATCAGTGCAGCGACAAATGGGGCATTCATCGTAGCTGTACATACGCGTTTGTTGTTTGCGCGCACTTTTATGCAGTGCGCGGGGACGCTTCCGTGGCAGACGCGTTGACGCCTGTGCACGTCTTTTGCCGTGCGCGTGTTTCCCGTGTTCGGATACGGTCCGAGTGTCATCGCGTGTGATCGGAGGGGAGTGTGCGTACACGCAAGTGGCCTGGGTACGTGTGTTTCGGTGTGCCCGGGAAGTTCCACACGCGATTAGCCTGGGTACGTGTGTTCCGGGGTGCCGGGAACTTTCACACGCGATTGGTGAAAATCCACGTGTGTTGTGTCATCACGTGCATTGAGGGAAACACCTGCGCGCGTCACGTCACTTACGCGCATATGCCCTTTCCTCGTATTACACGCGGACGTGCAGTTTTTCACGCGCGCTGAAATGCGCATGCACGTCTGTACGCGTCACGTCACAGGGGCGCTTGCGCTTGAGGGGCCTTCTGTCCAATGAAAATGCGTGTGCATGCAGACGCGCTTACGCGCTAAGGGCCTTTCCTCGAATTACACGCTGACGTGCAGATTTTTCACGTGCCAAATCACTCCGTATCAAGCTGGCCACGCGAAAACACACGGAAGACCACGCTCCTGCCCAGAAGGCCGAATTACTGCCCCCTAGTGCCCTGAGCAGCCTCCCACGTGCCATCTGCTGCTGCCTGCCTGCCTGCCTGCCTGCTGCCACCGTGCCCTGCCATTTGGTGCCTGCACATCAGCCATCTGCAGGTGTCCAGTTGCTGTGTCCACCCCTGCTGGAACAGAAGACTCCCGACTCGGATGACATCGCTCCACAGCCCAGCCCCAGGACCCAGTTGCCCACCCACTCCTGCCCCTGGGGTTGCCATGTCGGGCACATCAACATCTGGCACCAGTGGCAACCCCCGGCCAGAGGGGCAGAGGGGCACCAGCTTCAGTGCCACCGAAGTTGGTGTCCTGGTGGAACAAGTCCTGGGGCAGTATGATGCCCTCTTCGGATCGTCCCGCGCCAACAAGGAAGGACGGGAGAGGATCTGGGCCGACTGTGTGGTTGCCATCAACGCGGAGGGGGTGGCAACCCGCACCATCCAGAAGGTCAAGAAGCGCTGGGAAGACTTGAGGTCCAGGACCCTCATGAAGGTCCGGCGCCTCGTGGAGGGGGGCCGGGGCCGCATGAGTTCCATCCAGATGAGGGTCCTGGAACGCGCACACCCAGCGCTCCACGCCTAGGTCCTTGAGAGGGAGACCCGTCTGGAGTTGAGCGGTAAGTGGCCAAGCATTGCTGTGTGAGACAGGGCATGTTGCAGTGTGCTGGTTGTCTGATACTTGCTTGCATGTGTGACATAGGCCATGTACGCATGTATGTGTGCAGGGACATCATGGGAATGCATGTGCGACCTGTAATGTGTGAACCGCATGGTTGTTGCATGTGTTTGAATGCGACATGGGGAGCCCTGTGCAGATCGCACACATGAGAGCATGGCAGTCTCTGCTCCTGGACATGGGTGGGGGCGAGGGATGGGTGCTGATGCCAGATGCATATGTGGTATCCATGTCTGTGTGCCTGACCTGCGTGTCTGTGACTTGTGAGTGCCATGGATGCATGACACATGTCTGTGACAATGTACAGATTCACTGATGCAGCCTAGTCATCCTTGTATGCACTGTGATTGGGGTGTATGGGGCCAGATGGAGGTGAAGTGTGTGCATGTGATAGGCATGACCCATGATGCATGTGAGTCCCATTACATTGTATGATTCGAGAGTCCATTGGACATGCATTGAAATGTCCATGGCACGCACCATGACTGTCACTGTGTGTGTTTTGCCTGGACTGACACATGTGTTGTGGTGTGACATGATGGAAGTGTACTTTGACAGTGGTACTCATCTGCTATTGCTTCCTGTCTAGGGGACCATTGTACAGTACCCTGATGCTTGTGTTCTATGTCTCCCTCTACGCAGCGGCTAGTGAAGGAGAGGGCGGAGACGGCGCTGTGGAGCAAGGTGGCGGGGATGCCCCCACGGCTGCAGCGGAAGGGGTGGGTGAGCCCCCACAGGGGCCTGCTACGGCGGTAGACGGCGAGGAGCCATCCAGGTTGGTGGTTTCCACAGAGGAGGAGGAGGCCGCCACTGAGGCGCACATGGGCCTGGTGGGGGCATCCCTGCTGGTGCAAGTGGTGCAGTCCAGGGGCAGGGGCAGGAGGCAGCACAGGTCACCGTGGAGGGGCCTGTGCATGTCGCTGTCCCTGAACCTGTGGGTGCACCACCTTGCACCAGCAGGGATGCCCCGTCCCAGGCCCGTCCGCAGGTAGAGGGGATGTCCATGTCATCTGACTCCCCTCCACCTGTGGACGAGGGGACCCATGGCCGTGTGGAGAAGGTCCTGATTGGGGTCGCGATGCGCACGGCTGTGATTCGTGATGCCGTGCGTGCTTCCCAGGAGGAGCACGCACGTCATCACGAAGAGCACCGTGCCGACGTGGCCCAATTGGGATCGGCCATGTTCGGGGGTTTCCTGCATGTGTCGGCCAATCTGGCGGCCCTCTCCTCCTCTGTGGAGACTATACGCCAGTCTTTCTCCTTGCCGTCTTCCGGCCCAGATGCCACAAGGGCCCCCTGTGGACCTGCCCTGACCAATGCAGCCAGCTCGGTGGGGATCCCATCCCTGCCACAGTCGGGAGTCAGAGGTCCAGCAGGGCTGGACAACACGCCAACTGGACCCCAGCAGATGGAGGATGTGACGGCATCATCGGGCAGGGCACGTGCACGACGGCGTCAGTGGTTTCCATCATCCTGGATGCCGTCGTGCTGGCAGAGGCAGTGGCGTCGGAGGCAGCAGCAGGCTCGATGTGGGAGGCATCATGGCTCGGGGCCATCAAGATCAAAGGGGCAGGCATCGGCCGGAGGGCAGGAGAACCCTGGGATGGTAGTGTCTTCCGTGTGGGAGCAGCTGGTCCAGCGGATAGGTGCGGAGCGGCAGCGGGCGGAAGAGGAGCGGCTCACCATGGTCAGGGCGGAGTTCTCCATGCGTCGGGCGTTGAGGCGGGCTGAGCGCCTCGAGGAAGCTCGCAGGGAGTTTGAGGTGAACATGGGGTTATCCCTGCGAGACCTCGGGGCCAGGACAGAGTCCCGCCTCCAGGACATCGACATGGAGTTCGAAGATGCCCTGGCCGGCAACATCACAGAGTGAGCCGCAGGACTTGCCCGCTGCCATTGTATATAGTTCTTTAGTTAGTTAGTGTTAGGTTTCCTTTATTTTTTGAGATTTTTTTGGACCGCTTGGACAATGGCCACTTTTCTGTATATAGTTTTTTTATTAGGTAGTAGTAGGTTTCATTTATAGTGTTGGGCTCATGGACCCTGAAATATTCTTGTGTATAGTTGGATTTTTTAAAATACATTTTTTTGATTTATATTTGTGTTCACCATGAGGCAATGGTTTTTCATTATTTTTTTTCACCATGATTTTGCTTTGGACAACATTAGTTTTTGGATTCCTTTGTTTTTTGGTTTTTTACATTACTTATCGGACATGGACAATTTATTTTGTTATCCCCATTGTTGTATGTTTGATTTGTTTACTTCATTTTCTTCGAGAATACATGTTTTTATAACTTTCTTTTGTGGTATTTTCTCATTGGTTTCATGCATGTCATGATATGGGTTTTGACATTCACTTGCACCCATTGTGTATGTGTGTGTGACGGACATGTGTTCATTTACATACTTGCCATTGGGGTTGTATCATGTAATTGCATTTGCTATGTGGGTGGATGCAATCCTTGGCTGGGTGTTTGTGCTGGGTATGCTGCCCATTACTGCCATGATTGTGTATCGTCAGGACCTGGGGGCAGGGGGACATGGTTGGGGGCCTGCTGGCAGGTGCCCCACAGTGCTGGGGGGTGGGGGTGCAAGGGGACATGAGTGGGACATGAGTGGGGGCCTGCTGGCAGGTGCCCCACAGTGCTGGGGGGTGGGGGTGGTGGGGAACATGAGTTTGACATGGGTGGGGGCCTGCTGGCAGGTGCCCCACAGTGCTGGGGGGTGGGGGTGGTGGGGAACATGAGTTGGACATGGGTGGGGGCCTGCTGGCAGGTGCCCCACAGTGCTGGGGGGTGGGGGTGGTGGGAGACATGAGTTGGACATGGGTGGGGGCCTGCTGGCAGGTGCCCCACAGTGCTGGGGGTGGGGGTGCAGGGGGACATGAGTGGGGGCCTGGTGGAGGCTGCCCCTGGTGACTGGGGGGTGGGGGTGCTGGGAGACATGGGTGGGGGCCTGGTGGAGGCTGCCCCTGGTGACTGGGGGGTGGGGGGGTGGGGGGGGGGGGACATGAGTTGGACATGGGTGGGGGCCTGCTGGCAGGTGCCCCACAGTGCTGGGGGGTGGGGGTGGTGGAAGACATGAGTTGGACATGGGTGGGGGCCTGCTGACAGGTGCCCCACAGTGCTGGGGGGTTGGGGTGGTGGGAGACATGAGTTGGACATGGGTGGGGGCCTGCTGGCAGGTGCCCCACAGTGCTGGGGGGTGGGGGTGCAGGGGGACATGAGTGGGGGCCTGGTGGAGGCTGCCCCTGCACTGCTGGGGGGTGGGGGTGGTGGGAGACATGGGTGGGGGCCTGGTGGAGGCTGCCCCTGGTGACTGGGGGGGTGGGGGTGCTGGGAGACATGGGTGGGGGCCTGGTGGAGGCTGCCCCTGGTGACTGGGGGGGTGGGGGGGTGGGGGGGGTGGGGGACATGAGTTGGACATGGGTGGGGGCCTGCTGGCAGGTGCCCCACAGTGCTGGGGGGTGGGGGTGGTGGGAGACATGAGTTGGACATGGGTGGGGGCCTGCTGGCAGGTGCCCCACAGTGCTGGGGGGTGGGGGTGGTGGGAGACATGAGTTGGACATGGGTGGGGGCCTGCTGGCAGGTGCCCCACAGTGCTGGGGGGTGGGGGTGGTGGGAGACATGAGTTGGACATGGGTGGGGGCCTGCTGGCAGGTGCCCCACAATGCTGGGGGGTGGGGGTGGTGGGAGACATGAGTTGGACATGGGTGGGGGCCTGCTGGCAGGTGCCCCACAGTGCTGGGGGGTGGGGGTGGTGGGGAACATGAGTTGGACATGGGTGGGGGCCTGCTGGCAGGTGCCCCACAGTGCTGGGGGGTGGGGGTGCAAGGGGACATGAGTTGGTGTTCATTAGTTCAAGGAGACATGTGCCTTTGCTGGGGGGCATGCCCATGTTGGGTGGGCTGCCTGCGGGACATGACCAGGGATGCAGGGTAGTCCCCTGTGGTGTGGGCTGCCTGCAGGGGCCGTGGAGGGTGTACAGGGAACACCTGGGAGGACCCACACTGTCAAATCACATGTAGGACTCCCTGGCACCCCTGAAATACACGTACCCTGCTGATATCGCGTGTGGAACTTCACGCGCACCCCTGAAATACACGTAACCTGCGGAAATCGCGTGTGGAACTTCACGCGCACCCCGAAATACACCTACCCTGATGGAATCGCGTGTGGAACTTCACGCGCACCCCGAAATACACGTACCCTGATGGAATCGCGTGTGGAACTTCACGCGCACCCCGAAATACATGTACCTGATGGAATCGCGTGTGGAACTTCCCGCGCACCCCTGTAATACACGCGCACAGGCCAATTGCGTGTGGAACTTCCCGCGCACCCCTGAAATACACGCGCCCAGGCCAATCGCGTGTGGAACTTCCCGCGCCCCGGCCAATCGCGTGTGGAACTTCCCGCGCACCCCTGAAATACACGTGCCCAGGCCAATCGCGTGTGGAACTTCCCGCGACCAGGCCAATCGCGTGTGGAACTTCCCGCGCACCCCTGAAATACACGCGCCCAGGCTATTCGCGTGTGGAACTTCCCGCGCACCCCTGAAATACACGCGCCCAGGCCAATCGTGTGTGGAACTTCCCGCGCACCCCTGAAATACACGTACCCTGCTGATATCGCGTGTGGAACTTCACGCGCACCCTGAAATACACGTACCCTGCTGATTTCGCGTGTGGAACTTCACGCGCACCCCGAAATACACGTACCCTGATGGAATCGCGTGTGGAACTTCACGCGCACCCCGAAATACACGTACCCTGATGGAATCGCGTGTGGAACTTCACGCGCACCCCGAAATACACGTACCCTGATGGAATTGCGTGTGGAACTTCCCGCGCACCCATGAAATACACGCGCACAGGCCAATTGCGTGTGGAACTTCCCGCGCACCCCTGAAATACACGCGCCCAGGCCAATCGCGTGTGGAACTTCCCGCGCCCAGGCCAATCGCGTGTGGAACTTCCCACGCACCCCTGAAATACACGCGCCCAGGCCAATCGCATGTGGAACTTCCCGCGCCCAGGGCAATCGCGTGTGGAACTTCCCGCGCACCCCTGAAATACACGCGCCCAGGCCAATCGCGTGTGGAACTTCCCGCGCACCCCTGAAATACACACGCCCAGGCCAATCGCGTGTGGAACTTCCCGCGCACCCCTGAAATACACGCGCCCAGGCTATTCGCGTGTGGAACTTCCCGCGCACCCCTGAAATACACGCGCCCAGGCCAATCGCGTGTGGAACTTCCTGCGCACCCCTGAAATACACGTACCCTGCTGATATCGCGTGTGGAACTTCACGCGCACCCTGAAATACACGCACCCTGCTGATTTCGCGTGTGGAACTTCACGCGCACCCCGAAATACACGTACCCTGATGGAATCGCGTGTGGAGCTTCCCGCGCACCCCTGAAATACGCGTACCCTGCTGGCACGGGGCCAATCGCGTGAGGTACTTCCCGCGCACCCCAGTGATACACGTAGCCCGCTTGCTGTGCTGGTACAGGGTTAGCGCAGCCCTTTGCGCTGGATTGGGTATGTTGATGGCTTTTCCCTGCGCGGGAGGCATTCTTGGGGGCGTAACTGGCGCTGCTGCAGGGTCGCTGCGCCACTGTGCGCCACGGCTGGTTTTGGTGGCTGGAATCCATGAATACGCTGTGCGCGGAAATGGATTTCAGCGCACGCGGCTGGCGCAGGGATTCGCACGTGCACACTGTGCGCCAGCCGTGTGCGCCACTTGTGCGCTGAATTCTATGAATTACCCCCTTAATGTCTCTTTCTTATCATGACTCGTTCTATTCCCATTATTGCCATCACCTCCTGTCCTCACCTCTTTCATTACACAAAGCAGGAATTTTGGCAATCTGATCTGTTCCCCTGCATCTTCATCTCTTTCTCCTACCATCTTGATTTACTGCTGGAATACACGTGAATTGTGCAATAACACCTCTTGTACTCTTGTTTAATCTGCATTTTCTAGGTATTATCCATCTTTTGCACTGCCACTCCTTCAGCCCTAACCTACTTCTCCACTCCCTTCCGATTCTTCCCGTCTACTTGCTAAGGGTGGAGGCACTGCCATTCCCTTTCTTTTCTCATGAACTCCCATATCCCATCATAACTCGATTCTTACTTTTCCCTCTGTCGAGATCACTGTTTACTTTTTGCTTTTCTTTGTATTTATTGTCTCCTTGGTTGATCATTATACTTTAGTGATGACAGTGACTTGTTAATGTCCCACCTTCCTTTCTGACTTTCCCTTCTCTCTTCTTGCAACTTTGACTTGCATCTTTCTTCAACGAATTCCTCTAGTTCATTTCTTCCTATTATGGATTCTTTTCCCTTATCACAAGCGCCTACTCCTTCTTATCAGAGCGCTAGCTCTTACTTTGAATGAATGTTTGCTACTCATCCTTTCCGCTCTCTATTCTCTGCATTTCGTTTTCTTTCTGCCGATGATCTTTATGGCAAATATATTCCAATATGATCAATTAATCCTGTAATGTAACTGTGTTCTCTGTAGTACATAATGGCTGAGCATTCGCTATAGCACAAGGCATGTAGCTTTTTCACCTTTCTTTAGGAAATATATTGATTATGTGCAACAACCACAATTAAAATACATTTCAGTCTTATTATTATTATTAATATTATTATTATTATTATTATTATTATTATCATTATTATTATTATTATTATTATTATTGTTATTATTATAATGGTACCTGTTGTAGAGATCTGTGTTTGTAAGCCCAATCACAGCAGAATATTCTAGCTATGCTGACTCAGCCTTTACTTTATGTGAGGTTGACAACTTGAGAGTTTGTATACTTTGGTTAAAAGTAACACCTACTGTGATACAAAACAACAGACCTGCGCCAGATAGCACTAGTGATAAGGGTTGCCTTCGTCGTTCCTGGTGGCATTGCTTAGCTCAGTGCCTGCCTGCTCTTCCTTTCATGTAGACCATTTGCAGGGTAGGGGTTGTAGATAGAAGAGAGCCAAACACATGTAACAGGCCTTGGCTAGATATTTTTCAGGAATACGTGAACACACATACTTGCACCACAACAATAGTTTTCTTTTTAGTACAATTTCAAATGTTCTTCTGAACATCACGAAATTTAATCTGCGAGCCTGTGTGTTGAATGTATTTTAAGCTTTAAAAAACAGCAGAATAATCTAGATGAGAAATGTTAGGCTCACATAAAATAGCATTCTGGTACTTGTACATTTTATCAGAAAATGAAGCAGTAATTCTTCTTCTTTTGTATAACATTAATGAATAATTGCACCTTGCTGAAACACAAAAACGGAGAAACAATAGGTCAATTTCAGGCTCAGCTCAACTCCCGGCTCCACAACTTAACCATTGTGTTCATTTCAAAATATCAAAATCGTCATCCAATACGATTCTGTTTTCAGGGTAGCTCACTCATGGTTTAACTGGCTATAAACATGACCATTGATATACTGCACATTGCAAAGAATGTGTTTATTTGATCGATGACTAGCGGCAACATCTCTTGCAAAGGATTGTCCTCTTTTAATCTCAGTCTCTGTTTGGATAAGTGCACCTATCTGATCGCTTTTAATTAGTTACAATATGGTTTCATCAACTACACTTACAGAGTAGAATTTTAGTCTGAGTCCATACATTTATTTTCTTTTAATGGGGGATACCCTATACCAGCCTATCCCCATACACCTAGATCAAGCTTAAGGTTGTGAATGTAAGCTGGCTGGAGTATTGGTTGTTGGTTAAGAAATGTAAAGCCCCAACACAGGAAAGAGATTTTCATTGTGCAAACTGTATTAGGCCCCAGTGCAGTAGAGTTGAAAGGCGCTGTAGTCACTCGAGCATGTGATTCAATGTAGTTAAAGGATTAGAGTGTTACTTTGTATTCACAGATTACAGTTACAGTAGATATTAACATTACAAGTAGAATTAATGTATTGCGCGATGTACCATTTGTAGCGCTTATTGGCACAAACTGGGAAGCTCCGCTCACATAGGAATATAGGGATGTTCACGTGGGGAGAGGTGGACATTCTAAACATTGTACATGTGAGTGTTTGATAAAGGCTTACAATTTAAAAATATTATAGAAAATGGAGACATCGTGGGACGTGCAGGGGTTTTTCACTCAGTTTAAAAGTTCATGCTAGTTGTGGAATTTGTTGGTTTTCAGGGAAGGGGATTTTCGGGTGGCATAGAAGGCGGCATGACTGAGGTCAATAGGGGGATGGAAGAGATCCGCATATGGCTGGCTGTGATAATATCGCAGTAAAAATCAGGATGCAAACCATTTTTTCAGAGTCTTTATGGTCAGATTGAATTGTAGGCAATATCCTTTTTGCGCATGTTGGTTCTTGCATGGCAGGGTGAAGGAAAGGTTAGTTAATAAACCACATGCTGGCCTGGAGTTTTATGGACTCTGAATCAAACATTATATGGTCTGAGATGGCAATTGCAAGTAAGGCTGCGTGTGGTAATGATGGAAAAATAATGCAAAAACGGCAGCGGGTTTGAATATTATTGTTTTTCTAAAGGAACAATAGCTCTGTACAACCACCATCTGAGTTGATGCGTTTCGGTCACATTGTATGAATAATAATAAACCTGGTTATTTGGGAACAATATATGTATCATGTGGAAATACGTCATGTCTGACGATGGAAGAAGATCACATGTCGAAAGGGTGTACCTTATGATAGTATCCAATGGGAATTTTAGAGTTAGGGGATTAAGTTACTATGTATTAGTGTTAGACAATGGAGGGCTGGGGGATGACTTTGCAACAAAATATGTGTGATTATGTAAATGCTAAACTGCATTGTTCAGAGGACTGGGTTCGTTTTTGAGCTCTATGGAACTGATTAGCCCCTTCTGATCGTAAGTATGCACCAGTGAAACCTGGTGACATTTTACATGATTGTGCAACCTTGAGGGAGAAGGATATGAGAGTGTGAATGTTAAGGAAGATGTAGTAGCAGGAGGGGAAGTGTTCTTTGTTGATGGTTCACCAATAATCTATCAGGACACTGGTGAAAGGCATACAGGACAGCAGTTGTGGGTTTGATGAATGGTGAGTACCAATTCAAAGTGAAAAAGAGATTTCCTTTGCATTTTCCCACACAAGTGGCAGAATTGTTAGCACTCATAGAGGTGCTTGAGATCATATTTACTCTGACTCGGCATACATCCTATCCACAGTGCATTTAGGGTTGTAGAGATGGAGAAGAGAGGCTCAGGAGATCGGAGTAAATGTGTATCTAACTGCGTGACCTGTTACCAGTTCAATCATGGAAATACATTGAAAACATTAAAAGGAACTTGGAAAACAGAAAACTTCACATTCACTATGTGGACATGATAAACAGGTAGAGTAATTTTTGTTAACTCATCATTGTTGTTTGTCCATTCTACCAATGGCTTGAGGCTGAACCCTGTGCACACCCTGATGCTAACTCATTGGTAACAATGTTGGTTAAGGCTATGTTTCCAATGTGGGGTATATGCAAAGTTTTCAGGTCTGATAATGGAACTACCTTTTTGAATGAACATTTCGCAGAAATAACTTTTTTCTTGTGAATAAAGCACAAATTGTGTTTGGTGTATCACCCACAAGTCATGGGACTTGTAAAGCACATGACTGGTTTGCTGAATACAAGATTCTTGAAACTCTTTGATATTAAAAAGAACAGGATGCATTCCCTTTTCCTGGCTCTGTTTTATCTTTGTAACAAGCCAGGGAAGGAGTACCAATTATGGCCCCATGAAATAAGGACAGGGAGAAGGATATATACACCACTCTCACCCACATCATCAGAAGCCCTCAGAGATTCTAGGAGAGGAGTTTAGGGCCTACCTTATGGATTTAAACCGAGCTGTCAAGATCTTCACAGGTTGCTTTTTCTCATCAACAGCCAGCTGTAACTGTGTGCATTGATCAAGAATCCAGAGTCACACTACCACAGCTCTTCCCAGGGGATGAAGTATTGTTTAGAACATATGTTTCACCGGTGGAATGAAAAGTCGGTTTCATGGGTCCTTTGAAGTGGTGTATGTGACCCTGAGTGCTGTGAAGGTGGAAGGGAACAAACGTCAGATCCATTTGAGCGATATACAAAAAGTGGCCTGCGACTCTCCACCTTCACAAGAACAGAGTTCTAGTAGGGCAGTTCCAGCAGAAAATACAGAGTTCAGTGGTCCCATTGAAACTGAGGCTCATTCCAGCAAGAGCAACAGAGTGAATAAATAGACTTTTAAGTTCCTGGGCAGATATTGAAAGAAGTCTGCTAATAACCATGAGGGATAGGATATAGGATTTGTTGTTGTTTTTCTTTTTTCCTTGTTTAAGTGTGAAAATGAATAATAATGTAGATATTGATAATATGTTTAAAAATGATGGAATGTTGAAACCCCAAAGCAAAAGAGTTACAGGCACAGAGTGAATTGTAGATGAGGAAGTGGGTTCTGACCAGATGGAGAATGGACATAGCTTTGCTCCTGATAATAATATGTTTTACTTGTTAAATGTCTTTACTCCCTATTTGTGATTTTTCCTCTTTCTCCCCATCCTCGCCATCTATATTCCATTCTTAATAATTGTGACCCTTTCTTGAATTTTTCTCTCTGTTTTAGAATGTGCTTGCTATTTTACTTCCAAAATTGACAATGTTCTTTCTCCCTTTTCTTTACATTCTTCCTCTGCTTATCATACTTCTTCTGTTTCATCCTCATTTTCATGCTTTTTTCCTCCTTCTGAAAATGTATTACTACTTTTGTTTTTACAAACTAATCTTACTGCTAATATATTCGGCCCACATCTGTCGTACCTTATTCCCATGGTATATCCTTTTTTTTCTTGCTCGTCTTGCCACTTTTTCGAACTCCACTCTTTCCACTGGTATCGTTCCATCTTGCTTTAAGCACAGAATTATTTGCCCAATTTCTTAAAAATCCTTCTCTTCATTCATTTCTTCCTCACCCCACTTATGCTTTATCTATCCAAGCTTCTGGAACATGCTGTTCAGACTAATGTATCTTCATATCTATGAATAACTCTCTTCTAGCTCATCTACAATCAGGATTTCTTCTTCCTTCCTCCACTGGAACTGTCCTCTTATATGGCATTAATGTTCAAGCCTCTTCTCATCACACTAAACAATCTTCCATCCTAATTTTTCTAGATATTTCTGTGGCTTTTGATGAGGTGGATGTATCTGGTGTTGCTCTGTCTTTTTTCTTACTTTTTTAATATCACATATTGTCTGTCACATGGGCCAGTGTTTTGCCATATGCATTTTGGAGTTCTGCAAGACTGTGTCATTTACCCCAATTCTTTCTTTGTATACTATCCGTCTCCACCACGATTCGGCCGTTTGGTTATCCTTGTAACTTCTTTGTGGATGATTCGCAGATTGTTTTCACATTCTCTTCTTTTTCTGAGCAACTTCTCTCTTACCTATCTGACCGTGCTCTGCAATATATCTACGGATGCTTCATTAGTCCCTTCATCTCAACCCTTTCAAAACTGAGATTCTTATTTTCGTGGCCCTGACTCCTAATGATTTCTCCTCTTGCAGCTATTTCTTTACCCTGATTTTCTTTCCCTTTCTTCATTTACTCACAACGTGGGTGCCATCTCTGTCTCTTCTCTCTCTTTTTCTGATCGCATAATTACTCTGATTCCCTTCTGTCATTTTCACCCCTAAATATTCATGAAAAGTGTCAATTGACACCTTTTTCCTGGTAAAATCATTATTTCTACTTGATTGTTATTCTTTTGGCCTTGTTGACCTTCCTGCCTACATTCTTGCTCTTCTTGAATCAATTCTGTTATCTGTGTTCTTTGCATTAACCTCATCCTCACACCTCCCCATCTCTGGTCACACTTTGTTGATTTCCTTTTCCGGCCAGTCTCCAGTTTTGGTTTTTATGACTTTTTTTTAAATGCACACATCGTTTTGTGCCTGCATTATCTTCTTTCCTTGATATCAGTCTATGTACATACTCATGCACATAGTTTCTCTTCATTGTTTCTAATAACCATTCCTTGTCCTCCTTCTGCTAATTCTCCTGTTTCAGTTCTTTGCATGTCTGCCCTTAACATGTGAATGTTGTTCCTTTGTCCATATCTTCTGCTCCTACGCGTTCATCTTTGTGTTCTGTTAAAGCTCCTTCTTCTTGAATTAATTGTTTGCTTCATGTTGATTATTTGTTAAAAATCTCCTATTTTTGTTCCATTATTTTCTGTATGTAGCTTTGGAGAAGGTGCTCTATAAATCAGTCAGATAAACACATATATAAATAAACAGGGGACTACGTGCTTTTCTTTCTATTATGAATCACCAAATCGGGGTAATGTGAAAATCTTTCACCTGGAAATAAGCCTGCTGCCTTAATTGATTTGGCTAGGCAAATAAACATTCTCTAAATCATATACTTTTATAAATAACACTTTCTAGATTCAATTGGCGCTTTCTTTTTTATTGAAGGAATCCACTCAAAAGCCCATGAATCTACACAAGCGTCCTGATGAAAGCCCAGCTTGAAGTTGAGCTGCAATAGAGAGCCAAAACTTAAGGGCTTAAGTAGACGTACAAACAATACAAACAAATTGCATCTTCTCAAATCATCAAGATGCATATCAAAACATATATTATTGTTCACACAGTTAACTACCTGGTTGAATTGTGTAACGCACACTGTCGTTAACATGTTTCCATATTTCGTCCATGCTCTGTGACACCTTGAAGAATGTTTTTATTTGTTGTTTTCCTTATAGATTGTATAACTGTTGTCTGTGTTTTGATGTGCTCTTTTCTGAAGGCCGCTTTGAGTGTTTAGTATACACATGATCAGCTGTGCAATAGTTTTGTCATCCTTCAACTAAATGGTCAATTGAATGTATATTTGATTTCTTTCAATTGTGTACAGTAACTGCCACATCAATTTAGCCTGGTTAGTTTGAAACCTACTGTTGACAGTAGCTACTTTTAACTCCACACGCAAGTAGTGATATGCGAACAAGGCTAAGCAATATTAAATATTTATATTTGGGAATGTATACAAAAGAGAGTAAATGGCACACCCAATGGACATTTAAAAAATATTGAATAACATATAATGGACAAAAAGCTGAATTTGCATCTTGCGCACATGTTAGATTTGCTCTGTACTATGTTCAAGCTCCTAGTTCCCTAGAGGGCGCTCCTGCCTAATGTGTGATGCCCGATAATCTGGAGCTGTTTGCTGTTCCTGGTCAACAAATCCTAATTTCGAGCTCTGCTTATGCCTTAGGTGATGTTGTCTGTTGTGTTTGTTGTTCTTTGCTCTTGCGACCCCACGGCATAACTCAAATTCACTGTGTATGAGAGCTTGGCCATCATTTGCTTTTCATTGAATGGACTAAAGCTAGCCTGCTTTAGGGGTCTACATCTTGTACTTGAAAGAAGTGGACTTTGCCCTTCTCACATCACACTGAATGTGATTTGTGCTAGAGGAAATGGAGGATGCAGGAATGAGAGGCAGAGATAAACAAGATGGTGAACACCTCCCTCAACTTTACAAAGCTCTCCCTCTCTCCACTAACCCTGCACCTTCACTTCTCACTAGTATCAAATCCCTTTAGATATGCAACACTCTGGTGTGACAGCAATACTTTTTTGAATGGGTGTGCCCTTTGATTCCTGTTGCCAGGCCAGCTTCCTGTGGAGGGACTGTCCCTGGAAAAGCATGCTCCCTGCCCCTAGAAAGGAACACATGGAGGCAATCCCTCCGGCCACATTCCTGCCAATAGGAAAAGGCCAGCCCTGTCTGGGAAGAACAGACATAACCCTTTCACAGCTGAACTGGGTCTACAGGGTTGACATGTGTGATATCAATTTGATGTGGCTGAAATGATTATGAGCATTGCCGTCTACCTTTCCCTATATCAGGCATGGCTTTTATTTAGAGTTTACCCAGCCACCAGCATGGGCTACTTATAATCATCATAGATTTGGTCATGGGGTGCATATCATAAATGCAGCCTCTGCGTTGGACAGACTTGGCTGTGCTGCACCTGCCAAAAGGGCACCTCTGACCTCTGAAGCTGCTCTGTTCTACTGGTAAAGAAGGAGCTGCAGATCAAAATACTGATGCACCAGGGCACAGGCATGCACTGTGCGTGTGGCAAGCAGCTTATGAAAGGAGACTCTAATCACCAGAGATGGAATGACCCACATCATTTTTATTAACTAATACAAACTAAGAAAGCCAGCACCATCACATCTTTGCTGGATGGCAATCTGGCACAATCACGTATAGGTCCTGTCATGGTGACATGGACTTCCAGCCTTTACGCAGCTACTTGTAGCTACAATACATTTCCAGTGCTTCACCATCTATCTAAGCTCCATTGTTTTCCCTTCACCCACGTACCTCTTGTAAGTTGCGGGGTGTGTTGCCTTTGTACAGCGCTCCTTTGCTTTGCAGCTAGGCTTGTGCTTTATTTTTATTTATTTTTTTTTTTATTTGGTTGGTTGATATAGTCAACCTTTCAAATAATAAACAAACAAAGGAAAAGAAAGGTTAAACCACAATACATATAAAAACAAATTTAACAAATACATCTAAAGATATCTTAAATACATCTTAAAAATCACTCTTAACGTAAATTTCAACAAAGTTTAAGTCTTTCTCAACTATTTGATAAATAACAAATTATTACAAGCCTCAAATTTAATATACTTTGAGACTTAGCTTTCTAATTGTGGAAAAATTGAGTCTAGCTCATGAACTATTGCAACGCTAACTGCCAATTTTGTGCTGGTGAAGATATGTTGCCAGATTTGAAATGAATCCCTTGGACAGTGTATGACAATTAGATTTTTTTTTAAATTGTTGTTGTTTATAATTTAACATAGGACACACTACTATACAGTGTTGGGGTGTTTCTTTTTGTGAGGTATCTTTACAGAATCGACATTAGTTCCAAAACGCAGATATTGTTTGCGTATGTAAGGCGAAGGACACTTGATCAAATAGTCGGCCATTGTTCAATGTTTTTTATGTCCAAATAAATGAACATCGAAATCCTTATAGGAAGCGCAGCTAGTCTGATTAGTAATCCAGTCATACTGATATATTTTTGTTTTTGAACGTACTAGGTTCTGTAAAATTAACTTTAGGGTCACTGAAGCATCAGCTAATGCATTCAAAATGTATTTGCACCCAGTTTTAGGAAACATATGTTTTGCTGACAATAGATGATGAGCTGCTGCACCCAAAATATTGGGCGTTGTAAGCCCCATTAGACATTTTCTTAGCAAAGTGCACATTTCCACACTCCTTGGGAGTGTAACGATAGCAATCCCATCTCAAATCGTGTTAGGGGTAACGGAGACACTTTGGTAGATGCAATACTTGCCTCCAAAACCGGGATTCTAGCTTATCCCAACATGTACCATCTCTGGGGATTTTGGTTTCTGGGCCGTTTGGGCTTTATAGCTCCCCTCCCATACATGCAACAGGCATGCATGCCTGGCACTACTATACTTAAGGACCCTCACAGCATTTCATTTACACTGGTGACCAGCACCAAGAGATACACAGATCACCTTTGTGATAACAGAGACTCAGGCGCTTTCATGTGAAAAAAGAACACCCACAGTGCCTTTTCCCATCAAGTGAGAGTTTGCACATCGGGTCCACCATGTTACTGCTTTTTGGATATCTGCTGTTAAGTGTAATCGCAATGATTGCTTTCGTTTCACCTTCTTGTCTAAGGACAGTTGCTGTTTGACAAGCATGCGATTCGTTGAGTGACATACGATGTTGCCGAAATCTCCCAGGAAAGTACCTGCAGGTTTATTTTTAATGTTTTAGATATGTTTCTAAATGCATGCCCGCTATAGGAAAACACCTTGTGGACACGTGATATCCTGCTTAATATTCAGCTCCTTGATCACAGAGTGTCTTTCATTGACTCTTTGCTCTTGAGCACTTTCTGGGAAGTGAAGTATGTGTGCTGATTGCAAAATGGAAATACTCTGGCAAGTTCTTATCTTGACAAATACATTCCCGCTCGGAGGCTTTGCGAAGCGTCTGCACTGGGACGAGGGAGCTGCGCGTGTGAGATACTGTTGTGCATCAAGGGGAGGGCAAATGAATTTCAAATGGGTTCCAAATGCGAGCATTGCTCGCTCACGCTGCTACTCTGTTGCCTTTTTTGCACGACCGACATTACTTACTTCTCACGGATGAAGGCTTCAGCGGCAACGAAACTAAAAGCACCTCCTCCCCCCATGCTGCTGTGTGGCCCAACACTGCTATCATCTTTCTTTCTCAAAGGTGGTAAAACATAACTATATTATAACTATATATTTCGCTTTCATGGCCTTCCCCCTCAGTAAAGAATAAACCCACTGAGGTTATATGTTGCACAATGTTAAAGCATTAAAGAAATCAGACAATTAATGGGATTCAATAAAGGTGCCTTTGCCATTCAGAATCGGTACAATTTATGTGCACTGATTCTTATTCAAGATTGTGTTATTGACATTGGAAAACTCAAACAATAGACAGTGCCTGGTTTTGTTGATGCGACATGTTCGCAATGTGACTGCGGCTGTGTCATTCCTTTTTCCTACGCAAGGGTCCTGATAAAATACATAGCAGCCTTATGTTGGCAGTCTGTCATGTTGTGGCGCCTATTTCGCTGCGCATATCAGCTACATTTTTAGACGGCTGACTCCAAGATGGAACACAGCCTCTGTTCTTGTCCCTTGACTGCACACGTCAGGCAGGCAGGGTGGATAACGGTGGGCAAGATATTTGCGTGCTGGTGTTCTAATGACAGCCGAGTCTCACTTTGTTTTTGGCCCATAGAGCAGTTGTTTTTTTGTTTTTCTGTTCAACACATGCACTTTCCTTTCGTTTGCTCACCTCATCTTCCTCTTATTGAGGTCTCCTCCCCACGACCCAGAACCTTTTTCCAGGTTGAAGTCCCTGGTCGGGTGTCCTCTGCCACTTCTATAGCCCATACTGGCTGATAACAGGTTCAAGGATGGCATGATTGATGTCATTCTCTGCATGCCAGTACCTTACATGCACTCCCCCACCCCCAGAGGATGTCTAAATGCCTACCTGGGGCTGTGGCAGATTTACGGCAGAGAATAATGCTGTACCCAATGCAAAGCTCTGGGGCAAGTTGGGTCCCTTCTCTTTAGTGCAAGAGACAGTACTACCCCTGAGCACCAGACAGGCTTGCAATGAGACTGCAATATTATTGTTGGCCTACCTCTTGAGCATCTCTGTACCGATACATGGCTATTACCCTTGTGTGTAAGACAAACAGCAGGTGTTGTAAAGTATAATGCCTTCACAGTTTTATCACTAAAACAATTATTTGCAATTGTAATATAGGTTATTTTATACTCACAAATAGAAACACATTAAGAATGCTCTCACTTTCTTGTTTAGCATATTGTATATGTATTCTTTTGTAGAGATAATACATGAACAATACACTACAATAGTCAAACAGTATAGAGTTCATGATAATAGTAATAAGGTAGGTGAGTAGATAACCAGCATACAAATCTTCTTTTCTCTTCTAAAATGTCAAAACAACCAACAACCAATCAACAATGTGTGTGGCCATTGTAGCACAGTAGTAACATCTAAAATCATGCTCACACTTGAGAGGATTTGGCACCATCACTGTACTTGTGATATATACACAAGTACTTAAAAATTAAGTAAATATATAAGGAGCGGTACAGAAAGCCTATGGGTGCTGCCAGGTAAACGGATACAACAGAGAGATTATAGCTGACGAGTTATAATGCTGAGTGCTCACAGAAGGCTCCATCACTGGTGCTCTTCATTGAATAGTAGAGTATCTCTGTCTGTGGGTCGGAGGTGGTGCGCCACCAATCTAATAAGAAACAAAATAAAAGTACTGTCCCTGCATCTATAATCTATACAGTTACAGTATTTACCAATAGTTAAAAGAACCAAGTTTGCATTGCTTCCATGGACATTTCATGGAGGAAGTGTTTCCTTACGGCACAAGGGACGTGTTATACCTTTATTCAACTTCCAAGAAGTGTGTGCATGGTATGCAGACCAGATAGTAATGTATGGTTCAACACATCATAAAAATAAATTAAAACGATTCAAGATAAGAAGAAGAATATTTAGATGATTGAAAAAGTTATGACGGGACCTAAAGTTTCATATACGCTAGGTACCCTTATTCCTGAATATTTTTTATCTTTTTTGACAAATAGTACTGCCTGCATGCGGGATAGATGACAGAGCACCACCAGATCCATATGATCTTGCATAAGCGTTATTGCATCTGCAGGTAAAAGAAATGGATGCTCATCATACCCAGGCCAAAATAGCTTTTTGACATTTTTCCACCAGGTTGGACGTGGAGACACCGCCACATCTGATGGACAAGGTGATCTGATAAGATGCACCCAAACGACAGGTCCTGATGAAGATGACAAGATCCAGTATGTCATCGAAACCGGTCAACCATCCTAATGCACGATATCCATGAAGGAAATATGGGATACGGGATCCGATTGAACATTCTTTATCGAGAGCACAGCTTATCCTCCTCGTACTTTGTCTCTTTGCCAATTTTATTGGGTGTCAAAAAAGAAAAAAATATACAGGAAAAAGGGCACCTAGCCTATATGAAACTTTAGGCCCCGTCACACCTATGACATAGGCTGCGCATCACCACCGACCCAGGGACAGAGACACCCAACAGGGATAGGTGTTCTTCCGCGTAGGGATATTGGTAATATACACATTAAATGAAAAGTAAATCAGTATTACTAGAAACTATTACTTGCTCCCATAAGTGTTCTTGTGTGATATAATTGATACTCTAACACACAGTTAGGGCCATCCTTTATTCTTAATCAGGTGCCCTGATTGTTGTTGTACATTGAATAGTAGAGTGAGGTCAAACAGATTAATGAGGTTTACATATAGGCTTAACAACCACATTTGATAATCAGCAGAAATCAGCAATAAAAACAGAGAAGAACAGATGTCTTGGCCAATGCATTTCGGATAGACAAATATCCTTCATCAGGGCACATCTGTCTCATATGTTCTACAACATCCACATCTGTCTAGGGTGAAGTGTGCACAATGACCTCTGTGGAAAGGTACAGAGTGCATCCAAAGAATGGACTGGCGCTGAGTCCAAGGAAATATAAAACAGCAGCGCATGGGACTGCAGCTGTGGACTGGCAAGCCATGGGACAGGTGAGGGCATACAGACCAATCTCTAAAAAAAACGAATAAAAGGAAAGGGTTAAAATAACTCTGTCAAAAGCCCATTCCCGCTATAAGTAGTTAACTAAGAACAACCTAAACACAATCTACTACAGTCATGGATGAACAGATTACAGATAAAACATTTTATATCCTGTAAGGATTCCTCTTACCAGTCCTCTGTGTTTTGATTAATCCCTTTATCCTAGCCCCAGGAAGTAGAAAGGGCAATTCAGGTTATATTTGAACAGTGTCAAAACTCAGTACCACAATAAACTCAGTTACACCAGAACAGGAAAGACGAAAAGGCTAATCTAACAAAAATACATCATGGTGTCTGCTATTGGTGTAACCATGGAAAATGAATACATTTGCATCAATGGGTTGCTTATTTCAGCCCCAACAATATTGTGGAAAGTGTCAAAATGCCAATTTTAAGCACATTCAATAGAATTACAATATTGACCTAGTCAGTAAATGTGTTGTTTGCTCTCTTATCCAGGCAAGTGAAATCTTGCTTGGTCAGCTATTGTCCTCCAGTCCCTGCCCCCCCCCCCTCCAGAATGTAGTGATTTGGCCATTGGTTATCATTTTAGAATTCCAGCCCAAGCTGAAACAGCTGGTTTATGAAGGATCAGCCCCCGCCACCCACCCCCTTCAGCTTACTTTGTTCCACCACTATGTCCCTGTTAGCCAATCCAAGTTTAACAGATGACTGTCATTTGGGTAATCATTAGCAACTGACAGCCAAAATGAAGCTGTCAGTTGCGCACATATAAAATGGCATGTTTGTCTTGTTATCTTTGAGCAAGGAAGTTCAAGACCAGTGTTTCTCATTAGTAACTGGCTTTGCCAAAGGGATCAGAATGGCTATGTTTTCAATAACAAACATTATTTTTGTCTGTGTCAGCGTATCACAAAGTGTTTGCACTGGTATAGTTTTGATTTACATTAACATGGACGTCTGTCTTTTGTTTACATAGGCAGCTTTGTATCCAGCCATGTACAAACTCCTATTATATTTGTAATCTATTAGCATTTTCTGACAACAGCTAGTGCATTCGTTAGTTAGCATTAGTTTGAATTTCTGTTTGCATGACGTCACATTCCACTATGGTGGATTTACTAGTTTTTGAGTTTCATGGAATTGTTTTAAAGTGAGAGTTATTTAAGAGATATTTAACAATGACAATTTCATAATTTACAAAGGCATGCTAAGCACCAGCAATGTATGGGCAGTTCTATTAGTATTTATGAAGCCTTTTCAAAATACACTTCTCATGTTTAACAATTTAATTAGTCCTGCATTTGCTTGGAATAGCTGCTCCCTCTTTGTACTGTTTGTTTCATAATATGAGAGAATAGTAGATACAATGGCTATGCTAACTCATTGTGGCACAGCACAAAGCATTGTTCTGACAACATATTTCGAAACATGACAAGTTAGAAGTTATCTGCTTGTTTTTTTTTTTTTTTTTAATCCGGTGCTTTCTGCATAGAAACAAAATGTCTCAATGCACGTTGTTGTAGTGGATTTATCATGGACCCCGACATGTTCAACTCATATTCTTCAGATTCCCAATTTTGCAGGAAAAGAGCCTGTGTCAAAGTCAATATATATGAATTCACATTTGCGAAATGCATCCCTGTCGAATTTAGTAGAAATGTTCCAGGCATATTGTGGTAAACTATGCAGTTTATGATGAGGCAGCAGAGCCCCTCCTGTTTTGTTTCTCTGTAAAGGGAGAACAAGGGACACCCAGACAACACAGCTGTCAGTATGTATATGATTATGGCATCTGCACTGATGTAGAGGGAAATAATCTTAATGTCAGATGGGGTGAGATGATCAATGACTGCTGCGCAAACCGGCAGGGCTCGGGTTTATGGTGGAAAAAGCCATGGCTGCTTACTTAGACTGAAGCAGTGCAGACATTGCCTGGGTCTGCCTACACCATAGATTTTGCTCCCTGTTTGCTTCATGATATAATGATGTAGTGAGAATGTTGTGTGGAAATGCCACCATTAACTGCTAGGATGAAAGCAGTTAAGAAGCACCAGGGATCCTATAAGTTCTTAATAAAGTGTGTGTGTGTTGGTGGAGTGAGGCAAAAGTAGTGGCAGAGTTGGATTGCCGGAGATTGTCTGTGTGCAGCACCAAGCTACAATGAGTAAATGCCTTTGTAAATCCTTTAAGCATAGGGCCATTTCATCTGGATTAATGTCTGAACCTCCCACAGCAGACCACAGGAGCCAATCTAACAGACCAGCATCCTCCATTCGCCGCAGACACTCACATTATTGCTATGATCACATTCATGAAGGTTAGAAGCATGTGGGCTATCAGGGTGGCCGGAGGAGAGACAAAAGACTTAGGGACCCCTCTCTGGATTTCCATAAACCCAAGACAAAACTGATGCTCCTTATAGATTCTGTATTTCAAGAGTAATTCAAAAAGGGGAGACATGATAAAAGGATGAGGAAGTTGTGGGTAGATTGTGACCAGGACATCTCTGCTGCATTCATTGTGCCAATTATCAAGACAATCTATGAGGCAATTACTAGAGAATAGGTTGATCCTAAACTAATGCATTGCTGAAATTGCTTTCTAAACAGTACTTGGTCAAGTGCAGTGTTCCAGAACTGATGGAGCAAACTGGTCAAAAACCCACGCTTACCCGTGACCAAACAAGGGCAGCAGAACCTTCCCTTCTACTGTCTGGGTAACAATATAATGAGTATATAGCAAAGAAAGACACTTTAATTACAAGCAATAAATGCTAATGACTCCCATCCCAAGCCTTACGATTAATATGGTAGAAGAAATGCATCATACAATACACATTGTTTTAATATAAAATTAATGCAGAAAAACAGAGGTTACAGAACATGTAACATCACATAAAACCCACTACACATAAAAACAAATATTGCACAATTTTCCTATACATAGAAATACATTCATATTAATGCAAAAATGTCATCTGAACCACAGGTAATCCATAAAACTTTTCTACACTAGACCCAAATAAGTGGTTACATAAACTGCCCAACATGTTTCAGTCCTCACTCATAAGTAAGGGGCTAAAACAGCCACAACTTCTAAAATGATTGATGGGTGGGTCAGCTGGTCTCCACAACGTAAAAACCACTCCACAAACTGGAGAGAAGGAAAAAGGGATTGCTCCATAAATGGAAACACAATCTAAATTGAAAAGTGCATTAATACACCATCAAAACATCCATGTTTCATCAACAATACCTGTTTCCTGAGTTTGCTATTCTTTTTAATGCAGAGATGCATTCGCACTACTTTTCAGGGTAATTAATGGAATTAATGTGTGTTGAAAATGGGGGTGCAAGCGTGAAAATCGGAGCACACGTGTGCGAAAGCCACGCACGCAGCCGTTTGTCAATTCATGGAAGGCGTTGCGCGTGGCTTACCTGAAATCTGTGCTGAATCCGCGTGTGGTGCACACGTCATTGCAACATCCCGAAGGCTGTGCGCGAGATGGCCAGTGAAGGCGCACACAGGAAGCGCACACACCTAAAAAGGGTGCAGAACACACAGAATGGGGAACAACACGTGAAAATGTGGGAGTTACGGGGTAAGTACCGCTGCTAAATCCTCGCAACGTCCACACATACACTAACAACACATATTCATGGAATCGAACAGGGGAAACCCACGCACCACAAAAGACGCGCTAATCCGGAAACACATCCGCGAGGCGGAAGCTGGCGGATGTGGCCCGCGCAGTATAAAAGTGCGCACAAACAACAGACAAGCTCATTCGCTACAATTAATATACCGTTCCTCGCAGCAGTGGTCGTGGGACACTGCAAGAGGAGGAGGATGGCCAGGCCCCGCATTTTTTTACACATGACTAGCCTTTTTGGGATGCCTGATTACCAGGTCTATGGCAGGTACAGGTTTCCACCCATACAACCCTAGACCTGGTTGCTGAGTGGGAGGATGACCTCACATCACCCACACTGTGCTCCCAAGCACTGAGCCCCTTGGAAAAGGTGCTCAATGCAGTGCATTTCTTGGCCACTGGGTCATTTCAGCAGACAAGTGCCCTAGTTGGGGGCGTCTCACAGGCCACACAGTGACGCTGACTACACTAGGTGTTGACGATCATGACTGCACGCCCCTCAGTCCGCAGGCACATGTACATGTCCAGAACACCCGCAGAAAGGCAGGCTGTGGTCCAGGACTTTTACGGGGTGGCACACTTCTCCAAAGTGCTAGGTGCCATTGATTGCACCCATGTGGCTATACGTCCTCCTAGGGTCACTGAGCACATCTATCGCAACCGCAAGCACTGGCATTCCATCAACGTGCAGGTTGTATGTGATGCCAAGGGAATCATCACCTCTGTATATGCCAACTATCCGTGGTCCAGCCATGATAGCTTCACATACAGAATGTTACCCCTAAATCAGGACCTGGAAGCTGGGAGTCATGGCGACACATGGCTCATTGGTGAGTACAAATGCCTCTGCACATGCATGCATGTTACACACAGAGAAATTGCAAAACCCAACTAATGACAACCATTATCACCTCCCCAGGGGACAGTGCCTATCCTATGAGCACATACATGATGACGCCAATACGGAACCCCACCACACCACCCAAGGTAAGATACAACACAGCCCATATTGCAACTCGGGGCATAGTGGAGCGCACATTCGGAGTGCTGAAGTCACATTTCCACTCCCTTGACTGCTTTGGCGGCCAGCTGCTATATGTGCCCCAAGTAGTGTGCAGGATTATAGTGACAGCATATGTCCTGCCCAACGTTGCAATCCGGTTGGGCGTGCCGGTGCCCCCACACCCACAACCACATGCACAGCCGCTGCGCATGGGAGGGGAAAGGGCACGTGGCGAGGCAGCCCATACCCAGCTTGTGGCAACATTTTTCACCTAAAATCCCACCCCTGCAGAGTGCACACAGGCCTGGCCCATACCAGCTGACAATTGATGATGACAAAGGGACAGTCAACTGTCACAACCATACCACCTTGAGATTGTTTCCCTGGAAGTGATACATTGTGTGCATCCCTAGCTACTTAAACAGACCAAATGCTGTGTCAGTAAAAGGCACACATTCATGCTGCACGAAGGACTACCACCTTGCAAAACAGCACACCCAAATACTGGTATGTTACCCAACACCTTCCAAACACCATCTCACCCACCCAAGACACCATGGCATGGCATGCAATGTGAAAGCAACCAAATGAATGCACAACACATTACACAACCTTCACAAAGTGCACCGTCACAAATGGAACCAGGCCACAAACAATTCCCTCTCACCTATGAAAAAGAAACAGCACACATAAACATATACTTACCAGCATGACAAAACATGAATACGGGACCCAACAGTGGCAACGTCTGACAGTAACCAATCACAATGGTGCAAGTGTCACAACCTGACAAAGGCAGCACATCGACCCCTTCCATCTCCAGTGTGTTGCTGGTAGGTAAATGTGGCAGAGTACTTCATACATCATGAACTGCATCTGCAATGGAGACAGGAAATGTAAGACATGTAGAAGCTACATGCAAATATGCATAATGGGCAGTATGGAATACAATATACAAATCAACCATGCAGTGAAGAAATCATCATTAATCCCCACTAGGAGTGTATACACAGTTTGGACTAGAGGCTGGCCACACAACTGATGGAAGCCCAATGCCTTTGTGTAAATTACTGCCACACGGTGCCACCCTTGCGAGCCCATGGAAAGGGGAAGCAGGAGTGGCATATGTGTCTGGACCCCAAGCTTCAAACACAAATACAAGACAAGCCTGCATGGGCCCATCTGGAACACACAGTGGATGCCTACGGGTGCCACACAAAGCAACACAGTATAACATGAATGCACAATAGACAAAAAAAGAGGAAAAAAAAAAAAAAAAATGCCCATGGGTCGCCTGGGGGAGGGCGCGGAGGGGGAGGGTTTCACATGGGAGGGGGGAGGTGCACCCACATGCGTGGATGCTGAGAAAAAAAATGTCAGGCTCATGGCCTGCACGGCTACCCGATAGTGGGAGAACTGCCGTCGCTGTCGTCACCCTCTAGTGCTACATTGGGTGTGCGTGGTATGGGAGGCAGACCACGCAAAACCCTGGCATGCTCTTCCATGGCAGCAAGCATGCAGGTTTGAAAGGGTTGGTTCTGCAGGATGATGGTCCGAAGGTCCCTATGCAGCACATCACGGGTAGCACAGACTTCTGCCTGCAAGGCCTCATGTGATGCACAGATCTCCTCACAGGCTACCTTGATCTCAGCTGAGATTGTGAGTGTTAGCTGCTCCAGATGCTGTTCTGACAGTGTACTCTGGGACACCTAAAGTGCACCCAGAGTAGCTCTGAGGAGCTGTTTTCTTCCCTCAGGGCATCCCTGTGGGCCCGTGCCTCTGCAGATATGGCTGTGCGCAGAGCCTCCAGTTCAGCCCGTCGGTCCGTGTTGGCGGCCAACATGTCCTGCCTGTGTGAGTGGCATGTGGACCGCGTTGCCTGCTGCTGGAGCTCCACCTGCCTTTCGGGGGGGGAGAATGGAAGTGGCCACCCTATCACGGCCTGAGCCATCATCTCACATGATGCCCCCTGTTGTGCTGCAAATGCATAAATGGAGTTCTCCCACACAGTGTTGCCCGGTGGCGCACGTCCACCGCATTGCTGGACACAACACCTGTTGGCCCCAAGGTGATGTGCCACTTGCTGTGCCTGAGGCTGCAGGACTGCATTCCTCCTTTGATCTGCGGCCCCAGGAACAGGAGCAAATATTGGGGAGTGTTACCCTGCATCCGTAACCGCCCCAGGCAGACATTCCAACACAGAATGGGCCAATGAGGGGTTTACCCCCAGTCGAGGTGCGTTGCACAGAACGGCATCCTTGCCAGAAACATGTGATGGGACATTTGTTTCAATGTTTGATTCAGCACCTGAGGCATAGAGATCATCGGAGGTGTACCCAGAGACACATGTGGACAGGATGGTCTGTAGGACCAATGGATTTTCGTGCACCAGCACCCCACGTCCTCCAGTGGTAATTGGTTGGGGCTCTCAGTACTCCTGCCCTGCGCCACCTCCTCCTCCTCCACAGCATCTATTGCCTCATCACCTGCACAAAATGAAAAGAAAAGTAATGAAGACACACATGAACAGCATAGCCAACACACATAGGCATCACAATGTACACATCCAATACATTAATCAGACATGTCACACATGACACAAACTCAGCCATGCATGCAGTGGCAATTAAGTGGAAGGGGACGCTGAAAGCAGACACTGATGACTTCAAAAAAGAAAAGCAACACATGTGCTGCATGGTGCATAGCACCTGCATCACACATTAGCATGTGAGTTGCATGGACCACCCACAAACATGACACATTCCAGTACACAGATGGCACGTAGCATAGCCATGCCAGAACAGACAAGGACACCCAGATGGGAGTTAATCACTCAGGTCTCCCATCCATGTCAAGTTCATGCCATCAAACTGAAAATGCAAAAGAGTGGGACAAAACACACATGTGTCACATGCTGCAACAACGCCAGTGTGTTCAAATACAGTGATGGGAGGCACATGGATACATCATTGGTAGGTCACTTGGACATGAAACAAGTCAATTGTCATGTTCAACATTCAAAGAGGGCTCAGAAGTGATCGGGCGCAGTGCATGTGTAGGTGCACAGCAGTCAATCAGACTGATTGATGAAATCATTTGCACAAAATGACATTTGTGTGCCTTTGTGTGGGGAAATCCCTGTCTGAAGTATGGTGATTTTGGGGCAGAACGGCACACAAATCTGTGTTTATCATGCAAATAATTCCATCAATCAGGCAGAATAAAGAGAAAAAACTGTATTAACAATGTCGTGGCATGATGGCAGTTTAAGGGTAAGTGCAGTCATCATGTGCAAAGTGTTTGCAGCGGTCAGTAGGGATACAGTAAACCCCAGGCCCAAGGGCGGGGGATGACTTGGAGGCACTATATGGGTCATATATAGCAGTTATGACTACACAGCCTGACCTGGCTGTCAATCACAACACATTACCCAAGCAACATACACATGGTCTGGATATACACGCATGGGCACTCACCGGACATTGTCTCAAGATCTGGTAGGTCTACTACGCCTTGGATCTGATCCTCTGCGATGAACCCTCCAGAGATTGCCTTATGTTCTGTGAGTTCATCGTCCTCTAGTGGTGACCCACTGCCAGTCACCAGAGTAGAGGCGTAATTGGAAGCCAGCTTGTGTTTTGCTTGGCGTTTGAGGTCATTCCAATGCTTTGAGCAATCTTTAGCTGTGCGCTTCACAAATCCAAGGGACCTAATCTGATCTGCGATGCACTGCTAGAGGGCCCTATGCTAAGCAGTCGTAGTCTTGCACCCTGCCGTCACCAGCATGTCGCGGCCATGTGCCGACACGTAGCCCACAAGTGCGCCTAGTTCCACATCATTGAAAGTCTGCTTCCTTGACGTGCCGGAGGGGTGAGCCGTGTCTGGGGTCCCAGCCTGTTCCGCAAGAGCACGCTTCTTCCTCTTGAGAGGTGGTGCAGACCCTGAGTGGCTTACGCCGCTCTTGTCTGTAGGGGCTGAAGCGCAGGTGGTTTGGCCTCTGGTAGCAGGCAATGGCACGATGACCAAAGGTCTCACAGCAGGCATTGGCTACTGGGCGCTGTTGCCAGGACCAAACTGCCTTGGTGTGAGGGTCTGGGACCAACACTGTCCTGCTGTGGCACCCAGAAACACAAAAAATGCATAAGCGTGGTACACGCAGGCTACAATGACCTCTGAATGGGTACGCGACACACGGGGGCAACCACAGTGGAAACATACGTGCGCGACTCACCGTCTGCCTGGAAAATGAACGTAAAAAATACGTGCGTGTGCGCACTGGCAACACCCTGCAAAAAGAAGAATTGAGCTCTGCCTCAGTAAACAAGGAGTACACACTGCAACCGTTGTGAAATAATTGCGTGTGAAGCGACAAGAAGTATAAGAATCACACGCTCACTCTCCCAAAAAGCACGTACAAGAAAATGGTGTCCTACGCTGATCTTTAACCCTTGTGCCAGCAACGCCTGCAACCACGCCTGCTGGAACAGAAGACTCCCGACTGCTGTTCCATCGCTCCAAAGCCCAGCCCCATTACCCAGTTGCCCACCCACACCTGCCTCGGGGGTTGCCATGTCGGGGCAAACACCATCTGAGACCACTGGCAACCCCCAGCCAGAGAGGCAGAGGGCTGCCAGCTTCTCAACAACAGAGGTTGGCATACTGGTGAAGCACGACCGTGCGCCGACAAGGATAGATGGAAAAGGACCTGGTTGGACATCGTGGTTGCCATCAACGCGCAGGGGGTGGCAACCACGTCCAACTTCAAACACGTCCAGAAGCGCTGGGAGATCCAGGACCCTCATGAAGGGGTCCAACTTTCCATCGACCAGATGAGGGTCCTGGAATGCATCAACCCAGTGCTTCACCACCAGGTCCTGGAGAGTCAGACCCATCTGGAGTCGAGTGGTGAGTGCCTGGGCTATCCCATTCCACACAGTGCATGTTGAGGTGTGGCAGGAGTGTGCAGCTTGGACATATGTCTGACAAGGCCCATGTATGGATGCGTGTGTGTGCAGGGACATGCCCGTGCTGCATGTGAGTGCAGTCATGTGTGATGCACATCAATGGTGTATGTGTTCTAATGCAGGATGCCCAACTGCATGTGGAGATGCAAACATGTTTGCATTTCTGTGTATGTACTATGCCATGGTTGGGGTGTTACACATGGATGCTGGTTCCACCTTCATGTATGTGCACGGTGTACATGTGCGTGTGTGTGTTTGACTTGTGTGCAACTGTGATACACCATGGATGCATGTGACCCGGACATGTGGATACCCGATTGGCAGATGTGACTTACTTGCTGATGATTGCACTGTGACAGGTGGTGGAGATGTACAGATGCACGTCTGTCTTGTGGTGTGTGTGCATGTGATCGGCACTCCCCATATTGCTTGTGACATCATGCCAACCTTTGGTTGCTCATGCAGTTACGTGTGTAGGGATGCTGATGCCTGTTGCACAATACCAGTTTATTTGTGCATGTATGTGGGTTCAAATGATATGAGTGTTGGGGAGTATCATGCCATCTGTGAAGTTTGACACTGCCACTCATGTGCAACTGTCATGTGTTTATCAGACCATTGTACAGTGCCCTGATGCCTGTGTTCTATCTCTCCGTGTCTGCAGCGTCACCTGATGAAGAGGGCAGAGACAGTGCTGTGGAGTACAGCGGCAGGGATGCCACCGCCAGCCGGAGACGCAAGGCCCAGCTCCCCTCTCAGGTACTGATATCTTCTGGGAGTGAGGAGTCTGGTGCCGTGTCCATGGCCGCAGCTGCCGAAGGAAGGTCCAAGAGGCGGAGGTTGGAGGTGGACTCCTCGACACAGAAGGGGCAGCTGAGCCCCCAAAGGGGCCTATGGAGGAAGACGGCATAGAGTCATCCAGGTTGGTGGGGGTTTGGTTCAGGAGGAGGCTGTGACAGCCCCATGCACGGGCCATAGAAGGGGAGATTCTACTGGTGCTAGTGGTGCAGTCCAGGGGCAGGGACAGAAGGCAGCACAGGCCGCCGCAGAGTTGCCTGTGTGGAATCCTGTCCCCGATCCTGTGACTGCATCATACAGTACCAGCAGGGATTCCTTCATCCAGACCCGTTTTCAGGGAGGGGCTGCGCGAACAACAACTGGCCTTCCTCTCCCTGCAGATGTGGCAATCCGATTGAGCCTCTCATAGTTGGTTTGGCATTGCACGTACATGGTATTCGGGATGACCTGCTGGGTTCTCGTCAGGACAAATGCACGTCATTTTGAATATCTGTTAGGGCACGTCGAACTACTAGGACAGGTCATCGGCACTGGGTTCCTCCGTGTGCTGGAGGTTCTTGCGACCCCCTCCTCAACTGAACCCCCTATGCACCAGTCATCCTCTGTGCCCCCTTCCCGCCCAAGTATCACCTGGGCCCTGTGTGGAGCTGCCCCTGAGCCAGCGGCCAAGCTGGTAGAGGACACATCCCTTCCACAGTCGGGAGTCGGAGGTCCAGCAGGGGTGGCCAGTCCACCAACTGGACCCGAGCAAATGGAGGACATGCAGGCATCAACAAGCAGGGAACATGCACGACGGCACCAGAAGATTCCATCAGCCTGGATGCCGTTGCAGTGCCAGAGGCAGTTGCATTGGAGGCAGCAGCAGGCTCAGTGTGGTAGACATCATGGCTCGGGGCCATCAACATCCAGGGTCAGGCCTCGGCCGGCGGGCAGGAGGACCCAGGATTGGGAGTGTCTTTCGTGTGGCAGCAGTTGGGCTAGCAAATATATGCATAGCGGCGGCGGGCAGAGAGAGCATGGCTCACAATGATCAGGGCGGAGAATTCCATGCACCGGGCTTTGAGGCGGGCTGAGTGCCTCGAGGCAACTCGCAGGGAGTTGGAGGATGCCATGGACCTCGAGGCCAGGGAACAGGCCCGCCTCCGGAACATTGACATGGAGTTTGATGATGCCCTGGCCCGGGACATCAAAAAGTGAGCCTTTGGACTAGCCTGCCTCCTTTGTATATATTATTAAGTTTGGGTTTCATTTTGTTTTTTTATGATTTTGAGTACACAGACTTTGCTCCACTTTGTGTATATAGTTGTGTTTTACATAGGGTTTCATTTTGTTTTGGGATCATGGACCCTTCTGACTTTCATTGTAAATAGTTCCGGACATGTACATACTTTCTTTTTTACGCTATCCCATGGAGTAATGGTTTTTATGCTTTTCAATTTTGGATTTATTTCTATGGACTTTGGCGATGGACCACTTCTCATTTTTCATTTCTTGGATTTTGATTTTTCCTTGGATTTTAATTTCTTTTTCATATTGGATTGATCATTTCTTCTTTTGCATATGTGGTTTTCATTTTGTCATTTTGTTTTCTTTTTAATATATTTAATAAATCATCATTATTGGTGTGGTCTACTCCCATTGGTTATGTGCATGTCTCTATGAGCATTGCCTCAGTCATGGGTTGCCACTGTTTGGTTCTGTAGGACATTTATTCATGAGCATGCTGGTTCTTTTCAGACTCTCATGGCATGGGTAATTTACTAGGGAGTGGGTGCAGTGGATGGTTGCGTGTTTGTACTGGGGGATGTGAGGGGTGGGATTTGGGTTGGCATAAGGGCCATGGGTCTGTATTGTTATGACGTGGTGTTTGTGGGGACATGAGTTGATGCCTGCTGGCAGGTCGCCATCAATGGGAGTGGGGTGGAGGGACATGTGCCGGGGCCTGCTGGCAGGTGCCCCTCACTGGTGGGGGGGACATGAGTCGGGGCCTGCTGGTAGGTTGTCGTCAATGGGGGTGGGGTGTAGGGACATGTGTGGGGGCCTGCTGGCAGGTTGCCATCAATGGGGGTGGGGTGGAGGGACATGAGTCGGGGCCTGCTGGCAGGTTGTTGTCAATGGGGGTGGGATGGAGGGACATGTGTCAGGGCCTGCTGGCCAGTGCCCATCACTGGTGGGGGGGACATGAGTCAGGGCCTGCTGGCAGGTTGCCATCAATGGCAGTGGGGTGTAGGGACATGAGTGGGGGCCTGCTGGCAGGTTGCCATCAATGGGGGTGGGGTGGAGGGACATGAGTCGGAACCCTTCTGGCAGGTTGCCATCAATGGGGGTGGACGGACATGTGTCGGGGCCTGCTGGCAGGTGCCCGTCACTTGTGGGGGGGGACATGAGTTGGGGCCTGCTGGCAGGTTGCTGTCAATGGGGGTAGGGTGGAGGAGCATGTGTCGGGGCCTGCTAGCAGGTGCCCATCACTGGTGGGGGGGACTTGTGTTGGGGCTCACATGGTGCATGGTGCCATGTGGGCTGCCTGCAGGACATGGTCAGGGTGGATGGGCTGCCTGCAGGGCATGCCCAGAGGTGTAGGGTGGTCCCCTATGGTTTGGGCTGCCTGCAGGGCATGGTCAGGGTGGATGGGCTGCCTGCGGGGCATGCCCAGGGGTGTATGGTGGTCCCCGTGGTGTGGGCTGCTTGAAGGGCATGGTCATGGTGGATGGGCTGCCTGCGAGGCATGTTCAAGGGTTGCAGGGGTCCCCCCTGTGGTGTGGGCTGCCTGCAGGGCATGGGGAGGGTTGATGGGTTGGCTGCAGGGCATGGTGCTGGGTGTAGGGGGGCCCCTGTGGTGTGGGCTGCCTGGGCATGTCCAGGGGTGTAGGGTGGTCCCCCTTGGTGTGGGCTGCCTGCGGGGCATGCCCAGCGGTGTATGGTTGTCCCCCGTGGTGTGGACTGCCTGCGGGGCATGGGGAGGGCACACCCAGGAGGACTGCCAATTCACATGCAAAGCTCACTTGCGTACCCCGGAAAATACACGTACCACACTCCCACCAGCGGCATTGTGTGTAAAGCTCACTTGCATACCCCGGAATACACGTACCCCGCTCGTGCCAGCAAAATCGCATTTGAAGCTCACTAGCGTACCCTGGAATATACGTACCCCACTCCCGCCAGCGACATCGCATGTGAAGCTCACTCGCGTACTCCAGAATACACGTACCCCGCTCACACCAGCAACATCGTGTGTAGAGCTCACTTGCGTACCCCGGAATACACGTACCCTGCTCGTGCCAGCGAAATCGCGTGTAAAACTCACTTGCATACCCCGGAAGACACGTACCCTGCTCGCACCAGCGAAATTGCGTGTAAAGCTCACTCACGTGCGCCCGAATACACGTACCTCACTTGTGCCAGCGAAATCATGTGTAAAGCTCACTCGCATACCCCGGAATACACGTACCCCGCTTGCGCCAGCAAAATCGTGTGTGAAGCTCACTCGCGTACCCTGGAATACACATACCCCGCTCCCGCCAGCGACATCGCAGGTGAAGCTCACTCGCGTACTCCACAATACACGTACCCCGCTTGCGCCAGTGAAATTGCATGTAAAGCTAACTTGCGTACCCCAGAACACACATGCCCCACTCGCGCCAGCAACATCGTGTATAAAGCTCACTCGCGTACCCCGGAATACACGTACCCAGCTCGCACCAGTGAAATCGCGTGTAAAGCTCACTAGCGTACACCGGAATACATGTACCCCGCTCGTGCCAGCGACATTGAGTGTAAAGCTCAATCACATACCCCAGAATACATGTACCCGGCTCGCACTAGCGAAATCGCTTGTAAAGCTCACTCGCGTACCCAGGAATACATATACCCCGTTCACGCCAGCGACATCGCATAAACAGCTCACTTGTGTACCCCAGAATACACATACCCCGCTCCTGCCAGTGACATCGTGTGAAACCCTCACTCGCGTACCCCGAAATACACATTCCCTGCTCCCACCAGCGACATCGCGTGTAAAGCGCACTCGCGTACCCCCAGATTTGCGCACCAGTGTGGTAAGGAGCCACATTCACCCCCTGCAAGCAGCCCACACCACAGAGGACCACCCTACACCCCTGACCATGCCCTGCAGGCAGCCCATCCCCCCTTACTATGCCCTGCAGGCAGCCCACACCACAGGGGACCACCCTACACCCCTGGGCATGCCCCGCAGGCAGCCCACAAAACAGGGGCCCCCTCCTACACCCTGACCATGCCCCACAGCCAGCCCTCCACCCCTGACTATGCCCTGCAGGCAGCCCACACCACAGGCCCCCCCACTACAACCCTGACCATGCCATTCAGGCAGCCCACACCACGGGGGACAACCCTACACCCCTGGCCATGCCCCGCAGGCAGCCCACACCACGGGGGACCACATTACACCCCTGGCCATGCCCCACAGGCAGCCCACACCACAGGGGTCCCCCCATACCCCACACCATGCCCTGCAGCCAGCCCATCACCCCTGACCATGCCCTGCAGGCAGCCCACACCACATGGAACCACCCTACACTCCTGGGCATGTTCCGCAGGCAGCCCATCCACCCTGACCATGACCCGCAGGCAGCCCATCACCTCTGACCATGACCCACAGGCAGCCCACACCACAGGGGGGACTTTTTCCATGCAATTTTCCTGGCGCAATTGGAATACGCTTATTGTAGGGGATGCGCAAGTTCATTTTCATGTGTTTTGGCTGCCGCGAGCGCAGTACGCATATTCAAAGGGGTGCGCAAGTACATTTTCACGCGTTTTGCTTGACACGAGTGGGGTTCGCATAGTTTTTCACGTGATTACAGTGTAGGGGACCTGTAAACTGGTTCAGGGTTAGCGCGCCCCTTTGTGCTGTATTGGGGATTTCTATCGCTTTTCCATACACTAGGGGCGTTCTTGGGGTCGTAACTGGCGCTGCGGGATGTCTGCTGCGCCACGGCTGCACATGGCTTGGGAAATCCATGAATACGCGGTGCGCCAGAATGCTGTTTGGTGCACTAGGCTGGCGCACGCTGGCGCACGCTCCCTCTCTGTGCTGCCCGCGTGCGCTACTTCTGCGCTGAATTCTATTAATTACCCCCTTGTTGTTGGACTTAAAGTGAAATACGATAGGGCATCTAAAGATTGCCCACACCACCACCAAAAATAATAAGTCTTTGGTTCACTATTTCCTTATTAGGACCATTGATCTTCTTTAGAATGATCGACTGAATGTCATTGTGTGTGTGACCCTTTTCTAAGCAATGTCTGACTAATGGGGCCTGAATGATGTTGTTATTTATACAGCTCTGATGTTCAATTAATCTAGTCTTTCTCTTTCTATTAGTTTTGCCAATGTACCATAACCCACAGGGGCAGATGATCATATAAAGTACATTTTCACTAGTGCAATTAGTGTGATCTTTAATGACCCAATTATCCTTCAAACCAATGTCTGCATCCTTTGTTCTTGTAGTAAACTGGCATATAATGCACTGACCACATGAAAAATGCCCTGTCACAGGTGTCATTCCCCACAATGTAGATTGTTTGGTCATCATCAATGGTTTCTCAGTGATATCATTATGAATAACCATATTCCTGATATTCTGGCTTTTCTTGTACGCCACAAGTGGTAAAGATTCATTTTTAGTGAAAATCTTTTTCCAATTTCTTGTAATCACAGCTTTTATTTTGTATGAAAGATCTGAGAAGGTGTTAACAAAGACCAAACCTGTTTCCCTTTTTCTTCTGTAAGGCACATCCTCTAGTATGCCATCTCAGTTGCTAATGTAAGCCCTTTTGGCTGAATACTTTACTAAACGGCGAGGATATCCTCTCGGTAACAGTTTTTCTGACAGAGCATTAGCACCGTCTTCATAATCTTTTCTCTTGATACTATTATGTTATAGCCTCAAAAACTGTCCAAAAGGTAAATTAGCCTTGATATGTTTCGCAAGATGAATAGAGAAATGTAGGAGGGCGTTCCGGTCTGTGGGTTTACTGAATGGTTTTACCCATAGGTTACCGTCTTGATGGAAGATAGCATCCAGAAAGTTGATTTCTTCTCTATTGCTCTCCTATTGTACCCCCATGGCGGTACCCTCAAATTGTTTGTAAGATTTTACCATCAAGTTGAGGGTACTGCCATGGGGCAGGTATGGCGCTAAACCTAGCAAACCTATATGTGAAAATTCTTTGAAAAACAAAAAAATATATGAAGACAACAACCCCTTAATGAGTCACATTAACATTGGCTAGGGTATGGGAAGGCTCTGAAGTTCAGGCAATTAGTTTTGTCAACACCCCTCCTCCTTGGTAAATGGGTGTGGTTTAAATATTGGATATCCCTCTGCTGCTTTTAACTCCCGTATTGGGTTGAACCCTTGTTCCTCATGTGTGCCCTCAGAGTTTTTGCTTGCAGGAGAGGCTGGGGGAGTGGAGGATGGGGGCACTGGCCCTGATGCCTCCTGTTGGTTCAGCATCCATTGACACCTCGCTGCTTCCCCCTCATCCCTCCTGAAACATCCGCCACAGATCGAATATCATCAAGCAGTTCGCTAACTTCTTTCCCTTAAAAGTGCCCTGTAAGTGTGTCAGTAGTGATTGCTCCACATCCTTGGAGAAACTTCCAAATTGTGGCCATGGTTTAGTCAATTTACCCTCAGAGCTTTTTGTTCATGCCGCGCTATATTTACAAATCTTTTCCTTATAGGGCGGAAGAGTCTTACATAGGTACTGGAGGGGCATGTAACCCCCACACTTCCCTTGATACATTGCATTTATCCTTACTTGAGTTCAAGTCAAGGTTTTCGACAATCCGCTGTTAGGGTAAAAACACAGTGCACTGGCAATTCTTTCAATTTTCTTGGAGCCTCTCTGGCTCCACAACAACCTGTCAGGTGTGCTCTGCGCACCGCCCTTCGGCGAATCACTTCCTCTTCAGGCACACCCACCAATATTGCGCATGTGCCTTCTGCGCACCACCACTGGACAACCTCCTCTATCAATTTCAGCTTTCTCAACATCGTTTCTACACCACCTCATGCTCTCCAAGGCCTATGTCCAAACCTATGGGTAATGTCACCAATTCACTAAGCAAGGTAGTGGTAAAAATCACTTAAAGGGTGCACAATGCTAGAATCCCGTTGCCTGATAATACGCACAACCCTAATATAAAACCACAGCTGTCTTCCTGCCTCCTACCAGAGTATATCAATATTCTTCATGTGTTCAACATGTATCTAAAGTGTTGCCTTGTAGATTACTGTCTCAACGAGACTTAACCAGACAAATCACCTTCCTCAATATAGGCCAGCTCCCTTTGCTAAACCTTACGGCGATACCATTGTAATTGTAATTGTTTATTTGTGCAGCACTTATACAAAAGTGAAGTGCTTCAAAGCGCTTCAAGGCGGGAAGGGAACAGGGGGCTACAGCAGTCATTATTAGACCTTGAAGTTTCTGAATGATCTAACAAATAAGTAAATACCTTACTAGGCCTGATGGCATTTCTCCTAGTGCAAGTGCATGAAAGTGTAACATACGCAACTAGATGAGGGAGTTTCGGGGGCGAAGACAGTGTCTAGGTCTGTTAAATTCAGGTCATGCAAGCGTACAGATGGAAGTGCAAGGTAAGGAAAGGGGGAACAAGTGCACCAAGTCCAGTAGGGCCAAGGGTTATGTGCGGAGAGGTGACCCCTGTCATGGAGCATATGCTGAAAGTACAGTAGTGAAGTGCATAGTGCAGGGGCCCGGAGGCAAAATCAAAGACTGGTGGGGGAGCCTGGGACCTCTGAGGCTCTGGAGGTGAGCCAGGCGACCAGTCAGCAAAGCTGAACAGAGTTAGGGAGAGATGTAGGCGTGAAGCTGGAGACAAAGAGAGAGGAGGTTAGCAAGGGAGAGGGACGGAGTAAGAGAAAGAGAAGAGAAATCTACGACCCGAGTTACAACGCCCAACCCACAGGAATTCCAGTATTTACATAACTTCTATCATCCATTCCCTCGAGTCGATAGTCTAGGTTGTTCATCAGAACCTTTTACCTCGAAACCAAATGCACCCAAACCACAAAAGTTGCATCTACCTCTCCTCCTTTCCCTACTAAACTCAACAATTCTAGACAATACTAAACAGTACTCTATGATACACTATACTAACCTCACACCCCCTGTTAGTTTCCCCCTCCCCTTATTTGCCGTATTGTTGGGTCAATGCTTACACTCCGTGTTATAATGATGCTGCCTGGCTGCCACGTCTCCCAAAGCTGCCACGCCACCCTTCTGGTCTGCTGGACTACTCACAGATCACAGGCAGGATATTTCCCAGGCTGGATACTGATGGCCTTTACACAGAGTGCGCTTTCCCCGTTGTCTCGAAACCCGCAAGGAATCTCGGAGCCCTCCAGCCACTGCAGCGGAATAGTTGGCTTTGTACCGGACTAGCGTAGTGGAACCATCCCCTATGCTACCAACTTGTTGGTATAAGTACCTGGTATGCCAGAGGTCGGCTGGGGATTTGTCTGACTCCCAAGTGCCCAAGAACCCTTTCCCCAGAATGAAAGGAGGACTCAGCCAAGGGTAAGTTAGAACCGTGTTTTATTACAAAAAACCAACAGGGATCATTGAAGACAATCACGATTCTCCAGCACATCTCAATTTTCCATGGCACGTTTCCCAGTTTTGATGCCACCTGTCCTCATCACCTGGGCCCTCCCACAAAAACCTATCCTCACTACTGATTGGGTGCTGAGAGTAGTAAGACATAGAGCTATCCCCCATAGAGGTTATTCTATTGGCCCTTGTATGTCAGGTGATGGACTGCCCCATCCCCAAGAAACTATTACAATGTTGCATGGTAGCAGATTTACCATTGGCCCTTACCCCTTGCAATCCACTCCTAGATTTCTGTCTCGTGATTGGCTGGATCTGGTTTCCCAAGGCCTGGGCCCAGTTTGTTTCTCAGACCTCTGTGCACCTCTTCAAGGTGATGTGTAATGATTATTTGTGTGAAGTGCAACTGGTAGTAGACCACCTTTGCCTTTGAGAGTGCTTTCCCTGTTGCAGCACTTGTTTCATTTCTCATCTGGGTTGCTGAGAACGGCTTGTCTTCCAACCATTGGTGAATGTCAATTGTCGAGTTTAGCTGCATCACGTGGTTGTGAACCACAAAATTTAGCTTTTTGGGTCTGCAATTATGAGGATTTATTCAATTTTTCTACAGCTGGTCCCTTTGTCATCTGGAGCTTGGAATGTGACTGTGTATCTCTGACCTTTGCTGTGAGCTCGGTCTGCGCTTCGTGCCACCCGAGCCTGCTTCTCTTGTCTGGTGTTCTGCGGCTTAAGACCTTCTGTACTTTTCCTCAGACTTATAATATGATTTCTACATGCATGTGCTGTGCTATGTTTCCTATAGGTTAGTCGTACATTGTCCTACCAGGCTCCATATATACTCCTGTAGTCCCATTGGGATTAATTGCCATAAGCATCTGCAAGCTTACTCAGGATCTCCTGTTGCCTTGCGTTTCTGTGTTACTGGATTTAGCTAATGAGAAAAATTATTTTAAAAAGCTTTGACAGTATGTATATATATCCGTCCTCTATCTACAGAATTGTGTAAGCATTTTCGTTGTGTATGGGAGTGTGTTTGTTTAAACTGTGCATAGCTGCGAATATTCTTCATGACTAACGCTGCTACGTCATGGCGTCACAAGTGGCGTCAACACAGTAACTTCTCGGCACTTAATCGATACAGTCCATTATATTTATTTATTTATTTATTTGTATTTAGTTCCAGTAGAACTTTTACAAAATACAAAATCACAATTCAAATGCATATATAAAAACAATTTACAAATGGCAAATTACAAATCGCAGAGTCCTTAGGAAAATATTGACCTATGCAGACCAAAATACATACACTGTTATACACTCATATACCTACCTAAAAACTTACTTTGTTTAGTATTTGGCCATACCCAATTAATCATAATATAACATTAAAATGAAAGTCTCACAGCATTTGATGCTACCAAGAAGAAATCTGCTAAACTAAAATCAATTATCTAAAATCAATCGTAAAACATGATAATAACATTCCAGTATTTACACAGTACATGAATAATGAAAAACATTATAAAACATTTACTATTAATAAAATAGCAACATTTCCTAAAACTATTCAAATAAAATTCAATGGCAGCCCTTGTAAATCAATTGCCGTTGGGCAGGCGTTTTTTAATAATACACCGTAATTGGTACAGTGCAATGTGTACACTTTCAGTCCCAGTGTTAAGGCAGTAAATCCAAAATGCGTCTTCCCTTATCGACTCATAACAATGTACCATGCTACCCAGGGTGTACATATATTCAGAGCCCAGAACTGCACATTAAGTAAAGAGATGCTTTGCTGTCTCCAATTTTCGAGGCATTTTACAAATATGGCAGAAACTATCTTTGAGGGGAATCTCTGAATGTGCATCAAGGAAAACATATACAGGCATTCATGGAATCAATGGGCGCTGAAAATCGCAGTGCAAGCGTGAAAATCGCAGCGCAAGTGTGAAAATCACAGCGCAAGCGTGCCAAAGCCACGCATATTCGGGTCATGGAAGTCAGTGCGCGTGTAAATGCTGGGATGTGTGCTAAAATCGTGGGTGGCGCACGCGGGCGCACGCGGGCGTCATTTAACAGCGTGCGCTACGCGCACAGCGAAAGCACACATAGCGCAGCGCAGACAACAAAAGTGGGCGGAACACGGGGCATGACACGCGGAATGGGGAGCAACGCATGAAAATGTGGTTGTTACGGGGGAAGTACAGGAGGTAAATGTTTGCTACGCCCACACGCACGCCAACAACACGTATTCATGGAATCGAACAGGGGAAAGGCGTGCGCCAAAAAAGACGCGCTAATCCGGAAACACGTACGCCAGCAGGAAGCAGGCATAAGCGGCCGGCGCAGCATAAAGTTGCGTGCAAACAACAAACAAGCTCAGACGCTACGATGAATATTCCTCGCAGCAGTGGTCGTGGGACATCGCAGGAGGAGGAGGATAGCCAGGCCCTGCATGCATGTCAGATACTGAGTAATGTGACAACCCCACTAATGATACCCATCATCACCTCCCCAGGGGACAGTGCCTACCCTCTGAGCACCTACATGATGACGCCAATTCGGAACCCCACCACATCACCCGAGGTAAGATACAACACAGCCCATGTTGCAACCCGGGGCATAGTGGAGCGCTCATTCGGAGTGCTCAAGTCACGCTTTCGCTCCCTTGACCACTCTGGTGGTCAGCTGCTCTATGCATCCCCCAGAAGTGTGCAGGATCATAGTGGCAGCATGTGTCCTGCACAACGTTGCAACCCGCCGGAGCCTGCCGGTGGACATGGTGGTGCTCCCACATCCCTAACCACATGCACGGCCGCTGCGTATCAGAGGTGAAATGGCATGTGGTGAGGCAGCCCGTACCCAGCCGGTGGCTAATTACATCACCTAAGATCCTACCCCTGTGGAGTGCACACAGCCCTGGCACATACCAGCTGACAATCAATGATGATGACATGAGGGACAGTCAACTGTCACAACCATACCAGCCTGAGATTGGTCACCTGGAACTGTTACATTGTGTGCATCCCTACCTACTTAAAGACAACCAATGCTGTGTGACAAAAAGACACACATTCATGCAGCATGAATGACTACCCCCTTGCAAAATACCACATGAAAATAGTGCCATGTCAACCAGCCCCTCCCCATCTCAGCTACCCAACACACCATGGCATGGCATGCAACGTGAAAGCAACCAAATGAATGCACAACACATGACACAAGTGTCACAAAGTGCACTGTCCCTAATGTAAACAGGCCACAGACAATATGCTCCCAGTAATCAATAAGAAACAGCACACATGAACAAATACTTACCAGCAACACAAAACAGCAACAGAGGATGAAACAGTGGCAATATATGACAGTCAAAAATTAAAGAAGTGCAAGACTCACAACCTGACAAAGCCAGCACATTGACCCCTTCCAACTGCAGAGTGTTGCTGACCGGCAAATGTGTCAGTGTACTACATACAACATGAACTGCATCTGCAAAGGAGACGGGCTTGTGAAGACATGAAGAAGGTACGTGTGAATAAGGAGAAGTACATGGATGCACAAGCACATATCAATACATCATGCAGTGTACAATCCAAGAATAATCCTCACTAGGGATGTACACACAGTTTTGACTAGAGACTGCCCACACAGCTCATGGGAGCCCAATGTCACTGTGTAAGTTACTGTCACTTGGTCACACCCTTTGCAAGCCCATGGAAAGGGGAAGCAGGAGGGGTGTGTGTGTCAGGAAACCAAGCATCTAACCCAAAGACAGGACAAGCCTGCATGTGCCCAGCTGGAATACACAGAGGATGCCCATGGGAGCCACACAAAGCAACACACTGAAAAAAAATAAAAAAATTTAAAAAAAGACAAAAATCAAAAATGGCCATGTGTGGACCAGGGGGAGGGGGGGCCACCCTGGAGGCATGAGGTACAGGGTGCATCCCAACACCCACATGCATGGATGCTGGAAAAAAAAATACCTCCATGGGATCATGGCCTGCACGGCTACGCTACAGTGGGAGAACTGCCGTCGTTCTCTTCACCCTCTGCTGCTACATCAGGAGGTGGCCATGATATGGGAGGCAGCCAACGCAAAGCCCTGGTATGGTCCTCCATGGCAGCAAGCATGCAGGTCTGGAAGGTTTGGTTCTGGAGGATGATGGTGAGGAAATCCTCATGCATCACCTCACGGTTTGCCTGCATTTCTGCATGCATGGCCTTGCGTGATGCCCGGATCTCCTCACGGGTTGCCTGGAGCTCAGCTGAGAGCGAACGTGTGAGCTGCTCCAGCTGCTGTTCTGACCTAAAATTCCGGGAAGCCTCAAGTTCACCCAGAGTCTCTCTGAGGAACGCCAGTTCTATCCTCAGGGCTTCCCTGTGGGTCTGTGACTCTACAGATATGGCTTAGCACAGAGCCTCCAGTCCAGCCCGTCGGTCCCTGTTGGACGCCAACATGTCCTCCATGTGTGAGTGGCAAATGGAGTCTGTTGCCTGCTGCTGGAGCTCCATCTGCCTTTCAGGGGGGAGAATGGAAGTTGCCACCCTATCCATTGCCTGAGCCATCATTTCACACAATGCTCCCTGTTGTGCTGCTATACTGTACATGGAGTTCTCCCATACAGTATTGCCTGGTGGCGCACGGCCACTGCATCGGCGGGCACCACACCTGTTTGGGGTAAGGCGATCTGCACCTTGCTGTGCTGGCACTGCCTGAGGCTGCAGGACTGCATTCCCCCTTTGATCTGCTGGCCCAGGAACAGGAGCAAATGTTGTGGAGTGTGACCCTGCATCCGTAACCGGCAAAGGCGGAGTTATCAACACTGACATCCCCATAGAGGGGTCTACCCCCGGTTCAGGTGGGTTGGACAGAACAGCATCCCTGCCAACACTCACCTGCGACAGCACATATGTCTCACTGTCCGATTCAGCACATGATTCATAGAGTTCAGCGGAAGTGTTCCCAGAGACACCCATGGACAGCATGGTCTGTAGGACAAATGGGTTTCACCCACTACCACCACATGTCCTCCACTGGTGCCCGGTTGTGGCTGTGATTCCGCCTGGGTCTGCACCATCTCCACCTCAACAGCATCGAGTGCCTCATCACCTGCAAAAAAATGAAAGATAACAAATGGAACCAGGCATGAGCACCATAGCACACACATAGGCCTGACAACCCAGAGTTCCAGTACAAGAATTACACATGTCCCACATGACTATAACCCTGGCATGCATGCACTGTCAATGAGTTGGAAGGGGAGGCAAAAAGCAGACACTGAGGACTCCAAGATGGAAAAGCAACACATTTGCTGCATGCTGGATAGCACTGGCATCACAGATTAGCCTGTGAGTGGCATGTCCAATACACATGCATGACACATGCCAGCACACAGATGGCACGTAGCATAGCCATGGTACTTTTCAGAAGTACAGGCATATGGAAGGAAATAAGTACTGTCACCCATCCATGTGAGATGGACATCATGAGATACAACATGCACAATAGTGTTCAAAAGCACGCATGTGCTACACACTGCAACAGATCCAGTGTTCAATTATACAGTGATGGCAGGCAGATGGATACATCCATGGTTGGTCACTTCAACATGACAGTAGACAACAGTCATGTTCTACATCCAAACAGGGCCCAAAAATTATTGTGTACAGGCCATCACTCAATCAGCCTGAATGGTAAAAACATACCCATAACAAGGTCATAAATGTGGGCCATTGTGGGGTGTAATCTATGACAGAAGCATGTCACATATGTGGCAGTAGGGCAGAAAAATGTGTTGTAAAAATGGGAAGGATTGAAACAATCAGGCTGAATGAACACAGAAAATCATGAACAATGTTGTTGCAAGATGACAGTTCAAGGGCAACTGCAGTAATGTGGTGCAAATTGGCTACTGTGGTCAGAAGGGATACTGTCATACCTAAACCCAAGGCCATTGAATGGCTTGGAGGAAGCACATGGGTGACCCATACCACTCATGAGTACACACCCTCACCTGGCACTCAATCAGTACACATCACCCAAGCAACATACACATGGATTACACACACACGCATGGGCACTCACCGGACAATGCTTCAAAATCTGGTAGGTCTCTCACGCCTTGGATCTGTTCCTCTGTGATGAAGGTTCCAGCAACAAACTCATGTTCAGTGAGTTGGTTGTCCTCTGGTGGAGACCCACCGCCAGTCACCAGAGTAGAGGCATGATTGGAAGCCAGCTTGTTCTTTGCTCTGCGTTTCAGGTCATTCCACCGCTTGTAGCAATCATCAGCAGTGCGCCTCACAAATCCAAGGTCACTAATGTGGTCCGCGATGGTCTGCCAGTGGGCCCTACATTGAGCAGGCGTAGTCTTGTAGCCTGCAGTCACCACCATTTCGAGGCTATGTGCCAACACATAGGCCACAAGTGCATCAAGTTCAGCGTCATTGAAGCTAGGCTTCCTTGACGTGCCAGAGTGTGTAGCCGTGTCTGGGGTCTCAGCCCGTAGTGCAAGAGCACCCTTCTTCTTCTTGGAAAAAGGATGAGGATCCTGAGTGGCTTACGCCGCTCTGGTTAGTAGGGACAGAAGCGCAGGTGGACTGGGTACTTGAAGTTTGCAAAGGCACAATGACCAAAGGTCTTGGTGCAGGCATTGGCTGCAGGGTGATGTCGGCAGGGCCAACGTCCATGTGATGGACTTGGACCGACACTGTCCCGGCTAGGAGACTCGGAGCTGGGGTGGATTGAGCTGCAGCTGCCCCTGCAGCCTCCTCACCCTGGCTACTTGGGGAGGCAGATGACATTGCTGCCCCAGATCCACGTGGCCTGGTGACAGCAACCCTCACAGCCAAACGTGGCTTAGAATTGGTGACCTGGAAGTCAGCCTGGGAGTCATCCTGTGCCGGTTCAGTTGACAATATGGGCCGGTGTAACAAGGGCTGAGCTGGGATGGTGTCAGCTACATTTGCCCCAACCATTTGGGTTGGGGGCGTAGGCAGCCCCGATTGGTCCTCCACACACTGGCCTCTTGGGCCACCCTGCGCATCCTGGCCACATCCCCTACCGCACCAACCTCTTTGAGCTCGGCCACCTTTGCCTCCCTTACTGCTTGGTCGTCTCCCAACCATGGCACTGATGTTGTTGTGCGTATGGGAGATACAGTTAACAATTGTCCTGGGCAATTGGGGTGAAAGGGGTAGGGTACTAGATGGAATTTGTACCCTAGTGCTCTAGCAAGGCTGTCTGTGACCCCTGGGGGAAGATGACGGGTCACGTAACGCACAGGCACCCCTAAAACAAAAATAAACGTGCATGCAAACCCTGGTAAACCACGTGCATGGAAAAATGAACCCGCACTAGGCTGTGGCACCCAGAAACACAAAAATAAGTGTACGTGTGATACACGCAGCCTACAATGACCTCTGAAGGGGTACGCAACACACGGGGGCAACCACAGTTGGAAAATACATGCGTGACTCACCGTCTGCCTGGAAAAAGAACGTGAAAAAGACGTGCGTGTGCGCATTGGCAACACCCCTGTCAAAAGAAGAAATTAACGCTGTCTGAGGCAACAGGGAGTACGAACTGGAACCGTTGTGAAGTAATCGCATGTGAACCGACAAGAAGTACAAGAATCACCCGCTCGCTCTCCACAAAAAGCACGTACAAGAAAATGGCATCATACGAGTACCTTTTAATCCAGCCCACACGTGCAACGTCACTTACGCGCATACGCGCTGAGGCCCTTTCCTCCAATGGCACGCTGACATGCATTTTTCTCACGTGCTGATTCACTATGCACCCGTGTTGTGGGAAACGCCGCGCGTGTAACCTCACAGATGCGCTTACGCGCTAAGGGCCTTTCCTCGAATTATGTGCTGACGTGCACTTTTTTCACGTGCCAAATCACTCCGTATCAAGCTGACCACGCGAAAACACACAGAACACCACTCTCCTGCCCATAAGGCCATTTTCCTGCCCAAAAGAGCCCCGAGTACGCTCCCACCTGCCATCTGCTGCTGCCTGCCTGCTGCCCACATGCCCTGCTATTTGGTGCCTGCACGTCAGCCATCTGCAGGGGTCCAGTTGCTGTGTCCACCCCTGCTGGAGCAGAAGACTCCCGACTGGGATACTATCGCTCCACAGCCCAGCCCCAGGACCCAGTTGCCCACCCACACCTGCCTCGGGGGTCGCCATGTCGGGGCAAACACCATCCGAGACCACTGGCGACCCTCAGCCAGAGAGGCAGAGGGCACCCAGCTTCAGTGAGAAGGAAGTTGGTGTCCTGGCGAAGCATGTCCTGGGGCATTATGATGCCCTCTTCACACCATTGCGCGCCGACAAGGAAGAACGGGAGAGGATCTGGGAGGACGTCATGGTTGCCATCAACGCGGAGGGTGTGGCAACCTGCGACATCAAGCATGTCCGGAAGCGCTGGGAGGACCTTAGGTCCAGGCCCCTCAACAAGGCCCGGCACCTCGTGAAGGCAGAGGATGCAGAGGGGGTGCCGGGTCCATCTGAGCAACATCCAGATGAGATCCTGGAATGCATAAGACCAGTGCTCCATGCCCAGATCCTTCGGAGGAAGACCCGTCTGGAGTCGAGTGGTAAGTGGCCATGCATTGCTGTGTGAAACAGGGCATGTTGCAGTGTGCTGGTTGTCAGCTACTTGCCTGTATGTGTAACACAGGCCATGTATGGATGTGTGTGTGCCGGGACATAATGGTAATGCATGGGAGACCAGTAATGCGTGAACCACATGGATGGTGCATGTGTTCCAATGAGACATGGGGAGCTGAATGCGGAATGCACACATGAATGCATGCCAGTCCCTGTTCTTGGACATGGGTGGGAGGTGAGAGATGGGTGCTGCTCTCATGTAGATGTATGGTTTGCATGTCTGTGTGTCTGAGAAGCGTGTGTGTGACTTTGAAACGCCATGGATGCATGACACATGTCCGGGATGATGTGTAGATTCACTCATGCAGTCTGGTCACCGTTGTATCCACTGTGTCTGTGGTGTACGAGCCATGATGCATGACCCTCCGGTGATGTGTGTGCATGGGATCAGTATGAGCCATGCTGCATGTGAGTTTTAAGGCAACATTTATGTTAATAGAGGCCCTTTTACATGGATGCTGATGTTGATTGCATGCGCCGTGCCTGTTTCTGCATGTGTGTTTCCTGCATTGACCCATGTGTTGTGGAGGGACAGGATGGAAGTGACGTTTGGCAGTGCCACTCATGTGTTATTGCTTCCTGTCTAGGGGACTATTGTACAGTACCCTGATGCTTGTGTTCTATGTCTCCCTCTACTCAGTGTGAAGTGAAGAAGCGGGCGGAGACGGCGCTGTGGAGCTAAGCGGTGGGGATGCCTCCACCGGGCAGCGACGCAAGGCCCAGACACCCTCTCAGGAATTGCCATCATCCAGGAGGGAGGGGACTGGTGCCGCGTCTGCCACTACGGCTGTAGCGGAAGGGCCAGGTGAGCCCCCACAGGGGCTTGCAATGGTGGAAGGCGGTGCAGAGACATCCAGGTTGGTGGTCTCCACAGAGGAGGAGGAGCCCGCTACTGAGCCGCACATGGGGCCTGGTGGGGGTATTACCACTGGTGCAAGTGGTGAAGTCCAGGGCCAGGGTCAGGAGGCAGCACAGGTCGCCGCGGAGGGCCTGTGCATGTCGCTGGCACTGACCCTGTGACTATACCACCATGCACCAGCAGGCATGCCCTGTCCCAGGCCCGTCTGCAGGTTCGGGGGAGGCCCATGTCATCTGGCTCTCCACTACCTGCGGACGAGGAGTCCCATGACCGTATGGGCTCCGTCCTGATTGGTGTCGCGTTGCGTACGTGTGTCATTTGTGATGACGTGCGTGCTTCCTGGGGGGACCACGCATGCCATCACGAAGAGCTGTGTGGCAACGTGGCACAGTTAGGAGCGCCCATGGTCGGTGGGTTCCTACATGTGTCGCGCAGTCTGGCTGACCTCTCCTCCTCGGTGGAGACTATGCGCCAGTCGTTCTCCCTGCTGTCTTCCAGCCTAGATTCCACCAGGGCCCACTGTGGACCTGGCCTGACCAACACAGCCAGCTTGGTGGAGATCCCATCCCTGCCACAGTCGGGAGTCGGCGGTCCAGCAGGGGTGGACACCCCAACAACTGGAGACCAGCAGATGGAGGATGTGCAGGCATCATCGGACAGGGCACATGGACAGCAGCAGCAGCAGGCTCTAGGTGGGAGCGATGATGGCTCGGGGCCATCAACATCAGAGGGGCAGGCATCGGCCAGAGGGCAGGAGGACCCTGGAATGGGAGTGTCTTCCGTGTGGCTGCGGTTGGGCCAGCGGATAGATGCAGAGTGGCGCGGCGGGCGGGAGAGGCGCGGCTCACCATGGTCAGGGCGGAGTTCTCCATGCGTCGGGCGTTGAGGCGGGCTGAGTGCCTCGAGGCAATTCGCAGGGAGTTGGAGCAGACCATGAGTGCATCCCTGTGAGATCTCGGGGACAGGACAGAGTCCCGCCTCCAGGAGATAGACATGGAGTTTGATGATGCCCTGGCCCACAACATCACAGAGTGAGCCACAGGACTTGCCCGCCGCCATTGTATATAGTTAGTTAGTGATAGGTTTCCTTTCTTTTTTTTTATTTTGGGACGCTTGGACAATGCCCCACGTTTTTTAATATAGTTGTAATATAGGTAGGGTTTTGTATATAGGTTTCATTTCATTTGTTGGGCTCATGGACCCTTGTTGCAATATTTGTACATAGTTGGACAGTGGATTTTTTTTCTTACATTATTTAACCTCACCATGGATCAATGGATTTTTGGATTTTGGTTTCCTTTGGATTTACTTCGGACAAGGATTTTTGACAAACTTTATTTTGGATTCATTTGGATTGTGTCATCATTATTATTTTTTTTTGTTTTGAACATGCCTTTCTTTCTTGTTTATGATTATTTACATGCTTTGAATCATTTTTATTATTTTTGTGCACAATACATTTTGATTTCTTACTTCCATGTGTGGTATTTGCGCTTTGGTTTACTGCATGTCACAATGGGGGTTTACACAATCACTCGCACCCAGTGTGTGTGTGTGTGTGACGGACATGTGTTGATGTGCATATTTGACTTTTGCTTAGTGACAATAGGCCTTTCAGTGTGGGGTGGATGGGAAACTTGATTGTGTCTAAAGACTGGGGTGGCGTGCAGTGGTATTTTGGTGGACATGAGGCCCATGAATGTGCATCTTTATGACATGTTGGGTGGGGACCTGAGTCGGGGCCTGCTGCCAGGTGCCCGTCAATGCTGGGCGGATGGGCGTGCTGGGGGACATGAGTCGGGGCCTACTGGCAGGTGCCCGTCAGTGCTGAGGGGGTGGGGGTGCTGAGGGACATGAGTCGGGGCCTGCTGGCAGGTGCCCGTCAATGCTGGGTGGATGGGGGTGCTGGGGGACATGAGTCGGGGCCTGTTGGCAGGTGCCCTTCAATGCTGGGGGGGTGGGGGTGCTGGGGGACATGAGTCGGGGCCTGCTGGCAGGTGCCCGTCAATGCTGGGTGGATGGGGGTGCTGGGGGACATGAGTCGGGGCCTGCTGGCAGGTGCCTGTCATTGCTGGGTGGATGGGGGTGCTGGGGGACATGGGTCAGGGCCTGCTGGCAGGTGCCCGTCAATGCTGGGTGGATGGGGGTGCTGGGTGTCATGATCACTGCTTCCAAGGAGTCAGGACCAGCCCAACGTCCTTGGAAGCAGGCCCCTAACCCTGATCCTAGGCACCAGCCGGTCCCCACAGGGACCTTTTGGACCTTGTCCTGGAGCCGGTGGCACCAGGCTCATCAGAAGCAACGGTCCCGGAACTGGAAGCGCCGGGCTCATCATTGGTGTGAAGGTGCTTGGGTGGATTTACCTGCGGCAGACCATGCTGCTTACTTACCAGACTCTTAGAAGTCCTCGGTGGACTGGGACTACTTTCTTACCTGGGTGGGGCAGCTCCACTCCCTGGATACAGCACTGGAACTCTTCTGGAAGCAGGAACTCTTTTCTTACCTAGGCGGGGCCGTGGAAGGAGATGCCTCATCACTCCTAGGCTATTTAAACCACACCCGGTTGATGAAACGTGCTTCGCGTTATTCTGCATCTGCAGCAGAACGCTCACCGAGTCTGTTCCAGCCTTTCTTCTTTGGATCCTGAACCTGCAAGAATTATACTTACCATTCCTGTACCCGATCAACATCAGCACCTGCAAAAGACCAGAAACAACAGGTTAGCAGAACGAACTTTAACACGCAGTGCTTACTTACCTGATCCATCGGCAGCGGCCGTGTCGCACGCTGCCCCGTCGTCGGCAAAGATAAACAGCATTTCCATACTCACTGGCACGCTGTGCATTCCGGCTTCTTCACGCTGCATCTTCACCTGCAAAGATAAACAGCATTATTCTACTTACCGGCACGCTGTGCATTCCGGATTCTTCACGCTGCATCTTCATAGACAACAGCAGTGTTACACTTACCGGCACGCGGCGAATTCCGTATTTCTTCATTCTGCATCGTCGCCTGCAAAGACAAAGAAAGAGACAGTAAGAGCGCTTGCCATACTTACGCAATTCCAGGCGCTTCACCGCCACGCATAAAAAGACTATAAAGACTAAAGGTGTCCAGAAACTTACCGGTCGTGCAGACAACGACGGTACCCATCCTCTCTGAAGTCAAGAGGCCAACGTTTCACCAGTGAAGGAACTGGCAACGGCACCCTGCACTAGACGCAGATGGAGAGCCCAGCATTCACCTATCTAAGGTGAGCACGTTGACCTGGGAGGGGGGCTCAGCAATCAGGCTGGGAGGAGAGAGATAGGGACATTCACAACCCAGACCTTCAACCCCCATATTATTTCACCTGCAGAAACCTCACCCTTCGAGTCCGACACACAGTGCGGAGAGGTTCGACCCCAGAAGCCAACCGAATCCTGCACATCACGTTTCGTGTTACAGACACCTTCCTGCCAAGACCCGCGCCTCCGTGGGAATCAGGTGAGCGTTACAGAACGCGAAGCCCACCACAAAACTCCTACCCAGGCGCAATGGAAACCTCAGATACTGATCAACTAGCCCAGTTGCTTGGGGAATTAAGAGCAGAAGTACATGCAGCTCGCCAGGAAACGAGCTCTCTAAGAAGAGAACTGATAATTTCTAAGGAGCGAACAGAGGACCTTGCTAGGCAGTTGTTACAAACGCAGGCAGTACAGACACCTTTGCCCGTTCCAGGAGGGAGTTATCCTTCTGCATCAGCTTCAAATCCAGTGAAAATCAATCTGCCCGGTAATGTGCCCTTGGCTCCGCCCGAACACTTTGCTGGTGATCCAAAGAAATTCGCAGTGTTCATCAACCAGTGCCGCCTGCACTTCTTATGTCGACCAGCTGCATTCCCAACAGACCAGGCCAAGGTGGCTTTCGTGCTTTCTTATCTCAGTGCAGCGCTGCAGATTGGTCGATCCCTTTAGTCACCCAGGATGATCTGGTTTTACACGATTTTCAAGCCTTCCAGTCCAGCATGGAGAAACTGTTCGCCAGACATGCACAAGGGCAGGCCTTGGACAATGAACTTCTCTCATTACGACAGGGTAACCAAGACCTCTTGACTTATATAGCCTCTTTCAATAGACTCATAGTGGAAACACAATGGCCCGAGGACAAGAGAATAACGCTTTTCTACAGAGGCCTGCGTGGAGAGCTCAAGGATGTGCTAGCGCAAGTTGTGAATCCTCCACAAGAATGTTCGGACTATATTGACTTAGTTGTCCAACTGGACCATAGACTACAGAACAGGAAGGCAGATCGTTCCAGATTTGATACCCGAGTGTTTTCTAAACCACAGACCTCGAATAAGGGAGCTGACACTGTGGAACCCATGCAAATAGGGGGCATGAGAGGACCTTTAACCCAGAAAGAGCGGGAAAGAAGAAGGCAGTTGCAATTATGCCTCTATTGCGGTAATTCAGGACACTTTCTTCGGGACTGTCCCGTGAAACCAGCTAAGAAGACTGTAGGAGCCGCGGATACCTGTACCACAAATTCTGAGCAGGGAAACGACCTCGCCCGACAAGAGTAGAGGTCCTCTTGCCGAGCGTTAAGATCTGTCCCGTGACCTCGCATTTCGTGATACCCATGGTCCTCATTAGTCCTGAACGTCCGGATCGTTTACATGCAATTGAAGCTTACATTGACAGCGGAGCAATCGGTAACTATGTGGACCGTGAAATGGTATCAAGGATGAATCTACCCCTTGTCCCTAAGGCAGTAAAAGACGTCATCACTACTGTGGATGGCACAGAGATAGCCTCCGGACCAGTAACGCATGCCACCCAAGAAGTGACGTGGTTGAGTCACAATGGACACCGGGAGAGAATAGTGTTCGATGTAATCAAGGCCCCTCAGTTCCAGATCATTCTGGGAATCCCTTGGTTAGAGAAGCACAATCCTCAGATTGATTGGCGAGCAAAGACGGTTCAGTTTCCAGAGTGTTCTACCACTTGTTATCCTCGACCTGATGTTTCACTAGCGGCGATCTCTTCTGAGGAGATTCTCAAATTACCTCCCGAATACCAGGAGTTCCAAGACGTCTTCCAGAAGGATCAAGCTAACACCCTACCTCCTCATAGGTCTTACGACTGTCAAATAGATCTGATACCTGGAACAACTCCTCCTTGCAGCAGGATCTATGCCCTCACCGAGCCAGAGAACCTTCACCTCAGACAGTACCTGGACCAATACCTAGCTAACGGGTTTATCCGTCCTTCAACATCTCCAGCTTCATCGGCTTTGTTCTTCGTTCCGAAAAAGGAAGGAGACCTTAGGACTTGCATAGATTACCGCGCCCTGAATCAGATCACTGTTAAAAACCGATACCCGTTACCTTTGATCCCTGAACTCCTGGACCAAGTCAAAGATGCATGTATATACACAAAGCTGGATCTCAGAGGAGCCTACCACTTGGTACGGATCAAAGAGGGCGATGAATGGAAAACGGCCTTCCGCACCAAGTACGGGCTATTCGAATATCAAGTGATGCCCTTTGGACTGTGTAATGCTCCTGCTGCTTTCCAATATTTTATGAACGATGTCCTTAGAGAGCTCATTGACGTGTGTGTAGTTGTCTACATTGACGACATCCTCGTATATTCATCATCTGAAGAAGAACATCAGAGACACGTTAAAAAGGTTCTCGAGAGATTGCGTCAACATAGTCTTTTTGCTAAGCTTGAGAAATGCGTTTTCAACGCAACGGAAGTCGAGTTCCTGGGATTCATATTGTCACCTAATGGAGTCCATATGGATTCAAAGAAAGTTGATGCAATTATCAAGTGGCCATCACCAACCTCTGTAAAAGGAGTTCAAAGCATGTTATGATTCGCTAACTTTTACCGCAGATTCATTCCTGAATTTTCCCGGATAGTCCAGCCCATCACCGCTCTGTTGAAAAAGAACAAACGTTTTGAGTGGTCTTCTGAAGCGGAACAAGCTTTTCAAGACTTAAAAGCTAAATTCATTTCTGCACCTGTTTTAAACATCCTCGCCCAGAACTTCCTTACATCATGGAAACGGATGCTTCTAGTCTTGCTATGGGAGCAGTGTTATCACAAAGAGATTCGGTCACGAACCAACTACATCCGGTTGCCTTTTGGTCCCGCAAGTTTTCGCCTCCTGAGATCAACTATTCAATTACAGACAAGGAACTTTTGGCCATCAGATCGGCCTTTAAAGCCTGGCGGCATTATCTTCTTGGAGCCAGACACACAGTCACCGTAATGACTGACCACCGCAATTTACAATCTCTAAAGACAGCCAAAGCTCAGTCTTCCAGACAGCTTCGCTGGGCTCTGTTCCTAGCAGAATTTGACTTTATAATTACTTATCGACCAGGTAGTAAGAACGGAAAGGCGGATGCCCTCTCCCGGATGGGAGTAGATGAACATTTGATCAATCCAGATCCAATACCCATAATCCCAGAACAAAGGATTTTGGGTTTTGTCAGCACTCAATCTTTTGAAGACATCAAAACCACGGTGAAATCGCTCCTAACTCCGACCGATTTGCAGGACTGGCAATTAAAGGGAAAAGAATTCTCAGTAGATCAAGACCTACCATATTTCCGAGGACGATTGCACTTGCCCTGTGAGAAACTAAAAAAACAAGTAATCTCCGGTTATCATGATTCTCTAATGGAGGGGCACCCTGGCATTACCAAAACCATGGAAAAGATTAAAAGACATTTCTGGTGGCCATCGTGGAAAAGGGATATTAGAGACTTTGTAATCTCCTGTGGTGTGTGTGCCCAGAATAAAAGTCAAAAGCAAAAACCAGCCGGCCTATTACAGCCACTTGACATTCCTCCCTGTCCATGGCATACCCTGTCCATGGATTTTATCACGGACTTACCTCCATGCTTGGGATATACTACCATCTTAGTAGTCGTGGATCTATTCTCGAAAATGGCTCACTTCATACCCTTGAAGGGTCTGCCTTCAGCCTCAGTATTGGCCCGGGAATTCTTGGCAAACATCGTTCGCTTACACGGTTTTCCTTCGGTTTTAGTCTCCGATAGGGGAAGTCAATTCATCTCCCACTTCTGGCGCAGTTGCTGTCGTCTAGCCCAAGTTGATGTAAGACTTTCGACCAGTCACCATCCCCAAACTGACGGACAAACCGAAAGGACAAACCAGACATTAGAACAATATCTACGCTGCATGCTCCAACAAACAGAAAAACCCTGGAAGGACATTCTTTGGATCGCTGAATACGCTTACAACAATTCGACTCATTCTGGAACCGGGAAGACTCTTTTTTTCCTATTATATGGACACCATCCTAGAACCTCCAACCTGGATCCTCTCCAAGAAATTGAAGCACCTGCTGTGCATCACTTGCATTCGGAGATCACCTGTGCCTTTAAGGAAGCCACTGCCCATCTGCAAAGAGCTAAAGCTCAATTCAAAAAGGCAGCCGATCGGCACCGTAAAGAGGCCCCTCACTACGCTGTAGGAGATCAAGTCTGGTTATCCACTAAGCACCTGCCTTTAAAAGGACCCCGCACTTTCATCCCGAGATACCTTGGACCCTACCTCATATCTGCCATAATTAATCCGGTGGCTGCCAATTTGGAATTACCTACGCATGTGAAAATACATCCAGTATTCCATGTCTCCTTATTAAAACCAGTACAACCAGAAACCCGATTGACTGAACTCCCAGAACCCGTTTTGGTAGACGGAGAACTCGAATTCGAAGTGAAGAACATCCTAGCCTCCAAAATTTCCAGGTCTAAATTATACTATCTGGTTCATTGGAAAGGATACGGTCCCCAGGAAAGGTCTTGGGAACCCTCAGAACATGTCCACGCACCTCGTCTGGTCAAGAGATTCCATCTGAATCACCCCGACAAGCCAAAGCCCCCGGGAAAGACACACTTAGGAGAGGCCTTGAGGGGGGATACTGTCATGATCACTGCTTCCAAGGAGTCAGGACCAGCCCAACGTCCTTGGAAGCAGGTCCCTAACCCTGATCCTAGGCACCAGCCGGTCCCCACAGGGACATTTTGGACCTTGTCCTGGTGCCGGTGGCACCAGGCTCATCAGAAGCAACGGTCCCGGCACTGGAAGCGCCGGGCTCATCATTGGTGTGAAGGTGCTTGGGTGGACTTACCTGCGGCAGACCATGCTGCTTACTTACCAGACTCTTAGAAGTCCTCGGTGGACTGGGACTACTTTCTTACCTGGGTGGGGCAGCTCCACTCCCTGGATACAGCACTGGAACTCTTCTGGAAGCAGGAACTCTTTTCTTACCTAGGCGGGGCCGTGGAAGGAGACGCCTCATCACTCCTAGGCTATTTAAACCACACCCGATTGATGAAACGTGCTTCGCGTTATTCTGCATCTGCAGCAGAACGCTCACCGAGTCTGTTCCAGCCTTTCTTCTTTGGATCCTGAACCTGCAAGAATTATACTTACCATTCCTGTACCCGATCAACATCAGCACCTGCAAAAGACCAGAAACAACAGGTTAGCAGAACGAACTTTAACACGCAGTGCTTACTTACCTGATCCATCGGCAGCGGCCGTGTCGCACGCTGCCCCGTCGCCGGCAAAGATAAACAGCATTTCCATACTCACTGGCACGCTGTGCATTCCGGCTTCTTCACGCTGCATCTTCACCTGCAAAGATAAACAGCATTATTCTACTTACCGGCACGCTGTGCATTCCGGATTCTTCACGCTGCATCTTCATAGACAACAGCAGTGTTACACTTACCGGCACGCGGCGAATTCCGGATTTCTTCATTCTGCATCGTCGCCTGCAAAGACAAAGAAAGAGACAGTAAGAGCGCTTGCCATACTTACGCAATTCCAGGCGCTTCACCGCCACGCATAAAAAGACTATAAAGACTAAAGGTGTCCAGAAACTTACCGGTCGTGCAGACAACGACGGTACCCATCCTCTCTGAAGTCAAGAGGCCAACGTTTCACCAGTGAAGAAACTGGCAATGGCACCCTGCACTAGACGCAGATGGAGAGCCCAGCATTCACCTATCTAAGGTGAGCACGTTGACCTGGGAGGGGGGCTCAACAGTCAGGCTGGGAGGAGAGAGATAGGGACATTCACAACCCAGACCTTTAACCCCCATATTATTTCACCTGCAGAAACCTCACCCTTCGAGTCCGACACACAGTGCGGAGAGGTTCGACCCCAGAAGCCAACCGAATCCTGCACATCACGTTTCGTGTTACAGACACCTTCCTGCCAAGACCCGCGCCTCCGTGGGAATCAGGTGAGCGTTACACTGGGGGACATGAGTCGGGGCCTGCTGGCAGGTGCCCGTCAATGCTGGGGGGGGTGGGGGTGCTGGGGGACATGAGTCGGGGCCTGCTGGCAGGTGCCCGTCAATGCTGGGGGGTGGGGGTACTGAGGTACATGAGTTGGGGCCTGCAGGCAGGTGCCCATCAATGCTGGAGGGGTGGGGGTGCTGGGGGACATGAGTCGAGGCATGCTGGCAGGTTCCTGTCAATGCTGGGTGGTTGAGGGTGCTGGGGGACATGTGTCAGTGCTCACTTGTGTGTGGTGACATGTGGGCTGGCTGGGGGGCTTCGCCGGGGTGGATGGGCTGCCTGTGGGGCATGGCCAGGGGTGCAGTGTGTTCCCCTGTGTTGTGGTCTGCCTGCAAGCCCTGGGGAGGGGGGAGAGGGCACACCTGGGAGAACACACACTGTGAATTCGTTGGGGCACCCCCGTAATACACGTACCCCACTCGCACAAGGCCAATCGCATGTAAAACTTCCCGCGCATCCCCGAAATACACGTACCCCGCTCACACAAGGCCAATCGCGTGTAAGACTTCCCGCGCACCCCCGAAATACACATACCCCGCTCGCACAAGGCCAATCACGTGTGAAACTTCCCGCGCACCCCCAAAATACACATACCCCGCTCGCACAAGGCCAATCACGTGTAAGCCTTCCCGCGCACCCCCAAAATACACGTACACTGCTCGCACAAGTGCCTATCGCATGTAAAACTTCCCGCGCACCCCCAAAATACATGAACACCACTCGCACAAGGCCAATCGCGTGTAAAACTTCCCGCGCATCCCCGAAATACACGTACCCCGCTCACACAAGGCCAATCGCGTGTAAGACTTCCCGCGCACCCCCGAAATACACATACCCCGCTCGCACAAGGCCATTCGTGTGTGAAACTTCCCGCGCACCCCCAAAATACACGTACCCCGCTCGCACAGGCCATTCGCGTGTGAAACTTCCCGCGCACCCCCAAAATACACATACCCCGCTCGCACAAGGCCAATCACGTGTAAGACTTCCCGCACACCCCCGAAATACACGTACCCCGCTCCCACAAGGCCAATCGCATGTGAAACTTCCCAGGCACCCCTGAAATATACACACCCTGCTCGCACAAGGCCAATCGCGTGTAAAACTTCCTGCGCACCCCAGAAATACATGTACCCCGCTCGCACAAGGCCAATCGCGTGTACAACTTCCCACGCACCCCCGAAATACACGTACCCCGCTCGCACAAGGCCAATCGTGTGTAAAACTTCCCTCGCACCCCCGAAAAACACGTACCCCGCTCGCACAAGGCCAATCGCATGTTAAACATCCCGCGCGCCCCCGAAATACACTTACCCCGCTCGCACAAGGCCAATCGCATGTAATACTTCCCACGCACCCCCGAAATACATGTACCCCACTCGCACAGGGCCTATCGCATGTGATTCTCCCTGCGCAGTGGGGTACGTGTATTCGGAGGGGTGCGTGGGGAGTTTCACAGACGTTTTCGTGGTTGGGGGGGCTGTATGCTGGTCCACTGGCCTTTGCGCCATGTACGGGATTTGTGCGCTGTTCATGGCGCACGGGGAGGGGTTGGAGGCGTAACTGGCGCTGCTGCAGGGTCGCTGCGCCACTCTGCGCGACGGCTGGTTATGGATGTTAAAATCCATGAATATGATGTGCGCGGAAATGGATTTTGGCGCACGCGGCTGGCGCAGGCTGTCGTACGCGCACACTGTGTGCCAGCCGCGTGCACAACTTGTGCGCTGAATTCTATGAATTACCCCCATAATGGCAACTGATTTATGCGCAGCCTCACACGAAAAACTCTGCACTGAGGGATTTGGACACTGTCTCACATATCTCTGAGGTTGTAGATACTTGTGAACCACCTCTGAGACATAAGAATGAGTACTGAGTGTGGCCAAGTGGGCATAGTTATTAATCCAGTCCCACTGCTCGACTTTGCATTTAAAAAGGTGCTTTAATATGTCATAGATTGTTCCTCTTGTGAAGTCCGGGCACCATCCAATGCTCTTATAAAGGTTAGCAATTAACTTATCAAATCTCTCTTCCCTACATCTGTAAGACAAATACACCCCGGCCCCAGCAATGAGAGCAGTTGACATTTCGGTTTTGTGTGAATGTTCATTAAGCAATAGGACCCGAGCGGCGGGGGCATTACCGACTCAGGTAATTCCCCGGGGCCCATAGTTAAGGAAGGGGCCAATTTTCCCTGTTACATCAAGCAATGACAGCAGCCTGTAATTCTCCGGCAGTAGACAGTCTCCTTTCTTTTATACTGGGATAAGGACAGACTGCTGCCAAGATACCGGGATACTTTGTGTTGTACATACATTATCAAATAAGATATATATATACTGGACCACTGCACAGGGTCTGTTGTACTACCACGTTGGCCAAACCATTGGGGCCAGAGGCACTAGAATGTTTGAGTTTCAAAATTACGGTTTGAATGTCAACTTCCACAAAAGTCAAGGGCCACCCTCTGATCATATATTCCGAGGGGGAAGCCACAATACTATCTCCAATGTAGTTTTTCACATGCCCCAACAATTCCAGTTCCTGTATGGGGTTCAGCATACATTTCTTACAGTCACCCTTGGCCTCAGCCAGCATGTCCCAGATCTTTGTGGGGTTATCGCTTCTGAGTGACACAATCATTTTCTGCCAATGTGCGTGTGCATGGATAACGTCCATCTCTTAAGCCATCCTTGATAAATTTTCTTAGCACACCTTATACATGTGGCCGGTGCAGGGCCCAACAACCCCAATCTATGTGGCATCTGTATCTCTCTATGCATTTCTCTCTAGGCATCCCACATAGCCCCCACAAATACCTGAAAAGGTTTACTACATGCCACCCATGGGTCTTGACTGCCTGCACCAATTTTAGTGGTCAAGGTTCTAATGCATTCCTCTATTTCATTACAGCTCATAGAACCAGGGCCTCGTATCATCTCACTCTTTTTTGTAACTTTTCTGTAGACCTCACACAACCTTTCATCAACACACCAGGGATTTAGGTCCCCACCTAAAATGATCAAATACTCAGCCGGGGTCCCTTTATCTGTTAACAAGTTATCTTCAATGCAAGCTTGTATCTCGATCAATACATTGGTGCTTGGGGGTACATTCACATTTATCACCAGCATTTTCCACTCATTGACGCTTTCCTCCTGCCACACCTCCACTGCCATCACATTTTCCTCAGCAGAGGGTGCCACCACCTGGCAGGAGCAAACGTTTTGCTTGAGACCAATTATAAGTCCCCCAAATGGTCTACCCCTAATGCCCTTTTTGGCCGGAATCTGACAGATATAGTAACCCTGCACCTGGAGAGAACAGTCTAGCATGAAGATATCAAAGTTTGTCAAAGGGACATAGAACCATACACTTGCAATAGGTGACTATGCCCACATGTGATCCAACTGGCAATCTTAACCAGTCAGTGGTCTCCATCACGTGGGTATGCAGGACTCTCTCCGGCAGGCAACTGCCCCATGTTATAGCTTCACACCCCAATTAGCCCGAGCTTTGGTCAATTTTCAGGGGATTGGCCGCCCCCCAATACTCCATTGGTAAATGCAAAATCCTTATCACAGGTCACTCGCTGATCTTGCCCGAGTGGGTGTCTTGGCGCTGGCCGTTAATAGCAGACTATGAGCTTCAAGTCCAAATTAAGTAGTATATTGGCATTGGAACACAAAAAAGACACAGCCGTGGAAGATGTAAAGTGGATCAGAGCCCAGTTAGTGGGGATTCCCCACTTCGGAAGCTTTATCTGCAACATATCTTCAGAAGTTATAAGTGGCAATCAAGAGATGGAGGCCCATAAGCTTAATAAAGCTGTTCCATTTAAGAAAGGGCTGGAATCAGAGGTATGAATCTTCTCTAACCTTACCGAGTGGGCCAGCCTCAATTTTCCCGGACCCCTCTTTAGCCAGTATACACGCTGTAAGGACAAAACTCGTACATGTCTTTTGGTGTGGCAGGAGGGGGCGCCCCTCTGTCTGTTATCACCCGACTAGATGAGAGAGTAAGGGAGGAACTAACTGGACCAGCGGATTTTCACCACTGTCTCCCAGCTAGCGTGCACACTCCACAATTCAACTCCCAATAATATTTGAGGGTCAGGGTTTTTAAAATGAACCTTGAATGACCTTGGTGTACCATCACACTGCCCACCCGACCCTTTACCCTGAGGCAATCTTGAGGTCAATAAAGCTGAAGGTAAGGAAGGGGAGCGGAAGGGTGGCGGGGAGCTAGTGAAGGCCCACTTATCCAAGGGACCAAGAAGGGACACAAAATGCCTAGTGCCATCACCTTGGACCCTGGAAATCATGATGGGGGCTTTTTCAAATCTAGCAGAGTTGCACGGAGGAAGTAACCCTGTACCCTTAATGGAAGGTGGGATGGAAGTGTAGGTCCCTCCAGGGGTTTACCTTGTGACTCCCTCAATTTAGAGCAAGGCTTATTAGCTGTGGAGGCAGCTTCCATCATTGATATTTCGGCACATAGTGCCTCAAGTGCATCCTCCTCAGATACAGCCACAATATTAACAGAATCTTGGGGCCTCCAAGACACATCTGGGACATTAGAAACCACAATCAAATCACTCGTAACATCCAAATCCACAGTGTCAAGCCCCTCCACAAGAGGCTTCAAATTCCTCTCAAAAACTCCAATAAAATAGCTGTCGAAGGCTACTGGACCATGAGCAATGGTAGCCTTCTGAGGTGGACGAGTGGTAAAGGGAGTAACCCTACTGGGCTCAAACAATTGAGACAACATGGTATGTAAAATCGATGATCAGCAGCAACAACAGAGCACAAGGCGAACACAGCTTCTACCCTGGCTATCAGCCAACAAGTCAGGTGGGATAACAACCTCGCCAATGCCCCTCGGAGCAGGCAATTGTGAAGAAACTCAAATAAAACCACCTGCGCCCCCATAGCCATCTTGGGGAGACACCAATGCTTCTAGATTAGGGATGGCTGATAGTTTAGGAAACTGTGTAACATCCCTCACCAGCTGTTGCTGATCGAAAGATGTCCACCTTATAGTTTTACATAGTGTCAGCAGAGATCTATTATTGTCCAGTGAATGAGCTGATCAGGATAGTTAGGACTCAAAAAGCCTCAGTGGTTGTTGCCTCCATATGTCTAAGCAATGGAAACCTACCTAGGACTGGCAATCTGCTATTAGGGCAAATAGATGCTGGAGGGTTATAAATATTACTTTCATATCCTGAGGAATACCCAGAGATCCTAGGTTGGGTAAAAGGCACTGTCCTGACAGAGGGACCCCCTTCTTTCTTCCCTTTTTTCATTTTAGGTCCATCTCACATTGATTTCCTAGATTGCAGAGTGCTCCGGATTTGCCTCTCCTTCTGTATAACATTGCTCCACTGGCCCAGACTCCCTATGGGTTTTGGCTTCATTTCCACTGTGTAAACCGGTGACTACAACACGACTGGCATACACTGGGAGTGTCCTGGGTAGCCCAGTGCGACAGCCCACCAATCAAAACCTGTATAGATTTGCTGTGTTGAATGAAACCCCTGCAGAGTTCTTGTTGCACGTAGTCATAAGGAGGAAATAATCCACATCCACATTCCTAAGGACTACCCTTATACCAGCAGTAGCGAACACGTTTGTAGACTCACTTTAGTGCAGCACCATAACGTTTATAGAGGGAAGCTGAGTAAAACCTACTTCCCTGGATGACCTTGATCCGAACTTTAAAGCTGCACACCAACTTCTTCAACAGCCGGACCTCTGCACCATGGTGAAAAGGAATGTGTATGCTAATAGTGCCGTGGTAATCCACAGGATCAGGGCACTGCACCGCCTCCAGGCCAACAGGAACACGCTGCGCTCCGCCAGGGCCAAGGATTGTGAATTCAATGTCACCTCCCACTGCAGAGAGCCACTATAGAAAGACTCAGCAGAGGGACTCAGCCATTAGCTAGTAGACACGGTAGCACACACTGCAGCACAGTCCATCATAGTATTTGGATCCACGATCTCCATCAGGTTCTCTGGGTCTGGGAGGATATGCACTGGGTATGGTTCCAATGGCTGTCTGAGGAAATACCTCTATGCATACGAGTCAGTCAGTGGTGCACTAGGGGATGGTCCGAAAAATGAGTGACTTCGAGCATTCTTGATTCTTCGGTCTGTCATGCTCATGCGGGCGAGGAGGGTCTTTCCTGGTCTTTCCTGGGACCCTCTCTTCTTCAAGTACTTCAGCTAATGTAAAATAAACCTGGGCCTTTTATGAAATGTTCTTCATTCTAAATGTCAATTTTGCACCGCAATATTAAAACATGCAACGGGCAGCACAGTTAACAGTAAATGTCCTAATAGGGAATTTGTATGGTAGCTCACAAGAGGGAACTGTGTGACGTAGCCTTGGCCCTCTGTACAATAAAAATGAGTGGAGAGGTGATAACATGAAATATCCAAAATCACCCATAGACATCTCTTAAGCGATTCAGGGACATGTATAAAGTACATTCCCTGGTGGCGTCTCTGGCTGAAAGAGCAGACAGAGCTTGTATCAGATGATGTGACATCAGTGAGAAATTCATACAACAAACCTTTACATTGAGTGGGCAAATATTAGGATTAGGGACATGGCAGTTTGGACAAGGCAGCGCATCAGATCCTCTGTCACATAGGTTTGCATCGGATGCCAGAAGCAGAAGCTGTCTGTCACAGCTCATCAGAAATACAGTCTTGGGGGACTTCTTTGAAGAAGGTATAAAGTTGGACAAGCAGTATCATTCTGGAGGCTGGCAGGCGAGCAGATTGAAGAGGGACTGACATGATCAGGAGTCCCAAGGGCTCTGTCAACAGACAGACCCCAAGGGGGTGTTCTTGCTATAAGGGCAAGGGACACCCATTAAGCGATGCGTACAGTAGCACTTGAATTGATTAGTGGCTCATCATACGTTCTCTAATGTGTAAATATTTCCTGGAAATATATTCTAGCATTTACAGGTTGAACTAGATGCAATGGTGTACATTTGCATTACCTTGCATTAGATTCGTTTTGCATTATGAACCTGCATTGTTGCTTGTCTGAATAGCACTTGAAGAGAGTGGTGCTGTTAGTTTCCAATATTGAGGCTGTGGTTTTTTTAAGTGAATGCATTTCTGGCTTACATCTTGAATGCTTTTGCATTAACTTGCATTGTTTATTTGCTGGACGCTTTTGAAATAGAAACAGATGCACAGTCCTGTTTATCATTGTTGATGCTTTGGGTGTGTATTGGGTTTACTAGTAAACGCAGCTGCCTTATGAAATATACTATATACTATCTCCTGATTGTTTTCTTCAGCATTCCGTTTAAGATTGTGAAAGATATTTGTGGTTTTTGATCACTCACCATATAGGAACGACTATAGCGTCTTGAAAAGCACCCTGGTGTTTTGACTCTGCTATGAGTTGTGGGGGAGCAGCTAATCATGTGTTGTTATGACAGGACTGGTCTTTCAGCACCTGCTCTAAAGCAATGAGAAAGCTCTGCACTTAATAATTGTTTTGAGTATGCTGTTAGCTAATACATTGGGCCAGATTATAACTATGACGGTAGCCATGCTGGTAAAAACGGCAGGCTGCCGCCGGAGTTATGCTTTTCTTCTGGCGCCTGGCAATGAGGAATCACCAGGGCAATGCAGCCGGAAAAAGTAACTCCCCATTCCCATTGAGTCTCATATGTTATATGGGAATGGGGAGGCCGGATGCACCAGCACTGTGCATCCCTCAAAGTCTGCAAGAGGGTGCTATTCCGCCCGCCAGGTCAGACGTGGAGGGCGGAAAGGCACCCGCATGCAGAATTCGGAGTATGCCGGTCCGGTAACAACGGTGCCGGTAGCTTACCGGTACCGTTGTTACCGGACTGGCATACTCATAATGAGGCCCATTGAATTAGAAATGTTCCATTCACTTTGGCTTTTTGGTTTCTGAGAGTTGGCTGAGAAGTGACTTTTATATTTGTATAATGAAATTTAAATACAATGCAAATAGTCAACACATTTTCATGAGCTCATATTTAGTTGTTGCTCTGCTGCAGTGAGAAATTGAAATGCCATTTTATACTGTTTATGTTGTTCACATTTAATGCACAGCACATTACCTGAGGTACCACATTGTGAAAGCTCTGTCAGCACATGACAGTGCCCTTTCAGGGTTGAATGCATGTGCTTAAGGTAGGATATATATCTTAACCCTTATGAGTATGTTAACGCTGTATAATTTTAGGGATATGCAGGGACCTACTGCATTCTCTCATTGTGTGAATAATAGCGTGTGACGCAACTGATGAAACTATGTTGTTGATGGGGGGCAGGTACAGGAACTGCCCTTATTGCATTTAGAGCACAGGCAAAATTGCCAGGCTTCTTGTCTGCTTATCATTACAATATGGATGTGGATGTGGATAGAAGACATTGGGCCTCATTACGAGGTAGGAGGTATCCATGGTGCTATTTGCACCATGGCTACCCCCTTATCGCATACCGGGTTCTCGGAATGGGTACTTACCGGATCATTTCAACCTTGGAGGACCCGGTAAATCCTCATTCTGAGAACCATTCCCCATTCCCATTTGAGCCCACATAGGACTCAATGGGAATGGGGAAGTAGCTAATAACCGTACCGCAATTTGCGGTACCGTTATTAGCTCTGAAGTCCCTTAGCTGGTCCCGTCCTTAACACCTGGTCAGACCAGGTGTTAAGGAAGGGACGCGCTAAGGGACCTCGGAATATGGAGGTAAGGGATTACCGGCACCGGCACCCTTACCAGTGCCGGTAATCCCTTACCTCCTACCTCATAATGAGGCCCATTATCTAGTTGTGCATCCAATGTAAACGGTCAGAAAAGTTCACCCACTGAAACGAGGCTGGTATTTGAAAAATTATTGAGAAGCTAAGAAAGTACTCATGCTGACATGAACATACCACTAAAATGCAGAGTGGCTAGAAAAGTAGTCTGGACATTTCTGAAAACCTTTGGGCTGGACAGTATAATAAATCTTTATTGTCACCTAGAATTCCCAGAGGGGAACCGCTATAGGGGTGAAATGAAAGAGTATTTTAACATAACCAACATATAAGGCCGGGGTGCCTACTTGCCTCCTTGCTTTTTAGCCCCCATATAAATCATTGAGATTACAAATTGCTATCAACCCCTGTGGATGTTCCTTAAATTGGGAAGACGTTGTTGTCCCTCCTATTATATGTAGTTCAGGCTGTTTTATAAGCACATACATCCCTACAGAGATGAGCATCTAAATATGTGTCAAATATGTTGACAAAGGCTTAAAGAGATCTAGACAGAAAAATGGTCGCATCCTATTGCTACAAGAGTTTGATTACCAATGCCTTAGATTTGCAACATGGTCTAGACATAGGACGAAGACTTGAATACGTACTGAAAAGGTTAAGTGGAAAATTGAACACTATTAAACCCCAAAGTGTACTAACCATGTATAGAGCAGAACAAATGGCTATTGCAACCTATTGTAGTGGGATTTGTAGAATTAAGACACTAAGGCTATTGACAGGAAAGAAACAGCGCTTTTCAAACAATCAGGTATTGGCTCACAGGGAGTTAGGGATGCCTATTTGGACGACACTGTAGCTGATGCACCGCTGAACCTTTGGTAGGGTTTCTGGTCAGACTTCACAGAGCATCTACAACAACACATTATTCCAGACATTGTTTCTCATCTGCTGTTAGGGGTATCAGTTGGCTTGTATATGCTGATATGACTCAGCTGGGTGACCCTTGAAAACAGGAACAACTGTTGATGAAATGATGCATTATGTGAGACTATTCCCCTCCAGTTAAGCATTCATGCTTTTAAAGTGAACTTTAGACGTTGAACTCTTTCTTCTTACTAAATTAGATAAGTCCATAAGGTTGATAAGGAAACCTGTTTTCCTGAATTCCCATCATGTTAACGTATGCCAAGTTGAACAGAAAAATCAGTCAATGAAGCAATTTGTGCCTTGATGTGAATTGATTGATCTACCTGTGCATATTATTTTTTGTGTGCATACTTTGCTAAGGTGAGAACAAGATTTATAGTGTTGGAATTTTGCCGTTTGGTTTCATGCAATGCCTGGTCGACTTTCGCTGCATTGTTTTAAGTATGATCATTGCCTTGACCAGGGCATTGTTCAATTTAAAAAAAGATTTTTAATATTATGGTAAAAGAAAAAGAATTCTGACTTTGGAGGAAACAGAAGGGATATAGCTCGGCATAGCAAAGGTTAAATTATCAGGCCACTTTGTTGTAAGTGCTGACATTAGAGGCTTGTTGACATATTCAGAGGATAAAAGCAATTGTTGCATAGTTAATGAATAGTGCCTGATTTTAATATATTATATATTATGTTTTTCATTAATTAATGTATTTTATATAATGTTTTTATTAATTAACTTGGAAATAAAGTACTCAAATCAATGATAAAGATACTCCTAACATTAGCATGCAAGCTCTGATGTGGCTAGAATGAAGAAGAAGCGTAGGGAGATCTAGACAGGTAAATGGAAGAAGCATCCTATAGATATGGGAGTTTGATTACCAGAGCCTGTGTAGCAGATGAGAGATAGTCTAGACATAGGGCAAAGACAGGACTATGTACTTTAAAGGTTGAGTGGAAAATTGAACCCTGTTAAATCCCAAAGTGGACTAAGGATGTATAGAGCAAACATTATTGGTCACTTAGAAATAAACTAATTAGAAATAAACCTGGCTAAATTGCTTCCATTTCATGATCAGAAATAGATATCCTACTGGGCTTTATACAGAATTAACTTATTGATTTATTGACTTTGATTGTGGGTTAATGTGCTGCCTATCCATTGCAACTTGACTCATGTCAAAACTAAAATCCCCTTTCACCTCTCGGTGCACATTCTACTCCAAGACAGTCGGCTTTAGCAACACGGTGCTAGCTTCCCTGGTCTTTGACTCTGGTCTTATGTCCTATAATAATTTGGCATTTATATAGTGCTATGAACCCTCAGGTATCTGAGCAGTGCTTATTATTACCCATGGTGTGTGGTGCTCATTTATCGTGGCCCGGCTGGGATTCGAACCTACGTTAGCAGGCTCTGCACGGATGTCAAAGCGAGCGCTCTACTGGCTGTGCCACTTGACCAGCTTCAGACCTGTTTTAGCTGCTTTCTGAGCTGCGTGCGCATTTCTCACTCATAGAATATTCGCTGATTATGCCCAAAGCCTAGTGAATATACTGTCACTGTGTTAGCTACCGTCTTTCTCTAAGGAACGCTGGGCTGATCAGCTTTTGTACAATTTGTTTTTAAATTGAATGTGCGCGAAATGCCTCTAGTGCGTAATGGATATTCTGATGGAAAATATGTTCTGCCATCTGGTATTTTTTAACCAAACTAATATTTTACAGTGAGAGATTAAGATAGCAGCACTTGGGTCCCATTTTATATGGGACATCCTTTAAAATAAGTAGTTCACTCAATATGGACTCTTGTTTAAAAGTAACCAAAATAATCAATTTACTAAGGACGATCACCTAAATTATCCCAGTGTAATTCCAGCAATGTAAATCCATAACTTGGACCGATTCATAAAAGAAAAATAACACACTCATTTTCGATGTGAAATTTACACATGAGTAAAACCTGAGACGAGGTTCTCGTATCCCACATCGTAAGACACCCACCAGGCCGGACTCACAACTCCCGCCATCTAAACTCACACCTGCCTGTCCAACCACCTGCCTAGCCAAGACCACGGAAGCCTCTGAAATACCTAGCCCATCATCACCCTCCTCTAAGCCCCTGGTGGATCCTCATCTGTCTCGCCCTACCATCAGAGGAGCACTCATCAATGCTCGGTCCATGGTCGCCCACGCGCTCGACATTGCTGACCCAATCATTACCAACGGCCTGGACTTCCTTGCCATTACTGAAACTTGGTTAATCCAGGCAGCAGGCCCAGCACTATCCATAGCCATCCCAGATGGTTACTTAATAACAAGGACAGACCGATACGCCGGCAAAGGAGGCAGAGTAGCATTCATAGCTAAAACACTCCTGGGCCTTAGAGCCACAACACATGCTAGCCTCCCCTCCCCTCGGTGGAACTATTGTCAGTTAAACTCCCCCTCTCAGTTCCCCTAACGTCCTCATGCATCTCATTTACCAGCCTCCAGGTCACATCTCTTCCTTTGAGGAAGACATCACTGACCTACTAACAAATAACAAGAAACCTGGGTCGCAAATCATCTTGCTTGGAGACTTCAAATTAGGTATCCATGATCCCAATGACCCTAATGCCACAGCACTGGAAAACTCCATTTCCCAGCTTGGCTTTAACCACTGCATCACGGCACCCATGCATAATAAAGGTTGAACACTGGACTCATTGGCAGATCATAATTGCTCTACCACCATCCTCCAGAATGAGCCCACCACTTGGTCTGACCATCACTGCATCGCCTTTGCCATCCAGGGGAATGCATGCCCTAACCTAAATTCAATCATCGCCCTGCAAATCCTCTCTAGAAACTGGAACATAGCGTGCCAAAGCTTATGCCCCCTGATACATAACATTCTAGACCCATCTAACTACAAAGACCTAGACTCAAACAAACTAATTGACCTCTGCAATAACACACTCGCCATAAATATCATTGCCCCCATTAACTAAACAAAGCCAAACCAATAGCCCATCTCAACAAATGGCTCACCCCTGAACTAAAGATCCTCTCGAATGTCAAAAGAGCTGCTGAATCTACATGGAGGAAATCACCCACCACTATCAAAAAGGCGTTATTCACCTCTGCTGCCTCCACTTAAATCTGCTACACATAACACTAAGAAAGAGACCTATGACAATAGAGTCTTAAACGGCAAATCTATGCCCAAGGATCTCTTCAGCATCCTAAGGAAACTGAAGTCTCCAGCCCCACCCTCTGAAGCCTGTGTGAAAGACGCAGACTGGTGCACCAAAAAACAGAAAGTTTGCTCCGATACAATTACACTGATTCAATCTGCAATTGAGCTGAAAAAGAACAGCCTGGTTAAGAACGCCAACACTGCACCCACCCAACCACATCACTTCTCCTTCTCACCTGTCTCACCCAAAGAAGTCGAAAACATCATCAAAGGCCCCAAAACTTCAAGATGCCAAGGAGATCTCTGTCCTGCCACAATCATTCAGGAAGGCGCCAAGGACTTGGCCCCCTTCATTACTTCCCTGATCAACTCCTCTTTAGAGACTAACTCAGTCCCTAACAACCTCAATGAGTCATGGGTTATGCCTCTAATAAAACAAACCAGCCTAGACCTGAATACACCTACTAACTATATGCCCATCACTACTTTCCCCTACCTCTTAAAGATACTAGATAGAGTGGCCTATCTACAAATCCAGAAACATCTGGAAGACAATAACTTACTTGGCCCCAGACAATCAGCCTTTAGGTTAAGACATGGTACAGAAACAGCCCTCTTGCACCTCAAAATCCAAATGAATGAGGCCACGGACAATGGTAAGCTGGCTATGCTCCTGCTGTTCGACCTATCAGCAGCATTTAATCTTGTCAATCACCAGATCCTCATTGATCACCTGTCCACAGCAGCTGCCTTCTCTAGCAACACCTGTACCTGGATAAAATCATTCCTGTCCAATCGAACCACTGGGTCTTCGCACCCTTATTCTCAGCCGACCCAATTCCCATCTATTGCGGCATGCTGCAAGGCTCTTGTGTCTCGCCGATGCTTTACAACATCTTCACTAAGCCCCTCTTTTGTGGTTTTGACAACTTGGGTGTCACATATACGAATTACGCTGGTGACACCCAAGTTCTCATTACGCTGACTGGGTGCTATGAAGATGATTCCAAACTGATTAATGACATATATTTGGAGATTCAGGCATGGATGGCAGACCATAGCTTATGTCTCAATGACGTGAAGACTGAGCTCCTGATCATCCGATGCCAAATTCGCTTAAACAAACGAGACCACGATACACATCCTTCAACATCGATGGAAACTTGATCAAAGTTGCCAAGGAAATCAAAACTCTGGGGGTCTATATAGACTCCACCCTCTCACTCAAGAAGCAAGTGAATGCCACCACCTCCAATACTGCCTGCACCAACAAGCTGATTAATGCTTGCAAATCATTTCTGTTACCTAACAGCTGTATTACGCTAGCCAGGGCTCTAGGAGTTTTCAAGATCAACTATTGCAACATCCACTTTCTAGGCATCACTGAACAGAACCTCAACAAACTCCAGGTCTTACAAAATAACACCCTGAGATCTGCATTGAACATCCCCAGATCCAACCACATCCCTAGCTTCAGATAGAATTCCCACTGGCTCCCGGTACATGATAGAATTTCCCTCTGTACACTAGTCATTACCCACAAATGTCTGTCAAACTCTGCCCCTAAGTACCTGTCAGCCAAATTCAACAAACACCAATCAGCCAGACCCACTAGAGCTTTATATTCACATTGCCTTACTATCCTGAGGTTCAATCTAAAAAGAGCTGGAGGAGCTAGCTTCCCGATATTATCCGCCAAACAATGGTATGCCCTCCCCCTCGCCATCAGAACAGAACCCTCGTTCTGGACCTTCAGAGCCAAAGTAAACAGCTGGCTCTTCGAAAAGAAACACTAACAAATGGCTAACTTGCTTTTCAAAAACATATGTGCCTGCTCAATCCTTCTGTATGTCTATATGTAACACTGTCAGCCTGGTAATGTCGCCTAAATTGGAACTTCTAGTGATTGGTCTTTTGGCCTACTTGTATTCTTTCCCGTGTTGTATCAACCTTGACCTGCCTGTAACCACCTGCGGACCTACAATTATTGTTTGTTGGAATTCCTTTGTATGCCTGTAACACTCACTTATGTTCTGGCGACAAGTTACCCCAGGGTTCAGTGCACGTAACAAATAAATAAACTAAACTAAACTAAACTAAAACACACATAATTCACAAAGGGACATAGAAGGTCTGACAACTCAAATTAGTGTGAATCCTGAGAAAATGCCTGCTTGCCAAAGCATTTCCAGTTTGCTCCACTCCTCTGGTCCTCTCTGCCTGGAGCCCTTCAACCCTTACCATCTTAACCTGCAAAGCACCACCTTCCGTTCTCCGGTCTCTGCACTAGCCCTATACTTCTAGGAGAGCTCTGCCTCCCACCTACTTCTCTGCTTCCCGTCCCTGCCCTAGCAGTAACCTAGGGCTTTTCCCTTGACAAGGATCTTGGTAATACTATCTCGGCACATGTGCAGCAATTACTGTACCCACTGTACCGACCAGCAATTACACTGATTTTAAGTAATTAGGAATGTACTGGAAAATGTCTTGTGGAAACATTTTGAGCAATTTGCTTTTTCCTGTCCTGTTATGACATGTGTGCATTTTACAGAGATGCAAACTGTATACCTGAAGTGTGTATAAGTGTTGCTTTCCTTCTGTGGATTGCCGCACTGTCTCTTTTTCGCTTCAAATTGATTTCGTAGCAGTTTTACTGATGCAAGTACCAGTTGATTACTAATCTGTTCCATGCAGTTGCTCACTACCTGGAGCAGCATGTGAATGTTCCAGCTTATGACGTCCTCTACTTATTTCAGGTCAATGAGAAAGACAGCAAGTGCTTTTCTCAGCCTCAGTGCACAGCTGTAAGAAGCTTCGTAGTCTGTGAGAACACATATTCGGGGCATGAAGTGCTTTTGCACCATAACTTTGGTCATTCTAATGTAAGCTTAACTGACAGTTGAGCTCCACAACAAAATGGATTTTGTTCACCATCTGCTTCTTCTCTCACCCCTGTATGAACATTTTCCTCATGAGTCAAAGAACAGGACATTTATTCATGTTCATTCTCACAGAGGGGAGACTTTGGACTATTTTTTGATTGTTTAAGGGACTTAAGTTTACTCACCCTAAGTTTCTTAGGGTCATCCAGATGTGGACCCTTTGCTCACTCTGCTCAGAGAGGCACAGCTCCACCTCACTGATGAGGACCAACAAGGCTGAAACACGTGTATGGCGTTGCTGTTGGTACTCTTGTTCAGAAGAGAATTGCCTTAGCATTCCGGTGATGGACTGCCCATGTGGGCAGGACAAATACTGATAAAATGGATTGTTCCCTTCTGTGAAAGGTAAAGTGAGCTAAAGTGTGGCTGCGGACTCCCGAGTTGATACCTTCCCAAAGAACAGGTCATTTAGCAATGTTCGTAATCGGAGAGGGGTGCCTATGGACTATTGTTTTATTATAACTTTAGAGCACTTGGCCCGAATAAAAAACAGATGCAGATTCAGTGAAAGAAATGCATGTCACATGCAAGCAAAAGTAATATATTAAATACACAATGTATTAAATATATTAATTCAAATATTTGAATTACTCAGTTATGCATGCAGAGACAAAAGCCTAAATGATGTCTTTGGATTCCGAATATTTTTGGGAATCTGAATATAGATTTCACGCTCCAGCGGGGGAGGAGGGCGAACATGGGCTTCAATGGCCTGCTAGTCTGAGCTTTTTTTTGGACCTCAGATCAGGCTGCGGACCATTAAAGCCCATGTCCGTCCCCCACTGGGGCGTAAAACAATTCACACCCCTGAATTTACCAGGGTGCGGATAGTTTTCTATTTGTTTTCCTTCCAACTGGAGATCAATTCAGCTCGAGCCTATCTCCCGTCAGAAAAAAAAAATGTAAACATAATCACAGCCATCATTGAAATGGAAAAGGGAATGATGGCGGCAGTGGAAAATGTGATCCAAAATGGCCACCGTCATCCGAAAAGGACCCAGTCCTTTTTGTCTTTCGATGGTAGTGTCCAGACAGGAGGACCTCAGGGACCAGAGCACAAGGCTCTGATACCGGAGATAAGTTGGGGGGTGGGAAGGGGAATCGGGTGATTGTGGGTGTGGGGAGGCAACAGGGAGAAACTCCCTGTGCCTCCACACATTAGAAAAAAAAGGGAAATCAAAGGTCCACCCAGGAAAGGGTAGTTTTCTGTTTATTTAAGCTCAAACACATAAGAAAAAGGGAGAGTTTAGGGAAAGGAAATAGCGTGAGGGTCTACCTGACAGGAGAAAATCTGATTGGGCTTCCCCCTTGAAGCTGCGGATAGGAAATATCCTTAACAAGACCTTTTCAGATCAGACTAAATTCAGAGAATGTTCCCAAGACATAAGTACATTATCTGAGCGGGATTTTTGGAGCAGGTGAATAGACCAAAAGGAAGAGTGTACCTGGTAGTGCTGTCTGAAGCCAGTTAATGTCCCTACCTGTCCTGGGCCTTTGAAAGACCAACAATAGGTGAGTACAATGGTCCCAACATTTTTAGACAAATATCCCGATGGCTAAATGCCATTTTGTAAGGAACCGTGTTTTGGGGAAATTGTCTATACTATGTCACTGAAAGGAGGAAATAGTACACAGTGTATGTGCTTTTTGATTTAGAATTAAAATGTGCCTGCAATATGTGAACTCTGGCAGCTTTAGAAATCTCACATTTAAATGTCGAATGATAAGACCTTTAATTGGTGCCCACCATAGTCAATAAAACAACTGAAATTGCTTACATTAATGAACTAATAGAACTGGGGTGTTAGGAACTACTGTCTCAGCATTTAAAAAAGAAATGGAATTCCCAAATCCAAGCCTTTCAAATAATTGTAACCAATTTAACACCACACAAATATTGTGTTTTGTCTTTGCCCAAGTTGTGTCATTTGATAGTATCCAACCTTTTAGGTTTCAATCAGTCCTAGAATCAGTGAACCATATGTTAGAGCCAATATTTGTATCTGATGCAAATACTTGTCAGTCAGAAAAACAAAACAGTGGGCCTCATTAAGAGTCCAGCGGTAACTGCGGCGGTAAAACTGCCTGGTTACCGCCGGACTCGTATTACCATTCCTCCTCCGTGACTCCCGGAATTACCAGGGCATTACAGCCCTGGTGTCCTGGGAATTCCAGAGGCGGAATTCAGTAAATCCCCATTCCCATTGAGTCCTATAGGACTCAATGGGAATGGGGAAGTTGAAACACCGGCACCATCTCGTGATGGTGCTGGTGTTTCCAAGTCCACCTGCAGGCTTAACGCCACTGTTAATTCCGGACTGCCCGACCTGTAATGAGGCCCAGTACATTGTTTTTACTCTATTCTGAGAACTGGTTATCCTTTTCATTTCAAGGGGAGATTACTTTCAGTTAGACAATTTTAATTCCATATTGAATATTGTGTGAATCGACTTGCATGAAAATCAATGTACATTTGAAGCTAAAAAGCAAAGTATAACTATGCACTCATTGTTTAGAATATTCATTGATTTTTGTGTTTCTATGTATGGATGTTTGTATAAAATTGAATAAAAACATTAGCAAAACAATAGCAGACATGTTGTGTTTTTCTTTCTTGGGACAAGTTGCCTGTGTATGTGAAATACTGCAGGTGACTACTCCAGCATTGAAAGTTAGAGAACTGCCTTTAATTCCTTTATTTAATATTTTAAATAAAACAAGACATCTGTTTAAAAACAGTATGTTTCTTGTCATAAATTGTGTGGTGGGATTGCCCTGGTGCGGGCATTAGATCAGATATGTTTCTCTGTAAACTAATCAAAAACTAGACCTGTGAATACATTCCATTGATACATTTCATTACGAGGTAAAAGTTCCCCACTCACTCTGGAAACCTTAAAGATTATGACAGATGGGTCTGTGTGTCTGGAGCCTTTTAGCTGAAATAACCTAGTCCATTATCACATTGCAGTAAAACAGAGTTTTCTTTTCTCTTGCTTTTTCATACTCACCTTAATAATGATGGTGGATGGTAAACATGCCCAAATGCTTCAATCTCAAGGATGCCAACCTAAACCACACTGACACACCCTAATGAGGGTGAAACCCATATGTGGTTTGCTGTTGCATCAATGAGAGGTGTCATTGGTAGGTTGATACACCTATCTATAAAACAGCACTGCCCTCTAGAACAATGGGCTTCATTACGGGTCTCGCGGTAACCCTGTTGGTTGCTCCCATCGCGTTGCCGCTGGACCCCCATTTATTTACTGACACCTGATCTCCCGATGCCACCGGCTCGTTATGAGTCTGGTGGCCAAGAAGTCAGGCGCTGGTATGTTTGTAATCCCCATTCTCATAAAGTGGGGACACAGTAGCACCGGCACCATTAGCAACGGTGCTGATGCTCCCGTGAAGAGTCTGACTACCGTGGCCACTGTGCCCGGCAGGGTCAGACCTGTTGGGCACAGCAGCTCTGGAAGGCAGACTCGTAGTTTGCTGGTCTGGAAACAAGGGTGCCAGTGAGCTTACCAGCACCCTTGTTTCCGGAAGGGCAAACTTGTAATGAGGCCCATTAATGACAATGGCCCTCATTACGACCCTGGCGGTAAGGGGTTTGCGCCAGCGTTAGCTGCGCCGACCCCTTACCGCCAACTACGAGTTCCCATAGCGCCATGGTCATTTTTCCGCCCGCTTTTTGCGGGCGTAAAAATCCATGGCGCTATGGGACCTTGGTGTTAATTACGCCACCGTAATTTACGGTGGCGTAATTAACTCCTTCCCCACTCCCATTATACCCTATGGGGCCGAAATGGGAATGAGGAAGGGTAAATGGGTCAATGGGGACTTACCCCCCCGCCGACCTCGGAATGGGGCGGTAAGTCCACCATCCGCCATGGCGTAAAGGGACTTTGCGCCATGGCGGAAAAGTCCGCCGATGGCGGAAAAAATCCGCCAGGGTCGTAATGAGGGCCAATGGCCCTCATTACGACCCTGGCGGAATTCGCGGTGCTAAATGCACCGCGGAGCACGGCGGAAAGCCGCCGATAGCGCCATGGGGGTTGGCGGATTTACCACCCCATGCCGACCTTGGCGGAGCGGTAAATCCCCAATCCCCATTTTGCCCTTCCCCATTCCCATTCTTGCCCCATAGGGTATAATGGGAGTGGGGAAGGCGTTAATTACGCCACCGTAAAGTACGGTGGCGTAATTAACAACGAGGTCCCTTAGCGCCATGGATTTCTCCGCCCGGTAAAACCAGGCGGAGAAAGGCTCCATGGCGCTACGGGAACTCGTATTAGGGCGGACGGGTCCGCCGCGAATAACGCTGGCGGAAACCCACTCCGCCAGGGTCGTAATGAGGGCCAATGTCCTCCTTTGAAGGACAAAACAAGCGTTTAGCTAATCTACATGCCATCAGCAAATTGCTGGGTGTTTCTAATTTAGAGGTGATATTAATTGGAGGAGCTGTGCATATGTCTATTTTTAGCTGAAATATCCTGTTCTTTAATCATATTGCAGGTAGAAGGGTTTGTTTTCCTTGTTTTTTTTCAAAAATATTTTAACAAAAATGGTGAAGCTTACCTGTGATTACCGTGGTTCTGACAGGCTTTAAATGTATTCGCAGGTGTTCTGTTTGGTAATTAATTTAAGCAAAGGCAGATATTACCTTTCAACGTACATTTCTTTCAGACGCCTTTTATTTTGTCGGTGGCCAGTCAAAAAGTCGAAAAAATAAAGTCGAATAACAAAAATGTCGAAAACAAAATGTCGAAGAAAAAAAAGGTGAATGTTTTATTTTTTTATTTATATTTTTTTTGGGTTTCGTTAATAAAAAAGGGGGTAAAAAAAGGGGGGGTTTGGGTGAGAACCCCCCCATTTCGAACAAAAACATACAAAATTAGACATTAGACCTTTTTTTTCAACTTTTTGTTTTCGACATTATGACTTTCGACTTTTTGTATTTCGACTTTTTGACTATAAACCTATTTTGTCAGCTGAAAGAATTATTATAAAAACTGTTAATGGATGTTATTGTTCGAACTGCTTACAAAAAACTGCGAGACAAAAAAACCCTGCTTGTGGCCAGGTCTGAAACTACCACTGTTTCACTTTCCTGAACTCCATCGAAGTGTTCATTTCTTGTTTAGAACATTCCCCAAAGGTCAATTGGACTCAGAAGTCTTCACCTTTAACAACCTCAAAATGTGTGAAGTTTATTTATTTATTTATTCACATTTATAGAGCACACATCAGCCCTTAGGCATCGTGGCACTTCTTATCAGAAGGTGAGCAAAGCTTAGTTACAGTAGCAGCATATATACATTTTGACAAACAATTTTTGATAATATATAAGAATTAAGGAAAGGTGATGGTGGAGGGTATGCTTTCGGTGTGGGGATGTGAGTGTGGAGTGTTAGTTGAAAAGTGCTATTTTCACATTTCTCCGAAAGCAGGGAGCGAGGTTTCAGCTCGAAGAGTGGTGAGGAGTGAGTTCCAGAGCTTCGGTGTTCTGTAGGGGAAGCCTAACCCTCCTTCTTCAGCTCTGTTGATGTGTGGGATAGTGAGTTGATTAGTGTAGCATATTCTAGTGGGTCTTGCTGAAGTGGTTCTGTTAAGAGTTTCTGATAGATAGGAAGGTGACGTGGAGTTGATGCATTTGTGGGCTGTGGTGAGGATTTTAAACGTAATGCGGTCTTTGACTGGAAGCCAATGGACAGACTGTCTGGATTGAGAGATGTGGTCTCCTATTGGAATGCTGAGTGCTGCTCTTAGTGTGTTGTTTTGGGTGATTTGGAGTCTGTTTAAGTTTTTTATGGAGGTGCCCGCTAAGAGGGTGTTGCAATAATCCAGCTTGGCAACTATGGTGTCTCTGGCTACTGAGAGGCAGTTGGACTTCGTTAGGAACAGTTTAATGGCATTGATGAGTTTGGTGCTTAGGGCAGACGCCGAGGCTATGGCATTGACTTGCTTATTCAGGTAAAGCATGGCATCTATGTGAACCCCTAGTGTCTTGATGGCTGTGAGGACGGGAATGACGAAGTTGTCAATGTTAAAATTGGAGTAGAGACAGTCTAATTTGTTTAATGTGTTTTTTTGCCCCAGGATGAGAATCTCTGTCTTATCTCCATTGAGGCATAGCGCGTTCTCCGCCATCCAAGCCTGGATGGTGGAGTTGATTTGGCTTAGAGCGGCCGCATCTTGCTCGTATGAGCTGGTTAGTGGTAGGAGAACTTGGGTATCGTCCGCATAATTGGTATATGCGATCGCATGTGCATCCAGCTTGTCGAATAGGGGCTTTGTAAAGAGATTGTAGAGCGTAGGCGCAGTACATGATCCCTTTGGGACTCCACAGTGAATGGTGGTAGGTGTTGCGTTTGCTATGTTAGAGAAGTCTTTCATCGCTCTCCCTTCTAAGAAGGAGGAGATCCATGAAGTCGCTTGTTTAGAGAATTGTGCTGCTTGAGTGAGGTGAGTGGTGAGAGTTTTATGGTCGACCAGGTCGAAGGCCACCGATAGGTCTAAGAGGAGGATGCGGGCAGGCTTACCTTTGTCTAAGATTTGGGTTATTTATTTTTTTAGGTCTAATTGTGCAGTTTCGTTGCTGTGCCCTTTGAGGAATCCTCCCTGTCTTTTTCCTAGGACCGAGTTATTGTCCAGATGGAGTTGGATCCTGTTATGAGCCGCTTTGTCCAGTATTTTAAGAAGAAACATGACGGTGGTTATGGGCCTATAGTTGTTAGGTTGGGCCGGATCTAACTTGGTTTTTTTCAGAAGAGGGCGCACCCAGGCCTATTTAAGGTTGGCAGGGATGATCCTGTTGCAAATGAGGAGTTGATGAAGGCCATGAGAAGAGGTGCAAGGGCCTCTGCACATTCTTTTATGATCTTAGTGGGCACGTGTCTCCCTTGCAGAGTGATGGTTTGACGTGTTTGAGAATGTCTGAAACTTCAAGTTCAGTGTCATCCTTAAAGGAGAATGTGGGTAGGTGTTGTGGTTTATGCTCAGGCATAGTCTGTGTGGGTCTATTTTATTTTGGTGTGCTTTGTAGTGAGCTTGGATTTTATTTTGGAAGAGGTCTATTTTTTTAAGCAAAGCCGCTTGGATACTTGCGCACCACGCTTCGTCCTTGACAATTTCGTCTTTGCTTGTAGGGGGAGCCGTGAGTTATGGTGAACAGTCCTTTCGTTTGTGAGTTTGCATTAGAGATACAAAGATTAAATGAATTGGATTTAGCAGAGAATATGGCTTCTTCATATGTCAAAGCAGCCAATTTAAAGCTATCTTTGGTAGAGTCACATGGGTTAGTTTGCCACATTTTGAGAGCAAGCCGTTTGTTTGAACGCAATGTTTGTAGTTCATCTGTGAACCATGAGTTGGAGTGAAATGCCTTTTTTTTTCTTTCTTACATTCTAAGGGTGCTACAGCATTTACTGCATTGGAGAGGGTGCCTCTAAGGATATTCGCTAGGATAACAGGATCTTGTGAGAAGGGAGGTGCTAGGCAGGGGATGTTTAGGTGTGGACAGATGTTAACTGCTGTACGTTTTTTGGAGCCTCTTTCCTAGCGTGGTTAGGGGCGGCCGTCGTGTTTTTTTTTGCTGGGAGCTGTGGGCATAGTAATTTGGATACAATTGTGGTCTGTCCATGGATAAGCACAGTTGGTCATGATGGAAGAATTGCAGTTGTGATCAGCAATCCAGTCAAGTGTGCGACCTTTGGAATAAGTTGGGCTAAGCTTTGTTATTAGGGCCATTGAAGCCTAGATTTAGGTCACCTAGGACTAAGGTTTTATTTTTTGATGTTGTCACTAAGTATGTGGATGAGGTGTCCCTGGAAATCTGCCGGGGAACCTGGCGGTCGGTAGAGGTGGTGGATATTAATGGCATTGTTCGGTGAGAGGGATAGTTTCACCGACAATATATCTACGCTACCCTCACATGGATGGGGAGTGGACCTTATGGAGAGGGTATCTTTGTAAATTATGGCAACCTCCCCTCCTGTTTTTGTAGTCCTGTCCTGTCTGAGAATGGTGTAACCTGTAGGCAAGGCTAGCATGATGGAGGGGCCTGATGCCTCGTGTAGCCATGTTTCAGTGATACTTAACATGTCTAGGTCTTGACTAAGTAGGAAATCATTCATTTCCAGTGCGTGTGCAGGGAGAGAGCGAGCATTGAGCAGCGTACAGTTGAAGTCAGAGGATTGTGAGTTGTTTGGTTGCAGTTTAGAAAAACCAGGTTTGGCCGGTGTGTTAGAGGGCTTGGGATGAGATGGAGAGGGATGAGAGTCCTGGGGCTGAGTTGACTTAACTTTGTGAGTGGCTGGGTTGGAGAAGTGTGTAGGGTGTCTGATCGAAGTACGTGAACCGAGTCTGGTGTTCCTGTAGGTGGTAGCTGTGGGGAAGGAGAGAATGTGCATCGGCTGAGTGCGTGTTCTAAGTCTGTGAATTCTGGTGGGGCAGTTGGGCGAGTGTTCAGAGGAGTGTACACGTTCCATAGTGATGTGAGAAGCACTAGGTGGGTCGAAGCTGTACTCAGTAGTGAGCAGTGCTATGGGGTTAGATGATGGTTTGTGCGTGTGATTGGAGAGGGTATTGGTGGGTGGTTGGTGGATTGTGTGAGAGAGCACTAAATATGTGAGAAATATGGGGAGTATGAGGAAGTAGGTAGCATGTTGTTTAGGATTAGCCTTCTTCATGGTGTAGAGTGTGATGGTGGTATTGTGTCGTGGATGTTGAAGCGTAGCGAGTGGTAGGATCGCAGTGGCTGATATGGATAAGGCAGTTAATTAAGAGGAGATAGTAGTATGAAGGAGCTTATACAGATCAATTATCCAGTATTTAGTGATATCGTTTTACCGATAACATAGGATAAGTCACACTTTATCGTACACTTTAAGTGGCACAAGATGCGGTATGATACAATTTCTGGAGCAGGTTAATCAGTGCAGTAATTAATATCCAATGAGAAAGTACAATTGTGTGTGCCAATTTTGCGGAATAAGTTGCAAACAGACATTCACTACATGAAGCGGGCAAGTATAGGCTGATAGCAGAGGCATGTAATTCAGTTTAAATGGCTTGTGCTCTCTGACAATGAGGAGATTTGAGTTTTGCTCAAAACAGTTTGCGCATGCATGTCAAATGCATATTATAGCCTGACTCACTTTGCGGGGGGTTTGTTGAGGGGTTGGGGGAGTGCCAGGTAGCAGGTGTATTTGAGTTTCCTTGAGATATCTATATGTGACTTATGGGTGACTTAGCTTGAAAGATGATCTATGAAGGATATATATATGTCAATGACATTTGTGTTGTCATCTTTGATGTCCTGGGTGTTAGTGTTAGCAGTGCACAATGGTGCGGGCAGTTATGGTTGCTTAGCCTACCATAACTGGCTAATTTCAGGGGTTTTTCGGTTTTACTTTGAACCATAATGGCACATTTGAATTGGTTTTTTAGTGAAGGGCACAGGTGTTTGGTAGGGCAACTTAACCATAACGTCTCTTTAACAAAGTTTTTTTTTTAGTGAATTGTACGGGTTTTTAGTAGGGCAACTTAACCATAATACAACTTTAACAACATTTTTATTGTAACAGAATTTCAGAGATTTGCTGAAGGGGAACCTAATCATAACATCGCGGTTAATTAAGTTTTTATACTGAATATACACTATCAGCATGTGATCTTCCAAATATGTAGTATAGTTTGATTACTTTACAAACATATAACGTAGACCATACAGAACCTCCTCGTTATCGATATTGTGAAGGCTTGGACTGAGTGCCTGTCTGCGGACGGAGAAGGACGAGGTCATCACTACCAAAACAGTCAGGGGCCATCTGAAATTGTACTATTGTGTTACACAAAACATGTTCAACTTTGAGAAAAGACACATAAAGACATTATAATTACTAGTAAATAAATAGGGAAACCTAAACGTCTGAAACAAAAACCATGCATTTAATGTCCATGTAGAATGAAATGGATTGTACCATAAAAAAAGAAAGTATGACTGCCTACAGAAACTCTGTAGGCAGGACCGACAGTAGACGCACGCACTTCAAGGAAGACAAATTACAGTATAAAAGTAAGGTAACTTCATTTTTCTTATATAATGTGTGTACCTTTTTTGGTATAAGGGGCAGAAGAAATAATTTCTTTCTGTTCGTTTCATACAGAAATGTGCAGTACTTTGGAGTGGCTGGAGGATAATTTTTCACATGGGGAATTGTCCGAAAATAGCGACAGTAATGGTACACAGTGCTCTGGATAAGCAAAATAATGTTCAGTATTTTATGGCCATTTAACATATATATATTTATTTGTAGCAGACCAGGAAAAAAGAGAAGAAAAGTCATCAAAGGACACAGAGGAAGACAGACTGAAAAGGATAGAACGTAAAATTGAGCAATTAATGACAATTTTAATAGTTTAAGGGAATTTGTCGAAGAATTTAGTTAGAGGAAAAGTTTGTTATCATTGTACCACCTGTACCTGCCCCCTTCTCCATTCCCCAGTGAACCGTCCCCAAATCTTCAAGAAGAAAATAGACTTTTTGATGAAACATTCATGCCTTCTTCCCCACACAAATCATCTCCTCACAATCAGCCGGTGTTGAATCCTAATTCCCCTATATTCGTGTTAGTGCCTGCATCCCCCTGTGTTTCTGTTGATTAAAGTGCGTGTAATTTTTTAGAATGTTTTTGTATAGTTGTTGTTGAATATGGGTTAGAGATTTTTTTTTTAAAAAGACTTAAAATGTTTGCGAACAGCGCGCCTGTTCCAGCTAGCCGTAAACAATACAATGTGGATGTTCTAACGGCAATAAACCTACCCATACCAATGGCAACCAAGATGGAACTGATGTTAGACACCATCGGTGCAATTTGTGTGTAAATGAACAAAATGGGGCGTGCTAAGTACATTATACCTCTCCGTACAGCTCACAAACAAGATAAAACATGTTCCTAGAACATAGTAGGTAGGCAGGATGTATATAAAAGAGGCAAATTTGAAGTGTTCTAAGGACACTATATCTGTCCGTATCGTCCGCAGCAAGATAGAACCATCCGTAGAACAGGCGAGGTGGCCGGCATGTTCGTTATCAAACAAAATGGAGGTGTCCTAAGGAGACTGGACCTGTCCTTACAGTCATCAGATCAGGTATGCACATGCGCAGTACACCCATAAGTACTGTGAACATCCCGCCTGTCCCTAACTCTCCATCTCACTTGTGTCGCACTTTTAATTAGTTGCAGGACCCGACCACTGTCCCTAGAACACTGGCGCGCATGTTTGTTAGTCTGCATTTGCTGTTGTGCGGGCATGCTTTTCCCTCACGAATGTGTACAGGATGTCATCATGTGACCTCACTCAGGCTGAGCGTGTGGACTAATTTGCGCACTTTGTCTGCTTCCGCAACACTGTAAAATAACTGACACATACATGGGAAAGTATTTTTCAGTATAAAATCGCCATTTGACAGTTCCCGTACAATAGCTCCACCTGTAAATGTGTTGTTTACAATTTTTGCAGAGTTTTACAGCGAGCAATGTGGTCACAAGCCGCATCCTTCGACCCCTATAAATGGCCATACACCCGACCTCATCTTCATTGTGCTTCTGGCTATAGCAGTTAGAGTTGTGCTGCCTTTACTACTGTAGTGACCATTTGTCAAAAAACCCTTGTGGCAACCCTGGCTGCTATTGCTGCATTACCTTCAGCACCACCCCGAAACCCTCCACCACCACCACCTCCCCAAGGGCCTGCAGAGGGATATACGGGTGAGGATGTAGAAATCGAGGAAAAGAGAATGAGGTGGAGGAACTCCGCACTACAAACACTCGGCGGGAGTCGTGGGTGTGGCGGTTGTTTTCTGTTTGTGGGAACGTTCTGAAAGCTCGTCAGTACCAGGTGAAGTGCAACAATTGCCAGTTGGTGCTGAGACGCGGGAGACCTGGTGCGTACAGCTTTGTGTCATGATGCCTACCTCCAAGGGGCCAGGTCCGACCCAGCAACCCCAGAGGCAGGCATCATTCCCCCCAGGGAAGTGCGAGCGGGCCCAAGCTGGGGCCCTTTGGACACAGTCCTGGCACCTTAGGCGCCAGGCTCATGTTGGACCCCTGTCCTGGCGCCTTAGGCACCAGGCTCATAAACCTAGACATGTGTTTAAGTGTTTTAATGTGCACTTACCTGATGCAGACCATGCTGCTACATCCAGGCCCTCTTGAGGCCTGAATGGAACTACTTTACCTGTGGGACTACTTTCCCCTGGGTGTGGTCGGGGAAGGATACATACCTGATCGGTGGAAGGATACATACCTGGAACTTCTTCCAAAGCTATTTAAACCACGCCCGATCAGCAACTCACGCTTCGCGTTGTTCTGCTCCTCGCAGCTGGACGCTCACCGTGTCAGCTCCTGCATCTGGACTTCAGCCACGCCTGTCAGCATCCTGGGTCACCTGCTAAGAGAGAATTGGGGAGAAAGAAGACCTTACCTGCTAAAGCTGCATCACGGAGACATCAAACCAACAATCCTGAAAGGGAAGACATCATTTTAAAAGCATTTCGCTTCGATCGCTGCAGCGCTGCATTTCACTCACCTTTCCTGGGCACCTCCATCTTCAGCAACGATCATCCGGATCCGCAGCCACTTCCCAGAGCCTAGAGAGAAAAAGACAGGAACACAAGGTGAGAGAAGGAAGGGAATAGGAAAAGCTCAGTTTCCTTCTAAGACTTACCTGTTGGGTCATTCCCATCTCATTTCGGGTCCTGCCGCTTCCTGGCATTCCGGACCCCGGCCCCTATGGGGAAAAAAGACAAACACATTGAATGAGCGAATGCAAAGACATTACCCGAACGCTCATCCAGAACTTACCTGTCATTTACTGGAACTGCATGTTTCACTTCGGGTCGGCGCCATATCTCCGGCATTCCGAACCGCGGCCCCTAAGGGGAAAAAGACATAAGCGTTAGCGCTTGCTGCAATAAGACAATGTACATTATTATTAAGCTTGAACTTTTGAACTTGCTACAGAACTCTTACAGCGCCTTACCTGAATAGTCAAGCTTATTTGAACTCCCATCAAACCTCAATCCAGTGAAGTAACTGGGTTTCAACGCGCCCCTGCATCAGAAGCAGGATGGAGAACTCATCCTTCCAGACCCTAAGGTGAGACTTCACGGGGAATCGAGGAAGGGTATCGTGGAGGGTTGGAAGGGAGTGGGAGGCTTGAGCATTATTCTGTCAGTAGGTAATACTCCCTTTTCACGCACAGGGGAATATTCCTGCGAGCCAGAGAGTCCATCTTCAGAGTCCTGCTCTTCACCATTGAAGAAGCATCAGCACTCGAAGCCAGACCTGCGCCTCCGTGGGAATCAGGTGAGCGTGACAGAACGCGAAGCCTACCCACAATTTCCCACCCGGGCGCTATGGAGACTTCCGAGACAGATCAGCTGGCCCAGCTTTTGGGGGAATTACGGGCAGAAGTGCACTCAGCCTACCAGGAGACTAACGCTCTCAAAAGAGAACTGATCCTATCCAAGGAAAGAACAGATGACCTGGCTAAAAGGTTATTGCAGGCCCAGGCAGGGCACACTCCTTTACCTAATTCCGGAGGTACTTCCGCATCAATGGGTTTGAATAACCCGGTACAAATCAATCTACCTGGACACATGCCTTTGGCCCCGCCTGAACGTTTTGCGGGGGATCCCAAGAAATATGGCGTCTTCATGAACCAATGTCGTTTACACTTTCTATGCAGACCCGGGGCCTTCCCTAACGACCAGACCAAGGTAGCCTTTATACTATCTTACCTCAGTGGCAGTGCTGCCGATTGGTCTATTCCATTGGTAAATCAGGATGATCCCATTCTCCAGAATTTTCAGGGTTTCCAGGCCAGCATGGAAAGATTGTTTGCTCGACACTCTCAAGGACAGGCCCTTGATAACGAACTGCTATTCTTACGACAAGGTAATCAGGATCTCCTGTCCTACGTTGCCACCTTTAATAGACTGGTTGTGGAAACTGGATGGCCAGAAAACAAAAGGATCACATTGTTTCATCGAGGCCTGCGCGGAGAGCTTAAGGATGTTCTAGCTCAGATAGCAGATCCACCCCAGGTCTGCGCAGACTACATAGACTTGGTGGTTCAACTTGATCACAGACTTCAAAATAGAAAAGCAGATCGGTTCAAGTACGAAACCCGAGTACCGTTCAAAACCCACGCTAACTCCAAGAGTCCTGACGTATCCGAACCTATGCAAATCGGCGGTGTTAAAGGACCATTAACGCAGAAGGAATGAGAGAGAAGGCGGCAAATGCAACTTTGTCTGTATTGCAGGACTTCCGGTCACTTTCTTCGAAATTGTCCGGTTAAACCACCCAAGAAGGTGGTTGGAGCCACTGATAACGATTTATTGACACCTGATTCGGGAAACGACCTAGCCCGACAAGCGTAGGGGTCTGCTTGCCGAGCTTGAAAACAAACTCTTTGACCTCGCATTTTGTCATGCCAATGGTGCTCGTGGACCCAAAACAGCCTCAGCTGTTGCATGCTATAAAAGCATACATCGACAGTGGAGCTATTGGAAATTACATAGACCGTGAATTGGCTTCCAGGATTAAGCTCCCTCTCCGCCCGAAAGTAACCCAAGATGTCATTACTACAGTAGATGGAACCGAAATAGCCTCAGGGCCTGTAACGCATTCCACTGTTGAAATGACACTGGTGGGTCAGGATGGACATCGGGAAGTAATCGTGTTTGATGTGATCAAGGCCCCACAATTTCAAGTAATTCTTGGAATTCCTTGGTTAGAAACACATAATCCCAGAATTGACTGGCGAGCAAGGAAGATAAGTTTTCCTGATTGTGAACCAACTTGTTACCCAAGAAATCCAATTATGGGTCTAGCCTCAGCAACTTCCACCACTGTACAGCTACCGTCAGAATACCAGGAATTCCAAGACGTTTTTCAGAAAGAACAGGCTAACACGTTACCTCCCCATCGGTCTTATGATTGCCAAATCGATCTGGTACCCAATGCTCAACTACCTTGTAGTAGGATTTATGCTCTTACGGAACCTGAGAACTTACATTTGCGTCAGTATTTAGATCAGTACCTAGCCAATGGTTTTATTCGCCCGTCCCAGTCTCCTGTCTCCTCAGCTCTGTTCTTCGTGCCGAAAAAAGAGGGCAACCTTAGAACATGTATAGACTATCGCGCCCTAAATCAAATAACGATTAAGAATCGTTATCCTCTGCCCCTGATCCCTGAGCTTATCGACCAGGTGAAAGACGCTTGTGTGTACACCAAGTCAGATCTCCGAGGAGCTTATCACCTGGTGCGTATAAAAGAAGGCGACAAATGGAAGACTGCATTCCGCACCAAATTTGGGATCTTCGAATATCAGGTGATGCCCTTCGGTTTGTGCAATGCACCTGCCGCCTTTCAGTACTTTATGAATGATGTTCTTCGGGAACTTATCGACGTCTGTGTCATTGTTTATATTGACAACATCCTGGTGTACTCTTCTTTAGAATCCGATCACAGAAAACATGTTAGGGCAGTTCTTGAGCAATTGCGCCAGCACAGACTATTTGCAAAGCTCGAAAAATGCGTTTTTCATACTACAGAAGTGGAGTTTCTCGGATTCATCCTGACACCTCAACGGAGTCCGAATGGACTCGCGAAAGGTGGACGCCATCCTCAAATGGCCATCTCCTAGCTCGGTGAAGGGAGTTCAGAGCATGCTCGGCTTCGCCAATTTCTATCGAAGATTCATCCCGGAATTTTCCCGAACAGTCCAACCCATCACAGCTCTCCTAAAGAAAAACAAACGCTTTGAATGGACTCTTGAGGCCGAACAAGCCTTTCAGGACCTGAAAACCAAATTCACCTCTGCACCTATATTGAAGCACCCGCACCCAGATCTCCCTTACATTGTGGAAACGGACACATCCAGTTTGGCCATGGGAGCTGTCCTGTCGCAAAGAGACCCAGAAACTAACCAACTACACCCTGTGGCCTTTTGGTCCAGGACATTTTCTCCTCCTGAAATCAACTACGCAATTACCGACAAAGAGTTACTGGCTATTAAATCTGCTTTCAAGGCTTGGCGTCACTACCTTCTCGGGGCAAGACACACCATCACCGTAATTATGGACCACAGAAATTTACAGTATTTAAAGACGGCCAAAGCTCAATCTTCAGGACAACTCCGATGGGCTCTATTCTTTGCGGAATTTGATTTTGTAATTACCTATCACCCTGGCTGCAAGAATGGTAAAGCGGACGCCTTATCCCGGATTGGCATGGAAGTACCCAATTCGAGTTTAGAACCTGTGCCAATCATACCTGAACAAAGAATCTTAGGCCTAACTTCATTGCAAACTATTGAGGACATACAAACGCAAGTAAAACAACTTCTAGACTCTTCAGCCTTACTGGAATGGAGTCAAAAGGGTCCTCATTACACCGTTAAGGATGACTTACCCTACTTCCAGGAGCGGTTGTTTCTGCCTAGTAAAGAATTGCAAGAACTTGTTATTGCCCATCATCATGAATCATTAATGGGAGGACACCCTGGTATCGCTAAAACGGAGGAAAAAATCAAACGCCACTTCTGGTGGCCTTCTTGGAGAAAAGACATAAAGTCTTTTGTATTGTCTTGCGGAATTTGCGCCCAAAACAAGGGTCAAAAGAAAAGGCCAGCCGGCCTAATTCAACCCTTGGATATTCCACCGGCACCATGGCACACCTTGTCAATGGACTTTATAACTGACCTGCCTCCTTGTGCTGGTTACAACACTATCCTTGTAATTGTGGATCTATTCTCCAAAAAGGCCCCACTTTATCTCTTTAAAAGGTTTGCCTTCAGCTTCCACCTTGGCCAAGGAATTTCTGGAGAATATAGTTCGCATATATGGTTTCCCTTCCATATTAGTCTCGGATCGTGGAAGTCAATTTGTCTCCCATTTTTGGAAGAAGTGTTGCCAACTAGCACAAATGGATGTGCGGTTATCCACCAGCCACCACCCCCAGACCGACGGACAAACCGAGAGAACCAATCAAACTCTCAAGCAATATCTTCGGTGCATGTTACACCAATCCGAGTTAAATTGGAAAGACATCCTCTGGATGGCAGAATATGCATACAACAATTCAGTGCATTCTGGAACCGGACAAACTCCTTTTTATACTTTGTATGGTCACCATCCTCGGACCTCTGATCTAGATCCACCTCTGACCCTGGAAATGCCCGCAGTAAATCATCTGCATTCCACAATAACGCGAGCCTTCAAAGAAGCTGCAACTCATTTACAGCAAGCCAAGAAAAAGTATAAAGAAAATGCTGATTTGCACCGAAGTAAAACTCCTCCTTACCAAGTAGGAGACCAGGTATGGCTAACAACGAAACATTTACCCCTCAAGGGCCCGCAAACCTTCAATCCCAGATTCATAGGACCTTATCCCATCAAGGCTATAATCAATCCTGTGGCCTTTAAACTGGATTTACCGTTTAACATGCGTATTCATCCAGTTTTTCATGCATCACTTTTGAAGCCAGTACAACCAGGGACCCCACTGTCCAAGCCTCCAGACCCAGTTCAAATTGAAGGGGAATTAGAATTCGAAGTTAAAGACATTTTAGACTCCAAGGTGTTAAAGTCCAAACTCTTCTATCTTGTTGACTGGAAGGGATATGGACCTCAGGAGAGATCGTGGGAGCCTAGTAACCATGTTCACGCACCTCGATTAATTCAAAGGTTCCACCGGAGATTTCCGAACAAGCCAAAACCCCCGGAGGGAACAACCTTGGGAGGGGCCTTGAGGGGGGGTACTGTCATGATGCCTACCTCCAAGGGGCCAGGTCTGACCCAGCAACCCCAGAGGAAGGCATCATTCCCCCCAGGTAAGTGCCAGCGGGCCCAAGCTGGGGCCCTTTGGACACAGTCCTGGCGCCTTAGGCACCAGGCTCATGTTGGACCCCTGTCCTGGCGCTTTAGGCGCCAGGCTCATAAAGCTAGACATGTGTTCAAGTGTTTTAATGTGCACTTACCTGATGCAGACCATGTTGCTACATCCAGGCCCTCTTGAGGCCTGAATGGAACTACTTTACCTGTGGGACTACTTTCCCCTGGGTGTGGTCGGGGAAGGATACATACCTGATCGGTGGAAGGATACATACCTGGAACTTCTTCCAAAGCTATTTAAACCACGCCCGATCAGCAACTCACGCTTCGCTTTGTTCTGCTCCTCGCAGCTGGACGCTCACCGTGTCAGCTCCTGCATCTGGACTTCAGCCACGCCTGTCAGCATCCTGGGTCACCTGCTAAGACAGAATTAGAGAGAAAGAAGACCTTACCTGCTAAAGCTGCATCACAGAGACATCACACCGACAATCCTGAAAGGGAAGACATCATTTTAAAAGCATTTCGCTTCGATCGCTGCAGCGCTGCATTTCACTCACCTTTCCTGGGCACCTCCATCTTCAGCAACGATCATCCGGATCCGCAGCCACTTCCCAGAGCCTAGAGAGAAAAAGACAGGAACACAAGGTGAGAGAAGGAAGGGAATAGGAAAAGCTCAGTTTCCTTCTAAGACTTACCTGTTGGGTCATTCCCATCTCATTTCGGGTCCTGCCGCTTCCTGGCATTCCGGACCCCGGCCCCTATGGGGAAAAAAGACAAACACATTGAATGAGCGAATGCAAAGACATTACCCGAACGCTCATCCAGAACTTACCTGTCATTTACTGGAACTGCACGTTTCACTTCGGGTCGGCGCCATATCTCCGGCATTCCGAACCTCGGCCTCTAAGGGGAAAAAGACATAAGCGTTAGCGCTTGCTGCAATAAGACAATGAACATTATTATTAAGCTTGAACTTTTGAACTTGCTACAGAACTCTTACAGCGCCTTACCTGAATAGTCAAGCTTATTTGAACTCCCATCAAACCTCAATCCAGTGAAGTAACTGGGTTTCAACGCGGCCCTGCATCAGAATCAGGATGGAAAACTCATCCTTCCAGACCCTAAGGTGAGACTTCACGGGGAATCGAGGAAGGGTATCGTGGAGGGTTGGAAGCGAGTGGGAGGCTTGAGCATTATTCCGTCAGTAGGTAATACTCCCTTTTCACGCAGAGGGTAATATTCCTGCGAGCCACAGAGTCCATCTTCAGAATCCTGCGCTTCACCATTGAAGAAGCATCAGCACTCGAAGCCAGACCTGCGCCTCCGTGGGAATCAGGTGAGCGTGACACTTTGGTACGACAACCATGAAGCGACACCTAACGTTGTTCCACAGTGCGGACATTCGGAAGGTGGTGCCATGTGAAGAACGTAGTAGATTGAGTTCCTCCATTGCATCCTCTGTGTGCGATCCTCTCACCACAAGAGACACTCCTGTGGGAGAGTGCATTCCTCCAGCTGTGTCAAAAGCCATTTGCGATGCTGTTGACCCTTACCTTTCGAGGGTCACAATATTGTGTGTGTACTGTGACGCAGTACTGTGCAGGGGGGAGAGTCTTCAAAGTGCTTTTGAGGCTTCGGTCACTGAGCATGAGAAGAACTGCCCCCTACCTAAGTGAATGCCACCCTATATCTTTCTCTCTCCACCTGGCCCTTCTTATCCCTGTGGTTGGTGTCCATTCCTTACCCTCCCTTGCCCTCCTCTCCTAGTGTGTCATGTCCATAAAAGCAGTGAATCGAAAAATTATAAAAATAAAAAAAAGACTCTTATCAGAGCCGCCTTTCTCAGTTTAACAATAAAGCTATGAAGTGACCGTTGTAGGCTCCCTCGCTTTTGTTGAAAAGTCTGCGAACAGTCATGGGACACACAAAAATGGAGGGTGCAAGCAAAGCAAAACCAATGTACTTTTCTCTGGGAGTAAGTGGTGGCTCTGAAAAGAGCCTTTCGGTGGTGTTCAGTATGCATCAAAAACTGGTGGGTGGAAAAAACGGATTGCCAAATAGGTGACTATGATTCCAAAAAAAGCTGCAATGCATGTTGTACATTCCGAAGAAAAATTTGATTACCAGCATATGTGAGATGGACTCCATCTCTGCGAAATATGAAAGAGCTGCGAAACAAAATGTTTTCATTGTGCAATGAGGACATGCCAACATCTCTTAGAAAGGCACAAACAGCCTTATTCACATTGAGTCTCGCTTTCTCCATTTGTCGGCCAAATGCAGAGGAACGCAGCCACTGTTGTCTTTGTGCAATACGGGAAAAAACTATTTGGCAATTTGGAAACATGTGCATGACTTTCGCAAGTCCTTCCTTCATTGCAAATTGCAAAGAAATGGCAGAAACATGGCCTAAACTATTGCCTTCGCAATGAATGATAAGTATATCAGGATGACACTCTGTCTGTAAAGTAGTGCAGAGAGGTACCAAGTCTAACCACCTCATTCCGCGCATGCCATACCAGTGCACTTCCACATGAGGAAATCCAAGATCTGCAGGTAGACCGCAACTTTCCGCATGCACCTTTAGCCAATGTATCCATGAGTCTCCCAAAATCTAGATAATCTGTTTTCGAGCACACAGAGCCATGGTTGTCTGGTCTCCTGTCAGGGAAAAGACGTTCTGATTAAATATCTCCATACAGAACACACCCACTGACCTTTACTGACCAATCCCTACCTTCGCACATTCTCATTTGCATGCATCTTCACCCCAAAATCCCTGTTGGTAAAAGGCGGCACCTGCAAATTACCGCCATGTTCGCGGACACATACAGGAGCAGAGCGTGACGACTGTACATTTAAATATTATTCCCCTTTTCCCCTTGAAGGTGGGCTCTGAAAAGAGCTGTTGTTTTTTTATTTTGATAGATGCCTTACAGACACCTGTTATTTTTCTTTTTTTTGTTATATTTTTTGTTCTTACTTTACTCCAACAACCATTACAGAACATTCTCCAAAGCAAGCCTCACATTCCAAAAGAACATGGCATTTCCCAAAGAAGATAACGCAACACGATCTGCTTCAAACTAAGCCGCATTACTGGGAACAATGTTCTCATGGCTGCAGAAAAACATACCAGCACGTAACATAAAAGCACACATGCCGCGATTAATGTTACACCTCCCAATACGTTAATCAGAACAGAAAACAGAACTATTGTCCCATTTTTCTCTCGGCAGTAACCCAGAAAAAATTAATTTCACAGTTGAAAAGATGTTCATGACTGCTTCAACCAACTGTTCCAAATCTTTCAACAAAGTATGTGAACTCACATAGCCCAAACTGCAAGCACCGTAGTGAAATAGTACCACATTAGGATTGGTCATCGTTCGCATCTCGGTGCAAACTTGGAGAAGGGCCGCAACATTGCTATCAGTCTAAGCACTCTACACCACCTCCACTCCTCTCACATCAAAATGATGTGCCACATGCCTACTTTTGGCATACAGCTGTAAACCTTGGACAAAAATGTCTCCAAGGACCAAACCCTGACCCTCTGCGCCTCTGCCATCTTCAGTATACGCACCATCTTTCGCCACAAAGGAACAATGTGAACATCTGATTGGCTGATGCCCACAGTCCCCTTTCCATGCGCCATTTGCTGTAGATACCCGTATGTGACACGCCCTACCCACGGACAAGCAGTGTCTACATGCAGCACGTAACTCTTAGCCAGTCCTTCTACCCTTTCCACATCCCTCGTGTTTCCATTTCCTCATTGGGCACAGCTAAGCAGTCACACAACCATCCACCAATCTATCAGATGTTGTAACTGTCCCCACAGGTTTAGCTGCCTACAACATAGGCAGTGTCACTTTACACCGATTACTACTTCTTCCAGTAGAACACCAAAACAAATTATACTACTACAAACTTTCTGCAGAAGCTGCAATGGAACTATAAAGAGTATTAAAACAAATTAAATTGCTACTAATAGATGAAGTGAGCATGGTCTCCAACCTAATGTTGGCTTTGATTCACCTCCGATTGCAAGAAGTACTCAAAACAAACTACAAAGAACTATTTGCAGGGAAACACAGTATCTTTTTCGGAGATCTACTACAATTGAAACCAGTGAAAGGGGAACCTATTTTTAAAACCGTAGGACACAAATTCTGCTGTAAAACTGTTGGCAGCATAGGAAATGTCAACCTTTGGCAACATTTCCAATACAGAAAATTAACAGAAAACATGCGGAAATCTGCAGATCTCACTCATGCCAACATCCTAAAAAGTATTAGATTTGGTGTACTATCTCAGGAAGCACAAGCAATATTGAAAAACCGGCACATTCATGCACTTTACGGCGATAATGCGTGTGCTACTGATGTTAATGAACAATTAGCACACAAAAATGTCAATTGTATGGCCTTAATGCCAACTCTTTCAAGCTGTGTCAAATTCAATGAAACAATGTTAAATAAAGAAATGCAACCAATAATTGAAATTTGCACCACAGACAAACTAGACATACATGGAATGACACTACCCATGTGTGAGCAAGCCACAACAAGACTAAGTACTTTAGAAAATTCAATATCCAACACAGCTGGGTTGGAAAAAATATTAATATGATCCTTAAATTGTAGAGTAATGCTGAAATGTAACCTTGACATGGAGCAAGGGCTAGTTAATGCGGCACTGGGTACAGTTCTGGCTTTCAGTTATACCCACATGACAGCAACATTCAGTTTGTCAATATTCGCTTTGACAAACTCTCAGAAGTGAAAAGAATAGGGCGCTCAACTGCTCGATTCCTACTATTCAAAGACATGTATGTACGTAGAGAACAATTATCTCTAACTCTTGCATATGCAGTCACCATTCATAAATCCCAAGGACTTACCCTAGACAAAGCATTAATAGATATAGAAACAAAGTATTTAAAGAAGGCATGAGCTACGTAGCACTATCACGCTTACGTACAATTGACAGTCTATTTCATTCAACTTTGATGCAAATAATGTGACCGCTGATATTCCTTGCATCTTAGAATACAATAGACTGCTTTCACTGTACACCCCCCATCTTAAACAATATCCTGTTCCAGAAAAATTAAAACGTGGTAAAAGAAAAGTAATTCAATCAGAAATGTAACAAAATCTGATAGCAAATCCTTCAAAGAAAACAAAAGAAGGAAAAGGTTCATCAATTACCACAAGCAAAGAAGAACCTATTAGGGAAAGTAAACCAGGTACTTCTTCAAAGAAGGAAGAGAAACTCTGAAAAAAGCACTCTGAAACAGAACTAGCTGGTCCATTCAAATTTTCAAATGAAAGTGGTGTAAGTTGCTATGCAAATGTAGCAATGAATATTCTATTTCAATTGCCACCAATGGTGAACAATATTTACTTACACAGTACAGACCAATTGTGTTTGCAAATGTTAGTCCTTCATAGAAAGGCAACAAATAATCCTGACAACACATACAGTGTTCATGGAATAAGACAAGAATTGGACTACTGTGCTGGAATGGTGAGATGCACTATAAACACACAGGAAGATCCACAATAATTTCTAATGTACTTACTACAAGTACTGGAAAACAAAAGCATAACTATGAATGATATCTTCCAGATTTCATACATGTGGAAACATACATGCACTCTCTGTAGCAATGTCATACAGGAACAAATCCCAAATGAACGATCTGTGTATGTATCCATACCTAATTGTGAATCCATTCAATTTCAGCAACTGGTAAAGAATGCAAACCATGCCAGATTATGTACTATGTGCAAATCAGACAATCGCTCCACCTTACTGATACAAACTCATAATAAGTACATAATACTTATGCTGCTACGTTATAATGCAGATTGTACCAAAAAGAACTGCAAGCTGACCGGATTCACACACAGTCAAGTGTCACTGGGAAAGAAAACCTTTACAACAGTAGGTATAATCTATCATGCAGGAGCTACAACCAATGCAGGTCACTACACTGCATAAATTAAGAGAAATGTGGATGGGTGGAATGTAATGATAGCACCATTACTCTGAAGCAGAGATTGACAGCTAATCTTACAAATGCGTACTTAATCTTCTTAAAGCCAAAATGTAATGACTAATATCTACTTCAACATTACCAAAAAATGAAGTGAAAGCCTACATACAGTTAGAATACGCCAACAGGTTTCTAACTGCCCAAGAGTGTATAACAAAAACACAGATAAACGAATACCACAGAAGCATATCAACAAATGCACAGTTAGAATACACCAACAGGTATCTAACTGCTGTTAAAAATAGCAACAAGGCTACAAGCATAACATAAATCAGAAACAACAAGGAAACACTCAAAGAAAGCAAATAAATAGTTTGTAGCATAGCAAATGAAGGATTTTTTTAATCCGACAAGGATTTTTTTTCTCCCAGACCCAAGGATTTCAAAAACAAACACAGAAACTGAGCACAATGCACAGTACACTGGTTTGTAAACTAAGTATGAGGGTACAAAAAAAAGCTAAACTGTCTATTATACATTGTAAGAAGTCTTCATAAAATGCAAACACTAACATGCTTTTTTCTTTTATCACAGAAATTAAAAAAGGCTAGGTGCATCAAGTACTCCAGTCATGTAAAACATATGTGGATTCTGCAAAAATTAAACAGTAAGTATAATTATAGTCATTTCATACATATGCAAATCAATACGGCTAATCTATAGCAGTAATATGGTACAGTGACTATAGGCTCGACCTAGCATCTTTGATGTATAACCCACCGTCTACGCCCTACGGGCATGCACCCCACAATATAGGTCCTACCCACAAACATTGCTACATATCAAAATCATGGTGCTTCTAATTTCACTACTTTTAAGGTTAGTTTTGCGTGCGTGGTCTGCAGCCATACAACCAAGACACTAGAACATGCACACAAACACACCACCACACCACGGCCATGTTCACCTATACTCTCACTCCTTATCACTGCAAACTTGGGTGCATGGCTTTTGGCCATACACCCAAGACTCTGGGTCCTGGCCAGGAACAGCAAAGCATATCACAACCATTATGCCTTCTAATTTCACTACTTATAAAGTTGGTCCCAAAACGCTACACCCTCCCCACAACCACCTGACTGATGTTTCATAGTACGAGTGTACCTATGCCTGTTATATACTGCAGTAGTTGTGTTCACAAGCTACAGACGTGGGTGTAACGCCATAGATTTTTGAATGTATGGGTATGCAGTGTATGAAATCCATAGTGGCTTACAACTGCAGTGCTTATAACTTTGTTTTTGGGTGCATGGCCTTTGGGCATGCACCAAACACTGTAAGTCCTCGCCACAACTACCACACCATATGACGGCCATTGTGGCTTGTAACAACACTTTGGCCATGCAGCCAAGTCTCTACACACTCTCCACAACGTTTTGACCCATAAGCAATACTACAATTGTATCAATTTCTATAATATGCTGTGGTGGTTGTGGCCAGGGCCTAGAGTCTTGGAAGTATGGCCTACGGCCTACGGCCATGCATCTTAGACTGTACGCCCTGGCCACAATAACTGCAGCATATTACACCCATGGGCCCTTACACATGAGTGACACACCCATACAATGAAACATGATAACTGTAGCATGTACTCAATTTGTACCCAGGACTCTAGGCCCTGCCAACACCTACCATATTCATAATCGAATGTGTGGCTGAGATGTATGACTGTGATATCCTGCACTACTTGTGGGCAGAGACTACACTCTTCAGTGTATGTCCTACAGCCTGCAGCCATGCACCCAAAACTGAACGTACTGCCCACAACTACCGCACTATGTAAAATCCATGTTGGCTTATAACTTTAGAGTTGACAAGTGTGTTCTCAGGTGCATGGCCTTTGGCCATGCACCAAATACTGCAGATCCTCCCCACAACCACCTGGGTGATGTGCGGTAGTAGAGGTGCAGCTATAGTTGTAGTATGCTTCAGTGGTTCTGGCCAGAGGCTAGACTCCTATCTGTATATCCATACATATTTCAATTTATGGGTGTGCAGTGGCTTATACCTCCAGTGCTTATAACTTTGTTCTTAGGCGCATGGCCTGCGGCCATGCAGCCAAGCCTGTACACACTCACCAAAACCATCTAATTGATAATCAATACTACAGGTGTATCCATGGGTGTGACATGCTGCAGTGGTTGTGGCGAGGGCCTACAGTCTTGAAAGTATGGCCTTCGGCCTACGGCCATGCATCCAAGACTCTAGGCCCTGGCCACACCCACTGCAGCATGTCACACCCATGTTGGCGTACTAATCAATAGCACACCCATAGGAACAAATAATGTAATAACGACATGTACTCAATTGCAATGTTAGCTAACACCACGCGTGTCCTTACAACAGTTTCAAGGTGCCTGTGCGCAGGACGGACTGAAATAATACCCCTATTAAAACCCTCATTTTGTGTACACACAAACATTCCGAAGAAGGCTTGCATAGAGAATACAATATTAACACCTACCACCTGAACAAATACATTTTTTCACCCATCTCTTACAGTGTGAACCACCCCAAGCACTATGACACAGCAAAATAGGTTTCAAAATAGCAGGTTGCCGCTGGTCGGCGCTGCGCTGTCGGCGGATCCAAGATGTCGGGCGCATCCGAACAATCTGACGCAGAACACGTCTCACTGCAGCCAATCGGCAGCGACGTCACATGTCCGTGGTCATGACGCCAGCCCCTTAGCCAATCGGTATCTTGTCAGCGGAGCGAACAGGGAAGTGTGACCGCGGAGCAGACATAGATATGACTCATTTTTTGAGACCTACTTTTTGGTCGTTTTAAATAGAAGTACTGCACGGATTGTCACCAAATTTATAAAAGCATGCTTTCGCGACCAAGCCCCTGCCGCAAATTTGGTGAAAATCCGTCCAGCTGTTTGGCCTGTAGCCGTGCACAAAGTTTTTCCCCCATTCAGTCTATGGGAAAAAAAGACGTTTTGGGACCCCCCCTATAACTTTTACCCCCCTAGACGAATCCTCACCAAACTTTGCAAATAAATTCAGAGTGGCCCATATACTTTTTTTTGCAAAGTTTGGTGAGGATTCGTCCAGGGGGAGCTGAGTTATAGGCCACCCAAAAAGTGCTCTTCCTATGGAAACAGCAACTTAACCTTAACTACACGGCCACTAATGTGGCCGTGTAATATATATTACAGGGCCTGTGGTAGCAGCCCTGTAGTTATGTTTAAGTTGCTCAACCCATAGGAAGAGCACTTTTTGGGCAGTTTATAACTTTGCCCCGCCTGGACAAATCCTTACCAAACTTTGCAAAAAAAGTATGTGGCCCAGTCAGATTGATTCTGAGAGGTTTAGTGAGGTTTCGTCAAGGGGCAAAGTTAACAGGGGCTCCCAAAATTTCCATAGATGCAATGGAAAAAAATGTTTGCTCACGTCTACAGCCTAAACTGCTGGAAGAAATTTCACCAATTTTGCGGCATGGGCTTGGTCCCAAAAGTGTGCTTTTGTAAATTTGGTGTAAATCTGTCCAGTATTTTTTTTAAACGCCCAAAAGTAGGTAAAACAAATTAGTGAAATCTGGGTTCGGTCCGCGGACTCATTTCCCTGTTCGGTTCACGGTCGGGCATCCGATTGGCTTAGAGGGTGATGTGATGCCCGCAGACATTGGACGGGCCCACTGATTGGATGGTGAAAAGCATGAAGTGCGTCAGAATTTTCTAAACATCCGCCATTTTGGATCCCACATGCTACCCAGTGCCCTCGAACATCACGGTGGAAAATTAAAAAAATCACACCATTGTACTTGTCAATCTTATGAAACAATCTCTGGGGCAGTGAGGGGTGATGAGGATGGGATGGGATATGGCTGTAAGAAGCCAAAAACTGGATGTTTTTCTCCCCCGAAGTCCACAAACAGTCCGGATGTTCGGGTACAGTCCTGTGGTGTTCGCGAACACTTCAGATGTCCGGGGACATCTATGCCTATTTCTGCATTGCAGGGTTGGTAAAAAGCAGTTTTTAGATGGCGTATAACTTTGGCGGCACTCAATGAAACTGCATGAAATTTTGGAATTTCATTCTAGACCTCTTTCTGGATGAATGCTTCTGGAAAGTGTGGAGCTGTTTTGTCGAGAGGGAACAAAATTAGAGGGGGTAGGGGGTAGTCCTAAAATACTGTTAAGGCTTATAAATATGTGCCATTTGATGAATCTGCACAAAGGTTTGCAAAGCGATTTTAAATATAGATATACATGTTTTTGCAAAGTTTGGTGGGATTCTGTCAAGACGGGGCAAAATTAGAGGGTGGGCCCAAAATATTGTAAAGGCTTATACATGTGGTGCCATTTGATGAATCTGCACACATGTTTGCAAAAAGATTTTAGATCTAGATATAAATGTTTTTCTAAAGTTTTGTGAGATTTTTTCAAGAGGGGGCTAAATTAGAGGGGAGTCTCAACATTTTTAGATGGCTTATAAATTTATTGCCTTTTGACGAATGTGGACAACCGTTTTCAAAAAGATTATAGACCCAACTTTTAATGCTTGTGTAAAGTCTGAATGGATCTTGTCAGGTGAGGGCTATGTTATATGACTATTTTATGTACATACATTTTTGACACTTTTGAAAAAATAAAACATGGGCAGATTTCCAGCAAACTCGTGTATGGAGCATTGGCAAGGACCTTAAATCATGGTTTTGCAAATGTGCCTGTGTTTGAATTTTTGACAAGTGTCATAATATAGGTACAGAAAATAGTGATATACCTTTGGTGACTGAGGTATAGCCTGTGGCCATGGGCAGGGGCCAGATCGTCCGGGTCATGACCCGGACAATCTGGCTACTGACCATGACCATGAGGGACAACAAATGGGGTTAAAGTGGCCATGTCCACCTGGGACCGGCTATGTGGTAAAGTTATTCGAAAGTGGGATAGGTTTGAAAGGGGAAAAACATGTGCTTGTGGTAATATGGCCATAGGGTTCTCTCTTTGCCTTCTGTAGGGTGCCATGGAAAGGGAAGGTGGGGCTCCATACAGAGCCCCTCTTCCCTTTCCTTTACAGAGGCCCGACTTCCCTTTCCATGGTGGCCATCTTGGAAAAGGATTTTCCTTCATAAGCGGGACACCACAGGCATCCCAGTGTAGGAAGAAAAATCCTTTTTTTTAGCACCACAGGTTCCCGCTTTGGGAACCTGAGGTGCTAATCGCCTTCATCCCCCATTGCAGGGGCTGATATGGGGATAATGGTCCGGATTCGCTTCACTTAGGCCGATAACTTGGGCCACAAAATGCTAATGGAAATGTTCGAAAATCTTATTGAGTCTATGTACTTTACTGAGAAATGTAAAGTAGATGGAGTCTATGCGATTTGGTTTTTAGTTCTATTTTTTAACTGTGAAAGGTGGTTCCTAAGGGAACCTTTCTTTTGTTGTCTTTTGATGTATTTTCTTTTTTTTCAGGAGAGATTACAACGTTAGGTGGGGAGGGAAATGATGTAAGAAGCCCCATGCAATAATATGGAGGGGCAGGTGGACAGGGGAAAATGTTGCACGTATGTTACTTCCAAGGTAGGTGGCAGTGTTTCTCATGCTCCTTGATTACAGCTTCAAAAGCACTTCCAAATTGCTTCCCCCGCAGAGTGGTGTGTTGCAGTATATACAGAGGACTGTTGTCTTCGAAAGATATGGATCAACAGCCTCTTTTATTGCTTGCAAAGTAGCATGTGGGATTGTGTGTCCCACGGCGTAGGCTGTGTGGTTACAGTATTGGTTGAGGTGAAGGAAGACAGCCTGCTGCTAGCTAAGAAAGAAACAACATTTCTGAGAGCATTGCAGTGGTTGGATTTGGAGTGGCAGCGCATGGAGGTGGTGCTGTAGGAGTACTGTCCAGGTAGTCCATGATTGAGTACTCAGCGAATTTCACTTTGGTGGCTTTTGCCTTTGGTACTTTCCCAACAGTGGTAAAGAACTGCAACACCAATGATTCTCTCTGGCTGCTAGAGGTAGGCACTTCTACCTCATCTTCTTGGTCCTCTTCATTGTCTTTGGAAGTACTGCACTTTTTTTGTTATGTAGACGCTCAAGCTGGTGATGGTAGTGGCTCTTGGGGAGGAAGGATGGCAATAGCTGAAGTAATTTCTAAGATAAATAGCAGTTTTGATAATATTCTTCCGAGTATGTGCTTTGTTCAAGATTGCTAATGGATAATTAGTAAGAATTGATGTTGGAGCTGTGCAAGGGTACATTTTGAGCTTGAAAGTTCCTAGATCAGTAGAAAATGCAGTTCCGAAATGTCCTCGAAGTACTGACCGAATTAAGAAGTGCGGATGCGTTGGTGGACACGTCATCATGCCGTATACGAGCGCATGGTCACGTGGTACTGTCTGGAATGTCCACAATGATGTCAGATGTTCGCGGGCATCAATGGATGCAAAAACAGTGGGAAAAGTTGAAAAAAGTGTATAAAGTGTTAAAAATAATGATAGAAGGTGGGAAATTGCAGAATTGTAAGGTGAAACTTTGTAAATTGAACAGAAATGTTGCTATATTGGGTAAGTATGATATTAGTAAGTTGTAGGAAAATAGCATGCACTGCTAAAAACTCATGAAAATCACTGATTTTTATTTAAAGGACCTTGTGGTTAAGTTGCACTAATAAAAACCTATACATTTCACTGAAAAACTTTGTTCAAGGGATGTCATTTTTTTAAGTAAAACCGAAAAACCTCAGACATTCACCAGTAAGCTAAGCAACCATAACTCACGACACCACGTGAACTGCTAAGACTAACACGCAGGACATCAAAGATGTCATCTCAAATGTCATTGATGTCATCAATGATGACATCACATGTGAAATTCATTTTGATGAAAAGTCCCCACAGGGGGTTGAGTTTATAATGTTGGTAGCAAGATGTCAGGGGTGATCGGGAGACCTATCATGAACTACTAAATATATTAAAGAATGTACTCATCTAAACATTGTTTTGGAGTGTTGTTGCTAATACAGGAACCTAATCATACATAAACGTAGGCAATGGCTGCAGCATGCAACATAGAATGACAATATTTATAATCTTGTAATTTTGGGAACTAAAATAATGAATGCTACCTTAGCAGAGTTTTGAGTAATGTTAAACATATAATAGCTAGCTAACAATTCAAGACGTACTACACACTTGTGCTAGTCCAAACAATACATATGAAGACCCACATTGCATACAAATTAGAGGCATATACAGGGAAACTAAAGTAAGGAAGAAAAAAACAGCATCATCAGAAAATGTTAATAACATTAAAGTTTATCTTCATGTATACAAATAAATTGTGTGTTTGTGGATTGCTTATTGCCCCATGAATGTGCACCATGAGCTGAGACCAAACTCTAAGGAATTTAAGAACATATAACATGGTTAACATCTAGATATATAGCACCTTTTGAATTTTCATATTCTGACTGTCAGTGAACATAACCACCTGGCCTTGATATGTCAGTGAACAAAAACATGTGGCCCAGATGTCTGATGTCATCAGTGATATCATCAATGACATTTGTGATGTCATCATTGATATCCTAGGTGTTAGTCTTAGCAGTGCACAGTGGTGGAGCGAGTTATGGTTGCTTAGCTTACCATAACTGGCAAATTTCTGAGTTTTTTCGGTTTTACTTGTAACCATAACGTCAGTTGAACAAAGTTTTTTCTTCAATTTTATAGGTTTTTATTACTGCAACTTATCCATAACTTCCTTTTAACAACATTTTTTCAGTGATTGATATATACATATAGTTGCAAACACACAGAAACCTGCTGACAGCAGGCAGACCACGCTCAGTGTCAGAGTGTACTCTGGAGCCCCCCGGCCGGCCCATAGAGCCGAGATTTGCTCCGAAGTACTTTAAGATGAGATAGCTGCACCCTTGAGATAGATGGAGGTGCAGATTTATTACTCCAACACCAATCAATAAGGACAACTCAGCAGTGATGCGATCGTCCTTCTCGCTTCAACTCCAACGAACTTCACACAAATTTTAACTTTTATACTCAAAACTCATCATAATTGACGTGTAACACTCAAAAGTTAACATTCAATTCTATTGGTTAGGAAAAGGTAGCTTTAATATAGGTACTATATCTGTATATGGTAACGGAGTGAGGGGATTGGGTAAACACTGTCAGGTGGGCATCCAAGCCCTTCCTTCAAAAATGACTACTGTAGATGTCACTAAAAGTATGATGTCCCATTGGTTCCACTCACTATAGTACCCTCAGATTATTTGGTCCATTGTGATTGGGTTGGCACCAACCCCATGCATATTCTTCCACTTCACTTATCAGCACGCAGAATGGTCGGACAGGTGCGGGGTGCCCCCTAGTAACACAGCCTTTCTCCAATTAAGGTTACAATCAATCATCGCTTCAACAACTATGTGTCAATTATTTCACTGTGGTTGGCCTCAAAACTGCATCTTCTGTCTGGAAAAGTTCTGATATCTCTGCCTCGGTGGAGGCCAAGCGTAGGTGTGAACCCGTGCTTCTTCTCGCTCGGCTGGTCACGTGCTTCCCACACCGTGAATTTCTCTAGTTTATCTCAATTTGTGCATTTGATTGTTATTTAGCTTGCCACCTGCCTACACCTCCTTATCTTGACTTATCAGAGACAGGATATTTTTAAGCTTTAATTATATGTAGCCACTGTTCGTTCCTTCTATTGGTATGACCTTGGCTCTCCTGGCACGAGATGCATCTGCCGAGTTTCGATTCAGCTGTCTCTTCTCGTTTTGTTAGAATATGAATCTCTGCTCATTCAGTATTTATTAACCTGAGTTGATTCTGCTTTGTTTGCAAAGTGGAATATACTTATACTAACATACTTCATTTGAGGTAGAGTCTTTGGGCTTCCATCCTGGCTTGACATCAATCATGATCTTCGTCCCTATGGCTTTCTCCGCAGTCTTCTGGCACTGAGAGATTATTATCTTGATAACACAAAATCCTAGTAATATCATCACTAACAGGGCTCCCAACAATTTGAATGCATCCGCCATCCATTGTGGAACCCATGAGAACAGTAATCCAAACCAGCTGTCATTACCAACTTCGTCAGTTTCATCAATCATTTGGTTCTGCAGATTTCTCAGAATACCTATGTCCTCTGTTAAGGTTCCATTCTCCTCATCGTGAGATGGTATAAATGTGCAACATGATTCTCCAATTTTTGCACAAACTCCTCCATCCATGGCTGTGATCATGTCAAGGACATATCTGTTCCGGAGAGTCATCAGTCGGATGGCTCTTAATTCTTCCTTGATCACATTGAATCCTTTTATGGTATTGTTGATGGTCTGCAGTAACTCCCATCTGGTTATCTGCAACAATTTAGTATTTACTCCAACTTGGATCCTCAGCATGAAGATCGTCGTGAAAACTGATGAGGTGAGGCTGAACAGCCTATGTTCATATGGGATTGCATGAAAGGCTTCTTCTGATTTAGCAGAGAAGTAATTCTCTCTCTTCATTCAAGTTATCAGTTACACAGATCTCTTCTTCCTCAGGTGAGCATCTGCTTTCGGGAAACTGTCAATATTCAGGACACTTTTCCGGATCACTAATGCTGGAACGTGAATGTTCACTATTGTGCATATGCTCCCCAGTCTCTTGGCAGTCAGATGTATGCTTTGCATCTGCATGCCCAATAATGATCCATAATTACTGCAGTTCCATGAACCATTCCTGAAGCATCAAAAACTCGTCCACAGTTCTTATTCTCTCCCATCTTTCTTGTGCCATTATTTCTAAAGCAGAATTTTGGGCTTTCTAGTGGCACTATCTGTAAGGGTCCTCCTCTTTCTTCGAACCATATCAGCAGTTTTGCAAGTTTTGGCCATAATGGTTTGCAGCTATTCTGCACAATGCCAACAGTTTCTTTGTTGAGTACAGTGATCACCCATGCTCTGCAGATCACCACTCATTTCTCCCATCCGTCTGGTGAAAGCACAGTTCCCCAAATCTGCATTTGGGCTCAGTTTTTCCACTTTTGAGCTTCCTCTGGAGTTTTTCCTTGGACATTTAGTCTCGGGTTCACTTCCCATCTTATTCCTGCTCTTTTAACTGCAGGCTTCTAGTACCTGGTCACATGGTTCCTAATATGAGCTCTGTTTCTTGTCTTAATTTCTTGAACATAATCATCTTCATCGGGATAGACTGTTTCAGTTGCCCATGTTAGGGACGCGTCACTTACTATAAACTGGCCGCTAGTTTTTCACATGGCTACGTGTAAAAGACAGTGTGCTCTCTGGACATCAATTTCTACAGCTACGAAGATCTTCGATTTCCCCATGCTGTAAGGTAGGAGTGCACAAACAAAGCACTCCCCTTCTGAATTTCGTCTTCCAACTTCCTTCATGTGCTGGCACCAAATGTTGTTTCCCAGATGTGCCGTGCTATCCAGGTAGTCGTTTTGTTTGTTGTCATATCCATGCAAGCTTCTCTTGATTCTTAGTGTTTTCCTGTAGTTGGCTATAGCTACATCTCTGAATGCATCTGTATGGCTCTTTCGTGCTGGAGAAATCTCAGGTATCCCAATCCATGGTGCAGGCTTCCTCATCTGCACCATTTGAGTGGATAAGAGTCTGGCAGCTCTTTCCTGGTCCTCATACGTCTTTTTCTGTCAGGCTAGAAATGTTCGTATACATTCTGGCATTGGTCTAGTATATGGTTGTACTGTGGAATTAGCGATTGTCACTTTCGCTGGAATATATATACTAGGCAATGTTGTCTCTGTTCATTGATTCTCTAGCTAGCTCTTTTTGTTTCTTCAGGAATTCAGCTTCTTCCAACTGTCTTTTTACTTCATCTGTTGTGGGGCTTCTTATAACATGCAGCCTTTTCTTCACTAATGCTTTGGATTGTGGTTCTGCAGTTATTGACACTAGGCCTGTATCGTGTGCATTCAGTGTTTGCATTCATGTGGTTGTCAGTAACCTTTCCTCATTCATTCTTTGCCGACCCTGTCTCCGGCTTTTCTGATTGTTTGTTACCACAAGTGTGTGTGTGTTATTGCTAATCACATCCATTTCTAGTTCATTCATTCCTCCATCAGATATTCTAGGGACTGGAATGACTATGTAAGGTCTGGGTGATTTTGTGGGTTTCATGCGTGCATCATTAGGTGGATGCACTGGAATCGGAGCGTTAATGACAGTAAAACAATGATGAATATGATACACAAATACATTATGCCCCTGTAAGTCAGGTGGCAGCATTTATTTGCAGAGAAGCGTGGTCGTCTCTCCTCCTGCGGGAGAACCAGATTGCTGCTCTGGATCCCCATCTACATCATTCTCCAAATGTCCACCTTTTTATTGTACTCCTTGTACTCCTTATTGTGTCAGGCGCTGCACAAGTATCCCCCCTCTTGCATGTGATGAATTGTCTCTTATTTCAGGATACAGTTCCTTTGCCAGACTCTGGGAAAAATCAAATCAAATAACACCTCGGTACGTCCTTTACTGTGCATGTTCAAAGTAAGTAAGCTCCCAGTCCACTCCTCGGATTTGCTTCAGTCCTGAGGACATATTGTATGCTAGTCAATATGAAGAGTAAGGACAAAATAACAACAAATGCAATAAGTGAAGTCCTTGACACTGCTTCCTCGAGCTGATCCTCGGCGGAAGGCTTTTAGTATCTCCTCAGGTAGTTCTGCTGATGGTTTGAGAGTTCTATTTGTAGTACGATTCCATGCAAGAGCACGCCCATCTGTGTAACATTAGCTCGGTCTCTGATGAATGTGAGGACGTCAACGTTGATTTGTCTCCCCACTAGATCTGGAAAGTCAGTGACTAGATGAAAAAGGACAATGTGAGCTAACCTGCTGTCTTCTAGTGACAGGGACATCTGTCCTGTCTTGCTTAGTTTTTTAGGATTGTGTGCTTTCTCTTCAATGTAAACAATGTCTGCACTGTTCGTTCGCGTGTAGTGAAACTAAGTTCACTATTTTATTTAGGAGTTGGCTTAGATGCTCTGTATCTGTGCGATCTCAAAGAAACGTGAGTGTGTCTGTTGTTCTTCTGACAAGAGTTGGACAGTCTTCGATTATACGAAAGAACAATGTGTTTATAAGCTCATTTATTTCCATCTGTGTTTGAGACATGTGGTTCTTTCTCACTGTACTCAGGAAGTAAGAAAAATTGTTCGGCAATAACAGTAAGCAATCTCTTTATTATCTTTTCGTTTTCAGGATCTTGAATAAAGTCAGTGACACTGGTGAGCCTTCCCACCAATGAAGGGTATAATCTTAGCACTAGATTAAAATAATTGATCACATCTTTTGTGATGTCACTACTGTGGGACACCATAAGTGATTCCGAATAGGGGCTCATGTGGAATGAGTTGGGATACTGTATTTGCTTCCAATGTAAATGTCCTTGGTCAAAATATGGCATATTCTTTTCTCATCAAGGCTTAAGTGTGCCTTAGTCCAAAATTCAAAGTCAATAGATTATGTTGTGGCTTATACGTGCAATTTTTCTTCTTCACCCCACAACTAGGATGCACAGAGTGTCAGTTTTTATGTCCTAATCCCCTTTTTTGCTTAGAGGAAGTGTCCAATTTAAGCCACAATTTGCAAAAAGTTATTTGTCTTTGTTTGGCTGGTCATGCGTTCTTCTTCCTCATCATAGATGTCGTCTGCATGTACTGTGGTTCTACCCCGTCGTTCGTTGATTCCTCTCATTGGGGTGCAGGCATTCTCCGATGTAGGGTTTGATATCGCCAAGAAAAATCCAAGTTCTTCTGCCTTGAAGTTTCTGCGGATGGAGTGCAGTCCTCCATTGTGAAGGGACCGTTAAATCTTGGCTCGTCCCACTTTTTCCTTGTATGGTTCCTCACAAGGACAGTGTCTCCAGGTAAGATGGTTGGTATACAAAGTCCTTGAGCTGCGTCTTTAGTAGTATCTCCTTCTGTGTTCCATGCTGCCCTGCACCCCTTTCGTCGTCGCTGCAGCTGGTCTGAAATTACAGTAAGGCAAGATGTCATGCAGTTCAGATAGTTTTGCATTTCAGACCCTAAAATTTCTCCTGTTGATTGGGAATCACATCTAGCTCTATCTCAGGGTGTCAAGGGGGTTCTCATTCCTCTTCCTGTGGCTATCTCGTGCGGCGTAAGCTGATGGTCAGAACCGGGTTTGTTCCTAAGTGCATACAATGCCAAAGGAAGGCAGCGCAACCATCCCTTCTTTAGAATAAGCTTCAACTTGGCTATCCTTTCCTTTAATAAGCCGTTGAGCTTCTCACAGATCCCTTACCTTGCAGATGATACACCGTTGAGAACTTGTGCTTTATTCCAAGCAGCAAGCTAATCTGTTCAAATGTCTCGTTTACAAAATGAGCTCTGTTATCTGATCTCATGACTTCACACACCCCCCATGATGGGGAACACTTCCCTTGTTAAAAAAAATGTGGCCGCACAGGTAGAGTCTGGGTGTGTACAGGGACCTGCCTCAATCCATCTAGAGAATATACACACCACAACAATTAAGTATCTGTACCCGTTACATACTTGAATCATGTCGACGTAATCGACATGCAAGTGCTGAAAAGGACCATTTGGCCTTGGGGTGACTCCTCTCATTACTTTTAATGTGTGCCCAGCTGTGAATTGTTGGCATTGATACAACTTACTATAAAAAGTGCAACGTGCTTTGCTAAATTCGGTATGAACCGGTCTTCTGCGAGTGTTGCTGCTAAATTTTCTTTTGTCATATGTGCCGGATAATGCAACGGCTCCAGCGCTATTTTTAATAGGGCTACAGGCATTATTGGTTTACCAGTGCTGTCGTGTCGCCACAAGCTGTCAGAGGGGTTTAAAGAACACCCTTGACGTTTCCAAAGGTTCTTTTCTTCCTGTTGTGTCTCCGCTTGGAGTTCCATTAGCTGTGTTTGCCCCAAATGAATGTCACTTTCAAGTGCAGTTCGTGCAACCATCATTCGCTCGTTTGCATGGATAACTTCCACTTCCATAATCATTTCACTTTTGGATGCCATACGCTTGACTTCTGTGTCTGCTGCTTGATCTCCGTGAGATAAAATCTGTCCCTTTTGTTTGGGTGGTGCATTGCACGACCGCTATGCCCACTGGGAGCTGTAGTGCCTTAATCAGCCTGTCCAATAAGGCTGCATGCTGCAATGGCGTGCTGTCTGCTCAGAGGTAGCCCCTCCTTTTCCAGCGTGCGGAGTCACTGTACACCGTTACTTCCTGGTCTGTGTGATTCTCAATGGCGAGTATCAACGCCAATAATTCTGCAGCCTGTGCTGAATAGTGAGATGGTATTCGTGCACTAATAAGTACTGAAAATTCTTCATTTGCTGTATGCTTCATCACAGCAGCGCCTGTATGTCTTTGTCCGTCACGTTTATCGATCCTCAAAGAACCGTCAATAAAGACAATCTCTCCTTCTGTCAAGGCATTTTATTTCACCCTGGGAATTTCATCATAGAATTCTTCATAATTTCCACAGTCGTGTATTGGCTCTCCTTCAGTAACTGGCTCTGCTATAAACGTGGCTGGGTTCACTGTCTTACATCGGACTACTTTAATCGCTCGATTTGATATGATAACCTCAGAAGCAGAAGCGCTCTGAGATGTCAATGTGCTCTTTGGTTTTTCTAGGATGGCAAATAGTGAGTGCTCGACGTACAAGGTCATGGAGCATTCCATCACAATGGTTGTAGCCTTCCCTATGGCGAACGCTGCGACAGCTAAACTTTGTTCGCAAGGAAAATGACCTCTCATTACTGGGTCCAAATTCCCACTGTAGTATGCCAGGGGCTTGTACCCCAATGTGGTTCTTTGTGTGAGTACTGCCGTCATAATGCTGCCATTCGTGTGTGAAAACAGGTAAAATTCCTCTGCATAATTGGGAATCCCTAAGACTGGTGCTGTGCAAATAACTCTTTTGAGTTCAGCAAATCCTTTCTCCATGGTCTCAGACCATTCAATATTTTCTTTTATCACTTGGGCCTTCTTTAAGGCCTGAAGTAAAGGCTTAGTGTATGAGCTATAGTCGAAGACCCATGCTCCGACATAGTTGCATAGGCCTAAAAAGCTCTGCATCTGTTTTATCGTGTGTGGCTTAGCCGTGTTCAGTATGGCTTCAGCCCTTTCTAGGGTCACTCTCTTTCCCTCATGTAAGATCAACTGGCCTATGTACAGCACTTCTTGTTGACAATATTGTAACTTCTCCTTGTCAACCTTATGTCCTTTCTCAGCCAGTATAGTCAATAGCTGAACAGAATTGTTCCTGCATTGCTCTTCTGTTGTGCTGCAAATTAAGATGTCATACACGTGTTGCAGGATGACACCTTTTAGTGCAATTTTGCTCAAGTCCATCTGCAGGACTCTGTTAAAATTAGATGGAGACTCGCAATACCCCTGTGGTAGTCTTGTGCTTTTCAGACGCATCTGTCTGAATGTAAATGACATCAAATCTTGTGAGTCACGGTGCAACAAGATTGAGAAAAATGCATTTTTCAAGACAATCACTGTGAAATATTTTGCCTGACTGGGTATATTACATAGAATTGTAGCTGGGTTAGGGACTAGAGGGAACGCAGCCTCAACAATATATTTTTTTGGCCTTAGATCTTGGATTAAACACCAAGACCCTCCCTTTGATTTTTTTATCATATAAACCGCAGTATTGCATGATGATTCTGATGTCACTAAGATGCCTTGCTCCATCATTGCAGAAATTGTCTTAAAAATCCCCTCATCTGCCACTCTGGAAATGGGATATTGTCGGGCTTTTGGTAGAATTGCTCCTGGTTTCAGTTTAATCTTCACTTCTCCAACCCCCTTCAAGAGGCCTACGTCATAGGGTCCTTTAGTCCATACTGAGACAGGCATCTGGGCCATGTCGTCATCAAAATTTTCAGGACGGTTTCGTACCAACATCATTCTCTGAGGCACTTCTCTTTTGATCATTTTTACCCAAAAGGTGAAAATCACTTCCACCATTGTCTCTCCCATATCAGTTTGCTCTTCAAACAGGTCGTCATCAGTGACGTCAGTCAATCTATATCCTTCTTCATGGCAATTACTGCGCACCATTGTCGGCCCTCATCATCATACCAATCAATCAAGGCCATTCTCCCTCGTATTGCAGCTGTGTGTATCATCAATGGAAATACTTGTCTCTTTTCCTCGTGCAACGGTATACTTGGTCTGAATAGGAATTCATCAGGGGTTCTCATGATTCTTTCAGCAAGGCCTGGCATTCCTGCCATAAACACACGCATACCATATGCAAATATTTCTGGCTCTAAGGGTAGAGCCCTCATGGCTGTGTGTCCCACCTATGCTCTGATCATTTTGCATACATTTGAATAGTGCATTCCTGGAGTTGAACATATTGGGCCTCATTACGACCCAGGCGCTAAGTGGTTAACGGCGCCGTAAAAGGCTGCGGTGCCGTTAACCACTTAGCGCCTAATTACGAGGTCCCTTTGCGGGACCCGACCTGAACGGCTGGTCTAGACCAGCCGTTCAAGTAGGGACCTGCAAAGGGACCTTTGCGGTAAGTATGGTACCGCAATTTGCGGTACTGTACTTAGCGCCTTCGCCATTCACATTATGCCCTAAGGGGCAAAAATGGGAATGGGGAAGGGCCATGGGGAAATACCGCCCCGCCAACCTTGGAATGGGGCGGTATTTCCCCATTTCACCATGGCGGACACGTTACGATACCGGCACCAACCATGGTGCTAATAGCGCCATGGTTTAGCACCGGTATCGTAATGAGGGCCATTATGCCCTCCTCCGTGAACGAGATTGTCAAATTTAACTTTGTCATTAAATATCGACCCAAAATATTTACTGGGGTCTGATGTGAATATAGTAAAGTCACATTCATTTCACATTCTCCAATGGAGACTGGAAGTGCATTTGTGAAGGGAACACGACTTGTAGCTCCTGTAAATCTCTGAGTATTTATGGCCTCGCCGGACAAGGGAAATGTGCCTTCACGTATGCACGAGCGTGTTGCACCTGTGTCAACTAGGAAGGAATATTCTTCATCCCCTATAACGACATCCACCCTGGGTTCCCTGTGAGGGTCTGGTGTCACTGATAGGATAGAACACATCAGGGTTCCCAGTGAGCTGTCCTAGTCCATATACAAATTTGGCCCACTGTGTGCTGGTGGATTTCCCCCACTCCTTTTGTTAACTCCCAGTCCAGGGTTCGTGGTCTGCTCTGAGCTCCTCATCTGTGATAGTTGCTTCGGTGCCTGTTGGGATTGTCCTTGTGGAAAATTCCCTATATTCTAAGGTTGCACGCCTTGTGGCACTCCTGGTGAGTGTTGTTGCACCGTGTGATTCTGTGAAACACTCTGCTGTAAAACTGCAGGTGGATTCGCCATGCCTGCTCCTGTCCCTCAGCCATTCTGCATCATGCCTTTGTTTCTGCATGTGCGCGCTAAGTGCCCTGTCATTCCACACAACCAACAAACTGGAGGTGGTCGGATCATTTGCCCATTTGAAATATCTTGTTTGCCATTTTGCATATTTTGGAACCCTCCTTGATTACTCTGGAAACCTCCCTGATTACTCTGCCATCCTCTTCCCCTAAATCCTATTCCCCTGGGATAAAACCCAGTACTGCCCTGACTATTCTGCTGTGCATTAGTCACCTGCTGCATGCTCAATTCAGCTGTGCTAGTTATCATGGCTCCCTCAAGAGCATATTTTGACAATTTCTTCTGCACCAATATCGCTTCCTCCCCCTTTCATGCAGCTTCCTTTTTGTGATTCTTTTCTTGCAACAATCTGCAATAGTGTGCGATGGTCAGCTGTATTTCTGCCCAAGGCTTAGCCTCAATTCCTACCAATTTCTTGAGCTGTCTCTGTGCTGGCTCTGGCAGCCCTTGGCACAATATTTGGTAGAACACAGGTATAGATTTTGACCAATATTCATGAGTCTCGAGCACCCATGCATCTAGAAAATTCTGTATATAAATTAACAGATCCTCAGACTCCTTCATTTTTCATGTCATTATAGCTCCCATATCAAAAGTGCTTGGGTAAAGCACTCTTAGCGCTTTCCATACTGCGGCTCTTCAGTTGTTAAATGGAGCTCCGTCATACACGGTAGTAATTGTGGTTACACCAGGGTAGCCTGCTCATGCCCACACATTGTCTGCTCTCTCACCAAGTATGGTGATTAGGAGACCTTTGATGTCCTCTATAGCTAGCGTGTTTCCTCCTGTCATTTTTTCTAACTCATATATCCACTTTCCAGCTCCCGATGTCAGCATTGGAAGCTTGTTTTTCAAATTCTCTCGATCCATGTGTGACCATGGAATATATTGTGGTCTTACTCCCCCTTTCTTGAGCAACGGAAATTGGGATGCATAGATCTCCCTCTCTTCCCTCATGGTTCTTCTATCTATGGCAGGGGTAATATTTCCGCATCGTCGCCTACCTGGTAGGCACCTAAGTCTGTCCATTGTTCCTACTGATTTCTAATGTATCCAAGGATAGTTCCCTATTCCGACTACTTCGGGTGACATCATCAGTGTCGTAGAGCTGGGTGCTCTCCAGGCACTCGTCTTCCCCCTCCCCTTGGGGTGTTTGTTCCAGCCCCATTTCATAATATGTTTTATCGATTGTTTCTCTGATGCTTCTGGTGTCGAAGTCATCTTCCATATTTGACCTAGACATGCCTGGTACTGAATCATACACAGGAAAGAATTCTTCTATGTCTTCCCAATCTACTATGGGAGCAGGTTTTCTAACCTCTCTCCCCAGATATTCAAGATTGCGTGCTCTCTGTCTCCGCTTACTTTCTACATCGTCATCGAATTCTCTGCGCTTCCTTGCCTCTTCTCTTACTCTTTCTTCTTCCTTTTTCTTTTCATTTCTACATTCAGCTGCCCTTCGAATTTCCTCATCTCTTCGTCTCTTTATACTTTTCTCTCTTATCCTTTGTTCTTCCTCTGACCTTTGCTGTTCCTGTCTGTCATGATCATTTGCTGCTCTTTGTTTGCGATTGATCTGTCGTTCTTGCTCTTCGTGATATAGCTGTTCTCACCTTTGTCTGTCTTTCTTTCTTATACTTTCGCCTCTCAACTCCTTCTCTTTTCCCTTTCTCTGTACATCCTTTATCCTTTCCTTTTTGTTTCGCGTCATCAATGCCTTTGCCATCAAGTTTCAATAAAATGTGTCCTCCCATCCATTCGTTTTTTGCGAATGCTATCTCATCAGTTCTATCTTCGTTTCCCTTTCATCGTTTCCCCTCTCTCTCTTTGTCAAGAGATGCGCTTGTCTGTGTTTGATCCCTTCTTTCGTCATCGCATCTCCCCTTGTCCCTTGGGACTGTGGAGGTAATATCCTTGTCCTTATCTTTCCCTTGATTTTCGTCACTACTACTTTGCGTAGGTGACTCATATGCGGGGTTGCTATACCCCGTAGCTACTTTACTTTCTTCAACTTTCATTTTGGATGGGGCAGGTGTCGCGGCAGGCATCGCACCCCCCTCTGTGCATACGGTAAGTATCCAATCTATTGAAGGCTCCTCTCCCTTCTCCTGTTCATGCATTTTCCACAGTTCTAAAATAGCTAGGCGTTTGTCTAGCTTTTTGCCCGTGTATGTGGCATGCAAATATGTCGTCATGTGTTGCAAGACGGTTTTAGATAAGGACCCACCCTGTGGCCATGGCATAAACATTGTGTGCGCGGTACCTTTAACCCACTCTGTACTGTATTTCTTCAGTTTGGGTGCGTGTTTCGGCAACTGTTTGCATAAATGTGTCAATGGAGTTATGTCTTCCATGCTTAAATCTATTCCCTTTCCTCTTATATAACACTTGCCAACACTTTTGCATTATTTAAACCATTCCAACGATATGAGCGAGCACCAACACTGCAAGCTCCAATCCTAGTTTTTCACAAAATGGTATACCTTCTCTTTTACTCAAAAAACATCAATCCATATGCAATATTATCTCAGCTATTCAATCGCGTAAAATTTAAATCAGATTTCTCCAAGAAAAGTTTTCGATGTATGACATCACAACAAAAAACATATAAGACAGACGCTTAACAGACTAGACGAACACCAGCTGGTCACAGGTATTTCTGCCTCTAATCATTACCCCTTTCTGGAGTCTAAACATACCCATTTCACGCCATCTTTAATTGTCGTGGTAGTCTATTTGTTCCCCTTTCTTTGGGACTATGGGTACACCTTTCTTCTAGCCGCTTGTATTAAAAGCATAGGAATAAGGCAAATCCTCTCACTTCTCGGGTGTCTTCCCGGTAACCACTCTCTTCTCGGGTCTCCTCCCCGGAAACCTTTATTTACTTAATTATTCTCGAGTCATTATTCCCTTATATACATTCTTCTCTACTTCTAACTATATTTTGTTTTCACGCCTCCCTCCATTACCTTTTCCCTTTACTTGTTCTAAAGCATGTACTTTTGCCAACACACTCAATCTTTTTTACTCACCGTTCTCATATTTCCTCTCTGGACCCTCGGGATCACCGCCTTTGTTAGCGTTCTCCTTCGGCATTTCACCCGATCAGCTGCCCGTAGGAATGGGAAGGGATGCCGTGGGGAACATAGGTCCCTTCAGGCCCTGGTCTGCAGTTTTTCTTACACTACCACTGTCTACGTGGAGCTTCACGGTCTACTCAGCCGAATGGCAAAGGACTTGTGATATTGCCGCAGACCTAGAGTTACTTAATGTCGACGGTCAATGGGTGTCTTATTCTAATCAATAATCGATAAACCATTAATCTCTGCTACGAAGTGTACTCTGGAGACCCCTGGCCGGCCCATAGAGCCGAAATTTGTTCTGAAGTACTTTAAGATGAGATAGCTGCACCCTTGAGATGGATGGGGGTGAGATTTATTATTCCAACACCAATCAATAAGGACAACTCAATGGATTGTCAAAGGGAGTCTGTTTAATGACAAGTACAAAAAACAGGGAGGCATGGAAATCAGCAGTGATGCGATCGTCCTTCTCAATTCAACTCCAATGAACTTCACACAAGTTGTAACTTTTATACTCAAAACTCGTCATAATTGACGAGTAACACTCAAAAGTTAACATGCAATTCTATTGGTTGAGAAAAGGTAACTTTAATATAGGTACTATATCTGTATATGGTAACGGAGTTAGGGGATTGGGTAAACACTGTCAGGTGGGCGTCCAAGCCCTTCCTCCAAAAATGACTACTGTAGACTTCATTATAAGTATGACGTCCCATTGGTCCCACTAACTATAGGACCCTCAGATTATTTGGTCCATTGTGATTGGGTTGGCACCAACCCCATGCATATTCTTCCACTTCGCTTAGTAGCACGCAGAATGGTCGGACAGGTGCGGGGTGCCCCCTAGTAACCCGGCCTTTCTCCAATTAAGGTTACAATCAATCATCGCTTCAACAACTATGTGTCAATTATTTCACTGTGGTTGGCCTCGAAACTGCATCTTCTGTCTGGAAAAGTTCTGATATCTCTGCCTGGGTGGATGCCAAGCGTAGGTGTGAACCTGTCCTTCTTCTCGCTCGGCTGGTCACGTGCTTCCCACACCATGAATTTGTCTAGTTTCTCTCAATTTGTGCATTTGATTCTTATTTAGCTTGCCACCTGCCTACGCCTCCTTATCTTGACTTATCAGAGACAGGATATTCTGTGCTTAGGTTTCAATTATATGTAGCTACTGTTTGTTCCTTCTATTGGTATGACCTTGGCTCTCCTGGCCCAAGTTGCATCTGCTGAGTTTTGATTCAGCCGTCTCTTCTCGTTTTGTTAGAATATGAATCTCTGCTCATTCGGCATTTAGTAACCTGAGTTGATTCTGCTTTGTTTGCAAAGTCGAATATACTTATACTAACGTACTTCATTTGAGGTACATTTATGTATAATGGTGCTTGCCGCACTAACCTTCCACTTAGCATAGCAAGCCGTACTGTTTTCTTAGCTTTCTTGCGGATCCGAGCATATTTACAGGTGTAAACTCGTTGAATATCTTCATCTTGCTTACAGCTTGAACTTCTTTGCATTTCAACATCGTTCTTCCACTTTAGGTTCACAATATCTTTATTCATGGCGCTTCATCTCTTTGTGTCATTTTCGGGTCATCATTTCTTCTATCTGTGAGTCTGTCCGGGTCCTCGCGACGTCACCATTTGTCTTCCATTAAGACTTTTTTGGTTTCTTGCAGGACAGTACTTAGGTGATTTTCATTTCTTCTCATCTGCTGGTAGAATTTTCTTTTTTGGATACCTTACTGTTCATGGTTTTCTGGGTATCGGTACTTCAATTGGCATCACTCTTCTAATAGGTACTGGGCAGAGCCCTACTACAGTTCTCTGCTGGTTTATCTGCTCGTAATGCGTCACATATCTTGGTGTTAACCTTCCTGGTACTTCAAAATGGGCGACTGGAGTGCAGGCTTTATTTGGTTCCTCCTCTACAAGGAGCTGCCGAAACAAATGGAAAAATGGCTAAGATTGAATGACTTGAAACATTTATTAGTGAAAATACACAGCATGAACAGGATACACAGAGAAAAAAGGTAACGCATTTCATGCTCACAGAGCGCTTGGTTACACAATTGTTTCAGTGGAGAATACACCATTAAATAACTTTCTGAGTCCTACTACCATGTCAGTAGAACTGTGCACTTGTCAGGAGAGTCAGGCAGGCAGACATCTTGGAGTGTACTGAAACCTAAGTGGTAAAGACATATCGCAGCAGCATACTGCAGATTGATACATAAAAGGAAAAAACAATGGTCAATTTTAGTCAAATGGGAAAGCATAACCAACAGTTCAATGTTAGGAAACATTCTTGTGCAAAATGCAACATCGTCAATATGAGATCAACATTAAATAGACAGACAATTTTAAAGTGCACGTGCAAGCAGCCAAAATACAGCCCACTGAATATCAGAAATGATCTTGTGCAAGGACAAACCACAAATACTAGCTCAAATGGCTAATTAAGTGCATGGTGGTAGCAGCTGTGAAAAATTAGCAAGCGGACAAACATCAAATAAAGTGCAAGTTGAGATCAAGATGAAGAATACGCAAACCCACTCCCAAAATAGCCAAGACCATGTTGTTCAAGAGAAGTTTTCCAGTGAGAATAGGCTGCCTAACAAAAGAACCTCTGGTTAGGGTTATAAAACTAGATGAACACTCACACCAGGGAAGAACCCACAAATTGACCCATGACACTCATAACTAGCATAATGAGGTGCCCAACAGTAATTGCCCCATGCTCACAAAAAGAATTTAGGGACAAGATGAAAAGGGACCCACTGCAACCAAATGTATAATAAAAGAGTCAAAAAAAGAAAACAAAAAATATTTGTTTGCTAAACTTGTGAGAGAGAAGAGTACAAAAAAGGGGTTGAAGTCAAAAATAGAACAGCAGGAAAAAATTGATAGGTACATGCATCATAACCTCCAATAAAAAAAATAAAAAAATAAAAATTAGGTAATCAAATTATGACAACTGGAAACAACCACATTGAAACAATGTACTAATAAAAACACAAGGACACAATGGGAGGGAAAGACACAAACCATGCTGCGTGGCATCCAAATCAATAGAGTAAACTTCTATGAAAGTGTACAATTCCTCATCTACATTGTGGCCCAATAGAACCTTTGTGTCAAAATCTAAAATGAATTTGGTCTCCAACTGACATAGCCGGAGAACTCGGTCACCCCCTTTCGGATTGATCGCCACATGAGCAACCCCAAAGAAAGTTCATAGCTGAGTATTGTTCTCGAGTTTTTCTTTAAAATGATTTGCCATGGGGTATGGCCCTCAGATGCTGGTGGATCCTAATCTTTAGTTTACATGTGGTGCTGCCCATGTACCACTTGTTGCATGGGCACCAGAGTACGTAAACAACAAATGTAGTGAACTGCTTAGTAAGATAAGGCAGTGACTGGATGAGTATAAGATTTCTGACCAATGGCATGAGAACACACTTTGCATTTATGGCATTTGACAAAACCAGAGGGTAATGCAGACAGCCAGGTGGTATTGGAGGCGATCTTGGACTGCGGTGGCAAAAACCCCTTCGCTAGTTCTTCTTTCAATGATGGTGCTCATCTGAATGTTGAGACAGGACGTGTTGCCAATAATGATGATAAGTCCATTTTATGCACATGCCAGTGATGTTGAACAATGTTCCTGACACATTGCAATGAACTCCCATAAGTCACCGTCAAAAGGGCAATCTCACTGTCACTCTGCATTACCAATGAATTAATCGACAATAAATTCTCACGATGAAGCAATCTGGCCTTGACATAGGCTCTCTCAATTATCCCCTGGTGTAGCCTCTCTTCAAGAAGTTATGCAAGCCTTGAGAGAAGCATTTTTGAAATTGAGCAGTGCCTGAACAGTTTCTGTGATAACGTACACATTCCCCATAGGGTATGCTCCTTTTGCAACTGACCTGATGGCCACTGGTAGCATGGAGTGGGAGTCCTGAAATGATGTGGTTTTTATACACCAATCTGAGTATACTCAATGTATCTAAGGTCACAATCACATCAAGATACATAATCTCATTGGTACTATGATTTTCAGTGAACATCAGATTCAAAGTGTTCTCATTGATTCTTTTGACAAAAGTTAAACAATCTGATTTGATCCCTTTTCATATTACATACACATCGTTGTTGTATCTAAACCAAGCCACAATTTGTTCAGGAAAAGTTTCACTTACAATATCGCTAAAAAAACAAACACATTGCCTCTGAGACAAAATTGTAACATCTACAAAATCATATTACTTTGAGAATGAAAATTCAACAAACGTGTTTCCAAAAAATATTTGCAGGCATTGATGCCAACCAAATGATCTATGGATGTATAAGGGGATATCTCAAGGTAGCCAAAATCTTCTTCTCATGGTAACTGGTTAACAATTGAAAGGAAATCCTTGGTGTCCTGTAAACATGAGTCTCATCTATTAATCGTGACTTGTTCTCCAATAGTGATCCTGATAACGTAACAATGGGTCTCCCAGGTTTGTGCACAAATGATTTTTGAATTTTGGGGATGTTTAAAACAACAGGACCAAAAATGTAATGAGGTACTCATCCAAAATACCCATCTCTTACCACTTGGAGACCAGAATCCCCAATTCACGCTGCATCATGGGAAAAGGATTGGTGGACACTGAGGAGTAACACATTTTATCTCAGAGTTGCCAAAGGGCCTTATTCACATAGTCACACCGATTCATTAAGACAATATTCAAGCCTTTATCAGATGGTTTTATTACAATGTCCATCAAATTTTGTAACTCTGACAGGGAGTACCTGAGTGACATTGTGACCGCAGATGAAGTAGATGACATGCACAATTTCCTTAAGTCTGCAATGCCGAGATCATAAAATGCCTCCATGCATCCCCCGATGGGCATGGGGGTATTCAACTAGGATTTAGCCTTCAATCGGGATCCAGTGGACCAGTGTGAGTCAATATCGAACTCTCCAAAGTCAATATTGGTTGGGTCAACAAATGCATCCCCCAGTATGGCCAAATCAGTCAATGTTTCAATGTCGGAAATCAATACATTTGGTTTCCCTGCACGTGGTGTAAATTGAACAGTTTTAGATTGGTTGGTCATAAAGAATTTATTGAGTTTGATTTTGTGGAAAAATGAGTCAAAATCAAGTCATGTTTGGACGTAATCAAATGTCATGGTAGTACAAAAATTAAGACCCGGTTTTAAGGGATCCATTTGATTGTTGGTTAAGGGATTTGAGGACAAATTAATCACCTGTATGTTTTCCCCTGGAATTCATTTCTTGGTTTGTGCCCCACAGTGAGTTAACCTGCTTTGGGAATCTGGATTTAGGTTGTTTCCCAAGTTGACCTCAGCATTTAACTTTCCAACAGCTGTTTTTCTTCCTCGGCCTCTTGCGCGACCCTGCCCCGTTTTTTAAATTTGCCATATTCGCAAAGGAGCTGCATTTCCTCTAAACAATTGAGCAGAACAATGGATTCGTCATTTTCAGAATTCGATACATCCAAATCAAATGAGATTGTCCCAACTTCCTTCGTGTTGTTTGATTTTACCATGCTGTCCTTTTTTAGGTGAAATAATGGCCTTCGATGTGTGAAGTCATCTAGACTGTTGCATGAACAGTATTAATAATGCAATGCCATGTGTGAGTACTTTTGCAGCCAGATTATTGATGCCAGCAAATCTTCAAGACATAACCAACAGCGCAGGACCCTCAGGCCACATTTATGGATGATCGCCAAGCTGATCGCTGAGATTTTCCGTTCCTCAGTTCTTTGTAATGAAATGTTAAGATGATTGAAACTCTGAAAGCTTGCCTGAGGTTTAAGCCCCTCTGTCAAACTTTGGTGAACTGTTAACTTGTTTGTGCATTGTTTTTTGTCATAGCTTTCAGCCAGGGAAACTTTTGCAAAGCATATAAAGTGTAGACCAAGAGTGAAAATGGTCATAACAAAGAAAAAAAAAACATATGAAAACGGAGAATTTTTGGACAAAGGAGTGAACTTCCTGCAAGGTTTATTGATTAGGTCGGTTTGTTTAGAAGAACAGTTTAGTTTGCCAAATCATCTTGCAAGGCCTAGGTATTGTGGATAAGCCACATTGCACCTGTTTTAATCTCAATTGCTGTACTGGAATTTGTAGCCAATTTTTTCTTTGGACCTTTATTACATGATATTGTGAACATATATATTGTTTCAATACGTTTTTGCATTGATGATATGTTACACTGGTTCAGAAATGTAACTTTGCCAATGCCTATGTTCTGCTATATATCACTTCATCCATCATGGTCACAACCCTAAAACAGCTGGCCTTATGATCCAATCTGTACTTAAAAATATCGACATTTGGTTGTCCATAATCTGTCGATGACCACCCATGTATTAACCCCAGAAACTGTTACAGTCACTCCCCTCCACAACCTGCTCAGAACGTCTTTCAAACTCACTCCGATCGTAAGAAGCTCACGGCTTCCTGTCAAATCTAGTGTCTTATCTATTGCACATTCTTTTGTGATCAAAAGAAAATAGTAACTCTCTTTATATCAAATAAATAATTAAATAAATAAGTACAAATATATATATGATGTTGTTCACATTTGTAAGACCTGCTCTAAAAAATGTCAACCTTATTCTATCTCATTATCGATCAGCAGGCAGGCCGTTTAGGACATGTTCTACTGTTCTTGTCTTGCATTTAAATGTATCCTATTTGTATCTGCAATATGCCCCAATCGTTTGAAAAGTTAATGCAGTCTTCAACTATATACTCACCTCATTGCAATCTGAGCCCTGGGATCTTGCATTCACCATGCTTGCCAACGTTCTCCTTTTCAGACCAATGCCACATCTTAGAGACTAATACACTTCCTTTGTTGCTGGGCACGTAAGAGTGTTAAGACATATCTGAGTGTGCATTACATTGTATCTTTTATTTACTCTCAAGAGCTCTACAATTATTAATGAAAACACCACAGAAAAAGCAGAACAGCCAGAACAAATAATACAGAAAATATCAAACAGAATTAAAATGACGTGATTATCAAAAAGAACAGAGTACAAAAAAAGCCAAGCAAAAAGAACCTTGGAGGACTAAACTGGAATATCCACTTCCCCAAAGAGTATATCACAAAATACTGGGTGGGAGGCACAATCTATATGTTACTGGGGACAAAAACCAAAGTTGCCATATAGCAAGGATCATCAGAAAGAATTGGGAATTGTTACGCTGTGATATTCAATTACGACTATTTCCCAGACCCCCGTTCATGAAATACATGCATGGTGAATATTTCTGTGACTTTTTAGTAAGGGCAGAATGTATGGTAGTTGAGAACCAATTGTCATTCCAGACAAAAAATATGGGTACTTTTTTTCCATGTCTCAATTTCCAGCAATTGCAATGATATTATGAACGTTAATTGCTATTTCATCCGCTTTCAGTGAAAAAGATCATATTACGATTCTTTGCAACATTAATTCTTATATATGTTATTTATGAAATGTTCTGTCCACGTGGGCAATTTTACATTGGGTAGCCCACTGAAAAAGCTAGAGAAAGAGGGTCTGAGCATAAATCTAACATCCACACTCGGAATTTCAAATCCATAGTAGCAGGTTCTATTCTGAGAAAAACACATCATAGCAGAGATGAGATTTGTGATTTGTGATATAGGAAGTAATACAACCCCCACCCTTCACACCTGTGGAGGTGGAGAGGGAACCTAATGAAAAAAATGTTACAAACGGAAATGTTGTGGATTGATTTTTTAGGAACATTATATCCTAATGGTTTGAATGAGTACTTCAGTTTGGGACTATTCTGTTCAACCCTGTTTGCAAATCTGAATTTGAGGCATTAGGTATTATTAAAAGTGAAAATCCTGTTTAGGAAATGTTCACATTATGATGCTTGAATATTGAAATATTTGATTTACATCTATAATTTTGACATTTAAAACATCCTGATTTGTTTATAAAGGTGTGATGTATACCATATTCGGTTTATAAAAGCACAGTTACAGAATTGTTAACCTGACTAGAGATTTTGGAGTATAAATTACCTGATTGTTACTCATTGCCATTATAAAATGACTACTTTCACTTTCACATCTAAGTTGTCCATAATTTTCTTACATCATCTTTATTAATACATTCATAATAACAGAGTAACACAATGACATACCTCATTTTTACCTCACAAGGACATTCCATACAGTATTTGATGGGACATGTTTTTGTTCGGGTTAATCCTGTTACTAAGAATTGGTTTAATCCATTATTGACATCTTGTCATTCTTTTATTATTCGATTACATCACCAAATAAACAGAGGCAACATTTTCTATATGTCAGTAAGTTTTTAAATGAACACGCTTCACACCACTTATTTTTAGTCTATTTAGCATTTTGATAATTGATACCATCAACGTATGAATATTTTTCAGAATATTGATGCTTTCCACCTTTTCCGTCCTATCCACAATTTGTCCTACAGGATGGATATAATTAAACAGACTGAGGGGGTAATTCATAGAATTCAGCGCACAAGTGGCGCACGCGGCTGGCGCCCAGTGTGCGCGTGCGAATCCCTGCGCCAGCCGCGTGCGCCAAAACCCATTTCCGCGCACAGCGTATTGATGGATACCAGCTACCAAAACCAGCCGTGGCGCACAGTGGCGCAGTGACCCTGCAGCAGCGCCAGTTACGCCCCCAAGAACGCCTCTCGCGCAGGGAAAAGCCATCAAAATCCCCAATCCAGCGCAAAGGGCTGTGCTAACCCTGTACCAGGACGGCAAGCATGCTACGTGTATCACTGGGGTGCGCGGGAAGTACCTCACGTCATTTCAGCTAGGTACATGCATTTCAGGGGTGCGCAGGAAGTTGCACACGCGAATGTCCTGGCTACGTGTATTTCGGGGTGCGCGGGAAGTTTCCCACGCGATATCAGCAGGGTACGTGTATTCCAGGGGTGCGCGGGAAGTTCCACACGCGATTTCAGCAGGGTACGTGTATTACAGGGGTGCGCTTGAAGTTCCACACGCGATTCCATCAGGGTACGTGTACATCAGGGGTGCGCGGGAATTTTCACACGTGAATTCAGCAGGGTACGTGTATATCAGGGGTGCGCGGGAATTTCCACACGCGAATGTCCTGGCTACGTGTATTTCAGGGTGCGCGGGAAGTTTCACACGCGATATCAGCAGGGTACGTGCATATCAGGGGTGTGCGGGAAGTTCCACACGCGAATGTCCTGGCTACGTGTATTTCGGGGTGCGCGGGAAGTTTCACACACGATATCAGCAGGGTACGTGTATTCCAGGGGTGCGTGGGAAGTCACACACGCGAAGTCAGCAGGGTACGTGTATCCCAGGGGTGCACGGGAAGTTCCACACGTGATTTCATCAGGGTACGTGTATTACAGGGGTGTGCGGGTAGCACCACACGTGAATTGCACGTGTGGGTCCTCCCAGGTGTTCCCTCTACACCCTCCACGGCCCCTGCAGGTGGCTCACACCACAGGGGCCTACCCTGCACATGTCCTGCAGGCACCCCTTCCACCATGGCCATGCCCCCCAGCCAACCCACATGTCAACTTGCACTACTGTCCACCAACGCATGTCCCCCTGCACCCCCAGCCACCAGGGGCACCCTCCACCAGGCCCCAACCCATGTCTCCCACCACCCCCACCCCCCAGCAGTGCAGGGACACCCTTCACCAGGCCCCCACCCATGTCTCCCACCACCCCCACCCCCCAGCAGTGCAGGGGCACCCTCCACCAGGCCCCCATCCATGTCTCCCACCACCCCCACCCCCCAGCAGTGCAGGGGCACCCTCTACCAGGCCCCCACCCATGTCTCCCACCAACCCCATCCCCCAGCACTGTGGGGCACCTGCCAGCAGGCCCCCACCCATGTCCAACTCATGTTCCCCACCAACCCCACCCCCAGCAGTGCAGGGGCACCCTCCACCAGGCCCCCACCCATGTCTCCCACCACGCCCACCCCCCAGCAGTTCAGGGGCACCCTCCACCAGGCCCCCACCCATGTCTCCCACCACCCCCACCCCCCAGCAGTGCAGGGGCACCCTCCACCAGGCCCCCACCCATGTCTCCCACCACCCCCACCCCCAGCAGTGCAGGGGCACCCTCCACCAGGCCCCCACCCATGTCTCCCACCACCCCCACCCCCCATCACTGTGGGGCACCTGCCAGCAGGCCCCCACCCATGTCCAACTCATGTCCCCACCACCCCCACCCCCCAGCACTGTGGGGCACCTGCCAGCAGGCCCCCACCCACGTCCAACTCATGTTCCCCACCACCCCCACCCCCCAGCACTGTGGTGATACTACACATTGAAGTTTGATAAAAAAATATGTATTAAAGGAAACATAAATAGATTCAAAAATAAAGAAACAGAAATGGGAATGTACAAAAATGAAAAGAAGCATGTCCGTGAAAAAAAGCAAAACCAAAAATCATAATCCAAAGTAATGGTGTCCAAAGTCACTGTCCACAAAAGAAAATCCAATGGGAAATAATAATTGAAAGCCATTGCTCCATGGGTAAATTGTGAAAGAAAAAGAAAATCCAACAGTGAACTATTTACAGACGAACAAGCCAGGGTCCATTATCCCAACAAAAGAAATGAAACCTATCTAACAACACTAACTAATAAAATAAACAATATACAAAAATGTGGCCAATGTCCAAAAGGTCCAAAATAAATCAAAAAACAAAGGAAACCTAACACTACCTACATAACTATGTACAAGGGCAGCGGGCTAGTCTGACGGCTCACTTTTGGATGTCCCGGGCCAGGGCATCATCGAACTCCTGCTCAATGTCCCGGAGGCGGTCCTCCTCCAGGGCCCCGAGGGTCCGCAGGGCCGTCGACATGTCCACCTCCAACCCCCTGCGGATTTCCTCGAGGCACTCGGCCCGCCTCAGGGCCCTCCGCATGGAGTTCTCCGCCCTGGCCATTGTGAGCCATGCCTCTTGCGCCCGCTGCCACTCCGCATCTATGGAGTGGCCCAACCGCTCCCACACGGAAGACACTCTCTGTCCTGGGTGCTCCTGCCCTCTGGCCGATGCCTGCCCCTCCGATGTTGAAGGTCCTGAGCCTTCATGGCTCCCACCACGTTGCTGCTGCTGCTGTGCCTCTGCCCGTGCACTGCCTCCTTCTGCCTGCACATCCTCCGTCGGCTGGGGTGCAGTCGTCGATGTGGCCACCCCTGCTGGACGTCCGACTCCAGACTGTGGCAGGGATGCCTCCTCCACCAGTCTGGCCGCACCATCAGAGGCAGCTCTACAGGGCACCCAGGTGACTGATGGGTGGGAAGATGGCACGGAGGACGACTGGCGCGTAGGGGGTTCAGTTGAGGAGGGGGTCGTAGCAAGCCGCATCAAACGGAGGAATCCGGCCTGGGTGACCTGTCCCAGCAGGCTGACGTGGTCAACGAGCCATTCGAGATGACGTGCAGTCTCCTCATGAAAAGACTGCAGGTCACCTCGCATGGCCAGTTGACGAAACGCCACACCAGTCAGGACAGGCTCAACCCGGATAGCCACGTCCGCAGGCAGAGGAAGGCCAGTTGTCGTTTGCTCATCCCCTGCCTGAAAACGGGTCTGGACCTAGGCATCCCTGCTGGTGCAAGATGATGCAGGTACAGGATCAGGGACAGGATTGCACACAGGCACCTCCGCGGCGACCTGTGCTGCCTCCTGTCCCTGGTCCTGCACTGCACCACTAGCATCAGTGGGATCCCCACCTCCAGACCTTGTCTCTGTTGCTTGCACAGCCTCCTCCTCCACCAAACCCCCCACCAACCTGGATGACTCCGTGCCATCTTCCCCCGTTGGGCCCTGTGGGGTCCCAGCTGCCCCTTCTGCTGCCGAGGAGTCCAACTCCAACCTCCGCCTCTTGGACCTCCCCCCGGCAGCTGCGGCCTGGTACGCAGCACCGGACTCCTCACTCCCCGACGAGATGACAACATGGGAGGGGAGCCGGGCCTTGCGTCTCCGGCTGGCGGTGGGATCCCCGCCGCTGTGCTCCACAGCACCTTCTCCGCCCTCTTCATCAGTTGACGCTGCAGACAGGGAGAAATAAAACACAGACATCAGGGCACTGTATAATGGACACATACACACATGACAGTTGTACATGAGTGGCATTGGCAAACCTCAGACATGCCATCACAATCCCCAACACACATGTCATTTCAACTCGCACACATGAGCCATACCACAGCCATATCGCAACTGCCAGCACCATCCATACCCATACAACAGCATGAGCAGGCAAAGCTGAGCCAGACATCACATGCAACACAGGAAGTGCACCACACATGTAAACACACCACCACACTTGCATGCATGTGTACACCTCGGCCAAGTGTCGCAGTGTTCAGATGGGCATCCATGTCACATCTGCCAATCAGGCACACACAAATGCACATGTACACAGTGCTGATACATGCAGCTGAAAACAACATACATACGTGACATCACGGACATGTCTACTTACATACACATTCATCCAAACATGTGTGCCCACACAACTGCATTTGGCATGCAAGCCTACACACACAAGCACCATCCATATCTCACACATTACAGCCCTCACATGAGTTAGCCCCACGGCCCTGTACACCCCCACCCATACTCGACCCCATACAAACAGATGTGCAACCTGCACACTACTGAAACTTCACCACACGCACAGCACACAATCAGGATGCATGTACACTTACCGCTCGACTCCAGACGGGTCTGCCTCTCAAGGACCTGGACGTGGAGCGCTGGGGATATGCGTTCCAGGTCCCTCATCTGATCTTCCGACAAGTGGCCCCGGCGCCCCTTGGCATCCGCTGCCTTCAAGAGGCATCGGGCCTTGTTCAGGGTCCTGGACCTGAAGTTCTCCCAGCGCTTCTTGACATGTTGGAAGTCGCAGACTGCCACAACCTCTGCGTTGATGGCAGTCACGATGTCAGTCCAGATCCGAGTTTGTCCTTCCTTGTCGGCGCGGGAACTTCCGAAGAGGGCATCATACTGCCCCAGGATTTGATCCACCAGGACACCAACTTCGGTGGCACTGAAGCTGGTGCCCCTCTGCCTCTCTGGCCGGGGGTTGTCAGTGGAGCCAGGTGTTGCAGTGCCCGACATGACAACCCCAGAGGCAGGAGTCGGTGGGCAACTGGGTCCTGGGGCTGGGCTGTGGAGCGATGGAATCCCAGACGGGAGTCTTCGGTTCCAGCAGGGGTGGTCACATCAACAGCACCCCTGGCTGATGTGCAGGCAGCAAATGGCAGGGCACGTGGGCAGCAGGCAGTCAGGCAGCAGCAGATGGCAGGTGGGAGCGTGCTCGGGGCTCTGGGGGGCAGTAGTTCGGCCTTCTGGGCAGGAGCGTGGTCTTCCGTGTGCTTACGCGTGGCCAGCTTGATAAGGAGTGATTTGGCACGTGAAAATTCGGCACGTCAGCGTGTAATTCGAGGAAAGGCCCTTAGCGCATAAGCGCGTCTGCATGCATACGCAATTTCATTGGACAAAAGGCCCCTCAAGCGCAAGCGCCCCTGTGACGTGACGCGCACAGGTGTGCATGGGCATTTCAGCGCGTGTGAAAAACTGCACGTCCGCGTGTAATACGAGGAAAGGGCCCATGCGCGTAAGTGACGTGACGCGCGCGTGCGTTTCCCTCAGCACGGGTTAAAGGTGAGCGGGCCCAGCAGTTTGCTGTACGTGCCTTTCGTGGAGACCGACATGTGTTGCTGCTTCCTGTTGTTTCGCGCGCCATCACAACTTCACAGCTATCAAGTACGTATCTCTTCTTTTGGCGGGGGTATTGGCTACGCGTGTTTTTCTGCATCGCGCTAGTCAGACGGTGAGTCGCACATGCTCTTTTTCCCACTACGGGTGCCCCTGTGTATCGCACCCATTTTCGATGTCATAGTAGCCTGCGTGTCCCACGCGTACTCGTTATTCGTGTTAATGGGTGCCACCGCGTACTGCGGGAGGTTGAATCCACGCACGTAGGCTGCAGGGTTGCCTGCAGGGTTTTACTGCAGTTTTGGGGTGCCTGAGCGTTGCGTGACCCATCACTACATCACCGGGGTCACATACAGCCTTGCAGGTGCAGGGGGGCTGTTAACATCTTTCTTCCCACCCCCTTCACCCCAATTGCCCAGGTCAATTGTGGTGTACACCTCCCATTGGCACCACTCCATCTGTGCCGGCACTACTACATCTGTGCCATGGTTGGGAGGACACCAAAGGTGAGGGGCGCCTCAGCTGGGCGTACTCCTCGTGGCGGGCGTGGTCGGGGACGTGGCCGTGGTGACCAGGGAGTAGGGGGACTCCAGGGTGTCCAGGGCAGCCACAGAGGGGGAAGAGGCAGGGGTGCGCCACTTGAGCACAATGTTGTGCCATGTGTCAGTGCAGTCATGCCACCACCCCCTGTGTTTCCGGGGGATGCAGCTTCTGCATCTGGCACTGGCACCCGTGTGACCCAGCAGTCCGTTCCATCGACTGCCACGGGCCGAAGGGTAGTGGTAGCTGCAGGTGCAGCTGCGGACACCGCCACCCAGGCTCGGGGTCTGCCAGCGCAGGCTGCGTTGGCACTTGAAGAGCCCTTGGTAGATCTCCAACTGGCCAGGGGGGAAACCATAGGGGCATGCTGGGCTGCTCAGACCAAGACACGTGTCCCTGTGGCAGTCATATCATCTGCTGCCCCGAACAGCCGGGTGTTGGCAAGTGCAGGGGCAGATGCACCCAACAGCACCCCGGTTGTGAGTCTGCCAACCAGGACCGTTGCGGTCAATGACCCTGTCACAGCTGATGTTGCTGCGCAGGGTCCATTAGTGGGCACCCAGCTGCCACTGACACAAGTCAGGCCTTTGGTCATCCCTCCACCTGCCACTCCCTTGGCTCAATCCACCGAACCCACTGGCCATACTGGTCAGGGCGGCATTAGCCAGCCAGGGTCTGCGCCACAGTCCAAGAGGAGGAAGGTTGCACCTGCAGCACAGGCTGGGACCCCACACACAGCCACGACCTCCTGCACGTCGAGGAAGAAGCCTTTCTGTAAGCAGGAACTGGACTTCCTCGTGGACTACGTGCGGGGCCACAGCCGTGACATGCTAGTGGGTGCCAATAGTCAGACTACGGCTGCCCAACGTGACACCCACTGGAAGCATGTTGCGGAACATGTCAGTTCATTCGGCCATGAGGTGCGCACGGCGCAAGAGTGCAAAAAGCGTTGGAATGACATCAAACGCAGCACTAAGGCTAAGCGTGCCTCTAATTACAACTTGACTCTGGTGACTGGCGGTGGGCCTGCACCAGAGGAGGAAGAGCTCACTCCGCATGAGCCACTCGTTGCGGAGTTCATACCACCTGAATTGGTCGAAGGAGTGGGAGAGATGCTGGACTTTGATGCCCAGTCCAGTGAGTGTTGATGCGTGTTTGTTGAGGACGTGTGTGTTACACTTGTGGGATGTGTTGTGCATGATTGCCGCTACATGTGACGTGTACATGGTTCTGATGTGTAAGTAATGCAATGCTTCCGTCATGCATGTCTCCTCTGCCTGCATGCGGGGACTCCATGTAGGCATGCTCCCTTGCCCCTCTTCCGCCACTCTGCACCCCAGTTCCACCTTTGCACTGGTGTTCTTCAATCTTGCCAATGTGTACTTTCTTGATCATGCGTCCTTTGTAGATGCTAACTTCCAGCATAGAATCTGCCAAACATATGCCGTGTGGTACAGCCTTAGTACTTGATGCAGGGTATCTCACTTGTACTGTGCATAGGTCAGATGTCCCACCGGGACATGAGTGCCCATTCATGCTCCATGTGCATTGCACGCATGCCCCTATGTGTCCTTGACTGGATGATCACTGTAATACAAGTCCTTGGTTACATACATTGCCTGCCATCTCATCAGCCTTCCCATGTCAACTGTGGCTCAGTCCTGCGTTGCACACATGTTTAGTGTCTGACAATCTGTGTGGCTCACAGGCCTCAGCCTGTTCAATGGCCAATGACTCTGTCCAACTGTTGTTGTGTCTTCTTCACACATGGGCGGAATCCAGAGTTTTGATCATGTGTCCTGCTTACTGTCCCAGCATCATTTGCAGTGTTGTCACTTGAATCACATTAAGCTGTTGATGCCAGTCAACACTGCCTGTCAATACACAGATGTATGGTCAGCCTTTTGATACCATGCTAGGCATCCCTGCTTTGGTACTGGGGTGGAGGGGTGCCTGGCTTCTAGATATGGTACACATTGAATGCACAATGCATGTGATGTCTGAATTTGACATTGCACTGCCTTCACATTTCCTGGCACACACCATGGAGTCCTTGTACATGTAGGTAGTGAGTGGCGTACACATTTTCTGCACTGCATAGACCCACTTCCATGTAAACTGCCACCTTTCAACAGGTCTGATCACAGAAGCAATTCGAAGTTGACCCAGCATGCATGCCAGGTTATATGTTGTGTGTCACATGTCTGCCTGATGCGTTTGCTGTCGGTGTGTGTGTGTGTTGTGTGCTTCTGACATGTGTAGTGACCTTTTTTCTCTCTATTTTTCAGGTGATGACGCAATGGAGGAGGAGGATGGTGTTGTCATGCCAGACACAGGGTTGTTACCACTACAACAACCCGGCACTAGTGGGGGTCGTGGGGTGGTAGTCCACGAAAACCCCCAAGTGCTACAGTCCATCTTGTCTCTGGCTGCCTATGAGTCCAGCCTTGATGACGACTCTGACGTCCATGTTGAGTTGGATGAGCATCAAGTCCATGTGTCAGGGGTGAGTGATTCTGATGTGGACACTCCTCTGTCTGCGACACCTGCACTGAGGGATCAGACAGTCTTGGTTCCTCCGCCCGTGGTGGAATCGGACGCAGGGTCACCATCCACACCAGTCACTGATGTGCCTGGGACATCACGTCGACGGGGGCATGTAGTCGTGCAGCCGCGGGCGGTGCCAACACAGCGAGGACCCCCGGTCCTTGGGTCCCGCAGGGGTCAAGCCCGGCAACGCGGTCGCAGCGCGCAACCGCAGTATACTGAGTGGGAGCAAGACATGACTGCCAATTCAGAACAGCAGGGGGCAGCAATAGAGAACATCGCTGAGAGCATGGAGCGTGTGGCCCGATCTGTGCTCCCCCCTGCTAGGCAGGTGCTTCTCCAGCAGCAGCCGGCACGGTCCACGGCCCACTCGCTCAGGCTGGGCATGGCGGCCTCAAGCAGGGCACGCCAGGCTGAAATGTCGTCTCTGCGTCAAGCAATTGCTGCTCACGCAGAGGCGCACATGGATGCCCTGAGGGAGGAGTATGCTTCCCTCAGATCCACTCTGGGTGTCCTTATGATGTCCCAGAGGCAGCAGGCAGAGGAGGGGTTTGCACAGCTTGAGCGTACCATCTCGGCTGAGCTAAAGGCTTGCCGGGAGGTGCAGCGGTTGTCCAGCCAGGCCTTGCAGGAGGAACTCCGTGTTACACGTGCTACCTTGCAAGAGGAAGCACGTGTATCACGTGAGGTTCTGCATGCAGACCTACGTCACATCGCCACACAGAACCAGGCTCACCCGTCTGGCAGACTTGCTGCCGACGAGGGGCAAGCTGCGGCTAGGCGTGGCCAGGCTACTGTGCCACGTCCTCCTTTCCAGGATGAGCCAGACTTGGACGACCATCTATCTCCCACATAGGTCAGTCAGGCTGTGCAGGCGTTGAGCCCATCGAGGTTTTTTTTTTGGCTCAGCATCATCGCATGTGGATGTTGAGCAGCACCCTGTACCTCCCCCTCCTGGGTGCCTCCCCTCCCCCCCGGGTCGTATGTGGCCATTTTTGATTTTTCTTTTAGTTTAGTTAGTTAAGTTTCAGTTTGATAGTTAGTTTAATTAGGTAATGTAGGTTTTCCATAGTTAGTGTAATTAGTTAATAGTTAATATAGTTTAAAATTGCTTGTCTATTGTGCTTTCATGTGATGGTGCAGTGCTTTGTGGCTTTTGAAGGCATCCACTGTCTGTTCCAGCTGGGCCCTTCAGGCTTGTCTTGTGTATGTGTTTGCTGCTTGGGGTCCTTGACTCACATATGCCACTCCTGCCTCCCTTATCCATGGGCTCGCAAGGATGGTTTGGTGTCACAAACATTTACACAAGGGCTTTGGACTGTCATATCTGTGGCATGTCTGGTGCTGTGTGACTTGTGTTTACACCCCTAGTGGGGATGATTTTGGTGTTATTGTCCACTGTTCAGCTTTTGCAAGATGGGGTGTTTCATGATTAATGTGTACATTAATTGCTATGCATTGTGTGGTATGTTTCTTATCTTTACTGTACACGTGCTTGTTGCAATTCATGCTGTAGATAGTGTTCCACACTTTGGATGTGAAAGACGGACTGATGGTGTGATTTATGATGTTACTCTCTGACATGGTCAAGTGATGAGATGCCTGAAGAGAAACACACAGATGACTTTGAAGCATTAATCATGTGTTTCATGCCCTTTCTGCAGGGGGATGAGCCTCCAGAGCACCTTTGCCAGCAGACATGGCCCATTGGACGACGGAATTCTGGACACGTTTGTTGGTGCCCACATGCACATGTGTGCACAAGCAGAGGCACAGGGATTGCAGACCTACATCCTAGAACTGCTGACGTGTTCCAAGGAACTCCAGGCAAGGTGAGCAGCACAGGGAGGCCACAACACAGCAAAGCTTGCACCAGGCAAGTTGCACATGCAGGCTTAGTCACAGCACTGAGGGTGAGCTTGGACGAATATTGGTGTTGAAGCACACAATGCAGCTCAGATGTGTTGGTGGACTGATGGCTGTTGATTGTAAAGTTGTCTGGGACACCTGCAGGGGCAGTGGCACATACCCTCCGGTACACCAAGGTCCATTGAGGCACTTGTATCAACCATGTAGCCTTCCGAGACATGGAAAGGGGCAGCTCACAGGGACATACAGCAAGGGACATACTCGGGTGCAGTGCATTTCATTTCCATGTACTTTATGATAAATGCACTGCCAACTTTGTTTCGGTCATGGTGGTACGCAACTTGCTCTGAAGTCATGGCTTGCTATATGGGTCTGTCTGCTTACCCAGGGAACATTGCATGTTGTGTGAATTGTGACACATTGGTGTTCCATTTGCCACGCACCCACCGGCGGCTGACTTACTGCATTGACTGTGTATGACCCGTCACAGGGGTGATGTTATATATGGGTACAAAGCATCTACACCAGATTGTCTGTTTGTAGAGTAGTTTGTTGCTATGGGGCATGTTTGGTGGTGTGTTTTTGTGTAATTGGCACGTACAGGTTGTTGACTGTGGCTCTCTTTGCAGCATTGCAGTGCTCCTGTAACCGGACCTGAGAGTGCGCAGGCAGGAGGCCAGCACTCAAAACCAGAGCTAAGTGTCCTGTTGTTTTTCTTTCAAACTGCTCTGCATAGGCTTGCTGGGGGGTGCACTAATGCCTGGATGTATGTGTGATTCAATTTGGTATGTTTTTTTCCCCCTAATCACCCGGAATCCTATGCAATTGTGAACCCTGTACCCTCTACCGGTTGTTCCTGCTTCCCGTACCTATCCAAGCAATGTTCCCTAACCCTCTTTCCCCGCTGGGGTTGCGGATGCCTGTGTAAGCCCCGAACTTGCAGGCGCCAAAACCCTAGAGGGGGTGGATGGTTCGTACCACTCCTAAGCCTGGACTACAGAAGGCCATGACAATGATGTCCAAGTTTGTTTGGATTGTGTATGTGTTCATGCAGGTAGTACATTTTCGTGCATTCCCTACTTTCATGTGTCATTCCTCCTCCCCTCTCCTGCCACTCATTCCAGTTATCCAGTGTGCCAACACCTGTCCCGACTGCATATCCCTGAACCTCCTTCCCCACCAGGGTCTCAGGGGCCTGTGTGAGTTTGACCTTGCAGGCACACAGGACACGGTGGGGGTGGTTGTTTCGTGACACTCCCGCGCCTGTACACGGGACCTGTGACAGTACACATCCGTTCATGGTGCATCATCCTATGTTATGTACCACACATGGTTCACATCCTGTTGTGACATTGTTTTACTGTGCTACCTTGTTTGTTGCATCATTGTGGTAGTACTTGGCCTTTGTGAGGTACTGCTACGTCAAGTCATCTACTGGAGGGTGTTCTGGTTCATTTTTATGCCTTGGATTTTGTGATTTTGGAAATGAGTGTGGATTCTGAGGGTGCAGGCACCTTTTTACACACAAGGTGGGAGATGGTGACGAAGGGTAAAGGTGATCCTGTGGCCAGGTGGAATTGAGGGTTTAAGGCTCCATGACCCAGGTGCAGTTGTTCAGTGGGTCATGGTCATTTGTGAGGGAGGGGGGGGTTGTTGTTGATAGTTGCCTTGCCCTGCAGTGTGATGGGAACTCTGACATTGTAATGGTGGTATCTTATGTACATGTTGTGTTCTGCTGATCAATGCCTGTTCATGTGTTGTGTTTACCTTTCAGGTGCGAGGGGATAGTTGTGGTTTGACATGCTGGGGTGTACACATGGTGAATGTTCACATGTGATGTGTAGAGAACACCGATGGTCACTTGAGTGCAAATGCATATGTTGAGTGCATGTCCTTGCAGACCCACACACTTGCACTCTGATGCACTACATGTACTCCCACTCTTGCATATCCACGTGTACACTGTTTGCCTTCTGGTGGCCACTGTGTCCCTGCAGCACATGTTCTGTGACCAATTATGGATCCTGTACATGCCTAATTTGCTTTTTGATGTGGTCTGTCGCTTAGATGTGATGCTCAGGGTGTGCATCACACACAATGGCTGTTCACTGTGCTGTGTGCTGAGCAGTGTGTTGCAGGAGTAGGACACAGCACACAGAAGCTGCAGTGTTGATTTTGCAATGCACAATGTGCATGTAGACAGGCATTCATTGTTATGTTACGTCTACAACTCTTGTAATGCATTTTAAAATGACTTATTTTGGGTGGGAGGTTGTTGGTCTGTCATTTCATCTGATTCCAGGTCAGGCATCATTGTCTGATGCCACTGTACATTTTGGACATGGCAATGTGTACCTTATTGTTACTGTGTTGGTGTGTGGGTATTGCTTGCCATGTCATGTTGTGGTTTGGGAGGGTTTGTGTGACATAACAGTGATGGCCATGGCCTGTTTTGCAGGTGTGTGTGATGCACACCTTGCATGTCAGGGTCATCTGCTTCTCAGAGCAACTAGCTGGGGGTAGATCTCTCTCCGCGGCAGGGCCCTCCCTCTGGAACAGCCTTCCTGCCTCACTTGAACTTGAGGGGAACCATCTCCGGTTCGGGAAGCACCTCAAGACCTTCCACTTTGCTTCTGCTTTCTCTCTGCCTCTGCCTTGCGGAATTCTTCACTGGAACTGCACTGGATCTGCAACTGGGCCACTCTCACCGACCTCGGTCCCTGGCCCAGCTACTCTCCACTTGCACTGCCTCCCTGGCAACTCCTGCACTGCGCTACTGTCTCTCTATCCCTACAGCCCCCCCTTCCCAGCACTTGTCTGCACTTACCTTTGCAGTTGCCACCAGCTGACCTATGTATTTGTTTTTTGGTCTACTTCCCCTGTACTGCACCCCCTCCCCCTCCCCTTCCCCTTGCACTTTTCCCTTGCCCCTACCCCTGCACTTGCACAATCTAAATGACACCTGGCCTAATAGTACCGTTGTCTGTCTTCCCTTGTTCCCCCCTCCCTGCCTCATCGCACCTTGAAATACTTGTGTATAGGCCATATCATGTCATATGTCATATGTGTGCCTTTTGGTCACACAGGATAGCTGTGTTTAAGTAGCTAGGGATGCAGACGATGTGGCACTTCCATGGCAACTATCTCAGGGTGGTAGGGTTGTGACAGTTGACTGTCTCTTTGTTATCATCGATTGTCACCTGGTATGTGCCAGGCCTGTGTGCACTCCTCAGGGGTGGGAGTTTAGGTGAAAAATGTGGCCACAAGCTGGGTCCGGGCTTCCTCGCCACGTGCCCTGTCCCCTCCCATGGGCAGCGCCTGTGCCTGTGGTTGGGGATGTGGGGGTACCACCATGTCCACCGGGACGCCCTGCCGTGTTGCAACATTGTGCAGGACACATGCTGCCACAATGATCCTGCACACTACTGGTGGTGCATAGAGTAGTTGCCCGCCAGAGCGGTCAAGGGAGCGGAAACGTGACTTGAGCACTCCGAATGTGCGCTCCACTTTGGCCCTGGTTGCAATATGGGCGGCGTTGTATCTTACCTGGGGTGGTGTGGTGGGGTTCCGGATTGGCGTCATCCTGTGGTTGCTCAGAGGGTAGGCACTGTCCCCTGGGGAGGTGATAATAGTTGAGATTATTAGGGTTTGGGTATTTGTCTGTGTGTGACTTGCATGCATGTGCAAGGGCATTTGTACTCACCTAGGAGCCATGTGTCGCCATGCTGCCCAGCTTCCAGGGCCCGGCTCAGGGCGGACATTCTGTATATGAAACTGTCATGGGTGGAGCCAGGGTAGTTTGCATGGATAGATGTGATGATTCCCTTTGCATCGCATACCACCTGTACATTGATGGAATGCCAGTGCTTGCGGTTTCGGTAGATGTGCTCAGTGGCCCTAGGTGGACGTAGGGCCACATGGGTGCAATCTATGGCACCGAGCACTTTGGGGAAGTGTGCCACCCTGAAAAAATCCAGGACAACGGCCTGCCTTTCTGCGGGTGTTCTGGGCATGTATATGTGCCTGCGGACTGAGGGGCGCGCTGTCATGATTGCCAGTACCTGATGTAGGCAGCGTGACTGCATGGCCTGTGAGACCCCCACCACTATGGCAGTAGTCCGCTGAAATGACCCAGTGGCCAAAAAATGCAGGACATTGAGCACCTTCTCCAAGGGGCTCAATGCTTGGGAGCAAAGGGTGGGGGATGTAAGGTCATCTTCCCACCCCCTGACCAGGTCTAGGATGATGTGGGGTGGAAACCTATACCTGCCATAGACCTGGTCGTCAGGCATCCCAAAAAGACTTGTCCGTGGTGCGAAAATGCGTGCCCTGACTATTCTCCTCCTGCGGTGTCCCACGATCAGTGCTGCGACAAATGGGGCATTCATCGTAGCTGTATATACGCGTTTGTTGTTTGCGTGCACTTTTGTACTGTGCGCGGGGACGCTTCCGCCTGCCTTCGTGTGGCGGACGCGTTGACGCCTGTGTGCGTCTTTTGCCGTGTGCGGGTTTCCCGTATTCGGATCCATGAATACGGGTTGTTCGCGTGCGTGTGGGCGTTCTGTGTAGTTCCCTGCAGTACTTCCCCAGTTACGCCTTCTTTTTCACGCGTTGTTCCCCATTCCGCGTGTTACGCCCACTGTTCCGCCCACTTTGGTTGTGTGCGCCGCGCTATGTGCGCTTTTGCTGTGCGCGTAGCGCACGCCGTGAATGCCTGCGTGCGCCATGGCTGGATTGGGCGCACGGACAGCGGGAAACACGCGCAGCGTCTTCCTTGAACCGCACGCGTGCGCGTGCGCTACGTTTCTCACGCTTGCGCTCCCTTGCGCCTGCTTGCGCATGGATTTTCGGCGCAGTTTGTTCCATGAATCGGCCCCTATATGTTTCACAGATAAGGAGAACCAAATGTGATTCTTCCTTCAAGTCAATTGCATCAATACAGTTCTTTGAACTTCAGGTACCTAAACAATTATTATTGATTTCACAATAATTCTTGTTTGACACTGTTAAAGGAATGATAAAACTGTGCATAAAATAATTTTTCAGTAAATACCAGCTGATAGCTGTAGTGACAACCTATTCCTGTCCTTAATTAAGAGGATGTGAAATATAATTTATATTACTTTTATAAATATAAATAATGTATAATCTTTGAGATGTACATATTAATATTCAACAGATTAAGTTTTATGTGGGCTTGCATTGATACACGTCATCATAAGTTATGAATAGGAAGACTCCTATAAAAATATATATTTTGTATTATTATATTGAGTACATATGCATTTAGAATGATAAAGGGAAACATTTGTGAATTTGATGGTTATTTTTTCAGGTAATATATTTTGTTGCTTCCGATGAAGGGTTTGTATTCCTGAAGAGTGTTAAGCTCACGTTTGAATGTTAAAGATGAGAACCAAATTCTTATTAAAGAAAATTCTCAAATAATGAGATAGATAGAAGTATTATTCATACATTTTGTGAATTGACTGAAAGTATAATGAATGTCTTCAATATTGGAATTGACTAACAACAATGTTGCCTGTGGGTTTGCAGCACAAATGTTGTATTTAAATGTTGATATTTAATTATATATAAGAATTTACTGGTTTCACCAGTATAAAGGTGGTCAGGTGACATGGTATTCTTACCTTAGGATAGTATTTTGTTATAAGTTTTTATTTACACCTTTTGTGGCAGGGGTGTGTTTATCTCCTTGCACCCAAGTTTGAATACATTTTTTACTTCATACGTACAAAACTCTAGGGCAGGATTGATACTTTATCCAGTACAATGTCTCTCTGGCCAACGTAGAGGCTCTGCCCATCTTCACGGTCGAGCCATTCACATACACTCACGCACTGCATACACCCATTAAAAATAAATTAAGATATTATGGACTACAGTAAATAGAAATGTCTTACCTGAGTATTGAGCAGCAGTGAAGTGAACAGAAAAATTCTAACTGCACGTGGAATGGTACAGATGTTTCCTGCCATATGTGTGTGGCTGGGGTTGAGGGGATGGGGGTGGTGATCAGATAAGAGCCTAGCCCTCCATCTCCTGTTGCTTTTATGAGTATTAAGAACTCAGAAGTGCAGCCATCATAAAACATGGTGGGGGAGAGCGGTCCAAATGGATGAGGGAGGTTTCTGGAAAAATGAAGCTCAGTGGGGTTGAGGGTTACCAACAATGTGGCACTCCAGAGTCAGGCATAGATAACCTGGGTGCAGAGTAGGGGGTTTACCATTGGTTCTTGCCCCTTGCCATCCACCCCCAGAATACTAAACTGTAATTGGTTACAGCTGATCCTCCCATGCCTGGGATGCGATCGAGTTCTCAGCTCGCTGTGCACCTCTTCAAGGCCATGTGAATGGTTATGTGTCTGTATTGTCACTTGTGTACACTACCTTCGTCTATGAGAATATTCTCCTCCCATTGCAACACGTGCTGCAGTCTGCATCTGTCTTGGTTGGATTGGCACCCCTTTCGCACTGTGGATGATTGTCCATTGTCTCTTCTGGCTGCATCACGTGTTTAGAGACCACAAAATTGAGCCCTGCAGCTCACAATTAAATGGAGGTATTCCATTTCTCTGCAGCAGGTCCCTTTGTTGTCTCGGGATTGGAATGTGTCTTCATATTTCTAACCTTGGCTGTGGGCATGTCTGACACATCTTGCGTCTGTGCGTCTTGCGTCTGTGCAGCCTGCGTCAGCTTGGTCCGTCTCATATTCAGTGGCTTGAGGCCTGCTGTAATTTTCCATAACCTTATAATGCGGTTTCTACATTGTCCATGTTATGCTATGTTCCCTATGGGTTATCTATGTGTGGTTCGATCAGGTTCCATATGCACTCCTTTATGTACACATGACAATTGACTTTAAGCATCAGCAAGCTTGCTCATGATCTCTTGTGCTTTGTGGTTCTGCATTACTGCATTTGGCTAAAAGCAATGACAGTAGCTATATATATATATATATATATATATATCTGGACTCTAGCTATAGAACTGAATTCTCATTTTCTTCATGTATTCGAGTGTGTGTTTGTTTGGTGCAGTGCATATGTGCTTCATGTCTCACACTGCTATGTTGTGGTGTCACTAATTATGTCAGCATCCTAGCTTCTTGGTGCTTAATTGAGGCAAACCATGAGTGTATTTCTGACCACGACCTCTGTTTCTTCTCCTATACTTGTGAGGATGTGTACAGGATTTGTTCTGTATGGTTGACTGAGAAGATACCTTTCAGTATATTTCTCAATAATGGGTGCGCTTGGAATTCATCCAAAATAAGATGGATGGTTGCGAACATCTCTGGCCTTTCGTCTCGTCATGAACTTTGGAGGGCAGAGGAGTGGTCTCGGGACCCATGGGATCCACTCTTCAATGTGTTTCAGCCTAAATTGCTTTCTCAATATTTTAGCACATTCGTTGTATAACAAATATCAAAAGAAAACATTTTCTTTTGAATTGTTAATAGCACAAGGTGCACAAATGAAAAGTCACACAAAACAGAAAGAAGAAGAAGAAGTTGGAAAATTATATTATAGGTAATGTTACCCCATCTGGTGGTTTACACATGATTAATTTAGTATATCGTTATCTTTATTTATTTGGATTTATAAAGTGCACAGCGGCACGGAGGCATCGTGGTGCTGTTACTGAAAGTTCAGCTTAGTAAATTTAGTAGCATTGGTTACAGGCAGGTATATATAGCATTGTTGGACAGGTGTTCAGTGGTTACAGGTTGAACAATGTTGTTCAAGATAGTACAGGTTATACAGCAGTTTCAGTTGAACAATTTTATTTTCAAGGTTTTTCTGAACATAGAGAGGGATTCTTCTCTTCTTTACTTAGGGATAACGAGTTCCATGCTTTAGGGGCTAGAACTTCAAAGCTAGTACCGCCAGCTTTTGCTCTGTTGAAAGCTGGGACTGTAAATTGGTGTGAATATTTGCTACGTTTTGGTCTGTGGGTTGGCGCTAGGTGTATTCTTTCTACTAGGTATGCTGGTGCTGTTTGGGCGAGGCATCTGTGTGTGAAGGTGAGGGCTTTGAATGTTATGCGCTCTTTGACTGGGAGTCAGTGGGCATCTTTTCTTGCCTGGGTGATGTGCTCTCTCCTAGTAATTCTGAGTGCTGCTCTGAGGGCATTGTTTTGTGCTATATGCAGTCGGTTGATGTTGTTTGTAGATGTACCAAGGAGTAGGATATTGCAGTAGTCTAATTTTGCACATATTGTGGCTCTAGCAATGTTGAGGCAGTTCTTTGGTGATAGATAGGGTTTCACTACATTTATGATTTTAGAGGTGAGAGCAGCTGCTGATGATATAGCGCTGATTTGCGTGTCCATGGATAAGGTTGAATCTAGGTAGACGCCTAGGGTTTTCACAAAAGCAGAGGTTGTAATGATTGTGTCTTCAATGATGAAGGAGGTGTATGAGTTTTCAAGTCTTTTTATGGCTTATTTGTGGCCTAACAATAGTATTTCAGTTTTTTCCCCATTTAGACACAGGCCATTTTGCGCCATCTAGGCCTGGATGCGGGCGTATATGTCTTGGAGCGTTTTGAGGTCTTGCTCATAGTTCCCTTTTAGGGGAATGAGAATTTGTGTATCATCGGCATAGTTGGTGAAGGCTATGCTGAATTCTTCTAGGTCGCTGAATAGGTGGAGGGTGAATAGGTTATATAGGGGAGGTGCATGAGCCTTGTGGGACTCTGCAATTGATGGGTGATGGTAGGGTGGATACTTGGTCTGAGAAGACTCTCATAGCTCGACCATCCAGGAAGGAGGTGATCCAGGAGGTGGCTTCTTTAGAGTAGTGGGCTGTGTCAGTAAGAAGTTTACAGAGGATCTTATGGTCAACCAAGTCAAAGGCCGTCGAGAGGTCTGAAAGTAGAAGGAGTGAGGTTTTGCCTTTCTCCATGGCTCCCAGGAGTTGGTTCTTGAGGTCGAGTAAGGCTGACTCTGTGCCGTGACGGGGGCGGAAACCTGATTGCCTTTTTCCAAGGATGTTATGTGTTTCTAGGTAGGATTGAATCTGTAAATATGCAGCCCTATCCAGAATTTTCAACAAAAATGGCACTGTGGTAATGGGGCGGTAGTTGTTTGGGGAGTTCGGGTCGAGGGAAGGTTTTTTTAGTAGGGGCCATACCCAAGCTTCCTTAAGGGTGAGTGGGACGGTGCTGGTGGCGAAGGATGCTTTGATGAAAGTGGTGACAAAAGGGGCAAGAGCAGTGGCACAATCTTTGATTAGGTTGGCTGGGCAGATATCGCCTTTGCATAGTGATGATTTGATGTGCTTCATGATTTGGAGGACTTTGGGGACAGTTACTTCTTTGAAGATGAAGGATTTTAGTGGATCTCTATTACTTTTACTGTTTCCACCTGGTTTGTCCGTGGACAGCTTTGGTGAAGCGCTGGATTTGGGCAGTTTGTCAAATTGAGTTTTGATTTTGTTTTTGAGTGTTTTGATTTTGTTTAGCATGGCGTGTTGGATGTTGTTGCACCATGCGGCATTTTTCCCAGTGGGTTGTGTAGATGTGGTGGGGATCGTAAGCTCATTGTAGATGGCGAATAGCTCTTTTGATTGTGAGTTAGCTTTTTCGATTCTAGCGTTGTAAGTGGCTGCTTTGGCTGTAGAGATGGCTTTTTTATATTGTTTAGGGACAAAGAAGTAGGTGTCCCTTGTGATGGAGGAAGGATTAGCCTGCCAGGTGGTTAGCGCTACTCTTTTGGCAGTACCTGCTTCCTTGAGTTTTTGTGTGAACCAGGAGTTAGCATGGAGTATTTTTTTGTCTTTTTTCTTTTCAAGTCGGGCTACTTCCTCTATTATGGTTTTTAGTGTGTTGTTATAAATATCAATTAGTGTTATGGGGTCGTTGGAGATGGGGTGAGCCAGTGCTGATGTTCTCAGGAGGGGGATTAGTCTGTCTGCAGTGAGCAGTTTTTTGATCTTGCCATTGTGGCTGGTGCAGGTGGGTATGGGTGAGCTCCTGTTTTTAGTGGTATAAAAAAGTGTAGTAAGTGGTGGTCTGTCCAAGTTCTGGGGGTGTTTGAGCTGATATCCGCTATGCAGTTGTGGTCGGCGATCCAGTCTAGGATTAGACCTTTGGTGTGTGTGGGTTTGTTCACTCGTTGGGTGAATCCTAGGTCTAGGATGGCTTTGGCAATGACTTTGCTTTTTTTGTCTTTTAGGTCTTTAAAGCCCAAGTTGAGGTTGCCTAGGAGTATATCTTTTGAATTTGCTTTTAAGTTGTCTCCTAGGATGTGGGTGATGTTAGATTGGAAGCAGAGAGTAGGGCCTGGTGGGCGGTAGACAGTGTGTATTGTTATAGTGTCATTAGGTGAGGGAGATATTTTAGCTGATAGTCAGTCAAAATTATCAGCTTCGTTGCTCTTTAGCTGCCGAGCGTTGAGGGTTTCCTTGGTGATCAAGGCAACCCCTCCTCCTTTACTGGATGTTCTGTCTTGGCGCAGGATAATGTATCCTGATGGTAGGGTTTGGCAGATTGCTGGTCCAGAGGCTTCGTGTAGCCAGGTTTCAGTTATGGTCTAGGTCTAGGTCTAGATCAGTGATGAGATCGTTGATCTCTGTAGCATGCACTGGTAGGGAGCTAGAGTTGATGAGTGCACACTGGAGTTGTGTTTTCTGGGTGTCTTTTGGTTTGGTTGGAGCAGGAGTACTGTGAGGAACTTTGTTTGTGCTAAGTGTGTTCGACATAGGGGTGATGGCATGAGCTGGTGGATGCTGGGAGTATTTAGCTGGGAGAATGTTGGTGGAGGTTTCAGGGTGAGAAAATTGGCAACTTAGTCTCTGGTTTCTGATGTGGAGAGGCATAAGGGTAGTGATAAACTGACTGTTAGAGGGTGGTTTAGTAGGAGTGGTTGGGCCTCCTAATGGCCCTACCTGAATATAGTGCTGGTAGGAATCGTGTGGGCGGTATAGTGTAACAGGGGAGTGAGTGTGCCATGTTTCGATGATGGAGCCTCTAGTATGTGTGTATAATATGGGCTAGTCAAGGAGTAGTGGGTGGTTCAATGTGGGAGTGAGTGGATGTGGGTTTGAGCATAGTTCACAGGCAGTGTAAGCTAGTCCCACTGGGCAGTGTTCCGAATTTCATAATCACGGGTGGACTGGTCCCATTGAGCACAGTGAGAAATTTACAATAAAGGGTAGGCTAATCCCATTGAGCACAATGATAAATTTGCAGCACAATCAGGGGTGGGCTGGTCCCATTGAGCACAGTGAGCAATTCACAGTACAATCAGGGGTGGGCTGGTCCCATTGAACACAGTGAGCAATTTACAATCAAGGGTGGGCTAAACCCATTGAGCACAGTGAGCAATTTGCAGTACAATCAGGAGTGGGCTGGTCCCATTGAGCACAGTGAGCAATTCGCAGTACAATCAGGGGTGGGCTGGTACCATTGGGCTGGGCTAGGTAAGCTGTTCAGTGGCAATGTGGGCTAGTCCCAGAGGGCTTTTTAGATAGAGATATTGGCTAGGTGCATAGTTGGGAAGCGTAGAGGTTGACCACTTCGTCAGGTATGCAGGGATATCTCATGTGAGCTAATTACACATTTTTATAGCATGAGTCAGAGGTGTGCAGGCTATGTGGTTTTAACAGGCTGGGGAGGGTGTGGGCGCTAGTATGGAGCGTGATGTGGGTAATATTGCAGGCTAGTGTTTAGGATGTTGTATAATGTGCAATCTATAGGTGCTAGGAGGAGCCTGCCTGCATGCCAGAGGTGTAGTTCATTGTTAGCAAGAGCATGGATGGACGTGAAGGAAGTGGCTGGGTTTTTGTCTGTAGTACTTACAGCATTTGTTGCCGGAGCGTCTTGTGGTGTTTCTTGAGTGCCGACTAGCACAGACAGGCGAAGATAGGCCTGGCCCTTGCTCTGCAGCCCTTCCTGTGATGGCTCACGCCTTCCGGAGAGGCCGTGGCAAGGAAGTGGATTGTTGGGCCAATGGGCATCGGATGGTGTATATTGGTTGCCTAGCAACCAGTTAGCATTGGAGCGGTGGCCATTTTGGCGGCGCCGTAGCTTACTATGATCCGCGCAAAATTCAAATGGCAAAATGGATGCAGTGGCACACATCTTGGTGAGAGGTGTCGGAAGGGGCACATGGGCCTCAATCAGCAAATAACTGTTGGGTGGGATCACAGACGGGTTTCACCTTTGATGGTAGGTCTGCTGGGCAGGCCTTAAGGCGACGATCAGACCTCGCAGTGGGCCATGCTGGGGAGGGAGGGCTCCTGCCCTTCTCTGGCTGTAGCAGGACAAGAGATACCTGGAATACCTCTGTGAGAAGCACCAGGACGCGCCCTGGGAAATCCCGCTACATTGCCATGAGCCAGCGGCCAGTTGACAAATGATCCTATTAGATAAATAATCCTATTCACGTATCTGTGATTAGGGTTGTGCATCTAGCTAAGATTGCGTTTTACAGTTATGTCAGACAACTGTGTCAGTATTGTAATGTATACTTGCTTGGTGATATAGTGTCATCCAATTTATTTTGTAGAACGAATCATCATTAAAGTACATTTCTCCTGTGTCACAACATAATTATGGGAAATCCGAAACTTAAGTCTTATTTTAGTTACTTATTTTAAATGCGTTAGACCTGCAATATTTCATGTTTAAGTGACAGTGGTGGTATGTTTGTTGGCAAGGATTTTAACTTTTATATAAAAGTAACGGAAAAAAAAAACATCTGGCCCTATTTCTAAGAGGTTTGCCCTACCTCAACAAAAAGACTTAGGACTCTGTCAAGATGTCAAGTAAAGTAAAATGTCCACCGTCCTGGGTCTAAAATGATTACCGTCCCTTACACTCTGGAATAACTAAGGAAAAACAGGGTGTCTCCTTGATCCAAAAGGAGGCTTCTCTCATTCTGGATGCCTACTGAAATGTTCAATTATTGATCAGAAAACAAAACAAGTGGTATGTTAACTTAAAAGTTCTTGATGTTGGATGCTCTTCCAAATGTATCCAAAACAGGATCAAAGGGGAATTGCATTCCCTCCCCTTTTCTCTCACAGTCTGTCCTATTTCACAAAAACATAACTCCCAAGTTTGAGGGAGGAGTCTATTCCCCTGTTCTTTCGCCAGTTCACAAATGTAACATCAGGTCTGGTTTACTATCCTGCCAGAATTGACTGTAGATCTGATTATACAAAAGTCATATTTCACAAATGCACAGTACCCAAGTATCATAGGGGAATCTCTTCCCGTGTTCTTGCTCCAGTTCACAAATGTAACCTCAAGTCTGGTTCACTATCCTGGTAGACTTCATTGTATGCATTCTTATTTCACAAAAGTCGTACTTCACAAAAACACCAAAAAGCACAGTTCCCAAGTATCAGGGGAGTCTCTTCCCCTTTTCTTTCTCCAGTTCATATATTCAAATAGGTACAAAAAAATTCCTATTTAAACATACACATCTTACTCCACCAATAGGAATATTGATATATATATCATACAATAAAGGATAAGATGATAGACTTTCTCTACTCACACCCCTCCCCCTTAGATAAGAACCTCTGATAGATTTTCCGGCACTACAAGTCTTGACAACATAGACTGCGTGCAACATTCCAATTTTCCAAAAACATTCTTATTTATTCAAAATATTTAAATTAAAACATAAAACACTACCCTCACCTAACACACTGTAAATGCTAACACTAAAACCTACAGAATCTAAATCCAAGACACAAACAAAATCACATAACAAAATACAAAGAGAACCTAAATGTGTCAATTAAAAACATACAATCCCAACATGTTTCTGTTCTTCAAAGCCCCTTTCGGGCGAACATTCTTCAGGGGAAACTAAAACATCCACTATTCTCCTCAACACCTTGTTGAATGGGTACTTTCAGGCAAACAAAGCCTGTAAGGGAAAAGACAGAGGATCTTATAAGTTCCAAAAGGAGGGGAGTATTACAAAATGTAAATGGGAAGTCAGCTCAACAACTGATGCCAACCTCACAAAGGTCTAAAAAGATTAAACCACTTGGATTTACCTTAAAATGGTGAACCTTCAATGCATGTCTGTAAATGACCAGTGTGCTAATCTCTCGCCAATGAGAAACCAAAAACTTCAAAAGGTGTCACAGTCCGCTGAGATATCGCAACACCTAAAATAACAAACCAACATACAGAGAACCATATACTCTGTTTCAGCCAAAAGTCACTGAAAACACAAGCTATAGCATAGTCATGCCGTATATAGTCATAATTACCTCCACAAAGGTGGGGATGCCCACTGCGTGGGAAACAGGAGAAACCTCCCTTGTGGTGCCAACCGGACCCAATCCACAAAATTATATGGTAATACGCAGTACCAATCTGCAAGGAGAAAGGGATCATCAGCAAACTCTGGTGTCTATATCGATCAAAAAATACACCAATTCACATGTATTAGCAGGACTGGGGTACACCCTGGTGGATAACTAAGTACCACTTTCATTTCATACACTGCAAAGACCACAATGCTGAACAATTGTATCCCGTGTCTAAATGGGTGCAATATAGATAGAACTAACCCCGGATGCAGACCAAACAGTGACATGCATTATAATCACTGCCTCCGTGAAATGATGAACACATCATGTGCGCATGTATTTCTCAGCCTGGCATGCTCACCTTAGCCTTCAATGTGCGTGCAACTCGCTACAAAAACCAAGGCTCCAAAAGTCTGTGGAAAAACAACAGCCGTCTCACCAGCAAGTATTAACAACCGCAGCAGCGTTGTCCGAATTACAAACGCTCCCGCCATCATGGTAAACACAGAAAAGGGACGAAACTCGTCAATAGAGCGCTCGCTCATGCAAACAGAGCGGCCATTTTAACATGAACTCCTGCATCAGATATGATCGGTGTTGAGGAGATTAGTAAACCCCAAAATGGCAAAAATTGAGAAAAAGTTGACATACAATGAAAACAATATGTTGCGAATATAAAACAGCATACAATATGTTGCGGTTGCCAGAAAAACACAATTTCAATAATTCCGCTAACAGTGATATGCTCGAATGGAACTGCCATGTTTAATACCGTTTTCAGACTGTCTTGGAAGTGAAGAAAACTGCATGTAGGGGACCATTTTGCACAACAGATCATCTGGAGCTGGTCCTCGCTGCATAATTTGCTCTGCTTTATCAAATGTGTCCCCAAGTGCCTACATTGATGCCTACATTGATGAAACCGTAACCAAAACAGTAGACAACACTATATCTATACAACACAAACCTCTTCCATGGTATGTTGCATACACTGGTTATACTCGATCGTTCAAAACAATAAAACAATTTAGACAATCTGCCCTTAAGAAAATTACTAACTGGAAGAAGTAGCAATCTGCACATTTTTGGAATGCCAATGTTAAACTAAGAGAAAACCTATGAAATATCAACTTTTTAAAACCGTTTATTGCTATTAACCTTGACTTGGCGGAAGGACATGGATGACATTTTGCAAATTTATCATGTCAAAAATCATAAATATTCTATGGTTTTCAGAAGTGACAGCAATCTTAACTCATTCACGTCCGGTCCCCCTTCTCGTCCAATGTGTATGTCCATAATATCCCAGGAGGAGTCAAAAAGGACATCATAGATGACATTCATGGAGTTAAGATTGTCACAACTTCCCCACACACACCCGATTTCATGGACGTTGTTGCAAAAAAATGTGCTTATCTTGACTCTTTCTTAACTAAAGATTGTATTCTCTACAATTCACAAACATATTGAATATGTTGCTGTAATATGCAAAGTATAGCCACAACGTTGGAATAGATTTGGAGATCTGTCCTATGCCTCTGAGCTTCATTGTAGATGATGCTGGCTTTCGTATGATGCGGGCAACATGATAACATGATACAGATGGGCATCTGATATTTTAGTGTGCAGATCTGTTACTAACTTGTTTTCTTGAATGCAATGTAACATATCCAGGATGGGAAGTAGGGGACTTTCCAAAGGTTTTCTGCTGGTAAATGTGATATTGGGATCAATGCTGTTGAAGGTGCTTTTCTTCCTGCTTGCAAAACTATAAAGATGTCAGTAATATATCTGAGCCTAACAACTGGGTTATATACAATTTTGGAAAATATTGCATGTTCTGTTTTGCCCATGCAGATATTGGCATATGATGATGCAGTAGGAGTGTCCTTGGCCCCACGCTGCACCTTTAGATAGTGTATCATGGAAGGTACAGTTGTAGCATGTACGGATGAGTTGTTACAGGTTGGTGAGAAGTGGGTGGATGGCGTTTTTATGGATCTTTCTTTGATAGCTGTGGTTGTGCCTGTTCGTAAATAAATATCTGTTTTTACTAAAGAAAATAGTGGCTTCACGTGCATTTCCATAGAGCTGACAGCAAAAAGGTAGACAATGGCATGATGGCTTCGTTTTGGTCGTTCTTTAATGGCTATACCATTTGGGCATGGGAAGCCACGCTGGGTTGTGTTCTGCTGCAAAAGCCCCTTTATCAACCAATATAGAAAGAAACCGAAGAATACATATCCATAGGTATGACGAGTTTTTCCGTGCACAGTGCCATGATGTCACCATAGTTGCTTATGACAACATTGCTTATGATTATCTACCGAAACACATGGATGTAGACAAAATGCTATGCTCAAAGTCGTCTATATTTTTTTGATTTTTTAAGTCACGTGACTATTTTTAATGTTGGTACTGCGTTTATATTCCGAAGGATATTTTTATAGTCATTTTAAAATGATATTTAATCCGATTTGAGTGGCCTTTTTGGCTAAAATAGTTCAAACATGTCACCCAACTCACAGCTATGTTACGTTCACGCTGTGAATTTCAGACACGTGATTTGTATGTCCAAACACTGTTTGGATTTTACAGTGCAAAACTAAAATCTCATAGCAGGTAATGCATTTTAGAGTCAAAGGATAGTTGATAAAGAAATACCAAGTTGGTTATCTTTACTACTGAGATTCCTATGCCCATTTCGTACAGGGAGATAAGTGCATGGTTAGCTGTTTAACTTATTTAGTGTTTGTGTTGTGTAATTGTGTGGTATTCTTTGCCATTTATGATGTGCGATCATCCATCATAAAGACCTTAGGTATACTAATTCATGCCTAAGTAGAATTATTTTTGCATAGATGTAAAAGTCAAACATATACATCAAGGTTCAGATATATATCTATAGTGCCTATTACTCACTTATATCTCTAAGGCAAAAGAAATTACCTCTATCATCTACGCACAAATGGTACAGCCTTTACAGCGACACATCATTGCACATTACATACATTATTGCCTCTGTGGTCTTATAATTACACACACACACATAAATATATATGTGCCAAACATGGTATGGGGGAGCACAATAGGTAAACTAAAATTACAAGTGCTCCAACACATACGAGCGATATAAAATGCTGATCCCACCTACCCCATGGCATTACATTTTCAAATTGAACATGGAGGAAAAATAGATGGTTTCTCTTATTTTGGCATAGACACAGTTTTGAAATCTCTGAGGGGAGGCAACAGGGAGCCTTTGCTAAAACAGCTCGAAAGCAGGAGTATTTTAGACCTCGAAACTAAGAAACCTAGAGGTCATAACCACGATGAGGATCTTTGTACCTTTTTTGGGTACCTGAGAACCTACACTTCCTCTTGATTTTCTCCTTTCTGTCCTTTTCCTCTTTTTCTCTCCTTCTCTGGTCTCTATACATATACTCCTTTTTTACACATTATTTCCTATTGTTGATGGTTTTGTACTATACAGTGATATGAGTTTTATACTGTCTAGTGCATATACCCCTTTCTTTTGGGGCAATATTAGATCCTCTTATGTTTACCATCAATATTGTTTGGAGGTTTGTACGTTGAATTGATGGCATTGTGTCATGTACAACCGTTAGGGTGGCTCTTCCCATGTGAGTTTTTGTCTTTGATATTGTTTTTAGTTACAAATTTTGAGTGACGCGATTTTTACTCACATTGCACAATATAGGCCTTCTCTGTTTATAACATTTCTTATAACTATTGTCTTTACGTACAAGTGGGTATTTTAGATTTTTTTTAACACAAAGATTTTTGGACTTATGTTAATTATGCTCTATGAAAGTAGGTATATGGCTAAACCTGTAGTTCATTTGTATATGATCAAATAATGTTCCCCCCTTTATTTGCTTATGCAGAACTTTCCGATGCAACATTAATAATGAATATGGCTATCCGTGACATTTACTCTTTTGGTGCACTAGACACTTTATGCAAATTTTTCGCTGTGCGCACTATGCACTACCAGGCACTATGCACTTCATGATATTACATGATATTGCTGCTTTGCATATTTGCACATGCCATAAGTTTTTCTTCTAATTTTGAATATATGCATATAACGTCGCCACTATGTTTTGCATGCAAATGGGATTATCATGTCCATTCAACAGGCCGTTACTTTGTAAACATTTTATGAGGACACCAGGTATTTTATATATGTTATGAGACAATTGCACATTAAAGTCTCTTTTTTAGAGCCTATTATAATTATCTACACTCGTGGTATGTACAGGCTCATAAATAAAAATGCACGCCATTTACACGCTCTGCTGACCTGTGGACTGGCCATGCCTTTCCACTTTTGATTGAATTCATATGCATAATTGGCAATGTTATTGCACTTTGTATTTAATTTGCATGCATTAATACACATTTTGTATTTCATTTCGTGCTGGGAGTGCACACTTGGTTCTGCCACAAAATGGTTGACCTATTCCACAAGAGAATGTAGATTTTGCAGTCGTACACTCTACACACAACCATAGAGTGCCATGTATATAATGTTGTCCACAATTTTTGGTTACTTACCTACGTAACCAAGCGGTCGGAGTACCATGAAACGCGTCGTTTTTACAGGTTCTTTAACTTTTCTTAGCACACTTTAATATATTAAAATATGCTGTTGCTGGGACCAAACGTGCCATGATTCTTCTTTCTTGCTGCAGGGACATTTCATCCTCAGCTGCTTTGGGAGTGCAGTCCACCTCATGTACGTAGTACGAGGAACTGTTAAATATACATATATATATATATATATATATATATATATATATATATATATATATATATATACATACAGTGAAAAACTTTGTTAAAGGGACGTTATGGTTCAGTTGCACTAGTAAAAACCTATGAAATGCAGTGAAAAAACTTTGTTGAAGGGACGTTATGGCTACTACACCCCTACACCCAAATATACTTTTTCTTCAATTTATCATTTCAAAACATACATTCTTTTTTCATTCAGCACACAATATAATGGAATGCATCAAGCACACACCATAACTATACTCCTCATATTATTAGTTCAGTGCAAACTCAGATACAGCAGGAGCTCATTCCAAACAACCCTTTACCAAAGAGTAAGTTCACTGTAATTATTTCTCTATTATTACCATGTATTTTATAAATACTTCTTATCAGCAAATATCACTGTTTTTATAAACTAATAGAAATGGCAAACACACTTGAGTGGTTAGAAGGAAACCTTCAAAAATAAGAAATGAGTGATGATAACAACTCCAATGGTAAACAGTATATCTTTCAATATAAACAAATAATGGGCCTCCTTACGAGTGCAGCGGTAAGGGGTTTACGGCACCGGTAAGGATGCTGGTGCCATTAACCCCTTACCGCCGCATTCCGAGGTCCCTTAGCGGGTCCCACTAAGGCCGGCTGGTTTTACAAGCCGCCATTAGCGGGAGCCGCTAAGGGACCATGGAGCTAATAACGGGCCCACTATTTGCGGGCCAGTTGTAGCTCCTTCCCCATTCCCATTGAGCCCTATGGGGACTCGAATGGGAATGGGGAATGGTTTTCAGAATGGGGACTTACGGGGTCCTCCAAGGTTGGAATGACCCAGTAAGTCCCCATACCGAGAACCCAGACCCGGTATGCGGTAAGGGGGTAGCTGAGGCCCAATGTAATTTATACACAGCTTATTCCTTAACAAAGGGCCTCATTCCGAGTTGGGCGCAAAGCGATTAACGGCACTGGTAAGGACACCGGTGCCAGTAATCCCTTCGCGCCCTATTCCGAGGTTCCTTAGCGGGTCCCTCCTTTAATGCCTGGTCTGACCAGACGTTGTGGACGGGACCCGTTAAGAAACTTCGGAGCTAATAACGGTACCGCAATTTGCGGTACCGTTATTAGCTACTTCCCCATGGGAATGGGGAATGGTTTGGTGAATGGGGACTTACCGGTCCCGCCAAGGTCGGACTGGACCGGTAAGTCCCCCCTTCACCAAACGGGAGTCGGAACCGGTATGGGAGGTAGTCATGGCACGAATAGCACCATGACTACCTCCATACTCGGAATGAGGCCCAAAGTCTTATTTTCTTGTAGTACATAATTAACATGAAGAAACAACACCCCAATTTAATTATGGAGATTCCCAAGAATCACAAAGACAATTCCTATGCCCAACTGTACATAATGAAATCATGATCTTGTCTGAAAAATTAAATGAACTTAGTAATGACTTCAACAAACTTTTAAATTATGTTAAAAATCATGATATTAGAAATGTTGATTATCAGTGTACTTTTTGTAACTGTCCCTCTTGCCCCCAGCAATCACCCCATCAAATTCATTGCATAGAATTTACAAATTCTCCCTTTTATATGTTTCCCATTCCGATACCCCAAGCCGTTCTTAAATACATGTATTCTTTACACCATAAATATCTTCACTATAAATATCTTGTATATTATTGTTTTATATATTTGTTTTTTTAAAACCCCAATAAACAGTCCACAGACACCATGACTGTCCAGGGTGGCTGTTCACGCAATAGGGTATCCGCGGATGCCTTACTGTGTCCGGGCATGTCTGTTCTCACATGATGCACTTTTAATTAGTCCACGAATAGGGCACAGGTTTGTGGCCAACCATGCATATGTGCCCGGCGGTCCCCCTCTCAATGCTGGCTGTGAACACATAGCAGCACCACAGACGTCTGGGGATGTCATCACGTGCCCGCAGCAGTGCAGTCACCATGAACAGTTTAAAACTGCATTTCAGGACAATCTAGGAACTTTCCAAGTAAATGTTTACCCTTCCAGAGCTGCTAAAACCATTCTTAGTTGATCTGTCAACTTTTTACAACTTTCCAAGGCTTATATTCAATGTGAGAGTCCGTGATAGTCGTACGTTCCACAGACAGTTCCTCTAAAGGGACCCATGTATTTGTTTTAGTCATTCTCAATCTGCCTATCCAGGAGAGAGCAGATAACAGGAACTGCTTTGATGAACAGCTTTATTTCCAGCAATGTCATATATTCTGGCCATCCCTCCTTCTTCCAAGGTGCTACCACCACCACCACCACCATCACCATCTGGAGGGACTGGGGAGGGATTCAGGCGTGGTGATGCAGAACCCTGTGAGAATTATGGGTCTAGCAGTTTTTCACCACTGTTGGGGTGTAGCAAAGGCACTGGCAGACAAGATCAGATGCACTGATTGTACTTAGTCATGGAAAACTTGGTATGTACTCCAACGTGACCACCGCGTCACACCCGATGCAACCACCTGAGTGCTCTGAGAAAGGCTGTTCCTTTCTCAGGGTGAATAATGTTAACAACCTCTATGTCCTCTTTCTCAACTGCTCCTGCAACCACACAGGCTACTCCTGTGGGGCAGAGGATCCTGGCGACCGCCTCACAGGTCAAACAGAAAGCTGTTGACCCTTACTTTTTGAGGGTCACAGTACTATGTTTGTGCTGCGATGCCCCGATCTGCAGGGGAGGGCAGTTTCATAGTGCTTTTGAGGCCATGGTCAAGGAGCATGAGAAAAACTGCCACCTACCTTCAATGTATGGACCGCATAACATCTTCCTCTGTCCACCTGCCCCTCCGTCTCTGTGACTGGTGCCCCTTCCTTCCTTCTCTTCTCTTCCCTCCCCACCTTACCTTGCCTGTACTAAAAAAAAAATAAAAGCCACAAAAAACAAATCATTAAAATACAAAAAAAACTGTTCCTTTAGGAGCCACCTTTCACAGCTAAAAAATAGAACTTAAAAAAAATACAACAGGACCCTTTGCAGTTTGCATAGTCCGCAGACACCTGGGAAATTCCAGGCATGTTTGGGGGAATTAAAATCAATTAACTTGTTTTTCGTTCAAAAATGGTGGCTCTTTAAAGAAACGTTTTTGTGTTTTTGGTTTTGATATCTTTTTTTGGCTTTCGTTTTTTTTATCGGACAGGCAAAGTAAAGTGGGGGAGGAAAGGAGGGAATGGAGCAAAGGGCAAATACTTGATAGCATATTGTAAGTCTTCACAAAAATTGGTTTAATGGATTTTGAAAATTTTCCAAAATAAATCTGATTGCCAACATCCGTCAGATGCACTGCATCTCTTCGAAAAATGTTGACGCTATCAAATTTGATATGTGCATTATCACAATATGTCCTGCCAACATTCCGCAAAAAAACACATGCTGCTTTGTTCACATTGTGCCTTGTTTTTTCAATTTGTGGATAAAATACATTAGAACTCTTGCACATTTGTTTCTGAGTAATCAGTAAAAAAACAAATTTCGAAGTGGAAAGAGTTCCATCAACTTCCCAACTGTATCCTTTATTTTAAACTTTAAAGAAATTTCAGTCACATAACCCAATCCATTGACTCCACAATGAATAACATTGATGTTGAGATGCTATAAAGTACCATTCTCTCACAAAATGTGAACAATTCCAAAAACTTCATCCCAAAAACTCTATACCTTGAAACTTCTAATTTTCATAATCCAAGTTTCTCAGACAATCCACAGTGCTCAGAATACACCTTCAGCCAATGGGGTCCCCCCACAATCCATACACTCTGCTTCCTCAAAGACATAGCCATAGCCATCTTCAGTGAACTCAGCAAACAAGAATCCGGCTACCCTGTGAATTCTCGACTGTCAGCGGTCTTCACAGTCCCCTTCCATGCCAGGCATCCCAAAGGACCCAGATGGAACGTGTGGTGTCTGCGACAGCATGTCCAATTGAAGGGGGTGGCTCTTTAAAGAGCCTTTTTTGTTTTTTGTCAGTTTTTACATTTATTTTTGTTTTTCTCATTTGTATTTCCTATACACTCTACATTTTCCCATTTAAGTTGTTCACAAGAACTTTTCCAAAGCATTTTTAACATTAAAAAGAAACATTTGATTCCCAAGATCATTTAAATGCACTCCATCGCTCTGAAAAGTATTTACAACATCCACCATGCTATTTTCATTTTGAAAATATTCCATGCCTAAACCATTCAAAAAAGCACATACACCTTTATTCATATGGTTCCTAGCTTCTTCTATTTGTACACAAAACACATTAGGATATCTCCATATTTCCCTTGGTTTTATGTCAGAATAAATAATCTTTGCATGTGGAAATAAATCCATTAAGCTGTAACCGAGGTCCGAGTGACCTCTGACGGCCCATGGGATCAGAGTTCGCCCTCGATTACCTTAAGACAAGGTAGCTGCACCTTGAAGGGGAAAGGATGCAGGATTCATTACTCCGACACCAATGAATAGGGACAACTCAATGATTCAGCAAAGACACTGTAACGTTCATCAAGTTTTATTTCATGCAATGCTGTCACAGAACACACCCAGCATCGTGGTCGAGTACACGGACTCCACCTCCCAGGCTCAAAACGGAGCTCCCTCTTATAGCTCTCAGAGGTAGCATCCTGCCCCCACTCTCCCTACACAAGACTAGGCAAAATCTTTGTTTAAGCCTTCGCTCACCGGGCAATTATTTTTTAATTGGACTAAACCTTCAAAAATGAAATACAATCTGGTGCACATTCTTACTTTTTCTCGGTGCCCTGCCCAAGTATGGTTAATGCAGCTGGAAACTTTAGATACATTTCCAGACAAGGCCCAATTATTTGTCTGAATTCAGCACATTTGTCTAATTTCTGACAACATGGTAGCCTTGAATGTTTCAACTTCATAATTACCTCACAATACACGCTCTGAACCATTTTAACCACATTTTCAGTTACATGCATTTCCAGTGAAAGGCATTTGTCAGAGTTCTTTTCTGTCTGTGTACAAAAAATCTTATTATCCATTCTGTGCCTTGCCACCTTACCACATCATGATAAAGACATTTTCAACCTTATAAACACGACACCCTTTTGACTACTAGTATATACTAACATTATGAATACCATTTTCACATAATTACAACCCCAAATTAGTCCATACTGAAGGGGCCCCTGAGGGACCCTCGGATGTGGAAACAAGGCACAGTCACCACACACAAATAGATATGCCAGACACAAGGTTCTGTTCCCAAAATCTAGGGTTTATTGCAATAGAAAATAGTCCCAGTTGGCCAAGTGGTCCCAAGCCCCGCGACGTGGGTCTAACAGACCTCGGGGGATGCAAGAGAGCGTGAAACGTACATCAGTTACATATATACGAAAGGAGCATCTTACAATCAGTAATGACACATTTGATGCCGCCCCCAATTCATTTCCTTTTGAATTAGAGGCGATGATTGACCATTGTGACAAATATGACACCTTAGACCACCATATTTAGTAACAGTTTGCAATCTCCAATTTTGCAGGCACCATTCTTTGTTTGCGAGAACACAGCTTTTCTGTTTTTCATGGGCAAGCTGCGCGTAGGAGACTGGCACATACCAGGCCTCACAATCTCTAAGTTTCGATTCTCACTCTAGAAGTCAGCCCACTCTCCGGGGCCTCACTGGGCTCAGAAAGGGGGGCCGTAAAGAAGATCTTAATTTAACTCTTTAAATGCTAGTTTCGTACATTGCTATTCTTTCAGGAGACTCGCTGGCATTCGTATACTGATTAAATGCCTTGCTTCCTGTCTTCAAGGACACGTGAGGGAGGGAATGGGGCATTCCTGTCTGGCTCTCCAGTGTAATGTTTCAACATGTTTCTTAGCCTTGGACCATTGAAGCGAAATAATATCTACAGCAAAGCAGTTTTACATGAGGCAAAGTGGCAACGTTAGAGAGAGCAGAGAGAGAAAACAAAATGGCGATTCTGGTCATTTTAAAATGGCTTCACTCTAGTTAAACTAATAGCTAATGACTAATGAATATATATTCTTACACTTTAAATGAGGCGGTTGGTCTTCGGCCAACCAATTATCATTAATTTCCGGACCCTCAAGGGGTGCTTAGTTTTTCAGGACTGACAAACCCTCCTCTTGGCCATAAGCCAAAAGTCTCATCCATACATTGCATCCTCCTCTGACCAAGTATTTGGCTTAGATTCGGAATCTGATTCAAATTCGGATTCATGTACACTTGTCTCCTCGTTATTATTATTAATATCAATTGCCATGAATTCTTTAATGGTTTTAGACTCGCTACTATGGTGAGTACTTGATTTAGTAATGTTCTTTCATTTCATCATTTGTACACACTCTTCGCTGATTTCAGTACATATTATGGGGAGACAATGTATGCAACAACAACATGTCACAAATATTCCTAGGATTGCTACTAGGATTGCAAATAGTTTCCATCCCCAGGATCGCAACACTTCCCAGAACCAGGAGCTTATGTTCAATTGCCAACCGCCTTCAGGGGGATGAAGATCGGAACTTAACACATGCAATTTTCTTATCATCTCAAAAAATCGTGGGGGAGGGGTCACTTACAAATACGCAGCACTCTGATCCCACGATTTTGCAAACACTGCCGCGATCAACTAAGATTATATCAAGGGCCATTCTATTTTGTAGTGACATTAATCTAATTCCTTTTTCTTCAAGAGTCATATTATATAATATATCAGTGGTTCCATTTATTGTTTCTTCTAATATCCTAGACAGTCATCTTATGTTATAAGAGATTATCACCTGGCCCCAAAATGGTATGAATGATTTTGCTATGTCCTCTACAATCAACCCGTCTTCAATATTACGGCGAGTTTGTGACCTAGTCAATTTGGTTATGTCTGATGTTTTTAAAAGAAACACCCCAGGGAACAGAAATCCCAAATAACACGTACCTCCCCAGTTCCTAGGTAACCAAGGATATGCTTTTATCTCCACATATGAAATACACAGGATCTCCCACATATATTGGTTCCACTTCTTTATCAAGGAATGCTATATTCCTGCATCTGGTAAATGTTCCTACCTGGAAAGAACCCTTTTTCTTTAGACATAATGGGACAGAATGAGGGTTATAATTCACTGTATATGAAGGGGGTTCCGCATCCTTATTCCCATGTGGGTTCATGTGGAATGTGATCACAGAAGTTTTAGAAGGTACAGACAATCTATCCTGTGGCATTATTGCTGGTGTAATTAATCATCTTTTTTGGAACACGGAGCAACCCACCGGTTTCATAATCACTTCCTCAAATTCATTCATATTTGTTTTATCTAGTTGACCAGTTTCACTTTTGTTCCATTTCCCATAATATAGGGCACTCAGAGAAGCATAACATGCAGAAATGAAGGGCACGGGCTGTACATACCATCCTATTCCCCGACCACCATGCTGCAGCAGGTGGGCACAAACCCAACATTTTTTTTTACTTAGCTTTAAGTGTGTCATATTCATTATTAACAGCAATGTGTTGCTCCCATATCCTTGTTACGCTCTCCTGGCTCGCACAGAGGCGTCGATCGGAACTGGACAGATGCGGTCTCCACCAATGTGACGCGTAGGGCCGAGATGACGGACTGGACTGGCCCACCTAGCTTCGTTTGCTTGGCACGTAGGAATATTCTTCTGCAAATGGAGAAAGGGAATTAACCACCCGTGGAGTTGAGCAAAAATCCCCCCATCCCCCGCTGTTCTCCCCACAGATCACCTTTGATGTCCCCTCTCATAGTCTCACCTGATGGTTCGAAAAGATGAGCTCTCCATCCTGCATTGAGCACAGGGGCGCGTTGATAACCAGTTGCTTCACTGGCTCGAAGGAATTGGTGAGTTCCAGAACAATATTGGATCCGAGATTCCCGGCAAGACTCCGTAAGTATAAAGTTGGTAAGAGTTCAAATGCCTGACTTTCACTCTTGACCGATTCCTTGCAGGTTGCAGCTTGACCCTAATGAAGAGTTCCTCGTGGCAACCGGTAGTATTCTGGTAAGGATTTGTATTTTCCAACACAGTTCGATAAAATAATGTCAATATGTAACCTGTTGCTTTCTCCCTTATTCAGGCGCTGAGGGAAAGTATGAAGTCTCGGGGAATAATACCTCTTGCGGTAAAATCAGGTAAGTCTATTGTGGTGAGGAGGATTCCTCTTGTTAGTCCCTTTGTTTCACTTTGCTGTCCTTTTGTTTCCCCTTAGGGGCCGGGGTTCGGCGAAGATGCAGTGGAAGCTGCGCTGACCCGTGAAGAGGTAATAGTACCCCTGGTGGTACAATCAGGTAAGTCTATGGGGGGGTAACTAATATTCCTCTGTGTATTCCCTTGGCTCACCTTGCTGTTCTTGTCTTCTTCTTAGGTGCCAGAGTGCCGCGGGAACATGCAGGAGGATGCGGTGGAATGTGAAGCTACTGCGAAGGCCGGTGAGTTCAGCGCAGCGCTGCAGCAGGCGAGGCGACGTGCATAAATAGCTTCTTTCTTCCAGCTCGAAGGCACGATGGCTCGGGAATTCAGGTAAGGATCAAAGGTATTGCTCTTGTTCTAACCTTTTCTCCTTCTTTCTCCCTTTTTCTAGGAGCTCCAAATTCGAGGTGGGCGTGGCAGAAGGCTGGATGCAGACTTGCAGGCACGGTGAGCGTTACGCTGCTGGATGCAGAATAACGCAAAGCGTGTGCTGCTCTTCGGGCGTGGTTTAAATAGCCTCCAAAGTAGTCCCAGGTAAGTATTCCTCAGTATATCTTTCAATATAAACAAATAATGGGCCTCCTTACGAGTGCAGCGGTAAGGGGTTTACGGCACCGGTAAGGATGCTGGTGCCATTAACCCCTTACCGCCGCATTCCGAGGTCCCTTAGTGGGTCCCACTAAGGCCGGCTGGTTTTACAAGCCGCCCTTAGCGGGAGCCGCTAAGGGACCATGGAGCTAATAACGGGCCCACTATTTGCAGGCCAGTTGTAGCTCCTTCCCCATTCCCATTGAGCCCTATGGAGACTCGAATGGGAATGGTGAATGGTTTTCAGAATGGGGACTTACGGGGTCCTCCAAGGTTGGAATGACCCAGTAAGTCCCCATACCGAGAACCCAGACCCGGTATGCGGTAAGGGGGTAGCTGAGGCACAATGTAATTTATACACAGCTTATTCCTTAACAAAGGGCCTCATTCCGAGTTGGGCGCAAAGCGATTACCGGCACTGGTAAGGACACCGGTGCCAGTAATCCCTTTGCGCCCTATTCCGAGGTTCCTTAGCGGGTCCCTCCTTTAATGCCTGGTCTGACCAGACGTTGTGGACGGGACCCGTTAAGAAACTTCGGAGCTAATAACGGTACCGCAATTTGCGGTACCGTTATTAGCTACTTCCCCATTCCCATTGAGCCCTATGGGGGCTCAAATGGGAATGGGGAATGGTTTGGTGAATGGGGACTTACCGGTCCCGCCAAGGTCGGACTGGACCGGTAAGTCCCCCCTTCACCAAACCTGAGTCGGTACCGGTATGGGAGGTAGTCATGGCACGAATAGCACCATGACTACCTCTATACTCGGAATGAGGCCCAAAGTCTTATTTTCTTATAGTACAGAATTAACATGAAGAAACAACACCCCAATTTAATTATGGAGATTCCCAAGAATCACAAAGACAATTCCTATGCCCAACTGTACATAATGAAATCATGATCTTGTCTGAGAAAATTAAATGAACTTAGTAATGACTTCAACAAACTTTTAAATTATGTTAAAAATCATGATATTAGAAATGTTGATTATCAGTGTACTTTTTGTAACTGTCCCTCTTGCCCCCAGCAATCACCCCATCAAATTCATTGCATAGAATTTACAAATTCTCCCTTTTATATGTTTCCCATTCCGATACCCCAAGCCGTTCTTAAATACATGTATTCTTTACACCATAAATATCTTCACTATAAATATCTTGTATATTATTGTTTTATATATTTTTTTTTAAAACCCCAATAAACAGTCCACGGACACCATGACTGTCCAGGGTGGCTGTTCACGCAATAGGGTATCCGCGGATGCCTTACTGTGTCCGGGCATGTCTGTTCTTACATGATGCACTTTTAATTAGTCCACGAATAGGGCACCGGTTTGTGGCCAACCATGCATAGGTGCCCAGCGGTCCCCCTCTCAATGCTGTCTGCGAACACATGGCAGCACCACAGACGTCTGGGGATGTCATCACGTGCCCGCAGCAGTGCAGTCACCATGAACAGTTTAAAACTGCATTTCGGGACAATCTAGGAACTTTCCAAGTAAATGTTTACCCTTCCAAAGCTGCTAAAACCATTCTTAGTTGATCTGTCAACTTTTTACAACTTTCCAAGGCTTATATTCAATGTGAGAGTCCGTGATAGTCGTACGGTCCACAGACAGTTCCTCTAAAGGGAACCATGTATTTCTTTTAGTCATTCACAATCTGCCTATCCAGGAGAGAGCAGATAACAGGAACTGCTTTGATGAACAGCTTTATTTCCAGCAATGTCATATAATCTGGCCATCCCTCCTTCTTCCAAGGTGCTACCACCACCACCATCACCATCTGGAGGGACTGGAGAGGGATTCAGGTGTGGTGATGCAGAACCCTGTGAGAATTATGGGTCTAGCAGTTTTTCACCACTGTTGGGGTGTACCAAAGGCTCTGGCAGACAAGATCAGATGCACTGATTGTACTTAGTCATGGAAAACTTGGTATGTACTCCAACGTGACCACGGCGCCTCACCAGATGCAACCACCTGAGTGCTCTGAGAAAGGCTGTTCCTTTCTCAGGGTGAATAATGTTAACATCCTCTATGTCCTCTTTCTCAACTGCTCCTGCAACCACACAGGCTACTCCTGTGGGGCAGAGGATCCTGGCGACCGCCTCACAGGTCAAACAGAAAGCTGTTGACCCTTACTTTTTGAGGGTCACAGTACTATGTTTGTGCTGCGATGCCCCGATCTGCAGGGGAGGGCAGTTTCATAGTGCTTTTGAGGCCATGGTCAAGGAGCATGAGAAAAACTGCCACCTACCTTCAATGTATGGACCGCACAACATCTTCCTCTGTCCACCTGCCCCTCCGTCTCTGTGGCTGGTGCCCCTTCCTTCTCTTCCCTTCCCTCCCCACCTTACCTTGCCTGTACTAAAAAAAAAAAAAGCCACAAAAAAACAAATCATTAAAATACAAAAAAACTGTTCCTTTAGGAGCCACCTTTCACAGCTAAAAAATAGAACTTAAAAAAAATACAACAGGACCCTTTGCAGTCTGCATAGTCCGCATACACCTGGGAAATTCCAGGCATGTTTGGGGGAATTAAAATCAATTAACTTGTTTTTCGTTCAAAAATGGTGGCTCTTTAAAGAAACTTTGTTGTGTTTTTGGTTTTTATATCTTTTTTTGGCTTTTGTTTTTTTTTATCGGACAGGCAAAGTAAAGTGGGGGAGGAAAGGAAGGAATGGAGCAAAGGGCAAATACTTGATAGCATATTGTAAGTCTTCACAAAAATTGGTTTAATGGATTTTGAACATTTTCCAAAATAAATCTGATTGCCAACATCCGTCAGATGCACTGCATCTCTTCGAAAAATGTTGACACTATCAAATTTGATATGTGCATTATCACAATATGTCCTGCCAACATTCCGCAAAAAAACACATGCTGCTTTGTTCAATTTATGGATAAAATACATTAGAACGCTTGCACATTTGTTTCTGAGTAATCAGTAAAAAAACACATTTCGAAGTGGAAAGAGTTCCATCACCTTCCCAAATGTATCCTTTATTTTAAACTTTAAAGAAATTCCAGTCACATAACCCAATCCATTGACTCCACAATGAATAACATTGATGTTGAGATGCTATAAAGTACCATTCCCTCACAAAATGGGAACAATTCCAAAAACTTCATTCCAAAAACTCTATACCATGAAACTTCTAATTTTCATAATCCAAGTTCCTCAGACAATCCACAGTGCTCAGAATACACCTTCAGCCAATGGATCCAAGAGTCCCCCCACAATCCATACACTCTGCTTCCTCAAAGACATAGCCATAGCCATCTTCAGTGAACTCAGCAAACAAGAATCCGGCTACCCTGTGAATTCTCGACTGTCAGCGGTCTTCACAGTCCCCTTCCATGCCAGGCATCCCAAAGGACCCAGATGGAACGTGTGGTGTCTGCGACAGCATGTTCAATTGAAGGGGGTGGCTCTTAAAAGAGCCTTTTTTGTTTTTTGTCAGTTTTTACATTTATTTTTGTTTTTCTCATTTGTATTTCCTATACACTCTACATTTTCCCATTTAAGTTGTTCACAAGAACGTTTCCAAAGCATTTTTAACATTAAAAAGAAACATTTGATTCCCAAGATCATTTAAATGCACTCCATCGCTCTGAAAAGTATTTACAACATCCACCATGCTATTTTCATTTTGAAAATATTCCATGCCTAAACCATTCAAAAAAGCACATACACCTTTATTCATATGGTTCCTAGCTTCTTCTATTTGTACACAAAACACATTAGGATATCTCCATATTTCCCTTGGTTTTATGTCAGAATAAATAATCTTTGCATATGGAAATAATTCCATTAAACTGTAACCGAGGTCCGAGTGACCTCTGACGGGCCCATGGGATCAGAGTTCGCCCTCGATTACCTTAAGACAAGATAGCTGCACCTTGAAGGGGAAAGGATGCAGGATTCATTACTCCGACACCAATGAATAGGGACAACTCAATGATTCAGCAAAGACACTGTAACGTTCATCAAGTTTTATTTCATGCAATGCTGACACAGAACACACCCAGCATCGTGGTCGAGTACACGGACTCCACCTCCCAGGCTCAAAACGGAGCTCCCTCTTATAGCTCTCAGAGGTAGCATCCTGCCCCCACTCTCCCTACACAAGACTAGGCAAAATCTGTGTTTAAGCCTTCGCTCACCCGGCAATTATTTTTAATTGGACTAAACCTTCAAATATACATTTGATGCCACCCCCAATTCATTTCCCTTTGAATTAGAGGCGATGATTGACCATCGTGACAAATATGACACCTTAGACCACCATATTTAGTAACAATTTGCAATCTCCAATTTTACAGACACCATTCTTTGTTTGCGAGAACACAGCGTTTCTGATTTTCACGGGCAAGCTGCGCGCAGGAGACTGGCACATACCAGCCCTCACTATCTCTAAGTTTCGATTCTTGCTCTAGAAGTCAGCCCGCTCTCCGGGGCCTCACTGGGCTCAGAAAGGGGGGCCGTAAAGAAGATCATAATTCAACTCTTTAAATGCTAGTTTCGTACATTGCTATTCTTTCAGGAGACTCGCTGGCATTTGTATACTGATTAAATGCCTTTCTTCCTGTCTTCAAGGATACGTGAGGGAGGGAATGGGGCATTCCTGTCTGGCTCTCCAGTGTAATGTTTTAACATGTTTCTTAGCCTTGGACCAGTGAAGCGAAATAATATCTACAGCAAAGCAGTTTTACATGAGGCAAAGTGGCAACGTTAGAGAGAGAAACCAAAATGGCGATTCTGGTCATCTTAAAATGGCTTCACTCTAGTTAAACTAATAGCTATGTATTAACTAATGACTAATGAATATATATTCTTACACTGTAAATGAGGCGGTTGGTCTTCGGCCAACCAATTATCATTCATTTCCGGACCCTCAAGGGGTGCTTAGTTTTTCTGGACTGACAATATGAATTTCTATGCTTATTTTTAAGTGGGGGGCTGTGCCCCACTGCATTCAGTTGTTGATTCCCTATCTTTATTTCAGCTCCTCCAATACAAAGCTTCGGAACATATCCTTTAATGCAGCCTGCAAAGATTCTGGAGTAACCTAGCAAAAACTATTTCCTCCGTAATGCACAATAATTGAGCCACACTGTAATAAAATAAAATAAACTCACCCAGTTTAGCCCACAAACGGTATACCACCAGCCACTGCAATCCGATAGTACCAGAGATGCCACATGATTCAGTAAACTTTCAAGGAATTCATGCAACAATCTCCCACCATCCACACATTCATCTCCTTTCCAGCAAAAGCCACAACCATCTTCCCTGCACACAACAAACAAAACAAACCACCTGCTTCCCTATCTTCCTATAAACCACAACCACAAAATTGGATAGGCTAATCCCCACAGTCTTCTTTCCATGGCAGGCATCATTAAATAACCTGGATGGCAGGTCCGATGTTCGTGGCCTACTGTGGTGGCTGTGGACCCTGTAGCACAAGACAGCCCTTCCACACTTTCTACTTTCAAGTTTGGAACACTCCTTCATTGGCTGCTTTCAAACAGTCATACATCCATCCACCAATCACATCCAAAAACTGTACACCTAACCCTGTCATTTCAGTTCAACACTTCAGATGTACACCTGAACTCTGAGAGTACATATCTCCTGTTGATCACAACCACCTTCATCAAAAACTACTGTGAAACTTTCCAAGATTTCTACTTGCAGATTCAATAACATCGTATTTTTGCAACACTTTTACAAAAATGTATATTTATATATACAGGGTCTGTAATAATCTTCTCAATAAGTATATTCTCTTTTTAACCACTCTATCAAATTCCATATATAACAGCACTCTGCACCTGGTAACATCAAGTAGCAGTTACATACATGCACCACCAACATATTAAAGTTCCACACACCAAGTGCCACTTGAAACTGTTCTGCAAATCTTTCACACCAGCTTTTCCTTTCTTTTACAAAATACTGAGACACAAGGCTGATGTAAATACACATATGCATTTTGTAACTTCCAGCTAAAGATCCTCCTAAAAATAAACACTTTTAAATGTACACTGTAATGAAAGGCTTGGTATCTTCAATGAAAGCTGACACAAATGAGACACAATTCAATGATATTTCTTGAATTTTAAAGAGTTAGTTAAATGCTTATCTAAACCTAAATCTAAGAATGGGAGCAAGCTACAACCATCAAATAATAATAATGCAGTCCTAGCCGAGTCTGTCAAAATAAAAGGGCCTATGCTAATAAACCTATTGTCAATCCTTACTTCTAAATACAAAATGGTGTGGGACAGTAGTGTATGTAAAAAAAGGAAAAATGTTCAAGAAACAATATATCAGGGCAGAGCAGTTGGCCTCCCTTCCCTACGCTTTCAGCACTGGATAAGACAGCACACTCCAGCTTCATGCACACTCTGGCTTCGTTGGCATGATGACACAGTTCAATGGTTCAGCTGGTCTCACACCTCTCTGGCAAAGTCTTTAAGAACTGAAAAGGATTCTAAAAAAAGAAACGTCTCTTGTAAAAACACAGGCTTCCTCTGCCTTGAAACAAAGTTCACTTTGCTGTCAAACACAGACTACCTTTATCAAACACACAATATTACCTTCTTTCCTAGTGACTGCTGGTACTTGTAGTTCCTTTTGATACCCACACAGTTCAGTAACTCAGTATCCGGACCTTCTGTGTTAAGTCTCTTTGCCATTCAAATTTTTTACTGCAGATGGTCTGATATAGCATACAAAACTCAACTTCCTTTCCTTTGTCAAGATTCTCACATTCATAAGTTCACAATTGGTCTCCCTCCTTTGGGCTCGAACCACAGGTCCCCCTCGCCCGGGCTCAGAACCCTTTTCTATAATGTTCACAATTCACAACTTGGTCTCTCTCATCCGGGCTCAGATCATGGATCCCCCTCTTCCGTTCTCGGATCCCTTTTCACACAATGTTCACAATTTGGTCTCCCTCATCCGGGCCCAGACCATCGATCCCCCTCTTCTGGGCTCAGATCCCTTTTGACGCCAGAATCGAAGACTTTCGACTGTACACAGGATTTAGCTTGACCCATCACAGGACCACTTCGATTTATAATTCTTTACAACTCTTTAACTTTCAGTTCTGCCATTTCTCAACTGGATACCCCACAGTGTCACTCATGGACTGGAATCAACAAAGAGCCGAATGGAAGTGCAGCTGATAAACAGGCCTGGTGTAAGGGTCAGCTTGACTGAAGAGCCTGGGTTATTCCTTAACCCACGCCTCCTCATCTGAGGGAGCTCTTTCTCTGGATAAACCTCACTGCTGATAGCAGGATTAACCAGACAGAGACACGGATCTCAGGTCCGGGTCCCGCAAAAGGGGACTTACTGGGCCATTCCGACCTTGGAGGGCCTGGTAATTCCCTTTCGTGGGACCCAGACCAGGTGCATCCCCATTCCCATTGAGCCCCCATGGGGCTCAATGGGAATGGGGAGGATGCTAACAATGGGCCCGTTAATCACGGGCCCATTGTTAGCATCCTGTACTGCTAGCGGGTCCCACTCTGCACGTCTGGTCTGGTCTGCCCAGGCATCCAGAGCGGGACCTGCTGCAGAACTCGTAATGTGGCGCACCGGAATGAACGGTGCCAGTCCCTTACCGGCACCATTCATTCCATGGCCGCCACACTTGTAATGAGGCACATTGTCTTGCTAAACCTTGGACCAGCTTCATTCTGAAAAAGAGTACTGAAATCCTACCAAGAGATAGAAACCATAGCCACAAATGATCCCAACAGCCAGGACATTTAAAAAAACCTATTTAATTGACACATACTATCGAACCAGAAGTACTAGTTTGGAAACCATGTGTCTATACGACATAGCCCAAAACTACTCCTAAAAAGCAATGTCACACCAGATGAGACAACTGGCAAATGTTCAGTCTCAACTTGTGAAGGAAGCCTAGTAAAACCTACAAAAACATGGCTAATTAATCATATATAAAGTTATCATTTAATTCTCTGCAACATATAGAACTTTATTACATGGTCCTATTACAACTTTTTAATCCTTGGAGAAAATAAGAAGAATTATTAGGTGACCATGATTCATTTGAAGCTGCATTCAAAGCAAATGAAAGCAGTATAACAAACATTGATTTCAAACAATACAAACAAATGTTGAACAACGAACGACAACAAAAAGACAACATTGAATATATACTAGATAAAGTATATATTCTCCGTCCTGGGAGGATAGCTAAGCGGCAACGTTCTCGCTTTGGAAGCAAGATGAAACGAAACAACACAGGTTCGATCCCCGGGTCCGCTCTCAGAAACCTCTGGGTATTTAAGCACGTTCGCAACTAAGACAAACAAAAAAAAACAATTCCTGTAACAGCGCCTCAATGCCCGCGGGCTGTGTGAGCGCTTTGCAAACGCTAAAATAATGATAATAATAAAGACACTACTGAGGGCAGATCTTCAAGAATCACTTGGATAACCACTCATTCTTAATGAAGCAGAAATAGCCATGACTGAGGTAGAGAACACCATGTATCAATCTAAACAATCTGAAGAAGACTTGTCAGAGCTCAAATCACAGCTAAATGATGAACAGCTAACTCACCATTTATCTTGAAGTCACTGAAGAAATTGAACATTGTCTTAAACATGAAAATAACATTATGAACCTCTGCTCCTGTATGTTAGTGGGGAAGCTGGTTCTGGTAAAACATTCTTACTTAAAATAATCAGCACATGTCTACAGAACTTTTCAGATGTTGCAATAGCCCCCACAGGATTAGCTGCCTACAACATGGGAGGTTTAACTTTACACTGACTTCTTCTCCTCCCAGTAGAACACCAAAAAAATTATTAGCAGAAGCTGCTACTGAAGTACGCAGAATTCTGAAACAAATGAAAGTGTTCCTGATAGATGAAGTATGCATGGTTTCCATCCTCATTTTGGCTTTAATTCAACTCAGAATGCAAGGAGAAATAAACTGAATACGAACAACTGTTTGGAGGAAGACCTCCTACAGTTAACACCAGTAAAAGGTGAACCTATTTTTAAAACATTAGGATACAAACAAAGCCGAACTCACTCAGCAGTATTGGAAATGTAAATCGCTGACAACATTTTCACTACAGAGAACTAACTCAAAACATACATCAGTCCACAGATCTCACCTATGTTAACATTTTAAAAGATGCAAAATCCATCTTAAAATCAAGACTAATCCATGAACTATATGGGCAAAACACTTATTCAACTGATGTCATGGAACAATTAACTCAATTAAGTATAAAATCCATGTCGTTAATGGCAACCGTTGCAAGCTGTAGTCAATTGAATGATACAATATAGAAAAAAGAAATTCAACTGATAGTCAATAGAGCAATTGGTACAGTTGTTGACTTCCAAACATATTCACAAAACATGAAAAAAACGTAAACATTAGAACCAACACGCAGTAATTGCTCGTGGAACAGTAAGCAGGAACTTCCATATAAACGCATAACTTTGGTGACAAAAAAAAAAAATCCACTTTTTCTTTTTGTACTTCCACATCCCTTAATGGCCCTCTCACAGGTCAACTTCCGAAATACTGTTACATGAGTGTCTCAAGTCCAATGCAGTGTTGGTTTCGATGTGTTACTAGTTATATCTGCGTACACTAAAACATGAATAAAACATAGGGGGGTCACCGAAAAAAGCTCACTTACTTTACGCTGTTGTACAACCTATCAGGGAATGAGTCACATGTTCACATGCACGTTCTTTTCCCCCATTCAATCTAAGGGGAAAAGAGACGTTTTGAGAACCCCTGCCCCTTATATCTTGCGCCCCCCTGCACCAAACATCATCAAACTTTCTAAATAAAGTCACAGTGAGCGATACCATTTTTTTTGCAAACTTTGGTGACGATTCATCCAAGTACAGCACAGGTATAAGGCAGTCAAAAAGTGTTCTTCCTGTGGAAACAGCAACTCCACCATAACAACATAGCCACTAACGTGCCTGTCTAATATGCTTGTTGGCTGGACCTACAGATTTGGATATATGTCCGCATACATTTGAATGTATACGTGTACATTGGCTTATAACTCCACTGCTTAGAAGGTCGTTTCTGGGTGCATGGCCTTTGGCCATGCACCCAAGACAGTACACCCTCCCCAGAACGATCTGACATGCTAACATATACTCCAGGTGTATTCATTGCTCTATTATGATGCAGTGGATGTGGGCAGGGCCTAGGGTTTTAGGAGTATGTTGTATGGGCTACAGCCTGCAGCCATGCAACCACAACTGTACATCCTGCCCACAACCACCTCAGTGATGTGCAGTAGTACGGGTGTATTGATAGGTGTAGTTTGCTTCACTTGTTCTGGCCAGAACTGCACTCCTAGCTGTATGTCCATAGATATTGCAATGTGTGCATGTGCACAGGCTTACACCTCCAGCGTTTATAACTTTGTTCTTGGGTGCTGTACACACTCCCCACAACCATGTAATCGTTAGTCAATATTGCAGGCCATACACCTAAGACAATACACCCTCCCCAGAACCATCTGACATGCTAACATATACTACAGGTGTATGCATTCCTCTAATATGATGCAGTGAATGTGGGCAGGGTCTATTGCAATGTGTGGGTGTGCACTTGCTTACACCTCCAGCACTTATAACTTTGTTCTTGGGTGTTGTACACACTCCCTACAACCATGTAATTGTTAGTCAATACTACAGGCCATGCACCCAAGACAGTACACCCTCCCCAGAACCATCTGTCATGCTAACATATACTACAGGTGTATGCATTGCTCTAATATGATGCGGTGGATGTGGGCAGGGCCTAGGGTTTTAGGAGTATGTTGTATGGGCTACAGCCTGCAGCCATGCAATCAAAACTGTATATCCTGCCAACAGCCACTTCAGTGGTGTGCAGTAGTACGGGTGCATTGATAGGTGTAGTTTGCTTCACTTGCTCTAGCCAGAGACTGCACTCCTAGCTGTATGTCCATAGATATTGCAATGTGTGGGTGTGCACTGGCTTACACCTCCAGCGCTTATAACTTTGTTCTTGGGTGCTGTACACACTCCCCACAACCATGTAATCGTTAGTCAATACTAGAGGTGTATCCATGGTTGTGACATGCTGCGGTGGTTGTGGCCAGGTCCTACAGTCTTGAAAGTATGGCCTCCGGCCCATGGCCTGCAGCCATGCATCCAAGACTGTAGGCCCTGGCCACAACCACCGCAGCATGTCATAACCATGGTGGCATACTAATCAATAACAGACCCATAGGAAAATGTCATCTAATAACGTCATGTACTCAATTTGAATGGTCAGTAACACAACGTGTGTCCTTCCAACATTTTCAAGGTGCCTCTACACAGCACGGACTAAAATACTACCCTTATCGCACCCCTCATTTTCTGTATGTGCAAATATCCTGAACAAGGCGACAATGGAGAATACATCATTAACAGTTACCGCCCAAAAAAGTACAGTATTTCAGTCATCACTTACATTCTGAACCTCTCCAAGCACTCTAGGTGTTCAGAAGACTTTCCCAAACACAATTTCGCATGGCAAATACATCATTACCACCTGCCGCCCAAACAAATACAGCATTTAAGCCATCTCTTACTCTGTGATCCTCCCCACACACTGTAGGAGAGCAAAACAATTTCAAAAACAGCATTTTGCTATCTGGTGGCAACCGCGCTGTCTTCGGATCCAAGATGTCGGGCGCATCCACATATTCTAACGCACATCACAGCTCGCTGTAGCCAATCGGTGAAGACGTCGCATGTCCGCGGTCATGACGTCACCCCCCTGGCCAATCGGTATCTTGTCCGCGGAGCGAACAGGGAACTGTGACCGCGCAGCGGACATACATATCACTCATTTTTTTAGACATATTTTTTGTTCGTTGTAAAGGAAACTACTGGACGGATTGGCACCAAATTTACAGAAGCACGCTTTTGGGACCAAGGCCCTGCCCCAGCCATAAATTTGATGACAATCCGTCCAGCGGTTTGGGATGTAGGCGTGCGCAAAGTTTTTCCCCCAGTCAGTTTATGGGAAAAAAAGACGTTTTGGGACCCCCCTATAACTTTTGCCCCCCTGGACCAAACATCACCAAACTTTGCAAAAGAATGTAGAGTGGCCCATATACTTTCTTTTTGCAAAGTCTGGTGAGGATTCGTCGAGGGGGAGCGGAGTTATAAGCCGCCCAAAAAGTGCTCTTCCTATGGAAACAGCAACTTAACCATAACTAGACGGCCACTACTGTTGCCATGCAATAGATAGATATAGAATCATACATATATTCCCTGCAAATGCTTTAGTTACGATGCAGTTGAGTAGCACAGATTTAACGCAACAAAACCCTTGAAATTCATTGGACGTGGGATGTCATGTCCAGCGCAACTCAGCGTGTTCCTGTTGATTATGTCCCCCATAATGCCAAGTCCCCCATAATGCCATTTTGTATGTCATTGTGAGTCCCTTCTCTTATAAGATGTATGTGATCATGGGCTTTGCGATGGGAATGTGCTGTGTTAAGGTGGTCATGTCCGCTGAATTTCAAGGGTTTTGTTGCGTTAAATCTTTGCAACTTAACTGCACCTTAACTAAGGTTTTTTCAGTGAATGTCAAAGGCTTTGTTATACCATAGTTTTTTCAAAGCCACTAGCTATGTCCTTTGGCCGCGGGCACTGTGCATGTTGCACCAATAGGATTTCTTTAGGGCCCACTAGCCACGGCCTTTGGCCATGGCCAGTGCCCAACCGTGGGCACTGTAAATGTTTCACATATAGGTTTCCTTCAGGCCCACTAGCCATGACCTTCGGCCATGGCCAGTGGTCACAGCCATGGCCACTGTGTATGTTGCACCAATAGGATTTCTTCAGGTCACACTAGTATTTCCACTCGGGCATGGAAGGTGGCCACAGCCATCCACCCATAGGTTTCCTTGGGGCCCACTAACCATGGCCTTTAGCTGCGGCCGCTGTACATGTTCGACCTGTACGTTTCTTTGGGGCCCACTAGCCATGGCATTTGGCCACTGTAAATATTGCACCAATAGGTTTCTTTTGGGCCCACTGGCAAGAGCCATTGGAACAAAAGACACATTTCCCACTTTCTAGAAGATGTGATCACAATAGATGTGCCCTGATTTATTTGGCCCTGGTTTCCATCACCCTGGTAATTACAGCAATACTCTGAAGACAATTATCACAGATGAATGTAGTTTGTTTATTGAAAGGTCACTGCACCACCATTACTGCAGTAATTTGGATTACCGCAGTATTACTGTGATAATGCATAAACGGTCAAATTTCAACCAAATATCACACTTTGCATAATGTCCTCTTTCCCCCTATCCACCTCTAGCCTGATGCCATTTCATCTTTTTTCTCTTTCATAATAGAATATTTTCCACTTTACATTTCTACATACCCTGGTAATTACCAGGGTAATCGATAGCATTGAGCAAACAAACAAATGGCAGATTTTTAATTTCTGAAACGTCTATCTGATGCATTGTGGCACACATATATAGCTAGAATTTTGGGAGAAGGGAGTGCCTTGAAAATAACTACTGGATGAAATAACCCCGCCACCCCCCCAGGGAATCAAATCGAAGCTTTATACCCAAGTTGTTTCATACCAGATTATATTCCATCCAGTTGTTTTTGATGCACGCTGCACAGAAATGTGGACTTTTCCTCTATGGGGAAATGAATGGGAGTAGGTTGAAAACAGCATTCTTTAACTTTCTTACTAGCTTACCACCACCACACACTGCTCACACTAACATCCAGGACCTCAAAGATGACATCACAAATGGCATAATTGACGGCATCACTAATGACATCACATATAATATCACTACTCTGTAACAGTCCTGAAGGAATGTCCCTACAACAGGTTCTGTTTAGAAAGTTGCTAACGACATATGAAGGGTGATCAGTAGGCCTCTCATGAACTACTCCATGTATCTGAAAATGTACTTATTGAAACAGAAATGTTATTCTAAAGCTTTGCTGTTAATACAGCAATCTAATAATACATAGACATATGCAATGGCTGCCGCAGGGAACATAGAAGTATAGTATGTTTAACATGGTATGTTTGACCAGTAAAATTATAAGTCCAAGCCTATTAGAATTTTGACTAATATTAAAACTGGAATCAACACCTAGCAATACAAGAATTACTACACACGTGTCAGTATACAAAGTACATGTAGAGCATTAATGCATACAAATCTGTGGCACATAAAGGGAAACTCTAGTAAGGAGGAAACAAATACCATAACCAGAAAATGAAACAAAGATTAGAGTCCATCATCATGTATAAAGATGTCATTATCTGTCCAGGGCCTGCTTATTGTTCCATATATGTGCAAACTGAGCTCAGGCCAAATGCTAGGAAAAGTAACACACGATTCTAGCACAAGGTTAATGCCCACATAAACAGTACCTTTAGGGTATGTGTATCATGTTTCCAATGCAGTTTGGCCAGATCAAGTCTTCTGCTTAAAATTCTTACTGTGAGTGAACAAAAACAACTTCCCAGGATATGTGATGTCATCTCATTGATGCCATTTGTCATGTCATCTTGATTTCCTTGGTGTTAGTGTGATCAGTGTATGGAGTTGGCACAAGTTATGATTGTGCAACTTAACATAACTGTCAAATTTCTTTGTTTTTTTCGATTTTACCTTGCAACCATAACGTCCCTTTAACAAGGGTTTTTCAAACGTGTTTACCAGTGAAACCTAATTACGAGCAACTTCATAAATTCCCTACACAAACCATTCACTTAAAAATCATTCTCCCCTTCTACATATTAGTTAATATGTCCCTGGACAGTATCACTAGTCTGCAGATTTACCTGAGGACAGGTTGCATCCATAGTGTCCAAAATCACAAGGGGACCACATATTTCTTTGCTTTATTAGTAAACGTATATGTAGATCAACAATGCATACAATGAATACAAACATGTTATAGAATCCGTATAACTTTGGAATGCAAATACCGTTTTTTAAATGATAACTCAATATTATGGATTGTACCAAATACCAAACTAGGCACCCGGTGTGAACAATTAACTTCAAGAACTGACAGGCACTGAAGCTCAACATTTTGTGGGGGAGTATATGAATAAGCAACATTGGAGCCGCGCAAACAGAAATACCCAAAAGAGATCCCCTTATGAAAACCTAACAAGCATGAGCAGCCATGCTTTAGTGAACCGTAGCATATTCACCCAATAGCTGAACATAACCCCATGCCATAGTGAACATAGCTGCATTTAATATCAATCAGGGAAATATATTCAATGTATTAACATAATAGTGAATGGCATTAGCGTGTATTCTAAACTGAGCATGCAGTACATGTAGGCCTCGAAATCTAGTTAGCCACCTTACAAGGATAAAAATCCCCACCCCCACAGTAGAAAATGTTAACCAAAGCCTTTGCAAGAAAACATGCACATAGCTTAAATGTAGCTTTCCAGAGCACACAGTTAAATGCCACATAGTGATTGGCTAAACCCAGGGGTGGTCAACCAGTTCCCAAGCTCAAGATGCGGTTGTGAGGTCATGAGGAATTAACAAAGGGATAGAAGACCCCAATACTAGAAGGACAGAACACAGCACACTGATAGGTCAAAATATATCGGTCAAGTTTCCAGTGAAATATTTGAAAGATATATAACAAATCGTGCTCCTGAGCATTATGTCAGAATGTAACACAATGAAGGTCAAAAGCCTGTATGAACAAAGCAATAATTAGTGGAAGATATGTCCACTAAGGCAGAATGAACAAGGCTCAACACTGCCCTTTGTAGGAAGAAAGTGCACCAATAAAGCTCCATTTAATAATGAAGAAGCTATGTAGAAAGCCATTACACATGAAGTAGGACTGATACGGAATAATTGATTTGACACACATAACCTGTCAGTGCATTAATAAAATAAAAATAAAGACACCTTCATGATGTCACAAACTGTATAGATATATACATATAGGCATGTAAGTGCATACCCATATCTTTGTCTTCGTAATAGAATGAAGTTCACAAGCAGCTAAGACTAAGCATGAAAAGGTCGAAGGCAGGATAGAGGAGATCATGAGAAATGGAAAGGCAGGCCAGCCATGATTCCACTCGTACTTTTGTGAAGCAACCAATTGCAAACTGTTTGTAGCTGATACCAGTTTCAATATGAGCTAGCCAATAAGAGCGCCTGAGAACGGAGATGAGCTCAATGCTGATGAGTGAACTTTTTTGACAATCAAAGATAGTCATCTGTTTAGATTAATTCAATAGAATTAGGAAATGTATGGAAATAGCGAACATGATGCAGGCGAATCAGACGACTGGAAAATGTAAGTGATTTGTATCATTTGTTATCTTTTCTTTTCAGTAGAACACAATAAAACCATCAATTTTTCAGAATGCATTTGAATGTCTGTTTAGATGTTTCCCTGACTAGGCAGTTTAATAAATGTTTGTTCTTAAAATACCTTGTGCACTCATTTTTCTTTTCGTTGCTTTTTTGGATTGATTTTTATACTTGGATCAGGACTTACCCAACAATTTCATACAGTGAGGAAAATAATTTAAAAACTTTACTAAGTAAACAGTACTTTTTCATTACATTTTTAAACATGCAGTATGTAATTGTAATAAGTGTATGAAAGTGTTATATAACTAAGTACAAATATTGTATATTGTATATTGTAATAGAAATGGCAAGCACTCTGGAATGGCTAGTGTTATACTTAACAAAAGACGATAGAAGCGAAGAGCTTACTAATGGTAAATTATGTTATATGTTTTACAAAATAATACAATTCTGTTACATATATATAAGCTATTAAACTCAATGCATTACATATCACTCATACGTTACAATTTAGAACAACAACAAATGAATCATGAAAAAAAAAGAAAAACTCTTTGAAAATAGATTGAATAATATGATATGATATGGTATTTATAACGCGCCTATACACAAGTGTTTCAAGGCGTGACGTGGCATGGGAGGAGGAACAGCGGGAAGACAGAGACAACAATCCTACTAGGCCAAGTGTCAATCAGATCGTGCAAGTTCAGGGGAAGGGGGAAGAGGAAAAATGCGGACTGGGAAGGGGGAAGGGGACAGTGCAGTACATGGGGTAATAGAATAAAGAGACAGTAAGAGAAGTAGGGCCAGTTCGTGGCAAGCACACGGGTAAGTGCACACATCAGATGTCAGGTGCAGGTGGGGGACTGAAGGGAAACAGAAAACAGTCCCCAAGTGCGGGGTTGCTAGGAAGGAAGTGGAGATGTGTAACTGGTGGGCGGAGGGACCGGGGCCCAAGATCAGAGGGTGGCCAGGTAACTAGTACAGTTTCAGCCAGGGGGGGCGAAGGGACCGGGGCCCAAGATCAGAGGGTGGCCAGGTAACTAGTACAGTTTCAGCCAGAAGTTCAGCAGGGAAGAGGAGGAGAGAAAGCAGAGGCAAAGAGGAAGGTTTTGAGGTGCTTCCAGAACCGGAGATGGTCCTCCTCAAGTTTCAGGGAGGCAGGGAGGCTTTTCCAGAGGGAGACACCAGCCGAAGAAAGAGATCTACCACCAACTCGTTGCTTGGAGAAGCGACTGACACTGAGGGAGTTGGAGGTGGATGAGTGAAGAGCTCGAGAAGGGAGATATTTAGGAAGAGAGAGTTGAAGGTATTGAGGCCCCAGGTCCCAGAAGGCCTTGTGGACAATGCAGAGGGTTTTGAACTTAATCCTCGAAGCCAATCGGAGCCAATGCAGAGATTTCAGTCCTGTGGCAATAAAATCCCTTGGCTTGAGGCCAAGGACAAGTCTTGCAGTTCTGTTCTGGATGAGTTGCAGAGGTCGGAGAGTAGAAGCAGGCAGATTTAGGAAGAGGCTGTTGCAATAATCCAACATAGAGAGAAACAGAGCTATGGAGACAGTGAGCTTCTGGGGGAAGGAGAGGAAAGGAAGAATACCTCTGAGGAGGTGCAGCTGGTAGTGTGACTTCTTAGAGTTGTCAGAGATGTAAGGAGAGAAGGAGAGTGTTGAGTTGCTGATGACCCTGACATTTTTATCCTCACAGGTGGGAGCAGGAAGAGGGCTAAGAGAGGCCTGCCAGAGAGTGACACGAAAGGAGGAAGCGAGTTTGCGGATGAGGATAATCTCAGTCTTACTAGCAATAAGGCAGAGATCATTGGTGGCACACCACTCATGGATAGCAGTCAGAGATGAGAGATCGAGAAGAGGTGGCCGAAGGTAGCCTGAAAATGAGCTGAGTTTCATCTGCATAGCACTGAAAGTTGGGGCAGAGAGCAGCAATATGGTGGGCAAGAAGTGCCAGGTATTGGTTGAGCATCCAGGGAGAGAGGTAAGACCCCTGGGGGACACCAGAGGTAGAGATAGAGATAGAGGAGAGGAAGGACCCAAGTTGGACCTGGGAAGGTCGATCAGAGAGGAAAGAGGTCAGCCATTCCAGGGCCTGACCGGTGATACCCAGGTTATCACAGAAACAGTTGAGCAGGATGGCATGGTTGACCATGTCAAATGCAGAAGAGAGATCAAGTAAGATGAGGACATAGGGGATGTTGGAATCAATGTTTGAGAGTAGGTCTTGAAATTCTTGAGAGCGGGTCTTGAAAGTGAGATGAAACAATTCTGTGAACACATGAATCAATATACATATCACATAAAAAACTGTACATGTGTCAAAAATCATGTGATTCAAAATATTAATGTCCATTGCCCGACCTGTACATGTGACCTTTTCCCCCAACATGAATCCCAGTCATTTCAAGAGGACATTTCAGATGTATGTTTTGATGAGATCTCTATCCCTACTTCAGATAATCATCAGTACATACCACCCCCATACTCCCGTATTTGTGTTTCCCACAGTGATTCTTCATCCCTATTATAATGTATTATCATTTAAATGTGATGTAAATATGTGTCAATGTTTTTTTAATCCACAATTTGAAGTCCAAGGACTATATACATTTCATGTTGCTGAAGATTTTACACTGTGACTGCGCCACAGATATTTAGATACAGTTCGAATTTTAAACTACTAAAATAATGTGTTAAAGCCAATTGCATGTCACATGTCTCCCGTGGGAGGCCCTTTTATTTTGACACGTGTTTCGGTTCATACCGAGCTTTTGTCAAAACAGGGCATATATTTTGGTCATTATATCACTGTTTTTACTACAATGTAATTTCAATACATGGATTAGATAGAGATTGAGGAGGGGTAAATGGTCGGATTATTAGGAAAAGAGAAAAAAAACAAAGAAAAAAAACAAAATCTTAGGTTAGTTTCATGTTTGGTCTCACATGCTAAAATTACTGATGACATTACAGGTACATACATTCATGTTCTATTTGGTGTGCTATGTAGTATTCAATTGCCCAAAGACTTGAGCAACTTCTTTTACCCAATATATAAATCACTGTGACTGACATCAAGTAAAATAATTTTTGCCATCACTGTACTGTTGCAAGTGTGTTCAAGTTTGTAAAGAACATAGGTGACTTCTTTTGTTCAGTACATTTCACATTAGATATTGTTGTGTGAGTAAATGTTCTCATCATCACTGTGATTATTCACGTGTAGAGCGAGAATGATAATCTTGTACTTTAGTCCCTGGGTTCGAATCCCAATGAAAAATTATGTTAATGAATTCATTTCATACCATGATTCCTAATATATTGCCTAACTGTATCTCCCAGTTTGAGTTAGGGCACATTGTCATGCACTAGTTAAATCTGACCATGTGTGTTAATATCCCATCTAAATTGACTTTTCTGCTCATTGATACTGCGTACGCTGTTCTCATGCATTGGTTACATGCATATTCGTATTGGGTATCTATGCTGGTGGTATCAGCCATGCGTGCAACCAGAGGATGCGTTTCAAAAATGTACTTGGATTTCTATTAAAGCTCCATGACGCAGGATGGTAATGGATGCCGCTCATTGTAGCGTGCTGAAAAATCTTGGTGTGCTTTATGAAATACATCGTGATCCGTCTTTGTGTGCTCGATATACTTTCTAAATGTTTTCATTGATTAGTCTATAGTCTCCCGTGAAATGGACTACTAATAGTCACACAGTGCGTTAGTCAGACAGGTAGAATGCCTACCTAGGGCTTACCTGCAAAATGCAGTGACTCCCTTATTCCACGCGTTGGCTGGTCAAGTCGCGAGACTCTGAGTCAGTGATTAATTTGTTTGCATACATAACCATGACAATAAAGTGAAGGTTAAAATATGGAATCTAGACAAGTATGTGGTGTTGAAGTGGTCAAGCTGTAATGGTCATGAGTGTACTGATAAACAATTAAATAATCACGAATATTCAATAACATTTCAACAATGGTGAATAACTCTGCCATGTTCAAATTAATCCCTGGTGTGATGAGAAGAGAAGCCACCCGTGTGCGCCAAAACCCATTTTGATGCACAGCATATTCATGGATACTTACATCCATAACCAGCTGTGGTGCAGCGTGGCGCAGCGACCCTGCAGCAGCGTCAGTTACGCCCCCAACCCCGCCCCGTGTGCCAAAAACATCTGCACAAATCCCCTACATGGCACAAAGGCCAGTGGACCAGCATATACAGCACCCCAACAATGAAAACGCACTAAATACGCCACACGTGAGAACCCAATCGCATGCAAAACTCCCTGCACACCCCTCAAAATATGCGTACCCCGTTCGCGCCAGGCAATCGCATGTAAAACTCCCTGAGCACCCCTCGCAATACGCATAGCCCACTCGCGCCAGGCCAATCGCGTGTAAAACTCCCCGTACACCCCTCGGAATACGCGTACCCCTCTTGCACCAGGCCAATCGCATGTAAAACTCCCTGCACACCCCTCAGGATACGCGTACCCCGCTTGCGCCAGGCCAATCGTGTGTAAAACTCCCTGCGCACCCCTCGAAATATGCGTACCCCGCTCGCGCCAGGCCAATTCCATGTAAAACTCCCACACACCCCTTGGAATACGCGTACCCCACTCGTGCCAGGCCAATCATGTGTAAAACTCCCCACGCACCCCTTGGAATACGCGTACCCCACTCGTGCCAGGCCAATCGATTGTAAAACTCCCCGCGCACCCCTCGGAATACGCGTACCCCGCTTCGCCAGGCCAATCGCGTGTAAAATTCCTGCGCACCCCTCGGAATACACATACCCTGCTCGCGCCAGGCAATTCGCGTGTAAAACTCCCTACGCACCCCTCGGAATACGCGTACCCCGCTCGCGCCAGGCCAATCATGTATAAAACTCCCTGTGCACCCCTTGGAATACGCGTACCCTGTTCGTGCCAGGCAAATAGCGAGGAAAAAGTCCCCCCTGTGGTATGTGCTGGCTGTGGGGCATGTGCAGGGGTGATGGGCTGGCTGTGGAGAATGGTCAGGGGTGATGGGCTGCCTGCGGGGCATGTGCAGGAGTGATCGATTGCCTATCGGGCATGTGCGGGGGTGATGGGCTGCCTGTGGGGCAGGGGTGATGAGCCGGCTGTGGGGCATGGTCAGAGGTGTGGGGGGGCCTGTGGTGTGGGCTGCCTGTGGGCCATGGAGAGGGCTGATGGGCTGCCTGAGGTGCGTTTGTAGGGGTGATAGGCTGCCTGCGGGCATGTGCAGGGGTGATGGACTGCCTGTGGGGAATGTGCAGTGGTGATGGGCTGCCTGTGGGGCAGCGGTGATGAGCTGGCTGTGGGGCATGGTCAGGGGTGTGGGGGGCCTGTGGTGTGGGCTGCTGTGAGCCATGGGTACTGGTGATGGGCTTCCTGTGGTGCATGTGCAGGGGTGATGGGCTGCCTGTGGGCCATGGGGAGGAGTGATGGGCTGCCTGTGGTTCATGTGCAGGGGTGATGGGCTGCCTGAGGGCCATGTGCAGGGGTGATGGGCTGCCTGTGGTTCATGTGCAGGGGTGATGGGCTGACTGCGGGGCATGGTCAGGGGTGTGGGGGGGCCTGTGGTGTGGGCTGCCTGTGGGCCATGGGGAGGGGTGATGGGCTGCCTGCGGAGCATTTGCAGGGGTGATGAGCTGCCTGCAGGGCATGTGGAGGGGTGTAGGGTGGACCCCTGTGGTGTGGTCTGGCTGCAGGGGGTGCATTTGGCTCCTCACCACACTGCTGCGTGAATCTGGGGGTACGGGAGTGAGAATTACATGCAAATCCGATGGTGCGAGCGGGGTACGTGTATTCTGGGATATGCAAGTGAGAATTAAACACGATTTGGCAGTGTGTGCCCTCCCCCCATGGCCCAAAGGCAGCCCACACCACAGGCCACCCCCACACAACCCTGACCATGCCCTGCAGCCAGCCCATCACCCCTCCCTTGACCCGCAGGCAGCCCATCACCCCTGCACATGCCTCACAGGCAGCCCACATGGTACCATGCACTTGTGAGCCCCAACACAAGTCCCCCCCACCAGTGACGGGCACATGCTAGCAGGCCCCGACTCATGTCCCTCCACCCCACCCCCATTGATGGCAACCTGCTAGCAGGCCCAGACTCATGTCCCCCCACCCCAACCCCATTGACGGCAACCTGCCAGCAGTCCCCGACTCATGTCCCCCCAAACACCACGTCATAACTATACAGACCCATGGCCCTAATGCCAACGCAAATCCCACTCCCCCACCCCCCAGTGCAAACACCCAACGATCCACTGCACCCACTCCACAGTAAATTACCCATGCCATGAGAGTCTGAAAATAACCAGCATGCCCATCAACAAATGTCCTACAGAGCCACAGAGTGGCAACACATGACTAAGCCAATCCTAATGGAGACATGCACAAAAGAAATCATAGTTGACCACACCAATAATGAAGAATAATGAAATGTATTAAAAATAATAACAAATTACAAAATGAAAACCACAAATACAAATGAAGAAATAATGATTGCCATATGAAAAAGAAAGTGTAATCCAAGGAAAAATAAAAATCCAAGCCATGAAAAACAAAAGTGGTCCATCCCCAAAGTGCATAGAAAGAAAACTGAAGATGAAAAGCATAAAAAAACATTACTCCATGTGAATATTAAAAAAAGAAAGTATGTACATGTCCGGAAAATTGAAAACGAAAGTGTGAAGGGTCCATTATCCCAAAATCAAATGAAACCTACCAAAAACCCTATTTAAAATACAACTATATACAAAAAGTGGAGCAAAGTCTGTGGACTCCAAATCATAATAAAAACCAAATGAAACCTACACCTAAATAACTATATACAAAGGCGGCGGGCTAGTACGATGGCTCACTTATTAATGTCCCGGGCCAGGGCATCATTAAACTCCATGTCGATGTTCCAGAGGCGGGCCTGTGCACTGGCCTCAAGGTCTCACAGGGATGCAGCCATGGACTCCTCCAACTCCCTGCGAGTTGCCTCGAGGCACTCAGCCACCTCAAAGCCCAGTGCATGGAGTTCTCCGCCCTGACCATTGTGAGCCATTCCCTCTCTGCCCACCGCCGCTCCACACCTTTTCGCTGGCCCAACCGCTGCCACACGGAAGACACCCCCAATCCTGGGTCCTCCTTCCCGATGCATGCCCCGATGGTGTAGAGGGCCCTGAGGCCACATGCCTCCTACGACGAGCCTGCTGCCGCCTTTCTCCTGCCAGTTGCTGGGGTGACCACCTGTGCTGGAGCTCCGACTCCCGACTGTGGCAGGGATGGGATCTCCAAAAGGCTGACTTCGTTGATTGGGGCAGGTCCACAGGGGGCGCTGGTGGCATCTGGGCCAGAAGACGGCACAGAGAACGACTGGCATATAGTGTGCACAGAGGAGGAGAGGGCCACAAGACAGAGCGACACATGGAGGAAACCCCTGACCCTGAGCCCTCCCCACTGGGCCACGTTGGCACACATCTCTTTGTGATGATGTGTGTGGTCCCCCCAGGAAGCACGCACGGCATCACAAATGTCATGTGTGCGCAACACGGCACCAATTAGGACAGACTCAATCATGTCACGGATCCCCACGTCCACAGGTAGAGGAGTGCCAGATGATGTGGACCCCACCCCCTCTACCTGTGGACAGGCCTGGGACGGGGCATCCCTACTGGTGCATGGTGATGCAGTCACAGTGTCAGGGAAAGTGACATGAAAAGGCCCCTCCGTGGTGACCCATGCTGCCTCCTGCCCCTGCCCCTGGACTGCAACACTTGCACCAGTGGTACCACCCCCACCAGGCCCCATGTGCGGCTCTGAAGCAGCTTCCTCCTCCTCCGTACACACCACCAACCTGGATGGCTCCGCTCCGTCTTCCCCCGTCGGCAGCCCCTGTGGAGGCTCACCCGCCCCTTCCACTGCAGCCGTAGTGGTAGATGCGGCACCAGTCCCCTCGCTCCCGGATGATAGAATTACTTGGGAGGGTGACTGGGCCTTGCGTCGCCAGCCGGTGGAGGCATCCCTGCCGCTTTCCTCCACAGCGCCGTCTCTGCCCTCTTCTTCACTCGCCGCTGTGTAAAGGAAGACATTGAACACAAGCATCAGGGTACTGTACAATAGTCCCCTAGACACAAAGCAATAGCACATGAGTGGCACTGTGAAACGTCACTTCCATCACGTGCCCCCAACACATGGGTCAGTGCAGGCAACACACATGCAGAAACAGGCATGGCAGATGCAAGAAACTTTTGCATCCATGTCCAAGGCACCGTCGAAACATCCAATGGTGGGCTGAAACTTACATTCATCATGGGACATGCTGATCACATGCGCACACATCACCGGAGGGTCATGCGTCTGGCCCTGTATACCCCCAGACACAGTGGATACAAGGATGACTAGGCTTTATCAGTGAATGAACACATCGTCACGGACATGTGTCATGCATCCATGGAATGGAATTTACCAGTCACTCACACACTACTCAGACACATGGATATGTACACCATGCATGTTCATGACAGCAGCAACCATCTCTCACACCCAAACATGCCCAAGTACAGACACAGGCATGCATACATGTGTGCATTCTGCATGCTGCTCTGCATGATGCATTGTAACACATACACCATCCATGTGGGTCCTGCCTGACTGGACTCAAATGCAGCACCATCATGTCCCTGCACACACACATCAATACATGACCCATGTCACACATACATCCAAGTAGCTAACTACCACCACACTGCAACATGCACTATTTTAAACGGGAATGTATGGGCACCTACTGCTCGACTCTAGACAGGCCTGCATCCTGAGGATCTGGTGGTGAATCACTGGGTGAATGTGCACCAGGACCCTCATCTGCTGGGTGGTAAGGTGGACCCGCGCCCCACTGCATCGACTGCGTCCTAGAGGTGCCAGGCCTTCTGGAGGGTCCTGGACTTATAGTCCTCCCACCGCTTCTGGACATGTTTGATGTCGCGAGGTGCCACCCCCTATGCATTGATGGCACCCACTATGTCCTTCCAGATCCTCTTCCATCCTTCCTTGTCAGCGCACAATGGTCTGAAGAGGGCATCATAATGTCCCAGGACTTGCTCCACCAGGATGCCAACTTCCTTTTCACTGAAGCTGGCAGTCCTCTGCCCCTCTGCTTGGGGGCTGTCACTGGTGCCGGATGGTGTTGCATTGGACATGGCAACCCTTGAGGCAGGTGTGGGTGGGCAACTGGGTCCTGGGGCTGGGCTGTGGAGTGATGGAACACCAGTCGGGAGTCTTCTGTCCCAGCAGGGGTGGTCACAGCAACTGGACCCCTGCAGATGGCTGATGTGCATGCACCAAATGGCAGGGCACTGTTGGCAGCAGGCAGGCAGGCAGCAGGAGATGGCTTGTAGGAGGCTCCCTGCGGATCTGGGGAGCAGGAAAATAGCCTTCTGGGCAGGAGTGTGGTCTTCCGTGTGTTGCTGCGTGGCCAGCTTGATGCAGAGTGAATTGGCACGTGAAAAACAGCATGTCAGCGTGTAATATGAGGAAAGGGCCTTAGCGTGTATGCGCGTAAGGGACGTGATGCGCGCAGTTGTTTCCCTTGACATGGGTGCATAGTGAATCCACACGTGCAAAAACAGCACGTCTGCGTGTGAATGCATGTAATTCGACGAAAGGGCCTAAGCGCATAAGTAACGTGACGCGCACGGGCATTTCCCTCGGAACGGGTTAAAGGTGAGTGTGGCCCAGCAGTTCGCTGTACGTGCTTTTCTTTGAGACCGACGCGTGTGTTGCTACTCCTTGTTGTTACACACGCCATCCCTTCACAGCGATCGAGGAAGTACCTCTTCTTTTGGCGGGGGTTTTGCCTACATGTGTTTTTATTTCCCACACTAGTCAGATGGTGAATCATGCATGCTATTTTTCCCACTGTGGGTCCCCCTGTGTATCACTTACCCGTTTTAGAGGTCATAGTAGCCTGTGTGTCCCATGTGTTTTTCATGTCCCTGGGTGCCACCGCATACTGCGGGAGGTTAATTCCACAAGTGGGCTACCAGAGTTGCATACACGGTTTTATTGCAGTTTTGGGGTGCCTGAGCATTGCGTGACCCGTCATAATCTCAACTGGGTCACATACAACATTGCAGGCACACAGGGGTGCTGTTTACATATAGTACCCCACCCCCCTCACCCCAATTGCCCAGGACAATTGTTGTGTACACCTCCCATTGGCACTACTACATATGTGCCATGGTTGGGAGGCCACGAAAGGTGAGGGGTGCCTCAGCTGGGCATCCTCCACATGGTGGTTGTAGTCAGGGACGTGGCTGGGGTGGCCAGGGAGTAGGGGGAGTCCAGGGTGCCCAGGGTGGCTGCAGAGGGGGAAGAGGCAGGGGTGCACCATTTCGGCAGGATGTTCTGCTACATATTGGAGCAGTCATGCCACCACCTCCTGGGGCTCCGAGAGATGCAGCTCTTGCATCTGACACTGGCACTCATGTGACCAGGCAGTCAGTTTTATTGACTGCCACAGGCCCAATGGTAGTGGTAGCTGCAGGCTCAGGGTCGGCCAGCACATGATGCGTTGGCACCTGACGATTCCCAGGCAGAATTTCAGGTGGTCAGGAGGCACAAGGTAAGTGCATGCAGGGCTGCTCTGACCGAGGCACATGTCCCTGGGGCAGTGTTGTCATCTGCGGCCCTGAGCAGCCGGGTGTTGGCAACTGCATGGGCAGATGCAGCTGACACCACCCTGGCTGTGAGTCTGCCAGCCAGGACAGTCTCGGTCAATGACCTTGGCACAGCGGTTGTTGCTGAACTGGGTCCAGTCAAGAGCACCCAGCAGCCACTGACGCAAGTCAGGTCTTGCGTCCTTGTTCCACCTGCCACTCCCTTGGTCCAGTCCACCAGTGCCACTGCCCCTACTGATCAGGGCGGCATTTGCCAGTCAGGGTCCGGACCACTGCCCAAGAGGAGGAAGGTTGCTCCTGCACAAGAGGCTGGGACCCCAGACACGGGTCTGGCCTCCAGCACGTCGAGGAAGAAGCATTTCGGCAAGCAGGAAACACAACTGTGATATGCTAGTGGGCCCAAATTGTCACACTACGCCTGCCCAGTGTTGGAACCACTGGAAGCATGTTGTGGAGAGTGTTTGTGCATTCGGACATGAGGTGCACAAGCTCAGGAGTGCAAAAAGCGTTGGGATGACCTCCGACGCTGTGCTAAGCTTAAGCGTGCCTCCAATTATGCCATGACTCGGGTGACTGGCAGTCGGCCACCACCTGAGGGAGGAGGAAGAACTCACTACGCACGAGGTGATTGCTGCAGAGTTCATCCCGGCAGAATTGGTTGAAGGAGTGGGAGAGATGCTGGATTTTGATGGCCCATCCGGTGAGTGTTGTTGCGTGTTTGTCCAGCCCATGTGTGCTTTGCTTTTGTGATGTGTTGTGCTTGACTGCCACTACATGCTATGTGTACATGGTTCTCATGTGCGAGTCATCCAATGCTTCACTAAAGCGTACCTGCATGCCTGACATGTAGAGCAGACGGGGACTGTCCTCATCACCACACTTGCACCCTACTCACATGCTAGTCACCCGGCTGCCTCTCCGGTCCATGTTCCAGCTCACTGGCCCTTCTGCATGTAGCCTGGAGTGTCTTTCCACTCAGCACTTGGACTATGTCATTGCATGACTGACATGCATGTGTGTTCTGCCTGCATGTGGGTACTCCACCTAGGCATGCTCCCTTGCCCCTCCACCCCCCTGCACACCAATTTCACCATGGCACTCCTGGGTAACATGTTGGACTACTGCAATGGCCTGTTCAACACTCCTGTGTACATGCACACTTCCCCCTGCCAACCTGCCAGACACATACTGTGGGGTACATCCTTTGTCCTTGATGCAGGGGGTCTCACTCGGACTGAGCAGATGGCAGATGCTCCGCAGGGACATGATTGCCCATTCATGCTCCATGTGCATTCCATGCATGCCCCTATGTGTCCTTGGCAGGATTATAATTGTAGTACGTGTCCAGGATGACATACATTTAATGGCATTTGATTATCCATTCCATTCTCACTCTGGCTCAGTCCTGCATCACACACATGTTTAGGGTGTCATAGTCTGTGTGGGGCACTGGCCTCCCCCTGTTTCAGGCCCCCTAACTCTGTTCAACTGGTGTAGTCCCTTCTGCACAAATTGGTCTACTACAGAGGGTTCATCATGTGTCCTGCTTACTGTCCCATTCTCATCTGCTGTGTTGTCAGTTGACTCAGATGATGCAATTGACGCTACTCAGTCCTGTCTGCCAATCCACAGTTCTCTGGTCAACCTTTCACTGCCATGCAATGCCTCCCTGCATTTTCACTAAGGGGGCTGGGGGTTGCCTGTAGCCATGCTACCCATTGCATGCACGTTGTACGTGATGCCTGAACTTGCTCTTACACTGCCTTCATGTTTATTGATTGACATCATAATGTACTTGTTGATCTAGATAGTCGGTAACGTACACATGTTCTGCACTGCACCAACCCACTTCTGAGCCATGTTACACCGTTCTACATGCCTACTCACTGCTGCTATATCAAAGTGACCTGGCATTTATGGTCAGATTGTCATCCCTTCACTGTCATGAAAGGCACGGGCACAGGTGCATAATGTAACACATGTACTCAGTATTGGAACACCCTAGCAGGTGTTTAGCAAAGTTGATTGGTCAATCTGCAGCCTATACTAACTGCTATAGGCCGCAGATTAATTATAGCCTGCCAATCGGGTTGCAATGACTGTGGAGCTGCCTGCACGTGTGTATGGGTACACTCTCACATACATCAAAGCAAGCAGTGTTGTAGCTTGCTTTGCTGTATAGAATGCTATTCATAATCACCATACGGGTGTATATGAACACGGGTGTTTTTGAACACTTTCACATGTACAAATGCAAGCAGCTTCAATGTTGTGAAGTGCAATATTACAGCTACTCACTTAAGTGTGTGTGAAAGTGTTCATTTACACATGTGTTCTCTGCAGCCTTTTTGATGAATGACTAATATGTAGTTGATTAACATTAATGCTGCTGAGATTTCAGCATTGCGCCTGTTATTTTCATCTGGCACAATCCTGAAGGTGCACTGTCGTGCAGTATGTGTATGCCCAGGCCCACTTAGCTAATCTGGTGAGGCCTGGCCGTGATGATTTGACACACTGAACAATGTTTTAGGGCACAATCAATGCACAATGTGCTCAATCAGGCCCTGAGGGGTGTTCTGGAGGCTTCATGGACCAGCAGCTTGGACCGTACTGGGCGTTATGGTCCCTCATGCCTGGTTGCACGCCCTCGCTTTGCTCGGGACATTCACTATGTCTACATGGCCGAGCTGTAGATGGATCAATCTATATTGGTGATAATGATTTAGGGATGCATGTGTACATGCATATTGTGTGTCATGGTGTTTTTGGATTCACTTGCCGCTGTGGCCATTTAGCTGTTGAGACATTCTTATGGTATGTGCCATCTCTTTGTAGCCATCTGTCATTTCTGCCTGTGCATTGTGTCTGACAGAGGTGGTGTGTGATGGCGGTGATATACTACATTCAGTACATTTGTAGGGTTTGCTCTGTACACACATCCATTTCTGCTTTTGGGATGCGTTTGCATATCAATGCCACTGGATGCATAGTGGAATTTCAGTTGTGTGTGACATGTCTGCTATATGTGTTGGCTGTCGATGTGATGTCAATGTGTGCGTGTGTTATGTGCCTCTGACGTGTACTCATGTTTGTTTTTTCCACATTACAGATGATGACGCAATGGAGTCAGAGGATGGTGATGTCATTCCAGACACGGGGTTGCTATTACATCAGCAACCCGGCACAAGTGTGGAACCCACTTGTGCTCCAGACCATCGTGTCCAGGGCTGGCAATCAGTCTAGCTCTGATGATCACTCTGACAACAATGTTGAGTTGGATGTGCGTCATGTCCATTCGTCGACGGTGAGTGATCCTGATGTGGACGATCTTCTGTCCGCAACACCTGCACTGAGGGGCCAGACAGTGTTGGAACCTCCGCCTGTGGTGGATCGGTAAGCACGGTCATACTCCACAGCAGTTGCTGATGTGCCTGGGGCATCATGTCAATGGAGGGATGTAGTCCTGCAGCCACGGGCGGTGCCAATCCAGCGAGGACCACGGCTCCTTGGGCCCTGTGGGTGTCAAGTCCGGCAATGCAGTGGCCGTGCGCCACCGGGGTATACTGAGTGGGAGCAATCCATGTATGCCAATTCAGAACAACAGGGGGCAGCTATTGATAAGAGCATGGAACGTGTGGCCCAATCCGTGCTCCCCCCTGCTAGGCAGGTGGAGCTCCAGCAGCAGGCAGCACAGTCCATGGCCCGCTCACTCAGGCTGGGCATGGCGTCCTCAGACAGGGCACGCCGGGCTGAAATGGTGTCTCTGCATCAAGCACTTGCTGCTCACGCAGAGGCACACATGGAGGCCCTGAGGGATGACCATCAATCCCTCAGATCTACTCTGGGTCAACATGTCCCAGTAGCAGCGGTCAGAGGAGAGGTTAGAGCAGCTTGAGAATACCATCTCGGCTGAGCTATGTGCATGCCGGGAGGTGCTCCACATGTCATGTGAGGCCATGCAGGCAGACTCTGTGTTACACGTGCTACCTTGCAAGAGGAAGCATGCGTATCACGTGAGGTGCTGCATGCAGACCTACATGCCATCGCCACACAGGACCGTGCTTACCAGTCCCGCAGACTTTCTGCTGTCAAGGGGTAAGCTGCACATAGGCGTGTTCAGGGTACTGTTCCACCTCCACCTTCTGATTTCCATCCAGAGGGTGAGCAGGATGACGACTTAACGCCCACAAAGGTCAGGCAATGCAGGCGTTGAGCCCATGGAGGTTCTTTTTCTATCTCAACATCATTGCATGTGGGTGCTGAGGTGCACCCTGTACCTCCCTTCTCCTGGGTGCCCCCCACCCCGGGTCGTATGTGGCCATTTTTTATTTTATTAGTATAATAATGTTTGTCTATTGTGCATTCATGTGATGGTGTGGTGCTTTGTGGCTTTTGAAAGCATCTACTGTCTGTTCCAACTGGGCCCATTCAAACTTGTCTCATGTATGTGTTTGTAGCTTGGGTCCATACACATATGACACTCCTTCTTCCCCTTTCCATGGGCTTGCAAGGATGATTCGGTGTGACAACAATTTACACAAGGGCATTGGACTTTTGTCATATCTGTGAGCTGTCTGCTGCTGTACTACTTGTGTTTACATCCCTAGTAGGGATTATGGATGTTTTCTCCACGGCATGTCTACAATCAATTTTGGTGAGTACATTTTTGAACTGCCCATTTATTGAAGTTGATTGTGATGTATATTCATTTCTTTCCTGTATATGTGCTTGATGCACTTCATGCTGTAGATGGTAGCCTGCACCCTTTCGCTGTCAAAGTCACACTGATGGTTGGAGGGGGCCGGGTGGTGACAATGTCAAGTTGGTACATGTTGAGTTCAGCCCCTTTGGGATTGTGACAAAGGAGGATGTATTAGGAATGTGACCCAAGAAACACAACTCACAGTCCGGTCCTCACCTGAGATGTCCGCCTATACTACTACTCCGCTCCGTTTGGACGGCATGTTGTATCTGTCTTCCCTCTTGGACTTCGCTGCTGCCTGATGGCACAGTTTTCCTACTGGACTACTGGACTACAGCTCTTTTACTTGTTGTTCACACTCCTGCCTTTAGTCCCTGTTTTTCTTCCTTCTACTGTCCTTGTTGCAGATCTGTCTACCCGTCTCTCTGGCAGTTATTTCCATGTACTCTTACACTGCCTCGGTTTGCCTTAGTACACTTCTGTTCCACAGCATCTCTTTCTTGCTCCTCCTGTCTTTCATCTATTACATCCATACCTTTATGTTGACTTTGGCCTTTTACCAATTCTTTTCAACTGTTGTGGCTCTTAACCTGCTGTCAGCTGTTTCCGGCTATCTCGCATTCACAGTGCCTTTCCAGACTTTTGCTGTATCTGCCTTTCTTCATTCACACTATCAAGGATTGATTGGTTTTCAGCTCTACCCATCAATTGTGGCATCCTCATTGATTATTGTGTACTCAAATTCCTACCCATCCTGTTGAACCATTGTTCACGTGTGCTACCTTGGTTGTTCTTCTATCATTCAGCTTGGACATGTGCTTGGCCATATTCTGCGACTTCAAGTCATCTACTGGAGACTCTTCTAGGGTTTTTTGGTGCCTTGAGGCTTTTTCCCTGGTTTGGGGGTTTGGCTCCTCAGAGTTCTCTGTGATTTGGTATTGTTACCAGTCAAGGTTGCCTCTGAGGGGGCTGGACCCTATTTACACAGAAGGAAGAACAAGGAAACAAAGGGGAAGAGGGATCCTGAAGCCAGGTAGACTAGAAGGGGGAAGCTGACGGACCCCAGACACAGTTCTTCTGAAGGTCATGGTGATGAGGAAATGAGGGAGGGGCTTTTGTTGTCGGACAGAACGATTGGGCTACAGTGATTGGGCACTCTCTGACATTGTCAATGTGGGGTACTATGTACATGATGTGTTCTGCTGGTCAATGGCTGTTCTTGTGTTGGGTTTAATTTTTAGGTGTGCTAAGTGACTTCAATTCAGCAATCCCACTAAGTCAGTGCCTCATCTGGGACGCCCAAGGGAGGCCCTTATGTATATATTTTTATGACAAGTTATACTCTGGATGATAAACCCTTATATTACGCCCCTCTCTTTGAATCCCCCTGACCTCACTGAGCCAAGAAGTAGGTTTGTTTTGCAATTTAAAAGATTTATTTAAAAAATTAAACAATATATATATATATATCACACTTTGATGAATAATTAATATTTGATAGCACACTTAGGCATATGACAGTGATCAACAATGGATGATGTTACACTAGCTCACTGATTTAATTACTTAAGAGTTAGTATAGGAAGGAAAAGGTAACTGAGAATGCTTTGATGGTTTCAAGGAAAAACAATGATGGAAAGAATGCAGTACAGAAATAACTGATAGGGTTTCACAAGAGATAATATGTTCACTTTTCCCCTGGTGGCAATTCACTCCCCCACTATGCAATATAAGGAGATGGAAGTGAAGCACACAGTTTTCAGGAATGCAATCACAATACAATACGAATTTCAGTTCCCCTCTAGCAAGTTTAGAGAACAGGGATGATTTTAAAACACAAGCAAAATACTTTAAATGTGATATGCAAAGAAGGGAAAAATATGCTAAAAATGATTTTAATTCGCTGTAGGAGGTTCAGGGTAGGTGATAGCTATTTAAGATTAGTTCAAGTCACACTGGCAATGCTCAATGAGGGATTAGCAGGTTGAAAACGAACTTTAGCAGTTCAAGCAAAAGCGGCTATTTTGACAGGAGCTAATTGGACCAAATCGCAAATCGTGGCACTTTTTCCGAGCCCCAGAGATACGGACGATTTATTGGAGATAGTTTTTCAAAATGAAAGTAAACTTCAGAATGACAAAATGACACTTTTACAGATTGCAGCTTTGAAATGACAGCATTAACACACGATTCCTATGATGCAGTTCTGGACAGGTTCAAATGTTTTGAATCAGATTATTTTAAACTAAGAGATTGGTTCTGGCACAGTTCTAGCTGAGTACTCACGCTATACATTTGAAATAGGCCATGAGGGTCTGGTCAGGTTGGCTGTTTCTCTCGCCACGGACGGTCTTTAGTACTGGTTCTGCTCACAGCGATCTGGTCTGGGTCTGGTCTGCGGATCTGGATCTCTGGTTCTGGTCTCGGCACTGCACAGCGGTCTGGTCTGGGTCTCTTGAATTGGATCTGACGGTTCTTGATGCACAGGATTCTTAGCAAGCAGCAAACCGCGCAGCCCGACGGTTGAATAGTTTGCAAAGGATTTTGAGGCCTGCTGAAGAGAACTCAGCTTGTGGGTTAGGCCTTTGCTTTAAGTTCTGGAGTCTGAGTTCTAAGTTCTGGTCTCTGTCTGGATTTGAAGTCTAACTGCTGGATCTGGTGTCTTCTGGCAAAGTGCTCTGCAAGAAATCAGCTTGAAGTGGGAAGTGAATGTCCCTGTCTGGCTTTCAGTTGCTCTTTTTATGTCTTTTGAAAGAGGGTGGGTCGGCTCATTCTGCATGCCCAACCCTCTCATGATTTAATAGGTCAAGGATTTTCTGTGACCTGATTTGAGAAGGGATGGTGTGTCAGAGTGAGTCAGACTGAGTCATCATTTTACAATCTATTGAAGAAACGCCCTTTGTGTCCATGCAACATATCTTCTTTTTCATAAAACCCACATTTGCAATATACCCCACTTGTTAATATTACCTAAATTGCATGACGGATTGCTCTAGTTATTTCTTGCCTAACCCTGATCTTCCTAAGAGCTAGGGTTAAAAAATGCCAACATTTTTTGTTTTTTGGTTGGTTTACCAATATTGGATTTTTACCAAAAATTACACAGATGTACACCGCCTCTCTACACATATTCCAGTACATTTTCATTTTTCTAGCATAAACCAAGTGTCTGCAATCTCCATAATTCATGGGGTTTTGCCTCAGAACATGGTACAGAGTTGAGTCTGGTCTCAAATTGTGGTTACATTTCTCGGATTAAGGATCTCCAAATTGTACATTTTTGTAAGCTTAATACAATATTTCAGAAGCATTTAACTTAAACATATATTTGCTGCAATATGAATCCACAATCCAGTCTGCCTGCCCCCAGAAGCTTGGTGAGTCAGAGATCACAGGCCTCTCCTTTCTCCAGAAGACTGTTTACAGTCCACACCCAAAACCAGCATACCCCATTCAATTGAAAGGGTCTATAGTGTTGTGACCTGCAGGCTGCAGGGGAAACTCCTCCCTCTCAATCAACAGGGCCATGTGATATCCTGGGCTGTTGTGGGTGTCTCTGAGGTGTTAATGGTTCTCAGGAAAAGCAAGTCTTTTGAACTTTTAATTACATAAGACCCCCTTCTGTCCACTGCACAGTTCTGCAAGACAGCTCTCCTGTCAGGATTTATAGAGCGCCAGCGCCGGTCAGTGGCTTGCAATGGTACTAAACCCATTTTTGACAGCTGTCTTGAATTAATACATTTCAAAAAGAAAGGATTTTACTTGATAGTATATGATCATTGTTTGACATGGCATTGATGTGGATCTGCAGTAGAGTAAAGTAGAACACTCAACCAGAGTTGGATTTTTGTTTGGTGGTTTCGGGCCCATGATCTTAGCAATTTTTGTCATTAATAAAAACGGATTTTGAACAGAACCATCTTTCTTTGCACTGGTGGGTGGCAGGTCAGGGGACCATTTTGGTGTGCGCAAAACTGCGCGGTTCTCCTGTATTCTGGCGCAAATGTGGGCTTTTCTGCCATCTTGAATTTTCTAAGCCCACAGCACCAAAAGTTGCAGCATAATAACTTGAACATGGGTCAAGACACCCAACAGGTGTCAGGGGATTGGTATGGTTTGACATACTGGGGTGTCCACATGGCCAATGTTTACATGCGATGTGTACAGGACACTGAGGGTTACTTCATTTCACATGTATGTATTGAGTGCATGTCCCTACTGAAACACACACTTACACAATGCACCACCACACATACAACCACCCTTCCATGCCCTCACATGCACACAGATTGCCTTCTCTGCCATGCTGTTTCCCTGCAGAGCGTGATCACTTACCATTGGGGGTTTTTCGAAATGAAAGTAAACTTCAGAATGACAAAATTACACTTTTACAGCTTTGAAATGACAGAATGAACACACGATTCCTATGATGCAGTTCTGGACAGGTTCAAATGTTTTGAATCAGATTATTTTAAACTAAGAGATTGGTTCTGGCACAGTTATAGCTGAGTACTCACACTATAAATTTGAAATAGGCCGTCAGGGTCTAGTCAGGTTGGCTGGTTCTCTCGCCACGGACGGTCTTTAGTATAGGTCCTGCTCACAGCGATCTGGTCTGGGTCTGGTCTGCAGATCTGGATCTCTGGTTCTGGTCTCGGCACTGCACAGCGGTCTGGTCTGGGTCTCTTGAATTGGATCTGACGGTTCTTGATGCACAGGATTCTTGGCAAGCAGCAAACCATGCAGCCCGACGGTTGAATAGTTTGCAAAGGATTTTGAGGCCTGCTGAAGAGAACTCAGCTTGTGGGTTAGGCCTTTGCTTTAAGTTCTGGAGTCTGAGTTCTAAGTTCTGGTCTCTGTCTGGATTTGAAGTCTAACTGCTGGTTCTGGTGTCTTCTGGCAAAGTACTCTGCAAGAAATCAGCTTGAAGTGGGAAGTGAATGTCCCTGTCTGGCTTTCAGTTGCTCTTTTTATGTCTTTTGAAAGAGGGTGGGTCGGCTCATTCTGCATGCCCAACCCTCTCATGATTTGATAGGTCAAGGATTCTCTGTGACCTGATATGAGAAGAGATGGTGTGTCAGAGTGAGTCAGAGTGAGTCATCATTTTACAATCTATTGAAGAAACGCCCTTTGTGTCCGTGCAACATATCTTCTTTTTCATAAAACCCACATTTGCAATATACCGCACTTGTTATTATTACCTAAATTGCATGACGGATTGCTCAAGTTATTTCTTGCCTAACCCTGATCTTCCTAAGAGCTAGGGTTAAAAAATGCCAACATTTTTTCGTTTTTTGGTTGGTTTACCAATATTGGATTTTTACCAAAAATTACACAGATGTACACCGCCTCTCTACACATATTCCAGTAAATTTTCATTTTTCTAGCATAAACCACGTGTCTGCAATCTTCATAATTCATGGGGTTTTGCCTCAGAACATGGTACAGAGTTGAGTCTGGTCTCAAATTGTGGTTACATTACTCGGATTAAGGATCTCCAAATTGTACATTTTTGTAAGCTCAATATACTATTTCAGAAGCATTTAACTTAAATATATATTTGCTGCAATATGAATCCACAATCCAGTCTGGCCACCCCCAGAAGCTTGGTGAGTCAGAGATCACAGGCCACTCCTTTCTCCAGAAGACTGTTTACAGTCCACACCCAAAATCTGCATACCCCATTCAATTGAAAGGGTCTATTGTGTTGTGACCTGCAGGCTGCAGGGGAAACTCCTCCCTCTCAATCAACAGGGCCATGTGATATCCTGGGCTGTTGTGTGTGTCTCTGAGGTGTTAATGGTTCTCAGGAAAAGCAAGTCACCCACAGGTGTCAGGGGATTGGTATGGTTTGACCTACTGGGGTGTCCACATGGCCAATGTTTACATGCGATGTGTACAGGACACTGAAGGTTACTTCATTTCACATGCATGTATTGAGTGCATGTCACTAATGACACACACACTTACACATTGCACCACCACACATACAACCACGCTTCCATGCCCACACATGCACACAGATTGCCTTCTCTGCCATGCTGTTTCCCTGCAGAGCATGATCACTTACCATTGGGGGTCGGGTACATGCGTCACTGGGTTATTTTTGTTTCTTGTCCTTTTTATGTGATGCTCAAGGTGTATCCCCAACACATTGGCTGCTCACTGTGCTGTGTGCTGAGCGGTGTGTTGCAGGAGACACACACAGCACACGGTTTTGGGATTTGCGGATTTGGATTGGCCAATGTGCATGCCAACAGGCATTCTGTCTTTGTTGATGGTACCACTGGTGGCATGCATTTGTCTATGGCTTTGTATGTTGGGAGGTTGTTGGTCAGTAATTTCATCTGATTCCATGTCAGGTGTGATTTTCTCTGGCCTCTTTCCATTTATCACGTGGCACTTCGTATCTGATTTGTCATGTGTTGTGCTTTTGGTTTGCTCTTTGCTGTTGCATGCCATGTCATGGTGTGGCCAACAAGGGCGATGGGGGTTGGGAGGGTTTGGGTGACATAACAGTGTTTTTAATGGCCTGTTTTGCAGGGGGGTGGTGGGATATCCACCTTGCATGTGTTCCTTTTGGTCACACAGGATTGGTTATGTTTAAGTAGCTAGGGATGCACACAATGTGGAACTTCCGTAGAAACATTCTCAGGGTGGTAAGGTTGTGAAAGTTGACTGTCTCTTTGTCCTCATCGGTTGTCATCTGGTATGTGCCAGGCCTGTGTGCACTCTGCAGGGGTGGAAGTTTAGGTGAAAAATGTGGCCACAATCTGGATCCAGGCTGCCCCACCACGTGCCCTTTTCCCTCCCATGAGCAGCGCCTGTGCATGTGGTTGGGGATGTGGGGGCACCACCATGTCCACCAGTACGCACCGCCGTGTTGCAACATTGTGCAGGACACATGCTGCCACAATGATCCTGCACACTACGGGAGGTGCATATAGTAGCTGCTCGCCAGAGTGGTCAAGGGAGCAGAAGCGTGACTTGAGCACTCCGAATGTGCGCTCCACTATGCCCCAGGTTGCAATATGGGCTGCATTGTATCTTACCTGGGGTGGTGTGGTGGGGTTCCGTATTGGCGTCATCATGTGGTTGCTCGAGGATAGGCACTGTCCCCTGGGGAGGTGAGGATGGTTGTCATTAGTTGGGTTTGTGTATTTGTCTGTGTGTGACATGCATGCATGTGCACAGACATTTGTACTCACCAATGAGCCATGTGTCACCATGCTTACCAGCTTCCAGATCCCAGCTCAGGGTGGACATTCTGTATATGAAACTGCCATGGGTAGACCCAGGATAGTTTGCATAGACAGAGGTGAAGATTCCATGGGCATCGCATACAACCTGTGCGGTTGTGATAGATGTTCTCAGTGGCCCTTGTGGGACGTAGGGCCACAAGGGTGCAATCTATGGCTCCAAGCACTTTGGGGAAGTGTGCCACCCTGTAAAAGTCCTGGACCACGGCCTGCCTTTCTGCGGGTGTTCTGGGCATGTATATGTGCCTGCGGACTGAGGGGTGCGAAGTCATGATTGCCAACAACTGGTGTAGGCAGTGTGACTGCGTGAGCTGTGAGACACCCCCAACGATGGCAGTTGTCCACTGAAATGACCCAGTGGCCAGAAAATGCAGGACATTGAGCACCTTTTCCAAGGGGCTCAGTACTGGGAAACACAAGGTGGGTGATGTGAGGTCATCCTCCCACTCAGTGATCAGGTCTAGGATGATATGAGGTGGAAACCTATGCCTGCCATAGAACTGGTCATCAGGCATCCCAAAAAGGCTGGTCCTGGGCAAAGAAATGCAGGGCCTGGCTATTCTCCTGCTCCTGCGGTGTCCCACAATCAGTGCTGCGAGAAATGGGACATTCATCGTAGATGTATGTACGTGTTTGTTGTTTGCGCGCACTTTTATACTGCGCAGGGACGCTTCCACCTGCCTTCATGTGGCGGACGTGTTTATGCCTGTGTGCGTGGGTTTCCCCTATTCGATTCCATGAAAACGTGTAGTCCGCGAGCATGTGGGCATTCCGTGTATTTCCCTGCAGTACTTCCCCAGGTACGCCCTCATTTTCACACGTTGTACCCCATTCTGCGTGTTCCGCCCCCTTTTTTGTGTACACGTTGTGCGCTTTCGCTGTGCACGTTGTGCACAGCGTTCAGGATGTCGCAGTGATGTGTGTGCCCGTGTGCACCACACGCCATTTTGGCACAGCTCCCTGGGAAAACACGCGCACAGACTTCCATGAATCGGTTGCGTGCGAATTGCACGCGTGCGCTGGATTTTTCACGCTTGCGCCACCGAATTTGGCGCACAATTGTTCCATGAATCGGCCTGTATATGTCATTGCTCTATGCCTCATACTAGTAGAAGAGTTGATAAATAGTAGAGGTAGCAGAACAGTGATAGTAGTGCTAGGTAGTTAGAGGATAGGAGTAGCAGTTGGAAAGGAGACACAGTACTAGTATTGTCAGAGGAAGCCAGGAGTGAGGAGAGAGGAATGTATAACAACTCAGGGAGTGGTAGTTGAAGAATAGAATGATAGTTAGAGCAAGAGTAGAGGAGAAGTTAGAGCTGATGGAGGTGGAAAGGTGGAGTGAGAGATAGGAGGGACAGTAATACGACGGGAGGAGAATCTTGGGACATAGTGCAGGGAAGGGTCATGTGAGACCATGTGTGAAAGAGGCGCAGGTGGACCTGGGTGGAAGGAGGCACCATCCCATAACACCCCTGGAGTGCTAAACGAGCTAGGTCAGGGACATATAGAAGACCCCTAGGGAGAGAGATAGCCATTGTCTTAAGGAGAACATCTTTAGTCCCGGTTAGAAGATCAAACAGACGGGTGGCACCGTTTAATTGAACTAACATCCCAGTTACAGATGCCTGGGCTAGGGAGGAGTGAATGGGAAGGTGAGCCGGATAGAGGGACAGCCTTAGGGACAAACCCCCCAAGCCTGAGAACCCCAGAGCACACCTACAATGCTGTCCAGTCTGTCTGTACGACTATAATGAACACCCTCGGACTTGCTGTAAGAGCCAGTCTGGTTATTTGTGGTGGGACAGTCTTTCACTAAGATCAAAATGTAATATTTTCTTACTCTGGCAACACTATTAAGGTTGCACCTGTATAGAATACCAAATGAGTTTTATCACAAATGAAATAACCTGACACAAAAGTCATCAGCTCAGTAAAAGATAATTGTGGAACCTCAGGTATGTGAGAGCAGCAAAGATATATGTATAGATATTCAAGGAAAAAATGGTAGTTGCAGGGATAAAGGTGAGAACTTAAAGCAACAAAACCCTAAAATTCAGCTAAAGACACCTTAACTTTGCACCCCCTGTTGAGCAATTTATGACCACAATGATGACATCACATATCACATCATTGATGACATCACTAATTACATGTTGTATGAGAACACGGATGACATTGCAAATCACATCACTGATGCCAAAATATATGCTGGCCAATTATGCTAAATAAGATCACATGCTAAATAAGATCACAGGACTGCACTGCAGCACACCCTGCCACCTCTCACTTGCATTGCTTTTCTTTTAATTAAATTAAAATAGTTACATTTTTAAAAAAATAAACAGCCTTGAATACTGGTCTGCCAGAGTTCCAGGCACATCATTTAACCACTAGGCCACAATGGCTTTGTGCTGCATGGGACATACATTTCATACTTAGCCTATAATTTAATATGTTCAATGATAAAAGGCTAGGTATTAAATTTGTAAAAATCCATACAATAATATCATTGTAGCATAATGGTTAAGTGCCGTGTTTTAAACTCCTTAAGGCCAGGGTTCTCTGTCAGCAGTAGTCAGCATAAATGTGTTTTTTTTTTATTTCATTTTTTCTGTTTCATAAAAATGTGGATGCCGTGTGTTATGAGATATTTAAAACTAAGAAAACATACAGCATTCAAGACTGTGGACTGTCTGCCATCCATGCATTAACCAGGACCGACCCTGCTTAGTTTCAAAGCGAGAAAGGATCCAGCCCCCTTAGCCCTTGTTTCTCTAAGTGTTCTTTTAGGGAGAGGTCCATATATTAGTATTAAGCAACACTGCCTTAGTGGGCTGACCTCATTTCTCGCTTTGAAGCTAAACATGGTTTGTCCCAGGTACTACAGGGATGGGAAATTCACTGTTGCTGTAAAAATACCTGTTTTTTATATTTTATTATTAATGGGAGACTACAAATACCAGAATGCAATTCAGCAAAAAGCAAACATTTGTCTCTGACAGCAAAACCTTCAAGGACTGACATTAGCACAGTTTTAAAAAGTAAATAATTCAGATGCCCATTTGGTCACCCATCCATTCAGTAACCAGGATTGACCCTGCTTATCTACAAAACAAGGAAAAGGTCAGCACATTGCTCTAAGGGGTTTTGCAAGTGTGGCTCATTTATCAGCAACATGTCCTGATGAGGCTGGCCTCTTCCTCCCTTTAAAACTAAACAAAGTCTGTCCTGGTTACTGCATGAATGGGAAACTTTGATGGCAATGATGTCACTATAGTTATAAAAATATCTTAAAAAGAAATTCTAAAATGTTACCGTGAGTACCAAACTACACATACCCATGGTTATCTGTAGTCCTTTTTAACCTCGGATATAGCAGGGAATATCGGCAAAACAGCTGGAAAAATATGCTTCTGTGCCACCTCCCCTGCCCTTTCCCTTTCACCCCAAAGCACATGCTGCTTCTGTGATTCAGTTTGCTTTCAGATGCTGCTATTCACTGATATAGCCAAGGCTACTGAAAGCTTTGTGCTGCAAACTTGGTCCCTGGACCAAATCCCGAATTTCACTCAGTGCTTTCAAGCCACACAAACCCCCTGCACCCCACCTCTACCCTGATGGCGTTTGTATGTTTTTAACCGGAAAATAGATTTTTACTGTGTTTCATTTTCCCTTAACCTCGGCTATAGACTCGAATATCTCTTGCATTGAGAGAAAAACAAGATGGCAGTCGTTTCATTTCTGAAAACCATATCCTGCAATGCACCATGGGAGATATAACTATAATTTTTGGAGAAGCGGGCACCCCTTTCTCCATCAAATTTTAAAATAAACACAGAACAGAAAAACCCCAAACCACGCATAGCGTGCGAGTCAACGCTTTGTGCGCAAATTGTTTCGGACTTGATACAAATCCGTCCAGCGGTTTGGGCTGTGTGCTGTGACAAACATTGACCTTTTTTTCCATGGGAAAATGAATGGAAAGTAGGCTGCACTTTTGCAGAAAAACATTTCTTGGGATGCTTAATAGCTTTTTGATTTATTTATTCTGAGATACCTAGCTTCACGGGTTGATGCGGAGGGACTGTGGCAGGGTCCCTTGATTGCACTGGCAAGCTTGGGGAGTGTTAGGCTGGAGTGGATGGCCAATGCGGACGATTTTATATTGTTCGATAGAACCCTGCAAGGTCTTGGTGCAAAGGTGCAGCTTTTCTTTGAATATGCTCAAGAAAATTATTTGTTACCCAATGCTTCTAAATCTAAGGTCCTGGTCCTTTCGCGTAGAACCAAAGACATACATTATGCTTGGACTATGTGAACTGATAATGTGGAGCAGGTCAAGACTTTAATCTATCTGGGATACCATTTGGCTAACTGGGTCAGTATTGAACACTGGAAATTCATCTTGAATGATAAAGTTATGAAACGTACTGCTCAAATGAAGTTCTTAAAGCAGAAAGTGTGTAAGATTTCTTTGCTTCCCCTGAGACGTTATTATCTAGCCAAATTTGAGGCAATCATCCTGTATGGTCTTGAGCTTTGCTCCCATAACATGGGTGACTTTTTGAATATTATTCAGGGAAGATTCTGGAAGAACGTTCTTGGCCTTTCCATGGCTATTCCCAATGCAATCATTAGACACAAGTTGTGTCTTGTGTCATTAAAGACCAGGTAGGTCTGGAGACAGCTTTCTTTCTTCAGAAGAATAATTGCTCCTCCTAACAATTCCCTTTATGAGAGTCTCAAGGAGCCTATGCTAGAAGGCTCTGTCCCATCGCTGAGTGAGTTTAATGAAGGGATGTGTTCTGTGTTGGTTTACATTTGTGCCTCTGAAGATGATTTGATTCTAAGACCAGGGCATACTAAAACGATTCTGTTTAGATATGACTAGTCTGACAAAGTGGATTGCATCTACATTTATACCAGCTTTGTGGAACACTCACCATTCACGCGTGCAAGTGTCTTCCACTATATCTTCAGAAAATTCCCCTGCCCTGTAACACGTATGAATGTTATGTGTTTCAGGTTAAATCAATTGCCTGTCTACGAGAAAATCAGGAATTGGAATGGCCCGAATACCTTGGCTGATTTGAAAGCATCAGAGAGCGAATGTAGGTTCAGTGGTGAAAACAAATCTTATGAAACCCTGAAACACCTGGTTGGTGTATGTATGTTTTTTGATAATGAACAAACCAGGTTTTTCGGGGATAAGACAATTGGCAGCTCAGAGGTGGCCAGAAATCTATTTTGGTGTTTTTGTATGTGGGGCACTGTTATTACTTTGGTTTTAGCTTTGAATAATTTTCTTATATTTTTAAGTTCTGAATTGGATAAGAGAAATGTAGTATTGGAATTAAAAAGTTTTTTAATTGGATTTTCTGTATTTTAATGCTTTGTCTTTTTGCCTATAGAAGCTGTGTTCTTTTTTTCTGATGGTTACTCACATTTTTGTAATCTGTTGTTTTTTTTGTATTTTGTTGTGTATGGTTTTCTGTAAACTGTGAATACAACAATAAAAAAAAATAGCGTTTTGATTTATTAACAAATCTTTACGAAACTTTGCAGTCTGAGCGACCCTGCACACTTTCAATAACTTTCGAAATTCTGGCCAATTACTCGAATCAAATGTTATTAACAATAGATTTTGAGGGGTTCCTATATGTCTGTGACTCACCTTAACTATAAGAAGTGTAACAAAGGATATTTTACTGTACAGTACCCTATTTCCCCTATATGGTTTAGACAAAAAATGTAAAAAGTAAATCCCTAAAGCTTTTTATATAAAACCAACCATTTTTCATTTCATTTTTTAATCAAAGCAATTGGTAAAATAGGTTAACATATGAGTTCTTGCAGAACTGTGAGTGCTTTACAAGAGTTTCATTGAGGAATTTCTGCACAATCTTTGGTGGTGTGAGACTGCATACTTCTTCAATGAAGAAAGTTACCATCAGAAAGCACTTGTAATGTATGCAATTACTAAGATAAGGAGCGGTTTCGAAGTTACAAATGGCATTGTATTTAAGAAGGAAGGAAGAAAACAGTGTTCATAAAAAACAATTTTTAAAACAGTGTACATAAATAAAAACAGATGAATCCTATGTGACTGTCCTTGTGGTAAGAGAATCTGTTAATAAGCAAATGCACTCCATTGTGCAATGTGCAGCAATCGTGTTGTACACCTTTGAAGGCCTTCCTTGCTTCCTTTCAAAAGACAAATGGCGAGAAAATCAGATTTAAATGTTACAAAACACATATTAGTGTGCAATATAAAAAATCACTGCTTTGCGCAGGCATCCCATTCCTTGCCCCTGGCCAAAGGCATGCGTACTATCAAATTCCATCACCCAAGTACCTGTTGGCTAAGCATCGAACCATCTCTCGTTTTTCCTAGTTTGACTTCTGGAATAGTGCGTGAACTAAACTGTGTGCTGGACACAATTCAGTAGATGATATTGTTCCATTGAAGGGTCTGTTGTTGGTCATGTTGTTGGTCATGTAGAGAGTGTGCAGATACCATGCCTTTGAAAGAGTCCATTGTGTGAAAGTTTGGAAAAGGAATGCCTGTCGTTGAGTCTGTTGTCAGTGAAAAGCCAGATAAAGATCCCATGTCTTGTCATTGCACATTCAGCATTTCTCAGATACAGAAAGAGCACATTTTTGGGACAGTTAATGATGCAACTCCAGCATTTGCTTATGGAGGATGGGTTTGATCCCAGAGAAGCACATTTTGAATAATAAGAAACGTTCTCCTTTTCCCCTGCTCTTTACAATCAAAATATGATTGAATTGGTTGCTTTGCAAAACAATAATCAATTTAAGGTTATAATGAGGCTTCGATCCAAGTTTTCCAACCATCGTGTTTTGGAGCGGGTGAGTGGAAAGGTTGTATGTTTTCAAACTGAAAGAAAGGGTTCAAAATTTGGGTAAAAAAAAAAAGCTTGAGGATTCTTTGCTGGGAATAGTAAGGGTGTTTCCACAAAAAACAGAAACATCTGTTAGCAATCTTTCAGGTCAAAGAATAGTTTCTAGTTGTTGATGTTGCTGTGGCAGAATCTGTTAGGAAAGGGCAGATTCAGTGAGTATTTGGAGCCGAAACTACCAGACTGTTGTGAGCAATGGATCAGTCAATCATTGGCGTATCATGAGGTGATGGGTAATGCAACAGAGCTGTAAAACATGCCTTGATCAAAAGCGTCTCCAAATAGACCAGGCATTTGTCTGGATGAATGCCAACACTAATTCTGCGTCAGAACAACATTGTAAAGACCCAAGATTCAGGAACACTACAGAATAAATGTTTCGCTTAGCACATGAGAGTACATGTATGTCTCTTTGCTTTTCTGTAGCTCCTTCACTGAAGACTGGCTCTCATTTCCAGAATGTTACCACCGGTGAGATGGTGCAGAAACTGAAAGAGGAGTATGTGGTCTTGCAATCAGAACGCATGGAACTAAACACTATTAGTGGAGGTGGCACTCAGAGGCGAGGCGCGTGCTGCAAACAAGCAGTGCATCATCCCACCGTCTTTGTAACTCTGAGCTGTGCAGAATATGGATGAGTTGATTTTGCAAATGTTATCCATGAAAGTAACCCCAACACATCTGGGGTACAGTGCATGAAAACGTTTGAACTGTATGCCATGGACCCTCTTTTTGTGTCATGTCTCTTCCACCATCCTTTCTTAGCTATCTTGCACGGTATCTGTAATAATGACGATGCTCTTCTAGGCGCTGTCAATCACGGAGGAAAGAGTATCAAGATTTTGGAGCACTAAATGGTCGAATATTGTTTTGGTTGAAAGATGCTGCTAACTTTGGAAAATATTGTCTTTTCTGGTATTTATTGAAAAGCATATAACATTTGCAATTCCAACATAAGCTGATAATGCAGACCTCCTGGTGAAGGCTGTACATTTTTGGATAAACAGCCGCGTCAGGTAGGGCTACTATAGAGATACAAGTAAAGGGAAGGCTGGTCAGGCTATCAGTATTATGCCATTTGTTTACCACAGAACAACTGGAAAATCACACAAAAACACATCAAACATCAAACGTGATGAACAATCACAGTTTATTAATGACTACAACCTTTTTATAGCTTTTCAAGGGAATGCAAGCACTGAATTTCAATATGTGGCTGATAACACCTCTGCAGTTGTGTGATATGTTAGAGCTTACTTGACCAATGCAGACATGAGTGAAGCAAGTAAGGGGTGGGCTGATCTGTCATCATGTAAGACTTGAGTTGCAAACTGTTCATGTTTGAGATCAGGTTGCTCCATGAGAGAGAGTGTGGTTCATGTGAAGCTTCTGATTAATTAACTAGAACCCCTCTGTTTCACATATTTGCAATATTGTGCGGTTGAACCCAAGTCTTTTGCTGCCTGTGGCATTGTGAACAATGTATTTGTTTTCTTTTTGAGTTAAGTATAGTTTAAAAGTGTTCTTAAAGTGCTCATGGTGCAGTCCAAATAAACATTATTATGTTGTTGTGACTTACTCTCAAAGTACTTCAATGGCGTTCTGATGACGTTTGACTAGTCAACCTGCCTTGTAGAAAGAACGCTTGCCCGTTTCCAGGATTTTAAAGAAGTTTGTCAATCAGCATGGTTTTTTTCTGTGTTCTGCTTACACAATAACAGTGAAAAGTCCCAAGGCCTAAGTATAGATATGGAACCTTTCGATGTAGTTCACAGTAGCTTTAATGATAGCATGTCACATGTCGGACTGTCCTGTACAAAGGTTTGTCAGGGTAATATTGGCCAAGATGGCCAATGGAGCAGTCACCTGAACGTCAGCTTCAACAGCCATAAACCGAGGGATCATTAATTAGACCTGCCTAAAAGACTTTGAAGCTGTGGAAGACACGCAGACGAAAATTATGTCTGACAGTGAAGGTTGAAAAATAAATGATACAGTGACTGAAAAGATCGGATGATTCGAGCAGCTAAACCTGACCTCAAGATGTTGGCTGGAATGGCCATGGAGGAGCGAACGAGGGAGGACCACGAAGCAATGGAGGGGCTCTGCCAGTGTACTAGGACATCATCAATCAGTCCCCTCACCACACCCTTCTGACCCCGGGAGGGCCTCGCAGCAGCGGAAAGTCCTAAACGATACCACTCACCAGTGCCACTATCCCATACAGTGCCAGATCAAGAAGGAAGAGGAGAGGGCGTGGGGCTGCCCCAAGCAGCACACATGGGCAGCAGCTGACATGGGTGAAACGCACAGTGAAATATCTGGACATAACCATTACAAGGACAGGGTGTGACTTGGAGGATGCCAACTAATCCGCTTAATTTAAGGAGAGTGCTAAGGATTTCAGATGATGGAGCAAACAATACCTGATTTGGCTGGGTAGATTAGCAGTGATTAAGATGAATGTACTACCACGACTACTCTACCTTTTCCAATTTGTCCCATAGTCCGAGCCCACAAAGAGGATACACAACCTGCAAAAACCTATAATAACCTTTACATGAGGTGGGGCGTGAAGACGGGAAAAAGCTGGAAATTGATGATGGCTGTTAAAAACAAGGGTGGACTCTCGTGCCCTCATACCCTGAATTATTACTTGGCTTCCCAACTTCAAATTATAGCGCAATGGCTACAAAGAGAGTCAAATAGGCACTGGCTGTTCATTCAACAGGTCATGATGGACCAACACCTGTGGAAACAACCCTGGTTACACAGACAACAGAGGGTGAAGGGACTGTTGTGAAGCAACATGAAGCAACACGCAGATAACAGATTCAGGATTCAAAACAAACAATTTTATTAACTTAAATTTCAAGGATGGAAAAAGGCTAAGTTGCCCTATGCTAAAGTGGGATGTCCCTATCTAAATGAAACTAAGGAAATTATCTGTCAAAAAGTTCAATTTAAGAATCTGTCTGTGTTCAAAACCTGTACGTGCCCACACAACTAATCTATATAATGTAGAGGGATAATAATAATACATAATAATAATAATAATGTCAGCAACCAAAAGAAACAGTGTCCAACATAAAGTTCTGAGCTCCTTCCAGCCCTCAGCTCCCTTTCGGCTCCCTTCCCCAAGTATAAAACAGTTCCAGCAAAAACTCTGAAAGTTACCTTTCTTAATTTCAGAGTGATACAGTTTTTACCAATACTCGTGGTTCCCTTCCCCAAGTTCCAAGTAGCACAGTTCTAAACACAAAAGCACTTTGAGGCTCGATCCTCAAGTCAGTAAATGCTTCAAATCTAAGGGTTCCCTTCCCCAAGACTTAGTTTCAGCATCACAAAAATATCCATGATCTTTAAGTTTACTTTGTCACACTTGCACCCTCGTTTTATTGTTTGTTTTCATGTAAATGTCTTGACTGTGTTAGATTAAGCTTCAGGGTTCCAGTTAAATCTACTTTCAAAGTATATTTCTGTTATATGTAGTTTACACACAATTTGGTATTCCATATGCCTTTTCTTTGGTTCAATGTTCCATTCACTTTAGAATTCAGCATATAATGGTTTCAACGTTTCATTCATTGTAGGATTCAGCATACAGTAGTGTTTCACTTTATTGTTCCGCATACAGTGGTTTTAATGTTTCATTCATTTGTGAACTCGAGTTGTAACAGTTCTGCTTATTTGTAGAGTTTTCATTCAATTTGGTATTCAATAAAGATGGGTTGCAGTCATAACACACTTTCAATTGAACCCGCTAGTTAATAATGCTTCAGTTTGCTTTACATGTAAAACCCAGCATCCGAGCCTTTCGAAAACATGTTTCCTTAAACATGCGACCACTCAAATACAAAGTATACCATTAGAATGCAAATGCTGGGGCACCGGGTTTCTTACTTGTTAAAAACTCACTGGTTGTGTTCACAGCTTTCCCAGCAGCCTGGATCGTATCGCCTTCTACTTTTGATGTCAGGGATTCAGCTCCTGCCCCTCAGGTAATCCTGTGGAGACCTCTCGACGCAGGGGAAAGAGCATCTTGACCATACAGAAATGGGACAGCCTCTCCATGTGGCTCCCTTCACAGTGTTCGGTCTGCTCCACGGAGCCCCTGCTCCTATGCCACGGTTACAAAGACCGCCTCTCTCTGCAGACCTCAGCGTCTCTGTGTACTTTCCAAAAGTTGCCTGCTGCTTCTCCTGTCGCTTTCTGGCCTCATTTTATACACTTGCAGCTCCTTCAATGACTGCAGGTGTGAATGTCCAATCAGCCCTGCCTGACCACAATTAAAGGGACATGTCTGACCTGCACTGCTCTTAACAGACATCTTCCTCGTCTAAGCGCCACAGTGTTAAAATAGTGTAGTGTTCATTGCTCTTAGTTGCCTATTCTTCATCCCAGTACTGTTAGGGTTTACATGTGGGAGTTGGCTTACAATAACCTATAAAGGTCGGGGAAGGGTTCAGTTGATCATCAGTAGGGAAAGGGGATACCATGTCTCGCCCAAGGGCTCCCCACACCCAGTCGCCAAAGACCCTCCACCCAGGTGATCCTCCTTCGCTTCTCTGCCCCCCAAGAGCGATGGCCTTTCCCTGGTCACCTGCACAGCGGATCCAAGGGGTTTAGGAGTGAGAATACCCTCAGATCTCTCACACTTTACATGACTACAATCTCAAGAGGGACAATGGAGGCATGGGAAATGTTAGGTAAAAAAGGAAGCCTGACGACATTCCCATCACCTTTTACGACACTGCACAGAAATGGGATTTCACACTTGCACTTAGGGATAAAGTGTTCAGAGATTGGAAAAAGGTGGGATGTTGGAGGTCTGGATATGTGGTGGCAAATGAAGAAAAGAAGTTGTTTGAACAATGTAAACAAGACTTTGGCCTGCTGGAGGAGGATAGATTTAGATATCAGAAGATCAGACACTGGGAACAAGACCCTGCAGTTATGAAAGGGGCAACAAGACCACAAATGCAACTAGAAAAGATGGTACAGGAAACAGACAGCAAGAAGGGGTTAATCAGGAAGATCTTTAACTGTATTACTGATTCACAGGGCTACAGGCAGTGGCCTTTCAAAAGGAAATGGGAGGAAGAACTAGGACTGGGTATGTCTGAAGAGGACTTGGAGTTTATTCCCAGAAGTACATGGAACTGGTCTATCTGCAGCCAGCACAAACAGGTCCAAGTTAATATTCTGCAAAGGTGGCATTGCGCCCCAGACAAGCTGTGCATGTTCAAAAGACAATCAGAAGTCTTATGTTGGAGAGGGGACGGACAAGAGGGAACATTAACACACATAATGGGGTGTTGCCCAAAGTTCGGAATTTTATGGAGAGTCATAGAAGACTTGATAGTTGAGGTGGGGGATGGGTATTTGTATACTCAGTCCAGCTTTTACTGTGTTAGGTCTATCGACGGATGGCGAATAGGAAGCAAGGGTGAATAAGGGACGACTCATTCCGAACATGATGCTGGCAGCTAAGTTCGTGATAACGTCAATGTGGGGAAGAGAGAAGTACTGTCTGTTGGCCATTTGCTACATAGACTTTGGAAAATAGCAGCCATGGAGAAACACAAGTGCTCAATAGAGGGGCAACCTATGGAAATCTGACACAAGTTGGAGGCTGTTGATTCATCACTTGATCCCCATGAGTCTAAGATGTTTTAAGCCAAGGTAGCTGAGAACTGTCTTTCAATCAAGTGGCTGAACCATGGTCTATGGTGATCTGAGTTTTATTTCTGCTACGAGTAATGCCGTATGTGGGTTTCGCATGCTTGTGTGGGTATGGTGAGGGTAGTTGGGAGAGGGTTATTTCAGTACTTGTAAAACCAAATAAAATGCATTTATTTTCAAAAAATGTTGCAGTTGTCATTGCATGCATTTTTCTTTTTACTTTATGTTCCTCACTGCAGACTTCTGCATCAGCCTCCAAGATGTGTCCGCACACACAAACGGAATCTGTTCCCAGCTCTGAAAAAGAAAAGCTGCAAGCCTTTCTCAAGTAGCTGCCACTTGCTGATGAGAATAAATGGCATATGCACTGCAGAAGCCAACTGAAAATGCATTTCAACATCAGACATGTGTTGAATGTTTCTTTCTTTGAAGCCTGCCTTTACTATTGCAAATGAAAAGAATGGGGGATCAAACCGATATTCAAATTTTGATTTAAATAGAACCATGTGAGGAGCACAAAACATCAGGCATGTGTGACCCGGTTGGTAAGTACCTAAATGTAATTATTTATTTCTGAAAATACCCAACAAGATTCTCATGACTTAAAGGTTTCGTAACCCTGTTCCAGCGTATATGAAATTGTAGGTTTGTTCTCATGAGGATGAACTCATGTCATGGTCTAATTAAATTCGCTTTGCCACCATTTACAATTCTCCAAAAGAACTATTTAAAGACACTGAATTGTTTACTAAATTGGAAGAACAAGAAACTCCAGGACCTACAAGGAATGACACAGGGTGCTGTCACTAGACGTGGAAGGGTCGTGGCTGGAATAGTGAACATCAAAACAAACCAGGACCAACACTGAGGACCAGGTGGTAGATCACCCCACCAATTAGCCATCAACATAGATAAAGGACACCGAGACCTGATGATGGACATCACCACCAATGATCTATCTCATGGAATACACCTGCTGAACATCTGTACTCTACAAGGGAATTAACCTCTGCACATGCCTGGAACTAGGCAAAATTCAACTCTAGGGAGAAAATTAAATACTACATATGATGCATTAATGTCAAAGAATACTCTCATGGGGAAAACAATGAACACAACTATGCCACAGAGAATGATAGCATGAAAAAGCACTCATCTTAAAACATGAAACCTCTCTCGACTGTTACTGAAAACATGTAAATGTGACATACTCAACAAAAAGGTTTCTAAACAGAACCTCACTCCCCAGCAGAGCAGGGCAATAAGAATACTCCAAACAAAGTCAAAATAAAACTAGCTGACAAAGGTGGTGTGGATGTGGACATTGGTACACAAAAAAGACAAAATGGAAGCAAACAACTTCGTAACAGAATCTACTACCAGGAACCTTTTGATGACTTCAACATGGTGTAGTGAAGGAGCCAAGCACCCCCTCCTCAATCACCTTGCCCATATTGCTTATATGTTGGGAGCCAGAGTATGAGACACGTACAGTACCATTGAAATTAAAGATACCAAGGAGACTCCTGGATGCAAGGTTGCCATTTAGAAAACAAATCATGTGAAAGAACGAAGGTCCTGTTCAGGAGGCCTAGACAAAAACAAGACAACGTCAGAGGTCTATTAGAAAATAGTATTTTAATACACTAGAAGCTCTATTTCGTGGTTTTCAGTCATGTGGGGAGAAGAAGTTGGACAAGAATGATGGTCACACCTATGCACGAGGGCAGAGTGTGCCTTCACTCCCCTGAATTCTTCAGAGCAAGGAACATTTCCAAGGCCAAGTCCAAAGCCCTAATTGACAGCAGACCACTGAGGTGATGATGGATTAATATGCTAATTGGTGGGATGCTATGGTTAAGACGAGCTCACCAGCACCGGGACGCTCAGCCTGCGTGCTGCTATACGTAGGTGGGAAGGTATTGACATATGTTAGAAGTCAACCAATGATAAAGGATTGCACGAACAAGGGTCCTATAGTTATTTAGCCAATAGAATGTTGTATATTTAGTGACGTTCATAGTGACCTGTTTGAGGGGAGGGCCTAGTTGCCCCACCTGATGTTAAGAAGCCTATCACTTCATTCCACTGCCCTAAACGAGTATGGATTGTATACTTAGATGTTTTCTTAGACCCTATCACACTTGCCACTAGGTTTTTGTATTTTGCCACATAGGATGACCTTAGTAATACGTGGGTTAACGTCACCTATGACATTTTCTATTATATAAGCAAGATTTTTTTCGAAATTCAGTCATATCATAATGAGAGACGTCTGCTGATGTCCGTTGTACTCTCTGTTTTAGATAATTGATATTTAAACAGTTCTCCTTTTGACAACTAACTGAGTTGTTTTGATTATTGATGATTGAATAATTTCTGCATCCCCATCCATCTCAAGGGTATTGCTACCTCATCCTAAAGGGCTGGGAACTCCAGTTCAACGGAGTACATAAAATCTCTGGAACAAATCATCAAATGTATGCTGAGCAGCACCGATGAACTCCTCCAATATGTGATACCAAACAATCCAACTCCTGGGATTTTTCATTTGCTTAAGAAAAACCACAGCAATGAAATATGGATCGCCTGATCATTTCTGCAGTATATAGATCACCCAAAGCTATATCTGGATATATCGACTCCATCCCAAAAACCTCTGGTGATGGACACAGAACATTTTGTACAGGACACAAAACACTACCGCGGAATGATTCAACACTGTGCACACCTAGCCATGTTGGGGTATCCTTTTCAACTTTACTCCAACATTTCTGAAGAATAAAGATTTGCTGCATGTGAGAAATTCTGAAACATGCGAATAACAAAGAAAGACGCCAATGCTATCACAGATCTCATGAGATTCATACTGACACACAACCATTTTTAGCTTCCAAGCAAGACACTTCCACACAGGACCAAAAAAGCTCAGGGCACAGAAATGGCACCTGAATATGCTTACATTTTCATTGGAGACCTCAAACAAGAGTTTGTACAACAACAGCCCCTGAAACCACTAACATATCTGCATTATATTGAAGAAGACGTCTTCTTGATTTGGGGAGAGTGTGAAGACACTCTTAAAGAATTCCATTAATCAATGGCTTCCATAAATGCATCATGTTCACCATGAACTACTCCAAGAAGAGTATATATTTCCTGGACACAACCATCTCGGTTGGAAGTAACGGCTATCTAGAAACAACTGTACAAGAAACCCAGTAAAAGGAACACATTCCTGCACAGGGTAAGTTTCCCCTAATACCACACAAAAAGTCTGTTAGCTACAGCCAGGCCACCTGATACCAACACATACACTCCAACAGGATGACAAGGGACAACCAACTTGCACTTTTACACATCCTTCTTGCAGAAGGGACATTCAGCTAGACAAATTGACAGCAGATGTGATTGTGCATTGAAAATACACACAGACAACCTGCTACAATACAGAGGCAGCAGAGACACAGAACAAATTCTTTTGGTTGTCACTTACCATCCAGTACTAACACAACTGAATAGGAATGTTAAGGATTTTCATCCAATATACCGAAGTGATTATACGCTGAGGTACAACTTCCAAGAAGTTCCCCTAAATGCATACAAACAACTGAGAAGCCTAAAACTGACCAGGATTAAATGTCCACTAGATCAAGAACAAAGAAGACCTGGAATGCATCCTTGCAACATCAGAAAAAGCAAAAGGTGCCAACACATCTACACCAGATCTCCCATAAAAACCCTACAGAACCCTGCAGAACCAACCAATATTAATACAAGGGGAACAGAACTGAAGATCCTCCAATGTTATGTACCTCAGCCAATGCAAAACATGTACACAAGGGAGTTATGTAGATGAGACCTGCAAAGAGCTGCGTGAAAGGATGAACCTGTATTAGGGGTCCTCTAAAGGCATGTGATCAATGCATCACCAGAAGTAGTCCAAGAAGGAGCGCACACCAGGCAAGAAATCATGCTGATTATTACAGCTGGGCAAGCACAAATCAAACAGTACAGTGGAACAGAAATTATTGATGAGAGCTGACAAACTGTCTCACAGTGAACAATACTTTTATACGGCTAATACAATGTTTGTACAGTTAGAAACAGTTGCACTTTAAATGTCATGTCTTCGTCGTTCTCACAAAGCTGACTGATTATGGTAAGTCATAACCCTAAAGCTAAACATATGTTAGTTGAACATGATTAGAGCAAAACAGACCTGCCCTCTCCAGGTTTGGTCCCTCCGAATGTGGCGCCACATTACGGCCCCCTCTCGCCCCGCAAACTATTTGCAATTAGTAAAAATTGTGCTGACCTCCGGATCTATATTCGTCTGTCAACGCTAAGTACAAGAAAAGAAGGAAAACAACACACCCTAATCTAGTGCGAAGGGGGACATTCAAACTTCACCTGCCCAATGAGAAAACCTTGCCCACTGCGTTGCAAACATACTATTCACTTGTTACTTTTCAGGGATGCCAAAACTTAACATTTGATTGGCTGTACTCAGAGTGCCCCTTCATTCCACAGCCTTGTTCCCATGGCCACTGGCCAATGGGTTCTTTGAAACCGCCTTTGGTGTTATGCGTGTGCCTCCCCGGATAAGGTCGATTTGCCCAGCTGCCACGAGTAACCATGGGACTGGCTCGCCATCCTTGATTGTACCGCCCAGTGATGTTCCCAGCTATAGCAGTCAGAATTCCCCCCACCCTTCAACCACTGTGTGTTCAAATTGGCCTGCTGCGAAAGGCCTACCTTCATCATACTTGTGGTGCACACTTACCTGTGTTTTTCACCTTTGTTGCACTTATGCAGCAGGTTACCTTATGTCCATGGTGTTATGTATACAGAGTGTCTCCCATGACCCCCTCCATGCTTGGTCCCTTGGGCAGGGTACAACCTCTAGTGACCCCTTATCCCTCTCATCGGAGTGGTCCCACTATTACTGCAATTGCTAATTGTGCTCGTCTACCTGGCGCTGAATCAGTAAACCTATGAAGCTACATCATCTGAAACGCCTGTGGGTTGACAATTCACATAGGATGGGAACTCATTGCAGGATCTATCTGTGATGGTTTTCAAAGGTGGCCTCGTGAATATCATACACAGAAGGAAATTGGAGCTCAAGATGATGGACATTGGTTTTATGATATACTGTGGCCAACTTTGAGATCAGGTCCAGTGTTGACATCACATCAACAAAATCACAAAACAAAACCACCCTTCACTACCATTTCTTGCCATAAGCTGATTGACACTAATGCTCAGGACCTCTAATATGTGAGGGACAGAGGACCCCAACAATGGAAACCTTAGGTTTCTAACCTCAAGTGGGTGGCAGTCATAACCTACTATGGACACACTGAGATAAGAGCGAACACTGCAAAATTCACAAATGCCTAACTTGTTTCACATTTACCACACTGTATGTAAGCAAGGAAACCATTGTGAAGCCACAGGCATACTGAGGTAACTTTACGTATAGAATAACATTTCTGCATCCGAAAAGGTTTTGCAATCGCTCACTGCGATTTCTAAAGAACAAGATCATAACTGACCCATTATCCTGCAGTCAACAAAAATATGTAGTCATTAGACATGAGTACGTAGACACAGAATCACTATGTTTACAACTCTGCGAGCCAGCAACAAAAACGAAGGAACAAAGTTGCCCCCACCAAAATGGCCGACGCACGTATCTACGTGCGGCCTTGTTGGTACCTAGCGTTGACATAGCAATGCTCAGGACCTTAGCAAGCATTTGCAGCCGGCGCGACTGCAACAGAACGGCGATCAGTGATCGCTTAGTAAACATTATGCCTATACTGTTTAAACTAATAAGGATCTGTTAACACGATCTTACCTCCTATTGTAGAGTGAGCATTACGAGATAGTGTATCTTGTCACACAGAGAGTCAATACGGCAAACAGGTCAGTGGTCCACACAGGGTGCATATTGCCACAAGTATAGGAATACTCCACTAATAATTATATGACACTATATAAGGGAAGAAAATACTGATAACAACAAGGGCACACTGCATGGGTTTATGCCAGTAAGCAAACTCGGATAATACACATGAAAATATAGAGGGATAACTCGGTTACTTTCACGTATATATTGAACGACAACACTTGCACTGGGCATGATAAATAAGATGGTTCACAGAGGTTATAAGGAATGACAATTGAGAACTGCTATAACAGAAATGCTATATCAAAATATATTCACGAGATACTTTTTGCTTATGTTTTCTCTTATCTGTTGATTGTGTGTTTGTAACTGTGGACGCCCTGCACATATTATATGGATCAAATGTGTTTCATTAATGTCTTTATGCATAATTGAATCGAACATTTCAATATATAATGTATCCTTGGTGTGTATGATTTAGTTGACATTTATAACCTGGCTCTGAAGAAGGATTTCATTCCGAAATGCATTAGCCACATAGGGTTGAACATTTGTTTGCCTTGGACACAGCATTATCCTAATTGGTGAAGCTGCACTTCTAAAAAATTGGATAACCGAAATCCAAGGGATACTTTAGAAATAAAGGATCTTAACATAACTATACTTGAATGACAATTTATTGACAAAATTTAACAAAATTGTTGAACCCGAAGTGGGTATTAAGGGTGTGCGGCCCACAACGAAGGCTTAAAAGTCTTGGTCTCTTTGCTTCAGTTTGCTTACAGTGTCCTACACGGTGGCACTGACCAGTGGGCTGCACCCTACTAATGAACTTTTAACAAACAAAACAAACACGTGAAACTATTAGACATTGATCAAAGCAACAGCTGTGCACTCTCGTTCTCTCTTTTTGTTAACTTTGGAGTCTGCACCAATGAAACCTCAAGAGCATATTTGGTATTCTCTCATTACATACCAGCCAGGAAACCTAGCAGATGTTCAGAAATCACTAGAATATCCTGACACTACATAGAGGCTGCAGAACGACTCTGTGTGAGGATATTGAAACACTGACCCTGTTTCTTAATTATGTGTTTTTAAAACTCTCATTTCAATACGCCTTTTAAATAAACATCAGCAGTTTTAGGAAATGACCGGGCCCATTTTAACACTGCCTCGGCCTAATTTAAAAGCTACATGTGTAAAAGATATGTTTTTCCTTTTTATGTTAGATGCAAGTTTCAGATTGAAATGTGTACTGTTTTCAAACAGTTCTATGGTCCCTGCTTCCATGGGAGTTATGGTCTTTTAGATAAAACATCAGTTTCCAGATAGATAACACATTCCAAACATACTGTACCTTCACCTAATTAATTATAAAATGCATTTTGTTCTTAATTTTGGGAACAAACTGTTCTGTGGCTTTCTAGTTATGAATTATTTCATACAGCACCATCTGACAAAGATGTCTGTGAGGCTTCAAAAGCAAATGCTTTGTTACATTTCTGCATAGCATTTTCAGTTAGGCCAATACAAGGTATCAAACCCTGCATCTTGTACAATTCTGGGGAATATGCTTTTGACATGTGATGATGTAGGCATGAAATAGGTGACAGGGTTTATTACATATGTGTGAGTATGCCCGTATTTCTTGAAATAGACTATGAGTATTTGCCACCATGACTCATAGTTACCAGCTTGCCATGGAGGAGGTCATAAGTGCTGTACTGAGTTATGCCATTTGTGATGTCATATGTGATGTTGTTAGTGATGCTATCATTGTGCTCCTAGGTGGTGTAACATGGTGGGGGCTCACTGGTAAGGTGGTGCATTTACCAACAGCTTCCGATTTTCAGAGGTGTTGTTGTGTTGAAAACCTTAATATCACCTCAACCATGTTTTTTTCACTGAATATATATTAATGGACATTGCAGCAGGGGGGCTCTGAGTTAATTTGGGATAGGTTCCAACACTTGCCAAATTTCAAGGGTTTTGTTGAATTAAATTATATAATTAATATGACGTCACCTAACCAACATTTCAACTCAAGTTTTTTCTGCTGAATTTCAAGGGCTTTGTTACACTAAACTTATTCACATTAACTGCCTCTTTACTAAAGTTTGGTTACTGATATCAAGTTTTTTTTAAATATTTTGTATCTTACACCACCAGTAGTACTAGAGTTTTCAAATACTCATGAATGTTATATTGTCAGTATATTTCTAAATTACACACCCAGGACTTTTCCTCCATTATGAGTTGTAACTCAAGAAAAAATTTGTGTGATATATTTGGAGGTTTTCTGTGACAAAACCCCACATATGCTCCCGTGAAAATGTACTGTGAATTTACAGCAAGAATGTGCAATAAATACATGCCAAAATGCCAAAAACGATCCAGAAGGAGGTCTTATTTAATTGGGGAATTTCAAAAACAATTCTCACGAGAACATCACCATTCTCGTGAATAGACGAACAAATGAATAAAAATAAATACTATCCCTCGCCCATTACAGACTGTTAATCTGCCTAATTGCTTCTCATTACAGCTCCCATCGTTTTTTGCCACCTAATATCATTTCGGAAGATAGTAATTTCTCATTCTTCGAATTCTTGTGAGCATGGCTGACATTGGTAAAAAAGTGACAGCTTTTAATTTCTGAAACATCTTACTGAAAGCAATGCATCATGGGAGATATATCCAATATTTTGAAACTGTGATAGACTATTCTCTGCCATATTCTGAAAACAACAAAAGTCACGTCTGCCTAACCTTGTGCCCAACTCGTTTTGAATTTGGAGCAAACCCGTCCAGCAGTTTTCCTTGTCTGCCTGTTCAATGAATGTACATTTTCACCTACGAAAAAAATCAATGCAAAAGTTGAAAAAACCATTGATAGAACTAGAGCCAAACCGTTTCGGGGTTGGAGAGCCTGGGCCAGGCCAGAACACATCTTTAGGAAATTCCACGCAGAAACAGATAGTCATTTATTGGGGAGCTCTCGTGATCTTGTGATCATTTATGACTTCTTCTGTCAGAGATGTCATGAAGAATTGGAAAAACATTTAAACGCAAGTAGTCCAGTCTGTGAACATAATCTACAGGAAGGTGTGCACGTGAGATGTTTAGTATTCAACATTCTAATGGCAGATTGATCAAAGTGAAGGTAAGTATAGTGTGACAAGTATATTTTTTTTATTTTTGACATTTTTAAAGCTGCTCACACAGCCCGCAGGCATCGAGGCGCTGTTACAGGAATTGTTTGTTTTTCTTAGTTGCGTAATTGTTTTTTTTGTCTTAGTTAGGTATTTATAACGTGCTTAAACACCCAGAGGTTTCTAAGCGCGGACCCTGGGATCGAACCTGTATTGTTTCGTGTCATCTTGCTTCCAAGAAGCGCACGTTGCCGCTGAGCTATCCTCCCGGGACTGTTGGCAGCAGGTAAGTGTCTACTAGCAAATGTTAATTCTGCTGGAACTCAACAGAGTTTTTGCTTCCCAAACAGAGTTGGGGGGAGGGGCGTTAGAGACTTTAGGCCGCCATTGCTAGTTATATGTAGACGGTTCACTAGCCACAACAGAAACTAGGCCGACACATGCCTGTTGCCTTGCTTTGCAGTACGCATCTTTTTTTTAATCTATAGTTGTTTTCATGAATTAGGCTTTCGCCCTCCATTGCTACTTATGTAGTTGCCCCTGTGTCCTTACGTTTTGTCAATAGGCTATGAAAAGTGCCTTTCAGGTTATGCTCCATGCTAAATTGCACCTTCAGTTCGGCTTGGGGTGCGTAGCTTGCATATTAGTTAATCACGCTAGAGAAAGACGATTAATGAGGCAGCAGATCTCATTTGCCAAGCTACGTTGTTTGAAAAAAAAAAGAAAGAAATGAACGCGATTCATATTCCAAACGAGGGCACACTTTGCCTATTGAAAAGTCACACTGATCAGGTCTCGTTGGAACATACAGGATGTTCTTGTAGCGTCTCAGTAGAAAAGATTAACTGTGGCTTTAGAAAGGTGCAATGAGAACAGAATGACAGACATAGATTAAATGTCCATGGCTCGCAACAATGACACCATGTACCACGCCATGGATTTAATATGTCGCCCTTAAAAGCCACACTGCATGAGTCACTGGCCTGGCAGCAAACAGTGCCCTGTGGCTGAAGAACCTGCGAATGTGTCACAACTCACAATAATGCCAATGGCTGCTCTGAAACGACGAATGTTCACTGTATTGTCCTATTACATTCATTGTATTATTGAGACAACAATGTGTTTCAGATTCAAGAAGATAGACATATGCAGAAAACGGGGCAGCCAATCAGGTGCGTGCTTAACCATAGAGTCATGTAAATTGAGGTGTGGACCAGTTGGAGTAAGCGAATCACGTGACAACAACTGGCGACGAGGCCTGGAAAACGAAATCAAATGGGGAAAATGGGAAAAGCTACACGTTGTAGGATTATTTACATTCATGGTGATCAGGAGATTTTGTATGGCTGATGTATCGTGAAATAGTAGGTGTACCTCAGAGGAACATTGGGGTGGCAGTGAATGGGTGACACTTCATAGTGTTTCTGGTTCCAGTGATGGGGAGCAGGGGGGAGAAGGACTGGAAGCCCGGATGCACACGGTGGGTGGGGGACAGAGATGCTAAGAACGGTGCTGGAGTGCTGGGTGTGTGGAGAATGATGGTGAACAGTAGAAGGCAGGCAAGAGAGGCAAGGTATGCATAATGAGACCTCCAGCATTGAGGGAACAGAGAGAGGTGAGAGAAGAGTGGGGAGGATACTAGAGGGTGTAGTGCTGAAGTTGAGCATTTTGTGTAGAGGCACAAATGAGTAAAGGGGGCGACCCAGAAGAGGGCTTGAGCAGTGCTCCACGTGACTAAGGACCAAAGTATAAACGAGATTTTTAACAGACTGGTGGGTGAGGAGAGGGTGGGTGTTCTTTTTGGTAGGTTGATCCTAACAGCAGTAGCAGTAATGGTGATGAAGTTGAAGATCTCTGTGGAAGAGCATACCTTGGAGTAAACAGTGAGCGAGTCCGCACAGAAAGAAATGAGCAAAGGAGAAACGAGGGAGGACATTTAAAACCTGGAGATAGATCATTTTTTTCTTACAGCAACTGAACGTAAGACAGATGGCATAGAGGCAGGCAGAGCTATTTGCTAAATGCTTGGAGTGACTGAAGTGAATTAGAAGATGTTCATGGCATCTGTAAGGATGTGATAGGAGAACTCAAAGGAGAAGGTGTGCTTCCTGAGTAAGGAGGTAGAGCGTGGGTTAGGAGAGAGTATCCCAAAGAGGTCTAAAGATCAAAGTGTTCTATTTTCTAGAAGAATGAGAAGGGATGATTTGAGGGATAGGAGGTACCCGGGGGAAAACATTGTCTTTCATCCCAAGGTGGGTGAGCTTCAACAGGAGAGATAGGTGGTCAATGGCGTCAAAGGCAAGAGAGAGAGATAGAGAGAGAGAGAGAGAGAGAGAGAGAGAGAGAGATACAGATAGAGAGAGAGAGCGAGAGAGAGAGAGAGAGAGAGAGAGAGAGAGAGAGAGAGAGAGAGAGGGATCTAAGAAGATGGTGATGGATAAGAGCCAACAATGGTTGGCAGAGGTTAAGAAGTCAGAGATCTGGGTAAGAGCCATTTATGTAGACTGATGGAGAAAGTAATAACCTTTGTTTGATTTTAGTTTGTTAGTTATTCTATTGAGAGACAGTCCTGTAATTGTCAAGGGTATTATGATCCTTTGAGGTCTTTGTAGTGATTGGTAGGACAGTGACTACCTTTAATCTGAAGCAAGATTGATAGGGAAAAGGAGACAGGAGGGAGAAGAGGATGGTGAGGGTATCACAGCTCTTAGACATATTGGTTTTCGGAGTGAAGAAAGGAAATACGAATAGTGAAAGAGGAGGGTTTAGCAGAGTCAAGAGCTGATGTGAGAACTAGGAGAAGGGAATTCTTGTAGGTAGGGAAGAGTGGAGGGCTGTCACATTTATGCCATTCGTGAAGGTGGAGGCACATTTCCATATGTTGATGGATCTCAGGTGTGATCCCCGGTTGGAGGTGAGGGTAGATGGAGTGCGGCTGTAGCTGGGATAATGGTTCTCAAAAAGAAAGAAGATGGCAACGTTAAACTCATTAATGCATTATTTAACTGTGAAGGTCAGCGGAGGAGAACACTTTAGGAGGGAGTATATGACTGAGGCCATGAAGGGGGTGAAGGAGCCATGTTTAAAAGGATGACTGGATATAGGAGAGGTAGGAGGGAGATATGATATGATATGATATGACATTTATAATGCTCCTATACACAGGTGTTTCTAGGTGCGATGGAGCAACGATATTGAAGTGGATTCTAGGCGGGAGGAGCAAAGATATTGAAGTGGATGAGAGGTCAGATTGTTAGGGGTCAGTATTGAGACAAAATAACAAAAATAAGCTCAAGAGAGTTTCTATTGGTGTGGGTTGTTAGGGTGTGAGTGGAGGGCAAAGAGTGGAGAGATTCAAATTCCCATTGGCCGGCGAGGAGATTTTTAGTAGTTCAAGTCACCCAGGAGAGTGACAGAAACTTCATTCAGAAAGAAGTCAAGATCACGGAAGAATACACTGAAAAGAGCAGGGCGTGTATAGACCAGGAGATATTTAGAGTAGTGGGAGCATGGAATTGGGTAGCATTGCATTGAAAGGGTAGTAGAAGAAAAACAGATAGTGCAAGGAGTTAGAGGAGTTACCCTTATTGATCAGTATACCCACTGGATTCCCTCTCCTGGCCAACCTGGACACATATTTGCAGAGTCTGTGTCAAGGACTACAGAGGTAGCAATGTGATGGGGGTCATCTAAGTTTAATGACTGTGTATTGGGGTTGTGGATGTCAGAGTTGCCATAGAGAAAGGACATGCACTTTTTACATGTTGTTTAGACATTGCAAACGTTTAGAGTAAGAGCAGTGTGATGGGTAAGTTGGGATGTGGGAAGAGAGGTGAGGGGATATATGAGGTTGCAGCATATTCGATGGCCAGAGACATTCTATGTGTGATGTAAAGCACATGGATTGTATCAGAGGAGGTGATATGGGATGTGCAAAGTGAAACAAGCAGCAATATGAGGAGAAGCATGGTTCAACAGAGTGGCATGATGGGAGTATTGATTAGTGGATACCATTTCAGGAGACACATGGAGCAACGGTGCCATTATTGAAAATGATGTAGCCACAGTTGGCAACTAATTATCAAAATGTAGCAGGGCCACTAATGACCAAACATACAGTAATGCAGTGCAACTGGAATGTATTCAGTAGAACCAGTAGGTGGAGACTTAGTCAGCAATAGGAGAGGTCCAAGGGTGCATCCATCAGGGACAGGGTGGCAAGGAGGGCAAGCCAGGTTAACAAGCAAACAGGTTTAATCCTTGGCCAAGCTATACTTTGCTTGACCACCTGATGGGCTGGACTTCCTTATCTTCAAAATGTGTTAAGCTTCAGATGCAGTCACATTGTGTGTGGCCACCTGCGATACTCTGGGTGATGATGGTAGCATGTTGGGCTAGTGTTCAGATTTCGCAAAACGCAGCCAATACAGGTATCCACTGCACCCACATTTCATCAATGGTGGACTTCACAAGTCCAGGTGACAATGAGCATGGGATAAAGAAGAAGGGATGGCTGAGAATTCAGTGCTGTCTTTCCCTCACCGCTTGCTATATTGTTCTTCAGCTGTTTCTTTACCTGTAAAAGTTGAAACTGCTGGGCGGAAGAACCGTCAATTAGCAAAACCTCATTACTTGAGACTCCAGCCTCGGTTTCTGGATCAGTCTGTATTGTAAGGACATCGTCCGTCAGGACTAAGGCATGAGTAACAACAGTCCAGCCTTGATTTCCTTTTACCAGGACAATACAATCTTGTGAGCAATGTTCCGTAAAGTGCGCGGATGTGCGGCCATGCACCTTTGATTCTGAAGCCGCGCATATTCTTTGAATCACTGCGCACATTAAATTGCCTGCCCTGCCCTCCCTTCATCAGCAATGTGATGTACAATATGCTCATCCAATCAGGAGGTCACACAGGAGCTGTGCACACACCATGCTTGATATGATTGGCTGCAGCAGGGCTTGGCTGTACTGCTACAGCCAATCAAAAATAGGTGCTCCCTCACTCTGACATCGTGTAAGGCGTGGCACCTTGGAGCTCTCCAGTTTGGTGTGAATGGTACATGGCAGGCTGTGATCACTTGTGCGTCTTGTTTGTTTGTTTATTTATTTGTATAGCGCTCCAGACCCTGGGGTGGAAGGGCGCTTAAAGAAGAAGGTTAAATTTCGAAGTATACAATTGCAAAATAAAACAAATTGAGAAAATCAGGATACAGCAGTTACATAGTGTGATATATACAACTGTGAAGTAAACAATTTGCAGAGCAAATTTTGCAGACATGGTTAGGTAAAGGGATGTGTGCCTTCCTAACTGGGTATTACTCTTTGTTCAGGAGCCAACCAATAACATTTTTCCTAAAGACCTGGAAGTATGAGGAAATAAGGGCTCCAGGCAGCAGTGATGAAGAAACAGTAATTTATTTCATTACAGCGACAGCGGCCTATGAGAGCCGAGTGCCAACATGGCCCTCTCCCTGAAGTCTGAACTGTAACCCATCAACATTCTTAGAATACCATTCTTAGAACTTAATGAGCTCATAGTGCAGCTCAATGCTTAAATAGGATCTGGTAATACATTTTTATGAACTTGTTTTAACTTACACTTACATCATAACAAAGTACTCTGGTTTTTATGTTAAGGGGTAGGGTGTTCCAGAGTTGGGAGGCAAGTACTGTGAAACTGGTTCCTCCCGCTCTTTTTAATGAGAATCTGGGTACTGTTAGGCATAGTGTGTTGGATGATCTGGTGGTTCTTGTGGCAGGTATTAAGGTAAATTTGTTGGAGAGATGGGGGTCTAGGTGGTTTAGGGCCTTGTATGTAAGGCAGATGGTTTTCAGGTCTATTTTTTGTCGAATGGAGAGCCACTTGCATGATTTCCTAGTATTGGAGATGTGCTGTTGTCTCAGAATGTTGAGTGCTACTCGAAGGGCGTTATTTTGTAGTACCTGTAGTTTGTTAATTATGGTTTGGTTAACACCTAGGTACAGACTAATGCAGTAGTCTAGTTCAGACTATATGAGGGCTCTGGCAAGCGTGAGGCAGCTGTTGGTGGAAAGGAAGGGTCTACTGGACCTAATAAGCTTGCCGGTGTAGGCGGTGGCAGAGGCGATCATATTGGTTTGTTTGTGAAGGTTAGAGTTGGCATCGAGATCAAAGCCAAGGGTTTTCACATTTTTGGCGATTGGGATGGTGTGACCATCGATCGTGATATTGTTATAGCTGGGGTTAAGTTTGGACAGGTTGCTGGGAGAGCCGACAAGGAGGAGCTCCGTCTTCTCATCATTCAGGCAGAGGCCATGAGAGGCCATCCATGCCTGAATGATGGAGAATATTTCGTTGATCCGGGTGACGTATGTGTGGTAGTTGCCTGTGATGGTGAGGAGTATCTGGGTGTCATCTGCGTAATTCGTGTAGGTGACACCCAGACGGTCCAGTTGATCAAAGAGTGGCTTTGTAAATATGTTGTACAAAGTGGGGGAGACACAGGAGCCTTGTGGGACCCCGCATGAGATAGGTATAGGGTCTGCTGCAGCTGTTGTGGAGAAGACTCCCATGGTTCTGTTCGCCAGAAATGATTGTATCCAAGCGATGGCGGGGGAGGAGAAGTGAGCTGCGGTGGCCAGGTGATTGCAGAGGATATTGTGGTCGACCAGGTCAAAGGCCGGTGAGAGGTCTAAGAGGAGAAGGAGTGCAGTCTTGCCTTTGTCTTTGATTTCATCAATCTGGCTTTTAAGATCAACAAGGGCAGTTTCTGTACCATGTTGAGGTCTAAAGCCAGACTGACGCAATCCTAGCAGTTGATTGGATTCCAGGTATTCTTGAATTTGGAGGTAGGCGACTCTGTCCAGTATTTTTAAGAGGAATGGGACTGTGGTGATGGGTCTGTAGTTGGTGGGTTTGGTTGGGTCAATGATTGTTTTTTCAAGGGTGGAGGAGAACCCAGGATTGTTTAAGATTGATGGGGACAGAATTGTTAGTGAATGATAGGTTGATAAGTTTGGTGATGAAGGGGGATAGATCTCTGGCTGCGTCTTTTATGATTTTGGCGGGGCAGCTGTCCCCTTTGCAGTTAGAGGGTTTTAAGTAGGTGATGATTTTTTGAACTTCAACCGTGGTTACTTTCTTGAAGGTGAAGCTAGGTATGGTGTCAGAGAGCTTGTTGTTGGAAAGCTGTTGAAGTTTGTCCTTGATTTTGCTTTGGAGTCCTATGATTTTGTTGTTAAGGGCGTTTTGGATGCCAGTGCACCAAGGTTTGTCTTTCAGACATGTGTCTGTGGGTGGATTGGGGTTTTTGAGTTCTTTTAGAATTTTGAACAATTCTTTAGTGGAGGATCCTGCCTGATCGATTCTGACGTTGTAGACTTCTTTTTTGCTGCAAATAATTTCGTTTTTATAAAGAGTGATTATGTTTGTGAGGTTTAGTTTATTTTCTGCAGAGGGATTGGCTTTCCAAGTGAGTTGAGCCTTAGCTTTCTTTTTTCTGAGTGCCTTAAGTTCGGGGGAGTACCATGTGTTAAGGTGCGCTCTTGGTTTATCTTTGTGAAATTTAAGGGGGGCAATGGTGTCCATTGCTTTGGCCATGGAATTGTTGAAGGTGTCGATTAGTAGGTTTAGATCAGCATTAGCTGGGAGTGTGTTAAGGGTGGGGGCCTGGAGGTCTATATATAAGGTGAAAGGTGATAGTGCTTGTGGGGAGGTTTGTAACTTGGCCGTAAGTAGCTCACAGGAAGAGAGTGACACGAGAGGGCTGATCTGAAGCCTAAGGAGGATTTTGAGATAATTTCTACGCCTCCTCCCCTGGCGTTAGGTCTGTCGGCTCTGAGTATGGAGTATTTGTCAGGGATGGCTAGTGATAGATGGGGTCCGGATGCTTCGTGGAGCCAGGTTTCTGTTAGGGCTAGGAAGTCAAGATCATTGGTTAGAATGATGTTAGCAATTTTCGTGGGATGGGCAGCAAGGGATCTGACATTGAGTAGGGTCCTTTTAGTGGGGGTTGCGTAGGCTTGTTGGGTGCCTTCTGCTTCTTGTTGGTTTTAGAGTTGGATTTCGTAGTGGGCTTGTTGTGAGAAGAGGGGAGCCTATTGCCTAGTCTGTAATTGCGGGCTGTGAGGTTGGGAGTGGAGGAGGGGGTCAGTCCAGGGGGCTTGGGTGGGGTGGGGGGTTTAGTGTTCAGGTCGGTGTGGATGGGCTTTGTAATTGGCGAGGAGGAGCCTGGAGCGCTGGGTCCGGGGGTGTTGAGGGTAGATTCAATGCTGGCTGGGACGTTGATGGTTGCAGGGGGTGTAGAAGGCAGGTAGTGGGGGGGTGGGAAGGGAGGCAGGGACGGTAGCAAGGGAGTAGGGCAGGGGATAGTGTAGAGTCTCAGGCATCCGAGTTTGGCTAGACCATCTTTATGGGCTATGTAGCTATTGCTGCTGCATGGTACGTTGTCCAACGTAATGCAGAAGGGGAACAAGGTAAAAACAAGCCAGGTGACCATGGTCTGGCAGCGGGGCCTGAGTAGTGCAGTTGGTTGGAAGAGTGCCGCTGGCTGTGGCTGGTAGTTGCTGGTTAGAGCGGGGCCTCTAGTCTCAGTCTTGCCCCAGCCTGATTTCAGGCCCTGTACTTGAAGCCCAGAGGCAGCGTGACCCTCACTGACTGGATTGCTAAAAGGTATGTACAGAGCGCCCAAGTTAGCAGTGTTCAAAGTAGAAGTGTGTAGGGGCGGTTCGCTTGGCCTGGGATTGTGACCAGCCGCCCTGTGTGAAGCCAGCCAGGTCACTGAGTCTAGAAGCTTTAGTTTAGGTGTCTGATATAGCGTTGCAAGGTCCAGGGAGAAGCAGGCGCTTTTCAGAGGATATGCTCTGCAGCCAAAGCATTTCTTAAATGAGGTGCTACAGCTGTACAGAAAAGTATAGGTTTATAAATGTTGATGATGTACTGGCCGGGACTCGGGAGGGTTGGAGGCACGATAACGTTACTGGGCCACTGGGGCGCCACATGACGGCACCCTGTACAGACATACTGACACTTCTTTACAGATTGGGGTGCAGGGAGGAAGCCAGACTTGCTAGAATCCTGTATTTTAATGTGGGAATCTGGCATCAGAACCAACGCTTCCACATTCGCCCTCACAACTCCTCCATTTACATGGTCACAATGTCCATGAAAGTTGGAGGCTGAGGGTTTGTTCCTTTTGCCCTCGGCTTCTTACACTGCTCCTGGGCCATGTGCTCCCACCTTCTCTTGCTTGTCTTGTGGCCTCCGAAACTCTCTGTCTTCCCTCTTGTACTGGCTTTTCACCCTTGCTTCCCGTTTGCCCTAAACTACCCCCCTTTGTGGGTAGCTAGGCAGCATCTTTACTACATTCAGCAGGCACAATTAATGTATCAAAGCTCTCAAGTTTCCCTATGCAATCCGTGAGCAGAAATGTTTCTTTGAATTCTGGGACTTGTAGTTTTGTCGTTTCTGTTTTGCATTTAAGACTAAAAGTCCAAAACTGTAAACAAAAAAAACAAGACTGGATGTATTTCTCAAGCATTAAATGGGGAACTTGTGAGCTCTGACTGTGTGCGTGTGATTGGGGGCATACTGGTGGTAAAAAATAACACGTTGCCAATATTGCCCATCTTAGATAAGGCAGGCACTTCCTCCAATCGTTGAGCTTGTGGCTGGCACCTCACCACTGGCAAAAAGAATGCTAGCAGGTGCTCTTGACCATTGAAGGACTAGCATCTTCAGACACGCAGAGGACAACAAGCTGCATGAAATGCCAATGCTATCGCCCATCTCGCTTGTTATCAGGCCGAGATGCAAAACCCACAGACCCTGTCTTTTGTAAACTAATAAGGAAGGGGTTTTGAGGCATTTGGCAGCGGGAGACAGCCATGAGTCTCATCGCAGCTGGGCTATTTGCTGAAGTGTAAGGTCGCACGGAATAGCACTGGTGGGGTCACGGGATTCTCTCCCCACAGCTTGCGTTGCGTAATTGATTGGCCTCCTATATGGAACCTCAGCAATAAGGTGGGAAGATCGATGTTAGTAATATCGAATTAAATATACCGGCCAATTAAAATCTAAAAACCATCACATCTTTAGCAATAAGGTGGCACAATCAAAACAGTGCGTGGGTAAACATACTCGTCTGTAATGTAGGGGGGTTTATATATTGGCATTTTATTATCTGTAAATAACATGGCTAGCCAAATGTAAGCTATTGGTATCAAGTTAATTGAAAAACTGATTAGAAGAGGTTGAAAATGTGATGTTCGCCAGTGCCTCTGGTGTTGTTGAAAGTGTCATGGGTCGAGGCCAGGGAAGTGCAAGAAGGTGAAAGGGAGCGCAGCTTTGTATTTGACCTGCCTCCAATGGCACTGTTTGTGATGAACTGCACCCCCTGGGCCCTGTGCGGCGTGGTTCAAGCATTGGTCATAGACCCGGGGTATGGGAGGAGGCTTTGCACTCCTTGTTTTCATAGATTGTATTAATGCAATACAACAGTTTAAGGGCATCACTCTTCACGTGCAGGAATTAAGAAAAGGCTTTTACATTATTCAGGAGGACAATTAGTTTCTCCTGTTGTGATTGGCCCCCTTTATTCTAATGCATTCTATGCATTCTGGTTCTTGTATTTGTGCACTTATGTTGAAAATGAAATGGCACATATCAGAATGCAGAAAGAAACACAATGGACAATAGCATATCACACTTGGCATTTGACCTGAGACGTCTGCCCTTTTAATTATTGAATGTTGATTAAATAGTGTGTATGTTCCAGAAAAGAGATTTTTAAGAGGGTGATACATATTCAGTAACATAAACGCCTCACTCGAACTGGGCTGCAATGGCAGCAGCCCAATGTAATAATAGGGGCTGTACTGTTAAACACACAAGTGAAGGGCTGAACTAACACGCAACACATTTACCATTTTAAACACTAGCATGGAAAGTAATGTGTGGTCTAATGCTGTCTTTTGATGTGGGGATGCAGTGAGGTGGGGGTCACGCGCGACAGTGTTGCCGCCGACGGCCACTGCATTACTTGGTTGCTAACATGGCTGAAAAACAGCCCCCACACAAGTATTCCTTGGTGCACACAGCCCCAAAAAATTAGAGGGAACATTGCTTTTGAGTGCAAAAATGCTGCATTCAATGATTGTATCGACATCTCAACTCCCACAGTGTAGTGTCTTTCCACAGTTCTGGCCAGCGCCCCGTTAGTAGCTAGATTACATCTTGGTGTTGGATGTTTGAAAGACAAGGATAGAGCAGATGAATTATGTGCCATGGGTAAGAACATGACAGGCGATTGAGATAAGTCACTGATAAATCACTGTTTTCCTCATAAGGAATTGCCTGCTTTCTCATGTGTACCGAGTTGTTTGTTTGTTTATTATTTGTAATGCGCCGGAATACCCTAGGGTAACAGGGTGCAGCAGATACAGGAATTTGCGAAGCTTAGTTGCAGACAATAAAATATATACATGGCATATACACAGTAATAATGAAGTAAAGCAAGGAATATATACATATATGCAGTTGCTGGTCAAGCGCTTGGCTGCCGTTGGATCTAGGTTCAAAATAGCGCCATGCGTGCTGCCTTGAGTGGGTACCGACCCAGTCATTTCAGGGTGGAGATTTTCATTTCGTTTTTCCTTCGGGGAAACCAACAAAATTATTCCTTCAGCCGGAGGGTCTTGCGCTGGTTCTTTACAAAGAGACAGAAGAATGTGTAAGTGATAAAACTCCCGCCTGTACCAAAGAATCCACCGGAGTATCTGTTAAATTAATAACACCGGCTGTATCAGGAGCCAACGAAACACCTACAGCCGCATGCATGACGGACTGGGGGGCTAAAGGACCTCTGTGCTCGGGGGACTTAACTTCAACTGCACAGAATTTCCTTATGTCCACCGTAGAGGCTACAGAGTGGGCATTAAATGCTAGCTTATTTGTTTTAGAGAGATGTATAATCTTCGTTGAGGATTTGGGGGTTTGGCGTATCGCAGATACTAATGCTCCTATTTCTTTTACTAGCGGCATGCCTGTTTTCAGCGAGATAGACATCTTCAAAGATTAATCTAAGTTGCTTCCGCAGCAAAATTATAGAAAAGCATTTCTAATAAGCTTCAGTATTTCAACCTGGTTAAATAAAATAAATAAATAAATAAATCAAAACCGGCATAAACAAATAGTCAAATCAAAATAACAAAACAACCAAATATTGTGGGTAAATATGACCTACCCCCGAAAAGAGAAAAAAGAAAAAGAGCTCCCGCCACCACCCCTCATCCGCAGTAACTGCAGGTAACTGCTCTTTCCAAAACTGCTCTTGAAAAATGCGCGGGTGCGAAAGCACGTGCACTAGCAGTATATGGAATCCTGGGAAGTAGAGGAAGAGCTTAGGGACTTTGAAAAATGTTTCCCAAATGTTCGTGTCAGGGTGCAGTTCCAAGGTATATCCACAGTAAATCCACAGTAAGAGCAATATGTGCTAGCAAAAGTATCGTAGCGTTGCTTCAGACAGGCTCCTGCAGGTAACTGCTCTTTCCAAAACTGCGCTTGCAAAATGCAGCTGAGACTTTATATTCCAGGTTGTATTATCGGTCTCTTCCTAATCTTTGCAGGTATGTGGTATCCTTTCAGCTGTTCTAAGTTTACTCATGTCACATTTCGACTAACCAATACCCGAATTAGATGTAGTGTTCCAGTTTCAAAGCACGTGTTTTTCTTTTGCAAAAATTTGACACTTGATTCATTGGAATTTCTGGACCTTCTCTAGTACTCAAATGCAGTAGCTCACCTTAAAGAGGACATCCAGTGAAGAGACGAAAAGAAGGTCACAATAGTAGAAGCAATATTGTGCCAGCTGGAACATAATGCTCAACTAATTAAGGACTAAATGAAAACACATAGCTGTCCGCACCTTCTGAAATAGATGAGATACCAAGTTTCTGTTCAAGGAATCTCAAACTTCTCAGTTAAATGCCAAGAACTCACAGATTTCTCTTTAGACGCAATTCAAAAAATCAGAAATCAAATCGCCATTACCCAATAACCAGAGCAAACAATCAATGTATCTTCCCACAGACAGAACACTGTGACAATGACTTGAACACATTTAGAAGATGTAAAATTGACCAACCTGTAAAGGATAATACGCAAACTAGTGGTACCAAAGTGTCACAGATCAACATAGCGAGGTTACACAAATCAGCTTGGACAAATGTTCCTCGAAAGACGTTAGAATGTGTTTTGATTAAAAGAAAATATTTTTTATTTAATTGCGAAACAATTTGTACAAAATGTTTAGGATCCACCAAACTGTCTTTTTCGTTACATAGGTAGAGGTGTAATGGAGAGGTTAGCCAGCCAGATTTCCCCCTCCAAGGGTTCCAGCTTACTGTACTTCAGGAAAGAGTTCACTCCAATTACACCTCGTCTGTTGTTTCCGCACGTCAAAAAATTCCACAGGTTGTCTACGTCTAAAGTTCTGTAATTTTCCAACAGTTCAGCAAGGAATCTTGTTCTTTCTCTTTTAAGTTTTTTGCACTCCAGTAGCAGGTGCCTACTGGTTTCCACTAAGGAGTCTTCCTTGCCAAACCGACAAGTATTCGTGGTGGACTGCTTTCTTATCTTTAGAATTTCATTGGTTTTCACTTGGTTTAAACAAAATCTTAAAAAAGATCTGCTTAGTTTTTTGTCCGGGAATTGCTTTAGGTACCCTCTGACGTTGTTCAGCTTCATAGGTGTTGACGGGAAATCTTTGGTCAGGACATACCTGTTGGGCGTCTCCTGCGTGTTGATCCAGTCTGCCTCAAGGAGCTTCCTTGAGACTTTGTTTGGATTCTGTAACAGGAGTTCAACGGTTGTGTCCAGCTCATTCAGTATATTCAAATTTAGATGTTCCCACTGCATCAAGTTTGATCCATCCACCATCTCCATTCTGATTAATTCCAGGACTTTGACTTCGGGGCTGTTTATCACTTTCCTGTACAGCATCAATGAGGCTCTCATTCTCATTGCCAACAGCGATGAAATGCAGAGTTCACTTCTGATTAATGCCATTGGGGTGGATTTTGCCAACCCCAATCCACCCCTCCAAAAGTAGCCTTCCAATTTCTCCCAGATCGAGTTTGGTAGATAAGGCATTGCGTCCATGCCATAGGTTAACGATGTGACCACCTTCATCCTAAAGAATCTTAGCATCGGGATAATTGAGAACCTCCCATACTTTCTGTCAACCGCCTTCGCCTGTGCTGTTAGGTTTTTTTGTCTTTTTCCACAGCAAATCTTGCATGGGTACTTCTTGTTTGTCGTTGTTTATAATTATCCCCAAATATTTGAAGTTGTTCACCCTTTCCAAGTTTGCTCCGTCGCAAAACCATCGGAATTTGGTTGCTCTTTTGGCCGGTTTTCCCATTACTAGAATTTTGGTTTTAGCCTTGTTTAATTGCAGGTTGTTCTCCTTTAAATAGACCACCATGTTGTCTAGTTGTCGTTGGAGACCGATGGGAGTTAGGTCCATCACGATTATATCGTCGGCATATAGGAGTCTTGGGATTTTCGTACCTCCTATCGTCGGTGGAAAATGCCTGACTTCGTGAAATGAATCGCCACAATCTGCTATGTACGCGTTGTATAACGTTGGGGCTAAAGGACAGCCCTGCTTGACCCCTCTTGCAGTTTTTATGTCATCCGACAAGCGCCCCTCAGCGCTCAAGCGTACCCTTATCGATGTTTCTTGATGTAGTGCTTGTATCGGCTCCAAAATGTGTGGGGGGCAGTGCATTGTTTCCAATTTCTTCCAGAGGCATTGTCTATTGACCTGGTCAAAGGCTTGGACCAGGTCAATGAATGCCATGTATAATGGTGGGCCACCTTGTTGGATTTTAGCTTTCATGGCGCTCAACAGAAGGATGTTCGTTCCTGTCCCTGAGTTTTTTACGAAGCCATTCTGGAATGGATCGGCAAAGTCAGTATTTCGAAGCCAGTTATGAAAAGCATCTAGTGCCAATGAAGCAAAATCCTTTCCCATCACATCGAGGAGTGTGACAGGTCTGTAATGGTTGGGGTCATCCGTCGCTCCTCTTTTAAAGATTGGTACTATAGTTGCTTTTCTCCATGATTGTGGAACTGCCTGAACGGTGTTTCAGTTCGTGAAGATTCTGCTCATTAGGTCCGCCCATTGCTCCGGGTGCTTTTTTAGATCCAGATTGCAAACACCATCAGGGCCAGGAGCCCTTGAGCTATTCAGTTTCCTGATTTTAATTAGGATTGACTCTTTGTCTGATGGAATGGACCAGGTTGTTTTGCTTTCAAGTTCAGCTGCCCCGATACAATTTTCTTGCTTATCTTATGCTAGTAGATGGGCGTAAAGGGGAGCGAAATGGGTTATCCACCGGTTTTCTCCCATGTTATTTTGCATGTTGTCGTTCACCGTTTTAGCTGCGCCCTTGATCATGTTCCAGAATTCTTTGGCTTTGTTGCCACATATAACAGCCAGCATTTGTTCTGCATCTTGCTGGTACAATTTGTGTCTGTGGTGAATTAGCCAGCTCCTATAGGTAGTAAGAGCTTTTTTCCATCTCTCCTTGTTTTCCAGTGTATTCGCTTTGTTAAAGATTCTCTTCAGCCTCCGATGGAGTAGTCTTTTCTCAACTAGTTAAGGGTTGCACTCGGGAGAATGATTTGCTTTGGATTTTGCGGTTTTCTTAGCCTTCATAATATATCTTGTCAATAGAGGCGTGTAATCCAAATTTTTCTTAATTAGTTCTACTGGTATAGAACCATCTTCACTGCACACTTTATATTGGTTCACTATTTGTAGGAGAGCTTTTTCTGAGATCTTTACTCGATTGCCTACCGAGGTTGCAGTGATTTCCAGACAGGTGGAGAAATGTTGGAATCTTGGTGCTACGCACTCTAAAATTAATAGGTTGTGGTCGCTAAACTCCGTAGGGACTAGTTTGAAGTTAGTGATCTCCGGCAGCAAGTCTTTTGACACATATACGTGGTCGATTGTATCTTGTTGGAGTCCACGTTGCCACGGCGGGATATTCATGTTTGTTTTGTGTTGCATCCAGTGGAGCTTGTGCATATCCCGTGCTGACATGAACTCTTCCACGTGCTTCCCTCGCTCCCAAACTGATACATTATGATGTTTATGCTTCACATTCTGCCCTATGCCTTTGCACGCAGCATTGAAGTCACCATTCATAATTGTGTAGTAACTCTACATGTGTGCCATTGCCTCATCCATGATTTCTCCCAACTCATTGATGAATTCTGCTGTGTTGTTATTTCAGGGTTCAAGTATAAATTTATGAGAAGAATTTTTTCCCATTTCCTAGGTTGGAAGTTGGTCTCTGGCTGCTGCCAATTTAGTATCATCGCTTGGATCCAGTAAGGTGTACACAGGACTTCACATACGTCTATGCCTGACCCTGCTTTGATTGTTGTTAGCAGTCCTGCCATCGGTCTTCCAAGTGGTCCTTTTTATGCTGGATTGAATATTAGCTCGTACCCGTCTAACTGGGATTTGGTTCTCAACCATGTCTCTTGCAGGCAAATAGGTCGAATTGGCCCAGATTAACAGTTTTCGTTGTGAGATGTTCAAAGCCCCGGGTGTTCTAACAACCAAATTTGATTTTCTCCCTCTGTTCAGGTACTGTCGTTTTTCTCGCCAGTTCAGATAGAAGTGGAGGGAGTCTGTTCTTTTGTGATAGTGGCTAGTTTTTGCGGGTGGAGTCGACCGGCGTCTTGGCCCAGGTCCACAGCTCCAATTTTTTTTCTGACGCTCCTTTTGCTTTCATTAGCACTAAGTTGTTAGTAGTGTGCCTTGGAGACCTCAATGCATGATCCTTCCCGAAATCTCCTCTATCGGCTTTGTGTAAGCGCCTAATACCTCTCGTGTCATCTCAATGAGGATTTTGTGCTTCTCTCTGGTTTCCATGTCCCTAATCTTTACATGGGATTTGGAGGTGTTCCATTTTGCTTATATAGTGAACGCGAGGGCGTTCTTTAGCTTTGTTCATGTGTTTAGGTTCGCCCTCCTTCCGATCTTTTTCTTTCTGTTTATCTTCCAAGCTTTTCTCCAAATCCTCAACTCGTATCAGTTCATAGCCCAGAAGCAACATGCTTTCTCTCTCTTTCAGAAGTTGGTAATTAATAATTTTGGACTTCAGATGGAGATATGAGGCGTCGCTTTTTTCCGAGTGGCAAGGTTCCACTATCCATAAATCGTTGTTGTAGATATTTCTTAAACTTGGAATTTGGGCAAATATTTTTAGGACGGTTCCTCTATTCAGCGTCAAACCATCGAGACGATGGAAAGTCTGTTTCATTTTTAGGATGCAGACGCTTTCAATTCTTTTTTGTAAACTTCTTTGGCCTCTGTCTTCATTGTGCGTTACTTGTTTCCTTGGTGGGGAATTTCTTTTTGGGCTCGAGAGCAAACATCTTTTCCTATGAGTCTCGGTGGGATCTTCTTGGATTTTATTGCTTTTCCGAGGTTCCTCGACTTGATCTTCCAGAGTTTGTCGTCCACACGCTGGGAATTTGTATTCTTTTGTTTTTGTTTTTTTATCTCTGGCATCTTTTGCCTTTTCATTTGGTAGTTTCTCTTCTTTTCCATAGCTCCTCCAGATATTATCGCTTTTTGCTGATGCTGTTTTGTCCCTCCGCGAGGATGTCTCATATATTTGGACTTTCCTTGCAGGCTCCATGCTTAGCAATCTATCCTCTACTATCTCTAATTTCCTTTTGAGGTTTTCTTTTGTTGGTGATTCTAGTTGTGAATCCTCTAACGTGTACGAACTCCATTCCGATTGGTCGTCAGGGTTCGGCGAGAAGGATTTTAGAGTTAGACGAGCGTTGGTTCTTTCAGGAGATTTGAGATTCTCAGTACTTTGAAAATGGATTCTTATTATTTAACGTTACTCCTGGTTTCATAACTTTGCTGTTACCCTTGAGTGTTTTTGCGCTGTTGTTTTTCGCTGTCTGGAACCTCTTTTGTTTGTTGGAATTGGAGAGAAGAGATTTCTGTTTGCTAAATATACCGTAGGAGAAGACATTAGTGTTTTGATCCGTGTCCGAGCTCTTACATCTGGTGTCCACTCGGTTTTCATTGCCCTCAGAACGGTTGCCCTCTTGAACTTGTCTTTTACTGGTGGTAGCCCGGATCTGGCTAGATTTTTTATTTGCCTCTTTGTTGTCTATTATGGTTATTATTTCTTCCATAGAATCTAGACAAACTAAGTGTCTAGAGGTCGGATTTATCAAAGCTTGTTGGCCAGTCTTCGGAGAGCGATCTTTAGTGTCAAGGGTTTTGACCCATGTTGAATTATAAGACGGGGTAGATGTGGGGATGAGCTGTCGCCGCCCATCATTCTATCCCAGAACAAACTAAATCAATAGACTGGGTAGGTGTGGGGATGAGCTGTCGCCGCCCACATTCACGCCAGAATCCAGGATAACTGCGCAGTTTGCGCACACCAAAATGGTCACCTAATCTGCCACCCACCAGTGCAAAGAAAGGTGGTTCTGTTCAAAATCCGTTTTTTTATATCAAAAAGTTGCTAAAATCATGGGCACAAGACCACTCTAAAGATACAACCTTCTTGTGGGGGGTTCCACATCACCACTCTACTGTAAGGATGCTATCAAAACAATGTTAAGCAAGGGTCCTATACTATCAAGCAAAAGACCACTCTATTGAAATGCATTAATTCAAGACAGATCCCAAAAATAGGTGCAGTACCAGCTTTGTCCACACATCGGTGCTAGCGGTCTAAACTCTGACAGTAGGACTGTATCTCAGGAGTGCAAGAGGATCCAGCCTAACTGGGACTTCAAAGCCTGGTGGTTAATTAAAAATCTTAGCCACCTGCTGTTCCCAGAGGCCAAGAGGCTGAGAACTCTTAACACCCCAGAGACTCACAACAAGAGGCAGGATATCACATGGCCCTTCTGAGTGAGAGGGAGGGGGTTTCCCCTTCAGCCTGGAGGAGAGAGACAATAGCCCCTTTCAGTTGAATGGGGTATGTTAATTTTGAATGTTGACTGTAAACAGAGCTCTGCCTGGGAGCAGAGACATGTGATCCCTGACCCACCCAGCTCCAAGGGGCGGGCCAGACTTGAGTGTGGATTCCTATTGCAGCAAATATATATTTTATAGAAACCTTGATAACTTATTGTAACCAAATGACAGGAATATACAACTTTGAGATTCTTAGTATGAAAAATGCCCTCACGATTTGAGTCCAAACTCCAATTTCTACGGTGTTCTAGGACCAAACCCCGCTATTTATTGATATTACAGACACCGGGTTTATGCTAGAAACCTAGTAAATAGCTGGAATGTGTGTAGAAAGAGGGTGTACATTTGTGTAATTTTTGATGAAAATCCAATATTGCAAAACCAGTCAAAAAGCGCAAAATGTTGTCATTTTTGAATGCAAGCCCCCAGGAAGATCAGAGTCGGACAAGCATGGACCATAAGGAATCTGTAATATGTACATGTAATTTCAACAAATTGTGTATCTAGGAAATAAGTATTTGGATCAGAAATAGATTTGTGTGCACATTGACAAGGGGAGTGTCTTTCTGTAAGCCATAAAGATGACACACAACCCAGCTCCCCAATCAAGGGAGAGGGGAGAACTGGGCCAATGACAAGTGAGAGGGGCAGGCTTAGCTAGGCCCAGGCACACAACCATTCGCAAAACACATAAAAAGTGCCACTGGAACCCAGACATGAACATTCAATTTCCATTTCTGCGGAGCACACTGACGGACGAATTCACATCCAGAACTCCAGAGATCTAGACTGACTCCAGCTAGACAGAGACTACAGAACTTTGAACCGAGAAGGCCCACTGCAAGCAAAAGTATCTTCAGCAGGCCTCAAAATCTTTTGCAAATGAACTCTTCAACAGCCGGGCTGTGCTGTTTGATTCTGGCTAGAACCCTAGGCCAGAACCCAGAAAGCAGTGCTGCATCCAGAGAGACCAGACCGCCGTGCAGTGCCAAGAACTTTTGCCAGAACCAATAGCCGACCCAGAAAGCAGTGCTGTATCCAGAGAAAGCAGAACCAGGCAGAGACTGTCCGTGGCAAGGGAACTGCAGTCCAAACCTGACCAGATCCGTGACAAAGTCGCATTCCTGTCCAAAAGATAGTGTGAGTACTCTAGGACTGTGCCAGACTAATCTCTTAGTTTAAAATAATCTAATTAAAACTATTTTAACCTATTTAGGACTACCTCATAGGACTTGTGTGTGTCATTCTGTCCTTTTTAAAGCTGAAAACTGTCACCTGTCATTTTGAACTTTTAAATTTCAAATCCGAAAAACTAGCTTCACAAAATCGTCCGTATCTCCGGAACCGTTTGTGCTAGAAGCGATATATAACTCATATCTTAAAGCTAAGATTCTAGGCTTTACAACGAACCTAGGACTGACTTGCTACTCCATATAGGGCCTCCGTAATTACGCTCGAAGCACGCGATTAAATTTGCCGCGATTTGACATTTTGCACAATTTCAGCCACGTGTAAAAATCAGCAGCTCCTTGCTTTCCTTTGCTAACATTCGTTTTAACCTGCTAGTTACTCATAGAGCATTGCTAAAGTGAGCCTGAACTAATATAAACTAGATATCACCCACCATGAACCTCTAGAGGGAATTACAAGCATTTTTAGCACATTTCTCACTTCATTGTCATCACATTCAAAGCATTTTGGGCCTGTGTTTCAAACTTCTACCTGTTTTCCTCTAAGCTTGCTGGGGGGGAACTGAATTTCGTATTGTATTTGATTGCATTCCTGAGAACTGTGTGCTCTTCTTTCCATCTCCTTATATTGCATAAAGGGGGGGGGGTGAATTGTCAAGGAAAAGTGATTACATTGTCTTTTGTTGAAGCCATATCAAGTTATTTTCTGTACTGCATTTCATTCATCATTGCGTTTCCTTGAACCATATAAAGCATTCTTTCCCAACCTTATTCTTCTGTTCCTATTCATAAGTAACCAAGAACTGTGCTACTGTAGGATTACCTCTTGCTGATTACTGCTCATATTCACAAGTGTACTATCCATTATCAATTGATTTATAGAAGTGTGATATATATATATATTGTTTAATTTTTCAAATAAACCTTTTAAATTTGTAAAACAAGCCTACTTCTTGGCTCAGTGGGGTCAAGGGGGATTCTAAGAGAGGGGTGTTATACAAGGGTTCATCATCCAGATTATAACTTGCCATAAAAATACATAAATAAGGGCTTCCCTTGGGCATCCCAAACAAGGCACTGACTTAGTGGGATTGCTTGATCGGAGTCACTTACAAAGTGGGGGCTCGTCCGAGATGCCCAAGGGAAGCCCTTCCCCGCTACAAGGGAAACAGACCAATCCTGGGTTATGTGTGGACTCCCCCAGCCCAAGATCGGGATCCAGCCAAGCACCTGACCCAGGGAACTTCCCTCCTAACTTCCCACAGGAGGGCAGAAATTCCCCAAACACTGCGCAGAACATTTTTCCCAGGTATCCACCCAATTTCCAACCCCAAAACCATCCATCCTTCTTTCCCCAATTCCCTGAGCCCAGACCACCTAATCCGGGAGAGGGGAGGCCAAGGGTGGAGGGGTACCCAAATCTTCCCAATCTGGGGTATTACCAGAGAAGGGATAGCTACCCTTCCTGGGATCAGCCAGGGGAGTAAATAGAGCCCCGTATCAGCCTGAGCGGGTTTCACAACTTGAGCGCCAGGTCCAAAATATGGCACAGGATCTGGGTCACATACTGAGGGCTTAATAGAACCCTCAGATGAGCATGCCACCGCAGAATGCCCCAAACTCTGGGCCTGGTGCTCCAGATCAATTACGGGGGCAGCACCCTGATAACCCACCGGTTCCCAGGGAGGAGGCACAAGGGGAAGGGGGGTGTAAAGCCTTGGAGGAAGCTTCCTTCCCAACTTGTAAACAGCCCCTGGAAAACCAGGAACCGGAAACAAAATCTCCTACCCCTGAAAGTCTGCCACCCAAGGAGCAGAGAGGAGGTAGGAGAAACAAAAGACCCAATCAGACCCACTTTGTGGAGGAGGTACAGGTCTTCCAATTTGAGGGAGAGGGATCCTCGGAAGATCCTGGGAATAGGATCTTCTCCTTCAGAGATGGGGGAACTCCTCCCAGGAAAAATGGGTCCCAAGAGATTCCAATCCAGACTGGGTAGATGTGGGGATTGAGCTGTCGCCGCCCATCATTCTATCCCAGAACCAACAAAACCAAAAAACCCTGGTTGAAACCCATCCTGATGACTGCTTCCAAAAAGGGGGGGGGGCGGCCCAGAACCCGAAACCATTTCCAGTTGCCAACTTTTTCTTTCAGATTCCCCAGGCTCTCCACAGAATTCTGCCCAAATCTCTTTGCTAGCAATGTCCAAAACCAGAAAATTAGCCCACCATTTGTCCAAAAATTTGCATTATTTGTGCCCCCTTGAGGCGAAGGAGGGAAGATACTATGCCCCGGTACAAGTAAAGGGGCAGGGTACAATTTTGGCACTGGTGGACACTGGATCCCAAGCTACCCTTCTGTCCAAAAGGGCCTTTGATTAACTAAATGCAGGAAGGGGGGAGAATTACAGTATTCCTCTCACCTCTCTTCCTGGACAACTGCAGAACTTTGACGGGAAGGAAATTCCTGTTGAGGGGACTGCAGATTTGGACATCAAAATTGGGCGACACAAGGTGAAACACACGGTCATAGTAGCGACTCCAGAGGACACCCCTTGTTTACTAGGGAATGACCTCCTGAGAAGGTTGTCACCCCTAATAGATTGCGTGAACAAGGTCCTCTGGACCGAGACTAGCCGACCAATAAAATTAAAACAGAGTGTCAACCATGTTAGTTTAAATGGCACCTGCCACATGGTTGAACAAAAATCTGACCAAGTAGAATTTCACTTCCAGAACAACCAAATTCCAGACGTGACAGTAATAGCAGTAGGACAACAGACTTGTGATGGGGGGTCCTCTCTATTTCTGAAAATCAATCTTCCTTCCAGTTTAAGGTGGTATTCCACACTGAAAGGAAATACCCTGAAATTCTTTACCAATCCACAATCAGCCACTCCCACTCCTATAGTCCAGAAAGATGTGAAATCAGCTCATAGCCTGGCTGATATTCAGCAAATTGGAGAGCAGTTGTTCATCCCTGTTCAGTTAAATGATGGGAAGGACTCTGTTCTCGCTCGAGTGTGTGTGAACAACGGTAAGAGCTTCATCAGCGAAGCCATGTTCCGCCAACTCCCAAAAGATCCAGCCATTCCCACATTCAAACTGATAGACAAATGGGAAATGGACCTGGAAGCACCTTATTCCAAACATCTGCTGCCAAGCAGGTGTATGCTCAAAATCTCCATTGGCAACAAGAGCATAGTCCATAATTGTTGGGTCGTGCGAGACGTCACTGCCGCCTTTTACTTAGGCAGTGACATTCTCAATCGCTTGCCATTAATTTGGACGTAATAAACTTCAAAGCTTGGTCCCGATTAGCAGAGAATCCCATAGGCTTTGACGATTCAGAAAAAGCATTTAGGTCAGCTCAATTGCTATTTTATGCAGTTGAAATTCAGATTAAAGAGGAAGTCACCATCCCAGAAAGGACCCGACAATTGTCCCTGGAAGTGAAAGTTAAAAGAGGACAAAAATTGAAAAACCCTGATGCTTATATTCATCTAAATGCTTCTCTCCAACAGCAAGGGTTAGGGGTAACCCCAACACCATTAGTCAACATAGAACATGACACCATTCCAATAAAGGTGGATAACAGCGACTTAAAGAGTATTACTCTAGCTGCAGGCACCATTATTGGAATGGCAGTTGATGACCGACATTTCTCCATTGATTTAGGAAATGAAATGTTAGGACCAATCCCCAAGGACAGTTTGACAGTGACAGTGAGGGCAAGACAACACCAGCCAGGATTTTCACCCGGCATGGGGGGAACTTCCTGGTGTACACTTCTTGCCCCTATGGTAAGGAAGATGTGACTTGTGACTTCAGGAGGGATGAGGTGGTTTTCCAGGTCCATGAGAGCTGCCTTTCCCACCTGAAGCCTCCAGTCCAAATCAGCACTCTGACCAGGGACTTCTCCACCCCGCTGGAGGAGGCCGCTGAGATAGCCAAACCAGAAGTCTTTCCAGGCTTCAGGCAGATGGTGGAAGAGAGAGTCAACCTAGCTGATGCCTTTGTGCCTCTGGAACAGAAGCAAAAGTTGAAACAAGTTTTCTTGGATTTCCAAGATCTCTTTGCGGTAGACTCATATGACTGTGGTCGCACCGATATCCACACAACAACAATTCCCACGGACCCTGGAATGACTCCAGTGTTTGTGAAGCAATATCGTTTGCCCCTCGCATCCATGGAGTCCCTTACTGAAATAAATAAGAACCTTGAGTCCCGGGGAATAATCCGTCCAGTCCACAGCACTTTCAATAATCCGGTGCTGGGAATATTGAAGCCAAACGGCCAGTGGAGACTCTGCACTGACCTTAGGGAGCTCAACAAACGGGTCCATACTTCCCAATGGCCTCTGCCCTACATTGACCAAGGGCTGGCCCAGATTCAGGGGTCACAGGTATTCACAGCAATAGACCTGACCAATGGATACTGGACCGTGCCTGTCAGTAGGGAGGACCAATACAAACTGGCTTTTACCTTTGGGGGCCAGCAGTACACATGGACCCGGACTCCATTTGGATACCTCAACTCCGGCAATGAATTCAACATTTTCCTACACAAGGCCATGCCCGACCTGGGTGCGAGGGGTAACCTGGCTTATGTAGATGATGTCCTCATCAAAAGTTCATCTGTGGAGGAACACATAGCGGAGATCCGTTATGTTCTGACGCAGTTGAGGGACGCCGGAGAAACACTTTCCTTTCAGAAAGCACAGTGGTGTAGAACCCGTGTTAATTTCTTGGGGCATGAGATTACTCCTCAGGGTCTCTGAAGCACTCCAGAAACTGAAGGATCCCACAACTCTGCGGGAACTAAGGAGCCTCCTTGGACTGACTAATTACAGCAGAAAGTTCATTGAGGGCTACGCAGAGATCACTGGACCCCTGATTCATCTCTTGAAGGGGGGGGGTCAAGTGGGAATGGGGTCCAGAACAATCCGAGGCAGTAAGACAACTCAAGAGAAGCCTCTCACAAGCTCCTTGCCTAGCTTACCCTGTCAGAAAAAAGGAGTTCTTCCTGGAGACAGGGTTCTCTAATACGTGCTTGACAGCAGTATTATACCAAATGCATGACAAGGTCAATAAAGTAATCTCCTATGTGAGCAAAACTTTATCCTCTGTGGAGGAAAAATTCAACGATTGTGAGAAGGCACTCCTAGCAACGGTGTGGGCATTGAAGAATTACTGCCCGTTCATCCAGGGGGAACACATCATAGTGGAGACTCCACACCAGCCTCTGCAATATCTCCAAAGTGACAGAATCCGGGCCGGGAATGTGAGTAAATCCCGAATTACTTCCTGCATTCTGTCAATGCAAGGCTTTCCTGTGGAGGTCAGATATGGCCAAAACAAGAAGAGTCCCATCGCGCAAGGTCTGGCTGATTTGCATGATTGTGCCAGAGAAAACTGTCTCGAGGACGAAAGTCTAAAATTCAAGGACAACATGGAGGCATACCTTAATTCCCCACACAAAGTAGTTGAAGAAGACAAGTGTGAGGGAATGCCCACTGTCTATTTGGATGGATGCTCTTACCATGTTGACAACAACGGGGAGAAAGAACTGGTGGCCGGCGTAGGGAACGCATGGGTGAATGAGTCCCCAGAACCCTCCGCTGGATACAAAATTGGTCCCCTAAGTAGTTAGGTGGCAGAATTGATGGCTGTGCATCACGGCATCCTCACTGCTGTCCAACATCAACTCCACAAACTGGTCATAATCACAGATTCGGATTATGTATGGAACGGGTTCGTGGAGCACCTGGTTAAATGGAAAACCAGAGGCATGTTATGTGCTAATAACAAACCCTTGAAACATGGGAAGTTAATCCAAAACATTGATGATCTGGTCACCTCGAATGGGATGACCATCTACTGGAAGAAGATCAAGGGTCATTCCAAAGTAGAAGGACCAGACAAAACTGGAAATGACTAAGCTGATCAGCTGGCCAAAACCGGGGCCATCCAAGGGGATCTAATAGAGATTGAGTCCCTGTTGGGGGAAATCCAGGTCACTGCTATCACTAGGTCCCAGACAAATGCTCACAATGATCTTTCAACTACACAATGGAGTAAAGAGACCCCTGATGCTGATTTGATTACAGCTCAGAAAGGGGATCCAATAATTGGTAAGTTTACCAACACATTGAGGACCCTGAGAACTTTCCCCTGACGGATAACGATTACATTGGGAAAGAGGACCTAAGAGTGTTGATGAGATGTCCAAAAAGGTTCCGAATCCAAGACGGTTTGCTGGTAAGGAAATCCCAAGCTGGCCATGATCAGAGGGTGGTTCCTACCTCATTCCGAATCCTGATGTTAAGTCACGCCCATGATGCGCCCACCGCCGGTCATAGGGTTTTCATACAAAACTTGAAATCTTAAGAGAGATTGCATACTGGCCACATATGGGCCAGGACCTCAACCAATACTTGAAGGAGTGTCTTGTGTGTGCACAATTTCAGCCAACATCCCTCACACACCGGGCGCCCCTCCAAAAGAGGGGAATGACACTTCCATGGTCAGATTTGCAAGTCGACTTTGTAGGCCCTGTAATTCGCTCGTCTAGAGGAAACAAGTACATGATGACCGTTACATGCTTGTTTACCAAGTGGGTGGAATGTCTCCCGGCCCCAAACTGCAAGGCAGAAACAGCAGCTGCCCTGATGATTAACCACATCTTTTCCCGTTTTGGTTTACCTCAAAGGATTGAGTCAGACAGAGGTAGCCATTTCACCAGCGAGGTAATGACAAAGATGTGGGAGATACTGGGGGTCAAAAGGAAGCTACATATTGCTTACCGGCCAGCTTCTTCTGGAGCAGTAGAGAAATACAACCGAACCATTGTGAGCATATTAAAAAAGTTTGTGGCAGATTCTGGGCCAAGTTGGGATATCCGATTACCTCTGGTCCTAATGGCCATCAGATCTACCCCTTCATCTGCAACTAAAATGTCACCCTTTGAGTTGATGACCGGACGCAAGATGGTGCTTCCCCAGCATTTGCTCCACAGGACCCAAGAGCAGACACTGATAAATACCTCCACAACTCATGAGTATGTGGAGAATTTAAGGAAACACCTTCAGCATGCTTTTGCCTATGCTCAGCGGAATCTAGAATGATCAGCTGATAGCATGAAAAACCACTACGACCTGAAGACCACCAGGAAGGAATATACTGTGGGAGACCGAGTCTATCTATACAATTTCCAAAGAAACCAGGCCAAACAGCGAAAATGTTTGCCTACGTGGAAGGGAACGTTTGAAATTATAGTCAAAATCTCCCCTGTAGCCTATAAGATCCGCATCCCCAAAGGTAGTCTGGTGGAAGGGGAAGACAAGTGAGTACATATAAATCAGCTAAAGTGTTGCCATCCAAGGCACACACTGCAGCAACTGGAGGAGTCCTCTGCAATACCAGGGGGGACCGCTCCAGATGAATTGAGTTCCAATCCTAAAATATCCCACATATAGTCTCTAAAATATTATGATTTGAAAAAAAAAATGTTTCATATTATATCTTGTGTTTCAAAATAAGAATGCTATGTCTCGTGAGTTATAAAATGTACATGCCGCCCCACTAGATCAATAGTGGTGGAAAACTGTCTATGAATAGGTATTGCCGCTTTTGCTTTATCATCCTAGGAGAGAGGAAACCATGGAGACTGACCAAGGAGGACGACTGGGGACCGGGAGCAGAGATCCGAGGTGCCCGGGGTACCGCCCAATATTACCATCAGGACCGGCGAGGAGAACCGATCGATCCAACCGGATGGAGGAAAAGATGCTGAACTGTGCCATCTACGGAATTGGAAGAAGATGATGCGGACATACCAGCGCGTGGATCAAAACATATTTTGCACCCGACTCCCCTCGACTCGAAATCAAAGCGCAGTCGGGCAGGGGGGCTTGTCAAGGGTTTTGACCCATGTTGAATTATAAGACGGGGTAGATGTGGGGGTGAGCTGTCGCCGCCCATCATTCTATCCCAGAATCTAGCCGAACACATTCACACCAGAATCCAGGAGAACTGCGCAGTTTGCGCACACCAAAATGGTCACCTAATCTGCCACCCACCAGTGCAAAGAAAGGTGGTTCTGTTCAAAATCCGTTTTTTTATGTCAAAAAGTTGCTAAATTCATGGGCACAAGACCACTCTAAAGATACAACCTTCTTGTGGGCGGTTCCACATCACCACTCTACTGTAAAGATGCCATCAAAACAATGTTAAGCAAGGGTCCTATACTATCAAGCAAAAGACCACTCTATTGAAATGCATTAATTCAAGACAGATCCCAAAAATGGGTGCAGTACCAGCTTTGTCCACAAACCGGCGCTAGCGGTCTAAACTCTGACAGTAGGACTGTATCTCAGGAGTGCAAGAGGATCCAGCCTAACTGGGACTTCAAAGCCTGTTGGTTAATTAAAAATCTTACCCACCTGCGGTTCAAAGAGGCCAAGAGGCTGAGAACTCTTAACACCCCAGAGACTCACAACAGGAGGCAGGATATCACATGGCCCTTCTAAGTGAGAGGGAAGGGGTTTCCCCTTCAGCCTGGAGGAGAGAGATCCAGCCAAGCACCTGACCCAGGGAACTTCCCTCCTAACTTCCCACAGGAGGGCAGAAATTCCCCAAACACTGCGCAGAACATTTTTCCCAGGTATCCACCCAATTTCCAACCCCAAAACCATCCATCCTTCTTTCCCCAATTCCCTGAGCCCAGACCACCTAATCCGGGAGAGGGGAGGCCAAGGGTGGAGGGGTACCCAAATCTTCCCAATCCGGGGTATTACCAGAGAAGGGATAGCTACCCTTCCCGGGATCAGCCAGGGGAGTAAATAGAGCCCCGTATCAGCCTGAGCGGGTTTCACAACTTGAGCGCCAGGTCCAAAATATGGCACAGGATCTGGGTCACATACTGAGGGCTTAATAGAACCCTCAGATGAGCATGCCACCGCAGAATGCCCCAAACTCTGGGCCTGGTGCTCCAGATCAATGATGGGGGCAGCACCCTGATAACCCACCGGTTCCCAGGGAGGAGGCACAAGGGGAAGGGGGGTGTAAAGCCTTGGAGGAAGCTTCCTTCCCAACTTGTAAACAGCCCCTGGAAAACCAGGAACCGGAAACAAAATCTCCTACCCCTGAAAGTCTGCCACCCAAGGAGCAGAGAGGAGGTAGGAGAAACAAAAGACCCAATCAGACCCACTTTGTGGAGGAGGTACAGGTCTTCCAATTTGAGGGAGAGGGATCCTCGGAAGATCCTGGGAATAGGATCTTCTCCTTCAGAGATGGGGGAACTCCTCCCAAGGAAAAATGGGTCCCAAGAGATTCCAATCCAGACTGGGTAGATGTGGGGATTGAGCTGTCGCCGCCCATCATTCTATCCCAGAACCAACAAAACCAAAAAACCCTGGTTGAAACCCATCCTGATGACTGCTTCCAAAAAGGGGGGGGGGGGCGGCCCAGAACCCGAAACCATTTCCAGTTGCCAACTTTTTCTTTCAGATTCCCCAGGCTCTCCACAGAATTCTGCCCAAATCTCTTTGCTAGCAATGTCCAAAACCAGAAAATTAGCCCACCATTTGTCCAAAAATTTGCATTATTTGTGCCCCCTTGAGGCGAAGGAGGGAAGATACTATGCCCCGGTACAAGTAAAGGGGCAGGGTACAATTTTGGCACTGGTGGACACTGGATCCCAAGCTACCCTTCTGTCCAAAAGGGCCTTTGATTAACTAAATGCAGGAAGGGGGGAGAATTACAGTATTCCTCTCAACTCTCTTCCTGGACAACTGCAGAACTTTGACGGGAAGGAAATTCCTGTTGAGGGGACTGCAGATTTGGACATCAAAATTGGGCGACACAAGGTGAAACACACGGTCATAGTAGCGACTCCAGAGGACACCCCTTGTTTACTAGGGAATGACCTCCTGAGAAGGTTGTCACCCCTAATAGATTGCGTGAACAAGGTCCTCTGGACCCAGACTAGCCGACCAATAAAATTAAAACAGAGTGTCAACCATGTTAGTTTAAATGGCACCTGCCACATGGTTGAACAAAAATCTGACCAAGTAGAATTTCACTTCCAGAACAACCAAATTCCAGACGTGACAGTAATAGCAGTAGGACAACAGACTTGTGATGGGGGGTCCTCTCTATTTCTGAAAATCAATCTTCCTTCCAGTTTAAGGTGGTATTCCACACTGAAAGGAAATACCCTGAAATTCTTTACCAATCCACAATCAGCCACTCCCACTCCTATAGTCCAGAAAGATGTGAAATCAGCTCATAGCCTGGCTGATATTCAGCAAATTGGAGAGCAGTTGTTCATCCCTGTTCAGTTAAATGATGGGAAGGACTCTGTTCTCGCTCGAGTGTGTGTGAACAACGGTAAAAGCTTCATCAGCGAAGCCATGTTCCGCCAACTCCCAAAAGATCCAGCCATTCCCACATTCAAACTGATAGACAAATGGGAAATGGACCTGGAAGCACCTTATTCCAAACATCTGCTGCCAAGCAGGTGTATGCTCAAAATCTCCATTGGCAACAAGAGCATAGTCCATAATTGTTGGGTCGTGCGAGACGTCACTGCCGCCTTTTACTTAGGCAGTGACATTCTCAATCGCTTGCCATTAATTTGGACGTAATAAACTTCAAAGCTTGGTCCCGATTAGCAGAGAATCCCATAGGCTTTGACGATTCAGAAAAAGCATTTAGGTCAGCTCAATTGCTATCTTATGCAGTTGAAATTCAGATTAAAGAGGAAGTCACCATCCCAGAAAGGACCCGACAATTGTCCCTGGAAGTGAAAGTTAAAAGAGGACAAAAATTGAAAAACCCTGATGCTTATATTCATCTAAATGCTTCTCTCCAACAGCAAGGGTTAGGGGTAACCCCAACACCATTAGTCAACATAGAACATGACACCATTCCAATAAAGGTGGATAACAGCGACTTAAAGAGTATTACTCTAGCTGCAGGCACCATTATTGGAATGGCAGTTGATGACCGACATTTCTCCATTGATTTAGGAAATGAAATGTTAGGACCAATCCCCAAGGACAGTTTGACAGTGACAGTGAGGGCAAGACAACACCAGCCAGGATTTTCACCCGGCATGGGGGGAACTTCCTGGTGTACACTTCTTGCCCCTATGGTAAGGAAGATGTGACTTGTGACTTCAGGAGGGATGAGGTGGTTTTCCAGGTCCATGAGAGCTGCCTTTCCCACCTGAAGCCTCCAGTCCAAATCAGCACTCTGACCAGGGACTTCTCCACCCCGCTGGAGGAGGCCGCTGAGATAGCCAAACCAGAAGTCTTTCCAGGCTTCAGGCAGATGGTGGAAGAGAGAGTCAACCTAGCTGATGCCTTTGTGCCTCTGGAACAGAAGCAAAAGTTGAAACAAGTTTTCTTGGATTTCCAAGATCTCTTTGCGGTAGACTCATATGACTGTGGTCGCACCGATATCCACACAACAACAATTCCCACGGACCCTGGAATGACTCCAGTGTTTGTGAAGCAATATCGTTTGCCCCTCGCATCCATGGAGTCCCTTACTGAAATAATTAAGAACCTTGAGTCCCGGGGAATAATCCGTCCAGTCCACAGCACTTTCAATAATCCGGTGCTGGGAATATTGAAGCCAAACGGCCAGTGGAGACTCTGCACCGACCTTAGGGAGCTCAACAAACGGGTCCATACTTCCCAATGGCCTCTGCCCTACATTGACCAAGGGCTGGCCCAGATTCAGGGGTCACAGGTATTCACAGCAATAGACCTGACCAATGGATACTGGACCGTGCCTGTCAGTAGGGAGGACCAATACAAACTGGCTTTTACCTTTGGGGGCCAGCAGTACACATGGACCCGGACTCCATTTGGATACCTCAACTCCGGCAATGAATTCAACATTTTCCTACACAAGGCCATGCCCGACCTGGGTGCGAGGGGTAACCTGGCTTATGTAGATGATGTCCTCATCAAAAGTTCATCTGTGGAGGAACACATAGCGGAGATCCGTTATGTTCTGACGCAGTTGAGGGACGCCGGAGAAACACTTTCCTTTCAGAAAGCACAGTGGTGTAGAACCCGTGTTAATTTCTTGGGGCATGAGATTACTCCTCAGGGTCTCTGAAGCACTCCAGAAACTGAAGGATCCCACAACTCTGCGGGAACTAAGGAGCCTCCTTGGACTGACTAATTACAGCAGAAAGTTCATTGAGGGCTACGCAGAGATCACTGGACCCCTGATTCATCTCTTGAAGGGGGGGGGGTCAAGTGGGAATGGGGTCCAGAACAATCCGAGGCAGTAAGACAACTCAAGAGAAGCCTCTCACAAGCTCCTTGCCTAGCTTACCCTGTCAGAAAAAAGGAGTTCTTCCTGGAGACAGGGTTCTCTAATACGTGCTTGACAGCAGTATTATACCAAATGCATGACAAGGTCAATAAAGTAATCTCCTATGTGAGCAAAACTTTATCCTCTGTGGAGGAAAAATTCAACGATTGTGAGAAGGCACTCCTGGCAACGGTGTGGGCATTGAAGAATTACTGCCCGTTCATCCAGGGGGAACACATCATAGTGGAGACTCCACACCAGCCTCTGCAATATCTCCAAAGTGACAGAATCCGGGCCGGGAATGTGAGTAAATCCCGAATTACTTCCTGCATTCTGTCAATGCAAGGCTTTCCTGTGGAGGTCAGATATGGCCAAAACAAGAAGAGTCCCATCGCGCAAGGTCTGGCTGATTTGCATGATTGTGCCAAAGAAAACTGTCTCGAGGACGAAAGTCTAAAATTCAAGGACAACATGGAGGCATACCTTAATTCCCCACACAAAGTAGTTGAAGAAGACAAGTGTGAGGGAATGCCCACTGTCTATTTGGATGGATGCTCTTACCATGTTGACAACAACGGGGAGAAAGAACTGGTGGCCGGCGTAGGGAACGCATGGGTGAATGAGTCCCCAGAACCCTCCGCTGGATACAAAATTGGTCCCCTAAGTAGTTAGGTGGCAGAATTGATGGCTGTGCATCACGGCATCCTCACTGCTGTCCAACATCAACTCCACAAACTGGTCATAATCACAGATTCGGATTATGTACGGAACGGGTTCGTGGAGCACCTGGTTAAATGGAAAACCAGAGGCATGTTATGTGCTAATAACAAACCCTTGAAACATGGGAAGTTAATCCAAAACATTGATGATCTGGTCACCTCGAATGGGATGACCATCTACTGGAAGAAGATCAAGGGTCATTCCAAAGTAGAAGGACCAGACAAAACTGGAAATGACTAAGCTGATCAGCTGGCCAAAACCGGGGCCATCCAAGGGGATCTAATAGAGATTGAGTCCCTGTTGGGGGAAATCCAGGTCACTGCTATCACTAGGTCCCAGACAAATGCTCACAATGATCTTTCAACTACACAATGGAGTAAAGAGACCCCTGATGCTGATTTGATTACAGCTCAGAAAGGGGATCCAATAATTGGTAAGTTTACCAACACATTGAGGACCCTGAGAACTTTCCCCTGACGGATAACGATTACATTGGGAAAGAGGACCTAAGAGTGTTGATGAGATGTCCAAAAAGGTTCCGAATCCAAGACGGTTTGTTGGTAAGGAAATCCCAAGCTGGCCATGATCAGAGGGTGGTTCCTACCTCATTCCGAATCCTGATGTTAAGTCACGCCCATGATGCGCCCACCGCCGGTCATAGGGTTTTCATACAAAACTTGAAATCTTAAGAGAGATTGCATACTGGCCACATATGGGCCAGGACCTCAACCAATACTTGAAGGAGTGTCTTGTGTGTGCACAATTTCAGCCAACATCCCTCACACACCGGGCGCCCCTCCAAAAGAGGGGAATGACACTTCCATGGTCAGATTTGCAAGTCGACTTTGTAGGCCCTGTAATTCGCTCGTCTAGAGGAAACAAGTACATGTTGACCGTTACATGCTTGTTTACCAAGTGGGCGGAATGTCTCCCGGCCCCAAACTGCAAGGCAGAAACAGCAGCTGCCCTGATGATTAACCACATCTTTTCCCGTTTTGGTTTACCTCAAAGGATTGAGTCAGACAGAGGTAGCCATTTCACCAGCGAGGTAATGACAAAGATGTGGGAGATACTGGGGGTCAAAAGGAAGCTACATATTGCTTACCGGCCAGCTTCTTCTGGAGCAGTAGAGAAATACAACCGAACCATTGTGAGCATATTAAAAAAGTTTGTGGCAGATTCTGGGCCAAGTTGGGATATCCGATTACCTCTGGTCCTAATGGCCATCAGATCTACCCCTTCATCTGCAACTAAAATGTCACCCTTTGAGTTGATGACCGGACGCAAGATGGTGCTTCCCCAGCATTTGCTCCACAGGACCCAAGAGCAGACACTGATAAATACCTCCACAACTCATGAGTATGTGGAGAATTTAAGGAAACACCTTCAGCATGCTTTTGCCTATGCTCAGCGGAATCTAGAATGATCAGCTGATAGCATGAAAAACCACTACGACCTGAAGACCACCAGGAAGGAATATACTGTGGGAGACCGAGTCTATCTATACAATTTCCAAAGAAACCAGGCCAAACAGCGAAAATGTTTGCCTACGTGGAAGGGACCGTTTGAAATTATAGACAAAATCTCCCCTGTAGCCTATAAGATCCGCATCCCCAAAGGTAGTCTGGCGAAAGGGGAAGACAAGTGAGTACATATAAATCAGCTAAAGTGTTGCCATCCAAGGCACACACTGCAGCAACTGGAGGAGTCCTCTGCAATACCAGGGGGTCCGCTCCAGATGAATTGAGTTCCAATCCTAAAATATCCCACATATAGTCTCTAAAATATTATGATTTGAAAAAAAAAATGTTTTATATTATATCTTGTTTTTCAAAATAAGAATGCTATGTCTCTTGAGTTATAAAATGTACATGCCGCCCCACTAGATCAATAGTGGTGGAAAACTGTCTATGAATAGGTATTGCCGCTTTTGCTTTATCATCCTAGGAGAGAGGAAACCATGGAGACTGACCAAGGAGGACGACTGGGGACCGGGAGCAGAGATCCGAGGTGCCCGGGGTACCGCCCAATATTACCATCAGGACCGGCGAGGAGAACCGATCGATCCAACCGGATGGAGGAAAAGATGCTGAACTGTGCCATCTACGGAATTGGAAGAAGATGATGCGGACATACCAGCACGTGGATCAAAACATATTTTGCACCCGACTCCCCTCGACTCGAAATCAAAGCGCAGTCGGGCAGGGGGGCTTGTCAAGGGTTTTGACCCATGTTGAATTATAAGACGGGGTAGATGTGGGGATGAGCTGTCGCCGCCCATCATTCTATCCCAGAACAAACTAAATCAATAGACTGGGTAGGTGTGGGGATGAGCTGTCGCCGAACACATTCACACCAGAATCCAGGAGAACTGCGCAGTTTGCGCACACCAAAATGGTCACCTAATCTGCCACCCACCAGTGCAAAGAAAGGTGGTTCTGTTCAAAATCCGTTTTTTTATGTCAAAAAGTTGCTAAATTCATGGGCACAAGACCACTCTAAAGATACAACCTTCTTGTGGGCGGTTCCACATCACCACTCTACTGTAAAGATGCCATCAAAACAATGTTAAGCAAGGGTCCTATACTATCAAGCAAAAGACCACTCTATTGAAATGCATTAATTCAAGACAGATCCCAAAAATGGGTGCAGTACCAGCTTTGTCCACAAACCGGCGCTAGCGGTCTAAACTCTGACAGTAGGACTGTATCTCAGGAGTGCAAGAGGATCCAGCCTAACTGGGACTTCAAAGCCTGTTGGTTAATTAAAAATCTTACCCACCTGCGGTTCAAAGAGGCCAAGAGGCTGAGAACTCTTAACACCCCAGAGACTCACAACAGGAGGCAGGATATCACATGGCCCTTCTGAGTGAGAGGGAAGGGGTTTCCCCTTCAGCCTGGAGGAGAGAGACAATAGCCCCTTTCAGTTGAATGGGATATGTTAATTTTGAATGTTGACTGTAAACAGAGCTCTGCCTGGGAGCAGAGACATGTGATCCCTGACCCACCCAGATTCAAGGGGCAGGCCAGACTTGAGTGTGGGTTCCTATTGCAGCAAATATATATTTTATAGAAACCTTGATAACTTATTGTAACCAAATGACAGGAATGTACAACTTTGAGATTCTTAGTATGAAAAATGCCCTCATGATTTGAGTCCAAACTCCAATTTCTACGGTGTTCTAGGACTAAACCCCGCTATTTATTGATATTACAGACACCGGGTTTATGCTAGAAACCTAGTAAATAGCTGGAATGTGTGTAGAAGGAGGGTGTACATTTGTCTAATTTTTGATGAAAATCCAATATTGCAAAACCAGTCAAAAAGCGCAAAATGTTGTCATTTTTGAATTCAAGCCCCCAGGAAGATCAGAGTCGGACAAGCATGGACCATAAGGAATCTGTAATATGTACATGTAATTTCAACAAATTGTGTATCTAGGAAATATGTATTTGGATGATAAATAGATTTGTGTGCACATTGACAAGGGGAGTGTCTTTCTGTAAGCCATAAAGATGACACACAACCCAGCTCCCCAATCAAGGGAGAGGGGAGACCTGGGCCAATGACAAGTGAGAGGGGCAGGCTTAGCTAGGCCCAGGCACACAACCATTTGCAAAACACATAAAAAGTGCCACTGGAACCCAGACATGAACATTCAATTTCCATTTCTGCGGAGCACGCTGACGGACGAATTCACATCCAGAACTCCAGAGATCTAGACTGACTCCAGCTAGACAGAGACTACAGAACTTTGAACCTAGAAGGCCCACTGCAAGCAAAAGTATCTTCAGCAGGCCTCAAAATCTTTTGCAACTGAACTCTTCAACAGCCGGGCTGTGCTGTTTGATTCTGGCTAGAACCCTAGGCCAGAACCCAGAAAGCAGTGCTGCATCCAGAGAGACCAGACCGCCGTGCAGTGCCAAGAACTTTTGCCAGAACCAATAGCTGACCCAGAAAGCAGTGCTGTATCCAGAGAAAGCAGAACCAGGCAGAGACCGTCCGTGGCAAGGGAACCGCAGTCCAAACCTGACCAGATCCGTGACGAAGTCGCATTCCTGTCCAAAAGATAGTGTGAGTACTCTAGGACTGTGCCACACTAATCTCTTAGTTTAAAATAATCTAATTAAAACTATTTTAACCTATTTAGGACTACCTCATAGGAATCGTGTGGGTCATTCTGTCCTTTTTAAAGCTGAAAACTTTCACCTGTCATTTTGAACTTTTAAATTTCAAATCCGAAAAACTAGCTTCACAAAATCGTCCGTATCTCCGGAACCGTTTGTGCTAGGAGCGAAATCTTGTATCTTAAAGCTAAGATTCTAGGCTTTCCAACAAACCTAGAACCGACTTGCTACTCCATATAGGGCCTCCATAATTACACTCGCCGCACGCGATTAAATTTTCCGCGATTTGACATTTTGCACAATTTCAGCCACGTGTAAAAATCAGCAGCTCCTTTGCTTTCGTTTTAACCTGCTAGTTACCCATAGAGCATTGCTAAAGTGAGCCTGAACTAATATAAACTAGATATCACCCATCCTGAAGCTCTAGAGGGAATTAAAAGCATTTTTAGCACATTTCTCACTTCATTGTCATCACATTCAAAGCATTTTGGGCCTGTGTTTCAAACTTCTACCTGTTTTCCTCTAAGCTTGCTGGGGGGGAACTGAATTTCATATTGTATTTGATTGCATTCCTCAGAACTGTGTGCTCTTCTTTCCATCTCCTTATATTGCATAAAGGGGGGGAGTGAATTGTCAAGGAAAAGTGATTACATTGTCTTTTTTTGAAGCCATATCAAGTTATTTTCTGTACTGCATTTCATTCATCATTGCATTTCCTTGAAGCATTCTTTCCCCCCTTATTCTTCTGCTAGGCATAGGATTTGGTAACTCAGACGTCGTTTGGGAGGCCTTCTCCACAAACCGGGTGTGCTGTCCTTACTCTGATATTTTTTCCTCCAGTCTTTTTACGGATCTCGCCTCTTCTTGTCTGAAAGACTGTTCGATTCTTGATGTCAGACTGCCCTCGGTTCCTACCAAGAAGCCCTCCAGGTAGTTTAATTTTGTGTGCATCAAGGCTATTAATGATGTCTGGTCTTTCAAAGTATCATTGATGCTCTCATAAAGCTTGCTAAAAGGCGCAAGCGCAATTGAGACCGTAGACATAACCTCTAAGAAGTTTATTTTTTTTTGTTATGGTGAGGCATCGTGCGTGGGCTGGTGTTGGATTTCACTTAGTCTTCTCGTCTGGGTAGGAGTCCTCGGTAGAACCTCCTCACCAATAGGCCCCTTTTCCGCAGGTCGACTATTGTGGATTGGGGTCAGCTCCTTTATCGTTGGTGCAGTCATGCACTGTATTTCTGCTTGTTTTTTTGATGCTTAGTAAGGCAGCGGTAGCCTCCTTGAAGACAATCTTTGTGGGTCTTTACCCTTGTTCACTAGTGCCGGCCCTACAGGTGTAACTGAAAATATGTCGCTCCTGGCTTTTCTGGTTCAGAAGGGCTCTCTCTGGGCTTCGTGGCGTTTCTAGTTGTTTGTGGGTGATCCAGTAATCAATTCTTGTTGACTTAAGCTTTCCAGGATATTTCATGTGCCTTTGTCTCGTGGAGCCCTTTTCTTTTCTTAAAGAAATCATTTAGAGATTCTGCACTTATGATTGGTAGGGCTGTTCTTTTCCTTGGTCCTATTTTTTTTGGGGCCTTCACTCGCAGCGACACTGTTTGTGTTAATTTACTTGTGTTAAAGTGCTGAACCTTTAGATACGGAGCAGGTCTCTCTTTGCAGGTTTCCAGGAGATCCTTATCTTCATCACTTTCATTCAAGGATACCTTGTTGTGGTCTGTTCCATCTGCCCCTTGTTGGTTTCTACTCGACGATCATGGATTGTCGAATATAGGTAATCTTTTTGTGTTAGGTAAGCCGCGGGCCTCAGTGTCCTCCTTGCCATTACAAACTTTTCCCTTGGCGAAATGAGGGTTAATCACGGTCAGGTAGACAGTGGGCTGACCATGTTCTTTTTCACTGGTGAGGGCGGTTGGTTCTGCTTGCTGTGCCTCATATGGGGTTGTTGGTAGACTGACTGCTATAGGGTCAGGGCTCTTTAAGTCCTCTAATATTGATGTGGTGTGTATGTCTATGTCCGTTACAGTTACCATTACACTGTTTAGGATTTCTGTGTTTAGTGTCACTGGTGTGCTATTGTCTACAACACCGGGAGCCAGCTGGAGTGGATTCAGGGTCTGCTCGATGTTATCAGCATTAATCAATTCCTGTTCTTCGCCTGTTTGAATGCCGTTACTATTGTTGCTGCACAGCCCTGTACAGACGGCATCCCGGGCCACAGCAGAGGGGGCTTGGGCGCCGGACTTAGTTTCCTTCAGGGCCGATGTCTCAAGAGAGTCATTAACGGGGGGCGGGCTCCCCACTCACTCGGGCCGACCCTCTCCTGTGTGGACTCGCTCGCCAGACCCGGATGAATGTCTCCGTCGTTGATACTGACATTCTGCCGCAGTGGTCGCTTCTGTGCTACTGGCTTCTCACCCCTTTTCTTCACGTGCGTTTTTGAAACGGCGAACTCCCTCAGCGGATGAAGCACGCGTCTAAGAGGCTCCATGTGGCTCTCCAAGATGGGGCTGCAAGCTGCGGGTAGGTCCACTGCTAAGACAGGGGGGGTTTACAGGAAGGGGCAAGCAAGGGGGGGAAACAAAAGGGGGGCAAGGAGAGAAGATGAAGAGGAAGAAGACAACAGGGGAGAGGGAATGAGCGAGGGGGAGGGAGGGGGCCCATACCTGCAACTTCGATATCCTTCTGCCAGGCCTCAGTCCTTTCATTTTACTTTTTCTCCATTGATTAGGGAAGGTCAGTAAGAACAGCAGAGCCACCGGTCGGTAGCAAAATGGCGTGCACACTTGCACGGCTTGCCACGGTCTGCCAAAGTCTGCCTTCACTCTGCTGCTCACTCCGCGGCCACTCTGCGGCAGCTCCAGGTATAAGTAGGTGTGTCCCAAAAGAACGGTGAACACAGCAGAAAGACTCTGGTGTGCCACTGCAAAAGTCTGCCTTCACTCTGCTGCTCACTCCATGTTTTGATAATACGCTTTTAAACTCAAGGCCTTTCAAAGAATGAATGGCTCCATAGCTCTACCAAAACCTTGGTAAACTCTCAACATGACTTTTGCGTTGACAAGACTAGGCTATTCTGTTAAATGATAAAGGGAGTTGGTCTCCTGGTGCTCTGGCGGATCTGTAAACAAGAAGAAGGCGGGGTTGGTTAGCCGGGAGGAGAGGGAGTAAGAGAGTGAGAGAGGTGGTGTGCTGTTGGCTGCTTCAGTGCGGCGAACATTGTGCGCTTAGCTTTGGTGTAAGTATTGGACCGGTGCGAGACCATGTGTGCTGTTGGTGCCGTTTTTGTGTTGTTGGTTTGTTGTTGATGCAGTGTGATAAAGTGCGTGCCAGGGTACATTTCTATCTAGCCTCAAGGTAGGGAAGATAAAACTCCTATTCAAAAATCTTCCCTGGGTTTGGCTTCTCAAGAACGTCCAACTCAATTTAACCATGACCTTTATCATTGACAATTAATATATTTGTTTGCCAAGCGTACGAGATTTGATCGAAACGGGTTACGTTTTTAAACCACCATTTGAGCAGCAAGGACATTGCTTTGAGTCTAGAACATCGCAAGCCGTTGACTGTGAAGCTGTATCATGTGGGCCTGTATTCAGACAGTGTCTGACAGTTGCATCATGTCATCATGTTAACAAAGCAGGCATGCGTGGGTTTCTGTGCGTGCTTAATGCCAAGCGCTGTGCATTTTATTTTGCAGCATAATGGCCTCTGCAAATAAGAGTTCAAATGGCCCAATTTCCAAATTACATCACTATAAGAAATACTTCCACGTGTGCTAAAGATGGCTTTGTGGCTGGCACCTTGAGCGCTGTGCCAGCAACCAAAATTGGCATAATACTGCCCCTGGTTTATATAAGGCTGCATTATTGGAACACGCTGGTTTGCCAGCCAGCAATGATTGTCCTGCCAAAAGGAACATGAGAGAAGCCTGCTCCCTTGTAATACCCAAACTGTTAGCTGCATTTGATGTAGCTGAGTATGAAATTCTGATCAGAACATGGCTATTTTCATTGGGCATGACAATAATGAATAGATAATAGAACATGTACATCTAATTCAATGAACATACGGTAATATGCATATTTCTTTCATCAATGATCATCAGACATCAGCATTCCTCACCTCTGCTTATGACATTCAGAGTGTCAGAGGGCCTGTGCTCTCCCACATGCTCTTTGATCTGTACATGGAGATACTGCACGCTCACTAGTCAGCCTGAGTTCCACAGTTCAACAACATGCCGATGGCAAGCCGACTGAAACGGAGACCACAAGCAAGATATAGGGAATCACACGTCACAAGACATGTAACCAATCATAATGATAGCCTATTCAGTGGCTGCACTCCCCACAATGAGCATAATGAAACAGCTCACCATACTCAGAGTGATTTAGCGCATGCCAACAGCTGCACGGTATGGCAAATCTTCTACCTTCCTACCCACTTCCAAATTCCAGTTTGATCTCCACAGCAAGAACCGAGTGAATGAAACACAATCACATTTACATCTCATTATATATAGATTGACACACATGATTACTGGATAGTCATACTAGTCTTATCCAGGTGCTAACTGGAACTACTGAAACACAATATTAAGAGGCCACCCCAAGAACACATTCACAGGCATGCAGTTGGCAACATGCTTCATATCAAGCTGCAGCTCTGTAGTGTGCCTCACGGGACAACAGAGGGAAGGAAGTGGGCAAGAGCCGGCACTCTGCCAGCCAGGCTACTGTTAACGGGCAGTTACAGAATGCAGCACTCCATGCGGCCACATTCCAAAAGTGACGTCACATACTCACACTCACACTGGGCTTCCACGAGGAGAGAGTCCCCCACATGAACACTGATGGCCACGCATACACACAGCACTACCAGCTGACCACCACATACTGCCGATCCATTAACTTAAACGGTATTAGTGTGACTTTTAACTGATGCCTAAAATTGTATTGAATAGCAATAACACGTTGCGCCACTTTCTTTTCAAACATTGTAAGCACATGGAGCTGGGTGAACAGCTAACCAGCTTACCCCAAGGGTGTAAGTCCTCATTCTGGGTAGTCTGCTGATAGTCACATGACTCCCACTCCCCTCCAGTAAACTGAAGCTGGCGTCTTTCCTGCCGCAGAGGTGATTAACGAGGTGTGGTAATCATGATAAGGAACATGCAAGAGACTATGGTGTTATGTGTTGAACCAACCTTTATTGCAGTACCGAGTTCAAGAAGTAAGGTTTCCCCAGGTAAGTAGACACAAAGGGCCTCATTCCGAGTTGAGCGGTAAGGGTTAACGGTCACCGGTAAGGAGAGCGGTGCCATTAAACCCTTACTGCCCAATTCCGGGGTCCCTTAGCGGGACCCGCAAAGGCCGTGTGGTCTGACCAGGGGCTAAGGGACCAGGGCGCTAATAACGGGCACGTAATTTACGAGACCGTAATTAGCGAATTCCCCCTTCCCCATTCCCATTGAGCCCTATGGGGGCTGAAATGGGAATGGGGAATGGTTGGTTGAATGGGGATTTACCGGGTCAACACAGGTCGTAATGTCTCAGTAAGTCCCCATTCACCCAGACTGGACACAAACCCTGGTTTGGAGGCACCCGGGTTTTTTTTTGAGGCCCAAAGACTGAAACCTACCGGTGCATCCATACATCTCCAGACTCTGTTCTAACTGTCACTCCAGGAACATACACACTCATGCACGCATCATACATTCTGCATTCCAAATTCTATGACATCGACCAGCCACAGTGACACACACACACTGCCTTTAGCCCAGTCATCGCAGCCCTCCCTTACCTGTATCATCATCATCCACTCCGGCATCGACTTATAGTTCTCCTTCATCATGTCCACTTAAAAATAGAAACTTGTCTCCAATTCTTTATTAAATATCCTATTTCACACAGTGGTCATGTGATTCATGGGACTGTTCTCACGTGTAATTGTAATGGTAATGTTTATTTGTAAAGCTCCTATACACAATACAAATGTTTCAAAGCACTCAAGGAGGGAGGGAACAAGGGGAGAAAACGACAGTCATTCAGAGGCCTTGAATTTCTGAACGATACAAGTCTGCACAGGCAGAGTAAGTGCATATAATACAATTAACAGTGTAGATGACAGTAAATAGGTTTGACGACGAGTCTGCAGTATTTCCAAGTTTTTTTCCTACTAATAACCACATCGATTTGGAGCTGGTACAATCTGGTTGGTAATGGCCCCTTTACGGCTTTTGAGGCACTTTCTAAATAGGGTCGTAGTACCTTGATCTGTGGCTCATTACCACCCAGTTTGGCCCACTGACATATGTACATGTCATTAAAGTTGTATACATCACTTAGCTACTAAAAACATCTAATATTACCCAGTACATTCATCAATGAATTGTTCGTAAGCACCCATATAATGTCGAGAAAAATGCAAGCACGCCATACACGTAAAAAACAATCATTTTGCTCTATAATTGGGGAGCAGGAACACCCCTTTAGTTCTGAGAAATACAATTGCATTTAATGTCCCGTTCTCAGTGGTAATTAATACAAATATATTTATTTGGCAAATTTGCCAGGTACAATATTAGCAAAATGCAGAAGTTATAGCTCAACTTTTCATAATAACAACACCAAAAATCCTATATACTAAACATTCCGATGGGTGCATTGTGCAAAGGGAGTTTTTTTGGCTCTTCAAAAATGCATTATTGTTCCATTTTGCCCTAGAATCCTTTAAAACAGAGGTCTGCAAACGTTTGCTCTCCAGATGTTTCAGACTAATGACAATGATGCTAATGATGTGTTATTTATATAGTGCTTACGCCTACACACTTACCTAGAACTTCTATACATACAATATGAAGTCGGCACTCATTTATCCACCTCGGAAGGATACAAAGCGGAGTTGGCCTTGCCAGGATTCAAACCTGTGACGTGCAGATCGCACACAGATCGCAGCACAAAGTGCCCAACCTGCTGAGCTATCTTACCAACAACTCCTATCAGTCCTCGCCAGCATAGTGGACTTTGAGAGATCATTGGAGTCTTAGTCCAAAACATCTGTAGAGCCACAGGCTGAAGACCCCTGCTTTAAAGAATCTTGATGCACACCAAAGTGCATCCCAGATCTGTGATCAAGTTGCTCCAAATGCATATTGCATCTAAATGTAGAGACCTGCATTCTGAGCAACCCCTAAGAGCCTGATAATGCATCTGATGTTTCCTCTGCCATCATCCTTCTTTAGTGCAAATCTTGAAAAAGTATACAAGAGACATGGGCCTCATTACGACCCTGGCGGTACGGAGTGAACGGCGCCGTAAAAGGTGCCGGCGCCGTTCACTCCGTACCGCCGCATTACGAGGTCCCCTCGCGGGACCCAGGAAGCAACGCCTGGGAAAACCAGGCGTGCTTACCGGGTCCCGCGAGGGGAAGAGGGAGCAAACAACGGGCCATCTCGTAATGGCCCGTTGTTTGCTCCCTCTCCCATTCCCATTCAGCCCTATGGGGGCTGAAATGGGAATGGGGAAGGACCGTGTCCGGGTCCTTGGAGGGAGGAATTACCGGGCCTTCCGAACTCAGAATGGCCCGGTCAGTCCTCATTCTGAGGACCCGGACCCCGACGCGATTTCGGCGGCAGCCATGCCGCCAATAGCGGCATGGTTACCGCCGAACTCGTAATGAGGGCCACATGTGTTTATCCTCACAGCTAGTTCCTCCTCCTGCAGTACATTTAATCCAGCGTTAGGGGGCGTGCATGCAGAACATGTGAGAGCAGAGTGAGGAACTCACTTTACTCCTTGCATTCTGCTCCTGCATCCTTCGTAGGGAATCTGGCCTATTATTCTTGGCTGCCTCGTATTGTATTCAATTCAAAGTTGTGTACTAATTCATGCTCAAATGTATCACTTTAAAATAAGGATGCAAATAGTACTGTAATTCGTTTATTCCCAACCATCTCAAAGGGTAACAACAATGTTACCTGATTTCGGCCCCTCCCACCCCTTGGCTAAATACAGCGAAAGATACAAATACCAAGCTTACAAATATAATGACCCACTGTAAATAACCTATGGGAATATCCTAGACAAAACTATACAATATTATTTGTGGAGGTATATTCTATTTTAAAATATATTTGCCCTACAAGTATTGTTTTGAACATTTTCAACAACACATGCTGGCTTAGTGCAAGATGTATTAGATTGAAATGCAATCTAGGGGTTCATAATATTTGTGCTGTCTTTTAGGATTCTGAAGAAACTCGCATCTCTCTAAGTTAAATACTACAAACTTCTTGTTTCCCTTCTGCAAGTCATTAGGGAAAAATCACTGTCCACAGCCACATCAGTATACATATTCTCATGTTCTTAATGTTGCTGTCATTAGGGCAGTAAAGAGTTTCAGAACTGTCTATCATTGATGACAGAAGTCAAGAGCTGGTGGGAATTCCAAAACCCCATGATCAGAGGGATGCAAGACTCTTTCTCATGGTTCATGGTGCTTTTCATGGTGAAGAGTTTCTTTCTAGCTTATGTTGCCCCGATTGCAAGGAGCAGAAGTTAAACTGCATCTATGGTGTTAAGATCGTTCACTACATCATACAGTAACTGCACGGTGATTCTTGGCAGTGATTGAAAATGGTTCCCACAATGAAAAACACACTCTTCTGGGAATCAACCCCGAAAGGTACAGATGAAGAAAAACATAGCGAGAGTGAACTTAGCCCAATAGACATGAATACTTACTTTTGCCAGTAGGCTCTTGCTGGCAGTGACCTATAACTCCAAAGAGGATTACAATATTGATCCCACTGTTGCTGGCTGCATTGTACATTTATGAATCCCATAAAATGGTATAGACCAACTGGAGGAAGTGGGTGCTAAACGTATCGTACAATTGTGACTGCGACTATACTGGTGGTGTCACCTTTCTTGTATCCTGAAGGGAATGTTTATTTCCCATTAACGGTGGCCAGGACATTACTCTAGTTGCAATTTTCACTGATGATTCAGAGCTGTGAAAATTGCCATCCAATCATGTCTGTGACATTGTCTTCAACTGTAGAAATTAGAGTACAGTGGAAGTGTAGAAATTGGAGTAGAGTGGGAACCAATGCCCTGCACGGAGCATCTTTGACTGGCCCTGATGAGCGACCTGTGTGCCTGCGCAACGTTTGTGCTATCCGTATTCAAGTGGGGCCTGAACATCCACACTCTGCACTGAATTTGTTGCAAGCAGCAAGAAGCACATGCAGGATACAAATTCACAAATGTCCCACACTATACTTGCTTTTGGAAAGATTCATTACAAATAGTTCAAATTGAGTAAAACCTTCCCAGTGCTAAACTTAGCTTTCCTAATGGGGGTGCAAATATAAATGCTAGTCCATACATGGCACAGAAAGACATATGTCTGAGTTCATATCCATGTATTCAAATTGTGGAAGGCCCTAAGGCTGGATACAAATTTGGAATTCAGTAATCACTTCTGTTCCTGAGTAGTAGCCTCACGTTCCCCTAAGTATTAAACTCTTGTTTCGATTTGTGTTACACCGGGAAAGTCCTAGCCTGCCGTCACGATCGGAAGGTTCCATCTGTGAGTGGTCTTAAGCGGCTGTGCCACGTATAGGGCCTCCATGTGACTCTGACTTGCCTTTAGGCAGTCTTTAATGCACACAACTGCTCTGGGAGCTTCTTAGATTCCACTGTAGATTGTTTTGGGTACACATTTGAGAGCACCTGCCTTTGGATCAAACCATCACATTAAATTCTGAAGCATGGACTCAACCCTAACTGTTAGTTTATACTGTACACATTAAAATAAAGGGATCTTGGTCGAAATTATGTATATGGTGTGCAATGTAAATTGTCTGTTTACAAAAATGTCTCTGTTAAGAAGGACCAGGAATGTCCCAAATGATCCAGAAGACTCAGAATTAATCCAAACCAGACTAGAAAATGAAGTAGACAAAGTGCAAGGCAGAATTCAGCTTCATTTTTGCATCCAAATAAAGCAGGGACAGCATACAAGCATTACAATCTTGGGCTCTCGGAGGCTCTTAGAGGCTACATAGGCAACAATTGGTTACATACTGCAAACTTGTCATTACAAACGTCATAACATAATCCTATTTGTCAAAACTTAGACTCTGTAAGTAAAAAACATTTAATTGGGTTAAAACAGTCTGATAGCTCCACCTGGGGCCACCCCTATATTGACAAAGGTAAAAATACCTCATCTGAACAATAGGAGATTGGTTGGAATACTACTTCATGTGCGGCCTAACATTGTGGTATCCAATTGGTTGGCTTCTTGATAGCCAAGCTTGGACACTTGACAGGCCATCAAGACATGAGCAAGACAAGAGGTATGATTTGATGAATCATTTATAACGCACCTGTACACATTTGGTACTAGGTGCGATTGGAGAGAGAGGTCGATGGACTTTTCATTGTTCATTTAAAAAGTTACCATCCCTAATCCCTAGGCCATGAAACAGGGTGATCTCTTTGTACTTGGCCTTGTGTGGCATCTTGTGCCGGTGTGTATGTGTAGGGAGTATGGCAGGTGTCCAATCTGTGCTAATTTCTAATGCATTGTCACTGTCATCCAATCATGGGTCATGTGTGATGGGACCGTGTATGAAATGGAAAGTAACTCCTATTTATTGGGATTTAAGCTAATATTACCATGTTTGTTGTGTTTTTTGTTGCCTATTAGGACATTCTTGAGCTATTATTTATACCGTATTTTGGCTTGCCACATTACTGCACCTGCCCAACAAAGGCTGGTTGTGCTTTTTTATAAGCTTTAATTCATCTGTGACTATACTGCTTGCGTCTTGGGAATTACGATCTTGTGTCTTTGCTTTGTGATTTTAGTTTATTTAAATATGTATATAACAGTGAGTGTGCTGGGCAGAATGAACTACATCTGGGTGCATATGGTGAACAAATAGCAAAGGTACTGTCAAGAACAATTAGTAGAGAGAGCCAATATGCAAAGAAGGGAGTTTTTCAGGCTTTCGTAAAGAGTGGCCGGGATGAGATGTTTCTAAATTACACAGGAAGGGAAATCCATAAACAAAGTTTGAGGATTATCCATCATCCCTCAATTTACAATGAGAGCTGGGAATGTCCAGCAAGCCAGTTGTAGAGATAGAGGGGAGGAAAAACAAGTTGGGCTGATGGGTGTAAGCTTTGATTGTCATGGAAATCTTGCAAGAGTAGATGTAAGAGTGACAGGGGGATATTAGGTTGGTATAGAAGAGAGGTTTGGCAGAAGCACAGTCTGTGGCCAGAGTGAGCAGTGTTGTAGGAGAGAAGGACATCTGGTCGGGAGGTGGAGATGCACTGATGTTCTCAAATGTTTGATTACTTGAGTGGCAGATGGATGATTGGATTGGCACAATTGAGTGAAGGAGTGATAATGGAAGAAGTACTCAAAGGAAGATACAAATACTGAGCTGAAGCCAAGAAGAGCATTTTTAATCGAGTTGGTGAGAGGCAGGGAAAGCTTGACGGCAGGACATGACTTGATCAGAATAGGTGATCATGGGTTCTGGTTGAGTTTGCCTTGAGTGATATTTGAAAGAGGGCTGTGGAGAATGGAGGTGGAATAGAGAAGACGGCATTGGTCAGAAAGGAGACAGTCAGTGGCGGTGGCTGATGAGTTCTGAGATTATGAGGAAAGGTTAGCTGTCATGAATGTGGGCTAGTTGTTTGTGGAGTGCGAGGTCACAGAGAGTGGATTCCAGCTGGAGTCTTCAGAACATTTTCATGTTTTAGAGGTTGAACACAACCATGAATATGGGTGGTACTTCAGTGACAAGTGATTGAGTAGGAGGGGATTCAAGTAGAAGGTTAAGGAAGAAGAGGTTTGGAGTGGCAAGAAATCCATTTTGAGGATATCGAGAGGGGCTTGTGTAAGAAGCTAAAGAATAACATGTTTGCTAGAAAAGGGTAAAAGACAGAGGAAACTGTTTAGCATATGGGATTGCTTTGCTGACCTTGAGGTCAACCCCTGAACCCTTATGTTTGAGCTGAAGAGATTGTGAGCCAGAGGGTGTGTCAATGTGACTTAATGTCAACATGCAATGCAACAAGAGTGCTGCTGTTGTGTGTCAGAAACTAGGATATCTGGACAGCCATCAAACAGAGATGAAGTGGTATTGAGCCAAAGTCGTCAGTTGTTTAGTAGATTTTTGGAAGAGAGACTCAGCAATTTACAATTCCAGAATCGTGCAGGAGGCATAGTGAAGAGAAATAGATCTAAGTGCAAGGAATCAGTAGATACGTCTAGGTGTTTAGGATTCTCTGTCTGGCCCAGAAGCCTTTTTGCCATTTCAACCCCATACTCATGTTCTGAAACAGGATTGCTCAGGATACTCGCTTCACTATGCACTACCTTGCCATCGGGATAACAGTTTAAGATATGTCTCTCCCAAAATCTCTGATACTATCCATTTACCCAGACTATCTCCTGGGCCTTCACCATGACATTCTCCACAGTGCATAGGAACTCTATAATTTTGTACTATTCGAATAACAATGTTGTGTTTATTGTTTTTAAAAGGTACACATTTTAAGTCTAAGCTTAGTTGAACTGGAACATGTCTAGTGTGAGCTTGAATTAGGTACAGAAAGAACTAAGTTCCTGTTTAAGTGATCTGTTGAAACACTAACTATGATTTTCTACCAATTAGTGAATTTATTGACTCATAATTCATTTAGGAGCATTAGACATTAACAACATGAGCAATGTATAAAACTCTAAGGTGCTGGTGTTAGTGAAAGTGACTTAAAGAGTTACATTCCATCAAAAAAGGTTGATGAAATTCCAGCTAAAGAATAGGCATGGGTTTCCCAAAAAGCTTTTTCAAGGCGATTACTCCCTAACTAAACACATTTTTTCAAATAACTCCTGTGGGGTGTGAGGTAGAGTGGTGACACGTAGAAGATGAAGAGGTCATAATAAACCAATCAGAGGAAGAGAAAAAAGAGAAAAATCATATACATATTATAAGTCAGATTGCGACATTAAATGTATATGTTTATTTTTATATATTGCTACAATGTAAGAAAATAAATGAGTGGGGATCTGATAGTATGGACTGACCAGTGTATGTAGTATTCTGATCCTCTTTTCAACTTATTAGAGCAGTGGTAAATTACTGTCCATAATAACATTTCCTCAGCATTTGAAAGTAATAAGCAGAATAAGATATTCAATGGTTGATTCAGGAATACCATCATGAATGCCAGTTAATAACAGTATACAATGCACAGTTATGATGTAGTACTATGATGCCGGTATTACGCATTTGGAAGAGTTGCTTGATAGTATTAATTAGTGATAGCCATTCAATTTGTCATATCCCCCAATTAAAATCTAAATAATAAGCTTGAATTAGGTTTTAACTAAAAGTGATCAATTTGTATACTCAAAAAACATTGTTCCATATTTTACAATTCATTTCGGTCTGTTAAATTGTTAAATTGGATGTTACTGACAGGTTGAAGAAGCAGTGACAACTAGATCTTCCGGGAAAATTGCATTGCTGTTTTTTTTTATTTTTTGCAGAGAAGTGCTTTATGTTTCTCTTGCTCCTTCTTTATCGGAATATTTAGAATGCAGTCAATACCCGTAGTTATTGACTGCCTTGTGAGCCTCCTGATTGGCTGAGAGGAGGTCAATAATAGGTTCCATGTGCAAATCCCAGTTAATAAGGTCTAGTTAGAAGTTAATGTTAACATGGTTGATGTTTATAGGGGACAGCTCTCCCATTTGTAGTTATGATCTAATATTTCATGCATAGTTAAGATAGACTCGTAACCTGAAATAGGAATACCAGTTACTATCTGCATTTCTCTGCAAAGCATTGATTAAGATGTTAAGTAGTTCATAAAGTATCGATATAATGATTAATTAATTGTATTGTATAACATAATATAATGTCAGAATTGAACCTTTCCAATATATTTGTTTTTTTAAATGTGAAATTCTGTTATGTATGCCTGGCTTTTTTCCTAAGAAGGGAGAGAACACAGTTTGACACCTTGGTGTAACAAATTGTGAGGTATTGCACAAAGCAAATTAAGTTAAACCTCAAATTGTTTATCAACAGATATTTTGCATAAGCTTTCACCTTGGCTTTATGAACTGTTCCTCTGAAACAAACCTTGTGATATTCCGGAACCATCCTCTATGACCTTGTGTTTGCCACACATAACATATTTTAAAACACAGATTTAAAATAGGGCCATCGCAGAGAGCTTTTTGTCTCTTCCAGTGCCTCGTATGTGAAAGGGTGTTTTTTGGACTGTGTTATGAGTCATTATGCGTCATGATATACCGACTCTGTCCTTAAGAGCAAGTGTGAGAGTTTAGTTTTTTTGCACCTTTTCCCATCATTGAAACAAACCCCAATTCCGGTTTAGAAATGAGAGTGTCCTTCCTCATCTTGTCACGATAACCACTAGATGTGGAAATCTATTAGAACTGCATGTGTTCTCATGCGGTGCTGACACATTAGTGAGATCACGCAACAGGTACATAAATGCGGTACCTCTGCAGTGGCAGTGACAGGCGCCGGCAGTGCTTGGTTTCCATGGGGCCTATGTCTCTGCCTTTTCCCAGATTAGATTTTCTATAAGTATAACTAAGGACACCTCCAAGAGCAGCTTTTCCCTTCAATAAACACCATAGGACATACCAGAGCACCACGTAGGAGGCTGAATCGAGGGTAGCTCTAATTAGGGGGTGTGGCCCAAGTGCGGGTGGGTGGGGTGGCAGTGGAGGCCTTCCCAGCCATCGCACTCTCCACTAATTAAGCCATGCATCATAACTATAGCCCCTCGTCTATGGGTGGTGTGGGACTGGCAATTGTTTGGCTCAAAGAGAGTGGGAGGCGAGCAGGAAGCTGGGGAGCACTGCTATCATTCCTTTGGTGGGCCCTGCCCCTCCTTTTTGTTCCTAAATCATAGGGTCCAAGCCCTGCTGGCAGGCTGCCTGTCGGGAACGCAGCCAGTGATTAAGAAACACAAGGAGTGGCTCGGCACACCAAAAGAAATGGAAGCAGTGCGTCCCAGGTTTCCTTTTGTTTCTTAGTGAGAGGAGCCAACCTCCAGAAGTCACCGCTTTCACTTGGAGCCACATGGTTAAAGGGCTGTCTATGGGGGCTGGGGCTTCAGATTAGAAATATGTACTGGCCTGGAAACAGCCATGACTACTGTCATATCTGGAAATTTGTTAGAAGAACATATTTTCTTATTCAGCTCAACACATTCTCAAGATCATAACAGTTATAGATATATCGTAGCTCAAGCAGTGGAGTGACATGAACTATTGTTCATGTCTGCTCCTCCTTGAAAGCCCTTCTTCTCCACTCCCCCCCTGACTTTACTTTTCTCCCCCCCCAACTCCCCTGCCCCCCTTCCAATCCCCTCCCTCCCTCCCCCTTCTTCCCGCTCCCGCTGATCTCAAATCAGACATTGAAACCTTCCTTACCTACCTCCTCTCCCCTCCCTTCCCCTTTCCCTCTTCCCCTCCTTCTAAGTAAATTGTTCTACATATTGTATCACTGGTTTGTTTCATGATTGTAAATATGCTTCTTTCATTATTGTACCTTGTTGTTATACTGTAAAGCACTTTGGATTAAAGCGCTATATAAACTTAATAAACATAAACCTAAACATAAACATCTATGCTGTCTGAAACCTATGTCACTGAGCCTGAATCTGAGCTTGTGCTAAAAAGTCATGTAGAAAGCTGACATTCTCCCCCCATTTCGAGCACCACCATTCTGGGATGGGTGGTAGCACTAGGTTAGGGCTGTAGTGCTCAGCATCAAAATCTACTAAAATCTATCATTGTGTTGCCAGCGTCTGCACCAGTATCAATCAACGTGGGGATTTCTAAAAAGACTACCTCTTTTCTAATTTATGAAAAGTGTCCTTGAGCTAACAGTAAATCTGAGAAGTTGTGCTTGGAAATTCATTGACTATAAAAGAAAACATGTGCAGTGGATGTTAGCGACCTGTTAAAGTTGCCAGGTTTTCAGTCCTTTTTTTATTAAATTAAAGGTTTGGATTCTGCAAGGAGAATGCCTTTGCAGTACCTGACCTGCATTAATGGGGGTCAATAGGACTTTTTTCAGGCCATAAATCAGGCTCATGCAAGAGCCGAGGCTAGGATGCCAGTACATCAGATTCTTTCCTTTACAGAATATGGTGTTTTTAGGGAAAGTGTTGTTCCTTATTTGAATAACACTTTTCTATTTTTACATGGACCTCTGAATCGGGCCCTCTGTGTTTTCTAAGCATCTGAACACTATCAGAATGTGTATACACACCTGCCATATCAACTTCCTCTTTCAGAATACATCACCAGAGCAAAAACACTATTTTCAGCATTTACCGAATTAGAAGAACAATTCTGAATTTGGAGTAAAATCCTTAAAATCATACTGGCGCTTTTGGCTGATGAGAACACATTAGGCAAAACCTATTATGAACACATTCAGAATACAGCCACAAACCATGCCAATAACGTATTTGCTCCATTTGTAGCACAGCATCATTCACCAGCGTCCATGTTGCCATTGTAATCGAGGGACAATACAGAACTGGAGAAATGCCTCTTATACATTTATGAACTCAAAGACAGGTATTAATCCAGCATCAGAATCATCAAAGGATTGAACTCATTCTGAAGATGTAAACCCTTTCCTATTGGCTTTGGTCCTCGCCAGTGTTAGATAAAGCTAGAGAAGTGGTCTTAGATCTAATAAACACCCCAAACAGTAGGACCTCGCTTTCGTTCCACCAGGTAAAGACACTGGGCCTGATTACGCGTATGGAGGCAGCCATGTCCTTAATAAGGGCATGGCTGCCTCCATTCCGGGTTCCAGTACCGGGTTCTGTGAATGAAGAATTACCAGGTCATTCCGACCTTGGAGGAGCCGGTTATTCCTCACGCACAAAACCATTCCCCATTCCCATTTGAGCTCCCATGGGGCTCAATGGGAATAGGAATGGAGCTAATAACGGGCCTGTTAATAATGGGCCCGTTATTAGCTGCTTTGTCCCCTCGCGGGACCCGGAAAGGATGTCTGGTTTTACCAGACATTTATTCTGGGTCCCGCTAGGGGACCTCGTAATCAGGCATCCCGTAATGAACGGTGCCGGTCCCGTATTGGCACCCTTCATTACGGGAGTGCAAGCCTCGTAATGAGGCTCACTGTGTGAGAAGCTTGGTCTGATGAGCTGGTGAACCACACTTAGCATGATAGAGTCAAACTCCAAGGCTCTCGTGAAAACCGAGTTAATTGAATGGAATCTTTTCTGTTGAATAAACCCAAAAATAATAATCTATTGACAAATTATTTATGCACAAAAGATGAAACAGGCATAGAAACATATTTCGATCTCATCGGAAAAAAAAATGTACAGGCACTATCCTCTTCAAATTAAGCGCTGCATACTGCCCTTGAGGACATGTATGTGTACTTGGCAGAATGGCTGTTCGCAATTATATCCCTTCTGTCCCTAATGAAGGGACAAACTATGCCATTTCTGATTCATCTGCTTCATCTGTCCAGCTTATGTTAAATCCAAACAGACCAACTAAGACCCTGCTTAAAAACCCACAGAATCTTTGCCATGTGTGCAGTAGAATTGCTCTGCAAACAGTTGGAATCAGTAGATGCAATTCTTGCTGTGGCCCATTACCTAAGTAGGACATGGAAGAACAGTAGTAAGGGCCGGAATCACAGAGTGTTGTCCAATGGGATTGTGCCATTATACAACACTTCTGTGAATCAGGCCCTATGTTCCTAAACACATCTCTTGTTGGAACTAATCTGAATGTAGGTGGCAAGTGGGGGTAATTGCGAAACCCCCATGCTTATAATGATGACAGAATAATAAACACAGAGCTTAGTGTTGACTCAATGATAGCGCCTAAGAGATCTTCTATAAACTGTTAATCAGTGTACAAGGATTAACTAAATCTAGCCCACCTCGATGCAATGAACTTTTTATGAGATCGGAATGAATGGATTGACAACCAATCATGGCATTCATTGAGTATGTATTATTGAGTAATATATTGATTTACAGAGCTATTGTCTCTAGTGACAGGATGCTTAAGTTGTCATGTGATGACATTGCTATGTGAATGTATGATATTGAATATCTTGTGCTTTTATGATTTTTTTTGTTGTTGATCTTTCTATTGCGTTTATGCCGTCCATGCTGTAATGAAGCTTGCATTCATTTATTGAGAATATTCAATTGGAGCAGAATGTTGAGTTCTCTATCTTTGATTATCTTTTCTTTGCTATTACGAAATCACCACGTTTCCCTTCCTTTTGCTAAGTCTGGAAAGCTTTGCACAGCTACTAGAGAAGGAAGAGCATCCACAGATATGAATTACTATCTCCTTGCAACAGCAATAGCACCATCAGTTTAATACTTTTTTTAAAATAGAAAAACATTGTAGCAATAAAAATTGAATCCACCCTCCCCTATGGAGATAGCATTGGACCGGCCAAGCCCAACAGTTTTGAATTACTTTACCTCCATCTCAGCAACTGTGAAAACAATCTCCATAGCACCCACTTTTCCTGGTAACATTACTTAAAGTTTGTGCAACTATGTTTACCTCTTCTAGGCCACTGTGATGGCTGTCTTAAAATGCATGTAAAGCTACAAGCTTATACCACAAAGTTGATAAAGCGGGCATTTTAAGATCCCTACCCTTTGAAAGTGACATTTTCACTTGACTTTTTTCTAACCAATAATTTATTTCAGGGAAAGGTGTTTGAAGTATCTCTATGCAGTATATAACAACAGGAACATTAAATAAAAACATGCTCTCATCCCCTCTCTGCTCCTTGCTTTCCTTAACTCTCTTCTCTTCCTCTCTCTCCTTTCATCTCCTCGCTCCTTCCCCTCCCATCTTGTCTTTGGACTCCTCACGGGTTTTCTCTTTTTTCCTCCCCTTCTCAAATTAAAAGTAAATGCAGTCTCTGTGAAGGTTGTTTAGCACCACATCCTCCAATAAATCCTTGATAAATTGGATGTTACTGACAGGTTGAAGAAGCTGTGACAACTAGATCTTGCTGGGAAATTGCATTGCTTTTTCTTTTTTGCAGAGAAGTGCCTTATGTTTCTCTTGCTCCTTCTGAAGTCAGAATATTTAGAATGCAGTCAATACCCATAGTTATTGACTGCCTTGTGAGCATTCTGATTGGCTGAGAAGAGGTCAATAATAAGTTCCATGTGCAAATCCCAATTAATAATGCCTAGGTAGAAGTTACTGTGCGCATGTTTGATGTTTACAGGGGACAAATATCCAATGTTTAGTTGTTATCAAATATTTCAGGCATAGTGAAGATAGACTCGCAACCTGCAATAGGAATACCAGTTACTATCTGCATTTCTCTGCAAACCATTGATTAAGAAGTTAAGTAATTCATATTGTATCCATAAATTGATTTATTAATTGTATTGTATAACATATTATACATTTAAAATTGAACCTTTCCCAAATATTTGCTTTTTTTAATGTGATATTCTGTTATGTATGCCTGGCCTTTTCCTAAAAAGGCACTGAACACAGTTAGAATTGAAGCCGTACATGGGACTGAACAGAGCTTGTCATCTTGGTGTAATAAATTGTGTGATATTGCACAAAGAAAATTAAGTTGAACCTCAAATTGTTTATTGCCATATTTTTTATAAGCTTTCACTTTGGCTTTAGGAACTGTTCTTCTGAAACAACCTTGTGATATTCCACAACCAACCTCTATGACCTTGTGTTTGCCACATATAACATATTTTAAAATACAGATTTGAAATTGGGCAGTTGCAGAGAGCTTTTAGTATCTCCCAGTGCCTCGTATGCGAAAGGGCGTTTTTTGGACTGTGTTATGAGTCATTATGCGTCGTGATATACCGACTCTGTCCTTAAGAGCAAGTGTGAGAGTTTAGTTTTTTTGCACCTATTCCCATCTTTGAAACAAACCCCAATTCCGGTTTAGAAATGAGAGTGTCCTTCCTCATCTTGTCACGATAACCATTAGATGTGGACATCTTTTAGCACTGCATGTGTTCTCATGCAGTGCTGACACATTAGCGAGATCACGCAACAGTTACATAAATGCGGTACCTCTGCAGTGGCAGTGGCAGTGACAGGCGCCGGCATTGCTTGGTTTCCATGGGGCCTATGTCTCTGCCTTTTCCCAGATTAGATTTTCAATAAGAATAACTAAGGACACCTCCAACAGCAGCTTTTCCCTTCAAAAAACACCATAGGACATACCAGAGCATTACGACTGCAAGACTTGTCATTGGCCTCAAGCCCAGGGATCAAATCTCTCCAGGACTGAAATCTCTGCACTGGCTCCCAGTGGCTGCGAGGATTAAGTTCAAAACCCTCTGCATCCTCCACAAGGCCTTGTGGGGCCTCAATACCTTCAACTCTCTCTTCCTAAATATATTCCCTCTGGAGCTCTTCGCTCATCCGCCTCCAACTCCCACAGGGTCAGTCACTTCTCCAAGCAACGAGTTGGTGGTAGATCTCTCTCTTCAGCTGGGGCCTCCCTGTGGAACAGCCTCCCTTCCTCCATGAAACTTGAGGAGAACCATCTTCGGTTCAGAAAGCACCTTAAAACCTTCCTCTTTGCTTCTGATTTCTCCCCCCCTCTCCACTGTTGAAGTTCTGGCTGATACTGAGACTGCACTGGTTACCTGGCCACTCATCTGATCTCGGGCCTAAGCCCTGCCAGTTACACGCTTGCACTGCCTCCCTGCAAACACTGCAGCCGGGGACTGTTTTCTGTATCCCTACAGTCCCCTCACCAGCACTTATGTCTGCACTCACCCTGCACTTGCCACCAGCTGGCCGTTCTTCTATTTATCTTGTTATTTTATTGTCCCATGAACTGCACTTTCCCCTCCCCCTCCCGCCCGCACTTTTCTTTTTCCCCCTTCCCCTGCACTTGCGCAATCTGAATGACACTTGGTCTAGTAAGATCGCTGTCTGTCTTCCCTTTGTTCCCCTTCCCTTGCCTCGTCGCACCTTGAAACACTTGTGTATAGGTGCGTTATAAATGCCATATCATATCATACGTGAGAGGCTGAATGGAGGGGGAGCTCTAGTTAGGGGGTTTGGCCAAGTGCTGATGGGTGGGGTGGCAGGGGATGCCTTCCTCGCCATTGCACTCTCCAGTACTTAGGGCATGCATCCTAACTAGAGCCCCTCGCCTATTGGGGGTGTGGGACTGGCAATTACTTGGCTCAAAGACAGTGGGAGCCGAGCAGGAAGTTGGGGAGCACTGCTATCATTCCTTTGTAGGCCCCATTCCTCCTTTGTGTTCCTAAATCATAGGGTCTGAGCCCTGCTGGCAGGCTGCCTGTGGGGAACGCAGCCAGTGATTAAGAAACACAACGAGAGGCTGAGTGCACCAAAAGAAATGGAAGCAGTGTGCCCCAGATTTCCTTGTGTTTTTTAGTGAGAGGAGCCAACCCTTTCACATAAGGAGCCACATGGTTAAAGGGCTGTCCATGGGGGTTGGGGCTTCAGATTAGATATAAGTACCAGCCTGGAAACAGCCATGACTACTGCCAGATCTGAAAATGTGTTGGAAGCACATATTTTCTTATTCAGCTCAACACAGTTATAGAAATAGGATACCTCAAGCAGTGGAATGACATGAACTATTGTATCTATGCTGCCTGGAATCTATGTCTCTGAGCCTGAATCTGAGCTTGTGAGTAAAAGTAGTGTAGAAATCCGACATTCTTCCCCTGTTTCCAGCACCACCATTCTGAGGTGGGTGGAAGGACTGGGTTAGGGTCTGTCTAGCTTTGCAGCATCAAAATCTGCTAAAATCTATTGTTGTGTTGCCAGCATGTGCATCCGTGTCACTGTGAGGTTTCTAAAACAGACTACACCCTTTCTGATTTATGAAAAGTGTCCTTGAGCTAGCAGTAAATAAGAGAGGTTGTGCTTGGAAATGCATATGCATTGACGATAAAAGAAAACATGTGCAGTGGATGTGAGAGACCCGTTACAGGTGGCAGATTTTCACTCCTTTTTTTATTAAATCAAAAGGTAGGATTCTGCAATGAAAATGCCTTTGCAGTGCCTGGCCTGGGGTAATGGGGTCAATAGGAATTTTTTCAGGCCATACATCAGGGTCATGCAAGAGCCCAGGCTCCGATGCCAGTACATCACATTCTTTCTTTTACAGAATATGGTGCTTTTAGGGAAAGTGTTGTTCCTCATTTGAAGAATACTTTTCTATTTTTACATGGACCTCTGAATCAGGCCCTGCGTGTTTTCTAAGCATGTGATCACTACCAAAATGCTTATACACACCTTCCATACCAGCGTCCTCGTTCAGAATATATCACCAGAGCAAAACATATTTATCGAGTTAGAAGAACAACTCTGAATTTGGAGTAAAATCCTTAAAATCATACTGGTGCTTTTGGCTAAGGAGAACACATTAGCCAAAAGCTATTATGAACACATTCAGAATACAGCCACAAACCATGCCAATAATGTATTTGCTCCATTTGTAGCACAGCATCATTCGCCAGCGTTCATGTTGCCATTGTAATCGAGGGACAATGCAGAACTGGAGAAATGGGTCTTGTACATTTATGAACTCAAAGACAGGTAAAAAGGATTGAACTCATTCTAAAGATTACCCCTGTTCTACTGGATTTGGTCCTCACCTGTATTAGATAAATATAGAGAAGCGGTCTTAGATCTGATAAACACCCCAAACAGTAGGACCTCGCTTTGGTTCACCCGGTAAAGACACTGGCCCTGATTCCAAGGTGGGCGGTAAGGGATACCGGGCACCGGTAAGGAAACCGGTGCCGGTAATCCCTTACCGCCCTACTACAAGGTCCCTTAGCGGGTCCCACCATTAACGGCTGGTCTGACCAGCCGTTTGTGGACGGGACCCGTTAAGGGACCAGGGTGCAAATAACGGGCTCGCAAGTCGCAAGCCCGTTATTAGCGCCCTCCCCATTCCCATTGAGCCCTCTGGGGGCTCAATGGGAATGGCATTTTCAATGGGGATTTACCGGTCCCGCAAAGGTCGGACTACACCGGTAAGTCCCCATTGAACTATACCGGTGCCGGACCCGTTATTGGTGGCAGTCATGGCGCAAATTGCGCCATGACTACCACCAACCTTGGAATGAGGGCCACTGTGTGAGAAGCTTGGTCTGATGAACTGGTGAACCACACCCACCTAGTATGATAGTGTCAAACTCCAAGGCTCTCATGAAAACTGAGTTAATTGAATGGAAATCTTTGTTGTTGAATAATCCCAGAAAATATTAGACTACCCTACTGTGTCACTGATCGTTATCAGCCTTAATATTTTACGATCGCTTCCTAGGACTAGCCTATCGTGATTCGCAGATTATTTGTAGACCACCCACCTTTATGTGGCATTCTATTCTAGCCACTGTGCCACCATGCATTAACCTATGTTAACTTGACTAAGCCATATTGGCATTATAAGTGAAATTTCCCATTGTGATACCATTGTGATACTGCCTCACAGAATTCACTTACCTTTATTACTATGCTCAATCAGCGTCCTCGCCCTAGGGCTGTATACTGGATTAGTACTGAGTCAATCTAAACTGTTGTGATTTATCCAGCCCTTCACCACATGTTAAGGCTTTCCAATTCATGCCTAAATCCTAGGGCATAACATACATGCTACTAGCAGATAAAATGACCCCCCAACCTATATTATTCTTAGGCCTCCTCAGCATTGTTAACGGCCTGACTATAACTACTTCAACCCTCAAGACAACTCCTCCCCACTTAAATATGGATTCCCATCCAGGCCACAATACACCTATCATCAATCTAGCAATGACAACTAATCTGCCACCCTCGACGGACATCTAGCCAACTAAATTCCTAAAACCATGCATTAACATGACATCACATGTTATATCAAGTCTTCCACCACCATGCATTAACCAAGACCTCTGTGCCTCTCCCGTCAAAGTTACTCCCCAAACCTCCAAAATTAAGGCTTGCCCTTTACATGATCTCTCCACGACCTTACACCCAATACCTAACTGCCCACAAACAAATACCACCACTAGACCTTGCCCTGCTCCACAGTGAAACTGGAGACACGGCTTCAGAACTCAACAATATCTGAAACCAAAGGCGTATGCTATCAACAAAACAGGCTCTGTAAAAAACTCTGCCCTAGACAAACTCCCTAAAACTATTAACACATGTAAAATGTCAGCACCCTCCGCTAACAACGCCACTAATGTTATTAAAGTAGGGCTCATTAATGCAAGGTCCATCCAAGCACATGCCTTGGACATACTTGACATCTTGACGGTCCATTACTTGAACATCATTGCTATAACAGAAAATTGGTGAATCCTACGTCAGGCCCTGCTCCAGCTTTAACCTTATCTGACAACTATTCCATTTTACGCGCAGAATGAGATTCTAACCTGACCAAAGGAGGTGGCATAGCACTCATCTATAAGACGGTACTAGAATTAAGAATGATCAACAAACATCACCTACCATCGGCCGAAATACTCACTGTCAAATTATCCACATCTGCCACAGCCACCATTACTATGCACTTGATCTACCGTCCTCCCGGCGGCACTACCACCTTCGAAAATGACATATATCAACTACTGTCCAACAACATGAAATATAAGTCCCAAGTTATAATCCTAGGTGATTTTAACCTAGGCCTTGATGATCCAAAAGGTGTGAAAGCATCCACCCTAAAGGATACCTTGTCTGAGCTTGGGTTTACACATCGCATAACTAGCCCAACGCACAACAAAGGCTGCACTCTAGATTGGTTAGCGGACCTTAACTGTACCATTAAGATAGTGGCCAATACACCATGTGCCTGGACTGACCATCACCTAATCACCTTCACCATAGACAAGGCCGTATCCCTCATACTCCCATTAAAGCTCCAGCTTTAATGACAAGAAGTAAACATAACCTTACCTTGGAAAACCTGTTACCTTTACTACGCCCAATAACTCATCCTAATACCACTCATTGGGACCCTTCTGACTTAGTTAATCTATACAATGAGACTATCCTTAAAGCTATCAATATCATAGCCCCTCTCAAATGACAGAAATCCAAACCACGTGCCCATATCAACAACTGGTATACACCTCCCCTATAGACTCTTAGGAAAGAGAAAAGCACAGCAGAAACTACTTGGAAAAACGACCCTTCCACACAAAATAAAGATATCTTCATTGTGGCTTCATTTAATTATAAGACAGGCATTGTCCAAGCTAAAAAAGATAACTTCAATGACCGTATAGCTAAAGCCAACTCGAGCGCTAATGAATTGTTTAACATTCTCAAAGAACTTGAGTCGCCCTCCCCTATACCTGACCCGTGTATTAAGGACATCCAATGGTGTACCAACATACAAAATGCGCTTCAAGACAAAATTACGCTGCTACTCAACAAAATAAATTTGAAAACAAACCTCATTAATAATACTATACCTCAGAATCCTCCATCTTCCCCTATTGTATCGCCACAATTCAACTTTAAACCAAGAAGTAGAGCTGATCATTCTCAAGCTCAAACCATCCAACTGCAAAGGTGATGTCTGCCCAGCCAAGTTAATTAAAGAAGCTGCAACTGCACTTGCTCCTTTTATTACTGAATTTGCCTCTAGTACCGTGCCCACCAGTTTGAAAGATGCATGGCTACTACCACTCCTAAAAAAGCCGACGTTAGACCCTAACAACCCATCTAACTACTGCCCGATTACTACTGTCCCGTTCTTGTTCAAAATACTGGATCAAGCAGTTTATCTCCAAATTCAGCAATATTTGGAAACAAATAATTTACTAGGTCTAAGACAGTCAGGCTTCAGACCTAGACACAGGACAGAGACAGCACTTATTGACCAAAAGAACCAAATCCAGGCTTTAAAAGACAAAGGTAAATCCACCCTGCTTTTACTACTTGACCAATCTGCAGCATTTGACCTGGTGAACCATGATATACTATGCAAGCATCTGTCATCTGCTGCACATTTCCCCGACCAAGCTAATTCTTGCATCACATCGTTCCTCAGTAATAGATCCATGAGGGTCTTTTAACCATTCGCCTCAGCCTTATCTTCGCCAGTTTCCTGTGGTGTCCCACAAGGATCATGCATGTCACCGACCCTCTACAACGTATTCACCAAGCCTCTATTTGATATACTTGACCATCTGGGTGTCACGCATACTAATTATGTGGATGACACCCAGATACTCATTCCTATCACTGGTGATTACGCTATAGATAGCAAAACATTGAATGACATCTATAGCGTTATACAAATATGGATGGCTAAACATGGTTTATGTTTAAATGATGACAAAACCGAACTACTCTTACTCGGCTCCCCATCCAAATTAACTAAACTAGATACATCCTTTAAAACTTTCATTATCGACGGTAACACAATCATAACACTAGGTATATACATTGACTCGGCACTATCTCTCACGAGACAAACTAATGCCCTAGCATCGGCCACAGCTTACACATGTGAGCTTATTATATATAGCTTGTCGTTCCTATCTATCTACAACCAATTGCATATCAGTAGCAAGAGCCTTACAGGCCAATTCAGGAAATCAATGTGCACCGAAAATTCCGGCGCAAGCGTGCGAAAACGTGCGATTCGCAGTGAAAGAGTGAAAATCGCAGTGCAAGTGCGAATATCGCCGGGAAACCATCGCACATCTATTCATGGAAGTCCGTGCGCGAGTAAAATCAGGGATGTGCGCTGAAAAAGTGCGCGGCGCACGCCGGCGCACAGGTCATCTAATGGTGTGCGCCAAGGCCACAGCGAAAGCGCACATAGCGCGGCGCACATAACAAAAGTAGGCGGAATACGGGGCGGAACACTCGGAATGGGGAACAACTCGTGAAAATGTGGGCGTCACGGGGGAAGTACAGGAGGCAAGTGCGCGGAACTCCCACACGCTCGCCTACAACACATATTCATGGAATCGAATAGGGCAAACCAGCGCACGGGCAAAGACGCGCACTGATCCCAACCCGTCCGCCACAGGAAGGCAGGTGGTAGCGTCCCTGCGCAGGAAAAAAATGTGCGCCAAAATGTGCTCTAACAAAAAGCACGAATAAACAGCTCTGATGAATGTCCCATATTGTGGCCCAATAGGACAAATGACGTGAAAAGGTGTACGCGACAAACAGCGACACCCGCTGTGTGAAAAATCAGCTTGTGCGTGTATTTCGTGTGTGCGCCGGAAGTTTCACACGCGATGGGCATGGGGGAGCAGGGTACATGTATTTCAGGGGTGCACGTCAAAGTTCAAAACGCGACCGTGCCTAGGGGGGGCGGGATGCGTGTATTCCAGGGGTTCGCGGGAAGTTTCAAACGCGATAGGCCCTGTGCGAGTGGGGTGCGTGTATTCCTGGGGTTCACGTGAAGTTTCACACGCGATTGGGCTGGGTACGTGTAAATCTGGGATGCGCGGGAAGTTTCACACGCAATTGGCCTTGGTCGAGCAGGGAACGTGTATTTGGGGGGTGCGCGGGAATTATCACACGCGACAGGCCCTGTGCGAGTGGGGTACTTGTATATCTGGGGTGCAGGGGAGTCCTACACGTGAATTTGAAGTGTGGGTCCTCCCTGGTGTTCCCTCTACACCCTCCACGGCCCCTGCAGGCAGCCCACACCACAGGGGACTTCATGTTCCGCAGGCAGCCCATCCACAATCGGCATGCCCCCCAGGCAAGCCACATGTCAGCTTGCACCACTACTACTACTGATCACCAACGCATGACCCCCTGCACCCCCACCCCCCAGCAGTGAGGGGCACCAGCCAGCAGGCCCCCACTCATGTCCCACTCAGGTCCCCCTGCACCCCCACCCCCCAGCATTGCGGGGCACCTGCCAGCAGGCCCCCACTCATGTCCCACTCATGTCCTCTGCACCCCCACCCCCCAGCAGTGCGGGGCACCTGCCAGCAGGCCCCCAGTCATGTCCCACTCATGTCCCCCTGCACCCCCACCCCCCACCAGTGCGGGGCACCTGCCAGCAGGCCCACACTCATGTCCCCTTGCACCCCCAACCCCCCATCAGTGCAGGGCACCTGCCAGCAGGCCCCCACTCATGTCCCACACATGTCCCCCTGCACCCCCACCCCCCACCAGTGTGGTGCACCTGCCAAGAATCCCCCCACTCATGTCCCCTTGCACGCCCACCCCCCACCAGTGCGGGGCACCTGCCAGCAGTGCCACTCATGTCCCACTCATGTCCCCCTGCACCCCCACCCCCCACCAGTGCGGGGCACCTGCCAGCAGGCCACCACTCATGTCCCCTTGCACCGCCACCCCCCACCAGTGCGGGGCACCTGCCAGCAGGCCCCCACTCATGTCCCACTCATGTCCCCCTGCACCCCCACCCCCCACCAGTGCGGGGCACCTGCCAGCAGGCCCCCACTCATGTCCCACTCATGTCCCCCTGCACCCCCACCCCCCACCAGTGCGGTGCACCTGCCAGCAGGCCCCCACTCATGTCCCACTCATGTCCCCCTGCACCCCCACCCCCCACCAGTGCGGGGCACCTGCCAGCAGGCCCCCACTCATGTCCCCCTGCACCTCCACCCCCCACCAGTGTGGTGCACCTGCCAGCAGGCCCCCACTCATGTCCCACTCATGTCCCCCTGCACCCCCACCCCCCAGCAGTGTGGGGCACCTGCCAGCAGGCCCCCACTCATGTCCCCTTGCACCCCCACCAGTGCGGGCCACCTGCCAGCAGGCTCCCAGTCATGTCCCACTCATGTCCCCCTGCACCCCCACCCCCCAGCAGTGTGGGGCACCTGCCAGCAGGCCCCCACTCATGTCCCACTTATGTCCCCCTGCACCCCCACCTGGGCGGGGCACCTGCCAGCAGGCCCCCACTCATGTCCCCTTGCACCCCCATCCCCCACCAGTGCGGGGCACCTGCCAGCAGGCCCCCACTCATGTCCCAATCATGTCCCCCTGCACCCCCACCCCCCACCAGTGCGGTTCACCTGCCAGCAGGCCCCCACTCATGTCCCACTCATGTCCCCCTGCACCCCACCCCCAGCAGTGCGGGGCACCTGCCAGCAGGCCCCCACTCCAGTCCCCTTGCACCCCCACCAGTGCGGGGCACCTGCCAGCAGGCCCCCACTCATGTCCCACTCATGTCCCCCTGCACCCCCACCCCCCACCAGTGCGGGGCACCTGGCAGCAGGCCCCCACTCATGTCCCCTTGCACACCCACCCCCATCAGTGCGGGGCACCTGCCAGCAGGCCCCCACTCATGTCCCACACATGTCCCCCTGCACCCCCACCCCCCACCAGTGCGGGGCACCTGCCAGCAGGCCCCCACTCATGTCCCACTCTTGTCCCCCTGCACCCCCACCCCCCACCAGAGCAGTGCACCTGCCAGCAGGCTCCCACTCATGTCCCACTCATGTCCCCCTGCACCCCCACCCCCCAGCAGTGCGGGGCACCTGCCAGCAAGCCCCCACTCATGCCCCCTTGCACCCCCACCAGTGTGGGCCACCTACCAGCAGGCCCCCACTCATGTCCCACTCATGTCCCCCTGCACCCCCACCCCCCAGCAGTGCGGGGCACCTGTCAGCAGGCCCCCACTCATGTCCCACTCATGTCCCCCTGCACCCCCACCCCCCAGCAGTGCGGGGCACCTGCCAGCAGGCCCCCACTCATGTCCCCTTGCACCCCCACCCCCCACCAGTGCGGGGCACCTGCCAGCAGGCCCCCACTCATGTCCCACTCATGTCCCCCTGCACCCCTAACCCCCAGCAGTGCGGGGCACCTGCCAGCAGGCCCCCACTCCTGTCCCACTCATGTCCCCCTGCACCCCCACCCCCCACCAGTGCGGGGCACCTGCCAGCAGGCCCCCACTCATGTCCCACTCATGTCCCCCTGCACCCCCACCCCCCACCAGTGCGGTGCACCTGCCAGCAGGCCCCCACTCATGTCCCACTCATGTCCCCCTGCACCCCCACCCCCCACCAGTGCGGGGCACCTGCCAACAGGCCCCCACTCATGTCCCCCTGCACCTCCACCCCCCACCAGTGTGGTGCACCTGCCAGCAGGCCCCCACTCATGTCCCACTCATGTCCCCCTGCACCCCCACCCCCCAGCAGTGTGGGGCACCTGCCAGCAGGCCCCGACTCATGTCCCCTTGCACCCCCACCAGTGCGGGCCACCTGCCAGCAGGCCCCCAGTCATGTCCCACTCATGTCCCCCTGCACCCCCACCCCCCAGCAGTGTGGGGCACCTGCCAGCAGGCCCCCACTCATGTCCCACTTATGTCCCCCTGCACCCCCACCTGGGCGGGGCACCTGCCAGCAGGCCCCCACTCATGTCCCCTTGCACCCCCACCCCCCACCAGTGCGGGGCACCTGCCAGCAGGCCCCCACTCATGTCCCAATCATGTCCCCCTGCACCCCCACCCCCCACCAGTGCGGGTCACCTGCCAGCAGGCCCACACTCATGTCCCACTCATGTCCCCCTGCACCCCCACCCCCCAGCAGTGTGGGGCACCTGCCAGCAGGCCCCCACTCATGTCCCACTTATGTCCCCCTGCACCCCCACCCCCCACCAGTGCGGGCCACCTGCCAGCAGGCTCCCAGTCATGTCTCACTCATGTCCCCCTGCACCCCACCCCCCAGCAGTGTGGGGCACCTGCCAGCAGGCCCCCACTCATGTCCCACTTATGTCCCCCTGTACCCCCACCTGGGCGGGGCACCTGCCAGCAGGCCCCCACTCATGTCCCCTTGCACCCCCATCCCCCACCAGTGCGGGGCACCTGCCAGCAGGCCCCCACTCATGTCCCAATCATGTCCCCCTGCACCCCCACCCCCCACCAGTGCGGTTCACCTGCCAGCAGGCCCCCACTCATGTCCCACTCATGTCCCCCTGCACCCCACCCCCAGCAGTGCGGGGCACCTGCCAGCACTTCCCCACTCATGTCCCCTTGCACCCCCACCCCCCACCAGTGCGGGGCACCTGCCAGCAGGCCCCCACTCATGTCCCACTCATGTCCCCCTGCACCCCCACCCCCCACCAGTGCGGGGCACCTGGCAGCAGGCCCCCACTCATGTCCCCTTGCACACCCACCCCCATCAGTGCGGGGCACCTGCCAGCAGGCCCCCACTCATGTCCCACTCATGTCCCCCTGCACCCCCACCCCCCACCAGTGCGGGGCACCTGCCAGCAGGCCCCCACTCATGTCCCACTCTTGTCCCCCTGCACCCCCACCCCCCACCAGAGCAGTGCACCTGCCAGCAGGCTCCCACTCATGTCCCACTCATGTCCCCCTGCACCCCCACCCCCCAGCAGTGCGGGGCACCTGCCAGCAGGCCCCCACTCATGTCCCCTTGCACCCCCACCAGTGTGGGCCACCTACCAGCAGGCCCCCACTCATGTCCCACTCATGTCCCCCTGTACCCCCACCCCCCAGCAGTGCGGGGCACCTGTCAGCAGGCCCCCATTCATGTCCCACTCATGTCCCCCTGCACCCCCACCCCCCAGCAGTGCGGGGCACCTGCCAGCAGGCCCCCACTCATGTCCCCTTGCACCCCCACCCCCCACCAGTGCGGGGCACCTGCCAGCAGGCCCCCACTCATGCCCCACTCATGTCCCCCTGCACCCCTAACCCCCAGCAGTGCGGGGCACCTGCCAGCAGGCCCCCACTCATGTCCCACTCATGTCCCCCTGCACCCCCACCCCCCACCAGTGCGGGGCACCTGCCAGCAGGCCCCCACTCATGTCCCACTCATGTCCCCCTGCACCCCCACCCCCACCAGTGCGGTGCACCTGCCAGCAGGCCCCCACTCATGTCCCACTCATGTCCCCCTGCACCCCCACCCCCCACCAGTGCGGGGCACCTGCCAGCAGGCCCCCACTCATGTCCCCCTGCACCTCCACCCCCCACCAGTGTGGTGCACCTGCCAGCAGGCCCCCACTCATGTCCCACTCATGTCCCCCTGCACCCCCACCCCCCAGCAGTGTGGGGCACCTGCCAGCAGGCCCCCACTCATGTCCCCTTGCACCCCCACCAGTGCGGGCCACCTGCCAGCAGGCCCCCAGTCATGTCCCACTCATGTCCCCCTGCACCCCCACCCCCCAGCAGTGTGGGGCACCTGCCAGCAGGCCCCCACTCATGTCCCACTTATGTCCCCCTGCACCCCCACCTGGGCGGGGCACCTGCCAGCAGGCCCCCACTCAAGTCCCCTTGCACCCCCAACCCCCACCAGTGCGGGGCACCTGCCAGCAGGCCCCCACTCATGTCCCAATCATGTCCCCCTGCACCCCCACCCCCCACCAGTGCGGGTCACCTGCCAGCAGGCCCACACTCATGTCCCACTCATGTCCCCCTGCACCCCCACCCCCCAGCAGTGTGGGGCACCTGCCAGCAGGCCCCCACTCATGTCCCACTTATGTCCCCCTGCACCCCCACCCCCCACCAGTGCGGGCCACCTGCCAGCAGGCTCCCAGTCATGTCCCACTCATGTCCCCCTGCACCCCCACCCCCCAGCAGTGTGGGGCACCTGCCAGCAGGCCCCCACTCATGTCCCACTTATGTCCCCCTGCACCCCCACCTGGGCGGGGCACCTGCCAGCAGGCCCCCACTCATGTCCCCTTGCACCCCCATCCCCCACCAGTGCGGGGCACCTGCCAGCAGGCCCCCATTCATGTCCCAATCATGTCCCCCTGCACCCCCACCCCCCACTAGTGCGGTTCACCTGCCAGCAGGCCCCCACTCATGTCCCACTCATGTCCCCCTGCACCCCACCGCCAGCAGTGCGGGGCACCTGCCAGCAGGCCCCCACTCATGTCCCCTTGCACCCCCACCCCCCACCAGTGCGGGGCACCTGCCAGCAGGCCCCCACTCATGTCCCACTCATGTCCCCCTGCACCCCCACCCCCCACCAGTGCGGGGCACCTGGCAGCAGGCCCCCACTCATGTCCCCTTGCACACCCACCCCCATCAGTGCGGGGCACCTGCCAGCAGGCCCCCACTCATGTCCCCCTGCACCCCCACCCCCCACCAGTGCGGGGCACCTGCCAGCAGGCCCCCACTCATGTCCCACTCTTGTCCCCCTGCACCCCCACCCCCCACCAGAGCAGTGCACCTGCCAGCAGGCTCCCACTCATGTCCCACTCATGTCCCCCTGCACCCCCACCCCCCAGCAGTGCGGGGCACCTGCCAGCAGGCCCCCACTCATGTCCCCTTGCACCCCCACCAGTGTGGGCCACCTACCAGCAGGCCCCCACTCATGTCCCACTCATGTCCCCCTGCACCCCCACCCCCCAGCAGTGCGGGGCACCTGTCAGCAGGCCCCCACTCATGTCCCACTCATGTCCCCCTGCACCCCCACCCCCCAGCAGTGCGGGGCACCTGCCAGCAGGCCCCCACTCATGTCCCCTTGCACCCCCACCCCCCACCAGTGCGGGGCACCTGCCAGCAGGCCCCCACTCATGTCCCACTCATGTCCCCCTGCACCCCCACCCCCCACCAGTGCGGGGCACCTGGCAGCAGGCCCCCACTCATGTCCCCTTGCACACCCACCCCCATCAGTGCGGGGCACCTGCCAGCAGGCCCCCACTCATGTCCCACTCATGTCCCCCTGCACCCCCACCCCCCACCAGTGCGGGGCACCTGCCAGCAGGCCCCCACTCATGTCCCACTCTTGTCCCCCTGCACCCCCACCCCCCACCAGAGCAGTGCACCTGCCAGCAGGCTCCCACTCATGTCCCACTCATGTCCCCCTGCACCCCCACCCCCCAGCAGTGCGGGGCACCTGCCAGCAGGCCCCCACTCATGTCCCCTTGCACCCCCACCAGTGTGGGCCACCTACCAGCAGGCCCCCACTCATGTCCCACTCACGTCCCCCTGCACCCCCACCCCCCAGCAGTGCGGGGCACCTGTCAGCAGGCCCCCACTCATGTCCCACTCATGTCCCCCTGCACCCCCACCCCCCAGCAGTGCGGGCACCTGCCAGCAGGCCCCCACTCATGTCCCCTTGCACCCCCACCCCCCACCAGTGCGGGGCACCTGCCAGCAGGCCCCCACTCATGTCCCACTCATGTCCCCCTGCACCCCTAACCCCCAGCAGTGCGGGGCACCTGCCAGAAGGCCCCCACTCATGTCCCACTCATGTCCCCCTGCACCCCCACCCCCCACCAGTGCGGGGCACCTGCCAGCAGGCCCCCACTCATGTCCCACTCATGTCCCCCTGCACCCCTACCCCACACCAGTGCGGTGCACCTGCCAGCAGGCCCCCACTCATGTCCCACTCATGTCCCCCTGCACCCCCACCCCCCACCAGTGCGGGGCACCTGCCAGCAGGCCCCCACTCATGTCCCCCTGCACCTCCACCCCCCACCAGTGTGGTGCACCTGCCAGCAGGCCCCCACTCATATCCCACTCATGTCCCCCTGCACCCCCACCCCCCAGCAGTGTGGGCCACCTTCCAGCAGGCCCCCACTCATGTCCCCTTGCACCCCCACCAGTGCGGGCCACCTGCCAGCAGGCCCCCAGTCATGTCCCACTCATGTCCCCCTGCACCCCCACCCCCCAGCAGTGTGGGGCACCTGCCAGCAGGCCCCCACTCATGTCCCACTTATGTCCCCCTGCACCCCCACCTGGGCGGGGCACCTGCCAGCAGGCCCCCACTCATGTCCCCTTGCACCCCCACCCCCCACCAGTGCGGGGCACCTGCCAGCAGGCCCCCACTCATGTCCCAATCATGTCCCCCTGCACCCCCACCCCCCACCAGTGCGGGTCACCTGCCAGCAGGCCCACACTCATGTCCCACTCATGTCCCCCTGCACCCCCACCCCCCACCAGTGCGGTTCACCTGCCAGCAGGCCCCCACTCATGTCCCATTCATGTCCCCCTGCACCCTACCCCCAGCAGTGCGGGGCACCTGCCAGCAGGCCCCCACTCATGTCCCCTTGCACCCCCACCCCCCACCAGTGCGGGGCACCTGCCAGCAGGCCCCCACTCATGTCCCACTCATGTCCCCCTGCACCCCCACCCCCCACCAGTGTGGGGCACCTGGCAGCAGGCCCCCACTCATGTCCCCTTGCACACCCACCCCCATCAGTGCGGGGAACCTGCCAGCAGGCCCCCACTCATGTCCCACTCATGTCCCTCTGCACCCCCACCCCCCACCAGTGCGGGGCACCTGCCAGCAGGCCCCCACTCATGTCCCACTCTTGTCCCCCTGCACCCCCACCCCCCACCAGAGCGGTGCACCTGCCAGCAGGCTCCCACTCATGTCCCACTCATGTCCCCCTGCACCCCCACCCCCCAGCAGTGCGGGGCACCTGCCAGCAGGCCCCCACTCATGTCCCCTTGCACCCCCACCAGTGTGGGCCACCTACCAGCAGGCCCCCACTCATGTCCCACTCATGTCCCCCTGCACCCCCACCCCCCAGCAGTGCGGGGCACCTGTCAGCAGGCCCCCACTCATGTCCCACTCATGTTCCCCTGCACCCCCACCCCCCAGCAGTGCGGGGCACCTGCCAGCAGGCCCCCACTCATGTCCCCTTGCACCCCCACCCCCCACCAGTGCGGGGCACCTGCCAGCAGGCCCCCACTCATGTCCCACTCATGTCCCCCTGCACCCCTAACCCCCAGCAGTGCGGGGCACCTGCCAGCAGGCCCCCACTCATGTCCCCTTGCACCCCCACCAGTGCGGGCCACCTGCCAGCAGGCCCCCACTCATGTCCCACTCATGTCCCCCTGCACCCCCACCAGTGCAGGGCACCTGCCAGCAGGCCCCCACTCATGTCCCACACATGTCTCCCTGCACCCCCACCCCCCACCAGTGCGGTGCACCTGCCAGCAGGCCCCCACTCATGTCCCCCTGCACCCCCACCCCCCAGCAGTGCGGGGCACCTGCCAGCAGGCCCCCACTCATGTGCTCTTGCACCCCCACCAGTGCGGGGCACCTGCCAGCAGGCCCCCACTCATGTCCCACTCATGTCCCCCTGCACCCCCACCCCCCACCAGTGCGGGGCACCTGCCAGCAGGCCCCCACTCATGTCCCACTCATGTCCCCCTGCACCCCCACCCCCCACCAGTGCGGGGCACCTGCCAGCAGGCCCCCACTCATGTCCCCTTGCACACCCACCCCCATCAGTGAAATGGCGATCCCACGACACAAACCAAAAGTCAACTATGTAAATCAACACATGTCCGCCACATGAAGGCAGGTGGTAGCGTCCCTGCGCATCAAAAGAATGTGCACTAACGAAAAGACGTATATACAGATCGATGAATGTGCCATACTGTTGCCCTCTAGGACAAATGACGTGCAAAGGGGTACGCAACAAACACAGACACCCGCTGTGTCAAAAATAGCGTGTATTCTGGGTGCTCGCGGGAAGTCTCACACGCGATTGGGCCTGGGCGAGCGGGGTACGTGTACTTCAGGGGCTCGCGGAAAGTTTCACACGCGATTGGGGCTGGCCGAGCGGGGTACGTGTACTTCAGGGGCTCGCGTGAAGTTTCACACACGATTGGGGCTGGCCGAGCGGGGTACGTGTACTTCAGGGGCTCGAGGGAAGTTTCACATGCGGTTGGGCCTGGGCGAGCGGGATACGTGTACTTCAGGGGCTCGCGCAAAGTTTCACACACGATTGGTCCTGGGCGAGCGGGGTACGTGTACTTCTTGGGCTCGCGTGAAGTTTCACACGCGATTGGGCCTGGCCGAGTGGGGTACGTGTATCACTGTGGTGGGCGTGGAAGTACAGGAGGCAAATGCACGGAACGCCCACACGCAAAAAAACTCGCGCTAATCCGGAAACACATACGCAAGCAGGAAGCAGGCGTACGTCGACCCGTGCAGCATAAAAGTGCGCACAAACAACAAACAAGCTCAGACGCCAGGATGAATATACCGTTCCTAGCAGCAGTGGCCGTGGGATACCGCAGGAGGAGGAGGAGGATAGCCAGGGCCAGAATTTTTACACCCAGAACCAGCCTTTTTGGGATGCCTGATGACCACGTCTATGGGAGGTATAGGTTTCCACCTCACATAATACTCGACCTGGTCAGTGAGTGGGAGGATGACCTCACAACACCCACCCTCTGCTCCCAAGCACTGAGCACCCTGGTGAAGGTCCTTATTGTACTGCACTTCTTGGCCACTGGATCATTTCAGCGGACAAGTGCCATAGTTGGGGGCGTCTCACAGGGCACGCCGTCACGCTGCCTACACCAGGTCTTGGCCATCATGACTGCACGCCCATCAGTACGCAGGCACATATACCTGCCCAGAACACCTGCAGAAAGGCAGGCTGTCGTCCAGGATTTCTACGGGGTGGCACTCTTCCCCAAAGTGCTAGGTGCCATTGACTGCACCCATGTGGCACTACGTCCCCCCAGGGCAACTGAGCACATCTATAGAAACAGCAAGCACTGGCATTCCATCAACATCCAGGTAGTATGTGATGCCAAGGTAATCATCACCTCAGTATATGCCAACTATCCAGGGTCCACCCACGACAGTTTCATTTACAGAATGTCAACCCTAAACCGGGACCTAGAAGCTGGTCGGCATGGCGATACATGGCTGGTTGGTGAGTATAAATGCCACTGCACATGCATGCATGTCAGATACTGAGTAATGTCACAACCCCACTCATGATACCCATCACCACCTCCCCAGGGGACAGTGCCTACCCTCTGAGCACCCACATGATGACGCCAATTCGGAACCCCACCACGCCACACCAGGTAAGATACAACACAGCCCCTATTGCAACCCGGGGCATAGTGGAGCGCACATTCGGAGTGCTCAAGTCACGCTTTCGCTCCCTTGACCGCTCTGGTGGGCAGCTGCTATACGCTCCCCCAGTAGTGTGCAGGATCATAGTGGCAGCATGTGTCCTGCACAATGTTGCAACACGCAGGGGCCTGCCGGTGGACATGGTGGTGCCCCCACATCCCCAACCACATGCACGCCCGCTGCGCATGGGAGGGGTAAGGGCACGGGGTGAGGCAGCCCGTACGCAGCTGGTGGCTAATTACTTCACCTAAAATCACACCCCTGTGGAGTGCACACAGCCCTGACACATACAAACTGACTATCAATGATGATGATTCAACTGACAGTCAACTGTCACAACCATACCAGCCTGAGATTGTTCACCTTGTTCCATTGTGTGCATCCCTACCTACACAAACACCACCAATGCTGTGTCATCAAAAGACACACTTCTGTGCTGCTAAAATCATTACCCCCTTGCAAGATACAACATGACAACAGTGCCATGTCACCCAACACCTCCCCAGCACCGCCCCCCAACACACCATGGCATGTCATGCTATGTGACAGCAAACAAAGGAATCCCCAAAACATGACACAAGTGTCACAAAGTACAGTGTCCCAATGGGAAAATGGCCACACACAATGTGCACCCATTAATGTAGAACTGACAACACACATGACTAAAGACTTACCACAATACAATGCAGCTAGCCACCCCAAACATAGCATTCACATGACAGTACTAAGTTAAAGGATACGTAGACTTACAACCTGGTGATGCTAGCACATCGACCACCCCCAACTGTATAGTGTTGGTGCCACGCAAATCTGGAAGTGCACTGCTTACAACATGAACTCCATCTCCAAAGTAGACGGCTTTGTGAAGACATGTGGAATGAACCTGCAAATTAGGAGGGAGACATGGATGCACAAGCACACATCAATACACCATACAGTGTACAATACTACAACAATATGCACTAGGAATGTATACACAGTATTGACTACAGACTGCCCACACATGTCATGGGAGTCCAACGTCACTGTGTAAGTTACTGTCACTTGGGCACACCCTTTGCAAGCCCATGGTAACGGGAAGCAGGAGGGGTGTGTGTCTCACGAACCCAAGCATCTAACCCAAACTCAGGACAAGCCTGCATGTGCCCAGCCGCAATAGAGTGGATGCCCAAGGGAGCCACACAAGGCAACACACTGTAACAAAAAAGCAAAAATCAAAATCCAAAAATCAAAAATCAAAAATGGCCATGTGGAGGCCAAGGGGAGTGGGGGAGGCCACCCAGGAGGTCCGAGGACAAGGTGCACACCAACAGCCACCTGTGTGGATGTTGCGAAAAAAAAACACCTCCATGGGCTCATGGCCTGCACGGCTACGCTAATGTGAGAGATTCTGAATCGCTGTGCTCGCTCTCATCACTCTGTGCTGCTGCCGCCACAGGAGGTGGTGGTGCTATGGGAGGCAGCCCACGCAAAGCCCTAGTCTGGTCCTCCATGGCAGCAAGCATGCGGGTGTGGAAGGTCTCATTCTGGAGGATTATGGGGCGGAGATCCCCATGCACCACCTGACGTGATGCCCGGACCTCATCCCGAGTTGCCTGCATCTCTGCTGACAGCGTACGGGTGACACGCTCCAGCAGCTGTTCTGTCCTCGTGACAGTGGAAGCCTCAAGCTCCACAAGAGTCTGCCTGAGGTGACGGACTTCTACCCTCAGAGCTTCCCTCTGGCCCTGGGACTCTAAAGAAATGGCTTCCCGCAGAGTGTCCAGGGCCGCCCGTCTGTCCCTGTTGGACGCCAACATGTCGTCCCTGAGTGATTGGCAAATGGAGTTTGTTGCCTGCTGTAGTTGCTCCATCTGCCTCTATGGGGGGACAATGGAAGTGGCCACCCTCTCCATAGCTTGAGCCATCATCTCAGATGCTGCTGCCTGTTGGTTTGCCATACCGTATATGGATCTCTCCCATGCGGTATTGCCTGGTGGTGTACGGCCACCACGTTGGTGGGCACCACACCTGTCTGGGGCAAGGCGAACTGTGCCTTGCTGTGTCGGCACTGCATGAGGCTGCAGGACTGCATTCCCCTCTGATCTGCTGGCCCAGGAACAGGATCAGATGTTGCTGAGTGTGGCCCTGCATCCGTAACCACCAAAGGCAGACCTACCAACACTGACATCCCCATAGTGGGCTGTACCCCTGGTGCAGGTGGGTCAGACAGAACAGAATCCCTCCCAGAAACACCTACCTGCGAAGCCACATAGGTCTCATCATCCGAATCAACACCCGAAAAGAGGTCTGGTGAGGTGCACCCAGAGACACCCCTGGAGAGAACGGTCTGCAGCAAGAGTGGGTTCTCACCCACCACCACACCCCATCCCCCACTGGTGCCCGGTCGTGCCTGAGATCCCTCCTGGGTTTGCACCATCTCCTCACCCTCAACAGCATCAAGTGCGTCATCCCCTGCAGAAACATGAAAGACAAAACATGGAAACAGGCATTAGCACCATGGCACACCATTAGGCCTCACGAGGTACAGAACCAGTACTTGATTGACACATGTCCCACATGACTATAACCCTCCCATGCATGCACTGTCACTGAGTTTGAAGGGGAGGAAAATGTCAGACACTGATGACACCAAGATGGAAGAGCAACACATTAGCTGCATGCTGGCTAGCAGAGCTACCACACATTGGCCTGTGAGTGGCATGTCCAATCCACATACATGACCATGCCATCACTCAGATGGCATGTACCAAACATATCGTTTGACAATAGGGCTCAGATATGCGTAGTGAAAGTGGGGGGATTGAAACAATCATCAATGAGAAATACGTTGTTGCAAGATGCCACTTCAAGGGCAACTGGCGTGATGTTGCACAAAAAGTCTACTGTGGGCAGAAGGGATACTGTAATACCCAAATCCAGGGGCGCAGAATGTTTTGGATGAAGCACATGGGTGACCCAAACCACTCAGGCACACACACCCTCACCTGGCACTCAATCAGAACCCCTCACACACACAACATACACATGGATCACACACACATGCATGTGCACTCACCGGACAATGCCTCGTAATCTGGCAGATCTCCCACACCTTGGATCTGTTCCTCTGTGACTTAGGTCCCAGCAACAGACTCATGTACAGTGAGTTCAATGTCCTCATGTGGAGACCCACCTCCAGTCACCAGAGTAGCGGCATGACTTGAGGCCAGCTTTTTCTTTGCCCTGTGCTTAAGGTCATTCCAGCGCTTGTAGTACTCGCCAGCTGTGCGCCTCACTGATCCAAGGGCACTTATGATGTCCGCGACGGTCTGCCAGTGTGCCTGACGTCGGGCAGGTGTGGTCTTGCACCCTGAAGTGATCAACATTTCGCTGTCGTGTGCTGACACATACTGCACAAGTGCATCACGTTCGGCATCATTGAAGCTAGGCTTCTTTTGCGTGCCGGACTGCGTAGCCGTGTCTGGGGTATCAGCCTGTAGTGGACGAGCACTCTTCCTCTTTTTTTTGGAAGGTGGTGGGGATCCTGAGTGGCCTACGCTGTTCTGGCCACTAGGGGCAGGAGCACCGGTGGACTGGGTAGTTGGAGTGTGGGAATGCACACTGAGCATGGGACTTGGTGCAGGCATTGGCTGAAGTGTTACATAGTCAGGGGGAAAGTTAGCAAGATGGACTGGGACCAACACTGCCCTGGCTGGGAGAGTCAGAGCTGGGGTGGATGGAGCTGCAGCTGCCCCTGCAGCCTCCCCACCCTGCCTACTCGGGGCAGCAGATGACATAGCTGCCCCTGATCCACGTGGCCTGGTGACACCAGCTTGCACCGCCACACGTGGCCTAGACTTGGCGACCTGGAAGTCAGCCTGGGAGTCACCCTCTGCCAGGTCAGGTGCCACAATGGGCTGGTCTAACAAGGGCTGATCAGAGATGGTGTCAGCCACGTTTCCCTCAACTATGGGGGGGTGGATGGGTGTCCCTGACTGGTCCTCCACACATGGGGGCCTAGGGGTACCCTGCAAATCCCGGCCACGTCTCCTACTGCACCCACCACGGCCACCTCTTGAGGCTCGGCCACCTTTGCCACCCTTACCGCTTGGTCGCCTCCCAACCATGGCACTCATGTTGTTGTGTGTATGGGAGTTGCAGTAAACTATTGTCCTGGGCAATTGGGTGTCAAAGGGGTAGGGTACTAGATGGAATTCTTACCCTAGTGCTCTAGCAAGGCTGTATGTGACCCCTGGGGAAAGATGACGGGTCACGCAATGCACAGGCACCCCAAAAACAGAATATAACGTGCACGCAACCCCTCGTAGACCACGTGCGTGGAAAAATTAACCCGCACTATGCTGTGGCACCCAGAAACACAAAAATGAATGTACTCGTGTTACACGCAGCCCACAATGACCTCTGAAGGGTTACGCGACACATGGGGCAAGCACAGTTGGTAAATACGTGCGCGACTCACTGTCTGCCTGGAAAATGAGCGTGAAAAATACGCGCGTGTGCGCGTTGGCAACACCCCCGCCAAAAGAAGAATTGTACACTGTCTGAGGAGACAGGACAAAAGAAGAAGTGAACACAGGCCCAACAGAAAATCAGAAAAAAGCTGTCAGAGGTAACAGGGAGTACGAACTAGAAACGCTGTGAAGTAAATCGCGTGTGAACCGACAAGAAGTACAGAATTCACCCTCTCGCTCTCCACGAAAAGCACATACAAGAAAATGACGTCCTACATGTGCCTTTTGAACCAGCCCACACTTCCCACGTCACTTCCGCGTATACGCGCTAAGGCCCTATCCTCCAATTACATGAGCTGACACTCGGACGTGCAGTTCTTGGACGTGTAACATGCACCCGTGTACAGGGAAATGCCTGCGCACGCACGTCACAGATGCGCTTACGCGCTAAGGGCCTTTGGTCCAATGAAATTGCGTACGCGTGCTGATGCGCTTACGCGCTAATGGCCTTTCCTCGAATTACACGCTGACGTGCAAGATTTTCACGTGCCAAATCACTCCGTATCAAGCTGGCCACGAGTAAGCACACGGAAGACCACGCTCCTGCCCAGAAGGCCGAATTACTGCCCCCCAGAGCCCCGAGCACGCTCCCACCTGCCATCTGCTGCTGCCTGCCTGCCTGCTGCCCACATGCCCTGCTATTTGCTGCCTGCACATCAGCCAGGGGTGCAGTTGCTGTGACCACCCCTGCTGGAACCGAAGACTCCCGACTGGAGTACCATCTCGCTCCGAAGCCCAGCCCCAGGACCCAGTTGCCCACCCACTCCTGCCTCTGGGGTTGCCATGTCGGGCACTACACCATCTGGCACCACTGGCAACCCCCAGCCAGAGAGGCAGAGGGCCACCAGCTTCACTGCCACCGAAGTTGGTGTCCTGGTGGAGCAAGTCCTGGGGCAGTATGATGCCCTCTATGGAAGATCTTGCGCCGACAAGGAAGGACGGACCCGGATCAGGACGGACATCGTGACTGCCATCAACACGGAGGGGGTGGCAGTCCGCCTATTCCATCATGTCAAGAAGCGCTGGGAGGACTTCAGGTCCAGGACCCTCAGCAAGGCCCGGTGCCTCTTGAAGGCAGCGGATGCTAAGGGGCACCGGGGCCACCTGTCGGAAGATCAGATGAGGGTCCTGGAGCGCATCTCCCCAGCGCTCCACGTCCAGGTCCTTGGGAGGCATACCCGTCTGGAGTCGAGAGGTAAGTGTACATGCATACTGATTGTATGCTGTGCGTGTGGTGGTGTGCCAGTAGTGTGCAGGTTGCACATGTGTTTTTGTCGGGCCATGTATGTACAGGGCCGTGAGGCTGACACATGAGAGGCCTCTCATGTGTGACACATGGATGGTGCATGTGTGTGTGAGCTTGCATGCAAAATGCTGATGTGTGGGCGCTGTTAGGCGGAAACCTGTGCAGTTCCCTCTGGGACCACTGCAAAAGGTTTAGGACTACAGGTGTTTGGCAGTAAACCCACTTGGTAGCAGTCGGTACCACACAGATTCACTTGGTAGCTGTGGCTGAGCAGTCAGACTTCCCTCAAGAAGAGTTAGGCAGTATGTGGAGTATACAAAATAGGGCAATTTACACAGTAGAACAAGCAAACACGGAACAAGGCTTCGGTGTAAAGATATATAGTTATTTATTTATAAAAACACATCTATGGAAAACACTCTGGCACTAATACGGCAAACAACTTCAATCACAATTACTATAAGTAAATCAATCCCCCTGACAATAGTTCGACAAGTCTAGGTTCAATGGCACCACTTATTTGCAGACAGAGGTGAATGCTTTAACCTAGATGGCACTCTAGTATTCGTTAGGACGGGAGAGAAAAGGCAGGGTATGAAATCAACTCGGTACCAACACTTTTTCGAACAAATGCAAGGCAAGTACGGCAGGGTCTACTGTAGATCGCAAAGTTCAGAGGCAGGGCCCACTCGGAGAGAGGCAAGGCAACATGTCCCAAAAAGTATCACAGTGGAAATGCACTTCGAGTCTTTTTCGCAAATTGTTATAGAAAGGTTGGACCAGTTCAGAACAGAAAGTTAAGAAGGCTTGGAGGCGACCCAATGGAGAGGCGAGGATTCAGAAACCTCACGCTAACCGACACAAGGGAAGCCAGGCGGACATGGTACCTTGTTTGTGGAGAGACAGCGGGGGCAGTTGTTCCTGGTGGTGGATGCACGTCGGGGCTTTGCCAAGAGAAGAGATGATCTCGTCATCGAAGGAAAGTTGAAGATCGTTGCACCACCAGGGAAGAGACCAGCCGCGGAGTGCTCCGTCACAAGGCACCACCTTTTGGTCGCAGTACAGGGGTAGTGGCTATCCGGTTGCCGGGGTGCTCTGCACGGACAATTCGACCACTGCGTCCTGGAACGAAGAAAAAGCAAAGGGGACTGGTTGTTCCCACCAGTCAGGGGAAGAGACTCTCCGGCTGGGAGATCTCCTCTGTCGTCGGGAAGTGGTGAGTCGGTTCAGCAGGGCTCCACCGGAGGTGTCGTCGTTGCAGGTCGGCTCAGCTTTACCCTCGTCGGATTCTTAGGTCCTGTGGCGACTTCTGAAGATACAGTCCCAAAAGCCCTGCTTTTATGCAGAAAACCCCCATTCATTCAGCCTAGCTGTCAATCAAAACATGCTAAGTGGTGAGCGGGGTGGCTCACCACTTGGGCCAATCACACCAGAGTGCGACTTGAGTTGGCAAGGCAACTCAGTCCAGGGTGCCTAAACCCCCTCCCACACCCCCTGTGGTACCCAGACAGAATGGCACCACTTTGGAGGACTTCTGTGTAGAAGCCCGCCAAAAGTGGAACAAAGGGCTCAACCTTTGGTTTAGGAGTCACAGAGACGAACACAGACGCTATTTTAAAAACCGAGTTCTGGCAGAAAATATCAACCGATAGATTTGTTTAAGACAACTAAACCGGTGGTATGTTAGAGACTAACGAGAAAAAAGTATTAACCTCCAACAATGGGAAGAATCCCATAGGGTTATATTCGGGGTCGAATATAACAAGTAGTTTCCACTGCCACCAGCCAAAACTCGACGAGGGGGGACGGGACAGTGCCCCCTCGAATAACAGACCCAGGAGTAATCGAATTACCCCTACTAGTACGTCCACAATAGGATGGTTTGTACTAGCTCTGTTAGTAAATTTGAGTCTAGTAAAGCCAATGGTGACTTTACATGCCCGGGGAGACAGTAGTCAGTCCCCGGGTATGGAGTCTATGGTGGGGATCCTCTAGGACGCCCCAGTGTTACGGCACAGAGGGTGCGGGGTAACACACATAGCAAAACATATGAGACCCTATGGAGTAAAAGACCCCATAGCCCATAGAACACATTGACATTCAAAGGAATTAACCACATTCATGTCCAAGAGTGGGAGAAAAAAGAGTCTCACTCTTGGCAGGATGGAAAAAAACAACCTCCAGAAATCCAGCAAAGCTGCTGGGGGACTCACTAGGTTAGGAAATTCAGCCTAAACAGAGAATTCTCCCTAACAGGCACACATGTATGGATGACTGTGTATGTTAGTTGGGATGGTTGTGGTGTCACACATGGATGTCGGTTCCAGCTGCATATGTCTGCACCGTGTGCATGTGCATGTGTGTATATTTGACAAGGGTGCAACAGTGATGCAACATGGATGCCTGGGACACTGATGTGTAGAAGACTGATTGCCAGATGTCACATGGGTGCAAATCTCATTACTGCGACAGTCGTAGGAGGTGTAGACATGCATGTGAGTGTGGTGGCGTGTGTGCGTGTCTAGTGCAATCCTTGTGTTTAATGTGATGTCAGGCTCACCTTTGGCTGTTCATGCTGTTGTATGTGTATGGATGGTGCTGGCTGTTGCAATATGGCTGTGGAATAGCTCATGTGTGTGAGTTTAAATGACATGTGTGTTGGGGATTGTGATGCCATGTCTGAAGTTTGACAATGACACTCGTGTGCAACTGTCATGTGTGTATAAGTCCATTGTACAGTGCCCTGATGCCTGTCTCCTATCTCTCCCTGTCTGCAGCGTCAACTGATGAAGAGGGCGGAGAGGGTGCTGTGGGGCACAGCGGCAGGGATCGCACGGCCAGCCGGAGACGCAAGGCCCGGCTCACCTCCCAGGTTGTCATCTCGTCGGGGAGTGAGGAGTCCAGTGCCGCGTCCCAGGTCGCAGCTGCCGAGAAGAGGTCCAAGGGGCGGAGGTCGGAGTTGGACTCCTCGGCAGCAGAAGGGGCAGCTGAGACCCCACAGGGTCTGACTGAGGAAGATGGCACGGAGTCATCCAGGTTGGTGGGGGGTTTGGTGGAGGAGGAGGCCGCGCAAGGGAGAGAGGCGGGGTCTGGAGGTGGGGATTCCAATGGTGCTGGTGGTGCAGTGCAGGTGCAGGGACAGGAGGCAGCACAGGCCACGGCGGAGGTGCCTGTGTGCAATCCTGTCCCTGATCCTGTCACTGCATCATCTTGCACCAGCAGGGATACCTACATCCAGACCCGTTCCCAGGGAGGGGATTGGCTTACACCAACTGGCCTTCCTCTCCCTGCGGATGTGGCTATCCGGCACCGGGTTGAGCCTGTCCTGGGTGGGGTGGCGTTGCGTCAATGTGCCATGCAAGCTGACCTGCAGTCTTTTCAAGAGGAGACTGCACGTCTTCTCGCATGGCTCGTTGACCGCGTTGACCTACTGGGCCAGCTCACCAGGGCCGGATTCCTCCGTTTTCTGGACCTTGTTCCGACCCCCCCCTCAACTGAACCCCCTATGCCCCAATCATCCTCCATGCCATCTTCCCACCCATGTATCACCTGGGTACCCTGTGGAGCTGCCTCTGAGCCTGCGGCCAGGCTGGTGGAGGACACATCCCTGCCACAGTCGGGAGTCGTACGTCCAGCAGGGGTGGCCACATCAACAACTGCACCCCAGCCGGAGGAGGATGTGCAGGCAGCAAGAGCCAGGGCACAGGCAGCGGCACAGCAGCAGCAGCAGCAACAAGGTGGGAGCCATGATGGCTCGGGGCCTTCATCATCGGAGGGGCAGGCATCGGCAGGAGGGCAGGAGGACCCTGGACGGGAAGTGTCTTCCGTGTGGCAGCGGTTGGGCCATGCCATAGATGCAGAGTGGCAGCGAGCGGAAGAGGCACGGCTCACGATGGTCAGGGCGGAGAACTCCATGCGGAGGGCCCTGAGGCGGGCCGAGTGCCTCGAGGCCATTCGCAGGGACCTGGAGATCCGGATGTCATCGTCCCTGCGAACCCTCGGGGCCATGGAAGAGGACCGCCTGCAGGACATTGAGCAGGAGTTTGATAATGCCCTGGCCCGGGACATCAACCAGTGAGCCGTTGGACTTGCCCGCTGCCCTTGTAAATAGTTAGTTAGTTAGTGTTAGGTTTCCTTTCGTTTTTTCTTTATTTTGGACCGCTTGAACACTGAACCACATTTTTGTATATAGTTATTTTTATTAGGTAGTAGTATTTTGTAGGTTTCATTTATTGAGTTGGGATCATGGACCCTGGATTCTTCGATTGAACATAGTTCTACATTGGATTAATCTTTTTTTAATTTTTTTTTGTGTTCACCATGGAGCAATGGTTTTTACTTTGTTTTAAGCCTTGCATTTTATTATTTGGACTGTGACTTTGGACACCATTCCTATTTGGATTTCTTTGGCTTATTATTTCTTTTTTTTCATTATTTACCGGACATGGACCATTTCTTTTGTTATTCCCATTGTTGTGTGTTTGATTTGATTTACGTTCATGTTATCTTCAATATATGTTTTTTAATACTTCCATTTGTGGTATTATCTCATTGGTTTCATGCATGTCATGATTTGTGTTTTGAGATTCACTTGCACCCATTGTGTGTGTGTGACGGACAGGTGTTCATTTATATACTTGCCATTGGGGTTGTATCATGTAATTGCCTTTTCGATGTGGGTGGATGCAATACTTGGTTGGGTCTTTGTGCTGGGTAGGCTGGCAATGAGGGCCATGATTTCGGATCGTCATGACCTGGGGGCAAGGGGACATGAGCGGGGGCCTGCTGGCAGGTGCCCCGCACTGCTGGGGGGTGGGGGTACAGGGGGACATGAGTGGGACATGAGTGGGGGCCTGCTGGCAGGTGCCCCTCACTGCTTGGGAGTGGGGGTGCAAGGGGACATGAGTGGGACATGAGTGGGGGCCTGCTGGCAGGTGCCCCGTACTGCTGGTGGTTGGGGGTGCAGGGGGACATGAGTGGGACATGAGTGGGGGCCTGCTGGCAGGTACCCCTCACTGCTGGGGGGTTGGGGTGCAGGGGGACATGAGTGGGACATGAGTGGGACATGAGTGGGGGCCTGCTGGCAGGTGCCCCTCACTGCTGGTGGGTGGGGGTGCAGGGGGACACGAGTGGGACATGAGTGGGGGCCTGCTGGCAGGCGCCCCTGACTGTTGGGGTGGGGGTGCAGGGGGACATGAGTCGGACATGTGTGGGGGCCTGCTGGCAGGTGCCGCTGACTGCTGGGGGTGGGGGTGCAGGGGGACATGAGTGGGTGCCTGCTGGCAGGTGCCCCTGACTGCTGGGGGTGGGGGTGCAGGGGGACATGAGTGGGTGCCTGCTGGCAGGTGCCCCTGACTGCTGCGGGTGGGGGTGCAGGGGGACATGAGTGGGACATGAGTGGGGCCTGCTGGCAGGTGCCCCGCACTGCTGGGGGGGTGGGGGTACAGGGGGACATGAGTGGGACATGAGTGGGGGCCTGCTGGCAGGTGCCCCTCACTGCTGGGGGGTGGGGGTGCAGGGGGACATGAGTGGGGGCATGCTGGCAGGTGCCCCACACTGCTGTGGGGTGGGGGTGCAGGGGGACATGAGTTGGTGACCAGTAGTGCAAGGTGACATGTGGCTTTGCTGGGGGGCATGCCCATGGTGGATGGGCTGCCTGCGGGACATGACCAGGGGTGCAGGGTAGTCCCCTGTGGTGTGGGCTGCTTGCAGGGGCTGTGGAGGGTATAGAGGGAACACCTGGGAGGACCCACACTGCCAATTCACGTGTAGGACTCCCCGGCACCCCCGTAATACACGTACCCAGGCCAATCGCGTGTGAAACTTCCCGCGCACCCCTGAAATACACGTACCCATGCCAATCGTGTGTGAAACTTCCCGCGCACCCCTGAAATACACGTACCCAGCCCATTTGCATGTGTAACTTCTCACGCACCCCTGGAATACATGTACCCAGGCCCTTTCGCGTGTGGAAGTTACCGCGAAACCCGTAACACACGTTCCCCGCTTGGCGTTTGCTGTTTGGCAATCCGGTAAACTGGTTTTGGGTTGGCGCAGACCTTTGCGCTGGATTGGGGATTTTGATGCCTTTTCCTTGCGCGAGGGCGTTCTTGGGGGGCGTAACTGGCGCTGCAGCAGGGTCGCTGCGCCACTCTGCGCCACGACTGGTTTTGGAGGCTAAAATCCATGAATACGCTGTGCGCTAAAATGGATTTTATCGCACGCGGCTGGCGCAGTCTATCACACCGGAACACTATGCGCCAGCCGCCTGCGCCACTTTTGTGCGAATTTCCATGAATTACCCTGTTACAGGCCGATTCATGGAATCAATGTGCGCCGAAAATTCCGGCGCAAGCGTGCGAAAACGTGCGATTCGCAGTGAAAGAGCGAAAATCGCAATGCAAGTGCGAATATCGCAGGGAAACCATTGCACATCTATTCATGGAAGTCCGTGCACGATTAAAATCAGGGAGTGTGCTGAAAAAGTGCGCGGCGCACGCCGGCGCACAGGTCATCTAACGGCGTGCGCCAAGGCCACAGCGAAAGCGCAAATAGCGCGGCGCACATAACAAAAGTAGGCGGAACACAGGGCGGAACACTCGGAATGGGGAACAACTCGTGAAAATGTGGGCGTCACAGGGGAAGTACAGGAGGCAAGTGCGCGGAACGCCCACACGCTCGCCTACAACACGTATTCATGAAATCGAATAGGGCAAACCAGCGCACGGGCAAAGACGCGCACTGACCCCAACCCGTCCGCCACAGGAAGGCAGGCGGTAGCGTCCTTGCGCAGGAAAAAAATGTGCGCCAAAATGTGCGCTAACAAAAAGCACAAATAAACAGCTCTGATGAATGTCCCATATTGTGGCCCCCTAGGACAAATGACGTGCAAAGGTGTATGCGACAAACAGCGACACCCGCTGTGTGAAAAATCAGCTTGTGCGTGTATTTCGTGTGTGCGCGTGAAGTTTCACACGCGATGGGCATGGGGGAGTGGGGTACGTGTATTTCAGGGGTGTGCATGACGTTCCACACGCGACCGTGCCTGGGGGAGCGGGATGCGTGTATTCCAGGGGTTCGTGGGAAGTTTCAAACGCGATAGGCCCTGTGCGAGTGGGGTGCGTGTATTCCTGGGGTTCGCGTGAAGTTTCACACGCGATTGGGCTGGGTACGTGTAAATCTGGGGTGCGCGGGAAGTTTCACACGCAATTGGCCTTGGTCGAGCAGGGAACATGTATTTTGGGGGTGCGCGGGAATTATCACACGCGACAGGCCCTGTGCGAGTGGGGTATGTGTATATCTGGGGTGCAGGGGAGTCCTACACGTGAATTTGCAGTGTGGGTCCTCCCAGGTGTTCCCTCTACACCCTCCGCGGCCCCTGCAGGCAGCCCACACCACAGGGGACTTCATGTTCTGCAGGCAGCCCATCCACCATGGGCATGCCCCCCAGGCAAGCCACATGTCAGCTTGCACCACTACTACTACTGATCACCAACGCATGACCCCCTGCACCCCCACCCCCCAGCAATGAGGGGCACCTGCCAGCAGGCCCCCACTCATGTCCCACTCATGTCCCCCTGCACCCCCACCCCCCAGCAATGCGGGACACCTGCCAGCAGGCCCCCACTCATGTCCCTTTGCACCCCCACCCCCCTCCAGTGCGGGGCACCTGCCAACAGGCCCCCACTCATGTCCCACACATGTCCCCCTGCACCCCCACCCCCCAGCAGTGCGGGGCACCTGCCAGCAGGCCCCCCCCTCATGTCCCACTCATGTCCCCCTGCACCTCCACCCCCCAGCAGTGCGGCACCTGCCAGCAGGCCCCCACTCATGTCCCACTCATGTCCCCCTGCACCCCCCCCCCCCAGCAATGCGGGGCACCTGCCAGCAGGCCCCCACTCATGTCCCTTTGCACCCCCACCCCCCTCCAGTGCGGGGCACCTGCCAACAGGCCCCCACTCATGTCCCACACATGTCCCCCTGCACCCCCACCCCCCACCAGTGCGGTGCACCTGCCAGCAGGCCCCCACTCATGTCCCCTTGCACCCGCACCCCCCACCAGTGCGGGGCACCTGCCAGCAGGCCCCCACTCATGTCCCCCTGCACCCCCACCCCTCACCAGTGCAGGGCGCCTGCCAGCAGGCCCCCACTCATGTCCCCTTGCACCCGCACCCCCCACCAGTGCGGGGCACCTGCCAGCAGGCCCCCACTCATGTCCCACTCATGTCCCCCTGCACCCCCACCCCTCACCAGTGCAGGGCGCCTGCCAGCAGGCCCCCACTCATGTCCCCTTGCACCCCCACCAGTGCGGGGCACCTGCCAGCAGGCCCCCACTCATGTCCCACTCATGTCCCCCTGCACCCCCACCCCCCAGCAGTGCGGGGCACCTGCCAGCAGGCCCCCCACTCATGTCCCCTTGCACCCCCACCCCCCACCAGTGCGGGGCACCTGCCAGCAGGCCCCCACTCATGTCCCCCTGCACCCCCACCCCCCACCAGTGCGGGGCACCTGCCAGCTGGCCCCCACTCATGTCCCCTTGCACCCCCACCAGTGCGGGGCACCTGCCAGCAGGCCCCCACTCATGTCCCAATCATGTCCCCCTGAACCCCCACCCCCCACCAGTGCGGGGCACCTGCCAGCAGGCCCCCACTCATGTCCCACTCATGTCCCCCTGCACCCCCACCCCCCACCAGTGCGGTGCACCTGCCAGCAGGCCCCCACTCATGTCCCATTCATGTCCCCCTGCACCCCCACCCCCCAGCAGTGCGGGGCACCTGCCAGCAGGCCCCACTCATGTCCCCTTGCAACCGCACCCCACACCAGTTCGGGCCACCTGCCAGCAGGCCCCCACTCATGTCACACTCATGTCCACCTGCACCCCCACCCCCCAGCAGTGCGGGGCACCTGCCAGCAGGCCCCTATTCATGTCCCACTCATGTCCCCCTGCACCCCCACCCCCTAGCAGTGCGGGGCACCTGCCAGCAGGCCCACATTCAGGTCCCCTTGCACCACCACCCCCCACCAGTACGGGGCACCTGCCAGCAGGCCCCCACTCATGTCCCACTCATGTCCCCCTGCACCCCCACCCCCTAGCAGTGCGGTGCACCTGCCAGCAGGCCCCCATTCATGTCACCTTGCACCACCACCCCCCACCAGTGCGGGGCACCTGCCAGCAGGCCCCCACTCATGTCACACTCATGTCCACCTGCACCCCCACCCCCCAGCAGTGCGGGGCACCTGCAAGCAGGCCCCCATTCATGTCCCACTCATGTCCCCTGCACCCCCACCCCCTAGCAGTGCGGGGCACCTGCCAGCAGGCCCCCATTCATGTCCCCTTGCACCCCACCCCCCACCAGTGCGGGCCACCTGCCAGCAGGCCCCACTCATGTCCCACTCATGTCCCCCTGAACCCCCACCCCTCACCAGTGCGGGACACCTGCCAGCAGGCCCCCACTCATGTCCCCTTGAACCCCCCCCACCAGTGCGGGGCACCTGCCAGCAGGCCCTCACTCATGTCCCCCTGGACCCCCTGCACCGCCACCCCCCAGCAGTGCGGGGCACCTGCCAGCAGGCCCCCACTCATGTCCCCTTGCACCCCCACCCCCCACCAGTGCAGGGCACCTGCCAGCAGGCCTCCACTCATGTCCCCCTGCACCCCAAACCCCCCACCAGTGCGGGGCACCTGCCAGCAGGCCCCCACTCATGTCCTCATGCACCCCCACCCCCCACCAGTGCGGGGCACCTGCCAGCAGGCCCCCACTCATGTCCCAATCATGTCCCCCTGAACCCCCACCCCCCACCAGTGCAGGGCACCTGCCAGCAGGCCCCCACTCATGTCCCACTCATGTCCCCCTGCACCCCCACCCCCCAGCAGTGCGGTGCACCTGCCAGCAGCCCCCCACTCATGTCCCCCTGCACCCCCACCCCCCACCAGTGCGGGGCACCTGGCAGCATGCCCCCTCTCATGTCCCGTTGCACCCCCAACCCCTACCAGTGCGGGGCAACTGCCAGCAGGCCCCCACTCATGTCCCACTCACGTCCCCCTGCACCCCCACCCCTCACCAGTGCAGGGCACCTGCCAGCAGGCCCCCACTCATGTCCCACTCATGTCCCCCTGCACCCCCACCCCCCAGCAGTGCGGGGCACCTGCCAGCAGGCCCCCACTCATGTCCCCTTCCACCCCCACCCCCACCAGTGCGGGGCACCTGCCAGCAGGCCCCCACTCATGTCCCAATCATGTCCCCCTGAACCCCCACCCCCCACCAGTGCGGGGCACCTGCCAGCAGGCCCCCACTCATGTCCCCCTGCACCCCCACCCCCCACCAGTGCGGTGCACCTGCCAGCAAGCCCCCACTCATGTCCCACTTCTGTCCCCCTGCACCCCCGCCCCCCAGCAGTGCGGGGCACCTGCCAGCAGTCCCCCACTCATATCCCCTTGCAACCGCACCCCCACCAGTGCGGGCCACCTGCCAGCAGGCCCCCACTCATGTCTCACTCATGTCCACCTGCACCCCCACCCCCCAGCAGTGCGGGGCACCTGCCAGCAGGCCCCCACTCATGTCCCACTCATGTCCCCCTGCACCCCCACCCCCTAGCAGTGCGGGGCACCTGCCAGCAGGCCCCCACTCATGTCCCCTTCACCACAACCCCCCACCAGTGCGGGGCACCTGCCAGCAGGCCCCCACTCATGTCCCACACATGTCCCCCTGCACCCCCACCCCCCACCAGTGCGGGCCACCTGCCAGCAGGCCCCCACTCATGTCCCACTCATGTCCCCCTGCACCCCCACTCTCACCAGTGCGGGACACCTGCCAGCAGGCCCCCACTCATGTCCCCTTGAACCCTCACCCCCCCACCAGTGCGGGGAACCTGCCAGCAGGCCCTCATTCATGTCCCCACTCATGTC